>NC_064638.1:58857741-63857741 GCF_023864345.2 Schistocerca serialis cubense | reverse complement strand
AGGCCCACTGCAGCAGTAAGTAATCCTGAGTCCCTCGTCCAGTGAATTTCTGCTATATAAAATACTATACTTCTCATAATCTACTACATATTCCAATTACAGAACTCGTGTTGTTTGTAAATAACGCTCTGAAAAATCGTAACTGTTACTCGGAGCCACTAGTGAACGATTAAGTCATTTCTCTCCCACGTATCGCAGTTTCCATTCACAGTGCCCTCCACTATTCACTGAATTTCTGTGATTCAGATCGGAAATAAATCTCCTACTTTTTTAAGTCTCCGAGAGCGATGTTGCTACCATTGTGTTTCTAAATTCTCAATTTATAGGACATCAATCTCACTTCCACTCACCGATTATCACGTTAAGTTTGTTTCCGCTGTATTATTGTTTAAAACACTAGTAAAAAATTTAATTCCATTAGCATGTCTTCAGTGTACCGTACTAAGGTAGACATTGAATACCACTCTTGGCGGCTATTTGGCTGTTTGAAATGTAACGTGGCATTCAGTCATTACTCATCGAATAAAAACATAAAAATAGCTTCGGTGGCCAATGTTTTCAGGTTTCCCTTGGTTTTCTACAATCCAAAACTTGTATTCACATTTCGAATAATCCGAACTGTGAATCGCATCCATCCAGCCGGCCGGAGTGGCCGGGCGGTTCTAGGCGCTAAAGTCTGGAACCGCGCGACCGCTACGGTCGCAGGTTCGAATCCTGCCTCGGGCATGGATGTGTGTGATGTCCTTAGGTTAGTTAGGTTTAAGTAGTTCTAAGTTGTAGGGGACTGATGACCAGAGCAGTTAAGTCCCATAGTGCTCAGAGCCATTTGAACCATTTGAGCATCCATCCATTCTCAGCTAAATGGGATTGTATTATATTTTTTAACTACGGGTGATAAACAGGAAAATGCCGTGTGTTTCCACACCGATAGCGTTTGGCTGGCCGCAGCAGACAAATGTGCTTCAGTTTACCGTGTCCAATTCTGTGTGGTGCATTTAGAGATGTTTCTAACTAACGCACGTACACACTATAACAAAACTGCCATTATGTTGGAGATTTATTCACTTAAAAATGTAGAAGCCATTTGTATGACAAGACGACTTGACTATAAATGATAATCCATATAAAATTGCCTTACCATCTTCAGAAAAATTTTGCCCACAGGTAACATTGTGTTGTCTCTGTATGTCCATCTTTTACGAGATGGTTGCGGGACTCGGCTGTTTGATAGGGGACGTCAAATTAAACAACTTTCAGCCGTCAATTTTCAACCTTATTTTATGTGTCAACCAGTTTCAGTGTTTTACTTCTTCATCTTCAGGCCCCTGATCGACGTACAGGAAGAATATACCTCGGTTGTGTTCAAAACATGGGCCAGCTATACTGGCGTTAGTAGACATTTGCTACAGTGAACAGTCGGCAGGTGATGGCTGAAGTGGTCACTGTAGCAAATACCTTCTAACGTCAGTATTGCTGGTCCCTTTTTCGATCACAACCGAGGTAGATTCTTCCTGTACGTCGATCAGGGGCCTGGAGATAAAGTAGTAAAACGCTGAAACTGATTGACAAATAAAATAAGGTTGAAAACTGAAGGCATAAAAGTGTTTAATTTGACATCCCCCAACATTGTTTAAATCGCTTTCTGGGTATTTGCGCGGTATGTTCCATTGCGGACGGGGTACACAGTAGGAGGTTGTCACACACTGTTGACTTTTCTGTGTAACCTATTTCTCTTTCAGCTGTATTCCTTATTTATCTATTAGTTTCATAATGCTATCGATTTTGGAGTTATATAGCTCATATTCAGAAAACAGTTACAAATATTTGGTGATGGCCATGTCTGCAAAATATACATGCTCCAGGCTCCAGGACATTCGAGTAAATGTATATTACGAAAGCTGTTTACACGACGCGTCGTTAGCATGTACCTGAGGAAATTAAAGCTGTTACGGAAAGCAGTACATGCAATTAAATCAAGAAGTTTCATTGCAACTACAAGAGAATCTCTCAGCTGGTCCTTATTTTATGAGAACAGCACTTTCATCCATTGAAAGCAATTCTAAAATAGCTATTTAAAAAACGTACACCCAGATGCAGGGACAAAGGAGGAAAAGCTGTGGTAGGACTACAGATCGCAGGTACAGCTGTTATACTATGATCTTTGTCCCCTGTGCTTTTGATATTTTCTTCGGTGATATGAATGAAATGAAATAGTTCAGTAGGGATATATGAAGTGATTTGCAAACATATATTCATTCGTTATGGAACACAAAACTAATAAAAATATTCAAACAATTTACAAAAAACAGAACAAAATTTCTAAGTACTTTCTCTAACCGATTAGTGGCTGAATGTCCAACTGAATGAATCAGAATGTTCGTACTGAAAATCCTTATTATCTGTTCCCAATCAGCTGGAATCTTTGCAATTTGTGGAGTCTTAATAGCGGTGAAGTTGTTACGAGCACAGTGAGGAGTAGCTGACACCATCAAAGCAGTCCATATTCGAACTCACGTCCTATTTTCTCGTCCTCCAAATAAGTATTTTCTGTAGTTACTATGTCGGTAAACTCATAACCGAGCGAGCTGTTCCTTTTTCTACCTACCCAGCTATCTCACAATGTGCCTCTACCGGCTGTTGAGCAACGTAGTGCCGGCTCCTCAACGCTTTAAATCGGCGGCGACGCAGTGTGCAGATACATCCGGGCAGCGTTAACTTTTAGATAAATGAGTTAACACATTGTGGAGTACAGGAGGCGACAGACCTCGTTTGAAACACACCATAATAGAGAAAATTACATTAACGTTGGAATAAAAGGTCACAACTCAGGATTCCGATATCTAGTACAAAATAATATAGCACCGAACGCCTGTTCATCTGAATGTACGTTGATCTACTACCTGCTCGTAAACGGGTGAATATATTCCGATAGGATATTCATTGGATAAGGGTTGAACGAAAATTATGCTCCAGTGTCCTATATCTCGCATAGGAATAATGAGATAAAGAGGGAGATTACATAGAGTACAGGCAGAGACTTGTGGTTGGTTGGTTTGTTTGTTTGATTCGGTGGAGGGCAGCAAACGGTGAGGTCCTCGATCCCATCGGATTAGAGAATGATGTGGAAGGAACCGTCCTGGAATTTGCCTGAAGCCATTTGCGGAAACCACGAAAAACCTAAATCAGGATAGCCGGATTCTGGATTGAACTGTCGTCCTCCGGAATGCGAGTCCAGTGTGCTAACCACTGCGCCACGATTATGCAGAGAGCCATTTTCCACTCGCTCATTACACGATTGGAAAATCTATAGTGATAGTACTAGTATGACACAGCCTGCGCCATGCTCTGTGCAATAGCGTGCGGACCAACCATAGTAGCTCGTATAAAAGGCGCCGACAATACACAGTTCCTCTGACCACGTACCATACGTTTCTTGTACGTTGACGGCTGCGTAACTGACGTAGCGAGATGGTATTTGCATACGGCCAAGCAGCCGGAAACGGTCGAGAAACAGCATGACTGTACCAAAACAAGTATCCTCACAGACTCCAACCACATCACACAACATTTCAATCCCTTTCTGGACGTTTGTGTGAGCACGGGACGTTTCAGACAGACGAACGTAGACGGAGGCAGCGCATTGTGCGTACGCCGTATTTAGAGGACCGGGTTGTATAGGTGTTGGGACGAAACCTAGTTCCGGGGATAGGCCCGCTAACATGGTGTCAGTCAAAGTACAATTATGTGTATCGTGCATGACATTTGATCCTATAGAGACCCCTCTGAACACGAGCTGTGAAGTGGATGCAGTGCAGCTCTGTACTGTACTCTGGAATGATCTGTTCTCGTTGCACGCATACCGTCATTTCCGGACACAGGTTCATGGGACCTTTTTTCATTCATTTCCAGTCAGGAATCCGCCCCTGCAGTTTGACGATTTCATTAATATTCACCCTGTATATGTGGATTTACATAAGAGACAGAGCCACGGTTGGAGGTCGTCATGAGTGTCTATGAACCCTGGCTAATATTCTTACTGTTTCTATACGGATTTCTTCAGCTGTTACAGAATCCACACTGCGAATTCCTGCTTCGACACTGGCTGTAATTTCTTCCGCGGGCACAAAAGGCGGACTAACGATCAGTAATAAACTGTGCAGCGGTGACTGGAATAAAATTGATAGACTACTGCATGATACCATGGGGAAGCGTATATTGACAACGTCTAGTAGACAGAAGAAGAAGTGTCGAAGCAGGAATTCGCAGTGTGGATTCTGTAACAGCTGAAGAAATCTGTATAGAAACAGTAAGAATATTAGCCAATGCAAAACCGCCGAAAAGTAACATAACTGTGGGTGAGAGAAGAGCTTTAAAACTCCTGAATGACGACGATAGTATTTTGGTTCTCCCAGCTGACAAAGAAAGCGCAACGGTGGTTATGGATGTGGCCGACTATCGGAGTAAAATTACTGATCTGCTGGATCCGCAAGCATATAGGAAGCTGAATAAGGACCCCACTAACAGCGGTCTCAGAACTGTGTCGCGGTTAATAAAAAAGTCCTCCATTGCAGAGAGTGTACAGAAAGGTCTCAGCAATTCGGTTGCGCTACCACCGAGGCTTTATGGATTGCCCAAAGTTCATGAAGAAAATATGCCGTTAAGACCGATACTAAGTGCCATTGGTTCGCCCACCTACTCGTTAGCCAAGTTTTTGACTACGCTGATAAAACCACATGTGGGCCGTTCGGACTCTTATATAAAGAATTCGACACATTTCATCAGCAGATTGAATATGTCCAGCCGCAGGACATATTGGTCAGCTTCGATGTGGTATCGCTGTTTACCGTGGTTCCACTTAATGATGTATTGGAACAGCTGGATCGAATTTTTCCTGCGATATTTCAGAACTGTTTAAGTGTTGTTTGACGACCACATACTTCAAGTGGAATGAACAGTTTTATGAGCAAACGGATGGCGTGGCTATGGAAAGCCCCCTAAGTCCCGTAATTGCAAACTTCTTTATGGAGAAATTCGAAGAACAGGCCTTAGGTACTGCCAGCAAAAAACCAAATGCATGGTTCCGATACGTGGATGACACGTTTGTGATGTGGAGACATGGTAGGGAGGAACTAAGCCGGTTCCACGAACATCTGAACAGTATAAACTCGAGAATTCAGTTTACAATGGAGGAGGAGGTAGACGGCAAGTTACATTTCCTCGATGTGCTTGTTTTTAGAAACGAAAATGGTAGTTTGGGCCACTCAGTATACCGCAAACCCACTCACACGGACCGTTATTTGCACCGGGATTCGAACCGCCACCCACAACAGAAGCGGTGTGTTATCAGGACGTTAGCGGACAGAGCTAGAAATATTTGTGAACCTGAGTTGCTCGACGCTGAGATGGAACATCTCCACAATGCACTAATGAAGAACGGATGTTCGTCCGCCGAAATAAAACGTGCGTTGAGGCACCCACGCAGAAATCATACTGACGTACAGGCTACTGCAAAATCTAAGGTTTTCCTGCCGTTTGTTAAAAATGTAACGGAAAGAATAGGGAGGATCTTGGCGAAGCGGAATATTACTGTAATTTACAAGCCCACCTGGAAGATACAGGAAT
This sequence comes from Schistocerca serialis cubense, assembly GCF_023864345.2. Classification (NCBI taxonomy): domain Eukaryota; kingdom Metazoa; phylum Arthropoda; class Insecta; order Orthoptera; family Acrididae; genus Schistocerca; species Schistocerca serialis. The sequence goes on along the minus strand of NC_064638.1, from coordinate 63,852,119 downwards.
ACCTTAAGCCAGCCAAGGACGCTCGCAAACCACTGGAAAAAGCTGGAGTGTATAGGATCCCATGCAGCTGTGGTGATGTTTATGTGGGAACCACTAAAAGAACTGTTTCTAAACGTTTGGAAGAGCATAAGGGAAATTGCAGAAGAGGAGAAACGGAACGATCAGCTGTTGCGGAGCATGCTTTCCAGCCGGGGAACCACAATATTCGTTTCGAGGAGACGCAAGTACTAGCGGCCACAAGCGGATATTACGAAAGGTGAAAGGTGGCTACACTGAGCCACTGCGCCAGAGATTGCGCCAAAGAGTATTATTAAGCCGCCTCCACAGTGCTTAGAGAGAGCTCGTGGAAGTCAGTGCCTGTTAAGAACTCGTAGAAGTCAGTGCGTGGGCAGAGCTCGTAGAAGACAGTTCGTGTTGAGATGTGCGAGTGGGCAAGGCTTGTCGAGATGTTGTAGTAAGGAGTGCTTGTTCCATGTTTTATCCAGTTATTTGATGGGAGAGATAGCAGATGTTATTCTAATGAAGATATTGTAACGATCAGATTGCTTTTCGTCAATATATATGAAGGTAAAATATTGCGTGATTTTTTTATTATTTCCATGTTTTAAATAATGCGTCATGACCGGTTCAGTCAACAAAGCATCTGGCTTGTGTTCTTGTATTAGAGAGTAATTCTGGTTTTCCTGAGTAATTATGGTATTTTTATTTCCTTTAGTTACTTCTGTATAAATGGTATTTAAAATTTCTTGTCTTGTTGAAGAAGAACCGTGCCAGATGTGTACGTTGAGTCACACTCCCACATACAGAACAGTTATACTTGTGCTTTGGTTTCGTAGGTTTCATAGTTGCTGGGGACTTAATTAATTAATTAATTGTGTTAACAAAAAAATTTCATTTCATTCTTGTTGTTGTTCTAAGCAGACAGATAGCGTAATAATACTGGCCAGGGCCTACCGTTTACGAAACAGCGTAATCGGACAAACAGCTACTAAAAAAAAAAAAAAATATTATCAATCATATTTAATTAAGCCCCCATGCACGTGGCGACCGCTGCTTCGGATCGTCCCTTGGAATCTTCTGATTGTAAAAATAGTAGATCGTAGTATTGTTGTAGTAATTATAGTTAGTAATTGTAGTGTATATTGCATGTGTAGATTTGGTAATTGGCATTCTTCTAATGGTATTTTTCAAAATTTATTTTTGTTGTTGTCTTGTATACGCGTTTGACAATTTAGTGCAATTATTTCAATTGTTCGTTAATCGTGTTTGAGAGAAACATCTCGTATGAATAGTATTGTTGGAGATAAGGAGTCATTGTGTGTAATTTTCATATAGTGACGAGTTTGGTACATTTTGTAAATGATTACGCGGTCGATAAAAAAGGCGAAAATTATGAATAGTGAGAATGACGAAATTGTTGACATGGCGAACTCGCCAACAGAGGAAAACAGTGTCATGAATAATGTAGGGGAAAACAATTTAATAAGTAGGGAAAATAGTCCGGAAACAGTTCAAAATTTTTCACAATCGAAAAATTCTCAGATTGCGTGGTTAACGACAGAAGAAATGTAGCAGTTGATGGGTGTAATATTAAATTTGGGATCAGAATTAAAAACACGGTTGGACTCACAAATGGGAACAATTAAAAAAGAGATAGGAACAATTAAAACTGGTATGGGAACAATGGAAACACGGTTAGACTCACGAATAGGGACATGTTTCAAAAACATGAAAGATGAGTTAAAGAAAGAAATCAGAGAAGAAGTACAACCGATTTTGAATGCTCACAATAATAGATTAATTGCAGTAGAAATCAGATAAAGGGAACAGGATAGAGAACAGGACGAAAGAGATCGCGTGATAGTACAGAATTTTTCAGAGTTAAATTTACAACGTGCAAACAATAAGGACGAAATATTTGAGAGAATCGAGGAATCAGTACCAAATGACAGATTAAATAATCTAACACAACAATATGAGCAGTTAACTACCAAATGTGTCAATACTGGAACCCGAGTCACGACACTTACGGAAGACGTAAATAAACAGAAAGAACAATTAGGTGACTTATCGGAAAGAGTTGAGGAAATTTCAGATAAATTGACAAATCTAAGTTTACATGGGGACAGAGATTCGGATGATACAGCTCCATTGCCATTTTCAGAAACCGAAGAGTACCAGAACATAAATAAGCATGTTGAAAATCAGGGAAAATTTAATGAACGCGTGAAAAGGGAATTTGAGGCTTTAAAAAAGCAAGTCAAACAAATTGAAGGCGAAATAGTAGGAAAGGACAGTAGAAGAAACTTAGAATCACAGATAGCAGAGGGGTAGGAAGAAAGTAATTTATTTCATTTACGAGAAGCAACAAGAGAGCGCCAGGCGCGACAATAATCGACATTGGGACTGGGACAGACGCGGCAGATCTTTGTCGCCACGAGGCGAAAATTTTGACTATAAACACTTTTTGACTGTTCGGAAATTTAAGATCTTCCGCAATTCTAAGAATGACATACATCCATGTGCATGGTTAGATCAATTTATGTACGCACTTCCACCAAATTGGCCACTAAGTCACAAACTGGAATTTATGTGTGGATATTTAGAAAACGAACCGGCGACGCGGATGCGCGCACTCATTAGAGATTGTAATAGCCTAAATGATTTTTATCATGCATTTCTATCGGCATATTGGTCCGAAAACACGCAAGACAGAGTCAAACACAGTCTTATTATGCAGCGTAATTTCAAACAGTCTGAGTTCCGCACGCCAGCAGAATATTTTGAAGACATGATTCGAAAGAATCAGTTCCTTTCCAACCCTTATAGCCCGACTGAATTAATTCGCGTTTGTTTAACTAAGCTGCCACAATCCGTAAGACAAATTGCTTTAGCCGGAAGATGTAAAGACGACATCGAGACCTTTAAGACTTTGTTGCAAGAACTTGAGTATGACAATGACGACGGGACTTCCTGTAATTTTTTCAGTAACAGTAATTACACTAGATTTTCAGAGAAAATGGATAGTCATCGGAACGGGCGTTATATGGGTAATGTTGAGAATGACAGACGTAACAGACAGGACAATAGATACCAGCCCTATGACAATAACAGACGTTCTAACAGAAATTACACAGACAATTATAATAGCGGTAATTTGTACCGGAATGATCAATCATACGGAAACAGTAATCGGTATCATCAAGACAGAAATTATTCATACAATAATAGAAATTCTTACTACAGAAATAACCAGGGTAGTAGATACAACAATAATTTCAGAAGTGACAGTCGAAATTACACAAGAAGTAGTTATGCAGACAGACAGGAAAACAGAAATTTTAATAACAGACACAACCAAGAATTTGCATCTAACAGACAGGAAGGACCTAATTGGCATCCTCCACGTGACAGAACTTCTGAGAGACAAGTGCAAATTGTTGAAATTGATCCGCGAAATGACGCGAATAATCAAAGACGTGATGCAAACAATCGACAATGACTTGCAGCTTCGGCTTCTGGCAGCAATATAGACGGTTCAGAAAGTAATGACAATACGACTTTACACTACGTACGCCTGGAAGACATGAGAGACATTTTGCTAGACGAAAAGGAAAATAATGTAGACGCATTTTTACATCCTGTTATTGAAGTATGTGTGGGTAAGAATAAGTTCACTGCAGTATTAGATTCCGGAAGCCCACTGAATGTCACTAGTGAATCAGTTTTTCGTATATGTCAAAGAACTATTGCCTGTCCTGTGTTGCCTATTTCTAAAACTACAATTCGAGGTGCGATTTCTGGAAAAAGTGTGGAAGTCAAACAACAGACCAATTTAAATTTCATTTGTCAAGGATACGAATTTTCTGCTGATTTTATTATTGTTCCATTACTTAGTACCCAAATCATATTAGGTATGGAGTTTCTTAACACACACAAGGCAATTTTGAACTTTAAAGAAGGAGGTGTGAATTTGACTGTTGCCGGAATGCCGAAATGTTTGAAATTTTTCGAGTGTTTAGCAAGATCTGAATACGATACAAAATGTTTAAGGTTTCTTACTTCTGATGTTTTCGTTGAGCATTATGACGACAGTGTGTTTATTCATGACAATGACAATAGATACAGGGACGCGATGAATGATATAATTAATAGCGAAGAATTAATTAATGAAAAGGTTAAGAAAGCGGAAGTGCCAGATGACGTTGCAAGAGAAGAGCTGCACCACATTTTGACTTCACATGCTACAGTGTTTCGACATCACACGGGAACTATACACGGCTTACAATATTTATTTAAAGTAAAAGAACACACACCATTTCGCGGGAACACGTACGCTATTCCTTTGGCTTACAGACAAGGTTAAGAATGAACTTCAGTACATGTTAGATCAGGGCATTATTGAGCCTGCAGTCAGTCCTTATACTAGCCCATTACACGTTGTTCTTAAAAAGGATGGGTCAATTCGTTTGGTTCTGGATTCCAGACAGATAAATAACATCATCATTCCTGAAACTGACCGCCCACAAAATTTAGATGAACTTCTTCAACATTTCCATGGAATTAAAGTTTTATCGACGATTGATATGCGCGCAAGTTTTTGGCAGATAGAACTCCACCCTGATTGTAGAAAATATACTGCCTTTTTAGCCTTTGGTAACTGTTACCAGTTTCGGAAATTACCGTTTGGACTTACTGTATCTTCAGCAGCATTCATTCATAGCTTAAATGAAATTTTACCTGTTTATCTTCGTGACAATATTACTTCATATGTTGACGATATCCTTATTGCTAAACATTCTTGGAGTGAACACAACATAATTTTGGATTCATTATTACGTATCATGGCAAGAGTTGGCATTACTGTGAACTTGGAAAAATCTGAATTTGGTCGTTCACAGGTGAAATTTCTCGGTCACATTATTTCTACATAAGGTATTCTTCGTGATCCAGAAAAATTAGACGCTATTCGTAACTATGCTGTTCCTACCACGAAACGTGATGTTCGTAGCTTCCTTCGTGTCTGTAATTTTCTTAGACGCTTTGTTAGATTGGACGATTTGGCCACACCTCGTTTATGTGAACTATCTGGAAAGAAATCTAATTGGTGTTGGGATGAGGAAGCTCAGTCAGAATTTGAACAGCTTCGTGATGCTTTAGTTGCTGCTCCACTTCTTTCACATCCGGATTTATCTAAAGAATTTTGTTTGGCGACGGACTCATCATACAAGGGCCTAGGTGCACATTTATTTCAAGAGATAGAAGAAAACGGCGTTGTTGTACAGAAGACTATTGCATTTGGAAGTCGTGTTCTTTCTAAATCAGAAAAGAATTATTCCATTACGGAACTTGAAGCTTTGGCTGTTGTCTGGGCTTTCACAAAATTTCGGACATTTTTGTTTGGTAGACATACGAAGGTTTACACCGATCATCGAGTTCTGGAATTTCTCATGTCAACAAAATTAACTCATGGCAGATTGCCACGATGGGCGTTGTACCTACAGGAATTTGATTTTAGTATCGTCTACATACAGGGTTCTTCAAATATTGTTGCTGATGCTTTATCACGTGCACCTATGGGTTTGAAACAAAGTGCTGAAGAGGATTGTATAGAAAACAATTATTGTTTGATGTACATTCAAGGTGTTGCGTTTGAGAACTTTATTTCGTCTTCGCTCCAGGACATCGCTAAGGAGCAAAATAAGGATCCAATCTGGAAGGACATTAAGAAGTGGAGGAGAAAGGAAAGCGTGGCGATTAGACAGCATTATTTAGTCCGCAATGACATTCTTTTTAAACGAAAATCGGTCGACAACTCCGTTTGGTTAGTTTGTATTCCTGATGAGTGGATCAATAAATTGATTTGGTATACGCATTTCAGTTATGCACACTTTGGTCCCAGAAAATGCTTTCATAAATTATGAGAAAATTGCTACTTCAGTAATATGGAAAAACGTATTCGATCTGTTCTGGCAAAATGCAAATTATGTCAAAAGGCTAAGCCGCCAACAGTTTCTCACAGAGCACCGTTGTTTTCTATCATTCCAGCGAAATTAAAGGAGATGGCTGCAGTTGATTTGTTCGGTCCAGTGGTTCGTTCTACTAATGGTTTTGCGTACATTTTCGTAGCAGTGGAGTTGACATCAAAATATGTGTGTTTTACACCGTTACGCAAAGCAACAGCTCGTTCAGTATCTAATGCTTTTATCAAACATTTTCTTAAAGAAGTTGGTCATGTTGATAAGGTTATATCAGATAATGGATCACAGTTTCGTTCTAAAATTTGGCTTCGTACTCTACAGCGTCGTAAAATTAAACCAATCTTCATTTCACTTTTTCACCCTCAATCTAACGCTTCAGAGAGATGGATGAAGGAAATCAATAAATTGTGTCGTCTTTATTGTCATCAGAATCATAGAACTTGGGATCGGTATCTTCATATTTTTCAAAACATTCTGAATGAACTCTCTAATGATTCAACTTCTTTACCGCTTATACTGGTATTGAAAAATAAAGCACCGACAAATCGCATATCTGAAATCGTTCCTTTTCCGCCTTCACGGAAACTACGGCATTCTGAAGTTGTGAACATGGCTCTACAAAATATTGCATCTGCGGCTGCGAGAAGAGAGAAATCAGCTAAGCGTCCTGGTCGTTTAAAAATCTTGTCAGTTGGTCAGAAGGTGTTAATTAAGTCTCATTGTTTGTCGCACAAAGGAAAAGGCTTGTGTCGCAAATTTTTTCTGCTTTATAACGGTCCATATAGAATTCGTAAAATTATTCGTGATAACACTGTCGAAATAGAAACTCTTAAATCTCGACGCTCTAAAGGAATACATCATATATCTAACGTTAAAATTTTTGTGGAATGATATACTTTTGAAAAATTCTTTGTGGAATGGCATACTTTAGAGAAACTCACAGCTACATGTAAACATGCAGAGAATACAAGGATACCGCGCTGTGTTTTGGCGGCGGCACATACTCAAAGCAACAGTCAAGTCTGCGCGCCGCACAAGGCAGTCGTTGACCGCGAACAATTGCTTCCTACGTCACGCGCCTACAGCTGATCGAGCGCTCAGTGCGAATGCACTGACAGCCGTAAACAAATACACAGTGTAATTTCTCCGATTCAATTCAGTATAAAGCTATAGTGACTTGATGAATTATGTTATTAACATTCAGTATTTTTCAGGATACGGTTCTATAAAATATTTACGAACTTCAGGTAAATTCTGTGCGTGTCCGACGTTAAGAGGACTTGCTATCGAGAAATTTTCAGAAAGAATGTAATTTTCAAGAAGAAACTAATAAACTAAAAAGGTAACTATTAATTGAGTTCATTTTTCAGGTAACATATTTCCACTTAGGTACGTACTTTAGACGTAATTTGCTGCTCGCGATTACGTGATTCATACTTTGTGCTAAATTTCATGTGCTATGAAATTACTTGTGAAGCGACGTGCTTGCGTACGTTAACTGATTTTGACAATGCTTATTAATGAACTGGGTTGTAACTTGTGTATATTATGCATCGCTTGGCTGCACTGCTTTTTCACTGATGTCATATTTTTTAATTATGTGCCTGCTGTGCTTATTTATTTAAATTATAATTGTCACCTAATTAGTTGTGCTGATATACATGTAAGTTATACTTTGTGATTTATCTGCTTGCGCCTTCATGTTTACTTATTAAGATTACATATGAACACTTATTTGCTTATGCTGATATGATGCTAATGACCTGTTTATTATGTTAGATAACATATTTGCTGCCTTGCTTATGGATTGCATATTTATACATTTCTGTTTTGTTGTCATAACTACTCTTTAACTTGGTGGATAGAAATGCTGATATACTGTGTACAAACAGAGAGTTTAGGTCACACTATTGGATTAATTATAGATTGTTCGCTTGGCAAAGCCTCGTTGTAAGGATTGTGCTGCATCCACTTTTTGACATTCTGTTCTCTACTGGTATGTTTACTCGCTATTGCTTGTTTTGCTGACGCTAAGTGCCTTATATTTTTAAGATAAGAAAATGAACTGCTATAATTCGACGAACGACATTAGTACAAGAAATTTCATAGAAGTCACATGAGCTGGAGGTTTTATGGAAGCTGTTTAAATTTATGCTAATAGGAAGGAGGCTAACGACATGACATACCAAAAATAGGTTTAGACCATTGACAATTATTACACTGCATTTTTCGTGAGCAATTGAAATAGGAAGTGACACTTGACACAAGAAATACTCCACATGTTTGCTTCTGTTTGCCATAATTCTTGAAGTGGTGTACACACTGTGAAATATTATAATCATTCACACTCCGTAATCGTACTTAATTACTGAGAGTTATTCGAACTAAGTCTGTTAGAGGTCATGTATGCATTTCTTTGTTTATAATTCATAATGAGTAGAAGATTTGGCTCAGATGGATTACACAGAGGTTGTGTGTTGACAATGTGTCTTCGGATTGTATGGGATGATGAGGTTTGAATTAGGATTTTATCTGTACTTGTTCGAGGAGACTGACTAGAGGAAAGAGTTGTGTTGGAAGTGAGATGATATTGGCAATAAGGTTCATATGTATCGACGTATTGAAGAGGTATTATTGAGGTATAGAGATTATATGAAGTTGATGATTATTGGAGTTTTTGTAGACAAGAGGTAAGGTAAATGATATTGATGATAAGATTTATATGTATCGACGGAAGGAGTATTATTGAAGTATTGAGATTATGTGATGCTGATGATTATTGGAGTTTTGGTGGATAAGAGGTAAAGTAAGTGAGATGCATATTTTTTTTGTTGGTCTTATGGAACAAGGAGGATGAAGATAGCAGACTAGAACACTCAAGTAGAAGGAAGATAGTCTATACACACACTTTGTTAAATCACTAAGCAGTATATACTTTTTTTTTTGAAGAGAGGAAGTATTTGCATATCTTGGCACAGTGACAGTTGTTCAGCAACAGTACATTTTGATCTGGCTTGGCAAACATTGGTCTTGACATGATGACTATGACGTTGACTTAACTATTATTGACTGTTATACATTGCTGCCACTACTACTTGATACACATGATGAACATCAAATTTTGACAGAATTGCATTTACACAGTTAACACTATTCAGTTACACAGTAGTACTTAATGTGGATGAAAGATGAGTGAGTGTGTTTTGTGTGTTTTCCTTTCCTAATCCTACCCACCTATCTCGTAAATATTATTTTATTTGTTTGTAGTGGCTTGCACTGACACCCATAAATATTATAGGTTTACTGATATTTGAGTATTTGTAATAGTTAATATGACAATTATCTGATATCATTTGTGTGTTTATTAGAATTTGTATGTTTAGTGTAAGAGCATTGTAAAAGCATTTGTATGTGCATTCAAACTATTGTTTATGCCTGAACTGTGTGATCAGTGATAGTGAATATTATGGACTGCTCTCTGGACCTACTCAACATTGCTGAGTGCCACTAATGGAACTGATTCTACTGAAATGAAGTCACTTGTTGCTGTCTGCACCTGCTCAACATTACTGGGTGCATAGATGAAGCTACTTCTATGGAAATGATGTCACTTGCCGGTGTCTGCACCTACTCAACACTACTGGGTGCAACTGATGGACTGCTTCTACTGAAATGATGTCTCTTGTCGGTATCTGCACCTGCTCAACATTGCTGGGTGCAACTGATGGACTGCTTCTACTGAAATGATGTCACTTGTCGGTGTCTGCACCTGCTCAACATTGCTGGGTGCAACTGATGGACTGCTTCTACTGAAATGATTTCACTTGTCGATGTCTGCACCTGCTCAACATTGCTGGGTGCAACTGATGGACTGCTTCTACTGAAATGATGTCACTTGTTGATGTCTGCACCAGCTCAACATTGCTGGGTGCAACTGATGGACTGCTTCTACTGATATGATGTCACTTGTTGGTGTCTGCACCTGCTCAACATTGCTGGGTGCAACTGATGGACTGCTTATACTGAAATGAAGTCACTTCTTGCTGTCTGCACCTACTCAACATTGCTGGGTGCAACTGATGGACTACTTCTACTGAAATGATGTCACTTGTTGGTGTCTGCACCTGCTCTCAACATTGCTGGGTGCAACTGATGGACTGTTTCTGCTGAAATGATGTCACTTGTTGGTGTCGGCACCTGCTCAACATTGCTGGGTGCAACTGATGGACTGCTTCTACTGAAATGATGTCACTTGTTGGTGTCTGTACCTGCTAAACTTTACTGGGTGCCACTGATGGACTGCTTTTACTGAAAAGATGTTACCTGTTGGTGTCCTTTTTTTTTGTATAAACTAATCATTGAAAGCATTTTATGTGAACATTTGTATAAACTGATTTTTTGAGTGTTGTGTAAACTATTATGTAAAGCCACATGTATGAAAAAATTTGTATTGCTTACTGTATTTCATATATTAGGTTAGTGAAAGGTCAGTGCAAAGCCAAAATTTTAACTAATTATGTGATATTTAGGTATTAATATTATCTTTTGTTTTGCCTGTATTTTTGTAGACGAATTTGGTGGTATTTTCACCACCAATGCTGGCAAAAATACCATCAAATTCTGGCCTGTGGAGGAGGGGCATATGAAACGTGGCTACACTGAGCCACTGCGCCAGAGATTGCGCCAAAGAGTATTATTAAGCCGCCTCCACAGTGCTTAGAAAGAACTCGTGGAAGTCAGTGCCTGTTAAGAACTCGTAGAAGTCAGTGCGTGGGCAGAGCTCGTAGAAGACAGTTCGTGTTGAGATGTGCGAGTGGGCAAGGCTTGTCGAGATGTTGTAGTAAGGAGTGCTTGTTCCATGTTTGATCCAGTTATTTGATGGCAGAGATAGCAGATGTTATTCTAATGAAGATATTGTAACGATCAGAGTGCTTTCCGTCAATATATATGAAGGTAAAATATTGCGTGATTTTTTTATTATTTCCATGTTTTAAATAATGCGTCATGACAGGTTCAGTCAACAAAGCATCTGGCTTGTGTTCTTGTATTAGCGAGTAATTCTGGTTTTCCTGAGTAATTATGGTATTTTTATTTCCTTTAGTTATTTCTGTATAAATGGTATTTAAAATTTCTTGTCTTGTTGAAGAAGAACCGTGCCAGATGTGTACGTTGAGTCACACTCCCACACACAGAACAGTTACATTTGTCCTTGGGTTTTGTAGGTTTTATAGTTGCTGGGGACTTAATTAATTAACTGTGTTTATGAAAATTTTCATTTCATTCTTTGTTGTTGTTCTTTGCAGTCAGATAGCGTAATAATACTAGTCAGGGCCAACCGTTTACGAGACACAGCGTAATCGGACATAACAGCAAATAAAAGAACAAAAAAAAGTATTTTCAAATTTATTTAATTAAGCCCCCATGCAAAGACTCTACAGGGAGGCAATCGAAATCGCTAAACACCGAAATAATTTCAACCGTAAGGAGGAGGGTGTGAAATTAAACGGCATATTGATGCCGGTGTTAAAGAAGATGTGTACCACCCGCCCACTACTGGGTGATGGCAACGACGATCGACGGCGACGGACAGCGGCCAATTGCACTGACGTTTTCAAAACACGTGACGTCACGCCGCGGCGTGGGAGCGCGCGGACACGGAATTTAGCGGCAGTCAGTAGCGAGCCAGTGGGTGTGTTGGACCTTCCATTGAGCATCGGACCCCCTTGAAGATGTCTCTCGCAGTCGGAGACGAAACGTTGGGAATCGACACAGAATTCATCAACCGACCACGGCATAACAGCCCGCATAATTATAATGGACATGAGTTTTCATGTTATTCCTGATTTAGGCACACTGGGATCCTTGTCATGTCTGCATTATTGCTATTATCGAGCTAAATAATCCAGGTCCAGGCAGGAGATGTTCCTCTTACCCACGTGTTTTTACCACAGGGTGTATATGAATTGACTGGGATAGTGGATATTCTCATGAACTGTTTTCACAGTATCGCAGAAGAAAGGAGTAACACTTTAACGGCAGTATACTGACAAGGGAACCTCCCCTTCGCACTCCCCTCAGATTTAGTTATAAGTTGCCACAGTGGATAGACCTTGAAAAACTGAACATAGATCAATCGAGAAAACAGGAAGAAGTTGTGTGTAACTATGAAAAAATAAGCAAACTATACAAACTGATTAGTCCATGCACAACATAGGCAACATCTAGGTTACAAAGAACCCGGGAGCGCCGTGGTCCCGTGGTTAGCGTGAGCAGCTGCGGAAGGAGAGGTTGTTCGTTCAAGTCTTCCTTCGAGCGAAGATTTTAATTTTTTATTTTCAGACAATTATCAAAGTTCAGGCACTCCCACATAATCAACTTCGCTCTCCAAAATTCCAGGACATGTTCAGATTTGCTTGGACATATGCAGGATTTGACGATCTACACTCGGAAAAATTGGAAAACGTTAAAAACATATGTTTTGACACAGCACAGGGAAAAGTGTGCGACTGTGAGACTTTTGGATTCATTTGTTGCAGTTTATGTGACAAACTCTTATGTTTTCATCACTTTTTTGGGAGTAATTATCACATCCACAAGAAAACCTAAATCGGGCAATGTAGAAGAATCTTTTTACCCATTCGCCAAGTGTACAAGTTAGGTGGGTCGACAACATATTCCTGTCATGTGACGCACATGCCGTCACCAGTGTCGTATAGAATATATCAGACGTGTTTTCCTGTGGAGGAATCGGTTGACCTATGACCTTGCGATCAAATGTTTTCGGTTCCCATTGGAGAGGCACGTCCTTTCGTCTACGAATCGCACGGTTTTGCGGTGCGGTCGCTAAACACAGGCACTAAACTTATTGCAGTGAACAGAGACGTCAATGAACGAAAGGACAGGTCATAACTTTGCGAAAATAAGGAAAAATTTTTTCGCTCGTCAGGAGATTTGAACCAAGGACCTCGCGTTCCGCAGCTGGTCACGCTAACCACGAGACCACGGCGCTCCTCAGTTTGCACTGTCCTTGATGTTGTTTATCTTGGCGTGGACTATTCAGTTTGTATATTTTGCTTATTTTTTTCATAGTTCCACACAAGTTCTTCCTGTTCTCTCGATTGATCTGTGTTCAGTTTTTCAAGGCCTATTCACTGTGCCAACTTAAAACTAAATCTGAGGGGGGTGCGATGGGGAGGGTCCCTTGTGAGGAGGAATCACTTTTGAAACATCCTGTTGTCACACTGTTCGTGGCCTGTCTGAGATAGCTGTTTGAGTGGGAAGAGGGACGCTTTACGTAATTGGTAGCCGCTGCAGCTGGCAGCCAGTTAGATAGCGCTCCCCCCCCCCCCCCTTCACCGTCAACCGGTTTCAGAGCTCGTGGTGGGGGAAGAGGCGTTTCTCCTGTGACCGTGCGGGGCGACTAACAATCTGTTTCCCGTGTAGGTGCGCAGTGAGGCTTGCATTGATCTTTTTAGATTTTGTACTCTCTCGTTCCTTCCCTTCATTATACAAGTTACTAATTTCTGCCTTAGTCGAAAATAAGCTCCTTGGCCACGTATACGCACTGCACCTCGAGCAATCCGAAAGGGCCGCTACGGAATGGTCGTAACATAGTGAAACCACCTTTATGTGCCCCTCGTGACGTAAACGGCTAGAGTGAGGGCGGACTATCTTCTCGCTCCTCAGTTTACCTACAGACAAGCTGTGTGTTCTCGAAAACCACTCTGTATTCAACGGAATGTTAACGCTTCATCTACAGTCATCTGTGTACGAACTGTTGCCGCAATTTCTCCGTAGACGTTTCGTAATTAATGTTCTATGAAAACTGCATTATGTTTCAAAGCCATGAGATATGATAATTCGCAAGTAGATTTGTCTTATGTCTGTTAGTTCCCTCTAGTTAATATAAAGGATGGACTGGCTGGGCCAAAAAATAATTAATGGTTTTCAAATCAAGCAAATACTATAACGATCGACCAGGTAAACGTAACACGACGGCATTTCAGTGGAAAATCATGTCATCATATATATATATATATATATATATATATATATATACCTTTCGTAAATTAATACTGTAAGCAACAAGATCGAGTATCGTAAAATGTGGTGCCCCCAGTACACCTCTAGCTGTATCTATAATTATAAATTGCATTAATAGCTGTTTACGTAGTTATCCAGTGTTAGTTGTACGATAGTTTCTCCCGGCCTCGCCGTCGGGAGGTAAATAAACACCGGACTGAGCAGTGTCTTTTTAGCCATAGACGACTTTGCAGTACAAATCGTCCCCCACTTTGTCCCCAGCGCTCTCAACTGTGGACGGTGAGACACAGTCTTTTACTTCAGTGCCCCTATTTTAATCCGCTATGCGCCCGTTTACAGTTGTCGTCTGATATACGAGGGTGAGTCAAATGGCATCTAACTGATTGTCTAGTCATAAAAAATATTCAGTACAGCCATACCACCTGGCCAACCTACCCCATCCATGGGCCAAGTTGGCCAATATGATTTTATAATTTAAATAGTTACCACATTGGTTATTTAATTGAAAATATAGTGACTTTTATATTCAGAGTTGTTTTAATATAAATTCGTACAGCTTGATGACACAAACTACAATCATAAATTGTGTTATCATTGTTGTAATAACAGTTTGACAGAAAAGTATGTCCAGAACGTTTGTCAGTGTTCGTCTGATTGTCCGACAGGATCATCGCAGCTCAAATATTCTTTCAAGCGTGCTTTCACGTTATTTTTTTTACACATGACAGTAGTACCCACCGCTTATAATTTGTGCAGTGAATTCATTCATTACCTGGATTACTTTGAGAAAATGGTTTGGCACCTAAGACTCAGGACATCCTCATCCACATAGTCTTGATCCTGAAGAGCCTTCTTACCAACGACTACCTTTTTCTGCGTTTTATTTGTAGAGGCTTATTGCGACCACCACCACTTTTACAGAGAACATCAGTATTTATCTTCAAAGTGTTTTCTTTTATCTGTTTGGAGCTTGTTGTTTGCGTTGCTATGCCTCTTTCACTGGAGTCTTTGTCCGTACTGCTGAAGTTTTTCGTCGCTTCTCTGCTGCCTCCTTCGTAAGTTGGCACTTTTAAAATTACCAAACACCTACAGGCGGTGGTACGCACGGTTGTTCACGCAATATGATGTTCAACTTAACAGGCGATGTTACTGACAAAATTGGTATACCATTGTCTTCTTCAGGAGCTGAAAGGCCAGATTCAGCAATTAAACCTCAGCCAATAGCATTAGGATCAGGTCTATCTGTAATGTACGAAGGAGAAAGACAATATCTGTAAAAACATCCCTGTTTAAGGGCAGGTGCCTGTCACATTGATTCGTAGTTTCTTTCCTATGACCCATGCATCTGACGCTCAGTTTACAAACTTCGTAAAGGGGCCACAAACACTGTAGTGTAAGAGCTGTAGATAGTGAATAGAGAGAGTTGGGAAAGACAAAAGTGTGACACCATTTTCCTTGGAAAAATGTAAGGTTTCAGCTGACCAATGGAAACTATGATAATCAATTAGTACCAAGCAAGGATGGCCTTTGGAACATCGAACATGTAATACAAAATGTTACATGTATTTCAAGAAGCTAGTTTTTATCATCCACCCTGAGGGATGGGCACTATCATTGCCCCCTAACAGGGCCGTCTCTCATAAAGCGGGCTCTGAAGTTCACCCTATGGAATATGAAAAATGGAGGCATCGTATTCTCAGTTGAAACTAACAGCAAAAGCCATAGCGATAAGTGATCCTCTTTCAGTAGATGTTACACACTTTATATGACGTAATCCTTTTTGAGGTACTGTTGTCAGACCTTTGGACTCTAGTGATTCCATTTTCGACTCTGCAGTCCACAGTAAGTTTGTCTTCTTAAAATATTGATCAGGTTTTCTAAAAACAAGGTTGTGTTACATTTGTTGAAGCACCTACATCGTGCCAAACTAGCTGCATGTGGAGTTCGAATGAATAGTGTTGGCTGTCGTTTCAAAATCCTGAAAATCAATCAGGTCCCGTCATTCCAAAGTCAGTCCTAGACTGGGTTATTCTGCGTTAATAGTCAATTGCGTTGGTTTAGGCAAACTGTCGAAATTGTTTTGGCCAAAGACCAGAGATTATGTCGCTAATTTTTGGAAGGTATTCTTAAAGAACAGTTTCTTCTTTGAGGTTCAAATACCAGGATACACGGATTTGTCTTAGCTATGTAGATCCTATTTAAATAATCCTTGAATAAATGAAGCTTTCGGAAAGTGATTAGCGAACTTGTATGTGTTCATGTATGTATGTATTAAAACGGGGACCTAGAAACGAATGAGAGGCTTCATTCCCCAGTAGCCCTCAGTGGTTCCCAACCCAACAACAGGCCACAGCAATCCACCCACACCACCGCCGCCCCAAACCAAAACCTGGGTTATTGTGTGGTGTCACCGCCAGACACCACACTTGCTAGGTGGTAGCTTTAAATCGGCCGCGGTCCATTAGTACATGTCGGACCCGCGTGTCGCCACTTTCAGTGATAGCAGACCGAGCGCCACCACATGGCAGGTCTAGAGAGACGTACTAGCACTCGCCCCAGTTGTACGGACGATGTAGCTAGCGATGCACACTGACGAAGCCTCGCTCATTTGCAGAGCAGGTAGTTAGAATAGCCTTCAGCTAAGTCAATGGCTACGACCTAGCAAGGCGCCATTAGTAACATTGCATGTATCTATGGAGTCTCACTTATATCGTCAATAGCGATGTACCACAAGGATGGATTAAAGTCAAGTATTCCAGCAGCTACGTACTTTTCTTTATAGCATTCATTACGTATCCTGTTACAGACCTATCTCTTGCCTGCGTGAGCTAAGAGCGTGCCTTTCGGCTTCCTCGCATTGTGTCTAGGCTGTCTTGCCTAGACACAACAATTGTGCGGTCCAGCCCCCAGTCTACCGTCCGGGAACGTCTCATACCAGATAAGTGGTGGCTCCAAATGTTTGTGTGGTAGAATAATTATGGAGTACGCGTACGTGGAAACGGTGTTGCACAGCTATCGCTGACACAGTGTAGCTGAGGCGGAATAAGTGGAACCAGCCCGCATTCACCGAAATAGTTAGAAAACCGCCTTAAAACCCATCGACAGGCTGGCTGGCACACCGGACCTCGACACTAATCCAGGGGGCGGATTCGTGCCGGGGACCGGCACTCCTTCCTCCTAGGAAAGCAGCGCATTAGACCGCGCGGCTAGCCAGGCTGGCACTGGCGAACTTAGTTCCATACGTTATTACTTGCAATATATTGGATTTTCTTATTAATGTAGCTCAAATATTATGTACAATACTACAGAACAAAGAAATATGTTACTTGACATATTTCTGTAAAACTGTAACTATCCCAGAATATTTTGGTGTTTCAGCAGTTCTAAATCTTTAAATTTGTTACAATACCTCTCTAAAGATTTTCTAGGTATGTTAAGCTGTCTGTCCACTTAACTAATTGATCTTTCACTCTGTTTTGCTTCCATCACTGCTAAACTTATAGTTTCTTCAGAAATATTGCCTCTTTCTGTTACCTTTTTATAATTTCCACTGGTCCCAAAAGAGAATCGAGGATGAGTAGAAACATGTCTATATTCGAAGACGCACCTGAATATGATACTTCGAAATATATGTCCTGAAGTTTCCTATAAATAATAATTTAAAATTTATGTTACAATCTTTTTAGCCGAATACACGAGGACAATTTATTGGTTTTGAAAGAACAATAGAAAAAAATCAAATATCAAATAATGTTACCAGTTCAAAATCAATTCAGGACACAATTTCCTTCCACAAAAATTGCGTTGAGTATGATCCATACTTTGACTACGTTGGCCCTATTAAAGTTAATAGGAGTAATCTCTTATAAAAAGACAGTGGGCAGATTAACCATGGTGGCCGACATGCCCCTATCTAAGTGGGACATTGCCCTGCATGGCCGCATTGGGATTATATTAGTTCGTTCACGGAAATGTTTTAATGATTTCTCTCTGTGTATAAATTCAAAATAATCTTATCTATGGACTTTAATCGTCGTACTTGATTGTTTCATGAGAGCATACTCTGGATTACACAACCAGATATCTTATGCAAGCAGAATTTCTTTCCACTAACAAGAAAACGTAAAATGCGTGCCCTACCTCGCTTGACAATGTTAACTGTACTACCGCGTTTGTGGAAAGGCGACGGTATTGTTGCCACCAACCTCCTTGGTCGTTGGCGCATTCTAACGGCAGTTTAACGAATTAATACCAATTTGCCAACGTGTCCCGGTCTCCTCTATTCTGTATAATATACGATCGAGAGGGCAGTAAAATATATTAACGATCCGTGTAGCCTACAGAATAACCTGAGTGCGAAGATGCCGACCATTAGCTATATTGTTGTTGTTGTTGTTGTTGTTGTTGTGATCTTCAGTCCTGAGACTGGTTTGATGCAGCTCTCCATGCTACTCTATCCTGTGCAAGCTTTTTCATCTCCCAGTACCTACTGCAACCTACATCCTTCTGAATCTGCTTAGTGTATTCATCTCTTGGTCTCCCCCTACGATTTTTACCCTCCATGCTGCCCTTCAATACTAAATTGGTGATCCCTTGATGCCTCAGAACATGTCCTACCAACCGATCCCTTCTTCTGGTCAAGTTGTGCCACAAACTTCTCTTCTCCCCAATCCTATTCAATACTTCCTCATTAGTTATGTGATCTACCCATCTAATCTTCAGCATTCTTCTGTAGCAATAGCTATAGAACCACTTCATATCGTGTGCGAACTACAACTGATACACTAGTAACGCCAACATACAGACTGAATTACGATGTCTTCTATATTAACGGGCTGCACTGCGTGTCCTTTTATCCTAGTGTCACAAGACTGATTGTGGAGCACAGAGCTGGGCACATAAAGGTCAGGTACCAAACCTGCAGGCGACGGGTAGTGTGCGGTGGGGAGAGGTCATGCCGACTCCACTATTTCCCTATGTTAATCGAGCAATGTTCTTTAAGATGAATGGCCTTCCAGGAAAACCAGCACCATATTGTCTATTCAGTTTCACAGACCTATGAAGAGTTCGGCTCTCTGCAAACAAACTAATTTCGTGGATGTGATCCTTCTGAGAGCTCAAAAGCAAACCAGAGTCTCTCAGACAGGTACGACACAAATATTCCGGCGGCACTCATGTTACAAACAGCGGAATATTGCTCCCTCTTTCCTCTCTTGTTATCGCAATATTTTCCATCGTGTGGTAATTTTTTTAGGTGTCTGAACCGTTGAAAGATGCGTTTCTTTCACGTTGATTATTGCTGTGGCATCCAGTTTATTTTCGTCGGCAATAATTTATTGTACCATAAGTGATCTCTCAGTTTCTCTCGCGAGACTAATAGGGAGCTTCTGTGTGTTCTGCCGAGTAGTTGTTTCTAACACAACATTTCGACGACCGAACCATGTCTTCATCAGGTGCTGCGAGTTTTTTCTGGTTGGAGTCCAGGTACCGACTATACGTAACAGCAAAAGTCGCATCATCTGAAGTAAGAGGGCCGGGTCGCCCGTCGAAATATTGTGTGCCTGGGCGCACCCTTTCAGTCCTTCCACCAAGGACAGTTCGTGGCATTGCCAGGGAAATGAACTTGGGTCCTGAGCATAGTAGTCAGACACACTGACGACTAAGCTACGGAAGCAGACACAGGTTTATGAGGGCAAATGTAGATAAGTAAATACGTCATTGCTTTCTCTATGAAGAGCTGTTTCGAAAGTGTGTACTGTAAGTTACCTAACTTAAAGAATAATCGTCTATTGGATTCGCTGTAAACGAACTAAATTATGTAGTACATGCACTTGAAGGAAAAACATTCGTAACAGCACCGCAAACGCACATAACGTTGGTCACCTTCCCTCCCGTGGTGAAGGGACAGAGAGCTGTCGTTTAAAACCGGAAGACCGCTGCTACGCACTCGTTTCCCAATCTCACCCGCTTGATTAACTTTAGTAAGGGGTCAAATACAAGAGATGTGAGTATTTATACAAGAATGGAAAATATGTAACGATTCGTTGTGCGAAGCATGGTGAATGATGTATCAGGTATGATCAGGTGATGTGATGGGTCGTCCGAAGAACGAGGTATGATGACGAAGTTCTTACCTCACGACGCTACCGCAAGTAAGAACAGTCGATGCCAAACGCAGCGATGAATAAGAGACGTCTGCGTAGACACCCACAAGAGTTTCTATCGGCCGCCGCTGCTGCTGAAGACTGACTGACGTCAGAGCGGAGTACCGTTCAGCACCCCCTCCGCAGTCATAACCGAAGATGAGAGCGTCGTCTCACTATAGATCCAGCAACGACAGAACTGAATTACACAGAACGATTTAGCGGTGTTTATAGTCAGCTGTACATTGGGAGAGGGGACTATTATTGTGTACTGTGTCAAGTGATAGATTAGTGTTTAGTGAACGTGGACATGGATATTTTCAAAGCTAAGTATTAGGGCTATACTAAAATAATTTAATATTTTGTGTGTGATGCAATATCTACTCGGCCTCCTCCTGAAGTAATCTAGGCACCAATAGCTGACATGGTAGGAGAAAAACGGAGAATCTGAATTGAGGGACAATGATACCGCGGAAAGAGAAACACATGTATCACTAGAGAGAGAGTGAGAGAGTGAGAGTGTGTGTGTGTGTGTGAGAGAGAGAGAGAGAGAGAGAGAGAGAGAGAGAGAGAGAGAGAGAGAGAGAGAGAGAAATGGCTTTGAGCACTATGGGACTTAATATCTGTGGTCATCAGTCCCCTAGAACTTAGAACTACTTGAACCTAACTAACCTAAGGAGATCACACACATCCATGCTCGAGGCAGGATTCGAACCTGCGACCGTAGCGATCACGCGGTCCCAGACTGAAGCGTCTAAAGAGAGTGAGAGAGAGAGAGAGAGAGGGAGGGAGGGAGACATGACTACAGAAAATTACAAAATTTTCAGATGTAGAAGGTAGGAGTACTGAGTGGGTAGGGAGATGAACAGGTTGGTACAGGTGGGATGTAAAGAAACAGAAGCGGATGAACTGAGGACTTCCCAGGAACGCTGAGAGAAAGAGGGCAGGAAGATTGAAGCAATAAACACACCATAAAATGGGAGAGAGAAAGGTGGTGTGCCATGTGATATGCGTTACGAAAGCGAGAGAGTTGACATCGTTTATAACGGAACTCAACAAAAACGAGAGGAATAAAATTAAATTCGTTAAGTGTTCTCCTCTTCAGTGTACAAACTAACACAGTAGCGGGGTCAGGTATTTTCTCTGCCTCTTGATGAGTGGGTATTGTGTGATGTCCTTAGGTTAGTTAGGTTGAAGTGGTTCTAAGTTCTAGGAGACTGATGACCATAGATGTTAAGTCCCATAGTGCTCAGAGCCATTTGAACCATTTAATATAGTAGAGGACTTCTAACTGTATGCTTTAACTTAGACGTAGGTTTACACTTCACACAAGGTCCAACAACCGTATTTCTCATGCCGCATGGGACAAAAGCACTATAATTTTTTCCAAACTTATGTTTTTCCTGTTTGTTATTTATTAAAATCCAGGTAATATGTAGTCAGAACCTGTTTTGGTATTAGCATGTGGTCTTACGCATTTATTATGGCAATGATTGTACCGCTGCTACGTATAGTCGTAATATTATGTACGTTATGACTAATACCTTGCCGTTATATGTATTTGCAATGACCATCCTTACGTAGTACTGCAAAATATCGTAACGTAAGTCTCCAAAACATTTTATGAGTGGTCGAGACGAGTCGCTCCACATTCTCCTTTACTGCAGCTATGTAGACCCTCCCCACCGCCAGCCCTCACTCTCTCCTTGTATTTAAATTGAGGACTCACGTTGAACCTTTGCCCTTTTTGTTGTGACTGACTTGCACATCTCAGAGCTGACAAATATGTTTTTTGGTAGCAGCTACTCGCTATTTTGTATAGTCTAGGTATATTGTGAGTAAATCTGTAACACTTAGCTAACAAGTATGAATCATATTATCCATTTTACTGATTGTTATAACCAGTTGCAGACTGCTTTAGGTAGTGTAACTGTGTTCTGTATATATCTATAACACCTATCAGTAATCATGAACCCTGCTTGTATTTTATGGCTGTACTTTCAGTGTATTTCACAAAGACTGTAAAGATTTGCATAAATGCATATGTTATGCTTAAATGTATGACATGGTTTTGTCGTCGATTGAGACAAACGGCTTCCTGACAAGCTACTTGTTAACACCCTTATAGTCAACCTTTATCACGTGATATAATCGTTTAAATTTTTGAAATTTTTTACGATGTTGTGACTATATCTGAGTGACACGTATGCGCTGTACAACACTTTCAAACTGTATACCTGTTGTAGCTGACTGGTACTGAAAATTATTGTGCTGTAATGTAAAGAAACTGTATAGATCTAGTTTGTAAAAGTAAAAATTTTAAATGTAGGATTCGCCATTCTTTTATATATTATACAACACGGAAAATATATGTTTACTATGTATCGAAGTTGTTATGGAATAGAACCATGGACCTTGCCGTTGGTGGGGAGGCTTGCGTGCCTCAGCGATACAGATGGCCGTACCGTAGGTGCAACTACTACGGAGGGGTATCTGTTGAGAGGCCAGACAAACATGTGGTTCCTGAAGAGGGGCAGCAGCCTTTTCGGTAGTTGCAGAGGGCAACAGTCTGGATGATTGACTGATCTGGCCTTGTAACATTAACCAAAACGGCCTTGCTGTGCTGGTACTGCGAACGGCTGAAAGCAAGGGGAAACTACGGCCGTAATTTTTCCCGAGGGCATGCAGCTTTACTGTGTGATTAAATGATAATGGCGTCCTCTTGGGTAAAATATTCCGGAGGTAAAATAGTCCCCCATTCGGATCTCCGGGCGGGGACTACTCAGGAGGACATCGTTATCAGGTGAAAGAAAACTGGTGTTCTACGGATCGGAGCGTGGAATGTCAGATCCCTTAATCAGGCAGGTAGGTCAGAAAATTTAAAAAGGGAAAGGGATAGGTTAAAGTTAGATATAGTGGGAATTAGTGAAGTTCGGTGGCAGGAGGAACAAGACTTTTGGTCAGGTTATTACAGGGTTATAAATACAAAATCAAATAGGGGTAATGCAGGAGTAGGTTTAATAATGAATAAAAAAATAGGAGTGCGGGTTAGCTACTACAAACAGCATAGTGAACGCATTATTGTTGCCAAGATAGACATAAAGCCCATGCCTACTACAATAGTACATGTTTACATGCCAACTAGCTCTGCAGATGATGAAGAAATAGATGAAATGTATGACGAGATAATAGAAATTATTCAGGTAGTGAAGGGAGATGACAATTTAATAGTCATGGGTGACTGGAATTCGTCAGTAGGAAAAGGGAGAGAAGGAAACATAGTAGGTGAATATGTATTTGGGGGAAGGAATGAAAGAGGAAGCCGCCTTGTAGAATTTTGCACAGAGCATAACTTAATCATAGCTAACACTTGGTTCAAGAATCATGAAAGAAGGTTGTATACCTGGAAGAATCCTGGAGATACTAAAAGGTATCAGATAGATTACATAATGGTAAGACAGAGATTTAGGAACCAGGTTTTAAATTGTAAGACATTTCCTGGGGCAGATGTGGATTCTGACCACAATCTATTGGTTATGAACTGCAGATTGAAACTGAAGAAACTGCAAAAAGGTGGTAATTTAAGGAGATGGGACCTGGATAAACTGAAAGAACCAGATGTTGTAGAGAGTTTCAGGGAGAGCATAAGGGAACAATTGACAGGAATGGGGGAAAGAAATACAGTAGAAGAAGAATGGGTAGCTCTGAGGGATGAAGTAGTCAAGGCAGCAGAGGATCAAGTAGGTAAAACGACGAGGGCTAATAGAAATCCTTGGGTAACAGAAGAAATATTGAATTAAATTGATGAAAGGAAAAAATATAAAAATGCAGTAAATGAAGTAGGCAAAAAGGAATACAAACGACTCAAAAATGATATCGACAGGAAGTGCAAAATGGCTAAGCAGGGATGGCTAGAGGACAAATGTCAGGATGTAGAGGCTTGTCTCACTAGGGGTAAGATAGATACTGCCTACAGGAAAATTAAAGAGAGCTTTGGAGAGAAGAGAACCACTTGTATGAATATCAAGAGTTCAGAGGGCAACCCAGTTCTAAGCAAAGAAGGGAAGGCAGAAAGGTGGAAGGAGTATATAGAGGGTTTATACAAGGGCGATGTACTTGAGGACAATATTATGGAAATGGAAGAGGATGTAGATGAAGACGAAATGGGAGATAAGATACTGCGTGAAGAGTTTGACAGAGCACTGAAAGACCTGAGTCGAAACAAGGCCCCGGGAGTAGACAACATTCCATTAGAACTACTGATGGCCTCGGGAGAGGCATTCATGACAAAACTCTACCATCTGGTGAGCACGATGTATGAGACAGGCGAAATACCCTCAGACTTCAAGAATAATATAATAATTCCAATCCCAAAGAAAGCAGGTGTTAACAGATGTGAAAATTACCGAACTATCAGTTTAATAAGTCACAGCTGCAAAATACTAACGCGAATTCTTTACAGACGAATGGAAAAACTGGTAGAAGCGGACCTCGGGGAAGATCAGTTTGGATTCCGTAGAAATGTTGGAACACGTGAGGCAATACTAACCTTACGACTTATCTTAGAAGAAAGATTAAGAAAATGCAAACCTACGTTTCTAGCATTTGTAGACTTAGAGAAAGCTTTTGACAATGTTAACTGGAATACTCTCTTTCAAATTCTGAAGGTGGCAGGGGTAAAATACAGGGAGCGAAAGGCTATTTACAATTGGTACAGAAACCAGATGGCAGTTATAAGAGTCGAGGGGCATGAAAGGGAAGCAGTGGTTGGGAAAGGAGTGAGACAGGGTTGTAGCCTCTCCCCGATGTTATTCAATCTGTATATTGAGCAAGCACTAAAGGAAACAAAAGAAAAATTCGGAGTAGGTATTAAAATTCATGGAGAAGAAGTAAAAACTTTGAGGTTCACCGATGACATTGTAATTCTGTCAGAGACAGCAAAGGACTCGGAAGAGCAGTTGAACGGAATGGACAGTGTCTTGAAAGGAGGATATAAGATGAACATCAACAAAAGCAAAACGAGGATAATGGAATGTAGTCAAATTAAGTCGGGTGATGCTGAGGGAATTAGATTAGGAAATGAGACACTTAAAGTAGTAAAGGAGTTTTGCTATTTAGGGAGTAAAGTAACTGATGATGGTCGAAGTAGAGAGGATATAAAATGTAGACTGGCAATGGCAAGCAAAGCGTTTCTCAAGAAGAGAAATTTGTTAACATCGAGTATAGATTTAAGTGTCAGGAAGTCGTTTCTGAAAGTATTTGTATGGAGTGTACCCATGTATGGAAGTGAAACATGGACGATATCTAGTTTTGACAAGAAGAGAATAGAAGCTTTCGAAATGTGGTGCTACAGAAGAATGCTGAAGATAAGGTGGGTAGATCACGTAACTAATGGGGAGGTATTGAGTAGGAGTGGGGAGAAGAGAAGTTTGTGGCACAACTTGACTAGAAGAAGGGATCGGTTGGTAGGACATGTTTTGATGCATCAAGGGATCACAAATTTAGCATTGAAGGGCACCGTGGAGGGTAAAAATCGTAGAGGGAGACCAAGAGATGAATACACTAAGCAGATTCAGAAGGATGTAGGTTGCAGTAGGTACTGGGAGATGAAGAAGCTTGCACAGGATAAAGTAGCATGGAGAGCAGCATCAAACCAGTCTCAGGACTGAAGACCACAACAACAACATGGAATAGACTGCTGCCACCTGGTGGTGCTCCGAAACACTACGTAGTCCGCTTGACTACCGCCCAGCAGTGTGCCGTCATTTGTCAGCACCGACACAGCTGGCGACATATTTTGAGCCAAATGTATTTGACCAGAAACTTGTGTACGTGTTTGGCACTGTCATAATTTTGTTGTATAATTAAAACGTTACACTGGAGCGACTATTTTAACAACGTATGTTTACGTCGTGCACTTTTTATTTTTGGCGTTGGATTGTCCAGAACCGTTTTTACTTACATTACACTTCCTCCCAAACATGTCCATGACACAATGACAGTGTATAACATATTGTGACAGAATGGTCTAATACATGTATTAGACATTATTCTTTGTAACGAATAATTATTGTTAGACTGTAAGAAATTGTTTGCAATACTTTTTCAGATCTGAAGATAGAAGTTTAATTTGTAGAAACTAGTTGTGTATAGCGCTCTACGAAAATGAGATTATATAATTCAGATCCAGAAATCGCTCTCTTGCTCACAATGTTAAGTAATCATAACACAGAACAATTGCTGCAAAGTACTTAGAATAGTGATGCCAACTACACACATTTGTTGAAGGGGATGGTGTGCTCATAATGAAGAATAAACCAAAGTAACTGAGAACTGACGCAATGACCACATGGATTTAGCGAAGGTAACGGATTTTTAGCTCTGAACAAAAACAGGAATACTGACTTTCAGGAAATGCATTATCAGGAATACAGCAGAACAGAGTTGTTACAATTAAACATACATTTTATTATTTCCAATTTTTATGGCGGTAAAGCAATATAATCACAGTTAGTGCAAGTGAATCACACAGTAGTCTCAAGGCTCTCACAGGCGTCCGTTGCGTCACTATTTATACACACGATTCACTTTTGTTCCGTGTTGACTGTAATCTCCTCCCTGAGGAGCCAGTCGATGAACTCCTCGAAGCCGTCGTACCTCTGGCACCAGAGCTGCAGCAGGTGGTCGATTTCTGGGCGGTCGACGACGTCCCTGAGCCAGCGCTGGTGCCTGTTGGTGGTGGCCTTCTTCAGCAGCCACAGCCTCCTCTGGTGGCACTCGAAGCTCTGGGCCTCGGGCGTGGCGGACGGTCTCGGCATCGTCTCTGCAACACAGGAAAGGTTTCCTCAGAGAGAACCAGTGAACTATGATATTCGCTGAAAACACCGTACAAACTTAAAACCGGCACAGCAGCACAACCGACTTATAAAGTAGCTCCGAAGACAGAGCCTCATTTAGTCAAATCTGAATAAAGCTACAATTCTTGTGAAGCGTTCAAGGGAATTCTAGAGCACATTTATCTCCACCGATCAGATATAAAACCCCAAGAAGTTTTGTCCTTACTTTAAATGAGTGAACGGATGAAAGCAAGTCAGTAGCCATAACAGCCTGTAAACGGAAGGTAACACAGGAGAATGTAGAAAACTATTACAGAGAGCAGGATTGTACTCTTCCATCAAATCGTCGCACGAACATGAGGATGAAACGTATCGTAGTAAGTTCAAAATGGTTCAAATGGCTCCGAGCACTATGGGACTTAACATCTGAGATCATCAGTCCCCTAGAACTTAAAACTACTTAAACCTAACTAACCTAAGGACAACACACACATCCATGCCCGAGGCAGCATTCTAACCTGCGACCGTAGCGGTCACGCGGTTTCAGACTGAAGAGCCTAGAACCGCTCGTCCACAGAAGCCGGCTCGAAGTAAGTAATCTACCAATACTTTTCATCATAGAAATGGCGACAGGACCTTGTGGAATACGTATACAGCCTACAGGATGTCCATTTTAACTGAATAAATTGAAATATCTCGAGAACTATACATAGGAACTAAAAATTGTAATTCCAATTAGTTTTTCTCGGAGATACCCAACGACACTATACTCGACCCGCCATCCCACCCCACTCCGTGCGAAGATGATGGGGGCCAATTTTGAAATCTTCATTGGCAACACCCGCTTTTTATTGCAGATAACGATTCTACGGAAAAATCTATATAGGTTTTGTCTGAAGCATTTTCTTCGTTTCGCCACAGATGACTGTAAGAGGAGGAATAAAATCGTTTACACAATCGTAATTTACGACGTGCTGCTCCGTTGCCCTTGATTATCCTGCGGCATTTGGGTCCCCACCTCTGAGTGCCGAGTGTAGAACTACACAGTAATATGTAACATCTAATTGGAAAACCCATTGGCAAGCCGGCTGCTGTGGCCGAGCGGTTCTAGGCGCTTTAGTCCGGAACCACGCGGATGCTGCGGTCGCAGGTTCGAATCCTGCATCGGGCATAGATGTGTGTGAAATCTTAGGTAAGTTGGGTTTAAGTAGTTCTTAGTCTAGGGGACTGATGACCTCAGATGTTAAGTTCCGTAGTGCTTAGAGCCATTTGAACCATTTGAACTTACTTTGAAATCTTTCATCCTCATTTTTAACCCATTCGCAACATTGTATTCCTCCGACATACCGAACAGTGGTCTACTCGACGCGCCGCTGTGGCCGTGGCTCGAGGTGAACCGCGCTACTCTATTTTACCATTCAGAGTAAGTGTTCAAACCTAGGACCAACTTCAATACACTCAGTGATCCGCTTTTCAAATGATCGTAACAGGTCAGAAGCATATCTGCGGAAATGTCAGCACAAGCATTTCTGTTGCGGTCTGCCGTGTCTTCACGGCCTGTTGGCACTTGCTGGGACGCCTTATCTTTGAAACACCTCCACGGAAAGAAATCCGGTGACCTAACGGGACAATTAATAGCGCCAAATTTGCCAATCCACCGACCAGTGTAAACGCTGTTTAATACCTCTCATGCTGAAACTGCATAATGTGCAGGGCAGCAATCATGGTGAAAACCACATAGGTTGTTGAACGTCCAGGGTAACATCTTGCAGTATACCGGTAGTTCCTGTTCCCAAAACATTCTATATTTGCGTCCATTCAGTGTACCATCGATAAAATACGGACCAAGGACTTTCTTCCCCATGATGCCATACCGTACGTCAACCGACCAAGGACGTTGATGGTAAACTTGCCGTAATCAGTGCAATTTTCCACACTACAGCAATGCATGTTATGCCGGTTAACGCTATCATGATCGGAAAACAATGCCTCGGCAAAATACGTGGGGGTCGTTAACAATTGTTGACGTGCCCATTCACAAAATACGGGGTGTTCAAAAAGTCTCTCCGCAGTGCCGTATGATTGTTAGCCGCGCGTGCCGTATGCCGCAGTGAATATACCGAAATGAATCTAATTGAAATACAAGTTATTAATTTATTGAATATTCATTTTTACTTACAAATTTCACATTAAATATTGAAGTTGTCTGCCCTGTTGTTGACTACACAATTCAATTCCTCTAATCATGTTCCCAGACACAAGCTGTAACATTTCTTCTGTAACAGAAGCAGTGAAACTGGATATTGCAGTTTTCAATTCATCGATGGATCTTGGTCGGTTTTTATAGAGAATTGGTTTCGCAGCACCACAGAAGAAAAAGTCAGGTCGTGTTAGGTCAGGCGATCGTGGAGGCCAAAGTCCCTGTGAAATTATGCGACCACCAAAAACATAAGCAACCAGTGACATTGAAACGCGAGCCGTAGGCGCGGTTGCACCATCTTGTTGAAAATAACCGTTGACTGTTTCACTTAACACAAGTCCTCCTATGAATGGGTAGAGAATATTACTGCAGTATCGTTGTGCTTTTATTATTTCGTTGAAAAATATGAGCCCCACAATCCGACTTCTAGAAATTGCAATCCAAATTCCTATTTTCACAGAATGAAGTGGTTCTTCATGATTGCACAATGGATTTGCAGTACTATACATACGAGGATTTTGGGAGTTTTTTGTACCCGGATAAATGAAACCACGCCTCATCAGTGAAAAATGTTTCATTAAGAATATCCCTTCCATTTTGCTGAACGAAATTTCTGAACAATTGACAATAATGCAGTGTCTTGCCATGATCAGTATTTTTCAGTTCTTGCACGACTGTCACTTTGTATGGGAAAAGTTCTAATTTTTTCCTTGCAACTGTGTCGGCCGTACCGAAACTAACATCGATCTCCTGGACAAGTTTTCTTACTCATGGACATTTCATCGGAATATTGAGTAGTTTTTCCTCAGACAAAACGCTAAGACGACCACTTCTCGGTGCATCTGCCACTGAACGTCGAAATTTGTTGACCAAATTTCGTACAGTATCGCGATGTGGGAGTGTTGTCTCCGGAAAAACTCAATGAAATGTTTGACGAACTGGAACTGTGTACTTACCGCCAGCTTTGAACACTTGTTCGACTAAAAACAAACGTTTTTCAATGGTTAGCATTTTAACAGTGAAAAAAACCAAAGAAACGAACGAAGGAACTAAACGTAAACGCTCACGTCAACACGTAACGACACACGCCACCGATACCACTGACGCTGACTGAGATAAACGGAACAATGGAATGTTGGGAGAGTCAACTTGAAGGGAAGTAACCCAGGCAGGCGAAAAATCATACGGCACGCGCGGCTAACAATCATACGGCACTGCGGAGAGATTTTTTGAACACCCCGTACTATCTGGGTACGGAAATCGGCACCATAAGTTCTTGATGCAATAACACGCGGTATGGTTGAAACTTACAACGATGCGATATTGTGGCAATACTACTACCCACGGACATAACGAAACATCGGTATAATTTCCGGGCGCTTGTCCATGGGTTGTTCTAATGTGTGTGAATTCTTAAGGCCGGCCGGTGTGGCCGTTCGGTTAAAGGCGCTTCAGTCTGGAACCGCGTGACCGCTACGGTCGCAGGTTCGAATCCTGCCTCGGGTATGGATGTGTGTGATGTCTTAAGGTTAGTTAGGTTTAATTAGTTCTAAGTTCTAGGGGACTGATGACCACAGATGTTAAGTCCCATAGTGCTCAGAGCCATTTGAACCATTTGAATTCTTAAGGGACCAAACTGCTGAGGTCATCGGTCTCTAGACTTACACACTACTTAAACTAACTTATGCTAAGACCAATACACACACCCATGCTCGAGGGAGGACTCGAACCTCCGACGGGGCCGGCCGCAGTGACCGTGCGGTTCTAGGCGCTACAGTCTGGATCCGAGTGACCGCTACGGTAGCAGGTTCGAATCCTGCCTCGGGCATGGATGGGTGTGATGTCCTTAGGTTAGTTAGGTTTAATTAGTTCTAAGTTCTAGGAGACTGATGACCTCAGAAGTTAAGTCGCATAGTTCTCAGAGCCATTTGAACCCCCGACGGGAGCGGCCTCGCAGTCCGTGACATGGCGCCTCAAACCGCTCGACCACTTCGCCCGGCTCCACGGGTTCTGGTGTACCGCCGTTACTATAGCTGTTTCATTAGCTTCTCCTTTATCATGTTGCTATGCAAATGTACGAACAATGGCCAGATTTCTCTGGAAAATGCTTGACATACAAGGCAAAAGCAGCCTCAGTATTTCTCCTACGTTGACCGTAAATCAGGATGGCTTCAGTTTTGTCTTCTGTGGTTGCAACAATCATCGCCCACTTGCTCGTGTGTCCTCTAAATGGTAGGTGGATGTGCAGAGAAACAAACACTACGAAGGAATTGTGATGTTTAGAGCCGCTATCTATTCCAGTTCTGCACGATTTCTCAGCTCCGGTCGCAGTGTACTGTCTGTTACGATACGTCGTAGTTCGCTACATAGCCACGGAGACGCGTTCAGTGTGTCGGAGCAAAAAAAATTTTGAGAATGGGGTCTCCAACTGCAAGATATGAAATACTGGTCTGTCCTACCCTCGGAGCAGGATGGTGGGTCCCCAGTGCCGTTGGATATTCAAATCGTAAATTAAGATTGTTTAGACATTTCTGTTCCTCCGATTACAGCGCCATCTGTGGCGAAACTAAGAAAATGCTTCTGACAAAACAGATGTAGATTACGCTGTAGAATCGTAATCTGCTATAAAAAAAAATGGATGTTACCACTGAAGACTTCTAAGTTTCTCTCCACCACTCACGCACGTGGTGGAGTGGCGAGTCGAGATGTCTTTCTCCGAGACAAATAAATTAGAATTACAACTTTTCTTAATCCGATCTCTAGTTTTCGAGATGTTTCAATGTTGTCAGTTAAAATGAACACCATGTATGTGTTTCCACACAAACTATGAGAATGAACTTGCTCCTCGCCTAACAGCAGTCGTGGGTCGGAGCAGAGGTGAGGCATTCCGGTTAATGTTTCTGTGACGCCTGTACATCGCTTAAGGGAAATGCCGCAATATTTCCTCCTTATGGTTCCTCTGTTTTCTTACAAGGGAACCTCCTCATCGCACCCCCGTCAGATTTAGTTATAAGTTGGCACAGTGGATAGGCCTTGAAAAACTGAACACAGATCAGTAGAGAAAACAGGAAGAAGTTGCGTGGAACTATGAAAAAAACTAAGCGAAATGTACAAACTCAGTAGTCCATGTGCAAGATAGGCAACATATAGGATAATGTGATCTCAATAGTGCCGTGGCCGTGTGGTTAGCGTGAGCAGCTGCGGAACAAGAAGTCCTTGGTTCAAGTCTTCCCTCGAGAGAAAAGTTTAATTTCTTATTTTCAGACAATTATTATCTGTCCGTCCGATGCGAGGTAACTGCACCGTAGTATGGGGACGCTACACCTAAACAAACATCGAAACACACGACGTCAGTCGACTACAGCGCACGGAAGAGAGAGTATTCCTGCTAACGAGGCTCCCTGGCTGGCAGTTGACTGTTCGCTACTTTGGACGAGAGTGCATTAAATACGTGAGATGTATTCCGTGGCCAATATGAATCCAGCAAATATAGCTCGCGACTTCAATAAAAAGGTCAATGAATATTTTCCGAACGGTAAGGAATCGGAAAGTTCCTTAAGGAATCGAACGATTGTCGAACATTTGTGTGATTATTTCCTACATTTTTTCATAAACAGTACGTGTGGTGATGATTGTCTGAAAATAAAAAATTAAACTATTCACTCGACGGAAGATTTGAACCAAAGACCTCTCGTTCCGCAGCTGCTCACGCTAACCAAGCGACCACGGCGCTCCTGAGCTCAGAGTATCCTTGATATTGTCTATTTTGCGCATGGACTACTCAGTTTGTGTATTTTGCTAATTTTTTCATAGTCACACAACTTCTTCCTTTCAAGGCTTATCCACTGTGCCAACTTATAACTAAATCTGAGGGGGGTGCGATGGGGAGGTTCCCTTGTTAGTGGCATCATACCGAACTGACTGACACAAGTTAGGAGCACATGAAACAGAAATTTTAGAAACATTTCAAGGTGACTAGGTCATATGGGAAAAGATGCTGTAGTTTGCCCACGACGTCAGGACGTAATTTTGTTGGGTGTGCGGGTAGCGGACGAAGCAAGGTCCACCTAACGGAACTAACATCTCGACACTGTTAGATCATAAAGGAAATATCAGTATTGGAAAAGAGGTAAATGTTGTACCTATTATAAACATAATTGAGAAATACCGACTGAAATAGAAAAAACATGCCTATCATACGTCTAACAATTGAATAAGATGTCGTGAGCAATTGTAATGCGGGACAGCTCAAACGGCCTAATCCGCAGTGGGGGTCATGGTGGTGGTGCTGATGGTGATAATGATGGTAGCGATCATGGACGATCAGTACGACGCATTGAAACATGTCGAAGTGACATTTCACGATTAAAGAAAAGGCCGCTGAAAGTAAAAAAATGCTGTTCGAAAGCATGCCAGTGATCGTAGACGGACCGCCTCACTTCAAGAGGATCGATATCGAAGCATTAGTGGAAAAAGGAGCGTACATCTCACTTGTAGGCAGATCACTGCATACCTCGCAACCGCTACCGGTACACCTGAGTCTGTTCGATAAATTTGGCGCTTATTAAATCAGGCTGGTTTGTATGCCCGAAAGCCTATCAAAAGCATCCTCTTTCAACTGCGCCACCGCAGAGAGAGAGAGAGAGATCGTTGGTGCAGAGAGCATGTTGGTTTGAGGCAGTAACAGTGGTCCAGAGTAATGTTTGCCAACGGATCGCGCTTCACTGTGGCAAGTGGTTCTGACCAGTGGGGGTAGAGGGGGGAACACGCTACACGTCACAGAATGCTCATGGGCGTCATAGCTGCGGCCTAGGCACCATGTTGTGGGCAGGTATTATACGTAACGGCCGAACACCGCTTCATATCTTTGCGCGAGGTACCGTTACAACACAACGGTACTGCAGGGACATTATTCGGGATCTCATCCGACTGTTTACGGTTGCGATAGGTCGCGACTTCAAGTTAAAGGTCGACAGTATCAGCACGAACTAGACCGCTGAGGTGTCGGACAGACTGCAAAGTGAAGATGTTGAACGCATGGAATGGCCTGTGTATTTCCCGCACTTAAACCCTATAGAACATGCCTCTGACGCTCTTGGCAGACGTGTTTCTCACCGAAGACCCCCTTCATGAACCGTGCAAGAACTGAAAACTGCATTGAGAGATGAGTGGGACAATATCCTCCAGTGACTCCCCAACAATTTGCTAGCCAGCATGAATAAGAGGTGCAAAATGTGCATTACTGCGGGAGAAGCGCATGTTCCTTACTGAGACTCCGATATCGACCTTTGTTTTGGGATGCGTTAAAGGTATGCACAATTGCGAATATGGACAACCAGCAGCTGTAGAATGGAACGACAATGAAAATTTGTACCGGACTGTGACTGAAAGCCGTATTTTGCGCGTATCGCGAGCGGTCGCCTAAGGCTGCTTGCACATTAAACGATCTCTCCCGTAGGGGAAAAAGCCGTCCGGCTTTAGATCGTAGTCGGTTTATTTTCGCACTGAAAGATTTTTAAACGTTAAACAAGAACATCAGTTCCCTTCAAAGTGTAATCTGTTACAGTTCTTATCATGGATCGTGAACAAGTCACTGCGTTATGGATACTGTATCGACGTCGGAAAAGACGAAGACGTAATCGCCTTCACTGGGTTCATCCAATTAATATGAGACGTGAGGAAGTAGGGGTTTCCTACACATTATTTGTAGACCTGAGAAGCGACGACCGAAAGTTTTTAAACTACTTTCGTATGTCAGTTAGCTTCTTCGATGAATTGCACGGGAAAGTGAAGAGAGTTCTGCAACGCCAAAATACGCAATTCAGAACCTGTATACAGCCTATTGAAATTCTGGATATGACTTTAAAGTAAGTTTTTAAATATAGCTTTGTTATTACTGGTGTTTGAACAAATATGCCATTGAAGCTAAATGATACATGTATAAACTCTTAATGCTGTATTTTTTTCAAACCCTATATATAAAATTCTTTTATTATATTTCTATTTACCAAAGTGTCATACAAACAGGAAAGATGGTTATGCAGTAACGTGATATTGTAGTAGTAGGCAAAACAAAAAAACACATGTAAAATTATCGATTTTACTTATTAGGCTGGATTTGAGATTATGTTATCAATAAAAATACAATTATGAACAAATATGAAATTCAGAAAATACAAACATTTTAGGTTTCTGATCACATTATGGATTTCATTGTGTTCATTATTTTGGTAGGTTATCTGTGACGTTACAAAAACAAATTGATGATGTCAATGAAGAAATCGAAATATCGAATTACCTGAAGGAGAAATAGATGGACTTGCAACATTTTCACTTTGTGGAGAGTCACTGTGAACAATTTCGTGCAGGTCATGTGGTGATGTCTGTGTTTCTGGTTTGGATTGTGTACTTTTTTGGAGAGACGTTGAATGGTGTACTTCCTTTGAATGATTTTGCAGTCCACATATAGGCCTATGCTGATACAAGGAATGTTCTTCTATGCCAGTTGTAATCTGACAGGAAAAACTAGTCCCAGCATATTGTTGAGGTGGAAATGGAGGTTACTGAATGTTTAAAAATGGTTGCGGTTGCATGACTGCAAATGGCACAGGCGTACACTGCGGACGGCTCCCGTACGACTGAAATCGTGTAGTGTGAGTGCGTGCACTTGGTCACGTGGGCCACTGAGCCGAGAGTACGGCACGGTGCCGTGTGGCGGCTGTGGCACTGGACGGGTGCAACACGACCAAGATTCGTGCCCGTGTTGTAGCCGTACAGTGTGAAAGATCGCATGCTCTTCAACAGTCGACTAAGAAAATTTGGCCATACGGTTTTTTCCCGTACGGGTGAAATCGTGTAATGTGCAAGCAGCCTTAACTTTTGGCTACCGGTGCACGGATCACGGCTAGACCCAGGCTTCCACATATCGTCAACCTTGCGTCTACAACCTATACACGCACATCCATTACGTACATTCCCTTATAGATGAAAGGCGCTTGCCCGCTGTCGGCGGATAAATACGGCTCTGCAGTGCCTGTGTTATTCTAAATTACTATGCAAAGCTCCTTTGAACACGCATGCATGCCCAAAGAAACTTTGCATCGTAATTTACAACACAGGAACTGCAATATCGTATTTATGTTGGGAAACTGACCTCTGTCAAACATGAACGTTAGTTACGTCTGTTGTCTTGCTTTCCCATGTAGTGAAATCAGTACTATTTTTCGTTATAAATACACTCCTGGAAATGGAAAAAAGAACACATTGACACCGGTGTGTCAGACCCACCATACTTGCTCCGGACACTGCGAGAGGGCTGTACAAGCAATGATCACACGCACGGCACAGCGGACACACCAGGAACCGCGGTGTTGGCCGTCGAATGGCGCTAGCTGCGCAGCACTTGTGCACCGCCGCCGTCAGTGTCAGCCAGTTTGCCGTGGCATACGGAGCTCCATCGCAGTCTTTAACACTAGTAGCATGCCGCGACAGCGTGGACGTGAACCGTATGTGCAGTTGACGGACTTTGAGCGAGGGCGTATAGTGGGCATGCGGGAGGCCGGGTGGACGTACCGCCGAATTGCTCAACACGTGGGGCGTAAGGTCTCCACAGTGCATCGATGTTGTCGCCAGTGGTCGGCGGAAGGTGCATGTGCCCGTCGACCTGGGACCGGACCGCAGCGACGCACGGATGCACGCCAAGACCGTAGGATCCTACGCAGTGCCGTAGGGGACCGCACCGCCACTTCCCAGCAAATTAGGGACACTGTTGCTCCTGGGGTATCGGCGAGGACCATTCGCAACCGTCTCCATGAAGCTGGGCTACGGTCCCGCACACCGTTAGGCCGTCTTCCGCTCACGCCCCAACATCGTGCAGCCCGCCTCCAGTGGTGTCGCGACAGGCGTGAATGGAGGGACGAATGGAGACGTGTCGTCTTCAGCGATGAGAGTCGCTTCTGCCTTGGTGCCAATGATGGTCGTATGCGTGTTGGGCGCTGTGCAGGTGAGCGCCACAATCTGGACTGCATACGACCGAGGCACACAGGGCCAACACCCGGCATCATGGTGTGGGGAGCGATCTCCTACACTGGCCGTACACCACTGGTGATCGTCGAGGGGACACTGAATAGGGCACGGTACATCCAAACCGTCATCGAACCCATCGTTCTACCATTCCTAGACCGGCAAGGGAACTTGCTGTTCCAATAGGACAATGCACGTCCTCATGTATCCCGTGCCTCCCAACGTGCTCTAGAAGGTGTAAGTCAACTACCCTGGCCAGCAAGATCTCCGGATCTGTCCCCCATTGAGCATGTTTGGGACTGGATGAAGCGTCGTCTCACGCGGTCTGCACGTCCAGCACGAACGCTGGTCCAACTGAGGCGCCAGGTGGAAATGGCATGGCAAGCCGTTCCACAGGACTACATCCAGCATCTCTACGATCGTCTCCATGGGAGAATAGCAGCCTGCATTGCTGCGAAAGGTGGATATAGACTGTACTAGTGCCGACATTGTGCATGCTCTGTTGCCTGTGTCTATGTGCCTGTGGTTCTGTCAGTGTGATCATGTGATGTATCTGACCCCAGGAATGTGTCAATAAAGTTTCCCCTTCCTGGGACAATGAATTCACGGTGTTCTTATTTCAATTTCCAGGAGTGTATATCACTAACCTCTATTACGTTTGTTCTGTATTTTATATTGTCCACCATTGTCTCTGATTATTCCTGTCCAACAATGTCTATGTTCCGTAGCAATTGCCAAACAATGTAGATTTTAATATATCTTAGTTAAAATTCAATAAACGAGAGCAGTTGCGTAGGCAGTTTCGTATATTTCGTACCAAAAAACCACTGGCAAGCACGCTTAGATGCTCCTCTAAAGATAAACAGCTGAAAGCAGGTCTGGTTAGCTTGCGCGCTATCGTTGTCAGTCAGTTTTCCGTCGACAGACCGTACTTGTGTGTCCAGGAAAATAATTCGACCTCACACAAATGTTCGGGGCTTTAAAAATGTAAGTAAGAGATCGTAAAGTTAAGTGGTAGTAGGCTTAACCTCACCGCTACTATGTGCAGTGTACGAATTGGATTATGTGAACAGCCACCGATCGCAGTTAATTATTAGCGAAGCACAAGAACAGCATCCGAATCCTAACAAAAGTCACCCACTTCTGCAGTCATTGTCGACTCTTGAGGTACTGAAAGCTCACAAATTTAGATATAGTCTTTGATTGCAACATGCTTTATTTACTGGCACATCGTATTTACAGTAGAATGAGGACTAAGCATCATGAAACCTTCTGAAAGCAGGTGGCATGAAATCTGAGTACAAACTAGATTCGTTGGATTCATGGCGACCAACACTGCCCGTACAATTCCCCTACATGCTTCAGGAACAGAGGCTCAGATTGAAGTGATTGTTGAACAAACGCGTTGCACTCTATAGTAGCCAAACGAATTTCCATTGCGGAACGCCACACCCATTATTTTTTTCTGTGTAACAAGTAGCTGCTTATCAGACACAAAAACGTAGACTGTTGGCAAGAGATACGAGTATGGTCTACAGGAAGGTCCCGTAGTACGTTCTTATGTAGTTCAACATCAATAATACCGACTTACATTTTTACTATCGGAGACGACGAAAGCTCTTCAATATACAAATAATGCGAACATTAAATCGGAGAACATACAAGTGACTAGCACACGGTTTGCGCACAAAAATGGCTTATCAGAAAACAGTTTGTACATATTTCACAGCAGAATAAATTTTAAGAACCTTGATCCTCCTCATGCGCATAACCCATTCATAGTTGGAACAGTTTCTACATTATTATTATTATTGTTATTATCACTATTGAAGGATTAGATTATTATACCTTGGAGCAACAAGCACTACCTACAAAAACAGATAGACCGCCAGTCACTAATTTTTAATTAGAGCGCCACTGCAGTTCGTTGAGCCTCAAGCAATGCAAAAATGGTTCAAATGGCTCTGAGCACTAAGGGACGTAACATCTGAGGTCATCAGTCACCTAGAACTAGAACAACTTAAACCTAACTAACCTAAGAACATCACACACATCCATGCCCAAGGCAGGATTCAAACTTGCGACCGTAGCGGTCGCGCAGTTCCAGACTGAAGCGCCTAGAACCGCTCGGCCACACCAGCCGGCTTCAAGCAATGCGTCTGACACGACTTGCTACTCTGTAGTATATATTCGCAGGGAATAGTACACGTCAGTTTTTCTAGCTGTATTTGGTAGACCCAACATCCCTAGTCTTACAGTAGCACATGTCAAACTCGGTTTAATATGACAGTGGTGTTCAATATACGTAGTACGGGGTGTTCAAAAAGTCTCTCCGCAGTACCGTATGATTGTTAGCCGCGGGTACCGTATGCCGCAGTGAATATATTCAGTGAAATAGAAGTTATTAATTTATTGAATATTCATTTCTACTTACAAATTTTCACATTAAATGTTGAAAGTGTTCCCCCTGTTGTTGAATACACAATTCAGTTCGAGTAAACATGTTTCCAAACACAAGCTGTAGTAACATTTCCTCTGTAACAGAAGCAATGAAAGTGGATATAGCAGTTTTCAATTCATCGATGGATTTTGGACGGATTTTATAGACAATTGCTTTCGCTGCACCACAGAAGAAATAGTCAGGTGGTGTTAGGTGAGGCGATCGTGGAGGCCAAAGTCCCTATGATATTATCCGATCACCGAAAATAGCAGCAAGCAGTGACATTGAAACGCAAGCTGTATGCGCGGTTGTACCATCTTGTTGAAAATAACCGTTCAGTATTTCACTTAACACAAGTTCTGCTATGAATGGGTACAGAATATCGCTGTAGTATCGTTGTGCTTTTATGGTTTCGTTGAAAAATATGGGACCCACAATCCGACATCTAGAAATTGCAATCCAAACTCCTATTTTCACAGAATGAAGTGGTTCCTCATGAATACACAATGGATTTGCAGTACTTTACATACAAGAATTTAGCGAGTTCATGTACCCGGATAAATGAAACCACGCCTCATCAGTTAAAAACGTTTGATTAAGAATATCTCTTCCATTTTCTTGAACGAAATTCTTGAATCATTGACAATAATGCAGTCTCTTGCCTTGATCAGTATTTTTCAGTTCTTGCACGACTATCACTTTGTGTGGGAAAAGTTCTAAGTTTTCCCTCACAGCTGTGTCCTGGGCGAGTTTCCTTACTGATTTGTTCGGACTCCTGGTAATTTTACGGGAAATAGTAGTTTATCCTCAGACAAAACGGTAGGACGACCATTTCTCGGTGCATCTGTCACTGAACCCGTTCTTCGAAATTTGTTAATCAGACCTCGCACGGTATAGCGATGTGGGACTGTTGTCTCCGTAAAAACTGAATTAAATGTTTGATAAACTGAAATTGTGTATTTACCGCCAGCTTTGAACACTTGTTCGACAGAAAACACACATTCTACGATGGTTAGCATTTTAACAGTGACAAAAACGAAACAATCGTACAAAGGAACTAAACTTAAATGTTCACATTAACACGTAACGACACGCACCAACGATACTACTGACACTGGCTGAGATAAACGAAACAGAGGACTGTTGGGCGAGTCCACTTGAAGGGAAGTAACCCAGGCAGGCGAACAATCATACGGCATGCGCGACTAACAAGCACACGGAACTACGGAGAGACGTTTTGAACACCCAGTATATTAAAATTTTTCGACATACATATTTGTAAATATCATCTCTGAACTGAAACTAATCTCACAACATGACCAGAGTTACTTTAGGTGGCTCATTCAGCGATGATTCAGTAAAGAGCAACTATTATATCTAGGCCTTGAATGGCGTTGTCTGATTGTGCTGGACCCATATTGCACCCAAGTCAAAACAACAGTGAAATACCTGACAATCTTCATTGCCTTAATATCAGTCCGGAACTGCAAACAGAAGATATGGCTTCAGGATTACAAAGCGGATATTAACATACTCTGAGCGATAACAGCAGTCTGATGATATTTGATCGTCTGCGCTGCTATACCGTTTCGCAATCATGCTCACAGGGATGGCTATCACGAGTATGGCCCTCAAAAATTGGCCCATGTCAACATAAATTGGTGATATCTGTAAGGGAGAAATGCGCTCCACCAAAGTAACACGCTGTCTAGATACCATAACACTCCTACTGATCTGCACCAACATCACCCATTTGCATTATTAACGCTTATGTAGATGAGAAAGAAGTACAGGATGCAGTGAATGGAATGAACAATCTGCTGAGAACGGCATACCGATGAACAATAAAATGAAGTACTGAGGAGTCGCAGATATGCATTTAGCGACAAAATCAAAGTTGTGGGCCATGAAGTAGATAAAATGAAGGATTTCTCATATATTTCCATAAAAAAACAACGCAAAAGAACGAACCGAGAAGTACGTAAAATGCAGACTAGCCCAGGAAACATATGCTAGTAACAATCATTTGAGAAAAAAAATTTCTGTCGCTGTAGGCTTGGATCACAACATTGTATGTAAGATATTCATGGACTGTACGAATGCCACAAAAGAAGACAGTGGAAGCGTTCGAGTTACGGTGTCATCGAACAGTTCAGACGCTACCAGTCCAATTAATTTTCAAAACGAGAAACATTCTCTGCAGAAAAGGAAAGGAAAAAGTGGAAAGCGCCAACCGGAAGAAAAAAAACGTCATAAGATATGTGTTCAAACAACTGAGAAAAACTACTGTAGTACTACGTGGAGCAGCACGAGTTATAAATTGCAAGTGAACATATAAAGTGCAAATAACTAAGGACGTTGAGTGTAAGTGCTACGCCAAGATGTAGAGCATGTCGTTCTTTATGAAACTAGGAAGAATATTGATTTTAAAAAATTGAAAGAGGCGTCGTTTATCGGCAACAAATCCATGTAACTAATGTATCATCCTTAAGAAGAAATCTGGGTAGCTAGCTCGTGGAAAGGCTAATACATGTAAACAAATAAAAATGAAGATAATCTGTGGATAGACTGGTGTATGACACAGACGACGTTGGTGTCCTTACTAGTTACTTAAAAACAGCAAAAGAAACAACTGCTAAGATTACCAAAAATTAGAGAATTTTATTGTAAACCCTCTGCATCAAGATATGTCATATGACCAACTCCAACGATTCCTCACTTATTTTTTAGTTGAATGAGAAGAAGGTCAACAGGATAAACAGCTTCTAGGAAGTAATCGAAATAATACGAGACAAAATCGAGGAAGCCGCACCTATATTGACAAAACATTGTCTTACGGGTTTAAGTTAAAACGCATGAGTTGATCACAGGGGAAACATTGGATATGATCGAAAAAAGCAATCTAATGGATATGTTAAAAAGAGACAGAAAAAAGTCACGAAGAAATCTTGAATCCTATTACACCAATTCTTTCCAAGCTCAAATTGCTATGATGTTTAACTATTCGTTCCAAGTCGTAAAAATTGAACAATACATTGGTACTGTTTCTACTGACAGCACACTACGGGTTGTAGGGAAGCCTTCCTCGGAACGAACAGCTATCTGCATTTACACACAGTTTCTTACGATTCCGAAAGTTGTGTTTTTTTCTGATGCGATGATAGTGGCGATATTAACAGCAGATTTGTTTTGAGCGTGCTTAGTCCCTTGCACAGAAAGCTTTGATCGAACGGTATTGCTCTTAGGAAAAGAATAAGTAACTCATATTGACTTCTGACAACTTGGTTGTGGTACGCCATGCTGTAGCGATTCTACCAAATTTTCTTTCTAAAACTGGCATGCCCTCATTTTATATTAAGATGCGGTCGGATACATTTAAATCAGGATTAAGTGCTAGATGTACGATGCGTCCAATGCGAGGAGGTCTACCCGCCGGTTTCGTTGATTGGCGCAGGGGCAAGAAAGAGTTAACCGAAGTTTCTTATGGCGAAAGGTCAAACAAATTCTTCATGGCACTCATAAGATGACCGCATTACCTTCAGAAATTACCAGTGTTCCCGGAGCCGATAGTACACATAACGGGTCAAACGTGATCAACCGGTCGCTGAGTCCTAGCTGTCCGACGATCTGGAGGTGTTCCTTACATGGTGCAGCTGTGTCGGCCATGAACATTATCATGATCTGCGTAGGACAGTGCGAACGTCTTGATGGGTTATTAATCCAACAGAACAAGCTAGCACTTCATGCTTCAGTATTTATCGTTGACCCGTCAGAGAATACGGGCAATTTCAGAGAGATTCATCCTGTTGCCCAAGATTGTATCTTCTACATGAGGGACGAAAGAAAACTGTCGACAATTTTAACTTACGAATCGCAGCTAAGGACTTACGATGCCACACATGTGCAAGACCTTTCCTCAAAAAACGAACTGCCTCGGAGGTGGTTCGGCACTAAAAGACGTATGGATCTCACAGTTCTATGCTGAACTTCCAAAACCTCACCCCATGAGAAATATTTTACCCATCTTACTCTCCGTTTGCATCCTCTTGCAACAGTTCCTGGTGACTTGCGACACCACATTCCAGCACCAGTGAATGCAGTAGCTCCAGACATGATCAAAAAAGTATGGATCGCCTTTGATTATCGTCTCGTGGTTTTCGTGTGGCTGGGGGAAAGTTCAAATGGTTCAAATGGCTCTGAGCACTATGGGACTTAACATCTATGGTCATCAGTCCCCTAGAACTTAGAACTACTTAAACCTAACTAACCTAAGGACATCACACTACACCCAGTCATCACGAGGCAGAGACTGGGGGAAGGCATATAGAACATTTGTGAAAGGTAAATGGAAACGCCGACCATAAACGTAGCAGCAAATAAGGACCCGAGGTTCGTCGTGCAAGTAAGTAAATAATAATCCCTTATAAAATCAAATAATTCTTTTGAAAATGAGGACTTTGTGGTTCTGTGTAAATTAAAACGTATGTATCTATAATGACATATTCTTGTGAAATCGGATGCTTTTCTTTGAAACCCTTGGTACCTTAATTAGAGGAAACAACAAAATGACCTTAAGTGTCATTTTGAAAACGAAAAGCAGAAAACTAGAGCGTGACTTCGATCCACGCACATGACGGCAGGCGTAACATAGTGCCTACAGTAGTGTGTGTTGTGAGGCCGACGGCTACTGTCGTTCATCAGTTCACGCAGTCTGCACCTCTCTGATCTAGCCGCACCCTGTTCTAGAGTATTATTCCGCCTCTGTCCCGTCCCTCCCCCCCTCCCTCCTCCGCTCCCTCGCAGTTCTACGCACCACTGAGGCAAACAACAACACTGACAAGCAAGTCGCTCAACAAGCGTCTAACTGCGACGGTGTCTCGCAAAGAGAGAACTGCAAACAAACACGTCTTAACGGAGGAACTGTTCCAGCGTTCTCGTGGAGCGGTTTAGCGAAACCATGGAAATATGAGCCTGCGGTAAAGAATCAATGTTGGAGCCATATTCTTCGCCGGTATAAGTCCAATAGCCTAACCATTACTCGAAATCACACATTGCCTCAGTTTTCTCAAATTCTCAGGATTAACCTATAGCCGTATACATAATCGCAAGCCACCATCCGCTGCATAGCGGAGATGACTTGTACCAATACTGTTCGTTTCTTTTCCTGTTCCACCTGTGAATGGGGCGACTGAAAAACGAC
Organism: Schistocerca serialis cubense; assembly: GCF_023864345.2. Lineage (NCBI taxonomy): Eukaryota > Metazoa > Arthropoda > Insecta > Orthoptera > Acrididae > Schistocerca > Schistocerca serialis. Next base: position 63,807,254 of record NC_064638.1, on the reverse strand, counting down.
TATCTATATCTCTCCGTATGAGCATTAATTCCTCTTGTCCTTGAGGTCTTCAAGCGAAATTTACGTTGGCGTCAGTAGAATCGTTCCGCAGTCAACCTCAGATGCCGATTCTCTAAATTTTCTCAACAGTGTTTCGCAAAAAGAACGTCATCTACCCTCAAGTGACTCACATTTGAGTTCAGGAAGCCTCTCCGTAATACGTGTTGACCGAACTTGCCAGTGGCAAATCTAACACTACCCCTCAAAATAGCTTCAGTGTTTTCCTTTAATCCCACCTGGTGGAGATCGCAAACATTGGAGCATTACTGAAAAATGGGTCGCAATAATGCACTATAGGCGATCTACTTTACAGAAGAGCGAAACTTCTCCACAGTTCTCCCAAGAAACCGAAATCGACAACACTCCTTCCCTGATAGAGACCTCAAAATGGTTCAAATGGCTCTAAGCACTATGGGACTTAACATCTGAGGTCATGTCCCCTAGACTTAGAACTACTTAAAGCTAACTAACCTAAGGACATCACACACATCTATGCCCGAGGCAGGATTCGAACCTGCGACCATAGCAGCAGCGCGGTTCCGGACTGAAGAGCCTAGAACGGCAGAGACCTCAGATGCCTGTTTTATTTCATACTGCTATGGTACGCTAGTTCTAGATATTTAATCGACCTGACCGTGTTAAGCAGGACGCCACGAACGTTGGAGGATTTTTTTTTTACTCAACCGCAGTAATTTAAATTTTTCTACTTTCACAGCAAACTGCCATTAGGTACTGCTGATACAAATTACAAGTCATCCTGAAGCATTGTACAGTCACGCGAAGATGAAAATTTCCAGCACACTACAGCATCATCAAGAAACAGCCGTAGATTGCTGTTCATCCTATTCATCAATAAATTCATCGAAGAGCCCCTGCTCAGAAAGCATCTTGGTAAATTTGAGCTTCCATTATTTTCTTACTTAACGAATGAAAGCTTTCCTATTATTGTTCACTACAGCTCCCTGCTTGTTACAGTGAATATACCCGATTGGAAACAGAAATGGAAATTACAGTGGGGTTTAGTCGAAAACGTAGCAAACAATTTGGGGCTACTAGCAGCACTCTAAAAATACATTCGTTGGTAGACTGGAGTAGTAAACACTAACGTTACATAATACGTTTCTTTTTTTTTTGTTAGATGGTGAACTTCTGCATTAGCTGTTACATGTCATTATTTTGTCTTTGCTTAGCATACCGAAGTTTAAGTGAGATTTTACGCCAGACGCAATTCGCTTTTGTGTGCAAAATATTTGTTTCTCTTATTTGCATGTTCTGAAGTCGACAGTGCTGAATCGAAAACAGGCAAAACTAGAGTAAAACCTGTATTAAAAACAGTGTGACTTTTACTAATTATAGTGAACAGGAAAATACGTACGGTCACACATAACCGATGTTTATTCATTTTCAACCTCATGCTAATAACGAGCGGAAAACTTGACGGCTTCAAAACAGGAGACAGGCGTAATAAACATATTTCACCACTGATTGTGCTGTGTAAATAAAAACGAGCGTCTCGCTCCTTAAATCAATTAAGTAAGAGCGAAGCGTACCTTGGTGCCACACCTTCATAAACTGCAGTTCGATTAAGATGGCAAAAAGTATGAGTGATAATAATGTTAATTTTAACTTCCGAATAATAATAACTTTACAAATGAAAATTTAATTCGAATATCATTTCATAAAATAAAACTTGGCGTTATACTGTAGTGTAATAGCATCAAATTTATTACTCAAAACGAAATAAAGCAACATTGCATAAGTTTCATTTAATTTGATTCCCGTAGTAACACAGTAAAGCAATATTACGAAACAATTACCCAAAAATGTAAATCATACGTGATATAAAATTCACAACTGTGTATAAGATATTGTGTATTCTGCATCAGTGACGAAACAGCAACTCTACTGCATATGGAACACTGCCTATCGTAAGCGGTAAATGGTTGACGCGTACAGCTGAAGCAAAAACTCGCGAACTGCCTGCAAGAGGAAAAAAAAGAAAAAAAAAGGTAATTGTGGTTATTAACCTATTACCGCTGGACTGAGAACCTTCAGACGTAAGTTGAACTCCAAAGTTCTGACATTACTAACGGGGTTACCGGTTCAAAAACATAAGTTTTCAAGACAAAATTCACACATGAGCTCATCGAATACTTGTCCCGCTTGTTAATGATCGCTTTACAGCGCAGTAAAGTACTACACCGTGTGATATTTTCTTTAGCACTACTAAATATTTACTGGAGAACTATCATTACTGCAATGGGCATGTTATATTTAGATATAGGAAACGAATCTCTGACGATGGGTGACATACCTAAATATACAAGAAGCAACAAAGACTGTTTCGTGCTGGCAAAAAAACTCTACTCGTTCGTCATTAGATTATGTAAAGTAATCAGCTATACGTAATACTAATCGTTTTGTTATATTATAAGTTTGTTAGCAGCATCAGCTAGTAAGAAGGCAGTACATATAAAATGAGATCCACAGTCTTCGTTGATACTTAGGCTAAGAAGTATGTTGCGATTCCACTGCTGTGAAAACTTTTGGCTGCAATAAATATCCCGTGGGATGGGTACAAAATAATGCGAATACAAGGGGCTAGAATGGTACATCACAAATAGAAGATGCGAAAGATCAATATAAACCGTAATAATGTATAATAAAATAAATCACGGTACCGAGACTGAGTTGTCACTCTGGTGAAAGAGATGCTACATATTTTTTCTACGCATAGAAGAAAGGGTAATTTTTGTGGTGAGGTGCCTAGAGCGGTCGAGAAACCACGTTGAGTGAAAACCTGGTGAGTACAGCTCTGTTTAGCAAACTAGCCAGAACGACACGAGTAGAGAGGCAAGCAGCGGAGTCCTTACCTGTAGCTGGCTCCTTGCTGGCCTCTTCTTCGACGCCCACAGTCAGCAGTGGTGATGGCACTGGGGTCCTGGAGCCGAGTGTCCAGACACGGGGGCAGGCGGTGATATGACGTCACCCCACCTTCACCCCCCTCCCCGCCTCTTTGCGAAACCCGTCTCTACCTGAGATATCATTTGCGCAGTCCCGTTAGGATAGCACATTTTCTCGAATCTATGATAACCATATGGAATGCAGATGAACCCGGGGATAAAACTGTAACAGCTCCTTGTGGGGTACTCGCTTCTGGGTACAAATGCACCTGAAAGAAGAGTTTAGAATGACTCACTTAATACAAATTCAGCAGTTACTTCAGAGACTATAATGGAATTTACTTGAAAGGAAAAAGAACAACTAGGCTTGTAACGTTCGTTGTTGCTGTTGCGTCCTTCAGTCCGATATCTGCTTTGATTCAGCTTCCCGCACTAATCTCTGCAGAGGAAATCCCTTCATCTCAAAATAACTATTGCAACTTAACCTCCACTTGAACGTTCCTATGGTCTCGTTCTTGACTTTTTACCTTCCTCACTTCCTCACTTCCTCACAATACCAAATTAACTACATCTTGATATGCTAGGACAGACCACTTCTTTTAGTGAAGTTGCGCCAAAAATTAGTTTCTTCATAAATCGATTCAGTATCTCTCCCCTAGTTACAAGATCGAACCCTCTAACCTTCTGCGTTGTTCCCTAGCTCTACGTTTCCAAACTTTCTATGCTCTTGTAGTCAGTACAAGCTACCGCCGAGATTTCACTTACGTGAAAGGCTGCACTCCAGGCAAATACCTGCGAAAAGAAGTATCCACAGCAAAATTTACAATCATCGTTAACACATTTCACAATTCCCCAAATACTTTTTTTGTTGTTGCCGGTCAGCAGTTTATATCCCCCTAACTTCTGCCGTCGTGAGTTATTTCATTGCGAAAATAGGAAAACATGCCCACGACTTTTAGTACCTTATTCTATACTCTATTTTAATTGTAATATAGTGCTTTTCCCTTGTTTTGTTTTTGATACTCTCTTATAATCTCATTTCAAGACACTATCTATTTATTCTACAGATCTTCGAAGTGTTCTGCAGTCTCTGGCAGAATTACAGCGACATCATCAACCCCTAATAATTTTATTTGTCCTTCATGTACTTAAACTAACTTTTTAAATGTGTTTTACTGCTTGCTCAATGAGCAGTTTCAATAACACAGAACGTAACCCACAACGATGTCTCTTTCAGTGCTCAGCTTCTAGGCACTTGTTTTGTCTCCTTTCCTTTCCTCTCCTTTCCCTTCCTTTCGTTTAATTTCATTTCGTTCGACTTTAATATGACTGTACTCTGATCTCTGTTCAAGTTGCAGACAGCATTTCATCCCCTAAATTTTGTTCCATTTGCTTGTAGATTTTTAGAGAACGTATGCCAGTCACAAGCTATAAACGTAGGTTTGGCTTTCTTCAGTCTATTGACTAAGACAAGTCGTAGGGTAAATACTACCTCTCGTGTTCCAGCTTTTCTTTGGAGCCCAAACTAAAGTTTTATAAGGTCGATTTATAGAAATCTTTTCATTCTCTTGCATTAATTACTGTCATATTTTGTAACCACGGCTTATTAAACTGACAGTTCGGTAGTAGCCAAACCTGTCAGCACATTCCTTATAAGTGCACTTAAGTAAATTCTTCGTGGGGGCTATTTTGCCTGCTTATTATATCTAGCATTCGAAGTGGAATAGTTTTGTCGCCGTTGGTCATTCCAAAGATCTCAATAATTCTGAAGAGTGTGGTCTACCCCAGATACCTTGTGTCGAGTTAGGTCTCTCGGGGCTCCTTCACATTCGCACACACGAATTCGCCAACTTCTACGTGGAAGTTCAGCAATATTTAGTAACTCTAATTTTTGTTATATGAAAGCGCGGCTCCTTTGGATGTTTACATGCGTTGTACTGATGTGGGCATTTTTGGCAGAATTAATTCTTATGTAGTCTCAGTTGGTGCATGTTTCAAATTTTTCAAAAATTTGAAGACATCGGATGAGGGGACTCGCACGAATATTGAATCGAGAATGAAAACTCAGAAGCGTCAGCATTCCGCCGCAAAGACACAGAATCCGTTGCCCAAATGTATGGAGGAAACAATGCATGTTCTTCCTCATCGATGTGATTTCACACACTGTAATCTGTGAACTTTGTGAGTTTTCTTTTTGTGGCTGTGTGTTGATCAAATAGCCACAAACATCAGGAACATCTTGGAGGCTCAAGTAAATAAGTCGAAATGTGCAGTGCAGCCAATGACCGTTTTTCGCTGTTCTGGTCGTTTTACAACAACGACAAATCAACTGTTTTGTTGTTTCACCACCTGAAACATAGAGTAAAATATTGTTTCTGCAGATTTAAAAGGCAATTTTCTTTAATGTAAGGTTTGTTACGCAATCAGGGTTTGCTATCCCTGGTAGCGCTGTGCAGAAAGGGCGCCGAAGCCACATTGTTTTATGTAATTTTAGCAACAGAAACAGAAATCTGTTCAAAATTAAAACAAGATAAACTAACCCTCATAAACCACCTGAAGTAGAATGGAGACATGAACTTGAGGTGCGATGCTGTGTAGCGGAAGAACATTTTCGATGAGAATGCAAAACAGAGTATACCTACAGTCGTCGTACTCGAGTATCATCTGACCGTCTCAGATATTTCGTTTTTTTTTCAGATATATTCTCTTGCTAGGTATTGTTATACATATTTTCCAAATTTCGAAAAATTAGGAATATGCGTGCCGATAACAGCGAACTACGTCAGGAAGTCTGTCGACAGTGTTTCTTTTGAAATTGCTTCTTAAATTGTAAGTGTAACGTCAGGTTATACACTACCATATCGTAGAGCTCAAAAAGATCGACATAAAAGTTAGCAAGACTGGCACTGATCTGCAATGACTGTATTCGGCTTTTCGATTTGCCTGGTGCGCAACTACAAAACAGAAAGACGATGGTTCAAATGGCTCTGAGCACTATGCGCCTCAACTTCTGAGGTCATCAGTCGCCTAGAACTTAGAACTAATTAAACCTAACTAACCTAAGCACATCACACACATCCATGCCCGAGGCAGGATTCGAACCTGCGACCGTAGCGGCCACGCGGTTCCAGACTGAAGCGCCTTTAACCGCACGGCCACACCGGCCGGCAGAAAGACGATGAATGGGACTCAACCGTAGGAGTTAGATACACGCTACACGCACTTCCTTAGTTTTATTTAGATAGTTTCCAGATATATACTTCAACACTACACTGTTTGGTCAGTCTTTCATTATTTAGGCAATGTATTGCAAGAGAGAGCGCTTTTAGCACGCTTTTTTTTTCTGTATAAAGATGGTGATCATTGAACGAGTGGACAGACTGCCATGAAATATAGCTAAGAGTCATCCCGGTTAAACCAATCTTCGAAGTGTGCTAATGTCCGCCTGCTTGGCTGAGTGGTAAAGTGCTTGCGTCCCATGCAGTGGGCCCGGGTTCGATTCCCGGACAGGTGGGAGAGTTTCTGTGCTAGTGGACTGATTGTTATATTCCCCTCATTTTCATTTCACCCTCATCATCGGCACGCAAGACGCCCAGTGTGGGGGCGACTGAAATAAGACTTGCACTTGGCGGTCGAAACCGAATGGGGCCTCCCACCAACAATGCCATACGATCATTTCATTTTCATTGTGCCAAAATAGCTCCATTGGTTTGTCAGCTCTGATGCCAGACAGACATACACAGACGCGTCAGACTGCACCACAGCCCTTTCACGTCGGGAGTTAGAAGATCTAATAACATTGTATATTATGAATTGGTATACCCGGTATTAATAATCAAAAACATTAATCCTGAATGAAACTTCCTGGCAGATTAAAACTGTGTGCCGGACCAAGACTCGAACTCGGGACCTTTGCCTCTCGCGGGCAAGTGCTCTACCAACTGAGGTACCCAAGCACGACTCACGCCCCGTCCTCACAGATTTACTTCTGCCAGTACCTTCCAAACTTTGCAGAAGCTCTTCTGCGAACTTTGCAGAACTAGCACTCCTGAATGAAAGAATATTGCGGAAACATGGTTTAGCCACAGCCTGGGTGATGTTTCCAGAATACTGAATATTTCAATTCATGATATGTCTACGTTCTTCTAAGTACCGACTGAAAGTTCCATAAACATTCTTTATTATTTATAGGCCTTTATTATTCAACAAAAGTGTATATTTGATAATACAACACTTATAATTGTAGTTATCAAGCTTGTGCTAAATGAAACAATCTTGATTGATTGGAAAGCAACCTTCACGCGCTCGAGGATGGATAGTTCAAAGTCAATGACCAACCTTTTTGGTTTAAAAGTCTGTTTTCTCCTCCCGCGCTCATCATGAATACATTTCAGAATTTTCAGAAAGGTTTCCTTTTTCTTATCCTTCACAAAATTGAATACTAGTCGTGTGCAAGAACCTTCGGAGTAACAGTATATTGTAAATACAGGCAGAAAATATTTTGCTGCATATTGAAAAGTACTATCCATCAATATAATTTCCTGCTGACATAGAAATTCGGGATTTGAGTCGGTAGAAAAACAACATGGCCATTTTCTATGTCATTATTGAGAACAAAAGTTTCGTCTTTGGTAGTTGTTACCTCTACCTGGGATAAGGCAATCTGAACTTCCAACCAGATTTCTATAGTTTCGACATCCTCTTGAAACGAGCGTCATTAATGTTGTTGCGTGTAAACTCCATACTCATTTTAATTACAATTTTTACTGCTGATGAACTGTCACCTACTTTTTAATGTCCAAGCCTTAATGATCTTTCATCCAGAACTTCACCTTTTCCGTTAATATACCTTCATAACATTTTAGCTGTTTATTGAGTATTCTGGAACAGGTGTGTGATCAATTTGGCCTTCCAAATAGGAAAATAAGTTTTCGTTGTCTATAGCAAACAATTTCACAGAGCATCACGAATTGCTACCGCACAATCGCCATCCACATTCTTCAGATCTTAAAACGCTTCTATAGGGTTTGAATTTATAGCTATAGCAAACTAAATGTACATTACCACGATTTTTACAAACAGGTCGAAAAATGTGTCTGTTTGCCATATTTTACTTTAAGTAACCTTTAACTTGCAGGACACGACGAAACGCTATGTAAGCTTGCACACCATGGTACTTATGAAGTATGTTTACAGCCAGAAATTCCATCCACGGTGGCTCACAGTGTCCGGTCGTTCTGCTTCCTGAGTGCAGAGCTACCGATTTCGAGTGGGAGATAAAATGATCCGTTCCCAGTACCATTCTTGCTCTCATTAAAAGTCGACGAATTCAAGAGTGCCCCTTTTTTTCACAATATCGTATCTCCTATCCCTTTCTCATCTACTTTCTCTACCCTTTCCATAATGTTACCTTCAATTTCGTTTCCTCTGCATAGATTTCTTTCACCTGTCACATGTTCCAATTCCAGTTCCTTACTATAATAGAGTATAGCTTAAATTAGGAACACTTTACAGCGTTTCGCATGTTTCTACGTAAAGACTGTCAGCAATATTTCGTAAGAGCATTGCCAAAATCTTCATACCAAATGCTAGCTGTCTAAGTACAGCAGATTCCTTCTTAAACAGAGTATGATAATGAAATACTGCAATTATTGTACTCAAATAAAGCATTCCAACAAATAGACGCTTGCTTTAGGTTGCAAATGTTACAACATTTCTTTGTACATAAGTATGCAATCCGCATCTGTACTCTACAACCCACCGTGAAGTCTGTGGTGGGGGTTCATACTGTTTCGCTTCTAATACATTCGCAGGTAGTATGCAGGAAGGGAGACCGACTTTTTTTTTCCAGTCTGAGCGCCGGACGCGTGCCAGACGAAGTAGGATGTGTATTAAGCCCTTTTTGCATCGTATAATCTCAGAGATTAGTGATTAAGGTTCTCCTCGATGTAAAATGTACTTCTCGTAACGTCTCGTGTTGCTGTTTACAGAGTATTTCTGCATCCATCTGAACACATCGAGAATCATGGAGCTCAAAATGGCTCAAATGTCTCAGAGCACCATGGGACTTAACATCTGAGGTCATCAGTCCCCTAGAACTTACAACTACCTAAACCTAACTAACCTAAGAACATCACACACATCTATGCCCTATGCGGGATTCGAACCTGCGACTGTAGCAGTCATGCGGTTCCGGACTGAAGCACCAAGAACCGCTCGGCCACAGTGGCCGGCTAATCATGCAGCTGTCTCTTCCGTTAATTCAGCGTCATAAGAGACCCCTACAGTCGAACAATACGCAAATATTCGTAGATTCTACATAGCTTCGAGAGCAACGATGCTATTCATATGACATATTAAATATGAGTCTACTACCTTTCAATATATAAGATGTTCCGAAATTATTAGTTCAAACTAGTACAGCAGGTACTAGATCATAAAAACAAATATATTTGTTTCATCAGTGTGGCTGACTGGAAATGTGTACTGCCATTCAAAACTACTCTATATACGGATGGTTGGCTCTGAGATCTGCTTGAAAAACATTGATTTATTCGGAGACATCACCACCATGTGACAACGGCGGTGACTTCCTTGCAAACAACCGATTCACTCATAGTTATTACCGCCTTGTGACAAACGTGAAGCGGCTTACGTACCTGTGTACCTGTATGCTGAAATGACTGGCAGACGTCTGGTACACGCGTCTGTGAACGGAATATTGACGAGCTTCAGTGGTTTCCCAACCGACCGGTTCCCCGACACCAAAGATTCGAACGTTTGTATCGCCTGCTGCGTGAAACAGGTACTTTCCGTGGAAGTACGCGTTGTAAAGATCGGAATCAAACAGTGCCAACTCCAGAAATAGATGACGAGATTTTGCGACATGTTGAAGAAACTACAGCTACAAGTACACGACGTATTGTACACCATTTTGGCGTCTACATCCAAATCTACATCTACATGGATACTCTGCAAATCACATTCAAGTGCCTGGTAGAGGGTTCATCGAACCACCCTCACAGTTATCTATTATTCCAATCTCGTATAGCGCGCGGAGAGAATGAACACCTACATCATTCCGTACGAGCTCTGATTTCCGTTATGTAGCCTTGTGTGGAATGTGTTACATGACCAGCAGCTCCATGCATTCCTTCTTAAGTAGGTGGCAGCACTAGCACCTGAAGATTCTGTCCAATGCGCACAGGTCGCACAATGGTTTTTACAACAGAATCGCCTGCTCCCCTTCTTCCCGGCCGAAGTCCTGTATAGCGATGACGCTTTGTTTATTCGTGATGGCCTTCTGATTATCCGCAGCTCGCATGTTCTGGCACATGTGAATGCACAAGGTAGTCGACCTGCTGCTCATCAACAGCGTAATGTGCGTTGGCATTCTCAGTAACAATTCGATTGGATCATACATTCTTCCGTTCTTCCTTAAAGGACGGACATGCGACATGTAACATGTGTTACTAGAACTGCTGGAGTATATACCTGTGATTATTAGCCAAGGATGTACTTACAGAACGATGGGGCGTCAACCTATTCAGCATTGCTGTGGCAAATCATCTGAAAGCCATCTTCGGAAATCGAAGGATCGGCAAATGTGGCCGTGTTAGGTGGTCACCCACGTCACTTGACCTCAAGTGTCTTGATTCCTTCCTCTGTGGGCATATGGAGCAGCTAGCTGGTGTATGAAACCATCTCGTCTTTAGAGCTGCCATCGCTGCTGGTACCATTGTGGGCATGCCAGGAATCTTCGAACGGACACTGCAATATCCAACGATATACTACGTGCACACAGGCCAATGATCGCGCATTCCAGCAGTTCCTGTGGATGCCGGTGGTATTATTAGAGCGCCAAACTACCTTCTGTGAAAATCGTCCCTATCACCCAAAAATTGCTACTACAGAATTTGAATGACGGAGTGGAAAACCCAAAGTTGTGATAGTTAATTCAGTAGTAGCGTTGCTGGGAAAAGCACGCTTCTGCTTTCGAGTCATAATATATGTTCTTGGTCACTTTTTAATAACTAATATGAACGACACATTAGTAAATAGTGACTGTCTCTACAATCGCCCGCCGGCCGTGGTGGCCGAGCGGTTCTAGGCGTTTCAGTCAGGAACCGCGCGACTGCTACGGTCGCAGGTTCGAATGCTGCCTCGAGCATGGATGTGTGTGATGTTCTTAGGTCAGTTAGGTTTAAGTAGTTTTAAGATCTGGGGGACTGATGACCTCAGCTGTTAAGTCCCATAGTGCTCACAGCCATTTTTGATCTACAATCGTCTAATTGACAAACACGACGATTATGGTACAGAGTATGTTATCGTCAAACCGAAGTTTCACCCCAAGAAGAGTCTTTATGTATAAAAATTCAACCTTCATATGTTTGTGTTCGCAAAATTCGAAAAGTAAAGATCGCTTGACTTGAAATTTTCAGACAATGTTGCATGCGAATACGTGTGTGTTTTATATACATATTTTTATATCTGTCCTTATAGATAAATAAATATGTAAAATATATAGAAGCTAAACATTGTCACCGGCCGCTGTGGCCGAGCGGTTCTAGGCGCTTCAGTCCGGAACCGCGCTGCTGCTACGGTCGCAGGTTCGAATCCTGCCTCGGGCATGGATGTGCGTGATGTCCTTAGATTAGTTAGGTTTACGTAGTTCTAAGTCTAGCGGACTGATGACCTCAGATGGTAAGTGCCATAGTGCTTAGAGTCATTTGAACCTTTTTGAATCATTGTCACCTAAAATCTCGAAACGTTCTTGACAGATATACTTAATATAAATTAGTGAAAATTTGCTAGCAAATATCTCGAAAAGTTCTCGAATGATTTGGTCCACATTTTGAAAGACATATTATTAAAACACTGGGACGGACATCAACTACATATATATAATTTCTTTAAAACAGGATTGTATAGGTTTTCTATCAAAACGGACGGCGAGAGAGAAAAAGCTGTACTGTTCTCTGCTGTAAACATATGTGATTTTTTTTCCTTTGTCGCAGCTAGTTTTAACTACAATAGTGGGCCATTTAAATCATTACACAAATTCTCTCTCCCATATACAGCGTGTGAACTATATAAGCTAGGAAAAAGTTCCGTTAGTAAAGCACAAGTAATCGATTTAAAACGGCTAGTAACGTGTTTGTCCATTTCCTACCGTTGTCACAAAAAAGAAGGTTTATCTCGGGACTAAGTTTTCCTACAAGTAGACAGTGGACGGTGCAAGACGTGACATGTGTCAACATTATGCACAGTAGACGGGGGTAATTCATTAAACAGGATCAAAACACTAAGGGGTGCTTGCTTCGCACCCTCCGCCTACACAAGTCCACTTGCGTAAGCAGTCGGTTACTGATATTTACCGCTGCGCGTACTGCGTGTGAGATGCAAACACATAGGCAACTGCGGCCTGCGTGTCGAGTCATTGTCCGTCGTCGAGTTACCAGTGCAGACGTTATTGCTACCCAGTTAAACGTTAGGATGGAACGGAGATTTACTATAGCTGAACTATGCGATTTTCATTTAATATATGGCGAGGCAAAAGGTGTCGCGAAGCCAGATGAACGAATTAATCGAGAACGCTTCCCACAACGAAGACTTTCTGTACGATAGACATTTGTTGCTGTTCAACTAAAGTTTGTACCATCATAATTCTCTCCTTTTATTCGATTATTTTACAATTTATTCGTAACTAAGTACAGTAGTTATCTCTATATCTACATGGATACTTCGCAAATCACACTCAATTGATCAAGTCACACCAATAATCAAAAAGGAAAATAGGAATAATCCGCTGATTTACAGGCCCATATCACTATCGTCGATTTGCAGTAGTGTTTTAGTACATATTCTGTGTTCGACCATTACACTGTGCAACAATGAAAATGTAAATCGAACGAAAATAGCTAGTTCCTATAAATTCTAATATGCTGATCACGATAATCACAAAGACAGTTCAAAATTAGCTCTAGTTTTCATTTTACACTGTTTTATTACGGTGAGATAATTATATTATGTTAAGTTTAAAATCAAATATTATAAAGGTTTGTCAAAGTCATAATAACTAGTAATAATGGATTATATTATTGTCCCTGGTCTTACTTGTGTGCAATATTTTGTATAAAGCATTTTGATACCAATTTAAGTTATCTCTTCGTCTCCCTCCTCTTCAATTTCAGTGACTTTATTAATGCATGTAATAATTTTTGCACATTTGTTTCTAGATTAACTACCAATTGTTCAAATTGACTGCTATTGAAGTGAACAAAAATGATGACTCCTTTAAGTACTTAAGGCAAAAATTCCCTTACTTAAGTGATACCAAAGTAAAGGAGGGCATCCTTGTATGCCCACAGATTCGAGAGCTTTCTGCAGACATTACTTTTGATGGAATCATATAAGTTGATGACAAGCATGCATGGGAATGTTTTAAGACAGTCTGTTTACAGTTCTTACGGAACAAACGAGCAATAAATTACAAGGAGATTGTATAGGTAACATGCTGTCATCTTATGAAAAACGTGATCGCAACATGTCACTGAAAATGCATTTCTTACATAGTCCTCTTGACTTCTTCCCCAAAGACTGTGGTGCAGTAAGTGATGAACATGGGGAGCGATTTCATCAAGATGTTGCCACATTTGAGAAGAGGTATGCCGGAAAGGGGATCCGTACTATTTTAGCAGATTACTGCTGGACTGTCATAAGGCATGTTCCCGAGTAGGTGTACAAACGTTAAGCCAAGCGAAAATGGTAATCTTTTGAATTTATCTCCGAACAAAATATGTAATTGTATACAGGGTGGTCCATTGATCGTGACCGGGACAAATATCTCACGAAATAAGCCTCAAACGAAAAAACTATAAAGAACGTAACTCGTCTAGCTTGAAGGGGGAAACCAGATGGAGCTATGGTTGGCCGGCTAGATGGCACTGCCATAGGTCAAAATAATATCAACTGCGTTTTTTTAAATAAGAACCCCCATTTTTGTTACATATTCGTGTAGTACGTAAACAAATATGTATGTTTTATTTGGACCTCTTTTTTCGCTTTGTCATAGATGGCGCTGTAATAGTCACGAACGTATAAGTACGTGGTATCACGTAACAGTCCGCCAGTGCGGAAGTATTTGCTTTGTGTTACATTACCCGTGTTAAAATGGGCCGTTTACCAATTGCGGAAAAGGTCGATATGTATGGCTATTGTGATCAAAATGCCCGACGGGAGTGTGCTATGCATGCTGCTCGGTATTCTGGACGACATCGTCCAAGTGTCCGGACCGTAAGCCGGATGGTTACGTTATTTAAGGAAACAGGAAGTGTTCAGCCACATGTGAAACGTCAAACACCACCTGCAACAGATGATGATGACCAAGTAGGTGTCTTAGCTGCTGCTAAGGGTAATCCGCACATCACTAGCAGAAAAATTGCGAGAGAATTGGGAATCTCAAAAACGTCGGTGTTGTGAATGCTACATCAACATCGACTGCAACCGTACCATATTTCTATGCACCAGGAATTGCATGGCGACGACTTTGAACGTCGTGTACAGTTCTGCCACTGAGCACAAGAGAAATTACGGGACGATGATAGATTCTTTGCACGCGTTACATTTAGCGAAGAAGCGTCATTCACCAACAGCGGTAACACAAACCGGCACAATATGCACTATTGGGCAACGGAAAATCCACGATGGCTGCGACAAGTGGAACATCATCGACCTTGTTGGGTTAATGTTTGGTGCGTCATTATGGGAGGAAGGATAACCGGCCCCAATTTTATCGATGGCAATCTAAATGGTGCAATGTAAGCTGATTTCCTACGTAATGTTCTATCGATGTTACTACAAGATGTTTCACTGCATGACAGAATGGCGATGTACTGGATGATCAAAAAGTCAGTACAAATTTGAAAACTGAATAAACCACGAAATAACGTAGATAGAGAGGCACAAATTGCCACACATGCTTGGAATGACATGAAGTTTTATTAGAACCAAAAAAATACAAACGTTAAAAAAATGTCCGACAGACGGCGCTTCATCTGATCAGAATAGCAATAATTAGCATAACAAAGTAAGACAAAGCAAAGAAGATGTTCTTTACAGGAAATGCTCAATATGTCCACCATCATTCCTCAACAATAGCTGTAGTGGAGGAATAATGTTGTGAACAACACTGTAAAGCATGTCCTTAGTTATGGTGAGGCAGTGGCGTCGGATGTTGTCTTTCAGCATCCCTAGAGATGTCGGACGATCACGATACACTTGCGACTTCAGGCAACCCCAAAGCCAATAATCGCGCGGACTGAGGTCTGGGGATCTGGGAGGCCAAGCATGACGAAACTGGCGGCTGAACACACGATCATCACCAAACGACGCGCGCAAGAGATCTTTCACGCGTCTAGCAATACTTTTTTTTGTTGTAATAAAACCCCATGTCATTCCAAGCAAGTGTGTCAATTTGTACCTCTCTATCTACATTATTCCGTGGTTTATGAAGTTTTCAAATTTATACTGACTTTTTGATCACCCGGTACTTCCAACATGATGGATATCCGGTACATATCTCGCGTGCGGTTGAAGCGGTATTGAATAGCATATTTCACGACAGGTGGATTGGTCGTCGAAGCACGTTCACCGGATCTGACGTCCCCGGATTTCTTTCTGTGTGGAAAGTTGAAGGATATTTGCTATCGTGATCCACCGACAACGCCTGACAGCATGCGTCAGCGCATTGTCAATGCATGTGCGAACATGCATTGACAACTATTCGCTGTTGAGAGGAATGTCGTTACACGTATTGCCAAATGCATTGAGGTTGATGGACACGATTTTGAGCATTTATTGCATTAATGTGGTATTTACAGGTGATCACGCTGTAACAGCATGCGTTCTCAGAAATGATAAGTTCACAAAAAAAAGGTACGTGTATCACATGGAACAACCGAAATAAAATGTTCAAACGTACCTAAGTTCTGTATTTTAATTTAAAAAACCTACCTGTTACCAACTGTTCGTCTAAAATTGTGAGCCATATGTTTGTGACTATTACAGCGCCATCTATCACAAAGAGATAAAAGAGGTCCAACCAAAACATTCATATTTCTTTACGTACTACACGAATATGTAATAAAATTGGGGGTTACTATTTAAAATAAAACGCAGTTGATATCTGTTTGACCTATGGCAGCGCCATCTAGCCGGCCAACCATAGTGCCACCTGCTCTCCCCCTCCAAGCTAGACAAGTTTCGGTTTTTGCAATTTTTTCGTTTGACACTTATTTCGTGAGATATTTGTGCCGGTCACGATCAATGGACCACCCTGTATACTGTACATATAGACATTTAACATTTGTAATACTTTATATTCATTTGTGACGAGTTAATTCATATATTTTCATTTGTGCTTTACTTAGTTGTGGTACAAAGTGGACTTACAAAGTATTTTCATACATGTAATATTATCTTCACTTTTTTCTTAATATTTTACTTTTGTACTTCCAGAATGGCACTGAAATTTATCAAGGCATAACACATAGCATAATTCAAGTAATTATTCACCTAATATTTAGTATGCTGAATCTTGGAACAGGAATGAATTTATAGTACGGAGTTATTTGTACAAAAATGTAGACTACTTAAAAAAAACTGGAGCTAAATATTTATGAAGATGATGATTTAGTATCATTTTATACTGAAATAAACATAACTAACTCAAAATCATGCAATTTACACCCTTAACTTCAAATTTGTTGCTCAGTGTTATGAATTGCCTCGAAGAAATCAATTATTGACACATAGTCAGCACAGATTCAGAAAATATTGTTCTAGTGAAACACAACTAGCTCTTTATACACTTGAAGTAATGAGTGCTATCTATAGGGGATGTGAAATTGATTCCATACTTTTAGATTTCCAGACGGCTTTCGACATCGTTCCTCACAAGTGTCTTCTTACCAAACTGCGTGCTTATGGAGTATCGCCTCAGTTGTGTGACTGGATTCGTGATTTCCTGTAAGAAAGGTCACAGTTCGTAGTAATAGACGGAAAGTCATCGAGTGGAACAGAAGTAATATCCGGCGATCCCCAAGGTAGTGTCATAGGCCCTCTATTGGTCATGATCTATATTAACGCCATAGGATACAATCTTCGTAGCTGTCTTAGATTGTTTGCAACTGATGCTATCATTTACCGTCTTCTGAAGTCATCATATGACCAAAACGAACTGCAAAATTATTTAGATACGATATCTGTATGGTGCGAAAGAAAAGCGTGAAGTTATTCACATGAGTACTAAAACAAATCCGCTAAATTTCGATTACGTGATAAACCACACAAAACTGTAGGCTGTAAATTCAACTAAATACCTAGGGATTACAATTACAAATAACCTAAAAATGGTTCAAATGGCTCTGAGCACTATGGGACTTAACTTCTGAGGTCATTAGTCCCCTAGAACTTAGAACTACTTAAACCTAACTAACCTAAGGATATCACACACATCCATGCCCGAGGCAGGATTCAAACCTGCGACCGTAGCGGTCACCCGGTTCCAGACTGTAGCGCCTAGAACCGCTCGGCTACTCCGGCCGGCCAAAATAACCTAAATTGGAATTATCACGTAGACAGTGATGTGGGTAGAGCAAACCAAAGACTAAGATTCATTGGCAGAACTTTTGAGAAGGTGCAACAGGTCTACTAAAGAGACTGCTTACACCACGCTTATCCGCTCAATTCTGGTGTGCGGTGTGAGATCCGCATCAGGTGGGACTGACGGAAGACACCCAAACCCGAAGTTCAAAAAAGGACAGCTTGTTCTGTATTATCGTGAAATAGGGGATGAGCCGTGGTAAAAAATTGCTGTTTTGAAGAGTGTGCAGCAGCGCGTAGTGTGAAGCAGTCGCCCTCGGTTTCTGGCGGTGGCGCCGGTCTGACAATCGCAGCTTTGGTGTCTCCCTCTGGTGGGAAAGGGGAAAGGTTGCCTGTTCACGGGCATTTAAGGGGCGCTATGAGCTCGCCATTCGGTCAGTCTGAGTCAGTCTCTCGTCCCCAGCTTGCTAGTCTGCTCTCGTCCGCATTTGTTAGGCAGTTAGTGTCGGTCTGTCGTTCGGAGTGCTAGTATGTCTGTCGTTCGGATCAACCTTTAAGTCCGGCAAAATGAGAGTCTTTCCACTCCGCCATAAGAGAACTCGGCGAGTGGTCGCCCTGTCGGGGCTTAGTTCCTGCATCTGAGTCTGCGCGTTAGGCCGCCAGTCTGCTCGAGTTTGCTCAGGCAATGCTCATTGGCGGTTGGATCGATTGGTTGGTAGGTCGTACACTGAGACACAAGATGACTTGCCCGTCTTGAGCGTCGGCGCATGTGAGATCGCCACGTGAGTCCAGTGGGCCGCGGCATACAGCGAGGGGTAGTGACTTGGCGGTCGACACGAGAGCAACAGGAGTCAACCCACGACATCAGTCTGGGCGGTGCGAGATGCGACGCCGTGAGACGGGAGATCGGCGCCCCTTCCTGCTTCCGTTGAAGTGGCTGGCAGCGGACGGTTCGGGAGAGCGATTTGGAGGTGCTGCGCCAGATCTTCTCGAGAAATCGCAGTTTATTAGAAGTTAATAGATTGGTGGTATGTTCTTTGATTTACTCTTGTTAAATTCTACTTGTTTTCTTGGTGAGGTCACCAGCGTTTTGCTTTGGGGTCGTCCCACCATTCTTCTGCGCTTGCCCACCCGCAGGAAGGTGGTTGTTTATAAATTGGGTGATCCGTTTTTCCCTTGTGGAGTAGCGGCGGGTTAGGGCAACCTGCGGTTCTGGTTGTTCGGTAATCTCCTTATCAATCTAGCGTCCGTTAGTAGCTTGATATTATTGCCTATGATCTTGAGAGGCGGTATCTGTGTACTGTAGAGAATCTCAACTATTGTTTGGCCAACCTTGTAGAATTTTATATAAGATTGCATTTCATGGGCTTTTATTTAAATGATCATTTTAGTATATAAAGTTGCCACCCTTTCACTGTAAGACTTTCTTAGAAGTTAAAATCAAGTTGCACCTTCGGTGGGAAGGTTAATATTTTAATTGTTAGTGTTTTGTACCATTTCCGTCCCACCTACTGGGGTTGCATAGATTGTGTGTTTGTGTAAATTGTTAAAACTCTTAGTTTAAAGTTATCTGGTGTGTTGCACATTTGCACCAATGTAGTCTTTCAGAGGCTGTTGTGAGCGGTCGTAACTACGGCCGTGTCAAAAGGGAGCGGCAAGGTTCTCTGCCCGAAAGCTCTGCAGTCAAAACTTGTTTCTTTCTGCCTCTGAATAAATTGTAACCTTGATATTTAGAGGGTGCTTTCTAATTATTATGTTAAATCTGTTTCTTTTAAAAAATGCTTTTAGGCTCAATTAAAGTGAATAAAATTCCAATTTGTTGAAAGGAATTTGGTTATGATTTCATCAGTTACTCCCTGGCAACTATTTCCATGCTTACATAGTGTGATTAAATGTGTTAATGTTCTTGATGAATCGCTAGTAAGTAAAATAAATTCTTAAGAATATTCTTTGGAAATAAATCACGGTTGAGGGGAGATAGTTCCACAGACATGATACGTGAGTTGGAGTGGTAATCATTGAAATAAAGGGGTTTTTCGTTGTGACGGGATCTTCTCATGAAATTTCAATCAGCAGTTTTCTCCTCCTATTGCGAAAACATTCTGTTGGCACCCACTTACATAGGGAGAAATGATCATCACGATAAAATAAGAGAAATCAGGGTTCGCACAGAAGTATTCGTATTTCCCGCGCGCCGTTCGTGAGTGGAACGGTAGAGACAGGTTGAAGGTTGATCATTGAACCATCTGCCAGGCACTTTATTGTGAATAGCAGAGTAATCACGTAGATGTAGATGTAGAAATGCCTGGCAGTGGGTTCATCAAACTACCTTTACAGTAATTCTCTATTATTCCACTTCTTAAAGAGTGCGCGGAATCAACTAGCTCCTATATGTTTCCGTGCGAGCTGTAATTTCCCTTATTTTATAATGAAGATCGTTGCTCCCTACGCAGGTCGGTGTCAACAAAATATTTTCGCATTCGGAGGAGAAAATTAGTAACAGAACTTAGCAAGAAAACCTCGCCGCAACGAGAAACACATTTGTTTTAATGACGCCCTCCCAAAATCCTATATCTCATCCGTGACACTCTCTCCAATATTTCTCGATAACACAAAATGCGCTGCTCTTCTTTGAACTTACTCGATATACTCCGTTTCCCACACCGTTCTCTTCAAAAGAGGACGGACAAGCGTAGTGTACACAGGCACTTTAGCAGATCTGTTGCATCTTCTAAGTGTTCCGCCAATAAATCGGACTCTGGTTTGCCTTCGCCACACCATTTCGTATGTGTTCTTTCCAATTCAAGTTGTTCGTAATTGTAATTCATATGTATTTTGTTGAATTTATAGTCAGTAGATTTGATTTATTTACCGTGTGACCGAAGTGTGACGGATTCCTTTAGCGATCATGTGGATGACCTCACATTTTTCATTTTGTAGGGTAAACTGCCAGTTTTCACCTCTTACAGATATCTTCTCTAAATTGTTTTGCAATTTGTTTTGATCTTTTCATGACATTACTAGACGATAAACGACACATCATCTCAAAACAACCGGAGCCGGCTGCTCAGATTGTCTCCTAAATCGTTTATATGGATATATTTTATCATTTAATTCTGTAGGCGAAACATACGGACTGTTCTGATAAGCTTTCATTTTAATATTAAATAAGTCATGACAGAATACAATTATCGAGTATATATTTAATTTACATAGACTGAGAGATACTGACTCTGTAGTGCCCCGCGCAGAAAACAGAGGCCCAGAACGCGAAGAAATTACGTTGGAAACTCAGGAACAAATTCTGCGCAGCATCCACGAAGATTCTCCTCAGAGTAACAGAAGCATAGCGCGCCAGGGTGGTGAATAGCACACTGTCGTTCATCATCGCACTGCAGCCTTGCCACATTCAAAGCCTACAAGCATCGAAAGAGCGAGGTTTGCCTCCGTGACCAGAATTCACAGAGTGGTTTATGGGAAAAAGTGCGCGGAATCACGCCCTAAACAAAACATTCGTCACAGATGAAGTGTGTCTCACTCGTGACGGAATGTCTAGTTTCCGTAACAGGCACACGTGGAGTGTACACCATCAGCGCGAAATAGTAGCCACATATTTCCTACGCCGCTTTTCCTTAAATTTATGTGCGGATATAATCGATGATTACGGTTTTGGGCTTTACGTTCTACTTACACGATTGACTGGTAACAATAACCGAATCTTTCTAGAGGAACCATTGCTACCAACTTCATCAGAACGTATTCTGTTAGCCATTCGTCATAGATGTAGTTCATCAACGATAGTGCTCCACCCCGCATTGGTCACAAACTACAAAGATTTTTGAAACAATGTTTTTCATGACGATGGAGAAGACGTTCGGGCCACTTCGAGGGCCAGCACACAGTCCTCATTTAGATACTGTGCATTTTCACTTTTGTGGCCATGTAAAGGAACTTATTTATACTCAGCATGTAAACAATGTGCAGGAATTTACGCAGAGGATTTTCGAAGCTACCAATGCCGTAAAGGCAATGTACATGTGTCTAAACGAGTACGACGAAACTGGGTTGATGCCGTAATGAAACATGTGTTGAATCGAATGGTGGGCATTTTGAACACTTATTGTCGTATTGGTATAAGAGGCAACAAAGTAACGTGAGTTTTATTTTCGTTACGGTATTGTTGTATAAAAGGAAATCAAACTTAATTTAATTTTTGTTGTTTTGTTGTAAAAAGGACTAGTTGACTGTAATTAATGTACAACGAATTATATGGTAATGGTTTGATTTTGTACTGAGGGAAACTCTTTTCATCAGATGTTAGCATTTCTTTACTACCACGGCCTTCGTTAAGGCAACGTTGTAAAGGAGGAAATATCTGGTTGCGCTTAAAAATGGTTCAAATGGCTCTGAGCACTATGGGACAAAACTTCTGAGGTCATCAGTCCCCTAGAACTTAGAACTACTTAAACCTAACTAACCTAAGGACATAACACACATCCATGCCAGAGGCAAGATTCGAACCAGCGACCGTAGCGATCTCGCGCTTCCAGACTGTAGCGCCTGAAATCGCTCGGCCACCCCGGCCGGCGGTTGCGCTTAATTCATTGTCTCCGTGTAACACATTACACGTTCTTGATAACCAAATGACTTATAACATTTCTTGTTTCAGTAGAATCTGGCCACCGCGCCGTGTCGTTGTACACCTCCAATGTTTACATTGCTTTGATTAGTTCGTTGCCATGATCTCGGTAATACACAAGCAAGGTCGTGTACTATCAACAGACACTGTGAACAGAAATGTGGCTACTATCAATCTTACAAATATGTACTTTTAGCAATAAAAAAGTAATGAATGTAAAACAACGATATTTCATTAGACTTTTTGGTCAAGCATGCCGAGGAGCGCCGTCTGTACAATTTCAGCAGCTTATACCGTTACACGCTGTATATTGTTTGTCATTGATGTGTGTGTGTGTGTGTGTGTGTGTGTGTGTGTGTGTGTGTGTGTGTGTGTGTTCCACGTAAGTTGTATACACAATAATGTGTTATTTTGTTTTCTTCTCCGCAGACGGATTTCATAGAAAACAAGAAAGTGCTTTTTCTGCCTTACCGGCTAATGATTAGAAATACTACAGAATATGAGTTCGCAATAACATTGAAGAAGGCCCAATCTCAGAGAGGGGGTAGGGGGAAGACGAGATAAACAGAGAGAGGAGGAAGATGGAAGAGGTTGACAAAGAGAGGGGGAGGAGGAAATGAAATAATGGTGTGGCGTTGTCGGCCGGGAGGCCTCTTCCGGGGAACTTCGGGCGCCAGCTTGCAAGGTTTATTTCTGGTGACGCCACACTGGGCGACTTGCGCGTCGGTGATGATTAGATGATTATGATGATAATGATGATGACACCATCACACCCAGTCCACGAGCGCATAAAATCTCCAACCCGGCCGGAAATCGAACCCAGGCCCGCTGCATGATAGACAAAAACACGTCACCACACAGCTAAGCAGGCAGACGGGGGAGGAGGAGATGGACAGAGAATGGGGTGGGGAGGGGGGGGGGGGGCGGGGCCGGGGTGGTGAGAGGAAGAAGGAGATTAGGACGTACATCCAACTACGATGCATATTAAGAATGTGTGCTTTCTCTTTTCGTTCTTTCCATTTAACCAGACTGAGCCACAGTAACGCCTAACGGGGTACAGCTAGCTTGTAACGAAACCCAGTGAGATTTTGATATGTGTATTGTAACAATCGCTCTCAACGAAGTCGAGAGTCCAGTGACACTTAACGTACGCTGATGAACTAAAAACATTACGGCCACTGCCTAACGCGAAACTGAATGACGCGGTGCGCAAGTGGAGCAGAGAAGTGTGAGGGAACGTTCTAGCGACGATACGGGCTACAGTCCGCAAATGGAGAAACCACTGTCATAACAGTGGTTGACAAGAGGCACGTTGTTATCGCCTAGCGCCTGGGAACGGGAGTCTGGGAAAGCGTGGAGCTGGTTGTTTGTTAGCGTGCTGCCGGCGTGAGGATCTAAGCACAGTGGTTGGAGGACAGTGAGGCCACAAGCAGGAGACACGGTATTAAACATCCACGCTTCATCACAGAGCCTGGAGGTCAGTGGTTTGACAGCTTTGTACACTTTTTGCTCATCGCCGTTGATTCCACTTAATGTCCCGCCGCAGCTGGTGGCAGTGATCTCCGTTCAATTTACATATAATGTTTCACAGGTGCTTGATCTGAGTGGTGTATGTTCTGTCGTAGGAACAGACATCATGCATTCACATAATTGTAGAGAGAGATAGGCGAATCCTGTCTCCTGTGTGTGATGTCCTTAGATAGGTTTAAGTAGTTCTAAGTTCGAGGGGACTGATGACCATAGCAGTTAAGTCCCATAGTGCTAAGAGCAATTTAAATTTGAATTTAGATAGGCGACGATCGGTGGCCTATCTGACGACAGTGTGCAATGCTGGTGGAAGTACGAGTATTTCGGGTCACACCTTTCAGAGCACATTGTTAAGACTGGGCTCTGCAGCAGACGACCCGTACTTGTTTCCGTGTTGACCCAACGTCGTCACTTATAACTGCAGTGGGCACAGGACCATCGAGACTGGATCCTAGATGAATGGAAACGTGCTGCCTGGTCCGGTGAATCACGTTCCTCAGTACTCGTATCCAGATGCTCCGTCATCCAGGCGAACGTTGCTCGAAACATGAATCACGCAACGGCCACTGACTGGTGGTGACAGTGATATGCTAATGGTGACATTCATCAGATGTTCGATGGTAGTTGTGGAGTAATCGAACACACCATGCCAGCTGTTGTCTACGAGAACATAATTGTGGTCCTTCTAAGCGCTTTAATGCTTGATGTCCACCTCATTGCCGTTGGCGACCTCCAGCAGGCAACCTACCCCTGTCAGAAGGCTAGAATCGTGTTACAGTGGCTTGAGGGGCATGACAGGGAACTGCCGTTGGTGTCTTGGCTACGTAACTCGCCGACCTGAAAGAGATGAACGCGTCTGGGATGCTAGTGGACTACAGTTCCGCGCCCAAGAACCGTTGGCTCGTTTTCCATCATTTTTCTGGAGTGCATCCAGGCCATTAACAACTCTTTGTAACGATATTACGGCTGACAATTATACATATATATACATATATATATATATATATATATATATATATATATATATATATACACTCCTGGAAATGGAAAAAAGAACGCATTGACACCGGTGTGTCAGACCCACCATACTTGCTCCGGACACGGCTGTACAAGCAATGATCACACGCACGGCACAGCGGACACACCAGGAACCGCGGTGTTGGCCGTCGAATGGCGCTAGCTGCGCAGCATTTGTGCACCGCCGCCGTCAGTGTCAGCCAGTTTGCCGTGGCATACGGAGCTCCATCGCAGTCTTTAACACTGGTAGCATGCCGCGACAGCGTGGACGTGAACCGTATGTGCAGTTGACGGACTTTGAGCGAGGGCGTATAGTGGGCATGCGGGAGGCCGGGTGGACGTACCGCCGAATTGCTCAACACGTGGGGCGTGAGGTCTCCACAGTACATCGATGTTGTCGCCAGTGTCGGCGGAAGGTGCACGTGCCCGTCGACCTGGGACCGGACCGCAGCGACGCACGGATGCACGCCAAGACCGTAGGATCCTACGCAGTGCCGTAGGGGACCGCACCGCCACTTCCCAGCAAATTAGGGACACTGTTGCTCCTGGGGTATCGGCAAGGACCATTCGCAACCGTCTCCATGAAGCTGGGCTACGGTCCCGCACACCGTTAGGCCGTCTTCCGCTCACGCCCCAACATCGTGCAGCCCGCCTCCAGTGGTGTCGCGACAGGCGTGAATGGAGGGACGAATGGAGACGTGTCGTCTTCAGCGATGAGAGTCGCTTCTGCCTTGGTGCCAATGATGGTCGTATAAGTGTTTGGCGCCGTGCAGGTGAGCGCCACAATCAGGACTGCATACGACCGAGGCACACAGGGCCAACACCCGGCATCATGGTGTGGGGAGCGATCTCCTACACTGGCCGTACACCACTGGTGATCGTCGAGGGGACACTGAATAGTGCACGGTACATCCAAACCGTCATCGAACGCATCGTTCTACCATTCCTAGACCGGCAAGGGAACTTGCTGTTCCAACAGGACAATGCACGTCCGCATGTATCCCGTGCCACCCAACGTGCTCTAGAAGGTGTAAGTCAACTACCCTGGCCAGCAAGATCTCCGGATCTGTCCCCCATTGAGCATGTTTGGGACTGGATGAAGCGTCGTCTCACGCGGTCTGCACGTCCAGCACGAACGCTGGTCCAACTGAGGCGCCAGGTGGAAATGGCATGAGAAGCCGTTCCACAGGACTACATCCAGCATCTCTACGATCGTCTCCATGGGAGAATAGCAGCCTGCGTTGCTGCGAAAGGTGGATATACACTGTACTAGTGCCGACATTGTGCATGCTCTGTTGCCTGTGTCTATGTGCCTGTGGGTCTGTCAGTGTGATCATGTGATGTATCTGACCCCAGGAATGTGTCAATAAGGTTTCCTGGGACAATGAATTTACGGTGTTCTTATTTCAATTTCCAGGTGTGTATATATATATATATATATATATATATATATATATATGTATGTATATATATCCAGGTGGCGGATAGAGGAATGCCTCCTAGATATAGGTGGTGATGTGTCGGCAGCTGGGCCGACACCTTGTAGTTCGAGATGGCTGAAAATGCACGCTAGACTAACGCAGAAGGACGTGAAGTACTGGAACAGGCTACGTAATTAATGCTATGAAGAAAAGTACGTAGATGGATTAATACTTATCTTTAATCAATCATTGTGGTACATCGCTCTTAACTATACACAGGAGACTTTAATTACAATCACTGTAAGGCTAATGGCGCCTAGCTAGTTCGTAGCCATTAACTTAGCTGAAGGCTATTCTGTCTCTCGGCTAATGAGAGAGAAAGGCTTCGTACATCCAATCGCTAGCTAGGTCGTCCGTCCAACTGGTACGAGTGCTTGTTCGTATCACGAGACCTGCCTTGTGGTGGCGCTAGGTCTGCGATCACACAGTGGCGACACGCGGGTCCAACATGTACTAAATGGACCGCGGCTGATTTAATCTACCACCTAGCAAGTGTGGTGTCTGGCGGTGACACCACAGGTGGTACCGAGGAAATGAAATACTCAGGGCGGACCAAAACTACTAGTAGCGTCTGTTCCCACAGTGGGCGGCTACAAAAGGCGTCTGCTCCACATGTCAGTGGCGGCCTCAACCAACCTCCTGATCTGGAAAGTCAGGTTGTAGTCGGCAGCATGCCATACATCCAACTACTAAACATCTTGATGGTACAACGAGAAAAATCTCATTACCCCGGGCCCCAGTCAATAGACTGGGATCGTCGTGAGCATCGGATTCCGGGGGCTCACGGACATCATGAGAAGAATCGGAGCTTCTTAAACTCCCTCAAGACCAAACGCAAACACTACATCGGCACACTCAACGTGAACACATTGATGAAGACAGGAAAGATGAAACAACTGACAGACACTCTCGAAAAATTTCAAATCAAAATATGTGCACTGCAAGAAACACGATTCACAGACGAAGACCATTTCAACACGGAGAATTTCAGAATATACAAAGGAAAACCATCGAGACAACTGAAAAACCTAAGGCTTTTTGGCACAGGATTAGCAGTACACAGGTCCATCACGGACAGCATAATCGACTTTTCGTCACCAAACGAAAGAATCAGCACCATCACAGTGAAATCAGCCAATAAATCCTACACAATAATCAACGCACATGCACCGACTAATGACTACAACAGGAAAAACCCGGATGAAATTGATGACTTCTGGACGACAATGGAAGAAACTATCAGAAAAATTCCTGCACATAGAGTCAAAATAATACTGGGAGACTTCAACGCTAAACTCAGAAAAGAAAAGATATACAGACGTATCACAGGAAAACATACTCCACACAAGGACACCAACAAAAACGGAAAACATCTGATAGACTTTTGCAAAAGCCACGACCTCACCATTATGTCAACGAAGTTCAAGAAACCAACACGAAAACTCACCACATGGAAATTCCCCAGCGGAAAGCAAGAACTACAAATCGACCACGTAATAGTCCAGAAAGACTCACAAAAAGAAACTTTGAACATAGACACCCGTCAAGGCTACTTCGACTCAGACCACCACCTACTACAGATCAGGATTCGCCTTTTGCCCAAGAAAAAGCTCCAGAAGAACAAAATTGTTAGACCAGATCCAGAATACGTTACTTTAAACCAGACACAAATATTACACAAAATTAAAATGGAGAAAACGACAGACTGGACACAACCTTCACGAAGAATCGTAGAGGCCATGAAACTAGCAAAAGCACCACGCACACGGAAACACCGTTGGTGGAACTGTGGTGTCACCGCCAGACACCACACTTGCTAGGTGGTAGATTAAATCGGCCGCGGTCCATTTAGTACATGTCGGACCCGCGTGTCGCCACTGTGTGATCGCAGACCTAGCGCCACCACAAGGCAGGTCTCGTGATACGAACGAGCACTCGCCCCAGTTGTACGAAGACCTAGCTAGCGACTAGATGTACGAAGCCTTTCTCTCTCATTAGCCGAGAGACAGAATAGCCTTCAGCTAAGTTAATGGCTACGAACTAGCAAGGCGCCATTAGCCTTACAGTGATTGTAATTAAAGTCTCTTGTGTATAGTCAAGAGCGATGTACCACAATGATTGATTAAAGATAAGTATTAATCCAGCTACGTACTTTTCTTAATAGCAGTAATTACGTAGCCTGTTCCAGTACTTGACGCCCGTCGGTGTGTGTGTGTGTACGCGTGCCTTTCTTTCGGCTACCCGTCACTGTGGACTGGCTGCCTTGTCAGACCACTTCAGGAACCACATATGTGACCAAGCTATTGACCAACGAATTAGTGCATGGAAAAAATGTAGTAGCCATAAATCCCAAGAGAATTGGATGAACTTTTTGAAAACACAGAAGCAATCAAGCAAAATCATTCGCAGTGAAAAACGACAGTATGACAAACGGCGACTGACAGAGATCGAATCGGACTTCATGAAGAACAATACAAGAAACTTCTACAGAACGTTCAGAGATAATATGACTGGATATCAATCACCCAACTTGTGCTTCAGAAGGCCGGATGGAACCCCAGAAACCAATACCAAAAACAATTGTGACATTCTGGCAAAGTACTTTGAAAAACTGCTCAACACGGACCCCCCTATGGAAGAAATAATTACAGAAACGAGCACATACAATCCAGATAGTGAACCTCCAACTCTAGAAGAAGTTAAAGAAATAATTAAGTCATTCAAGAATCGTAGAGCACCAGGAGAAGATGGCATCATCGCGGAAATCTGGAAGTTACAAGACCCACAACTCACCAAAGACATCCACAGGATCTTGGAAGACATCTGGAAGACAATGAAAATTCCTGACGACTGGAAAACTGCCCTGATACACCCACTACACAAAAAAGGTGACAAGACTGACCTGAACAACTACAGAGGAATATCCCTACTACCGGTCACATACAAGATCCTCTCTAAAGCTTTACTGAACAGACTAGAATGCCAGACCGACCTCTTGATTGGGGAATACCAAGCAGGCTTCCGTAAGGGGCGGTCTTGTGCGGAACAAATTTGGAACCTGAAAATGATTTTACAACACAAACAGAACCTGATCATTACCTTTGTTGACTTCAAAAAGGCGTACGACTCTATCGACCGGAAAACTCTCTTCAAAATTCTAGCAGAATACAAAGTAGACAACAGAACACGGGCTATCATAGAGCAAACTTTAATCAACACGACCTCCAAAGTAAAGTTCTGTGGGGAACTATCAGAACCCTTTGAAATTCGCACAGATGCCCGACAAGGCGATGGCCTCTCACCTCTCCTTTTCAGTCTGGTGTTAGATAAGGTCATAAAAGAATGGGAAACATCACAACAGGGGATAACCTTAGGAAACCTACAGATTAAATGCCTGGCTTTTGCAGACGATTTGGCGATTGTCACGAAAGGTATAAAGGAAACAAAAGACGCTATTGAAAACTGCACGAAATCGCTTCCAAAACTGGACTACAGATCTCTTACGAAAAGACACAGTTCACGAGCACAAAGAAACTCTCATCTCTGAACACAAAGTATGGCACGATTTACAAAACGGCAAACTTCAAATACCTCGGTGAAACACTACAAATGAGTGGGCATAACAGAGACTCAAACGAAGAAAGAAAGACTAAACGGGACAAGGCATACAAAGTAGTGTGGAATCATTACAACAAGAAGTCTATCTCACAAAAAGCCAAATTACCCCATTACGACACGGTGGTGCTCCCCGAGGCACTATATGCAGCAGAGACCACACTAATCCTAGGGCATACACGTATCAGACAACTAGAAAAAGTAGAACGGAAAATACTTAGGAAAATATTTGGCGCAACTAACAACAATGGAATATGGATCAAGAAACCTACAGAGGAACTGTACAAACATACGGAGACAATCACAGAAATGATTAGAAAACGCAGACTACAATTCTATGGACACCTATACAGAATGCCATCACACAGGCTGACCAAACAGATCTTTGACTGGGTAACCACTAGAAACAACAAATTGGTGTCAGAGGTAGAAAACGACCTGAACCAACTCAACATAACAGCAGACACAATAAACGACAGAATAAAATTCAGAAACATCATTAAGAAAAGTAAACTACATGAGATACAATGTGACAAACGAACAGGTATAAAATGGACCGAAGAACGCAAGCAAGATCATAGCCAGAAGATGAAAGAAATATGGGCAACCAAAAAGGCAATCAAGATGAAGCCGAAGACACAAAGCCGACGACAAGCATGGACAGAGGACCGGAAACAGAAACACGGCGAGCGAATGAGGGAAGTTTGGGCAGCAAGGAAGGCAGCAAAAGGAACTGGCCATGTAGTTTAGTCCAAATGCGCTCTTTAAGGGCAAAGCACCAATAATATATATATATATATATATATATATATATATATATATATATATATATATATATATGTATATATATATATATGTGTGTGTGTGTGTGTGTGTGTGTGTGTGTGTGTGTATGTGTGTGAGTTTCTACAAATGCATATATTTTATTTAGGCGTCGGATCGATATGTTTTGGAAGCTGAACACAATATTGCACCTGGAGTTGAAGAGGTGTTTATCCAGTGAAAGTTCTTCACGCTTTTCGTAGTTCGGTAACTCGGCATTTTATAAACTAACTCCGCTATATTTATTTGGTAATCAGCATATATTTCTTTCCTCTCACCGTATATTGTTTTCCATATAATGTATGGTCCGAACAGAACCATGTCCGACATGTAACAAAAGGCTTTCCCGACTCTCGCAAGAGAGACTCCGCGCGCCAGTTTACTCTTTAGGCTGTCAGCGTCGGACACTACATAAGCCCTTTGTATGAAGTTTTAAATACATTCATAGTTTGCGGAAGATGGCGGTAGCTACACGACTACAAGTGTAAATCTGTATGGGTGGGCCTACTATAAACTCAGTTTCGTAGAAACCCATCTTCCTTTCGTTGAAATAGCGTTTTAGAACATTAGTAGTTGAGCGATGTATGGAGTCCTGTATGTAGTTACACGCTTATTTGTCCACGCTACACAGCTCTCCTGGACAGCAACACTAATTCAATTATTGTTTATTTCAAAATATTGCAAACTGCTATTGTCTTGTAATCCCGCAGGACGTGTCGATGGATCAATCTACAGAACTACCTATACGGTGGCGAGGTCACTGGGCAATGTGCGATGCGATATATACACCGGCACCAGATCGCGCGGATTAACAACAGCGGCAGATTCAAGGATTGCCCAGTAGACCTCACTTTTTTTGCTCTCTGACGTGTACTACATGATTTCTGGTAGACTTACTGTAAGTAGGCTGTTTATGTTTTCTTATTGGCAACGTCAAAATCACTGGCTGTGCTGTGTGCAGTCTGTGGCTAGTTTGCATTGTTGTCTGCCATTGTAGTGTTCGGCAGCTGGATGCGAACAGCGCGTAGCGTTGCGCAGTTGGAGGTGAGCCGCCAGCAGTGGTGGATGTGGGGAGAGAGATGGCGGAGTTTTGAAATTTGTAAGACTGGTTGTCATGAACTGCTATATATATTATGACTGTTGAACACTAGTAAGGTAAATACATTGTTTGTTCTCTACCTAAATTTTTCATTTGCTAACTATGCATATCAGTAGTTAGTGCCTTCGGTAGTTTGAGGCTTTTATTTAGCAGGCAGTAGTGGCGCTCGCTGTATTGCTGTAGCTTGAGTAACGAAGATTTTTGTGAGGTAAGTGATTTGTGAAAGGTATAGGTTTATGTTAGTCAGGGCCATTCTTTTGTAGGGATTTTTGAAAGTCAGATTGCGTTGCGCTAAAAATATTGTGTGTCAGTTTAAACACAGTCATGTAAAATTGTTGAAAGGGGACGTTTCATTACTTAAGACTACCTTGAGATTCTACGTCATTTTCTGGACGCTGAGCCGGCCACTGTGGCCGTGCGGTTCTAGGCGCTACAGTCTGGAACCGAGTGACCGCTACGGTCGCAGGTTCGAATCCTGCCTCGGGCATGGATGTGTGTGATGTCCTTAGGTTACTTAGGTTTAATTAGTTGTAAGTTCTAGGCGACTGATGACGTCAGAAGTTAAGTCGCATAGTGCTCAGAGCCATTTGAACCATTTGAACGTGGACGCTGATTTGGTCTCTTTTGTTCCTTGCCCTCGAAGGTCTGCTTGCACACTGAGATGGCTATTTCCCTAACGCGGTGCCGTCTCTATTCCACCACGTATTGTGCCTCCCGTGAGTGCACCGACAGCATGTGCGGATAAGCGAGAAAGTGCTACGTAATGAAGTTCTTCCCTGTTTTACAACACTAGCGTTCGGATTACTCAGTAAATGTGCGGAATACCGTATTAGCCAGTGGGCATCCACCTCCAGAAGTACTGTTTTCTGTTCAGTTCAAGAGGAGTGGAGATCTTTTATCTTAAATGGTGTTTAATAAAACATATGATGTTGAAGAAACACACATAATAGCACAACGCTTGTGGACGCTGTTACTCCTTCGATTGAAGCCTCTGTGTAGACTACAGGTGGTGTTACTACAAGGTAATGGCGTGATTTGTCCTGGGAACACCGCGCGCAGTAGCCACGCGGTCTAGGGCGTCTTATTTTGTTCTCAATATCGGATGATGCATGTTCTCAATATCGGATGATGTACTGCATGTAACGAGTTTTACTCTGTCGGCTTCTCCTCTTCGTTGGGGCAAGTTGCAACCATCTGCCGGTAGAGCGCTTCGATCTGAAGCGTGTAACATGGAGGTACGTAACCTAACTATGGCACTGCGTGAGAAACGGCGTGCTGTAATTGAGTTAGTAAGCGCAGAGTTCGTTCACACATGGATCACCATCTGTTGCTGCATGACAGCGCCAGACCTAGCTAGCGTCACTGTTGCGACATCTGCAACAATCCTACGCTTTGGGTTTGCTGTCATAGATTGTGCATGTCTGAAAGACATTATATTCTTAAGATGCAGACTCTGCACAAACTCAGGATTTCAACAGGCCCACTTCAATTGGATAGTGATGAAATGTTGCTAGCACAGGTGAGGTTGTACCATCGTTAACGAAGTCAAACATTCCACAGTGACGGTGTCAACAAGCTGGTGCGTCCTACGGAGATAATGTGGTCGTTGCCAAGGTGACAACGTTGCGAAATACATACGTAGACATGAAGATTCAAGATGCAGAATGTTAAGAACGTTTGTTTCGTTTCTCCACATAATTTCTATCCCTCTCAACTGCCTTACGCCATCTTGGAACCAGCGCCTGTATACCCGCACTGTAAATATCTTGACCAACCTGTTGGAGCCACTTTTTGGCAGCGTGCACAAGGGAGTCATCATCTTCAAACCTCGTTTCACGAAGAAAGTCTTTCAGTTTCCCAAAGAGATCATAGTCACATGCAGCCAGGTCAGGACTGTAAGGTGGATGTTTCAGTGTTGTCCATCCGAATTTTGTGATCACTTCCATGGTTTTTTGACTGACATGTGGCCGTGCATTGTCGTGCAACAGAAAAACATCTTGCTTTTGCCGATGTGGTCGAACAAGACTCAGTCTAACTTGAAGTTTCTTCAGTGTCGTCACATATGCATCAGAATTTATGGTGGTTCCACTTGGCGTGATATTCACAAGCAAGACTCCTTCGGAATCGAAAAATACCGTAGCCATAACTTTTCCAGCAGAAGGTGTGATTATGAATTAATTTTTTTTCGTTGGGTGAATTTGCATGATGCTACTCCATTGATTGCCTCTTCGTCTCTGGTGAAAAATGATGAAGCCATGTTTCATCACCTGTCACAATCGTTTCAAGAAATTCATCTCCACCATTCTCGTACTGTTCCAAAAGTTCGCTGCATACCGTTTTTCTTGTTTCTTTGTCAGCCATTATGAACATTCTGGGAACCCACCTGCCACAACCTTTTTTACCGCCAACACTTTCAGTGTTCTGCAAACACTTCCTTCCCCTAACCCAACGTAGCCTGACAATTCGTTAACTGTCAGCAGTCACCAATTCGTTAACTTTCTGCACATTGTCTGGAGTGTGTGCACTACGTTGCCTGCCGATGCGAGGACAATCCTCAATACTGCCGTGCCCACTTTCACCACGTAACCTGCTTGCCCACCGACTAGCAGTACTGCGATCGACAGCAGCATCTCCATACACCTTTTTCAACCTCTTGTGGATGTTTCCCACTGTCTAGTTTTCACAGCACAGGAATTCTATGACAGCACTTTCCTTCTGACGAACGTCAAGTACAGCAGCCATCTTGATGACATGCTGTGACGGCGCCACTCTCGGGAACAGGTTGAACTAAGTTTGAAAACAAGCGGGAAGGATGTATCTACACACTGTAAAACTTTCACACATGCAGAATGAAAACTGTATTTTTACAAAAAGAGTGTGCATTTCTTTTGGGGTGACCCTCGTAATTTGTTATTTCTCTTTCGCATGTTCTTTCAAATGTTCCCACAAAGTTTCGTTGTTCTGCGATCACTCATGTCTCATGGGGGGCTCTCTCAGGTAGCGAAAGTTTAATCGTAACCATCCTGTACGCTCATTAATGGTAGTGTTGTTTTCAATGGTTCAAATGGTTCAAATGGCTCTGAGCACTATGGGACTTAACATCTATGGTCATCAGTCCCCTAGAACTTAGAACTACTTAAACCTAACTAACCTAAGGACAGCACACAACACCCAGCCATCACGAGGCAGAGAAAATCCCTGACCCCGCCGGGAATCGAACCCGGGAACCCGGGCGTGGGAAGCGAGAACGCTACCGCACGACCACGAGATGCGGGATGTTGTTTTCGAACTGTGACTGATTGTTGACATAAAACTTGCTTTTGCCCACTCCACGACAGTATGGCATAATGAAGTTAGTGTCGTCAATTTGATCCTAATCGCAAACTTCTAAAATCTGGAATAGTGTAGAATAGCTTCTTTACTGTAAACCCATAGATTATGCGCATCACAGGACCTTTGCTTTGTTTCTCCTGCTCGACTCACTGTCTAGGATAAACGTCTATCTCCTACGTGTAGTTTTTGTTACTGAGTTTTGTGCCACTGACGACTCTAATAGTAATAGGAATACACTCAGATCTTAATTTTAAAATCAACAGATGTGCCAGACGCTACATCCTTTCGTAAGTTTCATGTTTGTTACGTATAGTCCTTTGTTACTAACGATTTCATTGTGTCTCACGAAAATAAAGTTCTATTTTAGTTTTCTTTGCCTTTGGAGCTGCTTCCAGTATTTTCAAAACGTAGCTATTCGTTAATTTGTTCTTCCAACGTCTGACTTTACAGACCAATTTATTCCAAAACGCATTTTGAGTCCGTGTGTGTCAGTGATAACTCAATCCCCTGAACTGAGCAGTAAGTTGCTTCTGTCATCTGATAATAATGACGTTGTCGTAGTCGGCAGCGGGCAATTTAGCTGTGTCACGTCTCCCTGTGAAGGGTTTGTGGAATCACGCCGGTCTACGAACCCCAAAATATTTGTTGATATCTCCAATTTCAAAGCATATAAGAGCTATTACAACTAAGAAAAAGTGGTCCCGTCATTCTCAACAATACGCATCCCGTGGTAAGCGTTACCAGGGAAATAAAAGCACTAGAAAGTTCTGCCGCAATGCGAAGCGTTAACCTGAACGTGTTGCTCCGTATAATTTTCCTCGGGGAGTTAAATCTACAGGCGTAAGTAGCACGGCATCATTTCTGTAGCGTGAGTCGAGAATCTCTACCAACACCCAGTCACTTAATAGATGCGGATATGGTGAGCAACTCTTATTATAATAATCGATTCAGCAATTCTGGAACAGATCCGTCTGGATCTGTTCTAAATTTAGACTGAGAAAGTCACCCAGAATAGCACATAGCAAACGAACGTCGTATCCTTTGACTGTGAAGATACTGTGTGACAGTCAGCTGCGCATTTTTGGAAGACATTATTCATCAGGGGGG
Source organism: Schistocerca serialis cubense (assembly GCF_023864345.2). Classification (NCBI taxonomy): domain Eukaryota; kingdom Metazoa; phylum Arthropoda; class Insecta; order Orthoptera; family Acrididae; genus Schistocerca; species Schistocerca serialis. The sequence goes on along the minus strand of NC_064638.1, from coordinate 63,771,068 downwards.
AGGGGGGCAATGTTATTATACCATAGAAAGAGTTGGTAGAGACTAATTTTTTAAGGCCTTTGCGCTCTACTGTCACGGTACCGTATGTTTGTATAAAGAACGATCATTTTTCCGCTTCTGTTGAATGGATTTACTGCAAGTAATTCAGAATTAAACATGCGTTTGACATTAACTGAGTGAAGTATGTATGTTTGTTATTTAAATATAAATAATTTTCTTAAGATATCTTAATACGTTCATATTGTTTATCCGATAACCTGTGGGAAATTACATAAGAATGTGAGCATTATCAAGGGAAATTCGAATTTTGACGCATCTCAAGCTATTTTTGTTTCCATTCCAAGTAAAAGTAATTACAGAATAACTTTCATTGAACTCACGTGTCTAAGGTGAGTGACACTCATTATTCCTCTAGACGCCGGTTTACATACAGCGTATTGTTTGACCTTAGCATAATCCAGAACCTTACTCTGTTCCTCTGATTACATGTTTCTGGTTGCGTTTACAGATGCAGATGCTGCCTCGCGACTGCGTGTTGACAGCTAGGCGAAGAGTGTGAGCACTTTATCAATACAATAACTCTGTTGAACTACTTTCTATCCTACGTTACTGTGTTCTTCGCATCTATCATATAGGCTATTTTATGGAATACACTTTAACTTAATGGCCAGTGCGTAGGTACATATTATGCTAACACAGGTGACAAAACAGCCTATACTATGCAAAAACTGAGTACTAATATGTGTTTCATTTTAATTGGTTCTCTCGTCGCTTTTTGGTAAACAGCAGCATAATTATGAATCAAAAGCACAATATTATGGATGTTCTACAGAAATGATTTATTTAGTTTACCATATTTCGGCTAACACTTTTTTCGAGGTTTCATGTTCCTACTGTTCTTACCATTTATTTAGTGTTTTAACATTTTCAGTCCCGTTGCGACTGCGCTGTCAAAGATGGCATTTATACTGTGCTTGGCATTACTATACCTTCGTAGTGTTTTTACTCATTCTCGATGTGTGATGTCTATTTCCAAACGTTTACCAGTATTGTACCTTCTTGGGCGACGAGAGTGTTACAGTTCTGAAGATGGACTTGAAATCCGAAAACTGGTTATCGAAATAAATTAGTTCTGTCAAACACCCACAATATTGAGCTCTTCATATATCTTATTTTCTTCCTTAGTATCGGCCAACTTCGGACCACATCAGTTCAATTGTCTAATTTTTCCTTGCTTTAACTGTCACCATACGGGTATTATTGTTTTCTTTCTTGGGTCTTGCCTTCCCTATCTTCTGCTTCGGCTTTTCTTTGAAACCTTCGTGCGTCTGTAATTTTTCCTTAACCAGATCACGCTCCTGGACATCTTTAGGACAAATTTCCAGTTGTAACAGATCTTTTACGACATCTGAAATCCACGTCCATTTGTTTTCTTATCCTGAAAGGATTTCGATATCCTTCCTGGGTTCATTCGTGTCACGTGTCCATGAGAGGGAGTCCTGCTTTTCCCCACCCTGCCGCTTCTCTACGTGTTTCCAAAGACCGTGGGTAAGGCATCTACACTTGCTGTTTTCCTGATGGAACGCGGGATTTTCTGAAAATCTTCCTATATTTGCCCGTAAGTCTTCCCAGTAAACCTTTATTGTTCATTGGAATAGTCGGTGCTACATATACAACGTAACTTTGCAGTAGTTTGTAATTACGCCGTCTGCTGTTTAAGGATATCGATCTCTTATTACAGATGTCTTCAGATAGTTTCATGGACCATTTAATTTTTCTTAATGCGCGATACGAAGGCTTCATTTATAATTAGGTTTCATTTTCCTACATGATCCATATTTAACAGCGGATCAGTCCTTTTATCGCGCGTCGGCCTCAAAATAATTTCTACCTTTATCCATATAAAGCAGTTGGAAGTAAGGTCAACAACTCCTGCGTTGATTGATATTTCTCTTTGTACTATCTTAAGCTCTTACTACGATTTTGGCAAAGTCATTGCCTGATTATAGTTTCGTATTAACACATTCACTTTACTGTTTAGTGAACATTTAATAAAGTAAAACTGTTAATATCGTATGGCATGCAGGTTGAGAAATCCCATGGGATTGGTTCAGGCTACTATCAGAAAGCTTGTAGTCCCTTTGCACGCTCTAACCCCTCCAATGCGGGTAGATAAACGTCACATGTGTATTTCTATAGTGTATCTGAGTTTACTAAATGAGTGTCTAGTGTAGTGTTACATTTGTGTTCGACGGTGGTGGTTGCGGTGGTCGAGGTGGTCGTGATGATGATGATGATGGTGGTGGTAATGACTAGAGGAGAGAAAATTTGAAATTCAGTGGCTGCACTTGGGTAATCCTGTGGATTAACACCAGTTTGCTACCAAGCAGTTTGCACTACAGACAGACAGATAACCATCAACAGTGTCACATTCCTTCATTCAGTAAGACACTGTGGAGAAGATTTGGGATTTAATCCTGAACATGGCGTAAAAACTGGTGACCATCACCTTAACACCACCAACTGGGCTCCCCTTGCTGGACAAATACAGGCACTGGAAATTTCGTCCAACATGAGCATTAGAACCAGCTTACCTCCAAGGTGGGGAGTGACAGAATTTGATTAGTTTTAGATAGTAAACAGCTAAGACTGGTTATCAGTAACCTTATTTCTCCACCTCTCCTCCCCTAGGCGGCCAAATTGTTGCTGTGAAAATTTCATTCACCACCAGCTTTGAAAGTGGCTTACCTACATGTCAACACCACAACACAAATGTGCATTAATGATGATGCCAACAGAGGTGGTTTTTTTTAGTAAAATGTAAAGAACATATTTGGAACATATATTTGATAATGTTTCCAGAGAATGGCAGCTCGAAAGATATTGAGTTTGTCATTTAGTTATTTTTGATCTTATTTGTCTTGCTCGTCATCCAGAAGGTGTTCCAAAACTTTGAGCAGAATTGAAATATTCTAAGATAGTAAATTCCTAAGACTGAACATTATCAGCTAAGTGTCACCATCTCTCCCCTGCTTGGTGTACAAATTCTGGCAGTAAAATTTCATCCAACACCCACATTGAACCACCTTATCCCAAGTCCAGCACTACTGAACAAGCATGCATTATTGATGTTGGTTAAGGAGGTGATTTTTAATGAAGTGATTAGGCAAACATGTCTTTCTGTAATATATTTTTGGTAATTATTTTGGAATATTAGTTCTTGAAAGGTTTTTAGATTTCTATTAATTTATTTTTGATCTCATCTGCTTTGCTCCACATCTACAAGGTTTTACAAAAGTTTTGGCATGGAATTTAAGTACTTTGATATATTAAACTGCTAAAACTGATAATCAGCAACATTATACAATCACTTCTCCTCCCTTTGACAGCCAAATACTTGCAGTAAAAATTTCATCTATCTCCAGCTTTGTAAGAGGCTTACCTTTGCGTTGAATGCCCCCACACAAGCGTATTTTAGCAATGTGTACAGTGGCAATTGTTTAACAATGCGTAACTACTTATGAAAACATTTTTTTCTATGACACATATTTGGAAATTTCAGGGAGAATTGGCAGGGGCGATTCATGATGTCTGTCAAGGGGTGGGAGGGGGAGGGCTAATGTCGGGGGGTGGGGGTGAGGGGTTTGGGGAAATAGAATATCGCTTAACAAAAGGAGAGTTGAGCTCCTCCACCGACAAATTGGCAGAATTTGGTGTTGTCTACAGTAGGTTTTGATACCTGTTTTGGATTTCAGGTTAAAAACGTATCTATAGTATGTCTGTGCCCGGGATAATAATAAGATTTGACCCAGATGTCCGGCGATTTTGAACTTTTTTTTCTGGTGTCAGCAATTTATGTGTTGGTAGGCGTACCCAGCATTTCATGATTATTGTAAGTGGTACTCGTACATTAATATATATTCAGAGTATATTGATAAATACTAAGACATCCATTTTAGGTTAAATGATATTTATTGGTTTAGATACTAAGCTAGTCGCTGCTATTATTCTTTTGTTAAAATGTGTTTGATGGCAGCCTATATTACTATGTAATTATGAAAAGAATGATTGAATCTCTTGAAGTAATATATTAACTGATTTCTGAAGTCCTTTAACCAGTGTAATTTGATACTCCATTGGAGGGGGGTTGGGTGAGGGAGGCTATAGCCCCCATAGGCCACCCCCCCTTGCCATTGCCCCTGAGAATTATTCTGATGGGGAACTAAGATATGTATTTATTTATCTTTTGTTTTCTTTGCCTTCCTTCCACAACATCTAAGGGCTATTGCAATACTTTAGGGGTGAATTTGAATACTTCAAGATATTAAACTGGTAAGGCAGGTGATCAGCAACATCATGCCATCAATCCCCCCCCCCCCCCACCAACCCACCCTTTATATGTTTTATGGCCAAATATTGATAGTGAAAAGTTCATCCATCACCACCAATGTAACCAATTTACGTCGAAGTTGAGTATCGCCACCCCAAACAGGCGTTAGTGATGTGGGTTACAGAGGCAGTTTTTTTAATAAAGTGGAACTACTTAATAAAACATGCTTTCTGTAACGGATATAAAAGTAGATCTATTTATACGTGGTACCTTAATATGTGCACACATTACTGTGTTGGTAGTTTTTTTCCTGCATCAAACACTCTTCCTGCAAATATGTCCCATAATTTACTAGATAATGTTTTCCACACTGTTGTGTCGCTACCTCTAAGTGACTACACATGTAGTATAAACTAACCAACTGTCATCCACATTCCACACTTCAACACCTGACATACTGCCCAGAGGAAAGTATGCTTGTTCTTTCCACATGTACTTGGAAGCAATAACCCAACAAATTTAAGTAATGTTGTTCAGTACACTATCTTCAGTCACCAATAAAAAGATTTGCACTTATACCCATTCCACCCTTTAATTTAATTTTATTTTAGTTTTTCTTTTTGGGAACGTTCTGTCAGAAGATATTAAGTTTACTATTTATTTATTCTGATCTTATTTGCTTTTCACGATATATGCCTGATTTTCCAAAGTTTGATGGACACGACTTTGTTACTCTGAGTAAACTGCCAAGGCCAGTTATCAGCAACCACCCCCTTTCCCCTTGCTGGTTAACTAATTACAGTGAAGATTTTACTGTCCACCAGCATTGTGACTATCTTACCTTCAAGTCATAGGCCACTGTAATAGACATGCATTCACAGCTCTGATTATGGAGGTAACTTGTTTTGAAGAATGTGGTGTTGAGTGGTGGCCGTCTAAGCCCAGTAGGAACTCTGTTGGCAGTTAAGACTTCAGTACATGACACAGTGAGGCAACACTGCCTTTCTCTGTTGTCTTTGGCTAGCACTGATGTATGGTCATCAGCTTCCACTCTGGCTGCTGACACACTGCGTTGATGATAGGAAGACTGTGGAAGGGCAAAAACCTTTAGAGGGCACTGATATCAGCAGTGCACTACTTTCCTTAGTGTCAGCCTCTCGCTTCACTCATGTCACCCGTCATGAGGACAGTTGTGTGCAGGGTTTAACTGGCTGCTCTCTGACAGATCAGATGGCTGTTGCCACTGTAGCGCCAAGTCTCTCTAAGAATTCGACACTGGTAGCAGCTGGTGTGGTTGGTAGGTCAGTGTGGCTGTGGCACCAAGTCTCATGAAGGACTGATTTTTAACCAACAGCTGCTGGTGGTGCCCACATGTCTCACTGTACAATGTAGCTCTAGTGTTGTGGTGTTGCTGATGGTAGTAAGAAGTGCTTGCGTGCCTCACAATCAGATTTCTTAATATGGCTTTGGTGCACATTTGTTTCACTGAGACCTGGTGCCTAGTTACGATGCCCATAATAGGAGACTTGCCCTTATGTGGCGGCATTTTCCCATTTGATACACAGTTGTCACTGTTGTTGTTGTTGTGGTCTTCAGTCCTGAGACTGATTTGATGCAGCTCTCCATGCTACTCTATCCTGTGCAAGCTTCTTCATCTCCCAGTACCTACTGCAACCTACATCCTTCTGAATCTGCTTAGTGTATTCATCTCTTGCTCTCCCTCTTCGATTTTTACCCTCCACACTGCCCTCCAATGCTAAATTTGTGATCCCTTGATGCCTCAAACCATGTCCTACCAACCGATCCCTTCTTCTAGTCAAGTTGTGCCACAAACTTCTCTTCTCCCCAATCCTATTCAATACATCCTCATTAGTTACGTGATCTACCCTCCTTATCTTCAGCATTCTTCTCTAGCACCACATTTCGAAAGCTTCTATTCTCTTCTTGTCCAAACTAGTTATCGTCCATGTTTCACTTCCATACATGGCTACACTCCATACAAATATTTTCAGAAACGACTTCCTGACACTTAAATCTATACTCGACGTTAACAAATTTATCTTCTTCAGAAACGATATTCTTGCCATTGCCAGTCTACATTTTATATCCTCTCTACTTCGACCATCATCAGTTATTTTACTCCCTAAATAGCAAAACTCCTTTACTACATTAAGTGTCTCATTTCCTAATCTAATTCCCTCAGCATCACCTGACTTAATTAGACTACATTCCATTATCCTCGTTTTGCTTTTGTTGATGTTCATCTTATATCCTCCTTTCAAGAAACTGTCCATTCCGTTCAACTGCTCTTCCAAGTCCTTTGCTGTCTCTGACAGAATTACAATGTCATCAGCGAACCTCAAAGTTTTTACTTCTTCTCCATGAATTTTAATACCTACTCCGAATTTTTCTTTTGTTTCCTTTACTGCTTGCTCAATATACAGATTGAATAACATTGGGGAGAGGCTACAACCGTGTCTCACTCCTTTCCCAACCACTGCTTCCCTTTCATGACTCTCGACTCTTATAACTGCCATCTGGTTTCCGTACGAATTGTAAATAGCCTATCGCTCCCTATATTTTACTCCTGCCACCTTCAGAATTTGAAAGAGAGTATTCCAGTTAACATTGTCAAAAGCTTTCTCTAAGTCTACAAATGCTAGAAACGTAGGTTTGCCTTTTCTTAATCTTTCTTCTAAGATGAGTCGTCAGGTTAGTATTGCCTCACGTGTTCCAACATTTCTACGGAATCAAAACTGAATTTCCCCGAGGTCCGCTTCTACCAGTTTTTCCATTCGTCTGTAAAGAATTCGCGGTAGTATTTTGCAGCCATGACTTATTAAACTGATAGTTCAGTAATTTTCACATCTGTCAACACCTGCTTTCTTTGGGATTGGAAATATTATATTCTTCTTGAAGTCTGAGGGTATTTCGCCTGTCTCATACATCTTGCTCACCAGATGGTAGTTTTGTCATGACTGGCTCTCCCAAGGCCATCAGTAGTTCTAATGGAATGTTGTCTACTCCCGGGGCCTTGTTTCGACTCAGGTCTTTCAGTGCTCTGTAAAACTCTTCACGCAGTATCTCATCTCCCATTTCGTCTTCATCTACATCCTCTTCCATTTCCATAATATTTTCCTCAAGTACATCGCCCTTGTATAAACCCTCTACATACTCCTTCCACCTTTCTGCCTTCCCTTCTTTGCTTAGAACTGGGTTGCCATCTGAGCTCTTGATATTCATACAAGTGGTTCTCTTCTCTCCAAAGGCCTCTTTAATTTTCCTGTAGGCAGTATCTATCTTACCCCTAGTGAGACAAGCCTCTAGATCCTTACATTTATCCTCTAGCCATCCCTGCTTAGCCATTTTGCACTTCCTGTCAATCTCATTTTTGAGACGTTTTTATTCCTTTTTGCCTGCTTGATTTACTGCATTTTTATATTTTCTCCTTTCATCAATTAAATTCAATATTTCTTCTGTTACCCAAGGATATCTACTAGCCCTCGTGTTTTCTCGTACTTGATCGTCTGCTGCCTTCACTACTTCATCCCTCAGAGCTACCCATTCTACTTCTACTGTATTTCTTTCCCCCATTCCTGTCAATTGTTCCCTTATGCTCTCCCTGAAACTCTCTACAACCTCTGGTTCTTTCAGTTTATCCAGGTCCCATCTCCTTAAATTCCCACCTTTTTGCTGTTTCTTCAGTTTCGATCTGCAGTTCATGACCAATAGATGGTGGTCAGAGTCCACATCTGCCCCTGGAAATGTCTTACAATTTAAAACCTAGTTCCTAAATCTCTGTCTTACTATTATATAATCTATCTGATACCTTTTAGTATCTCCAGGATTCTTCCAGGTATACAACCTTCTTTTATGATTCTTGAACCAAGTGTTAGCTATGATTAAGTCATGTTCTGTGCAAAATTCTACAAGGCGGCTTCCTCTTTCATTTCTCCCTCCCAATCCATATTCACCTACTATGTTTCCTTCTCTCCCTTTTCCTACTGACGAATTCCAGTCACCCATGACTATTAAATTTTCGTCTCCCTTCACTACCTGAATAATTTCTTTTATCTCGTCATACATTTCATCTATTTCTTCATCATCTGCAGAGCTAGTTGGCATATAAACTTGTACTACTGTAGTAGGCATGGGCTTTGTGTCTATCTTGGCCACAATAATGCGTTCACTATGCTGTTTGTAGTAGCTAACCCGCACTCCAATTTTTTTTAGTCATTATTAAACCTACTCCTTCATTATCCCTATTTGATTTTGTATTTATAACCCTGTATTCACCTGATCAAAGGTCTTGTTCCTCCTGCCACCGAACTTCACTAATTCCCACTATATCTAACTTTAACCTATCCATTTCCCTTTTTAAATTTTCTAACCTACCTGCCCAATTAAGGGATCTGACATTCCACGCTCCGATCCGTAGAACGCCAGTTTTCTTTCTCCTGATAACGATGTCCTCTTGAGTAGTCCCCGCCCGGAGATCCGAATGGGGGACTATTTTACATCCGGAATATTTTACCCAAGAGGACGCCATCATCATTTAATCATACAGTAAAGCTGCATGTCCTATGTGGTGCTATTTACTGCTTGCTCGGCTGTCCTTGCCTTGGAGTCATCTGCATTTCTGTTATTAGATCTACATGTCACCACACTGGTGGCTATCAGCTCACAGCTGGTAATGGAGGGCTCCATGGCTGCTTCCACGCAACTTCTTATTACTTTTGCTAAAGACTTATAATTTTGAACCAAAGACTGGATACCAGCACTACACTGCCATGCTCCATGGGAAGAACCGGCCACTCAGGTGTTGCTCCAGCCCAATTCACTATTGTAATTGCTTTCATCCTTTGTGTGTAAGACAAGTACATAATTAGCTGCTCTCAACTATTATGTAATTATTATATTCATTTCTGAGTCTGTAAATGTATCTTTCATCTCTCACTCGAGCTGCATAATCTCACATCATTTCTCAAGGGTACTAAGTCCTGTTCAATAACTCAGTTACTATGAAACGTATTTCACTGCTCGGCCTGTTGCCATGCTTATGCCAAAAATTACTTCTTACTCTCCATTCCATGCCTAAAAAGTAAAAGGACTCTCTCTCTATCTTGTTAAGTTATCCTTAAAAGTATCGACTTCAACAAGCGTGGTGTGGATTCATTAACCTTGGACATTTGGCATCTTATCTGTCTGTCTGGTGGTTTCTTAACCCTTAGTTTTAGAACAACTTCAGAAACACTGCTCTTGCGGCAATAGGTCTCTGACTGCTTCTGAAGACATACTCCAAAAACTATCCTTACAAGGTAATTTAGGACTATCATTCACAACACTTTGAGAAATAGTCTCAATTATTCTTTTCCCTATATCCCTCACTACAGACTGAATTATTCTAGAAATGGTGGTTTAGCAGTTCTCTTGCTCACCCAGAACAACTTCCTGGTGCCTAGTGGCACGTGACTTACTGTACATGTACACAGTTTAACCGATTTGTCTTTATTAGACACATCTCCTGACAGCTCTAGACTGACAACAACTTCCTGTTGCCGAAAGTTAATATTAGCAGGATGTACAGTCAAAATGTTCACTTTCTGGCTTGTGTTGCATCTTTCACCCAGTTCATACTTGTCATGTACACCGACATGCATCTGTCCTGTAAGCAGCTCACTGCGCATGTGAGCTACATGCTGTGCAAGGCTATGATCAACTACTTGCTCTCACGCCGCATTCTGCAACTCTGACATACACTTTACTACAGATTCAGCCCTGTCAACTTTATCGTCCACTCTATGAACTCATCTTCTCTTGCATTTTCTCTATTCACCCTGTTTCTGAGAGAATATGTGTGCTTGTAGATTTATGTCACAAAATCTGCAACACAACTACCAACAGCTTCTTATCGATTCCCTGTACAATCTAAGACAGCAAAACTGCTTGCAGTTCCCTCTGCACAACATAAAAATCACAAGCACATGCACTTCCCTGCAAATCTAACTCAGGAATCTGACTCAACATAGCACAGTTCACCTAATGGCCCCATCATATTTCTACACATATACATATATATACATATGGACAGTTTGTATCCATGGTACCAGAAATAACTGCATGCTAAATGTACCACATTCAAGGCTGTCAATCATACATAATTAGTAGTCACAATCACGTGGGTCTGATGGTGTACAACAAACTCTAATAATCAATGGAAGAATACCTTTAAAGTATTCTGAAGGATGTATAATGGGGGAAAACCATAATTACTAGATAAATAAGAGTATAACAGCTGCATAATCATAGTATACTTTTTCATTCATGTAAAATGTAGATATACCATACACATAATGTGAAACTGGAAGCACATGTGTGTACTTCTGTAATTAATATGCAGATATACAACGAAAGAGAAATATTTACTTAAGTATGATTGTGTAGATATATAAGGAGATAAACTGTAATGTAAATTATAAATCATCACTTTGTAAATGTGTTAAAAACTGAATGTATTTAACTCTAAGTACATGTACATTTATACCTTCGATTGACAAATCCTACTGAATGGCAAACATCCTCAAAGGCTAATATTAGGTTGATGCATAAGTTCATAGTGTTTTTTTCTTCAGAGGTTGGTATTCTGGTTGCTATGGATTTATTTATTGACTATACATTTTTATTTGTAGTTCACTGCTGCTAATTGAGTTAATACATAGTCGTTTTGTCATTTTGAGATAGTGACTACAGCTGTGGGATAGAAAATGGAGTGTGAAGTGGAGAAATCAGAATTTTTCTAGTGTATTCTTCTATTTGAGTTCAATAGAGGGGTGACAGCAGTGGAGGTAGTCAGAAACATTTGGGTCGTATATGGGTATAGTACAAATGAACAGATCACAGCAGGACAGTGGTTTTCTCATTTTGATTAGGATGGTTTTGAAATTAGTGATCCTTCTCATTCAGAAAGACCTTCTTGGTTTGATGAGGATCGTTTTAACTTGTTAATCCACAATGGCCTGCATCATTGTACTCAAAAGCTAACATATGTGATGAACTGTGATCATTCCACCATTGTGCAACATTTGCATCTAATGCAGAAGGTTAAACAATTGGGTGTATGGGTGCTGCATACTCTAAGCCAAAATCACAAAAATCAGCATGTCATTATGTATGCATCTCTGCTTTCTTGTCATCAGTTGACTTCTGAACGACACTGACCATTTCTATCCTGATGAGAAATGATGTCTTTACTGCTAACATATGGAAAAGAAAAGCCACAACAGATATTGATATGCATCTGGTGGAACAGCAACAGTGTTTAGATTAGATTAGATTAGATTTACTTTCATTCCAATTGATCCGTAGTGAGGAGGTCCTCCAGGATGTGGAACATGTCAGAAAAACAACAATACATGACAAATATTTACAACTAAAACAAATAAGCTAATGTACCATTCCACAGGTCCCAAGTGGAATGACCGTCATTTTTTAAAGAATACTAAGAGACATTTTACAAATACTAATGCACTGAATTTTAAATAAAAAAGTTTTTTATTTATTTATAAGGTAATACAACTACTGTAATACTTATTTACAATGAACACATTACTGCACTGAAATGGTGCAGAAGTTAGATTATACTAACACACACACACACACACACACACACACACACACACACACACACACACACAAATTTTCAATGAACACATTACTGCACCAATAAATCCTTTAGGCTTCTCTTAAACTGAATTTCATTGGTTGTTAAGCTTTTTTTGGCTGCTGGCAAGGTATTGAAAACGTGTGTTCCTGAATAATGCACACCTTTTTGTACAAGACTAAGTGACTTTAAATCCTTGTGAAGATTATTCTTATTTCTAGTATTGATTCCATGAATTGAGCTGTTGATTTGTAAAAGTGATATATTTTTAATGACAAATTTCATTAAGGAATAAATATATTGGGAAGCAGTAGTTAGTATCCCTACTTCCCTAAACAGGCTTCTGCAGGATGTTCTTGAGTTCACACCACATATAACTCTCACTGCACGTTTTTGTGCCTGGAAAACTTAAGCTTGGCTTGATGAATTACCCCAAAAAATAATCCCATATGACATTACGGAATGAAAGTAAGCATAGTATGCCAGCTTTTTCATTTTTATATCCCCTATGTCTGACAAAATTCGCATTGCAAACAGAGATTTGTTAAGACGCTTCAGCAGTTCTGTGGTGTGCTCCTCCCAGTTGAATTTATTATCAAGCTGTAATCCCAAGAATTTAACACTGTCCACTTCTTCTATCTTCTTCTCACCGTATGTTAGACATGTACTCTTGGGACACCCCTTACAAGTTCTGAACTGCATGTAGAGTGTTTCTTCAAAGTTTAGTGACAAAGAATTGGCTAGGAACCAGTGATTAATGTCCTCAAATATTTTATTGGCTGATCTTTCTAAGACTACACTTGATTTCCTATTTATTGCAATGTTTGTATCATCGGCAAACAAAACAAACTTGGCATCTGGTAATGTTACTGATGAAAGGTCATTGATATACACAAGAAAAAGTAAGGGCCCCAAAATAGAACCTTGTGAGGCCCCACATGTAATTAGTTCCCAGTTGGATGATGCCTGATAGCTTGATACATGTCTCTCTCCTAATAACACCCTTTGTTTCCTGCCAGAGATATAAGATTTGAACCATTTTGCATCATTTCCTATTATACTATAATATTCTAGTTTACTTAAAAGGATATTGTGATTTACACAGTCAAATGCCTTTGACAGATCACAAAATATACCAGTTGCCTGCCATTTTTTGTCTAATGAATTAAGCACATTTTCACTGTAAGTGTAGATAGCCTTCTCAATATCAGAATTTTGTAGAAATCCAAACTGTGACTTTGACAGTAAGTTATTTGAGATAAGATCGTTATAAAGACGACTGTACATTACTTTTTCGAAAATTTCGGGTAAGTCTGGCAACAGTGAAATTGGACGGAAATTCGATGCTATTTCTTTATCTCCCTTCTTAAATAGTGGCTTAACTTCAGCATATTTCAGCCATTCAGGGAATATTCCACTAATAAACGACTGGTTACACAGATAGCTTAATATGTTACTTACCTCAGAATCACATTCTTTAATTAACATTGTTGATATTTCATCTTACCAACTAGATGTTTTGGATTTTAAAGATTTTATGATGCACATTATTTCTGTTAGGGTAGTGAGGGTCAAATTCATATTATGGAAGTTACTTGAAATGTCTGGTCTAAGGTAAACCATAGCAGCATCTACCGAACCTGAAAACCCCATCTTTTCAGTAACAGTTATAAAATGTTTGTTAAAAAGTTCTGCAAGACCATACACATCTGTCACCAATGTATCATTTACTCTTAATGCTATTTGTTCCTCTTCATGTCTGGTTCTACCAGTCTCCTCCTTCACTATATCCCATATTGTCTTTATTTTGTTATCTGATATGACTATCTTTTCCTTGTAATATATTTGCTTTGACATCCGTATTACAGTCTTTAATATTTTGCAGTATTTCTTATAATGTGCTATAGCATCAACATTGGAAATGTTTCGGATTGACAGATACAGTTTTCATTTTGTTTTACAAGATACCCCTATTCCTCGAGTAATCCATGGTTTCTTTGTAGACTTTGCTCTAACCTTGGTAAGTTTTGGGGGAAAGCAGTGTTCGAATAAGGTATGCACTTTGTTAGCCAAAATGTTATATTTTTCATTCATGCCATGAGCACTGTAAACATCAGTCCAGTGAATGTCTCTGAGGAGTGTCCTAAAATAATCAATTTTTGGCTTACTGATTACCCTCTTGAGCTCAGATTTTACAGATTTTATATCCTGTTCAGTATTAATATTTGTATAATACAAATAGTTTCCCTATGGAGTAATCATTGTTGCTGACGTCTATTGTCAACAGCTGAGGCAACTTGCAGATGCAGTCCAAGAACGACAACCAGGAAGACTGTGTGAAGTGATACTATTGCACAATAACACCTGTCTGTATTCTGTTGAACTGACAAGAAACACTATACAGGAGCTGGGATGGGGAGTCATATTGCATCCATCTTATTCATCTAATATTGCGCCCTTAGATGTTCACCTTTCTTTTTCCATATGAAACAATCCTCAAGGAACTTCCTTTCTGGATGAAAACGCACTTTGAACATGGCTTGACGATTTCTTCACCTCAAAACACCATTATTTCGATAATTGCGAAATCTAAAAGTTACCACAGCGCTGGCATAGTGTTGTAAATACTGAAGAAAATGATAATGGTGACTACAATTTCTGTTATGTGTGTCTGTTGTGTTTACTAAACGTATGGGAGAACACTACAAACTTACATATCAACCCAGAAAATAAATATCTGAGTATATACTATTACCTTGAAATCAGCAATGTTGCTATCCTTACACTTAGACACTTCAGTACAGCCAACACTCATTCTGTCTGGCCCTATTGTTACCCCAGAATCTGAAATTCCACTGGATATTGGAACGGGTACTTCTGCATTACTCTCCTTAACTTCAAAAGCATCACTACCCTGTGCCTCACATATATTCCCAGGAACAAGTATTTTGACACTATCTACCACTAGTTTGGTCTTCCCACCAAACAATTCATCTAAACAACTGGAAAATTCTGTCCTACTCTTCACAATATCATTAGGTTTAACTACATCAGTGGTAGCTGTACATTCGGCAGGAACATGTAAACTATCCACAAGTGAGTTCATCTCTCTTTTCAGCTTCCTTCCCCCTCCCTCCTCTCTACTGCCTCTTTTTTCTTTCTTTCCATCCTCTCTAATATCAATGTATTCCTCACATCATTAGGCCATTTACCATTACACATTCTTCCTGTTCTCTCCAGAACGCCTCCTTATACTCTGGAGATTTGTGATAAATAAGCCGGCCACGGTGGTCTCGCGGTTCTAGGCGCACAGTCCGGAACCGTGCCACTGCTATGGTCGCAGGTTCGAATCCTGCCTCAGACATGGATGTGTGTGATGTCCTTAGGTTAGTTAGGTTTAAGTAGTTTTAAGTTCTAGGGGACTGATGACCACAGCAGTCGAGTCCCATAGTGCTCAGAGCCATTTGAACCATTTTTGTGATAAATAATTTCCCTCATCAGAGCATCAAGTGCTTCTAATTCCTTATCCTGCTCTATGTTTACTACTTGCAACTTATCTTTCCCTACTAAGATTTCCAATACCTCCTCCCTGTTCCCTCTTTGCAGTGTTGACAACCCTGCTACCTGTGTTAATGGCAATGGCATGATAACCTCCTATCAGTTAGACAGTTATGAACAAGAGAAAAAATAACATACCACTATCCTAACAATTCCCTTTATCTTACATGCTTAAATTGTAACCCATATTCATTCCCCTGCACTAAACAGAATCAAATTAAAAGGACACTTCCCATATTATTTCTTCCTATAATGTAATCACTCTTAGCTGAGTGGCTGCTCATGATTAGTGCTATACATTGAAACAATGTACAAATTTAGCTACTCCTCCCAAATCACTACTTGTGGCTAATAATTTATACACTACTAGACAATGAGCCACACCTCTTGCTCATGACATCAGTAGGCCTACTACCTACAACAACCAGGTGACAACGTTATGCCTGCCAAAAAAACTGTCTGCATTACTCTGTCACCTACCGAAGTTACAAGCACATCTCAAACTGTGCTAAACCCTACTGACTTCCCATGACCTCACAGTGAACCAAAAACAAATCAAAACAGAAAGCAGTCCTCGCCCCACAATGAAGATACTTTAGGCAATATTGCTCCTTCTGCTGTCACCAAAGGGCATGGTGATGGTCTGAAAGACCCCTTGCTGGCACCAACATCTGGCAATCTGAAGGGCACAGTAGTGCAGTGGTAGGCTGGAGCGCCCAGCGAAAATATTGTTGACACATAAGAATGAGTTTTATTGACTTAATTGCATGATGTAGTGATCCAGTATCGAATCCATGACTACTGCTGGTGCCTAGTTGTCTCACTGTCCAGCATAACTCATGTCTTTCTGGCACTGCTGGTTTTCCATGACGAGAAGTGCTCCCCTGCCTCAAAGTGCAGACGTATTTATATGCCTCTGCCATGAATTTGTTTGAATGTACCCTGTACCTAGTCATGTTGCACATAACAGAGACTTCCCCTGGTGTGGTGACATTGTCCACTTGCTACACAGTTACTACTGTGCAGTACAGTTCATTGCTGAGTTTGGCTATCATTGCCCTGCAGTCCTCTGTGTCGCTACACATGGCAGATATTAGCTCACAGCTGTTATACAATGCTGCATTGTGGCTTCCATACTATGATCATTGCCTTTGCTCAAATACAGGGTAGCAGCATCACATTTAATATCTTTGAACTAAATAAGTTCCTGAAAGTTGTTAGGATTACTATTTATTTGTTTTTTATATTTGCGATTACTCCACATCTACAGACTGCCTTAAAGCTTCAGGGACAGAATTTGAGAGTAGTAGACTGGTGGTACTTGTGACTGACAGCTTTATACCAATACCTCTCTTCCACATACTGTCCTAATACTGGCAGTGAACATTTCTTCTATCACCCATATTCTAACCCTCTTACCGCAGCACTGAGTATAACCACACAAGCATTCATTAGCTATGTCATCTGTGGAGCCATGTTATTAATAAAGTGGAACTGTTTAAGAACGAATGTTCTTCTTTATTACACAGTTGGCCATTTTTTTTTTTTTGGATAATTAGGTCATGTAAGGTATTATGATTATTATTTAATATTTTTTATCTTTATTGCCATTTTCCATGTGCACTGGTTATTCTAAAATTAAGAAAAAGTATAAATACTTTTATATAATAAACCGGTAAGCCTGGTCCTCAGCAAATTTTCTAGACAACCATTTCTCCACACAGTCAAAATTTCATTTACCAACAGCATTGTAAAGAGCTTACATCTGAGCTGAATGTCTTTGAAAAAGCAAGTGTTAGGAATATTGCCTATAGAATGTAGTGAAACTACTTGAGAAAACGTGTTTTATTGCAGGATATATTTGTTAATTTTTTTGAATAGTTAGTTCTCCTAATATATATATTGTGATTAGTGTTTAGTTATTCTTGATCCTGTTTGCTTTGCACCTCATATACAGTGTGCTCCAATATCTTTTGATAGAATATTACTTATTTATTTAATTAATCTGATCTGATGTGGCCCATTAGGCTCTGTCTTACATCGGACTACCCCCCCTGCGGGTTCGGGGGTAAGACTAGGCCCGCGGTATTCCTGCCTGTCGTAACATGCGACTAAAAGGAGTCCCAAACGTTTCGGCCTTATGTGATGGTCCCTGTCGGATTTGACCTCCATATCTCAAAATTCTTCTGAAGAGCGAGCCAATTGGGGAAGGGTGCCTTACTTGGTGCATTGGGTCCATCTTGCGGTCAGACCTTTCGCCGGCTTATTTGTCGTTGCATTGCTGTCCTGCCTGATCTCCATATCTTGGGCGTGGATACGTTCCTGCGTGCACTTTCCACCGTGCAATGTGCAGTGCCACTTTCTGCACTGACGACGACCATGGACCACATCTGACCTAAAATCCAGCACGATAGCTAGTCCATTGTGGTGGGGCCGCCATGTACCCTGTTGGTTGTAGCCCCCTGACAACACAGGGATCATTCTACTGATGCCGGCACCATTTACTCCCGATGTATGTCAAGAAGTTGATGCCCATCTCCCTGGGGCATCAGGACTCCCGGCAATGGCCATCCTGCAAGGTGGCCCTTGCTTTGTCTGGGTGGCGTCCATGGGGAGGGCCCTTGGTTGGAGTAGGTGGCATCAGGGTGGATGACACTCAATGAAGCGTGGCACACCATCTCTTGCTGGTGGCCAGCCACCAGCAGTCTCTAAGCGTTCGAGGGCTCATTTGAAACCTAATGTGTATGACCCCAAATCGTTCCCCTCCCTGGCCACACCACGGGAGGAATGAAAGTCTATGAATGACAGTGAAACGTATTCGCCCCAATATCTCGTCTGTACCAAAGCTGATGGTGAATCCTTTGTATCTGTGAAGCCTCAGTTCTTTGTAGAGCAATTAGAGGACAAGTTCTGGGAGGTGGAGGGCTTGTCCAAAATGTGGTCTGATTCAATCTTGATAAAAACAGCATCCTCTTCGCAGTCACGGGCCTTGCTCACTTGTAAGAAGCTGGGGGATGTTTCAGTTACTATCACGTCCCATAAAATCTTAAATATGGTCCAGGGCATTATTTTCCACAGGGATCTGCTTTTACAGTCCGATGACGAGCTGCGCACCAACTTAGAGCGACGAGGTGTCCATTTCATCTGGCGCATCCACCGGGGTCCGAGGGATCATCAAGTTGCCACTGCAGCCTTCATCTTGGCCTTCGAGGGTGACACATTACCTGAGAAGGTCAAGGTGATGGTCTACCATTGGGACATAAAGTCATATATCCCTCCCCCGATGCGGTGCTTCAAGTGTTGGAAGTTCAGCCATATGTCTTCACGATGTGCTTCCAGCTGGATGTGTCGCGGTTGTGGTCGTCCATCCCCATCTGATACTCCATGTGCCCTGCCTCCCATCTGTGTCAACTGCAGAGAGCACCATCCCCCTTGCTCGTGGGACTGTCCGATTTTGTAGAAGGAAAGGAAAATAATGTAAATCATGACCGTGGACCGACTGATCTATACAGAGGCTAGGCGGAAATTTGACCGTCTTCATCCCGTGTGTATGACGTCCTCTTATGTCGCCAATGTCACTCCTGTTACAGTCACATCAACTGCAACACATCCAGTCAGCTCTCAGAGTCGAAGGACCACACCTGCTCCCTTGATGGTAGGGGGCACTTCACTCCCTGTTGCTCCTGCTCCATTTACTTCAGGAGAAACCATCGGGGACATCCGTTGCCCCTTCCCAGCTGGAGAAGCGTCAGACTTCTTCAGCTCCTCTCGCCAGGAAGGGGTCCCTTGGGGACCTCCCTTCGCAAGTTGAGACCAGCGGAAAAGCGGATACCCGCAAGTGACTGAAACAACCACTGGTCGTTGGTCATAGGGCCTCACGGTCGTCATTCGTCCCTGAGACTGACCCAGGGAAGACCTCCCAGCGTGAACCACCAAAGGCACAGCAAGAGAAACAGAAGAAGAAAAAGGTTACCAAGAACCCTGACATTGCGGTGGCACCCGTCCCACCACTTCCTACAAGCTCAGCCTCTGAGGATGAGGTTGAGATTCTGGCGTCTGCTGAAGACCTGGATCTCGCCGGACCCTCAGATGCAATGGATGTCGCTCGTGCGGGTACTGAATCGGTGGCAGCAAGTGACCCAGTGGCGTAAACTGCCTCCCCAGTCCCTTCACGCCTTTCTCAGCCATGGACAATAAAATCCTCCAGTGGAATTCCAGCAGTTTTTTCCACCATCTAGCTGAGCTCCGACAACTTCTCAGCCTGCATCTATGTCCTTCACTCCCTTCACAGTGAGTCTGTCCCTCTGCAAACACCTTTAGAGGCTGTCGCTGTTCGGGTGTGGACGCCACAGGCTGTTTCCATCTGCAGTCTTTATCATTATAGTGATGACCCGCAGCTCGTCGTGGCTGCGCTGATAGCCCAATTGCCGCCGCCTTCCCTGTTACTGGGCGACTTCAACGCCCATAACCCTCTGTGGGGTGGGTCAGTGGCAACAGATGAAGGCGCCACCGTTGAGAATGTATTGACACAGCTTGACCTTTCGACTTTAAATGATGGTGCCTTCACACATTCAGTGTGGCGCATGGCACGTACTCCACCATTGATCTTTCAATCTGCAGCCCAAGCCTCTTACCTTCTGTCCGATGGAGTGTGCATAACGACAAGTGTGCACTTTCCGATCTTTCTGTTACTGCCACAGCGTCACTCTTCTGGGCGCCCTTGCAGATGGGCTATGAATAAGGCAGACTGGGACTTGTTCTCCATCATGGCCGCTATTGCGCCTCTTTCTAATGAAGCCATTGATGCGGTGGTTCACTCGGTCAGCACGGGCATCGTTACTGCCTCAGAATCTGCCATTCCCAGTTCTTCTGGGTCCCCTCGGCGGAGGACTGTGCCTTGGTGGTCGCCTATGATCGCCAAGGCGATTAGAGATCGCAGGTGGGCGCTCCAGCGTCACAAGTGGCATCCATCTTTAGAAAACCTCATCGCCTTTAAACGGCTCCGTACGCGGGCCCACCGCATCATTCGCCAACACAAGCGGGAGTGCTGGGAATGGTATGTCTCCACCATTGGCCTCCATGTCTCTCCATCGCAGGTCAGGGTCAAGATTAGAGGGCTCTATGGCTATCGGACCCCTGTCAGCATCCCTGCGCTGCCACTGAATGGAACAGTTTGTACTGACCCCGACATCATTGCAAACCGCTTAGCAGACCATTTTGCTCTGAGTTCCACTTCTGCGAACTACTCACGGGCCTTCCACTCCATTAAAGAGCAGATGGAATGTCGGAGTCTTTCATTTCACACCCGCCATCCTGAATCCTACAATGTTCCATTCAGTGAGTGGGAATTTCACCGTGCCCTAGCTGCTTGCCCTGGTACAGCTCCTGGGCCAGATCGCATCCACTATCAGATGCTGAAACACCTCTCAGTGGACTGCCAGCGACGTCTCCTCGACCTTTACCACCGAATCTGGGTCGAGGGTAAGTTTCCATCGCAATGGCGGGAAAGTATTGTTATCCTCGTTTTGAAACCTGGTAAGAATCCATTGGAGGTGGAAAGCTACCGCCCCATTAGCCTCACCAACGTTCTTTGAAAGTTGCTCAAATGCATGGTGAGCCGGAGGTTGAGCTGGGTACTCGAGTCTCGGGGCCTTCTTGCTCCATCTCAGGGTGGGTTCCGTAAAGCCCGCTCTGCCGCCGACAATCTGGTGAGCCTGGAGTCAGCCATCAGCACGGCCTTTGCCCGTCGTCAGCACCTCGTCGCTGTCTTTTACGACATGCGGAAAGTGTACGATACGACGTGGAGCCATCACATCCTCTCTACTTCATGGTTGGGGTCTTTGGGGTCCACTGCCGATTATCCTACGAAATTTTCTGTCGCATCGTACCTTCAGCGTGCAGGTCGCGGCCTTGCATAGTTCCTCCCAAGTTCAGGAGAACGGGGTACCACAGGGGTCTGTCCTAAGTGTCTGCTGTTTTTAATTGCAATTAACGGGCTCGCTGCGGCGTTGGGAACTGTCTCAGTTTCCTTGTATGCTGACGACTTCTGCCTCTACTACGGCTCCATTGGTATTGTTGCTGTTGAACATCAGCTGCAGGGCGCTATCTGTAAGGTGCAGTTTTGGGCTGTAGCACATGGCTTTCAGTTTTCTGCTGCCAAGACCTGCGTTCTGCTTTTCTGCCGGTGACGAACAGTTCACCCTGAGCCGCACCTTTATCTTGCCGGCGAACTTCTTGCTGTGGTGGAGACACATCGGTTTTTGGGTGTGCTTTTTTGATGCCCAGTTGACTTGGCTCCCACATATTCGGCAGCTAAAACAGATGTGTTGGCGGTATCTTAATGCTCTGCAATGCTTGAACCACAATAGCTGGGGCGCCGACCGATCTACCCTCTTACGGCTCTACCAGGTGTTAATCCAGTCCTGCCTGGATTATGGGAGCCTGGCTTATGGTTCAGCATCCCCATCTTCATTGCGGGTGCTGGACCCAATCCTTCACAACAGGATCCAATTTGCCACTGGTGCTTTCCGGACCGGCCCTGTGACATCATACTTGTGGAGGCAGGTGTCCCTCCACTGCAGTTACGGCGCCAGCGTTTACTGGCCACTTATGCTATGCATGTTTTTAGCTTGCCCAGGCATCCTAACTATCGTCTTCTGTTCCCACAGTCGGTCGTCTATCTGCCAGAACGTTGTCCTCGGTCGGGTTGAACGATCGCGGTCCGCATCAGAGAGCTTCTTTCCGGGCTTGGTGTTTTCCCTCTTCCGCCTCCTTTCCCGGCACCTTTGCGTACATCCCTGCGGTGTGTGCCTCACCCTTGTCTTCGGCTTGAATTGGCAAAGGGCCCAAAGGACTCAGCCCCTCCGGAGGCCATCCGTCGCCGCTGTCTTTCCATCCTTGTCACGCATGAGGGCTCTGGCGTTGTTTACACTAATGGTTCGATGGTTGCTGGTCGTGTCGTTTATGCTCTGACTCTAAGGGAACACTATGAAGAACATTCATTGCCAGCTGGCTGCAGCGTTTTCACTGCTGAGGTGGTCGCCATCTTTCATGCCCTGTAGTACACCCACTCCTGTTCAGGTGAATTCTTTGTTAACTGTAGCGACTCCCTGAGCAGTTTATGAGCTATCGACAAGTGTTTCCCTCGCTCTCGTCTGGTGATGGCTGTCCAGGAGTCCCTCCATGCTCTTGCCCGTTGTGGCCGCTCTGTGGTCTTTGTGTGAGCCCCAGGTCACGTTGGGATACCCGGCAATGAACATGTGGACTGCCTGGCCAAACAGGCCACCAGCCAACCAACTCTGGAGGTAGACCTCCTGGAGATTTGGGGGCTGTCTTACGCCGCGCAGTTCTCTCGCTTTGGGACACTGAATTGCGCAATCTGACCACACCAAACAAACTCCGTCCTATCAAGGCGACGACGAGTGTGTGGCGGTCATCCATGCGAGCCACTCGAAGGGACTCAGTAGTCCTTTGTCGTCTCTGCATTGGCCACACCGGCTTGACACACAGCCATTTACTGCGCCATGAGGACCTGCCTCTATGTCGCTGCGGGTCGGCTTTGACAGTGGTCCACATTTTCTTGGCCTGTCCCCTTTTAACTGTGCTCAGGCAGACGTTTGCGCTGCCTGATACGCTACCTGCCCTTTTAAAAGATGACACTGCTATGGCAGGCTTAGTTTTGCGTTTTATTCTGGCAGGGGCTTTTATCACCCAATACAAATGTTTGTCCTTTTTGAACTGATTCTGGCCTTTGGCTTACGATTTTAGTCAGAGTTTTTAGTGTGTTTCTCGGTGGTTGGATTTTCCTGTTTTGTCTCTATCGTTGGCCAACCCCTGTCACACTATATGTGCTTTTAATTCCTTTTATCTAGTCTCTGTCTACGTCTTTCTTGTCCTGTGTCGCCTGTCGGTTTTTCCATTGTCGTTTATTATTCTGTGTGGGTGTTTTAAGTTTTGGAACAAGGGACCGATGACCGTCGCAGTCCGGTCCCTTTAAATCCCCCAAACCAACCAACCAACATCGGACTAGGTTTTCATACATACCGTATCTTTTTCACAGCATAGTTTACTAAGAAATAACAATTTTAATACGACAAATAGTATTAAAATGATCTGAGTGACTATAGAGTACATAATACTGATTACAAACAAATAAAGCCGGCCAGTGTGGTCGAGCAGTTCTAGGCGCTTCAGTCTGGAACCGCGCGACCGCTACGGTCGCAGGTTCGAATCCTGCCTTGGGCATGGATGTGTCTGATGTCCTTAGGTTAGTTAGGTTTAAGTAGTTCTACGTCTAGGGGACTGATGACCTCAGACGTTAAGTCCCGTAGTGCTCAGAGCCATTTGAACCATTTTTGAACATAAACAATTAAAGTTAATACTTGTTGTACCTGTACTACTCCTGTTGCCTCTAATAGTGATTATAGTCCATTGACTACAGAAGTGATTTTCTAATAATGTGAAATTACCTTCAAAAACCCCTTCTGCAACAGATATTTGCTAATTTTTTGTTTTGGAATAAGTTATGGTAATACCTTAAGATCATCATTTATTTATCTCTGCTCTAGTTCATCTTACGCCACATGTATAGTGAGTTTGAAAACATTATGTGAAGAATAATTGTATTTTGAGATAGTAAACTGATAAGACTGTTGATCAGGAACTTTTCTCTACAATCATTGTTCCCCATGCTGGCCAAATGTTAGCAGTGAAAATATTTAATCCTCCACCAGCACTGTAACACGCTTACCTCCAAGCCAAGTGCCATCAAAGCTTCATGAATTAGCAACATTGTCTACTTGGGCAGCTATTTAATGAAGTGGGACTTCTAAAATATGCAGTCCCACCGTCTAATTGAACTATGTGATAATTAACTAGCATACAATTATAGGCCCAGAAGTGCATGCTATTCAATTTTTTAAACACAGGTTGCAGATTGGCAGTTCTTATGTTGACTGATCTAGAAAACAGAATTTAAATAATTATACTCATCTTGAAACTTCTTGTTCTTGTAGTTGTTAATACCTCAATTCACCTTTCTTGAGTAAAAAAGGGTATGTTATCTTAGAAAGACTATGGTCTGACATGTTCCCAAGCAAAATCTTTCCCCCTGTAATCAATGGTTTAGCATAAGGCATTCATGGAACAGTATTTTACTATCCCATACACAATGATGAAGAGAGATGGACTACACAGTGATGCAGCAGCTGTTGTCGTAGCAAAGCTGGACAGGAGCAGAAATGATTAACAAGCAGGTAAATACAGTAAACAGAAGTTTCACTTG
This sequence comes from Schistocerca serialis cubense, assembly GCF_023864345.2. Lineage (NCBI taxonomy): Eukaryota > Metazoa > Arthropoda > Insecta > Orthoptera > Acrididae > Schistocerca > Schistocerca serialis. The sequence goes on along the minus strand of NC_064638.1, from coordinate 63,746,237 downwards.
ACTTAAAGCTTTCTGCAAGCATTATGACAAAAACTTACATAAGAGCAGACAGTAATAAATATCCCACTATTGCAAGAAACAGAGAGCATCATGCAGTGTGGACATGTTGAAAGCATGGCTCAGTGGTCACGCATTATTGGATGCACTGGGCCCCTAAGACCACTGTCGGTGTCTGTAGGAAATGTGAATTTCCATTGACAACTGTGTAATGCCAGTCAGGGTGGTATCAATCTGTGATATCAAAGAAACTATTATAACAAACATTAGTTTCTTCCCACTTTCATAAAAATACATCTGGATGAACTTTTAAATGAAACAACTTTTTAGAGTGGCTAATATGCATAGAAGACCTTATTCAAAATAGAGTCATATTTTACAAAGAATGAATGATTTTCGTAACCATTGAATTTCAAGAGAACTCATTTGCATGAAATTTTTAAACATGACTCTCTGTAGCCTACACACAGAAAAAATGTACAGAAAGGGTGTATCAAAGAGAATCATCTGATCTGGCATGTCCATATTTCAGAAATTAATAAACACACACAATGAATTTTGTTATTAGATGAATAGGAGATTTAAAGTTTTTTTGTACATTTTCATAGTGTTCATTACACCCCACTTGAGATGCATGGCATACATCAGTGCAGTATTCAAATTGTTCCCATATTGCAGGGAACATGTCTTGAGTTACAGCTTCCTCAACTGCTCAGTTCACTCACTGTTGTTGGTAATGGAGACACAAAAACACCATCTTTTTTAAATCCCCACAAGAAATAATCACATACAGTGAGGTCCAGTGACTTTGGAGACCAGTAATGTAAGGCTGAATCATTTGTTCAAGTGTGACCAATCCAGTGTTCAGTAACCCTTTGATTTAAAAATGTCTGCACTTCCAGATGCCAGTGTGGCGGTGCCCCATGTGTTGGTAAATGAAGTTGTTCTGATGAGTCTCCAACTGTGGGAAAACTAAGTTCTGAAGCACATGAAGATATGTGCTCCTGTAACAGTGTTCTCAGCAAAGATAAAAGGACCATAAAACTTTTCCCACAAAACTGCACAAAACACATTAAATTTTGGAGAGTCGCTCTCATGTTGTAGAACTTCATGTGGTTGTTCTGTACCCCATATACTCTCATTATGATGGTTCACCTTTCCATTTAAATGGATGTTGCCCCATCACTGAACACTAAGCATGGAAGAAAACTGTCGTCCTCCATCTTGCCAAGAACGAAATTACAGAACTCGATGTGTTGTTGTTTGTCACCTTCATGAAGAGCTTACAGTAACTCAATTTTGTATGGTTCCATGAATAGATGTAAATGCAATGCGCACAAAATGGACGTCACAGGCATATTGAGCTGTCCAGCTGCATGGCGAGTGGATTTCTACAGACTCCATGTGAAACTATGGTGGTCGGGTTTGACATCAGTGTTACGCCACTCAGGGATTGCTTGGAAATTTACCTTACACAAACAACCTATTGCTCAGAATTGTTCATGCCATTGTCTAATGCTCTGTACTGTAGTAGGATGCACACCACACTAATATGAAAGTGATGCTGAACAACTATTACTGACACACACTGCACAAAACATAGGACTCAAAATGTTTCTGTTGTTCTGACACCATTTTTACTAGAACTGAAGAGGTCACACACCGCTGCTACATAGCAGGATCCATACAAATCTCACGAGTTTGCTCTTTCCAACAATATATTGTTCACATACACATATCTCAAATAACATAATGGGTATGATTTTTTAAATCAATTGATTGATTTTGTTTCACCCTGCATAAGATAATTGCATAACATTATACAAAAGAAATTTTTTTGTTTCTTCAGATTCTTTTCAATGGATTTGTGTTCCCTTACAATCACCTAAGTTAATATAAATCACATGCAGAATTTTATAATACTTAATATGAGTTTCTTTGTTCATAATTGCTGTTCAGTCTTTGACCGCAAATTCACACTGACACAAGTAAGAACTGTTTCAGGAACATTTAGTAGCAAGTATAATAGTTTCCTTTAGATACTCATCCTCTTTAGTTCACTAGTTATCCACAGTAATGCTTCCTTCACCTCATTTCCTTTGTGTCCCTTCTTTGTGTTCAACACTTGTGTTAGTACTTAAATTGTCTTCAACATGGTCATTTTCCCAGTTTTATCTTTCCGCCAGTATCAGATTTATGTTTGTCAAAATAATATCTACCTCAGAATCAGTATAGTAGATTAATATCACATAGTAAAAGGAAAAATTGTTCATGACAGAAATAAAAATTATGAATAGAATAGATTGCTGCTCATTATAAAGAAGACACATGCTAAGGTTTTGGCCAAAGCCTTCATTTGGAAACAAAGAGACACACCCAAATTCACACAAGTAAGCAAATCTCACACATGAAGGACCACTCTCTCTGGCCACTCTGATGGGAAGTCAAATTTTGGCTGAAAGTTTAGAATGTGACACTCATTATCTTGTGCCTGTCTCCAACTCAGTGCGACATGTTAACAGTTAATAGCAATTCATCATTTCCATAATTGTTGATCTTTCAGTGTGGTCTTCCCATTGTGTTCGTCCTGACAGTGAGAGAATTTACATAGGTGTGGATTCTTGATAAAATTTAAACTAAGTGTATGTAAATGGTGAAACTTTCTCAGGCCTCCTTTATATAACATGAGCATTCATTTCTTACACAGAATACTATCATAACTTATTTTAATAAGCTAAAAGGTTTTCTCTTAATTAGAGAACAAAAGTCATATTTATTTTTAAATGAAATAATCAATAATCTTCATTTTAGTGCAATATTTACAAATTTTACCACCCACAGCCAGCGTTACCCCCACCCTCAGTTTCCCCCAGTGTACAGTTTTTTTCAGCACACTGAAGGATACACAGAAATAACAGAAAAAAACATACCAAGGAATACCACATACTGAACGTATGTTGTGACAATCTAGATGGGGTTTGCTGAGTAGTGACTTAATTATCTACTTCATAAATGGGTATGACAGACTAAAGGTTGTACACATGAAAAACAGAGAAAATGAGTAACATATAACCTTCTGCTTCTCATTCCAATGAAATATGTCATCACCTTCTTCAGTTTTTACCATTCTCAGTTCTGACCAGTAAATCAGGAAGTTCTTTGAAATAGAGTAAAAATATGTGAGCTGAGCACTAATATATTTTCCTCCACTTACTTTCAGTTCACTTTTTATACACCTGTTTCACAGATTTCTCCCAAGTATTCCTACAAATAGTACTTGGGATTCTAAAAAGACAGTAAGAAAAGTAATAAGTTTCTCACAAATAGAAATGATTTTCAGGAAATAAATTGCTCTTACATATCTAAAATTAGACATAACTAGCCTCAGTCTTTAACCTGTACCAATTGGATGTACCATAAAAATATTCGTACACCAAACTGAAATCTAGAATAATCTCACAGTGCACTACAATATGTAAGTGCCAGACTTGTGGTGTACATATTAATTATTTTGTAACTATTGTCACTAGTATTTTTCCTGCAGTAAACAGTTCCTCATTTTCATTTAATTTCAATTGTGTACTTAGTTACTAAGGTTTATCCTTTGGAGGTGATTGTTTATAGTAAGTTACATCGTTATAATCATTATTTCATCTGTTTCATTGCAGTTATTCCTCTCATTACTATGTCATAAGTATAAGATTTTCGATCAAAATTTACATTCCATAGATGTGCCAGACCCACAGCAAGCATTTCAGTAGTCATAGATCAAAACTTTACTTCAGTAAACAGCAGTAACTCAGCTTAACCGTTTCTCAAAATCATATACAGAAAACTATCATAAACAAGAATAATATAAATTAGAAAACAAAGAATCATCAAGTCTTTAACATGTCTTCAAGCAACCATCATCATGTTCCTTATTATCATAATAGAATACATCACAAACTTTTTCCTAATACCTCTTATGAACTCTATAAATCACATCACTCTACCTCACATACAACACAAAAATATTTCTTCATAACTTCATATCATCACCGTAGCACCTTAAACCTCATTTCATTGCTCAGAGTAGGATAATACTTTGCATATACTTCACATATCTCACTAATGGAAACATATCATATACTTGAGCCAGAAAGACACTATACAGCACCGAGCGAGGTGGCGCAGTGGTTAGCACACTGGACTTGCATTCAGGAGGACGACGGTTCAATCCCGTCTCCGGCCATCCTGATTTAGGTTTTCCGTGATTTCCCTAAATCGTTTCAGGCAAATGCTAGGATGGTTCCTTTGAAAGGGCACGGCTGATTTCCTTCCCTAACCCGAGCTTGTGATCCGTCTCTAATGATCTCGTTGTCGACAGGACGTTAAACACTAACCACCACAATCACCACCACCACACTACATAGCAACTGATTTTTTCCAACATCCCACTGTATTCATATTCTTTTGGATCTGACAACCATCTTTCTCTACTAAGTTTTTTGTCTCAACAACAAGAATAGATACATATTTGATACAGCTTTCAATAGAAGATCTAATGCTCTCATCTCCCATCATCATTTTCCACTTGCTAGAAGCTTAGTTATTTTAGAATTATTCAAAATGGATGCTGACTATAACTACAAGATGACAGTAAAAATTATCATGTTCTACTTCCCACTTCCCAAATTTCAGTAGTTCATTGCTGTTCATTTTACGCTATAATAGGCATATAGCATAGTATAACTTTGTGTAAATAAACTAGGTAAAAAATTTTCTTTGAGTTAAGCATAACAATTCTTCCACAGACTTTTGATACATATCACAACCTTCATTCAGGGTAAAAATCTTCACAGTAAAGTAAATGTGGTATCACTTTTCAAAAGATTTTCAGCGTAACCAGTAATAAGGTATGTTCACTTTCAAAATTCCTGACCGTTTTTATTTTTGGCATTTGCACTTCAAAATGATCTAGTTGATCACTGTGGGATACCCACCTTAATCTTATTCAACAATATAATAGCAACAACAAACGTGATTTATGAAACATAGTACCTCATACATAAAATACAGTAAAGAACGGATCGAACATAACACTGAACACTGTATGTGAAACAATGTAGAGATTACGGAATTGGCTGAGCTCTGGTCTGTGGTCACTTAAATAATACTGCTTCTTTGGTGGCTCACCAGAGCTAGCTATGGAGCTATGCAGGCCTATGAACTGATTGGACATGTGGTCTCTGAAATCGTGTATGTCATGAGCGAAGGTACATCACTCCCCTCTTCTCGGGGGAGGGGGGGGGGATATCCTACCAGTGAACCACTGTCTGGCACCTGCTGCTTCACCTACGACTCATACTTTGTAATCGTTCCATATCATGTCCCTACATTTGTTATGGCCAGGTATTTGACTTAACTGATTCCAGTTGATAACGCACTGATATTGCATCCACAGGATACTACGTTTTTTCGTCTCGCTAAGTGCTCTGTTTTATATTTCTGAACACTGAAAGCAAGATGCTAATCCTTGCACCACTCTGAAATCTTTTGAATAAGTTACTGAATGTTTGTAGAGCATATTTCAGGCATTACTTTACTATAGACAACTGCGTCATCTACGAAAATTCTGAGGTTTCTGGCTGCACAGTTCAGGGTGAACTGAGATTTTTCGTAAAATTTTAAGTTACATCTTGAGGTGAGTCTTTAGAAATATCAAGTTACACGTTTATACCAACCGTTCATTCTGAGTCTTGCCCTAACTACCTCGCTTGAGGCTTTCATTTCCGTCTTGTTGGATATGAGTTTCTTGTCTTCTGCTGCAAACACACCATCTCCGTTTCTCAGTATCATATACATTCGTTACGCACTTGAAATTTCTACTTCTTAATGCTTCCTTAATGCAACCGGCACCTAGCAAGTACGTTCACGTTGTGACACCAATGGAAAGAGTGTGCAGTAGTCTGCCTATGAGTTCATCAATCCCCATGACTTTCTAACATCATGTCGAAGAAAAAAAGAGAAAAATTTTCCTTGGTTCGGAAAACTCTTAGCAACGCACTGCTTCTACTAAAACTGGGTTAATAGCAAATTCTTAAATGCGAAGGCGTACTACTTTTACTACAAATAAAAATTATGAAACGTTAAAAACTCACACATAGCAAACAGCAACTGCAAGATGTCTGTCAGTGTTTTATCGAGGACACTGACAAATGCTGCGAACAGATATTAGAGTAAATTTCTCATAATAAGAAAACAATATGCAGTAGCAAGTAGATGTGAAAAGCACATTCCATGGTGACTGATATTTAATATCTTTAAGTGACGTGAATGTCTTTCGATCGCTGTCACGCGGAACATGTTGAACGGCCACACAGTCTTGATGTCCGAGTGCGACATCGTTGATGCAAGCACCAGGATGGTAGACTTTAGCCCGTAAAATTATACTGAATAGTTTCTGTTCTTGATGATTGTGCTCCGCTTTTGCACGAGAAGCAACGCCTAGGAAATTTTATTAACTTTAACCGCCACAGACTGCAACTGCTGAATCAAAGCTGCTTGCTAATGACGAGGTAGGGATTTTCTGCGAGGCCACTTGGCTAAACTTTTTGTTACTTATCAGCCATCTTGCAACAGTTCTTCTGAAAGACATGGCTATTATCAACATCACAAAAACTGAACACAGTTTTCGATACGCCATCAGACCATTGTATGTAGCGTACCAAATATGTGGTCTGGCTCCAGTAACGTGTTATAGCACTATATCCGCCGAACTCTCTCCCAAAACCAAACTCAGAAAACTTATCAACATCCTTGTAGCGACTTCTTGGCTAGCTGCTGTCGTGATATTTGGTGTGCAATTATTGATAATGAGCAGTGCGTGCCATCGAAAAATTAGAATCTGCCAGCGACCTATCTCTTACACACTGCAATCACGTGGCTTACTTGGCTGGAACCTGCTACAATGGCATTCAGCTCTATACTCACTGGAAATCAGTATCTGACCGAGATCGCCCAAAATCTGGAACGCGTGGACTCTTTGCTGGCTCATGTTGATGGTGAATACATGGGAAAAGTTTACAAGACAACGCGGGTTGTGGCACTGGTTTTATTGGGAACAGTTGCACTTTTCGTAGCACGGCCAGCAGCTGGCGCTGCGGCCGAAATTCTGGGACAGCCGTTAGCTATCATCTACTTCTGCCTGGGAGGCTACTCCATGCTGTGGCACACGCAGTTCCTCGGAGTAGTGCTCACGGTGCGCAGTCGTCTGGGAGTGGTCAGTGCGCTGATGCTGAGGAGCGTCCAGAAGCCGGTCGCTTCCGTGGACGACCTGGATGAGGTGGTGACTCGACCAGCATCGCCAACCCTGGCAACGTCAGCGGAGAACGGCCTGCGTACGCTGCAGCAGGCCAGGATGGTCCTGCATCGAACGGGACGCCTCTGCTCGCTCACTTTGGCCCCGTGTTGCTGCTGACAGTCCTCTACAACACCGTCGTCGTAGTATGCCTGACGTACGTCATCACCGTGGTAGGAGCATCGCCCCTTCCACCAGAAGTAAGACTGAATTTACAGCTGCAGTTGGCTTTCTTCCTGCTACTTGTAACAGGCCACCTACTAGTCGCATCTTGGACGTGTTCTTCTGCTGAAGAACAAGCTGTCAAGACGGCCCACGCGCTGGCAAGAGTGCGGCTGTTGTTGCGAACGTGGACTGCGACTGACGTCTTCGAGGTCCCAATGGAAAAGCCGCGTTTCTCTGTGTGTGGCTTTTTCCTCATTGACCTACACTTCTTTCGATCAGTCGTAACTGCTGCCATAGCCGACTTTATTGTAATTAAACACATCTCCTCAGCATAAGTCAATATTACAGAAATTATTGTTCTTCAGACGCTTGATGATAATCTGAAAACGATTATTTTCCACGTGTAGAAAGCACAAATCTTGAAATCTAAATGGCATCCATATATTAGAATGACAAGACACTGTTTGTAGGGTCAACTTATTTTTGTGAAATGAAAAGTTGCCGCCTTAAATATGTACGCTGTCACTCATGACGCAGTTCGTAACCTTTATCAAAGCTGTCGAACACTACCTACGCAAAATTTCAATCTATGTTGGGTTACGTAAAAAACACATATAATTTATGATTGTAAGTAAGCTGAAACAGCTGTTTGAGTGATAGTAAGGCAGATAATAACACTTCCGTTACAGTACTTTGTCCTACAACTCTGCTGTTTTGTTCCTATTCGTTTTATTTTTTTGCTATACATCTTGTTCTATATTTGCTATACACCTCGTTCCATATTTATTTCTTTGACAGTTTAAGTGAAATCTGATCCAACTAGCCTGATCTTACAAAAATGAATCTCACAGAACAGTACTTCTCGTCTGGCAGAAATGTCGTTGTACCTCACTAAATAGATTTGCTTCCAAAATGCTAGATTCATATCTTGTGGTTGGGGCAAGCATAACTGTCACACACAAAACACACACGCTCTCTCTCAAACTTCTGAGTAAGTTATTCAAATAAGACACGAAAACTTTAACTCATGATGACTGTTTACTTCATGTAACATTCTACTGTAGAAGAGTTATTTTTTACTGTTTAGTTACGAATGAGTTCTTCCTCTAAAAAGATAACCTTTTGACTCTTTTACTAGCCTTTACTTTATTATCTGTACAGTTAATTCTCATAAATAAATGTTGACGTACGGAATTTCTAAATGCGGCATCGTAATTTCTTATTACCACTAAGATTCGACCAGGTCGAGACACTTGTCGTAGAAGACATACCCTGGGATAAAGCAGCGTCGCTGATTCTGCAGCAAATATATGCAACCGCTGGTACTCTAAGCCATAATCAACGATCTCGATTTTCTAATAGTAAACAGGAGATTAAAATTTAAAGTGGTGGGGTTTTGCTCATGGAGCCCACCTATCGACAGTCTGCGAAATGCTGGGAGTCTCAAGTGTCACGGATGGCTACCAAGATGGTAATTTGACATCCATGTAGTGCAAAACACTGTTAAGATAATCAACAGTACACGACCATTCCAACTTCAGTGTACCAGAGCATGCACAGTTTTTCTTTTTCATTCACACAATCCGCCAAATGCGCTACTGTCCTGTGAGACTCGTCACCTTCAGTTTATTCACACTTCAGTTGATCGCTTAAAATCTTAGTCTCTCCTTGATACAAACCTGACGAACAAATCACAGTTCAATACAGTTCAGCATCCAGTTAACATCCAGTTTAATTCTCTCTTATTAAACTTCTACCTCCCACAAAGTTCAAATTCATGAGTGTAACGTTTTCATCTTTGTCTTTAACACAGCAGTAACGTCCATATGCATAATGATATGAGATTCAAAGTGGCCATTACTGAGCATCCACACCATGTTAACATCTTAACTTAGCCATGTGCAACCACTTGCGTCTCTGTGGAACCACTTCCGAAACTATTTGAAGTCCAAGCCAAACAAAGTGTCTCACAATTAAATTAGAATATCCACATATTGCGTCTGCAAAACTTTGGGTGTGTCCTGCTCCCTACAAGGTAACACATAATCTCTTGTTTCAACAAGAAAATCCTCTCAGTTTTGACAATATTTTATGCACATTAAATAATGCCTAACTGGCCCATGGAATTAAATAACATACTTAATAATATTTTATTACAGCATTTTTACTGATAACTAGACAATATTTAAATATGTAAAAAAAGAATTTAGTACTATGGCTCGCCACAAGGGAATCATTATTAACATAAGCAACAATTTACAGAGAGAGACTGGGGAAGTAACAAATGATCGTATATACAAATGGATGCACACATATTAGTAAAAAGATATCCATTTCATTTCTGAGAGGTAAAGTACAATCACGTTAGGATAAACATGAATGAAAAATGAGTCGAAGTAACCCATGTGATGGGAAATTGCATGAAAAACATTTTGTAAAGAAACAAGTATAATAGGTATGGGAGGAGATACTTATATATGTGGTATCTGAAAATTTACAAATTTCACTGTGGTGATTGTGTTTTTCTCTACGTCAAACAGTGCTTCTGCAAACAAATCAATTAATTTAGTAACTGATATTTTGAGTTGGTTATAACTGCATCACTATGTGGACTATCTCTGTCACTGTAGACTGACCATTTTACATTCATGTGTCCACAGTTCAACACCTGAACTGCTGCCCACAAGAAAATAAGCATTACCGGCTTGCTCTAGCCACATGTACTTGGATATACTACCCAACCCAAAAACGTGATTTGTAATAGTTATAGTTATTAGTACAAAAATAACGTAAATATTGATATAATGTTGTTTAGTACACTGTCTTCAGTCAAAAACGGAAACATCTGCATTTATACCTCATTCATCCTGTACATTCAGGGGTCTCCTCGCAAACACCTGAATCGATTTCAACGTAATTTGACACACAAAGGGCCACTTTCAAGTATCTCAGAACTGTCGTGTTTATAAACTCCTAGCTCCAATAGGAGCGGAGATACAGGTGAAAACGTGGCTTCTCAGAATTTATGGTATAGAATGCCCTGCACAACAGGCGTTCTGTGTGTGAATAGTTGTAACAGTTCTGTATATCAACATAAATAATATTGTGGATTTCGTGAACTATGACTCTGCTAGACTCAATTGGTTTCCTGTCATTAACTTTGTGTGTGTCTCTGTTTTAATCCTGAACACTGCAAGTGCTGTAATTATAGAGATGCTGTTTGATAAAAATGAGTAGGCAAAGCCATCTCAAACTGTATGACTATAACTGAATTAATATTTTACCAAATTAATCAGAAAACTTAAAACTGCATATTAAATAAGCTGTGCTATGAAATTCGATATTACGCAGTACAATGACAGAGCTACAATGTGTGACGTCACAATATGTGGTTTACATTTTGAACACACATAAAATAGCACAGTAGAAGTCCTTCATGAAATTACAAAGCGAATTTTGAAAAAAATAAATAATCAAAAATGTGTCCTAAAAGTGCCCTGTAATTCTACATAGGTTACTGGCTAAATAAAATTCCAGACATTAAGCAGTACAGACACGAATGCAACACTGCTCTGCAAGACTAAGACTGTCTGACAAAAATGTAACTCAAACTCATATTTACCTAACCTGATCCTGATATGAATTTTGGAATATTCCCGTTAATCTCGCTATAATTCTTCTTGCTTTTCAGAACCACCATGACAAGCAGCTAGAAAACCTAAATACATACCATCAGTCCATACAGATTTTATTTGACGTCTTCAAAACTACCAACATCACAACACAGACAGAAAACATAAGTGCATACTTTCCACAAAATATTAAATTTTCATGGGCACTAAATAGAAGAAATTTTACCTTTCTTTCACACACTAAGAGGAATAGAAGTTAACTTCCTTCCATCTGATCCTTCTCCAGGCTTAGAGCTTCATGTCGAACTTTTCATTTAATATTGGTGGTCCTAAAAGGCTGAAAAGAATGTTGTCACAAGCAAATATCTTTAGATCAGGTCATTTTATAACTTTAAAAGTTAAAATGTTTCACGGAAGAAAAAAATTACTTTCGAAATAGAAAAATTTATTGTATTTCTTATGTTACAAGATAACAAGATGGATATCTCCTCTAACTTCATTATTACTGTTTTTCTTATTCCTGGTTGTTTTAAAAAATCATTTTCATCAGTTACTTCAATCAGTTATCCTCGTGTAGTATTTCTTAAAGTACATCTTTCACTTCAACTTTCTTTGGAGCTACACATCCCTTTGTAATACAAAAAGACTTTCAACACGTAGGAAAGTACTATCTATGGAACACCACAGTCTACGTTATAGTGCAGTATGTGTGACTGAAATTCGCACATTAAACATCTGTAACAAAAAAGTAATAGACAACTGAATGCAAGATTGTGCAAATGTACAGAAAAGAAAAATGTTCATCAACTATTCAGCAGATCATGATAAGTTTTTTTGCGAAGATACCAGAAACCTTTTGCTGTTCTAATAGTTTAATTAAAACGGTCATTCTTCTGTGTACTCGAATGCTCTTTGTCCTAAATTATTTTACTTGTCTGAGACATTATATTTCCGTGAATGTTCGCACATGCACCACAAGTATGTGTTTTCATTTAAACTGGGTGCAAGGAAATGACAAAACTCATTAGCATTGTCACCTCGAGTAAATTTTTTCTCGATAGGTGTGAGCCGATCCATTCTGTTGTTGGTTGATTTTCTTTTATCCGTCAGTAAATACAGTAGTTTCGGAGGTTGGCATACTTTAGCTTACGAAAAGTGAGCCCTGTCTGTACTGATATATACATTTATCACATTCACAGTAAGTTCGTCACCTTTCCAACAAGTTGTTCTTTCTATATTCCCCATTGTAATTTGAATGCTTCATTTTCTTCGCTTGTTTCACGAATATTAATGTCGGGTTCCTCATTCTGTTCATGTTTTTGGGAGGATACATCAATCGGCGTTACGCTCTTTGTTTCTGCCAGCAATTTTTCTTTGTTCTGATGTTCATTTCCTTCAATATTGAAAAACATGTCCTTAACATTTTATCTATTTTCGAATGCTCTTCATTCTGTTTACGCTGTTTTGTTTCATACTAACGAGATCTGATCTCATTACAGTTCCTTATATGCTGAAAGTTATCATGAACCCCATTCTTAAACTGAGCTAGCAAATGCTTCCTGTGGCGTATCATACTTCTCTTGTCGCCTACTCATCTCTTCCAGTGATCTGTTATCTGCGTCCTGTGATTCATTATACTCATCCAGTGACTTAATAACTTCTTTATATAACTTTTTCTCGTCTCTTTCAGTGTCTTATATTACTATTTCTGTTTCCTAATTATCTATATCACCAGTTTTACAGTAATAGCTTTAGCGGTCTCAACGGAAGTACTGACAGAGGGTGATGTGGCTACAGTATCGGTTGCCACGATATCAGTTCGTAACAAGAGTGAAATACTACACAAGAGCTTTGAACTATACACTGTCCACAAAAGGAATAAATGCCAAAGTAAAGAAAAACTAATAAAATTCCTGAATATGTCAAACAGAAACAGGCAAAATCTGCAATACAATGATTTTAGTCCGTACAACTGCTGTTCTCCAAACGTCACGCAAATAACGCAAAAAATTCTCCAAAGTAGCACAAATCAAGAAAATACAAGTGATGGTACATACAGAAAACTACGTAAATTCTTAGACTGCAATTAGCCAGCAAAGCGGACTGTACAGCAGTTTATATATAAAACGGTTGCTCTTACTTCACTATTGAGGCGTTACCTCCATATGACTACGAAAATCAGAGTTCCTAAAACCTCATATCCCAGGCAAAGGGTTCGCCAAATGTAATGTTTCTGAATAAAAATGAATAACATAGTGAATATTGTGAACTATAACTGTACTGGATTGATCTGATTTCCTTTCTTTAAATTCAAGTGTACCTGTGTTGTAATTCTGAACAATGCAAGTGGTGTAATTGCAGAAACACTGTCTAATACAAGTGAGTCGCCATAACTAACTCAAACTGTATAATTGTATTTGAATTAATACTTTACCAAATTAATAGGAAAACTTAAAACTGTGTGTTAGTCAAGCTGTTCTTTGAAACTCTGTGTGGACATTGCACGTGACATCACAATACATGCTTGTAATTCCAATGCATAAAATAAACAGAATAAAAAAGCTTCATGATACTGCTAAACGAATTTCGATAGAATAAATAACCAAAAATGTTTCCTAAATGATATCCACTGTTTGTAATTAAGCAAATAGCTAAAATTCCAAACATGCTGTGATATCTACGCAAATATAACACTGACCTGTAAGAATGATACTATCTGACAAGAAATGTAAATTAAGCTCAACTTTACCTAATCTGTACTTGATATCAATTTCGAAATATAAACCCAACTATGATTGACAGTGCAGCAGAAACCCAGCCAAAGGAAAGAAAGATCTGCACAGTGAAATTTAAGGTCGTGCAGCTATGCTAAGCAGATCATACGGCAATCACTGTGTTCAACAAAGTGCAATGCAGCAACACAAATAATGGAAGAATAAAATAGAAGAGACTACCATTCAAAACTATACTGTAACTCTTATTCTTAAACTAGTGCAACCATCTTCACAAAAATGACAATTAAAAAAAAGATTAGAAAATATGATTGTGCCATGAAATGAGTCAATAGAATAGCAAAGGAGCGGTGAATCTGTCGCTTCTAAATGTAAGCTATGTGAATAGATAATTTTGCTTAATCACATTTTGACAGTCAAACTAACTAATATGTACCAATAAAGAAAAATTTCACTGAAATTTCCCTTTTTCAAACAGATAGTAAACTGTATGCATGGAGTCAGTACAGCAACAAAATTACCTAGAAATGTTCACGTTCCTCAAATTAATCTTTAGAAAATTATGTTTCCATATTTCAATATTCTGTATGTGTTCTATAAGCTATTTCCAGATTTTTCAGTAGCATGGGCAGTACTCAAACACTATTGGATTGACTATGCTACTGACTAATGAAGATCACAGTTCTTGTTCTCAGAACATTTGTACCACACATATCGAGTACTAAAAGCTACTATTTGAAAAATATCCAGAACACAGATATGAAGCACAATACATCGAATGTAAGTAGAGCTCACATCACTCTCACTGCATACTAGAAATAAACTAGAATTTTTACATAACTGTAAGCCTCTGCTTTATTGATGTGCTTTCTAGGATGGCTACATATCATTCGCAATAAACGTTTTTCCACGTCATGGCATGTATCCTGCCTGCAAGACATTCACGTTGTATTGGAGCAGTTGTGGACTGCTTCATCGGACTGTTTACTTGCAGTACTGTAATTCTCAATCAGTAATTCATGCTTTGCTATTCTGTACAAAGTTTTGAGTTAATGTATTCCTTTTTGCCCACTTCATTTGCTGCATTGTATGTACTTTCTCATTTTTTCAATTAAATTCAATATTTGGTGCCTTGTCTAAGTATTCCTACTGGCCTTTTTCGGTTTGCCTATTTGATGTCCAACCGTCTTCACAATTTCATCTCTCAAGTCTGTCTTGTCTTGTTTTCTGTACTCCTTATTGTAAGTGAACTGTTGGCTCATGTTTCCATTTAAACTCTAAACAACCTCTGATTCTTTCAACTACTCCAGGCCCTATAATTTAACATACTGTAACTTCTGGAGTTTTCATCAACAATTTATAGCCATAGAGTTATGGTCATTGCCCGCATCTTCTACTGGAAATGTTTTGTATTTTAAAATCTATTACAAGCAAAAACTACAAATTCAGCAAGGGCAGATGTTGATCAAAGATGTGATTGAAACACGAAATACAGGCTGTGTACTCTATTAGCTATGAAAACAAGTACTAAGAGACGAAAATGTAGCCTTGAAGAAAGTGACATGAAATGTCTACATAGATTTTAAAAAATTCACTCAGGAGAGTCCTACAAATCTGGATTGTATTCCCACAACTGTCGCTGCCTTCTCTTCTCACAGGTAAGTAACATTTTACCTCCAGAGGGTTTCTTCTGTCAACATGAACGTGGCAGCGTCGGACTTCTTGTCACACTGCAGCTGCTTCTGCAATATTATCATACTGGAACAAATGGAACATTTATGTACAAGAAATAGTTAGTAGAAATATTATTAAATTAACTAATTTCTTCGGTATGTATGAAAACTGCAGTAGCCTTTCCATTATTGGAAGCCGCTAGTCCACAATAACGGATTATTAGTGGAGATAATAGTGTTACACATAAAATACTGTTAGAAGACAAAAAGAAACAAAAAGACAGAATAAGTATTTTCTCCAGCTTATAGAATATTAAAGTAGACAAATTTACTACCATGCTTGCATAAGAAATAAATAAAATCGTTCAAGGTTTAAATGCACTCAGTAGACAACAATGTAAAGAGAGAATGGAAGTGGTCAACTGGCATGAAATTTCTATGGAGTTATTGCAAGTGGCAGCATTCACCACACTGCTAACCAATGCGTAAACGAGTGGCAAGTCGTACCATCTACCCCAGGTATGTGTGACTCAATTTCGCTGACAGTCAATGCCATAATTGGTAATGTCACCGAATTTATAGTACGCCTCTTCTCTGAAAATCTGACTTCAATGTAATGGAAGTCAGAGCAAACTTCTGTCTAGCATACCAGAGCAAGTACATGTTGAGACGAAACTAGTGAGTGAACTGCACAAATTAGTCAAGTGAGCAAGTGAGGTAGAGTGTTGTGTCTCCACCAGTTTAATATCTGTGGTAGTATGCGTCCAGGGCCAATAACGTAGTCCTCAATGCCAATTACATAGTATGTCTGCAACTCCTTATCCCTCTATGTGTTGGTGGTAGGGGCAAGGACATTCATAGCTCTGGAGATAAATGTCTCCTCCATGACCTCGTGGGCCACACTCCCAGTTTGAATCCCGACGACTTTTCATAATGACTACTGTCTTATTGAAAATTTATTTGTGGTAATAACATAGTTTCGACATCATTGTCCGATAGTCCAAGCCTTCTACTAATCAATGGTAACTTCAAAACTTTATACATGATTGAATGTCCAGGAGAGATTTGCGTATTATTTTAGGGTACTTGTGGTGAGACATAGGCTGGATGCCGCCAGAGTGTTGATGCTGAGGATGTCCAGCAGCCAGTTGCCTCTGACGCCGACCGGCCATTGCAACCTTTACTGTCAGCGTTATTTGGTGATAATTTGTGGATGCTGCAGTGCGCCAGGATGTCCTGCGTAGAACGGAGCTCAATAAACACTATGAAGCATCTTATACAATTATTTAGCATAAATCCAATATTATAGACATTTAACAACGAAAAATAAATAACGCACCTATCGAGATAGAAACGGAAATCGTTACACCAGCAGTCGTGCGAGTGACAATTATAAACCAGAGCCCACATTGGTGATACACTTATTTTTATACTTATTAACAACAACCACATTCGAACAACAATATTTAAATACTGACCTCTAAAGTGGAACTCGAAGCAACACAAAGCAGCGTCTGTGGACGCCTCCTAGACTCGAAAATGAAAAAAAATTTAATAGCTGTGTGATGTCTGTCACACATGCAACTGCTCTAAGGTTAGGACTAGTTTGACCCATCTCCCACAATGGTATATCCTGTAAGGTATTTTAGACTTTGTGTCCCTTCTGCAACTCAACCCACATGCATTCGCTCTTTTTACTTTAATTAAGCATTGTTCTCCCTCTACAGTGCTTCCTGCCTCCTCTCCCTCAAACTCACACACACTTCTCTCCATGACCGAAATAACAATTTTTTGTTGCCTCATAATGTGTCCTAGTAATCTGTCCCCTCAAGCTATCAAAATAGGCCACAAATTTCATTAAATATATTATTCGATTCAGCACTTCTTCATTAGTCACCCTGTTTACCCCTCAAACCCTCAGCATTCTTCTAAAGCAGATTTTGAAAATCTCCTCCCCAATCATTAATCATTATTTCCAATTTCACCTTCGTTTCATCCACTTCTTGCTCAATATACAGAGCAAGTAACTCGAGAGATAAACTACAGTTGTGTCCTATCTCCTTCTAATTACTGTCTCTCTATCAAATGCTTCAACTCTTCTGACTGCAGTTATGTTTCTGTACACAATTTTAGATGGTCTGTCACCCTCTGTATTTTCTTTATGTTAACTACCGAATTTCAAAGAGTGTATTCCATTCATCTTCATCAAAAGCTTTCTCTAAACCTACCCTTGCTACAGGTGTACAATAGCCTTTTTCCATGTCGTTTTCTTGACAAAATAATAAGGTCTAGAAAGCCTCAGATGTTCCCAGATTTAATACGAACCAAGAAGGTTTAAAATCAGATTGGCTTGTAACATTCTTTCCATTCTTTGGTAAATAATTCGTTTTTTATTTTGAGAATGTAAATATAATAAAGTAATTTCAAACTTGGTAAGGAATGTTTAATGTCTGGAGGGCAGCATCGAGGGTAAAAATCGTAGAGGGAGACCAAGAGATGAATACACTAAGCAGATTCAGAAGTATGTAGGCTGCAGTAGGTACTGGGAGATGAAGAGGCTTGCACAGGATAGAGTAGCATGGAGAGCTGCATCTCTCAGGACTGAAGACCACAACAACAACAAACAACAATAACTCTGAGGGAAACATTGTCGTTCATATGGGATAAGTGAAATGGAGAATTCGTCAGCTAAAATGTTTTTATGACTGATGCAACTCTTTTCCACAGAATGTCATACCAGTCAGTATATCTTTCTTTCTCTCAGGTAGAGAACGAATTCCCATATACACTTGGAGGGCAAGTACTAACTTACAGCTGCTTATTTGTAATATATGTATGAATGGTATGGTATTTGTAAGAACACACCTTTCATTTGATACATTTGTAGTCAAAAATTTATTAAGTAATAACTCATTCCAAAGATTATCCAGGACATAAGTTCAAAGCATGGAATCTTATGGCTAGATATATGAGATGATCCTGTTCTTGAAAGAACACTAAGGTACTCTGGTACTATTACATGTACGTCTCGCGTTTCGTGTATGGAAACTACAGAACATACAGAAAGGTGATGAATTTCAGTATACAGCGTACTAGGGGTATAAGTGTAGATATTTCTATTGGTGACCGAAGATGGTGTACTGACTGACATTACATTAGTATTTACTTCATTTGCAGAATAATAATTATAGATATTATGGATAGTATATTTTTAGGTTCCTTAGTACATCCAAGTAGACGTGGAAAGAAGATGCATGTGTTTCACATCGTTGAATCCGGTAAAAATGTGAGTCAACTGTGATACTTCAACGACTATTTTGTACCAAATATTAGGTAAAAGCTCCAAATGACCTAGCAATCCACAGATGTTACGAGACATTACTTAAGCCAGGCTACTCACGCGTTGTGAAGAAATCTGGTCGTCGGGAATCATCGGCAGAGAAAATGGAGCGTATGGGGACACTGTTCCTCACGAACATGAAGAATTGAACGACACATGCTAGCAGAGAACTGTATACCACAGTCAACTGTCTACCGCGCTGTACACAAACGAGTGGATGTAAAATCATACTTGTTATAGTTGCTACATGTGCTGACTCCTCAGGACAACGAGTTTTCTTCCTACTATTGCAATGACTTGCAATGGCTACTGGAGGAGGACGGTTTTTCAGAGAAGATACTTCATTTTGCAACAAGACAGTAGTTCAACACATATTACTTCAGGTGGCTATGATTACATTAATAACCATCTAGCTTATCACTGGACTAAATATGCTTCCCATCATGACTCTCGTACTGATTTAGTGCACCTGTTGCAATGAAACTATTATAGTTCTTAACAAACGGTTTTTTGACCTACCCTCTCATTCCCTCACCTCTTTCTCTCACTCAGTCTCTCTCTCTCTCTCTGTCTCCTTCTCTCTCTCCCTCCCTCCCTATCTCTCTCTCTCTCTCTCTCTCTCTCTGTGTGCGTGTGTGTGTGTGTGTGTGTGTGTGTGTGTGTGTGTGTGTGTGTGTGTGTGGATGGACGGGGAGATGGGATAAAACTCCAGATGGAATCCTAGGCTTCACTACGGTAACCAGGTTTAAATTAATTTAGTCTGCAGTAAATATGAAGGGACAAAGAGGCTTGTACAGAATAGGCTAGCATAGAGAACTGCACTAAAACAGACTGAGGAAGAGAGCAATATATGTGCTATGAAGCTATATTAAATGGCGGATTTACTTTGGTAAAAGTAAATCTACATTACTTATATTCTCTTACAAGGAAACGTGTATCTTTCTTTACTCAGAAGATGAAACTGGCATCTGAAATGTGCAAGTACTAATTCCTTCGAGCTTCTGGCTCGTTACTGATAATAAATAACTACAATCCACAATATTTCGAGTGTTCACCACTAGTCATATTCAAGTGAGCTACCAAAGACTGAAGAAGACTTTCCCATCTCACACTTTATTAGTGCACGTCCCGCATTATCCACATCCATTGAAACACTGACCACACTAGCCAGTTGTAGTTAATGACGATTAGCGAGAAGCCCAAAACTTCTCTGAATAGTTGGTTATTCATTCATAGACCACTAAGAAATGATACTGAACGCCATACTAATTGAAGAAGGAAAGAGTTTTTAAAAATTTAACTAATTCATACTTGTCTCATTAGGTGTAGATTAATATATTGTGCTGTTAATTTTGAAATGTAATGTACACATGCTAATGACGTGTGTCTCATTATAGGTTGATGCCCACACTACACACAGACACATACTACAGTACATGACACTTTACACACAGGGAAACACATACAAACACAAACACACACACCGGACCTTGACAATACTTCTCAAATTCTACTGAAATCTCCTTGGTGTCCTCCTGGCTCCTCTGAAAAAACTGAACAACCCCCTCACAATAGTGAATGAGATGTTGAACACAATATAATGGAAGAACACCAGAAGTATAAGTCCCAGGTTTTGAGCATAAGATTTTAATATATGAGCTTTTAAATTATAACAATTTGCTGTAGAATGATGTTGTGGTCTTGAGTCCTGAGACTGGTTTGATGCAGCTCTCCATGCTACTCTATCCTGTGCAAGCTTCTTCATCTCCTAATATTTACTGCAACATACATCCTTCTGAATCTGCTTAGTGTATTCATCTCTTGGTCTCCCTCTACGATTTTTACCCTCCACACAGCCCTCCAATGCTAAATTTGTGATCGCCTTATGCCCTAGAACATGTCATACCAACCGATCCCTTCTTCTAGTGAAGTTGTGCCACAAACTCCTCTTCTCGCCAATTCTATTCAGTACCTCCTCATTAGTTACGTGATCTACCCATTTAATCTTCAGCATTATTCTGTAGTACACATTTCGAAAGCTTCTATTCTCTTCTTGTCGAAACTACTTATCGTCCATGTTTCACTTCCATACATGGCTACACTCCATACAAATACTTTCAGAAACTACTTCCTGACACTTAAATCTATACTTGATGTTAACAAATTTCTCTTCTTCAGAAACTCTTTCCTTGCTATTGACAGTCTACATTTTATATCCTCTCTACTTCGACCATCATCAGTTATTTTGCTCCCCAAATAGCAAAACTCATTTACTACTTTAAGTGTCTCATTTCCTAATCTAATTCCCTCAGCATCACCAGACGTAATTCGACTACAGTCCATTATCCTTGTCTTGCTTTTGTTGATGTTCATCTTATATCCTCCTTTCAAGACACTGTCCATTCCGTTCAACTGCTCTTCCAAGTCCTTTACTGTCTCTGACAGAGTTACAATGTCATCGGCGAACCTCAAAGTTTTTATTTCTTCTTCATGGATTTTAATGCCTACTCCGAACTTTTCTTTTCTTTCCTTTACTGCTTGCTCAATATACAGATTGAATAACATTGGGGAGAGGTTACAACCCTGTCTCACTCCCTTCCCAACCACTGCTCCCCTTTCGAACCCTTTGACTCTTATAACTGCCATCTGGTTTCTGTACAAACTGTAAATAGCCTTTCGCTCCCTGTATTTTACCCCTGCCACCTTTAGAATCATAACGCTTTATTATTAAATAATATCGATTTTCTGTCATTCCTTACTTCAGACTTTCTAAATAATCCTTGATATAGTATTAAAAGATGTGCATTAATGGCCGCTTTTTAACTATTTAGATATTAGTAATCTTTTTAATCTCCTTGGACAACCATTTTACAATTTCATTCCGTTTCAGAAAATCCTGTTTTATGTATTTCTGTTTTTAGCCTTGATAACTGTAATGCTCTTGTTCCATGATAATGAATAGTGTTGCTTGTGAGATAATTCCTGACTCTGTTCTTGTGTTCTGAAATGCATGTCGTTAGAAATTCCAGCTGTTGAAGCCGATATTTATAGGGAACGTAGTCCTTTAATCTGTTATTCTAATTGCCCTTTTCTGTAGTACAAAGATTGTTCCATGTTTTGTGTGTGGAGCTGTAAGGCATTGTGTGTTACACACTGATGACAGGACTCTAGGAGCATAGCATGATATTATCACAGTCTACCTACTTAGCTGAGTACTAATGTGCTTGCCTTCCGTGCAGTTGGCCTGGCTTCGATTCCTCGCCAGGCTGGAGATTTTCTGCACTCATGGACAGGGTGTTGTGTTGCCCTCATTATATTTTCATCCTCATTGTCGGTGCACAAGTCACCCAGTGTGATGTCGACTGAAATAAGACTTGCGCTTGGTGGCGGAACTTGCCCAGATGGGGCCTCCCAGCCAACATGCCACACGATTATTTCATTTCATTTTATCTTTACTGGGGTATTTAGAGCATTATTGTCCCTATTTTCCAGAAAATCATGCAGTTTGTTGTCTTTATACTCAGTGTAACTTTTTACCACATTAATCACTCATAAATATCATTTAGGTTTGATTAACCTCATTTACTTTGTCTTCTGGTGTTTTACCCATTGTTACAATTTTGCTGTCATCAGAAAACAGAAATTTGTTGCCCTGTCCAACATTGTCAGTAAAGTCACTGATGTATCTGAAAACTCATATTGATCCTAATGTCGTATCGTGTTAAAATATTTGGCATCTGCTAAATGTTTGACTATAAATTTTGCATCCTCTACCCTGCTGGTCTCCAAACATTGACAAGTGTCGTCCAGCGCATATCTCACGACATAAACATGTTCTTTAATTTGTAACTTAATGAAATGCTCAAATGTCGTCTGCACAAGTCTTTGCCTCTCATAAGCACTAATTAATTCTTACACAATCGTTCCTGGTGAGCTTTAATTTCGATACTGGAACATCCCATCGTATAAACGTTCCTTCATTTCATAACTTGATGCAATGCTTAAGTGTTATCGGCACAGAGTCTATTCCTCTCACAAGCTAATGTATTCCTACACAGATAGCCCTGCTGAGCTTTAATTTCGATACTGGCCATATGCATAATATTTTACCATCATACAATCATTTGCGGGCGCAAAGGGCTACAAAAGAGAGTGTTTATAAGTGTGCCATGAAAGAATTACATCCTGGGACATTGACACTTTTTATTTAAAGTATTTGGAATATCTATGTTTCCTACTGACCAAATTTATTTCTACCCTGGCTATAAAAGAAGTGTTGACACTGCAACATAATCTAATAAATTAATTTGTAAAATTCTGATATGAACAAAATATTTAATTAAATTAGAAATTTGTGAACTTCCATAACTAATTATCTGTATGTATTTCAGAAAGGTGAGAGCATGAGAGGAAGAGGTTATGACCCTGTGATTGACGATGGAAGGAAGATCGAGGAAAAATTAAGTGTTGGTTATAGAATTTCTCAACATGATAAAATCGGTTTACATTGTAAAATGGTTCACAATGTTCAGAGCTTTGAGCAAAATAGGTGTAGGCTGTAAAGAACAACTGATATATAATATGTACAACAGCTAAGATGGAATGGTAAGAATAGAAGGTCATGAATGAAATGCTTGGATTAAATAGTTTAGAAAATGTGGATGTTATCCCTCACCCCTATTATTCAATCTATACTTTGAATAATCATTTATGGAAACAAAAGAAATATTCAGATCTGAAATTAAAATTCAATGTGAAAAGTACCAATCATAAAATTCACTGATGACATTGCCATTCTCAGTGAAAGCGAAGAAGGGTTATCGGATGTGTTGACTGAAAAGAACAGGGCAATGGGTACAAATATCAAGAGTAATGTGTATCATAATCGTGTTAATCATGTACTATAGGTAATATAAAACATTTTTATATGAAAATGAAACCCTAGCATACATTCAATGATCCTTGGTTCTATACATGAACAATATTTACAAAAGCTTAGTTTTACCTACAACTATAATAGACTGATACTAACACAAGATGAAACCCTATTTGTGTAAAAATTAGATAATGCTTCATGTAAATATAAATATATACCAATATTAACATCATTATGGAACATTTTGAGCTGGTCATTTATATTCTAAATGAGGAAAATGCTGCCTGATAATGTAAAACAGTATCCATTTTCTTTTACCCTTGCTTTGAGAAACATTACAGATTCATAATTTACCATTCTTTCGAAACTCTATGAAATGTTGCGTTACACCATTTAATGGTGTTATACGGTACTTTCTCCTTTGAATCCCTAAAACAATTTATGTCAAAAGTACCTTTTACATAAACATGGACTTGCTGCACCTCCATATCATAGTACAAAACTCTTAGAAGGAATTTCCGATTTCATTTATATGTAATAGCTAAAGCTGTTGCTCATAAAGTATATGCTAGCTTTAGAGAAGTTACAAATGCCTACGAAAAAAAAAAACAGATGCCATAAGTGACTTGTCATGGAAGTCAATAGCACAAAGAAATAACAGGCAGTAACTCTCATAATCGATTTTTTATACATTCTTTGAGAGTATAAATGTGGAATCACAACTTTTATACTAATAAATGATTATTCCAATGCCGACGACGTTGTACTGGTGTGACACTAAGAAGGTTCCTTGTGTTGACTAGTCTTGCTTATAGAACTTAGAAAAGAAATCTATCTTCAATGCAGGTGTCAGCTCACTATACTTTTATCTACATATGCATAGTATGTAAAAGACAGATTAACAAAACATTATCTTTTCTTTAGAGGGCACTGGAGACATGCACACATTCCACAGCAATCATTCTTTACTAAGATGTCACAGACAGTGAAGGATTTGAAATCATAACTGCGGCGAGGGACAGTTCTTTGCTGGTATAACTGTTTTTTTTTGTGTGTTTCATACGCTAAAGCTTTCGTCTTTAATTTCTCCGATTCATCTCTGAATGATCCACTACCATTCTTCCTCCATCTCCTACCCATGTGGCTTTCATCCACCATAACCTAACATATGGACTTCAAATATGTACAATATGATTTACAGATATGTCAATGTACAATATTTCATTTATATGACAATGTTATACAACTGTATATGACTGTAATATTATGCGATGCTTATACACATTCCTCACAAGTTGAAGAGCATGATTCACAAAAAAGGACAGAAAAAAAGTCTATGCATACACTTATCACGACAGCAATGTGAAGCAAACACGACTGAATGGCACATTGCACCAGTCTTATGAAATCAGAAGGAAGTTTAGTATCATTGCCATCTAGTGGGGGCAAGTGTAGCCACGTGGAATTTTCGGTGGACATAACACTTTTCATATGTAATCCTCCCCGGTATCCGGCAGCTTTCAAATCACTTATCACATTTTTCATGAGTTTGTGACTTAGCACCTTTGTACAGAAAATTATCCAACTGTTTTGCTATGCACGCCAGTCTCAAGCCTCTCAATATTTCTGCAAGGAATGTCGTCCACTGCCAGTGTCTCGTCACGACTTAGGTCTTTCAGTGATTTGTCATTTTTACGTTCAGTATCGTATCTTCTTTCTGATCTTCATTTACTTTTTCTTCTTCTTCTATAAAATTGCTCTCCTGTTTGTTTCCCTTGCATAACATTTCTGTGTGTTTGTTTCCTTTACATAGCTCTTCTGTATATTTTTTTCACCTTTCTTTTCCTTATTGGCGTGCCACAAGAGTTCTTCCATTCACACAGTTGTTTCACTTTCCCCCAAAGATCCCCTTGATTTTCCTACAAGTGCGATACATCTTTTCACTAGCTTGAACGCCTATGCATCCCTGTATTGATCACATCAGCATTCCGCTATGCCATTCTGCACATTCTACCCATCTCATTTTTGGACATTTGTATTCCTTATAAACATATGCTTCTGCGGCCATTGTCACATTCAGTAAAATTTTTCTGCTTTTTTTTTTTTAAATCGCATTGTCAATATATAAACAATCGACGTTTCGGTCCCTGTTGCAAGCGACCTTCTTCAGGGTACCCTGAAGAAAATCATTTGCAACAGGGACCGAAACTTCGGTAGTTTTATGTATTGCCAATGCAGTCACAAACCCAGAAAAATTTCGCTAAATTTGTATTCCTTATTGCCTTCCTCCTCTGCTGCTCTTTTATACTTCCCCCCTTTTGAGAGAAAAATTCAGTATCTCCTGTCTTAATCAAGGACTCCTACTGGGCTTTGTCGTTTTACCCATTTTGTACTCTGCTGCATTTATAATTTCTTCTCTCAAAACAGCTCATTTATCTTCTATGGTATACTATTACACGAAACCTTATTTCGCTTGTCAGTTGTGCCATATTACTTCACTTTTTCACGGAGTAGAAGTGTGTAGTTGTGTGAGAGACAGAATAAAGCTTTTCTTATATGTGTGTCACTACTTCCCTTTACTTCTGTTAAACATATACGTACAAATATGTTTTCTTTGCGAACATCTATTTCAAAGTAACTTTCAGATTATAGTAGGAGAATTCAAATGAAGAAGTGTGTATATTGGTTTTCATTTTTTATTGATACAAAGTGGAGCATAAGTATATAATTTTTCGATGTGGTATACTTGTAGTTCAGCATGCTTCCATAGGCATCGCACCGATTCCTTCGGAAAACAAAATCTTTTGGCGGTGTCTGTAGCCACACGTGCATGTCCTGCTGCACCTCTTCATCGAAAGAAAATTTATTTTCTCTCATCACCTCTCTGTGCGGTCCAGACATGCGGTAAACACTTGATACTGGTCTGGTGAGTATGGGAAAAGTATCTAAGTGCAGGTCAGAGAATGTATGAAGTGTTGCACGAGCAATATGAAGGCGAGCATTGTTATGTTCCAAAAAGACACGTAGAGTGAGAAGTCCAGGTCGCTTTGCTCTTTAAGGCAGGCCGAAGATGATCTTTTAATACGTTGGAATATGACGCACTGGTGATTGTGTTTCGCCTAGCCATATAGTATTCCAAGACAGCGTTACGTTCTTGCCACAAGAGTGTCAGCTAAACCTTTAATACAAATGGCTGCCTTTGGGACTTCTTTGTTTATGATGACGAGAAAGTACGCCTTTCCTTGCTTGCTCTTTGTTTCGGGTTGGTGGTAAGGTACCCAGGTCTCGTTCCCAGTAAGTATTTTTGTGAAGAAGCATCGCCTGCTGCTTCAAAGCGCCACAGAATCTTTTCACAGATGTCAACACATCGCTCCTTCAGTTCTGGAGTGAGCTGCAGTGGCACCCATCTTGCAGACACTTTGCAGAAATGAAGCACTTCATGAATGATGTGATGTGCAGAGCCTTAGCTGATGTTCAGATTTATGGCTATGTCATCCATCTTTACAAATCATGGCGATTTTCCATCACATTAGTTTCATGTGCTACATCAGACTGGTGTCACAACTGGGTGTGTCTGACCCGGGCGCTGAGATTTGGCACAGAAGTCACGCCATTTTCGAACTATCTGCTTTTCTCCTACACTTGCTTCAGCCACAGATGTGTATCACGATGCTGGAACTTCATTCACCGATACTTTTTAATAGTTTATCTATGTTCAGAAAACTTATGACAGAATGCTGTTATTCTCCAGAGCATGTCGCAAGTGGGACATCAATTTGCAACTGGTATTGTGGCCGCGTTTCGATTTCCAGTTGTTTACTGCCACAGGTAGGGCGTTGGTAACAGTAGTGTCAACTTACAGAACAATGGCGCGAAATGTTGCCTTTGAAAGACACTTTTAGTGTTTTCGTTTGACACCCCGTCAATCGGTACTTCGGTTTTCTCCTTATTAATATCATAACTGAACATTTGTTAATCTAACTGTTTTCTCTCTTTTCTAGTAATACCTGAGTTCGTAGTGTGCTTTATTTAATTTAGTTTAAAACAAAACCACCAGAGTGTTGTGAAAGTCTTTACAAGGCTATGATTTGAAGTCTCAACTTATAAATTGTTCTGTTTCTAATTCTAAATGTGTATCGTTGCTTTTCTTGATTTCATTTGAATGTCTCAGACCTTACACGTAAAAAAAATACATAACAATTAGGAGAACCTTTTAAAATAAATTTGTTTCTATTGTTGCCCTCTTATGTTTTTGTGGCGTGGTACCTTATCACTCTGAGCTTCTCATCTCCTTGCTTGCTAAAACATTTCAGAAACCTATAGGCAAATACTCAGATTATATATGCACTATGTAATTTTCAAATTGGAGCTGAAGTGGACATTGCCATGCCAATAATAAAAAAAGCCTACAAAATGCAGGTCGAAAAGAAAGCCATTTCCGAATTTCTGAATATATAAGTATGTTGTCGCGTTTTTAGTTATAAGAAAGATTTGTTGCAGCTCTCCGCATTATTAGATCCTGTGCAAGCTTCTTTATCTGCGAGAAAGTAACACAACATACACTGATTTGAATCTGCTTACTGTATTCATTCCTGGTCTCAATCTACAATTTTTATCGCTCCACACTCGCAGCCTTAAACAAACTGAAGGCAGTTTCAGACCATAGAATGTGCTATGTCAAACGAACCCTTCTTTTGACAAAGTTGTCCCATAAATTTCGTTTTACACCAGTTCAGATCAGTACCTTCTCATTTACTACCCAGTCTATCCATCTATTCCTTAGCATTCTTCTGTAGCGACACATTTCAAAAACATCTATTCTCTTCTTGTCTAAACTGCTTATTGTATACTTTTCGGTTACCCACAATGCTACATTCCAGAGAAATAGCTTAACTAAAAAGTTAGAAATTCGTTTCCTAATCTGACTGTGTCAGTATTGCCTCATTTAACTGATTACATTTCATCATCCTTATCTTCGGTTAAAATTTGTGGCACAACATTACTAGAAGAAGGCTTCGGTTGGTAGGACATATTCTGAGGCATCAAGGGATCACCAACTTAGTATTGGAGAGCAGCGAGGAGGGTAAAAATCAAAGAGGGAGACCAAGAGATGAATACACGAAACAGATTGAGAAGGATGTAGGTTGCAATAGGTACTGGGAGATGAAGCAGCTTGCACAGGATAGAGTAGCATGGAGAGCTGCATCAAACCAGTCTGTGGACTGAAGACCACAACAACATCTTAGTTGAGTTGACGTTCATCTTATAACCTCTTTTCGACACTTTATAGGCCCGTCAACATTGCTGTCTCTGACAAAACCGAAGGGTCATCTGAAACCTTCACTATTTTAATTTGTTCTCTTTGAAAATTAATTCCGTCTCCAAATTCCTCCTTGGTTTCATTTACTCCTTGCTTAATGTACAGATCGAATAATATTGAATATGAAGTTACTTGCACAGCATTTCTTTCCTCTTTGAGGGTGTGAGGCTGTATAAGCATTTTTTCGGTACGAAAACGCCGAACACCAACCACTTGCGCTGAGCCACAGTCTCAAGGAGCTGCTAATCCACAATTGCTGGGCGCCCAGCCGATGCTTCTTAAGCACACTGACTTGCAAGTACGCAAGACTAGAAGTCTGCTGCCTTCGTTAGAAAACACTTCCAACTGCCTTCCATTATTGCATCCATGAGGATCTGCCAAACAGCGCCTAATAAATCTTGTGTCAGTAGTTTTAGCACACCACAAGTTCTGGCCGAGGACTGATAACCCATTGGGTGGACAGTTTTCGTAACATACACGCATTAACAGGATTTTACCTTCTTTGATTCTGATGGCAGTTGCATCTTCAATCTCTCTTCTAGGGCACTGAATACGATTCTGAAACCGCTGGGATAACAGCACTGGGATCAGTTAGTATATTCGTGATAATTCAAAAAGACTCAGACTCTTCCTGAGAGCTGTGTTAAGCTTGCTCTGTCATAAGATTCTCCCTTGCAGAATGATCCGCTAACGGGTACTGCGACAGATAATCTCTCTCTTCATAACTTGCGACATAGCCAGCGAGAGAGACCTACGTTTCTTAGTTTCCACCACTAGTGATCGGAACCAGCCCTGTTGCAGTAATTACTACCGTTGTTTCCACGCGATTGATTTGTCAACCCACCACATCTTACTTTCGTTTGACTGTGGCGGGTATGCAGTTGGGTACTTATGCGGTGTTGTTCCTAATTAATGATGTTCGCTCCCCATGAAAATCGTCTAATGCGGGTAGAATTTCGGGAGACTACCTGATTTTTGTTACTGGTTCTGACAGCAAGAGTCTTCTTACCTATTTGGACATTCTCATACAGATGAGTAGGATAATCTAATCTCTAGGCAGCTGTATGTGGTGCACTTCAAAGACCTTGCTCAGGGAAATCTGTTTGAGAGAACTTCCTCCCGCATTGTACACTGACCTGGTCACTATTGCTTGTGTCCCTCTCCGTTGATAAGCCCAGTTCCAGTAGTGTGCTAGTAACATCTTTAGTGTGCTAGGAACTCAGTAGTACATAACCTGACAGTACATGCCTAAAATTTTCCAACACGACTCCCTTTTACATCAAATGCTGTCAGAGACAGGCGTGTATTGTTTCATACCACACATCAAAATTGTCAACAAAATCAACTGGAGATTGGTGAATTTGTCCAGCGGAATTTTTATCATAATTGTTAAGGAATGCTATGAGCTAAGGAAGGAACTTCTGTATTTGTCCTAAATACGACGGTTCTTCTCGACCAAATGGATGCTGAATCGAGCTAACTGTAACAACTATAGTTCTGAGGCTCATCAATTCACTGTGCACTCCCCATCTCTTAATTTATTTAATCTCTCAATTTCTTTTTAGTTTACTATCCTGTGCCTGTTTATTTACCCTCGTTTCCTCAGAGTCATTCCAAGAATTCCACTGCGTGGGCTGTCCTTCACTCCGATGCATTACTTTCGAGAGAACTATAATTAAATCAACTTTATGCTGTCGACCCAACGTTTGGGTAACTATTTCCTAAACGGTCTTAACACTGCATAGAATCTATCCTTCATTCGGTGTAAAATTGGGGAATCGCTCTGTTTCATTAGCATCGTAATCCAAGCGAAAATGGCCTGGAGTTTCCATTGGAACTACTTATTCTGTCCACTATTAATAATATTATGAAGGCTTTCACGACCGGATGACATATCTTCTGGTAAACCTTGCGGGATGTAAGGTCGTGGTCCACGACCTTACATCCCGCAAGGTTTACCAGAAGATATTAATAATATTGTTCTTCATTTTCTCCGGCTCATACCATAATTTCCTAATTTTTTTCCATATTTCCTGAGTCAAGTGAAGATGAAGTAAACCCAATGACGAACCGATATTTTTCCTTTTCCTTTTGCTAAACTGATTACTAACTAGTTCGTTAACTTCTACAAGGAAATTCTTGGTACTATATCCCTCGGAATCTTTCATTGAGTCTAAGACATAAAAAATTAGTGCTTGTCTCTTAGATGCTCTTTAGTAGCTGCAAATTCTTGCAAGTTAGCCTCTTTGAACGGTAAAATCCGTTGAGTTTACTGATAAGTCATACTTCAGTCATTTGATAAAACTGGTTACTTCCACTTCTGGTAGCTCATTTCTAACTATGTCACACAGTGTTTCTATATCAGAATGTACTTGTTTCAAGAAATCATTTACGTTTCGACATAATTCAGTTTTTGTTTCGTTTATTTGATTCTTTTCAATTCTGGATTTGGCAATCTGTTCTTCTGTGTTTCCATTATTCTCATCTGATTTAGAATTATTTTTTTGACAGTGTAACATATATTCTGCACCAGTTTGTACTTCCCTGGGGGAAAAAATCTCATCACCAAGAAATAAATAACGTAGAGTAACGAAACTTCGGGAATCCATTTGTCTAGGTTTAAGTGATTAACGTTGCAATATCACAGGCTAGTGTAAGTGTGAGATAAGCCGCTGCAGATGTCAAATGTTAGTACATTAACAATCAATGTAATCCGTCACAATGTGAAATTCAAGCATCGAAAAATGCATCCATTGTGTTGTACAGGAGCCAGATGTCAGTTTGTGGGATGAAGTTCCATGCCCGTAGCACTTGATCAGTCAATACAGGGACTGTTAGTGTTGTTGGTGGCTGACGCTGCAGTTGTCATCGAATGATGTCCCATATTCGCTCTACTGGGGACAGATGTGGTGATCCAGCAGGCCAAGGCAACATGCTTTGTAGAGCGTGTTGGGTTACAACTGCGGTATGAGGGCGAGCATTATGATGTTGGAACGCACCCGCTGGAACGCTCTTCATGAATGGCAGCGAAACGGATCGAATCACCAGAGTGGCGTACGAATAAATTTGCAGTTACGGTGCATGGTATAATGACGAGAGTGCTCCTGCTGTCATACAAAATCTCAAACCAGAGCGTAGTTCTGTACGTAGGTCCAGTGGGTCAAGCACATAGAAAGATCGGCTGCAGGCCCTCAACCCGACTCCTTCTGCCCAGCAAATGGCCATCGCTGGCACCGAGCTAGAACTAGCTGTCATCAGAAAACACAACAGACCTCTATCCCCCCCCCCTCCAGTAAACTCTCACTTGACACCACTGAAGTCGAAATGGCGGTGGTTTGGGGTCAGTGATACGCAAGCTACGGGGTTTCTGGCAGGGAAATGTCCTTGAAGTAATCGGTTTGTAACAGCTAATTGTGTCACTGTGGTGCCGACTGCTGCTCAAATTCCTGCAGCAGATATAGAACTATGTGCCAGAGCTATACGCCGCACACGATGGTCTTCCCTCTCGGTAGTGCAATGTGGCCGTCCAGAGCCCACTATTGTTGCGACCGCAGATTCTCGAGCACACTCCTGCCAGCAATCAAGTACTCTGCTTCATTTCAGCCGAGTGTTCCTGCAACATCGTAGGAGAAATACCCAGTTTCTCGTTGCCCTAGTACGCCACCCCATTGAAATTCAGTGAGGTGTTGATAATGGTGCCTTTGTCGCCTTAAAGGCATTCTTTACTAACATCAACTTACCACGTCCAGTCCCTAATGTAAATAACGCTCACGACCGTTCCAGCTTGTATGTATAGGAAACCTGACCCGCGTCCTCATAGCGACACCCTAAAGCGACTGGGGCGGAATTTGAACAGACATTGACTTTCGGAAACATGCCTGCCAACTTTCGTTTATGTCGCAGAATTCCTTCTTGGTACTGCGATTTTTTATCCTGAGTGTAATTAGTATTTGGGTATGTCCTTCTAAACCAAGAATTAATGATTTAGTGTGACAACTAGTACTGTTTATTTTTACTCCCTTTCCTTTTATGGGCAACGGCCTTGCCGCAGTGGATACACTGGTTCCCGTCAGATCACCGAAGTTAAGTCCCGTCGGGCGTGGCCGGCACTTGGATGGGTGACCATCCTGGCTGCCATGCGCTGTTGCCACTTTTCGAGGTGCACTCAGCCTC
This sequence comes from Schistocerca serialis cubense, assembly GCF_023864345.2. Classification (NCBI taxonomy): domain Eukaryota; kingdom Metazoa; phylum Arthropoda; class Insecta; order Orthoptera; family Acrididae; genus Schistocerca; species Schistocerca serialis. The sequence goes on along the minus strand of NC_064638.1, from coordinate 63,712,987 downwards.
GTGATGCAAATTGAGGAGCTACCCGGCAGAATACTACCGGCCCCGGTCAAAGAAAACCATCTTGCTGTCCACACTCCCCTTCTATTCGCATCCTCTGCTGAGGATGACACGGCGGTCGGATGGTCCCGATGGGCGACTTGTGACCTGCAGGCAGAGAGCTTTCCTTTTAGGGAATGATGACGCAATTGTCATTGAATCACGAGCTCTACCTTTTTCCTTCTAAAAAAATTAAGTTTTTCACGCTGAGGATATATACGTAACAACACATACTTCGTCTGCAACAATTCTCTCCCTAACGACATTCCTTTCATCAGCACCAAGCACCCCATTTAATATGAAACAAACTAAATTGTCAAAAGCAAGGCAGTATTAGCTAGCAAACGAAATCTGTCATCTTCTTTTCTTAATTCTACATTCTAAACTCTTAATTCTATACTCCTGCTCCATCTGTGCGAAGTCGAAAAGAACTGAGTTGCGTCTTTAGCCTCTTCACTGTTATTTCCCTGCTCCACATCCACTACCCTGACTGCACATGCTGTTACGAGAAAACCTGCTTCTCGAAACAAAATTTCCTCAGAAAATATTCAATGTTTACTGTTCCTCTCATTTTCCTTCGGTCGCTGCCCTACCCGGCTGTAAAAATCAACGTCATCTTCTTGACAGACAGCAGTTGGTTGTCAAAATGGATTCCCTAGGCTGGGTACATCCCCTTCTCATTCCCTTTCCTGCTTGACATCTGATACTCAATCCCACTAAAGAACTCCAGATGTTGATATTTGTATATCCCTTTGGATATCAGCAGTTGGTCTCTATCACGTTTTCCTCTCGGCGCTTGTGAAAGTGATCCAGTTTCTGTAAATGTTTCAATTTTTGCCTTGCCTTTATTTTTTTGTCCTAATTTTATAATACGTAACATACGCTATCTGTATATCACTTCCCTCATTCCGTGGACGACTTCGGCTCATAAACCGTGTGGGCTAGTTTGTTCTCGAAAGGTTATTGGTCTATGTGTATTGCGATTGTGTTCATTCTCCTCATAGAATTTAACAAACATATCGCTTATTCTGCGAAAGAATCTCGTCCTAAAGTTCGATCTTTTGATCATATCTTCCTTTTGCTGTACTTAAAGCGCGAAGGAGGGGTATCTATGCTCACTTTTAAATCTGTCACTCAATGGAATTCTGTTGGAGGGTGCATTCCTCTATAAGTTGAACGGATACCATACTGTAAGCGTAGGCTTCCGCGGCCATTGTCTTCTTCAATAAAATTCTTCAGGGTATCAGACCGTATCGTCATAATTTAAAATGCGCCAACGTTTCGGCCAGCGTTGCAGCTAGCCTTCATCAGGGCCTTACGTTAACTGCTAAATGAACACACTTGGTTCCTTAAATAGCTGCACGAGAAAACCGTGTCGTTACTTGATTGGCTGTAAAAGGAGGAGGAGAAGGGGTGAAAGGTATGCTTTATTGGTGTTTCCTTTATTATCTGTCACTGGCTGAAATAGCTGTTTTCTATTGGTCTTTATATTAATCCACCCCATTGGAGGAGACGGACGAATAGCGAACAGGTGATGGCTGTGACGTCACACTGTTTCCATGCTGTCCAGAAGCCGGCTGCGGCGTGCCATTGCTTTGTGTGCTCGCGACCACTACTGTGGCTCTCCGCGTGTCTGCATGGGCCGCCACGGCTTTGCCGCCGCTCCGTAGCCCTGCTATTGCTGGCAGCCAAGACCTCGGAAGCTTGTACCCGTCCTCTCTATTCATGTTGGCGGGTCTTTTGGCTATTTCTATCGCCTCTCTAATCTTTCTTTTGAAAGTGAGAGGCTGTTTCGCCAGGACGCGGGCTTCTTGAAAAAATATTGGTTTCCCGCACTCGTCTCGGTGTTCCGCCACTGCTGACTTAGTGTGTTGTTTCAGGCGGTGGCGGAACACCGAGACGAGTGCGGGAAACCAATATTTTTTCAAGAAGCCCGCGTCCTGGCGAAACAGCCTCTCACTTTCAAAAGAAAGATTAGAGAGGCGATAGAAATAGCCAAAAGACCCGCCAACATGAATAGAGAGGACGGGTACAAGCTTCCGAGGTCTTGGCTGCCAGCAATAGCAGGGCTACAGAGCGGCGGCAGAGCCATGGCGGCCCATGCAGACACGCGGAGAGCCGCAGTAGTGGTCGCGAGCACACAAAGCAATGGCACGCCGCAGCCGGCTTCTGGACAGCATGGAAACAGTGTGACGTCACAGCCATCACCTGTTCGCTATTCGTCCGTCTCCTCCAATGGGGTGGATTAGTATAAAGACCAATAGAAAACAGCTATTTCAGCCAGTGACAGATAATAAAGGAAACACCAATAAAGCATACCTTTCACCCCTTCTCCTCCTCCTTTTACAGCCAATCAAGTAACGACACGGTTTTCTCGTGCAGCTATTTAAGGAACCAAGTGTGTTCATTTAGCAGTTAACGTAAGGCCCTGATGAAGGCTAGCTGCAACGCTGGCCGAAACGTTGGCGCATTTTAAATTATGACGATGCGGTCTGATACCCGGAAGAATTTTATTGAAGAGGATACCATACTGTTGTTACCACTCTTTCCCACGTAACGCAAGTCAGGACATGCACCCGTACCTGCAGCTTCCTTTTCTAACCGAACTAGGGGCTTTTCCCGATCATTTCAGCAACCTTTCTACTGCCAAAGTCGTTTTCCTTCTCTTTATTTCAAGGTTACCGTGACAATATTACCCGTCTTGAAAAAGGTTGTAAAATTATATTTTCGCATTCTCTGCACAGTACACTTAAAAAAATGGATCAGATGTGCTACACACACAAAAGAACATTACTCACTACACCAAATACGACTTATCATTCTACCGCTTGTTGCATGGCCGGGACAGATAGAAGAAGAGCGATGATTCTTGTATTAATGCATTATGTGATCAAAAGTAGCCGGAAACCTGGCTAAAAATTACTTAAAAGTTGGTGGCGCCCTCCATCGGTTCGTTGTAACTGCGACGAACGGTCGCGGTGTTGAAGTGACGGAAAGCGCGGTGAGACCCGAAGAGCAGCCCACGAACAACAACACAAACGGGAGAGGACGGACACGACCTTACGAACAACAAGATCGAAACAACGGATTCACAAGGAAACCTAACTAGACAACTACGTCCACTCGTACACAGAACAAGAAAGTAAATACGCTGTCTAAGGCGAGGCGATATGTCCAGAGACGTACACAAGATTAGACTGGCCGGCTGAGCGAGAGGCCGGCGCTATAATACATGATCAGGGGCGCCGCTATTGGCCGCCGGAACCACGTGTTCCACTGTGGCGCCCTCACACTAAATGTGGGCCAGGAGGCGCGCGCAGCCACAGCTTACTGCGGAGATGGTGCGAAGACCTCTAGAGGTCTTGGACGTCCATGTCGTCTGGCGCGGATTGAAATTCCGCGGCGCGCGGTACCAGAGTGTTCGCCCACCCTTAGCCTTGCTGACAGCTTCCACTCTCGCAGACATACGTTCAGTCAAGTGATGGAAGCTATTTTGGGGAATCGCAGTCCATTCTTCACGGAGTGCTGCACTGAGGAGAGGTATCGATGTCGGTCGGTGAGGCCTGGCACAAAGACGGAGTTCCAAAACATTCCAGAAGTGTTCTATAGGATTCAGATCAGGACACTGTGCAGGCCAGTCCTTTACAGGGATGTTATTGTCGTGTAACCACTCCGGCACAGTCCGTGCATTATGAATATGTGCTCGATTGTGCTGAAAGATGCAATCGCCATCCCCGAATTGCTCTTCAACAGTGGGAAGCAAGAAGGTGCTTAAAACATCAGTGTAGGCCTGTGCTGTGGTAGTGCCACGCCATGAAAAACACCACCACTTCCGAATTTTACTGCTGCCACTAAACGCTGGCGGATGACGTTCACCAGGCATTCGCCATACCCACACCCTGCCATCAGATCGCCACATTGTGTACTTGATTCGTCACTCTACACAACGTTTCTTCTTTATTCAATGGTCCAATGTTTATGCTCCTTACATCAAGCGAGGCATTGTTTAGCATTTACTGGCGTAGTGTGTGGCTTATGAGCAGCCGCTCGACCATGAAATCCAAGTTTTCTCACCTCCTGCCTAACTGTCATATTATTGCAGTGGATCCTGATGCAGTTTGGAATTCCTGTGTGATGGTCTGGCTAGATGTCTGACTGTTACACATTACTCTGATTCAGTTTGGAATTCCTGTGTGATATTCTGGATAGTTGTCTGCGTATTACACATTACGATCCTCTCCAACTGTCGGCGGCCTCTGTCACTCAAGAGACGAGGGTGGCCTGTACGCTTTTGTGCTGTACGTGTCCCTTCTCGTTTCCACTTCACTATTACATCGCAAACAGTGGACCCAGGGATGTTTGTGAGTGTGCAAATCTCGCGTACAGACGTATGATACAAGTGACACCCAATCACCTGACGACATTCGAAGTCCGTGAGATCCGCGGAGCGCCCCATTCTGCTCTCTCACGATGTCTAATGACTACTGAGGTCGCTGATATGGAGTACTTGGCAGTAGGTGGCAGCACAATGCACCTAATATGAAAAACGTATGTTTTTGAGGGTAGATGCCTTTATTCTCCCGATATTTTTTAATTCCCATTCGGCGCCTGTGCCTGTGTCTGGAATGATCTGCTATCATGCTTGCGACATAACGAAGGTGCAACAGAACTAAGGTAGAACTTTGAAATCCTCTTCTCTATCATGTGCAGTCTTGGATGATCTCGGACTAGGAGCAAATCAGTAACTTTAATCGAGAAATTTATTACTGTCATGTTGTGCAATTTATTACATAGCATTTCCTTCCTCTTTGAGAGGCTACGGATATATAAGAATTTTTTGGTCGGAACGCTTTCCGCCCTATGGAGTCCCATCTACTTACGCTCGACCAAGGTCTCAGGGAGTTGAAAATCCGTATCCGCAGATCCCCAGACCATACTTCGTGAACACACAAATACTCTTCTGCCTACGTTTATGTAAACCCTCCCGCTTTCTCTGCGTTGCTGTATCTATGCGACTCAATCAGTCAGCTCTTAATAAAATGTGTATTCATAGTTACCACACTATAAGGGCTGGCTGAAACTTGGTAACCCATTGGGTAGACCATTTTAATAACACCTACGTATTAAAAGGATTTGGCCTTCTTTGATTCTGATGGCAGTTACAAGAGAAGCTCCTAATTCCATTCTCTTTTTTTAGAACGTTAAATATGATTCGGAAATAGCCGAGATAACGGCGAGATAACGGCGTCTGCATCAGTAAGATTATTCTTAGTAATCCCAAACTGCATGACTACTTTGATAATCCCGCTTTGCCACACGATTCTCCTTGGCAAAGACATCCACTTTCGACTACTGTGGACAGATAATATCTCTTTTTGCAACTTATAAGACAGCCAGCGAGAGTAACCTGTGTTTCTTCGTTTCGCTCACCAGTCCTCGGAACCAGTTCTTCAAAATGGTTCAAATGGCTCTGAGCACTATGGGACTCAACATCTGTGGTCATAAGTCCCCTAGAACTTAGAACTACTTAAACCTAACTAACCTAAGGACATCACACACATCCATGCCCGAGGCAGGATTCGAACCTGCGACCGTAGCAGTCGCGCGGTTCCTGACTGAGCGCCTAGAACCGCTAGACCACCGCGGCCGGCGGAACCAGTTCTGTTGCAGTGATTACTACCATTATTACTTGTGCTGTGTTGATCCTCATTAGCGACGTTCAGTCCTTCTGAATATCGTCTAATGCTGTCAACATTACGGGAAAGAGCTTGATATTAACTTCTGGTCCAGTCAACAACAGACTTCTCATCTATTTGGGCATTCTATGATAGATGAGCGAGATAATCTCTTCCGTGTCTATAGACGGGTGTAAATGACGTACTACAAAGACTTTGCTCAGAAAGATCTCTTTGAGAGAGCTTCTTATAAGATCGAACACCACCCGTGTCACTAATGCGTGCCTGTAATTAGCCAACACAGGCTCATTCAGGACATAAAACTCTGCATTGCACAGGCACACTTTATTTCAAGCCACACACCAAAATTGTGAAGGAAATCAGCAGGAAGGATTGTTGAATTTGTTCAGCGGAATTTTTAGCATAAACGTGGTGGAATGTCTAATGGTGCGGACTAGGGATGAAAATCATCTACTAGTTCAAAGTGCGATGGTTCTTCTCTACCAAATGGTGGCTGGTTCGTGCTTACTCGAACAGCTGTAGTTCAAGGGCTCATCGATCCACTATGCACTTCTCATGGCTAAATTTATTTTAACCATTTGTTTTTTTTTTTGGTTTACCAAACTGTGCCTCTATCTGTTCATTAAACCTAGTTTCTTCGAAGTCATCCCCAGCATTAAGTTCCCCCGAGTGGGCTGTTCTCCATTCAACTGCATCACCTTCGAGATAACTCAAGTCAACTCTATGCTGTGGTCCCAACGTTTAGGTAACGATTTTCTAAACGCTCTTAAAAATGCATAGAATGTATCTTTCATCTGGTTTAAACGTGGGGAATTGCTTGGTTACATTAGTACCTTTATCGAAGTGATATACTTCTAGTGTTTCCATTGGAAAAACTAATTCTGTCTACTATTGACAATATTATTCTTGATGTTTGTCAGTTAATACCATAATTTCCTTATGTCTTCTTCCATACTTTCTGAGTCAAACTACCGACTGACCAACCGATTTCTTCCTGTACCTTTTGCTAAACCAGTTAAATAACTTGTTCCTCCAACTTCTACAAGGAAATTCTAGGCACTATAGACCCTCGGAAATTTTCATTGCGTCTAAGATATTAAAAAATTAGTGTTTTTCTGATAGATGCTCCTTAATACCCAAAACTTCTGGCACATTTGTCTTTTTAAACGGTAGAACCTGTTGGCTTTACTGATACTTCAGGCTTAAGTCATTAGACGTAACTGGTTACATCCAAATCTCGTAACTCATTGCTAAGTGTGTTACACTGTGTCTGTATATCAGACTGTGGTTTTGTCCAGGAAATTATTTACCTTCTCACATAACTGAGTTGTCATTTTGTCTACTTGATTTTTTTTCATTCTGGACCTGGAAATATGTTCCTCTATGTCTGTGTTATTCTGATAGGATTTAGTATTACTGTGCTCACCGTCTAACGTAAATTCAGCACACATTTGTACTATTTTAGCATTTAACAGTTCTCTAAACTCCTAAATTTCTGGAAATTGCTCTTCCAATTTCCTAGTTATTATTGGCATATGGTCCAAATGAATGAAATATTATACCCAACAATTACTCGGTCTTTTTTCGTCACATAAAAACACACGTCACCGTTACACCAACAACTACCTATGTACTGTGCTATTAATTAATCTAACCGTATCCTGCCTTCACCCCACTAGGAATTGCGAAACCCACCAGTGGTTAGTGAAGTCAACGTATGCCGGCCGGAGTGGCCGTGCGGTTCTAGGCGCTACAGTCTGGAGCCGCGTGACCGCTACGGTCGCAGGTTCGAATCCTGCTTCGGGCATGGATGTGTGTGATGTCCTTAGGTTAGTTAGGTTTAAGTAGTTCTAAGTTCTAGGGAACTGATGACCACAGCAGTTAAGTCCCATAGTGCTCCGAGCCATTTGAACAATTTTTTTTGTAAGTCAACGTAGGGAGTCATTTCCGCCATCGCTCATCTACCTGGCGCCTCGTGAGTTTGGCGGAGCATCGGTACGTGATGTCCAGGACGCTCGGAAAATAATAACCGCCGTTGCTGCTCCTCTGAGAAACGATGTTGTCGCTTCAAACCTCCAGCTGGACTAGAAGCACTCCTGGAAACATTTCTTTCTCTTCAATTCATTTATGGCTGGTTGCTCGTGGATATGAATGATAATTTCGTAACAGTCCTCATTTTCTCTTTGAAATTTATATATATCGCGCTATGACGGACTACTGTTCCTTATATATTGTTCTGTACTGCCAAATATAGTTTATCTGTAATTTATTCATTTCACTTGTCCACAAAACGTCTCAAAAGTTGCCTTGCAAGTAATAAACAATTTATTAATTCATAATCTACAGAACTATAACTTCCTTTCGTGCATTTTAAATAAGTTTCTGTTGTGAGTCAACTCTTTTTCTCTTCATTAAATTTATTTTTTGGTTCCTTCATCGTTCGACGCATAGGTCACAAAAACTGTAATGTCTTCGTGTGACTGCATTTTTTTTCTTTTTTTTTTTTGCGTTAACTGTGTATTTTGTGACGTCACCATGCTCGCCTCATGTATCATTTTACTTGGATCTGGTACAGATCTCCACGTCACGTTTTTTAAATTAAAGAGTTCTTCATATTTTGCTGTCTTAAATATTCTTATAGTCGGTACAAATGTCTCACTACTGGTTGACATTATAATTCCATCTGCACTCTTGGAGGATTCGAACTCAGCTGACCTTAATCTCCCAAAACCTGATTACGCTGTTTTATTAATTCACTACTGGCCATTAAAATTGCTACACCAAGAAGAAATGCAGATGATAAACGCGTATTCATTGGACAAATATATTTTACAAGAACTAACATATAATTACATTTTCATGCAATTTGGGTGCATAGTTCCTGAGAAATCAGTACCCAGTACATCCACCTCTGGCCGTAATAACGGCCTTGATACGCCTGAGCATTGAGTCAAACAGAGCTTGGATGGCGTGTACAGGTACAGCTGCCGATGCAGCTTCAACACGATACCACAGTTCATCAGGAGTAGTGACTGGCGTATTGTGACGAGCCAGTTGCTCGGCCACCATTGACTAGACGTTTTCAATTGGTGAGAGATCGGGAGATTTTGCTAGCCAGGGCAGCAGTCGAACATTTTCTGTATCCAGAAAGGCCCGTACAGGACCTGCAACATGCGGTCGTGCATTATCCTGCTGAAATGTATGGTTCCGCAGGGATCGAATGAAGGGTGGAGCCACGGGTCGTAACACGTCTGAAATGTAACGTCCACTATTCAAAGTGCCGTCAATGCGAATAAGAGGTGACCGAGACGTGTAACCAATGGCACCCCATACCATCACGCCGGGTGATAGCCAGTATGGCGATGATGAATACACGCTTCCAATGTGCGTTCACAATGATGTCGCCAAACACGGATGCGACCATCATGATGATGTAAACAGAACCTGGGTTCATCCGAAGAAATGACGTTTTGCCATTCTTGCACACAGGTTCGTCGTTGAGTACACCATCGCAGGCGCTCCTGCATGTGATGCAGCGTCAAGAGTAACCACAGCCATGGTCTCCGAGCTGATAGTCCGTGCTGCTGCAAACGTCGTCGAACTGTTCGTGCAGATGGTTGTTGTCTTGCAAACGTCCCCATCTGTTGACTCAGGGATCGAGACGTGGCAGCACGATCCTTTACAGCTGTGCGGATAAGATGCCTGTCATCTCGACTGCTAGTGGTACGAGGCCGCTGGGATCCAGCACAGCGTTCCGTATTACCCTCCTGAACCCACCGATTCCATATTTTGCTAACAGTCATTGGATCTCGACCAACGGAGTCGCAATGTCACGATACGATAAACCGCAATCACGATAGGCTACAATCCAACCTTTATCGGCCGGCCGAAGTGGCCGTGCGGTTAAAGGCGCTGCAGTCTAGAACCGCAAGACAGCTACGGTCGCAGGTTCGAATCCTGCCTAGGGCATGGATGTTTGTGATGTCCTTAGGTTAGTTAGGTTTAACTAGTTCTAAGTTCTAGGGGACTAATGACCTCAGCAGTTGAGTCCCATTGTGCTCAGAGCCATTTGAACCAACCTTTAACAAAGTCGGAAATGTGATGGTACACATTTCTCCTCCTTACAAGAGGCATCACAACAACTTTTCACCAGGCAACGCCGGTCAACTGCTCTTTGTGTACGAGAAATCGGTTGGAAACGTTCCTCATGTCAGCACGTTGTCGGTGTCGCCATCGACGCCAGCCTTGTGTGAATGCTCTGAAAAGCTAATCATTTGCATATCACAGCATCTTCTTCCTGTCGGGTAAATTTCGCGTCTGTAGCACATCATCTTCGTGGTGTAGCAATTTTAGTGGTCAGTAGTATATTTCTGCTGTAGAAGTCGGAGTCGGTTAACGCTCGTTTTACACTTCTCGCAAACGTGACGCTATTTTGACATGAGAAATAATATCGACGACCGCATGGTTGGCTATCGACTTTCGTTACCGGCCTCTCACAAGGTTTCATTCGAGCATACCCAAAATTTTAAAGAAACACGTCATTCTTGAATCATTTATTAGAATTGCTACTATAATAAAATGTTACGCAATGATTCATGGACAGATACTGCCTAAACAGAGTACTCTGTTAGGAATGAGCTATTATCGTCAATATTTTACAAATTAAGAATGAATCGCACTTGTTTTTTATTTTGCAGTATGCATCACTGGAAATTTATCACAAACACATCACAATTATCATTAAATGTCACTTAATAACGAATTAACGATACCAGCCTTCAAGATAGACCATTATAACCAAGACTGCACTTAAACATCAAATGGTTAACGAATGACGTCGTGGTTTCTGGAGTCGAAAGTTGTTGGTTCCTATCCCGTTACATGAAATTTTTTTATGTTAACCTTCGTACGTTCTGTTGCCTTCTTATGACCGTAATACAGGTATGTTTTGCAATATTGGATTTTATTTACATTCAATCTAACCCGAGAACTAAGGATGAATTAAATATTTAGAGATTTCCAAGTATGTGGCTAGGCAGCAACCTAAGAGGGCAGCTTAAATTGCTGCTACTGAAACGAGCAACAGTAAAACTCTAATTTTTCCTTCTCACAAATAATTGGCTCCTTATTTCCGAATATCTGCCGCCTTTCGAGTGTGTGGTTAGGCAGGAATCTAACAGGACAGTTTAAATTGCTACGAGTGAAATTAGGAACATTAACATTCATTTTCTTCCTTGTCACAAATATTTCGCTGTATACTTGAGAATGTGTGGCGTTTCCCGCTGGTGTGGCTAGGCAGGAAACTAAGACTACAGCTTCAATTGCTGAAACGAGCAGAAATGATATTCATATTCTCCCTCTTCAGTAATATTTGACTCTGTATTTCCGGATATGTGGCGATTTCCGAGTGTGTGGTCATGCTGGAATCAAAGAGTACAGCTTTAAATGCAGCGACTAAAAAGAGTTACAGTAAAATTTGTATTTTTTCTTCTCACAAATATTCGTCTTTTTATTTCCGAATATGTAGCGACTTCCGAGTATGTGGTCAAATAGGCACCTAAGGGGACAGCTGAAACTGGAGCGGGTGAATCGAAGAGCGTTAATATTGATATTCTCCCCTATCACAAAGTCGACAGCCGATCATGTGGTTGTCATAGTGCGTGACGTCAAAAGGATGTCACGTTTGCGGGCATTGCTGAGAAATGAGCATTACCCATCGGCACTCTTCGAGGGCGTCGATTCATTCATGGAACGTCTGCAAACGCGTTCGGGCATACGTTTCCATCTAGGCGCGGCCTCTAACACTGTGACTGCTGCAGATGCCCTTCGTCCCTCCATTACACGAAACATAAATACCGCAGCGCCCTATAGAATATAAGCATCAATACGTATACCTCGCATAACTGTTTATTCGAATCTCGTCTGTCTGATAATATGGACGTGGAAATATTTCGTCTCGCCCACATAGGAGTGGCACGAAACATTACACATTGGTGACCTTGTGAACTAGCAGGAGTTCCCATTCTAGAAAAAAATAACGAAAACAGTGAGCAAGGCCACAGTAATAAAGCCTAAATGTCGGATTGCTTATTACTTTCAATATTTTAGAATCTGTGTATTTAAACGCAAAAGTGAAGCCTGCAGAGTTTTACTGAAGTTGAAAATTATATACCTCTTTGTATCCCTTTCGTTCGTGATGATTTCTGATTCAACAGTTGCTTCGGTAAGGACCAATGCCTCTTCAAACACCTTCAAAGTGATCATGCCTTGTCCTTTGTACCATTTCTCTCATTTTCCAAGAAAGCTTTTAGAACGAATTCACAGGAATTTTTATTCTCTGGCTCTTCCCAAAACCTATCTTCCTTGATGTATTTTGATGATTTCTTCGAAATTTATTGTGCACTTATTAAAATGTATGTACCGGGTGATCAAAAAGTCAGTATAAATTTGAAAACCGAATAAATCATGGAATAATGTAGATAGAGAGGTGCAAATTGACGCACATGCTTGGAATGACATGGGGTTTTATTAGAACCAAAAAAATACAAAAGTTCAAAAAATGTCCGACAGATGGCGCTTCATCTGATCAGAATAGCAATAATTAGTGTAACAAAGTAACACAATGCAAAGATGAGGTGCTTTACAGGAAATGCTGAATATGTCTATCATCATTCCTCAACAATAGCTGCAGTCGAAGAATAATGTTGTGAACAGCACTGTAAAGCATGTCCGCAGTTATGGTGAGGCATTGGCGTCGGATGCTGTCTTTCAGCATCCCTAGAGATGTCGGTCGATCGCGATAGACTTGCGACTTCAGGTAACCACAATGCCAATAATCGCACGGACTGAGGTCTGGGGACCTGGGAGGCCAAACATGACGAAAGTGGCGGCTGAGCACACGATCATCACCAAACGACGGGCGCAGGAGATCTTTCCGCGTCTAGTAATAATTTTTTTTGTTCTAATAAAACCCCATGTCATTCCAAGCATGTGTGTCAATTTTTACCTCTCTATCTACATTATTCCGTGGTTTATTAAGTTTTCAAATTTATACTGACTTTTTGATCACCCAGTACTACTAGTATGCCAGTTTACTCTTAATTTTTCAGTTATTTCTGTGGGTGAGTGGCGGCCTACAGACCGAACTAGCTACAATTTTTAGTTTATCCCTCATGTTAGCCTATCAGAGCTTAGTATGCATGAAATGTCTCATTCTGTAATAACGTGTTTTATTTTTTCCTTCAAATGCATTACTTCTCAGATCAAAGTATAACAGTTACCAAGTAGTGATTGTGGTCAAGTCTCATAGCAGCTTTCGAGCGGTCTTTCTAAATTTTGCGCTTCAGGGCCAGTACATTTATTTGAAAGCCCTGAGCTGTTACAGATGAAGAGACATATAGTTAAGAAATTCCTTAAATCTGTATCACATTTAGTAAGCCTCTTTTGCAACGGTTTTTGGTGTAACATGCACACGGGATTACTAATGGGGTCAACCAGCCTTCGTTCGTCTATCAGAAATCTCACATTTTACACGTCCTCACAGAATCGCGAATGTGTCAGGATCGTTTCGTTCATGTGGCTCAAAGTGAATCATTTTTGTTCTCCTTTGAAAATAAGGAGAATAACTGAACACAAGCGAGTTAGTAGATAAACTTACAACCTAATGTAAATCTACAAATAAAAAATGAAACATATTAAATGTCAACATATCGTTAGAGAATGCGATGTATAGCACTCTTCTATAGTCGTAATGTATCTTTACTACAGTTTTACTGCATATATATTTTACTGATATCACAGTACTTATTAACACGTGTGAAAAGCTACGCGTGAGCAAACAAGGCAACTTGTCCTCGCTCCACAAGTCTCACCGAGACTCGGCATTGCATATTTTTCAGTACGACGCAATGGCGAGGAAGGACCTAGCACAAATGGAACGACGCATTTAACAGAGTTGGCCTCACGAGTTTTACTGAAGACAACATCGTGCTACTTTGTAATTCAAGTTGTTGGTGTTAAAATACAGCTGTTTTAGAAACCGCTGTACACGCTACGAACTGTCAGAAAAGAAAGAGAAATTTCAATCAATAGTTACTATAACAGCTAAGAGCAACTTTATAAAAAAGTAAGTGATAAATTAGCAGCCCTCCCGTATGCTCAGTATGACAATTACGGTCAGAGTGTTGCGTGATGACAATGTTCACTAGTGAATGAGAGTTAATTTTCTTAATTGAAACGCCTTGCTAACGATCGATACTGCATTAGACAGAATGACCACTTCAGAATGTTGTGCAGTGCTACAGTATGGCTGATATGAGCTTTAGTGGTCGTCTCCTTCAGACAGTATAGCTATATGAAAACATTACGTTCTTGGTTATGATGAACAAGTTTTAAAAGTATTTCGTATTGTATTTGTACATTACTAGAATGCGACATTAAAAACTGGTTAAAAGAGACCAGATTTTTGTGATAGTAAAGTATAAGTGGAGCTATTGATTTGCTGCTGTTTTGCTAATACTCGAAGACAGGGACAGATATTGTAACCTTTGGGCGGAAGTACCTCTGCAGAATATGTCTGACATCTACGTTCTACACAAAGACAATGGCTTCAGACAAGCCATCAGGCCACTGTATATTGTGAGCCAAATATGTGGCCTAGCTCCAGTTACCTGTCAAATCATGGTATCGGCATCATTTCTCCCCAAATGTCAACACAGCAAGATAATTAGCTTCATCATCTCGTTATCGTGGCTAGCTGCAACAGTAGTCCTTGGTACATTATGCAGCTATGGAGGTGGTTGTGTAAATCCTAACATACAGAAACTGACAGCAACCAGCCACTTGTACAAGTCGATTATGTGGCTCAGTTGGGTAGAACCTGCTACAATGGTACTTACTTCAGTAATAACAGGGAACAGGTATCTAAATGAAGTAATCCATCACTTGGCCTCGGTGGACTTTTTACTGTCGCGCCATGATGATCTCCACGTCAGAAGACTCCATGCTCGAACCCGGATCCTGGCAACGGTCTCGTTGGGAATTATTATGCTTGTCGCTATGATTCCTACGGTGTGCAGTGTATTTGGAGGACTTTTTCAGCTGGGAAGTTGGACATTCTTCTGGCTGACGGCCTACTCCCTGCTGTGGCATTCTCAATTCCTGGGAATAGTGCTGACGGTGAGACACAGGCTGGGTGCCGTCAGGGCGCTGATGTTGAAGTGTGTCCAGCCACCAGTCGCCTCTGACGCTGACCTGGATCAGGCGCTGACACGAGCAGTGCCACCGATACTGTCAGCGTCAGCCGGGGACATTCTGCGGAAGCTGCAGCGCGCCAGGATGCTCCTGCATAGATCGGGGCTCCTCTGCTCACAACACTTTGGCCCTGCTTTGGTATTAGGTTTCCTATACCACGCTGTCATCATAGTCTTTCTGATGTACGCAATAATGGTGGTAAACGATACACCGGGATTACCGCCGGCTTTCGGGAGAGAGGTACTTTCGTATATGTGTCTCTCACTAGCGCTGACTGTCAGCTGCCTGCTCCTCCTGTGCTGGGCGTGTTCTTCTGCAGTGGAGCGAGCTGTCGAGACGGGACACACCCTGGCGAGGGTGCGAGTGCTGCTCAGAAGGTGTAACGCGACGGATGTGTTCCATCTTCCTCTGGAGATGTTGCGATTTCCTGCTTCTGGGTTTTTTGACATAAATCTTCATACCTTCAGATCTGTTGTAGCTACTACTTTAGCCTACTTAGTGGTAGTTAGACAGTTCTCCCCATCATAAGTGGTTTTAAGTCCTGTAAGTACTAATGCTCATTTAAAGAGCACGGTCTTGTATCAAGCGTTTGTCTGAATCACCTAACAAAATTTAACTTCATCAATAATTAAGTGGAAATTGTTTTCTCATATTTCCATACTTTACTCAGAATACCTACATGTACAGAATATGTAAGACACATACATTGCGCAAATATATTCCTTTACTCTTGAACATCATCCGAGATCTGATTATGTAACTTGTTTCACCTTCCTTCATAATTAACTTGAATTGATATACTTTAATATCGTAAGGATCCACTGAATGTTTCTGTACTTTTTGACAGAACTAAAACACAACAAAATCCCAACTTCAGTATCTACCGACAGCCATAAGGTGGACGACAATACTGTGAATGGACTACAGTAAATTAAAATTTTAATCTGAGCAGTACCAAGTGTTTTGTAACAATTGTTAAAAATAAGAATTTTTCTTTATTTACCAGAAGAAAAACTGCCGTAATTCATAAAAAGTTCAATTTTTGTAGTAAATCAATGTGTGTAAAATCGGTCAACATGTTTTTGCAACATAAATGTTTGTAATTTTCGTCACACTCGGCCTACTGAAATGACAGTATGGTTAGAAAATTATAGGACACGCGAACGAAACAGACAGTAATTAGTAGTCATAGTAGTGACTTGACAGTCTAATATTCTTTTTACTGCAATGATGTAACTTCATTCCGCAAGGCATTAGTACGAGTTTCAACTTTCAAAGTTTATGATATGATCTAGTAGTAGTAGTAGTAGTAGTAGTAGAAGTAGTAGCTTTATTCATCTGTAGATCTCTTTTTACAAGGATATTTGGACATGTCAAAGTATTTACAAATTTAGATCAATTTAAAATAAGGTAATTCGTATACACATATATTTACAGACTTCTAGTTACAGACAATCATTAGATTTACTCCTGATATACAGTACTTTTTTTACAAATAAGTTATTAAATAATGTAATGCCACATTGTTCACTCATGCCTCACTATCAGTCACTGCACACACTATACACACGTTGTTTCATGACACTTCACTCACTACACACATACATACACACACACACACACACCCTGTTGATCTCTGGACCATCTTTTATACTTCCCTTTTGCTATCCCGAAAAACTGATTCAGCATCCCTCCATGATGAGTGAGATGTTGAGCTCAGAAAGAGGAAGAGGTGTCAGTACTGTGCTATGCATAGCTTGGGGGAAAGTATTTCTAGAAAGCAAAAAAAGAGGGACAAAAACATAAGGTGAAGGTATTATTTGGAGCGTTCGGTATTTTATAATCATTATTATTATTATTTATTTGTAGAACATTTTTTAGCAAATCCCTACTCTCTTTTAGCTAAGTAATCGTTCAATGTACAAAATGTTTTGCGTAACAGGTACTTTTTAGCAGCCTTTTACAATAAGTGAATTTTTGCAGTTTCTTTAATCTCTTTTGGTAATTTATTGCACAGTTTTATTCCTCGGTAGAAAATGCTGTTTTGAGTTTTACCTTTATTTTTTCTTGGTAAATGTAAGTTGAGTCTATCTCTTGTTGCGTGGTCATGGACTGAGCTGTTTGTGCACTAATTACCAATGTTATTTTTTATGTGTACAACTGACTGGCAAATGTATTCACATGGAGCAGTTAAAATCACCAGTGTTTTGAGCAGATCATTAAAATGAGCTCGAATGGTATTTTTGGTTGTTATTGTTATGACTCTTTTCTGGAGTTTGGAAATTGTGTTCATATTTTGTACATTTGTTCCCCAAAAAAGAATGCCATAGCTAAGAACTGAATCTACATATGAATAATATGTACCTAAAAGACACTGCATATTACACATTGACGATAAGATTCTAAGGCCGTAAAATACTGATGACATTCTGTTTGCAAGCACCTTTGTGTGTTCACACCACTTCAACTGAGAATTAATATTCATTTCTAGAAATTGTGCATTTGTTACACAGTCAATAGAGGTGCAATCTACATTTAATTAAACATTGTCATTTTTCCTCTTCAAACTGAAATTCATGGCATTAGTTTTCTTTTTGTTCAATGTTACTTTATTGCTTATTGACCAATCATAAACTTCTTTGAGAGTTTCATTTGCTTTCTCGGCAAGGAGGTCTCTTGTTTTCTCAGTGACTATAGTATTGCTGTCATCAGCAAAGAGGATTTTTTCACCTTGAGTAACACTACTAGGAAAGTCAAAAAATGGTTAAAATGGCTCTGAGCACTATGGGATTTAACAACTGATGTCATCAGTCTCCTAGAACTTAGAACTACTTAAACCCAACTAACATAAGGACATCACACACATCGATGCCCGAAGCAGGATTCGAACCTGCGACCGTGGTGGTCACGCAGTTCCAGACTGAAGCGCCTAGAACAGCTCGGCCACACCGGCTGGTCTGGGAAAGTCATTGATGTACATCAGCAATAGTATTGGTCCTAATATGCTACCTTGTGGAACCCCTATATTAATGTATTTTGGCTTTGAGAAGTGTTTTACTAAATGTTTAGATCTATCTGAAGTATGTCTTATCTCTACTCTTTGTACCCTATCTGTTAGGTATGATCGATACCAGTCTTTAGCTACCCCTCTTATTCCTAATGCTTCTAATTTATTTAATAGAATCTTGTGATCGACTGTATTAAACGCCTTAGAAAGATCCAAAAATATGCCTCTGACACACTCGTCTTTATCAATAGCATCAAGTAAAACTTTTGTGAATTCTATTATGGCTGACTCCATATATTTGCCACTTCGGAAACCAAACTGTGATTCGTTTAAAAAATTGTATTTATTTATGTAATTCATTATTCTGTTTTTCATAATTACTTCTATTATTTTTGAGAATGCTGACAGCAGGGAAATGGCTTAAGCAAAGGTACAACTCCTTCCTGTTTTAACTGCTCTGGAAATCTCCCTGATGTGAAGGATTCATTTATTATATTTGTTTAGGGGCCTTGTATAACCCCTATGCATTGTTTCAGTACACACAGTGGTACTTCATCGAAGCCTACTGACTTTTTATTTTTTGGTTTTTGAATTGTTTTACTAACTTCAATCTCTGTGGTTGGAAGTTACATCATTGTACTTATTGCAACATTATTTACAGGTGTTATTTTTGTTCAGGGGAATTTTTGCTGTAACTTCTCTGCAATAATTGAAAAAAGTTCTTTTACATAGTTTGCTAAGTGCTGTGGATCATTTATTACTTGATCCCCCCCCCCCTCAGCAGTATGTTATTCTGCGTTTGTTTGCCTCTCCCCGTTTCCTTTTTTTATAACATCCCAGACTGCTTTGCTTATATTCTCTGCATTATATATTACTTTGTGATTAAATGACTCTTTTGCGGCTATCTTTTTGTATCTATGATAGAAATGTAATAATTTTGGATCACTGCAAATCTTTTTCATGGAACTGCGGTGTTTAAGTGTTTGGGAGGACTTTTTAATACCTGCTGTTATTCATCTATTTTTATGAGATACGTCTGGAAATGCCTTTTAATCTTTCAATTTAGACAATGCAGAGAATTTAAAGAATTTCATATTCACATTGATTTCCTTATACACTTCATCCCAGCTTTATTTTTCTAGTTCTTTTGAAAACTTTTATTTTGATTTCTGATAGATGTCGTTTGTAGGTTTGTACTTTAGGGAATGATTCGATTCCTGATTTTACCGTTGTTACTTGACCGAGATGGTCTGATAGTCCAAGATCTTTTACAGCTACAACACATTTTTCCCTGTCCATGTTTGTGACAACATGGTCAATTACTGATGAAGTCGTTGTGGTAACCCTTGTTGCACTATTGACCAATAGGGACATACCAAAACTTTGAAGGATGTTTATGAATGTGCTGCTGGATTCATTTATGATGTTAGTTTTGATATTAATGTCCCCATACAGAATTATGTTGATCTTTGTACTTGAGACTTCACCTAGAACTTGTGTTAACTCATTGAAAAAAGTGTCCACGCTACCACTGTGGGATCTATACACACACGAAATGATTAATTTCTTGGTGATATCAAGTCCTGCTAATTCAATAGCTGATATTTCAAAGTGTTTCTCTTCACTTACGGTACTGAGGTCAGGTCTTGATTTGAACTGTGTCCTTTTCTGATCTAAATGCATGAGCCTCCACCCTTTGAAGTGGTTCAACAGTAAGAGTTTGTCTTTTTATACAATGATAATACTGTGTCTCCACACCAGTGCTCAGTAATACAAACTACTGTGCAGTTCAACTTCCAATAGTTGTATTTTATTTTTATTGATGGCATGTTTTGATGGAGGATTGTTAAGTTTCTGAAATGCCCCCTGTTACTCTTTCCAGTGGTTTGTTTTTCTTTGTGACATTTGGTATTTGTGATACTTGAGGTATTAAAATCTGTCTTGTGAGTGATTGTTTCAGTATTTTTTAAAGTGCTGGAGATACTCTTTAGGCAGGGGAACCTGTTGTCTGGATTTATCCGAAAAAAGACCTAATTGTCCTACCTATGAAATCAGGTATTTGACCATGTGTGGCCCGAGATCCACCCCCTATACTTTCATGAATCAGCTGTACCAATCTGCCCTTCCTAGTCCTGTTTAGGTGTAGGCCATACCTAGTGAAACCCCATCTATTGATGGTCCTGACGGGCACCAGAGAAACATAAGCAAAGCTGGCTGTCATCAGAGCCATTCCTAACCCCACATTGATTCATCTCACTGCTCCATCAAGGTGTGGCTGATCATGACGCCAGAACAGCTCAACAAGTTGTACGTTGGTGCCATGAGTCAGGGAAGCTATATTGTCAAGGTCACCACCTGTTTCATATGCCCCATCCCTGTCTAAACTGTTTCCCACCCCACCCACTGTCACTACATGGTCTTCTTTTGTAAGTCCTTACATAAAGACCCTAGGTCCTCTATCATTTGACTTGGCCCTGCATTTTGCTTGAAGATAGTGGTGGCCTGGTACACTGCCCTAAACTTTCCTGTAACTGACAGCCCATACCCCATGGCTACTACCTAGTAGCAGCACTTTCTTCTTCCTAATACTTTGTACATTCCTAGGCTCCTTGGCCTTGGTTGAAATGTGCTGCACATTTCCTGCCCCCTCGTTACACCTGGGAGTCTTCTCCACTTAACTCTGGCAGTGCTAGATCTACATCTTAATCTAGACTAAATTGTGTAATAAAGTCGTTTTTCTAGTGTATTCTAAAAATTTTTATCCAGTATTTAGACCAAATGTCTGCACATAAGAGTTGTTTCGGATTCAGACACATTGCAAGTGAAATGTCTGGAAAATTCGAACACGCATACACCCCACTGTTTTCAATAAATGTTACTATTAGGTTAGTGCCAGCTGCTTTGCTCACATATAATTTATATTCTCCATAAATTTTTTAAATTGAATTCCTATGTTGTTCATAAGTTGTGACACCTTCTAAATGTACCACCCAAATGAAGGCCATAGAAACATAGTTGTTTACGAATTTACCTCTGGCCAAAAAGCGATTCTGGTATCTACAGTCCAAGGTTTCTGTTAATCATGCCTTTTGCGTTCTTATGGCGATATTTCTGTAGAAACTTTCATCCTGTAACAAATATTTCTTTGTATCTAACCGAGAAGTGATGCACTGGTTTACCATGACATCTCGCCATTGAGCGTCCATAAGCTCGAAATACCAATTTATTTTCATACATTAGCCTAAAAATTTTTTAACATGACTAAATATTTTCTTAAAACTTTTCACTCATGAGTTGAATTTCCAGAAACAGTGAAATACATATTTCTTTACTTCTACCATAGAAGCCAAATACCAATTTTTATAGACTTAGCTTTGAAAATGGTTTCCTAATGAAATAATCTCATAAAGATTTCATACCGTATTTCATTCTCTTAGGGTGTTTTTCTATTACTGACTCAGAAACCAAATATTAGTTTTCATAATTCTACCTGTAAGATTGCCTTAACAACGAATTATTCCCAAAAAGCCGTTCATCCTCAGCATCCTCTCTCCAAATTTCAAATTTCTGGCCTTAGCAGTTTGGGGTGGACGATGATGAGTAAGTGAATCAGTCTTGCCATGTTCCTCCCGTTTGAAGTTGAATTTCCAAAAAGAGTGAAACATGAACATTTTTCATTTCTAACCGATAAGCCAAATACCAGATTTCATAGATTTAGCTTTAAACATGCTTTCACCATCAAATATTTTCATAGGACTTTATATGTCAAGTCCTATTTCACCCCATCAGGGACTGAATGACCAAAAAACGGGGGAATTTTTTCTTTACTTTAGAGGAACCAAAAACAAAAATTTAATCGATATGGTTTTAAAGATGCTTGCATAATGAAATATTTCCACGAAAACTTTCATCCTCTATTTTATCACAATATGGGTTGCATTTGCGAAAACAGTGAAACATATATTTTTATTTGTAAGCAAAAGTCCAAATAATTTTTTTCATAGATTTAGCTTTAAAAATGCTTCCATAACGAAATATTTCGTAAAATATCTCATTCCCTATTCCACCGTCTTAAGGGTGAAATTTCTAAAAACAGTTAAATACATATTTTTTTTATTTGGAATTCCTTAATAATGATTTCTTTTCAAAACAACTTTCACCCACTATTTCACCCGAACAGGAGCTAAATTTCCTAAAATGCTGAAATATGTATTTCTTTATTTCTTACCCAGTAACCAAATATCAGTTGTCGTAGGCCTAGCTTAAAATTTTGCTTAATAACGAAGTTTTTCAAACGAACTTTCGTCCCCTTTGGGGTGGAATTTCTTAAATCCCTTCTTAAACTACACCTACAGTATAAGTTCAACGTTCTCTCCAAATTTCGAGTTTATGTCATTAGCGTTTTGGGGTAGGTGATAATGAGTGAGTCAGTCAGAACGGTGCCTTTTATATACACACGTAAAGGTTGGTTACGAAAATTGTCCTGTCAAATACAGTTTGGAAACAAAACGCAAGACACTAGATTAATAGATTTTCAAGTCACTACCGAACAATGAATTGAAAACAATGATATCAGAACTAAATTGTTACCGCCCCATCCTGTAGGTAGTCATTTACATCTACATCTGCATGGATACTCTGCAAATCACATTTAAGTGCCTGGCAGAGGGTTCATTGAACCACCTTCACAATGCTTTGTTATGCCAATCTGATTTCCCTTATTTTATCGTGGACTGATGACCTCAGAAGTTAAGTCGCATAGTGCTCAGAGCCATTTGAACCATTTTATCGTGGTGATAGTTCTTCCCTATGTAGATAGGTATCAATAAAATATCTTCGCATTCAGAGGAGAAAGTTGGCGATTGGAATTTCGTGAGAAGATTCCGTCGCAAAGAAAAACGCCTTTCCTTTAATGATGTCCAGCCCAAATCCTGTATTATTTCAGTGACACTCTGTCCCATATTTCACCATAATGCAAAACGTGCTGCCTTTCTTTGAGCTTTTTTCGATGTACTCCGCCAGTTCTATCTGCTAAGAATCCCACACCGCGCAGCAGTATTCTAAATGAGGACGGACAGTGATAGTGTAGGCAGTCTCCTTGTAGGTCTGTTACATTTTCTAAGTTTCCTGCCAATAAAACGCAGTCTTTGATTAGCCTTCCCCACAACATTTTCTTTGTGTTCCTTCCAATTTAAGTTGTTCATAATCGTAATACCTAGGTGTTTAGATGAATTTACGGCTTTTAGATTAGACTGAATTATCGTGTAACCGAAGTTACACTTTTCGTTATTTAGGGTCAAATGCCACATTTCGCACCATTAAGATATCTTTTCTAAATCGTTTTGCAGTTCGTTTTGATCTTCAGATGACTTTATTAGTCGATAAACGACAGCGTCATCTGCAAACAACCGAATACGGCTGCTCAGATTGTCTCCCGAATTGTTTATATACACTCCTGGAAATGGAAAAAAGAACACATTGACACCGGTGTGTCAGACCCACCATACTTGCTCCGGACACTGCGAGAGGGCTGTACAAGCAATGATCACACGCACGGCACAGCGGACACACCAGGAACCGCGGTGTTGGCCGTCGAATGGCGCTAGCTGCGCAGCATTTGTGCACCGCCGCCGTCAGTGTCAGCCAGTTTGCCGTGGCATACGGAGCTCCATCGCAGTCTTTAACACTGGTAGCATGCCGCGACAGCGTGGACGTGAACCGTATGTGCAGTTGACGGACTTTGAGCGAGGGCGTATAGTGGGCATGCGGGAGGCCGGGTGGACGTACCGCCGAATTGCTCAACACGTGGGGCTTGAGGTCTCCACAGTACATCGATGTTGTCGCCAGTGGTCGGCGGAAGGTGCACGTGCCCGTCGACCTGGGACCGGACCGCAGCGACGCACGGATGCACGCCAAGACCGTAGGATCCTACGCAGTGCCGTAGGGGACCGCACCGCCACTTCCCAGCAAATTAGGGACACTGTTGCTCCTGGGGTATCGGCGAGGACCATTCGCAACCGTCTCCATGAAGCTGGGCTACGGTCCCGCACACCGTTAGGCCGTCTTCCGCTCACGCCCCAACATCGTGCAGCCCGCCTCCAGTGGTGTCGCGACAGGCGTGAATGGAGGGACGAATGGAGACGTGTCGTCTTCAGCGATGAGAGTCGCTTCTGCCTTGGTGCCAATGATGGTCGTATGCGTGTTTGGCGCCGTGCAGGTGAGCGCCACAATCAGGACTGCATACGACCGAGGCACACAGGGCCAACACCCGGCATCATGGTGTGGGGAGCGATCTCCTACACTGGCCGTACACCACTGGTGATCGTCGAGGGGACACTGAATAGTGCACGGTACATCCAAACCGTCATCGAACCCATCGTTCTACCATTCCTAGACCGGCAAGGGAACTTGCTGTTCCAACAGGACAATGCACGTCCGCATGTATCCCGTGCCACCCAACGTGCTCTAGAAGGTGTAAGTCAACTACCCTGGCCAGCAAGATCTCCGGATCTGTCCCCCATTGAGCATGTTTGGGACTGGATGAAGCGTCGTCTCACGCGGTCTGCACGTCCAGCACGAACGCTGGTCCAACTGAGGCGCCAGGTGGAAATGGCATGGCAAGCCGTTCCACAGGACTACATCCAGCATCTCTACGATCGTCTCCACGGGAGAATAGCAGTCTGCATTGCTGCGAAAGGTGGATATACACTGTACTAGTGCCGACATTGTGGATGCTCTGTTGCCTGTGCCTATGTGCCTATGGTTCTGTCAGTGTGATCATGTGATGTATCTGACCCCAGGAATGTGTCAATAAAGTTTCCCCTTCCTGGGACAATGAATTCACGGTGTTCTTATTTCAATTTCCAGGAGTGTAGATAAAGAACCGCAAAGGGCCTGTAACACTACCTTGGGGAATTCCAGAAATCACTTCTCGATGATATTCCGCCAATTACTACGAACTGTGACCTCTCTGAGAGGGAGAGGAATTCGCAAATCCAGTCATATAACTCAGACGATATTCCATAAGTACGCAATTTCACTACAAGTCGCTTGTGTGGTACGGTGTCGAAAGTCTTCCGGAAATCCACAAATACGGAATCGATCTGATATCCCTTGTCAATAGCACTCAGCACTTCATGTGTATAAAAAGCTAGTGGTGCTTCACAAGAACGATGTTTTCTAAAACCATGTTGACCGTGTGTCAGTAGACCATTTTCTGCGATGTAATTCATAATGTTCGAACACAATATATTTTCTAAAATCCTGCTGCATATCGACGTTAACGATATGAGCCTGTAATATAGTGGATTACTCCTACTACCTTTCTTGAATAATGGTGTGACCTGTGCAGCTTTCCAGTTTGGGTACCGATCTTTCGTCGAGCGAACGGTTGTATGTGATTGTTAAGTATGGAGCTAATGCATCAGCATACTCCGAAAGGAATCTAATTGGTGTCCAGTCTGGACCAGAAGACTTGTTTTTATTAAGTGATTTAAGTTGCTTCACTACTCCGAGGATACTTCCTTCTACGTTACTCATGTTGACAGCTGTTCTCAATTCGAATTCTGGAATATTTACTTCGTCTTTCTTTGTGAAGGCATTTGGGAAGGCTGTGTTTAGTAACTCTGCTTTGGCAGCACTGTCGTCTTGACATCTCCATTGCTATCGCGCAGAGAAGGCATTGATTGTTTCTTGCCGCTAACATACTTCACATACGACCTGAATCTTTTTGGATTTTGTACCAGGTTTCGAGACGAAGTTTCGTTGTGGAAACTGTTATAAGCGTCTCGCAATGAAGTCCGCACTAAATTTCGAGCTTATGTAAAATATCGCCAGTCTTGGGGATTTTGGGTCTGTTTAAATTTGTCATCTTTATTTCGGCGTTTCTGCAACAGTGTTCTAACCCGTTTTGTGTACCAAGGAGTATCAGCTCCGTCGTTTGTTAATTTATTTTGTATAAGTCTCTCAATTGCTGCCGATACTATTTCTTTGAATTTAAACCACATCTGGTCTACACTTATATTATTAATTTGGAATGAGTGGAGATTGTCTCTCAGGAAGGTGTCAACTTAATTTTTTCAGCTTTTTTTAATAGGTATATTTTTCGCTTATTTTTCGACGATTTTGGGATTACAATATTCAATCTCGCTACGACAAGCCTGTGTTCACTAGTCCCTGATTCGGGTTTGATGCTCGTTGTTAACTCAGGATTATTTGTTACTAAGAGACCAAGTGTGTTTTCACAACCATTTACTATTCGCGTGGGCTCATGAACTAACTGCTCAGAATTATTTTCAGAGAATGCGTTTAGCACAGTTTCGGATGATATTTTATGCGTACCTCCGGAATTCGCTAACATATCGAGGGTAAATTAAAGTCAACACCAACTATTATCTCATGGGTCGGGTACATGTTTGAAATCAAACTCAAGTTTTCTTTGAACCTTTCAGCAGCTGTATCATCTGAATTAGGGGGTCGGTAAAAGGATCTAATTATTATTTTATTCTGGTTGCCAACAATGACCTCTGCCCATACTAACTCACAGGAAGTACGTAATTCATTATCGCGACAAGTTAAACTACTTCTGATAGCAACAAACACGCCACCGCCAACCGTGTTTAGCCTATCCTTTCGGAACACTGTTAGGTTTTTGGCAAAAATTTCGACTGAGCTTATATCCGGCTTTTGGAAACTGTCAGTGCCTATAGCGATTTGAGCATCACTGCTTTCTATTAGCGCTGGGAGCTCTGGTACTTTTCCAACACAGCTACGAGAATTTACAACAGTTATATTAATGATTCCTGTACCTACAGTTTTCCTGTGTTCAGCCTGCACCCTTTGTGACTGAAGCCCTTCTTTGTGTTTTCCCGAGACTCTCTAACCTGAAAAACCGCCCAGTCCACGCCAGCCCCTGCTACTCGTGTAGCTGCGTCCTGCGTATAGTGGACACTAACCTATTCAGCCGAACCCGAAACCCAACCACCCTTTGGCACAAGTCAAGGAATCTGCAGCCTACACGGTTGTTGAACCGTCTGAGCCTTTGATTGAGACCCTCCAGAGACAGAGCAGAGAGACATGTTTGAGAAGTGGTGGGGCTCTCCTGTCCAGAGAGGAGTTATATCGACGCAGATTAGTCCATTTACGAAGGCAAAGTCTATTGTGCTTTTGCCGTTGAAGAAAATATATGTAGGTTCATTGAGACTGTTTAATAATATAAAGCCTACCCCGTGTAACTTTTGATTTAATCTTTTTCCTTGTAGTTTTGTACGTCCCTCCGATAGTTTAAATCTCTGGTAGTGATTAGTGGTTTATCACATCTGCTCTGGACGTTCAGCTGGCCTATTTCATGTGTAATATCAGTAGCTATTTCTTTTGGTTGGAACTTTGCCGATATTATTGTATTCTGTTGTGTTTCCGTTAAAACTGTATGTTCCTGTTTGTTAGCTGCAGAAATTGGCGTTGGTTCTGGTTGTATCAGAATAGTTATTCCTCCTACAGTCCTTCTTCCTTTGCCTTGTTTTGCTTGACGGCGAGAGCAGTAAAACAATGGGTGTTGCCAGTTTTCTTTTAAGATTCCTCTGTCGTAATCTTGTAGAAAGTCTCTTCGACTAATGTTCATTGCACCTTTGAGACCTTATATATTCCACGGGAGGGTTTTGAGTTTCCTACCGTTTTTACTTCTTTGCCTACTTTCGAGCGGTGCTTTTTTTTTGAGTGGTGCTATTTTTTAGTGGTGCTTTTACGCCATCGTCCCGAAAAATACACAGAAAACGGAGGAGTCTTGCAGTGATCCTTGCTTACCAGAATCCAGCTCCATTTGCTAGTTCTAAGAAGTGGA
This sequence comes from Schistocerca serialis cubense, assembly GCF_023864345.2. Taxonomy (NCBI): domain Eukaryota; kingdom Metazoa; phylum Arthropoda; class Insecta; order Orthoptera; family Acrididae; genus Schistocerca; species Schistocerca serialis. The sequence goes on along the minus strand of NC_064638.1, from coordinate 63,685,158 downwards.
AAGGGTTACTTTCTTTAAATCTATTTAGAATGTACTTTACTTGTATGAAACGCAAAGTACTGTGAGTAGTTGTTAATTAAGTAGTAGTAAGATACATACTGACACGCATCAGAAAGTCGAGGCAGAACGACTCTATCAGGCCTGGCAGCACAGCGCTCTGCTGGCCCAAGTGGTCTGGCTGCGCTACTGCGTAGCGCTCCGACCGCTGCGGCGAGTGATGCTGAGGGGGAAATGGACGCTGCAGCCGGAGGCGGTGACCGAAGCAGTCGCATTGTTACACACCAATCACTTTGCTGACAACAATACTACTTACGTCACGATAGATTTATATTCTACCGAGGAAATACTGTGGCTTCTACGCTCTTGTCCAAAAAAAAGTAACATGTGGAGTATCCACATTATTCAATGCCATCTGAGAATTGTTGCTTTTCGAATCGTTTAAGTGTCATGCAAAGTGCTTGATATGCCATCGCACTATTATAAACTCCAAAAACACTTGTTGGAGAGTCATTACAACACTGGCCCCAAAGACACTACGGTGCACTTGTTTTCTGATGAACGACGGCGAATGTTGGCTGAACTGAAGACGGTTTGATTTACCATGGCTTTTCCTGTCTGGTTTGCGAATATCGAAGAACAAACAAATAATAATAAGTAATTATAATAGTATGTGATCAGTTGATACAAACTTCGCGCACTTGACAATAGTGGACCTTTGATATACTTTGTAACACGGAACCTTTAGCCTAGCCAAGATTCCGTTTAACTGGAACAATAGCTTGCAACATAAATGAAACACAAGATTAAATAAGATCACTGTATTCACAAAATACACTCCTAGAAATGGAAAAAAGAACACATTGACACCGGTGTGTCAGACCCACCATACTTGCTCCGGACACTGCGAGAGGGCTGTACAAGCAATGATCACACGCACGGCACAGCGGACACACCAGGAACCGCGGTGTTGGCCGTCGAATGGCGCTAGCTGCGCAGCATTTGTGCACGCCGCCGTCAGTGTTAGCCAGTTTGCCGTGGCATACGGAGCTCCATCGCAGTCTTTAACACTGGTAGCATGCCGCGACAGCGTGGACGTGAACCGTATGTGCAGTTGACGGACTTTGAGCGAGGGCGTATAGTGGGCAGGCAGGAGGCCGGGTGGACGTACCGCCGAATTGCTCAACACGGGGGGCGTGAGGTCTCCACAGTACATCGATGTTGTCGCCAGTGGTCGGCGGAAGGTGCACGGGCCCGTCGACCTGGGACCGGACCGCAGCGACGCACGGATGCACGCCAAGACCGTAGGATCCTACGCAGTGCCGTAGGGGACCGCACCGCCACTTCCCAGCAAATTAGGGACACTGTTGCTCCTGGGGTATCGGCGAGGACCATTCGCAACCGTCTTCATGAAGCTGGGCTACGGTCCCGCACACCGTTAGGCCATCTTCCGCTCACGCCCCAACATCGTGCAGCCCGCCTCCAGTGGTGTCGCGACAGGCGTGAATGGAGGGACGAATGGAGACGTGTCGTCTTCAGCGATGAGAGTCGCTTCTGCCTTGGTGCCAATGATGGTCGTATGCGTGTTTGGCGCCGTGCAGGTGAGCGCCACAATCAGGACTGCATACGACCGAGGCACACAGGGCCAACACCCGGCATCATGGTGTGGGGAGCGATCTCCTACACTGGCCGTACACCACTGGTGATCGTCGAGGGGACACTGAATAGTGCACGGTACATCCAAACCGTCATCGAACCCATCATTCTACCATTCCTAGACCGGCAAGGGAACTTGCTGTTCCAACAGGACAATGCACGTCCGCATGTATACCGTGCCACCCAACGTGCTCTAGAAGGTGTAAGTCAACTACCCTGGCCAGCAAGATCTCCGGATCTGTCCCCCATTGAGCATGTTTGGGACTGGATGAAGCGTCGTCTCACGCGGTCTGCACGTCCAGCACGAACGCTGGTCCAACTGAGGCGCCAGGCGGAAATGGCATGGCAAGCCGTTCCACAGGACTACATCCAGCATCTCTACAATCGTCTCCATGGGAGAATAGCAGCCTGCATTGCTGCGAAAGGTGGATATACACTGTACTAGTGCCGACATTGTGCATGCTCTGTTGCCTGTGTCTATGTGCCTGTGGTTCTGTCAGTGTGATCATGTGATGTATCTGACCCCAGGAATGTGTCAATAAAGTTTCCCCTTCCTGGGACAATGAATTCACGGTGTTCTTATTTCAATTTCCAGGAGTGTATTATACTAAATTAAATCACCTAGACACTTACATTAATTGTGTTGCTGAGTGCAACTATGAGTGAGCCTAGTGAGACTGCGTCTCTTAAAGTAATGGCGGTGTGCCAAATAATTGTCTGCAGCAATGGCAGATACGCGCTCTATCAAGACGGCTTCCAGAAAAAAACGGCGCCGTCTTCTCGGGAAGACACCTGAACTGCGTCATTATTCTAATGTTTCAGCAGTTGCACGCCAGAATCGATACAACCGCTTATACTAATTAACAATTTACGTAATTCTTTAACAACTTACACTAATTAATATCCTACGTAATTCTTTATTTATATTCTGCTCTTATACCCACGTTTTTGCTATATCTCCACGTATGTCCACGTATTATGTTCGAGTATATTGACTTTTCTGGAGACTAGAAATCTACTCTATAGGAATCAGCATGGGTTTCAAAAAGACGATCGTGTGAAACCCAGCTCGCGCTATTCGTCCACGAGACTCAGAGGGCCATAGACACGGGTTCACAGGTAGATGCCGTGTTTCTTGACTTCCGCAAGGCGTTCGATACCGTTCCCCACAGTCGTTTAATGAACAAAGTAAGAGCATACGGACTATCAGGTCAATTGTGTGATTGGATTGAAGGGTTCCTAGTTAACAGAACGCAGCATGTCATTCTCAATGGAGAGAAGTCTTCCGAAGTAAGAGTGATTTCAGGTGTGCCGCAGGGTAGTGTCATAGGACCGTTGCTATTCACAATATACATAAATGACCTTGTGGATGACATCGGAAGTTCACTGAGGCTTTTTGCAGATAATGCTGTGGTGTATCGAGAGGTTGTAACAATGGAAAATTGCACTGAAATGCAGGAGGATCTGCAGCGAATTGACGCATGGTGCAGGGAATGGCAATTGAATCTCAATGTAGACAAGTGTAATGTGCTGCGAATACATAGAAAGATAGATCCCTTATCATTTAGCTACAAAATAGCAGGTCAGCAACTGGAAGGAGTTAATTCCATAAATTATCTGGGAGTACGCATTAGGAGTGATTTAAAATGGAATGATCATATAAAGTTGATCGTCGGTAAAGCAGATGCCAGACTGAGATTCATTGGAAGAATCCTAAGGAAATGCAATCCGAAAACAAAGGAAGTAGGTTACAGTACGCTTGTTCGCCCACTGCTTGAATACTGCTCAGCAGTGTGGGATCCGTACCAGATAGGGTTGATAGAAGAGATAAGATCCAACGGAGAGCAGCGCGCTTCGTTACAGGATCATTTAGTAATCGCGAAAGCGTTACGGAGATGATAGATAAATTCCAGTGGAAGGCTCTGCAGGAGAGACGCTCAGTAGCTCGGTACGGGTTTTTGTTAAAGTTTCGAGAACATACCTTCACCGAAGAGTCAAGCAGTATATTGCTCCCTCCTACGTATATCTCGCGAAGAGACGATGAGGATAAAATCAGAGAGATTAGAGCCCACACAGAGGCATACCGACAATCTTTCTTTCCACGAACAATACGAGACTGGAAGAGAAAGGAGAAGTGATAGAGGTACTCAAAGTACCGCCCGCCACACACCGTCAGGTGGCTCGTGGAGTATGGATGTAGATGTAGATTCTGCAAATGTGCCTTTAAAGTAGCCACTAAGGGAATACAGAGTTAAGGGTAAGTGGAGTACAGACAATCTTTAATGGCCGGCTGCATCAGTTATTTGAATTAGTTAAGTGTCTTAATGGAATATGAGAACTATTTGGTAAGACATATGGCTGATAAGATTGATGCTATGAAACAATAAGTAACCCTCCCGGAAAATACAACTTCAATTTCATGACATGGCACTTTTCCTGTAACCCAGGTGAAGCGTTTGTGGACCAGAAATGACTGGCTACGTTTCAGTAACTGAAATATTTCATTATGAGTGCCCAAAGAGATTCCAAGATGTCGTATGACTGAAGACAGATTTCTATTTGTCAGATCGTTCTCTCTTTTGGCTGTTCATTACTTTAAACTTGAGCTGACAGACGTGCAGTGTAGCACCCAGCTCAAAGACCTGTTTGTCTAATCGAGGAGTTTACCAGACTTTTGTGAAATGCTACCTCAAGAGCAATATCATCGACTGCACAGACAAACCGCTAAAGTTCTTTCAAGGTTTGGTTCACACATGTGTGGTGAATATTCTTGGATGTTATGAAACTGACAAAGCTTTACAAGCGTTCAGGTTTAAGAGATTTTGATCTGTGTAGCTCATATGGTTGACTGTATCATGAGGCACAGATCCAGATATATTTCATATTCTAAAATCGAAATATGTGTAAATATATAAACATCACAACTTAATGTTAAATGCCTGGACGTAAAGCTTTTTCTAGTTCTGCTCATCGTTTTAGCACTTTCTAACGCGTGCGCTTGTGTGTTTTGAACTGTGGACCTAGAATCGACGAAGAGGCTCCGTCCCGCCGTAGCCCTCAGTAGTTTACAAACCCACACCAGGCCACAGCAGGCCATCCCCCGGGAACGTCTCATTCTAGCTGAGTGTAGCCCCAATGTATGTGTGGTGGAGTAATTATGGTGTACGCGTAAGTGGAGACAATGTTTGCGGAGCAATCGCCGACACAGTGTAACTGAGGCGGAATAAGGAGAACCAGCTTGCAGTCCTCGAGGCAGATGGAAAACCACCTTAAAAACCATCCACAGGCTGGCCGGCACACCAGACTTCGACACCAATCCGCCTAGTGGATTCGTGCACCTGCACGTCTTCCCGCTCGGGAAGCAGCATGTTAGTCCTGGCGGCTAGCCGGGGGGGGGGGGGGGGGGCACACACTATTTAACGTACTTCTTTAATCTGGTAATAAAATCATCAGTTATTTTGCTCCCCAAATAGCAAAACTCATATATTACTTTAAGTGTCTCTTTTCCTACCTAATTCCCTCAGCATCACCCGATTTAAATCGACTACATTCTATTATCGTCGTTTTGCTTTTGTTGATGTTCATCTTATATCCTCCTTTCAAGACATTGTCTATTCCATTTAACTGCTCTTCCAGGTCCTTTGCTGTCTCTGACTGAATTACAATCTCATCGGCGAACGTCAAAGTTTTTATTTCTTCTCCATGGATATTAATTCCTACTCCGAATTTTTCTTTTGTTTCCTTTACTGCTTGCTCAACATACAGATTGAATAACATTGGCGGTAGGCTACAACCCTGTCTCACTCCCTTCCCAACCACTGCTTCCCTTTCATGCCCCTCGACTCTTACAACTGTCGCCTGTTTTCTGTACATATTGTAAACAGCCTTTCACTCCCTGTATTTAACACCTGCAACCTTCAGAATTTGAAAGAGAGTATTTCCTGTCAACATTGTCATAAACGTTCTCTTAGTCTGCAAATGTTATAAACGTAGGTTTGCATTTCCTTAATCTATCGTTTAAGATAAGTCGTAGGGTCAGTATTGCTTCATGTACTCCAACATTTCTACGGAATCCAAGCTGATCTTCTCCGAGGCCGTCTTCTACCAGTTTTTCCATTCGTCTGCAAGGAATTCGTGTTAGTATTTTGCAGCTGTGTCTTATTAAACTGATAGTTAGGTAATTTTCACACCTGTCAACACCTGCTTTCTTTGTGATTGGAATTAATATATTCTTCTTGAAGTCTGAGGGTATTTTATCTGTCTCAGACATCTTGCTCACCAGATAGTAGAGTTTTGCCAGGGCTGGCTCTCCCAAAGTTATCAGTAGCTCTAATGAAATGTTGTCTACTCCCGGGGCCTTGTTTCGACTTAAATCTTTCAATGCTCTGTCAAACTCTTCACACAGTATCATATCACCCATTTCATTTTCAACTACGTCCTCTTCCATTTCCAAAACACAGTCTTCAAGTATGTCGCCCTTGTATGGACTCTCTATACAGGGTGAACCATTGATAGTGACCGGGCCAAATATCTCACGAAATAAGCATCAAACGAAAAAACTAGAAAGAACGAAACTCGTCTAGCTTGAACGGGGAAACCAGTTGGCGCTATGGTTGGCCCGCTAGATGGCGCTGCCGTAGGTCAAACGGATATCAACTGCGTTTTTTTGAATACGTACCCCCATTTTTATATTATATATTCGTGTAGCACGTAAAGAAATATGAATGTTTTAGTTGGAACACTTTTTTCGCTTTGTGATAGATGACGCTGTAATAGTCACAAACGTATAAGTACGTGGTATCACGTAACAAGCCGGCCGAAGTGGCCGTGCGGTTAAAGGCGCTGCAGTCTGGAACCGCAAGACCGCTACGGTCGCAGGTTCGAATCCTGCCTCGGGCATGGATGTTTGTGATGTCCTTAGGTTAGTTAGGTTTAACTAGTTCTAAGTTCTAGGGGACTAATGACCTTAGCAGTTGAGTCCCATAGTGCTCAGAGCCATTTGAACCATTTTATCACGTAACATTCCCCCAGTGCGGACGGTATTTGCTTCGTGTTACATTACCCGTGTTGAAATTGACCGTTTACCAATAGCGGAAAAGGTCGATATCGTGTTGATATATGGGTATTGCGATCAAAATGCCCATCGGGCGTGTGCTATGTATGCTGCTCAGTATCCTGGACATCATCCAAGTGTCCGGACCATTCGCCGTATAGTTACGTTATTTATGGAAACAGAAGTGTTCAGCCACTCGTGAAACGCCAACCACGACCTGCAACAAATGATGATGCCCAAGTAGGTGTTTTAGCTGCTGTCGCGGCTAATCCGCACATCGGGCTGCTGTCGCGGCTAATCCGCACATCAGTAGAAAACAAATTCCGCGAGAATCGTGAATCTCAAAAACGTCGGAGTTGAGAATGCTGCATCAACATAGATTGCACCCGTACCATATTTCTATGCACCAGAAATTGCATGGCGACGACTTTGAACGTCGTGTACAGTTCTGCCACTGGACACAAGAGAAATTACGGGACGATGACAGATTTTTTGCACGCGTTCTATTTAGTGACGAATCGTCATTCACCAACAGCGGTAACGTAAACCGCTATAATATGCACTATTGGGCAACGTAAAATCCACGACAGCTGTGACAAGTGGAACATCAGCGACCTCGGCGGGTTAATATTTGGTGCGGCATTATGGGAGGATGGGTAATTGGCACCCAGTTTATCGATGGCAATCTAAATGGTGCAATGTATGCTGATTTCCTACGTAATGTTCTACCGATGTTACTACAATATGTTTCACTGCATCACAGAATGGCGATGTACGTCCAACAGCATGGATGTCCGGCACATAGCTCGCGTGCGGTTGAAGCGGTACTAAATAGCATATTTCATGACAGGTGGATTGGTCGTCGAAGCACCATACCATGGCCCGCACGTTCACCGGGTCTGACTTCCCCGGATTTCTTTCTATGGTTAAAGTTGAAGGATATTTGATATCGTGATCCACCGTCAACGTCTGACAGCATGCGTCAGCGGATTGTCAATTCATGTGCGGACATTACGGTGGTGGTGGTGGTGGTGGTGGTGGTTAGTGTTTAACGTCCCGTCGACAACGAGGTCATTAGAGACGGAGTGCAAGCTCGGGTTAGGGAAGGATTGGAAAGGAAATCGGCCGTGCCCTTTCAAAGGGACCATCCCGGCATTTGCCTGAAACGATTTAGGGAAATCACGGAAAACCTAAATCAGGATGGCCGGAGACGGGATTGAACTGTCGTCCTCCCGAATGCGAGTCCATTGTGCTAACCACTGCGCCACCTCGCTCGGTGGACATTACGGAAGGCCAACTGCTCGCTGTTGAGAGGCATGTTGTTACACGCATTGCCAAATGCATTGCGGTTGACTGACATCATTTTGAGCATTTATTGCGTTAATGTGGTATTTATAGCTAATCACGATGTAACATCATGCGTTGTCAGAAATGATAAGTTCACAAAGGTACATATATCACATTGGAACAACTGAAATAAAATGTTCAAGCGTACCTACGTCCTATATTTTAATTTAAAGAACCTACCTGTTGCCGGCCGGAGTGGCCGTGCGGTTCTAGGCGCTGCAGTCTGGAACCGGGTGACCGCTACGGTCGCAGGTTCGAATCCTGCCTCGGGCATGGATGTGTGTGATGTCCTTAGGTTAGTTAGGTTTAATTAGTTCTAAGTTCTAGGCGACTGATGAACTCAGAAGTTAAGTCGCATAGTGCTCAAAGCCATTTTTGAACCTACCTGTTACCAACTGTTCGTCTAAAATTATGAGCCATATGCTTTAACTATTACAGCGCCATCTATCACAAAGCGAGAAAAGTGGTCCAATTAAAACATTCATATTTCTTTACGTACTACATGAATATGGAATAAAAAATGGGGTTTCCTATTTAAAAAAAAAGGCAGTTGATATCTGTTTGACCTATGGCAGCGCCATCTAGCGGGCCAGCCATAGAGCCATCTGGTTTCCCCCTTCAAGCTAGACAAGTTTCGTTCTTTGTAGTTTTTTCGTTTCACGCTTATTTCCTGAGATATTTGGCCAGGTCACGATCAATGGACCACCCTGTATATTCCTTCCACGTCTCTGCTTTCCCTTCTTTGCTTAGAACTGGTTTTCCATCTAAGCTCGTGATTTTCATATAACTGGTTCTCTTTTCTCCAGAGGTCTCATTAATATTCTTGCAGGCAATATCTATCTTACCCCTAATGATATATGCCTGCCACCGTACTTCCCAAATTCCCACTATATCTGTCTTTAACCTATACATTTACCTTTTTAAATTTTTTAACCTACCTGCCCGATTAAGGGATCTGACTTTTCACATTCCGATCCGTAGAAAAATAGCTTTCTCTCTCACAACGGTGGAGATCCGAATGGGGGACTATTTTACCTCCGGAATATTTTACCCAAGAGGAGGCCATCATCATTTAACCATACAGTAAAGCTGCATGTCCTCGGGAAAAATTACGGCTGTAGTTTCGCCTTGCTTTCAGCCGTTCGCAGTACCAGCACGGCAAGGCCGTTTTGGTTAGCATTGCAAGGCCAGATGAGTCAATCATCCAGGCTGTTGCCCCCGCAACTACTGAAAAGGCTGCTTCAGGAACCACACGTTTGTCTGGCCTCTCGACAGATACCCCTCCATTGCTGTTGCACCTACAGTACGGCTATCTGTATTACTGAGGCACACAAGCATGCCCACCAACGGCAAGGTTCATGGTTCATGGGAGGGAGAGGGGGAGTTAAAACTTTCGCTGATCCAACTGTAACCTCAATTATTTAATAAAAGACATCATAGTCGCCGTTAACTGTATGAAATATTTATTATTACGATTGCAATTTTGGCCTTAGGGTTATTTTCAAGAAACTCTGCAAAAGTTATATTCTGTCAGAATATAAGACTATCTGACATGAGTACATGTCGTCATCAAAATACAGCCTTTTGAATGCGAGAGTCCCCCAAGATCCGATGAGTACGACACTTATTATTTATATCGTAAAATGTTGTTAAATATGTGCTGAACAAGATTGTGAATCCCAGTCATGAGAAGTTAATTAAATTATTTAAGCTGGTCCACATATATTCTGAACATTATATACGTTCGAGCCAATAGCAGCTATTTCACGAGCAAACAATTACAACTGTGCGTGGCTACCCCTAGAAATAGCAGGGAAATTCACTCGCACACTTAGCTGTCCCGTCAGATTATTACAAAAGTGGGAATTTTTTGCAACAGTAGTCATTCAGTGCTTACAACTCTTGTCTCCTAATCCGTTCTGTGAAGCCGTGCTCTTCATGTTTTACTCATCAACTGTAATTATGCCAGGTGCACAAAAAATCAAACATTTAACTATCATTTGCGTTAGTAAACCAGAAACAGGAGAATAGTCTTCATAAGCTTGGATGTTTCATCAGACCACCATTAAGAAAGAACTGATATAAGTTTTTTTAAAGGTGGAATAAGCGACACATAAACACACTATCAGGATAAGAATTTATAGGGTGCACGTACTGAAAGAATTTAGTATCTTATATCAGTGGAGACTAAAGGAGAAATGGCAAATGAAATCGTCAAGTAACAACATAAATGGGGAGTACAATGTTATTAAGGAAATTATAATGTACAAAGCAACTGATGTATTAGGAAAGAAGGAGAAGAAACATTCTAAAAGGGTCATGGGTGAACTGCCAGATGTTGGTGTCCAATGGGCACAATATTTCGGCAAACGACCACGTTGCCATCATCATCATCATGTGCGCCGACGAACTGACTGAAAGGGGTGTGGGAGGGGCGACGCTGCGCTCTTGTCCTCTTCCCTTCTCCCTCCGATCCGCCGCCCCATTGGCCGTCCGTGCCCAGCATACTTAGCCCACTGCCCCTGCAAACCCAGTGTTACTTCCTAGGTTCGCGCCCAGGTGCGCGCGCTGGCGGCACCTCTGCTGTTCCTCCACCTGCCCACGAAGTCAGTTCGTTGTCTAGTATCTCGTTTCTCTTCTTGGTCATTCAAATAGCGGGGTTCCATGTCTTGCTAAGTACGTACCCTCCACCACGATTTATCATCGATCTCGTTACTAGAATCTCAATAGATTCCTTAATAGCACGGTCCTATAATTTGGCCGTCCAATGCAGAACCTTAGTGTGGTTATGGTCCATCTCATGCAGTTCCATCAGGGAATATTATGCGACTGGCGACTTCTTAGGCTGCTGCAGTATGGTATAGCGTTGGTGCTCTCAACAACTATCTTCCACAGAATGCACCAACTAACCTATGCAAGTCTTTCCTCACTGGCAGGGTATCTAATAATCCCGTATTTCTGTAGTCAAGGTCTTCTTTCACACTACCAGGTAATGACTTTATTTTGGCTGGTGGGTGGAAGTCCGTCTTCACTTTGTGTTTCTGAAGAATTCGCCCTTTCTTGGCGGATAACGCTTCACAGAAAGGAATAAATGCAATGACCGCGTCCTCCTGAGATTCCTCATCTGGTTCCGCTGGTTGTATAGCGGGTGTAGGACCTAGGGCTCTCCGAAATTTCCAGTCCTTGTAATCATTCTTGTGGAAAACCACTCCCATATGTTCAGTTTCTTCCTTGATACTTCCGCTGTCAGAGATAATGCAAGCGTTATGTACAAAAGTTTTGAGCTCACGATTTCTCTGAGCCAGGTGGTGTCAGCTGTAAGCATGTATGTTTAGGTTGGTGTGCGTCTTCTCGCGGTACGCGTTGTGACTCAAAGTCCCGTGCCTCTTCTTCTAACCAGGACATGCCGAAAGGTGAGCACTCCATCTACTTCGACTTCCATGGCATATCTGATGTTCTAGTGTATGGAGGAACTGAGGTGTGTAAGGAAGTCATTTAGCTTGCTCATCCATGTTGCCATATATCGAAAGTGTCATCTACATATCGGCTGACTAATGAACATTCCGTGATATTATTGGGTTTCATAGCTGTTGTCTTTTGTGGGTTCTTCGGGTGTGTACGTCACTCACCTTGTTTCATGAAATCACTAAGGGTATAAAACGCTTGTTGAATCCAATAAACGTCTTGCACATTACGTTTAGTGTAGTGTAAGGTTGTTTTCAGATGCCAGCCTGCAGGCATTACTGGCGAGTTTTTTGGAAGGTAACCCAAGTCGTTAATAATCAGCCTTTATATGGATCCGTAAACAGAAAAATACCACTAGTAGCAGTCACATAGTTTCGTGCTGCAGAAGAGGTCAAAAAAAGGAATTCATTTACTGATAGAATGGACGTCACTGTCAAGTGTTGGAAAAGAGGAGAAAAGCAACTAATCAAATAATTCACTGTGCTAGCGAAAGTAATAGAAAAGCTGAAATTATTGATGTTGATACTAAATTCATGAAAGAGACGAGAAATCAATTTAATTACGCCAATTTCCTAGGTAAATCGAGTGATTACTATACACTGATGAGCCAAAACATTGTGACCACTGCCCACCACGAGGCCGAATGCTTTCTCGTGGGGAAAGAACATAAGCGGAAGAAAGACGAATGGGAAGTTAATATAGAGAAGATACAGGACGCAAGAACGGAAATACACTGATATAAGCGGTTTTGACAGAGGTCACGTTGTTGCGGAGCTGCAGCTGGAAACGAGAATATCTGGACCGGCGAGGCTGATCCACTGTTTGGGTACTACTGTTGTCAGCACCTATTAAAGTTGCCGAATGATGGTGGAATGACGTGTAGGCCGTACGGTACTGGGCGTCCACACCTCATCACAAGACGTGGAGGTTGGAGGATCGTCCACTGTGTAATCCAGGATAGGCAGCGATCTGTGGCAGATTTCACGTCAGCGTACAATGTTGGTGCAGGTACTACTGTTTTAAAGCACAAGGCCAATGTTGAACAGGGCGTTCCACACCATACGTTCCCTACATGCTCCTGTGTTGACCCAAAGACATCGTCAATTACGTTTGCAGGGGGCACAGGACCACTGAGTTTTCACCGAGTATCAACAGAAACGTCATATCTGTTGAATAAATCGCATTTCTTGCCACACCAGGTCCTTACACGACGTCATCCAGGCGAACTGCTGCTAGAAACGTACACCACACCACAGAGGCAGGCTGGTGAGAGAACAATTACGCTTTTGGGTACACTGAATTGGGCTTCTGTGGGACCTCTGGTAATACTCGAAGACACAATGACAGCAGTGAACCACGTCAACATTATTGCGGACAACGTGCTCCTCTTTATGGTCCAACTCCTCTCTGATGGCGATGACACGTTCCAGCAGGATAACTCCGGGATACACAAGGCCAGAATCTTGCTGCATTGGTCTGAGGAGTATAATAGTGAATTCACGCTGATGTCTTAGGCAGCAAATGTCCCTCCTATAATTTACGGGAATGTAGTTATCTATGACGGGACATCTGCTGCCATATACTTTTGTAAACCTATCGAGGACTTGAAGAGTCCATGACAAGCAGAATCGCTACTGCTCTGCGTTTTAAAAGTGTACCAACACACCATTAAACAGGCGGTCACAATGTTTTGGCTCATGGATTTATATCACAATATCACACATATTTGAGGAGATATGACGTCAAAAATACTGAGAGGCGTGAAAGCTGCCGCATTTTGCATGATGTTTACATTCATTAATTCTCTACTACTAACTCCATTGACAACACGTTTTAGGGAGTATCCACATACGCCAGCTAATGTACCTAAAAGTTGTATCATTGTATGACACACAGATCAGGAGATATGACGTCATAAACGCCGAGATGTGTTAAAAACACCTGCATTAAACAGCTTTCAACTGCGAAGGGCAAACGGATGTTGGCGAAATCGATAGCCACCTGCAGAAATCTATCGAAAAGCTTTGCCATAGAGATGTTTAATAAATCGCGTTGTAGACACGCGAAACAGCTGCGCCCAGTGCACAGTAACTATGGGGATCATGTTTCTTAATTTGGATACTGCCGTTGTACATTTGTACATTTTGCGTATCCGTTTATACTACTTGTTTTCGTTTCTAATGGAAGATAGAAAAATGAGTAATCAGGCAATTCCACGTTTGTCGGCTAGTATCCTTACAATTGAAGAATAAATAGATATCGATAGTTTCACTAATAAATATAGCACTGAGCGTCTAACGTATTAATGTGGTACTTGTAGAAGGATATTTTCATAGTCCTCAAAAAGAAGAAAGTTATTTCCTGTCATAACTGCTCATAAGACGGGAAAAAACATGTCTCAGTAGCATCGTTCTTGGTGTCTGTGTGCTTTAAGTTGCAATATTGCAGCCGAACTAATTTTTAAATAGTTGACATGAAGTAGAATGTATTACGTTTGTAGAATTTTATTCGGTACAGTGCTAAAACACATTTGGAAAATAATAATGAGCACATATTGACGTAAATACACTAATAATACAAACTACTGCGGCCTGTAAATAGAAAAGCGAAAATGAATGTTATTCAACATCTACAATGAGGTGCTACAATTTACCACACATTACGTTACTAGTTGTGGAATGACCAAAGGGATACAGTAAACATGATACTAGTTCGATTTTAGAAGGAAAGTGAGTCAGTTTCCGATACAGTGCTGTAATTTCTTCTTATCAGTTCACATGATTTCTTAGTACTTACATTTACTTGATCAGTATTTCATTACTTTAATAATCGTGGATGTTTAACTACTTAACAGATCTCCAGACATGGTCAAAAGAAGACTGAGTCTCTTCGATACATCAGTCATCTTTTATATGAAGTGAATGACTACCAAACAAATACGTATACAGAAATAATGAAAAGAAAAACGACAGAATTCGCCTGTCATATTGAAAGTCGTGAGGCTGTTAACAAGTACAGTCCTTTCATTATCATCCTACCGGCCATCAAATGCACAACGGAAATACCTTACAAGCACTTATGACACAACACTTACAAGGAAATAGTGCTGTCATAAATATTCGAAAGTGTAAATTGGCAACGAAATGCCAGAACTTTTTGTGATCCATTTTAACTATTGGAGGTTTGTGCCAAAATGTAGTCAAATTACGTTGTATTCCTCCTCCTCTGTTCCTTGTACAATCATTGATCTCACCTTAATGAAGTTGATATGAGATTGTAGTACCTCATCATCATCATCATCATCATCAGTGTTCTGCCAAAAAGCAGGTTTTCACATGGTAGTTCTCCAGGCTGTCCGGTCCTCTGCAAACCTCTTCACGTCTGCAAAATTTCCTTTTCCCTTTATGTCGCCTTTCACCTTCTATCTCCTTCTTGCTCTCAGTCTTCTCCCACAAACCAATCCCTCCAAAACATCTTCTAGCAAGCCCTCCGTTCTCAATGAATGTCCCAACCAGTTCGTTTTCCTTTCTCTTACAACTTTCAGCAGGCGTCTTCTCTCATTAACCCTTTCCAGTACTCTTTCATTACTCACCCTTTCCATCCAGCTTATTCTCTCCATTCTCCTCCACATCCACATCTCAAATGCTTCTAACCTTTTTTAATCCTCTCGTCTCAGCGTCCATGTTTCTACCCCATATAGTGCCACACACCAGACAAAACATTTGCCAAACCTTTTCCTTAGATATCTATCTAATTTATCACATAAGAGTCTCGTCTTTCTGTTGAATGCCTCCTTCGCTATGGCAATTCGAGTTTTCACCTCCTGGTGACATCTCAAGTCTTCAGTTATTAGGCGTCCAAGATATTTGAATGCACTTACTTTGCTAATGGCAGATGATCTATTTTAATGTTGGACAGTCTGCGTCTTGTACTGATGACCATTATCTTTGTTTCTGCTGTGTTTATTTGCATCTCATATTCCACACAAGCTTCATTCAGATCTTTCGGCATGTTATTCACTGTCCGCTCAGTTTCTGCCACTAATACCATGTCATCAGCAAATCTTATACATTCTATTCTCTTTCCACAAATACATATTCCTCTTTTCCCATCTAAGCCTTTCACCATAATCTCTTCAAGGTGGGGAAAGGCAACAACCTTGTCTAACACCCCCTCCAATGCTGCTTCCTTCTGACATTTCATTTCCAATCCTTATCCATATTTTCTGGTGTAAATATAGATTCTACATCAGTCGTCTCTCTTTCCAATCTACTCCTTTACTTTCCATTATATCCATCAGCTTGTTCCACTGAACTCTGTCAAAAGCCTTTTCTAAATCTATAAAGACAGCAAAGATTTCTCTACCTCTTTCTGTATATATTTCCCCTATAGTTCTTAACAGGCCAATAGCATCTCTTGTTCCCTTTCCTCTTCTAAATCCGAACTGCTCCTCTGCAATCCCTCAATACAGCTTGCAACATAGTCTTCTGTTCAACGCTCTCAGCAAGACTTTAGCTGCATGCGAAATTAGACTGATGATCCTACACTCTTCACGTTTTTTAGTGTTGCTCTTTTTCTCTTTTGTCTCATAACTGGTCCAAGGAAGTCCTCAGACCATTCCCCATTGTCATATATCTCGTTACAGAGGTATACCATTTCTTTTCTTGCCTAGTTTCCCAGACCCTTCAACAGTTCTGCTGGCAAATCGTCAATTACACATGTCTTTCTATTCTTCATCTCCTTAGCGCATTTTCTACTTCTGCTTCCAAGGTGGTGACTCCCTTTCCATCTTCTGGAACATATTGCTCCTCTTCAACCTTAATTTCGCTTTGTATTTCATCCCCCTTATACAGACATTCAGTATATTCTTGCCATCTGTTCAAAACCTCCTGTCGTTCTTCTGCTACAGTACCATCCGCTCTTTCTATTTCCACGTTATTCCTCCTCCTTTTACGTTCAAAAACTATCTTACTAGCCAGTCTATATATCATTTCATAATTTCTCTCTTTCACCATTTTCTCTGTTTGGTTGCATTTCTGTTCCATCCATTTTTCACTTGCTTCTTCAGTTTCTCTTCTTAATTCATTATTCAGTTTCCTGTACCTCTTTTTGCCTTCTTCAGTTTCTACATTTTTCCACTTTCTCCGCTCTTCCATCTTTTCCAACAGGTTTTCTGTTATCCATTCTGTCCTGGTACTTTGGGATACTCTAATTCCTAGTACTTTTTTGGCAGTGTCCATGAGTCCTTCCCTCATTTTTATCCATTTGTCGTAAACACTTTCATCAACACTACCTCTTTCCCATTTTTCCATAAATATGTTTTCCAAATCTGATGCCTTTGCTACTTCTTTGAGTCTTTATATGTTTTGTCTTTCTTTTGCTTTACCTCTCCATACTTTCTTCAACTTCACTTGTATTTCTCCCACTACTAGGTTTTGGTCTGAATTTATATCCGCTCCTGGATAAGCTTTGACATTCTTCAAACATCTCCTAAACCTTTTTTATATCAGGACGTAGTCTAACTTATATCTTTCCATATTTCCATATTCAAATTTGATATCCATGTGTATCGTATCCTTTTTTGGTGTGCAAGTAATGTGTTGCCCACTGCTAATGGATTTTCTTTACAGAAACTACTTACTCGTTCACCTCTTTCATTCAGTCGTGAACACATCATAGACTTAGTCAGCAAACTACATGAAGTGTGGAAGCATGTAAATGCTGGAAACCATCACTTCTTCTAGCAGGCCTCTCAGCATTAACTTGGAGTATTTACAACAAAATATTGTGTTAGAGACTAAGTTTACTTCAGCAGCACAGTAGTAATGAAATCTCACGTCTGTAAATCATATTCGAAAGGACCATATATAGATAGACCTCTAAATTGTTTTCCTGATTACATTAACAGCCCAATAGACCATTGGACAGAAATCAGAAGCAGCTGATACCATTACAGAACTCAATATGGTGACCAGCCGATGAGCTATCGACACTGAGATCCTATGTTCGATGCTGACAAGCCAGTATCCTTACGGAAGAGGCAGAGTGTGGATGTGAGCAACACTTGAACACGGTATCTGCTACACGCAGGTCAGCATTAATTGTTTATTAAGCATGTGTAAATCATTGCAGGAAACTGAACAATTGTGTTCAATGAACAAGTGTGTAAACAATAATTTGGCAAACTAGTTAAACGTAAACATTTTCCTTTCTTGAATAAAACTTATTCATCTTTTTCGATTCTGTCACATTGTGCTTATAGATAATGATTCCGTGTCCTATTTTGATCACTAGTTTTTATTTTGGGCGTTGTTTGTCTGTCCAAATCATTCCACATCAGTCTGGTGTTCTTTTTGTCCCACAAAAAAGTATTGGAGTTGCTACTGGTAATTTTAAACTATTTTCGAAGTACAATCCAAGTGAAGTAGGCGAGAAATTTTGTAGTGTAAATGAACTCATGAATAGTAGTGACTCAATTTACGCCAATCATATAGTAGGGTACCCGGAAATATAATGGTATCATGGCATGATTACAACTAAAACGCAAGTTCAAGTAGCATTTACGGCCTATGAAAGGAAAATTGATAACATTTTAGTTATTTAACCTCATTTTCAATAATCTCAAAAGACGTAAATGCTGATGGATTGTTTTTGAGAACTGTCTTTGGTACCTTAACTAACAGGGATTTCGTTGATGTAAGTGACAAGTAGCTAGGATAAGATGTACACTCCGATGCTACAAAATCTTTTGAACATTTAGTAATAATATGTAATATGCTACAGAGAATTACCAATAACACAGTCTTCATTGGTATGGTTGTTAAGCAGTTTATTGTTCATTGCGACAGTAATTTCAAATGGACTACAATGAGCCATAAGAAATTCAAAAAAGAAATCAATATGCTGAATGTACATGTAGAACTAAATACTCTATTGTTTAGAATTACTAATGGCTGGTGCCACTGGCGAAATGATACTTCCGGCTTCAGGTATTCTACTGAAAGTTCTGTAGTTATCATTTCAGTGGTGTATTGACTCATCCTACATAAAATTTATCGTTGTTGTTAGCTAAATAAACTAAAAATATCTATAACTATGGTGTTAACTGGGAATATACAGGCATACTAGAAGCTAAGTAATGTTGATGGCTTCATGATGAACAATGAATTAACTTTAACTGTCTCCTTAATGACCCAAGACAGAGGATATTTCTTATCTTTTTCAAAAACAACTTTATGAGAATGCGAGAAGAAATAAAGCCTTGTTTGTCAATCGAATGTAGTATTTCACAAAAACTGAGTATACCACTGTAAGATGAATCTCTTCATTAGTGTTCAAACTCATAACCACCGTCCCACGAGAGTGTAAACTTAACCCATCCTGCAATGGTGTCCAGATCGCGCCATTTACTCTTTAAGCTGAGGGGTTGACCTAACTTTCGTATGCTGCAGATATAATTCACCATTTGTCAAACATATAAAAGGTAGTAACCTTCTACTGGATGTAGAAAATGATGAATTGCTGAGTGAGTTTTTCCACGTATCTCAAATGGGCCAAGGTGCCTTATATGCAGAAAGCAATTTATCCGTTTCTCCCATTTATACTGCATTCCATAATAATTTATTGCAGCCAGTGAGTTCATTCAATTTCTGTGTTAGTGGAACAGATGAACTGTACAGCCATATGAACACTGGCAGTGAGGATTTGAATTTATGTCATGCAGCTGACAGTACTGGCTGGTAATAGGAAACCTATACAAAGAACTACTTCTTCTGAGCTTTCAATTAGATTATCAACAACTTTCGTAATTAATATGTTATATTTGATTACTCTCTGTTTGTTCCGTTAACGTAGTCACCTATTATGAATGACGTGTAACACGTCAGGTGTGTGAGCGCACCACACATTTGCCACATTATTAAAATTAATACGGTAGAGTTATTGTCTTCAGATGATCCACTCTGATAGCTCATTTTCAATGGAGAAGGTGGTGTGAGAGCACATGAAACCTGGATGCTAGAGAATTCACATTGTAGCGCTCAGTTCGTATATTTGCACGTCAGCTGACTCCATGCGAGGCTACAGGCAGCGAATAAAAGCTGTCCATGAGGAATCAAAGCTGTCAGTTGTCCACGGTGCTGTCATCGCTGCCAGTAAAGCTTGTTCTTGGTTTAACTAGAGAGACCGCGAGAGCATTGACCACATGCGTGTTTGCATGTATGTTGATAAAATTGTAGACATATGCAATTAACTGCAGTGTAGCTATTAGTTTCAGTTAGAGTAGCGTTCTACCAAAACCACAGTTCAGTAGTCTTGGTACAGAGCGTAAATAATGCAGTGAATGGTATGATTACCGCTACTGTTGGTAGCATTGGTAAGGAAAGGAACATATACGAATGTGTGGGAGATGAACTGAGAAACAACGATTTATCAATGTTTTTTTCTTTGTTTTGCACATAATTGGAACTACATATCATTCAGTGTCAGTCCAGTCAGAATTTTTTATACTTACAAAATAATAATTGCATTTAAAAGAGATAAAAATTAGCCACTCACGTACTTTCTGCGCTTCTATATACCCAAAGCAATTACTTTTGATGCACATACCATTTACATCCACAAACATAAAAAAATCCAAATAATTATCGTCGTTATTTTGCATACAGTACCTTCTTCATTATCATCAAAGGCAACAGTTTCCTGTTATTGTTGATAAGTGTGAAAGTTGTTTGTAAATAACGGAACCATGTTTTATATAAGCTCGACAAAGTATTAAAACGATGTTTTGTATGTTATCTTCTGTTTTTTTATTTTACTTTTTGCGAGGAAATTGCGTTTTCTAGCTCAATGTGATAAATTCTTATTGTCTTTTTAGTATTTACAACGTCCCTGTGTCTTGTATAACAAATCAACAGTTTTCTAAGTAAAACCTGAATTAAACATTGGCAGTTTCTATTTTGCTGTAAATGTTGTTTGTTTTTAATTAACAGGCAGCAGTATAACGATATAGAATAAAAATGTTCCGTAGATTATGATTCCCTTTCTATAACCTCACATAGTTTCTGGACAGTTCAGCACTTCCAATTTCTATGGGAATCTTGTAAGCCAGTTATCACATATGTGAACAATGCAATAGAAGTGAAGTAACACTTCATAAGTATGCAACACGTCTAATGTACAAGTAATGTGGGTGTGATTTTAACTGACCAAAGCTACTAGGAGAACTGCTGTAGTCTACACTTGCTTAGTATAATTTTCCATAGCCTGCAGGTGTTTAACAACTTTACTTTCAATCAGTTGTCCTCCATTAATGTCCCACCACGCCTTATTCTGGTTAAATCCTTTATAATGACTACATTCAAGGACAGGTCACTCTTATAAGCTGTTTGATATATGGGATGTATGGTACATCATTAATCACAGATATATTTGCTATCTATTATCGTTGGTCGAATGTTCAGTTAAAAATACTTATGCCGACTTTTTTGTCACCACTTAGTTCCTTTTCAGCACCCTGCAGCTCTCGTCTCATTTGGGAAGTTCGATGACTATCACAAAATAGGCAAAAGCAGCTCCAAGAAATGAGAGGAAAAATGAAGTGTTCACGTCAAAAAAGCCAAATGCACGGAATTTTAGTTCATCCATTGAAACTTGGAGTACTTCCAATGGTTTTCCCGACCGCAGCAGAACCTGAACTTTGGACATCAGCAGCTCTGACCTCTCGGCTCGTTCTGACGCGCTAGAGCATGCCCAGCAGATGATTAACAAACGAGCCAGAGCATAGAACAACCACAAAGAGGGATTCAACAGTCCAACGCACTTCTTTGCCATGTCAGGTTGCTCTTCACGCAATTTCACTGTAACAGAGTAGGACAAGTTTACTATTACTAGAAAGTTGCAAACGACGTTTAGGAGCAGCGCGGCGCCGAAGTGCTGTCCGCAGAGGAGGGCGCTGCGGTGCAGGGCCAGCCTGGCGCGCTGCAGCCGCCGCAGCTGAGGCTCCAGCGCCACCGGCGCGCCCGCGAGTCCAGCGCGCGTCAGCACGGCCTCCAGGTCCGCCTCGCTGTCCACTGGAGGGCGCACACTCTTCAGCAGCTGCAAGTTCACGCTACCCAGGCGGTCCCACACTGCCAGTACGATGCAAAAGAACTGCACTTGCCAGATGCTGGTGAAGAAATGCAAACAAAAGAAAACGTTCGCTGCAGGTAGATCTTCGAACAAGTTGACCACGATGCACGTAGCTACTCCACAAAGGATCATTACCAGGAAGTACAATAACAGCTTCGTCATTAGTTTCGTTTTGACAACGCTTTTTCGTCTATATGAGCTTTCGAAACGAGAAAGTAGTACGTCCACTAATTCCAAGAGAGTAATTGTCTCCCGCAGATATCTTTTACTGGTAAAGAGACAAATGGTTAGTATTGCAAGTGGATCCAACAGAGCACACAGAGAAGCAAGTACGTATGTTAAGTAGATTAACAGTGGTGTATCACGTACTGGATCTACAAGAACCTGACAATAGCCGTACCATATACCAGCTGCAACGATGGCAGCGAGCCAGAAGGAAGTAGTAGCCACACCGGCAATATTTTGGAGACGGTTTCTGAAACTTTCTGCTGGACTTGATTCTTCAATAGCAGCCGCAGGAGCCAGGCCAAATATCTGACTCACAAGTACGAGAGAACAAATTGTCTCACGGAAACAGTTTCCATTCATTTTACAACAAAAAAGAAATGCACACACTAATCAAATCAGCTTGTAATGCACGTTACAGATTATTAATCACTTCAGTTATAATTTACATAAGCACAGAAAATATCCATCGCTTTTTTCTACTGCTGCAGTTGACATTTCGACATACAGGAAATCATCACCGACACAAAATAACAGAAAGAATGATTGTATGCAGTAAGTAAGTTATTGAGCCCTATATACTGTTCGACATACACTAAACATAATCGGCTCAGACGGTCGCCTGTCTTCTCTCTCAGAAAGCAATAACTATTCTGCCTTACTGTATTACAGAATCAGCTACTGTAGGTTCTATAATCCTTATGAACGTGAAATCGATGTTCATCCAATTAAGTTGCCTTCCGCTTTCGTTTTAATATTCACCTGATAATATGGGCTGTCAGATTGCAAAACTAAACTGTCAGCAGCGGCCATCAGTTAAATGAGGTGCCATAAAGTGTTTCTCTTAACATTACCTTCACTTAGCAAATTAATTTTAGCTGACTTACTTAGATTACTCGGAATTGCTTCTTAGGTACACTGATGTGAAAGAAAATCCTTGGGGAAAACAGCAGTCAAATGATTCTTCAAGCCAGTAACAGGAATTAGTTACGCTGAAGACAGGTAGTGGCGCAATGTTCCTCTGACACCTGTCTGCTTTACTACCAGATATCCCGAAGATTAAGGGCCAAGGTTACCTCCTCAAAGGGTCAATATTCTCCTGGCCTCCAACGGAATGGGGTCAGTATCCTCTAGGACCAATGGCCTCTGCTTTGAGAGCATTGCGCGAATATCTCAAAGGTCATACAGGGTATCCAGAAAAGGGCTCCCTGATTTCAAAATTAAATATCTCGAAAACAAAGATCGATACAGGAATGCAGTAAACGGTATGTTTATTGTGAAAGCTGTAAGAAGTTTATACACCACTTTGAAATAATAGTTACAACAGCTGCTAATAGATGGCGCTGTACGCTGTACAGCTCATATCAGCATACATAAGTGAAATAATCGTATGAAAACAATCTTTGCAAACAATCACATCACAATGTTTTCAAAATGTTCACCATTGGCACTACAGAGGTGGCGCAAACGAAGAGTGAAATTCGCCATCACATGTCTCAACCGAAATGGATTCGCATGCCACAGAGATCGCCCATTCAAGCTCGTCCAGCGTGGCGGGATGCTTCGGTTGGACGATGTCTTTCAATGTGCTCCACAAAAAAAAGTCACAGGGAGTCAAATCCGGCGAATATGGAGGCCAATCCATGCCTGCAGCAGTAAATTTTGGATATTTCAAAACAATGACTCGATTCCCGAAGTATTCCTCAAGAAAGCGAAATACTTGTTCGGTCCGATATGGTCGGACACCATCTTGCATAAACCATTCAGTACCTGGTCGATACTCTAATGCTTGCTGTGTGTCGACAAATTGTTCCAAAACTGCAACGTAATGTGCACCAGTGACCGTTTCTCGAATGAAAAAAGGGCCAATAATGCCTCTGCTGCATACTGCAGCCCACACAATAACTTTAGAAGAATACAGGGGTTTCGCTTCACACCAATATGGCTTTTCGGAACCCCAAAATCGCCAGTTCTGCTTATTCACGTATCCATTCAGGTGGAAGTGTGCTTCATCTGTAAACCAGATGCAGCCAACATCAAATCCTTCACTATCAATCAATGTGAGCATCTGGTTAGCAAAGGCAACCCTTTGTTGCACAGCTCGTACGGGTATGGTCTGGTGCGTTTGAATTTTGAATGGAGACATGTGTAGGCTCTTTCTCAGTATTTTCTGCATGCTGGAACGCTTCAAACCAGTCTCAGATGCAATTCTACGGACGGATGACATTGGATTTCGCTGAATAATTCCAGAAACTGTGGCGATATTTTCAGGCGTAACTGCGGTTTGCTTGCGGCCAACATGCCCCACTAGATCATCAGTTACGCTGCCTGTTCGTTGAAATTTTGCGAAGAGCGTACGAATGGTTTTCGCATCGGGTCCTCTTGGAACATTAAAACGTGCTTGAAAACTTCGCCTTGTTGCCGTAGGACTCTCTTCTAACCTGTGGTATTCTAGCACCAGAAAAACGCGTTGTTCAATGGAGTACATGGTTTTAATCTCTTCCTTCGGTGCGCTAACCTCCTTTCACGTTTCAAAAGTGGAACTGATCGTTCTGGGCTTCGGATCACTATTTATGCTAGGCATTACGTGTGGTGATTACAGCGCCATCTGTTAGCAGCTTTTGTAACTACTATTTCAAACTGCTGTATAAACTTCTTACAGCTTTCACAATAAACATACCGTTTACTACATTCCTCTATCGATCTTTGTTTTCGAGATATTTAATTTTGAAATCAGGGAGTCCTTTTCTGGACAACCTGTAGGTCAATGTCTTCCTCGCTCAATGTCGTCCATTCGTTCATAACCCCTCCAACACACCACTACCCTCGCCTTTCCCTCTACTCTGCAAGGAGCAGCTGTGCATCATTCGTGTTCTGTACACCATCGAGAGATCATCAGTCGTCATCCTAATTTCGAATGTAAAGACTTCAAAGACTGTCACATTCGAATGTAAGTATTAATACAGTAACCTCTCTCATTATTCATTGTGTATCTGTCTAGTTAAACGAAAACTTAGAATTTTTTTCTTTCATCAGCACAACAGGCCCTGATGTGGCAGTAGTCCTCACTTTGGAGCGGGACATACACCTGTTCACTGCACAGCCACTCATTACCTGCTGCACACGAATGGACTTCCTGATATTTATGAGAGGTGGACCTTGTTATTTCCAAAGAGATTTACTGCCACCGCGCCCAGACAGAATAAGGAAAAACTAAGTTGCATTTTCATGAATTTGCAATTTTCCTTCTTTTCAACAGTGCAACAGCCCCCTGAAACATCACTAGCTGAGCACGTACACCTATTCATTGCATCACTGCTCATAGAGATGCAGCAACAAGTAGTGGGTTACCTGATATTTCAGATCAGGACTTACAACTGTTTTCTATACCGCCACCACTCCCGAGCCTCTACTAAGTGGTCCTACTGTAATTCTGTTCGCCATTGCATATCATTTGACTGCCAGTGAATCCAGATGTGTAAATATAGGTATACAAGCAGACAATGAGTGTGACGTAGTAATGAAAATTGAGAACGTTAAACATGCTGTTACAGAATAGTTTAAAGAAAGACTGTTCGGGATGAGTTATGTTGTTAGATGCTCTAGATCGGTGTGCCTATGTCATCTGAGTGTTATCCACGTTTTGCTCCTCCAGACATCCATCTCTTTGGTTTGAAGCTGTCCATCAACGAAATGCATGGGGATGCAGCACTTGAGTTAATATCTGGAGACACTTACATTTATTTACGTAGTTCAAGTATTATGAACCTCTGTCACTGAGATAGTGCATTGTATACTGCGTTAGAAATGCTGACTCGATGGAAACTGTATGCGAAAGCTGTATTCGCTAACGTCCAGTGTCTGTGTGAGCATAGTGTGCGTGTGAATGACTTAGAAAACTGTATAAATTGAATTGTCCGCAGAGTACCATTGTCGGTTGCTATCATCCTCATAAATATTAAATCTATGAAAGCGAAATTTACTGACAGAATACCTGGTTTTTTATTTCCCCTCGTCTGCCTGAACAGTATAAGCCCCAATGTAGGGTGTATAAGAAACAATTATTTCTAAATACGGCACTGCTGTCAAAGTAGTTAAAAAAAAGAAGCACTCAGTTTCGCTAAACTTACAGAACCAAATGTAAGACACCTGATGTATCCAAATAGTCAGATTTTCTTCCAAATTCGCCTTATTTTTTCGAACACCATCTTGTCATTTAAAAGTGACTGACGAGTTTATAAGACGAACAGTCACTGCAATTTTCTGGGTAAGGAATTTTTTTCTTAACTACCGCTTATACAAAACTAGAGTAGGCGCTATAACACTCTCACCAAACAATGTATTATTTAAAAAATTTACAACTATCTAATGCATTCAAAAATTGACGCCGAACTGTGGTCTTGTAAATTAATATATAACATAGATTACATGTGTACTAATCTGGCCGGCCGCTGTGACCGAGTGGTTCTAGGCGCTACTGTCTGGAACCGCTCAACTGCTACCGTCACACGTTCGAATCGGGCCTCGGGCATGGATGTGTGTGATGTCCTTAGGTTAGTTAGGTTTAAGTAGTTCTGAGTTCTAGGGGACTGATGACATCAGATGTTAAGTTCCATAGTGCTCAGAGCCATTTGAACCATTTTTTAACCAATCTGATGCTTAGGTGTGTTAAAAACAATGGTCAGTACACACAACGATTTCGCAAAAGAGAAGTCTGACAGCAAGACGTTATAATGTGTCTATAAATAACAGTGGGAATTAGGCCAATGCGCGCCAAAACTACATCATCAAAACCTAGAACAATTTCTAGCCACAGGCTTGTTCTGAGCCTCCTCATCTAATCCTGTTTTCCCTCTATCTTTCCGTGTTCACTCTCGTCCAGTCCTCGTCTCTTTCTGCAACACACTCCTCCACATCTTTCAGCCATCTATCCCCTGGTCTTCCTCTTGGTCGTTTCCTTTCCATCTCTATGTCATGTTTTTCCTTGGGCATCTTCTTGTTTACTATTCTCTTTAAATCGCCATACCATCTTAGCTTTGATGTTTCTACCATGCTCTGCAAGGATTCCTCTTTCACGATTTCCTATACACTTCCATTCCTCAGCCTATCTGTCCTCAGTCCTGTACTACTTCTAAGGAACTGTATTACATGTGTGTAATCTGCTTACATATCTTTTCCTCATCATCCGTGTTTCATATGCATTTGTCAGTAGTAACCTCTATATATTATTTCTTTGCTTTTTTTGTGGGACATCTTTGTTCCAAATCAGGTCCCTAACACTTTATAGGTATGCTTCTGCCTGTCTTCCACGTTCACTTATCTTCTTCTCATATCTGCCATTTTCCTTTGTCACACCTCTTCAATTGTGCACCTCCAGTCTTTATTCCTCTAGATCCTCTTTCTTCCTTTGTGGTTGTAACCTGCATCTCGCATTTGCTGACAATGAATTTTATTCCATACTGTCTCACAGACTAATTGTGATTAAGAGAATTGAATGGATTCTGAAGATGAGTGAATGCTAAGTTCTTATTGTAAGGGGAAATAAATAGCTTTTTACGTTATATTACATATCTGAAGCGCTAACCTATAGCTTAATTTTTGCTGCTCATAATTAACAAAAATTCGTATCGTGTAAAATGTTGCAAGTGATTTAATTCAATTTTTAAGCCTTTAATTTGTGTTGCAAAGTGTGATAAATATGGATTTGCCGTAGGACAGTTAAAAAGGGAGTGGTGTGTGTAGACTGTGGGCTGAAATTTCGCTGGGGTGACTGTGGTGGGAAACTGAATGGGGAAGTAAATGAGGCTCTCCCATGGAACTTTAGGCTTTTCAAAATAGAGAACTATTGAGCAGGAGGCAAAGATTTGTGTCTTTCAGGCTGAGTTAGGTCAAGGGAAATTTGGACTATGTAGGTAGAAGGGAAAAGAAGGTCTTGGGAAGTGGGTAAAGCTAACAAGCAATGGAAGGAAGGAGGGCAGCTCTTCAAATGCATGTACTTTTCAGCTAACAGTATCCGATAAATTTGATTTGTTACCCCAAGTAGGTGGGAAGAGCCTCTTCTAGCTGTGGGCCACGGTAGGGTGCAGCAAACTTCCAGCAAAGAAATTTATTTTAGATCAAAACCGAAAGACAGTAGGAAGAAAAAAGTCTTGCCACTAGGTAGCAGTCATGAGACGGTTGTAGGCCAGTTGGTTCAGCACAAATTAGAGACGGGGTATCAGATTACAATTTTTGTGAAGCCAAGTGCTATCCTTAGTCAGTTGACAGGGGACATAGGTAATCTGTGCAAAGGTTTTGGCATGGAGGGTCAGGTTCTTATAGTTGCTGGAGCAGGGACAGCATGGCTAAGAATAGTAGTTACTGCATTAGGGGTAATCTGGATGAAACAGGAGTAGCAACTACACACACATACACACACACACACACACACACACACACACACACACACACACACATCTCAATAGCGTGTAGATCCTGCAGAGCCATGACCAGCCTTGTGTAAGTACTTCTGTGAGATGCGTGAACGCTGAGTTGAGCAGGCTACTGCTGACTGAGACGAATTCTAATACGAGTTCACTGCCTACAATTGGGAGATGGGGACATACTGGGCATGATCTACACTAAAGGAAGAGAGTGAAAGGTAGCAGCTGGCCGAACTTCTTGCAGACAATGTGTTGGGGGCTACCAACACACATGGCAAGATCCCTGTGTTTACTGGTGTCAGAGGAGCACCTTTTTTGAGTTAGAATCAGTATTCATTCACCCTGTTTCGAAAGAAGTGAAAATAACAGAGGAGCCCAACAGAAAGCTTAACAATGCGCCGAAAAATAAGGTTACCTTATTTCATCAAAATATTAAAGGACTCAGTAGTAATGTAGAAGAGCTTCTTGTCTGTTTGGAAAATTTAGAGAGCTGTGAACAGATAAATAACATGTAGCTATCTGAGACCCGTATAACCGCAGGGTTACAGAAGTTACTTATAAGAATTACACTACTGCAGCTTACTCATTCAGAAGTAACATAGGGAATGGAGGAGTTGTTACATACATTAAGACAGAACACAAGTTCAAAAATATGGAGACAAGCAGATTCCACAGTCATCATCATATAGAACTCTGCACTTCAGAATTAATGCTAAAACTGTATATAGATCCCCACTGGGAAATATTTAAGAGGAGTCTGGATTATTTACTGTGCTATCTCTCAGACAACAGCAAGCAGTTATTAGTTTGTGGTGACTTCAATGTCGATTTTCTGAAAGATTCTGATAGTAAAAATGATCTAGAAATTTTGTTTGGATTCTACAATTTGGTCTCAGTAATTAATTTACCAACATGGGTGGATAAAGATAGTAGTACCCTAGTAGATAATGATTTGTTTCATGAACCTCAAACTAAGGAAATAACTGTTTACCCAGTAACAAATGCTCTATCTGACCACGATGCACAGTAAGTTTGTATCATAATTTCTGCTGTGGTCGCTCTGCTGTGGCCGAGCGGTTCTAAGGGCTTCAGTCCGGAACCGCGCTGCTGCTACGGTCGCAGTTTCGAATCCTGCCTCGGGCATTGATGTGTGTGATGTCCTTAGATTAGTTAGGTTTAAGTAGTTCCATGTCTAGGTGACTGATGACGTCAGATGTTAAGTCCCATAGTGCTTAGAGCCATTTGAACCATCATAATTTCTGTCTCTTGGTATTTTACCCACTTTTGTAGTAGATATAAATATCTTTTTCTTTTACTTTTGTCTTAGATTCTGAAGATTGCTGTTGTACAGTAATTCTGTTGAAAGACATCGTGATAATTACAATTAAGTGAAAAAGCAATGCTTACTGATATCACTTGTGTTATATTAATTATCTGAATTAATCTCATATCATTAATTCCGAGAAACATTCTGAAAAATGTGTGAAATGAGTAACAGTAGATTATGATATGTGTTAGAGAAATTTTCTATCCCTACTACTGTTAGTTTGACAATGACAATTTCAGATCTGAAATAGGAAAACCGTAGAATTTCTTAAAACTGAACATTGAGGATAAAAAAATTGATTCTTGAACTTTTACGTCATTTATAAGCTTATTTTCGAAATAATCCTACTTTTACTAACACTCTGTTGCATGTCTCTCACTCCAAATCAAAGTCAATTGATGTCACAGTAAATATACGTTAAAAATATTTAATTTCGAGTGCTAATGGAACTTTACGAACAATATGTTCAAGAAAAACGAAATAAATGGAGGTAGTATGTAGTACTTAACCTAATAGATTCACCTGAATGTATGTAGTTGATCAGTCGTCATGTGTAATACTTCGAATCAAATACCACAGAGGATCTTCAATCAAAGCCACGTAGATTGGAACAGGGTATCACGGAAAGCTATGAGTGAACACAGGAAAATCGATACTAGACGGTTAGTTGTGTTAGCTGCATGACGTCTGCCCGTGAATTAGCCTTCTTACGCCGTGTCGCTGCTTTCGGTGAACGTGGCAGCGCTGACGTTACGCTACTAATCTCGCTGTACGAAGACCGATATATAGTGAGTATGTATCACACGCAGCGGGAGTTACAGCAGCAGTAGTGGTAGCAATAGCAGTAGACTCTGGCAGTGCACGTGAATTCGTGGTAGGTGTTCAGATAATCGCGCCAGAACGTTCATTTAATGAGCATGCAATGGTGAATTTTTTACGCACCGCAAAGTGAATAGTAATTACGTGAGGCTAGAGACAGTGAACTGTTATGCAATCATACATCTACTGTTGTTTCTCATCGTCTACCCGGGACAGGATCAGCAGCACCACAAATTGTTGATCGAGGTAGGCCATAGTTTGTTAGTACACACGACCAGTCTGTCCAATAAGAACCGGTAATGAGTCGTAGCGTGTAACACATCTCATAGCATCACAAGAACGTACTTCAGTGGCAGTTCTCGTGTCCATAATGTCTTCAACTGTGCAGAGTCGCTCGGTGACTAAACATCGTAGAACTTTTCACGATGAGTTCTCGTTAAGATCATCAAACCACAGTTGGGAGTTGTTCACAGTTGAGGGATTTTTGGAACAAATAGTAGTACCTAAAATCTTCGCAATCAATTCTCGTGGGCGTGTGAAAATACTAATGCTACAATATAGGATGAGGACTAGCACTGATATTATATTAGTATATGGGATGCGGTTTTATGTGTCTGCCCTCAACGTTAATACCTCCTTTCAGCACGTCTTATAACCGTTCACAACGATGTTATTAAGAACATTCTCCCGCAGTATGAAGTACTTGAAAACCATTTGTAGTGCTGGTAACCATTTGTAAGAGGTCAATTACGACTCAATAAACAATAATACTGCTTCTAGAATGAAATTTTCTTTCTACAGTGGAGTGTGCGCTGATATGAAACTTCCTGGCAGATTAAAACTGTCTGCCGGAGCAAGACACGAACTGGGGACCTATGCCTTTCGCGGGCAAGTGCTACCTGATTATATTCTAGGTATTTGTAGGTTATAATAACATTAATATATATAAACTTCTCAGCATATTTTTGCAGGACAACTGAAGACACTTGACGAACTTATTTAAGTGTTAACAGAAGCATACATTATAGGTGTTACCATACGTATTGGTTTTAGTGTTTAGATGAAAGCCATACATTTCATTTCAGAAATTAAAGCATGCACACGCAACTGCTTAGAGATACTTGGATCTTCGTACCGCTTATGCGTCACTCAGTTTCGAAACGGCGTAAGGCTGCAAGTGCGTATGTAATTAAATCTTAAGCCTTACTTCAAATGAGTAGTATAGACCCGACACAAGCAGAGCTTCTATTCACCATTCACGTACAGAGTTGTGGATTCCAAGTGAAATATTCCCAGAGTTTGCCACATACATGTAAAGTCAACACCATACAGAGAGTACGACATTGCAGTGCCTGTGTCGTTCAGATGCACGATGCAAAGTTCCTTTCCACATGCATACATTTCTGCAGGAACATGACTGCAGTGACTACAGTCACTATAAAATACATGAAATATATTCGCAGTTGCCAGTACGGACAGCCATCAGCTGTATAACGGAATCCTAAAAAAAAAAAAAAAAAAATTGAGACGGATTGGAATTCGAACCCGGATTTTTCGCTTATCTCGAGCGGTGGCCTTACCATTTGGCTGTCCCTGTACGATTCACGGTGAGACCCAAACTTTCATATATCGTCAGCCACGCGCCTATAACCTGCACCCGTACATCCATTACATATATTCCCGTTCAGGAGAGACATTTTAATTGAAACCCGCTTGCCCGGTGTCCGCGGATAAATACGACATTGCAGTACCCCTGTTTAACACAAGTACAATGCTATATTCCGTTGGACAAATACGATGCAATCAAGGAAGCAGAGACTTCCTCCTCTAGTGTTTGACTTCTGTTTTAGCATTCGATGTACATAAAGGTAATGTTGCAAAAATTCTGTACTGAGCAGTCTTATGAAATAAAAATACTTTCATTCATAAGTACCGGTGTCTAGCATTTATTCTAGTGAGCCTCTTGACGTCACCGTATTGAATTTGTTAAAAAGTGGCCAATTGCTCATTACGTCCTATGGATTAAATGTTTCACTCTCCACAAGATGAAGCAGCACATTTGTTTTTATGACGCTCGATCGAAAATTCATTACCAGTTTTTACGAGGTAATCACAATATTACTTTATGGACAACAAATTCAAACTATGATAATGCCTTGGACAGTAAAACAGAGAAAACTGTTATCTCATTTGAAGTACAAGAAAAGGAATAGGAGTGTTAGTAAAAGGAAACCGGAAACATGGAGTTAGACAGAGGTTTTATTAACACAAACAAAAAAGACAGAAAATTAAAGAGTGTAGCCTACCAGAAGGATTAAGTTTTACTGAAATTCAATATGTGTTGAGCATATTTACTGAAGCGACAAAGCAGAAAGCAAAAGAAAGCGCATACATTAGCGAAGGAAGTGGTATTACAACTATTATAATCATATTAACTAGCTTCAAAACATTGGCCGGCACAAAGAACAGATAGTAGTTATCTGACACTCTTTGAGTTCATGCACCTACCGACGTTCATTAAGATTGTAAAATAAAATGTGTGAGAAAAAAAATTCACTGACTTTGATTAAGAAAAATATTTAGCTTGCACGTTATCTGGCAGTTTTTCGGTTTGATAATGTGTCTGAGTTCCAGCGATCAGGGCCTGAGTATCTGACTTCTAAGTAGATAAATTGCTGGGATAGCCATGTGACGTGGAGAATAATAGCTGGAAGTTGAACTCTAGATTGTTATTCCGCCCTTAACGGATTTGGTAGTAATTGCGAGGGATCAGGACTGCTTTCTCGGTCCCAATGCTGTGAAGCTGGTGTCAACATTTCAGTAGGATCTGAGGTCCATCTCTTCTCTCAGTACAGCCTGTGGAGGGTTTCCTTAGGGTGCGGGTGAGAAGGGATATAATCTCAGGGTTCCATTTTCTTTTTCTTTCCAGCTCTGAGCGCTTCTGTGCCTAGATTTTCCTTTCTTTCTCCCTCTCGATCTAGGGGTAGCAGTCATAATTCCCTGCCGTTTACCATTCAAAGCGTCAGAGAGACATGTAATACACACACACAGACGCACACATAAGGCGCATACATATAAAATTAAGTGTCTAATACTAGGTGAAGTGCTTTAATAGTTTGAGAAAGAAAATGATGTTCAGGATAAACGACTAGGATGAAATTTGTCACATTCAGGAATCTCATTGGATATTACAGCAGCGTAAACTAACTCTCAGCAAAATGGAATGACATTGGGCTAATCCGTTTATTTTCGTATTCAGAATTGTGTATGTTCCCTGAACCCAATAGAAAGATAATTTCATAAGGGGGCTTTCAAAAATTTGTGGAGTAATGAAAATGAAACAATCAATAACGGTACAGAATTTGGTGCTACACAACATTTCTTTTTTTAAAAAAGAAAAAAGCGTTCTCATCTCCCCACACTATTATTTATGTGTTAGTACTTAAGTTAGAGCTATATTTAAAATTGCAATATAGAAAATGTGTTTAAAGACAGGACGTCTAAATTGAAGAAGAATGGGATTAAATAATGTATAAATAAATTTTAATTACCAGCTGGTTTGGAATAAGTTGGGGCAAAGGAGTAGGCTCTGTCACAGGTCAAATGATTTGATGGTATTTGGCGTCACGGTAATATAATCGCCTTAAATTTTTGACTCAACACCTGGCTGTACATTGTCATAACAATGTATCTTTATTCATTTGTCAATTTTAATGCTTGCTTATATATTTTTGTTCAAATATATGTTGAAGATAAAAATGAATGGACGACGCTGTAAATTCGCTTACAGATTGCCTACAGGCCAACAGCGTTTCGAATTGCAGATGCATTACAGCACGTGGCAGCTGGACACTGGAATATGAAGCGACAGCCATCCTTAAAAACATATTATCTGTCAAAAGTGCTTGTAGCGCTGTGTATTTGTTTGCTTTAAAGGCTTAATATAGTTTAACGTGTGTTTTATGAACAGTTGCAGTCGAGTTTTGGGTAGTCACAAGGTCAGAGAAGGTACTGACAATATAAGTGGGGGTGTCCAGATAAAGTTGGGAAATAGCTTGCAAGTGTGGAAAGTCAACTATCGAGAGAATGACCTCAAGTTTTTCTGCTGGCAAAATACTTTAGAGGATATTTCGATTACCATTGTAAAAATTGGTTTTAAATGCATGATAGGATTGTTAAGCTGGGAAGATCTTGTCGAATAACAGTAATGAGTTTCGATGTATATAAAATGTTTGATTATTGCTGCATGGTGCTTGTAGAACTGTATTTTCACAAAGCATTTTAGTGTCGGATAGACCATCAGAGACAGAGCACCTCGTGTTCCTGCTGCTAATAAGGTGAGTACACCGTTCGTTTGTTACATATTTTTACGAGCTTCAAGCAGGTGCGTTTACAGTAATGAATTGCTGTGTACAGATGCAAGCTGAGTTGGCGACCCTTCACTCACCGCTCCAAGCTGCGTTGGCTTCCGTGACACAACTCGAGGCTGCTGCCAAGGGGCATCACTGTCGGGATCGGACCCGGAGATGCGAGGGACGTCGAGCACGTCCCACGTGTCCCCCGATCGGTCTACTGCTGTGGCCGTCCCAGGTACTGCCTACACTAAGGCTGACCCCGCACCATTGATCGAGTAGCAGATCATTCCAAAGTCTGGTAGGCATCGAAAGCGTTCCGAAGAGCCCACCATAGGGCCTCCCCAGTTCGTTTGACGAACACTTTTCGGACGTTATCTCTGGCTGACAACACCTCTAAGCCGGACGCAGTCGTCCACCCTGTATCAGAGGAAGCTTCTCGAGCTGCAAGGTCTGGGCATTCACAGAGGGGTTTGCTGGCAGTTGGGAGCTCTAACGTTAGGTGCATAGTGGGGACCCTTACGAATCAGAGGCTCAGGTGGTTCTATGACCGTGTAGGCTGCAGATTCCGTGACTTGCGCCATCGGGTGGTGGGTTACTGGGTTCCGCTTAATTGGTCAAGAGTTTACTACACACAGGAGGCGGCAGAACGGGTAGCGGGGGTTGTGTGGAAGGGACTAGGTGGTTTTTTAGGAAATAAGGCCTCAGGGAACCACAGAAAAGGCGTCCATCTACCCAAGAGGGCAGGTAAAACACAGTAAGGTATTTGTAGAAACGATCGGAAAAGAACGAGAGCCCAATCCCTAATAGACAGCAGTGAAGCTCAAATAGTTATAGGTACAGAAAGCTGGATAAAGCTGGAAACAAGTTCAGCCGAAATTTTTTCAAACGCTGTAACAGTGTTCAGAAAGATAGATTAAATACAGTTGGTGGTGGGTTATTTATTGCTATCTGAAGTAATCTGCCTTGTAGTGAAATTGAAGTAGATAGTTCCTGTGAAATAGTATGGGTAAAACCTATACCAGACAATCGGACTAAACTATTACTTGGATCGAGTTACCGAACCCCCGACTCAGAAGATATTGTTGCTGATCAGTTCAAAGAAAACTTGAGTCTCATTTCAAACAGGTACCCCATTCATACAATTATAGTTCGTGGCGACTTCAATCTACCCTCGATATGCTGGAAAAATTATACGTTTAAAGCTGGCGGTAAGCATAAACTGTCATCCGAAATTGTACTGAATGCTTTCTCAGAAAATTATTTTGAGCCATTAGTTCATGAGCGTACTCGAAGCGTAAATGGTTGCGAAAGCATACTTGACCTCTTAGCAACAAATAATAATGGAAAATAGGGAGTATCATCACGAACACAGGGATCAGTGACCATAAGGCAGTTGCTGCTAGGCTGCATACCGTAACACCTTCAACCATCAAAAAGATACATGGAGTATATCTATTTAGAAAAAGCTGATAAAAATGCTCTTAACGCCTTTTTAAGAGACAGTCTTCACTCATTCTAATCTGAACATGTAAGCGTAGAAAAGTTGTGGAACGATTTCAAAGAGATAATATTGACAATTGAGAGATATATACCACATAAATCATTAGGTGATTGTACTGATCCCCCATGGTACACAAAATGGGTCAGATCGCTGTTGCAGAAGCAGCGAAAAACGCCATGCCAAATTAAAAAGAAAGGAAAATCCCCAAGACTGGCAGATTTTTGCAGAAGTTCGAAATACAGCATGTACTTCAATGCTAGATGCTTTTTAATAATTTCCATGACGAAATTCTGTCTCGAAATCTGGTAGAAAACCCAAAGAGATTCTGGTCATATATGAAGCACACCAGTGGCAAGACGCAATCAATGCCTTCCCTACGCGATAACAACGTTGAAGTCACTGATGACAGTGCCATTAAAGCAGAGTCATTAAACACAGTTTTCCGAAACTCCTTCCCCAAAGAAGACGAAGTAAATATTCCTGAATTCAATCAAGAACAACTGCCTAAATGAGAAACATAGAAGTAGATTTCCTCGGTGTAACATAGTGGCTTAAATCACTTAGTAAAGCCGAGACCCCCGGTCCAGATTGCATACGAGTCAGGTTGCTCTCAGAGTATGCTGGTACAATAGCTCCATACTTAGCAATTATATACAACCGCTCTCTCACAGAAAGATCCGGACCTAAGGACTGGAAAATTGCTCAAGTCACGCCAATATCCAAACTGGGAAGTAGGAGCAATCCGCTGAAAAACAGGCCCATATCACTAACGTCGAATTGCAGTAGGGTTTCAGAACATATACCGCATTCGAACATTATGAAGTACCTTGAAGAAAACGATTTATTGACACATAGCCAGCATGGATACAGAGAACATCGTTCTTGCGAAACACAACTAGCTATTTATAGTCATGAAGTAATGAGTGCTATCGACAGGGGATGTCAAAATGATTCCATATTTTTAGGTTTTCAGAAGGTTTTCGACACCGTTCCTCACAAGCGTCTTCTAACCAAACTGCGTGCCTACGGAGTGTCGCCTCAGTTGTGCGACTGGATTCGTGGTTTCCTGTCAGAGAGACCACAGTTCGCAGTGATAGACGGAAAGTCATCGAGTAAAACAGAAGTAATATCCGGCGTTCCCCAAGAAAGTTTCATAGGCCCTCTATTGTTCCTGATCTGTATTAATGACATAGGAGACAATGTGAGTAGCCGTCTTAGATTGTTTGCAGATGATGCTGTCGTTTACCATCTCCTAAAGTCATCAGATGACCAAAACGAATTGCAAAATGATTTACATAAGATATCTGTATGGTGATAAAAGTGGCAATTGACCCTGAATAAAGGAAAGTGTGAAGATATTCATATCAGTACTAAAAGAAATCCGCTAAATTTCGATTATGTGATAAGTCACACTTATCTGAAGGCTATAAATTCAACTAAATACTTAGGAATTACAATTAAAAATAACCTAAACTGGAACGATCACATAGATAATGCTGTGGGTAGAGCACACCAAATACTACAGTTCATTTGCAGATCACTTAGAAGGTGCTACTAAAGAGACTGCTTACACTACGCTTGTCCGTCCTATTCTGGAGTATTGCTGTGTGGTGTGGTATCCGCATCAGGTGGGACTGACGGACGACATCGAAATTTACAAAGAAGGACCACTCATTTTGTATTATGGCGAAATGGGTGAGATAGTGCCACAGACATGATACGTTAATTGGAGTTGCATTCATTAAAATAAAGGCGTTTATCATTGCGACGGGGTCTTCTCAAGAAATTTCAATCACCCGTTTTCTCCTCCGATTGCGAAAACATTCTGTTGGCACCCTCCTACATGGGGAGGCTCCCACAGAAAAATTTAAGTGCTCGTTTTTCCCGTGCCGTTTGAGAGTGGAACGGTATAGAGAGTGCTTGCAGGTGGTTCATTGAACCTGCTGCCAGGCACTTTATTGTGAATTGCAGAGTAATCACGTAGATATAGATGAAGACGTAGATCTGTAAGGATTAGTTGACCAGACTGAGATCCTGTTTCTTCTTTCTCTTCTGGCTAGTTGTCTTGTTCGACACCCTCCAAGGTTATTGAGGGACTGTTTGATTTGGTTTGATGATCTGCATTAAACGAAGTGTTGACTCGTTTGCAGGATATTTGGTTTAACAGACACTAGAGATTTCAGAATGGAGCTTAGTTTTGGTCATGCTACGTGCGAATTGCCCAGACATTTCCAAGGATCTTTCCTGAACCATGAGTGTGAGCTTTGTGCAGAATTATCATACACTTAAAGATTGATTGTGGTGAGTTAACGTTCATTACGGGAACGTTAGTAGGTGGTGTTTGCCAACACATGATGATGTAGAATTTTGATATGATTGTGTAGCTACAGGGCCTTAATTTGTGATGCCGCCAATGAGTTTTCATTGTCATTTTTTGTTTTTTACTATCTTTGTTGATTACGGGATTTAGCTTTCCTCGCACTTGCTCACAGCTGACGATAAACCGCTGTAAAAATAAAAAAGGACCAAACAAATATTTCATTAGCTCCATCTTCGCACTTGAAATAAACAGAATTTTTCATTACTTTATCTTGTGTCTGAAAGAAAATCATTTACATGTTTGAGTAAAATATTATCATCATGGTGTAAAAGATAACCAATATCAACTTTTATAGTGCTCATTTAATAAGGATAAAATAACATTAGGTTAAGAAATTTTTTTAATAACATCTGTATTTCCCTTCAGTAGATTTCCTAGTCATATCTATTGTAAAAATCTCGAAATTGATCATTCCTACATATACATATATTTCTTTAAAATCATCAAATCTTAAATTACCACCCACAAACTCATGAAAAATGTGATTTAAATTTGTATCAGCTTGTCTAAAAATATACAAAAAATTAGGTTTTTCCGTAATAATTGTTTTGGTATTTCTGAATATGTCTAAGGTAAATAAAAGCAAACTATTCCTTTTTCCTTCCTCTAGTAAAACTTTCTGTAGCTAATTCTTGTTTTTCAAGAATGAAATCATTGAATACTACAAGAGAATTATCTTGGCATTAATATGGTGAAATAATTTCATCATTCTTTTCAAAAAAGTTAGTTAATTTCTAATTATTTTTATCTTTAACTTTTAAAATTTTTTTAAATTCATTCTTGACTTTCTGTTGATTTAAGCTCTTTGAATAAACACACAAGTGATTTATCTTACTCCAGTTTAACTATTCTTGAACTACAAATAATTCTGAATCATTTATGTTGTTTCTGCACAACCACTTAATTCTACTATTGTCAATAGAATAGAATTTGATAAAATCGTAGGTGTTTATTTTTCTATTTCCTCTCTGGAATTCTTAGTTTAGGTTCATAATCTTTTTCATTGAATTAAATGAAATATTACTAAAATTAAGTGAATCGCCTATTTCAGACATCTGTTGTTAAAAACAGCTTTTCTGTACCTGTGCAAGACAGATTTAATAATATACCACTGGTTGCTTTATATGCAACATTTCTAACAACAAGTATTTCACAAAAAGATAAAAAGTTAAATGTGAAAAATGTGCACTAAAAGTTCCTGTTTGCCAATATAGTTTGAGAAGCTTGGAAAAATTTGTGTATTCAAAAAAGGCGCTTAAACCCATAAAGCAGATGATATTTTAAACAGAATTATAATGGAGAGCAAAGTTAAATTGTGTATGGATGTATAAGACATTATTGGAAGTGTGCTTGGATGTAGTAACCAAATTATTTAAGCTGATAAGAAAACTGTTCCTAAAATTATTCCTTTCAAAATACTCAATATAAATTTTAATCTACTTGATGGAATGTTTATAAAACATACTAATCAATTTTA
This sequence comes from Schistocerca serialis cubense, assembly GCF_023864345.2. Classification (NCBI taxonomy): domain Eukaryota; kingdom Metazoa; phylum Arthropoda; class Insecta; order Orthoptera; family Acrididae; genus Schistocerca; species Schistocerca serialis. Next base: position 63,645,006 of record NC_064638.1, on the reverse strand, counting down.
TCCAGAAAGTAATATTATTACTTCATTTCAGCCTAAGTCTCAGTTTAGTGGACTAATGATTCATAAACCGCATTATATTAATTATATTGCAATTTTTGATAATATACAGGAATTAGAAATAACTATAACTGGTGAAAGTGATGAATTAACTGAATTCAGTGGAGCTTGTGTGGCTAAATATCCCTAACAAAGATGCAGTAATTAACATGAACATTGGAGGTGGATGACAGCATCCTAATATGTTCAGTTGTAGAACAACTTCATTATTATTGGAGCTGATGGTAGAGATTATCCAACTTATGATAGAAAATGTAATAAGAAATTAATTGACAGTTATGTGACAAAGCTGTGTGATTTTATATCCATAAAGGAAAGAAATAGTATGACATGTAGAATAGAGCATCCCTTTATTTCATCATCAGTCTGTTGCATTCAACTTCATCTCTTAATGATAAAACAAGTATGGAAGAAGATATCCTTATCAATGATCAAGTAAAGAGTAAGCAAAATGAAGAAAATTATCCACTGAGTATGCTAGGCGGTTCCTTTAGGGACTGTAAAGAAATTGTATGGGAGGGGATTTTATTGTAATATTTACTTGGAGTTTCAGTGCTGGGGATGCTCCTCTTAGATGGGCTTACTACAGTGATGGTGGAGTTGAAGTGAAATTGAAATAGAATCGATGGTTATTTGTGTATCTATTGCTAAATATAAACAGAGTTGTGAGTTTGAACAACATGAAAATTAACTGAAAAATCCTAAAATTTTAACATATTTCTATGAACTACAAACTGAAGAAGTTGCTGATTTGACTAGCAAGAAAACTATGGAACTTTATCTCACAAAATGGTATAACTCAATAAAATTTTGTGTATATATATTATTTTACTTTTAGTTTGTTTCAAAATAATCGAAAAAATCATTGGCTGATTCATCACTATATGATCACGTAAAGTTGTGTAATCCATATTTGAAAAACGGAAAAAACCAAATATTTCCTCAAAAAACTTGGAATTTAGAAACACCAGATTATTATTTGAAACCTTGTGACACTTTTCTCGATTTTAAACAAGCTGCTCAACTGAAAGGAAATGTTGATATAAATCCTCATAATTTCACAAGAAATTATCCCATATGTATAAGTAATATGAAACTTAGGAAGAATATTGTTACAAGTCAAAAACAACAATGAAATTTGTGGGTACTAAAAACATGCTTTTCTACATAGCCATGTACAGGAAGAAAAATCTTATATGGGATTTTCAGCACAGAATACATACTGAAATGTTTAATTACTAGATGATATCCGATTTAATTCATCATATTTTATCTGGATAGTCATAGGTTTTAGCAGCCTTTTGCATTTTTGAAATTGATTAATATTTGCCTAGGAAATTAACAAAAAAATGTTTTACCCATATCTCCTGTAATTATGCAACTCAAATTATATACACGTACTGCCAGTAATGGTTTTTCAGGGAGAATGTCCTGTCGAAAAATGCAGTCACAATTTTTTATCTGTAAAAATAAAGAATTTACAAGAAACACAAATTTCATGCACTTTAATCTTGGTGTCTCTGAAAGAGTCTGAAGTGAACTGGCATGCACACCAATCAACAAATGACTTTGAAGGAAGTTGCATTTAAATTAATACAGGAACATTCCTCATTTTAAACACAAATTGTTCTTTTTCAACGTTAATTTAAGTATTTAATTGGCATTACATGTTGATTACAAGTATACATACAACAATGAGAAGAAAATAATATATTTGTACCCTAATTAAACTGTTGAAAATGACTTAATGCAGATCAAGTTTTTCCACTAGAATATGAACTATATATGTGTATATATATATATATATATATATATATATATATATATATATATATATATATATATGTGTGTGTGTGTGTGTGTGTCATTCGAGATTATTTACTTCAGTCAAACTCTACTAGATACATTGCCCAAAGAGAGTCCATGTTACCATAGCTAATTATAACATAATGTGTAGAGAGAGCTGTCATTTGGCTAAAACTACCAACACCCTTGCCTATGTACTTAACAGTGGCCTGAATAACTGCCATTCATCCTTTAATTCAGAAGTTAGTCCCCATGTAGTGCCGTGTACATATGATCAGGGGGTCTGAAACTCTGGCAAGTTGTGGGGAGGGGAATGTGATGGCTATTTTGCACTGTTTTGAAATCTTACTACTATTCGTTCAATTTATTTCAATTACTTTGAAGAAGATAATATTGTCCCAGGTGGATAAATCTCTACCTACCTAGAATCCTCATAAATAAAACATGAAATGTCATTAGTAATCAAAACATTCTCAAAATAATATTAATTCTATTAAGGTCAAATTGTCTATTATTGTCAAATAAAATATCATTTCGTCTTATTAATGTTATCTCTTTATGTATTTTAAGGAAATAGTACTAGGAATGATCTGTAATGTTTTAAAGTGGTGAAAGTTGGTTTGGATTTAGATATGTAAGTAGGAAGTGGGTGTGTTGAGAGAAACTGGCAAGTTTTTACTGCACAACATTTTTACTCATTCATTATATTATATTATATAGAATTAATTTGTAAGAAAGTGTGTACAACAAGAAGATATTAACTGAAGTCAACATATTCTCTTACCACTGTGAGTTACACATTTGACAATACCATGAACAATAAAACTGCATGCTTCACCCTTATGGGATGAATTCTGCATGAAGCACTGCTTGCCAACAAGTAACTACTACCAGCAGCTAAACTGATAGCCACACTTCACATATCGGATTTGACATGGAGGTGTCAAAAGTCACAGGATAGTGATAGGCGCACATACAGATACTGGTAGTATGGTGTATGCAGGGTATGAAAGGGCTGTCAGTTGTTCTCAGGTGACTGATAAGGAAAGGTTTCCAATGTAATTATGGGCATAGAACAGGAATCAACAGATTTGAATGCATAATGTTAGTTGGAGCCAAACGCATGGGACATTCCATTTCGGAAATCGTAAGGGCATTCAACACTCGAAGATCCACAATAACAAGAGGATGCTGAAAACACCATATTTGAGGCATTACCTCTCACAATGAACTACGCAGTGGCCAACGGACTTCCCTTAATTACTTGGAGCAGTAATGTTTGTGTAGAGTAGTTAGCGTTAACAGGAATTCAACACTGCATCATATAAGTGCAGAAATGAAAGTGGGACATACAACGAACTTTTCCATTACGACAGTTGGTGAAATTAGGCGTTAGTGACCTATGACAGAAGACGACAGACTCCAGTGTCTTTGTTAACAGCACAACAAAACTGCCTGCAGCGCATCTCCTCGTCTCCTGACCACATTGGTTGGGCACCAGATGACCAGAAAATTTCGGCACTATCAGATGAGTCCCGATTGCAGTTGGTAACAGCTGATTGTAGTGTTAGTGTGTGACACAAGCCCCGTGAAGATATAGACCCAGGTTGTGAACAAGGCACTGTGCAAGCTGGTGGTGGTTCCATAATGGTGTGGGCTGTGTGTTCTATGGAAATGACTGGCTCCTCTGGATCAACTGAACCGATCATTGACTGGAAAGGGTTATGTTTGGCTACCTGGAGTCCATCTGCAGGCATTCATTGACTTTACGTCCCCAAACGACGATGGAATTTGGTTGATGACAATGTGCAATATCAGTGGGGCACAATTGTTCACGATTGGTTTGAAGAACTATGTAGACAGTTCTAATGAGTAATTTGGTCGCCCGTCGAAGATTTATGGGACGTAATTTAGAGATCAGCATGTGCACAAAATGCTGCAGCTTTGCTATTTTGGATGTCCACAAAGGCAGCAACTCTCACAAGGGAACCTCCCCATCGCACCCCCCTCAGATTTAGTTATAAGTTGACACAGTGGATAGGCCTTGAAAAACTGAGCACAGATCAATTGAGAAAACAGGAAGAAGTTGTGTAGAACTGTGAAAAAATAAGCAAAATATACAAACTGAGTAGTTCAAAGGAAGATAAGCAACAATAAGGACGGTAAGAACGCAGGAGCGCCGTGGTCTCGTGGTAACGTGAGCAGCTGCGGACCGAAAGGTCCTAGGTTCAAATCTTCCATCAACTGTAAATTTTAATTTTTTATTTTCAGTTTATGTGACAAACTCTTATGTTTTCATCACTTTTTTGGGAGTGATTATCACATCCACAAGAAAACCTAAATCGGGCAAGGTAGAAGAATCTTTTTACCCATTCGCCAAGTGTACAAGTTAGGTGGGTCGACAACATATTCCTGTCATGTGACGCACATGCCGTCACCAGTGTCGTATAGAATATATCAGATGTGTTTTCCTGTGGAGGAATCGGTTGACCTATGACCTTACGATCAAATGTTTTCTGTTCCCATTGGAGAGGCACGTCCTTTCGTCTACTAATCGCACGGTTTTGCAGTGCGGTCGCAAAACACAGACACTAATATTATTACAGTGAACAGAGATGTCAATTAACGAACAGACAGATAATAACTATGCAAAAATAAAGAAAGTGAAATTTTTAGTCGAGGGAAGACTTGAACCAAGGATCTCTCGTTCAGCCGCTGCTCACGCTACCACGGGACCACGGCGCTTCTAAGTACATTACCTCCATGATGTTGCTTATGTGGCCCATGGACTACTCAGTTTGTATATTTTGCTTATTTTTTCACAGTTCCACACAACTTCTTCCTGTTTTCTCAATTGATCTGTGTTCATTGTATCAAGGCCTATCCACTGTGCCAACTTATAACTAAATCTGAGGGGGGTGCGATGGGGAGGTTCCCTTGTCAGTATTTCTGCAGGGGACTTCCAGTGACATGTTGAATTAATGCCAGGGCCAAACTGCTGCACTACACCAGGTGAAGGTAGGCGTGACTCGATATTGCAAGGTATCCCATGACTTTTGTCACCCCAGGGTACATACAAGTACCTCTATGTACATTCAAATCATGGATATGGCAATCAGTATCGAGTCTCTGGATTTCTGTAGTCATATTCAGTCTTCTTTTAGCAGTATGTACTACGAGACTTCATTGTATCAAAATATGATTAAAATGCTTCCTAAGATTGTGTTAGAACACAATCTCGTTTCAGTTGATGCAACTCTGAAATCTAGCTGTGCAGTGAGTCTATTAACCAGCTAGCGGATTTATGGATCACTAATATTCTTAAACCTACTTATCTTGTTCCTAATGCTGAGCACAGAGCATATGTGGTTTTATGGTGAAAATTGCAGGAGTATTACGAAATAGCACATGACAGCACTGAGGAAAGACACAAAGAGAGACAAGGAGAAAGCGAAGAATCCGAAAGCAGAAAAATGGAGTCTATCCATAGGCATGCAGAGAACATCCAGTGCCTCCCAGGTTCTCAAAAATACTTTAATTCTGTTCATTAGGAGGTCCGATCTGATAGCACAGTCTGCTGTCGAAGAGCATAACCAGCATGTAACGAGGAACCGATTCAGTAAGACAAATATCCACAAGGAAATAATGGACAATGTGGAACATTTTTCGGAGGGAGGAAAGAATATGTTACTTGGCACCAACATTGCCTGATACAACAGTGTTACAGCCAAGACAAAGCTGGCAAGGACGTTCACGAGGAGCGCCGGTCCAAAGTGCTGTCCACAGAGGCGGGCGCTGCGGTGCAGGGCCAGCCTGTCGCACTGCAGCTGCCGCAGCTCCAGCGCCACAGGCGCCCCTGTAAGTCCTGCGCGCGTCACCACAGCTTCCAAGTCCGCCTCGCTGTCCACTGGAGGGCGTACACTCCTCAGCAACTGCGCGTTAAACTCACCCAGCCGGTCGCGAACTGCCAACATGGTGCTGAAGAACTGGACGTGCCAAAAGATGGAAAATACTTGCAGCGAAAGGAACTTCCACATCCCTGGAATGAAGTCGAAAACACCACCAATTATACACGCTATGGGCCCACTTGCGAGAACTGGTAGGAAACATAATACCAAGGTCGCTGTCTTTCGAGTTTTGATGTACTCAGTCATCCCATCGGAGTTTTTGCAACGGGTAAGTAATGTGTCTACCAGTTCCAGGAGATCTATTTCTTCTAGTAGATATCGGTATCCAGTGAACAGACAAGTGGTCAGTATTGCAACAGGCTCCAGACATGCGAGCGCAGAAGAAAGTACAGTCGTAACAGAGATCAAGAGCTGGATGTCCGGTTGCTGCACTATTTTAATCACGTTGTATGTTCTGTTTATTCCAACAAGTACTGTAATCAGCCACAACAGGCTACAGGAGGAACTAACGATCCATGCCAGATGCTTTTCACCACCTTTAGCTGCTTGCCGTTTCACACAGCACGTCGCTGGTGCGAGTCCGCATATTTGACTGATCACAAACAAATGCCTAATGGCGAATCTAAATGTATACCCACTCATTCTCTGCTGGTTAAAAGGTCTTACAAAATGTCTAACAGTCTACAAGATGATAAATTCTCTCACGCCTCTAAAAGTATGTATCATACGAGACACTGTTACCTACAGATAGATGTAAACTATCTCTTATCTCATACAAAAACACGTCAAGCCACTGGGATATAAAGCTTCAAACGACTATTTAGTGCGATGTAATGTTCACTTGAAAACGAATTTGTATTCTTACTGTTGTCTCAGCTATGCCTGTCTTGTCTCTCGACAGTTATTGGAAGCACTGCTGCGTATTTGACCTTCTCTGAACTTAATATTGCTAATGTAACAGCGATCGAAACTCGTCTGGTTTACTTTCTTCTAGACTGTAGTACTACAGTTCGATGGAAAAGCGGGCGTTACTTCGCATCATCCTATAATTCGCTGATAACTGCTTTTGTCTTTCTGTGTGGGAGGGCCTTCAATTTGTCAATTGAAAGAAAGAGGTTCTCTCATTTACTAATGTTATCATCCATATATTTTGTATACGGAAACTGTGTCCATAAATCGGCGATCAAAACCTATAATTCTCACAGCTGTTAGTTTTTTTTCGTTACTTTTGTGCATGAATTACTGGTGGCTATTTTGCAATATAATGTTCAATTTTAGACTGTTACCTGACTCTATGAAGCAAGTTACTACAACAGGTACGAACAGTTCACATTTATTTCATTTAATACGCAAGGTGCTTCAAAAACATTCATCTGATTTGACAAATCTGTATCTTATCCATGAATGAAGATAGAAACTTGAGGTGAGTTTCAGCTTACACTACACGTTAATTCCCCTACGTATCTAGAGTCGTAGGGGCACTAATGAGACAAAAAATTCACTTTCTGCTCTTCGTTTCAACACAGGAAATTCACTTACAGTTGTGTTGCATGCGTTTCATCGAGTTTTAAGGGTTTCTCAAACGCTTCCTCTATATGTCTCCCCTTGCAATGAAGTTAGGTGAATTTTTTCACCTGGCAGCAACAACAGTGAATACAGTAACTCCCAACATCTTCAAAAATTTTAGGACTTGTTTGAGTAACATTTGAATGTTTGAGGTTTATTTTGTAGAGAGCACATCCACAATGGATTTAATATCATAGGATATCTGTGAAAGATAAATGGAAAGTTTGATCATAAACTTAATTGAAAATGTATACCGAAATTTTATGTACATACATGTAAGAAATAGACAATGATAAAACTGGATGGTAGTTTTGAATACAAAAATCTTTTGTTCCCATGTGTATGTTATAGTTTTCCCCGACTATCTATCCCCATTCATGTAGAGGATATAGTCTTCTGTTAATGATCGAATCTTTGAAACACACATTATTTAGTTTCATGAGCATCTCATCACTAAGTCATCTGCCCATAGACTCTGCTGCAGATGGCCTGCATTCATATTTCTGAACTGCCCCTTTTTTCTTTCCTTATCGTTTAGTTTGGTTTCTGTTACTGTGTTACACTCAGCAACACGTTCCACTCGTTGAAGTTTGTTGTGTGTGTTTTACACGGGACTCTACTTTTTCAGCTACTTTACCTAAAACATTTCTTCCTAATTATCATTCTTTGCTTCCTGTGGCACCATTGGAAAATCTGTATCTTAGCACAAACAGTATACATCAGTGGTCAAGAATAACAGATAGCTTTATCTTTTAGACCTACAGTTCTCTATAAAAGCCATTATGTGCTTAGAATATGGTTTCATGGTAGTAGGTGCGTAACATCCTGGTGATGTGAAATTGTTTATGGGGAATAACTAATCATGATGATACAATGCTGGTCTGAAATCACTCAAAGAGGATTATGAAATCAGTATTTCCTGTTATATATTCTTCCAGGCAAAGTAACACCGAATAAATGCCCCTTCTAAAACTTTCATTGTGCAGTAAAACATGATCATCAGTTTTAAAATCTTTTGGGCTCTGGTCTCTGTCAAAGTGTTCCTAATGCTTCTCTTAAACCGTTTATTGTTATCTCTGGCACATTGGTGCTTTTATCTCTTTTTATCTTTCATTTCAGTACATAATCACCTGTGTGATCTCTCTGCAATATACTCTGTATGTCACATGCTGTATCGAAAAATAGCTCTTCTGGTGTATAATTCGTGGCTCTATTTGGCATGGTATTGTACCGCGAGTGGAAACCATTTGTCCCACTTTAACTGAGCCCTATTGATATGGTTTCTCAAGAATTCTGCTGTAGTTCGGTGTAATCTTTCCAATGTTCTCTTCCTTTGGGCATGGTAACAGGAAATCTGTACCCCAGCAAACCTTAACAATCTGCACATTCTCTTTATTGTGTCACTCATAAGATTGCTACGATTGTCACTTAGTATTACTGTGTGTATCCCAAATCTTAGAATTATTCTTTCTGCCAGGACACGAGCTATGGTATCTGCATAATACTTTTTTATCGGTTATGATACATCGAAAGTTATTAAAGTATTCTGTTATGTCTATTATTTCTGTCTGTTTCCGTCAGTGGGCCGACGATATCAATATCACACCAATCGAAAACTCATCGTGGTATCAGTGTTTTTTTGTCTTATTTTTTTGTCTTTTTTGTCTTATTTTGAGTTATTTTGTACTTTTGACAACTATCGCGATTTATGATGTAATCCTCAATACCAGACAACATTCAGCATTCCCTAATTCGATCTTACATTCTTATGACCTCTTGATGACCTCATATGGGCGCATTATGGAATTCCTGCAAAATTTCAGCCTTTTCTTCGGCATTTATCTCCAGCTGTTTGTGAAGTGGACTGACAAGGCAGCCAGTCCACAGTGCCGGGTAGCCGAAAGAAAGGCACGAGTACACACACACGCCGACGGGCGTCAAGTACTGGAACAGGCTACGTAATTAATGCTATGAAGAAAAGTATGTAGCTGGATTAATACTTATCTTTAATCAATCATTGTGGTACATCGCTCTTGACTATACACAGGAGACTTTAATTACAATCACTGTAAGGCTAATGGCGCCTTGCTAGTTCGTAGCCATTAACTTAGCTGAAGGCTATTCTGTCCCTCGGCTAATGAGAGTGAAAGGCTTCGTACATCTAGTCGCTAGTTAGGTCGTCAGTCCAACTGGGACGAGTGCTTGTTCGTATCACGAGACCTGCCTTGTGGTGGCGCTAGGTCTGCGATCACACAGTGGCGACACGCGGGTCCGACATGTACTAAATGGACCGCGGCCGATTTAATCTACCACCTAGCAGGTGTGGTGTCTGGCGGTGACACCACATTCCTCCCCCGCAAATCGGCGAACGGTCGTGAGATAAGGCTTCCGCCCGCCGTTGGGGAGGACCCCATGTTGACGTATGCGATGAGGTGGGGAGCCTAACAACAGGCGAGGCTGTGCCACCCGCACCCGGCCATTCGGTCCGAGGGGAGCTAGGAAACGCCTGAAAAGCTAGTCCAGGGTGCACGTCAACATGCGGTGTATGCGCCCGTAATGAGACAGGAGGGGCTGAAGGGTCGACCTCCATTGCGTCGGGGCAGCCGACGCGCGATGACGTCATGTGGTCCGGAGCGGGCAAGAGTTCCATGGCGGAGGACAGCTGGTCACGGGAAGCGATCGGCGGCGCGTGACCCAGGGAGGCGCTTGGCGGCTGCAGTGAAGCGTCGAATGCGGGCGGCGCCGGCGGGAGAACAGGCGGCGGCGGCGGCGGCGGCGGCTGCTGCGGCGGCGCGTCGCCATGGGGCAAAATGGAAGGCATCGTCGGTACCACCTGGGGATGAGGCGAGCCAGTAGATGGGTCCCCAGGGCGTTGACCGGACGGCACCGTCGCTGAAAGCAGACGGGGAGCGGCAGAACCCGTGCAACGACAGAGGCGCAGCTGATTGAGAAGCCGACGCACCTCACCATAGGCCCCCAAAACCAAATACATCGCGCGGCCGAGGCAGCGAAGAATGCGCCCTGCGAGACAACGCCGTGAACCTCGATAGTTGCGATAAAATACAACGTCGCCTGGAGCAAAAGCAGGAGTCCGCCGCTGCGCAGGAACCTGATGCGGCGGATGCAGCAAAGACATCAAGGTGCGATGAGGACGACCATGGAGCAACTCAGCCGGCGAGCGACCATCTCGGGGCTGAGAGCGATACGAAGACAAAAAGAGCAACAATGCGTCCTCCCGAGAATGCGACTCTTTCAATTTCAACATCTGTGACTTGAAAGTCCGGACCAATCGTTCAGCGGCACCGTTCGACTGAGGCGAAAACGGCGCGGATGTCGGATGTTGAATACCATTGGCCTGGCAGAATGACTGAAATTCTGCGGACAGGAATTGTGGGCCATTGTCGGAAACAATAGTCTGTGGGAGACCTTCAATGCAAAAGATAGCAGACAACGCTTGGATGGTGGCGGAGGACGTCGTGGAAGACATCCGGACAACAAAAGGAAAATTACTGAAGGCGTCGACCAGAACCAACCATCGAGCATTCCAGAATGGACCAGCAAAATCAATGTGCAAGCGTTGCCAAGGGGAAGTGGCTTTTGGCCATGCAAAGATTTTCCGCGGTGGTGCGGATTGATGTTCGGCACACGCCATGCAAGAAGAACACATATTCGTAATCGCAGCATCGATTCCGAACCAAGTACAGTGCTGACGAGCAAGTTGTTTCGTTCGCACTATACCCCAATGTCCTTGGTGAAGAGGCCGTAAAACAGAGGACTGTAACGAACGTGGGACCACGACTCTGGACTGATCATTATCAGAACGCAACAACAAAACACCACGTCGAACAAAAAGTCTCTCCTTGTGAGCAAAAAATCGGCGAACCAACGGATCCTCGATCCGAGACTTTGACAAAGGCCATTGCGTAGCAACAAAACGTAAAACAGTAGCAAGGACAGGGTCAGCAGCTGTGGCTGTAGCTACTCGACGAAAATCAATCGGAAACGATTCGACCACTTCATCGGTTTCCGAATCAATGAACATGCAAGCAAGTTCGGAAGAATCGAATGCTTTATCCTCAGCAACAGGCAAACGGGACAACGCATCGGCGTTTCCGTGCTTAGCAGTGGACCGATACAAGATATCATAGCGGTACTGCGAGAGGAAAATAGACCAGCGAATGAATTTCTGCGCTGTACGCGGAGGTACAGGCTTGTTCGGATGAAAAAGAGATGTCAAAGGTTTGTGGTCTGTGATGATGGTAAAATGACGAACATACAAGAAATTATGGAACTTAGTAACACCAAACACGAGAGCCAAAGCTTCTTTCTCTATTTGTGAGTAATTTCTTTGCGCAGACGAGAGCCATTTTGGACGCAAAGGCAATAGGGCGATCATGGGAGCCAACTTTGTGCGCAAGCACAGCACCGATCCCGAAATCCGATGCATCTACCATCAACAAAAGGGGTTTCTGGGGATGGAAAGGCGTGAGGCAAGTATTTGAAAGCAACGCCGATTTCAACTGGCGAAAGGAGCGTACGCATTCCGTCGTCCAGAGAAACGGAACACCTGTACGGCGCAAGCGATGGAGCGGAGCTGAAAGGGAAGAGGCATTGCGCACATTCACTTACACCTTGTGATTCTACATTGTGCAATGGTCTTGCGACCTCCTGACGCAATGCGTGAGGAACATTGCGTGCTCTGAAAAATTGCGGTTGCGCGTTGACCTTCAGTTCCAAATGTGCTTCATAGTTTTTAGCACAACCTAAGCCCGGTGCAATAATGTCTGCAAATTCGTCACATAAGCGAGAAACACTGTCTGAAGGCACAGTTTGATTCACCGATAGGACCTGATTTACAATAGACATGTTAAACAACTGAAATAAATCTAGACCAAACAAGTTCACTGCAGTAGAAGAACGAAGAACGTAAAATGACACAAGTTTTGTTTGTCCTTTATATGTTGCAAAAAGAGTGCACTGTCCTAACACAGGTATTGTCTGCCCTGAATAACTTTTTAACTGAACATTTGCGGCACGCAACGGAGGGGCGCCCAGTTGCTTGTACGTGTCGTGATTGAGCAATGAAACTGCAGCTCCGGTATCGAGCTGGAATGGTATCACTTTGCCTTCAAAGTCTAAGTCCACAAAAAGTTTATTGTTCTGCTGACGACAAGAGCGACTGTTTTGTGCAACTTGAATAGACACTGGTACAGAATTACTTGCTAATTGACGTGATTTCCGACGACGTCGATGCACAGTTTTTGTGGGACGAACACAGTCACTGCTAGAAAGAGTGGCACTGGACGAAGTGGAATTAACAACATGAATGTCCATGGGCGAAGGTCCACGAGCCGGAGTGTCCTTGGTTCGATTCCGGCGCAAAGCAAAGGGCCTGGAATGATTGTGATTGTCTCATCGGAGCTTTTTCTGGCAAACACTTTGAACATGTCCTTTCCTATTACAGAAAAAGCAAATAGCTTGGCGTGACGGGCAATGTTCACGCGAATGTCTAGTAGCACACCGCGGGCATGATTTCACTGCATTTGTGGGCTGGCGCGGCACACGTGGCTTAAAGCGCGGCGGCAGCTGCGCTTGTTTGCGCGAGGGCAGTTGACCGGGCCGCGCAGCTCGCCCGGCGGGCCGGTTAATGTTACACACTGCTGGCGAAGTTTCAAAAGTTTCCTGAGCACAGTCAAGTGTGTCTTGTCTATCTAATATGTCGATCACTTGTTGAAGGGAGGGATTAACTAGTTTCAAAATTTGCTCCCGTATGCGAACATCAGAAACGTTTTGTGCAATTGCATCACGTACCATTGTATCTGAATAAGAAAGACCACAGTCACAGTCAAAAGAACACTCCCTAGTAAGTCCTTGCAATGTTGCTACCCACTCCCTATTAGTTTGACCGGCCGTACGTTTTGTACGAAAGAACGTATACCGTTTTGCAACCACATTAACTGTTTCTTTGAAATAGGCATCTAAAGCAGACAAAATTTCCTCGTAGGACAGAGTTGCTACGTCGCGTCGGGGAAACAATTTCACTATCACACGGTATGTGGACACACCGACACAAGAAAGCAAAAACGGCTGCCGCTCATTACCTTGAATTCTGTAGGCGGCGAGGTGGAAGGGAAACTGGCGGGACCACTCTTGCCAGGACTCGTGGTTCGGGTCGTAGTGCCTAAAAGGCGGTGCAACGGCAGGTTGTGGCTGCGGTACCGGTGAAGCAGCGGTGGCCGCATCGGTTTGAATGGCACGTTGACCCTGGACAAGCTGTCCAAGGGCATCCAATAACGCCTGCGTCTGCTGATTCTGCAAGCGATAAAATTCGGACAGTACATCTGGCGAAGCCATGACACAAGGAAATATAAGCAATCAGAAAGAATACTTTAACTCGTCGCCAATGAAGTGGACTGACAAGGCAGCCAGTCCACAGTGACGGGTAGCCGAAAGAAAGGCACGCGTACACACACACGCCGACGGGCGTCAAGTACTGGAACAGGCTACGTAATTAATGCTATGAAGAAAAGTATGTAGCTGGATTAATACTTATCTTTAATCAATCATTGTGGTACATCGCTCTTGACTATACACAGGAGACTTTAATTACAATCACTGTAAGGCTAATGGCGCCTTGCTAGTTCGTAGCCATTAACTTAGCTGAAGGCTATTCTGTCTCTCGGCTAATGAGAGTGAAAGGCTTCGTACATCTAGTCGCTAGCTAGGTCGTCAGTCCAACTGGGACGAGTGCTTGTTCGTATCACGAGACCTGCCTTGTGGTGGCGCTAGGTCTGCGATCACACAGTGGCGACACGTGGGTCCGACATGTACTAAATGGACCGCGGCCGATTTAATCTACCACCTAGCAAGTGTGGTGTCTGGCGGTGACACCACAGTTTGTGTTCCTCGACTACCGCCATTTCCTCACTTTAATTTGTACCTGTTTTGGTATTAGCTGACTGTACTTCCATAATTGCTGACAATGCATCAGCTATATAGTTGTTCTTGTCTGTTTTGTATACAATTTCATAATCATATCCTTGCAATTTCGATATGAACTTCATTAAGTGCGAGGACGAACTGCCAATATTTCAAACCGATTGCAGTGGTGTATGATCTGTACAAATGATAATCTTACGACCAAAAGCGTATGGTCTGAAATGCTTGACGTCCCAAAATATGGCCTATAATTCTCTCTCAATTATGCTATAATTTCCACTCTGCTTTGTTCAAAGTTCTGGACGCATATGCTACTGGACGATCTTTACCCACTTCCCCTTGGCTAAGAACTGAGCCAATAGCGTCTTGGCTCGCGTTAGTGGTGATTATAACTTTCTTGAAATATCTGGATACTGTAACACAGGGGACTGAGAAGCTTGTGTTTTAGCACTTGGAACACCTCGTCTTGCTTGGCGCCTCATTCATACTTAATACCTTTTTTCAACAACTCATGTAGTGGTTTTGCCAGTTTATTAATGTCACTTAGGAAGCGTCTCTAGTATTCGACAAACCCTAAGAAGCTTTCTAATGCTTTCGTTTGGAGTATAAACAAATGAACGAACAACAAGGTGTCTTGCATCAAGGCTGACTCAATATCTGGTATTGTTGATCTCCTAAACGATTCTGATTTCACTTCATTTCCCTTCCCAGATGACTACCCACTGTCAGTAGGAGTAATTCAGCTGTGGTTTACAGTTTTCAAGCACTACTTTGGTAATCAAAGCCATTGCCAAATTTGGGCATCCTACTGCACGTTTACTGAAGGAGCATGCTGCCAGTGGTTAGACATACGCTTCGTTGCTTGTGAATTTACAGATTGCACTGATATGATGGTCCTATAGTTTTGGTTGCTTCAGCGATTATTACTATTCTGATTCTCTCCTGATTGAGTACTTGCCTGCCCAGACCTGTTTTGGCTCTTACTATTTGAGGCTTCTGGTTGCTTAGAAGAACGACCTTGACCTTCGCTAAAGCAATTTCGGGGATTTCCTTCCTCTAGCCAACAGTCCAAGGTGACGAGTATTTCTAAAGACTGTTGTATGCTGATAATGAGAACAGTCGACAGCTGTGTCTATTCTAGCATCATCTGGTATATCATACGAATCATTTCCTCAGTTGCAGGTGGTGAACTACTGATACCTCACACTAGTAAATTCACTGACAGTTCCACTACTGAGACTGCACCCTGGGTATTTCCTTAAATACCACCTGACTCTTTGATGACTCGCACATCCCTAGTGCTGGGCAATAACGCTTCAAACAGTCTGTGTTAAAATCATTCCTGGGTGGCCAGTAGTACATTCCGATGCTCCAATGCCGGTTTACTGTAACCCATGAAACATCACATTGAAGGTGAAACACGGAAACATTTCCGGGATTGAATACAATATTCACAATGAAGACTTCTGTCCAGGGCGAGTAACGCCTCAAACAGTCTGTGCTTTGAACCTTTCCTGGGAGACGAGTATTATATTCCGATGCACCACAGCAGTTTTACTGTAACCCTTGGGCCTTCGCATTGACGACGAAACACAGAAATTGCATCGGGATTTAATACAAGATGCACAATGCCGACTTCTGTCCAGGGGGAGTAACGCTTCAAACAGTCTGTGCTTGAACCTTTCCTGGGAGTCTAGTAGTGGATTCCGAAGCACCACGGCATGTTAACTGTAACCCTTGGACCTTCACATTGACGATGAAACACAGAAATTGCATCGGGATTGAATACAAAATGCACAATGCTGACTTCTGTCCAGGGGGAGTAACGCTTCAATCAACCTGTGCTTAGAACCTTTCCTGGGAGTCCAGTAGTTAATTCCGATGCACCACTGCAGGTTTATTGTAACCCTTGGACCTTCACATTGACGATGAAACGCAGAAATTGCGTCGGGATTGAATACAAAAGGCACAATGCCGAATTCCGTCCAGGGGGTGTAATGGTTCAAACAGTCTGTGTTGAAAACTTTCCTGGGAGACCAGTATTAGATTCTGATGCACCACGGCATGTTAACTGTAACCCTTGGACCTTCACATTGACGATGAAACACAGAAATTTCATCGGGATTGAATACAAAAGGCGCAATGCTGACTTTTGTCCATGGGAAGTAACGCTTGAAACGGTCTGTGTTGGAAACTTTCCAGGGAGACCAGTAGTAGATTCCGATGCACCACTGCAGGTTTACTGTATCCCTTGGACCTTCACATTGACGATGAAACACAGAAATTTCGTCGGGATGGAATATAACAGGCACAATGCCAACTTCTGTCCAGGGGGAGTAACGCTTCAAACAGTCTGTGTTTAAACCATTCCTGGGAGTCCAGTGGTGGATTACTATGCACCACGGAAGGTTTACTGTAACCCTTGGACTGTCACATTGACGATGAAACACAGAAATTGCATCGGGATTTAATACAAAAGGCACAATGCCGACTACTGTTCAGGCGGTGTAACGAATCAAACAGTGTTTGAACCTTTCCTGGGAGACCAGTATTAGATTACGATGCATCACTGCAGAATTACTGTAAGCCTTGGACCTTCACATTGACGATGAAACACAGAAATTGCAGTGGAATTGAATACAAAAAGCATAATGCCGATTTAGGTCCTGGGGGAGTAACGCTTGAAACAGTCTGTGTTAAAACCTTTCCTGGGAGGCCAGTAGTAGATTCAGAAATTTAATCGGGATTGAATACAAAATTCACAATGAAGGCTTCTGTCGAGGGGAAGTAACGCTTCAAACGGTCAGTGTTGGAAACTTTCCTGGGAGACTAGTAGTAGATTCCGATGCACCACTGCAGGTTTACTGTAACCCTTCGACCTTCACATTGACGATAAAACACAGAAATTGCATCAGGATTGAATACAAGATGCACAATGCCGAGCTTAACTCTGCAATGTCAAAAAAGTGCCCTGCTGTAATCTGCCACCACATACTTGCTCCTTAAGTCAGGTGCTGACCAAATACACTCAAGAGTTGTTAATGACTAGTGCAGACTGTGTCGAAGCAGTTGCTGAAATGCTGTACTAAATTACGTCTTTTTTTTTTCGTCACTTCTTAGTAAACCGTTCCCAGTTAGGAGGACCAAACGTTATAGACAGGTAGCAAAAACGATAGTCAGCTATTATGCTAAAGCGTAATATATCGTCATGGGCCGAATTTTGGGTATAGGCACCTGCTGGAACCATCGTAGCCCCCTCTGTCGAATGTTCCATAACAAGAGGGAAACCCCGATTCAAAGGTGCCGCTATTGTCACACATCGCAACGGCTCCGCAGACGAGGCAGCAGCCTCCACAGGAAGTGAGTGTGGAGGCACCACTTCAGACAAGCCGCCCTGGCCCTCGGAGGTGCCACTCGAACAAACTTCCCGGGCAAGGAGGCCTGTTTATGACTCTGCCGACAGCGGATAACTCACAGACTTGTTTTCATTGCAGGTCATCAGCCACATTTAAAGTCTCACAGCTTATTTAACTTGTTAGTTTCTTCTCTAATTCTACGTGCTTTGCAGCGTTTCTACAATCTAAACCTGCTCTTAATTCTTCTAACTGTCCCTCAGTCGAGTCATCTCTGGATTCGATAGTATAAAACAGCTCAGTGTGACTAGAAATTAAGAGAGTTCATTTGTCCTGCCAGTAGTCATTCAAGTGTGGGCTTCTGGCCATGAATTTGACTAGCAAGAGTTACTATCAACTCGACCAGTGTATCCATGTTATAGATAATGTTTGTCAAGGCCTCATTATTCTTTGAAAGAGCTTTGTCATAAATCTCACCTGCTTTTAAAAGCTACATCCTCAACATCAAATTGGCCAAAGGCTTCATCCCAGTGGGTCTGAAGGGCAATAGAGAAGGAACTTCCTCTGTTTGCTTCTCACACTTTGTTTCCAATTCAGAGCTCAGTTTAACACATTTCTCATCGATCTTGATAAATCGATATTCTGCGCTTCAGGCCACCAATTTCGACTTCTGTGCCTCTGACGTTTTTGATAAACTAATATTCTGTGCTTCTAAATATGTTGATAGTACCCAATTTATACAGTAATTAAGATGTTGGTGTATGATAATTTAGCCCCCAGTACTTGTATTTCTGTCGTCAAGTGACCGTGACCAGACATAACTTGCATCTCGCTAGCAGCAACAGCTAGTTACAAAGTGATATTTGCATTTTGATAATCTTCAGCTGTGGATGATGGTTTCGACGGCTGGGCATTGGTTTCATGTCGTCAGCGCACCGCAACTCGTCAGTGTTGACAACTCGCCATCACCATCGGAGACAGCAGCATTCTGAGCGGCGGTGGCATTGTGCATCTCACAGCCAGGCGATGAGCTGGCACTGGATGGAAGGTCAGCACCAGGCGCAACCTCATCTGGATGAACATCTGGATTGGGACACCACGTCTCGTCATGGGGCGTTGACCTTCCACTGGCTACGGTGCCTGACTTGTCAAAGGCATTGGTTTCTTCGTAAGTGGTGGGATGGGAAGCCGTACCTTCGTGAGTGTCCTATATCTCCCTTTATTGTCCACTAAGCCACCAGCTTGGATTTACTAAAGCTCTATCATGGCTATTTTGTTATTGCAGGTAATGATCAAAATTGAACCAGGAAGGCTCATTCTGAAATTTAGTGACTCACGTTCAGGGCTGTATCGTGGGTTGCCCATCAACGAATCTTTTAAGCGTCCTTTCACAGTGCAAGTCTGTAGCTGCAGTGGTCCGTTGGTAGACTGAATGAGGCGAGGAGTTCAGTCTGCTAGTGTTTTCTCTACATTCAGAATAAAGTGATATCACCTGTGAAGCTTCTGGTCACTGGACAGTGAAGACACTGGACAACTTCCCTTACAGCATGGAATTTTATTGTCGAGATAAATAACTTAATTAATTAAGTGAACAGGGGCAGACTACAGATAAGTAACCAACAGACAACTGTAGTTAAATCAGTTATACTCTTGACCCAACACGGAAATGTGAGGCAGTCACCCAACGAAAAGCGCGGATTTCCTAGTCCATAAATTTGGACGGTATGGTAGTCCCAAAGCTTGCACTGGGTCAAGCCAAATATTCATGAAAAAGCATAGAAATACACGATAAATAATGACAATAGTGGAGACAGTATCGATCAGAAAACTAGCGATGAATCTCCAGAATTTGGAATCGCGAACGTAAGTATAGAGGCATAAGTGATCACATATTGGAAGTTCGCAGGCAGGGGCAGTGTGACAAAGCTTACCGCCCTAACACTGATGGAACTATAATGCAGAATTATCGTGTGCAAAAGACGTATTTGCATTATAATCTGAGACGCATTTGCTACGAGATTGCTATCGTAAATGCCTTAACAAAAGATGATCGTAAGAGTGCATGGTTGCTTCCAAAGTGATGGAAGCAACATCTGTATCGCAAAAAAGGCTGCAACTTCTGCACTGCTGCTAGACACGAAGTGATATCTACCACGAATTGAAATAAACTGACTCTGAGAGAGTGTCTCTCAGTAGTTTGGTTTCCTCAGACGCTGCAAGGAAGTGTATTCCTTCTCACAGAGTAAGCAACTTGTCCTGGGGTGGCAATGCAGATGGTTGCTACAGCTTTTTGCCGAAGGGCAGTTCGGCCCGACCCACACACAGGTTGGTCGTCTAGGATGGTGCCAGTTCTCTGACTGCGGGGGTGAGGTCAATATCCCTATGCGTCGCCACAGCCTTGGATTGAATTTGTAACTAACAGTCCGGGAACATCTACAGGTCATGACGTATTTTATGGGTTAAATGATTCGTGATCATAAAAAATTATCCGCCCGCACTGTTTTATATTTGTCTCCTTACGCAAGCAATTGGTGTTTTCAGTTGGCAGGAGAAAATTACTTTTACTATATAAATATGGGTTAAATTCGTCAACTTTCATAATTAATTGATTTCCCGCCCCATGCCTGATATCACTAAACTCATAACCGCAAAAGCTGTCCGAATATGACTGGAAACCTTTCCGTAATTTTATTTAACCCTCTGTCTCTTTGTAAGAGCACTGGCCACGACAACTGCTAGGACTTCGCCATACGCTCTAAACGCCCGGAAAAGTCTCTGGACCATACAATAGGGAGCGTGAGAGAAAACTCAATTGTTTGCTGTTGGCCACTGCAGAAGCATTTCAGCTCCAACCAAAAGCTCTCTCTGGCCCCGCCTTCCAACTGGTAGTGACGTGAATCTTCTCCTTTAGGCCCATCTTCCCTCTCGGTCTTTTTTTTTCGACATTTAAATTATCGTTTCCTTATGAGCGTCATGAATGGCCTATGGTCTCACAGGCCGACCTCGGCGCACCCATATGTGTTCCATGTAGTTTATTATCTTTCAAACAACTCTTTCACTGCAAAAATCGCCTTAGGTGCTCACATTCTCTTCAACATGACCAGGCCGCCTCTGGACCCGTACAGTTAGATATTAACCAAGTACGGAATTCCAATCAGAGAAAGATATATTGTTACATTGATAGAAGTTATGCAGTGCTGCTAAGTGAGGTTCAAGCACGAGATCAGTATTAAGGTTGGTTCTTTTGGGGAAGGAGACCAGACAGTGAGGTCATCGGTCTCATCGGATTAGGGAAGGATGGGGAAGGAAGTCGGCCGTGCCTTTTCAGAGGAACCATCCCGGCATTTGCCTGGAGTGATTTAGGGAAATCACGGAAAACCTAAATCAGGATGGCCGGACGCGAGATTGAACCGTCGTCCTACCAGTGTCTAACCACTGCGCCACCTCGCTCGGTATCCAGTATTAAGGAGCGTCTCTAATTCAGCTGAGGTGAATGCTGGGGTTAACATGCATTCAACAGTTTATTCATTAGTATATGGAGTCTACAGTAACAGGGTAATGAGAAGATGGTAAATGTTAAAGTATTTTTTTTTTCGGGAAGCTAATGTGACTCTGTTTCTTCAGTCTTGGAATGAAGTTTGTAGTGCGGTTTCAAGAGTCTGTAACTGAAAAAAAATAGTCGTGTACAAGTTTGTGGTCAACTGCAATTCTGTTCTAAAAGGAATTTTGCAGATGATTACTTTTTACAGTTATAAAGAGGCATGCCTTCCAACAAGAATTACGCCCTCCTTTTAACTGCAGTAATATAAGCAGTAGACTTTGTGTTCGAAAGCTCTGAGTGCAAATCATGTAGACTAGAGGATTACAGGCATCTTGCGAAACGCCGCATTTGACATCGCTGTTTCAGTTTCTGTGACGATTTTGTATTAAGCTGGTAGACGGTAATACTACAAGTAAGTTCGAAGTAACAACAAAACTAATGAAGACTAGTTAACGTGTACTTCTAAAACATTTCGACTGATTTAACGGTAACAATTGTGCCGTGCTTCAGACTGCTGAAAGATGCTGAAATATTGGTTTTCAAATAGACAGTAGGGGCGTACAGAGCACCGATGTGAAAATGGACGAAAGGTGGACTGAAAAGTACAAACACTTGTGCAAATCTGGTCATAACCATTCACAAGGAAACATAACGAAAGTTTATCAAAAGAGAACCAAATGTTATCGTAGCTCTCGTATTCAAACTTCGAGGTTTGTTTTCCTGCTTCGATGGTAAAGCACCATAGAAACGAGGTAATTCCATAGTTACGCAGAGTATCCGAAGATAAAAAGGTTTTTATAGGAGGGGAATAAGGGTAAGAGTGGGAGACGGTACCCCACCCCTGTCTCCGTCCTTCACTCACGTCGAGATTTGCCTCAGTCTGGTTGTGGACACGGCGGAGGTCGCACGCCACCAGTAGCTCAGGACACAGTGAGGTCACAGTTGGTTAAGGTAAGCAGGAGCTACTTGTCTCTTATACAACTTGGCTGACGCCACTGTTCTTCTGATCGTACAGTATTTTTTGCTGTTAAGCAATATTTTTGCGATACCTCTTTTGCTGCGAAACAGCACAGTATGATGGTGATTTCTATTTCCACTGTCTATAATTTCGGACCGAATTTCACATGTATAGTGGTGTATTAACTATTATTGATAGGGGAAAGTCAATGTATTCTTCTTTTTGAAAGTGGAACTCTTCCCCCTTCATTCAGCATTGTGTACACAGCAGGTTTATAGTGATAATGCAATGTGTTGAGTCAAAATATTTTTTTATTCTCCAACTTCAGTCCATCTCGTTTCGGAGCTAAGACTCCTTTCTACCCGTGGAAATAAAATGCCTGACAGGTTTCTCAGTGTTTTCAAATGTAGATTGAAGATGTTTCTCTGTGACAACTCTTTCCGTACCATACAGGAATTCTTGACTACAGATAATCAGTCATAAAAAACCTGCAAGTGGCCAAAATTTAAACATTTAAATATGGTCTTTTATTTATTTATTGGTTGTGAGTTGCATACAAGTAGTCTATGTTTGCTCTTTTGACATGATCTTTTGACATGATCCACGTCATAACGTTTAAAGTGAATTCATCAAAACGTTTAACGTGAATTTGGTCTTTGGAACAAGTCCAGGTTTAAATAACAGCCATGAGCTACGTTTTTGGGGAATTACACCTTATTAAATTTATCTCTTAACAGTAAATGAACGTTATAATCGTTTATTTTACCGAAAATTCATTTAAGACGAGATAAAAATAGCCAGTAAAGTATTAATAATGAATACATTATTCATTCAATCGCGAAATGTTTGTCTTCTGCATCCCTCAAGAAGTTCCACATTTGCACTTACGCCTCACAAATGACTGTGCTACAGTGATCTAATGGCACATTTTAGTTTGCGCCTCTAGGATCTAATAAAGTAGCGAAAACGTCGTAATGGTTATGTTTAAACACCAGATGAAATAAAATGTAATTATTCAGCGTGGTGGCTATTAAAGATTGTTATTATATTCTGTCACATGCTTCACTTGATTTGATCTAGCTATTAGCTGTGGTGTGACTGAAATTTTTCGTAACACGCTACTGCTATTAATAAGTATATAAATTATACATTAGAATACCTTGCCGAGCAATATTATCGTATTAGTTTCAGTTTTTGATAAAAAAAATGAAATGAGATGAAGTTGTCTACTTTGGAGAAGTACGAGAAGGAGTGGAGTGCGGACAGGGATAGGGGAGGGGAGGAAGGTGCGTTATTAGTAACAGAACTACTTCTAACATGTTATCTGCAATCATGGAGAGCCCTCACTAAATGTCTGTTATTAACGCAGTCAGGATAGATTCATACGATGTCCAAGTCGTAATCTCGTGCGTATCGTTTTGCTCTGTAATTTTATAGGACTTTAACGTAATGTGTTGTATGTTCTCATCACCATCAGTGATCCCGTACACATTGATGGAATTGTTGTTCGTTATTTTCTCTTTGTTTTAACGTAACATTATCTATTTTCTGATAAATCTCGGTGCCCTACGTACTTCTTACTTTAAAATATTTTTATATGATCATCTTGTTGCGTTCTACGAAATGGCTTTGCTGTTGGTAATTCAGCTGCCCCTTGTGGCCGAGTGGTTTCTAGGCGTTTCAGTCCGGAACAGCACTCCTGCTACGGTCGCAGGTTCGAATTCTGCCTCGGGCATGGATGTGTGTGATGTCCTTCGGTTAGTTAGGTTTAAGTAGTTCTAAGTCTAGGGGACTGATGACCTCAGATGTTAAGTCGCATAGTGCTCAGAGCCATTTGAACCATTTGCTGGAAGTTCACAATTTATTGGAATACTTTGCAGCTAAATCTATCTTAGGCAACGGCCTTGCTGCAGTGAATACACCGGTTCCCGTCAGATCATCGAAGTAAGCGCTATCGGGTGTGGCCGGCACCTGGATGGGTGACCACCATGAGCTGTTGCCATTTTTCGGGGTGCACTCAACCTCGTTATGCCAATTGAGGAGCTACTCGACCGAATAGTAGCGGCTCCGGTCAAAGAAAACCATCATAACGACCGGGAGAGCGGTGTGCTGACAACACGCCCCTCCTATTCGTATGTTCAGCTGAGGATGACACGGCAGTCAGATGGTCCCCGATGGGCCACTTGCGACCTGAAGACGGAGTGCTTAGTGCTTAAATCTAACTTTCTTCGTTCAGATTTCTACAGTTTCAAATAGCTCTGAAGTCCATTAAAGTAAAACTATAAAAGATGACTGCTGATACAGTTATTTCATCGTCCATGATACCTACCTTCAAATGTCTTCAAATGTGTACAGGAAAAATGTGAGTGCGATACTAATTTACAGACTTTGATTACAGATTGCTGCGTCTCATTTAATTGCGCTCCGGCTTAATTTCACACTATTCCCCCATCTAAATTGTGTCTATGAATGTTTCCGCGGCGTGTCAATGCAATAAAATCCTCGCGATAGTCTGAGTAAGAACACAGTGTAAGCTCGACGGTTCTGGCAGGGGATTCAGTGCGTTCCGGTCCGTTATTACGTCTACATTACATGTTTTCTACTTCTTTCAGTAGTTTTCATATGTTCATTAGTCATATATACCGACGGAAAAAAAAATCGCCACACCAAGAAGGAGTCGTTCAACATAAACGCAAGTCTATTCAAATTTCACGCCAGTTGTAAAAGAGTGGCGCTAGTGGCGCCACTACGAGGACGCTGTAACGGTTGTGAGCGTCAGTTACCTTTGAGACTGGGACGTGGTGAGTTGATGTTAGTCAAGAATGCCTTTAAGGCAACAAAGACGCCATCTTCAGTATCTCACTGAGTTTGAACCAGAAGAAAACATCGATGTTCCTCCTGCGATACTGCAGAAACATTTGGCAGAAATGTAGTCACTGTACTGATTGCCGGCAGGGTGGTCACGTGAGTGTACAGTCACAAGAAGACCGGGCTTCTGACGGTCACGTGGCATTACCGAGAAGGACGTTCATGGTATTCTGTGTAGGGCTGTAGCGCATGGTACTGCATCTGCAGCAGCAATTGGCTCCACAGTGACGCAAAGTGCTGTTAAAAATTGGTTACCTTAAGCACAGCTGCGAAACAGACGACCTGTAGCGTGTACTCCACTGACCTCACACCAGGTCTATTGGAGTGGAGGGTGAAAGTCTGCTGTGTTTTCTGGGGAAAGCTGGTTCTGCCTCGGTGCCAGTGATGGAAATTTCTTGATTAGAAGGAAACCAGGTGAGGACCTGCACCGAACCTGTCTGCTTGCTAGACACACTGGTCCAACACCTGGAGTTATTGTGTGGGGTGACATTTCGTTATGAGAACAGGAGCACTCTCGTGGTTATCCCACGCATCCTGACTGCACATCTGTATGTAAATCAGGAGATTTGACCTGTTGTGCTGTCATTCATGAACAGCATTCCATGCAGTGATTTCCAGCAGGATAACACTCACGCTCATATCGCTGTTGTAACCCGATTTGCTCTACAGAGTGTCGACATGTCCCTTCGTCATTGCGATCACCAGATCCGCCTCCAATCGACCACATGTGGGACATAATCGGATGACAACTCCAGCGTCAGCCGCAAACAGCATTAACCGTCCCTGTACTGGCTGAATAAGTGCAACGGGCATGGAAATTGATGATCCCATAATCTTACAACCGGCACCTGTACAACACAATTTATGCACGCTTGCATGCTTGCATTCAACTTTCTAGCGGTTGCATCGGTTATTAACACATCAAAATTTCATATTTGCAATGGCTTGTGTCACTCTTACATTAACCTGGGATCGTGCAATATTAATCACTTAAATATGTTACCTATACAAATGTATTCCCCATTTTTATTGCTTTACATTATTTATGTGGTGGCATCGTGATTTTTTCTGTCGATGTATATATTTTGTACGTCTTTCAGTGTTCTTAACACGTTCTCACGTATATTCCCAAACTGTCGAGTTTGGTACGTAGTTAGTGTTTAGCACCCGTTTGACGTATGTAGTTTTACTTATAATTCGTATTTTGTAGTTGACTGCAAATAATACTACCTGTTTCTGTATCCAATTCAGAAGCATTCCACTGAAACATCATAGCAGTTTCATTCAGCTAAGATGCTACTAATGTGAACCCCTACGTATCTACGCTACTGGCCATTAAAATTGCTACACCATGACGATGACGTGCTACGGACGCGAAATTTAACCGACAGGAAGAAGATGCTGTGATATGCAAATGATTAGCTTTCCAGAGCATTCACACAAGTTTGGCGCTGGTGACGACACCTACAACGTGCTGACGTGGGGAAAGTCTCCAACCGATCTCTCGTACACAAACAGCAGTTGACTGGCGTTGCCTGGTGAAACTTTGTTGTGATGCCTCGTGTAAGTAGCAGAAATGCGTGCCATCGCGTGTTCGACTTTGATAAAGGTCGGATTGTAGCCTATCGTGATTGCGGTTTATCGTATCACGACATTGCTGTTAGCGCTGGTCGAGATCCAATGACTGTTAGCAGAATATGGAATCTGTGGGTTCAGGAGGGTAGTACGGAACGCCGTGCTGGATCCCAATGGCCTCTTATCACTAGCAGTCTAGATGACAGGCATCTTATCCGCATGGCTGTAACGGATCGTGCAGCCACGTCTCGATCCCTGAGTCAACAGATGGGAACGTTTGCAAGACAAGAACCATCTGCACGAACAGTTCGACGACGTTTGCAGCAGCATGGACTATCAGCTCGGAGACCATGGCTGCGGTTACCCTTGACACTGCATCACAGAAAGGAGAGCCTGCGATGGTGTACTCAACGACGAACTTGGATGCACGAATGGCAAAACGTCATTTTTTCGGATGAATCCAGGTTGGGTTTACAGCATCAGGATGGTCGCATCCGTGTTTGGCGACATCGCAGTGAACGCACACTGGAAGCGTGTATTCGTCATTGCCATACTGGCGCATCACCCGGCGTGATGGTATGGGATGCGATTGGTTACACGTCTCGGTCACCTCTTGTTCGCACTGACGGCACTTTGAACAGTGGACGTAACATTTCAGCTGTGTACGATCCGTGGCTCTACCCTTCATTCGATCCCTGCGAAACCCCACATTTCAGCAGGATAATGCACAACCGCATGTTGCAGGTTCTGTACGGGCCTTTCTGGATACAGAAAATGTTCGACTGCTGCCCTGGCCAGCACATTCTCCAGAACTCTCACCAATTGAAAACGTCTGGTCAATGATGCCCGAACAACTGGCTCGTCACAATACGCCAGTCACTACTCTTGATGAACTGTGGTATCGTGTTGAAGCTGCATGGGCAGCTGCACCTGTACACGCCATCCAAGCTCTGTTTGTCTCAATGCCCAGGTATATGAAGGCCGTTATTAGGGCCAGAGGTGGTTGTTCTGGGTATTTATTTCTCAGGATCTATGCAACCAAATTGCGTGAAAATGTAATCACATGTTAGTTCTAGTATAATATATTTGTCCAATGAATACCTATTATCATCTGCATTTCTTCTTGGTGTAGCAATTTTGATTGCCAGTAGTGTAGATAGTCTTCTTTTGGTCAGTTGTTAATTATGTTACTTTTCATAGAGCGTAGTGGAAGAGTGGAGACGTGAGCAGATCCCTAAGCAGGCGCGGCGCCGCGGCGCAGGGCAAGAGGGAGAGCGCCTGGGATTGCTGCAGATGGCCGCCCACCTCAGGGAGATACGGAGGGCTGGGGAGTACCAGCTAGTGGACGACCACGATGGCGCCAGCGACTCTGGCTGCGACAGCGCAGACGAGTTCGTCCCGGTGGGAGACCTGGAAGCCCAGAGGCTCCATCAGGAGAGCGACACTGGCGACGAAGACGTGGACTGCAGCGACAGCGACTGGGAGGCCCACGTTGGGATTGATGTCAGGTCAGACGAGTGGACAGGAGGCTTTTCTCTGGTAAGAAAGTCTGCAGAAGATGGTTCCGACGAGGAGGAGCTCCCGGACTGTTCGGTTTGTGCATCTCCAGAGGAACGCGTAGCAGATAAGGAGACTCACTACAGATGCACAGCTTTATCAGGGAACGACAAGGATTTAGAAGGGAAACTATCGGAAGGTTCTCCAAGTCTGTCTCCAGACAGACAGACGCTAGGAGAGTAGACGGACTGCAGCGACTCAACTGGGAAGGGGTCCTCCGCTGACGACAAGCTTGAGGACTGATCAAGACACTGACTGGTGGTGCGGGATATGCAGGAGGTAAATGCAGTAATTTCGGCGTCAATATATCTCTATTTGCAGGAACTAAATTATTCGTTCGAAACATTCATTTCAGAAACGTTGTCTGTAGGCTACGTTCATTTCTTTCCTTATTAAGTACTCTTGTTACAGTCATCGATCGAAATTACAGAAGCTCACTTAAGGTATATAAACTCACCAGACAAAACAATTAGCCACCCGAGCGCCCACGCTAAGGAGAACCATCAGACTTTTACGGTTGGCGCAGCAGTCGAGTCAAGTGCTCAACCACACGCGCACTGCCTCGACGTGAGCATAAATCATTAGCAATTAGTGAGACATTTATGTTTCAAGCGGATGTTGCACGGAAAATTGATAAATGTAAGAACATGACATAGTGGCTAAAATGGTTCAAATGGCTCTGAGCGCTATGGGACTTAACATCTGAGGTCATCAGTCGACATAGTGGCAAAAGGGGTAATCGTGTTTGACCATACCGATAGCCATATAGTGTGTGAAATAGCTGGATTTCTTGCTGTATCGTGGCAGACTGTTCAAGGTGTCTACAAGCAGCGGTGTAGCGCCTGTGACCACGACACACGACGTCAGAATTGTGGGCGCAGACTGACTGAGGGGACCAGAGACGCGTTTCGTGGCTTGTAAATCAAATCGTTTCGATATCCGAAAGGTGTTTCTACAGGCAGTTAATGGAGGTCAATTCTCATCTGTTTCCTTGAGAAAACTGCGACGGGAGCTGCATACAATGATCATCTCGAGTCTGTCACCTCGCATGGGGCCGTTGCTCACACAGAAACATAAAAATGACAACAGCAAAGTTCATTGGGCTGGAAGAATAAGTGACTGCTTTTCTGAACACTCCGCCATCCTATCACATTTCGACTGACCTGAAAAATCACCTACCGTTGACCCCATAGAAAATCTGTGGGATATGTTGGAACAGCGGATAAAACGCTGTCTTCATCATCCCCTCAATTTGGTGGAAATGTGTGCTCAAATCCTCATCGAGTGCCTTAACCTGGATGTGAAATTCCTGTGCAACCTTGAGAACTTGCTTCCTAACAGAATATAGAAAATTATCAAGTCCAGGGGCAGAATTACGCAGTATTAAATGATGTTTGTAGTGATGGTTTTACGGGTGCTCAATTTTTGTCTGTTGAGCTTATACTTAATTGAATCTATAGAATCTTACATTTAGACGCAGTGCGGTTTTACCTCTCTCTCTCTCTGTGTGTGTGTGTGTGTGTGTGTGTGTGTGTGTGTGTGTGTCTGTTGTAAAAGAAAGTCACAGTTTGTTTAATTTCTGTTAAACTCGTGTGTTTGTTTTGCTATGCTACAGCTCAGCAGTCAACGTTTCTGGCAGCTGTGTGGAGGGTCCAGGTTTGACTCACTAAACCTCGTGATAGCAGCTGAGGAGCTACTTACGTCAGAAGCAGCAGTTATGAGGTCAAGAAATCCGACAGCGATGGGGAGAGCAGTCTTGTGATCCTACACCCCTCCTTACGGCATCCAGTGACACCACCGAACGAGAATGAGACGATTGTCGGGCGGTCCTGATTAACCCACCACGGCCTGAATGCGATACCATGTTTTCTTTGGGTTTTTTTTCATTAATTCAAATTTTAGCCTGTCAAACTTGATAGTATCACTTGGAACATTCTAAATCAAGTATAAAACTGACTTTAAAATCACCTTCTTGCGCTGAACGTGCCTCATGTATGACTACATATGTTTTATGTAGATATGCAGGTCCATTCAGTTTGTACTTAGTACCGAAACTGTAAGCATAAAAACATTAGAACTTTACTGATTCACTATCTGTCGATTATTCGTAGGTACAGTTAGAGATAATGAATGCTCATGAAACATGAGAGTTATTAAAGCATCACTCTTGAAGTGTTTTCCTCCAGTTAATTTTCTTATTGTCGGCGCAGTGTTCTCTTATACGTTGTAGTTCTCTGAGAAATATCTGCTCTCTTGCGGGTCCAAGTTACAGCACTTGCGGTGGGTCGATGAGATGATTGACAATATTGTCCTATGGCAAAACTACAAAACAAACAATGTTCTTGCATGAAACTACAAACAAATGTCGAGTTTATGGTGCTTATTGACAAGATGCCATCGCGCCAATTTCTTAGATTTCATTTACTCTATATGACTGTTACTTATTACTCATTTTTACTATTTGTACTGTATGTTACTTTTACTTTCATTAAAATCCTTATCAATAAATTTGCATTCTGTCTCCTTATTGATCTAACTAAACTTACCTCCCTGACTCACCTTCATTGTAATATGTTTTTAATGCTTTAATTACTAAATTACTGTTTATTCTTCATATAGCACGATGAATGCCAAAGATTTAGCGACAGCTGCTTACACATTGTAAATGTTATGAGGTATTTAACTCAGCACTTGGTATTAGAAATAAATCCGCGTAACAGGGACGCAGCTAAAATAGTCATTTGACAGAATATTTATCTGCAAGTTCATTGAGGAGGTTTTTGTGGAATCCTGAGGATACAATCTTGTAAAAATAATTTTAAATATGTTCTGTTTGCAATACTTTAGCAATATTACTTCACAAATCACTTAAATGTTCTAATGACAGTCAGTTTTAGTCACATACCAAAAATGTTTGCAGCTTTTGTAAAGCAGCTGTTACATAATAAATGAGATGTGGCAGTATAATAAAAAAGACTTATTCCACTGTTACTCTAGGGATGAGAACACATAAGTATAGATAACTATGCCTGTGTTAGAGCTGATATTATACACTGAGACTTTAAATCAGGAAAGATGTAGGCAGGAAAATCTGTTTTTTCTACACAAGCGCATAATGTGTGTAAGAACACACTTCCTTAAAGGACAATGAACAAATAACTTCTCAACGAGCTGAAAGCGATATTTTCATTGTAATCTTCTAGAGACGATCACATGATAATTTTTAAACTCTAGTACTAATAGGTGAGGCATATTAACCAACTGCAGTAATGGCAATTATTTGTTAAGTAAAACAACAAAGATGTTAAGATGCTGATATGTTTCTTTGTCTGTGATTGAGAGTTTATTGGTCCCATAAATTACATTGTATACATTTTTGTAATCACAAAATGTGACAAGTCATTTTGCTCGCAAGTTAGAGAGTAGCTTACAAAGTATGCCCATAATTTTATCTGTTCAAAAATGGTTCAAATGGCTCTGAGCACTATGAGACTTAACATCTGAGGTCATCAGTCCCCTAGAACTTAGAACTACTTAAACCTAACTAACCTAAGGACATCACACACATCCATGCCCGAGG
The DNA here is from genome assembly GCF_023864345.2 of Schistocerca serialis cubense. Classification (NCBI taxonomy): domain Eukaryota; kingdom Metazoa; phylum Arthropoda; class Insecta; order Orthoptera; family Acrididae; genus Schistocerca; species Schistocerca serialis. The sequence continues at coordinate 63,613,298 of NC_064638.1, read as the reverse complement.
CAGGATTCGAACCTGCGACCGTAGCAGTCGCGCGGTTCCGGACTGCGCGCCTAGAACCGCTAGACCACCGCGGCCGGCAATTTTATCTGTGACAGACAAAAGTTTACAACACACAATGATTTACATTATGATACCCATGTAGTTAATGTAAGCTATGATGAGAGAACTACCAAACACTTTAAAAATACAATGCTACAACATCCATTTTTAACCTTAGTTTTACATAAATAGTATAATACAAGAAAAATAGTCGAATTTCTCTTACTGTGACACACAAGGTTCGTTGGTCATGGAATGCTTGCTATGCTACTGCAGTCTTTCTCGGCGTATTCCACTGATGAATACTTCTCGGGTTATCAGCCGTGTGGTGGCGTCGTCTTGTCGCAACGTTTCAGTGAGTTTCGTACCCATCGTCTTCGCCAGAAGATGATGGGTACCAAACCCTTTGAAACGTTGCGACAAGACGACACCACCACTCTGCTGATAACCCAAGAAGAATTCATCAGGGATGCTTACTGTTTGCTCGTATACTATGCCACAGTTTGGAATTCCTTTGTATCAAATGTATTTTTCAGAGGTCCAGGGAAAGTATCAGTTTTGATACTTTGTACTTTCTTGGCAGTTACTGTAAATTTGATACCAGTATATTGACATACTTTTTGCGACATGTGTCGAAAGCACACCACTTGTTTTCTGACTTGCTTAATGAACAGGAGCTGTCTCATTTGCCTCCAATGTTGCAGGATCTCGCAGTGCAGTCAAAATGCTCCTTAATATATGTAATGATGGAAAAGTTAAAGTACCAACATACTTGAAGCCATTTTTACGAAATTCTTACTGTCTCTTTTCCATTATGGTCCAAATATTTGATTTTGTTGCTGTATTAACATTCGTTACATTACAGCGTTATTAGAAGTTTCCCTTACTGTAACTCCATTTTACATACCTGATTCAAGAAGACCGTAATACACTGGGCACAAGAGCTCTTGATATACATACTAGACCAGCTGTTTCATCAAAAATACCTATGAGCGTAACTTTCTAGGCGTAAAGTTAATGTTTTTTTCTATTTCAACTAACTGTCTACAGCAAAACCTAAAAACTTGAACCGAAATTCCTGTTCCAATCTTACTTCGTTGAAAAGTACATTCACGTGCCTTCTTGAAAGAAAGACGTTGTTTTCTTTCAGATTAATGATTAGTTTCCACAGACCACTTGACTGTATTATTCACAGATATGGATGTGTATTTGGCATGTCAGATTAGTAAATGAGAACAGAGCATCATCCTGAAATGAAACTGGAAAAATTGTGTTGTGTAGTAATATTTTGGTATGTGTCAGATAAATAGTAGGTACCTGTAGCAATATTATTATTCTATGGAAAATATACAAGAATGAGGACATGTCTGTCATAGGTTACATAATAAACATTCACTCACTATTCATTTGTTCAGTATTTTGATGGCTACAAAATTGTTAGAAGGTTGACTGCATGGTTTGGGTATTTTCACTTATTAAATATCAAAGTGTTTGACTTTCTGTACATTTGAATAAAACTGTGCTTGAGAGATGAAGTACTCTATTGGAAAAATGGTAGCAAACAACACAGGTAGCTCCAATTGAAACTTTGAGACAATGCATTTAATTCATATGGATAGAGCAAGTTAGACTTGTGTTCTCGAAGCGTATTTAAAGTAGCTAACAAAAGGCATTATGCTTGAGGTATCTGCAAAAAAAGTCTCAAGCGTTTCCAACACAGTTCAAGGGTACAGATAAACAGAACAAATCCTTATTGTGAAACACAACCAGCCTTTTTCAGCATCCAGCTCTGGAATAAATCTAGGGAAGAGAGTTCACTGAATTCCTGTAATGCAAGAGCTAGTAGCGTAAGGCCGCCTTCACACGGAGACACTGAGAAGCTATTTCCAGTGACACTTCCGTCGGCAAAGCATTGGCTTAAACGGGCACCTTCAGAGGTTCAGCGCCACCGCGCTTCTTTGGTGCTCAGTGACGGACTACTGTCGGCGGAGCATTGCCTCCAATACCGACCTTCACACGACGCCATTCTGGGACGCTGCTTACCGGCCAAGCAGCGGTACGGTGGCCCGGTTTTCGTCAAAGCGCTGGGAGAATTCATTCGTTTGATCGCTTTCCGCTGGTCTGCGACGCGCTGCGAGACAGAATCGAGGCGTATGCTCTGCGAATTTTCTCAGGCGATTTTACAGATTTCGATTAAAAAATGGTTTTCCATTACTTATAGCATTGTATTTCAGCTTCATGATTGTCGTGCCAATCATCTCGTTAATGGCTATAGTTATTGTGATATTTACATTTAAGTAAGACACAGCAGTCATTTCTGATACGGCACTGTGAGAAGGGATTTGTGGGGAACGGAAATGGCATGTGATAACAGTGCATTCTGTTGTTCGTCGTTTAGAAAAGATTTTTTTCAATGGGCTGTTTGAATTCGTCCGAACCTACTGCGGCCTGCGTACCCTCCACTTTCGACCATAATCTATTAACGATCGTGTAATACTATAATAAATGAAATGTTCTACGATTACCTTCAAACTGTAATATTTTTAAGTTGTAGAAATAATGATATAAAAATGATTTCATTGTTTTTCTAACAGTAATTATCTTAATTAGGGATAATTAGTTATTTATCGGGCAGATGGTATTTTATTTTGATGCTGGTTTGCGTAAGATTTCCACAGTATGCGTAGGCGATCAATATTTATATTGGATAACGCCTAGTGATCGGCATTTTGTACTATGATCTGTGCACAAAGATGGCTCACTGACAAAACAGCGATATATTATGTCTTAAAGATTTACTCTAAGAATGATATTCTACTGTGAAATGCCTTATCTTTAATGTCCTTGGAACAATGAGTCCAACTGCCACAACAGTAACGTATTTGAAAGCGAATGTCATATGAACAACAACGTTTGTTGTACATCGTGCATATATTTATTAGCATCATGGACTGTACACTCATAGTATCATGGATAAATACAAACACATTGGTGGGATCGCACACATTAGAAGTCTAGCTGAAATTAATGTACGAATTACTGTGAATATCCCAGAACGGTAGCTCATGGTATTTCTATATTTCGTTTTGTTCATCAATGAATTTGGTTTCTGTCCTTTCAAGCTGACTGTTGAAATGATGATTTAAAAAGACAATCTTGGTCCCTTAAAGAAATTCAAGAATTTTAATGAAACGGAAGTTACTCTAATAAAATCTGAGGCAGAATTGAGCAGCTTGGCATTCTTTGATGTGCTTAAGGATTTTTGTTTCAGATAGGCTGTAAATTTAAATTCAAGACTTCAAGACTGTAGTACGAGAAAGACAGCTACCATCGAAAGAGGTTTGAACCCATTTAATTTTATAAGTTTTCAACCGAACGTTAAAATTCCTCTGCTCTGCGATAAAACACAGCAGTGCTTTGCTAGCAAAAAGGCAGCACATTATATGAGAATTTTAATTCCTAAAGGGAATTTATCATATTGCCAAGTAAAGAGATTTAAATTATTCATTTGGCATCTCGTTTGTTGAGAATATATGCTATACTTTTTAAATAAAAGCTTCTCTTCCTTAAATTTTATAGACCTAATGCCATTTATATGAATGCCTTCCGAAAGCAAATTGTGTCTATAAAATAAAAAAAGATAAATGTGTTTTCAGAATATATGGGAAACATGAGACTTTTTAGGTTCCTCTTTATCAGATCGAAACTCCCGTCCTCCTTTGACAAAGCCCTGGCTGTGTCCCTGAGGCACAGAGAGGAATTGCGTTGTTCCAAGCGACAGTTGCGGTCAGGCGCTACACATGCTATGTGCCTGAAGAAAGCATATGTCCTGAAAATTATTTCTGCTTGCCTATGTACAATGTGTTGTTTACCACTACCATCAGCGATGGAATAAAAACTCAGTAAATGGCTCGCTACGATAAGGTTTTATGTACCCTTGACCACGACATTCACAGCAGAGCACTCAAAACACTGCTGAACATTCACTGGCAGTTGTACAATACGTGACGTAGGTGCGCAGATCAAGTGTAAACTCGACCGCTATCGTTCTTGACTGCCCTAAGTATTGGGACTCCTGCTGACCGTTATTCGGTAGCACGGCCGTGTGGGTCATACCGTTGGATAGAAATGGAAGTCAATGCAGAAATTTCATCCGTGAACCTGAAGAACATCCATTGATTGTCAGCATTGCAGAGTGAGGGATATTCAGATAAAAAACAAACAATTACAGTGTTCCCCGGACGTTGGAGGCCAATGTTGTTCAGAGAAGAAGGAGACGAGTGGTAAGCGTCACTCACAATTCTAATGTGTTATATCCGTTGACATGTCATGTAACACAAAGGTACGTAAAATGTCTTCAAAACTGTATCTATGTCGGTCACGAACGAAACTGCGCAACACACAAGTTTTTACAATATCTTCAGCAAATTCTGGAGATACGCTTGAAGACCGATCAAAGATTGTGCATTCTTTAGCACGAATGCTAAAAATACATTAAACACATATTCTAACACTACAGAGACTGCATCGAAAAACTCTTTGAAAAGAAACTGTCTCATTCGAAACGCAGTAAGAAAGATGACATACGGAAATCATAATCTCCAGCACATACAAGAGGGAAGTAATCATGGCCTTCATACAGCTTCCTGCTTAGAGATAATTTATTTCCATTGCTATTTAACTTCTTATGAAGCAATAAATTTTTAACACAGAACAATCTAGCTACCTTCCATTTGCTCCAGTGTCAATGAGTATGAGGCTGTGTTGGGAATCACACATGGCTAGCAAGATCATTGAGAATTTTTTTTTTTTTGTTATTGTAATAAAGCGACCCGCCATCAGCTGCCTTGATGACGCTTATATGTATACAATTTGCAGCCGCCACACAGGTGGCTAAATTGTCTGCCTTTTTAGTGAACGTTTATCTACTCTTTCTTCGCGAAATAGTGGAACCCTAGAGTTGATTTCATGTAACAAGAGAAGTAAAAGAGAGGCATGCCGCCCATCAGACTCCATGACGCACCGAAACACTGAGGCACGGCAGCAGCGGTAGATCAAAGAGGCGACAAACCAGCCGCTTCTCTTTCCAGTAGCGCTGCGTGAAGGCTCGATGCGCCGATGAGAAGCGCTTCTCCGTGGTTCCGTGTGAAGGCGGCATAAGGCATTCAATGAGCTCACGTGAGTGAACCAAGAAAACTGGTGGCACGGTTTCACCAAGGATTCTGTCAGATCTCGAGGTACTAATAGCAACAAATAATGCAAATTAAAGCATTATGAGAAAAGATATGAGATATCAGGTGTACAAACAACCCTCTTATAGTAAGATGGCAGCTGACGGAAAATGCCATACCTAAACTTTTACTCCTTGAGGGTAAGCTTTGCCGGCCGTTGTGGCCGAGCGGTTCTAAGCGATTCAGTGCGGAACCGCGCTGCTGCTACAGTCGCAGGTTCGAATCCTGCCTCGGGTGTGGATGTGTGTGCTGTCCTTACGTTAGCTAGGTTAAACTAGTTCTAAGTCTAGGGGACTGATGACCTCAGATGTTAAGTACCATAGTGCTCAGAGTCATTTGAACTTTCTGTTAAAATAAATAAAAGAAAAATGCTGCGCCTCCATCATTAAAAGAATTCTTCACCACTGGTGTGACATGTCGTTTATTTCTCTGAGATACAGTCCGAATTATGAAAAGTATGCTGCACTCTACCATCTTTGGCTGTAATTTTTGTGGGCTCTGATTGTAGAAAAGAGGGAAGTCGGTTAGAAATGCATCTAGACCTCGGATTTCTAATTTTCCTGTTCAAAAATGGTTCAAATGGCTCTGAGCACTATGGGACTCAACTGCTGAGGTCATTAGTCCCCTAGAATTAAGAACTAGTTAAACCTAACTAACCTAAGGACATCACAAACATCCATGCCCGAGGCAGGATTCGAACCTGCGACCGTAGCGGTCTTACGGTTCCAGACTGCAGCGCCTTTAACCGCACGGCCACTTCGGCCGGCCCTAATTTTCCTGTCTATGGCGCTGTACATATGTCCCTATATCTTAAAATACTGTAGTGATTTCGATTGTGACATTGTTAATTTCCTTCTCTTTGAGTATACTGTGGTTTTGTATCACTTAACAAACAGCTTATGTTGAATACATCATTACTACAGATGTGCAGAACTATAGACCTATATCTCTAACGCCTATCAGTTGTAGGATTTTGGAACACGTATCATGTTCGAGCATAATGACTTTTCTGGAGACTAGAAATCTACTCTGTAGGAATCAGCATGGGTTTCGAAAAAGACGATCGTGTGAAACCCAGCTCGCGCTATTCGTCCACGAGACTCAGAGGGCCATAGACACGGGTTCCCAGGTAGATGCCGTGTTTCTTGACTTCCGCAAGGCGTTCGATACAGTTCCCCACAGTCGTTTAATGAACAAAGTAAGAGCATGTTGACTGTCAGACCAATTGTGTGATTGGATTGAAGAGTTACTACATAACAGAACGCAACATGTCATTCTCAATGAAGAGAAGTATTCCGAAGTAAGAGTGATTTCAGGTGTGCCGCAGGGGAGTGTCGTAGGACCGTTGCTATTCACAATATACATCAATGACCTTGTGGATGACATCGGAAGTTCACTGAGGCTTTTTGCGGATGATTCTGTGGTATATTGAGAGGTTGTAACAATGGAAAATTGAACTGAAATGCAGGAGCTTCTGCAGCGAATTGACGCATGGTGCAGGGAATGGCAATTGAATCTCAATGTAGATAAGTGTAATGTGCTGCGAATACATAGAAAGAAAGATCCCTTATCATTTAGCTACCATATAGCAGGTCAGCAACTGGAAGCAGTTAATTCCATAAATTATCTGGGAGTAGGCATTAGGAGTGATTTAAAATGGAATGATCATATAAAGTTGATCGTCGGTAAAGCAGATGCCGGACTGAGATTCATTGGAAGAATCCTAAGGAAATGCAATCCGAAAACAAAGGAAGTAGGTTACAGTACGCTTGTTCGCCCACTGCTTGAATACTGCCCAGCTGTGTGGGATCCATACCAGATAGGGTTGATAGAAGAGATAGAGAAGATCCAACGGAGAGCAGCGCGCTTCGTTACAGGATCATTTAGTAATCGCGAAAGCGTTACGGAAATGATAGATAAACTCCAGTGGAAGACTCTGCAGGACTCTGCAGGAGAAACGCTCAGTAGCTCGGTACGGGCTTTTGTTGAAGTTTCGAGAACATACCTTCACCGAGGAGTCATGCAGCATATTGCTCCCTCCTACGTATACCTCGCGAAGAGACCATGAGGAAAAAATCAGAGAGATTAGAGCCCACACAGAGGCATACCGACAATCCTTCTTTCCACGAACAATACGAGACTGGAATAGAAGGGAGAACCGATAGAGGTATTCGAGGTACCCTCCGCCACACACCGTCAGTGGCTTGCGGAGTATGGATGTAGATGTAGATGTACAGATTTGCAGAAACTGAACATAGTTCCTGGCATCCTATGCAACGTAAATGTAGTAGAAAGTTCATTAGCTTAAAATTCTTTATTTTGTTATAAAGTCATGACCCGATCAAAATTCGTGGGTTAGTAACGCCATTTGGCAGTTAGCGATGATACTACGCCGTGGCAGAAAAATTAGTAATTTCGGTTGGAATAGTTGTGCACAGTATATATGCAATGTATATAACAAGACGTGAACGATTTAGATGATGTAAGGTAGAGCTCGATATAAAGGTGGTCGGTTTTGTGCGGTTTTAGTCTATGCGTACGTTACCTTACTGTAAATTGGAAACTGACACTATTAGTGACAGTGGATATTGTGTATATAAACCACGAGGGAAATAGTTACCATGCGATGAAAAAGCGAAAATCGGTAAGTACAAGGAAATGAGGCTCCCAAAACATCAAATAGCAAGGAAGATGAACTATCGAAGTACAATGATTGATGATTTCGTTAGATTTGAGACAATGGAAAATTTGGGCATAGTAGAAAATTATCTGAGGTATAGAATGGGTTACTTTTGCGCAGAGTCAGGGCCACAAACCGTTATTCTCATGAAATTGTCTCTGATTTACAGTTACAAGTAACTACCAGACGTGAATGACAAATTTTGTGACATGACAGACATCTTGCTTTCAAGAAACGACTGCAGAAAGCAGCATTAACACCCAAACATAAACATGCTGGATTGGAGTTGGCTGAGAAACATGTGTCGTCGAATTCAGAATGTGGTAAAGTGATCTTCTGCGGTAAGAAGAAGTTCGATTTAGATGGACATGATGTATTTCAGTGTTATTGGCATAATATAAAGACAGAGCAGCAGGTAATAACAAGGCGACGTTTTGGTGGTGCAAGTATTATGATTTGGCTAGCATCCTGTTCTACAGGTAAATCACGCATTCCTTCGCTGACCACTAAAATGAACTCTAACAATGATATGCTGGAAACAGAACCGATTAGAGTGTATGAGGACCTAGGTGACAAAAGTGGTACGTTTCAACAAGATGATTTATTTGCGTCTGATTCTCCTAGAACCAAAAGATGGTTAAAAAGGTGAAGGTATCGACGTTGCGCGGATTTGAACTCTGTGGAAAAACTTTGTAGAATACTCAGTAGGCGTGCTTATCGTAATGGAAGACAAATTAAGGCCGTATGTGAGCTGAAAAGAGGGATACGAGGAAAATGCGTGGCAATTTCACTGCAAGTACTACAAACCCTAAACAGATCAGTGCTGAAGAGAATTTTGGAAGTAATTAGGAAGAACGGAGATTGGAGAAGTTATTTACAACGCAACAGCACAACAAGACAGTGAGTATCGTCATACAAATTTCCTTCTAGGAAATGTAAATGTCTGGTTTTGTTACTCGTGTTATGAAAGAAACTTCGTAATCCATTCACGATTGTTTACATATTATATGCATCTATTACTTTCATAGAAAATTAGATACATGTATCGTTCAGATACTGTATAATTACCTTCGTGGAACCCTGTCTTTATACTGATCTCCGCTACTCTACTAAAACACAAGTGTGGCAACATGACCACTGGATACATATGATATATGAACAACGTAAATTATGTAAGCATGACCACCTTCTGCTTTGTGTAATATTATAGCTTTATACCACTTATCAAACATACTTTTGTATGTATTAATTTTTGTCACGATCTCTTAAATTATGTAAGCATGACGACCTTCTGCTTTGTGTAGTATTATAGCTTTATACCATTTATCAAGTATACTTTTGCATGTATTCATTTTTGTCACGATCTCTTATATCTTTCAGCGTGTATATGACAATTCAGCTCCAACATATTGTGACGATGTTTAACGCCTGGTGGCTGACGCACTGAATTAAGTATCAATTTCTATTCGTATGTGTCGTATAATGGAAATTTAAATATCAGCTGTATTTTGTTATTGTTCACCTCTTATTTGCTACTTTCTGTATTTTAGATCTGATGATGGCTCACCCGTGTGGTGAAACTATTTATCAATAGAGGAATTTTTGTGATACTGACATAGGATTTTTATTCAAATATTTTAAATTTAGATGTTGCTTCACTTTCTGCCTATATAAGGTTCGTGAAAGTAGTGGGGGTTCGCCAAGGAGCGCACAGGAGCCATTAACTGCCACAAAAATTTCCGCGATTGAAGTATTCTCGAGCACACAAAGAATTTAAATTTAAATTCGCTAGTTCATCTGCCCCTGTGACGGATAATTCAGTACGGTAGTTTATTTGAGTCACCACACCGATTCCATAATCTTTCGGCCCCACATGTCACATAAATAGCAAGTTCCAACATTAATTACTATCAATAATATTCAGTAACTTAAAATCTCTAATGTCAGTGGTCCCTACAAGTAATAGGGTTGTCCTTTAGAGACAGTCAATTAAAAGATATCATCTGATTCGCGAAAAATCGTTACATACGACCTTTAATTATCAGTTGCTTTATATTTTGTGGAATGTTGGAGCTTGCACTTCGTTAACATAACGAACGCAGTGACCCTCCAGGTCTAGGAATTTTTGCGGTCATATAAATTTCGTAGCTCAGCCGGATATTTTACTGAGTTATCGCGTTTCCAAGGCTACTGTTTTCATCATAGCCAAAATAATTTACTTTCTTGTTTGCTGGAGATTTGGTCGTAAGAGAGCAAAAAAGGAATTACTGCCCTCTTTTCATATCAGCAGTCACAGATGATGCAACCGATACTTCAACAATATAATTCTTAGTCCTCTCTACCAAAAACGTCTTTTTTTTTTTTTTTTTTTTTTTTACGGTGGACAGATGGAAAGGTTTCTGAATTTCTTCTCTATTTCTGGAGGTAGTGTAGATACTTTAGCGCAATCATATAAAGAAACTTTACTGTATATTGAGGACACCTCAGAGAAACTGTTTGCCCAAGCTGAGAAGATGCAGATCTTCTAAGAATGGTCGTCATGCAGGTTTGCAGATTATTCTGAAAGAAAATTTTAGACCTGCTCATTCTATTCGCTTCCGAGCCCTTGAGATGAATCTGAGTTTCGTACAAGCAGCGCGTCAGAATACAGTACGCAGTGCGAATGTGACACTTTTTTCGCCTCAGTAAGACTTTGATTTTTTATAGTACTTGTACCTGACAGCGACGCTGATTGAAATAAGTTTGTTTGTCAGAGATCTCAAATTAACATCTACCATTAGGAATGCTATTTATTAGTTGACACCAATTTATATCTCCAACTTCACCCAATAAATATCATACACAGCAAAAATGACGTGAATACTATGTAGGCCCATGTCAGCATGTTCTAGATGAGGAAGCATGACTTACTGCTACTCGCTGTTAGCCACACTAACTGCAGTGAAACCTCCGAATTACGAATCCATATCCAGAACTGTACCAGGCTGGAAGCTGACAAGAAGTTAATGTATCACGAAGCGATAAAAATGTCAGTAATCAGATACACAATCACCGAAATTGCGGGAAGATAATTATTCGAAACAAAATACAATTACCAAATCTATGCAGAAAAATAAGTGCACCTCTCAGCAGATTTTGAACTAATTACATTATTTGCCACACTCAATAACTTTGAAAATTGCGGTAGGAAACTCGTTCTATTTGAAAATATGAAAACATAATTGCAACAAAACAGCGAGAACAAACGGACGATACAGATTGGTTTAGTTTTGACCGAAGAACTCAGAGCTATTATACTTACTCCATATGGCTTCACGTGCAAATAAATAGTGAATCTAATAGTTTTTTAGTAAGGGGACCTTATAAACATTAATTTCGTGCAGTAATCAACAATTCTGTGTTACGCTCAATAACAGAATTCCAAAGGCGAACACTGTACCTTCGATACATTCCAATTGAGTTATCACTTCATCAAAATAAAAGATCTGTAACTGTTATCTGAATTTTATTTGAAAATAAAAGTTGAAAAGTGAGGACCCTAAGTGGTATTGTGCTTTGCACACGGATCCGCAATCGTCATGAGCTAATCAACTGAAATATTGTTTGCTACAGGTCAGTGGGGGATAAACGGTGAATGTAACAGACGATCAAACAGCAAAAAGACGAAAACCTTCGAGAAACCCTGGATACCGTAAGAGATATTGAATCTAATTGACGAAAGGAGAAAATAGGAAACTTCAACAAATGAAGCAAGCAATAGAGAATGCAGATATCTAAATAATGAGACTGACAGGAAATGCAAAATAGCAAGAAGGAATGGCTGGACGAGAAACGCAACGTTATACACCGAAGCGCCAAAGAAACTGGTACAGTCATGTGTGTTCGAATAGAGAGATATGTAAACAGGCAGAATATGGTGGTGCGGTCGGCAACGCCCATATAAGACAACAAGTGTCTAGCGCAGTTGTTAGATTAGTTACTGCTGCTACAATGGCAGGTTATCAAGATTTAAGTGAGTTTGAACGTGGTGTTGTTGTCGGCGCATGAGACATGGAACACAGCATCTGTGAGGTACCGATGAAGTGAGGATTTTGCCGTACAACCATTTCACGAGTGTACCGTGAATATCAGGAATCCGGTAAAACATCACACCTTCAATAACACTAAGGCCGGAAAAAGATCCTGCAGGAATGGGACCAACGACGACTAAAGAGAAACATTCAACCTGACACAAGTGCAACCGTTTTCCAAATTGCTGCAGATTTCAATGCTGAGGCATCAACAAGTGTCGGCGTACGAATCATTCAATGAAACCTCATCGATATTGGCTTTCGGAGCCGAAGACCCACTCGTGTACCCTTGATGACTGCGCTACACAACGCTTTACGCCTCGCCTGGGCCCGTGAACACCGACATTGGACTGTTAATGACTGGAAACACGTTACCTGGTTGGACGACTCTCATTTAAAATTGTAAAGAATGGATGCCAATTTTTCAATTTCTCTGTAAGCAATTCGTCCCAATATTTTGCTATCATAACTAATCAAACAGATAATTCGGTAATATCCACAAGTGTCATCACTTGCATTCTTTGGAATTTGAATTATTATGTTTCTCTCGCAGCCTCTGGGTGTTCTGCCTGTTTGATATATCTTCCACACCAGGGGGATTATTTATTTCGGTGCTGACTCTTCCCAAGATCTAAAAATTATTGATGGAATGTCACCCACTCCAGTGGTATTGTTTCAACTTATGTTTTTTCTTACTCGTTCAAATTCTTCCTGCAGTATCACATCTTACGACTCATTTTCATCCATTTCCCCTTCTCTATGTAAGATATTACCTTCAAGTACTTTTCTCTTTTGTAGCCCTTCGATATATTCGTTCCATCTTTCAGTTTTTCTTTCTTTCTTAACACTGCTTTGCTATCTCAACTCTTGATATTCATATAGCTGTTTCTCTTTCCCTTTAAATTTCCTACAGACGGTATCTATCTTACCAGTACGTAGGGCCTATGCATCTTTCTACACTGAAGAGCCAAAAAAACTGATACGCCTGTCTAATATCGTGTAGGGCCCCCGCGAGCATGCTGAAGGGCCTCAACAAGACGTGGTATGGACTGAACAATTGTCTGAAATAGTGCTGGAGGGAAACGACACCACAAATCTACCATGACTGTCCATAAATCTGTAAGAGTAAGAGTGGGTGGATATATCTACTGAAAAGCACATTGCAAGGCATCCCAGATATGCTCTATAAAGTTCATGTCTGGGATGTTTGGTGGGCAGAGGATGTGTTCAAACTGAAAAGAGTGTATCTGGAGCCACTCTGTAGCAGTTATGGACGTTTGGTGCGTCGCATTGTCCTGCTGGAATTGCTCTGTCAGAATGCACAATGCACATGTATGGCTGCAGGTTATCAGACAGGGTACTTACGTACGTCTCACCAGTCAGAATCATATCTAAACGTATCATGGATCCCATATCAATCGATCTGCACAAGCCCCACGCCATTACAGAGCCTCCACAGCTTGAACAGTCCCCTGCTAATATGCATGGTCCATTAATTCATGATGTTGTCTCCTTACCCGTATACATCTAGCCAACAAATTGTTTAAGAAATTGTAAGATGGCAAGAACTATGCCCCTTACATGAAGTCATTAAAGATCATCTAACTCATGTTGAGCGAACAGTAGGGCTAAACAAAAATGACTGGCAAGACACGATGCATCTTGTAGAGTGTACTGTATGGACATATTGGAATAATTAATGTCGAGTCGTGGTTTTAAAGTAATTCACACGACATGAAAAACTTTGTGGAAACATGTCGATTTACTGGAGGCTAGTTTATCCCAGGGAAGTATACAGAGTTAGCCGTGGCACGCGGCTGGGGAGTGGCGAAGGGAAGTGACAATAGGCAGCTCTGAGAAAACAGTAACGGGGTGCAGCCTCCAGCCGCCTTAAGATGAGTGACAGTGAGTGGGTGGTTTACCCCATGCTGGTGTACCGGGAAGCAGACGGAGAACTTCTACGCCTGTTGAGAAATGTCTATCATCCCGGTTTCAGTGAAACATGCGAGTAAGCCCCACAAAGCTACGCTGGAGCAGTCAACAGGGCCAAAATATGCGTGTCGTGACTATAACAACTTCACACTGAATTCACAGTCCACAGAGTCTGAAGTAAATCAGGTGAAGAGAGACAGAACGAAATACGCCGGCCTCCGATGGGAACATAGGACCAAGGAATTTCAAGTACTCTCCTGTGAGTCAGAATTCCGAAAAAATTGGTGCTTTGTGCAGACGCTAACTGTGATGGGTGGCCTGGGAGGAGCTAAACAGCAGAAGTTGAGAGGAAGGGAAATTTTGTGGGAATTTGTTCACTTCCCAGAGCAGGCACTGGTCGGCACTGGGAAGCGACACATAATTAACGCGACTTGCGATGCAATTGGCGTAAGTGATTTTGCTGGAGGGAAACCGAGGTGAAGAGCGGACTGGGAGAAAACCCCGTAGAGGTTTTCGGTTCCCAGCTTGCCTAGAATACAGACGTGGCGTTCTTTACTCAGCTTGCCTGAGAAAGAGTGAGTATCTCTGCAGTTTAGGACTTAGCAAATGGAACGATTGAGCTTGGAGATAGGAAGTTTTGGTTCAGCTATGTACTGAGCAAGATAGCTAGGAGTGAATAAACGAGGACAGCCTTGCAGCACCATGAGGTCGGCCAATGCCCACACAACGCCACCACTCCACCACGCTGTATTCGGTGATATTGTGCCCACTCCGGCCACTGATTAATTTGTGGGATCACATCAACAAAGTTTCCACGAGGATTTCATGGGCCGTGTATTGTAGAATTCTTCTCACACTTCGCATTATGCCTGGGTCAGTCGATAGGAATTACTTTTGAGTTATCGCACTTTAGTCCATGCAAACGCAATTTATTGCCACTGCCTGGTAGGAGAGTCACGTAATGTGATGATTGAAGATCGTGAGTTAAAATAAATTTATGCTAATCGGCCGCATTTGTTTTCAATTAAGTAGTGGAAATCCCAAGTCATTTTCTTAATTAATTTTATGTTCAACATTTGCATCGGGTGTTCAATAGCTGCATATAACATCAATGTGCACTCCTTTTTAATTAAAAGTGATCAATTCTGAATCAATTAATGTCAACACTGCCACTGCAGTTCAATCAGGAGTCATAGGGCCTTGTTACTTTCTTTGCGTTATCCGATATTGTGGCAGTTTTGCACTCTCTGTTGATCTGTTAGTCAATTAGCTGGGGTGAACACACGCCAAAACCAGATAAGTGACAGGTGGAGCGTTACAAAATTACTGTTACCATGGCTGAGAATCCCGTACCCAAAGTGCAGTCATCAAACAGTGCATTAGTTGTGTCACGTAAGCTGAAGATTCCATTCGAAAAGTGGTGCGAATGTTTGGGGAATGGTAGCCAGGCTGTTGTGGATGCAGATTGTCGTCATATTGCGCATCGTTTGTAACCTGAAACGTAAACGTAGTAGGCAGTTAACAAATGTTACCTTATCACATGGAACTTAAAATGTGCTTCTTTCTATGGTGTGTTCGTTATTTCTCTTCTGTATGCCCTTAGAAATGTTTACGCGAAGTTCCATAATGCTAAGATGACTCGTTTTTCGTGGGAGCCATCACAAGTAGCGAAGGTTTAATTAGAACCACGCTGCATTATACAAGTTTTAGAAGCAATGGTAGATTAAATAACTAATGTAGAATGTTTGTAAGGAAGAATAATCGCATACACAATATTACTATCGACCTTCTGTATCTCCCTTTATAATACAGTGTTTTCAGTCACTATATAAGTTAAAATTTGTAACAAAATTACATACCGTACCAACAATTATTTTAAGAAAGACACAGGAGCTTCATAAAAGCTATTTTCTGGGAAAGACATGCCATATAACGGTACTAGTGATTAAAAACTGTAAGTCATATAAGAATTTTCAATGGAGACTGTGATCTCGTAGGCTAAAAAGGACAATAAAAGTAATCTACAGTGTATCACACTCACACTCAACTGCAATCTTCAGTACTTCTAGTTTATAACTTTTTCCTAAAGATTACCTTAAAATCTAACTCTAGCTTTCCAAGATAATTGGCAGAAGAGCTATCCACAAATGCTTGGAAACAATCATCAACTACAAATAACACACTTTTCACTGAAGCTCGTTGCGAGCCATTACACATTCCTTCGAAATGTTCGTGAGTTGCAGTAATAGAAATGGACGTTTGATAAGAGATGCATGAGGAATGGTTGTACGATGTCCGTCGAATTTATTATTTCATCTGTATTATTTAGAGTAAATTTGGGATACAAAATGTAATTAAAACAGCAGATGAGTTTGCAAATGAAACATCTGTTAGACTCAATGCTATCGAGGGACTATCCATGTCTTCAACGTGTATTGAATGTCGACCCATCGAGATTTCTTAGTATACAGGGCCCCATAATTTCACTTTGTATCTCACTCACGTACTGGTGCCAAATATCGAGGACTGGTTGCATCCACATTCCAACTCACGCTGCAATACATAAAACAAGAACAGGAAATTGGAGGCTGAGCCGTGGCTACACTAGCGCAAAAGAGGACGCTACAGAAATCTAGAACAAGGAAATAGCACGTTATGGAGTGACGTACCACTTAAAATAACAATGTGTGAAGATAGCGAACAACAGGAGTCGCATTACTTGACGGAATCTCCAAGTATAGAGCAGCAATCTGATGCCACCAGAAGAAATCATCTAAACTTATCCTCATAATTGCTTATCAGTTCACGTATTTAATCCAAATCTCTATTGGCTATTAATCTGCAAAGATGAGTCTCATGAAACATGCTACGGGGGAATATGATTATTAATTTTTAACATTCTGAACATAAGGCTGATAAAGGAAAAATGTGTAATAATAATATTTTCATGTTTGTGTTCTATCTAGTGACAGTATACCATTAAGAAAAGAGACCAATGTTTCGAAAACTCAGTGTAAGCAAATGAAATATATATGTAATTAAATAACAATGCCGTTGGCTAAACGTTTGAGCCTCTGGAAGCTAAATAAATACAATTAGATAAAACAAAACAGACTTATGGCCATCTACAGACTTGGCAAATGATTGACCGAAGGTTGTCTCGGCTGTGAAATTTATAGCAACTAGTATAGTCTCGTCATTTTGTCAAGCGTCCTCATTGCTCAACACTGCAATTGGAAATTTCTAATATAATATAAAAAAATCATTGTTAGGCATGTTGTGATAATATGTTTGCTTTTTTACACGATAGATCCCTGTCTGCAACGCAAGCCCATAACTGCAAGATTTGAGGAAATAATGATGAATGTGAACACAGTGGTCACTTCCTGATCTTGACTCCTAAGTCTGGGATAAATTACCACAATGGTAGATACAAATCCTTGAAACAGATACAGAATTACTTATAATGGAACAGAAAAATTTATCTACTGACTACGGGCACCGTTAATCTCATTCACTTAACAATAAAGTATCGAGTGTAATACTTAGGTAGATTGACGTAGTGAATGTCAGTTTGAATTACCAGTTTGTTTGTTTGTTTGTTTGGAAGTGTGTGGTGAAGCAATTCCCGATGCTTCTTGAGCACTACATTCGACCTATCGCACTCATGTACCTTTTACGGCTGGGTCATTGTTACTTTCAGGTTACTGCGTACGAAGTACATACTGTATGTTATGCATAAGAAGTCGGAGCTTGTTCTTCCCGCACACGCTTCTACTACTGACCAAGGTAACTTCGACAAACTATACAGTGAGAACAAGTCCTCTAAGCTTCACGTTTTTATTATTACAACGATACTATGATCCTTAGAACGCGCTCCCAACAAAATACAAGTCTTTTTTTTCAACCGTCACAATCTCAAAAATATAAATTTTTCTATAGAGTAAGGTCATCATCAGATCAACTGTGAATTGCTCACTGATAAAGTAGCAGTATGTGTAGTGCAATAAAAATTTAAAAAAACAGCTTGATGCGGTGTGTTTCTAGTAGTTATTCGGGCCGTTTTCAGAACTGTACAACCCTACGTACTCCGAAACACGATTCCTGTAACCGATTCTCGAATAACGATTCTGCCTGGTCATGTAAACATTCCAATACCGATTCCAGAAATGCGGTTTTAGCTGCCGGATTTCCTTTTAAGCCGTCAGTTTTTGTTTGAGTATGAACGAATGACTGTTTCTTAAACATTTGAGTCATTATCTACATAGCTGCATTCAAAAATGTTGGTGACTGTAAACGAAGTTACTTCGTATGGAGTGAGGGAGAAAGAGGACGTAAGTGACTCATCAGAGATCTAATCACTTCTTTTATTTAACTGAAGAACAGCACATCTTTACTAGATGGAAGGAGATGCATAAATGATGGTATATTTGCTACAAGGAAAATTTACAGCTGACTGGCAACAACCAAATATGCTGCCTAGATGGTTAGTTTGTAAGCTGCTACATCCACTCTATTTCTATTGACAAAGGGTCTCACACAATGACTAGTGGCAAAACGTTCGTTAATTCTGTGCGCAAGAAAGGCAATGTGTTTCTACTCATTTTTAAGTTTTCTAGCGATTCCAGGTTTTCACAACGTTGGATCAGAACTATCTCCATTAGTGATCACTTCGCACTTTAACCTACGATGTTCGTAATTTTGGAGAGTTAATAAAACGGTTCTGAACTAATTAACTGTTGTGGGAAAGATCTTTAAATATCTCTTCTTATTACGATATCAAGAAATCGTTCCCTATTTTTATTAAAGATGTTGCAGAATTTTCCACAATGTCACTTTTTCGTGCAGAGCGATATCTGATATGAATACAGACATCATTCATGTAAAATAATGGACGCTCAGAAAACCTATATTTGATCGGGTTAGTTAATCAGATTCCGGTCTGACATGTAAACATAATAGCGAAGAACGGTGTCCGGAATTCGATTTTCATCCTCCATGAATTGTGTGGTATATAAGAGTACTGCATGAATGTGACCTTGTCTCTCAACTGGCACTCTAATAACCACTTCCAGAGGAAGTTTCTAGCCGGCCGCGGTGGTCTAGCGGTTCTGGCGCTGCAGTCCGGAACCACGGGACTGCTACGGTCGCAGGTTCGAATCCTGCCTCGGGCATGAGTGTGTGTGATGTCCTTCGGTTAGTTAGGTTTAAGTAGTTCTAAGTTCTAGGGGACTTATGACCTAAGATGTTGAGTCCCATGGTGCTCAGAGCCAGAGGATGCTTCTAGAAATTTACTGGCGTATAAAAATACTTACACCGAAAGAGTTATGAAAGATGTTATTTCTTTCCTTTTCAAGCGGTCGTTCTGCAATACCGCTACCTTAACTTATACTGAAAAGAGCTGGCAGTGGCACCGATAAGGCAAACCTAGAGTCAAGTCGTTTCACATGTGATAAATGCACCACATAAAGGGGCACCTCCTCAGCTTCGCACACGCAGAACGATTGTTTCGTAGAACTGTTATCACTGGCCCGGCTGCCTGGCACTCGCAGCACGCCATATAACTGCTGAGTGCGTACTTCACTGATTTCGTTTGTGGTTCGAGGAACAGCTTGCGTCGAACGTTCAGAGTGCCACGGAGAAGAAAACTGTCTGGAATAACGAAGTGCCGCTTCTCTGACAGAGTGCACGACCCATAGCTCTACTTCGTTCTCTAAAGCGTTTCTTAAAGCAGAAGTAACACGTCGCCTTAACGAATGCTTGTTTTGTGGAATCGAAATTGGATTCCATTTATGTAGTGACATATTCGATGATGATATTTGTTGCTATGAATTATGTATCGGCTAAATGACGCACACTATTTTATGGCTAAGACTAGGAAGGAAAGGATGGAAAACACTTCCTGCACTTCCGGATTCGAAATAAAGAGCCCACATACCAAGCGAAAGCATTTACGCGAGATTAGGTTGTGGTGCTTTTAGAGGAAAGTGAATGAAACTTTTTAAAGTAGTGGTTCCTTTCAATGGCAAGCCTGCTCGAGACCTCAATTTCTCTGTTGTGAGTACTGATTCAAAGATTTATCTAGCCTCTTTAATCCTTTCGCATCCGAATGAATGATTAACTACTAACTGTTGCTTGAATCACATCTTCGCTGTTGGAAAACCAATCTACACAGATTTCATTAGAAATGCAACATGACTTAGTCACCAAGATTCATTTACAAGTAAATAGGAAAGATTTGCTTACGAGATCTTGATATTTTCCCGCGAACAGAAAGTGTACCAAACCATGCACACAATTATTTAAAAACTCGATTTATTATTTAAAAATTATTTTTATTATTAGTTAAAAATTTTGATTACAGTCAGTTATTTCTATTACTGAAGGATCCCTTTGGAACGTCCACATTTCTCCTCTTAAAGACACAAACAAAATAAAAATCGTACGTGCAACATAGTTATTTTAACTCCACTTAACTTATAAGTTATACGTCAGTGGAAAGCGTAGAGTTGGAACGCTACATCCAAAACACAACGAACAGTTAGCTCACTGCCTGCATTAATCGTCTGGACGCAACTGTTACTGACTGAGATACATACGGTATCAATCCGAACGTTAAACGCTGCTGAAAAAAAAGTGCCGTAGTGTCTGTGACAGTAATCTGTGTCAATTACAATGCTGGACTCAAAAATTCCAACACCACGAAGACAGCATTCAACATTCGTCAAATTAATATGCTGTGTGTTACACGTATTGATACACAAATATTAGTATTTCAGCACAAACAGACATGGGAGGTACTCATTACTTACATAAAGAAAGATTATGCAGAAAGTTTATCATTCAGAAATCGGATCTGAATACCCATAGTTTGTGAGAAGACTGGCTTATGCTACGTGTAGAAAGATGAAACATTTACCAGCACTTGACGGAATTCAACCGCTCCAAGATGGTGACTTATCGCGACAGCAGTTCACCGCTCTGCGGTATTGTTGCCCATGCTGGCGGGGATCCCATGACTATCATGCGAAAATGAAATCTGTGGGTTCAGGAGGGCCGTACTCAACGTCATGCGCCCCTCACGACTAGTGCCCAAGAGGACAGGCATAGCTGCCGGCCGGGGTGGCCGAGCGGTTCTAGGCGCTACAGTCTGGAACCAGGCGACCGCTACTGTCGCAGGTTCGAATCCTGCCTCGGGCATGGACGTGTGTGATGTCCTTAGGTTAGTTAGGTGTAAGTAGTTCTAAGTTCTAGGGGACTGATGACCTCAGAAGTTAAGTCCCATTGTGTTCAGAGCCATTTGAACCATTTTTTAAACAGACATAGCTGTATCGGTCATGCAGAATTCTACAACCATGTCTCGTAGCTTGATTCAGGAAAAGGGTTTCATTGCAGCAGGTATCCACACGGACAGTGCTACGACGTCTAGCGCGCCACGGTCTGTCAGCAGGGCTACGACTGTCGTGAATACGCTTGGTGCAGCAGCTGAGAGAAGAGCGCAACACTGGTGCGCCACAGACAGCACCGAACACAGGAGAGGCACCACCTCGTCTTTTCAGAAGAGTCCTCATTTTGCATACGCCATCACGGTGAGCATAACCCTTGTAGAGTCTCCGAGGATAACGAACACTGAAAAATTGCATTCGTCACCGTCGTGTGGGCCCAGTACCTAACGTGATGGTATGGGATGCCAACTGGTATACATCACGATCACTTCTTGTTCACATAACCTGTGACCGGGACAGCAGGCGTTGCTTTTTATGACGCATTAAGGTTAGTGTCTGTGCTCTACGTTCGAGATCACCATGCAGTTATCTCTAACAGGATAATGAAAGCCAGATGTTGCTTGTACTGTCCTGGCCTCGATATAAACGGTCTTGGACTGCAGCTCCGGTCAGCACGTTTTCCAGATCTCTCACTCGCTGAAAAATCTAGCAATGGGCAGAGCCATTTTAAGGACGCTCAGTGCCCGTAGCATTGAAGAACTTCGAAGTCCCTCTTCGGCAATATGTACTCAGATTTATAAATTATTGTTTCATTTCCATTAATAAGCAAATGTTATGTCTCATATAATTTCATTACAGTAATTTAAGCAGCTACAGACGCTACGCATTATGATTCTTGAACCATTATCTCACCAACGCAAAAAATCATTCGTTCAGACACTAAAACTGCCTCTTATAGTTGACATTTTTCATCTCCATTCAAATGGTAAGAAGAAGCTACTATTAAGGCAAGTAAGTGGTGAACTCTGATCCCTGTGTTTGGTGTCCTTTTCCAATCAGAAGACAGTAAACATACGGTGGCGGGTGTGCAGTAACTTATCGAGATTACCAGAGCGGGGAAGCGAGTGCTGTCTCTATTCGACGTCAGGTTGTTCCAGTTGGGATCTGCTGGTCAGTCACAGCGCGGTTTTCAAGCAGTTACTAGTACTTTTCTAGATATTGGTAGGCGAGATAAACGTTTCCTCCAGTGTTACGCTTTAAACCTAGAGTATGAATAGAGAAATACATGTCTACATTAGAGCACTAATCAGAAAAGCACTCTAAGAAGAAGATGTAGAAGAGAAAAAAAACGCACCACGAAAAGAATTATCCGAATGGGACGGAAAACAGAAATTCGGTTGACGTTATGTACATATTTGAACAACTAGGTGATTACAATTCCAAAAAAGAAACTGGGTGATTTCTTCAAGACCAACGGCTTTACAAATTGTGCAAGTCAATACAGCATTGGTAACCTCTTGCACTTATGTAACCAATTATTCGGTTTGACATTGATTGAAAGAGTTGTTGGACGTCCTCCTGACAGATATCGTGCCAGATCCAGGCCAATCGGTGCGTTCGATCCTCGAAATCCCAGGCTGCTTGGAGGGCCCTGTCCATAATTCTCCAAATCTTCTCAATTGAAGAGAAATGCGAAGAGCTTGCTTGTGAAGGTAGGGTTTGGCAAGCACGAGGACAAACGGTGGAAACTCTCGCCATGTGCAGGTAGGCATTATCTTGATGAAATATAAGCCCAGGAGGACTTGCCATGAGGGGCAACAACACGAGACATAGAATATCTTCGGTGTAAAGGTGCACTGTAGAGGTTCCGCGGATGACAACCGAAGGGGTTATGTCGTGGAAAGAAATGCCACCCCTGACCTCATTCTTGGTTGTGTGGTCGTGTCGCGTCTCCAGACACGTCTTCGCAGGTCATCGAGGCTCAGTTCGAAGAAAGACTCATCAGTGAAGACAAAGCAACACCAGTCAGTAGGATGGAGTGAGCGGACACACGCGAAAAGCAAAAGGAAGCTGTTTCGAATCCCACGCCCCTCAAAAAAGACTGCGACAATGGGGCCGTTGCCCGGCAGCAGTCTCCGCGAGGCTTCCACGGCACGTGACAGGCGCGGCCGCGAGCTCTGCACACCTGCCCCAATGGACGCCGTAACCTTCCAAGCGGGTGAGTTTGGCGAGAACCACTTCTTCTTAGGCACTGCGAAAAATTTCAAAATATCTTTGTACCAGTTTTTTTCTGTCTTCCTGCTGTTTAGTTGTAGCATCACATATTATTAAACTGCGGTGCCTGCAATTTTCCCGTTCGCAAGTTACTTTAAAAACCTCGCCGTTTCACCTGTCGTTCCTATCTAGAGCGCCGCATGCCCGATCGACCTGACATCTACTCGAAACATGCAGGTTCTATTAGCCAAGTGAAGTTTAAGTCTGCCCAAATCAGAACTGATGTAGGACTAAAAACTTTACGTGCGAAGTATATCGATTATTGCCTGGAGTCCACTGATTTGCTAATTATTACCCGCTTGGCCAAAGCGACACCGCTACATCTTGACACCCTGCTGTAGCTCATTTCGGAATGGCAAACAATTTTCTGGTTGAGATAATTTAACCGGCTGTCATGTGTGCCTACGGTATGTGTTTCTCCAGTTACGATGTTTAGAGGACTCTCTTGGTCTCGTTCATTCCACCAAGCAAGAGTTTACCCCGGAACTGAGCTAGAGGAGAGGTAACTAACGTCAGTTTTTCCGTGGACATGTGCGTCCTTGGATATTTTTGCAAAAGGGGACAAGATTCAAAGCTGCCATTTTTTATCCAACTGATTGTAACGTTTCGAAACGTTGCGGGCCATGAGAAGTAAATGCTAGAAAACATTGGCCTACAAAAAACTTATTGCGTCTCAAAGGATAATTAGTTATCCTCTTTGTATTTTTAAAGTATATTACTTTGAATCCTAGTTGGTAAGCATATTTCAATTGTAAATGCGATGTACATCTTTGTTTATGAATATGAATACCATATTTCCTGGTCAACGATCTGAAATTACATTCTGCTTATATGTCAACTGGCTGCCTCCAGATGGATGTACCGAGAAGCGCTTCTATGCGGCGCTCCGAGCCTTAATACGATATCACTGGAAACAGAAGCGGCTCCTCTGATGTGACGCTGTTGTCGCGCCGCCGTGTAACGGTGCTGTCATGGAGTTTTATGAGAGCAGGCCGTACCCCCCCCCCCCCCTCCCCCTGTTAGCTGAGTGATCAGCGCGGCGGGATGCCACGCCAAGAGGCCCGAGCTCGATTCCCGGCTGGGTCGGAGATTTTCTCCGCTTATAGGGAGTGGGTGTTGTGTGGTCCTCATCATCATTTCATACCCATCTCCGACATTCAAATTATCCAATGTGGCGTCGAACGCAACAAGTACTTGCCCTCGGCAGCCGAACTTCCCCGAATGGGGGGCTCCCGGCCCACAAAGCCGTACGCTCATTTCCATTTCTATGAGCAGGTTGCGTCTCTTCTATTTCTCTTACTGAATGAGAAAATCAAAAAGAGGTAACTTAAAAGTAAGTCCTTGTGTCACTATTTCTTGAAGGAAGTGTAGTTAAAGATTTACTACAAAGACAGCTAATTCACCGAACTGTGTGGTGGCTACAAATTCTAAACATATGTGTGTCATCAAGTCAGCAGACTGTGGGGTCTCTTTACAATCACAACAAAAACATTCCCTCGACGCTGTCACCGGCCGTGTGTGATTCCCAATACAGACTTACGTTCATTGACGTTAGAGCAAATAGTAGATGATCGGATTGATTTGACTTTGAGAATTCATTGCTTCATAAAGAGTTAACTGACAATGAAACTAACTTTCCTCGAAGCAGGCAGTTGTGTGAAGTTTTTGATCACTTTCCTCTTGTAATTGTTGGTGATTAAGTTTTCGGTATGTCATTTTTCTTACTGCGTTAATACGGAGACAATTTCTTTCCAAAGAGTTTTCAGATACAGTCTCTGTAGGGCTACAAAATATGTTGAGTGTGTAATGCATTCTTGCTAACGAGTGCAGAATTTCTGATCGGTTTTCGAACATATCTCCAGAATTTGCTGAAAATATTATAAAAACTTGTTCTGTGTTGCACAGTTTTGTACGTGATCGAGGCAGATGAAGATCTTAAGACATTTTAAGTGCTTGTGTGTTACAAGACACGTCAACAGATCCTGTACAAACGGGGAGAAATGTGAGTAACGCTCGCCAGTCGTCTCCTTCTCTGAAGAGCATTAGCCTCCAGCTTTCGGTGAACACTTTAAATTTTTTCATTTATCTGAATATCCCTCACTCTCGAATGGTGCATATTGATAAATGTTTCTCAGCTTCAAAGATGAAATCTTCTGTATTGACTTTCACCTCTAGACAACAGTTTGACATACACAACCGTACTACCAGATAGCAGTATCAGGCAATGACAATACGTCACGAGCCATCACTTAACACGTAGTGTTACCTGCTGCTTGTCCGGTCAGCGGCGCCACTTGGTGGCGTCACTTGGAGGCCGCTGTTGGCAGCAGGGTCCCACCAGCAATGGCCCTGCCACGCTTCTGCGCCACCGGTGGAGGTGGTTCGTCACTCAGGGCGACAGAAGCGCGCTGGCGCTGCACGTATGAAGGCGTCCATTTAAACGAATGCTTTGCCGGCGGAAACGCTTCTCAGTGACTCCACGTGGAGGCAGCCTAAGTTCAACAAATACATGTTGAAAGATACATTGTAAACTTCGTTAGGTAAAATGTAGCCGAAGGCCAATATACGACCAGATGAATTTGCGAAACCTCCCAAACTATCTTCATATTGACTCAGCTGTTAATAGCTTATGACTCATCTCTCCAGTTTTTGACATTATTGTGTAGTTATGCAAAGTGCAATGCAAAATTCGTATATTTCCGACTGGAGGTGGTGCTAAATGCACTCATTAACTTCGAGAGGGTCCCAGTCCTGGAGAACACTTTTCTGACCTTTATTCACCTTTTTCCCCCTCTTCCAACACAGATATGGTAGTTGTTTTCTGTGCACATTTGTCTGAATCCATTGACTGTCTTCCTCAGACTATAGAGCAATATGTGCCTCTGACGTGTAAAACTGGATGTAGAATCAGCAAGCTACCAAGGGCTGTCGTTGCCCACAGACAAATGGTAAATTACTGTTGTCATTCCGCTGTGCAATAAGGGGTTCCTGAGTGGCATATATGATGCTGCCATGTTTATGACATGTTGCGAACTGGGGACAGGATCCATGCGCCAGGCTGTTGGAGCGGCTCGTTGCTGTAGCACGGTAAAGAGCTGAACGGGAAAGCAAAAGTAAAGTACTGCACACATTATATCGGCACTGTTCTGTAAAGGTTCGCATCCATCATGACTGCAGAATAGTGGCAAAACCGCAGCCGCATTATGGAATCGGGCTAATTTCCCATAAACATATATGACATCCAATATAAACCAATATAAGTGTATTTGAAAAATATGTAGGGTGTTGTTGGTACACTTGGTGCCTATTTTCGCCATCTCGTTCAGCGCATGTAGCAAGTGAGCTGTGACACAAGCTTCATCTTGCCCTGCCTGAAGAACTCCCCCTCCACCTCCTTTCCCCACTTCAGAATCTCTTCCTGCACCTGCTAAACAGTCGAAAATTTTATTCCACTAATGTGTGCCTCCATAGAGATGAAGGCGTCAAGACAGGGCGACATCCCAACCAAATGAAATCGAGAGCGCCATGGTGGCTGTGGCTGTGCCGTGACGTACGTCGTTGCAGCAGGGACACTCCTCCGTAACCATCCCCTCCGCCCCTCCCCCCCCCATCACCCTTTTGTATCGTACGCTACGTTTGAGTCTTTGAGGGTCTCACAATATCGTTGTGCGTTGATGGTCTCCCCGAGGCAGAAATTCAAGCAAAATGGTGCCTTTCTAGTCCGCAGACATTGAGGACATGGTTTGTTTGCTTGAAATTGTGCTTTTCAATTTTTTGGCAGATGTGGAATTGGTGTGGTGCCACTGTGAAGGCTTTATTTTTGTCTCGGGCGTGTAATGAGCCACCCACATTTCACCTTCTGTGAATGTCTTGCATGAGAGAGTTCTGGAAGCTGTGGTAACACCACAGAAACTTCAGCCACAGTCAATCGACGGTCTTCACAGACAAATTCCTCGACTTTTGGCGCCAACTCACCACTCAAAGTGGAAAGTCTGACACTCCTCTGATCATCATGGGCATTTGTTCTCCCTGCACCAAAGTCCATAGACGACTTAAACACATTCTTTCTGTTCATAACACCTTCACTGTAAACCATTCCAATTTGCTAAAAAATTTCGGAAGGTGTCGTTACTTCTGCGTGAAGGAAAAGTATCAAACCAAGTGGCTCGTACCTAGCGGGATGTTTTAACCGACATCTTTCACACAACTGGTCACTACAACATGAGTTTACATACTACCTTGTTGCTGCGATGCGATGTTCACTCTATTCAGGGAATTCCTCTTACCACTCAATGTTGATAACTCTCAAAAAACAAGGAAACCCAGCGCCGTTACGGTCACAGTACACCTACTTTCTGAACATGCCTCGAATACAGTTGTTGATAAAGTTGAAGTGTCTGCCGTAGGGATTCGGCAATGTTAAACCTGCAGTTTTGTGAAGTCGCAGAAAATAAGTGCCAGAAATTCGACAAAATTCTGTATTGAAAGGCTGTACCTAATTTTCCCAGGAGGGGCCCATTACGACCTCATGTGGACACCTATGGGCGTGAATAAAGTAATAGTTCGGAGATTCTACGATTAATGCTACCGTGGGATGTCTACAGTTGTTATTAGTCAATATTTATTACATGTTCTGGATTTCCTCAAACTGACATAGTGCTGAGTTGATAAATTTGTCTGTTTGACGGGCATTGATGAACACAGCCGCTTTCCTCCGGGAGATATGGGGAGGAGGGGGATATTAGGCTTGATGGGGTAGGGTGGGTATGTTATAGGCTTAAATTTTAGTCACACCATACTTAAAAATGCAATAGTACTAAAGTTCAAAAATTTCCCCTAGTTAAAAATTCTGTATAAGTTATAAATAGGTGTAGCTTTTGTTGATAGTCTTAGAGAATAAAATTATGAGAACCAACAAAATAACATCGTTGTGTGCAATAATTTACATTTTCAGCCAACACGCTTTTTTGTTACAGCGTATCCGTTGACTATATTATCAATTAAAGTTCCTGTGGGTTCCTCATCCCTTCTGTTGACACCTTTTCACAAGCTTGAAGTATATCCTGACTCATCCAATTTCTTACTTTTGCTATCGCCTTATACACTGAGGTGAACGACCTTTCTACACTAGAAGTGAAAAAGGGAATGCACAGCATACGCTCAGTGAGGGTCCTCAGTGCTTCATTGCCGATTTCGGCACTTACGATAGAAGAAGCTACCTCAGAAGACTAATCTTGTGATTCATTACGAGCAAGATATTAAAAGAACGTAGAATATCAAGCGCAGTTCCTTGCAATCATTATCTCTAAATTCATTTATATCTACATCTACATCTACATACATACTACGCAATCCACCATACGGTGCGTGGCGGAGGGTACCTCGTACCACAACTAGCATCTTCTCTCCTTGTTCCACTACCAAACAGAACGAGGGAAAACTTACTGCCTATATGCATCTGTACGAGCCCTAATCTCTCTTATCTTATCTTTGTGGTCTTTCCGCGAAATGTAAGTTGGCGGCAGTAAAATTGTACTGCAGTCAGCCTAAAATGCTAGTTCTCTAAATTATCTCAGTGGCGATTCACGAAAAGAACGCCTCCTTTCCTCTAGAGACTCCCACCCGAGTTCCTGAAGCATTTCCGTAACAGCCGCGTGATGATCAAACCTACCAGTAACAAATCTAGCAGCCCGCCTCTGAATTGCTTCTGTGTCCTCCCTCAATCCGACCTGATAGGGATCCCAAACGCTCGAGCAGTACCCAAGAATAGGTCGTATTAGTGTTTTATAAGCGGTCTCCTTTACATATGAACCACATCTACCCAAAATTCTACCAATGAACCGAAGACGACTATTCGCCTTCCCCACAACTGCCATTACATGCTTGTCCATCTTCATACCGCTCTGCAATGTTACGCCCAAATATTTAATCGACTTGACTGTGTCAAGCGCTACACTACTAATGGAGTATTCAGACATTACAGGATTCTTTTTCCTATTCATCTGCATTAATTTACATTTATCTATATTTAGAGTTAGCTGCCATTCTTTACACCAATCACAAATCCTGTCCAAGTCATCTTGTATCATCCTACAGTCAGTCAACGACAACACCTTCCCGTACACCACAGCATCATCAGCAAATAGCCGCACATTGCTATCCACCCTATCTGAAAGATCATTTATGTAGATAGAAAACAACAGCGGACTTACCACACTTCCCTGGGGCACTCCAGAAAGTCTTTAAAAGCTTTCAGACTGTGCATTAAGCTCTATCACTTCCACAACCTTTTCGTTGAGTCACTTCACAAACTGATTAATGTTCCATAGGTCTAGAAATAAGTACAGCATTTGTGGAATTCTGAGTGATTGTTTTTCCCAAACTATATTCAAGTTTTAGAGGGCTTTTAGTGTAGCGTCCAAAATCACTAAATGTAGAAACAGATTGTAAGCTACAATTTCTAAGAAGATTCCTTGTGCCAAACTTGCTAAATCCGCACCGTCCTTCTGTGTATGTTTACATGGGATCATAATGGACTTGGAGCATAGGAATACCAGCCGAAAAGAGCACGAAAGAGGCGAATGTGTTCCTCTTTAAAAGACTCTGACAGGAAAGTGGGGAATCAGGTGCCTCAGTCCTTAATGTTTTAACATGCCAACATATTACCGCTCTTTTAACACAGAACATTCCAACTTCTTCTATCCAGTATCTCTTTGTAGTTAAGCCATCATGGGCAGC
The DNA here is from genome assembly GCF_023864345.2 of Schistocerca serialis cubense. Lineage (NCBI taxonomy): Eukaryota > Metazoa > Arthropoda > Insecta > Orthoptera > Acrididae > Schistocerca > Schistocerca serialis. The sequence goes on along the minus strand of NC_064638.1, from coordinate 63,583,108 downwards.
ATCTCCCTGTCTTTGCCACAATCTATACGGGGTATCCGAAAAGACTTTCCCTGATTACATAAATTGATAACTGAGGCTAGATGTAAGATACAAATATGAAACTTGTGTCGAATTGTTTACAACTATCATAGATTTTTTCTGTTTTAGGTTCGCAGTATGTAAGTAGTGGATGAGGTTCAGTGCCCAAGAAGCCATGTTAACCAATCAAGAGAAGGCACAGTGTGTCCTATGGTACCATGAGACATGATCACCAACCACAGTGCAGAGACACTTCCAGACAACATTTGGAAGGAATCTACCTGATGTCAAGATCATTGAAGCCTGCTATGAGAAGTTCAAGAATACAGGATCGGTTGCTGACCTTCCGAGGTCTGGTCGACCAAGAACCTGAGCAGACAGGGTGGAAACTGTAAGGCAGTATTTCTGCGAAGTCCAAAGAAATCGGTGCGCAGGGCCTCACATGAATTACAGATGCCAAAAAGCTCTCTCCATGACATTTTACACAAACGTTTATTGTTTCGTGCGTAAAAGTGCAAATCGTTCAGGCCTTGTTGCCCAATGACAGTACACGTCAATACGACTTTGCGGTCGAAATGCTATCATGTATTGAGGACGATGATGGTTATATCAGACGATTGCCTTTTCCGACGAAGCGACCTTTTTTGTCAGTGGAGTAGTGAATCGCCATAATGTGCGCATTTGGGGTTCACAACCCCCTGGCGAGGTCAAGAAGTGCACCAGAGGCAGTCCAAAGGTGAATGTTTGGTGCGCGCTATTGCACGATCGAATTATCGGCCCATTCTTCTTCGCTGAGGCTACCATCACATCCGCAGTGTATCTGGACATGTTGCAACTGAATGCTGTTCCTCAGCTGGTTCAGTATCACCCTGATGTCCTGTTTCAGCAAGATGGTGAACCGCCTCATTGGGGTTTGGACGTCCGTGCTTATCTCGATATGACCCTTCCTGGGCGATGGAGTGCTCGTGATGGGCCAACGGTTTGGCCTCCACGCTCTCCTGACATAACCCCATTAGACTTCTTCTTATGGGGTTATGTCAAGGACGAGGTCTGAGAGGCACCCACATGCCTTGCTCATACTGTGGCATCAAGCAGTCAGGCCTGCAAGATGAGTGGTCTGCCAAGCGAGAGGATTCATTTTTTTGTTATCAAGTAACATGAACTCCAGTACTCACAATTAAGTTAAAAGTTATTATCCTGCTTGTATACTGCGCAACGGAAACACACTTCTGACTATTAGTAATTTACACAACTCTTACTGTTCACTACGCACTGCCAATACCACATTTTCGTTCTTATTCAACGGCTTTGATCAACACGTGGCCATCGCACTGCATATGAATGGCGCACACATTATGAATTCTGGGTATCATGGCAACACACTATTCAAAGGAAAAGGCCACTAATCTTTTTCTTTTCACTATCAGCTTAATAAGTCACAGCTGCAAAATACTAACACGAATTCTTTACAGACGAATGGAAAAACTAGTAGAAGCCAACCTCAGGGAAGATCAGTTTGGATTCCGTAGAAACACTGGAACACATGAGGCAATACTGACCTTACGACTTATCTTAGAAGAAAGATTCAGGAAAGGCAAACCTACGTTTCTAGCATTTGTAGACTTAGAGAAAGCTTTTGACAATGTTGACTGGAATACTCTCTTTCAAATTCTGAAGGTGGCAGGGGTAAAATACAGGGAGCGAAAGGCTATGTACAATTTGTACAGAAACCAGATGGCAGTTATAAGAGTCGAGGGACATGAAAGGGAAGCAGTGGTTGGGAAGGGAGTAAGACAGGGTTGTAGCCTCTCCCTGATGTTGTTCAATCTGTATATTGAGCAAGCAGTAAAGGAAACAAAAGAAAAATTCGGGGTAGGTATTAAAATTCATGGAGAAGAAATAAAAACTTTGAGGTTCGCCGATGACATTGTAATTCTGTCACAGAGAGCAAAGAACTTGGAAGAGCAGTTGAATGGAATGGACAGTGTCTTGAAAGGAGGATATAAGATGAACATCAACAAAAGCAAAACAAGGATAATGGAATGTAGTCTAATTAAGTCGGGTGATGCTGAGGGAATTAGATTAGGAAATGAGGCACTTAAAGTAGTAAAGGAGTTTTGCTATTTGGGGAGCAAAATAACTGATGATGGTCGAAGTAGAAAGGATATAAAATGTAGGCTGGCAATGGCAAGGAAAGTGTTTCTGAAGAAGAGAAATTTGTTAACATCCAGTATTGATTTAAGTGTCAGGAAGTCATTTCTGAAAGTATTCGTATGGAGTGTAGCCATGTATGGAAGTGAAACATGGACGATAAATAGTTTGGACAAGAAGAGAATAGAAGCTTTCGAAATGTGGTGCTACAGAAGAATGCTGAAGATTAGATGGGTAGATCACATAACTAATGAGGAAGTATTGAATAGGATTGGGGAGAAGAGAAGTTTGTGGCACAACTTGACCAGAAGAAGGGATCGGTTCGTAGGACATGTTCTGAGGCATCAAGGGATCACCAATTAAGTATTGGAGGGCAGCGTGGAGGGTAAAAATCGTAGAGGGAGGCCAAGAGATGAATACACTAAGCAGATTCAGAAGGATGTAGGTTGCAGTAGGTACTGGGAGATGAAAAAGCTTGCACAGGATAGAGTAGCATGGAGAGCTGCATCAAACCAGTCTCAGGACTGAAGACCACAACAACAACAACATATCTTATTTATTCCGATAAATTTTATAACCTAAACACACAAATTCTATAACCTACAACAATAACACATGAGAAATTCCGCCCAGTGGGCATGGCTTTACATTGGTGATTCTCTATCTTATGGTCTCGTAATTATTTAATGCTACAGTGCCCTTTCTGGATAGTATGGGGAATCTTTTGCTATATCTCACACTTCGACTCTCACAACCATCATCACGAAACTTTCCTCCAGACCGAGAGGTTCAATGGGAACATGCATAACCCACTACCTCTGAAACTACCTTGCTACTCTCCCATGCTAACCACACATACTTAAATTACATGACAGACACCACACTGCAACATGGAATACAACATAGGAATAGTCACCACATTATAATCCCATCACTTTCAGCTTTCCCACTTCAATTAGTATTCATCCCAGTTCCACACGACACTGCCCCACTTCGTAAATTTTCTTTCCTACTACGAACTCTGGAAGATTTATGTATGTCTTCCTGTGCAATGCAAGCCAATTGGCGTTGCTGGATAGACGGCTGACTCATCTTGCTTCTCTCTCAGAGTATTATAGTTTGAATCAAGTGTCACACGGAAACATAACACGCAAAATAATATTAAGAACATATTCATCACACATGCGAGTCCTCAACTGATACCATGGATGAATACTTCTCTTTATCCTTTGTCTCATACACAGATTGAGACTCACACAGTACTCACCACGTGGAAGTACTCGTCTCTAATTTCAAGTCCTGCACACGCCATTTCTTAAATATTTAAACTTATAGTACACACGCTAGTAATTCAGCTTAAGTTAAGCACTCGGAAGTATTTCAACTTATTGCTACATGTGGTTTCATTGTGACCGTTGGTCACTTCCAAAGATTACTACGATCCCCTTAATGTTACCTGCCTGACATTTAATTCTCCCCACAAAATTTCCTGAAATAGAGAAATTATTATTCTAAACTACTCTTAAGTATTTCACATGCATACCATGTCTCCACTCTTTGGTCCTTACGGAGCACGCCCAAGGCAGGTCTTACCAACACTAGTTCCAGCGGCAGAGTGCCGAAACATGGCCGCTCTTCAGGTCCTCTCACACCTCTGCCGAAGTGGGGGACACATTGCTACAGTATTGGTCAGCCACATTTCAGGCGCTCAAAGCTCAGGTAAATTTCATCTCTTTGGTCTCACCAAAGGTGACCAAAGTACCATCTCAAAGATGATCATATATTGACATTCACTATCTGTGGTTAGCAGACGACCATACATTCATTCATTCCACAGATCTCACGAAACTGGATGTAGGGATTTATTTTGTGGGAGTGCACATGTGATCAATTAAATAAATAAACTGTCATTCTTTCCCACAATGGTATCTGGCTTCTCTGTATTAACTGATATTGAATTATTTTTACAAAAAAATGTGTTGTTCTGACAAGAATAATGAAGTATGTTGTACCTATTTTCAATGTCGGGCGGTACTGTACCCTTTCACCACCGGCTACCCATGCAGAAAAAAATGGCACGGTACTGTCCTTGCAATGCTAGGGTAGTTCCGAACATTTTTTTTAAAGAAAGCTGTATTAGAACAAACGTAGAAAGTCATCATAATAACCAGGAGGAGACCTTAGCCTCTGGTGACTCAAGTAGACGACCAAATGCTGTTACTTTACCAAATTACTGACACAGTTGTTGCATTATTGTACTCTCCACAATCCGGAGTAACGTACACATACACATTTACATCAATCTGAATGACAAATAAAACATTACATCATACAAATAAAAAATAATGGTGAGATAAAAATTTGCTTAGTTACCGGGATCTCCGTTATTTTTAGGAGTAATCCAAACTTCAATAATTCTAAAACAAATAAAAAAATACTAATTGTACTCACAAAATTTTAAATAGCCCACCGTCCAAACACAGAACAAGTAATCTGACATTCGTAAATTGTGTTGTAATAATCTTTACATGCCAATGTCTAAATACAAAACAAAATCAACAAAAGAATAAAAGTTGCGTACACTAGTTACATGTAGAATGTCAGGCTCCATACCATTACCCTAAAATGTGCATCAAACCTACAGAGAAATTAAACTGAGAAAAAAAAACAATGAAATATGCCACAAGTTACATGCTGGTTATGTAATATAGTCAATCTAAGACATCATGTCATACCTCATTAACTATTATCACTTAAGTAACTGCCACCCACTACTCTACTGTGAGTTTAACCTTATCCTTGTCCACTAGTACAAATACCTGCTGCTGAGCTAGTCAGTCCATCAACTTTGATCAATACACGCAGTAAATAGTTAGTAATAAGTGCTTGAATCCACCAGTAGCTCTCGTATCTTACTCTACTGCTCATTTCTCTGTTGTTACACATGTAGAAGACAAGAACTTGCATTTCGACTAGCCTTCGTTACACTATAATGTGAAATATCACCACTGTGATAATGCAAATAAGTGGCTTCAGTCAACAAACCAACAAGATCATTACCGTCCACGACATCAAATGCACCAGTTAATTCCGGTATTTGTTGTGCAATACAAACTCTTGTCCCCTGTGACAACCTTACTGACCAATGCAACAAGAGCCGCTACGTTAGTATTACGCCACTGGCTAATAATTAAAGCATCATTGTACCAAATATTCTAATAAACATGCTACGTGAACTTGATAACCCAGAACAAACAAAAAAAAAAAACACTAACTATTCTAAACACAAATGTTAATGAAATGCAATTACACTTGCTGTCCCTTCAAGAATGAAACACATAAAAAAATTTACTCAACTACAAGTACAAATACATTATTCCCTATCTTGCGAGTCACACGGAATCATTTCATTCTGTGATTTTCTTGGGGTCAAAAAAGTTGCTGACAGGTTTCTCTAGAAACACTGTCTCGGTGTCAAACCTCTTCCATGGTTACCCGGACGAATGTCTTTAAGTCACTCAAATCGGCATTTTGAACACATGAAACGCAAATGTCATAGTCACTCTCAGAGTACCATCCACACGAATCTAGTCGTCTACAAATGGCCCTACAACTACTATTACCCACGGTTCTGTCCTTGCAGTTCATGGTGTAATTAAAAGTCGTAAGTTCCAACAAACAGCACTTATTCCCGCACGAATTAAAGAAATGTCTCCTACTACAAATGCAAATGTCAATGTCCCACTTTAGTTTCTTGCATTCAGACAATAGTTAGTCACCATACGACAACTGTCCTCTTTAATTATAACAAGCATCCCACATGCAATTTACAAAGCACATTTAACAAGTCACTGCCAAAAGTTTATGGATCCCACCATTCAGTGGTCAAGACAAAACAAAACAATTGTCCCGTCTGTTAAAGACAAAATCTTTTCCACCACTCACAACGTGGAAACACCAGTCCTTCACTTTCCACCTTATGAAAACATACGAGCAGTTATCTTGTTTCACAGCTCCACAGTCCAGTACTAGTTAATAGATGCTGTTAAAAATTCCCTGCCGGACTCTGCCGCGTGTCGTTCATTCTGCCGTCGCTCCGCCACCGCGCGAGCCGTTTAGCAGAAAAGTACCACCCGCTGTTGCCTCCTCCGCAGGATACTGTCTCCAGTCGTAAGAGTGGCGCATCTTATAAATGGCGCCCCAGGCCGTTGACCTGCTGTAGCGGGCGCGTGGAGTGTGCCCTGAACGACATTGGAGTGGTGAGCGCCACGGCTCTGTCGCCTCTCCCATGGCGACATCAGCTTGGCCACCTTCATTTTTATGTGGTAGGGCGCGTTCCGCGTAGCACCTCAGCGCTACGACGCCCAATCAGTCAGACCCTTCCGTGCATCTCGCAACATTACAGACAAAAGGATATTCTTACAGTATTTGAATACTCATTGATAACTTGTATGATCTATCAGATACATTGGTAATAAAAAAGTCTTTGTTCTAAAAAACATAAAATTATACACCCTAGTTTTCTACACATACAGCATCAACATTTATCCCTTTTCTATATGCAGCCCACACTTGTGCTACTGATTGTACTTGTCGCCCCTCATACAAAACATGAAAGTGTTTTAAAAAAAGGAATAAGAAACAATCGATACAGCTCATAATGACAATATCAAATAGTAGACTACTTTAACATCCTAACACAATAAACATTTTAGAAACTGATGACTATAAATCTACAACATACAATGCACCTTTCTGCTTGTGACAGACTGAAATTAGTATCTTTTTATATATTTTACCTTTTATTATACATAACAACATTTCTAGGACATGTATGTACCATCCACATGATGTCAGATCCTGACGTGCCATCAAGGTTCATCCAGATCAAACAATAAAGCACAATAATGTTTTAGTTATGGATCGGTAGCAGCCCCTTTACAGGAGTGTGCGCATTTATCACTCTACTCTACGACTCTCACTCACCAGACATCACATTTTCCTTCTCATTCAATCCATTAATACATTAACAGAACAGGTCTAGAAGTCAGCTAACCTTAACTCCACCACACTCACGTCAACATACCATACCTTTGCTCCCTTATACTCAACCACATAACATATGGAGTTGTTTCGGAGATAGCATTCTAGTCTCCGAATCTGTCCTTTCACTCTGGCACCTCTCTCCATCGGCTTACCTCTGCATTCACTTTACCGATTATTCATCCTGCTAAATGTCAACTTAGAATTGGGACATTGCATCTAAGAACAAAAAACACACAAATTATTGATCCTGCAAAATAACTGTACACATTCTTGGTACCGTTTTGATTAGTTATACTGGTACCCGGCTTCAACAATAACAACAACAAAAATTACTTTTTTTCATGTTGCAAATGTTATGGTAAGAATTAGATTTACACTTATATTACATCTTATGTCAGTGTTCCAACACGTTCACTATCTGGATCTCATACTCCCTGTATGTCCTTTCACGTTGTGCAGTTGTCCTCCTCTCTTCATTCATATTTCAGCTCTCCGTCCGTCTATTACTCCACCATTTCCTGGTCTTCCTTCGCCATTGGCATCAATCTCGAATGCAGCATACACAGGCCTCTCTGTAACATACATCTAAGACATCTCCACATTATTAGTTCTACTCACCTTTATTTACCACTGTTTCATCACGTCGAATCTCTCTTTATTAATCACACTGCTTCACGTCGCTTCTCTCCTTAAATATCACCTTTATCCACTACTATTTATCACGTTGCTTCTCTATCTACCATCTTTATCCACTCATTAATCATCACGTCGTTTCTGCCTGATCCTTATTCATGTGACAAAAAATACGTACATACACCACTCTGTCGACTCCTGTTCATGACTCATTCAACCAGTCTATTCCGTCATACTTCCTGACATCCCGCCTGAAAATTGTTATGTTCGATTTGACCCTGCACAACGTTCGCTCATCCGGCAACACGTCCCTACGTTCAGTAATATCACTCTCTATTGCACTTATTCATACCTCCAAATTATTGGCTTTTTCTTTCATGGCATCACATACTTACTTCAACGCATCCAGATTCTTCTCCCCCTCATCTAACCAATTATTAACTGCGGACAGACGCTCATCGATAACTGTGTGTAGCTTCCTCATTGCCTCTTTATTTCCCTTATCCATTGCCTCCAATCTTTCCTTAGTCTCCCTATCTCTCTCCTTCTTATCTCTATCCATCGCTTCCAATCTTTCCTTATTATCTCTATCCATCCTCTGTAAAAACTGCAGTAGCACATTGTCATTTGCTACTTTCGGTGTGCTCACCTCGTTCACCTGAAAAACCGTAGCTTCGCTAAGGGTAGCTACACTTTCACTGCATACCTGACCTAGTCCCGGCTCGCCCGCGTCGTCAGGAAAAGCCCCCGATTGTGGACAAAGCCCGCCGCTTAAAGGATCACCTAGCCACGGTCCGCTGACCAATTCAGCCCCTTCCGAGTGTTTGCCATTCTAGCTCAAACCCAAGGTCGACACCTACTTCCTGCTGCACTGTTACGTTCACCCCAGAATCACTATTCTCCATGGTGACTACACTTTACGACTGCGACCTAGTTACTACAGACATTACGCAAAAAAAAATTGTGCAACGATCTTCCAGCCTTGGACGATAGAGCAATTAATTAAATAAAAAAAAATAAAAGACCCTCACCAATCCAGAAAGAAATTGCAAACAAAAAAATTTTACTTCTTAGCGCTATCACAATATATTCCATTAAAAAAATATCTTAACAGCAAAACCTAACAGCAAAATCATGGCAGGGTCGAAATTATGAGAGGCACCCACATGCCTTGCTCATACTGTGGCATCAAGCAGTCAGGCCTGCAAGATGAGTGGTCTTCCAAGCGAGTGCATTCATTTTTTTGTTATCAAGTAACATGAACTCTAGTACTCACAATTAAGTTAAAAGTTATTCTCCTGCTTGGATATTGCGCAACGGAAACACACATCTGACTATTAGTAATTTACACAACTCTGACTGTTCACTACGCACTGGCAATACCACATTTTCGTTCTTATTCAACGGCTTTCATCAACACATGGCCATCGCACTGCATATGAATGGTGCACCCATTATAAATTCTGGGTACCATGGCAACACACTATTCGAAGGGAAAGGCCACCAATCTTTTTCTTTTCACTATCTTATTTATTCCGATTAATTTTATAACCTAAACACACAAATTCTATAACCTACAACAATAACACATGAGAAATTCCGCCCAGTGGGCATGGCTTTACATTGGTGATTCTCTATCTTATGGTCTCGTAATTATTTAATGCTACAGTGCCCTTTCTAAATAGGATGGTGGATCTTTTGCTATATCTCACACTTCGACTCTCACAACCATCATCACGAAACTTTCCTCCAGACCGAGCGGTACAAAAGGAACATGCATAACCCACTACCTCTGAAACTACCTTGCTACTCTCCCATGCAAACCACACATACTTAAATTACATGACATACACTACACTGCAACATGGAATACAACATAGGAATAGTCACCACATTATAATCCCATCACTTTCAGCTTTCCCACTTCAATTAGTATTCATCCCAGTTCCACACGACACTGCCCCACTTCGTAAATTTTCTTTCCTACTACGAACTCTGGAAGATTTATGTATGTCTTCCTGTGCAATGCAAGCCAAGTGGCGTTGCTGGATAGATGGCTGACTCACCTTGCTTCTCTCTCAGAGTATTATAGTTTGAATCAAGTGTCACACGGAAACATAACACGCAAAGTAATGTTAAGAACATATTCATCACACACGCGAGTCCTCAACTGATACCATGGACGAATACTTCTCTTTATCCTTTGTCTCATACACAGATTGAGACTCACACAGTACTCACCACGCGGAAGTACTCGTCTCTAATTTCAAGTCCTGCACACGCCATTTCTTAAATATTTCAATTTATAGTACACATGCTAGTAATTCAGCTTAAGTTAAGCACTCGGAAGTATTTCAACTTATTGCTACACGTGGTTTCATTGTGACCGTTGGTCACTTCCGAAGATTACTACGATTCCCTTAATATTACCTGCCTGACATTTAATTCTCCCCACAAAAGTTCCTGAAATAGAGAAATTATTATTCTAAACTACTCTTAAGTATTTCACATGCGTACCATGTCTCCACTCTTTTGTCCTTACGGAGCACGCCCAAGACAGGTCTTACCAACACTAGTTCCAGCGGCAGAGTTCCGAAATATGGCCGTTCTTCAGGTCCTCTCGCGCCTCTGCCGAAGTGGGGGAGCACATTGCTACAGTATTGGTCAGCCACATTTCAGACGCTCAAAGCTCAGGTAATTTTCATCTCTTTGGTCCCACCAAAGGTGACCAAAGTACCGTCTCATAGATGATCATATATTCACATTCACTATCTGCAGTTAGCAGACGACCATACATTCATTCATTCCACAGATCTCACCAAACTGGATGTAGGGATTTATTTTGTGGGAGTGCACATGTGATCAATTCTTTCCCACACTGGTATCCGACTTCGCTGTATTAATTGAAATTGAGTTATATTTACAAAAAATGTGTTGTTCTGACAAGAATAATGAATTATGTTGTACCTATTTTCAATGTCGAGCGGTACTGTACCCTTTCAGGTCTACCAAACACGTGTGCCAGATCTGGAAACCCTGCGGTAACGGATAACCACAGTCGTTGAATCGATACCTCCAGTGATGTTGGCTAATGTGTGGACGGAAATTGAATATCACCTAGATGTGCTACGTGCTACCAATGTTGCTCATGTGGAAGTTAACGGATGTGTGAAAAAATCGTTGATAGTTTGTAAACAATTAGACACCAGTTTCATATTCGTATCTTACTTCTAGCCTGAGTTATCAATTTAGGTACTCAGGGAAAGACTTTTCGGACACCCTGTATATCTCTTTCTCCCATTGTCTCGCTTTTTTTCTCCCACTACCACTTAGTCCTGCCTGTCTCTCCGACTATCAGTGTCTTCAACACTTTCTCTCCCTCTTCCTTGTCAGGGAAACCTTAACGCGTGCATATTCTCTTTTACTGCATTGTCTCTCACTGTCCATCGCAGTCCTCCCTCTGTTTCTCACCCACTGGCGCTGTCTCCTCTCTCTGCCACCGTCTCAGTTTATTTGTTACTATGTTTCACCACAAAAGAGGGCGAATATGTTCGCATATCAAAAGTTTTGATGAGGAAAGCGAAATGAGGGCGGCAGCACTGGTCTCCCACTCTTCTGCCACCATCTCTTTTACAGAGGAACATATTCACCATTTTTATGCTCTGGCTGGAGCATTTTTCGGCTGATTTCTTTGTTTTCCATGCAGTAGCAGGTTGTGCTGCTTCTACAACAACAATTAAATATGAAAGTAAAATTTTGATAATTTCTTTCTATACATTTATTTACGCTAACACATATAAACAACAAATTAGTCCACGTCATACAACATTCACACAGAATGCAGAATAGGCGTTCTTTTCATCCAGATGGTAATCGCTGAATGCTTCGTCCAAGCACAAAAAACTGATTCCTGCGTTAAAATAAAAAAAAAAGGAAACCGCCACTTTAAGAATTAAATCATAAGGTTTTATAGCGATGCTACAAATGCACAGAGTAACGTGGCCACACCACAGAATAGATGCTTCATGTGGTTTAATGTGAGCGCAGACTCCACCGAACCCAAGTTCACTTTACACAACTTTATACGAGGGTTGGAACTTTAATAGTGGCAACTATTTATTTACAGCTCGTCCAAAATAGATACGTGTTTCAAAGGTTCACTGACCTTCAAAGTAGTCACCAGCATTGTGCATAACCCGTTGCCAGCTATGTAGAAGCCATAGGATACTCTTAGCAGTGCCAGTTGTGTTGACAGATCGAGCGGCGAGGTCTATTGCACGACGAATTTGTAGCAGTTCTCAACCGAATGCCGTGAAGTGTTTCCTTCAGTTTGGAAATCGAGTTGAACTCGGCAGGGCTTAAGTGAGGGGAGTGAAGTAGGTGGTATAGCGCTTATCAGCCCCATCAGTCAAACAACTCAGTAAAAGCTTCCACTTCACGTGCTTGAGCATTGAACTGTAAAATGATGGTCAGGTCCTGCAGAAAGTGTTATCACTTCTCTCTCTGTGCTGTTCATTTTTGGAACACAACCTACGACCAGCTTAGAGACAGAAGTGATAACACGTTCTGCAGGACCCGACCATAATTCTGTAGGACAATGCTCAAGCACGTACAGTCGTGGAAAAAGCGAGCGAGACCCCTCGCCTTTTCGTTATGCTGATCCGCACAGCTTAAAAGTTTGCTACACAGCATAACAGGCAAGGCGACGAAGTGCTACCAACATACTATGCACCGGCATGAAATTCAAAAACTATCCGAAATTTGTCAGACTGTTTTCAATTATGTGTAAGTCTATATTAATGCTGATTAGTGTGTTAAACACAACACGTAAATATAAGATATAAATGAAAGAAGAAACGCTAATTAGTATGAACTGTACTAATAAAAATGAATTTCAGCTTATCGAGATATCATAACTTTTAGCAAGACAAAGTCCCCCAGATCGTTACTAATTAGCAAAATATTATACGCATTCCCTTAACAAAGATGAAGAACCTTTGGGTCGTTTGTGATGCAGTCACAAAGCATTCTGTCCAAAATTACTATGTTATGGACACTTATTTGGACTGTGAACTGGTATTGTCTGTTCCATAGTGAAACAGTTTACAGTGTATTCATTTTTGATGCATAAGTGATTGTCCCTAATGTGAGAATTGTCATGAATCATTTTTCCAGCCATTCTTACTACAGACAGGCTCTAATTTCAATTAAATGAGACTTTGTTGTAGCAAAAGTTAGAATAATTAGCGTGTATCGCTGGCGCAAATATACTAACACTGTGATTTATTTCAGCTTATTTTACCGGTATGTGGTTTTTGGTTTCTGCACCACTCTGTGATTCCCACAACTGCATTGACTACAGCGGTGTGTGTATCTTGGAAGGTTGGACTGATATTATTTTGTGTGCGTGTGCATTCATGGTAGACTTCAGTGGTTATGATTTTCTCTTTATGTTAACTAGGAGCAGAGCAAAAGATAAGCGTGATAGGTGCGTCCAGAATCCCGTGGAAAAGATGGAATCACACGGGGAAAGCAGACTTGGTACATTGCAGGACGAGATTAATCTCTGTCCGAAGTGACACAGCAGTTGTGGAAACAGCCCCAGTGAAACAGTTCAACGCAGAAATGCGCAGGTCGGTTCCGTAGATAATAGTTTTCACGATGGTATCATTTTTCATAGGCAAGTTAACACGGTTGTACATACTAAATATTTTCACGTGTTGTGGGAGATGGATCAGTCTCACCACCTCCTGTTCGTAGTGAGAGAAATGAACGACGGTCGTCACCTAAACGCAACACGAGACCTTAGCCCCAAACAGATATGATTTTAAAAATGTTTAGCGCCTGAGATGAGGCTCGAGAAAAGACTGGGAAACGCATTGGGAAAGGAGATGGAGAGGAAACAAATGGAAAAATTTGCAATGGTAGTTCGAAAGATTATAAATAAGGTGACTGATGATTTGAACGAAGTGTAAGGCGTAGCGGCCGAATCGAAAACTATCGCCATATAAGCGAAGAGAGACGCTCGTTTGGCAAGGTTATATGCGATACAGGCACAAAAGCGTCTTTCCGTAACGGAAAAACACGTGAGAGTCGTTCAAAGCACAGTGGCAAAGGCAAAAAGGTACTGGACATGCTAGAAGTACAGGGCCGAGGGATTGTTATGGAAACCGAACACAAAATACCAGAGAATTCACAAAGGATAGTAACTTTGGAGCAAGACAGAACAGACTTGAATCAGATAGTTGACGTTCAGGAAGACATCAGTGTGCAACGAAAGCACATGCTCCATGACGCAACGGGAATGCAGAATCATGTAGCCGTTATACACTCCTGGAAATTGAAATAAGAACACCGTGAATTCATTGTCCCAGGAAGGGGAAACTTTATTGACACATTCCTGGGGTCAGATACATCACATGATCACACTGACAGAACCACAGGCACATAGACACAGGCAACAGAGCATGCACAATGTCGGCACTAGTACAGTGTATATCCACCTTTCGCAGCAATGCAGGCTGCTATTCTCCCATGGAGACGATCGTAGAGATGCTGGATGTAGTTCTGTGGAACGGCTTGCCATGCCATTTCCACCTGGCGCCTCAGTTGGACCAGCGTTCGTGCTGGACGTGCAGACCGCGTGAGACGACGCTTCATCCAGTCCCAAACATGCTCAATGGGGGACAGATCCGGAGATCTTGCTGGCCAGGGTAGTTGACTTACACCTTCTAGAGCACGTTGGGTGGCACGGGATACATGCGGACGTGCATTGTCCTGTTGGAGCAGCAAGTTCCCTTGCCGGTCTAGGAATGGTAGAACGATGGGTTCGATGACGGTTTGGATGTACCGTGCACTATTCAGTGTCCCCTCGACGATCACCAGTGGTGTACGGCCAGTGTAGGAGAACGCTCCCCACACCATGATGCCGGGTGTTGGCCCTGTGTGCCTCGGCCGTATGCAGTCCTGATTGTGGCGCTCACCTGCACGGCGCCAAACACGCATACGACCATCATTGGCACCAAGGCAGAAGCGACTCTCATCGCTGAAGACGACACGTCTCCATTCGTCCCTCCATTCACGTCTGTCGCGACACCACTGGAGGCGGGCTGCACGATGTTGGGGCGTGAGCGGAAGACGGCCGAACGGTGTGCGGGACCGTAGCCCAGCTTCATGGAGACGGTTGCGAATGGTCCTCGGCGATACCCTAGGAGCAACAGTGTCCCTAATTTGCTGGGAAGTGGCGGTGCGGTGCCCTACGGCACTGCGTAGGATCCTACGGTCTTGGCGTGCATCCGTGCGTCGCTGCGGTCCGGTCCCAGGTCGACGGGCACGTGCACCTTCCGCCGACCACTGGCGACAAGATCGATGTACTGTGGAGACCTCACGCCCCACGTGTTGAGCAATTCGGCGGTACGTCCACCCGGCCTCCCGCATGCCCACTATACGCCCTCGCTCAAAGTCCGTCAACTGCACATACGGTTCACGTCCACGCTGTCGCGGCATGCTACCAGTGTTAAAGACTGCGATGGAGCTCCGTATGCCACGGCAAACTGGCTGACACTGACGGCGGCGGTGCACAAATGCTGCGCAGCTAGCGCCATTCGACGGCCAACACCGCGGTTCCTGGTGTGTCCGCTGTGCCGTGCGTGTGATCATTGCTTGTACAGCCCTCTCGCAGTGTCCGGAGCAAGTATGGTGGGTCTGACACACCGGTGTCAATGTGTTCTTTTTTCCATTTCCAGGAGTGTAGTATGAAGAGTTTATGGCAACGTACGCTATAACCGCAGACATGAGCCAGAGGCTTCAGTGAACAAGATAGAGATTGCATCACCTGTGTCGAGGGTCGGCGCTGTGCCTGCTGCTGAAGTGCGACTCGCAGAGCAAGTTAGCTGAAGCACTGAAGCAGAAGTGAAAGACGACTGTTGCATCTCTGCGTCGTACAGAATCTTCGATTGAAGGGGAAGTTAGCTGTACAGGCAGCACAAGTACACGGTGCAGCGCAGATCTGGTGAGAAGAGAAGTGCGGAATTTTGAGTATAGAGGGGCGAGTGATGTGGGAACTACGCCATCCTTTGATCACAGGCTCTTCCTTTAGGTTCATAACTTTCAGAATATGAAGATTCAGGCAGTTCATTACATTCCAAAAGTTTCATTGCCCAATTTGACTGGCCATTGCCTCCAGATTGGCCACTAGCCTATAAACTTTAAGTTATTTGCTGGGCGCATCGAAGGTTCGGCAGCGGAAAAAGATGAAGGACATAGCATATTCTTACCGTACCTACAAAGAATTCAGGAAGGTATTTTTGTGCACCTATTACAGATGCAGGACCGGACCAAACAGGAAATCGTGCTGCGTCAGGATTTAGAATCATCTGGTTTCAGAAGCCCTTTGAAACTATTTGAATTCCTATTTTAAAAAATAATCTGTTTCTAGAGAAACATGTAATGCACTGGAAACTATCCATATTTGCTTCGTGAAACTGCCACGTCGTTAACAACAAGTCTCGGTTGTCATTGTGGCAACGATAAGGAAGTTTTTAAAAGCATACTGAGAAAATTAGATTTCTTCTACGAGGTACCACAGAAAAAATCGAGACGAATTGCAATCAAGTAACGCGTTCCCACCGCAAAACAATAGAAGTTTTGAAACACGTGAAAATAACGGACGTAGTAACGGCAGCAGCAGTTGTGGAAACGACTGGCGCCAGTCTAATGTGCCGCAGTATGAAAGCCGCAACAGTCTCGGATATGACGATAAGAACAGGGATAACAACGAACGCTGGCAGGTAAGCTCAAATTATGGAGAACGCGGATCGGATAACGATCAAATGGAAATAGTGGAAGTTCGTGAACACACCACACGACAGAACAGAAGGGGCGAAATCACAGCAACAGCCGTGGTACACTGCCGGGGACGCGGTTCAGAATTTGCCCGCCCAACCTATCGGACGGAGCCCAATAAATTTATTGGACTATATATACAGGATGAGTCACCTAACATTACCGCTGGATATATTTCGTAAACCACATCAAATACTGACGAATCGATTCCACAGACCGAACGTGAGGAGAGGGGCTAGTGTAATTGTTTAATACAAACCATAAAAAAAATGCACGGAAGTACGTTTTTTAACACAAACCTACGTATTTTTAAATGGAACCCCGTTAGTTTTGTTAGCACATCTGAACATATAAACAAATACGTAATCAGTGCCGTTTGTTGCATTGTAAAATGTTGATTACATCCGGAGATATTGTAACCTAAAGTTGACGCTTGAGTACCACTCCTCCGCTGTTCGATCGTGTGTATCGGAGAGCACCGAATTACGTAGGGATCCAAAGGGAATGGTGATGGACCTTAGGTACAGAAGAGACTGGAACACCACATTACGTCCACATGCTAACACCTTTTTATTGGTCTTTTTCACTGACGCACATGTACATTACCATGAGGGGTGAGGTAAACGTACACACGTGGTTTCCGTTTTCAATTACGGAGTGGAATAGAGTGTGTCCCAACATGTCAGGCCAATAGATGTTCAATGTGGCGGCCATCATTTGCTGCACACAATTGCAATCTCTGGCGTAATGAATGTCGTACACGCCGCAGTACATCTGGTGTAATGTCGCCGCAGGCTGCCACAATACGTTGTTTCATATCCTCTGGGGTTGTAAGCACATCACGGTACACATTCTCCTTTAACGTACCCCACAGAAAGAAGTCCAGAGGTGTCAGATCAGGAAAACGGGCTGGCCAATTTATGCGTCCTCCACGTCCTATGAAACGCCCATCGAACATCTTGTCAAGGGTCAGCCTAGTGTTAATTGCAGAATGTGCAGGTGCACCATCATGCTGATACCACATATGTCGACGCGTTTCCAGTGGGACATTTTCGAGCAACGTTGGCAGATCATTCTGTAGAAACTCGATGTATGTTGCAGCTGTTTGGGCCCCTGCAATGAAGTGAGGACCAATGAGGTGGTCGCCAATGATTCCGCACCATACATTTACGGTCCACGGTCGCTGTCGCTCTACCTGTCTGAGCCAGCGAGGATTGTCCGCGGACCAGTAATGCATGTTCCGTAGATTCACTGCCCCGGGGTTTGCGAAACCCGCTTCATCGGTAAACAGGTAGAACTGCAACGCATTCTCTGTTAATGCCCATTGACAGAATTGCACTCGATGATTACAGCCATCACCATGTAATTGCTGACGTAGCGACACATGGAACGGGTGAAAGCGGTGACGACGCAGTATGCGCATGACACTACTTTGACTCAGTCCACCGGCTCTCGCAATGTCCCGTGTATTCATGTGTGGGCTCATGGCAACAGCAGCTAACACACCAACTGCACCCGCTTCTCCTGCGACGGGCCTGTTACGGACCCGTTTGCGTGCTACGACCGTACCTGTTGCATACAGTTGGCGGTAGATGCTTTGCAGTGTGCGGTACGTTGGATGCTCTCTGTCCGGGTACCGTTCTGCATACACCCTGCAGGCTTCAGCTGCATTTCGTCGACACTCGCCATAGATGAGTATCATCTCCGCCTTTTCAGAGTTCGAATACACCATGGTCACAGTTCCTACAACACTACACTATCACAGACGTCTGGTAACACGGTGTACTACAGTTGGTCTGAGTGCGGAGACGAATGCCGAATAACAATAGCAGCAAGCGCTACATGCGGACACTGCGACAGCTAGACCAAACCACAACAGTCCACTACAGCCACAGTCATAAACACGGTCGTCATCGTAAACATGTCCCTGCAGATGCTGCTCGCCGACCGTGGTCCGTGTTTGTTACAACACGCAACTGAACGTCGGAGGTTTCAAGCGTCATCTTTAGGTTACAATATCTCCGGATGTAATTAACATTTTACAATGCAACAAATGGCACTGATTACGTATTTGTTTACACGTTCAGATATGCTAACAAAACTAACGGGGTTCCATTTAAAAATACGTAGGTTTGTGTTAAAAAACATACTTCCGTACATTTTTGTATGGTTTGTATTAAACAATTACACTAGCCCCTCTCCTCACGTTCGGTCTGTGGAGTCGGTTCGTCAGTATTTGATGTGGTTTACGAAATATATTCAGCGGTAACGTTAGGTGACTCACCCTATATATATATATATATATATATCCTTGATAGATGCCGATCAATTTCCATTGTGCTATGTGTCTGGTATGTTTTGCTTTGCCTAACTCACACACTTCTTTTTCAGCTAAAATACTCTATATTGTATGAATCATCCCTCATGAAATATTTTTGATATGAGGATTTTACCTGTCTTAACTTTGTCAATCCGTTTTCATTATGTGTGTAAAGATTTTCTTATGTTTCATTTTTGCTTGGTCTATTTTGGAGGGAACATCCTGCTTATTTTTGTTTCTCAATTTGGTGAATATACTTATGAGTATTGTGTTAGTACTTTCTCGCCGAAATAGCGAAAGTGTTTCGGTTCTTCGTATTTCGAGAATTTGGGCACGCCATGTTACGTTTGCGCCCTCTACTGTCTGTTTTCGCTGTGTTGTATTTACCTTCCACGCCTTTGAGCGTTGGACGATTGATTGTATACGGGCGCATCGCCAAGGCGATAGGGCATCCTCTGACGCGTGAAGTTCACTGCACCCATACAGCGTCATTGGTATTAGCACGTACAGTGCAAGTCATTTGCGAGTGACGAATTTGTTGTTGTTTCAAATGAAGAACGTAAACGACACTCAACGATCATGATTTGCACACCCCAGTTGCTGTACACAGAAAGCAACGATGCATAACAGATTACCAATAAAGTTCTTTGCAGGGACTGATCATTTTGCATTGGGGAAACTTGTCACTTGTCGGAATGAAATTTTCTCAAGTTGCAGAGATTGAGGAATCAGGATAAGACTAGGACCACTTAGCGCCCACTGCTTCCCTCACGTTGACTGTATGGACTGCAGAGATGTTAATGTTGTTCAAAAATTTGAACACTTTCTATGCTTTTCACGCTAATTAAGGTTATACAAGCATGGTCTTTTCCAAATGTTGTTCTGACGAAAAAGTTATTCTGTATCCTGAACTCCAAAGTTTTTGTTAATCATGCCTTTTCCGTTCTTGTCAAGATATTTCCACAGCAATTTTGATTTTCCAACAAATATTTCTTTATATCTAAGAGAGGAATGAAATACCAATTTTTATGAATTTAGCTTTAAAAGTTCTTTTTAATGTAAGGAAACATTTTCTTAAAAATTTTCATCCCCTACTACACTTCCTTAGGGCTTGAATTTCCAGAAACACTGAGACACGAATCGTTTTTATTTCTAATGATTATACAGATGTAGCCTTAAAAATCCTTTAGTTGTGCTTCAGAATAATTTATTTTCAAAATATTTTTCACCCGCTATTTAACTCCTTAGTTGCTGAATTTCCAAAAATGTTGAAACATGTACTTTTTATTTTCTGACTTGGAAACCAAATACCAGTTATCGTAGTTGAAGTTTCAAAACTCCTGTCATACTGTCAAATAGCCTTTCATCTCCTATTTCACCTCCTTTGGAGAGGAATTTCAGACAATCTTTTCTTATACGATGCCTGCATTATAAGCTCCACACACCCTCCGTACTACAAGTTTCTGTCCTTAGTGGTTTGGGCTGGGTGGTGATGAGTCTGAGAATCAGTCACACATTATTTCACCCCCTTACGGGTTAACATTCCAAAAACAGTGAAACACAAATTCTTTCATCTCTGACAGAGAAGCCAAACACCAATTTCCAAAGACTTAACCTCGAAAAGCATTTTGCAACTAAATATTTTCATAAAACTTTTGACCCCCATTTCACCTCTTTAGGGGGCGAATTTCCCAAAACAGTGACATTGGTATGTTTTATTTCTAACAGAGGAGCCAAACACAAGTTTTCGTACTTGTAGCTTCAAAAATGCTTGCACAATGAAATGTTTCCATAAGATCTTTCATCCCCCATTTCACTCCTTCAGGGCTTGAATTTTCAAAAACAGTGAAACTTGTATTAATTTATTTCTTACTGAGAATCCAAATTTATTTTTCATATTTAGCTTTAAAATGCTTTCATAATAAAGTATTTTCATGAAAAATTTCAACACCTTTTGGACCCCAATTGGGGGCCCAATTTGCAAAAACAATGAAACACATATTCTTTAATTGCAACTGAGAAGTCAAATACGAATGTTCATAAATCTAGCTTTAAAATACTTTAGTAGTTCTTTAATACTTTCAAAAAACCTTTTAGCCCACTGTTTCACCCTCATAATGTTAAATTTCCAAAAATGCTGAAACATGTATTTCTTTATTTCTGACTGAGAAAATAACTGCCAATTTCGTAGATCTAGCATGAAAATTGCCTTAATAGCGACGATTATAAAAAAACAGTTAATCTCCTATTCCACCCTCTTAAGGATGGAATTTCAAAAATATCCCTTCTTAAATGACGCTTCCAGTATTAGATCCACACCTTCGCCTAATTTCAAGCTTCTATTCTTAGCGGTTTCGGCTGGACGATGGTAAGTCAGTTAGTCAGCCAGTCAGGAACGTGGCTTTTATATACAGATATCGTATGATAGATTATGGAAGAGGAAAACTTAAGGACAACTGGAAGAGCTGGGTTGTATGGATGAGCAACAAATTCCACATCGACTTTGTATGTTGCCGAGTATGCTCTATCACTAGAGAATCATAATTTAATTTACATAGCATGTATATAGTATAGATCTCCTTTGCAGGTCTACGCACAGGGATCAGACACTAATATGGTAACTGAGTCAAACAACTAACATGCAATTTAAACTCCATATCACATAGGAATACCAGATACCTAAACACTGTTTTAACTTCATTGTGAATATTCTTAAACATTAAAGATAATAGAGATATAAAATCATTATACAAAAGCATCAAGGAAAAGAAAGTTTTATTACTTTCGTTTTGAATAATGTACAGGGAATATATTTTCTATGGTTCATTTACAATTTAAATCTAAGGATTAAAGTAGGATTTAATTATTTATTGATTGTATTTATATATATTGATGCAATGTCACTTTGGTGAAGCCTTCAGTAAATTGGTATGGGAAAGTGTGTGCAGATACAGAGATTGTGTGGCTTATGGAGGCGGCTGACCATATCCCTCGTATGCAGCGTGGCAGCTCAACTGCGGCCCTGACTGTGGTGAACACAGCCAGCAGTGAGTGGGACACAGCAGGGAACAAGTGCAGCCGGACGTGACGTGACATGTGTCGGTCCAGCTGAGTGGCAGGGTCAACTTCGCCACCTGTTAGAGGAACCTCCTCACCCCAACGACGAGGGTACCCAAACCTGACAGCATGGTGCCTACCTGTGTGAGCAGCAACTCAGAAAGTGTGCAGATGAGTGAAAGTGAAGTGAGAACCCTTCCTCAGAGACCTGACGATGGAGGGTAACGTGTGGTGCCTGTTGGTGACTCCCCCTCCCTGCTGACACAAGAACCGCGATGTCAGAGGAGCAGTACTACAGGTAGCAGAGAGTAAGCTCTGTCTCAACATGTTTCTATTTTGTAATCAATACTGGACTTATCATGTGTTCAATATGACACCATAGGAGATATCTTTCTCCTCAGTATTTCCGAGTTTTATGATTCAATAGAGTCTCACCTGGCAGTTCTGTAAGAATTATTTGTGCAGACTTCCCATCAGAACAACTGAGTGCTGTATGTAACTACAGTTTCATCACGGGCTGTATGTCAAGAGTCCTTTAATATCCCTTGTGTCGATCGTGACAATAATATGAATAAAATTGCATAGTATGTGATCTCTGAAGAAAGAAGTCGAAATCAGATTAGTATTTCCTGTTTTTCTACTGGACAACAGCTTGTTACTCCAATATCAATACCCATTCTACTCTGAACACAATGGAACACAACTTCTTCCAACTTGAACTATTTAGTGCAGAAAAAAACATGTCCAACAATTTCAGTTGAATCAAACCTTTCTCTGCCACATCAACAATGAGACCCTGTAGAGGAGATCGAAATCCTCTCCTGTATAACTCGCCACACACGCTGTTACATCGACGAGTCCTACCCAGGTGACTCAGTCTGCTACAGTGGAGAGCCAGATATTCAATGCAGGTCCCACTGGTCTGTCATCCAATATGTCTGTACAGACAGTGTTGCAGTCATTTCCAGCACATGGTCCTCGAGCTACTTCAGGCTAGTTACCAGCACTGGGCCCCAATCATCTGCACCAACTTGGCGCTTTGACACTCGAGGTGTTGTATGTTGTGGTAATGTGTTGTGTTTATGCAAGAGTTTATGATGTAAGGCAAAAAAGCAGAGTTCACACTGCACATGGGAATTGTTTATTATCAACTTTAGGCCACCACTGTCGAAGAATCAAGAATTTTTGAATGAATCTTTCTTGTTAATGTACGTTTAGTGTTACTATGTTTTTTTATAGTTTTGTTTAAAGACGTTCGGTATATGTATTCTACATTTGTCAACATGATAATTAAGGTTAGCGCGATTCTCTAATGTTTGTTACGCCATTTTGTGCACATTAATTGATTTAATCGCTTAAATTCATTTTTTCTTACAGTTAACGCCATTTTCTCCCCACTTTTGCTTAAATGATCATGTGTTCAAACACAGACCTAACTTCACATAAATTAATTCAAATACACAAATGTATACATGAACATATAGGTAGCAGTCACACATCTGCCTGCACATAAATTAATTCAAATACACTAATGTATACATGGATATATAGGTAGCAATCACACATCAGCTTGCACTGTTGACACTATATGCGGTATACTGCACACTTGCTTGCTGTTTATCATGTTTCACTGTTGTTATTTATCTAATTTGTTCACTTACATACACACAGTTTCTGTAGGTGTTTGCGGGCTGCGATCCTATTCCAAAACCTGGAGGGGGGAGGATGCGCATACGGCTTTCGAAGAATTCTGCTCTCGAGGTCGACTGTAGAGAACAGCCGAGGCGCAGACTCACCAGGGCTGGCGCCTAGCCGACGCCGTAGAGGGCGGCTGGTTTCAAACGGGTGCTCTGGTCGTGAGCCATTACCTGCGACTCACCTGCTGAATAGCTGCGGTTGTAGCTGTCGGAATGACGGTTCTAGAAGCTCTTAATCTTGAATGGTCCACGACTTCGTGGCGCCGAGCGCAGACGACTAGTTTCCACCTTTTTATTTTAGTTTTGTCTCGTGAGACTTCGGGCTAGTTTTGGTGGAGCTTAATCTTCGATTGGACGGACACCTTGTGACATAAACGTCATTGAGCACGTTTTCCCACCGCTGGAGCGGAGAGACATTAATGGCATCGCATGACAGCTGATACGTCGGCCTCGTATGACCGAGTGGTTCTAGGCGCTTCAGTCTGGACCCGTGCGACCGCCACGGTCGCAGATTCGAATCCTACCTGGGGAATGGATGTGTGTGATGTCCTTAGGTTAGTTAGGTTTAAGTAGTTCTAAGTTCTAGGGGTCTGATGACCTGAGATGTTAAGTCCTATAGTGCTCAGAACCATTTTTGATAGCTGATACGAACAGAGCCACCGAATCTGAAAAATGTCCTATAATTATGATAAATAAAGAAGACAAAGTGTGGAACACACTGAAACATGTATGTACTTGCAATAATACTCAAAATTTGTGCATTAAGTCGTTACTGTGTTGAGGGATGTAGTGGAGTGCTTCACTTTAAAAATATTTTCATTGCGAGAGAAACATTTTCAATGGTGAGTGAGAGCTACTAAGTACGATAGTGTGAAGTTTAAATAACAATGGATGCCGAGAATTTCAGTTTGAGGTAAAAGAATTAAGCGAGACTATTCAGACATGTGGCTAGGGTAACTATCAGGTGGCTTGCGGAGTTTGGATGTAGACGTTGCAGTGAAAGTTTTAATAAGAACTGAAAAATAGAAAACTTTCATGTACTGGTATCGTATTGAAAATGTGGGAATCATATTGGTCCATAAGCGATGAGATTGATGCCTACCGGGGAGGGGAGGGGGGGCGGAGTATCTGCCCCTCCTGAAATCTGAGGATACAATATTATTTTCTCACGTTTTTGACAGTCGTTGCCTGCTGTTCTATTAAATAAGAGATTTAACACCTCTGAGCGCGACTGGAGTTATGTAATTTTTAAAGTTTATTTCGGTTTCTATACTTTCCAAAGTAATACTTTTACGTTGTTCGCTGATTAGTTTTGTTGCCGTAAATCGTTGTGACATTTTCCCCTGTTTAACGTTTTTCGTTTTCGATGAAAACCAAACATTAATCGCACATGAACAACAACTGTTTTGTGAATGACTCATTGAAAACCACAAGTTTAATTACAGGAAGTATGTTATTTTAGACCGTTGAATCAAAATAAGGATATTCATTTTCATATTAATAACGTAAAAAGTATGTCAGCCAAATTAGCTTATATTAATGAAATATGAGTGGTATTTTGGTGTAAAAGTAGAGCACCCGAAAACAATGAGTCGATAATAACCGATCGTTTGAGATAGAAGATGTTTGCTGTCGGTCGCATCAAATTTAGCTTTTCAGCCATTACACATTCTCAAACTCACCGAACCGGATACTTCGAAAATTAAAATTTTAAAACTTTGTCCCCTCATGGATGCCCATAGTGGGAGGTAAGTTAGTGGTCATATGCTCACACACGGCAGTCTAATACGAAATATTCTAGAAGGTATGATTTAAGATAAAACCTCTATTGAGTTGTGAGAATATCGTCGTGAAGACCCATTACCAGGACCGTTACTACTTGCTGACATTACATGAAGTCAGCTATACATTCTGTGTCTCAGGATAAACGTTCTGTACCACCAAATATGTCACAATACAATATAGATGTGAAATCATTCAGATGCTATATAATACTGATGTAGGAGTTCAGACCACATATCTTTTGAAAGTAACATACCTGTAAGACAATCTACATCGCAAATCTTATGATAAGATATATCTTTCTTAAGTCCAGTTTTTAAAAAAATGCTGGAAATTATCCCAGAATATTATTATTTTAGGTGGCCCCAGTATTCAGATTTGTTAAGAGCCATAGAAATATGTTTCTTGATGTCTCGATAAAATCACCTTTCTACGATTAGAGCTGTTGCTGCGAGAAATCATCTACTTAATCCACTAGAAATGTGAATATAACGCAGTTTTTTTAAATAGCCCGTGTCCTACATCATACTTGATAAAACTGTAGAACTATTACAAACTAAGCAGCACTAGCACCAAGCCATGACACAAAGAGAGACACATTTATGTCAAGAAAGAAAGATGCCTTGAAACTCATCCTGCCCATCGGAAGATGGAGGATGTCCACAGCCTTCCACGATCTCAGGAATAATAGAACTCTGCTCATTAGTAGTCCGGCTTTGGCAGCACGCTCTGCGGCTGAAGAACACGCCCAGCAAATGGTCAGCAAGCGGCACACGATAATGACTACCCACAGCGTCAACAGGAAGATCTGGAAAATTTGCCCTTCCAGACTAGGTCAGTGGGCAGCGTCTCCATTAGGGCGTAGGAGTAGTTGATGGAGAGAACGAAGTTACCAACAACGGTGAGCAGCAGCGCGGGTCCGAAGTGTCCTCCGCAGAGGCGGGCGCAGCGGTGCAGAGCCAGCCGGGCGCGCTGCAGACGCCGCAGCTCTCCCTCCAGTGCCACTGGAGGTCCTGGAAGGTCTGCACGCACCACCGCATCCTCCAGCTGTGCCTCGCAGTCCAGCGGCGGGCGCACGCTCCTCAGCAGCAGAGCATTCACACTGCCCATCCGATCTATGACGGTCAGGACAATACCAACGAGCTCCATCTGCCATAACATGGAGAATCCTTGCAGTCCGACGAAAACGTGTTTCCCTGGTAATCCATCGAATATATGGAATGCTGCGCAAATTGCTGGTACAGATACTAGAAGCACTAGAACACCCAACATCACGTTAGCAATTAATCGTGTTTTTTCAAGTGGTTCTGAGCACTATGGGGCTTAACTGCTGAGGTCATCAGTCCCCTATAACTTAGAACTACTTAAACCTAACTAACCTAAGGACAGCACACACGTCCATGCCCGATGCAGGATTCGAACCTGCGACCGTAGCGGTCGCGCGGTTCCTGACTGTAGCGCCTAGAGCCGCTCGACCACCCCGGCCAGCATCGTGTTTTTTTGTATGTTCGTCTGCCATATGCGTTTTCACAACCAGTAAGCAATATGTCCACAAGTTCTAGAAGCTCTAGCACCTGATCCAATTTTCGGTTAGCTGTAAAGAGACTTACACTTAGCATCGAAGCTGGTTCTAACAATATGAACAATAAAGACGTCGGATATGAAATGTAGATCAGCAACGGCCATTTCCAAGGAATGTCGGCAGCGATGTGGATGTACACGCACCACACACCAGCTACAGCAATAACAGCGAACCACAACGGAGTGGCAGAGACACTGATGATCCTCTCGAAACGCTCGCATAAATTTTCTGCTGAATAACGCTTGCCATCACTTCTCACTGGAGCAAGACCGCATTTAGTGCACACAAAAGAAATTGGTCTGACTGCTTTTCTAAAGCTATAATCACGCATTACTAAATCAGGAAGGAATGTTTGTAAGTGACAAATTATATAACATTCTGATTCACACTGAGAAATCTCATGTTACAGGTTTTTACTTGTTGCAGCTACGATGATATATATACAGCCGAGTAACAGACTATAGCACTAACGTCAGCCATTGGACTGAATTTTCGCACCGGCAATACCGTTAATGAAACATCGGTCGAAGTTTATTCATTTCGTGATGAAGCACCCACACATGGCATGAGTCATCAATAGGTTCCCGAAAGTCGAACACACGCAGTGAACAGCGTATTTGTGTTCCAATTAATGTAATTTTCACTTAGAAAATTATCTCAGGACGGTATAATTTATGAATGTCTTGCAGTAACGAAGTACTCATCCCTGTGCTGTAATGTTCATGTGTTAAAAACAAACGTTCCATCACTACTCTACCGAAATTTTTTTTCGTAATGAATACTCTTTCCGATTAAAAGCACATTTTCGGCCAGAACGCTTGGCTGACGTGCAGGAATGGATCGAAACAGGCTGTCAAGCTACACACAAGGTGAGACAGGTAGCGCAGATGCCAGGCGGTTACAATTAAATTGCAGCTACTCAGGAAGGTCGAGTGTGAACACAAATTATCGTAAGGCCGTGAAACTTGGTAGATACTAAAGCCTTAATGTGGAATCGATTTACGCTAAAAAAATTAATTACAGTTTTGGCCACCATGTGAAAATCTCTCACTGTATTCAGTTTGTATGACAATGCGACATCCACGCTGTCATTTGACGGGCCATAATGTGAGTGAACGGTGTGGCTATCGACAAGAGAAGCTGTGCGCTGTTAGTGAAACAGTTTTATGTGAACGGCAGCAGTTAAAGTGCTGCACTGAAAGCGTATCGCCGACAGAATGGTTTGAGGAGAGTCCCGAGTTCATTAAAACTTTAAAGAAGATGATGAAATTCCAAAACAAGTGTAATCTTGATTTGGGAAGGCGTCCTATTCCGCCGGAAGTTATTGCCGAGGTTACCGCTGTAGCAAGTTACCATGCAGGACGTACCCCACTTAGTGCGGTGCTCTTGTAGTGCCACGAGAATTGTTCATCCTATAGTCAACAGTACGGCAATTTTTAAGGTCTTTATTATACTGGTACCCGTACAGTATCCATACGGTGCAGTACTGAAACCTCCTGGTTTGTAGGAACATCTTGAAACTGCTCTTCGGTCCCTGGCACGGGTAAAACTTGATGACATGTGGCCAGGCAACAGTTAATGAAGTCACGAGTCACATTTTACACTACGGGCCCCCCTGTATACACAGAACTGCCGAATTTGGGGTACTGTTAAATCACAGTTTGTGAACGAAAAGCAGTAGCACTCGCACTACGTGACTGTGTGGTGTGGATTCACAAGTAGCGTAGAGGTCGGTCAATTCTTCTCTGAAGAGAATACACCCAGAGGGCCAGTCAGATGTACCGTGACGCCTGTACGTTATCGAAATCTCCTTGTACAGCATGTGATTCCTCCTATGGAAAAGAACAGCTGAGTTATAACCACTGTTTTCATGTAAGACGGTTAATAATAAAATCAACATGTTAGACATTCCTCACGTGTTAGACCTTTCTCACAAGTTAGACTTTTCTCCGCGACCAGTTCTTAATTCATTACCCATGGACACACTTCCACACGTCTTTCTTCCGCTCACAGCGCTGAATTTCCTCTGGTGGCCACAATTCGGTCTAATTTTTTTCAGCGTAAATCGATTCTACATTAACGCATTGGTGCATCTACTAAGATTCGCTGCTATACGATAGTTATAGCGAACATCTGATCTCCGTGAGTAGCTGCATTTTAATTATAAGCACCCGGAGCCAACAGGAGAACAACGTTTCCATCCAGCTTCCTGCCGTTGCGACAACTGTCATGTTTCACCAGATGCAAGCAGACACCTAACTCAGGGACTGTTAGCGTTTTCATTATTATGACTATTTTACCAAGTGCCGCAAATGATACCCTTTCGTCCTGATGTCTGCTGTAGAGTGGTTCTCTAAAGACAGTCAGGATGAGACGGTGAAGGTGGATATGTGAGTATCAAAGATACTTACTTTATTATGTACTTAACTGTCAAAATCAATCTGGTGAATACCCCTTGTCTTCTTTTTCATTCTGAGGGATACGTATGGCGCACCTTCGGGAGTCGCAATATATTAGGAGGTGCTTTTACGGTCAACGTTCTGACTGGGACATAGGAAAGCAGGGGAGTGACGTGTAAGGGGAGCAGAATTCAGAAGCCAATAGAGAGGAGCGTCTTCATCCCGGTCCTCAGCTGCCCATGTCAGAGGTTGGACGTAATCCTTCTCTGCGCTCCTATTGGTCAAGGACCGCGACCGAGACTTTGACGAGGCGTCCAGTCCACCCATGAGCAATCCTTGCCGTTGGAATCCTGCCAAGACTAGCAACACGTGCTGGGGCATTGGCCAAGCTACGAGCAGTTTCTCAACAACAGCGAACTTGATTTTATTACTAAACGCAATCGAGATTTTTTTTTTTAGAATTTCGTCCCTATTTCCTCCAAATGGGAGGAGGAGTCGAGCCAAGAATTGACAAAAGTAGTGAATCATGGAATACTACACTCCTGGAAATGGAAAAAAGAACACATTGACACCGGTGTGTCAGACCCACCATACTTGCTCCGGACACTGCGAGAGGGCTGTACAAGCAATGATCACACGCACGGCACAGTGGACACACCAGGAACCGCGGTGTTGGCCGTCGAATGGCGCTAGCTGCGCAGCATTTGTGCACCGCCGCCGTCAGTGTCAGCCAGTTTGCCGTGGCATACGGAGCTCCATCGCAGTCTTTAACACTGGTAGCATGCCGCGACAGCGTGGACGTGAACCGTATGTGCAGTTGACGGACTTTGAGCGAGGGCGTATAGTGGGCATGCGGGAGGCCGGGTGGACGTACCGCCGAATTGCTCAACACGTGGGGCGTGAGGTCTCCACAGTACATCGATGTTGTCGCCAGTGGTCGGCGGAAGGTGCACGTGCCCGTCGACCTGGGACCGGACCGCAGCGACGCACGGATGCACGCCAAGACCGTAGGATCCTACGCAGTGCCGTAGGGCACCGCACCGCCACTTCCCAGCAAATTAGGGACACTGTTGCTCCTGGGGTATCGCCGAGGACCATTCGCAACCGTCTCCATGAAGCTGGGCTACGGTCCCGCACACCGTTAGGCCGTCTTCCGCTCACGCCCCAACATCGTGCAGCCCGCCTCCAGTGGTGTCGCGACAGGCGTGAATGGAGGGACGAATGGAGACGTGTCGTCTTCAGCGATGAGAGTCGCTTCTGCCTTGGTGCCAATGATGGTCGTATGCGTGTTTGGCGCCGTGCAGGTGAGCGCCACAATCAGGACTGCATACGACCGAGGCACACAGGGCCAACACCCGGCATCATGGTGTGGGGAGCGATCTCCTACACTGGCCGTACACCACTGGTGATCGTCGAGGGGACACTGAATAGTGCACGGTACATCCAAACCGTCATCGAACCCATAGTTCTACCATTCCTAGACCGGCAAGGGAACTTGCTGTTCCAACAGGACAATGCACGTCCGCATGTATCCCGTGCCACCCAACGTGCTCTAGAAGGTGTAAGTCAACTACCCTGGCCAGCAAGATCTCCGGACCTGTCCCCCATTGAGCATGTTTGGGACTGGATGAAGCGTCGTCTCACGCGGTCTGCACGTCCAGCACGAACGCTGGTCCAAGTGAGGCGCCAGGTGGAAATGGCATGGCAAGCCGTTCCACAGGACTACATCCAGCATCTCTACGATCGTCTCCATGGGAGAATAGCAGCCTGCATTGCTGCGAAAGGTGGATATACACTGTACTAGTGCCGACATTGTGCATGCTCTGTTGCCTGTGTCTATGTGCCTGTGGTTCTGTCAGTGTGGTCATGTGATGTATCTGACCCCAGGAATGTGTCAATAAAGTTTCCCCTTCCTGGGACAATGAATTCACGGTGTTCTTATTTCAATTTCCAGGAGTGTATTTTGGACAGATGGTGCTTTGGAAAGGGACATTCCAAGCTGATGGAAGGTAACTGTTGTAACATGATAATTAATTTTGGGTTCAGGTTCACAGCTTTAAAAATTCTTTCAGTGTTTCTGGGGAGATGGGGTGCGGCACATGCAGTTACAGGGGAAGTTTGGTGATAAGCCTCGACTTACAGATTTGAGCAGATCGACCAGGAGGATTGTGGAACTGAGTGGCGAATTGTGATGACATGGTGATGTGGCTACGTGCAGCATCGAGGTGCATCCGTGTTG
This sequence comes from Schistocerca serialis cubense, assembly GCF_023864345.2. Classification (NCBI taxonomy): domain Eukaryota; kingdom Metazoa; phylum Arthropoda; class Insecta; order Orthoptera; family Acrididae; genus Schistocerca; species Schistocerca serialis. The sequence goes on along the minus strand of NC_064638.1, from coordinate 63,551,340 downwards.
GCTGATGGTTTATGTGCATCCCATAGTGAGAGTTCGGTGGTTGTTTTAATTGTAACAACTGGTTCGTTTTAGAGAGGGGTTTGTCAATAAGTTGTTAGTGTAACAGGTTTTTTTGTAATTCAAACCAAAACATGGAGTCTACTTAGGTGAATCTTGTAACTATAACAATTTCATTGATAGCCCTCCATTCTGATAAGGCACCTTTACAATGCCTGTTATAGTTACCAACGTAGACTCAAAGAAAAGAACAAGTGCAGTTACCGCTAAAACTCTAGTTCTATGTCTTGGAGTAGTATGAACCGTAGGCGCAGGAAACGGCTAAATTTTTCCTTTAAAATTTAAGTAACTTTTTGAGTTAGCAATTCCTACTTTTAGTCCCTTCCATAGTATCTGTTGTAATCGAACCAGTTAAGGTAAAAGTAAGTTAAACAAACTCAAAACTATTCCACGCAATGCATCTTGCTTCTTTTACACAGCATCGCTGTTAGTTGGGTTTGCGGTCCCATAGAGAGAGGTTCACATGCACATGCACACAGATGAAAAGTCTCTAAATCTTTGGATGGTATACCTGCTGATTCAGCTTCGTCATGAATATCTCTGATATTTACTCCTGAGTGCAACAAAGGTCTGCGTCAGCAATCTTACAACCAGGTAGTAAGGTTAGAGCTGGTCTATATCCTACTTCTCTTGATTCACATTTATTTATTATAGTTCTGGTGACCGCAAATCAGGTAAAATTTCTTCTGGCGATCTGCTAAGTCGTGTACAGTAATATTTTCAATGCAAGAGTCATATGGCAAGTCAAAGAAAAAGTAGAACCAAAGCAATTGAAACGGTTGAAATAGTAGCGTTACAGTCAACATATATCTCTGAAGGCACCAGTCACTAAAATGAGCAATATTGTGGTCCGTACTGGTATCCCACTTGCCATGAGCGATGCGTTTGTCTTTTGATCATAGCAGATGGTCGTCAGCGAGGTTTGAGTGGCACCGACCAGTTTTAGATTTCATGAGAGAGTATTTTCAACGGTAGTTCCGGTAAATGCATCGGAAATCGTTATAGCCTTACATTAAAATCACATTCGAGGCGTGCTGACAACTTAAGAGACGGTGTAGAGATACCACAATGGGGCCATTACACAAGAAACGCTACTGGTCAGTGTAATGCGGCAAGTTTGAGGAAGAAGCACATCATCTTAACAGTGTAGGGTAACATTTAAAGGCACGGGCGTTGAGTGTATCCAGCTGTCAGCAACAGGAATAAATCCACGCTCTCGTGAGAACCCTGAATTGGCGTATGACACCCAAAATGCTTACAGTGTTGGTACCACAGGTTGGAGGGGAAGGGAAGGAGACATGAAACTGGTATCTGTGACGCTAGCTGAAGACTAGTGCCGGCCGCTTCGAGGTAGGGGAATTATAGATGGAAATTAACGTGTGGGAGTTTTTCTGGACGAAATCGAAAAGGCATTCCAGAGACGACTGAAAGACACGGGTACATTTTCGATACATAGCGTTCCAGGATATCCAACACATTGTGCACAGAGTATACTAGTAGTCAATATTATCAATTTGTGATCAAAGGGCCCCTAACGGGGAAGCTGTGGAGTAGTTTTAATTTCTTCCATTCTGTACGTTTTTGGGAGTGCTGGATCCGAATATTATGATTTACAACAAAATTTCGAGACACAACATTGCAAAAATGCAAAACCAGGCAAAAAATTCTTCAAGCGGTTTTTTTGTTATAACTCGAAAATTATAAACTTTTCGTAAATTCAAGTACTAAAATTTCCTACAACTTTTACTGTTTAGGTTTATATATCCGACGAACCGCTGGGACTCAAGCAATAATTGGGAAATGGCGTATGTCGGTTGTTTCCGCGAAAACCACTTTGTCTATTCCAAAACTCTAAATTCATTATGAAAGGCTGTAATTTTGTTATTTCCACCCTGGCTTACGATCAATACGATGTAGATTGGTATCCTCTGTTATGCTAGCTCCAATACTAAGGGAAAAAAAGCCATTTCCAAATTCAGAATGTATTTAAAATCTGTACAAATGAATCTGTCTTGTACTCTTTGTAATTTTATACAGGGTGATTTTTCCACCGTGCACTAACTGTAGGGACTGATCGATGAGAGGATACGGAACAAAAAAGGTGTAATGAACTCATGTCCGGAAATAAATGTTTCCATGCTGGAGGCTATTTATTCAGTCATAATTTGTTACAGAAACTGTGGTCTAATACGCGCTGTACCATGTAGCCACAGTTATAATATACATGGTTTCCTCCTAATGGGTGGCACTTTTATTCATAAGTCATCCCCTAGCACCATTTCCTGCCATAACAATTACTAATGTTGTGTCGCATTCACTTCTCTTACTGACTATCCTTAAAGTGGACGTGATACAGCATTGTAGACAATGTTTCCGTATTCGAATCGAGAGCTTGCCAACATGGTGTCTACTTACGGAAAGGCAAACGGCAACGGGCGACGGGCAGCAAGGTTGTAATAGGGGACCCATTCCCCCTGGCAACAGCATTCAGTGTTTGCAACAGTGTTTGGCTCTGAGCACTATGGGACTTAACAGCTGTGGTCATCAGTCCCCTAGAACGTAGAACTACTCAAACCTAACGAACCTACGGACATCACACACATCCATGCCCGAGGTGCAACAGTGTTTCACCGATTGTCTGTGACAGGGTCTTTGCAGGAAGCAGGAAATCATGAAGGATGTGCCCGAAATGTTCGGAAACGAGACTTGGAGGAAAATGTGATTAACGGTGTGGAAGGTGACCGCCGTGTCAGTAGCAGGCACTTGGCCTTCCAGTACAGGGTAAGCCAGACGACCGTGTGGAACATTCTCCATGACAGTTGTTACTACCATTATGACTTATAGTGCGTGCAGGGTTTACTAGTGACAGACTTTCCTCATCGGGTATCTTCACCAGGCAACCACGATTCCGTGATTTGTGTCATCTATCCTACTCACAGATGAAGCCACCTTTTCGTGGAGTGGTATTTTCAACTCTCAGAACAGTCGTCTGTCGGAGAGTATGCAGAATTCCCGTGGTATTGTGACAGCGAATCATCAGCATAAGTGCAGCCTGAATGTGTGGATCGGTATAACTGGCGACCATATTTTGGGACCAGTCTTCCTTCCACGTCGCCTAAGAGGCCGGAACTATCGGCGTTTGTTGCTGGTGACTTTGCCTCTGGTGGCTTTGCCTCCCCTGCTGGAAGATATGCCACAGACAATTCCAAGGTTTGTGTGGCTGCTAGGCCATGGTGCTTCAGCCCACTTCACCGTTAACATCCGGACGCCTCTCACTCGTGTCTTCCCTTGTCGATGCATCACACGAGGATGTTCAGTTCGATGGCCTGCTCGTTCACCGGATCTCAAGCCATGCGATTTCTGGTTATGGGACCACCTCAAAAATATCGTGTATGCCGAAAAAAAACAGGTAAAATATCTCATTTTCAGCAGTTTTTTGCTTATAACTCGGAAACTATCAACTATTCATAAATACCCTCCCTATTCGAAATGAAACTACAAAAAATTTCCTGCAAACTTTACTATTACGGTTTTTTATTCCGACGAATCATTTGGGGCTTCAAGCGCTGGTTGAAAATTGGTGTACTTCGGCTGTCTCAGCAAAAACCTACTTTTCCACCCCGAAACTCTGTTTTTAAAGGCTGTCAGGGAACTTCTACTAGATCTCTGCACATTCTTCGTTTGGATCGCATATGTAAGAGTACAAGTCTTTTTTCTAATTTAAAGTGTTCAAGGTATCTAATTAAGAGCGAAATAGTATAAATACATTTACAAAAAAGTAGAAAATCGAAAGAAAAATCTTGAATGTTTATTATATATTGTTGTGATATATATGATTATATGCTACATTGTTATTTGAGGGAAGTACACGTGTGGTGTGGTCGTTTAGTGGGCCCTGGCTGAGGTTCTTCGAAGGCGGTGCGTCTAGCATAGGTTTGGGCTGTTCTGTCGTCAGTGTTACGGTTTGCTCATTTGGAAACTGAAAGAGGTGGTGAGAAAACACCAACTCGTGATTATATCTGATGGAGAGAGGAATCATTAGGAAAGAGATTGTGGGATTAGACATACCTTTCATATTGTTATATCCTAGCCAGTAATGCCAACCGAGCCCGCTGCCAAAAGGTTGGCAGCATCAAAGTCCGGACGCCGTCCGCATAAGCAGCGCCAGCGATACAGGAAATCGCCGCAAGTCTGCGCGCTCCACCGCTGGCTTCTGGCTTCTTAAGCGCTGGAGTCGCGAGCGCTAGGACAGTTCTGTATTCGCCGCTCAGTTGTATACTCGCCACCGAATTGTGTACTGGCTAGTCAGTTGTGTGTTCATCGCAGCCGAGTTGTTGTTTGTCGGCAGCCGACGCTGACCTAGCTGCTCCGACTCGAACTAGACAGATTTCTGTAGACACGTTCACTACTGTGTTACTGTATCTTCGTTAATAAAGATAAGTACCGACTTTTATTTAATCAGAGTGTTTGGGTTTTCATCTTTCTGTTCACTGTTCCAGCGGACTGGTCGGCCCGCTATTAAAAGTGTGGCGGTGACTTCGTAAGCCGTTTCTACAGCGAATTGCTTGTCGCTACGAACACCGCCACAAAACATATCGTGTAAGCATTTTTCTTCAATCTGTTCTCGGTCGGTTTCTTCAATCTCTTCTTCATATATATCAGTGTTACGTCCGGGAGCTCACAACTTTCACACAGCCCTTCGCACGATATGCAGATCAGGTTGAAAATGGCTCTGAGCACTATGGGACTTAACATCTGAGGTCTTCAGTCCCCTAGAACTTTAAACTACTTAAACCTAACCAACCTAAGGACATCACACACGTCCATGCCCGAGGCAGGATTCGAACCTGCGACCGTAGCGGTCGCGCGGTTCCAGACTGAAGCGCCTAGAACCCCTCGGCCACACCTTCAGGCTGCAGATCAGGGGGTAATGGTGAACTTCCTTCCTGTGTCAACAGCTGCATTGAGAGCCCTTTTTTACGTTTACAGTAAATGACTGGGATATGGAGCCAGGTGCAGGGTTCAAAGCGTTTGGTACTGACACGAGACTACTGCTTGGTTTTCACCCTCACTTGATTGGAGCTCTTCGTTGTCTATTGAGTGTGGCTTGACCGAATACCCTTCCTTGGATCTGAAGTAAAATCTCAGTAAATGTTCTCATGCAGCAACTTCGGTGGCGAGTTTCATTTTTGTACAATGAAGATACGGCTACATCTCAAGTTGTTGGTGGTAGTCGCTTGCGCTTCCTCATACAGAGCCAGGACAAACGCGTTTCCCGCTTCGGCGATCTCCTCCTGGGGTGCCACTTGGTGTGCCCAGAGGGGCGCAAGGAGTGCCCAAGTACAAGATTAGCATGTGGCGACTTTCAAAGTTAGTAGCGGAAATGGACACGGATGCAAGTTTACGAGGAAAAGTGATGATAAGTCGCTTGTGTGAGAAAGTATTCTCGAATCCGGCCTGGTGAAGGGAGATAATACACAGAGTGATCTTTTCCACCGTGTGCAAACTACAGGGATTGATGGATGACAGGTACAGAATAAAAAAGGCCTAGTGAACTTATGCCCGTAAATGTATGGTTTCCATGCCACAGACCATTATTTCAATCGTACTTTGTTACAGAGACAGCAATCCAATACCCACTGTACCATGCAGCCACTTCTATAGTATGTGCTGGAAATAGTTTCCTTATACCTCACCACACACGGGTACGGGTCGTAGCCTGTTCTGTTTCACACGTCCAGATTGCATCCGAACAGTACCAAAGGCAGCATGACTATGCCGTTCCAGTGTCTCTACATCTGGAATGGGCTCGGCATACACGATATTTTTGAGGTGGTCCCATAACCAGATATCGCATGGCTTGAGATCCGGTGAACGAGCAGGCCATCGAACTGAACATCCTCGTGTGATGCACCGACAAGGGAAGACGCATATCGAAACTTGGTTGGCGGACGTCAGATTCGAATTCAGCATCCCCAAAACACTGAATGTAAGAAACCAAAACTATCCCAAAACTTTCCTGGTGAAAGGACAATTTACCTCCTTCGTGCTGGCTACAGAGACGGGTTCACGGGGGAGGATAGGTAGGGTATTTCCTGTCTGAAACACTGTTATCACAAATTCTGACTATGAACTTTGATGAAAAGGTGGTTACTTTGAAACTAAAGTTGGTTTCTGTGAAATTTAATTAAAGAAAGAACATGTTTTTTACACTGTTTGGTTAAGCAGACTCGCACTGGGTAACGCCGAGCTATTACTCTTGTAGCTGCTGCGCCAAAACTCGACTGTTCTCATCTAACACCAAAGCTCAACTGTCTGTTTCCTCTCCACTACCCGTGATCAACAGATAAATCTGGCGCACATCTTCGCAGAGAAATGATCACCTTTACCTCAACTCTGTGCAGCTCAGTTTCTCTGCCGCGATTATGCACATGTCTAGGCAATTCAAACCTTACGAGCGAAATTCCAGGAATCCAAGAAAAGAAAATCTCCTACGAAAATTTACACACACACCCTTCACTATCTCTCGGCCTCTCCGAACAGAATTCTGCAGGTGAGTAGTGTAATTAACAGAGACTCGACTGCAAAGTTTGCTAACGAAGTTAAAACGCGAATACCTAACTAAAAATAAAGCAATGACAACCGCATTATCATGAGCAGATAATATTATTCACAATATTAACAAATTGTTTTCGAATGTAGTGCACATGCTCACCAACAGTCCTCGACAAATTGCTTAAAATGATCTCAGCAAGGCGACAAACAATCCATGATAAATCTGTTTTAATTTCTATTTTGCACAGTCACACCAACAGTCCTATGAACATCAGAGTGTTCAAAGCATCAGTAAAAAAGCGCATGTGGTAATATCATTCATGGTAATCAGCTGACTGTTTTACTCTGCACATTGTATATGAGTAATGTTAAGAAATTAGTCGTGTCACAAAGGTGAAGATAAAACTTCAATGAAATGTTATATTTTTTTTACATCGTTGCAAAAATTGTGTGTCCATCATTGAATCCTATGTATTCAGTGCCAATCGTCTGGAACTTGAGTGTACCCAGTACACCACTAAAGAAAACTCGTTGAAGTGTGTCTTGAAGTAAACATGTTTTGTCGAAGACTCACTGCATAAACTCTGTATGACTTGCACCGTCAAACTGATATATTTGTGAGCCTAATAGAAGTCTCAGAGGAGGCAGTATTGGCCCATAAACATTCAACTAACAACTGTGAGCTAATATCTCTCATAACAACACCATAAAGTTCCATACTAAGGCAAGGCGGAAACGTAGCATTTAAATGCCTGTGGAATAATTGTATAGATCCAGGTGAAGTGGTCTAACAATATCATTTAGGAAAGAAAATTTAATTCGTTGCATATGTGTCTCACAATGCGAAAGACTACGCTTAAAAGCTTAAAATACTGTGTTTCCATGAACGTTGTGGCTTATTGGCTTATTACAAACCATAATAGACCAACGTTGTTAGAAATTAGTAGGTACGTAAGCTAGCAAAAAAGTTGAGATGTATGTGTTTGTTACCAAATGGTTAGGCAAACGAAGTTTGATTGTGGTATCAAACACCAGCCCACAATATACAGCGAAAGTTGACAAATTATCATAAATGTTGCATAGTAACATATGAATGAAACTCTTTACATCCGCATTACACAGAATTCATGGAGCGAAAACGTAAGAAAAACATTGTATTAATACAAGAAATGAATTGGGAATAAAAATTATAGCATTATCATACAAATATCTATCATAATACAGTTCCAAAAATAAAAGTGTGAATAAGGGCATCTTAGTTACAGTGCATAGTAATCATAAAATATAGTACTATTTCATACAAAAATTTCTAGGCCGAGCAACTATTCAGAAGGAAAGTGGATGGAGGAAGGGAATAAACGTTTGTGCACAAAATTATTGTTGTGCTCGTAAAAGAAATAAATTACATCAAAGTGTCAGTCGTCAGTCTTTCACAAAACGTAATAAAAGTGAAAATTTGTCAACAGATGCTTATCCTATGAGCCTGCTAACTAATCATTATCATCTAAACAAATTCTCAGCATATCCTAAATGGAAGAAAGAAAGAGCAGTACTAGAAAAGATACCTTACAGCTATACATAAATAAGATGAAGATTAATGTTGATAAATTGGTAATAAACACATTTAAATCTGTTAACGTGTACTTAAAAAGTAAAAAACGTCAGTGGCCTGTTCAGCGAGAAAGAAAAGTTGTTAGGATAAGAAAAACCACACAGTTGTCAAATCAAATACATGGACAGAAGTGTCACCTCTACCTCTCATAAATACCGCTTTCGACACAGAAAAATCCTTACAGGCCAAAAAACTCTCATCACAGTTTATCAAATAAAGTATCAAATTTTCCAAAATGTCAAGTCCCATTCATACGAAACATCCTACCTAAGTAAAAAAAACCACTAAACCACAACAATTCGAAGTGGCCATTACAAGCAAATAATCACGTTTTTTTTCATGATTCATTCAAACGGTTTGGAAGAAGCATTGTATTAGGAAATGAAAATTGGAGTAATTTTTCTATTTCTCAATGTACATACCTGAATATCTGAACGAAATTGAGGTCAATTGTCAAATATACCTCTGCAAACGCGTACAACTTCTCTTAAGCAGTCCTTGGTAAATGTTGCCGCAGTCGCTTCATGACGTTGTGTAGAAGAGGCATATTTTCTTTTTAGTTTTATTGCCACAAAAATATACGAAAAGCCTCGTCTGCTAGTTGGAACGGGTCCATACAGGTCCATGTCTGCTAAACAACGTAATGTAACCGCAATGATGGGAAACAGCTGAGAAAACTCTGAAGCGGTGGATGTTTTAGCCTTTCGACAGAGTTTATATTTGGTAAGAATACACCGGATGCTTTTTTCCATGTGGAGAAAGTAAGAGTCCCAATGAATCATGTAAAAACATTTCCTCACTCCATAGAGTTCGTTACTAAGATGAATGTACCAAAATAACTTGGTGACCAAATCATGTGGAATGAAAACAAGCCACGTATCGCAGTCTGGTGTCAAATGTTTGAAGACAATGTTGTTCCCAACCAAATATTAATGTCTAACTGTCAAGTCGTTAATGTCTCGGTATAGCTGCTTCATATTCTTCCATATGGGATCTTTATCTTGTTCTTTCGCAGTGTTCTTTAAAGCAAAAGCAACAGTTTTAGAAACCAACCTGTTGTATGTATAAAACACAGAAATTGTATTGGCAGAATTCTGTTGCTGTACCAGTTTGTGAGACAAAAACAGATCGCGAAAAACCATCAGCTACAATATTCTCTTTACTAGCAATGAGTGTAACAGTGAAATGAAATTCCTGTAAGTATTATGCCCATCTGCTAAGCGATCATGAGTAAGTTTGGCAGTTACAGGAAATTGTAACATGCAGTTGTGTGTATATTCTTCTGTATGTTAGCCATATAAAAAAATAACGAAATTCTTTAAAAGCGCAAAACGACAGTTAATGCCTCAAGTTTTGTGGCTGAATGATTTCGTTCAGGAGCGGAAAGAATAGGGCTGTAAAATACAATCCTCTTGCTAACAACGACGTTTTCCTCGATTTATTGAAACAAAAGAAAGTCAAGGACTGGCTTAGGGCTGTCAGTCGCGGTATAAAAATCACCCAAAAGATCCAGACGAGAAAGTAAAGTTACATTTATATGTTATATGAACGCGTGTTGTCGGTTCTTCAGAAATGTCCGAAGGAACAGACACCATGCGGAATCTGCAGCTGTAATACATACTATGTAAATTGGAAAACGGGTGAGAAAGTAAACGGAAGGGAAGGGAAGGAACTATTGATGCCAGTTGTGTATTTATGTGGGATCAGCAGCGATGAGTGAAAATGTGTGACATTCCAGCATTCGAACCTAGAATCTTCTGCTCACTGGGCAGTTGCGTTAAGCACGGCACCTTCCGGACACAAAGCTGCAGACTGTCTCGGCATGCCTCCCGACCGACCCGCATTCCCACCCAGTGCCACTGCCCATGCGCTCCACGCTCGCCACTGAAGCTGGTGGTTCATTTCCCATCGGGGTGAATCAATTATATGAAAGCATCATGTCTGTTCTTTTGGACTCCGTAGGAATCTCAAAGTAGCGAGCACAGAGGATATGGACAGGATCTTGTGATAGGTAGCACTGTGTGGGAATGTGGGTGAGCCAGGAGGTGTGCCAAAACAGTATGAGCAGTTGCGATAAACATTGTGCCCGGCCGACGCAATGGTTAATGTAGCTACCTAGTAAGAAGGAGATCCTGGGTTCGAATCCCAGTCTAACAAACACTTACACTAGTAGTCGCTGATTCCATATAATGTCCCCAGGTAGCTTACATCAATAGTTCCATCCCTTTCCTCTCCTTCTCCCCCTCTACCTTCAATTTACATAAAAGCTGCATTCAGCAAAGCTTGTTTGAATTTATCAAATTCCGTTTGTGCCTATCCACCCCAAAACCAATTTGAGTTTTTACCACTTAACTGACAGAGTCATGAAGTGCCCAAAGCTACATACTTAATGAAATGGCGATAAAATCTGACGCGGCCTAAAAATTTCTACCCTGGCGTTTACTAGTAGAACTGCAGTGTCACGAATGGCCTGAAGTTTGTCTCTATCAGTTTCAATAACAGAAGCTGAACTGATAAGGCCTAAAAATTTAATAGACGATTCTCCAAACTCAGGTCTGCTTCAGTTTAACGTAACTCCGTGATTTGAGAATGTTTCCAATAACAAGTTCAAGACGCTGTTATTTTGGTACTAGGTTTCCTCAGCAACAAGTACGTCGTCGACATAAGTGCTGATTTTGGCCTTTAAGTGTATTAGGGGAGTCGAGTTCAAACCTCTGGCGAAAACTGTAGATGGAATTCTAAGACCAAAAACTAGTTTTCAATATTGATAACAAATTCCGTAGAATAAAAAGTCGGTATATCTGCGACAATTATGGCCCTAATTCGATCTGCCAGATCCCTGATTATAAAGCGATTATGGAAAATATAATAACTCCATGAAATTTTGGAAGAACGCATCTAATGTTAGAGATCTGTCTGTTTCTGTTACTATGATTTCATTAATTAGTCTCGAATCTAAAACAAGTCACAGAGAACCATCCTTTTTTTGGAACAAACAACGCCTAACGGACTGTTATAAGGACTACCTGCTGTTTCAAATATGGCTTTTTTGAACATAGATTCAATTTCCTGTTTTACTTTGTCTCTGCGAATGAATGGAATATTGTCATGACTATAAACACATGTATTGTGGGGTTTCACTTCAAATTCGTAAACAAGTCCATTTATAATTCCGGGAACGTTGTCAAAAACATCAGAACGAGTCTGTAGAATTACATGTCACTGTTTCCTATTCCCGTCTGTTATAGTTTCCCACTTGTCTATTTTTGCCTGTCTTGTTTGAGAAATATTTGAATCTGATTCTTCATTTTTATTAATACTAGGAAATCCTGCATCAGTGAAGAATGGCGTGTAGTGATTGATGTTTTTTTGTTGATGTTGACTAACCTCCTGTCTCTCAACTGAAAACTCTTCTCGAAATGCAAAGTAACCTGCGTATCATCGTTTTGTAGCGAAATATATGAATTTTCATAAGCCAATACCGCTTTTTGTGTTTTCAAGGAATCCACGTCAAGCATAATCTTTGTCATTAACAGTGAAACGAACCAGAACTTTGCAAAGGAAGTGTGATCGTGTGCAGTAAAGTGTAAATGTGTTGGCGACTTTACATCAACACCTTTCATGGAAACAACTCCCCTAACTTTTGTTCTATTTGATGGTAAAGTAGGGCAAGTTTTGTCTTAATTACATTTGCTGAATGCTGCATCACCAATTACTAAAACTGAACAGCCTTAATCTAGAATTGCGTTTAGAGTATGTTTGCCTATTTGTATACTGACGACTGAATGATATTTTCAGTAATGTCGGTGGGATTGATATTATATCATGTTGTCTGTATGTGTGAGCGTTCCCGTCTTATCATTGTTGTTCGCCACTTTCCCGTCACTGTGAAATAGGTTGCGAAATTCAGCTGTTTGTAAAAATCGTTTTGGATCTGCAATAATTAGAATTAAATTGTCCTTGGTAAAACGACTGTTCGATTATTTTAAAATAGTATTTTGGTCTTATCTGTAATTTTCATTTCTCCTATTCCCATATCTGTCATTTTCTCGGAAATTGTGATTTTCTTGTTTGTTGTGACGATAGTTGTGATTGTATTGTTCCTAACTATGTGTACGCAAATTGTTATTCGTTTGTTTGTAATTGTTTCCAAAATTACTATGTTGCTATGGAGGATTCTTCATTATGCCTCTTGAATTATGAAATTTCTAGCTGCTATGATGAACATTCAGATTTTGTTGTTGGTCGTACTGTTGTCGTCTATTGAATATATTACATCCCTGCTAATGTTTTTGACATTGTTGGTTATTCTTGTATCTCCTTTCTCTTTTGTCATTGAATGATCCGAAAATCTCCCTGCTCCAATTGTGATTGTAATGGACATTGTTCTGATAAAAGTTTCTGGTTTTGTATCTATAGACGTATTCTTCAGTTTGAAGCAATTGTAAAACGTCACGGAATGCATTAATATTTTCTTTCTGATGTGCTATCAGCAAAGAAATAGTTAAAGACCTTGAAAGTTTACAAATATAAAGCTGGACTGTAGCAGATTGGCTGTAGGGTTCTGTCATATGTTAGTTCTGCTGTACAATGTGCTCGGAGAACTGTATAGAGATAGTAAAGTTCCAAACTGATGAGTTTGTACGTAACTCCACGCTCTGCAGTCTCTGACGGGGATGCTGCAAGATACGCATTTTGAAACTGCTCTAAAGAAAAGCATTGCCTTGCTATGGGTCGCAACCGAATGACTGTTTCAGCTTTCAAAAAATTGCAAATATTTTGTAACGTGTGTCTCACTGGCCAAGCCAATGACAAAGAGAAGGACAACTGTTGGAACCAATCTGAGGGAAGGAAATCACTGATACCATTCTGAAAAAGTTGAAATTTCCAAACGATAAAAAATTTTTGTAGTTAAGTCCGTCACGTCTTGTTAAGTCATTAAAGTTATGTCTATTGAAATACGTATGTGAATGTCAGGGTTCAGTTTCAAGGTCCCTTTCACGTCTCAGTTGGGTAAGATGTTTTTCTTGCACGAAATCATTTTCTCGTCTGTGATAGCTCTCACTCAAATCAAGTGTATCTTGTTTTCCTGTCAAATGCTTTACAATGTCATCTGAATATGCGTATGACCTACTGATTTCTGGTTCGAGATATTTGTTTACTATCATGTGTCCTTTATAACGCTGTAAAGACCCAAAATCTTCCATCTCTCTAAGGTTGTTGCTTTTGTGTCTGCTGAGTAATTGTCTGCATTTACTCTGCCTTGCTCAACTTTGAAAGTGCATCGATCTGTAATTTCAGTGTTTCATATTATTCTTTTGTTCTGGTGTCAATTTAATTTGTTTCTGTTTCTACATCCTGTATCTGTTCCAAACACTTTTGTGATTTGTGCTGCAATTTGACAACCGCTGCACCAGGAACTTCTTTATTAAATTTTTCGATAACTGAAGCTTTCTCTTTCCTGTATGTATCTGTGGGTATTTTGTTGCTTTCTTGTAGTTTTGTTTCAAGGTGACTTGATAAGTGATTTGCTAGTGTTTTGTAACTTTCTTGTAATAAGTGCTGAAGCATAATTGCAAGTTTGTGTTTCTACGAATGCGCTCTAATTGCCGTATGGTGAACCGATTTTTCCTGTGTGTTTCCATTCACTGCTGGGTTTTCCAGAAAATATTGCAGCCTGTCAGACTGCACTGAATCTAAAACTTTTAGTCTCGAGTCTCGCGTCTTATCATCAAAAGAAATATTTGAATTTGTAAAAATGTTGCCATCTCATTTCAATGTATTGTCCATATTACTTGTAATCTGACTGTCTGGGAGGAAAGCATCTATCTCATGCACTGCTGTGTCAGAATTAGTCTCTATAGCATTAATGAGTGACTAATCAGAATTTAAGGTATTGTTGGCACTTGAATTTTACGTAGTGTCTGTCTGCGAATGGTTGCTATATGACTTGCTATTTACTGTGTTAGACGGGATGGTAATTATAATAGCAAAGAAAAATATTGAAAGTAAATAAAGAAAGTTTCAGAGCTTATCCCAAGGAGCTGGAAGAAAACACAAATGGTTAGTAAATAGAGCAGCAGCAAACCAAAACTGCAAGCAAATAGCGATCGAGAGCAGTGCATTTTATCTGACTACTTGAAAAAATCTCAGAAAATTTCCCGACATCCGAACCTAGAAGGAATGTCATCATGTGAAAGTTAGAGGTTTAATTTTTTTTGTGAAAGTAGACTTACATTATTGATTGTGTTTTTGAACCAATTGTCTGTTAGATGATGCTGGCCGAAGTGGCCGTTCGGTTATAGGCACTGCAGTCTGGAACCGCGAGACCGCTACAGTCGCAGGTTCGAATCCTGCCTCGGGCATTGATGTGTGTGATGTCCTTAGGTTAGTTAGGTTTAACTAGTTCTAAGTTCTAGGGGACTAATGACCTCAGTAGTTGAGTCCCATAGTGCTCAGAGCCTTTGTCTATTAGATGCTGAGCTTTGGGTTTCCTGTTTTGAATTATGAGCATACCAGCCCTTATAGCAGATAGCTTGCATAATGCTAACTACTACAAACACAATTCAACGCGAAAATGCGTCATGAAATGCAACTGCCAGAATTCTAAGAAAATGATGCTCTTTCTCAAACTTATTGTTATCACCAAATCTCATTATGAACTTAAGTGAAAAACTGGTTACTTTGAAAGTAAAGATTGTTCCTGTGAAATTTAATTAAAAAAGAATCTGTTTTCTACACGGTTTGGCTTCCATGGGTCACACAGGATATCACTGTGCAAATTGTTCTCATAGCTGCAGCACATCTCAGTAACAGAGCTGCAGAAACTAACAACTGAGATACATGTCGGTGCAATGTGTTCTCTAAAAACATTGCTGTTATTTTTGGTTCATAATTTTTGATAGTAGTTTTAAATAAGTTGAAGATTAGTGGACCGTTTGGATGTGGACAATGACTCTGGTAACCTGGGATTAAATGTTCTCAATAGGAATCTCATATCATCTGGCTTAATAACATTTAATTAAATTTCAATAATAGTTAAGCTTTCTCTGAAATCATGTAACTACAATCCAAGAATTACAAAAATTAAACCTCACATCTATAATCTTTCCTTAAACAAAATTCCAAAATCTAATCCCTAAATTCTCTTTCTCACAATGATCAATAAATATCAAAATAAAATAAAATAAAAAATAAAAACATGCAGACTCCCGATGTGTCTCACTGATGAACCAGGCATCAAAAACAAGAAAAATTTCTACGAAAATTTACACGCTCCTTTCAAGGTATGCTTGACATTAGGCAGACAAGAGTCCAGACCTGATAGTGAAGTGATTTTATCAGCTGTAGGCACCCTCTTGCAGTGTGAAATTAGCTGCATAAGAGAATTTTTTATAACAATTATCCGGGCATAGAGGGGTGACTGTTCAAGTATAACTGTCCAGTGTCCCCATCCAACAAAGCATTTCTATGGAACTAGAAATTGTACGAGTTTTGAATAATTGACACCAGAATAGTTTGTAGCATTTATACCATGATTCCCTGAATACAATCATTAGTCACCATATACGGCTAGGTTGGTGTACTCTTGTACAACAGATCTGAACTGGGACGTTTTAGATCTAAGGCCTAATTCGGATAACATACACACTTAAGCGTTTTAAGTACCAACAGTACGAGACATGGAAATAGGTCTCTTGATCGCCTAGAGTCTAGAGTCAATAGTCGTATACCCGTGCTGTAGTAAGTGAATTTTACTCAGATAAGAATTATCGAAGTTGTCAGGGGCTATGGCTTTCTGCACAAATATACCATCTTCACTGAGAAACTAGTCCCTGCAACACAGTGAGGTGAACTCACATTAGGCAGTAAAATAGCAGCATGTACTGTCCAGCAGCACAATGGCTCATGGAGGAAGCAGAGGCGGCTGTCAGTGCAAAGAGACGTAAAATTACGCCTTATGTGGGACATCAATAAGTAATGCATCACATTTTTCTTTCTGAAATCAGGTTGGCTTTATTCAGGATTCTAATATACCATATTATTTACCCCTCTTTTGGCTACAAAACCGTATTTTTCATCATAACCTCCGTGCAATGCGACAGCCTTACGCCACCTTAACTGGGAGGCGTCATGTGATGGTGAGGTACCACTCTACTGGTCGACTTCTTCAATCCCCATTATCGATCTACTGCTTCCTGCATATTGCACCCCCCATTGTGCCAGACAGATGGAAGTGGGAAGGTTCGAGATCTGGGCTGTAGGGTGGATGAGCAAGAACAGTCGAATGAAGTTTTGTGAGCCTCTCTCGGGTGTGTAGGATTGTGTGCTATCTTGCGTTCTCATGGAGAAGGAGATATTCCTTTGAACTTTGTGCTGACGAACATGCAGAAGTCTTTTATTTCATTTCCTAAAGGTAGCATTTCAGAACTCATTGTTGCACCATGAGGAAGGATTTCAAAGAGAATAACCCCTTCAGAGTCCCAGAAGACTTTTGCTATGACATTACCAGCTGAAAGTGCCATTTTTTCCAGTTCAGGTGAAGACGCGACCTTCTACAGAACATTGTCATGGTCAGCATCGTAACGCGCAAGCAACTCCAAACAGACGATCCTTCATTGTTCTCTATGGTCTTCTGTTAGACACTGAGGAAAGCAGCAGGCTCACACCACTGAGTAATCCAACTGGAGGACGAGTGGGTCAGCACTACCATCTGAGGCCTCCAGTACTGCTGCAAGGTGTTTGTTTGTGATCTGTCGATCGCATTTAATTACAGCGCCCGCATGTTCCAACACTGCAGGAGTCACGCCTGTATGCGGTATGCCGACACATGGAAGATCAGACAAGTTTGAGTAACAATGTTATGATGATGACAAGTATGTCACCCAAAGAGTCACCATGCTTTTATTCACTTGTGAAATTAGTCAGATGTGGTCTGAAAAGCGATCTAGTCATTATATCAATAGCTGCTATCTGGCTTTTGATGGCTAGTTTTTAGAGGGAATCAAAGTGTCATTAACCAGAATATAATTCTTGTAGAAGTGTGGTTTCTTTACTTTTACATTATGGAAGATAGTGATGGGATTACTTTACCTCTGTTTATTCTTGTGATTTGTTGTCCCTGTTATTAATAACAGGAATGGAAATCTGTCACTTCCTGGTGTAGGAGAAGGGGAGAAAGGGAGTGAAGAGGTTAACAGGCCAGTCTGCAATTCTAGAGTGGTTAGGAGTAAATACAAGAAGAAAAACTTCCAGAGATGGTAGGGTTAGTACTTGCATCAGTGCTGAACACTGTCATAGGGCATGGACAAGGAGCACGGATTTTGGGACTAGGCAGGATACTTGCAAGAGACTCAGGGAACTTGATAGTCTGAATGAACTTATTTATTTCCTTTGGAGTAACTACTACACTGCAGGCTAATTCCACTTGAGCAGCAAAGGATGAAACAGGTTACACAACAGAGGTAAGTGTCCGAGTGCCTGGTGTGAGAACTATCAGAAGCAGCGATCATTAGCAGCACTGTAATGTACAAACATTGAGAGCAGCAGTGGAAGTGAGAGGAACAGACTTGTCGGAGCTACTCGAGGCTGGCGACGAGTGACATGAAGTTGGCGCCCCAGTGGTCTGACTGAGGACTCAAATGAATGAAAAAAAGCCTGCTTGTTAAAGAATGATACTGGTGCACTACTTCTCCCTATCTGTAGTGGGCCCTCCTGTCCAACAGTACTTTACAGAAACTGACCAATTTTACATGTGGCTCTGCACCTCCCTGATGCCTCTGGTTGACCACATTCAAAATTTGCGCCTTCATCTACTCTGTAGGTAGGTATGTTCCCATCTTTTGCATTAAAAAGCTTCGAGTTTGGTAGCAACTACTTTCAGGTGAAAGTTAACCGTCACTGCTATCCTGTTATGCCTAGCAATAACAGTGTCTTACGTCACTTGACCTAATCCTGCAGGTTCTGTTGAGTGGGGTCCACTGTTCCAGCAATTTTACTTGTTTCCCATCTGCTTCTGGTAGGATGCACCCATTTGAGGCTATCTTCTATTGCAACACCTTACGGGTCCTGCAGGCTCTGTTGAGTGGGGTCCACTGTTCCAGCAATTTTACTCGTTTCCCATCTGCCTCTGGTAGGATGCACCCATTTGAGGCTATCCTCTATTGCAACACCTTACCGCAGTATCTAGGTGGTGTAAGAAGTTATCAGTTAATTCTTTGAAGTGAAACTGACCCTGGGATAGCTGAATGAGAAAGGCAGGCTTCTGAACTTAGTTTACCTCAGGTGACACAGATGATAAGACATTTGCATGCTTTCTGCATGGTGTTTCTTATTTCATTTGTTGGAGTTTTCTCATTGACTTACAACAGATTTAAGTTTAACAATGTTAAGGTAAATAAGAGTAGTTATATTTTGCATATTCTGGCACACTAACGCAATTTTAAAATAAATTTTGTATATAATAAATAACATAACTCATTTTGAAACATCAGTTAAAAAAATCAATATATTTAATTAATTTAACCGATTATATAACATTCACTAAAAACATATTTCTACAACAATGCAACAAATTACAATAAACAACTGATTTCTAACTTCATTATATCACTTCCAACATGATATGTAAGATAATATGTGTTATTTCACAAAATTAAGTTATTTCTAAAAATCAAATTCTGAAGGTAAGTAAGTTAATTCAAATGTATTAGTTAAGAAAATAATTATTTTAAAAAATCAAATTGTGAGCATACATAAATTTATAAAAATATAATAAGTAACAGATTACATTGTTTTATAAAATCACATTGTGATTATAAGTAAATCAATAAATATATATTTCTTAAGAAAAGTAAATTTAAAAAAATTACAATTTGATTGTAAGATATGTATTAGTTAAAAACATGGAACATTTTTTTTAAAGATTTTTGATTGTGAACTCTGTATCATGAAATTCGTTATATCTATTTTTAAGTTCCTTCATTTCCTTTATATTTCAATTACATCTGTACTTTTTTTATTATTTCAAAATCAAAATCATCGATTTATTTAGAAAATCGATTTGGTAAAATTACCATAAAACCAATATTGAGTTCAAGACAAAGTTGTTCTCTATATCAAGTATTTAAATATTCACAATTTGTAATATTACATAAAACATTTGTCTCTACCTAATTTACTTTCTTTATTACTTTCTTTATTACTTTAGAAATACTTATATTGTTCATCTTCTTGATTAAAGTAATTTCCATTTACCTAGAAAAATTTATTTTGTTTTACTAAAATAAATTTGTAGTTTGTATCCAACATATTTTAAAAAATTATAATTTTGAACTTGTAGCTAAATGATTCATTGAAAATAATTCTGTTTTTATAAATCTAATAAACATCATCTCTTACAAATGGAAAATCTAAACGAAATGCAAACTAAACTAAAAGAAACTTATGAACAAATTGAACAATATGAAAAAGATATTGATTGTCCTATTTGTTCAAGTAATGAAAATAATAAATTTGTTAAAAATAATGTCATCATATTTTTGTTAAAAAATATATTGAGGAATGGTTAAGGAGAAAAAGAAAATTGTCCACACTGTGGAACTATTATTAAATATAAAAAACCAGAAAAAATTTAAATTACTAATATTTATGCTACCTTTATTGCTCATGATAAAGGAGCTATCTTTGGATCTATTGATGATTGAAATTATAAAAACCATTAACTTTTTCAGAATGTAATACATTTTAAATATATAAATGGAACTGGCTCGAAAAGAATCATGTGTAAAATCTAAATTTGGTAAATATTGTAGTACAGATAAATATATTGATAGTTTTACTTTACCAAAATATTAAAAGATGGCTACAGAAATGTAAGTGGACCATTTTCATATAAATATCATGTAAGAAATTGCAATACAAATCGAATTCCTAGTGTATGTGGAAAAAATGTTAATAAATATTTTTTAAGAAACATTTACGACGAAATAGATGTGAAGAATATTCAAAAATAATATTAACAATAGCTAATGAAGAAAAATCTACGTCTACAAATAATAATGAAGCAGTTGCAACTGAAGAAACATCTACATCACAAAAAAAAATAAAAGTTGCCAACAAATGAAAAATGTAAACAGTTTTTATATAAATCTTTTATAAAAAGATAAACATATTAATAAATAATAGAAATGTATTCTAAAATATATTAATAATAACAAAGCATTAACATTATGATTCATTATTTCATAAATAATAACCCATTATACTTAATTATTAATTAACAATTATATTTAATTGATTATTAAACTAAATAATAAAATAATCATTCCAAAAAAACTAATTGATTAAAAACTGATTTACTGTTAAACTAATTGATTGTTAAACTAAATTATAAACAAATTCTCTTTTTGGTTAACTATATATTATATAAAAATCTTTATCCATCTATTAAATAATTATCATTTCGTTGAAAAATATTTTTTTCATATCTAAAATCTTTTTTAAATAAATGGAACAGAAAAATGGAAACAAACACTGTTTATTAACTGCAACAATTTACTTTAGCTAGACTTCTTGAATTTTGTAGAATTAATAATTTATGAGGATATTCAAAGTTGTCTAAATCTGAATAATTTAGATTTAATATTGGAAATAGTTCCATTTTTGTTGTAAATTATAGACACAAAGTAGCTGAATATCATAGAAAAATTGTTAAAAATTACACCAAAAGAAAGTGAAAAATGTTGTCAAAATTTAACATATTAATTTATTTATGATATTTTCTAACAAAAGAATATAAAACTTTAAAAAATATTTCAATTCTCTACAAATCAATTTGTGAAACTGAAACCAAGAGACAGAAATATAATAAAGGATTACTCAGTTGAAGATGCATTTCAAAACAGATTACAAACTATAAATTTTGAAAATAATATGGGTGTACTTGATCCTAATCATTTATTAACTGCAGTAAAAACTAAAATGTATAAAATTTTTAAAGACTTTTGGAAGGATCATGGTTTAAAGAAAAAATTTTATTTATATTGTGTATATAAACTACACACAAATGAAATAAATGAAAAAGGTCAAAAATTTGAACAACAAATGAGATACTAAACTATTAAGAGAAAATAATTTGAATAAAAAATGTAAACAAGATAAATGAAATATTTTATAAAAAATATCTAACTTTCAATTACAAAGATCAGGATGGACATTAAATAGAATTATTGACATGCAACTAGCAATTAATCAATATATTCCACTAAAAGGATCATCTTATTTTGAATAACCTAACATAATAGAAAAGCAATTCTATTTCCCGTAGATAAAGATGCTGAAAGAATAACAAAATATAAAACTGTTATTCTTGTTTTTTTAAAAAACTTCTAAATATAGAATTAGATTCTCATACACCAAATAGTTTAACTAAAAAACATTAAAAGCATAACTGCAAATAAAGGAACATGTGTATATTTTAAAAATTATCAATATACACGAAAAGTTCTATTTCTTATTTATGCTGATAGTGAAAGTTTACTTTTAAATATGGACAATTGGGAAACACATACCTAAAAACCGATTACAATGAAATATCAAAAACATGAACCAAAAGGATTTTGATACTACAGAAAAACGTATTTCGAAATTATAAACATCCTGTTGTTTATAGAGAATCATATTGTCATTAAAAATTTATCGAATATTTAAAACTGGAGGTTCCAGAAATTGGAAAAATTCATTTTGAAATTAAAGAAATGGAACCACATTTATTTGAATCAAACAAAAAATCATTATAATACTAAATTTTGTACCTTGTGTAAATATCATTATACGAATAGTAATAAAAAAGTTCGTCATCATTATCACCTAACTGGAAATATATTGCTCCATAATGCAATAATTGTAATCTAAAACTACAACAACCTGATGTTGTACATATTTATTTACATAGTTTATATGATAATGATTCTAATGCTTCTGTTAAAGAACTTTGTTATTTTAACACAGAAATAGAACGAATACCAAACACTGAATATAAACACATTACACATGGTAAACATACAGAATTTTAGAACTGAGATTTGTTGGTATATTTAAATTTATGGCTTCTTGACACGACAAGGTCTCAACAAACTTAAACAAAACAAATCAATTAAAGAATGAAAAGCACTTTTCTTCTGGATTATTTAAGTTACTAATGAGAAAAGGTGTTTATTCATATGGTTATATGGTTTATTGGAAAAAATTTGAAGAAACACAATTCCCACCAAAATAAAATTTTACAATAAATTAAATCATTGTAAACTATTTGGAAAATGATTATATATTTGAAGTACATTAGAAAAAAAATTACATGATATACATAAAGATTTACCATTAGCTCCTGAATCAAAACTTGATGTAGGTAAAAATGAAAGCAAATTATTAACTACTTTAGATGAAAAACATAACTATGTAGTTCATTATAGAAATCTTAAACAATATTATTCTTTGGGAATGCAACATTCAAAAATACATAAAGTTTTTAAAATCAGACTATAATGGTTAAAGGTTTATATAGCTTTAAACACACAGTTAAGAACTATAGCTACAAATGATTTTGAAAAAGATTTCTATAAACTAATGAAAAACTCTGTATTTTGAAAAAAAGTGGAAAATATCAGAAATGAACAAAACTAAAATTATTTTCATATAGTAAAATATGAGATAAACATGTAGCAAATTGAAACTTTAATTGTAAAATCTTATTTATTGAGAATCTTGCTGCTATTCATATGTATAAATCGTAAATATGTTTTGATAAACCCATTTATGTGGAATTAGTTTTCACTATAGAGTTATAAACCCTAAATATTAAGAAAATATTGAATTATAAAGATTGTTTTATTTACAATATTCAATGTGAAGATCTTTTACAAAGATCAAATAAAACACAAAGAGTTTTATATACAAAAACTACAAACACTGAATAAAATAAAACAATGAAATTATTAAAATAAAAGATGATCAAAGTAAAATAAAACATGAAAGTATTACAGTGAAAGATAAAAGTATTCAAGTAAAAGATGGAATCATTAAAGTAAAAGATGTAATAATTAAATCAAAAGACGTTCAAATTATAAATTTGATGCAAATATTTGATACTTATTTTAAAAATTGAATGTAGCTTTAAATAATAAACTAAATGGAAAACTAAACATACTAACAGGTTTTAAACATAAATACTTACTTTTCACCTGATTAATATATTTTAACATTTAATGTCAATGTCAATGTTTATAGTTTACATTGTTAAGAATTGTGTATTATATTTTGAAACTTACTTTCAATTGGTTCTCTAGACATATCTATTGTTAGAAATCGAAATTCATCATTTCAAAATTTACTATACAATTCTTTAAAATTAAAAAACTTTCAATATCCACAAACAAACTAATGGTAAAAATGATTTAAATTTGGAACATTTTGTCTAAAAATATTTAAATAATATATTATTGGTTTTTTTGAATAACATTGAACTCAATAAATGCTATCTATAACTTTGTGTCTACCCTAGTAAAATAATTTCAAACCATGTCTTGATTTCTAGAGTGAAGTCATCAAATACAACAACTGAATATGCTTCACAATCATCTAATGGAGTAATTTCATCATTATTTTCAATAAAACTAACCATTTATAATTGATTTTATCTTAATTTTTTTACATTGTTTTATAAATTGTTGATATTTTGGTTTTTCTAGACTTTCTGAATAAACATACAAACGGTTACTTTTATTCCAAATTTAAACATCCTGGAGCCATAATACAATTATCAATCATCAACGTTATTTTTCAGCAACCACTTGGTTCAATTATTGCACACCTTACAGAATTCGGTAAAAGTTCACCATGTTTATTTCTTAACTTATTTGTGCAATTCTTAATTGTTGTTCCCCAAGGGTTTTGTTCACTTATTAACAATTTTTCATTTATTAATAATTTATTCATTTATTAACAATTTTTCAGAAATAAATTATTAGGTATTTCATCTTAATGATAAATCCTCTATACTTAGAAAACGATTGACTGCTCCAATATGTAATAATTATACTAATGTTTCATTAGTTGGTTTTTATTCAACTTCTTTAACACCAAGTATTACAACAAAAAATAATAAACTTTATTGAAATGGAGACACAATACATATACCTGTAGTTTATTACAGTTCAAAAAAATTAAAAAGAAATTATATATTTGAAAAAACAAAATATTCGCCTTACAGCAGATGAAATTTTAAATAGACCTGTTAATGAAAGTGAGTGTAGAACTCACTATGGATACAGCAGATAGTATTCAAAGTTTACTAGGTTTTAATAATCAAATTGATGAAGCTAATGAAAAAGCTGTAGGTAAAGATGTTCCTAATTAATACGTTTTGAATTAAGAAATATAAATTTTTATCTTGTTGCTGGAATCTATATAAAACCTAATGATAATTTTCATAAAGAAAGTAATACTATTATTTCATTTAAACACAATGCAGAGTTTGGTGGACCAATAATTTATGAACTAAATTATCCTATAAATGTTAATATTTTAAATAAATTCAGCATTTCGAAGTTACTATAACAGATGAAAATAATAATTTAATTGACTTCAATAGTAGTACTGTTATACTTATTTAGGAATATGTTATTAAATTTTTTCATTGATGAATAAAATTGAAAGTTATCAGTTTTGTTCATTTACTGTTATTGCAAAAACTAAAAATAATTTAAATGTTCCTAATAAACATACAGAAATTGAAATAAATATTGGTAATGGTTGGCTTCAACCAAATAATACCCAATTTTGGATGAAATTTAGTATTATTGGAAATCATGGTATAGATTGTCCAGCTAGATATGGAAACTCAATCAAAAAATTTATTGATATTTATGTAACTAAATTTTTTGACTTTATAACAACTAAAAAAAGAAAATATTGTATTATCTAGAATTGAACATCCTTTTATTTCATCAACTCTTTTACTACACCTAACTTTAACATAAGTGACAGACAACATATTCTTCATGCTGGAATAATAAATATTAAAAAATGTACTTTACCCATTTTCAAAGTTTGGTGGACTTTTTTAGGATAATAAACGAATTATGTTTGAAGGAAGCTTAACTGTAGTTTTTACATGTAGTTCAAGTTCTGGAGATGCCATTTCACATTGGTTTTATAAAAATAATGCTGGTGTTGAAATAAAAGATACACTTCGAAACGAAGGTAAATCGTGTACCTGTTGTTAAATATGTAGCAAATTATAAACTTGAACAATTGGAAAATATTTTTAAAAATCCTAAAATTTCTATTTCTTTTTATGAACTTCACACAGAAGAAGTTGCCTAATTATCTGGTGAAAACAATTTTGAACTAGATATAACAATTTACTATAACTCTATAGAAATTTATATGCCATATTTTGTTTTTGTTTTATTTCATACAAATCGTAAAAATAATCAGTTAGTAAATTTATCATTATCTGATCATCGTAAACTACAGAATATATATTTAAAAAATAGTAAAAACGAAGTTTCTCCTCAGGAAATGTGGAGTATTAATCCACCAAATAATTTTCTAAAAGCATATGATGCATTTCTTGATTTTAGGATGATCACCTTACTAAAAGAAGTTATTGATATTAATCCAATAGTTTTACAACTAATTATCCAATTTATGTAATAAATATGATACGTTGAAAAATGTCATAACTACACAAAAAACAAATATGAAACTTCGTGCAACGTTTAGAGATATTCCAAATGACACACATCCTTATAATTATGTATGGTAAAAAGAATCTTACATATGATGCACAACATAGATTGCTTACTGAAAATCTTTAATTATTAATGTTTGCATCTATGTGAATGAATGAAAAACTTAAAAGTTTATAATAGTGTTAACTTCATGCTTATATAAATTTCTGAAACATTTTAAGGAAGATAGAAAAAATAAAAACTTCAAGTTTTAGTACAATATAGATTTGTTAACTAATTTATTTTATTTATTTACTTACAATCAGAATCTAAAATTTTTAAAGTAATGTACATTTGTTTTAACTAATACATTTGAAATTATTTACTTACATTCACAATTTAAAATTTTTAAAATAGTGTCCTATTTGTTACCTTAGTCATTTTATTTATTTAATTAAATTCACAGTTTGATTTTTTCTAATAATGTACTTTTTTAACTGTTGTTGTTTTTGTGGTCTTCAGTCCTGAGACTGGTTTGATGCAGCTCTCCATGCTACTCTATCCTGTGCAAGCTTCTTCATCTCCCAGTACCTACTGCATCCTACATCCTTCTGAATGTGCTTAGTGTATTCATCTCTTGGTCTCAGTCTACGATTTTTACCCTCCACGCTGCCCTCCAAAGCTAAATTTGTGATCCCTTGATGCCTCAAAACATGTCCTACTAACCGATCCCTTCTTCTAGTCAAGTTGTGCCACAAACTTCTCTTCTCCCCAATCCTATTCAATACCTCCTCATTGGTTACGTGATCTACCCACCTTATCTTCAGCATTCTTCTGTAGCACCACATTTCGAAAGCTTCTATTCTCTTCTTGTCCAAACAAGTTATCGTCCATGTTTCATTTCCATACATGGCTACACTCCATACAAGTATATTCTGAAACGACTTCCTGACACTTAAATCTATACTCGATGTTAACAAATTTCTCTTCTTCAGAAACGATTTCCTTGCCATTGCCAATCTACATTTTATATCCTCTCAACTTCGACCATCATCAGTTATTTTACTCCCTAAATAGCAAAATTCCTTTACAACTTTAAGTGTCTCAATTCCTAATCTAATTCCCTCAGCGTCACCCGATTTAATTTGACTACATTCCATTATCCTTGTTTTGCTTTCGTTGATGTTCATCTTATATCCTTCTTTCAAAACACTGCTCATTCCATTCAACTGCTCTTCCAAGTCCTTTGGAGTCTCTGACAGAATTACAATGTCATCGGCGAACCTCAAAGTTTTTACTTCTTCTTGATTAATTTTAATACCTACCCCAAATTTTTCTTTTGTTTCCTTTACTGCTTGCTCAATATACAGATTGAATAACATCGGGGACAGGCTGCAACCCTGTCTCACTCCGTTCCCAACCACTGCTTCCCTTTCATGTTCCTCAACTCTTATAACTGCCATCTGGTTTCTGTACAAATTGTAAATAGCCTTTCGCTCGCTGTAGTTTACCCCTGCCGCCTTCAGAATATGAAAGAGAGTATTCCAGTCAATATTGTCAAAAGCTTTCTCTAAGTCTACAAATGCTAGAAACGTAGGTTTACCTTTTCTTAATCTATCTTCTAAGATAAGTCGTATGGTTAGTGTTGCCTCACGTGTTCCAACATTTCTATGGAATCCCAACTGATCTTCCCCGAGGTCCGCTTCTACCAGTTTTTCCATTCGTCTGTAAAGAATTCGCGTTAGTATTTTGCAGCTGTGACTTATTAAACTGATAGTTCTGTAATTTTGACATCTGTCAACACCTGGTTTTCATGGGATTGGAATTATTATATTCTTCTTGAAGTCTGAGGGTATTTCGCTTGTCTCATACATCTTGCTCACTAAATGGTAGAGTTTTCTTCGGCCTGGCTCTCCCAAGGCTGTCATTAGTTCTAATTGGATGTTGTCTACTCCAGGGGCCTTGTTTCGGCTTAGATATTTCAGTGCTCTGTCAAACTCTTCACGCAGTATCATATCTCCCATTTCATCTTCATCTATATTCTCTTCAATTTCTATAATATTGTCCTCAAGAACATTGCCCTTGTATAGACCTTCTATATACTCCTTCCACCTTTCTGCTTTCCCTCCTTTCCTTAGAACTGGGTTGCCATCTGAGCTCTTGATATTCATACAAATGGTTCTCTTCTCTCCAAAGGTGTCTTTAATTTTCCTGTAGGCAGTATCTATCTTACCCCTAGTGAGACAAGCCTCTACATCCTTACATTTGTCCTCTAACCATCCCTGCTTAGCCATTTTGCATTTCCTTTTTTAACTAATACATTTTAATTAATTTACTTACTTTCGCAATTTGATTTCTTAAAAAATGGACTTTTTTATCTAATTCTTTTTAATTAATTCACTTACTTTCACAATATGATTTTTTAAAATAATGTACTTTCTTAACTAATACATTTTAATTATTTACTTACTTTCAAAATATATTTTTAAAATGAATTTTTCTTAAATAATTCATTTTAATTATTTAATTACCTTCACAGTTTAAAATGTTTAAAATAACTTCCTTTTTTTAACTAAGACATGTTATTAAGTTAGAATCATGTTGTAAATGAAATAAATGAATTTTGAAATCAGTTATTTATTATAATTAGTTGTATTATTGTAAAAAATAGGTATTTGGTTAATGTTATTAAATCTATTTAATTAATTAAATATATATATTTTTAATGATTTTTAAAAATCAGTTCTGTTATTTCTAAAATACAGAATTTATTTTAAAATTGCGTTAGTGTGCCAGAACATACAAAATATATATACTAATAAGTCGTTATTACATGACACACCAGCAGGTACTATTGCTACAAATTGCTACCTTCAGTCAAGCTATCCGTTACATGAGCTGATAATATTTGGTATAAGTTAGTTCATTTGTAATTTATGCACTGTAAGTCACTATTAGGTCCCCCAGAATGTGATTCGGGTGATTTAAAATAGCTGCAACATAACATATTCGGATATTATGTTGCATGATGTGATCATGTACAATGTGCCTCATGTCAAACTCAGAGAACAGATTTTGAAATAATCCGATCCATCATTTCAGCAGGTATTGCAAATACTAGATGAGTAAGATTCAGGTGCCCTATCGGCTGATAAATTTGAGCAGCCAGCAATTTTTCAGGATGGGTCCCTTGTTTGTGACTGGCCCATTATGTAATGGCAGCTTGCGCTCGCCATGCTTAGTAAACAATGCTCCAGACTGCGTCAGCAGCTCGCTAAACAGGTCGCTACACAGGTGAACAGAATTAAGTCTTGCCCTCAGTTTTATTCACAGCACAAACGCCAAGAATACCCCTCCCTATGAGCACAGTGTTACGCTTGTTGCAAGACAGAACATGTACCATCCATATGTTTCCAACAGAACAAACACAAGAACTCTGCCCACTCACAATAATCTAGTCATGAGGCTCATGTCATTAATGCAGTGTATTCCAAGTCTGCAACAGGCATTTGCAAACTTGCACATGTGCAGTTTCTTCAGTGCTATTCCAGTCCAACAAACTTTTTGTGCCTTTTGCCTCTTTGTAGGAAATTTGTGAAATTTCAGTTGGACACTGGTGCCTCTGTTACATTGCTGAATCGTCACACATATGCAATATTTGGCTCCCCACACCTGTCTAAAACTAGCACTCAATTGACGGCTTCTAACGGACAAGACATTCCTGTTCTCAGAAATTGTACTTTGGCTGCCACGGATCGCTCACGTTTGTGAACAGTGACTCTTATAATGCTACTATCACGTGACTGTTTGAACATATTTGGTCTTGATGCATTTGATTTATTTGGCTTTAACATTCAGGACAATGTGTTGCTAGTGTCTACATTCCACGCAAAAGATAGCTTGCTAAAAGAATTCCTGAAATTCTCTTCTAAAGGTTTAGCCAAGGCTAACATTTTTGTTGCACATATTACTCCGAAAGACAATGCTCAACCGAAATTTAGCCAGGTCAGACCTGCTCCCATTGCATCAGGGTACAAGGTCACTGGTGAACTTAAAGAATTGCAAGACAGCAGAGCCATTGCGCTCATACAAGCTAGTCAGTGGGGCAGGTCTACAGGTTTTGCTCCCCAAACCCTCAGGTCGCATTCACCTCTGTGTTGACTTTAAGTCTACAGTCAACCCACAAACTGTCATTGATACTTATCCATAGCCACGCCAAGAGTACCTCATGGACTGATTAGGTGCTGGTCGCTGTTTTCCAAAAATTGATTTGCACAATGCATGTCTTAAAATAACGCTCAATGAATAATCTCAAAAAGTGTGTGTAGTAAATACTCATTTGGGCTTGTTTAAATATTTGCATTAGCCTTTTGGCAGTGCTTCCGCACCCACCATATTCCAACGGTATTTGGAACAACTGACTACTCAAGTGCCAAACTCTTCAACCTATTGGGACGACATTGTCGTAGCAGGTCGTACACCTGAAGATCATATTACAAATTTGCGTGCTTTGTTTCGTGCATTATCTGATGCAAGACTAAAGTGTAGACTGGGCAAGTGTGATATTTTTGAACCTGAGTTGCAGTGTCTTGCTCATGTCATAAACAGTCAAGGTGTACATCCTCCTCAGTCACATTTGTTAACCATACGAGATTTGCTAGTTACTCACAATGTTACAGAATTGTAGCCAGTCTTATGGAAATTGAACTATTATGTTCGGATCTTACCGAATGGTGCACAAATCGCAGCTCCTTTGCATCGCTTTGTCGCAAAAACGTCCCCTTTGTTTGACAGATGAGTGGCAAGTATCTTTTCAAAAACATAAAGATGCAATGCTCAGTGATTGATGCTTAATTCTCTTTGATCCCGACAAACCAGTTGTGTCGCTAGTTTACGCTTCCTCTTACAGAATTGGTACATTGCATTCGCACAGAATTGGTGATAAAGACAGGCCTGTAACTTTCGCATCAATAGTTCGTCCAAAGATTAGTGTAACTATTCACAAACAGAGGAGGAGGCTTTGGCTATTGTGCATGGTGTCACCAAATTCCACTACTAATTGCATTGGAAAATTCTACTTAGCAACGGATCACAAACCTTTGCAGTCCTTGTTTCATCCGACGAAACCGCTTTCTGTACGAACTGCCCAAAAATTGCATGGATGGGCTTTGTCGTTATCTCAATACCAGTACGAGATTTTGTATCGTCCGACAGCTCAACACGGTAATGCAGACGCACTTTCACGCCTTCCGATTGGCCCTGATACAAACTTTGACGCTTCTTCTCCATTTTGTTGTCACATCGATGCTCACAATTCTGAACTGCTTAAATTATTTCCGCTGACATAGGAAAATCACACAGGCCACGTACGTTGATTCAGAGTTGAACATGATGCTAACATACATTCACACATCTTGGTCTCTTTCCTCACATAGCATAAAGAACTCCGTAGTGCTCCCAACTTTGCAAATCGGCATAGCCTCGCTATGCTGAAAGGAGTGATTCTTGTTCAAATTGATAGCGGACTGTCAGGAGTGTTGATCCCAAAAGCTTTGCGAAATGAAGTGTTGCAGCTACTTCACCAAGGACACCGTGGGATTGTTCGTACAAAACAGTTAGCGCTTCGACACTGTACTTGGCAGGGTATTGACACTCCTAATAAGATACATGAAGTCACAGTGTTACGCATGTGCAGAAAATAAGTGCGCTCGCCACAAAAATTCTCTGCTTGGCCTAAGGTTTCCTTTTGCTCTGCCGATGAACTCGATGACTTCACGCAGCACATTTCACGTTTTGTCAAGAAGGTTTACCTGAAGTCACAGCGTCGGATAACGGCCCTCAGTTCACGTCAAATGAATCTGAAACATTCTGTGAACGCAATTGCATACACCATCTAACTAGTGCACCGTTCTATCCACAGTCAAATGGCGACACGGAATGTTTTGTCAGAACCTTCAAGCAGCAGGTGGCCAAACTTCGTTTAGTACACACCACGGATCAAGCACTGCAACTATTTCTCGCCTCCTATCGTTCGCTCCCACGAGGTGGACCATCTCCGGCGGAATTGCTTCACGGCCGCCACCATCGGACACTGCTCCATCTGCTCCACCCTCCTCAGGACCCGGCGCCGAAGAAAAGCCGCAAGTATCGCTCCGCATCGATTGATATTACGTTTTACAGGCATTTTAGTGGCAGCGGACAGTAGACCCAAGGCGACATCATCCGTCGACTTGGCGCTTGCTTGTATCTCATTTCAGGTCCAGAAGGGTTGCAGCGTCGACATCACGATCAACTTCACCACTGTCATGTACACGGTGAACTATCTGTGTCTCTTCCCCGGATTCACTGATCCCAAGGGCAGTGCGGTCACAGCAGCCGCCAGAGGGTGTCATCAGGACACCACAGGACGACCACATGGAGACGGAGCCTTCGCCCCCTCCGCCTCCACTCGTCCTACCGATGGAGCTGGACCCGTCCAAACCACAGCCGCTGACTCCTTCTTCATCTGGTTATTGGCATCGGGAGGTCGTCGCGTAACCTTCTGGTCGATTTCCGGGGTACGTTCCCGCCAGAGTGGAGGCCGGATGGCGGGGTACGCCGGAAGTTTGACGTCCCCTGCAGCCGCAGCTTCCGGTCCAGCGATGCGTCCGCTCTCCTGCCTCCTCCACCGCTGTTGCGATGATAACAGCCAATAGTACGCTGACTAGAACGACACCAAGACAGGAGCGGCATCTAGGCCAAGAGAACATAAGCGTCGCTCCGCCTAGCCGCGGCCGAACTAGAAGACCAGCCGTCATCCAAACGCTTTAGCCGTGACTTACGAAATTTTGTGTTGTTCTTGCATTGAAATTGTTTATAGCAAACGACATTGATTATTTGCATGTCGCCAACTACTTGCGACACCTCTTTGTGAAAACGCAATGTTAAGTACAATCAATTTAACATACTGTAATAAACTCCATTAATAAATTTTGCTTGAATTGTTGTCTAGCTGTCAGGGAAAACAGCTTCTTAGGCACCCTACATTAGACGAGTGGGAAGGGTATTAAAGTTCAGAGTCGTGAAACTTTGTATTTGTGTTCATTATCGACACATCAGACTTACGGAGCATTTGTCGTCAAGGCCGGCCGGAGTGGCCGTGCGGTTCTAGGCGCTACAGTCTGGAACAGAGCGACCGCTACGGTCGCAGGTTCGAATCCTGCCTCAGGCATGGATGTGTGTGATGTCCTTAGGTTAGTTAGGTTTCATTAGTTCTAAGTTCTAGGCGACTGATGACCTCAGAAGTTAAGTTGCATAGTGCTCATAGCCATTTGAACCACTTGTCGTCAATTTTAGGAGATTCGGATTCCGACACTGAAGAACCAAAGAAACTTGTGTAGTTATGCGTGTTCAAGTACAGATATATGTAAACAGGCAGAATAGGGTGCCGCGGTCTTTAACCCTGTATACGACAACAAGTGTCTGGCGCAGTTGTTTATATCTGCTACAATGGAAGGTTATCAAGATTTAAATGAGTTTCAGCAAGGTGCTGTAGTCGGCGCATGAGCAATAGGCACAGTCTCTCGGAGGTAGCGATGAAGTGGGGATTTCCCACACGACCATTACATGAATGTTCCGTGAATATCAGGAATCAGTTAAAACATCAAATCTTAGATATCGCTGTGGCCGGAAGAAGATCCTGAAAGAACGGGACCAACGACGACCGAAGAGAATCGTTCAACGTGACAAAAGTGCATGTCTTCCGAAAACTGCTGTAGCTTTCAATGCTTGGCCACCAACAACTGCCAACATGCCAACCATTCTACGAAACATCATCGATATGGGCTTTCGGAGCCGAAGGTCCACTAGTGTAGCCTTGTGACAGCACGACACAAAGCTTTACGCTTCGCCTGGGCTCTCAACACCGGCATTATACTGTTGACTGGAAGCACGTTGCCTGGTTGGACGAGTCTCGTTGCAAGTTGTATCTAGCGGCTGGACGTGTACGGGTATGGAGACAACCTCATGAATCCATGGACCTGCGTGTCAGTAGGGGACTGTTCAAGCTGGTGGATGTTCCTTAATGGTGTGAGGCATGTGCAGTTGGAGTGACATGGGACCCCTGATGCGTCTAGATACGACTCCGACAGGTGACACGTACGTAAGCATCCTGTCTGATCAGCTGCACCCGTTCATGTCCGTTGTGCATTTCGACAGTTTGGGCAATTCCAACAGGACAATGCAACACCGCAAAAGTCCCGCATGACTACAGAGTAGCTCCAGTAATACTCTTCTGAGTTTAAATACTTCCGCTGGCCACCACACTCCCTAAACATGAACATTATTCAACATATCTGGGATGCCTTACAACGTGCTGTTTAGAAGAGATCCCCAACCCCTCGTACTCTTACGGATTTATGGACAGCCCTGCAGGATTCATGGTGTCAGCTCCCTCCAGAATTACTTCAGATATCAGTTGAGTCCATGCAACATCATGTTGTGGCATTTATGCATGCTAGCGGGGTCCTACACGACATTATGCAAGTGTACAAGATTCTTTGCTCTTCAGTATATATTAGTCTGGTCAAATAGTGTACGTCAACATTCAAAGTGTTCATTAAGCAAGGATTGGCTGAAACAGAGGAACATAATGTAGCATAAGACGAATAGGTGTTTTTGAGAGATGGAGTAGTGAGGTTAACAAGGCAAAAGACAAAGCTTAGTAGAAATTCTTGAGTGTCACAGAAGGTAAGAATGTAAATAATGAAGGGAGAAAATATAAAACTGCAGGAAATGAAGCATAGGAAAGGAAATACAGACGTCTAAAAACGAAATCCAGAGGCAGTGTAAAATGGTTATGTAGGATTATCTAGAGGATAACTGCAAATATATAGAAACATGTATAACAAGAGGAAACATACTGCTGGTAGCTGGTCATAGGCTGTGTTCCAATGAACAATATAGAGACTGAAGTGTTGACACTTTCTGCTGGACCTGACCATCATTTTGCAAGACAATGCTCAGGAACGTACAGTGCAAGCAGTTACTGATTTGTTTGACTGATGGGGTTGCTAAGTGCTATACCACCTAATGCACTCCCCTGACTTAAGCGTTCGTAAGTTCAACTCGATTTCTAAATTGAAGGAAACACTTCACGGCATTCGC
This sequence comes from Schistocerca serialis cubense, assembly GCF_023864345.2. NCBI lineage: Eukaryota > Metazoa > Arthropoda > Insecta > Orthoptera > Acrididae > Schistocerca > Schistocerca serialis. The sequence goes on along the minus strand of NC_064638.1, from coordinate 63,516,240 downwards.
TTCAGAACTGCTACAAATTCGTCGGTCAATAGACCGCGCCGCTCGAACTGTCAACACAACTGCCACTGTTGTATCCTACGACTTCCACATCGCTGGCAACGGTTTATATACAATGCTGGTGACTACTTTGAAGGTCAGTAAAACTTTGAAACACGTATCTATTTGGCACGAGCTGCAAATAAATAGTTGCCACTATTAAAGTTCCAACCTTCGTATGATGCTGCAGATCAGATCACGTAACTAATCAGGTAGTACTGAATATAATAGGGAAGAAAATAAATCTGTGACACAACTTGACTAAAAGAAGCATTAGGTTGATAGCACACTTTCTGAAACGTCAAAGATTCACTAATTTCTTGTTGGAATGAAGCGTGGGGGTGGCAGTTGTAGAGGCATACCAAGAAATGAATACAGTCATCTTGTTCAAATGGATATGAAGGGGCTTGCACAGAGTGGCATAGCACAGAGAGTGTTAGAAACCAGTCTTCGGACGGAAGACCACAAAGACAAAAACTAACACTTTCAAGATTGGCTGTATTTGATCACGTTGTCTTGATGTGTTATCTGTATAGATATTGTAGGTTTTGCTCACGTAGGTTTACAGCATTGTAGACGTGTTGACACTTGCTCGGATGTTACTGACATGGAAGTGACGAAAAAGTTCGTCAGTGTATATGTAGCCCTACACTGTGTGAAAGGGAAAGTGGTGCTGCAGAAAACTGTTAAAAACAAGTATTATTGATGAAGTGCGAAACGAAGAAACACTAAAAAGAAAAGACGAGGAAAAATGCCTATGGAAAACCCTGAGGGGGCTCTCAGCTGCTAAATATTTACTGCGCTATACTGAGTATTGAGCAACAATATTTAGTATCTGAGAATGATATTGACAGTTTGCACAATATATTGCAGGAGCCCACTGATCTTTAAAGATATTGACACTTGCTCAATATATTGCGTAATATCTTGCACCGTGTAAGTATGATGCTCTGCAATACATGGCAGTTACTGCCTCCACCACGTGATATACGGCCTTGTAAAGAACCGATACAGACACTTCAAATGAATGTGAGTACACCATGAAACAGAGATGAAACGTAATCATCTGTGGAAATGCATTCAGGTGAACAGTTTGATTACTTATACAGAAATTAGCTGTAGAAACTTCCGACGAAGCCGGCCTTGGTGGCCGAGTGGTTCTAGGCACTACAGTCTGGAACCGCGCTACCGCTAAGGTCGCTGCTTCGAATCTTGCCTCGGGCATGGATGTGTGTGATGTCCTTTGGTTAGTTAGGTTTAAGTAGTTCTAAGTTCCAGGAGACTGATGACCTTAGAAGTTAAGTCCCATAGTGCTCTGAGCCATTTGAACCATTTTTGAACCATCCAACGAAATTGTTTAAGTGCAAGGAAATAACACGGGAACCGATTATTTATTCGTTTCAGAAGATTGAACTATGTATTGCGGAACTACTGAATAGCTCGATCTATGGAATAAAACATCACACTCTTTTCGGGTTTGTAGATCGCTTATAGCATTGTGGAAAGTGAGATCCGACGATTATATGAACAGCACCTTTGGTGATTACAAAAGACTTAACGAGGTTCAACAGTCAGCTGAAAGAGTCCTCGTTCATCACCAAAAAAAAATTCGGATGCCGTTCTCTAAGCAAGTTAGTACGCCTTGTGCAGAAATGCTTCCAAACCACTCTTCGCCCATCGCCGGTTCCTCTTGCTTTTCTTTTCGCGCCGCTTAAACATTCCAATTATTGTAAAACATGCAAGATATACGTCATCGCTCGTCGACATTTTCCCTATGAAGGCAAAGCACTAAACGACGCGTGCCTGGCATAAATATTGCACAATAATATTGTGCCTCGGACTTTTGTGACATGTATTGACACAGTATTACTTCACAGTAAATACTGAGCATGAGTGGGCCTCTTTGTCATGAAAAGGGACTTAATAATTTAAACGCAGTGAGGAATCGAAACATAATTACTGAAAGCGGCTTTCTCAGGAGTTGCATAGAATCGATGAGATAACCTCAAGGTAATGAAACTAGAGAGTACACAGTAGATAATGCAGTAAAGGGGAAGGCACTACTCTGTGAACACCATCGCAGTTGGAATGCAACAAGGCTATTGGACACGTTGATGTAGAGAGAAAAGAGTGAACACTTACGAAAATCCATTATAAGTAGCTGCAAGTTCTTGATTCACAAATAAATAAATGATGGGTTGCTTCTTCTTAACTGAAAATGAAATAATAATTTCTTAATGTTTCTATCAAATATAAAGGATGTGGAGAAGAGTATTCTGAATGACGTTGCTCCTGGGTTCCTTCTTAAGAATATGTGGGTGACAATGGATAGTTACAGCTCCAAGAATGCCATCAGGCCTCTGTACGGGATTAGTCGAGTGTGTGGCCTCATTTCTTCGAGTAGTAACAATGGACACATTAGAGCCACAGGATACAGTGGGTTGGCCGGAAGAATCGCCAGCGTCAGCGTAACAGCGATATGGCTAACTGGAATCACTGCAGTCTGCTCATACTGCAACTATACACAGTCCTGCTTGAGGCCAGTGGGTTCATGAATTGCCATCACAAAAATTACCCACAGCGTTAGGATTACTGTTGATGTGGGTCCCATCTGTCATGCTGTTAATTACTTGTTTAACTACCAAAAACAAGCATGTGTGTGAAATTATTGAGTTGTTTGAACCAGTAGACAAATTGCTTTCTTATCAGCAAGACAGCTATGGCAGAAAATCGTTCACTAAAACTCGGTTAACTGTTGTACTTATATTTGCAGTGTTTATTACATTCGTTTGCAGTGCTGCACTTGCCACAGTAGTACACAGTTCTTATAATAAGTGGAAGTATAAAATAATACACTATTTGGGAGCGTACGGACTTCTTTGGCAACTGCAGTTCGTCGGTGTAGTGCTGGCAGTGCGAGACCGGATGGGGCGATTCACGTGCAGCTGGTCAGGAGCGTGCGGACGCCTCTGCACGGGGAGGCGGAGCTGGACGAGGCGGTGGCCTCCGGAGGGCGGCGGTGGGCGGCGGGGGGCGAGCTGCGGCGGCTGCAGCGCGCCAGGCTGGCCCTGCACCGCGTCGCCCGCCTCTGCGGACAGCACTTCGGCCCTGCGTTGCTGCTGTCCGTGCTGCAGCACGCGGTCCAGATGGTCTCCCTAACGTACAACGTCGTACAGTTAGCACAGCGACCGAGACCCCACACACCGGACACGTGCTGCCACGTATTCTCTCTACCTCTTCGTGCTGGCTATAACTCTCAGCCTGCTGGCAATGTGCTGGCTTTGTTCCTCTGCGGCAGACCTAGCTGACGAAGTCGGCAAGCTGATGGGGAAGCTTCAGATTCTGTTGCAGCGAGGAATTACCTCTGACGTCCTCTGTCTGTCGATAAAGAGAATGAACTTCTCTGCTGCGGGCTTCTTTGATATTGGTCTAAGGTTATTTGTAGCAGCTATTGGAGCTACTATCACTTATGTTGTAATACTTATTCAGTTACACGCATACATTAAATAAAAAGATATAAATTTATTGAGTTTTCTTTATATGTAAACGTAGTAATTGTTTTTATTTATAGATCTCATAACTCTGACTTCAGAGCATTTCTGCACAAGCTAGAAAGGGTTCTTGGTTCAGTTTATAGGATGTACCAAAAATTTGTTGTATGTGGTGACTTCAATAATAGCTCTGTATGTGATTGTGCAAGAAAAAGGATGTTGGAAGATCGCCTAAATTCATATGATCTGGTGTGGACTGTGCTTTTTCCAACCAGGATGCAGGGCAGCAGTAGCATAGCCACAGACACTATTTTTATACATTCTTCATTACTAGATGGGCATTATGTTATAAAATGGTGAATGGCCTTTCAGACCTTGATGCACAAATTTTAACACTAAAAGATTTTTGTACTCAAGCAAATGTTATGTATAATTACAAACCATGTAGAAAAGCTAATCCAATGACAAGAGAGAGTTTTTTAAACCTCTTTAAGGAACAAGAGTGGCACGATGTTTATAGTTCCACTAATATACATGACAAATATAATACTTTACTTAATAATTTCTCATGCTCTTTGAAAGGTGCTTCCCATTCTAATGTTCTAAATCGGGTGCTAGCAGTAAAAGGCAGCCTGGGTGGCTGATTAGTGGAACAAGCATGTCATGCAGAACAATGTGGGAATTATATCAAAATGTCAGAAGAGTCACAATTGTACTACAATAGCCCATTACAGACTGTATTATAAGGTACTTAAAATGTTATTAGGAAGGCAAAGAGTATGTGGTATGCAAATAAAATAGGTAAGTCACAGGATAAATTAAAACCATATGGTCAGTTTTGTAGGAAAAGTCCGATCAGCAGGCCAAGGTCGACGATGTAAAGCCAGTACATACAAAAATATCTCTGCTACTGATAAGTCAGATGTGTGTACAGTATTTAACAATCGCTTTCTGAGCATTGTATGCGAATTAAATAAAAACTTACTTTCTACAGGGAATTATATAACTCTCTTGGAAAATGTCTTTTTGAGACTGATATCTAAATACTCCTATATGATACCGACAAGGAGGAGACTGAGTCAATAATTAAATCACTGAAGACGAAAGACTCTCGTGGGTATGATGGAGTATCTATCAGAATATTAAAGTACTGTGCTGCACATGCTAGCCCTGTATATAGCCATATTTGCAATTTTCTCCTTAAGAATGGTCAGTTTCCTGAAGGATTCAAGCACTCAGTAGTAAAGATGTTTTATAAAAAAGAGAGAAAGAGATAACGTAGACAATTTTAGACCTGTTTCTATGCCATTAGTGTTTGCTAAAGTTATTGAGAAGACTCTGTATGTAATGATAACTGATCATTTTCCTTCACATAATTTGCTGTCGAATGTAGAGCTCAGTTTTAGCAGTGGTTTAACAAATGAAAGTGCTATATTCTCTTCTCTCTGTGAATTACTGGGTGGACTAACCAAAAGATTTCAAACGCTAGGCATCTTTTTTGATTTAAATGTGGCTTTTGACTGTGTTGCTCATGATATATTGTTCCAGAAGTTGGACAGTTATGGAATATTGGGAGGAGCTCACAATTGGTTCTCCTCTTACTTTAATAACAGACAGCAAAAGGTCATTTTTCAGTGTTGAGAACGGCTATGACGTGGGGTCTGAGTGGGATGCAGTTAAATGGGGGTGCCACAGGGATCAGTGCTGGGGCTATTAGTGTTCCTCATTGCTCTCTAGTATTACAGATGATTCTAAGATATTTTTGTTCACTGATGACACTGGCTTGGTGTTGTGTGCAACACTGGCAAGATTCAAAATAGTGCAGCTCAAGACATAAGTTCATGCCTTGTAGAAAATAAACTAACGCTAAATCACAGCAAAACTCGGATTTTTAGTTTCTAACACACAACTAAACAAAACACGACATTTTAAATTCATGGAATGGGGATGTGATTAGAGAAACAGAATGGTTCTAATTTCTAGGTGTTCAAATAAATAGTAAACTGTAATGGAAACTCCCCTTTACGCTTCTTATTCTAAGACTTAATGCTACCATTTTTTCTGTTCGAACAATACCTGAAGTAGGTGATAGGTAGACACAAAAAGTAGTCTACTTTGCTTATTTTTCATTCGCTTATGACGTCTGGTATTATATTTTGGGGTAACTCTTCAGGCAATAAGTGGTGGAGCTCTTCTCAACTCTTATTCATTACTCTGGATGTTCTGACATCCATCTCTCAATATATATATTCTTCACTGTCGTTTCTTGTTAACAATATCAGCTTATTGCCAAGAATTAGCAGCTTTCACTTAATTGTTACTAGGCAGAAATCAAGTCTGCATTTGGATCACACTTCTGTAACTCCTGTGCAGAAAGGCGTGCAGTATACTGCAGCATCCATCTTCAGTATGCCATCTCAAGAATTCCAAAATCTTTGCTGGAATCCATGCGCTATCAAATCAAAACTGAAGGTTTTCCCGGTGTTCACTCCCTCTATTCTGTGGAGGAGTTCCTTGAAAAATTAAGCTGATTCCTGCGTTACATTGTTCCTTGCGTTTACATAAATTTACAGTTTGTCGTTTTTTGTGTCATAAACATTCAATTTTATCTGTTATTATTTTTAAGTTGTGTTTTCATGTATTGACACGTTCCATGACATTGGACGTTTGCTTTTCAGTTTGGTCCTACTGAACTAACGTGTAAAATAAAGTAAATAAGGTAGTGCTTTACTTTTTTGTTGTCCTGTTGATGAGTTTGCACTGTGTGGATTGAAAAGTTGTGTTTTTGCCAGAACGACTACCAGTATCGTTGCCATAATCTCTGTTACACCAGTAGGCATTTTAAAAAAAGAAAAAAAAACACGATTTATTGAAGTAGTGAGTGGATGTGGGGGCACAAAGGGATTTAAGTGAAGTTGTCGTACTGTCCTACACTCCTGGAAATGGAAAAAAGAACACATTGACACCGGTGTGTCAGACCCACCATACTTGATACGGACACTGCGAGAGGGCTGTACAAGCAATGATCACACGCACGGCACAGCGGACACACCAGGAACCGCGGTGTTGGCCGTCGAATGGCGCTAGCTGCGCAGCATTTGTGCACCGCCGCCGTCAGTGTCAGCCAGTTTGCCGTGGCATACGGAGCTCCATCGCAGTCTTTAACACTGGTAGCATGCCGCGACAGCGTGGACTTGAACCGTATGTGCAGTTGACGGACTTTGAGCGAGGGCGTATAGTGGGCATGCGGGAGGCCGGGTGGACGTACCGCCGAATTGCTCAACGCGTGGGGCGTGAGGTCTCCACAGTACATCGATGTTGTCGCCAGTGGTCGGCGGAAGGTGCACATGCCCGTCGACCTGGGACCGGACCGCAGCGACGCACGGATGCACGCCAAGACCGTAGGATCCTATGCAGTGCCGTAGGGGACCGCACCGCCACTTCCCAGCAAATTTGGGACACTGTTGCTCCTGGGGTGTCGGCGAGGACCATTCGCAACCGTCTCCATGAAACTGGGCTACGGTCCCGCACACCGTTAGGTCGTCTTCCGCTCACGCCCCAACATCGTGCAGCCCGCCTCCAGTGGTGTCGCGACAGGCGTGAAAGGAGGGACGAATGGAGACGTGTCGTCTTCAGCAATGAGAGTCGCTTCTGCCTTGGTGCCAATGATGGTCGTATGCGTGTTTGGCGCCATGCAGGTGAGCGCCACAATCAGGACTGCATACGACAGAGGCACACAGGGCCAACACCCGGCATCATGGCGTGGGGAGCGATCTCCTACACTGGCCGTACACCACTGGTGATCGTCGAGGGGACACTGAATAGTGCACGGTACATCCAAACCGTCATCGAACCCATCGTTCTACCATTCCTAGACCGGCAAGAGAACTTGCTGTTCCAACAGGACAATGCACGTCCGCATGTATCCCGTGCCACCCAACGTGCTCTAGAAGGTGTAAGTCAACTACCCTGGCCAGCAAGATCTCCGGATCTGTCCCCCATTGCGCATGTTTGGGACTGGATGAAGAGTCGTCTCACGCGGTCTGCACGTCCAGCACGAACGCTGGTCCAACTGAGGCGCCAGGTGGAAATGGCATGGCAAGCCGTTCCACAGGACTACATCCAGCATCTCTACGATCGTCTCCATGGGAGAATAGCAGCCTGCATTGCTGCGAAGGGTGGATATACACTGTACTAGTGGCGACATTGTGCATGCTCTGTTGCCTGTGTCTATGTGCCTGTGGTTCTGTCAGTGTGATCATGTGATGTATCTGACCCCAGGAATGTGTCAATAAAGTTTCCCCTTCCTGGGACAATGAATTCACGGTGTTCTTATTTCAATTTCCAGGAGTGTACATACATAAAAATTTAAAATTCTTATTTCGTGATCCAATACTGTTCTACACTTGATATCAGTGGCAGACAATGGGAAAATCATTCTCAGAATATTACAGTGCCACATGTTCCAAATTGTCACAATTATGAGTAAAGATAAATCATTCATCCATGACTAAGAAGTGACTGAACTTATTATTTTACCTTATGTACGATAATAAGGAAGGTTTACATTTATTTAACGCTTCGCTGGCCACTATAGTTACGGTTGAATAAATTACTTGTATTCGGAAAGCAGACTTTTAATGTGGCTGGATTTGTGTCAAGTAATTTTGCAACAAAGAACTGACAAAAAAATCCCTTATATTGGACTCTATTTTCTAAACGACACAGATGATGAACGATTGGCTAAGATTGCATAGGAAGACCACACAATTCTTAATTGTAGAGTGGCTTTTATTTCCTGTAGCTATCTAGTGAATTGACCCAGATGCACGTCAGATGCAAGGTTATTAATGAAGACGAGCCTCGATCGATACTTCATTAACGCTATTACATCCTCGAGAATGACGTGTGTCAGCAGTATACTCATTAACTCAAGCACGTGAACATCATCGCTCTTGTAATGATGATAACTAACATATGTAATGTACTTTTAAAGGTGAAATGTCCCTCAAAAATTGTCTTTTCTGTATAACTTGTTACCTGCTCTGGTTTTATGTTGGAATAGTCTGTTGGACTGTAAATGCAATATATGCGGCAAAATAAGTTCTGGTATTTAAAGACATGTATTCTGTATGTGGGTGCATCTTTTTTCCAGAGCATACTGTTTTTTGGTTTAGTATCGTGTGAATGTAGCTTTGCAAACTCTGTCATAAACCATCTCCTAACACCTCTAAAATTTTGCCTCTCTCCAGTGAGAAGTGTGGTTCATCACCCTGCCAAAGCGACTTCCAGTAACCATATCTAGGGATTACTAGTGTCATTACAACTATACTGCTCCTCAGCACCATCGTAGCAGCTGTTGTGTGCTGTATCTACAACAACAGTATTGTTTACATTCCCTCCATCGTTAACTGACATTATGCATCCACAGTCTCCATAGTTTTCCTGGTTGGAATCGGCTCCTACACTTAGTACTTGGTTGTTTAGTAGTAACTGAAAATTTGTTAGAATAATACTGGTGAACGTGTCATTAATGAATACCATCAGGCATGTTTAAAGTCACATTGATGAATTGCAGATCCCTTCCCAGCAATATGTAGTCACGTTTACTTTAACATATTATTTTATTTACATTTAATATCTGAAGGTAACGTCTAAAAAAATTTTGTTTTACTAGTTGAAGCACTATAGTCGAGTCGGCGTAAAATGATCCCTGACAGAAATCTACACTGTTGCCAGCTCTTAGCTGCATAGCACTAATGGATGCAGGCGAAAACAATAGTCATCTAAACTGCCCAAAAAACATTAGTTCACGTTTTTAGAGGTTACCAATTCACTCAAGATTTATTGTTTCAATAGTACAGATGGAGTGTATGAAATGATCACATTCACAGATTAATAGCACAAGCGGTTCTCATGTACCAGATTTCGACCAATGTTAAAACACCCATGTTAGTACATACTGTAGCCTCCATAGGCGCAAAGCAGGCGCAGACTGTGACACCCAGCGTATCGTTCAGGTTGCGAATAATGTTCTGCTCCACCAGTTCACATACTTCGGTAGGAGTTGTTGGTCAACGTGTCCACGAGTCACTTTTCGTACCTTCATATCCCTCACGTGCTTCAATGGAGACATGTGTGGAGATTAGGCTTGCCATAGAAGTTTCTGCACGTCTTGCGGAGCACTTCGAGTTTCACAGGCAGTGTGTGGGTGAGCATTATCCTGTCGGACAAACACATCTACTTCCTGTTGCAAAAATGGCGAAGGAATGTGTCTAACTATAATCTGCACCAACTGATCCCTGGTTAGCGCCCCCTATAGAAACGTCAAAGGTGAATGAGAGTTGTAGCTTATCACACACCAGACCATAAAGCTTGGGTGGGACTAGAGTGTCTGGGACGAACACACTCCTTGAGACAGCTTTTACGAGATCTAGGTCGTACTTGCAAATAACCACCACCTGCATGCAGGCGGAATCCGCTTTCATCGCTGAAGATCATGGGGTGCTATTCCATCTTCCAAGTGAACCCCTGACGGCACCATTTGAGCCGTGCGCGTCGATATTGAGGAATGAGTGGAAGACGGGCTAGAGGTGTCCGTGCCCATAGTCCCATCGCTAAAAACCAATTTGCAACAGTTCGTGTTGACATGTCTGGGCTCACAAGCCTCTTATCTATAGTGTGGTGGTTGTACGATTTCCCACTGCTGTGCTTACAGTAAGACGATCCTGGCGGGCGTCTGTGCTGTGTGGACGACCAGAACTTCGTCTCCAGTGTGAGAATTTTCAAGTCACCACTGATACCAGCATCATTGCACAACTGACGCAGCACCTCCAACTTGTCTGCCATTCTCCGAAAGGACCATCCCGCCACTCGGAAGACCGCAGTTTGACCCCTTTCAAACTCTTTCAGCTGGCTGTAGGAAGCACGAGTGCATCTTCATGGCATGGTTGTCTGCTTGCTTGACACGTTTGCACCTAACTGTGATCATTCCCTATTAAAGGATGGACACAGAAGGTGGTGTGGTACCTATGCCACTTCGCTAATGATGGCGGACGACGTTGAAAGAATTATCAGATCTTCTACTATCTCCCAAGTGGCATATGCCGTCATCGGATCAATATCGGCGTCGTCTTCCTAAGAGTACATTTTTTTCTTCAGAAGTGTGAATAGCTGCGACAACCATGAAGCACTGCCATAGAAACTTTAACAAAATTGCGTTGAGGTAGGAGATCGACGGTGCTATTCCAACCCACTGCAACTGTCTGAGACCATCTTATGCCACCGACTCAAATACAAGCCTATCAGATGCTATGATTTTAGAGCATTAGTGTGGATACTAAAACACCTGGTCACAGTTGACTTTTATTAGCTTCATCATCATTGCAGTGAAGAACCTCTACATAGGTAGAAAACAGGCGAATGTTAGACCTTGTGGTATGCTCCTTTCCAATAAGAATATTATTAATTGTGTGAGGCGCCTATTCAGTAATGAGTCCAGACTTAAGTTCTAAACTGCTGTCGACTTACTTCCCCACAAATAACTTGGAAGTGGGCCATTGTCGTTTCTTTTGAGCAGCCAGAGACAGTCGTGGACAGTTCAACCACCCTCAAAAATCCACATGAACAGGAGAGCAGACTGTTGGTTTGTGCTTTGCATCACGAGCTTGTAAACGGAAGAAAGCTGCTTATTTAGCTATGTCTGCGAGCTTTTGTAGTTTAATCTTAACCTTCTTGCGTGTTTGTGTAATGTAGATTTCCACTGTCTTTAGTACAGATAGGGGCTTCGCTCTCAAGTCCAGCTGATGCTGGCTGCGGTCACTCGGCTGGAGGCTGTACCAAAGGGCACCACTGTGGATAGTTGGATGTGGAGTTATATGGGGTGTCCAGCACATCCCACGGCCTCCTCTATTGGTCTACTACCGTGGCCAGCGTATTACTGTTCACATTGAGGCTTAACCATCACATGAGGTCGAGTGGGAGGTCGTTTCAAGGTGTGGCAGACAGTGAATGACTTGCTGCAGGACCGATCGAAAGGCCTCCCCAGTTTGTTTGACAAACGGCTAATGCTGACTGTGGCTGACAAAGAACCTGAGATAGCTTCTGACGCTTGCCCTATGTCATAAGAAGCCTCTCGACTTGCAAGATCTTCGCAGTTACAGAAGGAGGTAATTGGGAGCTCCAGTGTTAGGCGTGTGTTGGAGTGCCTAAGGGTTACAGAGGAGTGGAAGAAATTCAGCGTGCTCTGTGTACAGAGCAGTGGGAAGCCATCCCAAGAAGGCGAGTTTCAGATGTCATGAAGAACATAGGGTACATCCATCTGCAATTTGTGACTCATGTCGGTAACAATAATGTGTGTGACTTTGGAGTGGAACAAGTTCTCCCTGGTTTCCACTGGCTTTCTGAAGTTGCAAGGACAGCCAGTCTTGTTTGCAGGATGAAGGTGAATCTCATCATCTGTAGCATCAGTGGCAATATTGGCTGCAGACCTTTGGTATGGAGCCGATTGGAGGGTCTTGGACCGTTCTGTGACCATGTAGGCTGCAGACTGGTTGACTTTCACCATAGGTTGGAGAGGTGTCGGAATTCCGTTAACAGATCAGGCATCCGATAGACGTGTGGAGGCAACTGTACATGTATTGGGGGCTGCGTGAAATGGACTGGACGTTTTCTTACATTAGAGGGTCTCAGATAAGCTCAGAAGGATTGAGTCTCAAAGGGGTCAGTTCATCACGAGATAAGGGTATATTTAAGAAACAATGGTACTATAGTTGAAAATTGTCGTAGAAGTGCTAGGAGGAAATCACAGCAGGCGCCCATACGAAATGTAAATGGATGCGATAACGTACTAGGCTTCTTATCTACAAACAATCCTGAGCAAATAAAAGCGCCATGATGCATGTGGGTCGTTGTAGTGAGACTGAGTGCCGTAACATCCAAATCCACCACAAACAGAGGAAAAATATTACTATTTAAAAAAGTAAGTAAAAAAGTGCTTCACGCTCTTCTAAGTCACAATCTCCATTTCTTCCAAAATAACTATGGAAGTGTAGACCACATGTGGCTTAAATGGACAGAAATTGTATTGGCGCTTGTTAAGATTTGCATACCAAGTGCGTTAATAAGAAAGAGAACGGATCCCAATGGTACAGAAAACAGGCAAGGACACTGGTGCAAAAGAAACGAAAATGGTATGCCAGATTTAAAAGAGCGAAAAATCTCCAGTAACGACGAAGTTTTACAGATGCTCGAAATAAAGCCCGAACGTCAAAGGGGGATGCTTTCAATAGCTTTCACAACGAAATTCTCTCTCGAAATCCGGCAGCTAATCCTAACCGACTCTGGTTCAATGTAAATTATACCAGCTGCAAGACACAAGCAATATCTGCATGGCGCGATAGCAGTGTCAATGTTACCGATGACAATGCCACTAAAGCTGTGATATTAAACACTGTTTTCTGGTATCCGTTCACCAATGAAGATGCGATAAGTAGTACAGGATTCGAATCTAGAACAGTGTCCTGCATGGGTAACTTAAAAGTAGATAATCTCGGAACAGCAAACCAACTTAAGTCACTCAATAAAGGCAAGTCTTCCGATTCAGATTGTACACCAATCATTTTTCCTTTTGGAGTATGCTAATATAATGACTCTATTTTTAACGAACATGACGATCGTTCGCTAAGGACTGTAACGTTCAACGGGGCGCACCACTATACATAAAAGAGGGGAGAGGTCCGCTGAATTATGCATCTGTACAACTGACTTCCGTAGGATTTTGGAACATATACTGTGTTTGAACATTATAATCTACTTCGCAAAAACGATATTTTGACAAAGAATCAGCACTGATTCAGAGAATATCATTCTACTGAAACACAGCTGCCTCTTTATTCACACGAATGATCAGTACTGCCTTCGGGGGATCTCTAGTTGATCCATATTTTTTTATATTCAGAAGGCGTTTGACATCGTTTTTCACAAGTGGATTCTAATCAGGTGGCTTGCCTATGGAATGTCATCTAATCTGAGTGACGGAATTCGTGATTCCTGTCAGAAATGATGACGTTCGCAGTAACTGAAGGGAAGTCATCAAGTGAAGCAGAAGCGATATCCGGCGTTCTGCAAGGAAGTGTTTCAGGGCCTTGCTGTTCCTAGCGTAAAAGACAATCTGTGCAGCTCTCTGAGACTGTTTGCAGATTATACAGTCTTTTAGCTTTTAGGGTTTACTTAAGTCAACACGTCGTCAAAATGAATTTTAAAATGATTTGCACAAGATATCTGTATAGTGAAATATTGGTATTTGACTCTAAAGAATAAAAAAATGTGATATCCTACACATCAGTTCTAAGAGGAAAAAAATTAAACCCGTGAAATTTTGGTTATATGGTATATCGCACTAATTTAAAACTTGTCTATTGAGCTGAATATCAAGGGATTAAAGTTACAAAGAACTGAAATTGGAACCATTATATAGAAACTATTATAGGGAATGCGGACCAAGGACAACAGTTTGCTGGCAGAATCTTTGAAGATGCAACCAAGTTACTAAAGAAACTGTCTACAGGATGCTTGTTCGTTCTCATCTGGAGTACTGCTATGCGGTAAGGGATACTTATTTAACAGAATAGATGTATGACACTGTAAAAGTTCACAGAATGACAACTCATTGTACATTATCGCGAATTAAGCGAGAGAGTACAACGGATATGATACGACAGTTACTATAGAGCCTCTACCAAGCACTTAAATGTGAATTCCAGGGTATCCACGCAGATTTAGATGTAAATATAGAAGCCACAGAGCAGGGTTTTCTTTCTCCATCCTGCTAAATTGAACATAACTTGTACAAATCTTAGATTATAACACAGGCAGTATAAGAGAAGTAAAAACCTAGCTGACAAACAAAAGCTGAACGAAGCGATATGAACGTAAAGACAGCAATGAGAGAAGCGTTCAACGATTTTAAAAGTAAGATGTCGTTAACCGACCTGAGTAAAACCCCTAAGAGATTTTGGTCGTATGTAAAGTCAGGAAATGGGTCAAAATTATCTATTCATTTTCTCAGGGACCACACCAGCACCGAAACGGAGGATAACAGAGAGAAGGTCGAAATAGTGATTTCGGTCTTCCGAAGTTGTTTCACCGTGAAAGATTGTAACACTATCCCTCCTTTCAATCACCGTACGAACGTCTAAATGACAGATACTGAGATAACCAATCACGGAAAAAGCAGCTACAATAGGTTAGTAGTGGGAAGGCGTCAGGACCAGATGAGATAGCTACAAGATTCTATAAAGATTATGCAAAAGAACTTGCTCCCCTTCTTTATCGATGGTGGCTTGAACAACGAAAGGCACCTAACGACTGGAAGAAAGGGCAGGTCACTCCCGTTTTTAAGAAAGGCTGTAAGATAGATCCACACATGACCTATATCATTGACGTCATCCTGTTGTAGAATTATGAAACATGTTTCATGTTCAAGAATTATGGAGTTTTTGGAAAATGAGTATCACCTCTATAAAAATCAACGTGGATTTCGCAAACAGATATCCTGCAAAACTCAGCTCGCTCTGTTCCTCCATCAGATCCACAGCATAGTGGACAATGGCGCACAGGTTGATGTCGTATTCTTTGATTGCAGTAAGGCACTGCACACCATAGCGCATTGCCGTTTAATGGAAAAAATACTTGCTTACAGAGTATCGGAGCTGATTTGTGACTGGATGCAACACTTTCTTGGAGACAGAACTCAACAGGTCGCTCTTAACGGAACAAAATCGACAGATGTAAAGGTAATATCCGGAGTACCACAGGGAAGTGTGATAGGGCCATTGCTGTTGATAATATATGTAAATGATGTAGTAGAAAGCGTTGGATGCTCTTTAAGGCTATTTTGAGATGATGCAGTTGTTTATATCAAAGTAACAACGCCAGAAGATAGTAAGAATTTGCAGAACGCCCTTCAGAGAACTGATGAATGGTGCAGACTCTGACAGCTGACCCTGAATGTAAATAAATGTAACATATTGAGCATACATAGGAAAAGAAATCCACTACTGTACAGCTACACTACTGATGACAAACAGCTGGAGACAGTGTCTGCCTTAAAATATCTAGGTGTAACTACCCAGAGCGACCTTAAGTGGAATTACCATATAAAACAGATAGTTGGAAAAGCAGACACAAGACTCAGATTCATGGGATGAATGTTAAGAAAATGTAACTCATCCACGAAAGAAGTGGCTTATAAGACGATTGTTCGCCTGATTGTTGAGTACTGTTCATCTGTCTGGGATACCTATCTGGTAGGACTGATAGAGAAGATCGAATAAAGAGCGGCGCATTTCGTCGCAGGATCGTTTAGCTGGCAAGGGAGCGGTACGAAGATGCTAAACAAACTCCACTGGCAGACATTACAAGAGAGGCGTTGTGCATCACGGAGAGATTTGCTATTGACATTTCGATACAGCACTATTCAGGAGGAGTCAGATAACATACTACTTCCCCCCAAACACATCTCGCTTATTGACCAAGAGGAGAATACTCGAGAAATTAGAGCCAGTACAGAGGCTTACAGACAATCATTCCCCCCACTCACTATTTGCGAGTGGAGTAGGGTTGAAGGGATCAGATAGTGATACTGAAAGTACCCTCCACCCAACGCCATTAGGTGGCTTGTGGAGTATGATGTAGATGTAGATGAAACACATTCTACCTATTTTGTTCAGTATAATGGTTTTGCACATATCTTTAAAAGTATATTAGATTTAGTTAAATGTACTGATTTCTGTGTAATAAAAGATACAATGCAGTCTATGTAAATCCTCTTCATATCATGAATTTATGTATCTTCTGTTTTTGAATCAGCAGTAGCTGCAAGACTCCTGCCCACTCTTCCTGGCCCCCCTCCTCCCACCACAGGTTATTTAAGGAATGGAACTCCCACATATGAAATAACTTAATTCATCTAACTTCTTTACAAATAAGTTAGTGTTTAGGTGTGAGAAATTAAGCATATGAAATCCTTGTGCTTGAAGATACAGTAGCACAGTTATGTTGGTTTTATTGGCTTTGGATTATTCGCCCCTAAACCACTGAATAATTCAAAACCAAATCAGGTAAACCAAACAAAAAATGGTAACTCTTTTATTGTAAAGTTCATAAAAGGTGTAAAGGTGTGTTTAAAGTTTTTTGGAAGTCGGTAAGTACTCTCATTATTAAACACTGTATAAGCATAGTCTGGGAAATTTGCACCCCAATTCAAGAAAAGGCGGGTTTTTTACATGTCTCAAAGCTTACGACGCCATATCTCCTGAACGATATTCCTTGAGTTACACTATTTGCAGGTGCATTCTGTGGTGTATGTGGACAGTGTCTGCAAAAGCTGTTGCAATTAGAGCTAGTCGTAAAGGAGTGATGAACTGAAATGTCGTGCCAGATGCTGAAGTTTAATTCCATGAAGAGCGAAACAGTAGCAAACGATAATTTTTTTCTTCTCATTATTTTACGAGCGGTGACAGGAAAAAAACTCTTAGAAAAGTCTCGTTTTAGCGCAAATGGCGAGTACATCTACATTGTGAAATTGGTCTCACATTGAATGTGACTTTGTTCTTGTGTGTATTACCTATGTTTGAATTGACTGTCACCTAACCAAGCACTATTAGTGCAGCTGGACTTGATAATGAATTTGGTAGTTCAAAATTAGTAATTTGCATAAAAATACCAGCTGTGACGGAATTAGAGTTAAGAATTTATTTTCTAATAGGTTTGAAATTACGTCTAAAGTTTGTTGTAAGTCGCCATATCTTCTCATTGTGAAAATCTGGGTGAATAAATTGTATGTAATTTGCATACCATGTGTTACACTACCTCGAGACATGCTACATCGAGTTTCTAACTTCATTGGTTGGCTTGTAGCGTTATAGTTTTAACATTTAGGTTTTACTTTTGAATGCATTATGGGAACAGCAGTGATCAATGTCTTGTAAATAATTACTATTAAAAACAGTCTTGATCACGATTTATTTTATAAGGTGACCGGTTTCGACCACTACTGTGGTCATCTTCAGACCATTGAGTGGAAACCCCTTTCTGTTGGAGAATCACAACAAACAGTTTTGATTCTCCAACAGAAAGGGGTTTCCACTCAATGGTCTGAAGATGACCACAGTAGTGGTCGAAACCGGTCACCTTATAAAATAAATCGTGATCAAGACTGTTTTTAATAGTAATTCTTTAGGTTTTATCTGTTAATGAGTAGATGATGCCAGCATTTCTAATTTTTTAATTCTGTCCATAATAATGTGAAGTACTGAAAACCAAATTTAATTGCTCCTAGAAGACGTCGGATAGGTAACCTGAAATTTGGATCAGATGACCATTTCAGCCACATAGTAATATAGAACAGAGGAGCACGTCGTTTTATTGGTGACTGTGACTTTCATTTGTCAGCTGACAATGGCCTAATAGGGTGAAAGCTGGTTTGTGATCAAATCAATAATATCTAGCCTAATATGAGGTACATCTTTTTTATTTCTTATTTAATAAGTCATAGTAATGGAAAAGAAAAATATACACACAAAGAACGTAGCTGTGAAGAAACCACTGGTAGCAGAGGCAGTACTTCAGTTGACAAATGAAAGAAGGATGTGCAAAAATGTTGAGGAAATTGAGGAATACAGAAATACAAGCCATTTACTAAGGAAAGAAAGCTGAATTAACACTGTGAAGAAGTCGAAAAAGGAATGATTCTCAGAAGAAACGGATCAGCAGATAGAAAAATCAAAACAACATTCTGTCAAATTAAAAGCAAGGGTGCTAACATATGGAATGCAATGCCAATTCCACTTTTAAATTCAGAGGAGAGAGCAGATAGGGGGAAAGAGTACATTGAAGGCATCTGTGAGGGGGAAAACCTGTCTGATGACATGATAGAAAAAGGAACAGGAATCGATATAGGAGAGGTAGGAAACCCATTACTAGAACAGAGTTTAAAAGAGCTATGGAAAACTTATGACCGATTAAAGCAGAAGGGATAGATACCATTCCATTACAGTTTATAAATTCATTGGAGGAAGTGACAATAGAACGGCTATTCACTTTGACCTTAGAAGAAATGAGTTTGGAGATATACCATTTGATTTTTGGAAAAGTATCATACACACGGTTTTGAAGACTGCAAGAGCTGAAAATTGTGGGAACTATCGCACAATCAGCTTAACAGCTCATTAGTAAAAGTTGTTGATCAGAACAATATAGAGAAGAATAGAAAAGAAAATCAAGTTAAGACGAGCTGGTAGTATTAAATATATTGGAAAATATTCCAATAGAAATCTGTAAGGATAAATTAAAAATTCGTGAAAAAGAATGACAGGGAACAGATGGATTAATGAATCTTCTAAGTAGAAAACAAATAACTATATATGATTTACATACAGAATTTGATTTTCTCAATTTACAAAATTTTGCAAGAATTACATTCGACTCTGAAGCTGTATTTATTGAGAGAAAGACAAATAAAATAAAATCAAGTAGAGGAATAACTATAATAACTTGATTTAAATAATTCTTTAAGTTCATTTTTCCTATTCTTCATTAAGAAATTTTAGTGGTTCATTAAACAAATTGGTGAAGCTTTAGTTAAAAAAATTTTCGAGAAGTGTAATCGAATATATCTGGATGATTGATGTTACAGATTTAATTGATAAATTAACAGAAATAAAAATTATCATAATGAAAGGATAGGAGTAATGCAGCTGTTAACAAATGAATTTACTGACTTCATTAATATGATCCAAAAGGAATTTCTTATTTAATTAGATTGAACAATTTACTACACACATTTTGGAAAAGTGAAAATTATGGAAAAGCATTAGTAAATACTTAATAAATTACAATTTGAGAATTACCTTTTTAACTATAGCCCACGAACCACAATAGAAGAAACGTAAGCCAGTGGAGATCAAGGAATTACTTCAGTACATGACGTATTCATTAAAATTCCTTTATTTATTTTTATTTATGTAAATGATTACATTTTGGTACCTACTGGCTAAACTAATCTGAAATCAATTAAACTTAAACTCAACAATGAATGATTAAATAGTATTGAACCATTTTTACTGATCTTCGAAAGAAAGTGAAAAAGCTCATAGTTATTTGCTTGTTTAATAACAATTCCTGTTGTGTAAAAATAATAGAATATTTAATGAACAGAAAAGAAATAAAAGACAAAGGTAGATTTTTACAATATTATTAGCTGTATTACTTTATTCATCAACAATTGGTTCAGTTGCTGGTGGAACTGCACCAAATGCCAATGCTGTTATTAATAAGAAAAAAGTTGATATGGAATTGGAATGACAAAGAGGAAATAATTTCTGATTGGTAAAAAAGGAAAATAATTTTAAAACATTCAATAGAAGTATCAAAGAATTTATTAATCGTGATTCTAATTTTGACAATGAAGAATTTGTTAAACAATTATAAAATAATAAATTTAGTTTCGATTTTATGATAGATGAATTACCAAATCAACGAAAAATTAAGAATATGAATTACTTATTTTAGATACTTCCAATAATGTTAACATTCATTTGTTTTGTTACAATAAAATGCAAGATATAAAATTTGTTTTCGGAACATGTGGTTGAAATATGACAAAAACCACTAGATAATTCTTTGGGAAAAGAAATTTTTTTGTACAGTATCAAGAGGATGGACAACTTATATGAAATAATATGTGATCGTTTCTGTTTATTTCCTTTAAAACAAATATGAATCAATTGTAAGTTGAATGTATTTCATATTATTAAATAGGCATTTCGAGAGAAAATCAATAAGAATTTAGGAAAAATATAAGCGTTTCATTCATTAGGTGCAAACATTAATAAAGAATTACTTTCAAAATCTGAAGTTATCGAACCATAACAACAGTTGATCCAAAAATTTATTAGGAAATATGACTAATAGTGGAGTTATTACAACCAACAGTCAAATATTTTTAATCATCAATAGATACAATAACTGTTAATATAGTTAAATAATTACAGATTGAACTGACTGGTTTTTTCAAAGCAAAAAGAGAATATATTGGATTTAAAGGTAGTGGAATTGTGAATAAAAATTATCCAATAAATTTAAACTATGTAGTAAACAAACATTATTTATAAAATTAGTTATCAAATTTTTTTCAAAACCTGAATGTACAAGTATTCTAACACAACTTGATAATCTTGATAATTAACAGGAACTATGTAACTAATTTACAAGAAAGATTTATCTCTGAACTTGAATGAGTTAAAGAAACTTACAAGGGAATGGTCAGACTTTTCATGTCGAAATCTGTGTTGCTTTTTTACTACAGTGAGTTAACATTGCGAGAAGGCTGTATGCAGAATTTTAGCTGCTGACTTGACCTGGAAGTCTGTAAACAATTTGATGAAGTATGACATTATTGTCACATGGTTTCCACACTTATAACTGCCTCTTGTACAACCCTGACATCTCTCGCTACGTTATACCAACGCCATCTAGTGACAATGTGGCGTTAGCTACCCACCGCTCTCTTGCCACAGCAGTGAGAGGGCTGAATCCCCCAGTGAAAGTGATCGTATAATAATTAAACATTCGTTGACAAATATGGCTGATATGTTATCTACAACATTCTTTCCAAATAGCTATGAAATAGAGACAAATAAATGTACGGTTTAGAACATTTCCAAATTTTATTTCTTGTAATTACCGCAAAAATGCGAAATATTGATACAATATTCAAAACAGAGGTTTTTTGTGCAACAAGAACATACAAGCAAAGACGACATATGACAGCCCTGCGAACCACAGACGTTGTTAGATGTCCATAGACAAAACTGGGCTGGTGATAGGAATGAACCAGCCCTGGTATCTGTATATTTCGAGGAGTGCCACGCATATGCAATCAAATTCTGAAACCGTGGGGACGACAATTGATAATGTACTACTGATTGCAGCTTGAGAATATTGTCACAGTGATGGACAGGAAATGGCAGTGATCTGCACACAATAATTTTCTCTGTTAGTTTTCTGTAAAATGCCTTCCACTGACGAAAAAATTCTCTGTGTAAAGGTTGAATTACGTTTGTCATGCTGGGTGCAATCTGAAGTATCTCTACTTCTTTGTCAGGGTGGGCTTGAAATACAGCTTTTAGTGAATCAGACCTTTTATAACCTGACCACGAATCTGGAAGGAAAAGAGATTTGTTCCCGCAGAATGGAAGAAAAGCATGACGCATGAAAAGTGAAACGTTTTCATTTCCCATTTTTCCAGACTTCGATGCGTCGACCACAGGATTGTTTGCGTAAAACATTGTTCTTTTGACACGTGATCCAAAACGTCCAGATGGTTCCTGAAGACACACATATAGTTTTGGCACCAATGAACCATCCAGATTAATTATGGGCATTATAGTGTATGAATGGGTGAGTGCAGTCGTGGAGTGCGCAATCGCCTCAATATATTTCTCCCCTTTGAATAACAGTGTTCTTTTTGCACGCATTTCTTTCTGAAAAGCTGACTAATCTACATTGTACACGAACGATTCACTAAGACTAGCGATCTTATTGTTTGCATTAGTAAGAAAAGCTTCTATCATTTCGATTTGTGTCACTTCATTTTCCGACCAGTTTCTCGATACAAATTTTGTTATTTTCCTTGCTACAATTTCATGTGTTCCTTTGACGCGACTAATCCAACTCTGAGAAGCTGTAAATTCTTTAGCGCCTATCGCGTTGGAAATCTGTAACGCCCAATCACGCAAAGTTTTATCACTGACACTAAATGACTGTTGTCTGGCATCGGTAAATAGTCGCGCATTTATCTCCGTCGCAATTTCCAGTCGACTCTTATGTCGTCCAGCGACTTCCTTTTTCCATCTACACAATTCACGTTCAGAACGGACAAAGTGACGCTTATTTTGAACAGTACTGACAAGTAGGCGCTTCCTACCACTTTCGTTCAACCAATACGTCACCGCTTTTTCTTTGTCTGATAAGGTAATTGTAATTGTTGGTGTTACTTTCGGAAATAATTGATGATGGTACTTGGCACTATCACTCGAAGAGTCTTCATGAGTGCATCTTTCGTCGGTGTCTTCGCCGTCTGTAGATTCACAGTCTGCAATATAGAATGTTACAGTTGTTTCTAACCACATGTCTGCGCCATTTACATGCTCGTCTAGAAGTTTATCAACCATGTCGCTTAGTACATAGTCTTCACGCATGTTGGTTGCTTCATTTGGCGTATGTGGTATATCTCCATGGCAAGCAGCAAAACATTTACAGGGTTCGCCATCACCTGTGAGGGGAGACTGAATGTTCACTGTAAAGTGGCTTGTGGAATATAGATGAACATGTACAGAAAATCTTTCACATCTCTAACCAGTTTCAGGACGGTATGTTTCGAAATACGTACCAGAAATTAAAGGGATGTGCATGCCACAGAAACGAATATTCATTTCCCCTTTCCACCAAAACCATGCAGCAATATTAATCTTTAGTGAACGCCGCGATAAGACGGCCGCACTTCCCGACCATGCACACAATGCTCGCAATTCGCCATTTCCAGGGGTGGCCAGCTGTCACTGCAAGCGCCAAGCACGAAACACAGCCATGTTCGTGATTTTTTTAGGTGACTTCCAGTTCATGTCAGCAGCTACAATTTTGCATACGTACCTTCTGCACAGTTAAATAATGGTGCTAAAAATAACAATACATGTTAAATGCATAAATTTTCTGTTTAAAAAGTTCTTTTTGTTGGTGATAACATAAACAGAGATTTAACATTAGATGATTTTGATAGTTGGATAAGTGTTGAAATGAATTTTGCAAAATAAAACTTGAATTTCTAGGAATCAAATTAATGTGAAAAACAAATTATCTAACTGTTACATTTAAAGATTATCTTAAAACGTTTCTCATTAATGTAAAGATAATTGAAATTGGTGAAATAATATAAATATTTTTAATTATTATATAGAATTGTGGAATTATTATATAGAATTATTATATAGAATAGTGGAACAAGCATGTCATGCAGAACAATGTAGGAATTATATCAAAATGTCAATGTGATTTAGCAAATGCGGATGAGTTTGAGGGGCTGTAACGGTTTGACAGGTACTGATTCTTGTGCAACATGTCTTCAAAATATTTCACATGACTGGAAAATTCAGATTGTTCGAAATGTTTCATCATTATGATTCCATGTTTTACTCGGTCTTGTGTAGCTTGAGGCCAATATGCTGAGAGGAAGGCATTGTAAAATTCTCCTTCACTGTGGCAATCGTGAATGACCGATCGCATTCTTACAGCTGGTTGATTCTCTAAGTAACCACACATAAATTCTAATCTGTGCTCTAATGACCAGTTGGGAGGAAAACAATGAGAGAATTCATAAAGACACGCTTGTGGATGAATGTCGTTGCCAGAATTCTTAAATATTTTGAATTTACGTGTAGTAATGAACAGCTTATAGTCAAAATCATCGTGTCGGCGAGTCGCATGTCGGTCATTGTTACGTCGTTTCGGCGGTTCCATTTCAAAATTCGGTGCACCTTGCCAATTTCTTTCATAATTTCCGAAATGCGCTGTGTTATTATTTTGTGGCTGTTCCGTATTTCTATGTCTCTCTTCCCATAGTGTGGCGCGAGTGTCCTCTGAAATATGTAATTCTTGTATTACTTGTGTCAACTGATCTTGTACGTCCCGGATTTCTCTTTTGTGTTGCGTATTAATTAGATTCTGATTTTGTTTGAATTTCCTAATTTGTTCATTCTCTTCTGTGTCAGTGAAGGCTACAGGTCTTGTGCAACTCAGATCATCATCCACCTTTGTAGATAAGTTAGTGTACTGATCCGAAAGTTCGGCTTCTTTCTCCGATAGTGAACTTATTTCCTCAGTGTGTTTATCTGAACCAAGTTTCAGAATGTCCATTTGTGTTGAAATCGTATCTACTGTGTCCTTTAAGTTTTCCTGAGTTTTTGCAAGTTGCCTAACCGAATCGGTAGATGCAACTGAGTCAATCTTAGCTTGCAAGGTCTCATGATTTTCATGAACAATAGTTTGCACTTCGTTTATGGCTGCTTCGTGATTCTGTAATGTATTTTCATGAGCGAAAAAATAGGTTGGAAATGCTCACAAATTTGTGTTTTTACGTCATTACAGACTTTTTGACATTTCGATTCGATTTTATGTAACTCAGTAGTTAAATCTTCACGCGTTTGTTCAAGTGTGGTGTCTAACCTTTGAAGATTTTGCTCCATTGCCTCTAACTGTTGCTGTGTTTGTCTCTGGTGTTGTTCCATTGTGTCTAACTTTTGAAGATTTTGTTCCATTGTGTCTAACTTTCGAAGATTTTGTTCCATTGTGTCTAACTGTTGCTGTGTTTGTCTCTGATTTTGTTTCATTTGTTGCATTAATTGCAATAATAATGTATTGATGTCTGTGTTTGTCTCTGGTGTTGTTCCATTGTGTCCAACTTTTGAAGATTCTGTTCCATTGTGTCTAACTTTCGAAGATTTTGTTCCATTGTGTCTAACTGTTGCTGTGTTTGTCTCTGATTTTGTTTCATTTGTTGCATTAATTGCAATAATAATGTATTGATGTCTGAAACATGTTCCTCAGTGCTTTTCGGCAGTGAATTTGCACCGGCAACATTCACATTTTCACAAGCAGAAAATGTGTCTTGACTTATTTGAGGAAACGGAGAGGACTCAAAAATTGAATCTACAGTATTTGCAGGATTGTGTCATGTCACTTCGGATTCCTGAGGCGAATTGTTGCGGACCGATCGATCGATAATGCTTCCCTGTTCACTAATTGTTTCACTGTCTACACCATTATTTGCAGCCCGCTCCATTTCCCTATGCACAATTACCGAATTACTTGTTTGAACATTTGTTAATTCATTACACAGTGTCGCTAACACACTGCTTTTGTCTTCACTGGCATTTCTCAGTTTACTTTGGAGCCTAGTATTACGTTTTTCACACGCCATTATTGTCACAATATTTCACACGATTACACAGAAAAACATAATTTGAAGAGCAAAATAAGAAAACACGTTAACATAGCACTGAAAATAATATCTAGTTAATTGCAAGTGCAGCTGCGAAATACTTTGTGCAAATCTACATGTATGCCACAACTGTTTTACTGTACAACAATGAAAAACTACAACTACAAAGGAAATTCTCTCTATAATTACGCGCTAGCAACAAACAATAGTTACACTAATTACACAAACTACAAGAAAAAAAAAATCAGAAGATTCCAGTGAGGTATCCTCGGCTAAAGGTCGACATATGAAACGTCCTCTTAGAAAAATTATACATGACTGTGCTTAAACTGACACACAATATTTTTAGCGCAACGCAAACTGACTTTTAATAATCCCTACAAAAGAATGGCCCTGACTAACAGTAACCTATACCTTTCATGAATCACTTACTTCACAAAAATCTTCGTTACTCAAGCTACTGCAATACAGCGAGCGCCACTACTGCCAGCTAAATAAAAGATACTAACTACTGAAGGCACTAACTAATTATAGGCATATTTAGCAAATGAAAGATTTTGATAGAGAACAAACAATGTATTTACCTTAATAGTGTTCAAAATTCGTAATATGTATATCAGTTCATCAAAAAAGGTGGGAATTTAAGGAGATGGGACCTGGATAAACTGACTAAACCAGAGGTTGTACAGATTTTCGGGGAGAGCATAAGGGAACAATTGACAAGAATGGGGGAAAGAAATACAGTAGAAGAAGAATGGGTAGCTTTCAGGGATGAAGTAGTGAAGGCAGCCGAGGATCAAGTAGGTAAAAAGACGAGGGCTAGTAGAAATCCTTGGGTGACAGAAGAAATATTGAATTTAATTGACGAAAGGAGAAAATATAAAAATGCAGTAAATGAAGCAGGCAAAAAGGAATACAAACGTCTCAAAAATGAGATCGACAGGAAGTACAAAATGGCTAGACAGGCATGGCTAGAGGACAAATGTAAGGATGTAGAGGCTTCTCTCACTAGGGATAAGATAGAAATTGCCTACAGGAATATTAAAGAGACCTTTGGAGAAAAGAGAACGATTTGTATGATTATTAAGAGCTCACATGGGAACCCAGTTCGAAGCAAAGAAGGGAAAGCATAAAGGTGGAAGGAGTATATAGAGGGTCTATACAAGGGCAAAGTACTTGAGGGCAATGTTATAGAAGTGGAAGAGGATGTAGATGAAATGGGAGATATGATACTGCATGAAGAGTTTGATAGAGCACTGAAAGACCTAAGTCGAAACAAGGCCCCGGGAGTAGACAACATTCCATCAGAACTACTGACATCCTCGGGAGAGCCAGTCCTGACAAAACTCTACCATCTGGTGAGCAAAATGTATGAGAGAGGTGAAATACCCTCAGACTTCAAGAAGAATATAATAATTCTAATCCCAAAGAAAGCAGGCGTTGACAGATGTGAAAATTACCAAACTATCAGTTTAATAAGTCACGGCTGCAAAATACTAACACGAATTCTTTACAGTCGAATGAAAAAACTTGTAGATGCCGACCTTGGGGAAGATCAGTTTGGATTCCGTAGAAATATGGCAACACGTGAGGCAATACTGACCCTACAACTTATTTTAGAAGCTAGATTAAGAAAAGGCAAACCTACTTTTCTAGCATTTGTAGACTTAGAGAAATCTTTTGACAATGTTGACTGGAATACTCTCTTTCAAATTCTGAAGGCGGCAGGGGTAAAATACAGGGAGCGAAAGGCTATTTACAATTTGTACATAAACCAGATGGCAGTTATAAGAGTCGAGGGACATGAAAGGGAAGCAGTGGTTGGAAAGGGAGTGAGACAGGGTTGTAGACTCTCCCCGATGTTGTTCAATCTGTATACTGAGCAAGCAGTAAAGGAAACAAAAGAAAAATTCGGAGTAGGTATTAAAATCCATGGACAAGAAATAAAAACTTTGAGGTTTGCCGATGACATTGTAATTCTGTCAGAGACAGCAAAGGACTGGGAAGAGCAGTTGAACGGAATGGACAGTGTTTTGAAAGGAGGATATAAGATGAACATCAACAAAAGCAAAACGAGGATAATGGAATGTAGTCGAATTAAGTCGGGTGATGCTGAGAGAATTAGATTGGGAAATGAGACACTTAAAGTAGTAAAGGAGATTTGCTATTTGGGGAGCAAAATAACTGATGATGGTCGAAGTAGAGAGGATATAAAATGTAGGCTGGCACTGGCAAGTAAAGCGTTTCTGAAGAAGAGAAATTTGTTAACATCGAGTACAGATTTAAGTGTATTTAAGTGTATGGAAGTGAAACATGGACGATAACTGGTTTGGACAAGAAGAGAATAGAAGCTTTCGAAATGTGGTGCTACAGAAGAATACTGAAGATTAGATGCGTAGGTCACATAACTAATGAGAAGGTACTGAATAGGAATGGGGAGGAGTTTGTGGCACAACTTGACTAGATGAAGGTATCGGTTGGTAGGACATCTTCTGAGGCATCAAGGGATCACCAATTTAGTATTGGAGGGCAGCGTGGAGGGTAAAAATCGTAGAGGGACGCCAAGAGATGAATACACCAAGGAGATTCAGAGGGATGTGGGCTGCAGTAGGTACTGGTAGATAAAGAAGCTCGCACAGGATAGAGTAGCGTGGAGAGCTGCATCAAACCAGTCTCAGGTCTGAAGACCACAACAACAACATATCAGTTCATGATATCCAGTCTTACAAATTTACTGTCTCTGTCCAGATCATCCGCTCTCAAAACTCCGCCATCTCACTCCCCACATCCACCACTGCTGGCGGCTCACCTCCAACTGCGCAACGCTAAGCGCTGCCCAACACTACAATAGCCAACAACAATGCAAACCAGCCACACACTGCACACAGCACAGCCAGTGGTTTTCATACAGAGCTCTACGTGGCGTTACCAATTAAAAAAACCTACACAGTCTACTTACAGACTTACACACTACTTCAACTACGATTAACTGAAACTAACTTATGCTAAGAACAACACACACACCCATGCTCGAGGGAGGACTCGAACCTACGGCGTGACATGGCGCCTCGAACCGGCCAGCCACTGCGCACGGCAAAACCTCTCTCAGGCTTTCAACACTTCTCACGCTTAAATATGAAATCCATTCTAGGATATTACCATTACGAAGGAATACAGTAGTTTGCCATGATCATCCGATCTTAAAGCCTACTTATCTAGTTTAACGTGGACCACTGAGCCGCATAAGTCCTTGCGCTACTGATAACTGTAATCGCTCTCCTTTCCTTACTCCCCCATGCTCCTTCAATTTACTTAATAATGAGTACGAAGTTTTCAGGTTCTCATTTTGAAAGGAAGAAATGACAGTACTTGCTTCCAGGACTGTGATAGGTGGAGCAGTTACTTTAGCTCATCACCTAGAATGGGCACTAAAATTTTGGATCACGACACCGTGACAACAGAGACGTCTATCGGAGTCTTTGGTAGCTCATGGTGCCCATTTCTGCTGCGGCTAGACGCCTGTTATGAACAGCTAGCGAGGTGGACTGTTGCAAGCAGTCGAATATGGAAAATGGCATCCGTCCTGAACGCGGCTAGTGTAGCGGACTACGACAAATAATCAACCATCAACCCCCGAAATATTACGTGAACTCAAATCTGTAACCCTGGACGGATGATACTTTTCACAAACTACTACCGAGAATGTTTAGAACTGGTATTTGCGACAGATTGTAGATAGATCCCGCTGCCACCATAATACAGCGAGGACAAGAGAAGTTAGGTCAGGGTTCGTATGGAGGCGTAAAGATAATGGTTCTTTTCCTCGCTCCATTTGCGGGTAGAACAGAATAGGGAAAGACTATCAGTGGTACAAGATATGCTCCGTGATCCACCGTACGGTAGTATGCATAGTACGTATCGGGATGAAAGTGTAGATTTCAAAGATCGACACTGTAAACGTAGGCTGCCTATGTGCCATCAGCTTACAAGGAATACAGAAAAATAATTATTGGTGTATCAGGTTCTCCATCCTACAATTGTGTTGCAAGACATTCGCAATGGGAGATAGAAAAGTACATTATCCCTTACAAATTTAATAACACAGAATACAATCATGACGCTATAACGCTCATGTGTGATTTGATAGCTAGTCGTAAAATTTACCAAATCAGCCGTTTACAAAAATACATGCATTGCAGCCAAATAGCCACACATGTTCAAAGTACCAGTACAATAATACAAGAATCTAGAGATTTTACATATTGTGGTTTGCGTAGTCACTTACTGAACGCGTCATTTTAGTGCAGAGATCTTCCGTATTTTACGGACTGTAAGACACACTTTTGTCTTCAAAAAACTGACCCCAAAATTCAGATGCGTCCCGTACTGGAAATTAGTATAAAGGCGTCCAGAGTTTGATTTGAATTTCCCGTCCGTCTTAAAAGTTGTCATGTATTGGATGGAGCGGGAAACGTGTCTCTATATGGCAACATTGGATCAAATGGCAGCAGTAGTGCACCGATGCGAAGAACATGAGTTGCGGCGATTCACGAACTTGCTAATACTGTCTGCGTCCTGCCCCGCCATCACAAATCCGTAACAGTCTCTAATCTATGATGCGTCATTGCAGTCTACGGTGCCAGTGAACTTGAATTGAAAGTAATTTGTGGTGTTGATAGTAGTACAATATTTTTTAGTAGCCAGTTTCGTAATGGAAAGAAATAAAAGATGTTCATATAATATGGGCTATAAACGGAAAGTAATACTGTATGCAGAAGGATTTGGAAACAGAGCAGCTGAGCAGCATTTCGACCCTCCACCAACAGAAAAAAACATTCGCAGTTGGCGAGCTATAAAGAAGAATTGAAAAAAATCAGAAAGACTAAATGTGCAAATAGAGGACCGAATGCGAAATGGCCAATCTACAAGATGACGATTTTCAGCGATTTTAAAGCTCAGTTCGGTTTAACAAACACTCTTGGAAATTGAAATAAGAACACCGTGAATTCATTGTCCCAGGAAGGGGAAACTTTATTGACACATTCCTGGGGTCAGATACATCACATGATCACACTGACAGAACCACAGGCACATAGACACAAGCAACAGAGCATGCACAATGTCGGCACTAGTACAGTGTATATCCACCTTTCGCAGCAATGCAGGCTGCTATTCTCCCATGGAGATGATCGTAGAGATGCTGGATGTAGTCCTGTGGAACGGCTTGCCATGCCATTTCCACCTGGCGCCTCAGTTGGACCAGCGTTCGTGCTGGACGTGCAGACCGCGTGAGACGACGCTTCATCCAGTCCCAAACATGCTCAATGGGGGACAGATCCGCAGATCTTGATGGCCAGGGTAGTTGACTTACACCTTCTAGAGCACGTTGGGTGGCACAGGATACATGCGGACGTGCATTGTCCTGTTGGAACAGCAAGTTCCCTTGCCGGTCTAGGAATGGTAGAACGATGGGTTCGATGACGGTTTGGATGTACCGTGCACTATTCAGTGTCCCCTCGACGATCACCAGTGGTGTACGGCCAGTGTAGGAGATCGCTCCCCACACCACGATGCTGGGTGTTGGCCCTGTGTGCCTCGGTCGTATGCAGTCCTGATTGTGGCGCTCACCTGCACGGCGCCAAACACGCATACGACCATCATTGGCACCAAGGCAGAAGCGACTCTCATCGCTGAAAACGACACGTCTCCATTCGTCCCTCCATTCACGCCTGTCGCGACACCACTGGAGGCGGGCTGCACGATGTTGGGGCGTGAGCGGAAGACGGCCTAATGGTGTGCGGGACCGTAGCCCAGCTTCATGGAGACGGTTGCAAATGGTCCTCGCCGATACCCCAGGAGCAACAGTGTCCCTAATTTGCTGGGAAGGGGCGGTGCGGTCCCCTATGGCACTGCGTAGGATCCTACGGTCTTGGCGTGCATCCGTGCGTCACTGCGGTCCGGTCCCAGGTCGACGGGCACGTGCACCTTCCGCCGACCACTGGCGACAACATCGATGTACTGTGGAGACCTCACGCCCCACGTGTTGAGCAATTCGGCGGTACGTCCACACGGCCTCCCGCATGCCCACTACACGCCCTCGCTCAAAGTCCGTCAACTGCACATACGGTTCACGTCCACGCTGTCGCAGCATGCTACCAGTGTTAAAGACTGCGATGGAGCTCCGTATGCCACGGCAATCTGGCTGACACTGACGGCGGCGGTGCACAAATGTTGCGCAGCTAGCGCCATTCGACGGCCAACACCGCGGTTCCTGGTGTGTCCGCTGTGCCGTGCGTGTGATCATTGCTTG
Organism: Schistocerca serialis cubense; assembly: GCF_023864345.2. Classification (NCBI taxonomy): domain Eukaryota; kingdom Metazoa; phylum Arthropoda; class Insecta; order Orthoptera; family Acrididae; genus Schistocerca; species Schistocerca serialis. The sequence goes on along the minus strand of NC_064638.1, from coordinate 63,484,346 downwards.
TACAGCCCTCTCGCAGTGTCCGGAGCAAGTATGGTGGGTCTGACACACCGGTGTCAATGTGTTCTTTTTTCCATTTCCAGGAGTGTATGATTTTTCTTAGTCCGGGTTTGCAATCTAATAATAATAACCGTAAATATGTTATTTTTTTAAAAGTTTCTTAAAAATTGAGATGCGTCTTATAGCCCGTCGCGTCTTATAGACCGTAAAATACGGTACATGCTGACGTTCACTTATTCGGTTACACGGTTTACATTCATACGTTGCGTTTGGTTTATGGTTAGTTGTTCCAGATGGTGCAAAGTGTGGACTGCGGTTCTGCTAATCACATATTTACTTTGCCCATATTTGTGTACCATGGCCCAGTACTGTAATTTTTGTCGATATGCCTTACCTTTTTTCGTTCAAGGATTATGGCAGTGTTCCTAAACTGCTGGTGTTGGATGGCATCAGGATTGGCCGTAGATCTTCAGTGAGGAAGCATTTTCCTACCAGCTGGTATATGAGTCTGGACAGGGTGGTTTTGGACATTCTGATCGCTTTCCTTACATAGATCACCTTTAATCTTTCTGGTATTAGGTTTCTCACTGAGAGATGTGGTCCAATGATTTCTACGTCGTAGGTCAGTATGGGCGGAATTTTGTCTCTGAATATTGACTTTCCTGTCTCTAGGCTGAGGGCTTTGATGTATAGTGAACAGCCATTAATTGTTTGCAATGTTTTCTTACACGTCGTATTTGCATTTATTGGTATTGTGGATTCGATATCTGCTACAATTTTTTGTTTCCTCTCCTTATGACGATCCCTTTCAGTACAGATGATCTTCCTCCATTTCTCAACACCGTCATTCCTGTTTTCGCCACCTTTACTTTCAAGTCGTGTTTGACTCACCAATCTCCCAAATCATTAATTGTTTCTTGTAGCTTTTTAACTTCTTTTGAACCTGTTATATTACCGTCCGCATATGCGTGTAAGACTACACCCTGCCCGTCGGATAATCTTGCAGTTTCTTTGCTGCAAGTATAAACAATAACGGACTTAGCAGATCTCCCTGTAGTACTCCGCTCGATTGGAGTCTCGTAGAGTCTCAAAGAGAGGGGTTGTTATGTTTTTATTTTATTTGATCGCATTATTGCGCTTTTGAATTGTTTCCATACGTTGTTTTTGCAAGGGTTTCCTCATTTTACTCTCAGCTTTCTGTTTATAAGACTTTTGTCTATAAGGCTTTTGTGAAGTTTGTAAACAGTACACACAACCTTCCTCTCTTCAAGGGCTTCCTGCACGTACGCTAGCAGGAGTTCTATTGCTGTAATAGTTCATCTTCCTTTCTTGAATCCCGTTTAGTTTTCGAGGAAGTATTCGTCGATTGTGTCTTTTCTTCTTCTTCTTTCCCTTGTTATTTGTTTGGTGCCCAAAATGGCTCTAAGCACTATGGGACTTAACATCTGAGGTCATCAGTCCCCTAGAACTTAGAACTACTTAAACCTAACTAACCTAAGGAGATCACACACATCCATGCCAGAGGCAGGATTCGAACACGCGACGGTAGCAGCAGCGCGGTTCCAGACTGAAGCGCCTAGAACCGCTCGTCCACAACGACCGGCCCATTTGTTTAGTACTTCGAAAGTCAAGTTTTCTGATTCTGTGCCTATGCATTTAACGGGCTCCTTTGGGTCTCCTTTCCCTTTATTAAGCACTTATATTATTGATTGTCTCCACAGTTCTGGAACAGAGGCTGTTTCTATGCATTTACTGTAAAGTTGTCTTTTTTTTTCTTTCAATCCTGGTGTCAGTACTTGTGTTGTGTCTTTTATGTGTTCTCAGTTGCTGTCTGTTTAGCTGAGTGGTACCCTGTTTGCCTACCATGCAGCGGACCCGGCTTGGTTTCCTGGCTGGTTTGGCAATTTTATCCGCCCGTGAACTGGGTGTTGTGCTGTCCGCATCAACTCATCATCACCGACGCGCAGCTCGCCCAGCATGGCGTCCCCTGAAATAAGACTTATAATTCGGCGGCCGAAATTCCCCGGATGGGGCCATCAGTGACATGCGATCATTTCATTTTTTGGTATTCACAGTCTGTCAGGGCCTAACGCGATTTGGTTCTTGGTGCCATTAATAGCATATGTGGCCCCTTCTATAGCCAAATGGACCCATTTCGTAGTTGTCTACCGCAATGTCTCCTGTTTGACGTCAGGTTTTCCGTTTAGTCCTTTTTTGTTAGATATGTTGTCGAAGTGTCCTTCTCATTCGTTCATAACGATGTGCTGGGTTTAGGCTCGTTCCTGGAGCGTAGCGCAGTATATGAGCCTCACGTGGCCCCTTCCACTATTTCCTTCCCTTCTCTTTCACAGAACGTTCTTTTCTTGCAGAACGATCGTTTTCCGCAGAAAGTTCTGAATAGTGCAGGGTTTTCTGCAGACAGTGTTAACTGGTACATCCTTACAGTATGTCTTTCCTCAGTCTGTAGCAATCTGTTTTGGACCATTGTTTCGATCTCATTTTATTTCTGGGTATGGCGGTTTATTAAAAGGAGTTTTGCTAGTGCTTGTATTGCTACCTTTAGTCGTATGATGTCTGTTAGGATATCAATATGTTTTATCTCTTCTGATTTTGCTTTCACTTTCCCGATTCATTTAATTCTTGAAGGTGTTTTTTCCTCCTTTCCTTGCATGTTCCGCCATTCTCGTTTGGTGCTCATTTCCGGACGGATACGTTTCCGAAGTGATGATTGGTTTGCCGCCCAGAGAGGTGTTATACGGTCCATGATTGGTTCCAATCCGTAAGCGCTATGCCTTCGGAAGGGAACCGTTGTGCTTTTACCGCTGAAGAAAATATGTGTGGGTCCGTTGAAATTGCTTAATAAAGACTACCTCCTGTAACTTTGCATTATTTTTATGCTTTGTAATTCTGCAGTTTAGATCTCCGGCAGTGATTAGTGGTTTATCACGTTTACTATGGGTGATCAGCTGGCCTATTTCATCTACAATATCAGTATCTGTTTCGTTTGGTTGGAGCTACGCTGGTATTACTTGTGCTGCTAGTCTTCTGTTCAAGATGTTTCTTTTAGGATTGGTGTGTCGTTTCCTTGTAGAAAGTCTCTTAGATCAATGTTCATAGCGCCTTTGAGACCTTCTGTATTTCATCGGATGGTCTCTTGGTTTCCTACGTTTTTATTGCTTTGCTTCTTTTGGAGCGCTTCTTTTTGTCTTATTTGAGGGACACCCTTCCATTCACCTGAAAAAGCGAAAGTGTCTTATAGTGTTTCTTCTGTTTTTGTTTATTTACACGTCAAGTTCCGTAGGACTAATTTGAGGAACAAATTTGCAAGGTCATGGAACGTGTCAAAATATGAAATTACAAATCAAAGTAATAACAGATAAAAACAGAATGTTTATGAACCCGAAATAAGTCAAGCCGTAAGTTGAGGTAAACGCAATCAACAAGACAACAAGAATCAGCTTAATTTTTCAAGGAACTCTTCGACAGAATAGAAGGTGTGCTCCATGAGGAAACTGTTCGGTTTCGATTTAAAAGGGCGTGGATTACTGCTAAGATTTTTGAATTCTAGTGGTAACTTATTGAAAATGGATGCGGCAGTGCACTACCTACATTTCTGCGCAAGACATAAGGAAGTCCGATCCAAATGCAGGTTTGATTTCTGCTGGGCATTAACTGATTGAAAGCTACTTATTCTCGGGAATAAGCTAATATTGTTAACAAGAAATGACAGTAATATATATATATAGAGGCCAATGTCAAAATAACCAGACTCGTGAACAGGGGTCGACAAGAGGTTCGTGAACTTACACCACCTATTCCCTGAACCGTTCGTTTCTGAGCCAAAAAAATCCTTTTAGAATGAAATGAGGAGAGTTGTCCCAAAATATAATACATATAATACCATACGACAGAAGCGAATGAAAATAAGCAAAGTAGACTAATTTTCGTGTCGAACGATCACTCACTTTGTAAGGTGTCAAGCAAATCCAACACCTTCCATGAAAACCCTGACATGATAAGCAAATCCAGCAGTATGTCACATAGCTCCGAATAAATCGTGACATTAAATTAACCAAAGTAATACGAGAAACGAGTGAGCAAATGGAATACCACAGACTAACACAAGAATACCTAAATGCATGTCATACCTTCCCACCGTGAGACAGACGCAGTTCCGAGGGGAGAAACGAGAACAGAAGCTGAGAGCATAACTGTGTTAAGTTAGAAGGCCCTACGATAACGGACGGACACCCACGTTGCCGGCCAACCGCCATATGATAGGTACGGTAAGCAATAATGTCTCTGTCTACAAAACTTTCAAGGCCAGGCACGTTAGGAACTCCAGTACCACCTCGTACAATAGCTACTGTAAGCCAACCATTACCATGTGTAAAAGAATCGTTAATGTCAATGCTAAAATTAAGTCTGCATCCACAGAACACACATGGTCCATCGTCAAGTGCAGTGGCGGCAGTATTCTTCACAGTATTCTTCTTCTTGTCTGCAGCTGATGTTGTGAATTCGATGTTCTCAATTGTTTTGTAAATTGTCTGCTTTGGACGACGACGAATACGTCTGTACGGCATCGTGGCGGCGTTCAATGCAGTTGCGTGTGCGGCAGCAGTAGCGCGAATGAGCCGCTGCGCGGCGATCGCTCGCGTAAGTCCGTGACCTTGATTCGGACTTAGAATATTTCACACTGCCAGCAGCGCGTTATCCCGGACGGGAGCACTAGCCGTACTAGGTGCTCCCGTCCGCTGCTGGCGCGCCGCCACGTTGCGTAACCCTGTAGTCGGCAATGGCAGAAACCATGAGACAAATGCGTGAGATTAAAGAACAAAACAAAAAAATTCAGTTACACCTAAGTCATATTGAAGACGAGGCTAAAGAATCTCGAGAAGTGATAGGAAACTTAATAAGAGGTCACAATCAACTGAGAACAGACATTGACAAGGTACAAACGGACGTACAAACATTGCGTAATGACACTCAGGACGAGATCAAAACATTAAGTAACAACACCCAGGGAGAAGTCAAGAAACTAGTGAAACAGATAAACGTAATTACTAGACAAGCACCAGGTACAGCGCGTGAAATTGTTGAAAACAGTGTGTTACACAAACATACAGGGTGTTTCAAAAATGACTGGTATATTTGAAACGGCAATAAAAACTAAACGAGCAGCGATAGAAATACACCGTTTGTTGCAATATGCTTGGGACAACAGTACATTTTCAGGCGGACAAACTTTCGAAATTACAGTAGTTACAATTGTCAACAACAGATGGCGCTGCAAGTGATGTGAAAGATAGAGAAGACAACGCAGTCTGTGGGTACGCCATTCTGTACGTCGTCTTTCTGCTGTAAGCATGTGCTGTTCACAACGTGCAAGTGTGCTTTAGACAACATGGTTTATTCCTTAGAACAGAGGATTTTTCTGGTGTTGGAATTCCACCACCTAGAACACAGTGTTGTTGCAACAAGACGAAGTTTTCAACGGAGGTTTAATGTAACCAAAGGACCGAAAAGCGATACAATAAAGGATCTGTTTGAAAAATTTCAACGGACTGGGAACGTGACGGATGAACGTGCTGGAAAGGTAGGGCGACCGCGTACGGCAACCACAGAGGGCAACGCGCAGCTAGTGCAGCAGGTGATCCAACAGCGGCCTCGGGTTTCCGTTCGCCGTGTTGCAGCTGCGGTCCAAATGACGCCAACGTCCACGTATCGTCTCATGCGCCAGAGTTTACACCTCTATCCATACAAAATTCAAATGCGGCAACCCCTCAGCGCCGCTACCATTGCTGCACGAGAGACATTCGCTAACGATTAGTGCACAGGATTGATGACGGCGATATGCATGTGGGCAGCATTTGGTTTACTGACGAAGCTTATTTTTACCTGGACGGCTTCGTCAATAAACAGAACTGGCGTATATGGGGAACCGAAAAGCCCCATGTTGCAGTCCCATCGTCCCTGCATCCTCAAAAAGTACTGGTCTGGGCCGCCATTTCTTCCAAAGGAATCATTAGATCATTTTTCAGATCCGAAACGATTACTGCATCACGCTATCTGGACATTCTTTGTGAATTTGTGGCGGTACAAACTGCCTTAGACGACACTGCGAACACCTCGTGGTTTATGCAAGATGGTGCCCGGCCACATCGCACGGCCGACGTCTTTAATTTCCTGAATGAATATTTCGATGATCGTGTGATTGCTTTGGGCTATCCGAAACATACAGGAGGCGGCGTGGATTGGCCTCCCAATTCGCCAGACATGAACCCCTGTGACTTCTTCCTGTGGGGACACTTGAAAGACCAGGTGTACCGCCAGAATCCAGAAACAATTGAACAGCTGAAGCAGTACATCTCATCTGCATGTGAAGCCATTCCGCCAGACACGTTGTCAAAGGTTTCGGGTAATTTCATTCAGAGACTACGCCATATTATTGCTACCCATGGTGGATATGTGGAAAATATCGTACTATAGAGTTTCCCAGACCGCAGCGCCATCTGTTGTTGAAAATTGTAACTACTGTAATTTCGAAAGTTTGTCTGCCTGAAAATGTACTGTTGTCCCAAGCATATTGCAACAAACGGTGTATTTCTATCGCTGCTCGTTTAGTTTTTATTGCCGTTTCAAATATACCGGTCATTTTTGAAACACCCTGTATCAAAAAAGCAGCGCTGAAAAGATATGATAACCCCATAGTCAAAATAGAAGCGCAAACGAAGCAACAATTTCAGAAATTGCGAACAGAGTTGTTGCAAACCATTGAAAAGCGTAGTGAACAGGATCGAACAAGCACTGAGTCTGCAACCACATCCGTATTTGTAACAGCACCGGAAAAACAAGCAATTAACGAAGATATCACGCATTTTCCATTTCAATCACAGGCGAAAAATAACATACGTGAAATCAGACAGCCTCCACCGCAACAAACACGTTTCGAAATTCTTGATGAGCAAACAGCACTACAGACACATGCAGAACCACAGATGTATGTTCTAAGACAGTCTGGATCGTGCAATGACGCGGCAAGGTTAGCCAGACAAGATACCGAACCAATACGTGACAATGGAAAGCCAGGTCGCGAAGAGTACAGTGCAATGCATTCAGCTATACGTTCACAACCGATGGAAGAAAATTATTCCGTACCACTCCAACGATACTACGCAAGGGTACGCGATAGTTACAGTGGACAATATCCACTGGATCTACCACAACCGGAAAGAACGACGGGAGAAATGATCAGAAACAAAAGTGGCGAAGAATCGCGAGTTTCATATGGAACTATGACGAAGTACGACAACGATCATTTCCTCACAGTCAGAAAATTTCAACACTTTCGGGAAGGAAACTCATTACATCCACGAACGTTTATTGATCAATTCCGAGTAGGATTGTCAGAACACTGGACGCTAGCACACAAATTAGACTTTATATTTGCACACACGTCAGGAACAGTCGCAGAAACCATGCAGAATGTTGCAGCGACATGCCGATCGTACGAAGATTTCAGAGAGAAGTTTCTCTCACGATATTGGTCCAGCGAAGCACAGAACAGAGTGAAGTACGAATTATTACAGAACCCATATTTTGAAAATTCAGGAGAGAAAAGTCCCGTGAAAATTTTCGAAGTAATGGCAAAGAAAAATCAATGCTTATATGTACCATACAGTGACGGAGAGTTGATTAAATTATGCGCGATGAAGTTACCATTGAAATACCAGCAATCATTAGTAGGTCGCGGAGGCAATGACGTCGAAGCATTTAAAGGTATTCTAAGGGAACTAGAGTTCATACTTTCGGAAGATGACGCAAGAAAAAGACGAAGCGCAAGTGAAAACGAAAGCAAAAAGCAATGGAATCCACAAGACACAGTACGAAGAAACCATAATTAAGAACCACGTGATAACTTCGCACCAAGAAACGACAATAGATTTCAACAAAGACCCGGTTATGGATTTAGAAGAGAATATGGCAATAACTATAATTCACCCAGGAACGGCAACAGCTATTACAGAGGGAATAACGACAACCGGAACGGGTATTGGAGAACCAATAGACCGACAAATTATCAACAAAGAAACCGATATCAACAAGCTGTACAAGAAAAGAGAATACAGATAGAAGGGTTGGAGGTAAGACCACCAAACGCCGATAAATGTTAGAATTTACAGCTAAGCGCCCATGCCAAAGAGAATGACGCACCGACCCAGGACAACTGCAGCACCTTAAACAGAGAAGTAAATACCTTATCACGAGAAAAGAAGAAGGGAGAAACAAATCTGCAGGGACCAGATGAAAACGAAGACAGGAAAATAACAATATCGTGTTGGGACAACATTAATTGGGAGAATACTGAGGAGGAAGATGAATTACCAGAGGCATGCACAACGAATGTAGGAGGAACGGACGAAGTAATGAGTATAGCGGAGCTATTTCAGATGGAAACCAGGGAAAGCGAATTCAATGAGGATAATGCGCAGTCAACAGAAGCTGATAATAAGTTACTAGTGGGCACACAACCCAACGTATATAATGAAGGAAGTTATGAAGCGATAATTAGAGCATTTAAATGCGATTATGTGGAAGTAGCGACGAAGAAGAAGAGAGACGAGGATGAGGAAAAAGTAGAGGATGTTGAAGAAAGCGTAAATGAAGGAAGAAATAGAGAAGAGGAAATAAAAGAGAGAGAAGTAGCAGTCGAAGCTTATCCTACAGGAAGTTCGAATTCACAAGGGAAATTCCTGAAAAGACTTGGGTATGATTCAATGGAGGATTCGTTGATGCAAGAAAAAGAAGAACAGAACCAACCCTTTCAAATTCAACCAATTTTGAAGGCCATGGTAAAGCATATCCCAGTCAATATTGTAATTGATAGCGGAAGTGAACTGACCGCGATCTCAGAAAATTTATTCATACAGTGTAATGCCAATGAGGAATTGCCAGTTCTGAAAACACGTAAGATTAAAGTAAGATGTCCTATTAGAAACAATGCTGCGGAAGTTACGAGGCAAACAAGGTTAACTCTTTCGTGTCAAGGTCAAAAGATCGAAGCCAACTTCGTGAACATTTGATTACAGAGGCAGACTTTTTAAATGAGAGACGAGCGATAATAGATATGGGGAAAGGTAGCGTAACATTCGGGAATGTCACACTTCTCTTTGAGCAAAAGCTAAAACTAGAAGAAATACCAGTTATAAACAAACAATTAAGAATGATGCAAGATAAAGAGGATGAAGAATTAGAATGGTATGCACAAAAGGGGGAATCGCCTCAACTCATGTTAGAAGTCCATAAAGAAATCGACGAAAAATTGCAAGAAGTTCAAGGTATTTCGGGACACAGTAAAAGAGAATTAGGGGGTATTTTGCGAAATAAAGCAGAGTTATTTTTACCTAAGACTGGCAGTATTATACACTTTCAGTACAAGTTTGAAGTAAAACAGCACAAACCATTTAGAGTACCACCATATACAATCCCATTAAGCTATAGGAATAAAGTATTCCAGGAGATATCTAAAATGTTAGATGATGATATTATTGAACCAGCTACCTCCACATATAACAGTCCGCTCCATATTGTACAAAAACGAGACGGGAGCATCAGGTTAGTACTTGATTCCAGACAGATCAACACAATCATAATCACTGAGACAGTTCGCACAGAAAAATTAGAGGAATTGATAAAAAACTTCCACGGTGCTAAGATATTTTCATCAATTGATTTACAGAGTAGTTTCTGGCAACTAGAATTGGCCACAGAATGTAGAAAATTTACAGCATTTATCGTATTCGGTAGATGTTACCAATTTAAACGATAGCCATTTGGTTTAAACGTATCATCAGCAGCGTTTATTAGGGGATTTAATACTATACTCAGTCCTGAGATTTTACAAAAAATTATTTGTTATGTTGATGATGTGATTATAGCAGAACCCTCTTGGGAACATCACAATGACACATTAAATCAGTTTTTACAGATCGTGGAAGAGCATGGGGTCACAGTAAATATAACAAAATCCAAATTTGGAAGGCAAGAGGTCAAATTTCTAGAACACAAAATTTCAGAGAAAGGGGTAATGCCCGACCCAGAAAAACTAACGGCAATCAAAGAATTCTGTACTCCATATAATAAGAAAACTCTCAGAGGATTTCTAGGTCTCACTGGATTCTATAAAAAATTTATTTGGATCGAATCTCTCGCAACACCACGCCTATGTGCATTGACTGGAAAAAACACGCCATGGGTATGGGATCAACAAGCCAATGAAGAATTTTTAAAAGTGGAAAACGCACTAACAACAGCACCGATTTTAGCACATCCTGATCTAACACAAAATTTTTGTATGGCCACTGATAGCGCGAAAACAGGTTTAGGAGTTGTTTTATTCCAAGAATACGAACATACAGTGCTAAGATCATATAGAACAATTGCATTTGACAGTCGTGTACTCACAAAAAGCGAGAAAAACTATTCAGTCACGGAGCTAGAAGCATTGGCCATTGTATGGGGCTTCCAACGTTTTCAATACTTCCTATTCGGAAGAAAAACAAAAGTATACACTGACCACAAAGCATTAGAATTTCTGTTATCCTCCAAACTAACTCATGAGAGGTTAGCCAGATGGATGTTAATACTACAAGAATTTGACTTCACTATTACACTCATACCAGGACCAGCGAATGTATTAGCAGATGCTTTATCACGATGTCCACAGGGTACATCCAATAACATAGGTTTGGAAGCAGCAGAAGACCAGTTTACAATGTACTATATGAAACAAGTACCTTTCGAAAACTACATTACGACAGCATTGAAAAACATAGGCAAAGAACAGGACAAGGATCCCGAAATAATAGGAATCAAACACAAGTGGAGAAGTAAGGATTTTCCAGACATTCGACAGCACTATCTCGTAAAAAACAATGTTTTATTTTTTAGACGAAATGTTGCAACGAATGAATGGTTAGATGAACTAATTAATAAGTACATATGGTATACACATTTAAGTTATGGCCACTTTGGACCAAAGAAATGCTTTTTAAAAATAAAACTTACAAGCCATTTTCCTAATATGGAAAGACTAATTAGAACAGTATTAGTCAAATGCAAAAAATGTATGAGGGCTAAACACGTCACTTTCCAAACCAAACCACCTATGTTTACAATAATCCCTAAAGAATTAAAACAAATAGCTGCAACAGATTTGATGGGGGCCCTCCCACGCACAAAAAATGGATATATTTTCATATTTGCCGTTTTGGAATTTACTTCTAAATATTTTACCTTGACACCATTAAAACAGGCAACAGGTCTTACTCTAAGTAAAGCATTTAGACAAGATTTTCTCAGACAAGTACGTCGAGTGGACCTAATAATTTCGGATAATGGCCCACAATAAAAATCAGTGCAATGGCAGAACACGTTAAAACAACTCAAAATAAAACCCATCTACATATCTAAGTATAAACCTTGCGTAAATCCAACTGCACGATCTATGAAGGACATAGGCACTTTATGCCGATTATATGCAGGCAAAAGGCACAACACTTGGGATATATAACTTAAAGATTTTCCATAAGTAATAAATGAAATGCCACATAGCACTACACTACTATCTCCAGTTACTGTACTTAAAAATATTGAACCCCCAAACATAACCAGAAAAAATGTTAGATTTCCTATTGTACCATGTAGACAGGACAAACAAGTCATAGCAACAGCACTCTCCAACATCAGAAAGGCAGCCATTAAAAGAAAAGAAAGAGGAGATAGAACAGCAATTAAAAGAACATTCTCAGTAGACCAGAAAGTATTTGTAAAAACACACCATCTCTCCAGCAAACAGAAACACAAAATGCATAAGTTTTATCCTGCATACAAAGGACCTGCCATAGTTAGCTGAATTGATCTTGGTAATGCTGTGGAACTAATGAACCCAAAAACAGGCAAAACCTTAGGACTTCAGCATGTAAGCCATATCAAAAAGTTTGAAGATTAATTTTATTACTGGTAAATAATCAGCACAATATTTCAAGATTATGTTGCAGATAAGATCGTCAGGTGAAAGAAGAATGAAGAGAGAGGAATGTGGGAAAAAGAGTTTCAATAAAAACAAAAACAAAAATAACACCAATAGTACCATTGATTTAGGTGAAGGGATAAAGCGTAGATAGTCTAACAGCATGAAATACTAAAATGCTATACACCACGACACTACACAAAAATAAAAAACCAATTTGAGGATTCTTGTAGAAGTTAAGATTCAAAATATCTTAGAATTGTAACATGGAAAGAGTGCCAAAATTTGTGAAGCTTTTTAAAAAGGCATAAAACAATGTAGGTACTAGACATGTGTTAGATGAATATAAGTAAAACTTTTTGTAAGAACCATTGTAAAAAAACTCCAGCAAAAAACCAGATGCAACGACCCACAAGTTGCAACCAGAGAAGTATCAAGAAAGGAAAGGACGTAATTAGCAAGACACAATTCCTACAAGGCAGAAGCGTTTAGAGAAGGGAAAGGACAGTGAGACTAACAAAGGGCACTTGCAAATCTACTGCTGAAGGGACAAGCAAGCAAACACCGGACATTCACCGCTCGTAAACCCCGGAACGCCCCAACTCAGCGGAGCGAGCAAAAAACGGCCTGACGACAAGACAGCTTGGGCGAACCACCACTGGCAAAAAAAATATGTGTTAAAGGCACACTACTGCCATTAAACAGCATGCTGATGCATGAAACTGAAGAAAACTACCACAAAGTAAAAATGACACATCCAAACAATTTATCAAACTGTTACTAAGAGGAGAACTTCAAAGCGACTAGTTATCAATAAATATTCCAATGTCCTGACCAGAGAAGAACCAAGAATCAAGTAAGAAGCAGAGAAAAAGCAGGAAGAACAGAAGTTGAAGATTCACAAGATTGAGACCAAGAAAGAAGATGGGTGAAGAATAGACGACATACCTTCCAAAATCCCTATCCTATTGTAATCTAGTCATCTGAGAAGTATCACAACGAAAAACGACCACTTTCAGTGACACATAACGATGACTTTCACGCATACATAGCACTCACGCATACATAGCACTCACAGCGCCATTGCATTATGGGACCTCCACAACAGCAACACACCGTTGCAAAGCCAACAAGGAACGATGAATGAAGCTGTCCATCAAATAATTGCCCATATCCATCTCGCTCAAGTCCATCACCTTCGTGCAAAAACATTCGCCAACCTCATGCCTAAACATTCATAGGATTGTGGGAATGTGTGAAATCAAATTTTGTGATGCAGGAATTGTGCAAAAGCAATGTGTGAAAAACTAAATAAGTTAAGCACACCAGACAGCTAATAAACTACAAAATAACAGTCATTGACTATGGACTTAAGTAAAAAGTAGACTGTCGATAAAAATAAGTCATTAGTTCTGAAATGGACAGTATATAAAGAACAAAAGTAAGGCATAATAAACACTAAAAGTATATGCCTCTTATTGTCTCCTCATAAAAATAAAAGGATAGCTATATTTTACTTATTTTCTCCTTATAAAAACAATGAATAAAAATTTATCTTGTTGGATGTTTTCCCTTTTTTTAACATTTGTACCATTTGTTAGGATAATATCTCAATACTTGTGTATGTATATTTCTTTGTCAAAGCAATTCTTGGAAATAATTATTTGTTAGTGTAACAATGTTGAAATGAGTGTCCCGAAACAAAAACATTTTACTTGTACATGATATTTAGAAAATGTATTAGGATAAGATTTTACTTAATTACTACATTTATAAAAAAAATTTCTAAGAAAATCGATGTGAAAGACTCCTCACTTTCGATAACAAACTTCTTAAAAGAACGAACTTCACACTTAAATAAGGAAAGAAAATAATAAAAAATTTATTAATAATAATAATAGCATAAAAATATTCTTCTCTTGTCAATATAAAAATGTTTTTGAAAATAATGTGGAAGAATATAAAAATATAAATTAGTAATACAAACTAGCATAGAACCAGAATAAAGTGGCTGAACAGTAGGCAACAAAATTTAGATAAAGGAATAATTTTTGACTGACTTAGACAACAATTCAATCATGGCCCAACTTCAGTGCAAAAATTAAGTTCGAAGGGTGGTGATATTATGGTGTCGGCAAATCCAACACTTTCCATGAAAACCCTGACATGATAAGCAAATGCAGCAGTATGTCACATAGCTCCGAATAAATCGTGACATTAAATTAACCAAAGTAATACGAGTAACGAGTGAGCAAATGGAATACCACAGACTGACACAAGAATACCTAAATGCGTGTCATACCTTCCCACCGTGAGACAGATGCAGTTCCGAGGGGAGAAACGAGAACAAAAGCCGAGAGCAGAACCATGTTAGCTATAAGGCCCTACGATAACGGACGGACACCCATGTCGCCAGCCAACCGCCATGGCTACCCCCTCAGCCCACGTTAAAAGATAGAGCCCTCCAGAAGAACAGTATAGATTTTACGATAACATTAAAAGGGCCACACCAGCTGCAAGTCTTAGCGTGAGACTTTTTCGCGTCTCTGTTACTCTGCAAACGTTAAAAACATTGCCCCACCATGAAAAGTATAACGTTTCTCATTGGATAGACTGAATTTTTGTAGGCGGAGCTTAAGGTTAACATTGAGACCCTGATTGGTCAGATGAAACCACAGCCAGATAGTTTTTTTTTTAAACCAATTTCGGTAAATTGTAGTAAGGAAAAGTTAGGAGAGAGTTGCTTCCGAGACGGCGAGCTGTATGGAGCTGTGCCGCTGGCCGCTCCCTGACACTGCCTAACCAACGACAAGGTACTGAACGCACGCGATGCTGCATAACAGCGCATAAAGCTTCACTCAGAACTGCAGAAGTCTCATCTGTTACACCTCCTTTATGCGTAATACTAGTGTCGATCGTCAATTAAGGCTCCTGGTATTCACATTTGCTACGTAAGTTAAAATCTGAAACGCAATGATTTTTCTGTTATATAATTATTGAGAAGGCACATCAGTCACTGTAATTTACGACAGGTTAGATAAGTAATTAAAGATAATTGAGGGTCACTGTAGACCATTTTGATAGTTTTCTCTTTTGTGAGATTTAATTTGAACCTAGATTATAGATGTGATATGGCATAGGTCGTCCTTCAATCCATTGTAGAACTTGGAAACCCACTCAGGGAATATTCGGTCACATTTTTGTTGAACGCAGTTGGTATTTATCATCCTGTATTAAAATATTTCCTTTTATCAATAGTGCAATTTATAAACAATGTTTTCTGAGTAGAATAAAATTTCCAATGGTAAACTTAACTGCTTTTTCGACGTTATTTTACCAGCTAACTAAAAGTAGGAAAGCCTTGAACCCCTTCCACTAAATTTAGTCAGTATTAAGATTCTTTTACAGGGAGTGCAGTGGAGCTGATGCTGAAATCATTAAGTATTTGGTTATATCATCGCTAGTCTCACTGAACTCTTCTGAACTCTACATGCCACGTGTGGTCTGGCGTCTCCTGACCAGCAACAGGTCCCAGGTTCAAACTAGTCAATTCCGTAAGAAACACGCTCAGAGCATCGTTGCACGATAGTGGTAGGGAGACACGACTTAGAACAAACAGACACCACGCAGTATGTTAGAACTTCATATACCGTTCGAATCGTAAAAATGGCAGCATTAAGTCTTTCAACACGATCCTGAACTTGGGCTTTCCATGAGAGTTTACTATCTATCTTAACACCTAGAAATTTGAACTGTTCAATCACACTTAATCATGTGCCAATGATTAATCATGTGAAATTAAACCGTCAGGTTTTCTTGAATTGTTTGTTAGAAAGTGTAAAAACTGAGTCTTACTGTGGTTTAGCGTTAGTTTATTTTCTACAAGTCATGAACTTGTGTCATGAACTGCACTATTTGAAACCGAGGCAATGTTGCACACAACATCCTCTACTACCAAGGTAGTGTCATCAGCAAACAGAAATATTTTAGTGGCACCTGTCATACTAGAGAGCATATCATTTATATAAATAAGGAACAGGTGTGGACCCAATACTGATCTCTGGGGCACAACCACTTCATGGTACCCTACTCAGACACCACAACACAGCCATTCTCCACACTGTGAATATTCCGTAATGGTCCAACTTCAGGAGCAATAGTTTGTGATCAACAGAATCAAACGCCTTAGTTAAATAAAAAAAAAAAACATGCCTAGCGTTCGAAACTCTTTCTTTAACACATCAATTACCTCATTACTGTAGTATTTTCACTTCTTAAACTACTTCTATAGCCGAACTGTACATTTGATAGCAAATCGTGTGATACAAAATGACCAATTATCCTTATATACACAGCCTTTTCAGTGACTTTAGCAAACACTGATGGCATAGAAATAGGTCCAAAATGGTCTACATTATCCCTTCCTCCCTTTTTTATAAATCTACTGAGTACTTTAACCGTTCAGGAAACTGACCATTCCTAAAGGAAAAATTACAAATACGGCTCAATACAGGCTAACATGAGCAGCACGGTACTTTATTATGCTTTTAGGCACTCCATCGTACCCATGAGAGTCCTAAGTCTTCGGTGATTTAATTATTGACTCAAACTCCCCTTTGTCTGTATCACAGAGGAGTATCTCAGATATCAATCTCAGAAAAGCATTTGCCAAGAGAGTTATATTATTCCCTTTAGAAACTTTTTTTTATTTAATTCACCAGCAATATTCAGAAAGTGATTGTTAAATACCGTACATATATCTGATTTAACAGTAACAGAAATCTTTTTACTATGAACTGACTTTATGTCATCGACCTTGTGCTTGTGAATAGACACTTCCTTGACAAGTGACCATATGGCTTTAATTTCATCCTGTGAATTAGCTGTTCTATTTGCATACCTCATGCTATTTGCCTTCCTAATAACATTTTAAGCACCTTGCAGTACTGTTTGTAATAGGCTACTGTAACTTAATTATGACTAGTTCTAACATTTTGATATATTTCCCACTTTGTTCCACATGATATCCTTATCCCACTAGTCAGCCACCCGAGTTGCCTTTATATGCAAGTGCCCCATTTAGAACATTTTAATGGAAGGTAACTCTCAAGGAGCATGAAGAGGTGTTAAGGAAAGTATTATATTTGTCATCCATGTTATCTGCATTATAAACATCCTGTCACTCTTGCTACTTGATGGGGTTTAAAAAACTACCTGATCCTTCTTCGTAAAGTTCCTACATAACTCCCCTATGCTGTCAGTTACCTGAGCCAACCCTGCACTAGGCTTCACAAGGCTGGTGACCTGGTACTCACTCCCTAACACTTCCTGCAACTGCTGGCCCACACCTCTACCGTCTGAACTACCTAGCAGCAGAACCTTCTTCTTTCTGTTAGACTTTGCAACTGATCTAGGCCTCCTGCTGACTGGCGAGGACTGTTGCATGTTCCCTACACCTACACGTACAAGAGGATCCCCTCCACTCAACTCTGACAGTTGGTCAAATCTATTGCAGATACGAAAATTATAACTGCCTGAATACCTTCTCCTCATAGCTGCCTTCTTGCCAACTGCCAGTTCCCATTCCTTAGCATCCTTCACCCTCCTCAACCTATCTAGCTCCTCCTTTGCGTATTGTAACTGCACCTGAAGGGCAGAGATCTTACGCTCCTGCTCCTCTATCAGGTTATTACTACTACAGATTCTGTATTCCCAGGAGAGGATCTCACTAGAATGCCTCTGGATTTCCTACTGCATTCTCCCAAATGAAAATACTTCGAACAAATCCCACACCATAACCCACTACTCACAAACCTACGACAGAGCCCTCACTTCTCACTCATGGAAAAATTTTATAGTTACTGAAAAAACTACACGTCTACATTACACAAGTTGAGTTACACCAGTAGAACTATTAATAGAACTACCAACAGCGGTCTCGAAATTCTCTCTCTCCTAAGAAAGCAACTACTTATATTAATACTACCAAACCACAACTAGTACCAATATCAACAGAATTTCACAATATTATTAGCTAAAACCAAAAATTCAAGTGGCCACTGGAACACTCAACAAAGTGAAAACACGGATGAAAACTTTACTGATATATTTCACTAGAAACAATAAGAAACGTCAGCTGAAAACTAAAGCACGAAATTTACTGAATGTATTCGACGCACAGAAAACTCTAACAAACGCAGCGAGCGAACGTTTTCGGAAGTTCATTAAATCGGTAGATCGCCACAAACAGCACGAAACACCGCTTAAAACTATTAAATTTAATAACTGTATAACAGTTCAGAAATAACATTGTCAGTACTCAGCTTTATAGCCTCTACAGCTGCAAATAAAAGACGCAAAATGTGAGGTTTGGACGAACGATGTAAGTACACTCACGAATAACAGACCAATCGAGCCCATAACACAGGAAGAAAGACTGAAATTAATGAAAATCCACTAATAAGTTACTTTCACAGCAAATATGAATACAATTAACTGAAGACTAAAAGATTACAAAATATTGACGAGCAATTTCAACAGCAGTGCAGCACACGTGACGTCATTGATAGTTCTGAGTAGTGAAAGGGAATATTTTCTTTAAAGCTATTTAGAATTGCAATAAAATCTACTTCGCTGGCGTGAAGCACAAAGTATTGTAATTGGACAACAGTTAGTTGATAAACAAGTAGCAGTAAGATACATAAAGTATCCCATCAGAAAGTTGAGGGAGAAGTATTACAGCAGGCTTGGCCAGACAGCGCTCTGCTAGCGCAAGCTCTCCTACTCAGCTCCTATCTAGCAGACCGAGAGCTGCGGCGAGTGGGAAGTGAAGGCTGCAGATGGAGGCCTTGAGCAGAGCAGCTGCATTGTCAATCGCCAAGCAGTTTGCTAACAACAGTACTAGCGTTAAGTTACATTTGTGTTCTGCATTAGGAAACTGAGTTAAGAGTGAGTACAGTGGTGACGAAATCCTTAATGCTTGACGTCACCTGTTATTTTAATTAATTGTCATAATGCACCAGACGAATTATTTGGTAAGGGATATGACGGACAAGATCCGATGTTATGAAGCAAAAAGTAGCCCTGCTGAAAAATCCGCTTCATGTTCATAACAGGAAACATTTCCCATAACTCAGGACAGTCGTTTGTGGACCATAAATGACTGGTTATGTTTCAGTAACTAAAATATTTCATTACGAGTTGCCATAGAGGTTCCAAGATACTGTACGACTGAAGACAGATTTCTGTTTGTCAGGTCAGTCTCGCTTTTGACGTTTGGGTTTTCATTACTAGCAACATGAACTGACAGATGTACAGTGTAGCACCCAGCTCTAAGACTTGTTTGTTTAATCCAAGAATTTACAAGGCTTTGTGAAATGTTACCCCTTAAGCAATATCCTCAATTGTGCCGATAAACCGCTAAAATTGTTTCAATGTTCAGTTCACACGTGAGTGATAAGCGTTTCTTACTGTTATGAAATTGACAAACTCCCTCCAACACCAGATTTAAAAGATTTTGATTTCCGCAGTTCCATGGGTTTGACTGTATCATGAACCAGAGTTCCAGATATATTTCACATTCTAAAATCTAAATATGTGTAAATATATAAACATCACAACCTACTGTTAAATGCCTGTATTGCCGCGCGGGATTAGGCGAGCGGTCTCAGGCGCTGCAGTCATGGACCGTGCTGCTGGTCCCGGCGGAGGTTCGAGTCCTCCCTCGGGCATGGATGTGTGTGTTTGTCCTTAGGATAATTTAGGTTAAGTAGTGTGTGAGCTTAGGGACTGATGACCTTAGCAGTTAAGTCCCATAAGATTTCACACACAT
Organism: Schistocerca serialis cubense; assembly: GCF_023864345.2. Classification (NCBI taxonomy): domain Eukaryota; kingdom Metazoa; phylum Arthropoda; class Insecta; order Orthoptera; family Acrididae; genus Schistocerca; species Schistocerca serialis. Next base: position 63,464,484 of record NC_064638.1, on the reverse strand, counting down.
TTGAACAATGCCTGTATCTAAAGATTTCTGTAGAACTACTCACCAAATTAGTAATAAATAATGTACTTAATTAATCAAGTAATAAATTTAATGTTCCAGTAGAAAAATAAAAAGCTGAAAATAAACACTAGTGATAAAATCCTCCTTATATGATGCAATATTTAGATGTAGTGGCATTCTGTTGCAAGCACACCTTCCTAAGCTTCCCACATGCACAACCTTCGGCATATAACCGTCTCATTGAGACACCTGCTCAGAACAGAGCAGTGGTGGGGGAAGCTGGAGCACTAAGTAGACTCGGCTGCCCTCACAGGGCTCGAGCGCGCTCTGGGAGCACAATTCGTTGGCACACCTGTGCTACAATCTCATAACAGACTTTTGCAAGATGTAATATAGTTAAATTTACACGCTGATAAACAATAATTTTACAATTAGACGCTCTGAGTGGCCACGTGGTTTCAGGAGCCATGTCACGGATTGCGCGGGCCCTCCTCCCGATGTTTTGAGTCCTTCCTTGGGCATGGGTGTGTGTGTATGTGTTGTTCTCAGCATAAGTTAGTTTAAGTTTGGGCATGAGTGTGTGTGTGTGATGACCACAGCAGTTTGGTCCCTTAGGAATTCACACACATTTGAACATTTTTTTTTTTTTACAGTGAATATGTATATTATGAGAGAAGGCTGAGAGATATAACCAATCTAGGTGCTTGAGTAGGAAGAGAAGACAGTTTCTTATGATAGAGACATTAGCCTAAATATTCATCCAATGATTTACTTATATTTCTTTTCTACTATAAATTTTTGCAGTTACGAAAATTAATGTTGAGTATATCAGTTAGTCTTGTCTCATTTTCCCTTGAGAGGACACATGCGTTTCTGCTTATGACTTTTATTCTGCGGAAACTAATTTAAATATATTGCATTTTATTGGTAAGACCCTTTCTGCTGCAAATTTATGGCGTCATAAGCAAGGGAAATAAGACAGCATATGAGCAGGAAGCTTCAAGAGTTTAGTCCAGGGGGTATTGCGGAGTAAATCACGTTGGTTGGTAGAGGTTGTAGCAGCAGACAACGGTGTACGGCGGTTTGGGCAGATATTCCACCACCTTTGCTTGTACCGTAATAGTAAAATTTCTTCAGTAGTTACATCTTTTCTAGAGCTGATGCAGCATGGGATTTAGTGAAAACTGCGAGCTATACTTAACAGTGAGTAGCTCATAAGATCGACTCTCTTGGGAGAATAACATGAGTGGAAGTGGGGAACTCTGTTCTAATTTCGACAAATTAGTGGTGAAATTTCATTCAGTAAATTTTAATAATCAGTGGAATAGATCATTGGTGTTTCGCCACACACCTGCTTGTAACTTGTCGATGCTCCTCAGGTTCGAAAGACAAAACTGTTTCACACATAGGGCGATGAAGTTTAGTTACAACTTTCGCTGATCCAAGTCTCATTTCAATTATTTTACCTGGTCTATGCTGAACCTTCTTTACTTTCAAGCTAGTAGCAGCTATTATGGGAACAAACAATTACGACTTTTCATGGCTGCCTCTAGACATCGCAGGAGAACTCATCCACGCATTTATCTGTCCCTCCTCCCTCCGAATTACGATAAAAATGGCAACTTATCCAACAGTAGTCGTTCAGTGCTTCTAGCTCTCGTGTTTCAAACCGTTCTATGAAGCTATACTCTTCATGTTGTATTCATCACGTGTAATTGCGCCAAGGGTACCACAGATCTTATTACAGCATCAATGTTTAACAATCATTTGTGTTACGTTGGCTCAAAGAAGAGACAAAAGGACCCAAGAGCCATCATTAGTTAGGATGTTTTGTCAGATCACTATTAAGTAAGAAATGGTATAACTTTTTTCAAAAAAAGAAAAGATGCAATAAGTGACACATGAAGATGTAAGAATTTATAAGGTGCACCTACTAAAAGAATTAGTGCAAAACAATTATATCAATAGAGACTAAATGGGGAATGTCAAATGAAACCATCAAGTAACAACATAAATGGATAGTAAAACAGTGCTTAAAAAGTTATAACGCAGATAAACGCTGAAGCATTAGGAATGAGCGAAAACAAATATTCTAAAAGGAGGTTAACGATTTGGAACAACCATATTAGCTGAGAAATAAAAGAAAAGGGGTATATCTAAACCCTTTTTATTACCTAATACTACCATCTACTGGTAGGATTATTAGAGAAAATCTGTTTAAATAAACGAAGTTAGTTTTTAGTTGCATTGCACTAACTATTTCCCAAGAATATAGGAGAAACTACAGAATAACAGAAACATACGAGGGTCGGTCAAAAAGTAATGCCTCCCATTTTTTTTCTACTTAAAGAAATTAAGTTAAGTGAAAAATTTGAATTTGGCGCCATTCCTCAAACCTTCTTCTGCAATCCACTGCAGTAGTAACTTTCTGTGTCAACAGGTGGCAGCACAGCAGAAGTTTGTAAGATGGCCGACATCGATGTTCGTTTGAGACAGCGTTGTGTGATTGAATTCTTGAATGCAGAAGGTGAAACGCCCATACGCATTCATGAAAGACTGAAGAAGGTGTATGGTGTTGTGACAGTGGATGTCAGCACTGTTAGACGATGGGTTCGTCGTTGTAAGGAAGCTGAAGGGCAAACACCGTTGACTGACGAAAAGCGGAGCGGCAGGCCGGTGAGTGCAGTGACTCCACACAACATTCAGCAAGTTGATGACATCATTCGTGGTGACCGTCGGGTGACTGCAGATGAAGTGTGTCGCATTATTTCTCTTAGTAAAGGCAGTGTGATCACGATTATTAGACAATTGGGGTACTCAAAAGTTTGTGCACGGTGGGTTCCAAGAATGTTAACCGATCAGAATAAAGAGGCAAGGAAAACAATAGCCTCCCAACACTTGCAGTGCTTCCGTTTGGAGGGAGATGAGTTTCTGAAAAAAATTGTGACCGGGGACGAAACATGGGTGCATTTTTTTGAACCCGAATCAAAGAGGCAGTCAATGGAGTGGCGTCACACAAGCTCGCCGAGGAAGAAAAAATTCAAAACTGCGCGATCGGCAGGGAAAGTTATGGCAACAGTTTTCTGGGATACAGAGGGTGTGATTCTGGTTGATTTTTTGGAGCAGGGATGCACAATAAATTCTGTTCAATACGTCACAACCCTCAACAAACTTAAAGCACGTCTTCAGCGAGTTCGCCCAACAAAATCAATGGCAGATGTTCTTCTTTTGCATGGCAATGCAAGACCACACACCAGTCGTCACACCTCTGACGAGATTGTCAAAATTGGATGGGAAGTTTTGCCTCATCCCCCATACAGCCCTGACCTGGCACCATCAGACTTCCATCTGTTCGGGCCACTAAAAGATGCTCATCGTGGGATTCATTTTGAAGATGAGGAGGCCGTCAAAACATCCGTGCGTCAATGGCTTAGGAAGCAGAGCTGTGATTTTTACCGTGCTGGGATACATGCCCTTGTTCAAAGATGGACCAAAACTGTAGAGATGGGCGGAGATTACATTGAAAAATGACAAAATGATCCTCAATGTTGTGGTTTTCAACCTATGTAATTGCATTTAAATTTCCTGACAATTAAACGAAGAAAAAAAATAGGAGGCATTACTTTTTGACTGACCCTCGTACTACAGAACAGTCACGAATTTCGTGTCACGTTATCCAAAAGTTTCAGGAAGAATCTATCTCAGAACATTCATAACCAGCCAACAAATCCGATTCCACAAAACACGAAAAATAAATAATAAACCTCCACATTACATTAAGGTAAAGATCATAAACAATTAGTTGGTAGCACAAAGAACTAAATATTTTTCAAATAAGATTCCTGCTTACTAGCACGCTGTATGATGTCCATCCCAAGCCACCGGTACCGATTGACAACCCAACAGTGAAGATCAGTGTGATATACAAAACTGTATACTTCACAGCAGGAGCCTTGAAATACAGTGAGAACAAACGTATCAGAAAAAGTGAAACACAGTATAAACAAACAGCAGTATAAACACAAAATGGTACAATATACATCCCAACATACTTTCACCCAACAATAAAAAAGCACAGCTACAGAGTTAACTGGAAACAAACATAGATATTAGGCTATGGTCTCAAACACACCACAAGGACTAAGATCCATAACCACTAGATAGAAAATCTGACTGTATAAACAAAGGGATGATGATGAATGTACAGAAACAAGAAAACAGCACTGTAGAAGTAGGGCTAACATGAGAGCTGGAAAAGAACAATATAAACAACATAATCACCATGTCAATGAAAGAACATAACAGGAAAGAGAGTTAAAAAGTTTATGGTCCAGTAACAGTATCGAAACCAGAACTGATAAAGAAAACATTGCAATACCGATCAATAAAGAACAATTTAGAGAAGTAACTGAACATTTCATTTCCTCATTCAATGTTACAATAGTCTAATCTGATACCTAATCATGTTTCCAAGGGCACATAAAAAGAACCTCAGTGGCATCAAACAAATAATCACAAGCAAACAGAAACCACACATCGCACGAAAGAACATGAAGGCACCAACACTTGGAAGCCAACCCAAACTTCAAAAACGAATTTTTCTTTGAGATCTGTCATAAAATTCACTAATTCACCATCACACTATGTGGCAAAACAAATAAACAAGATCATAACACAAGACTAAAAGATGAAGTACAACAGAGCAGTGAAAAATAAAAATAAACTTACAGCACCAACAAAAACCTATATATTCCACAAACAGATTCATTCATTTCTTTTCGTGTAGAGAACATGTACAGCTCAGTAGCAACAGCTGACACAATAAAACTAATTGAAGACGATCCACTGACACACAGCAAAATACCTGCAGATAGTATTAGAGAACCTGTCGAATAAGCATTCATCATCCTCATAAAATATGCAGTCTTTTATACTGTAAGGACAAAGAAAACATAAATAATTATTTACTCACACAAATTTTTGGCGAATATAGTTTGTTCAGTAAATGAACCAATAGAGAATATGAATCAGTTACATACAGACATCAAAAGTATACATTCACAAAAGAAAATGAAAAAGTAAAGAGCAACGATAATAAACGCAAATTTAAAATTTCCTGAAAGCCAAAAGCAGAAATCCCATTATATACATATCACATCAAACCAGCCACGAAACCACAAATTAGCAGCTTTTTGACACATTGAATGCAGCCTTAATTCAATCCCACTCAGCAGAGAAAACTAGGAAAAAGAATCGGAAACAATACAGCCAAAACGAATGGATATAACGCCACATAATACAAAAACACAACCACAAAATCAAAACAATACTAGAGCAATATGAAAAGAAACACCAAAAAACTCCACAAACAACACAGACAGTACAGTGTAAACAAACACACAGAACACAAACATTAATGATGTGACAAACAAAAAGAAACAGAACATATTAATATACAGACACAAATAACCACACAGAACAGCAAATGTACTGAGGAAACAAAGATTACACACAGCTTACAGAATAAGAAATACACTCCATTCACATTTAGAAATATTAATAGAAAAGCCAGACAAACACCAAGGTGCTGCTATACACCAGTATAATGATCACAACTGCAGATCGGTACCGGTACATCTGGAAATGATTGGCGGAAATTTGAAAACTAGATATCCAGAATATGTAAGAAGCTGGAAATGTGAAAATATCCTTTCTACCTAGTAAAACATGCACATAAATCATCGAAAATTGCAGAGGGCCTGAAAATTTTTAGGATGAGTACTTAAAGAGAACTCCAATTATTAAAAACTTTCACATACAAGCAGTCCTTAGAATGAACAAAAAAGTGATCAATGACGAAATCAATATAAATATCTACTCATTGATCATGTTAGCCAGTAAAACAAAATCAATCAGAAATGTAAAATATATACCCACACTAAAATGAAAATAAGACATCTCATTGCATACATACACACACACACAAAACAAATAAAAGAATGTTAATGTAATTGAGACACTACAACACAAACAAAACACGAACAAAAACTATAGAGTGACAGTTGGCAATGGTACGTACAGTAAACAAACCAAACCGAAACACAGTGATCGGTCAAAGTGACGTGTTAAATCTAAATCCGTTCGTAGAACGCCGAAAATCGGACATTCTGTGTTCACATGCCGAAAATAACTCAAGGACAGCACATATACACTAATGAGATCACAAATCGTACACAGAAACAAATATCATTTTTAGATTACAAAACCTGGGCTACAAAAAGCAGTTTCTTGCGTAACAACAAAAGTACAACAAAAAATTTGTAACGTATTAACAAATGTTCAGTTATTGTATAACTGAACTATTATATACAGAAACAGAGTGCTTTACAGGCCACCGAAGATGGGTCTTAAATAAAAAGAAGTGAAATGCTTGGCATATTAAAAACCGCTTCCCACTTAGTTGCCTTAGATGAACCATATCCCAAGAATATTGAAGTAATGAGGGACGATGGAAAACATAAAGCATGATGATATACATAAAATTTAACAGGAAGTTGGGATCGATATGAGAGTGAAATAGAACAAAATATTCATGGAAACAGAACAAAGCATATAAAACCATGAACCACATGAATAAACAATAACGAGATTCTTTACTGTTACATATAGTATCTGAAAAGGAATGGATAACTTACTTTAAATGTTTATGGACTGATAATGAATAATCAGAAGCAACTACCAATACTAATGACTCTGTAAATCTACCAACAATCGAAGAATGGCAAAAACTGATCCAAGAACGAAAAGTCGCTCGACACTGTTAATGTAAACAAGGAGTTGATTAAATATCTGATCATTTAATGCATATGATTTTAGGTTTAAGTATGCACATGTAACATGTGAATGGAACGCAGCTTAGATATGCCCTATTACAAGAAGAAGATCACAATGGTAAACTGCCAAGAAATACGTGTACCAAATTCGTCCTACAAACTACATGCTCAAGCTACAAATGAGAGATGAAACGCAGATCGGAAGCATGTATGTCAGAGGTACAACACAGTTTCAGAAGAGTTGGAACTTGTTGTGATTATATTTCCACTTTGGCACTAGCAGCTGAGAAAAGAAGTTAATTCAGATTACCAACTTCCTACGATTCATCGAATATGAACTGGTGTTTGACAAGATAAAACGGAAAATACTATGAAAATAAGTACAAAAACGGGCGTTCAAGCACATCTGACAACAGCAATTCAATAATTATACAAAAATAATAAAACAAGGATCTGCACTGTAAAGAATGGGACAGAAACTACCGATGTTAGTCAATGAGTTAGACAAGGCTGCCATTTATCCCCCACACTTTTGTTCATATCGGCCATTACGTTCATTAATGATTGATTGTATGAAACGACACATTAAGAAAAGAGAATTTTAATACCTTGAAGCTGCTGTTTCTGATGACCAGCTTATAAAAGAGGAATATGAGGAAATGGCTCGAATTACAGTACTTGAGTCAAATTGCCACTAAATGTGGAATGGGAATGTCAACATATAAGACGAATGCGATGGCATTTCAAGGACTGACCCAATAGGGCAGAAAAATGTTATGCACGGACAAATAAATGAATATATTAGAAAGATTAAATATCTATCATGCAGTTTTAAATTTTCCGGGTCAGATGATGTTGTACTAAAACTGTCCAGATTCAGATGCAGCTGTGGAACCACACAACGTGAGTTAAAACATAACATACAGACAGAATATTAGTTAGGCTCTACAAAGTAATTGCCCTGTCTTTCGAATGTTGGAGCGCAACATCAAATCAGTTGCGATTAAACGAATCATCAGACACGAAGCTGCTGTTGACTGTAAGGAATATTCGTTATTGGGCCATAAAATAAACACCCCTATTAGATGTACTAAATGAAGTACCATTACTAATATAAGTGAAAAGTACAGACTGAAATCAAAAGACCTTTTTCGATCGGACATTTAATAACAGAATAATTACAGCTGTAATGCTATACAACTGTGTAGGAAAGAAAAACGTGGGACATCATCCAGCAGATGGGGTGAATAATACTGAGGCGGAACAGGGAGAACGCCTAATCCTTCAAGTCGATAATGATGATGCAAAAAAGAAGTTGGTAGGGGAAAGGATAGTGGAAGTACTCCGTCGTCACTGACATGACATGCAATTAGCGAAATTAGACTTTGAATCGCTCAGGCGACACACAATCGATATCTCATTACAGGTGTTGTCCCATGTAAGGACATTCGTTTACCATGTGATCATCAGCCTCTCTAGTGTTCGCCGAGGGAAAGCAATAGCTGAACCAGTAATGTTGTAGGTCGCTAACGAGTAGTTATATCAGGCATTTTATCTTTCTGATATACAAAGATATTAGTTACGTAATTAATGTGAGGGATACTGTGACAGTTACCTCTTGAAGTACGAAGTGCTTTAAGCCTGATTCGGTGTCTTATTGCCAAATGACACACAATTCGTATAGAGCAGTGGCAGAATCGTCATGATTCATCTTAGATATTCAAGGCCTTTAATGAGTAATCACAGCTTTTTCACCGCTGTTAGACCCTTACATATGGTGAGCCAGATATGTGGATTCTCGTCGCCCATTAGAAATGAAGGAAATATTACATCCAGTTTTAAAATATGGCACATCGCAACTATAGTGTGGTTAGCTGGCACTGTAGCCTGTGGCTCATACTGCAGCCATACTCAATCTTGCACTATCCCAGTACCAGACAGTTTTCCTACCTTAAAGATTCCTATGATGTTTGTCTCAGTCTTGCTTTGGTTGCAGTCCGCTGCAGTGTTAGCCACATGTCTTGTTACTGGAAACAAGTACTTATGTGGTATTGTTAATTTACTGGAAATGGTAGACAAAGTGCTAGCTCATAGCCAACGTAAAAGGAGCAAGGTATTTATTAGAACGCGAGTAGCAACGATTTTCCTTCTTGCTTACGTTTTTATGTTGTTTAGTATTTGCGTTATATACACTGCAGTTGACAGAACTGAAAAAACATGGAGAAGAAAAATTCTAAATTTCTTTGCTGTATACTCCGGCATTTGGCAGGTTCAGTTCTATGGAATAGTGATGGCAGTGCGAGACCGGATGGGCAGAGTCAACTCTCAGCTTCTGAAGAGTGTGCGGCCGCCTCTACACAGTGAGGCGGATCTGGAGGACGCGGTGACCTCCGGAGGGCAGCGGTGGGCTCCGGAGGGCGAACTGCGGCGGCTGCAGCGCGCCAGGCTGGCCCTGCACCGCGCCGCCCGCCTCTGCGGACAGCACTTTGGTCCGGCGGTGCTGCTGTCCGTGCTTAACACGATGATACAGATAGTCTACCTGACCTACGCACTTGTGCTAAAAGTCAAGCACTGGCGTTCGTGGGAAAAGGATGGGCATGGTGACGTACCAGTACTCAGTGCGCTACTGTTTTATTCCACCAGCTGCCTGTTGGCCACCTGTTGGATATGCTCTTCTGCAATAGATCGCGCTGGCACAGCAAAAATGTTACTGGAAAGAATTCAGACACTGTCACCGTCACTAGCGAATTATAACTACCTTCGTATGTCTGTGGAGAGGATGCGTTTTTCTGCTGTAGGTTTCTTTGACATTGATCTCGATCTATTTGTTGCCGCTTTTCGTGCAACCGTCACATATGTCATAATACTTGTCCAGTTTTACTCCTAATACCAAAAATTGTAAATATTTGTGAAAAATTTCTCTGCACGCCTCAAGTGAATTTTCAAACTGCTGTAAGCAAACTAGAGTTGGGCTAATATTTATAAATTTCATTATTCAATTATGGGAGTTAGCTGTTCTTCATTATCTCTCGTTCTTGACACTATTCCCAGCCTCCGATCTCTGTAAAAAATGAGTAGTTACTCATCTTACATTATTTTAATATTGTGCTTCAATTTCGGGGGCTTCTCCCTGTCATTTTATCACCATCATTTGCTAAAACATCTTTTTTGTAATCATCCTTGTGGAGCCTTTCGTCTGCAAGTTTTACTGTACTTAAACTATTTCTGTTTAGTGTTCCAACTCATGATAACCCTCACATGTACGAAACAGCATCCGCGCTCATATTGCCAAGTGTTTCTGACATACTGCTAAATCCATTATGTCCATTCTATACACATTTGACTCACCCATTCTACTAAACAAGCTGAGCAACCTTGTGTAAACTGAGTGAAAGCGAAGAGAATCTCAGTTCACAATATGGTACTCCTCGACAGATGTTATCTGGTCTATGGTGATTACATTCCGTGTGGTGGCCGAAAACACTTCCGGGCAAACAGATTGTGCAACACTGTCCAGCAGTCCCAGTGATTCATTGTGAGTGCCTGTTACACTTCCGCTGGTGGCGATAAATTGCGAAATCTCTTGGTGTTACTTCTGAGGAGTGTGCTGCGTGTATGAATAATGTTTTGCCCTCTTACCCTCCATTTTCATTGCCATAAAAACACAACTGAGAAACTACACTGCAGAAGGTCTTACCACTCTTACACATAACAACTACACACATTTAATACGCTATCAGTGGCAAAGGAAATGGATATCGCTCAGTATTTGTAATTTGTCTCACAAACAATAGTGAAAAATTAAACATATTATTCCAGTTGCCAAGAGGCCAGATATGTATACAGGTAAGTAAAATGCATTACAGTTACGAACCTCCTGAGACGAACTGATATGTTTCCAGCCACGAAAAAGCACTCTTCCTTTCCTTGAGCTAAGACGCAATTTAGTATTTAGCAAGCGTGTCCACACTAAACAGAGAATTATTAGTTTTGAAATAAGTGTATTCTTATCAATACAATTCTTTTCACGATTTACAAACATGAACTCACACCTGAATCTTTGATGGTAGTGTTATAGGGAAATTTGTATGCAATACAGGACTCAAATTTCGTTAAGCAAATCTCGCAACAAAAGACCTACGTGGAAAATTTTGGACGAAACTCTGTCCTAACATGTTTTATTAAGTTACTTCCTTCTGTTCATCGATGGTTTTGCTAACATAGTAGCCAGTTGATAGAATAGCCCAATTCCTGTACTTCTACAAATATGGTCTGTACTTCTAGGATAAAAACTAATATTATTCTCAAACCCTCAACACAAAATATGCGACTGTGTGAACATTACAGAAGTAGTAGAACATATTGTAAGTAGTAGTAGAGCGTATTATAAGCAGTAGTAGAGCATACTGTAAGCAGTAGTAGAGCATTTTGAATGTAATATGAAAATAGCTATGATATTAATGTTAAACTAATCTCTGATAATTACACTACCTTAAATCTTTGTAGTAATGTTGCTTTCTTTATTTACAGTTCTTATAAATGTTATAAATACATACAGAATATTTTAGTAAGCGCTTTGTGGTAATTGCGTCCCTGCTTTCCTGGCATACGACATAAAATTATAAACTTTAGTATCTCAGCAATGACTACGTAATATACTATTTACCACCATTAGGAAATGCAGCTATGCAGTTCAATAAAAGTACATACAGTTCTCTTGGACAAGATTTTTCACTAAGTAAGAAGTTATTTTTCGTGTATACAGTTACAGCTGAGCAGTCCATTACTAAAGTCAATCCTTGTAATCGCTTGTCACTTTTGTGTTTTCATGCATTGAAGTAGCCATGCTTGAGACTCGCCATTTACATGCCGTGTTATGCTTTATTACAGCTTATTCACACGATGGCTCTAAAGAAACACCCTTGTAAAAAACTTTTCTGAAAAAAAGAGCCTCCGCCATTTGAGAAGGTGTCTTTTGTGTACAAGCTGTAGAAAAAGCAACCTGAATGTTTAATGGCGCCTTCCTAATAGTCAAGTGGGTCATTCGTTCAGGCACTGGATTGTGTTAATTTTCAATGTCCACAATTCTGTAATTATTTCTGGGGCCACAATATCTATTTTCCTGTAGTTAATTATGAAGCCAGTGTCTAGTACATTGAAAAACCGCAACATATAGAAAGAAAGGAAAATCTAATAAAGAAGAATTATCCAGTGGGCGGGTATCACGTAAATCACTTGGGAGAAAGGTTTCCATCAAACATTTTCGAGATGACTACAGATAAGCACTGTCTCCAGTTTTTCCTACTCTCCTCCAGTAAAGTCTATATTTGCTCTTCTTGACACTCATTAGTTGCACTTGTAACAAGACTGTGATACTTTCAGTCAGTGAAACTGAACAAAGAGAATAACTTCTCTCATATAGACACTATAGAACCGATTTAAAAAATATTCAATCTGCTTGTTGGGTTCGTCTTATCACAGCTGCTAGCTGAAACAATAACGACGCCACAGAGTAGGTCATAGAGAGGAAGCAAATGGTGATGATGGTACAAGTTCTCTCTCTGTGCCCGTTCTGTACACCTCATATGTTTTTGTTATGAAGTCCGGGAGACTGCCGATGCTATACAGCAGTGTCTGTTCATGAATGTCAGAAACAAAGGAAAACATAATAACGATACCCATGCATATCTTGGCCACTCAAACATCTTACTGAACATTGTATTAATTACGTCGCTTCTAAGATAGTATTTTTTTAAAACTACATCTACATTGTGGTCCCCAGTTTGGAAGTTAAATCTATCTCTAATATAATTTCTACTGTACCACATTATAAGAGAGATTTCGTATTTCTAAACTTTTCATACCATTCAAAAATTTCTGTACTTCTTGTTCACGTAACTTATGGCGCAATGTCATCAGTGTATCTTATCACTGCTATTTTTTCACTGTTAATTTGCTACTCTTGAAAGTTTCTATAATTTCTGTCATTGTTTTTTTGATGTACAGCTTCAACAGTCTTACACACTGTTAATCCAACACAACCATCTTGGTCTTCCATTGTTCTTATTCCCTCTTATTTCTTGTACATACTGTACATTACCGACCTTTCCCTACAGTTTACTCCAGTTTTTCTCAGAATGTCAACATCTTTCACCATTTTACACTGTCGAAGGCTTTTGCCACGTCGACAAATGCTGTGAAAGTGTCCTGACTCTTCTTGATTCGTGCTACAGTTGTCAAGTGCAACGTCAGAACTGCCTCTTTCTGCCTTTGGCTTTAGTTAAGCCTGACTGATCGTCGTCTAGCGAAGCCCCAGTTTTCTTCTTCATTGCTTTATTACTAGGAAGTAGACACTGTTTGGAAGGAGAACTGTATCGATTTAAGGTGGAAACTGTGGTCAGAATAAGACTTTGTACCTTCTGTATAAGCTGGTACACAGCTAGAAAATATTCTACAGAATAATGTACCTCTTTCCATAAGATGTCATTCCTTTATGCCTAACAGTTAGGAGTTTTCCTTAATTTAACGTAACAAACAGAATCAAGTCCTTGAAGTTCCTGATGACTGGGATGCAGTTATTACTCCTTCTAAACAACATCCTGCGCTTTTCGGCATCTGCAAAGTAGATCAGTCATTGATACTCAGTATGACAGAAGCAGTTGATCACTGTACTAGACCTGCAAAATAAAAAAAATAAAAAGATAGCCTGTTATTTCTAAGTAGTGGCATCCAAGGGATACAGTATTGTGAGTGACCGTTAATCAGAAACTTGGAGCATGTTACCAGCTTGAAAATAAGTGAAGATTCCACATTAGTTGACTTTCAGTCAGATATGGATCCCTTCTTGATGTCAGTACTATGTTTACAGTTACTAACTGCTTGTGAAGACGAAGAAAATGAACCTAACTTAGATGTGAATGAATCTAACAATAGTAGAGGACACATGAATGCTTAAGTGTATTGCTCAATGAATCTTTAACATCACTTAAAATTTTATTCTGCAATGTATAGGCATACCATGAAGTTGATGATGTATAGTTTGTACAAACGTTGTATCACTCCTCAGACATAGCTAAACCTGTGTCAGATGGCACTGCACTTTGGAAACATTTTCTTTGCAGCTAAGCTGATATGTAAGCTAGTATAATTACATAGAAATGCTTTATTTATGCCCAGGAAGCAATATATATATATATATATATATATATATATATATATGTATGTATGTATGTATATATATATATATGTATACATAGGAATTATTTTGCCAATCTGTTTACAACTGCATAATATTTTCGAGTCACACTATCAATCACAAGCTTTCATAAGATTATTAAATTAATTAAATTACACACTTTAGTGAACATATATCATTATATTATTCATCCTATAAAGTTTTCAAGCTTTGATGGCCAAGAATTGATGTATATATATCAAGATATCAATTGTGATTATTTAAAGTAACATGCAGATGTATATGTGTCATACCACATACTACAAACATGTGTGATAACTATTATAACTTTGTTTTACTACATAATCCTGCATTTTCATGGTTCTGTAAGGTAGACACATAGATTCCTAAGATCTGTATGGTTTCTTATTGAGTAGGAATTGTAAATTAAGCTTAAGGTTAGCCATTAGAACGTATATAGAATACTTATAACCACTAGTACCAATACTAAAACACAGAAAATTTCAATGTTTTGTTTAAATAGTGAGTTTTGTCTAAGACATGCTTTTCTAATCAACTTTCAATTACTTTGTCTCCATGAATTTGTTATATCTTATTGTCTCTCACAAATGCTAGCATTTCATAGTGAATAATCTGTTTTATTTAATATCTAAAGTTCTACAAAAAAAGTCATATCCTAAATGAATCAGAGTTTTATTAAAGGCACCTATGTTCTCAGGATAAACCGCTAACGATGTAAGTATTTAGTGAGAAAATTATAGTGATTACTAAGAGCATTTCCTTACAAAAATATAATTTTCTAAAGTTACACTATCAATTATGAGCTCTTATAAAGTTATTTGGTGTATTTAAATTACACAGTAATTATTTAAATATTTATATTAATAGGCCTCCTCATTAGATAAGAAATGTTCAGTTTTGATGTTCAACAACTGATTTATCTTTTTTATTTCATCTCTTGTTATTCTAAAACTAATGCAAATATCCATGTGTCTTACAAAAAACCAAAATATTTTTTGATATTGAACACAAATTGGTTTTACCACATGATGTGACATTTTCTGGGATATTAAGGTAAACGTCTTAGATTTGTATGAATTTCTTACTAGATTGTAATTACATATCAAAGTCAAAGGAACCATTAGAACTTCTGTGTAACATGGAAGAATCCTAGTACCACTTCCAAAAGATAAAGCATTCCTTTGTTTTGTTTTGTTAAATGACTATTGTCTAATGCATTATGTCACAGACATCTCTCATAAGCAAAAACACAGGCTCAATCACACAAGATACACAGTGAAATAAGTAATTATCCATTACATAACGAAAATTATATTTCTGCATATGATTCATTAATAAGGTTGAATTGTTTTGAAAAATAATTATAATTACGTTTTATATGCGTCTATTAACTGCTTGATTTGCTTTGATTTTTATTTGGTTCCATACAATTACATTTTTTTGACAAAGATAGTAGCGTAATGTTGGACAAGTCAATGAATGCAATGTCATATGGACAAAAAAAGAAGAAAAACAAAGCTACTGTAAAGAATATAAATACAAGATATACAATACTATATTCAAGGTTTCAAAAAAAAAAAAGAAAAGGAAAAAGTACAGCATATTACAATGTTCATACAAAATATACAGTATGATATACACTTGAATACAAATTACATCACTTGTAATAAAATACATCTTATATTAATCTTATAGCTCTAAGAATTCATTTAAATTGAATGTAGTATCATTTATGAAGAACTGTTTCAGTTTCCTCTTGAATACATGAGGGTCACCAATGTCCATTTTTATATTCAGTAAGAGTTTGTGGGAAATTCTTATGCTGCCCTGGATAACTATATTTTATACTACATTGAGAGTAGCTAAGTCACTGGAAGTCTTTGTTTGTGCCTTGTGCTAAGTTTCTGAATGTCACATTTGCTTTGGAAAACATTTTTGTGGTTGATTATGAATACTGTTAAGGTATGGTTGCACCAACTTTTCATTGTCACTATCATAAGTCTTTTGAATAGGTACACACAGGAAGCCTGATGTGAATCACCACCAATCAAGTTCACAGCCCATTTTTCTATACTGCTAACTTTTTCCACTTTTGCAGCAACTACCCAGAATATTATACCATGTAAGATAAGAGATTTAATATATGCAAAATAATATAAGATTATTGTTTCTCTGTCAATATAGAGCGAAATAGTTCTTAGTACGAACCATGCTGGACTTAGTTTCTTGAGCAGTTAATCAATATGTTCATTCCATCTTAAATTATTATCTATTTGTGTACCTAGAAATCTCATATGTGGAACTTCATTAATTTTCTGGCAGTTTGTATCCATTCCAAATCCTAAAAACTTGTTATCTGCTGTTTGAAACAGCATTGCATTTGTCTTTGAGTGGTTGAATAATAGACTACTTGCTGTGAAACATTTTTGTATTTTTTATGCTATTTTTTCAGTTGTAATCTGCATCAAGGATTTCACACCCTTAATAATGATACTAGTATCATCAGCAAACATTACTGTCTTTGCATTGAAATTCACTGATGCTGGAAGATCACTAATGTTCACTAATAAGATCCATGGTCCAAGAATCGAGCTTTGGGAACATCTTAATTAATATTACCCTATCTGGTTTTATTGTTTCACCTGCATCTGTTAGAGAATCTTTGTTCCCTGTTACATAAGTATGGTTTAGCCAAGGTAATGGTTGGTTTTTGTACTAATGCCTTATGTTTTACGTAGTTGGAAACTTTTATGAGATCAGTGAGCATCAGTACAAGATATCTTGTACAGTTCAGTTCATCTGGAATATCTTTCGTAAGACTGAATATAATCCCCTCTGTGGGAAGGCCTTTGCAAAAGCCAAACTGAGAGATAGTCATTGAGCCATTTTGTGTTAGCTGTTTGTATAGCCTCTTGTAAATTGCCCTCTCACATACTTTTAAAAGATTTAACAGCAGAGAGAAGGGCTGATAAATATTAAATATCCCTCATCGTTTTTGTTTATTGATGTCACTGTAACATGTTTAATCTATTAGTAAATACTGATGTTTTTGTACACTCTGTACACAAATAGCACAATATGTTGCTGATTATGTCACTGCCAAATTTTAATGCACTCATTGATATTCCATCATACCCTGAAGAGTTGGTGGTTTTCAGGGATGTCATGGTTTCTACAATTCCAATGGGTGTTGTGGTTATGAAGTGCTGTTATCATTGGTGTATTTTAGGTAATATTAAGTAGTTTTATGGCTTCTTAGGAAGGATGAGTGCTTTTTGTTCTTATGGTTTTAGCTACAGAGAGGAAACACTTATTGAGTTCTAAGGGCTACCCTTTTCATATTACCATGATCTGTCCCAATTTTTATGCGCTGTGCTACTCCTTTTGATATTTTTTCACTGTCTGTTTCCGATTTGATGATTTTCCATATAGTTTTTGATTCATTGTTTTACCTCTTAATTTTTTGTACATAATGTATGTTTTTGATCTCTTCCTGATTACACAATTTAATATTTTACAATATCTCTTACAGCTTTTTTTCACTACTGTGTGTGCTGTTCTTCTGTTCTCAGTAAATTTTTCTTTTTATTGTACACAAGGTTATCCATTCCTTCTGTCACTTACTTTTAACTCAATTTTATTTTCTCTTTGGGAAAGTTGGCTTCAAAGTGTTTGAGAAAAAGGCTTAAAAATAAGCTAAATTTCTTATCCATAATATCTTCATTCTAGACCTTTCCCATAACTTCCTGTTGGAAATTATTTCTGAAAATATTGGTTTATTTGGTGTTTATTATTTTTTGATGCATAGTTTCAATGTGTACACTAACTGTTCCTGTACTGCAGAGTTTTATGTTCGGTATTTCACTTTCATGATCAGGTAGCCCATTTACTACAGCCCATATTTTTAAACTGTAATATTCTGTGGGTCCAGGAAAACAGTATCGATTGCCGTCTAGCTGCAGTCATCTAACATTATGGGAATGAGATCACTGAGTGAAAGTTAAAGGAAGGCGTCAATGCTCTGATAGTCTGTGGTTACTATTGGTTGGTGGAAAGTCAATGTTAGAATCCCCACATAAAATAATCCTATTGCTGCTCTTGTAAAGTTTTGTAAGGGCACTTTATAACTGAAAAAGAAACTTTGGGGTATTTCCTACTGGTGCCCTGAGGATAGTTTTAACTATGATGAACTGTTTTTCTACTTCTAGTTTGGCTACACAGCATAGGAAATCTTTTTCAATGCCATATTGATTTAAATGTACAGCTTGAGATCTAAAAGTACTGTGAACAAAATTTGCAAAACCTCCTTCTTTTAATTTAGTTCTATAGTATTTAGACTTATTTCTGTAATTTTCTAATTACATCTGCTCGATTTCTGCTCCTCCTACATGATGTTCTGTTAAACAAAGTACATCAACAGTTGCTTCACCTAAACCTCTTGTGCCTTGAATCTAAAGCAACAGCTCTTCATTTTCGTTTAACAGCCTCCTTATACTGTGATGGAATATTTTAAGTAATAGCGATTATCAGAGTGTGTACTTCTGATTTTGGCATCTGAGATATTATTATCAACTAGAGCTACTTTTATAATGCGTTTTTCTTTTATTCTAAAAAGGGTCTATAGTGAATATTAGAAACTATTAGGATTGGCTTGTTTCTCTGTTTAAATGTAAGCCATGGCATGTGTGATGATACCAGCTTATCAACATTGCATTAACTATTTCATTGTTTTACTGGGCTGGTTTCCACAAAGCTCTAGTGAGCTCCTCAACATATTTCACATAATGTTTCGTTAATGGCCTATCCAGACGCTGGAAAAGTGAAACTACCTTCTCATTGGTGCATGTTGTTTTCTCAGCAGTGTTAGAGGTATCTCCCCCGGCTCTGTAGCTGTGGTTGTAATCTCAACTATTCCCAGCACCATCTATTATAATTATATGGTCCTTTTTTTATCAAGATACTTCCCCAAGAAGTATGTATCACTCGTAACATAAGTGAGTCAAGAATTTGGCTTAATTATATCACTAACATGATGGTTTTTACCTAGTGATTCTTGAAATAATTCTGAAATGCCTCTGTATGACTGCTGCTAATTTCTTACCAATAACACTGAAATAGAGAAGACTCTGATTAATGTGTAATTGTCTCATAGCAGTATTAATAATAGCCTAGAAAATAATGCTGAAAAATTTCAAATATTGCTTCTTCATCAATTCCGAGAAAAGGGATGCAACAGATAGTGTTGAACTTTATCAATATCTTTCTAAGGAAATTGTTTCTATATTTTACTTTGTGATAAATATATAATCTAACTTTTCTTACTATGCCTTTCAGTAATACATAGAATTTGTTACATGTAAGAAAAACGTTTTGATATTCCCATTTATGGTTAACTGCTTTCTGTTCACAAATTTTGTCTGAAAACTGTTAATATTTATGTTTCTGTATGAAAACGAGCACAATATTTTGTCAAACAAAGTATCTGTGGAATGAAATGTTACATACAGTATCAGATATGTTACATATAGTATCAGAAAATGTAATCTTTGAAGGCTGAAACAGTTTCTATGGCTTGCTTTGTGTGTAAGTGTAATTTTTCATTGTTTTCTATAAGTACTACATTTAAAATCCTACTTTTCATAACATTAACTTTGAGCTTTTTGAATTAATTTGTTGATGGTTTTTGAATCATATTTTCGAAGAACTTACAATTCTGGGATTACAAAATTAATTAATTGTACGAAGTCTGTTGATAAAATAGTCAAAGCTTATTCTTTAAACATTGCTATTAATCTTACAGTTTATTGATCGATGTCTGCTTCAAAGTACTCCTCTCGCCTGTTCACATTTCCTAGTGTTATTTCTAATTCATGAAGCAGTCCTAGATAGCTTTACTTAAGATGGCCTTTAAGGTCTGTGACGAATATTCCGTGGTGTCATCAATACTCTGAAAATGGTCACCTTTCAGTACACATTATAATTTTGAAATAACAAGAAATCAGAAGGAGTCAGGAATGGCCAGTAAGTAGATTGCAAGAGGACGATAATCTGATTTTTAGCAAGAAACTGATGAACTGACCAAGTTCAGTTTGTGGGCACATTGTTATGATACAAGAACTATGAGTTGACTCATCACAACTCTGTTCTCTTTTTGCAGATGTTTTCACATAAGCATTGCAAAGTGTGCTGATAGTACACATGGGTTCACTGTTTCATCTTGGTTTACATGGGATGGTTCCTTTGAAAGGGCACAGCCGATTTCCTTCCCTGTCCTTCCCTCACCCGAGCTTGCGCTTCGTCTCTAATGACCTCGTTGTCGACGGGATGTTAAACACTAATCTCCTCCTTCTCCCTCCTTGGTTTACATGGTTTTGCAGGACCACTTGTGTTTTAATTCGTACTGATAGCTTGTCATCTGCAACCAAACGATATTGACGAGTAATTTTGTTGGGAGTTAACCTATCACTTTTTGCTTTAAACGTAATTTAGTTTGTCATGATATTTGTCGCATATATTCGTTTTTCCTTAGATTTTTGTCTGGCAAGTCCTTTTCTTCATCATCCCGATGAGGTGTTATGAAGCACATCTAAATATAACACATGTTTTCAGAAATTTTGTATCAAAAAACAGTTTATACTTCAGCAGAACTCACTATAATCGTAGTTGTTGTGTGTCCCAACCCAGCCCAACTTAATTTGGGTGAAAAGTAATTTACTTTTAAAGCATAATGTCATAGGTTAACTTCCAACAAAATTTCTCATCGATGTCGTTTGGTTGCAGATGATAAGCTACCAGTAAGAAATAATACGCAAGTGGTCCTGCAAAACCATGCAAACCGAATGTATAGGAATAACAAAAACAAATAACTGATTGAACTAAATATTTCCATAATTTTTAATCATTTAGTAAATTGTTCACAATACAGATGAAATAAAACATAATTTCGCTGTTGATGGCAAAGAGGAGTTGAAACATGTTTGGGGACTTCGGAAAAACGGTGTTTTCCGTAACTGACTGACTTTACATCCAACAATTTTAACTGCAAACACGAAAAATACAAGAGCTGCAAACCCAAATGATGAAAATTTTATGTTTCTTACTTGCTCCATAAAATCGCACATTTCATAAATTGCCACTGACACTTCTGCCTCAACATGTACTTGACAATGCACTCAAATAACAATATCACAAAACTAAACGAGATGTAAACCATCAAGAAATAGAAGGTTACAAAGGAGGTAATGTCCAAGGCAGTGCTGGCAACCATTTGTCACCAAATGTCTCTATTGCTACCTATTTCAAACTGTTCTGCATTTCACATAGATACAAGGTTATTTGCTATATAGGGAAGAAAACAATTAAGGAACTATAAGATGAAATGTTGTTGGTGTTAACTCTTCATATACACAGATTGTGTAATGTAATGGATATGTCATAACAGTTGAACACTGGTGCCAATGCTAATCTGGATTATTATCAGTGAAAACGTTAGTTACAGTGACAACGATCCAGCCTGTATGTGTGCTCCTGACTACTTGTCTGACACCAATTATGATTTGCATGACACAAGCACTCATTGATTATTATTGAAAACAACTGCAAGAGTAAACTTTGTTGAATAAAACTGTAACAGTCCTACATACTTATTATAATTCTTACATGCAAATTTAATCGATTTTGTACAATATTGCAAATATATGTTAATGGAAATAATTTTCGATATCAATAAAAAGTTGAGAATAATGACTGGAAGATGATGTGTAAATTAAATAGAAAGGGAAGAATGTGTTAACAAGTACAAATGCCACACAATCCAATAGATTGTGCATCTTCTATGCACAATGAAGTGGAATCCGTTTCAGTGCTTTATTATTGTAATCTGGGGTCTGAATACTTGTAGGGAGAGAAAATTATTTATTTTGCATGGGCTTTCATGTAAAATACCTAACAAGTCTATAAAAATTTAATGTAACGAAAAAGGAAAACTGCGAAACATGTGCTTTTAATAATACTGAGAAACATATAGTCTTCAGATAAGTGTCAGTACAATTTACATACTTCATGTTCAGATAATATTCTTAGAAATAAAGTTACAGATGAATCGATAGGTAATAATTATTTCTTGGATCCTTTTACACAGGAAATTATGAAAATATACAAACCTAATCTAGTTTTGCTCATTTCCAACAAAAGATAGAAAAATATTAGTAATTTTTTGAATGAAGGTGATGGGAAGGTAGTGCCTAGTGATACTCATCAGAGGGAATTAATATTGGCAATGAGAAGTGATTCATTACTTATTTTTAATTGGCAGTAAATGATGTGTAATGGATAGGTGATAGGATGGTGGGACGTTATGGTGCACTATTGGCGTAAGCAAAAGTACTAAATGCCAGAGTTGGCTTCGAGTCGCGTGATACCCGACCGTTTGAAAAGAACACTGACCCAACACAAGCGTAGGGTCAACACTGTCTGAAAGGTCGAGCATGGCGTCCAGCTATCTGGTACCAACCGACAGCTTCTCATGCACTCCCATGAGGCACTAAGAGCCGCCAACTCTTCAACAGCCGTTATCAGTTTCAAGTGAGTTGGGATTGGTCACTCTTTGCGTTCGAAAATTTTGGCCAAAACTCCAGCAACGCCACTATGATAGGTCTACAATTGGCCAGAATGTCCTACTTTGTACTGCAACAAGGCATGAGCAGAGACCGAGCATAATACGACGGTTGGTGGAGAAGGAAGCTGGAAAGCACTTCGTGACAGGTCTAGGAGGTAGACGTACCAGCACTTCGTACGACAGGGGTACTATGAGTGGATCAGGTGGGAATGCATTTCATAAGTCTCTTGGACCAAATGCCGCATCAGATTATTGATCTAGGATAACTCCTAGTGTTTCAGTGAATAACATTTCGTGTGCTGTTAAGATGAGATGAATTCATCACGTGATCTGTGTCATAAACCATCCTGTAACAACCTGTAAGTGTTTTAATCTTTCTTTTTTTTAGCAGCTTACATTTTTATTTAGTGTAGTAAAATTTTTCCATAAAAGACTGTGCCCAGCCGATACCGTTTTCATGTGCTAATGTTG
Organism: Schistocerca serialis cubense; assembly: GCF_023864345.2. NCBI lineage: Eukaryota > Metazoa > Arthropoda > Insecta > Orthoptera > Acrididae > Schistocerca > Schistocerca serialis. The sequence continues at coordinate 63,441,347 of NC_064638.1, read as the reverse complement.
TTGATTTTTTAAATTACTTTGGGAGAGCCGTTGTACAAGATAGAGGACAGAAATGGATGCAGGCAAGCCACGTTACGGGAAGTTGAGTGATTAAGCATGGAGTCTTGGTGCAGGAAACTCACGGCGCCCTCTCACAAACACAACCGAACAACAAACGATATGCGCTGCAGGTGTTAAGAAAGTATCCTTGTTTGGGGCACACCGTTACACTAGCATTCTATTGGAATCTGATGATGAGGTTATGGGAGACTGGCAAGACAATATCTCAAAGGATGTAGTTCCACGACAGCGTCCCACCTCAAACTGCGCAGGACAAACACCTCATCCTGCTTATTTGGGCTATATGGGAGTCTCCTTTACTCCTCGGTACTGTCCTGACATAGCACCATGTGGCTTCTTCCTCTTCACTCGGATGAACCCAATGTGTGGCAGATATTTACAGGATGACAGCGAGGTGATTTTCTGGATGGAAAATTATTTGAACAGCCAAAATACAGAGGTCTTTCCCGAGTCATCGATCGTTCAGTAAAAATGTCGTACTGCAGGCTGAATATCTAGAGAAGGAACGACACCAAGCCATTTATCATGGCCGCAGTTCTCTTTTTCCGGATGGTAACTGAAACTTTCTGACTGTCCCATTCTCCCAAAGTACCTTTCCGTGGTCGATACGCAGACTTCGATTGCAGCTCCTGGAATTGACAATCGCAATACACAAAAGTTGATGACTTTTCGAAATTAATATTACAATTGGTAGTAAAATCTGCCCTGAAATAATTACATCTCACTCTCATTTCTGGAAAAGCTCCCAGTTTGGCCAGTTCAGACAAATATAGCCACATTGTATGTTGCAATAGTGGAATTCTACCAACTGATGTTCGTCATTGAAAAGTTATATTTTATTTTGCATTTTGAAGTACTTATCAGACTGTCTGTCATCCTGATTGGTCAGAGACCTGTGACGATTCATTTCATACACTCAGTTTTTACTCTCGTGTACCTACAAGCTGTCTCTACAAGTTTGTTTCTTTATAAATTGACGTTAGTTACCACATAGTGATTGCCTTCCTTCTAATGATGTACCTTACTAACGAACTTCCCTGATACTGTTGGGTTTCATAAATCATGGTCTTTTGTTCAAATGGTTCAAATGGCTCTGAGCACTATGGGACTTAACTGTTGAGGTCATCACTCCCCTAGAACTTAGAACTACTTAATCCTAACTAACCTAAGGACTTGACGCACATCCATCCCCAAGGCTGAATTCGAACCTGCGACCGTAGCAGTCACGCGGCTCCAGACTGTAGCGCCTAGAACCGCTCGGCCACCCCGGCCGGCTTGTCTTTTTTATCTTCTTGGGTTGTACACGTCATTCACCTTGTTGCATTTAATCAGTGAATTTATAATACGCTTGGTGAGTCCATAAACTCCTTGCGATTGAAGTTCAGTATAGTGTACGACTGTTATCAGATGCTTCCCAGGAGGCATTATTGGCAAGCGTTTCGGTAACCAGAGCCGTTAATAAGGAATTAAAAATAAGAAGGAACTGTTACCCATGTTGAAGGATTAATCTACGCCTACACCTTTTAGAAAGAAGGAAGAAGTCTAGGAGTAGGAGATGTTAAAAACAAATGTATTTAACTATGTTTAACACTTGATTAGAACAATATACATTCCCTTTATCACTATCACATCATCTGCTTTTAGTGGACATCAATGCAAGTCTTGCACGTACTGAACCAATGAGTATGTGAAAAAGAGTTGACACAATCTCCAGATAGTACAAAGAGAGCTCTGATTTTCGTAACTATTTTGCAAACGGTGTCTTCAAAGGTTATTGTTCGATGGCATTTTCAGTTACAGTTAATTATCATCTCTTATTCTCTGCTTCATGAACGAAAATTCTGAATAATGTCGCCCTCTTTTCTCAGATTTCTTCTCTGCAGTGCTTACGTTGTTTCTCTGTGTTATTCCACTTCTCACTGTGTACACACTGTATCGTAAAAAAAGTGAGGGGTGCAGAAGACATGGTCGGGTGTGAATGTAACATTATACACATAAGCACCATCGGGGAGCACGTTAATGTTTAAGAGTTGCTACTTTGTGTCACAGTTAGAGCGGAGCAGTAGAGTGCATAAGTATTATTTATGTTTCGTGTTGTTACCACTCAAGGCCAGGTTGAGATTCATTGGGAGAGTCCTTAGAAAATGTAGTCCATCAACAAAGTAGGTGGCTTACAAAACACTCATTCGACCTATACTTGATTATTGCTCATCAGTGTGGGATCCGTACCAGGTCTGGTTGACAGAGGAAACAGAGAATATACAAATAAGAGCGGCGCCTTTCGTCCCAGTGTTATTTGCTAAGCGTGATAACGTTACGGAGATGTTTAGCAAACTCAAGTGGCAGACTCTGCAAGAGAGGCGCTCTGCATCGCAGTGTAGCTTGCTGCCCACGTTTCGAGAGGGTGCGTTTCTGGATGAGGTATCGAATATATTGCTTCCCCCTACTTATACCACCCTAGGAGATAACGAATGTAAAATTAGAGGGATTCGAGCGCGCCCGGAGACTTTCCGGCAGTCGTTCTTCCCGCGAACCATAGGCGAATGGAACAGGAAAGGGAGATAATGACAGTGGCACGTAAAGTGCCCTCCGCCACACATCGTTGGGTGGCTTGCGGAGTATAAATGTAGATGTAGATATAAGGGGCGTGCTCAGAGTCAGACGTTGAGGAACCACTGTGGAGGACAAGGAGATGCCGCATGCTCGTATGGGTCTCCTTTTGACTGGCTGGTCGAATCATGCCATGTACAGATTTGTAGGACATTCGGGTGTTGAAATGCGTGGGAAAGTAACGTCAGGCCTACTCGTCGTCAAGGTCCCAGCCGACGACGTCTGACCACCACAAAGGAGGACCACCATAGTGTGCACCGAGCAGTTTGTGACCGCCTCACTTCTGTGGCTGCCAGCCGGGAGCAAGTAATGGACTCCCTGCAAAACTCAGTTCCATCATGCACCGTTGTCTGGAGACCAGCAGCAGGCTCACTAGGGAATTATCATGCCATGCGCTGGCTGCCCTTTACATCAACACACAAATGGTAGCGTCAGGAGTAGTGCCGTGACCGGGAAGCATGGATTCCTGACAAATGGCGTCGCATTGTACAGAGAGATGAATCACGGTTCTTCACAGACTCCGATGACCATTCACGGCAAGTATCGTGGCGACCTTGCGAGATGTCCAATTCTCCCAATGTCTTGGAGAATTACAGAGGCGTTACTCCTGGCTTCATGGTATAGAAAGTCATCGAATGTGACGTCAGGTTACGGCTGGTAATGACTAAGGAAACTCTAACTGCACAATGATACGTGAGACCACATACTTAGTCCTCATGTGTTACCTCGCATGCGACAGTATCATGGTGACATTTTTCAGTAGACCAGTGGTTGTCCACAAATGGCATGCAACTGCATGAACTGTCTTTGTGAAGCTAAGGTACTGCAGCGGACAGCAAGATCGCCAAACCTGTCCCTGATAGGGCCTGCATGAGACCAAACTGGACGTCGACTCCATCTCAGTGCCAGTATCCAGGACATAAAGAATCAGTGACGTCAGTTATGGGATAGCTTGCCTCCGGAGAAGATGCAACGGATTTATGACTATCATTCCAAAGGTTCAGTGAATGCGTCAGTACCAGACCAGGGGCAACGACATACTGGTAAGGGCGCTCACATTGCAAAGTTCTTTCTAAGTCTGATTCGATTTCGTAATCCTCACAAGCTCTCTCAACTCGCAACATTGAATTTCGTTTCCTCCTCATCCTATGCAATCTTTTATCAGTCAGTGTATAAAACAGGCAGTGTACAGATCATTTGTTCCACACTTTCTTGAGGACTGCACGAGAGTTTGAGGTTCCCACCAGATCAAATTGAAGGGAAATATAGAAGCAGCTCCTGATAGGTTCGATGACACGCGAGTGTCACGGAAATCCTTTGTGATCTCACATATGATTCCATGGAGTGAAGAAGACATTCATTTCGCTTAACTCTAATCATAAACTTTACAGAACCGGCATTACATCCATCAACAATGAGTAAATCATATGCTCTAATCACAAACACTTACAGTATTTTAAAACAACGGTTAATGTTTAGTGCTCTTACCACATGTGATTACATTTACTTTGGGTGTTACACGACGTTGGGTGTTTGATTGGTCTCCTATTAATACTTCTTTGTATGACAGGTTATTCAAATTACAAAACCCAATAGCCATGTTATACAATGACGGAAAAAATATCGTAATAAAAAAATTTATTACTGTACAGACGTCCTTCAGGTAACCGATTTGTAACAGATTGTTGTGACAACGTGGGCCAATTACTGCTCAAATTTCTGATGCAGATGCAGATGCCATACTTCGAAAATAGTGGTCTTCCCTGCACCATGTGGCCGTTTGGAGCCGGGTCTTCTTGTAACCGACCATTCTACAGACCACCGCTGCCAGCAGTCATGTACAAATGGCTATCTTCCTGCCAAGTCTTTCTTCAATATCGCAGAAGGAACTTGCAGCATCTCGTAACCCTATTACGCGACCCCATACAAACCCAGTGAGGTGTTGATAACGGCGTCTTTGTCGGATTAAAGGCATTCTTGACTAACCACCATGTCCAATCTCAAAGGCAACTGAAACTCACAAAAGTTGCATTTGTGTTTAAAGGAAAACCTGATTTGTATCCCCGTAGTGGTGCTACTACAGCCACTCTTATGCGACCGGCGCGAAATTTAAGACATAATCTTTCAGGTGTAGGATCACTCCTGTCAGCTTTCGTTTATGTCGCAAAACTCCTTCTTGTTATTATTTTTTCCGTCCGTGTATTTCTCATTTTAGCGCTACATGTACGTTAAACGAAGTACTACGATCCTTGACCCGTTTTACAACGAGGAATTTTAAGCCTGTGATTTACAGTCTCCACGATGTATAGCGTCTTCCTTTCACCGTCCCTAAAGTACTCCTTTGTGAGATAGTGTACGCAGAAAGAGAGAAACTGCCCTGGTAATAACAACAGAAGTTGATTTTCACAAAGATGCAAACAAGAACAATAAAAACAGAAACAGTATCTCAGTGAGAGTAACGTACAGATGGTTTTGATCCTGTACAATAAATGTCACTCATAGATTACAGTTCCGTGAAGGTGCCAGAGAAAGCACACAGTCTGCCGCAATTGGTAGAAGTGTTTTAGGCAAGGTCAGAATTGGTTCCACTATCATTGTCATGGTTTTAATGCGCTGAATTCAGAGACTCGGCGTAATAGAGGCCAGATTCGGAATGGTTAAGAGCTGCAGGGATCGGTTCTATAAAGGCTGCCCGGCGTATAAGTACCAGCAAGTTGGCCAAGTCACGTGGATAGATGACTCAAGCTAGTGCCTGCTGTTTTCGTTTATAGTGAAATCCTCGTTACCGCAGCGAAGTGGAGCTACGTCGCTGCAGTCGTGTGAGAGGGCGACAACCCGGAGAACTGCGACGTGTGGCGTGTGGTTGGATCATCAGGCACTATTCGTACGCTGCAGTCACCTTACGTAGTGTGGTAAGTATTTCTGTAACCAAATGAATCGTGCAGCTCTTCTTTTCTGTCTCTTCCGTTAAAGGAACATGGCGCGAGTCCCAGATCGATTAAGAATACAGTAGAATAGATATCTCAATATTTGTACTTAGTCTCTGACAGAAACGATATTTTCAAGCGACATTTCATTTTAAATATGAAACTACATTTTAACAGTGACGTAAATACCGACAATAAGTCTATCATCGACCCAGCAGTCACATTTTATCTGGCCAGTATGCATGTTTTACTGAAAATGAGCCATGCAAACATGAAAGCCCCTAGAATGCGATTTCACGAAATATTGTTACTTTCGTGTGTCATTTCTATCACAGCACCTGATCGATGGGCAGGGCAGAGGTTGGTAGCGCTTCAGTTTTCCATATTCAGGTACTGTAGATCTTAATACGTGATAGAGAGTGTTGCATCAGTGTTATGAATGCGGAAGTTTCTACTTCCTTTCACCACTCTTAACGGCTACATACCACATTATTTTTTCTTTGTGTATATTTATAACAAGGTACTATTATGGGGTCCACAGGAGATTTATAATGACCTCGCACTATACAACGACACCAAGTATAAATTCTTGAACAGAGCATTGACATCACAGATTCACTCATACAATATTTATACATAGGCAAACATACAGAGACTCAAAATTTTACATTTGTCGGGGAAAAAGGGGCAAAACTGTCACGATTGTAAATCACTTCTAACCCCCGATCTAATACACTTTTCGGGAGGTATCTCTTGGCCATCAGACAAATGCCAGAAATTGCAGTCCCCTGTCAAACATTCCGAGTTGTGATACCCTCTGCCCCATTCCCAGAAGGCTTATATGTTTCAGTGAAATAGTGTTCTGCAACATCCAGCCATGAGTTGGCGAAATGGGAATGAAATATATTGAAAAAGAGTAAACTGTGGGTTTCTACACAAGCTATAGCTCCCTGGAACCACACATAAATCGCATCGGAGGAGGAACTGTCAATTTTCAAAGAAATTACAGGAATGATACTTCGAAGTAAAAAATCCTAGTAAGTATCGGCTCCGAAGTCCCTATCTTAAGAAATATGAGCTCTTCTTCATATTCGATGCTGTGAAACGGGTGTTTTCTGCTGCAGTCTCTTTGCTTTCCTTATTTTGAGAAGTGATGGTATGGACCGAAACAAGAAAGAAATCCTAGCAAACGTTGGTCATAAAGTGCATAGCTTAAGAGCTTTGAGCACTTGTTCATCTTCACTACTGTGAAACTCATCTCTTCTGCTGAGCAAGTTCTCAAAGTTCTTACGGTATGCATTTTTAGGCCCACTTTTAGTACACCATTTTTCTCTATTTTTGATCTGTATTAACCCTTCCCAAATATGGAAAGCAAAGAGCTTGCAGTAGAAGAGAATTGTTTCACAGTATCGAAGATGTGAGAATTTTCTCTTAAACTGTGAGTTTTAGAGCCTATGTTTATGAGACTTTGCTGCCTTGAATCATCATACCTGTCATAGCCCTAAATATTGGCCATTACTCCTGGACCAATCTATATACGCGGAAGCGCCAAAGAAACAGATATATGCATGCGTATTCAAATATAGAGACATGTAAACAAACAGAATACGGCGCTGTAGGAGACAGTAAGTGTCTGGCGCAGTTGTTAGATCGGTTACTGCTGCTACAATGGCAGGTTAAAGGGATTTAAGTGAGTTTGAACGTGGCGTTATAGTCGGCGCACGGGTGATGGGACACAGCATCTCCCTGGTAACAATGAAGTGGGGTTTTCCCGTACGACCATTTCAAGAGTGTATCGTGAAATCAGGAATCCGGTAAAACATCAAATCTCCGACATCTCTGTGCCCGCAAAAAGATCCTGCAAGAACCCAACAACGACGACTGAAGAGAATCGTTCATCGTGACAGAAGTGCAACCCTTCCGCAAACTGTTGCAGATTTCAGTGCTGGGCCATCAAAAACTGTCAGTGTGCGAACCATTCAACGAAACGACATCGGTACGGGCCTTCGAAGCTGAAGGCCCACTCGTGTATGCTTGATGACTGCACGACACAAAGCTTTACGGCTCGCATGGGCCCGTCAAACCCGACATTGGACTGTTGATGACTGGAAATACGTTGCCTGGTCGGACGAGTCTCATTCAAAATTGTATCGAGCGGATGGACGTGTACGGGTATGGAGTCAACCTCATGAATCCATGGACCCTGCATGTCAGCAGGGGACTGTTCAAGTTGCTGGCGGCTCTGTAAAGGTGTGGGGAGTGTGCAGTTGAAGTGATGTGGGACCCCTGATACGTCTAGATACGACTCGGACTGGTTCAAATGGTTCAAATGGCTCTGAGCACTATGGGACTTACCATCTGTGGTCATCAGTCCCCTAGAACTTAGAACTACTTAAACCTAATTAACCTAAGGACATCACACACATCCGTGCCCGAGGCAGGATTCGAACCTGCGACTGTAGCAGTCACGCGGTTCCGGACTGAGCGCCTAGAACCGCGAGACCACCGCGGCCGGCCTCTGACTGGTGACACGTACGTAAGCATCCTGTCTGATAATCTGCATGCATTCATGTCCATTGTGTATTCCGACGGACTTAGGCGATTCCAGCAGAACAATATTACACCCCTGACGTCCAGAATTGCTACAGAGTGGCTCCAAGAATAGTCTTCTGGGTTTAAACGTTTCCGCTGGCCACCAAACTCCCCAGACGTGAATATTATTGTGCAGATCTGAAATGCCTTGCAACAGAGATCTCCTCCCCCTCGCACTATTAGGGATTGATGGACAGCTTCTAAACATTCTGCGTGGTGTCTGTTTGCTCTATATCGTGTCTCCCTACCACTTTCGCGCAACAACGCTCTGAGCGTGTTTTTTAGGGAATTGACTACTTTGAACCTGGGACCTGTTGCTGGTAAGGAGACGCCAGACCACACATGACATGTAGAATTCAGAAGAGTTCAGTGAGACTAGCGATGATATAACCAAATACTTAATGATTTCAGCGTCAGCTCCACTGCACTCCCTGTAAAAGAATCTTAACACTAACTAAATTTAGTGGAAAGAGTTCAAGGCTTTCCTATTTTTAGTTAGCTGGTAAAATAACGTCGAAAAAGCAGTTAAATTTACCATTGGAAATTTTATTCTACTCACAAAACATTGTTTATAAATTGCACTATTGATAAAAGGAAATGTTTTAATACAGGATGGTAAAAACCAACTGCGTTCAACAAAAATGTGAACGAATATTCCCTGAATGGGTTTCCAAGTTCTACAATGGATTGAAGGATGACCTATGCCATATCACATCTACAATCTAGGTTTAAATTAAGTTTCACAAAAGAGAAAACTATCAAAATGGGCTACAGTGACCCTCAATTATCTTCAATTACTTATCTAACTTCTTGTAAATTACAGTGGCTGATGTGGCTTCTCAATAACTATACAACAGAAAAATCATCGCATTTCAGATTTTTACTTCAAGTGGCAAATGTCAACACCATGAGCTTTAATTGACGGTCGACAGTAGTATTGCGCAAAAAGGCGATGTAACAGATGAGACTTCTGCAGTTCAGAGTGAAGCCTTATGCGCTCAAAATGCGGCATCGCGTGCGTTCATTACCTTGTCGGTGATCGTCAGGGGGCGGCGAGCAGTGCAGCTCCGCTCACCTCGCTGTCTCGGAAGCAACTCTCTCCTATCTTCCCCTTACTACAATTTACCGAAGTTGGTTTAAAAAAAAACTATCTGGCTGTGTTTTCATCTGCCCAATCAGGGTCTCAATGTTAACCTTAAGCTCCGCCTACAAAAATTCTGTCTATCCAATGAGAAACGTTATATTATTCGTGGTGGGGCAATGTTTTTAAGGTTTGCAACGTAACAGAGACACGAAAAAGTCTCACGCTAATACTTGCAGCTGGTGTGGTCCTTTAGTGTTATTGTAACATCTATACTGTTCTTTTTGAGGGCTCTATCTTTTAACATGGGCTGGGGCGTGGTCCTAACCTAACAGAGACGCGAAAAAGTCTCACGCTAAAACTTGCGGGTGGTGTAGCCCTTTTTGTGTTATCGTAAGATCTATACTGTTGTTCTGGAGGGCTCTAGCTTTTAACATTGGCTGGGGGGTGGTCTTGACGTAACACAGATGCGAAAAAGTCTCACACTAAAACATGCGGGTGGTGTCCTAGCGGTTAGCTGGCGACGTGGGTGTCCATCCGTTCCTTATCGTAGGGCCTTCCAGCTTAACACGGTTCTGCTCTCAGCTTCTGTTCTCGTTTCTCCCCTCGGAACTGCGTCTGTCTCACGGTGGGGATGTATGACTTGCATTTAGGCATTCTTGTGTTAGTCTGTGGTATTCCGTTTGCTCACTCGTTACTCGTATTACTTTGGTTAATTTAATGTCACGATTTATTCGGAGCTATGTGACATACTGCTGGATTTGCTTATCATGTCAGGGTTTTCATGGAAGGTGTTGGATTTGCCTGACACCTTACAAGCTCTGCAGGAGTCACTGTGTCACTTCCCTTCAGTACTACTTCAGACATTAGTCGAGTCCAGGCCACGTCGTGTTGTGGCACTTCTACGCGCTTGCGGGAGCCCGACACTATATTAGCCAGGTGTACCAGCTTCTTCGGTTCTTCAGTGTACCACAACACTACATACGAACTCTAAAATAGACTATTCACTTCTCTCACACCTTTAACACACATACATGTATTAGACCCCGGCAACTCCTTTGGTGCTGTCCCTGTGAATTAAGTAGATGTCGATCAGCCATCGACACCCTGACTGTACCACAGTTGGTAATCTAGCAGGTATTCCTCTGTAACAGGCATTGTCTAAGGGTATTTTTCGACATCAGTAAGGCGTACGACACTAGCTATTTGTAACCAAAATATTTTGAGCCAGCTACACCACTGCAGCTTTCGTGGCCACCTTCCCATCTTCATTCGGTCCTTCTTATTTTTGGCAGGGAAAAGATGTTCTCCAGGACAGTGTCTTTGTCATAGCTACTTACAGTATAGTCCTCACAGTAATGAATCCTATACAATGCTCCTTATTTGTGGATCATTTTGCGGTCTTCTGTTTTTCCTCCACAACAGCAGCAGCGGGTCATCAGTTGCATCTTACAGTGAGGAGCATGAACCAAGGGTTACAAAAACTGGTTTTACATTTCCTGGAGGGAATTGTATGCATGTGTTCATTTTAATCGTTCTCCGTGGAGTTTTAACTTTCGTGAAATGCATATGTGGGACAACATTCTCCCTTTTAGGGGGGGTTGGACGTCAAACGGGCCGACTTGGAGCAGGAGAGGCACTATAGGACATTTTAATTTCCACTGTCTATACTTTTACAAGTAAATTCATAAAACTTTATCGGCATGACCAGGAAGGACGCAGGATTCACTCTCATAGCAGTGGATGTTCAAAACCAAAGCAAAATAAATTTTTTAGACGTGAAATTTCATCTTTTTTCACTTACTTCTGGCTGCATTTGTTCCTGTAGGTACACTCTTCTACGTAAGTAAGAGAGATTCTTTGATGAATTTTGCACAGCATGCAAACAATACTTACAGGTGTATGAAACTCTAGAATTTTCCAGATCTACTAAAAACTGTGGTAATAATTGAGATAATTTACTATATAATTTGAGTTTTTTCTAAACGTGAAGTTTAAAATGTAACACCCCATTCATTTTTTCATTAATTAAATAAATTCTAGAGTTTCGGACACCTGTAACTATGGTTTGTATGCTGTGCAAAATTCATAGAAGTATCTGTCTTACTTATGAAGAAAAGTGTACCTACAGCAACAAATGCAGCCAATAGTAGGAGAAAAGGTGATGAAATTTCACATGTAAAAAAAAATTTATTTTGTTGTGTTTCTGAACGTCCACTGCTATGAGAGTCAATGCTGAATCCTTCCTGGTCATACTGACAAAGTTTCATGATTTATTTATAGAAGTGTAGACAGTGGAAATTAAAATGTCCTGTGGTGCCTCTCCTGCTCCAAGTCGGCCCGTTCGACATCCTACCCCCCCTTAAGGACCCTGTGTGATTTCTGAGTCTCGTTTTTCACTCCAAACGCCGACCGGGGTGGCCGAGCTCTTCTAGGCGCTTCAGTCTGGAACCGCGCGACCGCTACGGTCGCAGGTTCGAATCCTGCCTCGGGCATGGGTGTGTGTGATGTCCTTAGGTTATTTAGGCTTAAGTAGTTCTAAGTTCTAGGGGACTGATGACCTCACAAGTTAAGTCCCATAGTGCTCAGAGCCATTTGAACCATTACTCCAAACTGTTGTGGTTGCCATACCTAACGGACCTGATAGCAAGGTCCCAGAAGGCACTAAATATTTTGAAGCGTCTCAGCCACAGGTCTTGGAAAGCGGACAGGGCACTACTATTACAGGACCCTCGTGTGATCGCGGCTGGACTATGGAGGCATACTGTACGCGTCTGTGAGAGCTTCTTACCTGAAGACCACTGACGCTATACGCAATGAAGGGATCACGGTGGCCACAGGTGGTTACAGGACCTACCGTGTATCCATTGTCTGCGCTGAGGGTGGTGAAGCGCCACTTCCCATCCGACAACAACTCCTAGTGGTGAATCAGCCGTGTGAGTCCCTTGCTAATCCGTTCCCTAGAATATCATAGCGTTATTCGTCTGTCAATGTAACACCTCTTTACGGATTGTTCACGGCCAATGAGACCGTTTGGGGTGCATACGGAGTATGTTCAGGGGTCTCTTAGTGTGGGGTACATAAGCTGTACAGGAGTTTTAACTGAATACTACATACTGCAGAGGCACAGAGTAATTTTAGATTTAATAAAGTACAGGAGAAACTGGATACCTGATTATGTTTTAATTCGATATTTTCCGACATTTTAAATGAGCACCATTACTACGTAACTGTATTCACCGATGGGTCTAACCAAGAGGTTTCCGTTGGCTGCCCTGTTGTTTCCCTGAGCGTCAAGATTCGGTTTCCTGCAGACTTCTCTGTCTTCAGTGTCGAATTAGCTGAGATCTTGAGGGCGCTGGATCTGGTGAGACGTAAAATGCCTCCTAAATTCCTCCTCTGGTCCGTCTCGGTGTGCGTCCTTCAGTTTGAAGTGCTTGTATCCGGCCGATAGAGTAGTCTAGGATAACTAGGACGCCCTTCTCCACTTGCAAAGGCAGGGGAAGTAAGTTTCTTTCTGCTGGGTGCCAGGGCACAAGGTATAGCAGGAAGTGAACGGAAGCATGTAGCAGACAAGGAAACGTGTCATCCTGCTCAGTTCAGGGTGCCATCTTCCTGCATGCTTTCACCTCGCTGTAGAGATACGGAGTCATGCGACGTGGGAAGAGTAGCATCTGGTGAAGTTCACAACGCGGCCGTGGCGTACCTGCTTTCAGCCACAGAGGCGGGATGAGGTCCTCCTTACCCCCTTACCCGTCTTCACTTAGGCCACAAAACTGTGACTCGTGGCTTCTTGCTTCGGCGAGGGGACCCCCACTTCCGTTGCGTGTGGCGTACAGACCATAGTGCCCCACATTTTAATAGATTGTATTTTATTTTTAAACCAGAAGACAGCTGCAGATTTACCTACTGATTTCCCTCTGTTTTAAATGACATCGAGAGGAATGCAGTGAGAGTTTTAAGGTCTACTGATATGTCCAACTTTTTTTCCTATGATTATAAGGATATGCTCTTAATGTGTTAACTGAGTGACTTTTGTTATTTTTATAAGTGTGCTTTTTCTGTGCCGTTATTTTAGCTCCTACAACGGCATTGCCGCAGTGGTAACACCGGTTCCCTCAGATCACCGAAGTGAAGCGCTGTCGGGTTGGGCTAGCACTTGGATGGGTGACCATCCGGTCAGCGGAGCGCTGTTGGCAAGCGGCATGCGCTCGGCCCTTGTGAGGCAAAACTGAGGAGCTACTTGGTTAAGAAGTAGCGGCTCCGGTCTCGGAAACTGACATACAGCGGGAAGAGCGGTGTGGTGATCACATGCCCCTCCGTATCTGCATCCAGTGACGCCTGTGTGCTGAGGATGACAAGGTGGCCGGTAAGTACCCCATGGACCTCCATGGCCTGTTCGGGTGGAGAGAGTTTTGCAGAGAGTTATTTTAGCTCCTGTGTCGTTTTATTTAGTCCCAGATACAGTATGTCACCATTTCTCCTTTGTCTTAGGGCGTGTAAGATAGAGTGATTGTGAGGGGCAGTGCGAGTGAAGTGGGAGTCACTGAATGAGTGTCATTTTGTAGGTTTATCCGATAATGTGTGACAACATTTTTAGCAATTTTCTTCACATTCGTCTATGTTGACATTTGTAAGGGTGCTCGTAAACTCCACACTAACAAACGCGTGCACGCGCGCGCACACACACACACACACGCACGCACACACACACACACACACACACACACACACACACACACACACACACACACACACAGACACACAGTCCAGTACAGAATCAAAAATTCGTTGCAGAAAAAACCATACGCTGTCGTTAGGCCACATCTCTGCTACATTCATCTTTCGAGGAGTGCTAATCGCGCGAGGTATATTTGACAGCTTCTGTGAAACTTCGTTAGTAAGAGAGAAACGCTGGCAGAAATGGAAGTGCGACGGCATGTCGTGAGTTGTAGCTGGATAGCTCAGTCGGTAAGGACGTTGCCGCAAAAGGCAAGGCGGCAGGTCCGAGTCACCACGCGCCACATTCTCTCAACCGGCCATAAGGATTCTGTCTCAACATTTGCTCTGCTGCATCTAAGACCGAAATACCTCAAAACATGAGTTGCAGAAACGTGAAATTGGAAGAGTAGGTGAAGTGGAGTATCGAGTGTACTTGCAAAGTCTGTGATACATATGCTTGTGAGTTTACTTCTGTTAACCATTTTTAATCCAGAGCGTTGTGTTCGTCATAAATTAGACGCAATATTAAATAGTTACCGTTGCATAAATCATCTGGTTGTTGATAAAGGCAACGATTACGAAACAATATCCTCTGTTAGTGTAATGTAACCATTCTTTTGATAATCGCTAAATCCACTTTTCATTAGAAGCTCCTACGTCCACACAGCTGAGGCTTGCTTTCTCTTTCCTCTGTGTCCTCATTTACGCTCATAATCCTTTACAGTTTTCACATGAAATATCTCCTGCTGCGCCATTGTTACCACTTTAAGCAAGTTGTCAGCACTCTGAAGCATTGCACTGCAACAGTTAGTGAATGTTCCTCAAATATTTCATTTATTTGTATTTGTAGGATGTTTCATTTGGAGTGAGTATATTCTTTCCTTAGTCCTATTCTAAATTTCTACGTTTTATCCTCTATGAACATAAGACTTATTTCTTGGAATATAACTTTCAGTTCTGTGCATTAGGGTCAAAGTTACCGATGATGAATTGTTCGCCAGTGAATGGACACCTGGAAAAAATTTCGAGAGGACTGACTAGGTACATGTCGGTGAGTCCTTTCGTTGCTTTAAAGGCTAAAAAATATAGTTTCAAACCAAATTGCAAAAATTATGTAAAATTCTGAAAACGGTTGTACATATTTACTGATTATGCTTATTTCCATCAATGTGTAATGTGTTATGTTCAGCAGTGCCGTGAGACAGTCTCCACGACAATTGGTGAACGCTGTGTCACGAGGGGCACTCATGAAGTTCTAATTACAACCGCGAAAAAACTTAAGTTTTATTTTTTTACAGAAGCATATCAGCAGTCGTGGCACACACCGAAATTCCTGCGCTGTAAAACCGTAGCCTGCCTATGGGGGGCCAAAACAAAATGGGGCAGCTGGTCTTCAGTTCATCATGCCACTGGGCCATTTGGCTTCGGCTGCTGTAGTGGTTTTCTACGGTACTGTGCTGCGGGTATTTCATTGTGCACCAAGACTCCACACATGTACCTATAAACAAACAAAAACTAATTATGAAACTTTATTTAACGTTTATCGGTGTAATAATTAAATGTGTATAACATTTGGAACAAATCTCTGTCATTTCTCTAGGACACCTACACTACCCATTATGATACTCCTGGAATACCTTCCGCATAGTCTCTACATCGGAATCTACATTAAGATCTATACTCCGCAAGCCATATCACAATGTATAGGAGGATACTTTTCGTACCATTGACATTTCCTACCTTAGCTGCTCCATTCGTAAATAGTACATCGGTAAAATGAATTACTACCAGCTATGCGCAATACATGTCATTTATTTACACCTTGGATCAGCTCTGCAGGTCTTCCTGGGTTTCGCTATAGGATTTGGAGTTGCCACTTTCCTACATACATTTCGTACAAATAATCATACCCGTGTTTCGAGAGCTCAGTTCAAACGATTGTCAGGTCGCGGCGCTTACCCATATTTTCTTATATCTTTCTGGATTTTTTAAAATAGTTTTTAATCAACTTCATTCCTTCACGAACACTGGTTCGGTAATCGTTGGTTGCAGCGTAGTACAGCAGTAAGGAAGTATGGGCACGTAGCCTAGAAAAGTAATCTGAGTACAATAGGTGTAGGGGCTAACAAATGAGGGGGGGGGGGGGGGGGAGGGTAATGAAGTAGAAGGGATGCGTGTCTTTACATACTGAGCTTCCGATGGTGGACGTGTTCCATCGAGAAATACGGACATTTAACTTTTGTCTCCACGCACCAGTACCTGATACAATGGAGCCATGATGCATAATGGTCGCATACATCCTTAATCTTCATGCAGATCACACTTACAGCAACTTACAGCGCAGTCCACTGACAACAGACCTGTCAAGACTGCGACTACAGCTGTGACGAAAGGTTTCGCGAGTTGGTGGCCGTACAGCATTGGTTTCGAGTGGACCTCGGGACGTATAGCTATGAGAGTTTTATGTAAACTATGTGCTACCGCACAGACGTGTTTCAGAGGCGTCCGTAACGACAACCACGTTATTGTATTCTGACTATTCGAACAAAGCGACCGAGTCAAAAAAATTTTAATGTTACATTAATGAATGTGCATTATTCTTTTCAGGTATCTTGTGCCTTATAGACACTGTTAACAAGATTTTTCTCTCTCACTCCTCTTCGTTCATATACTCCTTTCTTTAGTTTCGAATAAAGTGTATCTTATTTCTATGCATTTATGAGCTCTTGGGGGCTTCTTTTGACGTCATAACCGATAGATATTTGGAACAACTCACTGAAAAAAGTAGCAGAGTCCACATCAAATAAAGTGGGAAAAGCAAGTCTACCACCCCCATATTCTCTCTTGTGAGACAGGAGAATAATCTGTGGACAGGAAGCAGGTCACACTGACGAAGAAAATCTGTTATTCATCCTTCTAATGTTACCAAGTAGTAACACGTATTTGGCTGTTGTTAACAACAGAAAATAAAATCTCCATCATCGCCAAACCATCTTTAAGTAAATCCTACCAGTTTCAGAGGATTACTGCTTCATATTTATACACGAGTACTTTCACGTGTAAAATAGCCTTCGCCATAGTCATGTGGGCATAATAAGGAAACTCGCTAAATTCCTCATGATGTACGGATACCCCTCCGCAAATGGTAGTATTTACTAGACATAATGGCAGAGATCAACATTTATTTGCAACACCAATCGTCTGTATATACTGAGACTGAATCATTACGTGACTCACATCAGCGTTCTACACTTAGTAGCATATCACAAAACGTGCTGACAAGAAGCATTTACACAATGAGATGAAACATACTTTACATCATTTCCGACAGAGTTATATGTGCGTAGCATACAGACTGTAGAACTTCTGGGGCAACGTAAAGTCTTGTTTTTGTTGCGGTCTTCAGCCCAGAGACTGGTTTGATGCAGCTCTCCACGCTACTGTATCCTGTGCAAGCTTCTTCATCTCCCAGTACCTACTGCAACCTACATCCTTCTGAATCTGTTTAGTGTACTCATCCCTTAGTATCCCTATACAATTTTTACCCTCCACGCTGCCTTCCAATACTAAATTGGTGATCCCTTGATGCCTCAGGATGCTCGTATGTCCTACCAACTGATCCCTCCTTCTAGTCAAGTTGTGCCACAAATTTCTCTGCTGTCCAATTCTATTCAATACCTCCTCATTAGCTATGTGATCTACCCATCTAATCTTCAGCATTCTTCTGTACCACCACATTTCGAAAGCTTCTATTCTCTTCTTGTCCAAACTATTTATCGTCCACGTTTCACATCCATACGTGGCTACATAGAAATACTTTCAGAAACGACTTCCTGACATTTAAATCTAAACTCGATGTTAACAAATTTCTCTTTTCCATTGCCATTGCCAGTCTACGTTTTATATCCTCTCTACTTCGACCATCATCAGTTATTTTGCTCTCCAAATAGCAAAACTCCTTTACTACTTTAAGTGTCTCATTTCCTAATCTAATTCCGGCAGCATCAGCCGATTTAATTCGACTACATTCCATTATCCTCGTTTTGCTTTTGTTGGTGTTCATCTTATATCCTCCTTTCAAGACATTGTACATTCCGATCAACTGCTATTCCAGGTCCTTTGCTGTCTCTGACAGAATTACAATGTCATCGGTAATCCTCAAAGTTTTTATTTCTTCTCCATGGATTTTAATACCTACTCCATATTTTTAATTTGTTTTCTTTACTGCTTGCTCAATATACAGATTGAATAGCATCGGGAATAGGCTACAACCCTATCTCACTCCCTTCCCAACCACTGCTTCCCTTTCATGCCCATCGACTCTTACAACTGCCATCTGGTATCTGTACAAATTGTAAATAGCCTTTCGCTCCCTGTATTTTACCCCTGACACCTTCAGAATTTGAAAGAGAGTATTCCAGTCAACATTTTCAAAAGCTTTCTCTAAGTCTACAAATGCTAGAAACGTAGGTTTGCCTTTCCTTAATCTTTCTTCTAAGGTAAGTCGTAGGGTCAATATTGCCTCACGTGTTCCAATATTTCTGCGGAATCCAAACTGATCTTCCTCGAGGTTGGCTTCTACCAGTTTTTCCATTCGTCTGTAAAGAATTCGTGTTAGTATTTTGCAGCCGTGGCTTATTAAACTGATAGTTCGGTAATTTTCACATCTGTCAACGCCTTCTTTCTCTGGGATTGGAATTATTATATTCTTCTTGAAGTCTGAGGGTATTTCGCCTGTCTCACACATCTTGCTCACTAAATGGTAGAGTTTTCCTAGGCCTGGCTCTCCCAAGGCTGTCATTAGTTCTAATTGGATGTTGTCTACTCCCGGGGCCTTGTTTCGGCTTAGATATTTCAGTGCTCTGTCAAACTCTTCACGCAGTATCATATCTCCCATTTCATCTTCATCTACATTCTCTTCCATTTCTATAATATTGTCCTCAAGAACATTGCCCTTGTATAGACCTTCTATATACTCCTTCCACCTTTCTGCTTTCCCTTCTTTCCTTAGTACCGGGTTTCCATCTGTGTTCTTGATATTCATGCAAGTCGTCTTCTTTTCTCCAAAGGTCTCTTTAATTTTCCTGTAGGCAGTATCTATCTTACCCTTAGTGATATGTGCCTCTACATCCTTACATTTGTCCTCTAACCATCCCTGCTTAGCCATTTTGCACTTCCTGTTGATCTCGTTTTTGAGACGTTTGTATGCCTTTTTGCCTGCTTCATTTACTGCATTTTTGTATACTCTCCCTTCATCAATTAAATTCAATATCTCTTCTGTCACCCATGGATGTCTACTAGCCCTCGTCTTTTTACCTACTTGATCCTCTGCTACCTTCACTATTTCATTTCTCAAAGCTACTCATTCTTCTTCTACTGTATTTCTTTCCCCCATTCTTGACAATCGTTCCCTAGTGCTTTTCCTGAAGCTCACTACAACCTTTGGTTCTTTCAGTTTATCCATGTCCCACCTCCTCAATTTCCCACCTTTTTGTAATTTTTTCAGTGTTAATCTACAGTTCATAACCAATAGGTTGTGGTCAGAGTCCGCATCTGCCCCAGGAAGTGTCTTAAAATTTAAAACCTAGTTCCTGAATCTCTGTCTTACCATTATATAATCTATATGATACCTTCCAGTATCTCCAGGCTTCTTTCATGTGTACAACCTCCTTTTATGATTCTTGAACTAAGTGTTAGCTATGATCAAGTTATGCTCTGTGCAATATTCCACCAGGCGGCTTCCTCTTTTATTCCTTACTCCCATTTCATATTCACCTACTAAGTTTCCTTCTCTTCCTTTTCCTACTGTCGAGTTCCAGTCACCCATGACTATTAAATTTTCGTCTCCCTTCACTATCTGAATAATTTCTTTTATCTCATCATACATTTCAACAATCTCTTCGTCATCTGTGAAGCATAAAATTCAAATATTTCGCTTCCAATAAATGGTAATCGAAGAGAACAATTTCGATCTATTGTCATGGGTGATATTTTGCAGAAATTTCTGCATGCACTGCTGAAAGGATTAATGCAGGGTTCACTGAACAATTTATTTGACGGTGAAAGAATGCATTGTGTCAATTCACTACTTCAAGCAGTATTAGTTAGGGTGATACGCAAAGATGTAATATGTTTTACAAATTCCCGATAGTAATTATGCATAGTGCCGGACGTGCTAGGTGCATAAAATCAAGATTTTGAAAGCACGCGTGCTGCAGTCGCGTGTCACGCAAAGTCACGTTTGTGCTCCCACAATCGGTGTACAGTTTTAAAGATGAATACATCAAGAGATTCCTTATCGCCACTCTGATGCGTCCTACTGTAGAGAAAAGCGATTAATGCTTTGTTAAAATGTGTGAACCCTTCCGTGGTTAAAATGTATCTTGCATATATTTGAAAAATGTGAGGTCAAATCTGCCTAGCTTTATAGTAAATAATACACTTTCACTAACAATAAAATGGGACACATGGGTTTCATACACTTCACTAGATCCATAGGATCATGTGAGTATTTTCTGAGTAAAATTTTTGATTTTAAAATGATTTTATCGGGCTGGCAAGTCTGGAGAAAAGTGCAACAAAACAGTGCCAAAACATATTCATTCTCTTGACAGCTAAAAACATGAATTATCGCATAAAATTTTTCAACATAACATTTGAAGTTAGCATTGATATACTACAGACCAATATTTTATAAATTCTATGAACTTTTCTGGAGTCAGCAATATTAATGAGGTGTGTGGTTATGTCTCAAAACAATATGTATGATGTATTAGAAAATACAGTTCGTTACTTCAGGCGTTCTTGGAATGGAGAACATGGTGATTTGATCTGATTTTCATGAAACACATGCACTGTGCTACCTATAAACACACGCCTTATGTGTATGCATCTCGTGGTCCGTAATATTTTTCTCCAAATTCCGAAATCACCTCGCTGCATGTTAGCATTAGACAGATATGTGATACCGGGTGTTTCAGAAATAAGTACAGAATTTTTGTCGTATGATAGGTTGAATACAGGCAATCATTCTAAGTATATGAACGTGGGGTCACTGAAGCATGTTATCGAACGTAGGCGGCCTCAGAAAAGTCATTGGTCCGTCGGATATTGCGATAACCGGAGCTACGCTTCCATAAGTTTGGATGACTTGTGTCGCTTGTTTTCATCGGTACCCGCCCTCTAGTGAGGAACTCTGAACTAGTTTCATTTTCCCTCATTAGGTGCTGTTTACCTGAAGTCAGTTATCGTTTGTTTACCTTGCTTCCACCTCACCGTAATTCGTAAACAAACGTTGCTCCAAAGGTAAGGTAGTGTGTTATGGAACAATGGTATGCACTTACACATGTAAAAATATTGTTCACCCTGTTTTATGAAGCGCAGGACATGGAACGTTTCACGTGGAATGAACTTGCAGATAAGGACCAGGTCTTTGGTGCAGCAGGAACTATGGAAGGAGCACGGCGTTTCTACGCAGATCGTTATCCAAACAGACGAAAACCAAATCAGAAAACATGTCCTGCTGTGGATCGTCGTCTCCGTGAAAGTGGCAAACTAGAGGGAGATTTACATGATCGAGGTCGACCATGGAGTATACGCAGTCCTAATTTCGAGGTATGAGTACGACAACAAATCTTTAGCTAAAGTAAGCTCCGTTGCTAGTTCTTGCAGTGTTTGGAGAACTCTGCGTGACGATCATTGTCAACCCTACCAGCTGTGTAAGTATAGGATCTTCTACCCACTGATTTTCCAGTTCGAGACGACATTGCCGTAAGGTTTTTGCTGAAAAGAATGCTAACTCCCGACTTCGCGAACGTTGTTCTGTGGGCTGATGAATCGACTTGCACTCCTGAAGGAATGTTGAAAAGTCATAGTTCTCATGTACGGTCTCGTGAAAATCCGTGAGGTACAGTTGTCCACCATTTTGAGGAACAATATTCGGTTAAGGTTTGGGCTGGAATGATCGACGTCGAAGTCCTTTTTCCACACCGTCCAACTGGCCATGCTCCACAGTCTTCTCAAAGATGAGCCGCTGCAAACCAGAAGACGAATGTTATTCCAGCATGATAGGGCACCACCCCATTTCGCTAACTGAATGAGAATAGGCAATACCCTGGACGCCGGATTGGACGTATTGGACCTATACAGTGGCCTGCGCGACCCCCAGATCTCACACCACTTGATTTTTATCTCTGGAGCCACGTGAAGGCTCTTGTGTATCAAGCTCCTGTAAACAGAGTGGAAGAACTCTTAGCTTAAATTGCTGTTGCTGCAGGAGACGTCCGAGATCAAGCCATTAAAACATTATCCACTGTCCACCGTTCGACAGTTTGAGTTACGCCACCGAGTCAATGGCGCACGCTTCGAGTATACACTGCAGTAATCCACGCCAAGTAACGCGCTTAGGCTTCGTCTAGAGCACTATGAGTCATAGATCCCAAGTTCGTATACTTAAAATAATTGCTTACCTCCAGCCTGTCATCCCACAAAAATTCTGTACTTATTTCTGAAACACCCGGTGTAGAAAACCCAATGCTCAAAACTGCGTATTACTTCAGTGGGGCATACGTGTCCCATCAACCACCAAAGAGATAATGTACCTCGCAACAAGCGAATTGTGGCCTCACGAAATTGAGTGTCTGCACACTGACGAGTGATACAGCTTCTGAAACTGAAGGTAGCAAAGCAGTAGTAAATATACTGAACCCCGCTTGCAAATGGTCTTTTACAAAGAAAAATCCAGTAGTATTGCCTCATTATAACAAAAATGTGTGAAATCACGTAACTGTTGCTGGTACTGAGAAACAAGAGAACGAAGTTTCAGGGCCGGATTGAATCCCTGTCAGATTCTACACCGTATATGTGAGTCACAGATTCTACACCGTACACGTGGCTCAGGTGCCTCTATTTTAACCATAACGTACCCTAGATGATTCAAACAAAAAAGATAGAGTGGGAGAGACAGAGAAAACTTGTCTAGTGATTCGAAGACAACACGGATCACACCTGTCTACAAAAAGGGTCCATTTGTTGTATAATCTTAGAGCAATTCTGAGCTCCAACATAAAGAGGGATTTCGAGTAGAATTGCCTCCTCCCTCCCAAACAAGAGTAATTCTCGAAACATTTGTCCCATAATACCCAACTGGTGCTGTTCTCATATGAAATCGTGAAAGCCATGGATCAAGAAAGTTGAGCAGATCCAGTATTTCTTGACTTCTGATCCATTACAACACCTGCGCTTATTATCCAAAGTATGGTTCTGCGGCGTATCAAGTGGAATTTTTGACTGGATTTAGGATTCCTCAGTAGGAAGGATGCATTATCTTACGTAGGATGGAGGCTCGTCGGTTGATGTAGAAGCATTTTCTGATGTGCCTTGTTCGTGTTGTGTGTTAAATAACTTCTTCTTCTTCTGCTTCCGCACTTCAAGCCTTAGCCAATGTGTTTCTACCGACTTCATCTCTTCTCGGTCGCTCTACATCTCTTCTTCCTGAGGACTTGCACTTGTCTACAACGAATGGAATTTTGTCTTCATCCTTCCACTTGAAGGGTTGCCTCCATTCTTCCCTTTATCCTTCAATCTCCTTATTTAAATCACATATTCATGATTCTGCCCAGATGCTATCATTTGTTATATGATTCCCCCTTGAGCGGCTTTTGACAGTTTTTAAAAATCTCATCTCTGCTGGCTCTACATTATTTTCATCTCTTTTTCTCTGAGGCTGGAATTCGCTGCCATAAAATAGCACAGGAGCCACATGTTTTATGCAATTGAGAGATTACAGAGCACTCTCACTTCTGATTTGGTGTTAACCCACTTTGCATTCATAGGGAATATGATCTTTACTGTGATTTAACTTCATACATTATGATGAAATGGTGGGCAGTAGTTAAGGGTCTTGTTTGCGTGCTCTAGGGAAGGAAATGTATGATCAAAGGAACAGGGTGTCGACTTAAACGACTGCAATAAAAGCATGGCGTTGGTGGGCTGACAAAGCGCGTTTTTCTGGCGAACGGTGAGGAGACATTTCTAGACGGCTGCGTGCTACAGTCGCATTGTGCAAAACACATTAAGTTGCCGCCAGACAGGAGGCTGGCGTCCAGGTATATGGGCCAGCGCCGAAAAGTCGCTGACAGCGCATTGTAGGTCAGGAATAAAGCAGAGGATGTGTCCTTGTTAGGGATAAAGCCACCAAATGAGATTTAAACGTTCTGCAAATTTCCGTGGGACAGGGATACTGACATCCAGGTGTCTAGACTCTGTTTCAAAACATGTTTGTGAAAGCGCGACGTTTAGGCGACTTTATGGCCGTTCTTTGGAAACTTTGAAATGGACACAACAGGGGAGATAACAAGCTGTTTATGGAGAGATGTGCTTCCACTCTGTATTGTGTTAGCAAAAGACATGGCAAACTCATGGAAAAGAGGCTGCAAAGCTGATTCTTTTTTTTCCATTTTCTGCCAATTAAGTTTAAAGTCTCTGATTGGTTAAATCAGTTTGCACTGCAAAGACCATTCTCCCAGATTAGAATTCCAGGCTCCAGCTCGTGACTGGCTTGTGCAAAAGTGAGGGAAGTCAAAAAAGAGAAATGTGCTTTTGGAACCAAGCTGAGGAGGAAGCACGGAGAAAGGAAGAAGAGTCACTCTTGTACACGTCTCTTGTACTGGCACTTTGCTAGTAAAGAACTGGAGGTCTCTACCTGAATGGTGAGACTTGTGTCCTTTGCTAGTGTGCGACTTAGAGCCTGTGCCAGTGACCTTCTGAAGGGTCAGAGGTATTGCTTTTACCATCACGGTCACAATGAGTGTCGTGTGTGTGTGTACTTATTTGTCTTGAGTTGTCCGTCTAAACATTTGACATATTCCAGCATGCACAGTCTTGGCATCGAGTCAAATTGGTTTGGTAGACCAGCAAATGGGTCCAGCTGCACACTGGAATCCATGTGGGTTCGTACTTGCATTTAATAGCAGACTGCCGCCGTCCATGACTTCAGTCACCGAATGCATTGTGGTGTGCCACCTTGACCAGCAGGAGGGTAAAGTATTCACTGCTGCGACATAGGGCTATAATACATATTTCTTAGCACCCTGTTCTTTCAAACCATATTTTCCTTTTTTTTTTTGTATGGTAGCATAGATGCTTGGTGGTGGCGTAGTTTGGTGCCTTCACCTGGATTCACGTGTATGAATTCAGACAGAGTGATTACTGTTCTGGTTAGTGTCATATGTCGATCCCCAGCAGATCACATTGTACACCATAGATCCCATGTTAGTAAGCCATTTGTTCAATAAAAATGGTTGCGTGATGCTTCTTTAATAACTTTGTTGTCTTGTCATGTTTAAGAAGAATAAATAGAATGTCAATTATACTACAAGTTCTCACTGAGTTCTAATTAACAGTTCCTTCCCATTTTATTATTGTAGTCTAGATCTGAAACATAAGGAGTAGCTTTTCACTTGATGTCCACTGTGCGGATCTTTTACTTCATTAACAATAAGGGCCTAGAACTGCTCGGCCACACCGGCTGGCTCAGTGACTGAAACTGGCGACTATCACAATTACATTGTTTTCGATAACAGTCTTAGATCGAACTGGTGATTTTCCATAGTGTACTGCGGCTTTTGTTTTATTAGCAAAAATAAAACAATGACAGAAAAAAGACATCATGTGGCATTGAAGGCCAGGAGACCCCGCCCAAGGAAGTTCAGCCGCCGGATTGCAAGTCTTATTTCAGGTGACGCCACACAGGACAACATTCGTGTCGGGGACAGAGAATCGAATCCAGGCCCTCTGCACAGTACACAAGCATGTTGCTGTGCACCCGTTTTGTTCGTTACTGTTCGTTGCATTTGTTCTGGGCGGACGTCCCATGACAATCATTGAAGTTCACTGTTGATCCATTCACTCAGCTGTTTTGTTACAGAGGACAGGTAACCCTATGACCGAACACACAGAGCTAGCGTGCCAGCAGCTGAGCTGTGGATTGTTTTGGTAGCAGATATTTTTAGACTAGAATGTTACTTTCTCAACTCACATAATTTATACACAGAGCATTATATGTCTACCCATGTATTTCGAAAAATAATTACATCATCTGCATGCAGCATAGCATTTAGAAGGTAATTCCTTTTCAACTGTCTAACTTCATGGACATCCTTCTTCCTGTACCATATCTGTCTTCAGTACAGATTTTAAACAGATTTGGTGCTACGCTACTAACATCAGTCTAAACAGCAAGTGTACTTGAGGGTTAAATGTTGTGAACTGTAAAATTATGCATTTCACAAAACGAATGAACTTAGCAACTTATGGCTACAATATCAGTGAGAGACAATTGTAATCAGTGTGCTTATGCAAATACTTGGGTGTAGGCCCTAACACTTCGTTGGCATATGAAATGTCATGATCACATAGGGTCAGCCCTAAGTAAAGCATGTGGCAGACAGATATTAGGCAAATACAGTCAACATCCAAAAGTCATTACTTACAAGACACTAGTGCATCGACAACAAACATGGCTTAAAGTAACTGGCCACGACGCCAACAGAGAATGCCATTCTATTGCACAGAGCGTCTGAGCCATGCTGCGGCTTGCGTTGGTGGTGTTTGTAGTTTTCCGCCCTCTGTTGGATGCCAGACCGTATCCCTTATTTGGCATGGTTGCGGTTGTTTCTCTTCTTCTCGTCTTGACTGGCGCCACCCGTTTCGCAAGCATTGCCTGTCCGCTAGTGGCACCAGGGGCGTTTATTGATATGTAGTAACTGTTGCCCTATCTTTGGAGCGACGTCGTTGTTTTTCGGTGACGTGTGAGTGAGGCAGTTCAGTTGGGGACTCAGGAGAAGTCAGGTTCGCGCAGTGTGAGAACATGTCGGGACCCCTGGTGACGCTCATGGACTGCTGGAAGGAAGGCTGTGGTCGCGAGGGTGCACAACCTCGTCGTAAACCAAATACTGCAGGCTTTAAGATGGGTGAATTTCAATTCAAGTAGAGAAATCTCCACCATTGTGACATCTCGGGATTCTCCAGTGACTTGGGTTCGTGTTGCTGCTCGTAGTGTCACTGAGGCGAAGAGCAGCTAGTGAAGTGTTTGGGGAAAGCGGATCTGATTAGCTTTCCTCGACTTCTTATTAATATTTACTACGTTCAGCTTGTTACAATTTGTTAAGTTCAACTAGCGGTATTTTTACTGCCTGGTGACCGCTAACACCCCAGTTACCTGCCCTGGGGTTAGTGTATGTAACGGCAGTGTACGTTTCCTCACCTTGCCACTGCTGTCCGGTAAGGCGTGTAGTTTTGACAGCTTCCTTGATTCTCGTACTCTGGTGGTAGCGATTCCTTTCTCCTTCCAGGCACTCTAAGCACAATATTCTGGAGGCGTAGTGCAGTCCGCCGGTTGCGGCTTTGGCTTGTTGTTCCATTTTTGCATTTGGTTTATTGGACGTCAGGTAGCTTCAGTAAAATTATCATTAGTCATTCGTTGGACTGCTACTAGCCGGAGTTACCATCTTGTGAAGTGAATGCAACTCTTGGCTGCCTATGTCATCGCTTGCAAAGATGTTTGTTACCGGACCTTCTCAGAGGTCGATTCCTGGAGCACCATCTGTGACTGGTCCTTGTGTGTTATTATTGTATTATTTATTACCATACCTTTAATGCCTACATTAAAAGTTATGTATGTCTGGTTAATAGTTCAGGTCGCCTTCTGGAATAAATCTAGCAGTGTAAGAGTTGTGTTACAAGGTTACCATCATCTTATTTCACCCATTTGTGGTCAGTTGCTTGTTTCTTTTAATTAACCTTTGCTTGTATTTACATTTTTTACAGCGGGTTTAAAATTTTTGTATAATTGCCATTCTTGAAGTGTAAGGTCTTCAGCCATCATAATAGTGACTCGGATTTTTTTAACATCATCTGTATCTGTATTTTATGGTGGTTTGCTAAATAGTGACACACTGAAAACACTATTGTTTACACAGTTGTTTATCCCTTCATTAATAACGTGTGGTATTTCTTTATTTATTCTGGAGTCTGTAATTACTGTTTTAAAAATAAATGTGTGTAACTGTAAAAGGCAACCAATAGTAACTGATTACGGCCCCGTTCACAATCGTAACCGAATCCTGCCTTCACTTGACAATAAGGTTTCAGTGTCTCTCCTGAGAATCTTCAGGCGCATTTTCTCTGGTGTTTCAGCAGATACTGACAATTTCTTTTTTTCAGTGTATAGCTGGAGTCAGCCCAAATAAGAACTGCTCATCACGTCTTTCAAGCGACGCCCGTTGCCCATGGGAACTGTAGGTTTGTATCTTATTACAAACAGAATATGGCTCTGAGCACTATGGGACTTAACAGCTGTGGTCATCAGTTCCCTAGAACTTAGAACTACTTGAACCTACCTAACCTAAGGACATCACACACATCCATGCCCGAGGCAGGATTCGAACCTGCGACCGTAGCGGTCGTGTGGTTCCGGACTGCGCGCCTAGAACCGCGAGACCACCGCGGCCGGCACAAACAGAATAGAATGATTCTCAAAAGCGGAATTTCACGTGCTCATTCGATAGAGCGGTATATGATAAGTCTAGCCCAATATTTTTTTTATCGACATGTGTTAACAGGGACAGTGGAACTCGAGCAGTTGCCAGCACTGCAGCTGCGAAAGCACTGCCCTGAGACACGCGGTCGCCAAGCATGCAGCGCTACTCAGTCGCTGCTGGATTATTTATACATCATATTTTACTGTTTCGGTTAATACATTTCAATGAAACAAATATCGGCCTAGACTAGACTTATTTGGGAGTGCTCCATCAAACTGGCTCGTATAATTCCAATTTAAAGAAACTTTTCCTAGTAATGGAAAAGAAACAGACGTTTTCCGCTGACATTGGGGGTCGCATGAAAGATCTGACGGTCGGCCCTAGTGGACCAGCGGTTCTAGGCGCTTCAGTCTGGAACCACGCAACCGCTACGATCGCAGGTTCGAATCCTGCCTCGGGCATTAATGTGTGTGATGTCCTTAGGTTAGTTAGGCTTAATTAATTCTAAGTTCTAGTGGACTGATGACCTCAGATGTTAAGTCCCTTAGTGCTCTCAGCCATTTGAACCAAAGGCCTGACGAGCAATAATTTTTTAGGTTGACTTCAGCTACAAGTACAAGAACTAAATTGCAGATGTCTACCGCAACACCTGAGAAAGTGCACCAGACGCCTCTTCGGGGAAACATCCAGTATAGACTGTTGAAGGAAAATTTTCTGAGTCTTACGAGCTTCCGCTCATTAACAAACATACATCACCTACATACATTTTGCGACAGACAATTTACTCCAGACAAGATTACTGGCTGCTGGATAATTTGCATCGCTGGTGATTCAAGTGAATGTCAGCTATGTTACTGGACATGTAAAACCTCGCTGCTCACCAAAAGGACTCCTACAGAAGTTGGGATTCGGCCCTCCGTGTGGAATCGTTGCTATCTACACTACTGGCCATTAAAATTGCTAGACCAAGAAGAAATGCAGATGATAAACAGGTATTCATTGGACAAATACGAGGCCTGTTCAGAAAGTAAGCTCCGATTGATTGCCAAATTGAAACCACAGTGAACATCAGAAATGTTTTACTTGTAACAATTAGCTACACCTTTCAGCTATTCTCTACGTAGTCGCCGTTCTGACTTAGACTTTTGTCATAGCGTTGTACCAACTTTTTAATAGCCTCATCATAGAAGGCAGCCGCCAGTGCTTTCCGCCAATTCTCCACGCTGGCCTACACCTCGTTGTCTGTGTCAAAATGTTGTCTTCAAAGACAGCGGTTCATGTGACCAGAGATGAAACTGAGGGGGAGACAATTGCGGACTGTATTGTGGGTAATCTAACATTTCCATTTGAAAACGATGCAGGAGCATCTTCATTGCCCCTGCAGAATGCGGCTGAGAATTGTCGTGAAGACGAAACAGCACGACAGTTATGTAATGTTAGCTGCATAGCTTCAGGCGAAATTGCTCACCAGGCCCTCGTACTTGGCGGCAGACACTATTTTCTAGACATCTTTACGCACTCACTGCGAGCTCAGAAATGAGAAGAGCGACGTGATGCCAACTGGGGTTATACTAGAGACACTACCCAACACATCTGTGCAAAGCTTTATCGGATTTTCATAGTCGTTTCCATTTCGCGACCGATCGGAGCTTACTTTCTGAACGCCCCTCGTATATTATACTACAACTGACACGTGATTACATTTTCACGTAATTTGGGTGCATAGATCCTGAGAAATCAGTACCCAGAACAACCACCTCTGGGCCTTGATACACCTGGGCATTGAGTCAAACAGAGCTTGAATGGCGCGTACAGGTACAGCTGCCCCATGCAGCTTCAACACGATGCCACAGTTCATCATGAGTAGTGACTGGCGTATTGTGACAAGCCAGTTACTCGGCCACCATTAACCAGATGTTTTCAATTGGTGAGAGATCTGGACAATGTGCTGGCCAGGGCAGCAGTCGAACATTTTCTATATCCAGAAAGGCCCGTACAGTACCTGCAACATGCGGTCGTTCATTATCCTGCTGAAATGTAGGGTTTCGCAGGGATCGAATGAAGGGTGGAGCCACGGGTAGTAACACATCTGAAATGTAACGTCCACTGTTCAAAGTGCCGTCAAAGCGAACAAGAGGTGACCGAGAAGTGCAACCAATGGCACCCCATACGATCACGCCGGGTGATGCGCCAGTATGGCGAAGACGAATACACGCTTCCAATGTGCGTTCACCGCGATGTCACCAACCACGGATGCGACCATCATGATGCTGTAAACAGAACCAGGATTCATCCGAAAAAATGACGTTTCGCCATTCGTGCACCCAGGTTCGTCGTCGAGTACACCGTCGGAGGCGCTCCTGTCTGTGATGCAGCATCAAGGGTAACCGCAGCCACGGTCTGCGAGCTGATATCCATGCTGTTCCAAACGTCGTCGAACAGATGGTTGTTGTCTTGGAAGCGTTCCCATCTGTTGACTCAGGGATCGAGACGTGGCTGAACGATCCGTTACAGCCATGCGGATAAGATGCCTGTCATCTCGACTGCTAGTGATACGAGGCCGTTGGGATCGAGCACGGAGTTCCGTATTACCCTCCTGAACGCACCGATTCCATATTCTGCTAACAGTCATTGGATCTCGACAAACGCGAGCAGCAATGTCGCGATATGATAAACCGCAATCGCGAAAGGCTACAAGTCGGAATCGTGATGGTACGCATTTCTCCTCCTTACACGAGGCATCACAACAACGTTTCACCAGGCAACGCCGGTCAACTGCTGTTTGTGTATGAGAAATCGGTTGAAAACTTTCGTTATGTCAGCACGTTGTAGATGTCGCCACCGACGCCAACCTTGTGTGAATTCTCTGAAAACCTAATCATTTGCATATCACAGCATCTTCTTCCTGTCGGTTAAATTTCGCGTCCGTAGCACATCATCTTCGTGGTGTAGCAATTTTAGTGGCCAGTAGTGTAGAACTAGCTGCAATAAACTCGGAAAGCCCAGCTTATGGGTGGCTCTGAGCACTATGCGACTGAACTTCTGGGGTCATCAGTCGCCTAGAACTTAGAACTAGTTAAACCTAACTAACCTAAGGACATCACACACATCCATGCCCGAGGCAGGATTCGAACCTGCGACCGTAGCGGTCACGCGATTCCAGACTGCAGCGCCTAGAACCGCACGGCCACACCGGCCGGCAGCCCAGCTTATAGAGTCTCTAATGTTTCACTAAACAATTTGATCCCTAGTATGGCTACCTGCACATACAAGTGTAAATGTTTGAGACAGACAGGAATACTGAACATCTCGGTAACTGGTGTCTTTTTTTATCCAAGACGCCATCGAAATGCCAGATATAAAGAACTCATTTCATTTCTAGATTCTATTATCTATCCACTCATCCAGGTATCACGTCAGTGATACAGGAATCTTAATCATAATACAACGAGAATAAATAACTCCTATGCACACACATACGGAACAAATACGTTTTGTGACAATAGGACAGGAGGTCGACCGTGGCCTTTCCGAAGGAATCATCTCGCTCATCACGGTATTCGCTTGAAATGATATAAGAAAACAACGAAACACCTAAATCTGGATGGCTGAATAGAAGAAACTCAGTCCTCCCCAATATAACGTCAGTGTCTTAACAACTGTCTCACCTCATTCTTGGTCACTATTGTTCTCTTCTTCTTATGACATAAAAATTTGTATCAAATATGTTATTGTCCAAATCATAGTTTTGTACTACACCACTGCACACGCTAAGAGTGCCCGCTGGTGACGTCAAACCGTCTGAAGAGCTCAGAATCCCCTGATGACTGAGACTATGGCCAGCGGTGTTATCGTGCACTACAGGTAATTACACATTTGCTTTCACCAACATTACTTTGAGGTTATGTATTTTTATCTGAAAGGGTGTTGCGCTTGTTCCCTTTAGTTACTATCCCCTTTTGAAATGTCTAAGTAATATATGTGAGCATTACTTGCGAAGAATGTTTTATCTGCTCTTTTAAATACATGTATTTTAGTAATCTCTTTTATATCCTTGGAGTATTCATTGTACAACTTTCTTCCCTGCAAGAAGATACTGATCTCAGTCCTTTGGCTGTTATTTCGTTGGTAAATGAATGGTGGCACTAGCTCTTGTTACATGTTTATGTGTAGAACTGTAATTGAAATGCTTAGTTAATGTTTTCTCTGATACGCAGAACAGGAATAGAGAACTCACATTGTGCAGTAAGATTACACAGTTTTTAAACAGTTCCTTTCAATCCTAGATAAAACAGTAATCAGTGAAAAATAAAATCAGAACTTTTTTTCATGAGAAAATCAATTTGCGAAACTGTAATTTGATTATTACAGGGACAAGTAAAATAAAGTAGGGAAGGTGGAAATGAGAGTTTATAGAGGGTAATTTCTATTTAAGGTTTCGACCTATTGAATGGAATTGATAGAACAATAAAGAGAGGAGCTTGTGCAATGGTTTTCAGGAAACACTACTGCATAAACTGTAGTATTAAAGAGTATGTGATATAAGCCTCGAGCTTAGTATCATATCTTTCAAGAATGAAGAGAAAAGCATAACAAAAATAAGTGCATCACCCAGATTGTGTTTCACAATTATGTTGTGGTAACCAGAAGGCTAACTGAAGTACTAGTCACAGAATGAGTGTGGTTATTTACACGTCTGCAAGGAGTGATCCTTATCTCGCGTTTGCACAGCACTGTTTACGCTCAATATCTGCTTCTGCTGCGTTTTGTCCCACTGTTGAACGAGTGATTTCCTGGATACCGACGTGCCCGACAGCCGGACGTTTGTCCTCGAGGCAACTCGCAGGAGGGAACTCCTCCCCCCCCCCCCCCCCCCTCCAAGCAACTCTTTGGTCCGGACGTCGTTTTTGGAGCTGGAGCCACGGGTCTTCTGAGACCCCCACTGGTTCGTACACCTCGTCCTGCTCACACTCGCGGTTTCTCGTCCTACGACAGTGGCCCACACTCTCCCATTCGCAGTCCTTCCCTGCCTTCTGCGCGGCGCTGTTGTGGACGGCAAATCTCAGCAAGCTCTGGCGCTCTTGCTGCAACTCTGCCCTGCTGTGTCGCACCTGAAGACGGTTCTGTTCTGCTCTCCACGTGTCCATTATGTCCTGTGGAAAGCAGCGGACTGTTCAAACATCTGAGTAATTACCGTAGCATGTCAATATAATTAGACTTCTCATTCGTGGTAATGATACTATTAGGCTACTATCTACACACAATTACAACAAAGGGCAACACACCCTGCTTAAACATGAATTGCAATGGATGGTATTTAATGGAAATTCCAGTAATCATGCTGCACGAGTTGGCTTTCACACGTGCTATACAGATTCTGCGCAGAGTGAATGCACGAGCGACGAAATTTTCGACATTCCATAAGCGATAGCACCTTTTCACATAATGTAAAACGATGATCATGGAATTAAGGGGATTAAACATTAAAATTTACAAAGTCTGACACCGCCGATAATCGTGAGTCCCGCCGACTGTGAAGTACGTGCTGTTATAAGATTTCTTAGTGCTAAAGGCCTAAAAGCGATCGATATTCATCGTGAGATCTGTGAAGTTTACGGGGAAAACATTATGAGTGATGGAATGGTAAGATGCGGGTGAGAGCATTTAAAGGTGGCCACACAAACGTGCATGATGAACAACGGAGTGGGCGTCCTTCGGTCGTTAATGAAAGTTTGGTGCAGGAAGTGGACAATAAAGTGAGAGAAAACAGGAACTTTACGATTCCCTCCTTGTGGGATGACTTTCCTAGTGTTTCTCGTAGTGTTTTGTATGGCTTTGTTACCGAGCACTTGAATTACCGAAAATTGTGCGTAAGTTGGGTACCAAAAATGTTGACGGATGTGCACAAAACAAAACGTTTAGACAGTGCATTGACCCTCCTTGAGCGGCACCACAACGACGTTGATGATTTCTTAAGCCAAATTGTTACGGACGATGAAACATGGGTGGCCTACGTCACACCAGAATAAAAGCAACAGTCCATGGAAGTTGAGCAAGGGCATCGTTTTGCTGCAAGACAATGCCCGTCCGCATGTGGCGAATCAGACCATAGATCTCATCACATCTTTTCGATGGGAAACTCTAGATCATCCTCCGTACAGCCCCGATCTTGCGCCCAGTGACTACCATCTGTTCCTGCACTTGAAGAAACACCTGGGCGGTCAGCGTCTTCAAGACGATACAAAGTCAAAACAGTGGTGATGCAGTTGTTAACAAGTCAGGCGGCAGACTTCTATGAGGAGCGTATTCACAAACTGGTACAACGTTATGACGAGTGCCTCAGTGTTGACGGAAATTATGTAGAAAAGTAGATTAAAGTACAGGCTTTCATCCAAAAATAAAATTATTGAGATATCTTAGCACGTCTTTTTTTTTTAATTTCAAAACGGTACTTACTTAAAAAAACACGCCTCGTAGCATACGTGTCTCAACCCCGACGTCACCATCTCCTCGCTGCAGTACGTCACTCCAAGAATATAAAAGTAATGTAGACTTTAATCTATTCCAAGAGCACCGTTTGTGATTAAATTGTACACTCTGACCAGGAAATTAATCACTCCCTTCACCGTTCGTTGCTCAGTACACATGATGAAATTAAAACTCGTATTGTCTTGCTACACTGCACAGCTTTTAACAATTTATTTAATATATCGTGTATGACCTACAAAGGGGCTGTATCCAAGACGGCAGAAGCATTTCGGCAAGTATACACTATGTGATCAAAAGTAACCGCATAAAAGGCTGAAAATTCCTTACAAGTTCGTGGCGCCCTCCATCGGTAATACTGGAATTCATTGCAATTTTTGACTACCCTTTGCCTTGATGAAAGCTTCCACTCTCGCAGGCATACGTTCAATCAGGTACTGGGAGGTTTCTTGTAGAATGGGAGCCCATTCTTCACGGAGTGCTGCACTGAGGAGAGGTATCGACGTCGGTCTGTGAGGTCTGTCACGAGGTCGGCCGTCCAAAACATCCCAAAAGTGTTCTATGGGATTCAGGTCAGGACTCTGTGTAGGGCAGTCCATTACAGGGATGTTATTGTCGTGTAATCGCTGTGCCACAGTCCGTGAATTATGAACAGGTGCTCGATCGTGTTGAAAGATGTAATAGCAATCCCCGAATTACTCTTCAACAGTGGGGAGCAAGAAGGTGCTTAAAACATCAATGTAGTCCTACACTGTGATAGTGCCATGAAAAACAAGGGGTGCAAGACCGCTCCACGAAAACCACAACCACACCATAATACCACCGCCTCCGAATTTTATGTTGGCACTACACACGCTGGCATATGACGTTCACCGGGCATTCGCCATACCCACACCCCGCCATCGGATCGCCACGCTGTGTACCGTGATTCGTCACTCCTCACAACGCTCTTCCACTGTTCATCTGTCCAATGTTTAACCTCCTTACACCAAGCGAGGCGTCGTTTGGCATTTACCGGCTTTATGTGTGGCTTACGAGCAGCCGCTCGACCATGAAATCTAAGTATTCTCACCTCCAACCTAACTGTCATAGTACCTGCAGTGGATCCTGATGCAGTTTGTAGTTCCTGTGTGATGGTTTGGATAGATGTCTGTCTATAACGCATTACGACCCTCTTCAATTGTCGGCGGTCTCTGTCGGTCAACAGACGAGGTCGGTCTGTACGCTTTTGTGCTGTATGTGTCCCTTCACGTTTCCACTTCACTATCACAATGGAAACAGTGGACCTAGGGATGTTTAGGAGTGTGGAAATCTCGCCTACAGACGCATGACAAAAGTGACACCCTATCAATTAACCACGTTCGAAGTCCATGAGTTTGGCGGAGCGTCCCATTCTGCACTCGCACGATGTCTAATAACCACTGAGTCTCTGATATGGAGCACTTGGCAGTAGGTGGCAGCACAATGCACCTAATGTGAAAAACATATCCTTTGGAGGTGTCCGGATACTTTTGATCACATACTGCCCTAGAGCAAATGCGCTAAACTAATCTATATCATTCTTGTTGCTCTTTGCCACTAGTATTATTGTTAGTGTCTGTTATGATGACGACGAAAGAGTCGTCGCCAATGTTGACTGGCGGCCAATGCTGAATGGAAACATATAAATCACAGCAGGTTCGTCAGTAACGTCGATAAGGTACTGGCTGCATGGTCTGGATCTGCAACGACTTAAATAATTAGAAGTAGTTGGTAAAAAATAATATATATTGTACTTAACTGGTTGTACAAGATTCTTCTTGGCTGCATACATGCGAGGGTGAGTAAAATGGAAACCTTAAATTTGAAATAACAAATCGAAATTTCGCGCCGTTACCCTGTAAGTTGGTAAGCGTGCAACAAACAGCGTGCAGAGTGGCCATTAGGTGGCAACATAGCGCATATGCACACATACCGTCGCAGTATCAGTATAAAGTTGGCCGCCCCCACTTGCGACTTGCACCAGAGAAGAACAGCGTTCTGTTATTCGGTTTTTGAGTAGTGAAAGTGTGAAACCCAGTGAAATTCATCGACAAATGAAGGTTCAGTACCGCGATGCATGTTTGTCACAGCAGCAAGTCTATGAATGGAGTAGGAAGCTCGCAAATGGCGTGACTTCAGTGAAAGATGCTCCTCGTCCAGCTCAGGCACAACGAGTTGTGACTCGAACAGAACACTGCAGCAGTTGACGCCACAGTGAAGGAAAACCACCGAGTGACACTGAATGACATTGCAGCATGTTTACAGATTAGTCATGGGTCAGCACACCACATTGTGCATGATGTGCTCCAGTTTCACAAAGTGTCTGCAAGATGGGTGGCACGGCAGCTGACTCCTGAAATGAGAGAACGACGTGTTGATGCTTGTGAAGAACTTCTTCGGTGCTCTGAACGAGAAGGTGATTGCTTCCCTGCAAGAATCGTTACTGGGGACGAAACCTGGGTTCACTTCCACCAAAGGGAAACGAAGAGAGCGAGCAACCCAGAACTTGCCCCAAGTGATTTCCATACGTTTGGACCACTCAAAGACGCAATGGGAGGAAAGAAGTTCCGTTCTGATGAAGAGGTACGCCACGCGGTGCATCAGTGGTTGCGCAGACTACCAAAAGAATTTTTTTCTAACAGAATTTATGCACTTAGTAGGCGCTGGAGGACTTGCATTGAGCGTAGGGGAGATTATGTTAGAAAGTGATACAGCTTTGTATCACTTCTGCACAATAAATAATATTTAAAAAATATTTAAGGTTTTCATTTGACTCACCCTCGTATAATAATCAACGAATAGCTGTTGAAGCCTCAATTAGGCAATACGTTACTAAGCGTCTTGTTAGAGGTTGCTTCCTATCAGCTGAAGGCTGAAGACTTTACTACTTGACGTCCCGAGCGACAGTGGATGAGAGTTTGTAACCTCCCCACAGAAAAATTAAAATAAATAAATATTATTTGGTTAATGATTCTAATTTTTGTGTAACCTCAGAACAAAATTGGTTCCCATTTATAACCTCCCTACAGAAATTCATTCACATTTAACCTCCACACAAAATTTCTTTCCCCTTTAATGTACCCACAAAATTCTTTTTTCATTAATGTAAGCTCGAAACAGAAAAATTCCTAAACCTCGTCATAAAAAAAATCAATTCAGTAACCTGGTAAATTTTGGACGACAGCAGTGCTGCGTCATGGTCCTGTAAGATCATTCTGAATAAAAAGCAATAATTCTTACCTCAATAAAGTCGGCAACTATTTGCTCTTACAATAGCTTTTTCCGGCACAGCTCTGTGCAATGCTGGCCTATAGATTTGTCATTTATGAAAGGAAGCAACTGATTTTTGTTTTGCAACAATCGGAATGATCATGGATTGGAGAAATTAGTAAATTCTTTAAATTGATATTCTCTTATACCTTACATATCGCAGGTAGCGCATACCTCTTACAAGTTCGCTGGAAACTTGATACAAGCCGCAGAGCGTCGCTAGCGGATGGATCCAACGATACTAATACGGACCGCGGTCGATAACTGCAACCCCTAATAAGTGTGGTATCGACCGCTCATACCAGAGTGTTAGATATTATTATTATTATTATTAAAGTTTTTGTAATATCTTTGATATGCGTTATTCCTGGTCAGATGTAAGTGAGGGCCTTAAGGCTCTAATCTGGCAGACTAAATAAGCAATTAATAAATCACACCTCCTTGAACGAAATAATCGAAGAGAATTGTTACAGTGAGCCCCAGTCTCCCTACGGCGTGAGTTGCTCTAATACCATAGCAGATGAATATGCAGTTTAAACGGTCGAAGGAAAAAATCGAGTGTATTGAGGTACCTGATCACGCATGACTAAATTCATGCGTGGGTCTAACACTACGGTTACTTGTATTGTAGTATTTCGTCTTCTTCTGTCCTACAGCGTTTGACATCACGCAAAACCCACGGGGTACTCCGATGGCTTGTGGCTTCTCCATTACCTCTATTCTCAAATGCTTGTGAAAGGAGACAGGTATCACCGTCACTACCAGTTTAAATCTTCTTTTGATGTTTTAGTTAAATTTCGCTCCTAGTTATGTACGCTGCAATATGTATCGAACTGTAAGCTGCACGCTATCCCACTCCTTTTTTTTTCAATGCAAGGCATAGGTGGGTTCACTACATTGTAAGCTAATCGGTAACTACTCTCACAAAAGCTTGTGGAATATTTTTTTTTAGGAGGCGCCCTAAATTCGTCAAGACCATCTGCGACAAACCTCG
Source organism: Schistocerca serialis cubense (assembly GCF_023864345.2). NCBI lineage: Eukaryota > Metazoa > Arthropoda > Insecta > Orthoptera > Acrididae > Schistocerca > Schistocerca serialis. The sequence goes on along the minus strand of NC_064638.1, from coordinate 63,402,044 downwards.
GATTTTCAATTCCAAAATTAAGTCCTTTTTTATCATTTATTTATTTTTAACTGGCTTCTCGCATTCGCTGCGATAATGCTTTAGGTCGCCTTTATTGTCCTACTACGGTTGGGAGCCACTAAACTGAACTAAAAAGCACGTAAGTTGTTAATGTAAGGAATACGTAATACTATTAATTTCGTCCAGCCACACTCATTTTGGTTCGTCGTTTTCTTAGACCACCAGATTACTGTTAATAGTCGACGGTCAACAATCTTCCCTTTCTTTGCCTCGTTCCTACGCTTCTAAAACGAAGCAAATGTATAAACGCAGAACTGTAGATTCTGTGCAGGATTAATATTTCATTATTACTGGGTTCGGCTGAAAAGTCGGTCATCAGACTGTAAGTGACTGTCGTTGTCAAAGAGGATACAGTAGAGGTCAACAACCTTCAAAATGTATCACGCAACAGAAATAAGGTGCAATAACAGAGTAAATTTGCTCTTTCACAGAATAATTGTAACAAGATTCGAAACACTTCAGCAAAGGAGTTATAAACGTGAAAGGAACGTAGCAAAAACATTAAGACCAAACACTGACGAAACTCTTATGTGTGTGTGTGTGTGTGTGTGTGTGTGTGTGTGTGTGTGTGTGTGTGTGTGTGTGTGTGTATGTGTGCATCCGTGTGTGTGTCGATGAGGCAGAACATGAGGAAAACAACAACACCAAATTGAAACCGTGCTACACCTGAATCTAAATCTGTAACCGCTATAGACCTAAGTACTCTACAAATGGCAGATTTAGTATGTAAATACAAAATAACTCTCTTGTACTGAAAAAAAAGTGTTCTAGAATTGGTCACACTGGTACCTTACACACTAGTTCCTCTACAGATGCACTGGAGACTGTCATTGCGCTTTGAACAAATATGTCTTCCATTCGCCTGCACTCCACAGTTTTCTAATGTTCGAAACATTTCGTATCACCTCGTGGTGACACACGATTTGACAAGTTCCGAAATTACATCACAGTCTATTAATTGAATACTGTCTTGTTCTATTCAAGGTGTTCCATGAAGCATGATCAAAATTGGGGGATTTCACAGGATCAATCATTCGAAGCAAAAAGGTTAAATAAACGTTATCACTAAAATGCATTCCTTAAGAGCTAAGAACACTTCTTCATTTCGCTACTGTGGAACGCATCTCCCTACTGAACAAGTGCTCACATACGCTGATAAGCCAAAACATTATGACCACTGCCTACCGAGACGTTGGATGCTGCCTGGTGGCGTTGTGGGCACGTGACGCTGTAACAAGAGTAGCTAAGCGAAGCAGACACGAACGGGGAATCACCCTAGCGAATATACATGGGCTGAAAATGGGGAAATCCATTATGATAAGCTATTTTGACAAAGGGAAGATTATTATTACGCAGAGTCAGTGAACGTGTATCTTCAAAATGGCGAAGCTGGTCGAGTGTTCACGTGCCACTGTCGTGAGGATCTACGGAAAGAGATGGGTCAAACTACCAGTAGGCGCAAAATGGCTGGACGTCCACGACTCCACAGAGAACATTGAGTTAGGAGGCCTGTCTGCTCTTTAAAATAGGATGCATGGTGATTTGTGGCACCTCTACCGAAAGAGCACAACGTTGGTGCACGCACAAGTGTTTCGGTGCCCACCATTCATCGTACATTGTTGAACACGGAGCTCTGCAGCAGACCACCCCTTACGTCTTCAGCCGTTGACCAGACGACATCGTAAATTAAGACTACAGTGGACAAGGGATCATCGGAATTCGACCGTCAATCAATGTAAACGTGTCGGGTCTTCGGAGGACTCACACTTTTGCTACACTAGATCGGTGGTTGTCCCCACAAGCTCCGTCATCGAGCTGAACGGCGGTCCGAAACGTGAAGCGTGCCACGGACACAGGCTGATGGGAGCAGTATTATGCTATGGGAGGCATTCTCCTGCGCTTTCGTGGGGCCTGTGGTAACAATCTGAGGCACGCTGACAGCTGCAAACCACCTGCATCCTTTCATGCTTGATGTCTTGCCCCAGTGCAGTGTCATCTTTCGGCATTGTAATTGCAAGCGTCTCGCAGGCAGAACTGTAGTACAGTAGTTTGAGTAGCGTTATAGTGGACTCACGTTGATGTCAGACAAAAAAGCTGTTAAGCACTTGGTCATAATTTTTTTAGCCCTTCAGCGTATTAATGTACTCATTTTACAGCCCATGTTAACAAGACCTTTTTGCTCTGAATGGTCGTTCCTGTCATAACCCTGAAAATTGACCATTCCTTTTTCTCCACCCTGTGTATTTGATACCGGTAATATTTCGCGCTGATCGAAATTTTAAGATAAATCCATTGATTGCTCAATGCCGTGCAACTGCCTCTCCTTTTCCTTAGAAACATCCGGCAACGATTCCTTGCCGTCTTCAGCAAACATTGTGACAGATTTTTTGACAATATCTGACACTTCGTTGATGTAAACACGCCGATCAAAAAATTAGCATCCCGCAGGTATGGCGCTGACACCGTACAGCAACAACGCTCTAGATTTGGTAATGGCCTCCATTCGGCGAGGAAGAGGTTCTACAAGTTTCTTCAGGTGTGCTATATACATATAAAGCCACGCATGGATGATCATATGCCTTAGCGTTACTATACCGCCGGATGTTGACTGTTAGGTTTCACCTGCTCTTCCAAATAGTCACGGAGGTTTTAAAATCGAGTGGTTTAGCTGGCAAGTTGAGGTGTTCCGAGATTTCATCGAACCAGGAACAAACAAGTGCAGCTGATGTACGGTTATATCTGACAGTTATTGCACGATATTTATGTTACACAGAAAGCGTGTCAAATTTGTGACGGATATATTTACTTCTCCACCATTTATATGTGTCGACACCCCACCTACAGATGTAAACGCTAGTTATTTACTAGTTCAGACTCGTATGACACATACCGCCGAAATTCGTTGCTCGTCTACTTTTCTAGCAATAAGAGTGGAATAAATATGGGCGACAAAATACAGTGCTTGAAAGTTCAAGTTGAAGAATCACATTTAGTACAGTAAACCTGAAGTATTGGATGTTATCTGCAAAAGTTATATAGACAGAGAGAAGAAATACAGTGGCTTAAGGAAATGGCGGAAGAATTTAGTATGACTGTACGGAAGATCCAAAGAAAAATTCGTAACTTAGGAAACCAATGTAACGGTCAATGAAAAAATACCCTAAAAACAAAATCCGGTCTGGGCACTGAAGAAATGCATGTAACAAAATTCCCCATATTCTTCACGTACTCCTTTAGCATTCTTTGAGTAGGTGTTACTGCCTTGTTGTGATAGAGGTAGTAGGCTGTCAACGGAAAGATTTTCATTTCGCCAGCTAATGTATTATTTCGCCTGTGTCTAAATTTCCGCGGTCGAATGCGTCTTCGAGAGCGTACACATTTGCAGAATATTTTTGAGATAATAACAAATTATGAATACTACAAACGGGCAGAACTACAGACTCGCAAAGTTACTGCAAATCATATTGTTATACTAAGAGCTTTTCTCAAATTCGTATCCTGTTTTGATATAACTGTACAAGCAGGCTTTGAAATCAGGTGGTTTTATTCTTTAAAAAATCGAAAAGTGCGCTGGATCCTCCGTTCATTGACTGTAGCAACCGAAATTTTCTGGTCCCAAAATCCACTCTCGAAACCACACAGGGCGTCTTTTCTTCTTTTATGAGATTTTTCGAATGATCAGACAGGCCAACACTTTGCGTTTAGATGCTTTCAACATGCTGAGCAGAATGACAGAAATGTACGAAACAGGACACATTAGTACGCACCAAGCAATAACTGTCAAATATAAACGTACCTCGCGGGAAGTATATACGAGGGTAAGTCAGTTATTATCCGCAATTTAGTTATATTTTTGTTTATTTTGTTACTACCATCGTTTTACGGTGATGACGCATGCTTTATTTATTTGTTGTTATATCTTTGCAATTTTCAAGCTGCTAGCTTCGTTTCCTTATCGCTGCCGTGCTGTTAATCATGGCTGCTCCGCTGTCTATTTGAACCAAAGAAGAGCAACGTTCAGTGATCCGTCTATTGCGGTCGGAAGGCGTATCAGGGGCCGAAATTTATCGAAGACTTTCGGTACACTACGGGAACAGTGTTATGCAACAACGGAGTGTCTGCGAATGGATTCAAAAAGTCGGAAATGGTTGCACAAGTGCTACGCACGATCTAGAAGCCGGACGACCGTTTACCGCCACAAATGAAGAAACCATTGAGCGTTCACGTCAAATGATCCTCTTAGACGATTAACTATCGACAAAGTGGCACATCGTCTGCAAATTAATCACGGTTCTGCCTACGAAATCATCCACAAGAGACTTAGGTTTCATAGAGTTTGTGCAAAATGGGTCCAAAACAGCTCACACAGTTGCATAAACAAAGGCGCTTGGACATCTGCAAGAAACATTTTTATCGTTATGGTAACGTAGGGGACAACTTCTTAGACAGGATCATTACTGGTAACCAAACATGGATCCGTCATTAAGAGCCAGAGAGTAAGCGGCAGAGTATGGGATGGAAACATCCAAATTCACCGTGCAAGAAAAAGTTCAACTACTATCCATGAAAACTGCCTGTTTTCAAATTTGGAGAGGAAAAGAATTTCTATCGTTGTAAATTCAATTTCTGATGCTTTATACTGGCATGTACAGTAACATGTATTATCCTGTATTTGTCATACATCCTAAATTTACTGCGGCATGTTTTATCGAAATGTGATTAAGGAGCGCTATGAGGTAATAGGCTACATCTTACCCGGACTGTTACAGCATAACCTCTTGATCTGGACCGTCTTCATGTAACTGAATCACATGTGAAATAGAATCATATTTGAAATCACCGTGACTAGTAAACTATTGTCATGGTGACAACATATCTACAAAGTAAAGCAAAAATAGTTTTGTATCTGCTTATGAATTTGTAGGGAATTCGAAATTAATTTCTCTCTTTCTGTTAAGCATTCCATGTATAGTTACGACTAGCGTTAGACGTCTGTATCCATCGGTGTAGAATGACATTCCCGTCTGCGTACACCAGCAGTCATAACAATAAAATTTGTTTCAGTCAAATTTCCAAATACAATGTTTTTCAATGTGTTATACAAGTGGTGTATTTTTGTGCCTGTGTACCCTAAGAACAATTCATATGCTATTTAAGGAAACCGATAAATCAAAATTTGTTTTGCTACTAATGTGGATTATGCGGACATCCTAGTGCTATAACGTAAAAAATTCGTCATTAAAGTAGAAATATAACTACAATTTATAGTTAAACACATTAATCTTCAACAAGCAAGAAAGTCGTTGTCATGCTGCTGTCGCGCCACAGTTTCAAGCATTTTGCTGTCTTCTAAATATTTAACAAGTTATTAATGAGCAAATGTTCTTTGTCTTACCTGTCACATGAACGGTAATTCTTTGCGTATATGCTTGAGTTGAACAATTCCGCCGGCGTGAACTACATTGAGAAACCTATCAGCAAATGTAGTGGTAATTTCTTTGCACAGTGTGCTCTCGTGCTTACACACACACACACACAAACAGAGCAATTTCAATGTTCAACTGCACAGGTATGACTAAACTATAATGAACTTTTTAAACAGTGTTTGAAATAGTCTCGAGTATGAAAATCGGGGAACATTTCTTTTTAATTCCTGGACAGGGAAATGTACCTAAGTATGCTGATTACCGTAAACATTTCATCTCTGCTTTAGCAGAAAACTGTAACTGTTTATGAACAAAGTCCACATTATTGCACTATGGGCTTAACAAATCACCTGCACAGGAGTTAATACAGAAATATACGTGTTCGAACAAACTAAAATTCCAACAGAGGTCTATGTTACAAATCCCAGAAGCATTGCAAAATGCCAATAGATTGGAATACTAACACTGTTGTCATGGGTGTACTGAATCAAACCTATGCCAACTTGAATTAAGTCCAAACAGAATACTGTCTAGTTTATATTATTTTTCCAGTACATTTTATTGCACGTAGAGGCAAAATAATCACAAAGTACTAACATGAACTGTACTATGTGCTAAATTATATGTCAAATAACACTGAAAAACTGGCAGAATCTATGGCGATAGAATGGAAAAAATGAGCACATGGCATCGTTGGCCGGAAGACCCCATTCGGGAAAGTTCGGTCGCCAAGTGCGAGTCTTATTACATTCGACGCCACATTGGGCGTCTTGCACGCCGTTGATAAGGATGAAATGATGATGAGGACAATCCAACAGCCAGTCCACGAGCGGAGAAAATCTCCAACCCTGCCGCGAATCGAACCCGGACCCACTTGCATTGGAGGCAAGCACGCTACCACGCAGCTAATCAGGCGGAGTGCGTTAGAATATTTTGAAGCATCAGTTTCACATTAAGAACAAACAGTCATATAGTAACTAGAAAACTTAATTATGAGAATATTAAATGGAGCAAGGAGACGGGCTTTCAAATAAAAGATCAATTACATAAATAGTAATGTTTACTGTAGCACTAAGAATAACACCAATCAGCTTAGGCTACAAAACAGTAAAAAAAAATGTAACAAATAAGAATACACATATAATAATTTATGAAGTCCAACTATTTGCAATAATGACATTCCACTGAAAAACGTCACTTTGATCCTGCATTGTTCACACATACATCACAAGTCTGTTGCACTATAACTTTGTCACAGCACAAGCTTGCCAGTCATCTTCGGAATCCCCAAACTTAGCAGCAAGAACACAGAGACATGTCAGGAACCTGCAACACACCAGACAAAGAACATTAATGTGGTATCTTAAAGTAGAGGGCGAATCTATTTTCTGGGGAAGCAAAGAGAGCACAGTCCTGTCAAAATATGAAATTTGTAAAGAGAAAGTACTTCAAGAGTGATGCCTGACAGCCCGTCAACAACCAGGAGCACTTGTAAAGTGAGTTTCTGTACATTGTTACCATTATCAAAAAAAATGTAATGTGTTTGTTGAAAATTTCAGTCATCAGGAATGGAATTCACAGAAGCATCAACATACGCTAAGCAACCTTACATGGACAGGGTACCAGCATACAGGCAGATGGAATGGAAACAAATAATACAACTGAGCTTGCTGCTGCGTGAATTAAAAACATTTCCATTACTTATGATCGGCGGTCACTTAATTTACGACGCTTCTATGTTACTAAGAAATACTCACAAGGGAACCTCCCCATCGCACCCCCTTCAGATTTAGTTATAAGTTGGCACAGTGGATAGGCCTTGACAAACTGAACACAGATCAATCGAGAAAACAGGAAGAAGTTGTGTGGAACTATGAAAAAAAAATTAGTAAAACATACAAACTAAGTAGTCCATGCCAACATAGGAAAAATCAAGGACAGTTGAAGTGAAGGAGCGAAGTGGTCCCGTGGTTAGCGAGAGCAGCTACGGAATAAGAGGTCCTAGGTTCAAGTCTTCCCTCTAGCGAAAAGTTTAATTTTTTTATTTTCAGTTTATGTGAGAAACTCTTATGTTTTCATCACTTTTCTGGGAGTGATTATCACATTCACAAGAAAACTTAAATCGGGCAAGGTAGAAGAATCTTTTTACCCATTCGCTAAGTCTACAAGTTAGGTGGGCCGACAACCTATTCCTGTCATGTGATGCACATGCCGTCACCAGTGTCTTATAGAATATATCAGACGTGTTTTCCTGTGGAGGAATCGGTTGACCTAGGACCTTGCGATCAAATGTTTTCGGTTCCCTTTGGAGAGGCACGTCCTTTCGTCTACTAATCGCACGGTTTTGCGGTGCGGTCGCAAAACACAGACACTAAATTTGTTACAGTGAACAGAGACGTCAATGAACGAACGGACAGATCATAACTTTGCGAAAATAAAGAAAGTAAAATTTTCAATCAAGGGAAGACTTGAACAAAGGACCTCACGCTCCTCAGGTGCTCACGCTAACCACGGGACGACGGCGCACCTCAGCTAACGTTCTCCTTGATGTTACTTATGTTGCGCATGGACTACTCAGTTTGTATATTTTATTAATTTTTTTCATAGTTCCACACAACTTCCTCATGTTTTCTCGATTGATCTGCGTTCAGTTTTTCAGGGCCTATCCACTGTGCCAACTTATAACTAAATCTGAGGGGGGTGCGATGGGGAGGTTCCCTTGTCAGTTGTAGGATTCAGACGTAAAAACTGATCTAAAAATAAAAACCCGTGCAAGGGCCCTCCATAACAGACACAAGGATTGTGGACGAGCGATTGAGTGACATTCCTGTTGACCGCGAATGGAATAGCAGCAGTCAACAAGATCGTAACACGACCATCACTACCCACAAATTAAAATAGATGTCAACATAGTGTTTAGTCAGTACCCATTGAGGTCTTTGCGTATAAGACAAATGCTATCCTCGCCTCAAGTTCCTTATTCGCATTCACAAAGGTGAGTCTTTGATATGTACCCGCAGATATTAAATTCTTGTGGAACACTTTAAAAGCGTTCGACATGCCACAGTTCCGAAGGTAGGCCCACGCTTGGCTCAGATATTATTTTCATCTGCTAAACATCGTACTCAGCTTTGAAGCTTTTCTGTGGCTGAGCAAATTTCGTTGTCAGTCATATGTCGAAGCTGCCTTCAAATTGAGAGGGTAACCGGAAATTTTGATGTCCCTGATAATATTAAAAAACTAATTATACATTTTTACCAGCCTCACACCTAGGTTGCAAGAAATCAGAAGTTCGAGTTTTGTGTCTGGTTTTGCACGACAATGCTCAAGCACGTACAGTGCAAGCTGTTATTGATATGTTTGACTGATGGGGCTGCTAAGTGCTATACCACCTACTGCACTCCCCTGACTTAAGCCCTAGTGAGTTCAACTCGATTCCTAAACTGAAGGGAACACTTCACTGCGTTCGCTTCAGAACTGCTATTAATTCGTCGGGCAATAGACCGCGCCGCTCGAACTGTCAACATAACTGGCACTGCCAGGAGTCTTACGTCTTCCACATCGCTGGATACGGGTTATACACAATGCTGGTGACTACTGTGAAGGTCAGTAAAACTATTTTTTACGAGCTGTAAATAAATAGTTGCCACTATCAAAGTTCCAACCCTCGTATATCAGACAAAGTCTACTGCGGCAGTATGGGAAGGAAGAATGGGCGGAGTTAAGGGAGAAAATAGGCTTGGTAGAAGGAATGAGAGACCAGAAAGACTGAGTTCCGCGATAACTTTCAGCTAGTAACAGCAACCACGCCGCTCAAAAACCACAACACGAGGAGCTATACTTGGAAAATACCCATAGATTTAACATGATTCCAGCAGAATTACGTCATATCAGACTCATTTCGAAATCTGATACTGAATTTTAAGGCATACCCAGGACCAGATATAATGTCAGAGTCTATTAATGTTGAAGAGAAGAATGAACCCTAAAAAAACCGTCCGAAAGAATCAAAGTGGAAAGAACTTGGTATTGAAGTACTGAGGAGTGATGATAAATGTTTAAAGTAGGACAGATGAATATAAATTGGACTACAAGGAACGTAACTTCGAAGAAACTTTCGATAACCAAAGAAACATTGCAACTGATTGATTAACAGAAAAAGTACAACAGTGTTAAGGAAGAGACAGAAATACAGCAATACAAGTCAATTGGGAATGTAATAAATACGAAGTGCAGGAAATAATTTTGAAGACATCGATAAAGAAACTGTTGGAACGACTGATTCAGCACAGAGAGAAGTCAAAAGACCCTTCTGTCAAATTGAAAGCAAGGGCGTCAACATTAAGTCTGTAATGGGAATCCCACTGTTAAACCAAAAGGGGTGAGCGGATAAGTGAAAAGAGTGCACTGAAGGCCTCTACGGAAGAACTGTCTGATGATGTGATAGGAAGAAAAAGGGCAATCGACATGGAAGACGCAGCATTAGGGTCCGAGTTTAACAGGGCTTCGGAAACTCTACAATTAAATAAGACAGAAGCCATAGATAACATTCCTTCAGAATTTCAAAAACCATTGGGGTAAGTAACAGCCAAACGACTATTTAAATTAGTGTGTATAATCTACGAGAATGCGAGTACACCACCACACTTCCGAAAAAAAATATCAACCACACAGTCCCGAAGGTAACAAGTGATCATAATTGTGAGAACTATAGCACAATCAGCTTAGCATCAAAGTTTGTAACAAGAACAAAATATAGGAAGGGGAAAAGGCTAATTGAGAATTTATTAGATGAGGGTTAATTTCGGTTTAGGAAACGTAAAAACACCAGAGAGCTCCTTTGCACGTCGCTGTTCATAATCGAAGCAAGGCATAACAGTAATTTTCAAAGGATTTGTCGACATAGATGCGAACTGGTACAATATTTCCGAAATTCTGTGGAAAATACGAGTAACCTGTAGAAAAGGACGTATATTACACAATATGTACAAGAAGGTAGAGGGAATAATAAGAAAGTAAGACCAAGACGAAAGTGCGTGGATTAAAAAATGTGTGAGACGGGGATGCAGTCTTTCTCTCCTATTGTTCAATGATTTGTCGACATAGATGTGAACTGGTACAATATTTCCGAAATTCTGTGGAAAATACGAGTAACCTGTAGAAAAAGACGTATATTACACAATATGTACAAGAAGGCAGAGGGAATAATAAGAAAGTAAGACCAAGACGAAAGTGCATGGATTAAAAAATGTGTGAGACAGGGATGCAGTCTTTCTCTCCTATTGTTCAATGTATACATCGAAGAATTACAGAAATAAAAGAGATGTTCAAGAGTGTGATTAAAATGCGTGATGAAAGAATTACAATGACACGATTCGGTGATGACATTGCTATCCTTAGTGAAACTGAGGAATAATTAACATCAAAATTGATAACGACGTACTAGATGAAGTAAAATAATTCCGCTACATTGGAAGCAAAATAATACAAAGACTAGTACTGCTAAGGAGGAGTTCCTGGCGAAAGGAAGTCTACTATTAGCAAACATAGCCCTTAATATGAATAAAAACCTTCTAAGAACGTACTTTCGGAGCAGAAAATTACGTAGTAGTGGGAAAATCGGAGAAGAAGAGAATCGAAACCTTTGAAATGAGTCGCTGTAGAATAGTGGTTCCCATTTTGGTGATAATTCGCCCCCTTAGGGACCGCATGTAATTTTCTGAGGGGGAAAAACGAATGTGTTCAATTGTGTTCCGGTCACGAAACTAAATTTATTTTTAAGATAGCATTAGTATTTCGTAAGACAGTAATTCTTATTGTATAAGTTACCAATAATTACATTTTCTCGCAATACAGACATTAGCGAGTGATACAATGTTAGGAGGTTAGAGTGTGTGAAACGAAAGTATGGATATCGTTTTCCATTTAGCCCACCCACTACACACATTCTTCATACTTTGCACCATCTATCTATGAGAATAAAGTTGAGACGTATACATCACGTACGCTTAAATATCTCACAAAACTGCCTTCTCCGAGTTTTAAGTAGTTCCAGCAATAGCCCATAAATTGCTTGGTTATGCACGGGCTGTGAATGACGCAAATGTCGCTAGGAGGAGGATTGGTGGAAGGGGAGCATGTTTTGTAATACGTGGCTACCCTGACTGTGAATAGCGAGGAATGCATACAGAAATGCTTCACCATCCTCTAAAGCAAGTTATTAGGAACAATCAGTACCTATAGACTCATTAGTTCTTGGTTTAATAAAACCCCACAAACACTAAATATATTTCATTTTTCGTCATTTTAAAAATGAAAGTGGTCAAAGATTCTTTCTTTTTCATTCTAAAATTTAGTTAGACGCTAATGTTGGTAATGGAGGTGCGAGGTGGGACGGGGGGGGGGGGGGGGGGGGTTTGATTGCTAGTTAACGTCTTAAGTCACTCAGGGATAATGGTCTGAGAAAGACTGGGAAACATTGCTATAAAAGGATATTGGAAATTAGATGAACTGGTAATCATGGCGATCCGATCCGAATAATTGAGTTACTTTGGTATCTAGAGATTATCTACAGAGAAAAGGAACACTTGGAAAACACTGACATGAAGAAGCAACAGGAGGATAGAACCTGTGTCAAGACATCAGGGAATAACTTCCACGGTTCGAGAAAAAAATGTGGAGGCTAACAATTGCAGGGGAAGACGGAGACGGCTGTACATCAAACAGGTAATTGAGAACGAAATTTGCAAGCGCTACACTGAGATAAAGATACACGGCATTAATGTTAACACCTTCACCTGGGTGTTTCAATGTCTTTATTGAAATGGGCCCGATTTTGGTCACACACTGCACCGTCATAAGACTCATCTATTGATATAAACTAGACCTACAACCAACTTTCAATACCGCCGCGAAGTTTGATTTTCACTCTGTGTTACGGCAGTATGGAGAGTTGGCTGAAGGTCTAGTTTCTGACAGTAGAGGGGTTGGTGACGGCGCAGTCTGTCACCGAAACCGATCGCCTTTGAATAAACAGATTTCAAAGCACGATTGAAGGTGTTACCATTAACTCTCATAGACCGATCAGTCACTCTCCACTAGAAGATGGATATACGAAATCTGAGATGAAGAGATCGTACATAAGAGGAAATCTTAGCAGGTCGCATCAGATCAGTCACAAGACTGATAACTCAGAAAAAAGAAATTATTGAAAACAGTAGCTGTTGCTTACCTTCTGTACGTCCCGTACCGCCGCTCAGTGTCTGGATCCGTCCTCTGGTTCGTCGCCACCAGAAGACTTCTCCCTTGCCGAACAGCTGCAGTCTGTCCACTCATCTGACGTCTGTTTCTCTGGAGACAGACTTTCTGAATGTTCGGAGAGCTCCTCTTCTGAAACCTGGCTGTCCTCTGAAATGTAGTCTGCCTCCTCATCTGTAGCAAGGTCTTCGGGAGAGCCACCGGACGATCCGTCAGAGAGCTCCCCCTCCTCAGAACCAGTGGGGCTGTCACCTCCAGACGAGGAGCTGCAGTCCGTCCACTCGTCAGAAGAACCGCCTCCCTCGGCGTCGTCTTCCCAGTCGCCTTCGTCGACGTCCTCGTCCTCATCGTCGATTTCCAGATGATTCCACAGGGGTTCTAAGCCGGCCGCCTGGACGTCTTCTGCGTCGTCGTAACCAGGAGCAAATTCCTCTGCATAATCGTCCATGTAGTCCTCCTGTAGAGCGTGCTGTTCCGCCTTCAGCATGGCACTGTTGTGGACGGCTATCCTCAGCAGACTCTGTCGCTCTCTCTCCAACTGGATGCTGCGGCGTCGCATCTCCATACGCTTCTGTTCGAGGGCCCACCTCTCCATTGTATCCTGAAACAAGTAACAGACCGTTATCATCTGACTATTAGCAACTTCGAGTGCTTACACAATAATTTGAATGTAACGTCTTAAGTGAACTGAACCAATGTTATCTTTCTAATGAATTACGCGATGCCAACGACACACACTAACGGCAAATGAAACTACTCACACGACACGGGAGCTAGACACTAGGTAAGTCCACAAATCGGCAGGGGGAAATAAAAAATAAATGTTCAACCACAGCAAAAGAGGTAAGACAAGTACAGTTTAGAGGGAGATCATGACGTGAAACTGAAGTAGAACTCCACTCAGTCACAATCACTAATCTAAATATACGAGCGCTGTCAGAAAAAGCTTCTTTGTATTTCACGTACACTCATCCAACTACTGTTCCGATGGGACATGCCCTCGGAAGTATAGAGTATAATGAACGTAACTGTAAAATTTCGAAGGAACGATGTGGGCTTCATCAGCTCGACCGATGGGTGCCAAGAAAAGGATTTAGCATTGGCTGCAAACATCAACAATGTGAAAGCGCAAGTTACCTTGAAGTAGAGCACTGGTCCAGGAGGAAATAAAACCGCTGAAGACTTTTACTCTATGCGATATTCTGCACAGCAGAAAGAATACCAGGAGCAGATAGAATTTAGACGTCACGGGCAGCGTCGGCTCACCTTGAGTATCTGGCAGTTCGCTCCGTCCCTGTAGCAGCCGACGTACGAAGACCTCAGAATCCGCACACAGACTGGACCCGTGCAAGAGGGACACTCGAGGTGGCAACTGTCTGGGGATGAAGGGTGGGGGTAACACCTTCGAAACCACGCCCTTCTCCATGCGTCATCAGCGAAGCCGCCACGTGACCATCGGAACGGTACCGTTATTATTGTGCACTGCGTTCTGGACAGAAAAACAATTGTGGAGGGTATGAATAGAAGAAATGTGGTACTGTGGTATCTGCTTTTGAGTCTCTCTTTCTGCTTCCTAACTGTTACTTGTTATGAGTCTTATTTTCTAGAGTATACTACGTGTTAGGAACAGCCACAAAGTTGGTGATCGATCGTTACATCAGTTCTATTCTCTCTTACAAAATTAATGTTGTATTACCGATTGTTCACTCAATGCTATGTCTCAACTGTTAAATTTCTACCACTCTAATTACTTTTTAGTTGAAGGATGAGTTATCACCAAATTCAAGTTTATAGTCGGAAAGTGCTTTCTTACAACATTCATGAATTCTGTTGTAATTTCAAACACAAATAATCATCATGCGCATTCAGCAGCATCGTCCACTCCATCTGCGGTACGCGTAGTCGCGTTAGGTAAGACGCAAATATCTGCACTGTCCACGTTTATCAAGAGAACCTCTTCCTCATGAACAGATTTACCATGTTATGACTTCAGAAAAACATCGTCTGAGGTAAACTTTTAGAATAGTACTGTAATCATTTACAAACTTCTGTTTCTTGCCCATCATGCACCGCTGATGCTGTACTTATTATTTCGGCTTAGCATTGAAGAAAATTTGTCATATCCTATCGAATCATATATTTCTCAGTCTACTTTCCGTGATTCACTGTTTCGTCATCGAAGTCTCTTCTGCAGTCACTGTGAAACAAATTTTTTGTCGAATATAGCGCGTAGGAGTTAGCTACCTCTTGAATATCAATCCAGTTCGGAATTCAGATAGAGTGATTTAAAGAAAATGCATGTAAACCTCCCTTCTTGTCCTTGTTACTTCACTCGACGTGGCAAAAGAGTTTTCTTATGCCCTGAAGAAGATTGTTCCCACTCATTTTGACAGAATAGTTCCTTATTTAAGACCCAGATGGAAAAGTTACTGTTATGACATAGAGTAACTTGTCTTCCAAGTACAAAAATAACAACAATAATTAGGTGTTTTGTGTATCCACTATTATTAATTAAAACGTATGTGATATTTGTATTGAAATGTATGATCCGGAATGTGGTCATTATTTACAATATAATTTATCGTCTTCCCTACTTCCGTATATAATTTAACCACACTGTGGTCAATAAATTTCACTTACTTTCATAACATATTTGAAATGTGACATGAGGGATCGGCGAGTGATATACTTCCTGCATTTTGTGATGAACAAATATTTTGTGTAGTTGCTAATATGTTTGGTTTTCAAAATTTGACTTCTTCCAAACTCGGTGCTTTGTCGATGTTTGTCAGCCGTCACGTCATTATCACCTAAACTGGTTAGGAGCGAGCAAATATTGAGGGACCGATCACAGTTTGTCTGCGTCTGATCCTTCAAAACGTTTCATCGTGTGTTAAATGACCATTAGGTTAATTCCTTACAGAAGGTCAATGTCAGTGCCTCAGAAGATAAACTTAGTTGAGAAAATCACTACCAAAATGCTTTTTTTGTATTGTATATACCTACAAGTTAAGTAAGAAGAAAAAAAGGTCGCCGAGAACTGAACTAACGACCACTCATATACCGTCTCGGTCGTTTTTAGGTATACTGCACCTCTTTTATTTGTTGACTTATATCTCTGTAGAATGCAATGCAAGTTGTAGTCACTTCTTGTCTACAAAAATACGTTGCAAGCTACTGACATTGTACCGCTGCTGCTAAATGTTTTTGGAAACCTGTGGACTTACGGAACAGAAAGGGGCAGTAGATGAGGCTCACTAAATGCTCGCTGATAACTGAGTTCACGAAGAAACTCAAAATCCAAATTCCAATTGCATCTAGGACATTAACTTTCAGAGTTTTCACGATACCTCGAGGGAAAACACACTGGTACTTAGCATATGTCAGTGGAACCGAAGGTACGTAAATGCAACAACTGCCGTTGGTAAAACATTTTCGTTTTCTGTTCTGAAAGCTAACAACTATTCAAAATACATTTCTAAATTAAATTATTCATCCATTGATGCTGTAATATAACACATCCGAATCTAGCTTCCTCTTGAGTAACATAGAAAGATTTTACAAAACTCAGATACACGAAATCCGTTTCCTGTCGCACGAGTATTCATTCTGCATAATGCAGTTCGAATCCTCTGGCCTCATCGCCTGCTGTAGACTGGGGAAATGACTCACTTTCTTCTGTGGAAAGACGTCTAGGAAATAGATCTAATGGGAGTTTCCTACGCCGAAACCTCTGGTAATCAACAGTCATGTCCTTCACCACCAAATATGAGTCCACCCATTTGTATGTGGTGTACTATTTCGTAAGTCGTAATCAAGTAACCGAATATTACCTTCAATAGCAACATAGCAAGTAAATTAACACGAATTGTTACGAATTTCTATACTGATGGCTGCTCTGAAATCAACAGAGAATTTCTTAAATACCGCCACATCTTCCCGCCAAATCCCCCCCCCCCCCACACACACACACACACACAGACCCAAAGATCTAAATCATTGTTTAAAACATTGCCACAAAGCATTTCTTTACAGTCATAAAATGTCGGAACACCAATGTTACGGAATAAAGTACACAATATTTTCCAAACAAGGAGTATGGTGTACCACTAAGAATTCATTGCACAAGTCTCTGCTGCTTGGGGTGATGTACAAGTCAGTATTGGGCAGAGTAAACAGGTTTCTACGTCATTTTCAGCTGTTTCCCGCCTTTAATTTTACGGCAGTTGTGCACTTCATCTGGCATTCCCTTCAGTGCCACGCTCTTATCACGTGCTGATTGACATCTGCCGCTCAGGTAAAGAAAGTGAGGCAGCGACAGACGGCTAGTCCAGCTCTGCGCCAGCCCCCACATTCCGCGTCAGCGATGGAAGAGATAACGCTACTAACGGTACTAGTCATTTGCTGTAGTGGCTGGTTGTGAAAATGTGATGGTGTAATCTTTCTGCTAGAGCGAAGAAAAGGTGTACTCATTCACAAGATTACCAGTCAGGCGTTCTGGTCCACTTACAGAAAGCCTCAAACAAACGTTCCACAATTAAATATGAAAGCCATGCCATAGATTTCACTGATGCACATACGTGACAAGGTCCGTTGTGGATCACAGCAGTCCTGGGTAGTCCTGCAACACTCCTGCTTAAGAAAAATTTTTTCGCGGCTCCTATTTTTCTTATTACGGGCATTATTCCGGAATGCTCTTTTATGTCTCTGCTGCGAGAGGTACCTGTGGAACGCAAAAGTAGTGATTAAATAATCATGTGGTGCTGAATTCTGGAAACGTCCGGTACTGGATCTTCCATAGCAGTAACGTTTTACAGCCCCTGAATACTATGTCTATTTACTGTTGATAGCCATCACATGATTAGCAGTCCGTGGGACTACCCGCACAGATCCACGCTGTGGAGGTTAAAAACAGTGCGTCATCTTCTCAGCCGTCAGTGTTTATTCCCTCGCAAGACTGACTTCTTTGGCGAATTCTGACGACTATAAGCTACTGTCCATACCGTGACTATGGACTGTCTTACGCCTCTAGTTTTACCCTGTCCAGATTGTCTGCGGAGTCTCTTGCTCTCGCCTTCGTCATTTCCGTCGGGAGGTTGCGGCGAGGGGAAACAATTGTTGATGTCTCCTACGGGGACAAAGCCGCAATCATAGTACTCTTTCTCATCTGCCGGCAGCCTATGGCACTTCTTAGTATCCGGGACCAATATTCTGTGATTTTAAGGTCTTGTCGCATTGCTTCCTAACGCACAGCAAGAAACAGGCTTTACAGAAATTTTTATTGACATATTTTGCGCTACACGAAACTGCGTTAAGAGTGACTTGCACGGGAAATACACCAGTTCACCAGGGCACTCATAGGCTGGGTTAGCCTACCTTCAAATGCAGAAATATCGCCGGCCGCTGTGGCCGAGCGGTTCTAGGCGCTTCAGTTCGGAACCACGCGGCTGCTGCTGTCACAGGTTCGAATCCTGCCTCGGGCATGGATGTGTGTGATGTCTTAGGTTAGTTAGGTTTAAGTAGTTCTAAGTCTAGGGGACTGATGACCTCAGATGTTAAGTCCCATAGTGCTCGGAGCCATTTGAACTCTGTGTATAACTTAAGCCAACATCAGAACGAGTTCGTTTACGCTGTCACGTTATTCCAATATGCATGAGACGCAGATAATGCTATGATTCTTGAAGTGCTTGGTGATCGATATGCTCCATAAACAGCCTATAAGGCACACCTGAATAGTGAAAAGAAACACTAATTCTAAAATTTTAAGCTGCCAAAAATTTTAAAATTGTTTTAATCTTCGATACGTGCTCTTTCACCGTGCACAAGGATACTGACGTTCAGTTGTGACTAACAGCGGCTCACGATAGTGTTTATAAACAATTTTGTGAGGCATGTAACTGGCCGTGTATTTATTGTAGCTTCATTTTATTACCTGTGAAGACTGTTAACAGTTGGATAATAGTACAAGGCTGCAGGTCCGTAAGCCCGAACCTGTCTGACGTCACAAGATACTATTGACTGACTTTTGATTACGTCAGGGAGTCAGCAATCAACAGAGAGAGCTATATGCTACCGTATTTGTAAACGCACCTCGACGAGTCTTCACCTAAAGACCAACCAGGAAGAATAAGAAGGTCCAGCTGAATCGGACTGACCAAACTTCAAACAACGATACTAATTCTCAATAGGTATCTAGTTAGAAAACGTCACCAAGGAGGGTTTACACCGTAAATTAACAAAAACAACATAAAGAACTCCGTAAGAGACAATTAAGGCTTCCAAAACCAAGATGAACACCTGGCGGCGCAACTGCTGCTACAATGACAGGTGGCCTGGCAGTACGCTTGGATTCTGAGAACGGGGCCACCTACCGTGAAAGCACATGGGTGGCCAGTGATACCGAAAACAACTCTGATATGGTCGCATCCGGACCAAGCTACGACATGATGGCACAAATTTTCTACGATTTGTGTACAGATCCATCCGAATCAGTCGGATTTCAAAAGATATGAATCTCTGGTCTCGAGTGATGACATCCTTGGTAGAATGACCACAACCACTGTGCCTGGGCGACTCAGTTGCCTGAGAAGACGGCGGAAAGAATCTGATCAGCTTATAGACGCAGCCACCGGAAGCACTCTCTGCAAGGGGATTTTTATGGCGATTTCTTACATCTTCCTATTTAAGTAGAAGCGTGACATTAAGCTTTTTGTTACAATAGTGTCGTGATTAATCAACCAGATTTCTGGAACTATTGGTAGGTTACAAGTTCTAATGAAAACACATATTCACTACCTCCTTCAGAAGCTAAATGAATGTGCACTTAATGGCAGAATATTTTACGCGGACGAAGTCAGCGATACAATGAAAGTTTTCTGGCTTCCTTACTTTCCACTCTTGATGACATTTGGAAGAATATTTGGTGAGAATTCAATTCAAGTAAAAAAAAAGCATTCCAGTATGAAAGACAAATATCACGAGTACATGTAGTCCTGTTCACGAAGATCGAGCAGAGCTTTATTTAATGAGCTGGAATCCTTATAGTGATTTCACAACTCTGCTATACGGTTTGGAGCTTTGTAGCTGCCGATATGATCATGATGATGGGGAACGGTAACATCCTTGAGTTGACACAAGCCAGAGCCAGTATCTTCATCTGAGCACATCCACACCTACTTTCCGAGAAGATTCTTTAGCCACTTAAGTGACATGAATTACCTCTCCTCCTCTTACCATTAAATAAACATTATTTTCTATAGAGTTCAACAGTAGTTGATGGCCGTTGATGATAAACAGTAGGTTTTCAAATCTGCCCTAAAGGCTTTTCCAAAAGAAACATTTTTTTAAAAGATTCAGCCTACCTTTTGGATCACTTGATTTTGTTATAACAACTGTAAGTCACTAAAATGCATTGGGATGTACAAAGAATTTTCGTGTCATGAATATACTTCTCCGTTTATCTGACCCAACGATGCAGATTTGGTTTTCCCATTTTTTGATCCACAATAAGAAAACGCTTGGAAACTTTCTAATAATTGGCAGCTAATCATTTTTTCCGTTATCAATACTTGTTGTTTTCAATTAACTCTTATTACATCGTTTTTTATTGTACTGTTTCATTTTATTTAACTAACTTAGCCGCGCGAAGTGGTTGCGTGGTTTGAGGCGCCATGCCACGGATTGCGTAGCCCCTCCCGCCGGAGTTTCGAATCCTCCCTCGGGCACGGCTGTGTGTGTTGCTCTTAGCATAATTTAGTTTAAGTAGTGTGTAAGTCTAGGGGTCGATGACCTCAGATGTTTGGTACCGTAGGAATTGACAATATTTGAACATTTAAAATAACTTCTGTATATGTTATGACGTTTTCTATGATGTAAGTCACTGACAAAGATCTTAGTTTGACTAAAAATTATATTGATAAATGCATGGAGAAATAAATCCACTAGAAAGATGGAGGACAGAATAAACGAGATTAGACAACATAACTCAATTTTGGATGGGAGTAAATCGAGATTTACGTTCCAGAGAAGATGCAGAGGAGAATGAAAACTACATATTATAAAATTCTACAATACGCGTAGAAGACTTAAATGCTGCAGTTTTCATCCTTCTCTAATTGTTGTACTCGGCTGATCTGATGGGTTCGTTCTGTAGGGCCGATGCCTGGAAGGTCTTTTGCTCCAGTTCCGCAAATGTAATGACCAAATACTCTTGCGGTGTGATAGACATGTCTCGTGTTTATTCCTGAGACGAGAGAAG
Source organism: Schistocerca serialis cubense (assembly GCF_023864345.2). Classification (NCBI taxonomy): domain Eukaryota; kingdom Metazoa; phylum Arthropoda; class Insecta; order Orthoptera; family Acrididae; genus Schistocerca; species Schistocerca serialis. The sequence continues at coordinate 63,381,044 of NC_064638.1, read as the reverse complement.
ACTTGTCGCGTGTCTGTCTGTTACCGCACCAATGAGTCACTGGTCAAAATCACGTAATCGTCTTGGTCCTGCGTCACATGGCAGCGAGCAAATTAGACGCCTACAACATCACTAGTGCGTCAGTGACGTCTGCCATCAGTTCACTGGGCCGAGTGCACAGAGCTCGAAAATCTTACGCTGAACTCTACATGTGCGCAGTAACAGGAACGTCGGTGTCTTCTGCCAACATCAGAAGCTAACCAATTCTTGCCGCATTGTCTTCCGTGGAAGGCTGCTCATATTCATATCGAGCTTGTGACGTTCTTTCTGACAGATTCGGTCAGAAGAATGGTGTACCTTAAAGGAGTATTTTAATCGTAACTCTGTTCTCAGTTAATGTTAATTGAATAAAGTTTACAGTAAGAATTCCAGTACAGTGCCCCTTATTTATAGCGATTTTGCCGTCTTTTGTTCCTCTTCCAGCGCTGCGACAGGAACCCGTCAGTTGCAGCTTGCCGCTATAAGTTGGGAAGAATAGGCTGCACATACTGATTTTAAACTTCCTGCAGATAAGTGTGTGTGTATTGCTGTTCACTGTTGTCATCGCTTTTTTAATGTACCTGACCTCCATTTGAAAGACACAGTTTCAAATTTCAAAGGTTCGGTGAAATTTCGGGGTATCTCATTTAGTTCGGTTGTCTTAGCTACCACACCTCAGGGACCTCAACGCAAGGTCCCTCAAGGCTTCGAACATTTTAAAGAGCCGTAGACGTGAGGAGCAAACAGAGCGCATCAGCTCCTGTTCTATAAAGGCTTTGATCGATCTCGGCTAACTTATGGATGCACGGTTTATGAATGAGCGAAGACTAGGTACGTCAAGATACTTGTTGCCGTCCACCACGGGGGATCAGACAGGCCTCAGGTGGCGTATGACCATTTCTAGAGCCTCTTTGCAGATATTGGGGAGCCGTCAATTGTCATATGACGGGCAACTACCTATGGTGCTCCAAGCGTAAAAAATTCACTTATTTTGTTCCTTATCCACCTACATACCAAATCGCTGCTCACTTTTCCATGGAAGAAATCTTTACTAACCGTCCTTTTTTTAATCCATGCATAGCATGACCTTGTGGCACTTGCTCTGGGCCGACTGCCACCTTCTGTTGAAGAACCACGCCGTAATTTTAGGCTTAGTACTGTGCAGGAGAGACAGAACTCAAGCATATGTTTTCCATTTTCATTTTAAATTAGCACCACTGCTATGTAGCGGGTTTTACATATGGGTCTAAACAGGAGACCTCCTTTGGCTGCGCTGTAATTATGCTGAGCGTGTCATCAAGATTTATTTACAAAACTACTTTACTGTCTATGCTGCAGAGTCACATGCAATATTGAGGGCACTGGAGCATACCGCACATATGCACACTGAAAAATTCCTCGTCTCCACCGACTCCCAAATGACCTATCATCCAATGGCAGACAAACATATTCAGAACATCCAGGACTCGCTTCTTCGCCAATAAAGGCTGAGAAAGGATGCGTCATTCTGCCGGGTACCAAGGCACAAGGAAATTCAGGGGGATGAACTAGCAATAGTTTGAACCAAGGAAGCATGGATTCTATCCCAGGTGGCTCAATACACTGCCCCCTTTCATACTGTATTATCGCTGTTGACGTTGAAGGTTATTTGGCGATGGGAATAACATTGGCTGGAAATGACAGACAATAAATTGCGGCTAGTAAAAGCGACTACTCATCACCTCCTTTAGGCCACTTAGGCGACATGAAATTGTTCTACTCCTCTTCGGAAAGGGCACAGTTCGATGACGAGTGGCTTCTTGCTCGAGCGGGAGAAACATCTGATGTTGGTGCTTGTGATGTGAAGATTATGGTACATCACATTGTAAATTAATGTAGTTTGTTCTCAAACGGCAGATTTCAATCAGTCAAATGACCTGTCTGTTTTCGCTGGCTGGGACGAATGACTTATGGTTTTGTGAGATATCTTTCTCGCTATCTTGTTAGGCAGGAGTTTTAATGTGTTAACAGGGTGGCTGGCTGAACCTGGTCTTTTGTAAGTGATCAAATGCCCACACGTTCTCCTAGTTTTTCGTTAATTTTTAATGGTATAGTTTGTTTTTAATAACGCATTTTAACACTGAGAATGTCGCAAAATTTATATTTTTACTGATTGGGCGTCATGAGAAAGGCGAAAGTGAGTGGAAACGGATGAGACTGATTTATTTTGAAGTGCATTATGTTTTAGGCATTTTTAATTTTAACTAATTAAACCGTATTCGACTCGATTTATTTTACCAAAGGCTCTAATAATCTCGCCATTGTTGCTATAAATCCTTAAACACATAAAATGTATCCGTTTTCGCCAATGTTATAATAATGGATGTTGCGTCCTTAAAATTTTATTTTACTGTTTACTTCGTTTTCGTGATACTTAGCTAATGCTGCTTGGAGACTTGTCAAGTTTTCTACACGTGTTCTTTTACAAGATAAACCAGACATGGAAAGGAAAAAGAAGTATTTAGGCTTTACAATAACTGAATAAAAATTAACGTACTCAGTGCATGGATAAGAACGTAAACAGATAAGAGATTTCAATGAAAAAAGTTTCAACAGCGAAACAATCAAATCGGTTGAATAAGGATAGTAGCTCGGATGATGTTTATCGTTCTAAAAGAAAACAAGACACAAAGGATGCAGTAAAAAAGAACTAGGTACCGTGTACTAAAAATTGTTTCATGTGTTCGCTACAATTTAAAGGATCACTGTGAACCGTACAAGAATATGGTTTCCATAATGCAACCAACCGTTTACAATAAGATTTAACTTAAATCTTGTTGCGACCTGTTCGCTGTATTAAATCTTGTTGCAACCAGTTGGCTATATTACACATATCATGCTGTGTTTGTGCATATTTATTTACTTGAGTAAGTTAAAGATTTTTGTCTTACTTGGACGACACTTATCATCTTCATCAGGTTATCAACAGCGCAAAACAATTACCATAGACAATGGTAACCGGTAAATGTAACCTCTAAGTTCATGCCGCAGCGAGTGTCCAGCTTAACTGGCGGCAGTAAACTTTTCAGATTCTAAAGAATAGCCGCCGACTGGGCACGACAAACAAAAACGATAACAGCAGCTGGTCGCGGTCCTCGCCCCAAACGTATACCTGAGTGTGACGTCACCCCCCTCCCCCCCCCCCCCCCCACACCCTTGGGACAGCAACATACCGATCCACTCTAATACGCACAACGCGATGATAAGAAGTAACTGCAGCTGCACCTAACGCAACTTCATCACAGTAAACCACTGTGCGCCTACAAAACATATCGCCCCAAACAAGAATAGTTATCACTTGCATATTCTGTATCTAGTGAGATACAAATGATGTTTTTATAAGCCAAGGACCAGTTGAGAGACTCTCTTGCAACTGGAATAAAGCTCGTTGGTTTCATTGTATAAACAATTTTCCTAACAGCCTTAGTGTTCCTTGGGCATCTTCTAACAACGGTTCCTGTAAACAGCTGTCGCAAGGTGCATTTGCTTGCGTATACCGGAACCTCGAGCAGATGTATTTTGCAGACGTGACCCACAACAAGCATCTTTAGCTAGTGGTTGAATATGAGATATATAACCCCGGAATCGACAGCGTTATGAAACTAAGAGAAAAGTGAAGAATAAAACTGTAAGAGAAATTCTTATAAAACAAGTCTTAAAAAATCACACTCGCAGATACAAAGACAAAGCAAGAGGAGCTGTGGCAGAACTACAGATCGCAGCTAGAGCTATTCTATTACGATCTTTGTCATTCTTGCTTTAGGCATAGAGATTCTTTGTTGGCATGAAATTAATCAAGTAAAATAATTCTGTATATTAAGTGATTTACGAGTTATGGAACACAAAATTAATCAAAATGTTGCAATATTTTACAACAAACAGGACGGAATTTCTAAGTACTGCCTGCAACCGATTAGAGGCCAAATTTTCAACCTAACTGAATCAGAATTTTTACACTGCAAATCCCTGTTGTCTCTCCGCAACCAGCTGGAATTCTTCCAGTTCGTGGCGTCTTAACAACTGTGGAAGATGTTAAGAACTCTGCAGGAAGTAATTGACAAATCAAAGGAGTCCATATAAGAATTGACGTCCTATTTTTGCAGAAGGAATGAAGGAGATGGGTCGTAGAACTGTGTTTTAGCTTAATGTGCCGTCACAAACCAGCAGGATGTCACCTCAGGGAAGTAGGTGGTGGTCTAACTTCCGGTATTCTGACTGTAAACTTTTCAGTCCTTCACCATCAGTGTGTGCCGGGGGGAGGGGATAGGAGGCGCTCACTAACTGGCTGCAAGCTGCAGCGTCTGACCAGTGACGTCACGCGCCCCTCTCCCACCTAAACACTGCACCAGTGACTGCCCGCGAAGTCCGACAACAGGTTTCAGCAGTGACTCCTCCTTGGAGAACGGGGGCGACCCAAAGTTCCGCACTATCCCCACCATGTGGTCCCAGCTCTAACCAAGCCACCAACGAAAAATCACAAGTGGAAGGCCAATCTGAAAGCGCTATGTTTCAAATGGCTCTGAGCACCATGGGACTTAACATCTGAGGTCATCAGTACCCTAGACTTAGAACTACTTAAACCTAACTAACCTAACGATTCACACACATCCATGCCCGAGGCAGGAATCGAACCTGTAGCAGCCGCGTGGTCGTTATGTTTCACCCGCTTGCAAATAAAAACAGCTAACGTTTACTTACCGTTTATAGCACTGCTGCTTCTTTGAAAAGTTGCCTACTTAAGTGTGAAAATTGTGTTCTCTGAAAATTAGATTTATTTGCATTAATTGTACTTGTTTGTGAAAATTAAGGTTAGCATTTTTGTTTTTCGTATCGCTGTTTTAAATACGGACATCAGATGAACTAAGGGTGTGTGAAGTGAAATGTTAAGCTTCTTCAGTAGTTGCTTCCAAGAATTGTTGTACGTGAGACAAGTGGTAAAAACAAGTACTATGTTAAGCATGCTATCAAATGGGCCCCAGATACATTATGTGAAATGTAATTATTTACACACAGTGCAAACGCATGTATGGGAAATTGGTATTTTTCGTAACAATGTTTGATGCGCTATACACAAATACCATATCTATTGTAGTTTGATGGATTTGTGGTATCAGGTATATTTTTCATTTTGATTGACATGTGTGGTTAAAAAATTACTTTGTTATGTAATGCAGGCTTTAGTCACGTTAACTTGACCTCCTGAAGTTCTTTAAACTAGGCAGCTTACTTTTTCACTTTTAAAGCTTTCCAGTATTATTGCACACTTTTATTCCCTTGGAATTTTCTTGCTGATTCCAAGAGTGTAATAGTGGAGTTTTTCTAAAATTGTTAAAGTTATTAATGTAGTTCAAAAACAGGTGAGGTGGAACAAGTCCAGTGAACTCTTATAAGAGTGTCCAACATGAAGTACAGCACACCTGAGAATGCAGCGAAAAGAAGAAAGACCTACACTTTTGCGTAAAGATCTTGAGGAGAAGCTTTTTTAGTGTTGTCTTGCTACGGAAACCTCTTCCTTCATGTTTACTGGCAATGACTTGTGAAGAATGACTGTACAAATGGCAGAGAGAGATAACATTGACCATCATTTCAAAGACGAAATTGCTGGGCAAATGGGGAGAGAGAGAGAGGGGGGGGGGGGGGGTAGGGAGATCTGAAACGACACAAAGCTAAACTGTCGAAATCAGTTCCACATGGTTCTTGGATTCAGCAAAAGTAACTTTCTGGAAGATGTTATATTATACCTATTTTGAAACTAGGTTATGTTTTCTCTGATTTGAAACCTTCTTTTGATTTTGTTTAGCATTATTTTGATTATTTGTACATAGGGTCCGATTTTGGCAGCTATTTTTGTAACTCGGTAAGACAATTTTTTGCAGGTATTTTTTCATAACAACGTTTCGTTTATTACCTATTACTAAAATGTAAATACTACATCACATTATAAAAATATTACATGCTTTTACAAGAATTAAGTATTTTCTATTTTTTAAATAAAAAACAAAATGGGACTCCACTTTTAGGCTCTTTCCTCTCCAAAAGTCATTGCTGTTCGTTTAAGCTGTAGTCTTCGGTTGCTGCCTAACCACATCCATGGAAATCGGGACATAAACGGAAACAATATTTGTTTGAAGTATAAATACAAATATCATTGCTGCTCTCCGAATCCGTCATAGACGCAAGGATGTAACCTAAGACACGTAATATGTTGCGTTTAACAGTAAGTACACGTTCAAAAGGAACGTTGGATGCGAAGGAATAAAGTTAAAAGTACATGTTAGGCTCTCCTGTTAGCTTTTTCCGTGGATGTGTCATTAGTTGATATTTAATTATAAGAAATACTACCAAGGGTGACATGTTTGTGATAAAACATCACCACACCAAAAACAACTTTAGGAAAAAACGAATATAAACCTGCACGCGGGTGAAACATAGCGCTTTCCGACTGGCCTTCCAGTTGTGACGTAGTTAAAGCTGGCACGACGTGGTAGGGATAGTGCAAAGCCCTGCGTTGTTTTGGTTGCTCGCCTCCTCCTCAGTGTACTCCCTTAACTCCATCACTCCTTCCTTCTACGAAACTGTGAGAATAGTTTATTATGCTATCCATCAGCTAGTCCATTTATATGCATCCTGTGGGGAAAAAAATGTAGACATTTGGAAAATATGCTGCTTGAACTTGAAATGTTTAAGATACTAATAGTAATAATGCAAACCGAATGGGGATCCAAATGTGTTTAAATAATAAAAAAATGCTGAAGCCTGGGCGATGTGAGAGGTGGCATGAGCCCCCTCTCATATTTCTATCTTACGATTTTCCTCTCTAATTGCATGCGGTGAAAAGTCACTATTCCTTCACACGCGGACTTCCCACGCAGCGTCTCTCGTCACGCAGGTGGTCCGGTGACAGGCGGGCTCCGCTCATCTCGAGAAGGTTAAGCCGACGGGTGTGAGGGAGTCAAGTGAATGCTTTCCAGACGCCGACATTGTCAAGAGACACGCCCGCAGGGGCCTGAAGTAGCGGCTGCGCTAGAGGTTCTATTACTTCGCAGAAACGTAGCAAAAACACTTTCTGGCGGGCTACAAGCGAGGCGTGGGAATGACTTGTGTACCCAGGCAGTTGTGGCGGGAAAATTCCCGCGCTTTCTGCAAAATAGTAACTGTGATTGGCTTGATCAGGGCATAGCTCCGTGACGTAGCAAACTCAGCTCAGAAATTGGCGCCAAGAATCTCCACTGGTGGAATGTTACTGCTCCGGCAATAGAGTGAAATTTTCCGCCGGTTTTCGAGTTGCTGATTGGAACGTTTAACCACGGCGACTGTCGTGGGGGCGGGAATGTTCTGTGTTCGGTTTGTACGGGTGCTCTTGTGGTAGTCGGCTCTCGCCTTTCGGTCGGAGTAGGTTACAAGACTGAGCTCTCGCTGCTCTGGACAGCCTGCTTTCCGTTGGCTGTCTAATATACTTTTATTTAATTGTAGCTGTTTGACGAAGTTGCTGAAGTTTCGACTTCAACGTAACTTTCCGAGTACAGTTGGCAATTGAGCGTTCTGCGTACAAGCGGCCTATGTTGTCTGTCTTGAGCAGTTTTGGCTAAAATTGACTGTATCGGAGTTACAGTGTGACTTCGCTTGTTAAAATCAATCACTGTACCGTCAGTGATTGTGTGGCGAGCCTTCTTCGTCTCCCTCAGGGGCGCATTTGTATTGCTAGGAAGTCTTTAGTCTGGAACAACCAAACCAGGATAATTCGTTTCGGGCTATACTCGCGACATTATCATCACCACGACAGGACGTCGAAGCAACCAGCCATCGCCTCCGGTACGCCAGATTGTGTTCTGGCAGTTTGGTAATGTATGTCCGCAGCACCGGCAGATAGGGATTTTCCTAGGTGATAATCAGAGCTCAGCAGAGCGCACCTGTTCGTCTTTTTCTAACTTTCTTCTGTCTTGGGTAGCAGCAATTAATGTTGGGTTGGCTGTGTGTTTTCTCTTAAGATTTGAGTGGCAAGGAATTGGCTCCACATACCACTTCGTCATAAATGTCACAGTCTAGTTTAGGGACAACTTCACCTTCACAGCATTTATTTGAGTATCCAGTCTGAACCAATTTGATGTATTGTAAATGTTTCATGTGTTTTGTTTATTATTTTGAGTTTAGTCATAATAAATCATATTGTTATTTTGGACAGAACTTTCATTCTGTTAATCGGTAGAGCAACCCTTTCAAATGGTTCTGAGCACTATGGTACTCAACTGCAGTGGTCATTAGTCCCCTAGAACTTAGAACTAGTTAAACATAACTAACCTAAGGACATCACAAACATCCATGCCCGAGACAGGATTCGAACCTGCGACCGTAGCGGTCTTGCGGTTCCAGACTGCAGCGCCTTTAACCGCACGGCCACTTCGGCCGGCAGCAACCCTTTCATTTCTCACTACGTTACTGAAACTTTCCTTTATTTAATTAATGTCTACCAAATTAAATTATTGCAGGTGCCAAACTCTTTCCTACTCCACTTGCAGGGTCTATTACAGTCAGTTCGCGTTTCTTTTTAATCCATGTGCAACAGCAAAAGTCGGAGTTAGAATAGGGGGGGCTTAGAGCATCATTTATATAGGAAGATTCTCGAACAATTTAGTGTTAAATACACTGCTAGCCCCGGCACCTCGCAGATGTAGATGTTGTTTGTTCAATAGATACTTTTATAATAACCTCCCTTGCAAGGAGCCGCTTTTATGATACTAAAATTTGAGACTCACAAGGAGACAGCACGACCGTGGGGTCGGGGATTTGTCCGAAATTTTGTTTGGTGAAAGAGGATCCCTAACACCTCACGTGGTTAAAATATTAGGACGCACTACCCGGAAAATCCCGGGGAAAATTCGATCCAAAATTTCTTAGGAGCCCTATGAGTATAAAATATTAGCCCATTACCGAGCCGCGTCTGGCATAGATGTTTAGGCCGCGGAGTCTTAAGCCCGAGGTCTCGGTTTCGATTCCTCCTCTTGCAATTTTTTTCATCTCTTTCATTTTCTTCTGTTATTCCACCAATTATTCAGAAAGTTTTGCAAACCTACGTTATCTTTAACAAATTAGTTACATTATTGAATAAAAATTATTTTCTTTTTGTCCATCAACACAGTTCATGGCGTTGGGTTTTCCATTTTTAATTGTAAATTATATGAGGGGAAACATTGGGTTTTTAATCAGAATAACAAAGTCGATTGGGAAACATTTAGTTTTTATACATATAATAATTATAAACAAGAACCGCAGTGGTAATTATCGTAAAAACAAACAAAGCAATAATTTTTGCGACATCTTGCGCAACATATAAAGGCGGATATTTTTCAGTCACGGGGCGTTTGCAATAAATCTGTACAAAAACATGCCCCATTAACATTTACGAAAATGTTTTGAGTTTCTCATAATTTTGAGGCAAACCAGGCATATTGAATTATGTCTCAGAATATTGGTGACGATAGTTGACGGTGAATTATAGAATGAATTTTTATACAATCTTACCGGGAATTAATTTCACTATTCTTCTGTAACAATGCGCTGCAGTTTTGCAAGCAACAGAAGAAAAAAAAGTGCCGCAGGAGGAATCGTACCCAAGACCTCTGGCGTAATGGTCCGATCGCTAAACATGTAGACCAAACGGCGTGTCGAAATGGACTAACATTTTATACTCATAAGGCACCTAAGAAACATTGGATTGATTTTTCCCGAGATCTTCCGAGTAGTGCATCTTAATATTTTAAACACTTGAGGTGTTAAGGGTCCTCTTTCACCACACAAAATGTCGGACAAAACCCCGACCCCACGGTCGTGCCGTCTCCTTGTCAGTTTTGAATGGATGGAAGCAATAGGGCCGGCCGATGTGACCGTTCTGTTCTAGGTGCTTTAGTTGGAACCGCTCTGCTGCTACGGTCGCAGGTTCGAATTCCGCCTCGGGCATAGATGTGTGTGATGTCCTTAGGTTAGTTAGGTTTAAGTAGTTCTAAGTCTAGGGCACTGATGACCTCAGATGTCAAGTCCCAGTGCTTAGAGCCATTTGAACCATTTTTTTTGCTGCTACTATAGGAGCAACGAGTTCCTCTCCTGACAGAACAGAGGTCTTGAAAACAATGTTGCGTGTCTGTTCAAACACAAAATAGTCCAGAGGGGTCAAATTAGGGGATCGAGTACCCCTTGTAACAGGACCACCACTGACAACCCATTTTCCAGGAAACTGTAGGTTGAAGAATCGGCGCAGATACTGGCTCCCCTTCATGCTCGAACTGCACGCGCCGTATTGTAGCGAGAGGCACGTCACCCAACCACTCTGCCAATGCTCTTGCGAGGAAACTGTAAGCTCCTGCCATTTAATGGCCAAAATAGGAGATATGTCCCAATTACGTACTCACCAACAATATCCGCCCACAGATTCACGTAGAACAGCACTTGACTAGAGTGATTAAATAGCCCAGGTGGAACAAACTCGCTCCAAACATGTCGCATGTGGATGTTGAAGTCTCCAAAGTTTTGTAGTAAGCATAAACCAAATAAGTGTACTCACTTCAGGTGTATCGCTTCATTAGTAAACAAGCACTGTGCTGGATCGAAATTTGAAATAATCTCAATGAAGCTACCCCATACACGATTTACCTATTGATTTTAAGCAATTTCAATTCCTAATTAAGGATTCGTTGGCAATAACAGTAAACAAAGCTGAAGGTCAGAGAGAGGGTTCAAATGGCTCTGAGCACTATGGGACTTAACTGCTGTGGTCATCAGTCCCCTAGAACTTAGAACAACTTAAACCTAACTAACCTAAACACACATCCATGCCCGAGGCAGGATTCGAATCTGCAACCGTAGCGGTCGCGCGGTTCCAGACTGTAGCGCCGAGAACCGCTCGTCCACTGCTGCCGGCCCAGAGAGAGGGGAGAAGGGAGAAAAGGCGATTCACAAAGGGTTGTGTGTCGGGGGGGGGGGGGAGGGTTGGAGTAGGAGATTAGGATGTATATCCAATTCTCTTGCATATTCAGCAATTGCGAAGCATTGCCTGTTTCACTAGTTACGTACATATACCATAAGTCAATTATGGAAACTGCAAGATGGGAGAAGGGCGATGTCACTAGGTTACTTTTACCAGAAGTGCCTAGTTACGTTGTTGTTGAACAATACCAGAGTTGAAAGAGTTGAAACAACTCATTTTCGATGTTGAGACCACCTTATGATGCGAGGAAACGAAAATACTTCTTTGCTGTAGCACATTCTGCAATACTCATTATCATTTGCTTCATTTCCCAACGTATTACATAGTTCACAGTTAGTGGCTCTAAACGAATGCTAATAAATATATGCGAACATTGGTTATCTTTCAGATTCTCCTCCAAAGGAGTAATGCGCCCCGAATTATTCACGTGTGTTGTGCTACAGTAATGCTTGTCAGTTCACAGATAAATTCGATAAAAAGTTTGTTAATTCTCAAATATATTCGCAACTTTAGTAAAGAGTTTCGGATACGTTAGACGTCTGAAAATTAAAAAAAAAATAATAAACTGTTTCTTGACGCTCACCACTTGTATAAGAAGTTACAACACAGTTTTAGTTGATGAAACTTCCTGGCAGATTAAAACTGTGTACCGAACTGAGATTCGAACTCGGGACCCTTGCCTATCGCAGGCAAGTGCTCTACCAGCTGAGCTACCCAAGCATGACTCTCGCTCCGTCCTCACAGCTTTACTTCTGTCAGTATCTCGTCTCCAACCTTCCAAACTTTACAGCAGCTCTCCTGCGAACCTAGCAGAACTAGCACTCCTGAAAGAAAGGATATTGCTGAGACATGGCTTAGCCACAGCCTGGGGGGTGTTTCCAGAATGAGATTTTCACTCTGCAGTGGAGTGTGCGCTAACATGAAACTTCCTGGCAGACTAAAACTGTGTATCGGACAGAGACTCGAAATCGGGAAAAATGGTTCAAATGGCTCTGAGCACTGTGGGACTTAACTTCTAAGGTCATCAGTCCCCTAGAACTTAGAACTACTTAAACCTAACTAACCTAAGGACAGCACACACATCCATGCCCGAGGCAGGATTCCAACCTGCGACCGTAGCGGTCGCGCGCTCCCAGACTGTAGCGTCTAGAACCGCTCGGCCACCAGGGCCGGCCGAATTCGGGAACTTTGCCTTTCGCGGGCAAGCGCTCTATCATCTGAGGTTCGCAGGAGAGCTTCTGTAAAGTTTGGAAGGTAGGAGACGAGATACTGTCAGAAGTAAAGCTATGAGGACGGGTCGTGAGTCGTGCTTGGGTAGCTCAGATGGTAAAGCACTTGCCCGCCAAAGGCAAAGGTCCCGAGTTCAAGTCTCGGTCCGGCACACAGTTTCAATCTGGCAAGAAGTTTCATATCAGCGCACACTCCGCTGCAGAGTGAAAATCTCATTCTAGTTTTAGCTGATGTGTATTAGAGGTTTCTGTTTGCATGTTTCTGTAAGGGCTAAAGCCATGCACGCAGGAGCCCGTGCGCACACGAGTCGGTAGCTGCCTCTGACTCTGAATGCTTAACCAACACCTCAAGAGTCAGTACAAGTGGACGCCCGCCGCAGAACGCCTCCACAGTTCAAGTCGCTGGCCACCTGCTGGTGATAAACGGTCAGCGGGAAAACTATTTAATTAGTGAAGCTCGAACAAGGTGTCAGTCAGTCTATCAGCTCTCTGTGTGTTTAGAATAGTCTAATTATTCGGGGCTAGGGTGACAGCGATGACGGATTGGCTTAGCGTGCATGTTATTTTAAATAGTATTTGGTGAAAGTTACTCAATCGGCGTTCGCTTACTTCTGCCCTCACGGATCTAATGATACATTGCTTTCTAACTAGTACCTGGGGTCCTCAACAGAGCATAGCCAATTATATTTCTGTTGTAGATGTCGTTCGTATGTTTGTTTATGAAAATATTGTTTCTTTCTTTGAGTGCAGTTCTCCACTTAGGTCTCTCGTGATATTCATTTACTTCTGTACAAGGCTACCTCTACACCAGTGGTTCACAACGTAACTGTGATCAGGGACCACTTCGATTTTTTGTAGCTAGCGGGGACCACAGGTAAAAAAATAAATAAGTAAATAAAAAAAACCCATGGCGTCAATCTAAAATGGTTCAAATGGCTCTAAGCACTATGGGACTTAACAGCTGAGGTCATATGTCCCCTAGACTTACAACTACCTAAACCTGACTAACCTAAGGACATCACACACATCCATGCCCGAGGTACGATTCGAATCTGCGACCGTAGCAGCGTCGCGGTTCCGGGCTGAAGCGCCTAGAACCGCTCGGCCACAACGGCGGGCGTCAAACTAAAAATACACTTTAATCAAAACTTTTTAACATATTTGTTAAACTCAACAGTAACATGCATTAACAGTACTATTATAATAGGAAATACATGTTCAGTACAACATGAAATTCGGTTTGCATCGATGTGATTTTTGAGCTTGCATAATCTGTACCAAGTTCTGTAATCCCGGCTTCAATACTGATGCTCAGAGCTACAGACGAATAGTCACTTACATGCGGTGCATTCCTGGACATGATTTAAATTACCAGTCACGCAGAAAACCCTTGTCTGTATAAATAAATTTCGAAGAAAGTCTTAAGGTAGGGTAAGATGATTTTTCGAAGCTTAGTGTTTGTAATTGCTTTTTACACCAGAACTGCTCAAGAGAATCAGATTAAAATTTTTCACTGCAGTTTGTTTTATTTTGGAGTTCAATGAGCTCTTCCCGCATTTCTTTTGCAATTTCTCCTACATTAGTGATAAACGGGTTGTGAATGAGATTTTGGTCAACTTTAGCTTATGTTTTGTTGTGTTCTGGAAAATAATGATTGGATTCATCAGCCAACATTCGCAGATGACTCTTGATGCTTTGTTGTATGTTTGTCCTAATCATGTTACACTTTTACTATCAGCGAGAGCTAACGCAGAATAATGGTTTTCGCCTGTTTCACCTTTCCATAATTGAAGTTTGCAAATAAAGGCAAATATAAAGAAATTTGCAACGCCTTCTAAATGTTTGTTTCTGGAACCTTGCAACTGGAAGTTTAACTTACGCAAATGTGTGAAAATATCCATAAGATAACCCAAAGGCAACTGATGCGTCAGAAAAGAAAACTGCTCTAGTAACTGGTTCTTTTTTTTTTCGCACCTAAAAACGATGACCTCTCCTCTGAGTTACTGTAATCTCCAAAACCATGTTACCTTTAGACACCCCACTAACTTACATATCAAAGATAAGGGTACGATGGTTGGAGTCCATTTTTGTGCGAAGGTTTTCTAAAGGTGTGTGTTTAAGTCGACGTTTTTATAACACTTAACACATTTACGCCCAATTTTATTGTATTAATAAGGCATTCATGTAGCATTGGGAGCTAGCGCCTGTCGGTGTATGATAGAACGCGTTGTTAATGCCAAAGAATTATTGTTTTATTTACGTAGCTAGACCAGAATGTGACCCCCACCCCTAGAGGGCTCACATACCTTTTGTGAGTACATGCTTGCCTAACATTGGGCCCCAGCCCTTCCAATGCTAATTCACTTTCTATACTGCAACTCTGTCCTCCTACTATTCTTTTTCCCCTCTTCCTTTCCTTTGGATGGTGTTCCTGATGCCGACCATGCTTGGATTTGCTTTTCTGTTTTGTACACTTGGGTTTCCTGAGTTGGTGTTGGAAGCTACCGCCACTCCTTTGAACTGTAAGGCTGTAAGCCCTGAGCATGCTTCAGCAAGCATCATGCAATTTGGCAGTGGAACATTGTGTGTCACAGGCAACACGGATCTTGCCTTAGTCATGTGGATGGTAAAAACCTCTATAAAGAAACCCTCAGTCCCAAGGAGTGCTGCATGCCAACATGATACATGGCAGTTGAGGAGGACCAGTTTTTAGCAGGCAACCTCTTGGGAACCTGCCTTCCTTGGGCCAGGCAAGCACAGCTCAGTCTGAGTGAATGTTCCATCGATAGCTGCTCCTGGAAACACCATGAATCGACTCAGACTTTCTTCCACTGGTGGCCACAGGTCTTCAGATGGAAACGATTGTTACAGTGCTGAGAGATACAAAACCAGAATGTTTAATTGCCTGGGTACTCCGTGTGAAAAACGAGCCAGACATCTGGGGGTGAAACATTTCACCCATTAATTGGTATGTACTTAGACTGATGGTGAAAAATTGAGAATGGTTCGTTACTGACTGCAATTTGCTCTGCTGCCCAATTAACAGCTCTGCAGGCATATGACTGTCTACGAAACATACCTGTGACACTGGCCCCACCCAAGACGTTCAACATGATCCAAGGAACCTTTTTTCCACAGAGGCGTTATGCCCCAAACAGATGAGGAATTCTGAGCTAATCTCTAGCAGTGAGGCATACATTTCATCAGACATGTACAAAAAGGGCCCTAGGATAATCATATAGATAAAGGTGCCTTTATCTTAGCCTTTTAATGGAGTGTAATCCCAGAGAAGTTTAAGGTCGAGGTATAAAAGTGTAGTGTGGAACAATATATCTCACCACCTATTAGGCACTTCAGTAGTTTATGCTTTGTGCATATGTCATCCCAATACATGATGGACCCAAAATGTGATACCTGTGGATGATTACTTCACAAGCATATTCATTATCAACATCCACCTTTGTGTGTCAACTGTGCTGAACATCACCCTCCACTTTCTCCAGTTTACCCAGTTTTTAAAGAAGAATAGAAGATCCAGCAATACAAATATACTGACCAACCGTTGCACGCTGAGGCATGGAAGAAATATAAATACCTATATCCTATGTATATGGCGATCAATTACACTAATATCATGACCACTGCCCCGCCCCCACCTCAAACTTTCTTAAACCAGATCTCCCACTACCCTCCCATCCAGTGGTTCTCACAGTACATTCTTTAGGAATCACTTCAGGAACTCAGATCCAGAAACATTGTCTACGTTCAGCACATCTCCCCATCAACTCTTGGAATGGAGGCTCTATGCCAGACCATGGCTTAAGGACACATGACTTGTCAGTCCCAGGGTTGTTCGCCTTTACCTGCCTCTGCATTGAATTTGGATAGCTCATTGAATGAACCTTGCTAACTAAACGTTATGAAGGGAAAAAAGATGAAGACGACACAGAACAAGGCTCTTTCACTACCACCAAAGGCTCCAGATCCCTACATGCAGTCGGATTTTGAGCCAATGTTTGTGGTTGTTATTCCCTCCTCACTGGTGACAGTGTGATCCTGCGGCATCACCCGCCCTTCTGGCCCCTTCACATTGACCACTAGTCACAGTATTTTAATGGGTACTACTGTGACCTGCTGGAACTAGACCACCTTATTTCCTCCTCTTCTGTGGTTTACATTGATCTCAAAGAAATACACTTCACTGGTGACCATCCTCCAATACTTCATAGTTATTGTTTATTCTGTCAGAACAGTGGTGGTCTCGAAGGCATCTGGAGGGGCCAGTATGTTGGTTTGTACAGATGTCATCAGTGAACGGATTCCCCTTCATAGCGTGTACGAGATAATACCAATGTTAGTGCAAAAGCCCTCCATGATTACAGTCTGCAACATTTACCTACCTCCAGGCAAGCCACTTCCTTATGTTGAATTAACCACGTTAATCCAATAACTGACACACCCATTTCTCCTGCTTTGCGATTTCAGGACATGCCTATGGGGAAGTGCTACTTACCATCTCTTCGCGTAGGTGGTTCTAATAGACCAGCTTCTCACAGACCATAATCTGCACTTTCTGAGTGATTGTTCTCCTACCCACTTCAGTGCCATCCATGGCACCTTTTCAGCTATCGATCTAGATATCTCTTCCCCTAATCTTGAGGCTTCCCTACATTGATCACTGTATGACGACCTCTGTGATAGTGTCCAATTTCCAGTGATCATGTTGTTTCCTTGCCACCACCAGACTGACTGACATTGGGCATTTACAGAACGAAATGTCCTTTGACTGCCTCTGGTGCTACATTCACCTCTTCTGTGAGTTTGTACACATGAGGTTGTGCAAGGCGTCTAACACGAACACCCATGCCACTGGAACTGTTCCCCTTTCTACATGCCTTCCCCTTCACCACCACCACCACCACCACCACCACAACCACCACCATCACTACCAATGGCTGGTACCATTGTGGGCCAGAGACACTGCAATATTTATTGAGGATCGCTGATGAGACCTACACTGATTCAGACGACATCATTCATAGCCCCATCTTACCATTGTTAAGGGACTTTGTGCTAAGCCTAACTATTTAATCAAACACAATAAGAAGGAATGCTGGTTGCGCTATTTCTCCTTCCTAGGGACTTGTGCCCCTTCATGACAGGTGTGGGCCAAGGCACATGATCTTATGGGCCAACAATATTCGACAACTTTGTAAGGTCTCGACCTACAGGTTCTTGCAGGACAACTAGTGACCCACTCTGCAACACTATCGGTATCCTCTTCCTATCTGGCTGCTTTTGTACTGCAGTGGTGAAAAGTCGAAGACATCTGCCCTCCACCAATCTGAACCCACTAACGAACCTTTCACTGACTGGGAATTACTTCAGTCTCTTGCCTTGTCCCACAACACAGCCCGTGGTCCTGACCCAAGGTCTTGATCCAATTCAGTCAGCACACAGATGACTCTAAAATTGTGAAGCAGACAGGATATGCTTTTACATCTCTGCATCTATGGAAATCCATTTGCTGGCAGGAAATTTCGTGTGTCTATGGTAGAGCTGACAGCCATTAGCAGAACTGTCCATTTTATTAAACAGGTCTCCCTTGACTATGTTTTAATATGTAAATAAGCAGTTTCCAGTCTGTTGACCCACTGCTACTCTTGCCATTTTTTGGTCTCTACTATTCATGACCTTCTCATTGACCTTAATTGTGCTGTGTACTTATTTGCCTTTCTCTGAGTGCCAAGTCAACTCAATCAGCCAGGGAATGGACTGGTCGACTACTTACCTACATGAGCACTTACTTGCTCCCTGCTTGCTTTGCTGACACCAGGTGTAGCCTTGCACATGAGATCTCTGGTCACCCAGAGATGGAACAACAAGTGGTGGTCCATGCCCCACTTCATAAACTCTGCATAATCAAGGATACTACTGCAGCATGGCGCTCTTTCTTCCAATTCTCGTGTAGGGAATCCACAGTCCTATGTCGTATCCACATCGGTCATACCAGGTTAATCCACAGTTTTCTTTTGTGTAACGAGCTACCTTCACATTGTGGTTGTATAGCTTTAATTGACAGTGGCTCACATGTTGGTGGAATGCCCCTTTCTTTGAGCCCTCCATGCTAAGTATGGACTTCTGGACTCATGGCCTCTCATATTGGCAGACGATTCATGACTGGCTGAACTGGCTCTCAGTTTCCTTTATGAAGTGGTTTTTATTCTGAGTTTAAGGTTTTAATCTACTTCTGGAGAAGAGCCAGCGTGGTTAGGGATGGGCTGTTCCTGCTGTGTGCTGGGTATGGGGATTGCTGGCCCTATCTTCTTGACCAGGCTACCTTCATCACTCTTTTACTCTGTTTTAATCGCATTTAGATTCATTTTGCCTCCTTTCTTGGCACTCATTTTTCTATTCTGGGTGTTACACTTTGTTAGATAGTGGGCGCTCTATAACGGTTCAGGAATGGAACAGCTGTGGGTGGGACGTTTTTTGTCACATGCCGATGTCCAGCGACGCTCACCTACTGACTTCCCTTCCTACTTCATCTTGCTTTTATTATTGATGGTACAAAAGCTATCCATTAACATTTTAGCCTTCTCCCTTTTACTCTTATGAATCACTCGGCTAGATGAAGAAACCTTCTTGGTGGACGTCTCTTCTCCCGGATGTACCGCTTCTAGATCGCAGGAACTATGACGACCTCATTGTTTGGTCCCTTACACTCTCCCCCGCCCCGTAAATCAGCCAAGCAAGCAACCATGCCAAGCAGAGATCTTGCGAAATTCAGCCCGCTCTGTTCCTCCATGAGATCTATAGCGCTGTAGACAACGGTGCTCCGGTTGATGACGTGTTCATTGACTGCAGGAAGGCATTTTACATTGCCCCCATTGCCGTTTAATTAAACAATTCGAGCTTAAGGATTATAGGACTGGATTTGCTACTGGATTTACATCTTTCTCGCAAATAGAACTCAACACACCGCTCTTAACGGAACAAAATCAACAGATGTACAAGTTAATTCCGAAGTCCCCCGAAGAAGTATAATAGAAACGTCACTGTTTACAGTCTATATTAATGACCTAGTAGAAATCGTGGGATGCTCTTTAAGAGCGTTCGCAGATGATTCGGTTGTCTGTAAGAGAGTACCAGAAGAGAGCACCGACTGCAAGATAACCTACAGAAGACTGATGAATGACGCAGGGTCTTTCAGTGATCCTGAAAGTAAATAAATGTCACGTTTTGCGCGTACATAGGAAAAGAAATCCATAACTGTACAACTACATTATTGATGACAAACTGCTGGGAACAGTATCTACCGTAAAATATCTGAAAATAACTACTCGGGCGACCTGAAGTGTAATCAGAACACGAGACAAATAGTATGAAAAGCAGATGCCAGACAGCGATTCATAAGAACAAACTTACGTCAATGTATCTCATTCATGAACGAAGTGATTTACAACACACTTTTACTAGATATTCTTGTTCATCAATCTTGGATCATTACGAGGTAAGCCTGATAGAAGACAGACAGAAGACCCTGCGAAGAGCGCTGTGCGTCACGGGATCGTTCAGTCGGCACGGGAACGTTGCAGAAATGCTCAACAAACTCCGGTGGCAGACGCTACAAGAGAAGAATTTATTATTGAAATTCGAGGGAGCACTTTTCGGGAAGAGTCGCACAAGACATTACTTCCTCCCACATACATCTCAGGAAATGACCACGATAAGAAAATTCGAGAAATTAGAGCTAATACAGAGTCTTGCCGTCGATCACTCTTCCCAAACGCCATTTGCAAGTGGAGCAGGGAATGGGGGTCAGTAAGTGGCACCAGAAGTACCTTCCGCCACACACCGTTTGGTGGCTTGCGGAGTATTGATGTAGGGGCAGACATTCCTCGAGGTTTCGGCAGATAGGCTATTACATTACTTCCGCAGACCTTCCTTCTTTTTATTTTTCTATAGCTGCTTCGTCTTTGCCTGGATGCGGTTTAAATGTAGTTCCCCTCCGTGGCTTCTCTCATCTCATTGGCTTCCAGCTCACGTTCTTCGTCCCACAAGAACGGAAGTAGTTTAGGAGGCATATAGAAGGGCGTGCTTTGGGGACTGATATTTTGGCTGCCATTCTAATGTTCTGTACTAATTTTCCATAATCAACTCTCAGATCCCCACTTTCCTTAAAGCCTTCCAATTTCTGCGACAACACATCCTGCCCAGTTTGTTTTTCTTTTATCCGAATTAAACTACGGAAACATCTTGCTTGGGGGTGTGACATTTTTATCAGTATTGGTAGTTGGCCAGATTCCCATGTCTCCTGAAACACTACGCAGCTAACTTTTAGCGCAAAATTAGCTGATGGGAAACTGCCGTCTACAGCGCTGCTTCTTTGATCAGGTCTGTTAATTCTCTGTGGTGTCTCGTTGTTTATTTCCAATGGTTCAAATGACTCTAAGCACTATGGGACTTAACATCTGAGCTCATCAGTCCCCTAGACTTAGAACTACTTAAACCTAACTAACCTAAGGATGTCACACACATCCATGCCCTAGGCAGGATTCCAACCTGTGACCGTAGCAGCCACGTGGTTCCGGAATGAAGCTCCTAGAACAGCTCGGCCACAACGGCCGGCCGTTGTTTAGAGCTACTAGGTCGATTGCCTCTCTTTCATCTGAGATTTCCTTTGCAACTCTGTCCTCACCACCTAAATCCCAAGTGGGATAACAGTATTCATTTCCCCGACTACTAAACTTGGCATGCAGACGCCTTTGCGTGAATACGTCGCCGCTTCACCACGTTTAAGCTACTTCGGCACGGCCTACGTTAACATCTTAGTGAAGCTGAACATTAGGACAAACCTTCAATTCACCCGAAGTGCACTAAATGAGAGAATTTTATGTTACAGTTTAGCACTGTGGATATCTCCAAGACCGATTTACAAATGTGTGTGTATACGAAAAGACGGATCAGAAAAAGCATACGTAGAGGGCAAGACTACTCCAGGACGCAAATCCAGGCTTCCTGAAGTATTGTCCACACACTCTGCCGAACTTAGAGCGATTTTGGAGGGCTTAAATACGCAAAAGAATTTCAAGAAAAAACACGCATCATTTTATGAGATTCACGCTCAGCATTGTTACTGTCAAACTGCTACGATGTCAAAAACACAAAAGATTTTCTAGTATACCGCATTACACGAGCGTTTCATGAACTTTTACGCCGAAATAGGGCAACAGTTTTGTTTTGAGCGAAGGCGCACAGAGGAATAAAAGCAAAGGAAAAAACGGACATTCTGCATAAGGAATATGTGTACACTGGTTCAGTGAAATATGATCATGTGCTGCCTGAAGATCTGCTAAGGATTAAAAACGTCACCCCGATGTATTGAAAACCTTCATCGTCTTACGAAATTAAATGGAAACGCTACTCCAATGTGGTGGCGGCACCTAACCTCTCATTACGTCCTAGGTACCAAAATGGTAGATACAGCCGAAACATATCCCCAAAGGAGTTACAGACATTGGTTTTCAGTGGTCATTGATTTAAATCAACGGGGAAAGTTGAAAACTTGTGCCAGACCGGTGTTCGAACCCGAGTCTCTGCGCCGTCCGACACAGTGGTGATCGCAACTGCACGTACTACCCTGGTACACCTATCTTCACACCCAAGTTCTCAACTGATCCGTACACTATAAGTGGCCTTTGTTGGCTGTGCTTATTACTGACTGCATTTCACCGATTCCCACAAGAGCTCATGCTTGGTGCGATTTAAGTAAATGCCCACTCGCTGCCAACGTCTGTAATTGTTTTATGTCTTAATTCACACTGGCTGCTGGATCAAAACGGTGTCTACAACACCCACCGTATATAAAAACATTATAGTGATAGTGGCACGACTTCGATTTCACGTGAGATTCCGTCAACATCTCTATTGCATCAACATGATCACATCTTCATGTGAGTGTGGCAGTAAGGAAGACGTAAATGACATTTTGTTCTGCTGCGACCGAAGATATCAAGAAACTACAGAACTAATGCAGCATATGATGTCCCCTGCCAAATCTTTACTAACAACGATTAAAACTCTGATTACTGTAAAAGGCGTGAAAGCGTGTATACTTCTACGATTTTGTAACTAAGAGAAATAAGAATATGAGAAAAGCTGTTTGTTTTACAATATAGAAAATGGTTCTTAATTTTCTTAGGTCACTGACGTAATTTCGGCTTAAACTGATGTAACGTATAGTTACTTTTCTTTAATGGTTCAGCGTGTTAGACATTTACAAACTAAAAAATTATTTTTATCCTGGCTGTATGCGTGCTGCCCAAAAGCCATTAATAGATTTTTTAAAAATATATCTGTTTTTATCGTAGAAAAGTTATGCATGGTTATCCCAATCGATAATGTTACGTTTAAATTCACAATCTCCTAGTATGATACTGTCGTACGATTGAGTTTAGACTACTTTAGAATTATTCTACGACCCATGTGTATGAATCTGGAAGTCGGTACAAACATCCGATTGTTATTAACCCAACCACTGATCGCTGTTGCCCTTGTCAACATCAGTTATCAATCGTATTCATTTTGGGCCTCATTAGCGGTCAATGTCTCTGCTTTTCGCTATAACCAGTTTTCCTGGAGAGTTTCTTTTTCGGATTTCAGCCATTAACATTTACCATATTAGTCACCTCGGAAGTATAAATGTATTTTTAGCATGTATCTTCTCACATTCTCAACCAGAAAACATTTGAGTAGAACTTCGCAGTCTTTTATTATAGTCAAACCACAGGAAAGCCTCTTCTTACATCTAATTATTTATTTATTAAATATCCTTTAATTTCAATTATGAGATGTGCATTCTAGTTAACTGTAAGATACGGAGCAGAATTAACTGCCTGCTTTTTATTATGTAAGGTGTTAACTACTGTAAGGCCGTAAGAAACGATCGTGCAATTTAAACAGTCGAGGAAAAGAGTCGTATATATTTGTATTTTATGCATGGATATAATGATCAGACGGCCCAACACTAGCATTACGTCTATCGGTAATAACTCTCTTTTCTATCCCACCGTGTTTGACACTATGTTGAACCCAAGTGAAAGACTAATGAAGAGAAATTCCTACTTCAGAAGATGTGCTGCAGGTATCGCGAGCGCGCTATTGACCCGGGCGCATGAGCCAGAATGCAAACACGTGTTCGTTGCTCGTCGGAAAACGAGTAAATACTAGTTTAGCGTGTTTCGTAACACTGTTCCCCGCTTAATGAATTCCAACACTTACACCCATTCTCCATTTTTTTGAGATTATTAGTTCTTACGAATAAATTCAAAGGCCACAGGCTATCAGTCAGAATGCAGCCTTTCCTGTAAGCTGTTACCTTGATGTACCGCCTTCGAGATCTGAAGATAGGGATGGTTATCCCGTAGTTTTATTGTAGGTCCCACTGTGTGTAGTCACTGTGCATGAACGCTGTCTACTTCGAATGCGCCTGACCATGAACTTGTGTTCACTCCTGCTTTTAGGTTACCTGTGTTGTAAAAATTATGATCTGTTATGCAGATTATGGATGTATGCGCCGAATTTTGTGTAACAGAGTCTAAGCGCTTATCAGGTCTGAGAAAGAACTTCCATGTGCCAGGCTTCCAAGTCCTCCTGAAGTAACAGTTAGCTGCATTCCTGTCAAGTATTGGATTAGCAATGCTGAAGAGCTGCTGGTTTCTCTACGATTGCTCGTTAGCTCTTCTTTCTGACCAGCATCTTCCGCTGCACTACCGTTTTCGAAACTTTTGGGCCTGTGTCCGGTATTGATGGTCGTACAGCAACCAGCAAACCGCTTCCTAATATTTTTCTTTTAACAAACATAAAAACAGCCTTCCTTAAACATCATCGTGTTTACATATCTGCTGTGGTCACTTTTGCACTTCAGCTGCAGTAATCAAATATTTTGGTACGCTATATTTAATGTACTTATGCTTGAGTAAGTGTGATAACCTAGAAATATTTTGCAACGTGCTGCAGTGCGCGGAACACTTATGAGAACTGTTATGCTGCGTTCCATCCTTTGCATCTTATTACAGGGTATGTATAGAATATAATTTCGTAGCACGAGAAGCTAAAATGAGCAGAACCCTAACAGATGGGCAGCCATGACGTAGGAAATTCTAGTTGGTTGGTTTCTTGGGGAAGGAGACCAGACAGCGTGGTCATTGGTCTCATCGGATTAGGGAAGCATGGAGAAGGAAGTCGGCCGTGCCCTTTCAGAGGAACCATCCCGGCATTTGCCTGGAGTGATTTAGGGAAATCACGGAAAACCTAAATCAGGATGGCCGGTCGCGGGGTTGAACCGTCGTCCTCCCGAATGCGAGTGCAGTGTCTAACCACTGCGCCACCTCGCTCGGTCAAGGAAATTCTAGTCTTCTACGTGAAATACCCAGTGGCAAGCATATTAATATCCACAGTCAACTGTCTTTTCCAAAAGAAAATTTGTTCTGATTTTATTTGGTGTGTTCAGCGCCATTCCATGAACCATGGACGGACCACTCGCGCCATTTCGTGTATTTTGTTTTGCTATTGCAGGATGCGTTCGTCTTTTGTTTGTTTTGGTATTGGTGGGAGCGTCTCCTGTTCCTCAGTGTGTGTGTGTTTGTGTGTGTGTGTGTGTGTGTGTGTGTGTGTGTGTGTGTGTGTAATGGAAGCTAACCTATCCTAACTACCGTGAGTGTAAATTACTGCTTCACCGCCTCACTATGGTACAGCAGTGCGTGGCCTAGGGAGGGGATATTGCCTACTTTGTGATATTATTTTGTGGTGTCCAGGGAGGATGTTTTTCCTCTATAGTGTGTCTTATTAGCTTAAATAACGTCTGGTTGCTGACGACTGTTTGATCATTTAATATCTGTTTCCTTTGTGTTATTGCTTTTTGAATTTGGAAGTCTCTTACAGGTTTAGGAAATGTTTCTTTTCTACTGAAACTTACCCCTTTCATGCCCTTTTGTATTGTTGTAGGGTGTTGGTATCCTTACACGAGGTATTCTGCAAATGTTGTATGGCTGCGCCACATTTCCGTGCTTGCTTTTCTTATACCTAATTTCAAAAATTCTCATTGTCTGTCCTAAGTACAGAGAATTACAGCAGTTAACACTGGAGACGGCGAATGCCAGGTTTTTGGGACATGTCAGTGTGACCTTTCTTTTTTACATACGTATTGTTTTGATATACTATTTTGATTCCTTGTTTCTTGAGGATGTTCCAAATCTGTGTCAGTTTCTTTCTAGATGTGACTGTGTACCAACTAGTCTGATGAGTTTCTTTGTAGTGCCCTGGCATTGTAGCGGTGGCGATAATGATCTGTGTGTGTTTCGTGTGTTGAACGTCTCTGAATTTGCGTGATTTTTTCTTGTATCTTTTGTTCACTTTTGTTCCTAGAGATATACTAGACTGTATTTGTGGTGGTACATGGATACCGTCCTCTGCTTGGTAGATGAACCAGAAAATAAAATAGAACAGCTGCATGCAGAGATACACACATTACACAAGAACATAGTTCATCTTAGAGACTGAACAAGGAGGCCAAATAAACTTCGTAAATATACATCCAATAAACACTCATTCAGCATTCACAGGAATAACATAATAGACACACTATTACGTCAATCATCTGACCACCCACAGGCCCAAAAGGAATCTTCTCTCAAATATATGATCCACAGATTAAATATAGTACCACTTGACAACCAAAACTATAATAAAGAGATGGGCACAATTATTCAGACAGCAAAAAACAATGGATATCAGCAATTACTAGTAGCAAAACTGTACAAAAAACCGGAAAACCTGGAAACAAAAAAAAGCAAAACACCAGATCCAGAGGTCCACAACAAACACACACCACTACCCATCATGAGCACAGCACACAAATTTTACAGACAAGCTGGTATACACTCACATACAGAAACAAGCAGACACACAGAATTGTGAACATCCTCAAGCAACAAGAAATAAAAGTAGTACACCAAAAAAATAACTCTCTACAGAAATGTCTAAAAAAGGACATGCACTACAATATCTGGCATTTACTACATCCAATGTAACAGTTTATGATGCTTTATACTTAGGACAGACAAGCACAAGTTTTATAACATGGCATAAGAAACACAAAAGAGCATGGAAATACGACACTAGCCACTCAATATTTTCAGAACATCTTCAGCAAGAAAACCACCACCCTACCCCAACAGAAAAAGGCATGAAAAAAGTGAGATTCTGTGATAAACAATTTCTAAACCAACAAGAAACTTCTAAATTCAAAAAGCAATAATAGAGAAGGAACACATAATTAATGACCAGACAAACATCAGCAACCAGACGTTATTTAAACTAATAAATCATTTTGCAGAGAAAGAACAACCCCATAGACACCACAAATTACTATCACAAGCTAGGGAATATCCCCTGCTCCTAGGTCAACCATCACTGTAGCATAGTAAAATAAAAATTTACACACACGGTAGTGATGAAATGTTATTTCACTCTTTGCACACACACAGGCAATAGCAGACACTCTCACCACGACCAGATCAAACAAAAGGCGAACACATCCCGCAACAGTAAAACAAAAGCACACGAAATGGCGAGATGGCAATGGTTCTTCACAACGCAGAAACGTGATTATATTTAGTGTAGTGGAAATGCCGTGTGCTAAAATCTAACACGTACATGTGGAAGAACAGGAAGCATTACGTAAACAACAAAAATCCACGAGTAACGATAAGAATTAACACTGTTTCTAGTAGTAACGACGGCATACGAACTGTTCACGACCCTAGCAAACAAAATTGTATGAGAAAAATGTTGTTAATGTGAAGACTAAAAATGCCTTACAATAAAGCGAAACGTGTTTGGTCTTGACTTTCATTACTGTTACCTGTACAATTTGTCCACATACGGCAGTCTATAATATATTTCAATACTTCACAGAAATAGCAGTCCACATCATAATATGGTGAAAGCTTAGAATAAGAATAATTCATTGGATACCGAAAATAAATGACAAATGAAAAACTATTGCATTTATGTATTATATGTGTGTGTTTGACTGCTATAAAGTTGTAAAAAGATAGACACTCGTCTACAAGTGGTAGCAACATTTAAAGTGAAACATTAATCTTCAACCTGTACCAAAATTGAAGTCATGCTTATAGCATACAGTACCGTAGAGGTAACCGTATTGTTATCTTTTAAATAGTTAACAAATTAATAATGAGAAATTTGCAATAATGTAATCTGTGTTGAGAAATCTGAATGCACATGTGTTGGTAGTTTCTTTGCTATTAGGACCAGTTCATTACCTGTTCAGATATTACTGCAACGACAATTTCCATCATTTATTCCAAATATTTCTGCGTCAGCAAGAACTGACTTGATTTTTTTTTTCTTACTCTGCAAGAATACATTTCGAAACTCATATGACATAGAACATTTAAGTTTTGATATATAACACCTTAAATGTGCTCTGTTAATTAGCAAGAATATGCTTTGATACAACAAGACAATATGCCAAAAGTTTGCTACTTACTCATTCAAAAATTGTATCTCATGTTAAACATGAAAATAAGCTGATTTTTACACACATTAAAAACTCGTGGGTAGCGGACAAATTTTCTGCAGGTGTTCTCACTCTCTGAATAATAGGTACAGCAGTTTTAATAATGCACTTCACAGGCGTTGTAACATTGCAACATGCATTCTGTCAGTGTTTTAAATAGTTTTGAGTATTACGATATGAGCACATTCCTTTTAAATCATAGACAAGTGAATGCACTGAAATATGTTAATTACTGTGAAAACTGTCAGCTGTTCTCTGGCAGAAAACTGGAGCTGTTGACGAACAAATTCATAGAATTTTCGATATCCTTAACACATCACTTTCCCAAGAGTTTAATGCAAACACATACATATTGTAACGAGTTAAAATTTCAGTAGATGCCTGTGTTCCTTGGTCCCAGACGCATTGTAAATTGCTGTCAGGTCAGAATACTAAACACTATTTTTGAATGCATTATGGTAACAGCAGTGATCAATGTCTTATAAATAATTACTATTAAAAACAGTCTTGATCACGATTTATTTAACAAGGTGACCGGTTTCGACCACTACTGTGGTCATCTTCAGACCATTGAGTAGGAACCCCTTTCTGTTGGAGAATCACTACTGAATTCTCCAACAGAAAGAGGTTTCTACTCAATGGTCTGAAGATGACCACAGTAGTGGTCGAAACCGGTCACCTTGTTAAATAAATCGTGATCAAGACGGTTTTTAATAGTAATTAAACACTATTTTAATTGATATACAGTATCAAACGTGAAGAATGTGGCGATGCAACTTCACTTACAGTTCAAACCAAAATCGTATAGTTCATGTTATTTTCCCAGTGCATTTATTATTGTGTGGGAGAAAATCATCAGACAATAACTGCAAAGCACTAATGTGGGCGTTATTATGAGCCTAATTATATGTAAAATCACATTGAAAATACTACCAGGCTCTAATGCGATAGAATATTTTGGCCACACCACATTGTAACAACCGTTATTTGGTAACTAGAAAATTCAATTATAGGAAAACAAAGAGTGAACGAGGAGACGGGCTTTCAAATAAAAGATAGATTACATAAATAATTTTTATTACTGTGATAAGAATGTGAGTTAACACAAGCTACAAAACAGTAAGAAATAAATAATAAATAACAATGTACATTCACTTTATGAAGTATAACCACGTTCCTTTCATAAACGTCACTGTGTTTACACGCTGTTAACTTGTATACAGTAAGTATGATTGCACTGTAGCTTTGTCACAGAACAGTCATGCCAGTCGTCTTCTGTGATTCTTCCATAGTCAAGCAGCAAGAGTACAATGATGTTATAGGAATCTGCAACACACGAGAGAGAGAGAGAACATTAGTGGAAGATAATACAGCAGAGAGCGAATTTATTTTGTGGGCAGAATAAGAGAGCAGTATTCTTGTAAAATAAGAAATTTGTGCGAAGAACGTACTTCAAAAGCGATGTTTGAGAAACTCTAAAAAATCAGAAGCGCTTGTGAAGCGAGCATCTACACAGCGCCATCATCAACAGTAAATTAGTGTGTGTGTGTGTGTCTGTGTGTGTGTGTGTGGGTGTTGACAGTCGTAGTAATCATCAGTAGAATGGATAGATACATCAACTTATCTAGACCAAGCACAGTTATAAAGGCTATTAACGTAAAGATGGCTGGATACTTGAATGGCTTCTGATAGTTAACTTAAGCTTGCAGTTTACTGCATTAATAACATTTCCGTAATTTATGATGGCCGATCCTACGTTATTAAGAAATTGTAGTAGTAGGACAAAGGCCGAACATGTAAATTGAAGAAAAATCCTTCCATATTTCTCCGTAACATACACAAGGACTGAGCACGATATTTCGGTGACATTGCTGTTGAATGCAGATAGAATGATAGCATTGCATAAATTGAATTTAATATAATACGTCACATTCATTCACAATGAAAGTTTTAAAGACTCATATTTCAATGTTTACACGTATAAGTGGTGCGCTAACTGAAAGAACATAAAAAAGATTACTAATGTAGTGCACAGCCTGTACACATAGGGGACGCGTTGATCAGAAATCTGCGAGTTCCATAAACGCAGTCGCAAATTTTTGATCCTCGTTCGCGGATATTAATGTGCTGCGAAGCACTTTAACCCGTTCGTTTGGGACGCAGTTTTGACGGTGGCCTCACGCTTAGCTTTTTCATCCACTCTCGGCTTAGAAACGTCACTGTGAAACTGCAAATACGTCCCTAGTTGAATTAAAAAGTAAACTAATTATACTGTTTTTCTAAACCGTACGCCTTCGTTTTAACAAATTTCAAGTACCAGTTTGGGTCTGTGTGAGATTACATATTTTTACACGCATTACGTTTATTTTCGCCTTTCACTCAGAACCATAACAAATTTCTGCCTAATCAACGTTTTAAGCTGATTTGTCCTTTTGATAGGTAGCAAGTTCGGTTTAACTTAACGGATTTTTGCTCACAGTGTTGATTTTACTAACGCACTGTCTATAATATTCACTATGATGCCGTCGTTTAGCTCGACACTCAATCAGTACGGTGCGTTCACAACGGGTTGCAGAAACTATATAAATAATACTTCGCAGGTAGCCAGTGATCAAGGAGTTAATCCGAACATACATCACAGAAAATGAGGAAGGAAAGGTCGTGCCAAAACAGAGTTTACCAGCAGGTAAAGCGAGCGCTCCCAAAACGAAAACGGCCCAAAGCTGAACCTGGGTCTTGCAAAAATCCAAGAATGCATACAGGCCTAAATTATTCAGCTACCCTAACTACTGTCGCTCGTTGCCGTTTCATGGATTCGAGTTCACGACTGCAAGTCCCATAATTTGACGAGAAGTGTGTAATTATATTAACACGATTCTTTAAATTCTGACCAAAAAAGTAATTATTATTATCTGGATATATAACCCCATATTCAGCGCAAGCTCTTACCCGCAAAGTAACACTGCGGATGTCGGCTTCCACTTACATCCATGTACAGAAAACGATTTTTGAAATTAATGTCTCGAACGAATAATGTAGACACGTATTTGAAAGCTAGGCTACGGTAAAGCTGATGCAGTGGCTGTTGCTCACCTTCTGTGCGCCCTGTACCGCTTCTCAGTCTGCGGAGCCGTCCTCCGATTCGTCGCCACAAGACGACTCGTCACCTGTTGGAGAGCTGTAGTCCGTGCACTCATCCGATATCCGCTTCTCTGGTGGCTGGCTTGGCGAACACTGAGATGTCTCCTCCTCGAAAACTTGGCGGTCCTCTGCGATGTAGTCAGCCTCCTCATCCGTCACGAGCTCCGCGTGATATCCACAGGACGAACCGTCCGAGAGCTCCCCATCGTCAGAGCCGGTGTTGCTGCCGCCTCCAGATGAGGAGGAGCTGCAGTCCGTCCACTCGTCTGAGCTGCTGCCTTCCTCAGACTCGTCCTCCCAGTCGTCAACGTCGTCGTCATCATCGTCGAGCTCCAGATGGTGCCACAGAGCTTGTAAGCCCCCCACCTGGACTACTTCTGCATTTCCTTGACCAGGACCAAGGACCTCTTCATGACCATCCAGATAGTCGTCGAGTATTCCATACTGCTCCGCCTTCTGCATGAAGCTGTTGTGGATGGCGATTCGCAGCAGCCTCCGTCTCTCTCTCTCCAGCTGCGCGCTGCGCCTCCGCATCTCCACACGGTTCTGTTCCAGCTTCCAGCTGTCCATCGTGTCCTGCAACAAGTAACGAATTCTTAACATCCCACTAGATAACAACGTTAAGTACTTGCATACAGACACGTAATAGCTAGAACAAGTAGTTCGCAGAACCCCAAGTAAATCCAGCTGTTCAAACTATAACCCGTGCGTAATTACAAGATGCCAACTAGAAAACGCTAAATACAAATGAAACCATACATACCACCCAGAAGCTAGTTACTAACCACGTCCACAAATATGAGAGGGGGAAATATTTGTTAACAATAAATATATCAAGCACAGTAAAACAAATCTGAAAAATACAATTTACATGAAGATCACGAGGTGAAAGTAAATTCGAGCGCCGCGAAATTGCAGTTTCGAATAGATATTTACGAGTGATTATCGCATACCAAAGTGTTTCATTTCACAGAGACACATACAGTTACTACGCCAGGAATTATATAACATGAAATAACTCAACGATTTTTTTTAATCGTTCCTCTTGAAGAACATAATTGTAAAATTTCAAAAAAAAGGGGGGGGGACGTAGGCAATATCGGATACAGAGATATTCGTTACGAAAAGGATATCATTGAATGTCGAGAGCGTGAACGCATAATTGAATCAGTCCCGTGCCGTAGTTGTTGCCCACGGAATGAAAAAGAATGAGTTTAATATTAAGAAATATGCTTTGCTACATTTGAGGAATGCGATGAAATGTGACTGCACTATGACCGAAGGCTAGCAGTCATGTAGTGCGCAGTTCTAGTAGGAAAAAAAAGTCTAAGAAAATGTCTACTCTATACAATATTCTACACGACGAGACGACTGTTAGCAGCACTCAGAATGTAGATGAGGCCAGCAACATCTGCCTACCTTGAGTATCTGGCAGCTCACTCCGTCTCTGCAGCAGCCGGCGTACGAAGTCCTCAGTGTCCACACACAGACTGGGCGTCAGCGGGTCACACTGTGTGGTGACAGGCAGGGGGTGAGTGGTGGGGGTACACATTCGAAACCACCCCCTCCCCCTGCCCCATCAGCGGAACCACCACGTGTTCATCGGAATGGTACCTTTAGAGCTGTGCCCTGTGTTCACGGTAGAAAAGATACTGCCAAATGTCGAACAATTGTGATACTGTTCTGTCCTGCTTCGATTCTTTCGTTCTGTTCCCTAACTGACACTTATTGTCAGGATAATTTCATATTTTTCATGCTTTTTCGCAACAGCCTTTACATTGATGTTCTTTCAGTACACAGGTCCTACATATCAGCATGTCAACTATTGCTTTTCTAGCACCCGAAATATTTTTAAGGTGGAGCCTGAGCAATCTATTTGAACTTTCACTTTCATTACTACAACAAACGTTATTTAAAGTATCAGAAATTGAAACCTAGCGACACTCATGAAAGCTGTAACGTGAAACTGAGAGTGTAATGCGACGAAAAGATATTCGTAATATGGGCGCAACATTGTCGTTCACGTCACTTACTGTAAATACAATGATAATGAATAAAAGTCCATTGACTACATTGTTCACAGTTAACAAGAAGTGGAGTTTCACATACTCTTCCCATTGACAGCGAACTGATATTGTACTTACGCTATCGCTTTAGCGCTGAAGAAAGGAATCATATCGCATCGAAAAGTTACTATGTCTAACTCCTTTTGGTAATTCACTATTGCAACATCGACGAGATTAATGTAGACAACTTAACAATTATTCGTTGACAAATACTTCGTATATGCGACGACTACTGCTGCTTGATTATGGATGGTTCAAATGGCTCTTAGCACTATGGGACTTTACTTCTGAGGTCATCAGTCCCGTAGAACTCAGAACTACTTAAACCTAACCAACCTAACGACATCACACACATTCATGCCCGGGGCAGGATTCGAACCTGCGACGGTAGCGCCGGCCGAAGTGGCCGTGCGGTTAAAGGCGCTGCAGTCTGGAACCGCAAGACCGCTCCGGTCGCAGGTTCGAATCCTGCCTCGGGTATGGATGTTTGTGATGTCCTTAGGTTAGTTAGGTTTAACTTGTTCTAAGTTCTAGGGGACTAATGACCTCAGCAGTTGAGTCCCATAGTGCTCAGAGCCACTTGAACCATTTTTTTTTGCGACGGTAGCGGTCGCACGGTTCCAGACCGTAGCACCTACAACCGCTCGGCCACTCCGGCCGGCTTGATTATGGATCCATCTTACAATTTAATTCGATTGGTTTAGTGGCATCAAGATATATATATATATATATATATATATATATATATATATATATATATATATATATATATATATATATATATACTCAACCTACTCGTCCATGTGTCTGTCTTATCAGCACCGCGTCGCTTTATTCTCTGTTGAGAAAGAAACGGCGAAGTAAAGAGGCTCGCTGTAAGCACGGTGACAACTGAGTTCAAGAAAGAAGTCTTGCTCTTCTCTCTGTATCCAAGTTTTAGTTAAGCTTACGGCATCACTTTCCAAAGTTTTCGTGATACATCTAGGTGATAAATAGCGGTATATCCCAGCGTAGGTGAAGATAGATAAATCGTCTGTTGCTCGTAAAATAGTTTGGTTTATTGTTTTTCGAACTAAAGTGCAATTCAGAAAAGAACACTTCTAAAATAAATCATTCATCCATTACCATTGGAAATCAATACATATGAAACTTGGTTCCCTTCTAGTAATATCGAAAGCTCTCACAACACTTAAGCTGATAGAGGAATAGGGAAGAAATTTATCGACCATAGAAACTTCTTTTGAAATAATGTGCGATACGCAACATTTGTTCATGGTTATATTTGTGACGTTATAGTATTAATCCCTATAATTGGTGAAGAACATGTTTGACTGTATCGGTCGTCAAACATAAAGCGACATAGCTCATAAAAATGTTTGGGGTAAGAGAGTCCGTTTTCTGTCACAGCTGTACTCATGTCGCACCATGCAGTTAGAAACCTGTGGTGTCGCCTTCATCCGCAGGCAGGTGCAGTTACTCATCTCCTCCCCTGGCCGTTGCTACTCAGGAACATCTGGTAAGCGATAGTTACGGCCGTCAGCGTTAACCTGAAACTCGTGTACTCCTTCCGAGGTCGTTGGTAAGCAGCGGAGTATTACCTTTAGTATCAACATGCCCAGTAAAGTAACGCGAATTCTTACCAATTTCTGTATCGATGACTACCTCTGAAATTAACACGGAAGTGCTTAAATACCGTCACATCTGCCCACCAAATCCTCACCCCCCCCCCCCCCCCCGCGCCCATTCCTCGCTCCCATTTGTCAAAAAGTTAATTTAAAAATAAACTATCAACAAATAATCCCCTTCATCCATAATATGTTACTATTCGAATCTTATGGAACAAAATGCAGGAAATTTTCGTAGTAAAGAATACGGCTTTCGCTGCTGTATGGACATTGTCACTCTTGAGTCTTTGTTACGTGATGTGATGTACAACGAGCCAAAACATTATGAGCAACTGCTTCTTAGCTTGTTTGTCCGTCTTTGGAACTAAATACATCACGGATTCTGCGTATCAGAGATCCAACAGCTTGTTGGTTGCTTTTTGGATATATGTGGCATTACATGTGTACGCACAGGAAATCTGATTCGCGTAATTAACGGGCCGCTGATTTGCGTACGTGGTGATTGTGCGTGATGGAGATCCAGACGGGTTCCATACGATTTACATCAGGCCAATTTGGACACCGAGGCATAAACACGAGATCACTACATAATGCATGAAGGGATGTAGGTGGTTATCTGCTGTCAGCGTGTCTTCGATTACTATCACAAATCCCATGCAAGCGCAGGAGGGTGTCTCCCATAGCATAATACTGCTCCCAACAGCCTGCGTTCGTGACGCGCCACACGTTTCGAGGTGTGGAGACGACCAGCAATCTTTTCTTATTGAAAATGGAACCCCTCCAGCTGTATTTAATATTTCATATTTATTTGGCTACTAGTTTCGACGTTGCGTCAACGTGGTCTTCAGACCCGTGCACTTCGATGATATCAGTTGTGTGTGGCTGAGACCAATACGTGCTCCACATGGATGACGGGCAGTAACTAGTGACACTAATATTGGTCTCACCGCGGACTTCTAGTACTCAGCCACACCCAATTGATATCATCAAAGTGTACGGGCCTGAAGAGGACGTTGACGCAACGTCGAAACTAGTAGCCAAATAAATATGAACTCACAGCTGGAGTAGTTCCATTTTCAATAAAAAAAACCGGCTGATGTCCCACCAACATCCAATTTAAATATGGATGTACGAAGACCAGCAATCTAAAGTAACAAAATGTTTGATTCACTCGAAGAGCCGACACGTTCTCATTGATCGACGGTCGTATCCCGATGGTCCCTTGCCCACTGCAGTCGTAATTGACTATTTCGTTGGGTCAACGTGTGAACACGTAGGGCTGGTCTGCTGCGGAGATCCATGTTCAATAATGTACGATAACAGTGTGCTCCGAAACAGTCGTACGTGTACCAGCATTGTACTCCTTCGCCAGAGATGCCACAGATCTCCATCCATCCTCCTTTATAGAGCAGAGAAGCCTCCGAACCCCATGCTCTGTGAAGAGTCGTGGACGTGCGACCATTTAGCGCCAAGTGGTAGCTTTACTGTCCCTCCTCTACCTCTATCCGTAGATGCTCACGACAGTAGTATGTGAACATTCGACTAGCATAGTCGTTATCGAGATACTCGTTCACAGCTTCTGCGTAACGATAACCTGCCCTTTGCCAGAGTCGCTTATCTCAATGGATTTCCCCATTTGCAGCCAATATCTCCGCTATGGTCAACCCCTCTCCACGTCTGCTCCGCTTACATACTTTCGTTTGCGCTTCACGTGTCCGCAACGTCACCAGGCAGTATCCAACGTCGCGGTGAGCAATAGTCATAATATTTTGGCGAATCAGTGTATGTAGCAACCGTGTTTCTACGTCGCTTCATAACTTGCTCCTCCCCGTCTTGGAGTTGATGGCAGTTGCGCAATCCACTTCATCCTGTTTCCAGCCCCACTCCGTTGTCTTATGGCGCCATCTGCCGCCCAGGTACCTACAGGAATGCGGCGACTTTCCGACCACCTCTGTTCCAGCCCGTAGGCTGCAAGTTAGCGATCGAAGAGATAACGCTACTAACGGTAGTAGTCATTGACTGTGGTGTTTGGTAGTGAAAATGCAAATGGTGCAGTCTTTGTGCAGTGAAAATAAAATTCAGTTGACTGAAGTCACTAAAAATTTTTTGTGTCTCGTGAAAACTTACAAAAATATCCCACACGTCATTCTGAATGATGAGGTACCCAACAAACTCCAGTGTCAGACCCTACAAGCGATTGGTTTGGCATCATGATGGGGTTTAGTATTGTAATCTGGAGTGAGATCGGACAACACCTTGCTTCCTCCCTCGTAAATCTCACAAAATGACCATAACGGGAAAATTTGACAAATTAGAGCTGATACAGATGCCTACACCCAGTCGTTCTTCCCACGCGTCGTTGGAGAGTGGAGCAAGGAAGGGGGCATAAGTTAGTGGTACCACAAGTACCCTACGCCACACACCGTGTGGTAGTTTTCGGGTTATGATGTTGATGAAAGACGCGCCACATGTTTACCTGAAATACGTAGCTGACAAGGCTGTAGTCCCTGACAGTAGTTCTCAGTCAGGCTGATGAGCTCCAGCTTGGGAGCGTTTCTGTCATGATCCATTCCTCTGTGATGTCAGTGTAACAGTTAGATGATTATGGGATCCAAGAGTTGTGGCAGGATTCTGGATGTTTGAGCTACAAGCAATTTAATAGCAGTACTACTGGCAGTCTCTGGTAGAACGTGTATTTACTGCTGGAAGCTGTGACAGAACCGGCAATCTGTGCGAACAACCGGTACAGATATAAGTCGGAAAGATTACGAACCGCACGGCGTCTTCACAGCCACAATGGTCATTCCCCGGCCTGAATGATTTCTTGGGAAAGCAGTGAAGCTGTAAGCTACTGTCCGTTCTGTGACTCTGTATTGCCCTCCGTCCCCTGTATTCACCTGTCGAGACAGTGCATAAAGTCGCTTTCCCACGCCCTATCAGTCCTGCCTGTAGATCGCGGCGACCGAAAACTGAATGCAATCTATTTCTGTGGCATTCTGGTAGCCCCAATCAGAGAACTTTTCTTTGTCTCTGAGCAGATTCTCTTTAATATCCGACGCCAAAACTTCGTAAAGCACCGCAAGAAGAAGGCTTTATGGAAACTTTTATGGACGAGTCCTTCATAATATAGCTGATGCGAGACATTTTGAGTACACAGGGCGATCCTTTAGTGCGTCGATGCTGCAAGCCCACTGAGTCTTGACAAATGGTGACTAGACGTCCCTTATTTTACGGTATCGTCCCTTATTTAGCTTATGCTCAACAAATGGTTCAAATGGCTCTGAGCACTATGGGACTTAACTTCTGAGGACATCAGTCCCCTAGAACTACTTTAATCTAACTAACCTAAGAACATCACACACATCCATGCCCGAGGCAGGATTCGGGCCTGCTACAGTAGCGGTCGCGCGGTTCCAGATTGTAGCGCCTAGAACCGCTCGGCCACGTCTGCCGGCTAGCTTAAGCACCCCCTTGTCTCGACGAAATACACACGGAATGTATACTCTCCCGTTTGTCATTACCCCCCCCCCCCCCCCACCCCCGTAATTTGAAATAGCATGTTTTTAAGTAACTTATAGCGTAATCAACAGGCAAACAAATGTGATCACATCCAAAGAATAAAAAAATACACTCTTCGATTGAACTACGCTGAGCGAGGCAAGATTTTTTAATTTCTTTCATTGGTAATGTTTGCACATAGCGAGCAATTTATGACCTACACTTTCTTTGTACAATACCCACTGCTTTAGGCTGCCGCGTTTGGTAAGTGTGGTTTTAGAATGTGAGAATCACTGTCACTTGATGACACATTGCAAACTTTTCACGTGAATGCCAAAAAATAGTATGTATTTATTAACTAAATTAGGTCTGAGCTCCCACATGTGAAATTAGAACAAAAAAATTATTTTGCACGTTGTGTGAAAGTACTTCTTCCATCTAGCGTGGAGGTTGATCTGACGTTGTGCTAAACGCATTAACGTGAAAAAAGAAAACTGTTTCCACTTAAACTTCGTTACACAGTATGATGTCCTTTCTTACAAAACTTTAAAATAGTGTTATTGTAAATGGTGAAGAAGGGCGTCTTCCTGGTGACGAAGGTTTGCTAACTTTCCATGCAATGAAACGTAACCATTCCTTCAGGTCAGTGGACTTCACTGGCTGCGGTCATCAGGTAGCTGAGAAGAAATTTACCTGTCACAGAACAAAGTGTGAATCTATACTACCGAATAGTATGGCACATAGCATCTAGTTTTTGAGAAGCTCAAAAACGCCAAATACATTTTAGTTACGGTGGCCACTTCTAATCACGAAAATTGGTACTAGTGTTTGATAGATATTTCGTGCTAAGTAGGACATTCAAAGAAAACTGACATACTTCCGGAATATAACAGGTGAAACGGCTGATTTTAGAACGAATCTTATCGTGGAAGTTCCTAATTAATTCGATATGAGGGATTAAATTCTTGCAGTCTGTCGTGGCAGCTGTAAGAAAAATTTTGGACGTGCAGGAAGAAAAGGGCAGAACAACGTTCTTGGAAGAGCAAGAGGAGCAACATTCATGGCGTAGGTTGTGCAGCGCATAATGCAATACAAACCAGTGGTGGTATTTTTCTGTTAGACACAGAAGTCTTTCAGTTCTACGACATTTAAACCACTTGTATTGAAGAACTGAAACAGCAGTTTTCTGAAGTGGAATATAAACAGGTGCTTGTTAGTGATAAAAGCACGTGGATGGCTTCCCTTGGAACCGGCTGTAAATAGAGCTATCGATATTTACGAGAGCTTATTTTTTTCCCTCGAAAAACCTTCTATCTTAAAATCATTGGTTATAGATCCTCCATCACTGCTTCGTCTCTGTTTTATTCAGAGGTAATTGAAATGTTTTCACCAACAGTAAAAACTATTGACACCCCAGATATGTCAACAACTGGATTCAGTTCAAACGTCTTCTTTGGAAGTCGGTTCAGCAAAATATTAAAACTTTAGCAATGTTTGCTGCTAATATCCTCAAAGAAATATGTAAAGATAAACTATCTGGGGAGCTGAACCATGTTGAAAATGTATGTGATTTCAAAAGCCATCAATTAAGAACTGTTAAGAGCCTTGGCGAAAAATCCTCTACCATTTTCAACTCTCTTGCATCCCAAGACATCTGCTGCAAAAATTTGACTCTTATTATTGCGTCTGTACTGACTCTATCTGGCATAAGTGTTGCTGCAAACGCGGTGTTTTCTATCACAAAAGCTTTATGGGATGATGAAAAGAACAAGTTTAGTATCGAAACTGTTACGGAAATAATTTTACCTAAGACTCGTCTTCAGGTACGTCACATGTTGATTTTTATCAAATTCTGTTTTAAAAAGCGAAGTCCTGAATGACGTATATTCTTCTGCTGAATATACCAGAGATTTTTTCAGAAAGCACCCATGGACAAACTTACAGTTCAGTACAGACCAGTATGAGAAATAAGTAACGTATTTAAGTCATGATTACTGTCTACCCTTCTTAAAAAACCTCGTTATATGTAAGTGATGTTTTGTGTTGGGATGTGACCACAACAAAATATTTACTCGATTAGTAATGCAAAGTATTTTGATGTGTTTCTTTCCTTATTGCGATTTTTAACACGAAAGTAAGATGATCTGTACAGTTGTAGCGTAAACCAAATATGTTAATGCAAAGGTATTACATCAGTACAGTAGTGTGATAACTAAAGTTTTTGGCAAAATGTAGATTCATTAAAACTTGGGACCAATGACATAGCAGTTTGGTCACTTCCCCCATCTTTTAAACCAACCAACCATTAAAACTTCTGATTTGTGTTCCACAATTAGATTTTGGAAATCTGGTCATCCTATCTTAACGACACATTTGAGCTCACCGCTAAGATCCTCTGCAGGCTAGGATATCAAGCTGGTTTATGCTTGGAGCAGCTACTGTCGCTCTCGCCCTGAAACTCGGATTGTGCCCGGCTGCTTCAGGGCCGCGCGAGCAGTGCCGTTGTTTTGTTCCTCGTTTACACGATACCACGCACACCATGTCTCTGCATTCACATTCATGCTCTGCAAACCACTGTTGGTGCACTCTGAGGGTGCTCCCATTTACAAGCTGCAATACGTTTAATCTTCTCTTCTTGATCTCTAAAAACGATACGTAGGGAGCTGTAGTATGTTCCCCACTTAATGCTAGTACTTGATACTTTATAAGTGCTGTTTCGTGTGAGAGTTTGCGTCTATCTTCATATCATCAAACATCTGCCTGGTCAGGTTTTTCTGCATTTCCCTAACGCCCAGACAAATATGGGACAATTTTAATAAACATTTTAGGAACAGCGATCAAAAAACTTTTAAAAGTTTTTTCTTTTTAAAATTCAGTCTTGGTCGCACCACGTATGCTACAAGAACATAGGTGACCGGTTTCGGTCATACCACATGATCATCATCAGACCTGTAATTTAATTAAGAAAGCAATAGAAACCTTACTAGATCGACAATAAAATATGACAAAATGCTTATAAGGATAAAATACAATAAGACTTGTTATACCCATGGCATCCTTCGACGATGGCAGGTGGAGCACTCTTCTCAGCTGCTGTGATGTCAACTGGTGCAGCAAGTGACGGACATACGCTTAATAATAACGTAATAATAGTTATGTATAAAATATCTCTTTACAACCATGGAACTACTGTGATCAAGACTGAATTCTCAAAAGAAAATAAATTTAAATATGGGACAATTTGCGCCGGCTTTCCTTTGAATGCATCCAGTATCTGCTGAGAGCCCTATTTGGTATGGATGCCAAAACTTGAACAGTATTCTAGAATGGATCGCACGAATGTTTAGTCAGAAATCTCATTCGTAGACTAACCGAATTTTACCAGTATCCTACAAATAAGACCGCTATACGTAGACATTAACGTTGGATGTGAGCCTACCAGATCATTTGAGGAGAGAGACCTTAAAGTGACGATCTGAGAGAGGCACTTAATTCAGCTGATTTTAGACGGAAATTCACCTGCGACCAGATTCATCCCTACTGTTTCACGATGGATAATGTTGGGTGTCATAATTTTTGGATAGTAGTATTTCTCTTTCACTCAATTTATTGTTTTCTGCTTTTCGATAAAATGTTAGGGGAAAATCTACACGTGGCAGCTGTAGTCATGAAATAGATTTGTGCGAAAACTGACGAAATATTACCTCAGAATGAGCAGGCCTACCAATCGCGCTTCTCCGAAAACTGCATTGTAATATTTAACTACTTCTGGCTCAGTAATACTCAAAGGTAAACTGCAAACTTGTTGCAAAAAACGTAAGTGTCTGAAAAAGTGTCCGGATATTTTTTCAGTTGTTGTCAAAACTAGTTAGTGTCTGTAGTTTGGATGGTCTACAGTGAAAGGATGCATCCATAGCTGCTCTTCTTTCCCTTTGTCGTGGACATATCACTATATTTGTAGTCAGACGATGCAGAGAATATCGTTTTTGTTTCACGCACTGCTTAGTAATCCAGGCAATTATCGATGTGAACAGCCTGTTTCCGGCGATCTGCCAGCTGCCAGCGAGGCTTCAGCACAAATGTGCGTGAGGGTGACTTGCGTGGCGCCTTTTTCCACAGTGCCAAACAACTCATCGCTATGTGTAGCCTTTTTACATAATTAGAAATATTCATATCATAACATACAGTGTAAATGATTGTGATGTGTTGGCAAATGTGCCAACACCTTGTAGATAGAGGAGGCCGAAATGCACGCTATCTAACGCAGACGGGCGTGAATTCTGGAACAGGATAAGTAGTGAATGCAATAAGAAAAGTATGCAGCTCCTCGAATACTTAACTTTTATTCCTTGTGTGAATACAGCATTCTTGATGAGACATTTCATACGACAACCATCAAACTATGTAAGGCTAATGGCGCCTTGCTAGGTCGTAGCCATGGACTTAGCTGAAGGCTATTCTAACTGTCTCTCGGCAAATGAGAGAAAGGCTTCGTCAGTGTAGTCGCTAGCAATGTCGTCGTACAACTGGGGCGAGTGCTATTCCGTATCTCGAGACCTGCCTTGTGGTGGCGCTCGGTCTGCGATCACACAGTGGCGACACGCGGGTCCGACATGTACTAAATGGACCGCGGCCGATTTAAGCTACCACCTAGCAAGTGTGGTGTCTGGCGGTGACACCACAGATTGCATTAACTGATGTACAGTATACAGGAAAGTAATAAAAACATGGCACCGTTACAAGTGCTGCTGGAACGCTCCAAAGCAATTTTCTGGCACCTTAAGAAAAATCGCTGCCCGTTTAGGTAACATTGTGATTGAAACGTGCTTTGTGCAGCGTTTGCATGAATCCATGAAGGAAAATTTTTGAAGTGAAAAAATCGTCATTTCAGTTTGTAGTGTGCGAAAGACTAAGCAACTGATGTAAATAGCGAGATAGGTTAAACCACATATAGCACTTCGTCTTCAGGCCACGAGTGGCCCGTCGAGACCATCTGACCGCCGTGTCATCCTCAACTGAGGATGCGAATAGGAGGGTCGTGTGGTCAGCACACCGCTCTCCCAGTCGTTATGTTGGTTTTCGTTGACCGTAACCGCTACTATTCGGTCGAGTAGCTCCTCAGTTGGCATCACGAGGCTGAGTTCACCCGAAAAATGGCAACAGCGCATGGCGGCCCGGATGGTCACCCATCCAAGTGCCGGCCACGTCCGACAGCGCTTAACTTCCGTGATCTGACGGGAACCGGTGTATCCACTGCGGCAAGGCCGTTGCCAAACCACATGTAGGATGATGCAAAAAGATGCGCATAAACTGAACTGATACAACAGTCGAAATAAAAGTACTT
This sequence comes from Schistocerca serialis cubense, assembly GCF_023864345.2. Lineage (NCBI taxonomy): Eukaryota > Metazoa > Arthropoda > Insecta > Orthoptera > Acrididae > Schistocerca > Schistocerca serialis. The sequence continues at coordinate 63,337,499 of NC_064638.1, read as the reverse complement.
TGCGATATGAACTTATGGCCCTAGAGGTTGTTCTCAGCCAGTGAAAGCTTTTGAATGTGCGGAACAACAAGGAGAAGCAATGAACACGCGCCCTTGGTTCAGCGAAGGTAATGCACTGTTTACTCAGCAAATATGTACATTACAGAAGATGTTCAAAATGGTGACTACGACATTCCATGGAAGCATAACATCTTCGTACAAAATGCTGACACACTTTACAAAGTACACGAGGCGTCGCACAGATCTCATCAGACGTTGCAAGTATTCCAGCGAGAAGTGTTCATTTGTCGAGAGTTAGCGTTACACGAAGCTTTTGGTATGTCCCCACACAAAAGAATGAGGTTCATCTGATAAGCGGGGTGACGTGGCCATGTAATTCTACCTGGCCTTCCAATCCAACGCCTGCCACATGCGACACTGAGTATGTCACGTACTTTCTGAGAAAAGTGTGCAGGTAGTCCATATACTCGCATCCACATTTGACGACCCATGTTAAGCGATAGGCGTACGTCGTCTGACAGTTCTGGAAGACCTTGTATCTCCATTCAGACCTGATGACAGGAGGTGTGGTCTGATCACTGACTCAGGATTACTTCCTAGACCGTAAAGTCCTATTTCAAAGTTGTCGTATTTCGACTCGTCCATCAGCTCCTTCATTTTGTACCAAACCTTTAGATTGATCCTAAGCTTGAAACTATCAGAATATCTATTCCTACCACTGACTTTCGCCTCTCTCTCTCTTACCCGTGACCACCTGAGACCCAGTGAGTGTCGCTCGCACAGCAGCTGCCGGCGGCGGAAGGATGGCCCTTCTGCATAGCTCGAGCTCCCTCCCTGCGGGCACTGATGCTCGCTTCTCATTTCCTACACCCTTGCTACAGTTCGTTAAAATGTTTCACTTCCTTTCACTTTGAAACAGTTTTGGGAACTTCTGATGTTGACCGCATTTAAAATGAACCTATCTTCATTTCGTCATTCAGTTGCACATCACCAGCTGCTTTCACCGCGAGGCGTACATCGAAGGCCTAAAAAAATCAGAGCTCCTTCTACACGCCACAGTAATACGAGTAAAATGTGAGCGTAAACTGAAGTCTCCACTGTACATGTAATCTGAGCAATTCGATCCAACATCGTAACGAATTCGTTTACGCTACTGAATAATCCCAGTGGTTATGACGGCTAGATGCAGCTCTGATATTTTAAGTTCTTGATGGTAGCCATCCGACATAACTAGCTGATCGTGGACAAGGGAACTAAGGAATAAAGAAATGCTCATTTTAAAAAGTATGAACAGTGAAAGATCGTAAAATTATTTTAAACTTCACTACTGCAAAGCGGAGGGAGGGAAATAATACTTCTTTTATGTCGGCTTGCGGTTCTGATAGTGTATTGAAACAATTTAGTGACTCATGTAAGTGCTCTTAGTTCAACTACAGCTTCGTTTTACTTACTCTCGAAGATAATTAGTAGCTACATAATGGTGAAATGCGTATTGCTAAGAGCATGTATGACATCAGAAAATATTTTTAACTGATCGTTGGTTCTATCACGGGGACAGCAGCCAACAGAGTGCGTCATACATTACCGTACTGTTGACTGAAACTCAATAGCTCTTCATCTCAAGATGAACCACAAAGAACGAGAAGGCTGATCTGAAGTGCCCTGATATCATGAAGTAGGCTCCAAATAATAAAGACTCATCCGATGTTAATTCTCTCCAATTTCACAGTTCGAAAACCTCACTGAGAAGTTTTTACATTCTAAATATATAAATACAATGAATTGAACTCCCTAATAGAAGATCAGGACTCGGAAACTAATGGTAGTTGAACATCTAGCTGGCCAACTCCCTCTCCAAAAACGGGTGCAGTCGCAGGAAGCCTAGATTCTAATAACACGATGACCCACCGTGAAAATAATATTTTCTTGTATCTGTAAGTGCATTCACACTGTACAAAATAACAGTCCTCATAATGTTGCATACAGACCAAGCCATTTCATGATGGCAGAAATTTTCTACAACCTGAGTACAACTACACCTGATATCACCGAATGACCAAAGGGCAGAATCGCCGGTGTCACGAGGAGGTATCTTTGGGTGAGCGCTCACCAGCCCCGTGACTAGACGACTCAGTGACCCGAGAAGGTGACAGAAAGGTAGCTGAGAGATACACACGGAAACGCTCATTCACAGTACATTACTTGCGAGGCCTTCTTGAATCTTGCGAGTTAGGTAAGCCCATGATATTTCGCCTTAAGTTATAACGCAGCCATGGTGAAGGGACCAGATTTCGGTACTATTAGGAGATTATAAGCCCATGGGGAAAAATGTGCTCCCATTATCCTGACAGCTGAATGCAACTATATCTTAATGTAAGAATATTTCCAAGGGCAACATGAATGACACTGTGAAAGTTTTTAACCGTTCTTACTTTCCTTTCCCTTGCACATTTGGGAGAACACCTTGTGAGAACTCATTTGATGTTAACAGAGCATTTTTAGCCCGAAAGTCAAGCACCCCAAGAATATGCAGTGCTATTTCGTTATGTTCATGTAGGCTTATATTTAACGAGCAGGATTTCTCACAGTGAGATTACAACACAGCTCTTCAGTTGTGAGTTTCGCAGCTGACGATATGATCATGTTGATGAGAAACAGTAGCGTATGCCCATAAATAGGAAACAGCGGCGTCATCAACTATCAGTCACTCTATTTCTTTGTTTTGTTTCCCTGACACATTTCGGAGAATGCATAAAAACTTGACATTTTTCCTTTGAGTGTTATCTCACAATTGAGACGAAATATCTAAACGCAGGTATGAAAAGTCTACTTGAACTGTGCATAGAACACAATTTAAATAGATATGTGATCAACGACAATTGTTTCAATAATGGAAAAGACTGATCTACTAAAGGAGAGAGATGGTTTCTGATATTATTTGGTACTCTGAAAGAAAAAAAGAGAGAAATAAAAAAGGAAAAAAGAAATCATATACAGTATTCCAAATATTGTTTGGTATGTTTCTATGTATTTATTCACTCGCGTGAATTAAAGGCTTTCGTGTTGTTTGGACTACTCCTCCAGTTTTCTGCAATATGGAGCATTTACCGTACACATTGGCCTCGATAATTTACTACGAAATTAGCCTTGGTCACTAAAGTATTCCGTTATCGTTGCTAGTTCCTTAAGGCTGTAATAATTCACCCTACTTTTTGCAAGAAGGTCGATCCTACAAACCTCACTTTCACAGTAGACAGCACCCAGAACACATCCCATTTTGGCACCACTGTCACCGCTTCTGACGTGTGAGTTTTCGTCCCAAATAACGCCGGGGATGCAGTAATAGACTCTCTTGCCACAGGTAGTGTACTGAGACAAGAAAGTCGCTCGTTGAAAAGGGCCGTTACTCCCATACAGCCAGAGCTGCAGCGAGTGGTTACCGTAAGTCGCTTAATTGGAGGAATGTAAAGATAGGTCGCCGACTGGCCACGACAAAAGCGATAACAGCACCTGGATGTGGTCCTCGCACTAATCCTCTACCTGAACGTGACGTCATCCCACCCTGCGACGACAACATGCCAAGTCACTCTGCTGGGCACAATAGGATGATAAGAAGACACTGCAGTCGAAGTTAACGCTACTTGACCACAATTGACCACTGTGTTCTGGTCTCGTTGTGGAACACATTGCTTTTTTAAGGTCATCAATCTTCTGACTGGTTTGATGCGGCCCGCCACGAATTCTTCTCCTTTGCCAAATTTTCCACATCAGAGTAACGCTTCCAACATACGTCCTCAATTATCTGACGTATGAATTCAAATCTCTGTCTTCCCCTACAGGTTTTACCCTCTACAGCTCCCTCTACTAACATAGAAGTTATTCGCTTATATCTTAACGCATGTTCTAACATCCTTTTTCTTGTTAGTGTTTTCCATATATTCCTTTCCTCGCCGATTCTACATTCGTTACATTATCAGTCAACCTAATTTCCAACATTCTTCTACGATTTTCGAAATTCGAATGAAATGCTATCTATCCTTTATACCTTATACCATATTAACTCTTCCAAAGCCATTTTAAATTCTGGTTCTGATAATGGATCTCATGTCTCTTCTATATTGACTCCTGTTTCCTCTTCTATAATGTCATCGTCAGACAAGTCTTCAGCCTCGTAGAGACCTTCAATGTACTCTTTTCACTTATCCGCTCACTCCTCTGCATTTAACTGAGAAATTCCCTTTGCACTCTTAATGTCACTACACTTCTTTTTAATTTCACCGAAGGTTCTTTTGACTTTTTTATATGCTGAGTCAGTCTTCCCTACAATCATTTATTTTTCGTTTCCTTCTCGTTTCTCATGGAGCTATTTTGCCTTAGCATCCCTGAACTTCCTATTTATTTCAATCCTAAGAGTCTTATATTTCGTTATTCCTGAATTTCTCTGAACATTTCTGTACTTCCTTCTTTCATCCATTAACTGAAGTGTTTCTTCTGTTACCTTGGTTCTACCTATGTTTTTCTTTCCAACTTCTGTGATTGTCGTTGCTCTTCAACTGAACTGTCTACGGAGCCTTTCATTACTGCAATATCTACAGCCTCATACAATGTCAAGCGTATCTCTTCTTTCCTTAGTAATTCCGTACCCAACTTCTTTGTGCATTGATTCTTTCTGACAGGTCTCTCGAACTTCAGCCAACCTTTCATCACTACTGAATTGTGATGATCTTCTCTTGGGTACGGCTTCCAATCCAGCATCTCATTTCGGAGTCTCTGCCTAGCCATGATGTAATCTAACTGAAATATTCCCGTATCTCCCTGCCTTTTCCAAGTTACCACCTCCTTTCGTGATTCTTGAATAGAGTATTCGCTCTTGCTAGCTTCAATTTATTGCGAAACTCTATTAGTCTTTCTCCTCTGTGTTTTCTCCTGCAACCCTTTCTTCCACTACTTCACCTACAGCCGCATTCCAATCCCCCATGACAATCAGATTTTCATCTCCCTTTACGTACTGAATTACTGTTATTTCCTCATACATTGTCTCTCTTCATCTTCTGTGACGTCGGGATGTGTACCTGAACTATCGTTGTTGGTGATGGCCTGCTGTCGTTTCTGACGAGAACAACCCCATCACTGAACTGTTCTTAGTAATTCACTCTCTGCCCTACCTTCCCGTTCATAACGAATCCTAATCCGGTTATATCATTTTCTGCTGCCGTTGATGTTATTCTATAGTCATGCGACCAGAAATCCTTATCTTCTTTCCATTTTACTTCACTGACCCACAAAATATCTATATTGAGCCTTAGCACTTCCCTTTTCAGATTTTCTAGCTTCTCTACCACGTTCAAATTTATGACTTTCCACGCCCCGACTCGTAGAACACTACCATTTCGTTGTTAATTCAATCTTTTTCTCATGGTCGCCTCTACTTTGGTAGTCCCCTGCCGGAGATCAGAATGGGGAACTGGTCCGTAATTTTTTGCCAATGAACAGACTATCGTGACACTTTCTCAGTTACAAGCAACATGTCCTGTGGATACAACGTAAGTCACTTAAACGCAGTGATTTCCGTTGCGTTCTGCATCTTCATGTCATTGTTCATTGCTGATTCATCCGCCTTTGGGGGCAGTTCCCACATCCATGGCAAGAGTTTGCCTTGGACCTCTATTGGTTTATTAAATAGCAATATTTTTCAGTTGCGTTTTGTAGGATGTTTTTGTGCTTCCCAAATCGATGTAGAATTGCAGATACATTTTTCGGGTTTGCCGCTGTATAACATTCTAATAGTCCCTTGATAATGCTTCCAATCAACTCTTCGGTATCCCAGGTGGTTAGGGTACTTAGTGCTACAGGACTAGTCTGGTGAAATTCACGAGGCGGCTGCAAAATTTATCGGGGCCACTTTCAGGAATCATACATGCGTGGAAAAGATTTTAAAGTTGGACGAAAATAGCGCTTACAGTGTCCACTGCCGTGAGAATAGCGGCCTTCCGCCGTTGCGGCGAAGCCAGTGTGACCCTGCGAGTTGAATTAAATCTCCTCAAAGAGCTACGTCATGTTTCTTGGTTCTTGGTTCAGTATAGTAATTGCCACCAGTGAGCTCCAGATTGGGTTCAACTGAAATCCCACATCACTGTTGATTAAATTTTCATCTGCACTGATATTTATGATGTCAATAACAAAATTTATTGTAGAGAAAACGATCTGAAGCATTGTGAAATCATTTGTCTGAAAGTAAGAAATAAAGTAGCTAAGTATTCACTATTTGGTTTTGCTACTCTTGCAGTGAACGTGCTTGCACATAAAATTACTGGATGTAAGCTCCACCCGTTGTACAAAACACCGTTTTCTTTCATACTGATATAAAATATATTAGTAATTTTTTTGCCATCGGCATTGAGTTTATTTCATTCAAAGCTGTGAAAAGTGAACATATTTTTGCTACTATATGCAATTAAGGAGAATATGGTTGGCGAATGAACACACTACTCTATATCTAAACCTATTTTGTTGTGGAAAGATATTTCGCGAGTGTATTTGCAGTTCAAATAACTTACGGGTACATAGCCGGTCGACATCGTCGACAACCGCCAATATTTCGACAGAAGCACACCCTGCAATTTTCAAGGTAAAACTGCAGCGCTGTGCAAGCGAATTTTAAACCTTGGTTTCCACAATAAATCGTTAAAGATAGCGTGCACACTGTTATTACTTGCGCCAACACAATCAAAAGATGACCGACATCAGAAATTATCGATAGTGAAGTTAATAATCAACGGATGAGGTAGCATGAACTCTGTCCCTCAGTGCTTTGCTGGTTTTGGCGCTATGTGTACGGCATGTGTGTGTGTTTGTGTTTGTGTTTAGCGCTTTGTGTCGTCTTTTCTGTAAGGTGCCTTTATTGTGTTAAATGGTGTGACACTGCATAGTGAGGGTCTTTTTTTTTTTCTCACCAATCTTCTGACAGGTTTGATGCGGCCCGTCACCAATTCCCCTCCTGGGCCAATCTCTTCATCTCAGAATAGCACTTGCAAGCTGCACCCTCAATTACATGCTGTATGTATTCCAATCTCTGTCTTCCTCTAAAGTTTTCACCTTCTACAGCTCCCGCTAGTACCATGGAATACATTCATTGATGTCTTAACAGATGTCCGATCATCCTATCTCTGCTTCCTATCAATGTTTTCCACATATCCCTTTCTTCTCCGGTTCTGCGCAGAACCTCATTGTTCCTTACCTTATCAGTCCACCTGATTTTCAGCATTCGCCTATAGCACCACATTTCAAATGCTTCGATTCTCTTCTGTTCCTGTTTTCGCACAGTCCATGTTTCACTATCGTACAATGCTGTGCTCCAGACGTACATTCTCAGAAATTTCTTCCTCAAATTAAGGCATATGTTTCATTTTTTCCAGTGCTACTCTACTTTTGATGTCCTCCTTGCTCCGTCCGTCATTGGTTATTAGGCTGCCTCGCTGTTCTCATTTCTGTTATTTCTCATTACTTTAGTCTTTCTTCGATTTACTCTCAATCCATATTCTGTACTCATTGGGTTGTTCATTCCATTCAGCATATCATGTAATTCTTCTTTGTTTTCACTCAGGATAGCAATGTCATCAGCGAATCGTATCATTGATACCCTTTCACCTTAAATTTTAATTCCATTCCTGAACCTTCCTTTTATTTCTATCATTGCTTCTTCGATGTACAGCTTGAACAGTAGGAGGGAAAGACTACATCGCTACCTTACGCCCTTTTTAACCCGAGGACTTCGTTCTTGGTTGTCCACTCTTGCCTCTTGTATATATTGTATGTTACCCGTCTCTCCCTATAGCTTACCCCTTATTTTTCTCAGAATTTCGAACATCGTGCACCGTTTGACATTGTCGAACGCTTTTTCCAGGTCAACAAATCCTATTAACATGTATTGATTTTCTTTAGTCTTGCTTCCATTATCAGCAGCAACTTCAGAATTACCTCTCGGGGTGCCTTTACCTTTCCTAAAACTAAACTGATCGTCATTTAGCACATCTTCAATTGTCTTTTCGATTCTTCTGTGTATTATTCTTGTCAGCAAATTGGATGCATGAGCTGTTAAGCTGATTGTGCGATAATTCTCTCACTTGTCAGCTCTTGCAATCTTCGGAATTGTCTGGATGATATTTTTCCGAAAGTCAAATGGTATATCGTCAGACTACTACACTCTACACGGCAACGTGAACAGTTGTTTTGTTGCCACTTCCTCGCAATGATTTTAGAAATTTTGATGGAATATTATCTTTCCCTCCTGCTTCATTTGACATTAAATCCTCCAAAGCCTTCCTAAATTCTGATTCCAATACTGGATCCCCCATCTCTTCTAAATCGACTCCTCGTCCTTCTTATATTACGTCAGACAAATCTTCCCCCTTATAGAGGCCTTCAATGTACTCTTGCCACCTTTCCGCTCTCTCCTCTGCATTTAACAGTGGAATTCCCGTTGCACTCTTAATGCTACTACTCTTGCTTTTAATGTCACAGAAGGTTATTTTGACTTTCTTATTTGCTGAGTCAGTCGTTCCGAAGGAGGTATATTCTTTTATAATCCGTTTTTCTGCTGTTAACGCCTTCTGTATGTGGAAGTTCTCTGTATTCTAAGTTTATGGTAGACTATAGGCTGTAGGAGGATTTTACTTTCTTTAAAAATCTATTTTAGTTGGATGATGGTTGTGCACTGCTCGGTGTTCTGAGTATCTTATTTTAAAGTTGCTGCAAATTTGCACAATCTACGCTGACTGATAAGTGTTACATGTAAGTTCACATTCGTCTGACCTGTTGAATTTACGTCTGGGTGTTCCCTGAGTTCCAAGATTTTATGTGTTCTGTTGTCAGTTCTGCTCCCGATTCGAAGTCTCAGTTTCTTTCAGTGTTTAATATTCTGTGAACTATTTTATTATTGTAGGAAAGTATATACAATTTTTGTTTCATACGTGTGCTCTTGCTTTTTTGAGTTGCATGTAGTCCTTGTCTCCGTGTTGAGTTGTGCCGTGTTGTGTGTTGCCATGCAAGGTCTTGCGTACATATGGCCTGTTCATTATATGCAAACGGAAAAACTGCTTGCATTTAGTTACTAACTCTCGCTTTTCAAAAACAACGCAACGTGTCATCTTTCGTGGACATGATGGACAGAGGATCGGTGCTACGGGGACCTACAAGAGACATTACTGCTGTCCACTTCATCGAATTTGTTGATTTTCGTAAGGCAGGGTACATCTTCACACCTGATCAATCCTTGTAGACAATAACTGGAAACTGTGTCCGGCCCAGGAATGTCCCCACGAATATCTGTATTGATTTGACGCTCCGTTTTGTATCTCGATAGACGTCAGCCTATACTCCTTCTTGCTGTGTCTGGCTGAAACTATCGTCCTCTCATTTGACAAAAATCTGTCTCCTCGAGTGCTACTGGAATCTTACACGTGTGCTCCGCCACTGCATTCTTTTCCTGTTTTGTTGTAATCCGTGTACGCATGCTAGTCTCTCCCGGTTGTTTGAGGAGGTTAGTCCCGATTAGAACATCCATACACAAACGATTCATCGACAAAATTATCACTTGACGTTCTACCAGTGTTAGCCAGCACATACGTCTAGAGCTTGTTAGTGGTCACTTCCTTACTGAGCTTTCATAATAAAGTAAGATCCTTCGACACGGTTTTCCTGTTTGACACTAAGCAGGAGATGGGCATTCACAAAAGTGATAGTAGACACATCAGACATGGAACAATGAAGATTTCCGCTTTGTAGCCTCGTTAACACTGTGTGTGCCCAGCAATAGCTGCAGTACTCGTCCCAAGCAATCGCACTTATTCAAACGAAGTTCTTCTATTCCGAAAGCTGTTGAACTAATGTAGAAAACTGTTTTACTGTAAAAAGAAGAAAATCGTCAAGCTGAATAATGTACCGTCTTTAATGGGGCGTAGATGATGTAAGACAAGTCTGAATTGAATATTCTTGTGCAGCAGAGTATCTCAAAAAGGAAATAAGTAAATGTTCTTTTTGTTGTGCGGCCAAGTGGATATGATGTAATGACAGTCAGTGGTTGTCGGTAGCTCGTCTCTATGAGTAAACCGCCAAACGAAGGCGGGAACGTTTGCGAGAATGTATGAGGACGATATAATTTTAAGTGTGTATTCATGCAGTCCGACCATGTTAAGTCACCTAGGCTTAAATTTTGTTTTCCTGTTTCCAACAAAGTCTTACTGTAGCTCCGCATGTGTTATTGGTTCAAATTCTATCCCCCCCCCCCCCCCAAAAAAAAAGTTATATATGATTATCTTAATCATAAACCTAGGTAAACACACGATAAAGTGCTTCACATTGTGGCAGAAGAAGCTGAGTACAACCTTGGTGTAGGCGTTATGATACTGAAGTCTTGCACCGAGGGTAGCGAGTTCAAATTTCATCTCGCTTGTAGCATTTTTATTTCTATGATCGGTTCGAGTACATTTGAGAAGTATCCACAAATGTCAAGAATCATTGTACTAGAATGTTCTGTAGCTGCATATATACTGCATGTGTTCTGGCCGGAGGCAGTTCGCTCTGCGCTCTTGTATGTTCAAGTGCTGAATAAACCTTCGGTAAGTGAAGCTAGTGTTCAGCTATTTATACCTTCTTCTACGTGACAATATATCTATTTTTGATGGTCCAGTAGAATCATCTAAAACGTAAGTATAGAATAACCTTTGTTTCAAAGCAAAATAACGCATTTTAACTCAACTCCTAGTGTGAGAATCGTATTAGATAAATTTTAGCAACTGCAACTGAGATGGTTAGTCTACTGAAAAGACGTCGAAATTTTTGTTTACTCCGTCTTATTTACAAAAAATTAATAAAATAAGCAATATTAAGAAAGCAATATTTAAATAATGTATCAGAAAAAAATTATTTCTCTTATTCGAAATCCACGAATGAAGTACGTGTATTTTACCCTAGATAACGATTTGTAGCTATTTAGCTGTAGGCCGTTGGGAGTCAGTTACTTGCACGACTCAACGGTACGTCCTAGGACGGACGAAGGGAACGTTTCAAGGCGTCCTCGCGAGAATTTTGTGCTCGAATCTTTTTTCTGTCTGGTAATTTTTACATGATATTGTGTTATTCCTCCTTGTTTCAGATCTTCTGTTACTGAATCAACCCATTTTCTTGTTTCAGTAGGGGCTCTAATACGACTTTGGTATGGTTCTGCAATTTGTCTTGTTGTTGTGTAGAATTCTAGATGGAATTTCTTTGATATTCGTGTAGTTGTTTGTATGCTTTCCAATTTTTAATTTGTTTGCAGTCTGTTCGTTCTCTCTTCAGCGGAAATTGTATCTAAAATGTTACTGATTACTTTTCGTGCTCTGTTTTCGAGCTCTTCCAGGCCACTTTTCCTAGTTGCAATAAGTGCCTGAGCTTCACACTGATGTGATGACTGCATTGTAGTGATTCAGTTTTATGTACTTTCAGACGCTATTTTTGTTGCCTATATCATTTGCAAGTGTGACAAAAATGGTTCAAATGGCTCTGAGCACTATAGCACTTAACTTCTGAGGTCATCAGTCCCCTAGAACTTAGAACTACTTAAACCTAACTAACCTAAGGACATCACACACATCCATGACCGAGGCAGGATTCGAACCTGCGACCGTAGTGGTCGCGCGGTTCCAGACCGTAACGCCTAGAACCGCTCGGCCAGCAAGCGTGACAGCCGTTCCTATTTTGCGGCAACGAATTACGTAAGTAGTGTCCTGAACTGTTTCGTGTAGCTACATAAACTGAGAAACTCCTTCGATTTTTCTATAATTAGATTTTAGAATATTGAGTAAGAAATTTTTGCTAGAGTTTCTCCCGAACGATTTTAGGAGCCTTAATCTTTCTGTTGTTTCTTTAAGAATTATTAGTTTTCTGTGTCCTTGCATGGGTGTCATTCTCATTATTATTGCTTATTTTTGTCCTTATTGCACAGAATCGGCTGAAATATCTCCGAGCGTAAGTCAACAGAGGAAAGTGCTGGCTACTGGCGTTGTTGATTGACACAGTCGTGAACACACGAAAAGGAATGTCAGTCGAGTATGAGACCTGGTGAACGGTAGGTGAGGAGGTAGACAGCTTTGGAGAAGCACGACTGCTCAGGACTGGGGATGCTGTGATTGGGGCTGGGAGTGGTGGGCGGGGGTGGAAATACTGGGGGGGGGGGGGGGGGGCACGTGGCCTACCGGAGGCAGCGCAGAGACGGCCTACGGCTGTCCGCAGAGCACACTACAGACAGACGATACGCTATACGCCGAGGCACTTCCAGGTATAGGCTGTCGCTCAACTGATGTGTCCCCGTGGTGGGGGAAGAGGCCTCTCCGGGGTGACCGCTGTACTGCTTTACAGAGCGACTGATGATTAATTTCCCGTCCAACATTGCAGTGCAGCTTGCGAGGAATCGTTAGAGCTAGGATTTCACCCGGAACAAGTCCCGCCCACTCACCCCCGGTTTCCCCGGTCTTCTTTAGGCGCCCTGGCATCGTTTCAGTTGACCCACGTGGTTTGCCGCTTTCGGCTGCACTTGGAGTGAATGTTAAATTAATATCTTGCTAGGTCTTAAATTTTGCCAGATAGTTAAAAGACACTTTACAAAAAACGTGCAGAATTAGCCTCAGCTGTGCCAGGTACTTCCACAGCAAACATAAGAGAAAACAATTTAGCACTGAATTCTTTAAATACGAGAACTCATCTACATCTACATACATACTCCACAATCCACCATACGATACATGGCGGAGGGTACCTCGTACCACAACTAGCATCTTCTCTCCCTGTTCCACTCCAAAACAGAACGAGGGAAAAATGACTGCCTATATGCCTCTGAACGAGCCCTAATCTCTCTTACCTTGTGGTCTTTCCGCGAAATGTAAGTTGGCGGCAATAAAATTGTACTGCAGTCAGCCTCAAATGCTAGTTCTCTAAATTTCCTCAGTAGCGATTCACGAAAAGAACGCCTCCTTTCCCCCAGAGACTCCCATCCGACTTCCTGAAGCATTTCCGTAACAGTCGCGTGATGATCAAACCTACCAGTAACAAATCTAGCAGCCCGCATCTGAATTGCTTCTATGTCCTCCCTCAATCCGACCTGATAGGGATCCCAAACGCTCGAGCAGTACTCAAAAATAGGTAGTATCAGTGTTTTATAAGCGGTCTTCTTTACCACATCTTCCCAAAATTCTACCAATGAACCGAAGACGACTATCCGCATTCCCCACAACTGCCATTACATGCCTGTCCCACTTCATATCGCTCTACAGTGTTACTCCCAAATATTTAATCGACGTGACTGTGTCAAGCGCTAGACTACTAATGGAGTATTCAAACATTACGGGATTCTTTTTCCTATTCATCTGCATTAATTTACATTTATCTGTATTTAGAGTTAGCTGCCATTCTTTGCACCAATCATTCAGTATTCAGATGAATAGCCTATGAAGAAACATACTTCTATCTGAGAAGAAGCACCGAAAGCTACAACGGGAAAACCTGACCTCAAAGAATAATTTGTTTGGAGAAGAGGAACCACAGTATACTTGACACTTCAGTTTCAGAACTCAGACAGTATATGTGAAACAAGCACCAATGTTCACTATACTTTCAGATGGCATCAAAATTACCTTGTCCTTGCTAGATCGATCGAAGCTGTTCTTGCGTGTTATTCACTGAATAGTTTTGCTGAAAAGTTTTAGGGGTGGAAGAAGAACTAGCACAGCATGAAGGACGTTTTACAGCCGTGAAACACTGCAGCATTTATTTCCTCTATAACTGCTCTGTGACAAACATACACATCACATTATTATTTTTTAAAAATGGTTTGAACGACATTTACGAAATTAATAAATCTTTTGGTTAAAAACAGACAGGACAAAGAATAACGACAGATAATTTTCCTGAGACGTTTGCAACAGCATGTAGGACACTAATCACACAGAAACAGCCACAATTCTTTATTACCTCGTTTATAATTAACAGGTATGGCATTCGAAGAATTTACAAGTTAAAATTCACCCATTACCCAAGAAATACTAACGAAATATGGCATATAAGCAAATATCTTACTGCTTTCATTAGCCATTTCTACTTTATGGCATTCTTATATTCTTTAATTTTCGTGAGCTACTATGAGGGCCTACATGAACAAAACGATTTTCACTTATTTCTACATAACATCGATTTTAGATAACAGATTTAGTCGACTGCATCCGTGGCTTTACTACCGACATGACAGATCCAAGACCATTGTTCACGCACTGTATGTTTGCTCTGCTGTTTCCCTCAAATAAACGTATTATAATAAGTGAATTAGGTAATGAAAATTTGTCCTTATTGTCCTTAAATAACATCACGTTATTTTTTGCTTTCTATTGCTGGCGATGCCTTCAATTCTCTAAAAATATTTTTTTTTAATAATGCACATTCATATTATATTACTATCCAGGAAAACTGAAATTTCTTGTCACTACTTAATCTCGTCACAGTGTAACATGAGTTGGACTGTGACGATAACAACTCTGATGTAGCTTCCAGTTTGTGTAACTGGCGGCTGTTTAGGGAGGACCTTACACTATGGATAGGCGTGGACGGTGGTGAATGGGCGGGACTTGTTCCGGCTGAAATCCTAACGCTAAGGGCACGTCAGCTTGCGTAGATCTACACCGATTCTGTACCTGGTCGTTCCTTTCCTAATTACGTGAATGAGCAATTTCTTTCTTCCGGAAATACGTATTCCCAAAATTTCCTTACTCTGCGGTAATTATGTTTCGATGTTGCGGTTTCTCTTCGTCATTGTACAATGTGTCAAGTTACACTGCAGTGTGTGCAGGCATGTTATATTTTATATTTTTGACGCTGGATTTTCTTGACTGTTTTTTCTTACGTAACAATTGTTCCCAAGTATGTCCGTGACTAAATGACAGTGCACTACATGGAGTCACACAGTGGCCTATGTATGTAGATGGCATGTAATACATGTATTAGACGTTCTTCTTTATAACAAATAACGATTGTTGAACTGTAAAAAAATTCCAGAATTAGATTTTCACTCCGCAGCGGAGTGTGCGCTGATATGAAACTTCCTGGCTGATTAAAGCTGTGCGCTGGACCGAGACTCGAACTCGGGATCTTTGCCTTTCACGGGCAAGTGCTCTACCAACTGAGCTACCCAAGCACGACTCACGCCCCGTCTTCATAGGAGAGCTTCTGTAGAGTTTGGAGGGTAGGAGACGAGATACTGGTAGCAATAAAGCTGTGAGGGCGGGGCGTGAGTTGTGCTTGGGTAGCTCAGTTGGTGGAGCACTCGCCCGCGAAAGGCAAAGGCGAAAGGCAAAGGTCCCGAGTTCGAGTCTCGGTATGGCACACAGTTTTAATCTACCAGGAAGTTTTGTAAAAAAATTGTCTGCAATATGTTTTTAGATCTGAAGATGAAAGTTTAACTTGTCGAGATATATACAGGTATTTATTTTGCGATCTGGCCAAATAAACGTCTTTAGTAAGGAGTCTACAGTACTCAGATTCAGAGATCGCTCTCCCGCTGACAATTTCAGGTAATCTTAAGAAAAATTGCTGCAGAGTACATAGAATAGCTGTGCCAACTACATACGCGTGTTAAAGCAGAAGAAATAACCAAATTAATTAATAACTGAAGCTAGAAGCGCATGCTTTTAGCGAAGGCAACTGATAATAGTGCAGAAAATTATAATACCGGCTTTCAGGAGATGCACTATCGGGAAAACAGCGAAACACAGTAGTTACATTGAAACATACTTTTATTACGTGTACTTTTTTGACTATAAAACAACGTAATGACAGTTACTGCAAGTGAATCACACCGTAGTTAAAAGTTCCTCACGGGCGTCCGTTGGGTCACTGTCTATACACACGATTCACTTTTGTTCCGTGTTGACTGTGATCTCCTCCCTGAGGAGCCAGTCGATGAACTCCTCGAAGCCCTCGTACCTCTGGCACCAGAGCTGCAGCAGGTGGTCGATGTCTGGGCGGTCGATGACGTCCCTGAGCCAGCGCTGGTGCCTGTTGGTGGTGGCCTTCTTCAGCAGCCACAGCCTCCTATGTTGGCACTTGAAGCTCTGGGCCTCGGGCGTGGGGGACCGTCTCGGCATCGTCTCTGGAACACAGGAAAGGTTTCCTCCGGTTAAAGAAAGCAAGAGAAGTAAGTAATTCACCGGAAACATGGTACAGGTTTAAAAGTGGGTCAATAGCACAGCTAATATAGAAAACAGCTCTGAAAAGAGACCTTCATTATAGCCAAACCTGAATGGAGCCGCAGTTAGCGTTAGTAGAGACGTGCGTGAAGCGTTTAGCCAAATGTAGAGTACATTTACATCTACCGACCTGACGGAAAATCCTAAGAGGATTTGTTCTTATGTTAAATGAGTAAGCTGATCAAAGCATTCTATACAGACAGTGATCATCACAGCATCGAAACGGAAGATAACAGAGACAAGGTCGAATTACTAAACTTCTTCCCCGAAAACGGTTAAACAGAGGGAGGACTGGACAGTAATCCATCCATTAAATTGTAGCACAAACGTCAGGATGAGAAATACTGATGCAAGCGTCCGGAAAATGGATACTCAACAAAAATCCGTCAACATAGGAACAGCGATTGTGCCTGTATATAGACAGGGTGGTCCATTGATCGTGACCGGACCAAATATCTCACAAAATAAGCGTCAAACCAAAAAAATACATAGAACGAAACTTGTCTAGCTTGAATAGGGAAACCAGATGGCGCTATGATTGCCCGTCGAGATGGCGCTGCCATAGATCAAACGGATATCAACTGCGTTTTTTTTTAAATAGGAAACCCCCATTTTTATTATATATTCGTGTAGTACGTAAAGAAATATGAATGTTTTAGTTGGACCACTTTTTTCGCTTTGTGATAGATGGCGCTGTAATAGTCACAAACATATGGCTAACAATTTTAGACGTACAGTTGGTAACAGGTAAGTTTTTTAAGTTAAAATACAGAGCGAAGGTACGTTTGAACAATTTATTTCGGTTGTTCCAATGTGATACATGTACCTTATGTGAACCCATCATTTCTGAGAACGCATGCTGTTACAGCGTGATTATCTGTAAATACCACATTAGTGCAATAAATGCTCAAAATGATATTCGTCAACCTCAATGCATTTGGCAATACGTGTAACGACATTCCCCTCAACAGCGAGTAATTCGCTTTCCGTAATGTTCGCACATGCATTGACAATGCGCTGACGCATGTTGTGATGCGTTGTCGGTGGATCACGATAGCAAATATCCTTCAACTTTCACCACAGAAAGAAATCAGGGGCGTCAGATCCGGGGGAAATGCGGGCCATGGTATGGAGCTTCGACGACCAATCCATCTGTCATGAAATATGATATTCAATACCGCTTCAACCGCACGCAAGCTATGTGCCGGACATCCATCATGTTGGAAGTACATCGCCATTCTGTCACGCAGTGAAACATCTTTTAGTAACATCGGTAGAACATTACGTAGAAAATCAGCATACATTGCACCATTTCGAGTGCCATCGATAAAATGGGGACCAATTATCCTTCCTCCCACAATGCCGCACCATCCATTAACCCGCAAAGGTCGCTGATGTTCCACTTGTCGCAGCCATCGTGGATTTTCCGTTGCCCAATAGTGCATATTATGCCGGTTTACGTTACCGCTGTTGGTGAACGACCCTTCGTCGCTAAATAGAACGCGTCCAAAAAATCATCATCTTCCCGTAATTTCTCTTGTGCCCAGTAGCAGAACTGTACACGACGTTCAAAGTCGTCGCCATGCAATTCCTGGTGCATAGAAATATGGTACGCGTGTAGTCGATATTGATGTAGCATTCTCAACACCGACGTTTTTGAGATTCTCGATTCTCTCGCAATTTGTCTGCTATTGATGTGCGGATTAGCCGCGACAGCAGCTAAAACACGTACTTGGGCATCATCACTTGTTGCAGGTCGTGGTTGACGTTTCACACGTGGCTGAAGACTTACTGTTTCCTTTAATAACGTAACTGTCCGGCGAATGGTCCGGACTCTTGCATGATGTCGTCCAGGATACCGAGCAGCATACATAGCACACGCCTGTTGGGCATTCTGTTCACAATAGCCATACATCAACACGATATCGACCTTTTCCGCAATTGCAAACGGTCCATTTTAACATGGGTAATGTATCACGAAGCAAATACCGTCCATACTGGTGGAATGTTACGTGATACCACGTACATATACGTTTGTGACTATTACAGCGCCATCTATCACAACGCGAAAAAAGTGGTTCAACTAAAACATTTATTTTTCTCTACGTGCTACACGAATATGTAATGAAAATGGGGGTTCCTATTAAAAAAAAAACGCAGTTGATATCCGTTTGACCTATGGCAGCGCCATCTGGCGGGCTAACCATAGCGCCATCTGGTTTCCCCCTTCAAGCTAGACAAGTTTCGTTCTTTGTAGTTTTTTCGTTTGACGCTTATTTCGTGAGATATTTGGCCCGGTTACTATCAGTGGACCACGCTGTATATAATTTCCGTACACAGACTATCAGAAAGAACTAGCTCCTCGTCTAGTCGTCTAGCAGCCGTCTATCGCAGCTCACTAAAGGATGGAAGCGGTTCTCATAACTGGATAAATGCCCAGGTCACTGTACTTTTCTAGAAGAGTCCTCAAACAGGACCCATTCCGCTGACGGTAGTTTGTGGTAGAATTTTTGAACACATTTATGGTCCTGTATTACATTTGTGGCGAGGGCGGCGGAGTGGTCGGGTATTGTCCTCGCATTAGTGAGAACGGCCACCCAGGCTTAAATTTCTAATGGAACCCGCAAATCGTGTAAGGTTTTTGCCGCGGTATTCCCTTCGAAAAAGTTACCACCAACATCCTCCCATCTCAAGACTGTCTCAACCTCTTATCATCCACGAAAATGGTTTTACGTTTCCTCTTTTCCGTAATGGCAGGATTGCCGAAATTAATGATTTGAGATAATATTAGTTGAAAACAGTCTTGGTTGCAATTTTAGTTTTTTTATTTACCAACTACGCGTTTCACCTAATTTAAGTATCTTCAGACTGATAAATAAAAAAACTAAAATTGAAAATTAGACTGTTTTCATCTAATACTATCAAACACTGATTTGCTGATTCATTCACCAGATGGATTGGAAGGATTTGAGATAAGACAGCACGAAACAGGAATTCAAAAAATATTGCAAGGTGACTGGATCAGATGGGAAACCTGGACGATTATATAGTCTGTCCACTACATAATGACGGAGTTGAAGTGAGTGTGCGGTGAGCGGACGAAGCAGGGTCCGCCTGTCGGGACCAACATATTGTAGGTCGGTGAAGACAGACAGTGCGCTGCTTCCCTCATACATGTGCTCACTGGTTTGGCACGGCACGACACGACAATAACTTCGCAACGCCGACCGTACACACACTAACTATATTGTTAGATCTCCACTTTGACAGTAACCGGATACAAAAAACTCGAAGCCCGAAGTGGACTGACTTACACGAGCTTCAGCCGATCCAGCACCAGAGAGTACCTGAAAGACTTTATTACTCATCTAGCAACAGTTTATCGTAGATCGAGGCAGCAAAGAAGAGTTCCAGGCGATTGGAAAAGAGTGTAGATCATTCCCATTTTCAAGCTCATTGAACAGATGCGTCCAAGGACATTTGCATAACAGTAGACTACATCAATGACGTCAGTTTCAAGGCCGTTTACGTGATTTTGTTTTACGCTCTCCTATTTTGACTTTACTGGTGAAGGAAAAGAGCGTCTGAAACGCTGACTATTTATTGGACAAAAATTTAAGTTGTGCAATAATACTGACCGTCTCAAATCGATGCTGACGATTTGCTATTTATAACGAAGTAGGCTACAGAGCTTTAAAAATAAACACGCATGTTCACTCTGTTGTTTAACTTATTGTACTGTGAGCGTGACATTGCACAACACTTGTTAGTTCCTGTCGAGATTGAGAGAAATTCAATAAATTCCATACGAATTTCCGCGAAGAGCTAGAGAAAGTAAATGCCATATTATGATCAAGAAGTGGGCAAGAAGACGAAAACTTACTGGGACAAAAAAAATGGGTATCCCCGAAGAAATCATTATAAATATCCTTTAATACCGCGCAGTTCCGCCACTGTACTCGGCAGCCGCATTCTATCGGTCAGAGAGAGATTGCACAAGGTTGTGCACGTACGTCGCATCAAGGTTTAGCCACTTGCTGAGTATTTGATCAAGCAATTCCACCAAATTTCGGGAATGCTGATGAAATTTTACCCGTTGTTCCAACGTATACCACAGAGCTTCTGTGAGTTTAAAGTGTGGTGATTTTTCAGGCTAACAGAGACGTAATAAGGTGGGGAAGTGTTCAGAAAAATATTCGCATATTCTCCCAGTCACGTGAACTTTGCTGTTCTCGTCTTTATGTGCCTGTATGAGTAGTGGCCTTTTCTGAGGTGACCGACTACAAATGTTGATTGCATGCATTCCCCTCGCAATGTTCTCTGGCTAACAGGTTGGGATGGATCTTCATTTACTGCCTGCAGTAATTCCTGACGAGTTTGGAAGCGATTTTAATTCACAAGCAGTGTTGTCGACGACGATTCTGAAGTCGTGTATCGCGGCCACTTATGTTGGATCATGGGAGACACGTTGAACAGTTCGCAGCGATACACCATCAATCCCAGAAACATCATACATGATGTGGGCACTGACGTGGACAAACACGAGTGCTTGATGCTCTGTCACCTCCTTACATATATCCATGTTTACGTACAGTGTTCGATTGAAACGTAAATGTCTCACTGACAGCTACCGCCTTATGCTCACGTAAAGGCCGTGTGCTTGCTGTTTAATACGTGACGTTAACTTGTAGCAGTTACCAGATTTGACAAGAAAGAGCAGGTCAGACCTCTAGAGAGCATATATGTTTATTTTTCTTCCATCAGCTGTCGCAGTACACATATAAGATAACGTAAGCTTTGCATCAACATACTGTTTTAGTTCGTTTTCAACAGCAATTGCAGTAGACAAGTACAACAGAACATTACAAGATGAGGTATACAGTTCACTTGTTTAATTTGTATTCAGTTTGTGCGGTATACGAATTTGTGCTGCCATTAAAGAGACCCTGGTGTATTGAAATATTCACAAAAAACATAACGGCCATCTTTCACACGTTCAGAATAATTTCTGCTTTCGTTTCGGAAGGCAAGCAACAGTAAATACGAGTTTCTGGACGTCCTGTTACCTATGAAGACAGAGTGGGCATAAATATTACACTACTGTCAATAATACTGAGCGTATGAGCGCTACCTAACTTGCCTATGGCAAACAGTTAGAACCGCTAATGACCTACGAGTACGTGTCTGGTGCGATGAATAGTGGAACTGTCGCATTAAAATATTTGCTCGAAAAACGTATGTCAGAAACAGATCTTCGAAGGAATTCTCAGAAAACGTGAATCATCTACGAAGGAGGTGACTTACAAAGTT
This sequence comes from Schistocerca serialis cubense, assembly GCF_023864345.2. Taxonomy (NCBI): domain Eukaryota; kingdom Metazoa; phylum Arthropoda; class Insecta; order Orthoptera; family Acrididae; genus Schistocerca; species Schistocerca serialis. The sequence continues at coordinate 63,315,921 of NC_064638.1, read as the reverse complement.
CGTCTGAGTCCTACAGAGCGAAGCGGTGACGTGATGACACATTGCACACGTATTCGTGAGGATGATGTTTCAGTCTCGCGGTTAAGGCGCACAGTCCGGAACCGCGCGACTGCTACGGTCGCATGTTCGAATCCTGCCTCGGGCATGGATGTGTGTGATGTCCTTAGGTTAGTTAGGTTTATGTAGTTCTAAGTCCTAGGGGACTGATGATCACAGATGTTAAGTCCCATAGTGCTCAGAGCCATTTGAACCATTTTTGATGATGTTTCAGATCCCCATCCTGTTATCCAGACTTCCGTGGTTTTCCCTTTTTTTCCAAAAGGTGAGAGTATCTCGTTGATGGAGAATCAATTCTACTGGCAGACGTTACAGAGCAGATGCTGAGGATCACAAGTAAATTTACTCTTAAATATAAGGGTGGCCTATGTACGTTATAGGAAGCAGCAAGAAACCCACTACTCCCCCCCCCCCCCCCAAAATATAGATCGCGGAATGACAATGACGGTAAAATCAGAGAAATTATAATCCATAGGGATGCATGCTACACCATCTATACATGGAACAAGACAGGAGATGAGAAGAGGTGAGTGGGGATGGAATTTAGGGGGGGGGGGGGAGGGGGAAGATTGTTCTATACGAATTAGCATCCACCATTCATAATAAAATGGCTACTAGGCCTATATATACGTGTAGTAGTTTCGCAAATTTGAATCCATTCCTTATTTAACTATTTTCTGCCTACTTTACTCAAAATAGTGTTTCACGAGACGTAGTTCAGCGAGCACCGTTTGATCTTGCATGACAGATTTGTACAAGTTTCTCACATTGTTGACCGTTTTGTCGTGTGCGGCACCAATATTCGCGTAGGCAGTTCCTACGTTGACATAAATGAAGTTGTCACCCAACCGCTGTGAGAAACTAAATATTCCTAATTTTTAAGCCTTTTAGCTTATATTCTAAGGCTTGACAAATAATAATTATGTTGGTATATTCAGAACCAACGAATCCTTCCTGAAGCTCCTCTGAAACGTTATCTCATAATAAAGGCTATTCTGCATTACAAATGACGACGTAGAGAATAAAACGGGACAATGAATAAATTTAAGGTGGTGCAGAGATAATGTAAACTGGAAAGGAAGCAGTAAAATTACATTACCTTACTGAGAAATAAGCGGAAACTCAGACGATGCAGATAAGAAGTAATAGGAAACGTTGTGGAAACTAGAGAAATTATATAACCACTTATACAACAACGTTAAGTGTGAGAAAGTAGATGAGTAATTCACGCAACACTTGACATCTCATGACACGGTTGTCACACGTCCGGGTTTCCCAGATTTGACTTACTTTTGAGGCTTCCCCGAGGCGTCCTGGTGTGATCGGGAAGTTTGAGGGAGAGGGGTGGGTGAAATGTTTATACAAGTGTCCAGAGTAATCCTTCACCTTTATTGTGCCTGGAGAAATTCGGTTGTCTGTAAATACGCTCTGTACACATTCGACAGTTCATGCGTGTTTGACGTAGGTTGTTGTGGGACCGAATAGTGTGACATTCCGAATTGTTAGGCCACATATCTGAAAAATATCATTTGCTTACCAGTAGTGAAATGGAGCGGGTTTAGAAACGGTAGACCATGTTCTGATTATCTTTTCTCTTTGGCACAAGTAAGGGAATTTAGATTGCCAGCTTACTATGTTTTAGTATGTTAGGCGTTTGACAAGGTAAAGCTGAAAATGTGATGGGAATCACTTTAGGAACTGGGAGTTCCAGCACATCTGATTACGGCTATTCAGTCATTATGCAAATATAATAAAATAAGGATACGTAATGACAGGGGCAGAATGTGGCGATATCAATCAAGGAGTCAGACGAAGTTGCCCTCTACCCCTCACCCTTCTTAATAGCCACACTGGTCATCTCATTCACAAAGGTTCAAACTTCAGCAGACAAATTGAGACAAATAGCGACTAAATAAGGCATGAGGATATCAACAGAAAAATCAAAAGAAATGATTTTTCAAAGTCTGGAACTCATAACTGCCAAAATTATTATAAATGGACAAATAATTGAACAAGTAAAAGAGGTTAAATATTGAAGGTGCGAATTTAAATTTCCTAAGTCAGATAATGTAGAGCTAAAATTGTCCAGACTAAGATATTCCTGTGAAAATATACAACGTACAGTAAAACAAAACGTACGGAAAGAAACATTAATTAAACTCTACAGACTAACAGCTTTACCTTTGCTGCTGTATGGTAGCGAATGTTGCACCCTAACATCTGATCAATTACGAAGAATCGAATCGTCAGAGATGAAGTCCCTTTGCTTTGTAGCGGGATATTCATTGTTGAAACATAAAAGAACTGCTGATATTAGACAAGAACTAAGTTCAAATGGCTCAAATGGCTCTAAGCACTATGGGACTTAACATCTGTGGTCATCTGTCCCCTAGACTTAGAACTATGCAAACCTAACTAACCTAAGGACATCACACACATCCATGCCCGAGGCAGGATTCGAACCTGCGACTGTAGCAGCCGCGTGGTTCCAAACTGAAGCGCCTAGAACCGCTCGTTCACAGCGGCCGGCAAGAACTAAGTGTTGAGCCTATAACAAACATAACTGAAAAATACCGACTGATATGGAAAGATCCTGGCCAATGTACTGTATCTCTAATGATAGTGTAACTAAAGTGGCAATGCAGCATAAACCAACTGGAAGGAGGTACACTGGACGTCCGCTAAGGAGATGCCGTGAATAATTCTGAGACGTAACAGACCAAAAGGCGCTATACTTGAAGACGATGTTGAAGATGATGACGACGACGACGACTATGATGATCATGGGCGAGCAGTGAGATGACTCGTAACCAGTCAAAGTGTCACTACTATGATTACAGTCGTGGGTATGCCCCAAAAGTGTCATCTCGCATTTTAAAAAGGCCGCTGAACGTGGAAATGCTGTGCGTAAGCATGCCGGAGTTCGTAGACGGACTTCCACACTGCAAGAGGATCGGTACGCAGCTCTAGTAGTAAAAAGGAACAGATATCTCACTCCTAGACAGATAGCTGCAGACCGTGGAACCGATACCGACACACGTATCCCTAACAGAACCATTTCGCGGCGATTAAATCAGGCTGGTGCGTATGCTCGGAATCCTGTTCAAAGCACCCACTTCCATCACGCCATCGTCAAGAAAGAATTCGTTGATGTAGGAAGCATGTTGGTTTGAGGTAGCACCAGTGGTTCAGAAAGATTCAGGCCATCAGTTACACAACGTTACACACCGCAGAATTTTCGTAGACGTCATCGGTAAGGCCTACGCGTTCAACAGCAACAATCGCTGAGGAGGAGGACACACAGGAAGTGAAGATATTGAATGTATGGAATGGCCTGCGTACTTCCCGAACCTAAACCCCTCAACACATGCCTGGGATGCTCTTGCTAGGTGTTTTCCCAAGGAAGAACCCTCGCCTTCAACTGAACAAGAACTGAAAACTGCCTTGAGAGAGGAATTGGATAATATCTCCCTTGGACTGCCCAACAGTTTGGTAGTCAGTATGTGTAACAGGTGCCAAACGTGCATTAGTGTGCATGAAGCTCGTATTCCTCACTGAGATTCCGATATCGACCTTTATGTTGGGAGCCCGATCTGTGTCAAACATGAACATTATTTATGTCTGTTACCTTGCTTTCTCGTGTGGTGAAATCTGTACTCTTTTTCGTTACAAATATATCACTCCACCTCTCTGTATTGTACTGTATTTCATGTTGTCCACCATTGTCTATGATTATTCCTGTCCAACAATGTGTCTGTTCCGTAACAATAGTCGAGTAGTGTAGTTAGTTGAAATTCACTAAATGAGAACAGGCGCGTAAGTAGTTTCGTACGTATCGTACTAAAAAAACTATCAGCAAATGCTCTCCTGTACATACACAGCTGCTGACAGATCCGGGGCTATCGCACGCTGGCGTTGTTGGCCAGCTTACCGCCAAGAGACCGCACATATGCTTCCAGCAAAATAATCCGATCTAATCCAGATGTTCTTGATTTTAAAAGTGATTCTTCGGGGTCGGCAGTTTAAGTGATGGTAGGTAGACCCAAACTCTCCGCTACTACGCGCCACGCAGGAGTTGCGATATGCGAACAGCCAACGATCGCAGTTAAGTACTAGCAAAGCACGAAGGACAGTATCGAAATCCCAATAACTGTAACCCACTTCTATAGTCATTTTACACTCTTCAGATCCTGAGAGTTCACAAATTTAGCTAAAGTGTTTCTTCACACCCAGAAAATATTTATTAGAATAGCCTTTCTTTTCTGACACATGAAGGAAAACAATATTCTCATCGTATTTACAATAGAATGTAGACTGGACGTCATAATATTAAGCTCCTGACCGAGCGAGGTGGCGCAGTGGTAGGCACTGGACTCGCATTCGGGAGGACGAAGGTTGAATCCCGCGTCCGGCCATCCTGGCTGTCGAACACAAAGAACATAGACTAGCGCCAAGAAATACGATTGCGTGGTCACAGTAAGGTCCCGAAGTTCGTGCTTATCTAGTTCATCATTAATATCAGCGTGTTACATTTTCTGTTATCGGAGACGAGGGAAGCTCCTCAATGTGCAGATACTGTATGCATTTACGCGGAGATCATTCAAGGATACCAGTGAGTAGCACACGGTTCGCGTTCAAAAATGGCTTATACGAAAAGTGTTTGTACATATACACAGCTATATCGTTTCTACGAACATAGAGGCTCCTCAGGTGCATAACCCAGTCATACTTGGTGCAGTTTCTTAGTTAGTATTGTTACTATTATAGGAACGGATTATCATACTTTGAAACAACGAGCACTAGCTAGCAATAATAAGTTATAGACCATGAATTACTAATTGTTAACTCGAGTAGCGTTGCACTTCGTAGAATCCCGGACACGATTCCCTACTCTCTAGTTAATATACGCAGCGAATGTTATTTGTCAATCTTTATGACTATACTTACAATATCCGTAACGTTCTTAGAGTTGCACGTGTCAAACGCGGTTTAATATGCCACTGGTATTCAATAAACGTAGTATTTTTACTTTTTGTAACACCATTGTTAGTAAATTTTATCTGTGAACTGATTCTAATCCCACGCCATGGTCAGAGCTACTGAAAGTAGCCCATCCAGCGATGATTCCGCAAAGAGCAGTTATTTTGCCTAGGCCTTGAATGGCGCGCCGGCCGTAGTGGCCGTGCGGTTCTAGGCGCTACAGTCTGGAGCCGAGCGACCGCTACGGTACCAGGTTCGAAACCTGCCTCGGGCATGGATGTGTGTGATGTCCTTAGGTTAGTTAGGTTTAATTAGTTCTAAGTTCTAGGCGACTGATGACCTCAGAAGTTAAGTCGCATAGTGCTCAGAGCCTTGAATGGCGTTGTCTAATCGTGCTAGATCCAGATTACTCCCCTGTGAGAACGGCAGCAAAATATCTAACAATCTCCATTACCTTAAAAGCAACCTGTTGTTCCAAAGAGAACATGTTGCTTCAGAAGTATAAAGCGGATGTGAACATACTCTGATCTAATACAGGAATTTGACGGCCCTTAATCGTCTACGCAGCTATACGGTTTCACAGTCATTGCTCACGGAAATGGCTACAGCTGATACACCCATCAAAAATTAACTAATATCAATATAAAGCGTGCCAACCCAAGTTAACACACTGGCTGGACCACATAACACTCCAGCTCATCTGCAACATCACCACTACACCATTTTCTGTTGAATGAGCTCGAATCGAATTAATCATTTTCGATTATTTTACATTTATCCGTTCATTGTGTAAATCATCAGCTCTATATAACCAGAACTCTCCCTTTTTATGTAGTCTATATACTACAAGCGTACTTCGAAATTCGAGGAGTTTGCAGAAGTAAACTTAGACTAAGCAGTTTTGAAGTACCATGATTATTGACATTATTCTTTGTGAATGTAATAGATTTCATTGCTTTTGAATATGATGCTAGCGTGAACGAAGTGTTGGTGCAGTTTCCAAGACAACGAACGAGTCTACTTTCATGTACAGTGATAGCTCCGAAACCATTGAAACTGTCAGAGCTGCAAGATGAATTTAATATTTCATGGAAGCCAGTTCATTGTAACTGCCGTTAGAAGCAAGCTGCGTGAGCGAAGGATGCACGGCCTTCCGGGAAGCACCGTTCTACAGCTTGCGACTGACAACCTCTCTTGACTCTACAATCAGTGTTGCTCTATTCTTAGATCCTTGATAAACTAAAACACCAACCTAATGGAGAATATTAACGGAAGCATACATTTTGAAATGCTGGATCTGATCCAAGAAGAATGAAACTGTTCTTTCCGCTTAGGTCAAATAACGTATCGGGATTGCTTTTTAATAAAGTTGTTGACTGTCAGCCAAAGACGCTGATGCGGCAGAGATGGACGTAATGTCAAGTTTGTAACAGCGTCCGACATTCAACAGTGATGCGAGGTATATTTAAAATCCCCACAAAAAGTAATGTAAGCTATAGGTAAAGATGGGAAATAATGTATTCGTTCGAAACCCATACAATTCAGAATCAGTATGCCAACCAGGCAAAATCGCCTTAGGCATTGAAGCAAGCATTCCACCGACGAACCAGGTTGATGACACCTGTTTGGTAAAGCACCGCGTCCTGCTGCCTGAAGTCCGTAACTGCCTGCTACACATCTTCATCCGACAGGAATCGTTAACCGTTGAAGGCCTTTCTAAGACCGATTGAGTGACAATCATATGGGGAGAGGTCAGACGCACAATAGGGCGGGTGCTGGAGTGTCTCCAACGTGAGTTGGTTTCACTTACGCGATGTGACGTTTGAAATGTGGGAGCGTGCGTTATCATGCTGCAGCAGCAGAAATTTTTCCCGGACTTTTTCGACAGACATGCTTCTCCATGCAGATTCTTTACTCCCCGATGGATGTCTGCAAGTGTATGTCCTTTGGCAGCCAAGCAAAAAATAACTGCACGGTGGTTTTGTTGGGACGCATTCCATAATAACTCCGCTACATTTCACGTTTCCGCATTTACCGCACACATCCCTTGCCTACATGTCGATGCTTATATACCTGAATCACAGTCGTTCTATGTTTCATATACATTACAGGAACGTCCTCAAACGGAGAAGTAATGTGTTTAAAAAGGTGTACGGCAGCGTAATCTTCCTCCTCTGAAGTTGAGCCTATATGTCGAATGAGAAATCAAGTAAATAACACTGAATTTCAGAAATGAAATTATGTGCCAGGGTGAAAGGATATCAATGATAAGACTAATGCAATGTTAACGCTTATGAAGATGAGGAGGATGAAGATCAGGATCTGTTGAACGGAATGAACAGTCTGCTGAGCCCAGCATATCGATTAAAAATAAACAAATGTGTTGAGAAGTAGCAGACATGTTGTAAGCGACAACTTATAGTGAAAATTTTGTGCCACGCAGTAGATAAAAGTGGAGTCCTCATGAAAAAAAAAAAAAATGGAATGAAGTCCCATGCTTCTCTACAGAGCGTAGGGGAACGATGCGGGAGACCCGCACCTCCTTACTAGGCAAGGTCCTAATGGAGGTGATTTACCATTGCCTTCCTCCGGCCGTAATGGGGATGAATGATGATGATGAAAACGACACAACAACACCCAGTCATCTCGAGGCAGGAAAAATCCATGACCCCGCCAGGAATCGAACCCGGGACCCCATGCTCGGGAAGCGAGAGCGCTACCGCGAGACCACGAGGGGCGGACAAATTTCCAAAACAAAATAACTCAGATAAAAAAGAAAGAACATAAAAAGGAGACTAGCCCAGGAAAAAACAGCTTTCCTTGTCAAAACATCTCTGCTAGTAACAGCCATACATCTTATTTTGAGAAAAAAATTTCTCTCACTGTACACTTGGATTACAATGTTGTAACTAAGTAAGATATTGAAGGACTGTGAGGAAAATGATAAAAGAAGAAAATGGGAGCGATTGAGTTATGGTGTCACAGAACAATTCTAATGTTACCACCCCATTTTCAAAACCAAAAACTTTCTTTGTAGAACAGGAACACAAACTGTAGAAACACCAATTGGAAGAAAAGGCAAGATCATAAGAAATGTCCTCAAACAACAGGGAATAACGTCCAGTGTACTAGATTGAGCAGCACCAGTAATAAATTACAAGTAAACGAAGGAAGTACAAATTACTGAGGGCGTCGAGTATAAGTGCTTCAGAAATGGCTCTGAGCACTGTGGGACTTAACATCTGTGGTCATCAGTCCCCTATAACTTAGAACTACTTAAACCTAACTAACCTAAGGACATCACACACATCCATGCCCGAGGCAGGATTCGAACCTGCGACCGTAGCGGTCACGCGGTTCCAGACTGAAGCGCCTAGAACCGCACGGCCACTCCGGCCGGCGAGTGCAAGTGCTACTGCAAGATCAAGAACATGTGGTACTTTATGAAACTGGGAAGAATATTGATTTTAAAAAATTGAAAAATGGGCGCCATGCATCTGCAACAAATCCATGTAGCTCATGTGCCATCCCTAAGACAAAAAAATTGGTTATCTAGCTCATGTAAAGGCCAATGCACGCAAACAAAAATAAAGATAATTTGTGGATAGACTGGCATGTGGTACAGGCGACGTTGGAGTCTTTACTAATTACTTGAAAGCAGCAAAAGAAAGAAACGAACAAATGCAAAGATGAGCAAACATTAGAAACTTGTAAACCCTCTCCGTCAAGATAGGTGATATGACCAACTCCAAAGATTCCTCACTTGTTTTTGAGTCGAGTGAGGGGCAAGTCTACAGCATGAACAGTTTCTAGTAAGAACACAAAATAATACGAGACAAAATCGAGGAAGTTTCCCAGAAAGGAGGGTGTGAAGATACCGAACAAGCCTTTATCATATAAGCGCACCCACGAAGACAAAACATTGTCATAAAGTCTTAAGTTAAAACACGTCATGGCTTGAGCAGAGCGGAAACATTGGATATCATCGAGAGAAGGGATCTAATGGATATTTTAAAAAGAGACAGAAAAATTCCCCGAAAAATCTTCAACCCCTACGCTAATTAAGATCAAATTGCTATAGAATCTTACCATTAGTTCTATGAGATAAAAATTAAACAATGCCATGGAACAGTTTCTACTGACAACTCGCTATGGGATGCTACAGAAGTCCTCTTCGGCACGTACACTCAGCCGCTTCTGCGAATGCCAATTTCTTAAGATTCCGTAAGTTGATGAATTTTCTGATTAGGTGATAGACACGATACTAACAGGAATTTTTTTATCGTGCTTAGTCATCTGCACAAAGAGCTTTTCTGGAAAGATACTGCTTACACAAAAAGAATAAGTAGCTCCTATAACCTTCTGATATAACTAGACTGTAGTTCATAGTTTCTTTCCAAACATTTTATGTTGCGATGTAGTCGGCTACATTTAAATCGGCGTTAAGTGCTCGATGTGCGATGCGTCCACTGCGAGGTGGTCTTCCCACTCATTTCGTTGATTGCCACACTGCCAAGAGATAGAGTTCACTGAAATTTCACGCGGCCAAAGGTCATCCACCTTCTTCCTTGCGCTTATAAGATGAACGCACTGCCCCCTCGAATTACCGGGTTTTAGGGAGCTGATGGTACTCTTAACGGGTCAAACGTGATGAAGCGATCGCTAAGTCTCAACTGTTTGACGAGCTGCAGACGTTCCTTGCATGCTGGTCGCTGCGTCGGACGTGAACAATGCGGTGGTCTGAGGAGGACAACAATGAACTTCCTGCTGGGATGTGGACAAAAAACAATCTAGCGTGCCATGCTTCAGTATTTATTGTTGACCCGTCAGTGAATAGAAAGTGTTTCAGAAAGATTCACTCTACTTCACAAGGCTGTATATGCTGCATGAATGACGATAGGAAACAGCCGACAGTTTGAAATGACGAATCGATGCTTAGTGCGTACGTTGCCACCCGTATGTAAAACCATTCCGTAAAAAAAAAAAAAAAAAAAAAAAAAAAAAAAAAAAAAAAAAAAAAAAAAGAGAGAGAGAGAGATGCCTCAAAGATGGATCGACATTAAAGACGCATGTATATCGCAATTCGCCTCTGACCTCCAATATCAAATGATCTCCAGCTCACAGCATGACAATTACTTTTCCATATTTGTGAGGCTTTTATGTGACTTGCGACACCACATACAAACAGCAGTGAATGCAGCAACCACATGCCTGCACGTAAAAGTATGGATCACGTTTGATTATTATCTGGAGGTCTTCATGCGTCTAGTGGAGGACATATTGAATATATGTGAAATGCAAATGAAAACACGGATCATAAAGGTAATACTAAAAAGACACAAGGTTCTACGTGCATCTAAGTAAACAATAATCACAAACTCAATGGATTCTTTTGGAAACAAATAGTCTATAATTCTATAAGTAAGTTAAGATGTACCCAAGTTTCTCTTTTCATTCATGTAGTCTTGTCAAATCAGAGTTGAAGCGCCTTATATTTTAATGACAGGAAACAACCAAAAAATTAAGTTCGCAAGTGTCATGTCGGAAACGAAATGTATATTATTAGTGACTTGGATTCACGCACAGTACAGCAGTGATAGTTAAACTCAGCCACAACAATGTGACTCCGGTAGTGTATAACTTGAGGCTGCGATTTGCTATGTTGTCCCATCTCTAAAGTGCTATTCCTACTCTGCCGCCCCTCCTCCCCCCCCGCCACCCCCCCCCCCCCCACCGCGCCTTTAGCGTTCCAATGTGCCAAACAGCACAATGAGTCGTAGGGCCCGGATACTCTGGTATGCGATCAACAACACTGATAAGCAAGTCTCTCGATTAGCGTCAAACTACGACAGGGTCTCAGCAGAGAACTACAAACAAATACATTTTAACAGAGGAAACATTCCAGCATTTTCATGAAGACATTTGACAAAGCAGCGGTGAAGAATCTACTTTGGATCCGAGTTCTTCGCGAATATGACTTCAGTACCATAACGACTATACGAAATATCTCATTGCATCGATTTCCTGACATTCACACGATTACGCTACATACATATATCCCAAGCCACCGTCCGGTGCATGGCGGAGGTACCTTGCACCAGTACTAGTCATTCTGCTTCCACTCGCAAATGGAGCAACTATCTATACGCCTCTGTACGAACGTTAATTTCTCTTATCTTTGTGGCCTTTACCCTAAATCGACGTTGGTGACAGTAGAACCTTCGGCAGTCAGTTTCAAATAGTAGCTCTCTAAATTTACTCAATAGTGTTTCGAGGAAAGAAGGTCGTCTTCCCTCTAGGGATTCACAGTTGAGTTCACGAAGCCTCTAGTAATACGTGTTGATCGAACCTGCCAGTTACAAATTTAACAGTACCTTTCTGAACTGCTTCAGTGTCTTCCTTTAATACCACCTGGAGAGATCTCGAACCCTCGAGGACTACTCAAGAATGGGTCGCACTAATGCTGTATAAGCGACCTACTTTCGGAAGAGCGTAACTTCCTATAGTTCTCCAAATAAACCGAAGTCGACCAAACGTTTTCCCTGCTACAGACCTCACGTGTCTCTTTCATTTCATACTGCTTTGCAACAATAGTCCTAGATATCTGGTAGACCTGACTGTCAAGCATCACACTACGAACATTAGAGAAATTTTTTCTGTTCCCCCGCAGTAACTTAGATTTTTCTACTTTGATATCAAGCTGCCACGCAGCACTGCTGATAGAAATGCTAAGTCATTATTTACCCTTCTACAGTCACGCGACGATGAAAATATCCCGTACACTACACCGTCATCAATAAATAGTCACAGATTGCTGTTTATCCTGTCCGTCAATAAATTCATTGAAGAGCCCCGCTCCGAAGACATACTGGTAATGTGGTGTCACCGCCAGACACCACACTTGCCAGGTGGTAGCTTAAATCGGCCGCGGTCCATTTAGTACATGTCGGACCCACGTGTCGCCACTGTGTGATCGCAGACCGAGCGCCACCACAAGGCAGGTCTCGAGATACGGAATAGCACTCGCCCCAGTCGTACGACGACTTTGCTAGCGACTACACTGACGAAGCCTTTCTCTCATTTGCCAAGAGACAGTTAGAATAGCCTTCAGCTAAGTCCATGGCTACGACCTAGCAAGGCGCCATTAGCCTTACATAGTTTGATAGTTATCGTATGAAATGTCTCATCAAGAACGTTGTAAACCAACAAGGAATAAAAGTTAAGTATTCGAGGAGCTGCATACTTTTCTTATTAGAATTCACTACTTATCCTGTTCCAGAATTCACGCCCGTCTGCGTTAGATAGCGTGCATTTCGGCCTCCTCTATCTACAAGGTGTTGGCACATTTGCCAACACATCATTGGCGACGAGGATGGGATTTGCAAGTACGCATCTGCTAGGGATTGTGCGTTTGAATGTGACTGTGGCCTTCCTTATTCAGATACTATGATGCGTGATGCAATTGCACAGAACGTTTCTGATGTTCGCATATGGGAACAGATATTGAAACTAGTCAATCCCTCCCTTCAACAAGTGATAGATATATTGGATAGACTGGACACACTTGACTTTGCACAGGCCTCATTTGCAACTTCGCCAGCCGTGTGTAACATTACCCGGCCTGCCGGGCGCGCTGCGCGGCCCAGTCAACTGCCCTCGCGCACGTCCGCACAGCTGCCGCCACGCTCTAAACCAGGTGTGCCGCGCCAGCACACAAATGCAGTGAAATCATGCCCGCGGTGTGCTACTAGACATTCGTGTGCAAATTGCCCGTCGCGCCAAGCTATTTGCTTTTTCTGTAATAAGAAAGGACATGTTCAAAGTGTTTGCCAGAAAAAGCTCAGATCAGACAATCACAATCATTCCCGGCCTTTTGCTTCGCGCCGGAATCGAACCAAGGACACTCAGGCATGTGACCCTTCACCCATGGACATTCATGTAGTTAATTCCACTTCGTCCAGTGCCACTGTCTCTAACAGTGACTGTGTTCGTCCCACTCAAAGTGTGCGTCAACGTCGCCGGAAATCACGTCAATTAGCAAGTGATGCTGTACCTGTATCAGTTCTAATTGCACGAGACAGTCGCTCTTGTTGCCAGCAGGACAATAAACTTTTTGTAGATTTGGACTTTAATGGCAAGGTCATACCATTCCAGCTTGATACCGGAGCTGCAGTTTCACTGCTCAATCACGACACGTACAAACAACTGGGCAAACCTCCGTTGCATGCCGCAAATGTTCAGTTAAAAAGTTATTCAGGACAGCAGATCCCTGTGTTAGGACAGTGCACTCTTCTTGCAACATACAAGGGACAAACAAAACTTGTGTCATTTTACGTTCTTCGTTCTTCTACTGCTGTGAACTTGTTTGGTTTAGATTTATTTCAGTTGTTTAACATGTCTATTGTAAATCAGGTCCTATCAGTGAATCAGACTGTGCCTTCAGACAGTGTTTCTCGTCTGTGTGCAGAATTTGCAGACATATTTGCACCGGGCCTAGGTTGCGCTCAGAATTATGCAGCACATTTGGAACTGAAAGTAAACGCGCAACCAAAATTTTTCAGAGCGCGCAATGTTCCCCACGCATTGCGTGATTAGATCGCAAGAACATTAAACGATTTCGAATCACAAGGTGTGAGTGAATGTGCGCAAAGCCTCTTCTCTTTCAGCTCCGCTTCATCGCTTACGCTGTACAAGTGTTCCGTTCGTCTGGACGACGGAATGCGGACGCGCCTTTCGCCAGTTGAAATCGGCGTTGCTTTCAAATACTTGCCTTACGCCATTCGATCCCCAGAAACCACTTTTGTTGATGGTAGATGCATCGGATTTCGGGATCGGTGCGGTGCTTGCGCACAAAGTTGGCTCGCATGATCGCCCTATTGCCATTGCGTCCAAATTGCTCTCATCTGCGCATAGAAATTTTTCACAGATAGAGAAAGAAGCTTTGGCTCTCGTGTTTGGTGTTACTAAGTTCCATGATTTCTTGTATGGTCGTCAGTTTACCATCATCACAGACCACAAACCTTTGACATCGCTTTTTCATCCGAACAAGCCTGTACCTCTGCGTACAGCGCAGAAATTCATTTGCTGGTCTATTTTCCTCTCGCAGTACCGCTACGATATCTTGTATCGGTCCACTGCTAAGCACGGAAACGCCGATGCGTTGTCCCGTTTGCCTGTTGCTGAGGATAATGCATTCGATTCTTCCGAACTTGCTTGCATGTTCATTGATGCGGAAACCGATGAAGTGGTCGAATCGTTTCCGATTGATTTTCGTCGTGTAGCTACAGCCACAGCTGCTGACCCTGTCCTTGCTAACGTTTTGCGTTTTGTTGCTACGCAATGGCCTTTGTCAAAGTCTCGGATCGAGGATCCGTTGGTTCGCCGATTTTTTGCTCACAGGGAGAGACTTTTTGTACGACGTGGTGTTTTGTTGTTGCGTTCTGATAATGATCAGTCCAGAGTCGTGGTACCACGTTCGTTACAGTCCTCTGTTTTACGGCTTCTTCACCAAGGACATTGGGGTATAGTGCGAACGAAACAACTTGCTCGTCAGCACTGTACTTGGTTCGGAATCGATGCTGCGATTATGAAAATGTGTTCTTCTTGCATGGCGTGTGCCGAACAACAATCCGCACCGCCGCGGAAAGTCTTTGCATGGCCAAAAGCCACTTCCCCTTGGCAACGCTTGCACATCGATTTTGCTGGTCCATTCTGGAATGCTCGATGGTTGGTTCTGGTAGATGCCTTCAGTAATTTTCCTTTTGTTGTCCGGATGTCTTCCACGACGTCCTCTGCCACCATCCAAGCGTTGTCTGCTATCTTTTGCATTGAAAGTCTTCCGCAGACTATTGTTTCCGACAATGGCCCACAATTCATGTCCGCAGAATTTCAGTCATTCTGCCAGGCCAATGGTATTCAACATCTGACATCCGCGCCGTTTTCGCCTCAGTCGAACGGTGCCGCTGAACGATTGGTCTGGACTTTCAAGTCACAGATGTTGAAGTTGAAAGAGTCGCATTCTCGGGAGGACGCGTTGTTGCTCTTTTTGTCATCGTATCGCTCTCAACCCCGAGATGGTCGCTCGCCGGCTGAGTGGCTCCACGGTCGTCCTCATCGAACCTTGATGTCTTTGCTGCATCCGCCGCATCAGGTTCCTGTGCAGTGGCAGACTCCTGCTTTTGCTCCAGGCGACGTCGTATTTTATCGCAACTATCGAGGTTCACGGCGTTGGCTCGCAGGGCGCATTCTTCGCTGCCTCGGCCGCGCGATGTATTTGGTTTTGGGGGCCTCTGGTGAGGTGCGTCGGCATCTCAATCAGCTGCGCCTCTGTCGTCGCACGGGTTCTGCTGCTCCCTGTCTGCTTTCAGCGACGGTGCCGTCCGGTCAGCGCCCTGGGGACCCATCTACTGGCTCGCCTCATCCCCAGGTGTTACCGACGATGCCTTGCCCCATGGCGACGCGCCGCCGCAGCCGCCGCCTGTTCTCCCGCCGGCGCCGCCCGCATTCGACGCTTCGCTGCAGCCGCCAAGCGCCTCCCTGGGTAACGCGCTGCCGATCGCTTCCCGTGACCAGCTGTCCTCCGCCATGGAACTCTTGCCCGCTCCGGACCGCATGACGTCATCGCGCTTCGGATACCCCGATGCGATGGAGGTCGACCCTTCGGCCCCTCCTGTCTCTTTACGGGCGCATACACCGCATGTTGACGTGCACCCTGGACTAGGTTTTCAGGCGTTTCCTAGCTCCCCTCGGACCGAATGGCCGGGTGCGGGTGGCACAGCCTCGCCTGTTGTTAGGCTCCCCACCTCATCGCATACGTCAACATGGGGTCCTCCCCACGGCGGGCGGAAGCCTTATCACACGACCGTTCGCCGATTTGCGGGGGAGGAATGTGGTGTCACCGCCAGACACCACACTTGCTAGGTGGTAGCTTAAATCGGCCGCGGTCCATTTAGTACATGTCGGACCCGCGTGTCGCCACTGTGTGATCGCAGACCGAGCGCCACCACAAGGCAGGTCTCGAGATACGGAATAGCACTCGCCCCAGTTGTACGACGACTTTGCTAGCGACTACACTAACGAAGCCTTTCTCTCATTTGCCGAGAGACAGTTAGAATAGCCTTCAGCTAAGTCCATGGCTACGACCTAGCAAGGCGCCATTAGCCTTACATAGTTTGATAGTTATCGTATGAAATGTCTCATCAAGAACGTTGTAAACCAACAAGGAATAAAAGTTAAGTATTCGAGGAGCTGCATACTTTTCTTATTAGAATTCACTACTTATCCTGTTCCAGAATTCACGCCCGTCTGCGTTAGATAGCGTTCATTTCGGCCTCCTCTATCTACAAGGTGTTGGCACATTTGCCAACACATCAGGTAAATTTGAGCTTCCATTATTTTCTTACTTAAAAATGAAGACTTTTCAATTATCGTTAACTACAGCTGTCTGCTTGTTACGGTGAATATGCCCGACCGCAACCAGAAATAAAAATTAAAATGTGGGTTAGTGTAACAATTTGCAAGCAATTCTGGACCTCTCACAGCATTCTGAAAAGACATTCGTTGAAGATTACCGGAACAGCAAACTATCATTATGATTGTTTGGATGATCAACATCCGTATTAACTGTTACATATCATTATTTTCTCTCTTTTTTTTAGCATACTGAACTTTACCAGGACTTTCACGCCAGATTACAAAATATTTATTACTCTTGTGTTCCCGTAGGTTTTCCCGGCGTAATAAGTCTTGAAAGTCTCTTCAGGTTGCTGCCAGATTCTAAAATCAACTCGATTCAATATTTCGGCGATCCAAATGTTCGCCATCTTCAGGAGAATGCTGCTTCTGCTGATCAGTCCAACTGATATGTGCTCAGCGGGACTCATCGGCAGAAGCAACATTCTCCTGAAGATGGCGAACAGCTGGGTCGTCGAAATATTTTGTACTCGTATTTGCATGTTCATAAGTCGACAGTGCTGACTTCAAAATAGGTAAAAGCAAAGCAAAATCTCTACAAAAAACTGTGTGACTTTTACTAAGATGTAGTGGCAGCAGAGAACACAAATACAGCAAAAGAAAAAGTTCTTAAACGACGAAAAATGCGTACGGTCAAACCTCACCAATGTTTATTCGTTTTCAATCTCTGCTTACAACGAGCGAAAAACCTGTCGCTTTCATAATATGTAAAAAGCAGTAATAAATACCTGTCACAATGATAATCCTTTGTAAATGAAAACGAGTGTCTACCTCCTCAAATCAATCAAGAGCGAAATGTGTCTGGTGTAACACTGACGTAAATTGTAGTTCGCTTAAGATGGCAAAAAAATATCATTGAGAATATCCTTACTTTTCATTTCCAAAAAATAGTAACTTTCCAAACGAAAATTTAGTTCGAATATCATTTTATAAAATAAAACTTGGCATTATACTGCAGTGTAATAGCACTACACTTATTACTGTAATCGAAATAAAGCAACGTAGCATGAGGTTTTCATTTAATTTGGTTCGCGCGTTAGCACATTAAAGCAATATTATGACACAGTCATCCAAAAGCGCTAGTCATGCGTGTTACAAAATGCACATAATATTTATAAGATATTGCGTATTCTGCATCAGGGACGAAACAGTAACACTCCTACATATGGAACAGTACGTATCGTAAGCGGTAAATGGTTGACGCGTGTAGCTGAAGCAAAAACTCCAGAGCTGAACGCAAGAGGAGAAAAAAAAGAGAAAAAGGGAATGTGTGGTTATTAACCTATTACCGCTGGATGAGAACCTTCAGACGTAAGATGAACCCCAAAGTTCTGACATGACTAAAAGCGTTACCGGATTCAGAAACCTAAGTTCACAAGATAATATTCACACATAAGCTCAATGGATACTTATCGCTTTAAAGCGCACGGAAGTATTACACTATGCGATATTTTCTTCAGCAACATTAAATATTTAATGGAGGACTGTCATTACTGCAATGGCCTTGTTATATTTAGATACAGGAAATGAATCACTGCCAATGCAGGACATGGTTCAGTATACAAGAAGAAAAACAGACTGTTTTGTCCCTGCAAAAAAGACTATTTCGTTCGTCATTAGATGCTGTAGAGTAATCAGCTACACGTAGTAGTAATTATTCTGTTGTATTATAATGGACGAAATTCCTTAGTAGCATCAGTTATTAGGAAGGCAGTACATGAGAAAAAGAGATCCCTAGTCTTTCAGGGTATTTAGGCTGAGAAGTATGTTGCCATTCCGCTGCTGCAAACACTTCTGGGTGCAATAAATACCCCGTGGGATGCGTTTAAAATAATGCGACTAGAATGGCAAATCACAAACAGCTGATGCGGTAAATGAATATGCAGCTCACTAAGGGGAAATAAAATAAATCACGATTTCGAGACTGAGTTGGCACTCTGGTGAAACGAGATGCTACACGTAGAAGATAGGGTAATATTTTGTGGCGAGACGCCTAGAGCGATGATGAAACCGAGTTAAGTGAAAACCTCACGAGATCAGCTCTGTTCAGAAAATTAGATAGAACGAGACGAGCAGAGAGGCAAGCAGCGCGTCCTTACGTATAGCTGGCTCCTTGCTGGTCTCTTCTTCGACGCCCGCAGTCAGCAGTGGTGATGGCACTGGTGTCCTGGAGCCGAGTGTCCAGACACGGGGGCTGGCGGTGATATGTCGTCACCCCACCTTCACCCCCCTCCCCGCCTCTTTACGAAACCCGTATCTACCTGAGATATCATTTGCGCAGTCCCGTTAGGTTCGCACATTTTCTCGAATCTGTTAACTCTATGGAATGCAGATGTACTTGGGGATAAAACTATAACAGCTCCTTGTGGGGTACTCGCTTCTGTAAGTTACTGAAAAAAAAGTTTAGAATGACTCACTTAATACAAATTCAGCAGCTACTTCAGAGACTATAGTGGAATTTACATGAAAGGAAAAAGAACCACCAGTCGTTTAACATGCGTTGTTGCTGTTGCAGTCTTCAGTCCGATATCTGCTTTGATACAGCTTTCCGCACTAATCTCTGCAGAGGAAATCCCTTCATCTCCGAATAACTGTTGCAACTTACTTCCACTTCAACCTGCCTGTGGTCTCGTTCTAACTTTTACCTTCGCCACTCCCTCACAATAACAAATTAACTACATCTTCATATGCTAACACGGACCACTTCTTTTAGTCAAGTTGCGCCATAAATCAGTTTCTTCATAAATCGATTCAATGCATCTTCCCTAGTTACAAGATCGAACCCTCAAACCTTCTGCATTGTTCTCTACCTCAGCGTTTCTAAACTTTATATGCCACTGTAGTCTGTACAAGCTATCGTCGACATCTCACTTACGCGAAAGGCTGCACTCCAGACAAATACCTGCATAAAACGTTAACACATTTCCCGAAATACTTTTTTTGTTGTTGCCGGTCAGCAGTTTACATCCCCTTACTTCGGCAGTCGTCAGTTATTTCACTGCGAATAAAGCAAAACATGCCCATTACTTTTAGTACCTTATTCTATACGCTATTTTCGTCAGTTCATCTTGATTTAATTGTAATGTACTGCTTGGCCCTTGTTTTTTTTTATACCGTCTTATAATCTTATTTCAAGACACTATCCATCCATTCTACAGATCTTCCAAGTCTTCTGCAGTCTCTGGCAGAATTACAGCGACATCACCAACCCCGATTAATTTTATTTGTTGTGCATGCACTTAAACTAACTTTCTAAATTTCGTCTTAATATCTTGTACTGCTTGCTCAATGAACAGTTTCAATAAAACAGAACATAACCCACAACTCAGTCTCTTCCAATGATCAGCTTCTAGGCACTTCTTTTGTCTCCTTTCCTTTCATTTCCTTTGCTTTCCCTTCCTTTGCTCTCCTTTCCTTTCCTTTGCTTTGCTTTCCTTTCCTTTCCTTTACTTTGATTTCCTTTGCTTTCTTTTCATTTCATTTCGTTCCACTTTTATATGACTGTACTCTGATTTCTGTACAAGTTGCGCGTAACATTTCATCCACTAAATTTTATTCCTCTTGCTTGCAGAATTTCAGAGAATGTATGTCAGTCACACGCTATAAACGTAGATTTGGCTTTCGTCAGTCTGTTGTCTAAGACAAATCGTAGGGTAAATACTGCCTCTTGTGTTCCTGCATTTCTTTTAAGTCCAAACTATACTTTCCTAAGGTCGATTTATACAGATCTTTCCATTCCCTTGCAATTAATTACTGTCAGTATTTTGTAACCACGGCTTATCAAACTGACAGTTCGGTAGTAGCCAAGCCTGTCAGCACCTTCCTTATATGGAAGTGCCATTAACTAAATTCTTCGTGGGGGTTATTTTGCCTGATTCTTATACCTAGCATTCCAAATGGAGCAGTTTTGTCGCGGTTGATCATTCCAAAGATCTCAATAATTCCGAGGAGTGCGGTCTACCCCAGGTGCCTTGTGTCGACTTAGGTCTCTCGAGGCTCCCTCACATTCGGCTCACACGAAAACAGCAGCTTCTACCTGGAAGTTCAGCAGTTTTTAGTAACTCTAATTTTTGTTGTATGAAAGCGTGCCTCTTTTTGATATCTGCATGCGTTGTACTGATGTGGACATTTTTGGCAGAATTAACTCTAATGTACGTCTCAGTTTGTGCACGTTGCAAATTTTTGACATTGGGTGAGGGGACTCACACTAAGCATTAAATCGAGAACGAAAACTCACAAGCATCAGTATTACGCCACAAGGACGAAGAATTAGTTGCCCAAATGTACGGAGGAAACAATGCATGCCCTTCCTCATCGATGTAATTTTCTATAATGTAATCTGCAAACTTTGTTTTTCGTCTTGTGGCTATGTGTTGACCAGGTCGCCAAAAACATCAGGAACGTCTTGGGGGCTAAAGTCGAAATGTGTTGGGCAACCACAGTCATTTTTCAATCTTGTGTTTTGGCGACAAACCAAGTGTTTGTTTTTTCCACACCTGAAACGTACAGAATAAAATATTGCTTTGCAAATTTAAAAGACAAAAGAGTTTAAAGTAAGGTCTCTGACGTAAGCTATGTTCTCATTACTGGTAGCACTGAGCAGAAAGCGCACGAATTCGAGTTGTTTAGAATATAAAGAGAGATCTTTCAAAATTTAAAAAGGGAAACCAACACAAACTACATGAAGTAAATGGAGACATCAGCTAGATGTGCGATTCTGTGTAGCGGAAGAACATTTGCGATGAGAATGCCGACTCGAGTATACAAACAGTTGCAGACTCGAGTATACAAACAGTCGTCGTGCTCTAGAATCATTTGTTCGTTTTACATATTTCGGTTTTTTTACTTCATAGACTTAAGCTCTTGCCCAGTATTGCTATACATATTTTCTAGATTTCGCAAAATTAGGAATATGCGTGGTGGTAACAGCGACTCACGTCAGGAACTTTGTCGTGAAGTGCTCTCTTTTGAAATTGCTTCTTAAACTATGAATCTAAGGTCAGGTTATATAGGCACCAGATGGTGGAGCTCACAAAGACCCACATAAAAATTAGCGAGATTGGCACTGACCGACAATGACCATTTTCGGCTCTTCGAGTTGCCTGGTGCGCGACAGCAAAACAGGAAAATGATGAATGTGACTCAACCGTTATTTAGATAGTTTTCAGATATATAATTCGACACTACTCAGTCTGCGTTTTTGGTTTAAAAGACAGGTTCACCTAAGGGATTTATCATGAATACACTTCGTAATCTTTGGATAGGTTTCTTTCTTCATATCTTTCATAAGGCTGAATACTAGTCGTATGTAAGAACCTCCAGAGTACAGTCTAATGCAAATAAAACCAAAAAACTCCGTTCGAACATACCTCAGAAGGCCCAACGGGACCGACCGACCGCCCTGTCATCCTCAGTTGATAAGTGTCACTGGATGTGGATACGGAGAGGCATCTACATCTACATGGATACTCTGCAAATCACATTTAAGTGCCTGGCAGAGGGTTCATCGAACCACCTTCACAATTCTCTCTTATTCCAATCTCGTATAACACGCGGAAAGAATGAACACCTATATCTTTCCGTACGATCTCTGATTTCCCTTATTTTATCGTGGTGATAGTTTCTCCCTATGTAGGTCGGTGCCAACAAAATATTTTCTCATTCGGAGGAGAGTGTTGGTGATTGGAATTTCGTGAGAAGATTCCGTCGCAACGAAAACCGCCTTTCTTTTGATGATTTCCAGCCCAAATCCTGCATCATTTCTGTGACACTCTCTCCCATATTTAGCGATAATACAAAACGTGCTGCCTTTCTTTAAACTTTTTTCGATTTACTCCGTCAGTCTTATCTGGTAAGAATACCACACTGCGCAGCAGTATTCTAAAAGAGGACGGACGAGCGTAGTGTAGGCAGTCTCCTTAGTAGGTCTGTTACATTTTCTAAGTGTCCTGACAATAAAACGCAACCTTTGGTTAGCCTTCCCCACAACATTTTCTGTGTGTTCTTTCCAATTTAAGTTGTTCGTAATTGTAATACCTAGGTATTTAATTGAATTTACGGCTTTTAGATTAGTCTGATTTATAGTGTAACTGAAGTTTAACGAGTTACTTTTAGCACTCATGTGGATGACCCCACACTTTTCTTATTTAGGGTCAACTGCCACGTTTCGCACCATTCAGATATTTTTTCTAAATCGTTTTGCAGTTTGTTATGATCTTCTGATGACTTTATTAGTCGATTAACGACAGCGTCATCTGCAAACAACCGAAGATGGCTGCTCAGATGTTGACTTTGTGTCAATAGACCGTTTCCTTCGAGGTAATTCATAATGTTCGAACACGATATATGTTCTAAAAATCCTGCTGCATACCGACGTTAGCGATATGGGCCTGTAATTTAGTGGATTACTGCTACTACCTTTCTTGAATATTGGTGTGACCGGTGCAACTTTCCAGTCTTTGGATACGTATCTTCCGTCCAGCAAACGGTTATAGATGATTGTTAAGTATGGAGCTAAAGCATCAGCATACTCGGAAAGGAACCTAATTGGTATACAGTCTGGACCATAAGACTTGCTTTTATTAAGTGATTTGAGTTGCTTCACTACTCCGATGATATTTACTTCTAAGTTACTCGTGTTGGCAGCTGTTATCGATTTGAATTCTGAATCATTTACTTCGTCTTCTTTTGTGAAGGCATTTCGGAAGGCTGCGTTTAGTAACTCTTCTTTGGCAGCACTGTCTTCGATAGTATCTCCATTGTTATCGCGCAGAGAGGGCATTGATTGTTTCTTGCCGCTAACATACTTCACATACGACCAAAATCTCTTTGGATTTTCTGCCGTGTAATCAGTACATCGCTCTCCCCTCCGTATATGAGGTTACGAAACCGGAGCCGCTACTTCTCAGTGAAGCAGGTCCTCAGTTTGCCTCAAAAGGGCTGAGTGTGTCCCGCTTGCCAACAGAGCTCGGCAGACCGGATGGTCACTCATTCAAGAGTTAGACCAACCCGACAGCGGTTAACTTCGGTGATCTGATCCGGTGTTATCGCTGCGGCAAGACCGTTGCTTAGTGTATTGTAAATAGCCGAAGATAATATTTTGCTGCTTATTAAAAAGTACTATCCATCAAAATAATTTCCTGCTGACATAGAAATTCGATATTTGAGTCTCGTGTTCAGCCCTAAAGCTGCATTTTATCATGCTGCTTTAGTTAAGGATCTACTTTCCTTCACACATAATGTCAACCGGAAATATCACTTTGCAACCGAATCCCAAAACTATTACAACAGCGCAAACCTGACGTTCAACACTGCCTTGAACAGTTGTGACCGCGATCTCGACTTGATTCACAACCTCTCCCCCAAAATCCTTACAAACCTTCCAAGAATTCCTCACATCCAGCAATGCTTAACAACCCTTCCTTAGATAACTAAAACATGACTCATACCTGCCCTCTGATGAACTCTAGGCTCTACGTTCCCTAAAAGCTGATGACTCCATCATTGTAGTACTTGACCAAAAGGAGTATGTTAGTGAAGGTCTATGCCAGCTGCCTGACAGGTCTACATAAAGCTTCTACCATCAAGATCATATCCCCATGATTCAAACGAACCTGCAGTCCCTCCTTACAATCTCTGGCCCCTCACAAGAACCAATCCATAGAACTTCTCACCCCACCCAAAACACGCACCCCCATCTTTTAGCTTCTTCCTAAGATCCACAAATCCAATCATCCTAGCCCTCCTGTAGTTGCTAGCTTCAAAGCATCCACCGAACTATATCTGCCTTAGTTGATCAGCACATGCAACCCATAGTACAAAGACTTCCCTCCTATATCAAAGATACGGACTATTTTCTATATCGTCTGAAATCCATGCCTGCCACACTCCCAGCACACACGTCCCTGTATAGCTACATCACCCACATAAATGGTCTTACTGCTGCTGAACATTTCCTTAGCGCCCATCTGATTCCAAACCTATGATATCCTTCCTACTCACCTTAATCAACTTTATACTTACCGACAAGTACTTCACTTTTGAGGGGTAGACATACAAAAAGATCAGGGGTACAGCAATGAGAACCAAGATGGCTGCTTCCTATGCCAACCTCTTCATAGATCGCTTGGAGGGGCTTTTCTGGGATACATAAGTCTTCAGCCCCTGGTTTGGTTTACATACATTGATGACATCTTTACCACATGGACTCATGGTGAGGATGAGCTGTTAAAATTCCTGGAATCTGCCAATACATTTTCTCAATTACATTTCACATTGTCCTATTCCAAATCCCTCAAATCTCTTCCCTTGGTATTGATCTCGCCCTCGCCGAAGACCATCTACACACTTTTGTCACATTAAACCTACTAACAAACAACAGTACTTACATTTTGACAGTTGCCATATTTTCCATGTCAAACGTTCCCTCCCATACAGCCTTGGCAGTCGAGGCAAACGTACTTTTTCGGATTAACATCCCTTACAGCAATACACCACCATTCTCAACTCAACCTTCACTGTGTGTAATTACTCCACCAGCCTAGTTCAAAACCAGATTTCCTGGACCAACACAACCAAACCTGATATGCTGATACCTCCAAAAAATACCTTTAGAGCACACTACTGGTCACTCAGTACTACCCTTGTCTGGAACGCATCAATCGGCTACTTCCACAAGGCCATGGATTCTTAAAATCAAGCTCTGAAATGAGATTCATTCTGCCCAAGATTTTGCCCACCACATCTAGAATAGCTTTTCGTCGCTCTTCCAATATTGTTGTCAGACTGTATGGTCCTTCTCCATCCATCTCCGTACCCTGTGGCTCCTACCTCTGTGACCACCCCCACTGCAAGACTTTCCCTATGCACCCTCCTACCAGGTCTGTAACTGGCAAAACATAGACGATCAAAGAGAAAGCCACCTATGAAACGATACATGTCATGTACCAGATGTTATTTAAAAACCGTTGGTCTCTTACATCGGCATTGTTGTTGTTGTGGTCTTCAGTCCTGAGACTGGTTTGATGCAGCTCTCCATGCCACTCTATCCTGTGCAAGCTTTTTCATCTCCCAGTACCTACTGCAACCTACATCCTTCTGAATCTGCTTAGTGTGTTCATCTCTTGGTCTCCCTCTACGATTTTTACCCTCCACGCTGCCCTCCAATACTAAATTGGTGATCCCTTGATGCCTCAGAACATGTCCTACCAACCGATCCCTTCTTCTGGTCAAGTTGTGCCACAAACTTCTCTTCTCCCCAATCCTATTCAATACTTCCTCATTAGTTATGTGATCTACCCATCTAATCTTCAGCATTCTTCTGTAGCACCACATTTCGAAAGCTTCTATTCTCTTCTTGTCCAAACTAGTTATCGTCCATGTTTCACTTCCATACATGGCTACACTCCATACGAATACTTTCAGAAATGACTTCCTGACACTTAAATCAATACTGGATGTTAACAAATTTCTCTTCTTCAGAAACGCTTTCCTTGCCATTGCCAGCCTACATTTTATATCCTCTCTACTTCGACCATCATCAGTTATTTTGCTCCCCAAATAGCAAAACTCCTTTACTACTTTAAGAGCCTCATTTCCTAATCTAATTCCCTCAGCATCACCCGAGTTAATTAGACTACATTCCATTATCATTGTTTTGCTTTTGTTGATGTTCATCTTATATCCTCCTTTCAAGACACTGTCCATTCCATTCAACTGCTCTTCCAAGTCCTTTGCTGTCTCTGACAGAATTACAATGTCATCGGTGAACCTCAAAGTTTTTATTTCTTCTCCATGAATTTTAATACCTACTCCGAATTTTTCTTTTGTTTCCTTTACTGCTTGCTCAATAAACAGATTGAACAACATCGGGGAGAGGCTACAACCCTGTCTTACTCCCTTCCCAACCACTGCTTCCCTTTCATGTCCCTCGACTCTTATAACTGCCATCTGGTTTCTGTACAAATTGTAAATAGCCTTTCGCTCCCTGTATTTTACCCCTGCCACCTTCAGAATTTGAAAGAGAGTATTCCAGTCAACATTGTCAAAAGCTTTCTCTAAGTCTACAAATGCTAGAAACGTAGGTTTGCCTTTCCTTAATCTTTCTTCAAAGATAAGTCGTAAGGTCAGTATTGCCTCACGTGTTCCAGTGTTTCTACGGAATCCAAACTGATCTTCCCCGAGGTTGGCTTCTACTAGTTTTTCCATTCGTCTGTAAAGAATTCGTGTTAGTATTTTGCAGCTGTGACTTATTAAGCTGATAGTTCGGTAGTTTTCACATCTGTCAACACCTGCTTTCTTTGGGATTGGAATTATTATATTCTTCTTGAAGTCTGAGGGTATTTCGCCTGTTTCATACATCTTGCTCACCAGATGGTAGAGTTTTGTCAGGACTGGCTCTCCCACGGCCGTCAGTAGTTCCAATGGAATATTGTCTACTCCGGGGGCCTTGTTTCGACTCAGGTCTTTCAGTGCTCTGTCAAACTCTTCACGCAGTATCGTATCTCCTATTTCATCTTCATCTACATCCTCTTCCATTTCCATAATATTGTCCTCAAGTACATCGCCCTTGTATAGACCCTCTATATACTCCTTCCACCTTTCTGCTTTCCCTTCTTTGCTTAGAACTGGGTTTCCATCTGAGCTCTTGATATTCATACCAGTCGTTCTCTTATCTCCAAAGGTCTCTTTAATTTTCCTGTAGGCGGTATCTATCTTACCCCTAGTGAGATAGGCCTCTACATCCTTACATTTGTCCTCTAGCCATCCCTGCTTAGCCATTTTGCACTTCCTGTCGATCTCATTTTTGAGACGTTTGTATTCCTTTTTGCCTGTTTCACTTACTGCAATTTTATATTTTCTCCTTTCATCAATTAAATTCAATATTTCTTCTGTTACCCAAGGATTTCTACTAGCCCTCGTCTTTTTACCTACTTGATCCTCTGCTGCCTTCATTACTTCATCCCTCAAAGCTACCCATTCTTCTTCTACTGTATTTATTTCCCCCATTCCTGTCAATTGCTCCCTTATGCTCTCCCTGAATCTCTGTACAACCTCTGGTTCTTTCAGTTTATCCAGGTCCCATCTCCTTAAATTCCCACCTTTTTGCAGTTTCTTCAGTTTTAATCTACAGGTCATAACCAATAGATTGTGGTCAGAGTCCACATCTGCCCCTGGAAATGTCTTACAATTTAAAACCTGGTTCCTAAATCTCTGTCTTACCATTATATAATCTATCTGATACCTTTTAGTATCTCCAGGGTTCTTCCATGTATACAACCTTCTTTCATGATTCTTAAACCAAGTGTTAGTTATGATTATGTTGTGCTCTGTGCAAAATTCTACCAGGCGGCTTCCTCTTTCATTTCTGTCCCCCAATCCATATTCACCTACTATGTTTCCTTCTCTCCCTTTTCCTACACTCGAATTCCAGTCACCCATGACTATTAAATTTTCGTCTCCCTTTACAATCTGAATAATTTCTTTTATTTCATCATACATTTCTTCAATTTCTTCGTCATCTGCAGAGCTAGTTGGCATATAAACTTGTACTACTGTAGTAGGTGTGGGCTTCGTATCTATCTTGGCCACAATAATGCGTTCACTATGCTGTTTGTAGTAGCTTACCCGCATTCCTATTTTCCTATTCATTATGAAACCTACTCCTGCATTCCCCCTATTTGATTTTGTGTTTATAACCCTGTAGTCACCTGACCAGAAGTCTTGTTCCTCCTGCCACCGAACTTCACTAATTCCCACTATATCTAACTTCAACCTATCCATTTCCCTTTTTAAATTTTCTAACCTACCTGCCCGATTAAGGGATCCGACATTCCACGCTCCGATCCGTAGAACGCCAGTTTTCTTTCTCCTGATAACGACATCCTCTTGAGTAGTCCCCGCCCGGAGATCCGAATGGGGGACTATTTTACCTCCGGAATATTTTACCCAAGAGGACGCCATCATGTAATCATACAGTAAAGCTGCATGCCCTCGGGAAAAATTACGGCTGTAGTTTCCCCTTGCTTTCAGCCGTTCGCAGTACCAGCACAGCAAGGCCGTTTTGGTTATTGTTACAAGGCCAGATCAGTCAATCATCCAGACTGTTGCCCTTGCAACTACTGAAGAGGCTGCTGCCCCTCTTCAGGAACCACACGTTTGTCTGGCCTCTCAACAGATACCCCTCCGTTGTGGTTGCACCTACGGTACGGCTATCTGTATCGCTGAGGCACGCAAGCCTCCCCACCAACGGCAAGGTCCATGGTTCATGGGGGGGGAGGGGGGGGGTACATCGGCATGACTACCACCAAATTATCAGTTAGGATGAATGGGCATAAGCAGATGGTACATACTGGCAACCGACAGTATTCTGTTGCAGAGCATGTTCTACAGCATTCCTGATTCATCACACGTGCCATCTGGATTCTTCAGCCAGACATCAGTTTCTCAGAATTCCAGATGTGGGAACTAATACTACAACATATCCTTGGTCCTCGCCACTCACCTGGTCTTAATTTACATTAATTTCTTCCGTTTCAGCATTTCGTCGTAGTAAGTACTCCTTCCTTCATTCCGTTTTAGTTTTCTACATCCTTCATTTCGCTACCTGTCTATTTTTCGCCATCGCCATCCTACCTCTGCCGCGTAAAGTGCACTTAGCTTTTCACTCTTACTAATTTGTACACGATGTTTTAGCAGTAATCTCGGTCTTGCATGTTACGCTGTCTTCCATTTTTAAGTTCTCAGGTTTTCAAGTCTCGTCTGGTGCAGTCCCCAACAACCAGTCTTTCCTTCTCATCCCGTCCAGTAAGTCTGCTCTGACCTGCAGTTCTGAGTGATTTTTCCTAAGTCTTGACCTCTCCAGTCCTTTTCCATCAACCCTCTTCCTCTCCTTCAACCCTTCTGCCTGAAGAAGAAACCACTGGCTCCGAAAGCTTGCCTAGTTATAACCTTCTTTTATGTGTGTGTTCTGCTTCCGCTTGGTGAGTAGATTTTCTTATATACAGGGTTATTACAAATGATTGAAGCGATTTCACAGCTCTACAATAACTTTATTATTTGAGATATTTTCACAATGCTTTGCACACACATACAAAAACTCAAAAAGTTTTTTAGGCATTCACAAATGTTCGATATGTGCCCCTTTAGTGATTCGGCAGACATCAAGCCGATAATCAAGTTCCTCCCACACTCAGCGCAGCATGTCCCCATCAATGAGTTCGAAAGCATCGTTGATGCGAGCTCGCAGTTCTGGCACGTTTCTTGGTAGAGGAGGTTTAACCACTGAATCTTTCACATAACCCCACAGAAAGAAATCTCATGGGGTTAAGTCCCTGCTTGCTTTATTCGTCGACTTCCGCGGGCTACGCGTGAAACTTGCCCGCACGCGTTCAACCGTTTCTTCGCTCACTGCAGGCCGACCCGTTGATTTCCCCTTACAGAGGCATCCAGAAGCTTTAAACTGCGCATACCATCGCCGAATGGAGTTAGCAGTTGGTGGATCTTTGTTGAACTTCGTCCTGAAGTGTCGTTGCACTGTTATGACTGACTGATGTGAGTGCATTTCAAGCACGACATACGCTTTCTCGGCTCCTGTCGCCATTTTGTCTCACTGCGCTCTCGAGCGCTCTAGCAGCAGAAACCTGAAGTGCGGCTTCAGCCGAACAAAACTTTATGAGTTTTTCTACGTATCTGTAGTGTGTCGTGACCATATGTCAATGAATGAAGCTACAGTGAATTTATGAAATCGCTTCAATCATTTGTAATAGCCCTGTACAAATAAATATGTAATATATAAGGGAATTTGGTTACCAAAATACTCGAAAAGTTCTTGATCGATTTGGCTCATATTTTAAAAGACACATTACTAAAACATTTAGAACAACACTAAATAAATGTATATATAAATAGGAATACACAGGCTTTCTGTTAAAACCGACGGCGAGAAAGAAAATTCTGTGCTTTTCTCTGCTGTAAAAATGTGTAGGTAGTTTTGTTTTTGCTTTGTCGCAGCTGGTATTGACTATGATAGTATGCCATTCAAACCATTAGACAAATTGTTTCTCCCATGTACAGAATGTAAATGGTATAAACTCCCAAAAAATCCCGTTAGCAGAAGACAAGTGCCGGCCGTTGTGGTCAAGCGGGTCTAGGCGCTTAAGTCCGGAAGCGCGCGGCTGCTACGGTCGCAGGTTCGAATCCTGCCTCGGGCATGGATCTGTGTGATGTTCTTAGGTTAGTTAGGTTTAAGTAGTTGTAATTCTAGGGGACTGATAACCTCAGATGTTAATTCCCGTAGTGCTCAGAGCCATCTGAACCATTTTTAGTAGACTGAGGGAATTCAGTAAACAGGATCACAACAATATGGTGTGTCTGCCTCGCCCCCTCCGTCGACACAATTACGTAAGCAGTCGATCCGTGTGTGTGTGTGTGTGTGTTTTTTTCCGCTGAGCGTATTGATATCGTGAGCGAGAGTCGCAGGCAACTATGGCCTGCGTGTTGAATCACTGTAATAGGCGGAACATGTTTACCTGTGCAGACGTTATTGCAACTCTGTTAGACGTTGGGATGGAAGGGAGATTTACTACCGCTGAACTATGTGATATTCATTTAATTTATGGCGAGGCAAAAGGTGTTGCAGCTGTACTAGTTAATCAAGAACGCTTTCCGCAACGAAGACTTCCTGTACGACCGACACTTGTTGCTGTTCACTAAAAGTGTACTCCGTTAATCCTATCTGCTAAGGATCCCACACCGAGCACCAGTATTCCATAAGATGACGTACAAGCGTAGTGTAGGCAGTCTCTTTAGGAGATCTATTGCATCTTCTGAGTGTTCTGCCAATAAAACGCAGTCTTTTTTTCTTATTTCCAACAATATTTCCGAAGTGTTCTTCCTGATTTATGTTATCCATAATTGTAATTTATTTAGTTGAATTTACGGCCGTTAGACTTGATTGATTTACCGTGTAACCGAAGTTTAACGGATTCCTTCTAGCACTCATGTGGATGACCTCACACTTTTCATTATTTAGGGTCAATTGCCAATTTCCGCACCGTACAGCTATCTTTTCAAAATCGTTTTGCAGTTTGTTTTTATCTTGTGGCGAGTTTATTAGATGATAAACTACAGCATCATGTGCACACAACTTAGGATGGCTGCTCAGATTGCCTCCTAAATCGTTTATATAAATAAAATTTTGCATTTAACTCTGTATGCGAAAAGTATTGTCTGTTCTGATATGCTTTAATTTTATCATTAAATAAATGATGACAGAAAACAATTTATGAGTACGTATTTAACCTGCATAGACTCACAGATACTGCCTCCGTAGTCTGTTGCCAGCTGCGCATTCGGCACACCCGGATGACGCACAGCCATTTATTGCGCCGTGAGGACCCACCTCTACGTCGCTGCGGATCCGCTTTGACGGTGGTCCACATTTTGTTGGCCTGTCCCCTTTTAGCTGTGCTTAGGCAGACGTTTGCGCTGCTTGATACGCTCCCTGCCCATTTAACAGATGACACTGCCATGGTAGGCTCAGTTTTCGTTTTATTCGGGCAGGGGGATTTTATCACTTAATCTGTTTGTAACTTTTTTGTTTTGAGTCTGGCCTTTGGCCTACGATTTTCGACTGGGTTATTTTTTTAGTGTGTTTATAGGTGGTTGGCTTTTCCTTTTTTGTCTCTATGGTCGGCCAACCATTGTCACACTCTGTGTGATTATAATTCCTTTTGTCTGGTCTCTGTCTGAGTCTTTCTTGTCCGGTGTCGTCTGTTGTCATTTCCATTGTTCGTTTTTATTCTTATTGGGTGTTTGAAGTTTTGGAAACAGGGACCGATGACCGTATCAGTCTGGTCCCTTCACTCCCACAAACCAACCAACCAACTGCCTCCGTACTGCCCCGCGCAGAAGGCAGAGGCCCAGAACGCGAAGAACGTACATTGGACACTGAGGAACAAATTTTGGACCGAGTCCACGAAGCATAGCCAGCCAAGTTGGTGTGTCGCGCATTGTCGTTCATCGCACTTTGAAAAAGGAGCGACTGCGGCCTTACCACATTTAACGTGTACAAGCTTCGGAAGAGCAAGAGTTCCCTCCGCGACGAGAATTCTCTGAGTGGTTTCTGTTACAAAGTGAGCACCAGGATTTTGTAGACAGAATACTCGTCACAGATTAAGCGTGTTTCACTTGTGACAGAATAACTTATTTCCATAACATGCACACGAGTAGGGTACGCAATACGCGCCAAGTGGTACCAACATATTTTCAACACCGCTTTTCCGTTAATGTGTCGACGGGTATAATCGACTATCTCATTACAGGGCCTTATTTTTTAACCACCACTATTGATTGGTAACAATTACGGAATCTTTCTAGAGGAAACATTGCTGCCAGCTACATCAGAAGGTTTTCCGTTAGCGATACGCCATAACGTGTGGTTCAACCACAATAGCGCCCCATCCCACCTAATCACAGAGTACGGAGATTTTTTAATCAGGTGTCCTCAGGACGATGGATAAAACGTTTTGGGCCATTTCGATGCCCAGCACGCAGTCTTGAGCCGACCTCTGTGACAGAGCGGCTCTAAGCGCTTCAGTCCTTAACCTCGCGGCTGCTACAGTCGCAGGTTCGTCCTGCCTCGGACATGGCTGTGTGTGATGTCCTTAAGTTAGTCAAGTTTAAGTAGTTCTAAGTCTAGGGGACTGATGTCCTCAGATGTTAAGTCCCATAGTGCTTAGAGCCATTGGAACCATTTGAGGACGCCGGCCTGATTTAAATCCACTGGATTTTCATTTTTGAGGCCGTATAAACGAACTTACTTATACTCGGCAAAAATAATAATAATAATAAGAAGTAGAAGAAGAAGAAGAAGAAGAAGAACGAACTTACGCAGAGTATTTTAGATCCTGCCAGTACCACAAAGAGAAATGTGTATGTGTGTGAACAAGTGCGACGAAACTGGGTTCGCCGTAATGAAATGTGTGCCGAATCGAACGGTAAGCCTTTTGAACACTTACTGTAGTGTGGGTGTAAGAGGAAACAAAGTAATGGGCATTTCATTTTCGTTGCGGTACTTTTGCAAAAAAGGAAGATAATCTGAATTTAATTTTCATTATGGTATTGCTGTAAAAAGAGCAAACCGTGGACAGCAATTAATGCACAACAAATTACATGGTATAAAGTGGATTTTGTATTAAGGGAAGCACTTTTTACTCGATGTTAGCTTCTCATTACTACCACAAGCTTCGTTATGGCAATGTTGTAAAAGATAAAACATGTGGTTGTACATAATTCATTATTTTACGTAAAACGAACTACCGGCTCTTGACAAACTAACGACTGTTTACATTACTTGTTTCGGTAGCAACTGGCCTTCCCGCCGGCCGTTGTATACGTACAATGTTTACATAGCTATGACTCGTCCGTTACCCTTCTCTGACCGCCGCGTCGACTTGGGCAAAGCACGAGCAATGTCAATGTCTGTCAATTGACTGCCGGCCGATGTGGCCATGCGGTTCTAGGCGCTTCAGTCTGGAACAGCGCGACCGCTACGGTCGCAGGTGCGAATCCTGCATCGGGCATGGATGTGTGTGATGTCCTTAGGTTAGTTAGGTTAAAGTAGTTCTAAGTTCGAGGGGACTGATGACCACAGATTTTAAGTCCCATAGTGCTCAGAGCCATTTTTCTATTCTGATGGCATTGGCTGTGTCACAGATTCCGCAGCGCATGTTGCAGTTAAAGACAATGTCATGCCTGTTTTCCGGCGCGCACGCCCGATACCGCTCGAACTGCGCGACGCCGTAGCTGCTGAACTTAAGCATTTGCAAGACAGTGGTATAATTGAACCTCTTTCTGCTACGCCATGGGCTTCGCCTACAGTGTGTGTGAAGAAACCAAACGGTCGTCTCGGTATTTGTGCTGACTTCAAGTCTACAGTAAATCTCCAGACAGTGGTAGCTACATTTCCCTTACCGCGACCTGCAGACGTTTTTGATAAGCTTGGTGCGGGAAAATTCTTATCCAAGATTGACTTGGGGGACGCATACTTTCAGATTCCACTCGACGAACAGTCGGAGCGCTATTTTGTGATAAACACGCACCTTGGATTGTTCAAGTTTCGCCACCTTCCGCTCGGTTGTGCTTCGGCTCCTGCTACTTTTCGGTCTTACTTGCAGCAGTTGTGTGCCACTGTCCCTGGTTGTTCCAATTACCGGGACGATATAGTCGTATCAGGCCGCACCCCTGACGAACATATGCAGAATTTGCGTGCCTTATTTACTGTACTTTTGCAGGCAGGACTAAAGTGTAACAGAGACAAATGCAATTTTTTTCACACTGAGATTCAGTATTTAGGACATATGATTAACGGACAGGGTATCCACCCCTCGCCGTCACATCTCAGTGTGATTAGAGACTTGCCAGCACCCAGGAACTTGAAAGAACTTCAGTCTGTGTTGAGCAAAATGACATATTCGGTTTATACCAAATGCAGCGCAGATTTCAGCGACTTTGCATCGCCTTCGGCGTAAGAACGTTCCTTTTGTTTGGTCTTCGGAATGTGAGACTGCTTTCGACAAGTTCAAATCTCCTTTGTTGAGTGATCGCTGTTTTATTCCTTTCGATAACTCCAAACCAGTTGTTTTGGCTGTCGATGCATTCTCTCACGGCATCGGAGCGGTTCTCTCGCACCGCATTAATTCTGTCGATCGCTCAATCGCTTTTGCGTCTAAGTTGCTCAATTCTGCCCAGAAAAACTATTCTCATATCGAGAAAGAAGCCTTAGTTATTGCATATGGAGTAACTCAGTTTCATGATTATCTGTACGGTCGCAAGTTCTATTTGGTCACCGACCATAAGCCTTTGACGTCGTTATTCCACCCGTCAAAGCCAGTTCCGGCCCATACTGCACAAAAATTGCAACGTTAGTCTTTGTTTTTGTTTTACTACAGTTACGAAATCTTGTTTCGGCCTACGGCCCAGTATGGCAATGCTGATGCTTTGTCTCGTCTACCTATCGGTCCTGATGAAGTGTTTGATTCTTCTGAACTGTCCTGCATGTTTATTGATTCGCAAGATAAGGAATTAGCTGATGCTTTTTCCGGTGGATTTTCGTTGCATTGCTTCCGCGACAGCCGCCGATGCTTCTTTGCAGATTCTTTTGCAGTATATTCGTACTCAATGGCCTGCATCTACTACGCAGATTCGAGATCCAGTTGTTCGACGTTACTTTGCGCAACGTCACAACTTGTCTGTATACCACGGCGTTATCTTGTTACGAACTGACAATGCTCAGTCTCGAGTGGTTGTACCTCTTTCATTGCATTCGGAAATTCTCCGATTGCTGCACGCTGGTCTTTGGGGTATCATGCGGACGAAGCAATTAGCTCTTCGTCACTGCACTTGGGTCGGCATTGATAAACAAATCGAGAATTTGCTTGCTAACTGTCGCTCTTGCGCGGAGCATCAGTCTGCTCCCCGCCAGCGCTTCTTTGCGTGGCTGACACCTACTGCGCCTTGGCAGCGCGTTCATATTGATTTTGCGGGTCCTTTCTGGAACACCCACTGGTTGATAGTTATTGATGCGTACAGCAACTTTCCTTTTGTTGTACCCATGTCTTCTACTACATCTGCCAGTACTATTTGGGCTTTGACGTCTATTTATTGCATTGAGGGCCTTCCTGAAGTTATTGTCTCCGACAATGGCCCCCAATTCGTGTCCTCAAAGTTTGAAGCGTTCTGTGCTGCTAATGGCATTCGCCATCTGACCTCAGTCCCGTTCCACCCCCAGTTGAACGGTGAGGCTGAACGCTTTGTGCGCACGTTTAAGTCGCAGATGAGGAAGTTGCGTGCCACGCACACCCGCGAGCGCGCACTCTGGACTTGACTTGCTTCCTATCGCTCTCAGCCGCGCGGCACCCGTTCCCCAGCGCAATTGCTACACGGCTGCGCCCATCGGTCGCTCCTGCAGCTATTGCACCCGCCGCCGCTTGCTCCCGCTGCTTCACCTCGTTCTGGCTTGGCGCCACATGCTTTGGTGTTCTATCGCGTTTTCTCTGTCAGGCAGCGCTGGGAGCAGGGCCGCATTCTCTGCCAGCTTGGCCGCGCCTTATTTGTCATTTTAGTCCCTCCGCCACTGTCAAGCGACACCGGAACAAGATTCGTTTGTGCCGTCCTCGGTTTTCTGGCGCTGGTTGTTTTCTGGCAGAAGTGGAGGCTTCGCCGCTTCCGCCGCCTCAGCCCACGGCTCCACCGACGGCTCCTCCTCCGCTTGCGCCTCCGCCGCGGACGCGAATGCTGTCGTCGCCGCTTCTGGTCCGGTCACCTGCACCGGACGGGCGCCTCTCGCCGCCACCACGGCCCTCCTCTGGCCGCCGCTGCCGCCGCCGTGTTCCTCCGCAAGTGCCGGAACCGATGGACGCTGAGGTTGCTGTCATACCACCGCCGATGCCGCCGCCGCCGCCGCCGCCGTCGCCCATGGAGATCGTAACTCCGCCTCCTCCTCCGAACATACCCAGTAGCGGTGCGCGGCCTGGGCAGGTTTTCCACGGGGCGTTTTCCTCACCCGCTCCCAAGCAATTCGGAGTCGCGGGTGGACAGCACACCCTGGCAATTCCGCTGTCCGCCCCCACAGCTGCGCCGCCCCTGGGTCCCACCACCCGCCGTCGGAAACCATACTCAACGACGGTGCATCGTTTCAGGGGGGAGGGATGTGGTATCGATAGCAACAATGCCACAGCATATTAAAGTTTATAGGCTGGCACTACAACAGACACCGATGACAGCGCCCTCTAGTCGGTGCTGTCCAGATCTATGAGCTCCGCTCCAAATTCTGCCCATTTCATTGAGAACAGACGGCTTGGAACATCGCTTAAACTACAATGTGTGTTGACTTGCCATTGAGACTTTGAACTATTCACGATGGGATGTACGCAAAGTTATGTAACCATTTATTAACTTGTTTTTGCCCCTAGTAAACATCTATAATTTTAAACGCAGTACCAACGTGTTTTACCTCACCTGCTCCTACTTCATTCGGCCAACGTTTCAGTTTCCAGGAGCAGACCCACGCGCCGCCTTCCAGGCCGGATACAAAATTCCCGTTTTTGGGCAGTTCGTGCAGGAACTGCAATAGCTTGTGATCCGTTACTAAGTAGATTTTTCTGCCGTACAAATAGTGGTGGAATTAGGTGACACCATACGCAATAGCCAATGCCTCTTTCTGTATTTGGCTCTGAGCACTATGGGACTTAACTGCTGCGGTCATCAGTCACCTAGAACTTAGAACTAGTTAAACCTAACTAACCTAAGGAGATCACACACATCCATTTCCAAGGCAGGATTGGAACCTGCGACCGTAGTGGTCGCGCGGTTCCAGACTGTAGCGCCCAGAACCGATCGGCCACTCCCGCCGGCTCTTTCTGTATTTGTTAATTGTTATACTGATCTTTGGACAACACTTATGATGCGATAGCAATAGGCCTGTCTTTATCTCCAAATCTGCGCGAAAACACTGCACTGATTCCGTAAGAGAATGCGTCAGCTTGCAATACAACTGGTTCGTCAAGATCAAAGTGAACCAAGCATCTGTCACTGAGCAATGAATGTTCAAGTTTATAAAAACTTCTTGCTACTCATCTGTACAAACAAAGAGGATGTTCTTTGGACGCAAGCGATACAATGGAGCTGTGAATTCTGTAGGATTCGGTATGAACCGAAAATAGTAGTTATTTTTTGTCCAGTCTACACTTTAGTCCTGCATCAAATAACACACGAAACAAAATACGTAAATTTGCAATGTGTTCTTCAGGTGTGCGACCTGCTACGACAATATCGTTTGAACAGTTTGGTACTTGAGCAGCCAGCTGTTCCAAATACCGTTGGAAAATGGCGGGTGTGGAAACACTGCCAAAAGGCAACGGCAAATATTTAAACAAGCTCCAATGAGTGTTCACAACACACACGAATTGAGATTCTTCATCTACTGGTATCTGAAGATACGCGTCAACACAGAGGCGAGTGCGACCTGAAGGTTTGGGGATTAAAACCAGTGGACTTGCCCACTGACTAAATTGTATGGGCGCAATAGCTGTCTTGCAATTCTTTAAGTTCAGCAGCAACTCTGTTCTGTAATGCAATGGGAATGGAATACCAAGCAGTGAAGATTTACAACAATATTACATTTGAGAGCGTAGACGTGAAGTGAGGGGCTTCCATGATTTGTCGAGCCAGAAAATCTCGTCTCATTTGTATTTCTACAGCTTCCTAGATCTCTGCATCCTAGAAGGATGAGGCTGTGGCCAGTATCTCAACTTTCCCGTAATGAATGAAATGACCAGTGGAAATGAAATGTCCAGCCACTGCAAATTTGTTGGGCAGTAGTAGGAGAGTGTATCACCTATGTTCAACGCAACGCATGTTTTTCACTACGTATTGTTTATCATACGTATCTTTTACCACACTCGCGAGGAATTTCGAATACACCCATCTTTCGCAAAAGCAGGTCACGTTCACAAGTCCCTGAAAACCTGCCGTCTTAGCCAGTGGAAGGGAGATGGTATCCACTTTATACTTCTTAATTACTCTTGCAATTTTTGAAGAAATATTTCCCATTTATGGTAGAAGGCCGCTGACCTTATATCTCTCTCCTTGCAGCTTTCTTCTTCATTGGTTTTGTGTTTTGCCTTCCAGAGTTCGCTTAACCCTTTACCGTACCATTTAGCTCCACGAAATCCGTGCTCAAGCGTTTGGATGATGATGACGATGATGATGGTATTTGATTTGTGGGGCGCTCAACTGCATGGGTATCAGCGCCCGTAAAAATTCCCAATCTTTACTCTGTCCAGTCTCGCCACTTTCCCGAATGATGATGAAATGATAAGGACTACACAAACACCCAGTCCCCGTGCAGCGAAAATCCGGACCCTGCCGTGAATCTAAACGGGACCCCGTGATGCAGGGGCAGCAATATTAGCCGCTAGACCACGAGCTGCTGACAAGCGGTTGGTTGGAGACGACGTTTATTAACCGGGACAGCGTGATGAGCGAGACAGTCACAATACAAGTCAACATGTGGATTCGTTTTACGTAGCTGTACGCTTATTTGTCGCACACGAGACAGCTCTTCTCAAAGCCAACATTAATTTAATTCCTCTTTATTTCTATGTATATATATAAATGAAGAGGAATTAAATTATATATATATAATACGTACGTGCCTACAAATAAAAATCTTCTTAGACATATTCAGGTGTGTCTTTTACAGAAGCAATTACATGACTCCTAAAAGTAGACAGTGTCAGCAAAAAAATTTAAACGCAAGAATAAATGCTCCCCTTGAAAGAATTTCTAATAGGAAAAGCCCACAACTCTGACTGAGACTTAATAGTCCTGCTTCGTATGGTAGTTGTCGTTTCACTGCTTGCTTCGTGTTTAATACAAACTTTGCACAGTCTTGTTAGGTGTCTTTATTTAGGCGTCGGATCGATATGTTTTGGGAACTGAAACAAATATTCCACCTGGAGTCTAAGAGGTATTTACCAAATGAAAATTTTTCACGCTTTTCGTAGCCCGGTAGCCGGACATTTTAAAAATTACGTCTGCTATATTTATTCGGTAACCAACATACATCTTTTGGTATATATGAAGCGGAACTATGGGCCTCATGGAAAAAGGGGCGACCGGGCTGAGTCACTCAGTTTGACTGATCACGAGGTGTGGCCATTAATTGCACGCGTTGATCACGTAGGCTGACGTGAAGATCAATGAACTATACTTGACGGAATGTATCTGGAACATCTTAGGTGATTAGAAAGTTAGTAGACAGGAATACAATTAAATACTTAGCTTTAATTCAGCATCAGCGGTGACCGTCGATCTTTACTTTGTACAATAATATTTACAAGTGCAGTTATAGACCGAACTGCGAATACTTCTTTACAATTCTGATTGCTTCACACATTTAGATCAGTTGTCAATGCATAAACTGTATGTGGCGCCTGACTTAGCTGAAGGCTATGCTAACTGGCGTCTCTGCAAATGAGATCTCTGAAGTTATAACAAGTGAACCATTCCTATTAAAGTCGGCTGTTGAACTAGCCAGTGCGCTAGCTTGTCTCATAAGATCAGCCGAGTGGCGACTCGCGGGTCCGATGTGTACTGATGGACTGCGGCCGATTTGAAGCCTACGACCTATCCAGTGGAGTCCCTTGCGGTGACACCACATTTTTGTCTTCTCTGACTGAGTATTGTTTTATGGACACTGTACGTATTCAACAGAGACAAGTCGGACATATAAAAGAAAAGTTTGGCTCCACTTCCCTTCTCGCAAGACAGACTCGTGATGTTCACTCTTTGTTCGAATTTAGTGCCACGATTGTGACTCAAGAAACTGATGTTTGGTCCCAAAATGTTACGAGTCTGTGTTTTCAGAGTACTGCAAGGGAGTAATTTGAGGTTTTGTACGTCGATTCTTACGGAATATTTGTTCTAAGAGCACCAGTTAACTCTGTAGGCGGTAACTATCGGGCAATACATAAGCCCTGTGTAGTGAATTTTTAAATAAACTCACAGTTTGCGGAAGATGGCGGTAGCTAGACGCCTGCAGGTGTAAATCGGTACTGGTAGGGCTACACGGTGTCCAAAAAACTCGTCTTCCTTTCGTTGACGATTGAGTTTTAAGACATTGGTGTTTGAGCGACAAATTGCTCTTCTCTTGAAATCCCGCCGGATGTAGCGATAGATCAATCTACAGAACTACCTACCTATACGGTGGCGAGGTCACTGGGCAAGCTGCGATGCGATACGTACACCAGCACCAGATGGCGTGGGTGAACAATAGCGGCAAATCCAAGGATTTCCGTGTAGACCGCACTTCTCTCAGCTCGCTGACGTGCACTACCTGATCTATGGTGGACTTATTTAAGACACTTCGGGATTCTACGTCATTTTCTGGACACTGTTATGGTTTCTGTTGTTCCCTGCCGTCGACGTTTTGCTTACATACGGAGACGTCTACTTCCCTAATGCGGTGCCGACTATATTCGACAACACACTGTGCTTTCCGTGAGTGCACCGCCGCCGTGCCAAATGGCTCTGAGCACTATGGGACTTAACATCTATGGTCATCAGTCCCCTAGAACTTAGAACTACTTAAACCTAACTAACCTAAGGACAGCACACAACACCCAGCCATCACGAGGCTGAGAAAATCCCTGACCCCGCCGGGAATCGAACCCGGGAACCCGGGCGTGGGAAGCGAGAACGCTACCGCACGACCACGAGATGCGGGCCCGCCGTGCCAACGCAAGCGAGAAAGTGGTTCGCATTGCAGTGCTGCCCTGTTTTCCAGCACTAACGTTTGAATTAGTCAATGAATTTCCAGAATACATTATTAGCAAGTGGGTATCCACCGCCAGACGTATTTGTGTTTCTTCTGTTGAAGAGGGGTCGCGATTTTTATTTTCTGTGATTTTTTTGTACTTGACTGGTGTTAAAGAAAACCCGAGTTCTTGAAGAAGCAGACATAACAGCACAACACATGTGGACTCTCTCCGTCTCCAAATTGAATTCTCTATCGAGACATTCGGCGATGTTACCACACGGTATTGGATTGATCTCTCCTGGAATAAAAAAGCAACCGGAATCACTCAACAGAGGAAAGTCCACTGGACTTGACGGGATACCAATTCGATTCTACACAGAGTACGCGAAAGTACTTGCCCCCCTTCTAACAGCCGTGTACCGCAAGTCTCTAGAGGAACGGAAGGTTCCAAATGATTGGAAAAGAGCACAGGTAGTCCCAGTCTTCAAGAAGGGTCGTCGCGCGGATGCGCAAAACTATAGACCTATATCTCTGACGTCGATCTGTTGTAGAATTTTGGAACATGTTATTTGCTCGAGTATCATGTCGTTTTTGGAAACTCAGAATCTACTCTGTAGGAATCAACATGGATTCCGGAAACAGCGATCGTGTGAGACCCAACTCGCTTTAGTTGTTCATGAGACCCAGAAAATATTAGATATCGGCTCCCAGGTAGATGCTATTTTTCTTGACTTCCGGAAGGCGTTCGATACAGTTCCGCACTGTCGCCTGATAAACAAAGTAAGAGCCTACGGAATATCAGACCAGCTGTGTGGCTGAATTGAAGAGTTTTTAGCACACAGAACACAGCATGTTGTTATCAATGGAGAGACGTCTATAGACGTTAAAGTAACCTCTGGCGTGCCAAAGGGGAGTGTTATGGGACCATTGCTTTTCACAATATATATAAATGACCTAGTAGATAGTGTCGGAAGTTCCATGCTGCTTTTCGCGGATGATGCTGTAGTATACAGAGAAGTTGCAGCAATAGAAAATTGTAGCGAAATGCAGGAAGATCTGCAGCGGATAGGCACTTGGTGCAGGGAGTGGCAACTGACCCTTAACATAGACAAATGTAATGTATTGCGAATACACAGAAAGAAGGATCCTTTATTGTATGATTATATGATAGCGGAACAAACACTGGTAGCAGTTACTTCTGTAAAATATCTGGGAGTATGCGTGCGGAACGATTTGAAGTGGAATGATCATATAAAATTAATTGTTGGTAAGGCGGGTACCAGGTTGAGATTCATTGGGAGAGTCCTTAGAAAATGTAGTCCATCAACAAAGGAGGTGGCTTACAAAACACTCGATCGACCTATACTTGAGTATTGCTCATCAGTGTGAGATCCGTACCAGATCGGGTTGACGGAGGAGGTAGAGAAGATACAAAGAAGGGGCGTTTCGTCACAGGGTTATTTGGTAAGCGTGATAGCGTTACGGAGATGTTTAACAAACTCAAGTGGCAGACTCTGCAAGAGAGGCGCTCTGCATCACGGTGTAGATTGCTCGCCAGGTTTCGAGAGGGTGCGTTTCTGGATGAGGTATCGAATATATTGCTTCCCCCTACTTATATCTCCCGAGGAGATCACGAATGTAAAATTAGAGAGATTAGAGCGGGCACGGAGGCTTTCAGACAGTCGTTCTTGCCGCGAACCATACGCGGCTGGAAAAGGAATGGGAGGTAATGACAGTGGCACGTAAAGTGCCCTCCGCCACACAGCGTTGGGTGGCTTGTGGAGTACAAATGTAGATGTAGACTCTCTTCCTCTCCAAATTGAATCCTCTATCGAGACATTCGGCGATGTTACCACACGGTATTGGATTGATCTCTCCTGGTAACGGCAAATTTTTCTGGCGATATTTTTATTACTCGCATATGATGCACAATAAACGCACCGATCGGACTGTCCCTCACCGATACTAAGCCTGTTGAGCTTGTAGGGCTATTCGGAATCTGTCATGTAAGAGGGCCTGCTGAAAAGTTATTTTTTATTGTGTTCTCGGTCGACTTTCCCGCATCGTTGACGCAAGTTGCACCCTTTGCCGAGCGCTCCGTATTGAATCGTGTAACAT
Organism: Schistocerca serialis cubense; assembly: GCF_023864345.2. NCBI lineage: Eukaryota > Metazoa > Arthropoda > Insecta > Orthoptera > Acrididae > Schistocerca > Schistocerca serialis. The sequence continues at coordinate 63,271,973 of NC_064638.1, read as the reverse complement.
GGAGGTGTGTACGGTAAGTATGGCGGTGCGTGAGAAACGGCGTGCTGTAATGGAGTTGGTAACCGCAGAGTTCGTCCACACACGGATGACCATCTCCTTCAGCAAGACAGCGGCAGACCACACATCAGAGCTGCGACATGTGCGTCAGTTAGACGGTTTGGTTCATTGTCATCGATCGTGCATGCATGCAAACATGCTTGCATGTCTGAGGGACATTGTATTCTTAAGATACAGACATTGTATAAATACAGCATCGTAACACTTACTGATGTAGGACTGCCTTCGACCATTTCACTTTGATAGTGATGAAGTGATGCAAGCAGAGGTGAGGTTAGGGCTCCATCAACAAAGTCAAACATTCTACAGTGACGATGTCAACTAACTGTGGTGTCGTTGAAAGAAATGTGTTCGTCGTCATGGTGATCATGCTGGGAAATAAATATGCAGATGTGAAGAAAAACAATATAGAAAGTTAATAAAGTTTGTTTCATTTAAGAAGCTTTTAAGAGATTTCAAAAAAAAATCTGAGACACGCCCTCGTATTCGGCTGTCATTTGATAAAGAACATTTATAGATTAAACAGTCACATTCGTAGATAGAGATAGGCCTTCCACGAGCCATTTCTTCCTAAGTCCACGTCGTACTTACTAGTCAGTTTGTTTTTCCAGATTTCATAGTCAATAATTATGTTCTCTTGCTGTGGTATCGAAAGTGACAGTTTACTACTTTGTGTTAGTATTTTTAGGTTAGGATATCTCGCTGTGCTATGGAACATGGCAGTTAGTTTACAATTGTAACACACTATGTTGGTGTATGACAAATTGCTCATCATTTACATTATTGTTGTTCCGTTATGCTGACTCTGAATATTATCAGCACTCTATCACTCACCGCCTCTCAGAGACCCACAGACGAACACACATTAGACATTTATGCTTTCAGTAATTGTTCTATATAATAGGAATAGTTATCAACCAAATATGATACCAGGTTGTGTTAGAAGTTAATTCCATTAGCTGTTACATTCTGCACCTTAGTTTGTATGTGGTCAAACGTTTGTATCGGTGGACAGTTGATTCCTTTCTGTGCCCGCACTAGGGAATCAGGGACGAATAATGTATGTAATTCGTCTTTCGAGTGGTACAGGGTGGTTATAATTAAACTTCCGCTACTTGAAGCGGTGTAGACGGGAAACTAATTACCACATGGCTACCGAACACCATGTGAATAATGTTCAGATTGCGTGCGGCAGGTTTGCCTTATTAATAGTGTTAGTGCCATTGCTTGCCGTTAGGCTCAGATGACGTTCGGCTGATAATACATACAAGCATCAGCGAGCATTACAGTTGCAATCAGCCAGCATGGATCTGGACAAGCTGAGCGGGGCTTTCCACACTAAAGCTGTTTAATCAAAACAACAGCAACAGTTCTGCTGCTCTTCTCGACTATCGACGCATTAAACTAACACAGAGAGGTCCTCTTTCCGCACCTGGACTGAAAAACATGATTCAGAATTTAGAAATAACTTGCGATTTGGTAATATCCCCCGGAAAGGCTGGCGGTCATTTGCGCCACAAACTGTTAAAGAAGTTTCTGTTACTATGGCTGAGAACGCTGGAGACAACGCGCGATGTTCAAAAAGTGTACGAGCTTTGTCAGACAGCGAAACATTCATGGTCCACATCGCACTTGAGATGTTTCAGGCAGGAGTTGAGTAATCTTTAGTCCGATTCCAAGGCTGTCATGAACGCAGATGGTCATCATATTGGGCAACGTTTGTAACTTATTTCTCTTCCGCATGGTCTTTCAAATGTTTCCACAAAGTTTCTTTGTCCTACTATAACACTAACGTGCCGTGAAACACGCTAATTGTACCCTCTGAAAGGCTTTAAAAATTCGACCGTGCGTTTGTCTAATGGAAAACGGTATCGGACCAATAACACACCCACCAGTATTTTATGGGGAGAAAAAATTGCACAGACCTCATAATAATGACGGCCACAATCATTAGCATTACTTAATCAAAATACTGAAACATCACTGCATGAAGTGCAGAACTAATTTTGGACATGAGGGTCTTCTATCTTGGCTGACATGAATAACACAAATAAAGATAAATAATATCTTAAGTGCACTGTTTAAGCTTCTCCGCATATCGCAATATTCTTTCCTAATAGGAGAAGAATATGATGGGGACCCATAAACTGGTATAGTTTCACTAGCCAAGGTTCTCTGATGATTGCAAAGCGAAAACTATCTCTAAAAGCTAATCGTTCAATTAAATTACTCTGTGAAGTAATAAAATGCAACACTGGGCTTAATTAACTTCAAAAGGAATCATTGATGATGGGTACTAAATCTACACTATCTTCGGAAATGTGCATAACTTCAAGTCTGATAGTACTACCGTAAATCGGTTCATTAAAGCTTTATACGTATTTGTACTTTAATCACCTGTGAAGCAGGTATTCTTGGCAATAATATTTACACGATCTTGCACTGTAATCCTGAAAAACCATATTTTATAATATACTAAGGATACTTTAGCAAAACCGTATCCAACTTCACTTTTATGGTTTAAGCTTTTAAATAATTGTTTTCACTTTCCTATTGGTTGATATTTAAATTTTTACAATTAAACTTTCTACCTTAACAATTTCTCTTGGAGTAGTCCATAAACAAAACATCCTCATTTTACTCTTACTTTAACTTTTGCTACTCACTTTACTTTAGACAAAAAATCACTTCTAAACACATGAATGTCAGAATTATTCTTTTGAATCAGGATACTCGGTTTTAGTACCACTTTGGTGAGGACCCTGCGTAGGTTCGTGATCAGGATTGAAGTTATGGTTTCGAACACTAATTGACATTTTACGTGATTATTATTGAAACAACGCACTAATTAACTGGTCCATGCTAATACACATTACATAACTGAACGTATGAAGTCTGTGAAGCAGTGGCGAAGATTAGTGGCAGGCGCAGTGGTGGCTAACTGTACTCACGACTCTTGATGAGCGAATGCTCTATAAAATCTCTTCTTGGCGTCGGATTTTCAACATGTTAGAGCCATTCCATTATTCCCTGACTACCAAATAATAACCAGATCCACATCCGAGGCAAATTCATTCTAATGCAGCTTCCAATTGCCTCTCTTAGCACCGTCGAGGTGTACCGTGCGAAGACTAGCCACATACTGCATGCTGTTCACACAAAGGAGCCGCTTAGTTCGACCGCCAAACCCACCTTTTACGTCTCGCCATGCCACTTTCGTTGCGGAGGGACTTCCCTACAGCGCTTAGATGTTACAAATACCAGTGCCCTAAGGATAAACCAGCTTTTAACGAACACACTTCTTTCATAAACATATTCATATTACAATAATTTAAAATTTCAACATATTCTTTTGCTTTTATCGTATATACATAACAAAACTCTTAATTTTCTTACCGTCCATCAAGGAGTTCAAACAACACAGAACGTACACTTCATAAAGTGCAGATACACAATTACTCAAAATAAACCTACTTCTAATCGATATAAATGTTACACTACAATCACTCGTCTGTCATGGGGGTCCCTCTCAATTAGCGGAAGTTTAGTTATAACCGCCCTGTATACTCAACACTATTTGTTTTTGAATTGCGATTGATTGACGACATCAAACTTGCTTAGGCCTATTCCATGACAATACAGCGCGATGTAGTCGTCCTTCTCAATTTGAAAATGTTCACAAACTCCCAAAATCTAGGATAGTGCAGGATAGCTTCTTTTTTCCAAACTCTCATATTATGGGCGTCACAGGATGTTTGCTCACTTTCTCCTGGTCGACTCACGGTCTAGAATAGACTTCTGCTCTTTGTTACAGAGTTTGAGCCACTCACCGCTATAATCGCAATATCTCAGTTATAAAATCAACATATGGTAACGATGTTATAGCCTTCTGTAAGTTGCTTCTTTGTTAAGTCTACTCCTTCGTTGCTAACGATTTCGTAGTGTCTTACTATCCATAGTAAATAAAGTTCTCACTTAATTTTCTTTGATTTTGGTGTGTCTTGCACTATTTCCGAAATGTAGGCGTATTTGTTAGTTTACTTTCCCAACCACTAACTTTGTAGGCCTATTTGTTCCAAAACGCATTCTGAAACCATGATTGTCAGTGCACTCTCGATTCCTTGATTTGCGTTGTAAGTTGCTTCTCTCATCGGATAATAATGACGTTGCCGTAGTCGGTAGCGGACAATTCAGTTCTGACACGTCTTTCTGAGGAGCGTTTGTGAAATCACTCTAATCTATGCATCCCAAAATATGTAGTTAGTGTCTTTCATTTCAAGGCACACTCAGAGCGTTGATAACTAAGAAAAAATGTACGCGTCATTCTCAACAATGAACATCCCGTGGTAGGCGTTACTAGGGAAATAAACGCACAAGCTCTGCCGCAATGCGAATCATTACCGGAACTTGGTACTCCGTATATTTTTCCTCGGGGAATTGAGTCTTCAGGACGTAAGTAGCACGGCATCGTTTCTGTAGCGTTAAGTCGAGAATCTGTACCAACACAGAATCACCTAATCGAGTCGCATATCATTAGCGACGCTGTCAGCTTACAATAATCCAGTCAGCATCAACTCTGGAACAGGTCCGTGTGGCTCTGTTCTAAATTTAGACTGTGGAAGTTACCCATAATAGAGCACAGAAAACGAACATTTTATCCTCTGTTAACGTATTGTGTGGCAGTCAGTCGCCGCTCTATGGCAGACATTATTTATCACGGGGCCCAATTTGATTCTACCGTGGGAGGAATTGGTACAGATTACTTTTGTCATAGGGCTCTGCACTCTACTATCGTTGTACCACTTGTCTGTATAAAGAGTGAGCTTTTTCCTGTCTCTTAAACGGATTCATTACAAAATAATTTAGAATTAAACATTCTTTTCGCATCAATTTATTCAGTTTATTATTAAATATAAAATTATTTTCTTAAGATAATTTAGCGGCAGTACTTTCATACTGTACTGTAACGAAGTAGTGGCAAATTTGGTAAAATGTTGGTATGATTATGAACGAAAATTTGAATTTTGACGCATCTTAAACTATCTTCGTTTCAATTTAAAGAAAAACAGCCCTCGGTCACTATTTGTTAAAAATCATGGTGTCTACAGCTTGGAGATGAGTATAAGGGTGTATTTATTAATACGGTAACTTCGTAGGACTACTTTGTATCTACTGTTGCTTGTTGTTCGCGTCTGTCAGTATGTTCGAAAGATCAGTTCGTGTAGTGTGCCAATAGAGATCCCAGAATAGCGTATGCTATAGAAGAACTGAAGATTACAATGTGTTTCATTTTAATTGATTCTTCTATCGTTTGTTGCTAGACCAACTTAATAATTACTATAAATGAAAAACACAGTATCTTGGATGTTCTGCAGGATTAATTTATTTCGTTAACCGGAGTTTGGCTTACTCTTTTTTCGAGATTTGTTGTTAATACTGTTTTTTTTTCATTTATGGGGCATTTTCAGTTACCACTGAACTATCAAATATGACGTTTGTGGTGTCACCGCCAGACACCACACTTGCTAGGTGGTAGTTTAAATCGGCCGCGGTCCATTTAGTACATGTCGGACCCGCGTGTCGCCACTGTGTAATCGCAGACCTAGCGCCACCACAAGGCAGGTCTCGTGATACGAACAAGCACTCGCCCAGTTGGACGGACGACCTAGCTAGCGACTAGATGTACGAAGCCTTTCTCTCTCATTAGCCGAGAGACAGAATAGCCTTCAGCTAAGTTAATGGCTACGAACTAGCAAGGCGCCATTAGCCTTACAGTGATTGTAATTAAAGTCTCCTGTGTATAGTCAAGAGCGATGTACCACAATCATTGATTAAAGATAAGTATTAATCCAGCTACGTACTTTTCTTCATAGCATTAATTACGTAGCCTGTTCCAGTACTTCACGCCCACCTGCGTTAGTCTAGCGTGCATTTTCAGCCATCTCGACCTACAAGGTGTTGGCCCAGCTGCCGACACATCACATGGCGACGAGTCTACAAAGGATCTTGTGTTTTACTTTGCCCTAATTTATTTGTGTCATGGCTTCGCCAAATTCTCCAGATGTACTGTCCGAATTTTATCGCTTGCAGAATCAGCAGACGCAGGCGTTATTGGATGCTCTTGGACAGCTCGTCCAGGGTCAACGTGCGCTGCACACCGATGCGGCCGCCGCCGCTTCATCGCTACCGCAGCCACAGCATGCTGTTGCACCTCAATTCCGACCCGTTGATGCAACCCACGAGTCCTGGCAAGAGTGGTCCCGTCAATTCGCCTTCCACCTCGCCGCCTACAGGATTCGAGGTAATGAGCGGCAGCCGTTTTTGTTTCTTGTGTCGGTGTGTCCACCTACCGTGTGATAGTGAAGTTGTTTCCCCGGCGCGACGTAGCAACTCTGTCCTACGAGGAAATTTTGTCTGCATTAGATGTCTATTTCAAAGAAACAGTTAATGTGGTTGCCAAACGGTATACGTTTTTTCGTACAAAACGTACGGCCGGTCAAACTAATAGGGAGTGGGTAGCAACATTGCAAGGACTTACTAGGGACTGTGCCTTTGACTGTGACTGTGGTCTTTCTTATTCAGATACAATGGTACGTGATGCAATTGCACAAAACGTTTCTGATGTTCGCATACGGGAGCAAATTTTGAAACTAGTTAATCCCTCCCTTCAACAAGTGATAGACATATTGGATAGACAAGACACACTTGACTGTGCTCAGGACTCTTTTGAAACTTCGCCAGCAGTGTGTCACATTAACCGGCACGCCGGGCGAGCTGCGCTGCCCGGTCAACTGCCCTCGCGCAAACAAGCGCAGCTGCCGCCGCGCTTTAAGCCTCGTGTGCCGCGCCAGCCCACAAATGCAGTGAATTCATGCCCGCGGTGTGCTACTAAACATTCGCGTGAACATTGCCCGTCACGCCAAGCTATTTGCTTTTTCTGCAATAAGAAAGGACATGTTCAAAGTGTTTGCCAGGCCAATGGTATTCAACATCTGACATCCGCGCCGTTTCCGCCTCAGTCAAACGGTGCCGCTGAACGATTGGTCCGGACTTTCAAGTCACAGATGTTGAAATTGAAAGAGTCGCATTCTCGGGAGGACGCATTGTTGCTCTTTTTGTCTTCGTATCGCTCTCAACCCCGAGATGGTCGCTCGCTGGCTGAGTTGCTCCACGGTCGTCCACATCGCACCTTGATGTCTTTGCTGCATCCGCCGCATCAGGTTCCTTTGCAGCGGCAGACTCCTGCTTTTGCTCCAGGCGACGTTGTATTTTATCGCAACTATCGAGGTTCACGGCGTTGGCTCGCAGGGCGTATTCTTCGCTGCCTCGGCCGCGCGATGTATTTGGTTTTGGGGGCCTCTGGTGAGGTGCGTCGGCATCTCAATCAGCTGCGCCTCTGTCGTCGCACGGGTTCTGCCGCTCCCCGTCTGCTTTCAGCGACGGTGCCGTCCGGTCAGCGCCCTGGGGACCCATCTACTGGCTCGCCTCATCCCCAGGTGTTACCGACGATGTCTTCCATTTTGCCCCATGGCGACGCGCCGCCGCAGCAGCCGCCGCCGCCGCCGCCGCCGCCGCAGCCGCCGGTACTCCGGTCGGCGCCGCCCGCATTCGACGCTTCGCTGCAGCCGCCACGCGCCTCCCAGGGTCACGCGCCGCCGATCGCTTCCCGTGACCAGCTGTCCTCCGCCATGGAACTCCCACCCACTCCGGACCACATGACGTCATCGCGCGTCGGCTACCCCGAAGCAATGGAGGTCGACCCTTTGGCCCCTCCTGTTTCTTTACGGGCGCATACACCGCATGTTGACGTGCACCTTGGACTAGGTTTTCAGGCGTTTCCTAGCTCCCCTCAGACCGAATGGCCGGGTGCGGGTGGCACAGCCTCGCCTGTTGTTAGGCTCCCCACCTCATCGCATATGTCAACATGGGGTCCTCCCCACAGCGGACGGAAGCCTTATCTCACGACCGTTCGCCGATTTGCGGGGGAGGAATGTGGTGTCACCGCCAGACACCACACTTGCTAGGTGGTAGTTTAAATCGGCCGCGGTCCATTTAGTACATGTCGGACCCGCGTGTCGCCACTGTGTAATCGCAGACCTAGCGCCACCACAAGGCAGGTCTCGTGATACGAACAAGCACTCGCCCAGTTGGACGGACGACCTAGCTAGCGACTAGATGTACGAAGCCTTTCTCTCTCATTAGCCGAGAGACAGAATAGCCTTCAGCTAAGTTAATGGCTACGAACTAGCAAGGTGCCATTAGCCTTACAGTGATTGTAATTAAAGTCTCCTGTGTATAGTCAAGAGCGATGTACCACAATCATTGATTAAAGATAAGTATTAATCCAGCTACGTACTTTTCTTCATAGCATTAATTACGTAGCCTGTTCCAGTACTTCACGCCCATCTGCGTTAGTCTAGCGTGCATTTTCAGCCATCTCGACCTACAAGGTGTTGGCCCAGCTGCCGACACATCAACGTTTATCCAATGTTCAGATTATTGTATGTTCATTGTGTTTGTACTCGCTCTCTTTGTGTGGCGTACCCTATTTTTCCATTTTGTTCACCAGTGCTATACTCTGTCAGACACTGAACGACAGTTGCAGTGTGGAGACGGCCTTGAAAGCCGAAAACTGGTTACTGAAAAGTTTAAACGTTCAAATGTGTGTCAATTCCTAAGGGACCAAACTGATTAGGTCATCGGCCCCTAGACTTAACACTACATAAACTAACTTAAACCAACTTAATGCTAAGAACAACGCACACACACACACCCATGCCCGAGGGAAGACTCGAACCTCTGGCGGGGCCGGCCGCGGTGGTCTCGCGGTTCTAGGCGCGCAGTCCGGAGCCGCGTGACTGCTATGGTCGCAGGTTCGAATCCTGCCTCGGGCATGGATGTGTGTGATGTCCTTAGGTTAGTTAGGTTTAAGTAGTTCTAAGTTCTAGGGGACTGATGACCACAGCGGTTGAGTCCCATAGTGCTCAGAGCCTCCGCGGCGGGAGAGACCGTTATTGAAGTAAATTAGTTCTCCCAAATAACAACTATATTGAGCTTTTCATTTATTTTCTTTCTTGTTTTTTTTTTTTTTTTTTTTTTTTTTTCGCTTCGGCCAGCTGGGTTCACACCAGTTCAACTGTCTCTCTTTCAGAGCTTTAACAGGGACCCAGTGTTCCTGCCACAGGTTCTGGAATTGTTGTTGTCTCACTTGGGTTAACAACTTCCCTATCTTCGGCTTCTGCTTTTCATGGATATCTTCGTGCGCTCGTAATTTTTTCTTAGTCAAGTCATATCGTAGATATCTTTAGGAGAAATTTCCAGTTCTCGTAGATCTTCTTCGACTTCTGAGAACCATGCCTTTTTCGTTATCTTATCCTGAAACTACCGGTAAGATTATACTCATTTCGGTATCTTTCGTTATCTTGCTCATGTCACGTGGCCATAAAAGGCAATCCTACTTTTTCGCATCGCATCACTATCTTCTCCACGTGTGTATAAACTTCATTTCATGCGTAACCCTTCTGTATTCATTATTTTCTTTGACGGGACGCGGGATTCTCCTCAAAATCTCTTACTTCGGCCTAAAGTTTCTCCTCCGATAGTCTTTTCTTGTCCATCGTAAGAGTCGCTGATCTAGATAGAGCTTCCAATTGTGTATCATCACATTGCAGTAGTGTCTGTTTACCCTGTATGGCTTTTAAGGATATCGATCACTTCTAGCAGATTCCTTAAGATATGAAACTTCCTGGCAGATTAAAACTGCGTGCCCGACCGAGACTCGAACTCGGGACCTTTGCCTTTCGCAGGCAAGTGCTCTACCATATGAGCTACTGAAGCACGACTCACGTCCGGTACTCATAGCTTTACTTCTGCCTTTATCTAGATGAGCAGTTCGAAATAAGGTCAACATGTCCCGTGCTGATTAAGAATTCTGTGTTTACAAAATTAAGTTCTTCCTGCAATTTTGATAAATTCAGCGCCAGTTTATGTTTCCGTATTAACACATTCTCTATTTTATTTGGTGGTACAATAATTAATAAAGTAAAATGTTAATGTCATATGACATTGTTGGGTGAGAAAGCCCATGGTATTTCGTCAGGCTACTGTCAGAGAGGGTGTAGTTTCTCTGTAAGCTCTACCCCTTTCCCTTCATATACGTGACTGTCATATGTGAAGCTGTGGAGTATATCTGAAATTACTAAATGGGTGTTTAGCGCAGTGTTACATTTGTGTTGTGTGGTGGTGGTGGTGGTGGTGGTGGTTGTGGTGGTTGTAGTGGTGGTTGTGGTTCTGAGAGGGGAGGATTTTATGACGAAAGGAGGGATAGGGGACAGGAGAACGAGAGGGTGAATCTCAGTGCAGGCACTTGGCTACTCTTGTGGATTAGCACCAGTGGGCTGCTGAGCCCCATCAGACACAGATTACCATGAAGTGTCATATTCCCACTCTTAGAAAGAAACTGCAGAGAGGCTTGGGATATAATCCTGGACATAGGCATGAAGACTGATGATCAACAACTTTCCCCTTGCTGGACAAATACAAACACTGAAAATTTCATCCACTACCAGCATTATTACCAACTTACCTCTGAGGCAGAAGCCTACAGACAAGGACATGTTATTGACATTAGCTACGAAGCAGGTTTTCTAATAAAGTGGAACTACTTAGGAAAATATGTTTTTCTGTATTATATTTTGGGTGATTTATTTTGGAGAAAAGTTTTTTGAAAGACATTAAGGTTACTATATTTTTTCATCTTGTTTGCTTTGCTCCATATCTTCAAAGTCCTCCAAAAGTTTAGGGACAGATTTGAGTAGTTTGAGATAGTTAACTGTTCACTGTTCGTGTAGTGTGCCAATAGAGATCCCAGAATAGCATATGCTATAGAAGAACTGAAGATTACAATGAGTTTCATTTTAATTGATTCTTCTATTGTTTGTTGCTAGACCAACTTAATAATTACTATAAATGACTGGTGATCAGCAACTTTATGTCATCAGCTCCTTGCCCCTCGCCCGTTGGCAACCAAATTCTAGCAGTGGAAACTTCGTACATCACCAACATTGTAGCTAATTTACCTCGAAGTCGAGTACCACCGTACAAACATGCATTAACGATGTTGTAGCTTATTGGTGAAATGGAACTACTTAATGAAACATGCTTTCTGTACTATACATGGTGTAACGAGCATAAGAGATACTTTTATATATGATACCTTAACAGATATGTAGATCAGTGTGTTGTTTGTTTTTCCTTTCATGAAATGCTCTTCCTGCAAACACATCAAATAATTTACTGCTTGATGCTTTCTGCATGGTCATATCTGCACTGCTATGTGAACTACCCTGCAGTATAAACTAACCATTTTGCATCCACATTCCACATTTCAACACCTGAGGCAGGGCCCAGGTGAAAATAAGCATTAATAGCTTGTTTGTGCCATATGTATCTTGAGGTACTAACCAAACCAAAAAAGAGGCTACTCCTAATAATTATAATTATTAGTCTACAAATGTAGTAAATACTGATGTAATGTTGTTCAGTTCTCTGTCCTCAATCACCAATAAAAATATCTGCACTTATACCTTTACACCCTGTATATATGACCACTTTTCTTTTTTTGGAGAATGATATCTCAGATGGCATTTACTTTACTGCTTATTTATTTTGATCTTATTTGCTTTTCAGCACATCTACAGGGTGTTCAAAACTTCTAGGAACAAGACTTGTGTACTCTTGAGATAGTAAACTTCTGAGGCTGGTGATCAGCAACATTATGCCACCACCTCCCCTCTACTCGGCAGCTAGCTACTGGCAGTGAAAATCTTATTCTCCACCAACATTGTAAACAGCTTACCTCTGGGTCATGAGCCACCAAATACTAATGCTTTCACCTTTCATGGAAGCAATTTGTTATGAAGAATACGATGGTGAGAGGTGGTGTGGTGGGCCCAGTGGATATGCTGTTAGCAGTTAAGAATGACTTTTATTGACTTCAATACATGACATAGTGAGGCAGCCCAACTTCCCTCTGTTGTCCTTGCCTGGTGTTGGGATATGGCAGCGGGATTCAGCCCGGCTGCTGAGACACTGCACTATGTTGCTGACAGTAGGTCCTTGGAAGCCAACAATCTCTAGATGCCACAGTCATTAACAGCAGCAGCCCTCTACTTTCCTTGGTGTTGTGCCCTTGCTCCATTCATGTCACAGTGGCAGCATGCAAAGACAGCTACATGCACGGTACAACTGGCTGCCCTCTGGCAGGAGTTGGACAGTGGCTGCTACTGTGGTATCAAGTCCCACTAGGAACTCAGCACTGAAAGCAGCAGGGACAGAATGCAGGTCAAAAGTACTATGGCACCAAGTTCCGTGAAGAATTTAGTGCTTGTGGCAGGCACAGCCTGGTCTCAATCCTGTGGCTGGTGGTGGTGGTGGTGGTGGCCACATGTCTTGTTGCCCAATGTAGTTCTGGTGGTGCAGCTTCCGATGACGAGAAATGCTCCCCTGCCTCAAAATCAGAGTTACTAATATGCCTTTGGTGCATATTTGTTTCACTAAAATGTGGCACCTAGTCATGACACACATAAGAGACTTGCCGTGTTGTGGTGACATCACCCTGCAAGTTACACAGTTACAGCTGTGTGGTGCATTTTACTGTTGTGCTCAGCTCTCTCCTGCCGTGCAATGCTCTGTGTATCTATTATTGTTACCTATATGTCACCACATGGGTGGATAATAGCTCACAGATGCTAATGCAGTGATTCATGGCAGCTTCCATACTACTTCTCATTACTTTTGCTGAATACATAATTTTTTCTTGAAGACTGGGTAGTGGCACTTAACTGCCCTTCCCCATGGGAAGAACCAGTTCTTTGTGTCTTGATCTGACCCAGTTCACTATTGTAATTGCTTTACCCTTTATCTGTAAAACAAGTACATAATCAGCTACTATCTGTTATTGTGCAATTAATATATATATTTCTGATTCTGTACATCTTTCATCCCTTGCTCATACTGCATAACCTCTCTACATTTATAAAGGGACCCACGACCTGTTCAGTAACTCAGTTAACATTAAACATATTTCTCTGCTAGGCCTTTTGCTATGCTTACACCAAAAACAACTTCTTACACTCATTTCTAAGCCTACAAACTAAAATGGCTCTTTTTCTTTCTCAATAAATTATCCTTAACATATCATTTTCACAAATATGGTCTGGTTTCATTAAACTTGTACAATTGGTATTTCTGGATGAGGTATCGAATATATTGCTTCCCCCTACTTATACCTCCCGAGGAGGTCACGAATGTAAAATTAGAGAGATTCGAGCATGCACGGAGGTGTTCAGACAGTCGTTCTTACCACAAACCATACCCGACTGGAACAGAAAAGGGAGGTAATGACAGTGGCATGTAAGGTGCCCTCCGCCACACACCGTTGGGTGGCTTGCGGAGTATAATTGTAGATGTAGATGTTATCTATCTATCAGGTGGCTTCTGAACCCTTAGTTTTGGAACAGTTTCTGAACTTCGTCCTTGCAAAAACAGTTCACCTTATTCTTCTCAAGACAACATATTCCATAAACTATCCTTACAAGAAAACCACATACAGCATTACCATTCACGAAACTTTGACAAGTAGTTCCACTTATTCATTTTTGTGTAGTGCTCACTGTAGACTGAATTCTCATCTCCACTACTCCAGCTCTCTCAGAACAACTTCCTGGTACCTGCTGCCTTTTGACACTGTACCGTGTGGATTACTGTATTTTGATACAGTTAAACAGGTTGATGTTATACACTAGATGCACATCATGATAGCTCTGCACTGGCAACAGCTTTCTGTTGCTGAAGGTTAACTATGGCATCACTTTTGGTCAGTACATTTATTTTCAGGCTTTTGCTGCATCCTAAACCCACTCCATACTTGTTGTGCACACCAGACAGCATCTTTGCTGTAAACAGCTCGCTGTGCATGTCAGCTACTTGCCTTATAAGGCTGTGACCCAATATTTGTGCTCATGCCAAATTCTGAACCTCTAGCATACTCTCTGCAACAGCTTCAGCCCTGTTGACTTAATCATCCACTCTATGAACTCATCTTCTCTTCCTTTTACTCTGTCCATCTGGCCTGTGAAAGAATGTGTTTTCCTGTACCATTTTGGTCACAAAACCCACAACATAACTACCAAAACATTCTTGTATATTCCCTGTAGTATCTAAAACAACAACATTGTTTGCAGTTCTCTCTGCATGACACAAAAGTCAGAAGCACATGCACTTCCCTGCACATTTAGCCCAGGCACTCTGACCTCAAGAAAACACTAATCACCTGATGGGGCAGATACATATGCACCATACCAGAAACAACTGCATGCTGGACATACCATATTCAAAGGATGTCACTGATGCATAATAGCCACAAACACCCGCATCTGAAGATGTATAATAAACTCCTATAATCGGTAAAAATTGTTGCTCCAAGTATATCTAAGGTAGTGTTAGAGATAAGCTTTAAAAATAAGACATATTATTCAGTGGAAGAATTCCTTCAAAGTAACCTCAAGGATATGTAGAATGAGGGAGAAAAACCTAATTACTAGTAAATAAGAGTGTAACAGCTGCATAATCATATTATAATTTTTCATTCATATAAAATGTAGATATACCATAAACATAATGTGAAACTGGAAGAACATGGGTGTATTTCTGTAATAAATATGCAGGTACGTAATGAAAAATATAAGGCATTTATTTATGATGTAGATATGTAATGAGATATAGTAGAATGTAAATTATGTAATGATAATTATCAATTTGTAATATGTTAAAAACTTTTTAGATAAAGTACATGTACAACTTAAATTGATGAAGATAACTGAATGGTAAATAAGCTGAAAGGCTAGTATTGGGTTGATGCTGAAGTTTTTAGTGTTTCGGTTTTGCACATTGCTATTCCAGTTGCTAAGGGTTTATTCATCAATTGTTATTTTCTATTTGCAGTTCACTACTGATATTTGAGTGTGCATATGGTCATTTTGTCATTTGGAGATAGTGAGTGGAGCTGTGGGCACTAGAAAATGGAGTGGTAAATGGAGAAATCGAAACATTTCTGACATATTCTTCTGTTTGAGTTCAATAGAGGGGTGACAGCAGCATAAGCAGCCAGAAACACCAGCACCATGTATGGGGATATTGCCATTGGATTGCGCATGGCAAAAAATGGCTTTCTCATTTTGAGGAGGATTGTTTTGACCCTCATCAATCTGGAGGACCCTCAGATTTAGATGAGTATTTAAACTCATTAATCCACAGTGATCCACATTAGTGTACTTGAAAGCTATTGTGTGACATTTGCATAATTGGGAAGGTTCAAAATTTGGGTGCATGGGTACTGCATACTCGAAGCCAAAATCTGTGGGTGGCCATAAGTGCACCTCTGCTTGCTCATCATCAGTTAGCTTATGAACAACACTGATCATTCCTGTTCAATAACATTACTGGTGATGAGAAATTGTGTCTTCATTTGAACACAAGGAAAAGAAAGGCCACGAAAGATAATGTTTTGAGTGATAGTCTAGTGAACTATGAACAGCTTCCCTGAGGTGCAACCATCACTGCTGACATTTATTGTCAACAACTGAGGCATCTTGCAGATGAAACCCAAGAACAATGATGAGGCAGACTGCATGAAGTGATGCTACTCCATTACAATGCTTGCCTGCAGTCTGCTAAAGTGATGAACAACCACAGTACAGGAGTTGGGTCAGGACATCATTCCCCACCCACCTTATTCACCTGATCTTTTGCCCCTCAGATTTTCACAATTTCTGCTCTCTGTCAAACAATCTTCAAGGCACTTCCTTTCTGGATGACAATGCTCTCCAAATGTGGCTTAATGAATTATTCTCCTCAAAACCGTGTGATTTCCAAAATACAGGATCAGAAAGTTACCCCAGCTGTGGCAGCTTGTTGCAAATTGTGAAGGATGATATATTATTGAAAATTAAAGTAACTGTTATGTATATCCATTGTGTTTATTAAACATAAGGAAAAATACTACCAACTTATGCACTAATCCAATAAATAATCATCTGAAAACCTAATATCATCCATGTTCCTGTCTCCACACTTAGTCGCTTCAGTACAGCTCGTGCTCATTCTGTCTGGCCCAGTGTCTACAATTCCACTGGATATCAGAGCTGGTACATCTACATTTCTCTCCCTAAGTTCAACAGTATCACTATTCTGTGCCTCATATTTCTTCCCATGAACATGTATCTTGACACCTTCTACCACTAATTTAGTGTTCCGACTAAAAAATTCATCTAACCAATTGGGACAAATAGGTTCAACTATGGCAGTGGTTGTCAGATGTTCTGCGGGAACATGGAACCTATCCACAATCCTGTTTTCCTCCCTTTCAGCTTCCTTCATTTCTTGTCTCTCTGCTTTCCCCTTTTTTTTTTTTTTCTTTCTTCCCATCCTCCCAATAATTAATGTCTTCCTTACTTCCTTATGTCCTGAGGTGTTCTTCCCATTATCTGTTCCTCATGTTCTCTCTACAACTCCTCCCTATACTCTTGAGGTTCCTGATAAGTCATTTCCATCATCACAGCAACAAATGCTTTTAATTCCTTATGCCACTCCATCTTTTCCACTTGCAACTTATCTTCACCTATTAAGATTCCCAGTACTACCTACCTGATAGCTCCTTGCTGTACTAACAACACTGCTACCTGTGGTACTGACCACAACATTATAACCTCCTACCAAGTTTTTGAGTCAACAATCTTCTGACTCTTCATATCAGGTAGCACTTACAACCTATGTTCTCAATCATTTACTGAATGTATTCTAATCTCTGCCTTCCTCTACAGTTCTTACTCTCTGCTGCTCCCTCTAGTACCAAGGAAGTTATTCCCTGATATCTTAATGGACATCCTACTATCCTGTTCTTTATTCTTGACAGTGTTTTCCATTCATTCCTTTCCTCACTGATTCTGCAGTGAGCCTCCTCACTCCTTACCTCATCAATCCACCTAATTTTCAACATTCATATGTAGCAACACATCTCACATGCTTCATTTATCCGCTGTTCCACACCATATTTCACTTCCATACGATACTGTGCTGCAAATTTACGTTCTCAGAAATTTATTCCTCAATCTAAGACCTGTGTGTGATACTAGTAAACATCTATTGACCAGGAATGCCCTTTTTGCCAGTGCTAGTCTGCTTTTTATGTCCTCCTTCCTCTGTCCATCATGAGTTAATTTGCTGCTAGATAGAGAACTCCTTTACTTCATTTGCTTCATGATCACCAATCCTGATAATAAATGTCTCACTATTCTCATTTCTGCTACTTGTCATTACTTTGTCTTTCCTCATTTTACTTGCAATCCATATTCTGTACATTGAACTGTTCATTTCATTCAGCAGATCCTGTATTATTCTTCATTTTCACTGAGATTGCAAAGCCATCAATAAGTCTTATCACTGATACTCTTTCACCTCAAATTTTAATTCCACTCATGAACCATTCTTTAATTTCCATCATTGCTTCTTCAATGTATAGATTGAAGAGTAGGGGTGAAAGACCACATTCCTGTCATACACCATTTTATTTCCAAGTACTTTGTTCTTGGTCTTTCACTGTTGCGGCTTCCTCTTGGTTCCTGTACATATTGCATATTACCCATCATTCCCTAAGGCTTACTCTTATTTTTATCAGAATTTTGAACATCTTGCACCATTTGACATTGTTAAATTCTTTTCCCAAGTCACAAATTCTATGAATGGGCTATCAACATTCGGTCATAAGCAAGAGAAAAAAACATTATAACATACAGGACCACTTGCTGGCACTTCGCGCTACCTTACATGTTTAAATACCAAGAACATATTCATTGCTGTGCACAAAACAAGAGGACACCTACCATACTATTTAGTACTATAACTTAATTACCCTCACTTGAGTGGCTGCTCGTAGTTAGTACTATAGATCGAAACAATGACTAAACTTAGATACTCCTCCTGAATCACTAGCCACGGTTCATAACTTACACAATACTCGACAATGAGCCACACCTCTTACTCATAACACCCATACTAGTCATAACAACCACATGAAAACTAACGTTTTTATTTACTCCTTCTCAAAAAATACTGTTTACATTCCCCTGTCACCCACTGAAATTATAAGCACAACTCAACTCCTGTCAAGTACCACTTATTTGCCATAGCCTCGCAGTCAAACAGAGCAAAACAAAAATATGGCCATCATCCAACAGTAAAGGTACTTTAGACACAATAGCTCTTCTGCTGTCACCAAATAGCATAGTGACAGACTCAAAGATCTCCTGCTGGCACCACTCTGAAGAGTATAATGGTGCAGTGGTAGGCTGGATGGGCCAATGGAAATCTGTTGGCAGTTAAGAATTAGTTTTAGTGACTTGAGTGCATGACTTAGTGATCTGGTCTTGAACCCATGGTTGCTGGTGGTGGTGCCCAGTTGCCTCGCTGTCCAACACAGTTCATGTGGTTTTGGTGCTGTTAGTTTCTGCTGATAAGAAGTGCTTCCCTGCATCGAAGTTCAGACATATTAATATGCCTCTGGTCTGCATTTCTTTGACTAAAACCCAGTACCTAGTCATGACTCATGTAACAAGAGACTTACTACACAGTTACTGCTGTGCACTGCAGTTTACTGCTGAGCTTGGCTATCATTGTCCCACAACTCTCTGTGTCTCTGTTATTGTGACCTGCATGTCATCACATTTGCATGTAAAAGTTTGCAGCTGTTAACAAAGAGCTCTGGGGTGGCTTCCATACTACTTCTAATTACTCTTACTCAAAGACTAGGTAGTAGAACCACATTTAATGTCTTGGAACTACATAAGAAAACATGTTTTTCTGTAACAAAGATTTTATAAAATGTTTGAGCATTTGTTCTTGAAAGTTTTTAGGCTCACTATTTATTTGTTTTTGATATTGTTTGCTTTCATGCCACATCTGCAGACTGTCCTAAAATTTCAGGGATAGAAATTAAGGTAGTAAACTTGAGGGACCCAAGATTGGCAACTTTATTCCAACACCTTGTCTCAAAATATCATCCAAATACTGCCAATGAAAATTTCATCCATCATCAGGATTCTAATCTGCTTACATCAAAGATTAGTACAACCAAACAAGTATTAATTAGCTATGTCAGCTATGAACCCATGTTATTAATAAAGTGGAACTATTGTTCTCCTGTAATACATAGTCAGCCATGTTTTGGAAAATTAGTTCATGTGTGGTATTATGACTACTATTTAATAGTTTTTGGTCTTGACTACCCTTTGACATATGTACTGTGTATTCTAAAACTTAGGAACAGAGTACGGTTTTTTGAGATAGCATACTGATAAGCCTGGACATCAGCAAATTTTCTCTACAACCACTCCTCCATTTGGTGGAGAAATATTGGAAGTGAAAATTTCACTCCTTACCAGCACTGTAAAGAGCTTATGCCTGAGTCGAGTGCCTAAAAAAAGCATACATTAGCAATGTTGGCTACAAAATACAAGTATTAATAAAGTAAAACACCTAAAGAAAACAAGTTTTACTGTAACTCATATCTGTTCAATTTTTTGAACAATTAGTGCTCATAAGATATGTTATGATTTCCAGTTATTTATCTGTGATGCTAATTGCCTTGTACCTAAAGAACAGGATATTCCAAATTGTTTTGACAGAATATTATTTTATTTATTCAGTGTGATCTGATTGGGATCATCAGGCCTCCCTTTACAGTGGACCAGGATCTTTTACAGAATGGTTTCTTAAGAAATAACAATTTTAAAATGAGAAATAATATTAAATTGATATGAATGTCTGCAGGGAGAATTTGAGTACACCATACTGACTTCGTGGTGGTGGTGATAGTGGCAGATATAAGAAGAATTTATAGGTGTACAAGACTGAACTTTTCTGATATAGTGAGTTCTGGGGAAAGGAAATTTACGGAGACCACACCAGCTAAGAATACTGGGAAAAGAAGATCACCTGTTTAGAAAGGAAGGAGTACAAATAACAAGGAGTAACAAGTGTGTACAGGAACAATGGTAATTCTTACTGTTCCTTTAGTACATGTGTCATTAACTGTCTTCTGAAGCTGGAGATGTTATTCAGTTCCCTGATATACTGTAGGAGGTGAATCCAGAGTTAGGTTCCTGCAAATGATTAGGACTTTGAGAAGGTGCTGAATGATGAAGTGGGTCAGCACAGATTTTGTGCTAATGGGAAAGGATGTTCTTGCTATGTTGTTCAGATAAGAGTGTTGTGGTTGAGGAGAGATATGAGGGACAGTGTTTGTTGATATGTCAGTACAGAAGACAGAGAGTGTGGAAATCTCTGTGCTTGTCTACATGGTGAAATATGATCAAAAAAATCAAACAGATATAATGAAGTTTTCATAACCAGCTTCAGGTGCTGTGGGCTTTATTGACAAAGACCTTGCAGGATAACATAGTTTTAACCAATAATTGGAAGTATACATCTTTGTACAATATTCCTTTTTCAGGTCAAGAGGGAACAGCTTTTTATGTTTTTGTAGAACATGGAGAGATGCTGATGCCTTCTTGCGCATCGCTCTTTTGCTCAGTCCAGCTTAGATTTTCATTTACGTATTATTAATCCTAGACACTTTCTTGAAGGAGAGAAGTCAATATTTTTCCTACTTAGTGTTAAACATGGTAGAGATATCCAATAATTAGGACTAATTATCCTAGAATAATTAACCAGTAGTGCTTGGGTTTTGGATAGGTTGAGCTTTAACCCTATGTCCTGCACATACTGCACACATTGAGTACTGAGATCTAAACAGCTGTCTTCAGGTTTATTCGTTTTGCACTTAGATGCAACTGGAGGTTATCAGTATACATACAGTGTTTTCAACAGAACAAAACTGATGACACATAGTTTAAGTTCAATGAAATGAATGTAGGACCCAATACTAAT
The DNA here is from genome assembly GCF_023864345.2 of Schistocerca serialis cubense. Taxonomy (NCBI): domain Eukaryota; kingdom Metazoa; phylum Arthropoda; class Insecta; order Orthoptera; family Acrididae; genus Schistocerca; species Schistocerca serialis. The sequence goes on along the minus strand of NC_064638.1, from coordinate 63,250,913 downwards.
CCTGGGAGGTGCTTGATACTACCTGCCTCCATTGTGACTTATGAAGCCAGATATGATGTATTGCTGGTGAGATGTAAGCTGTGAGTGAAGCCATTGCACTGAACTTGGCGAGAAATTTAGGCTGCTAAATTTGGCAAGTAAAATGTCAAAGTTGGTTAAGTCTAAGAAGCACCATAACAGTTGGCTTCTGTGCATCTGCAGCAGGCTTTGGGTCATCTGATACCTTTATTTAGGCCAAAGTTGTGCTGTGATGTTTATGGAAATTATTGATATTTGTCTAGCAGGTTGTTTTCAATTAGGAAGTTTGTTAGCTGGTTGTGGAATATACACTCATATTCATAAAAAAAACAGACACATTGAACAACTAGAGATAGGACGTTCATATTCACAGGACATGTACATTAGTATGTCCTGCAGAAATGATTAGCATTACAGTCACCTCAGTTTAGCATGTGTCTTGTTGCCTAGACGGCACTGTGTCCACCATGGGCCATGATAACTTGTTCTATGTGTAATGGCATTGACATGTATAAGATGGTATCCTGCGGTATAGCCATTTATGCTGCATTCGCCTGATTCCAAAGTTCATCTGTCGTGGTTCGCATTGGGTCACAGCATTGCAACTGCCATTTCACCATATCCCACACGTTTTTGATTGGCGACAGGCCTGATCATCTGACAGGCCAAGGTAAAAGGCTGATATCTTGTGACACCAAGAAGGCACATTTTTGTGTGGCAACATGTGCTGAAAAAATGGTGTCTGTGGTGCTGTGCAGGAAGTGTACAGCTATAGGACACAGGACATCATTCACATGGGTCACACTGGTCACAGTGCCCTGGACAATGCACTAACTGTGATTTTTGGTTGTATCCAATAACATACCACACCCTAAAGCCTTGAGTTGATGCTGTATGTCTTCTGCAAATGCAGTCTCTGTGATGCCGCTGCCCCTGTCTGAGGCAAACCAAAATACAGTCATTACTTTCAAACAAATAGAGCCTAGGTCTGCCTGAAAACACTATCTGATGCCATTCATGTCCCCAATGTTGTCATTCCATACACCCATCTATCATGTTTCTGCACATTTGTCAAAGGTAGGCAGAGAAGCGGACTACACGTATGTAACACATGCTGTAATAAAGGGCAACAGACTGTCACCCCTGATAGTGTACAATGTGTTATACTCTTCCACTGTTACACCAGAGCTGAGGAGGATGCAGATCTGTATTGCATTATCATTCAGATGAGGTGTCTGTCTACTCAGAGGTTGGTCTGGGTGGTGGGACCTGACAAATCTATGTCCTTTGGTGAACCATTCTGCACATACCCATTGCACTGCCAAAACACTTCATCCCACATGAGCAAGACCTTTCCAGATGGATACATCACATTCTCTTATACCAATAATTGCCATCTTTCAAACTCACTAATGTGATGGTACACTAAGCGCATATGTCTATGAGGTGTCTTGGATGTATGCGCAAGTCACACTGATCCAGTACCCTAGGTTTATAACGACAATGAGAGCTACAGGCACATTTTACCATTAGGTGGCAGTGCACTGTGATAATGATGTTGACCTTAAAACTGGGCTGACATGTTTCAAATGCTAATAATTTTTGTCAAATGTACTAATGTATGTGTGCTGTGAATATGAACATTCAGCCTTTATTTGTTCAAGGTGTTCTTTTCTTTCCGAACGTGAATGTATATGCTAAGGCTTTAGACACTGCAGGCAGAATGCAAATAAGCCAGTAATCAAAGGATGCTGTGGAAACATCCTATGTAGATAGTGGCTTAAATGCTTTGATGTAAGGAACTTAGACAGATGGTCAGAAAAATTCTCCACAACCTCTTTCCACATTGTTTCCACTTTACTGTGAATATTTCATCCAACAAAAGCATTGTAACCAAAATACTTCCAAGTTGTATCTCACTGAAGAAACATGCATTAGGGACATTGGCTACAGAAGCTGTTTTCTAGTAAGGTGGAACTAATTTAAAAACAAAAATCTTCCTTTGTAATATGCGTTTGGTACTTTTTTTTGTTTTGTAGGCCCTTAAAAGTAATATTTATCTGTCTTTGATCTTGTTGGCCTTTTGTCACATGGACAGTGCATTTGAAAACATTAGGAGCAGAATACTTGTACTTTCACACAGTAAACAGATAAGAGTGGAGTTCAGCAACTTTTCTCGCAGAAACTGCTCCCCTTGCTGGCCGAATATTGCCTGTGAAAATATTTAATGCCCTACTAACACTGCAGTTAGTCTCCAAGTCAAGTGACACTGAAGCCACATATGTTAGTGATGTTCTGTAAGAGAGTGCTTATTTAATAAAGTGCAATTTCTAAACAACACAGTCCCACAGTCTAATTATGCTACATGACAACTGACTAGCATAAAATTATATTCTTCAACATTTCTGTCTAGAATAATAGAAATAGAGATGTATGCTGTTCAAATTTTTGAACAAAGGTTGCAGATAAGACTAACAGGGGATATTGAACATATACAGAGAAGGGCAGCACGAATGGTCACAGGTTCATTTAATCTGTAAAAGAGTGTCACAGAGACATTGAAGGATTAACCTGGAAGATTCTTGAAGATAGATGCAAAGTATCCCAAGAAAGTCTGTTAATAAGTTTCAAGAACCTGCTCTAAATGATTACTCCAGGAATTTACTAAAACCCCTATGTATTGCTCACATAGGAATGTTGACAATAAGATCAGAATAACTACTGCATGCACAGAGGCATTCAAACAGTCCTCCTTTCCATGCTCCATACATGAAAGGAACAGGAAGAATCCCTAATAACAGGTACAATAGGACATACCTCCGCCATGAGTAAGAATGTAAATTTAGATTGGCCGTGCCTATTTTGATTGCTGTAGTAGGTAGAAGTTAAATAACTATACCCACCTTGAAATTTTTTGTTGTTGTAGTTGGTGGTTCAACTCATTATTCAGGTACAAAACAAGATATGTTTTGTGAAAAAGGCCACAGTTTTAGAGGTTTCTGAAAAAAAAATTTCTCCCTGAAACAATATTTTGACATAATGCATTCATGAAACTGTTGCATACTGCTTTGTACACAATGGTAAGGAGAGGTAGGCTACAGAGTGGTGCACCAGCTGTCATTGTTGGGAAGCTTGACAGGAGCAGAAATGATTAGTGAACACCCAAATACAGTAAACAGAATTTTTGTTTAACTTCAATCTTTCTTCAAGCATTGTGAGGAAACTTTACAAAAGAAGAAACAGAAATAAAATCCAGCTATTATAAGAAACTAAAGAGCATTGTGCAGTGTGAGGCCCCCACTACTAATGCACAACTGAACTGTTGAAGGCTGACTGAATACAGACTGTCAAAGATTAAGACTGAGACTGGGATGTGTAGCTGCCGTCAGCCGTCCTATATCACAGAGATGCAGGGTGCTCATAGCTGGAGCCACTGGAAGTAAGACTCAATGGGGGTGCACCATTGGATCTGTTGAGCCCTGTGTGATTGCTATCTGCATGTATCAGGAACATGTGTTTTGGGTGTCAGTTGTGAGACCCTGCTGAGTATGATATTAATCTGTGATACCACAGAAACAATTATAACAATAATCAGTTTCTGTGCACTTTCATATAAATACAGTTGATTGAAATTTTAAATTAAATGCTTTTTAGAGCCACATACATGCAATTCATGATAGACAACATCAAAACAGCCATGAATATAGATACACTGTATACATCGTCAAGCCTTTATAGCTACATATTACACAGCTACAATGCGTGCAAGTCCCAGACTTTCCTTTCCCACTTCTGCTCTCCAAGAACTCAAAACACCATGATCTTTACATAGAAAATGTTATTCCAAACACAAATGTGTTTTGTAAAGGATGAATGATCTTCATAATCATAAATATAATTTTTGTAACAAACAATAAAAAGTTGCCAAAAATAAGTTAATTATGTAATAACTGACAAAAGTAACAAATCTGGTTTGATAGGATACTTATCTTTCAGAGATAAAGTAAAAATATAGAGAAACATATTTTCAACATATAATGGAAAAATACACACATCAAAAAAAGTTTAGCATCGCTCCGGTTATCAGAACTCCTGAAGATAGACATTGATTGTGGATATCGTATCACAGACACAGTGACTTAGACTTTTCAGAGATGTCACTAAAACTGCCCAGAGATGTAAACAACCATGCATGAGCAGTGCCATTAGATGGAGGGGGTCTGAAAGCCAATCAGTTCCAGTCATTTCACCAACTTCAGTCTTAACGTCCACAGCTAGGACCATCTTTGAAACCACAACACCATGCAGCGTGGTACAGATGGGCCCAACAACATGCGGAATGAACTGCTCAGGATTGGCATCATGTTCTCTTCACTGATGAGTGTCGCATATGCCTTCAACCAGACAATCGTCGGAGACATGTTTGGAGGAAACCCCGTCAGGCTGTTTTAGGGTGGCATTATGTGGGGCCGATGTACGCCACTGGTGGTCATGGAAGGCACTGTAATGGATGTATGGTACCTGAATTCAGTACACACCAGTACCTCTAATACCCAGTAGCACGTCCTCTTGCATTGATGCATGCCTGCATTCATTGTAGCATACTACCACAAGTTCATCAAGGCACTGTTGGTCTAGATTGTCCCACTCCTCAATGGCTATTCAGCGTAGACCTCTGAGAGTGGTTGGTGGGTCACATCATCCATAAACAGCCCTTTTCAACTATTCCAGGCATGTTTGATAGGGCTGATGTCTGGAGAACATGCTGGCCACTCTAGTTGAGTGATATCATTATCCTGAAGGAGGTCCTTCACAAGATGTGCACAGTGAGGGCACAATTGTTGCCCATGAAGATGAATGCCTCACTCAATACTATGCTGCTGATATGGCTGCACTCTTCTACGTGACATTATTCTGGTGGAGATGCTGGGGTCAGAACTTGTGATAGCCCACATTATGGACAACACAGTGGCTCCCATCAGACAATGACAGAGCTACTGTCATACACTACAAAAATAATAGGAATCTACATCAATATCCTCATGGATGGTCTACCAGGCCAAGCTCTTGTAGACTCTGGAACATCATATTCAGTCATTTTAGAGAAGTACCATTACCAGTTACAGAAACCATATTTGTTGACAACAAAACATCTCTGCTGAGGGCAGGGGGAAGAAAAACAATAATGTTATGTAGAAGACAGTGTAATTAGATTAACGACGAACACTAACTTCACTTAACGAACGTTTATTTAGCACTTGCACATACAAGAGCGCAGAGCAAACTGCCTCCAGCCAGAACACATACAGTATATATACAGCTACAGAACATTCCAGTACAATGATTCTTGACATTTGTGGTTACCTATAGAATGTACTCAGACAGAATATAGAAATTAAAATTGTACAGTCCATGTGAATTTTGAACTCGCAACCCTCCATAAAACAGTTTAGTATCATAACCATTATACCATGGTGCCCCTCAGCTTCTTCTGCAACAGTATAATTCTTTCTGAGAGGTAATGTTACAAAAAGTGTCAGTTTTCTTAGGGCTTTTATAGTAGTAGATAGATTTTTGCAATGATGAGACCAATTTACCTCTGCATCAAGTACCAGGCCAAGACACTTGGTTGGGTATTACTTTTTAATGTATTCATCACCCATTAAAATTGGGTTTTCATGTGTTTTTTGCCTCCCAAGATCAAATTAAATATAGACTAATTTATTTGTACTTAATTTGAGTTTCATTAAAATAATGCATAACTATGCCTGCAGCAATTTTGGATTCCACTTCAAGTTGTGAATAGCTAGGATTATGGCATATTAATGTGGTATCATCTGCATATAAGATAGCTGTAGTGGGTTTTGTCATAAACTGAATGTCATGAACATAAATAATAAAAGGAAGTGGTCCTAATATTGACCACTTTGGAATACCGACATTAATATTAGTAGTGCTTGATTTGTATGCTCCCTCTGTAGTGCCAATAGAATGTAGTGGTTCATATTTGTCAAATAGGACCTAATCAGACTATGGGCTGTGCCTCGAATGCCATAGTTCCACAGTTTTTCCAGCAATATGATCATATCAAAATAGTCAAGTGCTGTTTGTAAATCTAGAAAGATGCCAAGTACATGTTCTTTATGGTCTATTGTTTGAGTCATGTTTTTGATTAAGTTGGATGATGCTATAATGGTGGATGATCCCTTGACAAACCCATATTGTCCCTTAGAAATCACTTTTTTTTGCTCACCAGGAATTTCCAGATTGTTATGTGTATTACTTTCTCAAAGATTTTGGATATTATTCGAAAGACAGATATGGGTCAAAAGTTTTCTACTAGATTTCTGTTTCCTTTTTTAAAAATAGGGACAATTGAAGCAATTTTCAAGTCATCAGGAAACATGATATCTTCCATAAGAAAGTTGATAATTGCTGATAAAGGTGGTGCAGTTTTATGAATAAATTTCTTAAGAGTGTCCCGACTATAGCAGCCATATCCTGCTGGATGAGAACTCTTCAAGATACTCACTATTTTAGTTATTTCTTCTTCACTTGTTTGTGTCCAAAATATACTTCCAGACACCAGTGTTTCTCTGAATTTGTATTTGTGATTTTTAAGCTGATTGTTTTTGCTGGAGCCAATAGAGGCAAAATGATTGTTAAATAGATCTGCTACCTTATTCTGATCAGTTTCTATTGTATCATTTATCAGCAGATGATTTTCTGTTGTATGTTTCCAACATTTACCCATTCCTCTATTTACATTGTTATGGTTTTGTCATTCTTTAATTGTGGTTTTATTTTTTGTTTGCTCCATACATGTACTTAGTTCATGCATAGTTGGGAGATAACTCTGATGGTTCTTCCTGCATGTTAAGTTATTTTGATTTGCAAGCTCTGAATGATTGAACAAGCTGTGTGTTTATTGCAATCTCCTGTAGTTGTGAACAATAGAACTAACATCAATTGTCTGATGAAGTATTTATGTCTACTGGTTCCATTGTATTAAGCACATACAGGTTTTAATGGTAGAATGACGCTCTGCACAGCCTGTATTGACAATACTATCATAACCACATTTCAATAAGATAAAAGGTTTTTCGTAAACTATTGGACACATGTTTTACTTAGTGGAGTCAATCTGTTTTATTTTAAATTATCTAATCAGTAATCTCCATTTTAGTACAATATTCGCCCCTCCCCCCCCCCCCCCCAATTTTATCTATGCCAATGTACAGTTTTTTCCAGAGAGCATATGTTTCACAGAAATACTATAAGAAATGGATACCAAGAAATACTAAATACTAGACATATGTTGTGGTAGTCCACACTGGAGTTGGTGAGTAGTGAGTTAACTTCCTACATCAGAAATTAAACTGAAGACATACACATCAATAACTTAGGAAAAATCAATAAGATACGCCATCACCTTTTCCGACTTTTACTTTTCTCACTGCTGGTCATAAGCCAGGAAGTTCTTTGAAAAAGAGTAGGAAATGTAGCCTAAGGACAACCCTCTTTCCCTGCACTTTCTTTCTTTTTAAATTTTACACTTCAGTTTCACATATTTCTCCTGAGTATTCTAGCAAATGATACTTGGGATTCTAATAGGACAGTAAGAAAAAAAAATTCTAAAGTTTTTCACGAGCAGAAATGATTTTCAATAAGCCAATTGCTCCTGCAGATTCCAAGTTAGAAGTAACTGGCCTAGTCTTCAACCTGTACCAAATGGGTGTACTGTACAGACCATAAAATATTCTTACACTAAACTAAAATACCAAATAATCTCACAATGCACTACAATATGTAAGTGAAAGGTTCACATTAATTATTTCATACCTATTAATTGTTATTAGTATTTTTCCTACAGTAAACAAATCCTCATCTTCATTTAATTTCAGATGTGTACTTGGTAAGTCACACAGTTACTAAGGTTTGGTCTTTGGAGTTATTTGTTTATAGTCAGCTACATCATTATATTTATTATTTCATCTTCAGCATTCCAGTTGTTGCTCTCATTACTATGTTATTGCTATAAGATTTCCAATCAAAATTTTCAAACCCCACATATGTCAGACCCACAGCAAGCATTTTCATACATCAAAACCTTATTTTACTAAACAGCATGTACTTGCTTTAATTGTATGACAAAACCATATATGGTGACCCTTCATAAATAAGAACAATATATGACTCAAGCTTTCTTGGCAGATACGTTTAAATAGTCTTCACGGATTTGCCGCCAGATGATGATGATGAGCCAATTCCACAATATTTCCTCAGAGCAACTGTGCAACATCTTCAAGTGGTTCAGCCTTGCTGGTGACTAGGTACAACTGATGCCCTATATATAGAACACAAGTCAGAAAAATTCACAGCATGGAATCACACATGCGCAGTGATTTGCAGATAGATGGTGCCATACTAAAACACCCTCTGCCAAAAATCACAAAGTGTCCCTATGACAAATGCGCGGTACGCTATGTTTACTAACAGTGTGGCCAGACTTCATTCACTAAAAATTATACTAGACCAATGTTATGATGGGTCTGTTGTCAAAAAAATCTTAATTTTTTCATCGTGATTTAATAGGAGCCAATGCAGGGTTGCAGGCTGTTCTCAGTTGAAATCCTGCATTCCTGTTGATGAGATTATCGGCTGCACTGATATGTATTGCTTCCTTAATGACGCAATCCCAGAAAGATGATCTCAGGGATAAAACTTCCGTCTTTTCATAAAGCATGCGATGTCCTGTATTCAGACAGTGTTCCACAATTGCTGACTTTTTGGGTTGACATAGGTGTGTATGACGCTGATGTCCAATGCAGCATTCTTGTACTGTGTGACATGTCTGGCCTACATATGCTGCCCCACACTGAAAATGAATCTTGTATGCACAACATTTCCTCAGGCCAGAATCATCCTTACCTGAACTCAACAGGTTCCTCAGTTTTGCAGATGGTCGAAAAACACACTTAATGTCATATCTTCGAGGACTCTTCTGATTCTTGATGACATGGCACCAAAATATGGCAAAAAGCCCAAAGTAGTGGGTGTCTTTTTATCTTCATTCTGCTCCATAGATTGAACTCGCTTGGGTCTGCATGCATTACGTATCTGTCTCTGAGAACAACCATTTTGTTAGAACACTGTCTTCAAATGTTGTATTTCACTCAACAGGCTTTCAGGATTGGATACCTTGTGTTCTCTATGAACTAACATACATAATGCACTGCCACACTTTGCAGGATGATTGCAGCTTCTGGCCTGCATATATAGATCTGCATGAATTGGCTTGTAGTAGGCACAGTGTGCCAAGGTTCCATCTGCTTTCCTTCATACCAAAATATCAAGAAAAGGTAAAGTAAAATCCTTTTCCACTTCCATTGTGAAGTTTATATTCAGATGGAGTGAATTGCAATGCTTAAGAAACATAGGTAGAGTATCAAGTCCATGTGGCCACACCACAAATGTATCATCCACATAACACAGAAAACAAGATGGTTTGAGAATGGCTGACTGCAATGCTTTTTCTTCAAAGTCCTCCATAAAACAACTGACTGCAGCAGGGGACAGAGGGCTTCCCATGGTGACACTGTCCATTTATTAAAAATATTGTACATGAAATAAGAAGTATGCTGAAGTAAGCACCTGTTTAAGTAATGCCACTATGCCCTCCTCAACATGTTGCTAACAAACTCTAAAGTGCCCTGCAAGGGCACCTCTGTAAATAAAGTCACAACATCAAAACCTACTAAGAGATCCAATGATTGCAATCTAAAGGTTTTCAGGTGACCTATGGAATCTTCAGAGTTTCGAATATGATGGTTGCACTTGCCTACGAGAGGTCCCAATTGTAATGTCAGATATTTGGCAACAAAATAAGTAGGTGCTCCTATGTTACTTACAATGGGACAGAGAGGCACCCCACTCTTATGGATCTTGGGTAGGTCATAGATTCTAGTAGGAACTGCAGTCTGTTGATGCAAGCCCATAGCGACTTGTGCTGGAATCGAGCTCTTCCTGATGAGTTCCAAAGTCTTCCTCTGGATCCTATCCATCAAATCACTTTTTAATTTACTGTATGCAGGATTGTTGAGCAGTTTGAATGTATTGCTATTACATTCTGTGTGCAAGAGCAGCACAGTATTATTTCCTTTGTCAGCAGGTAAGAGGCCAATGTCTTGGTCTCCTCTCAATTCACATACAGCATTTCTTTAAGCTGACATGATGTTAATATTGGACTCCTTAGGTGAAGCTTGAGTCAAGATGCATCATGTGTCACACATCTCTTCAGCAGCATCCTTAGGAAGTTTCAAAACGGCCTGCTCTTTTCCACTAATCACATCTCGGTTGAGAATGGTCCCCAGTGTAGGTGCAAATTTCAGACTGTTCTGTAGCACTGAAACTGCAGCATCATCCAATGTCTTCTCTGTAAGATTAAACATGGTACACCTTCTTTGCATGTCTTCTTGTGTTCAGGCTTCAAGTCGATTGTATTTTGTCATTTGATGAACCTTAACTTGTTGTTCAGTCCGATCAGAAAGTGCCCAAGTGGCACTGCCTACCCAGTTCCAGGATGCCACTCAAAGGTTGCTAAAATCCTCAAATGGAGTGATAGTAATTGTCTGGACACCAAGCACAATTTCTGACACATATAGTGCACCCTTTCTCTCACAGGTACTGCACTCATCCATTCTTTATTCTAATGGCAGTCTCAGAATTTATACAATGTTTAACTTTAGCAAACATATGGATGGTTTGCTTGTCACAGTATCTCAGTAAAACTGCAAGGCTGCTTAACAATCTACCTCTCTTGTGACATAGCTTGCCAAACTCACATATGTTCTTTGCCATCTCCTCCCCATAAAGGTACCAGATGTGACTGATCTGAAAATGTTGGACAATTGTTCTGAGGGAATATTGTGGAATTTGCACAATGTCATCTGACAGCAAACCTGTGAAGATCATTTTCAAGATATCCACCAGGAAAGGTTGAAGAGGTCAAACATAACTGTGCATTCACACTGAAGATGGAAGATTCATTGCCCATCAAGACAAATCAGTTACACAAATGCTTGGTGTCTGTGCTTCTGTATGCATCCAATAGAATGGACACTAACACATACCCAAAAAATAATAAGTTTATTTTCCAGTAACTTGCGAAAGTATCAAATCTGATGTTGTAGCATAATCAACATTCTCAGAGATACAGTGAAAATATAGGTAAACAGATTTTCAAAATATAATGAAAAATCAAATATGATTAATGAAATTTTGGTAGATAATCATCGAATATCATTATAGTACTGAAAACTGCATTAAGTAGATCATGAAGTATGCAGATTTCAAAGAAACAATGCCATAAAAGAGAATGGTATCAAAAGATCCATTAGACACAGCAGTACCAAGACCTGCTACTGAATACATGTCACAAAGATAAACATTCATTTTAAATTATTTAAGAAAACACAATTTTCTGAGATATTAACATTGCTATTGATTTATTTTTACTCTTGCTCTCCTTTCACCACATTTGCAATCTATTTCAAACTTTGCAGACTAAATATGAATACTTTGAAATAGTAAACTGTGCTGACTGGAGACTAGCAACTTTTCTCCACAACCTCTCCTCCACTTTATGGCCAAATACTGGCAGTGCAAAATTCATCCATGAGCAGCATTGTAACCAACTTATCTCCAAGTCACGCACCACCAAAGAAGCATGCATTAGTGTTACTGGCTAAGGAGATGGTTTCTTAATAAAGTGGAACTACTCATGGAATTTTTTTTTTTCTGTAACACGTGTTTGGTAAACATTTGGGGAATTATTTCTTACAAGACATTGAGATTACTTTTCATTTATATATGATCTTGTTCCTCATGTGCCTCACGTACAAGTTGCTCCAAAATTTTGGGTATAGGATATGAGTACTTTCAGAGTACCTGACAAGCTTGGAGGCCAGCAACTGTTCTCCATAACCTCTCTAGCCCTTGGTGCTCAAATAGTGCCAACGCCAAGTTTAGTACACAAATTGGATGCTAACTGGCTTGGCTCTAAGATGAGCAACACTGGAGAAGCATATGTTAGAAACATTGGCTAGTATAACAGTTTGGATGATGATTTAAGTGTGAAGTAGATCTACTAACTACCACTTCTTTTCCAAGATGGCTTACTTGAGATGCTCAGCTGACCTTCTTTGCTGGTTAGCCTGCTGCTGTAAACTCTTTCACTTCTTTTCTAAAGTATGCTGCTAGGTACAGGAATTCCTTAAGACTCCTTCTACTTATAAGTAGACGTACAAAGTTTCATTTGCGTTAACTTATGACATATATTTAAACTTCAGACATATTACAAAACCCACTCTTCACATTAAATATATACTGTTTAGTAAGTCTCTTGTGTCTCCAAACCCCAGAAACTAACTAATTTACCTATAAGAGAAAGGTGGTTTAAACACCATGTCCATTCTCAACATGAATCAGAATGCACGTCTTCCCTTCAACAAGGCGAAGACAAAAGTTCTTTTTCAAGAGTACCATCTCACTGTTCATTTTCTCACTAAAAATAGTCTCACCAAGACTTCCATGGATTGCCCAGCAGGTACTTGTCAGCGCCATTCCACTGCTATGCCTTCATTCTTGCTGCAACTGAATTTAAACATGCACACACAGACATGTGACACACAGTAGGTAGGATTCTATCATCTCACACTCATATCTAAAATACCATGTGTTCGAGACGGTAGGAGGCCGAGTGGTTCTAGAATTTAAGCAAAAATTTTTGAATCAGTACATATCCTGCCCCTCAGATCAAACACACGATATTTTATACGTAATCAGTATGTACATAATATCACACATGATAACATTTTACAGTTTAGCAGTATTCATTTCTCACATAGGTTTATATATACATGTTACCCTTCAATAGCAACCCTTTGTTTTCTCTAGAACAATCTTTAGCTGAGCATTTCTTTATTTTGTTCTCACTTTACTTTGATATCAGGACCTGAGTATTCATTTGTGATTTCGTAAGCTTGACTAGTATTTAGGAATAGTATTCTACTTTCTGTTCTCATCCTTTGTACTAGTTTGTAGCTTGTAGTTCGGAGGAACTCTGGGCAAAATGAAGGTGTTCTTTTGACATAATTTATTTATATAAAATATAATAAAGCTAGTTGTGCATAGAATTCATATTTTCCAGAATATTTCCTATAAAATTTTGTGACTTCTGTCACGATGCTGTTCCCTTCTCCTAGGATCAGCACCTATGCTTTGCCTGTGGGTTGACCTTATGAGAGCACTTCCTCTTTCCATTTTGGTAGGTATGCCCCTTTATAAAACATTCCTATTTTTTTAGGCCACAGGTCATCCTATCTCCATGTAGGTATGCCTGTCCTTTATTTAGTAAATGCCGGGTACACCCTCTTTATCCTTTCTGAGTAAGCTTCATGGTTCATTACCCCAGTATACAATCGTATGTATATTATAATTAAGTATTCCTTGGTAAAGTTACAAATCTATTCTACACTTCTCATTCACGTTTTAATACATCTTTTACTCTGTAGATCCCTCCTCTATTTCTCAAATTCTATATTTTCCATAGGTAATATGTCTACATTCACTGTTTAAGTCCCACTATCCTACAATCCATCAGTTCCTCAGAGTATTAATTGCACTAACTTTTCTTAAATGACTATCATGATTAATTCCACTCTAGCTTATATTCTCTTTCTTTGCTCACGCCACTTCCTTACATATCCCCTGTTCACTACTGCTTTATAGTTATTCCACTAACTCACATGCTTTTGTCGCTCTTTGTGCATGAGTTGATCGCCATTATTCTTTCTTTATATACACCTCTTCGTATATATACCTAGAAAAGAAAAAGAACCAATGATGTAGAACCGTCAGTTTATATATATTTCTATGTACACACATTCTTTCCCCTACAACATCTGGTGGTTCTCACATCGCAACAGGTTTCTAGTCTTTAATTTCAATGTTTGTGTATAAGGCTATTCTTGTGTGTATGTGGATGTGTGTTCATGTAGTCTGATTCTTCAGCCTTCTTATCTAAAGATAAGATGTAGGTTATTAGAAACCATGGAAACCAGGAAGGACTTCAGTGATAGAAGTTAGTGAATATCGAAAGAGGGAAAAAATAGATAGGTCCTTAACTGAGAGGTAAGAAAGAAAAAAAGTAGATGTGGTTGCTAAGATCAAAGAAGAGAAAGAAGATAACCCCAAAGTCAGGAAACCCTTCCCACCCCTTTCCCCAGGATCCCTACCTCTCAGGTACTTGAGTGAGATGCCGGAGGAGTTTTGGTGTTAAATCGTCTCCAACAGAATGGACATTCCCAACTTCGCCCTTGAGGTCCCCAAAGGAAATCTTAGCAACCCTATGGATATGGCAAATGGTGAAGAATTAGGCACACTTGTTTGTGAAGGTTGTTTGAAAGGTGTGATGGATATGTTTTGTGTTAGCCACAATTTTTCTGTTCTCATAAACCATGGTTATCTACAATACCCACCCCTTTAAAAACTGATACAAACCCTCCCACCTACATCACATCTCATAAAAGGGATAAGATATTCAATACAAAATAGAAAATCTATATACTATAGTATATTATTTGTTCAACTAGTCACACAATATTATATTTTCTACAAACATAATATTCCATTCAGTCCACTTTATCTAAATATCACTTTTTACCTGTGATTCTCTAGGATTGTTTTTATTTGATTGTAATATCCAATTTTCTAAGATATAAGATTACAGGACAGTTTAAGATTTTAGGAATAGATGACAGAATAGTTTAAGATTTTAAAGGAATTCAGTGCAGGAAAACTATTTTGGAAGAAACACCGAAAACAACTCGGCCCGTTAACTCAGAAAGTTAACGTCCCTGGAGGATACATACAACTTCATGTCTTTTACATTGTATTTTCCTTTCTTGGACCCAGTTGTAGGATCTACTAACAATAATGTCTTAGGATGGATCACTATTTGTACCCGATATGGTCCTTCATACTTATGGAAAAATTTATGAGTCTCTTTCTTCAGCGTTGAGCTTTGAAGATGTTTTATAAGAACCAGCTCATCAACTTGGTATTGAGGTTCCACAGCCTTTTCATTATGCTTACTTACTCTTTGTTGTGCTCTTTCAACTAAGTGCTTAGCAACTATTTCCTGATTCACTTTGGTATCCATACTCGGTTGTTCAGGCCAATTAAAAAGTTTAATCAGAGGTTCTCCTATAAAAGGTTTACCCGTAACTTATAAAGGCATCAACCCAGTTGATATATGTGGTAATTCATTTAGGCTAAGTTCAAAGTCCTTAATTTTTGTTACCCACAGAGGATGTTTCTCATGACAGTAAGTATGACATAATTTTCCAATTTCCTTCATTATTCATTAACACAGGTTTGAAGATGGGTTATAACGGATATTAACACCTGACAAATACCTCCTCATGCTAGGAATTTCCTAAAGTCATTACTTACAAACTGTGGTCCAACAACTTCCCACCACATGGCAAGGCATGGTAGGTGGACAGAAATTTCTTAAAGCTTGCTTCTGTGTGTAAGACGAACAGAGTTCCTGCAAGTGACTCTTAAATGTTTGAATGAACCATTCAGCTTCACTGTTAGAGTGTGAAAAGGTGTCGTATTTATGTGGTATATACTGTTGTTTGCACAAAACTGCTGAAAACTGACTGATGTGAATTATGGTCCATTGTCTGACAAAAGGGCCTCAGGAAATAGAAGACAAAACTGATTCAGGACTATTAGCTGTGTTGGATGTCAAGAGGTCAACAAAAAAGAAATTTATTGTATGCATCTACCACCAACAGACATCATATGCTCCAGAATGGACTCACAAAATCAATATGGATGCATTTCCAACAGCTGGATGGACTTTGCCACTGAAAAAATCATTTTGGTGTGGTCCATACACACATTACAGTCAGTGGCCATTTGCTGAATTTGAACATCGATGCTCTGCCAAGGACAATGTCCTTGGGTGAGTTGCTGTGTGAACTATACCCCAGTGTCCTTGGTGCAACACAGATAAAACTTTTTGCTGGAGCGAATGAGGACTCTTAAAATGTGACTCATCATGCTCTGCATGCAACAGCAGAATACCTGATCAGATAAACAGTGCATGTCAGTGTGAAAAGCAGATCACATTAGTGGGTGAGGAAATTCTGTCAAACTCTACAGCCACCTGTGGCACATATATAGCTAAACTATCCAAAGAACTGGGTCAGAAGCAGGTGTTCCAGCAATACACCAAGAATCAAGAGTAAGAGTTTGAAGAATTTCAAAATCCTGAGTATTGTTTTGATAACTTGGTTGCTCAGGCAAGTAAAATATTGTGTCAGTACTGACTGGTAGCCAAGGCAACAATACAGCATTCAAATATTGTGTATTGCACCTTTAAAGGACTCACATTGATAATTAGGCAACAATACAGCCCACACTGCAATTTTTGCACTGTCCACAGTGGAACAGGCTTGGAAGAATTAAAAAAATCCATTAAAGTTGATGATATGTAATCAAATAGAACTCCTGACAGTACAGAAGTTGATGGAACTTAGTAACACCATACATAATGCTGATCACTACTTTTTGAAGTTGAGTGTAATTAGCCTGTTGTTTGTTGACAGTTTTTAAGGCAAATGAGATGAACCAATTCTTTGGGAGCACACAGCTTCAATGCAATAAGATGATTAATCCAGAGCAAATAAAACAGCCTTAGCTGCATCAAAATTAATCAGACAATGCTGTAACAATGCCTCTTTTAACTACTGAAATGCATTATTACATTATTGGGACCTTACAAAGGGAGCACCTATATGGCACAGCTGGTTCAGCAGAGCAGCAGGTTGCGCAGCATTTGTGATGAACACAATGTAATATGAGAGTCTGTCCATGACAACCTGCAGCCCCTCGATTTATGGGATGCCAGAAGATCTTTAGTTACAGACAAGTGCAAATAAGCAGGCTGAACACACTGCACATTTATGACAGGTCCTAAGTATTCAAGTTCCTCATGCAAAAAGGAGCACTTTTTCTTGTTACACTTTAAGCCAGCAACAGTAAGAACTTTAAACAAACATTCTAAATTGGCCAAATTTTCCACAGGCATACAGTCTGTGACAACATCATCCATGTAGTTTATACAAGAAGGGGCTTTTGCTGATAATTGTTCAAGAAATGACTGAAAAATACCAGTATCTGGAGCACTTCTGAACAGTAGTCTTTGAAACTGGAACAAACCCAAGTGTGTGTTATCATAAAATATTTCTTGGACTGCTTGCCATGGTAACTAGAAGTCTGTCTCTCATAAATCAGTCTTGGTAATGAATCTGTCCATTAACTCCTCCAGTCATTGGAGATGGAATTAATTCATGACAGTTTGTGAATGTACTGTTCCTTTGAAACCAGCAAAGAGATGTAAACCCCCTGGTACCTTTTGTAATATGACCAAGAGGGATGCACACTGACTAGCAGAAATGGGTGGTACCACCCCTTTGTCTTTCAATCCATGCAGCTCCTGAACAACCTGCTCACATATAGCATGGGGACAGGCAAAGCATGATAATAGTGCATGGCCTTTAACAGTAAGGTGTGCCTCATATCTTCAGCCATTCATAATCCTGGTTCAAAAAGTTTACTGTACTTATTGCAGATGTAGGAACATTTGTATGAGGCACTGAAGCAATGATTTGCAAAACATTGTATTGTATGCACAGACTGAGCAAGTCAATCAGGTCTAAACCAAAAATGTTGACACTGTTTATAGAATATAGTACATGAAAGAAAGCACTCTTTATAACATCATGAAAAGTTGGTTGTGAAATGCACTTGCCAAGAATTGAAACTTAGTGTCCATCATATTTGGACAAAACAGAAGCAGGCTCCCAAGCCATGGGCTACTCATCATTTCATAGGCATCTTCATCAATGAGGAAAGCGGATGCACCATTATCTAACTGGAATTTAATTCTATTTTGAGCCACTCTTAATGGTACAAAAAGTTTGTTCTTCTGTCTGTGGAGTACAGCAGAATGATTCTACAAAGTAGAGATGTGAGGAGGGTGTTGAAAGGAAACAAGTAGGGCTGAAGGAAAGGGACTGGTGGCACTTAAGAAATGAAAGAGTTTGGGAAAGCATCCTGGAACTCTGGGTCTGGGGAGACTTATCAGATTAGATGAGATGGATAGACTGATTGTTGGGGTCTGCACTAGACATGATTTGAAAACCTGAGAGCCTAAAGGTGGAATATATAGTGTAATGTAAGACAGATTGCTGACAAAACACCATGCAAGAGTTACTATGAGTGGAAGGCGTAGTGCATTGTGTTTGGTGGAAGTGGTAGTCATGGAAAAATAAACATACCAGAAAATAAGAGGTATAGAAAACTAAAAGATAGTGAAGAAAGGAGTTGTACTGAGAAGAAATGCTGAGACCAAAGAAATTAATGTAAGTTAAGACCAGGTGGGTGGCAAGAACCAGGCACATGATGTAATGCCAGTTGCCACCGGCAGAGTTCTGACAAGCTAGTGACTGCAGGAAGAATCCAGATGTTATGTATACCAAAACAGGCACTGAGGTCGTGGATGTCATGTTTTTGAGCATGCTCTGGAACATTATATTGTGTGTTCCCAGTCTACACCCCCTGTCTATGTCCATTCATCAAGACTGACCACTTGGTGGTAGATATTCCTACATAAAAACAGTGTTTACATAACAGCTAGTACACAACATGTATTACCTGACAGGTGGGTCTCCCTTTAGTAGTGTATGTTTTGCCAGTTACAGGGTTCATGAAGGTGGTGGTAGGATCATGTGTAGGGCAGTTCTTGCAGCAGGGATGGTCACAGGGGTAGGTCACAGGGGTAGGGTGGGTAAATGGGTGCAGACGCAACATAGGGTCTGACCAGGATATTGCTGAGGTTGCTTTTCTTGTCCTTCCAATATCCACATATCCTGGTCAAGCCTTACACTCCTCTGCACCCATTTCCTCCTGATCTTATGACCATCCCCACTTGAAGACTTGCCCTTTGCACCCTGCTACCACTACGTATACCAGCTCCGTAACTGGCAAACACACACACACAACAAAGGGAGAGCCACCTGTGAGATAACACATGTCATATACTAGCTGTTATGTAAACACTGTTTGGTCATTTATATTCATATGACTACTGCCAAGTTACCAATCAGGATGAATTGACAGACAGAGGATGTACACTGGCAGCATACAGTATCCTGTTGCAGAGCATGCTCTAAAACTTGACCATCATGACCTCAGTTCCCATTTCACGACACGAGCCATTGGAATTCTTCCCGCAGTCTCTAGCTTCTCAGAACTCCAAAGGTGAGAAATGATATTATAACATACCCTCGGTTATCAGCATCCACCTGTCCATTTATGTTTATTTCTTTGGTCTCATTATTTTTCTCAATAATGACAACTTCCTTCACTATCTTTTAGTTTTCTATATTTTTTTCTGACTTGTTTATCCCCCATTCAACCCCCCACCCACATCGCCCCACTTCTACCACATATAAGTCTGTTAGCTTTCTGCTGTTAATAACTCTTACACAGTCTTTGATCAGTAATCTGTCTTACTTAATACACTATCTCCCACACCTAAGCTCTCAGGTTTCTAGATCTCAACCACTGCAGTTCCCTACAGTCCGTCTTCCTTCACATCACATCCAGGAACCCTCCCCTTACCAGGAGCTCTGGGCAACATTTCCAAATTGTCCCTATTTTCTAAACCTCACCAGTCTTTCTTGTTCATCCCTCTTCCAACCCCTTTAACCCTTCTGCCAAAGGGAGGAGCTACTGTCTCTGAGAGCTTGCAGATTTTCTTAATCTTCTTATGTGTGTCACCTGCTGTCGCCACTTGATGTATGGAATTTTTATGTATCTAGTTACATTGTATTTAAAAAAATTGAAAATTGATTATTTACCTTGATACACCTTTAGTGTTGTATGCCGCGAAATGTGCTTAGAGTTGAGCATGGCACTCCATCCAGTTCCCTTCTTTACTGTTAAACTGGCACAAACTTGGTATCAGCAACTCATTGTGGAGCTGCTTTCTATCCCAGAAAGATATCATCTGTTGTGCACTGAGCAGCAGTTGTTCAGTCTGCTATGCCTGACACTGAACAGCATTCTAAGACAGTAAGATGACTATTATGTATTTTTGGTCTTGTTGGCCTTGTGCCACATGTACAGTACCTTAAAAACTTTTTGGGACAGAATATGACTAGTTTGATATTGTAAACTGGCACAACTAGATATCTTAAATTTTCTACACAATCTTTCCTCTCCTTGGAATGTAAATGCTGGTAGTGAAAATTTCAGCCACCACAAGTGTTGTACCCAGCTTACCTCCAAATCAAGCAAAACCAAAGAAACTCCTGTTACTGAAGTTGTCTACCAAGGCAGATTTTTGATATATTGTAACTTTCAAGGAAATCATATTTTTCTATAAAATATATTTTGTAGACTTACTGGAGGCTTAATTCTTGAACGCTATTGTTGTGTACATAGTTCTGCGTAATCAACGCATACACAACTTTCCCACTAGAGCGCGCCCCGCTAAGCACAACAGTGCAGGCGCAGCGCTCGTCCGTCTCCGCACTACGAGATGGCGCTGTCTTAGAGACGGACCAAATTCTGCTTCCGCTGATCCGCGTATTAATATGTAATGCAGCCAATGAGATTGCTGCTAACATAAAACCTTTTGTCCTCATGGATCACACTCGTGCAGAGATACCTGAACGCGCAAGGTATTATAATGAGTGTACAGACCTCCAATTAGTCAGTCTGCATCAGTCTACATTAGTCTGTAATCAAGTTTCAGTCTGCACCTAATAAGGTTATTATATTCCTGTACATAGCCATGAAGATAAATGTATAGACACTTTGTCAAGTATCAGAGATATGTGAGAATAAGATTAACGTACCAAGACCAAAGGAACTTCAGATTGTCAATTGTAAATAACATCCACAATCAAGTTAAGTAAGGTTTATGATTGTTATTATTTTAATAAATGTGTGTAAAAATTAATGAAGTTCTGTTTAAAGTTGGTCACCGTCAATCTGCTACTCTAAGCGTGCAAGTGGCATTTCCATCATCTGACCTAACGGCAGAAGATAAACACGCCACAGTAAGACCACGAGACATATTGCTGACACTCACCTACTTCGTTAGAGGGACAAGTCAAATAATCTGATGGTGTGTGTACTGAAGGTCCTACAGTACGCACACCACAGCTGTTAACATAAAAATTTGTTTACTTTTCATATTGTTGGCATTGTGCCACACTACAGGGTGTTACAACTTCAGGACAGAATAAGTGTACTTTGAGATACAGTAAACATTTAAGACTAGAGATCAGCAATGTTTATCCACAACCTCTCCTTTCCTTGCCATACAAATACAGTCACAAAAATTCCATCCCCCCATGAGCTTTGTAATCTGCTGTATAAATATGCAATGCATAAAGTGTTTTATTGTAACCTTAAATAGATACGCCTAGAAATCACTTTAGGAAGTGTACTTATAAAGTGGCTTGTCCAATGTCTTAGGGCAAAAGATGCTTTGGAGACAACAGCACCAATAAATACAATACAGTACAATACAATACCTTTGAATCAGGTGCCATGGAAAATCACACAAAGACAACATTGGCTACAGAGGCCATATTTCAATAAAATGAAACTACTTAAGAAAATATGTTTCTCTGTAGGATATATATGGTAAACTTTAAAAGAAAATTATTCTTGAAATTTTTGTGGTTATTATTTGTTTTTGATTTGTTTACCTTGTGTCACCTGTACAGAGTGTTTCAAAATTTTGGTGACACAACATGAGTACTTTCAAACAAAAAACTAGTGAGACTGGATATTAGGAACTTGTCTCAGCAATGTGTGATCCCTCTGGTACCAAAAGACTGGCTGCAAAAATTACATACTCCACCTCACCTATGACTCAAGAGATAACAAAGAATCATTCTGTAGTGATGTTGGCAATGTCAATATTAGTTGAGTAAAATGGACCTACATAAGAAAATATATTTTAGGATATAGATTCTTGGAGATAGTAAACTGCTGAGATTGGAGATCAGCAACTTTTATTGACAATCGCCCCTCCCCTTGCTAGTCAAATGCTGCAAGTGCATATTTCATGGACTAGCAGCATTTCAACTAGCTTACGCATGAGTCGAGCAACACTGAAGATACATGTATTAATGGTGTCGACTATGGAGGTGGCTTTGTACTGGAGTGTGACTACATAAGAAACCTTATTTTTCTGTGTCATGTATATCATAAGTTTAGTGGATAATTTGATCTTAAAAGATTTTAAGATTTCTTTTACTTATTTTGATCTTGTTTGTTTTCATCACACTAACAGCTATTCTAAATCTTCAGTGACAAAATTTGGATCCTTGGAGATAGTAAACAGGGAAAACTGGAGATCAGCAATTTACCTCCACAACCTTCACTCCCCTTGCTTGTGAAATACTGCTAGTGAAAATTCCATCCACTCTCAGCATTCTAACAAGTTAACTGTAACTTGATCACCACTGAAGAATCATGTATTAACATTGTTGGCTGAGAAGGTGTTTTTTTTTTTATCAGAAGTCTTATGGAGATTAATTTTTGATTTGCTAACAGATACGTTTACTGGCCACATTACCGTTCCATGTCATGAAGGCTCTGTCACATTTGCCAGTGTTTTTCTTTTGGATGGTATCTCTTCCAGATGGAAACAAGTACAGGCGTATCATTTTACTGGAAGTAATGTAAGTGGAAAAGTTTTGCGTCACATTATTTTGCAAATCCTAAAAGCAGTAAACATATAGGGGTATGCATGCAGTGTGAGACATCAGACACAGGCCCTGCAAATCAAAGTTATTGGAGGAAGTTTGGAATTGTATCAGGAAAAAATAATATAATTCCGAATTATATTTTAAATCCTGAAGATCTAGATAGAAAAAATATACATCATTGCAGATGAGCCACACCTTTCAATAAACATAGGGCTATGTTTACAGTCCAATACTGTTATAAACATTTGTGAGAGGACAAGAAACAAGTATAAGCTGCAAACCACAGTTGTTGACTATAATCATATTGTTGTTGTTGTTGTGGTCTTCAGTCCTGAAGCTTGTTTGATGCAGCTCTCCATGCTACTCTATCCTGTGCAAGCTGCTTCATCTCCCAGTATGTACTGCAGCCTACATACTTTTGAATCTGCTTAGTGTACTCATCTCTTGGTCTCCTTCTAAGATTTTTACCCTCCATGCTGCCCTCAAATACTAAATTAGTGATCCGTTGATGCCTCAGAACATGTCCTACTAACTGATCCACTCAAGTTGTGCCACAAACTCCTCATCTCCCCAATCCTACTCAGTACCTCCTCATTAGTTATGTGATCTACCCCATCTAATTTTCAGCATTCTCTTATAGCACCACATTTTGAAGGCTTTTATTCTCTTCTTGTCCAAACTATTTATCATCCACGTTTCACTTCCTTACATGGCTACACTCCATACAAATACTTTCAGGAACGACTTCCTGACACTTAACTCTATAGTTGATGTTAACAAATTTCTCTCCTTCAGAAATGCTTTACTTGCCAGTCTACATTTTATATCCTCTTTACTTCGACCATCATCAGTTATTTTGCTCCCCAAATAACAAAACTCCTTTACTACTTTAAGTGTCTCATTTCCTAATCTAATTCCATCAGCAGCACCCAACTTAATTCCACTACATTCCATTATCCTCGTTTTGCTTGTGTTGATGTTCATCTTGTATCATCCTTTCAAGACACTGTCCATTCTGTTCAACTGCTCTTCCAAATCCCTTGCTGTCTCTGACAGAATCAAAAAGTCATCAGTGAACCTTAAAGTTTTTATTTCTTCTCCATGGAGTTTAATACCTACTCCAAATTTTTCTTTTGTTTCCTTTACTGCTTGCTCAATATACAGATTGAATTGCATTAGGGAGAGGCTACAACCCTGTCTGACTCCCTTCCCAACCACTGCTTCTCTTTCATGTCCCTCGACTCTTATAACTGCCATCTGGTTTCTGTACAAATTGTAAATAGCCTTTCGCTTCCTGTATTTTACCCCTGCCACCTTCAGAATTTGAAAGAGAGTATTCCAGTCAACATTGTCAAAAGCTTTCTCAAAGTCTACAAATGCTAGAAACGTAGGTTTGCCTTTTCCTAATCTAGCTTCTAAAATAAGTTGTAGGGTCAGTATTGCCTCACATGTTCCAACATTTCTACGGATTCCAAACTGATCTTCCCCGAGGTCGGCTTCTACCAATTTTTCCATTCGTCTGTACAGAATTCGCGTTAGTATTTTGCATCTGTGACTTATTAAACTGATAGTTCAGTAATTTTCACATCTGTCAACACCAGCTTTCTTTGGGATTGGAATTATTATATTCTTCTTGAAGTCTGAGGGTATGTTGCCTGTGTCATACATTTTGCTCACCAGATGGCAGAGTTTTGTCAGGACTGGCTCTCCCAAGGCTGTCACTAGTTCTAATGGAATGTTATCTACTCCCAGGGCCTTGTTTCAACTTGGGTCTTTCAGTGCTCTATCAAACTCTTCACGCAGTATCATATCTCCCATTTCATCTTCATCTACATCCTCTTCCATTTCTATAACATTGCCCTCAAGTACATCGCCCTTGTATAGATCCTCTACATACTCCTTCCACCTTTCTGCTTTCCCTTCTTTGTTTAGAACTGGGTTTCCATATGAGCTCTTGATATTCATACAAGTGGTTCTCTTTTCTCCAAAGGTCTCTTTAATTTTCCTGTAGGCAGTATCTATCTTACCCCTAGTGAGATAAGCCTCTACATACTTACATTTGTCCTCTAGCCATGCCTGCTTAGCCATTTTGTACTGCCTGTCGATCTCATTTTTGAGACGTTTGTATTGCTTTTTGCCAGCTTCATTTACTGCATTTTTATACTTTCTCCTTTCATCAATTACATTCAATATTTCTTCTGTGACCCACGGATTTCTACTAGCCCTCATCTTTTTACCTACTTGATACTCTGCTGCCTTCACTACTTCATCCCTCAAAGCTACCCATTCTTCTTCTACTGTATTTCTTTCCCCCATTCCTGTCAATTGTTCCCTTATGCTCTCCCTGAAACTCTGTACAACCTCTGGTTTAGTCAGTTTATCCAGGCCCCATGTCCTTAAATTCTCACCTTTCTGCAGTTCCTTCAGTTTTAATCTACAGTTGATAATGAATAGATTGTGGTCAGAATCCACATCCGCCACTGGAAATGTCTTACAATTCAAATCTTGGTTCCTAAATCTCTGTCTTACCATTATATATTCTATCTGAAACCTGTCAGTATCTCCAGGCTTCTTCCATGTATACAACCTTCTTTTATGATTCTTGAACCAAGTGTTAGCTATGATTAAGTTGTGCTCTGTGCAAAATTCCACCAAGCAGCTTTCTCTTTCATTCTTACCCCCAATCCATACTCACCTACTATGTTTCCTTCTCTTCCTTTTCCTACTATCGAATTCCAGTCACTCATGACTATTAAATTTTCGTCTCCCTTCACTATCTGAATAATTTCTTTTATCTCATCATACATTTCTTCAATTTCTTCGTCATATGCAGAGCTAGTTGGCATATAAACTTGTACTACTGTTGTAGGCATGGGCTTCACGTCAATCTTGGCCACAACAATGCGTTTTCTGTGCTGTTTGTAGTAGATTACCCACATTCCTAATGTTTCATTCATTATTAAACCTACTCCTGCAGTACCCCTACTTGATTTTGTATTTATAACCCTGTATTCACCTGACCAAAAGTATTGTTCCTCCTGCCACCGAACTTCACTAATTCCCACTATATCCAGCTTTAACCTATCCATTTCCCTTTTTAAATTTTCTAACCTACCTGCCCAATTAAGGGATCTGATACTCCACACTCCCATCCGTAGAATGCCAGTTTTCTTTCTTCTGATAACAACGTCCTCCTGAGTAGTCCCTGCCCGGAGATTCAAATGGAGGACTATTTTACCTCCAGAATATTTTACCCAAGAGGACGCCATCATCATTTATCCATACAGTAAAGCTGCATGCCCTCGGGAAAAATTACGGCCGTAGTTTCCCCTTGCTTTCAGCTGTTCGCAGTACCAACACAGCAAGGCCATTTTGGTTAGTGTTACAAGGCCAGATCAGTCAATCATCCAGACCGTTGCCCCTGCAACTACTGAAAAGGCTGCTGCCCCTCTTCAGGAACCATCCGTTTGTCTGGCCTCTCAACAGATACCCCTCTGTTGTGTTTGCACCTACGGTACGGCTATCTGTATTGCTGAGGCATGCAAGCCTCCCCACCAATGGCAAGGTCTATGGTTCATGGTGGGAGGATAATCATATTACGGAATTACATTATTTTATCAGGATAATGACTGATACTGGTTCCCAGACTAACAATAGATGTAAGTTCAGCAAAATGAAAATTTCTGGGGCATATTCTTCTCTCAGTCATGAAAGCAGTTGTAGTCTGAAGTTTGTGTCCTCTGAAACTGATACTGCTGAGTACAGAACATCAGCATGGTTAATGGAAATAGTTGGAAAGTGGTTTTCCACAATGACTTCCAGACACCTAGTCACTGCCCTCAGCACCTTCAATCTAGAAAGATACAAGGAGGCTGTCACCTTGCTCAATGAAGTTATGATGATATTTGAGCATGTTGAAATTGGAAAATTTGGTCACTGGAAAGCAATTCAAGTGATTTGATTTGATTTATTTCGTGTTCCATAGGTCCAACTGTGTTGGATACACAAGGACGTGGAACGAGTCAGGTTTTTACAAATACAATCTGATAATCTTATAGCATATACAGAAATTTGAGTACATAATTACATAAAAATTTATACAGTAAATTCTTTGGGCAGCAATACAGAAAAAGAAAATACATATTTTCTTAGAAGGTGTGAGTCTGTCCACATAAAGTGTTCTTGATCTGCAGTAAATCTTTTTGCACAAGAATAATTAAAATCTTTTTGCTTTCTGCTAGATTAACACAAGGTTGCCTAGAAAACATATCCTCCTGAGTTATAAATATTCAGAAGGTCCTCAAAGCTATGCTATTAGAAAGCAGTTTGCAAAAATATTTGTGTTTCTCAGTATTTTAGGGATGGAGGGAAAGGATCTTAAGAACAAGAGTGGTTCTGCCTAACTTTCAAGTTGTCTTGAACAACATTCCCTTCAATGCCCCACATCATTTGTAGCTCAGCCTGTGTTTAGGCTTCCAAAAGGTTGGAATGAGTCTGAAATTGGTTCTGAGGACAAGTTAAGTATCACTGAAAGAAATTTTTAATGTCATATAGCTGGGTATGTTACAGGGAAGGCAACGAAGTTTGAGCTATGTGAGAAGTGCCTGAATGTATTAGCTTCATATACCAGACACACCAAAGATTACTGTGCTTCTTAAACTTGAAATAGTTCAGGCCATTTAAAGACAACCTTCTATATAAAGCAAAACAGAGAAGTGAGTGAGTGTGTGTGTGTGTGCGTGTGTGTGAAGTGATTCTTTCAGGGCTTGAAATTTGGCCATGCTATGGCCAGCAAAACCTCTGCTATGCAGGAACTGGCTCAAAATGTTGGGTAGTTATGCAAATTAGAATTGTATATGTGTATCAGGTGTATCTAATCACTTGTGCAGTTTTGTGTACCACCAGGTCTGAGAATGACAACACCATTTCAACAAAACAAGTAAAATGTTCTTAATCATGAGCAGTTACATATGTATTCTAGTATTTGTAGTTCACACAATATATTTTGAAGGTAGTTCATGTGATTGTCGTGTCTCAGATGCTGATCAACGTACACAACAAAGAATTTAATGTTTGGGACTCAGTTTATGAATTCCTAATTTATATTCAGATTAACAATGTCAGGTTTATATTAGAACAAATTAGCCCTCGGTCACAAATATTAAGTCTAAATTGACCAGGTTTCGACGCTACTATGAGCGTCATCTTTAGAATTAGACTAACTGTTCTAAGACATGTTAAGTATATAATACATTAATAAAATCAAAGTTTGTACTGACTGGAAAAAGATGCAGTACTTACAAGTCACATATTAAGAAAGATCTAAGCCGGAAAGGCGACGTCATGAATAGTTGTAATTAAGATGGCGAGCCGCTAAGGGTTGCTCATACTTTGAAGGGTTGCAACAAGTCTTTTTGAGTCCAAGATATTTCCTGAGGCACACTTTCATGGTCCAAATGTACTGATTGACCTCCCCCTAATGAAGAATTTAGCATCATACCATCATTTGAAACTGCTGTGGAGTCTTCATCACCCAGCAAACAGCAAACAAAATAAAGAGACTAAGACAATTCAGACCACATTAAAATTGAAATGATAATTAAATCAAGACCCTAAGCTGTCAACAGGCATTGATATAAATCAATGGGGACAGTTGGAAATGTGTGCCCTGACCGGGACCCAAACCCGGGATCTCCTGCTTACATGGCAGACGCTCTATCCATCTGAGCCACCGAGGGCACAGAGGACAGGACAGTGCGACTGCAGGGATTTATCCTTTGCATGCTCCCCATGAGACTCACATTCCTAACTTAATGCCCACACACTACATTCATAGTGCTCCTGCCTATTACACTCATTATTTGGGGCAGACAGTCTTACCGAGTCCTGTAAAAGTTCGGGTGATGTGTGTGCATCCAGCACAGAAGAAGGAGGTCGATGGCCAGTTAGACTTAACTATATGAACATGGTATCTGTTCTTTTGGACATGTCTGAAAGAACAGATACCATGAGAAGCAGTGAGAAGCGCAAGCCCTCCCTCCCCCCTCCACGCATACACACAAAGTTCCTTTTGCGCCAGACTGCACCTCAGTGCTTTCTCTGTCTGGTGAACTCCAACTTGTCCTTGTGTGCATTTTTTCCTCACAATGGGGCCTATTGACCATTGCATTTAATCTAATTCAGTACTGCTGATGAAGGCCATGTATGTAGGAAACTACATAGGATAGCAATAAGGGGAACAACGTATCAAAATTTCAGGTCATCTCAGAGCTATTCACTGTGTAAGTCATTTGGGAGATGCAAATCTTCACTGATGGTTGCAACTTGAATATTAATGTTCTGTGGCAGAGAGACTGTATGCCCACAATTTGTGCTAGACCCAATAGAAATTTGTCAGTATGGAACCATTGTCAAAAATTTATACATCCTTCCTGTGGACTGTAATGTCTGGTCAAGAGGAAGTGATCAGAAAAACCAGGTATTTGAATGCAGGACACAGCAGGCCTGAGGTAAGTTCAGATAGATAGAAAAGGAATCTGAATTCAACACATGTTTGTGTTGTTAACATTGTACCTCTTATGGACTGTCATAATTTAAGTTAACTGCTAATTCCTTAATAGTCTATCTTCATAGACATTTTTTTAGGTTATGTCTGTCATCAGAATTGTTTGCTTCCTTACTTCATTGGGCCAGCTCTCTGTTTCAGGCGCCTGTTTTTGTTTTAAACACCATTGCACCAACAAGTATTGCAATCTACTGACTTTTTTATGTTCAATTTTTCTTTAAAATTCCAAGCATGCCACCATCAGGTTTTATGGAGCCTGCAAGTCCTTACTGGTAACAGAAAGTTTCAACAAATGCTGACATCAGTTACCACTTTACTCTGAGCCAGGACACAAGACATTGTTTGGGTTTCATTATTATTATCACCTGACTTTTGACATGGATAAATTGTTAGCACATGCTTCTTACATTTGTAGTTGGATGCTTCACAACTACTGGCTGTACATAAGCGTCCACTTGAAGATTGTGGACCACACCTGCAGATTTATTTTCCAAACTAAGACAATAATATTTGTTGTGGGATACAGTCAGTTTTATTGTTATATTTGTTTATTACTGCAGTACATTTAACATTGCCTGATCTTGGTAATGCTTCTTATTGGAGAGCGTCTTCTGAATACTTTTTGTTATTTCTTCATACATTTTTGTGCATTACAAGTGGACGACTGCTTATAACTTTGTTTTATCAGATGTAACACGCATTTCATTTTTAACATTCTATGCTTGAGATGAAAAATAAATACTGCAGGGTCTATATTTGTTGTTTATATTCTTGTTAGTGTGGTTATTTGTTTCCTTAATGAGCTTCAAAGCAGAAATATCTAGGAAACTGTACTATAATTGGACTACTAGGGGTGTGTGTTATTGATCCAGTATGCATTCAATAATTTGAAAACATTTACCAGAGTATTTTTTGCAATTTCTTCTTGTGTTTTTGCCTCAGCAACAGATTTATTTCCACAGACTTTGCATTCCACTATTGCCAGTTTGAACGTTCCACTTGAAGTTTAGCAGAAACATGACACTGGAGCATCATTGGCCACTTTGTATATAGGCTCTTTAGTTGGGGGGGGGGGGGGGAGGGGGAGGCCTGAATGTGGGCGTAGGTGAGGAGACAGGGAGTATAACAATGGCTGCAGGTGGCTGCTTGTCTGCACCCCAGTAGCTATCTTGCAAATGACTGGGAACGCCACCAAAAATTTGATCACAAGGTGCAGTGATGCAGACACTGTGGATCGATTGTCTACAAGCAAAACTCTGCAGGTGTTGTGATGGCTGTTTGGGGGTGATGCCTCAACAGTCATTGGCTCAGGCTGCAAGACCATCACCAGCGAAGGTGAGGTGTTGATGATCTCTATTGGCACCACTAAGGGTGACACCAAGTGTGACAGGAGCAGAGATGGAGATGACTACTACTGTGGACCCCAGCTGTTGGTCAGTAGGCAAATATTCTGTGGCAGAGTCACTCGCATAAAAGTGCTGCTTCATACATGCAGCCAAGAGGAGCCTTCAACAACATAAAAATGAAAACTTGTGAAATTATGCTGTGCTTTCAATGCCATACCAGAAACTTTAATGAAAACTTTGTCCTGCAGCTGAAGCTTTTTGTGACCCAGCAGAATGAACTGTTCCCATGATGGCTGCAGAATATGCAACATGATACAGTGACGATGATTGTCTGATAATTCCACCACAGACTTCCTGTCATGTGCCAAGGAGCTGTATGAGGAAAGAAAATCTTTATGGTTTGCTCCTGTGTGTGAGAGGAAGGAAATTTCTTGAACAGACTCTTCAATGTTTAAATGAACCATTCAGCTTCAAGGAGAAAAGATGCAGTATTTACATGGTGTGTGTTGTAGGCACGAAACTATTGAAAACTGACTGACATGAATTGTGATCCATTGTCTAACACCAGAGCTTCACGAAGGCCTTCAAGATAAAAAATAGAAGACAAAGCTGATTTAGTACTATTAGGTGTGATAGATGACAAGGGGACACAAAAAAGAAATTTAATGTATGAATTTACCACCAAGAAACATCATGTGCTTCAGAGTGGAATCTCAAAAAATCAATGTGGATGCATTTAAAATGTCTGGATGTACTTTGGCACTGAAAAAAGCATTGTGGTATAACACACTGATGCTGATACACACATTACAGTCAGTGATCACTTGCTGAGTTTGGGCATTGATGCCCTGCCAAGTACAATGACATTGGGTGCACACTTTGTGTGATCTATGCCCCAGTGTCCTTGGTGCAACAGAGGCAAAACTTCCTGTTGGAGGAAGTGAGGAATCACTATCTGAGCATTGTTGGACACTGCACACAACAGCAAAACATCTAATTACCTGGACAGTGCATGACCATGCAAAAAGTAGCAACACATAAGTGGATGGGGAATTTCTTTAAAACTAATTGACTACCCAAAGAGCTCAGTCAGAAGCAGTTGCTCCAGCAATACACCAAGAATTTCAAAATCTTTAGTATTGATTTGGCAACATGATTCCATAGACAAATCAAGTGCATTCAAATGTTGTGCAGCGGGTGTGTACAGCAACTTGTACTACTAATAATTAGATAGCAACAGAGCCCAACATTGCAGTTTTCCCCTGTCCACCATGGGACAGGCTTGGAAGGATTAAACAAATTCATTAAAAGATGATGAGTCATAACCAAATAGAACCGCTGACAATAAAGAAATTGATGGAACTTAGTAACCCTGTGTGAAGGTTTTGAAGTTGAGTGTAACTAGACTGTGCTTTGTCGAGAGTTTTCAAGGCAAAAGCAATGAGTCTCTCAGATGAACCAGTAGTTTGGGAGAGTAGAACTCCAGTCCCATAACATGATGAATCCAAAGGAAATGCAACAGGCTTAGCTGGATGAAAATGATCAGACAACAACAACTTAACAATCCATCCTCTAACTGCTGAAACACATCCTTATATTATTGGGGCCATACCAAGGGAACACCTAGTTTGCACTACATTCGCAGTAAATGTAATGTCATATGTGAGCTTGCCCATGATGACCTGTAGCTCCTTGGTGTTACATGGTGCCAGCCAGCCACAGTAAGATCTTGAAACATGCACTCTAATTTTGCCAAATGTTCAGCAGGCACACAACATATGACTTCATTGTCACCCTGACAGTTTATACAGGAAGGGAATTTTGCTGTTAATTGTTCTAGGAAACACTGAAAAATACAAGAAGCTGAATCACTTCTGAATAGTAGTCTTTGGAAATGGAACAAACCCAGGTGAGTGTTGATCACAAAAAATTTCTTTTACTGCTTGTCCTGTGGTACCTATAAGTCAGCTTTGCATAAACCAATCATAGAAAACAATCTGCTCTACCTCAGTTTGTCCATTAATTCTTCTGGTCATAGAAGAGTAAATGAATCCATAGCAGTTTGTGGATTCACTGTTGATTAGGAATCAGCACACAGATGTAAACATCCTGATGGCCTTTTTAACATGACCATGGGGTATGCCCACTGACAAGCAGAAATATGATGTATTACCCTACTGTCTTTCCATTGCTGCCATTCCTGAGGAGCCACCCACATGTAGCATGGGAGACAAGCCATGCATAATAAAATTATGGTTGTGCATTGTCTTTACTAGTAATGTACATCTCAAGATCTTTAGTCCTTCCTAACCCTGGACGTGGTGAGTTGATGCTGATCAAGAATGCCTTTAAGGCAGCAAAGGTGCCTTTATCAACAACACACTCAGAATGAAGATGTGTAATAGGCTACGAGATGCTGGATGTTCCTTTTACAGTATTGCAGAAGTTTTTGGCATGAATTTAGCCACTGCACATGGTTGTTTGCAGTGGTGCTCAAGAGAAGGCATGGTCAAAAGATGACTGGGCTTTGGATGGCAACATTGCATCTCTGAAAGGGAAGACCACCATGTTCTTGCGTATAGCTCTGCTGCATTGTACTTCATGCGCAGCAGCAACCTGAGAAGCAGTTAGCACTACAGTCACATATAAAACTGTTACAAATTGGCTCCTTCAAGGACAGCTCTAAACCAGACACCTGGTAGTATGCATTCCACTGACCCCAAACCATCGCCATTAGCAACTTCAGTGATGTCAAGCGAGATCTTGTTGGAGGGCAGGGTGGAGGTCTGTTGTGATTTCTGATGAAAGCTGGTTCTGCTTTGGTGCCAGTAATGGCCATGTGACTGTTAGGAGGAGGCTAGTCGAAGGGGGTTTCTGCCAAACTGTCCGTGTGATAGACACACTGGACAAACACATGGTTTGGGTCACAATTTCATATGTCAGCAAGAGGACATTTGTGGTTATCCCATGCATCCTGATTGCAAAATTGTATGTCAGTCTGGGGATTGAACCTGTTGTGCTGCCATTCATGAACAGAATTCCAGGGAGTGTTTTCCATCAGGACAACACTCAGCCACATACCACTGTTGTAACTGAACATGCTCAACAGAGTGTCACTGTGTTGCATTGGCCTGCTCAATCACCATATCTGTCTCCAGTTGAGCACATATGTGACATCATTGGGCAACAACTCCAGTGTCATCCACAAACAGCATTAATTGTCCCTGAACTGACTGACCAAGTGCAACAGGCATGGAACTCCATTACACAAACTTACATCAGGCACCTGTATCACACAATTCATATATGTTTGCATGCTTGTAGTCAACATTCTGGTCATTACACCAGTTGTTAATGTACCAGCATTTCACATTTGCAAAAGCTTACCTCATGCTTGCATTGACCAGTGAACTTGCAATGTCAAACACTTAAAATATGCTACCTAGACAAATATCTTCTTGAAATTTCAGTAGCCTTTATTAATGTTTGTTGGTGATGTGATTCTTTTTCCATCAGGTTATACCATACGTTTACAGGAGAAGTAGGGCTTAAAATATTTTAAGATTTCTATTTATTTAATTTTTTGCTTCTCTTACTTCATCAGACTAAGAGGGGTTCATAATTCTTAGTGACATAATATGGATACTTGTAGGTATTATCTGGTTAGGTTGGAGACCAGCAACTCTTCTTCAAAGCCTCCCTATAGCTTCTGCCAACGAAACTTCATGCATAGCCATCATTGTAACAAGCTTCCTGCTTGCCTAGTGCAGCTGAAGAAGAATGTATTAATGGTGATGGCTATGGAGGTGGTTTTTTTTAATGAAGTCAAACTACTTAGAACATACTTTCCTGTAACATATCTAAGTTTATTGAACAATTAATTCTTAAAAGATTGAATGATTTCTATTCATTTTTAATCTTCTTTTCTTCAGTTACAACAATAAGAGTTGTAAATGTTTTGTGACAATATGTGGATACTATGTGATACCAAATACCCTATAAAGATAAAAGCACAAACTCTGTGGATTTTGAATGAATTTTTCAGGAGCCACCACTAGCTGTGCCATCTGTTTGTTCAAGTAGGATACCATACACACCAAAATTACTTTGCAACAATTACATTTCTTATTTTGTTTAAAAAGTATGGTTCTAGAAACCTAAAGCAATTTTGTTCTGCACAGTTTATTTGGATTGAATGCAAACTGAAAATAACACAACTGTATGTGGCATAATTTCCAGGTCTATAAATGTATGCACTTTCCATAAGCATTTAGGCATATTAGTGAGTTGCTTTCCATACTTGAAGGCAACTCTTTTTCATTTGTGATACAGAGCAATACTTTATTTCTTATTTACAAATGCTTTGATTAGAACTGAAAAATATTTCTTTGCCAACACCAAATAACAACTATTGCAAACTCCTCCTAATTCAGCACATTCATTCATCAGCAAGTGAACCAACTTGCTTATGGCCCCATAACTGCTTTCAGTAAAAGATTTAGTAAAATTATGTCTAAAAATTTCTGTGATTTACTATGATAAATTCTGAGCACACGCATTAAGGAAAAGCATTTTGTTTCTGCCATATCTCTTCATCTCTAAATGGAAGTCGTCAACCTTCTGCTCATTATCATTGTATAATGCCAGAGCCATTTTACATTTTTCATATTCCTACCCACTGCATACCTATCCCATAGTATAATTCCTGGCCTTTGCTCCAATAGGCCTATCGTCATTGATACTGATACCTATCTGCATACAGAGAAAAGTAAACACTCTCTTTAGCAGACAATTCGCTCACAGGTGCCTTGAAAGACAATTTCTTCAGTTCATTTAATTTTACTAGGAATGCTACTGCATCTACTTCATAGCTATTGTTGAGAGAGAGAAAGCAAATTGTTGACCATGGTAACTGTCCATATTGCACTGCAGAATTTACAAGCATCATGTATTATATTGTTATCTCCTTTCCTTTGTATATTAGAAAAGGCATTTTCCATGCAATCCTGAGACAGTCTTCGGGTGAACGGAAAACTAAAACCAAATCCATCACTTAGTTCCTTCCACAGCAACAGATGTATTTTGGCATTATCTATCGATCCTTTGATACATTGTGAGTTACTTTTACAGCTCACATCCTTATTTTGAACAACTTTCTGTTTGAAAATGTATTGAAACTCCTCAATCTTCTCTAAATGCTTAGAATTGGCATGAAAAGGGTTCTTAAATTGCTTTCAGCTTATAAATTTTGATAAATTGAAAATATCAAACAGAACATTACAGATTTCAATAACTTCAGCCAGGCCTGAATCTTGGGGGGTGGAGGGGGCGAACTGTCAGGGGAATCCTTGTCACATCTAGAAATAAAACAAACTTTCCTGCAGACAAAAGGGTCAGGGATGTATGAGCTGAGGTGAATATACCAGACTGGGAGAATTCCAGTTGCTGTTTGTTCATGTGGTTGACTGGGTGTGTGAATGATAAGCATTGTAACAATTATTTGTGAAATCTATAGATTCAGACTATCATAGTGGCAATAAATGACTAACAGGTAAGAAAAATTGCATATTATCTTCTTGGTGTATCCAAGAAAATGAAATTTTGACAGAAAATTTTTGTCAGACCACTACGTACTAAGATCCAGTTGTACAGTCCCCAGTTGGCAGCCACTTGAATTGCATTCTTGTAATAGCGTGGAAAATGCATTGTGTGAACACATAACAACCTGTAACCAGAGGATAAATGTGGGATAACTAAACTGATGATTCTGGCAGGGTTAGTAAAGTTAACTGGATAATAAGTTTTGACAGTGGCAGGAATAGTTACAGAATTAGTGATGACAGGATGTTAGATTGATGAAGGAGAAGCAACAGGGACATCACACAAATTATGTGGAAGAATATAATGATTATGAATTTATATAAAAATTTCATACTACCATTACTTTTTGATCTCATGCTCGAGAAACTGGAGCATATGAATAAAATATGAAATCATTTCCTACAATAAAGCTTTTTGCTTGTAGTTAAGGCCTAATGGGCATTTGATATTGGTACTTCATGTATTATATTCTGTCACATTATTTATGTAAATGAGGTAGATAAAATGGCCATTTGTGCCAAAACAGCTTTGATTATTTGGTGTGTGCTACAATAATATTAGAAAGGCCTATTTTGTTTTATGTACCAGACAGTGACAAAGTAGGCATTTTCAAATAAAGAAACCACACCCATCTCTTGGATACTATTCGTATTAATAGTTTTCTCAGTGTTGGGCAATGACATTTTGATTTTTCCTGTAGCAATATGTTTGGCAAACTGAACTGTGATTAGATAATAGATCCTTTTACAGAAAGGAAAGCATGCTATAGCAAGATTAGAGAGAAACAAGTGTTGGGACCAAAGGATTGAAGAAATGGTTACTGTCTTGCTTATCTCCCATTTTTTCTGCTTTTATGTTTCCTATATTTAATTTTATGTCATACAAAATAGAAATTTATTAACTAATAGGCAATAAAGATTGCAAATGTTATGAAGATTTTTTATTCTCACAGTTACAAATAATCCCACCCAGTATTAACTTTGAGTTATTTTCAAAGGGTGTAGAATGTTTAACCAGCCATCTGGGAGCAGGAGAGGCACCATAGGACATTTTAATCTCCACTGTCCTGAATATAGGCTTGATTTCTTGCATTACAAAATATATACTCTTGAATTCCGCAGGGAAAAATACAGCGATGTGCAATAGACAATCCCCATGTGTTTAGGAGTGGCATTGCAGTTTGGCACACAAGACCAAATAACATGTCTACATTTTCTTGAACATATATGTTTTATGTAACAAGCTCTTCAGAAAGACGTGCACTACAAAATTAACATATTTTTGAAAAATTGATATTTTTTTGAAAAACTTTTGATGTCCTATCTCAAACTGAAGGAAAAGGGCTGGGAAGGGTGGGGCCACTATCAAATTTTAGCCCTGCTTTGGAAATATTATAGATTCAGGGCTGACATCAGCTGTGAAAGCAGTAGATAATGGTAAGGAATTGAAACCTACACACACTATTGTATCTGTAACAACAGAAAGTCTTAGTATCTGTACTGCTAAATGTACCCTCAGGAGCATAAATGGAGGGAGTGTGATGCATTTATTTGTCAAGTAAGCAGCAAGTAAAGGTACCATTACGGGATCCTTTTCATAAAATTTCTCGATATGGGACCAACTACAAACTTTCCCTTCCCAGTGCAAATCATGTTTCTTAACATTATTTCTCAGTGATGTAATCAAGTGATGGTGATCCCAAAGGAAGTATATCATTTCTCCATTTACCTCAATAAAGGGGCCCTTTCAAGTAAAATCTAAAATATTTCTCGTCTTTGCGTTATTAGTACATTGATTACCAATAACTGCTTTGGGTATTAACCCTGCCTGTTGAATTTGTATTACAACCTGAAATAACATTTCTTGTAGTGGTATGCATTATCCTGGCATGTTATCCTTCATTAAATAGTATCCTATAATTTGCTTGAAATTCAAAGATAAACACTTAACCATTACTGGCCTAGCCTGGTTCCACAATTGTCACTGTGATGGATTGGAGTTATTAACTGAACATCTAAACCTAAGAATTCAAACCCCTGAAACAAATAATTATGTGAAATATAAGTCAAATATGGTCTAAGAGACATTTCATCAGATAGTATAGACACAAACCATTCTATAGGTTCCATCTTTCCACATTTTATTATTAATAGGTCAAGAACTATATTGTTTACACTAGGCCTCACCTCTGCCTTTTTAAACCAGTTCTG
Source organism: Schistocerca serialis cubense (assembly GCF_023864345.2). Classification (NCBI taxonomy): domain Eukaryota; kingdom Metazoa; phylum Arthropoda; class Insecta; order Orthoptera; family Acrididae; genus Schistocerca; species Schistocerca serialis. The sequence goes on along the minus strand of NC_064638.1, from coordinate 63,212,302 downwards.
CAGAGCTCCAGTAGTTGGTAAGCAAAAAAGTGCCTGTAGAAACATGTATGTCTTCAGGGGTCAAAAATACAGTGCTAAACAGAAACTTTTGTTCTGTTCTAAATAGTGTCATCACTGAGCCTTCCTATTTTTCAGGGTTGCCAGAAGGATAATAAATTTTTGTGCATCATTAGGTGCATCATTCACTGCACTCACACACAGTAATTACTTCTGTCAAACTTAACTTCCTAATTTTATATTACTTGACTTGTACCTGCTCAGTACATTCTGCTATGTTCTTAATCTCTTTGTCACCTGCTCACTATCTTCCACACTGTTTCTCTTCTCTTCACTCACTATTTTTCCAAAGATCCTGATGATTACCGGCTATATCTTCTTCTCTCTTTCTCTTCTGGTCTGCTTCTTCCTTTGTCATCGGTAGTAGAATTGAAGGCACAGTACAAGACTAACTACTGAAAAAAAAAAACAAGGAAAATATAATTAATTATTTTAAATTTGTTTTAGCCGTGTTGTGTTCCATAAAGTATAGCTCACATGTAAATATAATAAGCTGTCAGTGAAGGTGCTGTACTAGTATTTTAAGATCTCATATACTCTTTAAATAAAGTGATTAAAATAGCACTTCCTATTATACATCTGCTGTTATATTACACTAACCACTTTTTTTAGAACACTATGCACAAGGAACAAAAGTTACAACACTTACCCTTGGCTTAATAAATTCTTGTTTCTGAAGTCTATCTCCTCAAAGTACCCTAGGATTACAACATAGCTTTTATTCAAATGCTCTGCACCATTCTTTTTCAAAATGTCATCCAAGTCAGCTCCCTGGATACAAATAACCCTCTGGCTTGGTCTATAAACAAATTAAAAACATGTATGGTAAATCAAAATGTAAAAGATACCATTCATTAAAAGAAAGTGTTATTAGTAGGTCTACTGATAGCCTGCTTAATCTATTCTACTAATGTGTCTTTATTTTTTGGGAACCTGAAGAAAGATTTTGGATTTCTTTGCTGTTGTTAAGTATTACAGCCATATATAGCACTTACACAACATCTAACAACCATTTCTTAGGTCTGCAAGGTAAGATGATATATAAAGCAAGTCTTTTGAGCCTCACAGTGTAAATCAGCTGTTCAGTACCAGTTTTAGTTTCCAACTCAAGCCATTAGGAGGTATTCAGGAGTGCTGCAGCACATTTCATTCTGCTATTATGTTAATAAGATGTTTGGTGATACTGACTTGTAAGACTGGAGATAAATAACTTCCCTTCACACCCTCCCCACCCTTTCTGGTCAAAAACTGGCAGTGAAAATTTCATCCACCCTGAGCACTGCAATGAGCTTTTGTCTGAGACGAGTGCCACTGAAGGAGCATATTGTTTACACTAGGCTCCAACTCTGCCTTTTTTAACCAGTTCTGCAGAGATCTTGTAGTTGGTAAGCAAAAAAGTGCCTGTAGAAATATTCACTATGGAGGAAATTTTTTAATAAAGTGGAACCACTTAAGAAAATATATTTTTTGTAATGTATATTCTTTAAATTTACTGGAGAATTAGTACTGAAAAAAGTTTAAGGTTTCTCTTTATTTATTTTCTCTGCTTTCGTCACACAGACAGGTGTCATACATATTTAGTGACAGAATATGAATGAACTATATCTACATCTATAGCTATACTCTGCAAAGCAATGTGAAGGGCATGGCAAAGGGTACATGCCATTTTACCAGCTATTGGGGTTTCTTCCTGTTCATTCACATATGGAGTGTAAGATGAATGATTGTTTGATTTCATCTGTTTGTGTGCAGTAATTACGCAATCTTATCCTCATGATGCCTATAAGAGAGAAACATAGGGGCTTGTATATTTGTAGAATCATCGTTTGAAGCCAACTCTTGAAACTTTGTTAACAAGCTTTCTCAGGATAGTTTATGTCTACCTTCTAAAGTCTTCCAATTCAGTTCCTCCCATATCTCTATGATGCTCTCCCATGGATCAAATAAATGAAGATAGTCAACTGTTAAAACTGGATATCAGCAGCTTCTCTCCAAAACCTCCCCACCTCTTGCCGATCCATCACTGGTAGTGAAAATTTCATCCCACTGTCAGCATCCTAAAGAGCTTCCTATGTTTCGAGCATCAATGATGAAAAGTATATTAGTCATATTGGCTACCAAGGTTGTTTTATATAGAGCATGATTATGTAATAAAACATATTTTTCTGTGACATACATATTGTAAGTTTTCTGGAGAATTACTTCTTAAAGCTTTTACTGGTGTCTATTTATTTATTATTGATTTTGTTTCCTTTTGCCACACTAACAGGTGTTTCACATCTTTAGTGACAGTATATGAATACTTGGAAACAGTAAACTGGTAAGACTGAAGATCAGCAACTCTTCTCCGTAGCCTCAGTTCTGCTTGCCAGTCAAATACTGGCAGTGAAAAAATCATCGCTCATCAGCACTCTAACGAACTTTTCTCTGAGTTGAGTGTCACTGAAGAAGCTTGGGTTTGCAGTGTTGACTACAGTGTAAGCTTTTTAATAGTGGAACCACTTAAGAAAATATATTTTTCTATAACATACATGTTGTAAATTAGCTGAAGTATTAGATCTTAAAAATTTTAACATTTCAATTTCTTTACTTTTGTTCTTCATTACTTTTGTCACACTAACAGGTGTTTCAAATCTTTAGTGGCAGAAAATGAATTCTTGAAGGTAGTAAACTAGTGAACAAGTTTACTCCATAACCTCTCCTGATATTGCCAGTCAAATGCTGTGGCACTCTGTGCGATGCCAGATAAGCAATGTATGCACCATTCAAACTGTTGATAGTGTGGGTTGAGGGAAGATCCTGCAGTAGTAGTGCAGTGGCACTCTGGCAGTCGGATCATGGTGTTGTTCCTTGGCTTGATATGGAGTAACCATGGTAATCATAGTGATTGATGGCCAGCTACCGCCTATTAATAGAAGTGATGCACATTGGTGATCAGAAACACAAGATGGAGTTGACAGATAATCCCCATCTTAGTTGCCTGCTGTTGATGTTTCCTGAGATAATATTGATGGATGACAAAGTAAGACTTCATACATGGTGAGCATCACATGTGCACACAAATAATTTTTCTCTGGGATTAGGTCAAGGGGCTTATTTCTGCTCTGAATATTCAGGTGTGTGTCTGGGCTTTGCATTCCTGAATTTGACTTCCTCTAAAGCTTTTGTTGGTTGATGATTCTAAGAACAGCGGCTAAACTGTTTCAAATGTTTTATGTGTTTCCCGAGAGAGTATGTTTCAAATATAATTATGTGTTTGTTGAGGCATTACCTTTTAAATATGTTTAGTGTGTTGTCCCACTTACTTTAGTGCCCTTAAACTTTCTGTAGTCCATTTTGAATTTAACTGGTTATGACGCTTGAAGCAAGTTATGGTGCTTGAAGCAAGTTATGAAAGATAACAGCTAGCTCATAATGCTTTGTGATTTTCTGTCACCTGATTGTACTGAGCCAAAACTGAGTTTACATAAGTTACGAGTGTTAAAATTATACTTTAAGGTAAAGAATAATTTCTGTTAAAAATTTTTTTTGGCACTTCTTGGCATAAGCTTTCTAGTGAACATTAAGTTTCATTACTCATTCTTAAAATCAGATGATTTAATTTTATTTTCATCCCAATGTTGGTTACATTGGTTCCCTTTTAAATTTGCTGAGTGATTATTTACCAGTTATGTTTCATAATTTTATAATATATGTAAGTTTTAGAAGTTACACATACCTTGTGTACTTTGAAGGCAGAAGTCAGCAAGGTTGCTGAGGTTGTCACTGTTATTTAGAAATTTTGTAAACTATTAAGATTGTTATTTGTTGGTAAATTATTACTTAATAAATGTATATAATACAGGGTATGTGTGTGTTTCTCTGGGTTTGAGTCCACAGTACTTCCACAGCAGAATTAAGTGTGCTTAAGTTTTTTGTTCAGTACTACTAGGATCAGTTTCCTCAAGGTTGAGCACCATTGAAGAAGCATGCATTGCCAATGTTAGCAATGGATGTACTTTTTAATAAAGTGTAACTAGTAAGGAAAAAAATATATTTCTGAAACATATATTTTGAAAGTTTGCTGTAGAATTAGTTCTTAAATCATTTTAAGATTTGTGTTTATCTATTTTTGGTCTTGTTTGCTTTTTTGACACCTACAGATGTTCCAACTCTGTTGAAAATTTTGTTGTTGGGGTGGGAGGTGGTTATGCCTTTCATTTTGCTATAGCTCAGATTTAAAAGTAGTTTTATTGATCAATACTAATTGAATAATAATTTGTAAGACATTTCCAGGGGCAGATGTGGACTCTGACCACAATCTATTGGTTATGACCTGTAGATTAAAACTGAAGAAACTGCAAAAAGGTGGGAATTTAAGGAGATGGCACCTGGATAAACTAAAAGAACCAGAGGTTGTACAGAGATTCAGGGAGAGCATAAGGGAGCAATTGACAGGAATGGGGGAAATAAATACAGTAGAAGAAGAATGGGTAGCTTTGAGGGATGAAGTAGTGAAGGCAGCAGAGGATCAAGTAGGTAAAAAGACGAGGGCTAGTAGAAATCCTTGGGTAACAGAAGAAATATTGAATTTAATTGATGAAAGGAGAAAATATAAAAATGCAGTAAGTGAAACAGGCAAAAAGGAATACAAACGTCTCAAAAATGAGATCGACAGGAAGTGCAAAATGGCTAAGCAGGGATGGCTAGAGGACAAATGTAAGGATGTAGAGGCCTATCTCACTAGGGGTAAGATGGATACCGCCTACAGGAAAATTAAAGAGACCTTTTGAGATAAGAGAACGACTTGTATGAATATCAAGAGCTCAGATGGAAACCCAGTTCTAAGCAAAGAAGGGAAAGCAGAAAGGTGGAAGGAGTATATAGAGGGACTATACAAGGGTGATGTACTTGAGGACAATATTATGGAAATGGAAGAGGATGTAGATGAAGATGAAATGGGAGATATGATACTGCGTGAAGAGTTTGACAGAGCACTGAAAGACCTGAGTCGAAACTAGGCCCCCGGAGTAGACAATATTCCATTGGAACTACTGACGGCCGTGGGAGAGCCAGTCCTGACAAAACTCTACCATCTGGTGAGCAAGATGTATGAAACAGGCGAAATACCCTCAGACTTCAAGAAGAATATAATAATTCCAATCCCAAAGAAAGCAGGTGTTGACAGATGTGAAAATTACCGAACTATCAGCTTAATAAGTCACAGCTGCAAAATACTAACACGAATTCTTTACAGACGAATGGAAAAACTAGTAGAAGCCAACCTCAGGGAAGATCAGTTTGGATTCCGTAGATACACTGGAACACGTGAGGCAATACTGACCTTACGACATATCTTAGAAGAAAGATTAAGGAAAGGCAAACCTACGTTTCTAGCATTTGTAGACTTAGAGAAAGCTTTTGACAATGTTGACTGGAATACTCTCTTTCAAATTCTAAAGGTGGCAGGGGTAAAATACAGGGAACGAAAGGCTATTTACAATTTGTACAGAAACCAGATGGCAGTTATAAGAGTCGAGGGACATGAAAGGGAAGCAGTGGTTGGGAAGGGAGTAAGAAAGGGTTGTAGCCTCTCCCCGAAGTTGTTCAATCTGTATATTGAGCAAGCAGTAAAGGAAACAAAAGAAAAATTCGGAGTAGGTATTAAAATTCATGGAGAAGAAATAAAAACTTTGAGGTTCGCCGATGACATTGTAATTCTGTCAGAGACAGCAAAGGACTTGGAAGAGCAGTTGAATGGAATGGACAGTGTCTTGAAAGGAGGATATAAGATGAACATCAACAAAAGCAAAACAAGGATAATGGAATGTAGTCTAATTAAGTCGGGTGATGCTGAGGGAATTAGATTAGGAAATGAGGCACTTAAAGTAGTAAAGGAGTTTTGCTATTTGGGGAGCAAAATAACTGATGATGGTCAAAGTAGAGAGAATATAAAAGGTAGGCTGGCAATGGCAAGGAAAGCGTTTCTGAAGAAGAGAAATTTATTAACATCCAGTATAGATTTAAGTGTCAGGAAGTCATTTCTGAAAGTATTCGTATGGAGTGTAGCCATGTATGGAAGTGAAACATGGACGATAAATAGTTTGGACAAGAAGAGAATAGAAGCTTTCGAAATGTGGTGCTACAGAAGAATGCTGAAGATTAGATGGGTAGATCACATAACTAATGAGGAAGTATTGAATAGGATTGGGGAGAAGAGAAGTTTGTGGCACAACTTGACCAGAAGAAGGGATCGGTTGGTAGGACATGTTCTGAGACATCAAGTGATCACCAATTTAGTATTTGAGGGCAGCGTGGAGGGTAAAAATCGTAGAGGGAGACCAAGAGATGAATACAGTAAGCAGATTCAGAAGGATGTAGGTTGCAGTAGGTACTGGGAGATGAAAAAGCTTGCACAGGATAGAGTAGCATGGAGAGCTGCATCAAACCAGTCTCAGGACTGAAGACCACAACAACAACAACTAATTGAATGCCCAAAATAATAAAAATAAAGTGTTTAACATTTGTTTAGTTAGAACTCTAATGGAATTTCAAAAACAATATATTGACATTGTGGATTACATCAAGAAATCAATTTTATAAAGTTTTGAAGTTTGACTAATTTTAATGAGATGTAATCTAGTTGCTAAGAGAATTTTCTGCATGGATGTGTTAATTGCCTATTTTTATAGCCTATGCCCATGTGAATTTACTTTGAATTGTATAAATTCTGATTTTGGCTGCTACTTTAATGTATATATATATAGAAAAAAAATGAGTACTGCATTTACTGAAAATTCAAAGTACAAAAAGATGATGTCAGTCTCTTTGTTCTCCGCCATGACTTATCATTGTTTGGGCACCAAGCCTTTCTTGTTGGTGATTTGTCATCATGGTGAGTCAATTAATAAATGCCTCTCTAGTTGTATTCCTTAGGTATATCATGGAGAGCCTGTGCTCATTCATGGCTGTTGTCACTGATAGAGCTGCCAAGAGCTGCAGTAACTGAAACACATTAGGACAGATCAGATGTTCATGGACATGCATAGCTCTCATTACATTTCTAGGCAGTTGCTCCAGTTGACTTCGACACTGATAAAAAAAATTTTAACTTAGGCACTGTCACTGTTAATATGGCAGCCCATGAATCTGAATCATAAAATTAATGGCATTTTGTGACTCCATCAGTGATATTGATGTATTAAGTTCTTCTTGGTAGAAGAGAATTAAAGTTGTTAAAAAGTTCACTATGTGTCAAGAACCAATCCTGCTGTTAACTAATGTAGGCATCCAGAAAGGGTATGAATACAGACATTTTGTAGTAACCCTCAACATCTTCACCAGTTTCATGAGCTGCATGATGTGCTTGCTTGGTAGAAATGTGTGGCTGCCCAATTTGATCTCCATTGTTTAAAGTTCATTTCTTGGCCAGCTGAAAGTATCATAATTTTATCTCATTGTCAGCATTTCCCTTTTGAGGTCCCTGGCAGTGCCGATCAACTCTGCAAAATCTGTATCTTGGTACTGAGGTGGATGGCAAATGGACTCACCCAGCACAAACGTTTCAGAAAGGATAACCAAATGCATGTCAAAATCTCCCTTAGTGATGGCTGATAACAGAATCAAGGCATCATAGGATGTGGTCTCATCAAATTCTTGAATCTTCCCCTGAGCCAAAACAACACAGCAATAATTTTTTGTTTTGTTTTGTGCACTGCAAGGATATCCAGTCCATTTATTAAGTGTTGTATGTTTTAGACTTCTACATCAGTTAATGATCAAGGACATCATTTAATATTTGGCTACACTTTAGTGACCCAAAGAAATTATGTATGGTTTCCCCTGTTCCTAGTGAATTCTTGATAAATGGAATGTTGCATGTGTATGTGACCACCAAACTGAACTTATGAGTAGCCCAATGAGAATGTACAGCTAAATGGTAGTCCTATTGTATGAATGCATAAACCTCATGGGCTTCTACTGACATGGATGCAGCATGATCATAAATCTGTCATCGTAAAAATGACTCATGAAGACCAAATGTTGTTAAGTTTTAAATTATAGATCCCGCTAATTCTTTAGCATTTACATCTTTCATCTGCTAGAACTATGAAAACTTTGACATCATTAATGCACTGAACAATCCTTTCTTTGAGTTGGTTTTTTGAGCAGCTGATGATCTGATCTTAGATTGGGTTTTTGTCATCTTTTGTGCGATATTTTAGAATGGCTTGAAATATACCCATGTTTTTTTCATCTTGTTAGTCAACGTCAGTAAGCCAGAATTCCCCGTGTCCCGTAATGCTATCTCCTGATGTCCATGGAGAAACACAGCCTCAATGATAGGATAATCTGTTTTCTATTTTCTTCTGCCTTCTCCATCAACCCTACATCCAGGTAAAGTTTCGTACCTTTTGTCTTGTCCAGCATCACATGAACAAGTTTGTCACCATTAATTACAGCAGCCTTACCATAAGCATTACTTTCATGGATGTTGGAATATTTGAGAACAGGCTTCCATTTCAGAAACTTAGAGGTTACAGAGCTTCATCATTTTGATGAACATCTTTACCTGAACCTTGGCTGGATGCCTGATTTAGGGAAGGGGACCAAACTGCGAGTCATAGGTCCCATTGGGTCAGGGAAGGATGGCGAAGGAAGTTGCCATGGCCTTTCAAAGAACCTATCCTGGCATTTGCCTAAGTGATTTAGGGAAATCATGGAAAACCTGTATCAGGATGGCCAGACACAGGTTTGAACTGTCATCTTCCCGAATGCAAGTCCAATGTGCTAACCACTGCACAACCTTGCTCAGTTTTACCTGAACCTGTCTTAGCAAAAAAATGCATAGTGCTTACAGAAGCCACTAACCTCTTTAGGGAGTATATTAACCAAATTATCTCCCATCCAATTTAGGTTGAACTCATGTCATTGGCCACTTTGCAAAGTGAGGGGATATTTGTTGACAGGCACAAAAAGATTTTGGACACATTGTAGCTTCATGTGTTCATCAACATTTTCAAATTAACAGTAATGTTTCTACTACCTTTAAAAAGCAGTGGTGGAACATCCATTTTCCTGGCCTGAGAGAACAGATTTTCTTATAGTGATTGTGTTTTGGAGAAATAGTTGAAAATGTTTCCACTTTTTGTTTTGAAGTGCTGTGTTATAGCTCTCAAAATGAAGATTTCATAATACTGTCTTCAATAACACTGACTTGCAGGATGTGCTTGCTTGATGGAAATTTATATCAACAGTTTAACAACTGCTAATGCAGAGAATTGTGTACAAAACAAACTAGAATGTACTAACAGGCATTCCAAATTTTTAGTGGCAGTGTATGAATACTTGGAGATAATAAAGTGGTCAGACTGGAAATCAGAAACTTTTCTCAACAGCCTCCTCATCACTTACCATTCAAATAATGGCAGTGAAGGTTTCATCCACCATGAGTATTGTAATAATCTTACCTCTGAGTCAAGAGCCACTGAAGAAGCATTGATTAATGATGTTGGTTATTGAGCTGGATTCTTTATAAAGTTGAACTACTTTTTAAAAAATTCTGTACAATATATAGGTATATCATAAGGTTACTGGAGAATTAGTACTTAAAAGATTTAAGTTTTCTATGTATTAAATTTTGGTCTTTTTTCCTTTCATCACATTAACATGTGTTCCAAAATTGACAGAATATGCATACCTGGAAACAGTGTATCATACTGCAAGACATAAGTGACAGTATAACCACAATGAATAAAAGTTTATTCATCGTCTGCTTACAAGCAAAGAACAGTTGAGGACCTAGGCACAGACGTAAAAACAATTTAGGTACTGATACAAATGGTTCCAGACAATAAGTATGAACACATTAAGAGGGCAAGCACTTGTTGCACTGTGCTTATGAAGTAAATGGCTCCAGTAGATGGTATGGTGGAAGTGGTGCCATGTGCACAAGTCATGTGGCCTACTGCAGGTGGCCTCTGGTTGCCAGCCTTCACAAATGCTACTGGCAGAATATTCGAATTGTAGCATGCTGAATGCCTGCCAGTGCTGCATATATCCAAGTATTATGTACATGGTTGCAGCACACCTTCCCCTTCAGGCAATGGTGCTCCACCAATGCAGGAATTGTGACATGTGTGAAACATCCATGGTCTCCTTGGTGAACTCCACAGGTGGTGGTGGTGGTGGTGGTGGTGGCAGGAGGAGATTCTGGACTGGAATTGGAGAGTAGATGCACAACTAGCATGTTCATGGGAATGTGCTGTAGCTGCTCCTCCACAAAATGCCATAAGAGAGGACTGGCAACAATACTGGTAGCATCTCGATGTCTGGTTTCTCAGTGTTATGGAACTGTGGCAATGCTGAAGACATCAATCACTTGGACGAGGAGCCCATCCTTGAAGTGCCTGAAGGTACCAGCGCAGCCATTGGGAGAATTGTCGCTGGCAGCAAAGTATTGGGAGAAGACTCAGCAGCAGGTGCTGCAGGCAGATTGACCTCAGAGGAGAGGCAGGAGATGGCAACATCCACAAGAGGGTGGTCATGGCTATGACCTACCAGCCCATAACTGTTTTTCACCTGACAGATGCAGCAGCCATGCAGTGTGGTTAGAATGCACTCTGGTCAACATTCAAACACCCCTAAGCCCATACTGTGGAGCCAGAAATGAACCATGGCAGCAGGTGGCATGAGCAAATGCAAGAGGTTTGTATGGCTGACAACAGTGAAGAATCTCAGCCAGACTACACTCACTCACTGGTGTAAATCTGTAGGAACTCAAGGAGTACACCAATGTGGCATCCATAGAGTATTCTGTCATATACTACATCATCTGAACCCTGAATGTGTGGACAAGATGTTCCTTCTTGCCATTAGATATGAGGTGAAAAGAAGGTGCCATCACTTGGTGAATACCTTGATGGCCACAAAATTCTTGTGAAACGTGAGACACAAACTGTGGACTGTTATCCATCACAAGCATATAAGGCATTCCTTTAATAGAAAAAATTTTGGAGAGTGCCTGAGGCATAGCCATAGCTGATGTTGTAGGACAGCAGGTAACATACGGAAATTTAGAGAAAGCATAAACAATCAACAACCAAGAAGAATTTCAGAAGGGTTCTGTGAATTCAACATGTATGCATTTTCCATGGATGCTACAGCGTGGGCCATGAAGAAAACATTGCCCGCAGGGATGTCTTTTGGGTAACACACTGAGAGCAAGCTGTGACAAGATGTATGATGTCACTATTGACAGACGTATCAAGTATTAAGATTTGTCCATAATTATCACAGTTTCTAGGCTAAAATTACGGGCTTTTGGGAGCCCTGCTAATATTATGGCATTTGCTTAAACATCAATGTTTCAGAAGTAATGCAATACCCTTTTACCATCTGTTTGGTAGGGACTATATAATGTACACTAATACTTATATACTACAGTGGTGGTTTGCTAACTTCACAAATGTAAGTGAATAAACAAGTAGTTATATTGCAATTTGGCATACTGATTTTTATGCTGTGGCATCACTGTCGAGTGTACAATAATTGAGTAGCATTTAAATTAACTCTCACGCATTTTTTAGTCTCTTTTAGGCACATGTAGGCAAATGTAAACTTTAATATAACTGTTTCTTTTAAATTCATGAATATTCTACCAGAGTAACAGTTTGTTACGTATCTTCCTCATGTCTTCACAATTACATCACAAGTATTTTGAGCAAATCATTAGCAATTGCAAATACAGTTCCTAAGACTAGTGAGATAACCATTGCTCCATTCTTTGTTTGCAGAGCATTATACCTTTTATCCTTTACAAATTATATTTAGTTTTTTTACATGTAAATAACAACAGTTTCAACTCATTATTTTTTTAATAAAAGTTTCAATAATTGTGGTACATTGTTAGTTTGACTGCATTATGTATCATTTGAACCCATTAGCTACACTTAATGGAGTGAATTCTATCCAAAACTTTGACACTGAAATATCTGCAACTGATATATACTACTACCCACAAAAAGTTCTAAAAGGCATGCAGCTCCTTAACTATGTCAATTACTGCATGGAATAAGGTTCACAAGATCTTAAGGAAAATGTCTACCACATGAATCTCTCTTCTTAATGCTGTTGACTGTGTCATTGACAGTGAGAACATTTAAAAAAACTATTCAATGAAACCAGTGAGAATGAAGAAAACTGCACAAATACAAAGACCATGGTTTTTTTTTTCAAGATACTGTTACAAAACTCTACCTATCTATATTTTTGAGTAGTTTGCTTGCAGCTTTTGTGCATGTAATTGTGTTTTTGCAGGAGGAGCAACCAGTTTTCATAAATGTCACAGGAAATTGAATGATCTTTTTATGGTGAGATTCATAAAACCTGCCACACTTCTCACTTCTGGATATTCTCTATCATATTCAAAATTTGAAAAATTATGTGTTGTAACTTGGACATACCACACTACCTAGAACATTAGTACAACTTTATTAGACTGAGGCGTGTACACTAGCCACCACAACATACACTGAACTCAATGGGATAAGGCAAATGCATGCAAGCAGTAATAATATGATAACCGAATGTGAGTGTAGTGCGGCAGAGTTGAAATAGGCACTCGTCCTTGGTGAGCTCTATGGAAGTTCACAGTATTACTCATTTGTGGTGCACTCTCACAGATGACAACATGCTGTGAGTGAGCAAGGGTTTCAAGAGTGATGCATTACTTCATGAACAAATCAAAAGGAGGAAAAAGACCCTGTTATTGGACCAAAACCATAACTTATCTAAAGGAATCATGTATTGAAGACCATGTCATATCAAAGTTTAACTAGGACATCAGAGAATGCTTATAAATAGCCACAAATATGTAAAAGAAAAAATTTCCATCAATGATTTTTTATAACCTGCTGAAGTTTGAGATAGAAACCCTCACACTTTTCCTTGTCCTCAGTATATATTAACCCAGTTTGCAAATGTCTCAAGTTTGGGTGAAACTGGCCTACTGGATTAGAATTTAGTAGGTAGCAGTTTGAATATTTTAAATAGTATAAAGATGAAAAAACTGCCAGTTTTGGTACAAGATTTTGGAAATTATAGATGTGTCAGGACTAAAAAATGTTCCACTCATTCAGTACTCATGTTGACAGTTTTACTAATTCCATAAAACAGTGTTCCAACAGAAAGACTGTTGGGTATTATCAAGAAACATAAAAATGACTTTAGAGCAAATATAAACATGAATACTTTAATTGCACCAATGGCAGAAAAAATAAGACAGCACTCTGTAGGGAAGCTTTATAATGAGAGAAAATGTTCTGAAACTGGGTTGAAAGCAGCAAAAATATCTACTTGCGCACATCTAACTTCAGCAGTCAAGAAGGTTACTTGAAGAGGAACACCCCCAAAGAAGAGTATGCAGAAAGGGAGATCTGTGAATTTGTTACAAAAGTTTTTTGTTTAAGGAATGAAGAGAAGATAACTATAACAATTATGCTAATTGATCTATGTTTTACTTTTTTGCTAATATGATTTTGTTTGAAGTGTCATTGTATATTTTGGTAATTTTTTTTAACGTATCCTGTATATTCTTTGCATCACTAGCAGTTCTCAAGACATATTTTATTAATGCAAGAGTCACGATTGAAGTTAAGTTTTTACTTTGTTGTAAATCTCTTTCACTGTGCTTACCAATTATACAACATTTTCAACTGTTTTTTCCGTTGAAAATTGATCTTATTCCACATTCCATTAAAATTTTGTCTTAAAGCAACTTTTGTGTTTTATATTTTGAAAAATGTAGCTTTGTGACTCAATATCTGTAACTAAGCTTCAAATCAAGATTTTTATTGTCAATTTAAAAAAGAAAAGAAAAAATTTCTGGCAGCCCCCCCCCTCCCCCCCATATGTGGACCTCACTCCCCAATTCTCTATCCCCCATTACTAATAGCTTCTTTCCAAACTTGGTATCTCTTTACTGATGTCAGGCCAAAACACGTGCCATTGGGCCAATAAAACTGTATGCAAGATCTGCCAATGATCCTGATGTAGGAGCTGAAGCACATCCCGATGTATAGTGGATGGGATCATAATCCTAGGCAACAGCCTGTCTGTAGCTAAGAAAACAATACCATCAAAGACTGAAAGGTGGTGACTGAGAGCAAAATAATTATGCCAAGGACCAGAAGCTCTGCCTGGAGGCTTCTCTGGCCAACCATGCTGAACTATGTGAACAATTTGATGCAAAACTGGATGGGAAATGACAGCAGCTGCAATCCAGGAGCCAATAACAGGAAACCCTTCTATTCTACATTGTGCCTCAGCATATCAATGAAAACAAAGGAATTTGTCTTGACCAGGTCTAAAATCTGGCCCTGTCAGAAGCCAGGACAGCACACCAGCATTAGTATGTTGCATAGTAGGCCAAAAATTTATTTCATATTTGTATTCAGACAGAAACAAATCTCAGAGCTTGAGTTGATGTGCTGCTTTGTCAGGAAATGCAGCAGAAGGATTAAACAGTAAAACGAAGGGCTTGCGGTAAGTAATGAGATGGAACATAGATCCATACTAGAACACACAATATATTTTGAGGGCATAGATTACAATAAGCACTTCCTTTTCAACCTGGGAGTAGCACTACTGATTGGAGTTGAATGTTTTTGATGAGTCAGTTATTAGATGTTCAGAACTATCGTTGTATCAGTGTGTGAGAATGACAGTCAGTGCATATTGTGAGACATCTGGAGCAGAAATTAGGATGTGGCTAGGAGCAGAATATCATTTACACTTCAAAAATGCAAATGAGCATCCTCAGGTTAGCATCTGCAGAAATGGACAGTTCTTATGGAGCAACATGTGGTGGGAATGAGCCAACCCTAGCAATACATGGAATAAATTTTTGATAGTAAGCAATTTTACCTAAAATGCTTGGAGTTCTTTGACATTTGTAGGTGTGGCAGGAGCAACATGTGGTGGGAATGAGCCAACCCTAGCAATACATGGAATAAATTTTTTATAGTAAGCAATTTTACCTAAAATGTTTGAAGTTCTTTGACATTTGTAGGTGTGGCAGAGCTGTGACTGCAGCAACATGATGTTGTAATGTAAGGACTTTATGCCACCCCCAGAGACCTGTAATCATAAATATTCAATGGATGACTGAAACAAATGTGACTTGACCAAGTTGCATTTCAACCCTGCAGTATGTAAGACTGTGAACAAGATGTGTAAGTTATGTAAACGATCTTCCATGGATGCGCCCCTGACAATGATGTGATCAAGATAGGTGATGTACACTGGAACAGACATTGTTATCTGTTTGATAAAACACTGAAAAATCGCCAGGTACTAGCAACACTGAATTGGAGGCACTGATGTGGGTACAACCAGAAGGATATGTTAATCACAAGGAGTATTTAGAATCTTCATCCATAGGAACATATAAGTAGGCTTCAAATAAATCAGCTTTGGAGAAAAACTGACCCCCTGTTGAGTTTAGCCAGTAACTCATCTGGAAGGGGAAAAGGGTAGATGCATCAAGCATTAACTGAAATTTTAAAGTCTATACCTATGTCTGCATCTACATAGATACTCCGCAAGCCACCATAAGGGGCATGCTGGAGGGTACCCTCTACCAATGAAGTCATTTCCTTTTTTGTTCAACCTGCAAATGAAGTGAGGGAAAAACGACTGTCTACATGCCTCCATATGAGCCTTAACCTCTTTAATCTTATCTTCATGGTCCTTACACAAAACTTACATTGGGAGCAGCAGAATTGTTCTGCAGTCAGCATCAAATGCCAATTCTCTAAATTTTCTCAATAGCGTCCTCAAAAAGAATGTCACCTTCCCTTCTGTGATTTCCATTTGAGTTCCTAAACCATCTCCATAATACTTGTGTGTTGTTTGAACCTACCAGTAACAAACCTAGCAGCCGGCCTCTTAATTGCTTCAATGTCATCCTGTAATCTGACCTGGTATGGACCCTAAATACTCAAACAGTATTCTGTACTGGATTGCACTGGTTACCTATATGTGGTCTCCTTGACACATGAACCATGCTTTCCTAAAATACTCCCAATAAACTGAAGTTGACAATTTGCCTTCATTACTACAGTCCTTATATTATCATTGCATTTCATGCTTTGCAATGTTTCGCCTAGGTATTTAATCAACATGACAGTGTCAAGCAGCACACTACTAATATTGTATTCAGACATTAGGGATTTGTTTTTCTTACTTGTCTGCACTAATGTACATTTTTGTACATTTAGAGCTAGCTGCCACTCATCATACCATCTAGAAATTTTGTCTAAGCAATCTTGTATACTCATACAGTCACTTAACGATGTCACCTTCCCATACCCCACAGCATCATCAGCAGACTATTGCCCCAGCAGTCCTATTACACTTCCCTGGGGCACTCCTGATGATAACCTTGTCTCTGATGAACAGTTGCCATGGGGGACAAC
The DNA here is from genome assembly GCF_023864345.2 of Schistocerca serialis cubense. NCBI lineage: Eukaryota > Metazoa > Arthropoda > Insecta > Orthoptera > Acrididae > Schistocerca > Schistocerca serialis. The sequence continues at coordinate 63,195,788 of NC_064638.1, read as the reverse complement.
ATACTGTGTTCTGTTACTTATGAAGTCTTCTGTTACTTAAGAAGTCACCACAGAGGCAAAGCTGACAAGTTGGTGTTTTAAAATCACAAGGGCAATAGACCACTCACTCAACATATGAACCCCATCGAAATTAGTCTGTTAAATACTGATTTCACTTGATCACACAAAGCTGCTGGAACAGGGTATACATGGAAAGAACACAGTTGCACCATAGGTTCCAGGGTAATGGTGACTGCACAGCTGAACTCATCTGAGAAAAGAGACGAGAACTCAGAATACAGGAAGCTAACTGTTGGTAACAAACCTGGTCAGAAATGAGGTCACCATATCAGAAATGGAAAACCCAAAAGTATTGAAAGCATCCAGTCTGAACAAATTTGTGGTACCAGTATCACCCAATACCTAAAAACATTCAGGCAATGAACCAGAATTATACATAATGGGAGCCATGAAGTGCCCCAAAATTAGATTATGCTGCTTGTAAGTCACCAAACATCAAGTAACAAGAGACAACACCAGAGATCATAAATCCATATAAGTGTGTAAGTTCAGAAAAGCCATAGCTGCACTCATATCCACTTGTAGTGTGAGTCCTTAATCCATCACTCACACATCAATAAACTGTTTTTTTATGATTCTTAAGTACTGAAGATGCACAATTAACATCCGTGTCCATAACCACAGGAGTGGGCTGGGAATGACACACAGATGCAATATATCTTATTTTCCTACAGCTTTTGCAAGCTGCCTAGCACTGAGGGCGTGTGGCCCTGTAGTATTGTCTGAAAAAGTCTGGGCAAGATGGGAGTGAGGAGCATGGCCATTGCTGTGGTTGTTGTTTGGCATGTCACTGCCTTGTGCATTGTGGGGGCTGCATTTGCACAGCTGCTATGTTGTCCTCCCCACGAAAATTGACCACCTGACGACCAGGAAAATGAGCCACTGTAGCAATATCATACAAAGCCTCTATTTGGTGACCAGCAGCGTGAGATACCTAGAATGATTGAGCAACATTTAACACTTTGGCCAAAGATGGATTCTTGGATTGTAATGTGCATTGATGCACCTCGTTGTCAGGAGCCAGCTGAATGGTGGCATTATGGACCATAGAATCAGCATAAAAATGATGGTAAGCATCAGTAACAAACTTACATGTGTGACTGAGGCCATTGTGTTTGGTCGCTTAAGCCCAGCAGGACTTGAGGGGCAGTTTATGACAACAATAGAAGCCTACATGTCTTTTAATGACAGATGTGCATTTACAGTAATAATCTGACAACACATTTCTTCAAATGAAAGTAATGCAGGATCATGGAGTGGGACTAACTGACACAACTGGTAGATTCGAAGAGAAATCCAAGAAATGAACAAAGGTTTACATGTTTGCATCAGTGACACCAAAACTGGGGAAGTGTTTCCAAGGCCTCTGCTCATAAACCACCCAATATTCAGCCTCATTGTCATAAGGGAAGCAAGGCTGGCCGGTATGCCGATTATGTGAAAGCCTGCATGGTCAGAATGGGTGACAAGTTTGTGATGGCAACTTTATGAGCCCACTGCTGTTTCAGGAGAGGTTAGAGCACTGCCTCCACAGGCAGGAGAACTGAAGGAACAGCAAAGTAGAGGTGCCACAGCGAAGTGAACACCACACTTTCTGTCAATACTATCATGCTGTAAGATTCAAACAACAGCACAGCTACAGTGAACCAAAGCCTATTTCTCATCCACATACGTTATAGTTGAGAACATAGGCACAAACTTAGAAGCAATCCAGATACTGACACAAACAATTTCTGACAATAAGTATGAACTCAATATGTGGGTGAGTGCCTTCTGAACTTTGCTTATAAAGAGGAGGGTTCTGGTGCATAGCATGATGGATGCTCTTCTGTGTGCACAAGTCATATGGCACACTGCAAGCAACATCTTGTCACCAGCCTATGCAGATGCCATTGGCAGAATATTCAAAACGAGGCGTGCTGGTGGCCTGGTACCATGGCACATATCCAAGAACTATTCCAGGGTTACAACAGATCAAAGACTGGTAAGATTGGAGATCAGAAACTTTCCTGCACATCATCCCCTGCCCTTGGTGGCCAAATACTGACAGTGAAAATTTCTTGCTCATCAGTATTGCAGTGAGCCTATGTCTGATTCCTGTGCCACTGCAGAAGCACACACAGTGGTAGTAACGGGTACAGAGGCGAATTTTTGATAAAGTGGAACTATTTAAGGAAACAAATTTTTTGTAACATGTATTTTACAAGTTCACTGAAGAATTAGTTCCTAACAGAATTTAAAATTTCTATTTATTTATCTTTGATCTTGTTTGCTGTCAGTGCACTATTGGGTGCCCCAAGTCTTTAGTGGCAGAACATGGATACTTGGAAATAGCAAACTGGTAAGATTAGAGATCAAACACTGGAGAATCCAGGATAGAGCGTAACAATATTATGAGAAGGAAAGTAGCTACTCACCATATAGTGGAGATGCTGAATCGCAGATAGGCACAACGAAAAGCTTCTCACAATTATAGCTTTTGGCTATTAAGGCCTTCATCAACAATAGACAGACATACATGTGCGCATGCATGACCACAGCCCCCCCTCCCCACCCCCCACTACACACACACACACACACACACACACACACACACACACATACACACACACACGCCTACCTATGTCCCTGCATGATGTGGGCCTTATGGACAGGGCCAATGATACATTCTACATTCAGCAGTTGGACTAGATGCTGTGCTGATTGTGTTGAGTGGGGATGGGTAAAGGGTAAGAGAGGTAGGGTGGTCAGGAAAGCTGTTCAGGATAGGTGGCTGTGGACTTGGAGGGAGACAGCTATTTTGCTGGTTAGGGATGTGTGGCAGGTACACGGCCTAGGCATGTAATGCACAGTTGTTCGACCTGGTGGGGATCAGTGCATGCAGAAGGCTGTTCCATGATGCGTCATTGCAGTTCAAGTGAACTTTAATTGAAAGTGATTTGTGCTATCAGTAATAGTATAATATTTTTCTTAGTAGCTAGTTTCACAAAGTAAAAAATAAAAGCTATTCATATGATGAGGGCTGTAAACTGAAAGTGATGGCATATGTGGAACAACACAGTTGAGCAGCGTTTTGCCCCTACACGAACGAGAAAAAAAATTGCGAATGGTGGTAAGAGAGGTAGGGGAGTGTCGGTTGGTCACAGCCAGTGTGCTCCCTGCCGCCGTTGGATCAGCAGCTGCCAGCAGCAAGTCGTATACTCCTAGCTTACTTATTTGTTACATAATTTAATTCTTAATTTCTTTGCGTGTTTTTGGGTACTTGCATTGTTTAATTCATGAATTTCGGGCGTATTATAGTATTTGAGAGTTGTAGCATCGCGCTTTAGTCTTTACTTCGCAGATTCTTACTTAAATTGCGTGTGAGTTTCGTATAGGAATTGTGATTTCGAGTTTTAGTTACTGTAATCGTAAATTCAGGCAGATTGTAGCGCAGTCGTTAGGCATTTGTACCGGTTAGTTAATACATTCTTTGCGTGTTTCCCTTGCGTTATCTAGGCACGGACTCGTATTTCAGTAACTTGTTCAACATCGACTAGTATGGACAGGGACTGTGATTGCTGTGTTAGGATGAGGGCTGAGTTGGCATCCCTTCGCTCACAGCTGCAAGCGGCGCTGACTTCGGTCGCGCAGCTTGAGGTTTTTGCCAATGGGCACCACTGTGGGGAGCCGGACTTGGGTATCACGGGGATGTCAACCTCGTCCCGTCTGTCCCCAGATCGGTCTGCCGCTGTGGTTGCCCCAGTTGCTGCCCGCAGTGGGGCTGAGCCCACGCCTGTTGTTGATTGGGAGGTCGTTCAAAGGCGTGGCAGGCAGGCTAAAACCTGAAATAAGTTCTGCAGAAATTTTTACGAAGTCTCAGACGGTGTTCATGAAAGATAGATTAGGCAGAATTGGTGGTGGAGTGTTTGTGTCTGTCAGTAGTGGTTTATCTTGTAGTGAAGTCGAAGTAGGTACTCCGTGCGAATTGGTATGGGTGGAGGTTATACTTAACAGCCGAACTAAGTTAATAATTGACTCCTTCTACCGACCCCCAGACTCCGATGATATAGTTGCTGAACAGTTCAGAGAAAATTTGTGTCTCGTAACAAATAAATACCCCACTCATACGGTTATAGTTGGTGGGGACTTCAACCTTCCCTCAATATGTTGGCAAAAATACTTGTTCAAAACCGGTGGTAGGCAGAAAACATCTTCCGAGATTGTCCTAAAATTATTTCGAGCAGTTAGTCCACGAACGCACGCGAATTGTAAATGGTTGCGAAAACACACTTGACCTCTTAGCCACAAACAATCCAGAGCTGATAGAGAGCATCATGACTGATACAGGGATTACAAGGTCGTTGTAGCTAGGATCAATACCGTTTCTTCCAAATCCACCAGAAACAAACGCAAAATAATTTTATTTAAAAAGGCGGATAAAGTGTCACTAGAAGCCGTTCTAAGAGACAATCTCCATCCCTTCCGAACTGACTATGCAAATGTAGACGCGATGTGGCTCAAATTCAAAGATTTAGTAGCAATAGCAATTGAGAGATTCATACCTCACAAATTGGTAAGAGATGGAACTGATCCCCCATGGTACACAAAATAGGTCCGAACGCCGTTGCAGAGGCAACGGAAAAAGCATGCGAAGTTCAGAAGAACGCGAAATCCCGAAGATTGGCTAAATTTTACAGACGCGCGAAATTTGGCACGGACTTCAATGCGAGATGCCTTTAATAGGTTCCACAACGAAACATTGTCTAGAAATTTGGTAGAAAATCCGAAGAAATTCTGGTCGTATGTAAAGTACACAAGCGGCAAGACGCAGTCAATACCTTCCCTGCGCAGTGCCGATGGTACTGTTACCGACGGATGAGCCGCTAAAGCGGAGTTATTGAACGCAGTTTTCCGAAATTCCTTCACCAGGAAAGACGAATGGAATATTTCAGAATTTGAAACACGAACAGCTGCTAGCATGAGTTTCTTAGAAGTAGATACCTTAGGGGTTGCGAAGCAACTCAAATCGCTTGGTACGGGCAAGTCTTCAAGTCCAGATTGTATACCGATTAGGTTCCTTTCAGATTACGCTGATACAATAGCTCCCTACTTAGCAATCATATACAACCGTTCGCTCACCGATAGATCTGTACCTACAGATTGGAAAACTGCGCAGGTCGCACCAGTGTTTAAGAAGGGTAGTAGGAGTAATCCATCTAACTACAGACCTATATCATTGACGTCGGTTTGCAGTAGGGTTTTGGAGCATATACTGTATTCAAACATTATGAATCACCTCGAAGGGAACGATCTATTGATACGTAATCAGCATGGTTTCAGAAAACATCGTTCTTGTGCAACGCAGGCAGCTAGCTCTTTATTCGCACGAAGTAATGGCCGCTATCGATAGGGGATCTCAAGTTGATTCCGTATTTCTAGATTTCAGGAAAGCTTTTGACACCGTTCCTCACAAGCGACTTCTAATCAAGCTGCGGGCCTATGGAGTATCGTCTCAGTTGTGCGACTGGATTCGTGATTTCCTGTCAGGAAGGTCGCAGTTCGTAGTAACAGACGGCAAATCATCGAGTAAAACTGAAGTGATATCAGGTGTTCCCCAGGGAAGCGTCCTGGGACCTCTGCTGTTCCTGATCTACATATATGACCTGGGTGACAATTTGAGCAGTTCTCTTAGGTTGTTCGCAGATGATGCTGTAATTTACCTTCTACTAAGGTCATCCGAAGACCAGTATCAGTTGCAAAGCGATTTAGAAAAGATTGCTGTATGGTGTGGCAGGAGGCAGTTAACGACAAATAACAAAAAGTGTGAGGTGATCCACATGAGTTCCAAAAGAAATCCTTTGGAATTCGATTACTTGATAAATAGTACAGTTCTCAAGGCTGTCAATTCAACTAAGTACCTGGGTGTTAAAGTTACGAACAACTTCAGTTGGAAAGACCACATAGATAATATTGTGCGGAAGGCGAGCGAAAGGTTGCGTTTCATTGCCAGGACACTTAGAAGATGCAACAAGTCTACTAAAGAGACAGTTTACACTACACTCGTTCATCCTCTGTTAGAATATTGCTGCGCGGTGTGGGATCCTTACCAGCTGGGATTGACGGAGGACATCGAAAGGGTGCAAAAAAAGGGCAGTTCGTTTTGTATTATCACGTAATAGGGGAGAGAGTGTGGCAGATATGATACGCGATTTGGGATGGAAGTCATTAAAGCAAATACGTGTTTCGTCGCATCAAGATCTATTTACCTAGTTTCAGTCACCAACTTTCTCTTCCGAATGCGAAAATATTTTGTTGAGCCCAACCAACATAGGTAGGAATGATCATAAAAATAAAATAAGAGAAATCAGAGCTCGAACAGAAAGGTTTAGATGTTCGTTTTTCCCGCGCGCTGTTCCGGAGTGGAATGGTAGAGGGATAGTATGATTGTGGTTCGATGAACCCTCTGCCAAGCACTTAAATGTGAATTGCAGAGTAGACATGTAGATGTAGATGTAGATGTGGGCTAGTAAAGAAGAACTGAAAAATATGAGGAACACTAACGTTGCAAAATAGAGGACTGGATGCAAAATGGACAAAACTAGAAGACATATTGAAATGGATTGAAGTACACCACTTAATGGCATTGGAATTAATTAAAGAAATGATTCAGACACATGGTCGTAAGCTAGTGCTATAGTTGAACTTAACAGGCTTCGAGGGTGGAACTGATTGGTGCTACAGGTTTATGAAGCGTCATGGACTTGGTGTGCAAACCAAAACCAAAATATCTCAGAAAACGCCACAAGAGTATGAAGAGAAAATATCTTTCTGTCGCTTTATTATTCAACATCGAAATAAAACCAATGTGGAACAAAGCAAATAGCGAAAATGGACGTAACTCCTCTGACATTTTATGTGCCCAGTAACAGAACAGTTGCCATTAAAGATGCTAAAACTGTAACTATAAAGCCGGCCGGGGTGGCCGTGCGGTTCTAGGCGCTACAGTCTGGAGCCGAGCGGCCGCTACGGTCGCAGGTTCGAATCCTGCCTCGGGCGTGGATGTTAGGTTTAATTAGTTCTAAGTTCTAGGCGACTGATGACCTCAGAAGTTAAGTCGCATAGTGCTCAGAGCCAAACAAGTGGATTGATTGGCGACTCCATGGAGTGTCCTGTGCACCACGACCTGATAATGGACATACTTAGAGGGAGAGACGACATTGGTAGTGGTGGTGGTGGTAGTTAGTGTTTATCGTAAAACATGGGTCGTATTTTTTTGTTTTATTAACCGCAAAATCGATTTTCGGTCACCTAGTGGCCATCCTCAGTGCTGTAATATACAATTTAAATTGGTAGGCACTGGTGTCAGTTTATGTGATCGCTCTAAGCTTGTTGACACCAGTGCATACCAATTTAAATTGTATATTACAGCACTGAGGATGGTCACTAAGTGACCGAAAATCGATTTTGCGGTTAATAAAACAAGAGAATACGACCAACGCTGTCTCTCCTTCTAAGTACAAACAAGTGGACATGGAAAATTGCACTACACTCTTGTCCTATAGTGTTGTGCTGATGGTACCGTACTAAACTTAACCCAATGATCATTTTCAAGTGCAAAACAATACCAGAACCTTTTGAAATATCGCCCAGTTGTGTTGTTCATGAGACGATGCAAACAATAAATATCAGACAGGGCAAACAGGAAAAGAATATTCCTTCAGTTACACTATTTTCACAACATTTATCAGTTGTTTAGGGTAGTCTTCTATCTCTGAACGGTCCTTTCGCTGGTTACACTATCAAAATCTTTCTCAAAGCCAATGAAACAAATATTCGTCGTAGATTGTATTCTCGATGTTTCTCTGTAATATGTAGTAACATTAAAATGTTTGTAAAGTCGATCTACCACCCCTTAATGGCCTTTGTTCCTCCAATGTACTACAGCTGTGACCTTTTGCCTTCAGTTTGGTCTTCTAGCATAGAGTTGTTGTACTGAAATGAGAATACCTCCCAATCTGCACTTTATGCATTCTCCTTTATAGTCACTTCTCATCAACAATATTATCTCTGCAGCTTTTTTCTGTTTTTGGCACCATACCAGTTTGTCAACACGAATACTCAATATGCGGCAGTAAGTGTAATGACATCCTTAAATATCTACGAAGATCTACATTGATGTTGTCTCTCCAGCTGATTGCTAGTTTGATTGCTTTCAGGTTTTCCTTTAATTTCTGTATTTAGATTAAAATAGTGACAGCAATCGTCACTTGTTAACTTTCAAACTTTACTTCATCCCCTCTCATTAGCAATAAATCTCCGTAGCTCTTTGACTATGGATCTTTTCCTTCATTTTTATTCTTGCCCCGCCTTTTCTTAAGCACCTGAGAACTACTTAAGCAAAACATTGTGTACCGTGTTTATCATTCTCTACTTGACTAACGAACATATTTCATGAGTGCTGGGAGCCTTTCTCACAAATTCATTTATTGTATTACGTTTTTATTTATAGATCAGTATATTATTGTTATCATTTTCCTGCAGCCACAGTAAATACACAATTACAGGGTGAGCATAAAGTCTTAATTTGATTACAAAAATTTATTTCTGAAGAATTATGCGGTTAGTTGCTAATGGTAGCTTAAACCGCGAAGCTTTTATGGATACCTTCTACTTGTGTTCTGATAGCATCTGAATCCTTTGTTCTCTCTGTCTCTCTTTCTCGTTACAGGTGACGTAATTCAGGAGTGCTGTTGTGACAATGACATTTATATAGGAGAAGCGCTATGTGTATTGTGGTTTAATGAAACGCAGTCGCCTGTTACAGTTCAGCGACAGTTACGAAGTGCCTTATGGTCGTGATCCGTCAGATGTGAAGAGCGTCAAAGGATGGCATGAATCGCTGAGAGAGACTAGTGCTGTTGGTGACAAGCCAATGAATGGGTAGATATGGAGTAAGTGAGGATACCGCTGATGTGATGTGTATAGCGCTCCAAACGCAGTTCGCGGAAACGTCGTGTTCGCAGAGAAACAGGCATATTTCACAAAACTGTGGCGAAGATTTTACACAAACCACTGCATTTCCCTGCATACAAAGTGCAACTCCTGCAGGCTTTCCAGTCAGATCAAAGGCTCAGATGTGCTGAGTTTGCTAGGAGCATACTGCAACTACTCGATGCAGTCAGAGTCTAACTTAATAGACTTAGTTTTTGTAATGTAGGCTGTTTACTCCAGGGGAGTAAACAGCCCTAATACCCAGACCTAGGGATCGATGAACCCACATACCGTGATGCAGCAGATCAAGGACAGCCCGAAAGTGAATGTGGGGTGTGATTTAACGAACAACACAGTTATCCAGTCGTCATTTTCTACTAAGACTGTCATTGCGACAGTGGTGTACCTGGACATGTTCTCGCTTTTCGTTGCGCCTCAGTTACGGCATTTTTACCTTGCGTAGTGTTTCATCAAGATAGTGCACAGCCAAATAGGGGCTCGTTCTATGATGATACTTTCCGGACACATGATTAGAACAGTCCAGCGTCATAGCCCCCACGTTAATTAATATAATCCGTCTTGACCTTTGCTGGGTTTCATTAAGGATAAAGTGTACAGTTCACCAGCTACCGATCACAAACTTTCATGGCAGCGACGGAAGGGATGTTAGCAAAGGCGTGTAAGGAATATGACCTAGACCGTTAAACGGAGCACATGTGGAAGCGTATCCATAAAGCACATTATGAGTTAAGCTACCGGTTGCAACAAACCGCACAGCTCTGTCTCTCGCATTGTGCCACATCCATAAATGTTTGTCATCACGGGAAGAATTTATGCGCACCCTGTACAGTATTTCCCTCTAACTGCTTGTACTAAGTAAACAATCACCTGAGACTGTACATTGCCTTTTTCTTTCCCTTCAAATCACTTGCCTCTTATGAAATATAATTTTTGACATTTTGCCAACCTATTTCAAGATGTTCCTCTATTTGTTTCTCTAGAAAGTTGTCTCTAAGTCTTTTCTCAGTATTTTCTGAAATAAATATTTTAAACATTCTTTCACCAGTAGAAGTACCTCATACACCTCATTCTATCCTTTGTTAGCCTGGTCTTAATATTTTACATTTTGCGTACAGTGTAAATTCAATTCGGCTACTACGATACGCTGATGAGCCAAAACATTATGACCACTGCCCCTCGCCAGGTTGAATGCCTCCTGGTGGCATTGCGAGCACGTGAGGCAGAAAGGAAAGAATGTAAACGGAAGAGAGACGAATGGTCAGTCATTATAGCGAAGATAAGGGCCGCAAATGCGGAAATCCACTGATAGGTGGGTTGTGCAAAGGTGCTGTAACTGACAATTTGAACGTTTTTACAACACAACTTTTATTGACGTAACTGAATAACAACGAAAAGGCACAATCACAAAGCCAGTAGGAATTTCCTACTAGAGGCAACAAAAGATAACTTCTAAGTTTCCCACAAGAGTCCGTTGTAACACACATACACTCAATTCCAAGTCCTATTCCGATGTCGGAGACTTAGTCTTCCGTGGAGACATCGTTGAGGTCGGTATTCGGCGTGAGCTGACGTCTGGTGCTGTTTCTAGCCTTTAAATAGTATTGGTCTGCCAATCAGATGTTGCTGTAGTAATACTTCTGTAGTAATACTTCCTGCAAGTCATCTCGAACTCCCTCTCCAGGAAGTAGAACGCGGAATGTCTGTATCCAAAACAGCCGATGTTTACCATTGCTTACGCCTTTGGGCGTAGGCAACCTCGGTCCTGTGTTATGTTAGATGTGTTGCCAGCCTGCAGGGGCTACACGGCATAACAAAAGGGCACGATGTTGTGGCGCTGCGGCTGGAAAAAAGAATCTCTGAAATGGCGAAGTTGGTTGCCTGTTGTCTTACTACTGTCGTGAGCACCTATGGAAAGTTGTTGAAGCTTGGTGAAATAATGAATGGTCATATGGTACTGCACGACCACGTATCATCACAAAACATAGAGGGCACAAGATCCCATACTGCGTAATCGAGGATAGGCAGAGATCTGTGGTGGATATGACAACACAGTACAATGCCGGTGCAGGCACAAGTGTTCCGGAGCGCACCGCTCAAAGGCCATTTTCGAACATAGAGCTCCACATCACATGACCCCACAATGTTCCTCTGTTGACCCCAAGCCATCGTCAGTTATGATTGCAGTTGGCACAGCATCACTGAGTTTTCACCGTGGATTAGTAGAAACGCGTCATCTGTAGAATGAATCGCATGTCTTGTTACATCACGCCGATGGTTGGGTCCTTACACGCCGTTACCCCAGCGTATCGCTGCATGAAACATGCACCGTGCCACAGATGCAGGCCATCGAGGAAGAATTATGCCATGGGGTACATTGAGTTGGGCTTCCATGGGATCAGTGGTGGTAATCGAAGGCATCATGACAGCGGTGAATTACGTGAACATTATTGCGGGCCACCTGCATCGCTTCATGCTTGAAACCTCTCCCCCACAGAGATGACATCTTCTAGTAGGGCAAGTGTCAGTGTAGCAAGGTCAGAATCGAGCTACATTGGTTTGAGGGGCGTTATATAGAACTTACATTGATGTCTTGGCCAGCAATTGTGACTGTTATGTATCTATTGCACACGCCCATAAAGCACCTTCCTGTAATTTGCAGTAAATGCTCGACCTATGCCTAGGCATCTGGTGCCACATACTTCTGGAAACCTGTCAAGCACTTGTAGAATCAGTACCAACCAGAATCGCTGTTGTATTGTGTTTGCATGGTGCATCAACACGCTATTACACAGATGGTCTAATGTTTCTGCTCATCGGTGTACGAGGGCTGATCAACTAAGAGTGAGACTGATCTTTTTTCACACATGTTTATTACGCCATTTCAATGTCTACACGATATTTTTTGAAATAAAAAAATGGTTCAAATGGCTCTAAGCACTATGGGACTTAACATCTGAGGTCATCAGTCCCCTAGACTTAGAACTACTTAAACCTAACTAACCTAAGGACATCACACACATCCATGCCCGAGGCAGGATTCGAGCCTGCGACCGTAGCAGCAGCGCGGTTCCGTACTGAAGCACCTAAAACTGCTCGGCCACAGCGACCGGCTTTCTCGAAATCCTTCCCTCCTTCTTGAATGCACTTTTTATTGCGTCTCTGCCAGTTCTCTAACTCATAGTACATGCCATTCTTTGTCAGATCCTTGAAAATCGCCTCACTTTTCTTGAGCAGTTCTTGAGAGTTCTGAAGTCGAATGCCCTGAGCCTTTGCCTTTAGCGAAGGGAATAAAAAAAAAATTATAGTGTGCGAGATCGGTGCTATAATGAGGATGCGGTACACAGATAGTAATGATTTGAGCCAGAAACCACATGACTTGATTAGCGACGTAAGCCTGCCCATTGCCATGATGAAGTCACCACTCCGTTTCCTTGCAATGTGTTTCCCCAGTTTATCCAATGCTGACATGTAGTGTGCTGCTGTAATAATACCATCACCTTCGCTGCAGGTGGAACAACTTCCACCTTTTTTTGGTGTGGGAGATCCTGGCGATTTCCACACTACCTTTGGGATCATAATGAAACAGCCATGGCTCATCACCGGTGATACCAATTCCAGAAACGCATCCCCTCCATCAACAAAGAGACACTGCTCGTCATGGCTTGTCTCCTTTCGCACAGCCTTCTGTTCGGGAGTGAACAGACATAGCACCCATCGGTCATAAATACAGGTCATATGAAGAAGTTCATTGATAATCCTAAAGACATTGCCGTGTGAAATTCTTGGAACTTCACTGACAATCACAGCAGCTCTGTTGGCTTTGATTTCAGTCACGGCAGAAGCCAAAACACCAAGTCCACCTTGTTCCTCGCAGACAAATCGGCCTTCTTCGAAATTTTGTGAACAACTCAAACACTTCTGCACAAGGTAGTGCATTTTCATTGTACGACTGCTGCAGTTTTTCGTAAGCTTCAATGGATTTATGGTTTACACGAACTCAGAATTTTATTGCTCCTACTGCTCCTCTCCGGTCAACTCCGTTATTTGGTTTGTGAAATGCAAAGAGCCTCTGCAAAGTAGAAGATTACTACGATACTACCTATACGAGAGTGAAGCTGCTTATGGGCTATGCATGAAAACCCGTTCTTCTCAGATATTCATGGCACAGACAGGAAATTATCACGGAAGCTATATGAAAAAAATCACTCTTAGTTTTTGTTGATCAGCCCTCGTAGTAATCTAAGCCAATCCTAAGTTTGCTTTATGCTCTACATTGACGGTCTAAGTAATTAACTTATACATCCCAGCTGTCCATGTGTATTTCTAAACGAAAAAAAATATTACTGAGGTTTAAAACCAAAGAAATCCATGGGGCACATCTACAATACAGTTATATTAGCAAAAAGCCTGGAAAAGCATGTTCAGCGTTTGGGGATGGTATCTGACAGGTTGAGAAAGTCTCGACTTACGCTTAACATGGATAAATGTTACTTGGCACAATCACATGTAAACTATCTGGGACATATAATTAGCCAAGATGGAGTGAGGGCAGATCCACGCCTTGAATCAGCAGAACATGACTTTTCTCGACTTAACAAAATACTATAAAAAATTCGTTAAGTGATTTGCTGAAGTGGCGCAATCACAAAAAAAATAACAAAATTAATGCGAAAGGTAGCATGTTTAGCTGGACACCTAAGTATCAGTTAGCATTTTAAAATTTAAAAGATATATTAATTTCAGATTCCAGTTTTGATTTTTTCCACATTTCACTAAAGAATTCATATTGTCATGTGATTTAAGTGGTACAGCTTTGGGAACTGCTTTACGGCAAATCATTCATGGGAAAGAACATCCAGTTGCATATGCATCTCGTCAGCAGAATAACGCCAAACAAAATTATTCCACCACTGAAAAAGAAATGTTAGCGTTAATATATGGTATTTCTTATTTTAGATGTTATCTATATGGGCGTAAGTTCACTGTGATTACTGGTCATGCTTTAAAATGACTACTAGGGCTAAAAGATCGTTCATGTCGTCTAACGAGGGGGAATTTGAAGCTAGGTAAATTTCAATAAAATATGATTCGAAAATCAGCTGTTAAACATGCAAATGTAGGCACACTTAGTAGAAAGATTGAGGTACTGCAGGTCTATGAATTTGATCTATAAGATCTGGAGAAAGCACAAGCAAATAATAACGAGTATCATGTGTATTGCAGACAGCTACAGTTTGTCATACGAGATGGGGTTTTGTGTAGATCAACGAAGTGCGGACCGTGTGTTGTAGTTCTAGCAGCTTTGCGGATGGAAGTACTACGGCAAGCATATAATAATATATTACTGGGCCGTGGGGGCAAGAGAATAACAGATAGGCGAGTAGCAGAAAGATACTGGTGGAGAACAAGATGTCATATCAAAGGAAATATTTAGAATGACTATCAATGTCTGACTATCCATTACAACTGAAGTCAACCGGATAAAAAGTATGTGTTAACAATTACTCATCACTTAACAAGGTATCTGGTAATGGTAGCAATACCAGATCAGTAAGCAAACACAGTAACTCACGTTATGGTAAATCACTGGATACTTAAGTCTGAGGCGCTACAAACGATTATTACGGTATAGAAGACAAATGCCTTGCCCAATCTCATTAAGGAGTTTTGTCGCTGACTTAAAGTTAAGAAATTATGTATAAGTCAGTTTCACCCAAAGGTAAATGGTCGTACAGAAAGAATTCGTAGGATTGTATCTAAGATGCTAACCCATTATATGAATTCTCAATGCCAAGATTGGGATTTGTATTTAGATTTAGTAATTCGTGCCTATAATTCAAAAACTCTTACAGGAACAGGGTTATAGCCTTACGAGGTGGTATGTGGACGCAAAATTCCCTCTCCGTTTGATGTGATTCGACCAAAGTAGAGAAAAGAAGGTGAACGCGTTAAGTATTCGCAAAAACTCTAAAGGAAGTCTGGCAAAATGTAAAATGGGCTAACGCAAATACTCTAGAAAGTCAAGAGCATGTGCGGTTAAGTACGAGAAGTTTATCACAGTACTGGGTAGGTCAATGGGTATTATTTGCAAACCCTTACACTCCCAAGCGTAAGACAAGAAAGTTTCTTGACGAGGTTTCGGTATCCTCACTATGTGGTCGAGCTAAAGTAGACTGTGAATGTAAAGTTACAATTACCAGGACGAACTTCAGTAGCCCATATCAGTAGAATTAAATCTTTTCAAGGGACCATAGACTCCTTTCCTCAAGTGCCAGTGGAAATACCACATACTAGAAATTAAGAAGAAAAAGAGTAAAGAAATACTCCAGAATAGGCCATATTGGTTGAGACCAAAATAGGTAGTTGTGGGTGTGGAGATACGTGAGTAATAATATGATGTCTTCCTTTGTTTTCATTTATTCCTATGGTTTACTTAGGAATGTTAGTATTTTCTTGTATTCCCCATTTTTTTCTAAGGAGAAAGGGAATACATATAAATTATTTCCTCTAGGCGATGACGAGGATGGCGCCTAGAAGGAGTATAGCGAACGTTATCATCTTGCTCACTGTTGGAGCGGAAGGAATTGTCAACCAGCATTTACAGAACGGAAATTTGTTCCTGCAGCAGCCAGACGTAGTCTTTAAGAATCACAGGTGGTCGTTGAGACTGACATTCTACATCTGGTATGTACGGAACGACGTGAGAAGATGCAAAATATGTTCTTAGCAGTACAGAAGGAAACGAAACAGGGCAGTGTGATAGGGGATATAAGAAATGAATATAATGAACTTAAGTTCTATGATAAGCTGAGAGAGCAGTTGAAGGAAGTGACATTTACAATTCTGTATTCTCTTGCATGGAGGAAGAGGAGATGGCTGAATGTTGGTGGGAAACTCCTAAAAACTGGCACAGCAGATAGTGATGACATTTTAAGTTTGAGTAGTACCACAGGCCAATTGTCAGAAGTAGCGAGGCATGCAGACACAACAGTGGATCGAAAAGACGCAAATTATGAATATGGCGAAAGGATTGTTAAACATAACTGAAACAATGCATAAAATAACACTGGGATTATTACTGCAAATAAGGATTTAGGTACAATAAAGAATCGTCTAAAAGCACTGCACAGCAAAGTAGCCGTAGCTAGACTGATGAGGGAACTATAAACAGTGTAAGTGACGCTAGAATAGAATTGGAAAGAATTCAAGAAGCTATCCGCAATGCTACCCATAAACAATTAAGCACTACACTGGTAAGATAGGAAAATGTTTTGCAAGAGTTATTGCAAGCAAAAAAGAATTTCCTACGGACCTACAGTATGTTATTTCCATAAATTAAAGCTGTGTAACATTTTACTCTCGCGATCCTATAATTAAAGTTTATTCTGATAAAGCCTGTCTATATGATAATATACAATTCCCCGTAACTAGCCTTAAGTCACAATTTGAGCGTTATACGATTCATGCATATTCAACTGGATGAAATCTGATTAGCAGATGAATTAAGTTTTCGGTTAATGAAGTATAACTTGTATCTAAACAACGCGAAATGCACGTAATACTATCAGTAGAAGATCTTGGTCGGTATATTAATGAAATTATTACTATTTTTCCTGCACGAGTAGTTCTAATGGATAACCGATCCTGTGAACTACAACTATCCTTGAGAAAGATGTATGTACCAGAGTGTAAGAAGGTAGTTATGAAGCTATGTACAAATTACCAGTGAGTTGAAAATCACTGGTTTTATTCAGTATAGAAGTCACAAATGGTAATAGTGATCTGTTATAAAAACAAGAATTTTACAGGAATAAGAAGAGTAGAGTTACAGCTTAGCGGTTTATTAATCAACGGAACTGAAGGTAATACAGCGGTGGTAGACTTTCATCTACCAGCAACCATCAAGTGTTCGTAAGTAATTACTAGTGTACAACCGACATCGTATTGGCCAGAAAACCCTTTCAGCATTTTATCTATTTAGAAAACTTCCGTGCTAAATTACACGCTAGATGTTACGGCACTACAAACCGTAGATAAAGTGAATGATTGCAGAAAAGCGGTATATTGCTGTGTTCAAACGTTAAAACATGTCCAGCAACATCAACGCGGCGAAAGCAGAACACAGCTACAATTGGCGTAGGAATCACTAGTATAATCGGGGCACTAGCAGTCATTCAAGCAATTTATCCTATCCGAAGGAGCAAAATAACGAAGGCATAGTTAAAACCTACACTCGGGATCTCTCTGGAATGGGTTGTACCAGAAACGAGAAGAGAAATTCTAACATGGGTTACGCTGATAAAGAATGTTATAAATAGAGTAAGATCATTGTATTGAAAATTAAACCTTCTTTTGTTTTTCCTATAAACTCGGGACGAAATTTTTTTAGAGAAGAGGGGTATGTTGCATGCCAACCTTGTAAGAGGCAGTAAAACGGGTAAAATTTTCAAAGTCCCAGAGCGAAGTTACCTCACTACATTAGGGCATTGTCGACACGAAGTGGCCGCAGTGAAAATATTTCACGTTTTTGGCGAACAAAGCAGAAGACTTCAGCAGGTTGTAGTGGGTCAGTGAAACCAAGTAGGGGCACGTTACCTTATTTATTTATTGTTCCGTGGACCAAATTAAGGAGAAGTCTCCATGGTCATGGAACGAGTCAATACATGAAATTATAACACGATATTAGAAACAGATAAAATGAAATATAAAAAAAATATTCAGGTGACAAGTCGTAAGTTTAAATAAAGAAAATCAACAATGTAACACTGGAATTTGCTTAATTTTTTAGCTCTTCCAGGAGCTCCTCGACAGAACAGAAGGAGTGAGCCATGAGGAAACTCTTCAGTTTGGGCTACTGCTAAGATTTTTGAGTTCCTGTGGTAGCTTATTGAAAATGGATGCAGCAGAATACTGCACTCCTTTCTGCACAAGAGTCCAGGAAGTGCATTCCACATGCAGATTTGATTTCTGCCTAGTATTAACTGAGTGAAAGCATTTAACTCTTTGGACTAGGCTAATACTGCTAACAACAAACGACATTAAAGAAAATATATACTGTGAGGGCAATGTCAGATTTCCCAGACTATTGAATAGGGGTCGACAAGAGGTTCTCGAACTTACACCACATATAGCTCGAACAGCCCGTTTTTGAGCCAAAAATACCCTCTTTGTATCAGAAGAATTACCCCAAAAAATAATACCATACGACATAAGCGTATGAAAATATGTGAATTAGACTACTTTTCGTGTTGAAGTGTCACTTATTTCAGATACTGTTCTAATGGTAAATAAAGCAGCGTTTAGTTTCTGAACAAGATCCTGGACATGGGCTTTCCACAACAGCTTACTATCTATCCGAATGCCTAGGAACTTGAACTGTTCTGTCTCGCTTATAATATGCCCATTCTGTCTGATCAAAATATCGGTTCTTGTTGAATTGTGAGTTAGAAACTGTAAAAACTGAGTCTTACTGTGATTTATCATCAAATTATTTTCCACAAGCCACAAACTTATTTCATGAACTACATTATTTGTTACTGTTTCAATATTACACACAAGATCCTTCACTATCAAGCTGGTGTCATCAGCAAACAGAAATATTTTTGAATCACCTGTAATTCTAGAAGGCATATCATTTACATAAATAAGAAACAGCAGTGGCCCCAGCACCGACCCTTGGGGAACGCCCCACTTAACAGTGCCCCATTTGGACTGAACATCACTACCACTCTCAATATTGCGGAGAATTACCTTCTGCTTTCTGTTCTTAAAGTAAGAGGCGAACCAATTGTAAGCTACTCCCCTTACTCCATAATGGTCCAACTTCTGCAGTAATATTTTGTGGTCAACACAGTCAAAAGCCTTAGTTAAATCAAAGAAAACACCTAGCGATCGCAACCTTTTGTTTAATCCGTCCAAAACCTCACACAGAAAAGAGAATATAGCCTTTTCAGTTGTTAAACCATTTCTAAAACCAAACTGAACATTTGATAGCAAATTATGTGAATTTAAATGCTCCAGTAACCTTGTATATACAACCTTCTCGATAACTTTAGCAAACACCGATGGCATAGAAATAGGTCTAAAATTGCCAACATTATCAATGTCTCCCCTTTTATAATGTGGCTTCACTACCGAGTACTTTAATCGGTCAGGAAACCGACCAGTCCTAAAGGAAAAGTTACAGATGTGGCTAAGTACTGGGCTAACATACATAGAACAATACTTCAGTATTCTGCTAGATACCCCGTCATATCCAGGAGAGTTCTTGGTCTTTAGTGATTTAAATATTAACTCACTCTCCCTCTTGTCAGTATCATGGAGGAGCATTTCAGGTAACAGTCTCGGAACACTTTTTTCTAAGAGCGCTATATGATTCCCTGTTGGGACTAGTTTACTGTTTAGTTCACCTGCTATATTCAGAAAGTGATTATTAAATAGTGTACATCTATGCGACTTATCAGTAACACGGACATTCCCACTATGCACTGATTCTATATCCTCGACCTGTCTCTGCAGACTAGCAACTTCCTTTACGACTGACCATATGGTTTTAATTTTATCCTGAGACTTAGCTATTCTATCTGCATACCACATACTTTTTGCCTTCCTAATAACATTTTTAAGCACCTTACAATACTGTTTGTAATGGGCTGCTGCATTTAGATTTTGACTGTTTCTAACGTTTTGATATAATTGCCACTTTGTTCTACAAGATATTCTTATCTCTCTAGTCCGCCACCCAGGCTGCCTGTTTCTGCTAGTACCCTGTTTTAAATGTTCTATCGGAAAGCAACCTTCAAAGAGCATGAGAAAAGTCTTGAGAAAAGCATTATATTTATCGTCTACTGTATCAGCGCTATAAACATCTTGCCACTCTTGTTCCTTGATAAGGTTTACAAAGGTCTCTACAGCAACTGGATCAGCTTTCCTAAACAGCTGATGACTATATTTAACACGTGTTGCAGCACAAAACCTTTTAGAGTTAAAATTTGAGCATCATGATCTGAAAGGCCATTCACCTTTTTGCTAACAGAATGCCCTTCTAGTAATGAGGAATGAACAAAAATGTTGTCTATGGTTATTCTACTGCTCCCTTGCACTCTCGTTGGAAAGAATACGGTTTGCATAAGATTATATGAATTAAAGAGGTCTACCAGCATCCTCTTTCTTGCACAATCACTTATACAATTAATATTGAAGTCACCACATATAACTAACTTTTTGTATTTCCTATAAAGTGAACCAAGAATCTCCTCTAGCTTTAGCAAAAATGTTGTGAAATCGGAGTCTGGGGATCTATAAATAACAACAGTTAGAAGTTTAGTTCCGTTAAATTTAACCACACCTGCACAACATTCAGACACCTTTTCAGTGCAGTACTTCGAAACCTCAATTGACTCAAATGGGATGCCGTTTTTCACATACATGGCTACTCTCCCACACCGCAAAGAGCTCCTCGATAAGCTGCCAGCCAACCTGTATCCTGGTAAAGAAAGCCTCTGAAATATCTCCTTATTTAAGAAGTGTTCAGATATACCAATAATTTCAGAGTCAACGTCTATAAGCAGTTCACTAACTTTATCAGTAATACCTTGTATATTTTGATGAAATATACTAATTCCCTCATTACTCGGATACCTAAGCTTTGTCAAAAGAGGTTCCTTTGTTAGAGAGACTTCCCTTAAACAGGAATACCTATCAGCTGACTTCAATCTAAAAAAGGTGCAGCTCTAACACCCACTACTGCAGGAATTTTCCCATGAGTGATCCCACCAACCCCACATACGTTAAGTATGTGTTAGACATGTGTTACGCGTCGAGCAGCGCGTGACCTTGATTGGGACTTAGAATTTTTCGCTGCCTCTGCTACAGCGTCTTATATATTTACTTAGCTCGTGTTGCAGAAAATGTGGTTTTGCTACTTCCGGTTGCGCAAGATAAGAGCTGATAAGGACTGGCACCTTCGTTATGTGAAGAAAGAAAGGCTAAGACGAATGCAACAAATGGTACCAAGAGCTTTTACAAACCAGGTCTATACTGCAACAAACTCGTGAAGTAAGCAAGGCAGAAGGAAAACAGTTGATAGCTTCGTAATAGCAAGACAAATGCGGTAATGGCGAATGACGCAAGATGAACATTGGCCACTACTTCGTTCCATAATTACCACAGCAGTTAATCTCCTAAGGCAGTCGGTCAACGGACAACAGCAGCCACTACTGCGAGAGATTGCTACCCCTCCATAATCACCAGTTGCAGAGTTCAAGGCCACAGTCAGCCTGTGTCGCAGATGTCTGACTCGAGGTCCTTCCGTCCCACAGGGGCAGGACTCCGACATTCTGACATTTCGACAGACTGAACTGGATATAACTGGACTGTAGGTCAATATCGTCGAATTTCATGGCTGCATGGTTCAAATGACTCTGAGCACTAGGGTATTGAGGTCATCAATCCCCTAGAACTTAGAACTACGTAAACCTAACTAACCTAAGGACATCACACACATCCATGTCCGAGGTAGGATTCGAATCTGCGACCGTAGCGGTCGCGCGGTTCCAGACTGAAGTCAGAACGGCCAGCCACAGATACATGGCAACCGTCATCGTGGTATGGCAGATGACGAAGAAGGGTGTTTAGCAGGAGGCGACTGAGCACCTCCAGAGCCGGCGCGTATAAGTTCAATACACGCGCCGCCGGCACTCACTGCCGCGGCGTCGCGGTAAAAACAGTGCCCGGGCCACCGCAAGCGGCGAACCGTCGGTGCAGCAGCCAGCCGGAACGAAGTGCGTGGTGTCAGCTGCCTCGAACGGGCTGAAGGCCGCTTTCGATGCGATTCGTCATCGAAGACTGACAGATGGTGCCAACCAAGAGTCAAGAAGCTACCCGTATTTTTATGGAAATAAATGACTATTTCTGAATCTTCTTTAACAGCGTCTGCTGGCGACCGTGGATCACTGCCATCCTCCCGGAGAAACTGGCAAGGAGCGAACTGAGAGAGTGCCTCCTGGAAGAATAAACTTTACTTACGCCCTTCCAATAGTCGCCGCTTGCATTATTGATTGTAAGGCATCTCGGTCAGCTCTTCGACGGGGGGAGGCACATGAATCGAAGTTTACCTGTCGTAACGTCAAGGAATAATTAATGTACTTCGTGCGTTTAGAGCGGTTTCGATCGATGTTCTATTAAGAAAATTGAAGTAGTGATGGTGTGCTCTACATGACAGCTCAGTCTCGTTATATCTTCAGAAGCACAACTGTAGCTCGTAGAAGGTTCTGCAGTGAAGAGCATTTCTGTTCTCAGCTGAGTAGTAACAACTTTCAGAACGCAGTTAGGCCCTTATCTCTCGTGTCCCGAGGCTTTGGGCTGACTCCAATCGTCAGTGACAGCAAAAATATAGCGCCGTGTGATATTAGCCTCTCTTCAAAGAGACGTTCTGGCTATCTCTATCTGTAATAAGGCATATATGCGTAGTCCCCGCTGCTCTTTGCTGTAGCTACGTGGAAATACAATCAGTTCTACGTTCAGAGGGCATCACAGTACGAATGTATGCCGTAAATTTGCTACATCCTTTACTGGGTTTCCTGGAACCTGTAAGATGCCTCTTACGTGAGGAAGACATTTTTACCAGTTTTAATAAATTATGGTCTCTTATTGATGTATTCACGGTAGTTAGGAAGCGCTGTAGTCCGTAGTCGGCCATGAGTCGGAGAGCATTTCCCACGCTGGCTGGCTAGTTGATGAAGCGACCATATGTCGCGCGTAGTGGGGTGGGGATCGGCGCTGGACCGTAGCAACAAGCACCAGCCTGGGAAATACACATGATGGGAAGTACCGCCATCTTGGCGCCAAAGTCACCGATTTTGTTTATTTATATTCAATAATTAATAATTTTCCATCGTTAAAATTCACACTCGTTCATTAACAAATGCATATCTTAGTAAGTACGAACTTGATCGGAAATCAACGAACTGTGACGAAGCGCCAAAGTCGGCGGTCGGTGTTAAGAGCTCTTCCTGTCTTGTTCGATGGTAGCCATGCTCTCGTTTACGAGTAGTTTGTGACATGAGTGTTTCATTCTTGATCTAATAGGAATAAAAGTGATATTACGGCATTCTGAATGTTAATTTCGAGCAAATAGATACCCCAAATTTGATCGGCAGCAATTTCACATAATTAGCTTCCACCAACAGACATCCAATGCGCCAATGAAGAATCTGCACGGGACGACATTTACGAGAACTGCACCGCGCACAGGTAGGAGGAAATCCGACGACATGACCCACCAAGGCGGATCAAGGAAGGTTCGACTTACACTCGCAAATTACGTGTGAAAATGCTGACCAGTTATACTGTACGTCACATATACCACCCTCTACAGACTCGCGGCTAAATTGAGTAATAACAGTATCAGTTTAGAAGCGAGGGGATCTTGCAAACCGGCTACAATTTTAAGCAAATGTCTATTCTGTGGATACCAATTCGTAAAGGAGATAAGTGATCTCGTGGAAGAGGTAGATGCGTCATTCACGATGTCGGATTATACTGACAGAAAGAAACTTCACCGCAAAACAAGTCGTACAGCAGTTCTACAATTGATTGCTTTTCTGGTTTTAGTTGTCGCAGCCTATTAAGTCTTGCACCGTCCTCTGTCAGCCTTTTTTATTAGTTTCCAACCTTTATCACGCTCTGGCGCTTTCAGTTCTTTGGAATAGCGCTGGTAGTACAGAAAAAGATATGATTGTCGGAAGGACAGACTCAGCATACAGGAAAGTCAAAATAACCTTTGGTGACATTAAAAGCAACGGTGGTAACATTAAGAGTGCAACGGGAATTCGACTGTTAAATGCAGAGGAGAGAGCAGATAGGTGGAAAGAATACATTGAAAGCCTCTATGATGGTGAAGATTTGTCTGATGTGATAGAAGAAGAAACAGGAGTCGATTTAGAAGAGATAGGGGATCCAGTATTAGAATCGGAATTTAAAAGAGCTTTGGAGGACTTCGGTCAAATAAGACAGAAGGGGTAGATAACATTCCATCAGAATTTCTAAAATCATTGGGGGAAGTGGCAACAAAACGACTATTCACGTTGGTGTGTAGAATATATGAGTCTGGCGACATACCACCTGACTTTCGGAAAAGCATCATCCACACAATTCCGAAGACGGCAAGAGCTGACAAGTGCGAGAATGATCGCACAATCAGCTTTACAGCTCATGCATCGAAGCTGCTTACAAGAATAATATACAGAAGAATGGAAAAGAAAATTGAGAATGCGCTTGGTGACGATCAGTTTGGCTTTAGGGAAAGTAAAGGGACGAGAGAGGCAATCCTGACGTTACGGCTAATAATGGAAGCAAGACTAAAGAAAAATCAAGACACTTTCATAGGATTTGTCTACCTGGAAAAAGCGTTCGACAATATAAAATGGTGCAAGCTGTTCGAGATTCTGAAAACAGTAGGGGTAAGCTATAGGGAGAGACGGGTCATATACAATATGTACAACAGCCAAGAGGGAATAATAAGAGTGGACGATCAAGAACGAAGTGCTCGTATTAAGAAGGGTATAAGACAAGGCTGTAGCCTTTCGCGCCTACTCTTCAATCTGTACATCGAGGAAGCAATGATGGAAATAAAAGAAAGGTTCAGGAGTGGAATTAAAATACAAGGTGAAAAGATATCAATGACACGATTCGCTGATGACATTGCTATCCTGAGTGAAAGTGAAGAAGAATTAAATTATCTGCTGAACGGAATGAACAGTCTAATAAGTACACAGTATGGTTTGAGAATAAATCGGAGAAAGACGAAGGTAATGAGAAGTAGTAGAAATGAGAACAGCGAGAAACTTAACATCAGGATTGATGGTCACGAAGTCAATGAAGTTAAGGAATTCTGCTACCTAGGCAGTAAAATAACCAATGACGGACGGAGCAAGGAGGACATCTAAAGCAGACTCGCTATGGCAAAAAAGGCGTTTCTGGCTAAGAGAAGTCTACTAATATCAAGTACCGGCCTTAATTTTAGGAAGAAATTTCTGAGGATGTACGTCTGGAGTACAGCATTGTATGGTAGTGAAACATGGGCTGTGGGAAAACCGGAACAGAAGAGAATCGAAGCATTTGAGATGTGGTGCTATAGACGACTGTTGAAAATTAGGTGGACTGATAAGGTAAGGAATGAGGAGGTTCTACGCAGAATCGGAGAGGAAAGGAATATGTGGAAAACACTGATAAGGAGAAGGGACAGGATGATAGGATATCTGCTAAGACATGAGGGAATGACTTCCATGGTACTAGAGGGAGTTGTAGAGGGCAAAAACTGTGGAGGAAGACAGAGATTGGAATACGTCAAGCAAATAATTGAGGACGTAGGTTGCAAGTGCTACTCTGAGATGAAGAGGTTGGCACAGGAAAGGAATTCGTGGCGGGCCGCATCAAACCAGTCAGTAGACTGATGACAAAAAAAAAAAAAGTACAGGACAGAATGGGCACCATCTGTGGACAGCTGTTGAGGAGTACCCGGCCACCCATGGGTAGCGAGGACGAACTGGAGGATCTGGTGACGCACGTTGGATAGCCAGGGGCGCCGGAGGCGGCGGGGGCGGAGGTGAGGCGGTAGCAGCGTGCCAGGCTGGCTGTAACTGCTGCGTCCGCCTCCGCGGTCTCCATTTCGGACCCGCTCTGCTATTGGGCGTCTTTTAAGAGTTCTTTGTCACGATTGTTTTGATTAACTGTCTGAAAATCCTGTTAAATATTGCTGATCACTCTGAAGAGAATGTTGTGAATCAGCTCCAGTGTTACTGTGTGGTGGCTACCATCCTGTGCTGCCAGCTGGTGGTCTGCTGGATGTGTTCCTCGGCAGCCGAGTGCTCCGACAGAGCTGGTCTGTTGCTGTCCAGAAGGCGGCTGCCGCTGCATCCCGGGCCAGCAGTGGACGTTCTGCAACTTCCAGCGGGGAGACTGTGGTGTCACCGCCAGACACCACACTTGCTAGGTGGTAGCTTAAATCGGCCGCGGTCCATGTAGTACATGTCGGACCCGCGTGTCGCCACTGTGATCGCAGACCTAGCGCCACCACCAAGGCAGGTCTCGTGATACGAGAGTGGACTCACCCCAGTTGTACGAGAACCAAGCTACCGCCCAGTTGTATGAGGACCTAGCTACCGACCAGATGTACGAAGCTCTTCTCTCTCATTAGCCGAGAGACAGAATAGCCATCAGCTAAGTTAATGGCTACGAACTAGCAAGGCGCCATTTGTATCAGTGCCTATAGCTTACGAGTATTCAAGAGAGATGTATTCCAAGGACTAAATAAAAGATAAGTAATAAGCATCTACATACTTTTCTTCTTATTCATTTATAAGTTCTCATGTTCCAGACTTCACGCCCGTCTGCTTTAGCCGTGCGTGCCCTATCGGCTACAGCGTTAGTCTAGCGTTCATTTTCAGCCATCAACTTCACGGTGTCGGCCCAGCTACCGACACAACATTTATTGGCGACGAGCAAACGAGTTTGTATTAATTCGTTTACAACATTGGCGACGATTTATAGTGTTCTGATTGCTTACATTTAATTGTGTCATGGCTTCGCCACATTCTCCAGATGTACTGTCCGAATTTTATCGCTTGCAGAATCAGCAGACGCAGGCGTTACTGGATGCCCTTGGACAGCTCGTCCAGGGTCAACGTGCGCTGCACACCGATGCGGCCGCCGCCGCTTCTTCGCTACCGCTGCCACTAAACGCTGTTGCACCTCCCTTTCGACCATACGTGGCAGCCGATGAGACCTGGCAAGAGTGGTCTCGCCAGTTCAACTTTCACCTTGCTGCCTACAGAATTCAAGGTAATGAGCGGCAGCCGTTTTTGCTTTCTTGTGTCGGTGTGTCCACATACCGTGTGATAGTGAAATTGTTTCCCCGACGCGACGTAGAAACTCTGTCCTACGAGGAAATTTTGTCTGCATTAGATGCCTATTTCAAAGAAACAGTTAATGTGGTTGCAAAACGGTATACGTTCTTTCGTATAAAACGTACGGCCGGTCAAACTAATAGGGAGTGGGTAGCAACATTGCAAGGACTTACTAGGGACTGTGCCTTTGAATGTGACTGTGGTCTTTCTTATTCAGATACAATGGTGCGTGATGCAATTGCACAGAACGTTTCTGATGTTCGCATACGGGAGCAAATTTTGAAACTAGTTAATCCCTCCCTTCAACAAGTGATAGACATATTGGATAGACAGGACACACTTGACTGTGCTCAGGAATCTTTTGAAACTTCGCCAGCCGTGTGTAACATTAACCGGCCCGCTGGACGCGCTGCGCGGCCCGGTAACCGGGCCTTGCGCACGTCGACACAGCGACCGCCGCGTGCTAAGCCAGGTGTGCCGCGCCAGCCCACAAATGCAGTGAAATCATGCCCGCGGTGTGCTACTAGACATTCGCGTGAACATTGCCCGTCACGCCAAGCTATTTGCTTTTTCTGCAATAAGAAAGGACATGTTCAAAGTGTTTGCCAGAAAAAGCTCAGATCAGACAATCACAATCATTCCAGGCCCTTTGCTTCGCGCCGAAATCGAACCAAGGACACTCAGGCTCGTGGACCTTCGCCTATGGACATTCATGTCGTTAATTCCGCTTCGTCCAGTGACACTTTCTCTAACAGTGACTGTGTTCGTCCCACAAAAACTGTGCGTCGACGTCGCCGGAAATCACGTCAATTAGCAAGTGATTCTGTACCAGTGTCTGTTCCAATTGCACAAAACAGTCGCTCTTGTCGTCAGCAGGACAATAAACTTTTTGTGGACTTAGACTTTGAAGGCAAAGTGATACCATTCCAGCTCGATACCGGAGCTGCAGTTTCATTGCTCAATCACGACATGTACAAACAACTGGGCAAACCTCCGTTGCGTTCCGCAAATGTTAAGCTAACTACATATTCCGGACAGAACATTCCTGTGTTAGGACAGTGCAGCCTTCTTGCAACATACAAGGGACAAACAAAACTTGTGTCATTTTACGTTCTTCGTTCTTCTTCTGCAGTGAATTTGTTTGGTCTAGATTTGTTTAAGTTGTTTAACATGTCTATTGTAAATCAGGTCCTATCAGTGAATCAGAATGTGCCTACAGACAGTGTTTCTCGGCTGTGTGACGAATTTGCAGACGTTTTTGCACCGGGCTTAGGTTGCGCTAAAAACTATGAAGCACATTTGGAACTGGAAGGAAACGCGCAACCGAAATTGTTCCGAGCGCGCAATGTTCCCCACGCATTGCGTCAGGAGGTCGCAAGAACATTGAACAATGTAGAATCACAAGGTGTGAGTGACTGTGCGCAATGCCTCTTTCATTTCAGCTCCGCTTCATCGCTTACGCCGTACAGGTGTTCCGTTTCTCTGGACGACGGCATGCGAACGCGCCTTTCGCCAGTTGAAATCGGCGTTGCTTTCTAATACTTGCCTTACGCCATTCGATCCCCAGAAACCCCTTTTGTTGATGGTAGATGCATCGGATTTCGGGATCGGTGCTGTGCTTGCGCACAAAGTTGGCTCCCATGATCGCCCTATTGCCTTTGCGTCCAAATTGCTCTCGTCTGCGCAAAGAAATTATTCACAGAAAGAGAAAGAAGCTTTGGCTCTCGTGTTTGGTGTTACTAAGTTCCATGATTTCTTGTATGGTCGTCACTTTACCATCATCACAGACCACAAACCTTTGACATCGCTTTTTCATCCGACCAAGCCTGTACCTCCACGTACAGCGCAGAAATTCATTCGCTGGTCTATTTTCCTCTCGCAGTACCGCTACGATATCTTGTATCGGTCCACTGCTAAGCACGGAAACGCCGATGCGTTGTCCCGTTTGCCTGTTGCTGAGGATAAAGCATTCGATTCTTCCGAACTTGCTTGCATGTTCCTTGATTCGGAAACCGATGAAGTGGTCGAATCGTTTCCGATTGATTTTCGTCGTGTCGCTACAGCCACAGCTGCTGACCCTGTCCTTGCTACTGTTTTACGTTTTGTTGCTACGCAATGGCCTTTGTCAAAGTCTCGGATCGAGGATCCGTTGGTTCGCCGATTTTTTGCTCACAAGGAGAGACTTTTTGTTCGACGTGGTGTTTTGTTGTTGCGTTCTGATAATGATCAGTCCAGAGTCGTGGTCCCACGTTCGTTACAGTCCTCTGTTTTACGGCTTCTTCACCAAGGACATTGGGGTATAGTGCGAACGAAACAACTTGCTCGTCAGCACTGTACTTGGTTCGGAATCGATGCTGCGATTACGCATATGTGTTCTTCGTGCCCGGCGTGTGCCGAACAACAGTCCGCACCGCCGCGGAAAGTCTTTGCGTGGCCAAAAGCCACTTCCCCTTGGCAACGCTTGCACATTGATTTTGCTGGTCCATTCTGGAATGCTCGATGGTTGGTTCTGGTCGACGCCTTCAGTAATTTTCCTTTTGTTGTCCGGATGTCTTCCACGACGTCCTCCGCCACCATCCAAGCGTTGTCTGCTATCTTTTGCATTGAAGGTCTTCCGCAGACTATTGTTTCCGACAATGGCCCACAATTCATGTCCGCAGAATTTCAGTCATTCTGCCAGGCCAATGGTATTCAACATCTGACATCCGCGCCGTTTTCGCCTCAGTCCAACGGTGCCGCTGAACGATTGGTCCGGACTTTCAAGTCACAGATGTTGAAATTGAAAGAGTCGCATTCTCGGGAGGACGCATTGTTGCTCTTTTTATCTTCGTATCGCTCTCAGCCCCGAGATGGTCGCTCACCGGCGGAGTTGCTCCACGGTCGTCCTCATCGCACCTTGATGTCTTTGCTGCATCCGCCGCATCAGGTTCCTGTGCAGCGGCAGACTCCTGCTTTTGCTCCAGGCGACATTGTATTTTATCGCAACTATCGAGGTTCACGGCGTTGGCTCGCAGGGCGCATTCTTCGCTGCCTCGGCCGCGCGATGTATTTGGTTTTGGGGGCCTCTGGTGAGGTGCGTCGGCATCTCAATCAGCTGCGCCTCTGTCGTCGCTCGGGTTCTGCCGCTCCCCGTCTGCTTTCAGCGACGGTGCCGTCCGGTCAGCGCCCTGGGGACCCATCTACTGGCTCGCCTCATCCCCAGGTGTTACCGACGATGCCTTCCATTTTGCCCTCTGGCGACGCGCCGCCGCCGCCGCAGCAGCAGCAGCCGCCGCCGCTTGTTCTCCCGCCGGCGCCGCCCGCATTCGACGCTTCGTTGCAGCCAGCCAAGCGCCTCCCAGGGTCACGCACCGCCGATCGCTTCCCGTGACCAGCTGTCCTCCGCCATGGAACTCCCGCCCGCTCCGGACCACATGACGTCATCGCGCGTCGGCTACCCCGACGCAATGGAAATTGATCCTTCGGTCACTCCTGTCTCTTTACGGGCGCATACACCGCATGTTGACGTGCACCCTGGACTAGTTTTTCCGGCGTTTTCTAGCTCCCCTCGGACCGAATGGCCGGGTGCGGGTGGCACAGCCTCGCCTGTTGTTAGGCTCCCCACCTCATCGCATACGTCAACATGTGGTCCTCCCCACGGCGGGCGGAAGCCTTATCACACAATCGTTCGCCGATTTGCGGGGGAGGAATGTGGTGTCACCGCCAGACACCACACTTGCTAGGTGGTAGCTTAAATCGGCCGCGGTCCATGTAGTACATGTCGGACCCGCGTGTCGCCACTGTGAACGCAGACCTAGCGCCACCACCAAGGCAGGTCTCGTGATACGAGAGTGGACTCACCCCAGTTGTACGAGAACCAAGCTACCGCCCAGTTGTATGAGGACCTAGCTACCGACCAGATGTACGAAGCTTTTCTCTCTCATTAGCCGAGAGACAGAATAGCCATCAGCTAAGTTAATGGCTACGAACTAGCAAGGCGCCATTCGTATCAGTGCCTATAGCTTACGAGTATTCAAGAGAGATGTATTCCAAGGACTAAATAAAAGATAAGTAATAAGCATCTACATACTTTTCTTCTTATTCATTTATAAGTTCTCATGTTCCAGACTTCACGCCCGTCTGCTTTAGCCGTGCGTGCCCTATCGGCTACAGCGTTAGTCTAGCGTTCATTTTCAGCCATCAACTTCACGGTGTCGGCCCAGCTACCGACACAACAGAGACTGCGCGTTTCCGCCATGGGGTTTTGTTCAAAAAATGGTTCAAATGGCTCTGAGCACTATGGGACTTAACATCTGAGGTCATCAGTCCCCTAGAACTTAAAACTACTTAAACCTAACTAACCTAAGGACATCACACACATCCATGACCGAGGCAGGATTCGAACCTGCGACGGTAGCGGACGTGGTTGCAGACTGTAGCACCTAGAACCACTCGGCCACTCAGGCCGGCTGGGGTTTTGTGACATCGGGCTTCAGCTCTTTAACGGTTTCCTTAGTACAGTAGCCACCGATGTGGTTATATTATTTATTCAGTTTCACACTTATGGCAGAGCATAGGATTCCATGTTTATTCAGTTTTATTTATTTCATCTTATCATTTTTTTCGTGGAAACGAAGAGAGCGGTAAAATTACCGGTGTAACAAACAAGTTCGTCCACGAATAAAATTTGCAGAGAAATATATGTACTTTGGTTTCAGTGGCTGAAACTTTACGGTCAAAATAGAATCCCTACCGTCTTTAATCCGGAACGGGACAAATACAATGAGGTGACACAATTTATGGGACGGCAATATGCACAAATAGAAAGGCGTACACCAAGTATAAAAGGACAGTGCTTTGACAGAACAGTCATTTGTACTCAGGTGATTCACGTGCAAAGGTTTCCGATGTGGCTTTGGCCGCAAGAAGGGAATTAACAGTCTTTGAACGCGGAATGGTAGTTGGAGCTATACACATGGGCTTTCCATTTCGGAAATCATTAGAGAATTTAGGATATCGATATCCACAGAATCAACAGTATCCTGAGAGTACGAGATTTTAAGCATTGTCTCTCGCCATGGACAACGCAGTGACCGATGGCCTTCATTTAACTACCGAGAGCAGCGACGTCTGCGTAGAGTTGTCAGTGCTAATAGACAAGCAATACTGCGTGAAATAAACGCAGAAATCAAATTGAGACGTACAACAAACAAATTTGTTAAGACAGTGCGGCGCAGTCTGGTTTTAATGGGCCATGGCAGCAGACGAACTGCGCGAATGCCTTTGCTAACAGCACGGCATCGTCTGCACCGCCAATCTTGAGTTCGTGACCATATCGGTTGGACCGTAGATGAGTGGAAAACCGTGGATTGGCCAAATGAGTCCCATTTCTGTTGGTAAGAGATGATGGCACGGTTCTAGTGTGGTGCAGACCCCACAAAGCCACGTATCCAAGTTGTCAACAAGGCGCTGTGCTAGTTGTGGTGGCTCCATAATGGTGTGGGCTGTGTTTACATGGACTGGACTGGGTCCTGGCTATGTTCGGCTACCTGAAAACCATTTGCAGCCATTCTTGGAATTCATGTTCCCAAGCAACGATGGAATTTTTACGCATTAGAATACTCCACGTTACTGTGCTACAGTTTTTCGCGATTGGTTTGAAGCACATTCTGGACAATTCGAGCGAATGATCTGGTCACTCAGAACCCCTGACGTGAACCCCCTCGAACATTTATAAGACATAATCGAGAGGTCAGCTCGTGCACAAAATCCTATATCGCCAATAGTTTCGCAATTATGGACAGCTACATAGGCAGCATGGCTCAGTATTTCAGAAGGGGACTTCCAACAACTTCTTGAGCCCCTGCCACGTCGAGTTGCTGCACTAGGCTGGGTCGTCGAGCAGAAGCGCAAAACTATAGACCTATATCTCTGACGTCGATCTGTTGTAAAATTTTAGAACATGTTTTTTGCTCGCATATCATGTTTCTGGATCGTTTCTGGAAACGCAGAATCTACTCTGTAGGAATCAACATGGATTCCGGAAACTGCGATCTTGTGAGACCCAACTCGCTTTATGTGTTCATGAGACCCAGAAAATATTGGATGCAGGCTCCCAGTTAGATGCTATTTTCCTTGACTTCCGGAAGGCGTTCGATACAGTTCCGCACTGTCGTCTGATAAACAAAGGAAGAGCCTACGGAATATCAGACCAGCTGTGTGGCTGGATTGAAGAGTTTTTAGCAAACAGAACACAGCATGTTGTTTTCAATGGAGAGACGTCTACAGACGTTAAGGTAACCTCTGGCGTGCCACAGGGGAGTGTTATGGGACCATTGCTTTTCACAATATATATAAATGACCTTGTAGATAATGTCGGAAGTTCCATGCGGCTTTTCGCGGATGATGCTGTAATATACAAAGAAAATGCAGCATTAGAAAATTGCAGCGAAATGCAGGAAGATCTGCAGCGGATAGGCACTTGGTGCAGGGAGTGGCAACTGACCCTTAACATAGACAAATGTAATGCATTGCGAATACATAGAAAGAAGGATCCTGTATTGTATGATTATATGATAGCCGAACAAACACTGGTAGCAGATACTTCTGTAAAATATCTGGGAGTATGCTTGCGGAACGATTTGAAGTGGAATGATCATATAAAAATAATTGTTGGTAAGGCGGGTACCAGGTTGAGATTCATTGGGAGAGCCCTTAGAAAATGTAGTCCATTAACAAAGGAGGTGGCTTACAAAACACTCGTTCGACCTATACTTGAGTATTGCTCATCAGTGTGGGATCCGTACCAGGTCGGGTTGACGGAGGAGGTAGAGAAGATCCAAAGAAGAGCGGCGCGTTTCGTCACAGGGTTATTTGGTAAGCGTGATAGCGTTACGGAGATGTTTAGCAAACTCAAGTGGCAGACTCTACAAGAAATGCGCTTTGCATCGCGGTGTAGCTTGCTGTCCAGGTCTCGAGAGGTTGCGTTTCTGCATGAGGTATCGAATATATTGCTTCCCCCTACTTATACCTCCCGAGGAGATCACGAATGTAAAATTAGAGAGATTCGAGCGCGCACGGAGGCTTTCCGGCAGTCGTTCTTCCCGCGAACCATACGCAAGTAGAACAGAAAAGGGAGGTAATGACAGTGGCATGTAAAATGCCCTCCGCCACACACCGTAGATTGGCGTGCGGAGTATAAATGTAGATGTAGATGTAGATGTAGGAAAAAGTAAGTCCGACACAATATTATGGGGTATCCCATGACTTTTGTCACCTCAGACTATCTACTGCTGTTCCTCAACAAGGAGTCTAGGAGTAATAATCGTTGAAATCTAAATTGAACTGGCAACATTTAACAGTAATGTGTAACAAGGTCTTAGGATCTCTCCATGTCCAACAAAAATTTGAAAAACTTCTCCCTATTCACCTGAGAAAGAAACTTGTACAAACACTGGTACTTCCACTTGTTGATTACAGCTATATTATGGCGCCTGGAATTTGTTATGAATGCCTGTGTTCCTTATATCTGCGATGTTCGACTCTTTAATGATGTTCCACCATCAGCTCAGCTATCCTGGCTGCTTGGAGGCAAGTGCAGAAATTTCCATACTCTCTGTCTTATTAACATACACTATCCCTCATATCTATGCTCAACCTTAACGCTCTTCTTTGAACAACATGGCAGAAACAAACGTTACCTGCCTGTCCCACTCCAAGGTTCAGCCACTTTTCAGTAGCAGGAACCCGACTCTCTAATAATCTACTTCATTGTATTAATGAACTGAATAACGTACTAAGTTTCAAAGTAGAGTTAGTGAAATACCTACTGAAGCAACAATCATGACTGCCATTGGCCCTGTCCCACTCATTACTCCTGTACATCCTTCTTTCCAACCAAATCTAGCTCATTTCCCAATATTTTTAGCTGGTGCAGTCTCTCTAAATGTTGTTTCCCCAGAGCTCGCTATATCAGAAAAGGTCTATTTAGTAAACCTATAAATTCATTCTGTGTTTTCCACTATTATTATTATTATTGTTACTATTGTCATTGTTAGTGGCAGCAGCATTGTGGTAGAATTACTACCAGTATTAACTTTCTTAGTTTACAACCAGAATTATTTAATCACATTGTCTCTATAGACACTCAAATCATTTCAGTACTGTTTGTCATATTAAAATTATTATTTCTTAGGTTACTATGATCCTAAAAAGACACTTTGTGAGAAACCTTGATCCGATGTAGTAAGATAGGGGGTGATGGTTCTAATCAGATCCGGTTAAATAAATATATAAAAATAAAGTAGTAGTCACCATTTAAAAGGACACTTTGGAACACTGTAAACGGCGTAAAACTGGTACATGTACCTCCCTCTCCCCAACGTAGGCATAAGTCATGGTAGTCGTGTAGATGTTCGTATACACTGTATACAATCAATTCAATTAAATGGGCTGAGATGGCGAGTTGACGGAATGGCAGAAATGGAACTGTAGTGTCTGGACACGCCCATCCTCACACGAAGTTACACTGTCTGTAGGTGGATCTACGTGGACTGTCCAACGGGGCTACAAAGCAAGGAGTATCACGCACAGTCCTGCAACTCGGCATAGGGATTATTGTCTTACGCAAACCTACCCCACAGGGTCTGAGCATGAGTCTCGTGACTCGTTCAATCGGTTTCAAAACCGACAGGAATTTTCACAATGAGAGAAGGCCTCCTCGACTACTTTCAGGGAAAACATTTCGACCGAAACTGCCCTGCAGAACGTGATTGTTCACAGCAGAAGGCAAAGTTCCATGTTTTCAAAGTGCCAGACAACGCAGAAATTGGACAACAGCTCTCTGGAGACGTTGACACTTTCTAAATATATAATTCTACCGTTGTAACGGAAAGAACGTGACGCAGCTATTACGTTTTACTTGGAAACTATATAAATTTTAAATTGTGATTACAGATTCTGATCTAGAATAACCTTAGCTGCTCTACGTTTGAACATGAAGACAACTGTGCAAATTAATTTCTATGCGTGTCATAACAATTAATCTAACTGCGTCTGACTATCTCTAAAGGAGACTAAATGCAAGGAATGGTTATCAATAATTCGCAGAATGGCTTTCTCATGAAACAATCACACACAATTGTTAACTGTTACGTAACGTAAATACGCCCTGTTTGGAAAACGCATCTACTGAATTTACACGAAAACCTTGCGAATGACTGTTTCTAATTTCATCTGAAACGATTCGTTTAGGCCCTACAACAGGTTCTTACAGCTCAGCTCTACTCTGCACGCAGAAAGAATGTGAAATTCTGAACTGCGTGTTCCTAGAATAAATCACTGCACGGCAAACTGCCTTGTCATATTTTATTTCACTTTAGTAAATTGAACTTTTGTCCCTTTCCGAAAGTACGGTTCACTGTCCACGCAATAGAGCAAGGCATTACACTGCAGGTTTCACCAACCTTCGTGAAATATTTATAAACGACGAAAGTAAAGTATTCTAGAGTTATACTGAATCCTTTTAATGAGACACGAAAGAAACGCGAACTAGCAGGAACAATAACTTTCTCTTAGTACTGTAATATACCATAAAGATGACTTCTACGCGTGATATTTAAATTACTTAAAATTACTCTTTGACTTTTTAAATGAAATACTTTTAACTTACAGCAGAGGGAGGAAATTAATTAGTATACTGAACAAATGACTGATAATTAAACTTGGATACCAGCACTTACAAATTGTAAGGCGCCATGTCAAGGATTGCACAAGCCCTCCCACCGGAGGTTCGAGTCCCCTCCCTCGGGCTGAGTGTGTGTGTTGTTCTTAGCATAAGTTAGATTAAATTAGTTTAAGCAGAGTGTAAGTCTAGGGACCGATGACCTCAGCAGTTTGGTCCCTTAGGAATTCACACACATCAGAACATTTTTTACATATTGTTAAACACAGTAAAATCCTTAGACTACAATAATTACTTTGCTAGAGCTTGTAGCAAAATAAACTCAGTGCAGATTACCTATTTAAAAAGTGCCGTTTCTACATAAAACCATCTCAAATCATCCCTTACCCTTAATCCTCAATTAGGGAGCATCCGAAATGAAATTCCATTCTCTGTGCGACACGTCCACCATCCACTCACCTCCCTCGCTTTCCTTCTCTGGCCGTCAACTGCTTCCCTAGCTCGCCCGAGCTCTACTCAGTAATACAACCTCTGCTAGCCAAAGAACAGGTACCATTCATGTTTTGAGCCATGCAAAGGAGCTCACAGAAGTGAACATTGAACAGTCAAATGTACCAAATAAACTGTCATTTCTCACAATATGTACATCTTGAATAACCTTTTCTCCTAATATGGTCACCTTTCAACGTGTATTTTCAAATAGTGCACAGTGTAGAGTGAAACGAAGACCCAATGGTAAGTTTAACACGTAGCATGCGGAAGGTGCATCTCGACCTGGAGTTGGTTATGTGAAGTTTCGGAGGTATTTATCGAATCATGATTTGGGTCTACTCAATCAAGGTCCAGTGAACATGAATCAGGACGTTTATTTCAAAGTCTCGGCAACCAAGTGTTGTCTTTCTACTAGACGTTAACGATGAGTCTGCTGTGGACACTCCTTCCAAGATGATGACAGTCATATTCACCGGACTGCACTCATATGTTCTGACGAAGATTAAGGCCTTCTATTGCACCCTGACAGCCGCTGTACATTACTCAAGCTGAATCCCATAGAAAATGTCCTGCACTATTTTGTAACTAATAATCGCCATCCTCACAGTTTGGAAACTCGACATATTATGATAATCAACTAGTGGCCTCAGTTGGATACGACGTGCCCTTCCAAAGCCACTTGTGAGCTCTCTGTCTCTCTCTCTCTCTCTCGTCAAATTGACGGTATTATGAAGGCTGCGGTTGGTATTATCTTGATGTCTCCATGGGCGCTCGCTCTCCGTCACTCAATGACAAGCAAAACTATGCTTTTAAACTTGAAGTGACTGTAGCGACAACATCGAATTACATGAAAACAACACCATACAGAAGCTTTATCCTCTTCCCCATTGAAATGTATCACAACAAAAAGCATAGTCAACATTACTTAAACATGTAGTTCACTTAGCAGCTACATCGACGCACTGCAAGTTATTAGGTATATGAATTACATGTCTGTGGAAACTTCATACGCCCGTTGCATTTTACAGTCTACAAAAAATTTGGTCAGTGAACGCATCCACAAAATTTTTACTTACATCATGACAGGTAATACGAGTATCTGGTTATCTGATGAGGCATTCTGCTCATAAAATTGATCCGTGTTCTGTTATTAATACGGATGCGTCGATCAATATGAACAATCATTTCGTTCATTCTCCAGTTTCATTGTGTAAAATATCGCCTTTATTGTTGAAACTACCTGGCAGATTAAAACTATGTGCCGGACCGAGACTCTGTGAGGACTGGGCGTGAATCGTGCTTGGGGAGCTCAGTTGGTAGAGCACTTGCCCGCGAAAGGCAAAGGTCCCTAGTTCAAGTCTCGGTCCGGCACATAGTTTTAATCTGCCAGGAAGTTTCATATCAGCGCACACTCCGCTACAGAGTGAGAATTTCATTCTACATTTATTAATGATGTACGCAATTGCAGTGTCCCTTTTGCAATATTCACCATTATCGAGGTGAAACATAAATAAAAATGACTGTATGTGACTCAAAATGAACTGCAAACATCGATTTATCTGCGAAAGGTAATAACACTAACTGTAAAAATATACAATATAGATCGATAGATGCAGAAAAGACATTATTTTTATTGTATGAGATTATAATGTGTAAGTAATTAAAAGAAGTATTATTATCTTTGTAAGAGTATAAAACACAATGCAATGCTCATTCTTCTGTCTAGTCTGTTTTGTTCTGTTCGTTCTGGTGGTAGTTCGAATAAGGTACGCAAGCTATTGTGCTGCGCTAGCATTTGTTTCTGTCGTAGCGTAATTGCAAATATTTAATGGTGTAAACTGTGTCCTAGTAAGAATATATTAGTATAAAGTGATCTCCGTGTGTTATTTCAAGAACCTACGCCACATTTATCTTATGAAAAGAATATCTAATGAAAATTACTTATCATGTTTCCAACTGCTGCGGAGCGAGTAACACTGATCTCTGACTGTTAACAATTAGCCGCCATTACGCGGTATATTTAAAAATATTTTTTCACAGCACATTGTCTGATAGCCGGAGCGAAGGAAATGATGCAAAAATATTCAGTGAGATTAATTGAAGGAATCCAGTGAAATAATTTTATTAAGACTTGTCTATTTTCTGTGATAGTAATAATTTCCGATCAGTGAACTGGAGCTGAGTAATACTCCGCTATTGCATTTACAGTAATTTGTAGGGAGCCTGGCGCTCGATAAAATCAGATATAATACGTAACTGGCAACGTACGAAATTCGTTATTTTGCTTATTATATCTCTTTTTTGAAAGCTAAACGTAAAAACTAACTTCACTAAAAATCAATAACAGATCACGATAAATCAAAGGACAAACAAATTTACTAGGAGAGTGTTTCCTCCAAAATAAATAGTTATACATTATTTTTTTTACAGAGATATAATACATTGTTACAAACTGTAGAATTATCTTCTGTTTTGTCAAATGTGTACTTGTTGTCTGGATGGTGGTTGCAATATGATCTGAAAATATTTTTTATTACGTAAAGTAATGCGACGGCTCATTTAGGGATAGCTTGTGAGTTGCCATATCGGGAAAAGGACGTGCGCATGCGCGTGTGTTGCAGACGCCATGTGTACACTCTTTAGTTTCATTGTGAGACGGTTTCACAACGCTTTTGAGCTTGGCTTGCGAGTAGTTTTGCAAGTGGCTCCACAGAGATCCTTTTGGTTCTACTTGACTAAGTGAAGATGATCGAGGTCTGCGGAATAGCAGTTTCGTACGCCACATTGTTACACAAATGGAGGTTACTGCTGTTTTAAACCTGTGTATTACCCGATCACTACTCTCGTGAATTTGTTCCTTGTGGCAGGTTAAACTTTAAAAAAAGGGAGGTTTACTGATACGAACTATCAGTTATGGTAACTAGATGCTGGCCGGCCGCTGTGGCCGAGTGGTTCCAGGCGCTTCACTCCGGAATAGCGCGACTGCTACGGTCGCAGGTTCGAATCCTGCCTCGAGCATGGATGTGTGTGATGTCCTTAGGTTAGTTAGGTTTCAGTAGTTCTAGGGGACTGATGACCTCAGATGTTACGTCCCATAACGCTCAGAGCCATTTGCACCATTTGAACTAGATGCTGAAGTGTGAGGTATGTATTAAGGAGACGCTTAGAATTTAAGTAATCGACTTTGTATGCTGAGCAAATTGCCTATTGACTGTATGTACCATTCGCATATTTCACATATTGCATGAGTGGAATAAAATTAAGTTCACATGCTCTGGTAAAATAAAATTGGAACGGGCGCGTACTGTTGACTGTACTAACCATGTTTTGCACTAACTGGACGTCAAATTCCCAACCTAACATCTGCCCGATCTGTTGAGGCTTTTAGCATGTCGCAAACTGCAAAACTTCTCATCCTACTAAAGTAGGCGCAATTCATTTTCTTTTAGTTTTGTGAGCAAAATCGCTATAGTTTTTACTTTCGAAGGCAGAATAAAATTCGCATCTCATCAGTCTGCGACATCCAACGAAGTGCATAAACGTTCAGCACCGCCGCCGATTACAAATGATCAGACAGCAGAGGCATAGCATGTCCACTCTGCTAACTCCGAAGAAAAAGCATCTATGTTACGCAATTTCTTTCAGCTTGATGGACAAATTACACGACCTGAGAGTGTCTCCCGTGTTCAAATCAGTGTATGTAAATAAACTGTTATGCACACGTATATTACAAACATTTCAGACATGTGAAGTAACATTACAGAATACAGCCTTTCGCAGCGTTTGCTCACATCTCGCAAAAAACACAATCATTTTACGTTTGACAACAACAAGCTGTCATTCAACAGGACTCTGCTGTTTTATACACTATGACAATGCGATACTATACCACACTGGTGTTTACGAAACAAGTAGTAAGCGTCTCTTGTAATGTAACCTCCCACAAGATTGTACCGTGTCTCTACCTTTGAATACATCGAAATCAAATACTATCTACGTGCTTCTATTTGACATTTTTGATTTGTAAGCCCCTCCCTGCCGACATGTTAGTAAAGTTTCTACCACACAGAAGGCAGTTAACTGCAATAGCAGCAGATCATGCGTTCTAGTTTTGTAAGAGATCTACGTACGAGAAAGCAAAAAACAAAATCATTTCTCGGTTCAACAACAAGCTATAATTCAAGTGTTGTCTGCTTTACAATTACAGGTTATGAGACACGAAATAACACAAAACTTGCGGTAAAACCTAGGTATAAACACGCAACTGTAACGATAATAATAAAAACAGTCAGTATCCCACAAGAACAGATACAGCCGATTTCTACTAGTTTTATGAGCGAAATCGGTGCAGTTTTGAGAGAACTATCTGTATACTTACTTCAACCAGTTATACCACCTATAAGATTTTACCGCTTCTCTGTCTTCTGACGCATCCAGAAACAAATGCAGTCTGCATGTTGACATTGAGCACATTACATACGCACGCATCACTAAAATGGAGCTGTAGGCCAGTGGTCGAAGTCACTCGCACAGACCTGCTCAAAGTTCTGTCAACTGTACTGGAGAAAGATCATATCCAACAGACAATCAATCACAGGAGATTGTTCCTCTATTGTTCCTTCATAAGCAGTTTAATACATTGTTTTTCCGGTTGTAACAACTCAAACCGTGTACGACTACAGCTTTATACTCCGCCATACACTTCGTCTTTCTACCATGACTTCGAGGCCTGTGTCAACCCTTAAACCCACATTAGCACATTTCGATCCATTGACTCTCACAGAATACTGAACATCGCATGGTGTAAACTATGCAGCTCCCATAACACACAGGTTGGTAGAAATGAAAAACAGAGGTGTTGTTTCTCCTTGACAAGATTGTGGAAGACATCGCAACATATGGAAACTGGAAAACTTTGCTGCATTGCAGAGCGTTTCCTCCAACTGTCTGAAGCTGAGGATGTATACAGTTAATCTGATCTTCCACAGCGTCGGGGTAGCGGATGTCTTAGTGTTCCGTTTCGAAGAACATTGCTCCCTCATTTTGCAGTCGTATACTTGATTAATGTTCCAGTGCTGACCATGGCAGGGGGGGTGCTGTTTACAACACGTACGAGGTGGTAGAAATAGAAAGAGGTACTGTTATCTTTATATTTAATCCCATGCTGCACAGCGAAAAGTAGTATATATCCAGGCATTCCACCAACGCTCCCTCCATCTCAACCGAGTGTCAGTCAGTCATTAAGTGGTAACCAACAGCTTACCAGTGGGTGGATGGGATGGAAAGACTCTGTTGATATGGAAAGATGTACTGTAATATGCACCGCAGTTGATATGATGATCACTTTGCAATACAGTCGTTTGACTTTAGAAAGTGGATACCTCAAGAGGTCACTAGAGAACACTTTCGAGACATAAATCAACACCACAATATTGCAAAAAGTAGGAAACGCGTCGTTAGATATGAGACAGTCCTTAACACTTGTAAACTCAATTTTACTACATTAAGAGACAGTTCAAAATCACTGCCACACTCCTTAGAATGTGAGTTGACAAACTCCGTCACGTAAGTCATTCCAGCAACCTTTAGGCAAAATTAAATATTTTTATGAACAAGAGATTTTGGAACATCTGGAATACCAACAATTCGAAGTAATTTTTCTCTTTAAAAGGCTTTCCCTGACCTACGAAACACCGTTCCGGACACGAGTGATTGGTCATAAAGTGTATGTTGAATTAACAAATCAAAAGCAGCGCGATCTACAGCGGCAAGCGCTCTGTGGGAATCTCAAAATTAACATTGCGTCACCAGTAATTTCTCTGTACTCATGACTGAGCTATCATTTGAGCACTTTTTGAACTTTAAATGACAAGAACTTCTTTTTTCTGAATCAGGATTCAAACCAAGCACCTACAACGAGTGTAACTATCGAAAGCTTCCGTTGCCGACCGAGACTCGATAACAGCAACGTTTGTCATTGGTTAATAGGCCTAAATAGTCATAAACAGAGAATTTTTCACAAGCATCAGTTAGCAAATCTGAACTTGAAAATATTTGTGCTCTGCCTGAAATGCAACACCCTTATCTTTGTTGGCTAACCACGAAAAATGTTTAATATAATTTCAGATAGCAAAGTTTACACATGATTAAAAGGAAGAGCCAAGATGTAAAGCTTTTTGCCTAGGACTCGAACCCAGAACGTGATCAGATTATTAGCTAAGTAAAATTAGATGCTAGATACCGAATTTTTTCACCAGTGGCGATATGTTTGATTCTGAAACCAGGATAGAATCTTTTTGCCTGACCGGGAGTTGAACCCGACAGCTACCACCGTTGGTTTCTGTCCACAAATTGTTTTCTCATCAGCAGTAAGATCTCTGCGTGTCTACGTCTACTTCCACATGGTTACTCTGCAATTCACACTTAAGTGCCTGGCAGAAGGTTCATCGGACCGTTTTCATACTACTTCTCTACCATTCCACTCTCGAATGGCGCGTGGGAAAAAGGAACATGTAAATCCTTCCGTTCGAGCTCTGGTTTCTCTTATTTTATTATGATGATCATTTCTCCGTACGTAGGTGGGTGTCTACAAAAAATATTCTCGCATTCGGAAGAGAAAGTTGGTGATTGAAATGATGTAGT
This sequence comes from Schistocerca serialis cubense, assembly GCF_023864345.2. NCBI lineage: Eukaryota > Metazoa > Arthropoda > Insecta > Orthoptera > Acrididae > Schistocerca > Schistocerca serialis. The sequence goes on along the minus strand of NC_064638.1, from coordinate 63,152,033 downwards.
GAAGATTGTTTACCACTGCTCTTTATCAACGGAGAATACACAGGTGAATTATTGGGCTGTATAACTATACTGCAACAGTAATTTCGTGAACAAGCAATGCATACGAACTGCAGAATTTAATAGTGCCTTGGCTTCCAGTTCTGTATGTTCCTGACCTAAACTAACTCTGCATTATTTCAGACCACAGTTACTGCAGTCATACTAACACCAACAGTGTTCGTGTTCGGTCACTTGATTTTGTAATCACTGAAATGAAAGTCACATGACCTCCTTCCGTTGTGGGAGATTAGTTTCAAATCGGTATGCTTTTCCCCTTCTAACCAGCGAAATGCGACAAAATGCAGCCAGTAATTGATTCACAAAACGCTATTTAGTGCTGTTAAGAAGAATTCTTTTAACGTTGTCGTAGGTGAATAATTTAGCTTGATCTTAAAGCATCTTAAGTAGCAACGTTCACATATTTACAGAATAAGAAAAGCTTATTATCCAGGTAGGAAAAGGTTTAAAAACAACATCTGTAAAGTCTGGGCCAGGTCGACTTTTCGTCTGATAACAACATAGTTTGCCCGAAAAGCGCTTGTGTTTGTGAAAATCATTAGTTTAAATCGAGTTTAACATCTAAGTGTATGGTAGGGTTTGCCAGCCTCCAACGAGCAATGGAAGCCATATCCACAAATGTTTACAATGCTACGAATATTTCGAACGTTACAAATGACGTTGTCTTTCTAAACTAAAAATTCTGTGTTTACAACGAATTAAAATTTGTAGAAGCGGCAGAATTCGAACTCGATAACAAGAGAGTGAATCGCTCTCACAGACCTCTCTGATGTGATATGTGGGGTAACACAGGTGACTAAAATACGATAGCCGAAAAAACACGACCTGTGCCTCAACGTGAATCTACATTTTACCTTTTACTATTACTACGTATGACGTTTAGAAACAAAATACATTACACAATACTCTAAATAATACTCACAAGGAACTAATTTATTAAACCTGTTTTTCAAAGCATGTAATCGGGAATGAAACTGAATTCTGAGACGAAAGATGTGCTGTCTACCTTGTATTGCACTTAATTTCCTCCTGGCTTATCAGTGGGTTCTAACTGCGAAATGTCTCAGCTCAAGGGATTTATCAAAGGTAGCATTATTGGGTTTTATGAAGACAGATAGTGTATCGGCGCTATTTCCTGCGCCCTAGGATACAGCAAATTATCGATACAGCTATGGGTGAGGAAGGTGGTGGAAGAAGGCCACGTCAACTGACCACATCGCCCTGGACGTCCACGGATAGCCACGGAGTATAAAGACAATAGTATACTCTACTGCAGTGATGAAGACCCTTTCGGGACTAGCACAGAAATTACGAACATCCCCCTGATAAGTGAGAGCAGGTGGACAATTCGTTGTCGCCTCACAGGAACGTACGCACAGAAATAGGCGGTTAAAGCAATGTTGAAGGAACAACATAATGCAGATTAAACTTTGCACTGGCGTACAGAAAGTAACTGATTTCCTACTGGAAGCGAGTTGTATTTACGGATGAGAAGGTGTTCTCTACTGTACCAAATACTTCAGTCCTTATATATTGACCAAGTGGAGCGAAAGTTGACAGCAAATATGTCAACCAGAGGGAAAGATGCGGCCGAACTGCTATCACGGCTTTTTGATGGATATCAGCAAATTGTTGCGTCGTTCTGTGACAAGTGGACCGTCAATTTTTGAGCCATGGTATAAAATAAGTACCTTTGAGATACTTATAAACGCCGTTGTCGGCAGATAAACAAACATAACCGTAAACTGCATGAAAACGACGTATTTCTGCCACCAAACTGAGCACAATAGACAAATAATACAGAAAAATAACAAATAATTGTTGCCCGTCCGTCTGCTGCAGCGGTAGGAATTTTCACATGTTCCTCATTTTAATCTACAGATGGCAGCACTAGCAAGACGTGGACGATGTTAAAGTGTGTGGGAGGGTATCTTCCACTGCCCATGACTGAAATGTCAGTAATTCTCCTCTTAAAATAGTGCAAAATAAAAAGCCGATCGTAAACACTACGGACAACAAGGAAATAGTTTTTGATATGTGGTGCGACAGAAGAGTACTTTAGAATAGGTGGCTGGACTGCGTAGCTAGCGAATCAGATTGGAGAGAAAAGAACGTTACGGCACGAGTTCTATAAAAGAAGGAGTACTAAGGCCACAAGGACTAGTCACACGGTTGACGGCTGAAAGTGTAGAGTGCAAGAATGGTTGAGGAAGGACAGGACTTGACAAGATTAAGCAGTTCAAGTGGTTGTAGGTTCCATTAGTTGCCCCGGCCTGCACACAATAGACGAGCTAGGTAGCTGTGTCAAACCAGTATCCGGGCTGAAGATCACAACAACAACAACATGTTTAAGGAACCTACCGGTGGATATAATCTTACAACACGATTTTAATTCTGTACAAACACAGTAAACACATAGAAAGTAGGTCATCGAATTGGCAGTCTTAATTTTTGAATTAGTTTGAAACTAATTATTATTTATTATTTAAAATTATTAAATTTATTATTTTCTTGAATTTCAAGTAAACCTTTGTCATCCCACACATATCTCTCGTCGAATTGTAAGAAGATTAAACAGCTAGCAATAAGCATATGGTTGGAAATTTTACAGTCATTTTCTGGTGCTGGAGTGACTAACATCTGTAGTGAAAACTTCTGACATACTGACAGACATGTCCTACAACAAAATAATATTACCTATTTAAACGAAATACCTGGCTTTGAAGCCTTTTCTGGTACACATTTCTAAATAATTACAAAGCAAAATTTTCTTACAGTTTCATGCTATTCGGTGCTTCGACACTGCTACGTCATTAGTATTACATATTTTGACATTTTTCTCACAACACGCTTTGCAAATTCTCATGACAATGGATTATTTCATTCTTTTGAAAATACATATTAACAATGACGTAAGGAATTATTACGAGGGCAGTTCAATAAGTAATGCAACACATTTTTTTTCTCGGCCAATTTTGGTTGAAAAAACCGGAAATTTCTTGTGGAATATTTTCAAACATTCCCGCTTCGTCTCGTATAGTTTCATTGACTTCCGACAAGTGGCAGCGCTGTACGGAGCTGTTAAAATGGCATCTGTAACGGATGTGCGTTGCAAACAACGGGCAGTGATCGAGTTTCTTTTGGCGGAAAACCAGGGGATCTCAGATATTCATAGGCGCTTGCAGAATGTCTACGGTGATCTGGCAGTGGACAAAAGCACGGTGAGTCGTTGGGCAAAGCGTGTGTCATCATCGCCGCAAGGTCAAGCAAGACTGTCTGATCTCCCGCGTGCGGGCCGGCCGTGCACAGCTGTGACTCCTGCAATGGCGGAGCGTGCGAACACACTCGTTCGAGATGATCAACGGATCACCATCAAACAACTCAGTGCTCAACTTGACATCTCTGTTGGTAGTGATGTCACAATTGTTCACCAGTTGGGATATTCAAAGGTTTGTTCCCGCTGGGTCCCTCGTTGTCTAACCGAACACCATAAAGAGCAAAGGAGAACCATCTGTGCGGAGTTGCTTGATCGTCATGTGGCTGAGGGTGACAATTTCTTGTCAAAGATTGTTACAGGCGATGAAACATGGGTTCATCACTTCGAACCTGAAACAAAACGCCAATCAATGGAGTGGCGCCAACCCACTCCCCTACCAAGAAAAAGTTTAAAGCCATACCCTCAGCCGGTAAAGTCATGGTTACAGTCTTCTGGGACGCTGAAGGGGTTATTCTGTTCGATGTCCTTCCCCATGGTCAAACGATCAACTCTGGAATGTATTGTGCTACTCTTCAGAAATTGAAGAAACGACTTCAGCGTGTTCGTAGGCACAAAAATCTGAACGAACTTCTCCTTCTTCATGACAACGCAAGATCTCACACAAGTCTTCGCACCCGAGAGGAGCTCACAAAACTTCAGTGGACTGTTCTTCCTCATGCACCCTACAGCCCCGATCTCGCACCGTCGGATATCCATATGTTTGGCCCAATGAAGGACGCAATCCGTGGGAGGCACTACGCGGATGATGAAGAAGTTATTGATGCAGTACGACGTTGGCTCCGACATCGACCAGTGGAATGGTACCGTGCAGGCATACAGGCCCTCATTTCAAGGTGGCGTAAGGCCGTAGCATTGAATGGAGATTACGTTGAAAAATAGTGTTGTGTAGCTAAAAGATTGGGGAATAACCTGGTGTATTTCAATGCTGAATAAAACAACCCCTGTTTCAGAAAAAAAATGTGTTGCATTACTTATTGAACTGCCCTCGTAATTAAGAATCCAGAGTGTCGCAAGAAGGAAAACTATCACGTGATAATGTAAGAATAATACATTGCCTTTAAAGTTTTTGTGATTTGTGCTACTATTTACACACCTATAATTATTATTAATAATAGTAATTTTGTTACTATGATCATAATCATCATTATGATTATCTTTATTCTTCCAAGGGTCACCTGCCAATGATATAGGAATCGTCAAGGTAATCCGATATAGAGCAGTGGCTCAAAATACACAATGATCAGAATACACAACATGGTTTATGAGGATACGACAGGTGGTTTATGAGGACAGGATAGGTGGTTGGCTGTGAACTTGATTAAGGAACCATTTTGGCATTTGGGATTTGCTTTAGTGATTTAGCAAAACTACAGGAAACATTTAGGAAATCTACAGGAAACCCAAATCAGGATAGTGGGACAGAGCAACTCCATCCTCTCGAATATGATGTCAGTGTCTTAACAGCTATACTACTCCATTTGATAGGTCCTTATTGCACAGTCTTCCTTGATCTGCACACAATTTGATTCAGGTAACTCATAATAAAGGGTGTAACAGGCATAAGTGCTGTAATTTAATTATAATTAAGGCTATCAGTATAGACCAATCATTTTGAGTCCACGTGTCCACACTGCAACACCTGACGTGCTGCCCAGGGGAAAACAAGCATTAAGAGCTTGCTAGTCCCAGTTCATTCTATATTTTTCTGTTTAAAATTTTATCTCAAGGGATACATATTTTTACTGTTCTTAGGAATCTCGTTTTGGCAGTCTGAATCTTGTTTTGTCTACGTCCAAGTCCACAGTTCCGTTCTTCATCACTGAAAAAACTAATGACCCCCTCTGGAGACTCGTGTACTATTAAGATACTGCTATGCCCCTCGCGACAACTCCAGTTTGTTCAGAAAGCTGATTCCATGCTGTCCGTCCAGGTAGCTACGATGGTAGCGCTGCAGACTGCTAACCGAAGTGGCCCAGATTCAATTCCCGGCCAGGTCGGAGATTTTCTGCGCTCAGGGACTGGGAGTTGTTCTGTCCTTACGTTTATATCATCATAATTGACATTCCACTTAAGAGGTGGGAATGTCCCAAACGTCAATAAGTTAAAAAAATAAAAGAATAAAAAAAATCTATGCTCACACATATTCAACAATGCCCCTCAGTCCATCTGAAGAACTGATTCAGCATGCCCCATGATGATAGAGATTCTGAACTGATGTTGACATTGTACTACGTTTTCCGCCACTGTACTTATAAATTACTATAATGTTTATATTTGGTGTAAATACAACATTTGTGGTAATTTGGGGTATATACCGTCCCATCGATAGAAATATTGTTCGTAGAAGGAACCACAAATTTAAAAATTTAGCCTTATACGATTTCGGATATAATGTAGCTATTTCTCGCCATGATGACAAATATTTTTGGAGATAGTTGGCTTTTACTATAGAGTTAAAGGAGCTACAAAATACAGGGTGTGAAAGAAAAGTGTCGAATAGTTTGAGAGGTGGTAGTACTCATCGGAACAAGAGAAATAAGTCCAAAAAACGTGGGTCCAGAAATGTGTACCTTCTGCGAGAAAGATATGTTTACAGGACCAACGTGGCTTCCGTTCATGACAATGCATTCCTCTGCCCTCAGGTGTAAGGAACGATGCACCCTTTGAAGTATACCTGGTTGTATCTGTTGGCACGAATTGCAGGCGCGACACTGTAGTGTCTCTACATCGTTGAGTGGCGTGGCGTAGATGGTTCAAATGGCTCAACATCTGAGGTCATCAGTCGCCTAGAACTTAGAACTACTTAAACCTAACTAACCTAAGGACATCACACACATCCATGCCCGAGGCAGGATTCGAACCTGCGTACGTAGCGGTCGCGCGGTTCCAGTCTGAAGCGCCTAGAACCGCTCGGCCACACCGGCCGGCGCTAGGCGTAGATCAAATCCTTTAAGTGTCCCCATAAGCAAAAGACTTGGGGATTGAAATCTGGGAAACGAGCTGGCAAAGGTGTAAACTTCCCCCCGCTCTCCGCTCCCCCTTCCCCCAGCCAGTCCAGAGCTCCTGAAATGTATACATTAGAAGCATGCCCACAATGTGACGAAAGTGTGCTGGTGCGCCATCATGCATCAACCACATTGGCTTTTGTTACTGCAATGCTGCAGACTCCAGCAAGGAAGGGAATACATTAATGAGAAAGTCCAGATAATGCCACCCCCCCCCTTCCCCAAGTTCTAAGTTCTAGGGGTCTAGGGGACTGATGTCATCAGATGTTAAGTCTCATAGTGTTCAGAGCCATTTGAGAATCACAGATTATCTCGGGCGGACTACGTGGTGCTTCCAGGAACTGATTCTTTTTGATGAGGGTCTCAAACATCTTAACCGAGGGGTGGGTACCGAGAAATGCTTCTCCAAATTCTTCGAGAGTTCAGAAGTGAACTTCGTGGTTCTTCATCTTTTTTGTGGCCGACCCGTCTATGTACCCACAGATAAATTCAAGCTTTGCTCTGGGAGACCCTGAAGAAGGCCGTTTTAGCACGTATGGCACTATTAATCTATGGCAAAGTATACCTGCCCATACGTTGATGGAGAACCCTGTTGATGCCTTCTTACTTGAACTGCTTCGGGATTTCCAACTGCCCATACATGCTGGTTATGGAAATACAGAACACCATCTCTTGTGAACCCATCTCATCGGTAAATAAAATCTCGGTTGTGAACAGCGGATCTGCAGCACACTTCTGCAACAGCCATTGACAGAACTGGCGTCTGGCATGTTAATCATGTGGGCTTAGGATCTGAGCGCACTGTAGATGATGTGGGTATCGCAATTGTTCATGACGTCCCCCGAAATAAGAAAGTGAGGCAGGCCTTCTGCTGTTGCTAATCGTCGCACACTAGACCCAGGATTTCATCCACTGAATGTAGCACACGCTCCACTATGTCAGGCGTACGAACTGTGCGGATCCTTCCACTGGCAGTCTTCCGAGGTGCAAGGGTACCTGTGTCCTTCATTCTGCATTCTTCCGAGACGGTTAGCCAGGAGTTGCGTGAGTGTGGCGATACAGGGACCCTCCTGGAAAGAAGCGGGGTCAACACGTGAAAGTGACGGTAAGGTCTCAAGGCCACAGTTTGTCTTTTAACTTGTCACCACGATGTCCTTGCTTTGCGCTGGCCAATTCACTTTACAGCTCGCTGTCTGTGCTGCTGGTGGCCATGTTTTGTTTCCATACGGCAGCGCTTGGCTGCAGAGCCCACACTGCCTGGTATGTTAGAATTCACAGAAATTGGTCTCTGGCTTTGTAGGACACCAGCCAGACTTGCACCACATGTAGACCAGCAAATTTACATGTTCGGTCACTGCATCTGACCTTTGAGTTGTCCCACGCATGGACTCGGCGAGAACTGTGATTGGTGGGTCGTCGTCTGCCCACGTTCAAAAGCGCCTTTTAGTTTTTGTGGGACGCTTCAGATTGCACAGTGAGTTTATTTGTTTCTGTATTGGGAGAAGAGAATGTCTGTTTCGGGGTCATGACTGGTGCCGTTTTGTGGTTATGCCTCGAGCAGCAATTTTGGAGAACAACAAGATGAGTGTCGATGTGGAGTTGTGAACAACAGAAAATTGGGTCCCGCTTCTGGGCAGTCACAGAGTAAAGTCGTTTCTTCTGTTCTGTATCCAAGGAGAGATTTGTGAGCAGCTGTGCTCGTCCGGACACCCAATCGAAACCTAGCTTTTCAATTGGCTGCGAGTAAATCATGCTGCACTCCGGAGTATGGCGGATGGGATGCTGATTCAACATCATCACCATACACCACTCAGTTTCATGTCATACATCTGCGGTGCTGGTAAAGTGCCGCAGCACCAGCAGATAGGGGACTCTGAGAAACATTACCATCACTTGCTACCTTTTTGCCATCTGCAGTAGCTGCAGTCAGCGCCTCTCTGTTTCCATGCAAAGATACGTCTTTTCTCTGTGTGGTGAATCACCGTTTTGGGTTAGACAAATCCTACAACAATATTAACAGCCCTCCACTCACTGTAGTGTCAACAGAACAATTGTTATTGTCAAACTAGGAATACAGGGTTGTATTTTTAGCAAACCAGCAACAATTCTTACACACGTATGCGATTTTTGTACATCCTGCCACTATAATATTCTGTATCAAGGTCCAAGTTTTAATTTTGTGCTTGCACAAATAAAATTGTGGGGTCCTGCCCACTCATCTCGTATAGGGTGCCTAAAGGATGCTGCGTTCTCGGAATGCTATATAACAATTCAAGCAAATAACATTAATACCTGTTATTACAATAAAGAAGATAGACATTGCGCGGGCAAGTGGTCTACTATCTGAGCTACCGAAGCACGAATCACGCCCGGTCCCCACAGCTTTACTTCTGCCAGTATCTCGTCTCCTACCTTCCAAACTTTACAGAAGCTCTTCTGCGAACCTTGCAGAACTAGCACTCCTGAAAGAAAGGATACTGCGGAGACATGGCTTAGCCACAGCCTGGGCTATCCTTTCTTTCAGGAGTGCTAGTTCTGCAAGGTTCGCAGAAGAGCTTCTGTAAAGTTTGGAAGGTAGGAGACGAGATACTGGCAGAAGTAAAGCTGTGAGGACCGGGCGTGAGTCGTGCTTCGGTAGCTCAGATGGTAGAGCACTTGCCCGCGAAATGCAAACATCCCGAGTTCGAGTCTCGGTCGGGCACACAGTTTAATCTCCCAGGAAGTTTCATATCAGCGCACACTCCGCTGCAGAGTGAAAATCTCATTCAAGATACACATTATTTAACTTCATATTACAAGAACGTGTCGCAAGCAATGGGCGACAGACAAAGCGTCAGCGTCTTTCTCTATATACTACGTCCATACAAGCAGTGGATATGGATCACTAATAATTGCTATTGAAGTGGTCTCTTAGTGCCGGTCTAGTACTGTGCCACCGAGGCTGGCATGGGTGGCGTTTATATTCTCTTCTTGTAGAGGCCGCTCCTGTGGTGGTGCAGTCCTAGTCAGCGAGCTACTGGCTGACGTCGTCTCACAGCCTTCTCTGCTCTTGCGTTCTTCGTTTTCGTGCCGGCGCTTGTGGTTACGGCGGAATATTCCTCCCCTCCCTCCCCCCCTCCCCCCCCAAAGCGACGGACCGTCGCCGTGTAGGGAATGCGACCACGGCGTGGGAGGCAGGAGCGTGGGCGCATCGCGGGGACGGAAGCTTTGGCTGCTGCGGACATCAAGCTTCCAGTCGCACCCCACCATCCAGCCTTATCTCTGAGGGAAACATCCCCCAGTAAACGACCAGAGGGGTACATGACCACCTATTGATGCTATGAACCAGATGAAGAAGGCGGCGACTGTTGCGGTGTGAACGGCTCGAGCTCCATCGATAGGATGATAGGAGGCGGAGGAGATGAAGGCTCCGCCTCCATGGGGTCATCGCGCGGTGCGGAATCCGTGAATCTGGGGGAAGAGATACAGAAAGATCACCACACACATGACAGTGAGTCTGTAACCGCGTGACCACTACGGTCGCAGGTTCGAATCCTGCCTTGGGAATGGATGTGTGTGATGTCCTGAGGTTAGTAAGGTTTAAGTAGTTGTAAGTTCTAGGGGACTGATGACCAAAGATGTTAAATCCCGTAGTGCTCAGAGCCATTTGAACCATTCTCAACTATGACAGTGACGAATTTGATTGTGATGTGGGCTCTGCAATCCACCTGGGCCTGAAATGAAATACAAGCAGCAGATGACCAATCCGATTGTTTTGACTAACGTAACGACATCGCCTGCAGCGCCTCTCCTGGGCTCGATATCATAGTCAGTACCCCTCTATCCGGCATTCGCCCTGACGGAAACGTCCCCCAGAAAACGACCAGAATGGTAGACGTCCACCTCCTGCTGCCTGAACCAGATGAACAAGGTGGCAACTGCTGCGGTGTGGGTGGGCCCAGCTCTATCAATAGGACGAGACGAGGAGAGGTAGACGAAGGCTCCGTCTCCATCGGGTCGTCCCGCGGTGTCATGATGACACCCTCCGACGGCTTCTGTGGCCGCGCTGTCCTCTGGATCCGTGAATCTGGGTGACGAGTCGCTTAAAGATCGTCGTCCACATGATAGAGGCGAAGCTGATTTTGATGGCAGTGCAGCAAGCCAGCTGGACCTGGAATAATATACACGCAAGCGAAAAGTCGACGGATGACCTCGCCTCGCGCCCACCGTCTGCTGCCGCTAAAGACCCTATAAATCATGCAGCGCGAAGCGATACTTGCGGCCTTCCTTCAGAGCCGGATGCTGAGGAGGGTGGAGCAGGAGGAGCAGTGTCCTACGGTGGCAACCGTGAAGCAATTCGGCCGGCGATGGTCCATGTTGTGGGTACGAACGATAGGAGGCGAGAAACAGTTGCAACGCTTGACCCCTGATGTGTGCGGAACGAATTTTGGCCATCTGCTGCTTGAGGGCTCTGACAAAACGTTCGGCTTCGCCGTTTAACTGTGGATAGAGCGGTGCACTAGTTAGATGGTGTATGCAACTGCGTTCACGGAATGATTCAAACTCATTTGACGTGAACTGAGGGCCGTTGTCTGATATCATTACTTCAGGTAAACATTCGAGGCAAAAAATAGAAGACAACTCCTGAACTGAGCTACGTGACGTTGCCGAGTTCATTAGCACAGCAAAGGAAACTTTCTATACAAGTCAACCAGAATCAACAATGAGTGACACTGTGACGTCATCTGTTCTATTTGGGTGTCCATACCCTGCCTAGTACAGTGTCAACGCACTAACCGTTTCGCACTAACACAATCTCTCAGTGTCCTTGGTGAAGTAACTGCAACACTTCTTTGTGCAAAGCTTTAGGGGTCAGCACCCGTGACTGTCCACTGTCATTTTGTACAAGAACCATACCTTACTGTACAGCGAGGCTATGCTGAGGTGCAAAGTATCGGCGCCCTACACGATTCTGTATGCTATGCAAGGAATAAGGCCAAAATGTGCGAATGTCTGTTAGCAAAATGTTCAAATCTGGATCAGCTTTCGTGGTCCGTGCAATTTTCTTATAGCTCAGCGGAAAAGACTGAAGCAATTCAGAATCCTGAGTATCGATGTGAAAAGACGCAGCAGAAGCGTCAGAGTCTGTGTATCAGTGCCAATCGGAAGACAGAGAGCGCATCCGCATTACCATGTTTAGCTATAGAACGATACACAATCTGGTACTGGTATTGAGACAACAACAAAGCCCATCTTTGCAATTTTTGGGCAGTCCGTACCGGAACCAGTTTAGTCGGATGACACAAGGACTGCAAAGGCTTGTGATCCGTTACTAAGCAGGATTTTCTGCCATGCAAATAGTGGTGGAATTTGGTGACGCCATACACAATAGCCAGTGTCACTTTCTCAATTTTTGAATAGTTACACTGAGCTTTGGACAACACCTTTGATGTGAAAGCAATATTTGAAGATACGCGCCGTGTAAATCAATTTTTGAAAAGTAGCATGCAGTGTCTAATCTGTCTATGAGGACCTCTGGGCGTGGCAATGGATAAGTATCATTGACAGTTTGTGGGTTGACTGCAGACTTAAAGTCAACACAGAGGCGAATGCGACCTGAAGGTCTGGGGAACAAAACCATTGGACTTGCTCACTGACTAGCTGATATGGCCGCAATAGCTCCGATATCCTGCAATTCTTTAAGTTCAGCAGCGACTTTGTCCCGTAATGCAATGAGAATAGTTCTGGCCCAGTAAAATTTCGGCTGAAAATTTTCTTTCAGTTTAATATGTGCTACAAAGTTGTTGGCTTTGCCTAAATCATCAGACAAGATATCCAGGAATTCTTTTAGCAAGCTAGCTACACTGTCTTTTGCATTGCATGCGGACACTGACAACACATTGTCCTGAATGTTACAGCTAAACAAATTAAAAGATTCAAGGCTAAATATGTTCTCACAATCGGGTGATTGTAGCATTGTAAAAGTAACTTCAAAAATGGCTCTGAACACTATGGGACTCAACTGCTGTGGTCATAAGTCCCCTAGAACTTAGAACTACTTAAACCTAACTAACCTAAGGACATCACACACATCCATACCCGAGGCAGGATTCGAACCTGCGACCGTAGCGGTCGTGCGGTTCCAGACTGTAGCGCCTTTAACCGCTCGGCCACTCCGGCCGACGTAAAAGTAACAGTTCGCATATGCGAGCGATGTGTGGCAGTCAGAGGACATGTTCTAAGAGCGGTAATGTCTTGTTGATTATAAGCCGTCAGTTGCGTGCTAGTTTTAGACAGGTGTGGGGAGCCAAACAGTTCATACGTGTGACGAGTCAGCAATGTGACAATGTGACAGATGCACCCGTGTCCAACTGAAATTTCACACGTTTCCCACAAAGTAGTAAATGAACAAAAAGTTTGTTTGACTGACGTATCACTGAAGAAACTGCTCGTGTGCCAGTTTAGGGAATGCCTGTTGCAGACTTCGAATATACTGCATTGATGATATGGGCCTTATGAAGTGTAGTGAACTGCTTATCTGGCATGGAAGGTTGTTTACTCGGCATGGCGAGCGGCTGCCGCCGCCAAATGGGCCGATTGCAAGTAAGGGACCCAAACAGACAAATAGCTAGCTGCTCAAATTTTTGAGCCGACAAGGCACCTGAATTGTACAGATCTAGTATTTGCTTTTCTCTGCCTCGTGATGGCTGGGTGTTGTGTGATGTCCTTAGGTTAGTTAGGTTTAAGTAGTTCTAAGTTCTAGGGGACTGATGACCATAGATGTTAAGTCCCATAGTGCTCAGAGCCATTTGAACCATTTTTAGTATTTGCTCTACCTGCTGGAATGATGGATCGGACTGTTTCAAAATTTGTTATCTGAGTTTGACATCAGGCCCATTGTACAGGATCGCATGACGCAACATAAGTCTGAATATAAAGTAACGCAAGTACATTCGAATTTGCATTTCGTTGTCATACCCTACAAATCCGTTACCCAGTTGCGATAAGTTTGTTCTGACCGGTTTTTGCAATTAAAGAATTGATACCGAGATGCTATCACATTCACTTATTGGTCATAATAGCGAGTCTACCAGTTGTTCATAAGACAGTTCACTCGGAGTGGTGCTAGGATATAAGTTATTTATGAGGCGGAACACTGGACTTCCTAAAGTGGATAAGAAATAATGGCTTTACACAGTACCTGGTACGTAGTGAGCAAACAGGTGCGCTTCAAACTGGTTCAAAATGGTTCAAATGGCTCTGAACACTATGGGACTAAACATCTGAGGTCATCAGTCCCCCAGAACTTAGAACTGCTTAAACCTAACTAAGCGAAGGGCATCACACACATCCATGCCCGAGGCAGGATTCGAACCGGCGACCGTAGCGGTCGCTCGGTTCCGGACTGAAGCGCCTAGAACTGCTCGGCCACACTGGCCGGCCTTCGAACTGGGACAACCACTCTAGCCAATCCTCTTCTTGTTCACAAAACTGTCGAAAATGCGGTATACTAATAGGTGTTGCGATAGGTGGTGCTTCTTCCGTCGGGCGCGCAGCGTTGGCCAGTAGCTGCTGCACTGTGTTGAGCAGGGTGGACATCTGCTGCATCTGGAACTGAAACATCAGCATTAGCTGTGTGGCATCTAATGCTTGAGGGTGTGGCGCCTGAGCAGGGGGCGGGATAGGCGGGGTGGGCATGTTGAAAGACACAAATGCAACAAACAGACAAAGCAAGCAAGCAAAATAAGAACAAAAGACCACATGAAAAGACTGATTAGCAAAAACGAGAAGAAACTATTAAAGCAAATAAACGCCCCTACAAAGTAAAGACAAGAGAAAATTAAGGTGCCAGCAAACAAAATTCCGTTCAGCGTAGAACTCGTCGCCAATTTTGGGTACTGCCCACTCGTCTCGTATAAGGTGCGTAAAAGATGCTGCGTTCTCGGAATGCTATACAACAATTCAAGAAAACCACATTAGTAGTTTTTTATAATAAAGAAGATAGACAATACTTAACTTTGTATTACAAGAACGTGTCGCAAACGATGGGCGACAGACAAAGAGTCACTGTCTTTCTCCATATACTATGTCCATACAAGGAATGGATTTGGGCCACTAATAACTGCTATCGTGGTGCCCTCGTGGTGCCGGTCTGCGTTCTTCGTCTTCGTGCCAGGGCTTGTGGTTGCGCCGGAACAAAATCTATGTTTTATAGCTTAGCACTCTCCCTTCTTGGTTCGTGATAATAACTTAGCTTCCTTTTCCAGCCTGCATATTTTGGAGGGGCTATCATATAATTTCTGTAGCAATTGTATTTAACAGAAAGTAGGCAGAGGCCAAAGTAAATTAGCATAAGATAAACCTTGCGCCACAGTATGAGCGAGCATTCTCTCGAGGGTGTCAATTAATAAAATTCTTCCGTTTATAATGTAAATCAGTCAGTCCTAATAAGGACCGACCACAGGCTAACTTCCATAATTGGCGGCCCTGCTGGGATGGAACTCCACTCAGTGTCTTCCAGTACCTGTTACTCAGATGTACCACACTTAGGAGTTTTATATTTTCTTTTAGTTTTGTGATAGTATTTTAGAACTGGAGAGTTTTTTTTTATTTTCACTCTGTCTAATCCATGCACCTTCATCTTATTCTAGCGTATTGTTTATGTGTGTTTATGTACTGGTGTTTTGGTTTCTGAACCACATCCATGAATTTACATATCATTGTTTTACCAGTGTTGCTAACATTTTTTCGTGGAGGGGTGTAATTTAGTGTTAATGCCTACTAAAAGAAATGGAAATGAGCGTTTCGCGTCATTGGTTGGGAGGCCCCTTCCGCGTCAGGTCCGGCCGCCTTGGTGCAGGTTTTGTTACATTCGATGCCACATTGGGCGATCTGCGCGCCGGATGGGAATGAAATGACGATGAAGACAACACAACACCCTGAGCGGAGAAAATGCCCGACAAAGCCGGGAATCGAACCCGGGCCGGTAGGACGGCAATCTGTCGCGCTGACCACTCAGCTATCGGGGCGGTCAATGCCTACACATGTAGCAGAAAAGCCGTGCAGGTGAATTTTGTTGCGAAACAGTTTTTTTTGTATTGTGGTGACATGCCAGTAATGCAGGAATCCTAACAAGAAGCTGACTAAGGTTGACGCAAGGACTAGGCTAAGTAGAATCTCGTAGCAATAAGGAGCACATAAATGATATGGACGAGGACGTTTCTGAGGACGAATCGTCATGCTTTCCCACATGGCGGACTGCGACATGCTACAACTGTAGCCATTCAGTACCAATCGATGACGACGGGCATGAACTGGCATATGATAGTAGAGAGGAGACAGGCTACGACGACGATAGGAGCATTGTGAACCCACTGTTAAAATTAGGAAAAGAGACAGAAGATAGACCGATCATGCGTTGCCAAGTGCTATGGTGCTGGCGAATCATCGATCGTATCACCAATTACAGGCATACATTGTGAATCACTACCTTATCTGGTGACCACTCTCGTTGGTCAGCTATGGAACCAGATTGAGGAAGCAGAAAAGACACGAACACAGGAGGCAGAAGAAGCAGGAAAGACACGAAAACGGGAGGTAGAAGGAGCACAAAAGAAACGGCAGCGTGAGGCGGAACAATTAATGAACGACATCACTGAAAGCATAGAAGAGTTTGGGAACGAAGTCACAGAAGTACACAGAATTAGTGCAGAGACATAGAAGAACGCCCATCTCACCCGAATAGAGGCACCAGGGGCTAAGAACATTGCTCTTGTGCTGGACAGTTGTGCAAAGCTGACCAGGTCGACGGCAAACAAGTGTTTCAAAGGCTTGGCACGGGGGCAGAGGGTTGTTGCCAAATGTAAAGAAAACATCTCCGAAATGGACGATCGTTTAGCTCTTGTTGAGCAGACACTGAAGACAATAACATCCAGAACAGATCTTACTGCTCAAATACACATATGTGGGACCCGAATGGTACAGAGGCAGCAGTCGGGCTCCGCACACGGAAGCCACACACAGGTATACGGGTGATAACCTCACTCCAAGAGGGGAAACCATATCTGATACATGCCCTGGAGAGTTGGATGGATTAGACCGTCACAAGAGACATGAGATGTCACGTCATTTGGAGCAAATATACAGGGTGTACATTAAGTCCGAGAACACTTTCAGTTATTTATTGCACAAGAACCAAACATTGTGCAGATATCGTACACATGTCATTTTGAAGAGAAACCATAAAAGTTTTTTTTCCATGTATTCCACCGCAGCGTAGTTTGGTAATTTGCCGATAGTCAGCGCTAGTCGCAAACATGGCGGCCGAGCTACAGAAGGGGACAGCTGTTTCATGAAATGGCCTCCCCGATCACCAGATCTCGCTCCTTATGAGGTTTTTTTTTATGGGGACACATTAAAGATCTGGTGTACGTACCGCCTCTACCACGTGATGTAGCAGAGCTCCGGGAGAGAATACGGGAAGCGACTGCCACAGCCGACGATGACACCGTACTGGGACGGGTATGGCAAGAACTCGATTACCGTATTTACGTCTGCCGGGTCACTCATGCTTCGCATATCGAATTTTTGTAAAAGAAAACTTTCAGAGTTTCTCTTCAAAATGAATTATGTATGACATCTGTACAATGTTTAGTTCTTGTGCAATAAATAATTGAAAGTGTTCACAGACTTTATGTACACCCTGTATATGACGGATTCAGTAAAAACTGTAAGCGCGAGGGACGAAACAATATTCGACCAAACACATTTTCACTCCGTTCGTTGAGAGATTAACAACATGCTCGCTGCTTAAACGGCCTTCTTCGAGGTCTCCCAGAGCAAATCTTGAATTTATCTGTGGGTACACAGAAGGGTCGGCCACAAAAAATGAGGAACCTCGCAGTTCACTGCAGAACTTTCGAAGAATTTAAAGAAGCATTTCTCGGTAACTACTGGTCACGAGAAAAACAAGATTGTGTTAAACAAGAACTTTTGATGTTGCCGCACTTTGAATCACCAGGTTACAAGGGACCGGTTAAAATGTTTGAGGCCCTCATCAAAAAGAATCAGTTCCCGGAAACACCACGTAGTACGTCCGAGATAATCCGTCTCTGATTCTATAAGTGCCTGCTGACGTATCAGCAGGCGCTAGTGGAAAGGCGCGAAGACAATATAGAGTCTCAGTCCGGAACCGCGCGACTGCTACGGTCGCAGGTTCGAATCCTGCCTCGGGCATGGATGTGTGTGAAGTCCTTAGGTTAGTTACGTTTAAATCGTTCTAAGTTTAGGGGACTGATGACCTCAGACGTTAAGTCCCATAGTGCTTAGAGCCATTTGAACCATTTTGAACCAAAATGACTAACATGGTAGGAATGAGGAGCGAGCAACTCAGGTCGACCGGGAAAACACCAGTAACAGTATTATGGGAGTAACAATGCACAACGCTATGACTGCAACTGGCGTAGTCGGGATACAACCAGCACGCGGCTGGCAGTTGGCGAGGTCGGACAGAATTTAACAGGTCGGCGATGTCACTGAACTCCGTCCACAGAATCCGTCTCATGGCTTAGGTCATCAGACTCCTGCTTGGAATTGACTCCAGGCGAGAACGGGAAAAGTTCCAACCATTCCCACTAAGAAATTTGGGAATAACACCATATACTTGACTGAACGTGAGGAAATTAGGGACTTCTTAATTGAAAAAGGAAATATAAAGAAACAACAAAGGTAGACTTACACCCGGTCATATCTGTACAGATAGGAGACTCAACATTTAAATATGATACTTGTTGTGGCGTAACAAGCTTGCTACGCCACACTGGGAAGGGAGCCGAAAGAAAGGCACGCGTACACACACGCCGACTGGCGTCAAGTCTGGAACAGGATAACTATTGAATGGTAGCAAGAAAAGTACGTAGCTGCTTTATACTTAACTTTTATTCTTTGATGAATACAGCGTTCTTCTTGAGACATTTATACGATAACTCTCAAACTAGGTAAGGCTAATGGCGCCTTGCTAGGTCGTAGCCATGGACTTAGCAGAAGGCTATTCTAACTGTCTCTCGGCAAATGAGAGGACGGCTTCGTCCGTATTGTCGCTAGCAATGTCGTCGTACAACTGGGGCGAGTGCTCTATCGTATATCGAGACCTGCCTTGTGGTGGCGCTAGGTCTGCGATCACACAGTGGCGACACGCGGGTCCGACATGTACTAAATGGACCGCGGCCGATTTAAGCTACCACCTAGCAAGTGTGGTGTCTGGCGGTGACACCACAATACTGGAATAATTTGTTCCTGCGACCATGCCAGATTTTAAAATTAGAACTGATCTTTTTTGTGTTTTCTCACATGCCTTCAGTTTGGTACGTCATAGTAGTTAGAGTATTTGTTTTCATATGTTATGTTACCCTCATGGTTGCCATTTTGGTTTCGTGTTTTACACATGTTTATTCTGTAAGGCAACGATTACTACGGAGTTAGCAGAACATCAAATGGTTCAAATGGCTCTGAGCACTATGGGACTTAACAGCAGAGCTCATCAGTCCCCTAGAACTTAGAACTACTTAAACCTAACTAACCTAAGGACATCACACACATCCATGCCCGAGGCAGGATTCGAACCTGAGACCACCGCGGTCGCGCGGTTCCAGACTGAAGCGCCTAGAACCGCTAGGCCACACCGGCCAGCGGCAGAACATCGTAAGGCCAGAATCCAACTGAGTTGCGCATCAAATTCCCATTATTCGGGCTGCCATAGGGTTGAGACTGCCCTTTTTTCGCTGAGGAAGTAAAAGTTTTCGTTGTGCGTATGAGCTGGACTGGACTTGTGTATTTGCAAGAGTTGTGGTATACCTGCTGTAGTCCTAGGAGAGTGTTCCAGGAGATGGGTGCGACCTTTTTGCCCCGCACCAGCCTCCCGTGTTGATTCCTGTACATATGAACACGCCCTGGAGCATTGTGCATACCCCTTCTGGAGCTTCCGAGTAAGTATAGCCAAGCCTAAGTGCGTTTGCTGGTTCCTAGTTATAGATGATGCTAAAGTAGCCTCCGTACGTACTATCGCTGCTGGATATTGGGTCATTCACTGGTGATAGGAGAGGATGGTGTCACTATCGTGTCATCGCACGTACGGGTGTTATCTTTGTCTGCGCAAAGACAAGGCACAATGACGGACTTACGTGGGCAAGTTTCAGAATCACGAACGTGTTTCGTCGACCGACTTGCCGAAGTGTCTCACATGAATCCAACATTCGACGAGAATCGGCATACAACAGCAACACACTGCATCCTCTCACCCAGTGACGTGGGTTGGCCATTCAGAGATCAGCAGGATCGCCGATGCTTGTAGGAGTACTAAGTATCGTACTTTCATTATGCAGGGTGGTCCACTGATCGTGACCGGGCCAAATATCTCGCGAAATAAGCGTCAAACGAAAAAACTACAAGGAACGAAAATTGTCGAGGTTAAAGGGGGAAACCAGATGGCGCTATGATTGGCCCGCTGGGTGGCGCTTCCATAGGTGAAATGGATATCAACTGCATTTTTTAAAATAGGAACCCCCATGTTTTATTACATATTCGTGTAGTACGTATAGAAATATGAATGTTTTAGTTAGACCACTTTTTTCGCTTTGTGATAGATGATGCTGTACTAGTCACAAACATATGGCTCACAATTTTAGACGAACAGTTGGTAACAGGTAGTTCTTTAAATTAAAATACAGAACGTAGGTACATTTGAACATTTTATTTCGGTTGTTCCAATGTGATACATGTACCTTTGTGAACTTATCATTTCTGATAACGCATGCTGTTACAGCTTGATTACCTGTAAATACCACATTAATGCAATAAATGCTCAAAGTGATGTCCGTCAACCTCAATGCATTTGGCAATACGTGTAACGACATTCCTCTCAACAGCGAGTAGTTCGCCTTCCGTGATGTTCGCACATGCATTGACAATGCGCTGACGCATGTTGTAAGGCGTTGTCGGTGGATCACGATAGCAAATATCCTTCAACTTTCCCCACAGAAAGAAATCCGGGGACGTCAGATCCTGTGAACGTGTGGACCATGGTATAGTGATTCGACGACCAATCCACCTGTCATGAAATACGCTATTCAGTACCGCTTCAACCGCATGCGAGCTATGTGCCAGACATCCATCATGTTGGAAGTACATTGACATTCTGTCATGCAGTGAAACATCTTGTAGTAACATCGGTGGAACATTACGTAGGAAATCAGCATACATTGTACCATTTAGATTGCCATCGACAAAATGGGGATCAGTTATCCTTCCTCCCATAATGCCCCACTATACATTTACCCGCCAAGGTCGCTGATGGTCCACTTGTCACAGCCGTCGTGGATTTTCCGTTGCCCAACAGTGTATATTATGCCGGTTTACATTGCCGCTCTTGGTGAACGGCGCTTCGTCGCTAAGTAGAACGAGTGCAAAAAATCTGTCATCGTCCCGTAATTTCTCTTGTGCCCAGTGGCAGAACTGTACACGACGTTCAAAGTCGTCGCCATACAATTCTGGTGCATAGAAACATGGTACGGGTGCAATCGATGTTGATGTAGCATTCTTAACACCGACGATTTTGAGATTCCCGATTCTCGTGCAATTTGTCTGCTGCTGATGTGCGGATTAGCCGCGACAGCAGCTAAAACACCTACTTGGCAACATCATCATTTGTAGCAGGTCGTGGTTGACGTATCACATGTGGCTAAACACTTTCTGTTTCCATAAATAACGTAACTATCCGGCGAACGGTCCGGACACTTGCATGATGTCGTCCAGGATACCGAGCAGCATACATAGCACTCGCCCATTGGCATTTTTATCGCAATAGCCATACATCAACACGATATCGACCTTTTCCGCAATTGGTAACCGGTCCATTTTAGCATGGGTAATGTATCACGAAGCAAATACCGTCCGCACTGGCGGAATGTTACGCGATACCACGTACTTATACGTTTTTGAATGTTACAGCGCCATCTATCACAAAGCAAAAAAAGTGCTGCAACCAAAACATTCATATTTCTGTACGTACTACACGAAAATGTAATAAAAATGGGGGGTTCCTATTTTAAAAAACGCAGTTGATATCCGTTTGACCTATGGCAGCGCCATCTAGCGGGCCAACCACAGTGCCATCTGGTTTCCCCCTTCAAGCTAGACAAGTTTCGTTCTTTGTAGTTTTTTCGTTTGACGCTTATTTCGTGAGATATTTGGCCCGGTCTCGATCAATGGGCCACCCCGTACATGTAGCATAAATTGTCCCGCCGACAAGACTACGGTTTCATTACTCATTTCGGACATGTCCGAAAGAACAGATACCACATTCATATAAATAAGGCACACTGGCCAATGACCTTCTTCAGTGTGGATGCACTCACATTGCTCAAACTCCTACGTGAATTGGTAGACTGACTGCCGCGAGTAATGAGTATAGTGGGGAGGGGCACTACAAATGTAGTGTGTGGACAGTAAGTTGAAAATGTGGGGCACACGGGGAGCGTGCCAGAGGTAAGTCCATGCAGTCGCACTTTCCTCTGTGTCCTCGATGACTCAGTCGGGTAAAGCGTCTGCCATGTAAGCAGGAGATCCCTGGCTTGGGTCCCGGTCGGAGCACACATTTTCAACTGTCTCCGTTGATATTTATCAACGGCTGTAAGCAACTAATGGTCTAGATTTCACTGTAATTTCATTCTTTGAGATCTAAAAGATCACCGGTCGTATCTTTTCTTTCGGACCTGTGTGAAAGAACAGGTACCATCTTCATACAATCCTGAGCAGCTCACTGCCTCGCAATCCTGGCTTGGGGGTTCCCCCAGGGAGCAGGAACAGGTCAACACACTCTCTCCACTCTCCCTTTCTCCACAGTATCGGTGTGCACCCTCTTGAGTGTGGTGGACATCAGAATTCTCCATTTTAAACATTGACTAATGTAAATCAATCAGCCCCAAATATGACCCACCGCAGGCTACCTTCTACTATCGACCACCAGATTCTCCCCCACATGTGATCTACAATTTTAGGATCTTTCTCAGTTCGCTAGTACTTACGATCCTGAGAGTCATGACAGGAGAAGACTTTAGTCATCCAGCGACCATTTGAAATTATTACAGTTTTATAATCGGTGGACGTTGTAAGAAGTCCTGTGAAACAATATTAAACGCCTTCTCTGAAAACTGCCTACAACAAATAGTACGGAAGCCTGTTCATGATGGAAATATCAGATCTAATGGCAACAAGTAATTCTGAAGTATTTCAGGAAGTCTAAATTTATACTAATGTCAGTGGCCATGAGGCAGCTGTAGCGATAATAATTACCAAAGTACAAAAGCCAACTAAAACAATCAGAAGGTTTAAATGGAATGCATAATTCCGCGGCGGTATGTAGTGACAGAAATCTCTTGGGCTTCCATCTGCGTGAGCGTTCTTCGACCATTGAGAAGTGGTGACTAACGTATGGTCGGTGCTGCCGTCCTTGTATAGTGGCGCTACGTCCTGTGACGTCATTGGTGCCCAGTCGTGCTCCATGTAACGTAATGTAGTTTTGGTGGAGCGACTACCGCGCCTGTTTCAGCTTTCCGATGGCCAGGTCCCAAGCTGTGCGTGTCCGCAGACCGCCGTCTTTATTGAGGCGTTTTCAGAAATATTAATCTCGGTCACTTATTTTGTGGAGGTATGCCAGAAAATAATTGTCCTTTTTTTAGTAGTAGGTGTTTCGTCAAATGCAATTCGGTGTCCATTTTTCAGTTCATGCTCTGCTACAGATGATTTCTCGGGATACCGTAGGCGGAAACGCCATGTTCTATACAGTGCAGTTCGATAGCGCGCACAGTGTGTCTAACATAAAACCGTTCAGATGCGCACGGTATTCTGTATATTTTTGGAATTCTGTGGGCGACATCACATGTCACAGGCCTAATAAGGTGTCGAATTGTTGTTGGAGGCCTGAAAACTTAAACGATTTCATCAAAAATAAAATGTATATTTGTCCAACAAACTAGATAGTCGTGATACGTACCAAATAGTAAAGTTTATGATGGGAGCACCCTCCGCGGTACACTGTAAAGAAACTTACAAATAATCAGATACTGCCGTGTAACACGCTTCAAACAAAGTATAGGGCTTTTGATATAGATATACGCAGCCTTAAACAACTACCGTGGCACAATATTATCGAAAGATCTCTCGAAAAAGCAAGTAATTGGCGGTCATGCGTAATGGCTGTTAGTGACACCAAAGTTAGTTTTTACACTCTCTTGAACGATACAGTAATTGCAACTGAGGGTAGCAAAGCAAAAGCAGCTATGCTGAGCTCCTTTTTCCAATTTTCAAATAATAGGGAAAATTCAGGAGTGTTGTTTCAATGTAAAGCACACATCGTTGCAAAAATGAATGATATAGACATTATTGTTACGTGGCTTTCAGAAACAGCTAAAGTGAATTCGCTAAAACTGAACAAAGCTACAGGACTCCACGGTATTTCTATCCGATACTACACAGAATTTTCGGTTGACTTATCTTTTCTTTTAATCATAATATTCCGTAAATAGCTCGAACAAAACGCTGTGTCCAGTAGTTGGAAGAAATCATAGCATACACTATATCCGTCTACAAGGAAACAACTACCAACACGTGTCCCTGATATCTAATAATGAAGAATCTTAGAACATAGTCTTAACTCAGAAACAATGCCTTGTCTCGGAACAGAATGACCGCCTCCAGGGCGACCAGCAGTGGTTGCGGAAACATTGCTTGTACGGAAGATAGCTTACTCTTTTCTCATGTGACATCCTGACTGCCACGGATCAAGATAGTCACACAGACACAGTATTCCTTTACTACCGAAAACCATTTGACTCAGCAGCACCCACAGGCTAATTATTGAAAAAATGATGATACGATCGATGGTGTATCAAAAGAAACTTGAGACTGAATTGAGGATTTCTTAATAGGGAGCGCACAGTACAGTATCTTAGTTGCAGAGCCGTTGACTGATGTAGAAGGAACTTCATGTGTGCCCCAGGGAATTTTGCCGGCACGCTTGCTGCTCATGTTATGTGTTAATTACCTTGCAGACGGTTTTAATAGCAACCTCAGACTTTTCGTATAAGATGCACTTGTCTATAGTGTAGTACTGCCTAAGAAAAGCTTCGCAAATATTCAGTGAGTTATTCGTAACATTTAATGGTGGTGCAAAGGTTAGCATCTTGCTTCAAGTGTTCAGAACTATAAAATTTTGCACTTCACAAAACGAAAGGGCGTAGTATCATGTGACTGCAATATCAGTGAGTTACAATTAGAATCGGTTGACTCATACAAATACCTGGGTGTGACAAATTTTGGGGATATGAAATGGAACAATAATATGGGCTTAGTCGTACGTGGCAAACATCCGATCATTGGCAGAATATTACGAAAACGCAGTCACTCTACAAAGGATTATCTCGTGCGTGACGTACATGGTACGCTGCACGGGTCGGTTTACAGAATCATAAAGGTATTCTTTCTGGTATAATCTTCCCCTCAGTATGAAGTCTTCCAGTGGCAGACGCGTCCCGAAAAAAAAAAAAAAAAAAAAAAACCAGGATGTTCAGCATAAACAGCCCAAAAGAGTTAACTTTTCCCAACACGTAGCGGTTTATCTTGTTCCAATTCCACGTTAGGTCTATTAAAAGACAACATAATGTAATGATTTTCTGTCACAAGTTGGCACAACTGTCGCAGAGAATTATCCGTAAGTTTTATTTGTAGAAAATAGATATATTTTCCATCTGTCGATTTCCCTTTTTTACTATAAAAAATAGCGATTGACAGATGGCAAAAAGTTTTTTTTCTTTGTTTTCCCTGGAATACTATCCTTCTCCTTAATATCAGCCCTCGCTGTATGACACAAGAATATTTCAACAGGGACCTTACGGTCAGTTCTAAGCACGATATATATGAATATCCGGCTGTAGACGAAACTGTTGGTTGGAAACCGGAAACGTAGCTGTTTCTTCACAAATAGAATAATTTTCGCTGCCTGATTACTGTTCTTGATATCTGTAAGAAATCGTCCACATCAAGTATATCATATTGCGACACCTTAGAAACAACTCCAATCATACCCTGCTTGACTCTTTTCTTGTTTTAAGTTGATAGAAAGCAATTTCCGACTAATCCACACACGTAATATTCGTTCCCTCCTCAAATCAGGCAAGGACTGTGTAAACGAACGTCTTTCAAATGTTAATGTTCTGTGAAATGACAAATCTATTTCCTAAGATATTAAGAGCGACGTGAATTTAGTATGTCTCCAGTATGGGTAAGTCATTTTAGCTATTACTGTGTTGCTGCTTGCTGGTTATGACACAGAGACTTTGTTTACTTTTTAGAATGAGGGATTGTGTGTGATGGTGAATGGTGAGCATGAGTTAATATTGGAACGAAAGAAACAGATATTAATTGAAATTACGTTGTTTTAAAAATATTTTACATGTGTCAACCATTTTTGGAGCACCACGTCACAAGTCATACCTCACTTCCCTGATATAGTCCTGTTGGAAGTATGACGTTCGCTCCTGTCTCCCTGTAATGTCGTTCCATTACATTCTCCTCTATATCTATTCCAGTACCTTAAAAAAGTTTTGCCACTCTAAAGTTAAGTGGAGATTGTCTCATTATTAACAATAAAATGAAAGAACGATAAGCTTATGATTACTCTGAAGTTGCTTGTCTTCACATACTATTTCCAACATGTTTACTGAACTTCGATGTAAAGGATATCTCCCTTCAAAGTTAGCCAAAGGACAGCCAGCATTTGGTCTGATGCAGTGAGAGATTCCTTTAGAGGAATAAAAATAAAAATGCGATATTCACATAAGAGGGGTACTTATACTTTGTGACACGAACGAAGAGGATGCGGACAGTCTCCCTACAACTTCATCAATCGCCTGACTCGTGACACCATGTCAACGAAAAAGGAGAAAAGAAAAAAGTGCTGATAATTCTCCTTTGTTCGGAAAGATCTAACAATGCATTGTTTCTGAAAAAGATTGCGTCAACTGAAGAATTTTCAATGCAAAAGCGTAGCTAGCACTTTCACTACAAATAATATCATGAAAAGTTAGAAACTCTCTCATAGTAAGCTTTACAATACACTGAATGGAATGCAAACAGCGACTACAAGATGCCTATCAGTGTTTTATCGAGAGCGCTAACAAATTCTGCGAAGAGCCATTAGAGCTGCATACTCATAATGAGAAAACAATATCCAGTAGCAATTAGACATGATAAGCTCTGAGGCTTTGAGCACTATAGACATGATAAGCACATTGCCTAATGAATGAAGATTAATTTCCTTAAGTGACACGTTTGACGGTCGATCGGTGCCACAAGGAACATCTTGAAGCTCCACACAGTCTTGCTGCCTGCGTGCAATATGACTGATGCAAACATCAGGATGGTACACTTTAGATGTTAACAGTATAGTGGATAGTTTCGTTTCTTGCTGACTGTGTTCCTCTTTTGCTCGAGAACAACGTCCTGGGAAATATTATTAACTTTGACAGCAACAGAATATCAACTTAAAGCAAACTGTTTTCTGAAGAAAAAAGCTGCTTGGTCATGACGAGATACGGATTTACTGCGACATCACATGGCTGAACTTTTTATTTCTTATTAGCTGTCTCGCAACAGTTCTTCGGGAAGACATGGCTATTAGCAACATCACAAAAAATGAACATAGTTTTAGACACGCCATCAGGCCACTGTAACTAGCGTACCAAATATGTGGTCTGGCTCCAGTAACCTGTTACAGCACTATATCTGCCGAACTCTCTCCCAAACCCAAACTCAGAAAAGTTATCAACATCCTTATAGTGACTTCTTGGCTAACTGCACTCGTGATACTCGGTATGCACTGCATTGATAATGAGAAGTGTATACCCTCAAAAAACCACAATATGCCAGCGACCTACCACTTGCACATGACAATCACATGGCTCAATTGGCTGGAACCTGCTAAAATGCTACTCAGCTCTACAGTCACGAGAAATCAGTATCAGATCGAGATAGTCCAAAATCTGGAACACGTGGACTCTTTGTTGGCGCATGTCGATGATGAATACACGAGAAAAGTTTACCAGAAAACGCGGGTTGTAGCACTGGTTTTATTGGGAACGGTTGCACTTTTCGCTGCAGTGCCAACAGCTGGTTTTGCTGCCGGAATTCTGGGGCACCCGTCAGCTACAATCTACTTCTGCCTGGGAGGCTACTCCCTGCTGTGGCACACGCAGTTCCTCGGAGTAGTACTCACGGTGCGCAGCCGTCTGGGAGTGGTCAGTGCGCTGATGCTGAGGAGTGTCCAGCCGCCGGTCGCTTCCGTGGACGACCTGGATGAGGTGGTGACTCGACCAGCGCCGCCAACCCTGGCAACGTCAGCGGAGAACGGCCTGCGTACGTTGCAGCAGGCCAGGATGGTCCTGCATAGAACGGGACGCCTCTGCTCGCTGCACTTTGGCCCCGCATTGCTGATGGCCGTCCTCAACAACACCGTCGTCATAGTGTGCCTGATGTACGTGATCACAGTGGTACGTGCATCACGCCTTCCGCCAGAAATAAGACTGACGATACAGCTGCACTTGTCTCTCTACCTGCTGCTTGTAACAGGCCACCTACTAGTCGCATGCTGGGCGTGTTCTTCTGCAGTACAACAAGCTGTCGAGAGGGGCATGCACTGGCGAGAGTGCGGCTGTTGCTGCGGACGTGGACTGCGACAGATGTCTTCGAAGTCCCACTGGAAAAATTGCGTTTCTCTGTCTGCGGCTTTTTCCTCCTTGACCTACACTTCTCTGGATCAGCGGTAACTGCTGTAGTAGCCTATTTCATTGTACTTAAACAGCTCTCCCCAAAATAAGAATATCTTACGGAAAATATTTTTCTGCAGTTTATTCATAATCTGAAAAGTAATATTTCCCACGGGTGTAAAGCAGAAATCTTGACACCTGTGTTATGTCCACATATTAAGACGACAAGGCGTTGTTGTAGGGTCAACTTATTTTCATGAAATGAACATTTCTCGGTTTAAATACAGGCGCTAACTGACACTCATAATACCTGCACAGTTCTGCAGGTACCTTTGCTTCTATGTGTTTCACATGCCAGATCGGAAGACCTAAGTATGATGCGATGAATTCAATTTGAAGAATGTTACTCTTGGTTAACAGCTGAACAATCCAATAAACAGCTGCACTAATTTTTATTTTGGTAACTGATTTTGTCCACCATCTGACCATAAAAGACGCATTTAACTTCGACTACACCAATTGCAATAACCACTCAAGGCGTTGACATACTCCTATACTTCTTCTGAAATAAGAATCATGTAAAGCGCTAGTGTTGATATTTTACATTGAAAGACTGAAGCGCATGATTATTTATATCACAAATTAAATAAAAGTGGAGCATTTAAAGATACTGATGAATTAATGCAATTGTGGAATGCACAGTCTTTTATAGACTAAAGACTGTCAGAATGGTGACGAAAATCAATTTTCAAAATGAAAGTAAGTAAAGATGTTCTACATTACCTACACAAATTGTAACCTTTAGAGACTTACATAATAAACATGCGTATTGTAAGTTAGCTGGCACACCTGTATGAGTGATGGTGAGGCAGATACTAGCATTTCAGTTACAGTACTTTGTCCTAAAACTGTGCTATTTTGTTCCTATATCTGTATATTTTCTGTACATTTAGCTCTACATCTATTTCTTTGACAGTTAAAGTGAAGTCTGCTCCAACTAGCCTGTTGTAAAAAAAAAAAAATGAATGGCACAGAACTGTATATCTGCGTGTGGCACAAACGCCGTTGTCCCTCACTAAACAGATTTGCTACCAAAATGCTGGGTTGACATCCTATGCGTTAGAGGTAAGCACAACTGTCGCACACAAAACACATACGCTCTCTGACTGTCATACTACTGAATAAGTTATTCAAATAACATACCAATATTTTAAAGAAGGGTAAATAAAGGTTAGGAATGTAAGCTATTAAACAAAACATTTTAGTAGACTTCTCTGAGAGTCAATTCAATGACACCTCAGAACTACTGTTTTCTGCTCTGTTTTAGTTATCGGTATGAAATTATAAATTACATGAGAATGCTATTCAGTCTGAAAGGATTGTCGAATGCTGATGCCAAGTGGTCAGTCAAATACTTCGTTCCTCTCATGATGATTGTTTATTTTACATAACCTTCTACGATACACGAGTTATTTTTTACTGTTTACTTATAAACGAGTTCTCAATCGAAAACGATGAAGCTTTTGACTCTTTTATTAGTCTTTTTTCGATTATGCTTTGGTGCCTGTAAAGTTCGTTTTCATAAATAAATGTTGGCATACAGAGTTTCCAAACGGAGCATCGTCATTTCTTACCACTGTCGAGTTTCGTCCAAGTCTCGAAAGTTGTCATAGAAGACATATCTTGGGATAATGCACCATCACTGATGCCGCAGTAAAACATGTGACCGCTGGTGCTCCAAGAAAAAAATAGAAGATCTTGGTAATGGCTTATTTCCATTTCCTAACAGTGAACAGCAGATTAAAATTCAGTGTGATGGGTTTTTACACTGGGAGCCACCTATCGACAGTTTCCAACATGCTAAGAGTCTCAACAATTATATAGGCTACTGACGTGGGTATTTCACACGCCCATATAGTGGAAAACACTGTTAATACAGTCAACAGTGCATCCATTCCAACTTTTATTTATCAGAACGTGTACTTTTTTTCTCACTCACACTACACGTCGAATGCACGAATCCATATGGTCGGTTGCCTTCGGTATATTTAAACATCACTCGATCGATTTCAGCAAACAATCAAGAACATGTCCGAAAGAACAGATACCATCTTAGTACACTCCTGGAAATTGAAATAAGAACACCATGAATTCATTGTCCCGGGAAGGGGAAACTTTATTGACACATTCCTGGGGTCAGATACATCACATGATCACACTGACAGAACCGCAGGCACATAGACACAGGCAACAGAGCATGCACAATGTCGGCACTAGTACAGTGTATATCCACCTTTCGCAGCAATGCAGGCTGCTATTCTCCCATGGAGACGATCGTAGAGATGCTGGATGTAGTCCTGTGGAACGGCTTGCCATGCCATTTCCACCTGGCGCCTCAGTTGGACCAGCGTTCGTGCTGGACGTGCAGACCGCGTGAGACGACGCTTCATCCAGTCCCAAACATGCTCAATGGGGGACAGATCCGGAGATCTTGCTGGCCAGGGTAGTTGACTTACACCTTCTAGAGCACGTTGGGTGGCACGGGATACATGCGGACGTGCATTGTCCTGTTGGAACAGCAAGTTCCCTTGCCGGTCTAGGAATGGTAGAACGATGGGTTCGATGACGGTTTGGATGTACCGTGCACTATTCAGTGTGCCCTCGACGATCACCAGTGGTGTACGGCCAGTGTAGGAGATCGCTCCCCACACCATGATGGCGGGGGTTGGCCCTGTGTGCCTCGGTCGTATGCAGTCCTGATTGTGGCGCTCACCTGCACGGCGCCAAACACGCATACGACCATCATTGGCACCAAGGCAGAAGCGACTCTCATCGCTGAAGACGACACGTCTCCTTTCGTCCCTCCATTCACGCCTGTCGCGACACCACTGGAGGCGGGCTGCACGATGTTGGGGCGTGAGCGGAAGACGGCCTAACGGTGTGCGGGACCGTAGCCCAGCTTCATGGAGACGGTTGCGAATGGTCCTCGCCGATACCCCAGGAGCAACAGTGTCCCTAATTTGCTGGGAAGTGGCGGTGCGGTCCCCTACGGCACTGCGTAGTATCCTACGGTCTTGGCGTGCATCCGTGCGTCGCTGCGGTCCGGTCCCAGGTCGACGGGCACGTGCCCCTTCCGCCGACCACTGGCGACAACATCGATGTACTGTGGAGACCTCACGCCTCACGTGTTGAGCAATTCGGCGGTACGTCCACCCGGCCTCCCGCATGCCCACTATACGCCCTCGCTCAAAGTCCGTCAACTGCACATACGGTTCACGTCCACACTGTCGCGGCATGCTACCAGTGTTAAAGACTGTGATGGAGCTCCGTATGCCACGGCAAACTGGCTGACACTGACGGCGGCGGTGCACAAATGCTGCGCAGTTAGCGCCATTCGACGGCCAACACCGCGGTTCCTGGTGTATCTGCTGTGCCGTGCGTGTGATCATTGCTTGTACAGCCCTCTCGCAGTGTCCGGAGCAAGTATGATGGGTCTGACACACCGGTGTCAATGTGTTCTTTTTTCCATTTCCAGGAGTGTATATATATATAGTTAAGGCTCACCGGCCACTTGACCATCTTCTTCTGTGCGGATGCACAACAAGTACCCGAACTCTTACGGGAATCGGCAATGGTCCGCGAGTAATGAGTATAATGGGCGGGGGCACTACGAATGTAGTGCGGGACAATACGTTGAAAATGTGGATGTCGCGGGAGGCGTGCCAGAGATAAGTCCCTGCAGTCGCACTACCCTTGTGTCCTCGGTTGCTCAGATGGATAGAGCGTCTCCCATGTAAGCAGGTGTTTCCGGGTTCGAGTCCCGGTCGGGGCACACATTTTCATATGTCAAAGTTGACGCATGTCAACGCCTGTAAGGGTTGTCATTTCATTGTAAACAATCAAGAAAATTTACATTTATTAAATTTTCACCTGTTAATCTTTTACCTCCCACAGTGTTCAAATTCACGAGCATAATCCTTTCATCTTCGTGTTGAACGTGGCAGTAACATTCACTTGCATAAAAAAATATAGTGTGCAAAGTTGCTATTACGCAGAGTCCACGTCATCTTAACTTGGGTAAGTACAACCACATGTGTCTCTGTGGAAGCATTAGCGGAACTACTTAATGTGCAAGCCAAACAAAGTGTCTCATAATTAAATTAAAACACTCACATTCCGCGCTTGCAGCTAACTTGCCGTTTAGGAGAAAATAGGCATAAATGGCTTGCTCCGGCCACATGTACTTGGAGGTACTGCCTAACCCAAGCACATACGACTTGTAATAGCTACAATCATTATCATGCAAATGGCGCAAATATTGATGTAATGTTGTTCAGTAAGCCGTCGTCAGATACCAACAGAAATAACCGCAATTGTACCCGTTACATCCTGTACATTCGTGGATCTCCTACCAAACCCCTGGACCGATTTCAATCAAATTTGGCCCACAGGCAACCTGGTTCACGAGCATCAGCACTGTGGTCTTCATAGGTTCGTAGCTCCCACAGGACCGGAGATACAGGTGGAAACTTGTTTTTGTTTTTTTTCAGCCATTACCACATTGGTTGCCCTGCACAACAGGTGTTCCATGTGCGAAAAGTTGAAACATTTCTGTATATCAACATAAATGATATTGTTGATATTGAGAAGTACAACTGTGCTGAACCGAATTGGTTTCCTATCTTTAACTTTGTGAATGTATGTGTCGCGATCCTGAGCAATGCCAGTGGTCTAACTGTGGAAACGTTATCTGATAAAAATTATTCGCCAGAACTATGTCAAACTCTATAGCTATATCTGAATTAATTAAAAACGTAATTCTGTCCTGGGAACCTTCATACTACGCAGTACACTGGACGGCACTAAATATGTGACTTCACAATATGTGACTTGCTGTTCGAACACAGAAAACTAACAGAACAAAAATGCTTTTTGAAAGTACAAAACGAATTTTGAAAGAATAAATAACCAGAACTGTTTACCAAAAAATGCCCTGTGCTACTACACAAGCAACTGACTAAATAAAATTCCAAACAGTCAGTGATACACACAGCAACGTAACACTGCTCTGTGAGAATGAGACAAGAAATGTAACTGAAACTCAACTTTACCTCATCTGAACCTGATATTAATTTTGGAATATCCTTACTAACCTCTATAGAGTTCTTCTTTCGTCTTCAAAACCACCAACACCAAAAAATCTAGAAGACCTAAATACAAATCATCAACCTATACCGATTTTATCTGACATCTTCAGAACCACTAATACTACAACGCACCTAGAAAACTTTAATACATACTGTCCATCAAATACTAAATGAGTAGAATGAAAGTTAACTTAATTTTTTCTGGTCCAGTATGTGAGTTGAAAACACAACAGTAAAACTATAGCAATACACAGGCGTAACAAAAAAATAATAGACAGTTGAATGAAGAATGTAGCTACATACAGCTATACAAAAACGAAAAATGTTCATCAATTATTCAGCAATTCATGTTAAGTTTCATTTTTGCAAAACTTTCGAAATACTTCGACTGTTCTAACGCTTGTAATTAAAACTGTCATTCTTCTGCGTACCTGAATGCTCTTTGTCACGCAGTCTCGGCTGTCCATTATTTTACCTGCGAAGGAAATTATATTTCCGAGAATGTTCGCATACACTAAAACGAAATAGCCATTCAGTGCATCGCTTGCTACATTCAGAACTCTCTGAATTGTTTGGCACATGGTTCAGAAGCATTCATAAAATTACCAAAGCTTCACCTGAACTGTGTAAATCAGCGCTATTCATCACGGTCTTTCCTGGATGCAAGAACAAACACACACACACACACACACACACACACACACACACACACACACACACACACCCTGTCTCACCAGTTTTGTCAAGTCTGATGGTGTCTGAAGTCTCAAAAATGTAGAAAGTCGGAAAATTCAGCAACACATTTCAAATGATGGTATTCCCACACAGCCATTAAAAAGGAATGGAAAGAATGGATGTACCGCAGCATTTACACAAAACTGTCAGAACTAAATGAACTGATTGAATCAGAACACTATTTACAAAGGCCACACAAACGAAACCAAAAAGAATGGTTAGTTATATCGAAAAGGTGAACAATGCATTTCATTCAAACAGACAATTTTAATGGAGTGGAATGGAATCGATCAAAATTTCAAATTTTTGTGTCATTGATATGTGAAGCCATACATTAAATTTACGTTTCTATATGTAAAGATACTGACAACAGTGCAGAATTTCCACGTCTGAAAGACTATAAAAATATATAGAAGTATTGTTAATACAGTTCTTTCATGTCGTTAGTAATAATAGCGGCCTCAATAAAAAAATTTCTATCTAAAGACATCAATAGCACTCGCTCCAAGACATGTGCTGACAGCTTTCAAATGGAAGTTGGCAGACATGGGATGTGGTGTAGCTTGAGTGATGCATGTACACAACAAGGCTAGGGTAAGGACACAGGGCAATAACGCAGATTAATCAACAACAGTTTTGCAAAATTATACTGCTTACCTTATGTCAATGACTGATACGGTAAGATAAAGTTAATATGCATCTTTCATTATCAAGGCTGCTGGGGCTGTGATTCCCAGTATGAGTATTTTGAAAATGGAGGGAATATGATGCAATGACTGACATGTTTGTACATTTGTCTTGAACAGCAGTATGTCGTCACCATAACGACGTCATTAAAAATGTCGCATTAAATATGTAACAGGTCCACAATAGTGATTGGTATAAAGGCAATAGATGAACCATTTCGTGGTTACATGTCTCACACTTCTTGTCGATGCATTTAACTCGACTCAGTGAAACATAACATGCATGCTGAATCCTTGTATAGGCTTCGGAAAATCTGAACTTTTTGAGTAAGCCTTTCACTTTTACTGACAAATCTTGTCTTGCTGTCATCAGAAAGTCTGAACCAGTTTGAACTGGTCTGAAATAACTTAAATTTGTTGATTCAGAAGGAAAGTGGGTTATAAAAGTTAGGCTGCTGGTTGCAGTTGCATGTTATCGGCAATGGACCATCACAGACAACCTTATTATACAATGCTGTTCCTTGGACATGCACGCAACAAAACATGTACGTCTCACGTATTAGTTTACAACCTTTCAACTTTCACCTACTGATGGCTTGCAGAAACTTAAGCATGCTTTTCCTCTCATTCATTCTTGCAGAATCGCCAAACAGCAGTTACTGCTGTCTCGCAAGAATAAATACAGTGAACAGAATTGTTGTCTTTGAAGAACTCTACAAAAATATGTTAGTCTGATATATATATATATATATATATATATATATATATATATATATATATATATATATATATATACAGGGTGTCCCAGCTATCTTGTCCACCCAAAATATCTCTGGAACAATAACATCTATTGGAAAACGACTTTCACCGGTATCAATATAGGGCTGGGGCCCATGAATGTACATATTTGGAAACATTCTGAAACGAAAGCATATGTGTTTTTTTAACACAAACTTATGTTTTTTTAAATGGACCTCCTGTATTTTCTCTTCAGCAATCCATAGCATGACAAAGCACATACACAATGGCGTTGATTGCATCGCAATATTCCCATTACATCCCGAGATATTAAGACGCAAAGTTGACGCTTGAAACACCCGACATGCGCTGGTAGCGCACGTCCTGAGACTCAGGCATGAACCCCATGCTGCCCGTAATCGCGATGTGATTGACATGCGTAATCACACTTCCATACTTATCAAGTGGTCCGAAACGAATAATACGGTCTGCTGCCATCCTGCATTAACGTCGTACATTCCAGCAGGTATTTATCCCATAGGCAAGGGGTGATACGGTTCTGTAACATATCTGTGTACCGCAACGTTAGTCACAAAGTTAACTTCGCTTATCGTTAATCCGTTACTAAAAAGGTAATGCCGTTCAACGTTAAAACTTTACTTTACTGTAGATCTAGCGCAAGTGACAGTTAATCATTCACTCGTAATAGTAAAATTCATGTTGATGGTTTTAGTGAAACGAGCAAGTGTACTAAAAGTTTTACCGTTGTTTAGGTTAAAAATGATTTGATTTGGGAAGTTCAGGTAGGACATAGAAGATGAATGTAAACATGTTTAACCAATTACTTTTATTATCACATAATTATCAATGTTATGTTTATCTAATGCGTTAAATGACAAATTGTTGCAAACAAATGTTTCTTAACACCACTGGGTAAAATGGCCCTTTGTAGAAACTTCCACTGTGATACCAGCACTACGCTTGCATACATAGGGTCACTCTGCGGATGAAGAATGCCCTACTTCGTGCTACTGTTTCCTCTTTGATGGCTGTACAAGCATCAATAATGCGTTGCTTCATGTCCTCTGGTGTTGTTGGTTCATGTTGGTAAACAGCATCCTTCACTGCTCCCCAAAGAAAATAATACAGCGGTGTAAGGTCCGGAGAACGGGCAGGTCACCTAACTGGGCCACCTCGTCCAATCCACCTACCAGGGAACTTACGGTTCAGAAGTCGTTGTGCTCGTAAGGCGTTATGTGCAGGGCATCCGTCATGCTGATACCACATGCCCATTCTCCGGTTCAGAGGTACGGTGTCCAAGAGAACAGGAAGATTGTTTCGTATAAATCTGGAGTATTGTCTGCCATTTTGGATGCCATTTATAAAGAAATGTCCAATAATGGTATCTCCAATAATCCCACACTAAACATTAACTTTCCACGGACGTTGATGCTCTACCTGACGGAACCATTTTGGATTGTCTGCGGACCAATAATGCATATTCCTCATATTGACAATGTTGGAGAATGATGCCTCGTCTGTAAAGAGAACATCTGCAAAAAAATTTGGATTAGTCAGAAGTTTTTGCTGAGCTCACCAAAAACTGTTACCCTATTGCCGAAGTCATTTCCATGAAGATCCTGGTGTAAATGAACATGGTAAGGATGAAATTTATGACGTTTAAGAATACGCTGTGCACTTGATTTCGACACATCAACTTCACGTTCAATTTGACGTGTGCTGATTTGAGGATTCACAGCTATGGTAGCGAGCACAGCAACTTCAGCACGTTCATCTGTGCGTCTTCTAGGACGATGTCGAGGTCTTGGATTTAAGCTTCCCGTTTCACGTAGACGAGATGTGAGACGACCAAACATCCAGCGCGAAGGCGATGGCTTGTCAGGGAATCGTCTTCTGTACAGTCGTTCTGCCTGAACAGCATTTCGTCCACCTACAACAGGGTACAGTACAGGTATGTAGAGTAGGGTGGAAAACAGACATACTCGTATTGACTTAATAATCATAATGTTCGCTAACAGTACTATCAACAAACAAGAAATCTCATAATGTATTTCCCGTCAACGTATATTCTCCATAGATCAGCAGCATTTCTACCATATCTTCATGTGTGTACATTATACTGTACAGTATAAGCTCCACAACACAACGTTTATTCACAATGAGTACTACCTCCGTGCCGTCACTAGATTACTCTGATGCACGACTACACTGGCAAGCGGTGTACTGCAAGCCAAAGCAACAACAAATGGGATGCTCGGAGGGTGGTGGAGTACAGGAGTTTGCATGGGTCGCAAATCATAAACAAGGCGAAGTGGTAACTGTGGCAGTAGTAGGAACTACGTTGGACACTTGACTAGGTAGAGCCAGGCCCTGCGCCACAGGCACAATGGGTCATATAACGCATTAGATAAACCTTATTTTGGATGTGAAGGATAAGTAAGACAACCTGACGGGTGTACGCCGATCGGTACTGGTTAATATTGTGTACGTAGATACGTAAAACGTGCAAGAGCGAAATCATTATGTGCTTATGAGAGTTGATGGCAGCAGACCGTATTATTCGTTTCGGACCTCTTGATAAGTATGGAGGTGTGATTACACATGTGAATCACATCGTGATTACGGGCAGCATGGGGTTCACGCCTGAGCCTCAGGACGTGCGCTAGCAGCGCATGTCGGGTGTTTCAAGCGTCAACTTCGCGTCTCAGTATCTCGGGATGTAATGGGAGTATTGCGATGCAATCAACGCCATTGTGTATGTGCTTTGTCGTGCTATGGATTGCTGAAGAAAAATTATAGGAGGTCCATTTAAAAAAAACATAAGTTTGTGTTAAAAAAGATATATGCTTTCGTTTTAGAATGTTTCCAAATATGTACATTCATGGGCCCAGGCCCTACATTGATACCGGTGAAAGTCGTTTTCCAATAGCTGTTATTGTTGCAGAGATATTTTGGATGGACAAGATAGCTGGGACACCCTGTATATATATATATATATATATATATATATATATATATATATATATATGTGTATATATATATATATATATTACTGTCAACAATCTTATGCCTTTCACCTACTTATTCCTATACTTGAAAACACTCACAAAGCCTCTTCCAGTGTTCTCTTTACTTTCACAACACAGATCTTTCTTTCTTCCAGCCCAGTACTCTGATCTAAAGGTCCAAATTTGTAGATAATATGATTTATATGTCATGACGTTTTCTTTCATATTCTTAACTATGTGTTTTGAGCCATTTTCTGTCCTCTCCAAAGTTTCTTCTTTTATTTTTTCTTTGCTTGTTAGCTGTTTGAAAGCAACTGTTTCTATAATAATTTTCTATTACAACTTCCCTCATTTTTCATTTTTCCTGCTAATTTTCATTACCTGACTTTTAGTTAAGCTTATTTCCATGCCTGCTTCCTCAGGTATCACGTGCCAGGTACTTCATAGTTCACCTACTTCTTCTCATTGTCTTCCTATATCACCACATTGTCTGCACGTGAACTCCTGAATAGAGAAACATTGAATAAAATACTTGAAGAGAGGCAAAAAACATTATAACTGGAGATGGTTTTGCTGTATAGAAGTAATTTTCGATCATCACTTGTGAATTGCTGACTTTTATATTCCCTGCACGTTTCAGATTAATTTATAGTCATGTACTTGCGATGTTTTTCAATGCAGGGTAAAATATAGACATTGTTGAGAGAAAAATTATTGTTAATTATCTTTTTTCACAACCTAACATGGTTTATGACGCTGAATGTATGAACAAAATCTCATAATCTTTGGAAATTTTGGTGTGCGTACTGTAAGACCTACAGTACACACACCATCAGTTGTTGCTCTAACGACTAGGCGAGTGTCAGCAATATGTCTTGTAGTCTTATCGTGGCGTGTTTATCTTCTGCCGTTAGGTCAAACGATAGAAATGCCACTTGCATGCTTAGAGTAGAAGATTGACGATGACCAACTTTAAACAGAACTTGAATAATTTTCACACATATTTATTAAAATAATAACAAGGATAAAAATTACTTAACTTGGTTCTGGATGCTATTTACAATTGACACTCTGAAGTTCCTTTGGTATTGTTACATTAATCTTATTCTCACATATATCGCTGATACTTGACAAAAGTGTCTATACAGTTATCTTCACGGCTATGTAAAGGAATATGGTAATCTTATTAGGCGCAGACTGAAACTTGACTATAGACTGCTACAGACAAATGTAGTACTCATACACACTGGTACAGACTAATGCACACTGGTACAGACTGGTGCAGGCAAATGAAGACTGACTAATTGGAGGTCTGTACACTCGTTATAATACCTCGCGCGTTCATGTATCACTGCACGAGTGTGATCCACGAGGAGAAAAGGTTCTACATTAGCAGCAATCTCATTGGCTGCGTTACATATTAATACACGGATCGGCGGAAGCAGAATTTGGTCCGTCTCTATGGCAGCACCATCTCGTAGTGCGAAGACGGACGAGTCCTGCACCTGCGCTGTTGTGCTTAGCGGGGTGCACTCTAGTGGGAAAGTTGTGTACGCACTGACTACGCGGAACTATGTACACAACAGAAATAAAAGAAAATGTATACAATTTCTTCTATAATGAAAAAGAACTTATTTTCCTTTCATTATGTTATTTCTTCTTCTTTTCCTGATTCCATCGCTGTTACTTCAGATTGGGAGTATCCTATGATTGATGAATAAAAGGCTGTATCCTCTGGTGATAATTACTTTTCAGAGACGTTTCAGATTTTCCAGCTTTTCTGATTGTATGGGCAGTGTATTGATGTACAACGGCAGAGATCTGAAAGTGTTCTGCTAGGGAGGATCCTTCATGAAGGAATATATTATGAAGTCTGTTCTTCCCATTGTCTCTACAACTGTAACTCACTCCGGACTGGTCGCGACGGCGGCGGCAAGAGCGCCCCCAGCGGAGGCACCGTTGGTGGAGTCGTGGGCTGAGGCGGCGGAACGCAGTTGATATCCATTTGACCTATGGCAGCGCCATCTAGCGTGCCAACCATAGTGCCATCTGGTTTCTCCCCTCAAGCTAGACGAGTTTCGTTCTTTGTACTTTTTTCGTTTGATGCTTATTTCGTGAGATATTTGGTCCGGTCACCATCAATGGACCACCCTGTATACGTTGGTTTTTCAGTGTTCCATTTGCATTCTTATATACTTCGGTCAACTGTAGTATTTGTCCATACACTTTGCGATCACTGGCAGAGTATTTTAAGTTTTTTGACGCTATCACGAAAATGAGTTTTATTAAGCCAGATGTTCTTTTCAACTCTTTATCCCCAATCCGTATAGCGCTATCGGTTACACTTTTAGTTTGATAACTGAGCATCTACGGTCTCTCCTTGTTGACAGCGAATGTTCTATCTACCCTTGTAGTGCACTGATTAGTAAAGTCAGCTCTGGATCATTCTCAAAATTGTCATCATCTCATGATGCTAGCTTTCTGATAGATTCTGTAACAGGTTTAAATGTCTCTCTTAGTGTTTGCTCCCACTCCATATTCCCCATCCACAACAAACGTAATTTCTCTCGAACAGCTTTATGTGCATGAATGACTTTATGTTTAGTCGACATAACGACGTACACTAATCAGAGCTCTGTATATCGCAAGACTTTATATATGCTTTGTTGTTGTTCTTCTTCTTCTTCTTTCCCAGATCCTCCTCCCCTCCACCTCAATAATAAGAGCCTCAGCTTCTATTTTCGTCTCAGTTGCGCTAATTCTTTTCTCTATCCAGTGTTGGTCGATTGCATAAACTTTCCAATTTTCTCTTAATTCCCTTACATCCTTACCGAGTATGTTGAGTCTTCCCTCAAGAATTTGAAATTTCGTATGAGTATACATGCGAGCATTTTGTCTATGTAAACCTAACATCTCAGACTGAGTGCCCGACATGTGTGCGAATTTGTCCATGGTGTAGAGTATACTGATGCATTCACCTATTTTGTATGATTGTATATGGAAAAACTCCTGGAAGTTCCGACTGTACCTACCATCATTCAGTTTCTGAGTTTCATCAATAATGAGAAACCCATACTGTGAGTGATTCCAGCAATCTCCACATATCTTTACAAATTCATTGTTCGACATGTCAGTCCCCACATGAGCCTGGTAAATGTGTTTTAAATTGAGATAGTCTTGTTTGAATGCTATAATGAGGTTGGCGTTATCGTTAACCAACTGTTTCGGGATCCTGGAATATGTTTGACTCAGATAAAATATGTCAATACCCATATGACAACCAAAGCAGAAATATATACGGATCTGGTTCTGGTTTTCAACAGTTACATCATCAAATATGAAGACCGTTTTTGGTTTTACTTCTTTGGGTGGAGGGATATCTTCGCTTTCACTGAATGCCCTGTATGTTACACCATCTAATAATCTCTGCAGTAACTGATACTTGGGTTCAAGTAGTGTTTTGGAGAATATGTAGACATGCTCGAAGCGAACTCCATCGATGTCTGTTAGCACAGCCATGAGAAGATCTGTCTTGCCACTGTTGGAGGGACCTACAATTATAGCCCGTATGCTGTTGGGAAGGAGCACTCCATTCTTCTTACTCTTCTTCCTGGATCTTCATTATCACAGGACCAGTCACCTACAAGAAAGTCCTTTTGGAGAGGGTACTTGATTCATCCTGCCGTGATACCTACTCTGTTAGGTCCTGGCTTGCAACACGCTTTTATATAAAGAAAGAAAATGTGTGTAATCACATGCGACATTATATGAAGGGTCATTTTTTCTAGAGAAATAACACAAACACAAATTTGAGATAGAAAATATCTTTATCACCACTGACAATTACACATAGCATTATTACCATCAAAAAATCACTTGCTCATTTTTTTTTTAAATCGGTGCAGCAGCAGTTCAGTATTTGGAAAATAGCTGCTACATATATCCCTCAAATTCTGCACGTATATCCCATAATGTTATCGGTGAATTGCAGTGGTCTGGTATTCCATTAGTATATTTAATTTCAATATTTTCCACGCCTATTCAACGAATAGCGTGAGGCTTCGGCACTGTACTTATACAGGTACTAAAACAGTGATCTGTATCTTCTACGTGAATACTGCATGTGCGAAACCAGTTCATGATGTACTTATACAGGTACTAAAACAGTGATCTGTATCTTCTACGTGAATACTGCATGTGCGAAACCAGTTCATGATATCAATGTATACAGCTTGAACATCGTCGTAGTTATCACTGAGTGCAGATTGAACAAGTTATCAACCTTTCAGTGCTGCATGTAAATACTCTGCCCATCGGCACTTTTAGTGTAGCATCATCATACATTGATAATATACTCACAGTTAGGCCTCCACAGTAGGTTTAGGTTAAAAATGATTTGATTTGGGAAGTTCAGGTAGGACATAGAAGATGAATGTAAACATGTTTAACCAATTACTTTTATTATCACATAATTATCAATGTTATGTTTATCTAATGCGTTAAATGACAAATTGTTGCAAACAAATGTTTCTTAACACCACTGGGTAAAATGGCCCTTTGTAGAAACTTCCACTGTGATACCAGCACTACGCTTGCATACATAGGGTCACTCTGCGGATGAAGAATGCCCTACTTCGTGCTACTGTTTCCTCTTTGATGGCTGTACAAGCATCAATAATGCGTTGCTTCATGTCCTCTGGTGTTGTTGGTTCATGTTGGTAAACAGCATCCTTCACTGCTCCCCAAAGAAAATAATACAGCGGTGTAAGGTCCGGAGAACGGGCAGGTCACCTAACTGGGCCACCTCGTCCAATCCACCTACCAGGGAACTTACGGTTCAGAAGTCGTTGTGCTCGTAAGGCGTTATGTGCAGGGCATCCGTCATGCTGATACCACATGCCCATTCTCCGGTTCAGAGGTACGGTGTCCAAGAGAACAGGAAGATTGTTTCGTATAAATCTGGAGTATTGTCTGCCATTTTGGATGCCATTTATAAAGAAATGTCCAATAATGGTATCTCCAATAATCCCACACTAAACATTAACTTTCCACGGACGTTGATGCTCTACCTGACGGAGCCATTTTGGATTGTCTGCGGACCAATAATGCATATTCCTCATATTGACAATGTTGGAGAATGATGCCTCGTCTGTAAAGAGAACATCTGCAAAAAA
The DNA here is from genome assembly GCF_023864345.2 of Schistocerca serialis cubense. Lineage (NCBI taxonomy): Eukaryota > Metazoa > Arthropoda > Insecta > Orthoptera > Acrididae > Schistocerca > Schistocerca serialis. The sequence continues at coordinate 63,108,391 of NC_064638.1, read as the reverse complement.
ATTTGGATTAGTCAGAAGTTTTTGCTGAGCTCACCAAAAACTGTTACCCTATTGCCGAAGTCATTTCCATGAAGATCCTGGTGTAAATGAACATGGTAAGGATGAAATTTATGACATTTAAGAATACGCTGTGCACTTGATTTCGACACATCAACTTCACGTTCAATTTGACGTGTGCTGATTTGAGGATTCACAGCTATGGTAGCGAGCACAGCAACTTCAGCACGTTCATCTGTGCGTCTTCTAGGACGATGTCGAGGTCTTGGATTTAAGCTTCCCGTTTCACGTAGACGAGATGTGAGACGACCAAACATCCAGCGCGAAGGCGATGGCTTGTCAGGGAATCGTCTTCTGTACAGTCGTTCTGCCTGAACAGCATTTCGTCCACCTACAACAGGGTACAGTACAGGTATGTAGAGTAGGGTGGAAAACAGACATACTCGTATTGACTTAATAATCATAATGTTCGCTAACAGTACTATCAACAAACAAGAAATCTCATAATGTATTTCCCGTCAACGTATATTCTCCATAGATCAGCAGCATTTCTACCATATCTTCATGTGTGTACATTATACTGTACAGTATAAGCTCCACAACACAACGTTTATTCACAATGAGTACTACCTCCGTGCCGTCACTAGATTACTCTGATGCACGACTACACTGGCAAGCGGTGTACTGCAAGCCAAAGCAACAACAAATGGGATGCTCGGAGGGTGGTGGAGTACAGGAGTTTGCATGGGTCGCAAATCATAAACAAGGCGAAGTGGTAACTGTGGCAGTAGTAGGAACTACGTTGGACACTTGACTAGGTAGAGCCAGGCCCTGCGCCACAGGCACAATGGGTCATATAACGCATTAGATAAACCTTATTTTGGATGTGAAGGATAAGTAAGACAACCTGACGGGTGTACGCCGATCGGTACTGGTTAATATTGTGTACGTAGATACGTAAAACGTGCAAGAGCGAAATCATTATGTGCTTATGAGAGTTGATGGCAGCAGACCGTATTATTCGTTTCGGACCTCTTGATAAGTATGGAGGTGTGATTACACATGTGAATCACATCGTGATTACGGGCAGCATGGGGTTCACGCCTGAGCCTCAGGACGTGCGCTAGCAGCGCATGTCGGGTGTTTCAAGCGTCAACTTCGCGTCTCAGTATCTCGGGATGTAATGGGAGTATTGCGATGCAATCAACGCCATTGTGTATGTGCTTTGTCGTGCTATGGATTGCTGAAGAAAAATTATAGGAGGTCCATTTAAAAAAAACATAAGTTTGTGTTAAAAAAGATATATGCTTTCGTTTTAGAATGTTTCCAAATATGTACATTCATGGGCCCAGGCCCTACATTGATACCGGTGAAAGTCGTTTTCCAATAGCTGTTATTGTTGCAGAGATATTTTGGATGGACAAGATAGCTGGGACACCCTGTATATATATATATATATATATATATATATATATATATATATATATATATATATATATATTACTGTCAACAATCTTATGCCTTTCACCTACTTATTCCTATACTTGAAAACACTCACAAAGCCTCTTCCAGTGTTCTCTTTACTTTCACAACACAGATCTTTCTTTCTTCCAGCCCAGTACTCTGATCTAAAGGTCCAAATTTGTAGATAATATGATTTATATGTCATGACGTTCTCTTTCATATTCTTAACTATGTGTTTTGAGCCATTTTCTGTCCTCTCCAAAGTTTCTTCTTTTATTTTTTCTTTGCTTGTTAGCTGTTTGAAAGAACTGTTTCTATAATAATTTTCTATTACAACTTCCCTCATTTTTCATTTTTCCTGCTAATTTTCATTACCTGACTTTTTGTTAAGCTTATTTCCATGCCTGCTTCCTCAGGTATCACGTGCCAGGTACTTCATAGTTCACCTACTTCTTCTCATTGTCTTCCTATATCACCACATTGTCTGCACGTGAACTCCTGAATAGAGAAACATTGAATAAAATACTTGAAGAGAGGCAAAAAACATTATAACTGGAGATGGTTTTGCTGTATAGAAGTAATTTTCGATCATCACTTGTGAATTGCTGACTTTTATATTCCCTGCACGTTTCAGATTAATTTATAGTCATGTACTTGCGATGTTTTTCAATGCAGGGTAAAATATAGACATTGTTGAGAGAAAAATTATTGTTAATTATCTTTTTTCACAACCTAACATGGTTTATGACGCTGAATGTATGAACAAAATCTCATAATCTTTGGAAATTTTGGTGTGCGTACTGTAAGACCTACAGTACACACACCATCAGTTGTTGCTCTAACGACTAGGCGAGTGTCAGCAATATGTCTTGTAGTCTTATCGTGGCGTGTTTATCTTCTGCCGTTAGGTCAAACGATAGAAATGCCACTTGCATGCTTAGAGTAGAAGATTGACGATGACCAACTTTAAACAGAACTTGAATAATTTTCACACATATTTATTAAAATAATAACAAGGATAAAAATTACTTAACTTGGTTCTGGATGCTATTTACAATTGACACTCTGAAGTTCCTTTGGTATTGTTACATTAATCTTATTCTCACATATATCGCTGATACTTGACAAAAGTGTCTATACAGTTATCTTCACGGCTATGTAAAGGAATATGGTAATCTTATTAGGCGCAGACTGAAACTTGACTATAGACTGCTACAGACAAATGTAGTACTCATACACACTGGTACAGACTAATGCACACTGGTACAGACTGGTGCAGGCAAATGAAGACTGACTAATTGGAGGTCTGTACACTCGTTATAATACCTCGCGCGTTCATGTATCACTGCACGAGTGTGATCCACGAGGAGAAAAGGTTCTACATTAGCAGCAATCTCATTGGCTGCGTTACATATTAATACACGGATCGGCGGAAGCAGAATTTGGTCCGTCTCTATAGCAGCACCATCTCGTAGTGCGAAGACGGACGAGTCCTGCACCTGCGCTGTTGTGCTTAGCGGGGCGCACTCTAGTGGGAAAGTTGTGTACGCACTGACTACGCGGAACTATGTACACAACAGAAATAAAAGAAAATGTATACAATTTCTTCTATAATGAAAAAGAACTTATTTTCCTTTCATTATGTTATTTCTTCTTCTTTTCCTGATTCCATCGCTGTTACTTCAGATTGGGAGTATCCTATGATTGATGAATAAAAGGCTGTATCCTCTGGTGATAATTACTTTTCAGAGACGTTTCAGATTTTCCAGCTTTTCTGATTGTATGGGCAGTGTATTGATGTACAACGGCAGAGATCTGAAAGTGTTCTGCTAGGGAGGATCCTTCATGAAGGAATATATTATGAAGTCTGTTCTTCCCATTGTCTCTACAACTGTAACTCACTCCGGACTGGTCGCGACGGCGGCGGCAAGAGCGCCCCCAGCGGAGGCACCGTTGGTGGAGTCGTGGGCTGAGGCGGCGGAACGCAGTTGATATCCATTTGACCTATGGCAGCGCCATCTAGCGTGCCAACCATAGTGCCATCTGGTTTCTCCCCTCAAGCTAGACGAGTTTCGTTCTTTGTACTTTTTTCGTTTGATGCTTATTTCGTGAGATATTTGGTCCGGTCACCATCAATGGACCACCCTGTATACGTTGGTTTTTCAGTGTTCCATTTGCATTCTTATATACTTCGGTCAACTGTAGTATTTGTCCATACACTTTGCGATCACTGGCAGAGTATTTTAAGTTTTTTGACGCTATCACGAAAATGAGTTTTATTAAGCCAGATGTTCTTTTCAACTCTTTATCCCCAATCCGTATAGCGCTATCGGTTACACTTTTAGTTTGATAACTGAGCATCTACGGTCTCTCCTTGTTGACAGCGAATGTTCTATCTACCCTTGTAGTGCACTGATTAGTAAAGTCAGCTCTGGATCATTCTCAAAATTGTCATCATCTCATGATGCTAGCTTTCTGATAGATTCTGTAACAGGTTTAAATGTCTCTCTTAGTGTTTGCTCCCACTCCATATTCCCCATCCACAACAAACGTAATTTCTCTCGAACAGCTTTATGTGCATGAATGACTTTATGTTTAGTCGACATAACGACGTACACTAATCAGAGCTCTGTATATCGCAAGACTTTATATATGCTTTGTTGTTGTTCTTCTTCTTCTTCTTTCCCAGATCCTCCTCCCCTCCACCTCAATAATAAGAGCCTCAGCTTCTATTTTCGTCTCAGTTGCGCTAATTCTTTTCTCTATCCAGTGTTGGTCGATTGCATAAACTTTCCAATTTTCTCTTAATTCCCTTACATCCTTACCGAGTATGTTGAGTCTTCCCTCAAGAATTTGAAATTTCGTATGAGTATACATGCGAGCATTTTGTCTATGTAAACCTAACATCTCAGACTGAGTGCCCGACATGTGTGCGAATTTGTCCATGGTGTAGAGTATACTGATGCATTCACCTATTTTGTATGATTGTATATGGAAAAACTCCTGGAAGTTCCGACTGTACCTACCATCATTCAGTTTCTGAGTTTCATCAATAATGAGAAACCCATACTGTGAGTGATTCCAGCAATCTCCACATATCTTTACAAATTCATTGTTCGACATGTCAGTCCCCACATGAGCCTGGTAAATGTGTTTTAAATTGAGATAGTCTTGTTTGAATGCTATAATGAGGTTGGCGTTATCGTTAACCAACTGTTTCGGGATCCTGGAATATGTTTGACTCAGATAAAATATGTCAATACCCATATGACAACCAAAGCAGAAATATATACGGATCTGGTTCTGGTTTTCAACAGTTACATCATCAAATATGAAGACCGTTTTTGGTTTTACTTCTTTGGGTGGAGGGATATCTTCGCTTTCACTGAATGCCCTGTATGTTACACCATCTAATAATCTCTGCAGTAACTGATACTTGGGTTCAAGTAGTGTTTTGGAGAATATGTAGACATGCTCGAAGCGAACTCCATCGATGTCTGTTAGCACAGCCATGAGAAGATCTGTCTTGCCACTGTTGGAGGGACCTACAATTATAGCCCGTATGCTGTTGGGAAGGAGCACTCCATTCTTCTTACTCTTCTTCCTGGATCTTCATTATCACAGGACCAGTCACCTACAAGAAAGTCCTTTTGGAGAGGGTACTTGATTCATCCTGCCGTGATACCTACTCTGTTAGGTCCTGGCTTGCAACACGCTTTTATATAAAGAAAGAAAATGTGTGTAATAACATGCGACATTATATGAAGGGTCATTTTTTCTAGAGAAATAACACAAACACAAATTTGAGATAGAAAATATCTTTATCACCACTGACAATTACACATAGCATTATTACCATCAAAAAATCACTTGCTCATTTTTTTTTTAAATCGGTGCAGCAGCAGTTCAGTATTTGGAAAATAGCTGCTACATATATCCCTCAAATTCTGCACGTATATCCCATAATGTTATCGGTGAATTGCAGTGGTCTGGTATTCCATTAGTATATTTAATTTCAATATTTTCCACGCCTATTCAACGAATAGCGTGAGGCTTCGGCACTGTACTTATACAGGTACTAAAACAGTGATCTGTATCTTCTACGTGAATACTGCATGTGCGAAACCAGTTCATGATGTACTTATACAGGTACTAAAACAGTGATCTGTATCTTCTACGTGAATACTGCATGTGCGAAACCAGTTCATGATATCAATGTATACAGCTTGAACATCGTCGTAGTTATCACTGAGTGCAGATTGAACAAGTTATCAACCTTTCAGTGCTGCATGTAAATACTCTGCCCATCGGCACTTTTAGTGTAGCATCATCATACATTGATAATATACTCACAGTTAGGCCTCCACAGTAGGTTTAGGTTAAAAATGATTTGATTTGGGAAGTTCAGGTAGGACATAGAAGATGAATGTAAACATGTTTAACCAATTACTTTTATTATCACATAATTATCAATGTTATGTTTATCTAATGCGTTAAATGACAAATTGTTGCAAACAAATGTTTCTTAACACCACTGGGTAAAATGGCCCTTTGTAGAAACTTCCACTGTGATACCAGCACTACGCTTGCATACATAGGGTCACTCTGCGGATGAAGAATGCCCTACTTCGTGCTACTGTTTCCTCTTTGATGGCTGTACAAGCATCAATAATGCGTTGCTTCATGTCCTCTGGTGTTGTTGGTTCATGTTGGTAAACAGCATCCTTCACTGCTCCCCAAAGAAAATAATACAGCGGTGTAAGGTCCGGAGAACGGGCAGGTCACCTAACTGGGCCACCTCGTCCAATCCACCTACCAGGGAACTTACGGTTCAGAAGTCGTTGTGCTCGTAAGGCGTTATGTGCAGGGCATCCGTCATGCTGATACCACATGCCCATTCTCCGGTTCAGAGGTACGGTGTCCAAGAGAACAGGAAGATTGTTTCGTATAAATCTGGAGTATTGTCTGCCATTTTGGATGCCATTTATAAAGAAATGTCCAATAATGGTATCTCCAATAATCCCACACTAAACATTAACTTTCCACGGACGTTGATGCTCTACCTGACGGAGCCATTTTGGATTGTCTGCGGACCAATAATGCATATTCCTCATATTGACAATGTTGGAGAATGATGCCTCGTCTGTAAAGAGAACATCTGCAAAAAAATTTGGATTAGTCAGAAGTTTTTGCTGAGCTCACCAAAAACTGTTACCCTATTGCCGAAGTCATTTCCATGAAGATCCTGGTGTAAATGAACATGGTAAGGATGAAATTTATGACGTTTAAGAATACGCTGTGCACTTGATTTCGACACATCAACTTCACGTTCAATTTGACGTGTGCTGATTTGAGGATTCACAGCTATGGTAGCGAGCACAGCAACTTCAGCACGTTCATCTGTGCGTCTTCTAGGACGATGTCGAGGTCTTGGATTTAAGCTTCCCGTTTCACGTAGACGAGATGTGAGACGACCAAACATCCAGCGCGAAGGCGATGGCTTGTCAGGGAATCGTCTTCTGTACAGTCGTTCTGCCTGAACAGCATTTCGTCCACCTACAACAGGGTACAGTACAGGTATGTAGAGTAGGGTGGAAAACAGACATACTCGTATTGACTTAATAATCATAATGTTCGCTAACAGTACTATCAACAAACAAGAAATCTCATAATGTATTTCCCGTCAACGTATATTCTCCATAGATCAGCAGCATTTCTACCATATCTTCATGTGTGTACATTATACTGTACAGTATAAGCTCCACAACACAACGTTTATTCACAATGAGTACTACCTCCGTGCCGTCACTAGATTACTCTGATGCACGACTACACTGGCAAGCGGTGTACTGCAAGCCAAAGCAACAACAAATGGGATGCTCGGAGGGTGGTGGAGTACAGGAGTTTGCATGGGTCGCAAATCATAAACAAGGCGAAGTGGTAACTGTGGCAGTAGTAGGAACTACGTTGGACACTTGACTAGGTAGAGCCAGGCCCTGCGCCACAGGCACAATGGGTCATATAACGCATTAGATAAACCTTATTTTGGATGTGAAGGATAAGTAAGACAACCTGACGGGTGTACGCCGATCGGTACTGGTTAATATTGTGTACGTAGATACGTAAAACGTGCAAGAGCGAAATCATTATGTGCTTATGAGAGTTGATGGCAGCAGACCGTATTATTCGTTTCGGACCTCTTGATAAGTATGGAGGTGTGATTACACATGTGAATCACATCGTGATTACGGGCAGCATGGGGTTCACGCCTGAGCCTCAGGACGTGCGCTAGCAGCGCATGTCGGGTGTTTCAAGCGTCAACTTCGCGTCTCAGTATCTCGGGATGTAATGGGAGTATTGCGATGCAATCAACGCCATTGTGTATGTGCTTTGTCGTGCTATGGATTGCTGAAGAAAAATTATAGGAGGTCCATTTAAAAAAAAACATAAGTTTGTGTTAAAAAAGATATATGCTTTCGTTTTAGAATGTTTCCAAATATGTACATTCATGGGCCCAGGCCCTACATTGATACCGGTGAAAGTCGTTTTCCAATAGCTGTTATTGTTGCAGAGATATTTTGGATGGACAAGATAGCTGGGACACCCTGTATATATATATATATATATATATATATATATATATATATATATATATATGTGTATATATATATATATATATATATTACTGTCAACAATCTTATGCCTTTCACCTACTTATTCCTATACTTGAAAACACTCACAAAGCCTCTTCCAGTGTTCTCTTTACTTTCACAACACAGATCTTTCTTTCTTCCAGCCCAGTACTCTGATCTAAAGGTCCAAATTTGTAGATAATATGATTTATATGTCATGACGTTTTCTTTCATATTCTTAACTATGTGTTTTGAGCCATTTTCTGTCCTCTCCAAAGTTTCTTCTTTTATTTTTTCTTTGCTTGTTAGCTGTTTGAAAGCAACTGTTTCTATAATAATTTTCTATTACAACTTCCCTCATTTTTCATTTTTCCTGCTAATTTTCATTACCTGACTTTTAGTTAAGCTTATTTCCATGCCTGCTTCCTCAGGTATCACGTGCCAGGTACTTCATAGTTCACCTACTTCTTCTCATTGTCTTCCTATATCACCACATTGTCTGCACGTGAACTCCTGAATAGAGAAACATTGAATAAAATACTTGAAGAGAGGCAAAAAACATTATAACTGGAGATGGTTTTGCTGTATAGAAGTAATTTTCGATCATCACTTGTGAATTGCTGACTTTTATATTCCCTGCACGTTTCAGATTAATTTATAGTCATGTACTTGCGATGTTTTTCAATGCAGGGTAAAATATAGACATTGTTGAGAGAAAAATTATTGTTAATTATCTTTTTTCACAACCTAACATGGTTTATGACGCTGAATGTATGAACAAAATCTCATAATCTTTGGAAATTTTGGTGTGCGTACTGTAAGACCTACAGTACACACACCATCAGTTGTTGCTCTAACGACTAGGCGAGTGTCAGCAATATGTCTTGTAGTCTTATCGTGGCGTGTTTATCTTCTGCCGTTAGGTCAAACGATAGAAATGCCACTTGCATGCTTAGAGTAGAAGATTGACGATGACCAACTTTAAACAGAACTTGAATAATTTTCACACATATTTATTAAAATAATAACAAGGATAAAAATTACTTAACTTGGTTCTGGATGCTATTTACAATTGACACTCTGAAGTTCCTTTGGTATTGTTACATTAATCTTATTCTCACATATATCGCTGATACTTGACAAAAGTGTCTATACAGTTATCTTCACGGCTATGTAAAGGAATATGGTAATCTTATTAGGCGCAGACTGAAACTTGACTATAGACTGCTACAGACAAATGTAGTACTCATACACACTGGTACAGACTAATGCACACTGGTACAGACTGGTGCAGGCAAATGAAGACTGACTAATTGGAGGTCTGTACACTCGTTATAATACCTCGCGCGTTCATGTATCACTGCACGAGTGTGATCCACGAGGAGAAAAGGTTCTACATTAGCAGCAATCTCATTGGCTGCGTTACATATTAATACACGGATCGGCGGAAGCAGAATTTGGTCCGTCTCTATGGCAGCACCATCTCGTAGTGCGAAGACGGACGAGTCCTGCACCTGCGCTGTTGTGCTTAGCGGGGCGCACTCTAGTGGGAAAGTTGTGTACGCACTGACTACGCGGAACTATGTACACAACAGAAATAAAAGAAAATGTATACAATTTCTTCTATAATGAAAAAGAACTTATTTTCCTTTCATTATGTTATTTCTTCTTCTTTTCCTGATTCCATCGCTGTTACTTCAGATTGGGAGTATCCTATGATTGATGAATAAAAGGCTGTATCCTCTGGTGATAATTACTTTTCAGAGACGTTTCAGATTTTCCAGCTTTTCTGATTGTATGGGCAGTGTATTGATGTACAACGGCAGAGATCTGAAAGTGTTCTGCTAGGGAGGATCCTTCATGAAGGAATATATTATGAAGTCTGTTCTTCCCATTGTCTCTACAACTGTAACTCACTCTGGACTGGTCGCGACGGCGGCGGCAAGAGCGCCCCCAGCGGAGGCACCGTTGGTGGAGTCGTGGGCTGAGGCGGCGGAACGCAGTTGATATCCATTTGACCTATGGCAGCGCCATCTAGCGTGCCAACCATAGTGCCATCTGGTTTCTCCCCTCAAGCTAGACGAGTTTCGTTCTTTGTACTTTTTTCGTTTGATGCTTATTTCGTGAGATATTTGGTCCGGTCACCATCAATGGACCACCCTGTATACGTTGGTTTTTCAGTGTTCCATTTGCATTCTTATATACTTCGGTCAACTGTAGTATTTGTCCATACACTTTGCGATCACTGGCAGAGTATTTTAAGTTTTTTGACGCTATCACGAAAATGAGTTTTATTAAGCCAGATGTTCTTTTCAACTCTTTATCCCCAATCCGTATAGCGCTATCGGTTACACTTTTAGTTTGATAACTGAGCATCTACGGTCTCTCCTTGTTGACAGCGAATGTTCTATCTACCCTTGTAGTGCACTGATTAGTAAAGTCAGCTCTGGATCATTCTCAAAATTGTCATCATCTCATGATGCTAGCTTTCTGATAGATTCTGTAACAGGTTTAAATGTCTCTCTTAGTGTTTGCTCCCACTCCATATTCCCCATCCACAACAAACGTAATTTCTCTCGAACAGCTTTATGTGCATGAATGACTTTATGTTTAGTCGACATAACGACGTACACTAATCAGAGCTCTGTATATCGCAAGACTTTATATATGCTTTGTTGTTGTTCTTCTTCTTCTTCTTTCCCAGATCCTCCTCCCCTCCACCTCAATAATAAGAGCCTCAGCTTCTATTTTCGTCTCAGTTGCGCTAATTCTTTTCTCTATCCAGTGTTGGTCGATTGCATAAACTTTCCAATTTTCTCTTAATTCCCTTACATCCTTACCGAGTATGTTGAGTCTTCCCTCAAGAATTTGAAATTTCGTATGAGTATACATGCGAGCATTTTGTCTATGTAAACCTAACATCTCAGACTGAGTGCCCGACATGTGTGCGAATTTGTCCATGGTGTAGAGTATACTGATGCATTCACCTATTTTGTATGATTGTATATGGAAAAACTCCTGGAAGTTCCGACTGTACCTACCATCATTCAGTTTCTGAGTTTCATCAATAATGAGAAACCCATACTGTGAGTGATTCCAGCAATCTCCACATATCTTTACAAATTCATTGTTCGACATGTCAGTCCCCACATGAGCCTGGTAAATGTGTTTTAAATTGAGATAGTCTTGTTTGAATGCTATAATGAGGTTGGCGTTATCGTTAACCAACTGTTTCGGGATCCTGGAATATGTTTGACTCAGATAAAATATGTCAATACCCATATGACAACCAAAGCAGAAATATATACGGATCTGGTTCTGGTTTTCAACAGTTACATCATCAAATATGAAGACCGTTTTTGGTTTTACTTCTTTGGGTGGAGGGATATCTTCGCTTTCACTGAATGCCCTGTATGTTACACCATCTAATAATCTCTGCAGTAACTGATACTTGGGTTCAAGTAGTGTTTTGGAGAATATGTAGACATGCTCGAAGCGAACTCCATCGATGTCTGTTAGCACAGCCATGAGAAGATCTGTCTTGCCACTGTTGGAGGGACCTACAATTATAGCCCGTATGCTGTTGGGAAGGAGCACTCCATTTTTCTTACTCTTCTTCCTGGATCTTCATTATCACAGGACCAGTCACCTACAAGAAAGTCCTTTTGGAGAGGGTACTTGATTCATCCTGCCGTGATACCTACTCTGTTAGGTCCTGGCTTGCAACACGCTTTTATATAAAGAAAGAAAATGTGTGTAATCACATGCGACATTATATGAAGGGTCATTTTTTCTAGAGAAATAACACAAACACAAATTTGAGATAGAAAATATCTTTATCACCACTGACAATTACACATAGCATTATTACCATCAAAAAATCACTTGCTCATTTTTTTTTTAAATCGGTGCAGCAGCAGTTCAGTATTTGGAAAATAGCTGCTACATATATCCCTCAAATTCTGCACGTATATCCCATAATGTTATCGGTGAATTGCAGTGGTCTGGTATTCCATTAGTATATTTAATTTCAATATTTTCCACGCCTATTCAACGAATAGCGTGAGGCTTCGGCACTGTACTTATACAGGTACTAAAACAGTGATCTGTATCTTCTACGTGAATACTGCATGTGCGAAACCAGTTCATGATGTACTTATACAGGTACTAAAACAGTGATCTGTATCTTCTACGTGAATACTGCATGTGCGAAACCAGTTCATGATATCAATGTATACAGCTTGAACATCGTCGTAGTTATCACTGAGTGCAGATTGAACAAGTTATCAACCTTTCAGTGCTGCATGTAAATACTCTGCCCATCGGCACTTTTAGTGTAGCATCATCATACATTGATAATATACTCACAGTTAGGCCTCCACAGTAGATGTTCTGGTAAGATTGGGCAAGAACATATTCTATAGTCATATGCCTCTTGATGTAAGCTTTTGCGTGACGGAGTTCATCCCACTCATAGTCTGATAAACGCACTTTAATATTTTTTGGCATATTTTCGAGTACTATCACAGCTGACATGTCACCATCATGCTCAACATCCACACCAGCACAGTTAACTGTCTGTTCTTGCACTGATGCTGGAATGTCTCTTGCACTTGGTGCAATGGCCAGTGCATACGATGGAGCCCAGTACGATGTTGCACTGTCGACAGTATTGAGCAGCACAGACAATAGTATCATTATTCTGATCCACCATGATGAGAAGCTGCATAAGAGGATCTGCCGATGCCACAGATGTGGATCCCTGTGGGTTGGAACCTGCCGACTCCAACAGGCTGGAGCTTGCTGCCACCGTGTGTGTGGGACCCAATGGGATGGAACTTGCCAGTCTTGGCAGGTTGGATCTTGCCAGTGCCATGAATGTGGCTCCTGATGGGGTGGAACTTGCTTGTGGCGACAGGTTGGATCTTGCTGACACGTGCTGATCCCAACAGGCTGGAGGGGGATTCTATGGATACCTTTGGTGGATAGAGAAGAATAATCATCAGCATCATATATTGCTGCTACAGAAATAATAATAATAATAATAATAATAATAATAATAATAGAGCAAAGTAGATATTTACTTTTCTGCTACTTCCTCCTCCTGTTCTGCTGGGCTAAGTGGCGCTACATCGTCCTGGCTGAGTGACTGACTGACGACGATAGATTTTTAGCACCTGCTGGGCTCACCTTATGCCTACATCATCATGATGCGGTGCTCCTACTGGTTGAACTGCATGATCATGTGACCTATTGCAGCACCCTCTAGTGTTGAACTCGCGAACTAGCTCAGTGGTCTGCTGGATCACAGGCAGTTGTCTCTTGTGGGGTGGGAGCTTATATGTAGGTTTTATAAATGACAGACAGTTCCAGCAGAGGCAGATAAGTTCATATGTTGTGTAATGCACCTTTAATGCATCTCGATGCGAAGCATTTATTTGGAGGACCATATTCTTCGTCATCATATGTTCAAGCATTAATGCTCGCTTCCATTCTACATGTAGGAGGCTATGGGTGCAGTTCTTGGCTGTATACTTACAGGCAACAAGGCTGTTCAACTCATCCCATCAGACACAATAGCTCCTCGATGTAATACATTCCGAACAGCCACGAGGATGGGGATGAGCAGCTGCTCTTCAGTGATATATATCGCATATACAAATATGCTCCCACAGAAGCGAATTTACATCAACTGCCCACCTCTTCCGTTTTGGGAGAGTGAATGCTTCGTGTTGAATATCGCAACAGTTTGCACATGCACATGAGCATTTATTGGTCTCAACACGCATCTTGGCTCCATCTCTCTGCACTGTCGCAATATGATGAACTGAATTCTTCTGCTTCTTTCTCCTACACTCTACCAACATCATACTCTTCCATACCTCATGTAGTGAACTGTGGCTATATTCCTCCTTCGAATGTGTACATGTATTGCAGCTATTGAAACCTGCTCTATCCTTCACATTCATCTCTATGATAGAACACATCACGATGGTTCCACAATGACAACTAAGCAAAGGATTGAATGTGTGCGACCAATTCTGGCCACGTGAGAGGAGAAAAAAAATCCCTCCAAATATCAACATGCCTGCCCATTTTCCAAGAGGATGACGCACTAACATGCATAAAGTCGAAAGGGGGGGGACACGTAGAAGCACATAATTCAATTTCCCGCCAAAATTCAAACTTCCCATCCATCGGGGGGGGGGGGGGGGGGGGGGTGTGTGACACATTCTCGCCAAGAGCCGCCACCTTGGATAACGTTAATCACGTCATCAGCTGACATCACGGCCGCCATCTTGGATAACAGTACTCGTGTCATCGGCTGACGACATGGCCGCCATCTTAGATGATGTCAGGGGGCCGCACTGGTGTTAAGTCGTGTAGAACAAAGATTTACCTCAGGAAGGTCTCTTCTTCCTCTAAGATAGGACACTGCACTGTCATAAGTGCATGTCTCTCTGCTAATATGCCTCTCTGCTGACATGTCCAGTTCCAGCATTGGGCTAAGAATTCCAATGTACAAAACCCTGAGTGTATCTGCCTGTAAGTAGCCAGCATAGGCTCACTTGTGACATAAAATGCTGTGTTTAAGAGGCTCATGTTCTTTCAAACCACACACCAAAATTGTGAAGAAAATCAACAGGGACGATTGTTGAATTTACCCAGCAGGATTTGTATCATAAATGTGCTGGAACGTTTCTTGATACAGGCTAGGGTAAAAAGTCAACGAAAACTCGAAAGTGTCGTAGTTCTTCTCAATCAGACGGTTGGTGGTTAAAGCTTATTGGGACCGCTGTAGTTCTAAGGCTTGTCGATTCACAGTGCACTCCTAATCTATAAATTTATTTCCTCTGTCATTTACATTTATAGTTTGTTACACTGTGCCTCTCTCTGTTCATTTACTCTAGTTTCCACAAAGTCAATAATTAAGTTCCTCTGCGTGAGCTGTTCTCCACTCAGCTGCATCACCTTCGAGATAATTCACATTAAATCAGCTTTATGCTGCCGTCCCAGCGTTTAGGTAAGGACTTCCTAAACGCTCCTAAAATGCATAGGATGTCTCTTTCATCCAGTTTAAACTTGGAGATTTGCTTGGTAACGTTAGTACGGAATCAGGTGTATTTGAAACAACTTATTTGTCTACGATTAACAACACTGTTCTTGATTTTCGCCAGTTCATACCATAATTTCCTAAATTTTCCTTTCATATTTTCTAAGTGAAGATGAAGTGGATCCACTGACGAACCGATTCTTTTCTTTATCTTTTGCTAAACCAGATTACTAGCTGGCTCCTCCAGCTCCTACAAGGAAATTCTTGACGTAGAAGCCCCTCAGAAATTTTCACTGTGTCTAAGACATTAAAACATTTGTGCTTGCCTGTAAATTTATGAACATTTGCCTCTTTAAACTGTAAAATCCGATGATTTTAGTGACAGGTTAGACTTCAGTCGTTCGACATAACTGGTTACTTCCCATCCTCGTAGCCATTCCTATGTTACACTGTGTTTCTAAATCAGAACGCAGTTTTTCCATGAAGTCATATAAATTTTGACATAATTCAGTAGTCTTTTATTATTTGATTCTATTCCACTATGGTCCTGGCAGTATGTTCCTCTATGTTTGCATTATTCTGATCTTATTTACTATTACATTGCTCACCATCTAACAAATTCAGCGTGTATATGTACTATTTTAGCATATAATAGTTGTCAAAACTCTTTCAGAATTTCTTGAAACTGCTCATCCAGTTTCCTAGTTATTATTGCCATCAGGTTCAAATGAATTAAATATAACAACCAACAATTACTCGGTCCCCATTTCGTCACAAAAACACACGTCACTTTTCCATCAATAATCACCGATGTATTGTACTATTAACTAGTCTCACCGTATTCTAGATTTACCCAAATAGGAATTGCCAAACCCATCAGTGGTTAGCTAAGTCGATGTGAATAGTACAGCCTGATCATCGCCCATCTGCTTCGCGTCTCGTGAGTTTGGTGGAGCATAGCTACGTGATGTCCAGGTCTCTCTAAAAATAATGACCGTCGTTGCTGCTGCTCTGAGAAACGATGTTGTTGCTTCAAAAATTCAAGCTGGACTACAAGCACTCATGGAAAAATTTCTTTGATTTCAATTCTTTAAGCTGGTTGCTCGTGGATACGAAAGACACTTTCATAATGGTCCTCATTTTCTCTTTCAAATCTATATATCTCGTACTATAGACGGAAGACTGCTCGTTTAACATTGATCAGTACTACAAATATAGATTATCTCTCAATTTATACATTTTATTTGTCCACAAAACGTCTCAAAAAGTTGTCACGTCCAAGGATAAAAAATTGATTCATTCATAATCTACAAAACTACATCATCCTGTCATCGATTCTAAAGAAGTTTCTTTTCTAAATCACCTCTCTTTCTCTTTATTAACTGTATTTTGTTGCTTTCTTTATCACACTTCGATCGACGTATAGGTCACCGAAACTGTAATATTTTCGCCTGACTTGATTTTTCCCTTAGGTAGACTGTATATTTTGTGAGGCTCGCTTTATGTATCCATTTACATGGATCTGTTACGGATGTCGACGTAACCTTACGTATATTCCAGGCAAACAGTCTTTTTCATCTAAAATTCGTTATACAGTTCTGCACTACAGCTTGCTTTTTAAATCAAATAGCTCTTCAAAATTTGCCATCCATAATATATTCTTCTTCTAGTTTGTACAAATGTCACATTGCAGGTTGGCAGTGTAATTCTATCTCCTCTCTCGGAGGATTCAACCGAACTGAGCTTAATTTCTCAGAACTTGATTACATTGTTCTCTTAATATTTCTCCCGTGGAAGCCGGCATCCTTCTAGGCCGGCTGATTCATTCACGGAACGTCTATAAAAGCGTCCGAAAAGACATTTCCATTTCAGCGTGGCCTCTGACTCTGCGACCGCTGAAGACGCGCTCCGTCCCACATTTACACGAAACACGAACACCACAGCGCCCTATACAACACAAATATCTACCAGAACGTAATACTTCGCATAACTGTTTGTGACATTTTATGCATTCGAATCTCGTCTGTCTGATAGCGAGGACGAACAAATGTTTCGCCTCTCCCACGTTGCAGTGGCGCGAAACACCACACATCAGTGATCTTATGAACTAACCGGAGTTTCCACTCCAGTATAAATAAGTAAAACCGTAAGCAAAGCCACTGCAGTAAAGCAGTATTTCAGTTACTGCATATTCAAATGGCTCTGAACACTATGGGACTTAACATCTAAGGTCATCAGTCCCCTAGAACTTAGAACTACTTAAACCTAACTAACCTAAGGACATGACAAACATCCATGCCCGAGGCAGGATTCGAACTTGCGACCGTAGCAGTCTCGCGGTTCCGGACTGAAGCGCCTAGAACCGCACGCCCACCGGGCCGGCTACTGCATATTAAAACACAGAAGTGAAACCTACAGAATTTTAGCGAAAATAGTCGTCGTTTTGTTTATCGAGTTTACTGAACATGTTGAATATTCTATACACCTTTGTATCCCTTTATGTCGTGATGATCACTCAATCAACAGTTGATTCATGTCGATAACGAGTAATGTCTCTTCTGAAATCTTCAAGATGATCACGCTTGCTCTTTTGTACAATTTTCGTCATTTTCTAAGGAAACTTTCGGAACTGATTCACATGAATTTTTATTCTCTGGCTCTTCCAAAAACTTTTCTTTCTTTATGTACTTTGATGTGTTTCTTCGAAATTTATTATGTACTAAGATGTATAACTACCAGTGTGCCAGTTTACTCCTCATTTTTCAGTTACGTCTGTGGCTAAGTGGCGGCCTACAGACCAAATTAGATATAGATTTTAGTTTACCCCACATGTTAAACTTACAGAGCTTAGTATGCATGAAATCTCTCATTATGACATTACCTGTTTTATTTTACTTTCAAATGTGTTACTTCTCAGATTAAAGTATCAGTAACCAAGTTGTGATTACAGCCAAGTCTCACAGCAGCTTCCGAGCCGTCTTTCTAAATTTTGCGCTTCAGGCCCAGCACATTTACACTCCTGGAAATTGAAATAAGAACACCGTGAATTCATTGTCCCAGGAAGGGGAATCTTTATTGACACATTCCTGGGGTCAGATACATCACATGATCACACTGACAGAACCACAGGCACATAGACACAGGCAACAGAGCATGCACAATGTCGGCACTAGTACAGTGTATATCCACCTTTAGCAGCAATGCAGGCTGCTATTCTCCCATGGAGACGATCGTAGAGATGCTGGATGTAGTCCTGTGGAACGGCTTGCCATGCCATTTCCACCTGGCGCCTCAGTTGGACCAGCGTTCGTGCTGGACGTGCAGAACGCGTGAGACGACGCTTCATCCAGTCCCAAACATGCTCAATGGGGGACAGATCCGGAGATCTTGCTGGCCAGGGTAGTTGACTTACACCTTCTAGAGCACGTTGGGTGGCACGGGATACATGCGGACGTGCATTGTCCTGTTGGAACAGCAAGTTCCCTTGCCGGTCTAGGAATGGTAGAACGATGGGTTCGATGACGGTTTGGATGTACCGTGCACTATTCAGTGTCCCCTCGACGATCACCAGTGGTGTACGGCCAGTGTAGGAGATCGCTCCCCACACCATGATGCCGGGTGTTGGCCCTGTGTGCCTCGGTCGTATGCAGTCCTGATTGTGGCGCTCACCTGCACGGCGCCAAACACGCATACGACCATCATTGGCACCAAGGCAGAAGCGACTCTCATCGCTGAAGACGACCCGTCTCCATTCGTCCCTCCTTCACGCCTGTCGCGACACCACTGGAGGCGGGCTGCACGATGTTGGGGCGTGAGCGGAAGACGGCCTAACGGTGTGTGGGACCGTAGCCCAGCTTCATGGAGACGGTTGCGAATGGTCCTCGCCGATACCCCAGGAGCAACAGTGTCCCTAATTTGCTGGGAAGTGGCGGTGCGGTCCCCTACGGCACTGCGTAGGATCCTACGGTCTTGGCGTGCATCCGTGCGTCGCTGCGGTCCGGTCCCAGGTCGACGGGCACGTGCACCTTCCGCCGACCACTGGCGACAACATCGATGTACTGTGGAGACCTCACGCCCCACGTGTTGAGCAATTCGGCGGTACGTCCACCCGGCCTCCCGCATGCCCACTATACGCCCTCGCTCAAAGTCCGTCAACTGCACATACGGTTCACGTCCACGCTGTCGCGGCATGCTACCAGTGTTAAAGACTGCGATGGAGCTCCGTATGCCACGGCAAACTGGCTGACACTGACTGCGGCGGTGCACAAATGCTGCGCAGCTAGCGCCATTCGACGGCCAACACCGCGGTTCCTGGTGTGTCCGCTGTGCCGTGCGTGTGATCATTGCTTGTACAGCCCTCTCGCAGTGTCCGGAGCAAGTATGGTGGGTCTGACACACCGGTGTCAATGTGTTCTTTTTTCCATTTCCAGGAGTGTATATTGAAGCCCAAAGCTGTTTCGGATGATGGGACATATAGTTACGAAATTCCTTAAATCTGTATGACATTTAGTACGCCTTGTTTGCAACAGCCTTTGGCGTAATATTCAAACAAGAATAACTATTGAGGTCTAGCAGCTTTCGTCCTTCTAAGGCAAGTCTCAGACTTTACACACAAGGTCTTTACAGAATCGCGAATGTGTTCGCGTCGCGCCGTTCATATGGCTCAGTGTGAAGCACATTTTGTTCTCGTTTCAACAAATGTTTTAAGATAAGCGTAATAATTAAACAGAAGCGAGTTACTAGATCAAACTGTTACGTTATATAATTTTCCAAATAAAAAATGAAACATAGTAAACGTCGACACATCGTTATAGAATACTGTTATGTTATATTTTTAATGTTTCATTACTATAGTTTTACTGGATACATACCTCGCAGATATCACAGCACTTAATTACACATGTTCAAAAACTATGTGTTACCAGAATGAAGCTAACTTCTCTTCGCTCTTTAAGTCTCACCGTGACACTGCGTTACATCTTAAAGTTGCGTATTTTTCAGTACGACTCACTGGAATGGAATGAGCTACCTCAGAAGAAACGGCACACTTAACAGTGTTTCCACTCGAGTCTTCTTGAAGACTGTGTCATGCTACTTTGTAATTGATGTTGATAGGTGACTAATCTTTCGTCACAATTCAACGTAAGTAGCACATCTGATATGGATGTTATTGAACGGGGGTTAAATGAAAGCTGTTTTAGAAACCGTTGTACTCAACTCTATCAGAGAAGAAACCGGAATTTCAACCCATAGTTTGCATAATAATTAAGAGCAAATTTATAAATACGTAAATGATAAATTAGCAGCTCCTCCGTATGCCCAATATGACAATTACGTTCAGTGCTTTGCGTGATGACAATATTCACTAGTGAGTGACAGGTAATTTTCTTAATGGAAACGGCTTGCTGACGATCGATACTGCATGAGACAGTATGAGCACTCAGAATGCAGTACAGTACTACTGTACGGCTGATAGATCCTTTAGAGGTGGTCTGCTTCACATAATATTGCTATATTAAAACATTACATTCTTGGGTATGATGAACACCATTTGAAAGCATTTCGTGCTTTATTTATACATTACTAGGATGCGACAGTAAAAAAACTGAGAAAAGGAGACCAGATTTTTGTGACAACAAAGTGAAAGTGGAGCTATTGTTTTGCTGCTACATTGTTGTTATTCGAAGTCAGAAACATATATTGGGTACTACTGGATGAAAGTAATTCTGCAGAAAATGTCTGACATCTACATTGTACACAAAGACTGTGACTTCAGACATGCCATCAGGCCACTGTATGTTGTCAGCCAAATATGTGGTCTAGCTCCAGTTACGTTTCAAAGCACAGTACCGGCGCCAGTTCTCTCCAAAAGTCAACACAGCAAGATAATTAGTTTAATCGTGTCGTTATCGTGGCTAGTTGTAATCATAGTGCTTGGTACATCATGCAGCTATGAAGGTGGTTGTACACATCCTAACCTACACACAGTGCCAGCAGCCGGCCACTTGTACAAGTTAATTATGTGGTTTGCTTGGATAGAACCAGCTACGATGGCGCTTACTTCATTAATAACAGGGAACTGGTATCTAAATGAAATAATCGATCACTTCGCCTTGGTGGACTTCTTACTGACGCGCCATGATGACCTCCGCATGAGAAGAATCCATGCTCGAACCCGGATCCTGGCAATGGTCTCGTCGGGAATTATTACGCTTGTCGCTGCGATTCCTACGGCGTGCAGTGCATTTGGAGGACTTTTTCAGCTGAGAGGTTTGACATTCTTCTGGCTGACGGCCTACTCCCTGCTGTGGCACTCACAGTTCCTGGGAATAGTGTTGACTGTGAGACACAGGCTGGGTGCCGTCAGGGCGCTGATGTTGAAGTGTGTCCAGCCACCAGTCGCCTCTGACGCCGACCTGGATGAGACGCTGACACGAGCAGTGCCACCGATACTGTCAGCGTCAGCTGGGGACAGTCTGCGTAAGCTGCAGCGCGCCAGGATGCTCCTGCATAGAACGGGGCTCCTCTGCTCACAACACTTCGGCCCTGCTTTGCTATTTGGTTTCCTGCACTACGCTACCATCACAGTCTTTCTGATGTATGTGATCACGGTGGTAAACGATACACCAAGAGTAGCGCCGAATTTTAGGAGAGAGACAATTTCGCAGATGTGTTTCCTTCTGGTGCTCGCTCTCAGCCATCTGCTATTCATGTGCTGGGCGTGTTCTTCTGCAGTGGAGCGGGCTGTCGAGACGGGACACACTGCGGCGAGGGTGCGAGTGTTGCTCAAAAGGAGCAACGCGGTGGGTGTGTTCGATCTTCCTCTGGAAATGTTGCGATTTTCCGCCTCTGGGTTTTTTGACGTAAACCTTCATAGCTTCAGATCTGTTGTAGCTACTACTTTGGCCTACTTAGTAGTAGTGAAACAGTTCTCTTAGTCGTAAGTGACTTTCCAATCCTGCGAATAGTAACAGTCATCACACGAACTTGTATCAAGAGTCTCTCTGAGTCACCTATCAAAATTTTAACTGCACCAATAGCTAAGTGACAATTGTTATCTAATATTTCCACACCTCACACAGAATACCTATACGTACAGAATATGCACAAGCACATTCACTTATTTTGGAGTACCATTCAAACTCTGATTGTTGCACCTGTGTCAACATTCTTCTCAATTAACATGAATTGATAGATTTCAGTATCATAAGGATCCACTCAATATTTCTCTACTTCTTTGGTAGAAGGAAAGTACAGGGTGATCAAAAAGCCAGCATAAATTGGAAAGCTGAGTAAATCACGGAATAATGTAGATAGAGAGGTACAAATTGATACACATGCTTGGAATGACATGGGGCTTTATTAGAATCAAAAAAATACAAAAGTTCAAAAAATGGCCGACAGATGGCGCTCCATCTGATCAGAATAGCAATAATTAGCATGACAAAGTAAGACAAAGCAAAGATGATGTTCTTTACAGGAAATGCTCAATATGTCCTCCATCATTCCTCGACAATACCTGTAGTCGAGGAATAATGTTGTGAACAGCACTGTAAAGCATGTCCGGAGTTATAGTGAGGCATTGGCGTCGGATGTTGTCTTTCAGCATCCCTAGAGATGTCGGCCCATCACGATACACTTGCGACTTCAAGTGATCCCAAAGCCAATAATCGCACGGACTGAAGTCTGGTGACCTGGGAGGCCAAGCATGACGAAAGTGGCGGCTGAGCACACGATCATCAGCAAACGACACGAGCAAGAGATCTTTCACGCGTCTAGCAATACTTTGTTTTTTTTTTTTAGTTCTAATAAAACCCCATGTCATTCCAAGCACGAGTGTCAATTTTTACCTCTCTATCTACATTATTCCGTGGTTTATTAAGTTTTCAAATTTATACTGACTTTTTGCTCAACCGGTACAACTAAATCCTAGCTTAAGCATATCTCTACAGCCACAAGCGGCATCACACTGCTGTGAATGGACTATAACAATGTAAAACTGGCTAACAATAAGTTAGATTTGGACTGTACTTAATGTTCTGTAACAGTTATTAAAATTTAAAAGTTTTGTAACTCACCTAAAGAAAACTTGCCGTAATTCTGAAAAAAATCAGTTTGCGTAGCAAATGAAAGTTTGTAAAATAAGTCAGCTTGTTACGGCAACATATATATTTATATTTTTCGTGACACTTTGGCTACCGAAATGACAGTACAGCTTGAAAAATTTTGGGATGTTTCACATGAAAAGAGAAACAGTAATTAGTAATGACATTGGCAGTGCAGCATTCTATCTAGCTGTAGTGATGGGACTTTATACCAGAAGCCGTTAATGTGAGTTTTAACTTCTTAAGTTCATGATTTCATCTGTATTACATTTTGATATAAAGTGTTTGTTTTTAGTGTGTTCTAAATTTTTTTAGCAAGCATTTCAACCAAGAGTGCGCACGCAAGACATGCTTCGCATTCAGACATATTTCAAGTGAAATTTCTGAAAGACTGGAGCAGATGTACAATACACTGTTTTCAATATGTGTTACCACTAGCTTCCTTTGCTCGTGTGGACTTCATGGTCTGCACATATTTTTCCCTTTAATGGAATTTTTATGTTTTTCACAAATTGTAACACCTTCTACATTTTTCACGCTAATGAAGACTACAGAACATGGTATTTTCTGAATGTGCTTCCAACCAAAAATCTATTCTGGAATCTGGCATCCCATATTTTTGTTAATCATGCCTTTGGCGTTCTTGTGGTGATACTTCCAAAGAAAATTTCAACCCCTGACACATATTTCTTTATTTATAACTGAGAAATGAAACACCAGCTTTTATAGACTTAGTTTCGAAATTTTTTACTATTACTTTTCCTTAAAAGTTTTAATCCCTATTTCACCACCTTAAGGGTTGAATTTCCAAAAACAGCGAAACATGTATATCTTATTTCGAACAGAGAAGCCAAATACTCACTACTTCACCCCCCAAAAACATTAAATTTGCAAAAACGCTGAAAAAGTATTTATTCATTTCTGACAGAGAAACCAAATACTAATTTCAGTAGGTCTATCTACAAAATTGCCTTATCAGCAACACCTTTTCAAAAAACCTGTCATCCCCTATTTCACCCCCTTTGGGGTGTAATTCACAAAAGTCTCTTATTAAACAATAACTTCAAAACCGTATTCCAATTTCAGGTTTATGTCCACACCAGTTTGGGCTGGACGATGATAGTCATGACATTGGCTTTTGTATATAGTAGCACATTTTCAACTCACTACTGAACTATGAAATTGAAACAATGATATTAGAATTAAATTGTTAATGTCCCATTCTTTTGGTAGACAGTGTATGTACATAAGATCTTGTCTCACATCCACATACGGTAATGAAAAATTTGTACCATAAAATGATTGACAGATGTGGTTTAGGCGTTTCTATAATACATAGTTTCATATCAAGCTTGCTGATAAGGACTTTTTGATGAATATCATCATCCTCAATTTTATTCAGCCATGTTGTTCTCCAGTCATTTATTACTGCAATTATTTACTCTTGCCAAGGCTTAATAATCATAAGAAGCGACATTGTACTAGAAAAACAAGATATATGTAGTGGCCATAACTGCTCAAAGAAGAACAATCCAAGTTTCACCAGATTTCCTAAGAACTTTGTTTTATGGTAGGCTCTGTTCTCAGTATAACTATTTAGAAATCAAAAACAAAATTTGTACCTTTCACTGTTTCAGAAGCTTGCAAAAAATCAAGATTGTATCATTACTAAAACTATTTAAGTATTATTAAAATTTGTCTTCCTGGGCTTCAAGTTTGTAGATGATCATCTTTTGTATAAAGAGGACGACTGTTGCTCACCTAAGGAGTGGGCAACTATTCACTTGCTGGCACTGTTTCCATGTTTAGGAGAAAAATCTGTACACCTTAAACTCTGTAAAACAATATTTTCATGATGACTCTTTATTCCTATTGAAATACAAATAAATAATGTGCTCCTCAGCACTGAAAATATGTAAGATAATTGCGGTATTATGTGTTTCTGTGAAAAATCTACTAAAATTTCATAGATGCATGGAAACTTATTATATAATGAAAAACAAGAAATGTGAAAATATTAAGTAATTTTTGGCTGCCTTTATGCTATAGCACCATTTATTACTGTATAAACATAGACACTATCGCCATTAATGATATAATCAAACCTCATGGGACTAAAATGACGATACAAAATAACATTTTGTCTTTCTGTGCTTAGTTCACGAATATGCGATCATAGGAATTGTCGTTAACGGGATCGCTCTTTACAAGAAGAAATTTGGGTTCGAATCTCAGTCTGGCACAAATTTTCATTTGTTACAAGTAGGTAATGCTAATAGAAATTCAGAACACGTGAATCCATTTCATAACTAATTTTTGTTACATTCATCTAGAGGCGAGTGTATTACACACATTTTAATCTATAGTTCCAAAAATATTTCAATGTTTTAAAATTAAAATAAGTAGAACACGAGACACTGTTCCTTCTCGAATGCTCTGCATACATGACGTCCCATTTTAATCCACATAAAGTCAAAAACATGAAATGGACAACAGAACGCAACACATAGACTTAAAACGCTGTTCAGATGTTCCGATATGTCGTTATTATCACGGTGCTGAACTTGTAAATAATTGACTACCATCACTACTAGACATCTGAACCATCATAAAGCAAAGCTGTCTGCAGTTCAAATTACAGCTACGCGAACTGTAGATGATTGCGTAGTGTACCCAACAACACCCAATGTTATCACACCATGTTTTATGTCCATATACCCATATGATACTGACAAATGCAATTTGACAACATCCGTTGTTCTTGGAGACTCCACACATGGATACACCTATCCTGATGCTGCATGCCGACGCAGTGGTACCAATTCAACCTCCAGTTTTAGTGTTGGGTGCAACACAATCGATGGACCTCTCCCCGCTGCCGCAACAACTGGCGCAGTGTTGACAGTTCGTCTTGCCGTGGATGTCATCCCACTTTCCGTGTGGATGCTTGCGACGCTGGAAAAAAAAATAAAAATTAAAATAAAATAAAATAAAAATAAAAAAAGCTAGAGATCAGAAACGGAGCGAATGTAAGTCTAATGTTGCGGGCTGCATACTTCAAAAAGTCAAGGCATTTCATTTACGTCAGCGCTAACGGGCTTTTTTCAGTTCTTTTGTAGTTCTGCGAGTATGGTGAGTCTGAGAATTGTGATGCTGCAATCATTTCACACATGTCAACTTGTTCTGTCTTCCTGATGCATACTAGAAGGTAAGGCTATGCATAACTTCTTGTCAGTGCGGACGATGAGTACACAGTCTTGGTGCTGTAAAGTAGCACTGAAAAAGCGAAATGACCGATTGTTGGGATTAGATGGCCTTTAACGAAACTGTGTTTCGTGAGACTGTGGAGAACGTAAGACGAAAATTAAGTGACGCAAAATACACAATTGCAAATGTGTTCCATTTGAGGATGTCTGATATCTGGAATAAGCTTTGTGCTACAGACCACGCTTTAGAGGAAAATCGCACAAATTTTGTCGAGCGCAAACAAATTCATTGTATTCTTGTTTATTCCATCTCCACCATGAGAAAACATATGTGCTGCGTCAATCGAAAACTGGCCATGGAGCAACGTCACTGCTACACCCCTGCAACAGTTGGTCATGGCAACTTGTGTTTATGGACTAAAAAAGAGTTGTGTTGCTCACCACACATTTCTGTGATACATTGTAACAACCACTTGCAGACTGCGTGTCCTCCTCACGTCATTTTTTCTGTCGTTACAGACTCGGTAACACCTCGAAAGTGTGTAAATGTCAGACATTCTCCGAATAGATGGTAAATGTTAAAATTTATGTACAACAGTCTCTGAAAAAGTTTTACCTAAATTAATATATGCACAAACAGAACAATCTTCACTACTAAACAGTCAGGCATTATGTTGGTATATAGTAACTGTCGTACCCAATGGTTATTTCTGTCATTTAGGCAGTCAGAAGGCTCGCTGGCACGTTCAGCGTGATATACTGTAGTGTCTAGTACCATACGAATCAATGGAGAGAATTTTTGGTGGCTGGTATCCTGTTTCTACAACACAGCTGCACGCATGTATTAACAGGGTCCTTTATTTACTTAAGCAGATAGCTCCTACTAAACTTTAACAGCGTCCATTTGTTATGGTATAAGCTCTTCAATGTTAGTCTACGTTAGCCTTACTGCTGGTGAAGTACAAGTCCTGCTATAAACACTACTCCGTCGCTATACACTCTCGTAGCCGATGACGTGAACTGACAGACGCCAATTAGAATAGTGCCTGAGCTAGTGACTGAGACTGAAAGTACATTATCTTGGATGCTAAGGCCAAAGAAATCAAAGGCATCTAAACCGAAAATGTTCTCACCGTCTCTTGGTTTCAACACAGTAAAATTCGATGTCGTAGTGTGAGCGGCCGGCTGTTTCCATACCACAACTATATATAATGACTAATGTTTCCTCACAGCTGGCTAAGGTGCGAGGCGACGACTATCTCTGTGAAAATCTAGAGCACAGTGCAACGTACTGAGGTGCAATGCGACGTACTCAGGTACTGAGATTGAGACAAGTGGGTCGGCTGCCGCGGCCTATGTGCACGCTGCCCAGAGGGCGTTATCGGTGCGTACCCTGGGGTCGTGTATGTTTTCTCTTGCCGTGGGCGCGCTTAGTTCAGCGCCTACTATACAATGTTTCCTAGTGCGGACCGGTGTGTTGGCGAAGGCATACGCCACCACAGTGTGTTAGTCCTCTTGTAACACTAATGGCGTGGGGCAGCTACGATCCTTTATGGGACGGAGTGTGGACCTCCTGAAACCATCGATTCCATGACAGGAGCGGTATACTGCCCAACGCGAGCAGCAATATCGCGCAGCAATAGACAGTTGTCTCGATGGTCGGAAATTCTTGCTGTTGAATCAGGAACGGTGTGGTAGACGTTTCTCCTACTTCCACCTTGCATGACATCGCCTTAGCACAAACAACAATCGTAAAAATGTTATGTCGGAATGAAAAATGCATTATTTTACCTTCCTTTACATGGAAACCATTAATAAAAATGTCAGACTGCAGGGACTGATTCCTTACTGGAAAGGGAGGAAAAAGAGTCCTATGAGCATGCATCCAGAAACGCATCACAGCCACAGTAGTTTGCGCCGACGAACGACAGTCCATCTGACCGCGTGCCGTGTGTTTCTTGTGTGTTGCAGGCTGTGTGATTGTCGCAGCGTACTGTAAGCAGCAGAATGGTCCGGTATTCATGTCGGGAGGAAGCCACGATAGTGGTCGAGAGCAGTTGTCTATACCAAAATAAATAGCCTCACAGACACCAACTACAGCACATAATATTTCAAGCCCTTTTTGGACATTTGTTTAATCATGTGTCCTTTCAGACGGACGAACGTGCAGGCAGACGTAGGATTGCGCATACACCACATTTGCAGAAACAGGTTCTACAGAATATTGAGACGAACCGTAGTACAAGCAGTAGGGAAGTGACGCGCCAACATGGTGTAACCCAAAGTACGATTCTGTGTATCCTGCATGACAACCGCTACTATCCGTATCAGCTGCAATCCGTTGGCAGCCCTTTGTACATCTGTTGTGACGTGGATGCGATGCAGCTCTATACTGTGTTCTCGGACGATTTTCTGTTGTTGCATGCACACCGTCCATTTCCGGATACAAGTTTATAGGTCTTTTTTACTTCCATTTCCAGTCAGCAATCCGTCCCGGCAGCTTGCCGGTTTTATTAACGTTCACCTTGCATACAAAACGTAAGCCAACACGCACGTTTTTGCTATTCCATGCAAAGCCCAACATTTTAGGACCATTAACAGAGACAAAAAATTGGTATGCAGTCCAAGGTCTGCATACTTGTTCTTGGTAACACACTTGGCGACAGTTTTGTACCCTACTTGTAGCAAGGCATTGTTATGCCACTGTCTTCTCAGACTGGCGTCCGAAACTGGCAGCCAAGCTATTAGAAGGGTGTCGCAGCATTCGTCTGCGCCTAACAGAGGCGTCACCATGTGTAGTTGAAAGCACAGCAACCTTCTCTTTCTTACCCATACGCGTGCGTACAAAATTTGGAAGTTACAACTACTGTTAAATGTGTTACTTCCTCGAACTGTGTTTTGCATTCCACTGTGTACTGTCGTCACCAATTGTACCTTAACCTGTAGCCTATACGAGTAACATGTGTCTTCATATGTTGCAGAAGAAATCTTTACACATTTTGACAAATAATTCAGTTTATGCTTTCTTTAAGGTGCTATTTTACTTTGCAGCACTGACGCAATTTTCGTCCACAACCTGAAATCGAAATTTCCTCTGTGTTGAATTTCATCGAAAGACATTACTAATCCTGTAATCTGTAGCTGCACAGCAGACCTCACTAGCAAACCGAGTAGCAGCTATGTATTCCTAAGAGTTTACAAAACTGACATTTCGTGTTTTTGCTTCTCGAAGTTTAACTTGTGTATTACGAAAATATGAAGTTTAAATGATACACTACATCAAATATCTCCCGAAACCGCGTCATTTTTAGCGCAGCATTTTGTATTAAAGCGTCGGAAAATGTGGTGTGAACGGTTAAATATGCTATAGATCTTGGTATTACATTATGAAAAGGAAGTGACGTATAGTCTGTAATCTAATTTGGACAGCCCTGGCAACAAATTTCCAATCAATGAATGTCGCAGATCTCCTGTCTCTGTACCACCAGTAACATAACCTGGAAGGAGCCTAAGACCGAAAGTGATAAAATCTGCAAGAAGAGTCACTCCAAGAATAACTCCGTAAGTATTATAGTAGCTGAAAAGTTTTTGGGACAAATGTTGCATGGGACAACGGAGATCATAATATGACGTCGGTTTTTTGTTGTTAGGTCGCGTCGCGACGGAGATATGAACATCAACTTTGTTTTATTAAATGGGATGCTATAGTTTGGCACTTATATTCTGATAGCGGCTATCGAGATTAATTCAATGATGTGTAACAGTAAGGTCTTTGAAGGTCAACGAAGATAAAAAAGGTGGCATGAACGTCCATTTACAGAAGGTGTTCGAAGTGATGACCATTGGTATCAGAGCAGTGCTGCAATCTTCTTATCAAGGATTGAGTGGTGTTGCTTATCACATCGGCACTTATCGCAGCACATGCGACTGTGCGGCTGATCCCGGCGGAGGTTCGCGTCCTCCCTCGAGCATGTGTGTGTGTGTTTGTCCTTAGGATAATTTAGGTTAAGTAATGTGTAAGCTTAGGGACTGATGACCTTAACAGTTACGTCCCATAAGATTTCACACACATTTGATCGTTTTTGAAGCACATGCTCTGGCAATTCTATCTCGTATATCGTCAAAATAGTACATATTCGTCCAATTGGGCGTATCCATCCAACGTGCCACTGACATGTAAACACCATTCGACTGTTTCACAACACAACACTAATAAGGGTAAGACTAGTATCGTCGAATAAAGCGAATTTGAATGATGTATTCCTTCGAAGAACAACTCGATATGCCTCTCATTTACGGAGAATGCCTGAGAAATTCAGTGAGAGCTAGAAACATATACGCTAAAAGATATCCTCACCTACCGACCCTACACGTCGCACATTTAAATATGTGTATGATAAACTGAGAACAACTGGATCTTTAACGCATCAGAAACATATCCGGCAAGGAAAGTTACTAATCAGGAAATGGATGTTGGTACTTTTGCACTGTGGTTCGAGATCCTCGTGTTAGTTCGTGTCAAATAGCAAAGGAATCTGGCATGAGCCCGAGTAATGTTGTTCTTGTTCTGCATCGCCAAAAATATCATCCTTACCATATCAGTCTCCACCAAGAATTAACTGGTACGGATTGTATGCGTCACATTGTGATTCTGCCGATGGACTGAACTTCATATTCAGAGGGATGACACATTTATTAATTCGAGTGTATTAACTGACGAGGCTACATTCACGAACAATGGAAATGTTAATTTGCATAACATGCATTATTGGGCAACTGAAAATCCATGGTGGCTGTAGCAAGATGCACACCAAAAATCGTGGTTGGTGAATGTATGGTGTGGGATTCTGGAGGCCAGAATTATAGGCCTCTATTTCATCGAAGAAACAGTAGGTCTGCTATTGGAGGAAATACCTTTAGGAACAAGGAACAGAATGTGCTACAACATGGTGGATGTCCGGCACATTTTTCGCTGATGGCTAGAAATGAGTTGCAGAGACAATTCCCAAATCTTTCGATTGCACGCGGAGGAGATGTGTCGTGAACGGCTTGTTCGCCAGACTTGACGCTTCTGGATTTTTTCTTGTGGGGATTCGTAAAAGACATTGTTTATAAAGACGTTCCAACCACACCTAAAGATATGTCAGAGAGAATTGTCAGAGCATGTGCTTCGATAAGTGCCGATGTGATAGGGAATACCACTCAATCCTTGATAAGAAGAGTGCAGCACTGCATTGAAAACAATGGTTCTCACTTCAAACACTTTCTATAAATGGACGTTCATGCCACCTTTGTGACCTTCGTGGACCTTCAAAGACTTTACTGTTCCACATCATTGGATTCATCTCGATAGCCGCTATCAGAATATAAGTACCAAAATATAGTATCCCATTTAAGAAAACAAAGTTGACCTTCATATCTCTGTCGCGACCCGACTTAGCAACAAAAAACCAACGTCATATTATGGCCCCAGTTGTCCCATGCAACATTTGTCCCACAATATTTTCAGCTACATTCATACTTTCGGAGTTATTCTAGGTGGCAACAGTTAGTGACTCACCCTGTATACTAGCCAGTTACATTGTTCTATACTGTGTACGTCGTAAGGGTAAACCCGATGTAAACATTACATCATGAATTCTTCATCATGTATGTCATTAGATTTCGTTTCACGTGAAGCCGAAGCTAGGTTGTCTCTAGTATAGTCAAGAACGATAGTAGGAATACGTCTTAATGCTGTGCGGTACGTGCGCGTCGAGTGAGCTGTAATGCGGGACAACAGCTTTACTGGCACATTTACATCTACATCGATAGTACAAGGATACTCTGTGAATCACACTTATGTGCCTGATAGAGGGTTCATCGATCTACTTTCACAATAATTCTGTATTATTCCAATCTCTAACAGCGCGCGGAAAAAGCGAACTCCTATGTCTTTCCGTGTGAGCTCTGATTTAACTTATTTTATTATGATGATCGTTTCTCCCTATGGAGGTCGGCGTCAACAAAACATTTTAGCATTCGGAGGAGAAAGTTGTTGATTGAAATTTCGTGAGAAGATTCCACCGTAACGAAAAACTCCTGGTTCGCCTTCTCCATAACATTTTCTATCTGTTCTTTACAGTTTAAGTTGTTATTAATTGTAATCCCTAGGTATTTAGTTGAATTTACGGCCATTAGAATTAAATGATTTACCGTGTAACCGAAGTTCAACTGATTCCTTTTAGCAATCATGTGGATGACCTCACACTTTTCATTATTTGGTGTCAATTGTCAATTTTCGTACCACACAGATATCTTTTTAAAATCGTTTTACAATTCGTTTTGATCTTATGATGAGTTTATGAGACGATAAATGACAGCATCATCTGCAAACAATCTAAGACGGCTGTTTAGGTTGTCTCCTAAATCGTTTATATATTTATAAGGAAGAGCAGAGGACCTATAATACCACCTTGGGAAGCACCAGAAATCACTTCTGTTTTACTCGATGACTTTCCATCAGTTATTACGAATTGTGACCTCTCTGATAGGAAATCACGAATACAGCCACATAACTGAGACGATATTCCATAAGCACGCAATTTGATTACAATCCGCTTGAGAGATACAGTGTCAAAAGCGTTCTGGATATCTAGAAATACTGAATCAATCTGAAGTCCCTTGTTAGCAGCACTTAGTACTTCCTGTGAGTAAGGAAGCAGTTGTGTTTCAGAAGCACAATGTTTTCTAAGTGTATGTTGACCGTGTGTCAATAGAAAAATGGTTCAAATGGCTCTGAGCACTATGGGACTTAACTTCTGAGGTCATCAGTCCCCTAGAACTTAGAACTACTTAAACCTAACTAACCTAAGGACATCACACATATCCATGCCCGAGGCAGGATTCGAACCTGCGACCGCAGCGGTCGCGCGGTTCCAGACTGTAACGCCGGCTGTCAATAGAACCTTCTCTTCGAGGTAACTCATAATGTTCGAACACAACATATATTCCAAAATCCTGCTGCAAACCGACGTTAATGATACAGGCCTGTAATTTAGTGGATTGGGCAATACATGCCAGCCATCTGGTTCAGCTAATCTGTAGTGATGTGAGCAGATACAGTTAAGACGTTGAAACAGGCGAGCGTCATTTAATTTTTAACGGAATCCGGGAAAACGCCAGCAATACCGCCAGCTTCTCAGCGGGCCAGGAGGAAAGCATAACATGCCATCGACCTTAACTACCATATATCGTAATTAAAAACAAAAGTGAGAAAAATTCCTAACTTGAGAACAGGGTAATTTTTCTGTCTGAGTTAAGTGTGACTTAACAGCATATCGCAGGGATTTCGTCATATAATTACGTGTTGAAGCCCCTGAAGGTACTACATACAGTAATTTGTCAGGTAATCTCTAAATCCCTTCCACGTCCGAATACGGCGAGTATATTAATGGAAATGTCATCTGCTACGTTGATGACGAGTCGATCAACGACAGAATCCACGAAGCCATCCAAGCGCCTCATTTTCTCCTCTTCTTTTGTCACGTACCGTTATCTATCCCGACAACGTTCGGCAGTGACGCGTGACAAAGCTTCGACCATTAGTTCAACAGTACGTCTGGCTTGAATACCTTGTTGTTTCTTGCGAC
The DNA here is from genome assembly GCF_023864345.2 of Schistocerca serialis cubense. NCBI lineage: Eukaryota > Metazoa > Arthropoda > Insecta > Orthoptera > Acrididae > Schistocerca > Schistocerca serialis. Next base: position 63,074,302 of record NC_064638.1, on the reverse strand, counting down.
AAATTCCTTAACTAGGTTCCAGATAATTTCATATCGCAGTGGGACGGTGGCAACTCCAACGATGTGAGTTTTGTATGCTGCGCTCGATGTCGTAAAAATTATTGTTTTCCATGTTTATACCACGCTCATCATTCTGGCTCGTATAACACCACATGTGTGGTATAAAACAGAGGACACAGTCCAATGAAGAGCTCTTTATTGTTGATGCTTGTCGTAAAATTTAATTTGTTATGTTTTCTTAATTTAGACAACCTTTATTAACAATCTTCTACAAATTATCGATGGTTAATACTTTATATTTCCAATGAAAACTAGGATAATGTATGGAACATGCAATTAGAAACAAGAAAACGCGTATTTTTCATAAAAGATAGTGATTAGATATGCTTTAATTAGCATATATTTGAAGAGTTTTATATTTCAAAGGCGTAGGTATTACAAATTGAATGGCAAAAAATCAAAGTGAGAATTGAACCGGCGACCCATGGACCTCGGATTACTATTACTACAACACTACCGATTCAGCTAGGCACCCTATTTACAGAAATGTCTACGAAGGCTTTCCCGGCGTAATAATTGATACTATTCTTCTCGGGTATGCAGCCGGATCATAACGTCTTCATGACACAATATTTCCGCGGTCCAATTGGCCGCCATCTTCAGGTGAGAGTGCTGGTGCACGATCTCACCTGAAAATGGCGGCCAGTTGGACCGCGGAAATATTGTGTCATCAAGACGTTATGATCCGGCTGCATATCCGAGAAGAATATTATCATACAGAAATGTCTGTTATATTTATTATTTAAATGCTATTTTTGCTGTACAATTGTGAAAAATAGTGAGAACAATCTATTTATCGCCACTTTTTAACGGTGGCTTAAGTGCGTTTTTCACAAGGAGCAATGTCGGCTATTTTCACACTACGTGTTGAAACGTGACAGAGGACAACAGTACAGAGAAGCAAGTGTACACGATTGTTAAATAAAAACTACATAGCTAAAATATGATTAAGGAAAACGTTGGTGGCTGCTAAAACATTACAATATCGAAAAAGTTTCATTTACCGTAACGTAATATCAAGATATCTAATACATGAATAGGATCTACTTCCAAGAGCGTAACAACGTCACAGTACGTGCGCTACGGCTGCTGACCAATCATCTCGTTTGTGACTGTTTACATCAGGTTTATTCTTATTATGAAAAAAGTATAGCGCAAAACAAATGCTGCTTGGTGAGCGAAAGCATTGATAAAAAACTTCTAAAAAGATCAGGCGGTAAAAGTTTCATCTTTGTACAATCAGTAACATAGCCTAAAGTTGATCTCAGATCGAAATGCCGCTATTTTACTTATTTTGACACTTAACTTGATGGTCTGCAGTCGTGTTTAGGTGTCAAGTGTACCGTACACTCTGAATTACAACAGCAGTGCCAGTAAGTGAGTCACAAGTTTTTTGTTTTGTTATAGAATAATGAAAACGGTACGTAGAATTTAGACGTGGTAATAGGAATCAAATATTTAATTTGTGAGTGCATTGCGCCTTGTAGCAAGTGGGGTACAATGGCAGAAATTAAGTCATCGACAAGTGGGATACAGAGGATAAGATGACCAGCTAATGGGATGCGTACTGCTAGGCTGTTCCGTTTTAAAGTGTAGTAAGATACCTGGCTATGGTTGGAAGAGCAAATTGTTTCTGAGTTTGTGTGTGTGTGTGTGTGTGTGTGTGTGTGTGTGTGTGTATGTGTGTGCGCGTGCGTGTGTGTCGTGTTGACGAATCTTCGCGGTTTCTTTGAACGCTGACAAGATAGCGGCACTGGGGCTGTTTCATGTTATATGCGGTGAAATACTGGGCTGTCATCGGGAAAGGAAAATACGGGTATGTAGGCTTAATTTGTGTGCAGAAATCCCCTTGTATTCTTACTGTTACTCGTAACTAGCTACTAAAGCAGGTACGTACGGGTAATGGTAGCACTGGAACGCTAATTAGTTTGGTACTGAAGCACGTAATGCGCTTCATGCCATCTTGACGTTTGTCGCATGCTGCCTTCTTGGAGTTGCAAAGTTTTTGGCCAGCAGAGTAGTTGATTGCTCTGAAACCATCTGCCCAAAAGCTCTTCCATCTACAACAGCAGAACAGAGCTATAGCACATTTACACGCAGACGCGTCGTTTAAGTCGCAGAGACCGGAATGCCGGAGTCCTGCGGTTTCCCTGCACGGAGGAACGCGAACCGCGCGCTCTCCATCAGCGCCGCGAGATTGCGGCTCCTACTGCAGAACCACGTAGCGCTGGCGCATTCTCTGTGCACGAATATTTGTAACACGTTTCTCCGCTCTAACTGCAAACTGCTTTAACGCAGCGCATTCCTCCGATTGACATCGCGTGTGGTAGGAACTTCGCACACTGATTTCATAGTGAGCGTAGTAAGGAAGCTTCTGAGCTACGTGTTTCAGTGAAGAGGTGTTTCACAGAGAGTAAAGAATGTTCTTAGACCACTGTATACGAAAAATTTTCCTCTCTGACCCAGGGCTCACCTCCTCACTCTATATCTCCCCCTATTCTTTTCCTTTTTGTGTGTGAAATCTTGTGGGACTTAACTGCTAAGGTCATCAGTCCCTAAGCTTACACAATACTTAACCTAAATTATCGTAAGGACAAACACACAAACCCAGGCACGAGGGAGGACTCGAACCTCCGCCGAGACCAGCCGCACAGTCCATGACTGCATTTTCCTTTTCACTCTATGACCAAACCCACGCTCCAGTCCTCTACGCTATTTCTGTCTCCTACCATATGCCCCGCCCCCCTCCCCTCCACCACCACATTCATCCACATATCTATGGTTCACGTCTCTCCTCTGCTTATCGCCGTATTCTACGACGCATCAGATTCTCTAACCTTTCCTATCTTATTTTTTTCCACCTCATGTTCTTTCAACTTTATACAGTGTGCAGGACAACCTTTTTTAAATTTTCGCTCCTTCTGCAACATTTTCTCCTGATACAGAAATACCAGTGTCATTAGTGCGAGTAAAAATAGCTCTGAAGCGTCGCATTTCTCCTTATTGCGAAAAGCACATTTTTTTTCTTACCAAAATTAAACACTTCCCCCATGTCCCACTCTACCACAACCATCATTTTCACCTTCCTCTCAGCAGCTCCAACCACGATCACATGGAGCTCTTCCACAGACCCCAGACTCTTGACCCATCCACCACATTCACATGACCCCAACCACCACCCCTTCAACCCCTTCCTTCCACATCTTCGTCCTCCCCAGTCCTGACCCTCAATTCCGTGACACCTGCACCCTCACCCTGGTCATCCTTAAATACCTCCCTAATGCCCATATCTCCTTTCTCATTCCTCGAAACGACTCGGTCCTCAGTATATCCCCCAATGCTTCCTTCCACACTGATCTATCCAAAATCCCATGTATCCAATTTGGCCCACAAACCACTCTAACCCCCTACCACACCCTGTCCTCTCCTCAACAGCCTCAACCTCCCCGACGTTTGCTAACCTTCACCTCTGTGATCACGAAGCTTAGCCCTGTGATCAGAGGCTGAGGTGTTGGTGGGACTAAATTCCCATCCCGACATGGAAATCCGATTGGTGTATCACATCCTTAATGATACCAGGTCGACTTATCTTATGCGCCTATTCACAGAATCCTCCTCCTCCATTAACCACCTCCATACAGAGGGAGTCCTAATCTATAATAGCAGTCACGAAGTGGAACCCTCCTGTCCCCCCCCCCCAATCATACCGCTGCCAACGATGCCTAGAGTGTAATGACCATGTCACTGCCGCCTGCAAGAGCTCCCCTACCTCTCCCCATTGCAAAGATTCCCCTTCCTGAAGAACTACCCCAACCTTGCCTCGGCCTTCTCCTGTAATACCTGTATCTGCCTCCTCCTGTAATACCTGTAATGAACCCCATCCTACCTACTCATCTAAATGTAAAGCGAAACCTTCTCTGGTCACCTCGTAGTTCACCATCCCTGTCTGCCCCGTTTTTTACCCAATCCATCCCAGCAACTCGCTCTGCCCTCCTCCTACTGCAGAGGACGTCATCCGCTTTGGCACCATTGTCCTCCAAAACTTCCACCTCTTCCAATGGCCCCACACCCTCTCCCAAATCGCCCTCACTGCCCACCCGATCTTCCAACTTACCACCTATGCCACCTACTCCCACAACCAGGGCCACTTCACCTTCACACACCTCACCACCCTTGTCTAAATCTCCCCTACCATGGCATGACAACAATACATTATCCTTGACCCTAATATCCGCTCTGTGCCCTAACAACAAAGTTAGGAAACTACTGGGAAGGAAAGAGAGCTTCACTCCAAGTTTAAACGCAGCCAAAACCTCTCAGACAAACAGAAGCTAAACGATGTCAAAGTTAGCGTAAGGAGGGCTATGCGTGAAGCGTTCAGTGAATTCGAAAGTAAAATTCTATGTACCGACTTGACAGAAAATCCTAGGAAGTTCTGGTCTTACGTTAAATCAGTAAGTGGCTCGAAACAGCATATTCAGACACTACGGGATGATGATGGCATTGAAACAGAGGATGACACGCGTAAAGCTGAAATACTAAGCACCTATTTCCAAAGCTGTTTCACAGAGGAAGACCGCACTGCAGTTACTTCTCTAAATCCTCGCACAAACGAAAAAATGGCTGACATCGAAATACGTGTCCAAGGAATAGAAAAGCAACTGGAATCACTCAACAGAGGAAAGTCCACTGGACCTGACGGGATACCAATTCGATTCTACACAGAGTACGCGAAAGAACTTGCCCCCCTTCTAACAGCCGTGTACCGCAAGTCTCTAGAGGAGCGGAGAGTTCCAAATGATTGGAAAAGAGCACAGGTAGTCCCAGTCTTCAAGAAGGGTCGTCCAGCAGATGCGCAAAGCTATAGACCTATATCTCTGACGTCGAATCTTAGAACATGTTTTTTGCTCGAGTTTCATGTTTTTTGGAAACCCAGAATCTACTATGTAGGAATCAACATGGATTCCGGAAACAGCGATCGTGTGAGACCCAACTCGCTTTATTTGTTCATGAGACCCAGAAAATATTAGATACAGGCTCCCAGGTAGATGCTATTTTTCTTGACTTCCGGAAGGCGTTCGATACAGTTGCGCACTGTCGCCTGATAAACAAAGTAAGAGCCTACGGAATATCAGACCAGCTGTGTGGCTGGATTGAAGAGTTTTTAGCAAACAGAACACAGCATGTTGTTATCAATGGAGAAACGTCTACAGACGTTAAAGTAACCTCTGGCGTGCCACAGGGGAGTGTTATGGGACCATTGCTTTTCACAATATATATAAATGACCTAGTAGATAGTGTCGGAAGTTCCATGTGGCTTTTCGCGGATGATGCTGTAGTATACAGAGAAGTTGCAGCATTAGAAAATTGTAGCGAAATGCAGGAAGATCTGCAGCGGATAGGCACTTGGTGCAGGGAGTGGCAACTGTCCTTACCATAGACAAATGTAATGTATTGCGAATACATAGAAAGAAGGATCCTTTATTGTATGATTATATGATAGCGAAACAAACACTGGTAGCAGTTACTTCTGTAAAATATCTGGGAGTATGCGTGCGGAACGATTTGAAGTGGAACGATCATATAAAATTAATTGCTGGTAAGGCGGGTACCAGGTTGAGATTCATTGGGAGAGTGCTTAGAAAATGTAGTCCATCAACAAAGGAGGTGGCATAAAAAACACTCGTTCGACCTATACTTGAGTATGGCTCATCAGTGTGGGATCCGTACCAGATCGGGTTGACGGAGGAGATAGAGAAGATCCAAAGAAGAGCGGCGCGTTTCGTCACAGGGTTATTTGGTAACCGTGATAGCGTTACGGAGATATTTAATAAACTCAAGTGGCATACTCTGCAAGAGAGGCGCTCTGCATCGCGATGTAGCTTGCTCGCCAGGTTTCGAGAGGGTGCGTTTCTGGATGAGGTATCGAATATATTGCTTCCCCCTACTTATACCTCCCGAGGAGATCACGAATGTAAAATTAGAGAGGTTAGAGCGCGCACAGAGGCTTTCAGACAGTCGTTCTTCCCGCGAACCATACGCGACTGGAACAGGAAAGGGAGGTAATGACAGTGGCACGTAAAGTGCCCTCCGCCACACACCGTTGGGTGGCTTGCGGAGTATAAATGTAGATGTAGAAGTAGAATCATCAGCGGTAGTTGCAACAACACATCCACAACATGCTTACTGCAAAGAAACACCATGCCTGGCGACAAACAATCACACAACTCAATGCCATGTTCCCAATAAACTCTTCCAAGTATTGGACTGCTTTCCACTGCCTTACTGGGAACTGCCCTACCCACAGTATCGTCTCCTCCTTGATGACCTTCCCTTTCCTGATAACCTCAGTAAGGCCAACCACTTTGCCTCCCTCCTATTTGACGTCTTTTCTATTCCAGATGATCCTCAATTTGATTATTCCCTCTTGCCTGACATCATCGATGTATAGATACCCCTACTCCTCCCTTTGCTCCTAGCTTCCAGTACTTGAGCCACACACTGTCATCCGAACTTAACACTCCAATCACAACACAGAACATCAGCCTCACAGTCCACACTAAACGCAACATTGCCCCCACCATGACTGCATTACCTACCACCATATCAAACACAGCCCTCCCTCCTTCCTTCCAGTCTTTGCCGCACTCTACAACATAATCCTTGCCATCGGCTTCTATCCCAACTTGTGGAAAACGTCCTGTATCCTGAGGTTCTCCAAACCCAACAAGTCTCCTTCTGATGCCTCTTCCTATCGCCCTACTAGTCTCACCTCAGTGTTCAGTAAGCTCTTGGAATCCATCCTTGGTCCCGGCAGAGGTTCGAGTCCTCCCTCAGGCATGGGTGTGTGTGTTTGTCCTTAGGACAATTTAGGTTAAGTGGTGTGTAAGGTTAGGGGCTGATGACCTTAGCAGTTAAGTCCCATAAGATTTCACACGCATTTGACCATTTCGAATCCATCCTTACAAGCCACATCCATCACCACCTTTACTGACACCACCTACTCTCCAACACCCAATGTTGCTTTCGACCTTCCTTCTCTGCCGACGACCAATTCCTATGCCTCACTCATCTCCTTAAACTCCCATTGCGCAGCCATTTTTGTCTCCCTAGACCTTGAAAAGGCCTACAGCTGCATAGGGAATCCAGGTCTCCTGTTTAAACTCCAAACCTATGCCCTTCCTATCAACTACATCTGCCTGATTGTCTCCTTCCTCTCCCACTGCCCCTCCTACACTACCCACCATAACGACAATTCCCACACCTCCCACCTCTACAGATGTACCCCAGGTCTCTGTCATCTCCCCTCTGCCTCCTGCACACAACCGATATGCCCCAACCCCCGTCCCTCCTGTCCACCTCCTCCAGTATGCCGATGACACTGCCTTCCTTGCCCTGGCTCCTAGCCTTCAATGGTCCCAACGCTTTATCCAGAATCACCTTGAGCTTTTTGCCACCAGTGGCTCCTCAAAATCAATCCTTCCAAGACCCAAGCAATCATCATAGGTTGTACCACTCGCTCCTTCCAGCTCTTTTATTTTTGCCTTACCATCTGCACCTGTCCTGTCAGCCTCTCTCCCACCATTGCCTATCTTGGGCTCACCATTGACCTCATCTGGATCCCTCATCTCTGCTCTATCCAATCCAAAGCCCATAAGTGCCTCCTTCTCCTTAAAGTCCTCTCTAGCCAGACATGGAGGTGGAACCCCTCTACCATCCTCCACACCTAAAAATCCTTAATCCATCCCATACCCTCCCCCAAATTTTGTAAGTCCCTCCAGATCCTCAAGTACCAAGCACTCTCCCTTGCCTTCCGTATATGCCTCCTGTCCATATGCGGATACTCTACGGCCTGATTCCTTTCCCCCATTTGCCCTTTTTCTCAAACATATCCGAGTCCTCTACACCTCCCACCACTTTGATCCCCCCTATGCCCTAGTTGCTCGTCTCCTCTCCAACCTATGCCCACTACCGCACCTTCACCGTATTGTCCTCCCTACCCTCCACCTCTACACTCTTAATCTCCTCTCCCACGGTGGCTTCTGTCAACTCCCCCTTCCGGATGATGCCATCCCTCCTCCATTTGTCCCTCCTATCAACTCTGATCCTCACTTCCCCTCCCTCCCTCTGTCCTCTTCCTGGGATTCCCTCTCCCTGCTTCCATCCTGTTTCCTTTTTAGTCCTTTTGGTTTCCCCTCCACTGCCTTCCCCAGTCCTCCCTGCCCCCCCCTTTTCTATGTCATCTCCCCCCTTCTTTGCTTTTCCTCTCCTCCCCTGCCTTTTTTGCCCCCTCATCTGTCTGGGTCCTCCCTCACCCCCATATACATTTGTATTCTATAGAGCAGTATTTTCCATTAATATTGTGTTGTGCGTCCTCCTTTTTAAGTGTTGCGAACAGAAACCAGACTGTCGCCGTGTTTTTTAACTGTGCCTGTCTAATTATTATGTGTTTTAATCATCAATTGCCACCCTACATTTTTTATATTTTCTTTGAAACTTTTCACCATGTTCGTTTTAAGCAGTCAGCGTTTTGTCACCTGTTTTTATTGTTATATCTCCTCATCATGTTATTTAACTTGATCTGTAGACTTCAGAGCGGCGTATTACGCTGCTGCCAGCCCCCCCCCCCCCTCTGGGTGGGGGGGGGGATGAGAATCGAAATACAATAAAGGAAAAAAAGCCGTCATTCGATACGGGGATGAGGAGGAAGGGTATTAGGTGTTCTTTTATTGAACTTTGCATTCCGTGTTGTCATTGACGGAAATAGGCGTTTTCCATTGGAGTTTCCTTTATTGTTTGCCATTGGTGGAAATCGGTGGATATGAAACTGAGCAGATCGTGCGACGTAGCGATGTTTTTCTAACTACTTAGTATCGACTTGGGCGCGTCAGCACTCTGTGTTTTCTCGGCCGCTGTGGCCTACCGCGCGTCTGTTGCTTTGCGAGAGCTGTCCTTCCGCAAAGCTGTCACTGCTGGCAGCCAAGACAATGGGAATCGGTACCCGTGTTCTCTATTCATATTGACGGGTCGTTTGGCTATTTCTATAGCCTCTCTGATCTTCCTCCTCAAGCTAAGCGGCTGTTTCGCCAGTACGCGGGCCTGTCGAAATTCGATATCCTTCCTGCACAACGGCGGAGGGTACACAGAGTGCTGGCGCACCCTAGTCGATACTAGGCAGTTAGTAAACAGCGCTTCGTTGCAGGAGCCTTTCAATTTCCTACTCGCCGATTTCCACCAGTGGCAAGCAATAAAGGAAACTCCAATGCAAAAGGCCTGTTTCCGCCAATGACAACACGCAGTTCAAAGACTACGAAAAAAATACCTAATAGCCTTCCTCCTCATCCCTATAACCAACGACAGCACTCCCCCATAGTATATAAGTAATCAAACTAGCGCCCATTCAGCAGTTAGCAATACAGCGTGGTCTGTTGACAGTGACTGGGCCAAATATCTCACGAAATAAGCATCAAACGAAAAAACTACAAAGAACGAAACTCGTCTAGCTTGAAGGGGGAATCCTTTTCCTAGATGCATACATTCAAACATTTTTAACTTGTGGAAGATAAAGGCCTGTGAAGCAATGGTTATACCTACGTGTAATGATGCTTTCATCGTGGCTGCTGTGTTTGTGTTGGGGGGGGGGGGGGGGGGATGCAGGGTGGGTGGCACTTTACACGCGGAAACCAGATGGCGCTATGATTGGCCCGCTAGATGGCGCTGCCATAGGTCAAACGGATATCAACTGCGTTTTTTTTAATAGGAACCCCAATTCTTAATTACATATTCGTGTAGTACGTATAGAAATATGAAGGTCTTAGTTGGACCACTTTTTTCGCTTTGTGATAGATGGCTCTGTAATAGTCACAAACGTATAAGTACGCGGTATCACGTAACATCCTGCCAGTGCGGGCGGTATTTGCTTTGTGATACATTACCCGTGTTAAAATGGACCGTCTACCAATTGCGGCCTGCCGTTGTGGACAAGCGGTTCTAGGCGCTTCAGTCCGGAACCGCGCTGCTGCTACGGTCGCAGCTACGGTCTTAGGTTCGAATCCTGCCTCGGGCACGGATGTGTGTGATGTCCTTAGGTTAGTTAGGTTTAAGTAGTTTCTAAGTCTAGGGGACTGATGAACTCAGATGTTAAGTCCCATAGTGCTTAGAGCCATTTGAACCATTTGAACCAATTGCGGAAAAGGTCGACATCGTGTTGATGTATGGCTATTGTGATCAAAATGCCCAACGGGCGTGTGCTATGTATCCTGCTCGGTATCCTGGACGACACCAAACAAGTGTCCGGACCGTTCGCCGGATAGTTATGTTTTTTAAGAAAACAGGAAGTGTTCAGCCACATGTGAAACGTCAACCATGACCTGCAACAAATGATGATGCGCAAGTAGGTGGTTTAGCTGCCGTCGTGGGTAATCCGCACATCAGTAGCAGACAAATTGCTCGAGAATCGGGAATCTCAAAAACGTCGATGTTGAGAATGCTACATCAAGATCGCAACATCGATTGCATCCATACTATATTTCCATGCACCATGAAATGCTTGGCGACGACCTTGAACGTCGTGTACACTTCCGGCACTGGGCACAAGAGGAATTACGGGACGATGACAGATTTTTTCCACGCGTTCTATTTAGCGACGAAGCGTCATTCACCAATAGCGGTAACGTAAACCGGCATAATATGCACTATTGAGGAACGGAAAATCCACGACGGCTGCGACAAGTCGAACATCAGCTATTTTGGCGGGTTAATGTATGGTGCGGCATTATGGGAGGAAGGATAATTGGCCCCCATTTTATCGATGGCAATCTAAATGGTGCAATGTATGCTGGTTCAAATGGTTCAAATGGCTCTGAGCACTATGGGACTTAACATCTGAGGTCATCAGTCCCCTAGATCTTAGAAAGACTTAAACCTAACTAACCTAAGGACATCACACACATCCATGCCCGAGGCAGGATTCGAACCTGCGACCGTAGCGGTCGCTCGGCTCCAGACTGTAGCGCCTAGAACCGCTCGGCCACATCGGCCGGCGCAATGTATGCTGATTTCCTACGTAACGTTCTACCGATGTTACTACAAGATGTTTCACTGCATGACAGAATGGCGATCTATTTCCTACATGATGAATGTCCGGCACATAGCTCGCGTGCAGTTGAACCGGTATTGAATAGCATCTTTCATGACAGGTGGATTGGTCATCGAAGCACCGCACGTTCACCGGATCTGACGTACCCGGATTTCTTTCTGTGGGGAAAGTTTAAGGATATCTGCTATCGTGTTCCACCGAAAACGCCTGACAACATGCGTCAGCGCATAGTCAGTGCATGTGGGAACGTTACAGAAGGCGAACTACTCGCTGTTGAGAGGAATGTCGTTACACGTATTGCCAAACGCATTGAGGTTGACGGTCATAATTTTGAGCATTTATTGCATTAATGTGGTATTTACAGGTAATCCCGCTGTAACAGCATGCGTTCTCAGAAATGATAAGTTCACAAACGTACATGTGTCACATTGGAACAACCGAAAAAAATGTTCAAACGTACCTACGGTCTGTATTCTAATTTAAAAAACCTACCTGTTACCAACTGTTCGTCTAAAATTGTGAGCCATATGTTTGTGTTTATTACAGCGGCATCTATCACTAAGCGAAAAAAGTGGTCCAACTAAAACAGTCATATTTCTTTAGGTACTACACGAATGTGTAATAAAAAATGGAGGTTCCTATTTAAAAAAACGCATTTGATATCCGTTTGACTTACGGCAGCGCCATCCAGCGGGGCAACCACAGTGCCATCTGGTTTCCCCCTTCAAGCTAGACAAGTTCCGTTCTTTGTAGTTTTTTCGATTGACGCTTATTCCGTGAGATATTTTGCCCGGTCACGATTAATGGACCACCCTATATCACTAGGCACAATCTCTGTTCCCATGTTGACGGATTTTTGTTGAGTATCCATTTTCCGGACGCTTGCATCAATATTTGTCATCCCGTCTGAGCTCTTAATATTTAAACTGTAAGTAGGCTGAAACTTCCTGGCAGATTAAAACTGTGTGCCCGACCGAGACTCGAACTCGAGACCTTTGCTTTTCGTGGGCAAGTGCTGTACCAACTGAGCTACCGAAGCACGACTCACGGCCGGTACTCACAGCTTTACTTCTGCCAGTACCTCGTCTCCTACCTTCCAAACTTTACAGAAGCTCTCCTGCGAACCTTGCAGAACTAGCACTCCTGAAAGAAAATCTCATTCTGGAAACATCCCCCAGGCTATGGCTAAGCCATGTCTCCGCAATATCCTTTCTTTCAGGAGTGCTAGTTCTGCAAGGTTCGCAGAAGAGCTTCTGTAAAGTTTGGAAGGTAGGAGACGAGGTACTGGCAGAAGTACAGCTGTGAGTACCGGACCTGAGTCGTGCTTCGGTAGCTCAGTTGGTAGAGCACTTGCCCGCGAAAGGCAAAGGTCCCGAGTTCGAGTCTCCGTAGGGCACACAGTTTTAATCTGCCCGGAAGTTTCATATCAGCACACACTCCGCTGCAGAGTGAAAATCTCATTCTGTAAGTAGGCTGTTTCGATTTTTATGTTGGTAACGCCACGTAGCGCTCTATATGAAAATCACTGAGTGTACTGTGTGAAGTCTGTGGCTGGTTGGCATTGTTGGAATATTCGCCATTGTAGTGTTGGGCAGTTGGCTGTGAATAGAGCGTAGCGTTGCGCAGTTGGAGGTGAGCCGCCAGCAGTGGTGGATGTGGGGAGAGAGATGGCGGAGTTTTGAGAGCGAATGATCTGGACGTGTGTACATCAGAGAGAGTAAATTTGTAAGACTGGAAGTCATGAACTGATAAATATATATATTGTGACTTTTGAACGCTATTAAGGTAAATACATTGTTTGTTCTCTATCGAAATCTTTCATTTGCTAACAATGCCTATCAGTAATTAGTGCCTTCAGTAGTTAGAATCTTTTATTTAGCTGGCAGTACTGGCGCTCGCTGTATTGCAGTTGTTCGAATAACGAAGATTTTTGTGAGGTAAGTGATTCATGAAAGGTATGGGTTATTATTAGTTAGCGCCATTCTTTTGTAGGGATTTTTGAAAGTCAGATTGCATCGCGCTAAAAATATTGTGTCAGTTTAGTGTTGATCAGAATAAGTAAAGAGAGTAATGTCTGAGTACCCTCAGTTTTGCTCAGCTGTTTGAAAGTCAAATAACGTAGAGGTTTATCGGCACAGTAATTCATAAATTTTTCTAAGGGGACGTTTCAATACAAGTGGTTCTCTTTTTTTCAAAGATATTTTTAATTTTCCTGTAGGTCTCTATCTTGCCCCTAGTGAAATATCCCACTACATCCTTACATTCGTCCTCTAACCATCCCTGCTTAGCCATTTTGCACTTCCTGTCGATCTCATTTTTGAGACTTTGCATTCTGTTTTGCTTACTTAATTTACTGCATTTTTATGTTTTCTCCTTTGATCCGTGAAGTTTATAACTCTTCCGTTAGCCAAGGTTTTCCACTATTCCTTGTCTTTTTACCTACTTGATCCTCTGTTGCCTTTACTATTTCATCTCTCAAATCTACCTATTCTTCTTCTACTTTCTTTCCCCCGTTCTTGTCAGTCGTTCTTTAATTATGCAGTTATATCACGAAAAACTTTTTGTTTACTATCTGTTAGGTAATGACTTAATATTTTGGTTTTTGGGAAATCGTGTGCTTCGTAAGCACAACGCCGTCCACAACTATACGCATGTAAAAAAAAAAAAAAATCCGACTCCTCAGTAACAAGATCCTTTCATGGAATAGTAACTCCTTTTGATCATAATGGCAAGAAGTACACGAAAGACTGCGTTCTAGATTCTTTAAAAAACATATTTGAGGTCAGTAGTGTCATTATACAGCAGTCTTAACTTGAAGATGTGAACAGGGAGATAATGTTGGCTTCTTTGCGGCTTACCGCAACTGTTTCTTCAAGGTACTGTTACTAATCGATTTCATATTGAGTTTCATACGATCATGACAACATTGTGGCAGATGAGCCGCGACGGCTTGTATCGATTGCGGTCTGTGGATCGTATCTCTGGTTTTCCCTCTGGTCGTCGGTCGGTGTCTTGTTCTATTCGCACTGAGGGAACAGTTGTAACGTGAACGACTTTGATTATGATCAGCTGATTTTGGTGCGCTGAAAGAGCACCTTTCTCCTGTTGTCGAGCGCTGTTGTGTTATCTATTTTGGTGGCGTCAGGGGGGCTGTTGTTACTTCCCTGCGTTATGCGATTCTTCCCTGAGTTGTGAATTTTTACCTTCCAGGAAGGCTGGATCCGCCGTTAGTGTGGTCTGCATCGCTTTCAGATACTGTTTAAGCCTGCCCATCTCGGTGTTCGCTGAGCTACCTGCGTTGCTTTCCTGAAAAGTAACTTAGTTGTGATCACTGGGTGTGACGATTGTAGTGATAGTTTTATTGTTTGGTTTTAGCAGCGTTTCTTCTTACCAAATGATGTCTAACATTATTACTGTCTCCGTCTGTGCCACCAGTGGTAATGTGACGACGGTCACGGGTGCTACTGGTGCTGTCATGAAAATTTATGATTAATGTGCTCTTTTAGTTGTGTTTAAATTCTGATGTGTTCGTATCTATTAGTGCACCGGATGTGCTGCCGGAGAACTGTGAAATTCTCTGTGTTTGCACCCTTGGGCGTTGTAATGCGAGATTCCTTACCTGATTCTTGGAACCATGTAATGGTATCAGACTGTTATATAGTTCATAGATCCAGGATTTCAACCCCAAAGGGAAGTTATTTAAAAGCTACTTAAACTATTTTTGTAGCTTCATTATATTAAACTACTTATTCTCGATACTTGCCAGTGTTTAAATTGTACTATTTTTGAAATTTCTTAGTTTTGCCTATTAGCTTGGATATTCAAATTTTGCTTAAAGTTCTACCTGTTATTAAATTTGTGCTAGTGTTTGTTACATTTGATTTTTAAAAGTCTTGATTTAAATTTGTCAGGTTTGTTAAAGGACTGTGTCAAATCTTGGGTCTGTGATTTAAAACCATTATGCTAGCCTGGTATTATTTTGCTATCGTTGTTAAACTGATTAAGCCATTGCACTCCTTTGAATTCAAAGCATTCCACTCACGGTTTTAAGAACGGCTGGGTTCTAAGATATTATTTCATTATGTTTTACTGTTGTTAGTTTTTTCAAAATAAAAGTTTAATAAATGTGAATCACTTGGCAAATAATGAATGATGTCATAACCTGGGGCCTATCCCTTCCATGAATTCCTGTTAGCCTGGCTCACTGGAGCCCAGTATATAAGAGCTCTTCCAGGTAAGAAGTTTCTAACCTTAATAGGTTTTCTTTAGGCTATTGAAATGATGCAGTTCATGTATCCAGCAAAGAACTGAACTCGAGGCATTGAGCCTCTCGTTTGCCAAGTATCAGAAGGGCTTGGCTTCTGCTGGCTACCAGCAAATGTTAGAATTCAGTGCAGTTGGTAAAGAAAAGCAAGGAAGATCACGACTTAATGCCCGTCGCAGCCGCGGTCATTGGGGTCGGAAAGGAAGTTCGGGTTAAGGTAGGAAAGGAAAGGATATCGGTCACTCCATTTGGCAAGGAACCAACTCGTGATAAACCTTACACGTTTTATGGCCAGCACGATGATCCTAAGTCCAGAGAGCTGGGTGGGGAATGAAATGCCGGTCATCATGAAAAAATGTCAACTATCTTAACCACTGCACCATCTCACTCGCTGCAGGTAAGGTAGAATTGCCCACGCAGCTTCCTTTCTGCGGTACACTGTGTCAGAATGCGCATATGAGGGGACAACACGTAGGTTTTTTGAGGGTTTTTACTCTAAATTATTCATGGCCCCCAACGTCTCAAGCTCCTTTTAAAAACTTTATTTGTGTAAATTGCTCTCACGTGAACTGTGGGAAGGTATATTTAGTATGCACATAACATTCTGGCACACTGACCAACGTTAAAAAACATTTTCAATTAAAACAGTCCATTCCTGTTATTTGTAGTGTGCTGCATCCTAACATGATAACAAAAAACAGTGGTATATACATTTATTTCCGAATTAACTCTCAATATTTTTACAAAAAGGTACCATGAAGGAATGATACGAATGGGACGGATACCAGTAGATGTGATTATTTGGTTGCTGTTCATGTCCATCACATGTACCGATTTCGGTCCCAATCAGATAATTTCTTCGTGGTACATTTCTTCTTTTTTTGTCTAAGAGTGTATTTCATGTGCTATTTCAGGTAAGAACAATACGAAGCTGAAATCTCGGTATTAATATTTACAGTGTTTATTATTCGTCACAATGATTATGGCAATAATTTTGGCGTTCGAAACTTCCACGCAGATTAAACCATGTGGCACACCGGCACTCGGTAAATATGTGCTCTCCCGGCTGAGCTAAAAAATTACAACTCAGGACCTCCAATCACAGCTTTACTTCCACCAGTACCTCACCTCCCGCCATCCAAACTTTACAGAATTTCTTCTGACACCTTTATGGAGGAAAGGATATTGGGAAGACATGGCTTAGCCACAGCTTGGGCGATTGTTTTTGTGAAGTTGGAAGATAGAAGATTAGGTACGGACTGAGGTAAAACTGACTGCGTGTCGTGAGTCGTGCTTACATAGCTTACTACGTAGAGCATTTGCGTGCGAAAGGCAAAGGTCCAAAAACAAATTCTGGCTCACAGTTTTAATTTGCCAGAAAGTTTCAAATCAGCGCACACTCCACTGCAGAATGTAAACCCTCTTTGACTATTCTTCTTTTTGGACAAAATCTCGAAGCTCCAAGAAAGTCTGTTACCATTCCTGCATGTAAACATAGGTCTAGTGAAACAATTTGCGAAAACCGTATCTAAGTGGACAGCGTAGATAGCTGCCATGCGGAGGAACCGGGTTCGATTCCAGATACTGCCAAGGATTTTTTTTCGGCTCTAGGATTGGTATGAGGTGCACTCAGCCTCGTGATGCTAACTGAGGAGCTACTTGATTGAGAATTAGCGGCTCCTCGGTCTGGAAAGACAGCGAAGCGGCCGGAAGAGTGTGTGCTGCCCACACTTTGATCCATAGCGCATCCACATGTATAACGCTAGCCTGCCTGTTGTACGCCCTAACAACCTAACCTGCTATTCTTGTTCTGGAAAAAGCCACGTATAACGCTAACGTGCCGTGGAACTAGCTAATGTTACCCTCTGTGGGGATTTCAAATTTTGACTGCGCGTGTGCCTAATGGATAAAGGTATCAGAGTATATAATTTGAATATGGTGACATTAGCAGAAATACTAAACAGACTTAAACCTTGGGAGTTAATGAATGTGGTAAAAATTATATGTGAATGAAAAAAATGAACGTTCACCATCCCAATTTGGCACATTAATTTGGAGATATATGCTTAAGAAAACTTATTAAATTTACTTTCGTTGCTCTTTCCCTTTGAATAATACACAGGATACAAACTGACATAGGGCATTCCGAGCTGTATGCAGTAGCAGTTATCAATAACGCACACACCAGTAATTATAGAAAGCGAATTTGTACCAAGCTCACACTAATAACAGCTACACTCAGATCATTAGTTAAACCAGTACTGAAATGTTACTGCATGAAATGCAGAACTAAATTTATACATGAGGGGCTTCTATATGAGATTTCCTTAGCAACAATAATAGTCCC
Source organism: Schistocerca serialis cubense (assembly GCF_023864345.2). Classification (NCBI taxonomy): domain Eukaryota; kingdom Metazoa; phylum Arthropoda; class Insecta; order Orthoptera; family Acrididae; genus Schistocerca; species Schistocerca serialis. The sequence continues at coordinate 63,056,533 of NC_064638.1, read as the reverse complement.
ATTATCTTTCTAATATGTGAAGAATATGCTGGGTACCCATAAACTACTATAATGTCACTGATCAAGCTCTATGATTATTTCAGTTGAAAAGACTAATTCAAAGAAAGCTAATCCTTAACTTCACTTGGAATAGTTTATGTTTTACTTTGGAAGGCAAAATATTCAAGACTAAGCTCAATTAACTTTAAAAAAATTATTCATGATAGTAATCAAGACTACATTATGTTTAAAATGAGCTTAACTTATTTGATCTTTTTTATCATCTGTGAAGCAGATATCTTAGACAATAACATTTACACCGTCTGGCACTGTACTCCAGCAAAACTATACTTTTCAATAAACTAGAAGCACTGTAGCAAAATCCTATCTGACTTCACTTTTGCACTTTTAATTTTAACTTTCGCTACTCCTTTCACATTTAAGAAACAAAAAGAAACCACTTTGAATCACTCGAAAGCAATAATTTTTCATTTAAAACAGGATACCTGGTTTCAGTAGCACTTAGTAGAGGGCCCTGCATAGGTTCATGATTTGGATAGAAGATATGGTTCCGAACACAGATTTATGGCATTTGGACTAGCTATTATTAAAACCACACACACAAATTAACTGGTTCATGCCCATATACATATCTGGATGTATGAAGTTTTGGTGGCAAGCGACATGGCGGCTAACTGTACTCACGGCTCTTGATGTTCGAATAGTCTATAAAATCTCTTCTTGGTGACGGATTTTCAACATATTAAAGCCATTCCTTTTTGCAGGGCATACCAAACAATAGCCAGACTAACATCCGAGGCAAAATTCCTTGCAAAGCAGCTTCCAATTGCCTCTATTGGCACCGTCAAAGCCTTCCGTGCTACGGCAGGCCACTTACTGCCTATCGTTAACACCAAGGAGCCGCCCAGTTCGACCGCCAAAACCACCTTTTACATCGCGCCATGCCACTTCCGTCGCGGGGAACTTTACTACTTCTTTTACGTTTTACATTACAAGTGCCCTACGCATGAACCAGCTTCCAATTAACGTTGTCTTTCTTATAAACATACACATATTATAAAAATTCATTATTTCAACAAATCATTTTGCGTTTTTCATATACATTACAAATCTCTAAATTTCCTGTCACAAATCAGTGACGTTAAGTAACATGGAATACACACTCCATATTTGCAGCTACACAGTTGCATAATATAAACCTACTTCTAATCGATATAAGTGTTTCACATGACACTGCAAGGCAGAGAACAGAGGACGACACGGCTGCCGGTCGACATCCATTGGCCTTGAAGCTACAGACAAGAAGCTTCTTTCAGTCTGGTGTCTGCTTTTAGCATAATGTGAAGGAATACACACTAGAACCCACCATAAGCAGTTTTCGGCATCTTCTATTGTCTTTGTTGTTGTGAGTCATGAGGTTGTGTTTTGTGCAGCATTTGTCAATATTACTTCCTCCTAATTAAATGCTGTAGAATATATTAAAATTCTTTCGTGGATATTGCTAATTCTTTAGGTACAGAGTTCTGTGGTGAGTAAGATGTTCAAATGTGTGTGAAATCTTATGTGACTTAACTGCTAATATCATCAGTCCCTAAGCTTACACACCACTTAACCTAAATTACCCTGAGGACAAACACACACACCCATGTCCGAGGGAGGACTCGAACCTCCGCCGGGACAAGCCGCACAGCCCATGACTGCAGCGCCTCAGACAGCTCGGCTAATCCCGCGCAGCGTGGTCAGTAAAATTCTGTATGTTTGTGAAACTAGTTACATAACGTGTAGATTGCAGCCATTCTTTGTCGGTGATGTACTATCTTCTGCCTTGGAACCAGAGGCGTATTTAGGCCTAGGCAGACTAGGCAGCTGCCTACGGGGCGGATTTTGAGGGGTGGCGGATTTTTAGGCGCCTTACAGAGCTCACAATTACGTTTGATGATGGGTGGCGCCTCTAATACTGCCGTGGAAGTAGCCAGTGCCATCACTTCACAACACCCATTCGAACTTCAAAGAAAATGCCCCAGTCATCCTAACAACCGGCTGGCAGTTCAGTTAATCTGAAAAAGTGCAGTTGTTTAGTTTTTACTTTGTGATTTATATTTTAATGATAATTAAAACGAGTGACAGATGGAACAGAGAAAATGGTTCTCGATATAGGAAACTCGGAAAAGATAAGGCAATAAACAAAGGGGAAATTGTGAGAAAAAGTGTAAAAACCGATGTGCTATATAAAATTCAAATACAGCCAGTTAGTTCCAGCTCGAGCTCGACTCTGGGAACATCAGATTGTAGCAATGTGGAGCGTTACAATGTTGTGAACAGAATCGAAAATGGTGGAGCGTGTGGTATATATATGACAGTGAGTCAGGCGTTGCCGTTATTAGAAACAATAATGGCGCAAGAACAGTCATTTCAGTTGACTCAAATGATGTATAGAAAAGGAATGATGATAGTGATTCAGTTTCTTATCCGGCGAGCAGTAGAATAAATGAATTTTAACGAGAGTATGTCGCTAAACAAGATCGCGTGGCACAAAATACGGATTGTGAATTCGTTAATTCATGCAGGGAGGTACTTAAATAAATGTTTTTCGGAATCATGAGGTATCGCAAGATACGAAAAGGACTTCACTGAGGTGACAAAACTCATGGAATGTCTCCTAAAATCGTACCGGACCTACTTTTACGCGGCGTTTTGCAGCATCTTGACTTACCTTGGTCTCAAAAAGTCATTGGAAGCCGATGCAGAAATATGCAGCCACGCTGCCTCTATAGCCGTCTATAATTGCGAAAGAGTTGCCGGAACTGACGTATCGATTATGTCTCATATATGTTCGATGGATTTCATGTCGGGACATCTGGGTTGCCAAACCATTAAGTCGAACTATCCAGATTGTTCTTCAGACTAGTCGCGAACAGTGACATGGCGCACTGTCATCCTTAAAAATTCCATTATGTTTTGGGAACATGAAGTCAATGAATGACTGCAAATGATCTCCGAGAAACTGAACATAACCATATATAGTCAATGATCGGTTCATTTCATGTAAACACAGCCCAAACCGTTATGGAGCTCCTACCAGCTTTCACAGCTGTTGATATCTTGTGTGAGGGGGTTCGTCGTCTCTGTGCCACACTCGAACACTGCCATCGGCTGTTACCAACTGAAATAGTAATTAATCTGACCAGGCCGAGGTTTTCTAGTCGTTTACGGTCCATCCGATTGAAACGTCCCCTTATAAAAATTAATGAACTACTGTGCTGATAAACCTCTTACGTTATTTGATTTACAAACAGCTGAGCAGAACTGAACGTACTCAGACATTTCGCTCTTCACCTATTCTGATCAACACTAAACTGACACACTATATTTTTAGCGCAACGCAATCTGACTCTCAATAATCTCTACAAAAGAATGGCCCTGACTAACAATACCCTATACCTTTCATGAATCACTCACTTCACAAAAGTCTTCGTTACTCGAACTACTGCAATACAGCGAGCGCCAATACTGCCAGCTAAATAAAAGATTCTAACTACTGAAGCCACCTACTACTGATAGGCATAGTTAGCAAATGAAAGATTTTGATAGAGAACAAACAATATATATACCTTAATAGTGTTCAAAAGTGATAATATATATTATTTTTAATTTGTGATTTATATTTTAGTGTTAATTAAAACGAGCGACCGTTGGAACAGAGAAAATGGTTCTCGATATAGGAAAATCGGAATAGATAAGGGAATAAACAAAGGGGAAATTGAGGGAAAAAGCGTAAAAACCGATATATATATATATATATATATATATATATATATATATATATATAATTTACTCTCTCTTATGGACACACGTCCATATCATCCGCTCTCAAAACTCTCTCTCCCCACATCCACCACTGCTGGCGGCTCACCTCCAACTGCGCAACGCTACGCGCTGTTAACAGCCAACTGCCCAACACTACAATAGCAAATTGCAACAATGCAAACCAGCCACAGACTGCACATAGCAGAGTCAGAGATTTTCATGTAGAGCGCTACGTGGCGTTACCAACATAAAAACCGAAACAGCCTACTTACACGATATGGTCACGACCCCAGGAGAGGCGCTGCAGGCGATGTCGTGCTGTTACCAAAGGCACTCACGTCGCTTGTCTGCTACCATAACCCATTAACGCCAGATTTCGCCGCACAGCCCTAACCCATACGTTCACGTACGTCCAACATTAATTTCTGCTGGTGTTTTACGGAGTGTTGCACGTCTGTTAGCACTGACAACTCTTCGCAAACGACGCTGCTCTCGGTCATTGAGTGAAGGTCGTCGGCCACTGCATTGTCTGTGATAGAAGGTAATGACTGAAATTTGGTAATTTCGGCACATTCTTGACACTGTGGATCCCAGAATATTAATATACCTAAGGATTTCCGCAGTGGACTGTCCCACGCCTCTAGTTCGAACTACCATTCCGCGTTCAGAGCCTGTTAATTCCCGTTGTGCGGCCATAACCACATCGGAAGCCTTTTCAAATGAACCACCAGAGTAGAAATCACAAGTTCGCCAGTGCACTCCTCTTTCAAACCTTGTGTACGCTATACTACCCTCGTCTGTATATCTGCACGTTGCTATCCCATGACCCCTGTCACCTCAGTGTATGGTGCGGTACGTATGAAAATGCTAACATCGAAAAGAGTAAGATAAATATGTACCAAACAGTCACATGTAGGAAAAAGAAAAGAGAACTGGAAGTGAACGAAACTGCCCGGCCTGAGACTACTTTTTAAGGAAAGGAAGATGTTTTGGTGAATACATTGTGGTTGTTATAGGAAGATCGATATGCGATTTCGAGAAAATAAAAACTCGATGGAAGAGCTATAGCAGTTTTGAGTTGCTAACTAATTTTCCTGGACAAGGCGACAACGAATTATTGAAGTGTGCTATAAAACTGCAGTATCGTCACACAGACGACCTGAAACAATATTTGAGTGATGTGGTTATTCATTTTAAAGCATACGCGGAAAACAACGAAATCAATACCTCATCCCTAAGTCATCCCTAAGTACCCAGTATAGTTTGTTGCGTGAAAACCACTTTCAAGAAATGTTTCCTAATTTGGAGATAGAACTTCGATTATTTTTGTTAACTGCTGCAACAAGGTGCTAGGCCGAGAGCTCTATCTCACTGCTCAAAAGACTCAAAAATTATTTGCCGTCATCCATTTTGCGTGATCGAGTCAACAGTCATCCCGCGCCCTCAACTAATTTTGGCACAACACAGCAACTAGATTACTAAGATATGATCAATGGATTTGCTACTAAGAAAGCACGCCTTCAACAGCTTTACATGATTTGAGTGTGATGAGTTCAGTACGCATGTATTTATTATTATTATTATTATTATTATTATTATTATTATTAACAGAAACAGTCGCAGTATTCAGTTACATACAGATGTAAGTTACTTGGTGGTACGGTGAGTCCAAATGAGGGGCGGAAGTATTTTTCTCTGCCTAGCGGAGACAAATAGATAAATTCGGTCCTGCTTGGAACCGATGCAGGTCTTCAACCACGCAATAGTTCATGTTTGCAGTGACCAGAGTTCCTTTAGTGTCGTAATAGATCCCCTGTCTTCAAAATGGGAATTGGTTTTAGTTGTGAATAGCTTCTATTTCACAATGTTGTTTACTTTTAATTCATTTTTTATAACGCTTCTTCTTAATCTGATTTAACTTACTGATTATTGGGGTGTTGTAAAGTAATAATATAAGAAATAGACTTTTAGATACAATAGTGACAAGATTTCCTGGATAGCAATACTTCTATATTTGAATAGAATATTTATTCCTGAGTACATGGCGGTGTTATACCTTGGAACAGTTTATCACATTTGCAGAAACCTTACTTTACCGAGTAATTTTTGTAGTATCAGAAAAGGACTGCAGCACATATAAAATGAATGTTATCACTTCAAAACTGAAAAAGAAGATATATTAAAATTCAGTTAGGAAGATGATTAGAGGCGAAAGTTTCAAGTGTCCCAAAATATGACACTCTTCCCTGGATTATCACCAGACCGTCTGTTTTTCGTACTTTTAGACAGTCATGTATCAGAAACGTCTGGCTAAAATTTACAACTCAACTTCTTAGAATTCCAAACGAAGGAATTACCCGTTACCTAGACTCTTTTCTAGTTGACCGCCGCAAGCTATTTTACTACTGTCGGAAGCATATCTACCTTACAAGTGTATTTAGTAGAAACACTAGAAATATATAATAGCTCTTGTTGTTTGCATTAGTTTCTCCAGAAATGCACATGTAGCGTGCAAAGTGTCCGCGCCTTTCTCGTTGTTCAGTTCTCATTCTTTTGTGCGACGCAGCGCGCTCTGTATTTTTTACGCTCGAAAAAGCACAGTATTCGCTCGACTCTCAACGGAACGTCTCGCATGAGGAACTTGCTGTCACGTTCTTCCAACGCAGATTCACCTGAGGACACTTTGGTTTTGGCGCTGAATAGCGGAATACTGTACCTGCAAAACGATATCTTACACATAAATTATAATACCTGTCGCAGAAAAATTTTAAAATAGCTTTGTTTCTTTCTCCTATAACACTGTCCTACAAATTTGGGAACGTTGACTGTTACGACGATCAGAAAATTTTGTGCTTAGGTTTTTTTCTGTCATACATTTGTTGATTGCCCGAATTTACTAGTTTTGATTCTTACTGTATGTATCTTACAACAAAAGATAGGAAAAAAGAATGCCGTAGCATAAGAGCCTGCCTCTTTGTTCTGGCTCTGGCTCTGTTGCAGGAGTATCCCTTTTCCCCGTTAGGCAGTAATTACTAAACATGGAAGCACTCCATTTTCCATTGCACCTATGCTCCATAAAGGATATATCTTGGTGAAAGCGCTCAGCTTCTTCATATAAAACATCAAGATAATTTAGTGCGAATGAATCCATTTATGACTGCAAAAGTCGCATATGAGTGACATGGTATGTTAAGCTGTTCATTCGACTGCTTCGCATCATCTACGAGTTCTTTGAGATTTTCTACTTTGACGTTTCTCAGAACACACGCTGAAACATTTTTAAAGAACTGTTATCCCGTTTACCCTTCTGCTTTAACACTAATTAAGAGTCAATGCCTCTGAAAAGTTCTAAGAAAAGTGAACAGATTAATATATAAGGTTTCTCTTTTTTTTAAATTGAGCGTGCGATGCTTTAGAAGTTAGTAAGTGAAAGCAGAGCCACTTACATCTAAAGCTTATTAATGTAGAGCTGAAAGAAAAACATCACTTGTCCCTAAACAATATATTTCATTCGGGAAGTTAACGGATGTCTGTTTGGCCAATTTCTCAGGAAATGCTGTTTTTCCTTAACGGGTAATCCACTAGCGTAGGAAACAAAGATCATGTAACCGTATTCCAGTGTTAATAATATCATTAAAGTCTCCTAAACGTTACGTGTATTTCTATAAGGAGTAAGAAAATGTGATGTATCGAAATTTCTCTGTCAACTTATCTAGCAGCTGTGTAATTAAGAAAAATATTAAAAACTAATGTGGTTTGCTAAATGACTAGCAATTAGAGATTAAAAATATGCTAATAATGTAATACTCCTACCAGGATGTTCCTTATATTTGAATGTGTTTATATAAGACGTAGATGAACATTTCCTGGAGACAAAGGTCATTTAATTACAATTTTAGTAGAAGTTACCTGCATTGTGAACACATCAACGAGGCATTGAAGAAAGTGCCTCTTAATAGCAGATTGTCAGCTGGAAGTGAACCACAACAAAATTCCTTTGAAAGAACTTGGAGGAGATTCAGGGCATGACAACCCCATTAATAACCATTTTAAGAACTGAAGACTCTTAACTAACAATGACCCTTATAACCACGCGATGAGTACGTTCAGATAATATACAACATTAGGCGAGCATATCATGGAATGAGAATTACGAAAAGTCCATACACTGCTGCCAACATGTTACAAGTGTATTTAATGAAAGAATGAATTTGTTATCAGTAATGGCGGCAGTCGTCCGAAAACTGGAGCTAATATACAAACCTTAACGTCAATTTCGTCTGTTCAATGACAACAAATAATGAAGCTCAATTCATTTCATTTCCACAGCTTGTGTTGAACAGCCTCTGGATGAAAACTGCAAAGCAATCAAAAGTAGATTTTCTGAGCGCCCATCACCTCAGTGTGACATAAGGCTGTTCTCGCCCTTACTTCTACATAAAAGCGTACTGAAAAATATTTTATTCCACAAAAGTGTCGTTTTTGAACGCATTGGGTGGAGCGAAAACATTTTATAAAAATTTAAACTCTCAGATTCATTTAATCTAGAATGATTACGTATTTTACTGCTTAGCAACTTACATGTGAGTCACTCCTAAATCGTTAGTACGTCATATGCTGCACAACTTAGTTCCAAAATTGTACTGTAGAGGAGACTGGGACATGTTCACGACGTTAGCGGTTAGACGCTTGTAGTAAATTCGTATTTGGGAATACTTTGTTTTTCTTTATGCATGTTAATAAAATGGCCTTCTACTGTATTGCATCTAGTGGTATCACAGCATTTGACCAGTTTTGAAAGGAAATTCAGTGGTGTCATCTTGCCGCAGTACTGAGCCACGATGACTTTGACCTCGGGGCAAGATGACAATACTGCCTGAAGTTAAATTTATTTTTGTTATTAGAAAGTATAAGACGTATATTAATTAATCAAACACTGCTACGCATTTGTTGTTGAATAGTATTTAACGATAGGATTGTTGTGCTAAGAAATAATATAATTTTAACATGAGCGTTTTATATGTTTTCCATTAATAAAATTCACGCTGAAATTTTCCTCCCACGTGGGTTTGACAGCCTCCATCCCACACGTGTGACATTCGCGGCGGCGGAGGATCAATGTAGATCTCATCACATGCAGGACACTGCTCTGAACATTATTTGGAAGTTCTCCTTTGTTGCTTTAAATGGCTCTATTCCACCTCGTGTGCTTCCTTATCAACAACCATCAGTTTTTATAGGTGTTGTTATTAAAATATATGCACTTTACATGCTGTGATTTATCCGTTTATTCACCTATGGGCTTTCTTTATGCGATGCAAGTGGCAATTGTTGAAGGTATGGTTTAGTTATTATGCCCTACTTGGTCTTCATTAGGTGATTCACTAAGAGTGTGATTGGGTTGGTCTAAACAAGCTATAGCCTGAGCGGGAACGTCTTAGTTTTGCAAGGACTGTGACAAAAACAACGATCTATGGTTTCCGCCGCGGCAAAATCACGCTCATTAAACACAAGAGAATCGTAAGCGTCGATCTCATACTCTTTGAACCCATTAACTGTTTCGAAATAAGCAGAGCTCAACAGATGACGAGGTCGTCAACATACTCCAGTCACATACGTTAAATTTTTGTTTTTGTTTTTGGAGTAGAATCAACCAGGAGACATAAGTAATAGTGGCTGCGAAACACATATTTTTTTCATTATTCATATATAACAAAGAATAAGAGCTGATGTCGAGCTTCTTGAAAGCATGTGACATGTCAAGCAGACTGCTTGACAACTATGTAACGTGCACTGAGCTTTCAGGTGTGGTTTCACTGTGCGAGATTTTTATTTTGCACTGCGTAAAGCGTTTGTAGTATTCGTAAGATAAACTATGTTAAAGAACGAACTTCCACCCCTTAGCCATCTCACCACGCAGGTCAACTTGCTCCTATTTTCCTTAAATGTTGACTATAAGGACTAAAATGAAAGCAGAATTTGACACTGTGACATTAGTTTCACTTTCCACATTAATCTATTACACAACTTTGAAAACTGCGCGTTTCTTTACGTCTTGATTCATCTGTGATTTGGATAGCTCAGCAAGCTGAATGATTAACCTCGTATTGCCCACTACAGAAAATAGTCGGGCAAGTGGAAGGACGCTCAATAACACACATAAGAACATCATTAATTCGACTGAACACACACATAAACATCAAAGATCCTTTCCATGCAATAAAAGTTTACAAACAAAAAATCTTCAACGGAATAATTCTGACTAGCATAGATATTCCTTGATCATGATCGGTGTAATATCTACAATGAACATATGAAAGCAATACCGAAGACAGCCTGGATCTGGATGAAGCGATATAAGAACATTACAAAATGCGATGTGAAGAGGCGTGGCGATGCACCGATACGTTTGTAGTCAAAAGTGAACCATATTTTAATCCGTCCGTAGTGAGAAGTCCTCAGTCCAGTGAAGTGACATTCGAATAGAATGAAAAAAATAATTCAGTTGTCTTAGAATGTCTCTTGATTCTTAAAAACGTGTGGAGTATTACACGCAAATTATTTTATAACATCACTTGATACTCAAACGTTAGCCTAGGCAGGAGATGAAATAAAGACAACAGACTGAGGTTCTTTTTGCATCATCCTCTATATTTTGACACAATTTATTAATGTTTGCCTGTATTTTTGCCAGCATATACACACACCGCCGTCCAGGAGCAATGGCAGCTTACATTGGTAATCAGCACGAAAGTAATTACAACAACGTGTATTTTCAGATATTATGCTATCATATATAACGTTTTCGATATTTTTTCCAGTTTTTACACGGTCTCTAAAAGTCCTAGTTGACTAAGTTGTGAAATGGAAACGTTCGAGTTTTTGTGGAGAAACACTAGTGGTTTCATATTCACGAACTGGTCATGCTCCTGGTACATTTTATTGGGAGATATCCATACAGGTTTTGCTGGTCTGGACATAGCTGTCCCTGGCTGAGCCACTCGGAAAATATGATTGATCATACGGTCAATAAGGAAACAATGCAACGTGGCAGCTTGACGTAACAGATAAATTTGCTGCTTTTAATTTGCAAGTTGTGGTCTTCTAATAGACAAAACTCTTTATACATGTTTTGTCAAGCGGTTTTAAAATAAACGTGTGGTGTCAACTCTTACCTGACGAGAAACTAGATTTTCCATCTGTTTGCAATGGTCTCTGATACCTGATCGATGCTAAAAGATTCCTGTCATGCATTCTTAGGGACTATTTTAGAAGGCCGAAGTCTCTGTCGCAAGTAAGAAAAGAGAGACCTCAGTCGAAGAAGTAGTGTTGTATCCTCTGAAAGTGACCTGTGTCATTCAGGTTTTTGTTCTGCCTCCCATAATTTTCCACTAATAGGTACATTTCGTTTGCTTCTAATGGAATATTATTATTGTATCTGTATACTGAGCAAGCAGTAAAGGAAATAAAAGAAAAATTCGCAGGAGGAATTAAAATCCATTGAGAAGAAATAAAAACTTTGAGGTTCGCTGATGACATTGTAATTCTGTCAGAGACAGCAAAGGACCTGGAAGAGCAGCTGAACGGAATGGACAGTGTCTTGAAGGGAGGGTATAAGATGAACATAAACCAAAACGAGGATAATGGAATGTAGTCGAATTAAATCGGGTGATGCTGCGGGAATTAGATTAAGAAATGAGACGCTTAAAATAGTAAAGGAGTTTTGCTATTTGGGTAGCAAAATAGCTGTTGATGGTCGAAGTAGAGAGGATATAAAATGTAGACTGGCAATGACAAGGAAAGCGTTTCTGAAGAAGAGAAATTTGTTAACATCGAGTATAGATTTAAGTGTCAGGAGGTCGTTTCTGAAAGTGTTTGTATGGAGTGTAGCCATGTATGGAAGTGAAACATGGACGATAAATAGTTTGGACAAGAAGAGAATAGAAGCTTTAGAAATGTAGTGCTACAGAAGAATGCTGAAGATTAGATTGGTAGATCACATAACTAATGAGGAGGTACTGAATAGAATTGGGGAGAAGAGGAGTTTGTGGCACAACTTGACTAGAAGAAGGGATCGGTTGGTTGGACATGTTCTGGGGCATCAAGGGATCACGAATTTGGTACTGGAGGGCAGCGTTGAGGGTAAAACTCGTAGAGGGAGACCAAGAGATTAATACACTAAGCAGATTCAGAAGGATGTAGGCTGCAGTAGGTACTGGGAGATGAAGAAGCTTGCACAGGATAGAGTAGCATGGAGAGCTGCATCAAACCAGTCTCTGGACTGAAGACCACAACAACAACATGAAAATACTTGTAGAATTTGAAACGAAATACTTTGGGGGAGGGGGGGGGGGGAGGACCATACATGTATCGATCATGTATCACATTTGACCCAGGTTTTTCATTTGAAAGTCTACAAGTAATTGCATAGCTTTTTAAAATTCCTAAGCACAGATTTTCAGGACTAACTCAATGGTGTCAGGAGCTAGGAGAAATTATTTTATACTTTTTTGACATTTTAAAAACGAGTTAAAGTGCTACTTTTACTTTCTGCCTTTTAGTATTGTGTGTGTCGAACACACTTTAATTACGGTGATTACTGGAGCAGAAGGATTCTCCAGTTTCCTGCATGTGGTGAGATCTATCATCCACCTACTACTCGACTGCTATCCCGACCGTGCTGTCAGCAAAAAATAAGTGATAGCATGATGTTGGAGAGACTAATAAACAAAAGCCAACTGAAGATAGCACACAAATTGCGGTATCGTGTCTGCGTAATACAAAAATAAACAAACTGTGTCCAGCATCAGGCGGAATTTCTCTCCAACTATTCTTTGCAGGCACATAAAGCAAGAAGAGTTACAACATCCAAACGACGGTTTCATTCGAATTTATGTTTCCGGTGATTTTTCGCGAATAGAGCAAATTCTGGGAACATTTATATGGAAAACACATGGTTGGCTTCCTTCTCCGTTTTAGCTTTTTTAGAGCGGCTAATCAGTCTCCTAGCCTCTCGTCATCGGCGTTTCGTTAAACAATAATATTCCTTATTTACTTTCGATCTCTCTAATCGATAACAACTTCCAAATTTCAGCAACGCTAATGTAAGTCAACAGGCTTCTGAGCTGCTGACTGCTGTACTTTCTATAATGATAGGAAACGAAATTAAGACATTACGGGAATGTATATATGCGTCACAGAATTGTCAAAATAATTTCACGATTTCCCCACTTCAAAAATTAGGTTTTCTGTTAGCTTTTTCATGTGTGCAACACCAAAGAATGGGTTCGTACTGAAAGGCCCTCAGCCACAATGTTAGTAAAAAAATTAGTTATTGCAGGAATAACACTCGTTGGTAGTAACTTAACGTGCTATGAGAAAAGAACATTGGTCACACGTTGATATAGCAGAGAAATCTAAACAGAAGTGGAGTAATTCCACGATAAAAGTGTACGACTTAACCCGTCCGTGTATGCCGGTGCCAGCAGTAGAGACAGCTCCCTCGTCTGTTTAGTTCCTCTCGTCGCGCTGTATCGTACATCGTAGGTTACGGGTGAGAGGATTCTGACTACTTTGGCAAGTTGTTGTAAATTGAAAGACACTCTTGCTTAGCAGTGGAAAAAATGTTGTCAAGTTCAAAAGTGGGTTGGGAGAAACGCGATATTTGCTACGAGCATCAGTGCACTAAAGGGTCCAATAGTTTGTGTTATTTTCTTCTTAATTAATAAATAATAATGTTGTTGTTGTTGTGGTCTTCAGTCCACAGACTGGTTTGATGCAGCTCCCCATGCTACGCTATCCTGTGCAAGCTTCTTCATCCTACTGCAACCTACATCCTTCTGAATCTGCTTAGTGTATTCATCTCTTGTTCTCCCTCTATGATTTTTACCCTCCACGCTGCCCTCCAATACTAAATTTATGATCCCTTGACGCCTCAGAACATGTCCTACCAACCGATCCCTTCTTCTAGTCGAGTTGTGTCACGAACTCCTCTTCTCTCCAATTCTATTCATTACCTCCTCATTAGTTATGTGATCTACCCCTCTAATCTTCAGCAGTCTTCTGTAGGACCACATTTCTAAAACTTCTATTCTCTTCTTGTCCAAACTATTTATCGTCCATGTTTCACTTCCATACAAACACTTTCAGAAACGACCTCCTGACACTTAAATCTATACTCGATGTTAACAAATTTCTCTTCTTCAGAAACGCTTTCCTTGCCATTTCCAGTCTACATTTTATATCCTCTCTACTTCGACCATCAACAGCTATTTTGCTACCCAAATAGCAAAACACCTTTACTACTTTAAACGTCTCATTTCCTAATCTAATTCCGCAGCATTCTCTGCCTTCATGATTCGTAGTTGGTTCAAGTCCATCACACTTTTAGTGGTGTTGTAAATTTTATGAATGCCAAGATATTCCAAAACCCTTAGTCTTACAGAATAGCCATCATTAAGAGCAAGAACAGCATCCAGAACATCAAAGACGGACCTTCCAACGAACACAATTTTCTTTATCCTTTACCATACAACATTGTTAAATGATTCATTCACATTTTATGTTTTTCCCTTGAGACATTTCTTCAACAGCTCTGGTTGGGGAAGATCCTGAAAAACAGGTTTCATGGCAAGCATAACAGCATTTGGTATAGTAATTTTGTGCGAGGAAGTGTCTACTTTTCCATCCTCTGTTGCCTTCAAGTATTTACACCATTCAGTGGAACACAGGTTGTGTATTGGTTCAGCATCTGTAGACAGCGTGTGAAAATAAATTGCCCAAACAGCTCTCTTTATACCATCTAAATTATCTCTGTTACTTCTAATAGCCATACCATAATATCGAGTAATCTGATCAATTTGTTTATCAGTCAGCCGACGTCTCATACTTAGACCATCAGATAACTTGGTACTTCCCAACTGCTGTTTGAGTCTACGTAGTATCGTTCCCATCCTCTTTTCCACATGATTAATGCACTCTAGTTTTGTAATTGACAAACAACCATAGGGTTTACTCTCCACCACTGCCTTATACGGTCGTGAGTCTCCACCCCCAAGAAAACTCAGAACAGCACAGTCATGCTGGGAACGTTGGGACATTTTCACTGCAGAAGCAACCTAGATCCCTCCACTAGTTCCATCATAGTTTCTCTGACAATTCATTTCATGCTTAGTTTGCTTTTCAGTACTCTTGCCTGCTTGCCTACAACCCTGACAGTACATGGTCAACACATCAACATCCAGCACTTTCCCATTGTCGATACTGATAATAGATGCACATGAATTCTTTGACTGGAAACCTCTTTTTTGCCAGTAACCGTCGAATGATATTGCTATGTCAGAACTACCATTTTCTGCTACAGCCTGCTCTGCTGCTGTAGTCATTGACTCCATAGCACACACCTAGACACTACTTCTTACTATGGAGTTGTATTTAATAGTTTTTTAGGGGGACTAGGGAGGTTCAGCAAGCCACAAGGAACCTTACCAGCGTAATAGCCTTTTCCTATGCATCTAAGTCCATAGAAGTATCTTAGATTAGGGTCAAAAAGTCCATTCTTTACACTTACTTCTGAAGTCTTGAAAGTCTTCTCGCTTTTAAAGTCCAAACACATTATTTGTAAAGTGCACACCAGACCATTGCGTTGAGATAGCTTTTCAGAAATTTCAATTTCCCCTTCACATACACCACAACACACTGTTTCACACAAAGCTGAAGTAAGTATATGGAGATTAATAATGATATTGCCGTTTTTTTTCACTGTCTGAAGCAGTGTTTTATTTTACATCATTGCCCAGCAGTTTTTTCTTGGAAGCACTCGGAGGAGTAGAAGGACTGTCACTATTTACAACCAAATTATCATGCCCTTCGACGCTAACCACTCTTTTTACTGCTGATATATTTGTTCTGTACTATGTTTTTCCTTTGTTTCGTATTTTTTAAATACTCCTTTTGGTTTAGTCATGACGAAAACTATCACAGGAAACACAGAAACTAAAACGCGGCTAGTGGATAACTGTTGTCAAACACAAACAAATGTACAGTTCAAAGAGTTCACTGCGAAGAACCGCCAGTGTAGGCAACTTATGAAACGGACAGTTCTCTGCAAAAAAAAAAAAGAAAATCCATATTTTCATAATTTGCATAAAAGTAAAAATGTCAAATTTTGTCATTTTGGGCGGTACGACTCCCCTTACTAATGTGACACCCACTTCAAACACGAATATAAATCGTCATTGACATCTAGTACAAAGGTATATAATCATGAGTAATATTCAATCTCCAAGTCGAACTTGTACAGATCGTTAGCCTATGCTAACACTTCAGACCTCTACCCTCCATCACCGTTCACCGCCAACTGCCCAACAGCACTTCCATCACTTCTGGCGACTAACTTCCAACTGCCCAACACTACTGGCAATCCACTTCCAACAACGAGTCCAACCAGCCACAGTGTCTCTTAGAAACAAAGCAGAGTCAGAGATGCAATGCAAAGCCCTACAACAGCCCACTTACAAAATGGTGCCTTACATTTTTTTTGCCCCCTAAAAATTTTGCCCGTCGGACATTAGTCCCACTGACTCCACCCACAGTACGCCATTGACACCTGTAGAATACTTTAATTTCCTGCCGTTTATCTGATATTCCTCAGAGCCCATGTTGCACACCGATGGATGCTTCAGCTTTAGATATATCTAGCCTATAGTATGACCTACACAGCCATACTACCACACAATAATGAGGAACAATCCCAATACGTCAGGAGCCGGCTGTTTACGAGACGTGTAGTGATGCTCCGCGTCTCAAAGCGCGCATTTAAATAAATGCTTTGCCAGCGGAAGCACCACTCAGAAGCGCCTCTCAGTGGTTCCATGTGAAGGTGGCCGTAGTCAACAACTCACCGTGGAATAGCGATGTGATTCTACAATCTGCTTACAGTATTCATCCGTTCGTAATACAACAAAAATTTCAGTACCGAAAAACAATTTCGAAATAGGAAACTTCAGTTCTTCACTTTTCTAACGTAAGACATCGTATTGCAGAAGACATACATGAGTGTGAATTTAATAAACGAAATGCTAGTGAATGTGATAGTGAACAACTTATTTAATATTCATTTAACCTTCATCAGTCTTCAAACGAAAAATGTACTATTTCCCATCCATCTTTAAGTCAAAACAAAGTGTTAAAGGTGAGATTAAGTACCAGCAAAAATGGAAATGTAGGTATAATTCGTTGTACTGTGACCGTGATTGTAGTAGAGCTTTTTGTAAATTGTTTGGAACGGACAAAAGATATCGTAACTCCACAAAAAATTGGGGGAGTTTTCATTTTTGTACCTTTCGGGAATTTAGAAAACCTACTGGAAGCAGAGGAAAATCAGAAAAGCACACTAAGTCACAAAACGTTCAAATACTATCACACTCGAAAATTGTAGTTCAAAGGGGCTAGATGCGCCAAATAATGCACAGGTAATGAAATAAAATGAAAATAAAAAAAGTGTTTGATCGCCAAGCAGTGTCTTCTTTAATCTGTATTGTGACGAGCCAGTTGCTCGGCCACCATTGACCAGACGTTTTCAATTGGTGAGAGAACTTGTTTTTATAACAGCTTAAGAGGAGCTTGCATCGGACGTTGAGATCTCACCAGACGCCACTGCCGGTTGTCAGAGGCAAATGTTAATCAGAGAAGACGAAGATTCGTGAGGGTCACTCTCATTTTTTCCCTTTGTGATGGGTCTGTGGACACGTTAGGTAACGCAAGTGCATTCAAAATGTCTTCAGATCTGTATCTCTTTGGACCACAAACAAAACTGCGCAAAACACAACACATTTTTGCAATATCGTCAGCAAATTCTGTAGATACGTTTGAAAGGTGATCAAAAATTTTGCACTCTTTAGCAGGAATGAATGCATTACATTCAAAATATCTTCTAGGCCTACGAAAACTGTATCTGAAAACTCCCTGAAAAGAAATTTCGTCCGTATTTACGCAGTAAGGAAGGTATTACACTGAAACCTTAATCCCAAACGAGTACACGAGGGAGATAATCACAGCCTTCATATAACTGCCACCTTTGAGAAAATTTGGTTTCATTGTCAATTAACTTCCTAAGAAACATTCAGTTCTTGGACAATGACAAATCTGGCATTCGTCTATTTGCTCCAATGTCAATGAACATGAGTTTGTAGTGGGAACTTCCTTAGTAGGGAAGAAACCCTCACACAACAAATATGAATCTCTAATTGGTAAAATAGTACTAAAAAGCAACATTGACCTTGGAAAAAGGGTTACATTTCAGAGTAAAAGTTTCACATACGTAAATAAATGTACAACTTAAGAGTTATTAAATGGCGTTGATGTGGTCTAGACAGTTATGATGAAACAATTCTCCATGATGCATACTTTTTTTAATGACAGACGAATGTAAAAGTCTTTTCAACCAAAGTGAATAGTGTTTGCTAATTCGTTACGTTATGTCATCGCCGTCTTTTGAAGTGGAGGAAGAGTTTTTATATCCGTTTGAACTAAAGAGTACTGAATCTATATTTACAGTAATTGATAGTGAAATAAAGAAACGAAAACTTCATTGAGGCAAATTAGCAACTCGCTCCTGCGATGCTGCTGCTAATTTTAGTGGTTCTCTCACTGAGTTCCGCGCTCAGTTGTTACAGAAATGGGAGCAAAATGGTTCAAATGGCTCTGAGCACTATGGGACTTAACTTCTGAGGTCATCAGGCCCCTAGAACTTAGAACTACTTAAACCTAACTAACCTAAGAACATTATACACATCCATGCCCGAGGCTGGATTCGAACGTGCGACCATAGCGGTCACGCGGATCCAGACTGTAGCACCTAGAACCCAACGGCCACCCTGGGCGGCAAAAGGGAACAAGAGCTGTTATACAATCACTAATGAGAACGTGTTTTGTCAATTGTTGCCATCAGCTGTAGGAATAAACACCCCATACTAAAACGCATGTTGCGTATTGTAAGGTGTCAGGCAAATCCATGAAAACCCTGACATGATAAGCAAATCCAGTAGTATGCCACATAGCTCCGAATAAATCGTGACATTAAATTAACCAAAGAAAATACGAGTAACGAGTGAGCAAATGGAATACCACAGACTAACACAAGAATGCATATATGCGGGTCATAACTTCCCACCGTGAGACAGACGCAGTTCCGAGGGGAGAAACGAGAACAGAAGCCGAGAGCAGAACCGTGTTAGAAGGGCCTATGATAGCGGACGGACACCCACGACGCCAGCTAACCGCTAGGACCGCACCACCCTCAAGTTTTAGCGTGAGACTTTTTCGCGTCTCTGTTACATTAGGATCACCCCCCAGCCCATATTAAAAGCTAGAGCCCTCCAGAAGAACAGTATAGATCTTACGATAACGCTAAAAGAACCCCACCAGCTGCAAGTTTTAGGGTGAGACTTTTTCGCATCTCTGTTACATTGCAAACTTTAAAAAACATTGCCCCACCACGAAAAGTATAACGTTTCTCATTGGATAGACAGAATTTTGTAGATGGAGCTTAAGGTTAACGTTGAGACCCTGATTGGTCAGATGAAAACACAGCCAGATAGTTTTTTTTTAAACCAACTTCGGTAAATTGTAGTAAGGAGAAGTTAAAAAAGAGTTGCTTCCGAGAGGGCGAGCTGGACGGAGCTGCGCCGGCCGCCTCCCCCTGACGAACACCGACAAGGTAATGAACGCACGCAATGCCGTAGTTTTGAGAGCATAAATCTTCACTCAGAACTGCAGAAGTCTCATCTCTTACGTCCCCTTTACGTAATAATAGTGTCGATCGTCAATTAAAACTCATGGTGTTCACATTTGCCACTTGAAGTATAAATCTGAAACTCGATGATTTATCTCGTATTTAGTTATTGAGAAGCCACATCAGCCACTGTAATTTATGACAAGTTAGATAAGTAATTAAAGATAATTGAGGGTCACTGTAGACCATTTTCATAGTTTTCTCTCGTGTGAAACTTAATTTAAACCTAGATTATAGATGTGATATAGCATAGGTCATCCTTCGATCCATTGTAGAACTTGGAAACCCATTCAGGGAGTATTAGTTCACATTTTTGTTGAACGCAGTTGGTTTTTACCATCCTGTATTAAAACATTTCCTTTTATCAATAGTGCAATTTATAAACGATGTTTTGTGAGTAGAATAAAATTTCCAATGGTAAACTTAACTGCTTTTTCGATGTTATTTTACCAGCTAACTAAAAATAGGAAAGCCTTGAACCCCTCACACTAAATTTAGTTAGTATTAAGATTCCTTTACAGGGAGTGCAGTGGAGCTGACGCTCAAATCATTCAGTATTTGATTATATCATCGCTAGTCTCACTGAACTCTTCTGTATTGTACATGTCATGTGTGGTCTGATGTCTCCTTACCAGCAACAGGTCCCAGGTTCAAAGTAGTCAATTCCCTAAAAAACACGCTCAGAGCGTCGTTGCGCGAAAGTGATAGGGAGACACGATATAGAACAAACAGACACCACGCAGAATGTTTAGAAAATGGCGACCCTGCCTGGATGGTAAAATACCATGATTGAAGGTCGACCACATGCCTAACTAAGTCAGAAAAATATCCTGTTGAAAAATTTTCGTAATAAAAAAAATATTTTATTTAACGTTATAAATAGTCGAAAACAGTAGCTGCAGCGATAGATAGTAAGAAAGTATTCAATAGATAGACATTCTAGCAGAGAAAATAGCATAATTAAGTTATGAATTTTAAAAATTGTTAGAATTAAGTTTTCTCCTCAATGCAAGCGCACAGGTGGCGGATGCATCGTTGACAAGTTGGTTCTCACCCAACAAGTAAGTGAATGGATTGTCAGTCTTGGTAGTGTCAAGTCGTGTGAACAAAAAGTTTATGAAACGCGTGAGATCGTATTAGCGTATGTTGACGCGAAGTAGGGCGCGTGTATTGCTTTTAAAATAGAAAATAAGGGATTCGGAAAGATTAGCAATGGCAGATCGAGACCTTGACCGAATTGAGGTAGAGACCCAGCGTGAAAATGGACAGAGAATAGAGGACAGTACAACAGACGATGCAGTATCGCGAGAAATAGGACATATAACGCACCATAACGAGGATAATGTACGTCAAGGCAGAGAAAACGTAAGTCACATACGACAGGGATGCCGGAAAGTAGAGAGACAGTCGATGAGGATTCTAACTTGCGTCTTGAATACGTAGAACCCACAGTACAAGTAATCAGAGCTCCCTCACCACAGAGTACAAGGAATGTCAGCAGAAACGTGTCACAACACAGTTCAATGCAATCGGTTGCGAAGCAACAACTGGGCGATAACACAGAGCGTAGGACGTCGGAAGAAAACGTAATAGGACCCACCAATCTGGCAGAATTACTACAACAAATTACGGAAACCATGACAAGGCAAAATAAAGACATAGCGAACCAAATTCAAAGTCAGATTGCAGAAACCACGAGACAAATGCGTGAGATTAAAGAACAAAACAAAAAATTCAGTTACACCTAAGTCATATTGAAGACGAGGCAAAAGAATCTCGAGAAGTGATAGGAAACTTAATTGAGAACAGACATTGACAAGGTACAAGCGGACGTACAAACATTGCGTAATGACATTCAGGACGAGATCAAAACATTACGTAACAACACCCAGGGAGAAGTCAAGAAACTAGAGAAACAGGTAAACGAATTTACTAGATAAGCAACAGGTACAGCGCGTGAAGTTGTTGAAAACAGTATGTTACACAAACGTATCACAAAAGCAGCGCTGAAAAGATATGATAACCGCATAGTCAAAATAGAAGCGCAAACGAAGCGACAATTTCAGAAATTGCGAACAGAGTTGTTGCAAACCATTGAAGAGCGTAGTGAACAGGATCGAACAAGCACAGAGTCTGCAACCACATCCGTATCTGTAACAGCACCGGAAAAACAAGCAATTAACGAAGATATTACTCATTTGCGATTCCAATCACAGGCGGAAAGTAACATACGTGATATCAGACAGGCTGCACAACAACAAACACGTTTCGAAATTCTTGATGAACAAACTTCATCACAAACACATGCGGAACCACAAATGTATGTTTCAAGACAGTTTGGATCGTGCAATGAAGCAGCAAGGTTAGCCAGACAAGATACCGAACCAATACCTGATAATGGAAAGCCATGTCGCGAAGAGTACAGTGCAATGCATTCAGCTACACGTTCACAACTGATGGAAGAAAATTATTGCGTACCACTCCAACGATACTACTCAAGGGTAGGCGAAAGTTACAGTGGACAATAACCAATGGATCTACCACAACCGGAAAGAACGACGGGAGAAATGATCAGAAACAAAAGTGGCGAAGAATAGCGAATTTCATATGGAACTATGACGAAGTACGACAACGATCATTTCCTCATAGTCAGAAAATTTCAACACTTTCGAGAAGGAAACTCATTACATCCACGAAATTTTATTGATCAATTCCGAGTAGGATTACCAGAACACTGGACTCTAGCACACAAATTAGACTTTATATGTGCACACATGTCAGGAACAGTCGCAGAAACCATGCAGAATGTTGCAGCGACATGCCGATCGTACGAAGATTTCAGAGAGGAGTTTCTCTCACGATACTGGTACAGCGAAACACAGAACAGAGTGAAGTACGAATTATTACAGAACCCATATTTTGAAAATTCAGGAGAGAAGAGTCCCGTGAAATTTTTCGAATTAATGGCAAAGAAAAATCAATGCTTAGATGTACCATACAGTGACGGAGAGCTGATTAAATTATACGCGATGAAGCTACCATTGAAATACCAGCAATCATTAGTAGGTCGCGGAGGCAATGACGTCGAAGCATTTAAACATATTCTGAGGGAACTAGAGTTCATGTTTTCGGAAGATGACGCAAGAAAAAGACGAAGCGCACGTGAAAACGAAAGCAAAAAGCAGTGGAAACCACAAGACACAGTACGAAGAAACTATAATTAGGAACCATGTGGTAACTTCGCAACAAGAAACGACAATAGATTTCAACAAAGAACCGGTTATAGATTTAGAAGAGAATATGGCAATAACTATAATTCACCCAGGAACGGCAACAACTATTACAGAAGGAATAACGACCACCGGAACGGGTACTGGAGAACCAATAGACCGACAAATTATCAACAAAGAAACCACTATCAATAAGCTGAACAAGAAAAGAGAATAAAGGTAGAAGAGGTGGAGGTAAGACCACCAAACCCCGATAAACGTTCGAATTAACAGCTAAGCGCCCATGCCAAAGGGAATGACGCACCGACCCAGGACAATCGCAGCACCTTGAACAGAGAAGTAAAAATCTTATCACGAGAAGAGAAGAAGGAAGAAACAAATCCGCAGGGACCAGATGAAAACGAAGACAGGAAAATAACAATATCGTGTTGGGACGAAATTAATTGGGAGAATACTGACGAGGAAGATGAATTACCAGAGGCATGCACAACGATTGTAGGAGGAAAAGACGAAGTAATGAGTATTGCAGAGCTACCTGAGACGGAAACCAGGGAAAGCGAATTCAATGAGGATAATGTGCAGTCGACAGAAGTTGAAAATAAGTTATGAGTGGGCACACAACCCAACGTATATAATGAAGGAAGTTATGAAGCAATAATAAGAGCATTTAGATGCGATTATGTGGAAGTAGCGACGAAGAAGGAGAAGATAGACGAGGATGAGGAAAAAGTAGAGGATAATGAAGAAAGCGTAAATGAAGGAAGAAATAGAGAAGAGGAAATAAAAGAGAGAGAAGTAGCCGTCGAAGCTTATCCTACAGAAGGTTCGAATTCACAAGGGAAATTCCTGAAAAGACTCATGCATGATTCAGTGGAGGATTCGTTGATGCAAGAAAAAGAAGAACAGAACCAACCCTTTCAGATTCAACCAATTGTGAAGGCCATGGTAAAGTATATCCTAGTCAATATTGTAATTGATAGCGGAAGTGAACTGACTGCGATCTCAGAAAATTTATTCATGCAGTGTAATGCCAATGAGGAATTGCCAGTTCTGAAAACACGTAAGATTAAAGTAAGGGGTCCTATTAGAAACAATGCTGCGGAAGTTATGAGGCAAACAGGTTAACGCTTTCATGCCAAGTTCAAAAGATCGAAGCCAACTTTGTGATTATACCTAAACTAACTGTAGATTTGATTATAGGTGCAGATTTTTTAAATGAGAGACGAGCGAAAATAGATATGGGGAAAGGTAGCCTAACATTCGGGAAATTTACACTTCTCTTTGAGCAAAAGCTAAAATTAGAAGAAATACCAGTTATAAACAAACAATTAAGAATGACGCGAGATAAAGAGGATGAAGAATTAGAATGGTATGCACAAAAGGGAGAATCGCCTCATCTCATGTTAGAAGTCCATAAAGAAATCGACGAAAAATTGCAAGAAGTTCAAGGTATTTCGGAACACAGTAAAAGAGAATTAGAAGGTATTTTACGAGATAAAGCAGAGGTATTTTTACCTAAGACTGGCAGTATTAAACACTTTCAGTAAAAGTTTGAAGATTAATTTTTTTACTGGTAAATAATCAGCACAATGTTTCAAGATCATGCTGCAGATAAGATCGTCAGGAGAAAGAAGAATGACGAGAGAGGAAGGTGGGAAAAAGAAAGTAGTTTCAATAATAACACCAATACTACCATAGATTAAGGTGAAGGGGTAAAGCATAGATAGTCTAACAGCATGAAATACTAAAATGCTATACACCATGACACTACACAAAAATAAAAAAAGGATTTGAGGTTTCTTGTATAAGTTAAGACTCAAAATATCTTAGAATTGTAACATAGAAAGGGCGTCAAAATTTGTAAAGCTTTTTAAAAAGGCATAAAACGATGTAGGTACTAGACATATGTTAGATGATTATAAGTAAAACTTTTTGTAAGAACCATAGTAAAAACTCCAGTGAGGACGAGATGCAATGACCCACTAGTTGCAACGAGAGAAGTATCAAGAAATAAAAGGACTTAATTAGCAAAACACGTTTCCTACAAGGCAGAAGCATTGAGAGAAGGGAAAGGACAGCGAGACCAACAGAAGGCCCTTGTAGCTGAAGTCGGCTGTATATCTGCTGGGACAGAACACGGAGCCCTGCAGAGACGTGACGGGATGCCGAACGCCGGGTCTCCAAGCGCCCCGAATGAACGGAGTGAGCAAAAAACGGCTCGACGAGAAGGCTGCTTGGGCAAGCCACTACTGGCAAAAAATATGTGTAAAAGTCACACTACCGCTATTAAACAGCACGCTGATGCACGAAACTGAAGAAAAGTCCACAAAGTAAAGATGACACGTGCAAACAATTTATCAAACAAAGAGGAGAATTTCAAAGCGACTAGTTATCAATAAATATTTCCATATCCCGCCCAGAGAAGAATCAAGAATCAAGTAAGAAGCAGAGAAAAAGCAGGAAGAACAGAATTTGAAGATTTGCAAGATTGAGGCCAAGAAAGGAGATGGGTGAAGAATAGACGACATACCTTCCCAAATCACTATCCTATTGTAAACTAGTTGTCTGCGAAGTATTACAACGAAAAACGACCGCTTTCAGCGACACATAACGATGACTTTCACGCATACAAAGCCAGTAAACCACGAGATTCTGCACTCACAGCTCCATTCCATTATGGGACCTCCACAACAGCAACACACACTTGCAAAGCCAACAAGGAATGACGAACGAAGCTGTACATCAAATACTTGCCCACATCCATCTCTCTCAAGTCCATCAACTTTGTGCAAAAACATTCGCCAACCTCATGCTTAAACATTCATAGGACTGTGTGAATGTGTGAAATCAAACTATGAGATGTAGGAATTGTGCAAAAGAAATATGTAAAAAACTAAATAAGTTAAGCACACCACACAGCTAATAAAATACAAAATAACAGTCATTGACTATGGACTTAAGTAAAAAATAGACTATCGATAAAAATAAGTCGTTTGTTCTGAAATCGACAGTATATAAAGAACAAAAGTAAGGCATAATAAACACTAAAACTATATGCCACTTATTTTCTCCTCATAAAAATAAAAGAATTTTACTTATTTTCTCTTAATAAAAGCAAAGAATAAAAAATTATCTTGTTGGATGTTTTCCCTTTTTTTAAACATTTGTACCATTTGTTAGGATAATATTTCAATACTTGTGTATGTATATTTCTTTGTCAAAGCAATTCTTGGAAATAATTCTTATTCATTAGTGTAACAATGTTGAAATGAGTGTCTAGAAACAAAAACATTTTACTTGTACATGATATTTAGAAAATGTGTTAGAAATAGATTTTACTTAATTACTACATTTATAAAAAAAATATATTTCTAAGAAAATCGATGTGAATGACTCCTCACTTTCGATAACAAACTTCTTAAAAAACTTACTTCACACTTAAATAAAGAAACAAAATAATTAAAAATTAAAAATAGCATAAAAATATTCTTCTCTTGTCATTTTTAAGAATAATGTGGAAGAATATAAAAATATAAATTAGTAATACAAACTAGCATAGAACCAGAATAACGTGGCTGAAAAGTAGGCAACAAAATTTAGATAAACCAATAGTTTTTGACTCACTTAGACAACGATTCAATCATTGCCTAACTTCAGTGCAAAAACTAAGTTCGAAGGGTGGTGATATGTAACGTGTCAAGCAAATCCAACACCTTCCATGAAAACCCTGACATGATAAGCAAATCCAGTAGTATGCCACATAGCTCTGAATAAATCGTAAAATTAAATTAACCAAAGTAATATGAGTAATGAGTGAGCATATGGAATACCACAGATTAACACAAGAATGCCTAAATGCATGTCATTCCTTCCCACCGTGAGACAGACGCAGTTCTGAGGGGAGAAACGAGAACAGAAGCCGAGAGCAGAACCGTGTTAGAAGGGCCTATGATAGCAGACGGACACCCACGTCGCCAGCTAACCGCTAGGACCGCACCACCCGCAAGTTTTAGCGTGAGACTTTTTCGCGTCTCTGTTACATTGCAAACTTTAAAAAACATTGCCCCACCACAAAAAGTATAACGTTTCTCATTGGATAGACAGAATTTTTGTAGGTGGAGCTTAAGGTTAACATTGAGACCCTGATTGGTCAGATGAAAACACAGCCAGATAGTTTTTTTTTAAACCAACTTCGGTAAATTGTAGTAAGGAGAAGTTAAAAAAGAGTTGCTTCCGAGAGGGCGAGCTGGACGGAGCTGCGCCGGCCGCCTCCCCCTGACGAACACCGACAAGGTAATGAACGCACGCAATGCCGTAGTTTTGAGAGCATAAATCTTCACTCAGAACTGCAGAAGTCTCATCTCTTACGTCCCCTTTACGTAATAATAGTGTCGATCGTCAATTAAAACTCATGGTGTTCACATTTGCCACTTGAAGTATAAATCTGAAACTCGATGATTTATCTCGTATTTAGTTATTGAGAAGCCACATCAGCCACTGTAATTTATGACAAGTTAGATAAGTAATTAAAGATAATTGAGGGTAACTGTAGACCATTTTCATAGTTTTCTCTCCTGTGAAACTTAATTTAAACCTAGATTATAGATGTGATATGGGATAGGTCATCCTTCGATCCATTGTAGAACTTGGAAACCCATTCAGGGAATATTCGTTCACATTTTTGTTGAACGCAGTTGGTTTTTACCATCCTGTATTAAAACATTTCCTTTTATCAATAGTGCAATTTATAAACGATGTTTTGGGAGTAGAATAAAATTTCCAGTGGTAAACTTAACTGCTTTTTCGACGTTATTTTACCAGCTAACTAAAAATAGGATAACCTTGAACCCCTCCCACTAAATTTAGTTAGTATTAAGATTCCTTTCCAGGAAGTCCAGTGGAGCTGACGCTGAAATCATTCAGTCTTCATCTTTATATCGATAACTACGTTGGCTGCGAAATTTCTCTACAACGGGATTCCAAACGGAATTTAACTGGTAACCGCTATCTCGATTGATAAGCGTCTCGCTGTCTGACAGTTTTATTTCCATGGATTCATTTATAACTGAACTCCAGAAATTTGATGTTTGAGCCACAATTTTTGTATCATTGTAATTCATAGAATGGCCAGTAGAAATGCAATGTTCAGCGATTGCGGACTTGGTGGGTTGGAGAAGGCGAGTATGCCGCTGGTGTTCCACAATACGTTCCTGCACCGTTCTTGTTGTCTGCCCTATATATGACTTGCCGCAATCACACGGAATCTTGTAGACACCTGATTTACGTAGGCCCGGGTCATCCTTAACGGACCCCACCAGTGAAGATATTTTAGGAGGAGGGCGAAAGATGACTCTAACTTGATGCTTCCTCAATATTCTACCTATCTGTGAGGAGATGTTCCCAATAAAAGGTAGATAAGCCGTTGACCTGAAGACCTCTTCTTCTTCCTTGTTGCGTCGTTTGTAGGACTGCATAGCTCTGTTCACCTGCTGAGTTGAAAGGCCATTCATCAGGAATACTTTTTGCAGGTGTTTCAATTCCGCTTGAAGGCTGTCGACGTCATAAATAGTATGGGCACGGTGGATTAAAGTTTTAAGGACACCCATTGTTTGTGCCGGATGGTGGCTACTGGTAGCTTGGAGATACAAATCCGTATGGGTCGGTTTCCTATACACCGAATGACCAAGTGTGCCATCATTCTTGCGCCGTACCAGAACATCTAAAAATAGCAAACAACCATCTTTTTCAGTTTCCATAGTGAACTTAATATTTTCATGTATGGAATTCATATGATGTAAAAATTCCTGGAGACGGTCCAGGCCATGAGGCGATACTATAAAGGTGTCATCCACGTAACGCCAAAACACTGTTGGTTTAAAAGTGGCAGAGTTGAGAGCTCTCTCTTCAAAATCTTCCATAAAAAGATTTGCCACCAGGGGACACAAAGGACTCACCATGGCGACAACGTCAGATTGTTCATAAAATTCATTGTTGAATGTAAAATATGTAGAAGAGAGAGTATGCTCGAACAACGTAGTAATATCTGCATCAAACATATTACCGATCAGGTGTAATGAATATACAAGAGGCACCTACGTAAAGAGAGAAACCACGTCCAGGCTGACCAGCAAGTCGTTACTTTGCAGCTGTAAAGACTGAATACGGCTGATGAAATCACTAGAGTTTTTTGTGTGATGAGGGCATTTGCCTGTAACTGGTTTAAGCAGTGATGCCAGTAATTTTGCTAGGTCGTAGGTGGCTGCCGCAGTGTTGCTCACGATCGGACACAATGGTACATTTTCCTTATGGGTCTTAGGCAGTCTATATAGCCTGGGAGGAACCGCACTATTTGGTTTCAATCTCTTGATGACCTCCTTCGATAGAGAACTATTTGACAAGAGTTCTGATGTTTTTCGCATAACTCGGCTCGTGGGGTCCTTATCAGTTTTGTGATAGGTGGAATCACATAATACAACATTGATGTTATTGACGTAATCATCCTTTCCCATAAGAACCGTAGAACTTCCTTTGTCCGATTTTAAGACAACTGTATCCACATCTGCTCTTAAATTACGAGGAACTCTTCTTTCCATAGGTGAGTTAGTACTCTTCATAGGTGCACTTCTAGTCAGCACACGACAAGACTCACGTCGGACTTCCTCCGCTTTATCTGTAACAAGACGGCGTGCAGCTTCTTCAATGGCACTAACGATGTCTACAAGTGGCGGTGAAACAGGTGTGGGGGCAAAATTCAGACCTTTTTCTAACACAGACATAGCAGCATCATCAAAATGTTTCTCTGTCAAATTAACAACAGATCGTCGAGGAGCTTCCTGTTGCGTCTGTGTAGAACGTCTATTAAAATTGGCTGATTGCCTCGTCACAGCCTTGTCATGGCTCCAATTTGCTTTAGCCCATGTCACACCGTCGACCCAATCCCATGACAGAGAAGATAATCTTGCGGCAAATCATATATAGGGCAGACAAAAAGAACGGTGCAGGAACGTATTGTGGAACACCAGCGGCATACTCGCCTTCTCCAACCCACCAAGTCCGCAATCGCTGAAAATTGCATTTCTACTGGCCATTCTATGAATTACAATGATACAAAAATTGTGGCTCAAACATCAAATTTCTGGAGTTCAATTATCCACGGAAATAAAATTGTCAGACAGCGAGACGCTTATCAATCGAGGTAGCGGTTACCAGTTAAATTCCGCTTAAAATCCCGTTGTAGAGAAACTTCGTAGTCAACGTACTTATCGGTAGAAGATGAAGATCGATCTGATATCGAAATGCCAAGTTTTCACCGCGGAGGGCGCCAGGCGCAGCGAACGGAGCTGTGAACGCGCACGCTAAACAGTACATGCGCAGCGCATGCGCAATGCAGCCCCCTTTGGCTTTAAGTAGCAGAGCTCAGCGCGTATTCGCATCCCTCCAAAACCCAGGCGATCATTGTAGGCAAAACCACCCATTCCTTCCGCCTCCTTGATTTCTATCTCACCATCTATGGCCGTCCTATCGCCCTCACTCCCACCCTTAAGTACCTTGGCGTCACCCTCGACCGTCGCCTCTCCTGGACTCCCCATCTCCAGACAATCCAAGCCAAGGCACCCTCCCGACTCCGTCTCCTCAAGCTCCTTTCCAGCCGTACGTGGGGTCTGGACCCCTCCACCGTCCTCCACACCTATAAATCCGTCATCCGCCCTATCCTTTGTTACGCCCATCCGGCCTGGATCTCCGCCCCCCCCCCCTTCCTTTTATAAATCCCTACAAATCCTTGAACGCCATACTCTCCGCCTCGCCTATCGCATCCGTCTCCCCGCCCCACGCGGATCCTGTATGATCTCATCCCCTTCCCCCACCTCCTCCTTCTTTTCCCTGAAAGGATACAGATCCTGTACACCTCCCACAAACTCGATCCTCCTCATCCACTTGTCTCACCCATCATCTCCCACCCCCCCCCCCCCCCCCGCTGCCGCGCCTGTATTCCCACGTCCCACCCAGTCTCCATCTCTCCACCCTCCTTACCCTCTCCCAAGGTGGCTTCCGCCAGCTACCCCTTCCTGATGATGTCCTCCTCCCCTCCATCTACCCCTCCTACCAACTTTGATCCTCCCTCCCTCTTCCTGTGTCTGTTGCTTTGGGCACCCTCCCTCCCTAAACCCTTTCTGCCCACTCCTCCCCCAGGCCTCCTCTCCCCTGTCCCTCTACTCCTCCTCCCATCTCCTCAGCCATTGGCATCTTTGTTCTCCCCTCTCCACACTCTCCACCCCCCCTCACCCTTCTTCCCCTCTTGGCAGGTCCCCGCACTCGCACACGCTACGCGGACTTTAGCGCGCCGGAGATCATCACCATCAGTGTCTCGTGTGTGTGACGTCGTTTTGTGTTTTTAGTGTCTGCCGTCACGCTTCTACGTTCACTTGTGCCATCGGATTCATCAGTGTTATGTGCGCCGTGTCAACGTGTTTTCAGTGTCGTTATCGTCGAGTGTGAACGGATCCGTGTTTTTTGTGTATCTGTGACCACTATTTTTTGCCCGTCACTATGTTCATTCTCATTCTCCATTCTTGTACTGTTATTGTCAACACTATGGCTGAAGAGCGGCGTAGCATGCCGCTGACAGCCTACCTGATTGTTCAGGTATTTAAATAACAATAAAGAAAAAAAAAAAGCGTATTCGCCAGTACTTCTCCAGCTGTACAAACCTGAAGATGGCCAAAAGACTTTGTGCCGAAATATCGTGGCAAGATCTACATCTACATCTACATCAATACACCGCAAGCCACCTGACGGTGTGTGGCGGAGGGTACCATGAGTACCTCTATCGGTTCTCCCTTCTATTCCAGGCTCGTATTGTTCATGTGGGCTCTAATCTCTCTGATTTTATCCTCATGGTCTCTTCGCGAGATATACGTAGGAGGGTGCAATATACTGCTGGACTCTTCGGTGAAGGTATGTTCTCGAAACTTTAACAAAAGCCCCTACTGAGCTACTGAGCGTCTCTCCTGCAGAGTCTTCCACTGGAGTTTATCTATCATCTCCGTAACGCTTTCGCGATTACTAAATGATCCTGTAACGAAGTGCGCTGCTCTCCGTTGGATCTTCTCTATGTCTTCTATCAACCCTATCTGGTACGGATCCCACACCACTGAGCAGTATTCAAGCAGTGGGCGAACAAACGTACTGTAACCTACTTCCTTTGTTTTCGGATTGCATTTCCTTAGGATTCTTCCAATGAATCTCAGTCTGGCATCTACTTTACCGACGATCAACTTTATACGATCATTCCATTTTAAATCACACCTAATGCGTACTCCCAGATAATTTATGGAATTAACTGCTTCCAGTTGCTGACCTGCTATTTTGTAGCTAAATGATAAGGGATCTACCTTTCTACGTATTCGCAGCACATTACACTTCTGAAGATGTTACTGACTTACGGCAGTTCTCCCGTGTTTTTATGGAACAATCAGTACACCGGGAAAATTTCAAACATCACAAGTCCCATAGTGCTGAGAGTCATTTTTTTGAAAGTTTTTTAGCGAATAAAAATGGTTTACTGCGAAGGTGTTATGAAAATAACGAGGGTGTTTCAGTGGTCTATGGGCATTAGTGGAGACAGAACCAATGTTCATGATTAACATAGGATTGTGACACCTTCCACTTTGAGTGGTGAGTTGGTGGAAAACATCGAGGAAGTTGTTTCTGAAGACTTTGGTTGAAACTTCTGCAATGTTATCACAACTTCCTGAACTCTATCGTAAAATACGCTCACAGAAACGCTGGGATACCAGAAACTGCGCAATATGGGTCCTAAACAGCTGACAGAGCAGCACAAGAAAAATCAGGTCAGTAGTGTCCGCGACTTGAACTGGAAGGTGATGATTTTCTGATCTCTGTTGTGGCTGGAGGTGAAACGTGGGTGACTCATTACACACCTGAGACAAAAATAAATTCTTCATAGTGGCACTAGACCAATTCCTCGTCTACCAAAAGATTGAAAAACACAGTTTCAGGCCAAAAAAGAAAAAAATCATGACCTGTGTGTCTGAAGAAAAATGGCATCATTTTGATCGAATTTCCGCCTCGGGAAGACCATCAACGCACAATGATATCGTGAG
The DNA here is from genome assembly GCF_023864345.2 of Schistocerca serialis cubense. Taxonomy (NCBI): domain Eukaryota; kingdom Metazoa; phylum Arthropoda; class Insecta; order Orthoptera; family Acrididae; genus Schistocerca; species Schistocerca serialis. Next base: position 63,023,579 of record NC_064638.1, on the reverse strand, counting down.
ACCTTAAAAGCCTCTAAAGGAGCATTCAGTTAAAAAGGGGTTGGAATGCTGGCGAAACGAGTATGCTTGCAGCACGACTATGCACGTCGTAACACAGCTTCAGCCACCCAGGCGACCTTGAACTCATTTGGTTGAGATGTTTCAAACCACTCCCCGATTTCCCCTGACCTGATGCCTACAGATTATCATCTTTTCATCTTCATGAAGGCACACATGAGGGGAATTAATCTTTCGACTGACGAGCAATTGCAGAAAGGGGATCTGAACGGGGTTAAGGAGCTGGCCAGAGAGTTTTTCGAGGAGGTCATAAAGAAGCTCTTGTCACGGCTCACTACATGCATTTAGTGAGATGGCGATTATGTGGAAAAATAGTCAACAAGTGTATCAACAATATTCTGCAATTATTTTCAAATATACTTGTTCAAAAATATATACGAAAGTCTTACTTTCTGAACATGTCTTGTATACTGATTTTTCTTGGTTGTCGAATACACCCGTGGGAAATTAGCTAGAGTCCTTAGTGTGGCTGCGGTTTCGGTTCTTTTCTGCAGTCAAGATGATGCGAACCTTTACAAAACAGTGCCGGTATAATGTCCCCAGTACTTTTCTCTTACTTCCTCGGTCAGCATTTTCCGTGCTGCGAATTCTGTCGCCAGTTTCCAGCACGTCACAAAGATGGCAGCAGTAAACTTGCCAGTCATCTAATCCTGATTCTCCTAAGGACCCCCTTACTGCACAGTGGAATCACAACAATAATTTACCATTTGTCTGTGGACAGGGGCAACCCATGGTGGCTTGATGACTCTACATTCCGTTTTACACGCCAGAGTCACGTACTATTCTAAAGTCGGATGAAGACAACCACAGAGAGCGTTTAGGCATACTGTACTGTAGGTGTGGACTTACATACTTAATGAGTGGACCCATACACATCAATATTTCTGTGTTGGAAGAGAGAGAAAAAGTGTTGAAACGTCAGAGAATGTGTTGTCATAGACTGGGACCTTCTCCAAGTTTATGAGTGCATCATAGAACCACACTTACACACAAACAAATAAATTTTGCACTCCAGTTTGCATGGCAGCACAATAACGTGACAAACTGGAGAGTTGAGTGCAAGCTGCTAAGAGATGAGTCGATATGACGATGGTTTTGCGAGCCTTCGCAGATTCATTTAGTCGTATATTGGTCGTAGGCTACATTTTACCTAACCAACTTTAAAATGTATCTTTCAACTTTGGCTGCCTCCACGTGGAACCACTGAGAAGCCCTTCCGCTGGCAAAGCATTCGTTTAAATGGAATATGTGTGCTGTGGTCGTTTAGTGGGTCCTGGCTGAGGTTCTTCGAAGGCGGTGCGTCTAGCATAGGTTCAGGTAGTTATATTGGCAGCGTCAAGGTTTGGTCATTTGGTAAATGAAAGAGGTGGTGAGAAAACAACTCGTGATCACACCTCACGGAGAGAGGAATGATTACGAAAAAGATTCTGGGATTGGACATACGTTTCATATGTTGTCAGCATCTTTCTTCAATCTCTTCTTCGTATATGTCACTGCTGCCTTACGGAAGCTTAACATTTTCACACAGCCCTTCGCACGATGTACAGATCAGGGGGCAATGAGGAGCTGCCTTCCTGTGTCAACAGTCGCATTGAGAACCCTTTTTACGTTTACAGTAAATGGCTGGGATATGGAGCCAGGTGCAGGGTTCTAAGTGGTTGGTACTGAGACGGGACTATTCCTTAGTTTTCACCTTCCCTTGATAGGATATCTTTATTGATTATTGAGTGTGGCTTGACAGGATACCCATCATTGGATCCCAAAGTAAATTCTCAGTAAAAAATTAACTTTTTGTTCCTGGGTTTCACAGTCATGAAGAACTTTATAAAAGACATCATATTTACTCCAGGGACTGTAACATTTTCCTTATTTCCAATAAAGAAAGTGTTACAGTCACTGGCGTAAATATGATGTCATTTATTTCAGTAAATGTTCTCATGCAGCAACTTCGGCGGCGAGTATCACTTTTGTACAATGAAGATATTGCTGCATCTCAAGTTGGTGGGGCCAGTCGCTTGCGCTTTCCCAAACAAAGCCAGCAGAAACACGTCTCCTGCTTCGGCGATATCGTCCTGGTGTGCCGAGAGGGGCGCCAGGAGTGCCCAATTACAAGATTTGCATGTGGCGACTTTCAAAGTTAGTAGCGAAAACGAACACGGATGAAAGTGTACGAGGAAAAATGATAAGTCGCTTGTGTGAAAAAATATTCTCGAATCCGGCCTCGTGAAGGGAAATAATACACAGCGTGATCTTTTTCACCGTGTGCAAACTACAGGGATTAATGGATGAGAAGTACAGAACAAAAAAGGCCTAATGAACTTATATCCGTAAATGTATGGTTTCCATGCCACTGACCATTTTTTCCGCCGTACATTGTTGCATAGACAGCAATTTAATACGCCCTGAACCATGCATCCGCAGCTACAGTGTGTGCCGGAAATAATTTCCTTATACCTCAATTCATGCGTGTACGGGCCGTAGCCTGTTCTGTTTCGCACGTTCACATCGGCCAGAGTACATCCGAACAGTATCAAAGGCAGCATGACTACGCTGTTGCAGTGTCTCCACATCTGGAATGGGCTCTGCATACACGATATTTTTGAGGTAGTCCCATACCAGAAATCGCACGGCTTGAGATCCGTTGAGCGAGCAGGGCATGCAACTGAACGTCCTCGTGTGATCCATCGACCAGGGAAGACACAACTGAGATGGGTGAGATGGGCTGAACCACCATGACGTAGCAGCCACACAACCCTTCAAATCACCAATGGCACTTCTTCCAGCAGGGGAGGCAACGTCACCCGAAGAAACGCCGATAGTTGCGGCCTCTTAGGCGACGTGGAAGGAAGACTGGCCGCCAGTTACGCCGATCCACACATTCAGGCTGCACTTGCGCTGATGATTCGCTGCCGCCATACCATCCGACAGATGACTGTTATGAAAGTTGAAGATACCACCCCACGAAAGGTGGCTTCATCTGTGAATAGGATAGACACAAATCGCGGAATTGTGGTCGGCTGGTGAGGAAACCAGTGACAGAATTTCTCCCGATGAGGAAAGTCTGTCGCTAGTAATCCCTGCACACGCTATATGTGATAAGGACAGTAACAACTGTCATGCAGAATGTTACACACGGTCGTCTGGCTTACCCTGTACTGGTAGGCTTACTGCCTGGTACTGACACGGCGGTCACCTTCCAAAGTGATAACCACATTTTCCTCCAAGTCTCGTTTTCGAACATTTCGGGCACATCCGCCGGCCCGTGTGGCCTTGCGGTTCTAGGCGCTTCAGTCTGGAACCGCGTGACCGCTGCAGTCGCAGGTTCGAATCCTGCCTCGGGCATGGATGTGTGTGATGTCCTTAGGTTAGTTAGGTTTAAGTAGTTCTAAGTTCTAGGGGACTGATGACCACAGATGTTAAGTCCCATAGTGCTCAGAGCCATTTGAACCATTCGGGCACATCCTTCATGATTTCCTGCTTCCTACAACGACCCTGTCTCAGGCAATAGGCGAAACACTGTTGTAAACACTGAATGCTGTGATCGTTGCCAGCGGGAATGGGTCCCCTATTACAACCTTGCTGCCCGCCTCCCGTTGCCATTTGCCTTACCCTAAGTAAACACCATGCCAGCAAGCTCTCGATTCGAATACGGAAACATTGTGCACAACGCTGCATCACATCCACTTTAAGGATAGTCAACAAGAGAAGTGAATGGGACACATCATTAGCAATTACTATGGCAGGAAATGGCGTTAGGGGATGACTTATGAATAAGTGTACCACCCACTAGGAGGAAACCATGTATACTATAACTGTGGCTACATGGTACAGCGCGTATTAGACCACAGTTTCTGTAACAAAGTATGATTGAATAAATGGCCTCCAGCATGGAAACATGTATTTCCGGACATGAGTTAATTAGACGTTTTTTATTCCGTTCCTTTCATCGATCAATCCCTACAGTTAGTACACGGAAAAATCACTCTGTATAAAATGACAAAGAGTACAAGACAGAAACAATTTGCAGAGATTTTAAATACATTATGAATTTGGAAATGGCTTTTTCTCTTATTACTGGAGCTAGCATAAGGGGGGAAACCAATGTACGTCGTATTCATCATAAACCAAGGTGGAAATCACATAGTTATAGCCTTTCATAATAAATTCGAGTTTTGGAGTAGACAAAGTGGGTTTTCGCGGAAAAAATACGCCAGCTTTCAATTATCACAGAATCCCAGCGGTTCGTCGGACATATAAACATAGACAGTGAAAGGTTTAGGAAATTTTATGTAAATGAATTTATGAAAAGTTGAAAATTTTCGAGTTGTAACAAAAAGCCGCTTAAATAATTTTTTACCTGTTTTTGCACTTTTTCAATGTTGTGTCACGAAATTTTGTTGTCAGTCCTAATTTTCGGATCGAGCACTCCCAAAAACATAAAGAGTGAAATAAATTAAAACTACTCTAAAATACAGCACGACACGCTCCTCCTAATGAAAAGCCCTATACATCCGCACTGCCCGGCGGTCGCAGAGCGAGTGGCGCTGAGACCGGAAGTGCCGCTGGACCCCTGCAGCGCTCCTTATCAGCGCGATTGCGCAACCGGAAGTTAATTTTCGAGCAACACGGGTCTAGTAATACTAGGACCCGTGTTGGCACCCCGCTCGCTCAGAGACTGAGTCCGAATCAAGGTCACGCGCAATAACTCGCGCAACGCGGTCTACTCCGACAAATTGATGGTATTGACTACGAGAATACACTGTGCACAATGCTTTGGATTGCCTGGAACGCTATGTATCAAAAAGATACCCATGGCTTTCAATCGTGTCTGGAATGCTTCTTAGAATTCATTCATAAAAACTCCCACACGTTAATTTCCATCTATAATTCCCGTTCAGACAAGCCTAGCGTGAAGCGGCCGGCACTAGTCTTCCGCGAACGTCAAAGACACCGGTTTCCTGTTTCCCTTCCTTCCCCTCCAAGCTGTGGTACCAACACAGTAAGCATTTTGGGTTACATACGTCAATTCAGGGTTCTCAGGAGAACCTGGATTATGTTGCTGACAGCCGGCTGCACTCAACGCCCGTGCCTTTCAATGTTATGATGACATGCTGTAGGTAGGCTGTTTAGGTTTTTTTTATTGGTAACGCCACCTCTGTATGAAAAATCACTGGCTGTGCTGTGTGCAGTCTGTGGCTAGTTTGCATTGTTGTCTGCCATTATAGTGTTGGGCAGCGGCAACTGGATGTGAACAGCGCGTAGCGTTGCGCAGTTGGAGGTGAGCCGCCAGCAGTGGTGGATGTGGGGAGAGAGATGGCGGAGTTTTGAAATTTGTCATGAACTGCTATATTTATATATGATGATATCAAGGTAAATACATTGTTTGTTCTCTATTAATATCTTTCATTTGCTAACTATCCCTATCAGTAGTTAGTGCCTTCCATAGTTAGAATCTTTTATTTAGCTGGCAGTAGTGGCCCTCGCTGTATTGCAGTAGCTTGAGCAGCGAAGATTTTTGTGAGGTAAGCGATTTGTGAAAGGTATAGTTTAATGTTAGTCAGGGCCATTGTTTTGTAGGGAATTTTGAAAGTCAGATTGCGTTGCGCTAACAAAATATTGTGTGTCAGTTTAAGCACAGTCATGTACAATTGTTCAAAAGGCGACGTTTCATGTAATTGGCATTAATAATATGTTATTTACCTTATAAATATGCTTACACATTATTTATTCTGTTTTGTTTTAATGCTCATGTGTGAAGTTGATGTTTCGAAAGTGATTCTGATCTTTTATTTTTGTACTCATGTCATAATTCCTGTAACACTGATGTATATGTTTATTTCTATTCTTTTGTAAAGCCTGTCCTACAAATGTTATCTGTATTGTTATGTACTTTAATGATGTATTTTGTACCTTTGTAATTGTATTCTCATGTTATAAAGTTGTAATTGACACCAGTTCATCATATTATTAACTTGTAAGTTACATTTCACTGCACACGTTTCTGTTGGTCATAGTATATGGACAATATGAGTCAGATTGCGTTGCGCTAACAAAATATTGTGTGTCAGTTTAAGCACAGTCATGTACAATTGTTCAAAAGGGGACGTTTCAATGCTTCTTCCTCAAACTTGCCGCGTTGCACTTACCAGTAGCGTTTCTTGTTTAATAGCCACGTTGTGATATCGCCACACTCTCTCTTAAGCTGTCAGCACGCCTGGAATATGATTTTAATGTGAGGCTGCAACTATTTCCGATGCGTTTACCGGAACTACCCTTGAAGGTACACTCTCATGAAATCTGAAACTGGTCGGTGCTACTCAACCTCGCTGACGAACATCTGCTGTGATCAAAAGACAAGCTCATCACTCATGGCAATGGGGATACCAGTACGGATCACACTACTGCGCATTTTAGTGACTGGCGCCTTCAGAGAAATATGTCGGTTGTAACGCTACTACTTCAACCATTACAATTCCTGTCGTTCTACTTTTTCTTGGATTAGCCATACGACTCTTGCATTGAAAAGATTACTGTAAACGACTTAGCAGATCGCCAGAAGAAGTTAAACCTGATTCGAACTCACCATAACTATAATAAATGAATGTGAATCAAAAGAAATACGATATGGATCCAGCGCTAACCTTACTACCTGGTTTTAAGATTGCTGACGCAGACCTTTTTTGCACTCGGGAGTAACTATCAGAGATATTCATGACGAAGCTGAATCAACAGGTATACTCCCCAAAGATTTAAAGACTTTTCATCCGCGCGCGTGTGCATGTGAACCTCTCTCTATGGAACTGCAAACACAAGTAACAGCGACACTGTGTAAAAGAAGCAAGATGCATAGTGTGGAATAGTGGTGAGCTTGTTTAACATACTTTTGTGGTGTCACCGCCAGACACCACACTTGCTAGGTGGTAGCTTAAATCGGCCACGGTCCATTTAGTACATGTCGGACCCGCGTGTCGCCACTGTGTAATCGCAGACCTAGCGCCACCACCAAGGCAGGTCTCGTGATACGAGAGAGCACTCGCCCCAGTTGTACGAGAACCTAGCTACCGACCAGATGTACGAAGCCTTTCTCTCTCATTAGCCGAGAGACAGAATAGCCATCAGCTAAGTTAATGGCTACGAACTAGCAAGGCGCCATTAGCCATACAGTGATTGTACTTAAGGTCTCCTGTGTATCGTCAAGATCGATGTACCACCATGATTGAGTAAAGTTAAGTATTAAACCTTCTCCGTACTTTTCTTCCTAACATTAATTACGTATCCTGTTCCAGTACTTCACGCCCGTCTGCGTTAGTCTAGCTTGCCTTTTCAGCCATCTCAACTTCACGGTGTCGGCCCAGCTACCGACACAACATTGGCGATGAGGCAAAATAGTTCTTTCTAATTGCTTACACTTAATTGTGTCATGGCTTCGCCACATTCTCCAGATGTACTGTCCGAATTTTATCGCTTGCAGAATCAGCAGACGCAGGCGTTACTGGATGCCCTTGGACAGCTCGTCCAGGGTCAACGTGCCATTAAAACCGATGCGGCCGCCGCCGCTTCTTCGCTACCGCTGCCACTAAACGCTGTTGCACCTCCCTTTCGACCATACGTGGCAGCCGATGAGACCTGGCACGAGTGGTCTCGCCAGTTCAACTCTCATCTAGCAGCCTACAGAATTCAAGGTAATGAGCGGCAGCCGTTTTTGCTTTCTTGTGTCGGTGTGTCCACATACCGTGTGATAGTGAAATTGTTTCCCCGACGCGACATAGCAACTCTGTCCTACGAGGAAATTTTGTCTGCATTAGATGCCTATTTCAAAGAAACAGTTAATGTGGTTGCAAAACGGTATACTTTCTTTCGTACAAAACGTACGGCCGGTCAAACTAATAGGGAGTGGGTAGCAACATTGCAAGGACTTACTAGGGACTGTGCCTTTGAATGTGACTGTGGTCTTTCTTATTCAGATACAATGGTGCGTGATGCAATTGCACAGAACGTTTCTGATGTTCGCATACGGGAGCAAATTTTGGAACTAGTTAATCCCTCCCTTCAACAAGTGATAGACATATTGGATAGACAGGACACACTTGACTGTGCTCAGGAATCTTTTGAAACTTCGCCAGCCGTGTGTAACATTAACCGGCCCGCTGGACGCGCTGCGCGGCCCGGTAACCGGGCCTCGCGCACGTCCGCACAGCTGCCGCCGCGCGCTAAGCCACGTGTGCCGCGCCAGCCCACAAATGTAGTGAAATCGTGCCCGCGGTGTGCTACTAGACATTCGCGTGAACATTGCCCGTCACGCCAAGCTATTTGCTTTTTCTGCAATAAGAAAGGACATGTTCAAAGTGTTTGCCAGAAAAAGCTCAGATCAGACAATCACAATCATTCCAGGCCCTTTGCTTCGCGCCGGAATCGAACCAAGGACACTCAGGCTCGTGGACCTTCGCCTATGGACATTCATGTCGTTAATTCCACTTCGTCCAGTGACACTTTCTCTAACAGTAACTGTGTTCGTCCCACAAAAACTGTGCGTCGACGTCGCCGGAAATCACGTCAATTAGCAAGTGATTCTGTACCAGTGTCTGTTCCAATTGCACAAAACAGTCGCTCTTGTCGTCAGCAGAACAATAAACTTTTTGTGGACTCAGACTTTGAAGGCAAAAAGATACCATTCCAGCTCGATACCGGAGCTGCAGTTTCATTGCTCAATCACGACACGTACAAACAACTGGGCAAACCTCCGTTGCGTTCCGCAAATGTTAAGCTAACTACATATTCCGGACAGAAAATTCCTGTGTTAGGACAGTGTAGCCTTCTTGCAACATGCAAGGGACAAACAAAACTTGTGTCATTTTACGTTCTTCGTTCTTCTTCTGCAGTGAACTTGTTTGGTCTAGATTTATTTCAGTTGTTTAACATGTCTATTGTAAATCAGGTCCTATCAGTGAATCAGAATGTGCCTACAGACAGTGTTTCACGGCTGTGTGACGAATTTGCAGACATTTTTGCACCGGGCTTAGGTTGTGCTAAAAACTATAAAGCACATTTAGAACTGAAGGTAAACGCGCAACCGAAATTTTTCAGGGCGCGCAATGTTCCCCACGCATTGCGTGATGAGGTCGCAAGAACGTTACACGATCTCGAATCACAGGGTGTAATTGAAGGTGTGCAAGCTTCTCTCTGGGCCTCACCCTTAGTCATTTTGCCAAAACCTTCCGGAAAATTGAGACTTTGCGTGGACTTCAAGGCCACAGTGAATCCACAGCTAGTGACTGATACTTTTCCTTTGCCCCGCCCGGAAGATCTTTTTGCTAAACTGTGCCCGGGAAAATATTTTTCAAAGTTGGACCTAGCCGATGCGTACTTGCAAATACCGGTGGACGACGAATCCCAGCGCGTATTGGTGGTTAACACGCATCTTGGATTGTACCGCTTCAAAAGACTGCCATTCGGGTGTGCATCCGCCCCTGCCTTGTTTCAGCAATATTTACAAACTATTTGTGCGTCGGTCCCTACTGCAGCAAACTATCTGGACGATATAGTGATCTCCGGACAGACAGAAGTAGATCATCTTGCGAACTTACGAACATTATTTCAGGTCTTGCGGCAAAATGGTCTTCGCTTGAGGAAGGACAAATGTGTGTTTTTTGCTCGTGACTTACCATACCTGGGACATGTCATTAATGCCCAAGGCATCCATCCGAGTCCAGAGCACCTCCGTGCCATACAAGAATTGCCTTCCCCTCAAAATGTGAAACAGCTACAGAGTGTGTTGGGTAAAATTAATTATTACAATAAATATGTGCGCAATGCCTCTTCCATTTCAGCTCCGCTTCATCGCTTACGCCGTAAAGGTGTTCCGTTCGTCTGGACGACGGAATGTGAACGCGCCTTTCGCCAGTTGAAATCGGCGTTGCTTTCTAATACTTGCCTTACGCCATTCGATCCCCAGAAACCCCTTTTGTTGATGGTAGATGCATCGGATTTCGGGATCGGTGCTGTGCTTGCGCACAAAGTTGGCTCCCATGATCGCCCTATTGCCTTTGCGTCCAAATTGCTCTCGTCTGCGCAAAGAAATTATTCACAGATAGAGAAAGAAGCTTTGGCTCTCGTGTTTGGTGTTACTAAGTTCCATGATTTCTTGTATGGTCGTCACTTTACCATCATCACAGACCACAAACCTTTGACATCGCTTTTTCATCCGACCAAGCCTGTACCTCCACGTACAGCGCAGAAATTCATTCGCTGGTCTATTTTCCTCTCGCAGTACCGCTACGATATCTTGTATCGGTCCACTGCTAAGCACGGAAACGCCGATGCGTTGTCCCGTTTGCCTGTTGCTGAGGATAAAGCATTCGATTCTTCCGAACTTGCTTGCATGTTCATTGATTCGGAAACCGATGAAGTGGTCGACTCGTTTCCGATTGATTTTCGTCGTGTCGCTACAGCCACAGCTGCTGACCCTGTCCTTGCTACTGTTTTACGTTTTGTTGCTACGCAATGGCCTTTGTCAAAGTCTCGGATCGAGGATCCGTTGGTTCGCCGATTTTTTGCTCACAAGGAGAGACTTTTTGTTTGACGTGGTGTTCTGCTGTTGCGTTCTGATAATGATCAGTCCAGAGTCGTGGTCCCACGTTCGTTACAGTCCTCTGTTTTACGGCTTCTTCACCAAGGACATTGGGGTATAGTGCGAACGAAACAACTTGCTCGTCAGCACTGTACTTGGTTCGGAATCGATGCTGCGATTACGAATATGTGTTCTTCGTGCCCGGCGTGTGCCGAACAACAGTCCGCACCGCCGCGGAAAGTCTTTGCGTGGCCAAAAGCCACTTCCCCTTGGCAACGCTTGCACACTGATTTTGCTGGTCCATTCTGGAATGCTCGATGGTTGGTTCTGGTCGACGCCTTCAGTAATTTTCCTTTTGTTGTCCGGATGTCTTCCACGACGTCCTCCGCCACCATCCAAGCGTTGTCTGCTATCTTTTGCATTGAAGGTCTTCCGCAGACTATTGTTTCCGACAATGGCCCACACTTCATGTCCGCAGAATTTCAGTCATTCTGCCAGGCGAATGGTATTCAACATCTGACATCTGCGCCGTTTTCGCCTCAGTCCAACGGTGCCGCTGAACGATTGATCCGGACTTTCAAGTCACAGATGTTGAAATTGAAAGAGTCGCATTCTCGGGAGGACGCATTGTTGCTCTTTTTGTCTTCGTATCGCTCTCAGCCCCGAGATGGTCGCTCGCCGGCTGAGTTGCTCCACGGTCGTCCTCATCGCACCTTGATGTCTTTGCTGCATCCGCCGCATCAGGTTCCTGTGCAGCGGCAGACTCCTGCTTTTGCTCCAGGCGACGTTGTATTTTATCGCAACTATCGAGGTTCACGGCGTTGGCTCGCAGGGCGCATTCTTCGCTGCCTCGGCCGCGCGATGTATTTGGTTTTGGGGGCCTCTGGTGAGGTGCGTCGGCATCTCAATCAGCTGCGCCTCTGTCGTCGCTCGGGTTCTGCCGCTCCCCGTCTGCTTTCAGCGACGGTGCCGTCCGGTCAGCGCCCTGGGGACCCATCTACTGGCTCGCCTCATCCCCAGGTGTTACCGACGATGCCTTCCATTTTGCCCCATGGCGACGCGCCGCCGCCGCCGCAGCAGCAGCCGCAGCCGCCGCCGCCGCCGCCGCTTGTTCTCCCGCCGGCGCCGCCCGCATTCGACGCTTCGTTGCAGCCGCCAAGCGCCTCCCAGGGTCACGCGCCGCCGATCGCTTCCCGTGACCAGCTGTCCTCCGCCATGGAACTCCCGCCCGCTCCGGACCACATGACGTCATCGCGCGTCGGCTACCCCGACGCAATGGAGGTTGATCCTTCGGTCCCTCCTGTCTCTTTACGGGCGCATACACCGCATGTTGACGTGCACCCTGGACTAGTTTTTCAGGCGTTTCCTAGCTCCCCTCGGACCGAATGGCCGGGGGCGGGTGGCACAGCCTCGCCTGTTGTTAGGCTCCCCACCTCATCGCATACGTCAACGTGTGGTCCTCCCCACGGCGGGCGGAAGCCTTATCACACGACCGTTCGCCGATTTGCGGGGGAGGAATGTGGTGTCACCGCCAGACACCACACTTGCTAGGTGGTAGCTTAAATCGGCCGCGGTCCATTTAGTACATGTCGGACCCGCGTGTCGCCACTGTGTAATCGCAGACCTAGCGCCACCACCAAGGCAGGTCTCGTGATACGAGAGAGCACTCGCCCCAGTTGTACGAGAACCTAGCTACCGACCAGATGTACGAAGCCTTTCTCTCTCATTAGCCGAGAGACAGAATAGCCATCAGCTAAGTTAATGGCTACGAACTAGCAAGGCGCCATTAGCCATACAGTGATTGTACTTAAAGTCTCCTGTGTATCGTCAAGATCGATGTACCACCATGATTGAGTAAAGTTAAGTATTAAACCTGCTCCGTACTTTTCTTCCTAACATTAATTACGTATCCTGTTCCAGTACTTCACGCCCGTCTGCGTTAGTCTAGCTTGCCTTTTCAGCCATCTCAACTTCACGGTGTCGGCCCAGCTACCGACACAACAACTTTTACCTTAAAGGGTTCGATTAAAACAGATACTACGGAAGGGACTAACAGTAGGAACTGCTAACTCAAAAAGTTACTTATATTTTAAAGGAAAAAAATTAGCCGTTTCCTGCACCTACAGTTCATGCTACTACAAGATCTAGAACTAGTGTTTTAGCAGTAACTGCAATTGTTCTTTTCTTTGAGCCTACGTTGGTAACTGTAACAGGAATTGGGAAGATACTTTAGCCGTATGGAGGGCTATCAATGAAATTGCTATATTTACAAGATTCACCTGAGTAGACCTCATCTTTTGGTTTGAATTACAAACTCCTGTTATACTGACAACTTATTGACAAACCCCTCTCTAAAACGAAACAGTTTTTCCAGTTAAAACATCCCTGAACTCCCTCTATGGCATGCACATCAACCATCAGCAACCGTTGACCTACGTCGATGCTGCACGTGGCCACACCACCATGTCATTATAACTCCCTACTCCATTCCACAATCCTCCTCGTCGGTCTGCTCAAATTTGTAAGCCGAGGCTTATCACCAAACTTCCCCTGTAACTGTTTGTGCCGCTACTCCTCTCCACAAAAATAGTGAAAGACTTTGTTAAGCTGTGACCCTGAACTCAAAATTAATTATCATGTAATAACAGTTATCTTCCATTAGCTTGTAATGTCCTTTTCCAAAGCTTCGTCTGTTCAAAACAGCATTCCATGATTCACCACTTTTGTCAATTCTTTACTCGACTCGTCCTCCCAACTGGAGAAAATGGTGATGAGATTCTAAAACAAAATTCTCGATTGATTTTAGTAATAAAATCAAGTTCGCTGCTGTTGACAAAAGGCTCACAGCTTTTTCAGTGCGCCAGCATGTAATGCTAGTCTTGGCGGGATTCGAACGCCAAGGATTGATCATGGAATGGACGCCAAAGTCTCGGCAAAGTCTCGGTCGCGGTCCTTGACCAATGGGATCGCAGAAAAGGACAACGCCCAACCTCGGACATGGGCAGCTGAGGACAGGGGATAAAGACGCCTCTCTCTATTGGCTTCTGGCTTCTGATCCTTAACACAATACTCCCCTGCTTTCCTATGTCCCCTCCAGAACGTCGACCGTAACAGCACCTCCAAACATATGGTGACTCCCGTAGGTGCGCCATACGTATCCCTTAGAATGAAAAAAGACAAGGGGTATTCATCAGATTGATTTTGACAGTTATTTATTTAATAACGCAACTATCCTTGTACTCACCTATCCACCGTCTTCGTCTCATCCTCACTGTCTTTAGGGAACCACTCTTCAGCAGACATCAGGACGAAAGGCTAACATTTGCGGCACTTGGTAAAATAGTCATAGTAATAAACACGCGAACCGTTCCTGGGTTAGGTGTTTGTTTGCATCTGGTAAAACATGACGGTTGTCGCAACGGCAGGAAGCTGGATCGCAAAGTTGTTCTCCTGTTGGCTCCGGGTGGTTATAATTAAAATGCAGCTACTCACGGAGGTCAAGTGTTTGCTAGAATTATCGTATGCCAGCGAAACTTGGTAGATACGCCAATGCGTTAATGCAGAATACATTTACGCTGAAAAAATTAGTTCCAATTTCGGCCATCAGAGGAAATTCAGAGCGTGAGCGCAAGAAAGACATGTGGAAATATTTCCATGGGTAATGAACTAAGAACGGGTCGCGGAAACAAAGGTCTAACATGTGAGAAAATCTAATACGTGAAAAATGTCTAACATGTTGATTTTATTATTAACCATATTACATGAAAATATTGCTTACAACTCAGCTGTGCTTCTCCATAGGAGGTATCACATGTTGTACAAGGAGATTTCGATAACGTACAGACGTCACGGTACACCTGACTGGCCGTCTCAGTGTGTTCTCTTCAGAGGTGAATGGACCGACCACCACGCTAGTTGTGAATCCACACCATACAGTCACACAGTGCGAGTACTACGGCTCTTCGAGCACAACATGTGATTTAACAGAACCCCAAATTCGGCAGTTCTGTGTATTCAGGGCGCCCTGTAGTGTAAAGTGTGCCTCGTGACTTCATTTACTATTGCCTGGCCACATGACATCAAGCTCTACCCGTGCAGAAACCGAAGAGCAGTTTCAAGATCTTCCTACAGACCAGGAGGTTTCAGCACTGCACCGTATGGATACTGTACGGGTACCACTGTAATAAGGACCTTAAAACTTGCCGTAATGTTAACTATAGGAGGAACAATACTCGTGGTACTGCAAGAGCACCGCACTACGTGTGGTACGTGCGGCATGGTAAATTGCTGCAGCGGTAACCTCAGCAATAACTTCCCACGGAATAAGACGCCTTCCTATTTCAAGTCCCACACCAAGATCACACTTGTTTTGGAATTTCATCGTCGTCTTTAAAGGCGAATTACATCGGGCCTCTCCTCAAACTTTTCTGTCGGCGATACGCTTTCAGTGCAGCACTGTAATTGCTGCCGCACACATAAAACTGTTTCACTAACAGCGCACAGCCTCTCTTGTTGATAGCCACACCGTTCACTCACGTTATGGCCTTTCAAATGGCAGCTTGGATGTCGTGTCGTCATACAAACGGTGTACAGTGCCAGATTTGCACACGGTAGCCAAAATTGAAATTAATTTTTTTTAGCGTAAATCGGTTCCACATTAATGCTTTAATATCTACGTAGTTCCGCGGCCATACGATAGTTACTGTCCACACTGGACCTTCCTGAGTAGCTGCAATTTAATTATAACCACCTGGCCCCTGCGTTACGTCTCTCGCCTTGTGTATAGCCTGAAAGCCTCTGTCGATCCATTCCTGCACGTCAGCCAAGCGTTCTGGCAGAAAATGTGCTTTTAATCGGAAAGAGTGTTCATTGAGAAAATAAATTTTGGTAGAGTAGTCAAGGAAGCTTTGTTTTCTACACATGAACATTACAGTACAGAGATCAGTACTTCGTTATTCCCAGAGATTCATAAATTATACTGCCCTGCGATATTTTCCTAAGTGAGAATTAAATTAATTGGAACACAAATTTGCTGTTTACTGGGTGTGTTCGACTTTCGGGAACCTATTGATGACTCATGCCATGTGTGGGTGCGGCATCACGAAATGAATAAACTTCGACCGATGTTTCATTAACGGTATTGCCGGTGCGAAAATTCATTCCAATTTCTGACATTAGTGCGATAGCCTGTTACAAGCTGGAAGGACTCGGCCGTATATGCATCATCGTAGCTGCAACGCGAAACAACCTGTAACCTGAGATTTCTCAGTGTGAATCTGAATGTTATATAGTTTGTCACTTACAGACATTCCTTCCTGATTTAGCAATACGTGATTATAGCTTTCGGAAGGCAGTCAGACCAATTTTTTTTTTGTGTGCACGATACTTGCTCCAGTGAGAAGCAATGGCGAGCGTTATTGAGCAGAAAATTTATGTGAGCATTTCAAGAGGATCATCAGTGTTTCTGCCGCTCCGTTGTGGTTCGCTGTTATTGCTGTAGCTGGTGTGTGGTGCGTGTACATCCACATCGCTGCTGACATTCCTTGGAAATGGCCGTTGCTGATCTGTATTTCATATGCGACGTCTTTATTGTGTATATTGTTAGAACCAGCTTCGATGCTAAGCATAAGCCTCTTTACAGCGAAGCGGAAGTTGGAGGAGGTGCTAGAGCTTCTAGAACTCGTGGACATATTGCTTACTCGTTGTGAAAACGCATATGGCAGACGAACATACAAAAAAACAAGCTTAATTGATAACGTGATGTTGGGTGTTCCAGTGCTTCTACTTTCTGTGGAACGTCCCCTTAGAAAAATTAATGAATTACTGTGCTGATAAACCTCTTACATTATTTGATTTTCAAACAGCTGAGCAGAACTGAACGTACTCAGACATTTCGCTCTTTACCTATTCTGATCATCAATAATCTGACACACAATATTTTTAGCGCAACGCAATCTGACTTTCAATAATCCCTACAGAAGAATGGCCCTGACTAACAATAACCTATACATTTCACAAATCACTTACCTCACAAAAATCTTTGTTACTCGAACTACTGCAATACAGCGAGCGCCACTACTGCCAGCTAAATAAAAGATTCAAACTACTGAAGGCACTAGCTACTGATAGGCATAGTTAGCAAATGAAAGATTTCGATAGAGAGCAAACAATGTATTTACCTTAATAGTGTTCAAAAGTCATTATATATATATATATATATATATATATATATATATATATATATCAGTTCATGACATCCAGTCTTACAAATTTATTGTCTCTGATGGACACACGTCCAGATCATCCGCTCTCAAAATTCCGCCATCTCTCTCCCCACATCCACCACTGCTAGTGGCTCACCTCCAACTGCGCAACGCTACGCGCCGTTCACATCCAGCTGCCCAACGCTACAATAGCAAATTTCAACAATGCCACCCAGCCACAAACTGCACACAGCACAGCCAGTGATTTTCATACAGAGCGCTACGTGGCGGTGGCGTTACCAATATAAGAACAATATAAGAACCTAAACAGCCTACTTACATCTGTACCAGCCATTTGCGTAGCATTCAATATATTCGATGGATTACAAGGGAAACACGTTTTCGTCGGACTGGACGGATTCTCCGTGTTATGGCATATGGAGTTCTTTGGTATTGTCCTGGCTGTCAGAGATCGGATGGGCAGTGTGAATGCGTTGCTGCTGAGAAGCGTGCGCCCGCCACTGGACTGCGAGGCACAGCTGGAGGATGCGGTGGTGCGTTCAGACCTTCCGGGAGCTCCAGTCGCACTGGAGGGAGAGCTGCGACGTCTGCAGCACGCCCGGCTGGCGCTGCACTGCTGCGCCCGCCTCTGCGGAGGACACTTCGGACCCGCGCTGCTGCTCACCGTTGTTGGTAACTTCGTCCTCACCATCAACTACTCCTACGCCCTAATGGAGACGCTGCACACTGACCTAGTCTGGAAGGGGAAATTTGTCCAGATCTTCCTGTTGACGCTGTGGGTGGCCATCATTGTGTACCGCTTGCTGACCATTTGCTGGGCGTGTTCTTCAGACGCAGAGCGTGCTGCCAGAGCGGCACTACTCATGAGCAGAGTTCTGTTGTTCCTGAGATCGTGGAAGGCTGTGGACATCCTCCATCTGCCGATGGACAGGATGAGTTTCAAGGCGTCTTCCTTTCTCGACATCAGTGTGTCTCGCTTTGTGTAATTTCTTGCTGCTAGTGTTGCTTACTTTGTAATAGTTCTACAGTTTTATCAAGTATGATGTAGGACACGGGTTATATTTTAAAAAAATCTGCGTCATATTCAAATTTCTACTGGATCAAGTAGATGATTTGTCGCAGCAACTGCTCTACCCTTAGACAGGCGATTTTATGGAGACATCAAAAATATATTTCTATGTTTCTTAACAAATCTGAACACTGGGCACATCTAAAATAATAATTTTCTAGCATAATTTCCTGCAATGGTTTTTTTTTTGTAAACTGGACTGTAGAAAGATATATCTTATCGCAAGATTTGCAATTTAGATTGTCGTACAGTTATGTTATTTTCAAACTATATGTGGTGTGAACTCCTACGTTTACTACTTTACATCATCTGGTTGATTTCATATATATGTTGCATTATGACATCTTAGGTGATGCAGAACGTTTATCCTGAGACACAAAATGTGTAGCGGACTTCATGTAATGTCAACAAGGAATAACGGTCCTGGTAATGGGTTTTCACGACGATATTCTCACAACTCAGTACATTTTTTCGCTTAAATCATCATACCTTCTAGAATATTTTGTATTAGACTATCGTGTGTGAGCATATGACCACTAACTTACCTCCCACTATGGGCAACCAAGAGGTGACAGAGTTCAAAAATTTTAATTTTTGAAGTATCCGATTCGGTGAGTTTGAGAATGTATAATGGCCGAAAAGCTAAATTTGAAAGGACCTACTGGAAACATCTTCTATCTCAAACGACCGGTAATTATCGACTCATTCTTTTCCGGTACTTCACTTTCATACCGAGATACCACGCATATTTCATTTCTATAACCTAATTCGGCTGATACACTTTTTACGTTATTAATATGAATGTGAATACCCTTATTTTGATTCAACGGTCTGAAATAACATCCTTCTTTTAATTAAACTTGTGGTTTCTAACAAGCCATTCACAAAACAGTTTCTGTTCATGTGTGGTTAATTTTTGGTTTTCACAAAAAATGAAAAATGATAAATAGGGAAAAATGTCACAACGATTTAGAAAATCCTGTTGTATGGCAACAAAACTAATCAGTGAACAATGCAAAATTATTTCCGTCCAAAGTATAGAAACCGAATAAGCCTTAAAAATCACATAACTCCAGTCGCGCTCGGAAGTGTTAAATCTCTTATTTAATAGAACAGCAGGTAACGATTGTTAAAAATGTGAGAAAGTATGATTGTATCCTCAGATTTCAGGAGGGGCGGATCAGATATCCCCCCCCCCCTACCCCCGATCCACTCATACATTACCACTTGTGGACCCAGATAACTCCCACATTTTCAGTACGATACCAGTACATGACTGGTTTCTATCTTCCAGGTCTTATTGAAACGTTCACTGCCACGTCCCACTCACAAAGTTGCGCTAGCCACACGTCTGAATAGTCTCACTTAATTCTTTTACCTCAAATTGAAAGCCTGGGTATCCATCGTTATTTAAACTTGACACTATCGTATTTAGTAGCTCTCACTCACCACTGAAAATGTTTTCCTCGCCATAAAAATCTTTTTGAAGTGAATCACTCTAGTACATCCCTCAACACAGTAACCACTTAACGTACAAATTTTGAATATTATTGCAAATATGTATATGTTTCAGTGTGTTCCATACTTTGTCTTCCTCATTTATCTTAGCTATAGGACATTTTTCAGATTCGGTGGAAGTATTTGTATCAGCTATCATGCGATGCCATTAATGTCTCTCCGCTCCAGCGGTGGGAAAACGTGCTCAGTGACACTGAAGTCACATGTTGTCCGTCCACTCGAACATTACACTCCACCAAAACTAGCCCGAAACCTTACATGACGAAACTAAAATAAAAAGGTGGAAACTAGACGTCTGCAATAGGTGCTGCGAAGTCGTGGATCAGTCAAGATTAACAGCTTCTAGAACCGTCATTCCCACAGCTACATCCGCAGGTATTTTAGCAAGTGAGTCCCAGGTAATGGCTCACGACCAGAGCACCCGTTTGAAACCAGCCGCCCTCTACGGCGTTGGCTAGGCGCCAGCCCTGGTGAGTCTGCGCCTCGGCTATTCTCTACAGTCGACCTACAGAGCAGAATTCTACGGAAGCCGTATGCGCATCCTCCCCCCTCCGGGTTTTAGAACAGGATCGCAGCCCGCAAACACCTACAGTGTGAGAGACCAGCCGCCGCCTCCCACTGTGGCTGAAAGCCACTTCCGCACTCAGAATGAAGGCTCGATTAGTAAATCCATCGAATGTTTCCCAGTAATGTTAACTTTGTGATACCACTGTTGATTCAAATCACTGTAACGATCGCTTGTCAATTATCGATAACAAGATACAAAACCCTAAATGATACAAAAATAATGTCAAATTTTTAATAAAATTAACCTGAGTGGAAAGAGGACTGTTAAATAAAACAGACCGCTTTTCGAGCCCTGTGTTCGGTGTTAGTTACTGCTTAGGGAGCGTCTTATGTACTTGTCAGGCAGTAAAACATGGATAAGAAGAATTAGAAGGTTACATGCCAGTTAAAAAGAAACTTATCACTGTGCTATGCTCAACATTCAAATGTTCTCAGGGAGAAGTACAACGACTGTCACTCACACTTAAAAAGCTGAATATAAGCTGAGGAGAGGGCAGCCAGTCGCTCTTCTTGTATGGATATTTTATCCAAGGGAACATGACGCTCTTCCAGAAATAATAATCATGAACGTTTAATAGCCAGCTAGCAGCACATTCACTTCTAGCAACTTATGGCATAGTTTGTTTACGTTTTGCAAGACACCTTGCATGGGGGCTTAATTAAATATTATGCAAATAATTTTAATTTTCGTTACTGTCTGTCCGGTTACGCAGTCTCGTAACCGTTTGGCCCTGACCAGTATTAGTACCCAATCTGACTGCATACAATAACAACAAAGAATGAAACAAAACTTCCGTTAACACAATTAATTAATTAAGTCCCCAGCAACTATAAAAGCTACGAAACAACAAAGCACAAATGTAACTGTTCTGTGTGTGGAAGTGTGATTCAACGTACACATCTGGCACGGTTCTTCCTCAATAAGATAAGGTAATTTAAGCACCATTTACACTGAAGTAATTAAAAAAAACAGAAATACTATAATTGCACATAGAAACCAGAATTAAACTCTAATACATGAACACAAGCCAGATGCTTTGTTGACTGAACCTGTGACCAAGAGACATTGTTAGTTAGGACATTTGAAATGAAAAAATAAAAAAAATTTTCTTTACCTTCATATATATTGACGAAACATACACTCTGATCATTACAACATCCGCAATCGAACAGCATCGGTTGTCTAGCCCATCAGAACAACTGCATACAACATGCTCACAACTAGTCACGGCTTCATCAGAACACCGACTGCCCAGTTCTCAGTATGCACTCTCCACGACGACTTCTCGACAAGAACTCTCCACTACCACATCTCAACAAGTACAGCCAGTGGAGGCGGCTGAATAATACTCTATGGCGCAATGTCTGGCGCTGTGACTCAGTGTAGCCACCTTTCATATGCCCCTCCTCCACGGGCTAGAATTTGATGGTATTTTTGCCAGCATTGGTGGTGAAAATACCACCAAATTCGTCCCAAAAATACAGACAAAAATTAAAAAGTAATATCAGTAAGTAAATATCACATAACTAAATAAATTTTGGCTTTGCACTGACCCTTCAATAACCTAATATATAAAATACAGTAAGGAATACAAATGTTTGCATACATATGATGTTACATAATAGTTTACACAAGTATCATGTGGTTAAACAATTCAATCAATAGCGTCAGCAATGACGAATAGGTGCAGTTAAAAGTCTCATAACATCTCATAAACAGTAAACACACAAAAAATCAGTTTATACAAATATTCACATAAAATCCTTTCAATAGTTCAATAAACAAATAGAACTCCTCAGAGTAGTTGACAGTTCCAACAGTAGCACCCAGCAATGTTGATCAGGTGCAGACACCAACAAGTGACATCATTTCAGTAGAAGCAGTCCATGAGTGGCACCCAGCAATGTTGAACAGGTGCAGACACCAACAAGTGACATTATCTCAGTAGAAGCAGTTCCATCAGTAACACCCAGCAATGTTGAACAGGTGCAGACACCAACAAGTGACATTTCAGTAGAGGCAGTTCCATCAGAGGCACCCAGCAATTTTGAACAGGTGCAGACACCAACAAGTGACATTATCTCAGTAGAAGCAGTCCATCAGTGGCACCCAGTAATGTTGAGCAGGTGCAGACACCAACAAGTGACATTACCTCAGTATAATCAGTTCGAACAGTGGCACCCAGCATTGTTGAACAGGTGCAGACACCAAAAAGTGACATTTCCGTAGAAGCAGTTCCATCAGCGGCACCCAGCAATGTTGAACAGGTGCAGACACCAACAAGTGACATTATCTCAGTAGAAGCAGTCCATCAGTGGCACCCAGTAATGTTGAGCAGGTGCAGACACCAACAAGTGACATCATTTCAGTAGAAACAGTTCCACCAGTGGCACCCAGCAATGTTGAATAGGTGCAAACACGAACAACAGTTTGAATGCACACACAATTGCTTTTACAAAATCATCATTAATGCTCTTACACTAAACATACAAATTGTAATATACACACAAATGATATCAGATAATTGTCATATTAACTATTACAATACATAAATAACAGTAAACCTATAATAATTATGGGTGTCAGTGCAAGCCACAACAAACAAATAAAATAATATTTAGGAGATAGGTCGGTACCAATTATTTGGGATTAGGAAAGGAAAACACACAAAACACGCTCACTCATCTTTCATCCACATTAAGTACTACTGTGTAATTGAATAGTGTTACCTGTGTAAATGCAATTCTGTCCAAAATTTTATGTTCAACTTGTGTATCAAGTAGTAGTGGCAGCAATGTATAACAGTCAATAATAGTTAGTCAACGTCGTAGTCATCATGTCAAGACCAATGTTTGCCAAGCCAAATCAAAATGTACGGTTGCTGAACAACTATCAGTGTGCCAAGATATGCAAATACTTCCTCTCTCCAAAGAAAGTATATACTGTGTTGTGTCGGTATCTGGGCCGACACCGTGAAGTTGAGATGGCTGAAAATGCAAGCTACACTAACGCTGTAGCCGATAGGGCACGCAAGGCTAACGCAGACGGGCGTGAAGTCTGGAACATGAGAACTTATAAATGAATAAGAAGAAAAGTATGTAGATGCTTATTACTTATCTTTTTATTAGTCCTTGGAATACATCTCTCTTGAATACTCGTAAGCTATAGGCACTGATACAAATGGCGCCTTGCTAGTTCGTAGCCATTAACTTAGCTGATGGCTATTCTGTCTCTCGGCTAATGAGAGAGAAAGGCTTCGTACATCTGGTCGGTAGCTAGGTTCTCGTACAACTGGGGCGAGTGCTCTCTCGTGTCACGAGACCTGCCTTGGTGGTGGCGCTAGGTCTGCGATTACACAGTGGCGACACGCGGGTCCGACATGTACTAAATGGACCGCGGCCGATTTAAGCTACCACCTAGCAAGTGTGGTGTCTGGCGGTGACACCACATACTGCTTATTGATTTAACAAAGTGTGTGTGTAGACAATCTTCTTTCCACTTGAGTGTGTTGTGTCTAGATAAGACAGCCTAGACACATTGAGAGGAAGCCGATAGGCACGCGCTTAAGCTCACGCAGGTTGGCGTGAGGTCTGAAACAGGATACGTAATGAATGCTATAAAGAAAAGTACGTAGCTTCTGGAATACTTAACTTTAATCCACATTTGTAGAACATCGCTCTTGATGATACATGCTTCAATATTAATTATCAATTGAATACGGCACCTTGCTAGGTCGTAGCAAATTTAGCTGAAGGCTATGCTAACTATCGTTTCGGCAAATGAGAGCGTATTGTCAGTGATCTCTTTCTGGCAAAGTCGGCTGTACAACTGGGGCGAGTGCTAGTACGTCTCTCTAGACCTGCCGTGTGGTGGCGCGCGGTCTGCAATTACTGACAGTGGCGACACGCGGGTCCGACGTATACTAATGGACCGCGGCCGATTTAAAGGCTACCACCTAGCAAGTGTGATGTCTGGCGGTGACACCACAGAGTGTTCTAGTCTGCTATCTTCATCCTCCTTGTTCCATATAGACCAACAAACAACAAAAAAAAGCTGCTCCTCACTTACTTCACCTCTTATCCACCAAAACTCCAATAATCATCACATAATCTCAATACTTCAATAATACCTCTTACGTCTATACATATAAACCTTATCATCAATATAATTTACCTTACCTCTTGTCCACCAAAACTCCAATAATCATCAACTTCAGACAATCTCAATACCTCAATAATACCTCTTCAATACGTCGATACATATAAACCGTATTACCAATATAATTTCACTTCCATAACAACTCTTTCCTCTAGTCAGTCTCCTCGAACAAGTACAGACAAAATCCTAGTGCAAACTTCAATTTATCGTCCCATGCAATCCGAAGACACAATGTCCACACACAACCTCTGTGTAGTCCACCTGAGCCAAATCTTCTACTCATTATGAATCATAAAATACATTTTGGTTACCTTGTCCATCATAAAATAAAAGAAATGCATACATGACCTCTAACAGCCTTCAGTTTGAATAACTTTCAGTAAGTAGGTGCGAGTACGTAGTATGAAAGATCACATAAGACTTTGAGTGAATAAATCGTAATATTTCACAGTGTGTACACCACTTCAAGAATCATAGCGAAACAGAAGCAAACATGTGGAGTATTTCTTGTGTCAAGTGTTATTTACTGTTTCAATTGCTCACGAAGAATGCAGTGTAATAACTGTCAATGGTCTAAACCTAGTGTTGGTATTTCATGTCGTTAGCTTATTTTCTATTAGCATAAATTTATACAGCTTCCATAAAACATCCAGCTCATGTGACTTCAATGAAGTTTCTTGCACTAATGTCGTTCGTAGCATTATTGTAGTTCATTTTCTTATCTTAAAAATATAAGGCACTGAGCGTAAGCAAAACATGCAATAGCGAGACAATGTACCAGTGGAGAACAGAATGTCAAGCACAATCCCTACAACGAGGCTCTGCCAAGCGAACAATCTATAATTAATACCATAGTGTGACCTAAGCTCCATGTTCGTACACCATGTATCAGCATTTATATATACCAAATTAAAGAGTAGTTATGACAACAAAACAGAAATGTGTAAATATGCAATCCATACGCACAGCAGCAAATATATATCTTACACAATAAACAGGTCATTAGCATCATTTCAGCATAAGCTAATAAATGTTCATATGTAATCTTAAGAACTAAACATGAAGGCGCAAGCAGATAAATCACAAAGTATAACTTACATACATAACCACAGTCAGCACAATTAATCAGGTGACAATTATAATTTAAATAAATAAGCACAGCAGACACATAATAATAAAAAAAAAGACATCAGTGAAAAAGCAGTGCAGCCAAGCGATGCATAATATACATAAGTAACAACCCTGTTCATTAATCAATCATTGTCAAAATCAGATAACACAAAGTATAAATCACGTAATCGCGAGCAGCAAATTACGTCTAAAGTACGTACCTAAGTGGAAATATGTTACCTGAAAAATAAACTCAATTAATAGTTACCTTTTCAGTTTATTAGTTTCTTCTTCGAAATTACATTCTTCCTGAAAATTTCTCGATGGCAAGTCCTCTTAACGTCGGACACACACAGAATTTACCTGAAGTTCTTAAATATTTTTTACAACCGTATTCTGAAAAATACTGAACGTTAATAACATAATTTATCAAGTCACTATAACTTTATACTGAATTTATGCGGAGGAATTACATTGTGTATTCGTTTACGGCTGTCAGTGCATTCGCACTGAGCGCTCGATCAGCCGTAGGTACGCGTGACGTAGGAAGTAATTGTTTGCGGTCAACGACTGCCTTCTGCGCCGCGCAGACTTGACTGTTGCTTTGAGTATGTGCCGCCGCCGGAACACGGCGCGGTATCCTTGTATTTTCTGCATGTTTACGTATTACTATTGGTTTCTCAAAAGTATGTCATTCCACAAAATGTGATGTATTCCCTTAGAGCGCCGAGATTTAATAGTTTCTACTTCGACAGTGTTATCATGAATAATTTTACGAACCCTACATGGACCGTTATAAAGCAGAAAAAATTTGCGACACAAGCCTTTTCCTTTGTGAGACAAACGGTGAGACTTAATTAACACCTTTTGACCAACTGACAAGTTTTTTAAACGACCAGGACGTTTAGCTGATTTCTCTCTTCCGGCAGCCACAGTTGCAATATTTCGTAGAGCCAGGTTGACAACTTCAGAATGCCGCAGTTTCCGTGAAGGCGGAAAAGGAACGATTTCAGAAACGCGATTTGTCGGTGCTTTGTTTTTTAATATCAATATAGGCGGTAAAGAAGTTGAATCATTAGGGAGTTCATTCAGAATGTTTTGAAAAATATGAAGATACTGATCCCACGTTCCGTGATTCTGATGACAATAAAGTCGACACAATTTATTGATTTCCTTCATCCATCTCTCTGAAGCATTAGATTGAGGGTGAAAAAGTGAAATGAAATTTGGTTTAATCTTACGACGCCGTAGAGTACGAAGCCAAATTTTAGAGCGAAACTGTGATCCATTATCTGAGATAACCTTATCAACATGACCCACTTCTTTAAGAAAATGTTTGATGAAAGCATTAGATACTGAACGAGATGTTGCTTTGCGTAAAGGTGTAAAACCCACATATTTTGATGTCAATTCCACTGCTACCAAAATGTACGCAAAACCATTAGTAGAACGAACCACTGGACCGAACAAATCGACTGCAGCCATCTCCTTTAATTTCGGTGGAATGATAGGAAACAACGGTGCTCTGTGAGAAATAGTTGGCGGCTTAGCCCTTTGACATAATTTGCATTTGGCAAGAACAGATCGAATACGTTTTTCCATATTACTGAAGTAGCAATTTTCTCGTAATTTATGAAAGCATTATCTGGGACCAAATTGTGCATAACTAAAATGTGTGTACTAAATCAATTTATTAACCCACTCATCGGGAATACAAACTAACCAAACAGAGTTGTCGACCGATTTTCGTTTAAAAAGAATATCATTGCGAAGTAAATAATACTGTCTAATCGCTACGCTTTCCTTTCTCCTCCACTTCTCCTTAATGTCCTTTCAGATTGGATCCTTATTTTGCTCCTTAGCGATGTCCTGGAGCGAAGACGAAATAAAGTTCTCAAACGCAACACCTTGAATATACATCAAACAATAATTGTTTTCTTTGCAGTCCTCCTCAGCACTTTGTTTCAAACCCATAGGTGCACGTGATAAAGCATCAGCAACAATATTTGAAGAACCCTGTATGTAAACAATACTAAAATCAAATTCCTGTAGGTACAACGCCCATCGTGTCAATGTGCCATGAGTTAATTTTGTCGACATGAGAAATTCCAGAGCTCGATGATCGGTGTAAACCTTAGTATGTCTGCCAAACAAAAATGTGCGAAATTTTGTGAAAGCCCAAACAACAGCCAAAGCTTCAAGTTCCGTAATCGAATAATTCTTTTCTGATTTAGAGAGAACACGACTTCCAAATGCAATAGTCTTCTGTACTACAACGCCGTTTTCTTCTATCTCTTGAAATAAAGGTGCACCTAGGCCTTTGTATGATGAGTCCGTTGCCAAACAAAATTCTTTAGATAAATCCGGATGTGAAAGAAGTGGAGCAGCAACTAAAGCATCACGAAGCTGTTCAAATTCTGACTGAGCTTCCTCATCCCAGCACCAATTAGATTTCTTTCCAGATAGTTCACATAAACGAGGTGTGGCCAAATCGTCCAATCTAACAAAGCGTCTAAGAAAATTACAGACACCAAGGAAGCTACGAACATCACGTTTCGTGGTAGGAACAGCATAGTTACGAATAGCGTCTAATTTTTCTGGATCAGGAAGAATACCTTCTGTAGAAATAATATGACCGAGAAATTTCACCTGTGAACGACCGAATTCAGATTTTTCCAAGTTCACTGTAATGCCAACTCTTGCAAAAATACGTAATAATGAATCCAAAATTTTGTTATGCTCACTCCAAGAACGTTTAGCAATAAGAATATCGTCAACATATGAAGTAATATTGTCACGAAGATAAACAGGTAAAATTTCGTTTAAACTAAGAATGAATGCTGCAGAAGATACAGTAAGTCCAAACGGTAATTTCCGAAATTGGTAACAGTTACCAAAGGCTAAAAAGGCAGTATATTTTCTACAATCAGGGTGGAGTTCTATTTGCCAAATACTTGCGCGCATATCAATCGTGGATAAAACTTTAATTCCATGGAAATGTTGAAGAAGTTCATCCAGATTTTGTGGACGGTCAGTTTCAGGAATGATGATATTATTTATCTGTCTGGAATCCAGAACCAAACGAATCGACCCATCCTTTTTAAGAACGACATGTAACGGGCTGGTATAAGGACTGACTGCTGGCTCAATAATGCCTTGATCTAACATGTACTGAAGTTCACTCTTAACCTTGTCTCTGTAAGCCAAAGGAATAGCGTACGTTTTCCCCCGAAATGGTGTGTGTTCTATTACTTTAAATAAATATTGTAAGCCTTGTATAGTTCCTCTGTGATGACTAAATACTGTAGCATGTGAAGTCAAAATTTGGTGCAGTTCTTCTCTCGCAACGTCATCTGGCACTTCAGCTTTCTTAACCTTTTCATTAATTAATTCTTCGCTATTAATTATGTCATCCATGCGTCTCTGTATCTATTGTGATTGTCATGAATAAACACACTGTCGTCATAATGCTCAACGAAAACATCAGAAGTAAGAAACCTTAAACATTTTGTATCTGACTCAGATCTCGTTAAACACTCGAAAAATTTCAAACATTTCGGCATTCCGGCAACAGTCAAATTCACACTTCCTTCTTTAAAGTTCAAAATTGCCTTATGTGTGTTAAGAAACTCCATACCTAATATAATTTGTGTACTGAATAATGGAACAATAATAAAATTAGCAGAAAATTCGTATCCTTGACAATTGAAATTTAGGTTGGTCTGTTGTTTGACTTCCACACTTTTTCCAGAAATCGCTCCTCGAATTGTAGTTTTAGAAACAGGTAGCACAGGACAGGCAATAGTTCTTTCACATATACGAAAAACTGATTGACTAATGACATTCAGTGGGCTCCCAGAACCTAAGACTGCAGTAAACTTATTCTTAGCCACACATACTTCAATAACATGATGTAAAAATGCGTCTACATTATTTTCCTTTTCGTCTAGCAAAATGTCTCTCATGTCTTCCAGGCGTACGTAGTGTAAAGTCGTAGTGTCATTACTTTCTGAACCGTCTACATTGCTGCCAGAAGCCGAAGCTACAAGTCATTGTCGATTGTTTGCATCACGTCTTTGATTATTCCCGTCATTTCGCTGATCAATTTCTACTATTTGCACTTGTCTCTCTGAATTTCTGTCACGTGGAGGATGCCAATTAGGTCCCTCCTGTCTGTTACATGTAAATTCTTGGTAGCGTCT
Source organism: Schistocerca serialis cubense (assembly GCF_023864345.2). NCBI lineage: Eukaryota > Metazoa > Arthropoda > Insecta > Orthoptera > Acrididae > Schistocerca > Schistocerca serialis. Next base: position 62,994,106 of record NC_064638.1, on the reverse strand, counting down.
GTTATTAAAATTTCTATTTTCCTGGCTATCTGCATGACTACTTCTTGTGTAATTTCGACTGTCACTTCTGAAATTATTGTTATATCTATTACCCGGGTTATTTCTGTAGTAAGAATTCCTATTATGGTATGAATAATTTCTGTCTTGATGGTACCGATTACTGTTTCCGTATGATTGATCATTCCGGTAGGAGTTTCCGTTATTATAATTGTCTATGTAATTTCTGTTAGACCGTCTGTTATTGTCATAAGGCTGGTATCTATTGTCCTGTCTGTTTCGTCTGTCATTCTCAAAATTACCTATATAACTCCCGTTCCGATCACTATCACTTTTCTCTGAAAATCTGTTGTAATTACTGTTACTGAAAAAATTGCAATAAGTCCCGTCGTCGTTGTCATACTCAAATTCTTGTACCAAAGTCTTAAAAGTCTCAATGTCGTCTTTACATCTTCCGGCTAAAGCAATTTGTCTTATCGATTGTGGCAGCTTAGTTAAACAAATGCGAATTAATTCAGTCGGGCTATAAGGGTTGGAAAGGGATTGATTCTTTCGAATCACGTCTTCAAAGTATTCTGCTGGCGTGCGGAACTCAGACTGTTTAAAATTACGCTGCATAACAAGACTATGTTTGACTCTGTCTTGTGTGTTTTCGGACCAATATGCCGATAGAAATGCATGATAAAAATCATTTAGATTACTACAATCTCTAATAAGTGCACGCATGCGCGTCGCCGGTTCGTTTTCTAAATATCCACACATAAATTCCAGTTTGTGACTTAGTGGCCAATTTGGTGGAAGTGCGTACATGAATTGATCTAACCATGAACATGGATGCATGTCGTTCTTAGAATTGCGAAAGATTTTAAATTTCCGAACAGTTAAGAAGTGTTTATAGTCAAAGTTGTCGCCTCGTGGCGACAAAGACCTACCGCGTCTGTCCCAGTCCCAATGTTGATTATTGTCAAGTTCGTGCGCCTGGCGCTCTCTTGTTGCTTCTCGTAAATGAAATAAATTACTTTCTTCAAACCCTTCCGCTATCTGTGATTCTAAATTTCTTCTGCTGTCTTTTCCTACGATTTCGCTTTCAATATGTTTGATTTGCTTTTTTAATGCCTCAAATTCCCTTTTAACGCGATCATTAAATTTTCCCTGATTTTCAACATGCTTATTTATGTTCTGGTACTCTTCGGTTTCTGAAAATGGCAATGGAGCTGTATCATCTGAATCTCTGTCCCCATTTAAACTAAGACTTGTCAATTTATCTGCAATCTCCTCAACTCTTTCCGATAAGTCACCTATTTGTTCTTTCTGTTTATTTACGTCTTCCGTAAGTGTCGCGACTCGGGTTTCAGTATTGACACATTTAGTAGTTAACTGTTCATACTGTTGTGTTAGGTTATTTATTCTGTCATTTGGTACGGATTCCTCGATTCTTTCAAGTATTTCTTCCTTATCGTGTGCACGTTGTAAATTTAACTCTGAAAATTTTTGTACTATCGCGCGATCTCTTTCTTCCTGTTCTCTGTCCTGTTCCTTTTGTCTGATTTCTATTGAAATTAATCTATTATTGTGAGCATTCAAAATCGGTTGTACTTCTTCTCTAATTTCTTTCTTTAATTCATCTTTCATGTTTTTGAAACATGCCCCTATTCGTGAGTCTAACCGTGTTTCCATTGTTTCCATCTCTGTTTTAATTGTTCCTATTTGTGAGTCTAACCGTGTTGCTACTGTTTTTAATTCAAATCCTAACTGTGATCCCAGTGAGCTTAACCGTGTTTCCATTCTTCCCATATCAGATTTAATTGTTCCTATTTGTGATCCCAGTGAGTCTAACCGTGTTTCCATTGTTCCCATATCAGTTTTAATGTCGGATCGTAACTGTGATCCCACTGTTTTTAATTCAGATCCCAAATTAAATATTGCACTCATCAACTGCTCCATATTAACTGGTTCGAAATTCCTTTCACCCCTAACATTTCCCGCAAAACCAACTTCTTCCGTCAAAGCTGTAAAGCTGTCTGTGTTCGATACTATAACAGAATGTTCTGCCGTTAATCTCGTATTCCGAAAATTTTTTCATTGTGAAAAATTTGGAACTGGTTCTGGCCTATTTTCCAGACTTATTAAATTGTTTTCAACTTCATTATTTATCATACTGTTGTCCTGTGTTGGCGAGTGCGCATGTCAACAATTTCGTCATTCTGACTATCCATCATTTTTGCCTTTTTCATCGATCGCGTAATCATTTACAAAATATACAAAACTCGTCCCTATACGAAAATTACACACAATGACACTTTATCTCCAACAATACCATTCACACGAAAAGCTTTCCGACAAACACGATTAAAGAACTATTGAAATCTTCATAATTGCACAAAATTGTCAAACCCGTGTACAAGACATCAAAAATTAAATTCTGCAAAAATACCATTAGAAGAATGACAAGACAACTACAAATGTTCAATTACCAAATCTACACATGCAATATAAACTACAATTACTAAACTACAAATTACTTCAACAATACTACTGTCTGCTATTTTTACTATCAGAAGATTCCAAGGGACGATATGGAGCTGCGGTCGCCACTTGCATGGGGGCTTAATTAAATATTATGCAAATAATTTTAAATTTCGTCGCTGTCTGTCCGGTTACGCAGTCTCGTAAACGGTTGGCCCTGACCAGTATTAGTACGCAATCTGACTGCATACAATAACAACAAAGAATGAAACAAAACTTCCGTTAACACAATTAATTAATTAAGTCCCCAGCAACTATAAAAGCTACGAAACAACAAAGCACAAATGTAACTGTTCTGTGTGTGGAAGTGTGATTCAACGTACACGTCTGGCACGGTTCTTCCTCAATAAGACAAGTTAATGTAAGCACCATTTACACTGAATTACTTAAAAAACAGAAATACTATAATTGCACATAGAAACCAGAATTAAACTCTAACACATGAACAAAAGCCAGATGCTTTGTTGACTGAACCTGTGACCAAGAGACATTGTTAGTTAGGACATTTGAAATGAAAAAACAAAAAATTTTCTTTACCGTCATATATATTGACGAAACATACACTCTGATCATTACAACATCCGCAATCGAACAGCATCGGCTGTCTAGCCCATCAGAACAACTGCATACAACATGCTCACAACTAGTCACGGCTTCATCAGAACACCGACTGCCCAGTTCTCAGTATGCACTCTCCACGACGACTTCTCGACAAGAACTCTCCACTACCACATCTCAACAAGCACAGCCAGTGGAGGCGGCTGAATAATACTCTTTGGCGCAATCTCAGGGGCTGTGACTCAGTGTAGCCACGTTTCAACCTAGATCTTCCTGTCCTCTAACTTTATGACTTTGCAAATACTATACAGACGGCGCTTAGGCTTTGATAATGAAACAGTTAATGAGTTACAATGGAATCAAACATCCTCCTAAGAAAATAAACACTAAAATGAATTTTGGTTTAGCTGCAGAGTCACCAAAACAGTGTCACATTATCATATGTTTAAAAAAATTTATATAGAAACAGAAATTGTGTGTATGTAATTGAACAAATTAGATAAATAACAACACTGAAACGTGTTAAACAACAAGCAAGTGTGCAGTATACTCTATATATATAGTGTCAACAGTGCTAGCAGATGTGTGACTGCTAACTACATTTTCATGTATACATTAGTGTATATGAATTAATTTGTGTGAAGTTAGGTTTGTGTTGGAACACTTGATCATTTAAGCAAAAAATGGACAGAAAATGTCGTTAACTGAAAGAAAAAATGAATTTAAGCGATTAAAACAATTAATGTGCGCAAAATGGCGTAACAATCCTTAGAAAATCGTGCTATCCTTAATTATCATGTTGACAAATGTAGGATACACATACCGAAAGTCTTTACACAATACTATAAAAAGACATAATAACACTAAAAGTTCATTACACAAGAAAAATTCATTAAAAATTCTTGGTTTTTCGACAGTGATGGCGTACAGTTGCTAATAAACAATTCACATGTGCAGTGTGTACTCTGCTTTTGTGCCTAACATTATACACACTTGCATAAACACAACACATAAACACAACATACAACACCTCAAGTGTCAAATTAATTGAGAAGGTGGTGCAGATTATTGGGACCCGTTGCTGATAACTACCCTGAAGTAGCTCGAGGACCATGCTCTGAAAATGACTGCAACACCGTCTGTACAGACAGGCCTGCATTGAATATTTGGCTCTCCACTGCAGCAACAGTCACCTGGGCTGGACTCGTCGATGCAACAGAGTGTGTGTCGAGTTACACAGGACAGAACTCGATCTCCCCTAGATGGTCTCATTGTTTATATGGCAAAGTAAGGTTTGATTGAACTCAAACTGTTGGACATCGTTTTTTTATGCACTTAACAGTTGAAGTTGGAAAAATTTACGCTCTATCGTGTTTAGAGCAGAATGAGTATTGAGACTGTAATACCAAGCTGCTGTCGAGAAGAAAAATAGGAAATACTAATTTGGTTTCGACTTCTTTCTTCAGAGATTACGGATTCTGGAATTTTAGTGATATTATTGTCCTGATCGACAGAAGGGATATTACAGGACTGTTCACATACAGCCTGTGCAGTAACTATAGTTATGTGCAGCACTCAGTTGGTCTGATGGGAAGTCTGCACAAATAATTCTTACAGAACTGCCATGTGAGGGAGCCTATTCTACTGAATCTTAAAGCTCGGAAACACTGAGAAGAAAGATACCTTCTATAATGTCATATTGAACGTATGACAACTCCAGTATTGATTACAAAATAGAAACATGTTGAGACAGAACTTACTCTCTGCTACCTGTAGTACTGCTCCTCTGACATAGTTGTCCTTGTGTCAGCAGGGAGGGGGAGTCACCAACAGGCACCACATCTTACCCTCCATCGTCTGGTCTCTGGGGAAGGACTCTCAATGCACTTACACTCATCAGCACACTTTCTGAGCTACTGCTCACACAGGTAGGCGCCGTGCTGTCAGGCGTGGGTACCCTCGTCGTTGGGGTGAGGAGGCTCCTCTGACAGGTGGCAAAGTGACCCTGCCACTCAGCTGGACCGACACACCTCACGTAACGTCCTGCTGCCCTTGCTCCCTGCTGTGTCCCACTCACTGCTGGCTGTGTTCGCCATAGTCAAGGCCGCAGTTGAGCTGCCACGGTGCATACGAGGGATATGGCCAGCCGCCTCCATGAGACACTCACAGCATCTCTGTATCGGAACACACTTTCCCATGCCAATTCACTCAAGGCTTCACAAAAACGATATTGCATCAAGACATATAGATACAATTAATAGATAATTAAATCTGACTTTAATTCTTAGTTTTAAATTGTGAATCAACCATAGAAAACATATTCTCTATATATTATTCAAAACGAAATTAATAAAACTTTCTTTTCCTTGATGCTATTGCATTATTGGTTTTATATCTTTATTATTATTTAATGTTTAAGAATATTCATAACAAAGTTAAAACAGTATTTAATTATCTCGTGTTGCTATGTGATACAGAGTGTAAACTGCATGCTAGTTGTTACACTCAATTACCGTATTAGTGTCTGATCCCTGTGCATGGACATCTTAGCTTAATATTCCCAGTAATTATGGCATATAATATTAAGTAATTAATTATGCCTCTTTGTCCATATATTTTATAACAACAGCCACATAAGAAATGTGTTTCCTGTAGATTACATGCAAAGATAGATACATGTGTAATAAAAGTGATAGGAAATTAAATTATGATAGTCTACTGATAGAGCATACTCAGCAACATACAAAATCGATGTGGAATTGGTTGCTCATCCTTATCATACAACCCAGCTCTCCCAGTTATCCTTAAGTTTTCCTCTTCCATCATCTATCATACAGTCTCTATATATAAAAGCCAGTGTCCTGACTGACTGACTGATCATCGCCCAGCCAAAACCGCTAAGGATAGGAACTTGAAATTTGGCGAAGGTGTGGACCTAATACTGTAAGAGTCGTTTAAGAAGGAATTTTTCGAAATTACATCCTTAAGATGGTGGAATAGGAGGTTAATTGGTTTTCTAGGTCGCTACTAAGGCAATTTTGACGCTAGATCTACGAAATTTGGTATTTATTTTCTCAGTCAGAAATAAAGAAATACGTGTTTCAACATTTTTTGAAATTTAACACTATGGGCGTGAAACAATGGAGGAAAACGTTTTTTGAAAGTATGTTATTTTTAAAGATATACTAAAGTATTTTTAAAGCTACATCTATGAACATTTGTATTTGACATCTCAGTTACAAATAAAGAATATTTGTTTCACTGTTTTTGGAAATTGAGCCCCTAATGAGATCCAATAGGTGTTTAGTTTTTTTACGAAAATACGTTATTGTGAAAGCGTTTTAATGCTAAATATATGAAAAATAAATTTGGATTCTCAATAAGAAATAAATTAATACCAGTTTCACTGTTACTGAAAATTAAGGCCTATGGAGGCGAAGTGGGGATGAAAGTTCTTATGGAAACATTTCATTGTGCAAGCATTTTTGAAGCCACATGTACGAAACGTGTGTTGGGTTCTCTGTTAGAAATCAAACATACGCATGACACTGTTTTTTGGAAATTCAACCACTAGTGAGGTGAAATGGAGGATGAAACATTTTATGAAAATATTTAATTTCGAAAGCCTTTTCAAAGCTAAATCTTTGGTGTTTGGCTTCTCGGTCAGAGATGAAAGAATATCTGTTTCACTGTTTTTGGAAAGTCAACCTGTAAGGGGTTGAAATAATGTGTGACTGATTCACTGGCTCATCATCACCCAACCTAAACTACTAACGATAGAAACTTCAAGTTTCGAGATGGTGCGGATCTTAAAATATAGGAATCATTTAAGAAAAGATTGTCTGAAATTCCTCTCCAATGGGGCTGAAATAGGGAATGAAAGGCTTTTTGAAAGCATGTCGCTATTAAAGGAATTTTGAAGCTTCGACTACGGTAACTGGTATTTGGAATCTCAGACAGAAAATAAAAAGTACGGGTTCCAACATTTTTGGAAATTCAACAACTAAGGGATGAATAGTGGGTGAAAGATATTTTCAAAATAAATAATTTCTAAAGCAGAACTATAGGATTTTTAAGGCTACGTCTTTGGTAAGGTGGTGGTTGACATATCAGTTAGAAACAAAAACTTCACCTTTCAGTGTTTCTGCAAATTCAACCCCTAAGGAAATGCAATAGAAAATGAAAATTTTTAAGAAAATATTTCTTTACATCAAAAAGAACATTTAAAGCTAAATTTATAAAAATTGGTATTTCACTCCTCGTTTTGATGTAAAGAAATATTTGTTGGGGGATGAAAGTTGCTATGGAAAAATCTTCACAAGAACGCAAAAGGTATGATTAACAAAAACATTCGAGTTCAGCCACCAGAATCACTTTTTCGTCAGAAGTGCATTTGGAAAAGGCTATGCTTATATGACCATAATTAGCGTGAGGCACTTAGAAAGTGTTGCAACTTTAGAACAACATAAGCATCTCTGCAGGTCATACAGTCTACGTGAGGGAAGCAGTGGGCGCTTAGATAGTTAGATATTATGGTCCTAGTGTTATTCTGATTCCTCAATCTCTGCAACTTGAGGAAATTTGATTCCGACAAGTGACAAGTTTTCCCCAACGCAAAATAATCAATCCGTACGAAGAACTTTATTGGTAATATGTTATGCATCGCTGTGTAAAGCAAATGGGATGAGCAACTCATGCTCGTTCAATGTCGTTTACGTTCTTCATGAAAGAACTTCACGAATCAGAGGGTGCTCTATCGTCTTGCCGATGGGTCCATACACAATCGATCGTTGTCCAACGCCCAAAGCCGTGGGCGGTAAATACAGCACAGCGAAAAGAGACAGTACAGGGCACAAATGTGCCATGGCGTGCCCAAACTCTCGAAATACGAAGAACGGAAACACTTTCGCCACTTTAGCGAGAAGATATGAACACAGTAGTTACAAGTATACTCATCAAATTGAGAAATAAAAATAAGCAGGATGTCCCCTCCAAAACAGACCAAGCAAAAATGAAACATAGAAAAAATCTTTCCACACATAATGAAAACGGTTTGACAAAGTTACGACAGGTAAAATCCTCATACCAAAAATATTTCGTGAGGGATAATTCATGCAATATAGAGTATTTTACCTGAAAAATTATTATGGCAAAACATATCACACACATAGCCCAATGGAAATTCATATGCAACTATCAAGTATCTCCCGCTAGATATCATCAAACGTCTTTTATATACAGGGTGGTCGATTGATCGTGACCGGGCCAAATATCTTAAGAAATAAGCGTCAAACGAAAAAACTACAAAGAACGAAACTTGTCTAGCTTGAAGGGGGAAACCAGATGGCGCTATGGTTGGCCCGCTAGATGGCGCTGCCATAGGTCAAACGGATATCAACTGCGTTTTTTATAATTGGAATCCCCATTTTTATTACATATTCGTGTAGTACGTAAAGGAATATGAATGTTTTAGTTGGACCACTTTTTTCGCTTTGTGACAGATGGCGCTGTAATAGTCACAAACATATGGCTCACAGTTTTAGACGAACAGTTGGTAACAGGTAGGTTTTTTAAATCAAAATGCAGAATGTAGGTACGTTTGAACATTTATTTCATTTTTTCCAATGTGATACATGTACCTTTGTGAACCTATCATTTCTGAGACGCATACTGTTACAGCGTCATTGCCTGTAAATACCACATTAATGGAATAAATGCTCAAAATGATGTCCGTCAACCTCGATGCATTTGACAATACGTGTAATGGCATTCCTCTCAACAGCGAGTAGTTCGCCTTCCGTAATGTTCGCACATGCACTGACAATGCGCTGACGCGTGACGTCAGGCGTTGTCGGTGGATCACGATAGCAACTATCCTTCAACTTTCCCCACAGAAAGAAATCCGGGGACGTTAGATCCGGTGAACGTGCGGGCCATGGTATGGTTCTTCGACGACCAATCCACCTGTCATGAAATATGCTATTCAATACCGCTACAACCGCAAGCGAGCTATGTGCCGGACATCCGTCATGTTGGAAGTACATCGCCATTCTGTCATGCAGTGAAACATCTTGTAGTAACATCGGTAGAATATTACGTAGGAAATCAGCATACATTGCACCATTTATATTGCTATCGATAAAATGGGGGCCAAATATTCTTCCTCCCATAATGCCGCACCATACAATACCCCGTCAAGGTCGCTGATGTTCCACTTGTCGCAGCCATCGTGGATTTTCCGTTCCCCAATAGTGCATATTATGCCGGTTTACGTTACCGCTGTTGGTGAATGACGCTTCGTCGCTAAATAGCACGCGTGCAAAAAATCTGTCATCGTCCCGTAATTTCTCTTGTGCCCAGTGGCACAACTGTACACGACGTTCAAAGTCGTCGCCACGCCATTCCTGGAGCATAGAAATATGGTACGGGTGCAATCGATGTTGATGTAGCATTCTCAACACCGACGTTTTTGAGATTCCCGATTCTCACGCAATTTGTCTGCTATTGATGTGTGAATTAGCCGCGACAGCAGTTAAAACACCTACTTGGGCATCATTTGTTGCAGGTCGTGGTTGACGTTTCACATGTGGCTGAACACTTCCTGTTTCCCTAAATAACGTAACTATCCGGCGAACGGTCCGGACACTTGAATGATGTCGTCCAGGATACCGAGCAGCATACATATCACACGCCCTTTGGGCATTTTGATCACAATAGTCACACATCAACACTACATCGACCTTTTCTGAAATTGGTAAACGGTCCATTTTAACACGGGTAATGTATCACGAAGCAAATACCGTCCGCACTTGCGGAATGTTACATGATACCATGTACTTATACGTTTGTGACTATTACAGCGTCATCTATCACAAAGCGAAGAAAGTGGTCCTACTGAAACATTCATATTTCTTTACGTACCACACGAATATGTAATAAAAAATGGTGGTTCCTATTTTAAAAAAAACGTAGTTGATATCTGCTTGACGTATGACAGCGCCATCTAGCGGTCCAATCATGGCGCCTTCTGGTTTCCCCCGTCAACTAGACGACGTTCGTTCTTTGTAGTTTTTTCGTTTTATGCTTATTTCGTGAGATATTTGGCCCGGTGACTATCAATGGACCACCCTGTATATATATAATTTGATTCGGCTCCGTCCGATAGGTTGGGCGGCAGATTCTGAATAGTGTACCGCCGTTGTTGCTGTGGTTTCGTCCCTTCTGTTCTATCGTGTGGTTTGTTCCACGAACTTCTACTATTTCCACTTGATCGCTATCCGGTCCGCGTTCTCCACAATTTTTTTACTGCCAGCGTTCGTTGTTATGCCTGCTGTTATTGTCATTTCCGAGACTGTTGCGGCTTTCATACTGCGCCACATTAAAGTGACACCAGTCGTTTCCAAAGCCGTTGCCACCGTTATTACGTCCGATAGTTTCATGTCTGTCAAAATTTCTGTTGTTTTGCGGTGGGTACGCACTACTTGATTGTAATTCTTAACGATTTTGTATTGTGGTGCCTCGTAGGCGAAATCTAATTTTCTCAGTATGCTTTTAAAAGCTTCCGTATCGTTGCCACAATGCCAGCCGAGACTTGTTAATGACGTGGGAGCTTCATGGAGCAAAAATGGATAGTTGCCAGTGCATTACATGTTTCTCTAGAAACTGATTATTTTTTTAAGTATGAATTCAAAGATTTAAAAGAGCTTCTGAAACCAGATGATTCTAAATCCTGACACAGCATGATTTCCTGTTTCGTCCAGTCCTGTATCTCTAATAGGTGCTCAAAACTACGTTCCTGGATTCTTTGTAGGTACAGTAGGAAGATGCTATGCACTTCATCTTTTTCCGCTGCCGAACCTTCGATGCGCCCAACAAATAAATTCAAGTTTATACCCTAGTGGCCAATCTGGAGGCAATGGGTATTCAAATTGGGCGATGAAACTTCTGAAATGTTAAGAATTGCCTGAATCCTTGTATTCTGAAAGTTATGAACGTAAAGGAAGTGCTTGTGATCAAAGGATGACGTTGGTCCCACCACACGCGCCACTCTACACTCAAAATCCACATTTCTTCTCTTCTCTCCAGATCCGCGCTGCCCCGTATACTAGTGCTGCCTGTGCGGCTAACTTCCCGTTCAATCGAAGTTTCTGTACGACGAAAAAGGTGATGTAAATGTCGTGTGACTAGGGCCTCCTGTCGGGTAGACCGTTCGCCGGGTGCAAGTCTTTAGATTGGATGATACTTGGGCGACTTGCACGTCGATGGGCATGAAATGATGATGATTAGGACAACACAACACCCAGTCCCTGAGTGGAGAAAATCTCCGACCCAACCGGGAATCGAATCCGGGCCCTTAGGCTTGACATTCTGTCGCGCTGACTTCTCAGCTACCTGGGGCGGACGACGCAGAGGTGCATCAAATGTGTTTCACTTCTGCTTCAGAGCTTCACCTAACGTGCTCTGCATGTCGGGAGAAAGCAGTTCGCCCAGTACTTCCTCACCGGTCCTGCTGGCAAACACTTTAGCAGCACGCACAGCGCCGAACCTCGATACAGATGATGCAACTTCTATCTTGTTCACTGAAGCCTCTGGTCCATGTCTGAGGTTATAGTGTACGTTGCCATAAACTCTTCATACAATAACTGCTATGTGATTCTGCATTCCCGTTACGTCATGGCGTATGTGCTTTTGTTGTACACTGATGTCTTCCTGAACATCAGCTACCTGTTTCAAATCTGTTCTGTCCTGTTCCAAAGTTACTATCCTTTGCGAATTCTTCGCTATTGTGTGTTCGGTTTCTCTAACAATCTGCCGACCCTGTTCTTCTAGCATGTCCAATATCTTTTGGCATTTTCCTCTGTGCTTTCAACGACTTTGACATGTTTTGTACCTGTATAGAATATAACCTTGGTCACACGAGCGTCTTTCTTTGCTTCAATGGAGACAGTTTTCCATTCGGCCGCTACGCCTTTCACTTCGTTCAAATCATTAGTCACGTTATTTATCATCCCTCGAATTGCCGTCGTAAATTTTTCCATTTCTTTCCTACCCATCTCCTTTCCCAATGCGTTTCCCATTCTTTTGTCGAGCCTTATCTAAGGCGCTAAACGATTTTAAAATCATTTCTTTTTGGGACTAAGGTTTCATGTTGCGTTTAGGTGACGGCCCTCCTTAATTACGCTCACTACGAACAGGAGATGGTGAGACTGATTCATCTTCTACACCACGTGAAAATATTTAGTATGTACAAACGTGTTAACTTGCCTATGAAAAATGATACCATCGTGAAAACTATTATCTACAGAACAGACCTGCGCATTTCTGCATGGAACTGTTTCACTGGGGCTGTTTCCACAACTGCTGTGTCACTCCGGACAGAGATTAATCTCGTCCTGCAGTGTATCAAGTCTGCTTTCCCTCTGTGATTCCATCTTTTCCACAGGATTCTGGACGCGCCTATCACGCTTGTCTTTTGCCCTGCTCCTCGTTAACATAAAGAAACGACACACACAAAGTACGTGGGAAAATCATAACCCTTGAAGTCTACCATGAACGCACACGCACACAAAGTAATATCAGTACAAGCCTCCAAAATACACACTGCGCTGTAGTCAACACAGTTGTGGCAATCACAGAGTGGTGCAGAAGCCAAAAACCACATAGGCCTACTGGTAAAATAAGCTGAAATAAGTCACAGTGTTAGTATACTTGCCCCAGCGATACACACTAATTATTCTAACTTCTGCTACAACAAAGTCTCATTTAATTGAAATCAGAGCCTGTCTATAATAAGAAAGGCTGGAAAAATGATTCATGACAGTTCTCACATTATGGACACTGACTTTTGCCCCACTATACCAAGAGCCGACTGCGTACGTGTGGCATTACCCGCTGCTTGGCCACGCTCGGCGCTACTGGAAGCGATACTCTGCCAGTTGTGGCCCTGTTACACTCCTGCGTCACTGCCGGCTGTTGCCCGCCACTGATCGCCACGCAAGTGCAGTGGCGCTGGACGCCAGAATGCGCCCATTTAAACCAATGCTTTGCCAGAGGAAGCGCCACTCAGGAGCGCTTCTCACTGTCAGTTGTTCTGTGTGAATAGTGATGTGATTCTACAATCTACATGCAGTCTTCTTCAGTACGTCATATAGAATGAAGTATTAGTACCAAAACACAACGTTGGAGCAGAAAATTTCAGTTCCTTCTTTTCTAATACAAGACGTCATATTGCAGAAGGAGTAGATGAGTGTGAATCTATTAAAAGGAATGGTAGTGATTGTTATGGTGGATTGCTTATTGAATCGTCATTTAATGTCTGTCAGTGTTCAAACGAAAAATGTACCATTTCCCATCCATCCTTGAGTTGTAATCCAACACTAAATGTTGAATGTGAGACTAAGTACCAGCAAAAATGGAAGTGTAGATGTAACAGGTGTATTTTGACCTTGATCGTGGTAGAGCTTTTTGCAAATTATGTGGAATGCATTTAATAAATGATACCGTACCTTCACGAAAAACAGAAGAAGTGTTCATTTCTGTATCTTTCACTGAATTCAGAAAAGCTACTGGAAGCAGAGGAAAACTTGAAAAGCACGATAAGTCAGTAAAGCATACAAGTGCGATTACACTTGAAAAATGTAAATTAAAGGAATTAAATGCGCCAATTCATACATAAATAATTAAAGAAAATGAAAATGGAGAAAGTGTTACTTCGCCACCCAGTGTCTTTCTTAGTTCGAAGTTTTAAAACTTGTATAACAGCTTCTGAGGGGGTGCAATATTTAAAATTGCTCCGGACGTTCATATCCCATCGGACACCACCGCCGGATGTTGGAAGCAAATGTTCTTCGTGGATGAGGAAGATTGGTGAGCAGCACTCTCATTTCTTCTAGTTTATGAATGGTCTCTGGACGTGTTATGTAACGCACATATCCTCAAAGTGTCTTCACGTCTGTATCTGCCTCCACCGCGAACGAAACTGTAACACACAGCACGTTCTTACAATATCTTCAGCAAATTGTGGAGATACGTTTGCAGGCCCGTCAAAAATTGTGCACTCTTTAGCAGGAATGCTTAAATTACATTCACTATATCTTCTAGTTCTACAGAGACTGTATTCAAAAACTCTTTGAAAAGAAATTGTATCCGTATTAACCCAGAGAGAAAGATGATGTACCGAAATCTTAATCGCCAACGGTTACAAGAGGAAAGAAATAATAGCCTGCTTTGAGAAAAGTTGTCAATCAACTTCTTGAGCATCAATCTGACATTCTTCTCTTTGCTGCAACGTCAATAAATAAGAGTCTGTGGTGGGATCTTCCTTAGTATGGAAGAAATCCCCCACACAACAACATGGAACCCTCAATTCGTGAGACAGTACTATAAGGCGACATTAATCTTGAAAAGTGGGTTAAACTCTAAAGTGAGGGTTTCACATAGGTAAACCCATGTACAAAGACGTTGCATTGTTGAGATACTAGACAAACATCATGAAACAATTTTCCATGATACATACTTTTTTTTGTAATGCCAGACGAATATAAAAGTGTTTCTAACCAAAAGAACGGTCTTTACTAGTTCGTTATGTTACGCCGCCTTCGTCTTCTGATGTGAAGGGAGGGTTTTATGTTTGGTCGAATTGAAGAATACCGTAGCTGAATCTATATTTACAGCAACTGGTAGTGGACTAAAGAAACAAAAACTTTCTTACGGCAAATTAGTAACATGCTGTTTTGATGGTGCTGCTAACTTTAGTGGTTCCCCTACTGAGTCCCGCTCTCGGTTATCAGAGAACAGGGAGCAAGAGTTGCCGTACCTTCACTGCAGAGCACATGTTTTGCAAATTGTTGTCATGAACTGTACGAATAAACACCATATAATAAAACGTATGTTACGTATTGTTAAAATAACTTTTTCATGCTCTTCCTAAACGAGAAAGTTCATTGGATGAAATTCAGTGTGCTGTAGAACAGTCTGTATTAAAAATACCTGAAGCTGTTGAGATCGACTGGTTGAGTACCTATCCCCTAGTTCACGCTATCCGTACGTGCACGACAGTGCATGGTATCAGCATCTACCAGAAAGCCGCGCACAACAATGCGATTTTTCAGGGGGTCATATCTCGGGCGCTGTTCGTCACAGGTATAGGGTCAAGTATTTTGGATAACGCTTGACCTAGGGACCATTTGTGTACCTACAGGAAGAACGAGTGTTCTATAGTTACACTGCAGAACAGGATCAAAATTTAAACGTCACACACTTCATCCAGCCGAGGCAAATTGAGCGAATCGGTTGGATCTTTTGCATGGAGTGAAATCTAATGTGGGCTTTAGACGTCTAATAAAAGTACCATTTGTTAATGGATGGTTACTGAGTAGACCGCAACACCAGTTTTAGGCGTTTTTTTGCACTGTGGGTCGCAATTACCTAAGTAACTGCAGGCCGGTGTGGCCGAGCGGTTCTAGGCGCTTCAGTCCGGAACCGCGCTGCTGCTACGGTCCCAGGTTCGAATCCTGCCTCGGACATAGATGTGTGTGAAGACCTTAGGTTAGTTAGGTTTGAGTAGTTCTAAGTCTAGGGGACTGATGACCTCAGTTGTTAAGTCCCATGCTGCTTAGAGCCATTTGAATGTAAGTAACTAACCTCAGCATAAGGCCAAAATTTTAATTTCATATTCTTTTGAAAATAATCTAGGAATGCCATTTTCTCATTTTTGAAAAGCTTTATCCGTTATCAAGAAACATCAGAATAACCATAATTTTTGGGCATCTGAATTACCAATTGCGTGGATGGCCACTTCTATAATTTCTGTTCATGACAACAGAGGAATGTTTGCCATATAGTCTTAAAATGATGCTCTCGGAGAACTTTGATACTTTTTTGGATTCCATTACCTGGCAGTGAAAAGGTTCAAAATTACCGTACTTACGCGTATAAAACACGCACATAATATTCCGTCTGGGGTGTAACTGTAGTATCAACTGACGTAGTGAACACGTGGCAAGGGTTCTCGGGTCACACAGCGCAAGGATGCTGAAGTCACTAAACTACGTTTATAGTCAGTATTTTTTCACAAAGAGAGCTTTATGAGGCGCCGTCTGTGTCCGCTGGAACTGCCGGAAAGCGTGCTGAGTGACCCTGACGTTACGAGGTGTCCGTCCACTCGAAAATTACACTTCACCTTACAAAGAATTATTTTGTAATACTAAATTCTATATACTTGCAAATCAAAAACTGTAATTTTGGTGTTCTTCAGGTGTTGAGTACAATGTTATGCATTTTTATATAAAGGTGTGTAAAGTGAACTTGCGTTGGGTGGGAGTCCTGCGCTCCCATTAAACTACAGGAAGAATCTGTTCTGTGGTGTGGCCACGTTACACCGTACATTTCTAGCATCGCTTTAAAACCTTTTGATTTTATTCTTGAAGTGGCGGTTTCAATGTTTTTTATTTTAACGCAGGACTTGGTTTTTTGTGTTTGGACGAAACGAACGGCGATCCATCTGGATGAAAAGAACGCCCATTGTACATTATGTGTTAATCTTCTATTAAATGTACTTTTTTGTTGTTCATAAGTGTTAGCGCAAATAAATGTATAGAAATAAATTATCAAAATTTTACTTACCTATAGAATTGTTTTTATAAAAGCAGCACATCCTGCGTTTGCAGGGAAAACAAGGAAATCAGCGGAAAAATGCTCCAGTCAGAGGATGAAAACGGCGAATATGTTCCTCTGTAAAAGACTGTCGCAGAAGAGTGGGAGACCAGTTGTACCGCCGTCATCAAATGTTTGGCAAGCGAACATATTCACGCTGTTTTGTGGTGAAAAATAGTTGCAAATTAACTGAGACGGTGGCAGAGAGAGGATACAGCGTCAGGGGAGAGAAGGGGAGACAGAGATGGTCAGTGAGAGGCAGTGCAGTAAAAGAGAATATCCTCACATTAAGGTTTCCCTGTCTAGGGCCTGAAACGCTGAGCAAACCCTCACCAAGAACGTGTGTGGAGAGGAGACTTTGGTGGCTGAAGAGAAAGGCAGCTGACTGTGAGCGAGAAAGACAGAGACAGCGACTATGAGACGAATAAAGAATGGGACAAAGCCAACGATAACGAATCAGAGAGACAGTGAAAATGACAGAGAAGGAGACAATGGCAAGGAAGAGCGAGAGAAAGTGTAGAAGACACTGATAGTCGGGAAGATAGACAGGACTAAGTGGCAGTAGGAGAAAAAAACGAGACAGTAGGAGAAAGAGATGTATAGACCGTGGCAAAGACAGGGACATGCTGATCATAACGGCTTAACTACAAAGAGAGACTGGGTAAAAGAAGTTGGAGTGTGCTGTGTTAAAAGCGCGGTAATATGTTCGCATGTCAAAACATTAAGGACTGAGGCAGCTGATTCCCCACTTTTCTGTCAGAATCTTTTAAAGAGGAAAATATTCGCCTCCTTTGTGCTCTTTTCCGCTAGTATTCCTGCGCTCCAAGTCCATTATGATCCCATGTAAACATGCACACAAGGACGGTGCGGATTTAGCAAGTCTGGCAGAAGGAATCTTTTTAGAAATGATAACTTACAATTTGACTGTACATTTAGTGATTTTGGATGATGCCCTCTCAAACTTGAGTGTAGTTTGGGAAAAACAATCACTCAGAATTCCACAAATAGCTGTATTTATTTCTAGAACTATGGAACATTAATCAGTTAGTGAAGTGGCTCAATGAAAAGGCTGTGGAAGTGATAGAGCTTAATGCACAGTCTGAAAGTTTTTCAACGCATCCTGAATTTAGAGATAATGACTGCAAGGAACAGTGCTCGATATTCTGCGTTCTATTAAATATCTTGCGCGAAATAAATCAGAATATTGGTCTTCTGATGTTCTTTTGTGTAAAGAAAGGGATATTCATATTTATAACAAAAAGTTCTCTTTGCATATGCTGTTGAAGTATGCTTAACATCCAGGAATCAAAGTAATCTACTTAAAAACAACAAAGCAGATAACTATCAATGTTTTGAGATACGATACGTTTTGTGTGGGCCTAATTCTTGTCATATTTACTTCTTGTGGCGAAACATTTCAAAACTTATCAATCACCTGGATAAAAAATGACAGTTTTGAATCTTGCCCCCTCTTGCAAAAATTTCCGCCGACCCCAAGTTCACAGAAAAACTGACATCCGTTGTCTCGGCTGTAGCCCAGTTTCTGGATAAACTCTTTCATGGTGGAATGAAGGAGAGCAAGAGAGCCCCTTAAACATGCTAGATGGACGAACACGTACCATAGGCACTCATGACAACCAGTTAACTTATCTGATCAAGAAAAATAGTCTGCCGATCCTCCAGTAGGATGTCGCCACGATGTTGCTGTGTCGCTTTGGCAAAGCAGGTAATGTTTAGCAAATCAGTGAACTCCAGGCAGTCATGAAATGTTCAAATGTGTGTAAATTACTGTGGGACCAAACTGCTGATATCATCGGTCCCTGCACTTACACACTACTAAAACTAACTTATGCTAAGAACAACACACAGTCATGCCCGAGAAAGGACTCGAACCTCCAGCGGGAGGGGCCGCGCAATCCGAGACATGGAGCCTCTAACCGCGCGTCGCAGGCAATCATCGATATACTTCGCACGTAGGATTTTTAGTTCTACATGAGTTCTGACTTGGGCGGACTTAAACTCCCGTTATCTAATACAACCTGTATATTTCGAGCCACGTACTTGTCATGTCGATCGGACATGTGGCGCTCCAGAGAGGACAGAGAGAGAAAACGGCGAGGTTTGAAAGTAACTTGCAAACGAGAAAACTATGGGCACACACGGTTTAAGGACGTATGATGCTACAACTAAACAGCGGGAAGAGAGAAAACAACTGGTTCAGAGACAATGAGAAATTTTGTGCAGCGGTTCCCGCCAAACTCACCCGCTGGAAAGGTTACGGCGTCCCGTGGAACAGGTGTGCAGAGCTCGCGGCCGCGCCTGTCTTGTGGCGCGGTGGCCTTGCTGAGACTGCTGCCCGGCAACGGTCCCATTGTCGCAGTCTTTTGTCTCCTACCGAGAGCGCGTTATTACTGTATGTAAGAACAAAACGTGGATGATAATCTGTTGAAACAAGGAAAGAACTGAAGCTCTTGAAATATTCTGCTCCGGAATTATGCTGTAGCTTAGGTGGGTAAATCGAGTAGCTAATGAGTACGTGCGGAATCAAATTCGAGAAAAAATAAATATGTAGTACAAATTAACTAAAAAAATGCATCCGCTGATACGACACATCCAAAGACATCAAGAAATAGTCTGTTAATGGACAGAAGTGACAGATTTAAAAATCGCAGAGGGAGGCCAGCTGATGCATACAACAAGCAGTTCCAAATGTACGTAAGTTGCAGCAGTTATTCGGAGATGAAGCTGCTCGCGCAGCATAGAGTAGCGTGGAAAACTGCAGGAAACCACTCTTCTGACTAGACACCACAGCAGCAGCAAAAACAAAAAGTCCGACAATGTCACTACTTCGAAAATGAGCAAAAGGGATTGCTAAAGTCATATGCGCCAGCATTTGAAGCTAACGTAAACTATACTGCTCGCCATTAAAATTGCAACAGCAGGAAAAAAAGCAAAAAAAAAAATTATTCATGAGAGTATAGTAGGAAGCATATGTGATTAAATTTTTTAGAGGTTTGCAAAAATTTAGCGTACAAGGCCACCACCTCCTACAGCAGCAACGGCCGTAACCGTACCCGGTATCGAGCCAGGCTATGCTTGGTTGACATACACTGGAATGAGATTTTCACTCTGCAGCGGAGTGTGCGCTGATACGAAACTTCCTGGCAGATTAAAACTGTGTGCCGGACCGAGACTCGAACACGGAACATTAGCCTTTCGGGGGCAAGTGCTCTACCAACTGAGCTACCCAAGCACGACTCACGCCGCCTCCTCACAGCCTTACTTCTGCCAGTACCTCGTCTCCTACCTTCCAAACTTAACAGAAGCGAACCTTGCAGAACTAGCAAAGACTTCGAGTCTCGGTCCGGCACACAGTTTTAATCTGCCAGGAAGTTTGACATAC
The DNA here is from genome assembly GCF_023864345.2 of Schistocerca serialis cubense. Taxonomy (NCBI): domain Eukaryota; kingdom Metazoa; phylum Arthropoda; class Insecta; order Orthoptera; family Acrididae; genus Schistocerca; species Schistocerca serialis. Next base: position 62,973,969 of record NC_064638.1, on the reverse strand, counting down.
ACTGTTACTTCATTCAGTGCTTCTTGATGTCTTTGTCAGAGATCATCAATCATAAAATTAACCATTAGCAGTTTTGAAGTGGAAACAGTGATACGGTTTTGGATTGTGCATGCAAGATTGTACAGTATATTCAAAGCACTGGGGATAATAGATCATTGACATAAAAGTATTTTTTCTCAGACTTTGATGATAAAGTCATCGTAATTTTACATCATGAAATCGCATTTTACATATAGGGTTTTGTTCCGGCGAAAAGTCAAAGACTGGCACGACGGGCAAGAACGTCATAGCAGAGAGGGCTGCGAGAGGACGTCAGCCAATAGTACTCTAACCGACCCCTCTCTAGGACGACAACGACACAGTAGCGCCATTACATGAAGAGGACATAAGCGCCGCGCCGCCCGGCAGTGGCCCAGTTGAAGTGTGGCCGATCTACGAGTTCTACAGCCCTGGCTCAGGACTGTATTACTGGACCTGTATTGGAATTGTGTATACTGAAGAGTTTCCTTATGTTTCATGTCACCTTTTGCTTGCGACTCCTCGTTGTACACTTCTTAAAGTTAAGTATTGTCAGTTATCTTACTTTAATAAAATCTCATTAATACGATTTCCCTGAGGTGTTGTGTAACAATTCGAGAAACCAGGTTTCTTAAGCACCCTGTATTAGACGAGTGGGTAGAACACAACAAGTTTGATACAATATTCTTATATACATACACACTGATGTGACAGAAGTTGTGGAATAGCGACACGCAAGTATACAGATGGCTGTAGTATCGCGTATACAAGGTATAAACGGATAGTGCACCGGTGGAGCTGTCGTTTGTACTCAAGCGGTTTCCGAAGTGATTATGTCCCCATGATGGGGATTAACAGACTTTGAACGCGGAGTGGTGATTGGTGCTAAACACAAGGGACATTTCATTTCGTAAATCGTTAAGGAATTCAATATCCCTAGGTGCACAGTATCAGTATCTGCTGAGAATACCAAATTTCAGGCATTATCTCGCACCACGGACTACGCAGTGGCCGACTGCCATCACTTAACGACCGAGAGCAGCGGAGTTTGCGTAGAGTTGTCAATGCTAATAGACAAGCAACATGGCATAAAATAGCCACAGAAATTGATGTGGGACGTACGACGAAACTATCCGTTAGGACAGCGCGCGAAATTTGGTGTTAATGGGCTACTGCAGCAGACAACGGATGCGACTGCCTTTGTTAACAGCAAGACGTCTGCAGCGCCTCTCCTGGGCTCGTGACTATATCGGTTGGAATCTAGACGATTTGAAAACCGTGATCAGGTTAGGTGAATCCCGATTTCAGATAGTAAGAGCTGATGGAATCGTTCGGGGCGGTGCAGCAGACCCATGTTATCATCAAGACACTGTGCAAGCTGGTGGTGGCTCCATAATGGTGTGGTTTGTGTGTACATGTAACGGAGTGGCTCCTCTGGTCCAGTTGAGCCGATCATTGACTGGAAATGGTTATGTTCGGATACCTGGAAACCTTTTGCAGCCTTTCATAGACTTCATACTTCCAAACAACTATGGAATTTTAATGGATGACAATGCGCCCTATCACCGGGCCATAGTGTGGTTAAAAGAACATTATGAACAATTCGAGCGAAAGGTTTGGTCTCCCAGATCGTCCGACAGGAATCTCATGGAACAACTATGGGACGTAATCGAGAGGTCAGTGCTTGCACAAAATCCTACATCAGCAACACTTTTGCATTAGTGGAAGCTATAAAGGTGGCATGGCCCAATATTTCTTGCTTGTTTCTTACTTACTGAGTCCATTCCGCCAGCCGGAGTGGCCGTGCGGTTCTAGGCGCTACAGTCTGGAGCCGAGCGACCGCTACGGTCGCAGGTTCGAATCCTGCCTCGGGCATGGATGTGTGTGATGTCCTTAGGTTAGTGAGGCTTAATTAGTTGTAAGTTCTAGGCGACTGATGACCTCAGAAGTTAAGTCGCATAGTGCTCAGAGCCATTTGAGTCCATTCCTCTTGGAGTTTCGGCACTACTACCGGAAAAGGACGTCCATGACTTCTGCCACGTTCGTGTATTGCTTCCATTACCTGGGCTTCTATGCAATGTTACGGACTTGCCCCACAGTTAGTTCCACTCATAGTATTTGTTTTGCGTTGTTAACAAAGCTTCATTGGTAGTCGTTTGTTGGTACACAAAACGCCAAATAATTGACGGCTACTTGAAAGAGGACAGTATTTTCCGAAAGTCTGATAAGTTGCTCTCTTGAATTAACATTGGTGTCAATATGGATCTAATGTTGCTGTTCCTTCGATCCTAGTTTACTGTTCCAATAATTTTAAGTTCGGCCACAGTAAGTATATCATGGTACAAAGCATTTCTGCGAAATTACCAGTCCGCAGTTCGTGGACGTGCGGTAGCGTTCTCGCTTCCTGCGCCCGGTTTCCTGGGTTAGATTCCCGGCGGGGTCAGGGATTTTCTCTGCCTCGTGATGACTGGGTGTTGTGTGATGTCCTTAGGTTAGTTAGGTTTAAGTAGTTCTAAGTTCTAGGGGACTGATGACCATAGATGTTAAGTCCCATAGTGCTCAGAGCCATTTGAACCATTTGAAATTACCATGCATGTTGTAATGTTTAGCTCGTTCAGATACGCCAATGTTCTCATTTTTTGCTCGCGGAGTCACAGTATTAGTTTTCACACCCCGACCTCTTAGCACAACGGAGATCAGGCTTTGGTAACCGTGCGGTCTAGGGTTCCTTGCCACGGTTCGCGCGGTTCCCCCCGTCCGAGATGCGAGTCCTCCCTGGGGCATGTGTGTGTGTCTGTGTGTGTGTGTGTGTGTGTGTGTGTGTGTGTGTGTGTGTGTGTGTGTGTGTGTGTGAGTTGTCGTTAGTGTAAATTAGATTAAGTTACATTAAGTAGTGTGTAAGCCTAGGGACCGATGACCTTAGCAGTTTGGTCCCATAGGAACCTTCCACAAATTTCCAATTTCCAAGATCAGGCTGTTCGAATTTGTGTGTCGCAGTATTTCAACATGTGCCATAGTTTTATGAGCATGCTTCAAAATTTAGTTTCATCCAGAGGTATTAACATTGAACTAGTAATCCTATTAATTTTAATTTATCACGTGAGCTGTAACATATTTAAGCCACTTTCCTATAATCCTGAGTTTGAAAGATTTGGAAATTCTTGGTTAGGCTTGGCAGCTATTCTAGCGATGGTAAAACTAACTCTTGTCACCATTTGGTGACAACGGGAATAATAACCCTCAGGGCAGTTGCTCTGTTAGGGTATGCACAGCATAAGTAAGTACTGGTCTAAAAACATTATTTCTGTAATAGGGTGGGAACACTTCTTCAAAAGGCACATTAAATAATCTTTTCAGATTTGTAATATTGATAACGCAACAGCAGATAATTTGAGCGGCGTAGTACTTCTGTTCATCAATTTACGGAAACATGTTGGTATCAAAAGTACAGCTCTGAATATTTCGAATACGATTACAATGAGTCATTCAAATTTTTTGACCGGCATTGGATTCGAAATCGGTTCCTTTTCTTTTCGCATGTTCGTTGTCGTATTGATTCTAAAAATCCGGGGCATCTCCACACATGAGTTTGGTCTGGAATCTTATTGACTGGAGATGAATTGTCTTTACTGTTGACTCCCTCTTCGGACTGAGACTCGATGACCAGAGGTATCTGGAGAGGCCCCGGACAGCGATTGGCTACCAACCTGACTGTCGCCCGCCATACAGCCCGCTAACCAAGAGTGGTGTTCAGGGATGCCATTTCTTTTCACAGCATGACCCATTTCGTTGTCATCTGCGGCACCCTTACAGTATGGCGTTTCGCCGAAGATATTCTACGTCTCGATTTGTTGCCCTCCATGGCAAGCCTTCATGGACTTGTATTTCATCAAGGTAACGCTCGCCTGCAGATGGTGAGAGTTCTTACTGCTCGTCTTCGTGCTTGCCAAACCCTACCTCGGCCAGCAAGGTCTTCGGATCTCTTCTCAATTGAGAAAGCCTGGGATTTTGACGATCTAGCGCGCCAGTTGTCTAGAATCTGGCACTATAACCGCCAGGAGGACACAAAACAAATGTGTCAGTCAATTCCAAACCGAATAACGGTCAGAGGTGGATCAACGCTCCATTGACTAGCACGATTTGTGAAGCTGTTTATCTTGAATAAATTATCCAATTTTTCCTGTAATTGTAATCATCTGTATCCTGGCACATGTACATAACATGTATCGATTTTCCGACCGCCGTCCCATTTGGATAATACTTTTCGTGGCGCGTCTTTTTTCTATCTTTCCTTAGATTGTAACTCTGCGTATCATAGCTCTAATGTAGGCACGGTATTCTACATTCATCCCGTGTGTATAAAGCATGTGAGTGAACGAAACGTTTATTTTGACCACCAGCCTTTCATAGACATCATACTTCCAAACAACTACGGAATTTTAATGGATGACAATGAGCCAAATAGCACCCAAAGTACTAGTACTAGAACTAGCAACTGGTGGAAGACCACATCGTGACTGACCAGCAGAGCCGACATTGGAACAGCCTTGTGTCGAATAGAGGCAGCACGCACGCGCACGTTCTAGCAGTGTTGATAATTTAGTGCACGGCCGCCTCACCAGGTTTACAGTCTCCTGATTGGGGGAGGACACAAAACACAAGGGTAAGAGTTCACTTGTCTTAACAGTTGTTTCTGCTTACCATATGAATTGAGACGAGAGAAGTCAATTTTAACAGGCAGTTTTAGTGTCTTGGCGAATGTCTTTGTGTTTTTTTTTTTTTAAGTTGATCAGACAGTGGTACACAAATCGAAGTGTACAGCGTCTTTAGCTGCTCAAATTAGTGAAACGAAATTATATGAGATAACATTTGACTATTATACGGAATAAAACAATTTATAAGTATTAATAGTGTGGAAATGGAGCTTCGAAGTTCTTTAGTGATACAGGCCCTGAGGGTCGTTAAAATTGCTCTGCCCCTTGCCAGACGTTTTCAGTGAAAGAGAGATCTAGGAAATGAACTGACCAGAGCTGCATTTCAACACCGTCCATATTGAGGTCGGTCAGGACAGCAAAGGCAACATCTCGTTCTGCATTATCCTGTTAAACATAACTTCATGGAGACATCGAATATATGACACGGACACCAACCTTAAAAGGTCATAAACGCAACGTCTGCTTCTCGAATTAGCAGTTAAGTGAGCCAGAAGTTGGCACCCGATACCATAACGCTAGGTACAGGGCCCACATGGGTATGGCGAATGCAATCTGGCGATGTTTGTTCTCCTCAGAGACTCCACAAGTGTTATGCCCACCCTGATGACGTACGCCTAACGGGGACTCGTCTGAAAAGATGATGTGGTGCCTAACCTTCATCCAGTGCTGTACGTTGGGCACCAGTGTAGCGCTCCTCTCTCAGCTGCTGCACCAAGCGAAGTCACGGCAGTGGTAGCCCTGCTGACAGACCGTGGCTTGCTAGACATCTTCTCACTGTCTGTGTGGATACCTGTGTTGCTGCAATGAAGCGCTTTCCCTGACTCAAGCTCCGAGACGTGGCTGTACGATCCTGCATAACTGGGTGGACCATGCTTGCCTTCTCCGGGCACTAAGTCATGCAGGGCCTCTGAGACAGTGTGCAAAGTTGACTATGGTGCTCCTAAACCCTTAGATTACATATTCGCAACACAATCGTGGGATCCCCACCGACATAAGCAACAATATCATATAACGGCGAACCACAATCTCGATAAGCTTCCTTGTTGGCGCTGTTGAACTCAGTCAAACGCTGGTAGATGTTTCTCCTTCTTATATGTGACATAGCACAGTCTTATCACAAACTACGAACATTAAAATGCGATTTATGAATGAACCACCTCGTGCGTAATCTGCCTTTTTGTACGTAATGTATACCTGTTGCGTGTGGTTCTGCTGAGACACTAATACTTGCACAGGAAGTCAATATGACGTATGTTGAAAGTCGTCTTTATGAAGTTGGAATTTTATAGGGCAGCATTGTAATTGACACAGACCAAATGAAACTTTCCTTCTCTCAGCGTTTAATGTTTTTATTTATATTGGCTGTATCTCAGAAGGTAACAGTTGCATCCAAACGTTTAATGTAGGCACGAGGTGACTGTGTTTGTTGTGTTTTGGGTATAGCTTTTCAACTCTACACTTTTTACCGTAATATAATTTATAAGATTAGAGTATTATTTTCTTTTAACACCGTTAAAATAACTATGTTGTCTGTTTGATTTTTCTCTTCTTTGTATTTTTTAGACGAGAAAAATGAGATTATCGGGGGAGTCCTTCAGGAATGTAAATACCCGAATTCAACGAAAGTCTTTAAATAGTTCTATATAAATTTTGACACACACTTTTTGACACGCGGGGAAATATCAAATTATCGAGAAGCAAATGTGTCTTGTATATTTCTGAATGCATCTTATTTATTGAACGATCTTGAAGTCCTAATGAAATCTATGAAGATAATTTTTGTGAGAGGGAAGAAATGATTCAAGCAATAGCATGTAGTTAATACGTTCCTCAGGATGGGAAGGGACAAGAGAGGTCTGAGAATCAGTGCTCACAACACACGGAAACTAAGGTAACAAGGAAATTTGCCTTTAAAATGTTTTGAAGTGCTCCATTCGCTCTACCCTAAATGCATCACAACCTAATACGTATTTTGAGCCCTGCGAGAACCGCTAGGTCTTTGAATACATTAGGGACCATCAACAGCGATCTCCACAGCATGAACATAAGCGGTGACTGCACAGTTCATCAAAGCGCCAAATAATAAAATGTACGAAAAATGTTAGTATTTTTAAAGCTTTAAACATGGCTGCGTTGTCAGTGGCCGTTACAAGGTAAAATTAAAACAGTTGCAGCCCTCGTTCGCGAAAATGAAGTCTTTTTGAACTAGGTTTCGGCTACTTCTAAGAGTGCCTTCATCAGAAATAAAACATTTAAAACTGGCATGTCACGTATGAAATAAATATGAAGCGATAGCGCTTTAGTCACAAAATACTGAAATAGAAAACATAGAGTCAGGCCACTAATGGCTGCATCACATGTCGAGCTGCGGTAGAATCAGACTGAGGCGCCCGCGTTGGATATCGCGGGCACGTGAACGTTATACCAAAAGTGACATCTAGTAGCCGCAAATACAAACCGGCTACTTAACATTCCAAATATAGACAGGTGAAATGTGTAATACATGAAGTAAGAGGCAACATTTTATCTGACAGCAACAGACATGTTAACAACTTGTCTACATAAGAGCCTCGAAGTACAGTTTAAAGGCTGAAAAACGCCATTACAAAATTACAAAGGGAACTGAATAACTCAGCGAATAGAAAAACGGTATAACATGAAATGTAGTTAACATAAACCATTTAAAGAACAAACGGTGTTATATCGACTTAGATAGAAGAAATATTTCGGTAACTGCACGAGGTAACAAGAAATCAAATATCAAGTAACGGCTTTATACCGTTGAAGAAGCTTTTACTGCGTAATTGTAGCTGCTCATTAAGAATGAGGCCATCATTTCGAGAAAGGTGTTTAAAAATTTCTAATTCTTCTCAATGTGCTAAATGTTGATATCGTGAACAGCTGTAGGTGCGTGACATGTAATCAGAATGTGGCCAGCAAAAGACTAAATTTGGGTGTAAGTACCATTTTTTCTTCAAAGATGTTCTTCGTATCTGACCGTAAAGGCACGTCCTGTTTGTCCTATGTAGTAAGAAAAGCATGTGTCGCTAAGAATCTTATAGGTACCAGAGATTTTCAAAGAGGAACAGGTCGATTTTAAATTATGAATAAATTTTTTTTCAAACTATTATTGGTTGAAAAGGCGACATTAGAGTTGTACTTATTACGAAGAACGCGTTGGATCTGATAGGAGATCAGCCACAAGAAAGGAATAGAAAAAAACTTCTTTAGGCTGGACTCAATAATAGAGGTGCCGAGTGTAGTAGCGCTTTTTACAGTTTTCTTTTTAAGGATGTTATACACTGTGACAGGTTCGTATTCGCTTTTAACTGCTATCATTTTGATTATATTAATTTCTTCCTCGAATTTTTCTTTCGAGAGCGGTATACAAAGCGTTCTTATGAGATTGTGGATCCATAGAAGACGCAGGTACGATCTCATCGGTATATGTTTCTTTAAGAAAAACATTGAGATTTTATTTTCTTCTGCTATAAGAGTAATATCAAGAAAATTCAGTTGACGGGCCTGACCTGACCACTATGGGATTACAGGTCACGCGCCTAAAGCTGTTCACGATATCAACATTTTGCACATTGAGAAGAAAGGGCGTAGATTATATGATCTCTAAGAATTAGAAATTTTTAAACATCTTTCTCGAAATGATGGTCATTCTTTATCAGCAGCTACAATTACTTAATAAAAGTTTCTTCAACGGTATAAAGCCGTTACTTGATATTTTATTCCTTGTTACCTCGTGCAGTTACCGAAATATTTCTTCTATCTAAGTCGATTCATAGCCGTTTGTTCGTTAAATGGTTTATGTTAACTACATTTCATGTTATACAGTTTTTCTATTCGCTGAGTTATTCAGTTCCCTTTGTAATTTTGTAATGGCGTTTTTCAGCCTTTAAACTGTACTTCGAAGCTATTATGTAGACAAGTTGTTAACATATCTGCTGCTGTCAGATAAAATGTTGCCTCTTACTTCATGCATTACACATTTCACCTGTCTATATTTGGAATGTTAAGTAGCCGGTTTGTATTTGCGGCTACTAGATGGCACTTTCGGTATAACGTTCACGTGCCCGCAATATCTAACGCGGGCGCTTCAGTCTGATTCTACCGCAGCTCGACACGTGGTGCAGCAATTAGTGGCCTGGCTCTATGTTTTCTATTTCAATATTTTGTGACTAAAGCGTTATCGCGTCATATTTATTTTATATGTGACATGCCAGTTTTAATGTTTTATTTCTGATGAAGGCATTCTTAGAAGTGGCCGAAACCTAGGTCAAAAAGACTTCACTCTCGAGGCCGAGGGCTGCAATCGTTTTAATTTAAAAACTGTTAGTATTACGACGCTAATATTAATTAGAAGGGAATATTAAGAGTTTTTGAGAAGATACTATTCAGTGAAGTAGAATGAGTTCTCAACAGAAGGTTCTTTAATTCAGCCTTGAATTCCACTGAATTATCGCGAAACGGCTGTTATATTTTGGCAGGCTGTTGAAAACATCTGTAATCATGTAAGTGTTTTTTTTCTATTTCAATGTTAATCACTTGAATTCTGTGTAGGATTTTCTATCCTAGTACTATTTTCACGATTTGTATTACAACTGGGAACATGAGTGGGCTTGCGGACTCCTTAGTTTTGAATCGGGTAGTGCCGGTAGCGTTCCCTGCCATGTCATTCCTTGCCTTAGCGATAAATCAATGTGTTTCATTTTTCCGATACATAATTCGTAACAATAAACATCATCATCGAATAAGCCACTAAGAGGGTCAAATACAAATTCGATTCCACGAAACAACCATTCATTAAATCCATGTGTCACCTCTGCTTTCACAGACGCTCGATGTAGTGAGCAAATCACAGCTATTGTTCGTGCACTCTGTCAGAGAATCGGCACTTCGTTCCCTCACGCATTTTTTCTTCTGAACGGCGCTCTTAATGCTCGACGGCAGCTGTCCCTCGGACCGCAACCCAAATCAGTATAGGGCACATTCAGCATTTATATAGCTTTCTACTTATGCCACAAAGTCAGGCCAGTGACAACAGTTCTACCAAACTATCATCTTCCGTGTGTGAAGCTGAGAATGTGGCCCGTTATGCTGTGCATTTATGACACTTGAAACGACCTGACTGGATTTGCTTTATCGAAGCGACTGCCAGCTCTTGTCAGAATAAGTTAAGTCAAGAAACTTTCAGAACCATATCTTGAACAGGAAAGACACGGAATCTTTCATAATTATTTCGGGGTAAGTATTTATGTAGGCAGTAGATTCCTAGAAACTTTCAGAAAGTGGATAGTACAGTGTCAGATGAGAGACAGGGTCATTTTGATACAGCATTCAACATATTAGACAATTCCTGAAAGACGAAAATCGAATTCCGGAAATCGTTTTTCGCTGTCGTATTTACATGTTAGACCTGAATCTAATTGACTAGCCCGATCAAATATTGATTTTCCGAGCGTCATTTATTTTGCGCGAATGGCGCCTGTGAATCAACTATCCGATTTCGTTCTGCACGAAGAGGTAAAGTTGTCAGAACTGCAGTGAATTTTTATCAAAAAGAGAGCACGATTTCTTATGGACACCAGTGAACTCGTAAAGAGAAGGAGATTGTTCGACAAGAAAAATATAAAAATCTTGTCCACGATAGTTAATTCGTTCAAATCTGTTTTATTAACACACCTAAATCATTCACGTCGGGGGACAAACTGGGTAGTGATCACAGATGGAGATTATTCTATACCAACCTGTTGGGGACTTGGAATAACAAGAAAACTTCAAAATGAGTGGATACTCGCTGACTTTTCTGCGCACAGAATTAACGAATGTTTTGCCATCAGACATTGTGTACGAGATCCTTTACCACGAAAAGAGAGTGTGGATATAGCGGTTTGCAAATTAACCAGCTTTGCAAAATTTTGTTCAAATAGTCTGAGCACTATGGGACTTAACATCTGAGGTCATCAGTGCCCTAGAACTTAGAACTACTTAAACCTAACTAACCTAAGGACATCACACACATCCATGCGCGAGGCAGGATTCGAACCTGCGACCGTAGAAATGATTAGCAGTCTGCTCAGTCAGATACGTACTCTTTGTCCCTCACTCCATATGAAATCACACTCACCAACACTTTTAAAAGCATCTGATATGCTAACAACCCAAGCGTTTTAAAAACGATTACACGTTAATATTGAAATGAAAATTGATAGCTTAAAAGGAAATTTGGCAACTAGAACGGCATCTCCAGAAGCGGTATTGGAACAATTGTATGCTAGAATCGGTATTATAAAATCGGTTGTAGAAATTATATTTGGGTGTATGAAGTAATGGACAGTTCAGAAAACAGCCCGAAGAACTACGAGAAACGTACCACGTAGAGAATTTTTAATTTTCTTGTCAGAACATATACTGTCATTGTATCAGTGGGGAACTCACTGTGGATCTAATCATGATCTTACTCTACAGAGAAACATATTTTTGAGAGTGTGGTGGTTGAAAGAAAAGTGCATTTTGTTGTACATGCGTCTGACGAATCATTGTATTGAGGTAAGACTATGAAACATGGAGTTTAGAAGATTCGTTTTGCCTGTATTGTTTATCGAAGCTACCTTGGTCGGTTGCAGAAGCATGTGTGGGGAGAACAACATTTAACTTCCTTGATCATTACATAGAGTATGTACTTCTTAAGCAGGAACTCTGAACGTAAAAATGACATACCCGTAATAGGTTCGTGAGCGCGATGGGACGAATGTAGCGCCCAAGATGTATCAGGAATAGCTTCAACACTCATTTCCAAACAAACAAACCGATAACTCAAAATGTCATTCACTACGTAAAGGCTAATAAAGTGTTACACATGGTGCTCCACTGTTAAGTCTGTAACGCTGCCAATGACCGCAGTCAGTAGATAAATTTTTCTGCTGCGTGACAATTCTATATCGGCTACTAGGCTGTGTATCACCTGTTACAGTAATTTATCCGCCATGCTGTCTGAGTAGTCGAAATCTGCAAGTGACCACTCGGTCCACACTCGCCTCTATTTCGTAAAATCATTCTGTTATGGGCTTACATTACAGAAACTGATTTAACGTGTTAAGCATGCAAACAGCAGCCACAATATGAGTAACAAGCTTCTCATTTCAGTGTTGAGCAATCAGAACGTTTGACGAAATGGCTAAGACTATACGAATTCCTGTAAATTTGACAGTTGACACGGCCTTCGCTCGATTGTTCGCCAAGTCTGTAGATGGCCATATGTCTCTTACTTTATTTTTTTCTAATTGGAATTATTTAGCCGTCAGCTGTTCAGTTATTTAGACAACTACTTTGTTATTAATTTTGTTCACAAATTACATAGATAATCGTTTGATTAGTTTACAGTGAGTTTTCGAAACAGTGTTCTCTCTTTCTTAACTATCTAATTTCATTCCAAAGGACATAAACATGCGAACTTTATTATTATAATTCTTTCTTTATCAAGTGATGTAACAATATCATGCTCAGGATGTTAATGATTAACGACCGTACTCCCCCGCACTACGTTTTATGAGGTTAATCGTTGGAGATTCATGACCAACAGAGATTAAGTCTGTGAACCAATAGCCAATTACGAGAATAAGTGCAGATGATTTCTAGTTGTAGCATCAGTTGGCCGCTGCTCACCTGTGTACTAGAGGAAGCAATGCGAGTCTTGGACCACGGTATTTTAACATCTTGTAATTTTAACTGAGACAGAACTCCAGTAGATGCTACTACATTGTTCTAGATTGTAACAGCATCATGTTTTGCGCTTTGCGCTATAGTAATCGCGGCTTAGCTTACAGTTTCCCGTTTTTTTTTTTTTTTTGACGAGGTGGTAGCCGTGGAAACAAGATTAACATTCCCGTGGGCAGAGCTTATGGTGTAGTACGCATTTCTGCCGCTAGTCGTGTACAGCGCAACTCATTGCCAGTTCAGTGCCGCCTGTGTTGTCGACCTGGCATGTTCTGTTTATCTGCAGTGATTGTTTCTGCTAGCGCTGTTTTGTTTTTCTTTCGTTTTTATGGTAGCAAGCTTAAGTGAACAACATGCTGCTATGACATTTAGTTTTCTATTTGATAAAAGTGTTGCTGAAATGGTTTTAATGTTGTACACAGCGTATCAAGGTCTTGCTATTTGAAAACCTCCAGTGTACGAGTGGTTTGTTCGGTTTAAAAATGGCGGCTTGTCGACTGATGACAAACCTCGTCCTGGATGTCCATCATCTGCCCGAATCGACGAAAATGTAGAAAAAAATCGAGAGCTTGTGCTCACAGATCGTCGACAGAAAGTTGATCAATTGTCAGAGATTAGTGGGTTATTCTCGATCTCTGACCAGTCAAGAAAGACCGAATTTGTGATAGATAAGAGACTGGTCCTTTCACCACGACAACGCATCTGCACACGCAGCCATCTCTGTTAGACAGTCTTTGGCTAAAAATGGCGTTGTTCCGTTGCCCCACGCACCTTATTCGCACGACCTGGCCTTGTGCGACCCCATGGGAAGGTGTGTAAAAGGACACCGATTTGACATCATTGAAGAAGACAGGAGAAAACGAGCAAGAAGCTGTTAGCAATTTCTAAAGATGACTACAAAAATGTTTCGAACAGTGGAAGCACTTGTATTAGTTGGTACAAATGAATTAGTTGTAATGGGGAGCATTTTGAAGCGGATAAGGTTGGTTTTTAAACAGTTTGAAAATATATAGCTTTTAAAAAATAAATCTTTTTTTTTTGGATGCTTCCTCATATCTACTGCAGTATGGGTTGGAATGCAGATGCAAACAGCCTTCGACATTTTGCCCGAGTACAGCAGTCAGATACAAAATTAAATTATGTGGCCATGGCTGCTAAGAAATCTCAATGCTTTGACATCCAACACACTTCAAAGACATGGATGGTCCGTGGATAGTATTGTGTCTAATAGAAGTTTGACTTCCAAATTTACATGCGGTTTTAATTACATTTTATATCCCAAATTTACTCCGAATATCACAGAAGAAATAATATATTCGATGGACGTAGTACAACCATCTCTCATCAACTGCAACTCACGAACGTTTCTATGAAAGGTGTGCAGGCTCACAACAAGCTTCGGTGAAATTTATGTTGTCTATAGTTAATAATTGCTCCCCATCACTTGTGGACAGCACTTCTGACAGCCAGCCGAAGTGGTCGTGCGGTTAAAGGCGCTGCAGTCTGGAACCGCAAGACCGCTACGGTCGCAGGTTCGAATCCTGCCTCGGGCATGGATGTTTGTGATGTCCTTAGGTTAGTTCGGTTCAACTAGTTCTAAGTTCTAGGGGACTAATGACCTCAGCAGTTAAGTCCCATAGTGCTCAGAGCCATTTGAACCAACTTCTGACAGTTATCTTGGAAAGCTATAGTTGGATTTTTCAGTAATCTGTAGGAAAAGATGTTTGGGGTTGGAACTGGGGATAATAGACAGAAACCTGTGGTGAGTGTGATACGCGGTAGAACGCTTTTATTGTAAAGATTAGCCTACGTGAACGTAGCCTCCATTGAAAATCGTTCTGTGGTATACAGTTTTTAATCCCTGGTACATCTACATGGCAAATCTTTCCCAGAACATAGCTTTTATGAAGCCCCTGCATCTTTTTAAGATTGTTATTGGTACTGTATGTGATTTTGTCAGAAACTTTACCTTATTTAGTGACTGAAAACACTGTGGGTATTGTAAAGGGAGATACAGAAGGTCTATAGTAATATTGTCTATGCAGTTACTGCCCCCTGCACTCATTCTGCATTGGTTAGTAAAGTTACCATTGCTCCTAAGACTTTTATAACTCAGCGTGGTTACAATTAAACTTTCGCTACTTGAGATGACCTCCATGAGAAATGAGTGATCGTAGGACAATGGAACTTTGTGTGAACATTTCTAAGGAGACTCAGAAGAGAAATTAGGAATAAACCACAGAAATAAATACATTTTCCGTATGAGGAGATAACATTTGTTGACTGGGTACCACGTTCACGTTTCAGGCTACGAACTTGGCACAATATGACGACCATCAACATTCACGACAGCCTGGACGCCATTTCACAATTGTTCGCACCACGTTTCGAAAACAATCTTCAGCTTTTGTGACACAAAGATCGTACATTGCGTCCAGGATTCTCAGCCATGGTAACAGTAATTTCTTCAATTCGTGTCGCAATTGGCCGTCGGTCTCCCCCAGGAACAATTCCCAAATCGCCAGTAAATTCGAAATTCCGAGCCATGTTCTTCAGCCCTGGTTTAGTGAAAGTACCTCGCAGTATTTCTTTAATGTATCGGTACTCGCAAAGAGCAGCAGCACGATTGCTGTTTTCGTAAAATAGTTTTACGAGTAAGGCCGTTCAATAAAAAAATTTTACGAGTAAGGCCCTGGTCACTTTGTCTAGGCCCATGTTGACAGTTTGCATCCGTAACACACGCCGATGCTCCTGTTTCGGCTCTACTTCGATGTACTAGTAACGACGCCTATCGACAAGCCATGACACTAACACTCCCAACAGCGCCAGTCCTGCAGCACATAGTCCAAACATCAACCGTATGACGGTGGGTACGTATGTGATAAATAGCTTTCCATCTATACTGGCTCAAATAGTCAAAGTTTAGTTATAGACAACCTGTAAATAAGTAAATCCTACACCTCACAGAAACTTACCACTCAGACATGTTGCGTCTTGATCTGGAGCTACCACTCCTCCTACTCATCTCAGTACATTTCACATTCAGACAGTATAGTCCTCACTCAATCTCACTCATTTAGTTCAGGCATACAACCCTGAGCATCTGTTCTATTCCATATCTTATAACTGTTTTCAAGCACCATGCCAGAAGCAATAACAGTGAAGAGTGCAATTCACTCGTTGATGTGGTTGGTGACATGCTAGAGGGCCCAGTGGAAACACGGCAGACAGTAAAGAATGCTTTATTCAACATAGATACACGCTTTTTCATGGCTCAGTGATTCAGAAGAGGCTTCACTCTGCTGGCCCCGGTTAGCACTGACGTTTGGGTGGATGAGGATGCTGTGTAGGCACCTTTCACTGCCGACGGCAGACCCGTGGATAGCCAGTGGTCTCTGTAGGTCAACGCCGTGATGTTATCAGTCCACTACTCCTCCACTGGAGATGGCGCCTGGAGCAGGCTCTCGATACCGCGTGTGTTCAACGTGGTGTACATGAGGACTGCTGTGCGTGTGACTCGACCAACTGCCCTCTCGCAGGAGTCAGATGGCAGCTGCCACTGCTGCAATAGTAAGCCTGGTGGGGAACTCAGTGCAGCCGGCAGCAGGCGCGGACGGCACACTGACCGTGCTGAGACTAAGTCCCTGGAGGAACTCAGTACTGGAGACGACAGGCGCAGCCCAGTCCTGAACACATGGCTGCTGCTGCCAATGCCCAGTCATCTTGCTGTCAGTCAGCGACAGGGATGCCTCTGCCTCAAAAATCAGACATTTTTATCGCTCTGAGGCACATTTGTTTCACTACAACCTGGTACCTAGTCACGTCACCCATAACAAGAGACGTGCCCTGGTTGGTGACGACGACCTGCCTGCTACAGTTATTACCGCTGCGCGGTGCACTTTCCTGCTGTGTACAGCTAGCCGTGTCTCATAATCCCCTGACGTGCATGTTACTCCGACCCGCATGTCTCCGCAGTGCGACCCATCCCATCCTCTTCCAGCACCTACTGTCAACGATGCTCTATCATCAAGCAGAGAATGATTGGAAACTTACCAGACCTCATCCAAGGTCTTATTGTGCTCTATACCATAGCATATTAAATGGACAATGGCTAAATCTCCAGCTACACGTAACTGCAGTGCACTGTTTATCAGAAATCAAATAAGAATGAGAACAAATCAGAACAGTCGCAAAACTACGCTGAAAATCTTATAATTACGAATGAAGGCATTGTAGACACATAATTTATGCAGATTTATACTGTGGATGTTTACAGATCATTGTTTGCATCAACATGTCCCAAAAAAAGGGCGCATCGTGATGGAGTTATCCGAATAGGACGGAGATCGGTAGGTCTGATGTATGTGTACCAACAAATGAATGATAATAATTTCTGAAAAATTGGATGGTTTGTTCCAGAGAAAGAGTTTCACAAAGTGAGATAGTCAATAACGCCTTGGTCCACCTCTGATCCTTATGCAAGCAGTTATTCAGCTTGGCACTGGTTCACGGAGTTGTTGGATGTACTCCGAACGGATATCACGCCACATTCTGTCCAGTTGGCTCGTCAGATCGTCAAAATCACGAGGTGGTTGAAGGATCCTGTCCATAACGCTTCAAACGTTCTTAAGTGGGGAGAGACCCGGAGACCTCCCTGGCAAGAAAGGGTTTGACAAGCATGAAGAGAACCAGTAGAAACTCTCCCCGTGTGCGGACGGGCATTATTTTGGTGAAATGTAGGCCGAGGGTGGCTTGCCATGAAGGGAACAAAACAGGGCGCAGAATATCGTTGGCGTACCGCTGTGCTGCAACCAAAGAAATTCTGCTATGAACAGCAATGGAACACCACGGCATGAACCCTGACTGTCGGCCCCTATGGCGACAGTTAGGTTGGTAGACCACCGCCGGCTGGGGCGTTTCCAGACACGTCTTCGTTGATCACCGGTGCTCACTGTGAAGAGGGACTCGTCAATGAAGAAAATTCTATTCCAGTCCATGAGATTCAATGCTGAAGACGTGTCTGGAGACGCTCCAGACACTTTTTATTCCATGCAGCTGCTCTTACAAGTTCTTAGATGACTTACACAATTACAGTCAAGCCTAAAAGTTTTCATTTCCTCGACTTGAACTTCAGTTTCATCTCTACGTTTCTCTTTGGTTTCATTTACTGCCTGCTCAGTTTCTTAACCACTGGTTCCCCTTCGTGTACTTCGTCTCTTAAGTGCAGTCTAGTTTCTATAGGGGCTCTGAATAATCTTTCGCTCCTGATGTTTAATATCCGCTACATTCAGAATTTCAGTGTATATTCCAGTCAGCATTGTAAGCAGCTTTCCATAAATCTACGAATGCTGTAAGCGTAAGTTAGGCTTTCTATACCTTACCTGCTAAGAGAAGTTGTAGGGTCTATACTGAATCGCGTATTCCTACATTTCTCCTGAACCGGAACTGATCTTCTTCAAGGTCGGCTATTACCAATTTTTCCATTCGCCTGTAAATAATTCGTGTCAGTAATTTGCAATAATGACTAATTGAACTGTCAGTTCAGTACTATTCACACGGGTCGACACTTTCATTCTCAAACTCATTCTACTTCCTCTTCTCTTTGTATCGTATTTCTTTCAAGTACAGCTCTTCGATATATTCATTGCTGCTTTCAGTTTTCCCTTCCTTTCTAAGCGCTGGTTTGCTATATGAGGTATTGATAATCATACAGCTGCTTTTCTTTCTCTTTAAATTTTCTACAGGCGGTATTATCTTTCCTCTATTTATGCACGTTTCTATATCGTTGCATTTGTCGTCTAGACATCCCTTCTAGTCACTACTTCCTGTCAGTCTCATTGTTTAGAAGTCTGTATTCTCTTTTGCTTGCTTCATTGGTTGGAGTTTCATATTTTCTCGTTTCGGCAGTCATACTCAATATCTGTTGCGTTATGAAAGGATTGTCGCAAGTTTTCGTCCTTTTTCCTGTTTTATCGTCTGCTCCATGTACTATTTATCCCTTAAAGACGTGTAGCAAACAAGATTTCACTTGACTAACGTATAGCGACAGTGGATGCATGCACAAAGCACAGTATCACTTAATATCCTTACTTTTCAACATTTATTTTCGAATAAACTCCAGATCACATTTACAGATTTATTATTTTGATGAAGTTATAACTATTCAGTCGGAATATGTTGAAGCTACAGTGTTCATCTTTGGGATTGTGTTGTAGAGCGTAACACCGAATTGTTGATTACGACACGAAATTAAGGTTATACCTTCCTGTTATTAAAATACTGTTTGATTCCTCTTTTATTTGAACATGAAGTCACATAGGGCAAGTAAAATTGCTCTGCGGTCTTCCGTCCAAACTAAAGGTATCTGTTTTGTCAGTTTGTTCTCGCTATATTTGCGTATAGAATGAATTTCCTTACGCAGTTTCTCGAAGTTATGGAGTGTGGCAAAAAATGTAATTCGCCTCAAACCTGCTGCGGGGGGCATTAATTTTTCTTTGTAGATTTGCCACCTCTATCAAATGTATTTTGTTTCGAATAATTATCTTTCACCAATTTCCGTGAATACGTGTCTGATTACTGACGTTTGTCTCTTTTCGTGTGATGTATTAAACTCTTGTCGATTTCCATCCTGCATCGTTTTCACACATTAATTCGTAATGCAGAGGTTTCACTGCAGTTAATGTGAGCAAATTGCTAAAAGCGGGTAACAGGACGCCATGCCTTCTCATCCAAAACATACTGCCGTAGTATTTACATCATTTTTTTCTGTGTATGATTTTTATTGAGTAAACATAGAGATATAAATTGGTGTTAGTTAATAAATAGCATTCGCAAATATAGATTTTAGTTTTAGATCTCTGCCAAACTAAATTATTTCAATCAGTATCCCTGTTAGGACGGAAGAATTGTAAAAAAAGAAACTAAGAATGTTACTGGAGTAAAAAGGCCTAATGCCCAAGTTTAATACTGTATTCTGACTCGTTGCTTGGACCAAATTCAAAATTATCTCAATGGCGCAGCAATGAATAGAATGAGCACGTCTAAAATTTTCTTTAAGAATAATCAGCTAACGTCAATGACGACCGTTCATGTAAGATCTTCCCATCTTCGTCAAACAATTTTACCTTAGGTGTCATCAATATACAGCAGTTTCTTTATGTGATCCTGCAAAAATATTTACGCTATCTCCAGAAGTAGAGAGGGAGTTCTAAAACCTTTCCACGTGTTTGCTATGAAACAAGACGAAATTGGTAGCGAGGACTAAGTATTAAATTGTTGAAGTATCAGTAGTATCATCTGTGACAGCTGACACTAAAGTAGAAGCAGCAATCCCTCGGTATGGCAAAATATCCAGCAAACAGGAATGTAAAATATCTTGAGTATGCTAAGAAAATAGCCTTGGAAATGCGATAACTAAGTGCAAATCGGGATGAGGTACGAAATTTATGAGAGCGCAGAAATTCTTGGATTTTAAGGATCACTGCATTCGTCATGTTCACGAAGTGCAAGCTCCAGAATTCCACAAAACGTAAGGAAATTGACAATTGTAGGAAGCATGCAACGACTTTTTGCGAATCAAATAACGGCGTCTTTCAACTGACTGTCTGTAGGCGATATCCTTTTGCTATATCTGTTTTACAAATGTAATTGCTTGTAGGGACCATTGATACTATCGTTTTAAGTTACTGAATATCGTGGATATTAGTTGATGTCGAAAGCTGCTATTTATACGTCATGTGGGGCAGGATGATTGTGGAAGTCGTTGGTGTGACTCAAATAAACTACCGTCTTGAATGAACCTTCACAGGAGCAGATGAATGAGCGAATCTCAAATTTTAAACCTTTGTGCGCTTGAGAATATCTTCAAACGCGAAAACTTTTGTGACAGTTAATGGGTCATCTGTGTCGCAGGACGAACCGCCACTGATTGAAGAGGCTTTTATAGGCAGTTATTGAAGCAACATCTGCATTTTAAAAGTCTCATGTCAGTATCATTAAAATTATTTTATTGGTAACTATTTTCAGCACCCTGATGAGTCACCATGATTTAAAATACAGAAAGTTGCAAATAAGAGATGAACAATAACAAAATACAATTGACTTTTAAACTTCGATTATATGATACATGCTGTAAACATTTTTACTTCATTCAGTATTTCAGTCGCGAGGCGTCACACATTGTCATATGTTCAACTGAATCGCTGTTGTTGTCATATAGACACTGAAAAATGTAATGGATCACAACAAAAGTGCACACAAAACTGTTTGGTAAGTGATACAAAGCTATAATCTTATATGAAGTAGAAGGTCATCATGCTTAGATAATTTACGTTGTTCATGTATCATATACATCCATTGGTCGTATTGCCACACTTGTGTTCTAGTGCAGTAGTGGAAGTCAGTATAAAGGCAGGGGTCCACGAAAGTAATAGTACAATATCATAAGCATCATGACGCAATTACGAAGTTTCCTTCAGAAAACGAATAACAAAACAAGACGTTTGCATTTCCAATATGGAAATTGGTATAAAGATACTCAGTGTCCTGTTGTGTTGTTGCATTGTTAGTGCTTTGTACAACCTCTGTTCTTCCTAATTACTTCAAAAATTCTCTTCTGCATTGATCTGTTTAGGGTTTGTAGTTCTTGCAGTGAAATGGCCGCCCGTTCTTGTCGTATCGCTCTTTTCAACTCACATACGGCTTCCGTTTCCCTTCAACTGCGATAAACACATCTTGCAAGTATTCCCAAAGATTTTCTGCGGGGTTCAAATTCCGACGATATCCACATCTTCATCTTTAAATCACTTTTTGTTTCTAGCAGAACCATACACAAATACAGTATCCTGTTCAAACATTAGGCTTTCGTCACCTAGGTCCTCACATATTCTAATCGATTCTATTTTCAGCATATCAGTGTACATGTTTGAGTTCATTCTAGTGCTCAGCTAAGCAATGCATGATTTACCTTTAGCACAGAAGGCTGCCCAAATCAAAACACTTCCACCACCAAAATTTCTCCTCATTCTTAGCTGCTGCTTTGTCCTCAGATCATGCCAATTACACTGAAATCCGTCCTGCCCATCTCAATTAAAGTTCTTCACATCCCTGAATATCACTTTATCACATTCTGAAGTCGATGACATATGGTTCTCAGCCAACTCCAGTCTAGTCTGTTTAGGCAGGGGACGCGTGGACAGAGAAGCGTTAGTAATGCGGGCTGCAGGCTTTCACTGTAGGGTAAATTCAGAGCGCTGAAGGGGAAGTTCCATTCTAAAAGGAAGCCTATGCACCGATTTTTCGCAAATCTTTGAGCCCCTCCACATCCACAGTTGCATGGTGAGCATCGAAAATTACCTAGTAGGCCTTTGCTGTCGTTTGTATCTAAGAAGAATTTCACTGAAAATGCAACAAAACCAAGGCGATTTAATTTCGCCAGGGTTCTTAACCATTTGTGACTTGGTCTCACGAGTCGTGAATTTTGAGTAAAACCTACATTTCTCTTGTTCCCATGTTAAAATTTGCTTCTTTTGCATATACAAAGCAGAGTTTGTACAATGTCTCCTCAGTAACATGTTGTACAGTCGTAGCTGGGAGAGAATTCTGAATCAGTGGTTTATTTAGTTTATTAAGTGAGGAACTGAGGAAAGACAGGGTCAGTAACTTATGAAGATCACAGCCTCGGTACAAAAATAAATGTGTAATGTCTTCACTTGGGTTATTCCAAAAGCCCTCAGCATTTCTCGCTTCATCAGCTATTGTCCTTAAAAACTACATTCTTTCATGGAGATAGATAGTGGAATAACACGGTAGATGATGAAGTTTCGCATAACGACCATATGACAAAATACTCTTCTTTTGCGTGCTATCATTTGCCAAAATTTCACTTTGATGTCTCATACCGATTAAGGAATATGAGAAACGCTGTGGATATTTCATACTGACTTTTTCACCGGCGCGCACATCACAAATAAGTGTGCTGCATCAGATAACTTTTCTCGAGTTTGGTGACAGATAGAGACCTTCACCCAAGCCTAAAGGAAAATTCAGCATGTTAGCTAAATTTCATACATATCAACATGTATAATGTACATCAAAAGCAGAACAATAGCGACCCGTCTTCTACGTTTCAAACATTTTAGAGTTTCGCGCAGTGTGTCACTTAAATGCAAATATCACAATAACTGACATACGGCCGGGAGAGCAGGGTGTTGACCACATGCCCCTCCATATCCGTATCCAGTGACGCCTATGGGCTGAGGATGACACGGCGGCCAGTCGGTACCGTTGGGCCTTCACGGCCTGTTCTGGATGAGTTTAGTTTTTTATTTGCTAAAAAAATAATCTTTGCTTTTCTAATTGCTTTCTTCATCAATTTAGTGATGATCGGGCATGTCATCAGAGGATTGATGTGGCATAAAGTAAGGCTTATAATCAGAGTATACGAAAAGTAGTATACACGACGAAAATGGAACACAGATAACACACTTATTACATTATAAAAACCCTGTTGTTAACACAATAACGCCGTTGGTACGGATTGGAGACATTCCGAATTCAGTCTACATTAATGACTCTATACATAAATTAACAATAAAATGTTGTTCATATGTCCTACGAGAACTATTTCAAAAGTTGCGGATCTGTCTCCAATCTAACATGTATGGGACATCATCGGATGACAACGCCAGCGCTATCCAGAAACAATATTAATCGTCCCTACGTCCACCGACATAATGCAACAGGCAAAAACTCCATCCCATCCTGTCAACAGTACATATGCACATTTGCATCCTTGCATTCAACTCTCTGGCGTTTACACTGGTTATTAATGTACCAGCATTTCACATTTGCAATGGCTTATCTGGCGCTTACATTACCCTGTGATTTGCAATGTAAACCACTTAAATATATTACCAAGACAAGTAATTCCCAAAATTTCATTACTCTACATTAATTACTTTTCAGTTTTGTGATTTTTTCCGTCATCTGTGTTTGAAGTGTAGGCACAGAGTGAAGATCTAAGGTCCTGCTTAGAAAATCTCATTTTGAGCATAATTATGAAATTTCTAAGGCATTGATTAAGTTTCATCCTGAGCAGAGAAGGTCCACTGAGGAAGCAGCTCAATTTAATAACAGCACGTGTGAGCTGCGCTTTAATTGGAAGCTAGCTGCCAATCACGTCACAACAGTATTTGCGTTGAAAGTAACTTAGCACGATGTCGCCAATTTCGTCTCCATTAAGCAATATAGAGCAAGTTGTTGATTTTTTGGAAGCGATCAGCCCAGATGGATTCGTAACAGTTGTCAGTGATCCTCCGACAAGCTCAGGTGAACTAGTTTTCTGCGAAACGACTAAAATTCGCAATTGGTATTGTCAGTGCTGAACTTGAGGAAGCAGATGGAACGTGTAGGCTGAATGACTGCAAATGGTTGCTCTACGTGTTTCCTGCCCTTCTGATTTTGTCCATTATAAATGGTTTCTGTTAAGCCTGCGACTATGATAACAACTGGGTTATTTACAAATAACTGTTCTGCTACATGTCACTTTTATTTCATTCATATTTTACATGACGCGTTCCAGGAAGCAATTCCCATTTTCAAGTGTGTTTTCCCTTTGCACTATGCTATTTTTACGTAATGTTGTTGATGTGCGAGTTTCTGCATCGTTTTGTTGACTTTATTGCAGTTTACAAAAAAGTTATATTTTTAGTTAGTTATCGATTACTATATGTGGTTAGTGGGGAGATGTGGAAGAACTTCTACTTACAGTTTTCTTATGATCCATTTGTACAGAGTCTCACACATGTTAAACATGACACTACTTTCACTGCAGTACACATGTAGAATAACTGAACCATACACCGAGCGAGGTAGCGCAGGGGTTTGCACACTGTCCTTCGGGAGGACGACGGTTCAATCCCGCGTCCGGCCAACCTGATTTAGATGTTCCGTGATTTCTCCAAACCGCTTCAGGCAAATTCCGCGGTGGTTCCTTTGAAAGGGCACGGCCGACTTCCTTCCCTCATCCGAAGAGACCGATTACCTCACTGTTTGGTCTCCTCCCCAACTTAACATAACCAGACAGTTACAAAGATGATTCTAGATGTAGTTTACAGAGACAGTGTTACAGATTTTCAACAGAAAACGATATACTTTTGTGGAGAGCGTACTTACCTAAACAATACTTATCATAATTTTCTTACACTTACTTTTGTTTTACAATGGTGCTCATTCCTATGTTGGTTCAAATGGTTCTGAGCACAATGGGACTTAACATCTGTGGTCATCAGTCCCCTTCATTCCTATGTGTTAGTGATTTTATTTAAGTATATTGTCAAAGCACCTGAAGAAATTCACTGATTCACTTCCACGTTTTTCGTTTAACAATCTGTCTTCATATTTTCTGTAATGTCAGTATATCTTCAGTTCTAACAAATCCGTTTGATGGCCTTTATTTAGGCGCTGGAGTACTTTTAACATTTTGCACTACTTTTCCAAATGGATGTCTTGTATTATTTATGTGTGTGGCTATTGCTGATGTTGTGTGTGTAGATTTTAATGTGCTTTGTGAGCCTCTGTTGAAATTTCAGCCTGTTTGTTCGAGGTAGAATATGGAGCATTCCTTGCATTTTACATTGAATAGTTCAAAGTCTGAGTATGGGTCATGATTACACTTTATATTATGTATTACTCTTTGTTGTAGTTTGACGTAGAAAACGCAACTTTTACTCGGTGTTTTTGAAAACATTTGCAATTTTCTGAGATGTATTGCCAATGTCTGGAATGCTAGATATGTATTTGTTTTTTCTTTTTATTCTGTGGTGCACTTTGTGTTCAGGTCTTTCTTCATTTTGTCTAGTACTGTGTCAACCATGGAAGCAATGGCAAGCGCAATCTGTTTCAGTATTTTTTTGTTGCATGTTTTCTTGGTTCCAAGGTGTTTTAATTGCCCTATGTAGCATTGGTATGTAGGCTCCATCTTATGGATCTCTACATGACATGAGGTTGCAGGGACTGTTGTGTCGGTCATTATATTTTTCCTATATTTGTGAATGTGCATGTCTTTTTATTTCTTGTAATATTTAGGTCTAAGTAGTTGATGATTTAGTCTTGTTCATGTTCCACATTAAATGTAATTTACTCATGTAAATTACTGAAGCAATTTAGAATGTATGTCACGTCTTTGGCATCACCTCTCAGTAACAACAGACTGTTATGTATATATCGCCTATTAAAACTCAAATTTCTTGAGACAGGTTCTTGGCTGGTAAATAACTTTTGTTTCGAGTAATTTATGTACATGTCAGCTACTGTACCTGATGAACATGATCCCATTGCTAGGCCATCTGCTTGCTTATCAAAATTTCTATTGAAGCTAAAGTAGTCCTAACTTAGAGTAGCTGGAGGAGTTCCATAAACGCAATGACTTCTGTGGCTGCAAGCTTTTCATGTTTCATAAGATCCTTTGGGATTGCTGTTACAGATTCTTGTACAGGTATGTTTCAGTGAAGGTTGGTAATATCTTGGATGGATGTTTTGTCTTTTAGTTCTTCAGCTAGCATCATGCTGTCTTTTTGTAGAATATGTTGCTTCATATGTATAATTTTTCATCAGTTTATTATTCAGTTTCTGTGATGTATGGTAGTCTGTTTATAGATTTTACCACAGGAGGTATCGAATTGCTTTCTTTGTGTGCCATTGATTGTGCTCTTAGGTGTGGTGTCTCATGTAATATATTTCTTTTCGTTTTCTATCAAAAGGAAATTTGTGTTCTTTAGCTGTCCCTTGATTTTATTTGAATTGTTTTGTTGGGCCTTTTTAATGTGTTCAGTATTATTCGCACCAAAGAATTAATGCGTTTTGTCTATCTACCTCTTTCTTTCATCACAACTAATGTACTGCTTTTGTTTGACTTTGTGGCTATGATTGGTTGTTTTTCGTTTTATCATTTATAAGTTTTAGGGTTTTTGTATCATTTATTATATATTTAGATCTATACTTATCTTTTTTCATTTCTTTCGGAAAAAGCTTGTTTACTTTGCGAGTTATTGCTGCTTTTGCATTTGAATTTAATTTTGCTACATTTTTAGTGGCAAACTACTTGTTTTAGTGTATGGTTGTTGAAGTTAGGCTTTATGTTGTATTTTAGTCATTTTTGGAGCAGAGTATTTTCTCCTTCGCCTAATTATATGTCCGTTTTGTTCATCACTCTGCTGTAAAACGTGTGTGTGCTTTAGTCAATTATCCCACGGTTGGAATTGGTACTTTTTTTGGATGTCAAAGTCAGCAGTTTTTGTCATTGTGTATTGCAGTAATCGAATACTCCTTGTCGACTGCGTCTTGGATATGCCTGCATATGTTGTCATCAACTGAGTTCCATGCTGTTTTCTGCCTCTGCCTGTATGTTGAGTAGCTGTCTGTTGGAAACTACACTCCTGGAAATGGAAAAAAGAACACATTGACACCGGTGTGTCAGACCCACCATACTTGCTCCGGACACTGCGAGAGGGCTGTACAAGCAATGATCACACGCACGGCACAGCGGACACACCAGGAACCGCGGTGTTGGCCGTCGAATGGCGCTAGCTGCGCAGCATTTGTGCACCGCCGCCGTCAGTGTCAGCCAGTTTGCCGTGGCATACGGAGCTCCATCGCAGTCTTTAACACTGGTAGCATGCCGCGACAGCGTGGACGTGAACCGTATGTGCAGTTGACGGACTTTGAGCGAGGGCGTATAGTGGGCATGCGGGAGGCCGGGTGGACGTACCGCCGAATTGCTCAACACGTGGGGCGTGAGGTCTCCACAGTACATCGATGTTGTCGCCAGTGGTCGGCGGAAGGTGCACGTGCCCGTCGACCTGGGACCGGACCGCAGCGACGCACGGATGCACGCCAAGACCGTAGGATCCTACGCTGTGCTGTAGGGGACCGCACCGCCACTTCCCAGCAAATTAGGGACACTGTTGCTCCTGGGGTATCGGCGAGGACCATTCGCAACCGTCTCCATGAAGCTGGGCTACGGTCCCGCACACCGTTAGGCCGTCTTCCGCTCACGCCCCAACATCGTGCAGCCCGCCTCCAGTGGTGTCGCGACAGGCGTGAATGGAGGGACGAATGGAGACGTGTCGTCTTCAGCGATAAGAGTCGCTTCTGCCTTGGTGCCAATGATGGTCGTATGCGTGTTTGGCGCCGTGCAGGTGAGCCCCACAATCAGGACTGCATACGACCGAGGCACACAGGGCCAACACCCGGCATCATGGTGTGGGGAGCGATCTCCTACACTGGCCGTACACCACTGGTGATCGTCGAGGGGACACTGAATAGTGCACGGTACATCCAAACCGTCATCGAACCCATCGTTCTACCATTCCTAGACCGGCAAGGGAACTTGCTGTTCCAACAGGACAATGCATGTCCGCATGTATCCCGTGCCACCCAACGTGCTCTAGAAGGTGTAAGTCAACTACCCTGGCCAGCAAGATCTCCGGATCTGTCCCCCATTGAGCATGTTTGGGACTGGATGAAGCGTCGTCTCGCGCGGTCTGCACGTCCAGCACGAACGCTGGTCCAACTGAGGCGCCAGGTGGAAATGGCATGGCAAGCCGTTCCACAGGACTACATCCAGCATCTCTACGATCGTCTCCATGGGAGAATAGCAGCCTGCATTGCTGCGAAAGGTGGATATACACTGTACTAGTGCCGACATTGTGCAGCTCTGTTGCCTGTGTCTATGTGCCTGTGGTTCTGTCAGTGTGATCATGTGATGTATCTGACCCCAGGAATGTGTCAATAAAGTTTCCCCTTCCTGGGACAATGAATTCCCGGTGTTCTTATTTCAATTTCCAGGAGTGTATTTCTCCTTGCATAAGTGACTTGTTTCAGTTTTCAGCCATAATTTTTCTGCTTTGTGCTTTATGAGTTTTGCTATGCTGCTGCTTGAAGTTACTTTCAGTTTTATATAATTCGGAATTAACTACATCAAATAAACTACAACAAAAACTGATATATAATATAATGCATAATCATGACACATACAAGAATGAGATATACAATGTAACATGCCAGGAATGCTCCATGTCCTACCTAGGACAAACAGACAAATTTCAACACCAGGTACAGATGGCACATTCAAGCCTATAAACACAACAGATGCACATCATCAGCGATACCCTCACAAATAACAAAAGACACCAATTAGGAAAACTAGTGCAAAATATTTAATTACTCCACAGACTAAATAAATGGCATAAAATGAATTTGTTAGAAGAATCGAAGATATATTACAGAAAATATGAAGGCAGATAGTGTTCATTTTTGGAACACAACCAACGACCAGCCTAGAGACAGAAGTGATGACACTTTCAGCAGGACCTGAGCATCATTTTGTAGGACAATGCTCAAGCACCTAGAGTGCAAGCTGTTACTGATTTGTTTGACTGATGGGGCTGCTAAGTGCTATACCACCTACTGCACTCCCCTGACTTAAGCCCTCGTGAGATCAACTCGATTTCTAAATTGAACGACGCACTTCACGGCATTCACTTCAGAACTGCTACAGATTCATCGGGCAATAGACCGCGCCACTCGAACTGTCAATACAACTGGTACTGCTAAGAGTATCCTACGACTTCCACATCGCTGGCAACGGGTTATACAGAATGCTAGTGACTACTTTGAAGGTCAGAAAAATTGTGAAACACGTATCTATTTTGTACGATCTGTAAATAAATAGTTTCCACTACTAAACTTCCAACCCTCGTACATCGGGACTGGGTGTTTGTGTTGTCATCATCATTTCATCATCATTCATGCGAGTGGCGAATTTGGACTGAGCAAAGGTTGGGAATTTCTTGGGGCCCTGATAACCGCGCAGTTGAGCAAACCAAACATCATCATCATCATCATCATCATCATCATCGTATATTGGCCTGTAGGGCGGTGTACACCTTGTCTACGGAACATACCTGGAACTGCTATCTGTTTCTTGTTCTCCGTACCTTGGATGTAAACATTCTACTAGTGCTGAATGAAACATTTTACTCAATATTGTTGTAGGAGTGAGATGTGAATATGGCCTCCACTTCGACCCAAAATGTGTGCTATTAAGTTTCTAGGTACTTTTAGCGATTTTCCGTTAACTGATTAATCTTCTACCCAAGTCGACCAAAAATATTTCCTGTCCTTGCTAATGAATGCTGACGTGTTTCAACCTAAAACGTGAACGTGTTTGCACGCAAAAGGTCGTACCTAAGAGCATGCATGACAGAAGGGCAAAATAGAAAATTATTTGCTGATTGTCTAACATTCTGCGTGGTGTCTGTTTGTTCTATATCGTGTCTCCCTACCACTTTCACGCAACGACGCTCTGAGCGTGTTTTTTAGGGAATTGACTAGTTTGAACCTGGGACCTGTTGCTGGTAAGGAGACGCCAGACCACACATGACATGTAGAATTCAAAAGAGTTCAGTGAGACTAGCCATAATATAGCCAAATACTTAATAATTTCAGCGTCAGCTCCACGTAAAAGAATCTTAATACTAACTAAATTTAGTGGAAGGGGTTAAAGGCTTTCCTATTTTTAGTTAGCTGGTAAAATAACGCCGAAAAAGCAGTTAAGTTTACCATTGGAAATTTTATTCTACTGACAAAACACTGTTTATAAATTGCACTACTGATAAAAGGAAATGTTTTAATAAAGGATGGTAAAAACCAACTGCATTCAACAAAAATGTGAACGAATATTCCCTGAATGGGTTTCCAAGTTCTACAATGGATCGAAGGATGACCTATGCCATATCACATCTATAATCTAGGTTTAAATTAAGTTTTACAAAAGAGAAAACTATCAAAATGGCCTTCAGTGACCCTCAATTATCTTTAATTATTTATCTAACTTGTCGTAAATTACAGTGGCTGATGTGGCTTCTCAATAACTATATAACAGAAAAATCATCGCATTTCAGATTTTTACTTCAAGTGGCAAATGTGAACACCATGAGCTTTAATTGACGATCGACACTAGTATTAGGCAAAAAGGGGTTTAACAGATGAGACTTCTGCAGCTCTGAGTGAAGCTTCATGCTCTGTTATGCGGCATCGCGTGCGTTCATTACCTTGTCGGTGTTCGTCAGGGGGCGGCAGGCTGCACAGCTCGGCTCACCTCGCCGTCTCGGAAACAACTCCCTCCTAACTTCTCCTTACTACAATTTACCAAAGTTGGTTTAAAGAAACTATTTGGCTGTGTTTTCATCTGACCAATCAGGGTTTCAATGTTAACCTTAAGCTCCGCCTACAAAAATTCTGTCTATCCAATGAGAAACGTTATACTTTTCGTGGTGGGGCAATGTTTTTAAAGTTTGCAACGTAACAGAGACGCGAAAAAGTCTCACGCTAAAACTTGCAGCTGATGTGGTCCTTTTAGCGTTATCGTAAGATCTATAATGTTCTTCTGGAGGGCTCTAGCTTTTAACATGGGCTTGGGGGTGGTCCTAACGGTTAGCTGGCGTAGAATAGCCAGCACCTATACTGAAACCACCCTTCTAGAGTGGGGGGAATACTGGGTTGTTTCCAGGCACCGGGAGGCATTTGTATTGCGCCCACACACTGCCGCGTCGAGAAAAGCTTTAACAAGCCATCTCTGGTTCATGACGCTTCTGTCTTTTCTCTGGCAGAACTTTCCTCGATCTGCTCACGTAATCCACTCCATGCTGGCTCAACAGTGTTCTAACTCTCTAAGACTCCAGATATGAGGTTTCCCTGCTTAAATTCGATTGCATAAAAATATGATCGTTCACAACAGCTACTGCTCCGTGTCGATCTTGTACTGCGCATGGTGTCAGTCAATAAGTGTGGAGAGGGTCCATTTCACAGCTAGACACAACTTATTCATGTATATACAAAACGAATGAATTCATATCTTCTCTGCTTGATTCCATACTCCTGCTCCAAACTGAAGAAGTCCAGATGAAGAGAATCAATGTGATTCGTCTTCTTATCGTAGGGCCTTCTAACTTAACACGGTTCTGCTCTCGGCTTTTGTTCTCGTTTCTCCCCTCGGAACTGCGTCTGTCTCACGGTGGGAAGGTATGACATGCATTTAGGCATTCTTGTGTTAGTCTGTGGTATTCCATTTGCTCACTCGTTACTCGTATTACTTTGGTTAATTTAATGTCACGATTTATTCGGAGCTATGTGACATACTACTGGATTTGCTTATCATGTCAGGGTTTTCATGGAAGGTGTTGGATTTGCCTGACACCTTACAACTGATAAACGTAAGAGAAATAACATACAGAAATAAGGCGCACTGCCGGTGACTAACATAAGTCGTCAATAACAAACGATATCTAGAGGATAGTAACCTCATTCACTTCTTTTAATTTATTGTTAAAACTGTTTCTCACTGTATGGTTGTTCACAGTCGCACACAAAAGTAAGAATCAACAACCAAGAGTGATAATGTGTACTGTGTATTATGAAACTAAGACTAAAATAGAGGAAAAGCCGAAAGAAAAAGAGATAGAGGGAATTTGTTGATAACCAGAGGGCAATCCGAATACTAACAAAATGGTTCAAATGGCTCTGATCACAATGGGACTTAACTTCTGAGGTCATCAGTCCCCTAGAACTTAGTACTACTTAAACCTAACTAACCTAAGGACATCACACACATCCATGCCCGAGGCAGGATTCGAACCTGCGATCGTAGCTGTCGCGCGGTTCCAGACTGTAGCTCCTAGAACCGCTCGGCCACCCCGGCCGGTGAATACTAACATCTGAAGTTGCTTAGAGTCCGTATCAGATGTAAAGCAGAAAAGGGAGTGGGAAGAGAATGTAGCCAACTCGGGAAACTTATTCTGACAACCAGCTGCTCTTTGTCAGAAGAATCACATTGATTCTCTTCATCTGGACTTCTTCAGTTTGGAGCAGGAGTATGGAATCAAGCAGAGAAGAATTGAATTCATTCGTTTTGTATATACATGAATAAGTTGTGTCTAGCTGTGAAATGGACCCTCTCCACACTTATTGACTGACACCATGCGCAGTACCAGATCGACACGGAGCAGTAGCTGTTGTGAACGATCATATTTTTATGCAATCGAATTTAAGCAGGGAAACCTCATATCTGGAGTCTTAGAGAGTTAGAACACTGTTGAGCCAGCATGGAGTGGATTACGTGAGCAGATCGAGGAAAGTTCTGCCAGAGAAAAGACAGAAGCGTCATGAACCAGAGATGGCTTGTTAAAGCTTTTCTCGACGCGGCAGTGTCTGGGCACAATACAAATGCCTCCCGGTGCCTGGAAACAACCCAGTATTCCCCCGACTCTAGAAGGGTGGTTTCAGTATAGGTGCTGGCTATTCTACGGCTCTGACCGACCGTCTCGATGGCCAGTGCATTCCCACTCTGCGTCGCCGCCTTTGGCAAAATATGGGGTTCAACCTGACACTAAAACAGTTCAAGACGATGAACCCTCCGAAGTGTAAACACTGCCAGTCCCTCAGCCGAAATCTGTTCGTCATCAACAGTGGCGTGTGGAATCGTCAAAAGCGAACAGGTAGAAACCAATCCGTGTGCGTCAGTTCCACGAAAACCGGTAGATCCCAGTAGCTTGTCTTACACGCTGCCCTCGTAATAACGGTACATGTAGCATGTTAGGGAATCTACAGGAAGAGTTTGTGTTTTAATTATTAGTAGTTTAGAAAGTTTGTCTGGGCGAGGCGATCCCCTTCCATGCGTAAATACGTTTACCTTAAATTATTTATTGACTATCTTTAATGCAGCATTTAGTTATCAAATTTATGATACGTGTATTTTCTAACAGTCGAAGCAAGTGTACTACCCTCCTTTCCTCGGGTTTACATGAAGAATTTCAGTAAATGTATCACAGGCAGTCCACGAGAAAACCGAATTTTTCCTTTTATCTGTAATTGAACTTCTGGTTTATGTAATATTTTCTAAAGTGTTTGTCCATGTCTATGGTTTTCACTTGTGTCCTGCCACCCAAAGGGAAACTGATGTACCCAAAAGATGGTTACTTGCCCTCTCAAAATCCTTTTGGGGGCAGTTATAGGTGATAGGTTTTCCGAAGGCGGGACATGTCCATATTGACAAGGGCATCCAGCACATACAGAGAGCCTACAGAACTACAGAAAATTAAATGCGGATGACAGATTCTGACAGCTGGTGAAACTGAAAATTGAATGACTGGAAACACTGCTCTATCTCACTCGCTCACTAAGCTCCATCATGCAGTTCACTCATGCATGCACGGGGGTGCTGAAAAGTACCTGCGAATTTCTTCTGTGAAAACTATTAAAACTGTTTAAATAAAAGAAACTATATTGCGATAACACGTCTTTATTCTTCACGTCTACATATTTGTAGTCCGCTGCCACCAGAATGCTACAAATTGTAGTGTATAGCATCATGGTGTGTAATAACTTTTGTCGGTGTGCTAGAAACAGTGTGTTTTAATCGACTTTCGCATTCCAACAGTTGATCCACACATGGAGCTCCCTCTCCTTTAGCAGGACAATGCCCGACCGCAAGCAACCGCTTGGACATCTGCACCAATCATCCATCATAAACTGCCCACTTCGCCCCATCTAATTTTCATTTGCTTCCAAAGCTTAAAGAACACCTTCGAGAACTTCACGTTGATAGTGATGAAGAGGTGCAAGCAGAGGCGAGTTCGTAGCTCCATTAACAAAGTCAAACATTCTAGAGTTACAGCATCAACAAACTGGTCTCTCATTGGGAGAAATGTGTTCATCGCCAGGGTGACTATGTTAAGAAGTAAATAGGTGAACATGAAGAATAAAGATGTAGCATTGAGAGATTGCAGGGCACTCTCACCTCTGATTCGGTGTAGGGAATACGATCTACGGCGATTTGACTTCATACATTGTGATGAAATTGTGGGCAGCAGTTTATGGTCTTGTTTGCGTGCTCTAGGGAAAGAAATACGATAAGCTTTACCTGCGTTCAAAGGAACAGGGTGCCGACTTAAACGAATGCAGTAAAAGCACGACGTTGGTAGGCCGAAAAAGCGAGTTTTTTTCTGGGGAACGATGAAGAGACACGGTCGCATTGTGCAAAACATATTAGCTTTGGTGCCAGTCAGGGGCCAGACATCCAGGCATACGGCCTAGCGCCGTAAAGTCGCCGACAGCACGTTGTAGGCCTTGTTAGAGAGCAAGCCGCCAAAAGAAATGTAAACGTTCTGCAAATGTCCGTGGGATAGGGAAACTGGCGACTAGACGTCCAGACTCTGTTTCAAAACATGTTTTTGTCAATGCACGAAACTGTTTGCGTGTTTATGGTCATTCTTTGCAAACTTTGAAATGGACACAACAGGGGAGATAACAACATGTTTATGGAGGGCTGTGCTTCCACCCTGTACTGTGTTAGCAAAATACACAGCAAACCTGTGGGAAAGAGGCCGCAAAGCTGAAATTTTTTCCGTTTTCTGCCAATTAACTTTAAAGTCTCTGATTGGTCAAATCGGTTTGCAGTGTAAAGACCATTCTCTGAGCTTAGAATGCCAGGCTCCAGCTCGTGATTTGCTTGTGTGTAAGTGGGGGAAGTCAAAAAAGACAAATGTGCTTTTGGAACGGAGCTGAGGAGGAAACACAAAGAAAGAGAGATCGGCATTCTTGTACTGGCACTTCACTAGTAAAGAACTGCAGGTAACGAGTGACGTGTGCATGTACTTATATATCTTGAGTCGGCCGTCTAAACATTTGACGTATTCCGGCACGCACAGTCGTGGCACACAGTCAAATTGGTTTGACAGAGCAGCAAACGGGTCCACCTGCACAGTGGAATCCATCAGGGTTTCGGAGGCTCTTAGGGAAGTTCCAGACTTTTGAATTAACTGAACGTGAGACCGCGTACTTGCATTTTTCAGGATCGCGCATTTAATAACAGATTGCCGCCGTCCATGACTTCAGTCGCCGAACGCATTGTGGTGTCCCACCTTGACCAGTAGGATGGTGAAGTATTCGATGCTGCGACGTAGGGCTATAATATCTACACTCCTGGAAATGGAAAAAAGAACACATTGACACCGGTGTTTCAGAACCACCATACTTGCTCTGGACACTGCGAGAGGGCTGTACAAGCAATGATCACACGCACGGCACAGCGGACACACCAGGAACCGCGGTGTTGGCCGTCGAATGGCGCTAGCTGCGCAGCATTTGTGCACCGCCGCCGTCAGTGTCAGCCAGTTTGCCGTGGCATACGGAGCTCCATCGCAGTCTTTAACACTGGTAGCATGCCGCGACAGCGTGGACGTGAACCGTATGTGCAGTTGACGGACTTTGAGGGAGGGCGTATAGTGGGCATGCGGGAGGCCGGGTGGACGTACCGCCGAATTGCTCAACACGTGGGGCGTGAGGTCTCCACAGTACATCGATGTTGTCGCCAGTGGTCGGCGGAAGGTGCACGTGCCCGTCGACCTGGGACCGGACTGCAGCGACGCACGGATGCACGCCAAGACCGTAGGATCCTACGCAGTGCCGTAGGGGACCGCACCGCCACTTCCCAGCAAATTAGGGACACTGTTGCTCCTGGGGTATCGGCGAGGACCATTCGCAACCGTCTCCATGAAGCTGGACTACGGACCCGCACACCGTTAGGCCGTCTTCCGCTCACGCCCCAACATCGTGCAGCCCGCCTCTAGTGGTGTCGCGACAGGCGTGAATGGAGGGACGAATGGAGACGTGTCGTCTTCAGCGATGAGAGTCGCTTCTGCCTTGGTGCCAATGATGGTCGTATGCGTGTTTGGCGCCGTGCAGGTGAGCCCCACAATCAGGACTGCATACGACCGAGGCACACAGGGCCAACACCCGGCATCATGGTGTGGGGAGCGATCTCCTACACTGGCCGTACACCACTGGTGATCGTCGAGGGGACACTGAATAGTGCACAGTACATCCAAACCGTCATCGAACCCATCGTTCTACCATTCCTAGACCGGCAAGGGAACTTGCTGTTCCAACAGGACAATGCACGTCCGCATGTATCCCGTACCACCCAACGTGCTTTAGAAGGTGTAAGTCAACTACCCTGGCCAGCAAGATCTCCGGATCTGTCCCCCATTGAGCATGTTTGGGACTGGATGAAGCGTCGTCTCACGCGGTCTGCACGTCCAGCACGAACGCTGGTCCAACTGAGGCGCCAGGTGGAAATGGCATGGCAAGCCGTTCCACAGGACTACATCCAGCATCTCTACGATCGTCTCCATGGGAGAATAGCAGCCTGCATTGCTGCGAAAGGTGGATATACACTGTACTAGTGCCGACATTGTGTATGCTCTGTTGCCTGTGTCTATGTGCCTGTGGTTCTGTCAGTGTGATCATGTGATGTATCTGACCCCAGGAATGTGTCAATAAAGTTTCCCCTTCCTGGGACAATGAATTCACGGTGTTCTTATTTCAATTTCCAGGAGTGTATTTCTCAGCACCCTGTCCTTTCAAACCATATTTTCCCTCTTTTTTGTATGGTAGAATATAGATGCTTGATGGTGGCGTAGTTTGATGTCATAACCTAGAATCAAGTGTATGAAGCGAGACAGAGCGAGTAGTGTTCTGGTTAGTGTCATGTGTCGATCCCCAACAGAGATCCCATTTTTGCAAGGCTTTTGTTAAATAAATATTTTTTGTATGATGTTTCTTTAATAATTTTGTTGTCTTGTCATGTTTAAGATCAATAAATCGATTGTGAATTAGACTACAACTTCTCCCTGAGTTCTACTTAACAGTTCCTTCCCATCTTTTTTATGGCAGTCTAGATCTGAAACATAAAGAGTAGCTTTTTCACTTGGTGTCCACTGCGTCGATCTTTACTTCATTAACGTTCAACTTCTTTGAACATGTCAAAAATCTTTCTTTTATTTAAAAAGTTATAAGATTTTTCAAATAAAAAATTAGAGCCAATACTTTTTGCCATGGCCTCGTACATTGACTAAGTAGTCTGCTCCTAGATAATGGCTTGTTTTGATATCCATTACGCTAGAGTCACACTTGCACAGTGCAGGGTTACTATAAATTTCGACTCATCGTGAGAATCGAACAGCAATATAGTCGAGAGCACATACGACTGGGTCTGACACTATGATCTGACACCCTCATACGTGGGTTGCAGGCACTGATAAGCGCTATGGTTTATGTCGCCACTTGCAATAAATTCCAAGAACTAGTGGCTGCTCAACAACACCCAGTATAGTTTCCTCCCGAGTACGTTCGAAATGGAACGAGTTTCTTTGTTTCGTATGTAATCGTATTAGTCAGTTTTTCTGTTGCCATCTTGCTGTTCCTTTTCTAAAATGCTACGGGCTCTAGGCAGCACACTTCTTTATCTTTCTAATTACTTTGCTAATCTAACAGTTTTCCATGTGTGACAGGGCTATTTCCACTAATAAACTGGTATGGTGGGTAGGGGCACCCGAAAATGGAAAGGCTACAGCAACGTATTGGATAATGTTGCTAAATCAAATGAAGCTTCTATTAACAGTTTCTTATCAATAACCGTACCTCATGTGCCAATATATTCATCCAGTAAGTTTAGGTAGGAACAGCAGTGGTACCACAAGAAGTCTGACGCTACCACGGTACGGTGATGGGAGAAATTCTTCCAGATAAGACATTTCTTCTGTAACAGAAGCTATGGGGCGTGAATAAACCGAAGGAAACTATAGGGTTTTATGAGTTTCGTAGGGATCATTAGGTAACTGTTGACAAAAATATTGGAAATTTGTGGTGAATTCCTATGGGACCAAACTGCTGAGGTCATCAGTCCCTAGGCTTACACACTACTTACGCTAACTTGAACTTACGCTAAGGACAACACACACCCTCATGTCCGAGGGAGGATTCAAACCTCTGAGAGGGGAAGCCATGGAAACCGTGGCAAGGCCCCTAAGACCGCACGGCTACCCCGTGCGGCATAACGGTTGACAAAGAGGAATAAGGGATACCATAGAAGATAAATAAGTAGTCCTGAGACCGCCCCCGGTATCTGAGTGGTCAGCGCTACAGAATGTCAATCTTAAGGGCTCGGGTTCGATTCCTGGCTGTGTCGGAGATTTTGCTCCGATCACGGACTGGGTTTTGTGTTGTCCTAATCATCATCATTTCATCTCCATCGACGAGCAAGTCGCCGAAGTGGCGTCAAATCGAAAGACTGGCACCCGGCGAATGGTCTACCCGACAGGACGCCCTACTCACACGACATTTATTCGAAATAATAAATGTAGCAGAGTATCGAATGGGCAAAACGATAGAGGATTCCTTGCATAAAGCAGGAGATACTTAACTTTTCTGACTACAGGAGAAAATATAAATAAACAGCAGAGGAGGTAGACAATAACGAATACAGATGTCTAAAACTGAGTGACAGGAAGTGCAGAACAGCAAAGCAGGAATGCCGATGTGACCAACCCAAGAATGCAAAATTGCTGAAACTAGAGAAAAGATATTTGACCTGCAGAAAAATTTAGGAGACCTTTGCGGAAAAGTGGAACAACTGTACGAATAACAAGAACTCAAGTGGCAGGCCAGTAAGGAAAAGAAATCTACAAGAAATATACAGAAGGGTTATACAAAGGAAATAGACATATAACAATGCTATACAAGCGAAATGAACAGGAATATTATAGAAAGGGAAGAGAAAGTAAATGACGATCAGAAAAGACGATATTGAATGTAAAATTTGACAGAGTACTGAAAGACCGAAGTCGTGACGAGACACCTGCAGTAGACGACATTCCTACAGATATACTGAGATGCTTGAGGCTGCCGTCCATAACAGTTCCATATGACCTGCGAGATGTATGAGACGGGCGAAACATCCTCAGAATACGAGAAGCATGTACAAATACAGTTCTGAAGGAGGCGAATTCTGACGGGTTTGAATGGTACCGAACTATCAGTTCAATATGCTATACTTGTGAAATATCGTTACGGGGTTGTTTACAAAGGATTGGAAAAATTGGTAGAAACCAACCTCGAGGAAGATCATTTTTGGTTCTGCAGAAATACGGGAACAGGCATAGAAATACTATCCTTATAACTTATCTTAGAAGATAGGTTTTAGAAAGTTGAACCTACGAATACAGCATTTGTAGATTTAGAGAAGCTTTTAACAATACTGACTGTACTACCCTATTTGAAATTCTCGTAGTAGCAGGGATTAAATATTGGGAGAAACAGGTTACTTACATCATGTACAGAAACCAAAAAATGAGCACAGGACATGAAAGGGAAGCAGTCATTGCAAATGAAGGGCCATTGGTTTACTATGTATCCCCAACTTTATTCGATCTGTACATTAAGCAAAAAGTAAAGGCCACCAAGGAGAAATTTGGAGAGGAAATTAAAATTCAAAGAGAACGAATTAAGATATTGAAGGTTTCAGATGACACTGCGGTTCTGTGAGACACTAAAATAGAACAGCATATGTAGCACCGAAAAGAGGTTATAGGATGAACGTCAGCCAAATTACGAAGTGAATATGGAATTTAGTCTATTTAAATGAGGAGATGCTAATACAACTAGATTAGGAAATGAATTATAAATTTTTTACCTAAGCTATTTGGCATGTAGCCCTGTGGTTAAGTGAAAAGTGTACAATAAGCAGTTTAAACGAGAATAGAAGCTTTTGAAATGTGTTGTTGCAGAAGAATGCCGAAGAATAGATTGATAGACTGGGTAAATAATGAGTAGGTACTTACCTGGTGTGGTAAAAATTGACATTTATGGTATAACTTGACCAAAGAGAGGGCTCAGTTGATATAGTACATCCCATGGCCGGTAGTTATCTTCAGTTTGGTTAAGGATGAGTCTGTGGAGGGATAAAAACTGTAGAGTGAGACAAGGGGAATAATGCGGTAAGCAGGTACAAATGGATGTATATTGCTGTAGCTTTTCATAGGTAAGGAGGCTTGCATGGGATAACATAATGCAGAGAACTGCGTCGAACCAGTCTTGACACTGAAGACCACAAAATGGCTCTGAGCACTATGGGACTTAACATCTGCGGTCATCAGTCCCCTAGAACTTAGAACTACTTAAACCTAACTAACCTAAGGACATCACACACATCCATGCCCGAGGCAGGATTCAAACCTGCGACCGTAGTAGTAGCGTGGTTCCGGACTGAGCGCCTGAACCGCTAGACCACCGCGGCCGGCTGAACACCACAACATACCCCTACATTCAGATATTCCAAAATGGATTTATTTTATTCCTGTCTTTTGTATGCCTTTTGTATTCTTGGTATGGCAATGTGCGCCTCATATTCAACTTAAAAATTATATGTACATTTATATGCTGATTGTTTGCCTGTAGGTTTCTGAAAGGTTTTAAAAAGTAATACAGCAAAATGGCTGAAACAGAAGTTCCAATTGACATACATACTTCAGCACCCGATGAAATCACATATAAGGCTTTTATTTGATGATAATGTCATTAGAATAATAATTAGTTGTACAAATATTTAGAAACATACACTCAGGTCACTTATGACAGGGACCAAGATACATGTAATATGGATTATCTGATATCAGGTATTGTTCCATTTGCTGTATGTAATGGGCACAATGAGATGATCTATGAAAAACTTTCATAATATGTCGTTCAGTTCCAAAGACAATGCCATGGAACAATATCACTTATCAACGTGTGAAAAAGACTTTGATTTCAGTTATGATGTTTATGTGTTGATGATGCAGGAGACAGAAAGTTGACAAAGGAAGCTCATATATTGGCTCCACAAGAGAAGTGTTTCAAAAAATTATTTATTATTTCCATGAATAGTTTGCTCCGAGTGAACACCTGACTGTAAATGAACAACTGTTAGCGTTTAAGGCTAACTGTCCTTTTCAGCAGTTCGCACCTAGTAAACCAGCTATAGGGCTGAAAACTTTTCCTCCACGTGAGGCTAAGACACCATGTACAGTAAATTCAGGAAACTATGTTGGCTCGCACTCCAATGGTCATTATAAACAAAGCCATAGGCCTGATGAGGGAGTAATAAGAATGGTCGAGCCAAGTGTGGCACTGACAAAAATGGTTCAAATGGCTCTGAGCACTATGGGACTAAACTTCTGAGGTCATCATTCCCCTAGAACTTAGAACTACTTAAACCTAACCAACCTAAGGACATCACACACATCCGTGCCCAAGGCAGGATTGGAACCTGCGACCGTAGCGGTCGCGCGGTTTCAGACTGTAGCGCCTAGAACCGCTCGACCAGCACGGCCAGCCGGAACTGACAGATATGTAACCTCCAATAACTGGTTTTCGATGTATTCCTTTAGTGTAAGTATTAAAGATAAGTGTCTTACTTATGTCGGAACACTTCACCAAAATAAACGCCAAATATCCTTGGTGATTCTTCCAAAGCAACAGAGAACAGAAACATCTTCAATTTTCGGCTTGCAAAAGAAGACCCTTATATCATACTATCCCAAAAATAATAAATATTTCCTCGTAATTTCTATAAATCACCATGATGATGTTGTTGACTGCAATACAGGGAATGCGATAAAGACTGAGATTGTAACACTTTATAACATGATAAATGTTGGTGTGGACTTGGTTGACCAGATGCTCCAAAAAATGATGTTTCTTCAAATACAAGGGGCTGGCCTACGGTAGTGTTCTGCAGTCAACAAAATTTAGCTGCAATAAACATATCTTGCTTTTATAAATTACGTAAAAATAAAGATAGAGCAATGAAGAAATCTACTTTCCTATCCAGGCCTGAATGGGAACTTATAAAGTCGCAAATAGGGAACATCAAGCATCAGGAGTTGCTAAGGATATCTGGTGGTGTGGACTTTCACTGCTTGGAATGGAAAGGACTGTAAACAGGCCAGAAGAGAAAAGAAAAGCAAAAGAATAGCAATGTTACGAGTGATGTAGATCATGGGACAAATCAACCAGGGAGTGGTGTGTTAGGTGCGATAACTGAACCTACCTAATCATTTGGAGGAATATGGCGCCATTTTATTATTTCGACTGTGCAGACTAAAATAATGCATAAGTCAGAAAGTCATTTTGGAAACCATGTTTCGGTATTGTATTAGTTTGGCTCATATACAGGTATTGCAGTAAATGGTACATAAACTACACTTATTATTCATTGTTGTTGTAACATAATTCCTTCACCTTAGGTGACTGGTCAGCACATCTGACTGCCATGCAGTAGGCCTGGGTTTCATTCCAGCCGGGGTGTGAGATTTTCTCTGCTCAGGGACTGGGTGTTGTGTAGTCCTCGTCATCATTTCACCATTATCAACATACAATTCACCGATTGTAGAATCAACTGAAATGACTTGCAACTCGGTTGCTGAAGTTCTTCTGCTGGGGACTCGTGGCTATCAGTGCCATATAATCATTTCATCCCTTCATTTCAGTGAAATATAAGTTCGGTTTCAATTATTTTTCATTAAAGTAGTTTATCCCTGGAAATTATAATAAACATAGAACTGTAGGTTGATGAGTTGTGTAATTAACTGAATAGTATATTCCTATGCAATTATATGTCCTACTTTGTCTCACCATAGTTAATATAACATTGAAAACGACTTTGGATAACAGCTGTCACTGACACAAACAACATTGTAACACAAATTAACGTGACTACTGCAAGGTTAAGAACAGAAGTCTACAACAAAAACTACAGAAACAGTTACCAATATTACCAGCCTGCTCGACTTAACAATCTATGATAGATTCTGATATAAAATTGAATAACCAAGTAATAATTGAATAGCTTAAAACTCATAAAAAGCAAAATATTTCTGTACATGTAATGTGTCAGCAAAAAGGAAATATAATACATAAGACAATGTTACTTGCTTCCTGGTGGTTTCACATGTGTTGTGACACACAGTATATAATTTTTACAGTTATCTCTGAATAATGAATCCAACTTTGTAATATGAAACAATATAGCAAATCTAACAGTAAAATCAGTTATAAACGAAGAGAACATACCATACATACTATGCTCAACTTTTCATATGTTTCTCTTGTTTTATGTACTATAATTTTACTTCAGTGGTGTATTTATAGTTATAGATGAAAAACTCTTTAATGAAAACTACTGCAAATTTCTCACAATCATATTTACTTCACAATGTCCTTTGTTACATTTACATTCATCAACTGATATATTAATAGACATATAAGAGAAACACCAACTCTTAAATGTATTTGTGGTATTGATAGGTGTTAACGATTTGTATATTAATTGTGAGTAAGATGCATACAGAAAATGAATATTTACAGAGCTGCAGATTGTTTTGACAGTTACTGAAAAAGTACCAGCAGGTGGAACTTTGGCCACATTCATGTGTGCAATGATCGTTTTCATTATATGATACTAGGATCACCTACTAACTTTATAGGTAGGGGAAAGAAATCTAAGTAGTTTGTAAATAATGAAAGGAATCTTGTATATAGCAGAGTCTTAAGCAATTGCAATAAAAAATTTCATTTGTTGATATCCAATTCGTTTAACATAGGAGCACAGCCTCCATTAACCGCTTTTCATACA
Organism: Schistocerca serialis cubense; assembly: GCF_023864345.2. Classification (NCBI taxonomy): domain Eukaryota; kingdom Metazoa; phylum Arthropoda; class Insecta; order Orthoptera; family Acrididae; genus Schistocerca; species Schistocerca serialis. The sequence continues at coordinate 62,929,938 of NC_064638.1, read as the reverse complement.
AATTATTAGTTGAGAAGAAAATGCTACTAATAATTTTAGTTCCTTTGATGATTATTCGACCTTGGTAAGAATAAATAATTGCAAAATTAAATATCTGGAGAACAAGGCGGCTGATGTCTGAAGGGGACAACGCTACTAGGTAAAAATCCATTATCCCAAAGCTCACTATGAGATTATTATTCTAGAATGCCAGAATTAGTTTTCATGATAGTTTATGTATCAGTGGCAACTGCATTCAGAAATATATTAAATAATTTCTGTTGAAAATTTGGTTTACCATACATTATGGGACTCAAAACTTTATGAACAGCCACTGGCTACTAAAAGGACCGGACAGAAATTTAATTTTGATCTCACTGTCTACATTTTATCGTTGAACATTGAGTTGATGTGTACTACACCATGGTCTCACTATTTATTTCCACAGAATATTCGAAAAAAATTTCATCGACAATAATAACTCTTACTACAGACTATTATTTCACTTTGAGTCAGTCTAGAAGCAATGAGACTACAGTCCCTTCCTGAATTACTTTGTAAACAAAACTGAGCTAGGATGCAATCAATTAATTCAAACATGGGAAGTCAGATATTTCATTGTTTCTCCATATTAATCATTTCTGCGGCTATATTCATTCCAGACGACTGTCATCCTTTCTAAATTACTTTAAATGTATATTATTCACGAAACAGATGATATATACACCTGTTGAAGTCTTTCAGATACTTTATTTGTAACGTTTGTACATTTTTTGCCAAAATAACTTTCACTTATTTTTAGAACACACTAGAAATATCGTGTTTACAACTAAATGTAAAGTAGACAATGTCATGACTGTAGAACGTTGCAGTGCACATAAAAGGACCCAGGAATGAGGTTTGATCAGTGCAGCTAGATAGAATGCTATGCTACCAACAGTTTATTTACTTCATATTGTGAGGATTATTTCTATTCGGTATTTCTATAAGGAATATTTCTATTTTTCTCTCCTCCAATAAACTTTCAAGCAATACCGTCATATGAACAGGCACACTAAGAGAAGAAAATAAATATTTACGTTGGCAAAACAAGGTGGTTAATTTCATATACTTTCATTTGCTACAACAACTAAAAATTTTTCAGAACTATGGATTATTTTAGTGAATCACAAACTTACCAAGCTTTAAATTTGTTACAGAGCACAAATTAGACTTACTGTAAATTAATTGTTCAGTGCTATAGTATATTTATAGAGTTACAGTTTTCGTATTACATGTCGCTGCATAGTTCAACTGGAGCTGGAATTTAACTACATCTCCATCACAGCAATAAAGTACAGAAATATTAAACAGATATTTGCAACAGTAAAATTTATCAATTCAAGTGAATTATGAAAAATATTGAGACAGTAGCAACAATTACTGGTTGGATGTTGGTCAACAATTAAGGGACGTTTTCGTACAATTACGTGCATAGGTATTCTGTGTGAACTGTGCAAATATGACAAAGTAATTAACACTTAATAATTGACCCCAGTCAATTTTTACTGACGATTTACAAAAAATCCTGATAGCCACAGGCTTGTTGGATGTGCAGTACTACTCCTTGGGTTGGAAAAATGCTGACCATTTCGAGAGCTGTTTAAGTGCTGCTGACCAGATTAAGGAAGCAGCTACGAAAGATCTGAAGATATGGATGTCTATATCAAAACAGCCAGAAGCAGAAAATCGCAGCTTTTCCAGAGGAAGATCGAACACATCAATCGCACTGCATCTTCTCAACAAGAGACGCACCCTGGCCAGCGTGTGTCCTATCATGGTAGATCGTCCTACTGTAGAAGAACACGCCCAGCACACTAGGAACAAGTGGCCAAGTGCCAATACCAGAAGCAAACACAAATACGAAAGTGTCACAATCTTAGTGTTTGGCAGGGCTTCAGGTATTCCATTTACCACTGTGATCTCGTACATCAGAAAGACTATTATTATACCATTATACATGAAGGAAAGTAGCAAAGCGAGACCAAAGTGTTGCGAGCAGAGGAATGCCGTTCTATGCAAGAACACCCTGGTGCGCTGCAGGTTTCGTAGGCCGTCCCTGGCTGATGCTGACAGTGTAGAAGGCCTATGGCATTTTGGAAAGTGTGGGAAATGTACGTCCCGACGAGTGTTCCACATTCGGGGAACATATTGCAATGAAGCTCCACAAATTTGACACCCACAGGCGATCAGTGCTAATGCACAGAATAAACAATTTGATTTCCGATGCCGAGACTGATATCTATGCACATCGTCTGACATCAGATAGTTCATCTCCTTCTGTCGTCCGTTCTCCCCAAAGCAGTCCTGTTCCCCACCCACCCCTCTCCCCAATGCCGTTCTATCCCGCAACTTCTCCTTCGAGTCACTCCCTGTCACCTGCGCTCGTCTCTCATCAAACGGTTGTCGCTACTCAACAAAGCAGCAGCAATGAACAACATGACTCTATCTCGCTACGTCTACCAGATTCAGCTCTGCTCCAAGAACCTCCATCATATACATTTCTGTAGTGCTTCATAAATACGTTAGATTAAGCAAATTCTATTAACAATAACGTGTTTCAGACATTTTTATTTGTATGCGGATATTTACGTACATAAGGTTGTAACGAATAACAAAACTGCAGTCAATAAATAATTTACAGAATGAGATTTTCACTCTGCAGCGGAGTGTGCGCTGATATGAAACTTCCTGGCAGATTAAAACTGTGTGCCCGACCGAAACTCGAACTCGGGACCTTTGCCTTTCGCGGGCAAGTGCTCCAACATCTGAGCTACCGAAGCACGACTCACGCACGGTCTCACAGCTTTACTTCTGCCAGTATCTCGTCTCCTACCCTCCAAACTTTACAGAAGCTCTCCTGCGAACCTTGCAGAACTAGCACTCCTGAAAGAAAGGATAATGCGGAGACATGGCTTAGCCACAGCCTAGGGGATGTTTCTAGAATGAGATTTTCGCTCTGCAGCGGAGTGTGCGCTGATATGAAACTTCCTGGCAGATTAGTAAAGCTGTGAGACCGTCCGTGAGTAGTGCTTCGGTAGCTCAGATGGTAGAGCACTAGCCTGCGAAAGGCAAAGGTCCCGAGTTCGAGTCTCGGTCGGGTACACAGTTTTCATCTGCCAGGAAGTTTCATATCAGCGCACACTCCGCTGCAGAGTGAAAATCTCATTCTGGAAACATCCCCCAGGCTGTGGCTAAGCCATGTCTCCGCAATATCCTTTCATTCAGGAGTGCTAGTTCTGCAAGGTTCGCAGGAGAGCTTCTGTAAAGTTTGGAAGGTAGGAGACGAGATACTGGCAGAAGTAAAGCTGTGAGACCGGGTGTTAGTCGTGCTTCGGTAGCTCAGATGGTAGAGCACTTTCCCGCGAAAGGCAAAGGTCCCGAGTTCGAGTCTCGGTCGGGCACACAGTTTTAATCTGCCAGGAAGTTTCAATAAATAATTGTTTGTAAGGAACTTTCTTTGATGTAATCCTATCAGCCCTCAACCTCTTTTACCTTGTACGCATTTGACTTCAGACAGGTAAGAACTTTATGCAAATAACTTAACTACAAATCCATTGAAAAGGATGGTTTCATTTAACGACAATGAACAATAATGACTTATTACCTTCACAAAGGGTTTCAGTGCATTAATGAGAGCGGTGCAAATTTCGATGACAATCGATGATATACTTTGTTTAGGTATTTTGAACAGATACATCAGGCTTGTAAAGGAATCTCCAGTTGCCAGAAAGCGCTAAGTTATTGCCAGTCTCTCTTTGGTAGATATAGCACGTCTACAATTTGTGTCTTTCTTCATTATGTCTGGTTCGATCACTTTCAACAGATATTCGAAATCTTCGAAAGACATTCGATAAAAGTTTTCGAACTGTCCACTGTCGCCTGCAAGTAGTTCACTGAAAAGATCATTTCCACCGTACAATGCCCTACTCTTTAACACTGGGGTTACCCACTGACGACGATTCTTCCTCTTCTTCCTTAACTGATGGTACAGCACAATAAATGCGGCACTCACAATGTTGGCTCGCTCCAACTGGAACCCAAGTGCGCGTCTCGGGACGGCGCGGCGCTTTCGGCGCAGTCTCCCGTGCTACAGCAGTGCGCGGGCTGCAGCGGCGCGCTCAGTGTGGACCCGCCTTAAGGTGCGATTCCGAACACGTCGACAGCGCCAGATCGCGGCTGCAGAAGACAGATGGCAACGCTGCCGCCTGCAGTCGGTGCGTCGCGGAACGCAGCGACAGACAAGCTATGTAGTTGCCTGGAACAACTGCGAGAGGCGAGATGTCTGTTAACACCGCCGCTGTTATTGCGCTGTTATTGGAAGAGGAAGACGGTGACATTTTATGGTTACATTCCAGGAAAAGACGAAAGCTGGTAATGCCTTTCTATAAAAGTAGAACTGCAGAAAGTAGTTACACAGCATTGGTAAAAAGACATTTTTTTAGGTGATGAAAATATCGTCAGGAGCTACTGTCATTTAAATAAAAGTTTAATTTCGAGCTCAGTTTTATTAAAGATGACATAAAACCACAATGCCTAAGAAATGCAATAAGTGCAGAAGAAAAATTATATTTGACGCTGAGGGAAGTCAACAAAATGTTATACATTATTGGATTGTGCTGTAGTTCCAAGACTTTGTGAGAGAGTTGTGGACGTCCAAGGTCTGCTGTTGTCACTTGGCTGACGTGTGTTGCAGTGTGCAGCCATTACTTCGTAATTAGAAACGATCGTCTTAATTTTTCTTTTCGCTTCTGCCTTAAAAAGTGGGAGTAAACTCTTTACAACTGTCGTGATGTGACGGAAAAATAATTCAGTATCATCATCTTTGTGTTTCATAAACGTTTTAAGTAAATTTTGCCTAATCTCGTCCCTCTCTTTCTACATTTTTAAGGTTGTATCATCATTACTACGAACTCTACAACGTTTTCTTTTCCGTGCGGGCACATACCGTTCATAGTTTGTTACCACAGATGTTGCACCACTATTTTCTATTGTATATGTTTCTGCCGTATCTTCTTCCTGTGATGCCGAAAGGTCTGGTTGACGAGTTCGATCTCCACTGTCTTCTTGGCTTTCTTGTATTGTTGTCTCTGATGATGTCAATGTAATATTTGTTTCTCCTGTGTTGTGGAACACTGTCAAGGAACGATAGCTGTTCATGCCTTTTTGTTTTTTAATTTTTCGAGGCAGCAGAGCCCGTTCCTAATTTGCTTCTCTTCTTGAAATTCTGGTAACCGTCCCTTAAAAATTTCCACTTCTTCTTACAGTCATCACCTGTAAATGGAAATTATATTAGCTGTATGTTTTCGTTTGTTTCAGATTCTTGGCCACAGGCGAAAGTTACCGGTCTTCATAATTTGCCTGTTTTTTGAAGATATTCAGAATAAGGCTGCTGCCCATGTTGATGCCACCTCCCATTGAATCAGATTTCAGACGTATTGAAGAATAATTTTGGCTTAAGTAGAATATACCTAATTGTGTAGGCGCTATAGATGGAAAACATGGACTCATAAGGTCACCAGAGAAAAGTGGATCTCTGTTTTTTAATTACAAAGATTTATCTTCAATTCTTCTGTTGGCTATTGTGGACGCAAACTGTAAATTCATTAGCGTTGGTGTTGGCGCTTACGTAAAAGAGTTTGATAACGGTATATTTCATAAATCGGCTATGGGCAAGAAAATAGCCGCAAAGGAGCTTAATATACCTCCACAAAAATGTTTACCAGGCACAACAGTGATATTACCACATTTCGTGATAGGAGACGAAGCGTTTGCTCTCAGTGATTGTATGATGAAACCTTATTCCAGAAGAGTTGCTACATCACATCGAGACAAAGAGATCTATAATTATAGATTATGCCGTGCTCTTCGAGTGTCAGAAAACGCCTTTGTGCTATTAATCCAAGTATTTAGAGTATTTTATAGTCGTATTGTTGTGGCGCCTGACGTGGCTGACATCCTCGTTTTGTCGGCATGTTGTTTACACAATTTGCTACTAAACGGTTATCTTGAAGAATATGGTTGGTTGGTTGGCTCTGAGCACTATGCGACTTAACTTCTGAGGTCATCAGTCGCCTAGAACTTAGAACTAATTAAACCTAACCAACCCAAGGACATCACACACATCCATGCCCGAGGCAGGATTCGAACCTGCGACCGTAGCAGTCCCTCGGTTCCAGACTGTAGCGCCGAGAACCGCACGGCCACTCCGGCCGGCGAAGAAAATGGTATTCCGTTTTATAACTATAAAGTTAACGAAGCAAGCAGCCAAAGCAACATGCACAGCTTTTCTCGTTTTGGAGGATTTCTGAACAGCAGTGGTTTTGAAATTAGAGACAAACTTAAAGATTTTTTCTTCAGTGAATACGGTTCTGTGGCGTGGCAAGAGGCAGCAGTTAACAATGGGTTGTGAACAATGGATTGTAAATAATGATTTATGTAAGACGAAACATATATACTGTTGCCTTTTTGACGTGTTCATATAATAATTATTAATGCACTATGGATCTATTTGTTACCGTTCGAGGTGACGCAGTGGTTACACACTGGACTCGCATTCGGGAGGACGACGGTTCAATCCCGCGTCCGGCCATCCTGATTTACGTTTTCCGTGATTTACCTAAAGCGCTCCAGGCAAATGCCGGGATGGTTTCTTTCAAAGGACACGACCGATTTCCTTCCCCGTCCTTCACTAATCCGAAGAGACCGATGGCTCCAAATGGCTCTGAGCACTATGGGACTTAACTTCTGAGGTCATCAGTCCCGTAGAACTTAAAACTACTTAATCCTAACGAACCTAAGGACTTCACAAACATCCATGCCCGAGGCAGGATTCGAACCTGCGACCGTAGCGGTCACGCGGTTCCAGACTGTAGCACCTAGAACCGCTCTGTCACCTCGGCCGGCGATGAGACCGATGACCTCAATGTCTGCTCTCCTTCCCCAAAACAGCCCAACAAACCAGCCCTCTATTTGTTAGTAAAAAAATGATTCAAATAGCTCTGAGCACTATGAGACTTAACATCCGAGGTCATCAGTCCTCTTGAACTTAGAACTACTTAAACCTAACTAACCTGAGGACACCATACACATCCATGCCCGAGGCAGGTTTCGAACCTGCGACCGTAGCGGTCACGCGGTTGCAGACTGAAGCGCCTAGAACCGCTCGACCACAGCGGCCGCCTATTTGTTAGTAAATAATTGGTTGAATATACGTACTTGTTTTATTTAACTCTTGTGCTACAGCTTTCCAGACGTTATCTTTCACTAAAACATTTCTGTATTCTTCATGTCCTGTGTCATAAATTACAGAATATTACGCCAAACTGTTAATTAACTTTTGTTCATCGGAGTCCGAGAAATTCATTTTCACTGAGTGGGTATGTTCGGCTAGTAGAATCAGTCTCCGGTCGCTATGCGGTTCAGCGGCAGCGGCACTACTGTTTCCTGACCATATGTGCGGTGTGCCGCCAAAGCAGGTATGCGGCGGCAGACGACGATGCCACCGCGTTCCGCACGCATCACATTGCAAACAATGGTAACCAGTGGTGACGCCTGCAGCCGGTCGGTGCAGTCTGCGGTGTGCGGCCGTGTTCGGAATCGTACCTTTACTGTGCAACTGTTATCATTGCTAGTTCAGTGAATTACTTTCAGTGAGTGAAGCTAAAAACATGCTCTCTCATCGTCTGACGACAATAATAGTGGTTCGTTCACTACAAAAATGCGGTTATTGGCCACGAGAAAGGAGATGAGATGTGGATGCACTCTTTGAATGTAGACTGTCCATTCTAAAGATACGTTCATCCATTCTAACAACGGCTCACAAATTAATCCAGAGAAGAGTTTCAGACGGTTAGGAAATTGTAACGTAAGTTCCAGTTAACTTTAAATATTAATGAACCACAACGAGGTAAGACATGAAGATCTGATCCAAAGTTATTATCGTAATTTCTGATGAAGAGGAATTCATAGGCCTGCTCACTGTGGGTTAATACTCCGTCAGTTTTTATCCACATCTTCATACACTACATCTGCCCCTTGCAAATTGGCGTGCCGACAAAGAGAAATAAGGTAAAACAGAGGATTTAATTTTCAGAAATTTTTACACCTAATGTTATCCATTATTAAGAGGTTATGATGGTCTGAATTCCCCTGATCCCAGATAGCTTTGCACTCATAAACTGCTGCAATAAGTACCTGTTTAAAATCTTCACTTGTAGTTCACACAACGTCTCTATTTGAATATGGTGGTTTCATTGGTAGAATACTGGAAAATGCAGTAAGTCTACAGAGAAGATTGCTTCCAAAGCAGTCATGCCCCTCATCATAGAACATAGCTCAAGAGTCTGGGATCCATGCCAAACAACACCATCAGCAGACATGGAAAGTTCCAAGAAGGGCAGCACTAATAATACCATGTTTGTTTGAGCATACCAGAGTGTCACAGAAATGCAGGAAAACTTGAGCCGGAAGAGACTTGAAGTTAGATGCAACATACCTTTCCTAAGAGTTCAAATGGCTCTGAGCACTATGGGACTTAACTTCTGAGGTCATCAGTACCCTAGAACTTAGAACTACTTAAACCTAACTAACCTAAGGGCATCACACACATCCATGCCCAAGGCAGGATGTAAGGCCTAGAACCGCTCGGCCATCCCGGCCGGCTCTCCTAAGAGTGCTAGTGACATTAAATTACAAGTATTAAGTGGTATCAAAGGATATACTACAGCTGCCTATGTATCGACTTTGCAGTGATTGTGAAGATAACATTAACCTAAGTAAAGCTTGCACAGTGGTATCTAAGAAGTTATTTTTCCCATGCTGCATGCCTTCATATATGGTGCAATGGGGAGTACAATGCACTGCTCACTAAACTATAGTTTGGAGGTAGATAGAGATGAAGAAGTAGATGTTCACTACGAGAGAAACTGTGTAATGAGGAACAGTCAAACATGGGACTGCTGGAGTGAGCTTGAAGCACCCAATCACGACACGAGTGCAAAACACAAACAAGCTTGATTTCAACTGGCGCGGGTCATAATTAGCATTGGTGCGAGTAAACTTGGTGCAGGTTAAATAGGCCCTAAGGCTGAGTGGGTTTATTTCACCATCGTCAGGCCATGCTGGCGAGCAGCGAGGTAACAACATAAATGCATCTCTAGACAACAACTGCTATAGTCCTAAATCACTCTCATTGCAGATACTCAACAATGAAATACAGAAAGCATTCCTGAGTTACAGGAACTACCAGTAGCGACGTGAATTTGGGAAATACATTGTAGTCGCATTAATAGAGATTTAAAAAATTATGGCACTTTAGAAGGGAAGAAATATGTCAAGGTCCTCATACACGACAACTGCGCAAAAGGAGTGCAACTCAGAGTCAGAATCATGTATAACAATTGGCTGAATTGTTTTATAACAGACAGCAAGAAACTAAAGTCATTTAGAATAGAGAGAGTGGATTTGATAAGAAAGTGTGCTCTCACCACTGCTCTTCAATACGGTCATAGACTGTTGGATAAGGAAAGTTCAACAAGGTTGAAAAGCAAAACATATGAAAGAAATAGCACTGGAAGACAATGAGAAGAAACAGGGAAAAGAACTAAATATCTGTCAGATCATATCTGAAAGAGAAGGCATGGAAATAAGCGTAACAAAAAGTTAGGTGATAAAAATTAGCAGGAAAAATGAAAACTGAAGAAAGTGAGTTGCAATGGAAAGTTATTATAGAAGTTTTTTTTTTGGTCATCAGTCTACTGACTGGTTTGATGCGGCCCGCCACGAATTCCTTTCCTGTGCTAACCTCTTCATCTCAGAGTAGCACTTGCAACCTACGTCCTCAATTATTTGCTTGACGTATTCCAATCTCTGTCTTCCTGAACAGTTTTTGCCCTCTACAGCTCCCTCTAGTACCATGGAAGTCATTCCCTCATGTCTTAGCAGATGTCCTGTCATCCTGTCCCTTCTCCTTATCAGTGTTTTCCACATATTCCTTTCCTCTCCGATTCTGCATAGAACCTCCTCATTCCTTACCTTATCAGTCCACCTAATTTTCAACATTCGTCTATAGCACCACATCTCAAATGCTTCGATTCTCTTCTGTTCCGGTTTTCCCACAGTCCATGTTTCAGTACCATACAGTGCTGTACTCCAGACGTACATCCTCAGAAATTTCTTCCTCAAATTAAGGCCGGTATTTGATATTAGTAGACTTCTCTTGGCCAGAAATGCCTTTTTTGCCATAGCGAGTCTGCTTTTGATTTCCTCCTTGCTCCGTCCGTCATTGGTTATTTTACTGCCTAGGTAGCAGAATTCCTTAACTTCATTGACTTCGTGACCATGAATCCTGATGTTAAGTTTCTCGCTGTTCTCATTTCTACTACTTCTAATTACCTACGTCTTTCTCCGATTTACTCTCAAACCATACTGTGTACTCATTAGACTGTTCATTCCGTTCAACAGATCATTTAATTCTTCTTCACTTTCACTCAGGATAGCAATGTCATCAGCGAATCGTATCATTGATATCCTTTCACCTTGTATTTTCATTCCACTCCTGAACCTTTCTTTTATTTCCATGATTGCTTCCTCGATGTACAGATTGAAGAGTAGGGGCGAAAGGCTACACCCTTGTCTTACACCCCTCTTAATACGAGCACTTCGTTCTTGATCGTCCACTCTTATTATTCCCTCTTGGTTGTTGTACATATTGTATATGACCCGTCTCTCCCTATAGCTTACCCCTACATTTTTCAGAATCTCGAACAGCTTGCACCATTTTATATTGTCAAACGCTTTTTCCAGGTCGACAAATCCTATGAAAGTGTCTTGATTTTTCTTTAGCCTTGCTTCCATTATTAGCCGTACCGTCAGAATTGCCTCTCTCGTCCCTTTACTTTTCCTAAAGCCAAACTGATCGTCACCTAGCGCATTCTCAATTTTCTTTTCCATTCTTCTGTATATTATTCTTGTAAGCAGCTTCGATGCATGAGCTGTTAAGCTGATTGTGCGATAATTCTCGCACTTGTCAGCTCTTGCCGTCTTTGGAATTGTGTGGATGATGCTTTTCCGAAAGTCAGATGGTATGTCGCCAGACTCATATATTCTACACACCAACGTGAATAGTCGTTTTGTTGCCACTTTGCCCAATGTTTTTAGAAATTCTGATGGAATGTTATCTATGCCTTCTGCCTTATTTGACCGTAAGTCCTCCAAAGCTCTTTTACATTCCGATTCTAATACTGGATCCCCTATCTCTTCTAAATCGACTCCTCTTTCTTCTTCTGTCACATCAGAGAAATCTTCACCCTCATAGAGGCTTTCAATGTATTCTTTCCACCTATCTGCTCTCTCCTCGGCATTTAACAGTCGAATTCCCGTTGCACTCTTAATGTTACCACCGTTGCTTTTAATGTCACCAAAGGTTGCTTTGACTTTCCTGTATGCTGAGTCTGTCCTTCCGACAATCATATCTTTTTCGATGTCTTCACATTTTTCCTGCAGACATTTCGTCTTAGCTTCCCTGCACTTCCTATTTATTTCATTCCTCAGCGACTTGTATTTCTGTATTCCTGATTTTCCCGGAACATGTTTGTACTTCCTCCTTTCATCAATCAACTGAAATATTTCTTCTGTTACCCATGGCTTCTTCGCAGCTACCTTCTTTGTACCTATGTTTTCCTTCCCAGCTTCTGTGATGGCCCTTTTTAGAGATGTCCATTCCTCTTCAACTGTACTGCCTACTGCGCTATTCCTTATTGCTGTATCTGTAGCGTTAGAGAACTTCAAACGTATCTCGTCATTCCTTAGTACTTCCGTATCCCACTTCTTTGCGTATTGATTCTTCCTGACTAATGTCTTGTACTTCAGCCTACTCTTCATCACTACTATATTGTGATCTGAGTCTATATCTGCTCCTGGGTACGCCTTACAGTCCAGTATCTGATTTCGGAACCTCTGTCTGACCATGATGTAATCTAATTGAAATCTTCCCGTATCTCCCGGCCTTTTCCAAGTATACCTCCTCCTCTTGTGATTCTTGAACCGGGTATTCGCTATTACTAGCTGAAGCTTGTTACAGAACTCAATTAGTCTTTCTCCTCTTTCATTCCTTGTCCCAAGCCCATATTCTCCTGTAACCTTTTCTTCTACTCCTTCCCCTACAACTGCATTCCAGACGCCCATGACTATTAGATTTTCGTCCCCCTTTACATACTGCATTACCCTTTCAATATCCTCATACACTTTCTCTGTCTGTTCATCTTCAGCTTGCGACGTCGGCATGTATACCTGAACTATCGTTGTTGGTGTTGGTCTGCTGTCGATTCTGATTAGAACAACCCGGTCACTGAACTGTTCACAGTAACACACCCTTTGCCCCACCTTCCTATTCATAACGAATCCTACACCTGTTATACCATTTTCTGCTGCTGTTGATATTACCCGATACTCATCTGACCAAAAATCATTGTCTTCCTTCCACTTCACTTCACTGACCCCTACTATATCTAGATTGAGCCTTTGAACACGTGGAACACATGGAAGCGAAAAGCGGAATGGTTTCAGGGATGTATATCTGTACATTTGTCGTAGCTGTGGTCCTAGAAACGACATGTTTGAGACAGTTCTTAGTGGCTGGCTGCTCGTTGCAAGTGTCTTCATATCGTACCTTCTGCAAACTTTCATCCATCGTACGTGCTTACTGCTATTAAGCCTTGGTCTGCCGCTATAGTGTTTATTCATCCTCTGACCGCCAACACACGTATTTCCGTCCACTACGAAATTAACTATTCCAAGACGCCTCACGATGTGTCCGATCAACCGAACCCTTCCTTGAGTTGTGAAGTGTCGTAAATTTATTTTCTCCTCGATTATATTCTGTATCTCCTCATTAATAGTCCCATCTAATTCGATCTACCCATCTAATCATGAGCAATCTTCTGTAGCGCCATATTTTAAGAGCTCGTACTCTTTTCTTGTCCGAAGGCTTTACCGTCCATGTGTAACTTTTGTGCAAGACTACACTGCACACATATAGGCCTACCTCCAGGAAAGATTTCCTAACATTTAAATTTCTATGCTATGTTGAAAAAGTTATGCTTCCTAGAGAAACTTTTCTTGCTATTGCCAGTCAGCATTTTATGTCTTTTCTACTTCGGCCGCCGTAAGTCATTTTGCTGGCCAAATATCAGAACTCATCTACTACGTCTGTAGTGTCATTTCCTAACCTCGCAAATAAAACGCGGACCGATTACCGTGTAACGCACATACGTTCCAATGATTCGGCTCTAATATAGATGGCCTGTAGCTGTGTGATGACACACTGTGCAATAACCTGCGAGGTTTCCGTGCCCATCGCGCTGCAGGGTTCACAGCCACTCATGGCGAGGCTGCGCGGCAGACTCCGTTGACCATCTACCGTGGCTCTGACTTAAATCTACACCAGCACATTGAGGATGAACATTTTTAAACCGACAAACTCTGAGAGGTTGCATGTCACTTTGAAAACACTTTTTCTAATGTGTCTCCCTGAGAGGAACCGTTTTACGACAACATCAAATCTTACTTACAGTACACATAAAGAAAAATAAACAATTTTTAATTATTTATTACCATGTAAATAAAAATGAGCGTTTGGTGTCATTGGCCGGGAGGCCCCCTACGGGGCTGGTCCGGCAACCTTGTTGCAGGTCTTATTAGATTCGACGCCACATTGAGCGACCTGCACCACGGATGGGGATGAAATGTTCATGAAGACAACACAACACCCAGTCCCTGAAAGGGAGAAAAATCCCCGACCCAGCCGGAAATCGAACCCGGGCCGCTTAGGACAGCAGTCCGTCACGCTGACCCTTTTTTTTTTTTAATTTTGTTCGTTGTTGATCGTTGTGTCACATGATATCCGTTCAAATTCGTTGTTGATCCTTTCACTCAGTTTTTTTGTTACAGAGGCCAACCAGCTCTCTGACCGAACACGCTGTGCTACCGATTCGGCGGCGATTCAGCTATCGGGGCGGACTTTACTACCATGAGACGACAACATAAACACAACACCGTTACCTCCAAAATACCACCACTGATTTGTAAGGAAAGGTTACACCGGCAGGTTATTTTCTATGTAACGCAACCAAAGAAAGACTGTAGCAGTGTCCTGAATTCCTCCTGCTGCTGCTACTATCCGGGCAACGAGATCCTATTTGATAGAACAGACGTCTTGTGAACGATGTTGCGCTCTGTTCCCACACAAAGTAGTCCAAAGCTGTCAAACCAGGGTATCGAGTAGCCTGTGGTACAGGACCACCACTGCCAAACCACTATTCTGGAAACTGTTGCTTCAATAACCGACGCAGTTATGTACCGGCGCCCCGTCATGCTCGAACCATACGCGCCGTCTTGTAGCGAGTGACAAGTCACCCAGCAACTCTGGCAATGCTCTGGCCAGGAAACTGCAATAGCGCCTTCTATTTAATGGCCTAAATAGGAGATATGGTCCAAGTAAACAGTCACCTAGAATGTCTGCCCACATACTCACGCACATCAGCACATGGCGAGCGTGAGTAAATTTCGCAGGTGGATAAAACTCACTCCAAACATGTCGCATGTGGACGTTGAAGACCCCAATGCTATGTAGTAAGCACAAACCATATTACTGTACTCGCTCCAGGTGTATCCCTTCATTAGTAAACAAGTCCTGTGCTGGATCAAGAAGTAAGTGTGAATGTGAAGCAGCTATTTCAAATGAAGAGCGATTGTGACCTCCATCCGCACAACAAGAACCGTTACAACAACAAATCAGTCTTTACAACAGAGGAGTGAATACGCCTTCTACCGGATAAAAAAAAATTCTCACAGAAATTTATGACATTAGAGAAAAATATTTGTTTTGATGTCCCATCTAACATTCCAAAGTTTTTCGGATTAAATAACTTTCACCCTCTATACGCCCAATGCTACTGTACAGTGCGTGGCGCAATACATCGTAATAGTACTATCGATTTTCCATATGGGTAATAGGCGAGTGAAAAATGACTGTACGCATAAAGCCTCTGTATGTACTTGATCTAATCTCTCTCTTTTTCTCATGATTTCTAGACGAGATATAGGACGCTGGTAGCATAATATACGTACAGTCTTCTTCGAATACACGTTCTCTAAATTTAAACAACTGACTTCCACGACAGCTATATCTTTTCTTTTCCTACGGCACTTCTTTTTTAGTTTCGTGCGAGATAAACTGACGTGTTACGAAACTAGGAACATGTCCCTGAATTCGTTCCATGTCTGTTCTCATCCCTAGTTTCTAAGGACCCCACACGGGTTACTCTCGAAATGTGCTCACTGAAGTCTTTTCTACGCCTTGCTTTACAGAGGCACAAAACCTTCCCTACAAATATAAGACTTCCATTCGCCTTCCGTAATACAGACTTAACTAGATTGTCGCATTTCCTACCGCCTACATAAACGATGTGACCCACCCGAGAAGTTCGTCACTCATCTTGCAGATTACATACACTTTCAGATCCTCATACACTTTCCATATCTGTTCATCTTCAGCTTGCGACGTCGGCATGTATACCTGAACTATCGTTGTTGGTGTTGGTCTGCTGTCGATTCTGATTAGAACAACCTGGTCACTGAACTGTTCACAGTAACACACCCTCTGCCCTACCTTCCTATTCATAACGAATCCTACACCTGTTATACCATTTTCTGCTGCTGTTGATATTACCCGATACTCATCTGACCAGAAATCCTTGTCTTCCTTCCACTTCACTTACCCCTACTATATCTAGATTGAGCCTTTGCATTTTCCTTTTCAGATTTTATAGTTTGCCTACCACGTTCAAGCTTCTGACATTCCACGCCCCGACTCGTAGAACGTTATCCTTTCGTTGATTATTCAATCTTTTTCTAATGGTAACCTCCCCCTTGGCAGTCCCCTCCCGGAGATCCGAATGGGGGACTATTCCGGAATCTTTTGCCAATGGAGAGATCATCATGACACTTCTTCAATTACAGGCCACATGTCCTGCGGATACACGTTACGTGTCTTTAATGCAGTGGTTTCCATTGTCGTCTGCATCCTCACGTCGTTGATCATTGCTGATTCTTCCGCCTTTAGGGGCAATTTCCCACCCCTAGGACAAGAGAGTGCCCTGAACCTCTATCCGCTCCTCCGCCCTCTTTGACAAGGCCGTTGGCAGAATGAGGCTGACTTCTAATGCAGGAAGTCTTCGGCCGCCAATGCTGATTATTTATCATAATTTAGACAGTGGCGGGGATCGAACCCGGGACCGAAGACGTTTTGATTATGAATCAAAGACGCTACCCCTAGACCACGGGTACCATTATAGAAGTAGACGCTCTCAAATAGCTAGCAGGCGAAGGAAAAATCAAGGAAGAAATTTTGAAGGAAGTAGAAAAAGGTTCAAAATACGTAATTAGAAATAGTCAAAGAAAAATAGTGATACATAAATCACATTATCCATCAATTTGGACCATTGGAAGAGAACGTTGCATTGGAAGAAAGAAAGTTCTGCAGGTGTAAGGTTGTCAATAGTAATAAATGACAGATCAATATATTTTTGGGGAGCTGCGTGTTCAAGGGCACCAGTTCTTGTCCCAATCAGTTATATTTTTTCTGGGGGACAGCAACAATCACTCTCCCTTCAGCTGCTTGCAGATTCTGCAAGGCTGAGTGGCAGAAAAATCATACTTGAATTATTGCAAGATGAGAGACTGTTAATAGTAATATTTAATTATATGAGATATACATCTCTTGTTTCATGTAAATCTGAGGAAAATCACTGAATAATGAGGATGCCTGTGATGGTCCAGTATTAATAACATGCAACTACAAGCAGTAACCTTACTTTTATAGGAAATACGGAAGCGTCCGATCCCGCCCGTCTGCTTTGACTCATGACGTCACAAATATGGCGGAAACAAAAACACACACACTTTCCACAACAAGCCTAATGACACTAACGGGACAAGAGCGGGAAATGGGGTGTTTTGGGTGGGGGGGGGGGGGGCAAACTAAATATAAACTAATTTAGACGCCTTGCGTAGCTACAACGTGTAAGTGAAGACACCCATGCATGAATACCCACCCACCTCCCCAGGGGTCGTAACCCCTGCAACCCATATAAGATAAAGATGCTTCAGTAGCTAATTAGTGTTTTTTGTCTTTAAAAAAAAATCTCACGGGATAGAACGAACAGATCAGAAAGATAAATATAATAAACTAAACCAGAAATTGGAGGAAACAGATAATTAACATAAGTAATAAGTGTTTTTAAATTTCAAAAAAATCTCACGAGATAGAACGAACAGATCAGAAAAGTAAATAAAATAAGATAAAACAGAACTGGAGACAGCCACACTCAAACCAAACTCCGCGCCGTCATGACGTCACACACGACAACACCCTTACGTCACGGGTCAAGGCCGACGCGTGGGATCGGACGCTTCTGTTAACCCTTTTTTTTAAAGACAAAAAACACTAATCAGCTACTGAAGCATCTTTATCTTATATGGGTTGCAGCGGTTACGACCCCTGGGGAGGTGGGTGGGTATTCATGCATGGCTGTCTTCACTTACACGTTGTAGCTACGCAAGGCGTCTAAATTAGTTTATATTTAGTTTGCCCCCCACCCAAAACACCCCTTTTCCCGCGCTTGTCCCGTTAGTGTCATTAGGCTTGTTGTGGAAAGTGTGTGTGTTTTTGTTTCCGCCATATTTGTGACGTCATGAGTCAAAGCAGACGGGCGGGATCGGACGCTTCCGTATTTCCATTTTTTATTACAGACAACGCACTGTCCCCCATCATATCCATAACTACCAAAGACATGAGCAAAGCACTTTACCAAAATTCACACACGACGAACAGAAAAAAAATACAATGACTTAGACATAAAAAAACCAAAATCGTTAACTCACTAAAAATATTACACTGAAAGCAGTCAGCAACGATACCACACACGTGCAATGCTACCACGGAAATTAACCTCATACGCCATGTAACACGCTACCCATAAACACACCACCAGAGAGAGCCACCGACCGCAACAATACGCCACATATAAACACGCCACACATGCAAACTAAACCAAAAACATTCCCTAAAACACAACACAAACACACTATCAACACTCACATTCTTACTACCTTTAAAAAATCGTCTGCTATCAGTAGAAACAATTGTTGGAAGCTTATCGTAGAAAATGTCTTCGCCCACTGCAACAAGCAATGACCTGCTCGTGAATTTCCTTAACTAAATTTACGTCCGTTCTCTGTGCTCATCCCGAAAATGCGGAGAACATATGTTACTTTGGTCGGTTTCAAAACTTTCCTTCAGTCTTCACCACACGGGCTTTCCGAGTTAGATGGGTAAAACACCTTCAGTCGAATAACGGAAATAAAACCTCTGATGCAAAAATAAACAGCACAGCCACTTATGATTAAAATGAAAAAATCAACCATCAATCGAATGTAAATACGCAAATACCGTAAAATGTAGCTCGTTTTATATTTACTGTCAAAATAGTCGCAATGAGCGTGCTATTATGCACATTGTCTCAGAGGAAAGTTTTAATCAGTAAGCATCACATGTTTAAAAGAACTAATATGTGGACACTGCTGTTTTCAGTGAAGCTAAGAAGTTGCCTTATTTGATGGACCTAACAGCACAGCAAAATACAATATGCAGGATATATAAACGACCTCACTTACTGTGGTAGTTGACTGGAAAAGCTTGGAAAACTTTGGAAACAGGAAAACGTTTGGAAAACCTTGGAAAAACTACTTAAACGGTAAAGTTGAAAAACTACTGAAACGGTAAACTTGAAAAACTACTGAAACGGGAAACTTGAAAAACTACTGAAACGGGAAACTTGAAAAACTACTTAAACGGGAAACTTGAAAAACTACTGAAACGGGAAACTTCAAAAACTACTGAAATAATTGGAAAATTTCAAAAACTAGTGAAACAGGAAACTTCAAAAACTAGTGGAACAACAGGAAACCAAAAACTACTGAAACAACTGGAAACGCAGAAAGAAACTTGAGCAATTAGTATAGCACTCCAACAGCAAGCGTAGCAGGCAGCGGAATAACGTACAGCTGTTCGTTTCGTCCGTCGCAGCAGTCAGCAAGATCACGTGACTCGAGAGTACCGCCTCTCGTGGTGCCTCGCTTGCACCAGCCGACTGATCGACCAACCGACAAATTGGACGTGTGTCCGTGCTTTGACCGACCGACCGACTAACTTACATTATCGGGAAGTCGGGAGCGTCGGACCACACATACATTAATTCATTAAGTTTACATGAACATAATTTATTTTATTTGTTTTGCCTTTGCTTTATCATGACATATTTCCTCAGGAAGCTATGAATCACTTTGCAGGTTTCAAGAAACATTTTAGATAATAATTGTTGGGATCCATTTCGCCGAATTTGAGGTCTTCACAAATTATGCCAATGCCTAGAAATCGTGATGTAGCTAACAGTCTCTCTCGCAGTTTACAGCTAACAGTTTCATGGAAAAGAGTAGCAATGATCCAGAATTCTTAATTTTCTATCATAGATACAAAGAGATCTATAGGAAGGTGCTGATTACTGCAAAAAAGTCATATAATGACAAAATAATATATAATGTAGAGAATAAAAGAAAAGCAGTCTCGGATGTTATAAAAAAGAAAACGGGAAGAGGCAAACAAACACAGAATAACATATTGCTAATGGAGGGGGATAAGGTAATAAATGATCCACAACACTTAGCAAACTATGTAAACGGGCATTTTTCAAGTATTGCAGAGGAGTTACAGCAAATATGCCCCTAAACAAATATAATTCCTATAACAATGTACAATGATGTTACTTCCAACCTCAGAGAATGCAGTCAATAAAAATGATCAAAAACTAAAAAATAAAAGTTAGTAGGTTTAGATGAAGTACCGATGTGTATACTGAAACAATGCATAGGTATTATACAAGGCCCCGTAACAAATATAAAAAATGAAACCTTCACAAATGGCTCTGGTTCAAATGGCTCTGAGCACTATGGGATTTAATATCTGAGGTCACCAGTCCCCTAGACCTTAGAACTACTTAAACGTAACTAACCTAACGACATCACATACATCCATGCCCGGGGCAGGATTCGATCCTGCGACCGTAACGGTCGCGCGGTTCCACACTGAAGTGCCTAGAACCGCTCTGCCACACCGGCCGGCTAATCCTTCACATCAGGGACATTTCCAGAGCAGTTAAAACGGACAAGAGTTGTACGTTTGCTTAAGAAAGGTAACGCAGAGGACATAGAAAACTACCATCCCATTTCCCTGCTGCCAGCATTCTCAAAAATAATAGAAACAATTATGAAAGGCAGATTAATGAATTACCTCAATAAATACAATCTTTTAAGCGAATCATTTTGGTTTCCAAAGTGGCAAAAATACAGAGTCAGTCATAGTAGAATTCACAAACGATGTACTTGATGCTCTCGATAAGGATGAGAGTGTCACAGGCATATTTTGGATCTTTCTAAGGCCATAGGATCCGCTTAAATAAATTAGAAGTATTAGGAATAAGAGGGGTAGCTAATGACTGCTTTCGATCGTATCTAGCAGACAGGGTACAGAGAGTAGAGATAACACATACTTCAGATAAATCTAAACATTTAGTAAAACACCTATCAGATCCAAAATACATCAATATAGGTGTTCTGCAAGATAGTATATTAGGACCAATACTATTCCTGATATACATCAATGAGTTTCCCAGTAGTGTTACTCATGGTGAAAAAATTCTATTTCCTGATGACAGCATTATTTTAGTCACTGAGATGACAAGAGAACTCCTTGCAGAGAAAGCAAATGAAACTCTCAAGGAAGTTTATGATTGTTCAATAAGCAATAAAGTGACATTGAACGAAAAGAAAATTAATGCTATGAATTTCAGTTTGAAGAGGGAAAAGACAATGTCAAATTAAATGTAGCTGGTACCTCTATAGACAGTGTAACAAATGTAAAATTTCTAGGAATGAATATTGATTCTCAGTAGAAGTGGTGTGAACAAACAAAGGTACTTGTAAACAGAATGCCATCAGTATGTTACGCACTCAGAATCCTATCCACAGTGTGTAACGTGCGAGGTGTTTTAGTTCCACATTATTCATATGTTCACTCAATTCTTCGCTACTGAGCCGTGGCTGGCTCGTGTTATGCTTTTCATTAAACCTTGGTTGCTATTCTGTGATTAGTCTCCCGCTGTTATCGTGATTATGCTGATATCCTCTCTCTCCGCGAGTCGCAGCAGCAGCGTGTATCGATATTCGCACCCTTGTACTATGTTTGGCTCGTGCTTATCGTTTCTGGCTGTGCTGTGTGCGGGCTGTTGCTCGTTTGGCATGGAGCAGCGAGGAAGTCTCCGTGTCGCATGTCTGGCTAGGCCTGCTGGCGGCGTCCACGCGCGGTCGGAGTGTGAGGGGCTGTTCCCATTGCTAAGAGGTCCGTGGCTCACCGATCCCGGACACGAAAGTTTAGTCTTTTCTTAATCTACCAGCCAGCCCCAACTGTTCACAATGTGTCCTTTGAATTTCGTTGTGGGCTGTTGGGACATTCCTGTGAGCAACAACGTGTGTTTTCAAGTTGACGAAATTCTAGCCGCCCTCCTGTGTAGTTTAAATTAATTTGATTATTTCGGAATTGAAGTGCACCAGCAAAATCTTCTGCCTTGTGGCCGTTAGCGTTCCAGTTACCTGCCCTGGCAGGCAGAATATTTTTCTCGTCGTGTTGTGGCTGTCCAGCATGGTATGTAGTTTGACAGCTGAATGTGTAATTCGTTGTGAGTGCCGATACCTTCTGCGTTGTTCCATTGAGCTGCCTATAGCGTGCTGGTCGGGTGGAGCGGAAGTTACCCTGTCGCTGGGACCAGTGACTGCCTGTCAATTGGGTTGCCTTCAGATTGAGATGGGCCGACTGCCTGTCTCACCTAAGCGAACGGTAGTGTTTGAATTCCAGGCTGACCTTTTGGAACTTCTGAGCGCCGTTTGATGTTCTGCCTTTTCTTATTTATCCATGTTGTTTGCTTCTGTATGGCTTCTAGGCGATTTTAAATTAAAGTTGTTTTGGCCTTACGGCGTGAGATTGTTTGGGCCTTCAGCCTAATTGAGAGAAATGTTTTAAGTGAGGGTTCTGCCTTTTAAAATTCTAATTCTTATTTTTCAGTCTTAAGTGATTGGCCCTCAGCTGGTTTTAAATTAGTTGTTTTGCTCTTGAAGCGTGAGATTGAAAGGCGCATTTAACAGGGAATTAAGTTCTAAATTTAATGTTTGGCTAGCTCTGTTTTTAATGTTTTCTTATTCCTGTAATGTTTGTCAAATGAATAAAGTAGTATGTTCGAGTGTAACTGACAGCCACACATTTTGGGCCCTTTCCGCAAATTAAACTCTCTGTCCTGTGCTGCGGGTATAGCAGGGGATCTCACTGATTGGTCTTGGATTATTCCGGGCACACCTTTTCCTTTACATTCGCTCCTGAGGAGAAGTTTGGCCTTTGCGAATGCACTAAGCCTATTGTACATCGAACTGTTGCCGCTTTGGCCGTTAAGGCTGCAGCTGACGACTATGATCTGGCACATCTATTGACCCATCAGGCTTCTCAGTTACGAGATTTGTTGCACAGTTTTCCCCAGCTCCTGAGTGGTCACTTGGGTGTTACTAACTGTTTTGGTTGGCAGGAGAGCCAACACCGTGTTACTAGAAGCAGGCCGAAAGGCACGCGTTTTAGATCACGCAGGCTGGCGTGAGGTCTGGAACAGGACAAGGAAATTAGAATTTAGAAAAACGGACGTAGCTGGTGGAATACTTAACTTTAATCCATTAATGGTGAACGTCGGTCTTGACGGTACATGATTCATTATCAATAGTAACTGATAATGGCGCCTTGCTAGGTCGTAGCAAATGACGTAGCTGAAGGCTATGCTAAACTATCGTCTCGGCAAATGAGAGCGTATTTTGTCAGTGAACCATCGCTAGCAAAGTCGGTTGTACAACTGGGGCGAGTGCTAGGAAGTCTCTCTAGACCTGGCGTGTGGCGGCGCTCGGTCTGCAATCACTGATAGTGGC
This sequence comes from Schistocerca serialis cubense, assembly GCF_023864345.2. Classification (NCBI taxonomy): domain Eukaryota; kingdom Metazoa; phylum Arthropoda; class Insecta; order Orthoptera; family Acrididae; genus Schistocerca; species Schistocerca serialis. The sequence continues at coordinate 62,906,787 of NC_064638.1, read as the reverse complement.
GAAACGTGGGTCCGACGTATACTAACGGACCGCGGCCGATTTAAAGGCTACCACCTAGCAAGTGTGGTGTCTGGCGGTGACACCACATTCCTCCCCCACAAATCGGCTTACGGTGGTGGCATAAGGCTTCCGTCCGCCGTGGGGAGGACCCCATGTTGACGTATGCAACGAGGTGGGGAGCCTAACAACAGGCGAGGCTGTGCCACCCGCACCCTGCCATTCGGACCGCGGGGAGCTAGGAAACGCCTGAAAACCTGCTCCAGGGTGCACGCTAACTTGCGGTGTATGCGCCCGCAGAGAGACAGGAGGGGCCGAAGGGTCGACCTCCATCGGGCCGGGGCACCCGACGGGCGAAGACGACATAAGGTCCGGAGCGGGCAAGAGTTCCATGTCGGAGGACATCCGGTCACGGGAAGCGATCGGCGGCGCGTGACCCAGGGAGGCGCCCGGTGGTTGCAGCGACGCGTCCACTGCGGGCGTCGCCGGCAGGAGAACAGGCGGCGGCGGCGGTGGCGGCGGCGCGTCGCCATGGGGCAAAATGGAAGGCAGCGTCGGTAGCATCTGAGGCTGAGACGAGCCAGTAGATGGGTCCCCAGGGCGCTGACCGGACGGCACCGTCGCTGAAAGCAGACGGGGAGCGGCAGATCCCATGCGACGACAGAGGCGCAGCTGGTTGAGATGCCGGCGCACCTCACCAGAGGCCCCCAAAACCAGATACATAGCGCGTCCGATGCAGCGAAGAATGCGCCCTTCGAGCCAACGCCGTGAACCTCGGTAGTGACGATAGTAGACAACGTCGCCTGGAGCAAAAGCAGGTGTCTGCCGCTGCACAGGAACCTGATGCGGGGGATGTAGCAAAAACATCAAAGTTCGATTATGACGACCGTGGAGCAACTCAGCCGGCGAGCGACCATCTCGAGGTTGAGAGCGATACGAGGACAAAAAGAGCAATAACGCGTCCTCCCGAGAATGCGACTCTTTTAACTTCAACATCTGTGACTTGAAAGTCCAGACCAATCGTCCAGCGGCACCGTTTGACTGTGGCGAAAACGGCGCGGACGTCAGATGTCGAATACCAATGGCGTTGCAGAATGACTGAAATTCTGCAGACATGAATTGTCTGCCATTGTCGGAAACAATAGTCTGTGGAAGACCTTCAATGCAAAAGATAGCAGATAACGCTTGGATGGTGGCAGATGACGTCGTGGAAGACATCCGGACAACAAAAGGAAAATTTCTGAATGAATGTACCACAACCAACCAGCGAGCATTCCAGAATGTACCAGCAAAATCGATGTGTAAGCGTTGCAAAGAGGAAGTGGCTTTAGGCCATGCAAAGAATTTCCGCGGTGGGGCTGATTGTTGTTCGGCACACACCATGCAAGAAGAGCACATATTCGTAATCGCGGCATCGATTGCGAAATATGTACAGTGCTGACGATCAAGTTGTTTTTTTCTCACTATACCCCAATATCCTTGGTGGAGAAGCTTTAAGACAGAGGACTGTAACGAACGTGGGACCACGACCCTGGACTGATCATTATCAGAACGCAACAGCAGAACACCACGTCAAACAAAAAGTTTCTCCTTATGAGCAAAAAATCGTCGAACCAACGGATCCCCGATCCGTGACTTTGGCAAGGGCCATTGCATAGCAACAAAACGCAGAACGGTATCAAGGACAGGGTCAGCAGCTGTGGCTGTAGCTACAAGACGAAAATCAATCGGAAACGATTCGACCACGTCATCAGTTGCTGCATCAATGAACATGCAAGCAAGTTCGGAGAAATCGAAAGCTCTATCCGCAGCAACAGGCAAATGGGACAACGCATCAGCGTTTCCGTGCTTAGCAGTGGACCAATACAAGATATCGTAGTGGTACTGCGAGAGGAAAATAGACCAGCAAATGAATTTCTGCGCTGTACGTGGAGATACAGGCTTGTTCGGATGAAAAAGCGATGTCAAAGGTTTGTGGTCTGTGATGATGGTAAAGTGACGACCATACAAGAAATCATGAAACTTTTTAACACCAAATACGAGAGCCAATGCTTCTTTCTCGATCTGTGAATAATTTCTTTGCGCAGACGAGACCAATTTGGACGCAAAGGCAATAGGGCGATGGTGCGATCCATCTTTGTGCGCAAGCACAGCAGCGATCCCGAATTCCGATGCATCTACCATCAACAAAAGGGGCTTCTGGGGATCGAGTGGCGTAAGGCAAGTATTGGAAAGCAACGCCGATTTCAACTAGCGAAAGGCGCGTTCGCATTCCGTCGTCCAGACGAACGGAACACCTTTATGGTGTAAGCGATGAAGCGGAGCTGAAATGGAAGAGGCATGCGGCACATATTTATGATAATAGTTGATTTTTCCCAGCACACTCTGTAGCTGCTTCAAATTCTGCGGCGAATGCAAGTCTTGTATGGCACGGAGGTGCTCGGGACTAGGATGTATGCCTTGGGCATTGAGTACATGTCCCAGGTATGGCAAGTCACGAGCAAAAAACACATATTTGTCCTTCCGCAAGGGAAGACCATTTTGTCGCAAGATCTGAAATAATGTTCTGATATTGGCCAAATGTTCTTCTTCCGTCTTTCCAGAGATCACAATATCGTCCAGATAATTTGCTGTAGTAGGGACCGACGCACACTTTGTAGATATTGCTGAAACAATGCAGGTGCGGATGCACACCCGAATGGCAGTCGTTTGAATCGATACAAACCAAGATGCGTGTTAACCACCAAAACGCGCTGGGATTCTTCGTCCACCATTATTTGCAAGTATGCATCTGCGAGGTCCAACTTCGAAATATATTTACCCTGGCTCAGTTTGTCAAAAAGATCTTACAGGTGGGGTAAAGGAAAAGTTGCAATCACTAGTTGTGGATTCACTGTTGCCTTGAAGTCCACACAAAGTCTCAATTTTCCAGAAGGTTTTGGCAAAATGACTAAGGGTGATACCCAGAGAGAAGCCTGCACATGTTCAATTACACCTTGTGATTCCAAATCGTGTAATGTTTTTGCGATCTCATCACGCAATGCGTGGGGAACATTGCGCGCTCTGAAAAATTTCGGTTACGCGTTTACTTTCAGTTCCAAATGTGCTTTATAGTTCTTAGCGCAACCAAGGCCCGGTGCAAAAATGTCTGCAAATTCTTCACATAGACGAGAAACACTGTCTGAAGGCACAGTCTGGTTCACTGATAGGACCTGATTTACTATAGACAAGTTAAACAACTGAAATAAATCTAAACCAAACAAGTTCACTGCAGAAGAAGAACGAAGGACGTTAAATGACACAAGTTTTGTTTGTCCTTTGTATGTTGCAAGAAGGCTGCACTGTCCTAACACAGGGATCTCTTGACCTGAATAACTAGTTAACTTAACATTTGCGGCACGCAACGGAGGTGTGCCCAGCTGTATGTACGTGTCTTGATTGAGCAGTGAAACTGCAGCTCCGGTATCGAGATGAAATGGTATCACTTTGCCGTTAATGTCCAAGTCTACAAAAAGTTTATTGTCCTGCTGATGACAAGAGCAACTGTCTCGTGCAACATGAACTGACACTGGTACATCATCACTTGTGACTTGATGGGATTTCCGGCGATATCGACGCACACTATTTGTGGGACGAACACAGTCACTGTTAGAGAGAGTGGCACTGAGCGGTGTGGAATGAACTACATGAATTTCCATGGGCGAAGTTTCACGAGCCTGAGTATCCTTGGTTCGAATTCGGCGTGAAGCAAAGGGCCTGGAATTATTGTGAGTTTCCGATCTGAGCTTTTTCTGGCAAACACTCTGAACATGTCCTTCTTTATTACAGAAAAAGCAAATAGCCTGGCGTGACGGGCAATTCTCACGCGAATGTCTAGTAGCACACCACGGGCATGATTTTAGCACTGCATTTCCTTTCCTGCGCGGCACACGTGGCTGAGAGCCTGGCGGCAGCGGCGCGGCGAGGGCTGTTTACTGCTCCGTGCAGCTCGCCCGGCGGGCCGCTTAACCTGAAGCTGGTGAAGTTTCAAATGATTCCTGAGCAAAGTCAAGTGTGTCCTGCCAATCCAATATGTCCATCACTTGTAGAAAGGAGGGATTGACTAGTTTCAAAATCTGTTCCCTTATACTAAGATCAGAAACGTTCTGTGCAATTGCGTCACGTACCATAGTATCTGAATAAGGGAATCCACATTGACACTCAAAAGCACAATCCCTAGTAAGGCCTTGCAAGGTTGCAACCCACTCCCGATTAGTCTGACCTGCCGTACGTTTTGTACGAAAGAAGGTATACCTCTTCGCAAATACATTGACTGATTCTTTGAAATATGCATCTAATGCAGACAAAATTTCGTCGTAGGACAGAGTTGCTATATCGCATCGGGGAAATAATTAGTCTATCACACGGTACGTGGTCACCCCAACGGATGATAACAAAAAAGGCTGCCACTCGTTACCTTGAATTCTGTAGGCGGCGAGATGGAATCCTAATTGGCGTGACCACTCCGTCCAGCTTTCCAGTGCAGCATCAAAAGGTCAAAAAGTTGGTGCAACAGCGTGTTGTGGCTGCGTTAGTGGTGGAGCGGCTGCTGCCACATCGTTTTGCATCGGACGTTGCCCCGGGACGAGGTGTCCAAGGGCGTCCAAGGCCTGCGTCTGCTGATTCTGTAAGCGATAAAATTCGGACAGTACATCTGGAGATTGTGGCGAAGCCATTACACAAGTAAATCAGGGCAATATCGATAAGAACGCGGTTGTGCCTAGTCGCAAATGTTTTGGTTGGCAGGAGAGCCAACACAGTGTTACTAGAAGCAGGCCGAAAGGCACGCGTTTTAGCTCACGCAGGCTGGCGTGAGGTCTGGAACAGGACAAGGAAATTAGAATTTAGAAAAACGGACGTAGCTGGTGGAATACTTAACATTAATCCATTAATGGTGAACGTCGGTCTTGCCGATACATGATTCATTATCAATAGTAACTGATAATGGTGCCTTGCTAGGTCGTAGCAAATGACGTAGCTGAAGGCTATGCTAAACTATCGTCTCGGCAAATGAGAGCGTATTTTGTCAGTGAACCATCGCTAGCAAAGTCGGCTGTACAACTGGGGCGAGTGCTAGGAAGTCTCTCTAGACCTGCCATGTGGCGACGCTCGGTCTGCAATCACTTATAGTGGTGACACGCGGGTCCGACGTTTACTAACGGACCGCGACTGATTTAAAGGCTACCACCTAGCAAGTGTGGTGTCTGGCGGTGACACCAGACTAACTCTCTTGATTATCATATCCATCTGTGCGACAATATTCCGGTTAGGCAGTTCCCATATCGCTTCTCACCCCCTCGATTATCATATCCATCTGTGCGACAATATTCCGTTTAGGCAGTTCCCATATCGCTTCTCACCCCCTAAAGTGAAGATACTCAAGTCTAAAATATGTCAGATGCTCCAACAAGAAGTGATTAGGCCTTCTACATCTGCGTATCCTTCCCCAATATTTCTTGTACCTAAAGATGAGGGGCGCGATTTCAGACCTGTAGTTGCCTACCGCCGTTTAAACGTTAGGGTTGTACTTGCTTTGCCGGCGCTAATTGATTTACGGTCTTTGATTTGAATCAGGCCTATTATCAGATTCCCTTGGCTAAAAATATAAACATGTTACTGCGTTTTGTACTGATTGGAACTTGTTTGAGTTTAACAGAGTTCCTTTTGGGCTAGCGACTGGTGCAGCTCTGCTTACTCGTTTTCTGGATAATATCCTTGGCGACTTGAACTTAGTCTGTGCGTACAACTGTTTGGACGACTTAGTTACCTATATCTGTTCGTTTCAGTACCATTTGGAGCATATCTAGCAAATTCTTTTAAGTTACAGGCAGCCGGGCTGACCGTTAAGCCTAGTAAGATGACGCTAGCCAAGCAGCAGATAGCTTTCTTGGGTCATATAGTTTCAGGTCAGAGTATTTGCATTGACCAAGAGCGAACTAAAGCCTTGCGGGCTTTGCCTTCACCTACTGATAAGCGAAGAACTGCTAAATACACAGGCATGGCGAACTACTTCAGGCGTTTCGATCCCAATTTTGCTCAGTTGGCGGCACCCTTAAATCAGTTACGGCGGAAGGGTGCGCGTTTTGAATGGGGACCCGCCCACGAAACCGTCTCTGAGCACATTAAGGAGCAATAGCCAGTCATCCGGTTCTTGGAGTACCCGGTTTTAATAAAAGGTTTGTTGTTCAAACTGACGCTTTTAATGCCGGTATTTCAGCTGTTCTCCTCCAGGAGTTTGAGAGGCAGATACAGCCTCTAGCCTACGCATCGGTTAACTGATGCCGAACTTAGGTACTCTGTCTACGAGTGCGAGGCTTTGGCCGTTTTATTTGCGTTGGAGAAGTACCACTTCTACCTTGAACATCGGGTTTTCCAATTAGAAACGGACAAGCAGACTTTGAGCTGGGTGTTGGCTAGGCCACGTAAAACTGGCCATATTGCCAGATGGGCGGTACGTATTTCGGTATTTCAGTATAAAGTTAAACATGTGAGAGGCTCTGAAAATATCCTTGCGGATGTCCTCAGCCGGATGTTCGCCGAAACTACACCTAGTAAGGGAAACCAGCAGGTAGAGGGAGACTGTCTTAATTGTAGAGTGTCGGGTGAAATTCTCCTCTTGTTTGAAGATGTTGCTGAGCATCAGGATCAGGACTTTGTTTTGGGCCAGATTAAGCAACGTGTGTTGGCAGGAGAGCTGTCGGATGAGTATGTTGTTAAGAGTAGTATTCTCTGTAAGAGGGTGGGCGATGCTAAGCAGTGCAAGATCTGTTTGCCTGTAGCTTTGGTGCGTCCTGTTTTTCGTTATTTAGGACCTTTACCTAGTAATAAGAAGGGTCATCGATATGTGCTAGTTATTATCGAGGCGTTCTCCAGATTTACTTGGCTCCTCCCGAGCCATAACGTTATCGCTCCCACCACTTTTTCTCTTTTAACTAATGTCTTCAGTGTTTTTGGCCCACCTAAGTAGCTTGTTAGCGATAATGCTCCTGCTTTCCTTTCGGCTCCTTTCAAGGCCTTCTGTTTTCAGAACGGTGTCAAGCATATCACAACCACCCCATATTATCCGCAGGGGTCCTATGCGGAAAGAGTTAACCGAAATCTTAAGTCCGCATTGATTATTTATCATCAGAAAACGCCTAGTAAATGGGACTCCAGTCTTCCTTGGCATAGTTTTGCCTTTAATACCGCCAGTCATGAAGTTTTGCGAGCTACGCCCGCCTCCTAGATCCTTTCGTATCCCATTAATTCCCCTCTTTCGAACTTGTGGGGAATTCAAGATCTTATTCCACGAGATATTAGTCCTCAAGTTATCAAGGGAAACTGGAACCAGGCCAGACGAAATATACTCAGAGCACATTATAAACAGGCTGAGCGTTATAGTAGTAATCGAGAAATCTTTAAGGGGAGGCCAGGGGATCAAATCTATGTCCGCAATTTCCTGGGCAGGCAGGTGCGTGGCGGGAATCTTAGTAAATTTACTCCCCATTTTCTGGGGTCTTGCACCATGATGCGTATGTTAGGCCCGGTAAATCTGTTGGTCAAGGATACTGTTCGGGTAAGCAGTATCGGGTTCACCTTAGCCAAGTTAAGTTCAGGTAGCTTAGGGTTTGAGTCACCCCCTCCCTGTGTTGAGTTTAAGGGGGAAGGTTGAGCTGTGGCTGGCCCGTAATATGTTTTTCATTAACCCTTGGTTGCTATTCTGTGATTAGTCTCCCACACTTATCGCGGTTGTGCTGTTATCCTTTCTCTTCACGAGTCGCAGCAGCAGCATGTATCGATATTCGCACCCTTGTACTATCTTTGGCCTCACGGTTATCGCTTCTGGCTTTGCCCTCTTCGTATGGAGCAGCGAGGAAGTCTCCATGGTGCGGGTCTGGCCGGGAACGCTGGCGGCATTCACGTGTGGTTGGAGTGTGAGGGGCTGTTCCCATTGCTACGACGTCCTTGCTTCACCGATCCCATACACGAAAGTTGAGTCTTTACTTAATCTACCAGCCAACCCCAACTGTTCACATTGTCTCTTTTGAATTTCGTTGTGGGCTGTTGGGACATTCCTGTGAGCAACAATGTGTATTTTCAAGTTGGCGAAAAACTAGCCGCCCGCCTATGGAGTTAAACTTAACTTAATTATTTTTGAATTGAAGTGCACCAGCGAAAACTTCTCCCTTGTGGCCGTTAATGTTCTGGTTACCTGCCCTGGCGTTGACGTAAATTCGGGTAGTGTATTTTTCTCGCCGGCCAGAGTGGCCGACCGGTTCTAGGCGCTACAGTCTGGAACTGCGCGACCACTACGGTCGCAGTTTCGAATCCTGCCTCAGGCATGGATGAGTGTGATGTCCTTAGGTTAGTTAAGTTTAAGTAGTTCTAAGCTCTAGGGGACTGATGACCTCATCAGTTAAGTCCCATAGTGCTCAGAGCCATTTGAACCATTTGTATTTTTCTCCTTGTGTTGTGGCTGTCCTGCACGGCATGTAGTTTGACAGCTGAATGTGTAATTCGTTGTGAGCGCCAATACCTTCTGCGTTGTTCCATTGAACTCCCTGTTGTGTGCTGGTCGGGTGGAGACGAAGTTATCCTGTCGCCTCATCAGGTGACTGTCTGTCAGTTGGGTTACTGTCGGAGTGAGAATTGTTGGGCAATCTGCCTGTCTCACCTAAGCAAGCGTTAGTGTGTGAATTCCAGGCCGACCCTAGGAAAGTTCTGAGCGCCGTTTGATGTGCTGCCTTTTCTTATTTGTCCTTGTTGTTTGTGTATGGTTTCTAGCCGATTTAAAAGTAAATTTGTTTTGCCCTTAACGTGTGAGATTGTTTGGGCCTTCAGCCTAATTTAGAGAAATGTTTTAAAGATGAGGCTTTCTGCCTTTTAAAATTCAAATTCATGTGCTTCATTCTTAAGTGATTGGCCTTCAGTTGGTTATAAATTAAACTTGTTTTGCCCTTGAACTGTGACATTGAAAGGCGCATTTAGCCGGGATTTGAGGTATAAAATTAATGTTTGGCTAGCTCTGTTATTAATGTTTTCATATTCTTGTAATGTTTGTCAGATGAATAAAGCAGTATGTTCGAGTGTAATTGAGAGCCACTCATTTTGGTCCCTTTCCACAAATTTAACTATCTGTCCTGTCGTGCGGGTATAGCAGGGGATCTCAGCTATGTCATATTTTTTTGGGGAACAAAAATGGCTCTGAGCACTATGGGACTCTACTGCTGTGGTTATCAGTCCCCTAGAACTTAGAACTACTTAAACGTAACTAACCTGAGGACATCACACACATCCATGCTCGAGGCAGCATTCGAACCTGCGACCGTAGCAGTCGCACGGTTCCGGACTGCCCGCCTAGAACAGCGAGACCACCGCGGCCGGCGTTGGGGAACAAATGAACAAAATATGAACACAATTTTCAAACTCTAGAAAAGAACCATAAGAATAATAACCAAAAATAGTAGTCGAGCTCATTGTAAAGATCTGTTCAAAACACTGGGGATTTTACTGCTCGATGGGAATACATTTACCAGTCAGTTGTACACATCAAAAATAACATTGGTAATTACTGCACAAACATCTTTGTCCATGACCACGGAACAAGAGCTGAGCTCAACTTACATTTGCCAAGAAAAAATAAACGTAAAAGTCAAAACAGCATTTTCTACCAAGGAATAAAACTGTACAATAAAATACCAAAAGAGATTAAAGAAATTATAAAAATACACTTATTTAATACCGCAGCTAAAATGTACCTGTTATGCACTACATTTTATACCGTGAAGGATTACTTAGATAAAACGGTAGGGGTTTGGTAAAGAACAGTTATACAAATAAATAACAATAATGATTATAAAACATCCAACATTCCATATAACACCTACAAATTATGTTTTTTCCTTATTTTTTTCTTTTCTAGAAATACTTACCCGCAAGCTATGCATAGCACAATACTAACACCTCTTCCTCTTTCTGAGCTCAATATTACAGAGGGATGCTGACTCACTTTTTCAGGATTGCAGATGGGAAGTTGCAGTACAGAAAATGGCTCAGATATCACTAGTGTGTGTGTGTGTGTGTGTGTGTGTGTGTGGGTGTGTGTGTGTGTGTGTGTAGTAAGTGAAGTGTTATGAAACAATGTGTGTATAGTGTGTGCAGTGACTGATAGTGAAATATGAGTGATCAGTGTGGCATATCATTATTTAATAATTTTTTTAAAAGTATTGTATATCAGGAATAAGTTCAAATGGTTCAAATGGCTCTGAGCACTATGGGACCCAACATCTATGGTCATCAGTCCCCTAGAACTTAGAACTACTTAAACCTAACTAACCTAAGGACACCACGCAACACCCAGTCATCACGAGGCAGAGAATCAGGAATAAGTCTAATGATTGTCTCTGACTAGAAGTCTGTAAATGTATGTGCATACGAATTAGCTTATTTTAAATTGGTCATAACTTGTAAATAGTTTGACATGTCCCATATCCATGTAAAACCACATCTACAGATGAATACAGCTACTAACTACTACTACTACTACTACTAATACTACAACTTCACGACTGTATCTTCTGTATGTTCTGAAAAGCAGTTTTCATCCATTCCAAAAATCTCTGGGTCCCAGCTCCATTAGTAACACAGTGTAGGTGCATTTCTTCCATTGGATTATCCATTTCTTTACCTGCAGCTTTACCACAGCTTTTTATGGCATTTTCCGTTCAAAAACAGCCGAGCCAAATCCCAATTCTTTTTCTGTGTAACAATAAGCGATATCTCGTAGAACATAACGTCACAACTAGCGAAAGGTGCAGGGCGGCGCTGCAGTCGTTGAGTGTAGTCGGACGGGACGTGCGTTGTGTGGGCTGCCACGAAATTTGTCGGTCGGTCGATAAATTGTGTGTGTGTGTGTGTGTGTGTGTGTGTGTGTGTGTGTGTGTGTGTTTAAGGTCCTTGAGGAATTCAAAACGTTTGATTCTAGAGAGAAACGTGTGAAGAACTGTGGCTCAGGTTTAGAAGAAAAGCTGACCATGTGTTTCATGGACATGTGCCTTGTGGAATATAAGAAGTATTAGAGATAAAGTTAGTGAACTGCTTATAGATGTTGACTCTGAAATTATTGGTATATCAGAGCACTACTTAAATAATTTGGCAATTCAGAGGCCCTCCTTTACCAGGCTACAGATTAGCTGGCTGTTTCTCAAGGAGTTCCTTGTGTACGTGAAAAACAGTATTCCATTTGAGTCCATAGACGTATCAAGACACTGCACTGAACAGATATTTGAATGCTGTGTAGAGTTAGTTGAATTTAGTAAAACTAAACTTCTAACTGTTGTTGTTTATAGGTCCCCTAACTCCGACTTCAGAGCATTTCTGATCAAGCTAGAGAGGGTTCTTGATTCACTTTGTAGGGAGTACCAGAAACTAGTTACATGTGGTGACTTCAATATTAATTTTGTATATGACTGTGCAAGAAAAAGGATGTTGGTAGATCTAAATTCACACGATCTGATGCAAACTGTGTTTTTTCCAACTACAGTGCTGGGGAACAGTAGCACAGCCATAGACAATATTTTTATTCATTCTTCATTACTAGATGGTCATTCTGTTTGTAAGAGCGTGAATGGTCTTTCAGACCACGATGCACACATTTTAGCACTAATAGGCTTTTGTACTCAAACCAATGTCACATTTAATTACCAACTATGTAGGAAAGTTAACCCAACGGCAATAGCGAGTATTTTAAAAATTGTCGAGGAACAAGAGTGGCAGGATGTTTATAGCACCGATAACATAGGTGATAAATACAGTTCTTTACTTAACACATATCTAATACTCTTTGAGAGTTGCTTTCCATTACACCATTCTAAACGGGGTACTAGCAGTAATGGTCAGCCCAGGGGGCTCACTAGTGGGATAAGGATATCATGTAGAACAAAGAGGGAATTATATCAAAATATTGTAAGTAGTCACAATCCGGCTACAGTAGCCCATTACAAACAGTATTGTAAGGTGCTTAAAATGTTATTAGGAAGGAAAGAGTATGTGATATGCAAATAGAATAGCTAATTCACAGGATAAAATTAAAACCATATGGTCAGTTGTGAAGGAAGTGTCTGGTCAGCAGCATAAGGTAGACGATATAAAGTCAGTTCACAGTAAAAATATTTCTGTTACTGATAAAACAGATATATGTACAGTATTTAACAATCATTTTCTGAGCATTGCTGGTGAATTAAATAAAAATTTAGTTTCCACAGGAAATCATATAACTTCCTTGGCAAATGTCTTTCCGAGATTGATGTCTGAAATACTCCTCTGTGATACAGACAAGAGGGACACTGAGTCAATAATTAAATCACTGAAGACTAAGGACTCTCATGGTTATGATGGAGTGTCTAGCAGAATATTAAAGTACTGTGCTGCGCATGTTAGCCCTGTATTAAGCCATATTTGTAATTTTTCCTTTACGAATGGTCAGTTTCCTGAGCGATTAAAGTAATCAGTAGTAAAGCCGCTTTATAAAAAGGGAGAACGGGGTAATATAGATAATTTTAGACCCATTTCTATGTCACCAGTGTTTCCTAAAGTTATTGAAAAGGCTTTGTTTGTAAGGATAATTGATCACTTTATATCATACGATTCGCTATCAAATGTGCCGTTCGACTTTAGAAGTCGTTTAACAACTGAAAATGCTATATTCTCTTTTCTCTGTGAGGTATGGGATGGGCTAACCAAAACGTTTCGAACGCTTGGCGTATTTTTTGATTTAACTAAGGCATTTGATTGTGTTCATCGCAAAATATTTCTCCAGAAGTTGGACCATTACGGAATACGGGGAGTAGCTCACAATTGGTTCATCTCTTACTTTAGCAACAGGCAGCAAAAGGACATTATTCACAACGATGAAAACAGGTGTGATGTGGGATCTGAGTGTGGTATTGTCAATTGGGGGGGGGGGGGGTGCCCCAGGGATCAGTGTTGCGGCCACTCCTGTTACTTGTTTATATAAATGATATGCCCTCTAGTATTACGGGTAACCCTAAAATATTTCTGTTTTCTGATAACACTAGCTTGATAGTAAAGGATGCTGTGTGCAACATTGGCTCGGATTCAAATAGTGCAGTACATGACCTCAATTCATGGCTTGTATAAAATAAACTAAAGTTAAATCACAGTAAGACTCAGGTTTTACAGTTTCTAACACACAATTCAACAAAACCTGACGTTTTAATTTCACAGAACGGGCATATGGTTAGTGAAACTGAATAGTACAAATTTCTAGGTATTCAGCTAGATAATAAGCTGTCGTGGAAAGACCACGTTCAGGATCTTATTCAAAGACTTAATACTGCCATTTTTACTATTCAAACGGTATCAGAAGTGAGTTATACTTCGACAGGAAAATTAGTCTACTTAGCTTATTTTCATTCGCTTATGTCTTAGGGTATTATATTTTGGGATAGCTCTTCCCATTGTAGAAGGATATTTTTGGCTCAGAAACGGGTGGTTCGAGCAATAAGTGGTGCAAGTTCAAGAACCTCCTGTCGACTTCTGTTCACGAGTCTGGGTATTTTGACATTGGCCTCTCAATATCTATGCTCCTTATTGTCGTTTTTGTTACCAATATTAGTTTATTCTCAAGAATAAGCAACTTCCACTTGGTTAATGTTGTGTTGGCAGAAGAACCAACACCGTGTTAATAGTGGAGGCCGAAATGCACGCGTTTTAGCTCACGAAGGCTGGCGTGAGGAGGAAAGAACTATACTGACGTGAGGTCTGGAACATGACAAGGAATTTGAATTCAGAAAGCGGACGTAATTAGTTTGATACTTAACTTTAATCCATTAATGATGAACGTCGCTCTTGATGGTACATGATTCACAATTTTATCAGTTCAGAATACATTATTGAAGAATATGGCGCCTCGCTAGCAAATGACGTAGCAGAAGCCTATGCTAAACTGTCGTCTCTGCAAATGAGAGCATATGTAGTGAGTGAAGCATCGCTAGCAAAGTCGGCTGTACAACTGGGGCGAGTGCTAGGGAGTCTCTCTAGACTAGACCTGCCGTTTGGCGGCGCTCGGTCTGCAATTCACTGATAGTGGCGACATGCGGGCCCGACGTATGCTAACGGACCGCGGCCGATTTAAAGGCTACCACTTAGCAAGTGTGGTGTCTGGTGGTGACACCACATTCCTCCCCTGCAAATCGGCATACAGTTGTGGTATAAGGCCTCCGTCCGCCATGGGGAGGACCCCATGTTGTCGTGTGTGACGAGGTGGGAGCCTAACAACAGGCGAGGCTGTGCCACCCGAGCCATGCCGTTCGGACTGCGGGGAGCTAGGGAACGCCTGAAAACCTGCTCCAGGGTGCACACCAACCACGCCAACATGCGGTGTATGCGCCCGTAGAGAGACAGGAGGGGCCGAAGGGTCGACCTCCATCGGGCCGGGGCACCCGATGGGGGAAGACGACATATGGTCGGGAGTTGGCAAGAGTTCCACGTCGGAGGACAACAGGTCACGGGAAACGATCGGCGGCGCGTGACCCAGGGAGGTGCCCGGCGGCTGCAGCGACGCGTCCAATGCGGGCGTCGCCGGCGGGAGAACAGGCGGCGGCGGCGGCGGCGCGTCGCAATGGGGCAAAATGGAAAGCAGCGTCGGTAACACCTGGGGCTGAGGTGATCCAGTAGATGGGTCCCCGGGCGCTGACCGGACGGCACCTTAGCTGAAAGCAGAGGGCGAGCGGCAGAATCCGTGTGACGACAGAGGCGCAGCTGATTGAGATGCCGGCGCACCTCACCAGAGGCCCCCAAAACCAAATACATAGCGCGTCCAAGGCAGCAAAGAATGCGCCCTTCGAGCCAACGCCGTGAACCTCTATAGTGGCAGTAGTAGACAACATCGTCTGGGGCAAAAGCAGGTGTCTGCCACTGGACAGGAACATGATGCAGCGGATGTAGCAAAGACATCAAGGTTCGATGATGGCGACCGTGGAGCAACTCAGCCAGCCAGCGACCATCTCGGGGCTGAGAGCAATACGAAGACAAAAAGAGCAATAACGCGTCCTCCCCAGAATGCGACTCTTTCAACTTTCTGTTACTTGAAAGTGCTGACCAATCTTTCAGTGGCACCGTTTGACTGTGGCAGAAACGGCACGGACGTCAGATGTCGAATACCATTGGCCTTGCAGAATGACTGAAATTCTGCGGACATGAATTGTGGGCCATTGTCGGAAGCAATAGTCTGTGGAAGACCTTCAATGCAAAAGATAGCAGATAATGCTTGGATGGTGGCAGATGACGTCGTGGAAGACATCCAGACAACAAAAGTAAAATTTCTGAACGAATCTATCACAATCAACCATCGAGCATTCCAGAATGGACCACTCCAGAATGGACCAGCAAAATCGATGTGTAAGCGTTGCCAAGGGAAAGTGGCTTTTGGCCACACAAAAAATTTCCGCGGTGATGCTGCTCGGTATATGCCATGCAGGAAGAGCACATAGTTGTAATCGCGGCATCTATTCCGAACCAAGTACAGTGCTGACGAGCAAGTTGTTTCGTTCTCACTATACTCAATGTCCTTGGTGGAGAAGCTTTAAGACAGAGGACTGTAAAGATCGTGGGACCACGACCCTGGACTGATCATTATCAGAACGCAACAGCAAAACACCACGTCGAACAAAAAGTCACTCCTTGTGAGCAAAAAATCGTCGAACCAACGGATCCCCGATCCGTGACTTTGACAAGGGCCATTGCATAGCAACAAAACGCAGAACGGTAGCAAGGACACGGTCGGCAGTTGTGGCTGTAGCTACACGGCGAAAATCAATCGGAAACAATTCGACCGCGTCATCAGTTTCCGAATCAATGACCATGCAAGCAAGTGAAATTAGACCAGCGAATGAATTTCTGCGCTGTATGTGGAGGTAAAGGCTTGTTCGGATGAAAAAGCGATGTCAAAGGTTTATGGTCTGTGATTGTGGTAAAGTGACGACCATACAAGAAGTCATGAAACTTTGTAACACCAAATACGAGAGCCAATTCTTCTTTCTCGATCTGTGAGTAGTTTCTTTGCGCAGACGACAGCAATTTGGACGCAAAGGCAATAAGGCGACCGTGCGAGCCATCTTTGTGCACAAGCACAGCACCGATCCTGAAATCCGATGCATCCACCATCAACAAAAGGGGCTTCTGTGGATCGAATGGCGTAAGGCAAGTATTGGAAAGCAACGCCGATTTCAGCCGGCGAAAGGCGCGTTTGCATTCCGTCGTCCAGACGAACGGAACACGGCGCAAGCGATGAAGCAGAGCTAATATGGAAGAGGCATGTGGCACATATTTATGACAATAGTCGATTTTTCCCAGCACACTTCGTAGCTGCTTCAAATTCTGCGGTGAAGGCAAGTCTTGTATGGCATGGAGGTGTGTGGGACTGGGATGTATGCCTTCGGCATTGAGTACATGGCCCAGGTATGGCAAGTCACGAGCAAAGATGACTCATTTGTCCTTCCGTAAGCGAAAACCATTTTGTCGCAAGACCTGAAACAATGTTCTGAGACTGACTAAATGTTCTTCTTCCATCTTTCCGGAGATCACAATATCGTCCAGGTAGTTTGCTGCAGTAAGTACAGACGCACAAACAGTTTGTAGATATCGCTGAAACAATACAGGGTCGGATGCGCACCCGAATGGCAGTCGTTTAGATTGATACAAATCAAATGAGAGCTTATGTAGTCAGTGAACCATCGCTAGCAAAGTCTGCTGTACAACTGGGGAGAGTGCTATGGAGTCTCTCTAGACTAGACCTGCCGTGTGGCGGCGCTCGGTCTGCAATTCACTGATAGTGGCGACACGCGGGTCCGACGTATACTAATGGTCCGCGGCCGATTTAAAGGCTACCACCTAGCAAGTGTGGTGTCTGGCGGTCACACCACGGTTAATACTCGGCAGAAATGAAATCTTCATTTGGATCGGACTTCCTTAACCCTAGTGCAAAAAGGTGTGCAGTATACTG
Organism: Schistocerca serialis cubense; assembly: GCF_023864345.2. Taxonomy (NCBI): domain Eukaryota; kingdom Metazoa; phylum Arthropoda; class Insecta; order Orthoptera; family Acrididae; genus Schistocerca; species Schistocerca serialis. The sequence continues at coordinate 62,889,749 of NC_064638.1, read as the reverse complement.
CTGCATCCATTTTAAATAAGCTGCCACTCGAATTCAAAAATCTTAGCAGTAATCCACGTGCTTTCAAATCGAAACTGAAGTGTTTCCTCATGGGTTACTCCTTCTATTCTGTTGAGAAGTTCCTTGAAAAGTTAAGCTGATTCTTATTGTATTGCTGATAGCGTTTACTTAAACATATGGACTGACTTTTTTCAGGTTCGTTTACATTTATTTTTATCTGTTATAACTTTCATGTTGTAATATCATGTACTGATTCTTTCCATGAGCTTGGAGATTTGCTCCTCAATTTGGTCCTACGGAACTTGACGTGTAAATAAATAAAAATAAAAAGTGGGGCCGTCGGTGATGGGACAGACCAGTCCTGCATGACCGTGTAGTCGAGCACAAAATGCGAAGTGTGCGTAACCGGACAGTCTGCCTGCACTAGTTATAGTGGCCGAGCGTAGAGGACGTGACCGTGTCCAAGGTAATGTTTGACTATGAAAACGTTAAACGTGTCCTTATCCATCCGCTACTACATCCAGAACAGGCTTCTCAATCGTGGTGTGTTTATAATCATGCAGAGTGCGAAAGCAAGTGCAGTAATAAGTAAAACTGTAACCAATGCGTAAATGCAGAAGAAACTATTGGGTCTAAAAAGCGAAATAAGAAATAAATATTTGTTATAAACGAAAACAGTAAGTCTACAGGATACGTCTCGTGCCTAAACTGATCTATGTTATTGTGTTTCTAGTCGGGAGCAACTCAATTAAAGAAACACAGTTGTAAGATATCCCACACTGGCACACGTCCTTCAGGAATGTACGTATTAATAATAAAAAAAACAACAGGTCGTTGCAATGTGCGCTAAAGAGATGATGCTTTGAGAGTTGTTTCTGGTGAAGCTTTCAACGAAATAGGCCTAAAATTAATTCATTTAGGCGCATATTATCGAGAACTCAGCGTTCCAGATGTTATATCAAACCTCTCTAGTGTAAGTAGACATGTCGCAGAAGAGGTTGCTGCAGCCCGGAACCGGTAAGGCCTTCTGTTATTAAGTAAGTTATTAGTAAAACATTGTCTACGACAGTTGCTATGTGGAATGATTTGTAAAAATGTTTCATTATTTGACACAGCACATTACATAAACACAGATTGGTGTCTTGTCAATATCGTTTTACTTACAACTATATTCCCAGGCGTTAAGCTGACGGGAGTAAATATTACCAAAGACGCACAGGAGAGGATGACTGATACGAATATTTTGTTTTTGTCTCCGACCAGGTTTTCAGTACAATAACAGATTTGGAATATCGTGAAAGCGTTCCCTATTGTGTTCCTCCTATAATAGTACTTAGCCACATTCGCGACGTTAAATGACACGAACAAAAGCGGCTTCTGCCCATGTTTGGAGCCAAAGTTCCCACTCGTCTGAACAGCTTGTGTACTACGCGAGAATCCGTACACGCACTGTATAACGAAGTTGCTGCTTTCGTGGAGGACAAGAATTCTGCTTACAGATTAGAGGGGTGTGAGAATGAACTTGCAGGAGGAATTGTAGATTTTCCGGAAACCGTTTAAAGGGGGCAGACATGAATTAAAATCCAGGTACTTCTTCAGTTTTACAAACTCGAGAAAATCTGTAGCGTCAAAGAGAATGATTGTGATGTCAGTTGAATTACCGCAGTTGCAAGTGCCGTTTCATGACGACACAGGGAAAGAATAGATTCGTAATCTAACGTAGTTTTTCTGCACTTAGTGTACAGTGTCTCATAGCGAAACGGAAGTACTGAGTGCAAATTAAAATACAGCTGCCCACAGAGGACCAGTGCGGACTGCAGTTACCGTATGGCAGCGAAATGTGGTAGACATTCTAATGAGATAATGAGGAATCGATTTACGCTGGAAAAAAGTACTTCCAGTTCCGGCTACCACGTGCAAATCTGGCGTTGTAAATGCGAGAAAAGGTTATGGAAATGTTTCCGTAGGTAACGGATTAGGACGAGACATGGGCGGAAAAGTAAGACAAGTAAGAAAGGCTTAGCTTTGATATTATTGTTAACCGCCGCCCACACAATTTGTTCAGTATGGATTCGGATAAGGTGACTTGCAGGCCATACATCACGAAACAACACTCCCGTGGAAGGTTGCATTAAGCAGATTTTTCACTGGACAAGCGACTTCAGGTGTTGCCTCATCTTGCATGAAAACTCTGGTTTACAGACAGTTGCGCTTTCTCGAAGTAGAAATCACATGCTGTACAAGGAAGTCTCGATAGCTTGCACACGTCTCGGTACATCTGACAGGCTCTCCGCGCTTGTCCTCTTCAAAGAAGTACGGACCAACAATAAAGGTGGTTGTGAATCCACACCACACAGTCACATACGAAGAATGCAGTGGCTCTTCGTGTACAAAATGCTGTTCAACAGTAGGCAAATTCGGCAGGTCTGTGAAATCACTACACCCTGTACTGTAAAATGTCCCTCGCCAGCCCATATGTCACAAACTTCGATCTGTGCCAGAAACAGAAGAGCTAAATGAGGTGCTGCACTGTCTGAATCTTCTACATGTACCAGTGTCCGATATATCGGAACACTTTCCGCACTGTAGACTATTGCATGGACAATTCTCATGACACACGTGCACTAGAACTACGCAGGACACATGCTGCGTAGTCAACTACAGCAACAGCAACCTCGTCAGTAACTTCTACAGGGATAGGACGCCTTCCTTTTCCAGATGCCACATCAAGCTCACCCGTGTTTCCTAATTTCGTCATAATTTAATGTATACTATTTAATGACATCGGGTCTATCCTCAGACTTTCAGCCGGATTTATCTCTCAATGTTGCACTCTACCTGTCGTCATTAGCATAAGATAGTTTCACTGACAGTGCATGGTCTCTCTTCTCTAGAGTCATAATGTTCACTCACCTTATGGCTTGTCAGATGACAGCGTGAGTAGTGGGGCTGTGCCGTTTCTAGCCCACTCTGATGACAAATTGATATTAAATTCACTAAGGAAATTAATTGATCAATTAAGTACCCCTACTCCTAAAAACGTAATGGGTTTTCCACAGCCGGCACATGGGTCTCACTCAGACAACTCCCAGCCCCCTCCCCTCCAGTGGTGTAATACAAGATGGTCGCCTCAGAAAAAATGGTGGGAAATTCGTTCAGTCTGCGTCGACCCGATGAACTAGAAGATTATCACAACAGCAGGTTAATATAATGTAAATCATAATGCATTAATCAATTTTCATAGCTATTGTTTATTTATTTTTAACATGCCTCGAAATTGATGCTGGAGTTGAAACAATTTGCAAATATACTGATTATGCAGAATATTGTTTCACACATACATACACAAAAATTTGCAGCTAGTAGCCGATTGACTAAAAGATTAGAACTATATGTTGCGTGGACTATTTAAACAATTTGTGGGGATATTGTTTATGGAATATTGTATATTGTTTAAACAGTTTAAGCATGGTGTGGTAAATTCACAAAGTTTAGAAATTGAAAATGTCACAGGAACTAAATGTAGCACTGCACACAGAGAGAGAGAGAAAGAGAGAGCCTTTGCAGATGACAGAACAATATTTAAACAATTTGCGATATAATTACACTTGTTATTCCGAGAAATACAGCCACACTCGAACACAGACTCTAAAAAGATCGCAGCAGGTTCTGCCACACCTGTGAAAACTCCCAGTCTTTGTCCAGCTTTCCTTCTTGGGACGTTTCGTCCACTTTTGTGGGAAATACTAAAGCCTACCTCCCTGAGACACTTCGTGCACTGTTTGACCCCTCAATACCCTCGAAAATGTTGCTTTACACAATTTGTTTCGAATACACTTGCACACAAAACACTGCACTGTAGTTGGAAAGTGTTATATACCTGTGCTGAAAGTTCTGATGCACCAAGCCATGGCCAGACCTCTCTCAAGTTTTCAGTCCCAGTACTGACTTCTTGTCACCACTCACAAGCAGACCAGTTTTCTCCAGTGCATGGGGAACGAGAATATATCGCGCCAAATAAATTAATGCAAATACACTTGGAAATATATTGCACGGGAATATTGTTTATAATCTGAAACTAAGTTAAATGAGCGCCAATAAACGACGTCAAAACCTTAAAGACAATTATAATACGTGTGGGAGAGTTGTTTAAACGTTTTCCACTAAAATAAATATATAATAATAAAAATAAAAATCATGTCAAAACTCTAAAGATGATCCTGCATCATGTAACAATATTGTTAAATATACTAGCACAGCAGTTTGCTGTAGGAGGCACCATTGTAGCCTGGCACTGGCGGAGCAATATGTGCATCAGTGGCTGCAACTCTCCACAGAGTGAACCAGTGACCGGAAGTGGGCTCTCCTGCCAGATCGTCGAACATGTCTAGCACAAAGAACGGATCAGTGGAACAAGTGAGTATTTCCAGAATGCGACAGAACCCACATACAAAAGTGCACGAAATCTGTGGCTAGCAGACCAGTACCAACTTGTCCTGCATGCTGCGACCAGCATTCATCAGTAGGTGGGGAGGAACATCGCACTCCTGTTGACTCCCTGGGTGAAATGGTAGGCAGAAGGGTAGAGGTTATGTAAACCATCATCGTCCCCTCATTCTTCCATTGTAAGTTCACCTGTGTCTTTGCTTGTTTGTATTTATATCAGTTCTTTTTTTTCTGCGGGGGGGGGGGGGGGGAATGAAGTGCTCAAATTCCATCTAGCATCACCAGTGGTAGGAGCAACAATGCCTTCTTCAGGACAGCCTGCCATGTAAGTTAATTGCTTTTTTTCTGTTCATACAATGTACCTGTGTGTCTGTAATTTTCGCAACCTCCTACAACAAATTTTAGGCCATCGATGGAGAGGCACTCCTCCATACTATCGAGCTTTAAACAGTTTGCTGATGTAACTTTTTTACTACTTCACCCCCTCCCAGCAGTTGTTTAGCCTGTAGATGGCTAAGCACTTCTTTGTACTATCGAGCTTTGAAAGGTTTGCGGACCTAATTACTTTAGTACCTCCCCCCCCCCCCCCCCTGCTAGCAATTGTTCAGGACATAGGTGGCAGAGGCTCTCCTCTGTACTATCGAGCCTTGAATGGTTCGCTGACGTAATTTTTTTAGTGCTTCACCCCCTCTCAGCAATTTTTTGGCTGTAGGTGACAGAAGCACTACTCTATACCACCCAGTTTCGAACGGTTTGCTGCTGTAAGTTTAGTGTGGGACCAATTTTTATTCTGTAACGGGTATTACAATCCTTCTTTTTGTTTATTGTCGTTGCAGCTCTCATCCCCGAGGTGCTGGCTGCGCTGGACCGCCAACTGGAGGCAGAGTGGGCACAGCAGCAGACTCTAGCAATAATATGCAATCCAGATCAGCAAGAACGAAAGTGCATTTTATTTTCATAACGTGTAGCAGCTAGAGAATTTTTGTTCATGTAATATACTGCGGGTCTAATGATGAGGGCATGTAATGTATATACATTTATTTTTCGTAATATGTTGCATTCTGTTGGAGAATACGATTTTAGTTTGTATTTCTGTGAGATAAAGTATACGATTTTCTGTATGATTTTTTCTGTATGTCTCTAACATTTTCAAGAAATAATTACATTCATTATCTTATTGTTGTAGGCAGCGTTAGTGACCTAGATAGATGCCTCCAAGGAGAAGGCGCAGCCAACATTGAATAAATGAGAAGGCAGCTGCTGAGGAAGTTGAAAGGCAGCGCCATCTCGCCCTTTTGGATGCGGAGGAGGAAATACTGGAATGAGTTGGAGAACTACCAGAAAGTCCAAGTCAACTGCCGGTGTGTAAAATGTGATTATAATGCAACTGTCGTCGTTACAGCACATTATTATTATTATTATTATTATTGTTATTATTATTGAATGTTGCTAGTTGTTTCGGCATTTCTTTCTTAAATCTTGAGCATTTCACCTAATTTTTTTCGTTATTCATATGTTACAGATGCACCACAGTCATCACCAACACCACAACAGCTAGCTGAGGCACAGGTACCTAGATTAGTGGTTGTGGGGCAGGAATCAAAACGCACCTGAGCGGTATGCACTGCTATGCAAATCACCACTTGTGGTTGTGAGAGAGACAACTGTGGTCACTGGGGCCTCCCTACAACAACAATCCACTGCCGCCGCTGCACTGCCAGCCCCAGCACTACCACATACCGTCTGGTGACTGTGGACAGTTCAGCCTGAGGAAGAAGAATGGCAGCGATCTCCCAGCCCCCAGGCTGGTGGTGTTGAATGTTCCAGCATGCAGCAGCACTGCTGGACACTGTCACCTCAACCTGGCTGCTCCACTAGACCTCACCACTGGCCCCTCGTCTTACTCCAGCTCCGATTGTTCGCCTGTGCTGGCAACAAAAGGTATGTGTGCCTCAGCGCAGACCCCTCACACCAGGAGGTGCCTCCTCTCCAACACTGTCATCCACCAGGTAGACACAGTTGTCAACTTCATTTTCTGCACACAGTAGCGGTAGTACGGTACGACATCAGATTAGCGGCATCATCACCACTCTAGAATACTCGGCAGTTGTCAGGGCCTTTGAGGATCGTATCTCTTTCACTAGAATTGAGAATCCGGCTGTCAGGTATTCCGACCCAGTCAGAATTCTACAAGCATGACTGAGTGCTTGCGAATGAGCTCCTGAAAACCACAGATTATCCTAGATTTAATGACCAGGTATTCCGACCCAGTCAGAATTCTAGTAGCATGACTCTGAGTGCTTGCGAATGAGCTCCTGAAAACCACAGATTATCCTATATTTAATGACTTTAAATGTAACTCAGTACTATGCTGTGAGTTGACTTACCTTCCCATACAGCAGGGTGTTGCTCAAGAGAAAAGACTGTACTACATCTGGAGCATCTTGTGTGATAATGGCATTACATCTCAGAGGACATCAGTCGGTGAATGTTATCATGAACCCATCTTGGTTGCTATACTGCCCCAGTTTCCCGAAATGGAAGTTAGAGGGTCAGGTAAGGCACTCAGCCAAATACCACAACAGTACTATGCTGCAAGTTGACTCATTCTCCCATGCAGAAGAGTGTCGCTGAAGAGAAAAGATCACACTACATCTGGGGTGATAATGGCATTAAATCTCAGAGCACGTCAATCGGTGAGTGGTATCATGAATCCACCTTGGGCGCTTTACAGCCCCAGTTTCCCGAGATGGAACTTAGGGGGTCAGGTACGGCATCCAGCCAAATACCACACCTCAACATCTGTTGTGTCGGTATCTGGGCCGACACCGTGAAGTTGAGATGGCTGAAAAGGCACGCTAGACTAATGCAGACGGGTGTGAAGTACTGGAACAGGATACGTAATTAATGCTAAGAAGAAAACATACGTAGCTTGATTAATACTTATCTTTAATATCATGGTGGTACATCGATCTTGCCTATACACAGGTGACTTTAAGTACAATCACTGTATGGCTAATGGCGCCTTGCTAGTTCGTAGCCATTAACTTAGCTGATGGCTATTCTGTCTCTCGGCTAATGAGAGAGAAAGGCTTCGTACATCGGGTCGGTAGCTAGGTTCTCGTACAACTGGGGCGAGTGCTCTCTCGTATCACGAGACCTGCCTTGGTGGTGGCGCTAGGTCTGCGATTACACAGTGGCGACACGCGGGTCCGACATGTACTAAATGGACCGCGGCCGATTTAAGCTACCACCTAGCAAGTGTGGTGTCTGGCGGTGACACCACAACATCCATATTCATGTCTATGATCCACTAAATGGAGGATCTAGTTATATCGACCTCCCTAATGATGTAGCTGATAAGAAGGCGTCCCAAATGAAACGATATGGCTTGTTTTGCAAGGTCAGTCCTGACTCTCCAGAGAAATTAGAAGAAACATGAACAGTGCACATCTCGATATGGAATAGGTCTTGACATTCGTGGATGTTATAACTTTGCTGGCACTGAGTTCCTCATAAAGATTCAGGACATACCTAAACTTGACGCAGAAAATTTAGGAATACTGGTTCACATTTCTGGCCCGAAGACTCAGAAAAGCAAGCCAGATGAAGCTGATGACAACGATGACAATCAGCATCAGAATCATGACAAGCATACTGTAGTTGGACCACCCCACTTTTCTTCATGTAAACGTACTGCTTTTCTGTGGAAATGAAAATCATCACTAAATATGGATAAAACACCTTTCCCAAGGAAAAGTATTTAAAAGTAATCTGAAGGACTGTAAATCCAAGGAACCACTACATGTTGTTACACCTACAGAAGAAAACAAGTCCTTCAGGAGCAGTGTTTATTTGTTGTATGTGATCACTTAAAATGCCACCTTCTTGCAAAAACGTGTTCTGTATACCAGAGTGTACCAACTTGTATGCTCTAACAATTCAAGTCTTAACCACTACGAATCTTGTGTCAGTAATAATCCTGTGGCTTGGTTGCTCATTGAGCTTCAAAAACTCTCATGGGATTTTGAAAGTCTTTACAACACCTAAACCCCTCATGAACGAACCAGCGGAGAATAAAAATTTATACAGTGATGCAGTTAACTCTCATATTTGCGGGCTGCCTTTAAATAGAAAAGCTGAAACTCTTAGAGATCATTATCATCTTATGGGGAAATTTCGTGGTGTAGCTCACAATGCACACAATTTTAAGTATAAGTTACCATGACACATATCCACTTTCTTTCATAATTTAAGTGGGTTTCCAGTTGAGCAGTTGGTTAATTTAGGTATGAAGAAGGATCACGTCAGTGTCTTGAAAATTTTTTTTTTCTCAGAGCGAATGGCGCCAAAAATTACACATTCCATCGTCGACACCATACGTGTCATGCAGATTTCACTCCAGAAACTTGTTAACAATCTACTTCAGGAGGATATGCACATCATCTCATCTACAGACCCCAATGAGGAAAAGTTTCAAGTTGTGACTAGGCGAAACTCGACGAAATCAGGCTAACTGACATATCTACATTTACCAGTTCTCTCACAGGCGATGCCATAACTAGTGCCGATTACGAGCATGCCACGGATGACTGGCAGGAATTCAACATTCCAAATTTGGGTAAATACGCAAGACTATACATGAACACAGAAATGTGCTTGCTTCCAGATGTTTTTGAGAAGTTTGAGATTGTATGCATGGAAACATACTCTCTGGACCCTGCCTTTTATTACGTGCCACATAGTTTGTCCTGGAATGCAATGCACAAGAAAATGAGGGGCAGCATAAGACTTTTGGCTGATGCTGATATGCTTCTTTCCTTTGAGTGCGGGATTCGTTGGGACTTTCCCAGTGTGTCGACAGACATGACAAGGTAAGTAATCCACAGATAGGTGGAGGGTTCAACGCATCCCTCAGTTCAAGTTATATTCTGTATTTGAATGTAAAAACTTATACGGGCACGCCATAACGCAGCACTGTCGGTTGGTAGGTTTCAATGGGTGCCCAAAAATGAATAAGAGAGATCAGGTGTAAGACTAATGGGTCTGGCGGGTGACTCTGACGTTGGGAATTTGGTGGACCATATTGGACCATATACCATGTTAGTATGCATGAAATGACAAGTGACTTGCCATTAAGTCTGGAGCAACAGCATCCGTGAGGAAGCACTAGCCCTAAACAGATGCTCGCTGTTGGATGTAAGTGGAGTCTGTTATCCAACATGGCAGCGAGTGAGTGACATGCATTTGCTTGGTTCGCAAGGTTACATGAAATCTGGAGTTGTTTTTAAGCAGTTAGGCTAGTCTACATATACTAAAGCCGTATATCTAGTGCCAAGTGTCGTATTTTGCATCCCATACTGAATACTAATTACACGAAATCACACTTAAAATGGAAAATCATTGAACAACGCGCAGTGCAGCCAACAGCCAGGCTGGCGGTAGCGCACAGGTGGAGCCTACACCAGGAGTTGCGGCCGCTCCGCACAGCATCGCTGACGTCAGCACACTCGTGAAGGCTCAGGAGACACTCAGGCTCATTGTTCAAACCATCACTGATGCTGTCACTGAAGCAGTGACGGATAAAATACAGAAAACTCTAGAGGCGAATGCGAGCGAGATACGTGCCCTGGACACATTGTTAAAAGCAAGTGAGGAGAGAGCATGACTGCTCTAACAGAAATTGATTGATAAGTCGGATGAGCTCGAACAATATCAGAGACGCAATAATATCAGATTGTTCGGCATTTCAGAGAGCAGCAGAGAGAACACAGATGAACTAGTGATAAACCTTTCCCAAGAAAAGCTAGGCGTGCTGGTGACTCTGAGTGACACTGACAGAAGTCATAGAGTGTGTGGGTCGTAGTTCGCCAGTTTCGACAAAACTAAGACCTATGCTAGTGAAATCTGTGTCCTATAGGAAAAAATGATGGCATTGAAACAGAGGATGACACGCTTAAAGCTGAAATACTGAACACCTTTTTCCAAAACTGTTTCACAGAGGAAGACCACACTAAATAAGTGTCCAAGGAATAGAAAAGCAAATGAAACCACACAACAGAGGAAATTCCACTGGACCTGGTGGGATACCAATTCGATTCTAGACAGAGTACGTGAAAGAACTTTCCCCCCTTCTAACAGCCGTGTACCGCAAGTCTCTAGAAGAATGGAAGGTTCCAAATGATTGGAAAAGAGCACAGGTAGTTCCAGTTTTCAAGAAGGGTTGTCAAGCAGATGCGCAAAACTATAGGCCTATATTTCTGACATAGATCTGCTGCAGAATTTTAGAACATGTTTTTTGCTCGCGTATCGTGACGTTTCTGGATACCCAGAATCTACTATGTAGGAATCAACATGGATTCCGGAAACAGTGATCGTGTGAGACCCAACTCGCTTTATTTGTTCACGAGACCCAGAAAATATTGATACAGGCTCCCAGGTAGATGTCATTTTCCTTGACTTCTGGAAGGCGTTCAATTCAGTTCCGCACTGTCGCCTGATAAACAAAGTAAGAGCCTACAGAATATCGGACCAGCTGTGTGGCTGGATTGAAGAGTTTTTAGCAAACAGAACACAGCATGTAGTTCTCAATGGAGAGACGTCTACAGACGTTAAAGTAACCTCTGGCGTACCACAGGGGAGTGTTATGGGACCATTGGTTTTCACAATATATATAAATGACCTAGTAGATAGTGTCGGAAGTTCCATGCGGCTTTTCGTCGATGATGCTGTAGTATACAGAGAAGTTGCAGCATTAGAAAATTTCAGTGAAATGCAGGAAGATCTGCAGTGGATAGGCAGTTGTTGCAGGGAGTGGAAACTGACCCTTAACATAGACAAATGTAATGTATTGCGAATACATAGAAAGAAGGATCCATTATTGTATGATTATATGATAGCGGAATAAACACTGGTAGCAGTTACTTCTGTACAATATATGGGAGTATGCATACGGAACGATTTGAAGTAAAATGATCATATAAAATTAATTGTTGGTAAATCGGGTGCCAGGTTGAGATTCATTGGGAGAGTCCTTAGAAAATGTAGTCCATCAACAAAGGGGGTGGCTTAGAAAACTCTCGTTCGACCTATACTTGAGTATTGCTCATCAGTGTGGGATCCGTACCAGGTCAGGTTGACAGAGGATGTAGAGAAGATCCAAAGAAGAGTGGCGTGTTTCGTCACAGGGTTATTTGGTAAGCGTGATAGCGTTACGGAGATGTTTAGCCAGCTCAAGTGGCAGACTCTGCAAGAGAGGCGCTCTGCATCGCGGTGTAGCTTGCTGTCCAGGTTTCGAGAAGGTGCGTTTCTGGATGAGGTATCGAATATATTGCTTCCTGCTACTTATACTTCCCGAGGAGATCACGAATGTAAAATTAGAGAGGTTCGAGCGCGCACGGAGGCTTTCCGACAGTCGTTCTTCCCGCAAACCATACGCGACTGGAACAGTAAAGGAAGGTAATGACAGTGGCACGTAAAGTGCCCTCCGCCACACACCGTTGAGTGGTTTGCGGAGTATAAATTTAGATGTAGCTGTAGATGTAGATCTGAAATCTTTTGAGTAAAGAAAAATCTCGCGAAGTCAGATCTGACAGTATGCGAGGATCTGACCTCTGAAAGAATAAACATTTTGAAGAGCGCGATTTCGAAATTTGGGCTACAGAATGTATGGACAAATGACGGCAAGATAACGGTCAAGACTGGGAACGGAAAGAGAACAATTTGCCGTGTTAATGAACTCTGTGCTTTAGAAGCTAAATATTGTCAAATCTTGCTGCCACTACCCTGTATGTTTATATTGTTTACATTGTCAACCATAACTTAACTTTTTCTTTTCTCCATCTAACTATTTTTATCTCTAATTGCTTTCTCATGTAATTTTGTTATTATTTGTATTACCAACTTTTAGTTTCTCCACATAACTATTTTTATCTGTAAATGTTTCCTCATGTAATTTTGTTAATTATTACATAAGTTAGTCGTACTTCCATTTTAATTAGCAACCCACTACCATATTTTATTTGTTATCCTCATAAGTGCCATTAATATCACACTCTGCCTCGAAAACCGTTACATGCAGATTAATCCCGTTGTGATAGCGAGCTAATTTCAGAGACGTTGCAAACCTCGCTGACCTTGGCCACTGGTCCCATCACCTCCCAGGGGAACTACCCTCCCCCCCTCTTGGCTGCTTTCCCTGCAGAGAATCGGGAGAACACCCCCTCCCCCTCCTCCTCATGCCTTCCATGTTCCTCATGCCAGACCCTCTTGCCAGTGCTAACCTCTACCCGCAACCAACTGTCGGCAGCCTCCATGGGCAATCAACACCTGAACACACCAAGCTGCATAATGCACAAGCAAATGTCCAATCTCTGCCAGCTCACATTGGAGAGTTTAAATATATATTTCAAACTACTGATACACATCTAATACTTTTGTCAGAGACTTGGCTCAAACCAAATATTCCCACAACTTCCATAAAACTAGATGGCTATATCTTTCTCAGGCAAAACAGATGCATCAGACGAGGGGGTGGAGTAGGGCATACATACGCTCTGATTTATCGCCTACTGTGCTGCATACATCCGACAATAATGTAGATAAACAAGAGGAATATAAGTTCATAGAGATCAAATCCCTTAACAGAAAGTGCTTAATATGTGTCCTTTACAAACCTCCTAATGTAGGTTGGTTTGCCTGCTTCGGAACTGCCCTCTCAAGTCTCGAATCGTCATATGAAGATGTAATTATAGCAGATGACACTACGATTAATTTTCGGCCCAATACTCCTTCCAGTAGGAAATTTAAGAGGATGCTTTCTTCCTCACACATGACGCTATTTCATCTGGCACCCACTCATCACACGACTACTAGTCACACTTTCGTATATATACTCGCTACAAAATCTCCAAACAGAATAATCCGCACCTCTCAAATATCTGCGCCTGTCATGTCTGCCCATGACATTATTTTCATGTTATATTCACTAGAATGTCCTAGAAAGAAACAAAAACTGGCTACATACAGAGACTTCAAACGCATAAATTTGTCTGAACTCGATACCGAGGCACAAGAAATAGTTTGGGGGATGACCTCTACTCCCCTCATGGACACAAACGAGAAACTTCAGGATTTCACTAACAAAATTACTCAACTATATGACAAATATGCTCCAATAAAGACCAGGAAAGAAAAAGGAAACCTGCACCTTGGCTGACTGATGAACTAAAGCAGCTCAAGAACCTCAGAGACCCTTCACATCGAGCATACAAGATACACCCTACATCTAAAAATCATTCTGTACACATACAGAAACGAAACATAGTCAGTCAAGCGGTGAGAAATGATAAACTCAGGCATGCCCGTACATTAACTGACAATAAATGTAGACCAGCTATCCTGTGGAAAAATCTCCATAGTCTCGGTTTAGGCTAAATAAAAGTTGCAGAAAATCCCCATGGTCCCTGCTGAAGGCCTAACTGATTCTTCACATTACCTACAACCATAACTGAACCGCAAAAACCAGAGAATCACTGATTAGTTCATGGGGATGAACGACTGTAGCAAAGAAAAATTGCATCTACAGCATGTCACTTGCAATGCTGTCAAGAACGCGTCATGTGGATTAGATCAGCATCTACTGGACATGATGGCATCACTATCCATATGGTAAAACTTATTACTGATCCGCTACTGCCCTCTATAACAGCCATTTTTAACGATTCCTTAATCACATATGTTTTCCCTGAAGCCTGGAAACTGACAAATTATGCCACTGCCTAAAAAGGACATTGCCACGGCACACTGTGACTACCACCCCATCTGCCTTCTTCCTGCACTATCAAAAGCCTTAGACTATATAGTCCATGACCAGATCACCAACTACCTAACTACTAACAACCTACTAGACGAATACCAATCAGGTTTCCATAAACATCAAAGCACAGCATCTGCATTAATAAAGCTGACACATGACCTGAAACTTGCCATGAATAGACAAGAAGCGACTATCATTTGCTTCTTAGATTTCAGCATAGCATTGATACTGTCGACTTCGACATCTTACTTGCCAAACTTAGCGGTCTAAATTTCTCACCAAGTCCAGTGCAGTGGTTTCGCTCGTACATGACGTCTCATCAGCAATGCGTCTTGTCCAGCAATATAAAATCACAATGGCGGCAGGTAGTGTCAGGCGTTACCCAAGCCTCAGTATTAGGTCCTATACTTTTCTCTCTATATATCAATGATGTGTCATCGGTTCTGACCTATTGCAAATATCAAATGTGTGCTGATGACCTTCAGTTTTTCAATTGTTCCAGGCAAAACCAATGAATCTTAAGGAAGCTATTGAAAATTTCAATACAGACCTCGATGTACTATCAAAATGGGCAAAGAACATAGGACTAAAACTCAACCCATTTGAAACCCAAGCGTTACTTGTTGGTCACTCTAAGCTCATTAGCCCAAAACATCGGGAATCCGTACCATCTCTAATCCTAAATGGAATAAATATCAACTTGAAACTTCCTGACAGACAAAAACTGTGTGCCAGACCAAGACGAACTCAGGACGTTTGCCTTTCGCCGGCAAGTGCTCTACCAAATGAGCTACACAAGCACGACTGACGACCCGTCCACGCATCTTTACTACTGCCAGTACCTCGTCTCCTACCTTCCAAACTTCTGCGAACCTTGCAGAACTAGCACAGCCTTGGCGATGTTTCCAGAATGAGATTTTCACTCTGCAGCATAGTGGGTGCTGATATACAACTTCCTGGCAGATTAAAACTCTGTGCCGGACCGAGACTCTAACTCAGGTCCTTTGCCTCATTCTGGAAACATCCCCCAGGCTGTGGCTAAGCCATGTCTCCGCAATACCCTTTCTTCCAGGAGTGCTAGTTCTATAAGGTTCACAGAAGAGCTTTTGTGAAGTTTGGAAGGTAGGAGACTAGGTACTGGCAGAACTGAAGCTGTGAGGAGGGGTCGTGAGTCGTGCTTGGATAGCTCAGTTGGTAGAGTACTTGCCTGCCAAAGGCAAAGGTCCCGAGTTCCAGTCTCGGTCCGGCACACAATTTTAATCTGCCAGTAAGTTTCATATCAGCGCACACTCCTCTGCAGAGTGAAAATCTCATTCTGGAAATATCAACTTCTCTCCCTCAGCAAAGAGTTTGAGAGTAATAATAGATGAAAATCTAAATTGGACAGAGCACGTAACTGCAGTATGGAAAAACGCATCAGCATCCTTTCATGCCCCACAAAAATATAAAAACTCTTCCCTTTCGAGCTGAAAAAGAAATTAGTACAAACGCTTATACTCCCAATCATTGACTACAGCGATATTATCCTACAAGGTCTCTCTCAGGAAAATTCGCGACGTCTGGAACTGGTCATGAATGCCTGCGTCCGATGTATCTGTGACTTTTGACTTTTTGATCACATTTCACCAGCATATGCACAACTGTCCTGGCTGCGTGTAGACAAACGCAGAGATTTCCATACACTCTGTCTCATCCACTGTCTTATAAATATACACTGTCCCTCATATCTCTCCTCGTCTTTAACGCTCATACAGAAGTACACGTTCCCATCATAATAACATCCTCTCTGTTCCACTATATCGCTCAGTCACCTTCTCGAAGTCCTTTACAGTAGCAGGAACCCGACTCTGGAATAACCTCCCTCATTATATTAGAGAAATTAAAAACATGTCCGGCTTCAAGAAACAGTTAATAACGTATATAATGAAGCAGCAGCAGTGCCTTGCTATGTACATGAATGCACGTCACCCCATTACTTCCTTCTTTCCCACTAGATCTTCCTCAGTTCCCAGTTTCTTTCTTAACTGATGCGGCCTCCTTAAATCTCCCTGCCCCAAACTCGCTATACCAGTAACCATCTACTTTATACACCAATATATTGATGTATATCTGCATAAAACTTCCTTACTATTGCCAATTTTTCTCATGTTTACCATTAGTATTTCATTTTTTCTTTTACTTTTATTACTATTGCTTTTACCATCATTTTTATGTATAGTAGCTGTTGTAAAAATACTGCCAGTATTTACTTTATTAGGTCTTAGTCATTGCTCTTGATTCATATTGTCACTAGGTTAATCTATTTTTCTCACTCAAACTACTGTCATGCTGTAACTATTATGTGTAAAATGCTGCATGTGTGTAACATTGGTGCGATGTAAGAGAGAGCATGATGGCACTAATCTGATCAGGTTAAATAAATAAATAAATAAAAAATAAATAATTCGTTTTCATAAACTCCATCAGTGTCTCTAGGTAGAATCCCTCAGGCTACCTCCTTCAAGCAGCCACCCTGGCTGAAGGAGTTTACTAAATGAAACACTGAAAAGAGGGCGGGCGTGACTAGTGATTTCGAAGAGAGTTTTATAAATTAATAGTTCCATTTTCGGTAGTACTATATAGAATG
This sequence comes from Schistocerca serialis cubense, assembly GCF_023864345.2. Lineage (NCBI taxonomy): Eukaryota > Metazoa > Arthropoda > Insecta > Orthoptera > Acrididae > Schistocerca > Schistocerca serialis. The sequence goes on along the minus strand of NC_064638.1, from coordinate 62,872,860 downwards.
TAAGAAATACACGCGATATTTTAGTTAGGAGCGCATGGGAGGGGAGTTATAACGTAAGAAATCGCATCGCCGGACCAAATTTTAAGCTATTTTCAATGAGAACTTTGTTTCTGCGGAGAAAGCTTTAGGACATATATGAAACATATCTATTTGGGGATGTGTATACTGGAGATCTCCAAATTCCAAATGTACTGATTCCACTACGTGTATGCTGAAAATCATTTTGTGGTACCAATGTTACTTTGTACGATACAGATAGCTTCATCCGTTGCGTGAAGAACTGTAATCCTCATGAAGTAATGAGGTTTCGTGGTAATGAATTCGACACAGCTATGTAGACGATAATCTTTATGTATAGAAGGTTATCGGCTTCATGAATGATGAGGCGAATGTATTTCTGATTGTGGAATTTGTAGGTCTCAGATCCAAAATGAATGTACAGAATACAGTAGACGAGACCACCCAGAGGCGGGCTAAGAGTGTGTGAAGCGCAGCATCACGTATACTCACGGTCGAACACTACTTGCAGTGTCTCTACACTGGTGTTCACCGTGCTACACTACAACCTCCACATATCATACAGCAAACTAGTATTCGGTCACAAGGTCATGAGGTGTACACCATGCTCCAGTCTAAAGTCAGTTTGTCACCTCATGATGATAAAGAGCCATTTGTCATGAGACGATCAAAACCTTCCTGCACTCACACTATTTACTTGAAGACGAGAAGGGGTGAGGGGCTCCAATGTTGTAAATGAATGAGTGAGTGAGTGTGTGAGAGAGTGAGAGAGAGAGAGAGAGAGAGAGAGAGAGAGAGAGAGAGAGAGAGAATGGCTGAGAGAAGGCTTGTGTCAAATTGTATGGCTCTTTTATCTTGAGTGAAGATGTAAATGCGAGATTTCAAGCCAACTGATTTAAGATTATCGTAGGTCACATATGGTATCACTTTGTGGTTTGGCAGTGAAATGGCATGCTGTGGATTTCGTGCGCTGGTTTTATACCGTATGTCCATCCTTCTTCATTAGATGTAATCATACAATGATTGCCTCACCATGAAAGTCAACAAGTTGATATGCACCTGCAAATATTCCAATGCCTGAATTGTCACTGGGAGGTATATTGCATTGGTCGGAGTCTCAACAATCTTATACCATGTTGCAACCATGGGGAAAAATCTATAAGTAGTATGAATCAGACTGTCGTTGAGATACGAGTTCGTTCCAATCTAACACTCGACACAGATTGTTGTGGCAGACAGTATGTCCACAGTCTGATCTGCCATGTATAATTTATTTGTATCCTTCTTCAAAACCTGTCCTTTTGTGAAACCTAGTAGGTGTCCTACTGCAGCTTCGTGGTTAAAGTCAATAGTTGCATTCGCAGTCCTCATTTCGGACTGAAGTGTATTGATGATTGCACATAGCTCAATACCTTTTCCTGACTGTTTTAAGACTTCGTTTAAATCATCGATATCGTATGCACCAGGTTCTGTTTCCACAATCTTTTTCACCATTAATATCCAGATGGAGATTGTTCTTAGCCTAGGTGCTGTTGCACTTCCCCAGTCAAATCAACACTTCTGTCACCAATGCTCAAATCAACTGTCGGGAAGTAACTTGCACATAATACAGACGATCTTTCTTTTAAAATCAAATTGTACGACACAGAATCTGAATCTCAACTGATAAGAAACGTTTAAAGCTCTTCCTTACATATTCTACTTCTTTGTAATGTCATGAGGAACACCTTGCAAACCGTAAATATCTCTGTTTCTAGTTCAGGAGATATGATTTCTCGAATGCTGTTATGTATTTTGAGATACCTACCAAATCATCTACATTAAATTTCTGTTTACATAGATGCCGGATTTTAATACGTTAGTACACCGTATCCATGATACCATTATCATGAACGTTGATTGCTCTCAGTTTTATTGTCTATGATTAGTTTGATTATATTGTGCAGTTATTTCTGGGAGGATGTCTGCCCACCTCTATTAGCCACGAAGATTAAACACATTCTCATTCGACCTTTTACTGTTCTGCTCAGACGCTCCATGATACTTGCCTTCAGGTGGGTGAATGTTGAGTAGTGATGTATTCTATATCTCAGCATTATGGTTTTGAAACACCTATTGTAACACTCTTCACTGTGATCGCTTTGGAGGTTGCCTGGGCATCGATTTATCACTGTCTGCTACAAACGTTCAGACACATCTGCGACATTTCTCCCCATTTTTGTTTTAACAGCTAATGCCCAGGAAATTTGGAATGTGTATTAAAAACCATTAAAATATATTTGAATCCATTATTCTCATGTGGATATTGCCTCATATCCACAAGACCAGCGGCCATAAGTCATTCAAACCTTTAATCATGTTTTGCACGGTGGTTTGTGCTGTTCTTGAATTACTGTATCCCAAAGATAGCTCTTTCTCTAAGCTTAGAGATTACTGAAACAACCTCGTACAAAAGAGGAGAGTTACCTACAGCAGCTGATGCCGTGAGCACATGTCGTCGTTTAGCTCGTTGGGGGTCGTCATTATATATATATATATATATATATATATATATATATATATATATATATACTGTGGAATTTGATTGTTCATCAGTGTATGCTCAATGTCAGGACCATCACCGCTGCTGTTGCTGTTGGTTTTATAATGGTTTTATATTTCTTGTTGCTCTGCCTTTCTGAAGATCTCATGTACATCACTCAAATGCAGTATTCCAGGGTACATTACCCCATCAATTATTGAATGATTTAGGGTTTTTGTCATGGGTTTTATGAAACTAAGATTCTTAAACTGCCTATCACCAATCTATACTTTCCCATCAGTCACATTTATAGGCTGCATTCCCAGCATGTATGGCCTTCCCATGCTGACGCCGAGTGTTCTGTCTGTTTGGCCAGGGCCATGTTGGTTAATGAATGGCAACACCGTCGTTATTGAGTGGTTTTGTTTTTGCCGAGAGCTGCCTGAGATTCACAACCGGCTTAAAGGTATCTCTTAGTGTTTGCTGTCGATCCATATCGGTATGCCCTAACCTTAGCAAATGTAATCTCTCTCGAACGGCTTTCCGTGCCTGAATGACTTTCTCCTTCATTGACATCATACTTCTCTGCAGCGTGGGGTTTTATATATATCCATTCATCATCATATCGTTATTATGTAGCAGCTTCCGCTTTTCAATAACTAGGGCCTCTACATCTATTTCCCCCTCATTAGTGCCAACCTTTTCACTCAAGTCACTTACCTTCTTACCAGTTTCATTATCTGATTCATTTAATGTTTTGATCATTCTCAGACGAATCTGGTAACATGTCTCTATCTCCAAGTTTACGCACGTTAGTCTGAATTTTTGTATCCATGTACAAGCGAATATTCTGTCTATATACAACCATTCTCTTGGGTTGAGAGCCAGACATTCATGCGAATTTGTCCTTGGTACAGCGTATACTGATGTACTCTCTCCTCTTACCAGGATACATATACAGAAACTCTTGGAAGTTTCGCCTAACCTACCATAATTCAGTTTTCTTGTTGTATCAATAACGAGAATCTCATACTGTGAATGATTGCAACAATCAGCTCATATCTTTGTAAATTATTCAACAACCTGTGAGTTCCTACACGTGCTTGGTAAATGTATTTTAAATTCAGATTGTCTTGTTTCAAGGCTATAATGAGGTTTGTATTGGGATCATGGAATATGACTGGCTTAGATAAAAACAGCAACATCATCAAATATAAACACTGATACATGGATTAAAACAGTGTTTTCGCAAATACACAAACATGTTCAACTTGGACTCCATCTACATAGTTAACAGCATCATGAGAATATTTGTCTTGCCACAATCTGATGGACCTACAATATTTGTTCATATATCACAGGAAGCAGTATTCTATTCTTCTTCTTCTTCTTCATGTCTTCTTTTACACAGAAAGGCACACACACGCTTGTAAGGATGGTAATACAGTAATATGTGTTACCATTGTAGCTCACTTGTGGCTACACAGAGAATTCAACTACATATATGTGTCCATGAAAAGTAACTTCTTCATTCACTTTGACAATGACTGGTGAGGAGGTGTGCGAGGCAACTAGCTGCAGCTGCATGAAATAGGCACAGCATTGAATATAATGATATTACCAAGTGTAATATTTTGACTATAATGAGAGAGCCATGAAATAAATCACAAACAGTTTGAGACTATGTCTACACATGATTTATTTAAATATTGTACACTGGATGCAGCATTTCAAAAAAATAACCAAACTCCTTAATAAACCTTTTTGATTTGCAATACATTGTGCGCAGATCTCCTTCAAACCGATGGGCACCTCACAATACTCAGGTTTTTCACACACATATTGAACCCGTTTCTCTTTTGACTCTGGGTTGATGCAGAAACAAAGGTACTGTTCCAAATCATCATGTTCACTATGCACACATACAAAGTTTACAACACAATTGCATGTGGATTCTTTGCTTGCCAACCACCGACAATCCCTCCAGTGCAGTGTGTAACACAGTATCCATGTTGTATACGTTCATAACTGTAGTGTACTGCATATAAACACATACGTCAACTAATTTCGCACATGGTGCAGAGTCATCATACACTGTTGTAATAGGTAGTGTCACACCAGTAAGGTGAATAGCTGGTGTGGTATCAGTTGGATAATACTCTGTGGTCATCTGCTGACTGCCGTAAATGACATATTTCATCCTAGTTGAACTAAGAAATAGTAGTTTAACACCCTTCGATGTATTTTCAATTTTTATCCTCACATGCAAGATCCAGTCATGATGTGCTTCTATATCAACAGTTGCACATTTCGTACCACTAGGAGTTGTATGTAGCACGCTTGGTATCTTCTTATCCACAGTATCTACACTCCGTCCCTGCACTACCACAGGGAAATTCTGCTGGAATGTGTCATATGTCAGTGACCAGTACTGCATTCCATCTTGTTGTTCAGGACCAGTAAAGGCACTCGTGGCATTGGGAACAGACCAGAAATCCTCACCACAAAAATCAATAAGCAGCAGAGACAATAACAGCAGCTCCTTGTCCTGCTCCAGCAAGTGGGCTATGTGTGGCACTTCCTTATCCACAGCATCTGCACTCTGCCCCTGTGCTACCACACAGATTTTCTGGTGGGATACGCTGTATGTCAGTGATGAGTACTGACATCCATCTTGCTGTTTAGAAGCAGCAGTAGCATTTGAGGCGTCAGGAACCAGCCGACCATCCTCATCACTCAAATCAATGAGTGGGGCCGGCCAGTGTGGCTGAGCGGTTCTAGGCGCTTCAGTCTGGAACTGCGTGACTGCTACGGTTGCAGGTTCGAATCCTGCCTCGGGCGTGGATGTGTGTGATGTCCTTAGGTTCGTTAGGTTTAAGTAGTTCTAAGTTCTAGGGGACTGATGACCTCCGATGTTAAGTCCCATAGTGTTCAGAGCTATTTGAACCATTTTGAACCAATAAGTGGGGCAGACAATAACAGCTTCTTGTCTTGCTCCAGAATGTGGGCAATGTGTACTACAGGATCCCTTGTGATCACTACAGGGTTTGACATGTTGGAGGTTTCTGCTGCAACAGGTCGAGATGTTGGTACAGGTCTCAACAACATGGTGGCTGAGGTTGGTGAGGGAGCAGATGCAGCGGAGGTAGAGGTGTTGGTGGTCACCCCTGCAGGTTTCGTCAGGTCTAAGGTAACTGCTGAGCAACGAGATGGAAGTGCCACATTCAGACCAAGCCACAAAACAACCAATAACGATGCTATCTGAAGGCAAAGATGTAACATGCGATACTTACTTTTCCACTTATTTCTGTTTGCAGGGCTGTGCTCGGTCTTGGCAGCTTCTGCTGTTTCACGGTTCTTCTGCTGCTGCTGGCTGGTTGAGTCAGACCGAGCCTGCAGAGCTGCTGAGACCGCCTTATATCTCCTCTGATGATGTTGTCAGATATTGCCATCCAATTGGCTGAAGCCTGTCATGTGACTGGATTCATGTTCCATTTGGTTTCTGCTCTTTCCTTCTCGACTGCCATCTTTGATAACATCATGGCTGGGGATGGGGAGGGGCTGGGAGTTCCCTGAGGGGGACCCTCATGCTGGCTGGGAAAAAATCATGATGTCATCATAGGATTGAGGATAATTAATTGGCAATTAATTAATTTGCATAATTCATTATATATCAATTTGATATCAAAATGGACTAGAAGTGGCTAAGCCCCACTACTAGCGTAAATGTCATACTGTCCTACAAAGAGTGTACACTAGTAGAGTTGCACCTGGTGGCCAGAACAATGTTTGCCACTGTAAGTTGGTTCCATATTAACACATTAGCATATCTACCAAGTTTCGCTGCCATGTGATAATTGCTGCCCACACTAGACCACCGTAAGTAGCTGCACTTTAATTATAACCATTTGGTATTATATTTCGTATATTTCATCAACATAAAAACCAATTTCTTTCTAGGTACATCTTCATGATTTCCTTGCCGGTTCTGTATTAAGTGTCTTCTGCTCATTAATATACAACCCTCAAATGCAGTGTTATTTCCAGCCAGAAAGAGAGAGAATTTCAGGGACTGGGAGAATACAAATTCTCCTCAGCAGATCTACATGAACAGCTCCATCTATACTCTGCAAACCACTATCAAGTTCATGGCAGAGAGTATGTCCCATTGTATCAGTTATTAGGGGTTCTTCCAATTGCTTTCACGTATGAAATACGCGGAGAATGGTTGTAAAAATGTCTCTCGTCCTGCTGTAATTATTAGACTCTTATCCTCATGATCCCTACATGAGTGATACGTATGGGGTTGTAAAATATTTCTAGAGACATCATCAAAGCAAGATCTTGAAACTTTGTTAATAGACTTCCTTAGAATAACTTACGTCTACCTTCAAGAGTCGGAGAGTTCAGTTCCTTGTGTACCTCTGCGACACTTTCCCACGGATCAGACAAACCTGTGACCAATCGTGCTGCCCTCTGTATACGTTCAATATCCCTTGTTAATACTATTTGTATTGGTCCCACACACTTGAGCAATATTCTAGAATAGGTTGTACGAGTGATGTATAAGCAAACTCCTTTGTAGACAGATGGCACTTCCCCAGTATTCTACTAATAAAACGAAGTCTACAACCTGCTTTAACAATGACTGTGTATGTGATCATTCCATTTCATATCCCTACGAAGTGTTACACCCAGGTATTTGTATGAGGTGGTCGTTTCCAGCAGTGACTCATTGATATCATAGTCCTTGGATACTACGTTTTATCGTTTTATGAAATGCACAATTTTTCATTTTTGAACATTTAAATCCAGTAGCTAATCTTTGCACCAGATAACTGCATGATCTGCAAGAAGTCTGAGGTTGCTATTGATACTGCCTGCAAGGTCATTGATATACAATACGAAGAGCAAGGATCCGAACACACTTCGCTGAGACAGACCTAAGTTACTTCTACATGTGACGATCACTCTCCATCCAAGATAACATGCTGCATCCTAGCTACCCGACAGTCCTCAACCCAGTCACAAATTTCACTTTATCCACCATATGATCGTACTTTTGAGAATAAGCATAGGTGCTGCACTGAGATAAAATTCTTTTCGGAAACCGAAAAATACTGCTTCTACTCGATTGCCTCGATCCAAAGCTTTCAGTACGTCATGTGAGAAAAGTGCGTGTTTGGTTTCACATGCTCCATGTTTTCGGAATCCGTGCTGGTTGGCATGTTGGAGGTCTGTTCTGTTGAAGATACCTCGTAATGTTGAGCTCAAAATCTGTGCTAATATTCTACAACAAGTCGATGTCAAAGCTATTGGATGGTAGTTTTGTGGGTCTCTTCTACTACCCCTCTTGCAAACTGGTGTGGCCAGGCCTCTTTTCCAAGAACTGGGCACGGCTTTTTGTTCGAGGTATTTACGATGGATTATTGCTAGAAGACGGGCTAACTCAACCGCAAATTCAGTACAGAATCTGATGGAGATTCTTCTATCGTGGATGGCAGCAGTTATTAATAAATAGTTGCAGCCAGTTAAGTTCAGAAGCCGTCAGTAGTCCACTAGTGGTCTACGTAACTACAAATTTTCTTCTCCTGCAAGGAATCGAACAGTTACAGCTGTAAACATACAATGTTCTTCCTATGTTTTCTTTTTAAAGGCTGTCGTCTCCTATATTGCAGAGATAGTATTTATTTTGATATGTATGTAGTATTCTATTAATGAGAAGCAGAATAAATCTATTGTTCGGCAACGAGTCTTTTCCCTTGATTTGAACTGCAATTATTTCCACGTGATATATGAGGTTAACTGTGTCATGGACGCGTTCTGCAGAACGCTAGTTGTGTATTAAAACAGAAAGAGAGAGAGAGGAAGAGAGAGAGAGAGAGAGAAGAAGAAGAAGAAAGAGAGAGAGAGAGAGAGAGAGAGGTGTCGGGTTTGTACAGAGGCGAGATCTGTGATGCTCGGTTATTCGGATGTCCGGAGTCCAGACAACAGACACGGGGCGGATACGTGGCCAAGCAGAGTCGTATGGGGCCCATATAGCAGCCGAGCCGTCACCCGTCAACCATAGAGTGCTGCAGCACTGTAGGGCAGACCTTCCATGGTACGCAGTGTTCCTTTTACTGACTGTCTCAACAGCTCGTTTTTAATAGTCTTTTTCCAGTTCACTGCACTGCACATTGGCTGTTCATGTTCTGCGTGTTTTATACGTATTTTACCGCTAATATCCGTAAAACTTGGTGTACCGCTTTCCTTAGCCCCTCAGCTGGAGCAATATAAATGCCCACTGCATCATACTTTTCCAAGTTTCTATGCCTAACGATAAGTAAATAACAGAAAAACCTCTAAATAAATAGAGACTACTGCACATTAGGTGTAAAACAAAGCACAGGACTACAGACAGGAAGACGCTGAATCAAACGCGTTTGGCTATCAACAGGGAAATGTTTGAGGCCTTCAAAGACTACGTTTGCAGAATATTATCGAAATATCCGTCAGAAAAACCGAAAGAAACTTTGGTCATGTCTAAAGGCAGTTAGTGGAACGAAAGTTAGTGTCCAGACATTCATTCACTAACCAGACAGCGAGTGAAACTCAAGGCAGCAAAGCAAAATCAAAAACACTGGTCTCAGTTTTCAAATGTTTCTCCACAAATGAAAATGTGGAGATATTTCCCCAGTTTAATTCTCGCACCACTGCGGAAATGAGTAATATAGATGCCATAGACAGTGGTGCAGGAAAACAGCTGAAACTGCTAAAATTAAACATTGCTCCAGGGCCCGACGGAATCTCTATCACATCCTAGGGAATATTATAAAAGTATATGTATGCTTTACTCCTTCGAAGCACGATCAGATTAGGCCAGGTGGTTTTGAACGGTCACTTGTAGTTCAGGCTGTACACCGGCGCGAAAACCAAAAATTGCGGCCGAGCTGCACTCTGAAGGGATGCGATCACATTTAATGGTAATGGTGATGCAGCCCCACAACGACCTTAGAGAAGGTTGAATCGTCCGAGGGAGTGCTCATGCCCACTGCACTGCGAACTGACGTTTCCGACCACGAAATGTGTGACAATCAGTACCCCAGGGAAAGAGATGTCTCCTTGCCGCCCTTTCTCATCCGCTGACGTATTTTAATGTCGATTCGGAGTGGCAGTGTTATGTTATCGTCACCCACTCAAAATCGCTGATTTCAACGCGAGGTGCAGCGTTTCCGACCTCCATTGCAGAGGCGCCAAAAGAAGGGGTGGAATGAGGGTAAAGGTGGGGCTTAACGACCTTCCCGTCGTGTGACACAACCGCGGTGGCATTGGGCAGGATTGCGGTGAAATTTGGTGCTGATGTGACAACACAAACCCACCTCACAGCTTACACGAGCTTCTGAGCTGTGGCCTTATCTTCGCAGGTGTCGGCACATCGCTGTCTGAAGCACCACCGGCACCGAGGGTGGCGTTGCAGGACGCCGAGCTTTCGGGACATTACAGAGGACGATTTTAGGCATCTCGGAGCGTAACTTAAAACTTAGGATTCGCAATGGGAGAAAATTACGGGGTTTAGAAAAAAATAACCCTTTAATTATGTTGCGCAGTGCAATCGCACCGAGTAATTTCTGGTGACGGGACTGAGTTTGTGTTTGGTTGAACGTTTCGTTGGAGTTTAGATTGCAGGTAGCCGAAGGGAAGCCCGCTGACCGTAGAAAGTGAAGAGGCCGCTTTAATAGTTGTAGTTCGGGGAACAAGGGACACAGAAGCAGGTATATTGGCAGGGCCTGTGAGACTTGTCGTTGCTTTTGCACAGAGTGTATAAATTGTTGGACACTGCCTAAATAGTGGGACTGCCTCCAGACACATGCAGAAAATGGCTCTCAGTATGCTACAGTACATTGTCCCAGCGGCTTTTACAACTTCTTTAGCAAGAGTCACGATGGACAGGCTCCCTGACAACTGATCCTTGTTGAGGACACTGCACTCTTCAGATTTTGCAGGTCTCCATGACGACGCTTTCCATGGACATTGAGATCAGCAGCTGTAGGATCATGAAAAAATTTCCCATCGTTGGCCGAAATGGGTTGGCACAGTGAAACGCCTCATTAACCGTCACAGGGAATGATCATTGCATTTTTTAGAAGTCATGTAGGCACTCACATCAACTGCTCTCTTGTGTGAGCAGAGAAACAGCGTTTCCTAGCAGCAGCAGTGCATCAGAGTATCGTTAGGTCAAACAGTTTCTGAGAAGAAGAGACTTGTTTTACATTTCCTCTGGCTCCTTAGCTTAAACTCTTACATTTCGTCCATGTTTGTGTATTTATGCGCCATCTTTAGTATGGACAGAAACTATGATTGCTGTTTTCAGATGGGATTTAAGTTGGTGACCCTTCACTCACAGATGCAGGCAGTGTCGGCTTTAGTTACGCAACTTAAGGCTGCTGCCAATAGGAGGCCTGTGGAGGACAGACGTGAGGATGTGAGGGATGTCCAGCACATCCCACAAGTCCCTCAATGGGACAACTACCGTAGCCGCCCCAGGTACTGCCTGCACTGAGGTTGGACCCCCACCCACAGTCGAGTGAGAGTCGTTCCCAGCTGCGGCAGGTTGTGAAACACTTTCTGGTGAATGATGGGATGGCCTCCCCAGGTTGTCTGAAGAAGAGGTTTCATGTGCTGTTTCTGGCTGACAAAGTACATTAGCGAGATGAAATCGTTCACCCTGTCCCTCGGGAAGTCTCTCAGTCCAGAAGGTCACGGCACTCACAGAGGTTTGGATTAATGGTAGTTGGGAGATCCAAAATTAGGCAAATAATGGGGCCACTTACAGACATGTGTGTGATTCTTTGATACAGAGCAGAGTGGTCGGTCTGAATCACAGGTTCAGACGGTTCTGCAACCTTGTAGGTTCCAGATTCCTCGACTTACGCCACAGGGTGGTGGGTTTCTCAGTTCTGCTAAATAGATCCGGGCTCCACTACACATAGGAAGCAGCTAAATGGGTAGCAGGGACATGTGGAGAGTACTGGCTGGTGTTAAGGTTGGACACTCCCAGGAATCTACATGAAGTGCATCAGGACGAAGGTACACCTAGCAACAGCATACTGTAGTTGTATATTGCACCAGGACGTGCCGTATTAAAACTTCGGTGAGAACATTCCAAATGACTTATTTATTTCCACTACATAGCTTTGTTCACCTCGGTCTGTGTCACATGGCCCCGCAATGCTGAGGAAGCACCCCAGTGGCCTGTGCAATGCAACGCTGTGTCGTGCTGGCCTTGTACGCCAGCAGAGTTCCAGCGTCGTCAGAATGGCGCAGTTGACTCAGCGGTCTGCGTCCCTGCCGACTCAGCACCACTTGGTGTGTGCCGCAGGCAGCCAGCTGCGTCCTTCTCGCCGGTGTGGCTAAGAACAAAGTGACAACGAGCGCCCGCTATCCAGCATCCGAACCTGCGGCCCTCGCCCCGGAAGTCCTTGGCTTGTGTTGGGAGCCGAGACGATCGCCCGTGGTAGCGGGCCAAAGTGTGCCCGCCGCTGGCTGGCTGTGGACCCCGTGTTGGCCTCAGAGGGTCGAACCAGCGACCCACTGTGGACTGGGAAGCTGTCGCCCCATCTGTTGCTGTGTGTAGCCCAGTGGTGTGATACGTCCTGCCGTTCAACAGAGCTGCTACACTTGAGTGACTCTCTTTGGAAAACAACACCTGTTTATACTTGGCCGCGTGCCTCTTTTTTGCGAACACGCTGCTCCGAGTCACATACATGAAACACGCTAGGCTGGCCAGTGGCCTCCTTCTGCCGGCGACTTGCGCTATGCAAACAGCTGTGTGTGCGTTCTCCATCAGTTTTGTGCCCCTGTGACCTCTATTTGCTTTCGCAACTGCTGGTATTTGTAACTTATTGCAATCCGGCCAACACTTGTTGTAACTCATGCTCCGAATATTGCACAAAACTAACTTTCCCTATCGTAAATGGTGGTACCGCTACATTATCCCCTCTTCGGAAAGACCCGGTCCCCAGGTCGTCCTTTTACTAACTCTTAAACTTGTTTGGATTGGCACTTACGACATACTTACTTACTATTAGAAAACTTAGACATGGTCCAGTGCTCCTAAGCACATGACATGAGGGGAAAAACAAAAAAAATCCTTAATGGATGACCACTCCACTGAACGCTCCTTCAACCCCTTACCTACGCCCTCGGTATCCAATCTACTGGGACTACCCTTGGGACGCTCTGGGAATTGGTTCTCCTCCTGATCAGAAAGAAAACAACATATAACATAGTTAAGGCTGACATGACACTAGGCACAGAGGTGCTCAAAATGATCGTTATTTGCCGTTGCCTTTCCCTATACTGAGCGACATGTTGAACAAGCTGTTCGGCTGATATGCGCCCCTCTTGCTCTATAATGAACTGGTTTACATATCTCAACAGACCTGGCTGCAGAGTTTGACTTAATAAGGTCAGATTTTGCCTTGGCAAAAACTCTAAATGGTTTCTGACCAGTACAGCTGTGGCTGCGTAACATTCACTTGTGTGACTCCTGAAATTGACGCTGGCAGGTGGAAGGTTGGTCCTATTGTGTTACACTTAGTCCCATTGATTAAAATTCCTCTTAATTCGAGCTCTACACATTTCGCTTGTGTAAACACGCCTTGCTCAAAATAATATGCTGCTACTACTACCAAATTCTCGTAGGTGGAGAAGATCCAATGCATTCCGACCCGTTGCAAGCTGAATTTTGGGATCCACGATGTCCCTTGCACGAACTATTCCTTTCCCCCTGGCTAGAAATAAGTGCACCTTGCATGCGTCCCATATTTGTATCTCCACAGATTTTCCTCCAACATTCACTATTTTTTATCCAAACTCAACACCGATTGCGTGACTACTTTCATCCTTAAATTTACATTATATGAACTGGTGCAATAAACACGACGTTCTTGACCCAGAACTTTCTATAACTAAAAATTTAAACAAGAAATCGTACCACTCAGACATCATTCAATACATATTTATTACGGCATTACCGCAAAATTTACTCCGACGCATTTATTTCTCCAGAACTGCGTTTGATTTCTCCTCCAACAACACTCCACATATGTCAGATGCTACACTTCCCTTTTCAGTGACCTGAGGACAGGGATCACCATCACCCTTCCTCCCTCTTCTAAATGATTGCTCTCCCTAGCAGGCTCGAAAACACAAAATACAATGCCTAATTAATGTAAGCAAACCCAATGATACATGACACGAAAACAACAAAACTACAAATACTCTGCTACTTTCTAGATCGCAAAGCATACGATACTTCATGCTGTACTCTATCTTCCTGGTTTTCTCTGCGCCTAGCACCTCTCTTCACTCTCTCTTTCTTTCTCTTTCTCTTTCCTTCCTGTGGCACGCCTGGAATCACATGCAGGCAACCCTTAAATGGCCGTAACCGCCCATCGTGTACTATCGTCTTTCTAGTTGTTAGCTGAAGCTTGATATTAACGGGAGCTATGGTTTCAACAACTTTGTATGGCCCTTGATACCTCATGAGGAATTTCATCGTTTTCCCTTTATGTGTATAGGTGCTGGACAGCATTACCCATTGCCCCACTTTGTACTGCAGTAAACTTCCTTTCCGCTTTACTGCGTCTTCCTGCCTTTCCAAAGCCTTTGTATTCGCCTTTTGTACCCGTTTCCAAACATCCCGTATTGTCCTTGCGAATTGACGTACAAATTCATCAGTCCTTCCTTTCTGTAGCTTCACCAAATCAAACGGTTACGGTATTTTCCGCCCGTACACTACCTCATATGGAGACAAACCGGTATTTGTATGGACTTTTGCACCCTGTATGCGCATACAGTATGCTTCACATACTCGTCCCACTGATAGTGATGCCAATCCACATAAAAACTCAGCATCTTACCGATTGTACTGTGTACCCATTCTGTCCTTCCGTTCGCCTGTGGATGCAACGCGCTCTTCCTCAACTTTTTTACGTTCAGCAATTTACACAGTTCCTTTATTAAATGCGACATGAAGTTCGTCCCTTGCTCAGTGATTATTGTCTCTGGTACACTAAACTTCAAAATCCAGTTATTTACTAAAGCTAGCACGACCATTGCTGCCTGTTGATTTGGCATAGCCACCATCTCCACATACCTCGAAAAATGGTCTGTTATTGCCCGAAGGAATCTGTTCCCCGATGGTGTTCGCCTAAAAGGTTCTAAGACATCAATCCCCAGAAAAAAAATGGACATGTTGCTTCCAGTAATCGTTGTAGCTGTATCTGTTTCTGACTCAGATCTGCCCTCTGCGCACATTGTATACAATTCTTAACATCCTGATCCACATCTCCTTTCCTACCTCTCCACCAATACCTCTCCGCCACTCTCCTATTCGTCGCTCTACACCCTCCATGACCGGATAACACGTGATCATGTGCTTCCTTGAAATCCTCATCCCTCAACTTCGCTGGCACTACTACCTTTGGCCCTAACTTCGTTTCCCTGCACAGAGGACCATCGTACGCATTAAACTGTGGCTGCGTCCGATATAATTTACAATAGTTGTCCACTACCTGTAATTTTTGCCATACTGCGAGGTCATAACCTATGACTTCTACTTTTGTCACCTTCCTACTTAGTGCATCCGCATAATTGTGCTTCTTCCCAGGCTTGTCCACCACCTCGTGCTCGAATTAAATAAGCCTCATAGCCCATCTAGCGAGTCTAGTTGAAAGATCCTTCAACCGCAACAACCACTTCAATGCTGCATGATCTGTCACTACCAGAAATCTTCTCCCACATAAATAACATTTAAAAGATGTGATTACATAGATTACGCTAAGCATCTCCCTCTCTGTTGTTGAGTAATTCTTCTCTGCTGCATTCAACTGCCTAGACGCATAGGCTACAGGACGTTCTTTCCCATCAATTTCCTTGCTTCGATGCATCGCACACTTCTTTCAGTTTGTCAAACGCTTTCTGACACTCTTCTGTCCACTCAAATTTCACACCGTTCCGTAACAATGGCGCCAACGGCTGTGATAAATCTGCAAAACCCTTCAAGGACTTTCGATAGAAATAGCAAATTACTGCACTTCCCTAATTGTTTTCGGTTCCCGAAAATCCCTTACAGCCTGTACCAATCTCGGATCTGTTCGCACCCCGTCCTTACTGATAATATGACCCAAATATTTTACTTCTTCTAATGCGAAACGACACTTTTCCAGGCTCAACGTCAAACGAGCTCCTGTTAACCACACAAAGACTTCCCTTAACCGCTGTATATGTCTTGAAAACACTATAATGTCATCCAAATAGACAAGACACTGCCGTGATTTCAAACCCCTCAAGACGCTGTCTAACAACTTCTGAAATATTGCCGGAGCGTTTTTCAAATCGAATGGCATTCTAATGTACTGGTAGTGGCCTCCTGGTGTACAGAAAGTAGTTTTTGGACGATCCTCTGGAGTCACCTCTAACTGATGATAACCACTTGTCAAATCCATCGTAGAAAAGTATTGGCACTGTCCTAAGTGATCCAAAGTCTCCAATATGTTTGGAATTGGGTATGCGTCCGTTACTGGCTTATTATTGAGGTATCGGTAGTCACAACATAACCTGTATTTCTTAGTTCCACCCGCAGATTTTTTTTGGCACAACGACAATGCCTGCTCCCAAGCAACTATTACTATGCTCTACAAGTCCGTCCGCAAGCTGCTGATCAATGAAAACCTCCACAATCGGCTGCAAATACCTCGGTATTCTGTATGGTTTTCGGTAAACAGGTGCTTCATTCCCTGTTGGTATCCTGTGTTGAACTAATGGAGTTGCTGGCAACGGCCCTTGTGGAAAAAAAAAAATCCTTCAATTCCCACAACAATTCTTCCATATGCTCTCTTTCTCCTTCTTTCAAATGTTTATTTTTGTCACGCAATGCAGTTCTATTGGCAGTTAGTGGTTTATCGCGTCACCTTCCTCGAACACCAGCTTTCGTCATCCGGTACATCCAAATTTGCTACTGAAACTCCTTTCCTCAAATTCGCGTCTACAGCGCTAAAATTATCCACGTTCACGGGACCTACTCGCCCGTCGTTCCCCTCCTGTACGCGTACAACACTACGTCTCAAAAAACAACCCAATGGACCCAAAACTTCAATAACACATACTGTACCCACAGGTAGATTCGACTCCACACTTACCCAAAGCTACTTCCCAGTGCCCAGTAGACACACACTCATGCGAATTAAGCCTTAATGTTAATGTACGCGGCTCAATTGGTTTGTTCATTACGTTGAGCGCCCCTCGCGTCAGCTCTGCATTGACAACAGATTCTCCTAGCGGAAATAACGTTCCACAAAGTTTCACAGTTCATTGTCCAAGGTCAATTTTGGCATGATGTTGATGCAAGAAATCTTCTCCTAGGATCATGTCGTAGCCTTCGCTCACCAATGGTACCACCTCCATGCATGTATTAGTTGACTTTCACATACAGAAAGTCCGATTTGTCACTGACCCCAAAGGTGTGACCTCCTTATCCCCCACTCCACGCAACCTATAACGTGGTGGGTCTAATTTCCTTCGTCTCATTACATTCTTAGTAGCCACTGACACTTGGCCCCTGTGTCCCACAAAATCTTAAACTTTTTAGTTAATGCAGATTCTACCACTGAACGTTCCAGCTCTGCATACGTATTCGTAGCATTGAAATTAAACGGGAGCTCCCTTAGGTGGGTGTTGGGCTCCCTCTTCCGTTTAACGCTTGTCCATCTCTCCCACCTCCTCTTCTCCATCCTCCACGCTGCTGCTTTCCACCCCTTCCTCTATTCCATGGTGACTGGGTACACAGCCTGTACAAATGTCCCATACAATCACACAAAACATTTCACACCCGCCCTAAACACTGTTTGCATTTCGTGTGCCCCTGCTGCCACGTCTATTTCCTCACATTTAATTTCCAGCTGAATGGCCGAATACAAATCTTTCAGAGTCCTTCGCGCATTTTTCGTGACATATGCGCCGGTAACCCTCTAAAAAATACATCAAATGCCCTTTGCTCGGCCTCCTGCAACAGAACACTATTCGCTTCATCGCTCTGACACAACGCGTAAGTATACTCATTAATTTCCTTATCCTGTCCGCAAATTTCTCCACCATCTCCACCTGTCTCTTTGCCATTGTACTTAACCTCGCTGTAAAGTATCGAGCACTATTCTGTTTCTTGTACCTTCGTAAAAGCCCTTCCTTTAACTGCTTGAACTGTCTTGCCATCCTTAAGGCCTCAGAACACGTTACATATGTTTCGCTTCACCTGTTAATCTAATCTTGACTATATGTAACAACTGCTCATCAGACCAACCATTGATCACCGCTGAAGTCTCCAAGTCCTCCACAAACGAACGCACATCCTCAGATGCCTTGCCAGAAAACGGAATAATCAAACTTGCGGCGGCTGGATCAATCTCATGCATCCTAGGCAACAACGACTGATCAGATGCGGTTTCCCGCTCACTTCTAGATGCAAATTAATTTCTCAACTGCGTATTGTCTGCTGTCAATTTTCCATCAAAATCCGCACCGCTTATGGTTCTGACACCCTCTGCATTCCAGACTCTGCCATTGTGTTGCTATCAGTCGTTTTGTTTCAGGACTAAGTACAAGAATAATCTGACTTCCTACAGCTCCATATAATCATACTCAGTAACATCATACTCAAATCAATACAAAATGCCATGAAAGAGAGCTCGTTTACCACAAGGTTTACTTGAATATTCAGACCTAGTGGAACAAGGGTCCAATTTCAAAATTATGTTGATGAAAGACTCGCCAGTACTATTTAGAAATGTGTAGGAACGTGGCTAATTTCCAGGATGCAGATGACACGTGTGTCCACGTCAAGCGTACGCTTGCCAAGCGGCCGCACCAGATATTGTGACAATACTTTACGGTCCTTAATGACGTTCTTTTCCACCACCAACGCAGACAACGAGTGTCACGGTGTGTCTGCATACCGGACAGGCATAAGGAACGTGTGATATGGTACACCCATATCGCATGTGGGCACTTTGGGCTCGAGCAGAATTGAGCAGTACTGTTACATACTGAACCTGCACCGATGTGTGCATAAATCACTTCGCATCTGTAAAGTTTGTCAGCGTAGTAAGCCTCCAAATCTTTCCAATGAAATAGCACTGCATGCGATTATCACTAACAAACCAGGAGAGGTGGTGCCATTGACGTCTCCGGCCCACACCCCCGGCGAGAGTAGGGATAAAATACGTTGTCGCCTTGTACGGCCTCTTCTCGAAATATGTACGTGTGAATGCCACTAAGTCAGCACCGCAAGATATTAATAACCAAATTCCATCCAGAATCAAATAGCAAGGCTACGATTTTCCGGGAATTCAATAGGTTCATTCGGACATATATAGCGAATAAACAAACCAAATGGGTGGTACTTGTTTCACAATTCGAGCAGCTGGTAAACAGTCTTCCCTTCACAACGACACAACTTACGACAGCGTCTATTACGTTACATACTAAAGACAGGAATGAATAGGTCAATCTTCTGCCGAAATATTCTGATAATGATATGTCCTGAGAGGAACGAATCAGACGAGCGCTTATCGCTGTTAATGGCTCTGAGCACTATGGGACTCAACATCTGTGGTCATAAGTCCCCTAGAACTTAGAAGTACTTGTACCTAACTAACATAAGGACATCACACACATCCATGCCCGAGGCAGGATTCGAACCTGCGACCGTAGCAGTCACGCGGTTCCTGACTGAGCGCCTAGAACCGATAGACCACCGCGGCCGGCATCGCTGTTAACGCCGTTGCACAGAATAGTAAGCGTCTTTATGATAAGAAGCTTAGCAAAGTGCAAGAGTATAAAGTCAGAGATCGTATCCTCCTGAGATACACAAAAAACCTTCATTACTTCTAAATCAGAACAAGAAATGACAAACTTAGTACACTGGCCCATACGAAATTGTACGCATTCCTCACGAAGGCAGTTATTTGCCTGCCTACTCGACATATCGGAAGATCAAATGTTCTCAAGAAATATGGACAATAATAAACAGAATTCATATTTATCTATGTAAACAATGGCATACAGCATTTTATATTATTTATTTTTATATTATTTTATTATTATTATATATATATTATCTAATGAGTTTCGTATTCATATATTTGTCAAGATAGAATACGCACTATAAAAGGAACAAAGAGAGACTATGAAGCTCGGGGTTCTAGGCACGCAGTCCGGAACCGTGCGACTGCTATGGTCGCAGGTTCGAATCCTGCCTCGGGCATGGATGTGTGTGATGTTCTTAGGTTAGTTAGGTTTAAGTAGTTCTAAGTTCTAGGGGACTGATGACCATAGCAGTTAAGTCCCATAGTGCTCAGAGCCATTTGAACCATTTTTTAGACTATAAAGTCGCACAAAACAAATAAACTGCATTTGATTAATTAATGAGGAAACACTGTACATGTCTAATGCACAGATTACTACTTGTTTTGATATTCATTTCCTGTGTTTAGCTGTAAAGTATTTCTTATGTTTTATCTTTGTTTGCTTTTTTATGTTTATTCCTAGATTAATAAGCGGTTCAAATGGCTCTAAGCACTATGTGACTTAACATCTGAGGTCATTAGTCCACTAGATTTAGAACTACTTAAACCTAACTAACCTAAGGACATCGCACAAATCCATGCCCGAGGCAGGATACGAACCTGTGACCGTAGCAGCAACGCGGTTCCAGACTGAAGCGCCTAGAACCGCTCGGCCACAACGGCTGGTGGAGTAAAATGGAATCAATGAACCGCTGCCACGTCTGAGCAGCATTTTTCAATTCGTGAGGCATGTAACAGTATTTGAAGAGGTCAAAGGGTGTGATGATGGCCATCTCCAGAATATCCAGTGGGTGCATAGGGATCTGATGATACATCTTGGAACAATCTAAAAATGGAGAAAAAGCTACAACCATGGAGTAATTGCATGAAATCGCGAGCATCAAGGGGTCTGTGGCCCGGCACATGTGTAAGATGCCGTCCTTTTTGGAACAAGATGAATAGGTGAAGACCAGTTGCTATCAGAGGGGCAGAGGGTGCCCGAAGCCAACAGATCCTGAACGAGTTCCTTCCCCCTTACATGAGAGCCGGTTACGGGTCTGTGAAAGTTACAATGGTTGACCCTAGTCACTCTTAACGACCTATTCGAAACACAGAAAGTTTTTACTTTGACTATCATAGAAGGCGACCGACATTTTGTGTTTTTTATTTAAAAAGGGGTCTTAAAACTAATGGAAGGTTGAATTCTCATTTTAAAAAATTGATCGTGGAATCTACAATAGCGGCAGGGGGAACAAAGTTTATGTTTTTACTTTACAATATCATTATCACAGAATTGGCCTGTAAGAGGCGTAATTTGCAATTGAAGAAACCAAGTATCAAACATTTTCATTACAATTAGCTAGTTTGTTTTTACTCCTGACATCCGAAAACTACTTTCCCGTATCCAGAATGAGATTTTCACTCTGCAGCGGAGTGTGTGCTGATATGAAACTTCCTGGCAGATCAAAACTGTGTGCCGGGCCGAGACTCGAACTCGGATTTTACTTAACCGTACATTGTTTTTCACAAATTTGCTTAAAACGTGAATAGACATTTATACAGAACTCTGTAGCTTAGCCTATTGGGAGGGCCATGCCTGTGAAGTAATGTGACTCATCAGACGTTACTCACGATATTCGCCGTCTGGTTTGGTATCTGGTACAACCTGTGGTGGTGACTCGCGGGATTTACAGTAGTCATATCTATACCACATCCACGCAATAGTGGGAATGATCAGTAGAGCTACAGGCACAGACGTAAGGCTCGAAATGACCACTCGATTGGAATAATTCCGAGTGTGCCATTCAGCAATGTGCACAGTAGCAAGTGGAGTGATGAAAGAAAGCAGTTCCGTGACAACCGACAAGCAGTGAAGTTATATTTCTAGCCCTTAAAATTAGGCATGCGCTACAAAAGTTGAAGTGTTCAACAACTTTGTAAGGCTTTGCTTTTATTAGGACACTATGGATGCCTTAGAGCAAGAACTGGAAAAGTGAGACGGATCACTGCAACAAGAGGGGAGCTATAATTCAGTATAAATGAGGCTGGAAAAGAATGTGACAGTCTTTGTACTGTCAGAGGACATAGTCCCGATCAATTCTGCTAGCTCCTCACCGACAGAAGAAAGAAATACAGACTAGGGCTGACAACATGGCAAGAGGGTAAGTAATGAAAGCGGAAAGGTCAAAAAATTGACTGCAGCAGAGTGCCGTCATGGGCGCCCACTGACATTTCCAGCAGAATGGACGCACGTGCATTATGCTCCGCCAGTAACGAAAATAACCGCATCATCAGAAGAGGTACTCGGTCTACCGCAGAAATCGATAGGTGTCTAGTCTCACGTCAATCGATAGTACGCCTTTCGGTGTATCCGTGGCATGGCCACTAAGCTATTGTTTCCCAAGTCGGTGTGCCTTATTTTGGTATACGCGACAGAGCTTTGGCGTCACAGTTAGTGACAATACTTCTGAATATATGTCAGCTCAGGCAACTACTAACATTTTCATCAGGTAATCTTTTCCTACCTCCTGTTACACTGGGAATTGGTACTGTACCTAAATTATTAAAGTAACATGTGTCACTGCGTGCACACCGTGTTCGTATTGAACACGAAAAGTATATATCGGGTAGAGTGCACTGCGTGCACATCTCTCAATGACAGTAAACAATTATTTACTGTTCTGGCATAACGTCGAGCGCCGGCACGCCAGGTGCGAATGTTAGAGCAGAGAGGGCTGTGAGATGGCGTCAGCCAATGGCGCGTTGACCAACCCCTCTCCAGGTCGACAACACGACAGTAGCGCCGTCTACACAAACAGGAAATAAGCGCCGCGCCGCGTGGCCGTGGCCAAGTTAAAGACTAGCAGTTGGCCGACTTCCACAGTGGCATCAAACATAGGCACATGTATAGCAGCGACTTAGGAACTGCATTCCTTCTCTTTTATTTGCGATTGTATATGCTGAAGAGATTTCTTGTTTGTCTGTCACCCTTTCCTTGAACACATCTGTATCTCACACACTTAAGTATTGTAATCATCTCCTTTTGTAATAAACTTCATTAATATGATTTTCTCGAATTGTCTAGCGATCCGAGAAAGCGGGTTTCCTGGGCAACCCATATTTGACAAGTAGACAAGACGTGACATTGATGGAGAGTTGGTCAATGGATCCCATGGCGGCAGCCACCACAGCTTCTATGTTTTCCTTCTTTGTGGGTTTTTATGTTTTGCTGGCGCCTAAATTCTTTCTTGTCTTTTCTTTGCAGGGGTGTGTTTGTTGCTTGAACAGTATCTCTTAGAGTGTTTTTTGCTAATCAGTGTTTTCAAATGGGCATTGCAGAAATTTTCTTTCCTTTTATTCTTATTTTTACTTCTTGTCATGTCTGTTTATTGCATTTCTCTCTTGCAATATGAGCACCCCCCCACCTGCCACCCTTCCTTTTACACACACACACAGGCGCCTCAGCTGCAAGCGATAGATGCAACACAGCTAGTACAGATGTTTCAGTTGCAGAGCCAACAAATATCAATTGTATCAAACACGGTGCAGCACTTACTGGCCAACGCTGCGTGCCCAATAGAACAACAATCTACAGTTACTGTAGTTCCGAGTGCCATACTATCTTTTCGCCAGTTTAATGACAAAGAAGAGGAACAGCTCGAGTGGTTGCAACAGTTTGAAGCCCACATAATTACTCACAACGTAGCAGGTACAATGAAAGTCTATCATTTTTTGTCTGTGGTAGGAAGTGCAGTGCTTCTACTCATTCAGAAATTATTCCGTAACGCCACTCCGCCTGAACTTTCGTATGACCACTTTCTAGATTTGCTAACTATTCTGTAATGTCGTGTGCACGGGGATCCTTGTGTATCTCTTCCCCTAGATCATGGAACCCCAGGACAGCGCAGCCACAGCAGCCGCTGAATTGTTGTCTACCGATCCGAGGAAGCAACTTTTCTAGGCACCCCATATTTTACGAGTAGGCAGGATACAACATGTACAATATTTGGATAAGGAGGTACGTCTTCATTTTTGGAATGTTTTCGCCGGCCGTTGTGGCCGAGCGGTTCTAGACGCTTCATTCTGGAACCGCGCGACCGTTCCGGTCGCAGGTTCGAATCCTGGATCGGGCATGGATGTGTGTGATGTCCTTAGGTTAGTTAGGTTTAAGTAGTTCTAAGTTTTAGGGGACTGACGACACCAGATGTTAAGTCCCATAGTGCTCAGAGCCATTTGAACCATTTTTTTGTAAGATCCTATGAATTACTACGCTGCATCGAAGATTGTCGCAGGGGGCGTCAGTCGATTTTCGAGTGACGAACTGACCTCGAAATCTGAAAACCGCAAGTCAGCTTTGTAAATCATAAAAAGTAGCTTGGAGTGTGTTTCTTTGTTGTTTTTTTTTGTGTATTTTGTGAGGAGACATGTAATTGTGCTCGGTAAAAACAATATGCTATTTTGCTATGAGAAGGGAAAATTGTGGCTGTATTCCAAAGTTGTCTAACTGGTGCACGCTGTAGCCAAGCGAGGCTCGGTGTGGTGTCACCGCCAGACACCACACTTGCTAGGTGGTAGCCTTTAAATTGGCCGCGGTTCGTTAGTATACGTCGGACCCGCGTGTCGCCACTGTCAGTGATTGCAGACCGAGCGCCGCCACACGGCAGGTCTAGAGAGACGTCCTAGCACTCGCCCCAGTTGTACAGACGACTTTGCTGGCGATGCTACTGACAAACTACGCTCTCATTTGGCGAGACGATAGCTAGCATAGCCTTCAGCTACGTCATTTGCTACGACCTAGCAAGGCGCCATTACCAGTTTATATTGAGATTGTTATTAATGTATCAACAAGAGCGATGTACACCAATTATGGATTAAAGTTAAGTATTCCAGCAGCAACGTACCTTATTGGCTATATTAATTACATTGTCCTGTTCAAGACCTCACGCCAGTTTGCGTGAGCTTAAACGCGTGCATTTCGGTCTCCTCTAGCAACACGGTGTTGGCTCTTCTGCCAACACTTCACTCGGCGCATTCGCTGTGGCGTCATACCAGGTGGCACGTGCTGTGGTTGCCAGGAGCCGGCGTCGCGTCGTATCTGTGGAGGGGCCACCTGCTCGCCTGGTGCCTCTAGGACGAAACAATATTGACGCGGCTGAGAAACGTTAGAAAATCTATCTGGCTCGTTGGCGCAGTGGTGACATCAGTATCGATTTGTAATACTCGATTGTTTTCTGTTATTGTTACGTGTGCAAAGCACGTAACTCACTTTGACTACATTTTGTGACGTAAGGATACGACTGGAAACACTGCAGACTGACAAGCTGGTTACGGATAGTCACTGTCAGAGGCTCGTCCTCATACCGTGATTGCAGCTACAAAATAAATGGCAGTTGTCGCCCTAATTTCAGTGAAGCATTATTGTACACGATCGATAATTGGTATTATTTACGAAAGGACCCCTATGGTGTCCTAAGTAGAACTTCGCGGTATTTGTATTTCAGTATGCAATTTGTGCTTAGTACGAAATCTCAATTAGGAGTACGTTTACTCGGGCAGGATTCGACTATACTGGTGTATTATATTGTCTCTCTCTTTCTCACGTAGCAAGGATTTCCACGAAAATGCATACCGTAGCGGGCGCCCTTACTAAAATATCGATCTCCGTTACCCACTCTTGCTAAAGCGACAGATAAGACGGCCAAATCAGCCGGGAAGTGTTAACAGATTCGAATGGGGTTGGTAGATTTGGCTTTACTCGAAACTACGTCCATGTTTGTTCTGCTTCTTCAATCACACAACAGAGTCAGGTTGCGTGAGGAACTAGAAATAATTTCTTTTATCCAATGAAAGCTATTAGCGTTAGCCTGCGTGCTAAGATTGATATGGTAGATTGTGCAGAACGGTTTCAGGTGAGCACTGAGCTGTCCAACATTGGACTTAGTTTAACCATTAGGCAAGTGCGTAACTGTTCATTTGAAAATGGATGTACTATTGTATTTTTAGATTTCAATAATTCTTTGCCAAGTTGGGATATAATGAGTGTTTTATAAAGGGGACTTTCGGTATGCTCCGTTTAGTACAGAAACGCACTGTGCAGGTCGTGAACAACAAGCGTACGTGTCGGACAGCTGAGCGCCGTATCACGTCAGAAGGGGTGGGGAAGCCGGCCCGCATTCGAACCTCCGCGCGCTGGCGACAATGCGACGTCGCTCGCCGTAACGGCCACGTTTCTCCGATGTAACTTCGCTAATATTTCCGATGAAAGTGACAGAAAACTTCCAATTGTATGTTTCATATTCTTCACTACGGCAACCCACGAAGAACGCGCAACGACACGAGCTGATTACGGATGGAAAATCGCATCTGCGAGTGCAGCCGTCAACGAGACGTCTACCTCCGGGAACCTCAAGATGACGTCAGAAACCGTACGGAAGGTAGGAAATAACCGACTTGTGTTACTATGGCTCGGACATATATGTGTAAAGACATTTTATTACTGGTTGAACCTCGTGGCGCTTCCTTTTAATTGTATGGATAAATGAGGCAAGTCCGTGACACAGAAACTGTATAACTAGTTACAGTTACATTTTATTTATTGGGAATTATTATTTTGGTGTTATTCTGAGAGTGTATATTAATACAATGCAACGGAGTACCGTTTAAGATCGAATGTGGATACAAGTCTAGGGACTTTGGGGAGAGAAGATAGGATGTAAACCACGTGGAAAATTTAAATATTAATTGGATAGAGGATTTGTTGAAACCTGAAATGTAAAATACGAGTAGAACTAGTCTGGTGAGGAGTAATGACCATGCCGAAAGTGACGAAGCTGAAACTATAGGTACCTTCGTGAAAAGTAAGAAAAAAAATGGTTCAAATGGCTCTGAGCACTATGGGACTTAACTTCTGAGGTCATCAGTCCCCTAGAACTTAGAACTACTTCAACCTAACTAACCTAAGGACATCACACACATCCATGCCCGAGGCAGAATTCGAACCTGCGACCGTAGCGGTCGCGGGGTTCCAGACTGTAGCGCGTAGAACCGCTCGGCCACCCCGGATGGCGCGAAAATTAATCCTACCAGTGTGGTCAATATGCCATCTGCAGATATTAGTATCAATAAGCTTGTGGTTATCACGGGGGACTAGTTGAGAGATAACACACACTAAGTATTCAGCACACATTTATTAATAACTCGTATATAACAAATATCGAAGTTGAACGTATTACGCGCCGAGAGTTAACACTGGAACTAAACAGTCCAAAGTAGACGGCGGCTGGCGCGTGGGAAGCGGGGAAACGGGGGCGTCAGTGTCGGCGGTGCAGGCGTCCCGTGGGTCCAACGGCTGCACAGGCGGAGACGTGTCAGCCGAAGGCAGGTCGGCTGCGTCGGGAGACAATTTGGTGAGTGACCACGCCGGCTTCAGTCGATTAACAGAAACTGTCTTTGGCCGCCCGTGTAGGTGGATGACGAACGTGTTCCTACCACGGCGTAGCACGCTGTGAGAGCCAGAATAAGGCGGCTGCAGGGCTGCTCGCACAGTGTCGTCCCGCAGCATTACAAAGTCGCACGAAGCGAGGTCCTCGTGGACGAACTCAGGCAGGTTGGTGTGGGGGTGGGGAAGTGGGGTGCAGAGGTGTGTGATGGCGGGAGGATCCTCAGGTGCGGCTTACGGTGAATTCTTGACGAACTCGGCGGGAAGAAGGAGCGGTTCGCAGTATAGAATCTCACTGAGCGAGGCACTCGTATCTTCTTTATGGGCCGAGCGAATACTCAGCAGGGGCCACGGGAGGGCCTCTGACCGTAGGCCAAGTGGCACGTTATAGTGGCCTCGAGTGTGCTGTGCCACCGCTCGAGCAGGCTGTTCACCTGCCGGTGGTAAGCCGTCGTGTGAAATTTGGCTACGCCGTAGAGTTTACAGGGTCGTGCAAAGAGGGCGAACTCAAACTGGCGTCCCTGGTCGGTCGTGAGAGAAAGGGGACAGCCAAAGCGCGCAACCCACTCCGAAGCGAAGTCCTCGGCCACGGTGTCAATAAGTGAGACCACCTCGACCCAGTGGGTCACACGGTCGATGATTGATAAGACGTATCGGCAATCCTCAGGAGGGTCGAGAGGACCAAGAACGTCGATATGGACGTGCCGAAAACGCCCCTTTGGAATGTCAGACTTGTCAAATGGAGATTGAGCGTGCCTGCTGACCTCGCTGCACTTGCACGGGATGCACACACGGTTCCAAGTGTGACAGTCGTGCTTCATACCAGGCCACACGAAGTGCTCCATAACCAATGGCGTGGCTCCCGTTCCAGGATGGTGTAAGCCGTGCAAGGCAGTAAAGACCCTAATACAAAGGGCGGTAGAGACCAGGGGGCGGAGTGTGCCCACAGAGGTGTCACAAAGGGCGGGGAACGTCGATCCAGGTAGTTTATGGGGCTGGACAGAAAGCAATAATTTGTTTCGCTGTATATCATTGTCTTCGGCTTGGTGAGCTCCTCCAGATTCAGCGGTGGATTTAGCATTCAGATGAGGGAAAGGTAGTCTGCCACAACGTTCTCCGCTCCATGGATGTAGCATGTGTCGGACGAGTGCTGACAGATGTAGTCCGTATGGCGGAAACACCTTGGCAGAATGTCCTCAGCCAGATTACGAACAGCATCGACGAGTGACTTGAGATCTGTATAGATCGTGAAAGGTCACCCCTCAAGGTCCATACAGAAATGTTTAATCACCTCATACACAGTGAGTAGGTCATGGTCGAAAGCCGACCAACTGCACTGGCTCTTAATCAGTTTCTTGGAAAAGGAGGGGTTGGGTGGAGTCGGCTGTGTGCTGTTGTAAAACAGTGCCCACAGCTGAGTCACTGGCATCAGTCGTGATCGAGACATGGGCCTCAGGGTCAGGGTGGGCAAGTGTGATAGCTTTGGCGAGGATAGCCTTACAATTACCAAAAGCATCGAGCATGGGTTTGGTTCACTCCAACTTCCGTTTCCCAGTGGTGTTTTTGCCAGAGAGTGTCGATGAGGGCTATTTGATGGAGGCGCCTTGAGGAATATGGTGGCAGTAAAAGTTTGCCACACCCAGAAAACGACGGAGCTGAGTATAATCCTCAGGAAGAGGAAAAACAAGTACGGTTTCGACATGAGAACTTGTTATTTGGCAGAGACATTAGGGCCTACAAAGGTAACTGATGTGGAAGATTTATCATGGTTGATCACAACGCCATTGGCAGCGAGGGCCCAATGGACTGAATCGAGATGAATTGATGCTCCTCAGTGGAGAAGGAAAAGATCAGTACATCATCGAAGTAAGCATAAGCAAATGGCAGAGGGATCAAAATGGTTCAAATGGCTCTGAGAACTATGGGACTTAACATCTGAGGACATCAGTCCCCTAGACTTAGAACTACTTAAACATAACTAACCTAAGGACACCACACACATCCATGCCCAAGGCAGGATTCGAACCCGCGACTGTAGCAACAGCGCGGTTCTGTACTGAAGCGCCTAGAACCGCTCGGCCACAACGGCTGGTGGAGTAAAATGGAATCAATGAACCGCTGCCACGTCTGAGCAGCATTTTTCAATTCGTGAGGCATGTAACAGTATTTGAAGAGGTCAAAGGGTGTGATGATGGCCATCTCCAGAATATCCAGTGGGTGCATAGGGATCTGATGATACATCTTGGAACAATCTAAAAATGGAGAAGAAGCTACAACCATGGAGTAATTGCATGAAATCGCGAGCATCAAGGGGTCTGTGGCCCGGCACATGTGTAAGATGCCGTCCTTTTTGGAACAAGATAAATAGGTGAAGACCAGTTGCTATCAGAGGGGCAGAGGGTGCCCGAAGCCAACAGATCCTAAACGAGTTCCTTTGCGTGCAGAAGTTTGGAAGTGTTAAGGCGCCTGGCCTTATAACGAACAGGTGGGACATCGGTGGTGTGAATCCTATGACAAGTGCCATTACTGATGGCTTAAACTAGTATAGGGCGGTCAAAAAGCTATCTGGAAGCAACGTCGGTTCACTGACGTTGGTGAACCGGAGAGGCGTGGGTGAGGCGTCAGCTGAAGTCGGTGATGGAAGACGCAATGCAGGAGTGAAGCATGCAGATGCGTCTTGTAGAATCGTCCGTGCTGGTGAGAAAACAACAGCAGGCTGTGCAATGTTTGAAACAGGAGAAAATTGGTAAGAAGAGGCGTGTGATGGACCGGCTCACTGCGGGTATGCAGATAGGTTATGTATAGTATGCCATGCATGAGACAATTCAGAGGAGGCAGAGGTGATGCGTTTCCGTAAGGCATCATTCTGGGTGCGGAATTCGTCGATTTGTAAGCGCAAGTAGTTAACATATTTCTGAGACAACATTCAGACTTGATTTCATTAATGTAGAGGTACTTTGATACATCGATATGTTTATGTTGCAATGATATTATTCCTATGTGTATTCTTTCTTTTGTCACTATTATCTTTGTCGTACTTGTACCTCTGATTTTATGGACACGTAAGCGGTTATTAGAGTGTCAAGTTTTGGTCGTCATGTTGAAAAGACGCAGATTGTAGTCAGTTTATAAAATGTGAACTTTAACAGTGAGGAAGATATTTGCAAGTATGTTTTATATTGTGAAGTGATCTTTTGTGAGTTACGTGATATTGCAACAAAAGTAATAAAATAGAAGTGTAACTTAAATTCGGAGTGCTGATTACTTCTTTACATCACCATTGTGCTAACTTGCAAAAGTTTAATCTTCAAGAATGGTTTATGAAACACATCTATAAAACTTTTGAATATCGCAGAATAACACCTAGGCCTCTTTACATCCGAGCTTGGAATCATCACTACCTAGATCTTCGACGATTGAGCCACGAGTTCACAACGAGACCAGCATGGGAAACACGAAAAGATGAGTGCCTAGTTTATCCATTATTTCATGAAATGACTTTATTAACTGTGCTCTAATGACACCTGCCACATAATATAACTTTGTTGTTGCCCGAAAACGCAATATTTAGTAACGTGAGCAACACTACAATCATAATTAAATTTTACCTTTGTTGTGGTAGGGTTGTTAGAACGTGCAGCAGATCAGAGAGCCATGTAGCAATGCGCTCGACCTAGGACGCAAAGCATAGCCAAGGAGGCAGAGACCGAAGCCGTGCCGAACTCGTGTGAGCACGGAACTGTAGAGCCGGATGTGTGGTGGAGGACAGGGGCCTGCAGGTCTGGTGAAACTGCGTAGTAGTGTAGGAAATCCAACCCGATCACAGGTTCATCCACATCGACAACATGGAAGGTCCGAGGGTAGATGTGAAACGATGATAGGAGAAGCAACATCTCGATGGAGTCACAGACCGCAATAGGAGAACGATTGGCGGCGATCGAGGCAAGGGTAGAAGGTGATAGTGCGTCGGCAGCGCACTTGGCTGGCAGTGTCGACGAGAAAGCAGATGCCTGTTGACACGTCTGTGGCATAGATGCGTCGCATTGCCGAAGCGTGTGGTGCAGTGCCGAACCACAGGCACCACGGAGGAACGTGTTGGGATGTGGCGCCTAAACATGGCCACAGTTCTCGTTTGGGTAGGCTCTAGGCGCACGGCAGTTGTGGGTGGCATCCACGAAACCAGCACAGCAGATATGCCGGTTGACAGGGTAGTGCGGTGTGGGAGGTGACCCAGCTAACTGCTATGGGCCTGGTAGCCGATCGGGTTGCTGCTCGGGCGAGGTCGGTGGCTGTCAGGATCTCGCTCGCAGTACCTCCTGTAGGCTTCTAGGTGGCAGCTCCTGACTGGCAGCTGAGGCGATGAGGTGAGCGTGCTGGCCTCTGCCTGGAGGGCGCAGAACCAGAGGCTCAGGCGTACCGAGTGAGAGTGATGGAGATGTCGTTCGTGACAGGCAGTGTCGGTGACGAATGATAGCATCAACCTGGTCCGCCACGCATAAACGAACCTTTAATGGGTCGGCGACATCAGACAGTAGATGAAGTTGCAGATACGAAGTCATGTTAACGATTCACAACGTCCATAGCACAGCATCAGGCAATGCTCGACTGTCGGTTAATGCACGTAGGCGCCGCCAAAGCAGCGAAAGGGTGCAGTCGTCCAGGTGCTCACCACGAATAATGAGGTGGATAGCCTCCGCCGGACGAAGGCTCTCGATAAGCATTGCTTTCGCCGTAGAACATTTGTATGGGGCAGGTGGTGGGTCTGTATGAGTGAGGAGGTAGCTCAGCAAGCGGACAAAACGGGTGTCGTCGTCCGAAATGCTGTGGATGTCCAGTAGGTGATCAACTAAGGCGAACCAAGTCTTTGGGTTTTCTTTTTGCAAAGCAGGTAGGTTAGGAAACCTGCAGGTAACACATGTTGAGGCAGCACCGGCAGGCGGAGATCGGTGCGAGCAGAGTGGGACGCCTCCGACGGCAGAAGTGCGGTAGCAGCGAACGGTGCGTCGGCCGAGGTCTGTGTGGCACGGTGGCCACGCGCAGCACGGTGCGTACGGAGTGGACGTATCGGTCGGCACAGTGTGTCAAATCTGCAAGCCCAGTGAAGAACGCGGCGCAGGTGTAACGGCCGGTGCCGTTGCAGCAGCGGGCGAGAGGCGGCCGCGGTGAAGCCGCGGGGGGCTGATCCGGTAACCGGCGCAGGTGGAGCGGCGGGCGCCATTACGAAAACGAGCAGAAGGCAGTCGTGCTGCAACCACAGTGCGACGGTTGCAGAAGCCGGCGCGGTCCAGGCGATCGGCTCGGCGTCGCCAAGACGGCGTGCCGGAGGGAGGGGGGGGGGGGGGGTGCTGCGACATTTTGCACATTAGAATGTGCTATCCCATGCGTACAATGTCTTTAACAACTAGAAGGTCGTCCACATTGTCGTTAGGCGGCGTGCACTCTCCATGTTGTGGCTGCTGTTGTACTGCCACGCTAGACGGCGGCCATATTGTGCCGGGTAAGGTTAGGTAGCCTCCGGCGTGGCCGGGCGTAAATAAATGTTCACTTGTAACCAAATTCGAAGTAGGTACACTTGTCCACTAGTGGTCGCAAGCATTGTTAACAGGGCCTGTTAGACTTGCACCGAAAGACACTGGTAGATCCATTGTGGCGGAAGCAATGTCGGCTGGCACTTGAAATTCGTAAATGACGAAAACAAGTACAAAGTAACGCGCGATGAGACGACGACGACGGTGTCTGGATCACCACTGTGGTTATCACGTAGGATAAGTTGAGAGATAACACACACTAAGTATTCAGGACAAATTTATTAATAACTTATATATAACAAATATGGCAGTTGAACTTATTACTCGCCGAAAGTTAACACTGGAACTAAACAGTCGAAAGAAGCCAAGTCCCAAAGACAGTGCGCTCTGCGAAAGAGTCGCCACAAGCAGTTTGATTTCTAGCGAAATCAAATCAGGAACAAATAGAGCTAAATAAACAACGTGATGTTAGTGATAAAGCCTTCAGAGAGGAAATTTTAGAACAAGAGAAATGACGGGAACTTGCGGAAAATGCTTTTCGGAAGGACATGTTTGAATTACTCTTAGAGGAACAACGAGATCATCAAGACCAAGAATTTAAGAAAGAGGTATTAAAGATTGTTAATGATTCAAAAATGGTTCAAATGGCTCTGAGCACGATGGGACTTAACATCTCAGGTCATCAGTCCCCTAGAATTAAAACTACTTAAACCTAACTAACCTAAAGACATCACACACATTCATGCCCGAGGGAGGATTCGGACCTGCGACCGTAGCACCAGCGCGGTTCCAGACTGAAGAGCCTACAACCGCTCGGCCACAGCGGCTGGCGACTGTTGATGAACTAGTATCACGTACTAAGAAAAGGGATGAATACTTATCTGCCGAGGTAGATAAATTAACATTAAGTGTAAAATCTTCTAATGAAATGTACGAAACACTGCAAAACTTCGGTCTCCAAATTAGAGCCGGCCGCGGTGGTCTAGCGGTTCTAGGCTCTCAGTCCGGAACCGCGCGACTGTTACGGTCGGAGGTTCGAATCCTGCCTCGGGCATGGATGTGTGTGATGTCCTTAGCTTAGTTAGGCTTAAGTAGTTCTAAGTTCTAGGGGACTGATGACCACAGATGTTAAGTCCCATAGTGCTCAGAGCCATTTGAACCATTTGAACCAAATTAGAGGGGAATGCGGAGGCAATATATAAAGAACAGACTAAAATAGTTGAACAGATCCATAAAGTAACTAAACAAGCCGAAGATTTAAGAACCACAGGGCAGGTGTTTATTGACGACTATCTTAGTAAACAGACGGCAAAGGTAGAGGATTTGTCAGAATGGTTAGAAGCAAAGGCGGGAGAAGTTCACAGGCAAGGTCAGATTGCTATCGTGAAAGCGACGCAACAGAGTAAACCTAACGCAACGCGACGCGAGGAGGTAAACAGCGTGGAACAAATGAAAGCAGAATTTAATCTTCTCAAGGAGAAAGCGTTATCCGATATACCTATGTGGCATGAATACGGAACTAATCGTTTGTCTAAGGATGAAGGTAATCCTAAAAGACAAAACCAGTTTGAAAGATATCAAGAACCATATAGAAATCAATCGCCAGTTAGGAAGCGAAAGCGGCTAGAGAGCGATCATCGTAACGGTAGAAGTAGCGATGAGTCGGATCTTGATGGTCGATATTATGTTCGCGATGGGACTGTTTCATCCTCTACGGTTGAACACAGTATTTCGAAAGCTACGCAATTTCAAATATTTTCGAACCACAAAAATTCCATATACCCAATGGTGTTTCTAAAAGGTTTCAGAAATGTATTTCCCCGATCTTGGAGGGAACAAGATAAAATACGGTTTATAGTGTCAAAGACCAGATGAGAAGTTTCATTGTCGGTATCTGTAGAGATTATTAAAAAGTATTCATCACGAAATATTGGTCGCAAAGCAAAGAAAATCGACTAAGGAATGAAATTTATAGTCTGGAGTTTTACAATCCTAAATAAGCGACTTTACGAAAATACTTTGAAACGTACATCAATAAAACTTAATAATGGGATAATCCCATTAGTCACAGAGAGGTTATTAGAATTCTCAAGGGAAAATTACCTATTTGTTTACTCGAGAAATTAATAAACGTGCCAGATGTCGATGTTCACCAAGTTTTCTCAATTACTGATTCCCTGGACGTAGTTCAGGAAGACTCTATGAGCACGGGGACTCAGTTTTACTGTGCTAATTGTAACCACTCTCAACAAAATAATTGTTGTAGTGGCAATAACATAATAGTAACACGAAAGGCACTGGAAAGTGTCACTATGTTAATCGAAATCGGAATACTAAGTATAACAATCAAGATAACGGTAATCAGTCTGCAGATAAAAATTATAAACAGAATAATTCTAATAACAGTTACGTAAGTAATGGACAAAATCGTGGTAATAACGCTGAATATAGCGATAGAAATCTGCAGAACCAGAATGGACACAATTCAGATGGTTTTAATAGCAGACTGAAGTACGAAGAGCAGGCGAGACAGCAAGGACAAGCGCAAGACAAGCGTGTTCAATGGGGTAGTCGGCCGAATATTCTGTGGGAGGCTCCCACTAATGTTCTTACAACTAACGGATAATTTGTGGCAACGTCCGTAATGTCTATGCCTGGGAATCTCTCTACTAACAGTAAAAATGAATGGTCAGAATTCTCAGTTTCCAGAGGTGATAGTCAATGAAACGGGTAACCACCAAACAGATGCGACAAACTGAAACCAGCTGCGCTGAGTCTTCCCAGTGTAGCACATCTTAAAGATGTGTGTACCGAGGTATAATGCTGGTATGGGTATTAGAGAAGAACTCTTAGATAATCCAGGAAAATTAATTAATAATCCCATTGAAGTGGTGCAAGCCATGGTTAGAGTTAAAATCTTACAGGGAGATACTAGCATCCCGTCGGACACTGACGCAACTTTTAGTATGACGAATATAGGAAGTTACTGTACTTTGTCTGGAGCATTAGGAACCAATTCTGTACCCATCAAGGCCCAAGTACAGGTAGAAATAGTAGCGCAAGGGGAACGTCTTAATAGCACCTTCTTGTTGGCTCCTAATTTAACTTACAATGAATTTGGGGATGGAATTTTGTGCTTGAACGAGACGTAGCGCTCGACACTGCGAAGGGTGTATGTCCCTTGTGGAGTTACCGTTTGGACACAAAATGGAATTTCAAAACAAAATATTCAATCAAATTAAAATAAGAAATAATGAAGCTAAAATTATATCAACAGTAAGAATCCCTTATATTCTTTAACTGATCAAGGGGCGTCGGACGTCAATAAACTTAGGTTATTCCAAGTCGAAGAGCCTGACAATTTGGGAGATATTAAGGTCATCTCATTTGCAAGCCGCACACTTTCCAACTGTCAGAGAGCATACACTACGAGCGAGTGGGGATAATAGCTGTGGTGTGGGCTCTTAAGAAGTTTAGATATTTTGTATACGCAAAAACGGTGGTAGTATATTGTGAGCACAAGGCTTTGACCTTCCTTAAGACGAGCAAAATTCTTCATTCAAGGCTACTGAGATGGGAAAACCAAATAGAAATAAAATATATTAAAGTTAAAGACAATATTGTAGCTGACGGTTCTTCATTCAAGGCTACTGATATGGGAACACCAAATAGAAATAAAATATATTAAAGTTAAAGACAATATTGTATCTGACGGTTTATCTCGATTACCTCAAGGTGATGAGGGTCAGCTAATCGAACCGAATCAAAATTTCAAAGTAATGGTTATACAACACATACCTATGAGCTTCATTCAAATGAAACCTGGTCAGTGAGTCTACCTTTCCCCTGCACGTAAGGTGGCACCACGTAACTGCGCGTACGATGGCGCCATCTATTGGAAGAGAGAATGATGCGTGCGCACCGTTTGATGCTGCGTAGCGCCAGTGTGGTTCCACGCCGAAGAGAAGGTGGTCACACAAGTTATAGTCCACTAGCGGGCATGCAGGCGAGTAAGCAGGAACAACGAGCTGTGATTCGATTTTTGCGGCGGAGGGAGTTGGAGGCCGCGAAACGTATCGACGGACGAAGGCTATGCACGATGAGTACATCCTGAGTCGTCCAAGTGTTGTGGAATGGCGCAAACGATTCCTTGAGGGGCGCGAGTCACTGGAAGACGATGCCCGTCCTGGACAGGCTCATCGTGTCATCACACCGGAAGTGGTTGCGGAAGCGAATGCTTTAGTCTTGGATAACAGCAAAATCACTGTGGACGAGATCCATCGTTTACTGGGTATTAGCGAGGGCACCGCCCACACCATAATTCATCGAAAAATCTGTGCGCAGATGGTTCTCCACCAACTGACCGCCGAACAGCGCAATACTCGAATGGCACTGTCTTTGAGTCACCTGCAACGTTATCACCAGAAGGAATACGGCTTTCTGTCGCGTATTGTCACAGGTGGCGAAACATGGTGTCACCATTTTGAACCGGAAAGCAAGCGTCAGAACGGGCAGTGGAAACATGCGACTTCACTACCTCCAAAGAAATCAAAGGTAGTGCACAGCAGTTCTGGTTAGGTCATGATGTCCTTCTTTTATGACCACAAAGGCCCACTGCTTGTCGAGTTCCTGGAACGAGGAATCGCCATCAGTGGCCAGCGTTATCAAGCCACTTTACAGAACCTTAGACGAGCCATCAAGTCGAAACGCCGAGGCATGTTGTCCAATGGCGTTATCCTCCTACACGATACTGCCCGCCCGCACACGGCCACTGTGGTGAAGGCAACATTGCAACAGTTTCGGTGGGAAACGCTGGAACATCCACAGTACAGTCCCTACCTTTCACCGGTGTGACTTCCATATGTTTGTGTGACTGTGTCCAGGCCTGGATCTGACAGGAGCCTACTAGCTTCTTCTTCAAGGATGGGATCTAACGGCTAGTGTTGCAATGGGATAAATGTGCCAACAATTTTGGAGACTATTTTGAGTGTGTGTAGTGTGTATAACTACATTTTTGAGTTACTTTACACTAATGACCGGATTTCATTCGAATGCCCCTTTTATTAAGAACGGGGTAGAATATTTATGTAAAAGTTACAGCAACAGGGCCCATTCTTGAATAAGATTACCTGTAATCTACGGAATAACATTAGTAATTCACATATGCTAAAGTACAAGCTGCATCTAAATATACTATTTCGTAAGATTATGGATGGGGAAGATAGATGGAGAGTGTCTATTCCAACGGTAATGTTTCCACAGCTTATATGGTACAACCATTACTCATGGGGACACTTTAGTCCTAATAAGTGTTCGGAGAAAGTAAAACGATACTGTTTTATTCTCAACATGAGGACGAAAGTATTTGAAATATTATGTAAATATAAACTATGTCAAAAAGTTAAACACATAAACTACTGCAATAAACTATGGTTGCAGCCCACAGTACCTTCAAAACCTCTTGAACTTGTGTCATGTGATGTCATAGGGCCACTACCAGATTTAAATATGTAACAGCATTTTATGGCGTTTTCTCGAAGTTTCTACGACTGTATCCTTCACGATCTACTAATGCGAAACCTAAGTTAAGTAAACTGGTAAAAGACTACGTTCCAAATGTAGGCAAACCCACTGCTATATTGACCGATAATGCTTCGTATTATGCTAGTGAAACCTGGCATGAATGTGTGGATAATTTAAATATAAGACACATCTGAGTATGTCGTTACCATGCCGAGGATCACCTGTGGAGCGAGTATTCCGGGGCTTCAATAGGTTTCTTATAACATATAAAGAGAAAAAGCAGTATAGATGGATATAATACGTAGGTGTGTTTACTGATAAGTACATTTCTGTCTATTACTGGATCAGTTATTCTCGGTAACTTCTTAATTCATCACCAGGATGCTTCCTTGTGGAACGTTATTTCTACAGGACTACACTGGGTGGATGAATGAGGCAATTCGTTACAGATATTTTCAAACACACCTACGTATTATATCCATCTATACCTGCCACAACAAGATAAGTAATTTATATGAGCACCTTATGTAAAACACATTTATTGTAGGAGAGCAGGATTTGCCTTAGATGTAAGTTAGTTTTAAGTTAATTGAGCCATGAACGGCCACAGCCGAAAGAGCTGACAAATAAATATTATAGTAAGGACGTGCTAAGTGCCACCTGCTGTCACTACTTTTAAGTATAGCAAAGCTCTCTCCTCTTGCAAGAAATAAATTAAAATGATCATTCAGACCAGAATGATTGCTCGTAGGTTAAAAAAAATTGATTAAGGTCGCTTACTCTAATGAGGTAAATGTTATGTTATGCATAAGGCGTGTGTGACAACAAATTTTATGAGACCACCTATGAAACGCAGCAGGCAAAAAAAAGCAGCAGCTTAGCATATAAGAATCAAGTAAGTCAATAACGATCCAGGTAGCAGGAAAGAAGTGCGCAACTCAATTATTTTATTATAATACGGAGAAAACCGTATACTCTCATAACAATTTTACGGCACAGTGCAGCTGGAATACTTACAAAGATCATTTATAAATAAACTAATTTAGTAATAGAAATATCTATTTCAGGTCCTCGAGATACAACGATTTTTTTTTTTTAGAAAAACCAATTTTTCGATACATGGAACAGAAGATAGTTAACAGACACAGTTCACTGCTAATGCATGGTTTAAGTAATTTTAGATATGCATAGAAAATTGTTTAGAGAGCTGGATCAGACGACACTGAAACTACTGTATCGATTTAATTATACTATTTGTTGTGAAAAACTAAGGTGATAATAATTTATGTTAAGCTCATCATATCATACGTCATTAACACTGTGTCTTCAAATCTTTTCACTCCATAAAAGTCTTTTGTGTTTTCCTCTAACCAGTATCCTTACCATCCTACCTTATTCAGTAGAGAAGTGAATTTTACGAGCTGGTCGCATGATTGGTACACACAGGCTATACGAATGGATAGTTGTGACACGTTTGTTGTCGACGGGCTATGCTTATTCTCCGCAAATTGCGAGTTCCATTAAGATTTGTGATGTGCAATTGCACGGCAGGGAACACCAAGCTTCCCAATTTCCCTAATGGTAGTTTGAACACAAACTGTTCATCACGTAAACGAAGTCACATTGACTATGTCTTCAAACAAACGACGTAATAGAGAGAAAATAAAAGAGCTGAACTTGAGAAAAGAGTAACTATTGTAAAAAGAAAAGAAAAACAAGATTTCGAACAAAGTGTAAACCTAAAGTGTCTTGGAAGCACAAATTACGAACAAGAGACACGCTTTTCGTCAGGCCTTGTAGGCACACAGACTAAATATTTCTTTGTAAATAATTTTTAGACATGATATGTATACTAAATGTTAACTGTACTTTGTAGTAATAATGCAGTCAGTAATAAATGGGCACGTATGTGCTGCTGCGTGTGAACCGACTATAGACAAGTAATTAATGGACACGAAGCCACATTGACTATGTCTTCAAACTAACGACGTAATAGAGAGAAAATAAAAGAGCTGAACTTGAGAAAAGAGTAACTACTGTAAAAAGAAAAGAAAAACAAGATTTCGAACAAAGTGTAAACCTAAAGTGCCTTGGAAGCACAAA
The DNA here is from genome assembly GCF_023864345.2 of Schistocerca serialis cubense. Classification (NCBI taxonomy): domain Eukaryota; kingdom Metazoa; phylum Arthropoda; class Insecta; order Orthoptera; family Acrididae; genus Schistocerca; species Schistocerca serialis. The sequence continues at coordinate 62,832,624 of NC_064638.1, read as the reverse complement.
CTACGAACAAGAGACACGCTTTTCGTCAGGCCTTGTACGCACACAGACTAAATATTTCTTTGTAAATAATTTTTAGACATGATATGTATACTAAATGTTAACTGTACTTTGTAGTAATAATGCAGTCAGTAATAAATGGACACGTATGTGCTGCTGCGTGTGAACCGACTATAGACAAGTAATTAATGGACACGTATAAAAGTGGTGCGTGTGAACTTTAACATGAAGACCAAATAAATGTGAACACGAATTAACAATAACGTGTGAACTGAAAAGGTGATAACTCCAAGGACACGTGTGAAATACCGCGTGTGAAGTAAAGTTATAACAACTTGTACCACGAAACCGAGATGTAGAAAGCCGAAGAGTGAAAGTGAATAGGTGTTGTACTTACCACAAACGGTACTGTACGCCTTTCCACGGACACATTCTTCGAAACAGCTGCGGGAGTCGTCGCATCTGGCTGCTTCCGTAATCCAGAGTCGATGAAAAACTGTGTAAAAACTCACACCACAGCTAGTAGACACCAAACGCTCTGCTTCTCGCAGAATACTGCTGCTAGCGTTGTGGAACTCTCAAGTTATTATCACGTGATTGTGACCAACGGACGTAACACTGTGTACGCTGAGCGCTCAACAATCAATTTTTCTTTGCACAACGAGCGCGGATGCCAAATGTGTTTGAAATGCATTCAAAATAAAATATGATAAAGCAATGAATTAAGCACTCATGTACCTTGTGAAATTATAAAGACACTAATCGGAAGTGTCTTAAGCTCGATTTTGACAATTGCCGAATTTATTGACCAGGCCGAGTAATGACGAAAACATGTCGAACCAAATAAAACCATAAAAATAGATAAATATGAGAACTAAGCGTTCCTAAGAGAATGAGACCCTATGTACATAAACAATTGTTATCCTTACCTAATCCAATTTTCTTCTAGACTAAGTTATTAGTAAGTAAGCACATTCTAACACAGATTTTTTTTCTGTATTTTTCATGTACGAAAACATAAATGGAAGCACGGACATGTGTCAAGTGAAATAGAGACCGCCACCATACGGCTCAACATGTTGCAGAACCAGTCTTCCAGTTCCTGACCGACGACGTATTTCCAACGCAACATCACACCCCGACAACTACTCCAACTTCCACAGTGAAAGTGATGCCCTACTTTTCCTCCACTGTGAAAGTGTAATCAATTTCCCCACTCAAGTGCAGTGCTATCATTTATACCCGAAGTTCTACCACACCCAGTGCAACTCATACCTACCCAAGTGTAGTGAAACATTTTTTTTTCAGGTCATGAAAGTCACAAATAAGTAAAGTGCTACGTATTTACTGCAAGAAATCTTCGACGAAACAACGACAAAAATAGTCCTGTAATATGTCATTGTAAAACAAGAATGTCAATTTTTTTGTAACATATTTCTTCCACGAGTGCACACAGCACCCAGACTTCCTGCGAAGTCAAGTAATTTATTCCTTTGTTACTTTTTAATATTTATTATGCCATGTATAATGTATCTATGTATGTGTATCTTTATCTTAATTTCTTTTACCGAGAAATGAATATTTGTCATCCTTGTACAATACATTAGAAAGAGCACAGTTCAATTGTCATGTATTTACCCTATGGACAAGTTACTATCAATTTCAGTCGTACGAATAAACTTACCTGATACTCTGTATGTTAACCACTTTGCCTGATGTAGTGTGTAAAATCTATTGTAAAGAATTTTTGCAAGTAATACTAACTTGTTTCACGAAAGCAATAATATCACGACTACGCGTGAGTCGCGATGATCCTGACGGAGTCATCGCTCCTCACGCGGGAAGCAATGTGATATTATTGGATTACCGACATTTTTGCATATGAGAAAAGGACAGCCATCGAGCTGTAGTTTGTAATGATACTAAGCATGACAACACGAGAGTAAAGAAACGAAATCTGTTTATAACGTGCGCCTATACCAAGACGCGCGGCCAGCGTTAAAAGGTACACTATGACTCGCTGGGCGCAGATATTTAAAATCATTGCCGCAGCGCTTGATAGCAAGAAGCTGCGAAACAGAAGAAAGAACAATTTATCAGTTGTTAGGAAAATTCTAGAGTCTTTATAGTTAGTTGTACTTCTGGTCGCCGATATGTTAACATGTACTTCATTACTTTTGATGTTTGGTCGCCGACTTGTCAAGACGTGTTGTGTAGCACCGCAACAAGTTATATTTCATTTAGTGTGAAAAACCACGTTATCACCAAGAAACAAAACGGTTTTGTAAACCTTGCGACGATAAAAAATACTTACGCGCACGCCAGGTCATTTAATTTTTACAAAATATCACACATACAAAAGCAGCGATTGTTGGACTGCTCCATGTATGAGAAAAACATAAAAATGTAAGTTTTGTATTCATTGTAAATTTGTTAATGTTTATAGTTTAACGCCTTTCTTCTTTGAGAATATATTGATGCTTCACTGTACAGAAAATCTATGCTTATTCTTTTCTTTAAATTAACCACAAATAATATTTACGTTTAAATGAACTTTGTTACAGGTTTGCTCTTTATCGCGGTGTCTCGATTGTATTTGGGAGACCATTAATGTGTTCAAATTCCGATCTGACAACTTTTTTTTACAAAATTTCACTGTTTTGCATTCATTTCCAATTTTTATTTTATTATTGAAATAGGTCCCTTAGGTAATTTCATTGAAGAGTCTGATTGCGTGAAAGCAATCCGGGTTAAGAGGTCATTTGAGAAACTATTTTCACGTAATCAATCTGTACGTCTCCTGATCACAATCGAGAACCGACGCATCGTCGAACATTCATTAATTTTTCTCTCTTTCCAAGTCGTACCAAAAAACGGCCAAGGAGAACTGCCGTGAGTACGCAATCTAGTGTTAAAGGTTGCATTCCTTATCTTGTCGGTAAACATTGCCATAAATTATCATCATCAATGTTATATTTGGTTAAATGTGAGAAGCAAAAAAATCTTTTAACGCTAGAAGATGCAACGCACAAAAGCGAACAAAATGAGATTTTTTTTAAAAAAAAAGGAAAGAAAAGAAAGTCGTCAGCGTGACGGAACGTCATACCTAACGGCCCGGGTTCGATTCCCGGCTGGGTCGGAGATTTTTCTCCGCTCAGGGACTGGGTGTTGTGTAGCCCGTGTCATCATCATTTCATCCCCATCGACAGGCAAGTCGCTGAGTTGGCGTCACCTCTAAAGACTTCCACCACCAGGCGAACGGTCTACCTGACGGGAGGCCCTAACCACACGGCATTTACATTTTCCATTGATCTAAATTCCATTATCCTTTTTTCGTTTTCATTAATGTTCATCTTATATCTTCCTTTGAAGACTCTGTCCATTTCTTTCTGTGGTGTCACCGCCAGACACCACACTTGCTAGGTGGTAGCTTAAATCGGCCGCGGTCCATTTAGTACATGTCGGACCCGCGTGAAGCCACTGTGTGATCGCAGACCTAGCGCCACCACAAGGCAGGTCTCGATATACGATAGAGCACTCGCCCCAGTTGTACGACGACATTGCTAGCGACAATACGGACGAAGCCTTCCTCTCATTTGCCGAGAGACAGTTAGAATAGTCTTCTGCTAAGTCCATGGCTACGACCTAGCAAGGCGCAATTAGCCTTACCTAGTTTGAGAGTTATCGTATAAATGTCTCAAGAAGAACGCTGTATTCATCAAAGAATAAAAGTTAAGTATAAAGCAGCTACGTACTGTTCTTGCTACCATTCAATAGTTATCCTGTTCCAGACTTGACGCCAGTCGGCGTGTGTGTACACGTGCCTTTCTTTCGGCTCCCTTCCTAGTGTGGCGTAGCACGCTTGTTACGCCACAACAGATTGGCGACGAAAGGGTCTTGTTCTTTCTGATTGCTTACATTTATTTGTGTCATGGCTTCGCCACAATCTCCAGATGTACTGTCCGAATTTTATCGCTTGCAGAATCAGCAGACGCAGGCGTTATTGGATGCCCTTGGACAGCACGTCCAGGGTCAACATGCCATTCACACCGATGCGGCAGCCGCCGCTTCACCGCTACCGCAGACACAACTCGCAGTTGCACCGCCATTTAGGCACTACGACCCGGCGCACGATCGTGGACGGAATCGTCCCGCCAGTTTGCCTTTCATCTAGCCACCTACAGAATTCAAGGTAATGAGCGGCAGCCGTTTTTGCTTTCTTGTGTCGGTGTGTCCACCTACCGTGTGATAGTGAAATTGTTTACCTGACGCGACGTAGCAACTCTGTCCTACGATGAGATTTTGTCTGCTTTAGATGCCTATTTCAAAGAAACAGTTAATGTGGTTGCAAAACGGTATACGTTTCTTCGTACAAAACGTACGGCCGGTCAAACTAATAGGGAGTGGGTAGCAACATTGCAAGGACTTACTAGGGACTGTGCCTTTGACTGTGACTGTGGCCTTTCTTATTCAGATACAATGGTGCGTGATGCAATTGCACAGAACGTTTCTGATGTTCGCATACGGGAGCAAATTTTGAAACTAGTAAATCCCTCCCTTCAACAAGTGATAGACATATTGGATAGACAAGACACACTTCACTGTGCTCAGGAATCTTTTGAAACTTCGCCAGCTGTGTGTAACATTAACCGGCCCGCCAGGCGCGCTCGCGTTACGCGGCCCGGTCAACTGCCCTCGCGCACACCAACGCAGCTGCCGCCGCGCTCTAAACCAGGTGTGCCGCGCCAGCACACAAATGCAGTGAAATCATGCCCGCGGTGTGCTCCTAGACATTCGCGTGAACATTGCCCATCACGCCAAGCTATTTGCTTTTTCTGTAATGGGAAAGGACATGTTCAAAGTGTTTGCCAGAAAAAGCTCAGATCAGACAATCACCGGAATCGAACCAAGGACACTCTGGCTCGTGGACCTTCGCCCATGGACATTCATGTAGTTAATTCCGCTTCGTCCAGTGCCACTTTCTCTAACAGTGACTGTGTTCGTCCCACAAAATCTGTGCGTCGACGTCGCCGGATATCACGTCAATTAGCAAGTGATGCTGTACCAGTGTCTGTTCAAATTGCCCAAAACAGTCGCTCTTGTCGTCAGCAGGACAATAAACTTTTTATAGATTTGGACTTTAATGGCAAGGTTATTCCATTCCAGCTCGATACCGGAGCTGCAGTTTCATTGCTCAATCACGACACGTACAAACAACTGGGCACACCTCCGTTGCGTGCCGCAAATGTTAAGTTACATAGTTATTCAGGACAGAATATACCTGTGTTAGGACAGTGCAGAATTCTTGCCACATACAAGGACAAACAAAACTTCTGTCGTTTTACGTTCTTCGTTCTTCTACTGCAGTGAACTTGTTTGGTTTAGATTTATTTCAGTTGTTTAACATGTCTATATTAAATCAGGTCCTATCAGTGAATCAGACTGTGCCTTCAGACAGTGTTTCTCGTTTGTGTGACGAAATTGCAGACATTTTTGCACCGGGCTTAGGTTGCGCTAAAAACTATGAAGCACAATAGGAACTGAAAGTAAACGCGCAACCGAAATTTTTCAGAGCACGCAATGTTCCCCACGCATTGCGTGATGAGGTCGCAAGAACATTAAGCGATTTAAAATCACAAGGTGTGAGTGAATGTGTGCAATGCCTCTTCCCTTTCAGCTCCGCTTCATCGCTTACGCCGTAAGGGTGTTCTGTTCGTCTGGACGACGGAATGCGAACGCGCCTTTCGCCCGTTGAAATCGGCGTCGCTTTCTAATACTTGCCTCACGCCTTTCGATCCCCAGAAACCCCTTTTGTTGATGGTAGAAGCATCGGATTTCGGGATCGGTGCTGTGCTTGCGCACAAAGTTGGATCGCATGATCGCCCTATTGCCTTTGCGTCCAAATTGCTCTCGTCTGCGCAAAGAAATTATTCACAGATAGAGAAAGAAGCTTTGGCTCTCGTGTTTGGTGTTACTTCGTTCCATGATTTCTTGTATGGTCGTCACTTTACCATCATCACAGACCACAAACCTTTGACATCGCTTTTTCATCCGAACAAGCCTGTACCTCCACGTACAGCGCAGAAATTCATTCGCTGGTCTATTTTCCTCTCGCAGTACCGCTACGATATCTTGTATCGGTCCACTGCTAAGCACGGAAACGCCGATGCGTTGTCCCGTTTGCCTGTTGCTGAGGATAGAGCATTCGAATCTTCCGAACTTGCTTGCCTGTTCATTGATTCGGAAACCGATGAAGTGGTCGAATCGTTTCCGATTGATTTTCGTCGTGTAGCTACAGCCACCGCTGCTGACCCTGTCCTTGCTATCGTTTTGCGTTTTGTTGCTACGCAATGGCGTTTGTCAAAGTCTCGGATTGCGTATCCGTTGGTTCGCCGATTTTTTGCTCACAAGGAGAGACTTTTTGTTCGAAGTGGTGTTTTGTTGTTGCGTTCTGATAATGATCAGTCCAGAGTCGTGGTCCCACGTTCGTTACAGTCCTCTGTTTTACGGCTTCTTCACCAAGGACATTGGGGTATAGTGCGAACGAAACAACTTGCTCGTCAGCACTGTACTTGGTTCGGAATCGATGCTGCGATTACGAATATGTGTTCTTCTTGCATGGCGTGTGCCGAACAACAATCCGCACCGCCGCGGAAAGTCTTTGCATGGCCAAAAGCAACTTCCCATTGGCAACGCTTGCACATCGATTTTGCTGGTCCATTCTCGAATGCTCGATGGTTGGTTCTGGTAGATGCCTTCAGTAATTTTCCTTTTGTTGTCCGGATGTCTTCCACGACGTCCTCTGCCACCATCCAAGCGTTGTCTGCTATCTTTTGCATTGTAGGTCTTCCGCAGACTATTGTTTCCGATAATGGCCCACAATTCATGTCCGCAGCATTTCAGTCATTCTGCCAGGCCAATGGTATTCAACATCTGACATCGGCGCCGTTTTCGCCTCAGTCAAATGGTGCCGCTGAATGATTGGTCCGGACTTTCAAGTCACAGATGTTGAAGTTGAAAGAGTCGCATTCTCGGGAGGATGCGTTGTTGCTCTTTTTGTCATCGTATCGCTCTCAGCCCCGAGATGGTCGCTCGCCGGCTGAGTTGCTCCACGGTCGTCCTCATCGAACCTTGATGTCTTTGCTGCATCCGCTGCATCAGGTTCCTGTGCAGCGGCCGACTCCTGCTTTTGCTCCAGGCGACGTTGTATTCTATCGCAACTATCGCGGTTCACGGCGTTGGCACGCAGGGCGCATTCTTCGCTGCCTCGGCCGCGCGATGTATTTGGTTTTGGGGGCCTCTGGTGAGGTGCGTCGGCATCTCAATCAGCTGCGCCTCTGTCGTCGCACGGGTTCTGCCGCTCCCCATCTGCTTTCAGCAACGGTGCCTTCCGGTCAGCGCCCTGGGGACCCATCTACTGGCTCGCCTCATCCCCAGATGTTACCGACGATGCCTTCCGTTTTGCCCCATGGCGACGCGCCGCCGCAGCAGCCGCCGCCGCCGCCGCCGCCACCGCCGCCGCCTGTTCTCCCGCCGGCGCCGCCCGCATTCGACGCTTCGCTGCAGCCGCCAAGCGCCTCCCTGGGTCACGCGCCGCTGATCGCTTCCCGTGACCAGCTGTCCTCCGCCATGGAACTCTTGCCCGCTCCGGACCACATGATGTCATCGCGCGTCGGGTACCCCGACGCAATGGAGGTCGACCCTTCGGCCCCTCCTGTCTCATTACGGGCGCATACACCGCATGTTGACGTGCACCCTGGACTAGGCGTTTCCTAGATCCCCTCGGACCGAATGGCCAGGTGCGGTTGCGGGTGGCACAGCCTCGCCTGTTGTTAGGCTCCCCACCTCATCGCATACGTCAACATGGGGTCCTCCCAACGGCGGGCGGAAGCCTTATCACACGACCGTTCGCCGATTTGCGGGGGAGGAATGTGGTGTCACCGCCAGACACCACACTTGCTAGGTGGTAGCTTAAATCGGCCGCGGTCCATTTAGTACATGTCGGACCCGCGTGTCGCCACTGTGTGATCGCAGACCTAGCGCCACCACAAGGCAGGTCTCGATATACGATAGAGCACTCGCCCCAGTTGTACGACGACATTGCTAGCGACAATACAGACGAAGCCTTCCTCTCATTTGCCGAGAGACAGTTAGAATAGCCTTCTGCTAAGTCCATGGCTACGACCTAGCAAGGCGCCATTAGCCTTACCTAGTTTGAGAGTTATCGTATAAATGTCTCAAGAAGAACGCTGTATTCATCAAAGAATAAAAGTTAAGTATAAAGCAGCTACATACTTTTCTTGCTACCATTCAATAGTTATCCAGTTCCAGACTTGACGCCAGTCGGCGTGTGTGTATGCGTGCCTCTCTTTCGGCTCCCTTCCCAGTGTGGCGTAGCACGCTTGTTACGCCACAACACTTTCAACTTACCGACATGTGCGACTGTACTACATGGAAATGAGCTACATTCTACACAACATCTTCGATAACGGAAGCCTGACGAACAGGAAACTTTATGACCTTCTCATGACAACAAACCACAGGAATCGTCTCGAAGAAAAACATCCACATACACATTGGCGTATAGTATCGCGGAATGTGCACAGCGACATGTTTCCATCACGCGTCATAGACGACTGGTATCTTACAGTCAACAATAAAGTAGCAAGGAATGAAACGCTACATAAGATAAGCCTTTATCTAACGCCCAACTGTGACGCATGCGGAAGAGTCGATAGACTTATTCATAGGTTCACGTGTGGACATGCAGAAGAAATTACAACATTTCTTCGTCAACGATTGTCAGTGATAGACCGTACGACGCCCAGTGGTGTAAACCTTTTAGGGATCATTCAGCCACAAAAACTGAGATATCCATGAGGAAAAAACAACGTTGTAACGTGGATCATGGGTCACACAGCATCGTTTTTGGGGAAAGAGACCAGACAGCGAGGTCATCGGTCTCATCAGATTAGGGAAGGTTGGGGAAGGAAGTCGGCCGTGCCCTTTGAAAGGAACCATCCTGGCATTTGCCTGGAGCGATTTAGGGAAATCACGGAAAACCTAAATCAGGATGGCCGGACGCGGGATTGAACCGTCGTCCTCCTGAATGCGAGTCCAGTGTCTAACCACTGCGCCACCTCGCTCGGTTTGGGGAGATTTCCTCAATTTTACAACAGAATAAATACCGTTCACACACTTACGCTGAACGAAACGTTGAAATAACTTTACCGAATTGTCAGTGCAGTCGAGGATATCTCTCTTGGCGTAATATTGTATAAGATTTTTGTAAATTCCTGTAGTGGACTAAGAGGTCGTATCAGCTCAAGTGGGAAGTAATAAGGAGGTACATCAGCAGCATGTACGGTCTGATAAATAAATGGGAATCAGTCTTCAACGTGCTAAGTCTTGACATTTCTTTGGGAACTGGTGACGAAATTTTTCAATTACTGAAACAAAGGTAATCATGTCTGGTCGAGAAATGACTGTCTTGAGCTTTGAGAAATGTTCCATGTCATGAACTAGAAGCTGATTTTTCCACAGGATTAACTTTTGCTTTATAGCATCAATATAGTCGGCCATATATGTAAATCATACTCCCCTCACATTAAAAGACTTGATGAAATCAAATAAGTGGTGACGACGACAATAAAAGATTTTGTCACTGCTCTATTTTTCCCCTTAACACTTCTTCACCTAATCACATCGTCTTTTGCCTGGTGGTGTAACGACGTTCCAATGAACGTTTTTCGCAGCTCATAATAGTGTGCGATGGTGTACAAGCAGTTTGCATGGCGTTCAAAGAACAGTTCCCATTTAGCGCTGAATGATGTGCTCCACTTTATCTTTTAACAAGTGCTTAGACACAGCGGTGTTCCTAATTCAGACCGTAAATATAATTTAGCGCAGTCGGCGTTGTCGGAAAAATCTGACAAGGCGACTGGCTCTCTCTAGCGGCGTCCGGCTGCTGACTCGCTTTGCATTTCCTGTTCCCCACCGCTCGCCCCTCGGCACCTTTTGTCGTGGCGCTCGGAGTGCTGTTTGGCCAGACCGGCTCTAAATATAACCAACACACTTTTCTTAAAATATACAGAATTCAATCAGTTTGGTGCGAAAATTGCTTGATAAATAAATTTAACGTTTTCTTTGGCTTACATGAAATTATGAAAAAGATGTAAGAAATGTTCTCAACTGTAGTTTTAGACATGAGCTGTTAACGTATATACTAGGTATCGAAGATTTTCCTCCCATCAGCCTTACCTCAGTCTTCAGCAAGGTCCTGGAATCCATCTTCCCCCGACGCATCCACCAACATTTCAGCCAGCACCGCCTCCTTCCCGTTACCCAGTGTGGCTTTCGGCCGTCGATCTCTTCCAATGACCTTCTCGCTCATCTCCTCCCCGAACAGCTTAATTCCCGTCGTACCGCCATCTTCCTCTCCCTTGACCTTGATTGAGTCTATGAGCGTGTGTGGCATTCTGGTCTCACTCTTCAAACTCCAAACCTTCGCCCTTCCTATTAACTACGTCCGTCTGATCGGCTCCTTTCTTTCCCAACATTCTTCCTACGTCACCATCCACAACACGGATTCCTACAACTTCTTCCCCTCCGTCGGTGTGCCCCAGGGTTCCGTCCTCTCCCCTCTTCTGTACCTCTTGTATACGGCGGACATGCCGCCGCCTTCACCCCCCATCCACCTTCTCCAGTACGCCAATGACACCGCCTTCCTTGCCCTTGCCCCCACCTTGCAGCGTTCCCAACACCTTCTCCAATCCCATCTTGACCAGTTCACCACTTGGTGCAACCAGTGGTTGCTTAAGATCAGTGCTTCCAAAACCCAGGCGATCAGTGTAGGTAAAACCACCCCTTCCTTCCACGTCCTCGAATTCTACATCACCATCTATGACCGTCCTATCGCCCGCACCCCCACCCTTGAGTACCTTGGTGTCACCCTCTACCGTTGCCTCTCCTGGACCCCCCATCTCCGGACAATCCAAGCCAAGGCACGCTCCTGACTCCTCAAGCTCCTTTCCGGCCGTACTTGGGGTCTGGACCCCTCCACCATCCTCCATACCTATAAATCCCTCATTCCCCTATCCTTTGCTACACCCACCCTGCCTGGATCTCCGCTCCCCCTAACTTTTACAAATCCCTTCAGATCCTAGAATGCCATGCTTTTCGCCTCGCCTATCGCATCCGTCTCCCCTCCCCCATGCGGATCCTGTATGACCTTCTTCCCTTCCCCTACCTCCTCCTTTTCCTCGAATGGATACAGATCCTCTACACCCCCTGTAAACTCGATCCTCCTCACCCACTGGTCTCTCCCATCCTCTCCCACCCCCATCCGCTGCCGCGCCTGTACTTCCACGTCCCACCTGCTCTCCATCTCTCCACTGTCCATACCCTCTCCCAAAGTGGCTTCCGCCAGCTCCCCCTCCCTGATGATGCCCTCCTCCCCTCCATCTACCCCTCCTACCAACTTTGATCCTCCCTCCCTCCTCCTGTGTTTTGTTCCTATGGGCACCCTCTCTCCCTTCTCTCCCTCCTCCCTCTCTCCCTGGGCTTCCCCTACCCCCATTCCTCCGCTCCTACTCCCATCTCCTATGCTCACCCCTCTCCCTCCCCCTCCCCCTTCTTCCCCTCTTGGCAGGTCCCCGGACTCGTACACACTACGTGGACATTCGCGCGCCGGAGATCCTCACACTCCAACGTTCTCCGGTGCCGTCGAATCATCAGTGTTTGTGCGCCGTGCCAATGTGTTTCAGTGTAATTTTCGTCGAGTATGAACGAGGGGCCCCATAATTTGCAAGTTGACAGAAACTGTTCCGTCAGTGAAGGCGCGCCTATTTGGTAAAACATACACACCTTCACCTCCGTGCGACTCCTCGCCTGCCTTGGGTGGGTCCTGCACCTGTCCTAGTGAGAGGAGGCGTGTTTCAGCCCGAATCAATGGAGCGCTCTGTTAGTTCAGAGGCAGGTCTCCATGCCAGCGCTGACGCACGGCGTGGTAGGAGGTCCACAAATCCTCAGGTGTTGGTGGGGATGTTTTGCACTTTTCCAGAGAATGAGAGGGGGGGGGGGGGGATCTCTAGAATTGATAGGCCGACTAGAAAGATTGCCAGCTGTGTATCGGTTAGCTTTCGTTAACAAAGTTATGTCTTACCATCTGCGCAAGTTGTTCACCATGCTTCTCTAGCATTAAAGAGCTAGCGCATTTTTCGATCGCCAGAGCAGCGTACATTTGCAAAACATTATCACGAGCAAAAATGTTCTGTTAGCTACATGGAAAGCAACAGTGTTCGTTATAAAACTCTGACAGGGAGTGACGTACTGAAATTGGAACTGAACTTTCACAAATCCAGGTAAACATTTCCTTTCATAATGCTATTGTAATGAAGTAAATGTTTAGCTACCAACAGAGGACAAAAAGCAGCGATCTAATTGAACAAAGACGGCAGCGGCTCTTTCAAACCAGCAACCTCATATCGGACGGAAGCGTCCGATTTCACCCGTCGGCTTGGACCCGTGACGTAAGGCTGTTGTGGTGTGTGACGTCACGACGGCGCAGAATTTAGTTTGTGAGAGTGGCGTGTTTGTAGGTATCGTTTTGATGTGATCGATGGTGCTCTCTGGTGATGTGTTTATGTGTTGTGTTGTGTCGTAGATGATGTTTTTGGTTTAGTTTGCGCGTTGACGTGTTTATAGGTGGCGTATTGTTGCGGTCGGTGGTTCTCGCTGGTGGTGTGTTTATGAGTAGCGTGTTATGTGGCGTATGGGGTTCATTTGCGTGCTAGCATTGCACGTGTGTGGTGTCGGTAGTGACGGTACTTTCAGCGGAATATTTTTCAGTGAGTTAACGACTTTGGTTTTGTTATGTCGACGTTATTGTAGTTTATTTCTGTTCGTCGTGTGTGAATTTTGTTAAATTGCTTTGTTTATGTATTTGGTAGGTGTGCATAGGACTGACAACGTCAACAGTTTTCGGTTGTCGGCGATGATGGGTGACAGTGCGTTGTCTCCAACAAAATTTCTTCAACTATTCGGATTTTTGGATGAAGTCGTGAAGTGTTCAGTGCGTCGTGAAGAAATGACGCTTAATAAAGTTCCAGCGTCTCGGGCCAGGGACGGCTAAATGTGGAGATGTAAGGATAACAGGTCAAGGGAAGTGTTCGATTCCATTTTTGTTGTTTTGTTGTGTTTTTTGAGGTAGTAATGATTGTGGATGTCTTTGTAGTTTTGGGTTTTATGATTTGTAATCGGTAGTTTCTGTTGACCTATGTAACTCAAGGGACATGTTCGATTCCAGTGGATATTGTTTTTAGTTGATTTTGGGAAGGTTGTAGTCTTTTTTTTAGCGTTTTTGTCGTTTGGTTTAGTGGCGTGTGTTTATAATTAGTTTGGCCTCACCCAAAAACCCCCAATTCCCCCCCCCCCTCCCCCCCTCCGCTTGTCCCGTTAGTTTCATTATATTTTTGGAGGAATATGTGTTTGATGGTTTTTCGACCTATTTTTGTGTTTGCTGTCATGTTTACCAAATGACGTCATAATCGCGATATGGGAGTTGTCGTTTCTGCCATATTGGTGACGTCATTGGTCAAAGCAAACAGGTGGAATCGGACGTTTCCGATAACCATGAGTTATTATCACTTGAAGTGTAACTAAAGATTGTAACATTACGGTTTTCAGCCCAGGAAAGTCGTTGCACGTGGAAATCGCAACTAATCTTGTCCTTTAAACAGCGGTTTACGAGTTCTAGTCACTATTGGCCTAATAATAGGAATCAAAGACACCTACCTCTACGCTAGCTATGTGGTAACATGCTGTCCTTTAAAGAAGCGTGTGTTCTAGTTTGTGATTACAGTCTCGCTGACTGCAACGTTTTTATCCCTTCTGTGAAATAGCTACAAGCAGCCAGGCCAAACAACGACAGGGAAAACGCAAGAAAATACTTCTGGCTCAAAGTTCAGTGGTGAAAAACTTACAATGCTGCACAACAGGTACTGCCTCTTTCCGTTGCTGAGAAGCAAATTTTGGGTTTCTAGGAATACACAACTTTATTTATGAAATACTACATTTGCATACCTCTTGAGTATGATACAGCATACCAATTAAACACAGACCCAATCGAAATCTAAGTGAGTAGTATTTTACTAATTCGGTCCGATAGAGGCACGCTTGTGTACAGATACTCAGCTTTATTAAAACAGACTTTCGTCGTAAGGGTATCATGGGTAGTTTTATTTCATTTCTTATAATACAGTGCACAATTTTCGTTGGGTTTCTTCTAGTGTTGTTAAAAAAATACTAAACATGAGAGAGAAAGTAATCATCAACGATATATGCGAATTCTCTGATGTTATCTATAACAGTCTGACAATGCACATGCAGTTCATTGATTACATGGATGTAGAAAACTTGTTCTGAGTTAAAGCTGTCAAACACGGTTTGAAGAAGAACAAAATGCCACTACCAGACGACAGCTAATGTAGAAAATACTTTTGTGACTATTTTGGCACGATGCGCTCTCCCCATCCATAATACAAAAGCTTCAAGATGCATCAGCTGCCTGGCTGTCTATTAAACCTGAAAAGAACAAATGTCGCAGAAGTTAGCCCTTTTTTCCACATGGAACTATTTTGGGTTGAGAAGAGAAAGGGAATTATGTTCAAAGTTCCATTAGATTGATAACTTCAGCAGACAGCAGAATTACGTTTGAAAAATGTAGCAGTAAATGTATTTGAACTCGCGACGTTTCGTCTACGGTGCTCCACACTTACCGTTACACTACCCACTGAACCGTAGCTACTGAAGCTCCATAAGTCAACAACAATACCTCCAGAACCTCGGCATTCCATAGTGTTGTGAAAAAAAGCATATGACCAGATGTAGACTTCTGAGAGACAGACAGTTACAGATTTTCTTTTGCACTGCACGACGTTTTCAACAAACAAATAGCGCAATAGAGTAGCTCAAGTGGAAAGGAACACTTTCTATTTAAATTTTTGCATCCTACACTGTTGGCAGTTCTGTGTACGCGGCAGTTACGTGATTTTATTTCGGTGATTACAAAATATAGATGAATCCATGGACTGGTTAGCCGAGGCAGCTAGTTCATGGTGATTCGGTCAACCAAGTAAATGAATGTACTGAACATGCTGCTAACCACTACAGGGAGCCTGTGTGTCAGAATTCTCATCCAGTGTGGCGCAACGGCGTTACAATTGAAAAATGAGCCACAGGGAAGAGGATTTGGTGGTCTGTAGGATTGCTGATAGATTCATGTACTCATGATCCAGGATCGATTCCAACTTCTGCCGATGGTTTTTGATAGGGAGAGACAGATTCTATTCTCTTCTGGCTACGCCAAGTGAAGAAGTTATTATGGCATTGTGGTCTGAAATTCACATTAAACATGATATTCCTTTACTACCAAGTATAAATTACGCTGAACCACAATAAAGTCAGGAGTGGCGACATGTAGAAACTCTATCACCAGTAACCTGTCTTATACTAGTTATTTATTTCTAGTGACGAAACAAACGCTATGTAGTGTCACACGACAATTATTCCATCTTTTATTTGAGCTTCTGTATGTCGATAAAATTGGTTCTGAACTGGAAATGCAACTCAGACCGCCCTTAACGCGGAATTTGATCCCTTCGTGACAGTACAGCTCGACTACAATTAGTTGTTTGTTCAAAACTGCAGATTCCTCAAGATCTCCACATACTGCGCATGAATGGGTTCGAATCCTGGCCCGGAACTAAAGTTTTCATTATGCATTATCAAACTCTAGCATGAGAACACCTATCTGCTGGTTGATAATAATTTTTATTTTAATGTATTTCCATTCGTTGTCAACACTAACGATATCTGACGTTTTTGACTCCCAGTGAGACAGAACTATTTGCGAGATCACTGTAAGATCAAGGATGTTATTCCGAGCTGCTGGTGGAGAATAATTCGGTAGCTGACGTCTCTTTGTGTGTAGTCAACAACAAAATATTTGGGGTTCGATTACCAGTCACCACTGAACTCTTCGTCATATTATTTCTAGTCAAACCGGCTCACATGTTGCTGCTGGTGTAAAACCCCATACTTGACGTTCGTTTTCTCTAAAATATAACAGTGATACGTACCGGGTTGGAGTCCTGAGAGGGAAAAAATTAATGTTTCATCTCGTCATTTCAGTTAAAACATCACTGTAGATTGTGCTTAGATATCAACCCGATTAGGTTCTGGGTTCGAATCCCTGTCCAACACACAGCTTTACCTCACGGCATTTGAAGTAAGTTACTTGTGAAGAAGCAATATTTAACATCTCTCGTAGTTCGTTAACAGGGTCAATAGGGTAGGAATTCGCGTCCGTTGAAAATGTTTACGTTATGTAATTTAAATTTGATATTTCCTAGCTGATACTGTCTAAAATCGAGGTATATCACTCTCTTTGTGCCCAGTCAGGAATAACTGTTAGTTTCCGTCAGTCACGAAATCTTTGCTTAGTCTGCATGACCTGGGTTTGTATCCTTATGCAGAACGAGATGGTTCGTCGTGTCATTTGAAGTTCATACATATTCTCAACTAGCGGCTCGTCAAAAACGTAAATTTTTAATGTCATTTTATGTTAAGTAATAAGTACGGTATGTTATTTTGAAGAGGAAATCATGAATACGACGAACTTACTACTTGCATTACGTATCTGACGTAATAATGAGAGTGGTAACACTTCAGGAATATCATTTATTGTAATAAATGTGAGCTTACAAGCCTTAAGGACAGTCTTATTTGTGATGAGGTGTTCCCTGATATTTGTAGTATCGTGGTATTACTTTACATCTTGAGTTATTTCGATACAGAGCAGTGTTTTCTAATGGTGATTTGCTGGAACTATTTTTAATAGTCAAATGACTGTACCGAGGAGCGATTAGAGGACCTGCTAGACAGCTGCGTTATGAGGGTTGTATGCGAAATAGGCGAAATGCAATTGTCGTTCGGATACTTTTGAGCAGGACTGCACATTATTAAATCACAATCGCGTGACCCAATTCCAGCTACATGTTGCCTACCTTACGGCTTCAAATGGGAACATAAATTTGATTTTCAATACTGAGAAATATCTGGTGTACTTATGGAGAAAATTTAAAATGCTGTCATAACCTGCTCATTAAGAGACATGATCATATCTTACAAATTCAAGACACTGAAGGCAAGTATTCCTGGTAGAAACTGTGTATTCATCTTTTGGATCTGCAGCTCTTTTACTTTCTTTTCGCATTTGCAGTTAAAGTGGCGGGCATTTGTTCCGCCTTTTTGCAAACGCATTTCTTTGTTTTTACCCAAACGTGTTTCGGCACCTCTGTGTCAATATCGGTGTTTTTTTTATTGAAAACTGTATAAAAGTGAAAATGTAGCGCATTTTATGACCATCCAACTACCATATCAACAGATTTAAAAATAGTGAAATCCAACCACAGCCTATACCACAAACTGACAGCGGAAGAGAACGTCCACATACAGAAGGCAACAGCAAAACGGAAACAAGTTTTAAATGAAAACAATCCATTTTGTAAAGGCACATTGCTTAACAAATGAACCCCAAAGGGGTTATGAAATACAACATACTGCTCACCGCGTTTTGCGATGAAATGAAATATGCGTTTGTCGTCATAGGCCGGGATGCACCCTGCGGGGCAGGTCCGGCCGCGTTGGTGCAGGTCTTGTTACATTCGATGACACATTGGGCGACCTGCACGCCGGATGGGTATGAAATGATGATGACACCAACACAACACTAAGTCTCTGAGCGCAGAAAATCCCCGACCCGGGCCCTTAGGGCGGCAGTCGTCACCCTGAGCACTCAGCTATAGGGGCGGACCGCGTTTTGCGATGAAAAAAGGCGTTTGTAAAGAAAGATATTACGTAAAGTACGTTAATGTGTGTGTGTGCAGTTTCCTCGGAACCCAAGAGGAGGAAGTTAGTCACAACAATGCACGAGTAGTAACAAAGATACACGCAAAACATTTTGACACGCCAAAATCACCTTTTTTGTTTTTTTTTGTTTGTTTTATTTTTTATTTATTTTTAAATCATGGGACGTTTTAACTTGTCGATGAAATTTACATTTACATGGTTTGCAGATGACGAGCAATCAGTGCAGAACACCATAGAGTCGGTGCTGAAAAACCATATAATGTAAAATCACGGTAAGAAGCAGAACGAACGAAAAACTTTCTCTCTGCCTCACTTTGTTACATCAGTTATAACCGGAAACGTTTCCACTTTTTACAGTTTTTAATAAACGAAACCCCGCTGACGGTGGCACAGAGGTGCTCGAACATGTTTGGCTAACAAGTAAAAACTGTGTTTGCAAAAAGGCAGGACCCATATTCTAGAAGAATCTGTATGTCTTGAGCCATCTTAGCCGACAGTCACCCACAATTCACTCATTTAGTATTTGAGAATGAATGCACCTTGTGACTTCCAACAAACGTTACACATTATTTCAAACCTTTCACAAAATTTGATAGACGGAAAAAAAGCTTATCGCTTACATTATCGCGGCGAATTCTGTAAAACTTCAGCATGAGGCATACGTTTTAATTTATTACTTCTCTAGAACCGACTTTATTCGCAATGCATTTTGCAGACACTACCTACATATAGCACTGAACGCACCCGCAAAATTGTATCATTCTACGACATCATAAATACTGAGACGCGTGAAAAGCTACGTTGTCTTCAAACGGAACTCAAGACGGTATCATCGCTGTCTTAAAAATATAACATCTCGTGTAAGAATGGAAGCACATGAAGTAATTCTTACCTTTACTAAGCAAGCAAAAATCACAGAAGCACAACGAGTCGCGCATTTAAGATCCACGACAGCAACGCAAACGCCAGCTCGTAGCACAGTGACTCCGGAGGACAGGTGGACGCCCTGCCTCTAGCGGCGTCAGTGCTGCCAACAGCACTGTGGTAGGCGTACCAACGGCACTCCGTCGCGTTCTCGGCGTGTGCATTCGCTAAAATGAATACGCCACAACTGGCGTCCTGTCGATTACTCCATTTCACTTAGTCTAGATCAGTGTTCGTTAAGCATTTTGGCATTAGAGCCAATATTAACATTGTAGGGCGTAAAGTGGATGTAAAGTGGACACTCAAAAATTCAATTTCCACCAAACAATGGTTATTGATAGAAGCTTACCACTTACACATTTTGATTCTACGTATTATTAGGTATCGCACCAAATATTTTTGAACTAAAAAGAAAAAATATACTTGAACTACATGCACTTTCCTGGAGGCTTACGTAATCTACCGATATTCCGTACCTAAGCGGGTACTGCGGCGAGTGCCATCGCAGCAGGATCCCATGTTTGTTTTACTGGTTTCCGGACAAGTTTTTAAGGCGTCTTCATGTCTTAGTATCTGAAACAATACCAAGCAGCTGCAGCAGCCCGTTTTTAGTTGGCCTTTTGTGTTAGGCGAAGTAGAACAGAGACGGTTTTAAATAATATAAGGTAATTAACACAAAATTGTCACAAAGGGATAGAAAGGCGGATGACAGCTTTGTATATAAAAGGGTTCAAAAGTCAGTTTCATCTGTTGTATTCTGCATGCTATCTGGAAGTAACTATTATTGGGATGAACACTTCCCCACTTTCCCGACCGAACGCCATGCCGGCGTCACTGATCCACATAAGAAACTGTCAAACTGAAGTAAGAAACAAGTAAATACATTTTTAGGCAAAAGACATTGTTTTAACGTTGGTAGGGCAACTGATTACTCTCCATGGAAGTCAAGTAGCAAGAGTATAATGCAAATGACTTGATCAGACGACTCAAAAACAAGAACTTTTTTTATAAAAAATTGCAGAACGAGCTTCCTCTGTCAGCTTCACTGACAACAATGGTGATTTATATTAGCACTAGTCTTACCACTTCCCGGCAGGCAGCAGCGCTGTTGAGGGGAAAAAAAAGAAAAAAGGCAATGGCCACTCTGGCCACGTTACCACACCTTCCCCCACCGATCATACTATTAATTGGTAAACTCCATAAATCAGGATGTTGTATTAGTTATTAACAGTAACTGCAGTATCAGACCATCACAAATGTTTTGAATGACATTTTTCTTTTTCTTATTGCATTGTATTACAACAGCTTTCATTTGATTGGATATTACTCGCTACAACCATGTACTACATCTGCAGATGACCGCCTCTGTAATTCACACTCAACTCTCCACGTTACCTCCGCACAGCAACTCAAGCGTGCGTAGTTAGCAGCGATCAGCTGCCATGGTAGCGTTGGAAGACAAACAGTAACATATCAGTGGCCGCACTTCATTCCACAGTGCCCCTGACGTTAGCGGCAAACTTTACGTAGCCCAATACCTAATTCACCACCACCAATTAAAATTAAGCATAATCGAGTAAACAAAAATTTTTGAAATGTGGTTAAGATTCTTAATAATCGGTGCTGTTGAGGAGAACTGCATGTATGTAGGCAAGATTTTTTTGCCCTAGCATTATGTTGTTTTTGTGTGGCTTTGATCAGGTGTAATGGAAATGAAATGTTCCACTAGATATTCCGTTTCGATATTTATTGTTCGAAAAAGAGCATCTGTCAGATCCTCTATGATCAACTGAGGTAGGTTGCTGCATGATTCTACATCCTACAGGACACCAAAAATTTGATCTTACCCTGTTGTTGTCACTGCATTAGAGCAAGTATTACTTTTTAACAAGTCAAACTATTGTTTTTTAAAATGGCAGACTTTCAAGGATGACGTTATGGTATACAGCAATTGACAAGTTTAATAACAAATAGCGGTCTGTTACCTAGGTCTACTGTTATTCGACATTAAACTGTAACCTAGTCTATATTTGTACATTAAGGAGGCCAATTTACAGGAAAAGCCCATCATTGCTCTTTAAACAACATTAAATTTGTGTACGTTTGTCGCATCTGTTTCCATCTGTCCTCCATTGATTTGGTTTTGCACAAATGATGTAACCTACAAGTGAGGTACTGTTTTAACAGCAGCTTTATCAAATGCACTAACATTTTTCTCCAAATTCAGAGGAATCTATTGGGTGATAAAACCCAGTAAATAAACTGTCTGTCCGCCAACATTCTGAATATATCAAGATATAAGTTTACAAAAATTTTTTTCTCCTCTACTGACGTCTGACGATTCCTTAACACCCTTTGCGCCACTTTTAACATATGGTACACTGGGCACGATTAATGATGCAGAAAAATGGTTAAACGCCGGATTTCGACCATAAAACAGAGCTTCTGTTGCAGCAAAGAGGTATATGATGTTTATGTAAGTCTTCGTGTTGCGCCCATTTAACTAACATGCCGAGAGTGTTGGAGATATAAAATATGGCGGCCAGTGTTGCATGTTGCTGCCACCCACGCGTAGATAGCCTTTCTATGTTGATCATTTACCTCACTGGTTCTGACTTCGGATTAGATTAGATTAATTATTCATTCCATAGAGCCATAAAAGAGGGGATCCTCCTGGGTGTGGAACATGTCAGATAAACACCTTACAAAAATGTAAGTAGAAAACTTGAGTTTCATTAATTTTAATGATCCTCAGTCAATAAACAGTAAAATTATGTACATGAATAAACTTCTAATATTTACAGGTTTAATACGTACATCTGCTTTCATTAAATCCATCATTCAGACATTTGCTAGTTTCTTGGCTATAACAACCAAGTATTGTCCAGAATTAAAGTATAATAAATTTTCATTAAAATGGTCTACTGCACTTCTTGAGAGACTCATGGATGGAATGGAAGGAGTTGGCCACCAAAAATTCTTTTAAATTGTGCCTTGTTTTAAACTAAACTCTTAATGGTTGCTGGTAACTTATTGAAAATATGCGTTGCTGAATACTGGACTCTTCATGTATATTGTTCTTATTCCTTGTATTGATACTGTGTACTCAGCAGTTAGTTAAGAGATGTATTATTTACAACAAACTTCATTAAGGAATAAATATACTAAGAAGCTGTGATCAATACGCCCAATTCTTTGAATAGGTTTCGACATGATGTTCTTGGATTTAACTACTCATTACTCTTATTATACCCTTCTGTACTCGAAAAATTTTTTCTCTGTTTGTGGAGCTACCCAAAAATATGATACCATATGACATAATGGAGTGAAAATAACCAAAAATGCCAGTTTTTTATATTTATATCTATGTCTGACATCATTCACACTGCAAACACAGACTTGTTTAGGCGCTTCAGCAGTTCATTAGTATGTTGCCCCCAATTGAATTTATTATCAAGTTGTAATCCCAAGAATTTTACACTCTCAACTTCTCCTATTTCCATGTCACCATATTTTATACACACACCAGAAGGAAATCTCTTGGAAGTTCTGAACTGCATATAGTGGGTCTTTTCAAAGTTTAATGGCAGTGAATTGGCTATGAACCACTTACTAATGTCAGTAAAATTTTGATTAGATGTCCTTTCTAAATGTATATTTGATTTACTATTTATTGCAATGTTTGTATCACTGCAAATAAGACAAACTTGGCATCTGGTAATGTAACAGATGACAGGTCATTAATGTACACAAGAAACAGTAGTGGACCTAGTACGGAACCTTGGGGAGCACCACATGTAATTTCTTCCCAGTCAGATGATGTGTGATTGCCTACTGCTGAAGTGTTAAGTAATGACACCCTTTGTTTTCTATTAAAAAGATATGACTGAAACCACTTTGCAGCACTACCAGTGACGCCATAATATTTTAATTTACGTAAAAGAATGCTGTGATTCACACAGTTAAACGCCTTTCACTGGTCACAGAATATGCCAGTTGACTCTAATTTGTTGTCCAATGAATTGAGGACATTTTCGCTGTAAGTGTAAATAGCTTTCTCAATATCAGAAACCTTAAGAAACTCAAACTGTGACTTTGACATTATGTTGTTTTCACTAAGGTGCTTAAGTAGACGTTTGAACATAACTTCATCAAAGATTTTTGAAAAAGCTGGCAAAAGTGAGATCGGTCGATAATTTGTCGGCATTTCTTTGTCCCCTTTCTTGTGGAGAGGTATAGCTTCAGCATATTTAAGCCAGTCCGCGAATGTTCCTGTGACAAGTGATTGATTACACAAATAACTTAAGATATGACTAAGCTCACACGAACACTCTTTTATTAACTTTGTTGATATGTTATCATAACCACTAGAATGCTTTGATTTCGAGGACTTTATGATGGATTCTATTTCTTTGGGTGAAGTAAGTGTCAATTCCATTTTACTGAGATTGCCTGTGTGCACTGGTCTCAGATATTCCATTGCATTATTTACTGAACCTGACAACCCCATGCTATCAGTAACAGAGGCAAAAAACTTGTTTAAATGACGATCGAAACTGTCTCTACTGCGCATGCGCAGTTTGGCGTTAGTTTGGAAACGGATTCGTTCGGTTGTGACACCTTTACTCGAACGAACCTTCTATTAGTTTTGGACACAGTCACAACCTCGCCGTTCTCCTGGCGTCCAAAACTACGCGGCGGCATCTGCCCTCTGCCTGTCCACCGTGCGGAAATCCAGGTCACTTCCACTCGCTGGCCGGTCGGCCGGCCAGGTACCTACCCATACCCCTGTGACATCGCGAGCCGCTGCCCTGGCTCTTACTGCTCCGAGGACGGCCACAGTGCTCCAAATTGCAAGCCGCATATCGGTCAGTTCAAACTTCCGTACCACGACCAACGTAAAGATTGATTCCGTGATGAAGCAAACCTTCACGGATGATGGAAAAAAAAAAGTAAACCTGTCACGGCTGCAGCATCTACGGAGTGTCTGTTCTTTTGAAGGAGCTGACACCGTGCATTAATATAATTGATAAGCCTGGCTGGGCAATGGATCCACTTTCTTCAGTGGGAATGCACGAAAGACGTCCGACATCCGGTGGGAATTTCTGAGTAGCAGACAGGAGTGTAATGGACTGGGGCTGCCGGCGGGCAGCGGCGCTCGGCGGGGGTGTGGGTCGGCCGTCAGGCGAACTGAGGCAGTCCGTGCAGCTGCGATGACGTGGCGTCGTGGTCACCGCACTTCCCTGGTAAGGTGGAGAGTCCTGGCTCGAATCGCGGTCCGGTAGACACTCCCTCGTCGCCGCTGATTCCGCTTATGTCCCGCTGCAGCTGGCAGCAGTGATCCCCCTTCCATTCACATAAAGTAAATGTATCAATTTGAGGTAAGGAAACGTGGTCCGGAGACAACCGAGTCGAACGTTGTAGTTGATGATGAGATTTGGTTTGTGGCGCGCTCAACTGCGTTGTCATCAGCGCCCGTACAAATTCCCAATCTTTGCACAGTCCAGTCTCGCCACTTTCCCGAATGACGGTGAAATGATGAGGACAACACAAACACTCATTCCCCTGAACCGGCTGGGAATCGAACCTGGGACCCCGTGATTCAGAGGCAGCAACGCTATGCACCATACCGTGAGCTGCGGACGAACGCTATTGTGGAACAGACATACCGATACTGTTGTTGCTAAGAATGTAGTGTGTGCACTTTCCAAGGTGGTAGTATGGACCAAAACAAGAAAAAAGTCCAGGAAACATGGGTTCTAAAAAAGGAAAAAAAACTTATTCCTGACTGGAAATGAGGGTGGGAAGAACGGGAGGGGGGGGGGCGAGGGGGAGGAAAGGTCCTATGAAGATATATCCGAAAATACATCGCTACCAAGGTAGAGTCAGGCTTCCATTCAGTCATTCGTTGACCAGTCTGGTTTGGCACTGGAAGATAGCAAAAAGAAGGCCGAAGTTTTAAATTCCACGTTTAACAAATCTTTCACGCAAGAGAATCGTACAAACTTACTGTCGTTTGACCATCGCACAGTGCCCCGTATGGATGACATAGTGATAAGTATCCTTGGCGTAGAGAAACAGTTGAAAGAGTTCAACACAAATAAGTCGCCAGGTCCGGATGCAATCACAATTCGGTTTCGCAATGAGTGCTTACTGTACGTCATTGGCCCCTTAGTTAACGCTAGTCGAGAGGTTCACGATAAATACGAAGCGCCAAGCGACTGCAAATAAGCGCAGGTGGTTCCTGTATATAAGAAGAGTAAAAGAACGGACCTGCAAAATTACAGACATCGGTTTGCATCAGAATTGTAGAGCGTATTCTGAGTTGTAATATAATAAATTTCCTAGAGATAGAAAAGCTCTTGTCCACGGATTGGTACAGCTTCGCAAAGCATCGCTCGTGCGAAATCCAGCTTGCTCTTTTCTCACACGATATACCGCGAACTATTGATGAAGGACAACGGGCTAATTCCAATTTTTCTAGATTTCCGAAAAGAATTCGACACGGTACTCCACTGCAGACTTAACGAATGTACATGCATACGGAGTAGGCTCCCAGATGTGTATTGGCTAGAAGATTTCTGAAGTAATAGAACCCAATCTATTGTCCTGGACGGCGAGTGTTCGTCACAACAGGGGTAACATCAGGAGCGCCCCACGAAAGTTACTATTTGCTGGGGTGAGTGTGATAACGTGGAGAGAGGTGGAAGAACTGGGAGACGAACAGAGGGGGGAGGCAAGATGAGGACACAGCCGGTGCGGCAGGGCGGGTTGTTCACATCACTGACCTTTAAACAATCTACCCGCCTACCTGGCTAGGCTTCAGGTTGTCTGCCCCTTAGCTCTGCGATGGTAGATAATGGTGAAGCTAATAAAAGCAGCGTTGACGAAAAGTCAGCTTCATACCAACCACGCAAAGGCTGCATAACTCCAGTCCGTGGGCATTAGCTGACAGATTAACTATGGAGCATGACTAGTTTGTAAATTGTCTGAAATTTCTTCTAACCTGGTTTATTGTCTCTAAACCACGCAAAATGGTTATCGAGTCCGTATTTAATATCCCGACATAAATCGTGCAATGCTCTTGGCTGTATCAGCTAAGAGTTCACTCACGAAACCAGCCAGAAGATAATCAGTCCTACCCGATACTTATAACGTCCAAAACAGTCACTGGCCCAGGACTACTTGCCAGTTAACACATTCGGTCGTTTAGCACGCTTTTTGTAAAGAAGTGTTTACCGTAATGTCTCGTAATTTGCACGAAACACTCTACGGGGAGTTTATTTGCGACTCGAAATGTTCAGGCGCGAAATGTCCTAAAATAAACCACTCACAAAGCTCAAACTTTGTGCAAATACACAGTACTGTAGTCGCTTTTTATCAGTTGTACGTGAACCGATGACACGCGCGAATTCCTCCATTTTGGCGTGAATTTGATCAGCGTGGTTTAACATAAGTGTTCAGAAGACGGCTCCCGACCGACTGTGATCTGAGGCTCAGACGCGCGGGACAGTGCTGAACTCATATTGGCTACTATGTTCAGCAGCCGATGGTATCATCTTGAGCACGTCTATACTCGCGGTATTTCCTGTGTCAGCTAATCAGATTACCACAAGTAATTTAGACTACAGATTTCATAATTCCGAAACTAAATAAAATTTAATGAAAACAAAATACAATACCTTTCCATGAAATAAATTATTAATAAATTTAATACAGAATGCGGCTTGTGGCTGCCTTTTAAGAAATCCAACTCACTCGGACATCCTTCACAAATTTCCCTGTTGTACAACGACTTTCTCACTCATACATTTACATAGTTTTAATAAAGTATCACAGTCTCACTTTTCGTATGTCCTCCATTCACTCTCTCAGTCTCTCCAAAAGACTCAAAAAACTGAAACTCGAGGAAATAATAGTTTTCCAAAGCACTTTTAATTACGTCAGAAATTTGTGGTAATGAAAGTAAGTGCAACGTGATGGTTACGTACAAACCGGTGACTAGTCGAATAGTAAGTACAGAGGACTTGCAAGATACAACTAATTTATTACTGATCAACAGTTTAACCCAAAGAACATAATATTTACCCACAAACTTCGTACCAGTGTCTCTTATTCACAAATCAGAAAAATACATTATACAATACCTTTCTAATTGAATTAGGTGCAAACAAGAACTTCTTATAAGCGCTTCAATAATAAAAGGTAAAATCAGTTTCATTTAACAAGGGCACTTTGAGAGGCACCCACATGCCTTGCTCATACTGTGGCATCAAGCAGTTAGGCCAGCAAGATGAGTGATCTGCCAAGCGAGTGGATTTATTCTTGTTTCTCGAGTAACATCAATGACTGATTATGAACTCTAGTACCCACAATGAAGCTGCAAATTATTCTCCTGTTTGAATATTACGCACATCTGACTATTAGGAATTTACACAATTCTGATTGTTCACTACGCTCTGGCAATACCACATTTTCTTTCTTACCCAACGGCTTTGATCAACACGTGGCCATCGCACTGAATATGAATGGCGCACACATTATTAATTCTGGATATCATGACTACACACTATTCGAAGAACAAGGCCACCAATCTTTTTCGTTTCACTATCTTTTTTATTCCGATAAATTCTATTATGATTCAAAGATAACCTAAACACACCATTACATTTTATACAACAATTACACATGAGAAACTCCGCCCAGTGGGCATGGCTTTACATTGGTGATTCTCTGTATTATGGTCTCGTAATTATCTAACGCTACAGCGCACTTTCTGGATAGGATGGTGGATCTTTTGCTATATCTCACACTTCGACTCTCACACCCATTATCACGAAAATTTATTCCAGACCGAGCAGTACAAAAAGGAACATTCATAACCCACCGTCTCTGAACCTATCTTGCTACTCTCCCATGCAAACCACACATACTTAAATTACATGAAATCCATCACACTGGCAACAGAGAATACATCACAAAGAATAGTCACAACGTTAGAATCATTTCACTTTCAGCTTTGCCTCTTCAATTAGTATTCATCCCAGTTTCACACGACACTGCCTCACTTCGTAACTTTTCTTTCCTACTACGAATTCTGGAGGATATATGCACGTCTTCCTGTGCAATGCAAGCCAAGTGGCGTTGCTGGATGGACGGCTGACTCACCTTGCTTCTGGCCGGCCGAAGTGGCCGTGCAGTTCTGGGCGCTACAGTCTGGAACCGAGCGACCGCTACAGTCGCAGGTTCGAATCCTGCCTCGGGCATGGATGTGTGTGATTTCCTTAGGTTAGTTGGGTTTAATTAGTTCTAAGTTCTAGGGGACTGATGACCACAGCAGTTAAGTCCCATAGTGCTCAGAGCCATTTGAACCATCACCTTGCTTCTCTCTCAGAGTATTATAGTTTGAATCTACACCACACGGAAACATAAGACGCAAAGTAATATTAAGATCATATTCGTCACACACGCAAGTCGTTAACTGATACCTTGTACGAGTACTTCTCTTTTATGCTTTGTCTCATACACAAATTGAGACTCACACAGTACTCACCACATGGAAGTGCTCGTCTCTGATTTCAAGTCCTGCACACGCCATTTCTTAAATATTTCCAACTTATAGTACACACGCCAGTAATTCAGCTTAACTTTAGCACTAGCAAGTATTTCAACTTCGTACTAGCACTCGCAAGTATTTCAACTTTGTACTAGCACTCGCAAGTATTTCAACTTCCTACTAGCACTCGCAAGTATTTCAAGTTCGTACTAGCACTCGCAAGTATTTCAACTTATTGCTACACGTGGTTTCATTGTGACCGTTGGTCACTTTCGAAGATTATTGTGATCCCCTTAATATTACCTGACTGTCATTTAATTCTCCCCCCAAAAGTTCCTGAAATAGATAATTATTCCAAACTACAATTAAGTATTTCACATGCATATCATTATCTTCACTCTTTTGCCTTTATGGAGCGCACGTAAGACAGGACTTACCAACACAAGATCCAGCACCAGAGTGCTGAAACATGGCCATTCTTCAGGACATCTCGCACCTCCGCCGAGGTGGGATAGTACCATGCTACCGTATTGGTCAGCCACGTTTCAGGCGCTGAAAACTCAGGTAAATTTCATCTCTTTGGTTCCACCAAAGGACCGTCTCAAAGATGATCATATATTGCACATTCACTATCTGCGGTTAGCAGACGACCATACATTCATTAATTCATTCATTTCACAGATCTCACCAAATTGGACGTAGGTATTTATTTTGTGGGAGTGTACATGTGATCAATTAAATAAATAAATTTTCCTTCTTTCCTACACTGGTATCCGGCTTCGGTGTATTAAGTGAAATTGAGTTATTATATAAAAAAATATGATGTTCTGACAAGTATAACGAAGAATGTTACACCTATTTTCAATGTCGGCCAGTACTGCACCCTTTGAACTTGCATAATAAACGTAAAACAAGTTTCTTTGAACAGGATACACAAGTCAAAAAAATACATTATATAAAACCTTTCTGATTGAATTACTTGCAAACCAGAACTAATTACAACTTCTATACTAACTTTCAATAATAAAAGGTAAAATCCATTTAATTTAACAAAGGGCACTTGAATAATAAAGGTGAAATAAGTTTCTTTTAAGTAGGTCACCTCGGCAAGCGCAATAGGACAATTCGCATAATTTCCAATTTCCGCTACCCATCAAGTATTTCTCTAAGTTCAACTCCCGCTACACGTAAAGTATAATTCAGAACACTGGTCTCCTTCCTTCATGGTTTTATAGGTAAATATATAAGCAGTACAGCAGACGGAACAGACGCCTTGGCGTCCCAATGCAGAGGAAACTTAAATTAATGCAAGATTCCCACTCACTGCAACCCGAATAACTCAGTGGCCGCTGTATCGATTGCCATTTTCCCCGCGGCCAAAAGAACCTCCCTTCCCTCTGGTACTGGTCGGCCAAGGCGTCGTACTCCGGACATCGATTTAGACATGGACCAGGTGCCCGCTGCAGTGCTGCAACAGAAAGGCACAAACACACAGCCACAGCCAAAGGAAATAATGTTAACAGCCCCAGAATATAGTAAGATAAAATTCTGCAAAGATAGATCGCATCAAGACAAAGGCAAATTAAAAATGGTTAAAAGCATTAACTGTAGACTTCAAATTTCAAGGTATGTAAAATTTGCCCCAGCACAAACAGACTTGTTTTAAAAGGGCAACGATAATACAAAGCATAATATTATTACACCAGTACGTCGCAGTTCCAATACAATATTGACACTCATAAGAAAGGGTAGTAGCTAGTGATAACACGGGTAGGCCCGAATGCAAAACTAGAAAGCTCGAATGTCTACTTCTTCAATAAACAGCTGCGTGGTACATAGTTATACTCCACTAGCGAAAATGAATAACGCATTGCTCAGCGTCCTGTGTAGAAGACCGTGGCCCAGTCACGCCTCAAGAACTTGCAATACCAGGCCCGCTTCTGCACTCCGAGCCACATACACTGGTCAAATCAAGCTAACTCCACGCAAACACAAGTTTCACCCTCCGAGCAGCGACACGTACCGGCCGTTCCGAACCCAAAACCCCGTCTCCCGCCAGCCCATCAGCACCACCACCGGCCAACGAGGCAAAGATAAGCAACGCCAGAGGGAAACAATCGATCCGGGTGAATCGAACGGAGAAAGCAACTGGCGCCGGAGCCTCCCCACCTATCAGTAAGGTGCAGAAAATTAGAGTATACGAATCTATCCTCTCGGTTGTAGTTTCTGTGGTGTCACCGCCAGACACCACACTTGCTAGGTGGTAGCTTAAATCGGCCGCGGTCCATTTAGTACATGTCGGACCCGCGTGTCGCCACTGTGTGATCGCAGACCTAGCGCCACCACAAGGCAGGTGTCGAGATACGATATAGCACTCGCCCCAGTTGTACGGACGACATTGCTAGCGACAATACGGACGAAGCCTTCCTCTCATTTGCCGAGAGACTGTTAGAATAGCCTACAGCTAAGTCCATGGCTACGACCTAGCAAGGCGCCAATTGTAACAGTGCATGTATCTTACGAGTCTCATTTGTGTAGTCAAGAGAGATGTGTCACAAGGAGTGATTAAAAGTTAAGTATATTCCAAAGCTACGTATTTTCTTTATAGCAGTCATAACGTATCCTGTTCCAGACCTGACGCCAGTCGGCGTGTGTGTACGCGTGCCTTTCGGCTCCCTTCTCAATGTGGCGTAGCTAGCTTGTTACGCCACAACAGTCTCAATTGTTACTATAGATGAATACATGACAGTCCCCAACTAAGTTTCACAATGCCAGTACAGTTACTATGCGTTCTAGGTAAAAATTTATATCTGCGAAAGTACTGAAGTTATCGATTTGAAATTTTAACAGTAGCGTTGCTTTATCAATAGAATTTGGTAGACTGAGTATGAAAAAGATCGTTTACTATTTAACAGCACTTGTTCAGTTTCGGAGAGAATACGTATAACGCACTGCACGCAGCGTTCGAGTACAACAGCCCGCTCGGCGCAGTAGCCAGCGTCAGAACCAAACACATCTGCTCTCCTCGCGGCCCCACGGCGAGCTATGCTTTCACTGCGAGATGTAATAATTAGCTACGTTCCAGTGGGCAATGCCGCGCACTCGTGTGGTGATAAATGAAATAAACTCGTGTATTGCATTTGTTTTAATGGACGCCTGGTGTCGGTGCTGCGGAACGCCTGCCCCTTCGGCTACCCGCCGTGCCTCCCCGGCGGGCGGGCAGGGCGATGGGGCAGCCAGGGGCGTCAGCCGGCCCGGCAAAACTCTGCTGCGTTTCGGACGGGGATCTTCGCCTCGGCACACGTCTTCGGCCACTGTCTTACTCTGCCCCGCCGGCGGTCTTCCTCCTTTCCTTCTAACCTGTGGGTGTCCGCCTCCCTCCGTAGAGGAGTGGTCGGCACGGCAGAATGGTGCCGAAGCCTTCTGGGTTCACTTAGCGGCTACATCGGAGGTTTCCTTCTCTCGGGGACTGGCCCGAGGCCCATTCCCAGCGTCAAAAGACGCTTCTCACATTGCGTTACCACGTTAACTTTGCGGTGTGTTAACACAATGTAGTGTGTGTAGTCAAGAGTTTCTTTACAGTTTTTTCGATGTGTGAGATGGAAAAAATTGAATTTGATAGCGAACGTATTATTTTAGAAGTTCAAGATCGATCATTTTTTATACGATATTCAAAATGCGAATTATAAAAACAGACAAAAAAAAGAAGAGACGGTTGGCTAGCTGTGACATCTAATGTTGTTGGTGAAGGTTGGGGCAACATGGACAAAGAAACAAAAGAAACCTTAGGTAAGTGTAGTAAAAACATTTAATTTGGGTAGTATAAAACATCAAAAATACAATAAAATATTTAAATTTTATGAAAGACATCTGGTGAATTAACTACAAGAAGTCATAATATACGCGCTTTACTGTAGAACCCATGAACCATGGACCTTGTCGTTGGTGGGGAGGCTTGCGTGCCTCAGCGATACAGATAGCCGTACCGTAGGTACAACCACAACGGAGGGGTATCTGTTGAGAGACCAGACAAACGCGTGGTTCCTGAAGAGGGGCAGCAGCCTTTTCAGTAGTTGCAAGGGCAACAGTCTGGATGATTGACTGATATGGCCTTGTAACAATAGCCAAAACGGCCTTGCTGTGCTGGTACTGCGAACGGCTGAAAGCAAGGGGAAACAACGGCCGTAATTTTTCCCGAGGGCATGCAGCTTTACTGTATGATTAAATGATGATGGCGTCCTCTTGGGTAAAATATTCCGGAGGTAAAATAGTCCCCCATTCGGATCTACAGGCGGGGACTACTCAAGAGGATGTCGTCATCAGGAGAAAGAAAACTGGCGTTCTACGATCCGGAGCGTGGAATGTCAGATCCCTTAATCGGGCAGGTAGGTTAGAAAATTTAAAAAGGGAAATGGATAGGTTAAAGTTAGATATTGTGGGAATTAGTGAAGTTCGGTGGCAGGAGGAACAAGACTTTTGGTCAGGTGACTACAGGGTTATAAACACAAAGTCAAATAGGGGTAATGCAGGAGTAGGTTTAATAATGAATAGGAAAATAGGAATGCGGGTAAGCTACTACAAACAGCATAGTGAACGCATTATTGTGGCCAAGATAGATACGAAGCCCACACCTACTACAGTAGTACAAGTTTATATGCCAACTAGCTCTGCAGATGACGAAGAAATTGAAGAAATGTATGATGAAATAAAAGAAATTATTCAGATAGTGAAGGGAGATGAAAATGTAATAGTCATGGGTGACTGGAATTCGAGTGTAGGAAAAGGGAGAGAAGGAAACGTAGTAGGTGAATATGGATTGGGGCTAAGAAATGAAAGAGGAAGCCGCCTCATAGAATTTTGCACAGAGCACAACTTAATCATAGCTAACACTTGGTTTAAGAATCATGATAGAAGGTTGTAAACATGGAAGAACCCTGGAGATACTAAAAGGTATCAGATAGATTATATAATGGTAAGACAGAGATTTAGGAACCAGGTTTTAAATTGTAAGACATTTCCAGGGGCAGATGTGGACTCTGACCACAATCTATTGGTTATGACCTGTAGATTAAAACTGAAGAAACTGCAAAAAGGTGGGAATTTAGGGAGATGGGACCTGGATAAACTGAAAGAACCAGAGGTTGTACAGAGTTTCAGGGAGAGCATAAGGGAACAATTGAAAGTAATGGGGGAAAGAAATACAGTAGAAGAAGAATGGGTAGCTATGAGGGATGAAGTAGTGAAGGCAGCAGACGATCAAGTAGGTAAAAAGAAGAGGGTTAGTAGAAATCCTTGGGTAACAGAAGAAATATTGAATTTAATTGATGAAAGGAGAAAATATAAAAATGCAGTAAATGAAGCAGGCAAAAAGGAATACAAACGTCTCAAAAATGAAATCGACAGGAAGTGCAAAATGGCTAAGTAGGGATGGCTATAGGACAAATGTAGGGATGTAGAGGCTTATCTCACTAGGGGTAAGATAGATACTGCCTACAGGAAAATTAAAGAGACCTTTGGAGATAAGAGAACTACATGTATGAACACCAAGAGCTCAGATGGAAACCCAGTTCTAAGCAAAGAAGGGAAAGCAGAAAGGTGGAAGGAGTATATAGAGAGTCTATACAAGGGCGATGCACTTGAGGACAATATTATGGAAATGGAAGAGGATGTAGATGAAGATGAAATGGGAGATACGATACTGCGTGAAGAGTTTGACAGAGCACTGAAGGACCTGAGTCGAAACAAGGCCCCCGGAGTAGACAACATTCCATTGGAACTACTGACGGCCTTGGGAGAGCCAGTCCTGACAAAACTCTACCATCTGGTGAGCAAGATGTATGAAACAGGCGAAATACCCTCAGACTTCAAGAAGAATATAATAATTCCAATCCCAAAGAAAGCAGGTGTTGACAGATGTGAAAATTACCGAACAATCAGTTTGATAAGCCACAGCTGTAAAGTACTAACACGAATTCTTTACAGACGAATGGAAAAACTAGTAGAAGCCGACCTCGGGCAAGATCAGTTTGGATTCCGTAGAAATACTGGAACACGTGAGGCAATACTGACCTTAAGACTTATCTTAGAAGAAAGATTAAGGAAAGGCAAACCTGCGTTTCTAGCATTTGTAGACCTAGAGAAAGCTTTTGAAAATGTTGACTGGAATACTCTCTTTCAAATTCTAAAGTTGGCAGGAGTAAAATACAGGGAGCGAAAGGCTATTTACAACTTGCACAGAAACCAGATGGCAGTTATAAGAGTTGAGGGACATGAAAGGGAAGCAGTGGTTGGGAAGGGATTAAGACAGGGTTGTAGCCTCTCCCCGATGTTATTCAATCTCTATATTGAGCAAGCAGTAAAGGAAACAAAAGAAAAATTTGGAGTAGGTATTAAAATCCATGGAGAAGAAATAAAAACTTTGAGGTTCACCGATGACATTGTAATTCTGTCAGAGACAGCAAAGGACATGGAAGAGCAGTTGAACGGAATGGATGGTGTCCTGAATGGAGGATATAAGATGAACATCAACAAAAGCAAAACGAGGATAATGGAATGTAGTCGAGTTAAGTCGGGTGATGCTGAGGGTATTAGATTAGGAAATGAGACACTTAAAGTAGTAAAGGAGTTTTGTTATTTAGGGAGCAAAATAACTGATGATGGACGAAGTAGAGAGGATATAAAATGTAGACTGGCAATGGCAAGGAAGGCGTTTCTGAAGAAGGGAAATTTGTTAACATCGAGTATAGATTTAAGTGTCAGGAAGTTATTTCTGAAAGTATTTGTATGGAAGTGAAACATGGACGGTAAATAGTTTGGACAAGAAGAGAATAGAAGCTTTTGAAATGTGGTGCAACAGAAGAATGCCGAAGATTAGATGGGTAGATCACATAACTAATGAAGAAGTATTGAATAGGATTGGGGAGAAGAGAAGTTTGTGGCACAACTTGACCAGAAGAAGGGATCGGTGGGTAGGACATGTTCTGATGCATCAAGGGATCACCAATTTAGTATTGGAGGGCAGCGTGGAGGGTAAAAATCATAGGGGGAGACCAAGAGATGAATACACTAAGCAGATTCAGAAGGATGTAGGTTGCGGTAGGTACTGGGAGATGAAGAAGCTTGCACAGGATAGAGTAGCATGGAGAGCTGCATCAAACCAGTCTCAGGACTGAAGACCACAACAACAACAACTGTAGAATATTAGAGGTGTCATGCCAGCAGTCTTTCTCACTCAGCAATGTTTGCGTATCGGTTTTGCCAGGGTACAGCCTGCGGTAGAACAGGAGTATTCACCAAACTGATCTCTTGTGTGTGTTCCTTTCACGCTCCCTCTTGTCACCTGGGCCGGAATGCTGTCTAAAGGACACAATAATCTACCTTCAAAGTTGTAACCATCGTTTCCCCTCACAAAGTTGTGCAGTACACAAGTGGCTTTAACAATGATGTCAACCAAATCGATACTGACATCAATCGGACGGTGGACTTTACACCATTTATTGGATAAAATACCTGATGCACATTCCACATACCGCCTGGCACTCGATAAACGGTAGTTAAAAATTCTTTTCATGTTAGTCATGTCCTTACCGGGGTATGGTCTCAGAAGGTTTTCATGTAGAGCAAAGGCTTTATCTACCAGAAACACATATGGCAGTAATCGACCAGATGTATCATTTGGCAAGGGGCTGGTGGTGATAATGGTATTGTTGGAATAGAGTTTCTTGCCAAAATTAGTACTTTTCAGGATATTTGAATCTCCCTCGTATCCAAAGACACCAACATTACATATATATATATATATATATATATATATATATATATATATATATATATATATATATATATATGAAGCAGTAATCTGCGTCAGCTACTGCCATTAAAAGTATTGAAAAATACTTCTTGTAGTTAAAGTATTCACTACTCGATCCCCATGGATTGATCACTCTAATATGCTTACCATCAATAGATCCTACGCAATGTGGAAAATTGGCTTTTTTTTTTTTCAAACTCCAAACTAATATTCAACCAATCATCAGAAGTTAATTGTTTCGTATATTGACCTTGCATTGTTTCCCAGATTGCTGAGCATGTCTCTAGATTAATCTTTGAAATTGTTGAACGTCCAAGTAGAGATCTGATGGAATTGCAAGTTGCGAGATACCTACAATGAAATATTGATAATGGGTTCAAAGTAGAACCAATATTTATATTTTATATTGAGTTTTTTTCTTCTTTTTTTTTAAAGGGAAGAACGTGCAACAAAATGGAAGAGCATTAAGGATTGCCACTAAAAAAATGTGAAAATGCACGATGGGAAAAGTGGAGATTCATCAAAACCCAGGAAACATTACATTTGTCACAAATAGTTGTCATTTCTCCAATCTTTATGTGTAGAAAGAGAGTGAGTATTCCATATTTATAACGTTCGTGCATTTTTAAATTCCAGGCTGAGCCATGCATGGCCACAAATTATAAAATTTTAATGTGGACAATTACAGTTTTCTCTTTTTACCACAGGACATTTGGGAATATGGCTGTCGATCTAACAAAGTACGCAAGACGCTGACAACAACACTGCACAACAAGAAGCAAACGCGACATCTGACATACAACATACTACAACCGAAGCCTCTCCCCCTGCTCGCACAGCGCAGAGGAAGAAAGAAACTCCATTTCCGAAGAAACGAAAACAGGACGGGTTTGAAAAAAAAGTTGTTGGCCATTTTGGATACGAGTTTGCAACAATCACATGCAAAGGAACCTAGAACTAATGATCCAGAGGAAATGTTCTTACTTTCGCAAATGCCCCTTATATAGAACCTTAGCCCCGCTGACAAGATGGATTTTCAATTGAAATATTTACAATTGGTTCAAACCTACA
Organism: Schistocerca serialis cubense; assembly: GCF_023864345.2. Lineage (NCBI taxonomy): Eukaryota > Metazoa > Arthropoda > Insecta > Orthoptera > Acrididae > Schistocerca > Schistocerca serialis. The sequence continues at coordinate 62,795,335 of NC_064638.1, read as the reverse complement.
AAGATGCACAGCCGTCCAGAATTACATCTGAAAGTGACCAACAATTATCTCAGTTCACAAGAAGCACAGCTACAATGATCTTCGAGGAAAAAATCAGAAGATTCAATCCTGTCCTTTTATGCATTGTAAGCAAATAACACAATAAGTAATAATACTTCACTTAGCTCAGAGTAATTGATAGTTTTTCTTCAGCCCTTATACAATCACGTACTCGAGTGTTTCTTCCAGTAATAGCATTCGATACATTAGACAGCAGATTAATAGACATTCTGTAGTACTCAAAAAACTTTTCAGGGTTTTCTTTAAGTTTTTTGTGTAGCAGATTGCATGTTCCCCTCTATGATCTGTCCTCCATTATTGGATGAGTCCAAAACCGTATTTTTTGTCTACGTCGTCTCCGTCGAATCAGTAAGAATGCAGCACGTACTACTGTTGCAGATTGTTTACTTAATACACTCATTTCTCAATGCTGCGATGTCATCCACGCAGGTCTGAAACGCTACTGAGCCATATATGGCCACGTTCACGTCTTTGGTCGGTAGGACGCGTTGCGCTGAAAGAAGTGTGGCCACCACCATGCGACTTTTGAAGCTGCTTCTTTAGGCGCTGAGCGGCCAGCTTCAAAAAACGCAAGTGTGGCCGTAGCCTCAGCCTGCGGGCGCTAGCAGAGAGCGTGCCTCTCTACATCGTCCTGGCTTTCTTGCAGGGTGTGTCCCATCCAGCTGCATTTTATTTTCTCGATTTGAACGTCGACAGGGTCTATCAGGGTCGTCGTCGAATATTAAATTTCGTCTAAAGATGTTAAGAACTTTCCTAAGACATCTTGTCGTGTCTACGAATCCGCTTTACTCGGCTCGCTATATAAACAATAGAACAACTCGTATTGATGAGTTTTATTACAAAAGCACAATTACAGATACTTAACTTTGAAAATTCCACAAACGCGTCGCGAGCAAAGGGTGACATAAGAAATAATCAGTCTCTCCAGTGACTGCTGATCTGTAACTGACAGAAGTCTTTCCTGAACTGGTATGAAAATGGGCGACGACGACGCCGCTGTTCGAGTGGAAGGTAGGTCGGTCAGAGTGCGGTCGGCTGACTTCTCCTCACGGCCTCCTCTTTCCCGTCCTTCCCGACATCTTTACGCCGTTGTTGTTGTTGTTGTTGTTGTGGTCTTCGGTCCTGAGACTCGTTTGATGCAGCTTTCCATGCTACTCTATCCTGTGCATGCTTCTTCATCTCCCAGTACCTACTACAGCCTACATCCTTCTGAATCTGCTTAGTGTATTCATCTCTTGGTCTCCCTCTACGATTTTTACCCTCCACGCTGCCTTACAATATTAAATTGGTGATCCCTCGATGTCTCAGAACATGTCCTTCCAACCGATCCCTTCTTCTAGTCAAGTTGTCCCACAATCTCCTCTTCTCCCCAATTCTATTCAATACCTCCTCATTAGTTATGTGATCAAACCATCTAATCTTCAGCATTTTGCTGTAGCACCACATTTCGAAAGCTTCTATTCCCTTCTTGTCTAATCTATTTATCGTCCACGTTTCACTTCCATACATGGCTACACTACATACAAATACTTTCAGAAACGACTTCCTGACACTTAAATCTATACTCGATGTTAACAAATTTCTCTTCTTCAGAAACGCTTTCCTTGCCATTGCCAGGCTACATTTTATATCCTCTCTACTTCGACCATCATCAGTTATTTTGCTCCCCAAATAGCAAAACTCCTTTACTACTATAAGTGTCTCATTTCCTAATCTAATTCCCTGAACATCACCGACTACATTCCTTTATCCTCGTTTTGCTTTATACCCTCCTTTCAAGACACCATCCATTCCGTTCAACTGCTCTTCCAAGTACTGTGCTGTCTCTGACAGAATTACAATGTCATCGGCGAACCTCAAAGTTTTTATTTCTTCTCCATGCATTTTAATACCTACTCCGAACTTTTCTTTTGTTCCCTTTATTGCTTGCTCAATATACAGATTGAATAAGATCGGTGAGAGACTACAAACCTGTCTCACTCCCTTCCCAACCACTGCTTCCCTTTCATGTCCCTCGACTCTTATAACTGCCATCTGCTTTCTGTACAAATTGTAAATAGCCTGTCGCTGTCTGTATTTTACCCCTGCCACCTTCAGAATTTGAAAGAGAGAATTCGAATCAACATTGTCAAAAGCTTTCTCTAAGTCTGCAAATGCTGGAAACGTAGGTTTGCCCTTCCTTAATCTAGCTTCTAAGATAAGTCGTAGGGTCAGTATTGCCTCACGTGTTCCAACATTTCTACGGAATCCAAACTGATCTTCCCCGAGGTCGGCTTCTATCAGTTTTTCCATTCGTCTGTAAAGAATTCGCGTTAGTATTTTGCAGCTGTGACTTATTAAACTGATAGTTCGGTAATTTTCACATCTGTCAACACCTGCTTTCTTTGGGATTGGGATTATTATATTCTTCTTGAAGTCTGAGGGTAACACATCTAACACGCCGTAACAGATCTATTTGGGGAAACTTGCAAAATCTTCATGTCTGTCGAGGTAACTTCCCACGTTTCACACGCGTAAAGCAGCACTGCTTTCACGTTTTTTCTACGTATTCGTTGTTGAGTTGACGTGGAAATCTGCGTCGCCCTCCGTAACGGGAACAGCCGTTCGGGTTCCCCCCTGACGTCGGCAGCTGCTGGCGCGTCTCCAGTAGCTGTGCTGCACTCACAAAGTACGCCAACTCGTTTACTTTCTCAACATTCTCATTGTTCACTCTCAGCTTTCTCGTATCTCTTGTACTGATTTTCGTACTCTTCGTCTTCGCGGCACGGCATTCAGTTGCAGCTCGACTATCTCGAATTCGGTTGGGACGTCCTGCGGCTTTTCTTCTGCGTCGACACATTTCTGCGAGAGGAGGTGGATGTCGTCGGCAGAATTGAGATCTCCAGTCGTTCAGTTAGTCCCTATTTTGTCCCTGTCTTCTCCTTCTTCTTCCCCATCACTTTACTCGTTACTTCATTCAGCACCACTAAAAGAATAGTAACAGATAAACACATCCCTTCTCGACCTCCACACTTCACTGGGAAGTGTTCCATAACATTACCCTCACGGATAGCTCGGGACTTGTAGTTATTGTAAATCTCCCTTATAACCTCTGCAGTCTTCTCCGGTATCGCATACTTTTTCAAAGATTTCCGCGTATTATTTCTTTTAATGGGGTCGAACTCCTTTAGAAAATTTTGAAAAAGGATATGAAGACTAGTGGTGAATTAATTTGATTCTTTAGTGACGACTACAAGCGTGTTTATTTGATCCGTACAAGAACAGTTCTTCTAAAATCAACTTGCTCCTTTCTTATCTGCAGTTTATTCTATTAAGGATTATTTGCCCAAATAATTTGCTTCGAATTGTAGGCAAAGTGATTCCCCTGCAATTATGGCAATCTGGCGAGGAGTCCTTCTGTCCACTCCTGTGGCACACTTTCCAAGTTCCGGACCTTTGTTAAATGACTGTGGAGAACACGCTGGGTCAGTGGTTAGACGTCCTTCTGCACTGATATCCACTCGAGGCCTTTCCATTCTTTAGCTACTCGATTGCTGTTTTGATCTGTTTCGTTGAAGGTGGCTCTAAAGTAATCGTATTTTCTACCACTTCACGTTCACTTTCATCCTTGGGCTCTCTTTCTAGTTCAGACTGTCCCTTTGTTAAGCACCTCCATAGCAAAGTTGCTCACGTCTGTTCATTTCCCCGTTTGGAGCCCACATCACTGCAACAGCACTCCTCTTTCATAATTTTACCGAATCACGTGAACGCAACATCAGGAGGCATTCTTCCTCACGGTGGTCAATGGTTACAATGCTTTGGGTGATCATCATATGTGGCTATTCAGTCTTAAATCACTCCAGACAGAAACACCTAAGAACAAGATTGTCGTGCCTGCTTTCAATGGACGATGGCATGCTCGAGGGATATCGAACTTTTTCGTCTGCGTATGCAGCTTTACACTACATTAATGTTGAGTTTCAGCTGGCAGTTTTTTCACCCGTTCTTACCATCTGGTAGTATTTCTGCATTTGCCAACGAGACTATAACTGTTTTTGCAGCGTGGAGCCAGGCCTGCGCAACACGGCGTTCTGCGTGTGGCCCCAGGAGTGGGACTTGCGGGGCAGGCTGTGGCGGCTCTGGCTCAGCGCCGTCGGCTGCTCCCGGGACAACGCCGCGCTCTGCGGGCGAGTCTCAGCAGAGTAACTCGACACGTCTCCGCTGCCTCGTTCCGCTTTACTCGTACTCTGTCCGATCGAAAGTATCCATACATCTTTTATCGGACATCTGCACCCACCACATCAATGGCGGAATGAACTTTGCTGCAGACACTTTCAATCGTGTGTCTGTGAGGCAATGGAAGCCCATTTATTATTCCACGAGACCAGAAAGCAGAAAAGGTGACGATGTCGGGTGTCTGGGTCTGGAGGGAAGTCAGCGAGGTGCAGTCGTGACTCGGGGCGGACCAGTCCGACTGGACAATGTCGTTACACACAAAACTTTGCCTCACAGACGTCGCTCTACCACAGGCTACATTATCGTGCAGGTACAGACAGTCGCCGTCTCCAAACTGTTCCACTACTGTACGTAACGTAGTACACTACGCTGTCAGATGTGTTCGTATCCTTCCACACTTCTGTTTACTTAAGCGCAGAAGGGCGACCACTCCCTAACGTGCGTGTGAAGTGAACCGCCGCCATAGTGTAGAGCCTCCCCCCCCCCCCACCCCCCACCCCCCACCCCCACCTCTGTAGTTCACTGATGACACGACACGTCTTGTCAGGTAATGTTCGCCAGGCATTGCCCGAACTAAAGCCTTACAACTGACTGTCACGGCGCGATCCGTCACTCCAGGCCTCTCGCCTCCAGTCGTCCACAGTCCTGTGCTGTCGCTCCTCACGCCACCTCGAGCGTCGTTCGGCACTCATTACGGGGCGGTGTGGGCTTCCGGAGAGCTGCTCTGTCGTTTTGCCCCGTCCCTACATACAGCCACGCGATACGTGGATGCTGGTAGCTCTCTGGAACTCACGTTCCGCAGATTTCGCGTGATTTTCTGCAACCGCTCTCCGTCCGTTGGCCCGCCGGGTGTCTGTTGAGCTGCGACTGCTCCGCCGCACTGCCACCACACAGCCGCACTGCCGACAGTCCACTCGGCCAGCTTTAGAAGCGCTGTGACGACCTTTACGGATCTGTTGCTCAGACGCGTTACGTAGGCTTGTCTGGACACCGTGGATCGAGCAGTGTAATTACTAAACACCTAAAGCGGTAACACGGGATCCAGTTGCAGCTTGTCGTCGTCAGAGGGTAACAAAAGAATTTCAGCAACTCTAATAGTTTGAAGTGGTGTCATAATATATTCATCAGGAGGAATAATCTCGAGTTAGATTTTTTAACGCAGGAAGTATTAAACTGTGTATACGTCTAGATGCATGCGTAGCTCGTGGCCCATAAATTATCCTACTACTAACTCTATTCACTGTACCACTCAAGATATCTGCGAAATATCACAAGCGAGCTCTGTTCTTCGAACAATCGTACGTGATGGACGGCTCACTGGTAAGACGCCATTGGTCTTGTGACTTCCGGCATTTCGGCAACCGCTATTCGATAAGCGTTTCACAATGTCTTAAGCTCAATTTATTTGCATTGCTTCTGAGTTTACGTTCAACTCCTACGAGACGCGCCGAGCCGGTCAGGAATATAGATTCCTGGAGTAGGCTATGACCGATGATGTAACGATGATGCAGTGAGTGACGTCATACCTGCATAAACACTTGCCACATCAGTTATTTTTTGGAATGTGAGCTAGTGGTGATGTATGAGTACTAAACGGCAGCGTAGCCCGAGGTCGAGGTCAGGTTGAAAGGTAACAATACGGTAGTGATCTTGTGTTGTTGATGAATGTGAATGCGAATGCAAAATCTCACTAGTGGTGACATCTGATCTGTAGCATAGCTTGAGGTGTAGCTTGAGTTGGAAGGAGAGAGAGTCTGGTACCAGTCGAAGCTAGTGAGTGTGATATCGTGAGTATAAGTGTAATCCTGCATATTTAAGGTATATTATACGTAGTGGGTTTCGAAGAGTCGTTTATGTCCGCTGTTTTGATGATGTCGTTGCTAAAAACTGCTGGTCAGTGCCGCAGGTCATGCTGCAGCCGCCCAGTGCACATCTCTTGTGCAGTGTGGGCATGTGCCTGCAGTATAAGCGAAGCATCCAGTACGTTTCTCACGTGATGCAGAGCTTTCGCTGATTTTCAGCCACTTCCTATACGACGGACGCCGTACGAAAGTGCTGTGGCGTTGTCGCAAGGGTCTCGCGAACGCGCTGGCGTCTCTGCTCCACGCCGTTCGGTCTGCAGGTCGCCACGGACTTCGTCGAGACGCGTGCGGCCCACCTTTCCACACAGTACGTACTGAACCAATACCCATCTCGTGCAAATTCTGAATACTTGCCGGGGCAGTGTCAGAGGTCACACATGGGATTTATGACATTAGATGACGTATTAGATTTAATGGTTCAAATGGCTCTGAGCACTATGGGACTTAACATCTGAGGTAGTCAGTCCCCTAGAACTTAGAACTACTTAAATGTAACTAACCTAAGGACATCACACACATCCATGCCCGCGGCAGGTTTCAGCCCTGCGACCGTAGCGGTCGCGCGGTTCCAGACTGTAGTGCCTAGAACCACTCGGCCACTTCGGCCGGCTTAGACCTAATATTAGATTATATTATATATTGCGTTGGTCAGGTAATAGATAACTACATTAGATATTTTAATTATTAAATATTAGACTGATTAGAAATATGATTAGGTATTAGAGTAATTAGATATTACAGGAAATAATAGACAGGTTAGATATTATAATGGATTAGATATATTGTTCACGTAGTTGGCCCATAGTGATTGATGCGCGAAGATGTGGAATATGTCAGAAGCATTTAAAAAATAAATGATATGCTAATGTTTCCTAAACAGACCAAAAGTCTGATGGTCCTGAAAGATGTGGAAAAATTTACAAGTTTTGTGTTAGTTTCATTTACATATTAATTACTATAACACTTCCCACATCAGTTAAATGTATAAATACTGAAGTGCATATGATAATTCCAAAAGTATTTAAACAGGACGGTTGGAATCTGCCCTCCTAAAATTTCAGGGGGTTGAAATTACATAGTAATTCTGACTGAGACAGCAAAGGACTTGGAAGAGCACTTGGACAGAATGAGTGGTGTGTTGATAAGAACTCATCTGACGGATGTGAACAAAAGAAAACAATTGTAATGAAATGAAACAGAATTATGAGGAAACCGATTAGGAAATGAGAAACTAACGGTAGTACACGAGTTTTCTTATTTGGGTAGCAAAATAAGTGACGATGGCTGAAGTAAAGAAGATATACAATGCAGATTTGCAGTAGGAGGAAATCTGTTTCTGAAAAAGAGAAATCTGCGAACAGTGAACATAAATGTAAAAGTTAGGAGGTCCTTCCAGAACGTATTCGTCTCGAGTGTAGTCTTGGATGAAAGTCAAATGCGGACAAGAAGACAACAGACGCTTTTGAAATGTCGTGCTACAGAAGTATGCTCAAAGATCAGAGCAGATAATTAATGAGAAGGTGAAACGTCCCCTTAGGACATTTATACACAACTGTGCTTGAACTGACCCACAATATTTTTAGCGCAACGCAATCTGACTTTCAAAAATCCATAAAAAAGAATGGCCCTGACTAACATTAACCTATACGTTTCACAAATCACTTACCTCACAATAATCTTGGTTACTCGAGCTACTGCAATACAGCGAGCGCCACTACTGCCAGCTAAATAAAAGATTCAAACTACTGAATGTACTAACTACTGATAGGCATAGTTAGCAAATGAAAGACTTTAATAGAGAATAAACAATGTATTTACCTTAATAGTCATAATATATATAGCAGTTCATGACAAATTTCAAAACTCCGCCATTTCTCTCCCCACATCCACCACTGCTGGCGGCTCACCTCCAACTGCGCAACGCTACGCGCTGTTCACATCCAGCTGCCGCTGCCCAACACTACAATGGCAGACAACAATGCAAACTAGCCCCAGACTGCACACAGCACAGCCAGTGATTTTCATACAGAGTGCTACGTAACGTTGCCAACAAGAAAACATAAACAGCCTACTTACATAGCCCCCATGCTTCCCACAAAAAAATTTTACAAATTGTTTTGGGCAGTGGCCAATAATGATTTGATAAAATTTTTCATAATTACAATAACAAAGAAATCAAAGGCACACACTTATTGATACAATGTTGGTCAAAAGCTAAAATTTTCTCACAGTCCATAAAGACAGTCCTGATCATTCATCACAGTAACATTGCAGTGTTTTTCGCAAAGTCTGAGCAGTAAAAGAAAATGCACACGGAAGTAGTGGATTTCCATGCAATCTTGAAGAAGTAGTGTTGTCCTTCCAACGGAAAGACAGTGCTGACTCTTGACATGCAGACAGGTATTGGTCCACAACAGAGCAAACCCACAGCAGAGTCAGTCGAAATTTTGAAGAGTATTGGTAGGTAGGTCATCACAGAGCAGACCCACTGTAGTCCTGGTAGAGATTACGGTACTGGTGTGCCACCAGAGGTGCAGACCCACTACAGTCCTTGTAGAAATAATGGTACCGGTGAGTCAGCAAAGGTGTAGACCCACTGTAGTCCTTGTAGAAATGGCCAGCAGCCATCTGTTGTGACTGTGCAGGTGCACAATCACCATTGAAGAGTCTTGCGGATAATATAGCAAGTCCATAACCACCACTTGTGCATTCACAAAGTTTTTGGAATTGTCCTTAGAACCAGCAATGCTGTTATCCAGTCCCTTGCTGAATTATTAACATACGTGTAAACACTAACAGTCCCTACTTCTCATATATTGTCCATATACTATGACCAACAGAAACGTGTGCAGTGAAATGGAACTTACAAGTTAATAATATGATGTACTGGTATCAATTACAATTTTATAGCATAAGAATACAATAACAACGGTACAAAATACATCATTAAAAACATAATAATACAGATAACATTTGTAGGAATAAGGGCTTTACAAAAGAATAGAAATAAACATATACATCAGTGTTACAGGAATTATAAGTACCTACATAAAAGATCAGAATAACTTTTGAAACATCAACTTCACACATGAGCAACAAAACAGAATAAATAAAGTCTAAACATCTTTACAAACTAAATAACATATTATTAATGCAAATTATATTTGAGGATAACAGTATTCCTCATCATAGTGAATGTAGCTTAGTATTAGAAGAGAAAAAAATTCTATGAAACAGTACACAGAGACAGGAAGAAAACAAATACACAAGGGTACACAAACACATAGGGGCATAACACAAAAGAAAAGGACAGGGTTTGTTTTCAGTGTAACATTTGGTACTGCAGTCCAACCCAGAACCTCATTCCATAGATCGTCCCTCTTATTTCAACATTTGCTCCAGCCAAAAAAAAATCCTATCTAAGCATGCTTTCTGTATTCTGTTCACATCCTCTTTCAAAAATAGTTTTTCTCCACTGTACACTACTTTTTTGGCCAAACCATTTTCTTATAGCTTCTCAATGCATTTCTTCCAATCCATCATAGCTTGCTTCTTATATAGTCTACCCCCTCTTAAGCTAACTTAAATCTACTGAGCTCAGATGCTAAACTAAGGGACGAGGCAATGCAGCAACACAAAACAATTAACACAAACAGCAATGATAAAAAATACAAAAGGCAAAGCGAGCAGCATAAATTACAACTAATATAAGGTAATGAGCAGCAAACAAGAAAAATAAATCCATAGTAAAACTGGCTTAACAGGGTAATACAAAGTCAAATTCAGTAACACTATGCCTGGCGAACAGCAGCAGCAAATGAAATAACTTATACCTAAACATAACAAAGTTCAAGCAGAAAAAATTATACACTAAAAATGGCCATGTCTAATACCTGTGTCACATCTTAACACTAGAATGATGCATCACAATTTATTGTACAAAAGAAATTACCAAGTACTTGAAAAGAAAATTCTGTATGCAATTCCTGTGAAGGGAAATGTCTTTTTCTGCTCCTTCGTTTTCTTTAAGTACATCATCAAGTTATTCTTTACTGGGTCTGTAGGCATAAAATATTTATATTAGTACATATATAAAATTTTATTTTAACCAATGCTGCACTGCAGCTAGAAACTAGATATTAAACAAATTGAGTAAATAAATACATAGGATGGCATGAAACATCATTCATTAGCCATATGGCATTTCATAATGCAGTAAACAATCTTTCAACTAGCAAGACAATAGACATAAAACATTTCTCATCATTTCATTTCAGTAAATATCATAAATTAAGAACTCTACAGTGTAATCATGTTTTCAAGTTTGAGCGTGTCGCATTTGCGATGCTTTCTACAAAGGAATGTCAATAGCGAGGCTAATGACCTCTTTTTTTTTTTCTCCACCCAATGGCTTTCTTTTGTCAGGTGACAACCTCTCAGCTGGGCGCCCAAAACGCATTACGTCAAGGTCACTTACTTTTCTTACTGAAATATTAACGACAACAGTTTCCGCTACAGTGGCAGTCCTATATAAAAAATTTCACAGGTCAAGAATTTGCGTTACAAATCTGTAGAAAGAAAATCCTGTAAATATAACAGTGTCCAAAAAATTTTCGCCAGCATTGTGATACATTCACGCATATACACACTTTTCATAACTCTTAAAGTACGATTCTTGGTTTCCAACATCCTTTTTCACAAGTCAGAGTCCCTAACCACTACTCATTATTCCTTACCTTATTATACATATACATATTCGTCGACACGTCAATCTTGTGACGACACTTCAATATTTCATCATAATAAATACATAGCATAATGAAATTCCTCATATATCATCAGCTTATTGATCATTAACATACCACAACAGCATAATACACATCGTCATCATAACATCATAAAACCTCAGCCAAATCTCAAAATCGTCGTAGCTTCCTCCAATAATTTCAAAACCCAAAAAAAAATCTCTGCCACTTCAATAGTGTCATCTACCTCAAACGTACTTTAAAAATCATGATCCCATACCAAATACATCATTCAAAGCTCTCATAGTATCACAATGGTTCTGAGAAAATATGAACAGTTCACAAAGTACAGACAAAACACAGTTTCATAAGTGTGAAGTTATCCAACTGTGTAATTGCGTAAACATCTGTCACTGACATAAAAGAATTTTTGTTTCTCTGTTAAATAATCAGATAGCTGTGTAATTCTGTGTTGGAGAAATATGGTACCGATGTGTAAAGTTGTATAAGCAAATAACGTATTAGCTAGGGCTCCTTGTGCCTGCCAAACACATGGTTCACAAAGTAAGCGTGTACCCCCCAGAGGATTAATGTAATTATACCCTCAGGTGTTACAGATTACAGCAACGTAATGAAATGTATCACGGAAAACCTTTGTATCATTGTACTTCAAATATCTTTAAAAGTAAATGTTTTAAGTACAAAATTAATCACTCAAATACGTGTACTGTAACGCTAAATGGGCGTCTTGCTGTAAGATAATCTCTGTGGAAGTGTCGTAGTTATCATCATCAGAAAGCTAAGTTCTGCAGAAGTCAATGTACTTACCTCATGATACACAGAAGTGAAATGCTTTGCGTATAGATATCTTAGTTATTACACTTATTGCCGAGATGAAGAAAGTACTGTACTGTAAAGTATTGTTGTGCTACGGAAAAGGCAGTTTCATTGTAGCTATACCACAAAAGTTACTACTAAAACATGTTTTACTTTCCAGAATAATGCAGAAAAACTGTGCAGATATAAAACAGAAACACCGCAAAAGCAATATTGTAAATTGTCACTCATTAGTAGCGTCGTGATAAAACCGTGTAGTTGTCACATAAACTAACCACTGTGTCGTCTGGTATCACACAGAAAGTACTTTAAATCCAGAATGTATTTTCCAGTAAACCAAAATGTTGCATTAAAATCTCATTAGCAGTACCAGTATATGTTCTAAGTATGTAAGCCTTATAGTCGTTACGTAATCGTGCAACTAACAAGCAAGAATGTACACACACAATAACACTGTGACGTCTGCACACTATAACAATGCATTCGTAATTTCTGTTTCAATAAGTTCTCTTGGTTCTTGACTGGATATTTAACTTCAAACATTGTTGCATGTTAACAGACTCTAAGTCTGACAAGCATACTAGAAATGTAAAGTGAAAAGTTTTATGGCAAAGACAAAGTTAAACAGCAGGTTATCATTCAATAAACGGTTTTACATGTGAAATGTGGTGTAAACCTTTACTCTTCCTAGTTTTCAACTGAAAAGCAATTGTCATGTTTTATACATCGGTAAGGAATGCTAAATCTTTTCTCAAGGTTAGCGTCTGTGTTATCTTTCTCTGAGCTAGCCGGCGCACGTGGCTGCCTGCGGTGCGAGTCATTGTCAGTTCCTTTATTGGCGCGCGTCGTTATTGGGATTAGGAGACCTAGCTTCTACAAATTCACGTTGTCGAAAGTGCCCTGCTCTGTTTGAATCCCGCCAGTTCTGATGAAATTCAGGTCTGTCGTTATGATTATCTCGTCTGTCGTCATTTCGGTAGATTTCATAATTTCTTTCTCGTCGGTCATGTGGTGGAGAATTTCTTCCTGAATCGTAACTGCGGGCTGAACTGTTGCGTCTGAAGTTATTCTGTCTCCCTTGATAATAATTGTTTTGGTTCCCATATTATCTGTTTCTAAGGTAATCTCTGTCATATTCATTACTACGGAAATGCGATCTTTCTCTGTAACTATTGTTACTCTGCCAGTGGTTGTCATATGGGTGGTGTCTGTTTTGTTCACGATTTACGTTGTGAGAATAGCCTTGTCGTCTCCAGTTATTATTTCTTTCATCGCGGAATTGCGACGGATGTGACCTGTAATTGTTGTGTTCCTGTTTTCGCGTTCCGCGATTGTCAGTGTCAATTTATAATTCTTGTAAGAGTCCTTTAAAAGCTTCAATGTCGTCTTTGCAACGTCCTGCCAAAATAATGTGTCGTAAATGTTCAGGTAATTTGATTAAGCAAATGCGGATGAATTCTGAGGGGCTGTATGGGTTTGACAGGTACTGATTCTTGTGCAGCATGTCTTCAAAATATTTCACAAGACTGGAGAATTCAGATTGTTCGAAATGTTTCCTCATTATGATGCGATGTTTCACTCGGTCTTGGGTAGCTTGAGACCAATATGCTGAGAGGAAGGCATGATAAAATTATCCTTCACTGTGACATTCGTGAATGACCGATCGCATTCTTACAGCTGGTTCATTCTCTAAGTAGCCAGACATAAATTCTAATCTGTGTTCTAACGACCAGTTGGGAGGAAAACAATGAGAGAATTGATGCAGCCATGCTTGTGGATGAATGTCATTGTCAGAATTCTTAAATGTTTTGAATTTGCGTGTAGTAATGAACAGCTTATAGTCAAAATCATCGTGTCGGCGAGTCGCATGTCGGTCATTGTTGCGTCGTTTCGGCAGTTCCAGTTCAAAATTTTGTGCACGTTGCCAATTTCTTTCATAATTTCCGAAATGCCCTGTGTTATTATTTTGCGGCTTTTCCGTATTTCTAAGTCCTTCTTCCCTTGTTGGAGCGCGAGTGTCCTCTGAAATACGTAATTCTTGTATTACCTGTGTCAGCTGATCTTGTACTTCCCGGATTTCTCTTTGGTGTTGTGTATTAATTTGATTCTGATTTTGTTTGAATTTCCTAATTTGTTCGTACTCTTCTGTGTCATTAAAGACTACCGGTCTTGCGTCATTCAGATTATCATCTACCTTCGTAGATAAATTAGTGAACAGATCCGAAAGTTCGGCTACTCTCTCCGATAGTGTACTTATTTCCTCAGTGTGTCTTTCTGAACCAAGTTTCAGAGTATCTACTGTGTCCTTTAAGTTTTCCTGAGTTTTTGCAAGTTGCGTAACCGAATCGGTAGATGCAACTGAGTCAAATTTAGCTTGCAAGGTCTCATGATTTTTATGAACAATAGTTTGCAGTTCTTTTATGGCTGCTTCGTGATTCTGTAATGCATTTTCATGCCGCGAAAAAATAGGTTGAAAATGCTCACAAATTTGAGTTTTTACGTCATTACAGACTTTTTGACATTTCGATTCAATGTTATGTAACTCAGTAGTTAAATCTTCACGTGTTTGTTCAAGAGTGTGTTCCAATGAGTCTAACTTTTGAAGCTGTTGCTGTGTTTGTCTCTGATTTTGTTCCATCGTGTCTAACTTTTGAAGCTGTTGCTGTGTTTGCCTCTGATTTTGTTCCATTGTATCTAACTTTTGAAGATTTTGTCCCATTTGTTTCTGATTTTGTTCAAGCGTTGTGTCTAACCTTTGTAGCCTTTGTCCCATTTGTTGCATTAACTGTAATAACAATGCACTGGTGTCTGAAACATGTTCCTCAGTGCTTTTCGGCAGTGAATTTGCACCGGCAACATTGACATTTTGACAAGCAGAAAATGTGTCTTGACTTATTTGAGAAAACGGTGAGGACCCAAAACCTGAATCTGCAGTATTTGCAAGATTGTGTCCTGTCATTCCCGATTCCTGAGGCAAGCTGTTGCCGACCGATCGATCGATAATGCTTCCCTGTTCACTATTTGTTTCACTGTCTACACCATTATTTGCCACCCGCTCCATTTCCCTATGCACAATTACCAAATTACTACTTTGAATATTAGTTAATTCATTACACGGTGGCGCTAACACACTGCTTTCGTCTTCGCTGTCATTTCTCAGTTTACTTTGGAGCCTAGTGCTACGTTTTTCACACGCCATTATTGTCACAATATTTCACACGACAACACAGAAAAACACAATTTGAAGAGCAAAAATAGGGGAACACATTAACATAGCACTGAAAATAATATCTAGTTAATTGCAAGCGCAGCTGCAAAATACTTGCTGCAAATCTACATGCATGCCACAACTGTTTTACTGTACAACAATGAAAAACTACCACTACAAAGGAAATTCTCTCTATAATTACGCGCTAGTAATAAACAAAAGCTACACTAATTACACAAACTACAAGAAAAAATCAGAAGATTCCAGTGAGGTATCCTCGGCTAAGGGTCGACATATGAAACGCCCCTTAGAAAAATTATACACGACTGTGCTTGAACTGACACACAATATTTATAGCGCAACGCAATCTGACTTTCAAAAATCCATACAAAAGAATGGCCCTGACTAACATTAACCTATACGTTTCACAAATCACTTACCTCACAAAAATATTGGTTACTCGAGCTACAGCAATACAGCGAGCGCCACTACTGCCAGCTAAATAAAAGATTCAAACTACTGAAGGCACTAACTACTGATAGGCATAGTTAGCAAATGAAAGATTTTAATAGAGAACAAACAATATATTTACCTTAACAGTCATAATATATATAGCAGTTCATGACAAATTTCAAAACTCCGCCATTTCTCCCCCCACATCCACCACTGCTGGCGGCTCACCTCCAACTGCGCAACGCTACGCGCTGTTCACATCCAGCTGCCGCTGCCCAACACTACAATGGCAGACAACAATGCAAACTAGCCCCAGACTGCACACAGCACAGCCAGTGATTTTCATACAGAGTGCTACGTAACGTTGCCAACAAGAAAACATAAACAGCCTACTTACAAAGGTACTGAATCGAACTGGGGAAAAAAGAAATTTACACCACAGCTCGACTAACAGAAGTGATCAGTTGAAAGAATACATTCCGTGGCATTATGGAATCAACAATTTGGTCATGCAGGGAAATTTGTGTGTGTGTGTGTGTGTGTGTGTGTGTGTAGGGAACGAGGAGGGGGGGGGGGGGGTAGAAGATGGGGTAAAAATTGCAGAAGAACACAAAGGTTTTGGCATCAAAGATAAACTTTGACTTCCTGTTCCAACACACTGACGTTATTTGTGTAAGCTGCACGTGTGTGTGGAAAAAGCGGTGAACTGCTCACAGAGGTCTCGTGCCCCAGAAAACAATTCAGAAACGCCATCTCAGCCACGTGTTCAATAGAAATAATCACACAGACACACACCCACTTACATAACGTAGCGCAGGTGAAAATAGGATTAGCGTAGCTGTCATTTGAATACTAACCATCAAGTAATGATTGATCAAGATTATGATACAAAGCTGAACAAGTGTTCAATTTATGATTACATATCTAGCTGTGCGAATGAGGGTGTTTCCTCAGTTTTCTAATCATTGACTTTAAACAGAGTAATTAAGTCAACAAAGTAAACACATGATCCGTGAATATCATTTGCGACTAACATCACAGTAACGTGTGAGATCTCTTTACACAACACTTAGCAAACAGCGAGTATCGAAACGGCAGCCGTTGACCTACCTCGTCCGTATCTCCAGTCTAATAGTATGCTGGGAGTAGCCACTTATTACTAATTTCTTGTGACTGCAACTCAGCACTTGTATTCCTGTATGCTGGTAGAATCGTGAACTGTGAATGGAATCCATGATGTACCACGAGACGGCAGCCATGCAACATGGCACTATTATGTGCAGTTAGCAAAGAATGATTTGTTTTGGACACAAACAATTCCAGAAGAAGTTGGTTAATAGGCCTACGAGTATATACAGGGTGTCCTATTTACCTTGCCGACCCTAAATAACTGTTTGTCCAGATGCAAATTACAAAATATTTCAAGCAAATGTTCTTTAGCCGTCAGTGGGACATCAGTCATCATAATTGCCTTTGTTGTAGCTTTGTTTTTTACAAAGATATGAACAGCGCTATGACTTTTTTAAATGGCACCGTGTATTTTTTATTCGGTAATTCATTTCATCTCCTAAATACCAATTCAAAAACGTATCACAGTGTACCATTCACTGAAACACAACGTTATTAATTATATAACACGACATTGGAGTTGACGCTCCCAGCACGTAGGTGCAGGTACTCGAGGTAATGGAACACATCCACGTGCTGACGTTGACAGAGGACAAATGTAAACATAAGTAGGATGCACACCCGTCATTCAGTCAACCATCGTCAGTTGACGAGTTGTGTGAGTAGAATGTACACCAACGAAGAGAAGGTAGAAATGCTACTCATCTATGGGGAATGTAAGTTAGCAGAACAGTAATTGCAACTGTTTCCTTACGTACGGGTACATTTAGTACAGTAGTTTAGTCATTTTAAATACTGCTGTGTAGAGTAGGCATACAATAAAGGCTGTCCTTCCTACAAACTGCATCGACATAACGTTTCTTTTATTGTTGTTGTTGTTGTTGTTGTTGAAGTTAGGCGAAATGCTACGAAGGCAGCGGAGCTGTATAGAGAGCGATATCCTGAGAAGAACCCACCTTCCCGACGGTTGTTTTCTCATCTTGTTGCGACGCTTCAGGAAACGAGAAGTTTCAACTCACGACAACGCAATCGTCGTAGCACTGGCACAGACGAAACTGCCGAAGTTACTGCTCTCGCTTCCGTTTCTATGAATTCATATGTGAGCACACGACAGCTTGAGCACGAGATTGTCATTCCTAAAACCAGCGTACATCGTATTCTTACACGTCACCGGTTCCATCCTTACCATGTACACATACATCAAGAATTGCATGGGAATGATTTCCAGAACCGTATACAGTTCTGTCAGAGGGCACAGCAGAAAATCCTCGCCAACCCGAACTTCTTCTCCAATGTTCTATTAACCGATGAATGTTCCTTCTCAAACAAAGGGCAGGTAAATACAAGCAACATGCATTACTGGCCCAGCGACAACCCACGATGGCTTAGACAGGTTGAATGTCAGCGTCAATGGAGGGTTAACGTCCAGTGCGGGATGCTTGGTGCTACAATTATTAGCCCTTATTTCATGAATTGTAGTTTCAACGGCACAGCGTATGCCAACGTCCTAAGAAGAATTCTTCCTCCTCTTCTGGATGAAGCGCCGCTAAGAACCAGAAGGCTTATGTGGTATCAACACGATGGATGTCCAGCACATAATGCCTTGCATGCACGTCGTGTTCTGAACCGAAGGTATCCAACCAGATGGATTAGCCGAGGAGGAACAGTTACTTGGCCTGCTAGGTTTACTGATTTAAATCCTCTGGACTTTCTTCTTTGGGCATGCATTAAAGACGTTGTCTATCGTGATATTCCAACAACTTCTGACGACATGCAGGAACGTATCGTGCTTGCTTGTAATTCTCTTCCGCAGGAAACACTGGAAGCAGTAAATTATTCTTTCATTCAACGAGTGCACCAGTGTATCGGTGTCCAGGGTCACCACTTTGAGCACTTTTGAATGTTCTACTCGTGGGCAATGGTACAGGAGAGTCAAAGTCATTTTTGTGTTATGTTTTTACTTGGTTTTCATTTCTTTTCAACTCCAGCAAGTGGACGAGTTTGTCATCCCGGGTTCAAAGTCAGTGTTGTGTTATGTAATTAATAACGTTGAGTCTCAGTGAATTGTACACTGTGATACATTTTTGAATAGGTCCTTAGGAGAGGAAATGAATTACCGAATAAAAAATACAGGGTGCCATTTAAGAAAGTCATACCGCTGTTCATATCTTTGTAAGAAACAAAGCTACAACGAAGGCAACCATGCTGATTGATGTCCCCCTGACGGCTAAAAAGATTTGCCTGAAACATTTTGTAATTTGCATCTCGACAAACAGTTATTTAGGGTGGTCAAGATAAATGGGACACTCTGTATATCATTACTAAAAACAACTGAACGAAGCAATAGGTATACAATTCAATTTCAAAATGAGTAATGCGAAAACTCTGTCCCAAGTAGACGATTATAAACAGAGGAATAACTCCTTCACAGTTTATGAACGGAGGAAATATTTGAACCTACAGCATAACGAAAAGATAACAGACATCGCTATAATCAGCTTCCATGCAATCAAGTTCGAGCGACCTCAAGTTTCTATTTTACCATGCAAAAAAAACCATGGAGTAATCATGAGCAAGCAGTGCCGAAGTGATCTACCGCCCAAAACCAGGCTTTACTATGGCAAACGATCCCACCCAATTTTCACGTCATTGTAGAACCTCCGTACCACCACGGAAAGCAATCGTCCTCCCCAGTCAGAACACAGAACAGAAAACATGATGGGGAATGCTATTTCAAGCAAGAACAGCGTTGCGGCTTCTAACCTGCGAAGGCTCCCCCTTCATCGAAAGACAAACTGACCCCCAAAGATGCGTAATTTCATTGATCGCAGAATATGTTGGTCACAGATCTTATATCGATTGATCGATCGAGTGATTAATTGATGCTTCATTGATTGATCAAGCTGAATATAAAGGATACACGTTATCTACAAAAAGACAAATATCGAAATATATTGGGAAGAAATGAAATTGCTGAATGAAACGAACACTTCATTTGACCACAGAATTTTCTGCATTAGTATCAGTTTCAATATTTCTCCTCTAAGTGACTGACAAAATACATAAAATTATGCAATAATAACTGCATGCAGTGATACTGTGCACTCACAGGTTAGGCTACACTCGTCAATTATTCACAGTGGCAGCTGGTGGTCATGTGACCACCGCTGAAATTGTGCCATTCCTCTCCAAATGCGAGCCGGAAGTCGCATTAAAATTATGCCATATCTCTTCGAATGCGAACCAGAAATCACACTAAAATGACGCCATTTCTCTTCGAATGGTTGGTGGTATGCAAATAAATTGGACAAAAACATGTTTTGTAGAGCCCTGTCCATGATAATTAGAAACCAATGTCAAGTGCTGAAATGACGCCCAGCCACAATGATGTAGATAACATATGGAAAATTTATTAAAATTGAGAGCAGGACGATATGTCATTTCTTCCTCAAGTTGTTGAGAGGCACGTGTGGTGTGCCGGGGTCTGTGCGTGTGGAGTTGCCAGCTGCTACGGAATAGTTATCATTCTATTTCAAGAAAACTATTAGGTAAACACACTTGATTTTTGTACATTCGCTCGATGAAGGACTGAATTTCTTTTCGTTATTTAGTAATGCACTGCACGAAATTTTAAAGAGTTAGCAGAGATAAAAACGCACTGCGTAAACTTTGGGTATGGTTGGTTTTAGCACATACATTGCTGTGAATAAAATGTAGATAAGTAATCAAAATTTTATATCAAATTGAGGGCAGGGCGATATCTCATTTCACTCTCGAGTTATCGGTTTGTATGTCCGGCGCACGGTCGTGCGTAACATGCTCATTTCCGTTCCTGCACGTAGCGAATCATGTGGTCAGAACAATCGTCATATTTCAGAAACGGTTCAAGGTATCGAAACTAGGGTTTTTGCATATGATAGTACGCAAAGAGGCACGTCTGTTATATGATAAACACTCGAAGCATTTTCATTCACCGATATATGGAAGTAACTCATCCACAGAAGTGCGAGGATTGGTAGGACGGGACGAGTAAACACGTCTGTAGCGGTTCAGTTCTCTAATTACTTACGTGTGGAGTATGAGGCATTTTCGAGCAGCAATTCATGTATGAGTCACGTAGCCCAGTGGTCGGACATATCGACTGCCAATTCATTGGCTTTGGTTCGATACCTACTGCTATAATCGTTTTCTTTCTTATTAATTTTATTTCATTCTTCACACTGTTAAAGAATTAATTGTAACTTTAAATGTATTGAAACTGTTTATTTCATATAGGTAAAATTAATATATTAAATTTAGTTACAACTACTATCTTTGTAAGTAAAATGGCTATAGGCCACAATATTGTAGCACAGTAGTAAAATTTTGCTCGAGCTGCACGTGTTCCGTTGTCCGTCCACCTTCTATGAAGACATTGCCACACTCTTCTCATTTCTTAGAATCAGGAAAGAGCTTCGTCGGACCTTCAACTATCCACTCTCCTGGATAGTTGCCCCACCGCCGTCCGTTTCATTTCCATTACGATCGTAATCATATATTCTTCTTCTGCCTGTCCATTACCCAATTTGTTTGTTTTCTTTTCTCTTCTACTAATCCCTAACATACACCTCTCTAATTTCTGCTGGAAAACTCTTAGGTCGTAATATGTTTCCGCATTCAACTCTCATTGCCTCACAACAAAAATCCCAAAGTGGTAATACTCATTGGTTGGATGCCCTACCTGACAAAAAATAAAACACCCAAAAGAGATGGTTGGACGTCAGTTCTGCTTCATACATGCAGACACTGTTGACGGGTAAGTACACGATTACAGCTGAAATGCTTTGTGACAGGTGAGACTGCCAACAGCTGGCAATGTGTACCATGATGCTTTGTGTTCTTACCAGGTCCAGTGAGGCACACGAAGCGTGCTAACACAGTCAGGTGCATTGTGAAGGACACAGAGTTGCTGCACACGCGTGTGAGACAGCGTTATCAGCTCCAGGTAGTGTCCGAAAGGGGCCACATCTCGTGTCTCCGTTTGCCCATCTGGCCACGAATCCAGATTTGTGGAGATTGTGGATGTGACGGTTGTCCGATGTCGGGCTGCACGGGAGCGTGGGGGTGGGCAGGCGTACTCACAGTCAGCGTTCTTCGCGATCACGTCTCGTCACCACAAAGAAGGAGTGCCGCATTGTGCGCTGACCACGTACTGCACCAGTAGCGGCAGGCCGGTTAGGGACTCACAGTGCGAAGGCTGTCGTCATCAGCACAACACAATGGCTGCATTCGAAGTGGCGCCACGACCGTAAAGCACAGATTTAGTAGATATGTCATTAAGTGTCTTCTAACGCTGTAGATGTTACTCAGTTCTCTAATATAATGCGTTACGTTACTGCAGAGTTGGGCCCCCATTGCTGAGAACTGCTCGGTGATAATTTTTGGCCTGCGTCTGAACTTGCTGTGTTTCCGTTCTTCTACTTTTAACATTTTAAATGTTCGGATAATAAGTTGCCGTCTCTTTAATCTATGAATGGATTATCAATGCATCTGTCCGCTATCTCTGTGTAATGTCTTGTCTGTATAGACGTGTATCTGTTCTCTTTAAGATCCCTTCACCTCCACTCACAAGTCTATACAGTAAAGTAAGGCCCTCCCAGTTCTTGGCTGATCCGTGATAAGACAGGCGAAAAATTAGACTGATGGAGGATTATTAGTATTATCTCTATTTCCATTCGCTCTTTCTCTCCTTTATCTATGTATAGTTTTTAATATAAGATTTCATTACGTGATAAAAGGAATCAGCCAAATAAAATCTTTGGTGGAGTCCTTCGTCGTGGTAATCAGCGGTTGGCTTGCTGTAAGAGATCTTTACATTTATTATTACTGTTAAACACTGCAGTCAGTCGGGAGAATCAATCGTTTGGACAATTTGTTCCTTATACAAAAGATCGCGAATTCCAGATGTGTACGAAGCCTTTTTGGATGATTTAACACAGACTCAGTGATTGCAGGCTCTCTTCGACACAGCTGAAACTTCCCCACTAATTACAGGGCCAACGTGATCAACAAATGATTCAGAAAAAGCTCATTCGTTTATTCACTCCAGAACAAAAAAGTCACAAACCTTATTTATGGAGGAAATCGTGCATTAAATCCATCTCCATTACATGTCCAGATCTCCAGTGATTCCACGCCTTAATTATTTTCCTTTTACAATCTCTTTCTCTTCAAAACAAACCGCTAACGGCACAAATGTTAATTGGCTCGCTTTAGCGAGAAGAAAAGCAGAATATGTATCTCTCGGAAACACGTCAATTCCTCAACAGATACTGCAGAAGCTGTCCTAGTTACCACTCTAACAACCATGGAGAATGCATATGAGCATCTCTGTTATTTCAAAGAATAAACGCACTAGAAAATACTTTGGCGTCGACGAGCTGTCGCCGCATATATTACGAGAAAATCAGATCAGATAACTTTTCCAAAGTGAATGAATGTGGATAGTTTGATTGAAAATGATTAATTGGTGCGTGGTAGAGGGTATTTGCTGTGGGGACATTACAATGCCCCTCGCTGCGAGCGAAGTTTGTGAGCCTAATTTTGATTTACCGAACACACTTCGCGATCTATCTATTAGTGTGGGTAACCCGGAAGTGATGAGTGTCAGTCCTCCGACTGAAAAAAATAATTGTGTCTAAGACAGATGGAGAAAAGAAACTTTGAAAACAAAAGAAATGAAGAGACAGATACCGCGGCTATATTGCTTTTACGTGCATCAAGGTGTTATGTCTGTTGTGAACAACCAAGGAAGATGATCTTTCATGAAACTATTATCAGGGTCTACCCATTCGGGAACTTTCTTAAGCAGGGAAACCTTGGAAAACCTCTTAAGCCTAGACCACCGGCCTACGGTACATAGAAGATAGGAAAGCCTACAGAAGAAAAAAAAATAATTTTTAAATTGATCTCTAAAGGTAAGATAGGGATAGATTTATATAACGATTTGGAGAAGAGTGATTTGTGCCTCTAGCTAAATAAAATTTACAATCAATAACTCAAGTTTTTTTTTTTACAATCTTGTTCCCAGGACAATATCTTGCGGTGCTGAAATTCCCCCGGATCTTGCATGTCCCCGACGTCCAAATTTGTAGTCAGTCTTCTACGCGACCCAGAATGGGAAGAGTAGAAGGGACAGGGATACCAGATTTTACATGCAACATTCATTCCAAAACAATTAGCAATGACCGAAAGGGAAACTCTTCCTGTAAAAGAACTGGTTAGGTTGCACCGTCCAAGATTCTCCTTTTTGAAAACAAAATCCCTATGGCTTCATGCATCCTTTTTCTTACGATGTACTACAAGGAATTTAGCCATTGACTTAAGGTTTCCATTTATCCATTGACTAATGCTGTTGCCGAAAACATCATAATATTTACTCTCGTTTAAATTTTCTTTTGCACTTCGCATATCACTTAATCTCCACTTGTGCTTATAAGTCCAAAAATTTTGACACATTTTCTCTCAATGATTTACTCTTCGTAATTTAAAGGATTCATGCAACTTGCAGTAAATTTTGGATTCAAATCATCGAATAATGGAAAGTGTGGTTCATTTTATACAAAGACATAATCCATCATTTCCTTGAAAAGTCATATCATTTATCTATACTCATAATAATTTTATCCTGAATACATATATTTCTCCGCTTGATTGCTGTAATGTAAAAGTTATTAGTGGCGAGGAATGTGGATTCACTTCTTTCATTTATTCTCTGATTCATCCGGCATTCATACATGCACATATATGGAAATGGATTTTCAAACAAAATTCCAAAGTGAACGAAACACATTAAATAACTACTAATTCCATGAATATTAATTTCTTTTGACATTTAACAATAAATCAAGAACTCTTAACCTTTAATTATGTCACTTTTTTGAAGTTCATCGTCAATCAGTCTCCCATCGAGTTTGATGCGAGTCTCTTACAAAGCATATCTGTGTCGTCTATATCGATTCTAACTCTCGCTCCGACGTCATTTGTTTTGCGCGGGAAATTATCTTTGCGGCGTTAACCGTCACTCATGATTCACTGCCTAACTGCATCACTTCATTTCACACGTTTACACAGCTAAGCGTGCACTTGAAATTATACATGAACATTCACTGGGAACCGCTTTTGATTATGCTGCGTCATTTTCGGGAAATATTTCTTTCTTCTAGAAGGTCATTCAGATCCTTTATAATTCTTGATGACATTAGCAATGCTAAAGTTCTCTGTTTACCCAAACACAAGTGAAGCCTATCTCCACTATCTTCTTTACAGCACTCGATAGTTATAGTTGTTCACTATTTCTTCAATATGTGTCACTGATTAATTATCTCAGTTTAAAGTTTTCTAACACTAAACACACACAGTTTACTGTTTTGTTTTTACGAGCGTCCATCTCTGTCACTCCCAACACCATTCATCCCTATCTTCTAATCTTCATTAAATTTTTTCAAGTCGTTATGGGAAAATAACCCTTTAATTTTGTTAGATCCCGAGTATGCTAACAGATAAGCCCCAGGGTTCAGAATTTGTAGAATGATGAATGAGCCAGTATATAATAACTCCCATTTCTTCATACTCTTCTTTATTGAGGATAATTTGGTATGTCTTTTGACTAGTACGTTCTCTCCGACGTGGTACGCCTATATCCTCTTGATTAATTTGTCATATTGTTGTTTCCTCTGATCAGCCTTTTGCGTCATATTAATGATGGCTTGACTTATTTTTTCTTCCCAAGGCATCTCAGTTTCCTGCGTTTTGGGCATATATTCAGTCCAGAAGTTTTCTTCTTTTGCCTCGAACATCAATTCATGAGGTGTATAACCAGTGGAGGAATGGGACATGTTGTTGTATATCTGCTCAAATTCTTCCACATAATTTGCCCACGCAGTCTGCTTATTATGGCAATAGGTCCTCATAATGAGATTGAACTCTTTAAAAATTCTCTCAACGAAATTGCCTTGTGGGTGGTAAAATGATGTTAGTATGTGTTTCACACCGACTTGAGACAAAGCCTATTTCCATCGAAGTCCCGTGGATATCTTAGCATTGTCTGTTATTATCGCCTTAGGTATACCAACATGTGGAAGATAATCCCTTGTCAATCTTATTACAATTACTTTGGCTGTAGCCGCCTTTATCGGGTGTAGCTTTACGTATTTCGTACACACATCAAGAAATGCCAACACATATCTAACACCTCCTCTTGAAGTAGGTAACGGTCCACACAGATCACACGAATTTAAGTCTTTTCGTTCTCGGACTAATATAGAGCATAATGGTTGCTTACTCCCTTTTGAATCCGGCTTTGCTTTTTGACACATTATGCATTTCTTCAAGAACTCATGCACTCTGCTCTTTATGTTGGGAAAATAACAGTACACACTTATCTTGTCTGCACATTTTGTCGCACCAAAATGTCCCCATGTTAAATGGGTGAACCAAACGAGTTTATCTATTTGCGCCTCAGGTATACAAACACACCAACATACTTTGTTTGGCCTTCCACAGCGGAAAAATAATACGCCATTTGCCAGCTTGTAATAATTTGCCATCTGATCCGAAAGTTGCTGTTGTAACCTTTGAATGACACTTCCCCATTGAGCATCTCCTTTCTGTAACTGTGCCATATGCGCACACAAATTGACCTAGTACGTCTTATATGGATTTTCCTGCAGCAGCAATACAGGGAATTCTGAGTTATTATTTACTTGCAATCTCTTTAGTCAAACCCTGTGGTGACCTTGATAGAGCGTCAGCAATAATGTTTTGCTGTCCTGAGACATGCACGATCTTAAATTGGTGTTGTTGCAGAGCGAGAGTCCATCTAGCCAGTCTGGGGTGTAACAGTTTACACATTTGTAAAAAGGTTAATGATTGATGATCGCAATATACGACAGTCTTTGACCCATATAGATAATAATGAAATTTTTTAAATCCCCAGATGACCGCAAGAGCCTCTAATTCTGTCGTCGTGTAAGTTCGTTCACAGTTGGACAAAACACGACTAGCAAACGCAATAGGACAGAAGGTGAGTTGTCCATTTATCTTGCGTACTTGGAAAAGGCACGCTCCAATACCCACATTCGAAGAATCTGTTGACAAGTAAAATTCTTCTTGCATGTCCGGATGGTACAGAAGCGGTGCATTTACTAATTGCTTCTTTATCTCTTCGAATGCTTCTTGACACTCTAATGTCCAGAGCCAGGGCACATCCTTCTTCAACAGACTATTTAGAGCTGCTGCGTTCATCGCCTGATTTGTTATGAATCTTCTAAAAAATGAGGCAAGGCCCATAAACCCTTTTAATTGCCTCCTATTCCTGGGTGTTGGAAACTTACTAACTGCAATTAGCTTCTCCTTGGTTGGTAAAATTCGCTTTGCGTCAATTATATGCCCGAGGAACTTGATTCTGTTTACTGCAAAATGGGATTTCTGTAGGTTAGCAGTTATTCCCGTGGTTTTGAACACGTCCAACACTCGGTTCAGTAAGGTAATATGCTCCTCCCAAGTTTTCGATGCAATAAGCAAATCATCAACAAACACTGTTTCCTGCTTCTGCGTTCTGGGCCTAGTGCATAATCTAGAGCTGCTATAAATATTCCAGCACTAATGTTGAGTCCGAAAGGAACTACGGTAAATTGGTAACTTCTTCCAGAATAAATGAAAGCCGTATACTTCCTTGATGACTCATCCAGCTTGACTTGCCAATAAGAGCTCCGCAAATCAATGATCGTCAAATATTTGGCATCCTGGAATCCTTTTATAAGTTCATCTATGTTTTCCGGATGTGTTCTCACTGGAATTATGATTTTATTTATTTCTCTGGCGTCGAGTACCAGTCTAACAGTCCCATTTGCTTTTGGCTCGACTAACAATGGGGAGCAGTATGGGCTTGTAGAGGGTTCGATCAAACCCCATTTCAACATGCGATCTATTTCCTTTTGAACTTGAGCCTTTAACCTCCAGGGAACAGGATAGAAAGTTCTACAATACGTTTCGTGCGACTTAACGTAGAGATGGCATATGTATCCCTTGATAACTCTTGGCCTTTCATCAAAAACGTTTTCATACGTTAATAATAATTCATTGAGCTGCTTCTTCTGATCTTCGATAATGCAGTCGGATTCATTTAACTTTTCAAACACTAATTGACCGAAATCTTCTTTGACTTGGAACTCATTAATTACATGCTCTTTAGAATTTTGGGCCGTCCTGATTACTTGCACACTGATCCCACAATTATATTTTCTCGTAAGGCTTTTTTTTCCAACAACTCCAACTCAATTTCTTGTTTATGAACATTCAACCAAAATTTTCCTGTTTTGAAATCTATTCTGCATCCGTACTGACGTAGGCTGTCGAATCTGATAATGCAATTTACCACCAAATTTTTCACAACAAGGAATGTGCTTAATATTGCTACATTTCTGAATTCCACACCAAGTAGTGACTGCACCTTTACATTAGCCGAACTAGCCCCAACGGCGCCTATTATTCTGCAATTTTGAACTGGAAAAACTGGTGATCGTCTTATATTTCTGATCCTGTTGAATAGTGCCTCCGAAATAACGTTTGTGGTTGCAGCTGTGTATAAAACCGCCACTATAGGTACGGTCTCCATAACGACTTGCACTTCGGCTACTGCCACCTGTTCCTTATCCTCATCTTGTGGTTCTAAGTCCTCGGTCAGTTCATCTGCCAGTAATCGTCCATCATTATACGTTAGCATGGGTACACATATCCTGTTGCCCCTCAACCAATTGTTGACCGCTCCTCCGGGGCACTAGTCGGTCCTTACGAGTTTGTTGGATTTTGATTTGTCTGCTGGTTGACATCATCCGTCACTTCGGTAATTACCGGTTGATTCGTAGATGTCCGTCCCCACTGATGTTGGCTATTTGAATTCATTCCTCCCGGTTCATTCCAATGTCTATTTATTCCAGGCTTGGGGTCTGAAATTTCTTTCGTTTCCCCACACGGGGTTGTATCTTTTCCCGTTCCTGGTGTTGCTTGAATAGCCCCTCGCAAGACCATTGCCGGGATTATTATTGAGATTTTGAGGGGTTCCTCCATTATTTGACGATCTCTGTTCATTCCTTCTAAGTGTCGATTGATCGCCATTGGTTTAATCCATACTTCCACCTTGCCTACCGTTTGACGAAGGTTCTATCGCCCTATATTGGAATCTGTTATTACGGGCTTTCTGGTTGTTCTCTTCGATAATATCTATATTGTCTAACGTCGTGAGGAACGACTCCAAATCTTTGGCGTTGCCGTAAATCAATTGATTCCGGATGCTAGTTGGTAGTCGTGCCTTAAGTATGTTTATTATGTCTGGCAAGGGCATAGGTCTGTCCCAGTATTTCGTTTTATTTATATATTTTTCGAAATACCTTCTAAGGCTTCCTTTCGAAAAGGAGAAAGGTTCTGGGTAGAACAGCTCCTGTCTTAGGCGTTCTTGTACTGCTTCTGACCTGAACTTTGCTAAAAACACCTTCTCAAAATCGTCATATGTCGGGCAAACAGAAGTCATGTCCGAGGCAAAGATCGCCCCCGAACCTTGTATATATCCTGTAACAAAACTGATCTTCTGCCACTCCGACCAATTTCTGGGTAGCACTCCTCTGAAACTTCGAATAAAAACAATTGGATGGACCCCCCTTTTGTCAGGGTTAAAAATCTGGAATCGCCGATGCTTTATCATTTTTTCTTCAGCATGGCAAAGGCTTTCGTAATCTCCGGTAGATAAGAATTCACGCGAACAACCAGCTTGTGGCAATTTAATGTTTGAATTACTTGCACAAGTCGGTATTGTGTGCGAATGGGCAGTAACTGGCTCTATATTCGTTGCCAACTTCTGCTGCTGCCCTGTATTCATTTGTTCTGAGCTTTGTTGTGAAGCGCGCATCGACTCTTCTATCGTTTGTTTCCAATGCTCAAAATCAGCACCTAACTGCTGTCGCACCTCCTCAAGTCCTTTCGCAAACAAATTCTCTTCCTGTTTGCCAGATAAATTCTGGAATGCTGTCTTAGCATTTTGCTCAACGTTTTCACACATTGACCTTTTGTTTTCTAATGTGATTTCGGATAATTTACGCGTTAATACGTTAATTTGGTGGTCTAAAACGTCTTGACGCTCTGTCAGATGTTCAACGCTTTCCTTTACGTTAGTCTGTGTACGTGCCAATTCAGGAAGTTGCGCAATTGCACATGCCATGGCGTCTTGCTTTTGTACTAATTGCGGAACCATTTCCACTTGTTCCCGTACGGTATCTATCTTAATAGCCACATACTACTTCATTTCGACACGTACGCGCTGAGTAGAATCCTCACATTGTGCTTTCGCCAATTCTATTTGTGCAGTTAATTTTCGTTCCATCTCTTCGGCCTGATCTTTGAGTTCCTTGGTCTTCGCCTCTATCCGCTGCTCTAATTCGGAAAAACTGTCTTGTAACTGCTGCTTAATCTCAGTCTGGACTAATTTAATCTCTTCTTGAGTTTGAGTGGCTGTCACTAATTGTGCTTTAATATCGGTTTTCAGATTTTCCTGCCCTTCAGTAACTGAGGCTAATTTCATTTTCAAATCATTTTGCCCTTCAGTAACTGAGGTAAATTTCGCATTAATGTCTGTTTTCAAGGTATTCATGCTCTCGGTTAGCATCTGCATCAGTCTCATGATAATTACCAATGGATCTAATCCCTGCTGCGTACTTGCTGTTACACCCGCAGCCGTGTCTACAGAGCGTTCTGTTGCGCTATCTGTAGCCATCGGTCCTACAACACTTCTTACTGCTTCATTATTATCAGTGCTAACAGCTGAAGGCTGATGCGTGCTGCTTTGCTCTGCTTGACTCATCCTAAACATTGCCCTAGTTAAAACCATATAAATGTTCTACTGTCACTATATGTAACTTCCTTCACACGAGAGTACTTCTGTGTCTAATTTCTTAATGTACACATACAAATTAATGCAACTGTGACAGATCAATCAAAACACTTCCTATATCTAACATGAACACAAATAATCAGTGTTCAAATATCAAATAACACTAAACAGAAAAGCGTATCCTTCAACTGTACTAGCAAGCTTTAATAATAAAAATATAGATCTGGCATTTTCTCTGCGCCCAATGTGCTGTCTTCCGGCTTTATTTGTGGATCCAATTACATCACCTGCGAATCTTTCCTCTCTTTTCCAAGCGTCAGTTAGGTTATCTCGTCGTAGTTGACATGAAACAGAGAACAAAATTATTTTAGCAACGTCCAAAAACGTGTCCCGTAATGGTCGCCATTTTAACATTTTAAATGTTCGGATAATAAGTTGCCGTATCTTTAATCTAAGAATAGATAATCAATGCATCTAGCCGCTATCTCTGTGTAATGTCTTGTCTGTATAGACGTGTATCTGCTGTCTTTAAGATCCCTTCACCTCCACACACAGATCTATACAGTAAAGTAAGGCCCTCCCAGTTCTTGGTTGATCCGTAATAAGACAGGCGAAAAATTAGACTAATGGAGGATTATTAGTATTATCTCTATTTTCATTCGCTCTTTCTCTCCTTTATCTATGTATAGTTTTTAATATAAGATTTCATTACGTGATAAAAGGAATCAGCCAAATAAAATCTTTGGTGGAGTCCTTCGTCGTGGTAATCAGCGGTTGGCTTGCTGTAAGAGATCTTTACATTTATTATTACTGTTAAACACTGCAGTCAGTCGGGAGAATCAATCGTTTGGACAATTTGTTCCTTTTACGAAAGATTGCGAATTCCAGATGTGTACGAAGCACTTTTGGACGATTTAACACAGACTCAGTGATTGCAGGCTCTCATCGACACAGCTGAAACTTCCCCACTAATTACAGAGCCAACGTGATCAACAAATGATTCAGAAAAAACTCATTCGTTCATTCATCCCAGAACAAAAAAGTCACAAACCTTTTTTACGGAGGAAATCGTGTATTAAATCCATCTCCATTACATGTCCAGATCTCCAATGATTCCACGCCTTAATTATTTTTCTTTTACAATCTCTTTCTCTTCAAAACAAACCGCCAACGGCACAACTGTTAATTGGCTCGCTTTAGCGAGAAGAAAAGCAGAATATGTATCCCTCAAGAGAGGCAGGCCGGTGTGGCCGAGCGATTCTAGCCGCTTCAGTCTGGAACCTCGCGACCGCTACGGTCGCAGGTTCGAATCCTGCCTTGGGTACGGATGTATGTGTTGTCCTTAGGTTAGTAAAGTTTAAGTAGTTCTAAGTTCTAGGGGACTGATGACCTCAGCTGTTGAGTCCCATAGTGCTCAGAGCCATTTGAACCCTCAACAGATACTGCAGAAGCTGTCCTAGTTACCACTCTAACAACCATGGAGAATGCATACAAGCTTCTCTGTTATTTCAAAGAATAAACGCACTAGAAAATACTTTGGCGTCGACGAGCTGTCGCCGCATATATTACGAGAAAATCAGATCAGATAACTTTTCCAAAGTGAATGAATGTGGATGGTTTGAAAATGATTCATTGGTGCGTGGTAGAGGGTATTGGCTGTGGGGACATTACAAACTCTCCGTTCAAGTGTTTCTCTTCAGTACAGTGTCATCTGAAAAATGATGGTTCAGATATATTCGAGAAATTTGCACGGCACCTGTAAGAAATGTGATACCGCAGTACTCTATTATATTATCTTACCCGATCGATGCTAGCCGGCCCAAATGGCCGAGCGGTTCTAGGCGCTACAGTCTGGAACCGCGCGATCGCTGCGGTCGCAATTTCGGATCTTGCCTCGGGCATGAATGTGTGTGATGTCCTTAGGGTAGTTAGGTTTAAATAGCTCAAAGTTCTAGGGGAGTGATGACCTCCGAAGTTTAGTCCCACAGTGCTCAGAGACAATCAATGCTATTATCGTCAGTAAATCACAATTTGAATTTTAGAAAGGTTGCTCAACAGACAGTGCCATTTACACGTTCATCTGCCAGATTTTACGAGCTTTAAATAATGAAATAGCACCAGTTGTTTTCTGTGACACGTCGAAGAATTTTTAAGAATCACAAGCCCTTCGAGATAAACTGATATTTTATGGAATTTACGGTATTTACAACCAACAGATAATGTCATGTGTAATAAAAGCAGTCCAGGATATTCTAGGTAATAATTCAGCTAACGTGGACAGGGAGATTCTTCTGACTGGAAATAAACCACATATGGTGTTTCATAAGGATAAATCGTAGGCCCACTGTTATTTCTCATCCATGTACACGACCTTTCGTCAAATAGACAAGAAGCAGAATTGGTTCTTTTTTCAGATGCCACTGGTATTATAATCAATCCAAACAGACATACAGCAATGGACGAAATATAGTATTCTTAAATGTATTATTGAGTGATCTTTTGCAAATTCTTTCAATTTTACGTTCAGTTCACCACATCTAGATGTAGTACACCAAAGACAAATGTAACATATGATGAGGAAATAGTAGCATGGCGGAGCTTCAAAAATTTTAGATGCTCATACTGCTATGAATTTAAAATGAGAAAAAACGCATTTTTGAAGTCCTAAAACGCCTCAGTTGAGCCACATTTGTACTTTTAATTATTGCAAATCTTGGGAAGAGAAAAATTAGTAAGCCAACATAGTTTCTACATCTACATGATTACTCTTTAATTCAGAAAGAAGTGCTTGGCAGAGGGTTCATCGAACCACCTTCAAGCTATTTTTCTTCCGTTCCACTCTCATATAGCGCACTGGAAAACGAGCACCTAAATCTTTGTGTGTAAACTCTGATTTATCTTATTTTACTCTGATGGTCGTTTCAACGTGCGTGAGTGGGCGCCAACAAAATATTTTTGTAGTCGGATGAGAATGTAGGTGATTGAAGTTTCACCGGAATATCCTGCCTTAACGACAAATGCCTTTGTTTTGACGATTGACACCCCAATTCCCGTATCATGTCTGTGGCATTCTCTCCCATATTTCGCGATAATTTTGCGTATTTTCAGTGCGTTATGTACGGAATAATGGTCTGGGATACTTTATCCTTAAGAAATAAAATGGTTCAAATGGCTCTGAGCACTATGGGACTCAACATCTTAGGTCATAAGTCCCCTAGAACTTAGAACTACTTAAACCTAACTAACCTAAGGACATCACACACACCCATGCCCGAGGCAGGATTCGAACCTGCGACCGTAGCAGTCCCGCGGTTCCGGACTGCAGCGCCAGAACCGCAAGAAATAAAATATTCATCGGTCAAAATGTGCGCCAAGAATAATATGAAATGCTCATCGGTGATCACTTTGGAGAGATTTGTTTAAGGAGTTAGATATTTTGACTACAGCTTCACAGTGTATTTATTCCTCTCAGGAAGTCTGTTGTGAATAATTTACACCAGAATAAAAAGGAACAATGATGTACATAACTACAATACCAGAAGATTATCTTCAAGACAAAAAAGGTGCACAATGCTGCCAATTAAACGTTTTATCACTTATCCCATGATATGAAATATCTGAGAGACAGAAAAGTTAAATTTGAAAAAGAAACTAAAGAAGTTTTTCAGTGACAGTGCATCCATTCCATATCTTTGTAATCTGTAGCGGTGGTGGGTAGGAATTACTAACTCACATCTGTATTAAAAAAAAAAATCCTTGTAAATCATCATCATGTAGCCATATTTACATATGAGTAAGTAATTTGAATGGAAATGATCTCTTCAACGTAATTATGATTAATCGTACAATGATCCACAAAACTGAGTAACTTGCAAAACGAACAATGTGTGTGTTAGCTAAACATTTGCAAACTTTATCTAACAGTACTGTCTTCTCAAAAAAGTATGACTGTATACTATTTTGATGAACTGTAATAAATGCTCCAAGATGGAAATACATATTGTCCAGTATTCTAACGTAACTTGAAAAGAAAATGTTGTGGCAGTGATACAACACTTCATAAATGGAATACACATATAGATAAAGCTTTTGTTTTGTAAGTAAATTATTTCCTCCAAAAAAGAATGAAGTGTGTGCAACCGCTCTCTGTCAGAGCTGTGAGTGTGTTTAGAGCTTCCCTGAAAATTCCTGTTCATAGTATTACAGGACACAGGCACCACTAGCTTGTGTTGTGTCCATCACCGAAATGGCCTAAAATGTGGTCCACTCCCATCTGAAGCTGTTTGAAACCGTTCAGTTCTTTTAAGTTCACTTTCTCTCACAGAAATTACACACATGTGGTGTCCATTCTTTGATACATTTCCTGATGTAGCAAAGAGGGTGTCTAATAGGGTCTCCTAAGATACATAGCATTCATTTGAATTATCAACAATCCAAAGACTTTGCAAGCTATTTTAAACTACAAAATAATTCCTACACTTTTTCACATCTTCACATGGCTGTGTAAACGTGTCAGATTAATAATATAATATTCCGTTTCAGACGAGGCATAACATGATATTCTGTTTCCAAGGCCCAGTGTCTTGCAGAAGATCATCAGTGGACTCGCTGGGAAGGTTGTGACACACGAACAACTGAATCAGGTGAGGTCACATATATTAAAGAAGAGAAGAACGAATGGTATTTAGAGGTGAAAAACATTAAAATAATTGGAATAAGTTCAGATGGACAGGCTGGCCAAAAGTGGGGATTGAGGTCAGCTATAGACATTTATTTGGAATTAACCATCCCGCCACGTATTTCACATGTTTTAGATGGTAGCGTGGAACTCATACCAGTTAACAAAACGCACGCAGTAAAGTTATAGTCTCAACAACCAGAACAGATATGATCATGCAACTGTGATAGCCAGTAAGTAGGAGTCCAATTGGGATGCAAAACAGATCAAGTGCTTGTACTTACTGTATGGTACACAGTCAGAATGGATTGGAGATGCGCCAGTACAAGTCAGCTGTAGATATGGCTTCTGCTTGTTTGCCCAGTTCACCATCTTATGCTGTCCCACGAGGCATGCAATCTCTCCACATGACATTTTATGTTAGTGTTCCAATCTCCACTTGACCATTCAAATTTAGGTTTCCTACAGTGCCTTAAACTGCTTGAGAAATAAATGAGGATATCGAACATACTCCCCAGTCCGATATGAAGCTCTGCCCCTAATGATCTTGTCATTCACAGGGAATAAAACTCTAAACTTCCTAGCTTCTCATGTGTCATCTGCTTTCCAAGCTCCATTGGACTCTATTACATACCTTGCTGGAGTGGCTTTCCTAGAAAATGGATGGTGGAGTAGTAGAGAGTTGGGGGCGTCAGTGCAATTTTGATATCAAATTGATATGCAAATTAGTTAAATTGATCAATTTATCACCGCCACCCCCGTCCACGCCGACACACGCCCCCCCCCCCCCTCCCCAAATTACATTACGTGTTTTCCAAGCGGCACGTGTGCCCCAGATTCCTCACCATCTCAACCTATCTTATTGGCGGGAATTTCGAATTTTGGCTGGGCTTTCGAATTCACCATCCCCCACCCGGGAATTGGCAGGAAATCAAAAATGGCGCCCTTTCCAGGACTTGAACTCTGGTCCCAAGTGCACCTCCATTGGAAATTAAATCACCAGAGGCGCTTGGCATTGATGGGAATTAATAATGGCAGGAAAAAGACTCAGGCTGTACTGGGCTGCTGGAGAGAGGAAGGGGTGTACTTTACTTATTTTTTGAACAATTTATTTAGGGTCGGATTTCAGTTTATTTATTACACTGATACAAAACACTCGCCCTGACGTGCTTGGGGTCACAATATACAGTTTACAGACCTGGAAACTACTCGTAAATCACCGAAATAACGCAGTAAAGTGCTGTGTGGACATGGAAACAACTCGTAAATTACCGAAATAATGCATGGTACACCCTGCAGACAAGTTCACAAAACAATGCCGTACACTGACGTGCAGGCACCTTCACTACGCATAAAATTATCAACATAATGCATGTACAACGCTCAGCAAACACACTTACAACGCTTAAAGAGCCGAAATAATGCAGTGCACAAACAATCACTGCACGTAGAAATGCTTTCGAACTATCCTTAAGAAACTCAACCACGACACATCAGCGATCTGTTTCCTACAGAGGTCCAAGGCGGAGTGTTGAGCGACTGTGTGAGGCGCATGCGCCAGTCCAGCCTGTCCCACAGGACAGACGCCTCTGGGCGTGCACACCTGGAGAGGGTTGCAACGTGCCTGCCTGGCCACTGCGACTAGAGCGCTGACACATCGCCTTAGTGTTGACACTAATCCGTGCTGGACCCACAGGTACAAGGAGACATGCTCCTCTAATTGCTTGAATGCCAGCCTGTCCCACAGGCGAGACGCATCTGACTGGCGCCCGTGACGTGAACGACAACTCGTAGAGAGGTTCTATACGTGACAGCTCTGTGACATTGCCTAAGTGCCCAGCGAGATGTTTCCCTAGCGACCCACCCTTGCAGGTAAGGTGAAAAAGGTTGTCAGTTGAAACGTCCCATTTTTGAACAATTATACATGACTGTGCTTTATGTGACACACCATATTTTTTAGCGCAACGCAATCTGACTTTCAAAAATCCCTACAAAAAAAATGGCCCGGACTAACATTAACCTATGCTTTTCACGAATCGCTTACCTCACAAAAATCTTGGTTACTCGAACTACTGCAATACAGCGAGCGCCACTACTGCCAGCTAAATAAAAGATTCAAACTATGGAAGGTACTAACTACTGATAGGGATAGTTAGCAAATGAAAGATATTAATAGAGAACAAACAATGTATTTACCTTAATAGTCATAATATATATAGCAGTTCATGACAAATTTCAAAACTCCGCCATCTCTCTCCCCACATCCACCACTGCTGGCGGCTCACCTCCAATTGCGCAACGCTACGCGCTGTTCACATCCAGCTGCCGCTGCCCAACACTACAGTGGCAGACAACAATGCAAACTAGCCACAGACTGCACACAGCACAGCCAGTGATTTTCATACAGTCATACTGACATTTCATGTCTATGTAAAATGACAGCCGAGTCTTCCTCTTGACACACTAAAGAAATCTTTTGCACTGCTTTCAGAAACTGTTTACGAAAACATCCCAGAATAACACAGGACCCATGCTTCCTAGCGGTCCTAATGACGCAGCGTGTCCATTATATATCACCCCTTCTTGTAAATCATAAAGTGCTGCAAAAATAGTTAAGGATAGCTTTTCTTGTAGGAGCTTTCGTGACATCTCAGCTTGTCTGCATGGACATTCTTGTCCTAACAGGAGAAACTGTTCAAGACATGGATCAGCACACGTTATTAACGTCTCTGGCGACCTGCCTTCGAGGAACAAAAGCATGGCGCAGATAAAAGGTTGTCAGTGTTATACGCACGTCTCATGTTGATGTAGCTGACATCTAAATCTCCCTCCGGACAGATGCATGTTACAGAAATCTTTTGAACTGCTTTCAGACACTGTTTACAAAAATATCCCAGAATAACAGTGACTGCGTTCTTCCCGATGGTCCTAACGAGAGACATCGTGTGTTCCCTCCTTCATAAAAGCATTCTTGTTACTCGGGGAGAGAGAGAGAGAGAGAGAGAGAGAGAGAGAGAGAGAGAGAGAGAGAGAGACGATGGTCGCTTCAAGCCCTTCCAGAAATAGTGATGTTCGAAGCTTCTCATTGGCTGTACATTCAAATGAAGCTCTCTCATTGGTCGCCTCGGTCCATATATAAACCCACAACCAACCTCCGTCGTTCTCAGTCCTCTGCTGTCCGGCTTGTTGTGCATTCCATCGTGTCTGTGTGTGTTTACTAGTTCTTTTCTCTCCGCAGCATGAAGAGAGATAGCTGTAGGAACACCTCAGAGTGAAGCGGCAAGAGGCTTAGAGTTGTGGAGACAGGATTACCAAGTGAGTAAATAAGTTGTATTTTGAGTGTAAATTTTCGTGCGTATGTAAAATTCGCCTTATTAATTCCGTCTTCTTGTTACAGTACAACTCCAGGATTATGTTTTGGAGTGTGAGTAGAGACAGGAGGGGGCTGTACCGCAACAGACTCTGGAAGTCCTCCTGTGTTGGGTTCACAGCCGGAATTGCCTTTTGAGAATAATTCCATTGTAATTTGTTCTTGTGTGGAAGCGATTCAGAATTTTCTTATTTCATACTTCTTTTGTTTCTACATCACTTGAAGCAAATGCAAGCTGAGCTGGAGGCAGAGCTGGGGGCTGAAAACAATCATCTACTACAGCACGTTTCTGAGACGTATGTTGACAGCAGGACATGACGATTTCCAAGGAGGGAACACACGATGTCTCTCGTTAGGACCATCGGGAAGAACGCATTCACTGTTATTCTGGGATATTTTCGTAAACAGTTTCTGAAAGCAGTTCAAAAGATTTCTACAGCTCCCAGCTGTAGATAACCGACAACAGCGCCCGCGTAAGTATAGAACAAAATATGTATGTGTTATCTTTCAGTGTAACTCGACATTAAAGTAAATAAAATTATGTCTCGTCTTGTTACAGGAAGAGCTCTGGAGGACTTGGATTTGTTGGACAGCAGCTGGAGGCTGTTCATCAGGAGATGCAGCAACAGCCTCCAGCAAATAATTAGATGCCCAAGCAGCATACTTGCAAGTTAAAAAAAAAAAAAAGATTACGTGCCTCTAGTAGTAGCGGTAGTAGTATAGGTAGCTTTTTTCTGTAACGTATCGGCTTATATATCTTGTTCATTGTTGTTGTTGTTGTTGTTGTAGGTAGGACAGACAAAGACGCTGAGATCAGGCTCTACTAGACAATGATTATGATGACTTTTTTGAGAGTGTGGTGGAGTCGCCTGACCAACTTTTATACTCCGGAGCCAGAGCGAAAAAGGTAATTACTCACTCTGCTTATAACCGTGTGATCGTCAGAAATCTTTCTTTCAGCGCGCCAGCAACGGTAAACAATGCACG
This sequence comes from Schistocerca serialis cubense, assembly GCF_023864345.2. NCBI lineage: Eukaryota > Metazoa > Arthropoda > Insecta > Orthoptera > Acrididae > Schistocerca > Schistocerca serialis. The sequence continues at coordinate 62,755,871 of NC_064638.1, read as the reverse complement.
TAACTATTATTTATTTTCTACAGCAACATCTTCCTCCATTATCAACATCAACATCATCATCATCATCATCATCATCCGAGTGTTGTCGGAATCGACGCACTCCCAAGGTATGTGTACCTAGATGCATACCCTTCCCCCTGATGGCACCCCATCCGCAGCGCCCTCCCCCACCGGCACCGGCTGGACGCAGTCGTCACCTAGCTGTAGTATTATTAATGATGAAGAACCTGTGGACAGCGGTAGTGCTCTGTCCCGTCCTGATAGAGGAGGACATCAGGTTAGCGGCATCATGACCCCTCTATAATGCTCTGCAGCTGCTAGGGCTTTTGAGGGGTGTATCTCTTTTAATAGAATAGAGACTCTGGCTGGGGGGGGGGGGTATGTTGACCCAGCCAGGTTTCTAGAAGTATGCCTTCCTGTGGTAGAAGCAGACCTCCTGAAAACCATAGACGATCCGAGATATATTGCCATTAAATGAAATGCAGTGCTCTGCTGCGTGTTTCCCCATCCGCCCAAACAGCAGGGTGCTGCTGAGGAGAAAACTTTACATTACATCTGGGGCGATGATGGCGTTATATCTCAGAGTACCATAATTGCCGAGTGGTATCGTGAATCCACCTTGGGTGCTATAATGGCCCTTGTTTTCCGAGATGGAAGTAAGAGGGTCAGCTAAGGCACTCAGCCAAATACCTCACGTCGACGTCCATATTCATGTCTATTAAGAAGAAGCGGGCTTGCATTAACGTTCAAAATGAAAAAGATAACGCTTGTTTTGCATGGGCAGTCCCGGCTCGTGAGAGAAATTACACAAAAGATTTCGATACGAATAGGTCTTAACATTCGTGAATGTTATAACTTTCACGGTATCGAGTTCCCCTTAAAGATTCAGGACATAACAAAATTTGAGGCAGAAAATCCCAGAATATCGGTTCATGTTTATGGCCTGAAGAAGAAGCAGAAAAGCAAGCCAGATGAGCAGGGAAGGCAAACTATAGTTGGATCACTCACTTGCAGGTGAGCATCATCTTAATGTGAACATGCTGTTCTTCTGTGAAGATGATAATCAGCAATACGTATGTATCAAAGGCATATCCCGCCTCCTTTACAGCCAACTGTTGAAACATAAAGATAAGAAACACATTTCCTTCAGGTGCCTAAAAAAACTTTTCTGAAGAAAAGTATTTAAAAAGGCATCTGGACGACTGTGAATCCAAGGAACTGGTATGTATTACCATGCCTACGAAAGAAAACAAGTTCATTAAATTCAAGAATGCTCACCACCAGGAACGATGTCCATTTGTTGTATAGACAGACTTCGAATGTCTCCTTGCCCCTATTACCTGCTGTGAAGGGGACCCCTTAGGCTCACATATCACCTTCACGCAAAAACACGTACCGTATGCGGTGGTGTGCCATATTGCATGTTCATATGAATCAAGTCTTAACCGTTATGAATGTTGTGTCGAGGATAATACTGCAGTTTGGTTGCTCACTGATATTGAATAACTCTCATGGGATGTTGATAGGCCTTATAGCACCAACATCCCCATGACCAAATCGCAGGAGGATAAAAAATTATACATTGATGAGGTTAACTCTCATATTTGCAAGCTGCAATTAGATAGGAAAGCTGGAGCTCCGCATAGAGATCATTGTCATCTCACTGAGAAGTTCCGCGGTGCAGTTCACAACACATGCAATTTGAAGTATCAGTTACCATGACACATACCCATTTTCTTCGATAAGTGGGCACAACGCTCACTTTCTAGTCGAGCAATTTGATAATTTCGGTTGGGAGAAAAATCTGATCAGTGTCCTGCCTGAGAGTGTTGAGAAGTATATTTCATTCTCCAAATTGACTCCCAAAATTACGCTCCACTTCCTTGACACGCTACGTTTTATGCAGGTACCACTCCAGAAACTCGTTGAAACTCTTCCTCGAGAGGACTTGCATATCACCCGATCTGCTTACTCCGATGAGGAAAAGCTTCACCTTGTGACTAGGAAAGCAGCTTTCCCTTATGAGTATTTGGATATTAAGCCGAAACTCGGCGAAACCAGGCTGCCAAACATTTCTGCATTTACCAGTAATCTCACAGTCGATGCTATAACTAGTGCAGATGATGAGCATGCCATGAATGTCTGGCGGGAAATCAACATTCCAAATTTGGGTGAATGCGCAAGACTATACATGGACACCGACGTGCGCTTGCTTGCGGATGTTTTTGAAAAGTTTCAGATTGTATGTATTGCCGCGTTCTCTCTGGACCCCGCCTTTTATTACACGGCACCTGGGTTGTCCTGGGATGCAACGCTCAAGAAAACGAGGGCAGCATCGAACTTTTGACTGATCCCCGTATGCTTCTCTTCATTTTGCGTGGGATCCGTGGAGGACTTTGTCAGTGTGTCCAGAGACACGCCCAGGCAAATAACCCACGTATGGGTGCGGGGTTTAATGCATCTCTCGATTCAAGTTATATTCTGTATTTGGATGTGAGTAACTTACATGGGCACGCCATGATGCTGCCGATTGGCGGGTTTATCTGGTTATCCGGAAACGAATTAGAGGGATTAGGCGGGAAAATATTGGGTCTGGTGGCTGATTCTGATGTAGGGTATGTGGTGGAGGCAGACCTCATTAACACTGTTAGTTTGCATGAAATGACAAGCGATTTCCCGTAAAGTCCAGAGCAACAAGTTCTGCGAGGAAGCACTATCCCTAAACTGATGACCACTGTTGGACACAAGCAGAGGTACGTAATTCACTGTCGTAGTCTCCAGCAGTGTCTCAGCTTATTGGTGGAGCTGCTTAGAATCACCTGGGCTATCTCCTTCAATCAGTCCCCCTGGCTGAAGGAGTATATCGAATTAAATACCAAAAAGAGAGCAATCGTGACTAGTGATTTCGAAAATTTTTTTTCAAATTAAATAATAATCAAACTTTGGGTAAAACCATGCAGTATGTAAGAAATGAACGCGATATTTTGATTAGGACCGAATGGGATGGGCCGTGGGGCGTAAGAAAGTGCATCACCAAACCAAATTTTAAACGGGTCACAATATTCAGTGAGAATCTTGTTACTGTGGAGATGACGACGGTTTCAGTATAATTTACGAAACCAATCTATTTGGGTTTTGTGTATACTGGACACCTCCAAACTCCACATGTACCGATTCCACTACGAGTTTGCTGAAACTCATTTCGTGGGGCCAAAGTTACTTCATGTGGATACAGATAGCTTCATCTACTGGGTGAAGAACTGGTTTCCGTATAAAGTAAATAGGTGTCACGGTAATGAATACGCAGCCGATAATCCTTACGGTATTGTTCCTTGGAACAAAAAGGTTATCGGCTTAATGAAAGATGTGGTGGGTGGATTGCCGATTGTGGAGTTTGTGTATCTAAGATCCAAAGTGTATGCTATCGTACAGTAGATGGAGCCACCCGGAGGCAGGCTTAGGATGTGCGACATGCGGCATCACGTGTCCTCACGGTCGAAGACTACTTGCAGTGCCCGTACGGCGGCGTTCGCGGTGCTCCGCCACAACCGCTGCATTTGGTTCAGCAAACTAGTATTCGATGACGAGGACACGAGGCGTACATTGTGCTGCAGTCTATAGTCGGATTGTCGCCTCGTGACGATAAATATGCCATTTGTGATGACGGGATCGAAGCACTCTTGTACTCATATTGTTTACTTGAAGCTCGAGACGGGGTGGGGGACTCTGACGGTGTGAATGAGAGAGAGTGAGAGAGTGAGTGAGTGAGTGAGTGGGTGAATAAGTGGGCTGAGTGAGAGCTTGTACCTATTAGTATGGCTCTTTTATCATAGTTTAAATATTGAGTGTGTGACGTACGGCTTGCCTGAATGTGTGATTTATTATGCGCGTCTGGTTATATGCTTGTCAGTGCGTCTGAGTGTGGATGTCTGCGTAAATATGTATGTTTGTGTGTGATTATATATATACACTCCTGGAAATTGAAATAAGAACACCGTGAATTCATTATCCCAGGAAGGGGAAACTTAATTGACACATTCCTGGGGTCAGATACATCACATGATCACACTGACACAACCACAGGCACATAGACACAGGCAACAGAGCATGCACAATGTCGGCACTAGTACAGTGTATATCCACCTTTCGCAGCAATGCAGGCTGCTATTCTCCCATGGAGACGATCGTAGAGATGCTGGAGGTAGTCCTGTGGAACGGCTCGCCATGCCATTTCCACCTGGCGCCGCAGTTGGACCAGCGTTCGTGCTGGACGTGCAGACCGCGTGAGACGACGCTTCATCCAGTCCCGAACATGCTCAATGGGGGACAGATCCGGAGATCTTGCTGGCCAGGGTAGTTGACTTACACCTTCTAGAGCACGTTGGGTGGCACGGGATACATGCGGACGTGCATTGCCCTGTTGGAACAGCATGTTCCCTTGCCGGTCTAGGAATGGTAGAACGATGGGTTCGATGACGGTTTGGATATACCGTGCACTATTCAGTGTCCCCTCGACGATCACCAGTGGTGTACGGCCAGTGTAGGACATCGCTCCCCACACCATGATGCCGGGTGTTGTCCCTGTGTGCCTCGGTCGTATGCAGTCCTGATTGTGGCGCTCACCTGCACGGCGCCAAACATGCATACGACCATCATTGGCACCAAGGCAGAAGCGACTCTCATCGCTGAAGACGACACGTCTCCATTCGTCCCTCCATTCACGCCTGTCGCGACACCACTGGAGGCGGGCTGCACGATGTTGGGGCGTGAGCGGAAGACGGCCTAACGGTGTGCGGGACCGTAGCCCAGCTTCATGGAGACGGTGGCGAATGGTCCTCGCCGATACCCCAGGAGCAATAGTGTCCCTAATTTGCTGGGAAGTGGCGGTGCGGTCCCCTACGGCACTGCGTAGGATCCTACGGTCTTGGCGTGCATCCGTGCGTCACTGCGGTCCGGTCCCAGGTCGACGGTCACGTGCACCTTCCGCCGACCACTGGCGACAACATCGATGTACTGTGGAGACCTCACGCCCGACGTGTTGAGCAATTCGGCGGTACGTCCACCCGGCCTCCCGCATGCCCACTATACGCCCTCGCTCAAAGTCCGTCAACTGCACATACGGTTCACGTCCACGCTGTCGCGGCATGCTACCAGTGTTAAAGACTGCGATGGAGCTCCGTATGCCACGGCAAACTGGCTGACACTGACGGCGGCGGTGCACAAATGCTGCACAGCTAGCGCCATTCGACGGCCAACACCGCGGTTCCTGGTGTGTCCGCTGTGCCGTGCGTGTGATCATTGCTTGTACAGCCCTCTCGCAGTGTCCGGAGCAAGTATGGTGAGTCTGACACACCGGTGTCAATGTGTTCTTTTTTCCATTTCCAGGAGTGTATATATATAGGGTGTTACAAAAAGGTACGGCCAAACTTTCAGGAAACATTCCTCACACACAAAGAAAGAAAATATGTTATGTGGACATGTGTCCGGAAACGCTTACTTTCCATGTTAGAGCTCATTTTGTTACTTCTCTTCAAATCACATTAATCATGGAATGGAAACACACAGCAGCAGAACGTACCAGCGTGACTTCAAACACTTTGTTACAGGAAATGTTCAAAATGTCCTCCGTTAGCGACGATACATGCATCCACCCTCCGTCGCATGGAATCCCTGATACTCTGATGCAGCCCTGGAGAATGGCGTATTGTATCACAGCCGTCCACAATACGAGCACGAAGAGTCTCTACATTTGGTACCGGGGTTGCGTAGACAAGAGCTTTCAAATGCCCCCATAAATGAAAGTCAAGAGGGTTGAGGTCAGGAGAGCGTGGAGGCCATGGAATTGGTCCGCCTCTACCAATTCACCGGTCACCGAATATGTTGTTGAGAAGCGTACGAACACTACGACTGAAATGTGCAGGATCTCCATCGTGCATGAACCACATGTTCTGTCGTAGTTGTAAAGGCACATGTTCTAGCAGCACAGGTAGAGTATCCCGTATGAAATCATGATAACGTGCTCCACTGAGCGTAGGTGGACGAAACTAAAATGACCTCTGACATGGAAATTAAGCGTTTCCGGACACATGTCCACATAACATCTTTTCTTTATTTGTGTGTGAGGAATGTTTCCTGAAAGTTTGGCCGTACCTTTTTGTAACACCCTATATATATATATATATATATATATATATATATATATATATATATATATATATATATATATATATATAATTAATTTCAGTACAAGTGCCATAATATCTAGTCAGGTCTATACAGGGTGGTCCATTGATGGTGACTGGGCCAAATATCTCACGAAATAAGCATAAAATGAAAAAACCACAAAGAACGAAACTCGTCTAGCTTGAAGGGGGAAACCAGATGGCACTACGGTTGGCCTGTTGGACGGCGCTGCCATAGGTCAAACGGATATCAACTGCGTTTTTTAAAAATAGGCACCCCCATTTTTGTTACATATTCGTGCAGTAAGTAAAGAAATATGAAATTTTTAGTTGGACCACATTTTTCGCTTTGTGATAGATGGCGCTGCAGTAGTCACAAACGTATAAGTACGTGGTATCGCGTAACATTCTGCCAGTGAAGACGGTATTTTCTTCGTGATACATTACCCGTGTTAAAATCGACCGTTTACCAATTGCGGAAAAGATCAATATCGTGTTGATGTATGGCTATTGCGATCAAAATCCCCAACGGGTGTGTGCTATGTATGCTGCTCGGTATCCTGGACGACATCATCCCAGTGTCCGGACCGTCCGCCGGATAGTTACGTTATTTAAGGAAACAGGAAGTGTTCAGCCACATGAGAAACGTGAACCATGACCTGCAACATATAATTATGCCCAAGTAGGTGTTTTAGCTGCTGTCGTGGCTAATCCGCACATCAGTAGCAGACAAACTGGGCGAGAATCGTGAATCTCAAAAACGTCGGTGTTGAGAATGCTACATCAACATCGATTGCACCCGTACTATATTTCTGTGCACCAGGAATTGCATGGCGACGACTTTGAACGTCGTGTACAGTTCTGCCACTGGGCGCAAGAGAAATTACGGGACGATGACAGACTTTTTCCACGCATTCTATTTAGTGACGAAGCGTCATTCACCAACAGCGGTAAGGTAAACTGGCATAATATGCACTATTGGGCAACGGAAAATCCTCGATGGCTGCGACAAGTGCAACATCAGCGACCTTGGCGGGTTAATGTATGGTGCGGCATTATGGGAGGAAGGATAATTGGTCCCCATTTTATCGATGGCAATCTAAATGGTGCAATGTATGCTGATTTCCTACGTAGTGTTCTACCGATGTTGCTACAAGATGTTTCACTGCATGACAGAATGGCAATGTACTTCCAATATGATGCATGTCCGGCACATAGCTCGCGTCCGGTTGAGGCACTATTGAATAGCATATTTCATGAAAGGTGGATTGGTCGTCAAAGCACCATACCATGGCCCGCATGTTCACCGGATCTGACGTCACAGGATTTCTTTCTGGGAGGAGAGTTGAAGGATATTTGCTATTGTGATCCACCGACAACGCCTGACAACATGTGTCAGCACATTATCAATGCATGTGCGAACATTACGGAAGAGGAACTACTCGCTGTTAAGAGGAATGTCGTTACACGTATTCCCAAATGCATTGAGGTTAACGGACATCATTTTGAGCGTTTATTGCGTTAATGTGGTTTTTACAGGTAATAACGCTGTAACAGCATGCGTTCTCAGATGTGATAAGTTCACAAAGGTACATGTATCACGTTGGAACGACCGAAATAAAATGTTAAAACGTACCTACGTTCTGTATTTTAATTTAAAAAACCTACCTGTTACCAACTGTTCGTCTAAAATTGCGAGCCATATGTTTGTGACTATTACAGCGCCACCTGTCACAAAGCGAAAAAAGTGGTCCAACCAAAACATTCATATTTCTTTACGTACTACACGAATATGTAATAAAAAAACGGCGGTTACTATTTGAAAAACGTAATTGATATCCGTTTGACCTACGGCAGCGCCATCTAGCGGGCCAACCGTAGCGCCATCTAGTTTCCCCCTTCAAGCTAGACGAGTTTCGTTCTTTGTAGTTTTTTCGTTTGACGCTTATTTCCTGAGATATTTGGCCCGGTCACGATCAATGGACCACCCTGTATATTCCTTTCACCTTTCTGCCTTGCCTTCTTTACTTCGAACTGGTTTTCCATCTGAGCTCTTGATATTCACCAAGTGGTTCTCTTCTCTCCAAAGGTACCATTAATTTTCCTGTAGGCGTTATCTATCTTACCCCTAGTTATATATGCCCATGTCTATTAAATTTGCGTCTCCCTTCACTATCTGAAAATTTTCTCTTATCTCCTCATACAGTTCTTCAATCTCTTCGTCATCTGCGGAGCTAGTTGGCATATAAAGTTGTGCTACTGTGGTACGTGTGGGCTTCGTGTTTATCTTTGCTACAATAACGCAGTCTGGAACCGCGCGACCGCTACGGTCGCAGGTTCGAATCCTGCCTCGGGCATGGATGTGTGTGATGTCCTTAGGTTAGTTAGGTTTAAGTAGTTCTAAGTTCTAGGGGACTGATGACCTTAGAAGTTAAGTCCCATAGTGCTCAGAGCCATTTGAACCATTTTTACAATAACGCATTCACTAGGGTAAGGTGGTACAATTGCGATCATTTCGGACAAATGTTGTTGCAACTGGAAATATAATGAGAAAAGAAATAATTTTAACTATGGCACTTGTTCTTGGATGTTAATGAATATGAAACACAAATTTTAGATATTTACAAATGGTGGTATAAACACAAAAAAAGGTTACAGAATTGAGAAAAATGTACCACTCTAGGTAGAATTGTGATCACTTGCTGGTACAATTTTGATCACTGGCTTCTTCTTTACAAAAAGCACTTTTTCCCTCGGGCACCAGAGTATACTTTGTGGTACCAAACATTGCATTTTTGTCAGCGATTCCAGTCACCATTAGCTACTGATTCTGCGCCATAGTAATTCGATAAACAAAATCCACAATTATTCTCGTTGTTTGCTGGCGATTTGAAGCTTGGTACACCTCTTTCATCATTACTCACAGACGTACATTTCTGTTTATTTTTCTTGTTGCATTTGTTAATTGCTTTAGTTGTACCCTGTTGAAAAAGTTCTCTCATACTTTGGAGATTTTGCAGGTTTTCATCTGAAGTGAGTCTATCTGATGTCTATATTTTCCTCTTCCGATACGATAATTTTTTCACTGGACTTGGCAAAATGTCCTTGACAAATGGTACTGGATCCTGGCGTTACGGATTTGCCGTGTTCTTCAGTTACATCTTTTGAAGTTACGCGTTCCTCTCCCATAATGCTGTTAGTAGCTTGACTGGTGGAGATTGAAGGAGTTGGAGCCTCGAATATCATTGAAGGTGCAGATTTCTCCTCGGGAACAGTGTCTTTGCAAAATGGCATAACTCCTGTGCATTGGAACCCTTTTACTGCGCACCCAACGGACGCAGTTTTGCTCCAGGCATCACAGAAAATAGTACGGAATCGTTGTTTTGTAATGCTTTCATTGGGATTGCGATGAATCCAGTCAGTTGCATTTCTGTGATACTGAGCCTTTAGGGACTTGAAGAAAGTTCTATATAATGGTTGCAGTACATATGTACTGTGCGGCCGGTCGGTGTGGCAAAGCGGTTCTAGGCGCTTGTCTGGAACCGCGCGACCGCTACGGTCAGGTTCGAATCCTGCCTCGGGCATGGATGTGTGTGCTGCCCTTAGGTTAGTTAGGTTTAAGTAGTTCTAAGTTCTAGGGTACTGATGATCTCCGATGTTAAGTCCCATAGTGCTTATAGCCATTTGGACCATTTTCTTGTACTGTGCGGAGGCAATCCCTAAAGTTCTATCCCATTTTCCCGACAATATTCTACAGCATGTAAGCTGGTATGGCTGCCATGGTTGTCAATAATAAGAAGTGTAATAGGGCTACCCATTCTTTTGTATTTCTTAAAGTGTTGCAGCCAGACCATGAACAATTCTTCATTAATGTGTCCCGATTCCCTCATCTCCGTAATGGAACTAGGAGGTAAGCCATCTTGAAATTCAAGGCGTTTCCTCACTCCTTTAAAAATTACCGTTGGTGGTAAATACGTACCACTTGCATTCATACATGCAGCAACAGTCACATTTTTTTCCTCTTTCCACGTTTGTTAGCGAAACAACTTCTCGCTTTCCTTAATGACTTACTATTTTTGTGGGTCTATTGTTAAGAGGAAAGCGGGATTCATCCGTATTATATGATTATCAAGCAAATCATATTTCTTTAAGATTTCTTCTAAATTCTGAAATTATTTACTTACTTCTGCTTTACTCAAGCCTTCAGCAATGGCTCGCGAAAGACCCTCGGGTTTTTCTCAGGCTAAGGTGAGTGGGTCTCTTAACAAGTGCTCTAAACCAATCGATTCCAGCAACCTTGCTTTCGGTGTTCCATGGATGTTTCAAATTATTTTTCTCAGCTAACCGAAATGAAGCTTTTCTTAACTGGAGTGGCGATAGACCCGATTCTCCCTGTTCTAGAAATAAAGCTCTGTGGACCAAAGCATCTTCCATTTCAGAACTGAGTACCGTTGGATAACCAATTCTGTTTTCTGTAGGACTAGTTGGAGTTAATCCAGCTTGCATTTTAATTTGCACTTTACCATGTAAAGTGCTGAAGGGAATGTCATATAATTTTGAAGCAGCGCGAAGGCTCAAATGTCCACTTATTACACTCTTTATTGCCTCATCTAATGGAGCTGGACTCCATTTATTGTAGATTTTCTTTCCTGCTCGTTTTCGTGACATCTAGAAAATAAGAGGAGGCGTTAAAAATCGCTTAGGAAAATGTTTAAATATACATAATTTATTTGCAATAATTGTGTATAATATGTCCATGGTAACAAATCGTGATGGACAAAACTAAAAAACTGCATTGATCGAAATTGTACAAGGGTATCGAAATTGTACAATTTTTCTAATCGAAAATGTACTATTGGCGTGAGTGAAATCACTAGTAAATAGTAGTGAATTGTGCCAAGAGATATCAGCACATGTCACAGAGGCTTTCTCTGCAGGTGCCTCAGAACACGCCCGAAAGGTAACCAAGTTTCTAACATCACTAATATAGAATTTGTAGAGTTTGCAAGCGCGTGGTTACCAAAACATTTATAAGAGCGCGTTAGACTAAGTAGTTTCACTTACTTTTTAACAGGGAAAAATTTATATCACCGTAGCACAAAGTGGTGTATCGTTGGAAAAGACAGGAGGAGCTGTAGAAACCTGCTACATTACAACGCCGCACAAAGGCAAGTGCTACCAACACTATCAGACCGACAAATGGCGAGAAACCTTATGTTGCTCGGAAATGTACCTATATCGAAATTGTACCACCTCACGCTATGCTGTTAATAGTAGGTTACCCGGGCTCCTATTTTTCATTCATTATTAAACCAACTCCTGCATTACCCCTATTTGATTTTGTATTTATAACCCTGTATTCACCTGACCAGATGTCTTGTTCCTCCGGCCACCGAACTTTACTAATTCCCACTATATCTAGCTTTAACCTATCCATTTCCCTTTTTAAATTTTCTAACCTACCTGGACGATTAAGGGATGTGACATTCCACGCTGCGATCCGTAAAACGCCAGTTTTCTTTCTCCTTCTCCCATAAACCATGGACATGGCCATTGGTGAGGAGGCTTTACTGCCTTAGCGATACAGATAGCCGCACCATAAGTACAACCACAATGGATGGTTAGCTATTGAGAGGCCAGAAAAACGGGTGGTTCCTGAGGAGGGCAGCAGCCTTTTCAGTAGTTGCAGGGGCAACAGTCTGGATGACTGACTGATCTGGCCTTGTAACATTACCCAAAACGGCCTTGCTGTGCTGGTACTGCGGACAGCTGAAAGCAAGGGGAAACTACAGCCGTAATTTTTCCAGAGGGCATGCAGCTTTACTGTATGGTTTAGTAATGATGGTGTCCTCTTGGGTAAAATATTCCTGGGGTAAAATAGTCCCCCGTTCAGATCTCCGGGCGGGGACTACTCGTGAGGCCGTCGTTATCGGAAGAAAGAGATCATTTAAATACTTCATTGCTAAATTATGCAGAATAAGTCTGCCTATAAATAACTAAGTTCATTACAAGTATTTTACAGTTGTTTAAAAGCTGTCTAAAAGAACAATCTTCGGTCTTGACCTTGATAGAGTTTTCAGGCGACGTCAGCTTATCAACTCCGTGTCGCCCTTCTCTTGAGGTCCTCAGCGCGGTTGCACTGGAGAAAGGAGAACCAATTTTCGTGAGGCCCTCCGTGCGGTAGCAGAGGAGAATGCAGCAATTATTTGAGATGGAACTCATCTTTTCGATCCGCCCTCTTGAATACTGGACAGATTGTTGGTAACGTAGTCTGCATACTGACTTCAATTAAATGTTCGTTACGTCAGCACCTCGGCGAGATTATTGCGAACTCTTATACCCTCCTCTTATTATGACTTGCGGAGCACGTTAGTTCAGTTGACTATTTGCTGATATATCTCTTCTTATAATTATTAATCAGTAGTAAAAGTTATATCTTGATCACTGGTGCATCTGATTTCTTCTCGCCGATTGACGAAGTACTTACTGACATCTTATCTTCCGTTGCGTTTTAATGCTTCATGGCTTTCTTCCATGGGGTTTTATTTTGCGGATCCCCCCCCCCCCTACCGGTTACTTTCTTGGCATCATCGTCAATCATGACATAAGCAGCTTTAGACGACCATCTGATTATTAGGTTGTCGTTGTTGCAATCTTCTTAACGTCTTGGTTCCTAGCTGCGTACAATTTGGCCCAACAGGACACCGGCACTTCATCTTGAATCTCATTTAGTGTGGAAGTTCTGTGCTGCGGCTTAATGTGCTTTCGCCCCATCAGAGAATTCATGCAGCGAGCACACGTCATCTCGACCACCAGACGGTTTCGGCAGCCTCAGTATGTTGTCGCGCCCCGTATGGTGTTGCAGGCAGCGTCGGTGTGTGTTCTCGCCCCATCAGGCAGGTTGTGCAGCGTCGGCACGTTGCGCAGTGCTGACTGTCGAAGGTAGTGGTTACGTACAATTCATTCTCGAAGATAGTGTGGATACGGAACACAAAATTTGTGCATATACACGGTAGCAACAACCGCATCGCTTCGAGACAAAACAATGATAATTAGTCACATTTAAAATAGTTATCTCAATAAGTTCCCTTGAGCTTCACGAAGTAAATTTAATCGTACTTATTTTTTCACCAAATCACTCACGACACAGTCTTTAACACAGATTCTAGATCGTCATCTATTAAATGCATAATCACATCGGGTTCATTTTATAGCAACACTAACATTAATTAGCCGAGCGGTTCTAGGCGCTACAGCCTAGAACCGCGTGACCGCTACGGTCGCAGGTTCGAATCGTGCCTCGAGCATGGATGTGTGTGATGTCGTTAGGTTAGGTTTAAGTAGTTCTACGTTCAATGGGACTGGTGACCTCAGATGTTAAGTCTAATAGTGCTCAGAGCCATTTGAACCATTTAAACTCACATTAATTACCTTTAATAATTGTGCAACTAGTTACGTGAACTGATTCCGTCCTCTCAATTCTACCCACGCACAGTCACAACACGTGATCAATCAACGTCCCCCATCACGAGCTCAGATTCTGTCCTTTCAGTTAAAATCACGTAATGATTTGAAGTCTTAATTGAACCCTTCCAGCGCGTCACGAGCCCAGATTCTGTCTTTAATTCAGTTTCGAACACGCAACAGGCGTGATACGACTGACCAAGCTTCTGTGTCACACGTTATGATTCAGTTACGTTTATCTTCAATCACGCAGTCACAAATCTAGTACTAAGAACCTTAAGTCTCCAGTCCCCCCCCCCCCCCTCCTCCATGAACCATGGACCTTGCCGGTGGTGGGGAGGCTTGCGTGCCTCAGCGATACAGATGGCCGTACCGTAGGTGCAACCACAACGGAGGGGTATCTGTTGAGAGGCCAGACAAACGTGTGGTTCCTGAAGAGGGGCAGCAACCTTTTCTGTAGTTGCAGGGGCAACAGTCTGGATGATTGACTGATCTGGCCTTGTAACACTAACCAAAACGGCCTTGTTGTGCTGGTACTGCGAACGGCTGAAAGCAAGGGGAAACTATAGCCGTAATTTTTCCCGAGGGCATGCTGGTTTACTGTATGGTTAAATGATGATAGCGTCCTCTTGGGTAAAATATTTCGGAGGTAAAATAGTCCCAAATTCGGATCTCCGGGCGGGGACTACTCAGGAGGACGTCGTTGTCAGGAGAAACAGGACTGGCGTTCTACGGATCTGAGCGTGGAATGTCAGATCCCTTAATCGAGCAGTTAGGTTAGAAACTTTAAAAACGGAAATGGATAGGTTGAAGTTAGATATAGTGGGAATTAGTGACGTTCGGTGGCAGGAGGAACAAGACTTTTGGTCAGGTGAACACAGGGTTTTAAATACAAAATCAAATAGGGGTAATTTAGGAGTAGATTTAATAATGAATAAAAATTAGGACTGCGGGTAAGATACTACAAACAGCACAGTGAACGCATTATTGTGGCCAAGATAGACACGATGCCCACGCCTACTACAGTAGTACAAGTTTATATGCCAACTAGCTCTGCAGATGGTGAAGAAATTGATGAAATGTATGATGAGATAAAAGAAATTATTCAGGTAGAGAAGGGAGACGAAAATTTAATAGTCATGGGTGACTGGAATTCGAGAGTAGGAAAAGGGAGAGAAGGAAACATAGTAGGTGAATACGGAATGGGAGTAAGAAATGAAAGAGGAAGCCGTCTGGTAGAATTTTGCAGAGAGCATAGAATAATCATAGCTAACACTTGGTTCAAGAATCATGAAAGAAGGTTGTATACATGGAAGAACCCCGGAGATACTAAAAGGTATCAGATAGATTATATAATGGTAAGACAGAGATTTAGGAACCAGGTTTTAAATTGTAAGACATTTCCAGGGGCAGATGTGGACTCTGTCTACAATCTATTGGTTATGAACTATAGATTAAAACTAAAGAAACTGCAAAAGGGTGGGAATTTAAGGAGATGGGACCTTGATAAACTGACTAAACCAGAGGTTGTAGAGCGTTTCAGGGAGAGCATAAGGGAAAAATTGACAGAAATTTTGGAAAGAAATACAGTAGTACAGTAGACGAAGAATGGGTAGCTTTGAGGGATGAAATAGTGAAGGAAACAGAGGATCAAATAGGTAAAAATACGAGGGCTAGTAGAAACCGTTGGGTAACAGAAGATATATTGAATTTAATTGATTAAAGGAGAAAATATAAAAATGCAGTAAATGAAGCAGGCAAAAAGGAATACAAACGTCTCAAAAATGAGATCGACAGGAAGTGCAAAATGGCTAAGCAGGCATGGCTAGAGGACAAATGTAAGGATGTAGAGGCTTATCTCACTAGGGGTCAGATAGATACTGCCTACAGGAAAATTAAAGAGACCTTTGGAGAAAAGAGAACCACTTGTACGAATATCAAGAGCTCAGATGGCAACCCAGTTCTAAGTAAAGAAGGGAAAGCAAAAAGGTGGAAGGAGTTAAAAATGGTTCAAATGGCTCTGAGCGCTATGGGACTTAACATCTGTGGTCATCAGTCCCCTAGAACTTAGAACTACTTAAACCTAACTAACCTAAGGACATCACACACATCCATGCCCGAGGCAGGATTCGAACCTGTGACCGTAGCGGTCACGCGGTTCCAGACTGAGGCGCCTAGAACCGCACGGCCACAACGCCCGGCAGTGGAAAGAGTATATAGAGGGTCTATACAAGAGAGATGTACTTGAGGACAATATTATGGAAATGGAAGAGGATGAAGATGAAATGGATGATACGATACTGCGTGAAGAGTTTGACAGAGCACTGAAAGACCTGAGTCGAAACAAGGCCCCGGGAGTAGACAACATTCCATTAGAACTACTGACGGCCTTGGGAGAGCCAGTCCTGACAAAACTCTACCTTCTGGTGAGCAAGATGTATGAGACAGGCGAAATAACCTCAGACTTCAAGAAGAATATAATAATTACAATCCCAAAGAAAGCAGGTGTTGACAGATGTGAAAATTACCGAACTATCAGTCTAATAAGTCACAACTGCAAAATGTTATCGCGAATTCTTTACAGACGAATATAAAAACTAGTAGAAGCCGACATCTGGGAAGATCAGTTTGAATTCGTAGAAATGTTGGAACACGTGCGGCAATACTGACCTTGCGTCTTGTCTTACAAGAAAGGTTAAGGCAAGGCAAACCTACGTTTCTAGCATTTGTAGACTTAGAGAAAGCTTTTGACAAAGTTGACTGGAATACTCTCTTTTAAATTCTGAAGATGGCAGGGGTAAAATACAGGGAGCAAAGGCTATTTACAATTTTTACAGAAACCAGATGGCAGTTATAAGAGTCGAGGGACATGAAAGGAAAGCAGAGGTTGGGAAGGGAGTGAGACAGGGTTGTAGCCTCTCCCCGATGTTATTCAATCTGTATATTGAGCAAGCAGTAAAGGAAACAAAAGAAAAATTCGCAATAGGTATTAAAATCCATGGAGAAGAAATAAAAACTTTGAGGTTCGTCGATGACATTGTAATTCTGTCAGAGACAGCAAAGGACTTGGAAGAGCAGTTGAACGGAATGGACAGTGTCTTGAATGGATGATATAAGATGATCAACAAAAGCAAAACGAGGATCATGGAATGTAGTCGAATTAAGTCGGGTGATGCTGAGGTAATTAGATTAGGAAATGAGACACTGAGATACTTAAAGTAGTAAAGGAGTTTTGCTATTTGGGGAGCAAAATAACTGATGATGGTCGAAGTAGAGAGGATATAAAATGTGGACTGGCAATGGCAAAGAAAGCGTTTCTGAAGAAGAGGAATTTGTTAACATTGAGTATAGTCTTAAGTGTCAGGAAGTCGTTTCTGAAAGTATTTGTATGGAGTGTAGCCATGTATGGAAGTGAAACATTGACGATAAATAGTTTGGACACGAAGAGAATAGAAGCTTTTGAAATGTGGTGCTACAGAAGAATGCTGAAGATTATATGGGTAGATCACATATCTGATGAGGAGGTATTGAATAGGATTGGGGAGAACAGACGTTTGTGGTACAACTTGACTAAAAGAAGGGATCGGTTGGTAGGACATGTTCTGAGGCATCAAGAGATCACCAATTTAGTATCGGAGGGCAGCGTAGAGGGTAAAAATCGTAGAGGGAGACCTAGAGATGAATACACTAAGCAGATTCAGAAGGATGTAGGTTGCAGTAAGTATTGGGAGATGAAGAAGCTTGCCCAGGATAGAGTACCATGGAGAGCTATATCAAACCAGCCTCAGGACGGAAGACCACCACCACAACAACAACAACAACCTAAAGTCTGTCCTCATGCCAGTTCTTGATACCAGGTCAGTCACAGTCGGTGGTCATATACTTCAAAAACTCAAACGGTATGTTCCATTGAATTAGGATCAACCCCATTAAACAGGAAGTAATGGACAGTTAACTTTTAGGACAATTGTTTTCGCACTACGTGCTAAATAACTGCTTCAGTACTCATCGTGCTTTTACATATCCTTGCATCATGAAACTGACTTTACATCTGAGGCATTTATTCAGCTTAATTCTAGAAGATAAATTCACTAACAAAGCTAATAACCATACATAAAACATACACTAAGATTGTTTCCTTATATTTACATGAAATCACACAAAAAATATGACTTATCCTAAAGTCAATATCTAAACTCTTCTTCCTCGTTTTTTTCTCATTCGTAATATTGCTTCAGGTTTTTATGAGGGAGCAACCCTTTGGCGAGCCCCCCCCCCCCCCCCTTTATTGATATCTCTCATGTCAGTACGTAGCTATCCAGATGTGGAATCTTAATTATGTTATACGGTCTGGTATATAGATATTGCCATTTTTTATTCATCTTCTTCACCGCCGATGACTCGACGTGTTTCCGTAACAGTACTTTATAATTCAAATTATATATATTAACTTTAATTAGTTTCCTATCATACTTTCGTTTCCTTAACATCGCTAAGACCGCTGATCTCACACTCATTTGAACATTTGAAACAGTACGGTCAAACACGGCGCATAAAGTTGGTCTAGTCTAACTGTATAGCTGAGACAACTTGTGTGTCTGTTTCTCGTTTGTGCCGTTTCAAACTGACGTCTTATGGTCTTCTTCGTCGTTCATAAACAATTCCATTAGGTCTACAGCTTTGCTTTCGCCGTTTGTAGTAGATGGCAATGGCGACAATCATTAGTGCAGGTGATAATTCTTAACTGTCATAAAGTAATCTTTAGCATTTGTAAACATAACTCCGTCAAAATGTTTGTCAGTTTTTGATCGCATCATAAAGTTATTCTCCATTGAATATGTCAAATTGCGAGCTCACTTCTCGTCGTTTGCAGAAAGTTGCAATTTTCTAAATTAACATAAAGGAATCTGCGGCTGAGATTCATTAAATACTGGGCAAGATCTATGTTGAGGTATCTGTTAGTGAGAGAACTTTCACAGAATCATTTCAGCGCTTTAAGAACGTTTGACGTCGAAGCCCGACATGGCGGTGGAAGCGAGAAGATTTTCGAGGTGACTGAAAAAAATGGCTCTGACAACTATGGGACTTAACATCTGTGGTCATCAGTCCCCTAGAACTTAGAACTATTTGAACCTAACGAACCTAAGGACATCACACACATCCATGCCCGAGGCAGGATTCGAACCTGCGACCGTAGCGGTCACGCGGTTCCAGACTGAAGCGCCTAGAACCGCACGGCCACACAGGCCGGCGAGGTGACTGAAACCGACGGAAACAGTCACAGGGGACAATTATCGAAAGCACTTGACGCCTTTGAGCTGAACACTGTAAGACAAATGGCTACAATACAGCGACAGAAACGAAACCGTGATTTTTCAGTACGATTGTTCTCGACCTTCCGTCGCAAAACCCGTCGAAACATACCTGGAAAGGTTGAAATGGGCGGTCCTGCCCCATTCACCTTATTCGCCGGACATTGCTCCCTCTGACTAGCACGTTTCTCGATCAGTGAAACAAGGCCTGGCGGACCAGCACTTCCGGCCTTATGAACAAGTGCAAAAGTAGATCGATTCATGGATCTCCTCAAAAGACGCCCAGTTCTTCCGCTGCGGGACTTGTAACCGGAAGATGGGAGAAAGTAGTGATCCGCGGTGGCCGATACTTTGAATCGCAAATTTTTTGTAAGTTTTTTACAATGAATTCTCAACCCTTGAGAAAAAACAACGCAAGCAAAGTTGTAGATCTAAGAAGTAACATTCAGATATCTACTCCTACATCTAACACCCTCTTTCTTTCTTACAGTCTTGATGTGCAAAATTATTATTATTATTATTATCGCCGTATGTTCAGTTAGTGGCCTACAAGAGGCGGATTTTGTGGTTTAATGTCATTAAGTGCTCATTAGTAAACGCGCAAACGATTTGGAAATGTGACGAGGTTTGAAATATTAAATATCTCGTTGAGATATATTTTTGGTTACAGCTACATAATTTATTGAACAGCACATGGTTGACAGAGCCTGAAAGCTGTAAACATACTGCTGTACTAACAGCAGTATACAGCCAAGGGAGCGCTGAACTGTGTACATCGGCACCTCGTGCCAGACAATTAGACAATTCGTTTGTAATGTTGCACACAGTTCAGAGCCAGCCGACACTAGTAAAAGGCTTGGCTGTGTGCTGCTGTTCGTGCTAAACCGATTGTCATGGCAACAGCTCTCAAGCCCGACCAGTTACGGACAGTTCATGAAATTATACGGCTGTATCGGGAAATAATGTGTTTAACGTGTTCAACATCATACTGACAATTGCTACAAGGAGGAAACGTCGTGGTGTACAAAGCAAAAATAAAATGTATGTAAAGAAACAACCAGTGGACGAAATAAATACCTTTTAAGAAGTTTACCACTGGCATGGAACCTGTTGCAACTAAAAGCTATTAAATAAGCTTGTAGCATAATCGCATTTTGGACTTTATTTTGATGTAACATAATGCCTATTACCTTACAGTTTTTCAGCGAGCGTAGAGTACTATCTATTTCGTATCGATTAATATCCAATTGTTTGGTATATCTTTAGTACTATATTATTTTTCGAAACTATGATGTGACATTGCAGTCCATTTCATTTTATGTTTCAGTCGTGCTGAGCTGCAGTCCTACACGTTACCATTCTCTCATTTTTGTACGTTTCTAAGTATTTTGTTTCATCCCACTAATCTCCTAAGGAATCTCTTGTTGCGCCATCATCTGTTGCTAAATATGTACCTCTGGTGGAATGCAGTTGGTATTTAATTGAGGACATATCTGCTCGCGATTTTGGTTCCTATTCAGATGCATAGTGCTATCTATCGACAAAAATATCACCTTGGAATCTGCTACGCTAGCATGTGTAATGCAGCGAAATGTCTGAAACGTTTTGTACATATTGTGGCAGTTTTCTCCACAAATTTGAAGTAATAAATTCTAATTAAAGGAAAAAATAAATTAAGTGTTAATCTGCAATTTGTCGTCTACAATTGACATATGTAGGAGAGAGGTGCCTTTATTGTACGAGGTCCCAATGCATACCACTACTACAGAATACTGCCTCTAGCACTGTCCGACATTTTGTGGCGTCGGAGTGAAATACCTGCTTCTTGGTGCCATATTATCGGCTACGTGTTGAGGAACAGGTCGTCTGAAGGCAGCGTTCATTTTGTTGTGGTTTCCATCGACCGTAACCGTTCTCTTGTGCACGTGCCGAAGAAAATTATCGTTAAAGATAATGGGAACAAAATGTTTTATTTTTGGTTAACGTACATGAAACAGCTTTAATTTACCGACATTCATGGTTCGTTTGTAGGAAATTGACAAAAGGAAAATAGCGACGTTGCTTATAATCTACCGCTAGAAGCTTCCTATATTCCGCTGGTACAATTTATGAAACTTTTTCGCACAATGAGCTTTAAAAATGTGTTCAGCATTATTAGTGCAACATAATGTTTAGAAATGACGTGGTGAATCTTATCATGCGTTCTTTATGCTAAGTTATTAATCGAATAATCATTGTGTATTATAATACGGAAACAGATAGGCGTTATGGCAAGTGAAGCATAGATGAATTGCATTTAGCTGTAACAGTATATTTAACTGGCAATCACGGATTGAATGTATGTGAACGAATATAAAATGTTCCTAAGCTAACTATGAAGAGGCATGCTGAAAATCAAAAGAAAAATGCTAACGGGGATACTGAAATGTTTTCCAGCGAAACTGAAAACGAATTGCAATGATATGTTCTTACATTTCAAGAGATAATGTTCGATTCACGCTTTTCGGACGTAAGAAAACTTGCGTTAGACTTACGAGTCGGTTTACCCCAGGATTTCAGTGCAGAAGAAGCAATGGCAGACAAAAAGTGGGCTGAAGGTGTCCATCCAAGCAAAGGAGAATAAGAATGGAGCTACTGCTGGACCTGTGAAAAGGAAGTATTTTCGAGACTCAATACAGGAATGGTGCAGTGACTTTTTTAGAAAGAGCGAATGGAAGAAGTGACCAGACGCATGAAGTAAAAAAATGTTGACTCCTGCGAAGTGGACAGGGATGGAGAAAGGAGGGAAGAAGTTGTGTCGTGATGGCAGAAAATGGTGTTGTAAGAAATAAAACATGGGACGTTTCCTTAAACTTAGACTAATAGGTATCTTTCAGGTCAGGGATATAGTTTATAAGGATGTTACGATTTATGCACACACTTACACATATTAAGAAAGCAGATTCTTAACTTGTATCATTTCCAGATGTTTAGAAAATTATATGTAGTGCGTTTAGTTTTCCAAGATTTTTAGTTCCTTAAATCAGATACCGAGAACAACGTCCCACAGTTGAGTAAGACATTGTTTAAATATCTTTATAAGTTGCTGTTTAGACTATAGTAAACAAAATCTCAAAAGTGATTAAATTTAGGCAACTCTTCCCTAGTCGTGTAGGTTATTCTACGCAATATTAAGGAAAAGATTGTCTTAATAGTTACGAAATAATTTCTCTCTCTCCATTTATTTAATTTCATTGTTTTCGCCATGGACGATACTATTTGTTACAGTTACCACGATTGTAATTTCCACCTTCGGTGGTTAAATGTGCTGAAAATACAGCAACTGTCAATAAAACAGATAAAATGGATTTAAGCATACGTTCATTTCATTAACGTTGATTATTGCTGTGTTGTCAGTACCTTTAAACACTATAAAATGACCGAAGGTGGAAATTACAGTCGTGGAAATCATAGTAAATAGTACAGTGGATAGTGAATGTGATGCCATTAAACAGATTCTATGGCACTGCCATCCTACAACAAATACAAGTGTGAAATTTGTCGTTTGTTTCGGTGGTATGGAAGTCAGGAAGAAATGCGAGACTGCAGGGCAGCTTACGATTTCTCAGAGATTACGTCTGGAAAACTTACTCGTTTTTTGTGAAACATATTAGCAGGTAACATGAAGCGGGCCAAAGAAATGTACATCTACATTTGCATCTGCATAGTATTCCGCAACCCTCCGTACGGTCAGTAGCGGAGGGTACTCTGTACCACTACTAATCATTTCCCTTCCTGTCCCACTCGCAAATAGAGCTAGGCAAAATCGATTATCTACACAATGACGAGCCAAAACGTTATGACCACCTGCTTAATAGCTTTTCTGTCTCTCTCGGAACGAAATACATAACCGATTCTGCGTATCAGGGATCCGATAGTTTGTTGGCAGGTCGCATTATGTGTCTACGCACAGGTCATGTTATTCCCGTAAATAACTGGCCGCTTATTTATGTACGCGGTAATGACGTCCGATAGCGACCCATACGGGTTCCATAGGATTTGTATCAGGCGAATCTACTCGCGGAGACATCAACGTGAGTTCACTACAATGCTGCTCAAAACACCGTAGCACGGTTCTGGCTCCGAGTCACGGGCCGTCGTACTGTTGAAAGCTGACATCTTCGTCGGGGAAGACATCAAGCATGAAGGGCTGCAGGTGGTTCGCAGCTGTCAGCGTGTCTTCGGTCACTACCACAGGTCCTACGCAAGAGAAGGAGAATGTCTCCCATAGCTTAATACTGCTCCGCTCGGCCTGTGTCCGTGGCGCGCTGCACATTTCGAGCCGCCCTTCAGCACGATGGCGGCGTTTGTGGAAGTGACCACTGACCTAGTGTAGCAAAAATGTAATTCACCCTAAGAGCCGACATGTTTCTGTTGATGAGCCATCGAATCCCGATGGCCCCGTGGCCACTGCAAGGGTAATCGACGGCCCCTTTGGATCAACATGTGAACACGTTGGGGTGGATTGCAGCGGAGATCCATTTTCATCAGTGTACGGTGAACGGTGTAGTCCGAAACACTTGTGCGTGCATCAGCAATGTGCTCTTTCGGCGGAGATGCCACGGATCACCATCTATCCTACTTTACAGAACAGACAACCCAACGAACCCCACGTTCTTTGAAAAGTCGCGGGCGTCCAACTATTTAGCACCTAGTGGTAGTTTCGCTGTCCTACCTCTTTTCCGTAGACACTCACGACAGTCGCAAGTGAACAGTCAAGCAGCTTCGCCGTTTTCGAGACACATGTTTATAGGCTCTGCGTAACAACAAATTGCCATTCGTCAAAGTCGTTTATCTCAGTGGATTACCCATTTGCAGCCCATATCTTGGCTAGACTGATCCTCCCGTCCGTGTGTGCTCCGTTCACATACTTTTGTTATCGCGTCACGTACCCGCAACGACACCACGTGGCGTCGTACGTAGCGGTGGGCAGAGGTCGTAACGTTCTGGGTGCTCACTGTACGCATCCGCACGAGCCCTACTCTCTCATCTTCATAGTCCTTACGCGAAATGTACTTGGGAGGCAGTCAGCTACAAATGCCGGTCCTCTAAGCTTCCTCAGAGTGTCCCTTGAGAAGAAAGTCGCCTTGCCTCCAGGAATTCCCATTTGATTAATTAAAACTTCCGGGCTGAATTGCCGTGGTCCATATATAATACTTCTTCTCCTTCCTGACGTTTCGTTGCCTACTGTGGGCAACATCTTCCTAGGTGAATTGGCGACTGGCTGCTAGGCTCGCTCGCTGTAAAACACTGGCGACATACGTCAGGGGTAGAGGCAGTGTAAGCAGCGGAGCGGCTGTTTCTGCGCTGACCTGTGGTGTTGGCAGTGGGGCCTGTCTTGACGAGCTGTCCTCAGTGAGCGTCGCTGGCTACAGAGACGCTCTTTGTATCTTCATCGGCACTGCGGGAGAGAACTACTCCCGCAGTAGGTCGGGCCAACGTGTTGTCGGCCTGTGGTGGACCTGTTGACCCAGCCCACGAATTAGATGGCTGTCGGAGTGTTCTGCGTTGTTGTAGAACACCCTGGCGATTTGCCGGAAGCGATCCCGCAGGAAAGGGATCCCTGCTTCCTCGCGGAGCAGCCTCGTGGGGGAGCGAGGCGGTTTGTGGAGGGCAAGTCGCAGTGCCCTATTCTGGACGCGTCGGAGCGTCGCAGTGTGCGTCGCTGCTGCGTTACCCCACTCCACGGCCCCATATTCCAGAACCGGCCGTACCGAGGCCAGGTACATGGAGAGGCCGTGGAGTGGAGGTAGTGCAGACGAGGAGTTGAGCAGCGGGTACAGCGCACGTAGTCTCCCCACTGCTTTACCCTCTGACGTCGTGGACGTGGGGCAGCCACGTCAGGTTCCTGTCCAGTGTGACACCGAGGTATTTGCCGGTCCGCAACCGTGGGATGTGGTCCCCCACGATCGTGATCGGCGGCAGGTGCGGAGGTAGCCGCTTCCTGCTGAAGACGACAGCCTGGCTCTTCGCAGCGTTGTACTTTGGGCGCCATTTCGTGGACCAGGCGCCCAGGACGTCACATCCGAGCTGGAGGCGGCGGCGCCTCTCGGCCGCATTCGTGCCGCTGATGAATAACGCCGTGTCGTCAACATAAAGCGCTAACTCCACGCGTGCCACACGCGGTGCGTCGG
This sequence comes from Schistocerca serialis cubense, assembly GCF_023864345.2. Lineage (NCBI taxonomy): Eukaryota > Metazoa > Arthropoda > Insecta > Orthoptera > Acrididae > Schistocerca > Schistocerca serialis. The sequence continues at coordinate 62,730,740 of NC_064638.1, read as the reverse complement.
CTGTGTACAGGGAGTACAGCAGGGGGCCGAGAACCGACCCCTTACGCACTCCCGCTCGAATCTGCCGATCGGTGGAGGTGCCATCATCTGTGCGGACGTGGAATGTGCGCCCCGAGAGATACGAGCGCAGTAGGACCACGTGCGACGTCGCTACCCCGTGTACAAAAAATCTGTACACGAGGCCGTCGTGCCACTCGCAGTCGAAGGCCTCGGAGACGTCGAGAAGCTCCGCCCCTAGGTACTCCCGCGTCTCCAGCGCTAGCATCGCCTGCTTCAAGAGGTGCAACAGCTGCTGGGTGGTCGGCTGACCGCTACGGAACCCGAACTGTTCCTCGGGGATGAGCTGTTGCTCCGTCACGTGGCGTAGCAGCCGCTCCACCTACAACCTCTCAAAGACTTTTGAGAACGACGGGAGCAGGCTGATCGGCCGGTAGTTCGCTGCCTGACGTGGGTCCTTGCCGCTCTTGGGGACGGAAATTTTCCGCGAAAGCGTCCGTAAGGATGCGGGCTTTCGTATCCGGCTCGCAGACAACGTTCACACCCACGTGGACGGGCGGGACTCGCTGGTGACGGTGAAGGAAGCGCCTGGCGGTCCGCCAAGCACTGCCATCTGTCATCGTTAGGGTGGCCACAAGGCCCGACCAGTCACGATTCCGGCGATCATCTATGACGGCCCGAGTCTTTCGCTGCGCCCTGTTGAGGCGACGCTTCGTCTCGGACAGCCGGCTCAACGACCGCAAAAGCGATCGGAGCTCGGCTGCGTCGGGAGCCTAGGGGGCGGCGGGGGCCGCTGGGGAAGCCTCCGCTACGGGGGCAGCTCGTTGCGACCGCTCCGTGGAACACCGGCAGCTAGTTGCACTGGCGGCGCAACACGACTTGCCGGCTGCTGCCGCGGCAGAGAGTCGACGGCAGTCCGTTACCCAGCCGCAGGGTGGCCCGGCCCGGGCGCTGGCGGCGCCTGCGTGGGGCGGCATCCCGCGCATCAGACGTGGCTGCCTCGGTTGCCACACGCCCGGGCGAAGCCGTGGACGGCGCAGTCGGCTGCTGCCGCTCGCCAGCGGCCCGCTCGGTTCGCTGAGTGGAGGAGGCAGACGGTCCGCCCTCGGTGGCGGCAGCAATGCTGGTGGACGGGTGCACTTTACGAGAACGAGCAGCCACGCCCCGTTGCTGGTTTCGGCGCAGTTTGAAGGCCGAACAGCCTCTGTAATTGGAACATGCGGCCCCCTGCAGTTGCAGCACGTCGGTGAGCCAACAGGATTTTTTCTCGTGCTGTCCCGCGCACAGTACGCAGCGGGGTAGCATGGAGCAGAAGCGAGAGACGTGGTCCAGCCTCTGGCATGAGAAGCACTGGGCCCTCTTGTCTTTGGCCCGAAGCGGCTCCCTCGAAACCTTCACACGGCCGACTGGCTGCACCTGGAAAATCTTCCGGTTTTCCAGGTTTTCAACGACAACAACCTGGTGCAGCGGAAGTTGAGTTCGAGGGGACTTCATCAGACCGGTAGACCGGATGCCAAAGCCGATGTTCTCGAGCTCCCCTCGGAGGTAGTCCGCGCCAAACTTGAGGGGAAGGTGGCGGAAAACCACCTTCAGAAGTTTGGGCAGCTCGGAAGGGTGCGTGTAGCACGAGAGGCTATCCTTGCAGGTGGTGTCCATCACCGGTCGGTACGCTTCATTGGTCGTCACTCTGACCTTGTATAGGTCACGGCCGGCGGCCTTGACAATTGTGGACGCGGCCACCCTGTCAAGTTTCTGCTGGAAATCCATATAGACGCCGTCCCATTGGACAACGATAGACGTCGGGGCGGCGCCAGAGGCACGTCGCCGTCCTCCGGCGCGTCTACACTGGCGCCCGCAAACGCGTTGGCGGTCGGCAGCGGCTGCGTTTGCTGCAGCGCGGTGTGCCGCCTGGGTGGGGCAACAGAGCCGTCCGCATCAGGCTGCCGGGAGGCAGCAGGCGAACGAGGGGGTGGCTGCGTCTTCGTTGTCGGTCTCGGCTTGGCGGTGCTCCGGGAGGAGCCCGCGACCGTCTTCACAGCCTCTGTGGTAGAGGCGCGGGAGGCCCTAAATGCCTTCTTCCTCGGCTTCGCGCTGTCAGAGGTCAGGGAGGAGTTATCGGAATCGTCGTGCGTCACAGCCCGGCGCTTTCTGGGTGCGCGTGCATCGTCGGGGTCGATGTCGCGACGCTCTGCCTCGGCAATCGCCTCAGCAAGATTTGCTTCCGGCAGTTCGATGGCGTCCATCTCGGTGGCCTCTGCAGCTGACTGTGCCTCCGTCCAGACCGCGGGGTTTCCCCTAGTGCAGGACGGGGCATCAACTGATGTCATCATGATCCCCGACTCTACACTAACGCCATCGACAAGGTTCGGCCTGTTTTTACCTACAGGGTCTGAGAGATCTCCATCGCGTGTGGTCTGCCGAAGTAGGTGCTCAAGACAGTTTTCAGAAAACATATTCAATAGTCTGAGATTTGGTATTCTCGGCACACTCTTGTCGCTGAGGGTCACGGAATATTAAATTCCCTAACGATTTCCGAAATGGAATGTCCCATGTTTCTAGCTCCAGCTACAATTCCGCGTTCAAAGTCTGTTAATTCCTGTCGCGCGGCCATAATCACTGCGGAAGGCTTTTCACATGAATCACGTGACTAAAACTGACAGCTCCGTCAAAGGATTGCCCTTTTATACCCTGTGTGCTTGGTATTACGGCCATCTGTGTATGTGTACATCGCTACGCCATTTTTGTTACAGTGTAAACGAGTCTGAGGTGAGAATATTTTTAAATGACTGTAACATAATTTTTATTATTTAACCTAGGACCTATAGTCGTACAGAAATAACTGAAACATCCAAACCCAGATGGATCAGCAGAGCACAGTATTTTGAAAGAAACGTCTGAAAATTAGTCCTCCTTTTGTTTCATACAAACGTAACATAATTTCTACACTGCACTTTGCCTTGTATTGAAATGGAGAGCTTTTGTCTTAAAGAGAAGGTTGTAATGGTGCGCTATACTAATAATATACGTTGATAGCTTAAAATGTTCGTCAAGTTCCGTGTTTTGCTTGCGGTTAGAAAAGTTGTCATTTGCTTCTTACATTTGTTTTCAGTTTGAAGCTAATGTTGGGTCATGAAAACATAGCCTATTTCCACACATGCAGCATTTTGTTCTTAATAAGAAAAGCTTAGAAAAAATAAGCAATCAATACGTTGCGGCGGCTCCGGTCCTAGTTAACTTTTCCGATATTATCGAGGTATCGACAGAATTTCCGATATTTGTACTGATACCAAATATCGCATCGATTATGGTTCCGAACACCTATAACTGTAAGTCTCAGAGCTGGCCAGAATCACAGTCCCGAATGACCTATAGTTTGTCGTTCACATTACATTAACCCTATTCCATTCACACCACGGGGAAGGTTCTGGGACCTGCTAATAAGTCATGAAATATCATTTTGTGTAATTGCAACACAATGAAATTACTAAACATTGTGGAAAGTACATATACTAGGCTCACAATGGCAAGCTTATTTATATCGTGGTCTTCTTGGGCCCACATTGTTATGATGTTTATGTGTAGTGGAACAGTTGTTAACTCACTTTTGGAAGCTATTTCTGTTGTGACGTATTTATCCCATTAATCAGGACGGAAAGTTTAACTGCAGCCTTTGGAATCAGTAACATAACGGCTGCACTAGTTGCACCAATGTTATACACGGACATTATCACTGCATTTATTTCCTCGAGATATATCTATTTCGGCCAGGACTGTGTTGACTGTGGCAATCCTTTAGACGCCTACTAACTGATTCTGGTCGTTTCCCCACTTTTAAGTGAGTGCCTCGAAGCATTTTTTAATTTATTTATTGCTACGTTGTCGGGACCTGCCCTCTTGAATCTCTTTTCCAAATCATTTAACATGCAAGTGGCTCAATACTGCAGCGCAGCTAATAGCATTTCGTGCTGTAGATCACAAGTTCAAACACAGCCACTAGCATTGATTTGCTATTAAGTATTTATAGGTTGAGAAAGGGTCTTGAATTGTGTAATGTTTGTGATGTTTGTGTATTGTGGAATATTCAATGTATGTGTAAATACCAGCATTCTGAAGTATTCGCTGTTTATATCAACACCAGCATTCTACAATATCTGATGTCTGTATAAATAGGTACACTCTCCTTCCAAGAGTCCACTTCTGTTGTAGCTCCACGTCGACGTCAGTAATAAAAATTGCTTCAGTTCTAACTGGTCTATTGCGCTGATGACCCTGCCTTCGGATTTGGACTTGACTATGGTTTCGATGTGACAATATTACAAAAAATTAGTGTTCAAATTGCAGTCTTAAAGTAATTTGCAGCGAAGCAGTATGTTAATAGAACATTGCTCTGGCATTATTCCGGATTACTAATACGTGGGGTTTTACTAGTCATGCAAGGATCTAAGAATTGGAACATAAGAAGCACGTAAATTAATATTTTCTTATAACGCACTATGAACAAAATTTTATATTGATACAGCTACACTTACATGCAAAAGATAGGTTCTTTATGTATCGACAGCAGCGGCGTTTCCGTAGATTTGTCAATGCTAACAAACAAGCAACAATGAGTGAAATAACCGCAAAAATCAATGTGGGACGTTCGACGAACGTACCCGCAAGGACAATACGGCGAAATTTGGCGTTAATGGGCTGTGGCAGTAGATGACTGACTTGAGTGCCTTTATTAACAACACGACATCGCCTGTAGCTCCTCTCCTGTGCTCTTGACCGTATCATTTTCACCCTGGATAACTGGAAAACTGTGCCCTGCTCTGATGGATCCCGATTTCAGTTGGTAAGAGCTCATGGTAGAGTTCGAGTGTGGTGCAGACCCTACGAATCCATGGGCCCAAGGTGTCAACAAGACACAGTGTTGGCTGTTGGTGGCTCCATAATAGTGTGGACTGTGCTCAAATGGAATCGACTGGCTACCCGGTTATGTTTGCTACTTGGAAAACAATAGCAACCTTTCATGAACTTCATGCTCCCAAACAGCTACGTAATTTTTATGGTTGACAATACGCCATGTCAGCGGGTGACAGTTGTTTGCGATTGGTTTGGCGAATATTCTGGGCAGTTCAAGCAAACGATTTGGCCACCCAGATAGCCTGACATGAACTCCATCCAACACTTATGGTATATAATCGAGAGGTAAGTTCGTGCACAAAACCCTGCATCGGCAACACTTTCGTAGTCGTAGGTGGCTGTAGAGATAGCATGGCTCTTTCTGCTGGGGACCTCCAACTACTTGTTGAGTCGATGCTACGTTGAGTTGCTGCACTACGCCGAAGAAAAAGAGCTGCGACACGATATTAGGAGGTACGCCATGACATTAAGCCGCTTGCTCGCGTCCGTCTGTATAGGCAGGCTAGTCTCAGGAAATTCTGTGGCGCTTTTTACCCGATTTTTACTAACAGATACGCTGATTCGTGAGGAAGGTTTTTGCATGTAGTTTATATACATTTCATACATACTGTCTGAATTACGACGAATTGATGTTAAACTGTGAAAGCGATACCATTGTCACCTACCAAACAGCGGCCACAACCAGAGACAGCAGCAGTGTTTCGTGAATGCAGTAAGCAGGACCTAATTCGTAATATCTCATGTGGTGGTGTAGTGAGCGGTAGAACGTGTGGCTGGAAGCCTCAAGGCTGTATGATCAAATCCCGGAAGATTTCCCTCTTTCCACTCTGTCTCTTAACCTAGAATCACTTCTCAATGATCTGGCGATAAGCATTTCGAAATATGGCTACAGTTTCAGTCTGCCAGTGACTGCTTCCCTCAGATTAGCAGTCGCAGCTCGCACGCTCAATTCACTGCAGATTCCTTGAACAATGGGCAGTCAGTTACTCTACACTGAAGTATCGTAGTAAATATGGGCAATGACGGAAAGATAACCACTTCATCATCAGGCTGTGATGAGACACAGTTTGAAATAATGAACCAATAAATCCCCTCCAATCATTTGAGAACAATTGCATTGCGAAAAAAACATGCGAATCCCAAATATCTGATGTTTTATTTTTGTTCTATTAGTAAATTTTTTTTCAAAAAGCGGCTTTGCTTAATGCTTTTATTTTTTTTACTAATAACAGGATAAAATAGTTGTAATATCAATTACCCGTTGCAACAATGCTAAAACCGTCCGTTTTTAAATAAAACTTTTTTTAAGGTTCAAATGGTTCAAATGGCTCTGAGCACTACGGGACTTAACATTTGAGGTCAACAGTCCCCTTGACTTAAAACTACTTAAACCTACTTAACCTAAGGACATCACACACATCCATGCCCGAGGCAGGACCTGCGACCGTAGCACCAGCACGGTTCGGACTGGAGCGCCTAGAACCGCTCCGTCATAGCGCCCGGCTTTTTTTTAAGCAACGAGTGTTTTCTATTCGTAAAATTTGCATTGCTTTGAAGTATTTTGTTATAAAAGAGAACGGGAAAAACAATCAATTCTATGTTAATAACAATACCGACAGAAACGGGCAACAAACGAATAGTATAAGAATCGGTAATAATGTACCTGTAATGTACCTGTTACCATGTGGCGTGGCCTATAATATGGTATGCGTGTACATGCAGTGTGCAGGACTTGCGCTATCTGGTCTACGTGGCAGTTTCACACTGTCATAGTCGAACATCAGTTGTTTTACAGAATGGAACCATTCCTCGTCTGAGGTATTTTTTTGAAGTGTGCTATCATCGACGTACGCTAGTCCATTTGCTTTAAAAGGTTAAAAATGGGAGAAGTCACAACATATTTGCGACATCATGTAAGGGGAAAACTTGGAACTTAACAGTTCACTCATAGTTTAAAAGAAAAAACAACACAAAACAACTCATCTACTGCCTGTATACATAACATGCCTTTATCTGCTTTTAACAAGTGAAAACGGTCAAATTAACCCGAAAAATAGAGTTCTTCAACCTCAGTTTTCACCCTATAGTGCTGACTTTTTGCAATTCCCAAGTAGTGGTACGATCCGCTACTACAACACGATTTTTGAGCAGAGTTACAAAAATTTCCAATCAATAGGAGAACACTGGGGATATTTTGTAGTAGTCAACCACGTTTCACCGGTCGAGAAAAGCGGCGAACCGTACATGGACTGAGTCTTTTTCTGTTTGCCTATTAGTTCAATATTTTGATTCTTTGTGTTTTGAAACTGAGAGAGAAAAAAATTTTTCAATCTTTGTTCGGTTTCCATTCTTATTTACAGAACATAATAGGAACAAAAAACCGAAAATCGGTTATTTCTTAAACCAGTTATTTTGAGCGGTTTTCACAGTCCAGTTAAACTGACCTTGGGGATATAACCGAAAACCAGTCGTTTCAGCAGTAATCGCCATCGTTACTGTCAGCTTTCTGCCTTTCTTGAATCAAACCCAGATATGGACGCAGTTCTCTATGCGGTGTAGAGAGTCCACAGCAAAGAACTGCGGCATTGAGCCTCGACAACGCATCACAGTGCGTGCTTAGCTTCACAACGGAAGTACTGTTAACACAAAATAAACAACTTCATTTCGCCAGTTCCTCATCTCCTTCCTTCCAAACTTCACAGACGTTCTCCTGCATAACTTCCAGAAAGTATGCTGCGGAGACATTGCCAAGCCAAAACCTGGAGGATGTCTACAGAATGAATTTTCACTCTGCAGCGGAGTGTGCGCCGATATGTAACTTCCTGGCAGGTTAACACTGTGTGCCTGAACGAGACTCGAACATGGGATCTTCGCCCTTCACACAAAAGCGCTCTACCAGCTGAGCTACCCAAGTACGAGTCATGACCAATCGTCTCAGTTGGAAGAGCACTTGCACGTCGAAGGTAAAAGGCCTCAGGTTCCAGTCTCACTCCAGCACACGGTTTTAACCTGCGAGGAAGTTTCATATCAGCGCATACTCCACCTCAGGGTGAAAATTCATTCCATAAACGATCTAAACTTGTATTGTCATGCGTGGTTTATTATTATTATTTATTTGCATCATCTCTGCCAGTCTCTGGTACAAACTTAATCATTCACACACACATACATCCATGATTCGCATACAGTTTTTGGTTCAAATGGCTCTGAGCACTATGGTCATGAGTCCCCTAGAACTTAGAACTACTTAAACCTAACTAACCTAAAGACATCACACAACATACAGTTTTTGCATTCGTAGTAAACATATTTCTAACATCGCGATATGCTCCCATTATTGTCATGAGATATCACTCTAACGTCCAGTTCAATATCGAACACGTAGCATTCATGCCTCCAGTCAACTTTCCTGTCGTGTGCCACTTACAGCGCAAAAGTTATATGGAAGTGACGATATTCAGTTTGTTAACGTTGTTATCTGGAATTTATTCATAACTCCACGCAGTAGCCCGCTAACAAAATACGCTACGCCACACAAGCTGTCTGACTGTACATACTTAATGCTACCTGTGCGTAGTCGAGCTGGGTCACTCGTGTGCGAAGGCAAATCAGAAAGTCTTTGCCACTATTTTCTATAAGCAACATAGTTCCCACACCTATTCATACATTTGTCCCATTGCAGCATTAAATTTGATGTGCCCCTGAAACAGAATTTGTCTGGCCGATTATGGAACCACCTTCGGACTGCTGTCTTGGTTTATTGTTACTTGTGAATCGCTGTTCTGCCAGGAAATTCTTCAGTGGTGCTAAAACGTGGAAATCAGTATGGACGAGGTCTGGACTCTATGGTGGGTGGTCGGGAATGGCTGGAGCTTTTTGGATGTTCTGATTGCCACCCCTCGGCCTTCGCCTGACGGCAGCCCTCTGGTGTGACGGTGTGGAACAAAAACTGTCGACATTGACGGTTGCACCTTGTGGCACGAAATCCGGCATGAGGCAGTCCACGGCTATCTCAAATGGCCATTAACATCACTTTCCCAACAGATGGCGCTGAACGGAATTTTTTTGTCACAGGCGAACTTGGATGTTACCACAACATGCTCTGCTGCTTGAATTCCGGTGTGAAATGCAGTATCCAAGTTTTATCGCCAGTAATATGGGGGTACAGGGAACTTTGACCCTCCTTGGACAACCACTGCAGATGATTCAGTGAAGACGTCATTCGCTTGCCTTCCATCATGTCACCCACTGACATGAAACCTTTCGGTACCATAATGACCCTTGTCCGATGTCGTAAGCACTCCCATACAATATGCCAAGCTCTCGGGAAATGGTCGTGATTTGCACGCACCGATCTGCTTTCAACATTGCATCCGCGCGGGATTATGGTCATCAGTCAGCAACACACGCGGCCTCCACGATCACTCATTGAGATGCAAGACCTCATGGCCTTTGTCGAACTAACAACACCACCACGACCTCACAGTTCCCAGAGCGAGGCAGTTTTCCCCATATGTGGGCTGCACGTCCCTGTAGAACTGGGAGGCTGTTCGTCCCTTGCTCCACAGAAAACAAATCAAGCTTCGTGGCTCAGCGCCGTGCGGCGGAGCTACCGAAAGATAAGGCCGGAACGAGCCAAGATGAGTCCAACGCTGGGAACACATATGTTGACTTCGCATTTATAACCGTAATTTGGCTAGAAAAATTAATGGCAAGGACTTGCTGATTTGCTCTCATATATGTAGTGTCCCCCGTCGCGTTTTTCAATCTGTATCTGAAGGATAATTTCGACAATCACTGTAGGGAATTTGATACGGTCTCACTGATAGACAGACTGTTTTATTTACGATGAAGGCTTCTGTCTAAAATTTATTGCCGCAACGCCAGACAACTCGTCCGGCTGTAGGCACAAGGGGAACCCGTCGTAGGTGGCTCTCTGGCACAGTGGAAACTTGGTAGATTGAAAGAAGAGCGAAAATAAAGGGACATGTACTTTAACTTACAGTCAATAGTTTTGGAGAAAATGACATTACAGCTTTCGACACGACTTCATCAGTTCAGTAGCGCATCGTACACTACTGGCCATTAAAATTGCTACGCCACGAAGATGAGGTGCTACAGACTCGAAATTTAACCGTCAGGAAGAAGGTGCTGTGATATGCAAATGATCAGCTTTTCAGAGCATTCACACAAGGTTGGCGCCGGTGGCGACACCTACAACAAGCTGACATGAGAAAAGTTTCCAACCGATATCTCATACACAAACTGCAGTTGACCGGCTTTTCCTGGTCAAACGTTGTTGTGATGCCTCGTGTAAGGAGGGGAAACGCGTACCATCACGTTTCCGACTTTGATAAAGGTCGGTTTGTAGCCTATCGCAATTACGGTTTATCGTATCGCGACATTGCTGCTCGCGTTGGTTGAGATACAATGACTGTTAGCAGAATATGGAATCGGTGGGTTCAGGAGGGTAATACGGAACGCCGTGCTGGATGCCAACGGTCTCGTATCACTATCAGTCGAGATGACAGGCATCTTATCTGCATGGCTGTAACGGATCGTGCAGCTACGTCTCGATCCCTGAATCAACAGATGGGGACGTTTGCAAGACAACAACCATCTGCACGAACAGTTCGACGATGTATGCAGCAATATGGACTATCAGCTAGGAGACCATGGCTGCGGTTACCCTTGATGCTGCATCACAGACAAAAGCGCCTGCGACGGTGTACTCAACGACGAACCTGGGTGCACGAATGGCAAAACGTCATTTTTTCGAATGAATCCGGGTTCTGTTTACAGCATCATGATGGTCGCATCCGTGTTTGGCGGCATCTCGGTGAACGCACATAGGAAGAGTGTATTCGCCATCGCCGTACTGGCGTATCACCCGGCGTGATGGTATGGGGTGCCATTGATAACACATCTCGGTCACCTCTTGTTCGCATTGACGACACTTTGAGCAGTAGACATTACATTTCAGATGTGTTACGACCCGTCGCTCTACCTGCGAAACCCTACATTTCAGAAGGATAATGCACGACCGCATGTTGCAGGTCCTGTACGGGCCTTTCTCGATACAGAAAATGTTCGACTGCTGCCCTGGCCAGTACATACTCCAGCACATCAATTGAAAACGTCTGGTCAGTGGTGACCGAGCAACTGGCTCGTCACAATACGCCAGTCACTACTCTTGATGAACTGTGGTATCGTGTTGAAGCTGCATGGGCAGCTGTACCTGTACACGCCATGCAAGCTCTGTTTGACTCAATGCCCAGGCGTATCAAGGCCGTTATTCCGGCCACAGGTGGTTGTTCTGGGTACTGATTTCTCAGGATCTATGCACCCAAACTGCGTGAAAATGTAATCACATGTCAGTTCTAGTATAATATAGTTGTCCAATGAATACCCGTTTATCATCTGCAGTTCTTCTTGGTGTAGCAATTTTAATGGCCAGTAGTGTCCCCAACCTAAATTATACTAAGGACAAAGACACACACCCATGCCCGAGGGAGGACTCGAACCTCCGCCGGGATCAGCCGCACAGTCCATGACTGCAGCGCCTTAGACCGCTATCTAATTCCGCGCGGCTGTAGTTAACTGCCAAAGCATTTGCAACAAAGTGCCAGAGTTCGATGTGCATCTGGAAAGCAATGAAGCCTACAGAATCTGAGGTACAGAAAAATGTTTGACGCCTGACATTGATATCTATAACGTTTTGGGAAAAGTTTAACTTTGTATAAAAAAGATAGGGTAGTGGGAAATACGGTTGGTGTATTTGTCGTAGTAAACAAGGATCACAGACCCGCCGAGACAGAATTTGAAGCTGAATGAGAGATTCTTTGGGCAAGACTCTTTAGGCAAAATGGCAATTGGATCATTCGATCGACCAGCAGATTGACGTTCTATAGTAAGCGAAAAGTTTAGAGAAAACCTCATTTGTTTGCACGTAAGTTCCCCAATCATGCTGTAATCATTGATGGAGATTTTGGTCATGCAGCAACCCAATGGTAAAATTACAATTTTGGTAGAAACGATCATGACAAATCATCCTTGGAAATGTTATCCAATCCCTTCTTCGAAAACTACTTAGAACATTAATATTGCAAACGGACTCTTGCACACCTACTTTTGTGTACAGTCACAGCTACCGAAGCAAAAGGTAAAATATTTAACTCTAGTTCATAAATGCCTCTACAAAGGAAAAACCCAGAAGAATTACCCCACTTTAATTTTCGTACCATGTAGAACATACCCTGAGCCAAAATATAATCTGATATCTCGAACAAAATGACAAAATGACCTAGCTCGTGCCAGCCAGCATGGCTTCCGTATACATCGAACATGGGAGACACACAACTGGGGCGAGTCTATTCCGTATCTCGAGACCTGCCTTGTGGTGGCGCTCGGTCTGCGATCACACAGTGGCGACACGCGGGTCCGACATGTACTAAAGGACCGCGGCCGATTTAAGCTACCACCTAGCAAGTGTGGTGTCTGGCGGTGACACCACAAGGACAAAGACAGAATATTTAAAAATTGCGAAGAACTGCAATAATTGTCACAGGTTAGTTTTACATGTGAGAGAGTGTTACAGAGATGCTGAGGGAAGTGAACTGGCCGACTGTTGAAGATACACGTAAGGTATCCAACGAAAGCCTACTTAGAAGGTTTCAAAAACGGCTTTATCTGATGACTCTAGGAATCTACTAATACCCCCTACATATCAGTCTGATAAGAATTGTGAGGACAGTTAATTATTGTACCCTTAGAGACTTTTAAACAATCATTCTTCCCACGTGAACGGAATGGGAAGAACCCCTAACAAAATGGCACAATGGGACAGACTCTCTATAATGGACTTAAAAGTGGTTCGTGGATATAGCTGAAGACGTACATTGGATAACATATGAGAAATCGTATTTGCTTCCGCAAGAGAACTGAAAATGGCAATCAAATAACTGAGGCAGGTTTACGTCTACATTGTACGGTGTAAGATGAGTGACCAAGCACAGGTAACAGACATCTGTCAGAGAAAACGCCGCAAAATTGTCTGTCACAGGGCTGCAGCGAGTGCTGAGAAGGCTCACATTACCATCGCACCTGTGACAAGCCGAGTGCCACTTCAGCGTTGATGGTTCTCCCGTTAGTAAATATTCCTACAGAAATTTCTTTTTTAACACCAAGTTTTGTTTTGGAGCAGCAAGGTCTGTCTGCTCAACCTGCTTTCATCTCCCAAACACCTTAAAGAAAGAAGGAGAGAGTACCTGTTTCTGGGAATATCTGAAGAAGCGTTCCTGTTTCCTTGGAAAATGGTTGCTGTGAGCATGAAATGAAAATAACTTGCCGGCTGATGCCTCATAATCACATTTTGACTGCTGATTCAGCAGATAGACGTTAGATAAAAAACTCATTAAGAGCCTTTCAGTTGATGCTGAACCTTATTGCTACTATTAAGAATTTATAAATTTTGCCTATCTACTATTTATCGTAATACATGAAAACCAGTATTGGAGAACTTGAACAGTCCGAGGAGTGTAGTACACACTGTCAAACTGTCAGCAGGGGTGTAAGGGCGGCGGCATCCGATGTTCAGCACAGAAGTCCGAACGCGGCATCACCAAGAGCGATGGTGCTGGTTCATCTGAAGGACTGCAAGATATATCTTTCATGAAGAATTTCGACCATCAATCCCTCTGAAATACACTCCCTCAACGGTGTTAGCCGGCCGGAGTGGCCGAGCGGTTGTAGGCGCTTCAGTCTGGAACCGCGCGACCGCTACGGTCGCAGGTTCGAATCCTGCCTCGGGCATGGATGTGTGTGATGTCCTTAGCTTAGTTAGATTTAAGTAGTTCTAAGTTCTACGGGACTGATGACCTCATAAGTTAAGTCCCATAGTGCTGAGAGCCATTTGAACCTCAACGGTGTTAATGTGTGCCTAGCGTATTGCAGAAGAGACAATAACATTGACACAGTCGATTTTGAAACTATTCTTAATATTGTTTGTGAAAAACGACATTTTCCAATTACAAAGTATCACACAATGGAAGAATAAGAGGTGTTTATATCAAATCTCTAAAAAAGATTTATGTGACTCCTTGCTATATTCGCAACAGCTTCTCGGATATAAAATAACTGGTGGGCTAAAAGCTCTTAGAGAAGTCAGTGAGCGCGTAAGACAATAACTTCAGGGACAGAGCTTTACCGATCCCGAACACTACGTTGTTTTAGAAGTATACGGTAGTTACGAATGACAGAAGTGTTTCTGTTCCAGTATAAATAACTGCTTGATAGCTTCATTAAGATACGTTATTCGTGATGTGCACAGTTGGCCCGTATAGTGCTGTTCAGCGGTGTTTCAATTTTATTAAGGCAGATTCAGCAGTGAAATCATGGTTGTCTAATGGGAATATTTTTAATATGATCTCAAATTGGAAAATAAACTACTTTTTACAACAGACAGTGCTGAGAAAGATGTGGAAAACGATATAGAATGTCCATGAGATTGGTATGTCTCCACAGTATAAATAGTAGTAATTATCTGATAAAGTTTTTATATTGTAAAATGGTTAATTTTCCAATTCATTGTTCATTCCTCAGTAATATATTATAAAATAGTGAAGTAATTACGATACAGATTGCGCCCGTGTCTGAACAGTCAACACTGTGTTTCACAGAAATAATTCAAACACCATTTTCATCTGTCCTAAATTTCTAGAGATCTGTAATTATAACTGCATATAGCAATAGCGCTTAGCGTTCACCATTTAGCTTTCACCATTTAGCTTTTACTATTTGGTGTTTACCGATAGTTATTCAGCGTTTACTGTCTACCATATAGCACTTACCATTTAGTGTCTACCATTTAGCTTTTAGTGTTACCTGTTCAGTGTTTAAAGTCAAGCATTTAGTGTTTACGATTAACTTTCAGCATTTACTGTTTAGCGTTTACCACTGATGGTAGTATTTACTGTTTAGTGTTTGTGGTACCACATTTACCATTTACCATTATGTGTTTTATGTTTACCTTTTAGTATTCACTGGAAAACGAAACTCATCTATTTCCACCATCTTGGAATTTTTTTACTTCTCTATGACTGGTCCGAAGAAATAGAGGTACATTATAAAGCATACAATCGCTCTCTACGTAAGTTATGTAACTTGAATGCCATTTTATATTGGAAATAATGCATATATTTGTATTTCAAATACATATCGAAATTTTTGACTTTCCAGTGTAGGCTGAATGTTTTACTGCATCTCTGACACGTCATTTAAGTATTACAAAGAATGGAAATGAGCGTATGGCACCGTTGGCCCGAGAAGCCCCATCTGGGGAAGTTCGGCCGCCAAGTGCAAGTCTTACTTCAGCAGAAGCCACACTGGGTGTCTTGCCCGCCGGTGATGAGGATGGAATGATGATGAGGACAACACAACAGCCAGTCCACGAGCGCTGAAAAATCTCCAGCCCGGCCGGGAATCGAACCAGGGCCCGCTTGCACCGGGAAGGGGGGGGGGGGCGACAAGCACGTTACCATCCAGCGAAGCAGGCGGAAATTTAAATATTACTCTCTGACTGGTTGGAAAGATGAGAGAATTGTTCTGTTTCCGTCATCTTGGTATTTCAATATTCTGACAGAGGTAAGGAGTACTATAGTGTGAACGGTAGGAGATACAGTGGACTGGGAGGGGAGAGGGCAAGGGAGAGTGTTTTTAACTTTCTGTTTACAGGATGTATTGTTTTAATACTTTTATCCGATTTCTTGGTAAGTGGCGGAAGAGGGGGTTGGGCTATGAAGCACAGCTCAGCTAAGTCACTTCACGCCTGGTCACACTTTGTCGCTGTGTTAGCGGTTCTACGTGCCTCAGCCGTGATTGTTGTCGCAAACCTCATCTGTCCGGAGTGTTTAGGCAAAATGTCAACAGTACTGCCCATTGGCTTATTTCCTTAGCACACTGGTTGTGCTGCTCCCCACTGCCTAGATGTGGCTCGCAAAAAATAAAAAGAAATTAAATTTTGGTCGCCCACGTTTTTTGAGGAGCAGAAACACGTACGTTCGTTTCTTCCGTTCAAAATGTCTTGTTGCACAGACATCGTTCGTCTTTGTACACCATTTGGCCCAGCAAGCACTAACCTTTCTACCGAGAGTTCGTAGGTCCTGTTGTAAGTTCTTAATAAACGGTACTCGGCCGCTGTGATCGCAGAAACTGCCACAGAGAGACTGCGGGCAGGTGGCGTTGTGCGTTGTCAACTGACAAACAAAAGTGCATTATGAATGTGTGAAAAATTAAACAACGGTGGTAGAGAAAGGTCATCTGAATAAAGGCCACTGTCGTTTACTAGCCTTCCAGCGACTAAATAATCAATGCACTGCCGTTTATTGATTCGTACTACACTGTGCAATAGAAGACAGCAGTCATTACTATGAGGTACAAGAATCTTCCAGGTGTTATTCCTTCATATACTTTTTCTACATTCATAAATGAGTTTCATACGCAAATTTTCTTACAAGGCTTTATGCCGGTGTAATATTTTACCCTTGTGTATACCCTTTCGTAAACTAATGTATGATGAAGAAATGTAGCGCTATGGCTAAGCCTAGGTCGTTGTCACCATGTAAAAACAATTGCGTTAGAAATTGCAAACGGCGTCGTTTATGAGCTAAAGAAGACAACAGCTAGCCTTGTTGATTACAGACGGTATACTAACGGCAGTTTGCGAACTTGAACCGTGTGGCTGGCTGTGGTTAGGATGTAAACAATAAGTTTATTTCAACTTCCAAGCTGTTGCACGCACACATTTCTAGGTGGTTCTATAATGAAGCTAATAAACCTCGCCTTATAGGCGTCTTGACTGAAAACAAAATGTGGGGCTGCTGCAACGTGTAGTCGTCAGTTATTCTACAATTATTATATCCTCTGGGCAAAGGGCAGTCAAGTTCTAATCTTGCAGAAGTATTACAGCATCAAGGAACCTTGCAGGATTTGAGGAAGAATATTGTTAGGGATAAATGTCTCCATACACGAAAAATGTATTGACCAGCATATAGTACCTTTGCGTTCAGGGACAGAGTGAAACCTGGCAGGATTTTGGGGAGATGTTTTTAATGGTCTGGAACCGCGCGACCGCTACGGTCGGAGGTTCGAATCCTGCCTGGGGCATGGGTGTGTGTAATGGCCTTTAGGCTACTTAGGTTTAAGTAGTTCCAAGTTCTAGGGGACTGATCTCAGATGTTAAGTCCCATAGTGCTCAAATCCATTTGAACCATTTATGTTTTTAATGCGTCAACAGGGTGGCTGGCTCACCCATGATTTTTGTAAGTGGTCAGCCAGTTACATTTCGAGTGCATGCGTATAATACAATTTTATTTCTTATCTACATTCGTTTGTTTGAATAAACGTCAGGGCACTGATAACCTCGCTGTTCTGCGCCCATTAGATCCCAAAACACACACACGCACACACACACACACACACACACACACACACACACACACCTTGCAGGAATATATAGAAGGAGTTCGTAACGCCGTTATGGCTTTGGAGCTTGAGTGATGAGGAACCGATCGAAACTACTGTATTCTGCAAAGGGGCTGTGCCCGAAGACCGATCGCGCTTGATATTTTGTAATAAGCCGGTGACTTTTGCCGAATTACACAGATTAGTGCTTCAGATTGATTCGATTCGTTTCTCCGATACGAAGCGAGATGGTGCGACGTGCGTTTCAGAACAACCGAGCGTTGGACAGGTTGAGGAGAGTAGTCGGGATGCAACGTTGGTGAAGGCCAAGTGGTGTTTCCGATGCGGTGACCCTGCACAGTTGGTGAGCCGGTGTCTTGCGCCACGCAACGCACGTCCGGCCAGCTGACACCAAAAGCGTGCGGGTGCGTTGAGGTTTACATCTCATATTTAGTGCTGCAGCCGCATTAGACGTCCTGTAAATTCACTTTTGCCTCTTGTTTGTGCTGCAGTAAACCATTAATTCGTGTGTGCTTCAATTGATTCTGGCAGTAGCCTTTAATTGCTTGATTACTTTCAGTCGCAGTAGTTGTGAGTTTCCTAGCCTAAAACCGGCCTTGCAGGGATGTCGTACTGCCAGTGGGCAGGTGTTGTCTCTGATTGGTCGTTATGAGGCGCCAATCTCTGTGTAAGAGTTTTCTTGGCCCTTCCAGTTCGCCATTGTCAAGCACTAATGCGTTAATGGCCTTGTGCTGCGACTGGATTCAGCGTAGTGGTTTTATCTTGAATTACGTGGTTAGGACGTTTTCTTTTAAATTTTAGCCCAAAAAGAGGTACGAATTGTCAGTGTATTCCGGTCACAGGGGAAAACGCCGTTACTGTGCATGTTGTAAGTGTAAGGTAGGTCATGTTTGTGATGCTGAGGTTGGGGCGATGCTGCTCCTTCCGGGCGATTTCCTGGATGTCTTAACTGACAAATTAGGTGATACCACGGTATACAATAGAGGATCCGCCTTAATGACGATCTTCTGTGCGTCAGCCGACTTCTAGATGAACACCACCCATGTTGACTGGATGCTTCGTGATGGGGTTATGAGGCCGTCTGTCTCTCCTTATGCCTTCCCTATCTTTTTAGTTCCGGATGGTCAGGAATTCCGGTGTCAACCCGTGGTTGATTATAGGCTATTAAATAAGTAGTTGGAATCTGTGACTCTGTCCCACTTGCACCACTGTTTCACCTGGTTTTCTGATTCTCATTCTTTTTTCTATTCTCTATCTTAATCAGGCTTACCACCAGATCCCACTGACTGAAAATTCTAGACATGTGACAGCGTTTCGTCCGGATTGGAGTATATTCTAATTTAGCCATGTACCATTTGGCTTATGGTTTGGGGCTGCTGTTCTCTCCAGACTTCAGACGTAATATCGGGGGATGTAAAATTTAAGTCAGGTTGTTATTACTTAGATGACATGGCAATTTATAGTACTACCTTCCAACGACATTTGCAATACCTGGAGGAGGTTTTGAGCCGCTTTCTTGCCATTTGTCTCATTGTAGAGCCTTCGGGAACTAATTTAGCTAAGCACGAGATTTCTTCCCCTGATCATTTGGTTTCTGCTGGCCGGATTCGAGAAGATCAAAAAAGGAACATGTACTTGCTGATATTTCCCCCACCTAAGACCAAGAAGGGTGTCGTCCGGTTCATTATGACAGCGAACTTCCATCGAAAGTTCTTCCCTAATTTTGCCCAGATAGCGGCCACCCTTGAACCAGCTGCGTAAGAAGAATCAGACATTTGAGAGCAGGGTGTCACAGCTGTCTCCTTGATTAATCCTCCAGTGCTAGCCATTTCTGACTTCGCACATCTGTTTTGTCGTGCAGACCGACGGTTCAAAATTGGGTATCGCTGCGGTACTCTTCCAGGAAATCAGGGAGAACGTAGACCAATTGCGTACGCTTCAAGGTCCCTTTCGCCAGTAGGACTTCGATATTATGTTTACGAGTGTGAGGCCCTGATGGTAGTGTTCCCCCTCGAAAAGTTTTTCGACGTCGATCACCGGGAACTTTGTCTTGAAAATGACAACCAAGCCTTAAGTTGGGTACTCACCAGCCCCAGGAACACGGGACGAATTGTCCACTGGGCCGTGGGCATTTCTGCGGTTCGCTTTACCATCCAGCATATTAGGGGAACCGACAACGCTATGGCAGAAGCACAGAGTCAAATGTTCGAGCAGGGTTGCAGTCGCCACAATAAGGAACAGGGAGTAAGGGAACCAGGTTGGGTTACTGAGGTATTAAGCATGTTCCATAAGTTATTTAGTAATTTGGAGCACCATCGAGACCAAGACCTCGCTCTGTGTAAGATTAAACAAAATATATTATCATGCAAAAGGGAGATTGTGTTATTAGAGCAAGTGGGATAAGCAGACCAAGATTTGTGTTACGCAAGACTTGGTTGCCGGAATTTTCCATTGCTTTCATAAGTCTGTGATTGGAGGGCATTTAGCAATCTGTTGGATCCTTGCCATGGTTAGGGAATTTCTTAGTTGACCTACCTTGTATCAAGATGTATAGCATTTGGTGGGACAGTGTCATGAATGTAAAATTGCTAAACCCAGTTCCAATACTTGTAGGCGATTTTTGCAATCTTCAAGTGATCACTTACTCACGAGTACGCTCTTTGTTGATTATGTCGGCCCCTTCTAAGTAATAGTTACAGCAACCGGTACATTCTGGTCATGTGTTGATGCCTGCTCAGATTAGTCTGGTTGGTACCAAGAGGCAGGGTGACTGCTGGGTGAACTGTTCTTCACTTGTCACCGATATTTTTCATAGTTGTCACTCCCTTTACCATTGCCGTGCAATGCTCCTGTGTTCTTCTCTACAACAGGTTAAAGATTCTGCTTTAACAACGCACTTTGTCATTCGACGACTATACCATATTACCAGAAACCTTGACTTGTCGATAGAGTGAACTACAATCTGCAGGCAGCCATTATTATTTTCCATTCTCATTCACTCCACCAGTGGGTTCCTTCTGTACCATGGTTTAATTTGGCGGTTAATTACACCTACTATGAAGTTCTTAAAACCACCCCACTTCCTTGCTGTTTGCTCATGGTCTCAACTCCCCTTGACCAATCTGTGGTCAGTTAATGCCCTGTTCCCTGAGAAATGGACACTTGACCTAATTTAAGAGAACTGGAAACAAGTGTGACGAAATATTAGTATCACACACTAGAGGCAGGTGCGCCGTTTCAGTCAGGGGCAAAGCGAGTTAAAGGTGCCTGTTACTGATAAGGTTTCATCCAAAATCTTTCTGCCGGGCGTGAAGATATGGCCCCAATTTCTCATAAATTGGCACTGTGCTTTGCAGCAGCTTGTGAGGTTATCCAGGTTCTTAAGCCAGTCACCCAAATGGTAAGTAACATTTCTACTGGGAAGTAGCAAGGTCAACGGATGGAGCTAAATTCTCTTTTCCTCGTTTGACATAAATTAGCGGACGGGCTTTGTTGAGTTTTTGATGGGAAAGAATGAGCTGTGGCTCTTGATTCAGTATATCACTAGTGGGCTGGTTCCTGATCCTTGCATGTAAAATTGTCTGGCTGGTGGTATGAAACAAGCCCCAGAGATGGCGCGAGTGGTATGTCGGCATCGAGTGAGTCCACAGCATATAGACGGGGAGCTGCGCTATGGAGAGCAGCAGCAGTTACGAACTTGGAGATGATGCCGCGAGTGGCGTGTGTGGAGGCAAGGAGAGGGACTGTGTTGTGCCCTGGTCGGTGAGGCTGCCTGCCTGTGTGGTGTTTGGACGCCGGTCTCACTACTGGGAGGAGCGAAGACCTTCAGCTGCTGATTTTCATCCAGAACCTCTCGGTGACCTATGTGACCAATTCCAGTTTATGATTGTGATAAGGCACTTCGCCTGATAATTGCATGTTTACATGTAAAGGACAACGTCCTGCGCTGCTTTAAAGTTCTGGTGAAGCTTATGGACAAGAGTTCCAGCATTTGTTGAGGCGTAATTATGCTCCACTTCAGACAGCTAATGTTCTGAAGCAGTGTAATATGTGATAGTCAAAATGTTACAGAGTTGTGACTGTTAGACAGATCGCTTTGCTCTTATTATCCCAATATTCTACCTTGAGTTTGGTGGCTATTATTGATGTCCCAACAATAGTATTCATTGCCTGACTTTTGGTTGAGTTCCCAGCTTGTTGTAGCATCAATTCAAAGCAATTGCTAATGTGAACAGGCAGTGTTTGTATAGACTAATGTAGGAACGTTACTCTCACTTCCCTTAGGTGGAATTGGTTTGTTCCCCCTTTGTAATTTTTCAGCCTGGTGTGCAACAATCTGTTCATTTAGAACTGTAGTGAGTCGCAGTTGAGTCCATGTGGGGCACTGTGTGATCTGGGTAGTTAAGAGGCGGCAGTTCAGGGCAGATCTCCGCTGCCATGGCCGGTCACGGGTCTGGTGCTGCTCCCGTAGTGACAGTGAGGTGCTGGTGTTAGAAAAGGCCGAGCCATCTCATGTCGGCCTGATGGCATGTGGAGGTAGGAACTGTGAAACAGTAAAAAATTTACTGTATGTACCTTACTCTCTTATACACATATGGCTTTATTCAGACGACCGCCAACGTTTAAATTCGGACCTTATTTCGCACTGATCTCTTGGTGTTTACTCAATCATTTGTTGAGCGCCTTGGCCCGTTTCGTCTTCAATATCTTAGACTTTGTGAACACAGTAGCGCATGTTTCTTAATTACAATTGTTAATGGGAAGGTTATTAACATAGTGTAGTAAGAGCCAGGCGCGTATTTTTCAAAAATTGCAAATATTGTTCAAATTGTTTTTAAAAGATAAATTGTTATAGACAGGTGGTTTAGTGAGCGCTAGGCGGATATTTTCTTAAGTCTAAAATTCATTTATATTCTTACGAACATCAGCATTTTGGAGTACTGTGAAGTATATTAACTACAAACGGTTTACTGTGTACTAAATACTTCATTGGTGTATTTCATGTAGGAAGAAATTTGCTGCATTGGTCCGGAGATTCACTGGTTAAACTTGTACAAATGAATTATTGTCCAAACTGTGAATGATATTGCCGTTTCTGCGCTAACCATCCCACTCCATAGCCTTCTATTCTGAACTGTCCCTATGACCGCCCCCCCCTCCCCCCACCTCGTCCACACACACAAGGCACACCACTCTTTGGTCAGTTCTTGGTTGGCTACCATGGGGCCTCAGCCTTTGCAGAAACTTTTGCCTTCTGTGTTGCACGTCCATGCTCCTGCTATCCTTTTTCCGTATCTTTGGAGAACCTGTATGCGATATTTTTTGGAACGTGTTCTGAATTTTCAGTAGCCTGACATCGGAACCGGCCCCACAATTTTTTTTCTTTCTTTCCACTTCGTACTCAATCTCCTATTATTCATCCGCTTCAACGCCTGAGGTTCCTCTTTATTTGTTTCTCCTCCCTCCCTGGGTGCTCCTGAAAGCTAGTCCATGCTTCTGCCACGTGACAGGTGACTGGGTAACGCGTAATTCCCAGCCCTGGATAGACACTTAGGGTCCGCATGTACTCCATGGTACAGGACAGTCCCAGAGAGAGGTGACTGACTGCCTGAGGGTCACTCCAAAAGAAATGCACTCTATTTTTTTATAAATCCATCTTTTATTCTACACTCCTGGAAATTGAAATAAGAACACCGTGAATTCATTGTCCCAGGAAGGGGAAACTTTATTGACACATTCCTGGGGTCAGATACATCACATGATCACACTGACAGAACCACAGGCACATAGACACAGGCAACAGAGCATGCACAATGTCGGCACTAGTACAGTGTATATCCACCTTTCGCAGCAATGCAGGCTGCTATTCTCCCATGGAGATGATCGTAGAGATGCTGGATGTAATCCTGTGGAACGGCTTGCCATGGCATTTCCACCTGGCGCCTCAGTTGGACCAGCGTTCGTGCTGGACGTGCAGACCGCGTGAGACGACGCTTCATCCAGTCCCAAACATGCTCAATGGGGGACAGATCCGGAGGTCTTGCTGGCCAGGGTAGTTGACTTACACCTTCTAGAGCACGTTGGGTGGCACGGGATACATGCGGACGTGCACTGTTCTGTTGAAACAACAAGTTCCCTTGCCGGTCTAGGAATGGTAGAACGATGGGTTCGATGACGGTTTGGATGTACCGTGCACTCTTCAGTGTCCGCTCGACGATCACCAGTGGCGTACGGCCATTGTATGAGATCGCTCCCCACACCATGATGCCGGGTGTTGTCCCTGTGTGCCTCGGTCGTATGCAGTCCTGATTGTGGCGCTCACCTGCACGGCGCCAAACACGCATACGACCATCATTGGCACCAAGGCAGAAGCGACTCTCATCGCTGAAGACGACACGTCTCCATTCGTCCCTCCATTCACGCCTGTCGCGACACCACTGGAGGCGGGCTGCACGATGTTGGGGCGTGAGCGGAAGACGGCCTAACGGTGTGCGGGACCGTAGCCCAGCTTCATGGAGACGGTTGCGAATGGTCCTCGCCGATACCCCAGGAGCAACAGTGTCCCTAATTTGCTGGGAAGTGGCGGTGCGGTCCCCTACGGCACTGCGTAGGATCCTACGGTCTTGGCGTGCATCCGTGCGTCGCTGCGGTCCGGTCCCAGGTCGACGGCCACGTGCACCTTCCGCCGACCACTGGCGACAACATCGATGTACTGTGGAGACCTCACGCCCCACGTGTTGAGCAATTCGGCGGTACGTCCACCCGGCCTCCCGCATGCCCACTATACGCCCTCGCTCAAAGTCCGTCAACTGCACATACGGTTCACGTCCACGCTGTCGCGGCATGCTACCAGTGTTAAAGACTGCGATGGAGCTCCGTATGCCACGGCAAACTGGCTGACACTGACGGCGGCGGTGCACAAATGCTGCGCAGCTAGCGCCATTCGACGGCCAGCACCGCGGTTCCTGGTGTGTCCACTGTGCCGTGCGTGTGATCATTGCTTGTACAGCCCTCTCGCAGTGTCCGGAGCAAGTATGGTGGGTCTGACACACCGGTGTCAATGTGTTCTTTTTTCCATTTCCAGGAGTGTACATGTGTGACAGTTTTACAGTGTCTAGATACATCCTTCAGGAATAATATTTTCATTTCTACACATAATTTCCACCCCTCTCACCTGCCTTACGGCATCTTGGAAACAGCGCCTCTATACCCCCACGGTAAAATTCTGGACCAACCTGTTGGAGCCACTGTTTGGCATGTTGCCCAAGGGAGTCATCATCATCAAACCTTGTTCCACGAAGAGCGTCTGTCAGTTTCCCAAAGAGATGATAGTCACATGGGGCCAGGTCAGGATTGTAAGGCGGGTGTTTCAATGTTGTCCATCCGGCTTTTGTGATCGCTTCCATGGTTTTTTGACTGACATGTGGCCGTGCATTGTCGTGCAACGGCAAAACATCCTGCTTTTGCCGATGTGGTCGAACACGACTCAGTCGAGCTTAAAGTTTCTTCACTGTTGTCACATATGCATAAGAATTTATGGTGGTTCCACTTGGCATGAAGTCCACCTCTAGCAAGAGTCCTTCGGAATCGAAAAACACCGTAGCCATGACTTTTCCAGCAGAAGGTGTGGTTTTAAATTTTCTTTCACTGGGTGAATTTGCATGCTGCCACTCCGCTGATAGCCCCTTCGTCTCTGGTGAAAAATGATGGAGCCATGTTTCATCACCTGTCACAATTCTTCCAAGAAATTCATCTCCACCAATCTCGTACTGTTCCAAAAGTTCGCTGCATACCGTTTTTCTTGTTTCTTTGAGAGCCACTGTCAACATCCTGGGAAGACACCTAGCACAAACCTTTTTTAATGACAACACTTTCAGTATTCTGCAAACACTTCCTTCCTCTATCCCAACGTAGCGTGACAATTAGTTCACTGTGATGCGTCTGTCAGCAGTCACCATTCCGTTAACTCTCTGCACGTTGTCTGGAGTGTGTGCAGTACGAGAAGTGCCGCTGCAAGGACAATCCTTAATATTGCCGTGCCCTCTTTCATGACATAACCTGTTTGCCCAACGACTAACTGTACTGCGATCGACAGCAGCATCTCCATACACCTTTTTCAACCTCTTGTGGATGTTTCCCACTGTCTCGTTTTCACAGCACAAGAATTCTATGACAGCATGTTGCTTCTGACGAACATCAAGTGTAGCAGCCATCTTGAAGACATGCTGTGACGGCACCACTCACGGTAACAGGTTGAACTACACTCCTGGAAATGGAAAAAAGAACACATTGACACCGGTGTGTCAGACTCACCATACTTGCTCCGGACACTGCGAGAGGGCTGTACAAGCAATGATCACACGCACGGCACAGCGGACACACCAGGAACCGCGGTGTTGGCCGTCGAATGGCGCTAGCTGCGCAGCATTTGTGCACCGCCGCCGTCAGTGTCAGCCAGTTTGCCGTGGCATACGGAGCTCCATCGCAGTCTTTAACACTGGTAGCATGCCGCGACAGCGTGGACGTGAACCGTATGTGCTGTTGACGGACTTTGAGCGAGGGCGTATAGTGGGCATGCGGGAGGCCGGGTGGACGTACCGCCGAATTGCTCAACACGTCGGGCGTGAGGTCTCCACAGTACATCGATGTTGTCGCCAGTGGTCGGCGGAAGGTGCATGTGCCCGTCGACCTGGGACCGGACCGCAGCGACGCACGGATGCACGCAGTGCCGTAGGGGTCCGCACCGCCACTTCCCAGCAAATTAGGGACACTGTTGCTCCTGGGGTATCGGCGAGGACCATTCGCCACCGTCTCCATGAAGCTGGGCTACGGTCCCGCACACCGTTAGGCCGTCTTCCGCTCACGCCCCAACATCGTGCAGCCCGCCTCCAGTGGTGTCGCGACAGGCGTGAATGGAGGGACGAATGGAGACGTGTCGTCTTCAGCGATGAGAGTCGCTTCTGCCTTGGTGCCAATGATGGTCGTATGCGTGTTTGGCGCCGTGCAGGTGAGCGCCACAATCAGGACTGCATACGACCGAGGCACACAGGGACAACACCCGGCATCATGGTGTGGGGAGCGATCTCCTACACTGGCCATACACCACTTGTGATCGTCGAGGGGACACTGAATAGTGCACGGTACATCCAAACCGTCATCGAACCCATCGTTCTACCATTCCTAGACCGGCAAGGGAACATGCTGTTCCAACAGGACAATGCACGTCCGCATGTATCCCGTGCCACCCAACGTGCTCTAGAAGGTGTAAGTCAACTACCCTGGCCAGCAAGATCTCCGGATCTGTCCCCCATTGAGCATGTTTGGGACTGGATGAAGCGTCGTCTCACGCGGTCTGCACGTCCAGCACGAACGCTGGTCCAACTGAGGCGCCAGGTGGAAATGGCATGGCGAGCCGTTCCACAGGACTACCTCCAGCATCTCTACGATCGTCTCCATGGGAGAATAGCAGCCTGCATTGCTGCGAAAGGTGGATATACACTGTACTAGTGCCGACATTGTGCATGCTCTGTTGCCTGTGTCTATGTGCCTGTGGTTCTGTCAGTGTGATCATGTGATGTATCTGACCCCAGGAATGTGTCAATTAAGTTTCCCCTTCCTGGGATAATGAATTCACGGTGTTCTTATTTCAATTTCCAGGAGTGTAAGTTTGAAAACAAGCAGGAAGGATGTATCTACATACTGTAAAACGTTCACACATGCAAAATGAAAACTATTCTTAGAAAAATAGTGTGCATTTCTTTTGGCGTGGCCCTCGTACCTTCACAAATTTCCAACTGGCGCCTCTGTCAGGAGCTTTGGAGGTGTGACATGAGGTGTGAACGATCACCTAAAGTGGGCATGCCACCCCTCTGAGGGGGGGGGGGGGGGGTGGGGGGGAGCAGTTGGAAGCAGGACGCTATTGCATCTGAGACGCTGGCAAGCACGGAGGATTTGCTCACAATGAACCAGTCACCATCTCAGTCTATATCTACTAAATGCAGATGGAATGAAGATAAACATTCTCAGACTCTCTCTCAGCTTCACTTCAGGTCCTTGCGGTGTCACATATCGAAGAAGGTCAGTCCTTCTCTACAGTTAATCCATTTAATATTCAGAGAGGTGCTGATGCAGTTAGCGGACCTGTGAAATCCTGCTCTCGTTTATGTAACGGCAATTTGCTTAGGAAGACTAATTGTGTTACTCAAGCCCAACGACTGGTGGCAGTTTCGCTCCTCCATGACTCACCTGTTCATGTTGAGGCCCATCGAAAGCTGAATTTTTCGCGTGTTGTTATTTGCAATCAGTTGCTCGATGATCTGACCATCGTCAATGAAGTCCATTAGGTAATGTAAAAGGTTGATGCAACCTTAGTGGCTAAATGCACTCCTTTTCTCACGTTTAACAGGATAGTGCTCCCATCAATGATCAGAGCAGGCTATGAAGTCATCAAAGTCCAACTGCACATTCCAAATCCTATGCGGTACTACCAGTGTCAACGTTACAACCACACTCGAAGGTCCTGTCGAAACAGAACAAAATGTGTCACTTGTGGTAGGGATGCTCATGAGGGCGATCGCCCACCTCCTTCTTCCCACTATATCAATTACAATGGCAACCATGCAGCATTATCCAGAGGATGTCACATGTGTCTCGATGAGGGGACTGCCTGGGAGATCTGGCTAAAGAAAAAGTCCTTATGCTGTCTCTCCCAAGCTGTTGGTTACTAGAAAACACCGCGTTTTACCATCTGGAACTTACACTACTGTTCTTGCTACACCTCGCTCCACGAAAGACACAGCCACGCTGGCTTGAGACCTCAAATTCTGCACCAGAGTTGTAAAATCGCCCAGTGTAACGGTAGCATCCCCATCTCCTTCTCCTCCAGCTGTGCAACAAGCAACTATACCTTCACCTTTTGGGGCGAAATCACTGCTACACAATCGAGAGCCTGGAAAGGACAGAAGGAACTCTCCCATGAACACTTTTTACATCCCTCTGGCCAACAAACATGCGAGTATTCCTCCGCCAACCGCAAAGGCTCCCAGAAATCTTACAAAGGCAAATGGTCTCTTTTGCCGAATCGACTATCCTCTACAACGGTGTCGATGGTGCGCACCGCCAACCGCTTTTCCGCCTTGAAACCCGCAGGCCAACCCAGTTAGGATGCTCATGTCTTTGTAGGTCTCATTGAGCAGGATCCTCCAGTCCCTGAACCATGTAGCAGTGAGTCTTGGAAGGCTGGCACTCGGTGACTGCCGACGTGACAACCCTTCATTTGTTTCCCTCCTCCGCTTTCCCTGTCGCGACTCTTCCCCAATGGAATGTTCACAGCATTAGATCCAACAGGAAGGAATAACGGCTGCTCTTGAAATCACGGGGTCCACTTCATTGTTGCCTTCAGAAAACTAAATTGCGTCCTTGCAACTCCTTTGATCCCTCGCATTCTTTTCCAGTCGGCTTCCACCTTCCACCAAGGACGGCATTCTGTCTCATAGGGAAGTCATGCTGCTTATCCAGGATTACATTTATAGTCAAACCATCTCAATGAACACCCAGTTGCGTGCTGTTGCAGCCCACATTTTCCTTCCTCATTTAAACTTTTCTCTTTGTAATGTCTACATCCCTCCATCGTCAGGTGTTGAGCTATGCCGGTCTTGCAGCTATCGATATCCGTTCAGAGATGCTGACTTTTCGGCGTTTGTGTGTCGGCCGCGAGGTGGCGCGGCGGTGAGCGGATCGACGGGCGAGCGAGAGAGGTTGTTTGGAGGTGGGGAGAAGGCGGTGCGACTGCCCGTGGAGGGGAGGTAGCCCGGTCGGTGAAGAGGTGTTTTGAAAAATCATTGTACAGGCGACAGTTGTAACGGTTGTGTCTTGCGATGGTCTACACAGCCAAGCAGTTGGTGGCCGTTAAGCGATTACATTGTATTGGAAGACTGTACTGGCGACCTACTTCTCTGATGATTATTTCGCTGGCGTGATAAGGTGCCATCATTCTGTTTTTGTCTTTCACTGGCCACGCACTTTTCACCTTCCGTATTGCAAGTGCTCAGTTATGAAATTCTGTTAGTAATCCATGTTGTGGTCGGACACTACGCAATTTGTTGGACCATTCTAATCGAACTGTTGTCACTTGGTGTCTAGCAACGTCGGCATTCTGCCTTATCACCCAAACCGTGAGGCTTATTGTGTATAATATTTTAAAACTGTTTAGTTTGTTCCAGACACTATTGTAGATCTTGAACTGTATGATGTACCGAAGTACGCTAACTCCGTGAGATACTTGTGCGGAGGTTTGAATGTCGGCACCAACCAAGGGCTCGATTTACGTAAGGATAGAATATCATTTGGTGTTTTTCTGGGGCATCACGTGTGCAAGTGAGCTCAATCGCTTACTTAAAATATCTCATCCGGAGTCCTCTTTAATTATTACTTGTAAGCTATATTTAGCAGTCGCAATTTGTTTTAATTCTTGGCGATACTGCTACCATGCCTTTTTATTTAAAGTTGTTTTAAGTGACTGATTTTGGTGTTATTAAAAAAGCACTGTTTCAGACATTTGGTGGTAGCGTGTAGTTGCTGCATCAGCACACGCGATTGCTTGGACTATAATTGTTGACAATGTGTTCTACACCTGTGCCTAGGTGGTTGGTCTGAGCCACCCCTCCCAGGTGCACCCAATGAGATCCGTCTGAGTTAACTGTTTGGGGGGGGGGGGGGGGGGGGGGTCACGCGCAAAGTGAAGTCGGACGCACCCGCTGTACTTCGCGCCCTCCGTCGGGCCGACAAATCGGGCCCGAGCGGCACAACCTGGTGTGGCCCGCGTTAGCCGCTCCGACGGACGTTCATATCCGCACTTGGTCGATGCCGTGAGCTGGGAACTATTTGTAAGAGAAGTGTCTGATGTATATTATTTCCTGTCTAGTTGGGAGCCCGTATGTAAGGTTACTGTTTGTTTTAAATGAATGTATTTCTGGAAGGATTCAAAAATGTCTGTAAGTGAATTTACGGTAGCCCTTTGGGAATGCAGTATTTTCTATTTTCCATAAAAAGGGTATCACATTTCTCATTTGAAAAGTTGTTATACATTCATTGGTAACTAAAGCCAAGTGATAGGCTTCATGTATAAATGATCTCTCACTGGGAGTTTATTATTATAAATGTTATTTCTTCACTATTTTTAATTAAAAACATAGTTACCCTTTCTTTTATAAACGAATATGTCTGGGAAAACTTTTAAATCTGTCTCTAAGTGAACTTACGGTAGCCTTTTATACGTTCAGTGTATCCTATTTTTTGTAAAAGAATATTATCTTTCTGATTTGAAAATTTGTTACACTTTCTTTGGTATTTAAAGCCACCTGAGGAGCTTCATGTATAAATGTTCTCCCACTTGAAGTTTATGACAACTGTTATTTGTGTAGATTGACTTCCATAAATAGTGTGAACAATAAAAGGTGAATGCTCCCCTGTCCTAAGGTCCACTCCTTCCACTTAGTCCTTTGGGTGTGTTATGATACGCCGAGGTAATGCCGGTATAAGGTGTCACCGGGGAAGGCTTCCTCCAGCTTACTGGTCAGCTGCCTCACCCCTTGTGCCTGTCGTCTCGAGTGGTCTGTTCTCTTTGACATGTACTCGAGCGATCATTTCCCGTGTGTTATCCATTTACTCCTCCTACCCCACCAATGTGTAAACCCAACTGGCAGCTTTCTAAGGCTAAATAGGGGCTTTACTCCTCCGTGCCGATCTTCGCCGAGCAATATTTTCCCAATTCTCATGAACAGGTACAATATCTCACAAACGTTATCCTGACCGCCACAGAATGCTCTATTCCTCGCACTTTATCTTTACCTCACCGTGTTCCGGTCCCTTGGTGGACTGAGAAGTGTGACGACGCCATTTGCGCGCTAAGACGTGCTCTCTGCTTTTCTAACCCTCATCCTACAATGGAGAAATGCATTCATTATAAGCAGTTACGTGCGCAGTGTCATTCTATTCTTAGGGACGGCAAAAAAGATAGTCGTATTTCATTTACTAGATCTTTTGGCAGTTCCACTCCCTCTTCTGTCGTGTGGGCCAACCTCCGGCGGCTCTTTGGGACCAAGGCCCATTCCCCAATTTCCGGCCTGACCGTAACGGATCTCACTGTGTACCGCATTGCTCTCCGTAACACCCTACACCGCTATTTTTCGGAGATTTTGAGCTCTACCCATTACCGCCCTGTCTTTCTGCATCGGAAACGAGTGGAGGAGGCCCGGGTGATACCCATTTCGTCTCAGAATCGTGAACACTACAATGCTGCCTTTACTACGAAGAAGCTAAACCATCGCAATCTTCTGCCTCGGGGCTGGACGATGTTCTCATGGGGGCAAGCACTTTCTCCTTCATACATAAAGTCGCATTTCAGCAGATGGCACGTTTCCCAGACACTGTCATATCAATATCTAATTCCTGTAAGGACAAATACATTCCTCCTACTTACCGCCCCATTTCTCTCACCAGGTGTGTTTGCAAGGTGACGGAACGTATGATTCATGCCCAGCTGGTATGGTTTCTCGTATCTCGCAATTTATTAACCACTGCCCAGTGTGGATTCCGAGCGAGTCATTCTGCATTCGACAATCTCGTCACTCTGTCAGTCTATTTCATTTACGGTTTTCTGCTGAAACACCAGACTGTGGGTGTGTTTTTTGATGTGGAGAAAGCCTACGAGACCTGCTGGACGACTTGCATCCTTCGTACTCTATACACTTGGGGTTTCCGACGTTGCCTGTCCTGTCTCCGTCAGGAATTTTTAAATGACGGAGTTTTCAAGGTCTGAGTGGATTCTGCCTTGTTGGTCACCTTCATGCAGAAAAATTGGGTGCTTCAAGGTTCAGTCCTAAGCGTCGTCCCCTTTGCTGTAGCCATTAAACCTGTTATGAATTGTCTCCCACCGGACATCTCTTTCTCCCCTTCCGTCGACGATTTTGCTATCTGTTGCATTTCTCCACGGACCTGTCGCATTGAGCGTCGTCTTTAGCGATGTCATTACTCGTGGAGTATCGACTACGGTTTGCGCTTTTCTACTGACAAAACAGTTTGTATGAATTTCTGGCGGCTCAATGGGTTATTTGCACCGTCTTTTCACCTTGGGCCCATTGCCCTTACGTCCGCTGAAATTACGAAATTCCTGTGACTCATTCGGGATAGAAAACGTTCTTGGCCCTCTCATGTATCTGATCCGACCGCCCGCTGCACCCGCTCTGCAGTGTCCTACATGTCGTAAGCGGTACTTCCTAGGGAGCGTATGGGACGACTAAACTCCATTTGTATCGATCCATTGTCCGTTCGAAACTAGACTATAGGTGTTTAGTCTATGCATCTGCACGTCTTTCCATCTTACACCGTCTGATTACACTCCACAATCGTGGAATCCGTTTAGCCTTTTACACTACCTTGGTTGAGAGTCTCTATGCTGAAGCTGCTAAACTACCTCTCTCCTACCGCCGTGACTTCTCCTCTGCAGATACGCATGCCGTTTGTGTGCCGTGCGTGGCCACCCATCCTGTGCCTCCTCCTTCGATGACTCCTTTGACTGCAGTATGCAGCACGTCCCTTCTCTCTGCTACCTCCTGGAGTTCGCTCTTGGCTATTGCTCCAGCAGCTCAACAAGACGCTACTTGCCACTTTCCCGATTGGTGTGAACCCTTCACCACATAGCCTACGTACGGCAGCCCGTGTTCACCTTGGACTTAATTCACTTCGTAAGGAAACTACTCCAGATTCGATCTATCGCTGTAAGTTTCTCAACACTAGCACAGAACTCACAGATAGTACATTTGTAGACACTGATGGCTCTCGTACCAACCATGGTGTCGGGCGTGCCTCTATCAGTGGCACCGATGACTTTCGGTATCGGCTTCCGGAACACTACCCACTATTTACAGCAGCACTCTTCGCCCTGTATCAGGCCACACAGTACATCAGGCGACACAGACTTTTCAGTTGTGTCATCTGCTCTGAGTCTCTGTACCCTTCAGAGCTCTTAACTGCTGTCCACCGTCCACCCTTCAGTGCAAGCGGTCCAAGAAAGCTTCCACTTGCTCCCTCTTGAGGGAACCACCGTGACGTTTATGTGGGTTCCTGGGACGTCGGTCCGACGGGAAATGAGGTCGCTGACGCTGTTGCCAAGCCTGCAGTCCCCCTACCTCGCGCCGCTAGCTCTTCCATTCCTTCCCATGATCTCCGTGTTGCCATCTGTCAGCAGTTGGTGTCACTTTGGCACCACTACAAGTCTTCCCTTCATGGCAACAAGCTCCGGGGAATAAAAATATCCCAACGGGCTTGGCCGACGTCCTCTCGGCCCTCTCGTCGCGAAGAGATCGTTTTAGCCAGGCTCCGTATTGAAGACTGTCGTTTTAGCCATCGCCATTGGTTAAGTGGTGATCCCCCACCGCTTTGTGCTCGTTGTTATCAGCCATTGACAGTTCGCCATTTCCTGACCGAATGCCCCCTTTTTAAACCACTTTCGTTCTAATGTATGTATGCCGCCTGAATTACCGGCCGTTCAACCGAGCGACGCGCGAGCTGCCGCATGCGTATTACATTCTATCCGTCGCAGCAGTATGGCGAAGCACATTTAATCTTTAGTTCGGAACCTCCATTGGCTCTACTGAGCATTTTATGGACCTTTCTCCTTCTTCTTAACGTTATTTCCTCCGATCGATTGAGCTTAACGTGTAGTCATTTTTAAGTCCTTTTTCGTATATGTGTACTAAGGTTCTGACATGGTCACGTATGACCTTGGTTGTTTTTGCGCCCTAAAACAAAGCAAAAGAAACCTATGACTGTCCTTTCATTTAGCAATTGTGAAGCATTGCCGGGATCACTAGGGCATTATATATGTAATCATTTCTGTACGTCATTCTCGTATTCACAGTGCCAGATCAGCACACGGAGACCAAAATTGGAACAAATTTTTTTCAACCAACATTGAATAACTGTTAAATTCGTGGTTTTTTGATTTAATCCTTACACAACTTCTGATGTTACTGACTCTATTGCTCATTAAGTACTGACACATTAATTGATAAACATGCGTATGCACTTCTGTTCTCCGCTGTTAGTCGAGTCTGTTGAGTAAACTGTAAGTGGAATGTTACATTCACATTTGGCGAAGTGCAATTACGCCGCTTATTGCTAAACTATTATATTTCTGTTCTTTTGTGGTAACATACGTATATCAGCAGATAAATTACTATCTATCAGGGCTGACATATTAACACGTTGGGCTGACTTCATGAAACCAGGTTTCTAGATGGTACTGAAGTGATAAGTATGTACTGGGATATTTTTATCGTTTCTATTTGTGTTTAATTGGGAGAGGCAAATGTTCGCGTGTTTCCCTGCAAAAGGAACTTGTAGTTCTGTTGAGTGGTCAACTGTGAATTGCTAGGCCACTAGTTCCCGTAGAGAAATCCTTCGTCAGGTTCGTGGCATTTAAGATACTTTTGAATGTTATTAGGAGTGTGATATTTCGATCTTGTGGAATCGGTACTAACTTAGTTATACATTAAAAAAGCATTTGTGATCAATAATTTTTGAAACTGAACACAGTATTTAACGTTGGGGTTCGCTGTGTGGATATCTGTATTGAAGTTCTGCAGGCAAAATCCTTTTCTTCTGCTGATTATATGAACTATTACTGTGGATCAAACGTATATAATTGTACGGAACCTTAGTCTAAAACTTTCGACGATTATTGACTGTAGATATGTTTTTCCACGTTGGTGGCTATAGTATCTGTAATGAAACTTATTACTGGGTTGCTGTGGGCTGTTGTAATAGGCAGTTTAATTAGAATGGAATACTATGAGTAACTTTGATTGCCAATTTCATCGTTGTAATTTGCAGTGATGACAAGTCGTAGCTGGAATAATGGAGCAGTCCCCATCCTTCAATCCTCTCGCCTTCCCAGCACCCTCCCATTACGATTATGTTAACTTTAATTTTGACAAAGTGGATTTTATAATTATTTTAATACTTCTTAAGAATATTAAATACTTTGCAATCCATTGATCTGATGACTTGATTCATTTGCTTGGAGAAAGTGTATACTGGACTTTGTAAATGTTGTCGCATGAGCAACTTAAAGCTACAAAGCTGAATTTATTCACATTTCTAATACTGATTGTCTACCACTTGTGTTCAATTTTAATGCCTTGCTGAATTATTACGCTGCGCTTTAGTGCGCACTTGCACTGAAACTAATGCTATGTTGTTGTGGGACGTTGGGTTGGATTCAGCTCAATGTACTTTATGTTACTTCAGTCCCCAAGTTACCCCTCATTAGAACTTTGTTTGCAAAATTTCTGCATTGTACAGGGGATGACATTCCCATGTTACAACAGACTGCATAGGACTACAAGGAAGTGTTACAACCAAACAGGTTAATAACACTTGAGGACGACAATCTTAAGCAATATAACAGTCATAGACCATTAGATAAGAAGTGAAAGACCAAGAAGATAGAATCTGTGGAAGAAGGGAACAATCTGAGTTACATCATAGGCTAGAAACTGCTCTAGAAATAATGTTTGAGGGAACAGAAACGGCTGATGAAGTTGTTACTGTTGTAGCCCAACTGGCTACTTGCTGTAAGCAGAGCTTGGATAGCCCAATAATCTGGACTCCAGTGTTTGTGACTGAGCTCACAGTGTGTTGGGAGCACCTGGCGACCACAAGGCACATGTCAAACCAGGGTTGAGAGATGAATCTGTGGTAAGATTATTTTCAGTATATATACAACATGTACATGTCACGTCTTGGTATGAAGCATTTGCGTAACGATTGGAATTCACGATACCCAGTATTTTATGGCGCTATACGGTAAGTTCGTTTATTTGGATAAAAGCGTGTGGGTCCTGAATGTGGCAAAATGATTCGCCAAGACCAGTTGCTTTCAGAATAAAGTAAAATATCTTAAAGTATACGGGTTTTGGTGAAGTTTATTGACACTGAAATGTCATTGGTGTTGTTGAAAGTGGATTATTAATAAATTAGGAGCCAGCAGTCCAAAGTTCAGTGAGGAGAAGCGACTCCCCACCTACAGCGGTTTCGTTCATGCTGTCCCAACAAGGAGTAAAGTTTCAAAACCGAAATTTTATTCCTGCAAACTAACATGTATCTGTTTCTGTTACGAGATGACCATCTCCGAAGACCTCAATGTCAATGGCAAGTTAAACACTAGTGTTAGAACCTTTAGAACTTACGCATGACCAAGTGAAGACCTCAGTGTGTGGTAATGTGGAGGTACCACATTTCCTGATATTCAGGTATGCGGTGTAAAATATCTAGTGTTCCTGCTTATGTGTTAGTTAAGTTTCTTTGATTAATATTACCACAAATTTACAATTTTTTTCTGGTATTCCAGGCGCCAGTGGATTTGGAAGACTTGGACTCGGCTGTTGCTCAATATAATTATTGTTGTTATAGTGGCAACTTGTAATGAGGGATTTAGTATTCTTGAGGAGTACTATGGATGAGAGTGTACAATGATGTTAATTATGAGGACGAGTGAGACAGTGTGCAGCGCTGGTAAGATCACGATGACATTAGAGATGTAGTTACCATATGTAATACACATATACATATATTTTCTTACATTTCGTTTATACTGTTGTGACTTGGCAAGACTGCCAAGCCACTAGGAGGTGAAGCCGAAAGGCACGCGTTTAAGCTCACGCAGGCTGGCGTGAGGTCTGGAACAGTTAAAGGATTTGAGTCTAGCAAATAAAGTACGTTGGAATACTTAACTATCGTCTCGGTAAATGAGAGCGTAATTTGTCAGTGAACCATCGCTAGCAACGTCGGCTGTACAACTGGGGCGAGTGCTAGGAAGTCTCTCTAGACCTGCTGTGTGGCGGCGCTCGGTCTGCAATCACTGACAATGGCGACACGCGGGTCCGACGTATACTAACGGACCGCGGCCGATTTAAAGGCTACCACGTAGCAAGTGTGGTGTCTGGCGGTGACACCACATATACACTAATGAGGTAATTTTCCACATACATTGCGCGGTTTCTTCTTGGAGTGTCAGGTCTGATTTGATGAATGACAAGTCACATCATATGATTTTTGTGAATATTTTGATGTACTGGTATAAGACTTATAAAAATAATGTATGTTATAATGAGATGATGCAGGGAAACAACTTTTGTTTGTTGTGAAGCTGACACAGTGACACTTGTTTATGAGTGCATTTTTTCTATTAGTGAGCAGCGCCAGTACATGCTGAGAATCATATGTAAGAGGATTTAGGCAAGTTATGTTTAGCCTTTAACGGATGTTTTATTTAATGATGTTTTCCTTGAATGAGTGACATTCTTCTTTGATAGAATCCAATCCATTTGCAAGTCGTGTATGCACGATCTGACATGTTGTGGATCTTATATTTTCCAAAAGTTTCAATTAGAGCTGTGTGATTACACAGTTTTCTGCTTGAAGAGATGCTGCAGTCCTAGTAGGCTGGAAAGTGAGTTTTGATTTGCAGTGGTTGTCTTGGTCTGAGAGATTAGTATATGATGTGAAAAATGCCTCGTTTGGTCGATTCGCTCTGAGGATGAAAGTGAATGTAATGTGTAGTGAGTTTATCATCTTAGCGCCCAGCGGCTCATTCTGACTGTGTGCATGATGAGTGTAGCAAGCTCAAGGTCACTCCTGCCAAGGCAGTGCACATTTTGACATTCATTTTCTGTGCTGTTTCCTGCT
Organism: Schistocerca serialis cubense; assembly: GCF_023864345.2. Taxonomy (NCBI): domain Eukaryota; kingdom Metazoa; phylum Arthropoda; class Insecta; order Orthoptera; family Acrididae; genus Schistocerca; species Schistocerca serialis. The sequence continues at coordinate 62,692,607 of NC_064638.1, read as the reverse complement.
CGGGTTCTGTCCTATGTTTAAATGTATGTAGCTCTATTACAATCACTGTCTTGGTGTGAGAGTTGTTTAAAAAGGTCGGACATCAACGAGAAAATTTGTACGTCCACATGATACAAAAGTAGAATGGTTCATTCGGTTGCGTGAGACACATTGGGTTGTATCAAGGGAAGTAATAACTCTGATAAAGGTCTCGATATGGACGTCGTTTCACTGATGCTTGACTATGTTTTATGATGGTTTCTGCAGGCCGTCGTGGCGTATCAGACTGTGATGGTCCCATTTCTCTATGCAACAAAGCGAGTAGTAGTCATCTTTATGTCCGAGATTAACACTAGTATAATTTTTGTAGCGGTAGCTTTTTCGAGCTGCAGTAACTCATAATTGCCGTGCGATAGAAGACAGCGACGAAACACCGTTTACATTCACCCAGGTCAGATAGTGTTTGTGGCACTCTTGTGTTGCCACGTCCTGTTGTTGGTTCCTGTAGCTCCGTGTCGCATTGCCACCGCTTTGTCAAAATTCCGCCTTCTTTTGAGAAACATAGCCTCTCTTCCAACATTCTGTGCCCACTAAGAACATTCCAGTTGTTGCTCCAGAACATTTTTCTCTTTTACTTAAATGCAGTGACTTTTTATGCCTCAATAATTACAAATTCGGGCAATTTACATCTTAATCTAAGTAAATCATTTGTCTTGCTATTAATAATTATCCCTTGCGTGAAAGTTAAACGTAGTGAAGAAAATATTGCAGTTTTGTCTCCTTCAGCTTCCACCGTTGGGAGGATATATAGACTTGAATACGTCCATCCTCGTACCCCTTGGCTGTGTTGTGCAATAGTAAGCGAGGAAAAATTTTCAAGCAGAGATGTCCCATCATTCACAATACTACAGAGTTTTAACAGCTATCTATGATTAAGGTAAAAGTTAATTTAATAGGCATGAATTTTACAAGCTCGTAATCATAGCAACACAGTTATCGACCTTAGTGCAGAACAGTCCATATTCATCAACACTGCTGTAATAATTGTAGCACACTGTTTTCTTTTTCAGAACGCTTCCCAGAAAGTTAACAAAACCACGGTGTAAAGTGTAATGAAAGACAATGAGGCCACCAACATCCTCATATCCAAGGGAACGACACCGTAAAGTCGGTGAGTGGGACTCTGGCTGCGGGCCTGGCGGCAGAAGTGGCGCAGCTCTACAGTTTCTGAGCAGCGGAGAGTCGAACCCAGGAGTAGTCGGCACAGGACAGGAGCTGTCTGCGCCGCCTCCCTGGACAGCGCGTGCGAGGACGCTATCACCATTAACAGTTGCGACGACTGCCACGACAGAACCAAAATATATACCACCTCTGGCCGTCTATGCTGCAGTGATACGGTTATCGCCACAACGTTCCAAGAAATAGTGCACAGTGCTGTCACGATGAATGAAACAAAGAATGTCTCATGTGCCGAGAGAACCTCCTGGGACTGGTGGCACAGTGCGGAGTGGACTCTCCTCAGTTTCCGGTAGCGGTCTGCAAGTGGTCCGCTCTGGCACCTCATTTGCTCCGAACCTCCCAGACACTGGTTGAGTTGACTTAAGTCGTCCTTCACCAGAAGAACAAGTCCCACGTACCTGAAAACAGCTGTTGGTACAATACTATTTGTGAACAATATGGGGAAAAATGACCAGAGGGTGCCGTTGCGCGGACAATCCAGCGTAACAACAGCTATAATCAGAGCAAGAGACATGACGTAAACTGCAACGCAGGAGATCTTTACTGCCCCACTGGAGGAACGATGAGACTCCAAGACGCCACTGTCACGATAAGACAGCAGAGTGAGGATCCTCTGGTACTTCCGGGTGTTCAGAAAAAGATCTGCGACGACAGTCATCACGGTGGTAGCGAAGCGTGTCGTGATATAAGCAACCAACCACACAGAGGTGATGGAATCCTTTTTCCTCGCGTTCACAGCTTACAACCGGTTTTCCACGGGCGCTATTATTACTAGGCTCATGACAAGGACAACAGCCGCGTACAGTGTACCAGCACGTGTCCTCCGTAGCTCACACTTCCAGTGTCCACTGTGAACGGCGTCAGCCCGAAAACCCTGCAGATGGCGTGGTATGATGCTGCAGATGTTAAGAGGTCTCTTCTATTCGTCATGTCAACATCGGCTAGCACTCCAGGATACCTCTGTTGCCTGTGAAGAAAGAAAAAGTTATGCAGCTGTAGTAGGCAAGATGCTCGCATTACATAGAGAATTAATCTATAATTCTCTACATAGAACTAATTAACAGAGTAAACTCAGCCATGAACACTTCTACGACAAAAGATTTTTCCTTAACTCTTGTTTTCACGAACGATTAGGAGAATGATAGAGTAACCATAGGCATGATTAAAAACACCGTCATAGTCATTATTTTCCGACATCTGAAATCTGTACAAAGCTACAACAGTTATGACAAAACAAAAACTTGACGGTCCAGGACGGTTTCCGCATCTCTGCACATCGTAAATTGTGGGAATTGAGAACTCGAATCACCCATAACTTGTTGAGTATGACAAGTATGTAAGTATTGGTTGTTTTATCGCAAAGTACTTATGTTCATTTAACAAAATTAATGAGAATGGCCTCGCCGTAACACGTTTATTAATTACTACAACTATTATTATTGCTACATAAAAACCACCTATCAAGCACATTGCAAAGTCTACTGTTATGAACGTCTTTAAGGAGTCTTGCTTGCATCTCAGACAGAACCTTAAGTATTTAATAATTGTGGGTTAAGTAACGAAATAAATGAAAATAAATAAGGCAGTAAAGAAGGAAAAATAAGAGGAAATATTGGATTGTAATGGGGAACAGTACAGACCTCGCATTATACACGTTAGAGATTGCCACTTGAAGGAGTTTTGTCGACAGTCATCAAGATAAGCCTAGCAAACCTAAATCATCTGGAAGAATGAAAATTCATATTCCGTTCCTCCCATATACAAGTTTAGCAACTCAAATTTTTCCTGACCTTTTTTATTATCATGTTTCCTTGTTACCGTAATGCTGTCTTTTATTTTACTTCTACTTACGTGTAGCTTTTTAATATCCGTTAAGTCGTCTAAAGTGCTATTTAAGTTAGATCTAAATAGTTTATTTTATTATGATGTTCACTCTTAGTTGTAAATCTATTTTTGCATGAAATCAAATAACGGAATAACAGCAGTACCATATAGAAGAGGCATTGAGTTGCAGACATGCACAATGAAAAAATAGCCTAAATACCGAGCTTTTAGACGAAGTTCTTTTTCAAAAATAGGAAACACACACATACTCACAGAGCCACAGTTCGCACAGTAATGTCCATTGTCTCTGGACACTGGAGCCTGACTCACGTTAAGTCGTGCTCCAGCGCCTGTAGACAGTGGCCATGTCTGTGTGGGTTGTACCTGTGTGAACGTGTGCGTGTTTCCTATTACAGAAGAAGAATTTTGTTCTAAAGCTCAGTATGTTAGCAGTCTTTCGGATGAAACCTCTCTGTGACTCATCGCCTCATAATGTGGTGAGTAGCGATGTATCCTTTCCATACTGTTCATATTTTTGGATTATTTATTCAATTCAATGGAGTATATTTATTTTTCTCATCGCTCTTGTAATATTAGTGTGTCATCTACAAAGAATTTTTTATCCATTTGGGATTGTTATAAGGAAATTAGTTCTCAATATGGTGCCGTAAAATATTAGCTAGTAGACCAGCAAGATAGTGTCACTTTACTAAACCATATTTTAGTACATGTATTTGGTTATTTAACGTGGAATAGTTATGGGAGAGTTGTAATCCTAGTAAAGCAATAAAATTCGTCTACTACTATTGCGTTCCTCTTATGATGCGTCGGTGTATTATGCTCGACAACTTGAATGGTCTCTTCAATTGTTCTGTTGGTGTACATGGTGATAACATCCAAAAAATGTTTTAAGTGGGATAAGATGTCGACGTCAGTAGCTTTTTGCATCACTTCACTCAAACTTTTCATTGTATGCTGACTTTTGTATGTACAGCCTGAGTAGGTGTATACAATACCCTAGATTTGCGGGTCGGTTCATCATAGGGCAATATTTTTTTCTCTTTTCTCAAGTAAATATTTAGTACTGTTTAGGGATTTTTAATTATGACAGTGTCAAATGGGTGAGTGTTTTTGTTTTCTTTGCAAATGATGTTACTTTCGTTGGAGACTCGATGATTCTTTTTATACAGACTATGTTGAATACTACTCCTCCATTCTCTTGTCAGTTACTATTGCACTGTTAGTGTTTATTTTTTCACAAATCTACTCATATTTTTCATATTGGGAAATTATCAGATAATATCAAACGTTCATCTCAAAATTCCAAGTTGAGAATAAGTATCAGAGCTCACAACAAAACACAATTTGGTCATTCTAGGGGAAAACGCTGTAAATTCAACAATTCAGGAGTGCATAAATTAAAATGCGGTTGCCATGTGATAACATACATAGGACTATCAGAAATATTTCGAAACAGTATTCATAGAAGGCGTGAAATTCACTGGCATGAAACTGTCTTCATCTGGTTCACACCTTCAGCTACAGAAACTCAGGCAGTGACATAACACAATGGCTGGCAGTCCCAGCCACTGGTGAAAAACATAGGCAACTAAATATTTGAGATGAAATATGAAGTTTCACATGTTGGACAAAACATCCTGTCATTGCTTGGAACAAAGAGACGGAGTGAAAAAAATTCATCGAATTTTTTCGAATGCTTTTATAAATGTCTGTTGTTGAAATACATTCCCATGTAAGATATTGTCTTAACAAAGATAACATACAAATGATTTTGTAGAATCTGAGATCATTCAAGGTAATCTTTACCCTTGTATATAAAGTACTTCACGTTTGACAATTAAATATTAACCAAATCTATAGGGTGAGTCAAAATTATGTGAAGAATCTTAAAAATGGTTCAAATGGCTCTAAGCGCAATGGGACTTAACATCTGCGGTCATCAGTCCACTAGAATTAGAACTACTTAAACCTAAGTAACCTAAGGACATCACACTCATCAATGCCCGAGGCAGGATTCGAACCTGCGACCGTAGCAGCAGCGCAGTTCCGGACTGAAGTGCCTAGAACCACTCGGTCACAGCAGGCGGTGAAGAATCTTAACTTTGTCCCGTTTTTTAATCCAGATTGTTAGAGCCTATTGCTGATATACTCACATTTTTGCAGAGATGAATGTTTGCAAGCTTACTGGAAATTGTGCTGCCGGCGAAAAAAGTGTGGCGAAGGTTTGCAGAACGATTTCGAAGTAGACGATCACCAACTCGTTTAACAGGAGGTTTGTAGCAACTGGATTAGTAGCAGACAATTATCACTAAACTGTACTGTTGAACGTTGAATGAGTGCCTTAATCGTGTTGATAAGTTTGGGACCCTATTCTCCCAAAAAGTATGCAAATAGTTTTGACTCACCCTGTATATTCTGAATACCACAGACATGTGCTAAGGTGATAACATGTAAATTATTAACATAGGTTTTTGGCATATGCTAAAAAGTATACATGATTCTCATATGAAAATTAACTGATATGGGACACTGTACCCCAGAGGTAAACGTATTCTTCAGCGCCAGTGCCACAGTTAGTGGGTGTGTGTCCCAATTCGAGTCTGGAAATAAATAAATAAGAATACAATATATTGGACAATTTATGACAGTCTCGTTCTCTTACCAGTACCACACAAGTTTGTTCTTCTACCCTTATTATATTTGCACATTCCATTCACCTTTCGTATCTCAACAATTAACAAACATTTTCCAGTTCAGTTTTATTACTCTGCACCTTACAAGATAAAAAGTAATTCCAGAGGGCAAAGCATCATATTAACTTTAATACAGCACACTCGTCCCGTCAAGAGCGAAGACCTCAATCACTTCTCCTGCACAGAACTGAAATACCACGTATCTCCTACTTCTTCCTCTTCACTTTTTCCATTTACTAGTTCCCTAAGGGATCGACATTGTTACGTGGGTTGAAGCAATGTTGGTAACTGTTGGTGACTGGATACCCTTCCTGACGCCACCACTCCCTGTGGACAGAGTCTGCTTACCAGATCTGTCTGCATCTAGTGTACAGCTCATGTTCAAGTGTGAGATGTTTGTCCTAAATGTTTATGTAGCAGGTATCTGGCGCGGGACAGAGGCTGCTGGCCAGTATTTATCTCGATGTATGTGGGGAACCGCATAAAAGCCACCTCTGGGCTGGCTGGCTGAAGAGCGAGGAGCATTCGATCTGAGACTGGGTCACCTTCCCGGAAAACTGAAGCGGTGCATTAACGCGCTCGGATATCCGGGTGGGTACGTTTCTCCTTGTTACTACACGCTAGATATCTATTATTACCAGCATACGTATCGCACCTCCTTTTACAGCCAAAATTTATCCCAACACTTTTCTACATCATCATTCCATACCCATAGCTGTCCACACTTTTTGTAGCACACACAATAATTTTGCAGTTAGCTCTGTTCCTACATTCATTCAAAGTAGCTCCCTTGTATTTTGTGGTACCTTATCACATAAACTGACCTTAATGACTATGCATGGAATTTAATTCGTTTTTCCTTTATGACAGATAAACCCTGAAACTATACATCATTGACAATAGTTTCCTCTAATAGTGACAATGGTTCCCAGTTTCCACCATGCATTTCCAAATATCAACTTTAGCATGATGTGCAGGACCCTTCACCTCTGTGGGGCTACACTCCCTGATCCCCAACCTTTCCATCGTTCCACTCCTACCTAAAAATATAACATTGCTGATTCTTGTGATTGCACATTATAATCCTCAAACCACAGAACGTATAACGTGTAAGGTCGACTCGCCACTGACATATGAACCTTCTGTTTGTTGTGCTAGTCAAGAAACGCCCCATTTCTTACAGCATCAAATATTACTGGGAACGCCACTCAGTGCATTTGAAGTTGCCATTCTGATTTAACAGTTGATTATTTACACTTCATCTTCTACCATTGTACGTCTTACCCCTTCAGTCCAACTTCCAGTGTTCCACTTGCCCACATTTTATACGTTGTGGCTGGCGTCATTCCTTTCACATATGACGCAAACGTTCTCAGCGATAGAAATTCACATCAGTAGAGGATGCATTTCTCCTATCGAGGACCTTTGTCGCTATACCTTTTTCTTCCAGTATAGTGGGTAAGTGAACAGGATTAGTCAAGTCCTTCGGAAATACTTCACTCACCTTCCTTGACGCACTACGTGGTAGTCTGCATAAGAACGCCACTATTTGTTTATGTTCTGCTTGCTTCAGAATGATTCCATTTGCCTCAACATTATCTCTACACTAATAGGTGTGTGTGTGTGTGAAATCTTATGGGACTTAACTGCTAAGGTCATCAGTCCCTAAGCTTACACACTACTTAACCTAAATTTTCCTAAGGACAAACACACCCATGCCCGAGGGAGGATTCCAACTTCCGCCGCGAACCGCCGCACAGTCCCAGACCGCTCGGCTAATCCCGCACGGCCACTGGGAGGTATCAACATGGATCCTCCATATTTTATCTACAAGTTTCGACAGACTCCTTCTGCTTTTGTGATACAACGTTGAATGTCTCTGGTAGAATCTAGTGTTATCCAGTTTCTTATACCATTGTACCCACTTTTCTTGAGTTCCTCAAGCCTAGCTTCTTAAGCCATCGTGGTAACGCAACTTGATGATCTTTAACAACTGCGCATCAGTCCAGAATCCCGTATTTGCAACCGCTGATAGATTACCTACAAATGCCAGTACATCCTCTCCTGCCAGGAGCAGTCCAAAAGACGAGATTATTTCCTCCTTTGCTGTACTCAACTCTTTATGTACTTCTTTATTCTCTTCTCTTAAATAAGCTAGGTACTGCTACAAGAACTGATCTGCTTCCTCAATGGTAACTGTCCGTGTTCCTCATTCAACCATCGCGTGGTTTTTTTTACAATAAAGATAACAAAAATCGATCGGAGAAAACAGTAAATAACAACATGAAGACTAAATATATAGGTAATAGTAGCATTCAAGCACTACTTCCAATGCTTGTGGCGGACCATAAGCCATTCAGACTGATGTCGCAGCCATTGTGACCATGCCTATGGCATGTACAACACATCACCGGGGCTGATAGTGTACAGGAAGCACTGTAGCCTAACAGTTTACGTGGTGCACACCACACAGGACACATGCCTTGATGTTCCTCCCCAGTATTCTCCCAAAACTAAGGCACCCTAATGTGTGACTCTGGCATACTATACGCTACCCTTAAATTCAAATGCCATCTAACGTTTCACCATCACACTTGCCATCAACCCGAGAAGGCGAAAGAACAGTCTCTGGACTGGCGCTACAGTGGTGATGACGACGTGTGATGCGACTGTAGACATATTCCAAATAATTCTGTCATCATTTGTGGCGGTGGCTCCAGCACTTCTCACAAGAGTTGCCGTGGAACATGAGGATGAGGCTTGGATCCAGTACCCCACTACCAGTTATAGTGATCATAAGCGTTGTTTACCCAGATGGAGGATTTCAGGCCAATTGGATGTGAACTGGTAACTGTTTCCATACGTTAAAGCCTGCTAAGAGTCTCAGTAATGACTGTTTCGCAATGAAAGTATCAGCGAAACATACAAGCCACAATAATACAGTGAGGCGGTGAAGAAAGTATGGTCGTTTCTTATTAGATATTAGGAACTCATTGTATCATACCTATACTGGTTGAGTTGCTTTAGTGGAAGAGAGAAAACAGCGAGGTCATCGATCTCATCGGATTAGGGGAGGATGATGAAGGAAGTCGGCAGTGCCCTGTCAAAGGAACCATCCAGGCACCTGCCTGAAGCGATTTAAGGAAATTACAGAAAACGTAAATCAGGAATGAACCGCCGTCCTCTCGAATGCAAGTCCATTGTGCTAACCACTGTACTAACTCGGTCAGTTGGCTATATTCCAAGTACTACTAATATGCTGCTGGGCATTAAAAACAGTAGAACATGAAGTATAGCAAATCATTTAATTCTGTTTGTAGTGAGACAGAACGAATACAGTATGCCAGAAGAATATTTGATAAAATTTGTTCATTATTTGAGGACACACAAGGTACAGAGTGGCGACAGGATGGGGCTAGTATTCTGGTACCCTGCTACCGATTATGCTGATGGTGAGTATTTTTTATTTGGGCAGCAGAATTAGAAGCAAGGGATGCCAGTTGGTAAGTCAGGGAAGCGTGGCAGAAACATTCATTTATTTATTCCATTAGTTATAGCGGATGTGTTGTTGCTCTCAGCAACGAGTGTCAGACGTCGGCCCCAGAGTGTTAGTAAAGTGCTGAACTCAGCAAGCAGCCTTCACAAACAGGCCAGTTTACAGTGTCGTTAGACCCAAGTGAGGAGTCGTGGCGTCAGTACTTCGGCAGGTGGAGAAGTGCAAAGTGAGGCTCCTGGCCCAGGGTCACTCTCCTAAGGAAGCAAGGAGACGTAGACGCGAAACAGTGAGTGCGCTGAGATACCCAGCGTGGGCAGCAACACAGTTGCCTGCAGAACAAGCGACCCAGCAAAAGAGAGCAGCCGAGTTTACAGGCAGTAGGGACGGAGTGACTCATCAGCTGGTCAGTCTGAGGTGAGAACCCTGATCTCTCGGCTGGGCGTCGTAAAGTCGGCAGCAGTCAGCCAGTGGGTGGTCCCCTGGCTGAAGATGCCAGGTCGACGCTCTGCAGCATCGGACCTAGACCCGGCCTGTAGCAGCCAGTGGCGGCCACGTCCAGTAGTGGCAGCCAGATGAACCATATCTGGCTGGTGAGGGGCATGGACGATTTCTCGAAATCTGCCGGCAGTGGCTAATGCTGCCTGTCTAAAATGGGCGGCATTGATGAGGGTTTTACCCAAGAATGGTCTTCTGAGGCAGCATATCTTGTAATTTGGGACAGGGAATAGCTAGGCGTCGCGCCGTGACATTTGGTAACGCGGGTCGGCATTGCTACAGACTGTCTCCTTTACTGCAGCAGTGTTCGGCTCTGATGGAGGCAGTGAGTCCTACATGTGAGGTGAATTTGTATATGGCAAGGCCTGGATGGAGACTTTTGCTGTGATACCAGGCCATCCAGAATTTGTTGACCAAGAACGCATAGGCGGCCTTCTTTCTCCTGCTAACCTGACAAAAATTCTGCCACAAGACGTGCAATGAAATCGTGACACAACAAAAGAGTGACATTTAGAGCACAGAGCTTCCACCGCTGATGGCAACAATGTGTTTAAACTCTCAGGGTACCGGGTCGAAATGGAGTTGGATGAGAGATGTACGTCATTCCATCGTGCTTCCACTTCGTCCTGGAGTTCATTACCACTGTGGTTGGTTAATGACGACGGCATGCCAGTCTCTCGGTAACTCATCACTGAGTGACGCATCCCAGACCATGCTGAGCTGGACAAGTGTTACATTCGAACAATATCATCGTAGGTCCTGATGGAACTGGCAGACTGCAGTTTTGTAGTATCTTGTTTAGATACAACGTCATGGGGCTACTACACGTACAATAGAGACTCGTATGAAAAGATGCCGTAATGTCACTCTTGTGTTTATTGCTGCCATACCTCTATTGGCGTATCCCTCTCTGCTGCTCCAACAATAGTCACCGTGCTGCAGTCCCACGATGCTCCAGATGTCGTCGCAGTATGCTATACATTATTGCCTTGCTGGAAGCAGGCCCATTTCTTGACTCAGGGTAAGTGATGTTGCAGTGCGATGCTGTAGGGTCGCGCAAATCCTCTCGCGCTCTAGTCCCATGCTACCATTGAGATCTTGCGTGGTGTTGAGTAAAGACGTACTAATTTCGTATTTACGTGGCAATCGTTGAATACCAACCAATGCGTGCACTAACACTGCGTAGCTGCAGACCCGATAGGTCATGATACTGCTGCAGATGTGTTGGTAGGCAGTCCTCCTTGTTATACGACGTACAGCAACCAACATTCGATATTTGGATAAGAAACCGTTTGCATTACCTTTCCTTGTACACAGAATGCAGCTGGCGTTTGTGCTATTTACATTGTATTTTTGCACTGTAATGGTAATCAACTTCATTTAAAAGTAGCAATTCAAAGTGCCAGAGGCGAACATTTGATCTAAAGTATTCAATTAAACGGAACATGGGTTGTAATTATCGCTGAATATTACTTCTTACGAAAGGCACTGACCTGTTTCCAGAGAGCCCCTTTGCTCCACAGTTAAAGGTTTTGTGTCCTTACTCCATGCTCCTCGGCAGCTGTGATAGCAGAAATAAGGCATAAAAGCTGGCGGCAGATAGATATCTATGTTTCGATTGGCCAACGACGCTGCTCGTTTGGGCTATCACTCAGCTGTACATTCGTAATGAATGAGAATGATTTATACAGAAAGTGGAAATAGTCAGAAACTGACATGGCGGAGAACGGAGGTCATTTCTTTCAGGCGACTGTCACTTTAACAGCCTTCGCACGGACTATGGAATCAATACGAAGAGGTAAACGCCTTTCCATACGTTTTCTCTGCTATTCAATTCATTTGATCGCGTACTTTACTCCATACATCATCTTTTCTCAACGACGTTACCTTCAGTCAGGTATTTAACCCCGCAGCATACTACCGGAAATATAACCGCCCAGCGAAGTACCCAGTAGAGAGTTTACACTTTTAATGCATAGAGCGACAACCTTCTACTAGAACACATAACGAATGTGTGACTGGCATGACACTTCTAAATTTTCATTTATTTCTTTAAACTAAAATTCCCATATTACACTAATATACTAATAAAAAGTTTAAAATGTATCCATTTATTTAATAGTAAAGAAGAAAAAGATGAGTGTTTAAGAATAAGGGAATCAAGATTACTTTCTGGTAATGACAATTAATTAGTTTACTTATTATTGGTTGCCCTTCGACATGCAGACACATGCCCGTCAAGAATCTGGAAAGCAGAGCACATGCCAGGATGCTGCAGTGCCCTCCCACTCTGCTGCGCCAAAGATTTTTAAGTTTACGATTCTACGTCACACTATAGGTGACTGCTGTAGCGAGCTGACTAGTATCAGGCTGAAGCAGACGTATTTTTAAGTCTAAATTTGTTGCGTTTCCATTTTAGATAGATGTTTGACAGTTTCATTACAATTTTTATTTTCCTACGTACTTGTCACAAGTTTTTATATTACAGTATAAAATTACTGCAGCCACGCAGTTGCTTGAGAATATTTACTTGCATTTCGTCTGTCTTTCCCTTTTAATGGGCCACGCCAGTTTCCGTTATACGCGATATCTACCTTCTATCTGGCAAATGTGAATGCGTCCAGAGAGAATGGTTGTGTTCTTAAGTCCGTTTTGCGTCATTTCTCCGAAAGTATGGGTTACGTTAGTATCCTACACTTTTAGTTGTAATCTAACTGGACTAACTAATGTAAATACGGAAGCATACTGGTGGTAGGTATTTCATTACGTGATTACAAGTTGTGCAGCCTATAGAGAAGGTTTCTGGAAAACTGACATCAATGAACATTTTTGATGATCAGCCACCTTAAGCCGATGGTATCCTCTTATAGCTGATAGCCCTCGCCTATTGACGGGACGGTTCTGAAGTCATATTTCACTAAATTCTTTATTGATACTCTCCCAAAACCCACTAACTCTACACAACATATCTGATTTCTCAAATTCGAACGTACGCCCCTCGTCGAGGCTGTGTTTAGCCGCTGCTGATTTGTCTTTATGCCCCAGGCTACCGCATATAATGTGTTCCGCCCACCATTGCGAGATGCTGTGCTGCATTATAGCGACCTATTGGTGGCGACACTCTGAAGGAATGTCACACACTGAAGCGCCAAAGAAACTCGTATAGACATGTGTACTCAATTACATAGATATGTTAACAGGCAGAATACTGCGCTGTGGTCGGCAACGCTATATATGACAACAAGTGTCCGGCGCAGTTGTTACATCTGTTACTGCTGCTACAATGGCAGGTTATCAATATTTAAGGGGGGAGGGGAGGGGGTTAGACGTCAGACGGGCCGACTTGGAGCAGGAGAGGCACCACAGGACATTTTAATTGCCGGCCGAAGTGGCCGCGCGGTTAAAGGCGCTACAGTCTGGAACCGCAAGACCGCTACGGTCGCAGGTTCGAATCCTGCCTCGGGCATGGATGTTTGTGATGTCCTTAGGTTAGTTAGGTTTAACTCGTTCTAAGTTCTAGGGGACTAATGACCTCAGTAGTTGAGTCCCATAGTGCTCAGGGCCATTTGAACCATTTTTGAACATTTTAATTTCCACTGTCTATACAAATAAATTCATAAAACTTCGCCAGCATGACCAGAAAGGACTCAGGATTCATACTCATAGCAGTGGAAGTTCAAAAAAGTAGCAACTTTTCTTCATAAGTAAGAGAGATTCTTCGATGAATTTTGCACAGCATGCAAACCATACTTAAGGGTGTATGAAACTCTAGAATTTATTTAATTTATGAAAAACTGAATGAGCTGTTACATTTTAAACTTCATGTTTAGAAAAAAAGTCAAATTTTATAATTAATTATCTCAATTTTTCCACAGTTTTTAATAGATTTGGAAAATTCTAGAGTTTCATACACCTGTAAGAATGGTTTGTATGCTGTGCAAAATTCATCGAAGAATCTCTCTTACTTATGAAGAAAAGTGTACCTATCCTAACAAATGCAGCAAATGGTAAGTGATAAAATTATAAAATTTCACATGTTAAAAAATTTATATTGTTACTTTTTTGAACTTCCTCTGCTATGAGTATGAATCCTGAATCCTTTCTGGTCATGCTGGCGAAGTTTTATGAATTTATTTGTAAAAGTATAGACAGTAGAAATTAAAATGTCCTGTGGTGCCTCTCCTGTTCCAAGGTGTCTGACGTCCTACCTCCCATAAGTCAGTCTGAACGTGATGTTATAGTTGGCGCGCGAGCGATGGGACACAGCATCTCCGAGGTAACTACGAAGTGAGGATTTTCCCGGACGATCATTTCACGAGGGTACCGTGAATATCAGGAATGCAGTAAAATATGAAATCTCCGTTATCGCCGTGGCTAGAAAAAGATCTTCCAAGAATGGGACGAACGACGACTGAAGATAATCGTTCAACGTGACAGAAGTGCAACTGTTCCCCATGTTGCTGCAGATTTCAGTGCTAGGCCATCACGAAGTGTCAAAGGGCGAACCACTCAACGAAAAATCGTCGATATGGGCTTTCGGAGCCGAAGGCGCTTCAGTTTGGAACCGCGCGACCGCTACGGTTGCAGGTTCGAATCCTGCCTCGGGCATGGACGTGTGTGTTGTCCTTAGGTTAGTTAGGTTTAAGTAGTTCTAAGTTCTAGGGGACTGATGACCTCAGATGTTAAGTCCCATAGTGCTCAGAGCCATTTCAACCATTTGAAGCCGAAGGCCCACTCGTCTACCTTGATGACGTCTCACCTGGGCCCATCAACATCAACAATGGGTGTTGATGACTGGAAACATATTGCCTAATCGGACTAGTCTCGTTACAAATTTCACCGGGCAAATGGACGTGTACAGGTATGGACAGAGCCTCATGAATCCATGGACCCTGCATGTCAGCAAGGGACTGTTCAGGCTATTGGAGGGTCTGTAACGGTGTGGGGCGTCTGCAGTATGAGTGGTATGGGACACCTGAAAAGTCAAGATACCTCTCTGATTGGTGGAACGCACGTAAACATTCTGTCTGATCACCTGCATCAATTCGTGTCCATCGTGCATCCCGACGGACTTCGGCAATTCCAACAGGACAACGCGACATTCCACATCTCCAGAATTGCTACAGAGTAGCTCCAGGAACAGTCTCATGAGTTTAAACACTTCTACTGGCCACCAGACTCGGCAGACAAGAACATTATTGAGCATATCTGGAATCCTTGCAACGTGCTGTTCAGAGGAGATCTCCATCCCCTCTTACTGTTACGGATTTATGGACAGTCCTCCAAGATTCATGGTCAGATATTAGAAAACATAGTCAGCGATCTTGAAAGTAGTTAAAATTAAAATTTACAACAGTCTTGATCGCAGTCTTATTAAAATACTTATTAATTGAAGTGAATAACCGGTTTCAACTCTATGGAAGAGTCATCTTCCGACTCTGTAAAGATATATTGCCAAAGTAGTATAGACGTTATAATAAGCATATGAAATATATATAAATATAAGATAAGTAGTAATAAATTACACCCAGAGCAGTGGATGGACACTGCTCGATGAGTTCCGTCGACCCTCGACGCTCGTGTAACTGCTGACTGTGCATGGAGGGAACGGGTATTAATAGGGCTGGTCACACACACCGTTCTAAGTAGGACATCATCAGAAAACACGTTCATAATTACATAACTTAAAACATAACCACAAAAGAACATTTACAGTTGGAGTAAATCGTAATGTAAATTATTGATCATTAATCGTCAGTGAATATAAATTATGCTATTAAAATGGTTCATTGGTATGAAATAAGTCTTAGAGCATGCTGCCTGCCTTCTAAACTCAGAACAACAAAATCTGCACCAAAGACTGTCGTTGCCCCAGCGTTTACGTGGATTTTGTAGTGTTGGCAGAAGAGCCAACACTGTGTTGCTAGAGAAGGCCGAAATGCACGCGCTTAAACTCACGCAGGCTGGCGTGAGGTCTGAAACAGGATACGTAATGAATGCTATAAAGAAAAGTACGTAGCTGCTGGAATACTTAACTTTAATCCATAATAGGTGTACATCGCTCTTGTACAGATATAATCTCCATTTTAATATAACTTGGTGATGGCGCCTTGCTAGGTCGTAGCAAATAACTTAGCTGAAGGCTATGCTAACTATTGTCTCGGCAACTGAGAGCTTATTTGTCAGTGAACTGTTGCTAGCTACGTCGGCTGTACAACTGGGGCGAGTGCTAGTAAGTCTCTCTAGACCTGCCGTGTGGTGGCGCTCGGTCTGCAATTACTGACAGTGGCGACACGCGGGTCCAACGTATACTAACGGACCGCGGCCGATTTAAAGGCTACCACCTAGCAAGTGTGGTGTCTGGCGGTGACACCACAGATTTTTGCTCTCTTCTGATGTCAGCGCCATGGAAAATAATTGTACTATCGCGGAACCACACCAACTTTTCTGTAATAACAGCGGAACGATGTTACTAAACTGCATCGATAGTTGCCGTGGAAACGGCGTCCTAGCCCGGTGAGGTAGGCATCAGATGATCAGAGATTATTGGGTACTGCGAAAGATATCTCAAGGGTTGACAATTCGACAACGAAAACAGTGTTTGCGTAGATATGTCGGCGGTTGCCGTGGAAATAGCGTCTTATTCTCACTGCGACAATCTATGGTGCTGTAACAAGGTTATAATTGCCGGAATTTGACGCCTTTTATCATTATTAGCGTAGTATACGTCATAATGACAAAATTATACGTCATAAAAGCTTAAAATTACGTTTTTTTCTAAAATCTGTTCACAAGAAATTGCCTATGCCAGGTTGGACATAGTATAGGTTGTAATATTGGCAACAGGATGCTAATGAATGTGTATGGTGATCGGTGGGAACCAGGTGCCTGATTTCGCTATGGCAAAGTACAAAGCGGACATCAAAAATAAGCGACGTCTAGCATTCGTTGATGGTAAAATATGGATAACAAAATAAAAAATAAGAGAAATGTGAAGTGACATTTTACATGTTGTTGTGTTGTGGTTTTTAACATAAAAACCATTAGAAAAATGAGATCCACATAGTTAAAAACGTAGTTGTAAAATACTAATGATAAAACAAGCGTCAGAAGTGAAACTTGGACGGTAAATAGTTTGGACAAGAAGAGAATAGAAGCTTTCGAAATGTGGTGATACAGAAGAATGCCGAAGATTAGATGGGTAGATCACATAACTAATGAGGAGGTATTGAATAGAATTGGGGAGAAGAGGAGTTTGTGGCACAACTTGACAAGAAGAAGGGACAGGTTGGTAGGACATGTTCTGAGGCATCAAGGGATCACAAATTTAGCATTGGAGGGCAGCGTGGAGGGTTAAAATCTGAGATGGAGACCAAGAGATGAATACATTAAGCACATTCAGAATGAGGTAGGTTGCAGTAAGTACTGGGAGATGAAGAAACTTGCACAGGGTAGAGTAGCATGGAGAGCTGCATCAAATCAGTCTCAGGACTGAAGACCACAACTACATCAATACGAAAACAAAAGAGCAGTTCTTTATAATAGGTCTTCAAAAAGATCATAAAAATGTTTTTCCCTAAAGTCTAGCTTTTCACTGAGTAGAGCTAGGAGTTCACTTTTACGGTGTGCATAGATTTCAATTTTCTCTAATGCATTAAGTAACGGTCCTTTTGGGGCAGAGTAAAGGATTTTTAAATTCGCATGAATTAATCCTTCGGAATGGTTGCAGTCATGCAAATGTTGGCCAAACAAGGATTTACTACGACTGGTACCAGCCACATGTTCTTTAAGACGAATAGCAAAGTTACGGACAGTTTGTCAGCTACATTGTTTTTCGCAGCCATCACATTGTATTTTATACATTCTTGAATTTTGATATTTAGTGTTGTTTTTTTTATTAATATTGTGTCTGAGTCTATATTGAAGCTGATTATTGGTGACGAATGCTATTATGAGCTCGGTATTTTTAAATAATTCATTTATTTTATAGGAGATATACCCCATGTATGTAGTTTTGGACTATTTTCGATGACCGGATTCAGGTACACTATGTGTATCCTGTATCTTATTAAACATGAAGTCAATGTGATTGGGATTGAAATCATTTACACTAGCAATCTGCTTCAATATTAGTCTCTCTTTCTGTAGTTCCTCTGTGGTGAGTGGTAATTCATACACAGTCAGCTGTTACACGAGCGTCCAGGGTCGACAGAACTCATCGAGCAGTGTCCATCCACCGCTCTGGCTATAACTTATTACTATTTACCTTATTTTTATATATATATTTTATATGCTTATTATAACGTCTATACTACTTTGGCAATATATCTTTACAGAGTCTGAAGATGACTCTTTCATAGAGTCGAAACCGATTACTCACTCCAATAAAAGATATTTTAAAAGATTGCAACCTAGACTGTTGTAAACTTTAATTTTAAGATTCATAGTGTCAGTTCCCCCCAGCACTGGTTCACACATTAGTCGAGTCCATGCCACGTCGTGTTACGGCACTTCTGCGTGATAGAGGAGGCCCTACACGATATTAGGCAGATGTGCCAGTTTCTTTGGCTCGTCAGTGTAAAAGTGGTTTGTAATGCCACTATGGATTTAGAGGTTGATGTGAGTGAGGAGGAGGAGGCGATTAGAGCTACTGCATTCTCGATGGGGTTAAGCCAGAAGATCGATGGCACTTGAAAGCTCTGAAATAAGCCGATGACTTTTGCGGAATTAGACGGATTAGTGGTTAACATAATTCTTTTCTTTTCTTTTCGTTATGTCGATACGAAGTGGGAAGGAGGACCGGGATCGGTTGTCAGAAAAACCGACCAGTGAGCAGGGAGCAGAGTGTAGTCCGTATGCTGGCTTGGTTAAGACCGAGCAGGCACTCCGTTGCGATGATCCCAGACAGTCGGTGAGTCGGTGTCCTACACCATGTAACGCGTGTGTGGCCAGCTGACGCCAGAACCGTGCGGGCGCTTTGAAATTCAAACCTCCTATTGGATGCTACAGCGGAATTAGACCTTCCGTCAGTTCATTTTGCCCCGTGTTTACACTGTAGTAAATCAGGAACTGATTCAGGCAGTAGCCTCTCACTGCTTGAGTATGATATTTGTAATCGAAGCATTTGTAAGTTTCCTAGCCTACAACCGGTCTTGCAGGGATGTCGTACTGAAAGTGGGTAAGTGTTGCTTATGAATGGTCGCTGTAAGGCGAGTATTTCTGTGCAAGGGTTTTCTCGGCCCGTTTAGTTCGTTATTGTCAAGCATTCCTAAAGTGATGCTTGACTTCTCCTTGTTTATTTTAATCCTCTAAATTAAGCATGTAGAATTTCACTATTTATCACACAAAATCACATACTTCTTTGCGATTTTTAAAATAATACACATAAATGGACTGTTAGAGAACTGACTTAAATTTTCTGAAACCTTATACGTGTCTGTAGCAAGTAAATTTCCATACAAAACTAAATTCCAATGCTTAAATTTGGACGTAAGAATTCTTCTCAATAGGTACAAAAACAAAGTCTACAAAATGGTTCAGGTGATGGTACTCACGACTCCAGAGAGTAGAGCATCACAATCGATAATTCGCTCTCGGAACACTCTCAGTGCACCAGCTGTATGGGTTGGCACTACACCGAGGACTATCACTGGCCGCAGCTGCCAAACATGGGCATCAGGAGTGTGGATGGAGATTGGTCGATGCCCCGTTAAACACCGGAGCACTGAGCTGTGGCAGCCGGGAATCCATTGCCTCACAGGTCGAAAGTTACACCCTTACCTTTCACCGCGGCACTTACATCACCCATGCCTCTTCCTTCCTTCAGAACGCCATCACTGACGCTGTGGAGGCCCCAGTTCCTGTCAGACTCTACATCTACATCTATACTCCGCGAGCCACCTTACGGTGTGTGGCGGAGGGTACTTATTGTACCACTATCTGATCCCCCCTTCCCTGTTCCATTCACGAATTGTGCGTGGGAAGAACGACTGCTTGTAAGTCTCCGTATTTGCTCTAATTTCTCGGATCTTTTCGTTGTGATCATTACGCGAGATATATGTGGGCGGTAGTAATATGTTGCCCATCTCTTCCCGGAATGTGCTCTCTCGTAATTTCGATAATAAACCTCTCCGTATTGCGTAACGCCTTTCTTGAAGTGTCCGCCACTGGAGCTTGTTCAGCATCTCCGTAACGCTCTCACGCTGACTAAATGTCCCCATGACGAATCGCGCTGCTTTTCGCTGGATCATGTCTATCTCTTCTATTAATCCAACCTGGTAAGGGTCCCATACTGATGAGCAATACTCAAGAATCGGACGAACAAGCGTTTTGTAAGCTACTTCTTTCGTCGATGAGTCACATTTTCTTAGAATTCTTCCTATGAATCTCAACCTGGCGCCTGCTTTTCCCACTATTTGTTTTATGTGATCATTCCACTTCAGATCGCTCCGGATAGTAACTCCTAAGTATTTTACGGTCGTTACCGCTTCCAATGATTTACCACCTATGGCATAATCGTACTGGAATGGATTTCTGCCCCTATGTATGCGCATTATATTACATTTATCTACGTTTAGGGAAAGCTGCCAGCTGTCGCACCATGCATTAATCCTCTGCAGGTCCTCCTGGAGTACGTACGAGTCTTCTGATGTTGCTACTTTCTTGTAGACAACCGTGTCATCTGCAAATAGCCTCACGGAGCTACCGATGTTGTCAACTAAGTCATTTATGTATATTGTAAACAATAAAGGTCCTATCACGCTTCCCTGCGGTACTCCCGAAATTACCTCTACATCTGCAGATTTTGAACCGTTAAGAATGACTCATTCAAGCTCACCGCCCTATGTGTCCTCCACGGGCCGCCCTTCTTCTTTGTGATTCCTGCAGGCTTTACCGCTCCTTCCTCCACACCTGTGACAAGGATACACTCCTCCGCCAGTGCCAATTACAGCGACACATCTGGAACCTTCTTACAGCAAAGAAACGCCGGGACTGGCGCCACACACGTACACGCCTCATTTCCACTCTCCATGTAAAGTCCTCCAAGTACTGCTCAGTCTTCCACTGCCTTACTGGTAGCCATTGCACCCCACATTACTCTGTCCTCCACGACAATCACACCACCTCAGTAAGGCTAACCATTTTGCTTCCCACCTATCTGAGGTCTTCTCCATTCCTGTTGATCCCCATTTTGATTACTCCCTCTTCCCCACCGTCCTTGAATGCACTGATATCTCTGTCCCACAGCTCGCTCCTAGTTTCCAGTTCTTGGATCAGTTACCCTCTCAGACATAAACACTCCCATCAATGCACATGGCGTCACACTCAGCCTCTGCTCCAAATGCAACACCACCCCTGGTTATGATGATGTCACCTACGGCCACCTCAAGAAATCCCCCCCGTCTTTCCTGGTCCCCTTGCTACCCTGTAAAACGTCCTCCTCTCCACTGGCTTTTACCCTGACCTGTGGAAGACTTGCTGCATCCTGCTGTTCCCTAAACCTAACAAACCCCCCTCTGACGCCTCTTCCTGTCGTCCCATATGCCTCACCTCCTTGTTTAGTAAGGTCTTAGAATCCATCCTCTCCTGCCAGATTCATCGCCACCTAAACTAGTAGCACCACCTCCTTCGCTCTACCCAGTGTGGCTTCTGGCCCTCCTTCTCAGCCAATGACCAACTCCTTAACCTTACCAATCCTCTTTCCCTCCAACTTAACTCCCGCTGCTCCATTGTCTTTGTTTCCCTCAACTTCATGAATGCCTATGACCATGCCTGGGATCCCAAGCTCATCTTCAGACTCCATACTTATGCTTTCCCTATTAATTTCGTCTGTCTCGTAGCTTCCTTGCTCTCCCTTCCTCCCATCTATGTCAATATCCACAATTCCCACTCCTGTACTTTCTAGCCCACTGGAGTGACCCAAGGCTCCATCCTTCCCCCTCTCCTCTATTTCCTGAATTCTGACAACATGTCCAAACCTTCCCTACCTGTCCATCTCCTCCAATTTGGTGATGACACTACCTTCCTGGCCCTTTATCTTAACCTTCAAAGGTCTCAATGTACACTCGAAACCCACCTTGACCAGTTCACTACTTAGTGCAACCAGTAGTTCCTTCGTATCAACCCCTCCAAGACACGGTCAATCATCATTGGCTGCACCACCCCCTCCTTCCGTCTCCATGATTTCTACCTAACCATTTATGATCGTACTACTCACCTCACTCCTGCCCTAAAATACCTTGGCCTCAGTCTTGATCATCATCTAACCTGGACTCCCTATCTACTTATGATCCAACACAAAGCCCACAATAGATACCTGTCTGGCCGGATGTGGGGGCTGCACCCTTCCATCATCCTTCATACCTACAAGTCCTCGATCTGCCCCTTCCTTTGTTATGCCAGTGTCGCTTGGATTTCTGCACCCCCCCCCCCCCCCCATATTCTGTAAAGCCTTCCAAATCCTGGAACACCATGCACTTCGCAACGCCTTCCGCCCCTCATGCGCATCCTCTATGACCTCATCCCCTTACCCACCTTCTTCTTTCCCTTGAACACATCCGCACCCTGTACATTGTCCACCGATTCAATATCCCTACCATCTTGTGTCCCACTGTACAATTTAAAAGTGTAAATATCACACAGAGCGAGACAGTAAAAAAAAAAAAAAAAAAAAAAAAAAGGAAAACACTGGAAACGATGGAGCACTCATGTAGAATAAAAACCACCGAGGGAATGTATGCCAGAGAGGAAGGGAAAAAGAGCTATAGCAGGCAGTTCTCTTCAGTGCGCCGAGTCGTGTACAGCTTCCAGTTACCGCCGAGTCTACAAGCTGCGCTGTTCGTCCGTCGTCTCCGGAATTTAGGCTCCAAAAGCATCATAGGCCACTTCTGGACTCTACATGGGCATCACTCTGAGGCACAGTGACAGAACTTCAATATTTTACAGGACTTGCAATAATTTCAAACGTATGATTGTGCTGGACATTTCACATGAAGAAGCATCATTTAAGTAGAGTATTTCTTCGTATTTAATAAATACCATTGTATTACTATATGTTGAAAATCTTTCTGATCGAAGATAACGTACGCCTCCTTCTTGCACTCCCAACGATGGATATTAAATGCTGGGTTCTACAGAACTGCATTTGATTTTAACTGACTCACTAAGTATTTAATTGGAGAAACAGACAAATCCCCGCCACAGTTGTCCTGAGGTTCTTCCTCTGAATAATGCTCTTGTTCCACAGCAGAACTATGATCATCTTTTTCGTCTATTTCTTGACCTGTATCAGTGACACATTTCTCTATCCACCGACTAACAATTTCATCAAACTCGAGGATATTATAAGTGTCACGTTCCTGCGACCAAATTTTGTAACACACCGTACTGAAGGAAACAGGCACTGAGTTCGCGAGGCTAGATCTAGGAGACCCTAACACCTGTCAGTAACACGTGTAACAACAAACAAAGAACGCAATAACGCAGCCGACTGTGAGACATTGTAAAGTTGGCAGTTTATGGGGTATTGGGGACAGTATAGAAGCATTCCATTACAGCTGAACTTACAGAGAGAGTTCGAAAATTTTCACGCCATCTGGGAGACCACACCTTGTGAGCTGAGGGTTAAGGATCTTTTGGGCTGCGACTGAATTTAGCTTATTGGTTTTATCCTCTATTATGTAGACAGGACGTTTTCTTTTAAATTTTACCGCAACGAAAACGTCAACGTACAGTTGTTTTCCTGTCAAAGGAACCAACGCCGTTACTGTGCAGGATTGTAAATTTAAGGTAGGTCATTTTGGTGATTGTGAGGCTGAGGCGATGCTGCTCCTTCTGGACGAGTTTTCGGAGTCTTTAACTGACAAACCAGGTGTTATCAACACGATACAATACAGAATCTGCCTTGCTGACAATTTTCAGTGCGTCAACCCCAATATAGATTGACACCACCCGAAATGAAAATATTGCGTCAGCTGTTGGAGCGGATGATCTGTGATGGGGTTACTTGGTCTCCTACCTCACCTTACGCTTCTCTTATCTTTCTACTTCCAATGGGTGACTGGTGGTTGATCATACTATTAAATAAGAAGTGTGTTCGTGAATGTATGCCACTATCCAACTTGCACCACTGTTTCACCTGCTTTTCTGGTGCTCGGTATTCTCCTATTCTCGATCTTAATCAGGCTTACCACCA
Source organism: Schistocerca serialis cubense (assembly GCF_023864345.2). Lineage (NCBI taxonomy): Eukaryota > Metazoa > Arthropoda > Insecta > Orthoptera > Acrididae > Schistocerca > Schistocerca serialis. The sequence continues at coordinate 62,668,666 of NC_064638.1, read as the reverse complement.
GACCCCATTAGCCAAAACTGTAGACTGGTGACAGCGTTTTGTATGGATTGAAATTTATTCGAATTTATCGGTATACTAATTGGCATATCAACTTGGGCTGCTGATCTCTCTAGACTTTTGGATAACGTTTCCGGAGATGTAAAATTTAAATCTTAGATGACGTTGTAATTTACAGTATTACCTTCCAACAAGATCTGAAACACCTGGAGGAGGTTTTGTGCCGAATTCTTGCCACTGGTTTTGCTGTTAAGCCTTCCAAAATTAATTTAGCGTAGCAGAAGATTTCTTTTCTTGGTATTTGGTTTCTACTGGCGGGACCCAAATGGATATAGAGAGGACCAAGGTCTTACACAAAAAACAAGCAAAGACAGGTGTTGCCGAGTTCATTATCCATTATTTTGTTCAGAAATACTTCTATAGTAGAGGGAGATGACCATTCAGATTTGGCACAACTTTGGAAAGTAGAGAAGTCCTGATTGCACAATCCTTTATTAAGCGTCATGCGTTTAAATATTTTATAGTCAGACTGAAGCTGTGGAATGAACTGTACAAGAAAGTAATGACAGAAAATATACATAAGCGTGTATCTAAGTACGTATTCCAGTACACAGATATTCCAAATAGTATCGTACTTACATAAAAAACAAATTTTAGTACAAGTTCACGAAAGCGAGCACATGAACTGAATACAGTAGAAATCTCATGTCATGTAGGCATATTTTTCAGTCCCATCGTCTACAGAATCGAACCAGTGCCAAACAGTGTGTGGCGACTGAACTTACGAGAGGTAAACGATGGCCTGTAGGTGGTGCTAGCATTGACTGAAGAATGCGAATCAAACAGTAAGTTTACTTACTAATGCGATTAAATACATGTCAGCACCGCGTGAACAAATTTGACAAATAAATTGTAACTCTTATAGAAGAGATACTCATACTAACGCCATGAAAAGTGCGTCGTTAGGTAACATCGTAAAAAACGTTGCAGAGGTAGTCTTTAGTCAGTAATCGAAATGGAAGACAATTTTAGCCATTAACTGGTGAGGTAAAATATAAATGTAAAATCAATATGAGCAATAAGTAAAGAAGGAATAATAACGAATAAGTTCACAAACATCACAAAATAAATGTACGTAATTGTCACAAAATGTAATGACTCATTTAGATTAGTGGTTACAACTTGAAATGAAAGAAGTATTACGCAATAAATGGGTATTTTTTGTTTTTTAATACTATTTAACTTAGTGTTAGATCGTGCATGTATAACAACTCTCCTTAAGCTGACGGCTGAGGATATTCAAAACGTCCTAGCATATTGTGACCAAAGATGTAAAGTTAGGATCATTTCGTAACAAAAACTGACGCCTAGGCAATCGTAATATTGGTCATACTGTTTCGGACTTATACGGAATGCATTGCGATCGTGTATAACAGTATGGGATTGTAGAGCTATACATAACAAAATAAGCTCTTTGAGTTGCTAGCGAAACCCAAAACTTCACCTTTCGTAATTTTTTTTCTGTACTGTAATTTCATTCCTACGGCCCCATATGGGTAAGGGAGGGCTGGTAGTGGCGCAATCCGCTGCTCTTCAACCGAATGATACAGTTAAAAAGGATAAAACATACAAAAGGCGATGAGATGGGAGACATAAAAACATAATAAGGAGAGACAATGGGGGTTAAAATATACACTTACACAGAGACGTTAATTGTAGGACAGCTAAAAAGGTCCACATAAAGATAAAAAAGCACAGTTGGCGATTTTTGTAACACATAAAAATACATGGAAGTCACACAATAAAGTCAAAAGTTGGCCACAATATTACAAAACGCCAGAACGACGACACTTTAACAACAGCACGAGATGAAGGACACACGACAAAGATTAAACAGTGCCAGGAGGATTCGGCAGAGGGAGATGACATCCTGAGAGGAGGGAAAGATGGGACAAAAGAGAGCAGTGGTAGACGGCGTCTAGAGAAGGTAGTGGAAAAGGAAATTGGTCGCGGGGCGTACCAAGGGCCAGGAGACGAGCGGGATAGGAAGGGAGAGAGAAGGCAAGTCAGGAGGGAATGCAGAGATGCGGAAGAGATGCACTAGAAAGGGAGAGGGCGTGGCAGGGAGGAAAAAACTACTCATGGGAAGACAAAAGAATGGGAGTAGGAGCCATGAGGAGGGGGTGGATTTAGAGTTCGTAGGAGGAGTAGACACAAGGGCGAAGCTTATCATCTGTGAGGGTTATGCACTGGAAGGCACGTCAGTAAAGGAGGCTGAGAACGTGGAGATGGAGAGAGGGTGGCACAAAACAGTAAAGGCACAGCAACAGGCTCTGGGTAGGGAGGATAAGAGACAACAGGGGGTCCGAGCAATCCAGTCTGTGGACAATGTACAGGGTGTGGATGTGTTTGAGGAAAAGGAGAAGATGTGGGAAGGGGTTGATGTGATAGAGGATTTGTATCGGGGATGGGAGACTGATGTGGAAAGCAGGGCGGAGTGCATGGCGTTCGAGGATTTAGAAGGCTTTATTGAATATGGGTGGGGTTGAGATCATGGTGACTCTGGTATAACGAAGGATGGGGCTGATCAAGGATTTGTAGGTGTGAAGGATAATGGAAGAATGCAGGCCCCATGTCCAGCAAGACAACAGTTTCAGAATGTGGAGTCTGTTGTGGGCTTTGTATTGGATCATAAGAGGATGGGGAGTCCAGGTGAGGTGACGGTCGAGGGTGAGGTATGAGGGAGGTGGATAGGACAACCATAAACGTGTGGTAAAAATTGTGGAGCCAGAAAGTGCGGGTGGTATGACCTGGGTCTTGGAAGAGTTGATGTGAAGAGCCACTCGTTGCACCAGGCAGTGAACTGATTGAGGTGGGTTTGAAGGAATACTTTGGCCCTGTTCAAGGGGAGGATACAGGTCCAGAAAGACGGTGTCATCAGCAAACTGGCAGCAAATTGGCAGCAAATTGGTAGAAGATGTGAGGCAGGATAGGTTTGGGTATATCTGCAGCATAAAGGAGATAGAGGAGAGGGAAAAGGATGGAGCCTTGGGGCACGCTCATGGAGGGATAGAATGCATAGGTGTTGGTATTGTGGATAGTGACATAAGAGGGACGACTGAAGAGGAAGGAAGCAACGAGACAGAGAAAGCCCTGGAGTTTAAGGAGTAGCCTGGGATGCCAGACATGGTCAAAGGCAGTCTGGAGGTCGAAGGAGACATAGAAAGAGGAACAATAGGATTTACGTTGGAGGAAAGGAGACTGATAAGATTAAAGAGCTGGTCATTGGCTAAGGAAGAGGATTGGAAACTACACTGGGTAAGGGGAAAGAGGTGGTGCTGATTAAGGTGGTGATGAACACGTCAGGTGAGGATAGACTCAAAGACCTTAATGAACATGGAGGTGAGGGAGGCGCGATGATAGAGGGTGGTCTGTTGGGACTAGGGAACAGCAGGATGTGGGAAGTTTTCCAAATGCCAGGGTACAAGCCAGTGGAGAGAATGATGTCAAGGTAGCAAGAACAGCCAGGACGAAGAGGGGGGATTTCTTGAGATGGCAGTAGGTGACACTGTTGTGACAAGTGATGGCATTGCACTTGGACTGGATTATGAGTTTGATGTCATTTGCTGCAATGGGAATGTTTATGTATGATGAGGGTCCAAATACTAGAAACTGTAGGCGAGTGGCAGAACGGAGGCATCAGAGTGTTCATGGCTGGTGGGGAAGAGGGAGTAATCAAAGTGAGGATCGTTGGGAAAGGAGAAAAACTTGGAGAGATGGGAAGCAAAATGGTTAGCCTTACTGAGGTTGTCGTAGAAAAGGTGGTCATGGTGGAGAAGGGTGTACTGTGGGGCAGGATGACTACCGGTTAGGTGGTGGAAGACAGAGGAGGAGTTGACAGGGATGGTGGAGCTGATTCATGTACATGTGTGTCGCCAGTCCTGCTGTTTCTTTGCTGTTCAGAGGTTGCAGATGTGTACTTGCCAGTGTCTGGGAGGGTATCTTAGTCACAGGTGCAGAGGAAGGAGCAGAAGAGCCTGTGGAATCAATGGAGGAGAAGGACAGCGTGTGGAGGAAGTGTAGGGTGGTGACGGTGGATAAGTTTGTTAGGAACATGGACCTCTACGGCATTAGTGATGGTCTACTGAAGTAACGAAGAGGCATGTGTGATGTCAGCGGGATGGTGGTAGGCAAGATGGTGGTTTTTGACCTGTGAGGCAATGGATTCCCAGTATGCATCCCAGTCAGCTCGTTGGTAATCATGGACTTGGCAGGGCAGCTAGCAAGGGGCTGGATCGAGGCAATGTGCTGAGGAGATGGTGTGAACCACTGGGAGGTGATTGGTACCAAAAGGGTCAAGGATATCCGTGGCAATACGACCAAGGAGGTAAGGGCAAGTGATGATGACACCTGGGATGGAGTTACTTTTAGAATGGGTGATCTGTAAGAGGGGAACTAGATTACCATGGAGGGTAGTGAGGAACTGATGCCACCACTGAAGGTATCAGGGTCACAGTTGACGATGTTGAGGTATGTGGTAATAACATAGTTGTAGAAGGTGGGCCATATTGGGAGATGAATTCATAGGGAAGAGGAGCTGTGGGTTAGATGTAGACAGTGGATAGTTGCACAGGTGATGATGGGGGGGAGGGGGGGAGGAGAAAGATGTTGAGGATGAGGTGTTCAGTTGTCATTGAGCAGGGGTTGTGGTAGGACAGGGACATAGATATATGCTTCAGGTGTCCAGTAGTGACCCCACCTCCCTCTAGCAAAAGGGGATTGTCAGTGGAGTGAATGAGGTACAGAGAGGTGTGGACAACATGATGATGTTGGAGGAAGGTTTCACTAAGGATGAAGGAGTTGACCTGGTGATGGGACAGGGTACGCATGAAGAGGTATTTGCTGGCAGGGAGGGAGCAAATGTTGATGTATAGGAGATCATACTGTTGGCGCGCCATGGGGGCTAGGTGGAGAGTGAATGGAGGGAAGAGAGGGGCTCAAATGAGGGTGTCTGTGTGGGTGATGATGAAGTGGGCCTGGTTGTGGGAGTATGTAGTGTAGGTATTGAAATGAAAGATGGATCAGGTGGCAAGGGAGATCTGCTGGAGGGTGTGGGGGCGTTGGAAGGGGTGGATATTCTGGAGTATGATGGTCAGGAAACAGATGATGTTGTCAGCTGTCTGGAATGGGCAGAGGGAATTGATGGATTGGATGGGCTGATCGATGGTGTGAATGGGAACAGTTAGTTTGGGGTTGGTGGGAAGGAGTTTGGCCTTGCATTTGGAGGTGTAGATGGGGTGGGATTCGTTGCAGGTGTTGCAGGAAGGAGGGGAGGCGCGGTTAGGACATTGTTTGAGGAAGTGGGAGGCTTTACTGTAGGGGCAGATGGGGGCAAGGTGGTTGAAGCTTTGGGTGATGCAGCCATCATAGAGGAGACAGCATTGGTGGTGATAGCATTGAATAGGAGAAAGGAAGGAATTAATGGGGTGGCAAAAGGTGATGTATGGAGGAGGTGGACTCTGTGAACACATGTGCCAAAAGGGTAGGGCTGGAGTTGTTTACAGATACATCAGGCTGAGCAGATTTCCAGGGCAGGGTGGGCATTCAATTCTGCCAATAACTTCAACTTAATTACCACAAGGATGAGCTTTGCAATCACAGTGGTGAGGGTTTCTGGATGATGAGGGCTTTAGGATTGACAGGAAAAGGAGGAGGTAAGTAAAGATGTGAGAGACATGTGGGCTAAAGGTGATATGGAAAAGTCTCCAGAGGAGGTCAGTGTGGAATGAGAAGGGGAGTGGATAAGGACAGAGCCTCTGTGGGGCATAAGCTGAGCAATAGGGGCACTGGGGTATACTTGCAGATTTCTAGTGTTTAGGCAGTGAGGGTTTGGAAAAGACGAATGTATGTATGGTGGGGGCTGGGCATGCAAGAGGGGTGGGCAGTGGTTTCTTGGAAGAGAGGGTGGAGGTAGATTCAGCACTTGGGCGTTTGGAGGTTTTTTGGCAGGTGTGGCCAGGAAGGAGGTTGAGGGACTGGGAGAGGTGGCGGAAGGCAGGGCCCTCATGAGAGGTGGAAGCACTTTGAAGGGAGTGTGGGTGTCTGTGGTGGTGACTGTGGAGCGGTGGTCCATGTCATGGACAGGGGAAGTAGAGGAAGTCATAGCAGGGCGTGTGGGGAGTGCATGAGAGTCATCCCTAAACATGGTAGTGGCGGGAATGGCGGCAGGAGCATGAGCAGGAGCAGGGGGAGGAGCAGAAGCAGAGGCAGTAAACAGGTGGGGGTACAGGGGATAGGTGGATATGGCAGGGATGAAGCTGTGAGGAGAAGAGGTGGGGCAGATGGGGGAAGCTGGGAGGAGGGACTTACGGAGGTAATGCTGGGGGCAGAGGAAGGAGGGGTGTATATAATCGTGGTGGTTGGGGTGTCCATGGTGGACTTGCAGCCTAGCAGCAACAGGTGGCACGAAGATAGGGAAAGAGAACTTAGCAGGAGCATCTTCCGTAATTGTTTTGTCTTTATTGTAATTTCATTTCCCGGCCACTTATGGGCAGGTGACGGCTATCAGTGGCACAGTCCGCCACTCTTCAGCCAAGTGACACTACAAATAAAAAGATGAAATGACACAAATAAAATGTGATAAAAAGCGGGACATAAGAACCGAAATAAGTGGAGACAATGGAGGTTAAAATATACACTTACTTGAAGACGTTCATTGAAGGACAGGTAAAAAAATTTCGAAGAAAGTTAAAAAAACACAGTTGGTGTTTCGTGGAGCACATAAAATACGCATGCACAAGTTAAAAGTTGGCCACTCCAGCATGAACACACTTAAAAAAACCACCGTAAGTGATTAGACACATGTGACGAGGGATAGAATCTGTCAGGAAGGGCCTGCCAAGGGTAGGAGGCCTGAGAGGAGGGAAAAAGAGGGTCGGTGGAATGGGGGGGGGGGAGGCTGGGTGGGGTGGGATGAAAAGAAAAAGGGTGGTTAGGGAGCGCACCAAGGAGCAGGAGTCAGGAAGGATGGAAGTTGGAGGGGGGAAGGCATGTCAACAGGTGACACAGAGACACAGAATGGCAGCATGGTAAAGGGGGGGGGGCGCTCAGGGGAAGGGAAAAGGAGGGGAGAGGAAGCCCTGAGGAGTAGGAAGGGGGAACGTAGGGTTAGAGTTGGTAGGAGGGGTGGAGATCAGGGTGAAGCTTATCACCTGGAAGGGATAAGTGCTGGACGTTGCGTTGGGAAAGGAAGTGGAGGGTGTGGACATGAGAGAGGGTGGTTAAAGGCGCGACAACAGGCTGAGGGTAGAGAAGACAAGAGTCAACAGCGGATATGGGGGATCGAGTTGGTGGATGATGTACAGGATGCAGATGTGTTTGAGGAAAAGGAGAGGGTGTGGGAAGGGAATGACGTCACAGAGGATCTCTGTGGGGGACATGAGGTGGAAACAAAAGGCAAGGCGGATTGCATGGTGTTCAAGGATTTGGAGAGCGTTATAGAATCTGGCAGGGGCGGAAATCCAGGCAACGCTGGCATAACAAAGGATGGGGCTGATCAAGGATTTGTAGGTGTGAAGGGTTGTGGAAGAATCTTAAAGTTTACTGAAATTCTATTTTACAGTGTGTCGTGACGTATTGTTCTTAGCTAAAAAATGTTTACTGTGTAGTTCGAAGTTCATACAGGAAGAAATATGTTTTTCTTGTGTCCATGCACTCACTGGTTAAACTGGTACAAATAAATTTTCATCATGCAAACTGTCAATGATAATGCTGTTGCTCGGTTAACCCTCACACTACACAGCATTCTGTGTTGACCTGTCCCAATGACAGTCATTCCATTTAGCAATTGTGAGGCATTGCCAGGTTCACTACTCCATGGTATATGGAAACGTTTCTACAAGTCTTTCTCGCATTCACAGTCCCATATTTGCACCTGGAGACCAAAAGTGGAACTAATTTTTTTTCCGACGTAAGTCAGTTCCAAGTAAGTGCATTAGAGTATCTACCAAGTTTCACTGCCGTACGATAATTACAGTTCACACTGCACCTCAACGGGCAGCTGCACTTTAGTTATGACCATCTGGTATTTTCCACTCAATATTTCCACTGCTTCAGACAAGGAAACATGAACTTCATAAATGTAAGGTATCTAATAACACAACGAAAATTTGTAGAACTTACTATAGTAATATTGTGCTATAATTAAATTATTTGAATACTTTAGAATTTACTATTAGTGATAGAGTTACTTTGCTTTTACGTATAGGCTTTTAAATTTTATCTAATTTTTGTCTCTGAAATTGGGGATGTATTTACGTGAATAACAATGCGCGATACAAGTTCGCCGAGTTGACTATTGCCATTGTTATTCATTTTCTTTTTTCTTGTAACTTGAGTGCGAAATAATATTCGGAAGATTGCAGCTTCTAGTGTAGACGTCGATCTACTCGTGAAACAATTATTGTAACCCACTAAACATGCGTTTTAATATTTTAATATACAATGGTTCCGTACCTACAAGAAGAACAATTTTTGTGAAAAAAATATCACAGAACATCTCCCGTTTATTCGATGCAATACATAGTTTACAATATAGCGTTTCTCTAACAGTCCATTCTTTTTTCATCTGATGTTTGAACTTCATTTTAGTTGGTCTGTGTTAGTGAAAGGTAATTTATACACCTTGAAATATACTCTAGTCAATAACTGTTACATTCAAGCATCTTAATTCGATCCTTACACAACTTCTCATGTTAGTTATGTCATTATTGCTATGTTGCTCATTAAATACTGACACAATAGCTAATACACATGTGCATGGACCCCTGTTCTCAAGTTGTTAGAGGAGTCTTTCGAGTGCACGCTAAGGGGAATGTTACATTCTCATCTGACGAAGTGCAATTACGTTGCTTATTGATAAAGTACTGTCTTTCTCTTCATTTGTGGTACCATTTTTTTGTGTGTAGAGAAATTACTTTCCAATACGGTTGACATATTAATATGTTAGGTTGATTTCATGAAACGAGGGTTGTGCATAACAGTACTGAAGTGGTAAGTGTGTACTGGTATATTTTTATGTTTTCTACTTGTGTTCAGTTGGGATGGGCATATGTTCCTGTGCCTTGCTGCAAAAGGAACTTGTAGTTGTACTAAATTGTCAGATGTGAGTTGCTAGCTCACTATGTCCTGCAGAGATTCTTTGTCAAGTTGGTGGACTTTAAGATTTTTTGAATGTTTAGTACGAAAGTGATATTTTGGAACTGTGAATGGCTCAAGGAATTTATCAGGATTAGCAAAGTTAGTGGTACTGGTAGGTGAAGTTTGTCAGATAGTGATGTTTCGATAGGTGGAACTTGATGAGTGATACTACTGACATTGGATTATACTTTCTGAATTTGTAAAATCATAACAATCTTAGTTTCGCACTACGAAAAAGTTTCTGGTATACATTTCTGGAGCTGCACGCTTAATTGGAGATCAATATTGATGTTATGAGTGCAAAAACTTGTTTCTGGAAATTGTATGAAATATTGCTGTCTTTGAAATATACCCAACTGGATGGGATCCTATCCTAAAAAGTTTCCAAACTGATTTGCTGCAGCTGTGTCTATGCCACTGAGCATTCTTATGGACCTGCAGCTCATCTGATGCCTGTTGGAGATTTTAGTACATGTAACGAAACTTATTACTAGCTTTCTGCTGGCCGTTGAAACACACCAGTTTAATTAGAATTGAGCAGTAGGAGTAAGTCTGACTGCCAATTTCATCGTTTTACTTTGCAGCAGTAAAAGTTTCAGCATAGTAGAGTGGAGAGTTGGACCAGTCCCCACCCTTCTATCCTTTGGCCCTTCCGCCTCCCCACCCTCACTATGATATTAACTGTGAAATTGAAGAGTTGAGTTCATAATTTTCAAATTTCTTAAGAATGCTAAATGCATACATTGCGATACATGGATTTAATGACTTCATTAAATTTACTTCTCCAGAGGAGTTGTATACTGAACTTTGTAAGTGTTGTCAAATGAGCAAGTTAATGTCAGAAATCTAAAACGTCTCGGCTACTTTACTTGCTGATTTATTACTCTGCCTTTTACTGCGCACCTGCGGAGAAACTAATATTGTTTTGTTTTGGGTAGGTGGACTGGATTCAAGTTAGTGTGGTTTATGTTACTTCACTCCCTCAGTTATCCCTCTTCAGAAGTTTTTTTGGAAATTTTTATGGGATGAAAGTTCCATGTTACAACAACAGACTGCACTGGACTACAAAGAAATGATAAAATTAAACAGATTCATTGCACTTGAAGGGAGAAATCTTAGACAATTATAACTGTCAATAACTAGTCGAAAACAAGTGCTAGGACAGGAGAATAATGTTTGTGGAAAAAGGAAAAAACGTGAGTTGCAGGATAGGCTAGGAGCTGCTCCAAGTCAGACTATAGCGAGTGAGGTTAACAAACAAGTAGTCATGCAACAGCTTTTTAATAGCTTGAACATGAAGTAGGTGTACTGAAGGCCAACACAGAAAGTAGCATTTCAAGAAACAGAGAATTGTGATGAACTTTCTACTGCTGTAGCCAAACTGGCTGCTAGTTGTAAGCAGAGCTGAGGTATACAGCGTGGTCCATTGATAGTGACCGGGCCAAATATCTGACGAAATAAGCATCAAACGAAAAAACTACAAATAACGAAACTCGTCTAGCTTGAAAGGGGAAACGAGATGGCGCTATGATTGGCCAGCTAGATGGCGCTGCCATAGGTAAAACGGATATCAACTACGTTTTTTTTTTTTTTAAAAAAAAGGGGAACCCTCATGTTTTATTACATATTCGTAAAGATATATGAATGTTTCAGTTAAACCACTTTTTCCGCTTTGTGATGATGGCGCTGTAATAGTCACAAACGTATAAGTACGTGGTATCACGTAACATTCGGCCAGTGCGGACGGTATTTGCTTTGTGATACATTACCTGTGTTAAAATGCACCGTTTACCAATTGTGGAAAAGATCGATATCGTGTTGATGTATGGCTATTGTGATCAAAATGCTCAACCGGCGTGTGCTACGTATGCTGCTCGGTATCTTGGTTCAAAATTGTTCAAATGGCTCTGAGCACTATGGGACTTAACATCTGAGGTCATCAGTCCCCTAGAACTTAGAAATGCTTAAACCTAACTAACTTAAGGACATCACACACATCCATGCCCGAGGCAGGATTCGAACCTGCGACCGTAGCGGTCGCGCGGTTCCAGACTGTAGCCTCTAGAACCGCTCGGCCACATCGGCCGACTCGGTATCCTGGACGACATCATTCAAGTGTCCGGACCGTTCGCAGGATAGTTACGTTATTTAAGGAAACAGGAAGTGTTCAGCCACATGTGAAACGTCAACCACGACATGCAACAAATGATTATGCCCAAGTAGGTGTTTTAGCTGCTGTTGCAGCTAATCCGCACATCAGTAGCAGACAAATTGCGCCAGAATCGGAAATCTCAAAAACCGTCGGTGTTGAGAATGCTACATCAACATCGATTGCACCCGTACCATATTTCCATGCACCACAAATTTCATGGCGACGACTTTGAACGTATTGTACAGTTCTGCCACTAGGCACAAGACAAGTTACGGGACGATGAGAGATTTTTGCACGCGTTCTACTTGGCGACGAAGCGTCATTCACCAACAGTGGTAACGTAAACCGGCATAATATGCATTATCGGGCAACGGTTAATCCACGATGGCTGCGACAAGTGGAACATCAACGACCTTGGCGGGTTAATGTATGGTGCGGAATTATGGGAGGAAGGATAATTTGGCCCCCATTTTATCGACGGCAATCTAAATGGTGCAATGTATGCTGATTTCCTACGTAATGTTCTACCGATGTTACTACAATATGTTTCACTGCATGACGGAATGGCGATGTACTTCCCACATGATGGAAGTCCGGCACACAGCTCGCGTGCAGTAGAAGCGGTATTGTATAGCATATTTCATGACAGGTGGATTGGTCGTCGAGGCCCACACGTTCACCAGATCTGACGTCCCCAGATTTCTTTCTGTGGGGAAAGTTGAAGGATATTTGCTATCGTGATCCACTGACAACGCCTGACAACATGCGTCAGCGCATTGTCAATGCATGTGCGAACATTACGGCAGGGGAAGTACTCGCTGTTGAGAGGAATGTCGTTAGACGTATTGCCATATGCATTCAGGTTGACGGACATCATTTTGAGCATTTATTGGATTAATGTGGTATTTACAGGTTATCACGCTGTAACACCATGCGTTCTCAGAAATGATTAGTTCACAAAGGTACATGTATCACATTGGATCAACTGAAATAAAATGTTCAAACGTACCTACGTTCCGTATTTAATATAAAAACCTACCTGTTACCAACTGTTTGTCTAAAATTGTGAGCCATATGTTTGTGACTATTACAGCGCCATCTATCGCAAAGCGAAAAAAGTGGTTCAACTAAAACATTCTTATTTCTTTACGTACTACACTAATATGTAATAAAATGGGAGTTCCTATTTTAAAAAAAGCAGTTGATATCCATTTGCCCTATGGCAGCGCCATCTAGCGGGCCAACCATAGCGCCATCTGGTTTCCCCCTTCAAGCTAGACGAGTTTCGTACATTGTAGTTTTTTCATTTGACACTTATTTCGTGAGATATTTGGCACGGTCACGATCAGTGGACACCCTCTACATGATAACCACATCAGCAATCAAATCATGTGTAAGAACACAGCACACTGTCTCACTCATCCTGATAATTAAGAAAATCACTGTACACTCTTTCATCAATAGTATTACTGAAGAGTACCAAATTCTTCATCACATGTTGCAACTACAGTAATAATAGTCACATTGTGCAACAACCAAGTACCAGTCTTTCAAATCCAATAGCACCTGGAATATACAGAAGATAACCCACCCAAGTACTAACCAGACCTGACATTGCTGAACTTTGTTGGCTGTGTGAGAGCCAATGTGGCAAGACTGTTGGATATTGTGGTGTCACCGCCAGACACCACACTTGCTAGGTGGTAGCCTTTAAATCGGCCGCGGTCCGTTAGTATACGTCGGACCCGCGTGTCGCCACTGTCAGTAATTGCAGACCGAGCGCCACCACACGGCAGGTCTAGAGAGACTTACTAGCACTCGCCCCAGTTGTACAGCCGACGTAGCTAGCAACAGTTCACTGACAAATAAGCTCTCATTTGCCGAGACGATAGTGGCATAGCCTTCAGCTATGTCATTTGCTACGACCTAGCAAGGCGCCATAGCATTTGATATTGAGATTATAACATGTACCGTCAAGAGCGATGTACACCAATTGTGGATTAAAGTTAAGTATTATATCAACTACGTACTTTAGTTGCTACTATTAATTCCCTTAACTGTTCCAGACCTCGCGCCAGCCTGCGTGAGCTTAAGCGCGTGCCTTTCGGCTTCCTCTCATTGTGACTTGGCTGCCTTGCCATGTCACAACATTTTTGGCGACGAGTCTCAAAAGAGGATTTTGTGTTTGTTGATAGACTGATTTCATTGTGTCATGGCTTCGCCACAATCTCCAGATGTACTGACCGAATTTTATCGCTTGCAGAATCAGCAGACGCAGGCCTTATTGGATGCCCTTGGACAGCTCATCCAGGGTCAACGTGCAATGCAAAACGATGCGAGAGCTGCCGCTCTACTGCTACCGCAGCCACAACATGCTGTTGCACCACCTTTTCGTCCTTTTGATGCGGCACTGGAAAGCTGGACGGAGTGGTCACTCCAATTTGGATTTTATCTCGCCGCCTACAGAATTCAGGGTAACGAGCGGCAGCCTTTTTTGCTGGCATGTGTAGGTGTGTCCACCTACCGTGTGATAATGAAGTTGTTTCCCCGACGCGACGTAGCAGCTCTGTCCTATGACGAATTTTGGCTGCATTAGATGCATATTTCAAAGAATCAGTCAATGTCGTTGCAAAAATGTATGAGTTCTTTCGTACAAAACGTACGGCCGGTCAGACTAATAGGGAGTGGGTTGCAACATTGCAAGCCCTTACTAGGGATTGTGCTTTAGAGTGTGAATGTGGACTCCCTTATTCAGATACAATGGTACGTGATGCAATTGCACAGAACGTTTCTGATGTTCGTATAAGGGAACAGATGTTGAAACTACTCAATCCCTCCCTTCAACAAGTGATAGACATATTGGATAGGCAGGACACACTTGACTTTGCTCAGGATGCCTTTGAAACTTCGCCAGCTGTGTGTCACGTTAACCGGCCCGCCGGGCGAGCTGCACGGAACAGTAAACAGCCCTCGCGCCCGTCCGTGCAGCTGCCACCAAGCTCTCCACTAAGTGTGCCGCACAAGCACGCAAATGCAGTGCTAAAATCATGCCCGCGGTGTGCTACTAGACATTCGCGTGAGAATTGCCCATCACGCCAAGTTATTTGCTTTTTCTGTAATAAAAAAGTACATGTTCAGAGTGTTTGCCAGAAAAAGCTCAGATCGGACACTCACAACCATTCCAGGCCCTTTGCTTCACGCTGGCATCGGAATCGAACCAAGAATACTCAGGCTCGTGAACCTTCGCCAACGGAAATTCATGTAGTTAATTCCACTCCGCCCAGTGCCACTCTCTCTCACAGTGACTGTGTTCGCCCCAAAAAAAGTGTGCGTCGACGTCGACGAAAATCAAGTCACGTCGCAAGTGATTCAGTACCAGTGTCAGTTCAAGTTGCACGAGACAGTCGCTCTTGTCGTCAGCAGAACAATAAACTTTTTGTAGATTTGGACATTCATGGCAACGTGATACCTTTCCAGCTGAATACCGGAGCTGCAGTTTCATTGATCACTAAAGACATGTACAAACAACTGGGCACACCTCCGTTGCATGCCGCAAATGATAAGTTAAATAGCTATTCCGGTCAGAATATCCCTGTGTTAGGACAGTGCAGCCTTCTTGCAACATACAAGGGACAAACAAAACTTGTGTCATTTTACGTCCTTCGTTCTTCTTCTGCAGTGAACGTGTTTGGTTTAGATTTGTTTCAGTTGTTTAACATGTCCATTGTAAATCAGGTCCTATCAGTGAACCAGACTGTGCCTTCAGACAGTGTTTCTCATCTATGTGAAGAATTTGCAGACATTTCTGCACTGGGCCTTGGTTGCGCAACGAACTACAAAGCACATTTTGAACTGAAAGTAAACGCGCAACCGAAATTTTTCAGAGCGCGCAATGTGCCTCACGCATTGTGTGATGATGTCGCAAGAACATTAAACGATTTAGAATCACAAGGTGTGATTGAACGTGTGCAGGCTTCTCTCTGGGCATCACCCTTAGTAATTTAGCCAAAACCTTCCGGAAAATTGAGACTTTGTGTGGACTTCAAGGCTACGATGAATCCACAACTAGTGACTGCAACTTTTCCTTTACCCTGCCCGGAAGATCTCTTTGACAAACTGTGCCCGGGTAAATATGTTTCGAAGTTGGACCTAGCAGATGCGTACATGCAAATACCGGTGGACGAAGAATTCCAGCGAGTTTTGTTGGTTAACGCGCATCTTGGGTTATATCGATTCAAAAGACTGCCATTAGGGTGTGCATCCGCCCCTGCATTGTTTCAGCAATATCTGCAAACTGTTTGTGCGTCGGTCCCTACTGCAGCAAATTATCTGGACGATATTGTGATCTCCGGAAAGACAGAAGAAGAACATTTAGCCATTCTCAGAACATTATTTCAGGTCTTGCGGCAAAATGGTCTTCGCTTGCGGAAGGACAAATGTGTGTTTTTTGCTCGTGATTTACCATATTTGGGACATGTAATCAATGCACACGGCATACATCCGAGTCCAGAGCACCTCCGTGCCATACAAGACTTGCCTTCGCCGCAGAATTTGAAGCAGCTGCAGAGTGTGCTGGGAAAAATAAATTATTATAACAAATATGTCCACAGAGCCTCTTCCATTTCAGCTCCACTTCATCCCTTACGCCGTAAAGGTGTTCCGTTCGTCTGGAAGACGGAATGCGAACGCGCCTTTCGCCAGTTGTAATCGGCGTTGCTTTCAAATACTTGCCTTACGCCATTCGATCCCCAGAAACCCCTTTAGTTGATGGTGGATGCATCGGATTTCGGGATCGGTGCTGTGCTTGCGCACAAAGATGGATCGCATGATCGCCCTATTGCCTTTGCGTCCAAATTGCTCTCGTCTGCGCAAAGAAATTATTCACAGATCGAGAAAGAAGCTTTGGCTCTCGTATTTGGTGTTACTAAGTTTCATGATTTCTTGTATGGTCGTCACTTTACCATCATCACAGACCACAAACCTTTGACATCGCTTTTTCATCCACACGAGCCTGTACCTCCACGTACAGCTCAGAAATTCATTCGCTGGTCTATTTTTCTCTCGCAGTACCGCTACGATATCTTGTATCGGTCCACTGCTAAGCACGGAAACGCTGATGCGTTGTCCCATTTGCCAGGTGCTGAGGATAGAGCGTTCGATTCTTCCGAACTTGCTTGCATGTTCATTGATGCGGAAACCGATGACGTGGTCGAATCGTTTCCGATCGATTTTCGTCGTGTGGCTACAGCCACAACTGCTGACCCTGTCCTTGCTACCGTTTTGCGTTTTGTTGCTACTCAATGGCCCTTGTCAAAGTCACGGATCGAGGATCCGTTGGTTCGCCGATTTTTTGCTCACAAGGAGAGACATTTTGTTCGACGTGGTGTTTTGCTGTTGCGTTCTGATAATGATCAGTCCAGAGTCGTGGTACAACGTTCGTTACAGTCCTCTGTCTTACAGCTTCTCCAACAAGGACATTGGGGTATAGTGCGAACGAAACAACTTGCTCGTCAGCACTGTACTTGGTTCGGAATCGATGCTGCGATTACGAATATGTGCTCTTCTTGCATGGCGTGTGCCGAACAACAATCCGCACCACCGCGGAAATTCTTTGCATGGCCAAAAGCCACTTCCCCTTGGCAACGCTTACACATCGATTTTGTTGGTCCATTCTGGAATGCTCGCCAGTTGGTTGTGGTAGATTCATTCAGTAATTTTCCTTTTGTTGTCCGGATGTCTGCCACGACGTCATCTGCCACCATCCAAGCGTTATCTGCTATCTTTTGCATTGAAGGTCTGCCACAGACTATTGTTTCCGACAATGGCCCACAATTCATGTCTGCAGAATTTCAGTCATTCTGCAAGGCCAATGGTATTCCACATCTGACATATGCGCCGTTTTCGCAATAGTCAAACGGTGCCGCTGAACGATTGGTCAGGACTTTCAAGTCACAGATGTTGAAGTTGAAAGAGTCGCATTCTCGGGAGGACGCCTTATTGCTTTTTTTGTCCTCGTATCGCTCTCAGCCCCGAGATGGTCGCTCGCCGGCTGAGTTGCTTCACAGTCGCCCTCATCGAACCTTTATGTCATTGCTACATCCTCTGCATCAGGTTCCTATGCAGCGGCAGCCACCTGCTTTTGCTCCAGGCGACGTTGTCTCTTATCGCAACTATCGAGATTCACGGCGTTGGCTCGAAGGGCGCATTCTTCGCTGCCTCGGCCGCGCTATGTATCTGGTTTTGGGGGCCTCTGGTGAGGTGCGTCGGCATCTCAATCAGCTGCGCCTCTCTCGTCGCAAGGGATCTGCCGCTCCCCGTCTGCTTTCAGCGACGGTGCCGTCCGGTCAGCACCCTGGGGACCCATCTACTGGCTCGCCTCATCCTCAGGTGTTACCGACGCAGCCTTCCATTTCGCCCCATAGCGCCGTGCCGCCACTGCCTCCGCCGCCGCCTGTTCTCCCGCTGGCGCCGCCCGCAGTGGACGCTTCGCTGCAGCCGCCAAGCGCCTCCGTGGGTCACGCGCCGCCGATCGCTTCCCGTGACCAGCTGTCCTCCGACATGGACCTTTTGCCCGCTCCGGATCAGATGTCGTCATCGCCCGTCGGGTACCCCGACACGACGGAGGTCGACCCTTCGGCCCCTCTTGTCTCTCTGCGGGCGCATACACCGCATGTTGGCGTGCACCCTGGACTAGGTTTTCAGGCGATTCCTAGCTCCTCTCGGACCGAATGGCAGGGTGCGGGTAGCACAGCCTCGCCTGTTGTTAGGCTCCCCACCTCGTCGCATACGTCAACATGGGGCCTCCCCACGGCGGGCGGAAGCCTTATAACACAACTGTACGCCGATTTGCGGGGGAGGAATGTGGTGTCACCGCCAGACACCACTCTTGCTAGGTGGTAGCCTATAAATCGGCTGCGGTCCGTTAGTATACGTTGGACCCGCGTGTCGCCACTGTCAGTAATTGCAGACCGAGCGCCACCACACGGCAGGTCTAGAGAGACTTACTAGCACTCGCCCCAGTTGCACAGCCGACGTAGCTAGCAACAGTTCACTGACAAATAAGCTCTCATTTGCCGAGACGATAGTGGCATAGCCTTCAGCTACGTCATTTGCTATGACCTAGCAAGGCGCCATAGCATTTGATATTGAGATTATAACATGTACCGTCAAGAGTGATGTACACCAATTGTGGATTAAAGTTAAGTATAATATCAACTACGTACTTTATTTGCTACTATTAATTCCCTTAACTGTTCCAGACCTCGCGCCAGCCTGCGTGAGCTTAAGCGCGTGCCTTTTGGCTTCCTCTCATTGTGACTTGGCTGCCTTGCCAAGTCACAACAGATATATCGCCAATCATATGGAAGAAACCATCTATACACTTGACTAATACCTCACTCATGCAAAGTAACCTTAAATGTTAAAATATACTCAAAAGACAACATCCTGGTCACACAAAGAATCTTAACTAGATCATAAGCACAAACACTAGATATGTTACACTAGACACCTGAACATCAGGAAATATGGTACCTCCAAAGTACCATACACTAAGGTCTCCATTGACCCTGCATGAATTGTATCTGGTCTAAGACAAGAATAACTCCTCACTGATATTGAGGTAATTAGAGATGGATATATATATATATATATATATATATATATATATATATATATATATATATATATATATATATATGATTGTGGAAAAATCTCATATAAAGATGTGAAAAGTTAGTATTTGTTTCATACATATACTAACATATATATATATATATATATATATATATATATATATATATATATATATATATATATATATATATATATACAGGGTGTTACAAAAGGGTACGGCCAAACTTTCAGGAAACATTCCCCACACACAAAGAAAGAAAATATGTTATGTGGACATGTGTCCGGAAACGCTTACTTTCCATGTTAGAGCTCATTTTATTACTTCTCTTCAAATCACATTAATCATGGGATGGAAACACACAGCAACAGAACGTACCAGCATGACTTCAAACACTTCGTTACAGGAAATGTTAAAAATGTCCTCTGTTAGCGAGGGTACAAGCATCCACCCTCCGTCGCATGGAATCCCTGATGAGCTGATGCAGCCCTGGATAATGGTGTATTGTATAACAGCCGTCCACAATACGAGCACGAAGAGTCTCTACATTTGGTACCGGGATTGCGTAGACAAGAGCTTTCAAATGCCCCCATAAATGAAAGTCAAGAGGGTTGAGGTCAGGAGTGCGTGGAGGCCATGGAATTGGTCTTCCTCTACCAATCCATCGGTCACCGAATCTGTTGTTGAGAAGTGTACGAACACTTCGGCTGAAATGTGCCGGAGCTCCACTGTGCATCAACCACATCTTTTGTCGTACTTGTAAAGGCACATGTTCTAGCAGCACAGGTAGACTATCCCGTATGAATTCATGAGAACGTGCTCCATTGAGCGTAGGTGGAAAAACATGGCGCCCAATCAAGACATCACCAACAATGCCTGCCCAAACTTTCACAGAAAATCTGTGTTGATGACGTGATTGCACAATTGCGTGTGGATTCTCGTCAGCCCACACATGTTGATTGTGAAAATTTACAATTTGATCATGTTGGAATGAAGCCTCATCCGTAAAGAGAACATTTGCACTGAAATGAAGATTGACACATTGTTGGATGAACCATTTGCAGAAGTGTACCCGTGGAGGCCAATCAGCTGCTCATAGTGCCTGCACACACTGTACATGTTTCGGAAACAACTGGTTCTCCCGTAGCACTCTCCATACAGTGCCGTGGTCAACGTTACCTTGTACAGAAGCAACTTCTCTGACGCTGACATTAGGGTTATCGTCAACTGTACGAAAAATTGCCTTGTCCATTGCAGGTGTCCTCGTCGTTCTAGGTCTTCCC
This sequence comes from Schistocerca serialis cubense, assembly GCF_023864345.2. Classification (NCBI taxonomy): domain Eukaryota; kingdom Metazoa; phylum Arthropoda; class Insecta; order Orthoptera; family Acrididae; genus Schistocerca; species Schistocerca serialis. Next base: position 62,648,403 of record NC_064638.1, on the reverse strand, counting down.
CAGTCGCGAGTCATAAGCTGGAATGTTCCGTGCTCCCTAAGACGCCGATCGATTGCTTCGAACGTCTTTCTGTCGGGACACCTTCGTTCTGGAAATCTGTCTCGATACAAACGTACCGCGCCACGGCTATTGCCCCGTGCTAATCCATACATCAAATTGGCATCTGCCAACTCCGCATTTGTAAACATTACACTGACTGCAAAACAACGTTCGTGATGAAGACTAACCTGTTGATGCTACGTACTGATGTGCTTGATGCTAGTACTGTAGAGCAATGAGTCGCATGTCAACACAAGCACCGAAGTCAACATTACCTTCCTTCAATTGGGCCAATTGGCAGTGAATCGAGGAAGCACAGTACATACTGACGAAACTAAAATGAGCTCTAACATGGAAATTAAGCGTTTATGGACACATGTCCAAATAACATCTTTTCTTTATTTGTGTGTGAGGAATGTTTCCTGAATGTTTGGACGTACCTTTTTGCAACACCTTATATATATATATATATTGTGGTGTCACCGCCAGACACCACACTTGCTAGGTGGTAGCTTAAATCGGCCGCGGTCCATGTAGTACATGTCGGACCCGCGTGTCGCCACTGTGATCGCAGACCTAGCGCCACCACCAAGGCAGGTCTCGTGATACGAGAGTGTACTCGCCCCAGTTGTACGAGAACCTAGCTACCGCCCAGTTGTACGAGAACCTAGCTACCGCCCAGTTGGACGAGAACCTAGCTACAGCCCAGTTGTACGAGAACCTAGCTACCGACCAGATGTACGAAGCCTTTCTCTCTCATTAGCCGAGAGACAGAATAGCCATCAGCTAAGTTAATGGCTACGAACTAGCAAGGCGCCATTTGTATCAGTGCCTATAGCTTACGAGTATTCAAGAGAGATGTATTCCAAGGACTAATAAAAAGATAAGTAATAAGCATCTACATACTTTTCTTCTTATTCATTTATAAGTTCTCATGTTCCAGACTTCACGCCCGTCTGCGTCCACCTTGCGTGCCCTATCGGCTACAGCGTTAGTCTAGCTTTCATTTTCAGCCATCTCAACTTCACGGTGTCGGCCCAGCTACCGACACAACATATATATATATATATATATATATATATATATATATATATATATATATATATAAGGAATGCTACATGTTGGTTTTGAGTGAAGGTAGTGACACTGTACCTGAATATACTGCACAACAGACTTGATAACATCCATTTTTGTACCCCTGGGCTGTGTTGCGCAATACTGAGCAAGGGAAAATTTTGAAGATATAGGGTCTCATTATTTACAACACTACACACTTTCAATAATTACCTGAGATTCTGATAAAAATTCATGTAATAGGCATGTATTCTACAAGCTCGTAATCATAGCAAAACTGTTATAGAATTTTACTGCAGAACAACCCATGTTCACTCTACTGTTGTAATAATATTCAGCTCACTGTTCTTTTTATTTTCTTTTATAGAACACCATCCAGAAAGTTAACAAAACCACGGTGCAAGTTGTAACGAATGACAAGGAGGCCACCAACATCCGCGTATCCAAAGGAACGACGCCGTAAAGGTGATGAGTGGGACTCTGGCTGCGGGCGAGTCGGCAGAAGTGACGCAGCTCTACCGTTTCTGAGCTGCGAAGACACGATCCCAGGAGTAGCCGGCACAGGACAGGCGCTGTCTGCGCCGCCTCCCTGGACAGCGCGTGTGAGGCCGCTGACACCATTAACACCTGTGACGACTGCCACGATGTAAGCAAAATATGTCTCACCATTTGGTGTCTCTGGTGCTGTAATAAAACAGCGGCAACTGCATTCCAAGATATAATGCACAGCGCCGTCACCATGAATAAAACTAAGAATATCTTGTGGGCCGAAAGGACCTCCTGGGACAGGTTGCACAGTGGGGAGTAGACTCTCCTCAGCTTCCGGTAGCGGTCCGCAAGTGGTCGCCGCTGGCATCTCACTCGGGCTGTAGCTCTCAGACACTGGTTGAGCTGGCATAAGTCACTCCTCACAAGTAGAACGAGGCCAACATACCCGAAAACAGCGGTAAGTACAATACAACTTGAGAGCAGTGTGAACATGTATGTCTATTTCATTTCGATACTCAGAAATTTCAACGTCACAGCAGCTACAAGTAGCGCGAGAGAGCCTGCAAACACCACTTTGCTGGAGATCCTCACCGCCGCACTGGAGAAATGGCGCGACTCCAGGGTACCACTGTCCCGATAAGACAAAAGACTGAGGATCCTCTGGTACTTGTGGATGTTTCGAAACAAGTCTGCGGCGGCCGCCGGCACCTTGGTGGCATAAAATGTCATCATATAGGCAAACCAGCCACACAAAAGTGATGGAATCCTTTCTTTCTCGCGTTTATAGCTTGCAACCAGCTTACCACATGTGCTGCTATTGCCACGTTAATGACGAGAACAACAGCTGTGTACAGTGTACCAGCACGTGTCCTCCGTAGCTCACACTTCTGTGTCCACTGTGAACGGCGTCGACCCGAAAATCCTGAGGGTGGCGTAGAATGGTGCTACTGATCTTAAGAGGTCTCTTCTACTCGCCATTTCTACATCGGCTAGAACTCCAGGATACCTTCGTTAACTGTTATGAAAGAAAAAATTTCTCCACTTATAGTAAGCAAGACGCTTGCATTAGAAAGAGAATTAATCTGAAAACATCGACATGTGACTGATTAACAGAATACATTCAGCCTTAAGATAGCACTTCAACGACAAATGAGTTTTCGTTGACTCATGGAGTAAACATAGGCATGATCAAACAGCGCCTTGATAGCCTCTATTTTTCGACATCTGAAATCGATACGAAGATGCAACGGTTATTACAAAACCGAACTTGACCATCCAGTACAGTTGCCGCACCTCTACAACCGAAAATAGTGAACAATGTGAACTCAAATCACTCATAATTTCTTGAGTATGATGTGTAGGTAAATTTTGGTTGTTTGATCGTATAAGTTCTTATGTACATTTAAGAAAGTGAGCCATCTGACCTTGCCGTAATACATCTATTAATTGCCGCAAGTATTTTTATTGTTACGCAAAAGCCATCTATCAACCTCGTTGCAAAATTTACTGTTACGAATACCTTTAAGAAGTCTTGCTTACACCTATGACAGAGCCAGAAAGATTTAAACATTTTGGGCAAAGTAACAAAATAAATGAAAATAAATAAGTCAGTAAACAAGAAAAATTAAGAGGAAATATTGGATCGTAATCGGGACCGTTACAGACGGCGCACTAAGTCAGCTGGAGAGGGAAGTGATGGTTGCCACTTGAAGGAGTAATGTCGACAATCATGTAGTTAAGCCAAGCAAATCTAAATCATGTGGCAGAATGGAGATTCATATTGAGTTTCGGCGATACACTAGTTTAGTAACTCAGATTTTGTCGAAAAATTTTTTGCCAATATGGGATGATGGTAAACTAAGCTTTTCCGTTATCATGTTTCCATGTTAACGTAATGCTGTCTTTTATTTTATTTTACTTCCATTTAGGTGTAACTTTTTAATATAAGTTTTTTTGTCTAATGTGGGATAGTAGCAATCGTTTTCTGCTATTTTTTGCTATGACAGACAGACGTAAAAATTGATTTTATTGTTGTGTTCATGCTCAAGTGTAAATTTATGTTTGTGTGAATTCAAACAATGGAATAACAATATGGGAAGAACAGATTGCTACTCACCATATAGAGGAGGCACTGAGCTTCATACAAGCACAATGAAAAACCAGTCTAAGTACTGAACTTTAAGACAAAGTTCTTCTTCCAAAATAGAAATCATACACGTATTCAGCCAAACACAACTCCTGCTGACATGGCCATTGTCTCTGGGCACTGAAGAAATGAGAGAGGGGAACGTTCCTGTAAATAAAGTTCATAAGCAATGGGTAACACATTATTAGAACACCACAAAAGGAAACTTTACACATGGAGAGGGAAAGATATCAGTTGGACTGAGGTTTAGGAACTGTTTGAAGAATGCCAAAGCTTATCCAAGAGCGGATATAAATTCAGACCACAACCTAGTAGTGTGATAAATACAAGTAAAGTTGAGGTGAAGCAAAAGAAAGACAAATATAGAAAGACACAAAGAGGTAGGAAAGGCATCAGATTTGGAAAAAAGATCCATGGAAAAATGTGAAAGAGGTAGTGTTGAAGAAAGTGTTAATGACAAATGGAAAAAAATGAGGAAGGACTCATGGGCTGAGCCAACTAAGTACTAAGAATTAGAGTATCCCAAAGTACCAGGAAAGAATGGATAACAGAAAACATGTTGAAAAAGATAGAAGAGCGGAGAAAGTGCAAAAATGTAGAAACTCAAGAAGGCAAAAAGGGGTACAGGAAACTGAATAATGAATTAAGAAGAGAAACTAACAAAGCAAGGGGAATCTTGTATGAAACAGAAATAGAGAAAATGGAGAAAGAGGAAAAGTATGAAATGATGTATAGACTGGCAGTAAGATAGTTTTTGAACGTAAAAGAAAGAGGAATAACATGGAAATAGAAAGAGCGGATGGTACTTTAGCGGAACAACCACAGGAACTTTTGAACAGAAGGCAAGAATATACTGAATGTCTGTATAAGTGGGATGAAATACGAAGCGAAATTAATGTTGAAGATGAGCAATGTGTACCAGAAGATGGAGAGGGATTCACCATCTTGGAAGCAGCAGTAGAAAAGGCGCTGAAGGAGATGAAGAATAGAAAGCCATGTGGAATTGATGATATGCCGGCATAACTGGTGAAGAGACTGGGAAACAATGCAAGAAAATAAGTAGTCTACATCTGTAATTAGATATATGACAGAGGGGAATGGCCTGAGGACTTCCTGACAACAGTTATGATACCAACAGAGAAAAAGAGAAACACTAAAAAATGTGAAGAGCGTAGGACCATCAGTCTAATTTCTCATGCAGCTGAAGTGTTGCTGACAGTGTTGAGTAGAAGGCTATATGGCAAGCTGGATAGAGGGATTGCAGAGGAGCAGTTCGGATTTAGAAGAGGAAAAGGAACAAGAGATGCTATTGGCCTGTTAAGACCTATAGGGGAAAGATATATGCAAAAGGCAGAGAAATCTTTGCTGTTTTTACACATTTAGAAAACGCTTTTGACAGATTTCTGTTGATGGTTGTATTGAAGAGGAAAGGAGGAGAATGGAAAGAGAGACAGCTGATACAGAATCTATATGTACACCAGAAATTAAGGATAAGGACTGGAAATGAACTGTCAGAAGCAAGCAGCATTGTACGACGAGTTAGTCCCCACTGTGGTTTAATGAATTCCTTATTGCGAAAAGCTTGAATGGGAAAAGAGGAATATATATTGGTGGAAAAAGAATAGAATATCTGAATGAAGCTTGTGTGGAACATGGGACGCAAATACACACAGCAAAAAAAAAAAGAGAATGGTCATCAGATAGAAGACGCAGACTGTCCAGTATTAAAATAGGACAAGCTACCATTAGCCAAGTAAGTGCATGCAAGATAAGACTAGAGGAAGAAAAATGGTCAGAAGCATTTGAGATGTGTATGTGGAGGAGAATGGAGAGGATAAGCTGGATGGAAAGAGTAACGAAAGAGTATTGGAAAGGGTTCGTGAGAGAAGATGATTGCTGGAAGTCATAAGGGAAAAAGAGAAAGGAAAAAGAACTGGTTGGGACTTTCACTGAGCAGGGACTGCTTGCTATCTGAAGCTTTGGAAACACTGAGAGGAAGAAGGAGATGCAACATGATAGACGACATAAAGTGAAGATGAATTATGTGGACCTGAAGAGGATGGCAGAAGACCAGACAGCCTGGAGAACTACCTGGTGAAAACCTGCCTTTTGGCAGAACACAAATAATGATGACTGGGGCCTGTGTCATGCTAAGTTTTACTCCAGCGCCCAGAGACAGTGGCCATGTCTGTATGGGTTGTGCTTGTGTGAATGCGTGTGTGTTTATTATTTTGTTGGACCTGATTACTCCACACCTTTCTCCACATTTGATTATAGTGCCTGCAATGCTTTCTCCCCTGTGAGTGGTGTCGTAAACCTGCCTCGCAGAACCGGTTGTTTAATAACAACATTGCCAATGCCTCCTACCTGACGTGTCCGTCGCTCCCGTAAGCTCTACCTTCCGGCCATGACTGACCAAAATTTTGAATTGTTCCCTAAATACATGACTAAACTTATTCGTGGCGCAACATTCCTCGACCTTTCCGAGAAGATTCGTCACGAGTCTTTAGTAAACGGCTCCCACTAAACTACCTAAAAACTAATTAGTTACACGTTGAGGATATCCTCCCCCCCCCCCAATTCATAGTGTAGTGTCCCCACACTCAACATCTCCCCACCCATTTATTCCTGCCTTAACTAACTGCCACGTAGCCCTATTATGCCCTTACACACTAATTAAGTGCGAACTAATTGTTTCCCGAGCCAAAGCTGGTCAACAATTCTTGACGCAATTGGTGTGTGGGCGTGGTTCAGAGTATGCCTTCTTGCATATTATCCAGTAATGCAGTACGCAAAGGCCTGCTAGGAAAACGCCACAAATGTCAGTCGAAACGCTTAATACTAACACTTCGTGCTACTGTTGTCCTGGGAAATGGTGTAATACGCTGCCACATTTGTTCCATCGAAATTCTCCCATGCCGGGACTCTATTAATGTGTCTGACGAGTGCATGAATAGTGGAGTGAGTGTGTTATTTAAATACGTTAAATTTAGAATTGGGAGCTGCTTCTGTCTAGTTGCGATTGAACCTGAATCGCGTTCCCAGCTTCTACCTCACTATAAAGTTCCAAATTTCTCTGCCTCTCGTGCTCCATTTCCTCTCTTAACCTTTGCACTCGCTGAGTTAAGGCAGCAACTGCTTTCGTGTTAGTGGTAGCTCGTGTTTCCACCAATTTTTGTACCGTATTTGTACCCTAATTCAAGTGTTTAGAAACACACAGGAATCTAACCACAAATTTATTCTTCCAGGGATTCATGTACGATTTGCACTTAGTACAGTTACTATCGAGATGGCAAATTCGCCTACATTCAGAACAAGTAGCTTCTACAGCTGTGGTATATGGCTATGTGTGCCCAGAGAAATTACAAAATGGGCACCTTAATGGCACTAAATTATCATGCCCAACATTACCCTTATACAAAGATAAGTAAATGGGGTTCAGTGGTTTCACAAAAGGAACTCCAAACATGGTGTACCCTAGCACACACAATCAACTCTGACACCGAAAGCAAACACCAGAATAACATACATAAAACTTGTTAGTAACGCAAGTTTATTGTGTTTTTTACTTTTGGATTGATAGGGCTGCTTTCATATCTATTTTTGGTTGGGTTCACAGTTTAAGTGAAGATGGATTCAACATGTTCCCTTAAGTTCCTTTTTCAAATAAGATGGAATCGACTTTCTAGGTATCTTTTTATGTGAATTATGTTTTTGCCAAATAACCTTAGCAATCTTTTCATACAGTCTTTTTTGGACATGTACCTGCCATATTCCATTTGTTGGTTCTACTAATTTGTCATTTAAAGTTCCTATTTTTTGTCAAACAGTGAGAATATTTCCTATGTTGAGGAAAAATAGCAGTGCAAATTAAACTTACAGCCCAAAAAAACAAGTCTGAGAAAAAACATCATTATACACAACATAATATGATCACAAATTTGCCATTCTCTAGGTCAGCCCCGTAAATTTACTCGACTGAGTGTTTATAAGCTAACATACGTGGGATAAAACCAAATATACATCGGAATAGACATAAGGAATTTTCAAAACAATATGTATAACACATCTGAATCTCATTGGCATGAAATTCTCCCCATTGGCTAAACAACAAGTTTAGTAAAATTACACAACGCTTGTCAGTTCAACCGACCAATAAAAAAAGATATGTGCTAAATATCTTACATGAAGTAGGAAGTTTCATATATATGATGAAACAACCAGACATTATTTTGAACGAACAGATCAAACCAGAAATATTCATAGTAAATTTCACCAATGTTATTCTATATGCTTCATGTTGAAATAATTTCCTTTCTCTAGATAATGTGTTAACATAGATAGTATTGTTTGGGATTGAAATTATGTAATCTGTGATATCGCAAAGTTAATCATTATCTTTGTATGTAAAGCACACTGCCATTGAAAATTACATAATAACCAAATCTAATTGCCTCAAGATTACATATGTTACTGGCTAATGTCTATGAAATGTGCTAAGAAGTCAGTGTATGTCGGATGTGTGAAAAAACAGTTGTCATGTTAACTAATAAGAAACACTAGTCACTTGACATAAATATGTCTGGAAAGATAATTTGACTTCTCTAATGCCAGTAGGGCTAATGATGTACATTTGCGCTTGCTACTATCCCAGTAACGTGTAAACAAAGTAATTCTCTGTTGTTCAGTTTATGTCGGTTTTCATAACTCAATACAAAACCTCCTTTTCCTGGTTGAGGTTTAGGAATCACCATGTCCCAATGCATAAAATAGTCCCAGAAACCTATGAGTATCCATATTTTAAACTTTAATGTAACACACTCATCACATCACAAGTAAAGCCTCAAAATTATTCTGTTCCTGCAGAACTGAAATATTACACAAATACCTCTCAGTTCTTAATACTAAAAATTAGTTTCTTTTCTCATAAATATGCAAAATCTTTTTTCTTCTATCTTTATTCCCAGTGCTGTCTTGTTCATGATTCCTTATTTATAGGTACAAGCAGTCCCCAGTATCATCAACCTCATTCACTTCATAAATGACTGGACTAATAAGAAGAAAAAATGCAGGTGTACAAAATTCGAAGGCAATCACATCAAAGGTGTGGTCAGAACAAAATCATTCTATTAGTATAACAGACGTTACCCATGAACCACCTAATGGTACTAACAAATCGGAAATGTTATAACGACCAATTGTAGCCTTCGAAGGCTTGTCGCACAGGCAGAGGGAAGCAATTTACAAAATATGTTGCTAGTGATCAGACAGGTGCCGGCGAGAAGATTCAAGACGTGTTGAGGATAAATCTGATAATAAGATAATCCAAGCTGTAATTGAAGCTCATATATATGATACACCTGTTGATATTACTGTTCATACCGGTGCCACTATGTCCATGATAGATTGTAAGCTATAGAAACAAATGAATACGCTAAGAAAGATTCCAATATGGCCTATTTAGAAATGTGATGTTACTAGCGCGTTTGGGAGGCAAATTCAATTAATTAAGTTCCAGATCATGGTCGATATTAAAGTCTAGAAGCATGAACTACAGTGAAACTTCCTGGCCATGAATAAATTATCAGTTCAGTGTATCTGGGGATCAGAATTCTTATCTAAAATGAAAGCGGTCACAAACCTATACTTAGGTACTATTACAGCAGATAATAGTGGTAACATGATTACATTCAATCTGGTGAGCAATGTGTATCATCTTTTAAAGTTTGGCATTGGCATAAATATAAAATATATCATGCCTAGTAGCATAGATTAGTGTGATGAAATGCATACTCAGTCCATTAATGCAATGAACACAGAGCTCAGTGATCACATTAATGAAAAAGTAGCTGAGTCTACTTATCTTACAGAACACCAACAGATATAGTTAAGTCATTTATTAACAAGGTATATCAGGATTTTTTTATAGTAAATCATTTGTGATAAAAGATTATGTTTGTCATCTAGAAATATATCATAAAACATTTTGTAAATCATCATATTCCATACATTGGTCTAAGAAAGAAGCTGTATCCAAGGAAATTCGTAAGATGTTTGAATGGAATATTGTAGAACCTTCAAATTCCCCCTCAGCCGTCCTTTGTTAGCTATAGCAAACCTGACAGTAGCATTAGACTCATGATGGATGTTTGAGATATAAATAACATTATTGTGCCTGTTAGAACATGACTAGAGAACTGAGAAGAGATGTTACAAAAATTTTATAGTATAAAATGTGTATGTTCCATAGACTTAAGACCTCGTTCTGCCAAGTTAGACTGCTGGATCTGTAACAAAGAATGATTGAATAAATGATCTCTAGCATGTAAACCACTCATTTTAGGACGTAAGTTCATTACACCTTTTTTTCCGTATCCTCACATCGATCACAACTTAGTACACGGTTGAAAAAAATCACCCTGTATGAACAACACAGGCGCTGCCATATTAGAAGCCAATTGCATACTTTGCCGCCACGGTTTACAAGGTTATGTCGAGTGCTACTAATCGTCTACTAGTACAGAATTGTATAGCTTTGTTTGTTATAGAAAGGGTCCCACATAAAGTTGGTACGCCACACGTACTTGTTAATCGTCTCTGGTCGAATTGCTTGTGAAGCGGGTACAGTGTCTCCGCATTTTATCGGAAAGTTGAGTGCAGTTGTATGTTCGTGTGTCAATTATTCTGAGAAGCTAGTACTGTTGAGATGTTACGGGAATGGGGCAGTTTGCATTAGAAAAGTGTACTGATATAGTAGAATGTTACATAAAGACAGGCTGCATCGAGGAATGTTAAGAAATGTTCGAAGCGAAGTATTCCAGTAGAAAACTCCTCACGACCAGCACAATTCAAGATCTGTACAGGAAATGGATGGCTACAGGATCCGTTTGGAACGTGCAGAGGAAAAGGTGAACGACAGAGAGGGCCCTTGTAACTACAGGCAGAAGTCCCGAGGGCATTACGAGAAGTCCCTGCAAGTCAGTAAGGAGTTTATTGCAGTAGGTTGGTGTACCTTGTACATCGTGTACTGAAACACCTATCGTGTGAGTGTGGTGCTCAAAAATGTTCAAATGTGTGTGAAATCTAATGGGACTTAACTGCTAAGGTCATCAGTCCCTAAGCCTGCACACTACTTAACCTGAATTACCCTAAGGACAAACACACACCCACCCATACCCGAGGGAGGACTCTAACCTCCGCCGGGACCGCCGCACACTCCATGACTGCAGCGCCTTAGATCGCTCGGCTGAGTGTGGTGCAAAATTGAAATTAGAGGACCAGGAAAAAAAAGAGTTCATTATTGTAACTGGCTGTTAATATCAATTACTAACAGCTACTTCAACCCCTCGCTTTACTTCATATCAGATGTGCGTGGTTTCATTTGTAGTTCCAGTCGCACGACAACCTACGTATCTTGCATGAAGAACCTCTCCACTCAGAGAAGACTGGCGTTTAGTGTGCGTTGATCGGCATGCACATTAGTGGTTCCATATTTTCTCTATTACACCTTAAACAGTACCAGATATCTAGAGATCTTTGACTCTTTCTATGCATAGTTAACAGATGCAGAAAAGCTGTATGTAGTATTCCAGCAAGATGGAGTGACCGTTCATACATCGACCAAAGTACGGCCCACATCACCAACGTGTTCCCTGAAGACAGACTTGTCAGTAGAGACCTCTGGCCCCCTCGGTCCCCGGACTTAACGTCGTGTGATTTTTATTTATGTGGCACACTAAAAAGCAAAGTGTACTTTGACAATCCTCGCACAACACAAATCTTCAACGGAGTATTGCTACAGAAATTAACAATATCACTCCCGCAGAATTACAGCATGTATCTCTATTATTTATTCGTTTTTAGTTCGTTCAATGTTACTTGAATTTCCTGCGTGAGGTGTACCTGTTTTATGTGGGACGCACCGTACAACAGCATTTGCTGCTGCTAGTGGCGATTTTTCTTTATTTCTTGTCCGCACAACGTGTTTCAGGAAATAATTCCCAATAAGAAGTGCGTTTTTCTTGTATTATGGCTTATCGAGCGTGATGTTTGCAGTGCGCGAGCTGCTACGTCATTCTGATGACTTTAATGTAAGCACGCGCATTTGTGTGGCTATTGGCGACTTTCGTTATAATTTTACTTACAGTTATCACACGTTTCACTTGAATGACATTTTGCGTATTTCATGCTAGAGAAGTTCTGTTTTACGTATTTATCAAAGAGACATTTTTTATAGATTGTTGGAATTTTTAAAGAGAGCAAACAGCAGTAGACATAGATATAAATAAACAATTTAATACGTGATTCGAAGACTTAATTATCGTTGCGTTTGAGAGAATTCCAGATATGTGGGCTAAGAGTTCTTCGTTCTTGTGTAGCTTTCGGCGGTTCTAATCAAAGACGGCACTATCGTGTATAGTGTCACATTGAGTTGGGATTTTTATTTCTCCAAAAAGAGCAATTATCAGAACATCGAAGATAAGAAGAGCACGTATAATTATATTATGTATGCCACCATTTGTTCACAGCTTATACAGGTTACTCACCTTTGTGTTGGCTAGTAATTTTTCAGAGGAATTCAGCAGTAAAAATTAGGAGTAGCTTTAAGAGTTTATACGTATACATAGCCCTTATGCCTATTGTAGTTGTTATTTAACAAGTAATTTTACTCTGGACAAACGACACACTGAGCTGCATCAAATGCAGTCGAGAGATGTACTTTAATAAAGTCGTCTGCCTGAGATCCAACATCCCTCTCGAAATCTGGAAAATACGATGTAGAAATTTGGTATACACGACAGTTACGTACAAGAAATTTCAAAAGTGAAAACATGCTAATACTTACATAAGTACAGTATTCCAACTACTTCATTACTATGATTAATACAGTGCAATTGTACACTGAACATACACTAGATGTGATATATGACCAACAAAATAATTTTTAAATTATATTTCGATTGTAAACACATGTGATTTTCCTGCAGCTATTAGATCTGTCCAACTTCAGTATTTCGTATGCCTGGCGTTACAAAATATGGCGACCAGTGTTGTTTGTAACTGCCACCTAGAGCGCTGTAATGCATAGATACTCTCAGCGAGGTTAGAATAAGAGTCCTAGAAGTCTGTTTCCCCGTTAAAACCCAGTGTTATACATATCTGTTTGGCGTTAATGCACTTAATTGACAGTCAGTTCTGAGTATTTACTTTGAAGCAATACACTTTCGTGGATTAATACACATCATCAGAGAGTTAAAAACAATTTAAAATTCCAATTCTCAATCGTCGAGCAAGGCGCACATCGCACCAAAACAACCAAACGTTTTGTTGCTGTTTTACTCGCAAATGAATGCAAGAGCAGCACAGCAATACCAGCACTCAAAGACTCACCAAAATATGGCGGAGACAGGTTTCACTTTTTCGGTGTAAGGGCGTTTCCCTCTCTCCTTGGGTAGCCTGTCTGTGTTAATTATATACCTCTTTGGTCACAACCATTCCATCATTTTCATGAAACTCGTGTTAAATATAAAAAACGTATATCTCTACAACATACGTACATATGAAGTATCAAAAATTTGTAATGTTCAATGTGACCACACTGCATGTCAACGCAAAGAGACCGCCTTTCCACCGTATTCCAGAACACGTTCCGTATTTGATTATACCCGATTCAGAATAATAAAGTGATTGCTCTCTAGCTGCTCACAGGGCTGCAATCATAGAACGGTGTTGGTTCCGTTCGGCGTTGTCAAATCTCTCTGCTAGTGCAGGTAGCGGCTAGAGATGGGTCGTTCGCGAACTAACGGGTCCAAAGGAACGGTTCATCAATGGAACGAGTGAGAAACGAATTCAAAGGAACGGTCTCTCATACTTCACTTCGGTGGCGGCTTTCTGCTTATAGTTCCCGGGAACGGGAAACGGCCGGTCTCGTTCCCGTGACTGCACGTCGGCCGGTCTCGTTCCAACCTCGAGCCCGTTCTCGTCTCTGTCTCTGTCTCGGTCTCGGTCTCGGTCTCGCTCGGCCGGACTCGTTCTTCTTCGCGTGGCCACTCGTCGCAATTCCACTGCCGACTACTCATAGTTAGTTCAGTATCGAGTTGTTCGTTTCGTACGCTGCGCACGCCCATTCTAGATCGGTTTCAAACCTTCTTTGAACTCCCAAATTCTGGTTCTACTCGTGGTATTCTATTCAGCGTCCACGACTAGTAATTAAAATGCATTTTATAATTATGTTAATTACATAAAATAACGTGGTATGTAATACATACACCTTTTCAGGTAACAAAACGGCATATCAGCTTACTTCACTATTTCGATAAATAGCAGAAAAAATATTTTTAAAAAGGCAAGATTTTTTTGTTATCACACATGCAAAGGAAGTCGGCCCGGTACACACGAGTGGCCATTTTCAGTCCTTTTTGATCCAAGGTAAAAGCGCATGTTCATTGTTATGGAAGGCAGACCGACTTACAACCGAATGAAGTCCGCTCTCTATAATCGAGTGCCTGGTGTCACATTTTCTAAAGAGAATATGATAACTTCTACAATATTACTGCAGTGGTACAGGGTGGCGCACGAAAAATCGGCCCCGAGTACTTGACTGCACATTGTCACCTACCAATCGTCATCTACTGTTTGGAAGTTGTTTGCATTAGCTTATTTGTTGTTTCTTCACTGCCTAATTATTACATGTTTATCTATTCTGTTCGTAGCGGTCAACAAATCCTGCGTAACTGGTGAGCTGTCTGTACCCGGGGCCAGTTTTTGACTGCGATCAGCCACATAACGCTACAGTCGGCTAAACGAGAGGTTTTGCAAAATCACGAATATTACAACTTTGTGAGAGTTCTGTTACGAATAAAAACTCTGTACTCCAGGGCGGAGGCAAGCGCCCCCCTTGGCGCCTTCCATCTTCAGTCACCTATGCTACTAATTTTCAGTTTTCATAAGCACCATAAACCAAGCACAACTGAACGGCGAACGAGTAAATACGAACGGTTTCCAAAAAAGGGCGATCACCAGTGAACTAGTTCCCAAGGATGAACTAATTTGCTCATCTCGAGTAATATGTAAACAGTTGTGGTCCGTTTAGTTGTGTGCTCTGTTTCTCTGTGGGGCGAATTTATTTTGCGCTATTGGTGCAACTCTGTTGCCGTTAACGAAGATAGCCGAGAGAACGGCAGGCGCCTTTAAGATGCACAAAAATACTGTAGTCAAAATTTCTAAGGAGAAATACTGTGCCGAAGGGGAAGAGCCTGGATCGTCAAAACTGTGGGCACCCGGAAAGGGCAGACCCACGTGTAACAAACTTTGTCTCTTTTCAACAAGATGCTGTTCGTCGCAACATATATGGATATTACGAGAGAAAATAACATCCAGCTACCAAGAAACTGTGTGTTACTCTTCGCGAGGCAGAGTTATTCAGTGGCAACAAAACGCCTTTGATAACGGTTGTCAGAGTTCTTGGTTCTCGCTATAAAAAATTAACGACGGAATATTATAATGGACAGAGGCGACATCGTAGAGTGGCGTCGTCGAATTTTTAAGAACTATAGTTAAAGTGCTGTTTGAAGGCAAGAAACCAGGATAAACGCCAGTCATTCTGTCAGAAAAGACGGGCCAAATGGCAGCATATGTGGAAGTTCTGCTGGTCCAGTGCGAAAGGGTGCGAGAATTATTGTCTTGCATGCTGGAACTGCATATGGTTTCGTACCTGTGTCCTGGTTTACAAATCGAGAAAACCAAACACTACCACGAGGAAATGAAGTACGATAGTTTTCTGAAATGGTTCAAGGGGCAACAACTCGAAAACTTAAATGAGCCGCCTGTGATTGTAATGGATAATCCCCCATACCAGTCAGTTATTAAAGATAAAGCTCCAACGATGGCAACGTAAGAAGCCGACATTCCAGAATGAGATTTTTCACTCTGCAGAGGAGTGTGGACTGATATGAAACTTCCTGACAGGTTAAAACTGTGCGGACGGAGACTCCAGCAAGGTTCGCAGGAGAGCTTTCTGTGAAGTTTGGAAAGTAGGAGACGAGGTACTGGCGGAAGTAAAGCTATGAGGACGGGGCGTGAGTCGTGCTTGGGTAGTTTAGATGGTAGAGCACTTGCCAACGAAAGGCAAAGGCAAGTCTCGGTCCGTTACACAGTTTTAATCTGCCAGGAAGTATCAAAGCCGACCTTGTTGAATGGTTGAAACGCAACAGTGTGAAAATTCAGGACGATTTATTTAAGGCGGAGCTCGTGGAAATGGTAAAGACAAAATAAGCCACAGTTTCAGCAGTGTGTTGTGGGCGAGGCAGGTAAAGAACTTGGCCACATGGTTCTTAGGCTTCCACCATACCACTGCCACTTTAACGCCATTGAAATTATTTGAGCGCAAATTAAAAATTACGTGGCAACAAATAACAAAAGCATGACTTTGGCAGAAATTCAAAGACTGTTAGAGGAAGCTGTGGCAGAAATAACGCCAGAGAAGTGAAGAAATGATGTACGACACATAGAAACAGTTGTTAAAGAAAGATGGAAAAGTGAAGTGTGTGTCGATAGTGATATACAAAATATATATAGGCCTATATCCTTGGGCAATTCCTGTGGCTCGTTCACGGACCAGAGCTCAGAAAACTACGGTGTCGAGAAAGATGATTCTGAACTAAGTGGCATTAACCCTTTGCCTTAATTCGACTATATTTTTGTGTTTGTGTTTGTATTATTGACTGAATGGTGTGTACTGCAGTAGCCATGCATTCATTTTCTGGGTGTTTCTTTCCCATTATTGCACCTAATGAGGATCGCTGTCGGTCCGTATCCAGCATTCACAAAACATATGTGTGAAATGTGGCCTCGTATGATGAGAAAAGGTTATCTAACTGGTTTTCATTTTTCATGGACTCCAAAAGGTCAGCACACATTTCCATGCGGGCAGAATAATATTTCTCCTTCAGGTGGTACATTTCCAGGATCCGACAGGTCGTTTTCTTCAGCAGAAAACGAAGAGTGCAGCAGACAGTGGACCATGCAGTGTTGCTCGCGGCTCAGCCGACGAATGGAAGCGCGTGTTCTCCTTTCTGTGGCCACCCCAACGTCCAGACTGCACAGTCAGCTGTTGATTGCTGTCTAGGACGTTCGCCATTAAGCACATTTCCTCTTCGGCTGAATTTATTGAAAGAAACTTGATAGTATTCCTTGTTGGTGGCTCCTTCCCATATCTTAGATGTTGCGGCTCACTCACCTTCTCAAATGTTCTACTTCCAAATTTCGAAGGAACGATGACTATTCTTTCTTCTACAGAGAGCATCTCGAACAACTTGTAAAGAAAAATTGAATACATTAATGTATTCACGAAAATCAATCGTTAGTTTTGGAACACAATGTTTTAAGAACCCTTGTCTCTTGTCGTAAGGAATGGTGTCTAGAATTCAGGTCTCCTCTTCAAGCCCAGAAAAATGGATTTCAAGTTAACTCTGTTCGACTTATTGTATCCTTCCCATAGTTTGTAACTATTAACAAAAACAATCCTCGTATCTTCCGTCCCACTGCAGATGTGCCCCATGGCTCTGTTCTCTCTCTTCTCTTATATGTTCTCTGCGTTGCCAAAATGTCTGAAGCACCACCATCTATTAATCTCCTACGGTACGCTAACGACACTGCCCTGTACCCTACCCTCTAGAATATTCTTTTGTGTTGACCACAATCACTTCACCTGCTGGTGTAACCAACGCGTTATCGAGATAAATCATTTCTAAAGTCTGTCAATAATTACTGGATGAGCTACCGGCAGCTTCAGTCCAACCATGTATGACCATTTTGTCCTATTAAATAAAAAACTAAAATACCTCAAACTAATCCCCTACTGTAAAGTAACACTGTAACCCTACCTGACTGTCCAACTAACTGCCTGCAATACACTGTAACTAACTAGTTGGCCGAACACGGGCGCTAGTATCCGTCCATCATCCTGCACATCTGCGAAGACCTAATTAAATCAAAAGTCACTCCAGACGCTGATTAGAACTGCATTAAGTCCACCACTTGTTTCGACCTTCATATTACGGCCATTTTCAAGTGAATCGTAATCTGCCATATTTCACGCGTAGCGCGATGGATAATTAACATTTTACATAATAGAAAAGTACAGAAAGTACAAAATAGGACAGTACAGAAAGAATATACAACTTAAATTGTGCTGTACAGAAGCAACGTTAAGCGAAATGTTATGTAGCCATTGTTAGGCAGAAAGAGACTAAATGCTAAAAAAAAAAAAATCATTGTCATGGTGAGATAAATGGGCGTGCCAAGATATAAAAACTATGCCGTTCGGTACATTAAAAATATTGGCGTACCTTAGCTTCAAGGCGAATTATATTCTGACACGTTGACACATAAGAAATTTAAGTAGCATTTCACCAGTTTAATCGCAGTGGAGGGGGGGGGGGGAGGGGCGGATGTACACACTCCTTCTACCCAATTACGCCAGAAGGACACCTGAATCCAGACAGTTTCACAAGGTTACACCTGTCATTCCGCAGAACGTCTTTTAAATCGGTAGCGACACAGTAGACAGAAACGCTCTGGGAGTGTTTATTTTCCGCTAAATGTGTAAATTCTGTATCGAATACAGAAATTAGTACCTAATGTAACTAACACACATGAACAGAATCTTCGTAAATACAGCACGCTAGATCGGAACTGATTACTGTATAGTCATCCTCTTTTGGCAGTTATAGTTCAGTGCACTTCCTCTACCATTTGCTCATCTCGCTCTTCGGTTGACCGAATGACTTTATTTTATTGGCCTAGTCGAGTATTTAACATGTGTCAAAATGCTTCTTCCTTAGCTTATTGTCACTTGTCAGGTACTTCGTTTCAGTGCCTGTAATGTACTATGACTTACGAGAGCAGTTGTGTCGGCCCTTATAAAGCACGGCTCTTAGTCAAGGGCTCCGACGGGAGCTGCCCCAAAAGCATATTGAAATATATTTGTCAATAATGGATTATAGAATTTAAATTATCAGGACGTATTTCGAATATTTCCCTAGCGGATTTAAACAACAACAGTTAATTTTTTTGGAACTGTTGATAATCACTGAAGTTTTTAAAAAGATAGTAGATAGTCTCGAGCCGTCCCTCTACGTAGTACACGTCTTATGCACCTCCCAAAGGCTCAACTCGTTCAAGCTAAAGTTGTCCTACTAACATCCATATGATTTTCACGATTTGCTGTTTTTTTTTAAAAAAAAAGGAAACAGTAGAAAAGCTGACATCCAGTATCAAATCACTGTTTCTGTATATTTATATTATACTATGATTCCTCATTAATCGACGGTTAATATTAATGCTTTGAAGTGCTGAAAATAATTTTTTGTTTGTGGCATTGACAGTTGTATATGCTGTAGAAAAGGCATGTTAAGTTTGTAAATGTACCACCAGAGTCCTGTAGGACGTGGTAACTAAGGGCCACCACATAGCAAGAATTTCACGAATACATAGAGGAAAAAAGCACACAAAGCATTTCTCATTACTAAGAATCTCCTTGCCTGTTGACGACGTTCGGGAGATGAAATTTCTTTTTGTAAGTGTGTTATGCCTGGGTTATCGTGAGTTTTATTTTCTTGTAAATAACTACTGTATATCATGAGTCTGAAACAGTTCAATAGTAGTTCAGTATGAACTTAATCAGTACAAAATTTGACACATGAGCTTACGATGAAAGTGGAGGAAATTGTTGCGCCTAAACCTGATCAAAACATAAACGGAGACAGTGGCGGCTGGTGCAAAATTTTGTCAGTGTGCTACAATGTAACTTTTGACTTACAATGGTAGTAAAGTAACTTAACTCAGTATATTAATTTTCTGTATATAAATTGAATTGTTTAAATATATTTAGAGTTTATAATTAATAGTTTATCTTCGTGGGGAATAAAATAAAAAGGAAATGTTGTTAACAGCAGGGACCGAACCCGAGTTAGCTAAATGCCAGTCAGAGCACTAGACCACTAAGGCAAAACGCTATTACAAAACAGCTCCTAATAAATCCATCGTTCTCTACGCTTCCACAATATGCTACATGCAATTTTTTATTGACCTGGTACTGTGAGCAGCGTAGTACTCGTTGTGACGGAAGGGATGACGTCACTTCAGAGCACGCCCAGGACCACGAGAAAGACAGGCCGCGGCGCGTACGTCACGAAGATAGGCCTGAGCTCGCACGCTCGCTTAACTCAAGCGGGAAAAATGCGTTTCTAAACCTGGTAACTCGCGACTGGGTGTGTACGTACTAACGAGAATTGCGTCTTCTGATGGAATCTGCTATCATGAAGTCTTCCTGATTACTAGTCATACAACAAAATTTAAAATCAATTCTCGGCATAAATAGTACAATGATTTTTTTTTTTTTTTAGCATTTAGTCTCTTTCTGCCTAACAGAAATAATTCATAGCAGATGTGGTGCCTTATGCAACCGATAATCATTGTGGCATGATTTCAACTGTGTTGTACTCCAGTACAGCCGTAACAAATTAGTAGTAGCCCTATGGTCTTCCTACCATTGCAGGACTAATAACAGTAAGATTCCGTAATAGTGATACCAACCAGTAGAAGATACAATTCTCGTTTGTACGTACACGCCTAGTTACGAGTTAACAGGTGCAGAAACGCAGTTTGTCTGCTGAGCTGAGCGAGCGTGGCCTACCTTCGTGACGTACGCGCCGCGGTCTGTCTTACTCGTACGTCTTTCTCGTAGGCCTCGAGGGCATGCTCAGTCAAAAACAGCTGCATTCCTTGTTTGGGTTATCGTACCGTGACTGCCAATGATTACACCACTCGACACTGGTTTCTAGTTAGTGCGGAGAGAGTTCTACAAAATATGTTTTTGTACGTTTCATGTGAAGGTACTTACGGACACAACAGATATGCCTATACGCAACGTAACAACAATCTCCAGAGGATGCACGCCGATACACTCACTGACAGCGAAAGCAGTGACACTGAAGAGTAACAGGTGGAGGAAAACGAGATGTGACAGTAAATAAGCATAAGGTGCTGGTGATCTAGCCAGTCATCATCATTCAACATTTCCAGTTTCCGGGTACTGGTAATGACCCTCAGCCACTTCGTCCTGTCCAGATACGCCTGTTCACGGAGAACATCATCCACTGTCCATCCTCTGGTCAGTAGATCAGCTTTGATCAAGTCCATCCATCGAGTTTGAGGTCCTCCTTGAGGTCTTTTCCCATCCACCTGTCTTTCCAAATTTATTTTGGCTGTTCTAGTTGACGCCATTCTCATCACATGCCCGTACCAACGAAGTCTAGATGCGCCAATTCAATCTAATAGGGATGTCTTTACTCCGGCTTCTTTCCTCGCCTCCTCATTCCTTAACTTGGTTCAAATGGGTTCAAATGGCTCTGAGTACTATGGGACTCAACTGCTGAGGTCATAAGTCCCCTAGAACTTAGAACTACTTAAACCTAACTCACCTAAGGGCATCACACACATCCATGCCCGAGGCAGGATTCGAACCTGCGACCGTATCGGTCGTGCGGTTCCGGACTGGAGCGCCTAGAACCACTTGGCCACTTCGGCCGGCTCCTTAACTTGTCCATCCTGGTCTTCTGGTTGGTGGATGTAAGACATTTCGTCTCCGCTGCTTGCGGCCTTGATGATTCTCTTTTTGTAAGGGTGCATGTTTCAATACGATAGGTCAATATTGGTATGAAATAGCTATTAGACATCATCAGTTTGGCTAGTTTTGGAATCTAGTCATCCCATAAAAGTGATCTTTCTTGTTGGTAGAATTCAGATCCTTTTTTCACTCTATTGGTGATTTCCTTACCTTGGAAGTGTAATTTCCGGTGATAACTTGGTCAGAAATGAAAACTGTTCACATGCTCTAGTTGGTGGTCTCCTAGTTTTACACTTGCTGGTTGCCCATCTCCGTTGACTGCCATTCACCACGTCGTTGGTCTTGCTAACGTTGAGGTTATATTTCTGGAACTGAGATTTCCATTCATCAAGTCTGATCTGTACTTCCTCTTCAGTTTCACCCCAAATCATTATGTCATCAGCAAAGGCAAATGCATTCAGTTCACCCGACTTCTCCTTGAAGTTCTTCATTATAGTACTCATAACAGTGATGAATAGTAGTGGGGACAGTGCACTTCCTAGCTGAACTCCACTCTTGGTCTTAAACCATGACGATCGTCCTTCCCCAATTTGCACACAGCTAGTACAGTCTTTGTAAAACATCTGAATATTTTTTATTAGTCCTTCAGGGACATTGTTTTCCTCAAGCATTCCCAGATCTTATCTCTTATAACACTATAAAAGGATTTTTCTAAATCCAGAAACACAATGACCAGGTTCTTGCCTTTCTCCCAGTACTTTTCTATCAATATGTGGGTGCTAAAACTTAGACCTATTGTTGATCTATTACTTCTGAAGCCATATTTTTCCTCCTCCAGCTGTGGTTCTATGGTAGTTCTCAGTCTCTTTTCTATGATGTTCTCAAGTATTTTCAGCCCATGAGACAATAGGGTTATTCCTCTGTAGTTGGTGAGTTTCTGCCTGCTGCCTTTCTTATTCAGGGGTATTATTACACCCTTTTCACCAATCCACAGGTATTATGTTATCTAGCCATATGGCATTGAGTACACGATGTAGCCATTGTATGCCTTGGGTACCTGCTGCCTTCATCATGTCTGCGTTCACTTCATCTGCACCTGAAGATTTTTCTTTAGACGTAGATTTTAAGACTGCTTCTGTTTCTGTCCAGGTGATGGGAGGTTCCTCATTGTAAGTGTGGACTTCCAGTTCTGTATTTGGTTCTTCAACTATTTGGTAGGTGGTCAAAACGGTTTTTCTGGACTTCTCTCATGTCACTTTGTGTCCTAACCAGATTTCCATTTTCATCTTCAGGTGCTTTTATAGTATTCATTGGTTTCCTTTTACCTATGATAACCTTATAAAACAGTTTCTCATTTTCTCTACTGTCCTCCAATTTCTGAATGAATAACTTCCATGCCTTGGTCCTTTCTTCTGCGACCGTTCTTTTAACTTCCAGTTCCTTGATTCGGTACATTTGTTCGAGGTTTCTAATCTTTGCCTCATCTTTGCGATCTAGCCAAGAAATCACCAAATTCTGTACACAGATAAGCACCTAACGTTAATACATAGGGTTAGCAATACATAGGATTAGGAATAAATAGGATTTGTAATACATTTCTATACTACTAACCAAAATTTTTTTGCGACTGGTGGTCAACAGCTCGACGAAACCACTGCGAGGTATTCACTGTCATTAACAATCGGAGATCGTGCTAACAAATCTCTCCACTATCCTGTTTCTATATTCTTGTTAAGAAAACAACAACGTCTTATTCATATTTCAACCTCACATTACTCTTTTTTTAAAAAGTATTATTCTTTGCAAAATGTTGTAGATTAAAACAAGAGAAAAGAAAACTGCAAAAAAGATGAAAACCGAAGACTGTAAGATGTATGACCTGTTTTGAAACATCAGGTATCAGGTCTATAATTTGGCAATAAATAAATGAATAATAATAATGAATATCAGAATGCATTCTAAGAGAAATAGCGTAATTTTAGTCCAGTCTCAGGTTCGAAGAGAAATGGCATAATTTGGTAATTTTAGTGCAACATCTAATTTGTTCTGTAGCACATTATCACCTGATAACTGGCCACCTCTGAATCAAAAACTAAAACAGTGCAAATACAGGCACAGATATATAGATAATTTCAACGGAGGAAGATACATTAACATGTTTTACCACCGCCTTCTACTTTCCCGACACTTTTGCACAACGAAATGTAATGAAAATGATGCGCTTTGAAGAGTTCTTTAATTTGGTAAATCACTTAAATTGGATAATTTTATATGCAAGTGTAAATATGAATACCAACAAATACAGCATCACAAGTACTTAAACCAACGTGGGGGCTGCCTCTTTGCTTCCGCCAGCCAATCACTTAGCCGTGACGTCACGGGATGGTGCCTAAAGTGTTTCGTCGCGTTTAGTCGTAAACATGCAGCCAACACACACCGCATTAAAATTCTCTCCAAAACGCGTCGTTTCTGGTACGGTTTGTTGTGGTTGTGTCAAAGAAAGATAACTTCGGCGGCTAAATATGCCAACTATAGAGTCAGTTTTGATGTTATTTAGTAGAAAAGCAAAGGAGAGACTGTTTGCACACTTTCTGCTATATGCACAAATTCTGTGTTAAGAATGAAGCGCTACTAGTCACTGTATCCATTATATGTTCCGACTTCCATCAAAATTAAAATTGAAATATCTGAGTTTCGGAACAGGATTCAACTTTGGCTTGTGAAGATGATTCTTTCTAGCAGAGCACACCTCTGAACAAGCCGACAATATTGAAATGATGATAACAGAATCTGCGTTAGATTTGTTTTTCTAAATTTTGTGGGAGGATAGAAAAATGTGCTGTTCCCGGTATACGTTTTAATTGCAGTTTCTAAAATTGAAACTCTGGAAAAACTTGTGTTGTTTCTGCACTAAACATTATGTTTGCAGAAATTAGATGGCTCAAAGCATCCGCCAATCTGTATTTTCTGGATGAAAAATAAACACGGAAACATTACAAAATATGGTACATTTTCAACACTTCTACGAAAACACTTGACAAAAATAACATCTCATACAAAGCATCTCCGTACTGAGCCACTGGCAGAGATATGTGTAGTATCAGAGGAAATTCTGTACAATATCTTCACAATTTTCTTCAAGTCCCTCAATGTTTTTTACTCATTGGTCTTAATAAGTTAACATCTTTCACTGGCCATGGATGGACAGATTATGTCACATATTATATATCAAAACAACTACTAAAACTAAGATAATAGACAAGAAGCAATACATACTGATATTGTAAACTGTGGTTATAAACACCACTTTACAGCTCTTAAATGTTTCCTGTTTGTAGCTTCACATGTGATGGTATCATGTTGACCCATCTACAGTTCCACATGAAGAGAAAAAATTCATTTACAGAGTGTAGTGGCTGTTGCTTGAGCACACGACTCAGTGGCATTATTTGAACATCTGGTGGTAGGTGGCTGAATATCTTCAGGGCTGCCGTGAGAAAACTGTCCAGTGTCTTACTTAGGTGACAGCTTGGAATATCAATGTTGGCCTTATTTCGTGTCATAGTTGGGAATCTTTTGTCGCTTGCAAATGAATCCTCGATTTTCTTTTATATAGACAGGAGAGTTGAAAATGTAGTGACTAAATATTGTCATTATTCCCAACTGCTTGAAAATGTGTCTACAGTGGAAAAATATCTCACTGGAAGATATTTTGTTAGAGACTTCTTTTGTCAGAGCAATATGTTTTTATTTCCAGTAGTGTCCCCTCCAGGAGCCATCCATACGAAACAGTTTATAATACATTATAATTAAGTACTGGTCTGTTATCACACATTTGAGCTTCCTGCCTGTGTTCGTCCACATCTGCTTATTGTGAATTGTGATTCCCAGGAGTTTGACACTATTAACATTTGCTGTGGGTCCACAGTCACCAAGGCTGCACAATATTTTCTGGGTTTTATCTTCATCTAATTTCATTTCGTTTTGTTTGAACCACTTTTTGTGTGCTTCAAACAAAGTTCAGCAACCTTTAGTGCTTCAGCGCAGTTTCTACTCTTAGTCATTAATGTATCGTCTACAAAGAACAGGCTATGATCATCACAACTTAACTCATTGACAAACATTAAAAGAGCAGAGGGCCAAATACAAAGCCCTAGGTTACACCATGTTCAAGTGGAGTTTCATTAGACGTCACTCCCTGGATACAAACACTCAGCCACGTGTCTCTTAGCTAAGATGACAGGTTCTCAAAAATGACACTCTTTATAGCGTAAGGTTTTAATTTTTCCAACATTATATTACACTTAGATCACAAAGAATTAAAGCCACGCAGTTCTGCCTTCAAATGCATCCATTATTTTTGTTATTATGCCGAGCATTGCAATAAATGTATATTTCCCACTTCTAAATCCATCTTGGTTAGCCAGGAAGAAGTTTTTGCCTTCAAAATAAATTCTCCATTATAGTTCCAATCACTTTTGCTAATATAGGTATTACAGAAATAGATCTATAGCTGGATGGACTGTGAGGATCATCTTTTTATGCACTAACACTGGCTTTCTCAATTTTAAGAAGTCTGTATTAGTACCAACCTGAAAGCATTGGTTAATGACAGCAGCGAAAGGTTCAGCAATATCAGATACAGTATCCTTAGCCTCAAAAGGCAACAAAGATGGTTAGGAAGCCTGATTTTTGTGGTGGTTGTTGCTTGATACAGAACTACCAGTATTATTTGAGAGTGATAAATTAAATAATATCATCTGCAGTATCATTGTCTTTCCCAGTCCTGGGCCAGTGGAGCAGATTTTCATATATTCATAAAATCAGCAGAAGTTTTGTCATATATATTCAACCATCTTCTTCAAAACCTTCAGTGTTCGTTACCCACTGGAGCAGACTCAGAAGGGTTACACAGATAACTAGGAAGTGTAACGTTTTGGGGTTGCTGTGGCTTGTGTGAATCATGCGGAAGATTTCATGCATTTAGGAGAAAAAATTCAGCTTTCTATCAGGTAGCTGTTGTCTTTCCCAGTAATACCATAGCTAACAGACTTCTTTTGTTGTAATCTAATGCATCCTAACTCAAAAGCCTTAGGGATTCAGGTTACATTTTTTGAAACCCATTGAATTGTTGATTCATTATGGCTTCTCTTCCATATCATAAGCACAGGGAAATTTTCTTAGTTTTTTCCCTTTTCGTTCCAGAATCTCATTAATAAATAAATGGCCTTCAGTGACAAACTAATGGATTATCTTGTTGAACACCCACAGTCATATAAAACCAGGATATAATCATTGTGTATATGGTTTTGTCAGGACAATCATTGAAAAAAGGGTAAAGATTTGTTACTGCAGAATGTACATACTCATTTATATATTTGAACAACAATCTGCAAACTTCATTGGCTCCTTTCTTGGTCTCCCCCTTCATGAGTGATGCAAAAAGAACTCAGATTTGTGATTCCGTCTACCAACTGGAGCAGAAACCACATGAGCTGCTGACTTGTTTCTACAGTCATTCCAGTTTCCTATGGTGCTACATCTTCTAGATGAGACACCAGACTAGTGTACAATCTACACTCATTGTATGCTGACCCTGGACAAGTCAATTACTGCCATAAAATAAGTTAAGAACAATTCTAGACTTAATTGATTTCTGCAGTCATCGATTCAAATGTTTGATATGCATAGTCATCGGTATTTTCTATGCTGCCTGTACATAGAAACAAAAACTTCTATAGTATGATTAATATTACTTGTTAGTTCATACGTCAAACCTTGGAACTTTGTGTATGATTTTGAGAACTATGACTTCAGAAACTAACAGTCTTCCATTGCTAAATTGCCACAGCAGATTGTCGGTACACTTGCAGTTTTTGAATAATGCTGAATGCAATTTACCATGATTAATCAGAGACAGAACGGAACTGTGTAAAGATGCTCGAAGAGTGTTCATGGATTGGCAGCCACTTGAATACGAGAAAAAAAACATGTTTTGCAGCAAAAAAGTAACCATCACTGTGAAAATAAATCCTTTCAATTTGTAATGTGAACAGAACACCTTCTTTCCTTCTTCTTGTGTTGTAATATCTGTCTTTCAGTAGCTCATAAGTATCATTCCATTTTTCTGCACATTATAATTCTTTTACCTCAAATTTCAAAATGTTCTTTTATAAAAAGTCATTTACTAATCAATGGGAACATTAATTCCAGATTTTTCTGCAATTTATTCACTCACTGGATGACTGCCTACAACTTATTTTCATACAGCACGACTTTTACTCCTTTCATTGGGATGTTAGTGTTAATCGTTGATCCATTTTGACAACATACTATTCCAAAGGATATGAAGGAGTACAGTAATAGTTCTACATCTACATTTATACTCCGCAAGCCACCCAACGGTGTGTGGCGGAGGGCACTTTACGTGCCACTGTCATTACCTCCCTTTCCTGTTCCAGTCGCGTATGGGTCGCGGGAAGAACGACTGTCTGAAAGCCTCCGTGCGCGCTCTAATCTCTCTAATCTTACATTCGTGATCTCCTCGGGAGGTATAAGTAGGGGGAAGCAATATATTCGATACCTCATCCAGAAATGC
The DNA here is from genome assembly GCF_023864345.2 of Schistocerca serialis cubense. NCBI lineage: Eukaryota > Metazoa > Arthropoda > Insecta > Orthoptera > Acrididae > Schistocerca > Schistocerca serialis. The sequence continues at coordinate 62,620,428 of NC_064638.1, read as the reverse complement.
ACCCTCTCGAAACATGGCGAGCAAGCTACACCGCGATGCAGAGTGCCTCCCATGCAGAGTCTGCCACTTGAGTTTGTTAAACATATCCGTAATGCTATCACGGTTACCAAATAACCCTGTGACGAAACGCGCCGCTCCTCTTTGGATCTTCTCTATCCCCTCCGTCAACCCGATCAGGTACGGATCCCACACTGATGAGCAATACTCAAGTATAGGTCGAACGAGTGTTTTGTAAGCCACCTCCTTTGTTGATGGACTACATTTTCTAAAGACTCTCCCAATGAATCTCAACCTGGTACCCGCCTTACCAACAATTAATTTTATATGATCATTCCACTTCAAATCGTTCCGCACGCATACTCCCAGATATTTTACAGAAGTAACTGCTACCAGTGTTTGTTCCGCTATCGTATAATCATACAATAAAGGATCCTTCTTTCTATGTATTCGCAATACATTACATTTGTCTATGTTAAGGGACAGTTGCCACTCCCTGCACCAAGTGCCTATCCGTTGCAGATCTTCCTGCATTTCGCTACAATTTTCTAATGCTGCAACTTCTCTGTATACTACAGCATCATCCGCGAAAAGCCGCATGGAACTTCCGACACTACCTACTAGGTCATTTATATATATTGTGAAAAGCAATGGCCCCATAACACTCCCCTGTGGCACGCCAGAGGTTACTTTAACGTTTGTAGACGTCTCTCCATTGATAACAACATGCTGTGTTCTGTTTGCTAAAAACTCTTCAATCCAGCCACACAGCTGATCTGATATTTCGTAGGCTCTTACTTTGTTTATCAGGCGACAGTGCGGAACTGTATCGAACGCCTTCCGGAAGTCAAGAAAAATAGCATCTACCTGGGAGCCTGTATCTAATATTTTCTGGGTCTCATGAACAAATAAAGCGAGTTGGGTCTCACACGATCGCTGTTTCCGGAATCCATGTTGATTCCTACATAGTAGATTCTGGGTTTCCAAAAACGACATGATACGAGAGCAAAAATCATGTTCTAAAATTCTGCAATAGATCGACGTCAGAGATAGAGGTCTATAGTTTTACGCATCTGCTCGACGACCCTTCTTGAAGAGTGGCCTACCTGTGCTCTTTTCCAATCATTTGGAACCTTCCGTTCCTCTAGAGACTTGCGGTACACTGCTGTTAGAAGGGGGGCTAGTTCTTTCGCGTACTCTGTGTAGAATCGAATTGGTATCCCGTCAGGTCCAGTGGACTTTCCTCTGTTGAGTGATTCCAGTTGCTTTTCTATTCCTTCGACACTTATTTCGATGTCAGCCATTTTTTCGTTTGTGCGAGGATTTAGAGAAGGAACTGCAGTGTGGTCTTCCTCCGTGAAACAGCTTTGGAAAAAGGTGTTTAGTATTTCAGCTTTACGTGTGTCATCCTCTGTTTCAATGCCATCATCATCCCGGAGTGTCTGGATATGCTGCTTCGAGCCACTTACTGATTTAACGTAAGACTAGAACTTCCTAGGATTTTCTGTCAAGTCGGTACATAGAATTTTACTTTCGAATTCACTGAACGCTTCACGCGTAGCCCTCCTTACGCTAACTTTGACATCGTTTAGCTTCTGTTTGTTTGAGAGGTTTTGGCTGCGTATAAACTTAGAGTGAAGCTCTCTTTGCTTTCGCAGTAGTTTCCTAACTTTGTTGTTGTACCACGGTGGGTTTTCCCGTCCCTCACAGTTTTAATCGGCACGTACCTGTCTAAAACGCATTTTACAATTACCTTGAACTTTTTCCATAAACACTCAATATTGCCAGTGTCGGAACAGAAATTTTCGTTTTGATCTGTTAGGTAGTCTGAAATATAATTAAAAAGAAGATACTTCAAAAATGATAAATGTTCACTATTGTACAACTCTGCGAACTCTCTCATTCTAGACTTTGATATACAATTATGTTATTGTTTTCTGGCTGTCATTCGATGTGATAAATGAACAACAAAAATGTATAATCAACTTCTGTTGGCCCATCACAGCCAGGGGACATCGGCTGGTTAATACTATTTAAATGATGTTTCCACCCAAATTCGAAACATTTAACTCGACATGTTCACTCTGTGTATAACATGAGGAAAGTCAAGAAATGTGCATCAGCTCAATTGTGTGTTGTACGTAGAAGAAAAATAAGCAATAAAGTGATATTAATGAGAACTGTAACATGCTGGAAGAATGTAACGTCGTCCAGACTCTGAATGGAATCTTAATATTTGCATTTTACTATTGACATACTAATAATGTCACTGAACTGTACGGGCTCACAAAAATTGAAAAAAAAAACTGTAGAAAAAAGGTTGCTTGATAAAAAAATACAAAAATAATTGTAAAATAAAGTGCTCCATGTGAAAAGCTACATAGCCTATATTACAGTCATGCCTTTTAGTTTTAATCAAGATGGACTGTGAGTAATATTTTGTATGTGTAAATATTTGTAAATAAGATTAAAACATCTTTATGCATTAAACAATCACCACTGAACTGAAAACATGAAACTCTCTGTTTGACTCCTTTAGTATCTTGTATACTAATGTTAACAAGGCAATAAATTTTGTTTTCTTATGCATGCTATCATTATTCCTAAAACCAACTACATTCTTTGGAAGACTCACAGCTGACTCATAATAAAAATCAATGTCACAGTTGAAGAATTTTTCCCACGATCCTCTCAAGTATGTCACATTGTTTTTACTGCTCTCTAACTAATTTTTGACTATGAATGTAGTAGCAGCTTCTTATTAATATCACTTCTTATTAATGTCAGCAGTTCAGTGTCACAATATGGTGAAGTCACAATGACAAAAGAGGTTATTGTATAACTACATAAAAGTCAAATGACATTAGCACTTCCTACTTGTAACATTAATGATGATTGCATACAGTGTGTGACATGACACTGCACACAAATCTCTCATGAATGTAGTAGCAGCTTCTTATTAATATCACTTCTTATTAATGTCAGGAGTTCAGCATCATGATGTGGTGAATTCACAATGACAGGATGTTATTGTATAACTACATAAAATTCAAATGACATCAGCAGTTCCTACTTATAACATTAATGATGATTGCATACAGTGTGTGACATGCCACTGTACACAAATCTCTCATTGTTTTGACCATTATCCAAATTGTTAAAATGATGCTAACTGAGGTTTGGGGATATGGTGCTAATTTTTGTGACGTACATTAATGCTGTTAAACCATTTTATTTCTCAGTATAATAATACATGTAAAGACTTGTATATAGATGAAGTAGTTGCAGAGTCAATTTATATAATAAATATGTACTTTGTCTCTTGAGGAGGTGGCATTCTCTTATGGGATGACTATCCAAAACATCACATTATGCTGTATCTCTCCCAGCTCATTGATGTTCATGCCTGCGCAAAGTTTCTAGAATGTCACGAATTTTTTAAACTGGAGGGTGGTGCCCAGCCAGCTGCCCAATGGAATATCAAGGCCAACCACGCATCCCTGCACCCTACGTGTTGTAGGGACATCACAGCACCCAACAGGGGTACCAGCCAAGAAGCAGAAGCATTTTTTGACAGCAGTTCAGTGTCAAGGGCTTCAAAGGCATCAATTCTGGTACACAATCTAGCTTTGGGCAGGTTATGAAAAAACTTTCAGTTAATGCATTCTACCAAATTATAAAACACCCTATAAAGAAAATTAACAAACTTCTAATAGCAAACAATGGAAAATCTTGGTTAGAATATTAACAATATTATGAAAAGGTTGCTACTCATCATAAAGATTACATGTTGAGATGCAGACAGATGCAACAAAAAGATGGTTAGACACTTAGCTTTCAGCCAAAGCCTTCTTCAGAAATGAAAATAAAACACACACACATTCACACAAGTAAGCACACCTCATGCATACATGACCACTTTCTCTGGATGCTGTAGCTGGAGTGCAAAGGTGTAATGTCAGGCAGAATAAGCAATGTGGAATGGGGCAGGGAAGGGGGAGGGATAGCAGGATCCAGGTGGGATGGGAGGGGGGGGAGGAACCATCGAGTGCTACCTCATGTAGGATGCAGGGACTAGATGGTGGCCAGGCAACGTTGCCTGGTGTGGTATTGGGAGATTGTGGGGGAGGGCAGAGGAGGATGGGAAGAGGGAAACGAGATCAGCAGAGAGGGAAAAGACTGGTGGCAATGATATACAGTGGAGCACAGTGAGTGTGGGAGACATGAATTGGGAGGAGGTGATAGGGCAGAGAGGGTGGAAACTGTTGGGAGGAATGTGTGAGGACAATAGGTTACCTTATGCTGAGGCTGCTATTATTTCAGGAGCAGAGAATGTCTTGTATGGATAACCCCCATCTGAGAAGTTCAGAGAAGCTGACAATGAGGGAGGGAGAGGGAAAGGGGGGCTGGGGTGGAGATCCAGGTGGTCCAGGTGGTGAAGCAGCCATTGAAATCATGAATGTTACGTTCAAGTGCATGTTCCACAGGGTGGCACAGTTTGTTCTTGACCACAGTTTGGCAGTGGCCATTATTCCTGGTAGTCAGCTGGTTGGTAACATACCAATATAAAAAACTATGCAATGATTGCAGTGGAGCTGGTAAATAACATGGCTGCTTCTGATGACATAGGACAAACCTGTGACAGGACTGGAATAGGACATGCTGGGTGAGTGGATGGGGTAGGTCTTTCACCTGGGTCTTCCACAGGGATATGATTCCCATGGCGAGGGGCAGAGTTTAGGAGTGGCGTACTGATGGACTAGGATGTTGTGGAGTTTGGATGGGCATCCAGGGTATTGACGTCCTCCTCTCTGATGACTCCATTCACACCTCTGTGCACATCAAACCCATGCCTGCATTTCCATAGCTGCTATCCCTTCCACACCCAAAAATACCTCCCATACAGCCTGGTCACCTGGGAATGGTGTATCTGCAATTACAAAAACCATCTTGTCCAGAATGCTGAAGGTCTCACAAAGGCCTTCACAGACAGGCACTATCCCCCAGATTTTCTGTGCCATATCTCCATACTCCTCCCTCCACCCCTCCCCCCAAATCCTCCTAACACCCCTAAGAAGCAGCTAGAAAGGGGTACCCACTTAATTACCTAATACTGCCAGGGACTGGAACAACTGAACTACATTCTTCTAAGATCTTCAATTATCTATTAACATAGAATGAGATTTTCACTCTGCAGCGGAGTGTGCGCTGATATGAAACTTCCTGGCAGATTAAAACTGTGTGCCCGACCGAGACTCGAACTCGGGAACTTTGCCTTTCGCGGGCAAGTGCTCTACCATCTGAGCTACCGAAGCATGACTCACGCCCGGTACTCACAGCTTTACTTCTGCCAGTATCTCGTCTCCTACCTTCCAAACTTTACAGAAACTCTCCTGCGAACCTTGCAGAACTAGCACTCCTGAAAGAAAGGATATAGCGGAGACATGGCTTAGCCACAGCCTGGGGGATGTTTCCAGAATGAGATTTTCACTCTGCAGCGGAATGTGCGCTGATATGAAACTTCCTGGCAGATTAAAACTGTGTGCCCGACCAAGACTCGAACTCGGGACCTTTGCCTTTCGCGGGCAAGTGCTCTGCCATCTGAGCTACCGAAGCACGACTCACGCCCGGTACTCACAGCTTTACTTCTGCCAGTATCTCGTCTCCTACCTTCCAAACTTTGCAGAAGCTCTCCTGCGACCTTGCAGAACTAGCACTCCTGAAAGAATCATCTATTATCATGCCCTGAAATGAGGGACATCCTATCCAAGATCCTTCCCACCCTCCTAACGTGGTGTTCTGTCACTGGGATTAAACTATATTGTGCTAGAGGGCAGATTGGAAACAAGACTGTAAACTGCATTGACAAAAATATTGCAAACTGCTGAAACTCACTAACAGTAGAGCAGACACATTTTGGTGAAAAAAATCCACAAAGAATGAAACAAAAGTAATCTGGTGTCATATTCAACAATTTAAGATGTAAACATCAAAACTGTTGGTCATCAAAATAGTTTTCTAACAGTGGTAAAAATATGTAGACCTGTCAACAAACGAGTGAATACAGATAAATTACAACTGAGTCAGTGGGTTGGAAAAGGGACCATATCCACTTTTTCTAAGTACATTTGCCGAAAATAACTGATCTTCATATCTGTATGGATTCTTTGGGACAACAAGGGGTCATATCTCAGCAACAGAAGTGCTTGTTAGATGGGTACTGAATTAGAGAAGGGGTTATGTCCAAATAAAGAAGTGTATGGCAGATATGTTCAAATAGTGGACCTGTTCCAATAAAAAAGAAGAAACTAGACAATGTACAGAAAATTCTACAGCACATAACTGACAAGTAGAAAGCATCTTGCAACGGTAGCTGATAGTAGCCAGCAAAGAATGGACAAGCTGAAGATGAAGGATATCCACCATAGTTTGCTTTGCTCTGTTTTGATTGTGGCTGCATTTTGGGTACGTTATGCTTAATGCTCATAACACTCTCTTATATTGCTACAATGGGTATGAATAATATAAACTTTCATAATGCAATCCTTCCACTGCAAGCAGAATGCTAGTTGCCTCATCACCATCGTCTGGAAAAAGCTCACCTCCAGTACATTCATATTGGATCACTGACCACACTTGGTGGTTAAAGTATGTTTTAATGGCACATTTTGCTTCTACCTGGGGCCATTTGCTACACAGCAACTCCACGACATCATACTTAAACCCTCTGTGGAGTAAAACAATTTTTTGTGTCTCCTGGAAAATTTACCCTCTGGGACATGAGCCTTTTTCCAATTCACCAATTCAGTTGCAGCAACATGCAAATATTTCGCAGACAGATACAAGCCGGCCGATGTGGCCAAGCGGTTCTAGGCGCTTCAGTTTGGAACCGCGCGACCGCTACGGTCGCAGGTTTGAATCCTGCCTCGGACATGGATGCGTGTGATGTCCTTAGGTTAGTTACATTTGAGTAGTTCTAAGTTCTAGGGGACTGATGACCTCAGATGTTAAGTCCCATACAACTCAGAGCCATTTGAACTTTTTGAGCAGATATTAGTTTCAGAAATTCAATCACAAGGTGACAAAAACCATTAGCTTGCTAGAAGAGGCACTTCTTGGTTATGCTGATTAGCTTGAGTCGTTAATTCTGCATCCTGAGAAAGGTAAATATGTTGAAGCAGTAGGCACTGATAAAAATTGTGATAAGCAAGTGACCTCTAATTGCATCTTTTACAGTCCTAACTTTTCCTATTATTGAGAATGTGTCCTACAATGAAGTACTACCCAACTTTAATGAGAAAATGTTGCTAATGTCCTCTTAGTTTTTTTTGTAAAGAATTTTGTGCTGAAAAAGCAATATATGAGCTCAGAAATTAAATCCTGGAAGAGAAAACAGCACAGATTATACTAGTTTTATTTTCTGCGACAAACTGCATCACAGGAGTATTATTACATTTAAATTGGGGGAGTGTGAAATATGGAATACCACAAGGCTTGGTATTCGATCCATTCCTGTTCTTCAATTAAGCGAATAACTTCCAAAATACTTCAGATCATCATTTGTAAATGAGGATGTTCACTAATGACAACCAATTTGACAAAGGCTAAAATGCAACGATGTGAGACAAAATTCAGTTGATAGTTGAACAGGCCTGCAATTGATCATACAATTTCTCATTTGAAATTGATTCCCAGAGATTTGATATCTTTCTGAAAATATATTGCTTGACAAAAAACGAAGTGTAGCAGCCAGAAGACATGGTCGGATGTCAATACCACTTTGCAGATTGACAGATAAGGGAATGATTACAGTTGCAGTTCTCTTTGACAGGTACAATGGCCACCAGAGTCCATTGGTTTGTTCAAGACGAAGACCCTGCTCTGTGTAAGATTAAGGAAGCGTTGTTAAACGGCAAATCAGTGCCGGGATATAACCCACAACAGGATGTATTGTGTTATCAGGGCAAGCAGGATAATCTGGCCAAGATTTGTCTTCTGGGAAGCTTGGTTCGCGCCATTTTCCATTACTTTCTTAAGACTGTGTTTGGAGGCCATTTAGGAATCGGTAGAATCCTTAGCAAGGTTAGGGAATTTCTTACCCGATCTACCTTGTACAGGATAAATGGCGTTTGGAGGGGGATGTGCTGTAACTGTAAAATTCCTAAACCCTATTTCAACACTCATAGGGGATTAATTATTTCGATCCCCTGCCATGCACTCGTGACGGCAGTCATTATATCCTGGTCGTGGTTGATGCCTCATCCAGATTTGTCTGGTTCGTATCCAGTAGCAGGCGTATCGCTAGGTTCATTATTCGTCATTTGTCTGGGATATTTTTCATGTTTGGCGCTCCCTGTACCGCTGTCACTGACTACGCTGCTCCCTTCCTCTTACAACAGTTTAAAAGATTTTGCTACAACAGTGTGATAACTCACTCCATGCCTATGCTGAACTGTCTGCAAGATTCATTTACGGAGAGACTGAATTGCAATCTGAAGGCAGCCTCAATTATTTTCCACTCTCATTCACGCCACAAGTGCGATTATTCAGTACGTGGAGTATTTGGCATTTAATTCCGCCAAACATGTAGCCCTTGAAAGTACCTCCACTTCCTTGATGTTTGATCATCGTCTCATGTTCCCCTTGCCCAACCTGTGATCTCTTAATGATCTGCTCCTTGAGGAAATGACACCTAGTCTGATTAAGGCGACGAAATATTAGCATCACACACAAGAGGCAGGCTTGCCATTACAACCTTGGGGAAAGCGAGTTTAAAGTGAGTGTTGGTGATAAGGTTTCGCCCAAAACCCTGCTCCCAGGACTCAAGGAACGGCCCGAATTTCTGATAAATTGACACCTTGCTTTGTAGGACCTTGTCAAGTTATCCAGGTTCTTAACCCAGTCACCCTATTGGTACGTAACATTGCTACTGGAAAGTTTTCTAGAGTGCATGTCCCCATGATCAAGGGAGGAAGCTAAATTTTCTGTTCCCTGTTCGAGATAAATTGGCGGATGGGGTGTGATGAGGTTTTGGTGGGGAAGGATGAGCCGTGGCTCTCGATTCGATACATCGCTAGAGGGCCGGTTCGCGATCCTTGCACGCTAAACTGGCTGACTGATTGTATGAGAGAAGTGCGAGAGAGGGTGTGAGTGTTACGTCGGCAACGAGTGAGGCCGCGGGGTACAGAGGGTGCGCCACATTGTGAAGAGCAGAGGCAGTGAGGAACTTGCGAGTCGACGCTGCGAGTGGCTTGTGCCGAGCCGAGGAGACGGCCTGTGCCCTGGTCTGTGGGGCTGCTGTCTTCGTGTTGGCGCGTATGGCGGTTGGACGCCGATGTCACTGCTGTGAGGAGCGACAACCTTCAGTCGCTAATTTCCATCCAAGACTTCTCGGCGTCCTATGTGGTCAATTCCAGTTCCTGAATCTGGAGAGACGTTTCGTCTGATAAGCACTTGTTTACACGTGAAGGACAAAGTACTGCGCTGCTTTGTAGTGGAGCTTACCGAAAAGAATCCTGCAATTTTTTGAGGCGTAATAAGCCAGCACTTAAGGCAGCCGATGTTCCAAAGTAGTATAGTATGTGATAGTCAAAATGTTATAAATTTCGGACTGTCAGACAAATCGTTGCACCTTCTAAGCCTCATATTCTACCTTGAGTTTAGGGGCGATATTGATGTTCCGGAAACAATGTTTACTGCCTGACTTGTGGCTGAGTTCCCAGTTTCTTGTAACTTTAATTCAAACCATTGCTATTGTGTACAGACAGTATTTGTGCGGACCAACGAAGGAACCTCACTCTCATTTCGCTCCAGTGGAACTGGTTTGTTGCCCATTTGTAATTGTTCATCGTTTTGTTTAACAGTTTGTTGATTTAGAATTTTATCCTACGTCATCTCCCCAGTTCACAGACGAGAGTTTAGGCCAGGTTTCCGCTGCCCTGGTCGGCCGCGGGTCTGGCGCTGCTGTCTTAGCGACCAACGACCGACCGCCGTGCGAGTGTTGGAAAAGGCCGAACCACCTCATGTCGGTCTGCTGACAGTTAGAGGTCGGAGCTGTAAAACAGTAACAACTTTATTGTATGTACATTCTTAAACACATCTGGCTTTATTGTGATGGCTGTTACCGTTTAAGTTGGGAGATTACTTCGCACAAACCTGTTGGTATTTAATTAATCATTTAATGAGCGCCATGGCGCGTTTTGATCTTAAATACCTTGTAACCACAGTTGCTACCAATTAAAGACTTAGTGAGCGCTGTGGAGCATGCTCCTTAATTACAATTATTAATTCGAAGGTTATTAATAATTTGCTAAGCGCCAGGCGCAATTTTTCTGAAATTGCAAATATTATTGAAATTGTTTTGAAAAAAGAAGTTGTTATTGACAGAAAGTTCAGTAAGCGCTAGCTGCATGCTGTCTTAAATCGAAAGTTTACTGAAATTCTTACTAACACCTGTTTTACAGTGTGTCGTGACGTATTTTTCTTAGCTAAAAATGTTTACTGTCTAATTAGAATTTCATTCATGTATTTCATACACGAAGAAATTTGCTTTTTTTGTGTCCATGCACTCACTGGTTAAATTGGTACAAATAAATTGTCATCATGCAAACTGTCAATGATGATGCTGTTGCTGGGTTAACCCTCCCACTCCACAGCATTGTGAGTTGACCTGTCCCAATGACAGTCATTCCATTTAGCAATTGTGAAGCATTGCCATGTTCACTACTCCATGATATATGGAAACGTTTCTATAAATCTTTCTCGCATTCACAGTCCCAGATTTGCGCCTGGAGACCAAACGTGGAACTAATTTTTTTTCCGACGTAAGTCAGTTCCAGGTAAACGCATTAGAATACCTACCAAGTTCCACTGCCGTACGATAATTACAGTCCACACTGCGCCTCTACGAGCAGCTGCACTTTAGTTATAACCATCTGATAATTTCCACTCAATATTTCCACTACGTCAGACAAGGAAACATGAACTTCACAAATGTAAGGTATATAATAACACAAAGAAAATTTGTAGAACTTACTATAGCAGTATTGTGCTATAATTAAATTATTTGAATACTTTGGAATTTACTATTAGTGATAAATTTACTTTGCTGTTACGTATAGGCTTTTAAATTTTATCTACACTAATGGCCATTGAAATTGCTATACCAACAAGAAATGCAGATGATAAACGGGTATTCATTGGACAAATATATTATACTAGAACTGACATTTGATTACATTTTCACGCAGTTAGAGTGCATAGATCCTGAGAAATCAGTACCCAGAACAACCACCTCTGGCTGTAGTAGCCGGCCAGTGTGGCCAAGTAGTTTTAGCCGCTTCAGTCTGGAACCGCGGGACCGCTACGGTCGCAGGCTCGAATCCTGCCTCGGGCATGGATGTGTGTGATGTCATTAGGTCAGTTATGTTTAAGTAGTTCTAAGTTCTAGGGGACTGATGACCTCAGATGTTAAGGTCCATAGTGCTCAGAGCGATTTGAACCTTTTTTTTTTTTTTTTTTTTTTTTTTTTTTTTTTTTTTTTTTTTTTTTTTGGCCGTAGTAACGGTCTTGATACGCCTCGGCATTGAGTCAAACAGAGCTTGGATTTGGAAGATTGCAGCCTCTAGTATAGACGTCGATCTACTCGTGAAACAATTATTGTAACCCACTAAACATGCGTTTTAATATTTTAAAATGCAATGGTTCCGTACCTACAAGAAGAACAATTTTTGTGAAAAAAATATCACAGAACATCTCCCGTTTATTCGATGCAATACATAGTTTACAATATAGCGTTTCTCTAACAGTCCATTCTTTTTTCATCTGATAATTGAACTTCATTTTAGTTGGTCTTTGTTAATGAAAGGTAATTTATACATTTTGAAATATACTCTAGTCAATAACTGTTACATTCAAGCATCTTAATTTAATCCTTACACAACTTCTCATGTTAGTTATGTCTTTATTGCTATGTTGCTCATTAAATACTGACACAATAACTGATACACATGTGCATGGACCCCTGTTCTCAAGTTGTTAGAGGAGTCTTTCGAGTGCACGCTAAGGGGAATGTTACATTCACATTTGACGAAGTGCAATTACGTTGCTTATTGATAAGGCACTGTCTTTCTCTTCCTTTGTGGGACCATATTTTCTATGTGTGGAGAAATTACTACCGAGTAGTGCTGACATGTAAATATTTTAGGTTGATTTCATGAAACGAGGGTTGTGCATAACACTACTGAAGTGGTAAGTGTGTACTGGTATATTTTTATGTTTCCTGCTTGTGTTCAGTTGGGATGGGCAGCTGCTCCTGCGCCTTGCCGCAAAAGGAACTTGTAGTTGTGTTGTATGGTCAGATGTGAGTTGTTAGCTCATTACGCCCTGCAGAGATTCTTGTCAGGTTGGTGTACTTTAAGATTTTTTGAATGTTTAGTACGAAAGTGATATTTTGGAACTGTGAATGGCTCAAGGAATTTATCAGGATTAGCAAAGTTAGTAATACTGGTAGGTGAAGTTTGTCAGATAGTGATGTTTCGGTAGGTGGAACTTTCTGAGTGATACCACTGACATTGGATTATACTTTCTGATCTTGTGAAATCGCTACTAACTTAGTTTAGCACTAAGAAAAAGTTTCTGGTAAATATTTCTTGAACTGCAAGCTTCATTGGAGATCTATATTGATATCCTGAGTGCACAAACTTGTTTCTGGAAATTGTATGAAATATTGCTGTCTTTGAAATGTACCCAACTGTATGGGATCCTGTCCTAAAAAGTTTCCAAACTAATTTACTGGAACTGTGTCTGTGCCACTGTGCATTCTTATGGAAGTGCAGTTCATCTGTTGCCTGTTGGTGATTTTAGTACATGTAACGAAACTTTTTACTAGCTTTCTGTTGGCCGTTGCAACACACCAGTTTAATTAGAATTGAGCAGTAGGAGTAAGTCTGACTGCCAATTTCATCGTTTTACTTTGCAGTGGTAAAAGTTTCAGCATAGTAGAGTGGAGAGTTGGACCAGTCCCCACCCTTCAATCCTTTGGCCCTTCCGCCTCCCCACCCTCACGATGATATTAACTGTGATATTGAAGAGTTGAGTTCATAATTTTCTAATTTCTTAAGAATGCTAAATGCGTACATTGCGATTCATAGATTTAATGACTTCAGTAAATTTACTTCTCCAGAGGAATTGTATTCTGAACTTAGTAAGTGTTATCAATTGAGCAAGTTAATGTCAGAAATCCAAAGCGGCTCAGACTACTAATACTTACTGCATACTGCTTGTGTCTGATATTAACGCCATACTGATTTATTACTCTGCCTTTTACCGCGCACATGCGGAGAAACTAATATTGTTTTGTTTTGGGTAGGTGGACTGGATTCAGCTTACTGTGGTTTATGTTACTTCACTCCCTCAGTTATCCCTCTTCAGAAGTTTGTTTGGAAATTTTTATGGTATGAAAGTTCCATGTTACAACAACAGACTGCAATGGACTACAAAGAAATGATAAAACTAATCAGATACATAGCACTTGAGGAGGGAAATCTTAGACAACTATAACTGTCAATAACTAGTCGAAAACAAGTGCAAGAACAGGAGGATAATGTTTGTGGAAGAAGGGAACAATCTGAGTTACATGATAGGCTAGGAGCTGCTCCAATTCAGACTATAGCGAGTCAGGTTAACAAACTAGTAGTCATGCAACAGCTCTGTAATAGCTTGAACATGAAGTAGGTGTACTGAAGGTCTATGCAGAAAATAGTATTTTAGAAAACAGAGAATTTTGGTAAACTTTCTACTGCTGTAGCCAAACTGGCTGCTAGTTTTAAGCAATTATGCAAGGTGGTCCATTGGTAGTGACCGGGCCAAATATCTGACGAAATAAGCATCAAACGAAAAAACTACAAAGAATGAAACTCGTCTAGCTTGAAGGGAGAATCAGATGGCGCTATGGTTAGCCAGTTAGGTGGCGCTGACATAGGTCAAACGGATATCAACTGCGTTTTTCCTAAAAATAAGAACCCAATTTTTATTACATATTCGTGTAGTACGTAAAGAAATATGAATGTTTTCGTTGGACCACTTTTTTCGCTTTGTGATAGATGGCGCTGTAATAGTCACAAACGTATAAGAACGTGGTATCACGTAACATTCCGCCAGTGCGGACGGTATTTGCTTTGTGATACATTACCCGTGTTAAAATGGACCGTTTACCAATTGCGGAAAAGATCGATATCGTGTTGATGTATGGCTAGTGTGATCTAAATGCCCAACGGGCGTGCGCTATGTATGTTGCTCGGTATCCCGGACGACATCATCCAAGTGTCCGGACCGTTCACCGGGTACTTACGTTATTTATGGAAACAGGAAGTGTTCAGCCACGTGTGAAACGTCAACCACGACCTGCAACAAATGATGATGCCCAAGTTGCTGTTTTAGCTTCTGCCGGGGCTAATCCGCCCATCAGTAGCAGAGAAATAGCGCGAGAATCGGGAATCTCAAAAACGTCGGTGTTGACAATGCTGCATCAACATCGATTGCCCCCGTACTATATTTCTGTGCACCAGGAAATTACGGGACGATGACAGATTTTTTGCACCCATTTTATTTAGCGATGAAGCATCATTCACCAACAATGGTAAAGTAAACCGGCATAATATGCACTATTGGGCAACGGAAAATCCACGATGGCTGCGACAAGTTGAACATCAGCGACCTTGGCGGGTTAATGCATGGTGCGGCATTATGGGAGGAAGGAACATTGGCCCCCATTTTATCAACGGCAATCTAAATGGTGCAATGTATGCTGATTTCCTACGTAATGTTCTACCGATGTTACTACAAGATGTTTCACTGCATGACAGAATAGCGATGTACTTCCAACATCATGGATGTCTGGCACATAGCTCGCGTGCGGTTGAGGCGGTATTGAATACCGTATTTCATGACAGGTGGATTGGTTGTCGAAGCACCACACCATGGTCCGCACGTTCACCGGATCTGACGTCCCTGGATTTCTTTCCGTGGGGAAAGTTGAAGGATATTTGCTATCGTGATCCACCGAAAACGCCTGACAACATGCGTCAGCATAGTCAACGCATGTGCAAACATTACGGAAGGCGAACTACTCGCTGTTGAGAGGAATGTCGTTACACGTATTGCCATATGCATTCAGGTTGACGGACATCATTTTGAGCATTTATTTCATTAATGTGGTATTTACAGGTAACCACTCTGTAACACCACGCGTTCTTAGAAACGATAAGTTCAGAGAGGTACATGTACCACATTGGAACAACCGAAATGAAATATTCAAACGTACCTACGTTCTGTATTTTAATTAGAAAAAACCTACCTCTTTCCAACTGTTCGTCTAAAATTGTGAGCCATATGTTTATGACTATTACAGCGCCATCTATCACAAAGCGAAAAAAGTGGTCCAACTAAAACAATCATATTTCTTTACGTACTACACGAATATGTAATAAAAAATGGGGGTTCCTACTTTAAAAAATGCAGCTGATATCCGTTTGACCATCTAGCGGGCCAACCATAGCGCCATCTGGTTTCCCCCTTTACGCTAGACGAGTTTAGTTCTTTGTAGTTTTTCCGTTTGACGCTTATTTTGTGAGATATTTGGCCCGTTCACGATCAATGGACCACCTGTACATGATAACCACATCTACAATCAAATCATGTGTAAGAACGCAGCACACTCTCTCAATCATGCTCATAATTTTGAAAATCACTGTACACTCATCAATAGTATTACTGAAGTGTACCAAATTCTTCATCACATATTGCAACTACAGTAATAATAATCATATTGTGCAACAACCAAATACCAATCTTTCAAATCCAAGAGCACCTGGAATTTCCAGAAGATAACTCACCCAAGTACTAACCAGACCTGACATTGCTGAACTTTGTCGGCTGTTTGAGATCCAGTGTGGCAAAACGGTTGTATATATTGTCACTCATATGGAAGAAGCCATCCATACACTTGACTAATACCTCACTCATGCAAAGAAACCTTTAAAACGTTAAAATATACTCAAAAGAGATCATCCTGGTTACACAAAGAAACTTAACTAGAATATAAGCACAAACACTAGATATGTTACACTAGACACCTGAACATCAGGAAATATGGTACTTCCAAAGTACCATACACTGAGGTTTGCATTGACTCTGCTTAAATTCTATCTGGTCGAAGACTAGAATAACTCGTCATTGATATTGGGGTCATTAGAGATGGTCATTTAGTAAGAAAATTCGATATATGTTAGTTTTCAGGAAAAAATGTCTGTTGTATCTATATTTTTCTACATGCATTGTGTAGCTCCATTGTGTCAGGTCTAATTTGATGATATTTGATGATTGTCTAACTTCATCATATGATTTTCGTGAGTGTTTTGATGTAGTGATACTGATTTACCTGAATAACCTATAGTGTAGTGAGAAGATACAAGGTAAGAACTTGGGTCTTTTGTTAGTCAGAAAATATCGACTCATAATCACATGTCACAGTTTCAATGTTGTGAGGTTCAGTATATATGAAGGAGGATTTATGACTTTACTTGGTATTTTAGTTGACGTTTCCTTGAATGCGTGATATTCTTCTTGGACAGAAACCAGTCTTTGATGTGCAGGCACGATCTGACATGTTGTGGATATTTATATTCTTCAAAAGTTTCTATTACACCTGTAGGATTCCACAGTTGTCAGGATGAAGAAGTGGTTCTTTCATAGTATATTGAAAAGTGAGTTCTGATTTGCAATTGTTGTCTCTCCGTCTGTGTCAGATGAGTATATGATGCTATTTGCCTCGTTTGCTCGATATTTGAGCCAGAGTCAGTACGTTGAGAGAATGAAAGTGACTCTTATGTGCAGTGAGGTTACCATCTTAACGCTCAGCGGCTTACACTGACTGAGCATATGACGAGTGTAACAAGGTCAAGGTCACTCCTGACGAGGCAGTGCATCTTTTGACTTCCATTCCAATGATGAATTCGGGTCACCTGAGACATGGTGGGTTGGATCAAAGGATGTAATAATTGTGATTAAGGCCTCGATATGGTCTCAGTTTCACTGATAGTTGATTATGTTTAATTACGGTTTCTCCAACTGACGTGGTGTTTAAGATTGTGTTGCTCCCATTTCTCTATGGAACAAAGCAAGTAGTAGTCCGAGATTAACACTAGTATGATTTTTGTAGCGGTACGTTTTTCGAGCTGCAGCAACCCATATTTGACGTCCGTCTGAAGACAGTGACGAAACATGCTATACACTCGCCTACGTCAGCTACTGATCGTGTCCTTTTGCTGTTGACCCATCTTGTACCTCCATTTAGCATTTGAAACTCTTTGTTAATCTTCTGTATTCTTCTGAGGAACACAGATTCTCTGTCGTGTCTTGCAACACTCTGTCCCCTCTAAAAACATTCCTGTTATAGTTCCTGAACTTTTCTCTTACACTTAAATGTAATAACTTAGTATGTGCTTCAAGAATTATAAATTGGTGCAATTTATATCTTTGTCTAAGTAGATCATTTCAGTCTTTCTATTAATAAGTACCAATTGCGTGGAAGTTTAATGCAGTGAAAAAAGTGCAGCAGTTTTGATCTGTATCCTATGGTTTCCACCGATGGGATGCTACATGTTGGTTTTCATTGAAGGTAGCAACATGATACCTGGATATACTGCACAACAGACTTGATAACATCCATTTTTGTACCCCGTGGCTCTGTTGCGCAATACTAAGCGAGATAAAATTTTGTAGAAATAAGGTCTCATCATTTACAACAGTACACACTTTTAATAACTACCTGAGATTCTGACAAAAATTCATGTAATAGGCAAGTATTCTACAAGCTCGTAATCATACCGTTATAGAATTTTACTGCAGAACAACCCATGTTCAGAGAACTGTTGTAATAATGTTCAGCTCACTGTTCTTTTTATTTTATTTTTTAGAACACTGTCCAGAAAGTTAACAAAACCACGGTGCAAGTTGTAACGAATGACAAGGAGGCCACCAACATCCGCGTATCCAAAGGAACGACGCCGTAAAGTTGATGAGTGGGACTCTGGCTACGTGCGAGTCGGCAGAAGTGACGCAGCTCTACCGTTTCAGAGCTGCGAAGACACGAACCCAGGAGTAGCCGGCACAAGACAGGCGCTGTCTGCGCCGCCTCCCTGGACAGCGCGTGCGAGGCCGCTGACACCATTAACACCTGTGAGGACTGCCACGATATAAGCAAAATATGTCTCACCACTAAGTGTTTCTGGTGCTGTAATAAAACAGCGGGAACTGCATTCCAAGATATAATGCACAGCGCTGTCACCATGAATAAAACTAAGAATATCTGGTGGGCCGAAAGGACCTCCTGGGACAGGCTGCACAGTGCACAGTAGACACTCCTCACCTCCCGTTACCATTCCGCAAGTGGTCGCCGCTGGCATCTCCATTGCGCTGTGGCTCTCAGACACTGGTTGAGTTGGCGTAAGTCACTCCTCACAAGGAGAACAAGGCCCACATACCTGGCAACAGCGGTAACTGCAATACAACTCGAGAGCAGTGTTAACATGTATGTCCATTTCATTTCATACTCACAAATTTCAACGTCACAGCAGCTACAAGTAGCGCGAGAGAGCCTGCAAACATTACTTTGCTGGAGATCTTCACCGCCGCACTGGAGAAATGGCGCGACTCCAGCATACCACTGTCCCACTGGTGGGGGGGCGCCAAAGATGACCTCGGTTTGACGCAGGCCGGGGTGTACCAGATTCCATGTCAATGTGGCAAGTCGTATATTGGTCAGACCATGCGTAACGTCGAGGATCGATGCCGTGAATACCAGAGGCACACTGGACTGATGTATCCGAGCAAGTCGGCGGAGGCTGAACATTGTTTGTCGGAAAATCACGCTATGGAGTATGAACGCATGAGGATTATGGTACAGACGTCGAGATACTGGGACAGCGTTTTTAGAGAGCACATCGAAATTCGCACCAATGACGACCTCATATACCGTGACTGTGGCTATAATCTTAGCAAGGCTTGGGAACCAGCGAATGGGTTAATCAAGAGTAAATCGAGCAAACGTATAGTTGTGACGACCACGGCGGACAGAGCCATCACACAGACGTCATCTCAGACGCCGTCGCAATCTGTTCCACTGCGCGAACGTGACGTGCGGCGCGGACAGCGGAAGGAGTGCGTCGCAGGCGGAGGGTAATTAAATCAGCCGCCGCCGCGACCGAACCCACTTCCCTCTGACCAGCCATAGCATACGAATCACCGTGCCGGCACGTTCACAGGAGCTCATTCCGTCAGTTCACCTGATGATGGCGGCATGTATTGAAAGACGTATACATTGCCGGCGATGGGCGAGGCATGACAGAATCTCTGACCAGAGAGTAGTTTATCGTTAGCTGTTGCTAGTCTGCGCTTGACCGCGCGAGTCGACAGTAGTAGTTGTCAGTCGACAGTAGTAGTAGTCAGTCCGTGCAGGTCGGCGGGAGTCGGCATGCGTCGGCTGTGGGCTCTGCTCGCGACTCTGGTCAGGACTCTGGTGGATGAGTATTGTTGTAGAAGGTAAAGAAGCAGCCTTGCGAATATTTAATAATGTATGTTAATTGTAATTTAATTTGTTCCAAAAAAATGCCCCAATAATAATTTTTATAATATAAAGCAACTCTTTTGAAGAAAAGCGTTCATTTCAGTTTAAAGAATATTTCAAATGTATGATCATACCTTCCAATAATTTAAAAAGAAATATACGCCAGCATTGCACGAAGCTGTGTCGAAAAATTCCAACTTAAGAGCAGATATAATTGCGGTTTTTATTGAGGTAAGAATTTTTGTTTTTTTATTCAGAATACAGGGCCGAAGGGCAGCGCTGCTGTCCTCATAAAATTTATCAGGTTACTAAACTTTTTTATTATTTTTGGTGTTTAGGAATTTTTCTATTCCGAACTTGACATTAAATGAGAAAGGAATTTTGTGGGAATATTAAGTGTGAATGCATTCTTTGCACAGAGACTATAAATGGGAGCCCATTTTGTTCAGAGGTTACATTAAAATCAATATTGTTCAGAGGTTACAATATTTAAAAATTCATTTAATTCTATCTTATTATATTTTGTGGGAATGCTACTCTTGGCTCACATTTTCATTTACATTCTTTGCGGGGAGGTTACACTTGGCTCACATTTTTAAATATAAACAATTTTGTGGGAAGGTTACTCCTGGCTCACATTCACATACATTTTACATTTTTTGCGGGGAGGTTACACTCGGCGACATCCGGCCAGGATCGTATTTCTTTGGAATCTTCTGATAAGTAGTCATATCTGCTCTTTCTTACTTAAATGTAGTTTGCATCTGGCGCAGCGCATTTACTAATTTGTTACTCTTTCTTTCACAGATCATCGGCAATTTGTTGCTCTTTCTTGTGATTTTGTTTGTTGCATTTTGTATTGTCTTTGTTTCATTTTTGTGCTTAATTGTGATTTGTGAAAAATGCCGCGAAAAACTGTTAATAGTACATCGCGATGTGCAATGAGCGAAATAGCCGATTCTAATAATTTGACCGACAGCATTTGGGACACTCAGTGTAATGATGACAATCCTCCATTTACAGACAATCAGGGCGTACTGACCACTAATATTGATTTTGATCCTAATGATGATTGTATCGTCTGTTAATTTAACGACAATTGATGACGCGGGACGTTCTGTTACAATGAACGTTACCCAGCTTAACATACCCGGTTTGCAAAATTTTCATACTGAACAGATGAATTTTTCTAACGAAAATGAACAGTGTACTCAAAATACGACAGATTTATTTGATTCCAAGGTAGTGACTAACAGTGCACATCCGATTGGCAAACCTTTTCGAGAATCACAGAATGACCAAATGGTTACACAAAGCGTGACGCATGCAGATACACCATCACACAGCACAGAGGATACAGTAGCTAATTTTGGCATGGATCGAGTTATAGCATTAATGTTACAACTTAATGAAAAACAAAATGAGAATTTCAAACAACTTAGTGAACAGAACAAACAACAACTTAATGAAAAAAATGAAAATCTCAAACAACAACTTAATGAAATTAATGAAAAATTAGACAACAATTCCAGACAGCTTAGTGAAGACATTACAGCCGTTGCCGCGCAATGTCATGATACAAAAGAACAATTACGTGAAGAAATTAAGGCTTGGGCTAGGAAAAGTAGTGAAGAAATTAGATCTGTTGCTCAAGAATTAAATAATAGACATGCAGCTACAACAGAATCACTTAGAGCCGAAATTAGTGCAGTTGGTAAACAATGCTCTGAAAAAGCAACACAGTTACGCGACGAGTTTCAATTAATGTCAGCAGAACTTTCGTGCACACTGGATGCAGAAGTAGACGCGAAATTCGACTAACAGAACAGTCAAATTGAAGAACGTTTTAATCACCACCTACAAAACAGTGAAACGCGTTACCGTAAATTTATACAGGAACAGAATAAAGTAAAGCGACAAGTCATGGAAACAATTACCGCACAGAGGCAGGAAGATCAACGTAAATTGTTTACGAAAGCAAAAACATACGTAAACAACAATATTGCTACAGTATCAGACGAAATTAATACCATCAAGCAGTTGAACACCGAATTGCGTGATGAAATTTCCGATCTAAAATCAAAAACAGATACACACACAGTAGACTTTCAGACAGTGACAGACAGACTCGAACAATTAGAAGTAATACAGGATTCCGATGTCATCAAAGAAGACATTAAAGAATTGAGCGAAACCACACGTAAAATACAAAAACAAATTAATGCTTGTGACACTAAAACCGATGATCAGGTAAAAATACTGACTGAAAAATATGATGAATTGGCCAGTCGTATTGACGTTATTTAAAATAATAATGACAGCAAATCAGACGATGCTTCACCGATTTCGTTTAATCAAACACCTGAATTCCAAAATTTACAGCAGACTATCAGTGAGATAGATTCGTCTAATAATACATTACATAGAAAATTGTCAACTTTACAGCAAGAGGTAACACAGATGAAAAATGTTTCAGCGTTTAACACATCACAGCAGACGCCACTTTGCGAACATTTGTCAGACTCACACAGCCAGTATAATTTAGGTAATTTACAGAGAGTACGTGAGTTAGATTCGGAACAGTCACAGACAAATAGATTCTCATACAATCGTGAACCTATTCAGACGTACAGAGACGATAATTTTGATTACAAACATTTTCTATCAGTGACAAAATTTAAAGTATTTAAAAACGACAGAACACAGATCCACCCCCTGGATTGGATACAACAATTTGTTTTTGCCTTTCTACCGGCATTGCCTGTAGTGTAGAAGCTGAAATTTATTTGCAGCGCGTAATTGACCTCAGGGGATTCATTACAGTTCGATGAATATGTGCCGTAGCGTGCACAGGGCCCCGAGCCGTAGTAGTGCTGTTTCATCTTTAGTTTTCTGCACTGCTGCCTTCTCTTCTACTATCCTTTATATCTATCAAAACAGCTCTTTAACTATCGCCCTATCTAGGATTAAGAAAGAGTAAAGAAAACCCGATATGACAAATTTTACCGAAAGTGACAGTTCTCTTTAGACACTGCCGAAATGACAACTATCGCCGTAACTTTAATAACACATAAAATTGTAATCATCAGTATGTACAAAATTTACAGCAGTCGCAAACACATTTTAGTAACAATAGAGGTTTTTCTCCGCAACAGCAACAAAACCAACCGGTTAGCATACCTAACCAACAATGTAATGTACACGGTCAACCGAGCTTTAAGGTTTTGCCGCCTGCACGTATAGCATCAGCTCCAACAAATAGTAATGCACAGCAACAAGGAAATAACTACGTACAGAAAACACACTATTTCAGTTCCTATCGCAATGCGCCGTATAGAAATGACTATCATAACAGATGTAAAAATAATGAGCACAATTTTCAGCCTTATCAGCAGCAAGAACATCAGAAACAACATATTATCATGAATGAACCACACAGTAGGTATCATCCAGAACGTAATACGTCTGGAAGAAATATCAGAACAGTTTAAATAGTCGAAATGCCACAGCATCCTCCTGAAAATAATAACACGTCAGATAGAATTTGACTAGATACAGTACAGGTTGCATTTTCCAGTAACGCAAGCAATACTTTTGACACACAGAATCTTGTTCACGAAATGTTATTTGAAACATGCATTGTTGAATGCACCACTTTTATCGCACCCAGATCTTACTAGAAATTTTTCCATTGCCACCGACAGTTCTAACACCGCTGTAGGCGTACATATTTTTCAGGAAATTGAAGAAGATGGTTCTACAGTAATTAAAAACATCGCTTTTGCACGTCGCATTCTGTTACCTGCTGAACGAAATTATTCTGTTACAGAACTGGAAACATTATGTGTTGTTTGGGCATTTACGAGATTTCAGCATTTTCTTTATGGAAGAAATACCATCGTTTATACAGACCATAGAGCGATGCAGTTTTTCCTTTCGGCTAAATTTACACACGACAGATTAAGTAGATGGAAACTTTAATTGCAGGAATTTAATTTCACAATTGTTCACATTCCCGGCGCACAAAATGTTGTAGCAGACGCGCTATCTCATTCTCTCAGCAACAATCAGCAAGACATCGCAACCAACTTCTGCAGAGCAAATTTCAGCGTCATGTACATTCAACAAGTTGCATTTGAAAATTTCATTTCGTCGTCATTACAAGACATAGCACAAGAGCAGGGTAAAGACAACGTGTGGAAAGAAATTAAACACCTTTGGCAAGATAAGAATAATGTTACCATTAGAAACCATTACACTGTACGCAATGACATTCTGTTTCACTGCTCTCATCCTGACAGCAACAATTGGTTATTATGCATTCCTGACGAGCTTGTTAACAAATTAATCTGGTATACTCATTTAAGTTAGGCACGTTACGGAGCCAGAAAATGTTTTCTTATACTGAGACAGAACTGTTATTTTGCCAACATGGAGAAACGTATTCGACGAGTTTTAGCGTCATGCAAAATCTGCCAGAAAGCTAAGTCAGACACGACTTCACATGTTCCTCCATTACATCCCATTGTACCTGTTAAATTGAGACATATGGCCGCTGTAGACATTTTTGGTCCGATTCCCAGAACTAATAGAGGTTTTTGCTACATCTTTGTCGCTGTTGAACTCACTTCAAAATTTGTTACCTTCACTCCGTTGCGCAAAGCTACTACTAAAACTGTTTCGAAAGCATTTGTAAAACATTTGCTATTTCATGTAGGGCATATATTGAAAGTAATTTCCGACAATGGATCACAGTTTCGATCTGCTATATGGACACCTATGTTACGAGCTAGAAACATTTCTCCGATCTATATATCCAGGTATCATGCTTCTTCGAACCCTTGTGAACGATTAATGAAAGAAAGTGGTAAACTGTGTATAATATACTGCCATAAAAGACATATTGATTGGGACACACACATACTCTCATTCCAATATGTAATTAATTCCATACCAAATGAACCTACTATGCTATCTCAGTCTGTTATACTGAAAAATGTTGAAGCACCTAACAAAATTAAAGAATTAATAACCTTTCCTACGTCTCGTCGACTACGACACCATGAAATAATTGATATTGCGCTGAACAACATCAAACGTGCTGCAGAGCGCTGGAGAAGACAGCAAAAACAGATTTGTACACGTCGTGACTTTCACATTGGACAGAAGATATTAGTACGTACACACTATTTATCCAACAGAGGAAGGAGTAGATGCAGTAAGTTTGAGCTTCTATACGCATGTCCATATCGGATTCGCAGCACTCCTCACCCCAATGTAGTACACGTCGAAACTTTGAGAACCAGAAAAACCAAAGGGAACCACCACGTGTCCAACATCAAACCTTTTATTGAATGAACATGCTTTATGATTTATCATACTGTAATGCCATTTGCTAATATTTTTTATGATCACTTATGCAATTATATTCACATGAACACTTACTGATGATTATTGTATTTTTTCTTGGCAAGTGCCCGGCAAGGTAAGGTTAGCAGGTCGCTCTTCTTGTCGTTAAACATCAGACTGTGCACATTTTTCCAGATAAACTTACATATCTTATGAATAATTATTCAATTTTATCTAGTGACATATTAATTTTACTAAATTCTCTCTCCACTAAAGTCTTCAATTCTCGGCTCTATTAACTACATAACGTACAAGCTGCACACAAAGAAGGTCACATTTCTTGTCATCATTTTTTATGTATGTATGATTGTTTTCCTGTTTTGTTTGTATGCACTATGAAATATTTAAGATATAACAAACACTAGTTGACTTTAACATTTTTGCCCTATGATATCTCAACATCGTGACTACTGTGTTGTTGTTTTTTTTTTTTTCCTGCTACATTGTGATACACTGTGTACGTTTTTGCCTCTGAACACTGTCTATGTTTTTGACATATTACGTTTTCTGTCATGCTATGCTCTATGCTCAATTATGTTACTATAAACCAGTTTTTATTTAGTGGGTATGTGATTTAAATGCAAGACGTTAATCCTTGTTCATCATTTTCAGAATGCAATAACGTGTAAAAAAAAATATATAAATTAAAAAGACATGGGAATTTCACCTTCGGAATGAACGAAAGAAGATGCAATACCTCGTGAGGAAGAGTAAATGGATCAGAATTAACAAGCATTAACAAGAATATACTATACACATCGTAGAATAGCAGTCTTAACTAATTTTTTCTTTCAGAATACTAGGCGATTGATGCAGGCTGTCAGACAGAACTACACAACTTAGTTTTAGTGAGGAAATATGCTAGAAATAAGGAATAGTTGTATAATGAATAATGAAGTGACTTTTTTGCGGATGATAATGAATAGTGATGAATAATGATGAAGAATATGCTACTATGGATAATGAAGTTTTTTTTTACAGGTGATGATAATAATGGAGTTATGATAATACGGGTAACGAAGTTTTTTGTTCTTTACAGATGAGGATAATGTTGAAGTCTATGTATTTATGCTATGTAGTTATTTAAGTATTTGTTGCAGTTAGTTTTGACAGTATGTCTTATATCGCATAGTATGATGACTGAAGGTTTTGGAAAGGACAGCTAGAGAACACCTATATTTTTTATACACATTTCACTACCTGTTAATTCGAAGTTCACTACTTTTCAGCATAATATGCGTTTCTTCTATCAGTTTAATAATCCATTTTTGTATATTTTGCAGGAGAAATTATTCATGAAATTAATGTGCTATAAGCAGTTGTTCATTAAACCTATGTCATTTATTAATGTGATCACATATACTCTACCTGTTTCATAACCTTGCTACAGCTGACTCATGACGAATGACGTTACACATCTTCATTTGCAGCAATAACTCAAAAGCAAATATTGTTATTAATTATCGATCCCAACGCAATGCATTGCTAGCACAAAAAAAAGAAAAAAAAAGAAAATGCTTTGTCACTGGCCAATGAATACCACTGATTACTGTAATAAGATGACCTATGATGCCAATGTTTACTATAATTAGATTAATTATGTATAAATGCTATGCCTGTAATTAACTCATTTTGAATGATCACTTCTGAATAATACACAAAAAATGCTTCTTTAAATGGCCAATGAATGCCACTGATTACTGTAATAAGATGACCTATGATGCCATTGATTACTATAATTAAGTGAATTATGTTAATACTATGGCATTTATTAGCTCCTGTTTTGAATGACGACTTCTGATGGTTTGTAGCTGGGCAGTGAGTGCCAATGTTCTCTGTAAACAAACGATTTATGAACATTATTCTCTAATACTATATACATGGTACAGAAATGTTCAGAAACTGGGTGATGAGTGCCACCAATTACTCATATCAGTTGTTAGACTAGTGTAATTCTCAATGAAGACAACTATGTGACTTAATGTCCTTCACCTTCTGACCTAATTACCATAAATTACTGCTATATCCATTTGTCCTGTCTATCCTCATGATCGTGGAGCACTATATTTGGTTTTTGCACTGATTCTACGTTGGTGTACTCTACAAGAACGTGGTGTTGACACGACATGCTGTCCACCACCTTGAGCGATGGAGATGTTATAATAATCCCACTGTTTGGTGTACCTAGTGTACTACCAAAATGATAGCATGGAATATTATTACGACATTTCAGTGTCTTGGCTACACTGATTAATACTGCAAGGAAAAGAACTTCGGATTGTCTCACTTGGTGTTGTGCTTCTATGGAAAGATATGGACTTTCAGTGCAGCTTCGTGCAACCTAAAGTGCTACAACCATTACGCAATCCTTCCCA
The DNA here is from genome assembly GCF_023864345.2 of Schistocerca serialis cubense. Classification (NCBI taxonomy): domain Eukaryota; kingdom Metazoa; phylum Arthropoda; class Insecta; order Orthoptera; family Acrididae; genus Schistocerca; species Schistocerca serialis. The sequence goes on along the minus strand of NC_064638.1, from coordinate 62,593,023 downwards.
TTCCTTTCCTAGTTCTTGTAAAATGGTAAACGCTTATACAATGCGTTTATATTCTTGTAAAATGATAAAGACTTATACAGTGCGTGTGCACTTTATTTCACTCCATGACATGTTATGTAAAAATGCTAAAGACTTATACAGTGCGTGTGTGCTTTATTTCATTCCTTGATATGTTATGTAAGAATGCTAAAGACTTATACAATGCGTGTGGACTTTATTTCACTCCTTGATATGTTTATTGTTGTAAAAATGTTTAAAGACTTCTACAGTGCGTGTGCACTTTATTTCATTTTTAGGGTAATCAGTTCTTGTAAAATACTAAAGATTTTTACAGTGTGTGTGCACTTCATTTCATTCGTTAATAAGATTAGTTGTCCTAAATATGCTAAAGACTTCTACAGTGCGTGTGCACTTTATTTCACTCCTTGATATGTTTATTTGTTGTAAAAAATGCTAAAGAGTTTTACAGTGCGTGTGCACTTTATGCCATTTGTACTCATTACGGATACGTTTTGTAATTCCCAGATATGTTCTGTACTACATTGTGTGTGCACTTTTGTCATTTGTCAATATGATTTGTATTCATTATGTTTATTTGTTGTAAAAATGCTACAGAGTGTTACAGTGCGTGTGCACTTTTGCCATTTGTGAATATGTTTTGTACTCATTGTGTACATATTTTGTCATTGCCTGATATGTTCTGTACTCAGTGCATGTGCACTATATTTTATTTCATGTTCTGCACCTATATATATGTATATATTCTGTGATTGTAAACTTAGTTAAGAAAAATTTGTTGCTCATGGCAAGTCCAATTGACTCACAATCGCTGCCAAATTTTTGCCCCCTCCCCCCCCCCCCCCCCCCCCAGTGGAGGGTTATGAAAGACGTATACATTGCCGGCGATGGCCGAGGCATGACAGAATCTCTGACCAGAGAGTAGTTTATCGTTAGCTGTTGCTAGTCTGCGCTTGACCGCGCGAGTCGACAGTAGTAGTTGTCAGTCGACAGTAGTAGTTGTCAGTCCGTGCAAGTCGGCATGCGTCGGCTGTGGGCTCTGCTCGCGACTCTGGTCAGGACTCTGGTGGATGAGTATTGTTGTAGAAGGTAAAGAAGTAGCCTTGCGCATATTTAATAATGTATGTTAATTGTAATTTAATTTGTTCCAAAAAAATGCCCCAATAATAATTTTTATAATATAAAGCAACTCTTTTGAAGAAATGCGTTCATCTCAGTTTAAACAATATTTCAAATGCATGATCATACCTTCCAATAATTTAAAAAAAAAATATACGCCAGCATTGCACGAAGCTGTGTCAAAAAATTCCAACTTAAGAGCAGATACAATTGCGGTTTTTATTGAGGTAAGAATTTTTGCTTTTTTATTCAGAATACAGGGCCGAAGGGCAGCGCTGCTGTCCTCATAAAATTTATCAGGTTACTAAACTTTATTATTTTTGCTGTTTAGGAATTTTTCTATTCCGAACTTGACATTAAATGAGAAAGGAATTTTGTGGGAATATTAAGTGTGAATGCATTCTTTGCACAGAGACTATAAATGGGAGCCAATTTTGTTCAGAGGTTACATTAAAATCAATTTTGTTCAGAGGTTACAATATTTAAAAATTCATTTAAATGTAAGTTATTATATTTTGTGGGAGGGTTACTCTTGGCTCACATTTTCATTTACATTCTTTGCGGGGAGGTTACACTTGGCCCACATTTTTAAATATAAACAATTTTGTGGGAAGGTTACTCCTGGCTCACATTCACACACATTTTACATTTTTTGCGGGGGAGGTTACAGTATGATCGCCGAAATTTGTGCACGTTGGATACTGTAGACCGACAGTACACCCGTGGATATTTTGATTATCAAATACGCCGGGACAAACTCAAGAATCACAAAAGACTGAGGATCCTCTGGTAGTTGTGGATGTTTCGAAACAAGTCTGTGGTGACCGCCGTCACCGTGGTGGCATAAAATGTCATCATATAGGTAACCAGCCTCACAAAAGTGATGGAATCCTTTCTTTCTCGCGATTATAGCTTGAAACCAGCTTACCACATGTGCTGTTATTGCCACGTTAATGACGAGAGCAACAGCTGCGTACAGTGTACCAGCACGTGTCCTCCGTAGCTCACACTTCTGTGTCCACTGTGAACGGCGTCAACCCGAAAATCCTGCAGGTGGCGTAGTATGGTGCTACTGATGTCAAGAGGTCTCTTCTACTCGCCATTTCTACATCGGCTAGAACTCCAGGATACCTTCGTTACCTGTTATGAAAGAAAAAATTTCTCCACTAATAGTAAGCAAGACGCTTGCATTAGAAAGAGAATTAATCTGAAAACATCGACATGTGACTGATTAACAGAGTACATTCAGCCTTAAGATAGCACTTCAACGACAAATGAGTTTTCGTTGACTCATGGAGTAAACATAGGCATGATCAAACAGCTCCTTGATAGCCTCTATTTTTCGACATCTGAAATCGATACAAAGATGCAACAATTATAACAAAACCGAAATTGACCATCCAGTACAGTTGCCGCACCTCTACAAACTGAAAATAGTGACAAATGAGAACTCGATTCACTCATAATTTCTTGATTAGGATGTGTAGGAAAATTTTGGGTGTTTGATCGTATAAGTTCTTATGATCATTTAAGAAAGTGAGCTATCTGACCTTGCCGTAATACATTTATTAATTACTACAAATATTATTATTGTTACGCAGAAGCCATCTATCAACCTTATTGCAAAATTTACTATTACGAATATCTGTAAGAAGACTTGCTTACATCTCAGACAGAGACAGAAAGATTTGAACATTCTGTGTAAATTAACAAATTTAAATGAAAATAAATAAGGCAGTAAACAAGAAAAGTTAAGAGGAAATGTTGGATCGTAATCGGGACCGTTACAGACGGCGCACTAAATCACCTGGAGAGGGGAAGTGATGGTTGCCACTTGAAGGAGTAATGTCGACAATCATGTAGTTAAGCCAAGCAAATCTAAATCATAAGGCAGAATGGAAATTCATATTCCGTTTCACCCATACACGAGTTTAGTAACTCAGATTTTATCGGAATTTTTTTTTGCCAATATGGGATGACAGTAAACTGAGCTTTTCCGTTATCATGTTTCCATGTTAAGATAATGCTGTCTTTTATTTTATTTTACTTCTATTTAGGTACAACTTTTTAATATAAATTTTGTCGTGTAATGTGGGATAGTAGCAATCGTTTTCTGCTATTTTTGCTATGTAAGATAGATGTAAAAATTTATTTTGCTATGGTTTTCATGCTCCATTGTAAATTCATTTTTGTGTGAATGCCAACAATGGAATAACAATATGGGAAGAACAGATTGCTACTCACCATATAGAGGAGGCACTGAGCTTCATACATGCACAATGAAAAACCAGTCTAAGTACTGAGCTTTAAGACAAAGTTCTCCTTCCAAAATAGAAATTACACACGTATTCAGCCAAACACAACTCCCGCTGACATGGTCATTGTCTCTGGGCGCTGGGGAAATGAGGGAGGGGAAAAACTAATTAGTTCCTGTAAATGAAATTCATTAGCAGTGGGTAACACATTATTTGAACACCACAAAAGGAGACGTTACACATGGATATCAAATTTGAATAGGGAAGCACATCAGTTGGACTGAGGTTTTGGAACTGTTTGAAGAATTCCAAACCTTATCCAGGAGCGGATATAAATCCAGACCACAACCTAGTAGTGGGAGAAATACAAGTGATGTTGAAATAAGTCTGGATAGGTAAATCAAAAGAAAGACTAACCATAGATAGACTCAAAGAGGTAGAAAAGGCATCAGATTTGTAAACAGATCTATGGAAAAATGGGAATGAGGTAGTGTTGATGAAAGTGTTAATGACAGATGGAATGACAAAGGTAAGGATTCATGAACTCTGCCAAAGAAGAACTAGCAATTATAGTATCTCAAAGTAGCAGGAAAGATTGGGTAACAGAAAGCATGTTGCAGAAGATGGAAGAGCGGAGGAAGTGCAAAAATGTAGAAACTGAAGAACACAAAAAGAGGTACAGGAAACTGAATAATGAATTAAGAAGAGAAACTGAAGAAGCAAGGGGAAAATGTATGAAACAGAAATAGAGAAAATGGAGAAAGAGGAAAAGTATGAAATGATGTATATACTGGCGGTAAGATAGTTTTTGAACGTAAAAGAAAGAGGAATAACATGGAAATAGAAAGAGCGGATGGTACCCTAGCAGAACAACCACAGGAGCTTTTGAACAGATGGCAGGAATATATTGAATATCTGTATAAGTGGGATGAAATACGAAGCGAAATTAATGTTGAAGATGAGCAATGTGTACCAGAAGATGGAGAGGGATTCACCATCTTGGAAGCAGCAGTAGAAAAGGCGCTGAAGGAGATGAAGAATAGAAAGCCATGTGGAATTGATGATATGCCGGCATAACTGGTGAAGAGACTGGGAAACAATGCAAGAAAATAAGTAGTCTACATCTGTAATTAGATATATGACAGAGGGGAATGGCCTGAGGACTTCCTGACAACAGTTATGATACCAACAGAGAAAAAGAGAAACACTAAAAAATGTGAAGAGCATAGGACCATCAGTCTAATTTCTCATGCAACTGAATTGTTGCTGAGAGTGTTGAATAGAAGGCTATAAGGCAAGCTGAATAGAGGGACTGCAGAGGAGCAGTTCAGATTTAGAAGAGGAAAAGGAACAAGAGATGCTATTGGCCTGTTAAGAACTATATGGGAAAGATATATGGAGAAAGGTAGAGAAATCTTTGCTGTTTTTAAAGATTTAGAAAAGGCTTTTGACAGATTTCAATGGAACGAGTTGATGGATATATTGAAGAGGAAAGAAGTAGATTGGAAAGAGAGGCGACTGATACAGAATCTATATGTAGACCAGAAATTGAGGATAAGAATTGGAAATCAACTGTCAGAAGGACGAGGTGTTAGTCCCCACTGTTGTTTAATGAGTACCTTGACGAGATTATTGCGAAAAGCTTAGATGGGAAAAGAGGAATACGTATTGGCGGAAAGAGAATAGAATGTATACGATTTGCTGATCACACGGTACTAGTGCAGAAAGTGAGCGAACACTGAATAACATGCTGAGAGATCTGACTGAAGCCTGTGTGGAATATGGGATGCAAATAAACATAGCAAAATCAAAGAGTATGGTCATCAGTAGAAGAGGCAGACTGTCCAGTATTAAAACAGGACAAGCTAACATTAGCCAAGTAAGTGCATTTACATGTCTTGGAAGCACTGCAACTGAAGACTTGAGATGTTACCAGGAGGTGAAAACTCGAACTGCCATAGCGAAGGAGGCATTCAACAGAGAGAGGAGACTGTTACGTGGCATATTAGATAAAGGTCTAAGGAATAGGCTTGGCAATTGTTTTGACTGGAGTACAGCACTATATGGGGCAGAAACATGCACGCTCACACGAGAGGATGAAAAAGGTTAGAAGCATTTGAGATGTGGATATGGAGGAGAATGGAGAGTATAAGCTGGATGGAAAGAGTAACGAAAGAGTATTGGAAAGGGTTTTTGACAGAAGATGACTGCTGGAGGTTATAAGAGAAAGGAAAAAGAACTGGTTGGGACATTCACTGAGAAGAGAGTGCTTGCTAGCCGATGCTTTGGAAGGACTGAGAGGAAGAACGAGATACAAGATGATAGACGACATAAAGGGAAGATGAAATTATGCGGACCTGAACATGATGGCAGAAGACCAGACAGCCTGGAGAACTACCAAGTGAAACCTGCCTTTTGGCAGAACACTAATCATGGTGATTGGGGCCTGAGTCATGCTAAGCTGTACGCCAGCGCCCAGAGACAGTAGTCATGTCTGTATGAGTTGTGCTTGTGTGAATGCGTGTGTTTCTTATTGGATCTGATTACTCCACACCTGTCTCCACATTTGATTATAGTGCCTGCAATGCTTCCTCGCCTGTGAATGGTGTCGTAAACCTGTCTCGCAGAAGCGGTTGCTTAATAACAACATTGCCAATTCCTCCTACCTGACGTGTCCGTCTCTCCCGTAAGCTCTACCTTCCGGCCACGGTTGACCAAAATTTTGAATAATTCCCTAAATACATGACTAAACTTATTTGTGGCGCAACATTCCTCGTCCTTCCTGAGAAGATCAGTACCAAATCTTTAGTAAATGGCCCTCACTAAACTACCTAAAAACTAATTAGATACATGTTGAGGACATTCCGCCCCCAATTCACAGTGTAGTGTCCCCCACACTCAACATCTCCCCACTCATTTATTCCATCCTTAACTAACTGCCACGTAGCCCTATTATGCCCTTACATACTAATTAAGCGCTTAAAACTAATTGTTTCCCCAGCCAACGCTGGTCAACAATTCTTCAGGTAATTGGTGTGTTGGCGTGTCTTCAGAGTATGCCTTCTTGCGTATTATCCAGGAATGCAGTACGCAAAGGCCTGATGGAAACACGCCACAAATGTCAGTAGAAACGCTTACTACTAACACTTCGTGCTTCTGTTGTCCTGGCAATTGGTTTAATACGCTGCCACATTTGTTCCATCGAAATTCTCCCATGCTGGGACTCTATTAATTTCTCTGACGAGTGCATCATTTGTGGAGAGAATGTGCTATTTAAATACGTTAAATTTAGAATTGGGAGCTATTTCTGTCTAGTTGCGATTGAACCTGAATCGTGTTCCCAGCTTCTAACTCACGATAAAGTTCGAAATTTCTCTGCCTCCCGTGCTCCATTTCCTCTCTTAACGTGTGCACTCGCTGAGTTAAGGCAGCAACTGCTTTCGTGTTAGTAGTAACTCGTGTTTCCATCATTTTTTGCACTGTATTTCTCCCATAATTCGTTTAGAAAAACACACACATTTTCATTTAACCATCCCAGACATAAAAATCTAACCACAAATAATTTTTCCAGCGAATCATCTACGATATGCGATTAGTACAGTAACTATCGAGATGACTAATTCCCCTACATTCAGAACAAGTAGCTTCTACAGCTGTGGTATATGGCTATTTGTGCCAAGGGAAATTACAAAAAGGACACCTTAATGGCACTAAATTATCATGCCCACCATTAACACTAAACAAAGATAAGTAAATTGGGTTCTGTGGTTTCACAAAAGGAACTCTAAACGTGTTATACCCTAGCTCACACAATCAACTCTGACACCGAAAGCAAACACCAAAAATAATATACATAAAACTTGGTAGTAATGCAAGTTTAATGAGTTTTTTTACGTTTGGTTTGATAGGGCTTCTTTCATATCTACTTTTGGTTGGGTCCACAGTTTAAGTGAAGATGGATTCAACATGTTCCTTTAAGTTCCTTTTTCAAATAAAATGGAATCAACTTTCTGTGTATTTTTTTATGTGAGTGATGTTTTTTGCCAAATAACCTTAGCATTCTTTTCATACAGTCTTTTTTGGACATGTCCCTTCCATATTCCAGTTGTTAGTTCTACTAATTTGTCATTTAAATTTCCAAATTATTGTCAACCAGTGAAAATATTTCCTATGTTGAGGAAAAATAGCAGCGCAAATTAAACTTACAGCTTAAAAAAACAAGTCTGAGAAAAAACATGATTATACACAACATAATGGGATCACAAATATTTTCTGGAAGAAGCTACCAGTTTCAGATAAAGCCTTTTGTGTTAAACGTAAGTGGTGGAGTGTTCATAGCAGTCTTGGATACAGTGATAGGACCTGAGTTACTAAATACAATTACATCATATGTAGATGATATTCTACTCGCTACAGAACCTTGGGAAGAACAAATCGAAGTCTTAGAAAAGGTATTTAAGAAATTCAATTATTATGGTGTAACACGAAATTTTAAAAAGTCTAAGTTTGCTAAGAATCAAATTAAATGTTTTAAGTCACATTATATCACCTATGGGAATCAAACCCAATCCAAAAAAAAAAGTGGACGCATTAAGAAACATACCACATGCAACAAACAAACGGCAATTGAAATCTATTTCTAGGTTTGGCCTTGTTTCTTATAAAATTTGTACCCAACAACCTACTGGGTAACGATCTTTTATTAAATTTGTTTCGGAAAAATATACCTTGGTACTGATCAACAAACTGTGCAGAAGTATATAAACACATCAAAAACGTTTTGGTTAACCCTTGTATTTTGTACCACCCTAATGTAACTGAAGACTTTTGTTTATTCACTGTGCAGCTTTAGCTGGATTAGGCGCATCTTTATTCCAGTTAATAGGGGATGAAAAACAAATCAGAATAATTGAATTTGTGAGTCACGTTCTACCATCCAGCGAACATAATTATACCGTAACAGAGCTGGAGGTGTTGGCTGTAAAATGGGCATTGGATAAATGCAGTTATTTCATTTATAGAAAACACTTTAAAGTATACACACACCACCAGTCCGTATGCTTTCTATTGATCTGCAAATTACTACATGCTAGACTTGCAAGATGGGTGTTAGTGCTTCAGGTTTATGATACAGAATTAATACACGTTGTTGGAAAAGATAATGTAGTGCCTGATCCTCTATCATGACTGCCATAAGGCCTAAATGGTTTAAATGAAATTGTTGAACAATCATCTGCTTTTAGAACACTGACAGTTAAGAATTCTCCATTCAAAAGTCAATATCTGTCTATGTGTAAAAATCTAGGGCTGTTACAAAAGGGAGACATGTACTAGAAACAAATAAGAGGTCGAATGATAAATGAAGAGAAAACTGTTCTGTTAAATATAAGTTGTATAATGATAACTTATTTTATAAGAGGAATAACAACGTTAGGATATGGAACACATGTATTCCTCAAAATTACTGACTGCACATAATATTATCTGATAATGCTTCATATTTCTTTAGAAATAAATGAAAACACTGTATGACAGGGAGTACGATCAAACACATGTTAATAACCTGACTCCATCCTGAATCCAGCCAAGTTGAGAGAGTGTTTAGAAAGTTCAATCGATTTATTAGATCATATGCTCCCAGGTAACAATATAAGTGGATAGACCATGTATCTGTATTCGAAAATGTACTCAATAACCTACCGCATTTGTCTACCAATCATACACATTTTAACTGATGCTTAATGAACCTGAAAAGAAAGAGTGGATTATTTCCCATACCTGTAGTTCCTGAAGTGGCAAGACGCAAAGAAGACACTATCCAACTAGTCTTAGAGAAGTTAAAATTTGCTGCTCTAAAAAGAAAGGCAAAATTATAATACTGAAATGGGTAACCTTTTAGTAAATAGTATTAGGATCATATAATGTTAAAAAACGACCTGAAGCCAGCTTTAATGAAGATACAGAATAAGAAGTTGCTAGAAGTTTATTCTGGACCTTACATAATAAGTGATATACCACATGAAGGTAGCTATTTATTACAACACCCTGAAACTAGAAATGTGAAGGGTTTATATCATCGTAAGGACCAGAAAAAGTTCTATGAGTGATGCCTTATATTCAATAATAATATAGTAGATTTTGGTGTGAATATCTTTATGTGGGGGCTTAATTTTTTCTGCATAATAAATATCTAAATTTGTCTTCCTTTAATGTGTTTTCTTAGATGTAAGTTTTGTTCTAATAGATGTAAGGTATTGTCTCAATTTTGTCATGGTCCACTGTGAGTTAAAGTTATAATCTGGCAAGGTGTTAGTCTCGCAATTGAAAAACTGGATTCGTAATATTTAAGTAAAAGGCTTCAATACGGTGTTTGAAGTTAATTTTTTTAATTTTTCTGATTAAATAATATATAGTATTCTTCGTTGTAATGAGTTATTTCATGATAGTCTGAAAGGTCTGTGTTGGATTCCTTTCATGTTAATTTCTTAAATCTGTTGTCATTTATAGCATAAATTCCTCTTCTAAATTTACTGTGGTGTTTCTGACTATCTGGGAGGAGGCTGAGCAGTGAAACGTGTTACTACACATAAACAAGAACGATCTGTCACATTACTACACTTTAAAACACAGTTTATATGTAATTCGTGTCACACAGTCTCATACGGAACCTACATCCGCATTCTTTTATATACTGTATATGATAAGATACTGTCATACCCCTTCCTTTCTGTGTGTGAGGATGAACGAGCAAATGTATTTCTAGTTGCATGCTTGATGGTAGCAGAGAAGCCTGTCTGCTAGAGAACAGTAGGACCAACGTCGGAACCGGTAGCTATGCTTTCTAAAAGTAGAGAGGTTTGTATTCTTAGTATGGTCCTGTTCGTCCCTTGTCATGTTGCTACAGGAAGCTGCCTCTCTTCTCGCTTCCGTTTGTACCTGTTAAGCACGCTCGGTAGGGGCCCAGGTCAGTTGGTCAGCGGCGAGCGTCTGAAGTGGTAAGATCTCCAGCTAAGCGCATCTCTGCTAAGTCCGTAGGACAATGGATTTCTTAAGTTCTGCCTAACTGAAAATTTAATCACCTTTATTTCAGGTTTAGCTCTAAAACATCTAATGTTATCTTAAATTGCAACACAGTGCAATTCGAGTGTGAAGTACAGAGTATCTTCCGGTAGTTGCTTTGTCACTACTTTGTGAGTAAAGTGGAACCACGTGTTGATCTGTAACTCTAACTAAGATCATCAGTCTTAAATGCGAATGTGTGTGAGATTATAACGTCTCGTGTTGACAATTTTTTTCAATATAGCAACTTTTCTTTATGTTCAACCCACATGGGGTGTACTTTGTGAGACCCGTACCACGTGCTTATACAATTGTTTGACCCATCAGGTTAATCGTAAGACGATAGTAACCAGTTCGAGGTTTTTCTTTTGTAAATTGCGTTTCGATATAATTTATTTTAATTATCAAAATTATTGTGGAGTTACACTCTTTGTGTAAACCAAGTTGATCACGTGAAGCATGTAGTGTGAGCATGAAAGTAGCCCTCAGCTATTCTTTTCGCGAAGATTTCACAGAGAGTTAGTATGAATTTAGTATACGAGTGTGTGGTAATTTCATGACGGACAGGATTGCGCTACGAATGTAACTTCTTTGGGTGAAAATTGAATCAGTTGGTTGTGGTTAATTTCCTCTTGCATTTGTTTCAACGTTCTTCATGTGTTATTTTATGAATGCAGTGTTGTATGTAGTCTCCCAATCTTGGCTCCCTATTTGATTTGTTCCGTAAGATTACAAACTCACATTTACACAATCCTAAATAAGGCACCAGTTTAGTTACGGATCAAGTTTGATATGCTGACATTTTAACAGAACAATGATCAATGTTAAAATAAATGTCCAAATATAAACTGATTTATTTCTTTTTATTTAAATTGTCTTTTTATATATGTATCACCGGTTATTGTAAGATGACTACTAAAAGATTATAATTAATGTTAATCTGGTTGGGAATTTCGTAAGCTAGACTGGATACCTGGTGAAACAGTTGCGCAATAATGCAAGGTTAACTTCCTCAGATAGCTCACAGCTTTTAACCCACTTTTATGGTCTTGAATATCAGCACCGCTTTCAGAACAAATTAATGCATTAATATTACACATGGCGACCCTGTTCTATGATTGCGCTACACTCTGGAATCTCTGAAACGTTAGACTGCGAGCGTTGTATAATCTTAACTTTTTTCCCTGTGGCGCTCAAACAACTTCTGCGTTGTTTCTGACCTTGCCGTTGGTGGGGAGGCTTGCGTGCCTCAGCGATACAGATAGCCGTCCCGTAGGTGCAACCATAATAGAGGAGTATCTGTTGAGAGGCTAGACAAACGCGTGGTTCCTGAAGAGGGGCAGCAGCCTTTTCAATAGCTGCAGGGGCAACAGTCTGGATGATTGACTGATCTGGCCTTGTAAAACAAACCAAAACGGCCTTGCTGTGCTGGTACTGCGAATGGCTGAAAGCAAGGGGAAACTGCGGACGTAATTTTTCCCGAGGGCGTGCAGCTTTACTGTATGGTTAAATGATGATGGCGTCCACTTGGGTAAAACATTTTGGAGGTAAAATAGTCCCCCATTCAGATCTCCGGGCGGGGACAACTCAAGAGGATGTCATTATCAGGAGAAAGAAAACTGGCATCCTATGGATCGGAGTGTGGAATGTCAGATCCCTTAATCGGGCAGGTAGGTTAGAAAATTTAAAAAGGGAAATGGATAGGTGAAAGTTAGATACAGTGGGAATTAGTGAAGTTTGGTGGCAGGAGGAATAAGACTTCTGGTCGTGTGACTACAAAATCAAATAGGGGTATTGCAGGAGTAGGTTTAATAATGAATAGGAAAATAGGAATGCGCTCTAAGCTACAACAAACAGCACAGTCAACGCATTATTGTGGCCAAGATAGGCACGAAGCCCATGCCTACTACAGTAGTACAAGTTTATATGCCCACTAGCTCAGAAGATGACGAAGAAATCGAAGAAATGTAAGATGAAATAAAAGAAATTATTCAGATGGTGAAGGGAGATGAAAATTTAATAGTCATGGGTGACTGGAATTCGTCAGTAGGAAAATTGAGAGAAGGAAACGTAGTAGGTGAATATGGATTGGGGGTAAGAAACGAAAGAGGAAGCCGTCTGGTAGAATTTTGCACAGAGCACAACCTAATCGTAGCTAACACAAGAATCATAAAAGAAGATTGTATACATGGAAGAAGCCTGGACATACTGACAGGTTTCAAATAGATTATATAATGGTAGACAGAGATTCAGAGATTTAGGAACCAGGATTTAAATTGTAAGACATTTCCAGGGGCAGATGTGGACTCTGATCACAATCTATTGGTTATGAACTGTAGATTAAAGCTGAAGAAACTGCAAAAAGGTGGGAATTTAAGGAGTTGGGACCAGGATAAACTGACTAAACCAGAGGTTGTACAGAGTTTCAGGGAGAGCATAAGGGAACAATTGACAGGAATGGGGGAAAAAATACAGTAGAAGAAGAATGGGTAGCTTTGAGGGATGAAGTGGTGAAGGCAGCAGAGGATCAAGTAGGTAAAAAGATGAGGGCTAGTAGAAATCCTTGGGTAACAAAAGAAATATTGATTTTAACTGATGAAAGGAGAAGATATAAGAATGCAGTAAATAAAGCAGGCAAAAAGGAATACAAACGTATTCATGTATCGACAGGAAGTGCAAAATGGCTAAGCAGGGATGGCTAGAGGACAAATATAAGGATGTAGAGGCTTATCTCACTAGGGGTAAGATAGATACTGCCTACAGGAAAATTAAAGAGACCTTTGGAGAAAAGAGAACCACTTTTATGAATATCAAGAGCTCAGATGGAAACCCAGTTCTAAGCAAAGAACGGAAAGCAAAAAGGTGGAAGGAGTATATCGAGGGTCTATACAAGGGCGATGTGCTTGAGGACTATATTATGGAAATGGAAGACGATGTAGATGAAGATGAAATGGGAGATATGATACTGCGTGAAGAGTTTGACAGAGCACTGAAAGACCTGAGTCGAAACAAAGCTCCAGGAGTACACAACATTCCATTAGAACTACTGACAGCTTTGGGAGAGCCAGTCCTGACAAAACTCTACCATCTGGTGAGCAAGATGCATTAGACATGCGAAATAACCTCAAACATCAAGAAGAATATAATAATTCCAATCCCAAAGAAAGCAGGTGTTGACAGATGTGAAAATTACTGAACTATCAGTTTAGTAAGCCACGGCTGCGTAGCCTCTCCCCGATGTTATTCAATCTGTATATTGAGCAAGCAGTAAAGGAAACAAAAGAAAACTTCGGAGTAGATATTAAAATCCATGGAGAAGGAATAAAAACTTTAAGGTTTGCCGATGACATTGTAATTCTGTCAGAGACAGCAAAGGACTTGGAAGAGCAGTTGAACGGAATGGACAGTGTCTTGAAAGGAGGATATAAGATGAACATCAACAAAAGCAAAACGAAGATAATGGAATGTAGTCGAGTTAAATCGGGTGATGCTGCGAGAATCAGATTAGGAAATGAGACGCTTAAAGTAGTAAAGGAGTTTTGCTATTTGAGGAGCAAAATAACTGCTGGTCGTCGAATTAGAGAGGATATCAAAAGTAGACTGGCAATGGCAAGGAAAGCGTTTCTGAAGAAGAGAAATTTGTTAACATCGAGTGTAGATTTAAGTGTCAGGAAGTCTTTTCTGAAAGTATTTGTATGGAGCGTAGCCATGTATGGAAGTGAAACATGGACGATAAATAGTTTGGACAAGAAGAGAATAGAAGCTTTCCAAATGTGGTGCTACAGAAGAATGTTGAAGATTAGATGGGTAGATCACATAATTAATGAGGAGGTATTGAATAGAATAGGGGAGAAGCGATATTTGTGGCACAATTTGACTAGACGAAGGAATCGGTTGGTAGGGCATATTCTGAGGCATCAGGGGATCACCAGTTTAGTACTGGAGGGCAGCGTGGACGGTAAAAATCATAGAGGGAGACCAAGAGATGAATACACTAAACAGGTTCAGAAGGATATAGGTTGCAGTAGGTACTGGGAGATGAAGGAGCTTGCACAGGATAGAGTAGCATGGAGAGCTGCATCAAACCAGTCTCAGGACTGAAGACCACAACAACAACAACAGTTTCATGTACCAAGTTAATGTTACTTATGAAGTAATACACTTATACCTATGTTAATGAATTATTACATATCTGTCGGCACCTGTATACCTATAAAAATACATGTTCATTAGTTGTTTATACAATAATATAATTAATACTCACCAAATACCAATGTCAGTAGTTGCAAACACTACTTGTTAAACCATTTGTTAAACTACTTGTTAAACTACTGGCCAATAGGATGTTTGTACTAGTCTAACTGTCGTGGGTATCACAAGATCGTCCGATTTCATGGTTCTTGCGTCCGTCGTGGCTGTCGTCGTGAATATCTGTGAACACTAAAGTGCACGTCTGCACCCACAAACATACACAAATGAATGATTAGGTGGGCCACTTCTTCATTTCATGCTCCTGGAGTGCTTCCTGTGAACTATCATACTACGTAGCAAGTTAGTGCAATTGCTGACATCTTTTATTTGAATCACGCTTTCATGGTTTTACTCAGTAATACCTTCTCTTCTCCGTCCCCCTTTTTCGGATCTGTTGCTCTTAACTTTCTCTGGTGGTATTTTTATCTTAATTAAAATGGTTCAAATGGCTCTGAGCACTATGGGACTCAACTGCTGAGGTCATTAGTCCCCTAGAACTGAGAACTAGTTAAACCTAACTAACATAATGACATCACAAACATCCATGCCCGAGGCAGGATTCGAACCTGCGACCGTAGCGTATCTTAATGAAGTTACATTTTATTTTATTAGTAGTACCTGGAAATATAAAGATTTTAGAACATTATATAAAATCACACCACTGCCATGTCCTTATGTATTACCCTCTGTGTAATGTGCTTTGAACATACAGCTTCGTACTTTATTACATTTTACGTGTCTATATGACCTTATTACACTTCTTTTTCACGTCCTTCTAACACTCAAATAATCTTTCGGCACACAATTATTCCGTCTCTTTGAACAGCATAAGAACAACATTCCCATACAAATAACGGTGCGCTCTCGCATAGACACGTGGAGGTTGCCACCTATTGAACACCTTTTCTCTGAATGGAGACAAATCGTACTTGGACGACACACCTGTGTGTCACCGCAAACCCTACTAGCAAGTCACTCATTTATGATCGCATTGCTAAACATATAAAATAGACACTCATTTCTAAAAAATTTTTACTGGCGTTCTCTCCTAATACGTTCCAAATCAATTGGTTAACAATTTCTTTTATTCCTACATCTTCACAACATTTTTGCAGTACTACACGTTTCTCAATTTCACTTTATTCCTTCATGGACAGATAGCACATCTTAAACTCTAAACACTTTCTGAAATTGTCCACTCAGCTTGCTGTGCACATAGTTATAGCGTACACAAAGAAACATACCCTAGTTTTCCCACCCACAACATCCAGCTCGTTTATGTACTGTAGTACCTCTTTTAACATGATAACATTACAGAAAATTTAATAAATCTACAGATCCCCTCAGTGAATTACTTAACTAAATTGTTAACTATATACAATACTATACTTTTTCCATACAAGCTCCCTTCAATTCTCCCTACTTATTCTATAAATGGTTTGAGATGGCTCACATGATGGAGTCCCAAAGATTTTCCTGTTTTCACAGACTCAATTTCAACCGCATTTGCGTGCGCTAATCTTGTACGTACAGGCCGCTGTATGTCTTGAAGAACTTTTGACACAGCTTCAATTGCTTGTTGGACAACCTATAAGACCTAACTAAGACTTTTTATCCCACTACAAATTCCCTCGACTCGAATACTGCACAAAACCTCCTCCAGTATGACTTTATGATGTCGGCGCATCCTTTGTGGAAAATCGGCCAGTCCTCGAATTTTATCTGGAGGGTCCCTGTTCTTCGGAACCGTCATAGATGGCATCAGTGTAATACTGTGGGGAAGCTCGTTTATCACATCCTGAAAATCTTTAAGAAACACATCCCAGCTAGCATGATTCTTTCCACAGTATAATCTACATAAATTGACCAAATCTTTCATCGTTCTCGCTGTGGGGTTCGAACTCGGGTGAAACTTACTAATAAAGGCATTATCTTATACCTTCTTAGTGTTCTTTTCCATACCTCAGATTTATATTGTGGTCCATTGTCTTGGTTTATGAAGTCTCTACACAAGGCTCTACTTACAGTTGCACCAGTCTCCCTTTTTAGTAGTGTCAAATTTTGATGTCAGCTCCAATACTACCGATAAATATTGGTGGCCCCTCGGTGTCTTGGGTAATGGTCCCATCAAATCTATCACTGCCATATGCCTTAGCTTCTCAGGAATAACTGGGTATAAAGGAGCCTGGGTTTCCACATCTGTGGATTTCGCCTTTCGGAACTTTTTACAGATGGCTAGTACTTTCCGTATGCGTTTCTCCATGTTTCTAAAGAAGCAGACACTCTTCATTTTAATAAGACATCTTCGTGGACCGAAATGTGTGTAACTTGGGTATGTATACCATATAAGCTTATGTATTAAATCATTTCGTATGCACACCACCCACAACGAATCATTGACATTTGCCCTATAAAACAGAATCCATTTTCTCAAGAGGAAGTGCAGGTCTGCATCCGATCCTTCCATTTTTCTTTTATTTTGACTAAATCTGGGTCCTTGACCTGCTCATTCTGAATATTCCGCATCGTTCCAGTAACGAAGTTTTGAAATACCACGCCCTTGAGGTAGAACAACGAAAAGTGCTCTTGATCTAATGCTTCATTCGTCTCTTCTGTTTCGCTAATAATTGAGCGGGACAGGGCGTCAGCAGTGGCGTTTGTCGGAACAAGCACATAGACTGTTGAAAACTGGTATTCCTGAAGCACCGCTACCCATCTAGGTAGTCTTCCATGCGCAAGTTTGGCGGTTAGCAGAAACTCTACGGGCCTATGGTCCGTATAGACTATTGCTTCTCTCCCAAACAGAAAGTATCTGAACTTTTCCCCATACAATTGCAAGGGCTTCAAGTTCTTTCACTTTTGGGTAGTACCCTGCCACCAAAGGCGATTGTTATGTGTACTAATTTGCCATCTTGTTCAAATTCTTGAAATACCCTGGCTCCCAGACCGATCTTCGCGCTGTCAGTAGTCATACAAAAATCCTGAGATATGGGAGCGTTTTGAATTGAAAACTCCTTCCGAAGACAATAAATGCCGTGTATTTTCGGCATTCCGGATCGAGCTCTATTTGCCAAAAGCTCGAGTGCAAATGAAGCGAGGAAAACACCGAAACCCCGTGAGATCTTTGAAACAGCTCCTCAAACCTTTCAGGGCGATCGGTCTCTGACACAATAATGGTATTTATTTGCAGTGAGTCTAACACCAGTCGAATTCCACCGTCCTTTTTGTCTACTATACGTAGTGATCTATTGTACTCAGATCTCGAGGCCTTAGTTACACCTTCGTCCTCCATTCTTCGTAGTTCACTTAGAACCCTTTCCCGGTAAGGCCATGGGATGGCATAAGGAGATACCTGAAATGGTCTATGTTTCTTTACCTCAAATTTATGCTGACACCCCTTAATGCATCCGGTTTTGGGTACAAAGAACTCAGCGTTATTTTTTAGTGCAAGCTCCAACCCTTTCTGTCTTTATTATCTATGTTATCCATATTCTCAAGTTTCGAATCAATCCTACTGCTTATTTCATTAATATGTTCACGTTATGACTTGAACTCTGCTCTATTGTCATGATCTTTTTTACACTCTGCCCTCTGAACTGCATCCTGGCCCGTGAATTGTAGTTTTAAACAGCTCGCCGGAATTTGACCTTTTATTGCCTTCTAATCAAATTTGATTTTTATTTTATTCTCTTTCTCTAACGTTAGCTCCCCTCTTCTAGATCGATGTTAGCTTTCTGTGCTGAAAGAAAATCTACACCGATTATTATATCAGCTGTTAGTTTCGGTATTATGAACAGATTTGCCTCATATAGTGTCCTTGGCAATCAAAGTCTAGACGTGTTTGTTGCGACATTTCCATACCCTTTCCAACTAATGCACCTCGTTTCTTAGTTTTTTGTACTGTGACCACCAATAGATCAACTTAATCTTTGCATTTACCATACAGTCTATCTGAAATAGCTGAGAGTTCGCTTCCACTATCTATTATCGCAGTACCCCTAATTCCTCCAATTTGTATTTTTACCACCGGATAGATGTCCTGTCTGGGTATCGTTTCCTTTTCATCAAGTAATATTTTCCTCATATTCTATAATATTTTCATTATTACTTCTGAGATTGTTTATGGGCGCATTTTTTCTAGTGCCCGTCGTCTGGCCTAGTCATTGTTCGTTTTCCATGTTATTTTGTCATACTCTCCCAGGGTCAGGTGGTTTAATCTCAATCGATTGTTCCCGATTTCTGTTGTTGTTCATTCCACCCCATCCTTGGTCAGACCGTTGACGAGTTTCTCTATTGTCGCCCCATGATGCGCCATTATTTTGTGCCTCCAATCACCGATCATTTTGTTACCTATATTTTCTGCCATAGTTCGTTCACTGTTCGTTAATTCAAATACGACCTCTCTGGACCATGTTTTGGTGAGGCGGACGATTTACATTGTTTTGCCAATTATTGCCTCTATTATTCCCTCCGTTGTTCTTCCTTCTTTCACATTGCACGTCTCTCTGCCTACGTTTTTCTGGCGCCTGCTGCTCTTTGAAGGCGAACTCCAACTCTCTTAGGATACCTTCGAACCCTTCTACATCACTTCCACATCGGCCGACGAGCGTTTGCTGGTAGAAAATTGGCAACTTCGTGTAACAATCTTTTGATCTCAGCCAGTGTGCATGGGTCGACCAAATACTAATTTTTCGTGGTGAAGTTTTCGAAAAACTTCGCCGGACTAAGGAACCCTGAACTTTCCAAGTCTCTGCACATCATTATTTCCTGCTTGATCCTATCTTGTCTCCTTGGACCAGTATTTGTTTAAAAATGCGTCACGAAACTCTTCGTATGACGTGCACGTTTTCGCAATGTTCCACATGCATTCGGCCATTGTTCCCTCGATATGTGAACATATAAAGTCCAGTTTGTACATCAGAGGGCAGTGAAGAAGTAATGATAAATCAAACTGACCAATAAAGGTTTTTCGGGTGTAAAACATTACCCTCGTCTTTGCAATGCTGAAATTTTCGTACAGAGATAAAATGCTTAAAATCGAAAAGTTCATTAGAGTTTCTTTCCGCCCGGCGTATCACATTCTCATTTGGTGCTAACGTTTCCGGTCTACCATTTCTTTGGGCATCCTCTCTTCAACTCCCTGTTACGTTTTCATCAGTGGAGAAATGTTTCGTGGTGCGCATTATTGGGTAACAATTATGCATATGAGATATTTCATTGCTGTTCTCTGTATTCGCTATTTGCGACCCAGTTGTGCCCTGAGTAGCCGCGGGGCCCATATCTCTAGCGGTATTTCGTTGCTCTGCATACACGCTTTCAGCCTGTAGTTGACGAGCAACTCTTACATTCGAACACATTCTAATATCGTCTGGGTTTGGACATGATCGTGAAGAGTTTGAACTGGCTCTTTCGGTTTCTGTTGTTTCCAAATCGCCTAATACTTTTTTTGTGAGAGGTGATTTTTGCTTTGATTGCGATCTGACTTCCTGAGATAATTGCCTAATTTTGTTCTCTATGTTCTGTTTAAATTGGGAGAGCTCCCTGGCCAATGCCTTATTTGGTGCAAATTCCGTCTTTTGCAGCTGCGGTATTTCTACCTGATTCACGCGCCTTTGCAACTTCGTTAATGCACATCTACCTATCTTGGTCGTATTTTCTGTTTTCTCTAATGTTTCAGTAGCAATCTGCTTTGCAGCCCTCGCTAGTAATCGCGCCTGGCTCGCGGTTCTTCTGTCTTCCGCAATCTAGTTTTGTTTGGAGCTTCACTACCTCATTTTTAATTCCCTTGTCTAATGTTTTACTGATTCAATTTCGACACTAAAGTTTTGAATTTTATTCCCCATTTAGGCACAAATGTTTTGAATTTTATTTCCTGTTTCTGAGCTGACCTTCTGCCTTCTGGCACTAACGTTTTGGATTTTATTTCCCATTTCACTTCCCATTGCTTTTAGGTGTGTAAGGATGTTCAACACACCTGTGTTACCTAAAGCTCCTGTTCTGTTGTGACTTTCAATTACTCTTAGGTGATCTACCATTTTTCCTTTCCATTTCCTGGTATTCAAAAAAAGTCATCACCACCGTCTGTGGTATCGTCATGAGGCAGCATATCATATGGTGCCTCGTGACGATGCCACATACGGCGATCTAAATTCTTAGTTGTTCTGCATTCACTTGAACTCCCTACATTATATTCCCGTATCTTTATGATTGCCTCAGTGTATTGCTGTTCCTCATCTTCGCTATCAGATTGCCCACCACAGTCTTCACTGTGTCTATCATCATCAAAAAATTCCCTTGGATCGGTATTCTCCTCACCTGTGCCTCGTGCTGCTAACATAGCTAACTCTTTCTCATCCCATAAGCTTTCTTGACTACCCCATGTATCTGCAATTTCTATATTGTCACAAATCATGCTCTGTTGAGCTACTAAGCACACTTTCGCCCTAATTAACATGGACTGATCCCTGATAACGGTTGTCTGCTAAAATACAATCAATTTACAATACCACATTTATTATGTAATGGCACATAAGATAAATATCTTAGCTTAACTAATGGCAACATCGTGAATGAGCAGTGTCATTACAATACAAGCAAAAAACAACAATAAATACATTACATGAATATCAATTAATTACAGACATTGGACTGGAGTGCAACGCCTCTGAAAAGAAATTCATTAAAACACACAAATATTATTTTTAATGTTATCTCATAACTTTACCACTGCAAACTACACACCTAAACAGTAAATGGGAAAAATTTATTTGAAAATTTCCAAGGTTTCAAACCACTTTATGACTACTATCAGAAGACTCCAAGTAGGATCCTGGCAGGGTCGCCATATCTAAGATGCTACTTCAGGCAGTTGTAAAATCAATGTGTGCAATGGAAAATAATAAACGCTAAAATGATGATTTGGTCCTGTTTGACTACACCCTCAAGATCTTAGGATCTCTATTTCTATAAATTACAATCTAAACATAAATGAATGAAGAAGGCAACTAATACTACTAAATGATAAACGTTGTTGTTGAATATATTTATTTATTATAGTTTAAAATCAACCCTTTAAGTACAGTTGTCTATATTTCCTAACTAAAATTATTGATCAATTGCCCAAGTCTTCCCCTTATTATAACTGTGCTGTCTAATATCAATAGCGCGGAATGACTGACATCATCTATGTGCCAAACACTGGAAGACATTACTTTCAAAGATGATCTACAGTGATGTGGAACCTCAGTGGAAATAAACTAACATGATCACAGCTGTTTAGCTTTTATAAACCTAATAAGCAAAAGCAATTTGCGATATCACCATATGTACTGCGTCCGGTGTGTCGAAGTGATGGTTCTCGTACTTGTCTGTGGCGATGGAAGAACTCCAGCCACAAATAACCTCTTTCAAACGCTAGGACGGCAGAAGGTGGTTCTCTGACTAATATACTCTAATACTGTCTTCTCCTCTCTGTGTTCAACAGATGAGAAATGCGAACTCCCAACCACAAGGACGTAGTTCAGATAACGTCTCAATGTAAGTATAGGCAGAGGAAGTGCTCTCAATTACTGAACGCTGCATACTCAACGACGACTTCCAACCCAGATGTGAAGTCCAGAATCGTATAGGTTCCACAGAGTACAGTTCCTAACTGAAACTGGAAACAGTTCCTAACTGTTCTATCTACAAACTCTACTGAGAGCAAAGACAGCAAGTCCGCCTGTACCAGTAAAAGCTGAAATCGAGCGACGTCTCTCCAGCACTGGCTTCCCAGCAAGGCTTATCTCCCCACCAATGAATCATATTCCCGAAACCACGGGATATTCTCCCTCTCTCCAGATTCTTCCAAACGCTGACCAAGCGTATTTTAGTCTTTTGTCGTCCAGCGCGGATAGTTTGTGAGGAAAAACCTATATCGTACAATGGTATGCATCTGAGTAAAAATCCTTGGAAATAACCCAGCCTGCATGGTTTCCGAGGTGCCGCTTCTATTTTCTTCTCACCTACGTCCAATATTTTCAGAGTTCACATGTATTATCCGGTTATCCTTCCGGCCCCTACTACAATAGCGGCCGGCCGTCCCCCCTCTGTGCTCCAGAGCTCAGGTGCCACGACATCTGTCTAGCTACTTCCTGTGTTTAAGCAGGACCAACACCTGTGCAGGCCTTCCACTCAGAGCTTGAGTTCTGCTTGCCATTTCATTTCCAATGGCGTTCCAACCTCTACTAGTATAGGCAATCATTCATTACGCCGTTTTTATTATAAAGCCACTCTGTCACCTTTCATGAAATAAGCGTTAACAATTATTCACCAGACGTACATGACTACGTCAGTCTCCTTTATATACTCATATATACGATGTACAACCAATCATGTGATACCTAATTGTGTTTGTAGATCACGGCAAAGTATGTGGATGAGTTCTTGTAAGGTGCTAAATTATAGCTACCTCGCACGTAAACATGATTTTACGAATGCAAGATTAGTATTAGGGTGTAGAAAGGATAATAGGCATTTGGGGACAATCAAAGGCCAAGAAATAAGGTCGAGGTCATGGGTTACCGTTCTAAGACAAGTCTCCTTCTAGGCTGACTGTCAAAGTTCTCAGACATTGTCCTCCTCCAAGGTCTCAGATCATTGTGGTCATTGCTCAAAGTTCTCACGGCACAAGTGCTCTAATGTTCTTTAAAAGTTAGCCACTTGACTTTATCACTAATGTTAATAATCTGTCATAATTAGTGAAATAAATCACTTGTCACTTTGTCACCATTATCAACCAATTGAAACTGAAGTCCTTCCATAACGATTAAACACATTCCTGAGTGGTTAATATCCTCATCAATATATTTCAATAACAAAATACAGTTTTAACGTTCACTGTTGAGATCTGTATAATTTCAATAGCTTTTCTATTATTGTTATTTTGTATGAATAGTGTAACGTTCAATGTGTAGCTGTAATGGGTGGGATGGCAAACATAGGTCTATTATTGTAATAAGTATTTAATGTTCACTGTGTATAAAATATTAGGAATTTTATGTTTGTTGTTGCAACCGCGACAGAAACGGTCACAGGGTTGTTGCTAACGAAAATGTAGCAGGACCGAATGGGAGCAGCCTGCAAACAAACAAGACAGACGAACAGGAATGGAAGAACAGGCAAAACAACAGACAACCAAGCAAGACACCAAGATCAACAACAAAGTATTAAGCTATGGGGTCACAAGAGATAACCGCACAAAATCAAAACAACGTTCACTCGTGAATGGGAAGTAAGCACATGCAATGTAAACATGATGTCTGTAAGTGAGATATCAACTGACCCAACACGAATACCAGACTACCTCACTGAGTGAGAGGCAGCCGCCTAAATACATGACAGGGTACGTCGCTATTGACTACTGGGACCATGTGCTCCACAGTGGTGTCCTCATGTTAGACTCAAGGCCAGGAGCGCGTGCAGCCAAAGCTTATGGTGCAACTGCTGCAGAGACCTCTAATTGTCATAGAGTTCCATGCTTTCTGGCGAGAATTCAAAACCCATGGCACTTGGTACCAGATCCTTCCACCCGTGAAAATTGCATTTAGGGGCGAAATCGCCCCAGACAGTGCCGCGGTGGTCGGCAGATGGGAGAAGACCTGGGCTTATCAACTGCCATTGTCGGGGAGGAAGGGATGTATGAGGTGCCGAGATGGCGGCCAACACAGAGGCCAGCGTCTCAGAGGGAGCGTCCGATCCACCTGGGGGTGGGGAGTGCCAGCAGCAAGCTCACAGGGAGGCAGCAACCAGGGGCAGTGGCGGCAAGGACCACGTCTGTACCTGAAGGAGGTAGTGTAGGAGGAGGTGGTGGCAGGAGTCCCGCGGAGGTATGCAGGCGGAGCTGGTTATGATGGCGGCGCTCCAACCCTTTCAGCATCTGCACTGACGTCAAAGGCCACCCATGGGCCGCGACGATGGTAGCTGGCATCCAACCTGCCTTCCTCCCATACATGCTGGCCCACATAGCCGCGCCAAAGGTGTAACTCTGAGAGGGCAGGGAGTGGGGGTGGGAGGGTGACGGCATCAGCAAATAGAGCAGGGCCGCAGCTGTCGCCCATGGAGGAGCTTCACCGTACTATGTCCATCAATCGGCAAGGTGCGATATGTGCTCAAGAACAGGGTGAGGGCCGACATGGTTGGAGATGTTGTGACCATCTTTGTCAACTGTTGTTTAAATGTTTGGACAAGCCGCCCTGCTAAGCCATTGGAGGAAGGGTGCAAAGGTGGGCTATGGATATGTTTGATACCGTTGGCCTGACAGAAGTCACAGAAGGAGGATGCTGTGAATTGAAGGCCATTATCAGAAACCAGTGAGTGAGGCAGGCCCTCAATTGCAAGACCCTGGGCCAGGGCCATGAGTGTAGCCTCTGTGGTGGCAGATGCAATACAGATGACATATGGGTATTTGGAGTAGGCATCAATGATAAGTAACCACATGGACCCCAAAAATGAGCCCACAAAATCGAGATGGATGCGATCCCAGGGCCAGCGAGGCACAGGCCAGAGTGCGAATGACTGAGGAGTGCTTACTTGCCTGGTGATGCACACACACAGTGCACCCACAGACCATGCAGCCAATATTTCCATCGATGCTGGGCCAATAGACATGTCAGCGAGACAGAACTTTCATGCGGGACATACCCCAGTGCCCGCAATGTAACAAACTGAGCACGTGATGTCTAAAATTTGGAGGGATCACCACCCGATTAGCATCCGACTCCATAGCCAACGGAAGGACATCATCAGCCACGAATAGCCTGTGGGACAGGTGACGCCAGGGGCTGAAGTCGGTCTGCATCTGACGAATAATATAGGAGGACCAACTGTGGACCTTGTAGCAGAGAACCTGCCGCAAGATAGGGTCTTACTGTGTAGTCATGGAAATGTGAACAGCCATAAAAGGCTGACCATCCAGTGCGTCCCAGCAGGAATGGGGCCTGCTGGGAGATGTGGAAAAGCGTCTGCATTAGCATGGTGGGTGGTGGGCTTATAGCAGATGGTGTAAATGTAATTCCGTAAAAATAACGCCCAGTGCTGGAGGCGTTGAGCCATTTTCTCTAGTAACTACAGGTTTATGGTCTGTCAGGAGGGTGAACTTTTCCCGAAAGAGATAGATGTGAAATTTTGGGATGGCAAACACAATCGCCAGGGCCTCCTTTTCAATCTGGGAGTAGTTCTGTTGTGCTGCGGTAACGTCTTAGAGGCATAAGTGAGACATTGGTTTTCCGATGTGAAGGGACTGCCCCAATGCCGTACACCGACACATCAGCTGCCACAACCAAGTGGCGATCTGGAGAGAAGGGAATAAGGCTACGGGTGGGCTTCAGCATCGTCTTTAAATGGAGAAAAGCCTGGTCACAGACAGGAGTCCACTCAAAAGTCGCCGAAATGTTGTAACCACGACAGGAACGGTCGCGGGGTTGCCGCTAACGAAAACGCGGCGGGAACGAACGGGAGCAGTAAGACACCAAGAACGACAACAAGGTACTAAGCAACGGGGTCACAAGAGATAACTGCACGAAATAAAAACAACGTCCACTCATAAGCGGGAAGTAAGCACACGCAACATAAACACAAAGTCTGTAAGTGAGATATGAACCAACTCAAGGCGAATACCAGACTGCCTCGCTAAGTGAGAGGCAGCAGCCTAAATACACGACAAGGTATGTCGCTATTGGCCGCTGGGACCACGTGCTCCACAGTGGCGCCCTCACGTTAGACTCGGGGCCAGGAGCACGTGCAGCCAAAGCTTACGGCGCGACAGCTGCAGAGACCTCTAGTGATCATCGAGTTCCATCCCGTCTGGCGCAGATTCGAAACCCATGGCGCTCGGTACCAGATTATTATCCATGTCTATGGCAATAGTATTGACATTTGTCTTGTAATCCTTCCAGAACGACCTTAAGAATATAGGACATGAATTTATTTGATGGCAGGAAATGAAATACTTTAAATGACCTGTGCAAAATACAGTACAGTACTGATATTGTGCCTGGAAATGGACTAGATGTGACACCTTTCCCACCTAATAATCAACTGATGACCTGTGAGATGAACATCCTTGCCTCAAGGACAACCTTTGTCTCGAAAATTTATCAGTAAACCGACTGAATTCCAGTGTTTTCATAACATACTCTGATATTAGTAATACAGCCTTCAATGGCAATACAAATAAGAATGGAACATCATCATCTTCAACTTCTATTGCTCCCAGACCATCTGAATTGTCAAACAATCATGTATCACACTCTGTGTGTTTATCTCCTCTTGAATGTAGAAGAAGGAGAAAAAATTATGTTCAGTATGAATCGAGGATGGGTGATTCAACTCTGTCTCATACTGAAAGGCCCCTCACGTGATCGGGGAAAAGTCCATTGGGATCGTAGTATCCCGTTCTTCTGAAGTCATTTGAACCAGCCTTATTAGTTTGTTGGGTATTCCTGCCTCTTGTCTTGCCTTCTAGAGTTGATTCCCTTCGATATTATCATAAGCTTTTTTGAAATCAATAAGCAGGTGGTGGAAATCTCGTCGTTTTTACTCAAGTTATTAGTCGGCCAGCAATGAATTTTCCTAATACTTTATATACCGTGCAGAGCAGTGCAGTTCCTCTATAATTCGCACAGTCAGCTTTGCCATGTTCCTTATGAGTAGAGCAGAGTGTTGCTGTATTCCATTATTCCGCCACATTTTCTTTGCACCATATTTCCACTATAATCCCATGTAAAACCCTTATTAGTTTTTCTCCGCCATATTTTATCATTTCTGCTGTAATATTGTCTTCTCCCGGAGCTTTACTGTTTTCAAGAGTCTTAATACTACCTCTAACTTCTTCCATTGTATGTTCTCGACTGATTTCTGATACTCCTCTCCTCTGTTTAACTCCTGCTCCACCTCTTCCACGATACCAGCATAAACATTACCTTCGTATTCCGTTTCTGTATTCAGTAGTTCACTAAAATACTGCACCCATATCATTAAAATCTGATTTTTTCCTCTAATCAGAGCAGTTTCCCGTAATGATAAAGAGGGAAACCTGAGTTAGAAACCTTTCTTTATATCTTTCACCCTCATATAGATTTTCCTTGTTCCGTGAGCAATTTTTCCTGTTCTAACCAATCAATCCACTGTTTTTCAAATTCCCTCTTTTTCCTCTTGCATTACTTACGTACTTCCCTTCTCTTGTCCTGGTGTTCTTTTACAGCATTCTTCTTATTGTCTCATTCCTTTCTTCTGTCTTCCTCCTACAACCCTCATGAAACCAGTCCTGGGATCTCGACTGCTTCTTTCTACTCTGTACAATTCCAGCTGTCTCATGTGGTACACCTTTGACCATTTCCGATCTTTCTACAATACCCTCTCTTGCCTGATCTTTGGTTTCATTAAGTCTATTTGTCAAAATAGTTTTGTACTATTGTATTGTATTTTCATCATTTCTTAACTTGGCGACTGTGGAATTTAATGTGGAGATGCTTTCTTCACTACAACTAGTTTTAAGCGTAGATTTAAAAAAAGTTCCTGTGTTACTGGTAAAAAATTGTAAAAAAATATTCTCAACCATGTTACTGTTGTAGCATGTAAATCTGCATCGGAATAGAAGAGTCAAATTGTACCTATCGAATACTATATTGTACCTCAAAAACTACTCTGTACCTCAAGAATTATATTGTACCTTAACAACTATGTTGTATTGTGTCAATTGAATAAACGCAAAAAATTCGTCACCATACCTCTTTATTGTTACTATTTACAAAATAAAACATAAAACGGCTGTCTGGCCACAAATGACATATGTTTTGCTGAATATGAGTTTTATTAAGAAGGTGAAGTTTAAGACGGAAGATAACAAAATATATTGAATATCTGCATGGAATTATGCCTTTCACGCAGCACGAATTGGGTTATGGGAGCAGGAGGCACGCAAGCCTCTACCACGCCGTAGCGGAGAAGCGAGGCAACTGTCCCCCAATTGAAGCAGCTGATCGCCGCCATTTGCAGGGATGAATCCTTAGTACTGGGGTTGTGATTTGAAGTATATGAGACGCAACAAGAGCAAATTGAAGCACAAATTAAACACATGTTTGTTTAAGAAAGTACTGAGTATTCGAGTCTATTTTAAAAGTATGCTTAAATGAATGAAGTTTCCCAATTTCCGAAATACGTCTGCATAGAGACGCGAAATTTAAGAATGTAAGGCTCTTTCCTCACAAGGTGGAGCGAGTTTACATCGAGTTATTTGCATTTGATAATTACTGAGGCTTTTAAAGTAGCAGACAGGACGATTATTATTTAATTCACGTAATTTTCCTGTCAGGTCCTGTTTGCTTTTTGCCGATTACTGTCTACATTTTGCACGCTTACTTTTGTTTAGCACAGTATTGTCTACACTCGAATTTTGGTATGATTAATGGTAGTAACCCATATCACTTTAAATACCCTAAGAATTTCATTCGCACATTAGTTTTTAACACTGATAGAACCTCTGAAAGTGGTTGAGTTTGCAACATTTGATCAAATACACTCCTGGAAATTGAAATATGAACACCGTGAATTCATTGTCCTAGAAAGGGGAAACTTTATTGACACATTCCTGGGGTCAGATACATCACATGATCACACTGACAGAACCACAGGCACATAGACACAGGCAACAGAGCATGCACAATGTCGGCACTAGTACAGTGTATATCCACCTTTCGCAGCAATGCAGGCTGCTATTCTCCCATGGAGACGATCGTAGAGATGCTGGATGTAGTCCTGTGGAACGGCTTGCCATGCCATTTCCACCTGGCGCCTTAGTTGGACCAGCGTTCGTGCTGGACGTGCAGACCGCGTGAGACGACGCTTCATCCAGTCCCAAACATGCTCAATGGGGGACAGATCCGGAGATCTTGCTGGCCAGGGTAGTTGACGTACACCTTCTAGAGCACGTTGGGTGGCACGGGATACATGCAGACGTGCACTGTCCTGTTGGAACAGCAAGTTCCCTTGCCGGTCTAGGAATGGTAGAACGATGGGTTCGATGACGGTTTGGATGTACCGTGCACTATTCAGTGTCCCCTCGACGATCACCAGTGGTGTACGGCCAGTGTAGGAGATCGCTCCCCACACCATGATGCCGGGTGTTGGCCCTGTGTGCCTCGGTCGTATGCAGTCCTGATTGTGGCGCTCACCTGCACGGCGCCAAACACGCATACGACCATCATTGGCACCAAGGCAGAAGCGACTCTCATCGCTGAAGACGACACGTCTCCATTCGTCCCTCCATTCACGCCTGTCGCGACACCACTGGAGGCGGGCTCCACGATGTTGGGGCGTGAGCGGAAGACGGCCTAACGGTGTGCGGGACCGTAGCCCAGCTTCATGGAGACGGTTGCGAATGGTCCTCGGCGATACCCCAGGAGCAACTGTGTCCCTAATTTGCTGGGAAGTGGCGGTGCGGTCCCCTACGGCACTGCGTAGGATCCTACGGTCTTGGCGTGCATCCGTGCGTCGCTGCGGTCCGGTCCCAGGTCGACGGGCACGTGCACCTTCCGCCGACCACTGGCGACAACATCGATGTACTGTGGAGACCTCACGCCCCACGTGTTGAGCAATTCGGCGGTACGTCCACCTGACCTCCCGCATGCCCACTATACGCCCTCGCTCAAAGTCCGTCAACTGCACATACGGTTCACGTCCACGCTGTCGCGGCATGCTACCAGTGTTAAAGACTGCGATGGAGCTCCGTATGCCACGGCAAACTGGCTGACACTGACGGCGGCGGTGCACAAATGCTGCGCAGCTAGCGCCATTCGACGGCCAACACCGCGGTTCCTGGTGTGTCCGCTGTGCCGTGCGTGTGATCATTGCTTGTGCAGCCCTCTCGCAGTGTCCGGAGCAAGTATGGTGGGTCTGACACACCGGTGTCAATGTGTTCTTTTTTCCATTTCCAGGAGTGTATTTGACCTTTTACGAAGTATAATCACCACCTGACAACACATGTTAAGTATCTAAACGCAATTATTCGACCTACATCTGATTCATACTTAATATATACTTGATTGCCTTGGTAACCTGGAAAACGAACGTTCAAAATTATACACACTGACAGTATTTCCACACTATTTAACCTAGGCCTATATTGCACGATTTCCAGGACACCATACCTTTTTCAAATGAGTTGGAAATCCAAATACTGTCGGTATAGCATCGTTCGTCAGTTGACATCTATTTACATAACTTTCCATGCAACAATTCTCTTCAAAATGGAGAGAGCACAGCAAATAATTTGCTGTCGGTTGGAAGTTCTCTCTCAGAGTAGCAACTATCCATTTCCGATTTAGAAAATCATTTCTAAGGGGAAACCTAAACAAAAACAAACGCTCATGATGTATACAGTATTTTCATGCAGAAACAATACAGGTAATAGAAAGTAACAAACAACCAGAAATGACTGACCTGTGAAATGTAACATTGTTTCCGTCTTCGTCTTTGCTTCCATTATATTGTTACAATTAAATGCATCACACGGACGAACCATGTTTACGCACTGTTTCCTGCAAATGGCGGCTTCTATCACGCTCAATGTGGGGACGCGACACTAGCGCCAATGCGCGGTCTAGTTTTTATTTAGTAAGTCCATGGAGTCTATGGAGGCACGTGAACCTGTCCGATTCCAAAGACATACAGCAGACATGTCTAAAATTATATCTTTGGTGCTTGAAGAAACTCACAGACGTAGTATCTGGTTAAAAATGTACATTGTCAAAGCGGGAACAGTGTTGAAAAAAGAACACAGAGGTTGTAAAGTAAAAAATCATCTATTTCTCATCCAACTTAAAAGTAATTTTACATTTCCATAAGCAAACACATCTTCTTCTGCTTCTTGAGTCGATGGAGAGCAGGACACCCGTAGAATTCCAGGTCTTGAATAGCAACAAACTTGAGGATTCGACGCATCCATGAGATCTTATCCTACCCCTTCAAGCAGATGATGGTATCTGTGTGGCTGAATAATCGAAGCGACGTCACCATATCTTTATAGGCTATGCCAGGATCATCCCACTGAATTCCAGTGGTAAAAACGTGTTAACTGCTTTGCACTGTTCTGTGTCTTAGCGCACTTCACACCCTTGAAAGACGTCGGTGACGCTTTATTTGCTGAGAATGTCTCTACTGTTACTGCATCTTCTCTGTCCGCTACGAATGCAACGTCTTTAAATATGAACTGCCTACGGTCACCATCATAGAAACCCTGAGTGTCTGCAGTGATGTTCACGCCTTCAGATGCCATTTTAGAATGCTCTAGGTATGGTGCAGCACCTGTTCATTTATACACCTCGTTGCACAACGCCTGTAAGCGGGCAGTAGTTGATCACACAGTCATGTGGAACTAGTGCATACACTGCAGTGTGTTCTGGGAAATCTGCTGAAGATTTAAATTCAATACATGCATCTGGTCGAGATGTAATTATCTCGTTCTGTTTCGAGCGGTCTATTACGATGATCGGTGATAGCTCTTTGAACTTCTGTGGACCGAGTACACATTCCCTTCTTTTCATGGTTAGAAACCTAATATACATGTGCTATGCTGGACTGTATAAATTTCGTCCCACTGCAGGTGTAAATTGTCATATGGGTAGAATTCTAAATTCAGGTAGACTATGGCGTTAGTTAACCTGCAGTTGCCCAATGCAGTGGAATCATTTGATATATTCCCTCTTCTGTCAGTCTGAAAATCAAGTATGATGAATCTAGGTGTCTGTAGATGTGAATAAATTTTAATACCCCATTTAGTCTGCTTGCAGTCGGTAGAACTGGATACTCGAAAACCTCCCAAGAGAGAAATATTAGTGACAGAAATGTATTGGAATTCAGGACTTTTAAAAACTTCAAACGCTCCTCGTCTGATACGCTGATGTGGAGTATTTTCGATGTTATCTTGCTAATTGTCATCATACTCTCCTCTTGACCTTCTTGAATGTATGAGTTATTATCCGATGCACTCCGTACCAGAATGAGTTCCTGTTTAGCATTATAATAATCTGCCTCATGTCCTAAAAGTAGCCCATAAGCATTTTTAGAGGAATGCATGCGGAAAATCGCTTGTACTCTGCAGCTGGTCTACCCTCCAGATCGTCTATGAATCATCCCACATTTTCTAAAGCATTGACGCAGTCCTTCCCTGTTGTTAATCCATTCATTATTCAGAAGAGTATTGATGGAATTGCTGGCCCTGTGGAATCCTGATTTCGTGTGCATAATGGAACTTTGCTTTTGGAAACCAATAGTGATTTTGAAGCTCAACAACTGTTCATAGATTCTCTCCTCCATGTCTATCCTGTTTATGCTGAGGCCCACCGAACACTGAATTCTTCGTGTGGTGTTATTTACACCTCGCTGCTTGATGATCTGACCGAGGGAGAAATCTAACTTACGTCTGTGATCAGGACTTCACTGCAGTGCATCGAGTAATGAAAAAGATTGATGCCACCTTAGTTCCAACCTGCACCCCCTTTTCTCACTTTTGGTCGAGTATTGCTTCCATTGAAGATCAAAGTAGGCTATAAGGTCATTACAGTCAGACAGTATATTCCAAACCCGATGCTTTGCTGCCAGTGTCAACGTTACAACCACGCTCGAATTTCCTGTAGAAACACAGCCAAATGTGTTACTTGTGGTAGCGATACACACGAAAGCAGTTGCCCGCCTCCTCCTCCCTACTGCATCAATGGTAACAGAGACCGTGTCGCCTCATCCGGAGAATTTTACATATATCTCGATGAGCGGGCAACCCAGGAGATCTGGGTGGAGGAAAAAGTAGTTTACTCTGTGACATGCACGATTTTGGCAACTCGAAAGCCCCGTGTTTTAGCATCTAGCACTTACGGTACTGTTCTTGCTACACCTCGTTGCACGAAGGATATCCCATGCAGCCTTGCGACCTCAAATTCAGCAGTGTGGTTACCAAGTCGCCCAGTGTCGCGGTAGCGTCCCAATCTCCCTCCCAGCTGTGCAGCAAGTCACCAAATCTTCGCCCACGGCAATGAAAACCCACGCCCCATAACCGGCGCGCCAGAAAGAACAAAAGGAACATTCACGCAAAGACTTCTTACCTCCTTCCAGCCACAAAACCGATTAATCTACGAATCGCAAAGGCTCTAAGAAAATCAGATAACGGTCTTCCCTTCGCCGACTCTAAGGTCGTCTTCAAAGGTGTCGGCGCGAGATAGCCTCACCCGGCCGACCTCTGTTTCGCCAATGCGCACCACCAAAAGTTTTTCTGCCCTGGAATCCGCAGGCCGACCCAGAGAGACTGCCGATGACTCTGTAGATCCACCATCTTCTGCACCCTGCAGCAGTGAGTCTTCTGAGACGTAGTGCGCCTTTTATCGCACACCAGCTCTTTGGCGTCACATTATCGATTACCTGGCTGTACTAGGATCTTCGGTTCTGTTGTGATCTCGCGGGTGTGTCTCACGCTCGTGGCAGTTGGTGTTGGACTCGCGGCGAGGTGCAAGGACGTGCTTGCGTGAACGAAAGAGGAAGACATGCGTGCTCGGCCAGCAGCGGAACGGCGGGTCTACCTCGTAAGGCGTCCCGAGTTTCTGGTGGACCTGCCTGATGTCAACTCCGGGCACTGTTCGTTGCATCGCTTTGGTGCCTGATTTCTTGGAGAGACCTATCCCTGCAGACCATCTCGAACAACGCTCTCCATCGAAGGTGTAAGTGATTTTGGTGCCTTCGTTTCGTTGAACGATTTGCGTTGCAGCGAGTGTACTTGTTGCTTGGTAGTCCTCATGTACGTCTTGTTGAAGTACGAGCAGCCGTCAGAGTGTGTAACTGCATGGAGACCAGCACCTACTATTTCCTTTTAAAAATCCACTAGTTGGATTACCATTAAGAAGGTGATTAGCTGGAAGGTGTGTGTAATTTTTTTGATTTTTTTGTTTTGTTTTTTGGGACAGTATCCAGAAGTTTGTGTATTGTCTGTATCAGATTTTCACTGTATTTTGATTGCCATCAAATCGACGTACCTGTGTATGGCTGGAAAATTTGAGTCACTTCTATTGAAAGCGCTTACTCAATTATTAGTAAACACTCGTATCTTGTAAAGCTAGTCATTTGTACGTAGTTCCTTTATATACGTGCATTTATTTGAAAGCACTCACTCAGTTATTAGTAAACCTACATCTACATCTACTTGGTTATTCTGCTATTCAGAATAAAGTGTCTGCCAGAGGGTTCAATGAACCACCCTCAAACTGTCTCTGTACCGTTCCATTCTCGGACGGCACGCGAGAAAAACGAGCACATAAATTTTCCTGTGCGAGCCCTGATTTTACTTATTTTATTGCGATGATCATTTCTCCGTATGAAGTTGGGTGCCAACAGAACGTTTCGCAATCGGAGCAGAAAACTGGTGATTGCAGTTTCATGAGAAGTTCCCGTCGCAACGAAAAACGCCTTTGTTTTAATGATTGCCATTCCAATTCCCTTATCATATCTGTGGCACTATCTCACCTATTTCGCGATAACACAAAAAGAGCTGCCCTTTTTTGCACCTTTTCGATGTCATCCACCAGTCCCACCTGATGCGGATCCCACACCGCACAGCAATAGGGTGGACAAGCGTTATGTAAGCAGTCTCTTTAGTCGGCCTGTTGCACCTTCTAAGTGTTCTGCCAATGAATCGCAGTCTTTGGTTTGGTCTACACACAATATTATCTACGTGATTGTTCCAATTTAGGTTATTTGTAACTGTAATCCGTCAGTATTTATTTGAATTTACAGCCTTCAGATTTGTGTGACTTATCGCGTATTCGAAATTTAGCTGATTTCTTTTAGTACTCATGTCGATAACTTCATACTTTTCCTTATTCATGGTAAATTGCCACTTTTCGCACCATACAGATATCTTATTAAATTATTTTGCAAGTCGTTTTGAGCATCTGATGACTTAACAAGACGGTAAATGACAACATCATCTGCAAACAAACTAAGACGGCTACTAAGATCGTGTCCTATGTCGTTAATATAGATCAGGAACAATAGAGGGCCTATAACACTTCCTTGGGGAACGCCAGATTTTACTTCTGTTTTACTCGATGATTTTCCGTCTATTACTACGAACCGTGACCTTCCTTACAGGAAATCACGAATCCAGTCGCAGAACTGAGGCGATACTCCGTAGGCACGCAGTTTGTTTAGAGGACGCTAGTGAGGAACGCTGTCGAAAGCCTTCTGGAAATCTAAGAATATGGAATCAATTTGACATCCCCTGTCGATAGCACTTATTACTTCATGAGTATAAATAGCTAGTTGTGTTTCACAAGAACGATATCTTCTGAAAACGTGCTGACTATGTGTCAATAAATCGTTTTCTTCGACGTACTTCGTAATGTTCGAATACAATATATGTTCCAAAACCTTACTGCAAATCAACGTTAGTGCTATAGGCCTGTAATTCAGCGGATTACACCTACTTCCCTTTTTGGGTATTGGTGTGACTTGAGCAATTTTCCAGTCTTTCTGTGAGCGAGTGATTGTATATAATTACTAAATATGGAGCTATTTTATCAGCATACTCTGAGAGGAACCTGACTGGTATATAATCTGGACTGGAGGCCTTGCTTTTATTAAGTGATTTAAGCTGCTTCGTTACTCCGAGGATATCTACTTCGATGTTTCTCATCTTGGCAGTCATTCTTGATTGGAATTCAGGAATATTTGCTTAGTCTTCTTTGGTGAAGGAGTTTCGGAAAACCGTGTGTAATAACTCTTCTTTAGTGGCTCTGTCATCCGTGACTTCACTGTGAAGGTATTGATTGCGTCTTGCCACTGGTGTCCTTTACGTATGACCAGAGTCACTGTGGGTTTTCTGCCAGATTTCGAGACAGAATTTCGTTGTGGAAATTATTAAAAGCATCTCGCATTGAAGTACGAGCCATATTTAGAATTTCTGTAAAACTGTGCCAATCTTGGGGATTTTGCATTCATTTGAATTTGGCATGCTTTTCTCGTTGCTTCTGCAACAACGATCTGACCCGTTTTGTGTACCATGGGGGATCAGTACCATCACTTATTAATTTATGTGGTATATCCCTCTCAATTGCTGTCGATACTATCTCTTAGAAAACATTCGACAACTTTTCTACACTTACATGATCAGATCGGCTCGGCAGTAAAGGCTCGTATTCTATAAAAGGCCATCATTTGTACGTAGAATTTTATATGCGTGCATTTATTTAAATGTTTATTGATCTCTTAAGTTATATTAATTGATGTTTGGTTGGTGTTTGCCATGTCTTCTGCGGTCTGTTTGTGTTCCAGTATCCTGCGAGTTGGGGTGGGTGGAAGCTGTGACGTGCCGTCTAATGGGAAGTGACTCCCGGTTGGGCCCCGTGCTTTAGATGTGGTTTAGGACGGCTGGTCTGCTGCTTCCAGCATTTTAAGTTAAGTCATGTTTTGCCCAGGGCAGCCTGGCATCACTGCCCGTTTGGTAAACATTTAACGTGTTTCATTTATATTTAAAGAAAATAGGTTTTTTAACTTGCTTGGAATTAATTGTATTAAATTGTAACTTTGATGCTGCTTGTGTTATTTGGCTTCTTAACGAACTGGTCTGCGTTTCATAAATCACTTTTATATTGCAAATTATTGCTGCTTTAAATAACTTATCTGTGCAACATTTCTTTAAATCACCTTCTGATTGTAATTCATTGTTCGTTTAAGTATTGAAAGT
Organism: Schistocerca serialis cubense; assembly: GCF_023864345.2. Lineage (NCBI taxonomy): Eukaryota > Metazoa > Arthropoda > Insecta > Orthoptera > Acrididae > Schistocerca > Schistocerca serialis. The sequence goes on along the minus strand of NC_064638.1, from coordinate 62,555,559 downwards.
TCTGTGGCTCATCTCTTTAAGTCAGTTTTCATAACTGTAATTTGTTGCCTTACTTGAGAAGCAAGCTATCTGTGATATTTTGGTATTCTCTTTAAGATGGCCACGTGTTGATTGTCTCTTAGCTGTTATAAATATCGTCTTTGAATAAATTGTTAATTTATTGATTAGGTAGTTGTGGTGTTTAAGGAGTGACATTATAGGGGCCTTGACCTTCAGTGCTAAGTGTAGCCCTCATCCCCACTTCGTCAGTCACACCTTTGAAGGCTGGCACTCGGTAGTCGCTGAGGTGATAACCGTTCACTTTTTCCCTCTCCCCTTTCCCCATCATAACTCTGCTCCAATGGAATGTTCGAGGCTTTAGATCCAACAAGGAGGCATTATGACTGCTCTTTGAATCCCAGCATCCACTTGTTTTCTGCCTCTAGGAAACAAAATTTCGACCGCGCGAATCTTTTGATCTCTCACGCTTCTTTCCGGGTTGCTTTGACCTTCCCTCTGAGGATGGAATTCCATCTCGTAGGGGAGATACGCTTCCTCATCAGGGATGACGTTGACAGTCAAACCATCTCACTGAACACCTGATTACAAGCTGTCGCAGTTCGCATTTTCATTCCTCGCCTCACCTATTCTCTTTGCACGTCTACATCCCTCTGTCATTCAGTGTCACAAGGGCAGACTCCCTCCAGCTTATTGGTCAACTCCATCACCCCTTTTTGCTGCTCAGTGGCTTAAACGCACACCATCCACTATGGGGCTCATCCAGAACCTTTCCAAATGCTGCCTTCTCGGCTGACCTTCTGAATCACCTCAACCTTATCTGCCTTAACACCGGAGCACCCAAGTTCCCTTCAGAACCCACGCACACCTATTCCCATTTTGACCTCCCGTTCTGCACTGCCGAGCTTTCTCGTCGTTTCAAACGGATAGTTGTCTCTGATACGTAATTTGTGTGTGCTATCAGTTTGCTGACTTCTACTCCACCTATACGTAACCGTAACTGGCAACTTTCTAAGGCTTAATGGAGGTTTTACCGCTCCCTGGCGACATTGGCCAAATAACGTTTCCCAGTTGTGATGATCAGGTAGAATACCTTACAAACGTTATCCTTACCGCCGCAATTCGCCATCCGTCGACGGCGAATTGCATTCGTTAAAAACAGTGCGGTACGCAGTGTCGTAATCCAGTTAGCTTTTCTTTCTATCTCAAAGAATATGACATTTATTAATTAACAGTTCCTCTTCCGTCATGTGGGCCAACCTCCGGCGGTCCTCTGGGACCAAGGTCCATTCCTCACTTTCCGTCTTGAGCGTAGGAGATGTCATTGTGTACCCCACCAATTTCTCCAACACCTTAGGCCGCTATTTTGAGGATTTTCGAGCTGTATCCACTATCGTCCTGCCTTTATCCATCGGAAATGAGTGGAAGCGGCGATGGTGATACACTTCTCCTCTCAAAATCGTGAGTGCTACAATGCCGCCTTTACAATGAGGGAGCTAGATCATGTTCTCACTTCATCCCGATCTTCCGCCCAAGGGCTGGATGATGTTCACGTTCAGATGTTGGAGTACCTTTCTCTTGCAGGCAACCTCTTTCTCCTTTATTCAATCGCGTCTGGGAAGACGGCAAACTTCCCAGACGCTGGCGTTAAGCGACTGTCATACCAATACCAAAGCTCAGTAAGGACAAACACCCTCCTTCTAGCTACCACCCAATTTTTCTCACCAGCTGTGTTTCCAAGGTGATGGAACGTATGGTTCATGCCTGGTTGGTCTGGTGGCTGGAGTCTCGCAATTTACTAACGACTACAATATGTGGATTTAGAGTGCGCCGTTTTGCAGTTGAACATCTCATCAAGTTGTCAAACTACGTCATGACTGATTTTCTGTGGAAATACCAGACTGGCTGTGTTTTTTTTTTTTTTTTAATTTTATTCGGAGAAAGTTCACGGCACTTTATGGAGGGCTGGTATCTCCTTACTTTATACACGTGGGGCCTCCGCGGTCGCTTGCCCCCATTTCCTTTGGGAATTTTTAAAAGATAGAGTTCTCACGGTCCGTGTGGGTTCTGCCCTGTCAGATACGTTTATCCAGGAAAAAGCAGTGCCTCAGGGCTCCTCCAGAGCGTCGTCCTCTTCACTACAGCCACTGACCCCGGCATGGCCTCTCTCCCGCCCACCATTTCTGGCTCCACTTTCGTCAACGACTTTGCGATTTGTTGCAGTTCTCCACCCACCTGTCTCCTTGAGCGGCGTCTTCAGCGATGTTTCGGTCGTGGAGCATCGACAATGTCTTTCACTTTTCCACTGACAAAACCGTTTGTACGAATTTCTGGCGGCGCAACGAGTTTCTTCCACCGTCTTCACATCTTGAGCCAGTTGCCCTACCATCCGCTGAAACTACCAAATTCCTGGGGCTCATGCGTGACAGAAACCTTTCCTGGTCCTCCGACACGTCTTACCTGGATGCCTGCTGCTCCGCAGTGTCCTAGGTGTCCTCAGCAGTACTTCCTGGGGAGCGGATCGGACGACCCTACTCGATTTGTGCAGATCCCTTTGTCCGTTCGAAACTAGATTACCGGTGTTTATGCATCTGCACATCCGTTCAACTTACGTCGCCTAAATACAATCGACCATCATGGAATCCGTTTGATCAATGGCGTCTTTTACACTAGCCCGGTTGAGTGTGTCTGTGCAGAAGCTGGCGAACTACTGCTGTCATACCGGCGTGATCTGCTACTCAGCAGATACGGGTGCCCTCTGTCTACCATGCCCGTCCACCCTTTCTATGCCTCCTTCTTCGATGACTCCTTCGACTACTAGTATGGGGAGCATCCCACTTCTCTTACCTCCTGAAGTTCACTTTCGGCTAGTGCTCCGGCAGCTTAACTTCACGCTCCCTTCCACTTTGCCGATGGGTGTGATCCCGTAACCACCTTTGTTTCGTATGGCGTCTCGTGTTCACCTTCAATTTCATTCGCTTTCTAAGAAAACCACTCTGGATTCGCTGTAAGTCCCTCGACTTTCGCCCAGAACATTGTGTACACTTTCTCTCGGACAGACCATGGTGTCGGGTGTGCCTTCGTAATGGCCACCGACGATTGTCGGTATTAGCTTCTGGAACAGTTCTTAACATTTATAGCAGAGCATCCGGTGACAGGCTTTTAACTGTGTCACTCCTCAGACTCTCTGTGCCCTTCAGAGCCTCTGTGTGCGGTACACAGTCTATCCCTTTGAGCAAGAAGAGGCTTTCTTGGACCTATTGCTCTCTCTAGATGGGGCCCTGTGATGCTTATGTGAGTTCCTGGTCACGTCGTTCTGACGAAAACGAGCCTGCTGACACTGCTGCCAAGGATGCAGTCCTCCTACCTGGGCCCGCTAGTTCTTCCATTCCTTGTGACGGTCTCCGTGTTGCTATCTGCGAGCAGGTGGTCTCCCTGCGGCATCACCGCGGGTCTTCACTTCACGGGAACAAGCTTCGGGCAATTGAGCCTCTCCCGGCGGCTTGGGCGACCTCCTCCCGGTACTCTCTTCGTGAGGAGATCATTTTAGCTGGGTTGCGTTTCAGGCACATATGACCTTTGTTTGTGTTTTGTTTCATGCCGCAAAAACAAATGTCAGTATCACAATCAGCTGCCACATCGCCTACTCCTACAATCAAGCTGATTTGCGTCAGCTCTATCTCGTTACAAAACACAGATCTGCACCGACACACGTCATCTGAAAATATTACGTTGCAGCTTCTAAAGCAACCACAGCCAGTGTGTGATTCTAGAATATGTCGTGTAAAAATTTCACCAGTTATTCTTCATGAGTGTGATTCACATTGTAGTTCCCCACAGATACTGGTAATCTACCGTTATATATAGTTACCAAAATCAATTTGTCACAACACCCTCCAGTGAATGCCACAACACTGTCTAGAAAGCAGTCCTGTATGCTAATATTGACATAGTAGTACTTAATTCTCAGACTGTAATCCTTTGGCAGCACTTTGCATTCCGTAATTTTCACACAAGTCGAGTCTAGTCACAATTGCAGCTGATCCACTTCCCATAACGTGTCGAAGAGAAAGGTTTGACCAAAGTCACCATGAAATATTCATGTTACATACGCATAAGATTTGGCACAAAAGCAGATACGGAGCCATTCAGGTCAGAAAACGCTATCCAGCTTCAAAGTGTCAGGAAAGGGAACAAACATCACGAACTACCATTTCTTCCACATGGCAGCAGTGACCATTCAGGTTTAGAATTTGAAAGCGGTTAATAAATATCCGTTCTAGATTTGCACTACAGTATCTATCTAACTGTGTGACAACTGATCAGCATTATCACTGGCAAACAACTACAGTTACCGACACACAACCTAACATGCTTCCTCTATTCATATAGTCCCTGAATACGGTTTTTCTCGTGATCATTCATGCATCTACATCACAGTATAATACTAATGTCAAGTAAAGCTGTCCTATGTACCCATGGATCAGTCACAGCTCTAACACTGGCTACTATGCTGAAAGTGGCGCAATGTCCACCGTAAATAATATCTCAGACAACTCTGCAAAACCATCCATGCCTGATATGGCACTACACTGGTGTGTTTCAAAGTGTACTATACGAATGCTGTAGTTGATCGTTTATGTGGCGATTATGTCTCCTTGCAATTAAGATTCTCTTCTATTCTGGTTGAGATACATCAAGTACACCACATGTAAATTCTTGAGTATCAGATAAAAAGTGCCCTACATAGAACACCACATATTCTCTGCTCAAAGACTGAATCGTACAGTATCGTTTACAAAGTACCATTGCTATAGTAATGAAATTTGTGTAAGATTTTGAACACTTTCTAAACTGGTGCATAATTTTGCAGAGCCATCAGTAATGCTGACACCAGCCACAAACAGATTCATTCATTTCACATACTGGAGACGTGTGTTTCGTAGGCATGCCTATGACACTAAGGTGCAGATGTGAGCACTATGCCAACGTTGGTGCTGCCACCCATTGGCAGCTCTGTGAAACTGCAGCTACTCTGGGCGGATGCTGAGAGTATGCTACACTACTATCTAAGTTTTGCGTCACCACTTACTAACAATCATATTTCACAGTAGTTGATTGACAGATTAGCGCTTGGTAAATCTTGTGCCCTTTGTCACGGCACAGCAAAGCTAAGCCCGAGTCGAGACATGTTTGAAGCGATATGATAACGACAGATGCAGCTTCTCAGTGTCCCTGGCATGTACTTGCTTTGGCAGTACGTATACTAAAATTCAAAGGATACAGAGAAGATTAGCATGGCCCCTATCGGAGGCGCAAAATCTTGAACCGTTCCACATTGCTTTCGCAACGTCACTCTCTGACGTTAAGATGTCTGAGGATATAACTAGGTGATGAGAGACAAGTTTTGCTTCATATTTGCACTCATTTGTGACTACCTACACCCTACATTTACGCAGGTCTCGTCTACTTACCTTTATTCACAATGTATCATGACAATACTGCCAGCCAACCTTTCACTCACCACAGTGTGCATTACAAACTAGTACTCTAATGGCAAGACAGGAAGCGCTACAAAACCGCAGTTACACTGTGCGCACCGACACAGCTACTCGTCACTGGCTGCACCGAGCTGTGCGGGGGCAGTCGTTCCGGGGTTATCTCTCAACAGATTTGATTTTTCGGGTGGTGGAGAGGCGTACACAGTGCGTTTGTGGTAAGGAGGCGTACAAAACAGGTTTCGGTAGTGTTGATAGAGCAATATATTGAAAAGGTTCTATTATTTGTCTTCATGTAGGGGACTGCTGTCAGCTGACTGGTAACTATGGTACTGATTTTAAGAATTATTCGACATAGACATGAATACATACGACTGAGGAATACTGGGTGAGCCAATTTATTTGTTATAGGATGGGGGAAGAGGCCCACTTCGAATCAGCAGTATCGTCTTGAGTACTGTTGGAGTGGAAGTGTACCTGAGGGCTATTTTTATGTGGTGTGTAGTGTTTCTTCATATGGATATTGGGGTGTGGTTTGTTGGGGAAAGGGGTTGTGGTGTTGCGTGAGGTAGTTTCTGTGTATTTTTGTTTGTTTGTTTGTTTGTTTGTTTGTGGTTTTATGCGTCTGTATGCACTGCTTTCTGGGAGGGAAGGCGTGCCGGTCCCTGGCACGAATCCTCCCGGCAGATTAGTATCGAGGTCCGGTGTGCCGGCCAGTCTGTGGATGGTTTTTAAGGCGGTTTCCATCTGCCTCGGCGAATGTGGGCTGGTTCCGCTTATTCCGATTCAGTTACACTGTGTCGGTGATCGCTGCGCAAACACTGTCTCCACGTACGCGTACACCATAATTACTCTACCACGTAAACATAGGGATTGCACTCGTCTGGTGTGAGACGTTCCCGGGGGGGTCCACTAGGGGCCAAACCGCACAATAACCCTGGGTTCGGTGTGGGGCGGCGGTGGGGTGAGTGGACTGCTGTAGCCTGTTGTTGGGTTGTGTACCACTGAGGGCTGCGGCGGGGACGGAGCCTCTCCGTCGTTTCTAGGTCCCCAGTTCCATACAATACAATGCGTCTGTATATGTGTGTATTTGTTGGAGTGTGAGAGTGAGGGAGGGGGGGACAGGGTGGGGGGGAGAGAGAGAGAGAGAGAGAGAGAGAGAGAGAGAGAGAGAGAGAGAGAGTGAGAGAGAGAGTGAGAGAGAGAGAATAAAAGAATGAACTCCCTCCTACATCTAGACTGATTCCCCCAATATCTAAGTGTAATAAGTTTTGGTTTTTTATGTATATTTTATTCATTTTAAGTGTGGGATTTTTGTTTACTGTTCCTTTCAGTATTTTAAGTATGTTGGTGTTTGGGGTACCAGCTGTTGTTATTGTGGGGGAAGCGTTATAGGTATCCTGGTACAGAAGAGAGGGGGGGGGGGGGAGGGCTTTATTGATATCCTGGTCAAAGGATCAAAGGTGCTGTTCTAGTTTTAATAAACATTGATCCACGTTCCTCCTCCCATGATCTAATTAAGAAACATAAATCACAGCAAGAGATAGATCTAATTAATTTACTTTGATCGACTTGCGCAATGTTCTAGTTTTTATGGCGTTGTGAGGTTTTAATTTTTGGCAGTTTTGAGTGGTCTTTCCATATGTTGCGTACTAATCGTTGTTCTTTTTATTAGTGAATTTTTAATTTCTCCCCGCCCAAAGCCTCCTGTTTCCCGCATTTGTTTTACTAGTTTTATTAGGATTTGTGAATGTTGTGGACCGGGTTTTATTTGTAATTTTGCATGTGTTTTTGTAAATAATATGGTCGCCATCTTGGATACGCTCGAAATGTGTGTTTCCAGCATGATGACGACGTCAATGGTCATAGCACATGGATGCTATCCCTGTCTGTAGTAATATCACTTAAGCATATCTGCCTGTGTCTTCAGTCACTACCCTTCACCTAAAACCGACTGTTACAGTAAATCCGTTGTGCAGGAGCATATTAAAGTGTCCCAGCTTGGGTCACTTCCACAGTAAGTCAGTTGATTATACTCAAACTGATTGTGACAATAATTTGATTTTTATGTTCACAAATATAAGTTTTGCGATCGGTTAGCAGTTCAAAACAAATACCAAAAAAGTGCTTATTGAAAATGAAGGAATGACTTCTTTGACAATTTAAAGTTCATGGAAAACAACAAAAGTAAACCTCTGTGTGAGATTATCTTCGGGAAAGTTTACAGCTCACGGTCTAGTGGTTAGCATTGCTGCCCCTGGATCACAGTGTCCCTGGCTCGATTCCCGGGCGGGTCAGGGATTTTCTCCGACCGGGGACTGGGGGTTTCTGTTGTCCTTATCATTTCATCATCATTCTGGAAGATCCGAGACTGGAATTGAAAAGATTTGGAACTTGTACTGGCGCTGATGACTACTATGTTAAGCGCCCCACAAACCAACGTCATCATCATCGTCTTCTGGAAAGTTCTCTGCAGACGAGACAGACTACCTTCTTAGACATCAATGGTAGGCATCTCACGAGTGGTTCCAGGAGTTCCAACCGGAGCTGCAGGTTATGATGCGCAGTCGTCCCTGGTGGCAAGGGCTGCGTCGAGTCCAGTTGGTGGCGTGGTGCTGGCGACCTCGTTACTCTGCTGGCGGTGATGGAACTGCGAGGAGAGCTGTACCCATGTGGGTGGCTAACTACCAGATAGCTACTGGTCTAGCAGTGTGTGCCCAAATTGGCGGAGGAAAGGCGTGGCCGATGCAGCAAAAGGCCATAGATGGGGCGGCCTCTACTGTTCTTACACGCGACCTCTGAAGTAGCCTGCTTCTTGCAGGTCACGCGAAATTCGGCTGACTTTGGCTGGTGCACCTACAGGGCTGGAGCGATACCCGCATAGCGATGGCATTTTGAGGGTTGGCGGTGTTGCAGGAGACCATAGAAACACGCCACATATCATGTTTAAATTTCACTGGTTACTCTCCACGAGTGTCATTCACATAGTAGTTCCCACAGATACTGGCAATCTACCATAGTATTCGGTTGCCAAAATCTGTTTTTTACAACACTCACCCAATGAATGCCACAATATTCTCTGGAAAGTAGTCCAGTAATCTACTATTAACGTAGCAGTTCTTAGTCCTCAGACAGTAATCCTTTGGCAGCAGTCTGCATTTCATCAGTGTCATCCAAGTCGAGTCTAGTCACAACTGCAGCTGATGAACCGCTCATACCGCGTCGAAGATAAAGATCTGACAGAACTCCGCTTCCAATATCCGTGTGTTACAAATGCATAAGCTCTGTGACAAAAGCAGATACGGAGCCACTCAAGTCACAAAACGCAACCCAGCTTCAAGGTTTCAGGAGAGGAAACAAACACCATGAACTACCATTTCTGGCACATGCCACACGTAGCCTCTCAGTTATGAACCGGTTTCAAATACTAAACCTACCATTCTCCAGTTTTCACGTAATGTGGCAGTACTCAAAACAAGTGCTAATAGCATACGAACATAAGGAACAAATACCACACAGATCTGTAAGTCCTCAGTATTGGTGATAAGTTGAGAAAATGGTCCCGAAACACATGTGCTACAAAACGCCACTGTTTCCTGCGCATGTACCCCGACATCAATATGGGATATGATCACCATGCACAAGTACACAGGCCACACAACGGGTTGTCCTACTCTGGATCAGGTGGTCGAGCAGCTGCTGGGGCATAGCCGCCCATTCTTGCACCAGTGCCTGTCGGAGCTCCTGAACTGTCGTAGGGGTTTCAAGACGTGCAGCGATACGTCGACCGAGAGCATCCCAGACATGCTCGATGGGGTTTAGGTCTGGAGCACAGGCAGGCCACTCCATTCGCCTGATATATTCTGTTTCAACGTACTCCTCCACCATGGCAGCTCGGTGGGGCCGTGCGTTATCATTCATCAGGAGGAAGGTGGCACCCACTGCACCCCTGAAAAAAGCAGACATACTGGTGTAAAACGATGTCCCAATGCACCTTACCTGTTACAGTTCTTGCCTGGCCAGCCGGTCGTAATGAATCTGAGAAGTTTAGATAGGACTTTGTCTTGAGCTGTACGTTTGACGAAGAGTTTTGCATCCAGCGGAAGCTGAGCCAGTGGGTCCTTCTAGTTGGCAGCAGATGGCCGGCGTCCGCGTCAAATGCTGGATCGTTCTCTGCCGGGAACCGAGGCGTGAAGTCCGCGTTCACGTGTCGTGCTGATGAGCGGTACTGTATGTCGTAGTTATACTCTGCCAGGATTAGGGCACATCGCTGAATTCGGCGACCGTTCTGGTGGGTATGTCGGCAGACGTTTGGAACAGTGGTACCAGAGGCTTGTGGTCCGTCTGCAACACAAAATGTCGTCCATACAGGTATTCGTGGAACTTTTTCACTCCGAATACTATAGCCAAAGTTTCTTTCTCTGTTTGGCTGTAATTGTGTTGTGAGAGACTGTGAGACAAACGCTATGGATGTTTCCAGACCATTGATCACATGGGAAAGGACTGCTCCGACCCCATAATCGGAGGCGTCTGCTGCTAGTACCAGCTGGTGTGTCGGATCGTATGCACAAAGACATGTAGTTTTCAAGAGTGCCTTCTTTAAAGCCTGGAAATCATTGTCACACTAAGATGACAAGTGTCATTTTACGCCCTTGCGGAGAAGGTGGTGTAGTGGTTCCGCTATTGCAGCAGTGTGGGGAATATACCGCCTGTAATAATTAATTTTCCCCAACACTGATTTAAGCTGTGTGGTATCCGTGGGTGGCGTCAGTTTCTGGAGATCCTCTATGTACGCCGGATTGGGTTGTATGCCTGAAGAACTAAATATGTGACCTAAGTATTCCACTTGTGGCACCCCAAGAACGAACTTCTCCAAGTTACATTTGAGATTTGCCTCTCGAAATACCGCAAATACTTCCGAAAGGGTCCATATGAGCTCCGTTGTGTTCCGGTCTGTGACAATGATGTCGTGCAAATAATTTTCCGTGCCCGAGTGTGGTGGATCAGTTGTTCGATGAACCGCTGGAAAATCGCCGGAGCACTAGAGATTCCGAATGCGAGGCGATTATGTCTAAACAACCCAAAGGGCATGTTTATTACTAGTTTTTCTTGTGTCTCTTTCTCTATCGGTAGCTGTAGGTATGCGTCTTTCAATTATATTTTCGCCAAGATTTTTCCTCCAACGAGTCGAGTGACAATTTCTTCGATCGTTGGAATAGGGTAGGATTCGATGACTGTCTGTGCGTCGATGGTGCGTTTGAAGTCACCGCAGATTCTGATCGCCCCATTCGGTTTCTCTTTTGTGACGATTGGCGATGCCCATCTCCTGGTTGCTATGGGAGATACGATTCCTTCATCCTGTAGTCTCTGTAGTTCCAGTTTTAGTATTTCGCGGAGTGCGTATGGTACTGGGCGGCTTTTCCAGAATTTCGGAACCGCCTGGGGTATAAGTGCAATGCTTGCTTGAAAATAACGTGCCCTGGCTGTTGAAAAACAGAAGGAAACTTTTCCTGAAAGTGCGCCGTCAGTTCTTGGTGTGGGACGACATTAATTGCCGGATCCGCGTCGTGAATTTGCATTCCGAGGGTGTGAAAGATGTCCAGACCAAGAATGTTCGTGGCAGTTGAGAACCACCAGAATGCGGCCTGTGACTGTTTGACGTCCGTAGCTGATCTGCGTTGTGAAAGCGCCATTGACCGGAATGGTATAGTTAGTGAAGCTCTTGAGCGTAATCGTAAATGAGCTGACAGCAGGGGAGCCTAATTTTTCATACGTCGGTTCATTGATGATTGTTACTGCCGGCCCTGTGTCGGTTTGCAGCTTGATGTCCTGCTCGTGAACTTTGACCGTTACGAACATCTTGTGAGGCGAGGGTGGCATCAGTGCGTTGACTATCACGACGTCCTGTGGTTCCGAACCCATGCCAGAAGCAGTATCATGCGTGAGGTCCACATCCATTTTATCGGGTGAACGACAGACTTCTGCCTTGTGACCCGTAAGTCCGCATGCTGTACATCGAGCTCTGCGGAACCTGTAGGCTTGTCTACTGTGCTTGATAAAGCAATACTTTCTGCACGGGAGAGGCTGTCTGCGCTGTTCTAATTGTGGTCTGCGCCTAACATTAGTCGTTGTGACGCTGTTACTTCGATGCGGAGGAACCGATGTGCTGAAATAAACTAATACCGGTTCCTGTGTGGCCCCAACCGAGCGCTGCGATTGCTCAAAGGCTCGCATGATTGGTAGAGAAGATTCTAAGCTTGGGTGCCTAAGTGAGCCGTGTATCGACTCGCGCTACACCTTGTGTTTAGATTGCATTGGTTTTCCTTTTCTTCCCCTGACATTTTTGTTTGAAATGTTGTCTGTCATTAAGTGGCTGCTTGGTTCTCTTTTCCCTCTGCTATCGATGTCTGCGTTTTTGCTTCCGGGAAACTGCTAAGGAGGAAGTGAGATCTTTGACCGGTGGTAACTTCGTGTGGTGGCGCGGAAGTAAGGGCGTGGCGGCAGAGAGAGTGTGGTGGACACAGGAGGGCAGTGTGGCTCTCCAGCGCGAAGCAGGCGTGGTCGGTTGTACCGAGTCGCCACGTGATGTACACTCCTGGAAATTGAAATAAGAACACCGTGAATTCATTGTCCCAGGAAGGGGAAACTTTATTGACACATTCCTGGGGTCAGATACATCACATGATCACACTGACAGAACCACAGGCACATAGACCCAGGCAACAGAGCATGCACAATGTCGGCACTAGTACAGTGTATATCCACCTTTCGCAGCAATGCAGGCTGCTATTCTCCCATGGTGACGATCGTAGAGATGCTGGATGTAGTCCTGTGGAACGGCTTGCCATGCCATTTCCACCTGGCGCCTCAGTTGGACCAGCGTTCGTGCTGGACGTGCAGACCGCGTGAGACGACGCTTCATCCAGTCCCAAACATGCTCAATGGGGGACAGATCCGGAGATCTTGCTGGCCAGGGTAGTTGACTTACACCTTCTAGAGCACGTTGGGTGGCACGGGATACATGCGGACGTGCATTGTCCTGTTAGAACAGCAAGTTTCCTTGCCGGTCTAGGAATGGTAGAACGATGGGTTCGATGACGGTTTGGATGTACCGTGCACTATTCAGTGTCCCCTCGATGATCAGCAGTGGTGTACGGCCAGTGTAGGAGATCGCTCCCCACACCATGATGCCGGGTGTTGGCCCTGTGTGCCTCGGTCGTATGCAGTCCTGATTGTGGCGCTCACCTGCACGGCGCCAAACACGCATACGACCATCATTGGCACCAAGGCAGAAGCGACTCTCATCGCTGAAGACGACACGTCTCCATTTGTCCCTCCATTCACGCCTGTCGCGACACCACTGGAGGCGGGCTGCACGATGTTGGGGCGTGAGCGGCAGACGGCCTAACGGTGTGCGGGACCGTAGCCCAGCTTCATGGAGACGGTTGCGAATGGTCCTCGCCGATACCCCAGGAACAACAGTGTCCCTAATTTTCTGGGAAGTGGCGGTGCGGTCCCCTACGGCACTGCGTAGGATCCTACGGTCTTGGCGTGCATCCGTGCGTCGCTGCGGTCCGGTCCCAGGTCGACGGGCACGTGCACCTTCCGCCGACCACTGGCGACAACATCGATGTACTATGGAGACCTCACGCCCCACGTGTTGAGCAATTCGGCGGTACGTCCACCCGGCCTCCCGCATGCTCACTATACGCTCTCGCTCAAAGTCCATCAACTGCACATACGGTTCACGTCCACGCTGTCGCGGCATGCTACCAGTGTTAAAGACTGCGATGGAGCTCCGTATGCCACGGCAAACTGGCTGACACTGACGGCGGCTGTGCACAAATGCTGCGCAGCTAGCGCCATTCGACGGCCAACACCGCGGTTCCTGGAGTGTCCGCTGTGCCGTGCGTGTGATCATTGTTTGTACAGCCCTCTCGCAGTGTCCGGAGCAAGTATGGTGGGTCTGACACACCGGTGTCAATGTGTTCTTTTTTCCATTTCCAGGAGTGTATGTCGGTTGCGTGTAACGAGCGTGTCGAGTTGACGGAAGAGCTCCCCGCGTGTTGGTTGTATACAGAATCGCCCCACTAGTAGTTGCTGTTCATTTCGCCTCGGTGGGACGTTAACAAGCTTCTTTACGTCCTCCGTTTCAACACTGGAGTTTAAAAGGAGACGCCTAACATGAAGGAGCGGTCACTACCCGTCAACGTTGCAGAGAAGACGTGAACTCCGGTGACAGAGCGTGTTGTCGCGTGACCGCGGCGTGTTGGGTACGCTTGCGACGCGTGCGCGGTCGGATGTGTGAATCCTTGCCATCGGAGGTCGTATACTGCCTGTTCGAGCATAATTGTAAGTTAAGTTCGTGGAAGGCTTAATCATTAAGTAGTAATTGTGTGTAACCAGCGTCTCTTCTGCCTTGTGGCCTCCGGCGACCGGGTTTCCTGTAATTTAAGACAGTGATCATTCCTCCTCCTCTCGTTACTGTCCGGTGTAGTTTTGGCAGTTTAATTGTTTCGCTATTCTGTCGTGCGTTACCAGTAAATTCATACTTCTTGTTGGTTGATCATGTGGTCGCTCATTCAGGACTGTGTGGTGTAATGTTTCCTTGCACGAGGTTAGCTCTAATTCTGTCGCAAGTTAAGCCATCTTTCGCTGGCTAAAAGTCGGTGCAGTGACCAGCCTGACAGTGGCAATTGTGTTTACGGGCGTATTTAAATTGGTCAGTATTCCGTCTAGCCGGAGCATCCCTGAGTGGGTGATTTGTAGCCGCCTCGATATTCCAGGACACTTTTGTTTAAATTTTTTTAAATTCCTCGAAGTTTGTTAATTCCTTTTATTGCCATTAATCGTGTGTTTGCCGACACCTGTTTAATTTTTTTTAATGGCGGTGTTGGTAGCTTCACTACCTCACCGTACTTTGTTAATAAAGTTCTGTATTTACTTTAGTAGCCTGTTTACCAATGTTCTTTAAATTTTTTAAAATTTTGTATTGCTATAAATTACTTTGATTGCGGTCAGCGGCGTGTTTTAAAGGGTTGTTTATTGCCGTACTGCTAGTTTCTGTAAGATACGAATAAAACATTTGTGAAATTCTCAACTCGACAGTAAACTACTAGAAATTTGGCCCGTTTCCCAACTTGTGGTGTGGCTTGTAGTAGCCGTAACCATTGTGTGTGTCACTAAGTTTAAGTAAATCATGCGTTAAAGACTCATCTGGTGCGTGAACCAGAATCATGTCCCTTACGAGAGAGGCTGAGCAGGACTTTTCACACATTTAATTGGTTCATGCAAACTTGCAGTCCCGTGATAATCCTTGCACACAGGCTATCCATTTTCTGTAAGTTACGTGCTGGCCCTTACGGTAGTTAAGCTTGTGACGAGCTCCTGCTGCATGGATTTGCGCGTCGAAATACTGTGCTAAACTGTTCTTTATCCGCCCGTACCTCAAATTGGGTGGATCCTCATCCGGGTGGAGTTGCGATGTAAGTTGATAGAAACGCGCTTTTCTATTGACTCACGCAGGCCCTGCCATCTGTGTTTCACCCTGTGAGGAATAATTTTATATATATAAATTTTCAGTGCCTACAGTGTCACGTGTTACAGTGTCACGTCTTTCAGTGTCACAGAAATTTTTATTTGTAAAGGGGATCACTTAAGACTATTTCCATGGGTTCGCCCCTCAATTTTCTCCCTCATTTCACAAAATTGTCGTCTGATGTAGTAAAAACTGAAAAAATAAATTCCTTTTAAAGCACAGTTTCGTATATAATTTATATTCAAAATCTTACACCTGTGTCACAGAACAAATCCCACATCGAGAATACTTTACACAAGTTTAAGGGAAGAAATGCTTCCGATAATTATTGCAGTATTTAAAGATCATGAAAATATGAACAGGCTGAAATGAACAGACAGTACATGAGACTATGTTAATTAATTCAACTGTAAAAAGCTAAGGAGCATATTATTAGCAAAATCAGAAATTTGCAAAAGTGAAATGCCAAAATGAGCACTTCTCAATTGGAAGTAAATCAAAACAATCAGAATGGCTGAAAGAGAGCACAATAACATGAGCCATAAACGAATAAGAGCCAAGCAACTAAGCAAATAAGAGAATAGGCAAATATGAGATGCCAACAAAATGAGAGCTGGCCGAACTCCGTCGGCCCTTATATACGGTTGCGCTCGTGGCGGCACCTCGCGGCCCATACGCAACACGCGCGCCTGCGATCGCAGTGCACTCTTAGCGCTCGCGGCGGCGTCTAGCGGCCCGTACGCAAGGTGTGCGATTGCTGTCGCAGGTCGACCCTAAATCTATGATATTACAACCCGATACTCCATATGCTGCGTAGTGTTGCTCCAACCGGGCCATATAGCAGCTCCGAGGTTCTACCTGACGGTCTAAAGCTGGAAAAGGAGGCAGCATTGGGCCAGCCGATGAGGAAGTAGTTGTCCGTCCGTTGTCGTGCAGTAATCTCGGCATTTCGTGTACCAGCCTCTCACTGGTGTTCGGAGATTCTCCATCAGGGTCAGCACGGCCTAGGTCATGTCGACTGGCTCCGGAATCGTCATACTGAAAATGCACCAAGTGTTTACATCGTCGCCAAAAATCAGTTATATCCACAGATTAACACCCATGTGCGAACAAAAAATTTTTATTAGGTGGAGCAAGGCCACCGTTTAATTTTACAAAAGATAAACGTTCTTCGAAAACAAGAAACTTGTTCTCATACAGCAATTTTATAACAAGCCAAAGAATAAGCCACCTTATTGAATTGAAATATTAGCAACTGAACTGAATTTACGTTCCATTGTCGGGTTTTCTCTCGACGCTTTCCGGCGGATGCCGAGGAAGTAGACGGGCGCAGAGTCCGGGGTCGATGGCCGGCGCAGCGAAGACGTGGCACCTGGACGTTCCGGCTGGGGCGAAGTCTCTCCCGGGCGGCAGTCCGCGGCTGGTCGAAAGACGCCTGTTTCCCTTTCTTCCGGCTATTTAACACGGCGGCTCCAGTCTTCCTCCGCTGATGCCGGAGTGACGATTGGCGGCCGTTGGCGATCCCTGACTGGTGGATGGTGGTGTCATATAGTGTGACCACCCGCGCCGGAAAAAGGCTCGTGCGCGTACGTAGTTCGCGGCTGATTGAATGTTGGGCGGGAACGCCTCTAGCGTCGGCTGGCAGAACGCGCCGGCACTAAGTTGCAGGCGCCGCGTAACTCTGCCGCGGTAGCCGACCGTTGCGTTTGTGTGGCTGTGCGCCACGGCAGTTCGTGCCAGTCACCTTGGTTTGCTGTCTGAGTTTCTTCTCTAAATTTTTCTGTATTTTATTTTGTAATATTGGTTTTAGTGCACTTTATCCGATTACTTTCTTGGTTGAACTATTCTTTTTAAAAGGGAGAAATCGTATTTTACATATAGTGACCTAATGGCATCAATCAAATTCCCCACATCTGATTGCTTTAACGTCCATGATTACCATGAAACGCCTGGTAGATGTGGCTATGTGATCCAGTTGATATTCTCCTAGTTTTGGATTTGAAGATATCTAAGTTTTGTTCTGTTTGTTCCTAAGTGTGCTGGATATTCGCCTACAATATTCTTAAACATCTGTTCATTCCCAGCTTGGACGCTGAAGTCGCCGAGAAGTATTTGAACGTTGGTTTTAGGTATGTTGGTGATTTCAGAATCTAAAAGACCCCAAAACAGATTCACTTCCTGCAAATTTGTTCTGTTGTCACCATTTATAGGTGCATGGAAATTTATAAGACTATAGCTTTTATTCTTGCGCTTTGCAGTTAGCATGCATATTTTTCTGATGTAGACGTAAATTCTGTTATACTACCAACAATTTTTTGCTTACATAAATTGATACACAACATTAGAATTTAGAAAGGTAACCCAACAATAAGAATAGTGGAAAACATGCCAGTGTTTGAATCAGCAATCACATTCTTATCTAAAAATGTTGTTTTTTCCACTGCCAACTTTTATATATGAGTTATCTGAAGAAATAATTCCAATTTTTTTTCTTTTTACCAGTTTTCAGAAGAGAATTTATCTTTAATGTTCCAGAGTAGTACTTCTTGTTGAACTTGAACTTAGAAGGCTTTCCATTGTACTCCATCTCTTTGTCAGTGCAGATTTTGGACTCTGCAGAACCTTAGATCCTAATGCGTTACTGGACTCGCTTTCGGCCATCTTGGTGTAGTTTTCCCATGATTTCCCTAAATCGCTCTAGAGAAATGCCGGGATGGTTCCTTTGAAAGGGCACGGCCGACTTCCTTCCCCGTCCTTCCCTAATCCGATGAGACCGATGACCTCGCTGTTTGCTCTCTTCCCCCCAAACAACCCACCCAAACTCAACCTAATACATTACAAGATGTAATGATGGATTCCTCATCAAAGTTATTTCCTGGGGTAGTGCATGCATTGTGCGAACTTTTCACTTTATGTGAAAATTGTTATGTCGTTTTATTGTAGAGCTGTCTGATGTTTTTTAGTCCTCAAGTCAGTTAGCATTTGCTAAACTTGTATATTTATCGTTGTTATGTGTTAATTATTGTTTACTGAAGTATGAAAAGGCAAACGAAAACGATATTATAATGTAACTTTCGTTTTACTTACGTTTGTGCCTGTTGTTCTTATATTAACGTAGACTATGTTTTTCTTTTATTGTGAGCGCAACCTGGTAGTGAATGTACAACTAACTTCTTCTCCTGTGACTTTGATATAACCGGAATGCTCTCATACTCGCTACTATTGTGTTCCATTTGCCGCAATACGATGAAATACTTTACAAATTCCTTTAAAAGGAAATTTTCTTTCATCAGTTAAAGGGTAAACCTTATTTTTAATGTTACGTGAAATAATGTGTCCCCAGTGCGCTTTCCTTTTTTGTCTATGACATTTCGTAATGGCGGTTTCGTACAACGCGTTATGAATTTGAAGAAACAAAGTGCGAATTAGACTGACAATTTTTGTATCAATGCATCACGATCGTAGACTTCTATAAAGACTTTCCGTCTTACATTATAAAATTACAATCTTGGAAACATTGAAGTGATGGTGATTGGTCAGGCTACACCGAAATACGAAGATGAAGTTTAGTGGACTCCAACGATGATATGTGAGGGTATTGTCTAGGAACCAGTTATTATGTAAGACAAAACAAAATAGAAATAAGAGTTTAGGACGAAATTTTAGACAGATAGTGCACTTAACACTAAAATGGGCTTTCGATCGTTCCTGGCTTTTTGCCAATGAAACAAATATAATTAACTGAGTGCCTGGTATTGCCCACAGATGTGTTTATCCCAATCTCTTAAGCGTTCATCTTCACCTTCAGCCTCTCTGTCCATCTCCTCCTTCCCCCTCTCTCTGTCCGTCACCTTCTCTCTCCCCCCACCACCCCATCTATCTCCTCCTTCCCTTGACTCTGCTCCCCATCCACTTCCTCCATCCCCCAGTTGAGCGCTCCACAAACCAAACATCATTATCAGCCTTATCCTCCATCCCCCAGTCCCTGCCTATTTCTTCGTCTCCATTATCTCTGCACAACTCCCCTGTATGTGTCAGTCTACTCCTACCCCCTTCACACTCTTGAGTTACCAACCCGACCCCATTAGGAGGCTGGCAGTTCTTAACTCTACAGTATTTCTCTCCAGATCGTAAATGATAATTGTACCAATTGTGGTTGAAATCGGGACAGTGATTTAGGAAATGCTGTGGAACATACATACATACACATAGGATGTCCATAATTAAATTTTCAGTTTCAAAACGCCGTAGAAAGAGAATCAACGCTCAGATTGACGCGGGATTTGAACAACATATTATTGACACAGGGGGAAACGTCATAGAGACGAAAATTCCCAACTAGATGGCGCTGTGAGGGTCTTAACATAACTAGAATCGGCTATCGTCGACAGATGAATCGCAACTGTGGGAGGGCCGTGTGCTGTGCGTCTATTGGTGTGCAGATTCTGACGCTTACAGCGCCAGCTATTGGTCAAATTTTCGTTAAATGTTTTTTATCCTATGACATTTCCCCGCTGCATCAATAATATG
Organism: Schistocerca serialis cubense; assembly: GCF_023864345.2. Lineage (NCBI taxonomy): Eukaryota > Metazoa > Arthropoda > Insecta > Orthoptera > Acrididae > Schistocerca > Schistocerca serialis. The sequence goes on along the minus strand of NC_064638.1, from coordinate 62,535,996 downwards.
TTACTCAAATTTGATGTTATTCTGAGCAATGATTGTCTCCTCCAGTTTCATGATTGTCAATATATGATCATATAAAGCTGTATAATATGTATATCAAAAAACGGGAGAAACGACATGTTTCCACAAGAAGCTTGGAATTTAGAACCAGCAAACAATTATTTGAAAGCTTATGACACTTCTCTATTTTAATCGAGTTACTCAACAACGGAGGTATTGACATAAATCCCCCTAATTTCGTAACATATTATCCTTAATATGTGATGAACATGACACTTCGACAAAATAGTCACAAGTCAAAAGACACCAATGACTTTGGCGGGCATGTTCAATGATAAGGTATCAATAGACAAACTTCTCTATATACTCATGTACGATAGGAAAAACTAAGATGGGAGTCTCCACACAGAATACCTACTGAAAATATTTAAACAGAAAAACTGCATATATACGTTACCCAATTTTATTCATTATTATTTTTCTGAATATCCATTTTCATGTAGATTTTACTACAATTTTGAATTTTTAAAACGTTAATATTTGGCTGAAAAATCAAAGAAAATCGATCAATTCAGCAGGCTGGCTGGCGTGAAATATAGCGTAGCTCCTGCCTCCTGAGTGACCTGTGTCCCACTCAAATTCTGATCGCCATCCGGAGCGGCGGGGAGGCCGCGCCGCGCCGTGTTGTCCAGCCACAAACAGCTTCCTGGACAGCTTCAGCAGCTGGTCCAGGAAACCGCTAGCAGATGTCTCATCTTTGTTCTTCAATCAGCTTTGTTCTCAAATACTAACTGTAAACGTTATTTCCTTGCCCTGTGGGGTCAGCTGAATAGCTGTAGGTTTTACTTGCCTGGCCAATACTATTGTTATTTGCTTGAGCACATCTAGAAGAAAATGAGGACATCTGTTATTAGCGACTGAACCATCTGCAGAAATTGTTGCCAAGAGGCTGCCAGAAGAAGAAGAAAATGGGTGAGTCGCAGTCCAAAAGCGATACTGACTAAAGAAAAAAAAAAAACAGTGGGCTGAAATGAAATAAAGAGTGTACCACCAGAAAAAAACCTGATACGTTTCCTATCAAAAGGCTTTGCTGAAAATTTGTTGACTGAATATAAAAGAATATTTAATTATTTCGAACATCGAATTATTTTTTTAAAATTCTAGTTCGCTCAGTATGACCAACATTTACAAATAACTTTTTTTATTTCTTTACAGATTTTAATTAGTGTGCTCAAAATTGGCATTAATTTTTATATTTACTAGTAAATGGGTATGGAACACATTCCGTGTGATTTTAATGCACAACCACTTCTTACAAATTAATTGAATTAATTGTATTACATCATGCAAATTGAAGTAATTATATTATATTACGTTTATAAATTTTAATATAATCTAATATAATGAATTGGTTTAATTAACATAATACAGTATAATTAATTTAATTAATTCATAAAAGAAAGCTGGCTAGTCCACTGAATGCAACCACTTACTACACCTGTTCTTTTATGAATTATGGAATCCCTATAGAAAATCCTTGCAAAGGAACTTAGACCACAAGTCTACTGTAACTATAATTTAGCATATACCATCTATTCCTCTCGGTAACAGCCAAAACGTGTCAGTTGAAGAAATGTCAGCGAACTTCCTAGGTATAACTGGAAAATGAGTACCGGCCTAGTGCCTAATGCATACTTGGTTTGTTGGTATAGCTTACATGTACTTAAGTTCTTGCTGATCATTCGATTAATGCTTTTACAATAATGATATCTCCTTTAGTGGCAATACATTTCTTAATACCAAAATGACCTTAAGTCCAGTAGATATACCAAATGAGTGCACATCTTTAATCCAAAGGAATACACACTCTCCATCGTTCTAAACCATATATCTTTGTGTAGAACCCACTGGTCTTTCCATTTATTTACATTATCACCGTTCCGCAATTTCTTTCTTTACCATTCAACCACCTATCGTTCAGTTGTATACTCACCAGATTCCTCTGCAGATGAACTAATTCTCGTTCTCTTTCTAAATTCGTCTGCAGCTACGCACCACAGAAGCCATTAATGATAGGAATAGAACAGCAGAGAGCAAAGATTTTGGGTAAGGTCCGACACCCACGTCGTGGGAGGAGAGACAATGACACTAACTCTGTCTTATTTTCGTCGTCAGGAGGATGTTTCTAGGAAGGACTGAGAGACGGCAATAACGAACTGAAATTTTCACTCATTGTGAAAGTCTCTGATGCGGATGAGGAAAGATAAAAGGGACAGTAACTGCGAAAATATGAGGCACAGGTAGATAAATGAGGTTTCTGAAGCTGCTGGAATAGACACATGCCATTAAAATCTACCGTTGTCATTGATGCTGAACCGACTAGCTGGAAATAATACAAAGTTTAAATTCAGTCGACCAAGAAAGCTAGGACCGTTCTTTAAACTACAAAGAGTAGAGTAATAGTTGTTAGCATTCCACATACACTATAAATCAACTGCACTTATTTCCAATACCATAAACGTAGATGCTTCATGGGCCAAGAGTGATCTGGCTGCAAAACGCGCTCTGGAGTAACATGTGGCGACTAAGCGCGTAAGACCCATCGTGGTTTAACAGCAACATTCAGAAAATGCTCAGGAAGCAGAGATTGTGAGCCTCTCGATTAGAAAAAGAACGCTGAAATATCGACAGGCAAAATTAGCAATTCGTGCATGTAGAAAAATGTCGAGCCACGAAGCATACAACAATTTCCATCGTCATATAGTAACCACTAAGCGAGTCGAAGGTTTCTTTCCAGACTGAAATTTTAATTTTCGTTAAAAAAATCATTCAGTCAGGAGATTCGTATAGACATACTATCGTTTCAGCGTCGCACAGACTCCCGTGTGGAGGATAGTGAAACATACGTCCTGAAAGAGTTGAAAACAAGCCGCCTGTACCGGGTAGAGGCTTAATTTATTTTTATAGCAAGGACTGTTCGGCATTTGACATTTGCTTAGCTTGAATTTATTGCGAAACGCTCCTTTATCTGGGATCAAAGCTCGAATGGCTCATGTGTATAATGTGAATAAATGAAATGAGCCGCAACATTACTGGTCAATACACTTAATATCAGTTTCCTGCAGAATTCTTGAGGATATTCGCAGTTCAAATATAATAAATTTCTTTGAGGCAGAGAAGCTGCTTTCCGCGAACCAGCACCGATTTAGGAAGCAACGCTCGTGCAGAACACGGTTTACTGGTTTCTCACATGATTTCCTGCAAATCATGGGTGAAGGGAAACACACAGAATCCACATTCCGAGATTTTCGGAAACCATTTGGTACAGTGTCCACTGCAGAATGACATAGTCCGAGCATACGGATTATATTCTCACATACGTGAGTGGCTCTAGGACATCTTTAGTAATAGAACACAGTGAGTTGTCCTCAACGGCAGGTATTCGTCAGAGGGAGGGTGTCGTCAGGAGTGCGACCTAGAAGTGTGACAGGGGCGCCTTTATTCTGTATATGTGTAAATGATCTGGTGGACAGGGTGGGCAGAAATCTGCGGCTGTTTGCTTGTGCTGCTGTGGTGTACATGAAGGTGTCATGGTTAGGCGACTATAGGTGGATACAAAGTGAATTGGACACAACGAGGCAACATGTTCTAAAAGTTGAAAAATGTAAGTTAATGCGGATGAGAAGGAAAAACAATCCTGTAACGTTCGAATACTGCATGAGTGGTGTGCACGTCGATAAACTATGTAGGGGTGACGTTACAAATCTATTTGAAATGAAACGAGCACGTAAGGGTCGTGGTAGCGATGGCGAATGGATGACTCCGAGTTACTGGCAGAATTTTAGGAAACTGTAACTCATTTTTCAAGGAATACTTCAGTACTGCTCAACTGTGTGTGATCCCCAACAGGTTCGACTAAAGGAAGAAGAAAAGCAGTTCTCACGTGTGCCGTTTAGACTTGTTTTCGATAGCTGTGATCATCATGCAGGTATTACTGAGTTGCTTTGGGAACTCAAATGGGAATCCTTTGAGGGAAGACGACTTTCTTTGTCACGAAGCACCACTGAGAAGTTTTAAAGAACCGGAATTGGAAGCTGACTGCAGAACGATTCTACTGCCGCCACATACATTACGATTACGGATGCATATAGACAGTCGTTTCTTCCTCATTCCATTTACTAGTGGAAAAAGGAAGGAAATTACGATTAGTAGTACAAGGTACCCTCCACAGTGCGCCATACAGTGACTTGTGGCTGTAACTGGAGATTTAGACGTACTGTTACTTCTATCTTTATATTTTACTACTGAACATGCAATTAACACCTTGCAGAGCGTTGACTGAAATGTCGTGAGACGTTGACATTGAGCTGCCAGATACTGAAAATTTACAGTTCATGAGACGAAAAATACAAATATATACATTTCAATACAATTAACCCCCCCCCCCCCCCCCCCCCCACACACACACACACAAACGCGCGCGTCAGCTTCACCCAGAGGGAAGTATTTTATAAACAAAAATTTATATACAACAGCAAACAGCATACGTTTTATTGTGAAAAGTAGTCCTCCTAGTCTCTTCAAATTATAAGTTATTACTACAACATTGCGTTATTTACATATTTTCAAAAAAAAAAAAAAAAAACGCTGCTGCTCATGAAACATTGTCAGTGAAAGCCATTTTAAGCACATCTGAAATGCATTATCTTCACATTAAATATACGGAATCCAGTTCAAAGACTCATTTTATTTCTGAATTTAGAGGATTTACTGAAAATTAAAATACAAATGTGACAGACAACTTTCAGGTTTCGGTGCATTGTTCTAGGGCACAACAGTTTTGTCCTCAGCATTGCATTGCTCCACTCACATTACCAGAACTGGTTCCGCATAAACTGGTGAGGCAATGAATCTACCTTGCTTGTCAACTTTTGAGATTTCACCACCACCTTTGTTACAGCGTGAATTACCTTAGTGGTCTCTTCAACGCATCGCACCTGTTGCCTTTCTTAGCCCCCTTCTCACAAGGGGACCTCCCCAGCCGGACGGTGTGGCCGTGCGGTTAAAGGCGCTTCAGTCTGGAACCGCGTGACCGCTCCGGTCGCAGGTTCGAATCCTGCCTCGGGCGTGGATGTGTGTGAAGTCTTTAGAACTAATTAAACCTAACTAACCTAAGTTCTAGGCGACTGAGACCTCAGAAGATGAGTCGCGTAGTGCTCTGAGCCATTTTTGAACCTCCCCATCGCACCCCCTCAGATTTACTTGTAAGTTGACACAGTGGATAGGTCTTGAGAAACTGAACACAGATCAATCAAGAAAACAGGAAGAAGTTGTGTGGAACTATGAAAAAAAGAAGCAAAATATACAAACTGAGTAGTCCATGCGCCAGATAGGAAACATCAAGGATATCGTGAGCACAGGAGCGCCGTGGTCCCGTCGTTAGCGTGAGCAGCTGCGGAACGAGAGGTCCTTGGTTCAAGTCTTCCCTCGAGTGAAATGTTTACTTTCTTTATTTTCGCAAAGTTATCATCTGTCGAACCGTTCATTGACGTCTCTGTTCATTGTAATAAGTTTAGTGTCTACGTTCTGCGACCGCACCGCAAAACCGTGCGATTTGTGGACGAAAGGACGTGCCTCTCCAATAGGAACCAAAAATATTTGATCGCAAGGTCATAGGTCAACAGCTTCCTCCACAGGAAAACACGTCCGATATATTCTATACGACACTGGTGACGGCATGTGGGTCACATGACAGGAATATGTTGTCGACCCACCTAACTTGTACACTTGGCGAATGGGTAAAAAGATTCTTCTACCTTTCCCGATTAAGGTTTTCTTGTGGATGTGACAACCACTCCCAAAAAAGTGATGAAACATAAGAGTTTGTCACATAAACTGCTACAAATAATGCAACAGTTTCACAGTCGCGCAGTTTTCCCTGTGCTCTGTCAAAACATATGTTTTTAACGTTTTCAAATTTTTCCGTGTGTAGACCGTCAAATCCTATATATGTCCAACCAAATCTGAACATGTCCTGGAATTTTGGAGAGCGAAGTTGGTTATGTGTGAGTGCCTGAAATTTGATAATTGTCTGAAAATAAAAAATTAAACTTTTCACTGGAGGAAAGATTTGAACCAAGGACCTCTCGTTCCGCAGCTGCTCACGCTAACCACGGGACCACGTGGCTCCTGAGCTGACAGTATCCTTGATGCTCATATCTTACGCATGGACTACTCAGTTCGTGTATTTTGCTTATTTTTTTCACAGTTTCACACAATTTCTTCCTGTTTTCTCGATTGATCTGTGTTCAATTTTTCAAGGCCTATCCACAGTGCCAACTTATAACTAAATCTGATGGGGGTGCGATGGGGAGGTTCCCTTGTCAGTGTAGCCCAGCGCATAGTCCACTATGTTACAGTGCTTTAATTTTCAAACACCAGGCATTGGAACGATCTCCTGAAACGTAAGTGCTATGATAGTGATTTTTCATCGCAGGTACAGGCAGCATTGAGGTGGAGTCATTAGCTTTACCTTTAAGGCAAGATTTCCGTGAAGCTCTGTCTTACGGAATCTAATCTCTATGTTAACGAAGTGGCACGTATTACAAAGATGGTATAAAAGTCACCTTACGCTAATTGCTGATATACTTTCTCATATAGAAAATGTCATTTTCAACTATCTAGTATTGTCAAATTGCAATAGTGAAGTGAACCATCCGCTACAAATTCACTCCCTTCCAAGAAGGATTCTTATACCATCTCTTACCACTACTGGCAAGTGAACGTGTAATAAAACTTTCGGAAAGAAATCCCTACAAATAAAACAAAATTAACCTACTCTCATTATGATACTCTCTAGCGCTGCATAATGAAAGCAAGGAGGATCAGCAGTAATAGATTTTTTCCAAGAATTTTAGTAACAGTGAAATCAAATCAGTTATAGCACTCATCTGATTAAACATCCATGATTTAACTCATCAGAAACTGTAACGCTCTGTGGTGCTTGGGTCGCGTAACAGAACAGATAAAAACGAAATTGACAAATCTCCATGTAAACATCAATGTTCCAGTTCAATAACTGTATAGCAACATTCACATTTTGTGAGTACTCAGCTCTCAAAAACAATAGTTAGATGGCACATAACATCATCGACTTCAAACTCTTCAAAGAGCTCTAGACTAAGGCCAGTTCTACAACTGTTCAAGGGAACAGAAAGATCCTTACTCAAATCGTGTTAACAGAGAAGCCTCATAAAAAACGTGTTTCACACTAGAAGTCAGTTTGTGGACAAATTGGTAAAAAATCCCCATGTACTTGGGATGCCCAGGTGCAAACACATGGAGTAACCAAAATATTTAAGTTCATAAAACGTTTATAATCTGGCAAAGCAAAAATTGACAGATCACACCCTGCAATAGAAAAACCAAATACGTCCAAACTGTAACGAACATTCTGATGTGGAAGGATTCAGAAGCCCCACATACTACAGTCTGTTTTCTCTGTGTTACCATGCACCCTACAGTTTTGAAACACGCTTACAAATCTAACACATCAATATGCCTGTACCAATTATTTTCTGCTTTCAACATATCATGAAGATACGTTCTTACACTATGTTTTAAATCAGAACGAGAAATAATACTGAAACTGTTGTGGATTAGCCAGAGCGCCAACCCACAATAGAGGAAGCAGAAAGGCAAGCGTTTAAGCTCACGCAGGCTGGCGTGAGGTCTGGAACAGGTAAAGTAATTATACTATCAAGAAAAATACTTAACTTTAATCCATAATTGGTGAACATCACTCTGACGGTACATGCATCACAAGATAAATAGCAAATGATAATGGCGCCTTGCTACGTCGTAGCAAATGACGTAGCTGAAGGCTATGCTAACTATCGTCTCGGCTAATGAGAGCGTAATTTGTCAGTGAACCATCGCCAGCAAAGTCGGCTGTACAACTGGGGCGAGTGCTAGGAAGTCTCTCTAGACCTTCCGTGTGGCGGCGCTCGGTCTGCAATCACTGATAGTGGCGACACGCGGGTCCGACGTACACTAACGGACCGCGGCCGATTTAAAGGCTACCACCTAGCAAGTGTGGTGTCTGGCGGTGACACCACAGAAACATCTAATGGAAGTAGCCGAACTTATGGTAAGTCTAAGCGGCAGTTTGTGTAATGCCTCTTGTCATTACCTTCACAAAGATGACGTATATCTTAGACACGACGGATGCAACTGTTTCTGCCAATACAATTATCTCAAATCAGTGGACGATAGAATTCTGACTCTCTTCTTTGGGATAATTAACGGTAATTAATATCTTTTCTATTTCTGCCTCTATCCTGTCTATATAAGCCTATGGTGTATGTTAGAGCTTGACAATGAACTTGCTATGCTCCTGTCATATAAACTCATAAGAAGAATATGTAATCACATCTGGGTACTTTGAAGATATTAATGAATGACGCTGCAGTACATTAAATAAATATATTTTTCCCTTTTCCGTGCCTGCTTGACACAATGACCTCGGTTCTGTATTTCTTGCAATGTAGGAACATGTCTTTGTTAATACAACAAAAGTATTGCATTAGCACAACTCTCACTTCACGTGGCTTCCGATCGAGTGACAGCTCACATCTGGTGAGAAATTTGAAACTATTAATACCAACGAATTTCCATAACGCGCTTTACCAAGGGCGGCGGGTTTGGCGTACTTAATGTCCACCCTAAAATAGAATCGAAATAATTATTGAAATTCGTTATTTATTTTTTAGCTGTATCAGCAGCGTACTTTATAAAGACATACTAATGTTAAGTAGGCTCCACAACATAGCACACTTAACAATAACAACACACCTTCAGTAACGTGTACTACAAACGGGATGTAGGGGTACTTTATGCTCACTTAGAATAAGTATTTTTGAAACGCAAATTTGAATTTTACTCACAACCTACTATTTAAAGAGGTACAGACGCGTAAGTGATGTCCTCAACTTGAAAATAGATCACAGTAATGACTTCCACAATTACAGATTATATTTTTAGGTTAACTTTAACTGAAAAATTTTAAAAAAGTGTAATCTGGTACGACAATTAAATAAAAACATCAATTTTTATCAAAATTTTAAGATGTAAAATAAATGACTGTTGTTGTTGTGGCCATCAGTCCTGAGACTGGTTTGATGCAGATCTCGATGCTACTCTATCCTGTGCAAGCCTCTTCATCTCCCAGTACCGACTGCCACCTACATCCTTCTGAATCTGCTTAGTGTATTTCATCTCTTGGTCTCCCTCTACGATTTTTACCCTCCACGCTGCCTCCAATATTAAATTGGTGATCCCTTGATGCCTCAGAAAATTCACTACCAACCGATCCCTTATTCTAGTCAAGTTGTGCCACAAATTTCTCTTCTCTACAATTCTATTCAATACCTCCTCATTAGTTATGTGATCTACCCATCTATAGCATTCTTCTGTAGCACCACATTTCGAAAGCTTCTATTCTCTTCTTGTCAAAGCTATTTATCATCCATGTTTCACTTCCATACATGGCTACACTCCATACAAATATTTTCAGAAACGACTTCCTGACATTTAAATCTAAACTCGATTTTAACAAATTTCTCTTCTTCAGAAACGCTTTCCTTGCCATTGCAGGTCTACATTTTATATCCTCTCTGCTTCGATCATCATAAGTTATTTTGCTCCCCAAATAGAAAAACTCCTTTACTACTTTAAGTGTCTCATTTCCTAATCTAATTCCGGCACCATCACCCGATTTAATTCGACTACATTCCATTATCCTCGTTTTGCTTTTGTTGGTGTTCACCTTATATCCTACTTTCAAGACAATGTCCATTCCGTTCAACTGCTCTTCCAGGTCCTTTGCTGTCTCTGACAGAATTAGAATGTCATCGGCGAACCTCAAAGTTTTTATTTCTTCTCCGTGGATTTAATATCTACTCCGAATTTTTTTTTGTTTCCTTTACTGCTTGCCCAATATACAGATTGAATAACATCGTGGAGAGGCTACAACCCTGTCTCTCTCCCTTCCCAACCACTGCTTCCCTTTCATGTACACTCCTGGAAATTGAAATAAGAACACCGTAAATTCATTGTTCCAGGAAGGGGAAACTTTATTGACACATTCCTGGGGTCAGATACATCACATGATCACACTGACAGAACCACAGGCACATAGACACAGGCAACAGAGCATGCACAATGTCGGCACTAGTACAGTGTATATCCACCTTTCGCAGCAATGCAGGCTGCTATTCTCCCATGGAGATGATCGTAGAGATGCTGGATGTAGTCCTGTGGAACGGCTTGCCATGCCATTTCCACCTGGCGCCTCAGTTGGACCAGCGTTCGTGCTGGACGTGCAGACCGCGTGAGACGACGCTTCATCCAGTCCCAAACATGTTCAATGGGGGACAGATCCGGAGATCTTGCTGGCCAGGGTAGTTGACTTACACCTTCTAGAGCACGTTGGGTGGCACGGGATACATGCGGACGTGCATTGTCCTGTTGGAACAGCAAGTTCCCTTGCCGGTCTAGGAATGGTAGAACGATGGGTTCGATGACGGTTTGGATGTACCGTGCACTATTCAGTGTCCCCTCGACGATCACCAGTGGTGTACGGCCAGTGTAGGAGATCGCTCCCCACACCATGATGCCGGGTGTTGGCTCTGTGTGCCTCGGTCGTATGCAGTCCTGATTGTGGCGCTCACCTGCACGGCGCCAAACACGCATACGACCATCATTGGCACCAAGGCAGAAGCGACTCTCATCGCTGAAGACGACACGTCTCCATTCGTCCCTCCATTCACGCCTGTCGCGACACCACTGGAGGCGGGCTGCACGATATTGGGGCGTGAGCGGAAGACGGCCTAACGGTGTGCGGGACCGTAGCCCAGCTTCATGGAGACGGTTGCGAATGGTCCTCGCCGATACCCCAGGAGCAACAGTGTGCCTAATTGGCTGGGAAGTGGCGGTGCGGTCCCCTACGGCACTGCGTAGGATCCTACGGTCTTCGCGTGCATCCGTGCGTCGCTGCGGTCCGGTCCCAGGTCGACGGGCACGTGCACCTTCCGCCGACCACTGGCGACAACATCGATGTACTGTGGAGACCTCACGCCCCACGTGTTGAGCAATTCGGCGGTACGTCCACCCGGCCTCCCGCATGACCACTATACGCCCTCGCTCAAAGTCCGTCAACTGCACATACGGTTCACGTCCACGCTGCCTCGGCATGCTACCAGTGTTAAAGACTGCGATGGAGCTCCGTATGCCACGACAAACTGGCTGACACTGACGGCGGCGGTGCACAAATGCTGCGCAGCTAGCGCCATTCGACGGCCAACACCGCGGTTCCTGGTGTGTCCGCTGTGCCGTGCGTGTGATCATTGCTTGTACAGCCCTCTCGCAGTGTCCGGAGCAAGTATGGTGGGTCTGACACACCGGTGTCAATGTGTTCTTTTTTCCATTTCCAGGAGTGTATTTCGACTCTCATAACTGCCATTTGGTTTCTGTACAAATTGTAAATAGCCTTTCGCTCCCTGTATTTTACCCCTGCCACCTTCTGAATTTGAAAGAGAGTATTCCAGTCAACATTGTCAAAAGCTTTCTCTAGGTGTACACTAGTCTAGTAAATGACTAGGTAGCAATATTTCGAAAAAGCGGGCATAAAGTGCCTCTCGTTCACCACCACCCCCCCTCCTCCCTTGCCTTTGATCCAGTATTAATTAATATATCTTCGTTGAAACACAAGTTCATCACTACTTGCGGCATCGTTAAGAAAATCACTGTAACTAAGATCTGCCCAACAACGCTTCGACTGAAAGGCGCGTAGGTACGTCGAATTGCGAAGCTGGCTTACCGAACAACTTGATCTGACGGTATTTGATTCTCTTTGTGTAAATATTTGAGAACGAGTCCGTCTGTGTGCCTTTCCGGTGAACTATTTTGGGCTTATTGCGATGCTATGTAGCAACCAGGGGGAATGAAGTCCTGACAAGATAGGAGGTCTAAGATGCGTTTGCATATCGATTCTGTGTTTGACTTATAAGTGGTGGCGGGAATATTCAAACTAGAGGAAGGATCACTTCAAACTTGTATCAGAAACGTAATCGTAAAACGTAGCGCATGGTTGTACGTCGATGCCCCTGTAAAACAAGCAAACGTCTGTGTAGTACGCGCAGAACTCTGTTGAATGCACTCAAAAGCTTGAACTAGTTAGACTTGTAGATTTCCTCTTACGTAAATAACCATGGTCATTAAATAGCTGTTCTCGCCGTCAAATGCTTTGCGCTGCAGAAGATGTAGTACCTCACTTTCCTCGAATGACATGCCGAGCATTTGTACTGAAATGAAATGGTTGGAACTTTGGAGAGAAAAGCCATTTATTGAAGTGTTACTGTCTTGTGGACTCGAAGTACTCTGGCTAATTGGATAGCGTGAAGAGACGATGCCAGCTGGAACAGGAAGACCGCTACTGCTAGTGAGGACCAGGGTGAGCAGCGGTCTGCCCCTGTCTGCTGAGGACGCTCCGGTCCAGGGGAAGTGCCGCGGCGAAGGGACTGACGGAGGCGTGGATGACTTGGATAGACGTACTACTTGATGTCACGACTGACGGCTTGTTCTACACGCCGAAATGTATAAGTGAACGCAGATGAACAGGAATAGAAATCCTGTACTTTTCTAATACAGTATTACTGTTGCGTTGCTAGTCACAATCACGTCGATTAAAAATCTAGGCATAATATTGCGAGGTAACATAAAACGGAACGTGTAAGTGATCTTCATCTCGCTAGTTAACGTCCCTGGAATCAACGGGCAAGTGATCCATTTCTGCAACACGCATCAGAAAACCCTTACACGACGACAATTCCTCATAATACTCGCCCTGGCCCTTTTTCATTGTAAAATGTTATCGAGACACTAAATTTTTTCATTGTAAATTGTTCTAAAGCTCTAATAAAGTGTGAACAAGAAAAAGCAAAAATGTAGTAGAAGTCTTACACGGAAAATCAGTGAGGCAGGACAGTCGTAGGCATCGAGGTGTACTGCGCCCTCCCCTTCTGTTTTTGTTTTAGGATGCACCTTTCTAACGGAAGGCACAATAACAGAATTATCGATCTGTGTTTCTTGTTTTCCCAACCCAATAACCTAGCTAGTTGTACATTACAAAAAATGGCTCTGAGCACTATGGGACTCAACTGCTGAGGTCATTAGTCCCCTAGAACTTAGAACTAGTTAAACCTAACTAACCTAAGGACATCACACACATCCATGCCCGAGGCAGGATTCGAACCTGCGACCGTAGTGGTCTTGCGGTTCCAGACTCTAGCGCCTTTAACCGCACGGCCACTTCGGCCGGCTCTACATTACAAAATTCCCTTGTGAGTATAGTTCACCTTTTCTGTACAATCACAGTTCTCACGCTGACGTGTACTTATCATTTAATATCTTACTTCCGATTCACACAATCATTCAGATTAATAAACGAATTAACAATAATTAATGACAGCTGTAATAAGCATAATAACTACCGTTTTGTTTCCAAAATATGTTTAAACTACTTGCTAACTTCGTAGTCCATAAGAAGCTGACGCCTTTCGGTGACAGTCGTAACCACCTGCATCTAGCTACTGCATCAGAGTGTACCTGTCATGCGGTAACCGTGACTCATGGTCTGAAGCTGTCTTCTGGCTACCGTCACTTACTTAACAAGGGTGCGGTACAAAGCACTAAGTCTCATGGTCATTCTTGTTTTCTTTTTTTTTAATTTTTTTAGAGAGAACTGCTCTTACAGAACATGGTGATTCAGTTAATTGTGCAACTGGCGAAAATAACAACAGAATACAGGTAGCGACACCTTCAATGTAAATAATGACGATCCTAGAGAATTCATATAAAAAGTTACCCTGACGGCTTATGCGTATAGTAAAAAAATTGGCATCAGAATGAAAAAGTAACTGAGTGAAGCCAGTTTATTTTCATTACCCCAGTACTGCATAATCTCGATAGATCTAATCATAAATTACTGAAAGACATTAACTGGTAGAATGTAAGCGACATCTCGGCAGTGTATGAAAGCTATTAATCATGTGGACAAATACACAGGATGCACATTCAGTAACAAAAAGTGTCTGGCCAATAATACTATCACCGTTATAGTTCAGCTGCAATTTAAGTGAATCATATCTACAAGAAGTGACGCTGTACAATTACCAACACTTTTCTGTATTCTAATCTGCTGCGAAACCTGTGGGAAGATTACTACATAAATTTTCGTTCATAATTTTTCATAACTCTACACAGCAGTGCTCTTTAGAAACTTCTACTTGCCTGGGGTAACACGAAATAACAATTATAAAAGATTAACGTTTCTCTATATACCTTCCACTTGTTCTCCTGCAGAGCGACAGCAGAAATTGTTATGAAAATTTTGCACTTGATATTTTGCCTATCAACTGCAGTAAAGTATTTTGCCGTTATGTAGTCAAAAGACAATACAGTCACTTGTACCGACTCTCTTATGCGTTTGTTACAAGCATTCAGCTTAATATTTGCGAAATGCAAATTCTAATGCGAATAGCTGTAATTAAGGCTATCTTCACTTCTCGTCGTCGTTTGTGGAATGATTAGTTCAAATTTTGAAGTACGGTACGTTTTTTACATGAAAGGAAAATTCGAATTACTGTTGCTTTTAATCAGAAATTGCAATATATTTAAAATGTATGTATGACTGATTGCTTTCTGATCACATAAAGTTCTGAGCAAAAATATTTAGTTTAATGGCTTTACCTCACACTATTCCTAAGCCGTGACGTAAGCTCCTAGGTGATGATGCAGGCGTATAGCATTCTCAAAGGAAGCACATCAGGTAAGTGAGATGAAACACGTGGTTACCACACAAAAATGAAGTTTCCGAATGAACAGCTTCTGATATCCAATGCCTATTTGATTACATGTAAAGATGGAATAGAAAGTCATTTATATTGCAGAAGCCACGGCACACGCAACAATGAAAGACAGTTCACGATCACTAAGCTCATATCCGCGGAAACGCATCCCTTCAGTCGCTTTAAGATGACGGAGCGCGTCGGAAGTGATCATGTCGCTGTGCCCGAGGTAAAGAGGAAGTCGTACTACGTGCCGTGGCTCGAGTACGGAGAGGTAAGTGATGTTTCGGTAAGATACGTAGGAGTGGAAAGCGCACAGTTTAGAAGCTACAGAATTCGGATGCGGTGTTCACCGCTCCGCTTTCATAAAACGCCTTTAATATGGACTCAGCTACTTTGGAACTTACATTCAGCGATATTACTTATAATGAGAGACATGCAAAGATGCTGAGATACTGGAGTTATAATTTCTTTGCTGGAAATGAGTGTCGATATTGTGTGGTTTTGTGTGCTACGTAGTTCGTAAATACACTACTGGCCATTAAAATTGCTACACCACAAAGATGTCGTGCTACAGACGCGAAATGTGACAAGACAGGAAGAAGATGCTGTGATATGCAGATGATTAGATTTCAGAGCATTCACACAACGTTGCCGCCGGTGGCGACACCTACAACGTGCTGACATGAGGACAGTTTCCAACCGATTTCTCATACACAAACAGCAGTTGACCGGCTTTGCCTGCTGAAACGTCGTTGTGATGCCTTGTGTAAGGAGGAGAAATGCGTACCATCATGTTTCCGACTTTGATAAAGGTCGGATTGTAGCCTGTCGCGATTGCGGTTTATCGTATCGCGACATTGCTGCTCGCGTTGGTCGAGATCCAATGAGTGTTAGCAGAATATGGAATCGATGGGTTCAGAATGGTAATACGGAACGCCGTGCTGGATCCCAACAGCCTCGTATCACTAGCAGTCGAGATGAAAGGCATGTTATCCGCATGGCTGTAACGGATCGTGCGGCCACGTCTCAATCCCTGGGTCAACAGATGGGAACGTTTGCAAGACAACAACCATTTGCACGAACAGTTCGACGACGTTTGCAGCAGCATGGACTATCAGCTCGGAGACCATGGCTGCGGTTACCCTTGACGCTGCATCACAGACAGGAGCGCCTGCGATGGTGTACTCGACGACGAACCTGGGTTCACGAATGGCAAAACGTCATTTTTTCGGATGAATCCAGGTTCTATTTACAGCATCATGATGGTCGCATCCGTGTTTGGAGACATCGCAGTGAACGCACATTAGAAGCGTGTTTTCGTCATCGCCATACTGGTGTATCACCCGGCGGGATGGTTTGGGGTGCCATTGGTTACACGTCTCGGTCACCTCTTGTTGGCATTGACGACACTTTGAACGGTGGACGTTACATTTCAGATGTGCTACGACCCGTGGCTCTACCCTTCATTCGATCCCTGCGAAACCCTACATTTCAGCAGGATAATGCACGACGCATGTTGCAGGTCTTTCTGGATACAGAAAATGTTCGACTGCTGCCCTGGCCAGAACATTTTCCAGATCTCTCACCAATTGAAAACGTCTGGTCAATGGTGGCCGAGCTACTGGCTCGTCACAATACGCCAGTCACTACTCTTGATGAACTGTGGTATCATGTTGAAGCTGCATGGGCAGCTGTACCTGTACACGCCATCCAAGCTCTGTTTGATTCAATGCCTAGGCGTATGAAGGCCGTTATTACGGCCAGAGGTGGTTGTTCTGGATACTGATTTCTCAGGATCTACGTACCCAAATTTCGTGAAAATGTCACATGTCAGTTCTAGTATGATATATTTGTCCAATGTATGCCAGTTTATCATTTGCATTTCTTTTCGGTGTACAAATTTTAATGGCCAGTAGTGTAGATGAAATGAAAAGAGGCGACTTGTCATTATGAAAATTCCTTCATGACTGATACACATTTCAAAGTGCAACGGCTTAATCACTGTAGCTACCACTTTGTATCTATATTGCGTTTCATTAAGAATCTGTTGAGCTGACGTGGCCTTAAAGTGTGTGCGACTCAACCGTTTGATGTTCCTCTTGGTAATTCGTTGCCCTACGTCGTAGCAAGCCTGGTGATATATTTTAAATTGATACTGCGTACTATCTGATGTTGGTATTTCCCAACAGTATCTTAATTTCCGTATTTTGGATAAAAAATGTGAAAAAAATAGCCACCAACTTCAGTTATGAAGCACAGGAAGTTAGGAAGTGGACACGACGAATAATTAAACGGATACGGATAAAGAACCACATTGCTTTTTCCTATCATTCATCATGGGAACCATTACCAATAAAAAGGCCTTGGACAGAGTAAGTGCACCTTTATCTTTTACTGTTCATCTCACACGTCACACTAACGCTGATTATGTACTTGACTTGTAATCTTTATTTATGTTTAGGTCAGCAAACGCTGGTTGTATGTAATATCATTTGCCTAACATCAGTAATATTTTTTAGGGTTTCACTTGTTTCTAGCTCATATTTGCTGCGAGCATTGTAATATTTCTCAACTTCAGTTTTATAGTTAAAGTCAAGAATGTGATACTTCCAAAAATACGCAATACTATAAAATCTGAACGTAATGGGTATCCATAACCACACACTTAACCATTTGAATTGTAGTTAACGATTTACTGGGAATTCTACGATCTGGCATTCTGATAAGGTTTTTTGTCGATTTTTCGCGTAACCTGATTTAAATGTTGAAAATATTTAATTCTGTTCCAGTATCTTCATTTCCAATCACACTTCAGATTTTTTTTTTTTTTTTTTTTTTTTTGTGGTAACCGAAATTTCACTTCCATAAAGTTACAAAGTAACCATCATCACTTTATAAAAATTCGTGGTGGTTTCGTTTCGCAGTTTACGGACCATTGTTCTGTTACAGACGGTTCGAATATTTTTTTTTTCAACATTATTTTCGATATCGTCGCCTAAGTAAAAGATGCAGTTAATTAGGTGTTTATAGCGGTTGTATATTACTCTGATGTGTATGTGATGTTAATTATCTCCATGTGTAGGAAATTTCCCACAAACTACTCAAAATATAAATAATTACATACAGTCAAGAAGACAGCATATGATCAATTGAAATTTATTTCCTTTTTAACCCTATCTTCTTTTATCAAAGTCAAGACTAATATTTTTCTGCACTTCGCAGAATTAGTGTACATACAAACAGGTGGTGTATATATTCTCCTGATTTCGGCTCTTGTCCAGAAGTTTTATCATCATTCTTATCTCTCTTACATTTCTACAGTTATGGTGTGGATTGGGCTAGGAAACTATCTCATTTACTGTAATTACATCGTCAACCGCGTAGTTAACGTAATTAATAACTTTTCTGTGCATTTAGAATGTCTAATGTTACACTTATTGCCCGTTTGCGTAATACAGAGCATAATGTTATGGGATAACCGGTCTTAAACATATTTAGTGCTGAAACACTCCTCAATGTTGCAGGCATGTTTGCTTCATATCTCCAAACTTGTACGTCAAGACAAGTCATGTTGTGAAGGAGAGCTCAACAATTTAAAAAACTATTAAGACGGAAGGATTAGAAAACGTGCAGAAATAGAAATACCGCAGGTGCTTATGAGTTACCGCTGAAACTAGTTCGGAAGTAGTAAGCGAATACGTCTGCATTAAGGTAGATCCACAAATCATTAACTGAGTTTAAAGTGCCGTCAACGCGATTGTCGAATATCGACTATTAGTTTAGTACCACATATTAATATACAAGAGATAAAAGATCCTAAAATGGTACTGACTGTTAAGGTTTGAGTCAACATGTGGAAGCGAGCAGTGGTAATCAACATCAACTAAGGAAAGTTACAAAATTACAAAGCAAACTTTCTATAGATTTTGCGGACTAAGGAAACTAAAATGTATTCACACAGTCACCTGTCAGCAGCGATTTGAATTATGTCTGTAGAAGGTGAAGTAGTTAAGAAAGGAAACCCAAAATACGAACTCCTGAATCCGAATTTGTGAAGTTCTTCATGAAACACTTATTCTGGAATACTCATAAACTGCACACGATCACCAGCCGTTCGTTATAGAATAATAAGGTAATGATGATTTTTTCAACTTTTTACAACATTTACCTACGTTTCTTTGAAAGTATCTTCACAATAGTAAATAGTCGGGTGATACGCAATCAGCAGAAGACCCGAAACACAACAGTGTTACGCAAAAACCCTCAGACAGCGCCAGAGTAGAGTGACGTGTTTCCTGTGGCTGCTGGAACAGTCAGCACGGAGTCGTCGTGGCAGTCTGCCACCGCACTCAGTCGGCCCAGACACGAGAGGAAAGTCGGCCTTTTCTTCGTCGATGCACTTGTATACAGTGCTGCCTATCACTGTGAAGGTCCATCTGACACTACTGCAATAGCTGTAATACAGCTCTTGTCACTGTTATCCAACATCTGTGAAGAGAGCCACCATGAATGCACGCGTTCTAATATAGACGCCCTTAGTTCCCTCATCTCGATATATTACATAATTTCTGTTGAAAACAGAAATATTACTACACAGGATCTATTCAGAGCTGCGAATACGAATATAAATCAGCTGTATAGGGGAATGACGACAGCGAAAATTTGTGCCAGACCGGGACTCTTGCCACACATCCTCCACCCGACTATTAGCTTCGATATGTAATTCCTGCGCAGGGGAGAACGTTTGATACCAGGAAGCGACTTTAATTTAGAGAACGGTGCAATAGTCCTTCGGACATGCACCCAAGGAACATTTCTTCGTTCTTCATCAGATCACAGGTACTGCGATTTCGCGGAAATATTATTGAAGCTAAAGCTCATCCTAGTTGACAGTCGATCTCATACGTCGATGACAGTCACAGCAGTCTTCATACTGGTGACTCAAGGAAACAGCATGAGAGTCATGTGACGTTGGCCTGAATGTGGGAGAGATTAGCCACAAAGAATAATTGACTCTCCTGTTTGTAAGACGAGTGTAATACCAAGGTTTTACATCTGTTCAACAACACAGGGGGAACAGTCGTCCAGAAGCCATATCACGTGCAACAATAATTGATTACATTTCACGATCTCTAAGTTCGTAGCTCCAGAGACGTCTCTTATCAGTTCGTTCGCAATGGCTGAGCGAAGCAGTAGTGTTCCAAGCACTGTTACAGATGTGAAGAAGCAGGAGACAGTATGGAAAGGTAAAGAACATGCCCCATGCAGTATTACATGAAGTGCGTAGCTACAGTAATTACTTGTAGCCGGCCATAGTGTCCGAGAGGTTCTAGGCGCTACAGTCTGGAACCGCGAGACCGCTACTGTCGCAGGTTCGAAGCCTGCCTCGGGCATGGATGTTTGTGATGTCCTTAGATCAGTTAGGTTTAAGTAGTTCTAAGTTATAGGGGACTGAGCACTATGGGACTTAGCTTCTGAGGTCAACAGAGCCATTTGAACCATTTTTGAATTACTTGTATCAGAAGTTAAATATAAAATTTCGCGTCGTTTCGCGCACAATGATACTCAATTCGATCGTGACACATTCAGCGTCAAAAGGAGTGATATTTTTTAATACAAGATGCAGAATTGAGCTTGCTATAGTAAGCCTCTCTGCTTCCGTTGAAAATCGATGTATTACTTGCGTCTGTAGGTCTGGACTGAAAATGCGTGTCGGAGCTAGTGTTTGAAGTGGACTGACAAGGCAGCCAGTCCACAGTGACGGGTAGCCGAAAGAAAGGCACGCGTACACACACACGCCGACGGGCGTCAAGTACTGGAACAGGATAACTATTGAATGGTAGCAAGAAAAGTACGTAGCTGGGTTAATACTTATCTTTAATCAATCATTGTGGTACATCACTCTTGACTATACACAGGAGACTTTAATTACAATCACTGTAAGGCTAATGGCGCCTTGCTAGTTCGTAGCCATTAACTTAGCTGAAGGCTGTTCTGTCTCTCGGCTAATGAGAGAGAAAGGCTTCGTACATCTAGTCGCTAGCTAGGTCGTCCGTCCAACTGGGGCGAGTGCTTGTTCGTATCACGAGACGTGCCTTGTGGTGGCGCTAGGTCTGCGATCACACAGTGGCGACACGCGGTCCGACATGAACTAAATGGACCGCAGCCGATTTAATCTACCACCTAGCAAGTGTGGTGTCTGGCGGTGACACCACATTCCTCCCCCGCAAATCGGCGAACGGTCGTGAGATAAGGCTTCCGCCCGCCGTGGGGAGGACCCCATGTTGACATATGCGATGAGGTGGGGAGCCTAACAACAGGCGAGGCTGAGCCACCCGCAACCGGCCATTCGGTCCGAGAGGAGCTAGGAAACGCCTAAAAACCTAGTCCAGGGTGCACGTCAACATGCGGTGTATGCGCCCGTAAAGAAACAGGAGGGGCCGAAGGGTTGACCTCCATTGCGTCGGGGTAGCCGACGCGCGATGACGTCAGGTGGTCCGGAGCGGGCGGGAGTTCCATGGCGGAGGACAGCTGGTCACGGGAAGCGATCGGCGGCGCGTGACCCTGGGAGGCGCATGGCGGCTGCATCGAAGCGTCGAATGCGGGCGGCGCCGGCGGGAGAACAGGCGGCGGCGGCGGCGGCGGCGGCGGCGGCGGCGGCGCGGCGGCTGCGGCGGCGCGTCGCCATGGGGCAAAATGTAAGGCATCGCCGGTAACACCTGGGGATGAGGCGAGCCAGTAGATGGGTCCCCAGGGCGCTGACCGGGCGGCACCGTCGCTGAAAGCAGACGGGGAGCGGCAGAACCCGAGCGACGACAGAGGCGCATCTGATTGAGATGCCGACGCACCTCACCAGAGGCCCCCAAAACCAAATACGTCGCGCGACCGAGGCAGCGAAGAATGCGCCCTGCGAGCCAACGCCGTGAACCTCGATAGTTGCGATAAAATACAACGTCGCCTGGAGCAAAAGCAGGAGTCTGCCGCTGCAAAGGAACCTGATGCGGCGGATACAGCAAAGACATCAAGGCGCGATGAGGACGACCGTGGAGCAACTCAGCCGGCGAGCGACCATCTCGGGGCTGAGAGCGATACGAAGACAAAAAGAGCAACAATGCATCCTCCCGAGAATGCGACTCTTTCAATTTCAACATCTGTGACTTGAAAGTCCAGACCAATCGTTCAGCGGCACCGTTTGACTGAGGCGAAAACGGCGCGGATGTCAGATGTTGAATACCATTGGCCTGGCAGAACGACTGAAATTCTGCGGACATGAATTGTGGGCCATTGTCGGAAACAATAGTCTGCGGAAGACCTTCAATGCAAAAGATAGCAGACAACGCTTGGATGGTGGCGGAGGACGTCGTGGAAGACATCCGGACAACAAAAGGAAAATTACTGAAGGCATCGACCAGAACCAACCATCGAGCATTCCAGAATGGACCAGCAAAATAAATGTGCAAGCGTTGCCAAGGGGAAGTGGCTTTCTGCCATGCAAAGACTTTCCGCGGCGGTGCGGAGTGTTGTTCGGCACACGCCATGCAAGAAGAACACATATTCGTAATCGCAGCATCGATTCCGAACCAAGTACAGTGCTGACGAGCAAGTTGTTTCGTTCGCACTATACCCCAATGTCCTTGGTGAAGAAGCCATAAAACAGAGGACTGTAACGAACGTGGGACCACGACTCTGGACTGATCATTATCAGAACGCAACAACAAAACACCACGTCGAACAAAAAGTCTCTCCCTGTGAGCAAAAAATCGGCGAACCAACGGATACTCGATCCGAGACTTTGACAAAGGCCATTGCGTAGCAACAAAACGCAAAACAGTAGCAAGGACAGGGTCAGCAGCTGTGGCTGTAGCTACACGACGAAAATCAATCGGAAACGATTCGACCACTTCATCGGTTTCCGAATCAATGAACATGCAAGCAAGTTCGGAAGAATCGAATGCTTTATCCTCAGCAACAGGCAAACGGGACAACGCATCGGCGTTTCCGTGCTTAGCAGTGGACCGATACAAGATATCGTAGCGGTACTGCGAGAGGAAAATAGACCAGCGAATGAATTTCTGCGCTGTACGTGGAGGTACAGGCTTGGTCGAATGAAAAAGCGATGTCAAAGGTTTGTGGTCTGTGATGATGGTAAAGTGACGACCATACAAGAAATCATGGAACTTAGTAACACCAAACACGAGAGGCAAAGCTTCTTTCTCTATCTGCGAGTAATTTTTTTTCGCAGACGAGAGCAATTTGGACGCAAAGGAAATAGGGTGATCATGCGAGCCAACTTTGTGCGCAAGCACAGCACCGATCCCGAAATCCGATGCATCTACCATCAACAAAAGGGGTTTCTGGGGATCGAAAGGCGTGAGGCAAGTATTAGAAAGCAACGCCGATTTCAACTGGCGAAAGGCGCGTTCGCATTCCGTCATCCAGACGAACGGAACACCTTTACGGCGTAAGCGATGAAGCGGAGCTGAAATGGAAGAGGCATTGCGCATATATTTGTGATAATAGTTAATTTTACCCAACACACTCTGTAGCTGTTTCACATTGCGAGGGGAAGGTAAATCTTGTATGGCACGGAGGTGCTCTGGACTCGGATGTATGCCTTGGGCATTGATGACATGGCCCAGGTATGGTAAGTCACGAGCAAAAAACACACATTTGTCCTTCCTCAAGCGAAGACCATTGTGTCGCAAGACCTGAAATAACGTTCGTAGGTTCGCAAGATGATCTTCTTCTGTCTGTCCGGAGATCACTATATCGTCCAGATAGTTTGCTGCATTAGGGACCGACGCACAAATAGTTTGTAAATATTGCTGAAACAATGCAGGGGCGGATGCACACCCGAACGGCAGTCTTTTGAACCTGTACAATCCAAGATGCGTGTTAACCACCAATACACGCTGGGATTCGTCGTCCACAGGTATTTGCAAGTACGCAACGGCTAGATCCAACTTCGAAAAATATTTTCCCGGGCACAGTTTAGCAAAAAGATCTTCCGGGCGGGGCAAAGGAAAAGTAGCAGTCACTAGTTGTGGATTCACTGTGGCCTTGAAGTCCACGCAAAGTCTCAATTTTCCGGAAGGTTTTGGCAAAATTACTAAGGGTGAGGCCCAGAGAGAAGCTTGCACACGTTCAATTACACCCTGTGATTCTAGATCGTTTAATGTTCTTGCAACCTCATCACGCAATGCGTGGGGAACATTGCGCGCTCTGAAAAATTTCGGTTGCGCGTTGATATTCAGTTCCAAATGTGCTTCATAGTTCTTAGCGCAACCTAAGCCCAGTGCAAAAATGTCTGCAAATTCGTCACATAAGCGAGAAACACTGTCTGAAGGCACAGTTTGATTCACCGATAGCACCTGATTTACAATAGACATGTTAAACAACTGAAATAAATCTAAGCCAAACAAGTTCACTGCCGTAGGAGAACGAAGAACGTAAAATGACACAAGTTTTGTTTGTCCTTTATATGTTGCAAAAAGAGTGCACTGTCCTAACACAGGTATTGTCTGTCCTGAATAACTTTTTAACTGAACATTTGCGGCACGCAACGGAGGGGCGCCCAGTTGTTTGTACGTGTCGTGATTGAGCAATGAAACTGCAGCTCCGGTACCGAGCTGGAACGGTATCACTTTGACTTCAAAGTCTAAGTCCACAAAAAGTTTATTGTCCTGCTGACGACAAGAGCGACTGTTTTGTGGAATTTGAACAGACACTGGTACAGAATCACTTGCTAATTGACGTGATTTCCGGCGACGTCGACGCACAGTTTTTGTGGGACGAACACAGTCACTGTTAGAGAAAGTGGCACTGGACGAATCGGAATTAACTACATGAATGTCCATGGGCGAAGGTCCACGATCCCGAGTGTCCGTGGTTCGATTCCGGCGCGAAGTAAAGGGCCTGGAATGATTGCGATTGTCTGATCGGAGCTTTTTCTGGCAAACACTTTGAACATGTCCTTTCCTATTGCAGAAAAAGCAAATAGCTTGGCGTGACGGGCAATGTTCACGCGAATGTCTAGTAGCACACCGGGGGCATGATTTCACTGCATTTGTGGGCAGGCGCGGCACACGTGGCTTAGAGCGCGGCGGCAGCTGCGTTTGTTTGTGCGATGACAGTTGACAGGGCCGCGCAGTTCGCCCGGCGGGCCGGTTAATGTTACACACTGCTGGCGAAGTTTCAAAAGATTCCTGAGCACAGTCAAGTGTGTCCTGTCTATCTAATATGTCTATCACTTGTTGAAGGAAGGGATTAACTAGTTTCAAAATTTGCTCCCGTATGCGAACATCAGAAACGTTTTCTGCAATTGCATCACGCACCATTGTATCTGAATAAGAAAGACCACAGTCATAGTCAAAGGCACAGTCCCTAGTAAGTCCTTGCAATGTCGCTACCCACTCCCTATTAGTTTGACCGGCCGTACGTTTTGTACGAAAAAACGTATACCGTTTGGCAACCACATTAACTGTTTCTTTGAAATAGACATCTAATGCAGACAAAAGTTCCTCGTAGGACAGAGTTGCTACGTCGCGTTGGGGAAACAATTTCACTATCACACGGTAGGTGGACACACCGACACAAGAAAGCAAAAACGGCTGCTGCTCATTACCTTGAATTCTGTATGCGGCGAGGTGGAAGGCAAACTGGCGGGACCATTCCCGCCAAGTCTCGTGGTTCGGGTCGTAGTGCCTAAAAGGCGGTGCAACGGCTGGTTGTGGCTGCGGTAGCGATGAAGCGGCGGCGGCCGCATCGGTGTGCAGCGCACGTTGACCCTGGATGAGCTGTCCAAGTGCATCCAATAACGCTTGCGCCTGCTGATTCTGCAAGCGATAAAATTCGGACAGTACATCTGGAGATCGTGGCGAAGCCATGACACAAGTAAATGTAAGCAATCAGAAAGAATACTTTAACTCGTCGCCAATGAAGTGGACTGACAAGGCAGCCAGTCCACAGTGACGGGTAGCCGAAAGAAAGGCACGCGTACACACACACGCCGACGGGCGTCAAGTACTGGAACAGGATAAGTATTGAATGGTAGCAAGAAAAGTACGTAGCTGGGTTAATACTTATCTTTAATCAATCATTGTGGTACATCGCTCTTGACTATACACAGGAGACTTTAATTACAATCACTGTAAGGCTAATGGCGCCTTGCTAGTTCGTAGCCATTAACTTAGCTGAAGGCTATTCTGTCTCTCGGCTAATGAGAGAGAAAGGCTTCGTACATCTAGTCGCTAGCTAGTTCGTCCGTCCAACTGGGGCGAGTGCTTGTTCGTATCACGAGACCTGCCTAGTGGTGGCGCTAGGTCTGCGATCACACAGTGGCGACACGCGGGTCCGACATGAACTAAATGGACCGTGGCCGATTTAATCTACCACCTAGCAAGTGTGGTGTCTGGCGGTGACACCACAGTGTTAGTTCGTGTTCTTCCTGACTGGCATCCAAAAATTTCGTATCTACTGTTGAGTTAACTGAACTAAAAATACAGTAACTCTAACAATTTATTGTGACTCGACTAATCGTATTAATGTTAGATGCGAAGACTTTTAAAGTCCCGCCACCTTACCGGAATCTGTGTCTGCTTTTCTCGTCAGCAGATGACGGGTTTGCGTTTATTATCGTGAGGCGAATAATGATTCATATTTACACACATCAAATAATGGTTCAAATGGCTCTGAGCACTATGGAACTTAACATCTGAGGTCATCAGCCCCATAGATCTTAGAACTACTTAAACCTGACTAACCTTAAGACATCAGGCACATCCATTCCCGAGGCAGGATTTGAACCTGCGACCGTAGCGGTCGCGCGGTTCCGGACAGAAGCGCCTAGAACCGCTCGGTCACACCGGCCGGCTACACATATCAAAAAAAGTTTTGCATTATCTGAGTTCCGAGAGTTCGGGAACCTGTACAGAAAACTGGAATAGAAATAAACATAAACATTGTTTCGCCCTTTATATTCCTCATGAAAACCACACATTGCATGTTGTACCGACGTACGGCGAGACCTTCAGAAGTGGTGGTTCAGATTTCTGTACACGCCGTTACCTCTAATGCCCAGTAGCGAATCCTCTTGCATTGATGCATGCGTGTAGTCGTCGTGTCATACTTCCCGCAAGTTCATCAAGGCACTGTTGGTCCAGATAGTCCCACTCCTGAACGTTGATTCGGCGCAACCCCTCAGAGGGGTTGGTGGGTCACGTCGGCCATAAACAACCCTTTTGAATCTGTCCCGGGCATTTTCGATAGGGTTCATGTCTGGAGAACATGCTGGCCACTCTAATCGAGCGATGTCGTTATCCTGGAGGAAGTTTTTCGCGCCCCCATCTGCACATGTTGTGAATTGTCGTCCTGAAAACGAATACCCCGCCAATATGCTGCTGATATGGTTGCACTACCGGCCGGAGAATAGCATTCACGTGTCGTACAGTCATTACGGCGCCTTCCATGACCACCAGCGGTCTACATCGTCCCCACATAATCCCACCCAAAAACGCAGGAACTCCCAGCTTGCGGCACTCACTGGACAATGTGTCTAAGGCGTTCAGCCTGACCTGGTTGCCCCCCAAACACGTCTACGACGATTGTCTGGTTGAAGCCATATGCTACACTCATCGATGAAGAGAACATGATGCCAATTCTGAGCGATCCATTCGGCATGTTGCTGGGTTCATACGTACCGCACTGCATGGCGTCGTGGTTGCAAAGACGGACCTCGCCTGAATTCTCTCCCGACGTCCATCGCATCACGCAGCCCATTGCGCATAGTTTGAGTCGGATACGACGTCCTTTGGCTGCACGAAAAGCTTTATTCAACATGGTGGCGTGGCTGTCATGGTTCCTCCAAGCCATAATCCGAAGTTAGGGCACATACTTTGCAGTAGTAGCCCTTAGACTGCCTGAGAGAGGCATGTCATCGACAGTTCCTGTCCCTCTGTATCTCCATGTGCGAACGACATCACTTTGGTTCACTCCGAGACGCCAGAACACTTCCGCATTGTTAATTTATCCCAGGAAGGGCTATCAACAAGGGACGTGATCGAACCGCGGTATTGACCGTCTAGGCATGGTTGACTACGAGCCGTGTACCTCCCCCCTCGTGGAATGACTGGAACTGATCGGCTAGCGGACGCCCTCCGTCTAATAGCCGCTGCTCATGCATGGTTATTTACATCTTTCGGCGGGTTTAGTAACATCTCTGAACAGTCGGAGGGACTGTATCTGTGATACACTATCCACAATTAACGTCTATCTTCAAGAGTTCTGGAAACCGGGATGATTTAAATTGAATGAAATTGTGCACATACACACATATAAAAAAGTTTTGCGTGTTTCGTTTTCTCAGTACAAATCTCAACATAACACTTTTTTTACGTTTACTTGATATTGGCAACAGTCACAGTTTTGCGACAAAGTTTCTACAGATTTTTCTAGAAGGTGCCGTTAGTCTGATTTTATTTCCATCAGTATGAATTATTACGGTGCAGTTTCTGCATTCAGTTAGACAGCGAACAATAAATTGTTAGACGCACATGGTAATTGTCTGTATGATGTTTGGTAAATATTAAATTGTTTGACGAATGCTAAGCCAAGTAGTGAAAATTTTTGTTTGTTGCTGTTGTTGCCCTTGTTGTGGTACTCCATCCAAAGAATGCTTTGATGCTGCTCTCCATGCTACTCTATCCTGTGCAAGTCTCTTCATCTCCGAGTAATTACTGGAACCTACATCCTTCTCAATCTGCTTGTGTGTTCATCTCTTGGTCTCCTCTACGTTTTTTACCCCTCATGATTCTCTTCAGTATTAAATTGGTGATCAATTGATGCCTCAGAATATGTCCTACACAACCATCCCTTCTTCTGGTCAGTTGTGCTACAAATTTCTCTTTTCCCCAATTGTATTCAGTACCCTCATTAGATACGTGATCCACCCATCTAATCTTTAGCATTCTTCTGTAACACCACATTTCAAAGGTTTCTGTTCTCTTCGTGTGCAAACTGTTTATCGTCCATGTTTCATTTCCATACTCAGAAAAGACTTCCTGACACTTAAATCCTTACTCCATGGTAACAAAGTTCTCTTCTTCAGAAACGTTTTATATCTCCTCTATTTCGACGATTATCAGGTATTTTGCTGCCCAAATAGCAAAACACATCTACTACTTCAAGTGTGTCATTTCCTAATTTAATTCCCTCAGCGTCACCTGATTTAATTCGACTACATTCCATAACCCTCATTTTGCTTTTGTTGGTGTTTATCTTGCATCCTTCTTCCAAGTCAATGTCCATTCCAATTTTGTTTGTCGAAAAGGATATTCCTTTTCATGTAGCACAGGCTAGAAACTAACAAATTTTGTGATGCACCACACAAAATGGTGTCGGTAGACAAATCTCGTTTAGAAACGTTTACTTCGTTTGAGTGTTAAAATACTTTTGTAGCTCAAAACGCAAGAAAATTCAATGAAGGTGACAAGAAGTGTCGGTTAATTGTAATGGCAGCGTATGACACGTAATCTGATGTTATCTGTGTTCTCGCCATTTAATCTCTAACACAATGGAAGAGCAGAAAGACGACGGAGGTTCCCCCTGTGGATCGGCCTCCTCCTCTGCTGGTCACTTTCAGTAAAACAATTCTCTGTCTTCAATTACGTTGTATTGTAATGTTACAAAATGATACAGTTAGCCGTATGATTTAATTTCTTCTGATTTTCTGAGTTTTGGTGATTGCAAGCTACAATTTTTCGTAATTCTGGTTCCTAAAGTAATATGAATAAAGTATAGTCTCCTAGTAGATGTTTGGTGTTACAAACCGTGTTTAAATAATCGATCGCGATTACCGTATAACTCTTCGTATAGTTTCGTGGTCCTGTTGCGTTTCTTCATTGACCTTGGACACTGATAAATAATTTGCAGCACTGGTGGTACAGAAATAAAAACATATAATGTAATTTCAGAAAACTTTTCCTGATAATATTTAGTAAACGAATAGGAGGTAGGGACATAACTAGATATATGACTAGTAAGCATTCATTCGAAGTGTAATTTACCGAATAATTTGAAAGTTTCACTTATCACGTTGGTGCAAGACACTTTATTTCATCACGCACCATCATTAATAAGAAAAATATACTTTTTTATAATAATTACTAAACTGAATGTTGTCAACTTATTGTAAAACTCATATCAAAATTTTTGTCTACTATTGAGAAAATACCGTTGCTTTTGATACAGCATAATACCCCACAGTCATTGCATTCTTTGTCTCTGTTCCAGGACGTATGTACTGCTGCCGAATGAAGGTCCATTCCACCGACATGCCCTACTCCGAAACTATCGTCATGATTTACAAATGGCTGAAAGAATTCCTTTTTACATCTACACAAGCAGGCGATTTTTCTTTTTTTCGCATTAATAATATTACATATTAGTTTGTCCTAGTATCACTGTATTGGAGTAATTACTGGATTGAATATCGGTCAAAAGCCTTTGCTGCGTGTTTTACAAACATTTACTGCTATTCATAAAATTCCGTATTTTCAAATTTAGCGTAACACCCATTACTCACTGCATTCTGCATCACTACTCGTCACCTGTAACAGTGACAAAGTGGGTAGGGCCGTTCCACCTCTACTGCCTGTACAGGAGCAACACGCGGAGGTCTTGTTCCAGCACCGTGAGTAGCTTTCAGTGTGCTGAGGATACGAGTAGTACGGATTCAAGTAGTGTAATGGTTTTGATGAAGTGACTTTGTTACAGACCTTACGTTTCATAACAGCAACTTGTTTCCGTATCTCACCTGCGTCTACTCAAATAAACACGAAATGAATGTACCGTTCGAACGTCTTTGTTACTTTGTTGTAGTCTACTTTATACGTAACGTGATCTGGGGATTCTGTGACATTTGCTGTGGGAAGGATATTCAGTTCTGCTAGTCTCACAGCAAAAAGCACTGTACCGGCCAATTGTATTTGAGTATCAACGTTTTACGGGTCGTATTCTCTTCATTAGCCTGACAGACGCATTTCATGGACTTTCAACTACGTCCATATGGTAGTAACAAAGTTCCATCAGGATGGAGTGCACTCACTGACAGCTGAGTAGCTAGGACAGAGATAGAGAAAACGATGAGGAGATCTTAATAACCTTCCGTTTTAGAACTAGATTAGTGTGTGTCAAAGAGGACAGAGTACTGCCCATTAGCAGTACAGTATTTAGTGGAAATGAGATGGTCATCACTGGTGTCTCATACTTCTATACTTCTTAAACACTAGATTACTTCATAATTATTTCATCATGTCAAATAAATTTCTGTTTACAGAGGGTACTAACTTCATTACTAATTGTCCGCCAACCGTGTCAACAACGTTAGATAGCAGTAAGCACTGGAAGATGTATTCACCTTTTATGACATGCAAGAGCAGTAATATTAAGTATTATAGCTGTCATAACTGTCGAAACCAACCAAACCCCCCCCCCCCCCATGAACCATGAACCTTGCCGTTGCTGGGGAGGCTTGCGTGCCGCAACAATACAGATAGCCGTACCGTAGGTGCAACCACAACGGAGGGGTATATGTTGAGAGGCTAGAAAAACGTGTGGTTCCTGAAGAGGGGCAGCCGCCTTTTCAGTAGTTGCAGGGGCAACAGTCTGGATGATTGACTGATCTGGCCCTGTAACACTAACCAAAACGGTCTTACTGTTGTGGTACTCCGAACGGCTGAAAGCAATGGGGGACTACAGCCGTAATTTTTCCCGAGGGCATGTAGCTTTACTGTATGGTTAAATGGTGATGGTGTCCTCTTGGGTAAAATATTCCGGAGGTAAAATAGTCCCCCCATTCGGATCGCCGGGCGGTGACTACTCAAGAGGACGTCGTTATCAAGAGAGAGAAAACTAGCGTTCTACGGATCGGAGAGTGGAATGTCAGATCCCTTAATCGGGCAGGTAGGTTAGAAAATTTAAAAAGGGAAATGGATAGGTTAAAGTTAGATATAGTGGGAATTAGTGAAGTTCGGTGGCAGGAGGAAAAAGACGTTTGGTCAGGTGATTACAGGGTAATAAATACAAAATCAAATAGAGGTAAGGCAGGAGTAGGTTTAATAATGAATAAAAATAATAGGAGTGCGGGTTAGCTACTACAAACAGCATAGTGAACGCATTATTGTGGCCAAGATAGACACGAAGCACACGCCTACTTCAGTAGGATAAGTTTATATGCCAACTAGCTCTGCAGATGACGAAGAAATTGATGAAATGTATGATTAAATAAAAGAAATTATTTAGTTAGTGAAGGGAGACGAAAATTTAATAGTCATGGGTGACTGCAATTCGACAGCAGGAAAAGGAAGAGAAGGAAACATAGTAGGTGAATATGGATTGGGGCTAATAAATGAAAGAGAAAGCCGCTTGGTAGAATTTTGCACTGAGCATAACTTACTCATAGCTAACACTTGGTTCAAGAATCATGAAAGGAGGTTGTGTACATGGAAGAACCCTGGAGATACTAAAAGGTATCAGATAGATTATATAATGGTAAGACAGGGATTTAGAAACCAGATTTTAAATTGTAAGACATTTCCAGGGGCAGCTGTGGACTCTGACCACAATCTATTGGTTATGTAGATTAAAACTGAAGAAATTGCAAAAAGGTGGGAATTTAAGGAGATGGGACCTGGATAAACTG
Source organism: Schistocerca serialis cubense (assembly GCF_023864345.2). NCBI lineage: Eukaryota > Metazoa > Arthropoda > Insecta > Orthoptera > Acrididae > Schistocerca > Schistocerca serialis. Next base: position 62,503,392 of record NC_064638.1, on the reverse strand, counting down.
AAAGAACCGGAGGTTGTACAGAGTTTCAGGGAGCGCATAACGGAACAATTGAAAGGAATGGGAGGGAGAAATGCAGTAGAAGAAGAATGGGTAGCTTTCAGGAATGAAATAGTGAAAGCAGCAGAGGATCAAGTAGGTAAAAAGATGAGGGCTAGTAGAAATCCTTGTATAACAGTAGAGATACTGAATTTAACTGATAAAAGGAGAAAATACAAAAATGCAGTAAGTGATGCAGGCAAAAAGGAATACAAACGTCTCAAAAATGAGATCGACAGGAAGCGCAAAATGGCTAAGCGGGGATGGCTAGAGGACAACTGTAACGGTGTAGAGGCTTATCGCACGAGGGGTAAGATAGATACTGCCTACAGGAAAATTAAAGAGACCTTTGGAGAAAAGAGCACCACTTGCATGAATATCAAGAGCTCAGATGGAAACCCAGTTCTAAGCAAAGAAGGGAAAGCAGAAAGATGGAAGGAGTATATAGAGGGTCTATACAGGGGCGATGTTCTTGAGAACAATATTATGGAAATGGAAGAGGGGGTAGATGAAGATGAAATGGGAGATATGATACTGCGTGAAGAGTTTGACAGAGCACTGAAAGACCTAAGTCGAAACAAGGCCCCGCGAGTGGACAACATTCCATTAGAACTTCAAATGGCTCTGAGCACTATGGGACTTAACTTCTAAGGTCATCAGTCCCCTAGAACTTAGAACTACTTAAACCTAACTAACCTAAGGACATCACACACATCCATGCCCGAGGCAGGATTCGAACCTGCGACCGTAGCAGTCCCGCGGTTCCGGACTGCAGCGCCTAGAACCGCACGGCCACCGCGGCCGGCTTTCCATTAGAACTACTGACAGCCTTGGGAGAGCCAGGCCTAACGAAACTCTACCATCTCGTGAGCAAGATGTATGAGACATGCGAAATTCCCTCAGACTTCAAGAAGAATATAATAATTCCAATCGCGGGCCGCGGTGGCTGTGCGGAGGCGCTCCAGTCCGGAGCCGCGCTGCTGCGACGGTCGCACGACCGAATCCTGCCTCGGGCATGGATGTGTGTGATGTCCTTAGGTTAGTTAGGTTTAAGTAGTTCTAAGTTCTAGGGGACTGATGACCACAGCAGTTGAGTCCCATAGTGCTCAGAGCCATTTGAAGTAATTCCAATCACAAAGAAAGTACGTGTTTCCAGATGTGAAAACTACCGAACTATCAGTTTATTAAGTCACAGCTGCAAAATACTAACGCGAATTCTTTAGAGTCGAATGGAAAAACTGGTGGAAGCTGACATCGGGGAAGATCAGTTTGGATTCCGTAGAAATATTGGAACACGTGAGACAATACTGACCCTACGTCTTATCTTAGAAGGTAGGTTAAGGAAACACAAACCTACGTTTCTAGCATTTTTAGACTTAGAGAAAGCGTTTAAAAATGTTGACTGGAATACTCTCTTTCAAAGCCTGAAGGTGGCAGGGGTAAAATACAGGGAGCGAAAGGCTATTTACAATTTGTACAGAAACCAGAGTACAGAAAACAGAGTCGAGGGATATGAAAGGGAAGCAGTGGTTGGGAAGGGAGTGAAACAGGGTTGTAGCCTCTCCCCGATGTTATTCAATCTGTATATTGAGCAAGCGGTAAAGGAAACAAAAGAAAACTTCGGAGTAGATATTAAATACATGGAGAAGAAATAAAAACTTTAAGGTTTGCTGATGACATAGTAATTCTGTCAGAGACAGCAAAGGACTTGGAAGAGCAGTTGAACGGAATGGACAGTGTCTTGAAAGGAGGATATAAGATGAACATCAACAAAAGCAAAACGAGGATAATGGAATGTAGTCGAATTAGGTCGGGTGATGCTGAGGGAATTAGATTAGGAATAGAGACACTTAAAGTAGTAAAGGAGTTTTGCTATTTGGGGAGCAAAATAATTGATGATGGTCGAAGTAGAGAGGATATAAAATGTAGACTGGCAATGGCAAGGAAAGCGTTTCTGAAGAAGAGAAATTTGTTAACATCGAGTATAGATTTAAGTGTCCGGAAGTATTTTCTGAAAGTATTTGTATGGAGCGTAGCCATGTATGGAAGTGAAACATGGACGATAAATAGTTTGGACAAGTAGAGAATAGAAGCTTTTGAAATGTGGTGCTACAGAAGAATGTTGAAGATTAGATGGGTAGATCACATAACTAATGAGGAGGTATTGAATTGAATTGGGAAGAAGAGGAAGAGGAGCTTGTGGCACAACTTGACTAGAAGAAGGGATCGGTTGGTAGGACTTGTTTTGAGACATCGAGGGATCACCAATTTAGTATTGGAGGGCATCGTGGAGGGTAAAAATCGTAGAGGGAGACCAAGAGATGAATACACTAAGCAGATTCAAAAGGATGTAGGCTGCAGTAGGTACTGGGAGATGAAGAAGCTCGCACAGGTTAGAGTAGCACGGAGAGCTGCATCAAACCAGTCTCAGGACACAACAACAACAGCTGTCGAAACTGCCTGACAGATTAAAAGCTTGTGCCGGAACACAGTTTTAATCTGTCAGGAAGTTTCATATCAGCGCACACTCCGCTGCAGAGTGAAAATCTTTTTTTAGATTATAGTTTTCCATGTACATACTGCAATGATGACACATTATTAGTCTGTAGCAGTGCATGACAGTGAGCGTTGGCGGATAGATGTTGTTTAGACTGATGGTGAACTTTTATTTTACGGTCCACTTCTACCGCCACGACGTGCAGTCTGGGCCATCCCCGAGACCTGCGCTCACGTACGTAGTAACAAACGTGGCAGCAGGTAAGGTGCAAGAGAGGCGAGGCGGAGGCGAAACAGACCAGCAGCAGCAGCACCGCGAGGTGAGGGAGGCCGAGACCAGCCGCGGCCTGTTGCGGGGGCTGTTGGGCTTCTGCCTCTGCATTAGGCTGCCACGAGGCCGCAAGTCAAGGAGGACCAGCAAGTGAGGCCGGCCTGTTGTGCCGTGTGTACAGATTTCTTCAGCGTGGAACTTATCGTGTAGCGAAGCTGAATTTGTGGGGCCATAATGACCGCACATTCACGAAGTCACCTCTTGGTTGGAGGGACTGGGGGAATCGGTGTTTGGGCTTATCCAGATTTATGTTCTAAAACTGTATGCTGGGACTTGAGTGTTAGTTATCATTCTTCAGAATTCTGGTTGTAGGGAAATAGCTCAATCAAGTTCAAAGAAGGCCAATGAAGAATGAATTACTGTTACAATTTGGATTTTCAACAAGTATCAACGAGTATGGGTTATTTATGTGAGAAAAATCATGTATGTGTTTTAATCAAATTAAAGTAAACATAACTATATAACAGTTTTCCATGGCAGCTACATGCGTAGTTTCTCGTATGAATAATTTGTGTAAAAACGATTTTAAATTTATAAATAAATAAAACTAAAAATATTTAATTTATTTCAGAGTTCATCCTGAAGAAGTGCTGACACTTGGTAGTCAGGCTAAGGAAGTGAGTCATGGCAACAAAATCCCAGTATGTATTGAAAGAAACACATACAAAACATATGAAATCTTTGTAAAAACATGTAAGATGCTACTACTTATCCACTATCCGTTTCATTAGTTTGATTAATAGTTAACTGAGTAATGGTAGAGAGTACTTGGCATCACCTCACCTGAAGGAAAATTGTGATTCACGGATAATTGGACTCTTCACAACAGAAACCTAGCAAAGCTTAAGTTAAATAAGACTATCAGTAAACAGTAACTCAGTGTGCAGTGTAATCTATGAGATACAATGTAACTTTGGCTCTACCCATAAAAGAAATGATATTCTGTAATTGAGAAAATGGTACAAAGTGAAAATTTGAAATTATCATCTAGTTATAAATTTTACTCTACCACAGAGAGTGTAGCTGTGGATCCTACGTCAAACCATCCACGCTAGTCAGTCAAATGGCAGTTGACTTTGTAGTAATCAGATGGTTCCCCATCTGGAAATATTTAGGGAAGTTTTTCAGATTGGAATATGTCTTTAAATTAAGGTCAGCTTTTCGAAATACTTTTCTGCAACTGGGAACAGGAATAATTTTTAAATTAGTTTTAACGAATGTGACATTTTCTTAGATAAAATTTTGATAGCCTTGATTCTGTAACTCAGTAAACTTCACGATCTTCTCACCATTTGCAGTTTACCTGTAATACTCGTCAGGAAAATCACCGGCTTTGTCCTGTTACACATGCTTCTGAATATGCCCTTGATAGTTCCTGCTGGGTCAGGTTTCTATCTAATCAAACTTAAAATGGTTACAATTTCCTGGTTCTGTCCACTGTTTTCCAAAATCTGTCTTGTTTGTAAGCTATTGCAATCATCTCTCCGTTATTCGAAGTCAAGAAACCCCCTGGCTACATTCAAACTTCTGGGTATCACGTAAGTCAAATTGTACCTGCGTTAGCTGCTGGCTGGTAACATCCAAATTGAAGTGTTCTCATATGTCAACCAGAAATTTTACATATTTCAGGACACAAGAACTTGCGTTAGACCTAGAAATTTCCAGCAGATAACGACGGACTGGGATGTTACATACTAGCATACAATCTGAAAAATTGCTGTCTTTGTTCTGTATGTATCAACGTGCGATATAGAGGAATAGTCTTCAAACGATAATGAGTGAGGCGTAATCAACATAAAATTTCACAATTGTCACGCCTTTCTCACTTTACCTGACGCATTAACACACACATTGTAGATACGTTAACGAAAGTGTGTGTGAGTACTGAGCATTTCGATTAGGTGCGGATACAAGAAGATGCGTTAAAATAAACATATGAAGAGTTGATTAAGAAACAAAGTATATTAGCAATAGGAAGCATAGATGCTACTATACGATTGTGTTGAATCACAAACAAAGTCCATAACAATGTCGCCATGAAGTATACAAATTGTACTTATCGGTAATGTTTTCATTGCAGGTTAACATACATTTACCTTTCTCTATCAATCCTGAGAGTTTGTAGTATCATCATGGAATCACACTGTAGACTGTATCAACGTCACGAAAGCAGCAATGGTCAGGAAACGATCGAATCGAATGTTATAAGCGGAAATTGCTCCTGTGTGTCTGGCAGCCGCCCTTCTGCTGCAGGCCCTTCGTTGTCCGTAGTTGGATAGAAATCAGAATGGATCGAAAAAAGCAAAATGGTTCAGTAAATATGGACTCTTAAAGCACATACCTGAAGAGCTATGAGCAGCTGTTAGCTTTTGCTACTGTGAGATACATCTCGTCTACTGAACAACTTCTCACAGTTCATTAGGTATGCGTTTTACAGCCCTTGTTTACTGGATATTTTTGTTGTTTTGGGATTAAGTAGTGTGAACCAAAACACGAAAAGCTAAGAATTTGCAGTAGAAGTGATCCACTGTCCGAGGTATCAAAACTATTTTCTCTCGTATGTTTAGACTCAGTAGTTTCTCGACGAGGGTCCCATGCTGCGTCGGATTGACATATTTATCCCTCTCCATCACCTCTGAAAGTTTGTAAGATCATCACGGACCAACCCCGAATGGCTCGCAGTCTCTATGCGTTCTTCATTCACGCCACCACTTAGAACAGTGATCTAACACTCAATATAGAGAAAAGTTTCTCTTTAAACGGACCTAGCGTTTCATTAACCCTATACTGACTGCAGTGTCTTCATCTGTTGCAGGACGGAAGTGTAGACTAGATGAACATCAGAAGATCGTAAAATCGGTTTTCTTTTGGAATACAAATACTGGCACCTCTTTGTTGTGATAGTTAGATTAATTCAGGATTATTTTCCCTATTAATAAAACATATACCTGTGTTTTTATGTTGCAGGAAACCTACACGAAGGAGAAGCACGAGTTGGTGTCTGCGTGGATGCTGAAGCATTTCGGAAGCGCCCAGGACCGCTGCAGGTGGATGGAGGGGCTGCACGAAGAAGCCGTCAACACACAAGTGGCAGAGGTAACGTGCTGCGAAAGCTTTAGCTTTGCAACCAGTGGTGAGTAGAACAATAATATAAATAAAAATTTGATATATAACCACATTACTGTGCCTAGTATACACAAAGACTAAATCGTTGTGTCTCAATCTGACGTGCAATTGAAATTTTCATGTGTGTGTTTACACCCTTAATTTCCAGAATCAGAATCTTTGATCAGAAACTAAATTATACGATTCTAAATAAGTTTTTTTACGGATTCTGTTCGATCTCTTGTGTAGATATGCTTATTCATTTCAATTTTTAAACACACAATAGGTTTTTCAACTTTCTCAAACTTTTAACTGATTCTCAAGAATTCACCCAAGCCAATACACCTGCATATATAACTGCATTGCTGTTCCAGAAACATGCGAATTCTTGCTTCAACCACTATTTCCGCCATGAGATTCATCTTCTACGCTGCCTCAAACGAAAAATGACCGGCGTTTTTATTTGTTCAGGCGTTCACGTGCGTGTGCTTTTTACAACTTCGATCCTTCTCAGACTTGAAAGTGGACTATGGCAGCGATGTCTGTGTTGAGAGCAGTCAGTGATGGAAGTTCTGTGTGACTAACGTTCATCTGTGGCTGAGAATGTCAGCCATTTTCCGACCTCAGGATGTCCCCCGCAACAGGAAACAACCGAAACAAAACAGCAATTATTAACCCTCCCCACTAACGTCCCAAAAGACGCACAACGGTACTAAGAAGTCTTCACATTTAAACAATGTATCAGGGTATCAGAAGACTGAAGATTGTTATCAGTTAAAAAGTTCTGAAGTCAAAACTTTTTAAAAATGAAGGCTGTGGAAAGTCATAAATTACCATTAAACGTTATCGTCAAGGTATTTTTCAAACAAGAGATTAATATATTTTGAGTTACAGAAGCGCACCTGTAATAGCAGAACCACAACAGTTCTTGTTGATTGAGGTCCTTCGATCAAAAATACAAATTAAATCCAAGTTCTTGTCCGTGACTGTTAATGAAAGTTTGGAATAATGTTCAATGTAAGTTGTTTGGCAGATTTGTTCTACGACAAAAGCCTGCAGAAAGTACATTTTTATTTACTACTAGAAAAAGGGGTTTCTTAACTGCCTAGTTAAATGCAATGGATTTTATTCAATTACTCACGAGAATTCTTTGCAACTGTTTAGGGGATAGTTTCAAATGACCCCTACTGTGACGTCAGGAGAACAATCTGTGTCAGCTGTCGTATGTTTGCTGAGTCAGCTCTGCCTGTCTTCCTAAACGTTAATAAAATCAAATTATTTTAGCGAATGTCGTAGCAAAATGATGCCTTTTGAGTGTTACATACAAGCTGTCCGTGTATTCTATTAATTACGGATTCCTTCAGAAGAACGGTCAGACTAGGAAATGTAGTATAGTTATCTTGCTTGAAGGACAAAACTTTAGTCACCGTAATGGTAATGAAGACCTTTCAGTTAAAGCCGGAATTATCCGTTGCCAACCTCACTTTGAATTTCACAGATGTAATTGTAGTGTTGCGCTTAATTTATAATGCATAGTACGAAATAACATAAACAAATAACATATTGGTATGCGAGATAATTTCTCTCATAAAGTTTACCAATTTAGAGATAATGTTTTAATATCATAGGTAGGAGGAAGCAAGAAAAAATCTTTGAATGTAATTATCGCAGTTGAGTTATTGGTATTGGATCGCAAAAAAGAGAAGAAAGTGAATTATTCACGTATTTTGATATAAAAAAAGGAAAAAAAATCCATAGAACCATTACTTCCCTGTGAATCTCAAACACTTTACATCAGCAGAGGATGAAGGTATTAAGGTTCTAGATTCTATGAGTCTTTCAATACAATTCCATCGTGGATTTTCCTTTGTTTGATATTTCCTTGAATCTTTGGCAGATTTAAAAATGCTGAAGGTCTTTTGACATAGGATTGGTGACGTTTGAAGTGTCAAATTAACTGATAATCTAAAGCAAATGAAAATAGTATTTTGGCGTTTTTTTCGTCATAAGAAGAATAGAGGCAGACATTGAATAATTTTTTTTATATCACTGCTCTAAGAAATCATAGCAAACTGTAACAACAGAAACTGAATAAGAATATTGGAAGGAAATAGTGGTCTGGCACTACTTATACGTGAGTGTAATGCGAAATCAGCAGTAGCAGAGTTAGAGACCTGCTCTATAGACTAACGTGCTGCGAGCTAGTTGGCGAGACAGGGAGGTTAACCAGACACGAATGTAGTGCAACTATTGGACTCACGACTACAGATCTGGTTCACCAGCCAGGCTGAGTGTGGCTTTTATGCGATTTTTCACGCTTGTTTAGGCGAATATTGGGCTGATCGCCAATCTCCACCTCATAAAATAACACCATTCACAAACAGCTGCAAAACGAAGATATACAGATCAGCGTTTGCAGGATTCGCAGACAGGTGACGAATACAGCTTTCCTCCATTAGGTTTAACTTATGGCTGCTTCAACAGGGAGGGTAACCAGCCGGAAAGTAAAAAAATAAAAACAAAAAATACCAGGTCACAAGAACTGTGGAATTCGACCACACTATAAAAAATAGGAGAGAGGTTATACGTAGCAATTGACATGAGAATCGGAGGAATTTATTGTGTATACCTGGAAAATTATACATTACTTACGCTGGTTTTGGATTTAAGCCACTTAGCGTTAGTTTGTTACTCTTTAGTGGTAACCGTTGAAATCGTGTAGTACGTAATTTAACTGTTCAGTAGGAGAAAGTGTTTCAGTAAGAAAACCGAAAGTTTTCAAACATACAACTTTTAAAGTTGTGATGGTGCAAAGTATATGAAAATATATGTCTTATATTCCAAGGTGTGGAATGAGAGTATTAAGTATACAAACTAGATAACAATATTTATCAAAAATTTACGCAAAATGTCTAACTTGTAGTATTTCATAGTACTTCAGAGGGTGCTCACAGGAATCCAAATACTCTAAATTTTTGCTGCCACATTTTTCTCAAAGATGGCTTAAAGCATAACTTGCGTATTTGCGAACATTGAATGAACCCATACATTTATTACTATCCAAATAATTGTCACATTTCTAAAGTAGAGCAGGAAAGCAGCGGCAATAATATACAGATGACTATGCATTTTAGAAGCCTCAGCTGGTCTGAGGGTTTCTATCAAGTTGACGATATAAAATATGCTTAGAGATTTCGAGAGTAGTGACCTGCTGATAAAGTACTTTTCCTTATACCAACAACTATCACATCCAGTCAGCACAACATGAAATGCAATCAACTTTACAAGACAGACGTAGGCACCACGACTTTTAGTGCACTTGTCAACAAGAGTGAACAATGTTATCATCAAGTCAAATCTCCTCTGATATCGAATGCAGTCAAACATTATAATGAATTCCTAAGACTAATTAATTCCGTACCTATGACGCTTCCATGTATCACAACACTTTTTCCACACGTAAAATTCTGCAAGAAACACAGCAGCAATGCAAAAAGTGCACTGTTGGCATTGTGTATCACAATGTCTATATTAGTTAAACACTGTCATTATCTGCACATATTTGACATATGGGTTGCCAAATCATTATTGTGAACTATGAAGTATACTGTTTCCATGTCAAAACACATGCCGCTTATGAAAAGTAACAGACTTTTCATGTTACAGGCCTAATGAGGAATATGAAATCTGTCCTAACCGAGATAAAGTTTTGGGTAAGCACACAAACAAGTATGAATTTTGAATATATAACTGAGCCTACTCATTGAGTAACACCCTGTATTTCAGCACCAATTTAAGAAGGGTGAAGATAATGCATCATAAAGCAGATTGCAATTATTATAAATTATTGGACCTAGTCAAGCTGATGTCTCAGATAAACACATTTACACATGCCATTTCCTATAATCATCAGAAACATATAATAAAAGCACCATACTTTCACACAACATACCCAAACATTGAATTAGGAAGGAAGGAATAAGATGGTTTACTGTAACATATTATTTATAGTTCAGGTTCATCGAATAGTAAAGCGCGCTGGCACGCACACACACACACACACAGACACACACACACACACAGAGAGAGAGAGAGAGAGAGAGAGAGAGAGAGAGAGAGAGAGAGAGAGAGAGAGTGTTTATCACAAAAGTGTTACTACAGATCCCTATGACAACTACATCAAAATTAAAATGCATTATTTTTCAAAATATGGAAGATTTCATACACTTTGGAAGAACAATGGACATTCAAATTAAACATTTCCACGACTAATTACTAACCCTTTTAGTGAGCTTCATCGACTTTTACAAACGTGTTATAGAGCCATAATTCCGATTCTAGAAGTTTGTTTCATAGCTAGCCCCGACTACATCCAGTCATGTGCAATAACTGCCATCGATTTACGTTTCTTGGGATAGATTATCTTTTCACCTCCTGAAATGGTGCTGAGAAACAACGTGTTATAACAAGAGTAAGCCCAAAATACCTATTTCTTTCTCTGCATATCTATAATTGTATGGTGGATGCCATAGTTTACATCTTTTACTCCTAACTTACAATGTCTACTGCGTTATTTTTCTTAAATCACTTGTGATTAGGTATGGAAATAGTATAGCCTAGTGTTCACTGTTGTTTTTAGGCACCAGTATAATGAATACGCGTGGAAAATAACAGAGTAATATTTGACTAAAGCATTATTATACTCAACATAAACACTGTAATTTACACATCTGCAAAGGACTTGCTAGCTATACAAAAAGAATATTTTGATACTTGACAGGAATGTGGAAATTAATGGGTTTGAGAGGATTTACTGCACTGTTAGATTGTGTTTGACATCAGACGAGATTTAACTTAGTAAAAACATTCTTTACTTTCTTCAGCAGCAGAATACTCACAAGGGTACATTCTAAGATGTAAATAAAGATTTTGACGAAACTTGGCAGATGTACAGAGGAGTGCAAATAATCCTATCATTATTATCTCGTTTTTGACCGCTTTCACTTTTATGGGGTATAAACACATCCAAAAAGGTAAAGAGTCATTTTAGGATTAGAGGGAATACCTTCAAAACCGCAAAACATATAAAAAAATGTGTTCATATAATTGTTAAAATGTAATTATATCAAAAATTGATTATAATGGACTGAAAAACGTTGATATTGTAATGAAGCCTTCATTTTCAAACATTAACTACAGAAGATCTCACGCCACTTCCATCCACATGTAATGAAGCTCGTCTCTGAAAAGCCATTTTTTGGAAATAAGTTGTAAAGAATACACTGTTGAAGTATTTTCCCAATACCTAATTGAAAAACCAAAATAACCATTATCAGTCTATTTATTTGTTTTGTTACTTGTTATTAGATTTTGGGGTGGTCACTGCCTGTCCTCAGTATGAGATTCAAAACGGTGCTTTCACAAACTGTTCATTTGGTAACCCCAAAAGTCTCGACAGAACTGGTACACCTCCAGCATGATTATGATGACAGGCTGCAATTGAGAAGCAATATAAACTAGCTGCAGTCGCCAGTACATATTCTGTTCCCTTCGCCAAGGTTTTCTAGTCTACTGTAATATGCATGGTGCACAGGAGGATGCTGTTAGGATCACTCGCAAGTGTTTCAGAATTTTGCTGTATTTTGTTTTATACTGAGTTGTTCGTGGTATACATTACGTAGATAAATTTCTTTCATAGTGTAAAAAAATGTGTCAAGCTTTTCTTTATAGATTATCATTACTGTAATGACTTCACAGTATCAGAAAGAATTACCTATTATTTTTAATTAACATCCTACACATACATGTAATGGTAAACAAAGGCCATAAAACATGAATTACAAGGGCCATAAAACATGAATTTCAAAGGTAAAATAACAATTGAAAACACAAAGCTAAGCTAAATAAGGCAAAGAATTAGATGCATAATGAACATTCATGTACTTCTGATGTGTCGGCAGCTGGGCCAACACCTTGTAGGTCGAGATGGCTGAAAATGCACGCTAGACTAACGCAGACGGGCGTGAAGTACTGGAACAGGCTACGTAATTAATGCTATGAAGAAAAGTACGTAGCTGGATTAATACTTATCTTTAATCAATCATTGTGGTACATCGCTCTTGACTATACATAGGAGACTTTAATTACAATCACTGTAAGGCTAATGGCGCCTTGCTAGTTTGTAGCCATTAACTTAGCTGAAGGCTATTCTGTCTCTCGGCTAATGAGAGAGAAAGGCTTCATACATCTAGTCGCTAGCTAGGTCGTCCGTCCAACTGGGGCGAGTGCTTGTTCGTATCACGAGACCTGCCTTGTGGTGGCGCTAGGTCTGCGATTACACAGTGGCGACACGCGGGTCCGACATGTACTAAATGGACCGCGGCCGATTTAATCTACCAGCTAGCAAGTGTGGTGTCTGGCGGTGACACCATATTCCTCCCCCGCAAATCGGCGAACGGTCGTGAGATAAGGCTTCCGCCCGCCGTGGGGAGGACCCCATGTTGACGTATGCGATGAGGTGGGGAGCCTAACAACAGGCGAGGCTGTGCCACCCGCACCCGGCCATTCGTTCCGAGGGGAGCTAGGAAACGCCTGAAAACCTAGTCCAGGGCGCACGTCAACATGCGGTGTATGCGCCCCTAAAGAAACAGGAGGGGCCGAAGGGTCGACCTCCATTGCGTCGGGGTAGCCGATGCGCGATGACGTCTTGTGGTCCGGAGCGGGCGGGAATTCCATGGCGGAGGACAGCTGGTCACGGGAAGCGATAGGCGGTGCGTGACCCTGGGAGGCGCATGGCGGCTGCAGCGAAGCGTCGAATGCGGGCGGCGCCGGCGGGAGAACAGGCGGCGGCGGCGGCTGCTGCGGCGGCGCGTCGCCATGGGGCAAAATGGAAGGCATCGTCGGTAACACCTGGGGATGAGGCGAGCCAGTAGATGGGTCCCGAGGGCGCTGTCCGGACGGCACCGTCGCTGAAAGCAGACGGGGAGCGGCAGAACCCGTGCAACGACAGAGGCGCAGCTGATTGAGATGCCAACGCACCTCACCAGAGGCCCCCAAAACCAAATACATCGCGCGGCCGAGGCAGCGAAGAATGCGCCCTGCGAGCCAACGCCGTGAACCTCGATAGTTGCGATAAAATACAACGTCGCCTGGAGCAAAAGCAGGAGTCTGCCGCTGCACAGGAACCTGAAGCGGCGGATGCAGCAAAGACATCAAGGTGCGATGAGGACGACCATGGAGCAACTCAGCCGGCGAGCGACCATCTCGGGGCTGAGAGCGATACGAAGACAAAAAGAGCAGTCCTCCCGAGAATGCGACTCTTTCAATTTCAACATCTGTGACTTGAAAGTCCGGACCAATCGTTCAGCGGCACCGTTTGACTGATGCGAAAACGGCGCGGATGTCAGATGTTGAATACCATTGGCCTGGCAGAACGACTGAAATTCTGCGGACATGAATTGTGGGCCATTGTCGGAAACAATAGTCTGCGGAAGACCTTCTATGCAAAAGATAGCAGACAACGCCTGGATGGTGGCGGAGGACGTCGTGGAAGACATCCGGACAACAAAAGGAAAATTACTGAACGCATCGACCAGAACCAACCATCGAACATTCCAGAATGGACCAGCAAAATCGATGAGCAAGCGTTGCCAAGGGGAAGTGGCTTTTGGCCATGCAAAGACTTTCTGCGGCGGTGTGGATTGTTGTTCGGCACACGCCGGGCAAGAAGAACACATATTCGTAATCGCAGCATCGATTCCGAACCAAGTACAGTGCTGACGAGCAAGTTGTTTCGTTCGCACTATACCCCAATGTCCTTGGTGAAGAAGCCGTAAAACAGAGGACTGTAACGAACGTGGGACCACGACTCTGGACTGATCATTATCAGAACGCAACAACAAAACACCACGTCGAACAAAAAGTCTCTCCTTGTGAGCAAAAAATCGGCGAACCAACGGATCCTCGATCCGAGACTTTGACAAAGGCCATTGCGTAGCAACAAAACGCAAAACAGTAGCAAGGACAGGGTCAGCAGCTGTGGCTGTAGCTACACGACGAAAATCAATCGGAAACGATTCGACCACTTCATCGGTTTCCAAATCAATGAACATGCAAGCAAGTTCGGAAGAATCGAATGCTTTATCCTCAGCAACAGGCAAATGGGACAACGCATCGTCGTTTCCATGCTTAGCAGTGGACCGATACAAGATATCGTAGCGGTACTGCGAGAGGAAAATAGACCAGCGAATGAATTTCTGCGCTGTACGTGGAGGTACAGGCTTGGTCGGATGAAAAAGCGATGTCAAAGGTTTGTGGTCTGTGATGATGGTAAAGTGACGACCATACAAGAAATCATGGAACTTAGTAACACCAAACACGAGAGCCAAAGCTTCTTTCTCTATCTGTGAATAATTTCTTTGCGCAGACGAGAGCAATTTGGACGCAAAGGCAATAGGGCGATCATGCGAGCCAACTTTGATCGCAAGCACAGCACCGATCCCGAAATCCGATGCATCTACCATCAACAAAAGGGATTTCTGGGGATCGAACGGCGTAAGGCAAGTATTAGAAAGCAACGCCGATTTCAACTGGCGAAAGGCGCGTTCGCATTCCGTCGTCCAGAGAAACGGAACACCTGGACGGCGTAAGCGATGAAGCGGAGCTGAAATGGAAGAGGCGTTGCGCACATTCACTCACACCTTGTGATTCTAAATCGTGGAATGTTCGTGCGACCTCATGACGCAACGCGTGAGGAACATTGCGCGCTCTGACAAATTTCGGTTGCGCGTTTACTTTCAGTTCCAATGGTGCTTCATAGTTTTTAGCACAACCTAAGCCCGGTGCAAAAATGTCTGCAAATTCGTCACACAGACGAGAAACACTGTCTGAAGGCACAGTTTGATTCACTGATAGGACCTGATTTACAATAGACATGTTAAACAACTGAAATAAGTCTAAACCAAACAAGTTCACTGCAGTAGAAGAACGAAGAACGTAAAATGACAAGTTTCGTTTGTCCCTTGTATGTTGCAAGAAGGCTGCACTGTCCTAACAGAGGAATTTTCTGTCCTGAATAGGTGGTTAGCTTAACATTTGCGGCACGCAACGGAGGTTTGCCCAGTTGTTTGTACGTGTCGTGATTGAGCAATGAAACTGCAGCTCCGGTATCGAGCTGGAATGGTATCACTTTGCCTTCAAAGTCTAAGTCCACAAAAAGTTTATTGTCCTGCTGACGACAAGAGCGACTGTCTCGTGCAATTTGAACAGACACTGGTACAGAATCACTTGCTAATGGACGTGATTTCCGGCGACGTTGACGCACTCTTTTTGTGGGACGATCACAGTCACTGTTAGAGAAAGTGTCACTGGACGAAGTGGAATTAACGACATGAATGTCCATGGGCGAAGGTCCACGAGCCTAAGTGTCCTTGGTTCGATTCCGGCGCGAAGCAAAGGGCCTGGAATGATTGTGATTGTCTGATCTGATCTTTTTCTGGCAAACACTTTGAACATGTCCTTTCTTATTGCAGAAAAAGCAAATAGCTTGGCGTGACGGGCAATGTTCACGCGAATGTCTAGTAGCACACCGCAGGCACGATTTCACTGCATTTGTGTGCTGGCGCGGCACACCTGGTTTAGCGCGCGGCGGCAGCTGTGCTTGTTTGCGCGAGGGCAGTTGACCGGGCCGCGCAGCTCGCCCGGCGGGCCGGTTAGTGTGACACACTGCTGGCGAAATTTCAAAAGAGTCCTGAGCACAGTCAAGTGTGTCTTGTCTATCCAATATGTCTATCACTTGTTGAAGGGAGGGATTAACTAGTTTCAAAATTTGCTCCCGTATGCGAACATCAGAAACGTTTTGTGCAATTGCATCACGTACCATTGTATGTGAATAAGAAAGACCACAGTCACAGTCAAAGGCACAGTCCCTAGTAAGTCCTTGCTATGTTGCTACCCACTCCCTATTAGTTTGACTGGCCGTACGTTTTGTACGAAAAAACGTATACCGTTTTGCAACCACATTAACTGTTTCTTTGAAATAGGCATCTAAAGCAGACAAAATTTCCTCGTAGGACAGAGTTGCTACGTCGCGTCGGGGAAACAATTTCACTATCACACGGTAGGTGGACACACCGACACAAGAAAGCAAAAACGGCTGCCGCTCATTACCTTGAATTCTGTAGGCGCCGAGGTGGAAGGCAAACTGGCGGGACCATTCCCGCCAAGTCTCGTGGGTGTCATCAAAACTTCGAAATGGTGGTGCAACGGCAGGTTGTGGCTGCGGTAGCGGTGAAGCGGCGGCGGCCGCATCGGTTTGAATGGCACGTTGACCCTGGACGAGCTGTCCAAGGGCATCCAATAACGCCTGCGTCTGCTGATTCTGCAAGCGATAAAATTCGGACAGTACATCTGGAGAATGTGGCGAAGCCACGACACAAATAAATTAGGGCAAAGTAAAACACAAGATCCTTTGTAGACTCGTCGCCATGTGATGTGTCGGCAGCTGGGCCAACACCTTGTAGGTCGAGATGGCTGAAAATGCACGCTAGACTAACGCAGACAGGCGTGAAGTACTGGAACAGGCTACGTAATTAATGCTATGAAGAAAAGTACGTAGCTGGATTAATACTTATCTTTAATCAATCATTGTGGTACATCGCTCTTGACTATACACAGGAGACTTTAATTACAATCACTGTAAGGCTAATGGCGCCTTGCTAGTTCGTAGCCATTAACTTAACTGAAGGCTATTCTGTCTCTCGGCTAATGAGAGAGAAAGGCTTCGTACATCTAGTCGCTAGCTAGGTCGTCCGTCCAACTGGGGCGAGTGCTTGTTCGTATCACGAGACCTGCCTTGTGGTGATGCTAGGTCTGCGATTACACAGTGGCGACACGCGGGTCCGACATGTACTAAATGGACCGTGGCCGATTTAATCTACCACCTAGCAAGTGTGGTGTCTGGCGGTGACACCACAACTTCAATTAGAGATGTTGAAAATAATCGAACAGCACGTTTTTTGCAATATATTTCATAAAAATCGCGTTTGAGGAGCCAGCTTTATTACATATGGATGGATATAGAAAGGGAGTGTGTCTAATTTATGTTATAACAGGCGTTTTAATTCCTCAAAATTTATTAGCAGTGGTGGGATATTTTGCAGAAAAATTCATTTTATAGCAGAGGAAAGTTAATACAGTTCTACTTCTATGCGGAACACACTTTTTTGTTCACGATGCACCAAATTACATTTGGGTTAGTTTTTACCCGTAAGTGAAAATGTGCAAAAACGGGAAAAATGTGTATTGCATTATTTGGGTCAGTTTACATACCCACCATATATCACCAAGACCATTTATTTACATCTGGAATAGTTCCCTTGTTAGTCAACGAGTCAATATTTTCGCAATCTTCAAGCATGTTATATTTTGTCGACTGGACAAAACTACATGTGTGCTCACCTCACACGAACTAAGAGGCTTGTAAAATGCTGAGTCATCAATCTTAATTTTCCGCTCGTTTGCTATCCACCTTGTGACGATTGACAGCAATTAGATGTGCGAAGCAGTTAATTTCAATATTCATTCCATATCTGCACGTACAGAAATGCTGATTTACTTAATATTTTTGATAAATATGGTGCTGGGTGTTTCTTATTTTTGAACCCCCCTTTAAAATACTACGCAGCAAGTTACAGTCTTCATGTAGTTTTTGGATAAATTTGTGTGTGTGTGTGTGTGTGTGTGTGTGTGTGTGTGTGTGTGTGTGTGTGTGTGTGTGTGTGTGTGTGTGTGTGTGTTTACAAAAGGAAATAAATCTTTCTGCACAAAATTAGGTGCCTACTTTGTAAAAGAGATACCGCATACAAGGACTATGTTTTAAATATACTTTCCTTATTTATTGAAACTACGAGTACTTTCAGATTCGTAGCCTCATTTTCATACTACATAGTAAATGGCTAGAGAGAATGGAGGAGAGGAAGTTGGACAATGAAGGAGGGAGACATGAGCAGCACACGAAGTTAATCTTTATATTTTTCCATAGATTTACTCAGAAGTATTTATACACTAAACCTAATCAATCTTCTGCACTGCTACATACGGGTAACCATCATCGATTAGTGTGTTCCTACTGCTGGCCGAAGTGGCCGAGCGGTTCTAGGCGCTATAGTCTGGAACCGCTCGACCGCTACGGTCGCAGGTTCGAATCCTGCCTCGGGCATGGATGTGTGTTATATCCTTAGGTTAGTTAGGTTTAAGTAGTTCTAAGTTCTGGGGGACTGATGACCTCAGATGTTAAGTCCCATAGTGCTCAGAGCCATTTTTTGTGTTCCTACTCTGTAATCAACAACTAATTACATGTTGATAACTATACTTGAGAGAACGGCATATGATTTCATATATTGTTGCTGAGTATCAGAATCTTGCCGAATGCAAGTTTTCACCAAAACAAATAGTTTGTTAGCACCCACTAGAACTCACCAAGTCCACTGACTTTGTTTCATCATTTTTCAGTGATCTAATCGTGTGTTGGGATTCTATGAGCGTGTAGTTGCTTGGTTGGAAGCGCCCACACAGAAGAGCACGGAGTAGTATGATAGCTGGTAGTGGTATTCAATAGAGTTTCTCAGCTCCACACAGTAAACATACGTATTAATCCTTATAGTTTATGTTCCTGCAAAGTAGTGTAAGTCAGCAAGTGACATATTTGTAAGCAGTGTCAAGACTCGCTGCTGTGTGATATTAATTTCTATTTCCTTCCCCTTCTCTACACATGTTTTCGCTAAACTGTCCTCCTATAACAAAAAAAAAAAGTATAATGAGTGTAACGTCACCCACATTGTAGAACAGGCCACTCTTTAATGGCCGAAACAAATGTATAGTGAAAGGGAAAAAAATAAAAATTATTATCATACAGCAGCAAGTCAGGACATTGCTTATAAAAAACAATTGTCACAGGCATTCTCTCTCATAAAAGTAACCCCACTGACCACGACCCAACGTGATGTACACATAACTCGCAGACTCACCTCTCCACATCAGGACCTTCAACACCGTGGAAGGCTGTTGGACAATTCCTCGACTTCGCAAGCTCATAGAAGTTTTACGAAAACGTTTAAGATTATCAGCCAGGTAACCACAACTAACAGCAGTCCTCAGCAAAATGATGCTCCCTTCTAGGAGTTCTCAGAATGGCTTGTAAAAGATATGCTCTCACAGGAAATCCATTAGTCATTATTATAGTATGGTAGACACGACTCCCCGACTACAGCCCCTTTCGAAGGATTACGGGAAGAACAGCCCATCATCCCCAGTCTGCACAAATTCACCCTCCCCAGACACCGTATACTGGATCCTGCCTTCATACTATGCATTCAGATACACATTGAAGAGTCCTCCCCTATTGGTGACAGAAAACACTGGGCTGAAAAACCCACATAACATGTTAGTGGGAAGAGTACCACAACTGCAAGTAATGAATTAACGAAGTGATAAAATATTGATGATGGCGCACTTTAATGAAAAGCTCAATTAAATTCTCAGGAATGTTCAATGTACGACATGATGATAATGTAAAATAAAGATAAAGAAAGATGCCTCCGGTAGCATTAAAGTCCAACATATCATTGATTGAAATATCCAGATAATCTGGGAAATGAAATACTCATAACTCTCAACGCATTAAATATCATTAAAGAAAACCTGTGAATATGTGGAGATAACTTAGCTAAATCAGAATAAATTATAGATCTTTCTTACAACCAACAAATTACCATCTCAAACTGTTAATAAAACAAACAATCAATCCCACAATCTGGGCCCAACAAACACAGAAACCCAACACTGCTAGGAGTGCAAGCATATCTTGGGATCCTGCAGGCATGCAACTACATACTTAGGGAAGTCGGAGGGACTTGCATGCTCTGTGTCACAAATACTAAGTTGAAAAAGAAAAGCGAATATTACATCGGAACGACAAATGTGAAATCATTGCGAAAATTTGGTGAACACTAAGAACTGACAATTTCATTAATTAAAACTTCCGGGCTGAATTGCCGTGGTCCATATATAAAACTGCTTCTCCTTCCTGACGTTTCGTTGCCTACTGCGGGCAACATCTTCTGAAGTGTTTATAAACAGCGCTTAGATGGCGCCACCACTCATCACGTGCTTTTCGACTTTAAAACTATCTATGGCTAGTGCCATCTCTTGATTATAGGTAATCGATAGTCACTTCGTTGGTACAGAGTCGACCGCCATATCTTGTCTAGTTTTAATCCTCCTCCTTTTTTATTAAAATTATTTTCGTGCTTGTAGATCTCTATTACACCGCATGTATAGCAATAATGTGATTCGCTTACTGTACACAACTACATTGTGAAATTGAAAAACGACAATGGTGAACGTAAAAGAGGATACAGGCACAAAGTTTGTTTCTCTCTTTACAGTGCACTTGCAAAGAGGTTGTTGCAGAGTTCATCATGCATCGGACGACACTAACTTAATAATTCTTTTAACAGCGACTGTTGAAGTCAGGAAAGGAGTTGAAGATCGTTTGATTGGTGACGACACGGGCTTACTTGTCTTGTTGGCTGGCCACCCACTATCAGAGAACGAATTGAAAATGGTGGTACCGAAGAAAGGCAATCGGAACGAGAAAGTGTACACTATTTCTGACATTCAGTGAGGAAATGGGGATTTGAAAGGTGTACACTTAGGAATGTACCCCTTCACAGGATGTGACACTGTATCAGCTATCTACAAGGAGGGGGAATTTTACACCGTACAGGAAAGTGCGAGCTAACAACGCTCTTCAGACGAAACTTTTAGACTTCAGTGACCCCAAAGCTGACCCCAGTGCAGTTTCTGACATTGAAAAGCATTTCCTTCTTGCGGTATTTGGAGCCAAGAACACTAAAGATCCAGGTTGTCTTGGCTACCAATGTTACTTGCAGGCTACTGCAAGCAGCCTATACATTTACTGTTCACGTTTGCTGCAGTTTCCCCACTTCAGTAGCTTCCAGGCACCATTCATTTAGAACCTACCACCCCACCAGGTGCAGCGGTGGCAGAATGAGAAGAACAATACGCTCGAGTGCGGGTGGAAGACGATTGGCGATCACCTGCGGCCAATTACAACAGTGCGTCCTGCAGGTCCCTGGGAACTACTGTCCCTCGTAGTGTGTGCCTGCAAAGACGTATGCGTCCGTAACTGCGAGTGCAGAAAGAGGGGTCTAAACTGCTCAAGCATGGGCGGTAATTGTACAGCCCTAGGATGTGTTAACAGGGACACAAATATCATACATGAAGATCTAGATAAGGACTAATTAATGTAGTCATCAGTATTCAAAGGTCGTATTTAACAGTCTACAATTTTATTCAATTTTACTGCTTTACTCAGTTTATGAACTTCAAAAATTTGATTAAAATATGGTGCAATATACATCCAGATACATGTTATTTCTAAAAGATGCAGTTTTAAAAATATTATGTGTCTAATAATTATGTAACATAATTATATCATATTGAATGATAATATTTTTATCATTCAAAATCATTTATGTGGCAAAGGTATTAATTCTTAACGCGGCATTGTCCAGAGAACGTTCAGAATGGTTTTCTCCGTACCACATGTTTATATGGCCTACGCCTGTGGAAGCCTCTTTTCCCTTAAAAATTAACTCCCCTTCAGAAGGTCGAGAGGCTATCGTTCCTTCAAGGACTTGTCACTAACATACCACCGGTCAGTAAAATCGAAATTTGCTTTTACAAGCACAATCCTGTATAAAAGAATAGTTTCCTTAGTGATAATGTCATACTTATTCCAAAACTCTAAATAAATACCAAAAATTTCTACTTTTACACCCTCCTGAACGGTTTACTTCAGCGAGATTATGCAGTGAACCATTTTTGTTCGCAATTTAATGTAAATTAGTTTTGTACATGGTACTTTTCGCGTTAAACCGTATATTTTTCAAAATATTTAATAGAAACTGATAAATACTACTAATTTAACGACATCTCCACCCTTTCACACCAAACTCTACGCTAATGGTGTAAAGTTTTACCAAGCAATATGTGGATTGTCCAGAACAATTTGGAGCTGGAGGGAAGCTTTTACTTTGGATGTAGACTTTTGGGTCTAATTACACCATACTATTCCCGCGTACAGCCCTGGGTCTCTTAAGCCTACTACGAACATCTACATGCAGTAAATACTCCTCAACCCACGATATCGTCTGTGGCGGAGGGTACCTTGTATACCACTACTTCCCATTTCCTTTCTCGTTCCATTCGCAAATAGGGTGAGTGATAAAAGGCACTCTCTCGTATGCGTGTGTGCAGGCTCTCCATCTTGTCTTTATCGGCCTTACGCGAAATGTACGTTGCCGGCAGTAGAATCGGTCTGCAGTCAGTTAAAATATAGGGAAACGGATTTTCTCTGAGTCGCGTTCCCATTTGAGATCAAGAAGCACTGCAGTGAATGGAACCTACCAGTAATAGAGCTAGCAGCTCGCCTCGAAAATGCTTCGATGTCTTCCTCTAATCCGACCTTTTGGCGAATTCCAAACACTTGAACAATGCTGAAGAATGGTTCATTTGTAAATGAGACCGCGTACAGAACACTAGTGCCACCTACTCATTCCTAAAATACTCCAAACAAACCTATCTCGACCGATCGTCTTCCCTGTTGCTGTGCTTCCGTTCTCGTTCCATTTCAGATTTCCTATTTTACTTCCCGATATTTAATCGACGCGACTATGTCAGTCAGTCCACTATTAATGTTGTATTCGAACATTACGAGATATTTTTCCTAGTCATATGGATTTCCTTACATTTTTCTATATTTAGAGCAAGCTGCCATTCACGGTATCAACTGCAAATTTGGTCTAAGTCGTCTTGTATCATCATAAGTCACTAAACGACGACAGCTTGTAACAACACCAACGCTATACTATTGTACATATAATAATTTTTTCTTCTGATTTTCGATAAATTAATGTAATCGATGTTCTGATTTCATTTCTTTTTGTTTTTTTGTGCCATTGTGTTAAAGAAACTATAAACAACTTTCGATGTGAATATTAATGTTTATGCCAAATTTCAAGCAACATTATAACAGGATTGAAATGTAAGAAACGTTGAAACTATTGTAAGATGTTAAAGTTGTAATTGTGCGCCTGGTCCATACATAGGTAATGTATTAGGATATGTAGAATGCAAAACCTCGGGTGAATACCCTGTCTGTAGGGGAGTGGTAAAAGGTGGATGGCAGGCGGGCGCGGGAAAATGCACACGGGCGTTGCACGGCATAACGGGCTCAGCAGTGGTAGTCGGATTTGGGAATCGGTCTGAGGAACACGTTCTGGATCGAGGAGGCTCTCCTGGAAAACGTGATTCCGTTGAGCCTCGGATGTGGCGTTTCCGACGCCTATACAGCATGGCAATATTCCATAGGCACTAAACGGAAAGGTATTGCGACGCTAAGAAGAAGCAAAGTGCCGATACATCAAGAGCCACAGCTGTGATTGTACGTGTGCTCTGTGCCTCGCTATCTCGCCGCCCGCCAACCGCCGCATCGATACGAACAGGTTGAAACTTTTAGTACTGTATTCGTGTGGACCAGTATTACTTTGTTCCATACTGTTCAATAACAACTTAAATTTTACCAGAACTGTCCCATCAGTTAATTATCCTCACAACTAACCCAGACAGGGTCCTTTCCACATGTTGTGCAATTCGAGTGTCCCGAGATGAAGAATTAACGTTTATGTTAATAATAATTACCTGCAGACCGATCTATGTTAGAATGATGTTTAAAGAACTTTGTTGTTAATGAATATATAGGTAAATAACAAAGGTCAGACAAAGTTGGAAGATAATTTTGAAACTGAATTAGTAATGAAGTTTAATTAATTTGAGACAAAAATAATGGTAGTTAAATGAGCAGGAAATAAGACAAAAAGAGTAGTAACTCGTATACTGGAAATCCTGAGTGCTTAATGATTTCAATAATCAAAATTTTCAATACAGTGATCATAACAGTTTCAGGTTCCCCCCCCCCCCCCCTTTTTCTTTTCTATTCATTTGAATTCCGAAGTGTACTGAACTTATTTGACCAGCAAAGTTAAAGTCAATAGAAAACCAAAATTTATCAGTGTTTTACCTTTTTCAAAATTGACATTGTATGTGTGTTTCGAAAGTGCTATTTCTAGGGTAACCTATGCCCGATTTTAATCAGATCAATAGACAGTACGAAGTTTGTAGTAAACATTATAGTGTTTTGTTGTGTATTCAGGGCTTGTCCATATTGGTACAGAAAGTGAAATTATCAGTTCTGTAGATTTTCTGGTTCTAAAATTTACCATATTATGCAGTATTATTACATGTTTTTTGCATGCACATACATCAACTTGTACAGGGAAGAAACTCAGTTAATGCCTAATTAGGCTGGCGACCGTATTATTAACAATTTGGTAGCTTCTGCTGTATTGTTTCTTGTCCGTTCTAACGTGTGGTTGCACTCCGGAATTGCTTCACGTATCATTGCTATTACTGAGTGGGTGTACGTCTGATTTGCCTCCATTCAGGTACATGCAGTCAAAATCTGTACAAAAATCCTTTCTCTTAAGGTGAAGCCCGTCAACTTACCATAGTACAGGCTTTAAAGAGTATCGTGTGCATTAGCGCATGTTACAAGCTTACCGTACACCACAGTAAACAAGCGGAGGTTGCTGCCCACACTGTTCGCCAAATCATTTATGTATATAGATAACAATAGCGGTCCTGTCGCACTTCTCTCGAGCACTCCAAACGGTGCTCTTGTCTGTGATGAGCACTCGCCGTTGAGGACAACATACTGAGTTCTGTTACTTAGGAAGTCTTCGAGCCATTCTCGCATTCTCTGTATCTTTGAACCTTCTTTAACAGTTTGCACTGGGGCACTGTGTCAAACAGTTTCCGGATATCTAGGAATATGGAATCTGTCGGTCGTCCCTCATCCGAGGCTTGCAGTATATCGTGTAAGGAAAGGGCAACGTGAGCTTCGCAATTGCGATGCTTTCTAAATTCGAGCAGATTTGTGAACAGAAGTTGCTCCGTTTCAAGTAATTTTATTATATTCGACTGAGAATACGTTCAAGAATCCTGCAGCAAACGGATGTTAAGGATATTGGTTTGTAATTTTATGGGTCTGTTCTTTCAGCTTTCTTATATAAAGCAGTCACCTGCGTTTGTTTCCAGTCCCTTGGGACTTTGCCCCTTACGTAACATGCTTTTATCTCTAATTATTCACCCAGCGCAAATGCCGTAGGAACTCGCTGTAAACTCGAACTTTGACTCCTTTCAGACCTTGTGACTTCTTTGTTTTCAACCCTTTCAGTTGCTTCTGTACGTCAGTGAAGCCTATTAATCTGTCCTCTATACGGTAACTTGTAGCGCTAATGACCATAGCAGTTTTGCTTTCTAAAGCCAAAAACGGTAACTTGTGCGACGGTCCGACGACGATATGTTTGAACGATTATCCTGGGTGAATGATTACTTAAAAGCTAGGTTCTAAACTTCGGCTTTCCTTTCGTTGACTTACGTGGCAACCTTTGCCACACTAGACTGGTCACAAAGTTAATAGGTAGCTGTCTTATCACCATCGATAGATTTTACGTGGGACTAGAATTTTCTCGGGTTCTCGGGAAGATCTTTAGCTAGGTGATGGTGTTACTTGTATGTTTCGCCCATCGTTCTTCTTATACATGCACGATTTTGCTGTCTGTCATCATTTGCGCGTTCTGTTTTGAAGCGAGTGTGCCACAGCCTCTGTTTTATCAACAATTTTAGAACTAAACCGTGCCGCGTTTCTTCTGCCCTTAATCAACTCAGCAGGTACTTGCCATGGCGCGATTTACAATCAGAGAAATTATGGGGAGAGCTTAAACTAAGTCTTAATACAGGTCACAGTCTATTAAATACATCCACGAGACACTCTGGTGTGAAAGTTAATAACGTTTGACGGCTGCAGCGACAGTAGCGCTCCAAGCGGTGAGAAATCAGACCGTCTGGTGAGTCTTGAGGATAATGTTGGTTTTTAATTATTTTCTACTCGATTAACGAAATGGTTGTTATAATTGTGCTTTCCTTGGGTTAGTAAATTACCTAAAGACATGAATTATCGTGAAACTCATGTGAAACCAGCCGAATTACGTTAATTCAATAACATAAGCTACAATGTATTTCTGAAGATATACTCTCAAGTACCTATATATTTGCATATTTACTCCGCTAAAAGCAAGGGAATATAAACGTGTATTTCGAGCATGTGAAGCCCATATTTCTGATGTTGTCAGTTGTTTATGACAATAACACTCTCCTTGACAAACAATTTTATGGAGTCAAACGATTCGCCTATTGTTAAACTTCACTCGTCTGTCTGACGCACGAATAATTTAGTAAATCTAGTTACTACTGCTTGAGAAACGAACGTGTTGATGTTCCTTTCCGTCTGCGGCTCAAATTTAGCAACATGTATGGAACTGGTTCCTTTTATATTGGGAAACACTTTTATTGCTTTTGATGGCTTTATCACGTCCGTGTCGATTTATCTCAAGCTACAGCTGTGGTGGCGTATTTCGTAATGTAGGTGAAATCATGTTCCAATTTCATTGATTTGGCCTCAAATGTAGTGGACAAAATTCGACTTCGTAGGGTAGACATACAATGTCTTTATGCAAAGGGTCACATCTTCTGGTCTTTGCTAACAATTTTTTGTTATTAACGGAAAACATTATTCCGTAAATATCTGTACTGTACAAGAGAATCGTAAATAAACAGTTCTTTGATTTACCGTTTCATAACTTCCAAGGTCTTTAGGAAACTAAAGAATGACAAATGTGGTGTAATTTTCTAGTTACTGTCCATTTTTATGGTAGTTAAGGTACCCAACCTTGGGGTAATTACCCCTGAGGGACAAAATGAAATTTTCTGAGGGATGAAAAGAAAAAAGGGTTCGATTGTGTTCGTCACGAATTTAAATTATTTTTAAAACACTATTTCTGTTATTACTACTGAATTGCTTATGACTCTTTGCCGTACCTGTTGTACTGCGTGCGAGTCGACTGAGGTTCTGCAGTGGTTTCGTTTTGCAAGCTGCCTGCCACGCACGTGAACTCAGCACGCAAATGACAAAACAAGCGATTCTGACCTCAGGGAGAATCCAACACAATAACACAAATGTTAAATTTACAAGTATTGAAACTGCTAAGTGCTAATGCAGGTGAAGTTTCGTTATTCCCAAAATAAAATTTAATTCAGTTCGTATAACTAAAAAGTATCCAGCTAACTTTCCAAATTGAAAGAAAATAAGGGGTAGTGGTACCTCTATTATATCGGAAACACCGTCATATTGAGACTGCACTTCAATGAGCTAGAGTCCTCTGACGATATTTATTTTTTATTACAAGTGTCACTTCATAAGAACTTGGTGGAATAAGCTGATAGAGTGTGGGAAAGCCATCTTAAAAAAAATTACTTTACTTTCTCTCAATCAATATTTTTCAAGTTGACGTTGGATTGAATTACAATTACTTTCATCAAGAAAGTTAAACCGCAATACGCGTAGGAGGGTGAGATTTTTCTGTATCACTAGCGTAATAACATGCAAATCGCCTCCCAAAGGCTGCTCAACTCACAAAAGCGACATACTGGATAGCTTCGAGTTCTGATCCCAGTATGAGAGAGAGAACTAACGATAAAAACAAGTCACAAAGTCACGAGAAAGACTCGCAAAGTGTCAGCTACGCAGTGCACAGACAACGCAAACGCGAGTCTCACTCAAAAACAGCGAAAGGAGCGTGACGCTGCAGCAGTGCGTCGCACAGGGACTCTCGAACGACGACACACGAACCGACGCCGTGTACTCGCCCCAAAACACTGCTCTGACATACTTCTCCAAATTACCGCAAGAGGGGAGAAAATTACAGGGTTCCCACTGTGACAACTGAAAATCTCCCTCTTTGTTGTTGCATGCAGCCAAAGCTTGCAGAATTTTCTTCCCCAGTACTTGTGTTTTCTGTCACACAAACTAAAGGTAGCCAGCGTCCTGGCTCTCACCTTGCGATTGGCGGTATGATGTCTGTGCGTCTAAATGCAGTTCACTTCCCATAACGTTCGCAGAAACATAGTGATGTTCTCTTTGCTTCCACTTTTAGAAGAACCTGTGAGCTTTTGTTGAAACTCTCTGACCATCTCCTGTGACTTGCACTGCATTAAAAGGCTCTAGTGAAGTACCCTGGATTAAGAGGTATACACAGTGGCCCACTCTGTAGTATAATAAATATGTAATGTACTGAATCGACTGTGAGAAAGCTAAGTGGCAAAGACGTTACCTGAGAGACTATGATAATTATATCGTTGACTCGGAATATTAATTTCTCTGTGGGTTACTCGTAACTAAGGGTAACTAGAGTTTTCTGTTCGCTTCTTTTGATGTTATGTGGAGAATTTTACAAGAGACACAATAAACTGTTATTATTTCATGAGAACAAAGGTGAGCATCACGACCTTTATTAGTATTTTTGGAAGTATTGAAATAGCAGAATTGTTTCAGATTGAATGCGACGTGTACGGGAAGAGACGTGGACAACAGCACTCGAACGTGCAATCTCATGTATGAATAGTTGCTAAAAATATCCAGCCGTCTCTCCCAAGACTCTTCATACGCGCAACGAACAGTAATTCTTTTAACAGCACTATCAGAGACAATTTTATCACATTGTTACGTCCTTTTACTGCGAGCATAATACATCGACAACAGACAAACAAAAAATAGACAAACACATAAAAGAATCTATCACAGTTGGCGACAGATCAGGACACCGTAAATGAGCACACACAGGGTTGTCATAGCAACAAAAGGTTGTATGTGTATTGTGATTAATATTGTATGATGTCAATTGTATTTTCTTTTTCATGTAACCATTTGTAACGTAACTTTGTTCTCTCGTTTCAACAAAGGAGATAAATAGCGGAGATATGCCAGTCTATATCGCAGTTATCTACAAGGAGTAAGTGTAAGTTGTCATATTCTATTCTGCTGACTCGTGTATGGGTAATAGCCAAGAGTTAAGTGTAGATAGGCACATACTTCCTTAGTAGATAAGAGGTAGTTTGTGTTACAAATTGTGTGTCAGTTCAATACGACTATTTGTCACAAAACGGTCATCTGCATAACCATTAGCACGTCATTAGCTACTGAGTAAACAGTATATGTTACACACGTTACACAACGGATCATTTAGTATTAATTATTGTGTGATTATATGGTTAAGACACGATCTCAGACCAAGATGGCTCAATCGAGTGAAACTACTGTGCCTCAATCTAATGTGCAGGAGGTAGTTGACCGTATGACAGTTTTACTGAAACGAATAGAGGAAATGTTTTGAGAATTTCGAGAAAGTTAAGCTGCGTCTCATAACGAGCTACAGTCTGCTCTGCAAAAACAAATATAAGAATCACAGTCGATATTTAAATCAGAGATTAATATAATGAAAACAGCTTTACAAAAGCAGATTGTAAATACGCAAGAGGAACTTAAAACTAAAATAGAACAAGTTTCTCTTACCCAGACAGCTTTAATAACAGAGTCTGAAGTTTTTCGGGAAGCCCAGAAGCACCTGCCCGAAGCGGTTAACGATCTTCAGTTAGAATTTGATAAAGCGTCACAAAAGCAAGAGCAGCTATCGGCCACAGATACAGAACTGTCACAGGAATTACATAACGTTACAATAGGGCAAGCTAACGTGGTTAAGCAACAGCTTACACATGAGATGGAACAGTTTTCCGATGTTTTTAATCAGTGGCTCGGTGAGCGTGATTCGCAATTAGCGGACGCTGTTGAGCAGAAAGTTCAGTCTGCAGTCACCGAAGCTATAAATGACAGACATTCTCAGAACAAAGAATTATCAAACGACTTATTGAAAATTCGGAAACAATTCGAAGAAGTATTGTCAGACAGAGAGCTTGCACACCAAGAATTTTTCAAAGGTCTGCAAGAGGTGCGTAAACAAATTGACGATAAGCGTCAGTTTGACCAAGATTATTAGTCAGTAGGTTCCGAGAACATCTACACAAGGGAGAGAGTTAATCCATCTCGCATCCAACAAAATACTGATGTACATGAACATCGACATACTGACAATTCTCCATAAAGTAGTGGCATGCAGAATCGTGTGTCAGATAATGCAACACTTCACTTCATATGGAGGAAAAACTTATTAAATATAGACAGTTTCCAACTTTCAATCCAGAAAAGAAAACTAAACGATTTTATGAACACGATGGGATGAATAAAGTTGTTTTACCCTGGATTTGGACAGAAAGACGGAAAATTAGTTATGTAAGTGGACATATGGTAGGAGACGGAGCTATGCGGAGTAGTGAGGCAATAGACACTTATCTTATGTACTCAGATTTTGAGCAGGCTTTTATCGACAAATATTGGTCTCCTGCAATACAGGAAAGGATAAGAAAGCAAGTATGTAACCCAGAACCATATAATTCAAGACCTGGAACACTCAGGAAATATTTTGAGCGATATCTCAACAAAACAAAATATTTGTCTAACCCAATTTCTTCCGAAGACTTGATGAGAGTATTAAAATCCAGATTGCCGATTGACATACAAACAAAATTGCTGCATGTCAACGACAATAACCTGTAAGAATTCTTGACAGCGGTCGATGCAGTTTTTTTTTTTTTGTGGTTTTAGGGCGCACAACTTCAATGGTCATTAGCGCCCTTACTACGTTAAGAATGCACCGCGAGGCACAAGTTTAAAACAACAACTAAATGGGAAAACACGATAAAAGACAGACTGACAGGCATAGGATTAAAAAACATCATCATCAAATGTCCTTAGAGAGGTGTGTCAAATTGATAAAACGAAGGACACGAGCAGCTGCTCGTGGGTCATCGGCTAAAATAGCTTCTAAAGTACATGGCAGGTTAAGATCGAGACGCAGTGTGTTGAAATCTGTACTGGAAATTAAAATGTGGCGGACCGTCAGCAATTGCCCACATGGGCAGAACGGCGCCGGCGCAGCCGTCAGCAGATGGCGATGGCTGAACTGGCAGTGTCCGATGCGTAACCGGGCCAAAACGACCTCCTCCCGCCGAGAAGGGCGGGAGGAGGACGTCCAAGCCGTCGGAAGAGGTTTCAAGGCCCGAAGCTTGTTGTCTGTAAGTGCAGCCCAATCAGCATGCCACAGCGATAAAATGCGCCGACAAATTACCCCGCTACAATCCGAGGAAGGGACACAACAAGAAGCTGTCCGAGGTTGGAGGACCGCAGCCTTGGCCGCGGCATCTGCAGCTTCGTTCCCAGGGATACCGACATGGCCAGGGACCCACATAAAGCTAACCGGAGAACCGACGTCCACCAGCTGCTGAAGAGAGCGTTGGATCCGGTGCACGAAAGGGTGAACCGGATACGGATCACTGAGGCTCTGGATGGCGCTCAGGGAATCGGAGCAGATGACATAAGCAGAATGTCGGTGGTGGCAGATGTAAAGAACAGCCTGGTAGAGGGCAAAGAGCTCAGCTGTGAAGACCAAACAATGGCCATGGAGCCGGTATTTGAAACTTTGTGCCCTGACAATAAAGGAACACCCGACCCCGTCATTGGTCTTTGAGCCATCTGTATAAATGAAGGTCCTATGGATGAACTTTGAACGAAGTTCAACAAAACGGGAGTGGTAGACTGAACTGGGGGTAACCTCTTTTGGGAGCGAGCTGAGGTCAAGGTGAACGCGGACCTGAGCCTGGAGCCAAGGTGGCGTGTGGCTCTCGCCCACTCGAAAGGTTCGATGCAGTTGATATGCTATTAGAGGAAATTAAAGCTAGGTCCTACAATCCACATCAGATCAATGGTTTAAATGAGAGGAACTATAGCAATAGTAATCACAACAACAGCAGGCAACAACAATCAAATAGCGATAATGGGCAACAACGAGAGAGTTACGGATCAAATAGTAAATATCGTCAGGATAATGGTAACAACCAGGGTTACAAATCCCATAACAACAGGAAACAGGGAAGATGATATAATCCTGGATATCGTCAAAATCCCAGAACATCAGGTTCGAACCAGTCACACAATAACAACAATACTCCACACAATCACAACAATAACAGCAATAATTGGAGAGATTATTCCCCAATAATTACTGATGTTAATGATTAACACAACTTACCTAACAATGACCAGGAAAACTAAAATCAACCAACTTTAGCCCCAAAAGGCTGGTCAGAACTTGTGAATGGGGTCGTGACAATAAAATTGATTAGATACAACCATGCTGATATCAGGGAAGAATTGCTTAAAGGTGATAAAACTTGTAACTTTAAGCCACGAAGCATGCCACAAGTGACTATAGAAGTTAATATTGAGGGTTTTAAATTCACAGCAATATTAGATACAGGTGCAAGTGTAAATGCTATCTCCACGGCTCACTTGAAGAGATTACAGGAACGAGCAAATACACCGACCTTACCCGTGGCAAACTGCAAAATATTAGGTGCTGTAGGCGGACGCTCCAAGTCAGTTAAGCTACAGACAAGAATTAAAATGATTTAGGTAATGGAGCCATTGATTGCACGTGCCTAATTGTCCCAAATCTTGTCGTAGACTTAATTTTAGGACATGAATTACTGAGAGTTAAATGCAATTATTGATTTCGCCCCCAGTAAACTCATGTTGAGTGTTGATGGTGTACCGCTGACAGTTAATTTAATTCAAAAGCAGGAATTGCATGAACGCTACTGCTGTAGGATCGAAATTAAGCTGATAAAGAGAAGTTTCAACAGGAAGATTTCTAACCCTCTAACCGAAAAATCAGTGTTAACTATAGGAGAACAGATTGATGTTAAAGTAATTGAAGGAAATGCCCTGATATCTAAACAGAAGCATGAATTGAAACAATTTTTAAGCAATTACACCATGGTATTTGATAAGAAACTGGGTGTTATCAAAAATTGTGTGTGCCATTTAAATATTAGGCCACACAAAACTTAATGTCACTGATATTGCTCCATTCCATGGGCATTAAGATCTGCTACTGATCGGGAGATACAGCAAAGGATTAGCTGGAACATCAATGAACCATCCAACCGTCATTATTGCAGTCCAATACATGTAGTACCAAAGTTAGATGGTAGTGTATGTTTTGTTAATCTCCCTAGCACCCAAAACGAAAGTATTCTTCCTCTGAGAACTCAACCTCCCAATATAGAAGAACTAATCCATAATTTTCCTGGTGCCAAGATTTTTTTCCACAATTGATTTCCGATCCTCATTTTGGCAGGTTGCATTAGACATGGAATCAAGGAAGTACACAACATTCCTTTGTAATGGCCGCCGTTATCAATTCACGGTACTACCATTTGGTTTAAACGTGAGTTTAGGTGTTTTTATTTCAGCGTTGGATACTGTCTTGGGACCTGAGATGCGTGAATTGGTTACCCCATTTGTGGATGATATGTTGATTGCTACAACCAACTGGGAGCAACATATTGTAATCCTTAAAAGAGTCTTAGAAAGTTTTAGATCATCAGGAGTGACTGATTTCATTCAAGGAAAACTTGGATTTCTTGAAGTTAGCAATTTCCTAGAACATCTAATTACATCCTATGGGATTTTGCCAGCTCAAAAGAAAATTTACGCAATAGAAAACGCGCCATCACCATGGAACTGAACACAATTAAAGGCATTTCTGGGATTAGCTTCATTTTATCGTCGTTTTATACTGACACAGGATCTTAATTCGGAAGCATTAATGTTCTTACTTTGGAAGAATGATTCTGTTGAATGCTTCTTCACAATCTGGAGTCCATTGCCATGACACAAAGTGGCAATTGTCACTGCACCCATACTACACCATCCAGACATGACAAAGGATTGTGGACTAATGACAGATGCATCGTCATATTGTTTAGGAGCTTCCATATTTCAAATTCAGATGGTTGACAATAAATATATTTTTTGTGCCATATCTTTTGCAAGCCTGACACTCACTCACTGTGAACGAGAATACACAACCACAAAGCTTGAAGCCTTAGCAATTATATGGACATTTAGAATGTTCCACTATTACCTAGCTGGTGCTTATACAAGAGTGTACTGTGACCATCAGGCACTAAGTTTTCTAAACACTTGTAAACTCCTTCATCCAAGATTAACAAGATGGATACTAATACTTCAAGAGTACCAGTTTGAAGTGATATATGTCAACGGGAAAGAGAATAATATAGCTGACGCTCTTTCTAGACTACCAGAAGTATTAACTGAATCTGAAGAAATAGAAGCTCAAACAACAGAATTCAAAATCTTATTAATGAAGGATGTTGAAAACAGAAGATGTTACATTAAGATGGGCAAAGACATGATCCATTTACAGGTAGAAGATCCTCGATGGACATAAATAATTCAGAAGGTACAGGCAAATGACTCACCTAAACAGCAAGAGATGTATCAATTACGTGACTATGTCTTATTGCATAGAAGACATTCCCAGAGTCGAACCAATGGTGTGTCTGCATTCCAAACGATTATGAAAGGAAATTAATATGGCATACACACATAGTCTGGGGACATTGTGGGGTAAGTAAATGTACAGAGAAGATAGGTAGATACTGTCACATTCCTAACTTGAGATAGGCTGTGCAAACTACCGTAAGGAGTTGTCAGATTTGCCAAAAGACAAAGTCCTTGAATCATGGAGCAAGAGGACTGTGGCATCCCATTGTGGTTCAGGAACCTTTGAAGGTAGTAAGTGTTGATGTAATGGGACCCCTACCACGAACCAGAGGGAATGTTAAGTACATTGTCGGATTTTACGATTTATTCACCAAGTATGTACAATTGTACCCGATCAAGACTTGTACTGCAAAGGCAATTATTACGAAAATCATCACTGATTATATCCCAGGTGTTGGAAAACCCAACGCTTTATTATCTGATAATGTATCAAATTTTATCGTATACAGATGGAAAAGATTCTTGAAGGAAAGCTGGATTAAACAACAATTAATTTCTAGATTTCATCGGGAAGCCAATCCAATTGAGAGGCTATTCCGAGAAGTTAACAGATTTATAAGGACTTATTGTCACCGAGCGAGGTGGCGCAGTGGTTAGCACACTGGACTTGCATTTGGGAGGACGACGGTTCAATCCCGCGTCCGGCCATTCTGATTTAGGTTTTCCGTGATTTCCCTAAATCGCTTCAGGCAAATGCCGGGATGGTTCCTTAGAAAGGGCACGGCCGATTTCCTTCCCCATCCTTCCCTAATCCGAGCTTGTGCTCCGTCTCTAATGACCTCGTTGTCGACGGGACGTTAAACGGTAATATCCTCCTCCTCCACTTATTGTGACCATAAACAAACTTTGTGGGTGGACTATTTAAAACAATTTGTGGTAAGTTATTTAAACTTCTTCACACTTCAACCAACTATACACCCTCAGAATTGATGTTTAATAGAAAAGAAAATAATGAGTGGATGAATTGTCTACCTAAATTATCCATCAATGAAGAATCTAGGGAGGCAAAGATTCGTCAGGCACTATCAGTGATTAAAAGAAAAGCTCAACAGAGAAAAATTTATTATGATGAAAGTTTAAAAATCACAAAGACATTTCAGACTGGGACGAATGTGTTACTCAAGACACATCCCAAAGCATCATTGCTCAAGAAAAGGAATAAGAAGTGGTCATTAATTTTTTCTGGATCCTACAGAGTAATTTCAATGCCAAATCCAGGAGCCTATATTCTAGAACATCCAACGACTAACAAAGTAAAGGGCATGTACCCGCATAAAGATTTAAAGCCATATTTCTCAAAAGACTGATACAGTCAATGATCTAGGATAACTGTGGAAAAGTTTGATTTTAATTGGTATATTGCACTAGTGGTATTGTGTTACTTGATCTTGTATGTTAGTGTTAGTGTTTTTAAGGTGATGTTTCTATAATTTAGTAGTTATAAATATAAGCGCTTTGCCATTGAACTTCATACACTACAACTCACACGACCACTGTCCATGGGAACTTCTGATGGTAAACCTCTCGGAGTTTTGTCATTGTCTTCCCAACACGTAAAACTTGCAGGTGGCACATCTCGCCACATTCCAACAGCTGGGAGAAACAGGAGTTAAAATGCTAGAATTCACAGGCCCTGCTATTCTATTTATATACATATTGTCACTTTGTAATTAGTATTACAATCTTTTTAAATAATGTGGCAGTGCTAGTTTGTCACATGTCACATAGTTTTTCACGTACTAGCATTGGCCCTTGGCTCAATATGGTGAAGGCTACGCCTTCTGAAAGGAATTTATCAATTTCCTTGTCCTCAGCTAATCCCTCCACTACACACATACTCCGTGTTTTGTACCATGCATCTATGAGAGTAAAATTGAGATATGTACGTAAAAATGCTTAAATATCGAAAGAGAAGCCTCCGAGTTGTAGAAAAACTATAAAAGGCTTCATCATTCACTTGGCAGCAGCTAAACAAACTAATTGACAACGCAACAATAACTACGGATTTGACCATTATATTGCTGTAAGGCCTACACTGTAATGTTATTATCATTATTATTATTGTTGTTACTAAACACTGTCAGCCTGAATTCTGCTAATCGCTTTCATTTCCGAAGTAAAGAGTCCAGCAATGAAGTGATTTACAAACTTTGTATAGTTCATTTTAAGTGGGGTGCAGTATGTGAGTGAAGCTATCTGCTGCTAGGGAGAGGACTGGTGCAGAGAAACCACGTCTTGTGACAAGTGACTACCGTCAATGCGAGTAGTTAGCTTTCTTTTCTGAGAAGGACTTTAGGCAGCACTCGTGACACTCTGGCAGCTACTCCACCGTTCTATTAAAAAATTTTCTAGCAGTTATCTCATTCACGCAATATTTAGTGGCTTAATGGAACACCTACAAAATCTAAATATTGTTTGTTTTTTTATCATTTTATAAATAAAACTGTTCGAAGAAAATTTTATTTCATTCCAAAATTTGGTCAGTTGCTAATGCTGACGGGTACTACCAAATATGTGATTGCTCTCAGGGGGTAATGGTCTCAAACCACTGCATTAAATAGACGCTCTATCGTAAAAACTGTGCAGCAGATCAGTATAAACGTTAATACCCTCACTCATCCGATGTCGCATTCAGAGTGTCGCTTGCTGGCCGCTAGGTACGCTGCTGTCGGTGTGGGGCACGAAAACGGGACGCAGTCTGTTCCGGCGGTGCAGTTGTGGGCCGGTGGTATGAATATTTGGGTACCTTGTTGACCGTTCCTGCTGGGTCGAAATTAATTATACGTATTCCTGATAGTGCCCTGTACGTAGCCTACACTGAACTTACGATTACGCGGTGCTGAAAGAGCGAGGTTCAAAGTAAATATCTAGCTCACTTGCATTGGTTTGGAGCATTCATCAGTGATTAATTCAATCATGCCACGCAAGAGTAAATTGCAGTTAATTGTGTAATATGTTTAAATCAAGTGTCATATATCTCTTTCGGATGACATTAAATTAATCATGCTCGGCGCCAAGTTTATTTCGACCGCCACTGATTCAATACAACCGTTTAGGCGGACTGCAGTCCACGAGGACCTGCCTGCCTTGTGCGTTCTGGCAGCTCTGCTCTCCTCGCTTCTCGTGTCCGCCATAAGGGCCGCGGTAGCTGTGTTGTGCCTGCTGGCGCTTGTGTGCGATCCGTTCCCGGGCTTGTTGATGGCCGCTCTGTATCTTACATCATCTCATGTGATAACAAATTACACAGACACAACCCATGTAAGAGCAGGTTATGTTATCTTTGCCGTCACTGGTCGTTCACGCAGAGTCTAGCGTTAAAAGGTTTTTTGGCTTTTCGTATTTAACCAAATATAACATTGATGATGATAATTTATGGCAATGTTTGCCGACGAGATAAAGAATGCAACCTTTTAATACTGGATTGCGTACTCACGGCAGTTTCTCCTTGGCCGTTTTTTTTTTTTGGTACGACTTGGAAAGAGAGAAATTTAAAGGAATGATCGACGATGCGTCGGTTCTCGATTGTGTTCAGGAGACGTACAGATTGATTGCGTGAAAATAGTTTCTCAAATGACCTCTTAACCCGGATTGCTTTCACGCAATCAGACTCTTCAATGAAATTACCTAAGGGACCTATTTGAATAATAATAAAAAATTGGAAATAAATGAACAACAGTGAAATTTTGTAAAAAAAAGTTGTCAGATCGGAAATTGAACACATTAATGGTCTCCTAAATACAATCGAGACACCGCGATAAAGAGCGAACCTGTAACAAAGTTCATTTAAACATAAACATCATTTGTGGTTAATTTAAAGAAAAGAATAAGCATAGATTTTCTGTACAGTGAAGCATCAATATATTCTCAAAGAACGAAGGCGTTAAACTATAAACATTAACAAATTTACAATGAATACAAAACTTACATTTTTATGTTTTTCTCATACATGGAGCAGTCCAACAATCGCTGCTTTTGTATCTGTGATATTTTGTAAAAATTAAATGTCCTGGCGTGCGCGTAAGTATTTTTTATCGTCACAAGGTTTACAAAACCGTTTTTGTTTTCTTGGTGATAACGTGGTTTTTCACACTAAATGAAATATAACTTGTAGCGGTGCTACACAACACGTCTTAACAAGTCGGCAACCAAACATCAAAGGTAATGAAGTACATGTTAACATATCGGCGACGAGAAGTACAACTAACTATAAAAACTCTAGAATTTTCCTAACAAATGATAAATTGTTCTTTCTTCTGTTTCGCAGCTTCTTGCGATCAAGCGCTGCGGCAATGATTTTAAATATCTGCGCCCAGCGAGTCATAGTGTACCTTTTAAACGCTGGCCGCGCGTCTTGGTATAGGCGCACGTCATTAACAGATTTCATTTCTTTACTCTCGCGTTGTCATGCTTAGTATCATTACAAACTACAGCTCGCTGGCTATCCTTTTCTCATATGCAAAATGTCTGAAATCCAATAATATCACAAGAGCTTTAGTGTTTTGTAGATCTACCTTTCCAACCTTTCCAACCGTGGGTGCAGTGAAGGCGCCTCGTCGTGCTGTCAAAGTGTTTGGCAACACCTTGGGGGTAGTTGCTCGGTTATTCTATTGCCGTATTGTAAAACTGGCTGACTTCCAGATGTAAGTGTTTTGGAAGTATGATGATATCTGTTAAATTATTTGTTAGCATGAGTGGCTAAAATTTTCTGTCATTAATTACTGTAGTGCAAATGAGTTTTTGGTCTTACTGTTATTGACATTTCGGCGTAACATTTTATAGGTCTCAGGGGTAACTGTTTGCGATTTGAAACATGATTTTTAATGCAGGAGTTACTAAAATACAGAACAAATATTAAATATTTCCTACTTTAAGAGAGATTTTCTTGTGTTATTATTAACCCTATTTGAGCACATAATTTTTATTGTTGGCAGCGTTAATTCCTGTGACCGAAGTAGATTTCAGATTTTGTAATTAAATTTACAGTGTGAGTGAAAGTTCATTATCATTACTATTAACGACACTTTGGGAGCAAGATGTTAATTATTTTGCAATTTAAATCTGATTATTTGTAGTGGAGTTACATAAGACCACAACAGCACAACCCAGTGGGAACAATAGTAAGACAAGAAGTTCAGCAAATAATAAAACATGGAAGCTCAAGTATTAAGACTGCTTTGATGCAGCTCTCCGTACCACCATATCCTGTGAAAGATTCTTCATCTACGAGTAATTACTGCAAACTACATCGTTCCGAATCTGCTTACTGTATTCATCCCTTGGTCTCCCTCTACGATTTTTCCCTCCCCCACACTTCCCTCCAACACTAAATTGGTGATCCCTTGATGCCTGAGACTATATTCTACCAACCGATCCCTTATTCTAGTCAGATTGTGCCACATTTTTCTTCTCCCCAATACTATTCAGTACCTCGTTAATTACCAGGTCTATCCATCTAATCGTCAGAATTCTTCTGTAGCACCGCATTTCAAAAGCTTCTGTTATCTTCTTCTATAAACTGTTTATCGTCCATGTTTCACTTCCATATATGGTTACACTCTATACAAATACTTTCATAAAAGACTTCCTGATACTTGAATCTATACTAGATGTTGAAAAATTTCTCTTTTTCAGAAACGCTTTTCTTGGCATTGTCAGTCTACATTTTGTGTGGAGTCCTATCAACTTGTCGCGTATAGGGTGCCTAAGGAATGTCACATTCTCGGAATGCTATACAGAAATTCAAGCAGATAACGTTAGTAGTTTTATTTTAACAAAGCAAGTTGAAGCTCTTGACTTTGACTTGCATGTCGTCCATCGCTTGCGATACCATTGTTACTTCAGGGTCCTTTGTGTCAAACTTGCATGAACCTTGTATACAGCACAGTTTGTAGATCACTAATAACTGCTATCGTGGCGTTCTCTGCTAGGCCTGTCCTCATACTGAGCCGATACCGAGCTGCCGAGACTGGCAGGAGCGGCGCTTATGTTCCCCTCTTGCAGAGGCCGCTGCTGTCGTGGTGCGGCCCTAATCAGTACACCATTGGCCGACCTCGTTTGACCGCCTTCTCTTCTCTTGCATTCTTCGTTCCGCCGCTTGTGCTTACGCCAGAATATTTTGTATCCTCCGTACTTCGACCATCATCAGTTATTTTGCTTCCCAAATAGCAAAACTCATTTACTACGATAAGCGTCTCATTTTATAATCTAATTCCCTCGGCTTAATTCGACTAATTCGACTACATTCCATTATCCTCGTTTTGCTTTTGTTGATGTTCATCCTATATCCTCCTTTCAAGACACTGTCCATTCCGTTGAACTGCTCTTCCAAGCCCTTTGCTTACAATGTCATCGGCGAACCTCAAATTTTTTATTTCTTCTCCCTGGATTTTAATTCCTACTCCGAATTTTTCTTTTGTTTCCTTCACTGCTTGCTCAGTATACAAATTGAATAACATCGGGGATAGGCTACAACCCTGTCTCACTCCCTTCCCAACCACTGCTTCCCTTTCGTGCCCCTCGACTCTTATAACTGCCATCTGCTTTCTGTACAAATTCTACATAGCCTTTCTCTCAAACTGTACAGGTGAAGGGGTAAAATACAGGGAAAGAGTGTTCCTGTCAACATTGTTTATAGCATTTGTAGACTTAGATAAAGCTTTTAACAAAGGCTTGCCTTTCCTTAACCTTCTTCTAAGATAAGTCATAGGGTCTGTTTTGCCTCGCTTATTCCCACCTTTCACCTGAATCCAAACTGATCCTCGTCAAGGTCAGCTTCCAGTTTTTCTATTCTTCTGTAAAAGATTCGTGTTGGTATTTTGCAACTGTGACACTTTCACAATATTAGGACCTGCTATCTTCTTAACTGGAATTATTATATTCTTCTTACTGTCTAAGGGCATTTCGCCTGTCTCGTACATGTTCCTCACCAGATGAAAGAGTTTCCCATGACCGGCTCTCCCAAAGCTATCAGTAGCAAATGGTTTAAATGGCTCTGAGCACTATGGGACTTAACATGTTAGGTCATCAGTCCCCTAGAACGTAGAACTACTTAAACCTATCTAACCTAAGGACATCACACACGTCCATGCCCGAGGCAGGATTCGAACCTGCGACCATAGCGGTCACGCTGTTCCAAACTGTAGCGCCTAGCCCCGCACGGCCACACCAGCCGGCCTATCAGTAGCTCTAACGGAAAGTTGTCTGCTCCTGGGCCCTTGTTTCGACTTAAGTATTCCAGTGCTTTGTCAAATTATCCACGCAGTATCATGTCTCCCATATCATCTTCATCTACGTCCCCTTCCATTTCCATAAATTTGGCCTCAAGTACATCTCCCTTGTACACACCCTTTATATACTCCCTCCACCTTTCTACTTTCTCCTCTTTGCTTACGACTGGTTTTCAATCTGATATATTCGTACAGGTGGTTCTCTTTTCTCTAAAGGTCTCTTTATTACAATCCTTTAGACAGCATCTATCTTACCCCCTAATGATATATTTTTCTACACCTTGCATTTGTCCTCTAGCCATTTCTGCTTAGCCATTCTGCGCTTCCTGTCGATCTCACTTTTTAGACGTTTGTATTCCATTTTGCCTAATTCAGTTATTGCATTTTTATATTTTCTCCTTTCATCGATTAAATTCAATATCTATTTGTTACCCAAAGGTTTCCACAAGCCCTCGGGTTTTTATCCACTTCATCCTCTGCTGCTTTCACTACTTCATCTCTCAAAGCTACCCATTCTTCTACTGTATTCCTTCCTCCACTTCTTGTGCATCGTTCCAGAATGCTCCTTCTGAAACTCTATATCCACTATTTCTTTCAGTTTATTCGTATCCATATCCTTAAATTCATACCTTTTTGGAGTTACTCCATAATTTATTGGTTATGAGCTGCAGATTAAAACTGATCAGAGTCCACATCTGCCCCTGTACATGCCTTACAATTTAAAACCTCGTTCCGAAATGTCTTATTATTTAATAAATCTGGAATCTTCCTGTGTCTCCAGGTCTCTTCCACATATACAGCAGTGTTTCGTGATTGTTGAACGAAGTGTTAGGGATGATGAAGTTATGCTCTGTGCAGAGTTGCACCAGATGGCTTCCTCTTTCATTCCTTTCCCCCACTCCATATTCACCTACAACTTTTCCTTCTCTTCCTTTTGCTACTGTCGAATTCCAGTCCCCATGACTATTAAATTTTCGTTTCCCTTCACTATCTGAAGAAATGCATGATGAGATAAAAGAAATTATTCAATCTCTTCATCATCTGCGGAGCTAGTTAGCATATAAACTTGTACTATTGTGGTGGGTGTCGGCTCTGAGTTTAGTTTTGCTACAATGCTGTTCGTAGCAGCTTATCCGCGTACCTATTTTTTATTCATTTTTAAACAACTCCTGCACACTCCTATTTGATTTGATATTTATAATCTTGTATTCACCTGACCAGAAGTCCTTTTTCTCCTTCCACCGAACTTCACTAATTCCTACTATAACTAACTCTAACCTATCCATTTCTCTTTTTAAATTTTCTAACCTACTTGCCCGGTTAAGGGATCTGACATTCCACGCTCCGATCCGTATAACGCCAGTTTTCTTTCTCCTGATAACAACGTCCTCCTGAGTAGTCCCCGCCCGGAGATCCGAATGGGGGACTATTTTACCTCCGGAATATTTTACCCAAGAGGACGCCATCATCATTTATCGATACAGTAAAGCTGCATGCCCACGGGAAAAATTGCAGCTGTAGTTTCCCCTTGCTTTCAGCCGTTCGCAGTACCAGCACAGCGAGGCCGTTTTGGTTAGTGTTACAAGGCCAGATCATTCAATCATCCAGACTGTTGCCCCTGCAACTACTGAAAAGGCTGCTGTCCCTCTTCAGGAACCACACGTTTGTCTGGCCTCTCAACAGATACCCATCCGTTGTGGTTGCACCTACGGTACGGCTATCTGTATAGCTGAGGCACGCAAGCATCCCCACTAACAGCAGGGTCCATGGTTCATTGAAGAAATGTGTGATGAAATGAAAGAAATTATTCAGATAGAGAAGGGAGACGAAAATTTAATAGTCATGGGTGGCTGGAATTCGGTAATAGGAAAAGGGAGAGAAGGAAAAGTTGTAGGTGAATATGGACCAC
This sequence comes from Schistocerca serialis cubense, assembly GCF_023864345.2. Classification (NCBI taxonomy): domain Eukaryota; kingdom Metazoa; phylum Arthropoda; class Insecta; order Orthoptera; family Acrididae; genus Schistocerca; species Schistocerca serialis. The sequence continues at coordinate 62,459,707 of NC_064638.1, read as the reverse complement.
AGATTTAGACCTTGATCCATGCAACTCTGTGTTTTCCCGCTATGGGCCAGTTCCGTTCCGAAATAAATAAATAAATAATGTGAGGAAATCTGATAAAAGCAAATTAAGCAAATTTTTATATGTCTGGAATCTTAAAGCGTATTTTAGGATTTCAAAGTATCATATACTTGCTTCTTTACAATTCGCGGTTTTCCCCCACTCACTAAAGCATACTCAGGTTCCCACTCACACGCACTTCGCTACTCAGAATTGCGAGGGGCGTTCAATAAGTAACACAAGATTTTTTCGGGCAATTTCAGTTGAAAAACATGCAGAATTTGTTGTGGGATATAGAATATTCGCGCATCGGCTCCCACATTTTCATGAAGTTGCGTCAGGTGGTGGCGCTATATCTAGATTTCAAAATGCGCGAGCCGCGCGGTCTACGGCGCCTTGTCACGGTTCGCGCGTCCCCCCCCCCTCCCCACCGTCGGAGGTTGGAGTCCTCCCTCGAGCATGCATGTGCATGTTGTCCTTAGCGTAAGTCAGTTTAATTTAGATTAAGTAGTGTGCAAGCTTAGGGATCAATGACCTGAGCAGTTTGGTCCCATAGAACTTATCACAAATTTCAAATTCAAAATGTCGCCTGTGACGGAGATACATTCGAAGCAGAGAGCTGTCAGTAAGTTTTCTTTGGTAGAAAATCAGAGCGTTGCAGAAATCCAGAGGCGGTTGCAGAATATCTACGAAGAACTAGCAACGAACCAAAGGCACTGACACTCGTTGGGCCTCGTCTGTCATCACCGCAACAAGGTCGCGCAAAGCTGACCGATCTTCGGCGGGCCGGCTGGCCGCCGACAGCTGTGTCACTTCAACTGTTGGAACGTAAGAACACTGAGCGTGATCCTCCGATCAGCCCGAGTGACAAACACCTCGCTGCGCAACTCTCTGTCGGTAGCGCTGACGCACTCGTCAGAAGAAGACCATAAAGAGCAAGGAAGGACCATCTGTGCGGAATTACTTGCGTCTTACGAGGATCATTGTGATAACTTTTTGTCGAACATCGTCACAGGCGATGAAACAAGACTTCTTTTTCTTCGGAGGAGAGATGGTGTGCCGCCGCTTTGTTTCCCGGTCGAAATGATGTTCAAAGCCGCACCCTGACCGAGTAAAGTCACGGCGATGCTCTTCTGGGAGTCCTAAGGGGGTTATTCTGTCTGATGTTCTCCCTCACGGAACAACGATCAGCTCTGAAGTGTACTGTGCTACCCCTTGAAAAGTGAACAGACGAATGCAGCCTCTTCTCCGCCACGAAGGTGCAAACGAACTTCTGGTCCCTGACAACGCGAGGCAACACATGCGCCCGAGAGGAGCTCACGAGCATTCATTACACTGTTCTTCCTCACCCACCCTACAGACTGGATGTCGCACCTCCCGACCTCCGTCTGTTTGGCCCAATGAGAGATGCACTCCGCGGGAAGCAGTACGTGGATGATTGGGAGGTTACTGAAGCAGCGAGACAATGGCTGCAACGCCCACCAGTTGAGTGGTACCGTGCGGGCATACAGGTCTTCCCAGTAATGTGGTGTAAGGCCGTCGCATAGAAAGGTGATTATGCTGAAAAACAGACTGAATAATAGGGTTCTGCAGCAAAGAGAGTGGAGACTTTGATGTATTTGAATCTTAAATAAATCCAACCTCCTTTCACAAAAAATAATGTGATGCTTTATTTACTGAACGCTCCTCGTACATTGATTCATATGTCACATTCGAGCCACATTTATTCTCTCACCCCTCAGACACAGAATAATATTTGTTTTAAATAATGCCAATTATATTTAATGTCAGTAAACTATATTTATTGTGTAAAATTGGGTGTTTTCCAAACAAATATTTTACTGTGGTGACATGTACCATCCATTTTCCTCACTGACTTCTATTCAATAAATATTAGAATTTAGCACTTACATTAATTAGCAACTTCTCAGAATCAGTGTTTTATGTAATTTTGTATAACGCAAAAAGAAACTACATGAGACTCAGAAATTCATATTGTCATTATCAATCATCATTAAAAAGCTTTCCATGAGGTTTTATCTTATTTCGTTTACGAAAAAACAAAAACAAACAAACAAACAAAAATTTAATTTGTAATACTGAATATACACTGATCAGCCAGAGCAGTATGACCACCGACCTGCTATCGACATAAATCCGCCCAGACGATATCAGCGTCACCTGGGAGGAGTCATTGCTCGTCAGAAACACGCACGGTGCATGTAGTATCATGTGCGTCCTATCGGTATGTAGAACGAGGGAAGTGCGTCATCTGAGTTTGACCGAGGGCGTATTGTGATGCTCCGGAAACTCGGGACAAGCATTTCGGAAACTGCGCGACTCTGTGAGAGCACGCCAAGTCGTCGTGGAGTAGGGTGGCCACCCCTGTCGGACGTCGTAGCCAGGGCAGATAGACTGACTGGTGAAACAGGACAGGCAGCGAACTGAGGCGAAACTGACGTCAGACTGGAATGCTGGGCAGAGTCCAAGTGTGTCTGAACAGGCAGTGCACCGAACACTCCTAACAATGGGCCTCCGCAGCCGACTACCCATGCAGGCGCCTATGTGAACACCACGACTGAAATACGCCCACGACCATCGGCACTGGACGATGGTACAGTGGCAGAGCGTTGCGTGGTCTGATGGATCCTGATTCCGTCTTCACCATGCCGATGGTAGGGCACGAATCGGTCGTCTTTCAGGGTAGCAGTTCCTTTACAGCCGTGCTGTTGGATGGAGAAAAGATGACGACGGCTCCATTATGCTCTGGGGAATATTCACAGGGCCATACATGGGTCGAATGAAGCTCGTGCAGGGCACTGCAACAGTCAAGGAGTATCGTACACTGGTTGAAGACACCTTATACCCCTACATGACGATCATGTTTCCCCACGGCAGTGGTACTTTCACCAAGATAATACGCCTTGTCACAAGGCCAGGATTGTGATGGACTAGTTCGAAGAACACAGTGGTGAGTTTCAATATCGACATGTTGCCACACCCCCGCCCCCCCCCCCCCCCCCAACATGACAGATCTGAACCCGATCAAACACACTGGGTTGCGACAGAACGTGACGTAAGAGCTCATCGCTCTCTCCCCACAATTTACGGGAATTAGACAATTTGTGTGTGCAGATGTGCCAGCTCTCTCCAGCGATCCACCAAGGCCCTATTGCTTCAGTGGCATGACGCGTCACCGCTCTTATCCGTGCCAAAGGTGGACATGCCGGTTATTAGTAGGTGTTCACAACGTTCTGCCTGAATAGTCTAAGTCGTCATTTATAAGGCGGTGATACACAATTCGGCTCGACCTGCCAGCTGACTGATGTCTGACTTAATATGGGTGTGTGTTGCTACGCCATATTGAAAACGTAGCAAACGGAAAGTGAACTCAACTATTCTCTTACTACAAACTGCGAACAGTAAGGTTAGGTAGGTGCATGACCATACATTTTGTAGGTGTTCGTGTCTGCCATGAACCTTAAGTCGTATTCAGAATTAAATTCTGTTATTCAGGAAAATTGACTGTACTGCAAGCATAGAGCAAGATCTAAAGAATTTGCTAACAAACTTACTGAACTGTATCACAAATGTTGTTGTTGTGGTCTTCAGTCCTGAGACTGGTTTGATGCAGCTCTCCATGCTACTCTATCCTGTGCAAGCTTCTTCATCTCCCAGTACCTACTGCAACCTACATCCTTCTGAATCTGCTTAGTGTATTCATCTCTTGGTCTCCCTCTACGATTTTTACCCTCCACGCTGCCCTCCAATGCTAAATTTGTGATCCCTTGATGCCTCAAAACATGTCCTACCAACCGATCCCTTCTTCTAGTCAAGTGGTGCCACAAATTTCTCTTCTCCCCAATTCTATTCAATACCTCCTCATTAGTTACGTAATCTACCCACCTTATCTTCAGCATTCTTCTGTAGCACCACATTTCGAAAGCTTCTATTCTCATCTTGTCCAAACTGGTTATCGTCCATGTTTCACTTCCATACATGGCTACACTCCATACAAATACTTTCAGAAACGACTTCCTGACACTTAAATCTATACTCGATGTTAACAAATTTCTCTTCTTCAGAAACGATTTCCTTGCGATTGCCAGTCTACATTTTATATCCTCTCTACTTCGACCATCATCAGTTATTTTACTCCCTAAATAGCAAAGCTCCTTTACTACTTTAAGTGTCTCATTTCCTAATCTAATCCCCTCAGCATCACCCGATTTAATTTGGCTACATTCCATTATCCTCGTTTTGCTTTTGTTGATGTTCGTCTTATATCCTCCTTTCAAGACACTGTCCATTCCGTTCAACTGCTCTTCCAAGCCCTTTGCTGTCTCTGACAGAATTACAATGTCATTGGCGAACCTCAAAGTTTTTACTTCTTCTCCATGAATTTTAATACCTACTCCGAATTTTTCTTTTGTTTCCTTTACTGCTTGCTCAATATACAGATTGAATAACATCGGGGAGAGGCTACAACCCTGTCTCACTCCTTTCCAAACCACTGCTTCCCTTTCATGCCCCTCGACTCTTATAACTGCCATCTGGTTTCTGTACAAATTGTAAATAGCCTTTCGCTCCCTGTATTTTACCCCTGCCACCTTCAGAATTTGAAATAGAGTATTCCAGTTAACGTTGTCAAAAGCTTTCTCTAAATCTACAAATGCTAGAAACGTAGGTTTGCCTTTTCTTAATCTTTCTTCTAAGATAAGTCGTAAGGTTAGTATTGCCTCACGTGTTCCAACATTTCTATGGAATCCAAACTGATCTTCTCCGAGGTCCGCTTCTACCAGTCTTTCCATTCGTCTGTAAAGAATTCGCGTATATGTCCCAGTAAAGATCGGGAAAGTAAGGGGAAAAAAACCTGCACCTCGGCTAACAGCAGAAACAACACAGCTCATAAAACTCAGACGCTGCACATCGGGCACACGAACTGCGCCCCACGAGCGAAAATCGTGTTGCTTACAAACAGAAGCGGAACATAGTCAGGCTGTCATAAATGCTAATTTCGGACATACTGATACATTAACCGTCAACAGAAACAGACCAGCTGTCCTATGTGGACATGATACAGGCAAATTTAAGGCTGCAGTTGATCCCATTGTCCCATATGTAGAACTGAACCGGTACTTCACATTACCACCGTGAAATAATCAACGAGTCTCCGTTTCGTTTGTCATTCAGATGTGGTTGTAAGTAAACGACTTTAGCCACGAAAAATTCCATCCAAAGAATGGTATTTGCAATACCCTACAATTCATCATAAGGATCAGATCAGCATCTACTGGGCACGAAAATGCTAACGTGTCCAGGCTACGTGTCCTCACACCACAAGAGCTGGGCACCAACTCTTCGCCACCCACACGCGAAAATTCTCTCTCCCGGTACAAAAGCACGCACTCTGGATACACATAACAAATGCCTTTCATATTTCGATTCACATAACCCGCTGTTATCATCCTTTTGACCAATGCCACTTCAGAAATTAATTTTCTCGAAAATGTAAACTATTATGTTCGAAAAACGCAAAAGGAATCACATTACTATCATCTTTCCTCCTTGCCATAATCGCCAGTCGTCGATAGGAAGCCTTCCATTTTGGTCATGGGGAGGTCATACTCTCGTACCGTTAATAGTAATCTTATAATCAATGTGAACAAGGTAATTTCATGGTCTTTCTTAAACAAACGCTCTATAATTGCATCCCGTGTAAAAATTATTTATACAAAATAACTTCTTCCAGTTTCATTACGTAAAACACAGACAGTAGTGTTGCACTTTCAGAATCCGAAGGCGCTGCTACGGCTCTGCAATGGGTCGTAAAACTACGAGAGCATCTCCATGTAACAGGTACGAAGGATTCCTACACGGCGGCTCACTATGTCAGTTCAAGGACGGAATCGCTTAATTGTAGCATAACTCAGCTGGAAAGCGTGGCCAGTTACACCATGCGTCCCTTATACCACCATATACGGAGTCACCGGCTAAAGTGAGACGTTTCTCGTACCAGTGGGCGTTCTTGCCCTCGACGTTGAGTGCTCGTCAGAGATATGGGTGCAACATACTGGGTCCTATAAATTAAGAAGTCTTCGAGTCGCTCACATATCTGTGAACCGGTTTCATATGCTTCTACCTTCTTTAACCGCCTGCAGTGGGGCACCGTGTCAAACGCTTTCCAGAAATCTATAAATATGAAATGTGCCGGCTGCCCTTCATCCACAGTTCACAGTGTATTATGTGAGAAAAGGGCAAACAGAATTCCGGACGAGTTACTCTCTCCAAAAACATGCTGATTCGCGAACATAAGGTTCTTGGTCTCAAGAAAGTTTATTACATTTGAATTGAGGATATGTTGAAAGATAGCGCACCAACCCGATGCTGCGACTTATACTGTGAAATTTTGCGGACCCGTTCTTTTGCTCTTCTTACAAACAGGAGTCGCCTGTGCTTTTTTCCAGTTGCTTGGGGCTTTGCGCTGGGGGAGAGATTCGCGATAATTGAAAGCTAAGCAAGGGGACAATGCCGTAGAGTATTCTTTGAGAAATCCAACTGGAATTCCATCGGCACCTGGTGACTCACTTGCTTTCAACCATTCCAGTTGCTTCTCTACGCCACGAATGCTTATTACCACGTCGTCTGTACGGGTGCCTGTTCGATGGTCAGTCGACGGTATGTTTGTACGATTTTCCTGCGTGAACGGTTTCTTGAACGTGAAATTTAAAACTTCGGCTCTCGTTTGGCATCTCCCTCCACCTACCTCACCAGGGTGGCCGAGAAGTGACTGGAAGGAAGATTTTCTCGAGTTATCTGACAGATCTTTTGCTAAGGTGTAACGGTGGTAGTAGTTGTATTCTTTGCGTGTGGATCTTTTCACAGACGCACGAATCTCTAGCAATCTTTGTTTGCCGTTATTTGTGCGTTCTTTTTTGAACCGAGAGTTAACGAGATTTGGAAACCACTGAGGAAGCAAATTCTGTTGCAAACATGTTAAGTCTTTTCTGTCCTTAATCCAGATCACTGATTAACAGTCTGTTTGAACTTTCCCATAATTCCACTGCGTAGATCTCACTGGAACGGGATGACGACGATTCACTGTCTAAGTTAGATGATAATACCTGCTTATCTGCTCCTCCTAGCAAAACACTCTCCTAGCCTTCTTAACTGTTTTATTGACTTTTGTAACCATAGTCGCTGTAAACTCCCGTCTGCATACTGGGGGTAGTAATTAGCTGTGGCCTGTTTGTAGCTACAATGCCTGCGATATTTCCATTGCATGTGGGCTGCCGAACTAGTTGCTCGAGACAGTTTTCAGCAAACGTGTTCAAAATTTTTGTGTTAATCTCTACAGCTAGCGTATAAAACCTTTGCGCAAAGTCAGTGGAAGGGCAAACAACTACAAGAATACCGATCTTACCCCTAGACTACGTGCACAATGCCCGAATTTGATATTTCCTTGAAGGTTCCGTTTCCTTGCGGGAACCGGATCCTTGGAAGTTCTCTGGAAGGCTTAACGTCAGTGGGAAATATCGTGTGAAAGACTTATGCTGACTTCTTTTACATATCACACATACCCGATGGCATGGCAGAAACTGTCATAACAATCAGTAAAAATATTATTTAATTCTGCCCAAGCTGATTTTATTTACAATTGGTGACTGGATTTGACTGCAGTTGTTTATCTTACGTACCCCTGAGCCGTGTAAAATAATGATACTTTCCCACACGGACATCCTGATCTGAATATGGATATATAATCGGAAGCGCTTCCCACAGACAAGTAAAAGTCACAAAGTCGATTTTAACCCTTTCAGACCCTCTGGCTACAATTGTGTACATTAAATTTTACTATGTCCTGGCTGCAGCAGAAGTATTTTTTACCAATATTAACCTGGAGCATACATTTGTGAGTATTCAATCTTTCCATCCTATGCAAGTGCTGCCAACTGTTGGGCTTCACTGTGAAAATATCAGCAAGACAGTGTAGCAAATGATGAACAACAGCATACACAGTTGTGGTTGGTTCGATATATTACACCGTATAATCCAAATTGTTATTGTTATTTTGCATGATAATTATTGAATGAATATTTTACTAATTACTACAGTAGAGAAAATTTCGAAATTAGTTATTTTGGTCAATATAATAAAGTCAAATATACGAAATATGTTTTGAAAACAGGCACAGAATTTTGCATAAAACTTGCATATAAATCCTTTAAAAGTTCATCTAAGAGCATTACCACACAAATGAAAATTTTCCTTCCACCAGAAAAAAGTCGGGTCTGAAAGGGTTAAAACAATCCATGTCGCTATCAGTCCCTTATGTTCTATTCTAGGCGACAGAACCTGTCTAGCATTGGGGGAATCAGGCATGCACCTGGTGTGCAAGATCTGTGTGTCTACAAGATTACTGTGCATGGAGGTGGTTCGATGAAACCTCTGCCAGGCACTTAACTGTGAACTGCAATTTCCCTACCCCCTCTTTTGATGCATTGTGTATGTGGGACAGCGACTGGTCAAATATTTACCAAGTAAATTTGCACGTTTCGAGAATTTATTTTATTTGACAACTAGTTACGGCATCTCAATAACGCCATCTTCAGGCCCCATACGCACTTCACGTGTTGTCAAGTCTTCGAAGGAAACGCGGGAATGACGAATTCAGTATATCCAGATACCGACAGTATGCTAGTATTGATGCATCTGATTGTCTGTACATGAAGGGCATATGGGCCCTGAAGATGGTATTACTGAGATGCTGAAACTGGTTGCCTAAAAAAAACTTATCAAAACGTACGGATGTGTGGAGATTTCCCTTCATAAAAATTTCTGCGCTGTTTCACTATCGAACAGCACACGGGAAAAGTGAGCACTTAAATCTCTCTGCGCGGGCTCTGATTATTTTATTACGATGGTCGTTCTTCCTATGAAGGTGGGCGCCAAAAAAATGTGTTTACAGGTTGAGCAGAAAGGTGGTGACGGAAACCTCCTGAGAAGGTCTTGTCGCAACGGAAAACGCCTATTTTTTTAATGATTGCCATCCTAATTCACATATCACGTCCGTGGCGCACTCCCCCTTATTACGAAATAACACAAAACGAGCTGCTCAATTATGAACTTTTGTGTCCTCTGTCGATACTATCTGATGCGTATCCCACACCACGTAGCAGTACCCCAAATGAAGGCGCATCAGTGTAGTGGGGGACAGTCTCTTTAGTAGACCTGTTGCTTATTCTCAGTGTTCTGCCTATAAATTGCAGGCTTTGGTTTGCTTTACCCACAATATTATCTATGTGATCGTTACAACTTAGTTATTACGGTTACGAATAACTTAAGTATTCAGTTGAGTTTATAGCCTTTAGATTTCTGTGATTTATCGTGCAACCTGAATTTAGCTGATTTCTTATAGTAGTCACGTGGATGAATTCATGCTTATTTTTTTTTTTTGTGGTTTTAGGGCGCACAACTTCAATGGTCATTAGCGCCCTGACTACTCTAAGAATGCACCGCGAGGCACAAGTTGACCACAACAACTAAAAGGGAAAACACGATAAAAGACAGACTGACAGGCATAGGATTAAAAAACAGCATCATCAAATGTCCTTAGCGAGGTTTGTGAAATTGATAAAACGAACACGAGCAGCTGCTCGTGGGTCATCCGCTAAAATGGCATCGAAAGTATTTGGCAGGTTAAGATCGAGGCGCAGTGTGTTAAGATCTGGACAGGACATTAAAATGTGTCTAACCGTCAGCAAGTGCCCACATGGGCAGAACGGCGCCGGCGCAGCCGTCAGCAGATGGCGATGGCTGAACCAGCAGTGTCCAATTCTTAACCGGGCTAAAACGACCTCCTCCCGCCGAGAAGGGCGTGAGGAGGACGTCCAAGCCACGGCAAGAGGTTTTAAGGCTCGAAGCTTGTTGTCGGTAAGTGCAGCCCAATCGGCATGCCACAGCGATAAGATGCGCCGACAAATGACCATGCTAAAATCGGACGAAGGGACACAACAAGAAGCTGTCCGAGGCTGGAGGACCGCAGCCTTGGCCACGGCATCTGCAGCTTCGTTCCCAGGGATACCGACATGGCCAGGAACCCACATAAAGCTAACTGGAGAACCGACGTCCACCAGCTGCTGAAGAGAGCGTTGGATCCGGTGTACGAAAGGGTGAACCAGGTATGGATCACTGAGGCTCTGGATGGCGCTCAGGGAATCGGAGCAGATGACATAAGCAGAATGTCGGTGGCGGCAGATGTAAAGAACAGCCTGGTAGAGGGCAAAGAGCTCAGCTGTGAAGACAGAACAATGGCCATGGAGCCGGTATTTGAAACTTTGTGCCTCGACAATAAAGGAACACCCGACCCCGTCATTGGTCTTTGAGCCATCTGTATAAATGAAGGTCCTATTGATGAACTTTGATCGAAGTTCAACAAAACGGGAGTGGTAGACTGAACTGGGGGTAACCTCTTTTGGGAGCGAGCTGAGGTCAAGGTGAACGCTGACCTGAGCCTGGAGCCAAGGTGGCGTGTGGCTCTCGCCCACTCGAAAGGTTGCAGGGAGTGAAAAATTAAGGTGGTGAAGGAGGCGACGAAAGCGAACTCCAGGGGGTAGCAGGGCAGAGACAGACAACCCGTATTGACGGTCGAGAGAGTCGTCAAAAAAGGAGCGATAAGACGGGTGGTCGGGCATTGACAGTAGCCGGCAGGCATACCGACAAAGCAGTATATCGCGCCTGTAGGTGAGTGGCAATTCGCCAGCGTCAGCGTGAAGACGCTCTGCGGGACTAGTATAAAATGCTCCAATCGCAAGTCGTAGACCCCGATGTTGTATGGAGTTGAGGCGGCGTAAGATGGATGGCCGTGCAGAGGAGTATACGAAGCTCCCATAATCCAGCTTGGAGCGGACGATCGACCGATATAGACGAAGCAGGACGGTTCGATCTGCTCCCCACGACATACCACTGAGAACACGGAGGACATTTAAAGAACGGGTACAATGGGCAGCCAAATGTGACACATGTGGAGACCAGCTAAGTTTCCTGTCAAATGTAAGACCTAAAAATTTTGTTGTCTCCACGATTGGGAGAGCAACGGGACCGAGTCGTAAGGACGGTGGGAGAAACTCTTTGTAGCGCCAGAAGTTAATACAGACCGTCTTCTCGGCAGAAAAACGGAAGCCATTGGCGACACTCCAGGAGTAAAGACAGTCAAGAGAACGCTGAAGACAGCGCTCCAGGACACGTGTACACTGCGCACTGCAATAGATGGTAAAATCGTCCACGAAGAGGGAGCCTGATACATCAGCTGGGAGGCAATCCATTATTGGATTGATCGCGATGGCGAAGAGAGCGACGCTCAAAACTGAGCCCTGTGGCACCCCATTCTCCTGGCGAAAGGTGTCTGACAGGACAGAACCCACACGTACCCTGAACCGTCGATCCATTAAAAAAGAACGAATAAAAATAGGGAGGCGACCGCGAAGGCCCCATGTATGCATGGTGCGGAGAATGCCCGCCCTCCAACAGGTGTTGTAAGCCTTCTCCAAATCAAAGAACACAGCCGCAGTCGGGCGCTTCCGCAAGAAGTTACTCATAATGAAGGTCTACAAGGTAACCAGATGGTCAACAGCAGAGCGGCATCTACGAAATCCATATTGTACATTGGTAAGTAGGCGTCGAGACTCGAGCAGCCAAACCAATCGAGAGTTAACCATTCGCTCCATCACTTTACAGACACAGCTGGTAAGCGAGATGGGTCGATAACTGGAAGGCAAATGCTTGTCCTTCCCCGGCTTAGGAATCGGGACAACAATAGACTCGCGCCAGCATGCAGGGACATGTCCCTCAATCCAGATGCGATTATAAGTACGAAGAAGAAAACCTTTACCCACAGGAGAAAGGTTCTTCAGCATCTGAATATGAATAGAATCAGGCCCTGGAGCGGAGGACCGTGATCAGCCAAGTGCGTTTTCGAGTTCCCACATGGTGAATGGAGCATTATAATTTTCACGATTCGAGGTGCGGAAGTTAGGCAGAGGAGGCTAGGCCACCTGTTTGCGGGGGAGGAAGGCAGGGTGGTAATGAGCGGAGCTCGAAACCTCGGCGAAAAAGCGGCCGAAGGCATTGGAGACATCCTCAGGGGCCACAAGGACGTCATTTGCGACCGTCAAGCCAGAAACTGGTGAGTGGACCTTAGTGCCAGATAGCCGGCGCAGGCCACCCCAGACAACAGAAGGACGAGTAAAACTGTTGAAGGTGCTTGTGAAAGCAGCCCAGCTGGCTTTCTTGCTTTCTTTGATAATACGACGACACTGACCACGTAATCGTTTATAATTGATACAATTCGCCACTGTAGGGTGGCGTTTAAAGGTGCGTAAAGCACGTCGACGAGCACGTAAAGCGTCTCTACATGCTGCAGTCCACCAGGGGATCGGTACGCGACGTGGAGAAGAAGTAGGGTGAGGGATGGAATATTCAGCAGCAGCGAGAATGACTTCCGTGAGGTGTGCGACCTGACGATCGCAGCTCGTGAAGGTTTGATCCTGAAAGGTCGCCCTGGAAGAGAAGAGCCCCCAGTCTGCCTTGGAGATCGTCCAACTAGAGGAGCTGGGAGAGGAGTTATGCTGCAGGAGATGGATAACACACGGGAAGTGGTCGCTCGAATATGTATCTGAAAGTACATACCACTCAAACCGGCGTGCAAGTTGGGGAGTACATATAGAGAGGTCTAAATGGGAATAGGTGTGAGATGTCTCCGAAATAAAAGTAGGGGCGCCAGTATTGAGGCAGACAAGGTTGAGCTGGTGAAAAAGGTCTGCTAACAGGGAGCCCCTCGGGCAGGATGCTGGAGAGCCCCAAAGGGGATGGTGGGCATTGAAGTCTCCAGTTAACTAAAATGGTGCAGGTAGCTGAGCAATAAGTTGCATCATGTCTGCCCTGGTAACGGCAGATGACGATGGAGTGTAACCGGTACAAATGGAAAATGTAAAAGTGGGGAGAGTAATGCGGATGGCAACTGCCTGCAGGCCGGTGTGCAACGTGATGGGATCATAGTAAATATCATCCCGGACCAGCAACATAACCTCCTACCACAGGGGGTAGGTCAAAACGCACAGAGGTGTAGTGTGCCAAGGCAATTTGATCGCTTGGGCGTAGCTTCGTTTCCTGGAGGGCTACGACGAGCGGACGGTGCAAGCGGAGCAGCAACTTCAAGTCCTCTAGATTGGAGCGATTGCTGCGAATATTCCAGTGAATAAGTGCCATCGTAAGAAAGGGAAGGTAAAAAAAGGGGTCACCTCGAAGGCCGCGGAGGGCCTGGCTTCGAGCGAGCACTGCCGCCGCTATCAGTAGGCGGACAGTCTTCGTCCATTGGGTCTATAGGTTCATCGGCCATCTTGGGAAGATGGCCGGGAGGGGGAGCTTCCTCCGCCGGTGGACGGTCAGATGTTCGGCTACCAGCAGTGCGGCCAGGCGAAACGGATGACGGCCTGGGGCGGCAACCGCTGGGTGGCGCAGGAGAAGAAATGCGCCGTGGCAGAGAAGGAGAACTGTGCTTCCTAGGAGCCTTCTTGGAAGTACGTTTGGTGGAAGTACCGGTCGAAGGCTGGGAGGTCGAGGTACGCAGGGAGTCTGCACGGGACGGTTCCTTCTTAAAGGCCCGTGCATCTGACTTCTGGGTCTTCGTCTTGGCAGAAGCTGATGAAGGTGCTTGTGTCTGAGGGGTGACGGGAGGAAGAGGAGACGTCGACCGGGCGATCTTAGCACTGGCCGAACGGACGACCGTGGTGCTGAAGGTCAGATCGCATGTCTGGGTTGCCACCTCCCTGGTAGTCCGAGGAGATGCGAGGACAGTACTGTATTTCCCCGCTGGGAGCAGCGTGGGCTTCCTTCTAGCCAATAGCTTGCGAGCAGCCGAGGTGGACACTTTCTCTTTGACCCGAATTTCTTGTATACAGCGTTCTTCCTTATAGACAGGACAGTCGCGGGAGGATGCGGCATGGTCACCCTGACAGTTCACACAACGAGGAGACGGAGGTGGACAGTCACCCTCATGGCCATCCCTGCCGCAAGTGACACATTTAGCCGCATTGGAACAAGACTGTCGAGTGTGATTGAAACGCTGACACTGGTAACAGCGCGTAGGTGTCGGGACATAGGGGCGAACAGAAATAACCTCATAGCCCGCCTTGATGCGCGATGGCAGCTTAACACTATCGAAGGTCAAGAAAAGTGTCCGGGTCGGTACAAGGTCACTGATGATCTTTTTCGTGACCCTATGGACAGCCGTCACGCCCTGCTCAGCGAGGAAAGATTGAATCTCCTCGTCAGTCAGTCCGTCGAGGGAGCTAGTATAGACCACACCACGAGACGAATTCAAAGTGCGGTGAGCCTCCACCCGCACAGGGAACGGAGTGTACAGTAGTGTGGCCCGAAGCAGTTTTTGTGCCTGAAAGGCGCTCTCAGTTTCTAGTAATAAGGTACCGTTACGCAACCTGGTACAAGATTTGACAGATCCGTCTATGGCATCTACACCCTTCTGGATAACGAAAGGGTTGACAGACGAAAAATCCTTTCCGTCCTCAGATCGAGAAACGACGAGGAACTGTGGGGCAGACGGTAGTAGTTTTGTCACTGATGGCTGGTCACGTTTCCGTTTTTGGGCAGAAGTCGAGAGAGATGGAGTGAAATCCATTGCGGAGGAATCCCCCATGATTGCCAGCGTCTCCGATAGCGCGCTCCTTCCTTGTGGGGACCCTCTCAGAGGGCACTCCCGCCTTAGGTGAATGTTTACACCTCAGGTCACACCTCCCGAGAACCAGACGGAGGGACCAATCGGCATGGTCAGAAGGTATCAGCTCAGGCAATCACCCCTCCCCGGGCCTGGCCTTTACCAGGGGGTACGCACGTGCCTTACATGTCTACCCAGGGCGGGGAATTACGCGTTACCCCGTCACCGGCTACGCGTGCGAACGCGTGGGTCGGCCTTCAGGCACGCACAGGGAGGAAGGAAGAAGAGGAAAAGGAGGAGAGAAAGGGAGAGAGAGGACAGACTGTCTCAAACGCCGAGGCGGAGACCAGAGAAGGCAAGGAGAAGAAGGTAATGAAAAGGCAAGGAGGAGAAGGCAATGAGAAGGCAAGGAGGAGAAGGCAAGGAGAAGAAGGCAATGAGGAGAAGGCAAGGAGAAGAAGGCAATGAGGAGAAGGCAAGGAGAAGAAGGCAATGAGAAGGCAAGGAGAAGAAGGCTATGAGAAGGCAAGGAGAAGAAGGCAATGAGAAGGCAAGGAGAAGAAGGCACGGAAACAGTAAGGAAGACAGTGAGGTGGAAAAGAGCAAAGAAAGGAACCAACCAAAGGAAGGAAGAAACGAGAAGGGAAAAAGCAAAATGACCGCAAATAGAGGTCGTGGAACCGTCCGTCTCCGGACGCAGGCGCTAACGACCCCCTTGAGGGGGTGGGACTCCTTTTAGTCGCCTCTTACGACAGGCAGGAATACCTGGGGCCTATTCTAATCCCCGGACCCGTAGGGGGGTCATGCTTCTTATGACAGAGCCAGTTGCACAGTACAGATACATGGAAGTAAATGACAGCATAATGCGCAGACTAAGAGGACTACTCAGAAGGTCTTGTAAACAGCACCAGCAGAGAGTTATTACACTTCCTTGGGAAACGCCGAAATCACTTCTGTTTTACTCGATGAGTTTCCGTCAGTTAGTAAAGACTATGACTGTTCTGACAGGAAATCACGAATCCAGTCGCACAACTGTGACGATAGGCCATACACGTGCGATTTGTTTAGAACTAGTTTGTGAGGTATAGTGTCAAAAGCTTTCTGGAAAACTAAAAATATGGAATCAATTTGACAACCCATGTGTATAGCACTCATTATTGATGAGGATAAGGGCTAGTCGTGTTGCACAAGAACGATATTTTCTGAATTCGTGTTGGCTGTCTACGAGTTACCCCGAAGAAAACGATTTACTGGCAATGTTCGAAAACGGTATATATTTTAAAAATCCTACTATAAATCGCAATTAGCAATACGTTCAAATGTGTGTGAATTCCTAAGGGACCATACTGCTGAAGTCATCGGTCCCTAGACTTTCACACTACTTAAACTAACTTATGCTAACAACAAAACACATCCCCATGCCCGAAGGCGGACTCTAACCTCCGGTGGGAGTGGCCGAGCAGTGCGTGAACTGGCGCCTCAAACCGAGCGGCCAGTCCGCGCGGCGGATCAGTTAGTAGGACACATTCTGAGACGTCAAGGGATCGTCAGTTTAGTATTGGAGGGAAGTGTGGAGAGTAAAAATGCAGAGGGAGACCAAGAGATGAATACAGCGCGCAAGTTCAAATGGATGTGAGTAGCAGTAGTTCCTCAGAGATGCAGAGGCTTGCACAGGATAGAGTAGAAAAGAGAGCTGCATCAAACCAGTCTTCAGACTCAAGGCCACAGCACAACCCAACACAACGTGTTGCATAGCTGCAGTCTCTGAAAGAAAGAGTTGAAAATGGTGCTGCACACATTGACAACATTATTTGTTGGGTAACATTCGAAGCATTGTAAATGTTATTAGCTTTATGGAATGATATTTTTGTGCTTGCTTACGTATTAGTTAGAAATTTATGAATTTCTAACACAAGAAATATAATTATTAATACAATTCTGCAGCGACAATTCAAATTTGTGATCAAGCTTTTGTACGGTACTGCTTATCTGTGTATTCCTCTTCAGTGTCCCTTATGGGAGGTCATATACGCATCCTGACAATTCAAGTGTCAGCCTCTCTTCTGTTCACTTCTGCTAGTAGCCAACTCCGTAAAAAAGAACTGTTTGGGCGTTTGGTCTGTAGTTTTCGATAGCCACACAATTTACTTCTGTACTGTTACCATTTGACCAATCGTTAAAACTGTGATTGAGGTTTTCCATCTTGTTCCAGGGGCTGAGGAGGGAGGCACCATGGAGTCAATTTCTGCATGACGCTGAAAGTACATCCCAAACAGCATTAGCAACATATCGAATACTAGTCACCCAGTGAATGTATTTTCCAAAACAAATGTACGCGTATTCTTGGCTCTGTAATTAACTGCAAATTTCCCTTAACCTCACAAAAGCTGGTCGGCAACACAACGGGCTTTACGTATTGGCGTAAGCTGTCTCCACCGCACTGGTCGGGAAAGATGAAGCGCATAGACCGACTAGTAGGCGCTGGATCAAGAACACCTGCCACCTGAGAGGCCAGAGACACACCCACACGCAACAGGCCAACACCACCCTCTCGACAGCAGGTATTTAGGCCGCTGCCGCCGCCGCCGCCGCCGCCGCCGCCGCCGCCGCCGCCGCTCACCGGAGGGCCTCACTCACTCACTCACTCACTCACTCACTCACCCACTCAACCAGTCATCCGGTTTGCCATCTTTCAGTTTACTCGCAGAGCGGGTTTAGTTTGTCACATGTTACGACAGTACATTGCGACCAGATTAGTGACTATAGAGGGATTGTTACTGATGAGCTTGTACCAAAGACATGAACTCTATTCATGTTAAGTAGATATTCTGATTCATATAAATAAAGAATAGTATTAATCCAAGTGCACATTCGTGTTGCAAAAAGAGGAAACTGGCCTTCCATAACTGCGCGGCCCCTTCCGCCAGAGGTTCGAGTCCTCCCTCGGGCATGGGTGTCTCTGTTGTTCTTAGCATAAGTTAGTTTAAGTAGTTTGTAAAACTAGGGACCGATGACTTCACTAGACTGATCCCTTAATAATTCATACACATTTGAACATTTTGGCCACCCATAATAACATCCTCTCCCTTCCTTCTTTGCGGTACAAGGCTCTGCAATGGCGAAGAGTATAATGATGTGGCGATCGTTATTTTAGCCTGCAGGGGTGATCGTATTCAAGTGTTACTATTTGCAAATTTGTTGTTGTGTTCTTGCATGTATTCCAAGAGGGGAACCGCAGAACTAATCAAATTTTTCTTTTCATAGGCTGTGCTTGCTTTTTGATGCCCCGGCATCTCTGCCGCAGGCAGCCAATGTGATCGATCTAACACAAGTTTCTCAGTTTCAGAACCAACAAATTGTACCGTACTGACGACGGTACAATAACTGCTTGATGGACGATCTGCGTCGACCGCACAACCACAACCGACCAACCAATCAGCCTTCACATGTGCCGCCGATCAGTATACCAACGTTACGGCAATTCAAGGAAACAGAGGAGGAATTGATTGAATACCCGACTCAGTTCCAAGAACATTGTCAAGTCCATCGTGTTCGAGAGACTGTCAAGTTATGACACTCCCTTTCGATTGCAGAGTCTCCAGTGTTAAGGCTAATTCAAAAACCATTCCCCACCGCGTCTCTCAACGAACTCGTGTATGAGTACAAATGGTCTAATGGTTCTAAGCACTATGGGACTTGACATCTGAGGTCATCAGTCCCCTAGAACTTAGAACTACTTAAACCTAACTAACCTAAGGACATCACACACATCCATGTCCGAGGCAGGATTCGAACCTGAGATCGTAGCGGTCGCGCGGTTCCAGACTGAAGCGCGTAGAACCGCTCGGCCACCCTGGCCGGCTGATAAATGATAGAATGAAGTTTTGTCCCAGATAGAATACGGGAACAGATCTGAAAGTATTCTGATACATCACTTCCCCAAGTATTGCAAATCTTAGAGCAATATGATTCGGGTGCTATAGCGGCCGGTAAGTCTTACCAGGCCCCGATTTGTCGAGTCGTGTCTCCGCTTGTCGCGACCGCCCACAGCACGCACAACAACGAGCACATAGACAGCTTGGCTGACAGCCACGTAGACATGTAAACAGGCTTTTGAATTTAGTGAAGTCTTGCCCTTGATGTTTTTCTCGCCATAAAAGATGGGCAATCCTATCACGTAATGTAACGTGTTGCAAGTGTGGAAAAAGGCCATCTTCAAGCAGTTTGTTTGCCACTGCACAAAAAATGCCAATTTTGTCCGCTCCCAGAGAAAACAGGCTCGTGCAGAGGCAGTGAATGCCGTGTGTCTGAAACCTACAACAGTTTCTGACAAAAATAAAACTAATTTTGTGCTTCCTTCACGCCTTAAACGATGTTCTCAAAATATGTGTCTCGCTACAAATTTCTGACCGTCGGGTGAACTTTCAGTCTGACACAGGTGCCTCAGTGAATTTGCAAAATCGTACCACATACCAACAGTTAGGCTCACCACGCCTTTCTAAAACTAGCAAGCTCCTCACTGCTTACAACTTATAGGAAGTAGCAATGATTGGACATTGTAGTTTGCCTGCTACTAGAAATCAAGAGACACTCTCCTCGTGTGAAATTTGAACACAGTAAAATTCAGTGAGAACATATGCTGACTAGATGCCTTTAATTTGTTTGGACTTATTATCCAAGATAATGTACTTTCAGTGTCTGCTTTTGAACCAAAAGACAGTTCAGGGAATTCCTTAAGCAAGCTAGCTACACTATTTTCAGAAGGAATGGGAAAAGCTGATAACTTTGCAGTGCAGGTTATATTGAAAAACAATGCACAGCCTAAGTTTATCCTGCCCCGCCCCATTCCAATTGCTTTAAGAGACAGAGGATCCAGTGAATTGAAAGAATAGCAAGATAATGGTGTAATTGCCCCAATTCCAGCTAGTCAATGGGCAAGACCTCTCGTTTTGTTGCCCATGCCAACTGGTCGCATTCGCATTTACAGTCAACCCACAGACAACAGTTGACAGTTACCCGTTGCGCCTCGCCTCGACGAACTAATGGACAGGCTTGGTACAGGACGTTACATTTCTAAGATAGATTTTTGTGATGCGTACTTGCAAATTCCATTAGATGAAGAATCACAGAATGTGTTTGATGAAGAATCACAGAATGTGTTTGTTATAGATACACATTTAGGACTGTTCAAGTATTGGCATTTGTTCTTCAGTATTGCTTCCGCACCCGCCATTTTTCTACGTTGCTTGGAACAGCTGACTACAAAAGTGTCATTTTGTTTAAACTACTTGACGATATTGTCGTGTCAGGTTGTACTCTAGAGGAACACGTTGCCATTTGCGTACTCTTTTTCGATTGTTTTCAGAAGCTGGACTCTAGTGTGACATTTTTCAAACGGAGCTACAATACTGAGGTCATGTGCTAGACAGTCAGGCTGTGCACCACCTCCAGTCTCATTTGATTGCAATCCGTGACCTGCCCTGTACCCCGCAATGTGTCAGAATTCCAGTCAGTACTAGGCAAGATGAAATTCTACATTCGGGTCATACCGAATACTGCTCAGATCGCGGCTCCATTGCACCGCCTGCGTCGCGAAAATGTACCCTTTGTGTGGACCAAAGATTGTCACGACACATTTCTGTAAGCCAAAAATGTCTTGCTCAGTGACAGAGTTTTAGTGCATTCTGACTCTGCAAAGTCTGCAGTTTTTCAAGTAGACGCTTCCTGTTACGGAATCAGCGCTGTGCTTTGGCAGAGAATTGGTGCACAAGACAGACCTACTGCTTTTGCTTCAAGGTTGTTACCTCAAGCTCAGTGCAATTATTCTCAAATAGGAAAAGGGGGGCTCTCCCTATAGCGTACGGTGTGACCAAATCCCATTACAATTTGTACAGTCGCTAGTTCTTTTTAGTGACAGATCACAAGCCTTTGCAGTCCATGTTTCAACCGTCAAAACCGGTTCCTACACACACTTCTCAAAAATTCCAACGTTGGGCTTTGTTGCTCTTGAAGCATCAGTATAAAATTGCGCACAGACCCACGGCAAAGCATGGCAGTGTAGACCCCCATCTCGCCTTCCAGTTGGCTCAGATTCTGGTTTTGATGCATCTGCCTCATCTTGTTGTCACATCTATGTGCAGGACCCTGCCTGCAGTGTAAGGAAAAATATTCGAGCAATTCAAATAGCACAGGCCACGGAAGCAGACCGAAATATGAAGATTTTGTTGCATTGCGTTCGCTGTTATTGGTGTTGTTGATTGTACAGTGTCCACAGCTCAGTTGTGCGCCGATATTTCGCACGTCGACATAACCTTTCAGTACAACAAGGCAAGACAGTGTAATCTAACAGTGAACAATCTCATGTGCTCATTCCCAAAGTGCTGCAAAAGGATGTGTTGCGATTGGAACACCAAGTACATTGGTGAATTGTTCGCACTAAACAGTTATCGCGCTGGCACTGTACCTGGCAAGGCATGGACTGGCACACAGAAAGAATGACGTCACAGTGTCGGCCATGCCCGCAAAGCCAATCCACCTCACGACAGACATTCGCAGTTTTGCCTACAACTTAATCTCCGTGGCAATAAGTGCACATAGACTTTGCAGGACCATTTCGGAACACTCTGTCTGATAGTAGTAAATTCTTGTAGAATTTGTGGTGCCTATGGCTTCTACCACATCACGTAGCACCATTCAAGCGTAGTCCTCCATATTTTGCATAGGTTTCCCAGAAGTACACGTGTTGGACAACGGATCACAGTTAACTTCACTTTATTTTGAACGGTGTTGTTAGATGACGAATGCCGTTTCCCTCACAAGTTCAATGGAGACGCAGCCCATGCGTACATTTAAACTACAAAAGGGCAGCTTCGCATCACCCACACACGAGAACAGGCGCTGCAGCTCTTTCTCGCGTCCTATCGCTCCACCCATGAGACAGACCATCACTGGCGGAACTTCTGCGTGTACTTGCGAACAACTGGCGGCTCCGGACGCTTCAGTGGGTGTAGCAAGTGTCGCTTTGCACCACGCGATCTTGTTAATTTCAGGGATTATGGCAACCGTGGGCGCTGGGAAACAGGCGTGATCCAGGAACGAAATGGCACCGCTGCAAACCGTCGGGACCCGCAATAAAGTACACAAAAGAGCCAACAAACCAAAACTGGTGCGTGTCGTTTGCCCCATGATTCTGCTGCTTTCCTTCCTCCAGATTCGGGGCCTCGCCGGACCTCACGGCCTCCGCAGCCGCCTGCACGTCCCACCAGGGCACCCCAGGAGGAGCGGATGGACGGTGCGTCCTCGCTCCCGCCGTCCCCTCTTGCCGACCCGATGGACGTGGACCATTCGTCGCCGGTGCTGCCCCGTCATCGCCACAGGAGACGCCCTCAGGCCTGGACATGTGCCTGGCAGCAGTCTTACAGAGACTGTTTCTGTTGCCTCAAGCCAGAGAGCGGGGTTCAGTTGGGGGTACGCCGTCCTACACAGTCGTGGCTCCCAGCTCATCTCTACGTCCCGTGTCCTGTCTCTCTCCCCACCCCTCCTCCTGCCGCGTGCATCCTTTTACATGACGTAGGATCATCTTGAGAGTTTCACTGCAATTTATTCGCGCTCATTTATTTTAGTTTCACTTTATAAACCACGCGATGTATTTTCGAGTGTATTTGCGTTCACTTATTTTTACATGATGTACGTGCACCTGGTGCTGTGCTCGCAAGTGGTTTCAGGGAGTGGGTACTGGGGCCGACACGTAGTCTAAGATGCCCGGCCGTGGCTCAGTACGCTGCAACTTCCAGCACAGGTATATAACACTTTCCAAGTACAGGGCAGTATTTTGTGTGGCAGTGTATTTAAAGCCAATTGTGTACAGCAACATTTGGGAGTATACTGATTCATCAAACAGTGCGTGAAGTGTCTCATGGAGGAAAGGTGGATGAAGACTGGTAGGTTTCACAAGTGTGCAAGAATCCGCCATAATAATTTCAAGGTCTGTGTTCGAGTGTGGTGGGATTTTTCGGACTATAAAGTGTAATTACATCGCAAATTGTTTTAAGATTCTTGTGTCACCCGCAAAGCTAGCTCTCTCCGCCTCCGCCCCCGCCCCCGCCCCCGCCCCCGCCTCTGTGTGTGTGTGTGTGTGTGTGTGTGTGTGTGTGTGTGTGTGCAGTGTTACATTTAATTTACAAACTGTTAAATATTTCACACAATGCCCGAGTTTGAGTAAAAAGATCAAAACTAAATGTTGCATGGAATATTTAATGTGCTACTAGCTGCGAATTGTTTTGTGTATGTGTGAAACAATATCTGTGTATACAGTATCCCTGTAAATTGTTTGAACTCCAGAGTCAATTTCGAGGTGTATTAGAAATTAATAAACAAAATCGCAATGCAATAAGCAATTTGCATGGATAAACACTGTATTAGCCTACCATCGTGAGATCCTCCCAGACCAGTAGCTTGCCACACACTGAGCAAATTACCCACATTATTTTCACAGGCTGCCATCTTGGATTACGTCATTGGAAGGGAGGAGCTGGGAATTCCCTGAGGCAGCCATGTGTCAGCTGGGGAAAACCTGTGACATAATCAAGGGGTGGGGGTAACTAACTGATCAATTAATTAATTTGAAGAATTACTTTGACATCAATTTGACGTCAAAAGTACGCTAGAAATGGCTCAGCCCAACCACTCACTCTGTCATTTGACAAGCCATAACGTGAGTGAACAGTACACATGTCAGCTCCCTGTTGCAGATCCCTACTCGATAGAGTGGAAATCACATGAACTTTTAGAACTGTGTCAGACTTTGAGTTTCTATCAAGTGTGTGCGCTACATGAGTCTGCAGTCAAGCTCTCTGATGTGCCACAGCGGTACACGGCTTTGTTTCCAGACTACGAGACCCAATCTGCACCACACTCTGGGTCTCATCAAGGTATGAGCCGAGTATTACTATACTTTTCATGACCTTCCTATGCAAATGCGTGCATGTAGAAAATTAGGAGGAGGGGTATTCTTAGGGTTTTTTTAAACGGCATGTGTATATGGGAGGCAGATACCCTCATATAAAGTCTAAAACCACATGGGCATGCCAGCAACATGACCATATATACCACATATTTTAAAATTTGTCACCATAGTGAATGGGGTAATATACTTGCGGGGTGGTTGTTATGTCGGATATTGGACAAATATGTAGTCCATTAAAGTATTAAGAGCATTGCATTCCACGTGACTAATACTTCTGAAATTGTGTGGCTTTAACAGTATAGCATTTTTAGGTGCAGAACCGCGTAATCATTGATCATTTCTCTCATGCCGGTAATTTCCTGGTACTAACTCCAGATGGTGGAATAATGCTTCAGAAATGATTGCACGGTTGATTTAGAAGAAATGTTACAAACTCCATATGTCTGGACCGCATAGCAATGCAACACTTTCAAGTCTATTATACACGAATAAGAGGTGCGACCCTCCACAACACGCACGCATACGGGGAGATCTTGTGCTTTTGGGTGGATGCTGTGGGTAAGATTAGTGTTGCAGGAAGCATTGGTCGAGGACAATGTGGGAGGGAACTGTCAATCTCCAACTTTATCCTACGAATGCGACAATACTCTGTGGTCATCTTTCCCTGTATGTGTGGGCGCCAGTCATAATTGTAAATTTTGCTGGAAATATGTAGATAACCTCTTTTTATCGGTATAGGACGCTGCCTGATATTCTTTGCACAGTACATCCAGTCGACAACGTACACCAGTCATCTACCTGCATTCGCTATCTAGTATATGGTACTTACAACGTAGTGGAGGGGAGATTTAGTCATGATGCAGAAACTGGTAAGTGCTCTACCGTGCCACTGACTGGCATTGAAATTTCAGAACAGGTACAATTGCTACGCTTGAACTGATCTCACTATCAACTGCAGTGTGTATTACAGTGCATCGTCCTATATCAATAGTCTCTTTTCCATCCCGACCATCCACTGAGTATGCTTTGATTACCGCATAATGACACCACTAGATATCTGCTACTTGTCGCTGTGGAGCATGCGATTAAGTGAAGACGATTATCTCCACAAACAGTTGTTTGGAAGCGTTCCGCAATGCTGCATATTCGTCCTATTTCCATACGCTGCTGCGATGTTTCTAATTTTTTTCCACCTATAAGATAACAGTACCTCTTTTTATTTGTACTACCTCAAGCGTGTTGTGAACAGCACCTTCCGGCGATGGTCAACACTGGAAAAGTAATTATGTACATGACTGCAAAATGAAGGAACAATGCTCTTCGAAATGGAACACCCTGTCGGTGGGGAAGATGAGATTAACTGAACAGGTCATGCATGACTTTCGAATAGCTGTTGAAATTGCTCCACAGTACCGCAAACTCTTCCATTTTCCATATGTTGCGATGTCTTCCACATTTATGTCAATGAGAAACATGGCCTCTGTGTTTTGTTTCTTCCACCCTGTTGTGGTAGCTGTATGGTTTACCCCATGCGGTGCTCGGCCTTCTGTGAGAGGCAAAGGATCGAAACATGTTAACGTTTCTGAAATATTTGTAATACACATGCGCAGGAGAGTTTACTTACAGACTCTGAACAAAAACATCTATATTAAGCAATTCCTTTCAACTTGATGGACAAATTACAGGACCGGAGAGCACTCTCACATTCAGAGTTTAAATTCTCGCTTTTTCTTTACTCTCACGACGGTTTCGAAATAACAAGCACACTCTACTGTGATCGGTAGTTTTCGCAGCAAAATGGTCATCGATTTTTTCTTGATTTTATGCAGGATGGACATATCCCTGCTGATCATCTGTAATGGGCGACGATACACTTCACTGGATGTCGCATAATAATGAGATGCGAATTGTATCCTGCAGTTGAAAAGCTGTACCAATTTTGCTCATGAAACTAAAAGAAAATGGACTGTGCCTATTTTCGTGGAAGGAGGATATTTATTATCGTCGCAATTACGTTTTCCTTTTTTAATAGTTATTTGATTATCGGAGACGGATTGACATCAAAATTGTTCTCCGCTGAGAACGGCAGGCACCGAGGCAGGGGTCGAGCCTGCTGCGGGTGGTCGCCGGATGCAGCCGCGCTTCTTAGAGGGGCGCAGGGCAGGGCAGGGCAGTGCCGCTGAACTCTCCTTGTGTGTTGGCGAAGGGTCGCCGACTGAAGGAAGGCCGGGGACGACTGTGGAAGGCCTGGTGAACCTGTGGCGGTGGGCCGCAGAAGTAGTGCTCGGCGGAGCCAATTTGAAAGAGCGATCTGGAGCATTCTGCGGAATTTCATTGTTGTTCCAGAAAAGTGCAGTCTTTCTGAGAAGTACGTTTAACAGGTTTCAAGAAAGAGTCGCAGTGACCACAAATACGTTTGTTCTGCATTGCAGAATGGCGGGTAGCTGGGGGGCGAGGACCGGCCTGTCCCCTGTGGGTGGTCACCGGACACAGCCGTGCTCTGACAAGGGGCCGGCGTCTGGGGGGATTTGTTGCTACATTGTAGACAAACAAGTTGCACTTGGGGCAGCCGTCCTTTTATCCCTTATTGTTTAGTTGACTGTACATGATATTGTGTTGGTGAAGGAGTGTCGCTTTAAGGCGGTTAGCGAGCACGGCGAAGGCAGAAAGGCGGTGGAGCACAAAGCTCGGAGGAGCAGCTGGCCGTGTGAAAAAGCCTGTGTCCTCCCAGTAGGTGGTTGGAGGGACGGAGGGAGGTAAGAGGGTCTCAATCTTCCGTAGTTTGTGGGCGCCTCTCGAGGAGAATGCACGTTCAACTACCACCCCCTCTGCAGTCTTTTGGAACGACAATTTTGCCCAGCACATGTGTTGCATTATGACCCGTTCATTACGAGTGTTGGCTTTTTCACGACAGTTTTGAGGTGTAATTAGAACCGTGAGGCATTTGTTTCGAAAGGCTCTGAGCACTATGCGACTTCTGAGGTCATCGGTTGCCTAGAACTTAGGTTTAATTTGTTCTAACTAACTTAAAGACATCACACACATCCGTGCCCGAGGCAGGATTCGAACCTGCGACCGTGGCGGTCGCTCAGCTTCAGACTGTAGCGCCTAGAACCGCACGGCCACTCCGGCCGGATGAGGCATTTGTTCCATCAGTTGTGGTAGCATGTACTGACTTTGGTTACCTGGGCTGCAGGGTGGTTTTTGAGCAGGCGTCTGGAGCGGACTCTGATATCAAACCACAATAGATACTGTTCTCAGCTGTATGCTTATACTTTTTAATCTCTTATCTGCCAACACCAACATCTCGTCAGTTGAACATATTTCCAGCCAGAAAGAATAAAGATAGTACCTTACACACTCAGTCTACCCTTCACCTACAAGCTGGCGGGGAAAAAGACAGGCGTGTGTCACTAGTTTCGAGTGGTATTGCGAAATTTTTTCCCAGTGGGAAGACACCAGTTGTATGGTATCGTCAGTTTTTGAGCTGTACTGCGATTTTAGACTGTCTGTGTAGTGCTACATATAGTTGTGTAATTAGGCTTGATCCCTATGATTAATTAGGTCCTAATGATTTATCTTTACTTTCATTCATTTCCCCGACCAAAATAAATAAACTAACCTAACGTAACATTCCTCTCCTGCATCTGGACAGTTTCCACATGTTGGAGGACGCACTTGGGCTTTCCATCCAGTAGAACCACGGTTCAAGTCCTGGAAACGGCTCAATTTCCCATGAATTCCAAGTGTCTCTGGTGGCATAATGCTGTTAGAGGGGCGCATTTGAGCTTTCCGTCTGGGAGGACTATGTTTCCACCATCTTTAATTTCCTCCAAGTCCTGGGTAGGTGGTTAGGGGTAGGGGTAGGGGTAGGGGTAGGGGTAGGGGGGGTGTCAGCACAGCCCTTTTCGAAACGCCCACCAAAAATTTCGAAACGCCCACCAAAATTCGAAATTCCCACCAGTAGAGTAGGTGGAGGAGGGGGAAGGTGTGTGTGTGTGTGTGTGTGTGTGTGTGTGTGTGTGTGTGTGTGTGTGTGAGAGAGAGAGAGAGAGAGAGAGAGAGAGAGAGAGAGAGAGAGAGAGAGAGAGAGAGAGAGAGGGGGGGGGGGGGGGGGGCTGGGACAAACGTGCAGGCCGACAAAAACACATGTCATCTCGGGGGTGGACGTGGTCAGGAGGGGTGTGAGCGCTGTCGGGGGTGAGGGACTAATTGATTAATTTGATTAATTTTATTAATTTGCGTATCAGCTTGATATCAAAATTGCGCTGATTCCGCCACTACCCCACCACTCGTATCACGTATGATACACTACCGGCGTTTCACAGTTACCAACGAAACTGTAAATTCCCCTTATATCCTGACTGGTTGTTTGAGATGTGGCGGATCCGATGGTCCGTGCCTGCTGCGCCACGATTCCGGCGGCTCTGTACCACGAGCGCGCTCTGCTGCTGCGACACAGTACGGCCGGCGTCAGCCACTCACCTCCACTTGCGCTCAGAAGCACTTCGCTACGTGAAGCTACGCGGACGTAGCCTAGTCGCCGCTCTGGCACCAACGTTCGTTCTGTAGTATGGCGAGTCTCTTCCTTGTTGACGTTAGAATAGCTCGTATTTGCTATCAGTCTTCGCACGCTTGGAGAAATACGAGTTACGTAAATCTTCGGTTTGTCGCGTTAACTTGTCCGCTATTCATTTCTGTTCCTGCCCAGCTTTCCTACTGCAGCAGTTGCTGCACAACTCTGTGGCCTACTTCTCCTTACCATTTTGTACCAAGCCGTTCAAAACAGACGTGGCGACGAGCGGTAGCACCTCCATGTGGGAGTCATCTTGCTCAGTTCTTCCTGCCCCGTCGTCTTTTTGGTTTTTTTTCGCTCGATTGTCTTCTGGGTACTTAGTATTTGCCTTGCCTGTGTGCTCTTTATGTTATCACTGCGACAACAGCAGCTTTTGAACCTCTTCTTGCTTTCTGTGTACTAGTTTTGCCTCTAGCTGTTTGTATTTGTAGATAATGCCTACTAAGCTGCAATCGGCTGCTGTGCCAACTGCAGTTGATATAACTCAGAGTAGGTCAAGTGGGGCACCTGCCTGAAGCGGCTGTGCACGGAGCCCTTTCCCACGTCCCGCCCTGGACCAGCACGGTGTGAGGACCTGCTGCAGGCACAGAGGGTAATGGGCAGCAGCTGCATGTACCCTGCCCTCGCAATAAATTCCTTCGGTTGCATAAGCAACAAGAACATACACACGCTCAGTGGGTGACTAATTTGCAGACCCTTACTAGAAATTGTAGACTCCAGTGTGACTGTGACAAATACGTACACTGACACAATGGTTCGTGATGCCATCACTCACAATGAAGTTAACTGCCGAACTCTGGAACACATCCTTTAACACCCTGACCCTTCCTTGCAACGCGTTCTGCAGATTCTTGACTATAGAGATTCCTGTGACAGCCCAGCAGACAGTTTTGAGGTAGAACCTGTCTTTCTGCAGACAGCCGCGACAAACAGACCTCGCATTCGGCTCACAAACCGTGGCAGAACCGGCAACAGCCGCAGCGCTCACGTCAACAAGTGTCTCGCTCGGAGAAAAGTATCAAGTCCTGCCCTCGCTGTAATTCAGCACACGCTCGCCGATCTCGCCCCTCGCGTGAAGCGACTTTTGCTTCTCTTGCGGCAAACGGCCGCACGTACTGCCAGTGTGCTTACAAAAACCTAGCACACCCCCTTCTCCTACTCCTTCACGCAAATCTAAGTCACAAACTGTGTGTAGTGTGTTTTCAAAGCCTCACATTGTCGTTGGTGCCAACCATAAGCGTAGTAGCCATTCGGGACAGGTTCCCAACTCCTCCAGTGCTATGTGAAGACAAACTTTGTCGAGCAATAGTAAGAGACACACAATCAGTCCGTTTGCAACTTGTGCACATCGCGCCAAACGCTGACCGCATATAACGGCCGAGACATTCCTGTCCTATACAGTTTCCGAAATTTGACGAAGACAGTGACATTTATAGTGGTTTCCTGTCGAGACATTGCAATATGTTTGGTCTAGACTCACGTAATTTGTTTGTCCTGAATCCTTAACCCAATGTACTTGCTCTTTCTTCCTTTTATTGCAGGAACAGTGTCGCTACGTTATGTGCAAAATTTAAGGATTTGATTTCTGATGCTTTCGACAAAGCCAATAATTTTCTTGCACATGTCACGATGAAGGACAATGCACAGCCACATTTTGTAACAACTCATCCTCTTCCTCACGCTCTTTGAGACTAACTTTTAAGTGGCTCAGGAAGTTATGTTTTGCGAGACAGTCGGATCGTAGTACCCATTACTGCCAGTCAGCGGATGCCTCCGCTTGCTATTCTAAAGAAGCCATCAGACAGTCTCTGAGGATCCCTAGTTTTCTTGAAATCGGTGCACAACCTAACAGTCATTGACAGTTGTCCCTTGCCACAACCGGAAGAATTGATGGATAAATTGGGTGCCGGTTGCTACTTTTCCAAAATTGATTTGCAGGACTCTTACTTACAACCCTGTCTGGATGAGCAATCGCAAGAGATCTTTTACATTAATAATCATGTAAATCTCTTCAAATTTTTGAAATTGCCGTTTGGTAGTGCTTCCACACCCGCCATGTTCCAGCGCTTTCTGGAGCAGCTGACTGCAGAAGTTCCTTTTTGCTCGAATTATTTAGACAACATTTTCATCTCAGGTCGCATTGCTGACGAAAACACTAGCAATCTTCGCACCCTGTTTCAAGTGTTGTCTGCGGCTAGCCTTAAATGTAACAGAGACAAACGTGTGTTGTTTTTGGACTCCAACAGTTAGGAAAGAATATTAATAGCAAGGGTGTTCACCCATTGTAGTAACATTTTCTTGTTATCCATGACCTTCCACCCCCACACAATGAGCGAAAATTGCAGTCTGTGTTAGGGGAGGTCATGCACTAAATCCGATTTATTCGTATCGCCGCTCAAATCGCGACTGCCTTGCATCGCTTGCACAGGAAGAATGACACTCCTACGACCAAACAAAAGGAACAGTCTACTTCACTGAAAACAATGCCAGGAATGAAAGACAAGTCTGCCACTCTCCTGCTGTAGCCATCGAAACGGCGCGCCGCCTCACATGAGCCAAACGTGCATCCTGACTTGACATATCAGACAGTGCCTGAGGCAACCACCCACTATCCACACAATGAACCAACCTCGCCCCCATACATCCTCCCTTACCCCAAGTTGCGCCTGAACCTAACCCACGTTGTGGCTCAACCTGCCCTGTAATTGTAATAAGAATCATTATATTAATGTAGCGCTGCCTAACCGCGACCCCCTCAACATAGTTCGCTACTCACACTGTCGGGTGTCCTGCATATCGCTTCATGTTACGATGCGTACCCTTACGTCAACGCCTTCCAAGTGTTGCTTACTTTCCACATGCTCACGCTATTCACTGTAATGTGTACGGCAGCAGGACGTATATCGCCCCCTGCCTTCTCACGCTGGTCAGTCAGAAGTTTGCGTATTCAATGCCCTGCGTAGCTGTTCACTGGCATTCGCATGGCGAAGCACTCAGTCTACGTCGTGGTACGGCCTGTGTCCACTGTCCGCCGATGTCGTACGCCTAACCCACACACTGTACTGCACATCGGTCGGTATGTACTGAATGACACACCGTGGCACATGTGTGACCGTACAACGGCTGCGCCCAACAACGGCGAACCACACGGTCCATATGTTGTGCACTCAGCTACGTGTCTCGTCTCACAATTACAGCTAGATTGCAGTGTGGTACGCCATAGTAGCCAATGAGGCGTGTCTTGATACCGTGTAGAGGGATGACACACTGAAATACCTGATGATCACCTCGCTGTTCAGCTAGAGTCTTGCGTCGTTTGGAGTATGAGTGGTTGGAAGTGACCAACAATAAACTCTGTAGTAAATCCCACAACAAGGCTGTGGCGTACCTCCTTCCAGCCACGGCGAGGTAGTGAGATCCTCGTCACCAGTCTTTGAATGGGCCACAGCCGTATGACACGTGGCGTCTTGCTACGGCGAGAGGACTCTCCAACGTGTGGCGCTTATGGCGTACACATCACTGTGCGCAACATTTTACTGGGTTACGTTTTATTTTCTGCCCAGGTCGCAGCTGATTTGCTGACGCATTTGCCGTCTATTTTACGTAATGATCAAACGAATGTGGTTAGTTTTAAAGTTTGTGATTCGTCCAACGTTTTTACAACGATTTTAGGGAAGTGGTTTTAATATGTTCACAGGGTGACTGGCTCGCCCATATTTTACGTAAGTGGTCAGTGACATTTTCCTACGCCTTCCGTTTAGCTCTCTTCTCGTTTTATGCATGTTTTAGTCTCCTGTATAGCATCTTTTATTCTCTCCAGATCTCCTAGTGTGTACGATCGCGTCTTATTAATTTTTCCACATTCGTTAGCTTTTATTTGTGTAAGGGTGCTGATAACCTCGCTCGCGGTTGAGAGCCTGTAAGCTGCACCGCCCCCCCCCTCCCCCCCAGCACACACACACACACACACACACACACACACACACACACACACACACACACACACACACACACACACACACACACGGTCAATTGCCATCATGCCTGAAACCTTGTGACTGGCAGATGAGTATTAATATCCATAGTTTGATATAAGCAAAGGAATGTGGTTTTTTGGTTATACATAAGGATTGCTTCGGTGAATCAAGTTACTCCAGTCCGACTTGCTAGCATCATCATCATCCAAAATTCTGTGTGTTAGTTGCACTCTGAAGCTTAATTACTTC
Organism: Schistocerca serialis cubense; assembly: GCF_023864345.2. NCBI lineage: Eukaryota > Metazoa > Arthropoda > Insecta > Orthoptera > Acrididae > Schistocerca > Schistocerca serialis. The sequence continues at coordinate 62,427,173 of NC_064638.1, read as the reverse complement.
GTCTTCTTCACCCATTGCAGATGTGACTATCATCTGCAGACTTGGAGAAGCACCTGCAACAGTAACAACTTTCACCTCACATGCATTCATTGCTGCAGTGCTGCTCATCTACAATGTATTCAATGTGCACTCTTCCCCCCCCCCCCTCCCCAAGGGGCCTCAATGCTCCTTGGTGGGTTTGTGCTTGGCTACTACAGTGCCCCCAGCCATTGCAGCATCTTTCCCCTTCTGTGCTGCATGTCTATCCTTTTGCTACTCTTTTTCATATTCCCTTGTGGAACACATCTAGGATGTTTTTGGGAATGTGTTCTGCACTTTCAGTAGTAGACATCAGAACAGTCTCTCCACTGTTTTTTGTTACTTTTTTCTATCTATATTCCCCATCTCATACCGTTCCTCCGCTTCGACAGTTGAGATAAAGAGTGCACTGGGAGGAAGAAGAAAAAGCTTAAAGGCCATCCCATGGGTCTGATGCGTAACAGGATAAAGTGTAATTCCCACGTCTTGGCCTCCCCTGTGGGTCCGGGAATTAGCATAGCCCGAGGTATTCCTGCCTGTCTTAAGAGGAGACGTTTCGGCCTTTATGTGATGGTCCCTGGTGGGTTTTGACCTCCATTTTTCAAAATATTCCCCGAGAGCGAACATGTTGGGGAAGGGTGCGTTACATGGTGACTGTGTCCATCATGCATTGAGATCTTAGCCCACTTTCTCGTCGTTGCATTGCAGTCCTGACCATTCTCCATCTCTTGGGCGAGGACACCTTCCTGGGTGCATTTTCCACCATGTACTGTGTAGTGTCACTTCCTGTCCTGACGATGACAATGGACTTCTTTGCACCTCATATCCAGCACAGTAGCCAGCCCGTTGTGGTGGGGCCGCCATGTACCCTGATGGTTGTAGCGGCTGACAACACAGGGATCGCTCTGCTGATGCCTGCGCCGTTAACTCCCCATATATGCCAAGGAGTAGATGCCCATCACCCTGGGGCATCGGGCCTCCCATCAATGGCTATCCTGCCAGGTGGTCTTTGCTGTGGCTGGGTGGCGCCCACTTGAAGGGCCCCTGGTTGGAGTGGGAGGCATCAGGGCAGATTCCATGAAGCTTAGTATGTCATCTCTTGCTGGTCCGCCGCCGCCAGCGGACAAAGTCTAAGGTTAATGCTAAGAAATATGACCCCAAGATGTTCCTCTTCTTGGCCACATATAGGAGGAATGCCAGGCTAAGGATGGCAGTGAAGCTTATTCGCCCAAGTACCTCATATGTACAACAGTTGATGGGGAATCTTTAGTGTCCATGAGCCTCAGATTTTTTTGGAGCATTTGGAAGACAAGTTTGGGGGGGCCAAAGGGCTTGTCCAAAATGCGCTCTGGGTCACTTTCGATAAAAACAGCATCCTCTGCCCAGTCATAGACATTACTTGCTTGTGGCAATATGGGGACTGCTTGTTACCATCATGCCTCATGAGAGCTTAAATGTGGTCCAGGTTATTACATATCATAGAGACCTTCTTTTACAGTATGATGAGCTGTACCCCAATTTAGAGAGTGATGCGTTCATTTCGTCCAGCACGTCCATCGGGGTCCAAGGGATAACCAGGTTGCCGGTACCTTCATCTTGGCCTTCAAGGGCGACATTACCCGAGAAGGTCAATGTGATGGTCTACCACTGTGACGTCAATCCATATATCCCTCCCCCATACGATGCTTTAAGTGTTGGAAGTTCTACCATATGTATTCCTGCTGTACTTCCAGCCCCACCTGAAGAGACTGTGGATATCTATCTCATCCCAATACTCCATGTGTCCCGCCTCCCACCTGTGTCGACTGCAGAGAACATCATTCACCTTGCTCGCCAGACTGCAGGATTTTACAGAAAGACAGGAAAATCATGGACTAAAAGACCCTGGACCAACTGACCTACATTGAGGCTAAGAGAAAATTTGAGCACCTACATCCTGTGGCTATGACCACCTCATATGCCGCCACTTCGGTAACAGTTGAAGCCCCCATCAGTTCTTCGAATTCCAGTCGGCTCTCCGAACTGGGAGACTACACCTGCCCCCTTGATGGTGGGGGCACTTCCCTCCCTGTTGCTCCCGCACCACCTACTTCAGGAGCAACAACCACCAGCCATCGAAGATTTCAGTCCCCCTCTTCTGAGGCAGAGAAGCCTAAGGCTTTTATGGCTCTTCACATTAGGAAGGTGGTCCCTTGGGTCATTCCCTTCCCAGGTTTCTGCTAGTGGGAAAGATGACACCCACCAGTGGCTGTAGAGCCAAAAAGCTGCTGGACGTAGGGACTCATGATCAGACCTGGAGAGTGATTCAGTGACGTCCCCCAGACAGGGAAACCCAAGGAACAGTGCAAGAAATCGAAAAAGAAGAACCCCAAGAACAAGAAACTTGCGGTGGCACCCACACCACTGGTACCTACAAGCTCTGTGGTGGAGATTCTTAAGTCTGCTGAGGACCTGGATCTCGCCGGACCCTCAGACAATGGATATAGACTGCTCAGAGAAAACGTTGGTGGCAGCTGGTGACCCTGGGGGTTAAACTGCCTCATTGAATGTTTCATGCCTTCCCAGTCTCACGATGACTACGTCCTGCAGTGCAATTGCGGTGGTTTTCCCCACTGCCTGGCTGAGCAACGGAAACTTAAGCTTTATTCTTGCTTCCAGCATTGCCCCCGGGAAACCTCGTTCCCTGCAATGCGGACTCCTGCCCTCTGCAACTGTAAGGGATATTACACGAACAATAATGACTAAAATCGAGTGTCAGGTGGAGTTAGGTTCAATGCAAACTGAGTCTAGGACATAAAAGCTATGCCCCTTCAAACCCTCTTGAAGCTGTGGCTCTCAGAATACGGATGATGCTGGCAATAACTTTCTGCAATGTATGTTTTGCTCTAGATGGTGCAGTACTCCTGAATGTATAACCTGCACTGTCTGATCAACTCCCTAAACCTTTCCTACCCATGGGAGATTTTAACGCGCATAACCCCTTGTGGGGTGGCGCCATCCTTCCTGGCTGAGGCTGATGTGTCGAAACTTCACTGTCTCAATTCGGTCTCTGCCTCTTAAATACTGGGGCCGCGACACATTTCAGTGTAGCTCTACATAGTTACTCAGCCACTGATTTATCAGTTAGCAGCCCAGGACTTCTCCCATCGATCCACTGAAGAGCACATGATGACCTGTGTGGTAGTGACCACTTCCCCATCTTCTTCTTGCTGCCCGTGTCAGGTCCACTGATGCCTTTCCAGATGGGCTTTAAACAAGGCGAACTGGGAAGCTCACCTCTGCTCTCACCATTGACTCACCCCCGCGTGGTAACATCGATGTGACTACCACAATCGTTTCTGGTGTAGAAAACACGATCTCTCGCTCTTTAGAGTGCCCCCAGCGAAAGACAGTCCTTGCAGATCGTCAGATGTCACTGAGGCAACTACAGAGCGTTGGAAAGCTCTATAGCGGCATCAGCTGTTCCCTAGAGCATCTGATAGCCTTTAAGTGGCTGCATGTCCGTGTACACGAGCTTATGAAAAGACGGAAACAGAAGTATTGGGAGAGGTACGTGTTTACCATTGAGTGCCATAGTCACCTTCCCAAGTCAGAGTGCGAAAGGCTGGGGGTTAGGTCTCTGACATCTCCGTCCAAACAGCGGCTGGAAGGGAACGTCCTTTCATTCACTACACACCACAGTGAATCCCATAACGCCCCATTTACAGAGTGGGAGCTCCCAAATGCCCTTACACATTGCCCCGACACAGCTCTTGGGCCTGATCGGATCCACAGCCAGATGATTAAACATCTCTCATCTGGCTACAAGCAGCATCTTCTCGTCATCTGCAACCCGTTCTGTTGCGATGGCGTCCTTCCATCGCAGTGGCAGGAAAGTACTGTCGTTCTGGTGCTCAAACCTAGTAAAAACCCGCTGGATATTAATCGCTATCGGCCCATCAGCCTTACCAACGATGTTTGTAAGCTGCTGAAATGTATGGTGTGTCGACGGTTGGTTTGGGTCCTGGAATCACGTGGCCTATTGGCTACATGTCAGGGCGGCTTCTGCCAGGGTGCTCTACCACTGATAATCTTGTCTCTCTCGAGTATGCCATGTGAACAGCCTCTTCCAGACGCCTACGCCTTGTTGCCATCTTTTTTTACCAACGCAAAGCGTATGCAACCACCTGGCGGCATCATATGCTTGCCACATCATACAGGTGGGGTCTCCGAGGCCCTCCTGTCGCTCAGTACTTTTGTGTCCCAGTTGTTGCCTCCCATAGTCCCCCCATAACCAGGAGAGCAGGGTCCCGCAGGGCTCTGTATTGGGTGTATCAGTATTTTTAGTGGCCATTAATGGTCTAGCAGCAGCTGTAGGGCCGCCTGTCTCACCCTCTCTGTATGCAGACGTCTTCTGTATTTCGTACTGCTCCATCAGTTATGGTGGTGTTGAGCGGCACCTACAGGTAGCCATCTGCAAGGCGCAGTTATGGGCTCTTGACCATGGCTTTTAGTTTTCGGCCGCTAAGTCGTGTGTCATGCACTTCTGTCAACGTTGTACTGTTTATCAGGAACCACAACCTTACATTCATGGCGATCCATTCACTGAAGTGCAGACATATCGATTCTTAGGACTGGTTTTCGACGCCCAATTGACTTGGCTACTTCACCTTCGTCAGCTTAAGCGGAAGTGGTGGTAGCATCTCAATGCCTTGCGCTGCCTGAGCAACACCAACTGGGGTGCAGATGGCTCGACTCAGCTGCAGCTCTACAAAGCCCTTGTTCAATCCCACCTTGACTATGGAAGTGTGGTTTATAGTTCAGAGGCGCCCTCAGCATTGAGTGTACTCGACCCACTGCACAACTGTGGCATTCGCCTAGCGATGGAGCTTTTAGTCCGGTGACCAGTGTCCTGGTGGAGACCAGAGTCCCTCAGTTCCAGATCCGACGTGCACACCTGCTCGCCACTTTCGTTGCACACATTCTTAGTTCTCCTGAGCATTCGAATTATTATCTCCTTTTTCCATCAGCGGCAGTTCATCTCCCGCAGGTCAGGGCTAACGACTGCATTTCGTGTGGCCTCCCTTCTGAACTAGAGTCCTTCCCTTTACCACCTCACATCCAGGTCCATCCGCATACACCACCTCCATGGTGTACACACAGACCGCTGATTCGTCTGGATCTTATGCATGACCCTAAGGACTCAGTTACTCCTGCCGCTCTCTGACGTCGCTTCCTCTCGATTCTTGTCGTGTTCTGGGGCTTTTAAGTGGTTTACACCGAAGCCTCGATGACTGATGGTCATGTTGGCTTCTCCTACGTCCACAGAGCCCATTTTGAATAGCATTCCTTTCCTGATGGCTGCAGTGTATTTGCTGCAGATCTGGTGACCATCTCTTGTGCACTTCAGTATATGCGTTGAAGCCACAGGTATTGTTTATTTCGTGTACTGACTCTTTGAGCAGCCTACAAGCGATCGACCAGTGCTACCCTCGCCATCCTTTGGTAGCGTCCATCCAGGAATCCATCTATGCCGTGGAACAGCGCCGTCGTTCAGTGGTGTTTGTGTGGACCCAAGGACATGTCGGCATCCCAGAAACGAATTTACTGACAGGCTGGCCAAACTGGTTATGTGGAAACCACTTCTGGAGATGGCATCTCTGAACCTGACCCACATTCTGATTTATCCCATTCCGTCTCCCAAAGCCGAAAAACCCTACAGCATCCCAGTACACACAATAAATTGTGTGGCATTAAGGAGATTCTGAAAGTGTGGAAGTCTTTCATGTGTGTCTCTCACAGGGAATCGGTTGTCTGCCGGCTCCGTATTTTACACGCTTGGGCGACCCAGGGTTACCTTCTGTGCTGTGAAGACCCGCCTGCGTGTCGGTGCTTCACCCTGTTGACAGTGGCCCGTATTCCGGTGCACTGTCCCACTTTGACTGTCCAGCAACGAAATCTTGGGTTACCGGACTCTTTGCCGCTTATTTTATCTGATAACGCCTCATCAGCTGATGTAGTTTTACGTTTTATTTGTGAGGGTGAATTTTAATGTCTGATCTAAGTTATAGCACATGTCCTTTGTCCCTCTGTGTCCTCCACCCTAGTGCTTCTAGGGTTGAGGTTATAAGGTTTTGCAGAGTGGCTGGCTTCTTTTTTATTCTCATGGTCAAGTAGCCATGGTAAACTGCTATGTTGTTTTAATCTCTTCATCCCGTTTTTTGCGTGTCTGGTTTTCTTGCCCTCTTTTGTCCATTTACATGTTCGTTGCCATTCATCGTTCTTGTGCTTCTTCCTTTCATTCCGTATTGAGTTATCTGACTCTTGTTTAGTTCTCACATGTGGCATTGTTTGATTCAGATTAATCGTCTGATGACCTCGAGTTCGGTCCCTTCCCCCCCCCCCCCCCCCTCTTCCAATCCAACCAATCACGCCTTGGCAGACAGGTAGAGTTCGAATGTACCTACTGGTACAAGCCAGGCCCAGGGAGGGGTTGTCCCCTGAGCTGATACCTTCCCATACTGCCGATTGGTCCCTCTGTCAGGTGTTTGAATCCCCCAGACGGGCGCACACCTCACGAAGACCCTCCCAGTCTCACCACGGTTCCTCATGGTTGCACTTAGAGAAAATGGTCACTGCTTTGCTATGGTAAATCCGTTTGTTATTCAGAAAGGTGTTGATGCAACTGATGGCCCTGTGAAATCCTGCTGTCGTATACTCGATGACACTACTTTTGAAGACTACTTCTGATTCTCGAGCACAACAACCGCTTGCAACTTCGGTCCTCCACGGCTATCCTGTTCAAGTCGAGACCCATCAAACACTGAACTCTTTCTGTGATGTTACTTACACTAGGCTGCTTAGGAGAGAAATCATGCCTTCATCAAAGAGGTACGTTTCGATTTGAGTCCATAGATGATGAAAAAGGCAGATGCATCATTTGTTTTCACACGCACTCTTTTTCTCACTTTTGATATTGTGGTTTTTGGTAGTAGCGCATCAGGTTTGGAATGTACGGTCTGACTGCGACAGTTGTACAACCTGCTTTGATCTTCGATGGAGTTTTATCATTATGACCACATTCAAATGTCCTGCGACACCTGGCTGAATACTGACGGCTGCAAGACCACCTGTGGAGTCAAGAGTGCCTGTATGATTGACTACACTCGTATTAGATTTCGGCTTCCATACCAGTGTTCGGTTTCTACTGCAGAGCTTTATGCTGTTCTCCAGTCTGCGCACTACATCCATCGCCATCAGCGGATACAATAAATTACATGATCTGATTCACTCAGCTCTCTTCTCAACCTCCAGGCTCTTTATCCTGTCCACCCACTGGTCCATCGGATACAGGTCTGCATCCACATACTCCACTTGGGGGAGCATCTCTGTGTCATTCTCTATCACGTATACTAGCATGGCCTGTGATCCAATGAGGCAGCCGATACAGTGACAAAAGCTGCTGTCTCTTTTCTTTGGATTGCTGAGCTACAGAGTATGCCATAAAAGAGCAATACAACGAGATAAGAAAAATCGATCGGTCTGAACTTCAGGATAATAAAATTACCTCCTTCCAACGACGAGGCCGAGAGGAAGAGGGTATTTAACTAGACTCCGGATTGTGCACTGTCATTTTAGGTCTTTTTAGTCATAGACATGTAAGTGGCGATCCTCCCCCGCTTTGCCCCACTGCTCTCAATCGTGGATGGTGAGACCTTTTACTTCAGAGCCCCTATTTTAATCCGCTATGCACCCGTTTACAGCTGCCGCCTGATATATTTACCCCTTTAGCAGATGTCGCGTGCTCAGCCTATCGCGTTCTTGAGTTTATAAGTGTTAGTGAAATGCCATAGGTCATTTGAAGCTCTTCGGGGAAAACAACCCCTCTTCAATAGCAGTGTTGTAGGATTTCCTTCCATTTTTTGTTTCCCTCCTCCTCCTCGAGTTTACCTCCTATAGCTGCTGACTTAAATTCTGTTTTTACCCTTCACTAAGCCACAGGATGGGCTTACGACATAGAGGTTTGCACCCTAAAACCATAATTAAAAATACCTACCAAATGTTTAAATTGGGGTAGTACTGCTCACAACAGCGATTGTCTGCCGCCTCCTCCCCACTGTATCAATTGCAATGGTGACCACGCAACCTCCTCTTGATTGTCCTGTGTATCTCGACGAGCCGGCCGTCTGGGAGATCTGGGTGGAGGAAAAAGTGCCGTGCCGTGCCTTGCCTTGTTGCTCACAAGTTGTCGGCTAATCAGAAACCCTGTGTTCTGCCATTTGGCACTTACAGTACTGTTCTTGCTACATCTTGCTCCACGAAGGACGTGCCCACACAGACATGCGACCTCAAATTTAGCACCATAGTTGTAAAATGGAAGTGTCATGGTAGCATCACCGTCTCCTCCTCCAGCTATGCAACAAGCCACCAAACTTTCATCTCTGCTACAAAACTGGCAGGCCAGGAAAAAAAAAACTTAAAAAAAAAAACACAGAATACTCCCACAAAGACCTTTCACGTCTGTCCAGCCAACATATATCTGAGAATTCCTCCGCCAACCGTAAAGGCTCCAAGAAATCAAACAAAGGCAAACAGTTGCCTCCTTCACTGACCTGGAGATGCTCTTCAAAGGTGTCTCCCTGTGAGACTCTCGCACAACTGACCTCTGTTACACCGGTACACACCATCAAGGGAAAATGCTGACATCTGTGTAGATATTATGGAGCAGGATCCTCCAGTCTCAGTGCCTTGTAGCAATGAGTCTTCGAAGGCTGGTACTCGGCAGTGCTGAGCTAACACCTTTCATTTTTCCCTCCTTCATTTTCCTAGTCATTTCTCTCCTCCAATGGAACGTTCATAGCCTCAGATCCAACGAAGAGGAATTACAGCTGCTCAAGAACATGCTGAATGGACCATTCAGGATTGGCATCATGTTCTCTTCACCAATGAGTGTTGCATATGCCCTCATCCAGACAATCGTCAGAGACGTGTTTTGAGGCAACCGGGTCAGGCTGGACTCCTTAAGCACTCTGTCCAGCGAGTGCAGCAGGGTGGGGGTTCCCTACTGTTTTGGGGTAGCGTTATGTTGGGCCGCCGTACGCCACTGGTGGTCATGGAAGGCGCCGTAATGGCTGTATGATACATGGATTCCATCCTCCAACCACTAGTGCAACCATACCAGCAGCATATTGGCGAGGCATTCGTATTCACGGACAATTCGCGCCCCCATCGTCCACGTCTTGTGAAAGACTTCCATCAGGTTTACGATATCCCTGGACTAGAATAGCCGGCATGTTCTCCAGACATGAACCCTATTGAACACGCCTGGGATAGATTGAAAAGGGCGGTTTATGAACAATGTGACCCACCAACCACTCTGAGGGGTCTACGCCGAATCACCGTTGAGGAACTATCTGGACGAACAGTGACTTGATGAACTAGTGGATAGTATGCCACGACGAATACAGGCATGCATAAATGCAAGAGAACGTGCTACTTGGTATTAGAGGTACCAGTGTGTACAGGAGTCTGCATGGTGGTACAACATGCAATGTGTGGTTTTCATGGTCAATCAAAACGGCGGAAATGATGTTAATGTTCATCTCTATTCCAGTTTTATGTACAGGTTCCAGAACTCTCGGAATTGAGGTGATGCAAAATTCTTTTGATGTTTGTATGAATAATCTTGCCTTTCTAATAATTTCTATAACACTTTTAATACATGGTTGTAATACACATTTTGAAACAATACTGGCACGGCGGAGTTAGTCATACATCCTCCCTTTATCACTTATCGATACAAACAGGTGAAGATACAGAAGTTAATCAATTCGTAATCGTATCTCTTTTTTGTATCAAAATGTTCTCTCTGCCACAAAATAACTTGTTACTTTACCGTTGGTTTTTATACATATAGCTTACTTGTATAAAAAGAAAAGAAGAAAGATAAAATACTATCCATTACGACGTCCCGTTCTGTTGTTGCACTAATGAATGCCACAACGCAATCCGCACTTTTAACCATCATCCTACAACGGCGAAATGCATTCGTTACAAGCAATTGTATGCCAACATCGTCGCCTTCCTCAAGATAGCAAAAACATACACTCCTGGAAATGGAAAAAAGAACACATTGACACCGGTGTGTCAGACCCACCATACTTGCTCTGGACACTGCGAGAAGGCTGTACAAGCAATGATCACACGCACGGCACAGCGGACACACCAGGAACCGCGGTGTTGGCCGTCGAATGGCGCTAGCTGCGCAGCATTTGTGCACCGCCACCGTCAGTGTCAGCCAGTTTGCCGTGGCATACGGAGCTCCATCGCAGTCTTTAACACTGGTAGCATGCCGCGACAGCGTGGACGTGAACCGTATGTGCAGTTGACGGACTTTGAGCGAGGGCGTATAGTGGGCATACGGGAGACCGGGTGGACGTACCGCCGAATTGCTCAACACGTGGGGCGTGAGGTCTCCACAGTACATCGATGTTGTCGCCAGTGGTCGGCGGAAGGTGCACGTGCCCGTCGACCTGGGACCGGACCGCAGTGACGCACGGATGCACGCCAAGACCGTAGGATCCTACGCAGTGCCGTAGGGGACCGCACCGCCACTTCCCAGCAAATTAGGGACACTGTTGCTCCTGGGGTATCGGCGAGGACCATTCGCAACCGTCTCCATGAAGCTGGGCTACGGTCCCGCACACCGTTAGGCCGTCTTCCGCTCACGCCCCAACATCGTGCAGCCCGCCTCCAGTGGTGTCGCGACAGGCGTGAATGGAGGGACGAATGGAGACGTGTCGTCTTCAGCGATGAGAGTCGCTTCTGCCTTGGTGCCAATGATGGTCGTATGCGTGTTTGGCGCCGTGCAGGTGAGCGCCACAATCAGGACTGCATACGACCGAGGCACACAGGGCCAACACCGGCATCATGGTGTGGGGAGCGATCTCCTACACTGGCCGTACACCACTGGTGATCGTCGAGGGAACACTGAATAGTGCACGGTACATCCAAACCGTCATCGAACCCATCGTTCTACCATTCCTAGACCGGCAAGGGAACTTGCTGTTCCGACAGGACAATGCACGTCCGCATGTATCCCGTGCCACCCAACGTGCTCTAGAAGGTGTAAGTCAACTACCCTGGCCAGCAAGATCTCCGGATCTGTCCCCCATTGAGCATGTTTGGGACTGCATGAAGCGTCGTCTCACGCGGTCTGCACGTCCAGCACGAACGCTGGTCCAACTGAGGCGCCAGGTGGAAATGGCATGGCAAGCCGTTCCACAGGACTACATCCAGCATCTCTACGATCGTCTCCATGGGAGAATAGCAGCCTGCATTGCTGCGAAAGGTGGATATACACTGTACTAGTGCCGACATTGTGCATGCTCTGTTGCCTGTGTCTATGTGCCTGTGGTTCTGTCAGTGTGATCATGTGATGTATCTGACCCCAGGAATGTGTCAAAGTTTCCCCTTCCTGGGACAATGTATTCACGGTGTTCTTATTTCAATTTCCAGGAGTGTAGATGGATTTCATTTACTTGTTTAACAGTTCCACACACTTTTCTGTCGTGTGGGACACATCCGACGGCTCTCTGGGATCAAGGTCCATTACTCAGTTTCCGGCGTGAATGTAGCAGATGACGTAATAGTGCTCTATTGCTTTCTTCAGCACCTTGCGCCGCCATTTTGCGACATTCACCCACCATCACCCTGTTTTTTCCATCGGAAGTGAGTAGAGGGAGCTCGGGTGATACCCTCCTCTTCTCAGAATCGCGAGTGCTACAATCGCGAGTGCTACAATCCCGCCTTTACCATGAGGTTGCTAGATCATGCTCTCACTTCCTCCATATCCTCCACCGCAGTGCCGGACGATGTTCACATTCAGATGGTTCAGAACCTCTGTCCTGCGCGCAAGCGTTTTCTCCTTCATCTGTACAATTGCATCTGGGCAGAGGGCACCTTTCCCAGATGCTGGCGTGAAGCCACTGTCACAGCCATAGCTATTCCCGGTAAGACAAACACCTTCCTTCTAGCTGCTGCCCCATTTCTCTCATCAGCTGTGTTGGCAAGGTGATGGAATGCATTCTTCATGCCCAGCTGGTAAGGTGGCTAAAGCGTCGCAATTTATTAACTACTGCACAATATGGATTTCGAGCGCGCCGATACGTCGGTGACCATCTTGTCACTTTGTCAACCCATGTCACGAATGGTTTTCTGCAAAAATATCAGACTGAGGCTTCCACCAAATCGAAAAATAAGGCCAAAGACACCTGCTGGAGGACTGCTATCCTCTGTACTCAATACAAATGGGACCTTGAAGCCCACATGTTCCACTTCCTTCAAGAATTTTTAAAAGATCGCGTCTTCAAGGTACATGTGTGTTCTGCCCTGTCGAACGCCTTCATCCAGGATGACGGTGCCAGGGTTCCGTCGTGAGCATCATCGTCTTCGCTATAGTCATTAACCCTGTTATGGCCTGTCTCCCGCCATGCGTTATTTTGCCATCTTTTGCAGCTATGCACGGCGTTGTCTCCTTGAGCGGCGCCTTCAGCGATGTCTCTATCGTCTTTACTGGTGGAGAATCGACAATAGCTTTCGTTTTTCCACTGGTAAAACTGTTTGTACGCATTTCTGGCGGAGCAGTTCGTTTCTTCCAGTGTCTTTACATCATCGTCCTGTTGCTCTTCTGTTTTCTGAAATAACGAAATTGCTCATGTTTCATAGGAAACTTTCTCGGTCCACCCCCGTGCCTTACCTACCCGCTCGCTGTACGTGGTTCCTCAGTGTTCTATGTCCTCTCGGCAGTAGTTCCTGGGGAGTGTGTTGGACCACCCTCCTCCGTTTGTACCAATTTCTTATCAGTTCGAAACTAAGTTACGGGTGTTTCGTTAATGCATCGGCATGTCAGTCCATCTTACGCTGTCTAAATACTATCTACCATTGTGGCATCTGTTTGGTCATTGGCACCTTTTACACTAGTCCGGTTGAGAGAGTGTGGCGAAGCAACTGAGCTACCAGCCGTAACACCGTGACTTCCTCCTTGGCAGATACACCTGCCGTTTGTATGCCATGCGTGGTCACCCATCCTCTGCCACTTACTTCGACGACTTCTTTGATCGCCAGTATGGGGCACATCCCTATTTTCTGTTGCTACTTCTACTCCCTTCTGACTACTGCTCCGGCATGTTTTTCATGCTACCTGCCAGTTTCCCAATGGGCGTTACCCATTCACCACGTTGGCTTCGTGCAACGGCCTGTGTTGGTCTCTGATTTCATTCGCTTCCTAAGGACACTAGTACTCCAGACTCGCTCTATTCTCGTAAGTTTCTTCAAACAGAACTTCGCCATAGTACCTTTGGGTACACTGACGGCTCTGACAGTGTGGCGTCGGGTGTGCCTTCTTCATTGGCGCCGACATTTTTCAATATTGGCTTGTGGAACACTGCTCAGTATTCACAGTGGAGTAGTTCATCCGGTAGCAGGACATTCAGTACAATCAGCGACATAGGCTTTTGAATAGCGTCATCTGCTCCACCTCTGCGTCCTTCAGAGCCTCTGTGTGCTGTACCGTCTAGGTATGCTTTCACTTGCTCACTCTTGGTGCAGCCACTATGATGTTTATGTGGGTACTGGTTACATCGTTCTGACGGGAAATGAGGCACTAACGCTGCTGCCAAGGCTGCAGTCTTCACACCTCGGCCTGCTAGTCCTTCCAGTCCCTCCAACTACTGACAGACAACAACACACAGATCATTGGTGTCACTTCGGCATCTCCATTGGTCCTCCCTTCAAGGAAACAAGCTCTGGCGAATCAAATGTCCCCAGCAGCTTTGACATCATCTCTCAGCCCCCGCCGCCAAGGAGATCAGTTTACGTAGGTTGCGTATTGGGTACTATCGTCTTAGCCATCGCCATTTGTTAAGTGATGATCCCACCACTGTGCTCATTGCCCTCAACATTTGACAGTCTACCATTTCCTGATGGGATGCTCTTTTTTATCCACCTTCATTCTCATTTATGTTTGTCATCTTAGTTATAGGCCATTTTAGCGAATAACGCGTGGGCTGTTTTAGTTTTCATCCGTCGTACCGATATGGCGAAGGAAATTTGATCTTGTGTCAGAACCTCCTTTGCCTCTGGGGAGCATTTTATGGACCTTTCTGTAAGTCCATGTTTTTAGCTTTTTCCTTCTGTCGATTGGGCTTAACGTTTAGTCGTTTTAAACTCCTTATTCATCTTCGTGTTTTACAGTTCTGACACGGGCGCCCTAAAGCAAAACAAACGCAAACCGTGCCGACAAACACCACTGCCGCCAGGACCATCATCGTGGTACTGACCGGTGATACCAACTGGTTTTGCAATGCAGCTGTACCCTGGACTGTCTCGCATTTCCAGTCTGCATTGCACATGCCTTCGACGTTCTTTTGCATGTAGTAACAGCTATCCCCTACCCATCCTGTAACAGATCACCAAATAAGCACTGCACCTGCATTTAAATATTATGATAGCTGTCACTTCTGGAACAGGATTTTACAAACGTTTGTTGGTATCTCGATTATGAAATACTAATATCCTTACAACTTCCCATAATACTTGGGAAGCCATTGTGGAAAGGATGCTCTCTTAAATGGTCAGCTACCTGTGGTATACTTCCATGAAATGGAACACAGCTCTATATTGGGAGCTCGAGCACCCTACAAAAGAGGCAGTGATGCTGGTGAAGAGAAGACCATCACCCAAATTGGAGTGAGAACTGGCATGATATAATGGGGCTGCTAAGTAGCACAGTGGTTTGGAAGTTTGCTGAAAGCATGGTTGAATGTAACACTCTTACGCAAACCCCTCTCCTGAATATTAAAGCATTCAGCCATGTATACTGTGGTGTCACAGCCAGACACCACACTTGCTAGGTGGTAGCTTAAATCGGCCGCGGTCCATTTAGTACATGTCGGACCCGCGTGTCGCCACTGTGTGATCGCAGACCGAGCGCCACCACAAGGCAGGTCTCGAGATACGAAATAGCACTCGCCTCAGTTGTACGACGACTTTGCTAGCGACTACACTGACGAAGCCTTTCTCTCATTTGCCGAGAGACAGTTAGAATAGCCTTCAGCTAAGTCCATGGCTACGACCTAGCAAGGCGCCATTAGCCTTACATAGTTTGATAGTTATTGTATGAAATGTCTCATCAAGAACGATGTATACAACAAGGATGATTAAAAGTTAAGTATTAAAACAGCTACGTACTTTTCTTGTTACCATTTATTCTTATCCTGTTTCAGACCTCTATCTAGCCTAAGTGAGATTACGCGTGCCTTTCGGCTACTTCAGTGTGGCGTATCTGTCTTGTTACGCCACAACATATACCTCTATATCTATTCACGTATTTGTGATCTACTTTATGGAGGTGAGGTTTCATCCCTCTTTCGAAAGATATTGTCACTAAAAGAAAAAGGATAGATTAATGTCTAGAATCTAGATAAGGGGGATTAATATTACTTTGAATGGCCACTTCTGACTAAAGACAGAAGTTAGATAACAAATGCAGTCCTTTGTAATAATTCAACTACATCTAATGTCCGTGGTCATTATAATCTCTAAGCCATTTATTTCTTAATAAAACTCCAGGACATTTCAGAAGCACACTGGACTCGCATTTAGGATGACGACGGTTCAATCCCTCGCCCGGCCATCCTGATTTAGGTTTTCTGTGATTTCCCTAAATCGCTCCAGGTAAATGCTGGAATGGTTCCTTTGAAAGGGCATGGCCGACTACCTTCTCTAATCCGATGAAACCGATGACCTTGCTGTCTGGTCTCCTCCCCCCAAACCCCAACATTTCAAATTCGTGAGGGAGTATACTGAACATTCAGTTTATATTTACAGACTTGGAGTTAGTAGGAAGCCACAAGATGACCATGAACAAACATTTCACAACAAAGTAGTAAAGCATAAAGTAGTTCGACCACTCTACTTTCCAAAATTAGGTCCCTTGGCACCCCAAACATGTAGATGTCTTGCAACTACCAAATATTGGGAAGCAACACTGCTTGTGAATCAAAAGAATGTCGCTCCTAATTTGTCAAAACATTTTGGTACACGACATTTGTCACAGATGCGTCAAATCTTTCACCAAGACATTATCTAGCAGGACACCTCATAGTTTGCTCGAGCCAGAAACAGCCTTATGTGGAATTGCCTGCTATCCTTAAAGGTGAAGAGCATCCACTATCAGATTCAATGTTCCTTCATTGCGTATACAGACTAAGTTCCTCCTAGCTCCTGTGACACGTTTCTGATTATGACTCCACTGCCACCCATACAGTCGTCACACAACATTTACCACCATACTCGGCAGAATATTAACTTGTATACTCATATGACTTATCACAAGTTTGCTTCACATGTCGAGAATAATCCTGTGAGACGGTTGTTGGCTTAGCTCGAGAACCTGGTATGGAAGTTGATGGGATTTATCGCAACAACATTTTCGTGACTGACTCTTAGAACAATGATGTCCTGTATGAGCAGGCAGCCAACCGTCGTGTTGGTGGGCTTGTAGAGACCATAGTCATATATGGGGGAGGTTCCACAGTGCATCTCACAACTAATGCAACTTAGAACCAACTATCATGCCTTCTTTCACAATTTGAGTAGGCGTAATGCCCACTTCCTCGTTCAACACTTGGTTGATTCTGGGTTGAA
The DNA here is from genome assembly GCF_023864345.2 of Schistocerca serialis cubense. Classification (NCBI taxonomy): domain Eukaryota; kingdom Metazoa; phylum Arthropoda; class Insecta; order Orthoptera; family Acrididae; genus Schistocerca; species Schistocerca serialis. Next base: position 62,410,469 of record NC_064638.1, on the reverse strand, counting down.
AGGTGATAAGGTTAGTCATTCCGGCTACCATTGAAAAGAATATTTCATCTTCCAAGAGAACCACACCAAATATATTGCTTTGATTCCTGGAACCGCTTTGCCTCGTGAACGTGTCTCTTCACAGTCTTCGCCCCACATGCATGTCACCAGACCACATATTCCAATGACGCAAGGTATCAGTTTGTGATAAGGAAGGGGGTCTGTCCACATGAAATCCTGGATTCGTAGGGGACACTATAAAACGGCATTGCATGACATAACCACACTGTCTGGTATACTAATGGGCACTGCAATAATGGAAGTGGAGGATGAGCAAGAGGGGAATGTTTGTCTGGAGTTTAGCGTCCATTGCTTAGGAGAATATGCTAGATGCTAGACGAATACCAATGTACGCTTCATCACGTACATTTTAGAGTAGTTCTGCCTGAGAATATAGTCTCTGGATTCTGCTTTCTATTTCGTCATGCGAGGGCTTTCGTGGGATTCGGTACATGCAATATGTCAGCATTGAACGGTTGACTGGTGTTGACCTCTTGCTCTTCTATGAATGCAGAATTCGTGGGAAACATTCCCAGTGACTGCACAGTACGCCAATATGAATAACCCATGAATTAGTGACGAGCAGTACAGGCGATCTAATGATTTATCTAATATCATTTACTTAGATATAAACCACCTCCGTGCGTTCGCCGCACAACTGTTAGCCATTTCCAGGGTCCCGATGGATGTGTAGAGGAGAAATTGCCAGACTGAAGGATAAGATCCGTGAACCAGGTGGGGATGCTGGTGAAGGAAAGATCCTGGCCTTAGAACTGGCGGATCTCGCCCATGAGCATGGTGAACAGTCAGGTGCCAATATATTAACTTTGGGATGGAGCCCTTTTGTGGGACTGGGCTATCTGAACGCGGCCGGGGAACAAAGATCATTATATTCTGCCCTGTAGAAACCTCAAGTAATGCCACATATTTTGTATGGAATATGTTAGAATCACGCACAGAAAATACTCCGAGCAATGCTGCCATGTGAATTTTAAAATTTTCCCGGTGAATTGACTGTTCAAACAAATTTCGGGCTTGCAGCCGGTCGTCGTTCAATACTTCGCACGGTATTTCAACTGGGCACCTGCCAGTCATTTTCAGGTGAGCCGCCGCAGACAGTCTGCGACGGCTCACCTGAAGATCTCTGACAGGTGCCCAGTTGAAATACCGGGCGAAGTATTGAACGACGACTGGCTGCAAGCCCGAAATTTGTTTGAACAATGTTGCCATGGGTTTCAATGTTAATGAAAGACAGTAGAGATGTCCTAGATTCCAGTGCAGTCCATGAAGCCTGTCTAGATTGGTATGTGTGTTGTGGACCTCTCCAAACTCCGCATGTACCGCTTTCACTATGAGTATGCGAAGCCAAACTTCGTCAACCCCAAATTACAGTGTATGGATGTAGTCAATTTAATCTACTGGGTTAAAGGCAGCGATCCATGTGAAACAGATACTCCTGAAGAACTGAACACTTCTGGACACGCAGCTAATAGTCCTTTTGAAATAATACCAGAAAACAAGTATGTTATTGGCCTAATCAAAGATGAAGTGAATGGATCACAGAATGTGGAGTTCCTTGACACTCGTATGAAAGATGTACGAGTACTGTGTAGATGCAGATGCCACCTGGTGGCGGGCTAATGGTGTGCATAGTGTGATCTCAAATTTTATCTCGATAGAGAATTAGTCTGCCTGCTTTATGGGATCGGTGCGGCTCCTCAAATGGTCAGTCTGTAGAGACTTGATGAGGACTGCTGCATCATAACGTACGGTCCATCTGTGCAGATGGGATTGGCACCATATGGTATTCACAATACTCATTGGAGTGATTGTGTGGCTCACTAATTTAATTGAAAGTGGGAGACGAGTGTGTGTAATAATAGGATGAGCCACTCTGTGGTGTGTGTGTGGTGTGTGTAAATATTTTCAGCCAGATGCCTGGATACTTCTGATCACATAGTGTCATTTGTTATTCTCAAGTTTTTGGTGATATAACTTAGAAGTTCTTTGCACCCTCGATTGGCAATGCTGGAATTTAATATGGTGTTGGCCCACTCTTAGCCTTAATGACAGCTTCCCCAGTCAGGTGCTGGAAGGTTTCTTGGGAAATGGCAGCCCGTTCTTCATGGAGTGCTGCACTGAGGAGAGGCATCGATGACGGTCGGTGAGGCATGGCACGAAGTCGGCGTTCCAAAATATCCCTAAGGTTTCTATAGGATTCGGGTCAGGAATCTTGTGTAGAACAGTCCGTTACAGGGACGTTATTGTCGTGTACCCACTCTGCCACAGTCCGTGGATTAGGAGCAAGTGCTCGATCGTGTTGAAATACGCACTCACCATCCCCAAACCGCTCTTCAACAGTGGGAAGCAACAAGGTGCTTAAAACATCAATGTAGGCCTGTCCAGTGATAGCGGTACGCGAAACAAGGGGGTGCACGCCCTGTGCGTGAAAAACACGACCACACCATAACACAGCCTCCGAATTTTACAGTTGACACTAAACACACTGGAAGATGACGTTCACTGGGCATTCGCCATACCCACACCCTGCCATCGGATCGCCACATTGTGTACCGTGATTCATCACTGATCACAACGTTTTCCCACTGTTCAATCATCCAATGCTTACTCTCTTTACACCAAGTGAGGTGTCGTTTGGCATTTACCAGCGTGATGTGTGGCTTATGAGCAGCAGCTCAACCATGAAATCAAAGTTCTCTCAACTCCCACCTAACTGTCATAGTACTTACAGTGGATCCTGATGCAGTTTGAAATTCTGGTGTGATGGTCTGGACAGATGTCTGCCTGTTACACATTACGACCCACTTCAATTGTTGGTGGTGTCTGTCAGTCAGGCGAGGTCGGCCTGTGCGCTTTTGTGCTGTAAGTGTCCCTTCCAATTTCCACTTCACTATCACACCGTAATCAGTGGACCTAGGGATGTTCATGAGTCTGGAAATCTCGTGTACACACGTGGCACCCAATCACCTGACAATGTTCGAAGTCCGTGAGTTCCGCGGAGCGCCCCATTCTGCTCTTTCACTATGTCTAATGACTACTGAGAAAGGTGATATGGCGTACCTGGCAGTAGGTTGCAGCACAACGCACCTAATATGAAAAAATAGGTTTCTGGGGTTGACCAGATGCTTTTGATCACATAGTGTAGTAAATGGACGCATTGTGTGTACATCAAATACATACCATTGTAAATTAAAATGAAAAATATTAATAAGCAAAAGACAGTAATAAAGTATTACAAAAACAAAAGTGTTCATAATCTGTTGGTTAGTTTGTTGTAGGGTCTATAATAGTTACATCCAAATCCCGCAGCTGGATGGTTACTAGTTACAGCAAACATGAGTGTTTTTCCCAGTAATGCTAAGACCTCGAATGGAAAAGTCTACATAGTCGACTTAGTTATGAAGCGTTATAATAAGGGGGGACGAAGGTGAGCTCGAATCTTATTGGTCCACCTTGGTTTCGTACTATTTTATTGTGTTCCAATTGGCTGAGAGACGTGGAGTGGTTACATGCGAGTTTTAAGAATATATCAAATAACCTTCATCGAGTAACGTCATGGTCTTGAATATAACTCGCACAATTGCCTAAGGAGTGCGGTTGGTTCCCATGGATGACCTTGATGAAATCCCAGTGGTTTCCTGTGAGAAGGTGAGTGATCTTGAATATAAATTGGCGAAGTGGGTAATTTGACGCTGGATGTTCAATAAGTGGTAAGATTATCTTCGCTGAAACATACATTGCTGTACTGTTGCCCTTTAAATCGCGTCCCCTTAAATCCTGTTCTCTGGAGATGCCTGTCCCTCTAAATCTAGAACATACGCTGCTATCCTGTCCCCAGACAAAGCTTATTTCACTTGCATGTGACACTTATTGGGATAGAATTTTCAGTATCATTAGTGCATAACATTTTTTGTAATTAAATGATGACTCAAGGAACCAGATTCCTGTGTACTGTAGCATAATTTTTACATGTCAGTAAATAGTTCGTTAATTGTAACAAAAGTTCCACATTATTTTGCCACTGAAGTTATATTTTATGGTGGTTTTGAAATGAGTTTTCCTCCGGAAATAAGATGAGTAATAAAAGGAAATGCATATTAACATTTTGAGGACTGAGCAGCTAGGGTTTCTTGACTTTGTAAGAGGGCGTTTTGCCTATGAAATCCTGCGAAGAAACAGACTTAGAATTAGAATTTGTTATATATGCCTTAATATGAAAAAATTTCTGACATTTTAGAAATGAAGTCCTGTCTTATTAGCACCAGGGATATTCTTAGTGTTGTGGTTAATTATGTTTCTGACATTACTAGTAAATTACATTATTACATTGTACAATGTGTGCTCATTTATTTCTTACAGTTCCCTACACACAAACCGTCCAGAAGGCTAACGATGTTGCCTTTGGAGTTACCAGAGGAGGTAAGTGTTTTTGTACATTATTCAGTCATTACTGGGGGAGGGGGGGGGGGTGACCTTGACATATTAACAACTAAAATATGCAGCGTTGATATTGCTCAATGAAACTAACTGAAAATGCAATTTTACATTGGAAATTGGTTACATTTACCTCACTGCGTAGAATTTCCAAAGGTTTTGGAAAATGAATCTGTATATCACAATCTTCAAAATAGTGCATGGCATCTTCTCTCGCATTTGTGGATCATCATTACTGTGTATTTAAGATTTTAGTGAGTGTATTTCTTTTACATGGTTAATTTCTTGGAAAATGTACTTCTGTGTGTTTTCTTCGTAATTGCTAGGAAATCGTATCATATTGCTCAGAAGTGTAAGTTGTCTCACATTTTTTCACTTGACCTTCTTTTTCGATGAATTACGTTGAAAAATGAAAAACGTAATGGTAGGACACAGAAATGTTAGTTATTTTCGATGTCTTATGTATGGTCTGTTATCTACAATACTTACAAAAGCAAACACACTAGAATGTATTTCTAGGTTGTTAATATTTTATCTCACTGTCTATGTACGCACATAAAAAACTTCTGCATCACGGCAGTTCCCAGAACTCCTGAAAATAGATGTTGACTGTGGATGTTGTATTACAGACAGTCTGACTGTTCAGAGAGATCACTAAACCCACCCAAAGATGTAAACAACTATTACACAGAGGGGGGTCCGACAGCCGATCAGTTCTAGTCATTCCACCAGGAAGGAGGTACATGCTCGTGTTGTCTGTAGGCCAACCATGCTTAGACAGTCAATACCGCGGTTTGGTCGCTTCCACATTGTTACTTTGTGCCAGGAAGGGCTCTCAACAAGGGAAGTGTCCAGGCATCTCAGAATGAACCAAAGCAATGTTGTTTGGACATGGAGGAGATGGAGAGAGATAGGAACTGTCGATGACATGCCTCGATCAGGCCGCCCAAGGCAGAGGATGACCGCTACCTACGGATTATGGCTTGGAGGAACCCTGACAGCAACGCCATGTTGAATAATGCTTTTTGTGCAGCCACAGGACATCGCGTTACGACTCCAACTGTGCCCAATGGGCTGCATGATGCGCAACTTCACTCCCAATGGCGATGATTAGGTCCATCTATGCAATCACGACACCATGCAGTGCGGTACACATGGGCCCAACAACATGCAGATTGGACTGCTCAGGATTGGCATCACGTTCTCTTCACTCGTAAGTGTCCCATATGCCTGAGAGACAATCGTTGGAGACCTGTTTGTAGGCGACCCGGTCAGGCTGAACGCCTTAGACGCACTGTCAAGGGAGTGCAGGAAGGTGGAGGCTCTCTGCTGTTTTGGGGTGGCGTTATGTGGGGCCAACGTACGCCGCTGGTGGTCATGGAGGGCACTGTAATGGCAGTACGAAACGTGAATGCCATCCTCTGACCGATAGTGCAACCATATCTGCAGCATACTGCCAAGGCGTTCGTCTTCATGGAAGACAATTCGCGCCCCCATCATGCACGTCTTGTGAATGACTTCCTTCAGGATAACGACATCGCTCGACTACAGTGGCAGCATGTTATCCAGAAATGAACCCTAACATGGCTGGGATAGATTGAAAAGGGCTGTTTATGGACGACGTGACCCACCATCCACTCTGAGGGATCTACGCCAAATCGCCTTTGAGGAATCTCTGAGGAACTGGTGGATAGTATGCCACGACGAATGCAGGCATGAATCAGTGCAAGAGGTATTGGAGGTACCAGTGTGTACAGCAATCTGAACTACCACCTCTGAAGGTCTCGCTGTATGGTGGTACAACACGCTATGTGTAGTTTTCATGAGCAATAAAAGGGGGGGGGGAGAATGACGTTTATGTTGATCTCTCTTCCAATTTTCCGTACATGTTCCGGAACTCTAGGAACGAAGGTGGTGCAAATCTTTTTTGATGTGTGTATGTAGTTCTTGTTTATTAAACACGTTTTCAATTTTTGGTCTCCCCTCCCCCTCCCCCCCCCCCCCCCCCCCGCCGTCCCTGAGGCTCTGGGTTCTATCATGAGTTCATGCATGGCTTACACAGGACCCAGAGTTATTCCAGCCCTTTCTTCCTTACCACTCTGCATTTCTGTACCCATTATCCTCCTTCCCTCCCTGTCCTAACTCCTTCCCCTCTGCCCCCTCTTTCCTCTCTTGGTTTTTGTACCTACAGTATGTTGACCTGGCCAGCCATCTGGTTTTTGTATGCCTTCCAGTTTTGTTGCCATTGCTTTTTCTCTTTGATCCTTCCTTGTTTAGTGTTTCTGGTCCCTCTTTGGAGTTCGACCTCCACTTATAAATTTTCTCTCTGTAGTGTGAGATGAACAATTTGGGGAATAACTCCCTCCTAGTACCTATGACGTTGATACCTTTCCCCCTTTTTTCGCTGGGGTAGCTCCACATGGCATTCTCTCCTTCAACTCTCCCATTGGGCGTCTTCCCCCATCTGCGATTTCGTATTCGCCATACTAGGTTGACCAGTAGTTTTTAATCCAGCAGTGAGCGCCGCGCCCAATCCCCCTCACCTTGTAGTTGCGCCCCTCCCCCTCCACCACAGTCACCATATTTTGCTCGATTGCCCCTGCGTTTCGGCCCTTCTCACTACATATCCCCTCCAACCTTCCTTGTCCTGCGTGTTAGCAGATGATCCTCAAACAGTAACATCTGTCCTCGGTTCTCTTCGCAAAAATGGTGTGTCTTCCAGTGTTTAAATCTTCGAATATTCGTCTGGAACTGGAGGCCATTAGTTAGCGTTCACTTTGCTTATGGAGCCCTTGGCCTTGCCTCCACAGTGGCCGGGTTCTTCTCCCCTTTTTTCCCCTAAATTTTGCCAGGTTTCTCTGCCATTTTGATACCCCTTTTTTTATCTTCTCGTGGTGTTGCCCACATTATGTCACGATCATGGGATTGCGGATGCTACAGTATTCTATAAGGAATGGTATGGTATGGTGTGGTGTATGATACGGTGTGAGTGGTGGAGCTGATGCTCCAAAGCGCATTGCGTATCTGTGATGGTCCTGCTCTCTCTGTTTGCGCCCACCCCATCCTGATCTTTCCTCTCCCTGCTGCCCTTTCGTACCTTTAACCTCTTTCTTTGCCCATTTTACCTTCCCCTTGAATGACTGACTGTCCTTCGTGTTGTCCCTCTCTCTGTTTGTGCCACTTTATATCACAGGACTGATGGCGTTGCTTTTTGGTCCCGTCCTGCCACCCCTGCCACCCCCACCCATCCCCAATCAACCAACGAAACAACCAAACATTCTTGATCTGCCCTTTACACTCCTTGATGTCGCAGTTTCGCTGTTTTGGAACAAATATCTTCAGGTACTGTTTCCTTAAAATTGAGTAATTTACTGTTACTAACTTTATGGTTAAGGCTGTGAGATGCTGTATGTTTTGTGAAAACTGCCTGCATGTTAATTCCACTACACGGGCTGACTAGCAATTACAGAATATGCAAGTGGGAAACGATGTACTGTAGAAACACAGTAGAATCTGTACTATCGCATAGCAGTGTTACTCTGTACCATTCTCTCAAAAAATGAGACTATAACAGAAATATGTGTCTGTATAAATGGCGCAAGTTGAATACTTGTTTAGTTTTTCTTTCGTTCTTCATATTGATTTTATTACGTTTTTGTTCTAGGAAAAAGCTTCAGCGTATCCCATAAATGCTTGTCTCTGAACGTACAATGGCAAGAAATGTATGCTAGACTTTCGTACTGTCAAACCCTATCTTGGAAAGTTTTTCCTATTTAAGTCAGTACTTATCATTAAGTTCCTTCCTTTGAAGAATTTATGTAACAACATTATAACAGAACTCGCTCCGTCCATTTTTCATTAAATTTTGATTCTGTTGTTGACTTGTCTAAAATCTTGACTTGGCTGCAAACAAACACCTGCACAATAACAATACTGAATTTGTGCTCACTTTAATGCAGATCAGTGTTGTTGTAGTTCCATGTAGAGAGCTCTGTTTGAGACTTACCTACACCAGAATAATTACTACCACCGCCATTACTCCCTACATTTCGTCATTCAATCAAAGCTTTTACACTTTAGCCTCTGGCAGCTAACTATTGCTGCTATTTTAGTCTCGAGTCAGAAACATACAAATTTACAGTAGCCGTACACATCAATAAACACTGTATTTATATTACATGTGCCCAGTACTTTGCAACCTCCAAGGCGCTTGGAGTGGCTTGCAGGAGATCAATCTTCGTGCAGGATATAGGGCACAAAAGGCCCTGGAGCATGTGGCTTGTGGTTTGTTCTTGTCCACAATCACAAGACGTATTTTCTGTTATGAAGTCCCATCTCTTCAGGTAATCTGTCTAAAGATTTCCACACCAGCCCTCTCGTTGTGCCCAGGTGGTAGTTCTTCAGCTTCTGGCGTCTGCAGGTGAGGCGTCGACTTCTTCCTGAGAACATCCGAGGAGCTCACCATTTCACGAGAGAAGGCAAGGCTGGAGTTATGGAAGCTCTTTCGCGATCTCAGCCGTTGCTCTGGTGGATTATGTCCGTGCAGTGAATGGGCACTGTCCTGTTCCACTTTGTCTCTCCTTGTTGGCAGCCACCGTTCTGCGTACCCATGGTGGCGTTTTTCCAGCCAGGCAGTAGAGCGTATCAGTTTGGGTAGATCTTAAGCAACCTGTGATCAATCTGTAGATTTCGTTGAGAGCAATGTCTACTTGTCTGGCATGAGATGACCTGTACCAGACTGGAGAAGCATATTCAGCAGTAGAAAAGCACAGTGCCATTGCAGAACAGCAAATAGTCTGTGGATGTGATTCCCACAGTGTCTCCGCTAGTTTGCAAATTAGGTTGTTTTGAGCGGAGATTTTCATTTTGGTATTCTTGCGGTGAGTTTTGAATGTCAGATCTATCAAGAGTGACTCCCAAGTATTTACGAGGTACATGATGATGATGATGATGATGTAGTTGGATGCCTGACCATGCAATATGTAGCTCACGATTAGCTTCCCTGTTCCCTAAATGAAAGGCACACACTTGTGTCTTCGAAGGGTTTGGTCTGAGTTGGTTCCGATTGTAGTAGCTTCACAGTGTTCGAAGTGCTGTTTTCAGGTTTCTTTCGACTCTTTCAAAGCATGAGCTCTGTGTAGCAAGGGCTAGGTCATCTGCATATAAGAATCTCCTTGTGACTGGGGTCAATGGCTGGTCGTTGGTATAAATGTTGAAGAGAAGTGGAGCCAAGACGCTTCCCTGAGGTAGACCATTTTTCTGCGCTCTCAAGGGACTGTGTTGTCCTTGAGATTCAACAAAAAACCTGCGGTTTTGGAGGAGGGTGCTGAGTAGTTTAACGAGGTGGGCGTTCTTGATCATATTGTGTAATTTTGCATGGAGTAATCGATGATGGACAGTATCATACGCTGCTGTGAGATCCACGAAAAACATGCCCATTACTCTACGGGTTTAGAAGCCATCCTCTATTAACTGAGTGAGATTCAAAAGTTGCCCTGTGCAGCTTTTGTTTGGTGGAAATCCTCCTTGTTCGGGCATGAGAAGAGGGCCTATTACTGGTAGGATTCTATTCAGAATCATACGTTTCAACAGTTTATAAAGGTGACTCAAGAGGCTAACTGGTCTGCAATTCTTGGGACGATTTGCTTCCCTTCCAGGTTTCAGAAGAGCTATCACCCTGCTCTTTCGCCAGATCTTTGGTATTTGGCACTGGTTCATGCGGTTGTTGAAAAGCAACAGGATCCACTTTCTTGTTTCTGGGCCGAAATTCTTGAGTTGCTCCATACGGATGTCATCTAGACCAGCTGCTTTACCAGTTTTGATCTCCTTAATAGCCTTGTTTAATTCAGATATCTAGAATGGGAGAGTCAGATCCTCTTTTGTTCTGGGGCCTCTTGCCGTACTTTCAGAACTTTGCTCATGAATGGGAAGGGAAGCTATAGAATCAGTTTGTGTGCTACCTGATCTGCAGTAATGTTGCAGTGTGCTGTAGTACTGGTTTCGTCATTATTGAGGCGTCTCAATAATCTCGACGCTTTATGACTGTTTATGATTAGATCAAGTTTTTCCATCGTTTTAACCCAAGAATTCCTTTTGGATTCTTTCAGAGATGCAATAAGTTTATTCCCAGCCAGTAGCATTGTCTCGTCGAATGGATCTTCTTAGAATAGCACCTTAGACTCTGTAAATTGGGCACTGAGTTCTGAAGTTAGACCAGGAATGTATGATGTTCGACAACCCCGAGGAATTGCAATTCTGGAGCACTTCTTTACAGAAACTCTGGACGCTGCAATTCCCAATACTGAACCTCCACCTGACTCATATGGCACTTTTGTGAGGGCTGTACACTTCGGCCAGTTGGCTTTCCTGAAGTTTAACCTCCTTCTGAACGGAACTGTCTGTGGTCTAACTGCTGCGTGGATTTCGCACATGATCGGTCTGTGCTGTGTATTTGGAATAGGGTTGCTGACATTTTGCAGCGAGAACATCTCACAACAGTGCATGAAAACTGTCAGATCGGGGTTGTATCCACTTTTCCATCTGCCACTGATGAAAAATGCAGGTTGCTTAGGGTCATGTATAAGGCTCAGATGGTTGCCTTCCGTCCATTCTTGTAATGCTGTACCATTCTCATCATCATGCTCATAGCCCCACGTGGTGCTGTGACAGCTGAATTCACCAGTCACTATTTGCGTGTGTTGACTATAAAAGTTATCAGGTAGATTGATTTTGAGATCAACGTCCGGTGGTTTGTATACAGATGCGACTGTACAGCCTTTGATTTCCAAAGTTAAGATTTCAATATTATTTGCTTCAGTAAAGGCTGATAATATCTGTGTATCTGGTTGGACAAATAGCACTTCCGTATTTTGCGTGGGGTCTTTCCGTAGCCAGTCGCATTCCGTTCATTTTTGGTCTGCGCATTTCACAGCTTCTGTGGGTCTCCGGTATGCAGAGTACACCACACTTGGTTTGTCTGCACAGCTCTTGTAACAGTTATTCCTTTGGTGGTGATATACCTTCTATATTCATCGATATGATGGTCAACTGTGGTCCTGAAAGGGACCAAGATGATGATTTTGGTGTGAAACGATCAGCCGCCAGAGAAACCTGACGTCCAGGGTACGCCCGATTGGAAGTCTTATCTTGGTCGGAAATCATTGCAATCTTCGTGGAGGTTTCTTTCATGTACCCTATTGCTGCTATGTCCACGGATGAGGAAGCTGTGTCCAGTACGAAGAAATGCTGTTACACAGTGATACTGAGCGCCATTCAAATTAATGGTTCATTATGACAAATAGTGAAATCCAAAAATTTCAGTCAATTGTCACATTCTTGGCAAACAGGGCTTGCTAAGAAAATTAACAGTTAAGATAAAATCTGCATGTACCTGTTAACACAATATTATAAGGACCTGTGTTGACACACAGTTGGGGATGGGAAAATGTGAAGTACAGCATTTAGGGCTCGTTGCTCCTCTGTGCACTAATCAAATAGCATTACGAAGAGAGCTTTATTAGATTTAAGTATTGCAATCGAATCACCTCATTTGCAGCTGCGTTGAGAATACTGAATTCGGCATCAGTCGCAGAAAGCAGTGACTTGTCCTCAACAGATACTTGAAGTCATTGCCTCAATTGCCGCTGCTTATGTAGCAGTGCATCCCTGTGCAGGACAGTCGGTGGGATCTCTAACTGCCTCTTACTATGGCGATCTAGTGGACATCGAAGGGTGTCTGCCTGAGTGAACTCGAGCAGCTCTGCCTGGGATGTGTCTGCTCACAGGCGCAAGTCAGGGACAGCAGGCTTTAGCGTGCCTCCTTGATATGCCAAAAGGTTACCGTGGCACCAAAAAACTTCAGTTCAGCCCTTGGAAAGCTGGAGGTAGATTTCTAAATTTTGCGTTTCCCGTGATATCTCCAGGTGGCAGAACAATATTAGACATTTGAGCCATATCCATGAACGTAAAGCAATTCTACGTCCAGTACACAAAACTGAACTGGCAACCGCTCTTTGGTAAGATTGTTCTGTATGGAAACGCTACTACTGATCGGAACATACGCTGATTCCAGGTAATTGTCCAACAGAAACAATAAAATGGCACGTGGTCTGCTAGCATCCAGTATACTGGTTAATGTTCCTCACATACACAAAAACCGATTTGAGCCCCTGAAGTTTCCTTGGACTTATGAAGAACTGGAATACTATTCAACACTGGATAGTAGTTTAGACTCTAGCCTCTATATGGACACTAATTTTCACAGTACTAAAGCTACCCATTAAACTACTGTATTCACGCGCAGTAAAGTTCTCATGTAAACTTACTCAAACTTTTAATTTCAATTCCACTGTGCCCAGAACAAGCGGACACTCACGGCCTGACGACTGTTTGATGGCCTGACAGAAATCAAACTGCTATTAAGACCGTATTAAATTTCGTGATCCTTTAAATTTGAAGAAATGAGTAGAGAACCGCATTTTTTAAACTGATCATTGTATGTTACGTCAGTGAATTTCTCAGCAGCTAGCTGAGGATCAGTGTAGACTGTTTGTTGCTTATTTTGCTGCATGATTGGAAATATCCAGATGACAAATCTGAGGTAGAGTAAACTGTGTGTTCAGTGCATTTGACAGCGGTCACCTGTTCGGCACTGAAGTCGCTTCTGTACAGCCTACTGGCCGGCGGTTGCACCACCTTGCAGACCAGCGACTCTTTTGTGAGTGTGCCAATGGCCTTCCTGAGGCCTTAACAGATCGAAATCATCCTCCTCACATCGTGCAGAAATGTATCTCCCACCCTTTCTCTCAAGTCATCTGCCATTTCCCAGTGCACAATGTCCAGCCACAGAGGTGTGTCCCCCTCACAACTATGTACCACATGAGATGGAAGCAACATGATGATGTATTATGCTGAAGTTTCGACTACTTCTCATTGTGCCTGAAAATGTGAAATATTTCCCACGTCTTCAACAGCAGCATTCCACTTTATACCCGACCTAAGCAGTATCAGCATCCTTCCCAATTTGAACAACTCCCTACTCCTTGCTGCACATCGCGTATCAGTAGAACATAGATGTGAGACCTGTCCCGTGTGTCCTACCACTGTCAACTATTTCTGTCTCATCGTGGGTATCTCTTGCAGTGTCAGAAGCAGGGCCACCTGTGAACGTGGCCACACAATCTACTGACTCTGCTCCAACCACTGTCCCGCACCCCCCAGTGTGGCTCGCCACTTTTTTGCAGGTTTGTGCTCTGCTACCATGCGGCCCCAGCCTTTGCAGCATCTTTTCCATTCTGTGCTGCACGTATATCCTCACGCTATTCTTTTTCCCCTCCCTAATGGGACATGTCTGGGGTATTACTGGGAATGTTTTGCATTATCTGTGGCTGGCATAAGAGCAGTCTCATCCATGTTTTTCGTTCCCTTTTCCTTTCTTTGTTTACCTTCTCCTCTCGTTCCTCTGCTTGCGTGTTCGAGGGTCCTCATTTTCTTCTTCCTCCCTGTGCACTCACGAAGGCTGGCCCATGCGTCTGATATGTAACAGGTGACTGGGTAATGCGTAATTTTCAGCCCCGGGTCGACAGGTAGAGTTGGCACGTACCCCATGGTACAGGCCAGGCCCAGAGAGGGATGATTGCCTGAGCTGCAACCTTCCCAAATTGCCGATTGATTCCTCTGTCAGGTGTTCGGGAGGTGCGGACGGTCACCTAGGGCAGGTGCGCCCACTTGTCAAGGACTGTGCCATGGGAGATGCTGGCAGTCGTGGGGGCTTTTCTCGCCGTGAACAAATAGTCTTTACAGTCGACGTCTATGAAACGTAAACGGTATGAGGCTAAAGATTCAAAATCCCTTCCAGCTGCACCACGGTTCCTCGTCGTTTCACATACTGAAAACAGTCAGTCCTTCGCCGTGGTAAATCCGTTTATTATTCAGAAAGGTGTTCATGCAATTCTGAGCCCTGTGAAATCCTGCTATCGTTTACTGAATGGCATGTTGCTTTTGGCGGCTGCTTCTGAATCTCAAGCGCAACAACCGCTTACCACCTCACTTCTCCACAGCACCCTGTTTGCGTCGAGGCCCTTGGACCTCTGAATTTTTCCCGTGGCGTTAATTACACTGGGCTGCTTGACGGTTTAACCGAGGCTGAAATCCAATCTTATCCATCGGGTTATAAAAATGGTAGATTTCTCCGTTATGCCAACCCGCACTATTTTTCTGACCTTTGATATAGTGGTGCTTCTGTCCAAGATCAAAGCAGGCTATGAAATTCTAACAGTCAGACCGTACATTTCGAACCTGATGTGCTGCTACCAGTGTCGTCGTTTCAACCACACTAGAAGGTAATGTCGACACCCAGCCAAGTGAGTAATCTGTAGTAGGGGTGTGCATGAGGGCAATTGTCTTTCTCCGCCTCTCCACTGTATCAAGTGCAATGGCGGCCATGCCGTCGCCTCTCGGTGTTTTCCTGTATTCCTTGATGCGTGGGCTGACCGAGAGATATGGTTAAGGGAAAAGTACCTTACCCAGTCACTCGCAAGTTATTGGCCACTCGCAAATACTGTTTTTTTTTTTTTTTTTTTTGTTTGTGGTTTTAGGGCGCAAAACTTCTATGGTCATTAGCGCCCAGCCCGTGACGTAGAAAACAGGAAAAAAACGAAATTTAAAATCAGCAGCAATGGAAACAAAGTCAGAAAATTTGAGAAACTAAAGGCAGAAGGAATGCTTAAAAGTCCACTATAGAGAGGGGTTGGTTGTCCCCCAAAAAAAAGCTTCAAATGACTGACGTCATTTCACTGTCTCTAATAAACTGTAGAATGCGGTCAGCTGAGCGCGTGTCATCTGCTAAAATCGACGATAGATCAGGCGATAGCTGTAGACGGGAGCGTAACGGATTAAAATAGGGGCATTCAATTAAAAGGTGTCTGACCGTCCACAGCTGAGAGCAGTGGGGACAGAGTGGGGGAGGATCACCGCTTACAAGATGTCGATGACTAAAAAGACAGTGCCCTATCCGGAGTCGGGCTAAAATTACCTCCTCCCGACGACGCGTTCGGGAGGAAGAGGTCCAAGCGCAAGGAACGGCTTTCACTTCCCGCAATTTATTGTGGGGAAGTGTTGACCAATGCGCATGCCATAAATGAGTGACTTGGCGACATAAACCGCTCCGTAGATCGGTAAACGGAAGAGACTGAAGAGCTGGCCGAGGAAGAGAGACTGCAGCCTTGGCTGCTATATCGGCCGCCTCATTTCCACAGATACCAGCGTGTCCCGGGAGCCAGAGGAACGCCACTGAGACGCCCCCCAGGTGGAGCAAGCGCAGACAGTCCTGAATCCGGTGGACCAGAGGGTGCACAGGGTAAAGAGCTTGGAGACTGAGGAGAGAGCTGAGAGAATCTGAGCAGATTACGTACTGTATCCGCTGATGGCGGCGGATGTAGTGGACAGCCTGGAGAACAGCGTAAAGCTCCGCAGTATAAACCGAACACTGGTCGGGAAGCCGAAAGTGATTTGGGGTGTCGCCAACAATATAGGCACTCCCTACACCTAACGATGTTTTCGAGCCATCGGTGTAAATAAATGTGGCTTCCGTCATTTGTGCACATAGAGCAGCAAATGCCCGACGGTAAACAAGTGTAGGGGTACCATCCTTGGGAAATTGACATAGGTCTCTGAGCAAGTCGATCCGGGGACGGAGCCAAGGCGGTGCTGTACCCCAAGTTGTCAAGGTGGTTTTAGAAAAGCGGAAGGAAAGAGAATGGAGCAGTTGACGGAAGCGGACTCCCGGGGGTTGGAGGGAGGAGGAGCGGCCTGCATACTCGACATCAAAGGAGGCGTCGAAAAAAAGGTTATAGGCTGGATTAGCAGGCATGGAAGACAGATGGCTAGCATAACGACTCAGAAGGACTGCCCGCCGATTGGACAGTGGAGGTTCAGCAGTCTCAGCATAAAGGCTTTCCACAGGGCTGGTGTAAAAAGCTCCAGACACTAAACGTAATCCACGGTGGTGGATAGAGTCGAGACGCCGAAGAATAGACGGCCGAGCAGAGGAGTAGACTATGCTTCCATAATCCAATTTCGAGCGCACTAAGGCGCGATAGAGGCGGAGAAGGACCACCCGGTCCGCTCCCCAAGAGGTACCATTCAGGACACGGAGGGTGTTAAGGGAACGCAGACAGCGAGCCGAAAGATAGGAAACGTGGGAGGACCAGCACAGTTTTCTGTCAAACATAAGACCCAAGAATTTTGCGACGTCGGAAAACGGAAGGTTGACAGGACCTAGATGTAAGGAGGGCGGAAGAAACTCCTTACGTCGCCAAAAATTTACACAAACGGTCTTACTGGGTGAGAAACGGAAGCCGGTTTCGATGCTCCACGAGTGGAGGCGATCGAGACATCCTTGAAGACGTCTTTCAAGAAGGCTGGTCCGTTGAGAGCTGTAGTAGATCGCAAAATCGTCCACAAAGAGGGAGCCCGAGACATCAGGAAGAAGACAATCCATAATTGGATTAATGGCGATGGCAAACAGTACAACACTCAGCACGGAGCCCTGGGGTACCCCGTTTTCTTGGGAGAAAGTACGGGAGAGAGTAGTGTTCACCCGCACCCTAAATGTGCGCTCTGCCATAAATTCGCGAAGAAAAAGGGGCAGCCGGCCTCGAAAGCCCCAAGAGAACAGTGTGCGGAGGATGCCTGTCCTCCAACAGGTATCGTACGTTCTCTCCAGATCAAAAAATATTGCTACCGTTTGGCGTTTCCGGAGAAAATTGTTCATGATATAAGTGGAGAGAGCAACAAGATGGTCAACAGCAGAACGATGCTTTCGGAATCCGCATTGGGCTGGAGTTAAAAGACTGCGGGACTCCAGCAACCAAGCTAAACGGTAATTCACCATACGCTCCAAAACCTTACAGACACTACTCGTGAGAGAAATGGGGCGATAGCTAGAGGGGAGATGTTTGTCCTTTCCAGGTTTCGGAACGGGAACGACGATAGCTTCCCGCCATCGCCTGGGAAAGGTACTGTCGGTCCAAATTCGATTATAAAGGCGAAGGAGGTAACGCAGGCTATGGGTTGATAAATGCAGCAACATTTGGACATGGATACCATCCGGTCCTGGGGCTCAGGAGCGAGAAGAAGAGAGTGCATGTTGGAGTTCGCGCATGGAGAAAACAGTATTGTAGCTTTCGCGATTTTGAGAGGAGAAAGCAAGATGTCGCACTTCCGCTGCACGTTTCTTCGGGAGAAACGCTGGCGGGTAATTTGAAGAGCTCGAAATCTCAGCAAAGTGCTGACCCAATGAGTTAGAAATTGCGACGGGGTCCACTAAGGTATCATGCGCGACAGTGAGCCCAGAGACCGGGGAGAAACTAGGCGCGCCTGAGAACCGTCGAAGCCGACTCCAAACTTCCGAGGAGGGAGTGAAGTTGTTAAATGAGCTAGTAAAGAATTTCCAGCTTGCCTTCTTGCTATCGCGGATGACGCGACGGCATCGCGCACGGAGCTGCTTATATCGGATACAGTTGGACAAAGTTGGATGGTGACGGAAAATGCGAAGAGCACGTCGCCGCTCACGTATTGCGTCACGGCATGCCTCGTTCCACCAAGGAACTGAAGGGCGCCGGGGCAATTCGGAGGTGCGTGGTATTGAACGTTCCGCAGCTGTGAGAATAACGTCGGTAACATGTGTGACCTCATCGTCGACGCTGGGAAAGCGACGGTCATCGAATGTCGCTAGAGACGAAAAAAGTGTCCAATCGGCTTGGGCAAACTTCCAGCGTCGCGAGCGCATATATGGCAGTTGAGGCTGCAGTCGAAGAACACATGGAAAGTGGTCACTCGAGTGTGTATCATCAAGGGCGAACCATTCGAAGCGCCGAGCTAGCGGAACAGTACCGACCGCAAGGTCCAAATGGGATAAATTTGCCGTGGAGGCAGACAAAAATGTGGGGACCCCAGTGTTGAGGCAGACTAGATCCGCTTGGTGGAAGACGTCTAGCAATAGTGAGCCACGTGGACAAGGATGTGGAGATCCCCAAAGCGGGTGGTGGGCATTGAAGTCCAGAACCAGCAAGTAGGGGGGTGGAAGCTGATCAAGAAGATGAAGGAGATCAGCTCGTTCCATTGGTGTAGACGATGGAATGTATACCGTACAAAGAGAGAACGTGTATCCAGAAAGGGAAAGACGGACGGCGACAGCTTGGAAGGAAGTGTTTAAGGGGATTGGGTGATAATGGAGAGTATCATGGAGCAGAATCATGAGTCCTCCATGGGCTGGAGTGCCTTCAACAGAGGGGAGGTCATATCGGACGGACTGAAAATGAGGGAGAACAAAGCGGTCATGGGGACGCAGCTTTGTTTCCTGAAGACAGAAGATGACCGGCGAGTAGGATCGTAAGAGGATCGACAATTCCTCCCGATTGGCGCGAATGCCGCGGATATTCCAGTGGATAATGGACATAGGGTGAACAGAAAATGGAGGAACGTCACCAAGGGTGCTGTCAACTCAACGACTGCTCAGAGCTTGCGACCGACAGGATGGAATGGCATTCAGTCGAAGGCAGAAGATCCTGATCCATAGGTTGGTCAGGAGCAGCTCCTGCCACCAACGATCGGCCAGTTGACCGGCCACCAACAGTGCGCCTCGGCGACACAGAAGATGGCCGAGGGCGATTTCCGCCAGGTGGTGCTGTAGATGGGACACGCCGTGGCGGAGAAGGAGAGGAACTGTGTTTCTTCGTAGCCTTCTTGGAGGTATGTTTAGATGAAGGAGGAACCGATGGTTGTGAAGTTGCAGTACGTAAAAACTCTTCACGAGAATGCTCTTTTTTTGAAGACTTGGCGTCTGACTTTTGGGCTCGAGATTTAGCAGAACTCGACGAAGGGTGAGCCATAGAGTGGGCAGGCGAAAGAGGTGAGGTTGAACGGGCGATCTTTGCGCTGGCCGATCTGACGACTGTGGTACTAAATGTGAGGTCGCAAGTCTGCGTGGCCGCCTCCTTTGTTGGCCGAGGAGAAGCAAGGACAGCGCTGTATTTTCCTTTCTGAGGCACGGTGGGCTGTCGACTGGCGAGTAACTTTCGAGCAGCAAAGGTCGACACCTTTTCCTTCACTCTTATTTCCTGGATCAGCTTTTCGTTCTTAAAAACAGGGCAATCTCGAGAGGAAGCAGCGTGGTCACCCATACAGTTGATGCAGCGAGGGGATGGAGGTGGACAAGCACCCTCATGGGCATCCCTGCCACACGTAACACATTTGGCCGGATTGGAACAGGACTGGCTGGTGTGATTGAACCGCTGACATCGATAGCAACGCGTAGGGTTCGGGACATAAGGGCGAACGGAAATTATCTCATAGCCTGCTTTGATTTTTGATGGGAGTTGAACTTTGTCAAATGTCAAGTAGACAGTGCGGGTTGGAATGATGTTCGAGTCAACCCTTTTCGTAACCCGATGAACAGCGGTGACGCCCTGGTCAGACAGGTAGTGCTGAATTTCTTCGTCAGACAATCCATCGAGGGAGCGTGTATAAACGACTCCACGCGAGGAATTTAAGGTACGGTGCGGTTCCACCCGGACAGGGAAGGTGTGGAGCAGAGAAGTACGCAGCAATTTTTGAGCCTGGAGGGCACTGTGTGTTTCCAACAACAGGGTGCCATTCCGTAGTCTGGAACAAGACTTTACAGGACCCGCAATTGCGTCGACACCTTTCTGAATAATGAAAGGGTTGACCGTGGAAAAGTCGTGACCTTCGTCAGACCGAGAAACAACAAGGAACTGTGGCAACGATGGAAGAACCGTCTGTGGCTGAGACTCAGTGAACTTACGTTTGTGAGCAGACATAGTGGAAGGTGAGGAAACCATTGCGGAAGAATCCCCCATGATTACCGGCGTCTCCGATGGCGCGCTCCTCCCTTGTGGGGGCCCTCACCGAGGGCACACCCGCCTTAGGTGATTGTTCACACCTCAGGTCACACCTCCCGACAAACGGACGGAGGGACCAATCGGCACTTTCGGAAGGTATCAGCTCGGGTAATCACCCCTCCCTGGGCCTGGCCTTTACCAGGGGGTACGTACGTGTCCTACCTGTCTACCCGGGGCGGGGAATTACGCGTTACCCCGTCACCGGCTACGCATGGAAGTGCGTGGGTCGGCCTTCAGACACGCACAGGGAGGAAAGAAGAGAAAGGGAAAGGAAAGGAAAGAAGAGGGGGTCTCAAACGCCGTAGCGGAGAAAAGGGCAAGGAGAAGAGGGAAGGAAAAGAGAAGGACAGAGGAAGGACGAGGACTGGCAAGTGTAAGAGCAAGGAATTTGGAACAGTTTCGAGCGTCCGTCTCCGGACGTAGGCACAAACCATACTCCCAGAGGGGGAGAAAGGAAGGAAAGAGACAGAGGTGAGGGGGGGGGGCGAAGATGGGGGACGGGGAGGGATGCGGAAAGGGAAGGGAAGGTATGCAGCCCGGAAAAGGAAGGAGGGCCACATTAGCTCGGGGTCCCGTGCTCGCTACGCACGTGTCCACAAAAGAGTTGTGGACCCCCTGGGGGGCTCGCAAATACTGTGTTCTCCCGTCTGGTACCTATAGCTCTGTTCTTAGTACGTCTAGATTCAGGAAGGACATGCCCACACAGACATGCGACCTCAAATTCAGCTCTGAGCTTGTGAAATAGGCCAGCTTAACGGTAGCATTGCCATCCCTCCGTCCAGATGTGCAACAAGACATCAAACTCTCACCTCAAGGGGGCGAAGCCACCAGCTACACAACCGGTAGGCCAGAAAGGGCAGGAGTAGTTAGGCCAGCCGGGGTAGGAAGTCTCCATGGGTGTACTGAGTGTTGCCTGTGCGCACCACCAACCGTTTTTCTTCGTTGGACTCCATAGACCGACAGCACAAGCAAGCCAATGCTTCTGTGCACCCCATGGAGCAGGATCCTCCTGCATTTGCACCCTGAAGCAGTGACTCTTCGCAGGCTCACACTCGGCAGCCACCGAGGTGACACTCCATCTCGTCCACATCGTGACTCTCCTCCACTCGAACGTTCGTGGGCTTCGGTCCCACAAAGAGTATTTACGGCAGATTTTAGCATCGAAGCATCCCCTTGTACGCTGCCTTCAGCAAACGAAATCCCACTCTCTCGACCAGTAGAAGCTTTGACATTTCTTCCTGGGTCGTTTGACGTTCCCCATGGGGTCGGCATTCCATCTCATTTGAGTGTCATGCTGCTCATAGGGGATGACATTCATAGTCTACCCATCTTCAAGCTGTTGTAATTCCCCTTTATCTTCCTCACCTGCCTTTTCCCTCTGTAACGTTTATATACCTTAGTCATTTGATGTCGCCAGGGCAGACTTCCTTCAGCTTATTGGGCAGCTACCTCCTGCATTTCTGCTACTCGGCGACTTTAATGAACACCATCCCCTTTGTGGTTCTCCCAGAATCCGTCGGAGAGGTTCCCTCTTGACTGACCTTCGTAACCAACTCTACCTCTTCTGTCTTAACAGTGGAGCACCCACATTCCTTTCTCACTCGTCCCACACATTCCCATATGGACCTATACTTCTGCACTTCCCGGCTCTCCCATCGTCTTGTGTGGTCCATTCTTTGTGACACCTACTTGAGCGTCCATTTCCCATGTGCTATCAGTTTGCTGACTCCTACCTGACCTGTGTGCACACCCAAATTGCACCTTACTAAGCCTGACTGGCGGCTTTACTCCTCCCTGGAGACCTTCAAAGAACAGTATTTACCCAGCTGTGATGACCAGGTGGAATATCTCACAAATGTTATCATTACTGCTGCAGAACATTCCATTCCTCGCAATTGCTCTTTACCACGTCGTGTCCCAGTCCCTTAGTGGACTGAGGCATGCCGCGACAATTCGTGCACGGAGATGTTCTCTCCGCGCTTTTACTGCCATCCTATATTGACAAACTGCAATCATTAAAAGCAGATGCATGCAAAGTGTCGTCGCGTTCTTCAGGAAAGCAAAAAATCTAGCTGGATTGCATTAACTAGGTCTTTTAACAATTCCATCTCTTCCTCTGTCATGTAGACCAACTTCAAACGACTGTCTGGGACCGACATCCATTTGCGAATTTCTGGCTTGAATGTAGCAGACGATATCATCGTGGACCCTATTGCCATCTCAAATACTTTGGACCTCCATTTTGCCGACCTTTTGAGCTCTTCCCACTATCACTTTGCCTTCCTCTACCACAAATGAAAGAAGGAGGCTCTGGCGATACCTTTCTCTTCTGAGAATAGTGAGTGCTACAATGCCGCCTTTACTTTAAGGGAGCTAGATAGTGCTCTCAGCTCATCCTGATCCTCTGCCCCAGGGCCACTGTTGTGCAAATTCAGATCTTGCAGCACCTCTCTCTTGTAGGCAGGCGTTTTCTACTTAACATGTACAACCGCATCTGGGCAGAGGGCACATTTCCTGGCCATTGCCATTAAGCCACTGTCACCCTCATACCTAAGCCCAGTAAGGATAAAAACCTTCCTTCTAGCTTAGGCCCCATTTCTCCCACCGATAGTATGTGCAAGGTGACGTATGAATCACGCCTGGCTCCAGTGTCATTTACTAACGACTGCACAGTGTGGATTTAGAGTGTGGCGTTCTGTAGTTGACCATCTAGTTAGTTTGGACACCCATGTCATGAATGGTTTTCTGCGGAAATCCCATACTTTGGCGGTGTTTTTCGATTTGGACAAGGCCTACACCACCTGATGGAGAACTGCTTACATGTGGGGCTTCCGTGGCTGCCTGCCCCGTTTCCTACGGGATTTTTTGAAGGCACAGTTTTCAAGGAGCACGTGGGTTCTGCCTTTATTTTTGTTGCTTTAGGGCGCGCAACTTCAATGGTCATTAGCGCCCTGACTACGTTAAGAATGCACCGCGAGGCACAAGTTTAAAACAACAACTAAATGGGAAAACACGATAAAAGACAGACTGACAGGCATAGGATTAAAAAACATCATCATCAAATGTCCTTAGAGAGGTTTGTCAAATTGATAAAACGAATAAAACGAGCAGCTGCTCGTGGGTCATCCGCTAAAATGGCATCGAAAGTACATGGCAGGTTAAGATCTAGACGCAGTGTGTTAAAATCCGGACAGGACATTAAAATGTGGCGGACCATCAGCAATTGCCCACATGGGCAGAACGGCGCCGGCGCAGCCGTCAGCAGATGGCGATGGCTGAACCGGCAGTGTCCAATGCGTAACCGGGCCAGAACGACCTCCTCCCGCCGAGAAGGGCGGGAGGAGGACGTCCAAGCCGCGGGAAGAGGTTTCAAGGCCTGAAGCTTGTTGTCTAAGTGCAGCCCAATCGGCATGCCACAGTGATAAAATGCGCGGACAAATAACCCTGCTACAATCTGATGAAGGGACACAACAAGAAGCTGTCCTAGGCTGGAGGACCACAGCCTTGGCCGCGGCATCTGCAGCTTCGTTCCCAGGGATACCGACATGGCCAGGGACCCACATAAAGCTAACCGGAGAACCTACGTCCACCAGCTGCTGAAGAGAGCGTTGGATCCGGTGCACGAAAGGGTGAACCGGATACGGATCACTGAGGCTCTGGATGACGCTCAGGGAATCGGAGCAGATGACATAAGCAGAATGTCGGTGGCGGCAGATGTAAAGAAGAGCCTGGTAGAGGGCAAAGAGCTCAGCTGTGAAGACCGAACAATGGCCATGGAGACGGTATTTGAAACTTTGGGTTGGGTGTTCTTTTATTGTCGGGGCACAGTCATTGGTCTTGGAGCCATCTGTATAAATGAAGGTCATATTGATGAACTTCGAACCAAGTTCTACAAAACGGGAGTGGTAGACCGAACCGGGGGTAACCTCTTTTGGGAGCAAGCTGAGGTTAAGGTGAACACGTACCTGAGCCTGGAGCCAAGGTGGCGTGTGGCTCTCTCCCACTCGAAAGGTTGCAGGGAGTGAAAAAATTAAGGTGTTGAAGGAGGCGACGAAAGCGAACTCCAGGGGGTAGCAGGGCAGACACATACAACCCGTATTGACGGTCGAGAGAGTCGTCAAAAAAGGAGCGATAAGACGGGTGGTCGGGCATTGACAGTAGACGACAGGCATACCGACAAAGCAGTATATCGCGCCGGTAGGTGAGTGGCAATTCGCCAGCGTCAGCATGAAGCCTCTCTATGGGACTAGTATAAAACGCTCCGATCCCAAGTCGTAAACCCCGATGTTGTATGGAGTTGAGGCGGCGTAAGATGGATGGCCGTGCAGAGGAGTAGACGAAGCTCCCATAATCCAGCTTGGAGCGGACGATCGACCGATATAGACGAAGCAGGACGGTTCGATCCGCTTCCCACGACATACCACTGAGAAGACGGAGGACATTTAGAGAACGGGTACAACGGGCAGCCAAATATGACATGTGGAAACCAGCTAAGTTTCCTGTCAAATGTAAGACCTAAAAGTTTTGTGGTCTCCACGAATGGGACAGCAACGGGACCGAGTCGTAAGGATGGTGGGAGAAACTCCTTGTAGCGCCAGAAGTTAATACAGACCATCTTCTCGGCAGAAAAACGGAAGCCATTGGCGACACTCCAGGAGTAAAGACGGTCAAGAGAACGATGAAGACAGCGCTCCAGGACACGTGTACACTGCGCGCTGCAATAGATGGTAAAATCGTCCACGAAAAGGAAGTCTGATACATCAGCTGGGAGGCAATCCGTTATTGGATTGATTGCGATGGCGAAGAGAGCGACGCTCAAAACTGAGCCCTGTGGCACCCCATTCTCCTGGCGAAAGGTGTGTGACAGGACAGAACCCACACGTACCCTGAACTGTCGATCCATTAAAAAGGAACAAATAAAAAGAGGGAGGCGACCGCGAAGGCCCCATGTATGCATGGTGCAGAGAATTCCCGCCCTCCAACAGGTGTCGTAAGCCTTCTCTAAATCAAAGAACGCAGCCGCGGTCGGGCGCTTCCGCAAAAAGTTATTCATAATGAAGGTCTACAAGGTAACCAGATGGTCAACAGCAGAGCGGCGCCTACGAAATCCACATTGTACATTCGTAAGTAGGTGTCGAGATACGAGCAGCCAAACCAAACGAGAGTTAACCATTCGCTCCATCACCTTACAGACACAGCTGGTAAGCGAGATGGGTCGATAACTGGAAGGCACGTGCTTGTCCTTCCCCGGCTTAGGAATCAGGACTACAATAGACTCGCACCAGCAAGCGGGAACATGTCCCTCAATCCAGATGCGATTTTAAGTACGAAGAAGAAAACCTTTACCCACAGGAGAAAGGTTCTTCAGCATCTGAATATGAATAGAATCAGGCCCTGGAGCGGAGGACCGTGATCAGCCAAGTGCGTTTTCGAGTTCCCACATGGTGAATGGAGCATTATAACTTTCACGACTCGAGGAGCGGAAGTTAGGTGGCCTAGCCTCCTCTGCATGTTTGCGGGGGAGGATGGCGGGGTGGTAATGAGCGGAGCTCGAAACCTCTGCGAAAAAGCGGCCGAAGGCATTGGAGACATCCTCAGGGGCCACTAGGACGTCATTCGCGACCGTCAAGCCAGAAACTGGTGAGTGGACCTTAGGGCCAGATAGCCGGCGCAGGCTACCCGAGACAACAGAAGGAGTAAAACTGTTGAAGGTGCTTGTGAAAGCAGCCCAGCTGGCTTTCTTGCTTTCTTTAATAATACGACGACACTGCGCATGTAATCGTTTATAATTGATAGAATTCGCCACTGTAGGGTGGCGTTTAAAGAGGCGTAAAGCACGTCGACGAGCACATAAAGCGTCTTTACATGCTGCGGTCCACCAGGGGACCGGTACGCGACGTGGAGAAGAAGTAGGGTAAAGAATGGAATATTCAGCAGCAGCGAGAATGACTTCCGTGAGGTGTGCGACCTGACGACCGCAGCTTGTGAAGGTTTGATCCTGAAAGGTCGCCCTGGAAGAGAAGAGCCCCCAGTGTGCCTTGGAGATGGTCCAACTAGAGGAGCTGGGAGAGGGGGTATGCTGCAGGAGATGGATAACACACGGGAAGTGGTCGCTCGAATATGTATCAGAAAGTGCATACCACTCAAACTGGCGTGCAAGTTGGGGAGTACATATAGAGAGGTCTAAATGGGAATAGGTGTGAGATGTGTCCGAAAGATACGTAGCGGCGCCAGTATTGAGGCAGACAAGATTGAGCTGGTTGAAAAGGTCTGCTTACAGGGAGCCCCTCGGACAGGATGCTGGAGAGCCCCAAAGGGGATGGTGGGCATTGAAGTCTCCAGTTAACAAAAATGGTGCAGGTAGCTGAGCAATAAGTTGCATCATGTCTGCCCTGGTAACGGCAGATGACGATGGAGTGTAACCGGTACAAATGGAGAATGTAAAAGTGGGGAGAGTAATGCGGATGGCAACTGCCTGCAGGCCGGTGTGCAACGTGATGGGATCATAGTAAATATCATCCTGGACCAGCAACATAACCCCTCCATGAGCCAGGATACCTACCACAGGGGGTAGGTCAAAACGCACAGAGGTGTAGTGTGCCAAGGCAATTTGATCGCATGGGCGTAGCTTCGTTTCCTGGAGGGCTACAACGAGCGGACAGTGCAAGCGGAGCAGCAACTTCAAGTCCTCTCGGTTGGAGCGAATGCTGCGAATATTCCAGTGAATAAGTGCCATGGTAAGAAGAAAAGGAAGATGAAGGAAGGGGTCACCTCGAAGGCCACTGAGGGCCTGGCTTCGAGCGAGCACTGCCACCGCCATCAGTAGGCGGACAGTCATCGTCCATTGGGCCTATAGGTTCATCGGCCATCTTGGGAAGATGGCCGGGAGGGGGAGCTTCCTCCGCCGGTGAACGGCCAGATGTTCGGCTACCAGCGGTGCGGCCAGGCGAAACGGATGACGGCCTGGGGTGGCAACCGCTGGGTGGCGCAGGAGAAGAAATGCGCCGTGGCGGAGAAGGAGAACTGTGCTTCCTATGAGCCTTCTTGGAAGGACGTTTGGTGGAAGTACCGGTCGAAGGCTGGGAGGTCGAGGTACGTATGAAGTCTGCACGGGACGGTTCCTTCTTGAAGGCCCGTGCATCTGACTTCTGGGTCTTCGTCTTAGCAGAAGCTGATGAAGGTGGTTGTGTCTGTGGGGTGATGGGAGGGAGAGGAGACGTCGACCGCGCGATCTTAGCACTGGCCGAACGGACGACCGTGGTGCTGAAGGTCAGATCGCATGTCTGGGTGTCCACCTCCCTGGTAGTCCGAGGAGAGGCAAGGACAGTACTGTATTTCCTCGCTGGGAGCAGCGTGGGCTTCCTACTAGCCAGTAACTTGCGAGCAGCCGAGGTGGACACTTTCTCTTTGACCCGAATTTCTTGAATGCAGCGTTCTTCCTTATAGACGCGACAGTCGCGGGAGGATGCGGCATGGTCACCCTGACAGTTCAGTTCACACAACGAATAGACGGAGGTGGACAGTCACCCTCATGGGCATCCCTGCCACAAGTGACATTTATTCGCATTGGAACAAGACTGTCGAGTGTGATTGAAACGCTGACACTGGTAGCAGCACGTAGGTGTCGGGACGTAGGGGCGAACAGAAATAACCTCGTAGCCTGCCTTGATGCGCGATGGCAGCTTAACACTATCGAAGGTCAAGAAAAGTGTCCGGGTCGGTACAAGGTCATTGTTGACCTTTTTCATGACCCTATGGACAGCCGTCACGCCCTGCTCAGCGAGGAAAGATTGAATCTCCTCGTCAGTCAATCCGTCGAGGGAGCTAGTATAGACTACACCACGAGACGAATTCAAAGTTCGGTGAGTCTCCACCCGGACAGGGAACGTGTACAGTAGTGTGGCCCGAAGCAGTTTTTGTGCCTGAAAGGCGCTCTCAGTTTCTAGTAATAAGGTACCGTTACGCAACCTGGTACAAGATTTGACAGATCCGGCTATGGCATCTACGCCCTTCTGGATAACGAAAGGGTTGACAGAGGAAAAATCCTTTCCGTCCTCAGATCGAGAAACGACGAGGAACCGTGGGGCAGGCGGTAGTACTTTTGTCACTGGTGGCTGGTCATGCTTCCGTTTTTGGGCAGAAGTCGAGAGAGGTGGAGTGAAATCCATTTCGGAGGAATCCCCCATGATTGCCAGCGTCTCCGATGGTGCGCTCCTTCTTTGTGGGGACCCTCTCAGAGGGCACTCCCGCCTTAGGTGAATGTTTACACCTCAGGTCACACCTCCCGGGAAACAGACGGAGGGACCAATCGGCATGGTCAGAAGGTATCAGCTCAGGCAATCACCCCTCCCGGGCCTGGCCTTTACCAGGGGGTACGCGCGTGCCTTACATGTCTACCCAGGGCGGGGAATTACGCGTTACCCCGTCACTGGCTACGCGTGCGAACGCGTGGGTCGGCCTTCAGGCGCGCACAGGGAGGAAGGAAGAAGAGGAAAAAGGAGAGAGAGGGAGAGAGAGGACAGACTGTCTCAAACGTCGAGGCGGAGACCAGAGAAGGCAAGGAGAAGAAGGCAATGAGAGGGCAAGGAGAAGCAGGCAATGAGAGGGCAAGGAGATTTTGCAGGAGAAAGAGTAAGGAAGACAGTGAGGTGGAGAAGAGCAAAGAAAGGAACCAACCGAAGGTAGGAAGAAACGAGAAGTCAAAAAGCAAAATGACCGCAAATAGAGGTCGTGGAACCGTCCGTCTCCGGACGCAGGCGCTAACTACCCCCGTGAGGGGGATGGACTCCTCTTAGTCGCCTCTTACGACAGGCAGGAATACCGCGGGCCTATTCTAATCCCCGGACCCGCAGGGGGGGGGGGGGGGGGTTCTGCCTTGTAGGACACCTTTATCCAGGAAGGCGGTGTGCCTCAGGGTTCTCTCCTGAGCATCATCCTATTAGCTATCGCCATTTACCCTATAATGGCCTGTCGCCCACCGGACATCTTCGGCTCCCTCTTTGCCTTTTATTCCAGTTCTCACCGACCTGTCACTGAGCGGCGTCATCGACGACGTCTCGATGGTCTGTACTCCTGGAGCACTTACAATGGTTTTCGTTTTTCCACTGACAGACCCGTCGGTATGTATTTCTGGCGGAGCAAATGGTTTCTCGTACCATCTTTACATCATGGGCATGTTGCCCTTCCGTTCGTTGAAACTACGAAATTCATGATGCTCATGCTCGCTAGGAAACTCTTGGTCCTCTCATGTGTCTTACTTGGCAGCCCGTGTTACGTGGTTTCTCAATGTCCTACGTGTCCTCAATGGTACCTCATGGCATGGTGATAGAACCTCCGTTTTTACCGATCCATTTTCCATCGGAAACTCGACTATGGGTGCTTTGTTTATGCATCTGCACGTCCAGCCTCTTACGCCATCTCAACACATCCGCCATCATGTTATCCATTTGCCCACTGGCGCCTTTTACACTACCCCAAGTGAGAGCCTGTATGCTGAAGCTGCTGAACTACCACTGTCCTACCGTCATGACTTTCTCCTCAGTCATGCTGTTTCTCTGCCATGCGTGGCCACCAATCTTATGCCTCCTCGTTCGATGCTTACTTCGATCGCCAGTACGGGGCACATCCCTCTTCTCTGTTACCTCCTGGAGTCCGTTTTCGGCACCTGCATTGGCAGCTTAATTTCACACTACCTGCAACTTCTCCAGTGAGTGTGAATTCTTCGCCAATTTCGCTTCGTGAAGTGGCCTTTGTTAACCTTGGCCTTCATTGACTTTGTAAGGACACTACTCCAGCCTTACTATATCGCCTTCAGTTAGTTTCGCACGGAATTTCGCGATAGTCTGAGAGCCATCAGTGTACACAAATGTACAGACTGTTGGAAACCGACTACTAAAGACGTGAGTGCCAATGACGAAGGAACATCTGGCCCTACCACTGCTAATTATTTACAGCATAGCTCTTCGCCTTTTATCAGGCCACAGAGCACATCTGGCGTCAGAGACTATTAATTTGTCGTGCTCAGACACACACAGCGCCCTTCAAAGTCTCTGTGCGTTTTACACCGCCCAACCCTTAGTGCAACGGGTTCAGGAGAACTGTTACTTGATCACTCGTGGTGGAGCCACTGTGAAGTTTGTGGATTCCTGGTCATGTCGGTCTGCCAGGAAACGACGCTGCTGACGCTGCTGCCAAGGCTGCAGTCCTTATCTCAGCCCGCTAGTTTCTATATTCCCTCCAGTGATCACTGTGTTGCTGTAGATCAGGAGGTGGTGTCCCTTCGGCATCGCCATTGGTCGTTCCTTAAGGGAATAAGCTTTAGATTATTAAGCTTCTCCCAGTGGCATGGGTGGCATCCTCTCGGCTCTCCCGCCTGGAGGAAGTCATTTTAACTCGGTTGCGTATTGGGCACTTTCTTTTTAGCCATCGTCATTTGAGAAGTGGCGCTCCCCCACTACCTTTTACACTGCGCCCAAATTTTAAACTCAGCCGGGAGGAAGCGGACAAGGTCCATTTCTTAACCGTTTATGTTCCCACTTGCCGTCTGATTTATCGACCGTTTTAGCATTGACGAGTGGGCTGTCTACCGCGATCTACTTTCTGTCCGTGAAAGCAATATGGTGAAGGGCATTCAATTTTTAGTTTTGGACCTCCGTTTCTGTATGGTGTGTTTAGTAGCTCTTTCTCCACGTCCCTGTTTTTCACTGACTTCTAAAATGTCGATTGGGATTGACGTTTAGTCATTTTTTAACACCTCTGTCTTCGTGTTCTCTAGTTTTGACGTGTGCGCATATGACCCCAGTTGTTTTTGCGCCCAAAAATGAGAAACTGTACCGCATTCTATGTGAGCATCATCTCTGACGAGCAGTTTGTCACTGTGAATGGCCACTGTTAGACTGTGGCTGAGAGGCAGCTGGACCGCCCAGTTTCAGTTGGCTGCCTGACCTGATGTGCTAGACTTCGACTGCTTTGTGGTCTGCGCTGTAACTGTTCGGGCCCCATCTACATCCGCTTCTGTCCCAACGCCTGCTCCAATTCCAGCTCTATTCACGTCTTCTGTCACCCGCAGTGCACCTGTACAGTTTTTTCACCTTTTCTGCTACTCTCCCCAAACCTTCCCCCATCCCCATCCAAACTTCCTGTCACAACAACGTATGTGCTTCCTCCCATAGGCAGCACTGCAGCATCCTACCCCACCCTTTCCTCGTACTGCCCTCCATCCCCATGACATTTCGTGTGTACAGCCACATAAGCTGAGATAGCTGTTCTCCACGTTTCGGCCTTACTATCCCTCCGTGTGTGTGCATGGTTTTTCTTTTTCATCATTTCATGGAGGATTAAGTTCTGTAGCTTAAAAAACCCTGTGTTCTTACAATGTGCTTGGCTGATGCTCAACATCTCTTCCATGTGGTGAATTGTAATCTATCCTATTTCATATTGTTGCCACATCCGAGATTTTCTATGGCGTAAATTACACATTTTGACATTCTCAGCATCCTTGCATCAACACACCCTAACAGAATCTCAAAATATGTATCAATGTAAATAATATTGTTTGCTAGGAGAGTAATGGTGCTTCACCTACACTGTCCACATATTCTCGTAACTGTGGATTGCGTGCACTATTTGACTAGTGCTGCTCGATTAATCTCATCTCACAGCACGATGGTAGAATGTGGTGTATCACAGCTAATGGGATCTTGGCTTGACCACGCACATTGTGAGGATGGTGAAAACCTCTATAAATAGCGCCTCAGTCTTGAGGTGGGCTATGTGCCGAAGAGATGCACGGCTGTGGAGATGTGATAGTCGTTAGCGGGCAACCTCTGAGGGACCTGCTGCGCCTCAGTTGTATTAAGTCCACCTAGGCACACAGGGCTCTATCTAGAGAGACTTATTTAACTAGTTGTTCCTGGGACCGAGATGGATCCATCAAATTTTTCTGTTCCTCCTCCAGTGGAATGGATGGGCCACTGGCAGGTCCCCCCTGCAGATTTGGGGGTTAGAATAGGCCCGCAGTATTCCTGCCTGTCGTAAGAGGCGACTAATAGGAGTCGCCAACGTTTTTGCCTTATGTGATGGTTCCCTGTCGGGTTTTCCAAAGAGCGAGCCGATTGGCGAAGGGCGCCTTACTTTGTGCATTGTGTACATCTTGCATCGATAACTTTCGCCAGCTTATTCGTCGTTGCATTGCAGTCCAGCCTGCTCTCCATCTCTTTGGCATGCATGCACTTTCCGCCATGCAATGTGCAGTGCCAATTTCTGCACTGACAGCGACCATGGACTACATGTCACCTAAAATCCAGCATGGTAGCCAGTCCGTTGTGATGGGGCCACCATGTACCCTGTTGGTTGTAGCCCCCTGACAACACAGCGATCGCTCTACTGATGCCTGCACTGTTAACTCCCCACGTATGCCAAGGAGTAGATGCCCATCTCCCTGTGGCATCAGGACTCCCAGCAAAGGCCATCCTGCCAGGTGGCCTTTGCTGTGGCTGGGTGGCGCCCATGGAGAGGGCCCTTGGTCGGAGTAGGTGGCATCAGGGTGGATGACACGCAATGAAGTGAGGCACATCACCTCTTGCTGGTGGCCAGCCACAAGCAGTCTCTAAGCATTCTAGGGCTCATTTTAAAGCTAACGTTTATGATCACAAATCTTTCCCCTCCCTGGCCACACCATAGCAGGCAGGAAAGGCTATGAATGACAGTGAAAGGTATTCGCCCCAGTATATCGTCTGTACCAGATCTGACGGGGAATCCTTTGTGTCTGTGAACCTCAGTTCTTTGTAGAACATTTAGAAGACACGTTTGGGGAGGTGGAGGGCTTGTCCAAAATGTGGGCAGAGGATGCTGTTTCTACTGACTGACCCTGACCGGTCACGAGCCTTGCTCATTTGTACAAAGGTGGGGGATGTTTCTGTTACGATTACCCCACATGAAAGCTTAAATATGGTCCAGGGCATTATTTTCCACAGAGATGATCTTTTACAGTCTGATGACGAGCTGCACACCAACCTAGAGCAATGAGGTGTCCATTTCGTCCGGCGCGTCCACCAGTGTCTGAGGGAACACAAAGTTGCCACCGGTGCCTTGATCTTAACCTTTGAGGGTGACATTCCCTGAGAAGTTCAAGGTGATTGTGTACCGCTGTCATGTCAGCCATATATCCCTGGATCGACTGACCTACACTGAGGCTAAGCGGAAATTTGAACTTCATCCAGTACAGATGAAGTTCTCTTATGCCGCCACTGTCACTCCTACTGCAGTTCCCATAGCTGCACCACACACTGTCAGCTCTCAGAGCCAGAGCACCACACCTGCCCCCTTGATGGTGGGGGGCACTTCACTCCCTGTTGCTCCTGCTCCATCTACTTCAGGAGCAACAGCCCCCCCCCCCCAACCATTTTAGTTCCCCCTTCCCAGCCGGTGAAGCGAAAGACTTCTTCGGCTCCTCTCACCAGGAAGGGGTCCCTTGGGCGACCTCCCTTCACAAGTTCAGACCAGCTAAAACGCGGATACCCGCAAGCGGCTGAAATCACCACCGGTCGCTGGTCGTAGGGCCTCACGGTCGTTGTCCATCCCTGAGACTGACAGGGTAGCCCTCCCAGCCTGAACCACCGAAGGCACAGCGAGAGAAGCAGAAAAAAATGGTTTCTCAAGAATCCCGACATTGCAGTGGCACCCGTCCCACCGCTTCCTACAAGCTCAGCGTCTGAGCATGAGGTCGAGATTCTGGCGTCTGCTTAAGACCTGGATCTCTCCGGTCCCTCAGACGCCATGGATGTCACTGCCTGGGTACTGACTCGGTGGCAGCGAGTGAACAAGCGGTGTAAACTAAGGCAGTCCCTTCACGCCTTTCTCAGCCATGGACAATACCATCCTCCAGTGGAACTGCAGCAGTTTCTTCCACCATCTAGTTGAGCTCTGACTACTTATCAGCCTTTACCCCTTCATCTGCATTGCTCTTCAGGAAACTTGGTTTCCAGCAATGCGAACTGTCGCCCTCCGCGGCTATCAGGGTTATTATAAGAACCGGGGAGTTTATGAAAGGGTATCTGGTGGCGTCTGCATCTATGTCCTTCACTCTCTGCACACCGAGTCTGTCCCTCCACAAACACCTTTAGAGGCTGTCGCTGTTCGGGTGTGGACGCCACAGGCTGTCACCATCTGCAGTCTTTACCTTCCATCAGATGATGTCCCACAGCATGTCCTCGCTGCGCTGATAGTCCAATTGCCGCCACCTTTCTTGTTACTAGGAGACTTCAACGCCCATAACCCTCTGTTGAGGGAGTCAGTGGCAACAGGTCGAGGCGCCACCATTGAGCATGTATTGGCACAGCTCGACCTTTCCATTTTAAATGACGGTGCCTTCACACATTTCAGAATGGCGCATGGCACATACTCTGCCATCGACCTTTCGATTTGCAGCCGTAGCCTCTTACCATCTGCCCAATGGAGTGTGCATGAGGACCTGTGTGGTAGTGTCCACTTTCCGATCTTCCTGTCACTGCCTCAGCGTCACTCTTCTGGGCGCCCTAGCAGATGGGCTATAAATAAGACTGACTGGGACATGCTCTCATCCATGGGCGCTATTGCGCCTCTTTCTAATGAAGCCATTGATGCAGTGGTTCACTCTGCCACCACTGGCATCGCTACTGCCACAGAATCTGCCATTCCCCGTTCTTCTGGGTCCCCTCGGCGGAGGACTGTGCCTCAGTGGTCGCCTGAGATCGCTGAGGCAATTGAAGATAGCCTGCGGGCGCTCCAGCGTCACAAGCGACATCCCTCCATAGAACACCTCATCGCCTTCAAACAGCTGCATGCGCGGGCCCGCCGCCTTATCCGTCAACGCAAGCAGGAGTGCTGGGAACGATATGTCTCCACCACTGGCCTCCATCTCTCTCCATAGCAGGTCTGGGATAAGATTAGACGCCTCTATGGCTATCAGAACCCTGTCAGCGTCCCTGCACTCTCACTGAATGGAGCGGTTTGTACTGACTCCGACGTAATTGCCAATCGCTTGGCAGATCATTTTGCTCTTTGTTTCGCTTCTGCAAATTGCCCACTGGCCTTCTGGCTCCGTCTCAGGGTGGGTTCCGTAAAGGCCACTCTGCCGCCGACAATCTCGTGAGCCTGGAGTCAGCCATCTATACGGCCTTCGTCCACCGTCAGCACCTCGTCTCTGTCTTTTTCGACACGCGGAAGGCGTACGATACAACATGGCGCCATCACGTCCTCTCTACGCTTCATGGTTGAGGTCTTCGGGATCCGCTGTCGATTTTCATACGTAATTTTCTATCGCATCGTACCTTCCGTGTGCAGGTCGCGGCTTCCCATAGTTCCTCCCGAGTTCAGGAGAACGAGGTACCGCAGGTGCCTGTTTTATGTATCTGCCTGTTTTTAATTATGATTAACGGACTCGCTGCGGCGGTGGGAACGTCTGTCTCAGCTTCCTTACATGCTGACTACTTCTGCCTTTACTATAGCTGTATTGGCATTGCAGCTGCTGAATATCGGCTGCAGGGCGCTATCCGCAAGGCTCAGTCTTGGGCTATAGCACGTGGCTTCCAGTTTTCGGCTGCCAAGACCAACGTTATGCATTTCTGCCGGCGGTGAACAGTTCATCCCGAGCCGCAGCTTTATCTTGCCATCGAACTTCTTGCTGTAGGAGACACATCGTTATTTTGGGTGTGGTTTTTGATGCCCAGTTGACTTGGCTCCCACATATTCGGCAGCTTAAACAGATGGTGGCGGCAGCTTGATGCTCTCTGATGCTTGAGCCACACCAGCTGAGGCGCCAACCTGTCTACCATCTTACGGTTCTACCAGGCGATAATCTAGTCTAGTCTGGATTATGGGAGCCTGGCTTATGATTCAGCATCCCCATCTGCTTTGCGGGTGCTGGACCCAATCCTTCACAGCAGGATCCGCCTTGTGACTGGTGCTTTCCGGACCAGCCCTGTGGACAGCATACTTGCGGAGGCGGATATCCCTCCACTTCGGTTACGGCGCCAGTGTATACTAGCTGCTTATGCTACACATATATGTAGCTAGCCCGGGCATCCTAATTATCGTCTTCTGTTCCCACAGTCGGTCGTCCGTCTACCAGAACGTCGGCCCCAGTCGGGTTGTACGATCGCGGTCCACGTCAGAGAGCTTTATTCCAGGCTTGAGGTTTTGCCTCTACCACCTCCTTTCCGGGCCCCTCTGCGTACACCCCCGTGGTATGTGCCCCGCCCTTGCCTTCGGCTCGAATTGGCGCAGGGCCCTAAGGATTCGGTCCCTCCGGAGGCCTTCCACCGCCGTTTTCTATCCATGCTTGCCCCGTTTCAGGGCTGTGGCGTCTTTTACACTGACGGTTGGATGGTTGCTGGTCGTGTCGGTTACACTGACTCTAGGGGACCATCACGAACAACATTCATTGCGGCTGGCTGCAGCATTTTCACTGCTGAACTAATCGCAATCTTTCATGCCCTAAAGTATATCCCCTCCTGCTCAGGTAAGTCCTTTGTAATCTGTAGCGACTCCCTGAGCGGTTTACGAGGTATCGACCAGTGTTTCCCTCATTCTCGTCTGGTGATGGCTATCCTGGAGTCCCTGCCAACTCTTGCCCGTTGCGGCCGCTCTATGGTCATTGTGTGGACCCCAGGCCATATTGGGATACCCGGCAATGAAAATTTTTACCGCCTGTCGAAACAGGCCACCAGTAAACCATCTCTGGACATTGGTGTCCCGGTGCCTCACTCACGAGTGCTCTTATGCCGCCAAGTTTTCGGACTTTGGGACACGGAATGGCGTAACCCGACCACACCAAACAAGGAGACGACGTACGTGTGGCGGTCATCCCTGCGAGCCACGCACAGGGACTCAGTAGTCCTTTGTCGGCTCAGCATTGGCCACACACGCTTGACACAGCCATTTACTGCGGCATGAGGACCCCCCTCTATGTCGATGCGGTCAGCTTTGACAGTGGTCCACATTTTGTTGGCCTGTCTACTTTTAAGTGTGCTCAGGCAGACGTTTGCGCTGCCTGATATGCTCCCTGCCCTCTTAACTGATGACACTGCCATGGCAGGCTTAGTTTTGCGTTTTATTCGGGCAAGGGGTTTTTATCATTTAATCTGAGTATGTTTTTTTGTGTTGATTCTGGCCTTTGGCCTACGATTTTAAAGTGAGTTTTTGATGTGTCTCTCGGTGGTTAGCTCTATGGTCGGCCAACCACTGTCACACACTGTGTGATTTTAGTTCCTTTTGTCTGGTCTCTTTCTTGTGATGTGTCGTCTGTTATCTCCATTATTCGTTTTTTTTCTGTGTGGGTGTCTTCAAGTTTTGGAAAAAGGGACCGATGACCATAGCAGTCTGGTCCCTTTAATCCAACCGGCTATCGACGGGGCTATCGACAGGGCTATCGACAGGGCTATCGACAGGGCTAACGACAGGGCTAACGACAGGGCTAACGACAGGGCTAACGACAGGGCTAACGACAGGGCTAACGACAGGGCTAACGACAGGGCTAACGACAGGGCTAACGACAGGGCTAACGACAGGGCTAACGACAGGGCTAACGACAGGGCTAACGACAGGGCTAACGACAGGGCTAACGACAGGGCTAACGACAGGGCTAACGACAGGGCTAACGACAGGGCTAACGACAGGGCTAACGACAGGGCTAACGACAGGGCTAACGACAGGGCTAACGACAGGGCTAACGACAGGGCTAACGACAGGGCTAACGACAGGGCTAACGACAGGGCTAACGACAGGGCTAACGACAGGGCTAACGACAGGGCTAACGACAGGGCTAACGACAGGGCTAACGACAGGGCTAACGACAGGGCTAACGACAGGGCTAACGACAGGGCTAACGACAGGGCTAACGACAGGGCTAACGACAGGGCTAACGACAGGGCTAACGACAGGGCTAACGACAGGGCTAACGACAGGGCTAACGACAGGGCTAACGACAGGGCTAACGACAGGGCTAACGACAGGGCTAACGACAGGGCTAACGACAGGGCTAACGACAGGGCTAACGACAGGGCTAACGACAGGGCTAACGACAGGGCTAACGACAGGGCTAACGACAGGGCTAACGACAGGGCTAACGACAGGGCTAACGACAGGGCTAACGACAGGGCTAACGACAGGGCTAACGACAGGGCTAACGACAGGGCTAACGACAGGGCTAACGACAGGGCTAACGACAGGGCTAACGACAGGGCTAACGACAGGGCTAACGACAGGGCTAACGACAGGGCTAACGACAGGGCTAACGACAGGGCTAACGACAGGGCTAACGACAGGGCTAACGACAGGGCTAACGACAGGGCTAACGACAGGGCTAACGACAGGGCTAACGACAGGGCTAACGACAGGGCTAACGACAGGGCTAACGACAGGGCTAACGACAGGGCTAACGACAGGGCTAACGACAGGGCTAACGACAGGGCTAACGACAGGGCTAACGACAGGGCTAACGACAGGGCTAACGACAGGGCTAACGACAGGGCTAACGACAGGGCTAACGACAGGGCTAACGACAGGGCTAACGACAGGGCTAACGACAGGGCTAACGACAGGGCTAACGACAGGGCTAACGACAGGGCTAACGACAGGGCTAACGACAGGGCTAACGACAGGGCTAACGACAGGGCTAACGACAGGGCTAACGACAGGGCTAACGACAGGGCTAACGACAGGGCTAACGACAGGGCTAACGACAGGGCTAACGACAGGGCTAACGACAGGGCTAACGACAGGGCTAACGACAGGGCTAACGACAGGGCTAACGACAGGGCTAACGACAGGGCTAACGACAGGGCTAACGACAGGGCTAACGACAGGGCTAACGACAGGGCTAACGACAGGGCTAACGACAGGGCTAACGACAGGGCTAACGACAGGGCTAACGACAGGGCTAACGACAGGGCTAACGACAGGGCTAACGACAGGGCTAACGACAGGGCTAACGACAGGGCTAACGACAGGGCTAACGACAGGGCTAACGACAGGGCTAACGACAGGGCTAACGACAGGGCTAACGACAGGGCTAACGACAGGGCTAACGACAGGGCTAACGACAGGGCTAACGACAGGGCTAACGACAGGGCTAACGACAGGGCTAACGACAGGGCTAACGACAGGGCTAACGACAGGGCTAACGACAGGGCTAACGACAGGGCTAACGACAGGGCTAACGACAGGGCTAACGACAGGGCTAACGACAGGGCTAACGACAGGGCTAACGACAGGGCTAACGACAGGGCTAACGACAGGGCTAACGACAGGGCTAACGACAGGGCTAACGACAGGGCTAACGACAGGGCTAACGACAGGGCTAACGACAGGGCTAACGACAGGGCTAACGACAGGGCTAACGACAGGGCTAACGACAGGGCTAACGACAGGGCTAACGACAGGGCTAACGACAGGGCTAACGACAGGGCTAACGACAGGGCTAACGACAGGGCTAACGACAGGGCTAACGACAGGGCTAACGACAGGGCTAACGACAGGGCTAACGACAGGGCTAACGACAGGGCTAACGACAGGGCTAACGACAGGGCTAACGACAGGGCTAACGACAGGGCTAACGACAGGGCTAACGACAGGGCTAACGACAGGGCTAACGACAGGGCTAACGACAGGGCTAACGACAGGGCTAACGACAGGGCTAACGACAGGGCTAACGACAGGGCTAACGACAGGGCTAACGACAGGGCTAACGACAGGGCTAACGACAGGGCTAACGACAGGGCTAACGACAGGGCTAACGACAGGGCTAACGACAGGGCTAACGACAGGGCTAACGACAGGGCTAACGACAGGGCTAACGACAGGGCTAACAACAGGGCTAACAACAGGGCTAACAACAGGGCTAACAACAGGGCTAACAACAGGGCTAACAACAGGGCTAACTGTGGTGTCACCGCCAGACACCACACTTGCTAGGTGGTAGCTTAAATCGGCCGCGGTCCATTTAGTACATGTCGGACCCGCGTGTCGCCACTGTGTTATCGCAGACCTAGCGCCACCACCAAGGCATGTCTCGTGATACGAGAGAGCACTCGCCCCAGTTGTACGAGAACCTAGCTACCGCCCAGTTGTACGAGAACCTAGCTACCGACCAGATGTACGAAGCCTTTCTCTCTCATTAGCCGAGAGACAGAATAGCCATCAGCTAAGTTAATGGCTACGAACTAGCAAGGCGCCATTTGTATCCGTGCCTATAGCTTACGAGTATTCAAGAGAGATGTATTCCAAGGACTAATTAAAAGATAAGTAATAAGCATCTACATACTTTTCTTCTTATTCATTTATAAGTTCTCATGTTCCAGACTTCACGCCCGTCTGCGGTAGCCTTGCGTGCCCTATCGGCTACAGCGTTAGTCTAGCGTTCATTATCAGCCATCTCAACTTCACGGTGTCGCCCCAGCTACCGACGCAACATTGGCGACGAGATAAAGTTTTCTTTCTGATTGCTTACATTTAATTGTGTCATGGCTTCGCCACATTCTCCACATGTACTGTCCGAATTTTATCGCTTGCAGAATCAGCAGACGCAGGCGTTACTGGATGCCCTTGGACAGCTCGTCCAGGGTCAACGTACCATTCAAACCGATGCGGCCGCCGCCGCTTCTTCGCTACCGCTGCCACTAAACGCTGTTGCACCTCCCTTTCGCCCATACGTGGCAGCCGATGAGACCTGGCACGAGTGGTCTCGCCAGTTCAACTTTCATCTCGCAGCCTACAGAATTCAAGGTAAAGAGCGGCAGCCATTTTTGCTTTCTTGTGTCGGTGTGTCCACATACCGTGTGATAGTGAAATTGTTTCCCCGACGCGACGTAGCAACTCTGTCCTACGAGGAAATTTTGTCTGCATTAGATGCCTATTTCAAAGAAACAGTTAATGTGGTTGCAAAACGGTATACGTTCTTTCGTACAAAACGTACGGCCGGTCAAACTAATAGGGAGTGGGTAGCAACATTGCAAGGACTTACTAGGGACTATGCCTTTGAATGTGACTGTGGTCTTTCTTATTCAGATACAATGGTGCGTGATGCAATTGCACAGAACGTTTCTGATGTTCGCATACGGGAGCAAATTTTGAAACTAGTGAATCCCTCCCTTCAACAAGTGATAGACATATTGGATAGACAGGACACACTTGACTGTGCTCAGGAATCTTTTGAAACTTCGCCAGCCGTGTATAACATTAACCGGCCCGCTGGACGCGCTGCGCGGCCCGGTAACCGGGCCTCGCGCACGTCCGCACAACTGCCATTGCCCAAACAAACGCAGCTGCCGCCGCGCGCTAAGCCACGTGTGCCGCGCCAGCCCACAAATGTAGTGAAATCGTGCCCGCGGTGTGCTACTAGACATTCACGTGAACATTGCCCGTCACGCCAAGCTATTTGCTTTTTCTGCAATAAGAAAGGACATGTTCAACGTGTTTGCCAGAAAAAGCTCAGATCAGACAATCACAATCATTCCAGGCCCTTTGCTTCGCGCCTGAATCGAACCCAGGACACTCAGGCTCGTGGACCTTCGCCTATGGACATTCATGTCGTTAATTCCGCTTCGTCCAGTGACACTTTCTCTAACAGTAACTGTGTTCGTCCCACAAAAACTGTGCGTCGACGTCGCCGGAAATCACGTCACTTAGCAAGTGATTCTGTACCAGTGTCTGTTCCAATTGCACAAAACAGTCGCTCTTGTCGTCAGCAGAACAATAAACTTTTTGTGGACTTAGACTTTGAAGGCAAAGTGATACCATTCCAGCTCGATACCGGAGCTGCAGTTTCATTGCTCAATCACGACACGTACAAACAACTGGGCAAACCTCCGTTGCGTTCCGCAAATGTTAAGCTAACTACATATTCCGGACAGACAATTCCTGTGTTAGGACAGTGCAGCCTTCTTGCAACATACAAGGGACAAACAAAACTTGTGTCATTTTACGTTCTTCGTTCTTCTTTTGCAGTGAACTTGTTTGGTCTAGACTTGCTTCAGTTGTTTAACATGTCTATTGTAAATCAGGTCCTCTCAGTGAATCAGACTGTGCCTTCAGACAGTGTTTCTCGTCTATGTGACGAATTTGCAGATATTTTTGCACCGGGCTTAGGTTGCGCTAAAAACTATGAAGCACATTTGGAACTGAAGGTCAACGCGCAACCGCAATTTTTCAGAGCGCGCAATGTTCCCCACGCATTGCGTCAGGAGGTCGCAAGAACATTGAACAATGTAGAATCACAAGGTGTGAGTGAATGTGCGCAATGACTC
Source organism: Schistocerca serialis cubense (assembly GCF_023864345.2). Classification (NCBI taxonomy): domain Eukaryota; kingdom Metazoa; phylum Arthropoda; class Insecta; order Orthoptera; family Acrididae; genus Schistocerca; species Schistocerca serialis. The sequence continues at coordinate 62,367,775 of NC_064638.1, read as the reverse complement.
TTCCATTTCAGCTCCGCTTCATCGCTTACGCCGTAAAGGTGTTCCGTTCGTCTGGACGACGGAATGCGAACGCGCCTTTCGCCAGTTGAAATCGGCGTTGCTTTCTAATACTTGTCTCACGCCTTTCGATCCCCAGAAACCCCTTTTGTTGATGGTAGATGCCTCGGATTTCGGGATCGGTGCTGTGCTTGCGCACAAAGTTGGCTCCCATGATCGCCCTATTGCCTTTGCGTCCAAATTGCTCTCGTCTGCGCAAAGAAATTATTCACAGATAGAGAAAGAAGCTTTGGCTCTCGTGTTTGTTGTTACTAAGTTCCATGATTTCTTGTATGGTCGTCACTTTACCATCATCACAGACCACAAACCTTTGACATCGCTTTTTCATCCGACCAAGCCTGTACCTCCACGTACAGCGCAGAAATTCATTCGCTGGTCTATTTTCCTCTCGCAGTACCGCTACGATATCTTATATCGGTCCACTGCTAAGCACGGAAACGCCGATGCGTTGTCCCGTTTGCCTGTTGCTGAGGATAAAGCATTCGATTCTTCCGAACTTGCTTGCATGTTCATTGATTCGGAAACCGATGAAGTGGTCGAATCGTTTCCGATTGATTTTCGTCGTGTCGCTACAGCCACAGCTGCTGACCCTGTCCTTCCTTCTGTTTTACGTTTTGTTGCTACGCAATGGCCTTTGTCAAAGTCTCGGATCGAGGATCCGTTGGTTCGCCGATTTTTTGCTCACAAGGAGAGACTTTTTGTTCGCCGTGGTGTTTTGTTGTTGCGTTCTGATAATGATCAGTCCAGAGTCGTGGGCCCACGTTCGTTACAGTCCTCTGTTTTACGGCTTCTTCACCACGGTCATTGGGGTATAGTGCGAACGAAACAACTTGCTCGTCAGCACTGTACTTGGTTCGGAATCGATGCTGCGATTACGAATATGTGTTCTTCGTGCCCGGCGTGTGCCGAACACCAGTCCGCACCGCCGCGGAAAGTCTTTGCATGGCCAAAAGCCACTTCCCCTTGGCAACGCTTGCACATTGATTTTGCTGGTCCCTTCTGGAATGCTCGATGGTTGGTCCTGGTCGACGCCTTCAGTAATTTTCCTTTTGTTGTCCGGATGTCTTCCACGACGTCCTCCGCCACCATCCAAGCGTTGTCTGCTATCTTTTGCATTGAAGGTCTTCCGCAGACTATGGTTTCCGACAATGGCCCACAATTCATGTCCGCAGAATTTCAGTCATTCTGCCAGGCCAATGGTATTCAACATCTGACATCCGCGCCGTTTTCGCCTCAGTCCAACGGTGCCGCTGAACGATTGGTCTGGACTTTCAAGTCTCAGATGTTGAAATTGAAAGAGTCGCATTCTCGGGAGGACGCATTGTTGCTCTTTTTGTCTTCGTATCGCTCTCAGCCCCGAGATGGTCGCTCGCCGGCTGAGTTGCTCCACGGTCGTCCTCATCGCACCTTGATGTCTTTGCTGCATCCGCCGCATCAGGTTCCTGTGCAGCGGCAGACTCCTGCTTTTGCTCCAGGCGAAGTTGTATTTTATCGCAACTATCGAGGTTCACGGCGTTGGCTCGCAGGGCGCATTCTTCGCTGCCTCGGCCGCGCGATGTATTTGGTTTTGGGGGCCTCTGGTGAGGTGCGTCGGCATCTCAATCAGCTGCGCCTCTGTCGTCGCTCGGGTTCTGCCGCTCCCCGTCTGCTTTCAGCGACGGTGCCGTCCGGTCAGCGCCCTGGGGACCCATCTACTGGCTCGCCTCATCCCCAGGTGTTACCGACGATGCCTTCCATTTTGCCCCATGGCGACGCGCCGCCGCCGCCGCAGCAGCAGCAGCAGCCGCCGCCGCCGCCGCTTGTTCTCCCGCCGGCGCCGCCCGCATTCGACGCTTCGTTGCAGCCGCCAAGCGCCTCCCAGGGTCACGCGCCGCCGATCGCTTCCCGTGACCAGCTGTCCTCCGCCATGGAACTCCCGCCCGCTCCGCACCACATGACGTCATCGCGCGTCGGCTACCCCAACGCTATGGAGGTTGACCCTTCGGTCCCTCCTGTCTCTTTACGGGCGCATACACCGCATGTTGACGTGCACCCTGGACTAGTTTTGCAGGCGTTTCCTAGCTCCCCTCGGACCGAATGGCCGGGTGCGGGTGGCACAGCCTCGCCTGTTGTTAGGCTCCCCACCTCATCGCATACGTCAACATGTGGTCCTCCCCACGGCGGGCGGAAGCCTTATCTCACGACCGTTCGCCGATTTGCGGGGGAGGAATGTGGTGTCACCGCCAGACACCACACTTGCTAGGTGGTAGCTTAAATCGGCCGCGGTCCATTTAGTACATGTCGGACCCGCGTGTCGCCACTGTGTTATCGCAGACCTAGCGCCACCACCAAGGCAGGTCTCGTGATACGAGAGAGCACTCGCCCCAGTTGTACGAGAACCTAGCTACCGCCCAGTTGTACGAGAACCTAGCTACCGACCAGATGTACGAAGCCTTTCTCTCTCATTAGCCGAGAGACAGAATAGCCATCAGCTAAGTTAATGGCTACGAACTAGCAAGGCGCCATTTGTATCAGTGCCTATAGCTTACGAGTATTCAAGAGAGATGTATTCCAAGGACTAATTAAAAGATAAGTAATAAGCATCTACATACTTTTCTTCTTATTCATTTATAAGTTCTCATGTTCCAGACTTCACGCCCGTCTGCGGTAGCCTTGCGTGCCCTATCGGCTACAGCGTTAGTCTAGCGTTCATTTTCAGCCATCTCAACTTCACGGTGTCGGCCCAGCTACCGACACAACACTAACAACAGGGCTCAACCAACCAGTCCGGCAGGCTTTGTTAACAGTAACAGATGCATGCTGGTTGTCTGAATGTGCATGTAATAGTTAAATGCAAAGAGTAGTTTTGATAAAGTTACACTATTCTGCGTATAAAGAGGTTTAGAGAGTTTTGCTGGACGTTAAAATCTGTCGAACTCTAGACAAATGGGACGCTGTTGGTAGAAACGTCTAGTTCACAACAAGTGAACGACATCCAGCACAATGCCCCATAGAGTATGCAATAGAAAATGAACTGCACAGTGGGTGACGCCCGGAAGGTATTATTGGTGTGATAAACCTAATTGAATGGTTGGGTGATGATACAGTGCAATCAGACCCCTTTACACTGACTATCAACAGCACGAAACTTCTAGAGCATGTTAAGGCAGTATTCCATAGTCTATATGTGTGGATTTTTTTCCCATGAACACAATGCGCCGTTTTAAATACCTGCACTTGGAACTAACTACTGTTCCTGAAAGGGAGACGCCACTTGGGGCAAATGCTGTAAGACTGCTCTTGAAGGAGTCGGTTGTTCATCTCTTTGGAAGTTTGTAAATTGCTCCGGGGATTTCCTGGTCTGGAATATGCATTGCAGTGTCTTCCTTGAAGAAAGGAAGATGCAGAAGATAAAAACATCAAAGTGCCTCCCATATGGTGAAGCCAAAAAGATCTATAAGGCTATGCAGCTGCCTCCTTTACTTCAGTTCTCAATATCCAATCCTGAAAACCGATGCTGGTACATGAATGAAGATCCCTATTGCTAATACTACTACTACCAGCTGTGTTTCTCAATGCACTTGAGTGCTGGAGTTACTTCGTAGCCCATACCACCTCTCAGAACGCCAGACAAGGCAGCAGTTGCCAATGTTGCAGAGCTCCCTGAACCTCCGAAGGTTTGAACTGGCCCACCATCCAGCACTGCGTCTACCATCTTGGTGGTTGTGGCTCCGAAACCTACCTGAGAAAAACAAAAATAGACGTCAAAGAACTGACTGCTAACGAAGACAGGAAGGATATAGTCTGGCTTTCATGCCGTCTAGGCTAATGAGGAGCAAGGAGAGGATGCTGTTTGACGGCTGGTATACTCTTCCAATAACACAAACTGCACACACAGATTAAGTGGGTTCTTCATTCATAAGAATGGAAAGGTTATTTATCTCAATAGGTATTCGTTGTGGTACAAGCTCTTCAGGATAGTCCTCAGCCTCACTGCTGAAGAAGTACAGTGTCTCCTACGTTCACAATTACGGTTCCTATGTGCTGCCTGGGTCTGTGCTAGTGGCAGAGCTAACTGCTTCTGTGACTCCTGCCGGGCTGCGACTCCTGCAGGGCTGTGACATCATCTGGAGACTTTTTTCAGACAATGGCAGAGCAATTTGCGCTGACTAGTGCCACTGTAAGCCGGGATACAACATTCTGTCGTTACCGCTACACCACGGAAAACGCTGAGTTGGACATAAGGTCTGACAGTTAGGAGGTCTAAAATTGCCTACTTTGCGTGAGAGAGTTGGACTCTGGGCACGATATCACATGCTGCTGACAGTGCAGTCACGACGAAACCCGTACAGCATGCTGCAAAACTTGCAACCAGCGTCAAAGAAAGTCCTCCGAAGTGGTCTAATTTGATAAGGCAGACAAGCAACTTTCCCAGCAAATGGAAGCAGGGAATTTTGGTGTCTCTTCTCAAACCGGGAAAGTACCAAACGTTTCCCAGTGGTTCCTGGAGCGTCGCCTTAACGAGCTGTATAGGCAAGACCTTGGAGCGAATGGTTAACGGTGCTCTGGTCTCGGTGTTAGATACAAGGCAGCTCGTAAGTGGCACTCAGTGTCGATTCAGGAGATAGCTTCCATTGTAGGCAACGAGACCCTGCAAGAGGCCGCTATACAGCAGGGTTTCCTGTGCAAATAGCCTCATTCTTTATCAGTAAGATATAGGACACGACTTTGAGACACCATATTGTAAGGCAGCCCCACCAATGGGGCTTCTGTGGTGATCTCCATTTATGCGGCCATTTTTATTAAAGCACTTTTTTTCAATTCAAAGTCGGTGACATGTTGTCGAATAGTTTCGAGTAGGAGGATGTCGCTCAAGGCAGTGTTGTAATTGCTACTATCTCCGCCATATCCATAAACAGTATCATATGTATGGTAAGGAGTGCCATACAATGTTCGTTATTTATGAATGATTTTTCAGTGTTCTGTTCCTCCTTCGGTATTGCAACAGCAACTCGTCAGTTGCAAGTGAGAGTAGAAAGGCTTAGGATCAGGCTGCAAACACCGCCTTTACATTTTCTGCAGAGAATAGTGTGTGTGTGTGTGTGTGTGTGTGTGTGTGTGTGTGTGTGTGTGTGTGTGTGTGTTTGAACTACATATGTTGAACACCATTCTCGCTTTTAAAGCCTGTGCAGTTTCTATGCCTCATTTTTTACTCCACACTATTGTGGTTACCACACCTGAAGGCAAGTTCCCAGAAGACACTAAACGTTTTAAAGTTTCTTAGCCACAGGTTTTGGGGAGCGTGTGAGATATGTCTGCTCCAGTTTTACAGGACTTACATGCAGGCCTGACTTTACTTTCGGTGCACAGTTTACAGGTCAGCGAGGCGTTGGTACCTGAAAATCGGTGACAATCTCCACCATGAGGGGTTCTGGCTGGCTACGGGCAGTTACAGGACAAGAGCCACACCCATTCTGTGCTGTTGAGATGCTGGGGAACTACCACTTAACATCGGGCGGCAACTACTCGCACTGCATTAGCAGTGAGGGTTCCTTGCTACACCCACTTCCCATGCATACTGTACCAATACTGTCTGGCTATGAAACGCCTCCTAACTAATAGTCTGTGGGCAGCGAGGCCATTTGGGATCTGCGCAAAATGTTTGTTGCAGTGTCTCGGTGTGGGGTTCGTATGGACTCAGATCTGTGGTTTAACTGACTCCCACCCTGGTTACTGCATGGGCCCTGAGTAATTCCAGATTTAGTGCAGTACACGAGAGATTAATTCCAGCTTCTGTTTTAATACGCTGTTCGATGACATTTGAAATGACCACTCCAACTATGGAGCTGCACGCACGGATGGGGCTAAACTGTGGGAAAACGGTTGTCTCCAGACTTCACTGTATTCGATGGCAAATTTCCATGATCCTTAGGGCCTTGGAGGAGACGAGATGTGCCATGCCTGCTAAATTCCTCAAGTGTTTCAACCCCCCTCCCCTGAGTAGCCTTCAGTCTCTACAATGCCTGTATCCAAGTGATAATGCAGTCCAGGATGGCCAGAAAGCCTTCCTCTGGCCACAAAGCCTGGAAAAGGAAGCGACACTCTGCTGGGCGCCAGGGCACACGGTTTTTGTGGGGAACGAAAGAGCGGCTGTAGCAGCCGAGGAGTCGTCGTGTTGTAGTCCTCGGTTAGTTTCGTGTGCCATTCCCCTTGCTTGCTATTGTCTCACTGCTGAGGTGAAGAGTCATGCATCGACGGAAAGAGGAGTGGTAGGAACTGACAGCTGACAAGCTGCTCATAGTGAAGACCACTATGTGGGCACAGTGTACCACCTTCCATCCACATAGGCAGGACGAGGTTCTCCTTACTTGTCTACACATAGCCACAGTTCTGTCGGATGACTTCTTGCTCAGGCGAGAGGACCCTCCGACATGAGCTGCTTGTGGCATACAGATCACCATGCACCACATTTTATTAGACTGTGTGTTACTTTCAGAGCAGAGGGCAGAAGCGGATTTCCTGACAGACGTGCTCTCTATTTTGAGCAACATTTAAACCAATGTGGCAAGAGTTTTAAGGTTCAGAGATCTGTTCGACTTCTCTCCAAAAGATTTAGGGAGTTGTTCTTAACGTGTTATCTGGGCGATTGCCTTACCCACGGTTTTTGTAACTGGTCAGCCAGACGCATTCCTCGTACCTTTCTTTCAGCTCCGTAGTTTTACTTCTGTTCCCAGGTGTAGCACCTTTCACCTGCTCTGTTGTATGAAAGGCCTGTGAGATCGAGTGGTTGTGTGTCTCAACGTGATGTGGGAGTGAGCGAAATGGTGTCATTTTATAAGATTTCGTCCTCATGTCTCCCCTCCCCTCCTTCCACTCCCCCTCCCCCCAACCACACACAGTGAAAGAGAAACAGGGCTATGGATTCCCATAAGGGTTTGGATAAAGTTTCTTACCACAGACACATGTGTGGTGGAACAAATCCACCAAAACACCTCGATTTTTCGTTACTTTGCTATGAGAACTGTCATCCTAAAGGAAAAACCAATTTGTTTTCTTCATCAGAATGACTTGGAAATAACTCCGTTGCTCATCGGTTGGTTGCACCTCTTAAGCCTCGAAATACCTTTTATTATAACTGAAGCATCCGTTTAATCAAAGCGTCCGTGTAATATCACAGAGCCATTCCTAGCGTGCACTACCCCTGATAAGCGATCTCCCTGAGGGCCTCTCGAGGTTTGTCGTGTTGAGGAGCTGCACGCCGTTTACATACAGACAATTAACGATATGTGTCTGTGTGTTCGGCCAATCCGTTCTGTGTACGATATTTTGGCGACCGACCATATCATTTTCTTAGGGTTGAGTCTGGGTGGCGAGGACATGAGACGACTAAACTTGGGGCACTAAGAGGGGACGATCATGGTCGAAATACTGTGCACGAATTGGAAATGACTCATCTGAACACACGGACATGCGCTGTCGATGGCTTGTGTGGAGGAAACCTGACAAATCGAGCAGATGATTAATTCACATAAATGGAGGACACTGGAAGGCTCGAAACATATTCTGTTTACATCTTTGTTTAAAGGGGCGGATTTGTGGGCTGGAGTAAGCAAGGCTCGCTAGTGTGTAAGCAAGCTGCAAACGTCTGCGCAATCCAAAAATACATTTCTGGTGTTTATTCGGAGACTTGACAAGAAAACAAGAGGATGAAAATTTAAGTGCTTGGTTATTTATAGTGAGGCAGTTCTTGGTCCAGAGCGGGAGTCATATCCATAGTTCCCTTCTGTCATGTTCGCCATCTGTCTCAGATTTAGATTCAGATGGGAACCTTCCCTTGTAAGCTTGCCCGGTGGTGTGTGGTGATAAACACTTCTAAGATTTGCTAATCCATTCGGAGAATGACTTTTCGTATGTCTGAGGTTGCGTGTGAAAACTTAATTGACGTCAGTTTTGTACATAATCTCACGTGCGGTGAAAGGAACGAGTAGGCTACAGGATTCTACAAACATTAGTAACACTGTTAACGAAGGTCAGAGCATGTGCGATAGGTTCCTAGGTATGAGAGTGGCAAGAAGGCTTCGTAAGTAAAAGAGCCCAGTACATCGTTCTCGACGGCGAGTGTTAATCAGAGACAAGGTTAACGTCACCAGTGCCCAAGGAAAGTAAGATAGGGCCGCTGTTGCTGTCTATACACACAAATGATATGACGGAAAGGGATCATCAATCTGCTGTTTGCTGATGATGCTCTGAAGTATGGGAGGATGTTGAGGATGACTGTATGATGATAGATGACTTGGCCAAAATTTCTAGTCGGTATGATGTATGTCAGCTGGTTCTACAGTAGAAAAGTGTACGTTAATGCAGATGAGCATGAAAAAAAACTCAGTATTGAGATACAGTGTGAGTAGTGCTCTGCTTCACACAGTCACGTCATTTAAATACCTCTGCATAACGTTGCAAAGGTACGTGAAATGGAATGAGCACGTGAGGAATGGGCGCAGGAAAAGCGAATGGTCAACTTCGGTTTATTGGGAAAATGTGATTCATATGTAAATGGGACGACATATAGAGCACTGATGCAATCTGCTCTTGAATACTGTTAGTGTCTGCGAACTATGCCAGGTCAGATTAAAGGAAGATATCAAAGCAATTCAGAAGCCGTTTACTCGTTTGTTGCTGGTAGATTCGAATAACACAAGAATATTAGAGATTCTTTGGGAAATCAAACAAGAATCACTGGAGAGAAGACGATGTTCTTTTCGAGAAACTCGTGAGAAAATTTAGGGAGCTGGAATTTGAAGCTGACAGCAGAACGATTCTAGTCCCGCCAAATATACAGGTTGCGTAAGAAGTATGTAGTTAAGACAGGTGAAATTCGGGCTCATATGCAAGCAAATTGCTGTTTCACTTGCAAACAGAGGGAGCTGAAAACGACAAAGAAAATGACAAGATGTGATACAGGGTACCCTGCGCCACGCACTGTACAGTGGCTTGTGGTATATGTGTGTGTCGGTAAAGAGGATTTCTTGCCTTGACAGAAAAAGTGTATTTTTGATATAAATGCACCAATTGTATTTCACCATCCCTTTTAGGTCTGTGTATTTTGTACAACATTTTTCCAGTGAGGAGATTCCATTCCCCAAGTTCGGCTGGAGGATGTCTGAATCTATACTTGGCGGGAGTAACAACGTTGTTGATCTAGATGACAACAGCCAAGGGATGCAATTGTCTTTAGCTAGCCTGGTGGTGGTGACTCGGATAATTAGATTTGGTACACAATGACGACTAGCTATTCCAACATCCATTTCCAACTGCCACAACAGCTTCTTGTGCAGGTACACTTTCCTGATAAGGTGATTTGTTTCCGTTTGTAATCCAGTCTTCTTCTCGCATGTTTGTCGCCACTCAGTTGGCGACCAAAACTTGCATAGTATTTTTTCCCCATTGCAAGTTGAACTGTAAATAAGAAGCATAAATTTTTTTTATTACAGAGAAAAGAATCACAATGCTTCTGACATAAACCTTTCAATTTCCGGTGCATGACACCTGCGCGCCACCTACTACGATGCTACTGATTTCCTCGCACGAAGCAATGTGCCCTGTCATTGTAGCAAATTATCAGACAAAACCTCAGTTGAATTTTTTGATAAGCTCCAAAATTTAGTGAACTGCTTTTTGCACTTCATTTTAATACCAAACGAACATCATGTTCACCTTGAATAAGACTTATTCTTCATGGCCAAAGTATGACGCCTCTGTGATCAATTAACGTTGTCTCTTGAAAAAATTCCTCAACTTTGTCCACAAAAGTTTCTACGCTTACCTTTTACTAATTGTGCTTGGTCTCCTTCTAAATACTCTTGCACAATTGATACACTACTCGAAATGCTGTTTCTACTTCCGGAAGCAGCCTTGGTATGCATTTTGCTGGTTCGTGTGAAGTGTTGTCTGCGAATTTTCTTATCTTGCCTATCGTTGCAAATCTTCGTTCTTTAAACATCTCGATATCATAACCGTAGACCCACATCTCATCAGTTCATATTATCGTAACGAACATCTGGTACCCATCTGAGCCATACAAAAGCTCTTCACAGGTTCTGAGGTGAAGGTCTTTCTGGTCTTGACTCAATAGGCGTGTGACCAACCTGGCGGCAACCCGATGCAGTGTTAGGGTTTTGTGACATGATCCAACTGAAATGCTACATTCTTCTGCAGTCTCTCGGGCAGTCTATCTTAGATTGGTACGCACAGTTTCGTTGACATTCCTGACATGAGCGTTGTCGGTAGACGTCGAAGGGCAACCTGAATGGGCCTCACCTTGAACTTCCGTCTTGGCATATTTAAAACGTGTGAACCATTCTTAACAACGAATACGGCTTAAGCACTCATGAAAGAATTTCTGCAACATCTTGTTTGTGTCTGTAAATGTTTTCTAGAGTTTCATGCAAAATGTAACGCAGCGTGTTGCTCCTCTATGTCTGCCATTTCTGAAGTTTCATTGCTGTACGTCCGTTAGTTATTGCTCAGAACTTTACGGAGTAGAATGTTTTGTCGCACAGTTTGCGAATTTAGACAGTTACACATTACATTCAGGTGTGTACAAGGATGACACCATTTCGTTCCAACACACCACGGGCGCAATTACGAATGTTTACGAAATTTTGAAAATATAATATTCTTTTTTATGATTTTCCTATGGCATCTATTCCTAACACCTTAAATTATTGATTGTGTACTAGATCACTCTGCACTTTGTCGATATGTTAATGTGTGATTGCAACTTCTGAATTCCCTTCAGTCGACCATTTCTGAACTGCCGTTATTGTGGCAGTGGACATTTCGTAATCTTGCACCAGTTTCTGACGGATTTTCGTCAGTGTTAAACCGTTTTAAACTTTCTGGTGGTGTGATACTCCGAGTTATTGTTTGAGTGGAATGTATGCGACATGCCTGCGTAAAAAGAAGTGGTCATATCTGATGTGTGGAACTATTGAAACCTATTTCGTTGTGGAGCATCACAACACTACCTCCATTCAGATCATTCATTGTCAGTCCGCTGCCAGGCCAGGAAATTTTCTTCCTGTAACCATAATGGAATCATTCACCAGTCACAGTTTTTATTTAGAGAGGACTATTTTTGGTTTTCATTTAGATGGCTTGCTGGTACATTTAACGCAATGGGTAGCTAAATTGTTGTCTGATGACTTAGTTATTTAACAGTGTGTTCCACAAAAATCAGTTAAATACAGCAGCATTCTCTGTTGACAAGGTACCTTTTTTGTGGTTTTAGGGCGCTCAACTTCAATGGCCATTAGCGCCCAAACTACGTTAGGAATGCACCGCGAGGCACAAGTTTAAAACAGCAACTAAAAGGGCACCGTCGCCCAACAGCTGCTAAAGAGAGCGTTGGATCCGGTGCACTAAAGGATGAACCGGATACGGATCACTGAGGCTCTGGATGGCACTCAGGGAATCGGAGCAGATGACATAAGCAGAATGTCGGTGGCGGCAGATGTAAAGAACAGCCTGGTAGAGGGCAAAGAGCTCAGCTGTGAAGACCGAACAATGGCCATAGAGCCGGTATTTGAAACTATGCCCCGACAATAAAAGAACACCCGACCCCGTCATTGGTCTTGGAGCCATCTGTATAAATGAAGGTCATATTAATGAACTTCGAACGAAGTTCGACAATGCGGGAGTGGTATACCGAACCGGAGGTAACCTCCTTTGGGAGCGAACTGAAGTCAAAGTGAACGCGAACCTGAGCCTGGAACCAAGGTGGCGTGTGGCTCTAGCCCACTCTAAAGGTTGCAGGGAGTGAAAAATCAAGGTGTTGAAGGAGGCGACGAAAGCGAATTCCAGGGGGTAGCAGGGCAGAGAGATACAACCGTATTGACGATCGAGAGAGTCGTCAAAAAAGGAACGATAAGACGGGTGGTCGGGCATTGACAGTAGCCGATAGGCATCCCGACAAAGCTGTATATCGCGCCGGAAGGTGAGTGGCAATTCACCGGCTTCAGCATGAAGACTCTCGACGGGACTAGTATAAAACGCTGAGATCGCAAGTCGTAGACCCCGATGTTGTATGGAGTTGAGGCGGCGTAAGATGGATGGCCGTGAAGAGGAGTATACGAAGCTCCCATGATCCAGCTTGGAGCGGACGATCGACCGATATAGACGAAGCAGGACGGTTCGATCCGCTCCCCACGACATACCACTGAGAACACGGAGGGCATTTAAAGAACGGGTACAACGGGCAGCCAAATATGACATGTGGAAACCAGCTAAGTTTCCTGTCAAATGTAAGACCTAAAACTTTTGTGGTCTCCACGAATGGGACAGCAACGGGACCGAGTCGTAAGGACGGTGGGAGAAACTCTTTGTAGCGCCAGAAGATAATACAGACCGTCTTCTCGGCAGAAAAACTGAAGCCATTGGCGACACTCCAGGAGTAAAGACGGTCAAGAGAACGCTGAAGACAGCGCTCCAGGAAACATGTACGCTGCGCGCTGCAATAGATGGTAAAATCGTCCACGAAAAGGGAGCCTGATACATCAGCTGGGAGGCAGACCATTATTGGATTGATCGCTATGGCTAAGAGAGCAACACTCAAAACTGAGCCCTGTGGCACCCCATTCTCCTGGCGAAAGGTGTGTGACAGGACAGAACTGAACTGTCGACCGATTAAAAAGGAACGAATAAAAAGAGGGAGGCGACCGCGAAAGCCCCATGTATGCATGGTGCGGAGAATTCCCGCCCTCCAACAGGTGTCGTAAGCCTTCTCCAAATCAAAGTACGCAGCCGCGGTCGGGCGCTTCCGCAAAAAGTTATTCATAATGAAGGTCTACAAGGTAACCAGATGGTCAACAGCAGAGCGGCGCCTACGAAATCTACATTGTACATTCGTAAGTAGGCGTCGAGATACGAGCAGCCAAACCAAACGAGAGTTAACCATTCGCTCCATCACCTTACAGACACGGCTGGTAAGCGAGATGGGTCGATAACCTGAAGGCAAGTGCTTGTCCGTCCCCGGCATAGGAATCGGGACAACAATAGACTCACGCCAGCATGCGGGAACATGTCCCTCAATCCAGATGCGATTATAAGTACGAAGGAGGAAACCCTTACCCGCAGGAGAAAGGTTCTTCAGCATCTGAATATGAATAGAATCAGGCCCTGGGGCGGAGGACCGTAACGGGGCAAGTGCATCTTCGAGTTCCCGCATGGTGAATGGGGCATTATATCTTTCACGATTCGAGGAGCGGAAGTTAGGTGGCCTAGCCTCCTCTGCCTCTTTTCCGGGGAGGAAGGCAGGGTGGTAATGAGCGGAGCTCGAAACCTCTGCGAAAAAGCGGCCGAAGGCATTGGAGACATCCTCAGGGGCCACAAGGACGTCATTCGGAACCGTCAAGCCGGAAACTGATGAGTGGACCTTAGTGCCAGATATCTGGGGTAGCCTGCGCCGGCTAACAGACCTCGGAGTAAATTTGTTGAAAGTGCTTGTGAAAGCAGCACAGCTGGCTTTGTTGCTTTCTTTAAGAATATGACGACACTGTGCACGTAATCGTTTATAAGTGATACAATTCGTCACTTTAGGGTGGCGTTTAAAGGTGCGTAAAGCACGTCAACGAGCACGTAAAGCGCCTCTACATGCTGCGGTCCACCAGGGGACCAGTACGCGACGTGGAGAAGAAGTCGGGTGAGGGATGGAATATTCAGCAGCAGTGAGAATGACTTCCGTGAGGTGTGCAAAGTGACTACCACAGCTTGCGAAAGTTTGATCCTGAAAGGTCGCCCTGGAAGAGAAGAGCCCCCAGTCTGCTTTGGAGATGTTCCAATTAGTTGAGCACGGAGAGGGGGTATGCTGCAGGAGATGGATAACACACGGGAAGTGGTCGCTCGAATATGTATCAGGAAGGGCATACCACTCAAACCGGCGTGCAAGTTGGGTAGTACATATAGAGAGGTCTAAATGGGAATATGTGAGAGATGTGTCCTAAAGAAAAATAGGGGCGCCAGTATTGAGGCAGACAAGATTGAGCTGGTTGAGAAGGTCTGCTAACAGAGAGCCCCTAGGAAAGGATGCTGGAGAGCCCCAAAGGGGATGGTGGGGACTGAAGTCTCCAGTTAACAAAAATGGTGCAGGTAGCTGAGCAATAATTTGCAACATGTCAGCCCTGGTAACGGCAGACGACGATGGAGTGCAAACGGTACAAATGGAAAATGTAAAAGTGGGGAGAGTAATTGCGACGGCAAATGCCTGCAGGCCAGTGTGCAAAGTGATGGGATCGTAGTAAGTATCATCCCGGACCAGCAACATTACCCCTCCATGAGCTGGAATACCTACCACAGGCAGTAGGTCAAAACGCACAGAGGTGTAGTGTGCCAAGGCAATTTGATCGCATGGGCGTAGCTTCGTTTCCTGGAGGGCTACGACGAGCAGACGGTGCAAGCAGAGCAGCAACTTCAAGTCCTCTCTGTTGGAGCGAATTCCGCGAATATTCCAGTGAATAAGTGCCATCGTGAGAAGAAAAGGGAGATGAAAGAAGGGGTCACCTCGAAGGCTGCTGAGGGCCTGGCTTCGAGCGAGCACTGCCGCCGCTATCAGTAGGCGGACAGTCATCGTCCATTGGGTCTATAGGTTCATCGGCCATCTTGGGAAGATGGCCGGGAGGGGGAGCTTCCTCCGCCGGTGAACAGCCAGATGTTCGGCTACCAGCGGTGCGGCCAGGCGAAACGGATGACGGCCTGGAGCGGCAGGAGAAGAAATGCGCCGTGGCGGAAAAGGAGAACTACGCTTCCTGTGAGCCTTCTTGGAAGGTCGTGTAGTGGAAGTACTGGTCGATGGCTGCTAGTTCGAGGTACGTAGGAATTCTGCACGGGACGGTCCTTTCTTGGAGGCCCGTGCATCTGACTTCTGGGTCTTCGTCTTGGCAGAAGCTGATGAAGGGGCTGGTGTCTGTGGGGTGATGGGAGGAAGAGGAGACGTCGACCAAGCGATCTTAGCACTGGCCGAACGGACGACCGTGGTGCTGAAGGTCAGATCGCATGTCTGCGTCACCACCTCCCTCGTAGTCCTAGGAGAGGCGAGGACAGTACTGTATTTCCCCGCTGGGAGCAGCGTGCGCTTCCTACTAGCAAATAGCTTGAGAGCAGCTGAGGTAGACACTTTCTCCTTGACCCGAATTTCTTGGATACAGCGTTCTTCCTTGTAGATGGAACAGTCGCGGGAGGATGCTGCATGGTCACCCTGACAGTTCACACAACGAGGACATGGAGGTGGACAGTCACCCTCATGGGCATCCCTGCCACAAGTGACATTTAGCCGCATTGAACACTGGTGAGCGTGATTAAAACGCTGACACTGGTAGCAGCGCGTAGGTGTCGGGACATAGGGGCGAACAGAAATAACCTCGTAGCCCGTTTTGATGCGCGACGGCAGCTGAAGACTATCAAAGGTCAAGAAAAGTGTCCGGGTCAGTACAAGGTCATTGTTGACCTTTTTCATGAGCCTATGGACAGCCGTCACGCCCTGCTCAGCGGGGAAAGATTGAATCTCCTCGTCAGTCAATCCGTCGAGTGATCTAGTATATACCAGTGCGCGAGACAAATTCAAAGTGCAGTGAGCCTCCACCCGGACAGGGAACGTGTACAGGTATGTGGCCCGAAGCAGTTTTTGTGCCTGAAAGGCGCTCTCAGTATCTAGTGACGAGGTACCGTTACGCAACCTGATACAAGACTTGACAGATCCGGCTATGGCATCTACGCCCTTCTGGATAACGAAAGGGTTGACAGAGGAAAAATCCTTTCCGTTCTCTGATCGAGAAACTACGAGGAACTGTGGGGCAGGCGGTAGTACTTTTGTCACTAGTGGCTCGTCAGGTTTCCGTTTTTGGGCAGAAGTCGAGAGAGAAGATAAATCCATTGCGGAGGAATCCCCCATGATTGCCAGCGTCTCCGATGGCGCGCTCTTTCCTTGTGGGGACCCTCTCAAAGAGCACTCCCGCCTTAGGTGAATGTTTACACCTCAGCTCACACCTCCCGAGAAACAGATGGAGCGACCATTCGGCATGGTCAGAAGGTATCAGCTCAGGCAATCATCCCTCCCTGGGCCTAGCCTTTATCAGGGAGTACGTGCGTGCCTTACTTGTCTACCCAGGGTGGGGCATTACGCGTTACCCCATCACCGGATACGTGTGTGAATGCGTGGGTCAGCCTTCAGGCGCACACAGGGAGGAAGGAAGAAGAGGAAAAAGGAGAGGGGGAGAGAGAGAGAGAGAGAGAGAGAGAGAGAGAGAGAGAGAGAGAGAGAGAGAGAGAGAGAGGACAGACTGACTGAAACGCCTGGCAGGGGAAAGAAGGCAGGGGAAAGAAGGCAGGGGAAAGAAGGCAGGGGAAAGAAGGCAGGGGAAAGAAGGCAGGGGAAAGAAGGCAGGGGAAAGAAGGCAGGGGAAAGAAGGCAGGGGAAAGAAGGCAGGGGAAAGAAGGCAGGGGAAAGAAGGCAGGGGAAAGAAGGCAGGGGAAAGAAGGCAGGGGAAAGAAGGCAGGGGAAAGAAGGCAGGGGAAAGAAGGCAGGGGAAAGAAGGCAGGGGAAAGAAGGCAGGGGAAAGAAGGCAGGGGAAAGAAGGCAGGGGAAAGAAGGCAGGGGAAAGAAGGCAGGGGAAAGAAGGCAGGGGAAAGAAGGCAGGGGAAAGAAGGCAGGGGAAAGAAGGCAGGGGAAAGAAGGCAGGGGAAAGAACAAAGAAAGGAACCAACCAAAGGAAGGAAGAAACGAGAAGTGAAAAACCAAAATGACCGGAAACATAGGTCGTGGAACCGTCCGTCTCTGGACGCAGGCGCTAACTACCCCCTTGAGGTGGAGGGACTCCTGTTAGTCGCCTCTTACGACAGGCAGGAATACCTCGGGCCTATTCTAACCCCCGGACCCGCAGGGGGGGACAAGGTATTGTTAAAAAATGGTGATCTGAACCCCCAAGGGGTTCACAGTTCTTCTGAATAAATGCTTGGCTATCATGGGTCCCCAGCCTTTGCAGCATTACTTCCTTTCCATGCTACAAGCTTGTACTTCCAACATCCCCCTCCCCCCCCCCCCACTCTGCCTCACTAGATGGTTTTTCTTGGTGGTGCACACCTTGCTGGGACCTGGTTTATGGTAGGGAATCGAGTTTTCACTTCAGACATTTTCTGTTACTTCCCATTAAATAAAAACATAGTCCCCATTCTTGGGTTTGACTTTCCACCTACTTCCAAAGTTCTCCGAAAGTTCATATCATGCAGGGAAGGTCACCCAATGCAGTGCATGCTCCAAATGTTGTGCCTTTCCATCTTTGCACCTGTAGCATTTCATTAATGGCCAGGTAGCCATTGGTGAGGCTGGGTGGCGCCCATTGGAAGAGTTCCAATTCAGAGTGGTGTCACTACAGCAGATGAGCTGCAAATGTAGTAAATGAAATTATCTGCCACTGGCAGTCATACAGCCCAGCAGTATCTAGGGAAGGAAAGACCTCACTTGATGCAAAGAGATATTACCCTAGAAGTTCCATTCCTTGGTAAGCACATGGTTTGCATAAGGACTGGTGGGGATTCCTTGTTGGCCAAAAAAGGACATAAAATACAAGTCTGTGGGCAGGAGATGCTGTTTTGATCAAAACTGACGGACTTTTCATTTTAGAGATGACTGCCACTTCCAGTCACAGGTGCTGCTCGCTTGCAACAACCTGGGTGACATACAGGTGACTGTAACTCCTGCATAACAGTCTAAATATAATTCAGGGCATCATTTTCCTTGGAATTTGATGAGCTATGCACCAGTTTGGAGTGAGGGGTGTACACTTCGTTCATCATCATGAACATAGGGGACCAAAGGACAATGGGTTGCTATAGGTGCTTTCATCTTGGCCTGTGAGGGCAACTAATTGCCGGAAAAGGTCAAGGTGATTATATACCGATATCTGATGTGAAACTGTATGCCCACCTTCCACAATGCAGTGCTTAAAGTGTCAACTGTGGAATGCACCATTCCCCCTGCTCACCAGAATGCACCATTTTCCAGAGAGAAGAAAGACAAGAATACGAGACGCTGGATGAACTAACTTATCAAGAGGCAAAGTATGAGTGTTTGCACCCAGCACATATAAATGTCATATGCTGCAGCTCTCACGACCTTGCCTGTTTTGGCAACAGTACTGTCACCATCTACGTCCCCTACAGTGGGGCTTCAGGGCTGCTTGGCCAAGCCTACCCCTCCCCCCCCCCCCCCCCCCCCCCATAGTTGGCAACTCCTCCTGCTATTTCCACCTCACCTACTGGAAAATCATGGACTTCCCATCAGGGACATTGGTCCCCCACCTCTCAGTCTGACGAGTCATGTTCCTGTGGCTTGCCTAGCCATAAAGAGGTCCCTTGGGACACTTGCTTCCAGGGTTTCCACTGGTCTGCAAACACTCTAAGAAGAAGAAATATCAAAAGTCCTCAAACAAGGAAATTCTGGTAGCCCCCACACCACCAAATCCCACCTGTTCCATTCCTGTGACCAAGGAAGAGATTCTGTACCAAGAGATTTTGTACCATATAGTGGAACCCAGAACCTGTGTATACTAAAGCTATAACCCCTCAAGCTATGGCAGCACGTGACCCTAAGGCATAAGCCACCTCCTTGGTCGCTTTACGGCCCCACAGTACTTCAACATTATTATTCTCCAGTGGATCTATAGCAGGTTTTTCCACCTCCAGGCTGAGCTATGACATCTTTCAAACACGTCCCCTGCCTTCCATATTGCCCTTCAAGAGACTGTCTCCACCAACGCAGACCATGGCCCTTCATTGATAGCAGGGGTATTATAAGACTCTTGCTACCTATGACAGGGCGTCAGGCAGAGTTTGTACATGTATTCAGGACCCTCTTTGTAGTGAACTTATGCCTCTTAATACACCTTTAGAGGTTCTTGCTGCTTGAGTAAGGGCATTTCAGAATATCACCTACTGCAGTGTTAACCTCCCCACCCCCAACGGTAAAGTGTGTCAGAATATACTGTCATCATTGGTTTCTCAGCTTCCCCCATCCTTTGGGGATTTCAATGTCCGTAACTTCTTGGGGTGGAACTACAATCATTGGCCATGGCAAAGACCATGAAAGTGTACAGCCACAACCTGACCTTTGCCTACTGATTTCTGGTACCCCACAAACTTCAGCTTGGTGCATGCAACTTTCTTAGTAATTTACCTTCATATCTATCTCCATCCATCCATCCATCCATCCATCCATCCATCCAGAGTCCACGATGACGTGTGGTGACCACTTCCTGATGTCTTCCTCTGCCGAGATGGGCTCTCAACAGTGTTGACCAGGGTACTTTCACATCTCCTGTCACCATTGGCTCCCTGCTGCATGGAGATATTGATGAGGCAGCTGAGAATATGACTGCACTCAATCTTTTGACAGCCGAATTGGTGATCCCCTGTCCTCTGACCTGCCCCAAAAGAAGACAGTACCTTGGTGCTCATTAAAAGCCAGAGGCTCTTAGAGATTGTATGTTGGCTCTCCAATGCTTGTTGTGTTGGGGTTTATGGGCGCTCAACATCGAGGTCATCAGCGCCCTGACACTCAGTAAAAGGAACGAATTTGGAGAGACCTAATAAAACTGAAAAACACACTCAAAGAAAGCAGGAAAAGAGGGAAAATACGACCTAAGATAGTAAAACCTAAGGTCAGGGATAACATAGCAACAAGAATGACACAGGAAATCGTCAGTGGCTGGCCACTTACATAAAATATGGGCGAGCTTGTCACACAGGATACAAGTTAAAATCCCCTCCCTAAAATCTTTGTAAAAACATTTGACAGGGCACAGAAGTTTGAAACTTAAACCACATTCGTCCGAGTGTTGCCTAAAAGAGTTGGCAGGTCGGCTGGCAAGTCAGCCGCGGCCCGCTGGTCATAAAATAAAATGCAATCCAATAAAACGTGGCGCACAGTGACCTGGACGCCGCAAGCACCACACATTGGAGGGTCCTCTCGCCAGAGCAGGAAGCCATGCGTCATAGGGCTGTGGCCTATTCGAAGCCGAGTGAGGAGAACCTCGTCCCGTCGATGGGGCTGAAGGGAAGTACACCACACACGCGTTGTGGGCTTGACTAGACGGAGCTTATTGTCAGTCACTTCCAGCCACTCGTCCTCCCACCGACACATGACTCGGGAGCTCAACAGCGAGGTGAGTTCGTGCACGGGGATAGCACACAGATATGTGTGGATCAAGACACGCCTCCTTGTCTGCGAGATCTGCCCTTTCATTCCCAGCAATGCCAACATGCCCCAGAACCCAGCAGAAAGCTACAACCTTCCCCAGTCGCTATAGTCGGAGGAGGGCATCCTGGATGGTCTGGACTACTTTAACTGCCGGATACAAATGGTGCAATGATTGAAGGGCACTGAGGGAATCGGAACAGACAAGAAATTTAGGAGAGGAAGAATGTCTCATCTGCTCCAGTGCCCGCAAGATCGCAGACAATTCTGCATCAAAGATCGTAAAAGTCTGAGGCAGTCGGACCTTAAGGACACGAGCCGGGAAAACAACTGAGCAACCAACGGAATCCCCTTGTTTCGACCCATCGGTAAAAACCGCTACATAGTCGTGGTGCTCAGATAAAACAGCAGAAAATGCTGCATGAAAAACCGTGGCAGGAGGGCAACCTCTCTTTTACTGCAATAAATCTAAAATCACTCTGGGCCTCTTCAGTAACCAGGGTGGCAGGCGGTTAAAACCCTGGATTTGGGGTTGTACAGACTCCACACCGAGCGACTCTAGAACACGTTGCACACTGATCCCAAATGGCAACGTAGCCCGGGGATGGTGGGAAAAAAGGCAGTCCAGAGGTGGATGGGCAACAAGGAGGTGAGCAGGCGAGCTGGGAGCCGCAAGAAACTTACAAGCCTGGCGCACCAGAAGGAGCTGCCGCCGGATGGTAAGTGGCGGTTCGCCAGCCTCAGCACAGAGACTAGGTATGGAACTGGTCCGATAAGCACCCGTGGCCAGTCGAATCCCAGCATGGTGGACAGCGTCAAGGATCCGCAAATAAGACTGCCTCGCTGACCCATATACTGTGCACCCATAGTCCAGCCGTGAACTCACAAAAGCCCGATAAAACTGAAGGAGACGCGCCCTGTCCGCTCCCCAAGACCTGTGGCTGAGGTACTTGAGGATGTTCAGTGCCTTCAGGGATCTGGCTTTCAAGTCACGTAGGTGTGGCAGCCATGACAACCTGGAGTCAAAAATTAGTCCCAGAAACCGCACTGTGTCTCTAAAATGTAGGACAGCATCCCCCATATGCAAGGCTGGCAAAGTAAAAAGACGACAAGAACGATTAAAATGAACACAAACACACCTATCGGCAGAAAACCGAAAACCTGTCTTTGCAGCCCACTCCTCTAACCGCCGCACTGTTAGCTGCAACTGACGGCTCACGGTTGCAACACTGGGGGAGGAACAGAAAACAGCAAAGTCGTCCACAAACAAGGAGCACTGTACTGGACTCCTCACTGTAGACGTTATACTGTTGATGGCTATGGCAAAGAGGGTAACGCTTAAATCACTGCCCTGGGGGACACCGTTCTCCTACTCAAAGCGATCAGAGTGTGTTACCAACGCGGGTCCGAAAAAACCGCTGAGACAGGAAAGACCGAATGAAAATGGGGTGGCGGCCACGAAAGCACCATTGATGCAGTTGTGCAAGAATACAGTGTCTTTAAGTACTATCATATGCCTTACTGATATCAAAGAAGATACCGATACAGTGATGCTGACGGAGGAAAGCCTGCTGAATAGCCGCCTCGAGGAGTGTCAGGTTGTCGACTGTGGACCGAAATTATCGGAATCCACACTGAAAGCGGCTAAGGAGCTGCCTGGTCTCTAGCAGCCAGACCAGATGACGGTTAACCATCCGTTCCAGAGTCTTTCCGACACAGCTTGTCAAGGCAATACTACGATAACTACTTGGACATGTGCGGTCCTTTCCTGGTTTGAGGAGAGGGATGAGGATTGCCTCCCTCCACGAGGTGGGGAACACTCCTGTCCGCCATATGAGATTAAAACATTCGAGGAGGATTTCCTTTGTCGCCGCTGGCAGATGGCGAAGCATGGTGTATCGGATGCGGTCGTAACCTGGTGCGGTGTCAGAAGTCGCAGTAAGTGCCAATTCAAGTTCCCACATGGAGAAAGGGGAGTTGTAGGCCTCAGAATTGTTCGACCGAAAGTCCAACTTCGCTCGTTCGACAGTCGCACGGTAGCGACGAAATGCTGGATCCTGGGTTGCAGTGGCAGTACTTTGTGCAAAATGCTCTGCCAGCGTCTGAGCAATGGCTCTGGGTGTTGTTTGGAGGCATCCCTGGTTCAGGACTGCAGCTATTGGTAGACGGCTGCGTTTACCGGAAATCCTCCTGATGGCTTCCCATACTTTTGTGGAACAAGTGGAACGGTTGATGGAGTCCAGGAACTCCTGCCATGACCTTTTCTTGCTATCTTTAATGACACGGCGTGCCCTGGCTCTCGCGATGCGAAAGGCTGTAAGATTGACTGCTGTTGGGCGGCATTTAAATCGGCGAAGAGCCGCACGCCTGTCCCGGATGGCTGAACGGCACTCATCCGTCCACCAAGGCACAAGGCGCCGCTTACGAGGGCCAGAAGACTGTGGTATGGACAGGTCAGCAGGATGATGGATCACAAGTGTGATGTGATCCACCCATTCCTGTACGCTGTTGTGGCGTTCAAAGACAGCCAATCGAGTGAACAGAGGGCAGTTAGCCCTGCCAACCATCCACGATGGCGGCCTCTGCTCCAGCAATACACCATCCAGGAGATTAATGAGGATGGGGAAGTGATCGCTGGAATGAAGGTCGTCAATGACCTCCCAGTGAACAGAGTCGGTGAGGGCGGGAGAGCAGAAAGATAGGTCAATGGCTGAGAATGACCCAGTAGCGGCAGAGAAATGAGTTGGAGTACCTGTGTTGAGGATGCACAACACTTGAGATGTTAGGAGGCTCTCCAAAATTCGACCTCGAGTGCAAAGAGAAGTGGAGCCCCACAGGACATGATGGGCATTGAAGTCTCCCAGGAGGAGAAAGGGGCAGTGGAGTTGGCCAATAAGATCTGTGAGAGCGTCTAAGGTCATTGCATCCAGAGGGGGTAAATAAAGGGAGCAAACAGTAAGCCTTCGACGGGAGTGAATTGCAACTGCAACTGCTTGCAGGTCAGTATCCAGGGGGAGAGCAGAGGCGTGGTCATTATTGACAAACACGGGGACTCCGCCTTTGGCTCTGTCTCCAGTCAGGTCATCTTTGCGATACAACGTATAGCCCCTGAGTACAGGAGCATCAGATGGTTTTAGATGTGTTTCCTGTAAACACAAGCACAGGGGGCGTTGCCGTGCTAGGAAGTGCAGTTCCTCCACATGTGCCCGGAATCCATTCATGTTCCACTGTATAATGGGAGCCATCGATCAGGGTGGGAGGACCTTCAGTCTCACTTTCTGTCGGGGAGGAGAGCCCACAACAGGTGGAAGCTCAGTTATGGGGCGAGGTGATTGCCCCAGTCTGACATCAACCTCCATCTCCTCTGAAGAGGAGTCGAGAGAGACGTCAGAAAGAATGACATCAACATCAGCAGACTGTAGAACTTCAGTCTCCTTTAGCGGTCGAGTCTTCACCTTTGGTTTGGGCTTCGATTTTCTGGCCGGAGGTGGCAGTGGAGCCAAAACCTCAGAAGCAGTAGGGGGTGTAGCAGCGCTGGGCATTGCACAAGACTGGACCTGGGAAGGGGCAGGAAGTTCCATGACGTCAGCTACCATGGCCTGGTCAGAAGGCTGGGGAGGAGCAGCAGGCTTCACAGAACAGCAGCACACGTACATTGACAAACGCAGGTGCTAGTGCTGACAGTAGCAACCTCCGTTTGTGTAGCGGCATCAGTTTTCAAGACTGGCTGTTTCAGAACGGAAGAAAAGGAAGCAGCGAACGTGGGCGGCTGCAGGGACTTGTAAATTTTCTTTGCCTCACCGTACGGGATGCGTTTGGTGGTTTTAAGTTCCTGGATCTTCCGTTCCTCAAGGAAAACTCTACATTCCCTACTCCACACAGGGTGATCCCCAGAGCAGTTGACACACTTGGGAGGAGAGGAGCAACCAACTCCCTCATGGGCGGCTTTACCACAGTTCCCGCAAGTGGCTTCCCCTTTACAGCCGAGAGTAGTGTGTCCAAAGCGTTGGCATTTAAAACACCGCATGGGGTTGGGGTAATAAGGCCGTACACTGAGACGTAGGAAACCTGCCTTCACATGCTCGGGCAATTTGGTGCTGTTAAACGTAAGGATGAACGAGTCTGATTTCAGGAGAGCACCATCCACCCGTTTCATAACGTGTTGCACGTCGACAATTCCTTCCCAGGACCATTCAGCCTTCAGTTCGTCTAAGGGAATATCAACGAGATCTCGGCTAGTCACAACACCCTTGCTGTAGTTCAAGGTGTTGTGTCGGTAGCTGGGCCGACACCGTGAAGTTGAGATGGCTGAAAATGAACTCTAGACTAACGCTGTAGCCGATAGGGCACGCACGGCTAAAGCAGACGGGCGTGAAGTCTGGAACATGAGAACTTATAAATGAATAAGAAGAAAAGTATGGAGATGCTTATTACTTATCTTTTTATTAGTCCTTGGAATACATCTCTCTTGAATACTCGTAAGCTATAGGCACTGATACAAATGGCGCCTTGCTAGTTAGTAGCCATTAACTTAGCTGATGGCTATTCTGTCTCTCGGCTAATGAGAGCGAAAGGCTTCGTACATCTGGTCGGTAGCTAGGTTCTCGTACAACTGGGCGGTAGCTAGGTTCTCGTACAACTGGGCGGTAGCTAGGTTCTCGTACAACTGGGGTCGAGTGCTCTCTCGTCTCACGAGACCTGCCTTGGTGGTGGCGCTAGGTCTGCGATCACAGTGGCGACACGCGGGTCCGACATGTACTACATGGACCGCGGCCGATTTAAGCTACCACCTATCAAGTGTGGTGTCTGGCGGTGACACCACACAAGGTGTTGTGAAATTCAGTCTCAATCGCAAACTCCCCAAGAAATTGTGCCTTCTGAAGGTTCTGGACTTGCTGGAAACTAGATGTTTCAACCAACAAGGTGCCATTTCGCAAGCGCTTTACAGACTTTAATGTACCAGCAATACCTTCTAAGCCTTTCTGGATGTAAAATGGCGAAACTTTTTCGAAACTCCCATTTTTTCTTTTAATTATAAGAAACACATTCTGCGAAGCAGCATGCGTTCTGTTACTACTACCTGAATCAGGAGGACTGGCTACACGCGCCCTCTTGTGAAATTGGGTGTTAGAACCTACCAGCGGCCCACCCTTTCCGCTGGGGGGAGAAGAAGAAAAGTTCGAGGGTTCCATTTCGGTCCCACGAGCAGCTAGGGAACTAGGAGTCCACCTAGACAGAGCCCCGCATGCCTAGGTAAGCCTTATACAACTGAGGTGCGGCAGACTCCCCAGAGGTCGCCCGCTAACGACTGTTCCACCTCAACAGCCATGCATCTCATCGGCGCGCAGCACACCTTGAGATTGAGGGGCTTTTTATAGAGGTGTATTCCATCCTCGCGACCCGGGCGGTCAGGCCAAGATCCCCATTCCCTGAGACACACAACGTTCCACCGCCGCGCCGCACGGTGGTTGCTGAAGTATGCTCAGAGCTTACGGTGACAGGGGACTGGCGGCGCTGACCAGTCCCCAGCTCAGGAACCCCGGGGTCGCCAAGCCCGTACCCAGCAAATGAATGCTGAGCCCCTGGGGGCTCTCCAATGCTCTAAGCACCATTCATTCACAAACAAAGCACCTTATCACCTGTAAGCAGCTTCATGTTTGGGCTTGCCACCTAATAAAACAATGGAAGTAAGTATGCTGGAATTGGTATCTTTGAACCATCAGACCATGTACCTCTCCTTTCAGGTTTGGGCCAAGATCAGAGATCTCTATGGATACCAGACACCTACAGATGTCCCTTGTATTACCTCGAATGGCACAGTCTACACTGATCCAGATGACATTACTGAACATTCTGCTCTTCTTTATGCCCAGACATCTGCATATGAGAATTATCAACCTACCATTTGTGTCCCAAAAGAGTGGATGGAGAAAAAGCAATTATCTTTTACTACTCACCACTGGAGCCATGTAATGCTCCATTGAGCAAGTGGGAATTTGTCAGCGTCTTAGTCCACGTTTGACACTTGGAAGTAAGGCAGATATGCAAATTTCCTGAATACAATGAATTTATGTGGGTTTATTGTGAAAAGTATGTAGTCCCATTGTGCAGTAACAAAAATAAAGTGCTTTAACGTATTTCATATGCAATAGGACGAAATTGTTAGTCCCAAAATGAGCTGAAAAATTTAGGATTAATTCTGTCTTGTATTTAAATACTTTATTATTCTATATAATCTCCTGAGCCTTAAGTACCTTCTTTCATTTTTTCTCTCTTTTCATATCAGTTAAGAAGAGTGAGTGAGTGAGTGAATAGACAATGTTCACTTTAGCTCTTGAGCTTAATTACCTACAACCAACTGAGGCAAGATTGTCACTGTAGTGTGTCAGTTAAATGATAATGGTTTGTAGCTGATGAGCTACGTAACACATTTAACTTTTAACTCACCGACTCAAATTTTGAAGAACTCGTTTATTCTTTTCTTGCTTTTAAGACAACCATGGTAATTTTCAACAAAAATTTAAAAAATCATACATTAATGGTTAAAATACAGAAACTGTCATTGTAGTTGGTACTTAACTTATATCGAGTACTGTGGCTTTATTCTTGTGAATGAAATGCAGTAAAATATTGAGAATTGATGACGTATGAATCTACGTTTGCATAAATATTCCTGAAACTACTCTGAAGTGTGTTTCAGAGGGTATTTTGGAAGGCACCATGTGTTAGGATTTCTCCTCATTGCAATTGCGTGTGCACTAAGAGAATAACGGATGGTTAACTGCCTTTATGTGTACAGTAAATAGCCTAATTTGGTCATGAGAGTTTCTAAGGGAGCTACACATATGAGGCTGAAGAATATTTCTAGATTCTTCACTAAATACTGGCCCTGGTAATCTCATAAGGTGACTTCTGTGGAATAATATGTATGTTTTCTCAGGGTTATTGCTCCCATCAGTCAAGCAGACCTGTGACAATCTGAATGTACACAAAGAAGGACATCACATTCAGTTGAACAAATGGTCTGATCCCTCACACTTTTAGCAATTATCTAAGTTTCGCCACACAGATGAACTGGAGTCATCCACCTGTTATCGACCCTGTAAAACTGTTCCATTTTGAATTCCTTAAATTATTGTTTTACTTTACTGTTCATAATTTTGAATCATTGATAACGTAGTAACAGTATAGGACTTTTTTCATTTTGTGAAATCCAAAGTTTTACCTTTCGATACATCAAA
Source organism: Schistocerca serialis cubense (assembly GCF_023864345.2). NCBI lineage: Eukaryota > Metazoa > Arthropoda > Insecta > Orthoptera > Acrididae > Schistocerca > Schistocerca serialis. The sequence continues at coordinate 62,340,256 of NC_064638.1, read as the reverse complement.
TCAAGTTACCAATCTTTGCCCCACTTTGAACTTTTTTCATATCTGATTGATTATTTCTGGAAATATTTCCTGTCAATAATTCATTATTGGTAAGTATCATTTGTGAACAGTCTGCGATTGCTATTAGTACTGTTGGTCAGCTCATTAACATAAAATAAAAATGACTAGAATTCCAGCACTGTCATCTGGTGCAAGTCAGAAGTTATTCTTACTTGGGTTGATGAGTCTCCATCCAAAATTTCATACTTCATTTATCTAGTGCATCACTTTATCAAATGATTGAATGTTTATACAGTTTTTTCTTATTTTAAACCCATGGTCCTGAGTTCAGCAGACATTATTGTGGAAGTGCCTCCCTTCCAACAGGCAGGTAATAAATTTCTTGATTCCCTTTTCGTGCTTGACCCAGGTTTGCTTGAACCAACAGTGCTGACCTATGGAATGCAGTGACACACACCTATTTCCACATCTGTCAAAGGGTCTTAACTAACTCTCCCACCCAGTGTGAGTGGTGTTGAAAAAATGGAAATGGGGTGAGAGAATAGAGGCAAGTTATAGAAGAGACTTTCTATACTGTCCAAACACTCTTTGGTTGCTCCAGCACTAGTAAAGGATGTACTTTTTACACATATGCCTATTGTTTGACACTATCTCCATTGTAAAACTTCTTCTCCCATAACCCTAACAAATAGTATAGTGAGAGGAGCCCTCTTCTGTTCTTATTACAGTGATTTGCAGAGTGTATATGTAGACATATTGCAGTCTTTGTGATAGTGATTTACACTCAAATTTTGTTGATTAACATTTATTTAAGTGCTCAACGTTTTCTTTCAGGAAAGAAAATATGATGGTGATGGTGATTCATCAGAGTCACGTAGAAAGCGAAGACGAAGTGATAATGCAGGTAAGCCGTTTACATGCTACTGCAATGTCTCTTATGAGAATTCTGTGAAATGTGATCTTCCATACTCCTGTAATGGAGAATAACTTCCTATTTGCTAAGTGGCACTTGTCACCCACTTGGTAATTCATATTTCTGTCTCACTAAAAGCAAACAAAGATGTTGTTCAAGGTTCACGTTGGGAATTTCTTTTAGAGCTGTCTGCATTCCTGACATCAGAGGTCACTAGAAGTGAAAATAAATTTCTGAATTTTGTAGAATGTAAGAATGCACTTTCATGTTTGGCATTTATTCATTACTTCGTTCACCTCAAGCCACCTGTGTTAGACTATATATTTGCTGGTGGTTACTTGACACCATGCTGTTTGTGGGTCTGCCCATCTAATAACATTATCTACACTACATCTACACTCTGCAAACAACTATACAGTTCATAACAGGGGGGTACACCTCACTGCCAGTTATTAGGGTTTCTTTCCCTGTTCCATTTATGTATGGGATAATTGTTTGAATGTCTGCACGCAAGCTGTAATTAATCTAACCACCTCCTCAGAATTCCTGTGGAAGTGGTATATATGGGGTTGTAGTATGTTCCGAGTGGCATAACTTGAATCCAGTTCCTAATACTTTGTAAGCAGGCTTTCTTGGAATAATTCATGTCCATCTTCAAGAGTGTGCTCGTTCGGTGTTTTAGCGTCTGTGCTACTCTGCCATGCATCAAACAAACCTGCGACCATTTGCGCTACCCTTCTCTGTATGTGTTCAGGATCACCTGTGGGGTCCTATTTCATATGCGTCCCATACACTTCAGCAGTATTTTAGAATGGGTGATTTACAAGCAATCTCCTTTGTAGACTGACTGAGTTTCCCTAGTATACTACCAATAAGTTGGAGTCTGCTGCGAGCTCTACCCATGACAGAACTTCAACATCTTTATATGATAATATTGTATTACTAAGTTTTTCATTTTGTGAAGTGCACAGTTTCTAATTCTTCAACATCTAAAACAAGGTGCCGTTCCTTGCCCAAGTTTTAAATCTTACCAAGCTGTAACTGAACATTGATGTCACTTGTGTCACACTGTACTTCTTTACTCTGAGGTGACGAAAGTTGTGGGGGAGCGATGAGCACACACAAAAATGGCAGTAGTATTGCATATGCAAGGCATAAAAGGCCAGAACATTGGTGGAGCTGTCATTTGTACTAAGGTCATTCGTGTGAAGTGGTATCAAGCATGATTCTGGCAACATGATGGGAATTGAAGGACTTTGAACACGGGAGGGTAGTTAGATGTATGGAGCACCCATTTCTGAAATTGTTAAGGAATTCGACATTAAAATACCAACAGTGTCAAGAGCATGCCAAAATAGCAAATTTCAGGCATCCTTTCTCACCACAGACAATGCAGTGGCCAGTGGGCTTCTCTCACCAACAGAGCAGCAGTGTTTGTGTAGAGTTGTCAGTGCTAACAGACAAGCAACACTGCATGAAATAACCACATAAATCTGTGTGGGATCTATGACAAATGCATCTGTTAGGACAGCGCATTGAAATTGGGCATTAATGGACTAAGCGAGCAGATGATTGACAAGAGTGACTGTGCTAACAGCAGGGCATTGCCACCAGCACCTCTCCTGCACTTTTGACTATGTTACTTGGACAGAATATGACTGCAAAACCGTCCAGAATTCTTTTGGTAACCACGTGGTAGTATTAGTGTGTGGCATGGACCCGACAAAGCCATGGACCTAAGTTCTCAACAAGGCACTGTGTAACCTGTTGGTGGCTCCATAATAGTGTGGACGCTGTCAACATATAGCGGACTGGGTTCTGTGGTCCAACTTAACTGATCATGAACTGGAAATGGTTTTGTTTGGCTAGTTAGAGATTTCTGGCAGCCATTCATGGACTTCATGTTTCCAAACAACGTAAGAATTTTTATGGATGACACTGTGCCATGTCAGATCATTCTGGGCAATTTCAATGAAGAATTTTTCCACCCACATTGCCTGATGTGAACTCCACTGAACATTTATGGGACATAATCGAGAGTTCAGTTTTTTCACAAAATCCTGCGGTGGCAACACTTCTGCAGTTATGGATGGCTGTAGAAGCAGCATGGTGCAGTGTTTCTGCAGGGGATTTCCGGTGACTTGTCGAATCCATGCCATGCTGAGTTGCTGTACTGTGACACACAAAAGGTGGTCTGACGCAGCATTAGGAGGTATCCCGTGACTTTTGTCACCTCTGTGTGTAGCTGAATCAATCACCTGAAAAAAATGTTAGGTCACTAGTAATAACGTTTGCAAGGTAATTCATATAAGATTTGAACAGCAAAATCCGCAATTAACTTCCCTGTGGCACACCCAAAGTTACCTCGACATCTGTTGACTCTTACCATGTCCTTCCATCAAAAGCGTAGTCAATCCAATCAATTTTTTTGCTTGATACTCCCTAACAATTGTACTTTTGATAACAAACGTAAATGTGGTATTAACTGATATTCATTTTGGAAATAAAAAATACTGCTGTTACTTCATTGCCTCCATAAAAATCTTCCGGCGTGTCATGTGAAAAACGTGAGTTGATGTTCAAATGAGAATTGCTATCAGAATACATGTGGCTGGCATGGAGATTATTCTGCTAGGGCTATCATTATGTCTGAGCTGAGAATATGTTTCAATGTTCTACAACTAGTCAGTTTCATCGATGTGGGATGGTAGTTCTGTGGATCATTCAATGCAGAATTTCATGCCCTACAATTTCTAATTCGACTGTGTTTTCGATATGTGAGTCATTTACAAGCTATAGTCACAAAACCGAAAAAATAGCCCTTTTTCTGGTACAGCTTAGAAAACCACTATAGAAGGGAGGGCTTTTTCCCCAAAATGAGCTTTAAATGAACGACGTCATCTCTATGCCACTGAAACTCGAGGACGCGATCGGCTGAGCGCGTGTCATCTGCTAAAATGGTAGATAAATCAGGCGACAGATGTAGACGGGTGCGTAGCGGAGTAAAATAGGGGCAATGAAGTAAAAGGTGTCTCACCGTCCACGTTGAGAGCAGTGGGGACAAAGCGGGGGACGATTACCAGTTGAAAGATGTCAATAGCTAAAATGACAGTGCCAGAGTGTAATTAAAATTAACTCCTCCCGAAGAGTTCGGGAGGGAGATGTCTGAGCACAGAGAAGAGGTTTCAGGTCCCATAATTTATTATCGGGACGTGTAGACCAATTTGTGTACAATAAAAGAGCAACACGACGACATGGAACACTCCATAGATGGGCGGAGGGAACCATGCGAACAGCGGGCTGAATAAGAGAGACCGCAGCATTGGCTGCTATATCGGCTGTCTCGTTTCCACAGATACCATTGTGTCCTGGGATCCAGCGGAATGCCACAGACGCCTCCAAGTGGTCCACCGGATTCAGGATTGCCTCCACTCGCTCCAGAGGGTGGGCAGGATAAAGAGCTTAGAGGCTGAGGAGAGAGCTGAGCGAATCTGAGCATATAATATACTGCGACCGCTTATGGCAACGGATGTATTGGACACCCTGGAGAACAGCGTAAAGCTCTGCAGTAAAAACCAAACATTGGTCAGGAAGCCGAAATTGATTAGGGGTGTCGCCAACAATATAGGCAATCCCAACACCAAATGATCGTTTTTGAACCATCAGTGTAAATAAATATGGCATCCTCCATTTGTGCACATGTTGTTGTTGTTGTTGTTGTTGTTGGGGTCTTCAGTCCTGAGAGTGGTTTGATGCAGCTCTCCATGCTACTCTATCCTGTGCAAGCTTCTTCATCTCCCAGTACCTACTGCAACCTACATCCTTCTGTATCTGCTTAGTGTATTCATCTCTTGGTCTCCCTCTACGATTTTTACCCTCCACGCTGCCCCCCAATGCTAAATTTGCGATCCCTTGATGCCTCAAAACATGTCCTACCAACCGATCCCTTCTTCTAGTCAAGTTGTGCCACAAACTTCTCTTCTCCCCAATCCTATTCGATACTTCCTCATTAGTTATGTGATCTACCTATGTAATCTTCAGCATTCTTCTGTAGCACCATATTTCGAAAGCTTCTATTCTCTTCTTGTCCAAACTATTTACCGTCCATGTTTCACTTCCATACATGGCTACACTATACAAATACTTTCAGAAATGACTTCCTGACACATATCTATACTCTATGTTAGCAAATTTCTCTTCAGAAACGCTTTCCTTGCCATTGCCAGTCTACATTTTATATCCTCTCTACTTCGACCATCATCAGTTATTTTGCTCCCCAAATAGCAAAACTCTGTTACTACCTTAAGTGTCATTTCCTAATCTATTACCCTCAACATCACCCGACTTAATTCGACTACATTCCATTATCCTCGTTTTGCTTTTGTTGATGTTCATCTTATATCCTCCTTTCAAGACACTATCCATTCCGTTCCACTGCTCTTCGAAGTCCTTTGCCGTCTCTAACAGAATTACAATGTCATCGGCGAACGTCAAAGTTTTTATTTCTTCCCCATGGATTTTAATACCTACTCCGAATTTTTCTTTTGTTTCCTTTACTGCTTGCTCAATATATAGATTGAAAAAAAGCGGGGAGAGGCAACAACCCCGTCTTACTCCCTTCCCAACCACTGCTTCCCTTTCATGTCCCTCGACTCTTATAACTGCCATCTGGTTTCTGTACAAATTGTAAATAGCCTTTCGCTCCCTGTATTTTACCCCGGCCACCCATAGAATTTGAAAGAGAATTCCAGTCAACATTGTCAAAAGCTTTCTCGAAGTCTACAAATGCTAGAAATATAGGTTTGCCTTTCCTTAATGTAGCTTCTAAGGTAAGTCGTAGGGTCAGTATTGCCTCACGCGTTCCGATATTTCTACGGAATTCCAACTTATCTTCCCCGAGGTCGGCTTCTACTAGTTTTTCCATTCGTCTGCAAAGAATTCGTGTTAGTATTTTGCATCTGTGGCTTATTAAACCGATTGTGCGGTAACTCCCAATGCCGTGAGTAGTTCCAATGGAATGTTGTCTACTCCAGGGGCCTTGTTTCGACTCAGGTCTTTCAGTGCTCTGTCAAACTCTTCACGCAGTATATTATTTCCCATTTCATCTTCATCTACATCCTCTTCCATTTCCATAATATTGTCTTCAAGTACATCGCCCTTGTATAGACCCTCTATATACTCCTTCCACCTTTCTGCTTTCCCTTCTTTGCTTAGAACTGGGTTTCCACCTGAGCTCTTTATGTTCATACAAGTGGTTCTCTTTTCTCCAAAGGTCTGTTTAATTTTCCTGTAGGCAGTATCTATCTTACCCCTAGTGAAATAAGCCTCTATATCCTTACATTTGTCCTCTAGCCATCCCTGCTTAGCCATTTTGCACTTCCTGTCGACCTCATTTTTGAGACGTTTGTATTCCTTTTTGCCTGCTTCATTTACTGCATTTTTATATTTTCTCCTTTCATCAATTAAATTCAATATTTCTTCTGTTACCCAAGGATTTCTACTAGCCCTCGTCTTTTTATCTACTTGATCCTCTGCTGCCTTCACTACTTCATCCCTCAAAGCTACCCATTCTTCTTCTACAGTATTTATTTCCCCCATTCCTGTCAATTGTTCCCTTATGCTCTCCCTGAAACACTGTACAACCTCTGGTTCTTTCAGTTTATCCAGGTCCCATCTCCTCAAATTCCCACCTTTTTGCAGTTTCTTCAGTTTTAATCTACACGTCACAACCAATAGATTGTGGTCAGAGTCCACATCTGCCCCTGGGAATGTCTTACAATTAAAAACCTGGTTCCTAAATCTCTGTCTTACCATTATATAATTTATCTGACCTTTAAATATCTCCAGTATCTCCAAACCGATTTGTGCACATAGAGACGCAAATGCCCGACGATAAACGAACAAAGGGGTTCCATCATTGGGGAGCTGGAAAGGTCACATAGCAGGCAGGTCCAGGGGCGAAGACAATGTGGTACTGTACCCCCAGTTGTCAAGAAAGTTTTGGGAAATTGGTTGGAAAGAGAAGACAGCAGTTGACAGAAGCAGACTCCCGTTGGTAGTAGGGAGGAAGGTCGGCCTGCATGGCCTGAATTCAAGGAGGCGACGAAAAAAAAATAAAAAATGAAAATAAAAAATAAATGTCATGGGCTGGACGAGCAGGCATGGAAGACATTGCCAGCGTAACGACTCTGAAGGACAGCTCGCCGATTGAACAGCAAAGGTTCAGCAGTCTCAGCATAAAGGCTTTCCACAGGGCTAGTGAAAGAAGCTCCAGACGCTAAACGCAATCCACGGTGGTGGACAGAGTCGAGACGTCGAAGAATAGACGGCCGAGCACAGGAGTAAACTATGCTTCCATAGTCCAATTTTGAGCGCACTAAGGCGCGATAGAGGCGGAGAAGGACCACTCAGTCCGCTCCCCAGGAGGTACCATTCAGGACACGGAGGGTGTTGAGGGATCGCAGAAAGCGAGCCGAAAGATAGGAAACGTGGGAGGAGCAGCACAGTTTTCTGTCAAACGTAAGACCCAAGAATTTAGCGACGCCCGTGAACGGAAGGTTGACAATGCGTAGATGTAAGGAAGGCGGAAGAAACTCCGTACGACGCCAAAAATTGACACAAACGGTCTTACTGGGAGAAAAGCGGAAGCTGGTTTCCATGCTGAAAGAGTGGAGGCGATCGAGACATCCTTGAAGACGTCATTTAAGAAGGCTGGTCCGGTGAGAGCTGTAGTAGACCGCAAATTCGTCCACAAATAGCGAGCCCGAGACATCGGGAAGGAGACAATCCATAATTGGATTTATGGCGATGGCAAGCAGTACAACACCTATCACGAAGCCCTGGGGTACCCTGTTTTCTTGGGAGAAAGTACGGGAGAGAGTAGTGTTCACCTGCACTTTAAATGTGCGCTCAGCCAACCTCGACAGCCCAAGATAACAGTGTGCGGAGGATGCCTGCACTCCAACAGGTATCGTATGCTCTCTCCAGATCAAAAAATATTGCTACTGTTTGGCGTTTCCTCAGAAAATTGGTCATGATATAAGTGGAGAGAGCAACAAGATGGTCAACTGTAGAACGATGCTTTCGCCAACCGCACTGGGCAGGTGTTAAAAGACTGCGGGATTCCAGCCACCACGCTAGACGGTAATTCACCATATGCTCCAAAACCTTACAGACACTACTCGTGAGAGAAATGGGGCGATAGCTAGAGGGGAGATGTTTGTCCTTTCCAGGTTTCGGAACAGGAACGACGGTAGCTTCCCGCCATCTTATGGGAAAGGTACTGTCGGTCCAAATTGGATTATAAAGGCGAAGGAGGTAACGCAGACCATGGCATGGTAAATGCAGCAACATTTGGACGTGGACACCTTCCGGTCCTGGGGCGGAAGAGCGAGAACAGAGTGCGTGTTGGAGCTCCCGCATCCGCTGCACGTTTCGTAGGGGGAAAGGCTGGTGTGTAATTTGAAGACCTCGAAATCTGTGCAAAGTGATGACCCAATGAGTTAGAAATTGCGACGGGGTGCACTAATTTATCATGCGCAACAGTGAGCCCAGAGATACGGGAGAAACTAGATGCGCCAGATAACCGTCGAATTCGAATCTAAACAACTGAGAAGGGAATGAAAGTGTTAAATGGGGTAGTAAAGAAGTCCCAGCTTGCCTTCTTGCTATATTGGATACAGTTGGCCTAAGTAGGATGGTGGCGGAAAACGCGAAAAGCCAAGGATCTTGGGGACGCCGGGGCAAATCGGATGTGTGAGGTATTGAACGTTCCGCGGCTGTAAGAATAACTTGTGTAATGTGACCTCATCGTCGACGCTAGGAAAGTGACTGTCATCGAATTTCGCCAGAGATGAAAGGTGTCCAATCGGCTTGGGCAAACTTCCAGCGTCTCGGGCGCATATATGGCTGTTCAGGCTGCAGTCTAAGGACACATGGAAAGTGGTCACTCGAGTGTGTAATATCAAGGGCGAACCATTCGAAGCGCCGAGATAGCGGAACAGTACCGACCGAAAGGTCCAAATGAGAGAAATTTGTCGTGGAGGCAGACAAAAACATAGGTTCCCAGTGTTGGGGCTAACAAAATCCGCAAGGTGGAAGACGTCTATCAATAGAAAGCCTCACGGACAAGGATGTGGAGATCCCCAAAGCGGGTGGTGGGCATTGAAGACCCCAACCAGCAAGTGGGAGGGGGGAGGGGGGATGAGGGGGGCGATAACTGACCAAGGAGATTAAGATCAGCTCTTGCCATCGGTGTTGATGATGGAATGTATCTGGTACATAGAGTGAAGGTGTACCCAGAAAGTGAAAGACAGTCACCAACAGCTTGGAAGGAACTTTTAAGGGGAATGAGTGATGATAGAGAGCATCCTGGAGAAGAATATTAAGTGCCCCATGTGCTGGAGTGGCATCAACATAGGGGAGATCAAACCAGACTGACTGAAAATGGGGGTAAACAAAGCGGTCGTGTGGACACAGTTTTGTTTCCTGAGGACAGAAGATGACCGGCGAGTAGGATCGTAGGAGGATAGACATTTCATCCCGATTGGCTCGAATGCCGTGTATACTCCAATTGATAATTGACGTAGCATGGACAGAAGAGGGAAGAATCTTACCACGGTTGCTGTCAACAACTGTTGAGAGCTGGCGGCTGACAGTGTGCAGTGGCATTCAGTCAAAGAAAGTAATCCTGATCCATAGCTTGTTTTGGGGGCAGCTCCTGCCACCAGTGATTGGCCAGTTGATCAGCCACCAGCAGTGCATCTTGGCGACACAGAAGACTGCCGAGGGTGGTTACTGCTGGGTGGCGATGTAGATGAACCACGTCATGGCGGAGGAGGAGAGGCGCTTTGTTTCTTATGAGCGTTTTTGGAAATAGGACGGCGAGATAAGTGAGGAATCTATTGTTGTGAAGTCACGTTATGTAAAAATCTTCGTCAATAGTCTCTTTTTTGGAAGTCTGGGTGTCTGATATTGGGGCTCGTGATTTAGCAGGAGCCAATGAAAGGTGTGCCATAGAGTGAGCAGGTGATAGTGCTGGTCGATCCGACGACTGTGGCGCTAAAGGTGAGATTTCAAGTCTGCGTGTCTGCCTCCTTAGTACAACGAGCAGAGGCAGAGAAAGTGCTCCGTTTACCTGCCGGAGGCACAGTGGGCTTTCGAGTGGGGAATAACTTACGAGCAGCATATGAAGACACCTTCTCCTTCACTCTGATTTCCTGAATAAGTCTTTGAGCTTTGAAAATGGGGCAATCTCTAGAGGAAGTAGCGTGGTCGGCCATACGGTTGATGCAACAAGGGGACGCAGATGGACAAGCACCCTCTTGGGCATCTTTGCCACACGTAACGCATTTCGCCAGATTGGGACAGGGCTGGCTGGTATGATTGAACCGCTGACACCGGTAGCAACGCGTAGGGTTTGGGATGTAAGGGCGAACTGAAATTATCTCATAGCCTGCTTTAATGCTCAATGGAAGTTTAAATCTTCAAAATGTCAAGAAGATAATACAGGTTGGTCCCATGTCCTTGCCAACCCTTTTCATGACTATGTACAGCCATTATGCACTAGTCATACAGGTAGTTTTGAATGTCCTCGTTGGACAATACGTCGAGGGAGCATGTATAAACCACCCTGCGTGATGAGTTTAAAGTGCTGTGTGCTTCTACCTGAACGGGGAAGGTGCGTAGCAGGGGAGTTCACAGCAATGTTTGTGCCTGAAGGCCCCCACTGTTTCTAACAGCAAATTGCTATTTCGTAATAGGGAACAAGACTTTACAGGACCTGCAATAACATCGACACTTTTCTGAATAATGAAAGGGTTAACTGGAGAACTCTTTACCTTCGTCTGACCGAGAAGTAACAGTGAACTGTGCCACTTATGGAAGAATTGTCCATGGCCGAGTGTCATCTAACTTTCGCTTGTGAGCAGAAATTGTAGACAGAGGAAACCATTGCTAAAATATCCCCATGATTACCAACGTCTCGGATGGCGCGCTCCTTCCTTGTGGGGGGGGGCCTCTCTGAAGGCAATCCTGCCTTAGGTGATTGTTCGCACCTCAGGTCGCACCTCAGGTCACACCTCCCAAGAAACTTATGGAGGGACCAATCGGCACGTTCAGAAGGTACCAGCTCAGGGGATCATCCCTCCTTGGGCCTGGCCATTACCAGGGGGTATGTACGTGTCCTACCTGTCTACCTGTGGTAGGGAATTAAGCCTTACCCCGGCTATGCATGGGAATGCGTGGGTCGGCCTTCAGACACAGGTAGGAAAGAAAGAGTAAGGGAGGAACGAAGAAAATGAAAGAAGAGAGGTCTCAAACGCAACAGTGGGAAAGAGAAAGAGACAAGGAAAAGGGGACAAAGATGACAGATTTTCAAGCATAGACAGCAAAGAAAAGATTGTCTTAACAGTTACAAGCAAACGTCTCCAGATGTATGCATGATACATACTCCCAAAGAGTTAGAAGGGGTAGGGATGAGGCTGGAGAGAGGGGAGGGGGGGGATGGAGAAGGATGTGGAAAAGGAAGGTATGCAGCCTGGAAAGGGAAGAGCCTCACTAGCTCAGAGTCCCGTGCTCACCAACGCTAGAGTTGTGGACCCCCTGGGGCGATTTAACAGTTTGACACCATAGTTTGTGGTAGAGAAAACTGCAAGGAGAATATATGTCACGTGCTGGAAACGCAGTATGTCATCAAAAGTATCCGGACAACCCCAAAAACCTACTTTTTCATATTAGATGCATTGTGCTGCCACCTACTGCCAGGTACACCGTATCAGCGACGTCAGTAGTCATTAGACATCGTGAGAGAGCAGAATGGGTCACTCCATGGAATACAAAGACTTCGAACGTGGTCAGGTCATTGGTTGTCACTTGGGTCATACGTCTGTACATGAGAGTTTCACACTCCTAAACCTCCCTAGGTCCACTGGTTCCGACATGATAGTTAAGTGGAAACGTGAAGAGACACGTACAGCACAAGAGGGTACAGGCTGGCCTCTTCTGTTTGACAGAGACCGCCGACACTTGAGGAGGGTCGTAACGTGTAATATGCTGACACTATCCACACCCTCACACAGGAACTCCAAACTGTATCAGGATACACTGCCATTACTGTGACAGGTGGGAGGTGAGGAAACTGATTTCATGGTCGAGCGGCTGCTCATAAACCACTCATCACGCCAGAAAACTCAAACGACGCCTCACTTGGTTAAAGAGTAAACATTGGACGATTGAAGAGAGGATAAACGTGGTGCTGAGTGACGAATCACGGTCACTATGTGGCGATCCGATGGCAGGGTGAGTGTATGGCGAATGCCCAGTGAACGTCATCTGCCAGCGTGTGCAGTGCCTGTAGTAAAATTCGGAGGTGGTAGTGTAATGCACCGGCCTGTAGAGTCCTGACCTGAATCCTATTGAACCCCTTTGCGATGTTTTGGAATGCCGATTTCATGCCAGGCCTCACCAACCGACATCGATACCTCTCCTCAGCGCAGCACTCCGTGAACAATGGAGTGTCATTCCCCAAGAAACCTTCCAGCACCTGATTCAACGTATGCCTGCGAGAGTGGAACCTGTCATCAAGGCTAAGGGTGGACCAACACCATGTTTCATTCCAGCTTTACCACTGGAGGGTGCCACCAACTTAAGTCATTTCCAGCAAAGTGTCCGGATACTTTCGTTTACAGTGTATATTTCTTACATTTAATTATTAATAGCGTTGCACCTCACCCGACCAATAGGTCGGGAAGTGCACCGCTCTAATATTATAGCATGTATGTGCAGAACTGTGTAACATTAGGACTGCATGTGTTTATGTTCTCTTACCAAAACCTTCTTGGTACTGATCCTAGACACTAGAACGATTTACAATTGCTAGCGCAGTTGATTTACATAAAATGACAAACTCTTTACGTCTGGAGTTTCATCATGCTAAAAACAAGTTTGTTGTTCTGATCTGTCTATTGCATCACAACACTTTCAGATCTACTACTATACACCAATAAGGGGGTGATAACGTCCTCGACATGGGTGCATCTGGAGGAATCTTGTGCACTTTTATCAGTACCGTAAGAAAGATTGGTGTGGAACAATAGTTACGGGCTCGGGTCGCTCTAATCCTTCAAGAGACGCGGCATGTAGCAGTCTACTTCTGGTCAGCTGCATATTAATCTGTGACAGTGCTGCAGGGAGGGTCGGTCAAAGACAATGTCAGGTCTTTCAGTCTAACTTTATCCTAAGAATGTGGGAATGCCCCGTGACCTCCATCTGCATAGGGGAAGATCGTAAATTACGCACTATGCGCGAAGTGCTAGAAATATGTAGATCGCTGTCTGGTATACTTTGGTGTAAATGTTCGAGAATTAACAACGAACAGGTTTACCTACATTTGGAATCAAGCATATGGTCCTCGCAAAGTAGTAGAAGGGCAGTTTAGTCATGATACAGAAATTGTGAAGCATGCTGCCGCGTCGTTGGTTAGTGTTGAAATTACGATAAAATTGCAACATCTCGTCGACGTCTCTGACGCACATATTGAACAACCTTTATGCCCATGTTCTATTCCTAATCCGTTACGTACAGAATCAATTCCATACGTCCTTCTTGCATTCAAAGCCGCAAATTTGCACCTGGTGGCCAAACCTAGAACTAGTTTTTTCCAGCGTAAATCGGTTCCGTATTATTTCATTGCAATATGTTTCAAATTTCGCTACCATACGATAATTACAGCCCTGTGACTACCTGTACATTAATTTGCGCCCAGTACTTTATTTCGCTATGGGACACAATACACTAACTACGCAAAAAGACTACGTCAATTGTTGCGTGTTGTGAGTAATGTGTGGAGATTTATCCCAATATGTTAGACAAATGAAAATGTACCTGAACTAACACAAAACGAACCTAGCAATTTCGTGGTTGGAAGGGAAATGGCAGGACGGTATTTTCATCTCTTGTTCCTCATCTTAAGAAATACGTATCTGCCAAAATACATCAGCTACATTAGTTAATTACGAGTATTTTTTTCCTCGTATCGTGATGAAACATAACATGTACCTCACAATCATGTCTTTGACGTTGCATATTTTCTGCAGTTTATAAAACTGCAAAAGAACTAACTGGATTGTAGGCTTTTTTTGCCTTCTAATTCATATGTACCCCTTTCAGGAAATCTGTGGTGTCACCGCCAGACACTACACTTACTAGGTGGTAGCCTTTAAATCGGCCGCGGTTCATTAGTATACGTCGGACCCGCGTGTCGCCACTGTCAGTGATTGCAGAACGAGCGCCGCCACACGGCAGGTCTAGAGAGACGTCCTAGCACTCGCCCCAGTTGTACAGCAGACTTTGTCAGTGTAGCATCGCTAGCAAATACGCTCTCATTTGCCGAGACGATAGTTAGCATAGCCTTCAGCTACGTCATTTGCTACGACCTAGCAGGGCGCCATTACCAGTTTATATTGAGATTGTTATTAATGTATCAACAAGAGCGATGTACACCAATTATGGATTAAAGTTAAGTATTCCAGCAGCAACGTACCTTATTTGCTATATTACATTATCCTGTTCCAGACCTCACGCCAGTTTGCGTAAGCTTAAACGCGTGCCTTTCGGCATCCTCGCATATTGACTTGGCTGTCTTGCCAAGTCACAACAAAATCTACAGTTCTTCCTGCAAGTTTTTTCTAATAAGTCTGTAATCTGTAAGTGGAATTATTATCCTTCACTAAAGCAACAAATTCGTTGCACTTTATGTACGGTCTCTAGCATAGTGCACGAACTTTTCCAGCATGTGTAGAACTTCGGCTCGAAGCATGAGCGGAAGCCACTTTTCTTCAAATGTCTTAAGTGCTGTTATAGAATGAGCAGCACAGAAGGCTTCCGCGATTTTCCGGAACTTATTTTATTGGAAGCTGTTCAGAGACAAAAACAAAATCGTGCAACATGTCCGGCGAAATTTAGTATCAGTCATCCTCTCTTGTGCGTCTTTCATAGTATTTACTGCCGTCAGCTTAACGTCCGTGAGTTCTGTTATGACTAGAACGTTTTCACAAGAGCCCGACCTGTGCCTATGTAATGTGCTGTGTCAAATAATGCACCTTTTATACGGATCAGTCCACGTATATTAACCGTGGTAGACGTTTTGTATTAATAACTTAACAGAAGGTCTTGTACGGTTTCGGACTGCAAGAAGCCTCTTCTTTGACATGCATACTTACAGTAGAAATATTTGACGTAACATCTGAAACGCAGACTTCTCGATAGTTTGAACCTAGATAAATTAATTCTTAGCCTATTTTTTTGGAACTGTCATCAGAAACACCTCTCACCTCTGAAAGGCGTCACAAAAGCGAAGTTTGTTGCAATGTGTGCTAAAGAGGTCTTTTATTTGCTACCTACATTCCTGGGATTTCTTACAACTGTGTATCTTTAAATGAATTGTTCCCGACTGGAAACACAGTAACGTTGATCAGTTTACGCGTGACACACATCCTGTAGAATTTGTGGTTTAGTTTACACAAATATTTATTCCTTACTTCGCTTTTTGGACTATCCCGTTTCCTCTACGTTTACGCATTGGTTTCAGTTTCACTTGTTACTGCAAATACTTCCTCACTCTGCATGATTACAAATAAACCACGAATGAGAAGCCTGTGCTGGATGTAGTTGCGCAGAGATGAAGGAGCGTTTAACGTTTTTGGAGTGAAAAATTACATATGACTGCCATGGCCTCTACGCTCGGCCACTGTTGACTGGTGCGGACAAGCTGTCCAGGTAGGCTGTGCTCAGCACACGTCGCATTTTGTGCTCGATTACTCCGTCATGCAAAACTAGCCCGCGCCCAACATCGTGACAGTCTACACAACGCACGTCGCGACCTACTACATGATTTCAGCGCCGCCCTGCTCCTACAGCTAGTTGTGACGTTCTGTTCTACGCGAAACCGTTTAGTATTCCACAGGAAAAGAATTGGGATTTGGTTTGGCTGTTCGAACTAATAAGGCTAGAAAAAGCCGTGAGAAAGCTGTGGGTAAAGAAATGGCTAATGCAATGGACCAAATGCACCTACGCTTTGTTACTTACGGATCTGAGACCCGAAGATTATCGGAATTATTTAAGAATGGATGAAAAATGCTTTTCTGAGCTCCTGAACGTCGTCAAACGATAGCCACGTACGATTTCTAGCCACTGGCAGAATTTACGAGGACCTCAGATTCAGCGCAATTAATCCCCACAATTATTATCTAAAATGATTCTTGAAATCTGCAAGGTGATTCATAGTTACTTTAGGAAATATTCGTGATAAAGCAGAAGCGAAATGAAAAATTCTGTTCATATAAACTTTACGAATTTATGTTCGTATGTGATAATATTCCCTGTAAGTTCAAGAAACTCATTTCAGATAAGAATGACGCCTGCAAATGGCGGCGGCGCATATTATGTAATAAATTCAGCAACGTATTCATAAGACATGAAGCACTTAACAGTTGTTAGAACTTAAGAAAAATCCTTCACTTTGCTCTTCATAGCAGAAGGGGTGACGATAGGTTGGATTTTTGTAACACTTCTTATAATGAACCAAGTGGATTTCATGAATAAAAATCCGTGAACTGTCTATAATTCGGTTTTTAGTTCTCACCATCGATACGTATTGGAAACGAAATAACAATCCAATCTGTCTATCTAAGGTTATCTGACGTCATTTCCGGTGGGTATTGGCAGCAAAGCCAAGAAACAGACAGACGACTAACGGTTATTCACAAAAGTGTGTGTTTTATTTTCTCTGTTTGCCATACGATACTACTACGGATTCGTTAAAAATGAAAGAAGCACTTCATTTCGTACCCCTCTATTGCTATACTGCTGGCACGGCATGTCCCACAGACATCTGAAGACTCGAAAACTTTCCAGAATTTCTGTCAAAAATTTCGTCTGCCTCGCACACTGCCATGTTAGCCAAATTCAGAGTACACTGAACCCCGCGCGTAGTCACTCAAGAGGAACTGTTGTCGGGCGGCTTGCACGACAGATTACACAATTTGTACAGTGAATGGGGTCGCGGGGAGGATTTCCGTTATTTCCCTAAATTGCGTACTGAAAATGTCGGGATGGTTCCTGTGAAAGGGGACGGCCGACTTCTTAGTCCACCCTCCCATAGTCCGAGCTTGTGCTCCGTCTCTAATGGCCTCGCTGTCGACAGCACGTTAAACTCTAACCTCCACCCCCCAGCTACGAAATTGGAATTAATTGTTGTCGAGATCTATGGAACCACAATTTGTCCACGTAAGTTGGTGTCACTAAGAACCTGTGCTCCATACTTTGGAAACAATTGTCCACTTTTCATCCGGAAGTAATTAAAATTAGCGCCAGAACGAAAAGATTTATCCAGCTGCGCTGGCTATCAAGGACCAGGCGAAGGAAACAAAGGCATCTCAGCGTCGGCAAGCAGGAAATACGGATTTGTCATCGATTTAGGGTCTAAATGAACAATAGCTGCGTATACAAGGTTCCTACACACACACACACACACACACACACACACACACACACACACACACACACACACACACACACACAAAGAAACAAACACACGCACACCAATTTATCGGATGACAGAATGACCAAATTGGTCGCAGCCTACACACGTCCGAACCGACTGTACTCTGAAGACAAAAGAAACAGGACGGTACTATAATCGCAGTTATTTTCGTTTGTTTTACGAGATCCCGCCTGGTTTTTCACAGAAATAATAACGGGGTTTGCATTGGCTGTTTTAAAGGTAAGAAGGGAAAAAGGGAAAAGCAGAAAGAAAGCTGTGGGCAAAGAATTGGGCAAAGAAGTGGCCAATGCAAAGTAAGAAATTCACCCATGTTCAGGCTGAGAGCTTATAATTTTTCTGATTATTTAAGAAGGGGTGAATCATGCATTTCGGAGCTGCTGGACATCATAGACCCATTCTTAAGGGAAAAATAACAGTCCTGAGGTGTACTAAACTCCCAGGAGAGACTGTTAGCTGTATTACGATTTCTCGCCACTGGCGGCAGATCTAAGATACAGTACTGTCATCCCGCTACAATTATTAACTAACATTGTTCCTGAAACGTGCAACATGATATATAGTTGACAGAGGTAATAAATCATGATAAATTAAAATAAAACAAAAGACGTTCATGAAAACGTTATTAATGTACTCACGGATGTAGTACAAAAGATGACCTGCAAATTTCGGAATCTCAATTCATATTTGAACAAAAAACTACACGTGAGGGCGTCGCGCATCATCTAGTAATACAACAGATACGTAAGAAATTAAACATTTAGCGACTGTTAGAATTGTTGGGTTGGGTTGTTTGGGGGAAGAGACCAAACTGCAAGCTCATTGGATTAGGGAAGGAAGTCGGCCGTGCCCTTTCAAAGGAACTATCCCGGAATTTGCCTGGGGCGATTTAGAGATATCACGGAAAACCTGAATCAGGATGGCCGGACGCGGGATTGAACAGTCGTGCTCCCGAATGAGAGTCCAGTGCGCTAACCACTGCGTCAACTCGCTCGGCCTTAGAATTGTAATAAATAAATACAAATTAAAGATCCCACACTTTGGTCTACAGGGAAATTAAAATCTAAAAACAGAAATAAAGAAGATCGATAGACAATCTCGTGTTGCATATAGAGAAACCATTATGGATTCGTTAAAAAATGAAGGGCCTCATTTCTTGCATCTCTATTGTTATACTCCTCGCACGATGTGTCTCGAAAACATCTGCAGTCTTTGAATTTCTTTAAAAACTCTGTCCTTAAGGTTTCGTCCGCCTCGGACGTCGAAATGTATACTACAACAGTATTTAACTCCGAGAGCTGTGTCAGAATAGGAGTTTTACTCATGCGGTTGGCACGATCGCGCTACACACGACAATTTCTTGGGTCGGTTGTCGACTGGTCGGAGGCGCCCGACATCCCGACAACGAAAGTTCGTCGGGCGGTCAGTCAAAACACCGACACACAGCCAATTTGTCAGACTGTCGGTTGGCGGGGCACCTCGAGAGGCGCTGCTATCGAGTCACGTGATCTGCCTGACGGCTGCAACGGATGATACGAACAGCTGAGGCTTATTCGTCTTACTTGATTACCATACTGCACATCAAAGTATTGTGGCGTTGTTTTGTTGTCTGCACAGACTTTTGGAGGGGGGAGGGGCGAGTTGTCGTCGTCGTCGTTTGGAGGGGGGCAGTAGTTGTCGTCGTCGTCGTCGTTTGGAGGGGGCAGTAGTAGTAGTAGTTGTTGTTGTTGTTTGGAGGGCAGTTTTCGAGTGGCGAGAGGAGGAGGAGGAGGAGGAGGAGGAGGAGGAGGAGGAGGAGGAGGAAGAGTAGTTGCTTTCGAGTGGCGAGAGGAGGAGGAGGAGGAGGAGGAGGAGGAGGAGGAGGAGGAGGAGGAGGAGGAAGAGTAGTTGCTTTCGAGTGGCGAGAGGAGGAGGAGGAGGAGGAGGAGGAGGAGGAGGAAGAGTAGTTGCTTTCGAGTGGCGAGAGGAGGAGGAGGAGGAGGAGGAGGAGGAGGAGGAAGAGTAGTTGCTTTCGAGTGGCGAGAGGAGGAGGAGGAGGAGGAGGAGGAGGAGGAGGAAGAGTAGTTGCTTTCGAGTGGCGAGAGGAGGAGGAGGAGGAGGAGGAGGAGGAGGAGTAGTTGCTTTCGAGTGGCGAGAGGAGGAGGAGGAGGAGGAGGAGGAGTAGTTGCTTTCGAGTGGCGAGAGGAGGAGGAGGAGGAGGAGGAGGAGGAGTAGTTGCTTTCGAGTGGCGAGAGGAGGAGGAGGAGGAGGAGGAGGAGGAGGAGGAGGAGGAGTAGTTTCTTTCGAGTGGCGAGAGTAGTAGTAGTAGTAGTAGTAATAGTAGTTGCTTTCGAGTGGCGAGAGTAGTAGTAGTAGTAGTAATAGTAGTTGCTTTCGAGTGGCGAGAGTAGTAGTAGTAGTAGTAATAGTAGTTGCTTTCGAGTGGCGAGAGTAGTAGTAGTAGTAGTAGTAGTAATAGTAGTTGCTTTCGAGTGGCGAGAGGAGTAGTAGTAGTAGTTGCTTTTGAGTCGCGAGAGTAGTAGTAGTAGTAGTAGTAGTAGTAGCAGCAGCTTTCGAGTGGCGAGGAGTTTTGCATCAAGTTAACAGACATGGTAGGTTAACTCTGATATTTCTTGTAAATTGTATTTTGCAGGGATGTTATGTTTTAAGAAAATTTCAGTGTTCCTATTTTAGTTGATGTTCTTGTAAACATGTTATTCATAGAAAATGAAAATGGCCGATATTTAGATATTTCACTCATTAAAAGTTATCTAATACAACTTGTATAATAGCTTGCTCTTTGCAAATTTTTTTTTACAGTAAACACTGGACATTTTACATTATTATTTTGCCTGTGTTCGACTCGATAGATGTTTGTTTTTCTTTCGTCAGCCGTGGCTGTGCTGTTTATTTTTGCATTAGAGGTTTTCCTTCCGTCATCTGACTTCAGATTTCGTATCCATCCGACCCAAAAAGCTCCGGGAGAAGAGTATGAGAATAAAAGTTTGGAAACCCACCAAACGTCACATAATACTTTTCCAGAATTTACACAAAGAGGACAGGGAATGCATATTAAATTCGTTGTCTGTGATAAGGAAATTTACGAGCAGGTCATTGCTTCCTGCAGTGGGAGAAGTTGTGTGTGTTATGTTTCCAGCAATATTTCGACCAATAACGGACGATTCTTTCTATTAATTTAGAGTGTTTTCTCGTTGGTATTTGGCCGTCGTTAGATAGTGGTTGGTAGGTGTCGTCGACATCTGTTTACCATTGTTGGTCATATTTTTGTACTATGTCTGGAGTGTTTTCGTTTGTTTTACTGTGGCCTTACTGTTAGATATTGTAAGTGAAGGTTTACGTAACGGGTTTTTACGATTTCAGTGTGTTTGTTTTTGTCACTATGGGCTTTCTTTTTTCTGCCATAATGACCAAGTGAAATATGCGCTATCAGTTTTCGGAGATGTGTGTGGGTATCTGGTATCGAGGGTTTCGTTCGAGCAATACTGGTCAATCGAAGTTACAATGCCACTGGTTTTTGTTTTGCGTATTTGGATTGTGCTTACTGTGCAGAATTTCGTGTGCTAGATTTTTGGGTTAATATTGGTCAGGAAAGGTGATTATTCTTACAGTCTTTTGTCCCCACCGAGAATTTCTACTTCTCGTGGTTGGCCTGTTAATTTGAGCTTTTAGTAGTCATTATTGCGCATGTTAGTTTGTTCGCGGATGCAATGAGTGGCACTATGAGGGACATATTCTTTATGCTTGAAACCCAGATTGCCGGTATTTTCTTATCATGAGTCAAAGCAGACAGGTGGGATCGCAACCTTTCGGTGATCCCGTAAACAGTGCTATACATTTTGTCATCTACTGAACTCACTCTGTGTTGTAACTCGATGAATTGCATCCATTCTGATTCCGTTGTAATGAACAGTAGAACTATACTGGTACATGACAGAATGTGTGTATATCCTGTTACTTTAAGCACAAGGTTTGCAGTTGTAGTTCAGGGGTTATACGTTCTCGTGTTCTATAACTTGCAAGTAATAGGTTGGAGTGAATTTAACGGTTACTGCTCTACTAGATTGAAGGTATGTTCTAGACATTCAAGAAAACGGAGGAGGGATGGAAGCGACTGTCGATTTACTTCGATACACAGCTCTCAAGGGACTTGTTCGGTGAGTTCATAATGAGTAGAAAGATAGTGCACATCAATTTTTTTTCCTTTCATTGGAACTTTGAAGGAAGGATCTGTCTTAGGAAAAACGTGAACCTAAAAGGGGAAAAATAAAACACCTCACGGTACACCAAATAAAATTCTTAGAATCTTAGCAATATGCCAGAATGCCTCACATGAAGTGAAAGAAGCCCAGTATTTTGTTCTGATGTTGGAAGAGTCAAAAGGGTTTTTCGGAAACTGAGAAAATATAGTCATTCGGTACTATTTAGGTGGTAACTTATACGAAACGCTCCTAGTCTTCGAACCTGTAAAACCTTTGTTGCTTATTCTTCGTCGGCCTACATTAAGAAAGAACTACCAACCCTAATTTAGTTTTCTGTTGCATAATCACATGGAGCTGCACCTACCAGTGATTTTCATGGACGTATTCAAGCTGTTTTAAGCAAAGAAATCCCACAAGCTACCTACACAATCATCCTTTAAAGGATGTGGCTGTTGCCTGTTACGATCTTTCAAACTAACTCATACCCATCTTTTCCCAGGCCTTCTAATATCTCCCATTCTGCTTGTAGTTCACAATCGAATGAGGAATTCTGTGATCTGGAATTCCCTTGAGTTGTTTGCTCCCAATCTTCACGATATTTTTTTTTTTAACTTTTTCATTCATGCTGTGAATGTATGTGTTCTAATTCTTCGTTTTTAATCATATCTTGTGCAGCCCCTGTCTTTCTTAGGAACCCCCATCTCGTTTACCACAAAAAAAAGAAAAAATTACAACTTTAGATTGTTTAGGACAACACCGGAACCGCCGTTACTTTATAGAATATCACGACTGTTTCTTTTTATGCTTTATAGGCCATTGTTCTGCTAGCGGCGCCACAGAGACCTTGAAATTTCTGTATTTTATTTTCAATGTCAGTGTCCAAATCAAAACTTACAGCGCAGCCTAAATAAGAGTTGAGACACTTGTTCTAAAACTGAATTATCGGAAACAGTTTTTGACCTGACTGGCGATTTTCCTTAGAATGCCATTTTTGTTTTGTTACTAGTAATTCTGAAGATGTATTTCCTTTCAGCTGGTATATTGATCTTTGTTAGCTGATACACTGGTCTTTGGAGGCCAGTCTGAAATACATTCAGATATTGATCATTCGTTTCGTTAATTCCTTTGTTTACTTTACATTTGCGATAATGTCACTGTAGTATTAAAAAAGATAGGTGGCAGTCCACATTCTTATCTAACGCCTTGGTTAATAATTATTTCTTCTAATCGATTCCTGTGTTTATTGCAATGTATGTGCTATTGTAAAGACTTTTCACTACCTCTGTTAGGTGATACGTATATCAATGTTCGGACATAATCTTCCATAGGCTATCACGGCTCACACGTCCAAAGGCCTTGTGAACATCGATAACACGATATGGGTTTCTACATTAAATTGTGTGTTTTTCCGATGTCTTATTACAACCGCAATGACTGTGCATAAACGACCTATAACCATTATGTTCTTCAGAAGTAATAGTTTCTGAAACATTCTGCATGCGGTTATTTATCTATCTGTATAATTTGTAGCCAGTGTTTGGAAGACTTACGCCGCGATAGTTCCTACAATCACTGTGTTTCCCTTTCCTGGAAAGAGATCACTTCTGCTATGTACCAATTGTCTGGGGATCTTGCATTTCGACCAACACTCCATTAATTCTTAAGTCTTATTTAGTGGTAACCCTCCATATTTAATTAGCTCTGCATGTATTCCATCTATGTTTTTTTCCTGCATGTCATGCCTTTCAAAACGTGTTGCTCGTCCGTAGTAAATGCATCTACTGATTCATTGTACATACTTTCTCGAGTGTTATTTACAGCCTTCAGTGTACAACACAGATCTGTATAATTGACCCATTGATTATTGAGTACAATGTTCAGTGAGGCAGCGTCTTTTTCTCCCTTGTTGAGGGCTTTCACGACCTCGTATGCACATTGCTGTATGCCATGTTCATCGTGTTCTAAGACTTATGAATGGGTCCCGTGACGGTTGGTGTACTTTGCACAGCAATTGTTGGGCAGCATTCTGCTTTATTTCGTACGTCTGCAAACTTTCTGACGTTTTAATCTGTAGAAACTTCAGACATGCAGTGTGTTTCTTTAATCGCTTCTTTAATTTCTGTGTTCCAAATTAAGTAGTTTCCCCACCCGTTTTCTTCTTTCTACCAAGTGCTTCTTGGGCTTCTTCAATGATCCGGTTTTGATATTTCATTCTATATCGATGTGTTTATTGACTGGTAATAAAGCAATCTTTCATTGGAGTCAGTACTGATGAAGTTTCCTAATACTGTATTCCGACAACTCGTGGTGTGGTTACTTTAGGAGTTTGTCTCCTATTTTGGCAGTAGCCTTATCTTACTGAGTAGATGGAAGTGGTCACTACCTACGTCTCGTCCTCTATAAACATGTGTATCTCACATCAGATTCTTCATTGTATCATTAATCAGAGTGTAGTCAATCACAGACAATCTTCGTGCACTTCATGTAAACTTGTTACTGTGTCTAAAATGTCCTAGTAATTTTAAAATTGTTGGAGACAACCGTGCGTAGTTCATTTCCATTATTATCAATCGTCTTTTCTCCAAATAAGCCTGATATTACTGGTGTAGGTACATTTCCAACTCTTGCATTAAAATCACCAGCGATGGTCTCTTGTTGATTTTTATTCACTTTGAGGATCATCCTTTCCTCCTCTGGGCTGTAGACAGCTTTTACTGTTAGGTGATCTCTTGGAATATGAAATCTGACTCATTATTTATGAGAAATTCACGAATCTGCCCTCTCCACTTATCGTTGACAAATTGCCACTCCAGCCCTAGCTCGTTTTCTTTGTGGGACGCCACTGTAAGCTATCGTGTAGTCCGTCAGATCTTTTGTTTCTCTTAGTTTCTGTTGTTGCAGTGTATACCTCCTTCCTGCGCACTTGGTTTAACTAGTTTTCTGTGTTGGTCAGTCCTCTAACATTCCACATTGCGAAAGACACACCATCTGCGCACGTTAAGTCACGTGATGGGGCTGCCACCTCTTGCTTTATTTTCTGTCGGGGTTGTCTGGCTTGGGAAGCTGGGTGCACAGCGCCTCTAGGGCCCTCCCTGCCCTATGTATGAACCATAACAGTCTCAGTATGGTGAAATGTCGGCCATAGATATTTTGACACTGCAGTACTGTTTTTGCGAGTGATTCGGCAGCACATTTAATTTTTGATTCAAAAATGGGAATGAAGATTTCTGAAATAGAATTTAAAAAGCGACACTAAATGTGTCTGTCAGTATGGTTCATGAATGGCTTTGAAGTTGACAATTTAACTCTGCTGAACATTCAGGCAGAAAATTCGGAACGAGCTGCAGAAGCATCAACATTTAGTGCAGAATTTTTCATTTGTCTGTTCACAAGTTTTCTAGAAAAGTGTAAGTTACTACCAAATTCCCTTCAGGGGTTCGACTGTTACATTGTTGCTATAATTTTATCAGTAGGAGTAAATGAGATTAGGTTAAAAATAATGAGTGGATCAGTATCAGGTTTCACTTATGAATGGGAAGAAAATGGTGGGTAGATGTGGCAACAAAATAGGTGCTGATATTCCCACAGGTTCATGTTCTTTTGAATGGTTACGAAGTTGCCAAAACGTCTTGGGGAATATGTAGGTGAAATGGCGAATAAAAATGACCTTTCAAGATTTCTCTGTCAGTTGGGTGTGTGCATGGATACTGGATTGCACGGCAGGGATCACGAGGTGTGCCCACAGTAGCGACCAGCACCGCCGGCGTCGAAGTGGACCCGGACAGCGCTCAGCAGCCCGGGATTGCCAATACGTTCTGTGTTGTAATTGCGTTTCCGAGCGAAAACAAGGTTGCTTGCGTCAATGTGAATTTTTATTAATGACTAGTGATTGAATACAGAGTTGCGGCGTAATTGTCGGCGTGTTGAGGGATTTTTAGAGTAAGTTCTTCAGTGAAAAATAATGATTTGCTACGCGCCGTAGAAGCGGTGAGACAAAAAGAAAACAGACAAGTGCTTGAAACTTGCAGATTCGCTTCCAGTTCAAAATGCTCTTTGGGTTGCGATTACGGAAGAGATTCGAAAAGAACTGTTGACTACTCGTTCTAATTGCAGGTAGAGTGATGCTGTTCCAATTCTAAATCTATCCACTGCTGATTCAGGACGTAGTACTGATCCTAATAATGAGAGAAATATTCCGACACAAAAATGGAGCTACCACAAGGAATTAGAAAATATTTTACAGGAAAACTGAAGTAAATTAACGACTAACGAAGAAATTGCTACTAGACAAAACGTTAACCACGAAAACCCACTGCTGTGTGACTTAATGCGTGCCTACGCTAGTAATTAGAAATTATGAAAATAGAAACATGCTCTACAGACAAAAGAATACAGGGTACAGCACTGAGTTACGGAAATTAAATCATGTTCAAAAAGTGATTCAGGGCTCTTTCTGTATCAACTGTTTATGGAAGCACAGCGTACTAACTGGTCACTTGAAGATATTGCATAGGATGCGGATTTACGTTGCCTATCTTATATAACGTTAGCTTTTCTCTGATCTTTCGTGGAATGTTTCACAAGGGCACGCATTTTCTTCAGAATTAGAGCTATCAACAGGAAAAATGCTATAATAGTAAGTGAACTGAGAGAAGACAAAACTGAAAAATGAAAGGTTATGTTATAACCTTCCGCAATAGCGAAGAAGCTTAATACAGTTATGGTTTAAAATGACAATATAGGGGTTTTCTCCGTACCACAGATTTGGGGTCTAAGGCTGTGTGAGCCTTTTTTTAAAATCTTTATTCATCAAAAAGATTAGTGGGTCCTGTCCGCGGGTTGTGCTCTTGCGGTAGCGTTCTCGCTTCCGCGCACAGGGTCCCGGGTTCGATTCACAGCGGGGTCAGGTATGTTGTCTGCCTCGAGATGACTGGGTGTTGTGTGTTTTTCATCATAATTTCATTCTAATTCACTCCCAAGTCGCCGTAGTGGCGTTAAGGAACTTGCGGCGGCCGAACCGCCCCGCGAGGGGTCTCCCGGCCACCAGTGCCGTACGCTCATAATTGGGTCCTAATTACATACAATGTACTGATTATCAAGCAGCATTTACTATTCTTTTATCTACTAAATATTAACTACAGGATGGAAAGCTAGCTACTCTCTGTTCAAGCCTACTGTTGAACCTACTATGCTAACTACTCTGCCAAGCAACGTCCTGCAGCGTTAGAAATGTTCCAGCAAATTACTAACCTCTCTTGGCCGTGTCCACTGAGCTAATCCCAGTGGGCGTGCCCTTTGCACTGGGCTGGCCTTAACTGGAATTCGCTGCAGGTCTTTCAAAATTATCCATAAAAACTATTTTCTACGAATGAATCCTAACTAGGCTCAAACAGTGTGCGGTGTCTAATTTGGCTAAGTTCACACCCACCCCCTAATTCAGGACGTGGCGGATTCCAAAGGTCACGGCGATCGTCCAGTCCGCGCCCCGGCGAAGTGGGATGGCTGCGGGATGTCGATTCATTGCTCGCCACTTACTCTCTCCCTTCGGTATTCATGCAGGACCTTGGTGGATACCTAGCTGCGAATGAGCACGAAGTGCCGGACGTGTGTCTTGTTACGTTGTATCAGGATAATCCCTGGGCAGCGTTTGGTATTCAAAGGACGTTTACATGGCCCATATTTCACGAGAGTGTGCACAATTGTTGCAAGAGTTTCGTACCTAGAGTCATAATTTATCGTTGACCAGAGGTGTGTCAAACTTCTGTATGAATCGTCTGTAGCCAAGCCCCGATGGATGATCAGTAACCCAGTTGTAAACTGGTACAGTCATGTCTTAGTACTGGTACCGCCAGTCCTCGTACCAGCTGCTTTTACGACATATTCAAGTGTTAATTTTAAACTGCTTTTCTGTTCCTGAAGTACAATATTCGTGTTCCACAGTCTCTAATGTAAAAGGTGTCCTCTATGACTTTTCTGAAAAATACAGTCTTCATTTAAAGGAATGTTTATCAGCCATTAGTGGGTGCTTTTGACAACTGGATAGAGATTGATAGGTGGGACTCAGCTGGTCGCTCTTTGGTTTCCAGACACACTGTGGTCAGGCTACTCTCGCATTGTGTGCCACCCTTATACCTGCATTACACCATAAATTAGCCCAAGATCTTTTGTAAAGGTCATGTACGAAGCTGACACATGAAACCCTTTAAAGTCCAATAAAATTCCTTAACGTTGGATTTGACATTTGGCGGGAGCTATCCATCGTTCAGGAATGACCAGCAGAGCAGTAGAAGTGTTAGGGCTGTGAAAGTGCATTGTACCATGATAGCACATTGCCTGATCCTTGCATGTCCCTGCAGCAAGTGTACGAATACAGCAGAAAGTGTAAGAGGCGTAACTATTTTTTTTTTAATTTCTTGGCTTTCGGAACGTGCACATACAGCCAACCAAACACAGGAAATGTTATTACAGTTGGTTTCGACAGTTCATGGAAGACGTTATTTGAATTCGTGTCCTGGTACGATGTAACAAGATTGGCAAGTATCGGATTCGACATGAAACAAGATTTACGATCAGTACACGAAAACGAGTGAACAGGACGAAAATCGAACACAAGATACACAGTGCTAGTATGCTATAAAAATTCTACTGGTAACAGAACAACTCGTCGTTGGTACACATTTGGGATATTGCCAGTCAGTCCACAATAATGACTAACAATGAAATGTTTTTTGTATGTTCTGACAATTGTTTCAAAAGCTTCGGAAAGACAATTGAATGTTTGTACAAGTCTAGAAGTTCTGTCTACACAGAACAGCAGAACAGTTAACAAGAACTAAAGTGTTATTACAGCCACACGCATTGATACACAAGTACACAGGCAAGTACACACAGAACGTACACAGTGACATGAATTTTGAGACTGAGCATTCCATATCCTGCAGAGTAGCAGATACAGTCGATTGAGCTTTGGCCTTCTGGCATTCTAAGTACATTAAGCATTAATTAGCAACTGGGAGCTATATTCTGATGCTGGCACTGTTGTCTAATTCGTACGGCAGGTTGTATGTTGCTACAGCGTTCGATGTTAACGGGCTTCGGAGGCTGACTGGGAACACATGACAAACAGCCCGAAGATTACGTCTAAGGAGGTTAATGTGATACGTGCCCGGAGTACTTCGTAGAAGTGAGTGGTTGGATGACAATTCTCGAGTCGATGCAAGTGTTTATTGAACTTCCAATGTTTAATTTTCTGCCGTACTGTAGTTGTGATACCCTGGAACACACTGAACTGTTGAATGAACTAACGTGTAGTGATCGCCTTTGATTTTCGACGTCTGCTACCATTCCTCTTACCAGTCCACAGACAACCGATTCCTGAGCATGGGTATCGTATCTTTGAGAGGGAGCTAATCATATATATAGTAGCTCCATTAGCTGCATGCCTCGGTACTTGCTTTGCACGGCCGTCTACTTGTTTAATTCCAGGTATCCAAGAGTGGCCTTTCACCGACGCCCTCACGATGTTGCGACAGTTTTCTGCTCCCGAAACAACGTTTGCAACTGCTGCGACTGTGGGGTTGGTACGACAGTTATGATCGTTTCAAATCCGTGATGCAGGCTGCCTGCTGTCTACGTCTGTGTGGAAAGAACGGCTTCCAAAATGTTGGTAAGGAAGCTCCGGTGGGTTCTTTCTTACGTTTTTCGCCTAGGTTAGAAAATGAAGGCACTACCTACAGCTACCCAGCAACTTTATCTACAGATGGTGAATGTTGGTAAGGAAGCTTTCTGCAGTTCCTTCCATACGTTTTTCGACTAGCGTAGAAAATAAAGGTGGTATGTACAGCAACGTATGAATTACTGGGGCTGTAGTAAATGACTGATGACCTTTTGCTAAGCTCTTCCATCCTACATGTACCTTGGTGCAGGGATTGGATGTGCTAACCTTGGATGAGTTGCCACACGTTATTGAAGTACTTTGGTTGTTTGTGCGGCCTACAACTTACTGGAGTCCGGCAGTAATATCTCATCGTTGCACTACATAATGAATCTTCTTCCTCCTGAGACATTACTTTTATTTATAGACATAACCGATACCATATATAATAAATTTCTCATAGGTTAAAACTATCAGCTGTCTCATTACAAGAATTCATTTTATTTTATATATGTTGTATGTCAGGGTAACATGTATAAAAAAAGATTGTGTCACGATTGGTAGCAACAGTTAAAATGGCTCTTTTTGGAAATTATTAGAAATTACAAAATTTGTGGCGTACTTAAAATTCGCATTTATTGCACAATCTAACACTATTGACGTCTGGATTAATTTATGGAATGATATTTTAGTGATGATATTTTAGTGATGATTCTTCTTTTGTTTTGCCAACTACTTTGTTAAGCCTTTGGCGTATTGTGGGTACCGCAGAGAACCTAAGGAGTGGTGGGCATGTCTGATGGAAACGCATGTATTTTGTTGACCTTGTAAGCGACAATGTATTTATTGGTTTAACATGGGAGTATGTGTGATTTAGAAGAATGGTATAAAATAGAAGGAGGTTCATAGCAAAAGGAAACTGTTCAACAGTTATTTTCTTTTCACGAACCTAAGAAATCGAAATTTTTAGCTGCAAGAAAGTAGATTTAGACAGGACAGCTATCTACAACAACGAGATAATCAAGGTAAGTAAAAAATGGCTCTTCTGTTATCTCACTTTTCCAAAATTGTACAAAGAATGGTGATTTGTGGGAGGGTGAGATTACAACTACCAGTCGTACCGTAATTTTTCACATACGTGTTCTCCCTTGGAGCCCACGTTACAAGGACATCGTACTGTCAACGGACAGGTGTTATCCCTGATGGGTTACTGTAAAGTGATGTGTCTACACATCATTTTTCATTGCTAGTTCAAGTATTAGTAACTAGATATCTTTCAGGCAGTTTTTTTTTTTTTTTTTTTTTTGTTTGTGGTTTTGGGGCGCAAAACTTCTATGGTCATTAGCGCCCAGCCCGTGACGTAGAAAAAAGGAAAAAAACGAAATTGAAAATCAGCAGCAATGGGAACAAAGTCATAAAATTTGAGAAACTAAAGGCAGAAGGAATGCATAAAAATCCACTACAGAAAGGGGTTGGTTGTCCCCCAAAAAAAGGCTTCAAATGACTGACGTCATTTCACTGTCACTAATAAACTGTAGAACGCGATCAGCTGAGCGCGTGTCATCTGCTAAAATCGACGATAGATCAGGCGATAGCTGTAGACGGGAGCTTAACGGATTAAAATAGGGGCATTCAATTAAAAGGTGTCTGACCGTCCACAGCTGAGAGCAGTGGGGACAGAGTGGGGGAGGATCACCGCTTAAAAGATGTCGATGACTAAAAAGACAGTGCCCTATCCGGAGTCTAGCTAAAATTACCTCCTCCCGACGACGCGTTCGGGAGGAAGAGGTCCAAGCGCAAGGAAGGGCTTTCACTTCCAGCAATTTATTGTGGGGAATTGTTGACCAATGCACATGCCATAAATGAGCAACTTGGCGACATAAACCGCTCCGTAGATCGGTAAACGGAAGAGACTGAATAGCTGGCCGAGGAAGAGAGACTGCAGCCTTGGCCGCTATATCGGCCGCCTCATTTCCACAGATACCAGCGTGTCACGGGAGCCAGAGGAACGCCACTGAGACGCCCCCCAGGTGGAGCAAGCGCAGACAGTCCTGAATCCGGTGGACCAGAGGGTGCACAGGGTAAAGAGCTTGGAGACTTAGGAGAGAGCTGAGGGAATCTGAGCAGATTACGTACTGTATCCGCTGATGGCGGCGGATGTAGTGGACAGCCTGGAGAACAGCGTAAAGCTCCGCAGTATAAACCGAACACTGGTCGGGAAGCCGAAAGTGATTTGAGGTGTCGCCAACAATATAGGCACTCCCTACACCTAACGATGTTTTCGAGCCATCGGTGTAAATAAATGTGGCTTCCGTCATTTGTGCACATAGAGCAGCAAATGCCCGACGGTAAACAAGTGTAGGGATACCATCCTTGGGGGAGTTGTCTTGTGACAACCAGAGCGACAGCACCAGCAGCAGCGAGTACTGTTTGTATAAAGCGTTTATTTTGCATTTTGTTTACGACCTTCCACTAAGGAAGGGGTTCTATTTGTGTTTATCTGCTCTGCATAGTAACTAACAGTTCTTGATAAAACTTTACGTAGTTTTCGTGTTAGATTTCTTAGTGTTTTCTTGATCGTTTAGAACAGAAAGCGCCCTAAAACCGTCTTTTGTTTGTTTCGCGGCCGTTAGCCACTAGTCACTTGAATCAGCAGTTGTCTTGTGACAGCCAGAGCGACAGCACCAGCAGCAGCGAGTACTGTTTGTATAAAGCGTTTTTGTACTTATTTGCTGCGCTTAGCTTTTAAATAGTTTTTCTGGGAAAACCTAGCGTAGTTTTCGCGTCTCGTATTTCAGTGAGTGTTTCTTGATTATCAGAGTAGCTCATCAGAAGATTATCTTGGGAATTTGTCACCGTATAGAGTAGGGTAAACATAGTCATGTGTAGGGACTGTGGTTGTTGTGAGCGGACGCAAGGAGAATTGGCCACTCTTCGGGGGCAGGTGGAGGCTTTGTTAGGCTCATCGAGCTCGAGGCGCAGGCGTCGGCTCGTAGTGGCGTTGGGGCAACTGTGGTGAGACCTATGCCTACTTCGGTGGCCTTGGAATCACATGGAACCCCTGATGTCGCTGCGTCTTCCGGCAGTGAGCATCTTACCGGTCAGCCATCACTCCAGGGTGAATGGCGGACAGTGGTGGGCTCGCGCGTGCCTGGCCGAAAGGCGAAGGGGGGATCTGGCCGCGTGGCAGCTGCCTTACCCCTTTCCAACAGGTACGGGGTGCTTCCTAGTGGTGATGACATCGTTTCCGAGCCACCACAGGGTGCCTCGCCTGTTGGGCCAGTGGCCGATTCTCCGGCAAGGTCCCGACAGTCACAGAGGGCGGGCCTATTAGTTATAGGGAGCTCCAACGTTAGGCGGGTTATGGAGCCCCTCAGGAAAATAGCGGGTAGGTCGGGGAAGAATGCCAGTGTGCACTCGGTGTGCTTGCCGGGGGGTCTCGTCCGTAATGTGGAGGAGGCCCTTCCGGCAGCTATTGAACGCACTGGGTGTGACCGGCTGCAGATAGTAGCACATGTCGGAACGAATGACGCCTGCCGCTTGGGTTCTGAGGCCATCCTTGGTTCCTTCCGGCGGCTGGCTGAATTGGTGAAGACAACCAGCATCGCACGCGGAGTGCAAGCTGAGCTTAATATCTGCAGCATAGTGCCCAGAGTCGATCGCGGTCCTCTGGTTTGGAGCCGTGTGGAGGGTCTAAACCAGAGGCTCAGACGACTCTGCGACTATAATGGTTGCAAATTCATCGACCTCCGTTATTGGGTGGAGAACTGTAGGGGCCCCCCTAGACAGGTCAGGCGTGCACTACACACCGGAAGCAGCTACTAGGGTAGCAGAGTACGTGTGGCGTGCACACGGGGGTTTTTTAGGTTAGAGGGACCCCCCCTTGGGCGAAACGATAAAATACCTGACGGCTTACCAGAGAGGACATTATCATCGTTGATAAAGAATGTCCGTCCTCAGAGACCAAAAACAGGAAAAGTTAACGTAATATTGGTAAACTGCAGGAGTATCCAGTGCAAGGTTCCTGAATTAGTATCTCTTATTGAAGGAAATAGTGCGCACATAGTATTAGGAACGGAAAGTTGGTTAAAACCGGAAGTGAACAGTAACGAAATCCTAGACACAGAATGGAATATATACCGCAAGGATAGGATAAACGCCAATGGTGGAGGAGTATTTATAGCAGTAAAGAATTCAATAATATCCAGTGAAGTTATTAGCGAATGCGAATGTGAAATAATCTGGGTTAAGTTAAGTATCAAAGGTGGGTCAGATATGATAGTCGGATGCTTCTATAGACCACCTGCATCAGCAACCGTAGTAGTTGAGCGCCTCAGAGAGAACCTGCAGAACGTCGTGAAGAAGTTTCGTGATCATATTATTGTAATAGGGGGAGACTTCAATCTACCAGGTATAGAATGGGATAGTCACACAGTCAGAACTGGAGCCAGGGACAGAGACTCTTGTGACATTATCCTGACTGCCTTGTCCGAGAATTACTTCGAGCAGATAGTTAGAGAACCAACTCGTGAAGCTAACGTTTTAGACCTCATAGCAACAAATAGACCGGAACTTTTCGACTCCGTGAATGTAGAAGAGGGTATCAGTGATCATAAGTCAGTGGTTGCATCAATGACTACAAGTGTAATAAGAAATGCCAAGAAAGGAAGGAAAATATATTTGCTTAACAAGAGTGATAGGGCACAAATCGCAGAATATCTGAGTGACCACCATCAAACGTTCATTTCTGAGGAAGAGGATGTGGAACAAAAATGGAAAAAATTCAGAAACATCGTCCAGTACGCCTTAGATAAGTTCGTACCGACTAAGGTCCAAAGCGAGGGGAAAGATCCACCGTGGTATAACAATCATGTACGAAAGGTACTACGGAAACAAAGAAAGCTTCATCATAGGTTTAAGAGTAGTCGAATCATAGCTGATAAGGAAAAGCTGAACGAAGCGAAAAAGAGCGTAAAGAGAGCAATGAGAGAAGCATTCAACGAATTCGAACATAAAACATTGGGAAACAATCTAAACAAGAACCCTAAAAAGTTTTGGTCATATGTAAAATCGGTAAGCGGGTCTAAATCCCCTATTCAGTCACTCGTTGACCACGATGGAACCGAAACAGAGGACGACCGAAGAAAGGCAGAAATACTGAATTCAGTGTTCCGAAACTGTTTCACTGCGGAAAATCGTAACACGGTCCCTGACTTCAGCCGTCGCACGGACGCCAAAATGGAAAATATTGAAATAAACGATATCGGAATTGAAAAACAACTGCTATCACTTAGTAGCGGAAAAGCATCCGGACCAGACGAGATACCCTTAAGATTCTACAGTGATTATGCTAAAGAACTTGCCCCCTTTCTATCAGCAATTTATCGTAGATCGCTGGAAGAACGTAAAGTACCTAGCGACTGGAAGAAAGCGCAGGTCGTTCCCATTTTCAAGAAGGGTCATAAATCAGATGCGAATAATTATAGGCCTATTTCGCTTACGTCAATCTGTTGTAGAATAATGGAACATGTTTTGTGTTCTCGTATTATGACGTTCTTAGATAATACAAATCTCCATCATAACCAACATGGATTCCGCAAACAGAGATCATGTGAAACTCAGCTCGCCCTATTTGCCCAAGAAATTCACAGTGCCGTAGACACTGGCGAGCAGATTGATGCCGTATTCCTGGACTTCAGGAAGGCATTTGATACGGTTCCGCACTTACGTTTAGTGAAAAAAATACGAGCTTACGGAATATCGGACCAGGTTTGTGATTGGATTCAGGATTTCCTAGAAGAAAGAACACAACATGTCATTCTTAACGGTTCAAAATCTGCAGATGTAGAGGTAATTTCGGGAGTACCGCAGGGAAGCGTGATAGGACCTTTATTGTTTACAATATACATAAATGACTTAGTTGACAACATCGGTAGCTCCGTGAGGCTATTTGCAGATGACACGGTTGTCTACAAGAAAGTAGCAACATCAGAAGACTCGTACGTACTCCAGGAGGACCTGCAGAGGATTAATGCATGGTGCGACAGCTGGCAGCTTTCCCTAAACGTAGATAAATGTAATATAATGCGCATACATAGGGGCAGAAATCCATTCCAGTACGATTATGCCATAGGTGGTAAATCATTGGAAGCGGTAACGACCGTAAAATACTTAGGAGTTACTATCCGGAGCGATCTGAAGTGGAATGATCACATAAAACAAATAGTGGGAAAAGCAGGCGCCAGGTTGAGATTCATAGGAAGAATTCTAAGAAAATGTGACTCATCGACGAAAGAAGTAGCTTACAAAACGCTTGTTCGTCCGATTCTTGAGTATTGCTCATCAGTATGGGACCCTTACCAGGTTGGATTAATAGAAGAGATAGACATGATCCAGCGAAAAGCAGCGCGATTCGTCATGGGGACATTTAGTCAGCGCGAGAGCGTTACGGAGATGCTGAACAAGCTCCAGTGGCGGACGCTTCAAGAAAGGCGTTACGCAATACGGAGAGGTTTATTATCGAAATTACGAGAGAGCACATTCCGGGAAGAGATGGGCAACATATTACTACCGCCCACATATATCTCGCGTAATGATCACAACGAAAAGATCCGAGAAATTAGAGCAAATACGGAGACTTACAAGCAGTCGTTCTTTCCACGCACAATTCGTGAATGGAACAGGGAAGGGGGGATCAGATAGTGGTACAATAAGTACCCTCCGCCACACACCGTAAGGTGGCTCGTGGAGTATAGATGTAGATGTAGATTGACATAGGTCTCTGAGCAAGTCGATCCGGGGACGGAGCCAAGGCGGTGCTGTACCCCAAGTTGTCAAGAAGGTTTTAGGAAAGCGGAAGGAAAGAGAATGGAGCAGTTGACGGAAGCGGACTCCCGGGGGTAGTAGGGAGGAGGAGCGGCCTGCATACCCGACATCAAAGGAGGCGTCGAAAAAAAGGTCATGGGCTGGATTAGCAGGCATGGAAGACAGATGGCTAGCATAACGACTCAGGACTGCCCGCCGATTGGACAGCGGAGGTTCAGCAGTCTCAGCATAAAGGCTTTCCACAGGGCTGGTGTAGAAAGCTCCAGATACTAAACGTAATCCACGGTGGTGGATAGAGTCGAGACGCCGAAGAATAGACGGCCGAGCAGAGGAGTAGACTATGCTTCCATAATCCAACTTCGAGCGCACTAAGGCGCGATAGAGGCGGAGAAGGACCACTCGGTCCGCTCCCCAAGACGTACCATTCAGGACACGGAGGGTGTTAAGGGAACGCAGACAGCGAGCCGAAAGATAGGAAACGTGGGAGGACCAGCACAGTTTTCTGTCAAACATAAGACCCAAGAATTTAGCGACGTCGGAAAACGGAAGGTTGACAGGACCTAGATGTAAGGAGAGCGGAAGAAACTTCTTACGTCGCCAAAAATTAACACAAACGGTCTTACTGGGTGAGAAACGGAAGCCGGTTTCGATGCTCCACGAGTGGAGGCGATCGAGACATCCTTGAAGACGCCTTTCAAGAAGGCTGGTCGGTTGAGAGCTGTAGTAGATCGCAAAATCGTCCACAAAGAGGGAGCCCGAGACATCAGGAAGGAGACAATCCATAATTGGATTAATGGCGATGGCAAACAGTACAACACTCAGCACGGAGCCCTGGGGTACCCCGTTTTCTTGGGAGAAAGTACGGGAGAGAGTAGTGTTCACCCGCACCCTAAATGTGCGCTCTGCCATAAATTCGCGAAGAAAAAGGGGCAGCCGGCCTCTAAAGCCCCAAGAGAACAGTGTGCGGAGGATGCCTGTCCTCCAACAGGTATCGTATGCTCTCTCCAGATCAAAAAATATTGCTACCATTTGGCGTTTCCGGAGAAAATTGTTCATGATATAAGTGGAGAGAGCAACAAGATGGTCAACGGCAGAACGATGCTTTCGGAATCCGCATTGGGCTGGTGTTAAAAGACTGTGGGACTCCAGCCACCAAGCTAAACGGTAATTCACCATACGCTCCAAAACCTTACAGACACTACTCGTGAGAGAAATGGGGCGATAGCTAGAGGGGAGATGTTTGTCCTTTCCAGGTTTCGGAACGGGAACGACAATAGCTTCCCGCCATCGCCTGGGAAAGGTACTGTCGGTCCAAATTCGATTATAAAGGCGAAGGAGGTAACGCAGGCTATGGGTTGATAAATGCAGCAACATTTGGACATGGATACCATCCGGTCCTGGGGCGGAGGAGTGAGAAGAAGAGAGTGCATGTTGGAGTTCGCGCATGGAGAAAACAGTATTGTAGCTTTCGCGATTTTGAGAGGAGAAAGCAAGATGTCGCACTTCCGCTGCACGTTTCTTCGGGAGAAACGCTGGCGGGTAATTTGAAGAGCTCGAAATCTCAGCAAAGTGCTGACCCAATGAGTTAGAAATTGCGACGGGGTCCACTAAGGTATCATGCGCGACAGTGGGCCCAGAGACCGGGGAGAAACTAGGCGCGCCTGAAAACCGTCGAAGCCGACTACAAACTTCCGAGGAGGGAGTGAAGGTGTTAAATGAGCTAATAAAGAATTTCCAGCTTGCCTTCTTGCTATCGCGGATGACACGACGGCATCGCGCACGGAGCTGCTTATATCGGGTACAGTTGGACAAAGTTGGATGGTGACGGAAAATGCATAGAGCACGTCGCCGCTCACGTATTGCGTCACGGCATGCCTCGTTCCACCAAGGAACTGGAGGGCGCCGGGGCAATTCGGAGGTGCGTGGTATTGAACGTTCCGCAGCTGTGAGAATAACGTCGGTAAAATGAGTGACCTCATCGTCGACGCTGGGAAAGCGACGGTCATCGAATGTCGCTAGAGACGAAAAAAGTGACCAATCGGCTTGGGCAAACTTCCAGCGTCGCGAGCGCATATATGACAGTTGAGGCTGCAGTCGAAGAACACATGGAAAGTGGTCACTCGAGTGTGTATCATCAAGGGCGAACCATTCGAAGCGCCGAGCTAGCGGAACAGTACCGACCGCAAGGTCCAAATGGGAGAAATTTGCCGTGGAGGCAGACAAAAATGTGGGGACCCCAGTGTTGAGGCAGACTAGATCCGCTTGGTGGAAGACGTCTAGCAATAGTGAGCCACGTGGACTAGGATGTGGAGATCCCCAAAG
The DNA here is from genome assembly GCF_023864345.2 of Schistocerca serialis cubense. Lineage (NCBI taxonomy): Eukaryota > Metazoa > Arthropoda > Insecta > Orthoptera > Acrididae > Schistocerca > Schistocerca serialis. The sequence continues at coordinate 62,301,785 of NC_064638.1, read as the reverse complement.
TGGGTGGTGGGCATTGAAGTCCACAACCAGCAAATAGGGGGGTGGAAGCTGATGAAGAAGATGAAGGAGATCAGCTCGTGCCATTGGTGTAGACGATGGAATGTATACCGTACAAAGAGAGAACGTGTAGCCAGAAAGGGAAAGACGGACGGCGACAGCTTGGAAGGAAGTGTTTAAGGGGATTGGGTGATAATGGAGAGTATCATGGAGCAGAATCATGAGTCCTCCATGGGCTGGAGTGCCTTCAACAGAGGGGAGGTCATATCGTACGGACTGAAAATGAGGGAGAACAAAGTGGTCATGGGGACGCAGCTTTGTTTCCTGAAGACAGAAGATGACCGCCGAGTAGGATCTTAAGAGGATCGACAATTCCTCCCGATTGACGCGAATGCCGCGGATATTCCAGTGGATAATGGACATAGGGTGAACAGAAAATGGAGGAACGTGACCAAGGGTGCTGTCAACTCAACGACTGCTCAGAGCTTGCGACCGACAGCATGGAATGGCATTCAGTCGAAGGCAGAAGATCCTGATCCATAGGTTGGTCAGGAGCAGCTCCTGCCACCAACGATCGGCCAGTTGACCGGCCACCAGCAGTGCGCCTCGGCGACACAGAAGATGGCCGAGGGCGATTTCCGCCAGGTGGTGCTGTAGATGGGACACGCCTTGGCGGAGAAGGAGAGGAACTGTGTTTCTTCGTAGCCTTCTTGGAGGTATGATGTTTAGATGAAGGAGGAACCGATGGTTGTGAAGTTGCAGTACGTAAATCTCTTCTCGAGAATGCTCTTTTTTCGAAGACTTGGCGTCTGACTTGGGCTCGAGATTTAGCAGAACCCGACGAAGGGTGAGCTATAGAGTGGGCAGGCGAAAGTGGTGAGGTTGAACGGGCGATCTTTGCGCTGGCCGATCTGACGACCGTGGTACTAAATGTGAGGTCGCAAGTCTGCGTGGCCGCCTCCGTTGTTGGCCGCGGAGAAGCAAGGACAGCGCTGTATTTTCCTTTCTGAGGCACGGTGGGCTGTCGACTGGCGAGTAACTTTCGAGCAGCAAAGGTCGACACCTTTTCCTTCACTCTTATTTCCTGGATGAGCTTTTCGTCCTTAAAAACGGGGCAATCTCGAGAGGAAGCAGCGTGGTCACCCATACAGTCGATGCAGCAAGGGGATGGAGGTGGACAAGCACCCTCATGGGCATCCTTGCCACACGTAACACATTTGGCCGGATTGGAACAGGACTGGCTGGTGTGATTGAACCGCTGACATCGATAGCAACGCGTAGGGTTAGGGACATAAGGGCGAACGGAAATTATCTCATAGCCTGCTTTGATTTTTGATGGGAGTTGAACTTTGTCAAATGTCAAGAAGACAGTGCGGGTTGGAATGATGTTCGAGTCAACCCTTTTCATAACCTGATGAACAGCCGTGACGCCCGGGTCAGACAGATAGTGCTGAATTTCTTCGTCAGACAATCCATCGAGGGAGCGTGAATAAACGACTCCACGCGAGGAATTTAAGGTACGGTGCGGTTCCACCCGGACAGGGAAGGTGTGGAGCAGAGAAGTACGCAGCAATTTTTGAGCCTGGAGGGCACTGTGTGTTTCTAACAACAGGGTGCCATTCCGTAATCTGGAACAAGACTTCACAGGACCCGCAATTGCGTCGACACCTTTCTGAATAATGAAAGGGTTGACCGTGGAAAAGTCGTGACCTTCGTCAGACCGAGAAACAACAAGGAACTGTGGCAACGATGAAAGAACCGTCTGTGGCTGAGACTCAGTGAACTTACGTTTGTGAGCAGACATAGTGGAAGGTGAGGAAACCATTGCGGAAGAATCCCCCATGATTACCGGCGTCTCCGATGGCGCGCTCCTCCCTTGTGGGGGCCCTCACCGAGGGCACACCCGCCTTAGGTGATTGTTCACACCTCAGGTCACACCTCCCGACAAACGGACGGAGGGACCAATCGGCACTTTCGGAAGGTATCAGCTCGGGTATTCACCCCTCCCTGGGCCTGGCCGTTACCAGGGGGTACGTACGTGTCCTACCTGTCTACCCGGGGCGGGGAATTACGCGTTACCCCGTCACCGGCTACGCATGGAAGTGCGTGGGTCGGCCTTCAGACACGCACAGGGAGGAAAAAAGAGAAAGGGAAAGGAAAGAAAAGGGGGTCTCAAATGCCGCAGCGGAGAAAAGGGCAAGGAGAAGAGGGAAGGAAAAAGAAGGACAGAGGAAGGACGAGGACTTGCAAGTGTAAAAGCAAGGAATTTGGAACAGTTTCGAGCGTCTGTCTCCAGACGTAGGCACAAACCATACTCCCAGAGGGGGAGAAAGGGAAGGAAAGAGCCAGAGGTGAGGGGGGGGGGGGCCAAGATGGGGGACGGGGAGGGTTGCGGAAAGGGAAGGGAAGGTATGCAGCCCGGAAAGGAAGGAGGGCCACATTAGCTCGGGGTCCCGTGCTGGCTACGCACGTGTCCACAAAAGAGTTGTGGACCCCCTGGGGGGTTTCAGGCAGTTATTGGCTGCGTTTGGATCCAGCAAGGGGGCTTAGTTGTAAATAAAGCCGATAAAGCATTTTTCTTTAGGTTTTGTACAGACAAATTCAGATCATGTTCATGTCAAGTTATGACTGGAATCAACAATGTAGCTGTGGAGAGGTCCGAGTTCGGAATGAGCCAATTAACCACAGGGGAGTCTGAGGGCCTGTTTGAAGTTCTCACTCAGTTCCCTGACTTTTTGGTCAATGAATCGTGCATCACCAATAGAATCCTTTACAAGAAACGGCTGACCAATGATGTTCCAGCTAGGCAATCCCCGTATCTGTTCACTATCTGTCTTAAGGCCTGCCTTGCACAGTGAAAGCAAAGTGTTTGAGGAATGATTAAGTAGGCCATCTGCGTCTCTTTCTGCCTCGTTCATGTTTCTAGTCCTGAAAGGGTGGTCTGGGTACCGCCTGCTCGTGTTTTTTGTATGCGGTTGAATGTGAAGGTTATTTTGCAACCGGTTCCGTTACCGACTTACGCCATTGTATCACCAGGTTTATGAAGAAAGCTTTTTCCCGTCTTCAGTCTGAACCAGGCACTTTATGAGATTTTTCTCACTGAAAAATCTAAGCCAGTGATGGCCAATTGCACTAACGAACTTTTTTAGTTTTAGCAGTTCTATTTGGACTGCACACAGGTGGAGCCGTCGTCTCCCGATTATTGGATATCTCGCGGGATCTGAAATTAAGTCTATTTACGATTATCTGGACGATGGTGGTGTCTACAGCGCCATCTTCAAACACCAAAATCTGGAGTAGGTCTTACTTCGTTCTCGTGCTGGCGGCCTCATAATTAAGCTTTCTAAAGTACCACATAAGGTAATCTCTTTCCTAGGACCTTTAATGTCAGCCTAAAGGTTCAGATTCGATCAAGGACAGTCTAGATATTTGTGTTTTCTTCATCTCAGAACAAGAAGATAATTGCTCGGTTTTACAGGCATGCTCAATTTTTCTTAAGGAAGTTCGTGCCCCATTTTGCTTAATTAGCATTCCCTTTAATGACCTACGTAAGACAGGTGCAGAGTTCAGGTGGGGACAATCACAACTGTCTGCCTATGATGCTGTGAAGACCGCTTTGGCTAACCCCTTTTCTTACAGTGTGATTTCCAGAAATCTTTCATTGTGCAGACCAACGCATCTCATTGAGGTGTGACAGCTGTGCTTCTACGAGGAGAGTATGGATTGAGCGTGAATCTAAGAAAGACTAAGGTAACCAGAAGCAATAGAAATGAGAACAGCGAGAAACTTAATATCAGGATCGATGGTCACGAAGTAGATGAAGCTAAGGAATTATGCTACCTAGGCAGCACAATGACTGACGGACAGGGCAAAGAGGACCTCAAAAGCAGGCTAGCACTGGCAAAAAGGGCATTCCTGGCCAAGATAAATCTACTAATATCAAATATCAGCCTTAATTTGAAGAATAAATTTCTGAGAATGTACATCTGGAGTACAGTATTGTATGATAGTGAAACATGGACTGTGGGGAAACAGGAACAGAAGAGAGGCGAAGCATTTGAGACGAATGTTTAAATTTAGGTTGACTGACAAGGTAAGGAATGAGATTATGTGCAGAATCGTAGAGGAAAGGATATGTGGAAAACATTGGTAAGGAGAAGGGACAGGATGATAGGACATCTGATAAGAGGGAATGACTTCCATGGTACTAGAGGGAGCTGTAGAGGGCGAAAACTGTAGAGGAAGACAGATTGGAATACATCCAGCAAGTAATAGAGGACGTGGGTTGCAAGTGCTACTTTAGATGAAGAGGTTAGCACAGGACATGATATCGTGGCGGGCTGCATCAACCCAGTCAGGACACTGATCAAACACCACAGCCAAAAGAACGCTACGTCTGCTTGCCGTTTTCGCGGAGTAGCGAGGTGTGTCTCGGAACTGTGGGCACATAGGAACGGACAGCGGTTAGCAGCAGATGTGTCTTCCCTACTACGGAGTCTGGACTGTCTTCGGCACAAGTCGGCACTGTAACGAGGGCCGGGGTGGTGTTCCTGCAGGGTCGTGTATCGCCGCAGCTGAGCTCTGGACGTGCAGTGCGGCCTGGCCGCGCCTTCCCTGGGCAGCGGCTACTGCGTTCTGCCGGACGGTGTTTTGTCACCTCGACAGTTGCTGAAGGCCTGTTCTTTCGCGAGTTCATTGTTAGCGTGTGCGACGTGTTTCTGATGCATTGTCCCACGTTTTTAATCTGAGTTTCGCTTCTCTAATGTGACCGTCCCACACCTGGCTGGGTCTCATTTTAAAGATCATCCTACTCACTCAATTTCTTTTTGCGTTTATTTTAGTTTGAGAAAATATTCCTGTTCTCATCCAGGAAGTGTCAAAAGCATACGAACTGAGTACAGTAAAACATGAGATCATTTATCTCCTGAGAGTAACTGACATTCCATATTTAAAATAATTATGCCTAGTCAGACACCAATAGTCACGCAAAATAATGTTAACTGTTTTATACCACATAACAATTAGGCCTAATTGCCCCTAGGACGAATAGAAATTGGAAGAAATTTGGCTTACGTATTTTCAAAGTGTGTCCATAAGCTATAGGACAAAAGTGACCTGACGATTGACTGGGTTTAAAAATCTTTAACCCTAAATTCGCAGGGTAATCGCTTTCCAGTTAAGTCACTGTACTTTCAAAGACCCCGTAACAGACCACGAATATCAAAGTTACACATCACAATGCCCAACAACTTTGTGCAGTAACCACATCCCTCCGAGCTCGATACAGCAGCTAGAATGGGACGCCAGCACAGAAGCTCAGAATTCAGTTAATCAGAAGCTGCGAGATGTGCAGGCAGAACTGAAGTTAACGACCAACCCTGCACTGGACTTAAACTGATTACCAGTAATTTTAATGGAATGCTCACTACATTGAAACAGCCTCATCAGCTGCTAAGAATGATACACCTTTATTATTTACTGAAAATAGTAACAGTTTCTTGCACTAAGGAAATGTCAGTTTGATCAATATTAGAAACTTTGCACACAAGCTCATTTATCATTTACATCGGGTAGCCTTCCGCATATTTTAGGGATGATACACATCAGGGGAGGAGAATTTGAAGGTTTGTACAGAATGATTTGAAAGCTCAATATGGACAATCACTGAAAGTAAGGAAATACTGGATATCGCAAAACATCTGAGATGGGGTGCTGAGATGACGAACCCACAGCAGGAAGTGTAAGAGCATTATTTGACGTGTGTTGATTACGTAAGATGGCACTGTGGTTCCGGTTTTTTTTTTTTTTGTGGTTTTAGGGCGCACAACTTCAATGGTCATTAGCGCCCTGACTACTCTAAGAATACACCGCGAGGCACAAGTTGACCACAACAACTAAAAGGGAAAACACGATAAAAGACTGACAGGCATAGGATTAAAAAACAGCATCATCAAATGTCCTTAGCGAGGTTTGTCAAATTGATAAAACGAAGAACACGAGCAGCTGCTCGTGGGTCATCCGCTAAAATGGCATCGAAAGTATTTGGCAGGTTAAGATCGAGACGCAGTGTGTTAAGATCTGGACAGGACATTAAAATGTGTAACCGTCAGCAAGTGCCCACATGGGCAGAACGGCGCCGGCGCAGCCGTCAGCAGATGGCGATGGCTGAACCGGCAGTGTCCAATTCTTAACCGGGCTAAAACGACCTCCTCCCGCCGAGAAGGGCGTGAGGAGGACGTCCAAGCCACGGGAAGAGGTTTTAAGGCCCGAAGCTTGTTGTCGGTAAGTGCAGCCCAATCGGCATGACACAGAGATAAGATGCGCCGACAAATCACCCTGCTAAAATCGGACGAAGGGACGCAACAAAAAGCTGTCCAAGGCTGGAGGACCGCAGCCTTGGCCGCGGCATCTGCAGCTTCGTTCCCAGGGATACCGACATGGCCAGGAACCCACATAAAGCTAACTGGAGAACCGACGTCCACCAGCTGCTGAAGAGAGCGTTGTATCCGGTGTACGAAAGGGTGAACCGGGTATGGATCACAGACTCTGGATGGCGCTCAGGGAATCTGAGCAGATGACATAAGCAGAATGTCGGTGGCGGCAGATGTAAAGAACAGCCTGGTAGAGGGCAAAGAGCTCAGCTGTGAAGACAGAACAATGGCCATGGAGCCGGTATTTGAAACTTTGTGCCTCGACAATAAAGGAACACCCGACCCCGTCATTGGTCTTAGAGCCATCTGTATAAATGAAAGTCATGTCGATGAACATCGAACGAAGTTCCAAAAAACGGGAGTGGTAGACCGAACCGGGGGTGACCTCTTTTGGGAGCGAGCTGAGGTCAAGGTGAACGCGGACCTGAGCCTGGAGCCAAGGTGGCGTGCGGCTCTCGCCCACTCGAAAGGTTGCAGGGAGTGAAAAATTAAGGTGTTGAAGGAGGCGACGAAAGCGAACTCCAGGGGGTAGCAGGGCAGAGACATACAACCCGTATTGACGGTCAAGAGAGTCGTCAAAAAAGGAACGATAAGACGGATGGTCGGGCATTGACAGTAGCCGACAGGCATACCGACAAAGCAGTATATCGCGCCGGTAGGTGAGTGGCAATTCGCCAGCGTCAGCATGGAGACTCTCTACGGGACTGGTATAAAATGCTCCGATCGCAAGTCGTAAACCCCGATGTTGTATGGAGTTGAGGCGGCGTAAGATGGATGGCTGTGCAGAGGAGTATACGAAGCTCCCATAATCCAGCTTGGAGCGGACGATCGACCGATATAGACGAAGTAGGACGGTTCGATCCGCTCCCCACGACATACCACTGAGAACACGGAGGACATTTAAAGAACGGGTACAACGGGCGGCCAAATATGACACATGTGGAGACCAGCTAAGTTTCCTGTCAAATGTAAGGCCTAAAAATTTGGTTGTCTCCACGATTGGGAGAGCAACGGGACCGAGTCGTAAGGACGGTGGGAGAAACTCTTTGTAGCGCCAGAAGTTAATACAGACCGTCTTCTCGGCAGAAAAACGGAAGCCATTGGCGACACTCCAGGAGTAAAGACGGTCAAGAGAACGCTGAAGACAGCGCTCCAGGACACGTGTACACTGCGCGCTGCAATAGATGGTAAAATCGTCCACGAAAAGGGAGCCTGATACATCAGCTGGGAGGCAATCCATTATTGGATTGATCGCGATGGCGAAGAGAGCGACGCTCAAGACTGAGCCCTGTGGCACCCCATTCTCCTGGCGAAAGGTGTCGGACAGGACAGAACCCACACGTACCCTGAACTGTCGATCCATTAAAAAGGAACGAATAAAAAGAGGGAGGCGACCGCGAAGGCCCCATGTATGCATGGTGCGGAGAATGCCCGCCTTCCAACAGGTGTCGTAAGCCTTCTCCAAATCAAAGAACACAGCCGCGGTCGGTCGCTTCCGCAAGAAGTTATTCATAATGAAGGTCGACAAGGTAACCAGATGGTCAACAGCAGAGCGGCGCCTACGAAATCCACATTGTACATTGGTAAGTAGGCGTCGAGACTCGAGCAGCCAAACCAATCGAGAGTTAACCATTCGCTCCATCACTTTACAGACACAGCTGGTAAGCGAGATAGGTCGATAACTGGAAGGAAAGTGCCTGTCCTTCCCCGGCTTAGGAATCGGGACAACAATAGACTCGCGCCAGCATGCGGGAACATGTCCCTCAATCCAGATGCGATTGTATGTACGAAGAAGAAATCCTTTACCCGCAGGAGAAAGGTTCTTCAGCATCTGAATATGAATGGAATCTGGCCCTGGAGCAGAGGACCGTGATAGGCCAAGTGCGTTTTCGAGTTCCCGCATGGTGAATGGGGCAGTATAACTTTCACAATTCGAGGAGCGGAAGTTAGGTGGCCTAGCCTCCTCTGCCTGTTTGCGGGGGAGGAAGGCAGGGTGGTAATGAGCGGAGCTCGAAACCTCTGCGAAAAAGCGGCCGAAGGCATTGGAGACAGCCTCAGGGGCTACAAGGACGTCATTCGCGACCTTCAAGCCAGAAACTGGTGAGTGGACCTTAGTGCCAGATAGCCGGTGCAGGCTACCCCAGACAACAGAAGAAGGAGTAAAGCTGTTGAAGGTGCTTGTGAAAGCAGCCCAGCTGGCTTTCTTGCTTTCTTTGATAATACGACGACACTGAGCACGTAATCGTTTATAATTGATACAATTCGCCACTGTAGGGTGGCGTTTAAATGTGCGTAAAGCACGTCGACGAGCACGTAAAGCGTCTCTACATGCCGCGGTCCACCAGGGGACCGGTACGCGACGTGGAGAAGGAGGGTGAGGGATGGAATATTCAGCAGCAGCGAGAATGACTTCCGTGAGGTGGGCGACCTGACGATCGCAGCTTGTAAAGGTTTGATCCTTAAAGGTCGCCCTGGAAGAGAAGAGCCCCCAGTCTGCCTTGGAGATGGTCCAATTAGAGAAGCACGGAGAGGTGGAATGCTGCAGGAGATGGATAACACACGGGAAGTGGTCGCTCGAATATGTATCAGAAAGTGCATACCACTCAAACCGGCGTGCAAGTTGGGGAGTACATATAGAGAGGTCTAAATGGGAATAGGTGTGAGATGTGTCCGAAAGAAAAGTAGGGGCGCCAGTATTGAGGCAGACAAGATTGAGCTGGTTGAAAAGGTCTGCTAACAAGGAGCCCCTCAGGCAGGATGCTGGAGAGCCCCAAAGGGGATGGTGGGCATTGAAGTCACCAGTTAACAAAAATGGTGCAGGTAGCTGAGCAATAAGTAGCATCACGTCTGCCCTGGTAATGGCAGATGACGATGGAGTGTAAACAGTACAAAAGGAAAACGTAAAAGTGGGGAGAGTAATGCGGATGGCAACTGCCTGCAGGCCAGTGTGCAACGTGATGGGATCGTAGTAAATATCATCCCGGACCAGCAACATAACCCCTCCATGAGCTGGAATACCTACCACAGGGGGTAGGTCAAAATGCACAGAGGTGTAGTGTGCCAAGGCAATTTGATCGCATGGGCGTAGCTTCGTTTCCTGGAGGGCTACGACGAGCGGACGGTGCAAGCGGAGCAGCAACTTCAAGTCCTCTCGGTTGGAGCGAATGCTGCGAATATTCCAGTGAATAAGTGCCATCGTAAGAAAAGGAAGATGAGAGAAGTGGTCACCTCGAAGGCCGCTTAGGGCCTGGCTTCGAGCGAGCACTGCCGCCGCTATCAGTAGGCGGACAGTCATCGTCCATGTGGTCTATAGGGTCATCGGCCATCTCGGGAGGATGGCCGGGAGGGGGAGCTTCCTCCGCCAGTGAACGGCCAGATGTACGGCTACCAGCGGTGCGGCCAGGCGAAACAGATGACGGCCTGGGGCGGCAACCGCTGGGTGGCGCAGGAGAAGGAATGCGCCGTGGCGGAGAAGGAGAACTGTGCTTCCTATGCGCCTTTTTGGAAGGACGTGTAGTGGAAGTACCGGTCGAAGGGTGGGAGGTCGAGGTACGGAGGAAGTCTGCACGGGATGGTTCCTTCTTGAAGGCCCGTGCATCTGACTTCGATGTCTTCGTCTTAGCAGAAGCTGAGGAAGGTGCTCGTGTCTGTGGGGTGATGGGAGGAAGAGGAGACGTCGACCGCGCGATCTTAGCACTGGCCGAACGGACGACCGTGGTGCTGAAGGTCAGATCGCATGTCTGGGTTGCTACCTCCCGGGTAGTCCGAGGAGAGGCGAGGACAGTACTGTATTTCCCCGCTGGGAGCAGCGTGGGCTTCCTACTAGCCAATAGCTTGCGAGCAGCCGAGGTGGACACTTTCTCTTTGACCCGAATTTCTTGGATACAGCGTTCTTCCTTATAGACGCGACAGTCGCGGGAGGATGCGGCATGGTCACCCTGACAGTTCACTCAACGAGGAGATGGAGGTGGACAGTCACCCTCATGGGCATCCCTGCCACAAGTGACACATTTAGCCGCATTGGAACAAGACTGTCTAGTGTGATTGAAACGCTGACACTGGTAGCAGCGCGTAGGTGTCGGGACATAGGGGCGAACAGAAATAACCTCGTAGCCCGCCTTGATGCGCGATGGCAGCTTAACACTATCGAAGGTCAAGAAAATTGTCCGGGTCGGTACAAGGTCATTGTTGACCTTTTTCATGACCCTATGGACAGCCGTCACGCCCTGCTCAGCGAGGAATGATTGAAGCTCCTCATCAGTCAATCCGTCGAGGGAGCTAGTATAGACTACACCACGAGACGAGTTCAAAGTTCGGTGGGCCTCCACCCGGACAGGGAACGTGTACAGGAGGGTGGCCCGAAGCAGTTTTTGTGCCTGAAAGGCACTCTCAGTTTCTAGTAATAAGGTGCCGTTTCGCAACCTGGTGCAAGATTTGACAGATCCGGCTATGGCATCTACGCCCTTCTGAATAACGAAAGGGTTGACAGAGGAAAAATCCTTTCCGTCCTCAGATCGAGAAACTACGAGGAACTGTGGGGCAGGCGGTAGTACTTTTGTCACTGTTGGCTGGTCACGTTTCCGTTTTTGAGTCGAAGTCGAAAGAGATGGAGTAGAATCCATTGCGGAGGAATCCCCCATGATTGCCAGCGTCTCCGATGGCGCGCTCCTTCCTTGTGGGGACCCTCTCAGAGGGCACTCCCGCCTTAGGTGAATGTTTACACCTCAGGTCACACCTCCCGAGAAACAGACGGAGGGACCAATCGGCATGGTCAGAAGGTATCAGCTCAGGCAATCACCCCTCCCCGGGCCTGGCTTTTACCAGGGGGTACGTGCGTGCCTTACATGTCTACCCAGGACGGGGAATTACGCGTTACCCCGTCACCGGCTACGCGTGCGAACGCGTGGGTCGGCCTTCAGGCACGCACAGGGAGTAAGGAAGAAGAGGAAAAAGAAGAGAGAGGGAGAAGGAGTACAGACTGTCTCAAACGCCGAGGCGGAGACCAGAGAAGGCAAGGAGAAGAAGGTAATGAGAAGGCAAGGAGAAGAAGGTAAGGAGAAGAAGGTAATGAGAAGGCAAGGAGAAAAAGGTAAGGAGAAGGCAAGGAAAAAAAGGCAATGAGAAGGCAAGGAGAAAAGGGCAATGAGAAGGCAAGGAGAAAAAGGCAATGAGAAGGCAAGGAGAAAAAGGCAATGAGAAGGCAAGGAGAAAAAGGCAATGAGAAGGAAAGGAAAAGTCAAGGGAAAGAGTAAGGAAGACAGTGAGGTCGAGAAGAGCAAGGAAAGGAACCAACAAAAGGAAGGAAGAAACGAGAAGTGAAAAACCAAAAAGACCACGATTATAGGTCGTGGAACCGTCCGTCTTCGGACGCAGGCGCTAACTACCCCCGTGAGGGGGATGGACTCCTTTTAGTCGCCTCTTACGACAGGCAGGAATACCGCGGACCTATTCTAATCCCCGGACCCGCAGGGGAAGTGGTTCCGGTGTCAGATACACCCCATTGTAGGAGGTGGCCTGACAACATCCTCTCACTACAAGAGGTTGCTGCTTAGCAACGTCAACATTTGTGCTCAACTACACAGTTGGAGTTTTTCACTAGCGGAGAGTGCTAAATTAGAGGAATATTTTAATCCAACTACTGCCAGACTTTCCATTCAATATAAATATTACTACAGACCTGGTCGATTGTTCATGAAGAATCTAGCTGCTTCCAGAAGCAACAAATTTAAGTTGCATTACGTCACGTAATTGACTTAATATATACAATGCTATAATCTGCACATTACGAGGCATAATCTCATGTTTTAAGTTTAACAACAAAACTAAGCAAGTATTACAGTTACATACTGTGTGACCTTAGGCAGCATAACTGACAGCACGGATGTATCTTGACAATTCATCCAGTATGAGGATGCGAACAGCCAGTGACTTTCTTGTTTATGTACGTAAAGTTCTTTTGGAAAGTTTATGAACGATTTGAAATTAAATTTGACATGCCACTATTATAGTTAATTTATAAAGTAATCAGACGACTGAAGCTGTTTTGTACGCGAGAGTTCGAGTCTTTAAGGCTCAGAGGTTTACTGGTACATTTAGAACGCCTGCATGTTCAGGCACAACATTTTCTCAAATGAATTAGAGATATATGGAAAGATCACGTCGATATTTGGAATAGTTACTGCACTGGTAACAACGCATGCATAATATTAATTTACAATAAACTTCTTTGTTTTTAACAGAATTTGATGGAAACCACTCAACATCAGTGGCTGTCAACTTTCAGTACAGACAGGAAAAAATCCTTAATCATTCACAAGCTTCATTTTCTACTATCCGCCCAATGTGTTTCGGAGTTATAGCTCCATCTCAACGACTATGGATACAACGGGCGTTTCATCTGCTTCGGGTTTTTAGCTTAACGACACATTTCTAGATAAACAACACCCTCAAACAGGATACTTACAGTACACCACATCTCTCCTCTTTCGACCGTTCTAATTTATTACCTACGTCTGACGACAACTTTCGTCTTCTACAATGGTGAGATACATTTGCCGTTTGAATTTAATCTATTTGACGTCTTAATGACAGTACTATATTACTCACATTTTGCACATTTAACCATATTACAGTCATTTGATGTAATGCATTAACTTTGATTTTCATTTACATAATTGACAAACTGAAGGAAATAATGTATTACTAAGAGATCCGACAGCTAGTTTCAGTTTACATATATATTCGACATGAAATTTTACTTGCTATTTTATGTAACTAATTTAGGTACAGAAGCAGTAAACAACAGTATGAAGTACGTAAAAGATAGGGGAGGGGAGGGGGGGAATGTCCCCAACTTCTGAGCCACTGGCCTTTAAACTATCACTGTCCTTCCCGAGCCAACTCTGGAATGTCTCGATGAAAGGCTCGTAAATCGTTGGGAACGGATTTCCACTTTTGAGGTGCTGGCCAACAACTTGCATCGTTCACTGTATATCTCGTAAGCTGGGTGCTTTCAGGTCAGGCAGTAGTGACAGTGAAATGGCTGTAAGGACTGCATTCAGCGGAGGCCACGATCTTCTTCGCCAAGTGAACGACAGCAGGTGAAGTTCTGGCTTTACCTCTTCTGTTATTCTTGCTGACTGATCTGCGGAACGATCTTCTTCAATGACAAATGATCACAACTCTTCCAGTTATAGCCACCAACACAGAAGTGATGAGAATCAGTGCAGACGTCCATGAGGTCTGAGACACAGAACTTGGAATATGGTGCCATCTGGCGGGCTGTGTACTGCAGACATACTGTTTTGGGAGGAACTACACCAGTATCTGATACAGCAATGCTCTACCACAGCGTTCTATCCCCGTCTGCACATTGTCTTCTCTTCGCAACTGGCAACCACAAAATTACTTTGCTTGTGAGCGGTCTACGGCATGGTACATAATATCACTGGAGTTTTGAAACATCAGTCTTCTGTCTCACTTTCATTTGTTCACTAGCCATCAAGTTCAATTCAACGCTGTGGACCTTTCCAGGATTGTCCCTGTAGTAATTGCAGGAACTTTAGATTGTGTGATTCCAATATGCTCCAATGTTTCTACTGGTGATCACACCTCCAAGATCAGCAACAGTTAGCATTTGACATGGTTTACATCCTGAAAAGCAACCTTCGTGATGTTTAAGGCTTCTTTTTCGGTCGCATTTACTTCACTACTGATGTAGAGTGACGCCTCCATCTGCGATTCACATTTTATTCACGAACTAGGGATATTGTGAGTGATCATGCTGACACTGCTATTTACTCATCTAGTATGGCTTGTTCTATGTCTTGCTTGGTCTTCACAACCAAAGATTATTTTCAGGCGTGGGACTATGACGACTTACATGGATCGTTTACCAACTTTATCGCTTAACACCCAGCTTTGAGGGCCAGTCTCTCTGATGGGATTCCTTCCAGGAACGTTGGCTTCCCCCTCACCGTGTCTGAGGCCGCCGCCGTCGCCGGTCCCCCCCTCCGCCCTTTCCCCCAATCGAAGGCAAAAATGAGAATGAAAGACACCCTCTGGCCTCGCAACCTAATACCATTGGGGTCGAAAAGAACAAGAGTTGACCAAGAGAGGCCGACAGGAAAGGAAACAAGATTATGAAGTAAGTGGAAAGTCAGACTTCGGTAACAGTTATTAGCAAGACCATATAGCATGGAAGGAACGTTGCTGTACTAAGGTTGTCAATTTTTTAAAGTAATAATTCCAGTCTGACTGCGCTTCTGTAATACTGCTTACAAAGGAATGGTCATTAATAGAAGGTAACTTAAAAGATGTATCTGCACACTGTATGTTGTAGAAGTTACTTATTTAATAATGCTGCTGATGTATTTGACATTGAAAGTTTGTGATAGTTACACAACGAAAGCTAAATTGAGGTTACACCTTACCTAAAAATAAATTCTTGAGTTACAATTTTCTTAATCTCAGTTATAGTTGAAATGACTATGCAAGTTGTTAGATCTGGTGATACAAAGTAAAGTATTCGTAACAGTTCAACTGTAAACCAGTTTCTGTATCTACCATTTACCAATTTTATTAAGTGGACAATTTTTATAACAGGCTTTATTACACTGCTTGTGAGGAAACACCAATTTAAAAATCTCAGCAACTTTTCACGTAATATTACAGTTTACTTTCGGAGACAGGAATTTCAATTGACTACTTGTAATACCAATTTCAGTTACGATGAACTCATTGATTGCAAATATTTCAGCTAGTTGTCTGTGCTGAGGAATAATTTTTCCCCAGATGAAGTGCAATACTTCAAGTACACCACAAACTGTTTTTAAGAACTGCTTTGCAAAATCTAGTTGAAAACTTTTGCAAGCTATTAAAATGTGAACATGAAAAATTATCGAGTGTTACACTGTTTAATACATATCGTGACCCACAATAATATCAACACACAAAAAGTCATATAAAGACAATGGTAACATAGGTACCATTAATTACAGTGAAGGAAACCATGGATTCTGTAACTAGCAGTTCGTTCCTGAAGCAGAAGATGTAGGCTGCGAGAGGTTAAAAAGGAGGAGATAGTGAGACAATGAGTGGGACCCACATGTGGCATTTGTGAAGTTACATAAAGATCGAAGGTTAGACAAAATTACTTCTATAGCTATGTATAAGCAGTAACGTGTTTTACCTTCAAACACCGACTTTTGGATATACTTGCGATCAGTACGAAATCAATTACTGGCTTCGAAAAGTCCATTACAATGCTGTCTGAATCATTTATTACAACTAGTTTCTTTCATTGACCACACTCAGAATACTACACAAACACAATAAGAGAAGGAAACCAAATATACAATAGAAAGAATTAAAGATCCAATGGGATTACAATGTCATCTTCACAAACTTATCAAAGAATATTTATCATATCATATCCTACATTTCTACATATATGAAGAAAAACTGTCACAATAAAAATGTATATAAAAGTGAACATAAAATATTGCAGTTATACATTAACTGTCAGGACAAACAGTATACATGCACATAGCAATATGGAACAGTTTCTGCCAAGTATTATGTCGCAAGTTCGTATTACTGTATGAAAGTAAATTGAGTACGTTCAATAAAAGGATTATGAAATCGAATTTCACTCCACTCCCAAAGTGAACAGTATGTACAAAGTGCACATTCTTTATGAACATAACAACCATGCACAAACCCAGAGGTAAGTAAAGGACACAAAAATCAAATAATATAATGGGCTTTATTATTAAATTGAACATACTAAAAGACAATGCAATGAAGCCATGTTAAGGAATGTAGTAATATTTTATGTATCAAATATTTCTGAAGTATCTAATACTGCTAAGAGACTTTAATATATGAGTATCAATAAACTTAAAAATCTTAAGTATATTAATGCCAACTCAATGCAAGCCAACTTGAGAGTTTCCAGATGTAATCTTAGACCTATGAGAGTATTCCACTTCAGACAAAAGGGGGGGGGGGGGAGGTCAATAGCAGTAGGCAACCAGCACTCAAGGTAATGCTGAAACTGCTTGTGATTCCTTATGCACAATGACTCAACGAACCTATCCGCAACTGAACCGAAACAGAGCAAAACACACTGAAGGCCAAAGAAACTGGTACACTTTCCTACTATCGGATACGGCCCCTACGAGCACGACGAAGTGCCGCAACGGGACGTGGCGTGGACTCCTCTAATGCCTCAAGTCGTGCTGGAGGGAAGTGACTATATGAATCGTCCAGGGCTGTCCATAAATACGTTGTAGTACGAAAAGGCGGGGATCTCTTCTGAGAAGCACGTTGCAAAGCATCCCAGATGTGCTCAATAAAGTTCATGCCTGGGAAGTCTTGATGCCAGCAGCAGTAAGAATTCTGAAGACTGTCCCTGAAGCCACTGTTCCCATTCTGGACGTATGGTTTGTTGTATTTTCCTGGTGGAATTGATGAAGTCCGTCGGAATGCAGAAGGGACGTGAATGGATGCAGGCGATTATCAGGATGACTACAAATGTGCCACTTTTCAACCGTATCTAGACATATCAGAGGTCCCGTATCACTACAGCTGCACATGCCCCATACCATCACAGAACTTCCACTAGCTGTAACAGTCCCCTGGTGTCGTGCAGGGTCCATGGATTCATGAGGTTGTCTCCACACGTCCATCCGCTCGTTGCAATTGGAAACAAGACTCGTCCGACCAGACAACGTGTTTCTCGTCAAACGTCCAGTGTCCAGTGTCGGTTGTTGCGTTGAATTGTTCACACGCTGACACTATGGCCCAGCATTGGTATCTGCAGCAGTTTGCTGAAGGGTTGCATTTCTGTCACGTTGAACCATTTTCTTGCCATTGGCACCGTTCTTGTAAGATCTTTTTCCGGCAGCATGATGTCAAAGATTTGATTTTCTATCGGATTGCTGATATTCAAGGTACACTCTTGAAATGGTCATACGTGAAAATCCGGACATCATCGCTACCTCAGAGATGCTGTGTCCCATCACTCGTGCAGCGACTATAACAACACGTTCAAACTCAAATCTTGATAACCTGCCATTGTAGCAGCACTGACCGATCCAACAGCCGCGCCAGGAACTTTTTGTTACACAGGCGTTGCCGACCGGAGCGCCGTATTCTGCCTGTTTACATCTCTGTATTTGAATAGGTACCACTTTCTTTGGCGCTTCAGCGTATACAAAGCCAATAAATTTCTGATTAAAATTTTGGAACAGAGTGAGAAATGAGGGAGTTCAAATACACATGACTAGTAACATGCTTGTTTATCTACATATGCAGTTCAGATTACATCTAGATCATGACTATCATTATTAATAGCAAACTGCTCACTCTACCTAATGCACTTAACTAAAACAATTACCTACTATGACAGTCCTGAGATGGGAGGCTTGCTTAAAAACAAGATTTATACAGCACATAATAAAATCAACAGATAATGAAAGGGCATAAAAACGATGAAGCATGGTTAAAGTAAATTTCTTGAGTTGGTCCTTATAAATTTCGTATCCGTAAGATATAATTGGAAGGTCAGCTATATGGTAGCAAGGAGTGCTGCTAATATCTAATTTTATATAGTCTGCACATTGCTGAACTGCTCACTGAACAAGTCAATGACTGAATGCAATCAGGCGTTCGTCATCAGACATCTGTTTAATTAAATCAATTACTCATGAAATAAAAATTAGTTACAGAACCAATATCGGCATACAATAAAAGCATTGCAAAGCTGAAGAGGACATGTGCCAGGGAACAGCATGCTACTAGTAGACGTAGTTACAAGCACAACTGGACGTAATATTTACATGTTTTAATGTTAACAGACATAAAACTGATCATTAGGTGAGAATACAAATTTTTAATACCAGATTGCGTTACAAGAGCGGGTGTTGCGCCTGCAGCACCGTACTATGAAATTACGTACGACTTACAAAAAGCATTAAACCAAGGGATATACAACGCAATGTGCAAGAATAGTAATAAATGTTTATACAAATAAAGTGTTAAAAATTGGTAAAACATAGCATTATTAATATTGCTAACTGTACAAGTGTGAGGCCAGATGACGTTGCACATGCAAGTATGACGCTACATAGCGACAGTTTTAATTGGTGGTTTGTACTAATATAGCTTGTAGGAAGCTGACAGCGGTTAATCAAAATAAACTTGATTCTTAACTTAGAGCGCAAAACTTAATTCGAGCAGTACATTTCCTCGCCTGTTCGAAATTACACACTTTGTGCCGACGTAAGTACAATGAAACAGTCTACCAGTTCTTAACTACGAACTGCGTATATAATAGCTACATGCCTTGTACAGTGTAAGTGGTTACAAGGAATTAAATATTTAGTTCTGACTTATTAGCATTAAAGGAAACGGTATAGTACATTGCCTGTTTACAATGGAAAGTGGTAAATAACTTACTATTTGCGCCAAGCAGTGCATGAAGCTATTGCAGCACTGAACGAATTAATATGAACTGCCGACGTATTGGTACAACTCACCGAACAGCACAGTTCTCTGCCTGTAAGAAGTGAAGCAGGGTACACAAGTGCTAAAGCAGCTAGATACACTGAATGGCGTAAGTAGTTACAAAAAGTACATATTTAGTAGCGCTGTCACATTAGCACAAAGAAACTAAATACAAACCTGTTTACCACTATCACTATAACCGTAATGAGCAAGTTTCGTTGCTCTATCCGGGATAGAGATGTGCACAATTACCATATAGCGTTTTGTTTCACTTAATGTAGTTCTCATGGGAGAAGTGTTACATCAAGCATATGTTGAAAATAATATTATATGAGACCAAATCTGTAACATGAGAAACCTCTGTCATCAGAAGCATTGTTAGCAATTAGAAATCGAATAGTAAACCTCTGAGTCTTTATGGCATCAAACTCCCATGTTTCAACTCACTTGTAAAGCAATCTGAAGTTTAAGCTGTTCCAGTGTGTTAAATATCTGACATTAGGAGTGTAAGCAAGAAAAAAAATTGTAAAGCGTTTTTGTTATCATGCTTAGCAACGGCCAACAAACATTGAATATCCTCACTACGGAACACTAAGTCTGGCTACTTTGCGCGTCGTGAGCTATGCATCCTGGAGAAACGTACATAGGTCGCAGGTTTCATACTATGAAACAGGTATTGTAGACCAAATACTAAGATCCTCCCTCTTAATGAGCAGATTATGAGTCATTTGGTTTCCAAAATAATTATGTTTTTAAAACTGAGTCTTTACAATTTTGTTGCCCCTAGAAGCCATTATACAGGCAAAATGTACCTGGCGCTGGGTGTCATGAACCGAGTTAATAGTGTAACATCTATGTACTTTCTGTACTGTATCCTTCAACGTCTTTGATTTATACCTATCTACCAGCAGTAGTGAATGGGGTCAGAGTGATTTGCCTTGTCTGACAGATGTTCTGTTTTAATACTGGTGTCACCCGTCAGTCGGTAACAACATTTTAGAGAGATTTATTAAATGGTTTGCTGGTACCTCCCTCCCTGCGCGCCTAAGAAACTAATTTAACAAAATTTAGATCACGTCACAGAGCCAAAGAAATTCTTAGTGACAATAACGAGCATGATATTCCTGGGCTCTCACAGACTGGAAACTACATTGGGAACGTCCCAGTCTGAAAGCAGATTTGACTCAGCAGCTTTCAGATCCAGAATGCCCTCTCGTATTAAATACGAAAATCACAAAGGCTGACTTTTTGTCTTCTGGGTACTCACTGTCACACTGAATTATCTTCCGAGGGATTTTCTCTCCTGCTCAAAATATTTTCATTGCTTAATAGAATGATCAGAGTCGTATGTAGATGTAGTCCAAGAATGTCCTGTTTCAAATTGAGCAAGCTGAGAATATTTACCAGCGGTTCTGTTAACCTTTTTTCTCTCATCTGTCGTCACGGCCACCATACTCTTTGGACGAGACTACTTCCGTGTGAGAAAAATATGACTTTTTTAACGTAATCTGTCCCTGCTGTAGAGAGACGTTAAGTATGCTGCTGTAGAATTTTACTAGCTTCTTCCCATTAGCGTGCAAACTGCATGAATATTAAATCTGTTCAAATCAAATGACCACTTAAATTACTCATTCCATTCTTTTGAGCAACATAGGAGTAGACAGCTTACCGAAGGTAACCGTCAATTGTTAAACTGTTGAGCTATATCTTTCTGTGTTTCAGGGATCGATGTACCTTCACATCCGTAGGTTTTTTTTGTTGGGGTTTAAGGGCGCTCAACTACTGAGGTCATTAGCGCCCAGTCACAATCGTTAGAGCACATAGAATCTAGTAAATCTCAAGGGGAGGGGGGGGGGGGACACCTGAAAGTCCTGACAAAGATGCAGATAAAATAAGTAAAAGAGTTAGATGTCTTTGGACAAGCCAGTCAAAGTTACAAAACGCAGAACACGAGTAGCTGCTCGAGCGTCATCAGCTAAAATATCCGGTAAAGTAGATGGCAGGGACAGGACAACATGAGATCGACTGAAGCGGGGACACGACAATAAAACATGGCGCACTGTTAATGCTTGACCACAAGGGCACTGCGGGGCTGGGTCACTGGAGAGTAGGTAGCGGTGACCAAACCTGTAATGCCCCATCCGCAACCTGGTCAGAAGGGCCTCTTCTCGCCGAGATGGTCGGGAGGAGGATGTCCAGCTTGTTTCCTTGGAGGAATGACCAAGCATCCCACCACAATGACACAAGCCTCTTACAAACAACCCCACGAACGTCAGATGACTGGACACAATCGGAGGCTAGCCGAGGCAGGAGGACTGCAGCCTTGGCTGCAGCATCCGCAGCGTCATTCCCAGGCACTCCTACATGTCCGGGAACCCTCAGAAAGCTGACAGGAGAACCATTATCAGCGAAAGAATGGAGGAACTGCTGGATCCGTTGCACCAAGGGAGGGACCGGATAGGGAGCTCCAAGGCTCTGAAGAGCACTGAGAGAACAGAGTACATACGATGAATGGCGGTGGTGGTGGGCATACTGAACGGCCTGATGGAGAGCAAAAAGCTCAGCCGTGAAGCTGGAATATTGGTCGAGGAGCCGGTATTTAAAGGTGGCGGCCCCGACAACAAAGGCACAGCCGACACCGTCAGTTTTGGAGCCATCGGTGTAAATAAAGGTGTGACCGGCAAGTCGAGCACGAAGTTCAACAAACCACGAGCAATACACTGCAGCCGGAGTACCCTCCTTCGGGAGTGAGCTGAGGTGGAGATAAATATGAACCGGGGCCTGGAGCCAAGGTGGTGTCGGGCTCTCACCCTCTCTGAAGGTGGTAGGGAGCGCAAAATCCAATTGTCGAAGCAGGCGATGGAAGCGGACTCCAGGGGGCAGCAGGGCAGACACACAACCCGTACTGACGGTCGAGAGAATCGGCGAAGAAGGACTGATAAGAGGGGTGGCCGGGCATTGACAACAGCCGGCAGGCATACCGACACAACAGTACGTCGCAACGGTAGGTCAATGGTAATTCGGCAGCTTCAGCGTAAAGACTCTCGACGGGAGTACTGTAGAAGGCTCCGGTCGCAAGGCGTAACCCCAGATGGTGGATGTAGTTGAGACGGTGTAAGAGGGATGGCCGAGCAGACGAGTAGACGAAGCTCCCATAATCCAGCTTCGATCGGACTATGGACTGATACAAGCGAAGCAGGACAGTGCGATCCACTCCCCAAGATGAACCACTAAGAACTCTGAGGACATTAAGGGAACGTGTACAACGGGCCGCCAAATAAGAGACGTGCGGAGACCAACAAAGTTTCCTGTCCAATGTGAGCCCTAGAAACTTAGTTGTTTCCACGAATGGGAGAACAACGGTACCGAGATGTAAGGATGGCGGAAGGAACGCTTTATACCGCCAAAAGTTGATACAAACCGTCTTCTCTTCAGAGAACCGGAAGCCATTTCCCACGGTCCATGAGTATAGGCTGTCTAGACAACGCTGAAGGCAGCGCTCCAGGAGGCATGTTCTCTGGGCACTGCAGTAGATCGTGAAGTCATCGACAAAGAGAGAGCCTGAGACATTAGGTGGAATGCAATCCATAATTGGATTGATCGCGATGGCAAAAAGGGCTACACTCAAGACGGAGCCCTGAGGCACTCCGTTCTCCTGGAGGAAGACGTCGGACAATACGGAACCCACACGTACCCTAAACTTTCGATCCGTTAGAAAGGAATCAATAAAAATGGGCAGGCGACCGCGTAGGCCCCACCTGTGCATAGTGCGGAGGATACCTGCTCTCCAACAGGTATCATAAGCCTTCTCCAAATCGAACACGGCTACCGTTTGGCGCCTTTAAAAAAAGTTGTTCATGATGAATGTCGCCAAGGTCACAAGGTGGTCAACAGCGGAGCGGCGGTGACGAAAGCCGCATTGGACATTGGTAAGTAGCCTCCGAGATTCAAGAATCCAGACTAACCGAGCATTAACCATGCGCTCCATCACCTTACAGACACAGCTTGTAAGAGAAATGGGGCGGTAACTAGAAGGAAGGTGTCTATCCTTCCCCGGTTTGGGTATAGGAACAACGACGGCGTCACGCCAACGCATGGCGACCTGACCTTCGGTCCAGACGCGATTGTAGGTACGAAGAAGGAAGCTTCTGCCCGCCGGAGAAAGGTGTGCCAGCATCTGAACGTGAATGGCATCTGGCCCCGGAGCAGAGGACCGGGACAGTGCAAGCGCACGTTCGAGTTCCCGCATAGTAAAGGGGCATTATAATTTTCCAGATTCAGCGAGTGGAAGGAGGGTCGCCAAGCCTCTTATGCCTCTTTCCTGGGAAGAAAGGCAGGGTGGTAATGGGCGGAGCTTGAAACCTCCGCGAAAAAGCGGCCGAAGGCGTTGGAGACAGCCACGGGATCAACAAGGACCTCATTACCCGAGGCCAGGCCAGTTACCGAGGAGTGGGTCTTAATGCCTGACAGCCGGCGCAGGCCACCCCAAACGACAGAAGAGGGAGTAAAACTGTTAAATGAGCTGGTGAAAGAGGCCCAACAAGCTTTTTGCTGTCTCTGATGACCCTACGGCATTGCGCTCGGAGTCGTTTGTATCCAATACAATTCGCCAACTTAGGATGGCGGCGAAAGGTGCGTAAATCACGTCGTCGAGCACGGATAGCGTGTCTACAAGCCTCATTCCACCAGGGGACGGAAACGCGATGTGAAGAGGTAGAATGAGGAATGGAACGTTCGGCAGCATTGACGATAACAGCCATGAGGTATTCGACCTGACTTTCACAACTGAGAAAATCGTGGTCCGGAAAGGTCGCCAGGGCGGAGTAAAGTCCCCAGTCAGCTTTCGGTATGTTCCAGTTCGAAGGACGTGGGGATGGGGTGTGGTGCAGGAGACGAACGACACAGGGGAAGTGGTTGCTCGAATAGGTGTCAGAAAGGACATACCACTCGAACCGACGGGCAAGAGTGGTAGAACAGATCGAGAGGTCCAAGTGGGAGTAGGTATGAGTAGAGTCCGAGAGGAAAGTCGGTTCGCCAGTATTGAGGCAGACAAGATTGAGATGGTTGAAGACATCCGCCAAGAGTGAGCCTCTTTGACAGGATGCAGGAGAGCCCGAAAGGGGATGATGGGCATTGAAGTCGGGAAACAATAAAAACGGCGGATGAAGCTGAACTATAAGGTGCATAATGTCAGCCCGACTAACTGTGGATGACGGAGTGTAGATGGTACAAACTGAAAAAGTAAAAGCAGAATGAGTAATACGGACAGCTATTGCTTGGAGTGGGGTGGTCAATGGGATGGGATGGTAATAAACATCGTCCCGAACGAGCAACATGACCCCACCATGAGCTGGGATACCGTCCACAGGGGTGAGGTCATACTGCTCCGAGGTATAGTGGGTAAAGGCAATACAGTCAGTTGGGCGCAACTTGGTTTCCTGGAGACCAAGGACGAGTGGACAGTGGACAGTGCAGCGGAGGAGCAGTTGTAATTCCTCCCGATTAGATCGAATACCTCTTATGTTCCAATTTAAGGCCATCGCTAGTCAAAAAAGAGGGGGAACGAGATGGGGGAAGAGCTGATCCCCTCGACGGCCGCGGAGGGCCAGATTTCGGGGGAACAACGCTACAACCGGCGGGAGGCGGATCCTGTTCCATCGAATCGTCGCCAGCTGCGGCCGCTGCCCAGGTTGTGTAGCAGGGGCAGCATCATTTGCCGACGAGAGGCCAGCTGAGCGCCTGGCAGCAGAGCGTCCTGGCGAAACTGTGGACAGCCAGGAGCAGCGACTCACGGATGGAGCATCAGACGAAACGCGCCGGGTAGGAGAGGGGGATAGAGACTACTTCTTGGAGGCCTTCTTGGAAGTCTGAGGAGGCACAGGGATGGTGGGCTGGACCCGAAGAAGGTCCTCACACGCAGGGTCCGTTTTGGAATGCCGGACTTCGGAAGCTGGGGTCCGGAACGATTCCCCGATGAATGCCTGAGAAGAGGATCGCTTCTCAGGTGGCGGGGGGAGAGGAGGAAGGGTGGCCCCAGGGGCAGAAGGGGAAGGGGCCGCGGGGGAGGATGATTTGGAAGGGAGGGATTTAGGAGGCGGAGGCATAGACGCCGAATGGGGGGAGGAGGTGGAGGGGGGACAGGATAGGGGTGAGGATACTGTGGAAGGAGTGGACATGACTGAGGCAAACGAAGTGGTCAATGTCATGGGATGAAGGCGGTCATACTTCTTCCTGGCCTCAGAATAAGAGAGACAATCCCAAGTTTTGAGTTCTTGAATATTCTTCTCCTTGTGATACGCGGGAAGTCTAAGGATCTAGGCGAGTGGATGCCAGGACAATTAACGCACCGAGGTGGTGGAGTGCATATATGTTCCTCATGAAGAGGACGTCCACAATCGCCACAAAGGGGCTCAGCCTCACACTGTGACGACATGTGCCCAAAGCGCAAACACCGAAAACAGCGCATAGGAGGCGGGACGTAAAGTCGCACGTCGCACCGGTAGCACATCACCTTTACCTTCTCCAGGAGAACATCCCCCTCGAAGGCGAAGATAAAGGCCCCGCTGTCGATGCGACGGTCTTCGGGGCCGCGCTAGACTCGCCGGACGAAATGCACGCCTTGGCGCTCCAGGTTGGCCGTGAGCTCCTCATCAGATTGCAGCAGGAGGTCCTGATGAAAAATAACCCCCTGCGTCCTATTCAGTGCCAGATGCGGGACAATGGACACTGGGATGTCCCCTAGTCGGTCGCACGCCTCGAGCGCCGCCGACTGTGTGGCGGAGGTGGTCTTTATAAGAATTGACCCTGAACGCATTTTACTGAGAGCCTCGATTTCCCCGAAGATGTCCTCGACGTGCTGAACAAAGAACATGGGCTTGGAGGTGGCGAACGTCCCCCCATCGGTTCGAGAACAGACCAAATAGCGGGGGAAGTACTTCGCCCCAAGCCGGCGGGCCTGTCCTTCCTCCCAGGGAGTGACCAAGGGGGAAGGGCAGGAGAACCAGAACCAGAGACAGTACCTTTCTTTTTAAAAGACTCGGCCACAGAGCGACCTGATACATGTTGACGTTTCATCTGAAACGTCCGCCCTGATACCACCCACTCCGACCAGGGGCTCTCCCCACAGGCGCCACCCAGCCTCAGCAAGGGCCACCTGGCAGGATGACCGTTGCCGGGAGTCCTGATGCCCCAAGGAGACGGGCATCTACTCCTTGGCCGACGTGGGGAGGGTGCAGCTTAGGTATCGGCAGTACGATCCCTGTGTTGTCAGGGGGCTACAACCTAGAGGGTACATGATGACCCCACCACAACAGGCTGGCTACCGTGCTGGATTTCGGGTGCCATGGAAAGTCCATCATGATCGTAGGGACAGATGGTGACGCACTATGGGCGTAACTTGTACAACCCATCAGGCGTTTAGGCCCAATTTGAGGAATAGTGGGTGTGGTTACAACGCCGTTACAATGCTGAGTGCCAAGGTCTTAGTGCACTGAAGACCAGTGATACACCACGTAAGGCGCCCTTCCCCAAAAGGCTCGTACTTCTGTAGAATTTTGAAAAATGGAGGTCAAACCCCAAGGGGGACCATCACATGTAAGGCCGAAACGGTTATAACTCCTTTTAGTCGCCTCTTACGACAGACAGGAATACCTCGGGCCTATTCTTACCCCGGACCCACTGGGGGGGGGGGGGGGGGGGGTTAGTAAAGGGACTGTATGGAGCATCGGGTAGCACAGGACAGTGAGTGCTGGTCAGGGAAGTGCCGGAAATACTTTGGGAGTGTTTAGCATTTTGCGAATGGTCGCGGAAGATAATATTTCGTAGTGACAACTTGTGCACTTGTGAGATTTCCGTGGCTTATGCAGTGAAGACGTAGTATGCGTTTAATAGTAAATATCTTGCGAGCTATGTTGACAACTGATTACGTGAAGCAGGAATCAGTTGTTTCTTTGTTATTCAACTAGTATTTTAATTAATTGCTGGACCATCGACACAAAAAGTCGTTTTGCATGTATACATTTCGTTCTTCAAGGCACTTCTATCTTATTTAAAGTCTTGAAAATAGTACCTGCAGATTTTAATTGCCACCTTTAACTTTCTATGTTACACTCAAAATTCGCAATTGCCGAGTAATAGGAACCTTCGGCCATCCGATTCATGTGTATTCATATTGTATACGGTAGACTCAGCAGTATTCGGTCTGTAATGCGGCAACTAGGTATTACAGCTCTTACACAACGAAACAAGGCAAAACTTAACTACATACCGTCAGACTCATAGTTGCAATATTAAGGTCGAATTTTGTTTATTTGGAAAGACCACAATGTGGATACACGACTACGAGCTTTTGTTTATCTCTAACAGCCCTTTCTTGTTGCTGCTGCTATTTTTCCTTTAGTGTAGAATAACTCTTCAATAAGAGGAAATAGACACATCCATTTTACTTTCAATTCTGAATATTCCGATTCCTTCAGTTCAGCAGCTTCGAAAAATGGTTTCTAGTCAGACTTACGTTTTATCACTGCTCATGGAAAGCATAGCTTGGTCGCTGCAACTGAGAACATTGTCAAATTTCCCTCTTAATACTATCTCGCTTTAGAACATATCAGCACAAGTATTTCATTTATTAGGTTGCTGTTTAAGTCTGTAGCATTTTTGTGTAACTTTAGTAAACAATTCGTAACATATTATCCTTTGTTATTTGAATCTGTTTGCCAACGCTGGGTGTAACTTTTCGATTCCGCAGCTGTACGAATAACATGGTGTTAAGGAGACAGTCTCATGACAGGAAATTTCTTGGAGGCAGTTTGATAGAGCGGAAAATCTCAACGATCTAAGAATGGAAGATAAAGTGAGTGTTCAATGACTTCGTAGCGCAATTCCTGTATAGAGTTTTTTTGTCAGTCTAACCATGTAGGCGGGCGTTATGGAGTATAATCACTTCAGGCAGTCTGTTATCGTCGTCGTTGGCTTGCGTCTGCAACACGTCTCAGTTTTTGCGAAATATCAGTGATGGCGAGACCTCGGGGAAGCAATTCGCAGCACACCACATCGTCCCTGTTCTACCAGATGAATAAATTATCTTTTGTGGAAGCGCGCATGCCCTTGTAAGCGGAGTGCTTCCTTGTTTGAGCTCAACCATTCATCTTTTTCTCATGTTAGCATGAAGAGACCATTTCCCGTGACCACTGACGATACAGGGTAGGAATCTTCGGTGTCGTTCACGAGCAAAATTTACCATGAGCATACAGATGCACATATGACAACCGCCTGATTTCGGCTTAGAGCATGCAGTACCTATACAACCCACATTTAATCCTCTTCATTGCATACTAATGTCTCACGATGGCGGAATGATCACAGTTCACCACGTTTACGATCCCTCCAGTACACTGACGTGAATCATTTGTGGATTAATGCGTGAAAGATTTTTAATCCCCCAAAGGTCTTCCTGCACCTGGAGACTGTCACTAATGACGGAACGGTTCTCGTTTTAACTACGAAACCGTTTGTCGTGTTTTGTCCAGTGGCATCTCCACACACAGCGCTCAAGTTTCTGGCTGCCTCCGCTGCTGTCACTCAACTTCTCAAACAGGAGGACATGACGAAATTGCAAATTGTCCACATGGCACTGCATTTTCTAGCTCCAC
Source organism: Schistocerca serialis cubense (assembly GCF_023864345.2). NCBI lineage: Eukaryota > Metazoa > Arthropoda > Insecta > Orthoptera > Acrididae > Schistocerca > Schistocerca serialis. The sequence continues at coordinate 62,273,197 of NC_064638.1, read as the reverse complement.
AGCTCCACTTCCTCCAATGACAAAATACCATTATGGAAACACATGCGAACTACAAATAAAAGAAATCCATCAATCCTTAGCAACCGAAATACCAACATGATAAACAGAAACGCCATTAGCTTATGCACCAACCTAATGAACAGTAATTCCTCAGTCCAGACTGAACCAAAAATGCTGATTGGAACGTCTTCCTCGATAAGTACCTCGACTGGAATCTACCGTCTGCTGGTATCTGCAAGACTTTAGTACGAGCAGTTACCACATCGACGAATGAGCCCATGTCCTGAGAATATCGGGAAAGAGATTCTAGGCTGGCACAAGAAATGTGAGGATCACCACAATGGTTTTCGAAGTGGCGGTTACCATTATCTGATTAACTGAAGCACAGCGTGGATACTTCAAGAAGGGATAAATTTATATTCTGAGTAGTCTCCATCCATTTTTAAGTATCCAGCAGTTCTAAGTATCCTGCTTCAAAAATTAGGAGCTGGAGCCAGCCATATGACTTGGCAGCATTTTCTCACACTTCACAAAATTGCTTTGCACGTTGCCAAACACCCGAAGAAGTGTATCACCGATAGACATTAACACTTATTAAACAGGAGCTCCAAGACAAAAGCAGCAGCCATCTACGACACTGAATACTTTTGTGACATCACCCATGAAGAGACTGCAGCGTCAATAATGGAGACAAACCTAGTCAAGCTTCTGGCTGTTGAGTTACTCCCAGAGTCATGTAGTCCGGAAAATGTATTCAGACATGGTTAGCGAATTTAGTGACCTCGTTACTGGAGACTAGAAACGTGCCCCGAAGAACTTAAACGAACGAAGGTAGCTGCTCTCCCAAATCCAACTGAAGCTTCAGATCTTGAGCAAACTTTTCGTCACATTTCGCTGCTTATTGTGATGCAGCTACTTCTGGAACGTATACTGTTTAGCAGGACTGGTCGAAGAAGCCAGCATTCGCCCTGAACGAAGCTGTGTTGTTTAAACCCTGGCCCTCGCAGTACGGATTGAAGTGGGCTTTCAGAATATGGAAACGTCTTTGGCTTGCACCGATTTACTTCCAGCCCACGATGTCTGGTGACAGGGCCTTCTCTACAGACTGATGAATGTAATCTGAGCCCAAAAGTTACATACCAATGTGACTAAATACAGGGTACCATGTCATTATGGGACAATATCAGCAGCCAGAAATTTCTCCAGAATTGCTTCCGTCTAAGATCGATATTAGTCCCACTGCCCATTATCCTTACACTGGATGCCCCAACAACAGTTTGTAATAAATTTGGTTTACCTTGGGCCATACGATAAACTCGCTTTTCGAAACTATGTAGGAGGTCCTGATACGTGATTTGTCTTATGCTTCCTTGTCATAATCGTGGAACACTAACACGAAAAATAGCAAAAGTGGCTATACGTTCAGGTGTGTTTCTGAGTACGTTTTGTTGTATAAATCATTTTTGATCACATGTTCAAGGAAAGTACGTATTTATCTTGAAACAATGGACATGTACCTCTAACTCCAGGAATGGTTGGACAGCAGGGAAGAACATAACAGTGGTACGACGGATCCATGTAGAACGACTGCGTGTTGGTGAGAACCTGTGTTAACTAATAGTGCATTCGTCTAGCTCTGAGCTTTAAAGCAGAGTGCGCGCCATTTCCGATCTTGGTGGCAGATGAAAACTGTTTGACGTAATGGAACTCAAAACTAGAAGCGCGCCTTTTTTAAGAACAGATCGTACTTACTCTTTTCTCTATTCATGACTCACAGCCTTCCCTCACAGCTTTAATTTCGCCAATACTTCGATCTAGTGATGACTGGGTGTTGTGTATTGTCCTTAGGTTAGTTAGGTGTAACTAGTTCTAAGTTCCAGGGGACTTATGACCATAGATGTTGAGTCCCATAGTGCTCAGAGCCATTTGAACCATTTTTGAACTTCGATCTACCTTTCCGACTTCACACGCCACAGGCGTTCCCGTGCGTACTTTTCTGGATTAACACCCATGACAGAAACGGTATCATGGGGAAACCATTCCCAAAATTAATCTCAAGTGCAGCGTGGACGTTTAATTAGTTAAGTCTTCATCTGGTTTGAAGCTCACGTTAGTGGTAAAACACGAACATGTGAACGTTAACACTAATCCTAACCTATCCTTATCCCTCCTCCTGAGACGAACAATAATTTGTTAGATATTAACGATTACCATCAATCGCATGTGGAGAAATTTCAGATTACTGCAGGACGATTGGTTTAATTTTGAGCCACACTACACTGGTGAAGTGGGTTTAATTTTTCATTGATGTATACTTTTCTTTTACTTTAGAATTACTTTAAAAATAAAAAAATGGAGCGCACACCATTAAGTAGTTAGTTGGTTTTGGGGTTTGATGGAGGCTAAACATCGAGGTCATCAGTCCCCTGTTCCAAACAGACATACTTGTAAAAGGCCTATATAGTAGAAGCGTAACCTCTGCACCCAGAGGGGGAGAACAAGGTGTACAGAGCTAAAATGAACACCGCACTAACACAAAATACAGGACACTGAAAAGGAGCAGAGCAAATAGTTGACTAGAGTAAAACAGACAAAGTGGTTGATGCATCAGGTAAAAGGTCAACCACTCAACTACAAACGAAGAACCTCCAGCTGGAAAGTGTTGATAGAGGTACTAACACAACTTGTTAACATAAAAGACACTATTTTGGTATCCATGTAACAATAAGAAGTCGCTGGAGTGGGTGTAGCCTGAGAAACCATGCTAGAGCGCCCACACTACAGCGAGTGATATAACCCAGCTGCACAGATAAAACTGAGTCAGCTCTAGTGGCATCGTCACTTAGAATTAAAGTACAAATGGTAACTTAAAGGACTGCCGCAAGGTGGCTAAACGGGGCAATCCATCAGAAGATGGAGCACTGTCAGCCCTGCATCACAGCGACACTTGGGCGGGTTCTCATGGCGAAGGGGAGACCTGTGGGTCAACCGCATATGTCCAATTCAGAGACGACACAGAACAACTTAGTCCCTATGCGTGCCCCTCAAGGATGAGTTCCATACGGCCGTGGACGACTTGACCGTGGGGAGCTTATTTGGCGTGTTCAAGACAGACCATCCAGAGCTCCAGACATTGCGGACCTTGCGATGTAGGGCTGACCGGAAGTGTCTTTTCACCAGACCAAGCTCCAGGTGTGGCCTGCTTGGCCAACCGATCGACACGTTCGTTTCCTGGAATGCCGATGTGGCCCGGGGTCCACACAAACGTCGCTGAACGACCACACTCGACGAGAGCAAAAACACCATCTTGAATACCGCGCACGAAAGGGTCCCGAGAAAAAAACTGGTCGAGTGCTTGCAATCCTGTCAGGGAGTCACTGCATATGACGACAACTCCCCACGGAAGGAGGAAAGGTGAGCGAGTGTACAATAAAGAGCAACCAGCTCCACAGTGAAAACACTGCTCCCACAAGGCAGGGAATGCTGCTCAACGTAGTCGCCATGCTTGAAAGCAAACCTAGTGCGTCCATCGACCACATAACCATCGGTGTAGACTACATCTCCATCGCGAAACGAGGCAAGAAGAGCCAGGAATTGTTTAAGACTGGGAGGTGGAACGGAGGACTGAGTGGCACGACAAATCCAAGCAAAGCTGCACGTGAGGGAGGGAATAAGTAGAGGTAGAAGAAGAGGGCCAGAAGGATAGAGGAAGGGGAAAGGACTAATGGCAAGAGAAGGGAACGAACGCGGACCGCGATCGGGAGACCCGAGCTAGGCCGCCTCCATCGTGGGGAGGAGGGTGCAGAAGATGGAAAAAGGAGCCTGCAGTTTGGGTGGTCGGGCGAGGCATGGATGCGGGAGACGTATGACGCAAGCAACTGTCGTCGGCGGAATCGTAGGGGAGGGATTCCAGCTTCTATAAGAAGGCTAGTCACAGAGCTAGTGCGGAAGGCACCTGTCGCCATTCTGACGCTACAATGGAAAATTGGGTCGAGGATCTACAAAGTTGAAGGTGCTGCTGAGTGGTACACTACAGTTCCGTAGTCGAGACGGGACTGGACTAAGGCCTTATAGAGCTTCAGGAGGGTTGTTCATGCAGCCCCCAAACTGCGTGGCTGTGTCAGCGAATGCTATTGAGGTGCCGCCAGCACCATTGTTTAAGCTCGCGAAGATGAGGTGTCCAAGTGAGATGAGCATACAACAGCAAGCCAAGGAAGTGACGCATCTCCTCAATACGAAGGAGTTCATTTGCAAAGTCGAGCTCTGGATTGAGGTGGACTATTCGACGACGACAGAAATGCATCACTCGGGTCTTAGAGGCTGAGAACTGAAAACCATGGTTGGATGCCGAAAAATGTGCCTTACGGATACCTCCCTGCAGCCGCCGTTCAGCGACACTGATGCTTGGGGAACTGTAATAAAGACAGAAGTCGTTGGCATACAAAGAGGAACAGACCGATGAGCCCACTGCAGCCGCAACACCATTAATTGCCCCAAAAAAGAGGAACACTGAGAACCGAGCCCTGCGGGACACCGTTCTCCTGAATATGTGCAGAGCTAAAATAAGTACCAACTAACTCGAAAGGAGCGATTGGAGAGAAAATTCCGTAGAAAAGTGTAGTGGACTAAGCCAAATTTGTGCAGCGTGCCAAGGATATGATGGCGCCAGGTGGTATCGTACGCCTTCCGGAGGTCAAAGAAATCAGCAACTATATGTTCTCGCCGAGTAAAAGCTGCACAAATAGCCGACTCTAGCGAGACTAAATTGTCGATCGCTGAGCAGCCCTGACGGAAGCCCCCCTGTTTCTGGGTTAGGAGGCCCTGATCTTCGAGTATCCATATGACATGCCGACTCACCATACGTTCCAAGAGTTCGCACATAACGTTGGTAAGGCTGATAGGGCGATAGCTGTCAACCACCAGCGGGTCTGCAGCAGGATTCAGCACCGGGATGGTAACGCCATCCTGCCAACGAGCTGGGAAAACACTCTCCGTCCAGATGCAGTTGAACAGGGCGAAGAAACTCGTTAATTCGGTCTGGACAGCTAGAGGTATTGGGGAAGATGTAAGGACACTTTGGAACTCCCATTCATTAAAATGGGCATTGTATCGTTTCCAACGGTGCGTGCGAAGTGACAACTGCGTATGCTCAGCCTGCTATTTAATGGCTCAGAATTCTGTGCTGTAGCCTGCTGTCGTGGAACTTCGAGCGAAGTACTCTGCCAGATGTTCGGCTACGGCGATTGGGTCAGTACAAAGAGTACCCCGATGAGAAAGGCAAGGGACAGACGCATGAGGACGAAAGCCAACAATGTGCTAAACCCGCGACCACATCTGAGATGGGTAGGTGTGAGAACCAACATATCGTTCCCAGCAGGCCTGCTTGTTCCGCCGGATTAACCGCCGAGCCTGGGCCAGCAGCCATATAAAGGCTACCAGATTCTGTAGGTAAGGATGACGCTGGTGTTGTTGCAGGGCTCGCCGGCGGTCCCGGATAGCTCCTGCAATCTCTGGTGTCCACCAAGGGACTGACTGACGCCGTAGGGTACTTTAAGAGCAGGGGACAGTTGCCTCAGCAGCAGAAACAATGGCCATAGTGACTTTGTCCACTGCCAACTCGATGTCACCAGTAATCAGAGTAATGGCAATAGTTGCTGAGGTGCAGGCTGCCCAATCAGCTCCATGTAGGGACAATCGTGGCCGCTCATCAGCGGGTTGGATTGAAGAAGAGAAACGAGGATAGGAAAGTATTCACTACCACAGAGATCATCGTGGACCCTCCAACTGCGGTATGGAAGAAGACCTGGGCTACTAAGAGAGGTCAATGGCTGAGCATGTGCCATGAGTCAAGCTAAAATATGTGGGAGCACCAGTGTTAAGGAGGCAAATGTCCTGCTGTGCCAAGATAGCCTCAACGTTCCTACCCTGGTCCGAGATATGGGCCACATCCCATAAAGGGTGGTGGGCATTAAAGTCCCCCAAGAGGAGGAGTGGCAGGGGGAGCGTGGCGAACAAGGCAGCTAGGGAGCATTTAATCCTCCCTGGTGACGTCCAATGAACATAATTTCCCCAGTTGTGCTGACCAAGTAGAATACCTTACAAACATTATCCTTACTGCCACAGAACATTCAATTCTATTCCTCACACGTCAGCTTTACTGTGCCATGTCCTGGTCCCTTCATGTACTGAGATAGTACAATGCAATTCTTATCCAGAAATGTGCTCTCCACATTTTTAACTGTCATCCTACTATGGCGAACTCTATTTGTTGTAAATAGTTGTGTCTGCATTGCCATCACGTGTTTAGAGATAGCAAAGAAGCTAGCTGGATTTTATTGATTATGTCCAACAGTTCCACTCCCTCTTCCATCGTGTGGGCGAACATCAGATAGCTCTCTGGGACGTAGGTCCACTCCTATTTCCAGTCAGACCGTAGTAGATATGATCATTGTGGACTCTCGCTCACTCCAGTACCTGGGGCCGCTATTTTGCGGAGATCCCAAGCTACTCCCACCATCACCCTCCCTTCTGTCAGAAACAAGTGGAGTAGGCCCTGGTGAATCCCTTCTCTCAGAATCGTGACTGCTATAATGCTGCTTTTATGTAGGGAGAGGTAGATTATGCTCTCATCTCATCCTCGTTTTTCACATTGGGCCGGATTAAGTTCAGATTCAGATGTTGCAGAACCTTTTGTGGTCAAGACTTTCTCCATCATATGTACAATCGCATCTGGACGGATGGGACATTTACCAGACATTGGCGTGAAGCCACTCTCATATCCATATATAGGCCTGATAAGGAGAAACAACTTCCTTCAAGCTATCTCCGTTTCTCTCTCACTAGCTGTGTTTACAAGGTGATGGAAAGTTTATGCAGTGGTTATTAGATTGTGAGACTGAAGCCACCACACCAGAAATGCATAAATCAAAGTGGATTTAGAGCATGCTGTTCTGCAGTTTACCATATTGTGACTTACATCCATTACGTGAACGATTTTTGTGGAAATGAAAGACTGGCGGTGTGTTTTGATTTGGAGAAAACCAATGACACTTTCTGGGAGTCTGGTATCCTGTGTACTCACTACACGTGGAGCTTCGAAGGCAGATTGCCCCTTTTCCTTCAACAATTTTTTAAATAAAGAGTTTTGAAGGTATGTGTGGGTTCTTCCCTGTCAGACAGCTTAATGCAGGAAAACAGTGTGCCTCAGAGTTCCGTCCTGTGCGTCATCCTCTATCTTCTTTATTAACCCTACTATGGCTTGTCTCCTGCTTTACATCTCCTGCTCTTTTTGTTAGTGATTCTACAACCTATTGCAGTTCTTTACAGACTTGTCTCCTTGATCAGCATCTTCAGCATTGTCTCAACTGTCTTCACTCATGGAGCATTGACATTGGCTTTTGCTTTTCCACTGATAAAACTGTATGAATTTGTGGCAGCTCATTGGGTCTCTTCCACAAACAGTCTTCACCTCGTTGGCCTGCTGCTCTTCAGTTTGCTGAAACTGAAAAATTACTGGGGCTCATGGTTGACAGAAAAATTTCTTAATCTTCCCACGTGTCTTACCTGGCCGCATGCTGCACCTCGTCACTGAATGTCCTGTGTGTGCTCTGTGATACTTTGTAAGGAATGGATCACACCAGCAGTATAGTTTCAAACGGACAAGGGATTGATACAAACAGATGAGAGGGGTGTTTCATTTATTCCTCTGCATGTCTCTCCATTTTATGCCACCTAAATGCACTCCACCATCGTAGTACCTGTTTCAACATTTGTGCAATTTACACTAGCCCGGTGTGTGTACAGAAGCGGTCAAACAACCCCTGTCATACTGATGGATGCTCTCCTTAGCAGAAGGACATGCCATTTGTCTGCAATGACTGGACACCCATCCTGTGCCGCCTCCTTTGATGACTCCCTCGATTGCCATTATGGGATGTGTCATTCATCTGTTACTTCCTGGAGTTCACTTTACAGTTTCAGTGTGTCACTACCTGCCACATTCCTAACGGGTGTGAACCCTTAACCACCTTGGCCTCGTGCAGCAGCCCATGTTCAACTTTGACTTAATTCACTTCCTAAGGATACTGCTTCAGATTCTATCTATCGCTGTAAATTTCTCGATCTTCACACTGAACTTAGCGACAGTAACTTTCTGTACACTGGTGGCTCTCAGACTGGTGCCAATGACAAAAGGATACAAAACACCGTCATTAATGATTTTTGGTATTGTACACTGCTTAGTATTTACAGCACTGCTCTGACCTGTATCAGGCCATGCGGTGCATCTAGTGACACAGGCTTTTTAATTGGCTCATCGAATCAGTGTCTTTCGAAGCCTCCATGTGCTGTACACCATCCATCCTTTAGTGAAATGTGTCAAAGAAAGCTCTTCTTCCTCACTCTCCATTGAGCCTCTATGACGCTTGTGTGTCTCATCACATTGGTCTCATATGAAACAATACTGCTTATGGTGCTGCCATTGTTGCAGTCCTACCACAGCCCACTATGTCTCCCATTGCTTCCAATCTCTGTGTTGCCATCTGTCAGCAGATTGCATCCCTTTGGCAACACCACTGATCTTCCTTTAATGGGAATTAAACCTCTCAGCTGTTTAGCCAACCTCCTCTCAACCCTTTCACCCTAGGTCGCATATTGGTCACTGTAATTTTAGCCGTATCATTTGTTAAGTGGTAATCCCTTACCATATTGTGTTCTTTCTCTTCACCATTTCCTGACCAAACGCCCATTTTTAACCACCTAGCCCAATTTATGTTCGCTAAAATGGCCAGTAACTCACATAGCAAACGACGTGCAGATCGTCAACTGCGTTTTTCTTATCTATCGTAGCAATATGGTGACGGACATTTAATCTTCAGTTCAGGACCTCCGTCCTCTGTGGAGTATTTTATGGACGTTTCTAAGTGGGGAAGTCATTTTTAGCCGTCTGTTTCTGTCAATTTGACTTAATGTGTGGCCATTTTTAACTCCATCTTTCTGTTCTAAGGTTCTTACATGGGCATATATGACGTTATTAGATTTTGTGCCACAGAACAAAACAATTAGTATTAAGAATATCTTTGGGGGATTTGCCAAAAACAATTCAAATTGAGTTTGAAGAACCTTACAGATGTACAGCTCTTCACAACTTTTACTTGACTGCCTTTATGGGTACTGACGAAAAATGGACTATTGGCTTCTGTAGAGATCAAGCAGGGATTTGCCATATACAAGGAACTATTGAGCAGTAAGTGTCTGACGTAACATGAAAAATATTAAAATTGTGTAATACAATATAGCAGAATCCTTTAATCATCTAAATTAAATTTTTTTCCATTTAAAATCAAATGAAGTAATTTAGTCACCAACTTTTGGTATGTATTTTTAGGACCTTGTCCGTTTGAGGCCATAATTTGTTGCTAAAAATCCTATATTTATTGTAACCCATTTTTAGGGGCGAATAAAGGAAAAATACATGTGACAAAATGTCTTATATGAGATACTTGATTATTTTAGAAAGCCATTGATAATTCCTATAAAATATTGGTTCCATTGCATCGTGGAGTTAAAATTCGGTAAACTAGAATACATTTTGCAATAAATATTCATCATACCTTCCCCTTTTGACAACAGACTATATTGGTGAACCGACTATTTTCACAGCAATTCCTCTTGACACATGCACTAACAAAAATGTAATTAACCCATGCGGGTCTGGGGGTTAGGTCTGAGGTATTCGTGCCTGTTGTACAAGGCGACTAAAAGGAGTTTCACACATTTTGGCCTTTATGTCATGGTCCCCTGCAGGGTTTGACCTCCATTCTTCAAAATTTTCTCGAAGAGCAAGCCAAATGGAGAAGGGCACCTTACATGGGGCATCGTGTAAATCGTGCATTGATATCTCAAGCCCACTTCCTCGTCATTGCACTGCAGTCCTGCTCTTGGGCAAGGACACCTTCCTAGGTGCATTTTCCACCAGGAACTATTCAGTGTATTTTTGCGCTGACTATGACTGTGGACTGCTTTGCACCTGATACACAGCGTGGTAGCCAACCTGTTGTTGGGGGGCCATGTAACCTGATGGTAGTAGCCCCCTGACCACACAGCAATTGCTCTGATTCCTGCACTGTTTACTCCCCATGTATGCTAAGGGTTAAATGCCCATCCCGCTGGAGCACCGGTACTCCCAGCAATGGCTATCCTGCCAGGTGGCCTTTGCTGCAGCTGGGTGGCGCCTGAAGGGAGGGCCCCTGGTCAGGGTGGGCGGCAACAGGGCCGATGACATGTGATGAAGCCTAGTCATGACGATGATGCCTCATTTTTTTTTTTAGCATTTAGAGGACAAGTTCAGGGAAGTGGAGGGCTTGTCCAAAATGAGATCTGGGTCAGTCTTAATCAAAATAGCATCCTCTGCCCAGTCATGGGAGTTACTCGTTTCTGACAACCTGGGGCATCTTTCTGTAACACGCCCCATAAGAGCTTAAATATGGACCAGGGTATCATTTCACAGAGCTCTTCTTTTGCAGTCCGACGTGAGCTGCACGCCAATTTAGAGCGGCGAGGTATACATTTCGTCCAGAGTGTCCACTGGCGACTGAGGGATAATCTGGTTGCCACTGGTGCCTTCAACTTTGCTTTTGAGCGTGATACATTGCCCTAGAATGTCAATGTGATGGTTTGACGGTGTAATGGAAAGCCCAATTCCCTCCCCTGATATGGTGCTTTAAGTGGGTGAAATCAGCCATATGTTTTCCCGCTGTACTTCCAGCATCACATACCTAGATTGTGGACGGCCATCATCACATCCAAATACTCCATGTGCCCCGCCTCCTATCTGTGTCAACTGCACAGAGCACCATTCGCCTTGCTTGACTGTAGGATTCTCCAGAAAGAAAGGAAAATTATGGAGTGAAAAACTCTGGGCAAACTGACCTACACTGAGACAGAGAAAATTTGAACACCTGCACCCTGTACGTATGACATCGCCTTACGCCGCCTCTACAGTTCTGGCACCATCAGCTCCGCCAACCCATGTCACCTTTCCGAGCCAGAAGACGACACCTGCCCCTTTGATGGTGGGGGCTTCTAAGCCAGAAAAGCGTACGTCATCCTCAGCTTCTCTCTCTAGGAAGGGGTCCCTTGGTCACTCCCTTCCCAGGTTTCTTCTAGTGGGAAAGAAACTCGCCAGTGGCTGAAGAGTCCAAAAGCAGCTGGTCGTAGGGCTTTACTCTCATCCTTTGAGACTGAGCCAAGGAAGCTTCCCAGCCAGGGAAACCCAATGGGCAGCGAGATAAAGCCAGAAAGAAAACCCTAAGACCAAGGAAATTGCGGTGGCACCCACAACACCGCTACCTTGAAGCTCTGTGGCTGAGGATGGGGTGGAGATTCTGAAGTCTGCTGAGGACCTGATCTCGCCAGATCCTCAGACAATGGATGTAGACTGCTCAGGAAATAAATTAGTGGCAGCAGGTGACAGACGTGAACTGCCTCATAGAATGTTCCATGCCTTCCCAATCTCATGTCATCCTCCAGTGAAAGTGCAGTGGTTTCTTCCACAACCTGGTAGAGCTAAGACATTTGTCATGCTTTACACCTGCTATCTGCTTTGGCCTCCAGGAAACTTGGTTCCCAGCAACGCTGACCCCTGCCCTCCACAGCTGCAAGTGATATTACAGGAACTATATGTACACTAATCTAGTGTCAGGTGGGGTTTGCGTTTATGTCCTAAACTAGTCTATAATGGACATGTGCTCCTTCAAACCCCTCTTGAAGCTGTGACTGTCAGTAAGTACAACGCAAGAAATATCTGTCCGTAATTTAAATCTTCCTCCACATGGTGCAGTACCCCTGAATGTTTTTGCTGCTACGATTGATCAACTTCCTAAATCTTTCCTACTTCTGGGAGATTTTAATGCCCATAACCCCTTGTGGGGTGGTACCAACTTACTGGCCAAGGCATAGATGTCGAAACTTCACTGTCGCAATTCAACCTCTGAAACGTGTGGCGGTCCCAGTACTCAAGAGGCAGTGTGACTCATGGTAGTTACTCTTCCATTGATTTATCAATTTGCAGTCCTGGACTTCCATCTATCCACTGGAGAGCACATGACCTGTGTGGTAGTGACCACTTCCCATCTTCCTGTCACTGCCCCAGCGTCAGGCACACGGACGCCTGCCCAGATTGGCTTTGAAGAAGGCAGACTGGGCAACGTTCACCTCTGCTGCCAACGCTGAGTTTCCCCCACACCGTAACATCGATGTGATGGTTGAGCAGGTGACTAGCACAATTGTTTCTGTGGTAGAAAATGCGACCCCTCGCTCTTTAGGGTGACCGAGGCGTAAGGTAGTCCCTTGGTGGTCGCCTGTAGTCGCTGAAGCAATTAAGGAGCGTCGACGAGTTCTACAGCGACGTAAGTGGCACCCTTCCTTGTAGCACCTCATAGCGTTTGAACAGCTCCGTGCCCGCGTTTGCCAACTTACCGAACGATGGAAGCAGGAGTTATGGGAGAGATGTTGAGACCATTTGGTACCCTATGTCGCCTTCGCAAGTCTGGGCAAAGATCAAACGTCTTTTCAGGTACTAGGTCCCAACAGCTATCCACAGTTTTACTATAAATGGCAAGCTATGTACCGACGCGACCACATTGCCCGAGCCTCTGCGTCGGTGAATTCCCCCCCCCCCCCCCCCTCCCAGGCTTTTGCACACTCACAGTGGCTGGAAGCGAACGTCCTCTCATTCACTACACGCTGCAGTGAATCCGACAACGCCCCATTTACAGAGTGGGAGCTCCTCAGTGCTCTAGCATGTTGCCCTGACACAGCTCCTGTGACTGATCGCATACACAGCCAGATGATTAAACATCTTTCATCTCACAAGAGACATCTTCCCGTCATCTTCAACAGATCTGGTGCGATGGCGTCTTTCCATTGCAATGGTGGTAGCACACCATCATTCTGGTGTTCAAACCCGGTGAAAACCCGCTTGATGTGGATAGCTATCGGCCCATCAGCCTCACCAACATTCTTTTTAAGCTGCTGGAACGTATGGTATGTCGGCGGTTGGGTTGGGTTCAGGAGTCTCGTGGCTTGCTGGCTCCATGTCAGGGCGGCTTCCGCCAGGGTCGCTCTACGATGGATAATCGTGTGTCCATCGAGTCTGCCATCCGAAAAGCTTTTTCCAGATGGCAACACTTGACTTTTGTATAGCATACGACACGACTTGGCAACATCATATCCTTGCCACATTGTATGATTGTGATCTCCGGGGACCACTACCGATTTTTATCCGAAACTTCCTGTCACTCCGTACTTTCTGTGTCCAAGTTGATGTCTCCCATAGTTCCACCCATATCCAGGAGAATTTAGTCCTGCAGGGCTCTGTATCGAGTCTATTGTTAACTGTCATAAACGGTCTAGCAGCAAGTATCAGGCCCTCTGTCTCACCTCTGCATGCAGACCACTTCTGCAATTCGTACTGCTGCTCCAGTACTGTTGTTGCTGAGCGGCGCCTCCAGGGAGCTACAGCTTCCAGTTTTCAGCCGCTAAGTCTTGTGTCGTGCACTTCTGTCGGCGTCATACCATTCATCCGGAATCCACACTACCTTAAGTCTCCACAACAGTGAGTGGATCATCATTAACTCTTAGAAGTGATTTTCGACGCTCGATTGACTTTGCTTCCTGCTCTTAGTCAGCTTCAGCAAAAGTCCTGGCAGCACCTCAAAGCCCTCCATTGCCTGAGCAACACCAACTGGGGTGCAGATAGCCCTACGCTGCTGCAGCTCTACACAGCCCTTGTCCAATTCCGAACTGACTATGGGAGTGTGGTTTATGGTCCAGCAGCGCCTTCAGCATTGCATTTACTCGTCTCTTTGCTCCACTGTGGGGTTTCATTAGTGACAGGGCCATTTCTGACGAGTCCAGTTACCAGCGTACTGGTGGAGGCTGGTGTCTCTACTGTAGATCGGACGTGCACAACTGCTCGCCAGTTACACAGCACACATTCATAGATCCCCTGAACATCCGAATTACCGTCTCCTTTTCCAGCCTGCGTCAGTCCATCTCCCACATCAGTGGCACAGATCGGGGCTAACGATTGCGGTTCGCGTGTGGTCCCTTCTCTCCAAACTGTCGTCCTTCCCACCTCTACTTGTGGTTCGTTCACATACCCCTCCATGGTGTACGCCCTGGCCGCAGCTTTGTCTGGACCTTTTGCATGGCTCCGCCGCTCTCCGCTGTCACTTCCTCTCGATTCTTGACGTGTTCCAGGGCTCTTAAGTGGTTTACACCGACGGCTCAATTGCCGATGGTCATGTAGGCTTCGCATATGTTCATGGAGGACATATTGAGCAGCACTCCTTGGCTGCAGGTTTTCACTGCTGACCTGGCAGCCATATCTTGCTCTTGAGTACATCCGCTAATGCCCTGGCAAGTCATTTATCCTGTGTACTGACTCATTAGGCAGCCTACTAGCTATCGACCAGTGTAACCTCACCACCCTCTGGTAGCGTCCATTCAGGAGTCCATTTATCTCCTGGAACAGTCCCGCCATTCCGTGTATGTGTGGACTCTAGGACACGTCAGAATCACCGGCAACGAACTTGCCGACAGGCTGGCCAAGGAGGCGAAATGGAAACTGCTTCAGGAGATAGGCGTCTCCTAAGCTGAGCTGTGTTCCGTCTTACACCGTAGGGTTTTCCTGCTTTGGGAGAAGGAATGGCATAACAGTATGCACAACGAACTGCAATGAGACAATGTGTGAAGTCTTCTATGTAGGCCTCTCGCAGGTGATCAGTTGTCCTCTGCTGACTCCACATTGGCCATACATGGCTAATACATGGTTACCTACTCCGTTGTGAGGACCCACCTCAGTGTCACTGTGTGTCCCAAATGACAGTCGTCCACCTCTTACTGGACTTCCCACTTTTAGTCGCTCTACGGCAGGCTTTTAACTTTCCTAGCACCCTGCCTTCAGTGTTGGGCGACAATGCCTCAACAGCAGATTTACTTTTACGTTTGATCGGTGGGAGTGGGTTTTATACTTCCATCTAGGTTTTAGCGCATGTCCGTTGTCTCTCTCCTCCAGCATAGTGCATTTAGGGTGGAGATTTTAATGAATTGCAGAGTGGTTGGCTTTCCCCTTTTTATTCTTGTGGTTAGCCCGCCACTTTAATCTGCTTCCATAGTTTACTCTCTTCTGTTTCTAGCGTCTGTTTTCTTGTCGCCTTTTGTTCCTTTTAGTGTTCGTTGCCTTCCCTTCATTCTTGTGGCTTTTGCTTTCTTTGCGTTTTGTGTTATATGTTTCATCCGTTTTATTCTGACACTTGTGGCATTGTTTTATTAGGACCAAGGGACCAATGACCTCTTAGTTTGATCCCTTCTCCTGCCTCTAAAACAGCCAACGAACGAAAGGTCATTATTATGTCAACATAGTACTGTGATTGTTGAATGGCATTGGATTGTTTGCCGTCTGCCTCCTAGCCACAACCCCTACGAATTTACAGCAAAACCAAGCGGATTCATGCCTACAGTCCCTCACCACTCGTACCAATGCAATCCATATTAATGTGTAATATTGTATTTTTACTGAACCATGTAAGATTATTTTAATTGGTGCCACGAATCATTAATCCTTGCTGCACAAGTGCTTTCAGTATGTGTAGTTTGTTAAGCTTGGATATATCCATTCAGTGGTGCAATTTTTAGAAAACAGACTCAAAATTGAAATTATTTTCCAAAAAATGTGTTGGGACAGGAAATTCCCTGGCTGTGTCACATGTGGAAATTTGCATTGGATGGACTGGTGTGGAGAGCTGCATCAATCCAATGTTCTGACTGAAGAAGACAACACTTCTAATTTGAGTTGCTGTGCACTGAAAGACAGAAAGTGCCATCATATAAAATCAGTACGATTGACAGGGTTTAGGTATTGCTTCATGTCAGATTGCACATTCTGTAGTTTCTTCCTTTACTACTTCTAATTGTCCTTATGTCTGTCTCCTGGCTTCTTGTTCTAATAGCTTTGTAGTGCCTATCTGAATTCATGACTGGCATTTACTGTGTTTTTAAAGATGGCGCCAGTATTTTACTTAAATATAATGGTTCAGCCTAGCCGGAGAGTGTGGTTTGTGCTGTTCCCTTTCTGACATGTAAAGTGGGAGGGAGTTTTTTTTAATGCTGTTCTCAGTGTGATTAGTGTTTGAGGAACACTATGAACTGAAACACACCTTCCAGCAGCAGGTAAAACTTTTTTCAAGTCATATTGGTTCTTAATTTAACAGACGATGAGCTAAATTGCCATGTGAAATGCGTATAGTTGAATTTTGCCATGGTGAAGGATGAAATCACCTGGTACTCCAGTGTAACCTTTGAGGAGGACTGTTGTGCCTTCCTAAATGCAGAGCAACAATGGAGTGATTAAAACAGTAGGATACAAGAGCTCATGCTAAAGAACTGGGTAAGTAGTTCACTGTGGCTTTAGATATTTGAATACCGTGTTGCAAAAATACCTAAAATTATGTAGCATGATCACGAGTTGTGCTCACCGAGTGTGCATACTGGTTACGTTCTACTGTATTTTAATTACTTCCTTGAAACGCCACACTTACATTTTAATGCTGAATATTGGAAGAAGATAGAACACGGACATTTGTTTTGGTAAATACCACTACATATGTAACGAATCAGTGAGCATGTATTATTCATACAGATGTTTAGCCTTTTTGCCAAATAGTACCACGTCTATAACTCTTGAATCTTCTGGCACTAATTACTTGTTATGTGCTATGTTTCTTCAATGACTTATTTCGGTAGTTATTGTCATGCCTGTCAAACAAATTGCACACAAATTCTGAGCTTTACAGCTAAATGATCTCGACAGGTGGTATCACAGACTCAGACTAGGGTTTAAAATCACGTTAATTCAGGTTTAAACTTCAGAGTGGAGGTACTTCCCATGTTAGTATACATGAACTGATTGCCTTCCCATTGCCAGTGAACATTCATTGTAGTCCATTTGGTGAAAGACATCGATGCCATTCGTCAGAGTTGCTTTTGTTCTATGTTTGTGTACTCTGACAGCACCAAATAGAATCCTTCTCTCAAACACACAGTTAATTGTTTTAGCTGTGTATTGTAAGCAGATGACATTGTGGCTGGATTTCTCTACTCTACTGGAAGTATAAACATTTGTAACAGTTGCTTCCTGTTTTCGTAAGTTATTTGTGTTTGTGATCCCCTATAATTTCTGAGAGACTGTGCAGTTACACATGATCCAATTAAATGATATTCAAAACTGAGATTTGTTTTATAGCGTGATGAAATAGGAACTGAAGAAAATCAATGTTTGGTTCAGCCTACTTAAGTGTGTGTAAAAATAAAGACTGAGGAGCTAGAGTGAGTGTTGAAAGTAATGGTTGTCAGTCACAAATAGTGTGGGAGAGATCATTTTATCATATTTTCTAGTACTTCTAACTGGTAGTAATAGTAGTTGCTCCTAGAATATACAGTATCGTAACCTAGTCTAGCGTAAGTGAATATTTATGAGCACTTATTAAAGGTATTTATTTGCTCGTTGTTGCAGTTAGAACAGTGATCGCCTTTGTCTGCTTTGTGCTTCGTGTGCGGGCAAAGAGCCCGATCGACTGGATCACCCCTCTCGTCACGGACACAAACGAGCAACACAAAACTGTATAAGAAGCTGGAGTCACTTATAGATGAAATTTTGGACATACAGGTGAATCACAATGGAGTAGTCTGCAATGACTGCTGGTGCAGACTTAACACCATCGATAAGAATGAAAGCGAAATAAATAAGTCGAGAAAAAAATACTGCAGCAACTGCTCCATCGTGATGCAGTCTTTCGTCCCCATGTACACGATGGCACACTCTGCAGGTGAATAACATTATCTGATATTTAGTGTACATGACCATTTTGTTTGATGTTACTTGCTAGCATGAAGTCTAGAAACAAATTATCTGAAAGTTCAGTGCAACAGGGGGAATGGGGGAAGGATATGGTGTCATCATTCTAGTGGAGAGCTGTTTATGGCTATTGTAATAAACATTCCATGTTCTAGGAGAGGGAAACTTAATGCTCTTTCCTGTTCTGTATTTTATTTTTTGCGGCAGGGGTTCCAAAACAACTACTCTGATAGAGCACTGAGAATTGCGCTACTTTGATGGAACACTTTGCTTATTTTAAAGACTAATAAATGTAAAATAATGAGAACCGTATTGTACTCAGTGATTAATTTTAAATTAGAACTAATAACACAAAAATAAGAACAATGCAAGAAACCCTTGTGTGATTCTCCAAAGGTAATGTAATTTTGGGACCCTGTTAGGAAACTAGAAGAAAATTATGTAGCATGTCCAGTAAAATGTTTGAAACAGTATTCCTTACCTCCGATATTTATAATATTTACCGCCATCTTCCTAACATCCAGAAGTTTATTTCTAAAGAAAACCCTATTCAGGAGAGACGGCATGCAGCACGACATCCAAAATGCTGATTTTTCTGTAATGTGCAACTAGATCTATGAATCTTTGGTGAAATTCTTAGAAATCTTCACCAGAAATGGTATTACGAGGATTAGCATCTGTAACACGTTGCAACACACTTACCTGTTACAGTATTGTTTACTATTGCCAGTATCCCTGAAACAGTTGTGTCATTGTCAGTTTTCTAGCAAATATGTTGCTTTAAGTGTGTGGTTCCTGACCAGAAACAATAATACATAGCAGCATATGTACATAGTAGACTTGCTGTGTTCATCCACAACCAATCAAAATGTACTCCATACTACAGCAGCTTACCTCAGAAGATTCTCGAAGCAGTACTGTGGTTGGAGTGGGGGCAGCTACAGATGTACTGGGTAACAGAAAGACCCCACACTTGGAAACTTGCGTTCCTGCTCTATACTAGTGAATCAAATGTACCTGGACACCTATTAGTGGACATTACGGTGGTGTGTCCACCCTTCCCCTTTACAATAGCTTTAACTCTTCTGGGGAATACTTCTAGTGGGATGTCTATCTCTTAGAAGGAATGGCAGCTCATTTCTCCTTGAGAGCTGAAACCAGAGACGATACAGATGTCTGGTGCTGGGTTTGGAGTGAAGTCACCTTTCTAAATCATCCCAAGATTCCAATCAGGATGGAACATGGGGCAGGAAAGCTCACTTCAGGAGTGCCATCTTCTATAAACCAATCACCTCACAATGCTTTGTCGTGACAGGTGGCATTGTTCAGCTGATTCAAGCTTCATTTCTTCTTAATTGTTCTTATACTGAATATAGTACGCAGTACTGTCAAATATATACTTACTCTTATGGGTTTTACATTTCCTAAACCGTAATAAGGAGAGAACAAATTAACGAGGAGAAATTGCATGCTGTAACAGTGCCTTCTGTGCACTTCATTGTTGGAACCAGAGATGATAGCAGGTAATGTTCACATCAGATTCATTAAACCCAAATTCTTCCATTCGATTGATGTGGGGAATTGTGTGACTCATCTCTCTAAGTGCTTTGTTTCCAAACGTCCACTCTACTGTGGTCATCGCTGTTTACACTACCTTGAGCATGGCTTAATGTTGAGAACAGAAACGTGTTGTTTTGAGAAGCTGCTCAGTCCTTCTAACCGGCCTTTTGTAACTCCCACTGCACAGATATTTCCTTAGGGGGACTACCAGCAGCACATCAAAACTGAAGGAGAGACCACAGCAGCTGTATTTTACCACTACCCACCACAATGCTAGATGCCCTGTCCATCAGCTCATTCCTCTGTGGACGTCATTTAGCTTTGGTTGTTCTTTAATATTTCAGTTTTACTGTCACATCACTGACAGCGGACTTTGGCAAATTTAGGAGGGTTGAAACGCCTAAGTATGTTAAATATTCAGGCGACAACAGAGAGAAGGCCGTGTTAAATGTGCTGAGCCCTCCTGACCCATTCTGACATTACAGAAGGTGGCAAGTGGTACTACTTTATCAGCAGAGAAGCAGTAATGATAGATGCACTCCTTGGGAAGTTTAGTAGTCAATTCTGTGTTACATAATGGCGTCCAGGTACTTCAATCCGATAGTATAGTCATTTGGCCATATTCAAAATATATTGTGATTTGTGGATTTGTAATATTGATACATGAATTTGCTATGCTGAAATCGGGTGCTAATAGTAGAATAAAAGCGGGTTAAAAGCTGTGAGCTGTCTGGGGAGAAGTTAACCGTGAATTACTGCGCAACTGTTTCACCAGGTAACTAGTCTAGGTTTACCACATTACCAATCAGACTAACATTGATTATAATCTATTGCAGTCATACAACAACCGGTAATATATCTATATATAAAAAGGAGAATTTAAATAAAAAGAAAGAAATCAGTTTATATTTGGAAATTTATTTTAAGATTGTTCATTGAAATTTCAGCATATTATACGTGAGTTATAACTGAGCTGGTGCCTTGTTTAAGAATTGTAAAAATGTGAGATTTTAATCTTACGGAACACATCAAATATGGAGCTAAGATTGGGAGACTGCATACAACCCTGCATTCACAAAACAACACCCAAAGAACGTTGAAACATAAGCAAGAAGAAATTAACCACAACCAACAGATTCAGTTTTCACCCAAAGAAATTACGTCCGTAACACAATCCTGTCTGTCATGTAATTACCACACACTGGTATACTAAATTCATATTAACTCTTTGTGAAATCTTCCCGAAAAGAATAGCTGAGGGCTACTTTGATGATTACACCACATGCTTCACGTGGTCTACTTGGTTTACACAAAGCGTATAACTCCACAATAATTTTGATAATTAAAATAAATTAGATCGAAAAGCAAATTACAAAAGCAAACCTCGAACTGGTTATTAACGTCTTACTGTTAACCTGACGGGTCAAACAGTTATATAAGCACGTGGTACTGGTCTCGCAAAGTACACCCCACGTGGGTTGAACATAAAGAAAAGTTGCTATATTGAAAATATTGTCAAGACGAGACGTTATAATCACACAAGCATTCGCATTTAAGATTGATCTTAGTTAGAGTTACTGATCAACACGTGGTTCCACTTTACTCACAAAGTAGTAACAAAGCAACAACCGGAAAATACTATGAACTTCACACGAGAATTACACTACGCTGCAATTTAAGATAACCTTAGATATTTTAGAGTTAAACCCGAAATAAAGATGATTAAATTTTCAGTTAGGCTGAACTTAACAAATCCATTATCCTATGGACTTAGCAGACACGCACTTAGCCGGAGATCTTACCACTTCAGACGCTCGCCACCGCCAGCCTGCAACTGCCTACTGCCGAGCGTGCTTCCCGAGGGTGGCTCACAAAGACAAACGGAAGTGGCCAGAGGGGCAGCTTCCTATACCAAAATGACAACGGACGGACAGAACCCTACTAAGGATAGAAACCTCTTTGCTTTTAGGAAGCATAGCTACCTGTTCCGACGTTGGTCCTACTGTTCTCTAGCAGACAGGCTTGTCTGCTACCCTCAAGCATGCAACTACAAACACATTTGATCATTCATCCTCTCACACAGAAGGGAAGGGGGATGACAGTATCTTATCATATACAGTACATAACAGAAAGCGGATGTAGGTTCCGTATGAGACTGTGTGACATGAATTACATATAAACTGTGTTTTAAAGTGTAGTAGTGTGACAGATCGTTCTTGTTTATGTGTAAAAGTAACACGTTCCACTACTCAGTCTCCTCCCAGATAGTCAGAAACGCCACAGTAAATTTAGGAGAGGAATTTATTCCATAAATGACAACAGATTTAAGAAATCAAACATGAAAGGAATCCAACAGAGACCTTTCAGATTCTCATTCATTTATTACAATTAAGTTTTTGAGTATTGAGAGGATTGATGTGGGGCAGGTAGATACAGACTAACAAAAATCAAAAGTTTGCGTAGATAGCAGTGGAGAAATGCATGCTGAGAATTATTTGTGGTGACAGGGAAACAGAAAATGGTCAAGAGGTGGGAGGAAGGAAGTTTAGGTAGGTGGGCATGTAGTCAGGGCAATAGGTGGCAGATGGGGTGAGAATTACGTTCTATAGAGGTGACGAGGAGAAAAATGGAGGTGATAATCTGATGAGAGATGGGAAGTGGACATGCCTGTAGCTAGAGACCGGAATACCTGAAGTCTGGGGGGAGGCTTTGTCCAACAGTGGGGCTCCAATGACTGTACAAAAGAAATGAGGATGTGAATTGGAAAACAATGTTTATGTAAAACTTAATAGGGTAGTAACTGAAATGAAATATTGGGGTGTAAATCTAGTTTATAACTGGCCATAGCTAATTAATTCATCTCTACCATTTGAAGTATTTGGTACTTCTAGTTTCACAGGCTCCCTTAACCTTTCTGTGCACAATTGGACATGAGGTTACTGCCAACTTGTTTGTTTCTGAGTCCCCACAACTGTAGAAATGACCAATTTCTGTGTGTTACTGTGATATGTTGTTCAGTTTGCATACTATTTGAACGCAGAGGCTGACAGATGCAGTTAGACATATGTGTTTCTGCTTTGTTGGTGCAGAAGTGAGAACAGTATGTTTTGTAGAAGGAGCTTTCAGTCTCGCTTTTTTGTGGGTGGCGGAGTCAGTTAAGATACCATATTACATAATTTGCTAGATATAATGTTTGACATGTATATTCACTGATGCCTTATTCTTGAAGACAACTGATATTGTCTTAACTACAGTGATCAGAAAAATTAACATTTTGATCATTTCTTTACATTCGAAACTATGTTCGTTAAAACATGAAATAAGTGCCTCATTTCTTGCATCTCTTGTTATACTCCTCGCACGACGAGTCGCGAAAACATCTGCAGTCTTTAAATTACCCTAAAAACTGTCCTTAAAATTTCGTCCACCTCGGACGTCGAAATGTATATTACAACAGTATTTAATTCGGATAGCTGTGTCAGAACAGGAGTTATACTCATTCGGTAGGCACGATCGCGCTACGCAAGACAATTTCTTGGGTCGGATGTCGACTGGTCGGACGCGCCCGACATCCCGACAATGACAGTTCGTCGGTCGGTCAGTCAAATCACCGACACAGCCAATTTTTCAGACGATCGGTTGGTGGGGCGCCACAAGAGGCGCTGCTATCGAGTCACGATCTGCCTGACGGCTGCAACGGATGACACGAACAGCTGAGGGTTATTCGTCCTACTTGATTCGCATAGACAAGTTCGAAGTGTTGCTGCGTTGTGTTGTTGTTGTTTGGGGGAGGAGAGACGAGTAGTTGCCGTCTCCGAGAGGAGAGACGAGTAGTTGCCGTCTCCGAGAGGAGAGACGAGTAGTTGCCCTCTCCGAGAGGAGAGACGAGTAGCTGCCCTCTCCGAGAGGAGAGACGAGTAGCTGCCCTCTCCGAGAGGAGAGACGAGTAGCTGCCCTCTCCGAGAGGAGAGACGAGTAGCTGCCCTCTCCGAGAGGAGAGACGAGTAGCTGCCCTCTCCGAGAGGAGAGACGAGTAGCTGCCCTCTCCGAGAGGAGAGACGAGTAGCTGCCCTCTCCGAGAGGAGAGACGAGTAGCTGCCCTCTCCGAGAGGAGAGACGAGTAGCTGCCCTCTCCGAGAGGAGAGACGAGTAGCTGCCCTCTCCGAGAGGAGAGACGAGTAGCTGCCCTCTCCGAGAGGAGAGACGAGTAGCTGCCCTCTCCGAGAGGAGAGACGAGTAGCTGCCCTCTCCGAGAGGAGAGACGAGTAGCTGCCCTCTCCGAGAGGAGAGACGAGTAGCTGCCCTCTCCGAGAGGAGAGACGAGTAGTTGCCCTCTCCGAGAGGAGAGACGAGTAGTTGCCCTCTCCGAGAGGAGAGACGAGTAGTTGCCCTCTCCGAGAGGAGAGACGAGTAGTTGCCCTCTCCGAGAGGAGAGACGAGTAGTTGCCCTCTCCGAGAGGAGAGACGAGTAGTTGCCCTCTCCGAGAGGAGAGACGAGTAGTTGCCCTCTCCGAGAGGAGAGACGAGTAGTTGCCCTCTCCGAGAGGAGAGACGAGTAGTTGCCCTCTCCGAGAGGAGAGACGAGTAGTTGCCCTCTCCGAGAGGAGAGACGAGTAGTTGCCCTCTCCGAGAGGAGAGACGAGTAGTTGCTCTTTCGCTCTTTTTGAGAGGGGAGACGAGTAGTTGCTCTTTTTGAGAGGAGAGAGA
Organism: Schistocerca serialis cubense; assembly: GCF_023864345.2. Lineage (NCBI taxonomy): Eukaryota > Metazoa > Arthropoda > Insecta > Orthoptera > Acrididae > Schistocerca > Schistocerca serialis. The sequence continues at coordinate 62,249,013 of NC_064638.1, read as the reverse complement.
AGTAGTTGGTTTTTTTCAGAGGATTTTTCCATCAAGTTAACAGCCATGGTAAGTGAACTGTTTCTTGTAAATTTTATTTTGCTGGGATGTTAACTTTTAAGAAAATGACAGTGTTCATGTTTCAGTTGATGTAAAAATTTTATGCATGTAAAATGAAAATTGCCTATATTTAGACATCTCATTTATTAAAACATACCTCTGATACAACATTTACAATAGCTTGCCCATTGCGAGTATTTTTTTTACAGTAAACATCAAAAACAGACATTTTACACCGTTATTTTCCTTGTTTCCACTCAATAGATGGCTGATTTTTTTGTCAGCAGTGGCTTCGCTGTTTATTTTCGCATTAGAGCTTTTCCTTCCTTCATCTGACTTCAGATTTCGTATCTATTGTGTACATAGTTCCGCGTAGTCAGCGCAGACAATTTTTCCCAGTAGAGTGCGCCCCACTAAGCACAATAGCGCAGGCGCAGCACTCGTCCGTCTCCACACAACGAGATGGCGCTGCCTTTGAGACGGACCAAATTCTGTTTCCACCGATCCACGTATTAATATGTAACGCAGCCAATGTGATTACTGCTAACGTAGAACCTTCTCTCCTCGCGGATCACTCACGCAGTGCTACCTGAGCACGTGAGGTATTATAATGAGTGTACAGACCTATTACTAAATCTGCATTTGTCTGCACCAGTCTGTACCAGTCTATAGTCAAGTTTCAGTCTGCGCCTAATAAGATTACCATATTCCTGTACATAGCCATGAAGATAAATGAATAGACACTTTGTGAAGTATCAGATATGTGAGAATAAGATTAACGTACCAAGACCAAAGGAACTTCAGATTGTCAATTGTAAACAGCATCCAGAATCAAGTTACGTAATGTCTATGCTTTTTATTATTTTAATGAATGTGTGTGAAAATAAAGTTCTGTTTAAAGTTGGTCACAGTCAATCTGCTACTCTAAGCATGCAAATGGCATTTCCATCGTCTTACCTAGCGGCAGAAGTAAACACGCCACGATAAGACCACGGGACATATTTCTGACAATCGCCTACTTCATTAGAGCGACAAGTCAAATAATCTGATGGTATGTGTACCGAAGGTCTTACAGTACGCACACCACAGTATCCATCCAACTCTAAAAGCTCTGGGTGAAGGGTGTGAGAAGATAAGTTTTGGGAACCACCAAACGTCGCATAATACGTTTTCAGAATTTTCAGGAAGAGGACAGGGAATGCGTATAGAATTCTTTGTCTGTGAGAAGGAAATTTACGAACACGTTACTGCTGCCTGCAGTGGGAGAAGTTGTCTGTGATAAGTTTCCAGCAACTATTTTGACCAATAACGGACGATTCTTTCAAATAATTTAAGTGTTTTCTTGTTCATATTTGGCCATTGTTAGATAGTGGTTGGTAGGTGTCGTCGACATCGGTTTATCATTGTGGTTGGTCATATTTTTTGTACTGTGTCTGGAGAGTTTTCGTTTGTTTTACTGTGGCCTTGTTAGATATTGTAAGTGAAGGTGTACGTAATGGGTTTTTGCGATTTCAAAGCGTTTGTTTTTGTCACTATGGTTTCTCTTTTCTGCCATAATGGCCAAGTGAAATATGAAATATGCGGTACTGGTTTTCGGAGATGTGTGTGGGTATCTGGTATCTAGGGTTTCGTTCAAGCAATACAGGTCAAGCAAAGTTACAATGCCACTGGTTTTGGTTTTGCGTATTTGGATTGTGCTTACTGTGCAGAATTTCGTGTGCTTGATTTTTGGGTTAATATTGGTCTGGAAAGGTGCTATTCTTACAGTCTCTTCGTTAATTTGAGTTTTTAGTAGTCATTATTGCTCGTGTTACTCAAGTTTGTTCGTGGATGCAATGAGTGGTACTATGAGCGACGTATTCCTGATGCTTGAAACCCGGATTTCCGGTTTAAGCCACATCTGGTGAAGACTTAATATTAATGTGGAAAGAGTGGAATGAGATGCACATCAGCCGCCGACTCGTCATTCCAGGAGTTTGCACATGTTAGTAAGGCTGATAGGGTGATAGCTATCAACCACCAGCGGATCTGCACCAGGTTTCAGCACCAGGATGGTAACGCCATCCTGCCAACGAGCTGGGAAAACGCTCTCCGTCCAGATGCAGTTGAACAGGGCGAGTAATTCACCCTGACAGTGCGCTGAGAGATGGCAAAGAAACTGGTTGTGAATTCGGTCTGGACCTCGAGAGGTCTTGGGGAAGCTGTAAGGGCACTTTGGAACTCCCATTCACTAAACGGGGTGTTATACCGTTCCCAACGGTGCGTGCGAAACAACTGCGTGCCCTCAGCTTGCTCGGAATTCTGCACTAGCCTGCTGTCGCGGAAATACGAGCGAAGTACTCTGCCAGATGTTCGGCGATGGCGATTGGGTCAGTACAAAGTGTACCCCGAAGAGAAAGGCAAGCGACAGACGTATGAGGGCGAAAGCCAAAATTGCGTCGAACCCGCGACCACACCTGAGATGAGGTGGTAAGAAAACCTATGGTGGCAACATATCGTTCCCAGCAGTCCTGTTTGCTCCACTAGATTAACCGCCGAGCCCAGGCCCTCAGCCGTTTAAAGGCAACCATATTCTGTAGGGAAGGATGACGCCGGTGTCGTTGGAGCGTTCGCCGGTGGCCCCAGATAGCTTCTGCAATCTCTGGTGTCCATCAAGGGACTGACTTATACCTTAGGGTATTGAACAGGGGACAGTTACCTTGGCAGCAGTAATAATGGCCATAGTGATCTCGTCCACTGCCAAATCAAAGTCACCAGGAAGCAGAGCAATGGCCACAGTAGCTGAGGTGTAGGCTGCCCAATCAGATCCATGGAGAGACCATCGTAGCAGCTGGTCAAGTGGTTGGGACTGAAGAAGAGGAACCAGGATAGGAAAGTGGTCACTACCACAGAGGTCATCATGGACCCTCCAACTGAGGTATGGAAGAAGACCTGGGCTACAAGGGACAGATCAATGGTCAAGTATGTGCCATGAGTCAAGCCAAAATATGTGGGAGCACCAGTGTTAAGGAGGCAAATGTCCTGTGCCAAGAGAGCCTCAACGTTCGTATCCTGGCCTCGAGATCTGGACCCCACCCCATTCAAGTACCCCAAAAGGAGGAATGGCAGGGGGAGCTGGGCAAATAAGGCAGCTAGGTCAGCAAGAGGGACAACTTCATCTGGGGGAAGGTAGAGGGAACAGATGGTAAGCTCCATTCCTGCCCAGATTCTAACAGCCACAGCCTCAAGATCCATATGAAGTGCACTGGGGCAGTAGGAGCAGTGGCAAGAAAAACACACCGCCAGACACCCAGTAGCCACAGAGGGAGGGTTTTCCTGTAGGGCCAGGCAAGTGGCAGGGAAGCAGCACAAAAGCAGTTTCAATTCAGCAAGGCGGTGGAAAAAACCATGGCAATTCAATTGAAGGATAATGGTATCCACCTGTGAAGACGTGAAAGAACCTGGGGAATAGCTCACGCCTTAGAAGGGGCTCACCATCACCGATTGCGAAGTAGCCTCATCAACTTCCATAGGAGCTGTGGGTCGAGCAACATCTAGCTCCTGAGTGGACGCTAGATGCTCCACACCATCTTCCAGTGGTGTGGTGAACTCCTTTCTGTCTGTGTCCTTTTGCTTTTTCTTGTTTTTGGTAGGGTCCCGTTTGTCCCTCGGTTTATCGGGCCGGGTGGACTTTTCCAACCCAGTCTCATGGACTGAGGAAGACCTGGAAGCCCTATGGCTCTCAGGCGGTGGCTTTTTCAGCCACTGGATGACATCTGGAGGGGCAGTACCAGTGGAAGGGAGGGCGCCAAGTGATCCCTTCCACCCAAGGGGAGCTGGAGGAGACAGGCAATTCTCTGGCTCAGAGGTGTGGGACTGAAGTCCCCAAAGAAGGAGGGGTTGTTACTCCCGATGTTGAAAACAGGGGAGCAATGGAAGAGGTTGTTCCCAACTACCAGGGGGCAGGAATAGACAGCCAGGCAGGAGGGTCCAAAAAAAGCGGCTGAGCTTTGGGTCTCATCACCAGGGATGGCGACATCAAAGCTGGTGCAGCATACGTTTATGAAATGCACACATGGTGAAGTCAGTTGTACTGGCGTTTAGCCTCTGTAAGTGAGGCTGTCCAAGGTCTTCCTTTCTTTTTGATAAACCGCGCAGTCTCACAAGCAAAGTGAATGATTCTTTCTGCAGTTCACACAAACAGGGGGCGGCGAACATGGGACGTTGGGGTGAGAGGCACGTCCACAATCCCGACAGGTAGGGTTGGCGTCACATCTCTATGACATATGCGAAAACCTCCAGTACTTAGTGTCGAATGGGAGGAGGGATATAAGGCTTAACATCACATCGATATATCACCACCTTGACCATCTCAGGCAGGGTGTCTCCCTCGAAAGCAAAGATGAAAGCGCAGCTGGCGACCATACTATCTTTAGGTCCCCCAGAAGTCACGTCGTACGAAGTGGACACTGCGGCGTTCCAGGCTTGCACGGAGCTCGTCATCAGACTGCAACAACAGGTCACGATGCAATTAAGTCCCTGAACCATATTGAAGCTCTTATAAGGCGTAATGGAGACTGCAACATCACCGAGCTTGTCACAAGCAAGCAATATCCCTGACTGTGCTGGGGATGCTGTCTGTATGCGTACTGCGCCAGACCTCATTTTAGACATGCCCTCAACTTCTCCAAACCTGTCCTCTAAACTTTCCACAAAGAAACTGAGGCTTTGTGGTCAGAAATGAGTCATGTGTTCGGCTGCAAACCAGAAATCGAGGAGAATACATCTCACCAGGTAATTTAGACCGCCGTTCCTCTCCTGGTGTGAACAGGGAAGGGAACGATTGGGGATCATAGTGTAAAGCATTGAACTTTCCTTTCTCAGAGACTCGTGCTTGCGCACTATTCGTATTTTGTTTCATGGTGGTCCCACGAGCAGCTAGGGAAAGGAATTTTTTTTGTGGTTTTAGGGCGCACAATTACAATGGTCATTAGCGCCCAGAATAAGTTAGGAATGCAGTGCGAGGCACAAGGTTAAAACAGCAACTAAAAGCGACTACACTATAAAAGACAATAGGCATAGGATTAAAAAAACAGCATAATCAAATGTCCTTAGACATGTTTTTCGAGTGGATAAAACGCGAGCAGCTGCTCCTGGGTCATCTGCTAAAATGACATCCAGAGTACATGGCAGGCCAAGATCAACACGCAGTGTATTAAAATTCGGACAGGACGTTAAAACGTGGCGTACCGTCAGCAATTGCCCACATGGGCAGAACGGCGCCGGCGCAGCCGTCAGCAGATGGCGATGGCTGAATCTACAGTGTCCAATTCGTAACCGGGCCAAAACTACCTCCTCCCGCCGAGAAGGGCGTGAAAAAGTCGTCCAAGCCGTGGGAAGAGGTTTCAAGGCCCGAAGCTTGTAGTCCAAGTGTAGCCCAATCGGCATGCCACAGCGATAAAATGCGCTGACAAATGCCCCTGCTACAATCGGATGAAGGGACAACAAGCTGTCCGAGGCTGGAGGACCGCAGCCTTGGCGCCGGCATCTGCAGCTTCGTTCCCAGGGATACCGACATGGCTAGGAACCCACGTAAAGCTAACCGGAGAACAGTCGTCCACTAGCCGCTGAAGAGAGCTTTGGATCCGGTGCACGAAAGGGTGAACCGGATAAAGATCACTGAGGCTCTGGATGGCGCTCAGGGAATCAGAGCAGATGACGTGGCTAAAAGTTATTTGTCTTTAATATATTGGTTTCCATTGTCTTCTGCATCCCTATGCGTTGATCATTACTGGTTTTTTCGCCTTTATGGGCAGTTTCCCATCCCTAGGACAAGAGTGCCCGAACCTCTTGTCTGCTCCTCTGCTCTGACAAGGTGTTGGCAGACAGTGTCACTTCCTCTGCCGGAAGCCTTAGGCCGCTAATTTATCAATTTAATCAGTGGTGGGTTTCGAACCCAGGATAGAGGGTTTTAATTACTAATCAAAGATGCTACCCCTAGACCAGGCGCTTCATTGGGAGAATTTTGGGAAAGTAGTTTATCTAGAAATAAGACAGCTTATATAACTAGTGCTACCTATTCTTGGGAACTTTTTTAGTATTTGGCATCTCCAACAGGTTGAATTTAAGGTAGGCATTGAAACAACTCAGACGTGCTGCTAAATTTTTTACCACTAAATTCGATCGTAAGCAGTTGAAACGAAGAAGCTTTATGAACTATGCGAATCCCTGGAGGAACGAAGACGCTCTTTCAGCGAGGCACCGTGGCGTAAATTTAGAGAACCGGCATTTGACGTAAACTGCAGAACGTGTCTACAACCACCAACGTTTATTTCGCTGTAGGGCATGAAGACAAGACGCAAGAATTCGGGTGTCGTACCGAGATGTGTAAATAGTAAAGAGAGACAAAAGAAGGAAGCATTCCACTGAAATGTGTGCTACTGTCTAAGGCTCCACAACAACAAAGTGGGGGTGGCTCAGTACGCAAAAGAAAACCATGGGTCAGTCTGGTATGGCCGATGCAGAGACGACGCAGGGTGTTCCTTTCGGTAGAGGCGGAAGGAAGAACGCCACGGGACATGTGTCACCTTTGGCGCACGTATTAGACAGGGAGGTAGCCTCCCAAGAGTTGGCCCACGACTGCGAAGTGGGATTTGATATGAAGCCGTAAATACCCGGCGGGAGGGGTTATTGAAAAGGAGTGGGGGTGTAAGTGACTGCTCCTCCAGCCAAACGATCAGCAAGCTCATTACCTGGGATACCCACATGGCCAGGGACCCAAAGGAAGTAAACGGAACTAACAGCATGGTTAAGATCAGTGAGACTTGTGGATGGCCGAGACGAAGGTATGGCGGGAAAAACACCGATAAATAGCCTGAATGCCACTCATTGAGTTCATACGTAACAAAACACGGTTGAGTTGGGACTTCAATAAAGGTAAGGGTCTGGGACTCTGCCATTAATTCCACAGTAAATACCTCAAACGCAGTTGGCAGGAGATGATTTTCAATGCCAACAGAGGACGTGACGGCATATCCCACAAGATCAGCTGATTTAGAGCCATTGGTGTAAAAACAGCATCCCAAAACCTCAACAAAATTCGGCGGGAAAAAAGGAACAACATAGTGGGAACAGAATCTTTCGGACCTCGGCAAAGATCCATCAGAATCCGAGGCCAAGGAACTAACCAAGTGGCGGTGTTGGGGAGAGAACGTGGGAAACAGGACAAAGAAGGAAGCTGAAAATCAGTGAAGAGATGCAAGGCAGAGCCCAACCATAAACCCGCCTGAGGGTGAGTATCAGGTGGGCGACGTCCTTGGTCTGGGAACAGGATAGAAAAGGAAGGATGAGTGGAATAGGAACAGACAGCGATTGCAGAAGAAACTAGAAGCTGGGACCACGGAACAGAAGGGGGGGGGGGGGGGGGGGACGCAGCTTCAACCAGTAGACTACCAACATGGCTAGTAGGGAAGGCACTGGTGGCCAAACTGATACCACAATGGGCTGGATCCAGAATGTGCAGTGTGGAAGGAGCTGCCGAACCATGAACTTGTTAACCATAGTCCAAGCGAGACAGCACTAAAGCCTGATAAAACTGCAGAAGAGTAGAACGATCCGCACCCCAAGAGGTGTGGGCAATGAAGTGAAGGACATTGAGTTTACAAGAAAATCCTATCTTCAGAAATCTTCTATGAGGCAGCCATGTGAGCTGCTTGTAAAGAAGACCCAGGAAACGAAACTATGGGACCACAGATAATCATTGTGCATTGAGGTATAGCTCTGGATTGGGGTGGACCGTGGTACAGCAACAGAAGTGGACCACCCGCGATTCTAAAGGAGAGAATTTTAACCTGTGTGAGAGGATCAATGCAGACGCACGACATGTAGCACCCTGGAGCTGCCACTCTGCATAGGCCATCGAAGAGGAACTAACCTAATAGCAGTAATCATCCACATACAGAGCAGGGGCGACCAAAGGACCAATGGAGGCCCCAAGTCCATCTATAGCAATGAGGGAAAGGAGTACACTCAATACAGAACCCTGTGGGATGCCATTCTCCTGAGTCTGTGGAGAAATGAAGAGTACCAACGCAAACCCTGAACAACCGATGGAATAGGAACTGGCAGATAAAAATCTGGAGTGGGCCACAAAGACCCCAGTCATGAAGTGTAAGCAGGATATGATTGTGCCAAGCTATATCATAGGCCTTGCAAAGGTCCAGAAATACTGCAACCAAATGGCGACGCTGTGAAAAAGTCTGCCGAATGGCCGATTCCAGTCGAAATAAATGCTGAATTGGAGACTGTCCCTCTCGGAATCCACACTGGTAAGGGGACAATGGATCCTGAGAGTCTAGGACCCAATTGAGCCAACGGGTTACCAGCCATTCCAGTAACTTGCAGACAACGTTTGTCAGACTAATTGACCAATAGCTTTCGACGAAGATGGGGTTCTTATCAGGCTTAAGGACAGGAACGACGATGCCATCCCTCCATTCAGAAGTGAAGTCACCTTGGAGCCATACACAGTTGAGCACCCAGAGATGTCATAGCAATTGGTTATGAATGGAGTCAGGGACAGGGGCCGTATCATAAGTGTGCAATGACGTTACCACTCCGTAAAAGGTTCGTTATAAGATTCTGAATGACAAGGGATAAAACATAAGGTGGAAGCTTTGGCCCACTGTTTCTGGTGAAGGATAGCAGCCGCATAGGTTTATGCTGATGCTGTCGCAGAATGTTCCGCGAGAATCGATGGGTACGTGCAAAGACCATCTGGGAGGGCAAGACCCGAGAGGGTAGACTGCCGATGGCAGCCTTGGAGAGAGCGAAGTTTAGCCCGTACCAGTGACAGAGGGACAGCAGAACAGAGGGAAGAATCAAAGCTGTCCCAATACACCCGATTGCTCCATTTAAGTAACGGGCATTGACGCGAAGGTGTTTAAAGGTAATAAGGTTGACAGTGGACGGGTGCCTCTTAAGGTGCTGCAAAGCTCGATGGCGATCACATAGCAATGGCGATGGCCGTACTCCACAGGACTTGGCGGCGGCGAACTTTTATAACTGTAGTGGAGTATTTGGTGTTTATCTTTGTTCGTGGGTCCGTTTCGTGGAGTTGCGATAACCGTATTGCATATGCAAGAAATAGGCGTGTCGGCCGTCTTCATGCCATAGGTGTAACCTTAAATTTCGGTTTTGCTCAGGATTCAGAGAAGTACGTTCTAGATTGATTCCTATCTAAAGCACATTGCAGGTAATACTTAGAACTGAGCAAGTGTTCCGAACACCAAATACAATACGCAGTTTATTATCACTGCCATAATGATGAGCAATGTAGAGAAATGGAAGTCTGCTACGCTCGTGTGCCTTGTGCGTGTCTTAAATCTTGTACGTTCTTTAAAATTCTTTGCGCAGTGTGAAGTACAAGGATCAGCTGAAAAGTGAGGTGGTGGTTTCAGCAACAGTCTACACTCAAAGACAAGGCAGTTTAAAAAAGGACTAATCCAGAAGTTACCTCCATAATGGGCGAGAATTGGTCAGTTTTGAAGGCGCTGGATTATGATAACCATGATCCAGGCAGGTCCTGCAGCAGTTGCCTAACAGGACATTGTCACGTTGATTTTAAGGGCAACCGTTGGCAATATCTCGAAGTAGACAATTTGTTTCAATTTTTAACACAATTATAAAAAATCATTTTAGTATTTCAGTTTTCAGACATAGGAAATGGACTCAGGTTGTAAAATTGCGAATTCCATTACGGGAAGCCCTAATTTTGATTTTTAGTAGATGTTAAAATACGTCAACTAACAGTTACAATTAGCTCGAATTAAAAGCTCAAGGCGACGCCTTTCATTTACTTTATTAAGTGAATGGTGAGTCGTGAAAAAATCCCGTCTATTTCATTGAGTGGGAGGTGGTAATGGGATCCCCCTGAAGTGAAGGGATTAGTTTGTCTGGTCTCCACTGCCTCACCTGTCAACCAGCTCCAGCTTTAAATGCATCAGAACTGCCTCAGCGGTTTAAACGGCTGAACAGGTGAACAAGACTTGGAATACTGGAAGCCAATGTCGAACGAAATGGTCACCTGCTCGTACAGCTGTGAGATTTTGAAGTTCATGCTGCCATACTACTTTCACATGTACGCTGAAGCTTTCCTGCTATGCGAATCCAACTACGAATATATTGCCAACGGAAGATGAGCACGTAACTATCAAACATTTTCTACTTTTGATAATGGATTTTGCTTATTTGACAATTTATTTGAATAAAGGCGTTTAACAACGAAATCCGTTTCATGTGTGCACCACACGCATCAGAATACCAGTTCGTCTCCTGTGAGTTTGGTGCTACACGGATGCTAAGGAGTACGTGTATATAAACAGTGCCCATCAACGACTGATCGTTCTATTCCGCAACTGGTTTGTCAAATTACGATTCAGGTAGAAGTCATCTGTTATAAATATTACGTATTTTGAGGTTTCTTTAATGACAAATGTATAACAATGTTACGTACTAGCATATTACACTTCTACCGAAAATGTGATTATAACTAGTACTAGAATGAAACAGCAGTAGCAAGGACGAATAAATTGTGAATTTGCTGTGGTAACCGGAGGCAACCACAGACGATCAACTAGCACACGTTTTAGCGGTGGGTAAGCTTTCTATGAAACAGAAAACTTGACACTGATTTCGAAAACATTGCTATCATGTAACATTTACATTAGGTAACATTCAACTGCTGAGCCGAACTGACTGGTTGTTGGAGCTTTGTTGAGCATGTGAACCGTGTTCTGAAATAAACTTATATCTCAAACGCAAAATTGGACAAGAAATTGAACCCATTAAAAGCCAAATGAAATGCGTACTCAATGAAAACTAACATTCCGTACCAAAGCACAATATGAACGATGCGTGTTACACTAAGAAAGTCCACAAAACGGAATTACTGCTCTACTCCGAAGAAAATATTAGAAATTACAACAGTGTTTACTGAAAGTTTGCTTGCTCACACGGCAAGCAAGACACCTCACACTCCTGACTACACACTGTTCGCGCAAGGACGCAATGTAAGGTCCACCTTGAAATAAAATTGACTTCCCTCTCGCTCAGCAAGCTTTTTTTGTCTCCAAATCAAATACAAATCAAGACATGCGAAAGCTAAAGATAAATGATTTAATCTAAATTCTGACTGCCAGAAAATCTGTTGCTTCGTGCGGCGTAAGGTGCATTGGACATACAAAATTCAGAGCTTTACTATGAATCGTATGTGGGTTTAGTTTACAGGCAATCGTTGCTGAGAAATCGAACTGACAGGAAAGGATAGCAGAACATAAGGCTAACAATCAAAATTGTCTCATTAGAAACATGCCTTCGAAAGTCCTGAAAATCAACATAATAGGAAAGCATTATCCCTAGTTTTTTGTCTCCATAATGTATTCTAGACAGCTTCTCCCAAATACACGGAAAATAGATCTCATTCTTTAAGGAAAGGACTGCACACTACTATGCCTGAATTTCTCAGAGCCGAACAACTAACAATTCAACCACAGATTAAACACAGTCTGTCTACACATGCAGTGCGCTCATTTATCTTTGTTCCAGTACAATAAAGGTGAATTATTTACGGTAACAGGAAATATGAGAAGCTATACACATTTATTACTTTTAGTTCGAGGCATCACGCTCTTAGTTTCAAAGTTTCAGCTATGGTCTTCAAAGGGTTGCCAACATTATTAGTGGTTCATGTATCTGATCACGTTGAGTTTTTCATACGGCGTTACGTTTTGGTTACATATAACCCTACGTGGGTCCAACCGAAACCTGTCACCGCCGATCTGTGACCTAGACAAGTGTTGCACAGATTGCCTGCTACGTAATCTGATAACGTAACATAGCCGGTAGCTGTAGTTCGCCAAGTATCGCCCTACTCAACCGAACTATCGCTGGAAACAGTTCCCTTTCTGACTCGGCTTCAGATGCAACCATCGTTTACTCCGCACGCGTTCTCCGTCACCAAGCAGACGTCAGCGCAATTCCAGCCGCAGTGAGTGACGCGTGCACAGCTCACCTCCCGTGCTGCCACACGGCAGGGAAGACCAACCTGGTGGTCCCACAGCAACGAGCTCTGAATTTTCGCACCACTTTCTGTAGAATCGGTGAGTCGTGTTTTCAGAAGAATTCCATTAACTAATCACTTAGCTTCGTACAGTGTCTGCAAAACTATTAGAGCTGAGTTTTAACCTATTATGTCACGAGAAGCTATGAAACAAGATAAACTATTTTCTATCGGAAAATTACATGTCCACTCACACAAGAGAAAAGTGAAAATGGTAACAGTCCAGCTGAACAAAAATTGTTTATAAATCTGAAAGTATAGTACCAGTACAGACACAGCAGAAAAATCTAGAACTTCTTGATTTAAAAACTGCAATTGTGTGGCAGCATTTCCGTATTTGTATCAAAATTGATTTTTTGGTAAAGGTAGTCAAGTTATAATCGCCCATAGCTCCACAGCCAGTATGTTACGAAAGCTTTATGGGTGTAGTAGCGCGTCATATTCTAAATTACTTCCGCTCATGAAACATAAGTTTCAGCCACGGTTTTAGTGGCCGCCTCCTGGGTGTACTTATTGCTGCCCATAACTGACACGGGCTCTGATTATCAGCGTGCTGCGCCGCAGTGTTTCTCACAACTAATCAGTTTTGAAAGTTGCGAAGGATGTTCTTCGATGGTTACAACCCCTAACATCTCCACAGCCGTGGTAACGAATGAAAGAATCCAAGGTAGGCAGCACAGGGACGAACTGCAACCAGCAGCGCCCTTACCCTGTTTCATCAATGATACTATTTGACTCGCTACCATACGAACGAAACTCCTCTGACGGAAGTTCAAGGCCTTTCACATATTGTCAATTGTCTGACAAAAGTATTCTTAGTTTGTATACAATTTCATACTGACCGCAGTTGGCTTCAGTGTGTTGCACGTTTTAAGGGCCCTACCTAACCGAGCTATCGGCTGACGGACCGAGAAACAACGTATGTTGGCGTTTTGACCGACCGACCGACAAACACTCCTTGTTGGGATGTCTAACGAGTAGGCCGCACATCACCCAACAAACTATACCGTGAGTAGCGCTGTCGTGCTAACCTTCCGAGGAGAGTTGGTCTTGTCACTGTGCGCGGGATTCAATACACACAGCGTGCGAGGCTGTCGATACCTGAAGGACACTGTGGAGAAATTTAAAAACTTCAAATCTTCTTGGGACACGTCATGCGAATATAGCAATATATATATATATATATATATATATATATATATATATATATATATATATATATATATATGCACGAAATGAAGCACTACTTTTAAGTAATGCGTAAGGGTTTCGCGTGGCTCAAAGTCCGTCGAATTTCTGTTTTTAGATCTTGTTTTCAATACTTATGGGAAATTTAATATAAAAACTGGAATATCGATGTATAGTGGTCGTTAATTCGTAAGATATACAGCGCTCATCAAGATGGAACAGATTTTCAACATTTATTGCTTCCATCCTACAAAAACAATTCCAGCGTTCCTGGGAAGAGAACAGTTCAAATTTTTATGCATTTAACGTGAGCCCTGTGTGTCACAACAAATACCAGAACGGTGGCTCACATCGTGCCAGACACGAAGTAGCTGGTGTGTTGTCTTACTCACAGGTTGAACAATACGATGAGTGTGAGGCATGGTGGAGGGATGAAAATACCGCATTTTACATAACCCAAAAGTAAGTCATAACATGTGACGTCTTGAGACCTGGAAGGCCACCTGCGATAAAGCTCCTCCCAAGTCTTCAGACTCTTTCGACTTACTGTGGGATCACGTAAAGGACCGCATCAATCTCCTCCCTCCCCCCCCCCCCCCCCCCCCCCAGTGCCTGACACTCTCTGAAGAGTCTGACGTCGCGTGCGTTGTTCAAGCTGTGAGTTCGATAATGAGACACCAGCTACTTCGTGTGTGGCACGAAATGAGCTGCCATTCTGGGATTTGTTGTGTAACACATTGTGCTCTCCTTTAAGACATAGAAATTTGAATTTTTCTCTTTCCAGGAACACTGGAGTTGGATTGAAGTTGTTTCCTTCTTTTTGAATAGCTTCAAGGCAATAAACGTTTAAAGTCCAGCCTATATCCAAAGTTCTGCTACGAAGAGCGAAGGATACAATTTTTTACAGGTCTTGCAGTTGCCATTTACTTCATTTCTGATGTATCTGTAGTATTTATTAGTTTATGTACACCATCAGCACCTGTCTTTCGTGTTCGGATTTAAAATAAGTTTCTTAAATTTTGAAGTCATTTTATGCTACGTACATAATGTGTATGTAAACCTTTTTTGCTTTATCGTGATTTATTACCTCGCAACTATATATCAGGTTGCGCGTTCATGAATTATATTAACCGATAACCGTGGGATACAACAGCACTGAATTTGAGGTATTCCTGACTTCTGCCAGTCGCTAGAAATCATGAAGTTTCTGACAGTCATTCTTTTTCGCTAAGAATGGTTTGATTTTCACCAACTCTGAAATGAATATTTCGCCCCTTATCACGTAATTATGAAAATTATCGGGCCCAGCTACTTAACAGAACGTCGGCGAATTTCTTTCCTCGCAATAGTCACTAGTCCATAGCTCTCAGCTTTTTGGCCTTATTACCTCTAAGATAGTTTATGCAAACCCTGTGTTTGCGTGTGAAACAAATCGGTATCTTAGGACAAACAATGAACTGTAGATAAGGTCGGGACGTGTTTCGGCTGCCACGAAATTGGTCGGTTGAACGACATATTGATGCGTAAGTAGCAGCACTCAGTGGAAGTCACAGATGGTATTGCGAAATCAAAGATTATGTTGAAAATTTTCATAAAAAGCACATCTATGTCATTACTTTGTCAGACTTACGTACAGGGTGGTTAAAAACAGTGTGAAAGGCTTTTGAGGGTGTTGCACGGTAAGTTGTACTGACGATTCACTGTAAGGAAACAATTCGATAAGTTTCGGAGTTTCCGAGTTAATTAGCATTAACGTCAGCCTATCAGCTCGATCTGCGCGGAAATTCAAGTGTCGGAAAGAGACTCATCAAACGTGTCCTTCGGTTTTTCCTAAAATCAAACAGGAGATTAAAAACTTTGGAGAGTGACGGTAGTAGGGATCGAACCCGAGCCAAACACTCAGCAACCTGGTGCGCCATCATCTACGCTATGATAACAGTCGTATGTGGAGGGCACTTTAATTTGCGCACGCAACAGCCTGACTTAACTTTAATGATAATTAACTCAGAAACAGTGCAAGGTATGTTATTTTTTCTTGTCTTTTCAACACAACCTACCGTGGCACACCCCTTACAACCTATTACGACTGTTTCTCACAACCTCTATAGATGAAGTGCATGCATACCCTACAGACCGACATCCCACCTAAATTTGGTAATATGTTTCGCACCAAAAGAGTATGTTAACGAGAGAAACGACATGGTGGCTTCATTTCCTCTCACGCTGTACGGCACGTTAGTGAACATGGGAGGTAAGTAATGTCGAAGTCGTAAGACGTATAGTAACGCATTTCCTCTTTTGGCAAAACACTGCACTTTTTCGGTTACTATAAAATACAACGCACCAACAGCACCTACTCGTTCGATTTCAGAGTAAGTCTATTCTCTAGCACGCGTGAAGTTTTTTGGCTGCTGTCTGAAACATTTAGGTTGATTAGAATAATTCTTCCTAAGATATCAGTTTAATACAATTTCTCAAACTTCAGGCGCTAACGTATCATCAAATTAGGGTTTTATTTTCTACATTCTACAGATTTCATTGGAGCTTCCGTTAATATACACAATGCGAGAATAAAGGCAAATCATCTCACCTGCGCTACAGTAACTTTTTCGAAGTCGCGATAGTGACAAACTGTACTGTAATGGTAAATACGTAGCTGTGAAGTTGATTCTCACCATTGGAACAGAAAACCCGATACCAATGGCTTTGTGCTTAAAGCAAGTTCTAATGGGAACAGCCTGGAAACGGTGATTGTGGAAATGCTGCCGGGACGCAAGTCAGGTTAAGCAACAGACCTTAGACCGTAAAATCACAGCACCTAGCTATGAACGTTATTTAAGCTATTTGTTTCAGTGTGAGGTAAACATTCGCACCGAAATTAAATACCACAGTATTTAAGAGTGAACCAGTAACAACTTACGTTATCTTTATTTTGATAGCTAACGCCCAAGCAGTACATGAAAGCCATGTCCAGACTGATTTACTGGTAAGACTACAATCAAAGAAATGTTTAAATTTCTTAGATTTTCAAGTAATCTAACATAACGGCACGTAAGGTGACAATTTTCCACAAATTTGTTAGT
Source organism: Schistocerca serialis cubense (assembly GCF_023864345.2). NCBI lineage: Eukaryota > Metazoa > Arthropoda > Insecta > Orthoptera > Acrididae > Schistocerca > Schistocerca serialis. The sequence continues at coordinate 62,232,606 of NC_064638.1, read as the reverse complement.
TCCAAGAAAAATCCAAGCACTCACTGTCAGTAGCTTATGTCATTGAAACTTCATAAATTCAGCGCTAAGATCATATTCGGCTCCCAGTTACCTTCCATGCCATAGCACCTTCCCAGATTTTACATAATAAAAGCGAAGTGTAATTTTTTACTGTTCTAACAGTTGCTAAATGGTTCATTTCTTATGTACCTGTGGCATTACGCAGTGTGCGCAACCACCATGTTTAGACTGTCTTCGAATTTAGAGTTTTTTAACTTGTCAGTTTGTTACATAAATCAAATTTTACATTACCATGATTTATATCTCTAGCAAACGAAGTCACGCTGCATGTTTCACGAATCATTGTAAGTAATAATTGTGGGGATACAACGGCACAATTTGAGATCCTCTAACTCCTGCTATGGGCAGAAATCAATGTAGGCAACAGCCTTTCATGACTACCCGTTTTCGTTAAGAATGATTTGATTTCAGCAGGTCCGAAACACACTATTAATCCATTCCTACATAATTACGAAAACCATCGGCTCCCAGCTGCGTAAGTAGCTGAACTTGCGTGAATTTCTTTCCTTGCATTATTCGCTATTTTGCCTACAGCTTTCTGATTTTTTGGCTTTGTTACGTCTCGAACAGGGAACGAAAACCCTTGTTTCTGTGCAAAACCAAGGAGCAACTTTCAGGACAAACTCAGTGAAGTTAAGGTTAGCAAATCACAACACACCGGCGCTCTAATCGCAGAGTGCAGTCTGTCGAGACGTGCCTGAAGACTGCCACGAAATAGGGCGGTCGGTTGGCCCAAACGCTGAAGCGTGAGCAGGGGTCTTTAAACTGTTACAAGTTTTAGTGGCCACCTAACAGTTATTCCTACAGTCCAAGTCTAAACCAGTCGTTCCCAGCTTGAGGGTAAAATTAAAGTTCCTGAGGGATAAAAACTAAATCAATTCTGTTTCGGTCACGAAACAAGATTGTTACTATCCTCAATTTTGTGAGACGTTCTGATGTAAGCTACCAATAATTACTTTTTCTTAATAGCATTAATGCGATGGAGGTTACAGGTTTCTCAATCCACCCACTACACACGTATGTTGTTCGTCCCGCACATTACCAATGATATGTAACAGACACTAAATATCTCATACAAATGTCTTCAAGCATTAGATAGTATCTGCAGTAGTTTAGAAATTGCCTCATTACTTGCTTCGAAGCAAATGAATTAATGAACAACACGATACAGCAGTAACTACGTATGAGCTAATACAGTGCTGTAGACAGCATTCGATTACTATGAATGTGGTCAGACAAAGTATTAACAGCTTCGGAAATACGGAAGTGTCCGATCCCGCCCGTCTGCTTTGACCCATGACGTCACAAATATGGCGGAAACAAAAACAAACACACACACTTTCCACAAGAAGCCTAATGACACTAACGGGACAAGCGCGGGAAATCGGGTGTTTTGGGTGGGGGGCAAACTAAATATAAACAAATTTAGACGCCTTGCGTAGCTACAACGTGTAAGTGAAGACAGCCATGCATGAATACCCACCCACCTCCCCAGGGGTCGTAACCACTGCAACCCATAGAAGATAAAGATGCTTCAGTAGCTGATTAGTGTTTGTCTTTTTAAAAAAAATCTCACGGGATAGAACGAACAGATCAGAAAGAAATATAATAAACTAAAACAGAAATTGGAGGAAACACATAATTAAAATAAGTAATAATGTGTTTTTAAATTTAAAAAAAATCTCACAAGATACAACGAACAGATCAGAAAAGTTAATAAAATAAGATAAAACAGAACTGGAGACAGCCACACTCATACCAAACTCCGCGCCGTCATGACGTCACACACGACAACACCCTTACGTCACGGGTCAAAGCCGACGCGTGGAATCGGACGCTTCTGTCGACCCACAGCGTCAAGTGTTTCAATATCTGGCAGGTCAGAAGGGAGTAGTGCAGCAATCAAGTGATTTACAAACAGTAAGTATAGTGCACACTTTAACTGGTTGGGTTTTAATTGGGGCTGCAGTGTGCAAGTCAAGCAAGTGCCGTAATAGAGATGATTAATAGAGGGGAAGAACGCGAAACAAGTGTCTACTCTCTGTGGATAGTTAACTTTATCTGAGGAAGTTGTGAGTAGCACTTGCGATGTACCACGAGCTCTGTCATTCATTTTAACACACACACACACACACACACACACACACACACACACACACACACACACACAGTAAATATTCACGTTCCATCATTTTAAAAATAAAAATGTTCCAAGAAAAATCTCTTTCTACAATCCATTAGTTACCACCCCCCCCCCCCCCGCCCCCCCGCCCCACCCAATGCTCCCGGCTTACAACACCGTTTCCAACTGAGATTCATTTTCTAATTGTGTCTTCCCCGCATGAAAAATTCTACATTTGACTACAGAGCGCAGCTACTATGCTAAAACTCCCCCAGCAGTTACTGTCAGAAAATAGGAATTAGCGTTTGCACTAAGAAATTTTGTTTTTTGTTTTTTACTACTAATAGTATACCGGCAACTAACGTTTCAACTTTCTTCCGAATACGTAAGTAAAAATTGTTTCAGGAAGTAACTAAAGTTATCCAAAGCCCCGTATACAAAGCATATATCGGCATCACGACTCAGCTTATCCGTAGTCTGTGCATAAACCGTCAATATTTTCTAACAACTACAGTGTACAGCACATGTTCCGTACTCACCAAGGACTGCAGCGATGAACAGTGAATTGCAGTGAGGTGAAGTCCAGGACACACTGCTCGCGTAATATAGCCAACCTCCTCACCACCGCAATATGAGGTTTCCACGACGAGCGAAAGGCGCACAACAGTCCCCACAAACTACGGCAGTCAACGCTAGTGAAGTCAAACTGGTGTAACAGTGCGCACAGATACTGAACACCACGTTGTCGACTGTAGCGCCCTCCATACGAGGAATCGACAAACATCACTTCTCGATATCACACAATGCTCGTAATCTACAAATCAGGAGCGAAATCTCGCGACAGACTTCCCAGGAACGATTGTCGATATCGGGTGTATATTTTAATACGAAGAGTCCTGGTTTCTGATACTTAACAGCGTATTAATTTATGACTGAGGTAGTCGGTATGTATTAAATCGTTGGGTCGCGGAAAATAGTTTCAGTTAACCTACGAAAGAAATTTAATCAGCTCGATATTCCACTTAAGTAACTTAGCGGGCAGAGAAGCGTCCACCTAGGATCTAAGAAAGCAACAGTTGCCTAGGTCTTTCTGTCTTCATTATGTGTTTTTCTTTCTTGACATTCTACATCCTAGAGTATCTCCTCACTATGGATCTATGTAATTAATAGTATATCACATGTAATAAACTTTGCAGTAGTTTTAACAGTTTATTTATATGATGTATAACACTGCACATGACATACCGAGAGAAACTGGAGAACAAAGACAAACGGCACATTTAACCAACAATCAGATGTTACGTGCTAATGTCCATTCTTCTTATCTATTCGAGGCTTGATGGTGCAGCCACGAAAAAGACGTTTGGATCACACAGGTAGCATCTCAGTCTACACTCTTCGACTATGTGCCGGTTCGAAGCTCCACAACCAGCTTGGGCTGGACAGCTTACCCCACATGCGCCTGTTCTATGCCCACACTCGGCGTCTTGTTCGGATGCGATTCATATACGTCCACTAATGCTGTGGGAGTTCAAAACCCCTTCGTTTCAGTAGAGGGTAATGAATATGCCGCAGTTTGGGTGCGTCACTCATAGTCCTGGATTCACGCCATTCGTGTTAATGGTGAAGCTGCTGTCAGCAAGTCGTTTCGCCAGCCGCAGGGATCGGAATTTGTAACCAACTCGGTTTGTTGTCAACCCAGGAAAATCTTCACGGTGGGAACTTCAAGACTATTCATCATTTTGGAATATTCTTTCAACAGTGCTTCTTGTCTTCTTACCATAGGAGGGACTATATGGCTGAGTATTGGAAGCCGGTATAGGGGAGCAGTTAACGTCCACCCAAAGATGACCCTTGTGGTTTTACTGAGCTGAGTGTCTGCGCTATTTACATGTGGGCTGTCCAAGCACACCGGAGTACAACACTCAACTGCGGAAGTTCGAAGCCTTTCTACTGATGCTCTCCAGTTAGTACTACAAAGTTTCTCGATAAGTTTCTTGTTTCATCCCCCTCATTGATTTTTTAATGTAAAAATGTATTGTTGCATCGTGATTCTGGTTCCTATTGTCCTGTTGGTCCACTTAAAGTTGGTTGTGTGGGTAAGTTCAAGGGTCGGAGGAAGACAAGGGCCTACCACATTCTGTAGGACCACGCTCAGCAACGCATAGGGGTATTCAGACCAGCCTCCGGAACGGTGACAGCCTCACCCTATTAATGCAGCTGCCAGTGACATAGCTGACACGTACTGAGTGCCTTTAACACAGAGCCCAGGTCTCCAAGGCGAAGCTCGCTCTCTTGGTTTCTGACATAGTTGGCGAACGCTCTGAAGTTATTTGGTAGATCACGCACATAGCTGTCAAATGTGCGGCTTTACTTACATATTGATGTATTCGTATATGGTGTCTGCTCAGGACTGTCTGTTGCGTAGAAACCTGTCTCTCGTTACATTGGTAGACGTTCGATCGAAAGTTCGTACTGGTTTCTTATAACGTAGATAACTGAATTGTGGTCATTAGCAAGGAAAGTGTAACGTGAAGAAATCTGCTACTAAACGTAAATGATCTCTGCTACAACCTTATACAACCTCTGCTGAAAGAACAGGTTCTAAACTGCCACGTAGAAAACTTCTATTACTTTTAGAGAGGAGTGAGTACATAATACTTTGAGCAGGAACCCATGTCTAGAAACGTCATCCAACGACGCTACAGAGCCTCAAAGTTACACTGTACACACATACATTAACAGGCGCCGGTGCATATGATTCCGTAATGATGTTACAAACTTTATAGGATGAAAGCAAAAGGATAAATGTATCAATCTTAGGTAAGGGTCCCTGGTCCGGAAACGAAGGACTCGAAGGTTGCAAGAGAAAATCGTTCTTACATCTCTGGCAGCGGAATACATGTACCGCTACTGTTGTTGCTAAAATTGTAGGGTAGGCAACTTTCAGAGGTAGAAGTATGAACCCACAACAAGAAAAAACATGTAGCAAACGTGGGCTCTAAAATGCATACCTTAAGAGCTATGAGCACTTGTTCAATAGAGGAGATGTTTCACGGCAGCATAGATAAACAAGTGCTCGTAGTGCCTCAGGTATGTGTTTTAGAGCCCATGATTACGGAACGTTTTTTCTTGTTTTGGTCCCTATTAGCAGATACGGAAGTTGCTTGCCCTAAAATCTCAGCAACAACAGTACCAGTACATGTATTCCACTGTCAGAGGTGTCAAAACGGTTTTCGCTTATAACATTCGACTGTTCGTTGCCGTATAAGGACCTCACTCCAAATTGATACATTTATCCTTCTCCATCGTCCTAGAAAGTTGTAACATCATCACGGAATCATCCTCCATATACATATATTTACACACACCGGCGCATATGACTTTGACGGTCTGTAGCGTCGTTGGGTGACGTTTCCGGAAATGGGTTATAAACAAATTATTATGTGTTCACTCCACTCTACAAGTCCTAGAAATCTGTAACGGGAATTTGGGAATACCTCGCATGTTAAGCACTTAATGATGAACTTATAGGGCTAAAAATTTTTATTGCATCTTGAATAAAATTTTGTAACTCAAGCTTCACTTTTCTTTCTCTGATATTGTGTTCCTTCATCAACTCGTTAGCGCTAGGAATGATACGCAACGTGTTTTTATTGATATCATTACATCAGTATCTACAGGTTATTTTTGCACGTTTACGTATGCAATTCATGTGGTGCACGCTCTATAGAACGTGATACAGTTAAGGGATTGGAGGAAAAACATGTATGATCGCTATGTCACATTTCTTTCTTTATGTTTTTAATTACTTTTTTTTGTTTCTGGATCTAATTTCATTCTTCCCCGCTTAAGCGAAATACCAAGGGATCTTCTGCAAAGCAAGGCAAAAGTAAATAATTTGAAAAAATTCTAGTAGTTTACACAAATTTTTAAAAACGTTACCGAATGAAATAAGATATTTTTTGCTATAAACTGTCTGTTAGTCGCAGTTTACTTACTTCTTTGGTTCGTATCGATCGTTTGGATTCTCGAATGAGTTGTTCATCACTTCATCCTTCTAAACAATACCTCTCGTTCCTCTTGTTTCTCCCTATTTTCATCTTGTTTTTGAGGCCGGTACTAGTCCAGCTAGGATATCCCACTTTTTTCCTGTGACAGAACCTATCTTGTGTTTCTGTGCATCAGTTTTTTCCAATATCCCTGTTACTTTCCATTCCTTTCCGACTTCTTTCGCTCAGTTCTTCCCGGTTAAGTCTGTTTCGTTCCACATCTTTTGAGGCAAATTCTTGTCGTTCACAATCATGATGAAACTCTGAATCTTCTCTTCCGTAACATGCTTAAAACAACCCTCTTCTTGATCAATGTATCCAAAATTCACCCTGTTTTCCGATCGCCAAATGTCTCTTCAAATTTTCAGACCCATATTCGCCAGATGCATACATACTCCCTTGCCCAACATGATTGCTTTAGATCCGTACATTTCGGCATTTCTGATTATTGTTGACATATTGCTGTAATTTGGCTGTAATTCAGCGGTTCCTCTATAATTTACAGTTTCTGCAAGTTGTCTTTTCAGCATATCGTGGTTTTTGCAGTATGTAAGGCCTGTCTAATATGATCTTGTTCATCTGTTGGTTACTTGTTATTTGGCAGTAGATACTAACTCATAAGGAAATAAAAAATTCTTACAACTCCCTGTCTTTCTCTTCTTTAAAACGTCACATGGCATTTCAGGTCGGCGACTCTATCCTGTAGTTACGTTACTTCTTCCATGTTGGATTTTGATGTGTAAATTGAAGCCATTTATGATATAAAAGAAAAATTAAAACTGTTATCTGTGTCAGTCACCTTTATTTTGTTTATCTTCTAGTAGATAATTGGTCTACATTAGCATTTCTTATCATGGACGTAGCTGGTTGTCTCTCTTAGGCTTCATTCCGTTAAAAATGAGTTATTATGTCCCACTCGTTATCATAATATGTCACTGAAGGCACACATTATATACGATGACAAAGCGTCTTACAAGATGATAAACCAAAAGGCATACTCTATGTTGTTATGTATACGTGTTTGTGCAACTGGTTATTACAATACCACGCATTTTTTAAGTCGTAAAAATTGCATTTTTGGCACCTAAAATATGGTCTTTTAGATCTTCATTTCATCTATATAAAACCTGAAACAGGCCCTAAAAAGTATTATGTAGTAGAACTAACTAAAATGTAAAATAAACATTGCTGACATATGAGCATATTCTTACTCATTTAAAAAAAGGAAAATATAAATATGCACAACTGCTCAACACAGCAGACGCTATACCACTTTCATGCTCAAACTGATCTCCAACCCCTTCAGTTTTCCTAAGATAGAAAATAGTATAAAACACATAGAGCCATACGTTGAAATAGTGTAATATGTAATGTAATTAACTGCTGATAAACCAGTGGTTTCAAACACTCAGACCATAGCTGGCCTCGCGCTAAATAACTAAAACCTTATCTACGTTTTACAGAGTAAAACTAAGGCGCTTGTCAGTCAGTATTTATTTATTAGCCTGAAAAAAAATTCTTCCCCAACAAATGTGACAGGGGTGAGTTTTGCTTTCGTCTCATGTTGTACACGAATGCTGCAATCAAGGGACGATGATTTTTCGTTACTTATGTATGCTGTTGCATACAAGTAATTCAGCCGTTTTTGCTCATACTTTTCCTCCCTCTTCATTCGGCGCTTCATTAACTTTCTTTTTCACTTCCTTCAGTAAGGATATGCTCTCGTAGGTCGGTCTCCCGAGCCTTCTAATTCGGAAATGGTCCTCCCTATAAATGTGTAGTGAGCTCTAATATATGCCAAGTCCCGCTGGATTGAAGAATTTTGGAGTACGTGTTCTGCAAAAGTTACAGAGGCGGCATCGTACAGTAGATTTCCAGTTACCTTCTGCGGTGCTGGGAGGTGCTTATTGTAGTCCACTGCTGCTAACCACCTGCTCCAGCAATTAACAACATGTTCTTGTGGCTGGAGAAAAAATTTCTTTACTATAGAGTTTAATTTATTTACGTCAGGGAATTCTAGCCATACTTTCTCTGCTGTACGGTTGCTACCATGTACATGCAGTATCAAAGGGTAGAAAATTTGAAGCAACTGAAACGATACAATCATATATGCAGCGGCATCTGGAAGGCAGAAACACCTCGTTTCTATCCAGGCCTTTTGGATACAGCACATTCAAAGCGTGCAATTGTCTGCTAGTTACTCTTTGGGAGCTGTTTTGAACAAACTAGGTAAGTCCTAGAAGTGACATCTGGGTCCGACGTGCCAACAATCAGATGTACAGTGTACCGGACAAGACTGTCAGTATTTTGATCAACATAAATCCATGTGCAAGATTCCGTAATATTCTCTCGGATTCTATGCAGTGCGTCAGTGGAAACTGAATCTACATCATTTTTACGCAACTTTAACACACGTTACCAAGAGGGAAAGGGGGGGGGGGGGAGCGTTCTTTGTGCCCACCCGAAAAAAATTTAAAAGAAACAAAATTCGTTAATTGTTGTTGAATTATATCAACAACACATTTTTTAAAGTGATGTCGATTTGTAAGAATGGTCTAGAGGCTCAAATCACGTTTTATCACGTTCTTTGCAATATCAACACACTTTCAATAATGTATACTACTGACTTCATGACCGCCCAAAAAAATTGGGAAAATGCAAACTTTTATTTTCAACATACTTTTTAAGAAATACTGGTGTGTAAATATGGCCCTGAACCACGAACCACTGAATAACACACTTATTGGGGAAAGTGAAAACTGTTACGGAGACTTAAATTTGTGGGTAGTGTTTAACTGGACATTTTAAAAGATACATGAAGTCTGGCAGAAGAATTCATTAGAAACAACAAACATTTTTCAGAATTTTAAAATAAAAAATTAACTGACTAAATTACAGCTTTTTCGCAAGGTGGGCATGAAGTACTCCCTCCCCTCCATCCTTGGTATTGCGAGGGATAAGTGGGACTTTTTATGACTCAGAGCTTACTACACGAAAGAAACAGGAAAGTGTATAGAGGTGGATATAAAAAGTATTTGGTGTTGTTAGAGTACACTGGTACTTAATTTTAGAAAAATAATAAAAGTCAAACAGAAAACATACAATAAAGTTTGACAATTTTAGTTTTCTGTCCATCCGGCAACTGAACAGATTTTCGTTACAACTCAAAACTTTAAGCAAATTAATACTCAGTGCGTCATTTTAAGAACATGAATGCTTTAACTGTGGTGTCACCGCCAGACACCACACTTGCTACGTGGTAGCCTTTAAATCGGCCGCGGTCCATTAGTATACGCCGGACCCGCGTGACGCCACTGTCAGTGATAGCAGACCGAGCGCCACCACACGGCAGGTCTAGAGAGACGTCCTGGCACTCGCCCCAGCTGTGCAGCAGACTTTGCCAGAAGGGGATCACTGACAATAACGCTCTCATTTGCCGAGACGATAGGTAGCATAGCCTTCAGCTACGTCATTTGCTACGACCTAGCAAGGCGCCATTAACATTGGTTATTTATCTTGTCATGCCTGTACCGACAGACCGATGTTCTACAATTATGGATTAAAGTTAAGTATTCCAGAAGCTACGTACTTTTCTTTATAGCAATCATTACGTATCCTGTTTCAGACCTCACGCCAGCCTGCGTGAGTTTAAGCGCGTACATTTCGGCCTCCTCTAGAAACACGGTGTTGGCACTTTTGCCGACACTTCATTTACCTATAAGTATGTCATTTGCACACTGCTTACTTTCCCTTTGTACAAAGATTGAGCTCAGTAACCAATGTGTTCTGGTGTCTGTTAGCATGATATTGAGCAATATTTACAAAATAATATGCTTCAGGAATGCTCTGGTGGTGAAAGATGTAAGGAAAAATTGGCACTTCTGAAATGACTGGAAAAAATAAGAACGTAATTTTTCCTTCTGTCACATAGTGTGGAAGCTCTAGTAGCCACAGTCTTATAGGACTGACTTTGAGTAGAGGCAAAACATGTGTTCTGAGACAACTTTTTAGTGCAGGTTGCAAACATTCAGGGAAAAACTTGATTGATTTATGATCCCTCCCCTTGCCCTTAACACACTGTTCTGTTAATTGGTGTATGACCACCTGGGGATAATACGTCCTTCTGACAAAGCCCCCTCAGCACTCCACCTTCACATCCCCTACCGCTCTGGGAAACCCCTTGCTGATGCAGGTACTCTTTTTATAACAAATTAATTGACTAATTAATTAAATCGATATATTAATGAACCCTTTCCCCTACTGAGAAATCCCCAGCCCTCCCCTCTGACCCATCATCCCCCTATCCTCTATCACTTCTCTGAAAACCTTCAACCCTCCCCCTCCCCCCCCCCCCCGCCAATACAGGCACATTTCCAGGCTTGAATTTTTCGAAAATACCCCTCCCACTCGATTAGTCTGAGTGACTAATTAATTAAATCAATAAATTAATTAACCTCTCTCCCTCTGCCAAATCCCCCTGGCCCCGCCCCTCCCACACCTGGAAATTGACGAGTCCATGCTGTTGAGGAAGGATCTCATAACAAGAAATTCAATTACAAACCAGAGGATATACTGCTTATTTATAAAATTCAATTTGGAGGGGTTGTATTTATGTTGCTCATTAGTCTCCGCCATATTGGAAGATGCAGTTCTTGTAAAAGAAATCGAAAAGACGTAATTGAATAGATGGCTTTTTTTTCAATCACACAAGGGATACCATTTGTCAAGTGGTACTTAAGATAAGTAAATAAATTAGTGAAATCAAAGTGAAGTAGAAATTAGAAAATAAATGAAAAACTTAGTTTAGAAGAATTACACACTGGCAAACAGCGGGCAAAGCAGAAGAGACAATGACCGTGAAGTCAGCAAGTTCAGGAGAAACCATCGCCCTACCCACATAAGCGGACGCTGTCGATTCAGCCGTCAGGGCATCGCCCGACCGGCTCACGTGTTTCTCAGTTGTCACATGTGAGCAAAGGCCCTCGCCTACGTTCCAAGAGTCAATGACCGACCAAAAGAACATTCTTCGAGAAGCTTTTCAACGTGACAGAAGAGGCAATGACCGTGAAGTCGTTCACCTCCAGTGAACTGAAGTGAATAAATACGCGAGACGCAGTGGGCCCAAGGAGGAGAGAGTAGCAGTAGTTTTCAGTCAGTTTCGGTGCTGAAGACCGTCATGCAAGAAGAGACTAAATCATGCACAGACGCACCAAGTCCGCCACTGTAATGGAATAGCAAGCAGCAGCCTCGCCGCCAGAAGAAGGTATTTGAAGACTGATTTTTACGTACCCGGGTGACTCTTGAGGACGGGAAGGAGACAGCCTCACATCAGCAGTCACCTGTGAGCTGGGATGAAGATGTGACAGCCGAAGACTGGCAAGCGGGAGTCCGTTGTTCGAGTCCGGGACACTGGCCTTCCCCCGCCGCGCCGCTCCACTGGCCGACGCACAACATACGCGGCCGCTTAGAGAAGAGAAACACTGGGACGCCACATCCAAGGTATCACCATCCGACGCACGACTTCGCTCTCAATAATTAGACGGGCCACCACACGAGGCACGTCTCCAGTCAACTGGGCGAGACGGCGACACGAGATACACACCGCCACGCATAATCAGACGCCGCAGCAGAAGGCCGCTCTCCGAGCCAGAACATCCAGTAAGATACAGTTGTACAAAACTTTCGGTAAAAGTTATCTTATGTAAAAATGCTGTTTCATTCTACCTCATACCCGAGCCAAGGAAGAATCCACCCTTCCCACATGTTGTTAAGAGAGGAAAAGTAATTTATTTAGTGTTTTTCATCCTGACATAATGCTTTAGAATTAAATGCCCATTGCAGTAATGCTCATCCTGTCAATTGACTAGCATCAAAAGAGAAAACCCACTTACATTTAGTGGCAGAAGTGTTACATTTGGTTCGAATCCTGCCTCGGGCGTGGGTGTGTGTGATGTCCTTACGTTAGTTAGGTTTAAGTAGTTCTAAGTTCTAGGGGACTGATGACCACAGATGTTAAGTCCCATAGTGCTCAGAGCCATTTTTTTGCTAGATTTGGTGTCAGAGAAAAAACCCTTGGCTCAATATGAGGTGTGAATGACAGTCACTAAAGGTCCACAGTTAGTATTGTTTAATGTGTGAAAGGATAGAGGTTTGCAGAGCAGTCGTAATATTTTCTTTATTTAGAAGTGTATTTTCTCTCATAATTGTAAGAGTTTGTCGAAAATATTTAAAAATCTTTTTAATTCAGTGTAGTAAGATTGTGTAACTAATAGTTTGTAAAATTATGACACGAAATCGTGCAAAGTCAGAGTAAGCACCACAAGCGGTTTCTACTGAGGCAGCTATTTAGAGCTTAGTTAATCAGATAGCACAGCTTAAAAATGATAATAATGCATTATTTAAGCAGTTGTGTGAGGTTAGGCAAACCAGTTTAATCCCTCCCACCCTAGATTTCTCAGCAGTAGCCTTAGTAACTCCTTTTTCAGGTAAACCTGGCGAGGACATAACAGCCTTTTTTGATGATTTAGTAGCAGCTGCAAAGTCAGGATCATGGTCAGATGAATAGCTCTTACAAATGACAAAGTTAAGATTGCTATGAGAGGCTAAAGCACACGTATTATACCATGAAGAATTAAGGAATGCTCCAATATTTGAGGAATTGACGAAAGGATTACTTAAACGTTTTCAAAAACAGAACAGCTGTAGATTTTACAGGGAAAAATTAAACACTATCACTCAGAAGCAAAACGAGTCGTTAGAAAGCTTTGTATATAGGATTAGAAAAGTTAATATTAACATCTATCAGTTGACAATTAGTGATGAAGCAAATAAAGTTATTTTACAAGAGGCAGAAGATAGAGCTCTGGATACATTTTTACGTGGGTTACCTCCTGAAACGTCCCGTCGTGTCAGGGCAGAGTTTCCTAAAGATTTAGCGGAAGCTGTATCTGTGGCGACGGCTTTCGAAGAAATAGACATTGACACCAGACACAAGGAGAAGGGAGATATATTTTCAGCAGGAGTACGATGTTTTAGGTGCGATCGACAGGGCCATATAGCAAAAAACTGCAGACAACCTCAATGCACTAATTGTCAAATAATAGGTCACACATTCAAGGAATGCAGGTCTAAGAAAGTTCTTGGAAATAGAAATCAGTTAAACTCAAACGGGAATGTCGGAGCCGCCGCCAGGCGTTCCCAATAAAATTTACTGCCATTAAGGCGAATGTGAAGGCGGAATGCTGGTTATCTGCTACCATACATGATAAAGAGGCAAGGATACTGGTGGATACATGCGCAAACGTATCAATAGTGAGTAATGAATGCATTGGAGAAAAGAAATATGACCCTCCAAGGTACAGATTGAGTGGGGTAGGAGGAGGTACAGTGACGTCATTACGATGTACATCATTGATTTTCTATATTCACGGTGTACAATTTCAAGAAGATGTAGAAGTGGTAACAAAGGTAGGGGAAGGGTACGATGCTAGGTGACACCGCTGCAAAGGGCCCACTGCCGCAAGATTTCCGCAACCGGAAGGCGAAATCAATTACACTGCGTGCAACGTCCTTGAAGGTTGATTCGCGGGGTAAGATACCATTTGGCTCAGGGAAGCTTTTCTGGATGACCGTTGACCCCGAGGTACCTACAGATACAATATGTCTAATAGAGCCACTAGAAGAAAATGAGGAATTAGATGTATCACATTGTTTTGTACGTAGATGTGTTATACGGGTTCAAGACGTTGAAGGAGAAAGAAAAGTACCGGTACATATTGACAATTTCGGAGTGGAGGACAAAGAGTTGCATAAGGGAATATTAGTATCTACAGTCAGTACTTTTGAAGCAGAAGATTTCATTTGGTCAGATATTACTGATGGTCAGAAACCAGACGCCTATAAAACCGCATTACGCCAGAAGATTGAGCATTTGAAAGGAAATGATAGAGACACGATAGAAGCAGTTTTAGTTGAGTTCCAAGATTTATTTAATGCAGAAGGTCCACTGCCAGCAACAGATATCACACAGCACAGCATCGCAACAGGAAATAGCCCCCCACGTAACTCACCATAAGTAATTACAGTGTTAAAAGTCTTTCGCACTGACTGCAAGGCATTGTGCACCTATGTGCCAACCGATTCGCTGGACTGCACCATGCACTGATGTCCAAGAGATGGCACTATGCCCTCTCAGGCCCGTTGACCATGTGATCCTGGACACGAATTTTGAGCCTAGTTATAAAACTCTGACTGATGGCTTGGCTGTTCACTTACGTGAAATTTCGAAAGAGTGAGCCTGAATAATGCGCCTTGGTGGCAGTTTATTCATTTTTATTCTATTAATCTAATGGCCCACCGAATGGTCTGTTGTAGATATTTCCTGACATCTTCGATGCAGTGCGTGTGTGTGTGTATGCTTAAACTCCAACCTTAAGTAGTGCAAGTGCTGTCTTCTACGGAGTTGACGTAAGTTGGGCGTCTGTTTGGTTTAACCTTCCGTCTGTTAGCCACCTCTTCGAGTTGTTCTGGGTGTCTGTAACGTCTCTCTTGAGATTTCGTTCAATGTGGCCACGTGGCGTTGCCGGCCTTGATTTCTGTGTACTGCATTTTGCGCCCCTGTTAGCTCAGTGCTTCTATATTGACTCTGGTTCTATTTTGTACTGGACTTGTATTCCCTTCCCGCGTGTATTTATTAAAACTATTTCTGGACAAGTGGTATGGAACCGACCGTTAACACGTGTCTTAGTGATTTGTAGTTTGGCAGCGTCAGGGCCTCGCCTTGCGGAAGACGACGCCGGCCTGAAGGGGTGGAAGGGCTCTCGGACCTGTGACAACCGACGGACGACAGTTCTGCAAACGGCTCACTGAATCAACAGTTACGTAAAGCAGTTTATACGCATTTCCAAAGCTGCATCGAAAACCCATTTTGGGGTTGCGTCTCAAGTGGTTGTGTTTTCTCCTGGAATGGTTGATGGCTTAAGAATTTTACGGAAAGTAATTGTAAGATTTTATTATGGTAACGCACAGAAACTTTAACATTTTCGAAGCAAATTACACAAATTTGGGAAGGTGGGTTGAAAGCTCATTTTGGGGTGTGTCTTAATTTTTTTAATGATTAACACTTCTCTTAAGAACTGGAGGATTGCAAATCTTCCTAAAGCACTCGAGTAAGTCTGTAGTTTGGGCTACGTGTTTCTTTGATTTATTGATGACGTAATTAAGTAAGTCAGCAAGTCAAGTTTTGTTTCTTCTTCAAATGTGTGTGAATTCCTAAGGGACCAAACTTCTGAGGCCATCGGCCCCTAGACTTACACACTACTTAAACTAACTTAGGCTAAGGACAACACACACACCAATGCCCGAGAGAGGACTCGAACCTCCGGCCGGCCGCGAAATCCGTGACAGGGTGCCTTAAACCGAACGACCGCTCAGGGCGGCTTTTGTTTCTTGTTGTTAAGGTGCACAAGCTTAACAGTACTTTCTTTCAATGATGCTCGTTGCTTCAATTTATATATGATTCCTGTGTGCACGTCGTATTCTGACATGGACTTCAATTCACTATTTCTCCTATCCCTCCTTTTTTGCTCTGCGTTTAACGTGGCTTCTGGATGTTCAACGGCACTGCCTATTTTTGCTATGGAGGAGCTTCCCATTGAAGGGGTCGAAGCCCTTGGTAATGGTAGAGAAATGGGGTATACCTTTTTTTCTGCGCCAGACCTTGATTCTATTTGTGCACCGTCCAGTTCCGGACGGACTTTGGAACGTTCCCGATTTTATAAAAAAGGGTTGCGTTATCTGTTGTGGAAAACTTGAAACGGAACTTGGTGTACCGTTCCAATGTTTTATTAAATTTCTATCACGCAGAAATCATTAGTAAGAGTTTCTTTTCTTGCAGGTAATACCTCAGCTGGTGTCCAAAAGGAGAGAATGGACTAAACAGTGTTATTTATTGAATTTTTTCTGTTGTGTACCACGTTTCCCATTTTCCTTTCCTTTGTGCGGCCTGGACGGTATAAATGAGGGCGTGGTTGAACTAGCAGAAAGCTTTAGGCAGAGATTGTAACACTGCATGAATGGTCGTTCTGTGGTAGGGTAGTACCAACCCCCAAGCGTGAACAAGTTTAGCAGAGACGACGTTTGCAGGTCAGGGCAAAGATGACACGTAGGCGTGCGAATCGGCTCTGTCAGGTTGGCGCGCCACCCCCACCACTTTTGTAAGCGGAACGGTTAGGCGAATTCGGTTGGAATAGCACTTGTTCCTGAGCAGCGGCGCGGTACAGGCGCAGAAGTTGGAGTTCTGCACTTTACGGTAGTATGATGTAAGGTATTGGAATGTTTCAAAACTGCTGCTGATTAAGGTCAAGACGGGGGAAGCAGGTGTAACACTACTGGCAGACCCCCATAAGGGAATTTATTTTCGCTATTTGCTTTAAATTTCCGTAAGAAATTTGGGTTTGTGCCTTGCACAAGAATGGACCATAGGCCCTAAGCTCACGGTCGTATTTTGGGTCTAAGTGTGAAGATAGTCATTTCATTTCATGCCTTTTTGTATGCTCTCTTCCGTATAGTAAAGTTTTGGGGCATTTTTATGATTTTTTTGATGTTGTCTTTGTGTACACTGTTCCCCGCCATGTGCCCAGTTGGAGTAACGGTCATGGCATTAAAGTGTAGATCGGTTATCGCTTAGCTTCAGTACAGTTTCGCTAGTCAGTTAGTTCCGTGATTGTAAACACGTGCCAAAAATTAAATTTGATGTTAGGAAATGTGCGCGGGCTCATTTTGGCGCGAAACGGGATCAACGGCCATTTATAAGAAAACAGGTCAGATTTATCAATATGAGACCCAAATGAATAATTAAACAGTAGTGCACGACTGCAATGAACGGTCGAGTTAATCTGGTGTGTCAAGATTTCGTGAATTTTCCATGCTTTGAGTTACTCCAACTTAGCCACGTGTGCGAGCTGGGACCAATGTTAGTTGGTAGATGTGCGTGTGTCCTCCTCTTTAAACATTTTGCCTTGTTAAGAATGAAGTTTACTGTGTAACTTGCGGAGTACAGTACTGTTTACCTGGTAATGAGCTCCGATTTTGCCGACATTAATACTCGTGTGATTTTGGCACCACTTTGCTTTAGAATAATGGAGCTTGCCGTGAAATGTTCAGTGCGCGATACAGTTTATTAGAGAAATTTCCGTTTTTCGGTATAATTTGTGCAGGTATTAAGACTTACATAAGTCTCCCCGCCACGTGGTACGAGGTAAACGTTATTGAGCTCCTCAAACCATTTTGCTTTAGAATAATGGTGGCTTCCACGCAACCTTCAGTGAACGATACCGTTTATTAGAGAGATTTCCGATTTTTTATAGATAATTCTGCTATCATTAACATTCGCCTAACTTTACCGCCACGTGGTACTAGATAAGCGTTCTCCCGCCACTTTACCTATTGCTTTATAATCATGTTCACCCTGGAACATGCACAGTAAGGTACTATTTATTTGAAAGAGCCCCGATTTTATGTATAGTTTGATGACCCTGATAGTTGCATCATTTCCCAGCCACTTGGTACTTAGTAAATGTGCGTGTGTGCCCCATTTTATCTATATGTGAACAGTAAATGTGTCTGAAAATTATTTGGTCCAATTTACGGGTTACAATCAAGCGAGCTATGTTTAATAGGGAATGCTGGGTCCTGGAATGTGATAGTGTATCTGTGTAGTCTTAACACATAAATGAATCCGAATTGCCAAACCAAATATAAGCAGACGACTTGCTATATCCTTATGAAACACATATTAACACATCGTGCATCCTGTTGGTACTGACCAGTATACTTGAGTTCTCGATAGCTGGACTTGCGCTGCGTTTCAGTTGTAGCACTTAGTAATAATACGAAAGCAGAGCATGGGTCTAGGCGTAACTGTTTGGTTGAATGTGTACTTACACTGAAGCCAGGCCAGCACTCCATCACCCCCCTCCTTCCCACAATTACGAGATAATAACCATAGGCTTATTTTGTTAGAGAGACCTTCTTTGAGAGTAAATAGGGCTGATGCCCTTGCAGTTGTATGACTTTGGTTCTTGCTTAGTACTAATGTGTTAACAGTTGTCTTGGTATCATTTAGACAACAAATTCCAATCAGTATAGTTTGTCAATAGTTTTTCCTCAAAACAGTCATCAATAATTTAATGCCATAGTCAAATTTCAAATAGCTCAAATGACCCAGTACAGAAAATTAGAAATTAATTAATCTTCCCTAAGAGATGAGAGGCAAATGAATCCCATTAGCTAGTCACATGTTTGATTTAATCAACAAATATTGAAAGATCAGATGCCCCCTAGTAAGTTCTGTTCAGGTGCTTTCTGTAGCGGCCTTTACAGATGCGTTATCCGTTGCCTTTATAATTTGGTGGGTTAATTAAACCATCTTCTTGAAGCATTAACACCCCAGAATTAAGTCTCGGGCCTATTGTTTCGTGAACCACACGAATTTTGAGCCAAAGATGCAGAGGGCAACTTTCATAATCTCTGGCTGGACTCGTTAAGTAACGGTAATCCTCCCACTGGGTAGAGTTACACTGATACTTAACCGAACACACGCCTTGAGGGCTACGTTGCAAACTCCGCAGCATATTTCGCTACGTGCTGATTTTAACTGTATGTTGCGTTTTGTGGATCAGTTTCACTGTCCTCAATTCTGTCGGAAATTGCAAGATTTAGTTCATTTCTTGAAACTGCAAGACGATTAGATCTGTGAATATCTGACTCGTCAAATTTACTTATTTTACTGCTACTTCTAACTGTAGCCTTGACAGATTTTATTCATGTGATTGACTGCTTGATTGGTTTTTGGCTGTCCATGTTCAAAAATGGTTCAAATGGCTCTGAGCGCTATGGGACTTAACATATGAGGTCATCAGTCCCCTAGCACTTAGAACTACTTAAACCTAACTAACCTAAGGACATCACACACATCCATGCCAAAGGCAGTATTCGAACCTGTGACCGTAGCAGTCGCGCGGTTCCAGACTGAAGCGCCTAGAACCGCACGGCCACAACGGCCGGCGCTGTCCATGTTATTCCCATCAGTATTTTGTCGCTGCATAGGGACAGTGCAGCTAAATAAGGGATGATTACATAAAATATGGGACTTCTGGTCACCCTGCCGTGGTCAGTCCGACGAAGAATCAGCAACGCTGGTGCGCTGTCCCTGGACTATAGTGAAGACTTCCGGATCCACCCATGTGCGACAGTGGCAGGTTGTGGTGTTACACTCCGAGGCTGGTAATTACGGCGAGGGAGCCGTCTCAACCAATAACGGCTGCCGTTGCTCAGTAGCGTGTGCCAGACGTCGCTTTACTGTTAACAGGCAATCGAGTGCGAACGTCATGTACGTCATCGATCCGTCTGACCGCCTGCTTTAGGAGCTACAATGCTGGGGTACTTATGGAGCGAAGTGATGGCCAACGTTTACCTGACGACACACGACATATGTCTTGCCGCTACGAAGGCATCAGCGGATCTCACTGTGCCGTGCTGGGTTAAAGAGATTTTTCTAGTATGTGACGTGATCCTGTCCTGCGGCTTTGCCGCACTAAATTTCTGCTGAGGTCCGCTGTCTGGCCATCCAGAAGCGCTGCTGTTGTGTTTTCCCCCGACCCGCTCCAGGTGGTGAAATGTTATTCTTCGCGCCTGCCTCGTGTCGACTCCGCCGTAATGCAAGTGAGATGGCTTCGCTCTGGGGCTTTAAAAATTCTAACCGTTTACTGCTTAGTTGCCGTATAGCAGCAGGTGAGGTTGACCAGCTGTCTGGCCAGTGCTGTCCAAGTTAAATGCGCCGGTACAGCTGTTTGAACGTATGATTCCTGCCGATGTGCGCGTAACGTACAGAATAAACTTTTTACTATTATTGTACTCGACTGTACTTGAGACATGTTGATTACCGCTCCATGTGAAATGAAATCCAATGAGATACCAGTAAACGCGGCAGATTACATGGTGTAATGTTTACATCAGTTTTATTCTTGTGAATAACACAGTATACTATCTCTGACTGTGGCTTGCGGAAGAATGGATTGTCATTTCTTCCGAAATTCATATACGAGACTGAAAGCGTCCACAGCGGAGTTCAGTTCGTTATAAAGAGGGATACACACACTCCCCTATTAACGTCCTATAATACTTGTGGAGATATTGCTCATCAGAAAATGTATTATTATACTTCCAGCTCATCCAATTTCCTAGGATAACTGACATTTAGA
The DNA here is from genome assembly GCF_023864345.2 of Schistocerca serialis cubense. NCBI lineage: Eukaryota > Metazoa > Arthropoda > Insecta > Orthoptera > Acrididae > Schistocerca > Schistocerca serialis. The sequence goes on along the minus strand of NC_064638.1, from coordinate 62,212,111 downwards.
GAATGACTAACGCAGATCGTCGCAGGCGGTAGCTGCCATGGCGGCCATGTTCCACGGACGTGCAGGAATGCGATGGCGGCCTGCTGCCCGTGGTTGGGGACGGCTTCGTGGTCCTCTGCGCCTCTGAGCTCGCAGTGTGTTGCGAGGCGTGCGGACGTGTTTGGCATTTGTGGTGAGAAGAAGTTGTCGGAGTGCAGTGCAAGTTTCCGCGTGGATAACTAAAGGTGTAATTTTTCACTTTAAGCATTAAAGAGTAGTTCTGAGACTGTAGTTTGGCGCTGAAAGGTCTTCTTTTCGTGATAATGAATGTATTCTTGCGTGCCGTGCGGCGAGTTTCGTTGGCGGACCGTCAGGCCATTGTCTTCCCTGCCGGCCGCGGCGCGTTGCGCTTTCTGCCGACGGCGCGGAGTGCAGCGGGCTGGCTGCGAGAGCCACAGCTGTTCGCTGAGTCAGGAGTCCCCGGACAGCAGCGGCCGACTCAGAGGACGCCGTCTACGGAAAGCCGGCCTGTGGCTCCTGTTTCCCGGCGCCACCGAGTAACAGCGCGGCGAACTGCGGAACAAATTACACAGCGTACTGCACTTCACGGAACTGGTTGCACTCGGTTTAGAGGCGAACTACGTGCGCAACGGATCCATAATTTGGGAAGCGACTGCCGTACGGCAAATTTCGTCAGGTGCGCGCTCTGTTTGCCTCACTTTTTTGAAGCATTTCGGACGTGTGCATCGGCTTTTGACTAAGTTAAGCTCCACGTCCGCGAGTATACGCGGACACTGGAGCATACAATCTGTAGACAAGAAAAAGATAGTAGAAAAAACATTACAGCTTAAGGACATTAGGTGTGAAGAACCGAAGAAGTTCAGACCCCTACTGCCAGTGCACCAAGTCTCAACGTATTTAACTGACCAGAAATTATTAGAAGAGCTCTACGAAATAAACCTGAGTGAACACATTACTAAAGACGAGTTCGATAGCGAGGTTAAAATAAAATTTAAAACAGGACCAAAGGGCAAAAGGACAGTAAACAATATTTTAGAATTGTCGCCAAGAATACGGTTACTGCTGCTTCAAAATGAAAGGGTTTTCATTCAATTTGAATCTTTGTTCATCAATGACTCGGTAGCTGTACAAAAATATTTTAACTGTTGCGTGACTGTTCGGTCACCGATCGAAGGGTTGCGACAAGGACCCAGTATGCGGGAGATGTGCAAAACCGGGACACAAAGTGTCAGAATGCAGGCAGGAGAATCCTCTAAGCTGTATACCTATCAAACCCAGAAATAGAACATGCGATAAGGCAGGTGGCGGGACTGTCCTACATATAAACAGCCCTACGAAAGACAAATAGAGCGCACCGAGTACGATGTTCTGGACAACGTCCATTAACAAGGAGTGCCACCATAACTGTCAGAAACCCACCCCCCTAACACACGCAGGGACGCACGTAACTAGTAACATAAACAGGCAAAGTTACAAATCGCCGTCAACTAGAATGAGAGGCTGGCGGCGAGCCGTTGCCTTGCGGCAAAACATGGGTTTTCTACAACCCCCAAATGCAAATACTAATAATGGTGTAGAACCTCAGTTCTGGGAGAGAATACACTTTAGGTACTTCAGCGTTACCGACTATATAGGAGATATGTGCATGCAGGGTGCAATTGAATATGAAGTTACCAGGCACCTGAAACATCACATGTTTGATTGGGTCGTCTTCCAGGCCGGCCTCCTTTTGCAGGTTGACAAACTGGAAGACGAAATGCACATGAGAGAGTTCAGAGAAATGTATCGACGTCCTTGAACATCCTTGGGATGAAGATGTCACGCAGTTCACAAGAAATCCAACACCACAGGCAAACACACACAAAGACAACCGTACACTACCCGCACAACAAGGAGAGTGCAATACAACGAAATGTAGACCCTATATTACAAAATGGTTGAAATGGCTCTCAGCACTATGGGACTCAACTCCCGAGGTCATCAGTCCCCTAGAACTTGGAACTACTTAAACCTAACTAACCTAAGGACATCACAAACATCCATGCCCGAGGCAGGATTACAACCTGCGACCGCAGCGGTCACGCGGTTCGAGACTGTAGCGCCTAGAACCGCTCGGCCACCCCTATATTACACTTGTTCGTTTTGACTATGGGGGTAGCTCACACAGTCACAACGAAAAATAAAATAGTGAGGTAGCTGAACAGAAAGACACCCTTCACCGTCACAACGCGAGACACAACCACCCCAAAAATGAAATACAAGGGTCAACTTTCACAAACAAGTCCCCGGAAGAGATCAAAAACAACAAGTCACTATTAGGAAAAATGCTCAGCAAAAACACATCAAATTCCACACAACTAGAAACCATAAAGCACGAAGAACATGCTGCACTGCAAAATTACTCGAAACCGGAGCAACAAACTAACAGTCAAGAACACCAACCAGACATAACCAAGAACCCCAAGCTGAGTAGCGTTTACCACATAAGCGACGAAAACTCAGAATCTCACCAACGGCTTAGCAGACTAGAAAACAAGGACATATTTCAAACAGCTCTTCGCTATGTAATACGAATCAAGCATGAAAATAGGGATAAAATTTGCTTCCCAACTGCAGGACAAACTGACAGGATGATCCTAAGAGTTGAAAATCTGCCAACGAACCCAAAGAACTAAGTAAGTTTTTATGGGAGGCATGTGTGCGAAGGGGAGACAGCCGAAACGCAGGGAAAGTATACAAGGACTTCGTGAGAGCACGTGGACGTGTGTTCTGGATTTTAAAGAAACCACATCTAAGTGTTTTTCCTTGACTAGACATCCCTTAGGAAGGTAATACAACTAAACTGCCAGGGCAGTACCCTAGTAGACATGTAACTAGGTAGGCTCTTGGAAGAAACAAAAGCAGACATCGCCTGGGTTCAGGAACCCTTTCTGCGAGGCGGGAACATTTCAGGGCTCCCCTTACATTACAGCACTATAGTAGGTACACCGAACGCGAAAGTCGCGATAATAGTAGTTAATAAAAACCTCATAGTAACACAGATCATCCACTTTTGCTCTGAACCCATCGCCACAGCAGAAATAACAGACAGAAAGAATGTATTCCTCATGTCGTCCATTTACGCTCAGTACTCGTATGATACAGATCCTTTATTAGACAAAATAAAAGACATTGCACGGCACTCAGAAAGAAAGAGGCTGCTCATTCTAACCGGTATCAACGCGAAATGGAAGCCAGAACAAATAACGGAGGATAAATAGTGGTTGACATGGTAAATGAACGCAACCTATTCATACTGAGTAGGGAGGGTCAGCCGCCTACCTACTGCGGAGACGCCAGTGGTGTAAGTAACGTAGACATTTCTCTAGGGAACGCAAAATCTCTTCCACTAGTCAACACATGGAGTGTATGGGATAGAGCCACACACAGCGAAAAAAATGGCTCTGAGCACTATGGGACTGAAGTTCTGAGGTCATCAATCCCCTAGAACTTAGAACTACTTAAACCTATCTAACCTAAGGACATCACACACATCCATGCCCGAGACAGGATTCGAACCTGCGGCCGTAGCGGTCGCGCGGTTCCAGACTGTAGCGCCTAGAACCGCTCGGCCACTCCGGCCGGCCGCCACACACAGCGACCACAACGCAATCACCATAAGCACAGATATGTCATTACACATAACATGGACCACGAACAGCAGCATTTAATCATAGGAATACCCGACTGGCTAAAAGTTAGAGATATCGTTGAGGCGTCGTCACTACACATAGTTCAAGTCAGTATAGATTACAAAACGCATATTCTGACAGAGGACCAGGAAAGATCAAAGAAAGCAGCTATACCACGGGAAAAAAATGAGTGGGGACAGAAACAACCGTGGTCGGCATAACTGGCAAGATTAAGGAAGAATTCACGGGACAAAAGAAAGTACTACCAACAAGCAAAGACAGCTCCTGAAAGACAGATAAGACTTGACCTTTATTGTGACGCTAAACAGAAATACCAGAAACAACTAAAGACAACAAGGCAAGACTACGGGACCAATTTCGTCAAAACCCAGCAACAGAACGACATTTGGGGACAATCCTGCAAGACAGAAACAGAACGAGTTAAGACACCGACAGTTCTGTCAACACTAAAACAAGCTGACGGCACAATGATGAGAGGATGGAGAAGCACAGCAGAATATCTTCTAAACAAGCTACTCCCACATGTCGACCCCACACAAGACGAGCGACACCGCGCTGTCCTAAGAGAGGGCATGAGGCAAGCAGGCTTAAGAAACCGAAAAGCAACTGGCCCAGACAAAATACTTTCAGAAACATTAAAACAAACGGTAACACAAATCACACATTTTCTTAGTAACGAGGCACTACAAACAGGCAGAATTCCCAACTTTTGGGAAACTGGTAATGTAGTAATAATAAGGAAATCACAAAAAAAAGAGCAAAAGACCCCAAAATGTACCGACCGGTCTGCCTCTTAAACACTCTCTCCAAGGAACTGGGAAGGCTCCTGTCTGACTGCCTACAACCGAACAGACACCTCCTCAGGCTAACGCCCCATCAATTCGGCTTCAAGGAAGCTAGATCAATAGAAGACGACGTCAACCAAGCACTGACGCTTACAAATAGCATCAGTGATAAATACGTGGCCGCCATAAAAATCGGTATAGCCGGGGCTTTGACAACCTGTGGTGGCCGTCCCTCTTCGCCAGGAAATGAGGCTATCAGTTTCCCTCGTCAATAGCCTCCTCGACTACTGCAGAGGCAGAATGGCGGAGTGGAGGGCTGGTACACACAAGGTTGTCAAGAGAATAACGAAGGGATGTCCACAGGGCTCTATCTGTGGACGAATATTGTAGGATATTGTAATCGAGCCCGTGCTGAACATGCTGGATGCTGACGACGGGGTAAGAGGTGTGGTGGCACATGCAGATGACCTGCTCGTAGTGCTGTCAGCCAAGTTGAGAGTAGCAATAGAGACAACAGGCATGCAACTGCTTCAGAAAATTAACACTTGGTGCAAAGAAAATCAATTAAAAGTCGCTCCCATAAAAACTGTATATTTATTGCTCAGAGGGACATTACAGAGGAATCCAATTCTAAAATTTGGCAATAAAAGCATAAAGAGGAAGCAAGCCACACGTTATCTAGGACTGCCATTGGCTAAAAAGACTTTCAGCAATCATATCAAAGTTACAATTAACAAAGCTTCCAAAATCATCCACAAACTAGCAAGACTCAACACAACTCAGTACATATTGCCTATTAAGGCGGTAAGGACCTACCACATCGAGATATTTGACTCCATCGCACGCTTTGCCGCAAGTGTGTGGCCTCATAGACTGAACATAGACAAACGAGACAATTGCAAGACAAGAGTAATAGGGCAACAATGAGGCACCCCACTCTGCATTGTTGCCAAATGTGTTCAAGATGGCGGGTACAAGGTGGCAATGTCGCGATGATGTCACTGCGGGAAGTTCAAATTTTGGCGATAAAATAGGTCAGTTGGGCTATCTCTCCAAACATATGGGAAGAGACAGACACTGTGTCACAGACATGTGAGGGCTTCCCAGCCAAACTTCTGCAGTGTAGTCGGAACAGCAGGCACGCTAGCTGTGGGAAACTCACGATGACCTTTTCCTTTGACAGCAGGGGCCCACTGCTCACTGAGTTTGTGGAACACGACGCCACAATTAATACCCATGGACACGTAGATGTTTTGCAAAAATTGAAGCGTTCCATCGAGTCCAAAAGCCCAGGAATGTTGACACACGACGTAATTTTGTTGCAGAATAATGGCCGACCACAGGTCGCCAATGTTGTTTCGATTACCCTTCAGAAGTGTCACAGGAAGCGCCTACTAATCCTTTGGTGGGTGACTGTGAAACAGCCACTCTGATCTGGCACCCTATGGTTGCCATCTCTTCAGTAAACTGCTAAACAGTGGGTCAAAGGCGATGGTCCTGTCTTCAGTCGTGCGGTTATACAGGCATTAGTTCCACGGTGGTATAAGGCGACTGAAACGGACGGAGGTTATGTCACAAAATTACATTTTGTCTGTCAAGATTGTGTCAAGATATGCAAAAGTTTTAATGGCATGGAAAGTAAAATGCATGACCAAAAAAATACATTATGCAATCCTTTCAGAGTGATCCTTGTAAAAACATGGTCACCCAAGGCTACACGGTAAGGCAAGCATGAGATACTTACACAACAATTTTGTACCAGAGAGTTGCTGACGGGCAGTTCGTAGAAGCGCACTCACTGCACAATAGTTTCTACGTATGCGCCTGACGTAACAAGCGAATCCGCAAGGAGGTGTGCGGCCGGCTTGTCCGACGCTCGCGGGTCAGCGTGCCGATAAATCCCGCTCTCTCGTCGACAGTCGCCATCCGTCGCTAAGCGAACGTCATTCCGCCGCCCGATTTCCGTTAACGCGATCAGAGATTAGTAACAGTCACCTGCAGCGAGCGCGCGATGGCGGCGACACGGAACGGCAGCCGCTGCAAAGCTGCGGCCCGGAATGAGTCCAGCACTGGATGTGCATAACTCGTCATGTTTCCTGTCTTGTACATACACAACCGCTGAACTACGCACCAAACACGCTGACGAAAATGGAAAGTCTAGCTGCATGAAGCAACAGTCGATATGAATCACACTTTGTGGAGATGTTCGTCACATAACGGCCATTGAATGATTAAAATTTCACTCCGATTGGAAGTGATGTCTGTCATCAGCAGTGGTATTATGTGTGGCCATAACAGGCAAAAGAAGACTGAGAAGTGTTGTTAGACTGTTTCTTTAATAGATATGTTGTACTTTCCATGTGTTTTGCTTATACATAGCCTATTTTCGTTCGTCTTCCGCACAGCATTTGCTACTTGATCGTTCCAAGTTAAGTAGTTCGTAGCTATAATCCTAGGTATTTAGTTGCACTGACAGTTCCTAGATTTGTGTGGTTTATCAAGTACCCGAAATTTAACGAACTCTTTTTAGTACGCATGTGGATGACCTCACACTTTGTATCATTCAGATGAAATTGCTAACTTTAGCATAATACAGATACCCTGTCTAAATAGTTTTGCAATTAGATTTGAACTTCTGATGACGTTACTATACTGTCAGTGACATCATCATCTCCTGTTTTTGTTGATGTCTTTCCTAATTACTTCGAACTATCACCTCGCTGACAGGAATTTCTCTCCAGCTACAACTGCGTGGTATCGGCTATCGTTGTGTATTCAGAACCCATCACAAGCACAGTTCTCGCAATACGTGACTGAAAGATCTACTTCTTCAACCAACGCTCCCAGTCCAGCTGTGCGCCTCTGACAGGAATACAACTTGTACACGATGTTTGCCTACGGCTCATTCCCTTTCCATCGGAATTTCTTAGCCCGATCTTGTCACTGATCTCCAGTCGAGCTACAGCAGCTTCAGTGTCAGTAACATCATCAACATCACGCCTCTAAATTACCATCAGCATCACATTCATACATCGTCACACCAACGTATCTCGTTCCAGTTCATCGAACTTGCACTTTTTATCATCCTTTTTCATTAAGATTGTTGTAGTCATTACCTATACGAATGAAGAACAGATACATCAGTGCAGCCTGCTCGCCCCAAATTGGAACGAAATTGTGAAAATGAAAAAAAAAGGATATTTGTGATTTTTAATTGTCATTTAGAATACTCAAACTTAAAATGCAAATAAAAAAATTCTGCGGTAAGTGACAGTTAGCATAACCGTATTAAATAATTACATAAAGGCAATTCACATCAAGCCATCAGCAACGATCTGAGGTGAACTTATGATGCACTGTCTGATTCGTATTACGTTCTCTGGGCTTCTTTGTCTAAGAATCATGAAGTACTTACTGTGGTGTCACCGCCAGACACCACACTTGCTAGGTGGTAGCTTTAAATCGGCCGCGGTCCATTAGTACATGTCGGACCCGCTTGTCACCACTTTCAGTGATAGCAGACCGAGCGCCACCACACGGCAGGTCTAGAGAGACGGACTAGCACTCGCCCCAGTTGTACGGACGACGTTGCTAGCGATGCACACTGACGAAGCCTCGCTCATTTGCAGAGCAGATAGTTAGAATAGCCTTCAGCTAAGTCAATGGCTACGACCTAGCAAGGCGCCATTAGTAACATTGCATGTATCTAAAGAGTCTCACTTGTATCGCCACAATCTCCAGATGTACCACAAGGATGGATTAAAGTTAAGTATTCCAGAAGCTACGTACTTTTCTTTATAGCATTCATTACGTATCCGGTTTCAGACCTCACGCCAATCTGCGTGAGCTTAGGGCGTGCCTTTCGGCTTCTTCGCATTGTGTCTAGGCTGTCTTGCCTAGACACAACACTTACAAACTGGGAGAACATCAGTTTGTCACATAGTCAACAGTAACTCTGCAGGTATTCAGTGGCGGCTTGCGTGTAGGCACTGTGTAAATGTAGCACCTGCTATTTCCTTCCACTTCATATTATCAATAGTGTTTAATACAATGAATTCTTTATTTATACTTGTACAATGTACACTACTGGCCATTAAAATTGCTACACCATGAAGATGACGTGCTACAGACGCGAAATTTAACTGACAGGAAGAAGATGCTGTGATACGCAAATGATTATCTTTTCAGAGCATTCACACAAGGTTGGCGCCGGTGGCGACACCTACAACGTGCTGACATGACGAAAGTTTCCAACCAATTTCTCACACACAAACAGCAGTTGACCGGCGTTGCCTGGTGAAACGTTGTTGTGATGCCTCGTGTAAGGAGAAGAAATGCGTACCATCACGTTTCCGACTTTGATAAAGGTCGGATTGTAGGCTATCGCGATTGCGGTATATCGTATCGCCACATTGCAGCTCGCGTTGGTCGAGATCCAATAACCGTTAGCAGAATATGGAATCGGTGGGTTCAGGGGGGTAATACGGAACGCCGTGCTGGATCCCAACGGCCTCTTATCACTAGCAGCCGAGATAACAGGCATCTTATCCGCATGTCTGTAGCGGATCGAGCAGCCACGTCTCGATCCATGAGTCAACAGATGGGGACGTTTGCAAGACAACAACATTCTGCACAGAACAGTTCGACGACGTTTGCAGCAGCATGGAGTATCAGCTCGGAGACCATGACTGCGGTTACCCTTGACGTTGCATTACAGACAGGAGCGCCTTCGATGGTGTACTCAATGACGAACCTGGGTGCACGAATGGCAAAACGTCATTTTTTCGGATGAATCCAGGTTCTGTTTACAGCATCATGATGGTCGCATCCGTGTTTGGCGACATCGCGGTGAAAGCACATTGGAAGCGTGTATTCGTCATCGCCATACTGGCGTATCTGATGGTATGGGGTGACATTGGTCACACGTCTCGGCCACTTCTTGTTGGCATTGACGGCACTTTGAACAGTGGACGTTACATTTCAGATGTGTTACGACCCGTGACTTTACCCTTCATTCGATCCCTGCGAAACCCTACATTTCAGCAGGATGATGCACGACCGGATGTTGCAGGTCCTGTACGGGCCTTTCTAGATACAGAAAATGTTCGAGTGCTGCTCTGGCCAGCACATACATCAGATCTCTCACCAATTGAAAACGTCTGGTCAATAGTGGCCGAGCTACTGGCTCTTCACAATACGCCAGTCACTACTCTTGGTGAATTGTGGTATCATGTTGAAGCTGCATGGGCAGCTGTACCTGTACACGCCATCCCAGCTCTATTTCACTCAATGCCCAGGCGTATCAAGGCCGTTATTACGGGTACTGATTTCTCAGGATCATTGCACGCAAATTGCGTGAAAATGTAATGACATGTCAGTTCCAGTATAATATATTTTTCCAATGAATATCCGTTTATCATCTACATTTCTTCTTGGTGTAGCAATTTTAATGGCTTGTTGTGTACATAGACAGCAAAAATCGCAACAGCAAGAAGAAGTTGTCCGATGTAAACGAAAGTTGGTTAGTGTGTTCGTGCACCTGGAAGATTGTGTCTGCTCTGACGTCGCGGCGGTCGCAGAAGAGTGTCGTTAGTAGCGCCTCTGTGAGGATGCAAATCAGTTTTGCTTTAAATACACGTTGTAACGGCGGTGAGCGATAATTATCTTTGAGACTGGACGTGGTGAGCTCATGTTAGTCGAGAATGCCTTTAAGGCGACAAAGGCACTGAGTTTGAACGAGGTCCTGTAATACGGCTACGAGAAGCAGGATGTTCCTTCTACAGTACTGCACAAGGACTGCAGCCACTGAAGACGACTGCTGGCGGCGGTGGTCGCGACAATGTGCGGGCGCAACAAGACCGGACTCCGGACGACCAGGTGGCATTACTGAGAGGGGAGGCCGTCGTTTTCGGCGTATCGTTCTGGAGCGTTGACCTGCGTCTGCAGCAGCAGTCTGAGCAGCAGTTGGCTCCACAGCGACGCAGCCAGCTGTAACGAGTCAGTTACGTCGAGGGCAGCTAAGAGCCAAAAGCCCTGCAGCGCCCTTCCTGCTGACCCCAAACCACCGCCATTTGCGACTTCAGTGGTGTCAAGCGACAGCTCACTGGAGGGCAGCTGGAGGTCTGTTGTGATTTCTAATGAAAGCTGGCTCTGTCTCGGAACCACTGTCGGCCAACTGTTCGTTATAGGGAAGCCAGTTGATGGCCTGCAGCCAACCTGTTTGCGTGATAAACACACTGGACCTACACCTGCAGCTGTGGTCTGGGGTGTGGTTTCGTATGACAGCAGGAGCACCATTGTGGTGATCCCATTCACCCTGACTGCAAATTCATATGTCAGTACTGTGACAACTAGTCGTTGTTGTACTGCCATTCATGTACAGCATTCCAGTGGTGGTTTCCAGCAGGATAACGCTAGCCCACAACCGCTGCTGTAACCCAACATGCTCTACAGAGTCTCGACACGTTGCTTTGACCTTCTCGCTCACCAGATCAGTCTCCAATCCGGCACACGTGGGACATCATCGGACGACAACTCCAGCGTCATCCACAAACAGTATTAACCGCTCCTGTACTGACCGACAGAGAGCAACAGGCAGATTCGCCTGTGCGTGGCACAGTAACTCCAAGCAGCAAGCAGCGCGGCAGCGCTAATTAAATGCCGGAAGTAGTTTTCCGGAGTTTTTCGTTATCAGCGCCGTAATCTCCCTAAGAATAACACAGACCGGAAGCGAGTTTTTGAGCAACACGGGTCAAGTAAATATAAGGCACGCTGAAAAATTTCTAAGTCCGAATCAAGGTCACGCGCAGCCAGAACAGTACAGCGCGACACAAGAGACGCACACAGCGCCATGCCCGCAAACTGATATCCGGCTCCTGCACAACACAGTGCATGCACGTTTGCACGCTTGCATTCGACATTGTGGGGGTTACACCGTTTATAAATGTACCAACATTTCAAAATTACATTAATCTGTGATCTTGCAATGTCGATCACTTAAATATCTTCCCTAGACAAAAACATTCCCAAAATTTCATTTCTCTACATTAATTACTTTTTGGTGTTGCGATATTTTCTGCTTCAGAGTGTAATCATTATGCTTAATGTCAGAAGGAATCCAACAATCTATGAAAAAGATACAAAAGAATTCCGCTTCACACTTCCAGCAGCATGGTTTTCGGTTGTTGAGCGCATGCGCGCACAGGAAGCTGTCAGAGTGGGTGCCGCGAGGGAGGGGGAGACACAACACTGGCTCTTCTGCAGTGCCGAATCTGGCGAGGTGACTGCTGCTGGGAGACGGACAGTCTCCTTTTTTAACCCAGCTGTGTTGTGCTTAAAAAGGGTGTTTCGTTTTTTTTAATGTGATAAATTGTCGAATGACATTATAGCTCTGTTTCCAGCTGTTCTTTCCAATTACATTTCTTTCAATTCTTTTGCGAGAAAGAAAACTTTAACCATGGCCCTGTAGCCCCAAGAAATAAAGTCTGTGACTACAAACCACAGGGTTCATGAAAATATGTGACCTTTAAAAAGTCATTCAGTCAATAACAAATTCAGATCAAACCACTGCAGAGGCAACAGTAATTTAAAATACCCGAATGATGTTAATTTCAAGTTTTGGTTATTCTAATGAAATTATACCTCATGCTGAAATAATTTGCAACGAAATGCACTCTCAAGAAATTAGTTTATTTAAAGGTAAAGCACATACAACAAATTTCATAAGTGTTTTCTTAGTATTTGCCGACTGCCTTGCCGCAGTGGTAACGCCGGTTTCCGTCACATCACCGAAGTTAAGCGCTGTCGGGCTGGGCTAGCACTTGGATGGGTGACCATCCGGTCTGCCTGACACTTTTGGCAAGCGGGGTGCACTCAGCCCTGTGGAGCTACTTGATTGAGAAGTAGCGGCTCCGGACTCGTAAAGTGACACACGCCCGGGAGAGAGATGTGCTGACCCAGTGCCCCTCCATATTTGGATCCAGTGACGCCTGTGGGCTGAGGATGACACGGCGACTGGTCGGGACGGTTGGACCTTCATGGCCTGCTCCGGCGGAGTTTAGTTAAGTTTCATTTTAGGATTAAGAAAGTGGAAGTTCTGTGAGAATCCTTCAAATACACCCATGCCAAAAGCAAGGGAAGTGTGTGATAATGCACAAATACTCTTCCAATGAGCACACAGTAGATGCTAAATTGTTCAACAAGGAATGCTTCATCAGATTCAAGAATGAACAACGTATAGAAGACGTAGCACTGACCGCTGCAGCTTATCTCTAGAATGACAAAGAAAAGCTTGAAATTGAGCAAAAAGTATTCTATTGTGAGTCTGATATTCGCAAATATTGCAGATTAACTGAGCTGCTGATATTTACCTTGAAAAACAATCTGGCAGATGTTGTTTGTGAAATTACGAAACTTATAGAAAGTGTTGTTAACAGTTCCCATTACTACATGAGAGGCAGAATGCTGATTTTCAAAAAAAAAAAAAAAAAAAATAAGTTTACGAAAAATCGCTATGAATTCGAAAAGACTAAATGCGCTTAAAGCGCTTTCAATGGAGAAGAATGTTCTCAGCTGTCATCATCCAGAGAATACGGAACAAATTTTTCATATTTTCGCACAAATTAAAAAAAGAAGAAAGGATTTAATTTTTAAATGCTTAGATCAGACTCGAACTGTAACAATTTAAGTTCAAGTTAGTAAAAATGTTTGATTCTGCTCTTTAGGATTCTATCAAGTTTCTGAAAATTCTGTTTTTATACACGTTCGTTTCTGTTTACATCATATCTAAACTGAGGCTAAAAATTTTCTGGAGCAGCTCCCTCACTATTTCTAGCTACGAACTGTCAGTGCAAACATAGTTCAGCAAACTTGGTCTACCGTACTCATGTCAGGTGTCCGGTCTTGTTCCTAGATACCCTGAACTCTGGGCACTGTAACGGATCGGGCGTGTCTGGTCCAGCGGTACAGTGTCACTGAACTGCCTACTGCAGCAGCAAAGCGATATAAATAACAGTAAATGGTGTCTCGTCTACAGTAGTCGTAGAGCGTCAGTACTGGTTCATTCCTTGGCGTCAGACTTCTGAAAGCAAATCAACAACGATTATGGGCCGCGAGCAGATCACGTGAAGGAAAAGCGATTCCACACGGGCCATTTATGGTGAAATCCTAAGGCTGCTGTACACGGGGCCAGAATGACAGCCAGTTCTGGCGATCAGAAGTGAACGCCACCAGTTTTACCGGCCAGTAAGCTTGTACACGAAGCCAATAATGGCTTCCAATATTTTCTCATCTGTGGCCGCCAGTGTGTCGTCACAGGTGGTAGAGTAAACAGTGTTAAGTGTTTCTTGGTGAAAAATATGAAATGTGACAGTGATAGTGAGTTTGAGGAGGCTTTTAACGAAGTGGTGGGTAAAATTGTTGTCATTTTAAGTGAGGAGGGGAGAACCACTTTAAATCAACATAGAGTGTGGGCAAAAGACTGGGTAGGTCGAAGAGAAACCCTTAGAGCATCATTCACTTTGTTCCGTAAACTGTCAGTGGAAGATCCTTTACAACACAAGAGACAATTGAGAATGACTGTTGAACAATTTAATGAGCTTTTGAACACAATTGAACCACAGGTAGCCAAGAGAGATACTACACTCCTGGAAATGGAAAAAAGAACACATTGACACCGGTGTGTCGGACCCACCATACTTGCTCCGGACACTGCGAGAGGGCTGTACAAGCAATGACCACACGCACGGCACAGCGGACACACCAGGAACCGCGGTGTTGGCCGTCGAATGGCGCTAGCTGCGCAGCATTTGTGCACCGCCGCCGTCAGTGTCAGCCAGTTTGCCGTGGCATACGGAGCTCTATCGCAGTCTTTAACACTGGTAGCATGCCGCGACAGCGTGGACGTGAACCGTATGTGCAGTTGACGGACTTTGAGCGAGGGCGTATAGCGGGCATGTGGGAGGCCGGGTGGACGTACCGCCGAATTGCTCAACACGTGGGGCGTGAGGTCTCCACAGTACATCGATGTTGTCGCCAGTGGTCGGCGGAAGGTCCACGTGCCCGTCGACCTGGGACCGGACCGCAGCGGCGCACGGATGCACGCCAAGACCGTAGGATCCTACGCAGTGCCGTAGGGGACCGCACCGCCACTTCCCAGCAAATTAGGGACACTGTTGCTCGGCGAGGACCATTCGCAACCATCTCCATGAAGCTGGGCTACGGTCCCGCACACCGTTAGGCCGTCTTCCGCTCACGCCCCAACATCGTGCAGCCCGCCTCCAGTGGTGTCGCGACAGGCGTGAATGGAGGGACGAATGGAGACGTGTCGTCTTCAGCGATGAGAGTCGCTTCTGCCTTGGTGCCAATGATGGTCGTATGCGTGTTTGGCGCCGTGCAGGTGAGCGCCACAATCAGGACTGCATACGACCGATGCACACAGGGCCAACACCCGGCATCATGGTGTGGGGAGCGATCTCCTACACTGGCCGTACACCACTGGTGATCGTCGAGGGGACACTGAATAGTGCACGGTACATCCAAACCGTCATCGAACCCATCGTTCTACCATTCCTAGACCGGCAAGTGAACTTGCTGTTCCAACAGGACAATGCACGTCCGCATGTATCCCGTGCCACCCAACGTGCTCTAGAAGGTGTAAGTCAACTACCCTGGCCAGCAAGATCTCCGGATCTGTCCCCCATTGAGCATGTTTGGGACTGGATGAAGCGTCGTCTCACGCGGTCTGCACGTCCAGCACGAACGCTGGTCCAACTGAGGCGCCAGGTGGAAATGGCATGGCAAGCCGTTCCACAGGACTACATCCAGCATCTCTACGATCGTCTCCATGGGAGAATAGCAGCCTGCATTGCTGCGAAAGGTGGATATACACTGTACTAGTGCCGACATTGTGCATGCTCTGTTGCCTGTGTGTATGTGCCTGTGGTTCTGTCAGTGTGATCATGTGATGTATATGACCCCAGGAATGTGTCAATAAAGTTTCCCCTTCCTGGGACAATGAATTCACGGTGTTCTTATTTCAATTTCCAGGAGTGTATTATGAGAAATGCAATAACTCCTAAACAGAAACTAGAGGTTACGCTGCGGTATTTAGCAACTGGCGATAGTTTTCAGTCTCTGGCATTATTATTTCGCATACCAGCAACCACAATTTCATGATTCATTCCTGAAGTTCTCCAGTCAGTCATAACTGGATTACACCACTACTTAAAGGTGATTTTTTCTGGTTGATTATTGTATAATTTGATAAAACTAGAATTTTAGAAAGTCGTCTAGGCATACCATCTATTAATTATGTAATTTTTTAACTGATTATTTTATCAGTATTATTGAGAAACAAAAAAATCTATATCTGTAATCTACTATTACGATACTTCGTCAAGGCAAATAAAAAGTTCATCCGTTTTTCCTAAGGTATTATAATTGACCCAAACCTTTTTACAAATGAAACATTACTTTATATAAGCATTAATTCAGTCTTTGTTTCTGGAGAAGTTGCTCAAGTTTCTGTATAGCATATCATCAACTGTGAATAGGTCTGTGTCCAAACTGGAAAGGTCTTCCTCTTCATCTGACACATGAGAAGAAGTACTTCCATATGGTGATGCAGAAGTAACTAGTGAATCTGGTGGCAAGTATTTTAGCTTTTCATTGGTGATAAGGCTCTGGAACTTTCCTTGCAAGATTGCAGAGCTTCTAGCAGGAAGTGTTCTCAATTGTCCAGCAATTTGTTGGCCAGACAGTTCGCACTCGTCCACAACTTTTTTTAAAGATGATGGTCTATCCATTGTAATTTATTGTAATTTGTTAATTGTACTTTCAACTTTGGAAAGTTTTGAAATGCGTCTTTTCTTTGCTCCTGGCGTCGCAAATTGGTTCTCTTCCGCCGACGATCCAGTTGCTTTTACTGTGCTCTTAGCAATGGTATCATCATCCATGTCTTCAGTATTTTCTTCTTCATATTCTTGAGGCTCAGTGAGGACACTAATGAGTTCCTGTTGTCCATCATAACATTCTTCAGTGCGACTTTTCTGAAAAATACAAATGCGACATTACAGAAACTTTGCAACGATTTGCAGTTTTAAATAGTATATTGTTTGGTTTTGACATAGACTAACAAATCAATAAATTATATTTTAATGTTTATTTATTAATTTTGTTGAAGGTATCTCAATCTTTGGAAGAGTGGAGACATATACAAAGTAGTTTTGAGATCAAATGGAATTTTCCATCCTGTTGTGGTGCATTGGATGGTAAACGCATAGCTATCAAACGTTCATCTTGAAGTTGTGCAGAATTTTACAATTACAAAGGGGGTTACACCATAATACTGTTGGCTTTGGTTGATGCCGAATGTAAATTCATTTATGTAGATGTGGGAACAAATGGAAGGGCTAATGATGGAAGTGTCTTTAGGCTGTCTACTTTGAAAACAGTCATTGACAAAAACAGCCTGAATTTGCCTTAGGAATACATTATTGTAGCAGATGACGCATTTCCCCTGTATACAAATTTGATGAAACCATTCTCAAGGAGAAACTTGTCCTTAGAAGAACGCGTATTCAACTACCGGTTATCAAGAGCACGAAGAGTTGTTGAGAACGCTTTCGGCATATTAGCAGCTAGAATTAGAATATTTCGAAAAGACATTGAAGTTAATTTATCCACAGTTGATGTAATTGTGCAGGCTGCATGTACGA
Organism: Schistocerca serialis cubense; assembly: GCF_023864345.2. NCBI lineage: Eukaryota > Metazoa > Arthropoda > Insecta > Orthoptera > Acrididae > Schistocerca > Schistocerca serialis. Next base: position 62,194,918 of record NC_064638.1, on the reverse strand, counting down.
TTCGCAACTGGTTACGTACAGTATCGCCAGGGTCGTACTTTGAAAGGGGATGGGCTGTTTATGAAGACAAAGAAACAGGAGTGCTGCATCCAGGACTATGGCGCACACCTGGAACGGAGCTACCACCCATACGTAGTGTTCGTACAGCAAACGCCTACTCAAAGCAGGCATCAGAAAAGAGGAATAAAATGGATGCTTACTTCAGCAAAGGAGGACACGTTCCTTGGCAAATGGAGGCCATTGGAATGTAAATATGGTGGAAGATGTTTAGTAATTAGAACTTCTGATTTTACCTACTTTTGTACAACGAATTAGCTCTTTTACTCTTACAAAAATAGAATTTTAATTATCTCTAATAAACAGTTAAATCTCGAGATATAAAAGCTTGTAAATACTTTTTAGTAAATAATCAATAAAAATTAGTTATCAAGTTATTAAAAAGACTGTTTAATTTTACCATTAAAAGTTTTGCTTACATTGGAAAATATAATTAAACATTTCCATGTATTAACAATTCTAACATTCTAAAAAGCCAATTTCTAGCTATTTTTATATTTAGTAATTTTCAAGCCATGTACTTAGAATAGAATACGTTAATTTACCAAATTTGATTGAGAGTCTCGAGTTACGACGACGCTGCTCAGAAACGTGTCAGCCCTTTTGAACCAAGGCAGCTTCGGCGTATAAACATCATCAGCCCCAGCTCCGCTTCTTTTTGACGAGATAACTTTTAGTAACTTACTTCTGTACGTTGTCTTGATAGTCTTTATTCTAGCTCTCAAAAACGCAACATCGGGAACAACTACATCCTGACTTTCAAGATCTTCTTTCAGGTTCAAAATACTACTTTCCCTTTTTGTTTCGTTGGAGTAATCTTCATGGCGTATATCCCACAGTAGTTCATTGTTTTGGAATGTTTCTAAAAATGTTTCAATATTATCAGGCCCCAACCTCACGTTCTTCTTAGTACCGGTATCTTTGTTTGCTATTGAACAAGACATATCAAGTCACTACACGACAGCACGGCACAACTGCTTGATCTAGGCTCAAAAACAACGGCACAGCTCCTTACACGACGGTTGAATCAGCTCTACTGGCGGCCACTACACTTAAGAAATGTCCAATAAGGCCACCGGTAGATCACGTGACCTGATACTGGCCGCCTCATCGGCCACTAAAATCAAACATGTTTGATTTTACTGGCGGCCACTCGCTAATGGCCGTGGAAGGCTCCAGTACCCCTATACACAAGGCCAGTAGCGGCGGCCAGTACTGGCCAGTTGTAGGGGACGCCACTACTAGCCCCGTGTACTGCAGCCTTTAGTCAACCGAAACCTCTGCAAACTACCGAAAAATTTCAAATAATAAGGAAAAAAGGAACATGTACTGGACGGAGATTCGAGGCGAGGGTGTGCTGTGCCGCCGCGGTTAGCGGGGAGAGGTGAACGCTGACATGGAGTTGTCTTCCCACCCACAGACTCGCCTGTCTAAGCAAAGCTACGATGCCAAAAATAATGCATTCGAGTGGCTGTTTCTTTCCACTGCGTATGCAATTTTGTGCTATGGCGACTAAACGGGAGCGTGTTGTGATTACTTTCGCTGACCAGCTAGCTACTACCCATGAAGCTGAGAAAGGAATTTTACTGAAAACGTTGCAGCTAATTACAGAGTTGGTGCTTCTGTCGATTCAGAACGGGTGAAGTTGTGATCTAAATTTGTAGAGTAATTTGTGGAAAATCCAATAGGAAAAACAGTGAAGAGTTTCGAGAAAAAGAGATGCCTTTTCCGGCTTGAAACTGCAAAAAGAAGCTAAAATATTGGCTGTTGCTAGGCGAGGAAAGAAAAGATTTTTCTTCAAGCAGCGGGTGGTTAACGGGTTTAGAAACAGATATGGCATTCCGCAATAGAATGTGTGTGGACTAAAAGTTATTTGCAGACCCGGACGTGATATGTTTTCAAAACAGAATTTGGAGATTACACCCAAGGCTATACTAAGCATCGATTTTAGATTTTACAATGGCCTGAAACGGGAGTTAATTTCAAGATGTTGTCTCCAAAACCTTTCAGCTCCCCCAAATGAAACGTCTGCTTCATGACACAAAATGAAAAAAGAAACGCTTCCGGCACACGTAGACTGCCCCTAATGTGTTTCGGGAAGTTATTCTTGATCAACGGTATTTTCGGATAACTTGTGAACTCATTGCCAGATGGTTTAGTCATCAGTTCGTAGCAAAAGTTGAAAAGTTATAACTAAAAAGGTCTGCTTAACAAAGACATCGCATGAATTCTCAATGCGCCTACATGTCATTGCGAGTTAAAATGTTGCGATATTGTTTTGCATTTTCTTCCCCCAAGTGTTACGTCTGTATCTGTCACTGGCTCAAGACATAACAGCATTTAAATGGCGCTACCTGGGGCTCTTTGTGAGAACGATCCTACAAAACAGTGACATGCAAAACAACAATGCGAATGATGCGATGGGGGAAGTAAATATGAAATACGTAATATATTGGTGAATGCAGGCCTACTAATGTCAAAGCAGAAATTCTTCATAGGTGCTGTAGAAAGTTGTATGATTGGCATGAAGAAAATGATTCGTAAAATTTTGAGAACTTGACACATATTGTAAGGAGAATTCGCGCGTAAGGAGACATGGATACTTGCGATGTAGATGAATGGGTAGTGGCGGACGATTCACAAGAAATAATGGACCAAGAAATTGTGGAAACAGTGTTCCAGTGAAACAACTGACGCGATCGAAGAGGCGAAGTAGATAATGTGAAAGACAGAGTGACACCGGCGATGGTTTTCGAGTACTGGTGGTAGGTCTGTATTAATAATTTATCTTTCAAAAACCTGCTTGGTGTAGTATAACACAGAAATCACGGTATATGTTTTGTTTTTATAGCAGGTTTCTCCAAGATTTTTTGAGCAATGCATTCTGTCAACGGCTGCTGTTGTCCTTCTAATGAAACGATGGCGGGACATTGCTGCTCGAAAACGTGGCAGGGACACAAGAAACAAACAAAAATTACCGACTTTTTTGAATGAGTATTTCGCATGCAACAAACTACTGTATTGCGAACAGCGCATTCTATACGAATGTAAGGTAATCCTTAAAAGGTAATTCTTACTTTCATAAAGAACATCCTACAAAGAGATTTTTGAATTCGTTTGATCTTCTAAACTTTTTAAAAGTACTTACTGTAATTACAATACAAAGTACTGCAGTACATCTTAGAGATTCATGGGCTAACCAAAGAAACTGTTACCCAAGACGTCTTCCCCTCCTTTAATTCGGTTTTACTGTATAACACCAATCGACAAACCCGGGGCACGGTAAACCGGCACCAGTTGCAAGTATCCTATTTAACGAAACTTCCTGGCAGATTAAAACTGTGTGCCCGACCGAGACTCGCGTACAGGGTCCCGAGTTCGAGTCTCGGTCGGGCACACAGTTTTAATCTGTCAGGAAGTTTCATATCAGCGCACACTCCGCTGCAGAGTGAAGATCTCATTCTGGATCCTATTTAACGGTTTCCATGGCCAACAAAAGTTTGATTTTCAATGTTTCATACAATTATTGACGGAAATTAAAATTTTTAAATGTTGTCACAATTTGTCGTTAAGACGGATAATCTTACGTTGCAGGTCAAATACAGTAAGACAAGAAGACTCATGCTCATAAATTAAGGATAATTGCAGAATATCGTGCCACACAACGTGGCACTCCAAAAAACTGGCGCTAATAGCATAGGCACATAAGCAACACACACGATACAGATTTGTAAGTCCACAATATTGGTGATAAGTTGAGAAAGCCGTCCCGGAACACATATGCTACAAAGCGCCACTGTTTCCTGCGCATGTACCCCGACATCAGTATGGGATATGATTACCATGCACACGTACACAGGCCGCACAACGGGTTGGCATAATCTGGATCAGGTGAGCGAGCAGCTGCTGGGTTATAGCCTCCCATTCTTGCACCAGTGCCTGTCGGAGCTCCTCAAGTGTCGTGGAGGTTTGAAGACGTGAAGCGATATATCGACCAGGAGTATCCCAGACGTGCTCGATGGGGTTTAGGTCTGGAGAACAGGCAGACCACTCCATTTGCTGATACCTTTTGTTTCAAGGTACTCTTCCACGATGGGAGCTAGGTTGGGTCGTGCGTTATCATCCATCAGGAGGAAGGTGGGACCCACTGCACCCCTGAAAAGGCAGACATACTGGTGCAAAATGTCCAGATACACCTGACCTGCTACAGTTCCTGTGTCAAAGACATGCAGGGGTGTACGTGCACCAATCATAATCCCACCCCACACCATAAAATCACTACCTCCATATAGGTCCCTTTCAAGGACATTAATGGGTTGGTATCTGGTTCCTGGTTCACACCAGATGAAAACCTGGTGAGAGTCAGTTTTCAGACTATATCTGGACTCGTCCATGAACATAACCTAGGACCACTGTTCCAGTGACCATGTCACTGTGTTCTTGACACCAGGCTTTACGGGCTCTCCTGTGACCAGGGGTCAGTGGAATGCACCTTGTAGGTCTCCAGGTGTCTGTTCAGTCGTCTGTAGACTGTGTGTCTGGAGACAACTGTTCCAGTGCCTGCAGTAAGATCCATAGCAAGGCTACCTGCAGTACTCGGTCGCCGTCTGCGGGTACTGGTGGTGATATATCGGTCTTCTTGTGGTGTAGTAAACTGTGGACATTCCGTACTGTAGCGCCTGGAAACGTTTCCTGTCTGCTGGAATCGTTGCCATAATCTTGAGATCACACTTTGTGGCACACGGAGGGCCCGTGCTATGACCTGCTGTGTTTGACCAGCCTCCAGTCGCCCTAGTATTCTACCCCTCATATCGTCATCAATATGTGTTCTTTGAGCCATTTTGAACACACAGCCACCATGAGCATGTCTGAAAACTTCTCCACACTTACTCGCTGCACCGTACTCTGACATGCAGCAGCACACCTCAGCGTATGTCGACTGCTGCCAGCGCCACTGTGCGACTGTGCGACGACCTGTAGGGAATCAGTCTACCCATGCTACATAGAACTCATATGCTTTCCATTGTGTGCCAGCCTACTCCGCTGTAACTAGCTATGATGGCAAAAATGATGTGCAATACCTTAAAAGTAAAGTAAATAATCTGAATAGTTAATAGCATGTCAGAAGTGATGCTAAAATGATGTGTTAAGTTTCAGTTTAGTAACAGATTTCGAAATTTGGATGTTTTATGATAGAAACATCAGTGCAACAGGAAGGAGCTAGAAACTTCAAAATTTATATTAGGATTCCTTTTTCATTGTAATTTAATGGAAATACCATACTGGATCTCACAGAATAATATTTTGGTTGAAATTCATGATTATCTGTTTTTGTGTCCTAAAAGTACAGAAGCAAGATAGATTAAGTAAGTGATTAGACAAAGCTAGAATGTTTAGATTTAGGTTGGATGTCGATACGCTATAATAACAAAGATATGAGAAGTTACGAAAAGGTAGCTATAAAATTATAGCTGTAGCGTCTCTCCAAAGGGAACGCTCAGAGCTCATCTATTGCATGCAGTGCAACTAAAAAAATTCTCTCGCCAAAAGTATTTAATCTAGTCGCATCAGAATTTTATTATACACTCCTGGAAATTGAAATAAGAACACCGTGAATTCATTGTCCCAGGAAGGGGAAACTTTATTGACACATTCCTGGGGTCAGATACATCACATGATCACACTGACAGAACCACAGGCACATAGACACAGGCAACAGAGCATGCACAATGTCGGCACTAGTACAGTGTATATCCACCTTTCGCAGCAATGCAGGCTGCTATTCTCCCATGGAGACGATCGTAGAGATGCTGGATGTAGTCCTGTGGAACGGCTTGCCATGCCATTTCCACCTGGCGCCTCAGTTGGACCAGCGTTCGTGCTGGACGTGCAGACCGCGTGAGACGACGCTTCATCCAGTCCCAAACATGCTCAATGGGGGACAGATCCGGAGATCTTGCTGGCCAGGGTAGTTGACGTACACCTTCTAGAGCACGTTGGGTGGCACGAGATACATGCGGACGTGCATTGTCCTGTTGGAAAAGCAAGTTCCCTTGCCGGTCTAGGAAGGTAGAACGATGGGTTCGATGACGATTTGGATGTACCGTGCACTATTCAGTGTCCCCTCGACGATCACCAGTGGTGTACGGCCAGTGTAGGAGATCGCTCCCCACACCGTGATGCCGGGTGTTGGCCCTGTATGCCTCGGTCGTATGCAGTCCTGATTGTGGCGCTCACCTGCACGGCGCCAAACACGCATACGACAATCATTGGCACCAAGGCAGAAGCGACTCTCATCGCTGAAGACGACACGTCTCCATTCGTCCCTCCATTCACGCCTGTCGCGACAACACTGGAGGCGGGCTGCACGATGTTGGGGCGTGAGCGGAAGACGGCCTAACGGTGTGCGGGACCGTAGCCCAGCTTCATGGAGACGGTTGCGAATGGTCCTCGCCGATACCCCAGGAGCAACAGTGTCCCTAATTTGCTGGGAAGTGGCGGTGCGGTCCCCTACGGCACTGCGTAGGATCCTACGGTCTTGGCGTGCATCCGTGCGTCACTGCGGTCCGGTCCCAGGTCGACGGGCACGTGCACCTTCCGCCGACCACTGGCGACAACATCGATGTACTGTGGAGACCTCACGCCCCACGTGTTGAGCAATTCGGCGGTACGTCCGCCCGGCGTCCCGCATGCCCACTATACGCCCTCGCTCAAAGTCCGTCAACTGCACATACGGTTCACGTCCACGCTGTCGCGGCATGCTACCAGTGTTAAAGACTGCGATGGAGCTCCGTATGCCACGGCAAACTGGCTGACACTGACGGCGCCGGTGCACAAATGCTGCGCTGCTAGCGCCATTCGACGGCCAACACCGCCGTTCCTGGTGTGTTCGCTGTGCCGTGCGTGTGATCATTGCTTGTACAGCCCTCTCGCAGTGTCCGGAGCAAGTATGGTGGGTCTGACACACCGGTGTCAATGTGTTCTTTTTTCCATTTCCAGGAGTGTAGATACGTACCTGTGTGCTGATTGCACAATTAAATTGAGAGCTTCATCGGCCTTCAGCGAATGAGGCAATTGACTATTTAGTAACTTGAAGTGGAGCTCCACTAGCCGCAGCGGCTAGTCAGGAAGGCAAATTTTGTCGGCTACACCTTCCGCGGTCCGCACCGTGGCTGTATAAATAAGAGCGCTGCGAGCTCGAGTCAGGCCCCAGTTCTCTTCTAGATTCGTACCAACGCGCACTCCATGTTGGAAGCCACGTCGCGTCTGTGCAGTTGCAAGGAACAGCCTTGGATGCTGTATTACGAAACTCGGTATGCACGTAACAATGAGTTCGCATTGTGGTAAAGTGTTAATTGTGGAACGGCCTCGGAACAGTTTCATTACCTAGGAATAATAGGATCCGCGCAATAGACTCTGAACAGCTCTGATACTATAAGAGCTGACAGTAGCATTGCTTGAGTAAACTTCTGTATGGAACTCTCTGCTTTATCGTTTTCTGAATATAGTGAAAATTCTTAAAGTAAACTGCATTTTCTATGAATCCCAGACATCATCCTCAATCCTCAGCGTAATAAACTTCAGTGATCAAATAACTCTATTTCTCCATCAGAGTGGGCACAGTGAACTTTAATTATAGGCATCACGTTTTTGCTAATCAATTTTCTCGTTGCTAACATTATCGTTAGAGAGCCTGTGTTGTGAACGGCAACAACAGAAAAATTTCCACCCACCTCCCCGCAGACCGCAGGTCAAATGCACCGCATGGTCATTCTGCGAGGTGATTTAAACCCGCAAACTGCCCACCAGAGTGTTGTTTCAGTATGTATCAGCGTTATCCTTAATTTATGAACATGAGTGTATTACTGTTAGAAACTGTGTATTCTTCTTGGGATGGCATAACAGATCGTAAGCAAATACCAAGAATAGATTCATTCAGTATATGAGCATGAACGCACTTGGTACGTTGCAATAAAATTACCACAGCACTTAAAACATTTACGGAATTCTTTTTGGCTGAGCCCACCACAAATAACGGCAGGAGAAAAATTTATCACTCATTGCATTTTTGCTGTTCACGTAGTAAGACTGACACATCAGGCATGACGTTTTAGTTCATTACGTATTTACCACAAACTCTATTCACAGACAGTATCCACATATACGACTGAATGTTGCTCCATAATTATGTCACTGTACGGCGCACAGCTCAGGAGAAATCACGCGAGAAACACTGAGATGTGAGGAAAACTGGTTTATCCTTCAAATGAAGCTCAAATCGCCCAGACTATACTCTTTCAGTGTCTGATAATGAGAGCACTTAGCGACACCCAACCATCTTTAAACATAATTCCAAACATTTTCTAAACTTTCTCTCGCTTTATGCTTAAAGTCTAATAATGAGCACATCAACTCACTTGTAAAGAAATTAAAAACGTTGAAGCTGTTTTATACGTGGGAGTGTTACCCTTTAAAAAATCTGTATTTTACAGATATACAATAAAAGTAACTAAACCATTGTTTTCGTAAGCAGCTGTCCCGAGACTGCTTTCACGTTACACTGTAACCTAGTCTACGTTCTGCAGTTCATTTCTTATCTACTTCAACATTAATTTGAACAATTTTACTGTACTCAATTCGCGGTGTTGGTCTACTATTTCCAACCTCCATCTCTACGTTCCATTATCAGATGAACTGTTTACCCGATGTCACAGATCTGACGCTGCAGCCCTGTCCTCACAATTAGATTCATAAACACGTTAATAAGTAACTCCTCTAAACTTCTGTAATCTGTACCAGCATGTTACAGGGTCATTTGTTCTCCCAGCTCGCCTACGTGGATGGAGTCGCTTATGCACTCCTGTGCGGTCGTGTTCAACCTTGGATGGTAACCATTTATTTATTTACTTGCACGTCAAGTTCCGTAGGACCAAATAGAGGAGCAAATCTCCAAGTTCATGAAACGTGTCAGTACATGAAATTACAACATAAAAGTAATAACAGACAAAAATAGATCTTTATGAACGCAAAAAAGTCAGACAGTAAGTTTAAGTAAACGCAATCAGCAATACAATAAGGATCAGCTAACTTTTTCAAGAAACTCCTCGACAGAATAGAAGGAGTGACCCATGGCAAACTCTTCAGTTTCGATTTGAAAGTGCGTGGATTACTGCTAAGATTTTTTAATTCAAGTGGTAGCTAATTGAAAATGGATGCAGCAGTATTCTGCACACCTTATTGCACAAGAGCTAAGGAAGGCCGATCGAAATGCAGGTTTGATCTCTGTCGAGTATTAATCGAGTGAAAGCTGCATATTCTTTGAAATAAGCTAATATTGTTAACAAGAAATGACAGTAACGAATATATATATATATATATATATATATATATATTGAGAGGCCAAAGTCAAAATACCCAGACTAATGATAGGGTCGACAAGAAGCTCGTGAACTTACGTCACTTATTGCCTGAACTGCCTGTTTCTGAGCCCAAAATATCCTTCTAGAATGGGAACAGTGTCCCCAAAATATAATACCATACGACATAAGCAAATGGAAATAAGCAACATAGACTAATTTTCGTGTCGAACGATCACTCATTTCTGATACCATTCGAATAGTAAAAATGGTAGTATTAAGTCTTTGCACAAGATCCTGAATTTGTGCTTCTCACGACAGCTGAACACCTCGAAATTTTAACTGTTGAGTTTCACTAATCATATGCACGTTCTGTGAAATTAAAACATCAGGTTTTGTTGAATTGTGTGTCAGAAATTGTAAAAACTGAGTCTTACTGTGACTTAGCGCTAGTTTATTTTCTACAAGCCATGAACTTAGGTCATGTACTGCACTATTTGAAACCGAGCCAATGTTGCACACAACATCCTTTACTACCAACCTGGTGTCATCAGCAAACAGAAATATTTTAGAGTTACCTGTAATACTAGAGGTCATATCATTTGTATAAATAAGGAACAGGAATGGCTCCAGCACTGATCCCTGGAGCAACCCCAACTTGACAGTATCCCACTCAGACTCCACATCACAGTTGTTATCAACATTGTGAATAATGACCTTTTGCTGCCTGTTGCTAAAGTAAGAGATGAGCCAATTGTGAGCTACTCCCTGTATTCCATAATGGTCCAACTTCTGGAGCAGTATTTTGTGATAGACAATCAAATGCCTTAGTTAAATCAAAAAATATGCCAAGCATTCGAAACCTTTTGTTTAGCCCATCCAGTACCTCACAGAGAAAAGAGAATATAGAATTTTCGGTTGTTAAACGACTTCTGAAGCCGAACTGAACATCTGATAGCAAATCCTGTGATCTAAAATGATCAATTATTCTTACATACACAGCCTTTTCAATAACTTTTGCAAACACTGGTGGCATAGAAATAGGTCTAAAATTATCTACGTTATCTCTTTGTCCCTTTTTATAAAGCAGCTTTACTACTGAGTACTTAAATCACTCAGGAAACTGATCCTTCCTAAAGGAAAAATTACAAATATGATTAAATATAGGGCTAACATGTGCAGCACAGTACTTTAATATTCTGCTAGACACCTCACCATAACCATGAGAGTCCTTAGCCTTCAGTGGTTAAATTATTGACTCAATCTCCCTCTTGTGTGTATCACAGAGGACTATTTCAGACCTCAAACTCGGAAAGGCATTTTCCAAGTAAGTTATATGATTTCCTGTAGAAACTAAATTTTTATTTAATTCACCAACAGTGCTCAGAAAACGATTCTTAAATACTTTACATATATCTGATTTATCAGTAACAGAAATATTTTTACTGCAAACTGACTTTATATCGTCGACCTTGTGCTGCTGACCAGACACTTCTTTCACAACTGACCATATGGTTTTGATTTTATCCTGTGAATTAGCTAATCTATTTGCATACCACACACTCTTTGCCTTCCTAATAACATTTTTAAGTACCTTACAATACTGTTTGTAATGGGCTACTTTAGCTTGATTGTGACTCCTTCTAACATTATGATATAATTCCTGCTTTGTTCTACAAGATATCCTTATCCCACTAGTCAGCAACCCAGGCTTCCTAGTACTGCTAGTACCCCATTTAGAACGTTCTAATGGAAAGCAACTCTCAAAAAGCATGAGAAATGTGGTAAGGAAAGCATTGTTTTTACCATCTATGTTATCGGCACTGTAAACATCCTGCCATTCTTGTTCTTTGACAAAGTTTAAAAAATTCTCTATTGCTGTTGGATTAACTTTCCTACATAGTTTGTAATTAAATATGACATTGGTTTCAGTACAAAAGCCTTTTAGTGTTAAAATTCGTGCATCACAGTCTTAAAGGCCATTCACGCTTTTACTAACAAAATGCCCATCTAATAATGAATAATTAATAAAAATATTGTCTATAGCTGTGCTATTGTTCCCCTGCACCCCAGCTATAAAAAACACAGTCTGCATCGGATCATATGAATTTAGGAGATCTACCAACATCCTTTTTCTTGCACCATTATGAACAAAATTTAGGCAGAAGGAGTTTTCAATGGCACAGAGAGGACCGGTGTTGTACAGTTCTTGAGCACCAGGTTTTTCGCCAGCGTTGTGAATTAAATTCCAAACCTCTTTCCAGTGTCTCATGAAGTAAGGGCACGTGACACTCTTCATGGGGATCTGTGTGTCTCATGGGGACATTGTGTGTGTGTGAATTCCTAAGGGACCAAACTGCTGAGGTCATCCGTCCCCAGACTTACACACTACTTAAGCATACTAAGAACAACACACACACCCATGCCCGACGGATGACTCAAACCTCCAGTAGGAGGGGCTGCCCAACCCGTGACATGGCCCCTCAAACCGCGCGGAACCTCCGCGCGTTATAGGGACATAGATGCAGCGTGTATGGTAGGCTTTCTCATGTCGTCGTACAACACAAATATGATCCAATGCTACATAGACACATATTTTAAAACCACACCACCTATATTCGAGAGACACACTTAACACACAAGTTCCACACTTCGCGAAGGAAAGTTGCCAATGCATGTGAAGGAAGAAAAGACTTCCCAATTAGGCAGCTCAGCCTACCCCACGGTGTCTCCCAGACAGTCATACTTTACAGTTTTACTCTTGTCTATTCCCTGTTTCTAATGTTTCTCATCCACGTTGTAACACCATGTAAAACGATACTCTGTAAGATTCAATTTATATTCGACGTTAAATAATTCTCTCTTTCTTCTGGAAATTTTTACCGCTATTGCCAGCCTACATTTCATATCCACAAACACCATGCTACGGTCAGAAATGGATGGGGCTGAAAGTCTTGAAACCAGATGTTGGTAGCAAAAGCCAATCTATGGTAAGTAACGGACGGGATTTAAACTCTTGAAACCAGGTTAAAGCTAACTGCACATGGCAATAATGTACACTGTTCTACAGCACATAATGGGTGGGATCAAAACTCCTCGCCAGTGACATGTGCAGCAAGCTCAAATCTAGTTTCAAGAGACTGAATCCCATTCGTTGCATACCTATGGTGTCTGCGACAAATGATGACATGAGGCTTAGGCCGTGTCCTACGTGAGCGACAGGAGCGAGCGACAGTGAGCGACTTCTGGATACGCGACACTCCAGCGACATGTAGGAGCATGGGGCGAAAAGCTTGCACGTCCTGCATGCGAACGACCATGTGGTGCTACAAGATGGCTGCTTTGAGCCAACCAGTTGTTTCTATAAAACGGCGTCCCTAACCTGTAGAATACTGTAGTTGGAGAGTAAGACGACAAAATTAGGTTTACTTAAGAAAATAAAGCAAAAAGGAATGCAGTGCATGAAATTTACAAAGGGAGGATTCTCCATGGAGAATTTCATAAATATCATCAATTACGAAGATCACCAGACAAATTCCTCGAATACACATGAATGAGCAGAGGAGCATTCGACTATCTCATCAATAAATTAAATACAAATGTTTTTTAGATGATCAACAACTTTTAACAGCCAATAAATGCGGAGGAATGACTACTACATGGCTAAGAACGCTAAGTACAACCGTAAGTACACAGACTGATACCTCTGGGCAAAAGCTAGCTGTGATGTAGGGGTAGCATATGCAGTTGATGATTAAATATCAGCCAGAGGTCCTTGGTTCGATTTCGAGGCGTTCTCATATTTTTACTGACTCAGTTACAGTTCTGTATACTAAGTTTTCGTATACTGTTTACACTGCATGGGTAAGTATATTTTTAAGGTCTCGCCAAAGAACTTGATCTTCACTCCTATCCCAGTATGTCACACACAATTGATTCCTAATAAATTACAATTAACCATGAAATGCTACTGATATTTGAGGTTGCGAACGTAATTCATCAGCAGCCAATGTGAAGGCCAAGCATTTCAATTACTGTAAATGGTTTGTAATACTAAAGCTTAGAAAATTTTTGAAAATAAAGTCAAACGTTTTTGTAATGATTTGTCCAAAAACATTAGGGAAACGTTTGGTGCACCTCATTTTCTGTTCATGATTTAGAGCCTTTGAAGGCACATAGACCGTTTCTCTGACCTGCTTATTTCTTTTACACAAATCATTTCATAAAATATTTTACTCATTTCTTTCATTTTTTAATTTTAAGCATGATCTTACTGACTCCTCGTTTACCATCCTAACGTATTTGATTCGAAGGAAGCCTTTTCGACATTTAAATACCGCACCAATGTATCTTTTTAAGTGCAAAATAGGTAGGTCTTGAACAGATGAAAATTTTGACACTTTATTTACAGCAGCTTTCCGTCAAATATTCCAATTTTTCCTCTACTTCTTTATTAAGTTTTCGTTAATTACCTTGATTACTTTCAAGCAGTTAAATATTTTCATGCAATACTAGACCTCATGCTGGTCACTTTGATACCCCGTTTACCTGTTTCCCTCCCTTTGTTTGGCTATGAAAATTTGGACAAAACCTCATGGTGTCAGATATAGGAAGTCTTGTTTTCGCTCTGCTCACGCGTTTACAAAAACGTATCGAGTGTTAATCATATGATGAAGTAGTCCTTTCTGCGTGCTGACATTTCCGAAATTCGTCGTTTCGTTATCTTTAACCATTTATGAGATACCACGATTTTTACGACCACTTGATTCCCGAAGCGCAGGAAAGGTTCGGACGCGCCGCGAGCGACCCGTCGGCGGATATAACAACCAATATCTCAAGAATGAAAAGAGATATCATTCCGGTCTCAATTTTAAATACAATTTAGGTATATTGGTTACATTTCATACGCAATAATGTATGCCCTTAAATGAACTATACGGAAAGCCTAAAGAATGTGATTTGCAAATTCTTAAGAATTTCGTGCAGCCACGTACTCAATTTCGTGCAGCACAGTAACTATGACGAATAACGAAAATAAATCAGACCTTTATCGTTTAAAGATATGAAGCTATAGGTTGCGGAAGAATCAAATTTCTCACGGAATAGATTCCTTAAAATCGGATGTTAAGTAATTCATAGTTGCCGTCGCGTCCACTCCACTGCTTTGCCGAGAAGACACGTGACTGTCGCTCTGTGTCGTGCGTGCTGCAGCGAAAAGATTCAAACACGTTTGAATTCAAACGTCGCCAGTTGCAGCGGGAGACAGGCAGCGGTACAAATGTCGCTCACGTAGGACCCTTCCGTAACTACACCTGCGGTTGTGTTTTGCCACCTGCAGCTGTAGCGCTCTGTCGCTCGCTCGTATCGCTCACGAAGGACAAGGTCTTAAATTCACAGCTTTTCACTCGTTTTATTAATGCTGGCTACTGCTGTGTCTACAGCACCTTTATCTACCTGAATATAAGATGGAAATTGCAATCGTGGAAAATGAAATAAGCAATACAGTGAATATGATGTTATTTAAAAAATTCAATGAGGCTGTGTTCTTACAACTGTAACAGCAGAATATTTCATTCTTCAGTTTGTCAATTGGGAAGCACTAACTGTTTCTGTCCACTTGCATTAGTGGAATACTGCACCGAGTATTCTGTTTCCTCAAAAAGGAGACGCCTGTTCAGCGATCAAGATACTGAAACGGCAATGTATACAGTTCTACGCAGCTCCTGCGTTCTTTAAAACTGGAGTTCTTACATGCAACTAGAATTCTGAGAATATTCCTCCTGTCTTACAGGTCTTGTAAATCATGTAGAACATTTCTCTTGTGTTTTGTTCTCCGAAGGAGCTTAATAATTCTGGAAGAATTTCGTTTATTCCAGCTGCATGGTTTAGACTTATATACTAAAGTTCTTGCTTAAATTCTTCTGCCGCGCAGGATTAGCCGAGCGGTCTCGAGCGGTGCAGTCATGGACTGTGCGGCTGGTCCCGGTGGAGGTTCGAGTCCTCCCTCGGGCATGGGTGTGTGTGTTTGTCCTTATGATAATTCAGGTTACGTAGTGTGAATGCTTAAGGACTGATGACCTTAGCAGTTAAGTCCCATAAGATTTCACACACTTTTTTTAAAAATTCTTATAGCGGTATTGCGCCGACAATCTCAATTTCACCTTCTCACTTTTCTCGTTTCGTAATGTAGTTATATGTCCTTTATAAAACCCTTCTACGTATTCCTTTCACCCTTCAGCCATCGTTTCTTTTGAAACTTCCTGGCAGATTAAAACTGTGTGCCCGATCGAGACTCGAACTCGGGACCTTTGCCTTTCGCGGGCAAGTGCTCTACCATCTGAGCTACCGAAGCACGACTCACACCCGATCTCACAGCTTTACTTCTGCCAGTGTCTCGTCTCCTACCTTCCAAACTTTACAGAAGCTCTCCTGCGAACCTTGCAGAACTAGCACTCCTGAAAGAAAGGATACTGTGGAGACATGGCTTAGCCACAGCCTGGGGGACGTTTCCAGAATGAGATTCTCACTCTGCAGCGGAGTGTGCGCTGATATGAAACTTCCTGGCAGATTAAAACTGTGTGCCCGACCGAGACTCGAACTCGGGACCTTTGCCTTTCGCGGGCAAGTGCTCTACCATCTGAGCTCCCGAAGCACGGCTCACGCCCGGTCTCACAGCTTTACTTCTGCCAGTGTCTCGTCTCCTACCTTCCAAACTTTACAGAAGCTCTCCTGCGAATCTTGCAGAACTAGCACTCCTGAAAGAAAGGATACTGTGGAGACATGGCCTAGCCACAGCCTTGTCCCGAGTTCGAGTCTCGGTCGGGCACACAGTTTTAATCTGCCAGGAAGTTTCATATCAGCGCACACTCCGCTGCAGAGTGAAAATCTCATTCTGGAATCGTTTCTTTTGTTTTACTGCCTTGTTGTCTCGCTGCGCGATCGGCCTGCAGCTGCTTGTCTTTTGTTCAAAGGTTTCTATAATTTCCCCTAAGCGGCAATTATGATTCCTGTTGTCCGCTAGCCATAGCAGCTTTATTTTTTCGGTGTTTTTAGGCACTTGCAGTTTACTCTCTCTTTCTAAGTTCACGATTTTTTTATTGTCTCCTTCCATCATTCAATTTGGCAACTGTGTTACAAGGATTTTTGACGGGGCTTGTCTAAATGCCAAATTTTTTTCCTCGCAACCTTCACTAATCCATCTTTGAAAGTACCAGTTCTTCACTTATTGTAAACGTTTCCGTTCCGGCGTGACGTCAAGCGCCGGCACGTGGGCCAGGAACGTTGCAGCAGAAGGGCTGCGAGGCGACGCCAGCCAACAGGACGCTGACCGACCCCTCTGTAGGACTACAGCGAGAGTGGCGCTATCTACACGAAGAGGAGACACGCGCCGCGGCCCGAGTCGGAGTCCAGGTGGCCTACGACTTCTACAGCAGTGACTTGAAAACAGTATTCCTTCTCTTGTGCTACGAATTGTGTCTACTGAAGAGAGTTCTTAAGTTTCATGCCGCTCTTTGCTTGCGGCGTCTCATTGAACTTTTATCAAAGCTAAGTATTGTCATTTATCTTACTGTAATAAACTTCAGCAATACGATTTGCTTGAATTGTTGTCTAGCGATCCGAGAAGGCAGCCTTCCTAGGCACCGTATAACCGACGAGTGGGCAGGGCACAACACTCTCCACTATTTCATTTTATTACTTCATAATGCTCCTTTAAGAACTCACAAGTAATGGTTGTTTGAACTTCTCCATCTCCTGTATTATCTAAATCATTTTAATTTCTTCAACTTTATTGTATATTTGACGACTAATAAACTGTGGTTGAAGACTAAATCTGTTAACTGAAAAATTTTGCGGTTTAAAATCTAGTTTCTTAAAATCTATCCTAAAGTTATGTGAGCTACCAATAGATTCGGTGACTCGTGGGATTTTCCACATGCAAAGTCTTATTTCGTGATGGTTAAATTGATCTCAGTGCCAAATTCCATCAGATTCCTCTCGTTTCCTTTCACCCTAGTCCATGTTTCCCTATTATTTTGTCCGTCCCTTTCGTTTCCTACTCTCGAAATAAAGTCCTCCATTGCCGACCGGAGTGGCCGAGCGGTTCTGGGCTCCACAGTCTGGAACCGCGCGACCGCTACGGTCGCAGGTTCGAATCCTGCCTCGGGCACGAATGTGTGTGATGCCCTTAGGTTAGTTAGGTTTAAGTAGTTCTGAGTTCTAGGGGACTGATGATCTCAGAAGTTATGTCCCATAGCTCTAAGAGCCATTTCAACCATTTTGAAAGTCCTCCGTTTCAAATTCTTGTCTTACACTAGATACTGAATAATTTGGTTTCTCAGTCTACGGAGCTACTGGACTAGCATTTCTGTATTGCCGTGGTGAGTAGTGGCTTTGGGTCTATCTTGGCTACCATAATGCGTTCACTGTGCTGTTGGTAATAATTCACACTCATTTCTAGTCTCTAATTCATTGTTAGATATTCTCCTTCATTATCCTACCTTGCCCGATTTTGGTTTTCTTATGGATGTGATAATCATTCCCAAAAAGTGATGAAAACATAAGAGTTTGTCACATAAACTGCAACAAATGAATGCAGCAGTTTCACAGTCGCACAGCTTTACCTGTGCTCTGTCAAGACATATGTTTTTCACGTTTTCAAATTTTTCCGTATGTAGATCGTCAAATCCTGCATATGTCCAAGCAAATCTGAACATGTCCTGGAATTTTGGAGAGCGGAGTTGATTATGTGTGAGTGCCTGAACTTCGATAATTGTCTGAAAATAAAGAAAGTAAACTTTTCACTCGAGGGAAGACTTAAACCAAGGACCTCTCATTCCGCAGCTGCTCACGCTAACCACGGGACCACGGCGCTCCTGAGCTTCCGCCATCCTTGATGACACCTATCTTGCGCATAGACTATTCAGCTTGTATATTTTGCTTTTTTTTTTTTTATAGTTCCACACAACTTCTTCCTGTTTTCTCGATTGATCGGTGTTCAGTTTTCCAAGATCTATCCACTGTGCCAACTTGTAACTAAATCTGAGGGGGGTGCGATGGGGAGGTTCCCTTGTCAGCAGTATACCGTAACTGAGCGGTGCAGGAGAGCTGCGAGGCCTAGAGAAGTACGACGCCTGCAGTTTAGGACTGCTTTCTGCTCTTCGCAGTACCGGTGTAGCAGGCGACTTTTCAAATGATATAAGGCTGGATCAGTCAGTTTTTCGTAGTTTTGTCTACATAAGTACTGAAAAGTACTGCTGCCCCTCTTCGGGTATTTTATGTCAGCCTGGCTTATCCACGAATACGCTCAGGAGCTAGTTGCAGAAAAAAAAATACATCTTTTAATTTTAAACAAAATGAGAAAATTTAAAGACCGTCGACTAAATTTCAAATTTGTTTGCCTTGGTGGAAAGTTAACGTTTACTTACACCATATGTGCCACTGCATGGAGTTGGGTGGTAAATTATCCTTCGAGCTCCTGAGTGATGAGCAGTCCTTAGTCCAACCTTGTTTACTTTAGACAACTGTCTGATACCTAGCATTTATTATTTCACCAATGCTACCAACACTGCCACTTTACCGACGACAGTTTGCTCTGAAGTTTGTTATGCTGTTAAATTCGGTCACCAAAAACAAATAATAATCTTTCTTGACTGTTTCAACTTCATTCTTCGATAGATAGTGAAGCTACGTCCGAAACTCTTGGTCGCGTCGTTTCCTGGATATCTGCGATCTCTTACCTTACAAACATGAGTACGGTTCTTTCAATACTTGCAACGCAGTCGGTGTGAAGCGAGTGTTTAGCAGCTCGGCTCAAGATTTTTCTGAGTGCAAATGATAAATGTTTTCTTCTTTCTTTTCATTCTCTTCTTTTGACGCTATACTTAATACATCTTTGATGGTTTCGAATTATTTTTTTGTTCTGTAGTATGAAATGTAACCGAGTTTTACTTTATTTATTTTGCTACACGAATCAATTATTAATGGAGAATGCAAACATTTGAACTTCTTTCTGATATTACTTGTAATGCTTCTGTTATATGCAGCATGTAAAACTAAAATCAATATCCAGAGCTGTTATACGAACTGTTATGCATGAGAAATATCGATAGCAGTTGTCAAGCAGAGAGAGTCAATGTGTGTGTTCTGTGACGTGTACACACGGGTGTGCTGCGTAACGTGATAGTACCGCTTCAGGTAGAAGCACACGCAAAACTTATGGATGAGTTCTTGTGTTTCAAACACATTTCGGCTGGACATTAATGTGAACATTATGAAAGAAGATGTTAAAGTGTTTGAATACTGCGAGCTTCGTGGGGTGCTATACAATGCAGTGAGCACGCATACACGAGTGTACAGAGGTCATCGCCATTGGAACCAAATCCTTTACTTCTAATGGAGTTACACAACTTAAATTCCTGTTATACACTACTGGCCATTAAAATTGCTACACCAAAAAGGAATGCAGGTGATAAACGGGTATTCATTGGACAAATATATTATACTAGAACTGACATGCGATTACATTTTCACGCAATTTGGGTGCATAGATCGTGAGAAATCGGTACCCAGAACAACCACCTCTCGCCGTAATAATGATCTTGATACGCCTGGGCACTAAGTTCAAATGGCTCTGAGCACTATGCGACTAAACTTCTGAGGTCATCAGTCGCCTAGAACTTAGAACTAATTAAACCTAACTAACCTAAGGACATCACACACATCCATGCCCGAGGCAGGATTCGAACCTGCGACCGTAGCGGTCACGCGGTTCCAGACTGGAGCGCCTTTAACCGCACGGCCACACCGGCCGGCCCTTGGGCACTAAGTCAAGCAGACGTTGGATGGCGTGTACAGGTACAGCTGCCCATGCAACTTCAAGACGATACGACAGTTCATCAAGAGTAGTCACCGGTACATTGTGACGAGCCAGTTGCTCGGCCACCATTGACCAGCCGTTTTCAATTGGTGACAGATCTGGAGAATGGGCTGGCCAGGGCAGCAGTCGAACATTTTCTGTATCCATAAAGGCTCGTACAGGACCTGCAACATGCGGTAGTGCATTATCCTGCTGAAATGTAGGGTTTCGCAGGGATCGAATGAAGGGTAAAGTCACGGGTCGTAACACATCTGAAATGTAACGTCCACTGTTCAAAGTGCCGTCAATGCGAGCAAGAGGTGACCGAGACGTGTAACCAATGGCTCCCCACACCATCACGCCAGGTGATACGTCAGCACGGCGATGGCGAACACACTCTTCCAATGTGCGCTCACCGCTATGCCGCCAAACACGGATGCGACCATCATGATGCTGTAAACAGAACCCAGATTCATCCGAAAAAAATGACGTTTTGCCATTCGTGCATCCAGGTTCGTCGTTGAGTATACCATCGCAGGCACTTTTGTCTGTGATGCAGCGTCAAGGGTAACCGCAGCCATGGTCTCCTAGCTGATAGTCCATACTGCTGCAAATGTCGTCGAACTGTTAGTGCAGATGGTTCTTGTCTTGCAAACGTCCCCATCTGTTGACTCACGGATCGAGACGTAGCTGCACGATCCGTTACAGCCATGCAGATAAGATGCCTGTCATCTCGACTGCTAATGATACGAGGCCGTTGGGATCCAGCACGGCGTTCCGTATTACCCTCCTGAACCAACCGATGCCATATTCTGCTAACAGTCATTGGATCTCGGCCAACGCGAGCAGCAATGTCGCAATACGATAAGCCCCAATCGCGATAGGGTACAATCTGACCTTTATCAAAGTCGGAAACGTGATGGTACGCGTTTCTCCTCCTTACACGAGGCATCACAACAACGTTTCACCAGGGAACGCCGGTCAACTTCTGTTTGTGTATGAGAAATCGGTTGGAAACTTTCCTCATGTCAGCTTGTTGTAGGTGTCGCCACCCGCGCCAACCTTGTGTGAATGCTCTGAAAAGCTAGTCATTTGTATATCACAGCATCGTCTTCCTGTCGGTTAAATTTCGCGTCTGTAGCTCGTCATCTTTGTGTTGTAGCAATTTTAATGGCCACTAGTGTATTTACAATTTAATGAAGTCCTGCACATGTTAAAACATTAACGGTCTTTTTGGAAACATTTGAAGTGTTTCATATATGTGAAACTGGCTAGTTAAATTGTGAAATTACAAATATGGTATGCATGTTAGAAACATACTGACTGTAACTTAGGAAATGGTGAGTTAAAGTGAATTTTACACCACATCAAAACTGTGTACAGAACAATAATAAAAGTAGGATCATGTGTGTAATGAACGTTATGGTCGCACACATTCGATCGTGGATCTATGCAGCAACAATTATCCTGGAAAACTGTAAACAAAGGAATACGGCAGAGGATAACAATACTGTCAGGAGAGTCATATGATAACCAAGAGGATGTAACCACTGCAGTACACAACTGGTGGCAGTGCTTTAACTACACCGCGACAGCCAACGAGCTGCCGTTGATGTAGCAACTCACCGACCCCGTACAGATAAGCTGCAACAGAAAGCGCCGTCTCTCTCCATGTTATCAAATTGTAATTTTGTATTCTTGTAATAAATTTTCGCCACCTTTGCTGATTCTTTAAATGCACGTAGTTTCGGTTAAGATTGTTTGCAATCAGTGGTGACATTTCTGATACCAACATTACTGCTAGTCATTGTCATTTACCAGCTCTAGCTTTCTCTTCTATTTTATTATAGTTATTATTGCATTTGTTTTGACGTACCTTTTGGAGGGGTGTGTTTACTTATATGTGCTCAGTGGTTCCATTAAACAGATTTACGTATTTGATTGTATTATGTGATAAAATATGGCCTCCGTCGTTAGCTCCTGGGGTCTGACCAATAGAAGCAAGGCTACTCGCTCACTATCGGTGCAACGCACAAACTTTAAGTTCGATAGCTGTCTAACTACACCAAATATGTTTACATTCTGTAGACCATCAAAGCCATGGGTGACGTTACATGTTTTTGCATCAGCAACTGAGCATGTTTACAATTTCTTCGATCATTATTTTAAAAATTATTTATGAGATTTGTAACTTGTATTCTAGCTATTCCACTTCTTTTGCTACTGAAATGATACGTCCCGTACGTGCAGTATCGACTGACTAGTATTCATTTTTCACTTTCTCCTTAATAAAATTATCAACAGATAAATCTTTTCCTACGGGTGAAAGGCATTCTTTACATATAAACTGTGTAGGAACGATGTGATGTAAAACATTACAACAAGTAGCTAAATACATTAGATTTCATTTACACTTAAATATAAAATAAAGAACAGAATTAAAGATGTAGTAAATACGTAGACTTATCATTAGACATGTACATATGCATAAGGAAAAAGCACATTGAAGGTCTCTGTGAAGAAGGGGACTTATCGGTTACTGTGATAGAAGAAGAAACTGGAGTCCATGGAGAAGACATAGAGGGTCCAGCATCACAGTCAGGATTTGAAATGTCTCTGGAAGTGAGATCAAATAAGGCAGAAGGGATATTTAACATTCTACCGGAAAGTGTCGTTTCTGTTTACCTTATTGGGTATTTATTTCAGTTGCCTTAATCACTACACTGTAGCAGTAATATCTACTTATGGTCCAAGTTTCATGGAGGTATGATTCTTCGCAGTGACACATAATGCAAAAGTTATTGCGTCCTCGCGGTTTATACACCAGTGTAATCGGTCTGACAAAAAACATTAGAACAGTTGAAGGAAACGGGCCTCCATTTCTAGTATGACGAAGTAGGGTATAGTGTTTTACGGATATGTTAAGCGAGATGGGGTGACAGTAATCGAAACAAAAGCGTTTCTGGTTGTGGCCAGATATTTTCTCAATGTTGCTATCGCTTACACTCTCGTCTCGGTGCCAAAATATTTTGAGGACTCCCATCTGCATAGGATGATATAACGATAGTAACAAAATAAGGGAAATCCCACGTGCTATTTGAGAGTGGAACGGTCAAGAAATAGTCTGAAAGGGTAATCGTGCAGATGAGGAGTTATGTGCTTGTCTCTTGTACTGTGGGACAGAGGTTTGCAAATCGCCATTTGTACTGTGGGGCAGTGGTCTGCAAATGTTTTATCTTATTACCATTTGATAAGGTTTACACATGAAACGTTGTTATAATATTTGAAAGCTTCCATGAATTAATTGAACGAAACGTTGAACTGTGATAAGTGATACACGAATTAAATTGCTTAGTGAATAAGTAACACTCTTTATCTAGTCTTAATGAAAGCTAAGTCGTTCTGTGACCCTGAAAAAAAAAAAAAAGAGTGCAGCGATAGCTCTGTGAGCGCAGCCCTGTAAAACGAAATCACGGTGTGCGACCAACCTACCTTGTAAGCTGAAAGAAAAGGCATTTACACATCTTAATAATTTCCCACTCCCGAATTCAATAATATAAATTTTAATAACACTGCCACAGCTGTGCTTCAAGTAATTTTATAGCGTCAGAACTGGTTTCGTTCAAAATGAACATCTTAAGGTGACACCTAAACTGCACCGACACTCTTCGTAACTCATTCTCACAAAAATACAGAAATGTGCGCGTGTGGCATGACCCCGGCACAGGTACTCGAATTCCTCGTGTTTCTCCAGTTCACAAGAAGATGGGGGTTCTGACTTGGACGTGTTTCTCGTTTACGCTCTTCAACAAGCCAGATATTCAGTCTTGAAAGAGAAGTCTACCACAGACACTGCGAGTTGTGTGTGTGTCTGTGTGCGAATGCAGAGGGTTTGCTCGCAGGGATAAAACGTGTCTGTCGTGTTGCGGGCCGCGCCCCACCGCTGCACTCAGCCTGTAGACACCGAGGACTGTCCTCCCAGCGGGGGGTCTAATGTCGACGTGTGTCGGAGTTACACAAAACAACTGCTGTAGCGTGTGTTAGTACTGGGAAGAACGACAGCGGTGTCTCAATGTCTGCGCTAAACCTCGCCCCAATAGCGTGGCAGATGCGTTTCAGAACGTGCAGAGGAGCGAGAGACACTGTATAAGTAGTAAGGTAATGGCGATATAACCCAGTATCCAATGTTACCAAATTTTTCTAGAGATGGAATTGGGGCACCACTCCACCCTGAATTCTAGCCAGTTTAATTTAAGGTGAAATGGGCACAGCACACCACTCACCATGGTTGCCACATTTATAACCCAACTTAACCTACTGTTCTGCAAAGTGGTTTTCCGTGTCACCCCTCCCCCTCCCTTAAGGTATTGGTCACTTTTCTTCCTACTCTCCACGGTTGCCAAATTTATAATATTCATTAACTTATTGTACTGTTAAGTGGTTTTCCATTTCACCACAACCTAATTACATTCTAGTGACTTTCTTCTGCAAAGAAAACGCATTCTCCACAGCTGCAGCGTTAGACAGGAAGCGTCATGAGTCCCTTGGTAGTAGCCGCATCAACATCTGGACCGTGAGGTATCTGTGCACATCGAACCCGCCGTCAGGGGCTGCGCATCAAAGCCAGTGTTGGTGCCTCAATGCCAGACCTATTTGCTGGGCCGCACAGACCAGATGCCATGCTAACTCGCTGGATAAAACTTCAAGCCGCGGAAACCCTCTGATATGAGACTCAATTTCCGTTACACACCACTGCTGGGAAATTCCAAATCTCTCCCTCTCTGTCTGCCTGTCTCTCTCTCTCTCTCTTAAGTGAACCTAGTGCACGTATCAACTGTTGCGTGCCACATTAAACTCTCTTTTGTCCTGGCAAATGTAGTCGGTGCTAGGGAAACTCTCAGGCCTTCCGAAAATACTGGGCTCTGTATGTCTTGGAAATACGCCCTACACTCTATCACATTGATTCACTAATAAATTAAGTCAATACCCTCAGTGTGCACAGTTACCTCTCACTACAATACAAAATGCACACGTGCTTAAAATACTCTTTATTACAGGAACAAACTGAATACTGAACTTCAATTATCTCCAGTCTGAAGTTCCGTGTTTCACAGCAATCAAATAACATGTACTAATTCTTGAATCTTCTCTGTGTCCGTGACACAACTATATACACTACTGGCCATTAAAATTGCTACACGACGAAGATGACGTGCTACAGATGCGAAATTTAACCGACAGGAAGAAGATGCTGTGATATGCAAATGATTAGCTTTTCAGAGCATTTACACAAGGTTGGCGCCAGAGGCGACACCTACAACGTTCTGACATGACGAAAGTTTCCAACCGATTTCTCATACACAAATAGCAGTTGACCGGCGTTGCCTGGTGAA
The DNA here is from genome assembly GCF_023864345.2 of Schistocerca serialis cubense. Lineage (NCBI taxonomy): Eukaryota > Metazoa > Arthropoda > Insecta > Orthoptera > Acrididae > Schistocerca > Schistocerca serialis. The sequence continues at coordinate 62,169,257 of NC_064638.1, read as the reverse complement.
ACGTTGTTGTGATGCCTCGTGTAAGGAGGAGAAATGCGTACCTTCGCGTTTCAGACTTTGATAAAGGTCGGATTGTAGCCTGTCGCGATTGCGGTTTATCGTATCGCGACACTGCTGCTCGCGTTGGTCGAGATCCATTGAGTGTGAGCAGAATATGGAATCGGGGGCTTCACGAGGGTAATACGGAACGCTGTGATGTATCCCAACGGCCTCGTATCACCAGCAGTCGAGATGACAGGCATCTTATCCGCATGGCTGTAACGGATCGTGCAACCACGTCTCGATCCCTGAGTCAACAGATGGGGACGTTTGCAAGACAACAACCATCTGCACGAACAGTTCGACGACGTTTGCAGCAGCATGGACTATCAGCTCGGAGACCGTGGCTGCGGTTACCCTTGACGCTGCACCACAGACAGGAGCGCCTGCGATGGTGTTCTCAACGACTAACCTGGGTGCACGAATGGCAAAAAGTAATTTTTTCGGATGAATCCGGGTTCTGTTTACAGCATCAACATGGTCGCACCCGTGTTTGGTGACATAGCGGTGAACGCACATTGGAAGCGTGTATCGTCATCGCCATACTGACGTATCACCCGGCGTGATGGTACAGGGTGCCATTGGTTACACGTCTCGATCACCTCTTTCTCGCATTCACGGCACTTTGAACAGTGGACGTTACATTTCAGATGTGTTACGACCCGTGGCTCTACCCTTCATTCGTCGACGAGGTGGAGGACGGCATGGCGCCTCTGGTCCGTCCCAGAAGAAGCCGCCGCCCCCGCCGCCTATGGTCGTCCAGTGGGACGGCGTGTATAAGGACTTCCAACACAAGCTCGTGGCCACGTCCACTACTCTCAAGAATGCCGGCCGTGACCTCTACAAGGTCACGGCCGCGACACACGAGAAATACCGGGCGGTGATGGACCCCGTCTGCAAGGACGGCCTCCACTGCTACACCCACCCCTCCGAGACGCTCAAACTTCTGAAGGTGGTATTCCGCCACCTTCCCCTCAAGTTTGGCGCGGACTACATCCAGGAGGAACTGGAGGATATGGACTTCGGCGTCAGGTCCACGGGCTCGATGAAGTCTCCCCGTACCCACCGCGACATGCCGCTGTACCAGATTGTCCTCGTCGACAACCTGGAAAATCGGAAGATTTTCCAGGTGCAGCGGGTCTGCCGCGTCAAGGTTGAGTTCGAACCACTCCGAGCCAAAGGCAAAAGGGCCCAGTGTTTCTCCTGCCAGCGGCTGGACCATGTCTCTAGACACTGCTACATGCCTCCCCGCTGCGTCAAGTGCGCGGGGCAGCACGAGAGCAAATCTTGCGGCCCTGCCCGCGAGGACAAGCCGACTTCCTGCAACCGCGGCGAACCGCATGTTGCCTGTTGTGGAGGCTGTTCGGCTTTCAAGACGGGCCGGAACCAGCAGCGAGGCCTTCTCGTTAGGTGCACTCTTCTGCCATCTTCGCTGCCGCCTCCGAAAGCTGGTTACCTGCCCCCTCCCAGCGCTCTGACCAACCCGTCGGAGAGAGACAGCAGCCGACCGCGCCGTCCACGGCTTCGCCCGAGAGTTCGGCTACCCCATCGGCCGCGCCTGACGCGCGGGTTGCCCGCCCGCGCAGGCGTCGCCGCTGTGCAACAGACTGCCACCCACACTCCCCCGCGGCAGCGGCAAACAGCTTGCGCTGCGGCGCAGTTGCGGCCGGAAACTGTCGCTCCACGGCAGTCGACACCTCCAGAGCGGCCCCAGTCAGCCGCCCCTGTGGCGGAGGCCGCCTCAGCGGCTCCCGCCGCCTCCACTGCATCAGAAGCACGGACCAGCAGCTCATCCCTGAGGAGCAGTTCGGGTTCCGGAGCGGCCATTCGACCAGCCAGCAGCTGTTGCGCCTAGTGGAGCAGGCGATGCGAACGCTGGAGACGCGGGAGTACCTATGGGCAGTGCTTCTCGACGTCTCCGAGGCCTTCGACTGTAAACTCTTTGTACACGGGGTACCGACGTCACACGCGGTACTGCTGCGCTCCTATCTCTCAGTACGAACATTCCACGTACGAGCAGACGGAGGCATCTCCACCGACCGGCAGATTCGCGCGGGAGTACCACAGGGGTCGGTTCTCGGCCCCCTGTTGTACTCCCTCTATACCGCCGACGCACCGCGGGTGGCACGCGTGGAGTTAGCGCTTTATGCTGACGACACTGCGTTGTTCACCCGTAGCATGAACGCGGACGAGATGCGCCGCCGCCTCCAGCTCGGATGTGACGTCCCGGGTGCCTGGTCCACTAAACGGCGTTTAAAATTTAACGCTGCGAAGAGCCAGGCCATCGTCTTCAGCAGAAAGAGGCTGCCTCCGGACCTACAGGCGGTCACGATCGTGGGAGGCCCCATCACACGGTTGCGGACTGACAGATACCTCGGGGTGGCGCTCGGCGCCACTTGACGTCGCTGCCTCACGTCCGTGACGTCAGGGGGCGAGCAGTGAAGCGCCTTCGTGCGCTGTACCCACTGCTCAACCCTTCCTCGACACTCCGTCCACGACACGGCCTCACTCTGTACCTGGCCCTGGTTCGGCCGATACTAGAGTACGCTGCCGTGGTGTGGGGCAACGCTGCCAACAGGCACATCGCGACGCTCCGGCGCGTCCAAAACTGGGCGCTGCGCCTTGCCCTTCACAAGCCGCCTCGCTACCCAACGAGGCTGCTTCACAAGGAAGCAGTCGCCCCGCTACTGCGGGATCGCTTCCGGCACATCGACAGAATGTTCTGCAACACTGCAGAACACTCTGGCAGTCGCCTCATTCGTGGGCTGGGCCGCCAGGTCCACCACAGGCCGACAACACTTTGTTCCGACCTCCTGAGGGAGTAACCAAACTCCCGCGGTGTCGATGACGCTCCATAGTCAGAGGGTAGCTCACAAAGATAGTCAACTCAGTTCAACGCTGAGGTCAGTGCACGAACAGCACACTACGCTGCCTACACTGCCCCCACACATGGCAGTTGTCACCAGTGTTTCAAAGCAGCAGCCTCGGCCGCTCAGTATTCGGACAGCATCAGCGCGGCCCAGTAGAGAGTGCCACGGTAGCAGTGACGTGTCATCCGCATCAATTGCTTTCATTAACACTGTATATAGCAAGGGACACTCATTTGCATTTCGCCTATCGCTTGCGACTACTTATTGTAAATACGAGTTAGGTTTCGTCATTCTTCTTATTTTCAATAAAAACCATTAATGCGATTTTGCTTGAATTGTTGCATAGCATTCCGAAAACGCAGCATCCTTTAGGCACCCTATGCGAGGCGAGTGGACGGAATCCCACGTCTTTCGTTCTCTGACACCCACAGCGCCAAACTGGCTGAAGTCACACGATATTGAATTTGGTCCTAATTTATTTTTTTATTAAAGCCTGCAATGGGAATTCTAACTCAAACTTCAGAACGGCCGATGACGGGATACAATTTAAACATGTCTTCTCATAGATTTTAATTACAAGGCAGTTGGTGTTAATGAGCACAGGAATATTGTATTGTGTGCTGGAATGTACGTTAGGGTGAAGTTTGGCTTACCAGTTGATTCCCAGCTATATTTATTCACGAAATGGAATGAAATACTCAACACCTGTAAACACTTATATTGTACAAAGTCCTTTCACTACGGATCCTTGAGGGGTGTTTGCTTTAACAATTTTAGGCAACAGTATTCCGTAAGGATTACGTTAAGTCAAAAATTCAAAATGGACACTCAAGTGATACAAAAATCCAGACACTTAAAGAGAGCAGAAGGCAAAGTTACCAACTCTAGGGCAGACGAGCTGCGAAAACTGACATGCAGCCGACAATGGAAAGACATCAAGAAGCGTAATAAGGATCGCAATGCAAGAAGTAAATCATGACTGGATGAGGAACAAGGCGTTCCCTAACTGAATTTTGTTAAACGACCAGATATTTATCACTAGCGAAGTGCTCATAAAATGCTTCCAACAAATGAATTAACAATCGTAGATACTTCCTAACATGGAAATACTTACTATCTCACAACTAAAATCTGATTTCTAGTGAGCACGGCAGTGGCAGTCGCACTCAACAGACCCCGAACAGCGTTTGCTGACTTTGAAGAAGTTCCAGTCTGTAGCAACTCCGAGGACAGAGACAGACAAAACCTGGGAGGTGACGAACTGACCAGTCGACGAGACGACTCTGCAGTGGCACCGAGCGTCTCCTGCAATCAGCAGACAGCAGGCACAGCACATGGTTTCTCTTTTCAGTATTTCCTAAGCGTCAAAAATTGAAACAGTCGTTTTTATTGTGCAACGATCTTCAAGGAACCAATTGCGAAGTCACTCTTTAAGAATGAACAAGCAGACAGAGCTCCTGCCCTCTGCTCCCACCCGCTAGACTGCCACCACAAGGCAGCCTCTGAAAAATTCCCAACGGCCATTCCAAGACCCAAAGGTGGAACTGAAGAGGACCATCTAAATTTATCGATGTGCGTGCGTTCGCATTTACACAGACATACACACAATCTAGCAATCATACACGTTTAGGAAATGTGGGTAAAGGTACGTAATATGTTGAATACCGAGCGTAATTAAAATGAGAATAAAATTCAGATCCGTTCCCACTGTGAACTTTGCCCCTGACGTGATAAAAAAATCCAAGAAAACGCAAGCAGAAATAAGATATTCTCCAGAACATAACAAAGTTACTGCTCCCTTCCAACGTAAAAAATTTGTCTTCCCGAGATACAACAATAATTACAAACGTCAACGTAATTCTCAAATCGTTATTTCTGATTCTCACCTTTTATACATTAAATTAAGTACAAACATTGTAAGTTAAGTAGAAGCGAACAACGCTGAGAGTAATGAAACAACATATTGTCATTGTAGTATGTATTTAAATACTTTTCGTATAACTGATGCACAAAGGTAACGATTAGCGTCCGGTGTGGCAGAGCGCTTCTAGGCGCTTCAGTCTGGAAACGCGCGACCGCTACCGTCGCAGGTTCGAATCCTGCCTCGGGCATAGATGTGTGTGATGTCCTTAGGTTAGTTAGGTTTAAGTAGTTCTAAGTTCTAAGGGACTGATGACCTCAGCTGTTAAGTCCCATAGTGCTCAGAGCCATTTGAACCATTCTCTGACAGTGTGGACAATCTTGATTCATTAATGGTCTCACATACTGAGACTTTGTAATTAATCTTATAATTCTCTAAATATTAGCCCATGAACAATATTTTCTTACGGCATTAGCTAAGTAACTGCATATGCTACTTGCGACAATCTTTTGTGTATGACTAGGACATACTGGAAGCCACTTCACAATCTTTTCCAATAATGTCGCTGGTGCGATAGATAATAGCGTCTCGAGTATTACGATTTGTTCGATCTTTTGAATCTAGATGGTCTCCATCGACATAGTTACTTTACGCATGTAATGTGTCCTTCATGCGACCATGATGAAGTTGCTAAAACAGTAATCTTCTGTTTTTTGGTACGTACAATTCTACGTCAAAGAAGAGCATGAATGAGATGTGTGTTCAGATTCACAAAATAGTTAAGGTAGTAAACGCAAATTACATACCTGTAAGTTAGTTATTGAGAGTAAACTTAAGCTTGAGCTTTTTGAATAACTCTAATAACTATGAATGTTTCATTTACATCATATCCACAGCGAGGCCATATTTTGAGTTAACATTTTACACTGTATAATATCATATTTTTGAATTATTTTTGTATTTTTGTAATTTGAATTACTTTCACGTATTAGCTGTTGCTGTTCTCTTACATCACGACCGCAGTGAGGCCATAGCTTTGGCTAAATCACGTACACTTTCATTTTTGTGAGGATTTACATTTGTCTCTTATGCAAGAGTTTTCTCAATATAAGGAGTTTGCACAACTTCTATTATTAATTGGAAATAGTTTAAATCATATTACAATCATGTCTTCGATATGAGTAACAGCCTTCAAGTATTATTCCTAGAAACTTCTCACATTTTACTAGATTAGTGTTACATGTGTAAAATTATTACTAATGTTATTACTCAAGAGCATAGAATACAATTATTACTCACACAGACGTTGTGATAATTTCAGGAGGAACATGTTCAAATTTATCGAGACTATTTAACAAAGATATTTCCTAATATTTAATGGATACCGAATTTTTAATTCTGATTATACTTGCTGAATAAGTACGACCTCCTAGCAGTATAGGTTGTGAAAAGCTATCAGCTGGGAATGTGTTCTTCTGTTTACTGCTCTCCAGTTTTAAGAGAATCTGATGAAAGTTGCTGATTATATTTGGATATTTGACAAATTGTATAGACTCCGTTTGTTTCATCTCAGTTATCTGCAAGGGACTTTTTCTCTCACCTTTGAACCCGATGATTGACTTTCGTTACGTGGTGTGATGTCATAGTGTACATGATAAGTTAAATATGCGCAATAGTACCCCAGCCAACGAAGTTATTAGTACCAAAATCATTGGCCATATAAAAGCAGAGCAGTAATGAAGGCTTCTTATTCATCTGTCCATGAGTATGGTATGGATAAGATGTTCGTCTTATAGCATGAAATAATGTGTTGTTGAAAGTGCCTGCATTTACGCGTGCTGAGGAATATTGCTGCTTTCACATGCACACACAAACAGGTGTGTGCCTCTATTCACACACACACGTGTGCGTGTACGCGCGCGAGCGCTTGTGTGTGTGTGTGTGTGTGTGTGTGTGTGAGAGAGAGAGAGAGAGAGAGAGAGAGAGAGAGAGAGAGAGAGAGAGGGAGAGAGAGAGAGAATCAGCAATAGTTTGTAGGTGTCACACACTTTATTGAGAACAAAGCTCCCCTCGTGCCATGAATCTGGGCAAATCTAACAGTTATGCATTACGAAAAGCTGGCAGTGGGCGAGCCATGTTGGCTAGTGCGAATCTGTCTAGCTCAGGCTAGAGTGACTATTATGAATACTATTCTTTGAAATAGCTTGCGCTCTGTTTATGGAATGGCTTTGTCTTGCAGTCGGCTTTAGCAAGTCGGTATTTCATTCACCGAATAAGCTGTACCTGACACGACCTCCTAATGTCCGTTGAAAAACTGGTTTTTGAAGGTCTGTGCTAAGGACAACATGTGATTCTTGTTACTTCAGTCGATGTCCTTATGCGGATTTTTTGTATATGAGGCACAATAACAGCCCAAGTAATAAATCCTTTATGTTTTATTTCAAATCCATGCCAATGACGGATTCAGTTAAAGGAAGCACAGTTTTTGTGAGGTAATATCCGTTAGTTACTAAACATGCCTTTTTCGAAGCATTTATTGGAGGTAACAAGTTAAATACTCTCGTGGCCAACTCAATTTATATTTCATTCAGAATTAGTTGCCCATGATGAATATTCAGAAATACGATACTTTTGTGTTATTAAGCTACTTACTTTGAGAGGGCTGTTCCATTAATGTAATTACACGTTTTGTGGTATTACAAGATCGCCACTGAGAGAAGATCATATTCTGTATTAATGCACAACTACTACCCATATCTTACTAATCAGAGGAAAGCTAGATCCTAGGAACATTCAAACTAATTTCAGTAAAAGGAAAGTTAACTAGCGGTAAATATTTTTAATTGCTCCAGTTGTCAGAAAAGTTCTAGGACAAGGTTTTTTGTTGCTGAGTTTGGAATACGAAAAAGGAACAAATGTTGTTTTATGTTACCCGGTATGTCTGCATTCTAGAAATGACCTCGGCCATGTTTCAGTGCTAACTAACGATGTGACATTGGTGTGCTTAGCAACACACTTGGCACATTACTTAAGCTGACACAATGGATGCTGATCGTGAACAAAGAGTGAATATAAATCTCTGTATTAAGTTCGGGAAAACCTCTAGTGAAGCTTGGGCAATAAATGCAAGCGAGGCACTTTCAAGAACACAAAGGGCTTCGTGAAGACAGAGATTCGGACCAAGACGAACACGACATGGTCGCCCGTCTACAGCAGATACCGATGCAAACGTGGAGCGTGTGACGCTTTTATTGCAAGCGACTTGCAACTGTTCGTGTGATATCAAAAGAACTCAATTTGAATCTTGATGTGTGTCTTACGATTTTATGCGAAGATTTAGGCAAACGAAAAATTACTGCAATGCTCGTCCCTCACACACTAACATGCGAACAGAAAGAGGAAAGACGAAGAGTTTCTGCTGAACTACTGGATAGAGTCATTCCACGTTTCTGTCAAAGATTATTGTTAGTGCTTAGGGTTGGTGCTACCGTTAACATCCTCACATGAAGCGTCAAGTGCTGGATGGAGGAGTTCTGGATCATGAGCCTCCAAAATAGTCAAACGACAATCTTCGAGAACAAAGAGAATGTTGAACGCATTCTTTGATGCTAAAGGATTAGTTCGCCACAAATATGTTCCTCCACGTCAAACAGCGAACCTAACTGCTTACATCGAAGTCTTGAAAATTTTGCGACAAGCAATTCGACATCGCCGCCCAAATTTGCAGCATTCACAAGACTGCTTCTTACCGCAGGACAATGCAAGACCCCTTAATGCTTTACCTGTTATCGAGTATCTGGTCAGACATTCTATTATTGACATCCCACATCCATCACATTCACCCGATCTCTTGCTTTACGATTTTTTCCTTGTTTCAGCGAGTGAAGAGGTGACTGAATGGAGAGTTGCATCAAGATATCGCAGATATCCAATAGGCTGTGAGAAATAAACTTACAAGCACCACATTTGAAAATTTCCCTGCTTGCTTGTTCTTAAGACCTCCAGCAACAACGTTGGCAACTGTTTGTAGGATTGTAACTGTGAATCGGGGATAGGATCATGACTTGGTAAGCACAGTTTTCTATTCTTTAAAATATCCTGTCCTGAAGCTTTTCTGACAAACGGACTATTTCAAACATCAAATATAAATTCCATTGCACTTTTTTAGTGTCAGGGTCTGAGAATCGTCACTGGGAGTAGCCCGACACATTATAACAACTGAGAATTATCCATTTTCCCAGGGAAGGCAAACTTTATGCAGGCCTTAAACACCACCAACTGTTGCACTTTAAAGTACAAGAAAAACATTGAATATACAGTGATCATACACTCTCTAATAGCTTGAAAACAACACCTAAGTCGGCCGTGGTGGCCGAGCGGTTCTAGGCGCTTCAGTCACGAACCGCGCGAGTGCTACGGTCGCAGGTTCGAATCCGGCCTCGGGCATGGATGTGTGTGATGACCTTAGGTTCGTTAGGTTTAAGTAGTTCTACCTTCTAGGGAATTGATGACCTACGATGTTAAGTCTCATAGTGCTCAGAGCCATTTGATCCATTTGAACAACATTTAATTGCAAACAAATCTTCGTTTCATTGAATATAAAAATATATCAGCCCGACAATTGTTCTGGATATCATTCATTAATCTTCGTTCTAAATGTCTCTAATTATAATTAACGTCTGAACAAAATATGTGTTGAGAAACACTTTTCAAATAAAGTGTCTCTTGGTCCTCATTACAGGTAATTTTTTAATAGACAGTCAATTCTCAGACCATGGTAGGCCGCTAAACAGTCACTTTTCACAACACGATCCACATTACTGATGACGTTCATAGTCTTCCCTCAATCAAAGTAAAGCTGATAAGTACTCAGTGAACCCTGCCTCAGCAGTTCACTGTACGCTAGCGTTTTGTGATTACTGCGTTTCTCCTGCACTGATTCACTGTCAAATTTGCAGTCTTCAACCGTCTTTTTCGCTATTTTTTCTTGCTATCTTTTTGCTTCAAATCTTCTTGTCTTGTATCGCTTCTTCTTCGTTGATAACATGAAGATCTGTGTCTATTCTTAAAACTCTGCTTTTCTCTGCATGGTCAAATTGCATTATTCTACACGTTATGATGATTCCAAGCTCTACGTAAAATCTTTTGACTTTCGTCACAAAGAAACTCCCTAACTTTCCCCGAAATTATCACTCTTTCAATTAAACAACTTGTCCTGTCTGTTCGTCATTAGGTTATCGAGCCCCATCATCGATTGACTCCTATCATTTGTCGATTCCTCCTTAACAAAATATTGCACAGATAAAAGTTTTCCTGCTAGACGAAAGCGACCTCTATACGTATAAACGGCATACAATCCAAAGTGCTTGTAACATTAGTATATCTAAAATATTTCATCTCTCATTTACATTTAAATACAAAATAACAAAAAACTAGTGGTAAAACTTATATTACATTATCATTACATATTTAATCAATCACTGAAAGTGCAGGAGAAAGTGTCCATTACAGTATCACCACGGAATAAGGAAAGAAGCAATCAGCGGGCATTTGCAGTTAACAGAGGAGAGGTAAAGCAAACAGAAAAAAATACGTTCCCAATTAACGGGCAAATATTTCTTTACGCACTGACTTGCTTCTTGATTGTCTTTTGCAGAATTGATTTCTGTAATGGACGTCTGCCACGATAACTGTTTGCTACCTTACTATACTCACATTCACTATCAGAGTTTCACGTGAATCTTTCAGTTTGTTCCTGTAAACATCATATGCATCACCAAGTATTGGAATCTACTGATTTTTTGATACTTTACGTCTCATTAAAATTTCGCACATACAACATCCAGGATTTGCTTGTAATGTTTGTAAAATTGTGTCATTCTCTTTGCGTGGCTGTCTGAACATAAGATGTTTATCTCAGTTTTATTATGATTCAGAACAGAAGGTTTTGTTTTGGTTCGGATATTACGGCTAATTGTAGGCACCTTTTCTTTAGTTGGTTGCTGAAGCACAGTTCACTGTAAGACAGTTCCATGATATACTGCTGCTATTGGGTTTTTGTATGAAGTAGCACATTAATATTTACCGTGGGATAGAGACTTCTTTCTTCTGATATTTGTTCTTTTATTTTGTTACTGCGGTTAGTTAAACATTTCGAAGTCTCAGAAGCGCTTGTTATTCGTTGAGTTACTCAAGAATGGCATTCTACTTGAATCGATGAATGACTTACAAAAGCATATGACTACCGTACTTTTTCTTGTGCCTTCAAACACTTGCGGACCGACGAAATGGACGGCTTCTTACAGTGTTATCTTATCTAGCGTATTTATTTCTGTCTTCAATTCGACGTGGAAAATAATTCTTACAGCATGTAGCTACGTAGTCGGTGTTCTTGCTAGCTTAGTAGTATGTCTGATGGATTAGTTTCGCATCAGGAAGATGTTGGTGCTATAATTTTAATTAATATTGTGTTTATACTGGTTGCTGATGAGGAGGAAAGTTAGTTATTAGTATTTTATTAATGATCTCATTCATAATCAGCCATATTACAGTCATCACAGTCGCTCAAGAAAGTTATAATTGAGCCCAAATACAGTCTGTTAAAGAATGTAGCTATCTGTACAGAGTACGGTCTAAAACACATATAACACACATACAACCCGTTAAAGGACGCAGCAATCTATGCAGAGTTCAGTCCCAAACACATATAACACACATACAATCCATTAAAGGATGCAGAAATCTGTGCAGAGTGCGGTCCAAAACAGATGTGCACACATACATTCCGTTAAAGGATGCAGCAATCTGTGTTGAGAGCGGTCCAAAACAGATATAACACACATAGAATGCGTTAAAGGATGCAGCAGTCTGTGTAGAGAGCGGTCCAAAACAGACGTAACACACATACAATCCGTTAAAGGACTCAGCAGACTGTGGACTGTGGCTCAAACCGATATTTGAACACTGAAAAAGTACTTACCAGGTAATTGATCTTCATCTCCTCAGAGGCACTTGTCACTGCTGCTGCCGCTGTCGCTGCTGCTGGTGCTGCCCGTACGCTCCATGATGCACACGAAAGTACAGTGATTGAACACTCAACGAAGAACAGAGGCAGACTGAGGGTGTGTTCGGTTGTGCTTTGGCTTATATAGTTTCTATGACGTCGAATCACGTCACTAATGCAGTAGCCAATATGAGTGCAGCATTCTAGGGCTGGAGGGTGCTACGTCATGAATGAATGATCAGTGCGCTTCTGGTGGGAAAACCTCAGATTTCCCATTTGATCATTGAATTTCCAAGTGGTACATTCAGTTATCGAATATCATTAAAATTCGATTGGAATAAAGGACTTAGGTTATTCCTATGATAGATGCGCAACATGTGTTCAGTTGATAGGGTTTGCATATTTCTCCAAGACGATCTATGGCACCAGTATGAACGTGCGGGCTAGAGGCTATGATGCCAGTATTCGCACGCTCGTGGGCTATACATGTGGCGCATGCCCAGGTATAAACACCTGAGAGAGAAAGCATTGCTGCATCTCTCTTTCTCAGCACCTGACTACAGGTGTGACATGTGTCTCACGTACTGCGAGCAATGATCATAGATTACATAATGGGATCGTGCTGTGGCTATGTCCTAGATCACATGGTGAACACACTGTCTGCCGCCATCTTGGATTATGTCACAGATGAGAGCGCCCTCTGTTGGTGGCGATGTGTACTAAGTCAGTTGGAGTCCTGACCTCGTGGTGAACACACCAGATGGCCCTACTGCATGAAAATGATTGAACAAAGACTTATGTCCAAGTCCTTTTCTGATGAATCCTTAGGAGGAGGTGGCAGTGAAATGAATAAGGTTAGTCCAAGTGCCCTTTCTTTAAGGCAATTTTCTTAGCTTAGTAGAGATATGCGAATTGACCTTTGTTTACTACCAAAATTCAAACTTAGCTCCAGTTCGTAGGAAGAAGTGGCAGTTGGGTGACTTAGGTTAGCGGAGTTAGGCCAAGTGAGCTATGTTCCTGCGATTTTCTTAGCTTAGTAGAAATGACTGCGGTGTGATGTATTATCCTGCTGGAATTTGAACTTGCCGCCATTTTTCTGGGGGAAAGGTGCATTGCACTTTTCCGTCAAAATTCAAACCTCCCGCCAAAAGCAGCCATCTTGAATGACGCCATGGCCACCATCTTAGATGATGCATGCGCTGTTGCTAAGTCTATACGCCACCATCTTGGATGACGTCATCGCCGCCATCTTGGACACATCTGACAACAATGCAGAGTGGCCTTGTACCTTCTTAGTCCCAATACTCACAGCAAATTAGTGTTATATGCTCTTAGAGGACAAATTCGCATGTACGAAAAGAGGTGATAACAAAAAATAAAGTTAACTATGGGCCGGAGATGACTGGACAGAACAAATATAGAAAGACCGTACCTGATGCCTGGGAAACCTTCTAGGAAAAGTATGCTTTCAGAATCACAATGGAAGATCTTTGAAAAGAATAAAAAATATTGTCGCTCTGTTTCTTTTTTTTTTTTTTTTCGAAACAGGCAACAGGCCATATTGGAAAGAACCGCTGTTGTTAACAAATACTCGCGTATCACGTGATAAGGGCGTGCAGAACATGAAGTTTCACATGGACAGCTCGTGTAGGGGCGGAGTCTCAGAGTATAGGAGCGAAACATAAATGCATAGGCCAGGAGGAAATAGTTTCCACCACAATACGCTTGTCAAGCTTTGTTGGGCCAAGAAACGAAGCAAGTAGTACAACAATCAACATTGGCCGCTACAACTTGTGGTACGGGATGAACACAAGATGCACTGAGGGGAACAAGAAAGATATACAGACCCTGGCCGTGGGTAGAAGGGGGAAAGGTGTCTTCAGACCAGGGCCATGTGTAGACAGATCACTTCCTCTTCTGTCGGCCTAGAACAGCTTTTTAGTGAGCACTTGCGTTCACAGGTTTCGAAAATTTCGTAACATCTCCGGAGTGGACATCAGGGATTTCGAACCGAGTTAGTTACCTTCTGCGGAACAATTTAAAGAGGGCAGAACTGTACACGTCGCTAAGACAAAGAGAGTGGACATTGCCAATAATTTAGCTAGGGAAAAGCATAGTTTTTCGTCTCACGAAAACTCTGTGCAGTTTCCGACTGCTGATTCAGTCAAGGCCTGAATAGTATTGAGGTTTACAGGTGCGCACAGCGTCGACGCGCTGCCTTCATCATACGCCACTGCCGACCACAGCAGCCACCAACGAAGCACATTAATTATCGCGTCTGCTCAGGTGCTCAGTAAGGGAGTCACTAACACGTGTGTGCTCTTCAGTTCCGTTGGATACTAGAATTGTGTTACGTATCAGCTTCTCATTCCTTCGTATTAATGCTAGCCACGTATCGCGTGTGTGTTGATAGGGGATAAAACTAGGGAAAACTACTAGTAAATATACGTTATTGTTCAGCTAAAATACCCTAGACAACCAGTCATATTGAAGTGTTGTGAATGTAATATTTTGGACGGTAAATTGTTTTGTGATCATGTTATTGTAAGTTAAGCTAAGGGTTCTTTTCTCATATAGAAACGCTTTTGAAAGGTTGTATGTGTTCACGTTTGTCACGATTAATTTCATTTAGTTTGTGATTTCATTGCCAGGATCTTCGTAATTGTAGAGGATTTTCCAACGTTACCAACTACACACTTGAACCCAATATGTATGGTGATTCTGTAATAAAAAGAGTTCGCGCAGGTAACAGTTCGTACAGGTTTGTGTGTTTTAGAGTAGAGTCTGCACCTTACGTACTGAAATATTTTAGGGTATGACGGCTGCTATTGCGATGTCTAATCGTGACTTCATCCGGGATCTCTGTATCTTGCAGGGCCTGGGTTCACACGTACTTTAGTTCTGCCAAATATCTCCATGCGTGGCAAGTGATAAAGACGGGTCATAACGATCTGGAGAGTACATTAGAAAGTAGTTGTGTATTTACCTCATCATTACTAGACAGTAGTGTATTTCATACATCATTTTCCACTCCCTCATTCAGGACATACAAAGCCACATTGTTTAATCCTTACTAAGCTCAGATAACGTGCGCGTGAGGAAATAGTGTTTATGTAGTGTTTATTTCGTTTGCATACAAAATACTCTAAAATGTTCCACGTAGATCAGCATGTAACTTCCTGTCATACAGCAAAGACTCAACTACAAAATGGTTCAAATGGCTCTAAGCACTATGTGACCTAACTTCTGAGGTCATTAGTTCCCTAGAACTTAGGACTACTTAAACCTAACTAACCTAAGGACATCACACACATCCATGCCCGAGGCAGGATTTGAACCTGCGACCGTAGCGGTCGCGCGGTTCCAGACTGTAGCGCCTAGAACCGCTCGGCCACCCTGGCCGGCAGACTCAACTACAGAAAGAGGCAATAATGCAATGTGTTCAATCAATTGTTAGCGAAATACCGACTAAGCAAATGCAAAATCCTTCTATTGTGATACTTGAAGAGGAGCAATCATCGATATCATCACACGGGAACCGATCGCAAGCTCGCGGCATCTGGTGGAGCCAATGGAGGGCGCCTGCTGCGCCACACCCTCAGCAGCTCAGCACCAGAAGCGACCTCTGGAGCTGCAGTGCAGGACGGCCGGCGGCAGCGACTCGGAGCCACCTCACCTCGACACCGTATTTCCTGCTGTAATGTCGCGATCCTCGTGCTAGTTGACACTGTAATAGTTGGACTCTTTTTCTTACTGCACTAACTGTAGATCTTCATACGCTTGGAAAAACACAAGTTAAGTCAATTTTGTGCTTATTGAGTTAACTAGTTCGCTGATCATTTCCGGTCCAGTCCAGCTTTCAAAAAAATGGTTCAAATGGCTCTGAGCACTATGGGACTCAACTGCTGTGGTCATAAGTCCCCTAGAACTTAGAACTACTTAAACCTAACTAACCTAAGGACACCACACAACACACAGCCATCACGAGGCAGAGAAAATCCCTGGCCCCGCCGGGAATCGAACCCGGGAACCCGGGCGTGGGAAGCGAGAACGCTACCGCACGACCACGAGATGCGGGCAGTCCAGCTTTCCTACGACGACAGTTGCAGCACCACTCAGCAGCCCACCTCTCCATACGTGTACAAAGTCGTACAAAACAAAAGCCTCGAGGATAGGTGTGTCTCTAGGCGAAACTACTGACTGCACGGGTTGACATATTGCAAATTTAATAGCTGGAAAATTAAGTGACGACGGATCGCGACAAGCTCATCTGGTGCGCTGCAAAATTTAGCAAACAGCAAACCACTGTACAAAGCATATTTAGTTCACGGGTGGATGTGTGTGAGTAATTGTAAACAGAAAAAAAATGTGTAGTCTATCAACGTTTTCGTAATCTGAGGTATTGTTTCGATCGGTAGAAGTCGGTGGACTTTGTGGCTCCTACATGTCTTTGTTAGGTAGTAATAGTTGTTTATTTCAAAGAGTACATTATTTGAGCGTGGGCTACTTTTAGTATGAGCTTGCACTTCAGCTTGTTAGTTCCGAGTTCAGTGCGACATTTCTGTGCTAATGCGGATCATCGGCACAAAGCTAATGCTATCAGTACTGCACAAAGTGATGGAATGTGATTCTCCCTGCGCAACCTCTCCCCCATCTTTCAAAAGTCATTGTGCTCCTACCCCTATAATCAATAAGTAAGGAAGTTTTGTTTGCTAAAATGCTGTGTATTAATATGCAGCAGTAATATGATGCTTCTGTTTAGGTATGTTGTGGCTAATAAGCTTAAACAAAAAAGCGCTATTGTTGTTCAGTGATCTTGCCCTGTATATGATGAAGGCTGAAAAAGCAATTAAAATATTTACAGTAATCTAAAGGTCATTCCATGGTTATCCCATGTGCTACATCGTGCAACTGAAACAGTACGTCCAAAATATGACATTGTGAGTACCCTAATAACGTCTACAAAGAAGGTAAACACACGCATAAAACACAAACGTTTGATACTCTAAACATATCATATGCAGGTTTTTTTCCATTCAACGTATTCTTGAACTCACCTGCCCACATTGCCTAATTTGGACTCACACTGTCAGATGTAGCTTCGTCCCTGGAACCTATTTCAACCAGACAGAGGGTCTGAATAAATGGTGTCATCTTTACTGTGGTAATTATGATGTAGGTAAGTCAAAAGAGAATATAAATTCCCACCAAATTTGTAGAAATTAACGTCTGTTTACCTGATTCTATTCAAAACATAAGTTATTGAGCACTTTTTGATTTTTGTTCTCAGATTTAGACCGAAGGCCACTGATTCAGCTAAGATTAAAGTCACACGCACTGAAGAAAATAACTTTTGCTGATTTACATCAACTCAAATTTTGCACATTCGCCTGTGACAATAACGAAGTTGGGAACCGCAGGCATGCCACAGGTGGCATCATTGACAGTCATTCAAGCCGCTGGAAAACCTTTGGAATCAACCTTTGGAGAATCCGTAGCAAAGTTCATGATGATGATGATGATGATGCTTGGTTTGTTGGGCGCTCAACTGCGCGGTTTCCAGGCTTTTACAAATTCCCAATCTTTTCACTGTCCTGTCACGCCATTTCCTCAATGATATCGAAATGAGGACGACAACACAAAAATCAAGACACCGGGCGGAGAAAATCCGTGACCCAGTCGGGAATCGGAGTCGACACCCCGTGATCCAGAAGCAGCACAGCTAGCCACTAGACAACGAGTTGAGGACTGGGACAAAGTTAGAGAGCGCAACAGTTCTGCGGACACTTCCCTCGTCTCAAGCAGCAGTTGCCAATCAGAAAGCAATACTTTTGTTCTGTCAATGAAAATATGAAGCAGGTGTCTCTGTACTATCACGACGGTACTCCAGCCAATTTATACGTGTCTTAAATTTGGGCCATTTTTGCGCTGTTTTCTAGTGTGGGAACATGAAAAGAAAAAAAATTGTTAAAAATATTGGGCTGGAGCCGAACAGGTAGGGACTGATTGTGTCTTTCAGAAAATTTACGAGATCACTACCTCCCCTACAAAGTTTTCTCCCAAAAATGGCTCAAAAACTGCCCCTGTTATTTACGAAATCCTCTTTCCTCTAGAGAAACGTTTAGAGATTGTTCCTAGCAAAAAATGTTACAGAGTGCGCATCGCTGACAAAGTCTGTCAGGAAGCAGATGGAGCACAATGAACTTGTGCCTCCGGCACCCGTCCTTCGCCCACCTGCTGCGTTCCCCCGCCACAGAGGCAGGTGCTTCCCCTGCCTGCTGAGCCAGCAGTTCTTAGGGCGATGCTTCTGTTGAACTACCTTTCTTGGTCTATGGCCGCCACAGTACCCGTAAATCGTCTTACCCCACATCCAGTACACGTAATGGAATACCTACAAGTGTCGAGATGGAAGAAAAAGTAATAAATCACTACTGTTCAATAGAAATTGAAAATAAACATGCATTTCCACAGTGTCTTCGATTTCTACTTGATTTAATTCGAAATGTAATTGATTTCCGTATCAGACTGACTCTCATTTGCATATAAATATTTGGCTAGTTCGCATAATGACCTATTGCAGAATGAAAAGTGACGAGGCCTGCTGCCTCGACGCTTTCAATCTGTCATATCC
This sequence comes from Schistocerca serialis cubense, assembly GCF_023864345.2. Classification (NCBI taxonomy): domain Eukaryota; kingdom Metazoa; phylum Arthropoda; class Insecta; order Orthoptera; family Acrididae; genus Schistocerca; species Schistocerca serialis. The sequence continues at coordinate 62,150,853 of NC_064638.1, read as the reverse complement.
ATCAGTTATGCAATCTTAGAACATTTTCAGAGCTCAGAAGTAAGGACGTAGCTTGAACGGAATGATCTGCTCCACGCCAGCCAGCATAGATTCCGGAAACATTGATCATGTGAAACACAACTCTCACGTTCCTCACGTGGCATCCTGCAAGTCACGGATTAGGCAGTCAGTTCGATGCCGTATTTCTCTCTAAAAAACATGTGACTCAGTGGAAGCTTGTGCGTAATACAGGAAATTCGGTCGTACGTAGCATCGAGCTAAAGCTGTGACTGAATTGAGAATTTCTCGATTGGAAGATAACAAGCTTGTTACTTTGGTTTGAGAATCCTCTGAAGAAATAGATTCAACTTCACGTGTGTCCCAGGGAAGTGTGTTGGAAGCCTTGCTGTTCATCTTGAATATTAATGATTTTGCACACAATCCTGTAAGTGACCTCGGAATTTATGTACACGATGCATTCATCTATAACTGCCCTGGCGTATCGTCGAGCGCCGGCACGCCGGTCAAGAACGCTAGAGCTGACAGGGCGTGAAGAAGGCGTGAGCCAATAGTGTGCTGACCGACCTCTCTACACGACGACATCGAGACAGCAGTGGCCTCCAGGAGAAGCGAACATAAGCGCCGCGCCGCCTGGCAACACCGCCAGTTGAAGACCAGCCGTTCTGCGAGCTCTACAGCACCGATTTAGGAAGTGTGTATCTTGTGTAACGAATTGCATACACCGAAGATACTTCTTATTTGTCTGTTGCCATTTGTTTGCGACCCATCATTGTCGATTCACAAAGTTAAGTATTGTCATTTACCATACTGTAATAAAAATTTGTTAATACGATTTGTTTGAATTGTTGTCTAGCGATCCGACAAAGCAGGTCTCCTAGGCACCCCATATTCGACGAGTAGGCACGACACAATAATAACGAAGTACTGTCCGAAAAAAATCGCCCAAATAATCATTCGTATCTTGATAAGATTTTAAAAGATTGCAAAGATTGGCATCCACCTTTAAACATCCAGAAATGTAAAACGGCCAACCATCCAATAAGAAAAGGTTCAACACTCTATAACTACAGTATCAACGATTCTCAACTGAAATCGGTCGAAGCATACAAATACGTAGATGCAGCTATTTGTTGAGATGTGACATGGAAGGATCACGTAGGCAGCTGACAGACTTAAGGCAATGTAATCGCTAAAGTACAACACTCCACTACATGTGAATTTTAAAATTTTCCCGGCGAATTGACTGTTCAAACAAATTTCGGGCTTGTAGCCGGTCGTCGTTCAATATTTCGCACGATATTTCAACTGGGCACCTGCCAGTCATCTTCAGGTGAGCCGTCGCAGACTGGCGAAAACGTCCTCCGTTCCACAATATATAGCGTACTGTACCTATTCTGCGCATGCGTCGAAAACTTGATAGATGAACCACACTGCCCGCCGGCAGCGCCCTCGCTGGTGGAATAGCGGAACCAGGACATCCAAGTTCGAAGGAAGAATGATGGTTCTCTAGGGCATTAATTTTACTGGAAACTCACTCATACTGATTTGTACCTGTGGTGTCACCGCCAGACACCACACTTGCTAGGTGGTAGCTTAAATCGGCCGCGGTCCATTTAGTACATGTCGGACCCACGTGTCGCCACTGTGTGATCGCAGACCTAGCGCCACCACAAGGCAGGTCTCGAGAGACGATATAGCACTCGCCCCAGTTGTACGAGGAGATTGCTAGCGACCATACGGACGAAGCCTTCCTCTCATTTGCCGAGAGCCAGTTAGAATAGCCTTCTGCTAAGTCCATGGCTACGACCTAGCAAGGCGCCATTAGCCTTACCTACTTTGAGAGTTATAGTATAAATGTCTCAAGAAGAATGCTGTAGTCATCAAATAATAAAGTTAAGTATAAAGCAGCTACGTACTTTTCTTGCTACCATTCAATAGTTATCCTGTTCCAGAATTGACGCCCGTCGGCGTGAGTGTGTACGCGTGCCTTTCTATCGGCTACCCGTCACTGTGGACTGGCTGCCTTGTCAGTCCACTTCATTGGCGACGAGTCTACAAAGGATCTTGTGTTTTGCTTTGCCCTAATTTATTTGTGTCATGGCTTCGCCAGATGTACTGTCCGAATTTTATCGCTTGCAGAATCAGCAGACGCAGGCGTTATTGGATGCCCTTGGACAGCTCGTCCAGGGTCAACGTGCACTGCACACCGATGCGGCCGCCGCCGCTTCACCGCTACCGCAGCCACAACCTGCCGTTGCACCGCCTTTTAGGCACTACGACCCGCACCAAGAGACCTGGCAAGAGTGGTCCCGCCAGTTCGCCTTCCACCTCGCTGCCTACAGAATTCAAGGTAATGAGCGGCAGCCGTTTTTGCTTTCTTGTGTCGGTGTGTGCACATACCGTGTGATAGTGAAATTGTTTCCCCGACGCGACGTAGCAACTCTGTCCTACGAGGAAATTTTGTCTGCTTTAGATGCCTATTTCAAAGAAACAGTTAATGTGGTTGCCAAACGGTATACGTTTTTTCGTACAAAACGTACGGCCGGTCACACTAATAGGGAGTGGGTAGCAACGTTGCAAGGACTTACTAGGGACTGTGCCTTTGAATGTGACTGTGGTCTTTCTTATTCAGATACAATGGTGCGTGATGCAATTGCACAGAACGTTTCTGATGTTCGCATACGGGAGCAAATTTTGAAACTAGTTAATCCCTCCCTTCAACAAGTGATAGACATATTGGATAGACAAGACACACTTGACTGTGCTCAGGAATCTTTTGAAACTTTGCCAGCTGTGTGTAACATTAACCGGCCCGCCAGGCGCGCTCGCGCTAAGCGGCCCGGTCAACTGCCCTCGCATACGTCCGCACAGCTGCCGCCGCGCGCTAAGCCAGGTGTGCCGCGCCAGCACACAAATGCAGTGAAATCATGCCCGCGGTGTGCTACTAGACATTCGCGTGAACATTGCCCGTCACGCCAAGCTATTTGCTTTTTCTGTAATAGGAAAGGACATGTTCAAAGTGTTTGCCAGAAAAAGCTCCGATCAGACAATCACAATCATTCCAGGCCCTTTGCTTCGTGCCGGAATCGAACCAAGGACACTCAGGATCGTGGACCTTCGCCCATGGACATTCATGTCGTTAATTCCGCTTCGTCCAGTGACACTTTCTCTAACAGTGACTGTGTTCATCCCACAAAAAGAGTGCGTCAACGTCGCCGGAAATCACGTCAATTAGCAAGTGATTCTGTACCAGTGTCTGTTCAAATTGCACAAAACAGTCGCTCTTGTCGTCAGCAGAACAATAAACTTTTTGTGGACTTAGACTTTGAAGGCAAAGTGATACCATTCCAGCTCGATACCGGAGCTGCAGTTTCATTGCTCAATCACGACACGTACAAACAACTGGGCAAACCTCCGTTGCATTCCGCAAATGTTAAGCTAACCACATATTCAGGACAGACAATACCTGTGTTAGGACAGTGCAGCCTTCTTGCCACATACAAGGGACAAACAAAACTGGTGTCATTTTACGTTCTTCGTTCTTCTACGGCAGTGAACTTGTTTGGCTTAGATTTATTTCAGTTGTTTAACATATCTATTGTAAATCAGGTCCTCTCAGTGAATCAGACTGTGCCTTCAGACAGTGTTTCTCGCTTATGTGACGAATTTGCAGACATTTTTGCACCAGGCTAAAAACTATGAAGCACATTTGGAACTGAAAGTAAACGCGCAACCGAAATTTTTCAGAGCGCGCAATGTTCCCCACGCCTTGCATGATGAGGTCTCAAGAACATTAAACGATCTAGAATCACAGGGTGTAATTGAACGTGTGCAAGCTTCTCTCTGGGCCTCACCCTTAGTAATTTTGCCAAAACCTTCCGGAAAATTGAGACTTTGCGTGGACTTGAAGGCCACAGTGAATCCCCAACTAGTGACTGCTACTTTTCCATTGCCCCGCCCGGAAGACCTTTTTGCTAAACTGTGCCCGGGAAAATATTTTTCGAAGTTGGATCTCGCCGATGCGTACTTGCAAATACCTGTGGACGCCGAATCCCAGCGCGTCTTGGTAGTTAACACGCATCTTGGATTGTACAGGTTCAAAAGACTGCCATTCGGGTGTGCATCCGCCCCTGCATTGTTTCAGCAATATTTACACACTATTTGTGCGTCGGTCCCTACTGCAGCAAACTATCTGGACGATATAGTGATCTCCGGACAGACAGAAGAAGATCATCTTGCGAACTTACGAACATTATTTCAGGTCTTGCGACAAAATGGTCTTCGCTTGAGGAAGGACAAATGTGTGTTTTTTGCTCGTGACTTACCATACCTGGGCCATGTCATCAATGCCCAAGGCATACATCCGAGTCCAGAGCACCTCCGTGCCATACAAGATTTACCTTCCCCTCGCAATGTGAAACAGCTACAGAGTGTGTTGGGTAAAATTAACTATTACAATAAATATGTGCGCAATGCCTCTTCCATTTCAGCTCCGCTTCATCGCTTACGCCGTAAAGGTGTTCCGTTCGTCTGGACGACGGAATGCGAACGCGCCTTTCGCCAGTTGAAATCGGCGTTGCTTTCTAATACGTGCCTTACGCCATTCGATCCCCAGAAACCCCTTTTGTTGATGGTAGATGCATCGGATTTCGGGATCGGTGCTGTGCTTGCGCACAAAGTTGGCTCCTATGATCGCCCTATTGCCTTTGCGTCCAAATTGCTCTCGTCTGCGCAAAGAAATTACTCGCAGATAGAGAAAGAAGTTTTGGCTCTCGTGTTTGGTGTTACTAAGTTCCATGATTTCTTGTATGGTCGTCATTTTACCATCATCACAGACCACAAACCTTTAACATCGCTTTTTCATCCGAACAAGCCTGTACCTCCGCGTACAGCGCAGAAATTCATTCGCTGGTCTATTTTCCTCTCGCAGTACCGCTACGATATCTTGTATCGGTCCACTGCTAAGCACGGAAACGCCGATGCGTTGTCCCGTTTGCCTATTGCAGAGGATAAAGCATTCGATTCTTCCGAACTTGCTTGCATGTTCATTGATTCGGAAACCGATGAAGTGGTCGAATCGTTTCCGATCGATTTTCGTCGTGTAGCTACAGCCACAGCTGCTGACCCTGTCCTTGCTACTGTTTTACGTTTTGTTGCTACGCAATGGCCTTTGTCAAAGTCTCGGATCGAGGATCCGTTGGTTCGCCGATTTTTTGCTCACAAGGAGAGACTTTTTGTTCGACGTGGTGTTTTGTTGTTGCGTTCTGATAATGATCAGTCCAGAGTCGTGGTCCCAGGTTCGTTACAGTCCTCTGTTTTACGGCTTCTTCACCAAGGACATTGGGGTATAGTGCGAACGAAACAACTTGCTCGTCAGCACTGTACTTGGTTCGGAATCGATGCTGCGATTACGAATATGTGTTCTTCTTGCATGGCGTGTGCCGAACAACAATCCGCACAGCCGCGGAAAGTCTTTGCATGGCCAAAAGCCACTTCCCCTTGGCAACGCTTGCACATTAATTTTGCTGGTCCATTCTGGAATGCTCGATGGTTGGTTCTGGTCGATGCCTTCAGTAATTTTCCTTTTGTTGTCCGGATGTCTTCCACGACGTCCTCCGCCACCATCCAAGCGTTGTCTGCTATCTTTTGCATTGAAGGTCTTCCGCAGACTATTGTTTCCGACAATGGCCCACAATTCATGTCCGCAGAATTTCAGTCATTCTGCCAGGCCAATGGTATTCAACATCTGACATCCGCGCCGTTTTCGCCTCAGTCCAACGGTGCCGCTGAACGATTGGTCAGGACTTTCAAGTCACAGATGTTGAAATTGAAAGAGTCGCATTCTCGGGAGGACGCATTGTTGCTCTTTTTGTCTTCGTATCGCTCTCAGCCCCGAGATGGTCGCTCGCCGGCTGAGTTGCTCCACGGTCGTCCTCATCGCACCTTGATGTCTTTGCTGCATCCGCCGCATCAGGTTCCTTTGCAGCGGCAGACTCCTGCTTTTGCTCCAGGCGACGTTGTATTTTATCGCAACTATCGCGGTTCACGACGTTGGCTCGCAGGGCGCATTCTTCGCTGCCTCGGCCGCGCGATGTATTTGGTTTTGGGGGCCTCTGGTGAGGTGCGTCGGCATCTCAATCAGCTGCGCCTCTGTCGTCGCCCGGGTTCTGCCGCTCCCCGTCTGCTTTCAGCGACGGTGCCGTCCGGTCAGCGCCCTGGGGACCCATCTACTGGCTCGCCTCATCCCCAGGTGTTACCGACGATGCCTTCCCATTTGCCCCATGGCGACGCGCCGCCGCAGCCGCAGCCGCCGCCGCCGCCGCCGCCGCCGCCGCCGCCGCCTGTTCTCCCGCCGGCGCCGCCCGCATTAGACACTTCGCTGCAGCCGCCAAGCGCCTCCCAGGGTCACGCGCCGCCGATCGCTTCCGTGACCAGCTGTCCTCCGCCATGGAACTCCCGACCGCTCCGGACCACATGACGTCATCGCGCGTCGGCTACCCCGACGCAATGGAGTTCGACACTTCGGCCCCTCATGTTTCTTTACGGGCGCATACACCGCATGTTGACGTGCACCCTGGACTAGCTTTTCAGGCGTTTCCTAGCTCCCCTCGGACCGAATGGCAGGGTGCGGGTGGCACAGCCTCGCCTGTTGTTAGGCTCCCCACCTCGTCGCATACGTCAACATGGGGTCCTCCTCACGGCGGGCGGAAGCCTTATCTCACGACCGTTCGCCGATTTGCGGGGGAGGAATGTGGTGTCACCGCCAGACACCACACTTGCTAGGTGGTAGCTTAAATCGGCCGCGGTCCATTTAGTACATGTCTGACCCGCGTGTCGCCACTGTGTGATCGCAGACCTAGCGCCACCACAAGGCAGGTCTCGAGAGACGATATAGCACTCGCCCCAGTTGTACGAGGAGATTGCTAGCGACCATACGGACGAAGCCTTCCTCTCATTTGCCGAGAGCCAGTTAGAATAGCCTTCTGCTAAGTCCATGGCTACGACCTAGCAAGGCGCCATTAGCCTTACCTACTTTGAGAGTTATAGTATAAATGTCTCAAGAAGAATGCTGTAGTCATCAAATAATAAAGTTAAGTATAAAGCAGCTACGTACTTTTCTTGCTACCATTCAATAGTTATCCTGTTCCAGAATTGACGCCCGTCGGCGTGAGTGTGTACGCGTGCCTTTCTATCGGCTACCCGTCACTGTGGACTGGCTGCCTTGTCAGTCCACTTCAGTACCTGCAAGCATCGAGTTGCCATCACCCATCCCAAACCATGAGTTTGCTTAAAACACTTGTTCACAGAGCTCATACTGTCTCAGATCTAGATAGCTTACCTCAAGAACTCGCCCATCTAAAGACAGTATTCAGCGAAAATGGGTATTCCATCCGGCAGATTAACAGGGCACTAACAGTTAAAACTAAGAAGCAGGAAGTGAATAAAGAGGAGAACATGCCGGAACAATCTTTAGCTTTTCTTCCTTTCGGGCAACACTTCGTTTAAAATAGCAAGAATCCTCCGAAAATTTCAGGTAAAAGGGGAAGATTGCGGACCTTGTGGGATCAGTTAAGGACAATCTGTTACTACGAAAGGCCGGAATTTACAAGGTACCCTGCCAATGTGGTATGGCGTAAATAGGTCAAACCACAAGCACTGTGAAAGAACGCTGCACTGAACATCAAGGTTACACTCGCCTTTTGCAGGCCAAGCAAGTCCGCTATTGCTGAACATCGTAGTTCTACTGGAAATTCAATGTAGTATGAGAAAACAATGATTTTGTCCACAGCAACGTCTTTCTGGGACGCCATTATTAAAGAATCCGTACAAACACGACTGGCGGAAAATGTGTTAAACCGTGACAGCGGCTACCAGCTGGACAGTGCATGGAATCCCATCATCTCCACGATTTGCTCAAATCAAAGACGACAGAGTGCGTCGACGGCCGTGGCAAACAGCAAAGCAGAGGGCGACTGAGTTCCGCTATTCCATTAGCGAGGGCGCTTCCGGCGGGCAGTGTGGTTCATCTATCAAGTTTTCGACGCATGCGCAGAATAGTTACAGTACGCTATAGATTGCGGAACGGAGGACGTTTTCGCCAGTCTGCGACGGCTCACCTGAAGATGACTGGCAGGTACCCAGATGAAATATCGTGCGAAGTATTGAACGACGACCGGCTGCAAGCCCGAAATTTGTTTGAACACTCCACTACATGTTGCTCTTGTGGAGGCCCCGAGGACAATATTGCTCTAAATATAGCGTCCGCAAAGAGCTCTAAAACAATTACAGTTCCAGCTCTCCACACGTCAATGGAATGCCAAGAGGTCATTATAACTGATGCGGTGGGAAGGACTCTCTGCCATGCTCTTCACAGTGGTTTGCATAATATGGATGTAAATGCAGATACGGATGAAGTCGGGCATCTGCTGATATCTTTCAAAACTGCTGGACAGTTAACTTGGCAGGTAATGTTGGTAAATTGCAGATCGGAATAATATATCGAAGAATACAAATATTGAAGATCGACAAGAAGATAATGTTGAAAAGGAAAATTCCAGAGAAGCGATTCTGACGCTGCGCCGAGTACTGGGAGGCAAACTGAAGAAAAGAATACCTTCCTTGCATTTTTTGAACAACAAGAAGCCTTCCACAATGTTCCATAGAGGAAGATGTTCTTAACTCTTAGAAGACTGAGTCATAACTACAGAAGGAGAAGAAAATTATAAACCACCTATAAAATGTAAGAGACACTGTTAAAAGTGAAAGGTGTAGAAGGAGAGGTCTGGTTAAGAAGGGTGGAAAGCAAGTTTGCTGCTTATCATCTACAATCGTCAGCTTGCACGAAGTATGGAGAATGGAACATCGTGAATATGGACGAAAAGAAATTGCAAGAATTTGGAAGGTGACGCAATGGAAAAATTGTTCAAACTTATTGCGTAGATAAAATACGTACCGAAGAATACGAAATAGAGACATATGAGGAAAACATTTTGTGGAAGACCTTGAAGATGGGACAGTTTACTAACAAGGAAACCTTGAGTACGAGGTCGCAAATGGCCTATGATGTTTACGGCAATCGACGCTCCACATATTGTCTACCATGCAACCACAATATCGGCTTCTAATGGCAATAGAGGGCGGAAATGGAGGGGAGTATCCAATGGTGAGCATAGGATGAGGTCACGGAGCTTAGTTGAACTGCTTAGCCGAAGAGTAAATCACAACAGTGCTGCAGTGTTAACGGTGTCGATGCAAAGCAGAGTAATGGCAGCGTGTAGCGAAGCAAACATTGCATTATCTCTACATCAACATTTGCCGAAGTTGACTTTAGTCACAAAGGAACTCATGGAATTTCGCAGAGTGAGAAAGAAGTGGCAGATGAAATATTAGCGTTTCTGCAAGATGAGTCGTGGAATGCGTGCTGTCGTATATGCTCGACTGTGGGGACAGTGCACATGATAAGTACAATGATGACGATACGTGCTTAAAAAGTGGGCCATGTGCTTCATCATCCATGAGGGGCAGGGAGCGACAAATCCCGTCTCCAGTGAAACATAGTAAGGGGCAATCGTTGTCTCCAGTAAGTTCGCAGCGGTATGACAGTGTAGTGCATAAGAAAAACCACCGATATTAAAGAGAGGACAAGATACACTTGGTACAAAAGCGGGCCTTCGCGCTGTTCAAGGATGTGAGATACTATTTACAGGATGTGCATGGCAGTGCCCTACTGCGTTGTGCACATCAAATTGCGCACGACATTGATTACAGTGATTTCAGGAGAAGCAGTAGATGGCTGCATAACTTCAAACAGTGCTATAGAACTGGAAGACGTAAGTGAACAACATTTCAAACTAAGCGTCAGCTTGACGATGCAGAGCAAACTGCGGAATCGGCACGAAAATTTGTAGAAAACTTTATTCAACTCAGACCAAACGGAATTTGAACAAGAAATACATATGAAAGGAACACTGTAAATTTGAGCCACCGAGCGAGTTTTATCCAGCTCAACTAACATCGATTCCTTAACACATTTATATTCAATTACGCCAACAGTAAATCTGGATAGTAGATTGTCTGGAAAGTTTTTTGTTGCGCTGCGAGAAATTGCAGGTGCTCTGCTCGCTACGGTTCTTTCTCGTGTGCGTATGCTTGCAAGAGCAGTAGGGAATATTTACGTTACAGCAAGCGACGGCGGAGAAATGGGTGTAAGAGAACCAGCTATGGTATGAACATTGCTTTTGGCCAAGGGCTGGTCAAAATAACTTGTTGATTATTGATTTCTGCTTTCCTTATAAAAATCATCCTCCTTTAAAGCGTAATATCACTCCTGAAAAATGTACTACATTGGAGTTCTACCACCTGGAACCATTGGAAAAATTCAGACTCTGTATGTTTGCTTTTTCCGTGATGTAAAACAAGAGTGGCTCCTAGCTGAACGTTCCGCACGGCTTTTAACTCCAAAGAGCTCGCCATCGATCTTGATGGTGCAAACCATTGTCATCACTGTGGTGCGCCATGTTTCATTCTGTGTCCATGATGCAAGTTAATTGTTTGTTTTGAACGTTTCTTGAATGTTTATGACGTCCATTTGGTAAAGTGTAATACATACGTCCCATAGAAGGTTGATGTCCACACCTCTAGGACACTGATTTTCTGTCTCCGTCCCGATGTATATGGTGAGCCATCACCAGCTAATATTTTTCCTGTCATAATTGTGAACACAACACGTTGAAACGAGTTTTACTAAAGACTGAACTTGCGACCACTCAGCCAGTGGGTTCCTTGAGAGACAACTGCTACGGCGTCCATCAGTACATATCGTGGCGCTAAGAAAGCAGTAGAGGAGGACGTCGAGTGTAGTAGATAGGTATAAATGCAAAATATAGGACAAGATGAAAAGAAATGTAGTAGTAGTAGTAGAGGGATTTTTTGGGCGCCCGACAGCAAGGTCTTCAGCGCAAAAAGAAATGGTGGAGAGCATAAACCAGTCGAAGTTTGACTACATTTAAAACAACAAAAGGCTGGTCAGAGATTCAACTGGAAGAGCGGTCGAAAGCATGAACCAACAGACCAATTGGTAACTCAGAGTGGCGGGCAGTGCATTCTGTCCCATATTCTTCACCTCCGAGAATACGATGCCCGACGAAGAAAGTGAAGGGCCCAGGAGGGGAGGTGGAAGCGAAACGAAAAGTCGCAGAACCGAATCAAATTTACGAAGAAGTTGCCAGTACGAGCCAGCTTACAATTATGACCTTGCATCACCTCTAGCCTGGATGCACGAACTGAGTCCGTGGGGTCGGGTGTCATAAGCCCCTCCTGCCCTCTTCTGAGACTAGCTGGCCCACAACTGTTGCAACTGGCCAGTGATACCCAGGAAACGGCACTGGGACGGACTTGCGTCCGACCTGGTCCATCACGTGCTCTATTGCGCGCCGATCGTGGGATCTCGATCACCACGGGTGTGCCTCAACGTCACTCAGTTTATGGAGGCACATGCCCTGTTGGAAAACGGTGCCACAACCACTGCGCGACAGACGTTACACGTCAGGACGCAGGGTGTCCGTGACGTACTGTTAAGCCGACAGAGTTCCCTGCATCACTACCAGCCGTGATTGAAGCCTGACCCGACGGATCCCCACATCACGAAGCCAGGAGTGACACCACTGTGCCCCTACTGAATGAATGGGACTTCTCCCCAGGCCGCCGCCATGCTCGTCGACGATGGTGATCCCGGGTAATGTAGACTCGCGTTTCGTCTCTGAACAGTGTGCGACGCCGTTCGTCTGATGGTCAGGGCGCCGTGCCGAATGCAGCCGTTCGTGCTTTGGTGCCGACAGCAGCCAGTGGAGGCAACGGTAATTCCCCGGTCTGGCTGCTGTCAGTCTCCTATCAGTGGTGCGGTATGACACAGAGAACTTCTGGGAGTCCATTACTTGCTCTCGGATGGCAGGCCTTAATGTGAAGCGGTTACTCCGTGCTTAGTGTACAACACGGCTAACCTCCATTCTTGTGGCGTGATGTGGTCGACTGGAACCGTGACGACGAGTACGTCTACCCTCCAGTCCAACACAGGGCCACTGTCACATCCAGCTGCCACACAAATCAGGATGTTGCGTGAAATGTAGACGCGCCGTGAGGATCCCTTCAAAATTTGTCAGGTGCTGATAACGCTGTCCCAAAAGCGTGCGCCGCTTCTGTGTCCCTCACAGTGATCACCCCCCATCTGACCCTGCTCAGGCCTTTCGTATACCTTACCACGACCAGTAATTGCGCCAAACACGAAAGACACTAATGCCTAATGCACTCTGCTGCCGTTTCTACCTGTCACACAAAAGTGGAACAGTAACACGCAACATTTACATATGTTTCTTCAAGTTTTCCCGGTGGTTCGAATGTTCCGTAAGTTTTCGGGAGTTCACCTCGGAATTTATTGCCTCTTGTAACGATATTTCGGCAGACAACCTTTTAGCCACTCTCGACATGAGTCGCCTGCAAGATTCTTAAAGCACTCTGCACTGTGAAATAAACGCGCGTGCGTAAAATATAACACTCTTTGTTCGAAGAATGTCAGTCACAGATTAATCTTTGCGCGTCTAAGAGCAAAACAAAGCTAGCGCAGAGTCAGCGAATCCACAGTACTTACGAAGTATTTGGTTTATTCGATGAAATGATGAAATTACGAGACACTGGTTTCTAGTGGGTGAATAGCCGAAGCAGTGACTTTTACTGGCTGAGAACACATGCTGTAGTAAATAAAAGGTGGATAAAACCTTTGAAAATAACTGAATGTACAGAAAGATGAAAACAATAGTGGAATTGGTACGTAAGTTTCATTTTATTTCGTTTTAAATGAAAAGAGAAATAAACTGTTACGCACTGTACAAAACAAAAGACCACGTCCGCCGCACGCAAATGTCCTCGAATTAAACAAAAATTTTCTAAAATTACATTTCTCGAATGCACGTCCATCTACCCGCTAAACATCAGCCCTTCAACTCGTCGGTTTAACTGATGTTTTCCATTCGAGCGTACAACGTCCTATGTCCACCTATTGTCCGTTCAATTGCCCACATGTGCAGCGTACCTGGAACTCATTTTCATTACACGAGCTAAGACATACTCAGCTCCATTCTATTCCTAGACGGTATGTGTGTTCATCTTATGTAACTTACGAGTAATTGTACACTGTGAATAACGAGTGAAATATCAGCAAATAATTGTACCAAGAATACTCAATTATCATGTCAACGGTGAAAGTAATAAAGTGAAATGTCATCCAGAATAACAACCACAATTACTGACACGTGTTGTGTGGCTCTAATGCGATATACGGCGTGGTCCATTGATTGTGACAGGGCCAAATATCTCATGAAATAAGCCTCAAACGAAAAAACTGCAAAGAACGAAATTTGTCTTGCTTGCCATAGGTCAAACGGATATCAACTCCGTTTTCCAAAATGGGAACCCCCATTTTTTATTACATATTCGTCTAGTACGTAAAGAAATATGAATGTTTTAGTTGGACCACTTTTTTCGTTTTGTGATAGACGGCGCTGTAATAGTCACAAACATATGGCTCACAATTTTAGACGAACAATTAGTAACAAGTAGGTTTTTTAAATTAAAATACAGAACGTAGGTACGTTTGAATATCTCATTTCGGTTGTTCCAGTTGTGATACATGTACAGTCGTGTTCAAAAGTATCCGAACGACCGGAATTGCATATCGCCTGAATCGCATGCAACCCGCATAACGCAGCTGTCTAGCAGGTCCTCTAATCGTTCCTCGGTGTAGTCATTGGACTATTGAAAATCGTTCCAACAAGCCACCACTAGAAAACACAGCCCTGCATCGCAATAACTCAAGATGTAAAGTAATACTACGATACTACAAATATCAGGGAACACCTTATCACAGATAAGACTGTCCTTAAGGCATGTAATCTCACATTTATTACAATAAATGACATACCTCAAATGTTACCACTCTCATTATTACGTCAGATAGTAAGTTCGTCGTATTCATGATTTCCTCTTCAAATTAACATACCGTACTTATTACTTAACACAAAATGACATTAAAAATTTAAGTTATTCACGACCAGCTAATTGAGAATTGTATGAACTTCAAATGACACGACGGACCGTCTAGTTGTGCATATGGATTCAAACCAAGATAAAGCAGACTAAGCAAAGATTTCGTGACTGACGGAAACTAAAAGTCATTCCTGAATACAGAGAGTGATATACTTCGATTTTAGATAATATCAGATAGCAAATATCAACTTTAAATTAAAAAAGGTAAACATTTTTAACGTACGTGAATTCCACCCACCAACTGTTGTCACTGTTAATGAATTATGACAGACGTTAAATATTACTTCTTCACAAGTGACTTACTTGAAATGCCATGAGGTAAAGCTTTGTGTTGGACAGGAATTCGAACCCAGAACCTACTCGGATTGTTATCGAAGCACAATCAACTGTGACATATCGGATTTTCTCGGCAGTAGCGAGATGTTTTAACTGAAATGATGAGATTAAACATTAATTTTTTCCTCCCCAGGACACTAACCCGGCACCTATCGCTGTTATATTCTAGAGAAAACGAACGTTAAATACGGGTTTGTTACGCCAGCAATCACATGTGAGCATGTTTGAACTAGAAATAATATGACGAAGAGTTCTGTGCTTACTGGTAATCGAACCCCACACATATCGTTGTTGACTACACACAAAGAGACGTAGCTACCGAATTTTTCTCCACCAGCAGCTCGGAATCATATCCTTGAACTTACAGTGATCTCGCAAATAGTTCTGTGTCTCACTGGGAATCAAAAACGTCAGATATCGTTAGTGTTGACAACGAATGAAAATATGATAAAAATCAAAATTATTGTCCACCAGCAGAGTAGTGTTCTCATTTTAGAGCTTGATAATACATAATGAAAACTTTAGTGCCGGGCCAGGATTCAAACCCATTCACGCGCAATATGTGAAGATGCTGAAGAATCTATAGTTTTGAACAAACAACAAATTGTAGTCGAGCTGTATTGTCACGAAGAAGTCAAAATCTGCGTTAAAGGCGGTCTGAGTTGTATCCCCAGTTCAGAACCAATTTTATCGACATACAGAAGCTCAAATAAAAGATGGAATAATCGTCCTGTGACCCTACACATCGTTTGTTTCGTAACTAGAAACAAATAACTATTATAAGCAAGGTTACTGGTGATAAGAGTTTCTACATGTCACCACTACTGGCTCTATTGTGGTTGAACCTAATGTCTACTTGGTAGAGAAGGAATATCATGTTTAATGTGTATTTCAGACCACAATGCCATTATACCTTCATCACTTGGCGTAGCCAGAAGAGGATAGAATCTCTCTCTCGCTGTCAAAATTCATCAGCAGAAGCTGGAATCCAACCCGGACCATGAGTACATGAATCTATCAGCAATCCAACAGACCATCCTCGGTGACTCATTTTTCTATTGTAACGCCGTCGCGCGACACTGGATTAGAATTCTGACACACCGGCTCCCTGTAGTGGTTTGCAGCATGTTCAGTACATTCATTTATTTGGTTGATCGAATCGCCATGAACTAGCTGCCTCGGCTACCCAGTGCATACATTCGACTCTATCTTGTAATCGCCGAAATAAAATCATGTAACTGCCACCTACACAGAACTGCCAATACTGTAGGATACAGAAATTTAAATGGGAAGTGCTCTTTTCCACTTGAGCTACTCTATTACGCTACTTGTTTGTCGAAAATGTCGTGCAGTGCAAGAGAAAAGGTGTAACTGTCTGACTCTCAGAAGTCTAGATCCGTCCATATCCATTATCTCACAGCACGGAGGAATGTAGAAGTTCTGGAGGAATTGTTGTTGACTTCTGGAGCTACCGTAGCTATGTGTCGGCTGGTAGCGTCATGGTAAGTGTCGCATTCGAATACATTCACTGCTGCATTTCATAAAACGCAATTCTGCTGTCTGCTGAAGTTATCAATCCAATGGAACTGTGAACATAATTCCCTTCACTTCTAAACCCAAAATAGCTCCATTTGGATAAAGGGCTAACATCTGCGACATTTTGTTCTTTTCAGGTTTAATAGATGGCCAGGCAGCAGATGCAACTTCAAACTTTTGTATTAAATATGAGGAGAGCGCATCGTGCCAAAATACGCCAGAAAAGTATTTCCTGCATTAGCTGTCGTGTGGTAGTAGAATTTTATTCTTCTTCAAACCTTGTTTGACAGCCTTAACTCAGAACAAGTTTTCTATATGCATGTAATCAATAAACTGCATGTGTATTGTCAGACAGTTATAGATAACATCAGAGAATTCGCATATATAGTTGACGATTAATTTGTCTCTCAGGTGTACTATTGTTTTAACAACACTAAAAGAAGCCTTACGAAAACTGCGCACTGTGACATTTCATAAACAAAGTTATGTAATCCTGGAAACCCAAAATTTGCTTCGCAGTAGCGGAATGAGGGGATACCTGTTGTGCAGCATTGTATGATTTTCACCATTGCACTATGAGCCGAAAGTATTTTCTTACGATTTCCTTATCGAAGTTTGATCTGACTGCTTGTAGATCTTTCACAGGAAGGATAAAAACTTCACAGTCAGTGTGACTAGAACCGGGAAGCATATCAGATGGTTTTTCACAAGTCAGTACATTACCACAGAACTAGCAAAGAAATATGTGCCTTCACTTCCTCTTACGAGGCGAATAGTGGCTAGAACTCGTAAACCGCTATTTAAAGAACGATATTAGTTGCGATTTCAGAGTACTATGACTTTCGTGGACTGAAAACCGCAAATTTACAATGTTTTGTTGCACCTCAAATAATAGTAACTCAGATTATTCAATGGAAATTACCGGAAAACTAAAGTGAACTTTGAGGATTAATTCTGTGCACGCCAGTAAGTAACTCGTCGATCACAGAGTTGCCAAACATACCTTGCCTTGTTGACAAATCTCAGTTACAGTACCAACAGAAAGAGGACGAACAGATGTGTGGCTCCAGCGAGCTGGTAAGTGACCATAGCTGGCGTCTCAAAGACACGTAATGCATCTGATTCGCATTTCTGTAACTAGTTTTAGGGACTGGAGTAGAGTTACTAATAATACTCAAAACTGACTGCAAATTAAGCATCATAAATCAGTAACTCTCATAGTTGTTTTTATATTCCTTTCATAAGTGTACTCAAAACTAAGAAATTCATTCATTCTCATTTTCGTGCCTGGCCGATAGTCGAGCACAACAAACAAATAAAATTAAAAAAAGAATGTGTGTGTGTGTGTCTGTGTGTGTGTGTGTGTGTGTGTGTGTGTGTGTGTGTGACAAGAGAGAGAGAGAGAGAGAGAGACATAAATATAAAAAAGAATGAGAGAGAGTAAAAAGTAGTTGTAAAGAAATTGAAACATGGTATGTAAAGAAACCTTTCATAAAAATGACACGTTCCACATCATTACGAAATGTCGTATTCATGATCTGTGGAACAAGTATTAATCTAATCAGATCTAATCTAATTTAATCTCATCATATTGCTGACTAGCCATGACGAGTCAGGAATTACCGAAATTTTCGCCAATATCAGTAACCAAATCTAAGTTTGAAAATAAAAGACAACTGTTTTTGTAATAAACCGGGACTCCAATCAAGACTCTTTCGTCCCTGTTAACTAAACACGAAAGATGTCTGATATACTTCCATTCAGAAGTAAAAAGTGTGCATGCTTTTTAAGATGGAGCGAATGATGAGAAGTTCTGTGATGGAGATACGAACCCAACTCATAATCGGATTGTTAATTAAGTAAAATGAAATGTTATGTATCGGTTTTTCTTACCAGCTGCTAGGTTTTTGAATCTAAAATAAGGATACAAATTTTTGTGGCTGAGTGACAATCGAACCGCACACCTAACGTCCTTCTTTATCATCCACGAATATAGCTTAAGTATCAATTGCTTGGTCATCAACAATAAGAGTTGTGCGTGTTTGACCAGAAATAACGACGCCTATTGCGATTGTTGACAACACATGAACAGACATTAAAAATGCACATTAATTTTCACTAGCAGGCTGGTCTGCACGTGAAAATGAAATTATGAATATTTTTGTACTGGATCAGGATTCGGAGCCCCATATTTACCTTTGGAGAAGATCTACGGAAGAGTGCAGTCTTGGAAAAAGGAACGAAATTATTGAACTATACTGTTCCGAGAGATTCAGATCCTCAAAAGAGGAGATACGAATTCGAATCACAGTCCAGCACCAAATATTTCAACGTCTCTAGTTCAATCAGGTTCAAATAAAATAAGAGCTCAAAAATGGTGAAATGGCTCTGAGCACTGTGGGACTCAACTGCTGAAGTCATTAGTCCCCTAGAACTTAGAACTAGTTAAACCTAACTAACCTAAGGACATCACACACATCCATGCCCGAGGCTAGATTCGAACCTGCGACCGTAGCGGTCTCGCGGTTCCAGACTGCAGCACCAGAACCGCGTAAAATAAGAGCTCTGTTCCTTTAAATGGCTATCGGTTCATGAAACAAAATGAAATTTTCTAATATAAGTAAGTTTACTGGCGACAGTATTTCTATTTATCATGACACCCGCCTATGTCATTTCCCAACGTAAACAGCCTCTGCCCAGTTGGTAATGAAGGAACGTGATGTTTAATGCGGATTCTGAATTATAACGTCTTGCTCTTGAGGTTACCAGAGGTAAAGTAAATCTGTTTGTGCGTCTCAAAAGTAAAAATCTGAACCCACGCTTTGTACCTGTGATAGTTCGTTCCACCAGACCATTGTGGCCACATATCCCAGCCCAAGGATTGTGCTGTGAAGGAATATGTGCTTAACTTACAAAATTAGTCACGGTGGAAAAAATGCCAGTCTATAAAATGGTTTAGTTGAAGCAAGCTTCTGACGCGGAGGTTCTGCTATTCTCATGTCAGCAGGATGTAAAGACTTCTCTAGGCATCATAGCCTCAATGTGAAGTCATTTTGAAATTTTCACTAATTTAGGAAATGTCTTAGTTCTAGAAAATCCAGTGTGAAGTGTGAAGTTACCGGAAAATTCGATTATTACCATCATTATTACTATCATTTTCTTCATACCGCTGATGGTACACATTTGCTTGAAGATCATTTAATTCCTTATGGTGATTATAGAAGCAGTTGCCCAAGAACAGGTTCTTTCCCTGTCTATGGAATCCTTTTCATGTTAATATCAAACATCAGCAATTACTCGTAGATTACATTAAAACTAAAGTAATTGATGAAGTCGTTGCTTGATAACAAAAACGCTCTGCCCTTCTTCATTTACTTGCGCCTAGAAATGGCTGTCGAATACTGACAAACAAAAAGCCAAGGGATCTTACTGCCTTCCGATATACGTCGCTGTCAGTTCTTCCATAGGATTTGGTCGACGTGGCCTATTTCAAGTTGTGTATGACAGAGAATGTTTCAGATAGTCAATTGTTTTTCTTTGCAATAAACAGAAAGATTTACATTCGAAGCTACTCAAGTTCAAACTTTTCACTATATTAGTTCAAATTTAATATTCGCTTCTATAATGTAGTAAAGTATTTCACAGTTGCAAAACCCGCATCCGACTCATTGACCTTACACTTAGTCGCTGACCATAAATTCTAGCTGTGAGTGACGCCAGTTTAAGTAACCTAATGTAGCGACGACTGTTTGCCATTGCTCTTTCTCACCGGAAAATAGGCAGATCACTCCCTGGGCTCCCTAAATACACTGTAACAGCAATTTCTGTGTGTATGCAATGCATACGGATTGTAGACTTTAGTGGTACTCTGCCTTCTACTTCTTTATACAACATGCCTGACGTAAATGGGCCATTTCTCATTACAGGCCCCGGGCAGTACAACATCATAATGACAACAGTAATGTGCTTATACTGACAACCTCACAGTTCGTTTTACCTGATTTTGTAATCATTTAAATAAAACAACATGACCTTCCAGTGGGAGACGTTTCGTCCCCGTTTTCCTTCTGTGAAATTTGTCAGTAAGTTTTTTGCCTTCCAACCAGCGAAATGCGGCTGAGGACGGTCGGTGAACGATTCACAAACCACGATTTAGTGCCGTTAAGACAATTTCTTTAAACTTTGTCGTAGCTGAAGGAATATAGTTTCTTCTTAACTCGCCTTATGCAGCAACTTTCACAGACATCTCAAATAGGAAAAGCTCTTTATCCAGGTACGAAGGTTGTAAAACAAACCTCACACAGTTTGTGTCAGGTTGATCTTTTCGTCTGATAGCACTGCATTAGTATTTTGTCTAAGAGGTATCACAAGTAGTTTTCCTGTAACTGTAGGAATCATAGGTTGAAAACGAGTTTTAACACCAATGGGTACAGTACTGCTAAATATTCAAAATGATTATCAACCTAACAGAATTTTTTATGTAAATTAGCAGCTCCATTACATAAATCAGTAAAAGAGCTTTCACATGCTGACGACTAAGTGAGCCGTTGCGACACGAGACACGGGCGGTACCATGGGGCTACGGACACACAGCTGCCAGCATGCCACTCTCGTAATTATATTGGTCGCTCAGCCTAATAACGCATCGTGAAAGATAATAAAATTTGTCACTTACGTGAAGAATAGCATTTCTTTAGCCAAAAAATTGAATTTTCAATCTCAGCGTCTTAGTTTACGTGAGGATTATATAGCACGAATCATTCAAATGGAAAGGGAATATCAAGTGAATTTAGCAAGTCAGTTCAGTACCATACACGGAAGTGATTGCACTGTCACAGTGTTGCCAAATGTTTGTGACGATGTTGCCAATTCTCTGCTGCGCTAGGACCAGCACATAGAGGCGTTCGACTGAAACATAGCCATGACCAAGATTGTAACTGGGGTCGACAGCATCGTCGTCTACCAACTTGACAAATCGAACGGTGACAGTGCTCTGCCGGTTACTGACGTTTACTGGTATCAAAACTACAACATGAAAACACAAAAATGTTAATAACCCAGAGCTTATTAACTTTGAAACCCATAGTAAAGTAAAGCAGTCATCAGTCGGAAGATAGATTTGGACGCCACAGTGCTTTCTTGTTGGAGGTGGTATGCCGTTGTTATCCTTCGACCTTTGAGTTGACTTACCTAACCAATTAATAAGGGAACCTACAGTTTAACGAGGCTTTCGGACCACAGTGCTACTCGGCATTTTTCACATCATCAAACACTGCGCGAGGTGAAATAAGTGTACAGTGGCGCATAAAAATCGTGGTTGAACCCGAGACCATTGTAGTCCTAGTCTTGCTCTTTACCACTTCGCCACCCTCTGACGGATGGAAGCTCTAACGTACTAATGAAATGTTTTATTTGTAGACGCTCTTTCCGTGTACAGCAATGGAAATACGATTGTCCGTCCTCAACTTTGTCCTCGATTTTTTCAGATGCTAGGGAGTGTATAGCACAAAGCTAGAACATCCATGCAATATTTGACAAAAATCGGTAGCGCACTTGTCAGACCCTCTCCTCGTGAAACTTATTTGCAAATCGGAAGTTTGTGGAGACTGTTTCCCCCTACTCCCCACAACGAGCGTTCCAAGTGACATACAGCAATGTATGCAATATCTCGAATACACTGAACGCCACAGTTTACTTTAGTCTTCCGTACTAAAACATGTTCGTTCCTTCGAAATAATAGTTACGACTAAAACATTTTTCTGTTTACCCTGAATTTTGTTGGACAGATATATATTGTCATCTAACACAGCACATAACAATTTCAGACTAATGATTTTGGGTGATATACCCATAAACACACCTATCTGTTGTAATTGGATCGTCTGCAACAGCATTGATTTAATGATATTGCTCTAAACGTTCCAGTGAAATCGTGAATATAATCAGCGTGTCACAGTATTGAAAGCTTGAAATCGGGAATGAATTTGACGTCGGTGCTCGTGCGAGTGCTCTGCTTCCTGTGTGGCACTTGGTTTCCTATTGTCTTGTGAGTCGGTTCTTACCTCTTTCAAGACGACATGTCACAGCTCAGTGAGGTTGATAAAGGTCGTATCGTTCCGCTTTGTGAAGACGGGTACTGGCTCAAATGGTTCAAATGGCTCTGAGCACTATGAGACTTAACTTCTGAGGTCACCAGTCCCCTAGAACTTAGAACTACTTAAACCTAAGGACATCACATACATCCATGCCCGAGGCAGGATTCGAACCTGCGACCGTAGCAGTCGCACGGTTCCAGACTGAAGCGCCCAGAACCGCTCGGCCACTCCGGCCGGCAAGACGGGTACTATATCAGTGCCATTTCCCGTGTTCTGGGACACAGCAAATCCACTATTCATCTCTGGGTGAAGAGGATGGAAGATGAAGGCCGCATAAACCGTCATCGTCGCTCAGGACGCCCACGGAGAATGAAGACTGGAGTATACTCCGCTGCAGTGTTGAGGACCCTTTCAGGAGTGGCAGAGAAATTAAAATCATCCTGCAGCTAACTGTGAGCAGGTCGACCATACATCGTCGGCTCAACGAGGAAGGAAAGAATGGACGTAAATCGTCGGTTGAGGAAATGCTGAAAGAGCAAGATAGGGCTGCCACGTTAAATTTCGCGCTGGCCTGTAGAAGGAAGCCGCTTTCATACTGGGACCGAGTTATGTTTACCGACGAGAAGGTATTTTCAGCTGCTCCAAATAGCTCTGTCCATGTGTATCGACCAAGTTTAACGAGATACGACCGTAAATATGTCCAACAGAGGCACAGGCGTCGCCGGACGTCTGTCACAGTTTGGGGCTAGATATCAGCAAATGGTTGCGGCGTGCTGTGGGAACTTGAGCGTCCGCTCTGTAGTGCTTATTACTGCGAAATACTGGAAGAAATCATACTTCCTTCTGTTCGCCAGCGATTTCCTGGAGGTAGAATCATTTTCCAACATGACCATTCCCCATTTCATACAGCCAATCGTGTATGACACTGTTTTCAGATGAAAGGAGACATTGAGCTGTTAGACTGGCCTCCAAAAGCTGCTGACCTCAATCCCATAGAGTACGTGTGGGCAGAGACGGAAAAAATTATTAGGAGGAAAAGACCTGCACCAACATCCAAGGCAGTGTTGTCGGAAGCAGTTCACGCTGCGTGCAAAGAGATGTCACAGAGTGACAGATGCATCAGAAAAGCTTGTTGCCTCGGTTCCCTGGCGATTAAATGCAGTTGTAGAAGAGGGTCCGCAGCTCGTGGTCGTGCGGTAGCGTTCTTACTTCCCGCGCCCGGGTTCCCGGGTTCGATTCCCGGCGGGGTCAGGGATTTTCTCTGCCTCGTGATGACTGGGTGTTGTGTGATGTCCTTAGGTTAGTTAGGTTTAAGTAGTTCTAAGTTCTAGGGGACTGATGACCATAGATGTTAAGTCCCATAGTGTTCAGAGCCATTTGAACCATTTGTAGAAGAGGACGGGAACTGGACGCGGTACTGACCCTATTGTGTTAATAGGAAGACGACTTTGTTTAAAGCACATATTGTTTAATTTCAGCATAACTTCTCTTCAGCGATTAAGATGCTGTGACAATAGGAAAACGTCTCCTACCTTAATTTTGTTAGTAAAATTTTAATGTAAAATAAATCGCAAATATTAGCATAACAAGACGAAGATGTTTATTTTGATGAAGAGTACGTTTTTTCTCATAAGACGTATCATGGCAATGAAGATTAAGGCATCAAAGAGAGACCATTTATGTTGTTTAATTTTTCTCCATTTCTGTTTATGCCAACTTGGAGGCACTACATTCAATTCAGTTCTATTTACTTTGGTACAGGGACACGCAAGTGCCAACGCTGGCACAAATGAGAGATTCTTAATGTTAAGGCCAAGCAAAAGCCACAGTGGTGGCTACGTGGTGGCAAAGTGATAAAGAGCAGACAGCTGTGGGGCAAGGTCGTCGTGCCTGTGTCCCCCTGTTAGCGTACCGCGCGCGCGCGTGTTTACTTGTTTACCTTCCGCTGCGGCGAGTGTCACGCGTCCGTGTCTCGGTAGTGCCATGGCGCACTCGTACCGCAAGTCCACAATTAAGATCACATTTCAAGCGGACTACGCAAGACATTGAGCACTTGACATTGAACGTTTCATCCGGGAAGAACTTCAATTGCACCTCAAGACATCATTGGGATCCACTATTCCATAACACAAGGTGATCAATGAAAAGGCGTCCACTGATGTTGTGCGCCGACACACTCATGGCCACATAGGAACTGTCACGATCGACCACGCTGGATTAGGCCTTCGCATTTTGAGGGTCTTCGAGCTGCCATTGCAAGTCCCGCCAGATGTTGTGATGACAGCTTTCAAACCGTACGGCAACGTGCTAAGTCACTTGGCTGAAAAATGGCAAACGTCTGAGACGTACCCCGTCTTAAAGGGATTGCGACAAATTAAGATTGAACTGACGAAGCATGTGCCATCCTATTTAGTAATTGGCGTCTGCAGACCCATTGTCATGTACGACGGACAACCGCGTACTTGCGCCGGCTGTGGCCAGGAAGGACATGTCCGTTCGGCCTGCATTCAACGCCGACTGACCCAGACACCGGTTGGTGAAGTTCCATCCCCGGCGACGCCTACTTCACTCCCCATCACGTATGCAGCGGCTGCAACCGCAGCAGCTGTTCCTGCCTAGGATCGTAACACCATATTGCAGTTAGTGGTAATTGACAGTGTGGCGGACAGCATATCCCCCTCTACGACGTCATCAGAAGACCTGCCTCAAGACGGTGATCAATTGTTCCACCGAGACGAGACTAAAGAGAAGGTGGAACCAGAAACGGAAATTGTCCCGACCCCTGCCTTCCTACCAATGGAAACCGCATCAGATGATTGTCACCCGCACTCTGACACAGAACAACATGTCCGAAAACAACGGACCCCTCGAAAACGCAAGAAACGGCGCCATACGCCATCCGATGATTGCCTGCTTCGGATGTGTGACCCGGACGAATATCCGGCGTCGGGCGACACTGAGGACTCTACCACCACAACTCACCCTTCCCGTCACGATTCTACAGCGAATACAGTTTCTGAGTCTCGGTCTGACAACACCACTTGTGCTACTGAACATGCGCGTGAGCTCTCTACTGACGGCACTAGTCAACAGTTACCAATTGCTGCACCTGATTCTTGGGCGGATGATGTCGAAGATGAGCCACAGCACCAGGATGATGCCGAGGGCAGAGATGCTCCCTCGCCTGTACCCAGCACCGACCAACCACAGTGACTACGGCTGTATCGTCAGCCTCTGTGGGGCCCCCTGCCGCCCACACCTGGCCTCCTAAATAACCCAGTTGCCGACCTGGCGACCAGACGTATCGTCTAGCAACGATTAACATCAACAACATACGTGCCCGACATAAACTAGCGATGCTACAGGTTCTGCTCAACGCAGCAGACATCGACATTGCGCTCCTTCAAGAGGTGTATAGGTGTATGTCGCAGACTTCAAGGAACCCTATAGCTACAAGACTTGGGTCTCACATGCGTCGGACAATGGCAGTGGTGTGGCGATCCTCCTCCGTGAAGGTATATCCGCAGAAGATGTCGAGTATCTCCCTGACGCCAGAGGCACGGCTCTTACTATCCAAGGAGTCAAACTTATTAACATCTATGCACCGTCAGGATCTGGTCGGCGTCGCGAACGATCCACCTTTTTCGCTCATACAATCACGCCCCTCTTTATGGCCCGTCAGGATGCCTTGATATTCGGATGGGACTTCAGCAGTTGCCAAGATCAGTTACCACATTATTATCCCTGCACAGAACTTGTCACAATTATAAATAATCTTCAATTGGTGGACTCGTGAGAACATGTTTGTGGCGATCGGTCCGGATTTACTCACTACACCAGCCATTCCTCCAGCCGTATCGACCGAATTTACATCTCGCGCTCCATAGCTGTGGGGGCGAGAGCTGCCGAAGTTTGGCCCACAGCGTTTTCTGACCACTAGGCCTACATCTGCGCCATTACCCTCGGCCGTCAGAAGGTATGGCACAGTTGTGGGCCTTGGAAGTTGAACGTCACTCACCTAGCCTCTCAGGAATTCCGCCGCCTTATAGAGAACATGTGAGATTCCTGTAGACGCCGGCGTGGAACCTACCGGTCTACACTGTCGTGGTGGTTACTCTGCACCAAAACAGCCCTCCGGAAGATGTTGATAGGCTACGGCCGAGATGTTGCAGCATGGAAGAGACATACCATGGTCTTTTACTGCAGCACCTTAATGGAATGTACAACATTGCGGTACTCACGTGCACGGCAGGTGACAGTGAACCGTGCCAAAGCACAGATCATCAGATTAACACGTTGCCACCTTGAGGGTGCGATAGTCTGAGCGCGTACTCAAGACAGAGTGGCCCAGGAGGAACAGTCCATGTATCACGACATTGCAGAACGACGGCGCCGACGCAGGACCCTGATCCAAGCTATCACGACGGAAGACGGACGACGCCTTGATACCCAGCGCGACATAGGAAACGCCCTTCATGTTCACTACACTAGGCTGTACTCGGAATATCGACATCCCCTAGAGGTGATCGCCGAATTTTCTCAACTCACTTATGCCACGATCTCTCCGATAGCGGCAGCGGATTTGACTGCAGATGTAACGGAAGAGGAAATCATTGAAGCAATACAGGCGGGGCTGCTCGTAAGTCCCCGGGACCTGATGGCCTTCCTCTGGAATTATACCGGACATATCAACAATTGCTGGCACGAGCATGGACTGATATTTGCCGTGATCTTATGTCTCCCACGTCGCAGATCGCTGGGGCTTTCCTAGAAGGACTGATTGTGTCCATACACAAACCACGAGGCGGATCCAGGATCGGTGATTATCGCCCCTTGGCTTTATTCAACAGTGACTTGAAGATTTTAACCCGGCTTCTGGCGGCACGCCTAAAGCGATCAGTACAATGTGTTGTGTCGCACGACCAGGCATCGTTAGTTGGTGACCATAATATTCGCATTGCACTGTGCCGATATCGAGATATGATCACGCTAGCCAAAGCTCGCCAACTGCCAGGAGTTTTGGCTTCACTCGACTTTAGCCAGGGCTTTGACAGAGTCGACTACACATTTTTGATGGAGGTACTGCGACACATTGGGTATCCGGACATCACAGTTAAGGTACTGATGCGTCTCCTACGCGGCGCGACGTCCAAGGTGTTATATAGTGGCCGTCTCACGCCGCCGATACAGATCCAGCGATCGGTGCGACAAGGCTGCCGTCTTTCGGCGATATTGTACGCCCTCGTCTTGGAACCACTCCTCTGCGGCCTCCGGCAACGCGTGACTGGCATGTCCCTTGGTGGACACACTTTTTACCGCACTGCTTATGCGGATGATATGGTACTCCTTCTTCGCAGTAATGACGATGTTTGTGCAGTATTGGCGTGGGTGGCGACCTACGGCGCGGTATAGGGGAGCAATCTCAATCTCCACAAATCGCACGCCCTGTCTATAGGCAGAGGTCTACCCGACGAGAGCGTCGCACCGCTACGAATCAGTGACTGTCTTGGCACGAATTTACATCCGACATGAAGCGTTCAACAGTCCTTAACTACAGACGTTTATTGAATCAGATGAGAGCAGGAATAAGTGACCACCGTCTGAGACATCTAGATCTCCTGCAGCGAACACGATATGCTAACATCTATTTGGCGTCACGTATCCCCCATTTTGCACAGGTACTCCCGATACCACCTACCCAGGCTCACCGCATGTTGGCGGTTTTGGGATCCTTTGTTAATACGGGCATGTTATTTAAGATTCGTTACGAGTCCCTAACCTTTCCGAGGAGTAGACGGGGTTTAGGCCTTTGTCATGTTCAGAACAGAGCGAAGGCCCTTATAAAATAAATAAAATAAAATAAAATAAAATAAAATATTAATTATTTTTATCTGTCTGATTGGCTCTCCTATGAGTCGTCAGGTTTTGATTATTCGGTATCAGACGCTTGACAATGGCTTTTTCGTAAAGGCAATGTTACTCGTAGTTGACCGTGAAATAAAACTGAAATAATCGGACTTCGTAATTAAATCGTTTCCAAAGACTGCTGCGGTAGGTGCGGACTCATAATCTAAATCTCAATATTACAATAATTTGCCAGCCATGCCAAAACGTCGTACAGAGGTGATTGTCTACTAAACAAAAAATTACACAGTTAGTTAAATCAGATATATTCAATGAATAAGCCTACAGTTCATAATCCTACTTACTTTTATAAATATAAATTCTTTACAGAATCGAGTGCCTAGTATGGTTGCAATTTTCTATATCATGAAATATGGCGGTGTGCCAGACAATAAACTAAAATACGTGCTTCTCGCACCACTTCAACGAGAGCTCTTCCTTTTTTTTTTAATCAAACATACGACTAACGAAAATGTACTTTTGTTTTATCAGCGACACAGCGCTGCAGTTGTGTGCCATAGGCTTTATTTATTTGTCACTGATTATTTATTTAATTAATATCTCGCGTTTCCGAGGAAACTCACGCTCGGCATGCAAATGTGCCTTTATATTGCCCCCTGAATTGCGAGGCGAAAGGACACACCTGCAGGCGAGCAATTCACCTAAAGGCACAAGAAAATCTAAGTTATCTACAACTATTTACATGACTTACATTATACTGTATATTATACACAAAATTTGAATGACGCGCGTGCGCCGAAAAAGTTCTTATGTTGGCAAAACAGAGTGCGCGCATGCGCAGAAGCGTCTGTGTAACTACGGCACTGCCGTTATTTCGTAAATTTAGATCACGCGGCACAGTATTGCAGTTCATATTGTTCGTGTGCGCGCGCATTTCTTAGTCGTTGCACAAAGAAAATATTCCACCAAGATTACATATGAAGACTACATTCTATGACAGGTAACTTAGTTTTAAAATTACAATATTTGTTATAATACAATACAACTTTAGATTGTTGAATGTTCTTAGTTATATAGCATTGCAATGAAATGCTTCAAAGAAAAATGTCCGTATTTTTCAGGTGCGTTGACCTATACACATGGTGTCGTTATCACAGTTCATATTCATCTGCTGCACAATAATTTTTTACAGGTTAGTATCGTCGTGGTAAAGTTTTTTTGATCACAGTAACATCGTTGTATAACAACGTGATTGATACATAAGCATGTCCATTTCCTATTTCCATTATAGTCGTTGTGATGCAGTTCGTTGTGACAAAAAGCATTGTTTATTACAGATCAGACGTGACCCGTCGAGTAATTAGTCCATATGCAGTTCGTTTTCGATATTCCGTGGAAGCTTGGTTGCAGAACCTCGGACGGCACATAGCTGGCGTCGATCCTTGGACAGTCCAGGTAAGCGTGTCCGTCACATTTCGAGAACATTTCATTCCCTGAAGTTCCAACCAAAATTCTTCCACCCGTCGTGTTGTTTTCTGGACAGGCACTTTGTGTCCATTTAATCCAGTTAACATCTTGAAGTTGGGTACTGTAGTAATGTCGCTAGACGATGCGCGAATTATGCACTTCACATATTCAGTTTTTTTTTTTTTAAATATAGCTCACCTAAATGTTCGTGGTTACTCATCGAAGAAATCGTTCATCGCGTTAACAAAGGTACGATGCATCATGAATGTCATTAACAGTTTCTTTCACATAGGTTTCTGCGTAGTTGCAGACTTAGTAATGTACGTTAATGTCCGTGAATAGTGGTTCACTACGCAATTTTTTTTTTTTTTTTTTAAAAAGTTTTTCACATTTTGGCACTCGTTATCGTTCAAATTTTCACACAGTAACAGTTACATTATACATCAGTTTAAAAAAAACATAAGTAATAATACATACACACGTCACATATTTTCTTAGCATAAACATAATACAGTTGCACATAAACATGTTTACATCATCATTACATAGCTATAGGTTATTACATTGTGTCATATTTGATTACATGAATTGCAGATATTTACATCCTCTTTAGCGGTTTTGCTGGGATATTATCGATGTTTTTTGTGATGTCATCTGAAATTAAGATAGGTTAGACACAACATTCATTACATCAGTAGGCAAGACCAGGCGTTTTCACTACTCAATAAATATTCAAAATAGTAAGAGAGAGAAAATGTTCGATTCCTCGCGTTTTGTGCGTGTGTGTAGTGTGTCTGTGTGGCCTTGACTACTGGTAGATGCTTTTCTTGCTGAGAGATGTGCGTCTAATCTATTTCTCGAAGTAAAAGATCGCTTCACAGATGACGTCTGTCGGTTCGTCAGGTGTCATAGCAAGTCAGTGGTACCTACAGTCACAAATGTTCCGTGAAAAATTTATATATCATTCACTGCTACGTAATCATAAATTTTACTTCAATATTCAGTCTTCTCGGTGGTGCCGCGGCGTTGAAAGAAAAGTTCTTCTGTCTTCAACTGCGTCACTGGAACCGCTGAAATGAAAATTTCTATACTGCTTATTATCTGTGTTGTAGCAAACAGAGTTTTGCGAGTTGCTTAGCAATGTTTTCATGGGTATGACTTTGACATTATTTGGCATGAAATGCTCTAAGATCTCGGTGTGCGTATAGCCCAATAATTTTGTTAGTTCTAGGATGTTGTAACAGATACGCACCAGGATGCGGTATGTTAACAATTATATAAGGTCCTTCATATAGCAGACGCCACTTAGCATTGCGTCGTTTGAGTGCTACAGATTTATGATGAGTACGAAGTAGTACAAGCATTCCTACCTCGAATTTTTGTTTTCTTTTTATTATGTTTCTGTGATGTTTGTTTCGTATTTGTGCATGATGTGTCAATGTAGTCAATACTTCTTTTATTTTCTGTTCAGGTGTGATTTCCTTGTCTGACAACTTAGGTAATGGTTCTATCCACTGATCGTTCTGTTTGCAATTGAACATGATCTCGTTAGGTGTGTAATTCGTATCGTAAATATTTAAGTTATTGTGTGCGTCTTCGAAAAGACTTAGGTAGGACACCCAATTAGTATGTTTTGATGAAATATAGGTCCTCATGAATCGATTTAGTTCTCGGAAAAGTCTCTCAGTCGCGTTACATTGTGGACTAAACTTTGAAATAAATATACTTTTAATGTTATTGTCCTTCAAGAAATTTCTCCATTTGTACCCAGAGTAGTATGCTGCATTATCTGACAGAATTGCTTTAGGTTTTCCCACGTGCGTCAGGTAATCACTTGAGAATCTTCGTGTTATAGCATTTGCAGAGGCGGATTTTAAAGCATAAAGTTTTACATGTTTAGAAAATATATCGTAAAAAGCTAAGATATATTTGACGCCTCCAGAGCTTGCTGGATGCGGTCCACTAATGTCAGTACACAGAATTTCCAGGGGTCTACCAGGTAAAATAGAATGTAAATCTGTTTTTGTGGATAAATTCTGAGGTTTTGATTTTTGACATATGACACATGTTTTTAGTTCCCTGTAAATTTTCTTCTCATATTGCTAAAATAACAGTATGTACTGAGCTTTGCCAAACACTTTTTCGTCCCATAATGACCCCAAACTAAGTGTGTGTGCCAAATTAGATTACGTTCAGACTCTTTGGGAATGCATACACACCAGTTAGTAGCATTTGGATGTCGGCGGTAAAATAACACATCATTGTGTAACTTGTAATACTGAGTCAAAGGATGGTTGTGTTTTTCTACCAGTAATGTTATTATCTTATACCAGTGAGGATCAGATTTTTGTAATTCAGCCATGTTTCTGCACATATCAATATAATATTGGTGATACTGCTTGTCTTGCATTAAGAGAATCCTGTAGTCATTTATATTTTCTAAGTCACTGTTGGTATCATTCATACCTTGTGGAAGTCTAGACAAAGTGTCTGCAATGGTGTTGTCCTTACCTCTTATGTACTTAATTTCAAAAGAGTAGTTCTGAAGTGTAACTGCCCATCGTGATAGTCTAGGATGTACAAGTTTACAAGTTAACAAAAATGTCAGGGCCTGGTGATCGGTGTAAATTACCGTATGTTTTCCAAATAAATAATAATTGAATTTCTTGAATGCCCATACTATGGAAAGTGTTTCTAACTCAGTAGTGGAGTATGTACGCTCACATTCAGTTAGAGTGCGACTCGCAAACCCAATAATTCTTATCTGTTCCTCCTCTTTATTCTTTACAACTTGAAATAAGCAACAGCCCAAGCCAGTACGTGAAGCGTCACAAGTCATACAAAAATCTAAATTGAAATCTGGATGGCTCAAAATGTTAGCATTCACTAAAGCATGTTTAATTGTATTAAAGTCATTCTGGCACTGTTCCGACCAGATCCAAACTTGATTCCTTCTGAGTAGATTTAGCAGATGTTTACTGTTCAAAAGTGGTTGTGGCAAAAAACGTCTGAAAAATGAACATAGCCCAAGGAATGATTTTAACTGCTTTTTAGTTCGAGGGCTAGGAAAGTTTCTGATAGCATCTAATTTACTGGGATCCGGACGTATGCCCTGTGAATTAATGATATGTCCTAAATACTTTATCTCACTGCAACCAAATTTTGATTTTCTTAGGTTGGCTGTGACTCCAGCTTGTGCAAATTTTTCTAAAATTCTTTGAAGTGTGTCAACGTGTTCATTCCAGGATTGTGTAGCTATCAGTATATCATCTACATAGTGTGTGACTGTCTCAACTAAATCGTCGCCAAGCACGGTATCCAGGGCTGTAATGAATACCCCAGAGCTGACATTCAGTCCGAAGGGTAGAACACAAAACTGATATGTTCGCCCCCCGAACATAAATGCAGTATATTTCCGAGAATCAGGAGTGATACCCACCTGCCAAAACGAATTAGCGAGATCTATTGTGGAAAAATATTTTGCATCTAGAAATTTCTGTAATTGCTCTTCTAAATTTTCAGGTTTTGTGTGAACCGGTAAAATTATTTCATTAATAGCTCGTGCGTCTAACACTAACCTAATGCTTCCATTTGATTTTTTGACAACAAGTAGAGGACTACAGTAAGGTGAGGTGGCTGGTTCAATGACCTTCCAGTCTAACATTTGTTTTAATTCTTGCCACACAGCAGGTCGTTGAGATAACGGTACGTTATATGTCTTATGGTAGAAGATCTTGTGAGGCTTAACTTCAATCTTGTACACATACGTGTTGATAACACCTAATCGTTTGGTAAAAACTTGTAAATATTTGGATAACACTTCCTGTAGTTTTATACGTTCATGTACACTGAGAGCTGTAGCTTCACTTATCTTATGATCAAGCAATGTTTTCAAGTCCATTAGCTCTCTGTCAGATGAGTGTGTTTGCATGTCTTGAATGTCTTTGTCAAGTACTAACTGTACCTTGTACCCTGTACAGTGTTTGTCATGCTTTAGAGTTCTCCTGTCCAAATCAATAATAATTACACTGCCTTTATCATTTAAAATACATTTACCTTTGGAGAAGTCTATAATGCAGTCCTTCTCGCTCATAATATCTATTCCTAATATGCAATTTGTCACAAGGTTTTGTACAACCAGGAATGGCCATTGTACGGTTCCATTACCTATTTTAACGTTTACAAAAACTTGCTTCGTAACCCTACATGACTTATTACCTAGTGCAGTAGTTATTTTACAGTTTTGGGCAGGAAACTCAGGCACAGGTTCCAATTCACACATCTTTTTATAAAAATTAAAAGATAAAACGCTCACAGCTGCACCTGTATCTAGGATAATAGTAGTTGGAATCCCACCTACTACACCAGTAGTGGATGCTAAAACAATTTCATTTGTGTTTAAACGACATTGTGTACTGTCTTGTAAAAGTTCATCTGATATATTGTTATTGTGGTTGTATCTTATAAATAAAACAGGTAGTTTTTGTTTAGAATTACTCGGCATATCATTATTCTGTTGTTCAAGTGTGGTGTCAAATAACTGATTAACATTGAAGCCGCCCCCCAAGGATTCTTCAGCCACGACCTGGGGCAAAGTAGTGACTGTTTCTAGTTTGTTGGATTATCATTTGTACTAGGTACTGACACAGATTGAGGTTGTGCATCAGGTGTCATTTCTATTATATTCACATTCGGATATTGCCTATTATGATCTCCAAACTTTTGCGGTTGTTGTTGCTGTTGCGCATTATAACTTACCTGTCGGTCGTAAGGTATGCTCCAATTTTGACCTGGTGGCTGCTGTGGTAAAGCAGAGTTTGAATGAAAGTACTGATCGTTACGAGTCCAACCTTGATGCTGTC
Organism: Schistocerca serialis cubense; assembly: GCF_023864345.2. Classification (NCBI taxonomy): domain Eukaryota; kingdom Metazoa; phylum Arthropoda; class Insecta; order Orthoptera; family Acrididae; genus Schistocerca; species Schistocerca serialis. Next base: position 62,116,595 of record NC_064638.1, on the reverse strand, counting down.
TTGGCTCGTAGTTATTATTATTTCTATTTCTGTTTGTGTTTTTGTTATTACCTTTGTATCCGTTGTTACCGTTGTAGTTATTACCGCGGTGCCTTTTGTATGGATTGCCGCATGAAATGTTATTACTGTTGTAACTATTGTTCGTATTGGAATACGCGTGTTGATTTTGATTTCCGTACTGAGACGGCATGTGAGTTTGCTGTTTTTGTTGTACCGCGTATCCAACTGTGGGCGCGCCAGAATTGTGTTGGCAAGCCTGCATGTTTTGCATACCACTAGTGTAAACATTGTGGCTGCTGTTTTGCCGCGCGAAGCGCTGATCTTCAAGTAACATGTCAACCGAATCTAAAGCTGTTAAAAAATAATCTGAATCGTCATCCGGGATATGTAGAAGTTTTTCCTTAATGTTGAAAGGCAATTTGGCCTTCAACGCTCGGAGTATATCACGTGTTGCGACTGGTTCGTCTAAAAAATGTCCCATGTTCAAGTATTTTTCAAAATATCTACGTAAGTTACCATTTTTACTGTTAAAAGTTTCAGGTTCTAAAATTTGTCTTCTGAGTCGCTCCTGGACGGATTGCGACCAGAATTTGTTCAGAAAAGCACGCTCAAACTCACTGTACGTGGTACATACGTCAGCTTGACTGTATGCCCAGACAGCTGCATCGCCTTGGATGTAACCGACAATATATGAAATCTTTTTCCGGTCACTCCAAGTGCGTGGAAATGCGTTACTAAAAGATTTGAGAAAAATCACCGGATGAATGGTTCGTTTTTCTGGGATAAAAATCTGAAATTGCCTGTGTTTCATTAAGCTTTCTTCTTCCTTTGCATTATGATATGGATTTGTACCACTGTAATTACTGCAATGCTCAGCTGGCGAGTAATTACGATAATGTTGCTGTGGTTTACCATGATAATAGCTTGTGTTTGTGGTTGCACGTCGTGGTATGTGTTGTAGTCGTGGTGTGTTTTGTTCTTGTGTGTTTGTGGTGTGCGGTATGTGTGCGTCATACTCGAATGTATATTGGTTTCTGAACTGTACATTTTGACTGATATTTTCGTTACATTCAGACTGTGGTTGATCGGTGAATTGTCTCATGGGTGCAGTGACGGATTGTACTGCGTCACTAATCAGCTGTTTGTTATTAGTGATGTATTCCGCTACGGAGTCGTGCACAATTGTTGGTAAATTTTCACGTATGCATCTATCAAAATGTTTGTCTTTGTTCTCTACCCAATCATGAAATTCTTTATTAATATTTTGAAAATGAGCTGTGGCATCAGATTGTAAGATGTCAGTCAGGTGTTGTTCAACATCGTCAAATTTATTCTGCACGTCAGTAATTCGTTTTTCAAGGTTGTCGTGTACTGAAGGATATGTTTGAATTTGTTCAGTAAGAGCTTCACACGTGACATTAAGGTTTTTTAATTGTTTCTGTAAAAGTGCTACGTCATTTGTAGTCTTTTCTTGTCTCGTATTAAGCTTGGAAAATTTCGTACTGAGTTCAGTCATCTGTTCGGTCAGTGTGGCGTCTATAAGTTCCACACGTTTACACAAAGTGTCATTACATGCCTTGATTGCTATGAGATCAGATTTAATTTCGTCATTTTGTGTCTTTAACTGTTCATTTTGTGTCTTTAAGGTTGCCATGTTTTCCGCGTTCTGCATCCTTAAGGTTGCCATATTTTCTGCGTTTTGTTTCATTAGCATTTGTAACATGTTGGCAATGTTTACTGTTTGCAAGGTCTCTGCCCCCGCCGCGTCATTAGACGTGACGTCATGTATTAACATGGGCTCTGACTGAGACTTTGAAATTTTTGTGGTGGAAGGCCTATTGTCAAAATTTTCGTCAACACTCGCGTCAATGTTTGATGAATCGTCACTACCGGTTGCTGTCGTAAAGTCATTTTCTAACATTTGTCTCTCGTCCGAGTCGGATTGCGTCTGAATAGTACGTCTTTGCTGTTCCATTTTTGCGTATTGTTTTCTAGTTATTACCATGCCACACGTGATATATGTTTCAAGAAATTAATGTTTGACACTGGTTTTAAAATAAAATGCAGTTGAGCATGAATCGGTCGTAGCAACAATGGCTGTCTGTTAATTTAAAAATATAAACTGAATTTGAGATTATTGGTAATGGCTGCTGGCCATGTTACATGATATCGTACAGAAGTCGGCCATATTGTACACTCGTGTATTGGTATTGTTGCATACGTTATTGTTTAAGGAAAAATACTGAGAATGGAATTTATCACTGAAACTGTTATGCGGAAAAGAAACACTACAGAATTTTACTGAAAAGCTAATACACTGAATTATACGTCTGGTCAAGCCTGCTAATGCAAAGATGCTGCGTCTTACCTTATTTTGCTGGAAGCTTCTTTGCGTCTTCCCGCAAAATTTTATAATTGGCAAATATCTTCTGATTTTTTTTTATTTCTCATATAGTCAAGTCCAGGACCAGAAGGTTGATTTTCACATGAAACAAAGAGAACAATGTAACAAATGACAAAATAACAAGTCCTGTCACGGTCGCCAATATAGAATAAATAAAATAAAATAAAATATTAATTATTTTTATCTGTCTGATTGGCTCTCCTATGAGTCGTCAGGTTTTGATTATTCGGTATCAGACGCTTGACAATGGCTTTTTCGTAAAGGCAATGTTACTCGTAGTTGACCGTGAAATAAAACTGAAATAATCGGACTTCGTAATTAAATCGTTTCCAAAGACTGCTGCGGTAGGTGCGGACTCATAATCTAAATCTCAATATTACAATAATTTGCCAGCCATGCCAAAACGTCGTACAGAGGTGATTGTCTACTAAACAAAAAATTACACAGTTAGTTAAATCAGATATATTCAATGAATAAGCCTACAGTTCATAATCCTACTTACTTTTATAAATATAAATTCTTTACAGAATCGAGTGCCTAGTATGGTTGCAATTTTCTATATCATGAAATATGGCGGTGTGCCAGACAATAAACTAAAATACGTGCTTCTCGCACCACTTCAACGAGAGCTCTTCCTTTTTTTTTTAATCAAACATACGACTAACGAAAATGTACTTTTGTTTTATCAGCGACACAGCGCTGCAGTTGTGTGCCATAGGCTTTATTTATTTGTCACTGATTATTTATTTAATTAATATCTCGCGTTTCCGAGGAAACTCACGCTCGGCATGCAAATGTGCCTTTATACCCTGTTCGTCAGGTGTCACCTGCAACTATGGCGACGAAGTCCGACGTGCCTCACTAGTCTCTTACTGGAGGCCTTACGACCAATCTCACTGGCACCCCGTGTGATGATATCGGACATCCCAGCACCTTTCTTCTACATTAGCCAATTCTTCCTTGAAATAAGCTACATCCGCACCGCACTACTACCCACACGCTTGATGATAACGAGGGCGATATATGCTGCCATGCAAATGAACAGGACGCCGAATGTGATTGAAAGCAAACACCCCACTACAAAGTGGCGCACTGTGTGGCACGCAGTGAATGCTATCACCCTTGATAGTGACGTGCAGTCTGCATGGAACGTAACTGTTAATGGGAAACAGTTGTGCCAGACCCGCCTACATCACATCCACCTCGCCGATTCACCCTTGTGCGCCAGATGCCAAGTGATTGACACGTATGAACATCGTTTGGAATGCGGGTCGGCAAAGTACGTTTGGTATTTGGTGCGTCAGATATTGGCTTTTCTCACACGCAATACTCCTGACTGGATAACTACCCGATCACTTCTATTACCCGATGAGATGTATTTCCAGAAAGCAAAAACGAACTCTGTGACGTGGATTAGCGGCCACGCTGTTCACTACCTGTTCGGTAATGGTGAAAAGACAGTACCCGATTTTTGGTATTACCTTAACGAACGACATTTTGCGAACGTCAAAAACCCTAAATATAGGCAATATTTTTCTAATTTTCTTTGGAGCGCATTCCATAATCCGCCTCACAGCTGGATTATTGATGAAATAAGAAGATAACCATTGCACCTCTTCCCAGTTCCTTTTCTTATGAGATTGAACAAACAACGGAAACAACACAGCAACGAGACGACAGTCATCGAAAAATTCGCAGCGGGCTAAAGTATGGAGCATCCTTTATCGTCACGGGACGACTTCCTATTATTCTGCTTTCCTTTCATCCATTCGTATAAAAATAAAATAAAATAAAATAAAAATAAAAATCAAGCAGAAAAACAAACCTTCCAAAATCCTTTTTCCTTTCTTTAAAATAAATAGGTAAATAAAGTAGACATTGAAAAAAACAAAAAATAAATAAAAAAGAAGAAAACTAAAAAAGTGGTAAAGAGCAAGACTAGGAATATGAAGTTCTCAGGTTCGATCCCTGGTCAAACCCCCAAAATTTTTATGTACCATTTTACACTTATTTCACCTCGCGCAGTGTTTGTTGATGTGAAAAGTGCCGAGCTTCACTGTGGTCTGAAAGCCTCGTTAAACAGTAGGTTCCCCTATTAACTGGCTAGGTAAGACAACTCAAACGTCGGAGGAAAGCAGTGGCATATGGCCTCCAACAAGACCGTGCCTATTAATGCACTGTGGCGTCCAAACCAATCTTCCGACTGATGACTGCTTTACTTTACTATGAGTTCCAAAGTTAAATATCTCTGGGTTATTAACATTTCTGTGTTTTCACGCTGTAGCTTTGATACCAGTAAACGTAAGTAACTGTCCGAGCACTGTCACCGTTCGATTTGTCAAGGTGGTAGACGACGATGCTGTCGACCCCAGTTACAATCTTGGTCATGGCCATGTTTCAGTCGAATGCCTCTATGTGCTGGTCCTAGCGCAGCTGAGAATTGGCAACATCGTCACAAACATTTGGCAACACTGTGACAGTGCAATCACTTCCGTGTATGGTACTGAACTGACTTGCTAAATTCACTTGATATTCCCTTTCCATTTGAATGATTTGTGCTATTTAATCCTCACGTAAACTAAGACGCTGAGATTGAAAATTCAATTTTTTGGCTAAAGAAATGCTATTCTTCACGTAAGTGACAAATTTTATTATCTTTCACGATGCGTTATTAGGCTGAGCGACCAGTACCATTATAAGGGTGGCATGCTGGCAGCAGTGTGTCCGTCGCCCCGTGGTACCGCCCTTTTCTGGTGTCACAACGCTTCAATTATTCGTCAGTTCTAACCGTGGTAGAGGCCAGCATGTGCAAGCTTTCTTTTCTGATTTATTTAATGGATCTCCGAATTTCCAGAAAAAATTCTTTAACGAAATAGGAACAAAACCTTTACACATCAAGTCCTCTTGGTAGGTCGACTGAGTAAGTTGTGTTAATGGTAATAGATCTCGGCTTTATGACTGCCAAGCTGCTTCACAATACAAGCATCTCGGAAGAAATTCGAATCGACCGTCAACAATACGAATATCAGTATTGTTCTTCCCTTAAGACTCTCATGCCACGGTGATAAGTATGAAGGAAATGAACCTCTTGATTACTATAGGGCCTCTATGCTAAATTTCCACAACAGCAATTAGGAACTCTCTGCAGACATTTGCTAACAGGGGCTCTAGCAACTTACTGTTTCTCTGGGTAGGTTCTAATATGTACAATTTTGTCGCCTTAAATCCAATTGAATATTTTAAATAACACTTTTGAACAGCGTTCACTTCTCCATTAATTAATGTATGAACCTGAAAACAAGCAATTTGACTGAGTAGCTATAGAGAGCATCCATCTACCATAGGGAATCAAAGAAAGAAACCAAACACGTTACATTGCATTTACTCTCTTTGCCTTGACTAACACATATGAACCCATGATAAAAATAAATTATTTGAAGAATCTCCTGTGAAAGGAAAAAGAACAGGATGTGAGCCTTTAATTATAGCGCGCTGGATCAGAAACAATTAAATTAATTCTGTGTCACATTGACGTATTGCATACTAGTATAATAAAATACTCATCAAATAAAAAGGGTTTGGGGCCGCCGTTGCTATCGAGTGTGAAACACAAATCGTAGACAATTTTATGGATCACCACTCAACAACATTATCCTCTTAACATATGTATTATTTACAATATGATGGTTCTTTTTTTAAGTAATCCTTTTATTTCCAAAATTAAATATTCAGTGAAGCACAATAATGACAGTAACAATGAAATTATTTTTTAGGTGCTTAACAATGGAATTTCATCTCTAAATAGCCCCTGGTTTAAAATCACGAGTACACTCGTGATAGGCTTAACGTTTTTTTTTCTTCTTAAAATTACAGTAATTCTGTGCATCAGAGCACTAAAAGTGAACTGCAACACTAACCATTAAAATTTTGAGCCATTGTTTATATGTCTGCGGCTGTGTGAAATACCCTGAAGCAAGGATCAATACACGAAGCTACACCACAGTCTTTACACATGTATCTTGATTCCCTCTGTGCCTTCTTCCCTCTGGCCTCACGCACAGTACTGCACATGCTACACGTTCTTGTTAGATTCTGCTTCTTCTCGGTCAGAGGAATCGTAGATGGAAAATGACGTCCAACAAGTCGCATTGGGGTTGATTTTGCTGACGGACGGCCCACTGCTTTGGGTGAACATTCCTCCCCCTGATGTTTGGCAATGAGCTGTTCAGCGACAGCCACACGAAAGTCAAGGGCAGTGAGCTTTCCTCCACGTTTTTTGTATAGGACAAAGGCATTCCATTCTGCTAATTCCAATAGATGAAAAAATATCTTCTTTTAATACTTTTTACCCTCTTGCATGGCAATGGATTGTTTGCGATGTGCTGATCAACTTTATCCACACCCCCCATTGTGTCATTATAAGCAAATACAGCCACTGGTTTAGCAATATATTTGTTTCTTACTTTCCGTGTTTGTATTTCTGCATTGTGGATAGTGGACAGCATGCAGACGTCTCTCTTATCGTTCCATTTCAGTGCAATCAGTTCACCTCGCTGGAATGCAGCAAACCTCCCCTTTCTTCAGTTTCTTGGTCCGGAAAGAAGGCGGCATTTCTTTTCTTTTAGGATGCAAGATGCCATACATATCTGTTCTTTTTGTTAGCAGAAGGTCAGCAAGCTGGGTTGCATTAGTGTCATTACAATTTGTGACGACATTGGCAAATCCTTGTATTCTTCCTCAAATGTAGTGCCCTTGCCAACGTAAATAATTAGGGACAATACATATCCAATCCGTGACTCACACAACATGAATGTTTTTGTGCCAAACCTAGCTCTCTTGAGCAGCAAGTACTGAATCCATCCCACTCGCCCTTTATATAACAGCAGGCTTTCATCTACGGTGACATCTCTTTCTGGAACACAGCTGTTTCTAAATTTAGCCGACAGGTATCTCACAATAGGTCATACTTTATTCAGTTTGGGTTGTGGATGGCTTTCTGCATTATAGGTTGCATTGTCCAAAAAATGAAAGTTCTTCTTCAAATTGACAAACCTCTTGAATGGTAGAACCTCTCTAAAAATTGGTGTGGCTAATGTAACCCTTTTTGTCCAGTATATATGATATGTGGGTTTTTTCACAATGCTTTGTAACAGTATTACAGCAACAAATATGTACATCTCATCAATTGTTGTTGGCTTCCATGGCGGGACATTTGTTTGTGCTGCATATTTGTTGGGCTCGGTAACCAAAATTTGCACGTATCCGTGATCAATGAACTGTCTAAAATAATGCAAGACATCTTCAATACAGGGTTCACAATTAATATGAGGTTTACCTGTAAAAGGAAAATGTGGTGGAGTAGCTGACAGTGGCTTAGATGGATCTATCTCGTACCACACTCTGGCACTCGCAATGTCACACTCAGAAGAAATTGATTCATCACTTCCTTCTTCTGAACTCTTTTCATAGCTATCATCAGAACTCTCAGACCCACTAAATTCAATATCAAACTCACCTTCACTCTCCAATTTCATAAAACGTGTGGAAATAACAGGCAAACTGCAAGAACAGATTGTAGAGTCAGCGCTAGTACAACTGCCTGATGCAGAGACATCTCTTGCCAGAAATATACACTTCAGAGTTACACACCACAGTGACATCTACCGAAAATATCAAGGAACTGCCCAAACACGAGATAGAACGAGCAAATTCGGCCTTTTAAAACGTGTGCCAGTCAGAAATGATAAGCCCGAGTATACTCTGCATTTTATTATTTTGTCAGAATTAAAAAAAAAACGAGTATACTGGGGATTTTATGTTAAGCTGTTAAAGCACTTTACACCGTCGAGAGTGAGGAGTGGAGCAGACGTTGTCGGCAGAAGGTGAGTCAGGGCGGTGCCTCAGCCCCCGCCGGTAGGCAGCAAATGAGTCCCAGAGAACTCAGATGCATGCGATGTTCAGAGGCAGATGGTCGGCCAAGAAACGTCTCGCTAAAATATTGTTAAACTAAACTGTTATTACCAATGCGACAGAAAGCAAAATATACTGTTGATTCACTTGAATTACATTCATAGCTTCAGCACCGAGATGAAAGGGCGATAAAAATTTTGTCGCCGTGTGCCTTCGGTTACCAGACGTCGTGTTAGCTAGTCCCGCGTTTTACCTCAAGACTATGGTCATAGTCACTGGTGATGTACGCAGACAGCTGTCAAGATTTCCTTCGAGAAGCGCCTCAGTCTACAATGTTGCCAGATCGAGCATATAACCGGACATAAAATTCTGAGGGGAGCATGACTGTATTGTCCACCTTAAGTGAACGACTCGGCGGTCAATGTTTTTGTCTAAGACTGTATATACAACACATATTGCACGCTCAAGACCCAGAATAATTTACAAAAAATCCGTTTATGAGATCAATATTAATTATAGCGTTCGAAGTATTCATAGTATTGTATACGTGTGTGTAAACGCCTTCCAATGCCCACTCAAGGAAGACAAGGATACACAGTCTAGCTTCAGTATTATAAATACGCCTCAGTTTGTGGATGAACTCAGACTTAGGTTGATTGTCATTTTGAATATTTAGCAGTACTGTACCCATTGGTGTTAAAATCGTTTTCAACCAATGATTCCCACAGCCAAACGAAAACTACTTGTGATACCTCTTGGACAAAATACTTACGCAGTGCTATCAGACGAAAAGATCTATCTGACACAAACTGTGGGAAGTCTTTTTTTACAACCTTCGTATCTGCATAAAGGGCTTTTGCTGTTTGAGAGATCTGTGAACGTTGCTGCATCCTTATGCAGCATCCTTAAGAAGAAACTAAATTCCTTCAGTTACCACTATGTTTAAAGAAATCGTCTTAACGGCACTAAATCGTGGTTTGAGAATCGTTTACCGGCCGTACTCTGCCGCATTTCGCTGTTTGGAAGGCAGAAAGCTTACTGACAAATATCACAGAAGGAGAAGGGGGACGAAACGTCTCCCACTGGAAGGTCATGTTGTTTTATTTAACTGATTACAAAATCAGGTAAAACGAATACTTTTACAGTGTACTTATGGAGCCCAAGGAGTGAACTGCCCATTTTCTGGTGAGAAAGAGCAATGGCAAACAGTCTTCGCTACATTACGTTACTTAAACTGGCGTCACTTTGAGCTATAATTAACGGTCTGCGACTAAGTGTGGGGTCAATGAGTCGGATGCGGGTTTTGAAACTGTGGCATACATTATAGAAGCGAATATTAAATTTGAACTAATATTGCGAAAAGTTTGAACTTGCATAGCTTAGAATGTAAGTCTTTCTGTTTATTGCAAAGGAAAACAATTGACTATCTGAAACATTCTCTGTCATACACAACTTGAAACAGGTCACGTCGACCAAATCATATGGAGAACTGACAGCGACGTATATCGGAAGGCAGTAAGATCCCTTCGCTTTTGGTTTGGCAGTATTCGACAGCTATTTCTAGGCACAAGTAAATGAAGAAAGTCAGCGCGTTTTGTTATCAAGTAACGTCTTCATCAGTTACTTTAGTTTTAATGTAATCTACGAGTAATTGCTGATTTTTGATATTAACATGAAAAGGATTCCGTAGACAGGGAAAGAACCTGTTCTTGGGCAACTGCTTCTATAATCACCAAAAGGCATTAAAAGATCTTCAAGCACAAGTGTTCCAGCAGCGGTATGAAGAAAATGATAGTAATAATGATGGTAATAATCGAATTTTCCGGTAACTTCACACTTCACACTGGATTTTCTCGAACTAAGACATTTCCTAAATTAGTGAAAATTTCAAAATGGCTTCACATTGAGGCTATGATGCCTAGAGAAGTCTTTACATCCTGCTGACATGAGAATAGCAGAATCTCCGCGTCAGAAGCTTGCTTCTACTTAACCATTTAATAGACTCGCATTTTGTAAGCTAAGCACATATTCCTTTACAGCACACTCCTTGGGCTGGGAAATGTGGCCACAATGGTCTGGTGGAACGAACTATCACAGGTGCAACGCGTGGGTTCAGGCTTTTACTTTTGAGACGCACAAACAGATTTACTTTACCTCTGGTAACCTCAAGAGAAAGACGATATAATCCAGAATCCGCATTAAACGTCACGTTCCTTCATTACCAACTGGGCAGAGGCTGTTTACGTTGGGAAATGACATAGGCGGATATCATGATAAACAGAAATACTGTCGCCAGTAAACTTACATTAGAAAATTTTATTTTGTTTCATGAACCGATAGCCATTTAAAGGAACAGGGCTCTTATTTTATTTGTACTTGATTGAACTAGAGACGTTGAAAAATTTGGTGCTGGACTGTGATTCGAATTCGTATCTCCTCTTTTGAGGATCTGAATCTCTCGGAACAGTATAGTTCAATAATTTCGTTCCTTTTCCCAAGACTGCACTCTTCCGTAGATCTTCTCCAAAGGTAAATATGTGGCTCCGAATACTGATCCAGTACAAAAATAATCATAATTTCATTTTCACGTGCAGACCAGCCTGCTAGTGAAAATTAATGTGCATTTTTAATGTCTGTTCATGTGTTTTCAACAATCGCTATAGGCGTCGTTATTTCTGGTCAAACACGCACAACTCTTACTGTTGATGATTAAGCAATTGATACTTAATCTACATTCGTGGATGATAAAGAAGGACGGTAGGTCTGCGGTTCGATTGTCGCTCAGGCACAAAAATTTGTATCCTTATTTTAGATTCAAAAACCTAGCAGCTGGTAAGAAAAACCGATAAATAAGATTTCATTTTACTTAATTAACAATCCGATTTTGAGTTGGGTTCGTATCTCCATCACAGAACTTCTCATCATGCGCTTCATCTTAAAAAGCATGCACACTTTTTACTTCTGAATGGAAGTATATTAGACATCTTTCGTGGTTAGTTAACAGGGACGAAAGAGTCTCGATTGGAGTCCCGGTTTATTACAAAAACAGTTGTCTTTTATTTCCAAGCTTAGGTTTGGTTACTGATATCGGCGAAAATTTCGGTAATTCCTCACTCTTCATGGCCAGTCAGCAATATGATGAGATTAAATTAGATTAGATCTGATTAGATTAATACTTGTTCCACAGATCATGAATACAACATTTCGTAATGATGTGGAATGTGTCATTTTTATGAAAGGTTTCTTTACATACCATGTTTCAATTTCTTTACAACTACTTTTTACTCTCTCTCATTCTTTTTTATATTTCTGTCTCTCTCTCTCTCTCTCTCTCTCTCTCTCTCTCTCTCTTGTCACACACACACACACACACACACACACATTCTTTCTTTAATTTTATTTGTTAGTTGTGCTCGACTGTCGGCCAGCCACGAAAATGACCGTGAATGAATTTCTTAGTTTTGACTACACTTATGAAAGGAATATAAAAACAACTATTAGAGTTACTGATTTATGATGCTTAGTTTGCAGTCAGTTCTGAGTATTATTAGTAACTCTACTCCAGTCCCTAAAACTAGTTACAGAAATGCGAATCAGATGCATTACGTATCTTTGAGACGCCAGCTATGGTCACTTACCAGCTCGCTGGAGCCACACATCTGTTCGTCCTCTTTCTGTTGGTACTGTAACTGAGATTTGTCAACAAGGCAATGTATGTTTGGCAACTCTGTGATCGACGAGTTACTTACTGGCGTGCACAGAATTAATCCTCAAAGTTCACTTTAGTTTTCCGGTAATTTCCATTGAATAATCTGAGTTACTATTATTTGAGGTGCAACAAAACATTGTAAATTTGCGGTTTTCAGTCCACGAAAGTCATAGTACTCTGAAATCGCAACTAATATCGTCCTTCAAATAGCGGTTTACGAGTTCTAGCCACTATTCGCCTCGTAAGAGGAAGTGAAGGCACATATTTCTTTGCTAGTTCTGTGGTAATGTACTGACCTGAGAAAAACTCTCTGTTATGCTTCCCGGTTCTAGTCACACTGACTGTGAAGTTTTTATCCCTCCTGTGAAAGATCTACAAGCAGTCAGATCAAGCATCGATAAGGAAATCGTAAGAAAATACTTTCGGCTCATAGTGCAATGGTGAAAAACATACAATGCTGCACAACAGGTAACGCCTCATTTCACTACTGCGGAGCAAATTTTCGGTTTACAGGATTACATATCTTTGTTTATGAAATGTCACAGTGCGCAGTTTTCGTAAGGCTTCTTTTAGTGTTGTTAAAACAATAGTACACCTGAGAGACAAATTAATCGTCAACTATATATGCGAATTCGCTGATGTTACCTATAACTGTCTGACAATACACATGCAGTTTATTGATTACATGCATAAAGAAAACTTGTTCTGAGTTAAGGCTGTCAAACAAGATTTGAAGAAGAATAAAATTCTACTACCACACGACAGCTAATGCAGGAAATACTTTTCTGACGTATTTTGGCACGATGCGCTCTCCCCATACTTAATACAAAAGTTTGGAGTTGCATCTGCTGCCTGGCCGTCTATTAAACCTGAAAAGAACAAAATGTCGCAGAAGTAGCCCTATATCCAAATGTTGCTATTTTGGGTTTAAAAGTGAAGGGAATTATGTTCTAAGTTCCATTAGATTGATAACCTCAGCAGACAGCAGAATTGCGTTTTAAGAGATGCATCAGTGAATGTATTCAAACTCGCGACACTTACCATGACGCTACTAGATGACACATAGCTACAGCAGTTACAGAATTCAACAACAATTCCTCCAGAACTTCTGCATTCCTCAGTGCTGTGAGATAATGCATATGGACGGATCTAGACTTCTAAGAGTCAGACAGTTACACCTTTTCTGTTGCACTGCACGACGTGTTCGACAAACAGATGGCGTAGTAGAGTAGCTCAAGTGGAAAGGAACACTTCCCATTTAAATTTCTGCATTCTATAGTTCAAATGGTTCAAATGGCTCTGAGCACTATGGGACTTAACATCTGTGGTCATCAGTCCCCTAGAACGTATAACTACTTAAACCTAACTAACCTAAGAACATCACACACATCCATACCCGAGGCAGGATTCGAACCTCCGACCGTAGCAGTCCCGCGGTTCCGGACTGAGCGCCATAACCGCTAGACCACTGCGGCCGGCCATTCTACAGTGATGGCAGATCTGTGCAGGTGGCAGTTACATGATTTTATTTCGGCGATTACAAGATAGAGTCGAATGTATGCACTGGGTAGCCGAGACAGCTGGTTCATGGTGATTTGGTCAACCGAGTAAATGAATGTACTGAACATGCTGGAAACCACTACAGGGAACCTGTGTGTCAGAATTCTAATCCAGTGTGGCGCAACGACGTTACGATAGAAAAATGAGTGACTGAGAAGAGGATTTGGCGGTCTGTTGGATTGATGATAGGTTCATATATTTGGGTCTGGGTTTGATTCCAACTACTGCCAATTATTTTTGACAGGGAGAGAGAGATCCTAGCCTCTTCTGCCAACGCCAAGTGAAGAAGGTGTAATGGCATTGTGGTCTGAAATTCACATGAAACATGATATTCCTTCTCTACCAAGTAGACGTTAGGTTGAACCACAATAGAGCCAGGAGTGGTGACATGTAGGGACTCTTATCACCAGTAACCTTTCTTATAATAGTTATTTATTTCTAGTTACGAAACAAATGCTATGTAGGGTCACAGGACGCTTATTCCATCTTTTATTTGAGCTTCTGTACGTCGATAAAATTGGTTCTGAACTGGGACTGCAATTCAGACCGCCCTCAATGCGGAATTTGACTTCTTCGTGACAATACAGCTCGACTACAATTTGTTGTTTGTTCAAAACTGTAAATTCTTCAGCATCTCCACATATTGCGCATGAATGGGTTTGAATCCTGGCCCAGCACTAAAGTTTTCATTATGTATTATCAAGCTCTAAAATGAGAACACCTATCTGCTGATGGATATTAATTTTTACTTTTAATGTATTTTCATTCGTTGTCAACACTAACGACATCTGACGTTTTTGACTCCTAGAACTATTTGCGAGAACACTGTAAGTTCAAGGATGTGATTCTGAGCTGCTGGTGTAGAAAAATTCGGTAGCTGACGTTTCTTTGTGTGTAATCAACAACGATATGTCACAGTTGATTATGTTTTGATAACAATACGAATAGGTTCTGGGTTCGAATCCCTGTCCAACACAAAGCTTTACCTCACGGAATTTTAAGTAAGTCACTTGTGAAGAAGCAATATTAATATTTAACATCTCTCGTAAATTCGTTAACACGAACAACAGTTGATGGGTGGAATTCGAGTACGTTAAAAATGATTTCGTTTTGTAATTTTAAGTTGATATTTCCTAACTGATACTATCTAAAATCGAGGTTAGTTTACGTCAGTCACGAAATCTTTGCTTAGTCTGCATGACCTGAGTTTGAATCCATATGCAGAACGAGACGGTTCGTCGTGTCATTTGAAGTTCATACATATTCCCAACTAGCTGCTCGTGAATACCTTAAATTTTTAATATCATTTTCTGTTAAATAATAAGTACGGTATGTTACTTTGAAGAAGAAATCATGACTACGACGAACTTACTACGTGCATTACCTATATGACGTAATAATAAGAGTGGTAACATTTCAGGTATGTCATTTATTGTAATACATCTGAGCTTACAAGCCTTTAAGGACAGTCTTATCTGCGATAAGGTGTTCCCTGATATTTGTAGTATCGTGGTATTACTTTACATCTTGAGTTATTGCGACACAGAGCAGTGTTTTCTAGTGGTGACTTGGAACCATTTTCAATAGTCCAACGACTATACCGAGGAGCGATTAGAGGACCTGCTAGACAGCTGCGATATGCGGGTTGCATGCTAATCAGGTGATATGCAATTCAGGTCGTTCGGATACTTTTGAGCACAACTGTACATCCCCTACCATTATTAAATTTGACATTTTAATTCTGTATTTTTACTAATCTTGAAAGTTTAAAATTGCTATCCTAAAAAAATTATCCTAATGTGACTTAGCCTGTTTTCCTTTGGGCTGTTCATCTCTGTGCTATTTTGCTGTGGGCAGTAACGACGTTTCAATGCCAGGCCCCAGGCTTGTGTTTTGGACGGCTGTTAACTCGCTGAGTAATTCCGGCACTTGTGGCACTTTGTTGGTAAGGTGAGCTGGTATAAGTTTCTGATGGCTCTCTGGCTGTTTTATTACGAGAGATACTTTTAGACCCGTTAATTGTTTTAAAATCACGTCAGATCAAATGACGGCTAGCGACCAATTTATCTCTCCTACAGTGTAATCTGTTTAATATTTGACAGGTCTAGCTCCCGACACAAGCTTGCCGGTTTTTCTTGATTAGACTCTTTTTGTCACTGAAAAGTCTAGTTGCCACTTTACATTCCGCATATTGAAATTACATTAATATTTGAAGGGGCTAGACCCCTGCATCTATTTTCTGATTTTTCTGTATTAATTGTTAATTAAAAGGGGATTGCGCCAGTTTTATCTCCTTTAATTGAAATTAGTTTAATATTTGAAGGGACTAGTACCTGACATCCTCATGTAAAGTTCCTCTAACACCTTTCAGGGACCCGTGTCCGTTTACCGTTTGCTATGTTCAAACAGTTTTTGACACTTTCAGGAGGTAGATGCCGACCATTATTAATTATGTTTCTTGTCTTGGGTTTCAGTGTAAGAAAGATCGAAACTTGTCTTTGGTTCAAAAATGGTTCCAATGGCTTTGAGCACTATGGTACTTAACTTCTGAGGTCATCAGTCCCCTAGAACGTAGAACTACTTAAACCTAAGTAACCTAAAGACATCACACACATCCATGCCCGAGGCAGGATTCGAACCTGCGACGGTAGTGGTCGCGCGGCTCCAGACTGTAGCGCCTAGAACCACTCGGCCACTCTGGCCGGCCCTCCACTGCAAAACGAACTCCCAAGCTTTAGTCATCACTAATCATATTGGATATTTCATAAATGGTATACTTTCAGACGTGATTGAAACCAATGAATCTGCCACTTCGCAGTTCTTAGAAATAATAAACGTGAACAAGTGCACGATACAAAGACAGAGGCAGAATGCGGCGCACCAGATGCGACAGGCTGGCCTCACGAGTAACCACGGCATCCTCCGTCGCAGTCCCCAGAAGTAAACCCACTGACTGCTGGGCTGGCAGGGTACTGCGCGTGTGTAGGTGGGACAGCAGTGTCTGAAGCCGTACTGAGAAGGAGGCAACCAAGTCTGGTCGCTACTGGCAGCTGTGGCGTATACATGACTTGCATTTGGCCGTGCTGATATGAGTTACATGTTAACGAATGACCTTAGTTCGATCTTTGTACCATGTATTGAAGAAGTCAAGGAGTGTTTGTATTATTTGTCAAAGTATGTAGAAAATCGTTCTATAGCATCATAAACACACATGACACAACTACTGATCTAAGTTACTGTTAGAGTGCACTAGTGTATCTCGCGTCCGTCGGCCGTCGTAATTTAATATATTATTATTATTATTATTATTATTGATTGTTGCCGACTTACGTGGTGGGCCTTAATAAAAATTATATTTCATTCAATTTTGATTTACGATTAAATGCTTTTGTGGAGTTCTCCTTTTTAACAATATTAATCTTAAATTATTTGTTACGTTGATGAACGTTAGACTCGCTGAATCTTAAAACATGAGAATATAAGCTGAACAATGTAATAAACTTTTCCTATTAATTTCCTCGGCTAGTCAGCTCACTTTAAAACAAAAGATCTTTAGTTATTAATTACAATTACGGCCCACACACGCGCGAGAGTATGTTTTCTTACCTCCGTTAACCATTGTATTGTAGTCGGAGTCCTGGCTCTGGCTCGCGGCTATAGTACTGAAAATGAGAATCTTAAAGCTACGCATTTTCTGCAACGTCGGGCGGCTGTGGAGAAAAATGAATATTATGTTAATAGCGGGCGAGTTTTTCGCTTCCACAAATTTTTTATAAGTTAATATCGCCACGTAATGGCGCCGTTGGCTGCATCGGCCGCTGCGATTGTTGAACTGTAAATTACTTGAATGCAGGTTAATTCAAGGAAGGCGGACATGAAATTGGGATCACCTCTTACAAATTAAAAGTGCACAATAATATTAAATAAATATATTATATGCTTAATTATTACAAATATGCTTACATTTGCCAGCACACGAAAGATGTCCGTCTACACACAACCAAGACAAGAGAAGAAGTGAAGACGACTAAAAAAATTAACAAAAGAGCGTATTTTGTCGTCTCTTTAGAACATTTTGTTACATTTCTTTGCACTCGAAACTTACACAGAGAAATTATTATTTTACCGGTACATTAATTATATATATATATATATATATATATATATATATATATATATATATATATATGGTATACTTTCAGACGTGATTGAAACCAATGAATCTGCCACTTCGCAGTTCTTAGAAATAATAAACGTGAACAATGCCGGAATTACTCAGCGAGTTAACAGCCGTCCAAAACACAAGCCTGGGGCCTGGCATGGAAACGTCGTTACTGCCCACAGCAAAATAGCACAGAGGTGAACAGCCCAAAGGAAAACAGGCTAAGTCACATTAGGATAATTTTTTTAGGATAGCAATTTTAATCTTTCAAGATTAGTAAAAATACAGAATTAAAATGTCAAATTTGATAATGGTAGGGAATGTACAATTTTTAAATGTCTCTTCTTTATAAATACCGTTTTTTAAGCCTTTTCGTAATATAGCACTGGGGACGCTATATTGCCCCCCGAAATGTTTATGTCATAAAAAATGACATAAATATTTCCTATTTCATGCCCACAGCGCCAAACGCAAATTTTTCTTTCACAGTCTACATGTGTCACATCGTATATTTTAGTCATTGTGCTTAATGATGTTTCTTGCACACAATGTAATACAGATGAAGTTATTTACGTAACAATATAATACACAATTGGTTACGTATACAGTCATGTACAAAAGAAAAGGACATACAATTAGTTTGACAGTTATGTTGATACATTCATTTTGGCTGATTCTTTTTGGGGTTGCAGCTTCTGCAGTGTTCAAAGGTATACAATCACGAGTTAGTCTGTAATTTTAGCAGTCCCAGGGGTGTCAACTGTTCGCTCCCCATTTGGCGCGGCCGTAGGGAAACCCTGGAGAAAACTTCGGCGGAGCGACAGACTAACTGCTTTGGTTACTTTCACTTAATTGTTTCTGGAATGTCGTTGGAGTACAGGATGTGCATACGTTACGAACAATTTTTCGTTGCACTATGCAAAGAAATGAGGTCGTTATAACAATTTATACATCGTCGTTATTGATTGCGGTGTCGTTGATGATCTACGCCGCGACGTTTGCTCGCGACGGCGCCGGTTGGTGTGTTCGGTGCTCGGCGTTCGCGGCGGCTGCGGAGAGGTCAACGCCCGCTCGACGCCAGCGTGTCCCTCGCCGTCGCTGAACGTCAGAATCATCTGTTCGGCTGCACGGTTGGCGATGCGCTTCTGTCTCGGCCGGGCGTGGCGGAGTGGGATGATATCCGCCCCCCGCGCTTGTTGGCAGGAGTCAGCTCCGCTACGCATATCCAACGTGGTTCATGAAACATACACGCAACAAACGTAATATTCCCCTCCCGCTGCAGATAGTTACGCTAGTGGGAAAGAAGCATTTATTAGTGCGGCAGTTGTTAAGTTTTCGCCAGTTTCCTAGTGTCAAGCCAGCATTGTCCTGCAGAATACATGACACGGATCTTCTCCCGTGAATGCAGTTTTGATGCGATACTGTTCCCATTACACGTCAGTTTTTGTCTTGATAAAATTATTTATGTTTTCGCCGCATTCGCGGGCACTGGTGATTGTCCGAATACGAGCTTAGCACAAACATTCGCCGTTCCCGCGGTCGCTGTTTATAACAGCCCACGCATCGCATTCCAATCTCCCATTATTGTACTCACTGAAATTACAGTCTGTCTCAAAAATATTCACTGTGGGTTCACTGTACGTTAACAGTTCACATTTATAAGTAAATACACAGTTTTTCGTGAGTAATGTTGGCGTTTGGCGTCTTCACCGCCGTTGAACGTTCAGTACTAGCACTTCACTGTTCTTATCACAGTTTCACCTTCACAGTTTTTCACACTGCTTAAGGTAACAGTTTCGATTAGTTCACAAACACTAATGTATTTCATTCAGTCTGAACTGGGTTTTGGCTAGTGCTGGATTTTGCCAGCCTCTGGCACTAACTACCTCTTTCCATTTTCCACTTACAGGGTCGTACTTGCCTTCAGACTATTGTATTTCCGTCTCATCTGAGGTAAGTCCCCATGTCATGTCTGCCTACTCATTGCGTACTTGCCCTCCAGAGCCGGGCTCGACTTTACAAAACTTTGCCTCTCGCATTATTTTACACATTTTGTAATCTAGGCCTAGCGTGTCAGTTCCTAGATTAGTATTAGATTTGAGACTTTTGTTTACACCATAAATTCGTGCAAATCTCTGCCTCAGCAGATGGCAATATATTTTAACAGTGCTTAGCGATAGTCGCGTTTACTGATTTGCTTTTTACCTTGTCCACAACACAAGAGGTACCTTGGGTGATGTACGCCCTGCACTCATACTGTTAAGTAAATTATGATTGAGAATACTTCAGGATCGGTATAGACATAAATACATGAAACAACATATACACTATAATATTGAATTTTCATAAGTTTCATTACTACTACAGTTCAAAAATATTCATGACACACTAATAAAAAATTCTTTCATCATTACACGCGGTTGAATTTCTTTTTTTTAATATTTTTAAAGCATTTTTAAAAATGAAATTTGTAAAGTATTCTATGCTCATTTTTCTTTCAAAATGCAATTACTTAAAAATACTGTTATTCCTTAACATCTACAAAATTGAATCACACTAATCTTCTGTGCCTCATTGTCTTTAAATGTTACGCTAAAATCTGAACATTTACACACAGAAAAAAATACACTCTAAACTTAACCTGCTACTCACATATGTAAACGTTGCTCTACTGACCGAACTTCTTTAAGTCTTTGTAAGGATAGAGTCCTCTGATCTCTTCCGATTCTACGTCAACCAACAAATAACTACATCCATGTGGTATGTCTATGATTTTGTAGGGCCCGGCATACACCGGTTGCCATTTCTTATTCTTTTTCGCTAACAGAGATGACTTGGGATGAGTCCTTATTAGTGCCAAGTCACCTGGTTGTTACACTGTTAATTTCTTTATCTTCTTGTCATGCTTCTCCTTTCGGCGCTCCGCGCACCTCGTTAAATTGTTTAAAGTCTCAGCTATAATCTGTGCGTGAGGTAAAACTTGTCGTGGTATAGTCGGTAATGGTGACAGCCTGCTGTCGGTTTCGTTCTTTCCCAACATGACTTCTAGTGGAGTATAACCGGTGGCTGAATGTGGCAATCTATTGTGGAGTTCCTCAAAAGTCGAAACGTATTTTGCCAACTTGGTGTGGCGATTCGGAATGTAAGTTCTCATGAAGCTGTTCAAGTCTTTAAAAGTACACTCTACAAGACTGCTCTCAGGGTGAAACCGATCTACAAAAATGTGTTTAATACCTAGGAACAACAGGGTGCAATTCACTTACAGTGGGCAGATTTGTAGGTTTCGTCCTTTGACAAAATACACAAGTCCTTACAACATTCTGAATTATTCTCTTCATATTCTTAAAATGACATTGTCTTGCGAGAAGTGCTCTACATTTTTCAATGCCCACGTGTCCCCACGAAAGGTGCACGTGTCACATTAAATCACTGATACATACTTCCGGTACACAGATACACCACAAGTCCTTGTTAACATCCTTCCGGTAATATAATACCCCATTTTGCACAGAATAATGGCTACCTATCTAATTTCCACCCGAAGCTAGGAGTTCTTGTTTGATTTTTCCCAAGGCGGGATCTCCGTCGTGTAACCTAGGCAGTTGCTTGCACGCCTGCAGGAACTTTTTGCAAGAAGTAGTGTCTCATGACTAAAATTTTTTACTCTGTTGCCAGTTCTAGTATTGTTGTTAGCTCAGGCAGACCCTGCGGCAACCGTCACAAAGCATCAGGTACTACGTTGTCACAACCTTTTATATACATTATTTGAAATAGATATTCCTGCAGAGCTAGCACCCACCTAGTCAACCTGTCGTGCATTAACTTGCATGTCAGCAAAAAACTTAAGCCCTGATGATCATAGAAAATTTTTACATTTTTTCCGTGCACATAATATCTGAACTTCTTCACGGCCCATACTACTGTTAGTGTTTCGAGTTCTGTGACTGTATATGATCGTTCACGACTTGACAACACTCGACTTGCGAAACCGATTATTCTTACGTTCTTGTTTCCACCTTCCTCATCAATTTGGGATAAAGAAGCGCCTAGTCCAACAGTGGAAGCGTCTGTAGCAAGGCAAAATTCTTTTGACATGTCAGGATGTGACAGTAGATTAGCATTTAGAAGGGCTTGTCGTATTTGCTCAAATGACTGCTGACACAGTTCATTTCATATCAAGGGAGTATTCTTTCTCAACAAGTTTAACATGGTATTATCATTTAAAAGCTGGTCAGGTATGTATCGTCTGAAAAATGACACTAGACCCAGAAATGCCTTTAACTGTTTCTTGGTTCTAAGAGGGGGGAAGTTCTCAATTGCTGCCAGTTTCTTCAGATCGGGCACAATACTTGTAGGTGATATTACATGACCAAGAAATTTTATTCTCTCCCTGCCAAATTTGCGAGGTTTGCGGTTACGCCCACCTCAGAAAATCTTTTTAGTACGCATCTCAGCGTGTCCATGTGGCTTTCCCAATCGGGACTAGCTATTAATAAATCATCGACATACAACGTTACTCGGTCCAACAAATCTGGTCCTAATACTGCATCGAGCGCTGCAATGAAGACACCTGCACTAACATTTAATCCAAATGGTAAAAACTTTAAATTGGTAACTTCTGCCAGCAAACACAGTGTACTTTCTTGATGTTTCAGTTAGTGGGATTTGCCAATACGACGAACGCATATCGACAGAGATCAGATATTTAACTCCATAAAACTTCTGTATCTGTTCATCCAGGCTTTCTGGTCGCGTTCTGACAGGTACAATTATTTTGTTAATATCGCGCGCATCAAGCACAAGACGAATACTTTCGCTACTGCCACGAGCGGACTGCTGTACGGGGAGAGAGTATCCAGAAACAGGACTTCCATAAGCTCCTTGTTTTTGAGAGATAAGTGCTTCGGAAGATCTTCGGTCCGGTTCTGGACGCAGATACAGGGGAATGGAGGGTCAGATACAACCAAGAGCTTGAGGAACTACACCAGCAGCCCAACACAGCAGGAACTGTCAAAGCCAAACGAATGCAGTGGGCCGGCCATGTGGCCCGGATGGAGGATCACAGATGGCCTCGGAAGCTCATGGATTTCAAACCTACAGGAAAGAGACCGCCAGAGAGACCCAAGAAGCGTTGGAGGGATGGACTCCACGAAGATTTAAAACAAATGCCAATAGATGTGGACGAATGGCGGATAGCAGCAACGGACAGAATACAGTGGAGGAGGAAACTTGTAGATGCGTGCGGTCCACTGGGCCTGATCACGTAGTAGTAGTAGTAGTAGTAGTGTCTTGTACTTAAGTCAGAATATAAATTCATTACCTGTATTCCTTCGAATCTAGACTGAAAGCTCCGGTAATATTTACCGTGCACTTCCCGTGTCCTCAACAATGGCAAAATAACACGTCTACCCTCATTCATAAGGCTTACTTCTCCGCACAAGAGGTCGATTTTTGCGTCCCTCTGGCGTAAAAATTCCATCCCCAGGATGCAAGCAACACCTAATCCCTTAACTACTAGGAACGAGCTTTTCATTGCTTCATTTCCTACCGTAAACTCGACCTGCACCTGGTGCTTTATGATATGAGATTGTGCACCTATTGCACCTGTAACACGACAATTCTCCACTGGCAATACTGGTATTCTATTATTGTGACTAAAGTACTTGTAAAAATTTGCACTCATGACATTGGTTGACGCACCGGTATCGACTATTATCTGTATTGGTGCTTCGTACATATCTGCTTGCAATATAGCCTGTACAACACTTTTGTCGGTTCGGTTACACTTCTGCGGTATTCCTACAAGTTCCTCTTCTGTTGTTATTCCCTCATTGTGTCTGCATACAAAGTTTATGGCTGTCATCCGTGAATGTGCCGTCACTACACCTTCCTGGAGCCAACAACGAAGAGCGTATTGTGGCTTTTTTTTATTGAGTTTAATGGATGAGCATTAGTGGGTTGACATTTGTCTGTCACTTCCACTAACCTCACATTGTGGTTCTGGTTGTTGTTGTTGCTACTGTTGGGTTGGCCGCCCTGCCTCCCCGATGGCGTATTTTGATATTGTGTATGGCTCTGGTTTGGCGGTGGTCGGTTGTAACTTCCTGACATGTTCTGTGATGGACCTGGGTTGGCGTTCCATTGTGGCGCTGTGTTTTGTTGCCACTGTGGTGTCGGTTCATTACTACCACGCCACTGGTTTCGGTTGTTCCGCCATTGCGGATTGCCGTTACCATTATATCCATTAGTCATGCGTCCATCATGATGTCTCTTCCGATTTTGACGATTATAACCGTTGCCGTTATAACCATTGCCATTGTTTGTGCCTCGATTCTGTTGCCGGTGCTCTTGCCTATTCCCGTTACCATTTGGTACTAAGTTACTACCGTTACTGTGGCTGCCATTGTAATCGGCTTTTTGTTGATTACAGCCTGCATGGTTCCACTTGTTTTCGGTTTTCATGTCATCGATCAATAAGTCAACAGAATCCACTATTTCCATGAATTGTTCTATATCATATTCCGGCACATTGATAAAATATCTTTTAATTTCGCTGGACAACTTCATTTTTATTAATCTGATTATGTCACGATCGGACATGGGCTCGTCCGAGTACCTGGTTTTGTTTATATACTTTTCAAAATATTTGCATAACAGGATTGTACATTTCTGGACTGTACAACTCCTTGCGTAGTCTTTCTTGGACGCTATCGGACCAGAATTTTTGCAAGAAAGAACTTTCAAACTGTTGCATCGTTAGACTTTGCTGTAAATAAGGCGATGCAAGGGGCAATTTCTTACAGTTTTGCTGTGACATGGGGTAATCTATTACAAATTTGCTGAAACGTAGCAATACATGAGGCAATTTGTTATAATTGTCCATTGGGAGATACAGTTGATTCCTTTGTTTGAGGCTTACTAACACATTTAAGTGACTTTGATATTGGTTTTAGTTGATAAGTTTTGGCAACTTATTCACACGATTTAGCTGTGGGAATATAATGTTTACTTGCATAGAAACATCAACATATTCCCACTCACAATGCACTTTAACCTCTGAGTCAGAGCATGTGCCATGTGTGCTTTGTATTCTTCTAGGAAACAGTTCTACGTATTTTGATAAATAACATATACAACTATTGCTTTCTTTAATCTGTGGTACAAAAGTCGGCATGAAATCGTTGATAAACATGCATGGTATATCACTGATGCCAACATATCAGCCAAAAGTACTGTGAAGAATAATACAGACAAATACACGTGGAAATATCGAATTTTAGGATCCATTGTGACTGGTAAAAGTGCTTCAGTGATCAAAATGTTCACGTTAAAAATTTTATTTATCCGTCAAGTATATCAGCATTTCCTTTCATAACTTCGTTTCTTTACACGTCATAATACTGCAGTGCAAAGTTACACTTCGGTGCTATGCAAATACGTAGTTTTACCGTTAAAGTGCATTAAAAGTCTTGACATGAGACGGTAATCTTCTCCCCTAAAATGATGTTTCATCAGCTTTATTTTTGCCCACAGTCTCTTGTATACCTAACAAAAGCTATGAGCTGCGAGCTTAGCAATTTATTTTAGTACATCACGTGTTATATCACAGTTATGTATGTAGATGTATTATTACTGTTCAGTTACTTTGAGAATACGCGTTTAGGGTTTTAGGCCTCAGGTGGGCGTTACACGATCCTATCATTTGGTCATGTTGGGTGTTTGCATATTGTATTGGGAACATGATAAAACTTCCTTTGTAGTAAGTGATACAAGGCAATAGATATCACGTCACAAAGTATCATTCCTGTGGTAGCGTCTGTATTTAAGTACCACAAAAATATAATGGTGACGGTTAGACACGTTACCGCATGTATGTTAAAGTTCTAAAGCAATACAAACAATATTAGCGTTCAGTAACATCGATTACATTTAAGCGTAAAACTTCCATCCCCTCCCCCTCTATTAGAGTGCTTAACAATATGTCAGGGGATGAACATTCGATCTTTGTACAGAGAGTTCATTGCCTCAGGTAGATCTAAAATAGCAATGCCAAAGTCCTTTCGTAATTTCTTAATTACCACAGATAATTAAGGAGATGTGTACAATAACCAATTTTGCTATTTAATCAGCTATAGTGAAATGTGCATTTCCTTAAATAATAAATATATTTTAGACACTGAAGTACTGTAAGGTACACCAATATTATCAATATCTTAACACAGTGCATTAAAAAATACAGGTAATACTTAATTTGGAAAATTGTTGGCTATTAGAAGGTACAGAGAACAAGGAGAGCGACTGGCAGTTTCGTTTTTAAGGCAAGTTTAGTACTGTACTCTCACTGGCTGTTTCGGTTTTCATGGCTGGTAAATTACTTGCGTGAGACTGGAGCGCTGAGACATTATGAAATGACAGAAACAGGCACGGCTTAGGCAGGGACATGACCTCCACCTGCCACAGTCGGAGTCTCTACCTACCATCTTCGGAGGAAGGAATGGCGTGCACACTTGACCCTTAAACCCCTTACATTCCTACTGATGAAGAGTGCAGGTGAGGCGTACGCAGGCAACCTCACTTTAATTTTAAACGATTGGCAAGCTGAGATCAGCACAGTTGGTATACCCAACGAATAAATAAGATCTAGCTGAATTATAATATCTCGATACATCAGTCTGTATCGAACTACGACTCAATTCTGTATCTCGGTAATAGTGAGTTTGTATACAGTGGATAAAAATCACCATTTAGCCATGATCATGGAAGAAGGAGGTTCATTTAATCAAAACATTAATTTACCCACTCATTTGAGATCTGTATAAGATGATAGTTACAATATTACATTAATGCTGACAGGCTACCATATGTACCGTTACATTACAGCGGCTTTTGGTATTACTTGCATTATACAAGTGCTACTTCATTTTTAATTGTATCAATAGAACTATATTTTCAATAACTTTACCTATCCAGTGTACCAGAAGACACTTGAGGAAGATAGTGGACAACAGGTTTAGTTATTAATTAGTGCACATACCCCCTTTTTCCATTATGTGCCCGCATTTTATTACCATGTAGATAGCGTGGAGAGAGTCAGGAGCATGAATGATTGCTGATGCATCCATAAATGGATGTGTAATGTCAAGCTGTTAACTACCTATGTTTCTGGGAAAGAATGCGAACAAAATAGGTATGACGGAGATATACAGCAGTCTGAAATGTGTTGTGCCATACTTGGTCACGGAAATGATTCAATTTATTCTACCGTGGAACAGAAAGTCGATGCTGCCTCATCTGTATGCCACGTTCGGCATCGTATCTTCGTCTTTTAATTGAACGGTCGCTCCGTCAGAGCGTCACCTTCAGGTACGAGAATGAGCTATTTACAGAAGTAACTGATTAATCACTTTTTTTGTAAGTCTGTTAATAGTAGCGAAGTGTTATAATGCACATTAATTTTTATACTTCTGGTAAATTCAATATGGAGAGCAAAGTCTGATGGAATTTCGATCGTGCAATCATTGAATCATCAGCCTTTAGCCTTTAGCCTTTAGCTTTAGGACTGCTGATGTTATCATTATTTAATTACAGGTGCTCCTTTCTTATTTTTCCAGCAATTTGTATAGGATCAACTGATGATTTCTTTGTGTGAAACGTATCAGTCACTGCCTTCCATGGGCTGTCGTTGATGGCCGCACAGACAATTAGCTTTCACTGTAACTCGGACATTTCATACCGAATAAGTAGCGTGTTTTCGTGTGTACTGTATATAAGTATTATCGTGTGAACGTTCTTCCAATGAAGAAAGATCTCACAGTCAGTAAACTGTATGCCACTGTTCTCCATGTACGACGTGGCCATGGCTACACATAAAATGAGCTCTCATCGTTCATGAATGACTCTCATTTAAGGCAGCATGCGTGTGAAAACATACATTGGGAAAGAATATTACTGTGTGAATTTTATCGGAATCAAGATCTATTAAATGGTGCGTAATGTGTATACCATCGTCTCAAAAAGCCATGTGCGCATGACTGTACAGACAATGGGCAACCGCTCCTTTTGCATAGCTTTCACATCAGGCAGTGTGCGTGTGTTAACGTGAATTTGATATATATCTTTTGGGTGTGTTATAGTCGATGCGTGGACGATGTAGCTGTGAGTAAGGTATATGAAATATCCCTACTACGCTCGCACGTGGTCACAACTACATAGACGGCGAGGTTTCCTCTTTCTTGGCCTCTGCGATGTTGTGCATTCTGTTACGCTGATACATCGATGAGCTCACCTTCTTTCTGTTATTACGCTTACTTGTTTAACTTCTACAATCAGTGGGTAGGTGTACTCTCTCTGTGTACCGTTTTTAAATATTCAGTCTCCGTTCTGATTGCCCACAATTTCTGGTAGGCGTATGGTGCCCCAATTGATTTCTTAAGACTTTTAAAGTGATTGCATTACGGCCCAGCTATAAACCCGACCAATTAATTACTGAGGACACTTACCTTCCATATCCATTGCACTAAATTAAATATTAATGAGACTGTTTAGCATACTGAGATGGTACACCACGGCCTGCACCTACTGTCTGTACTTACAAAGTTGTATGCTTTGTTTTCACGTTGGTGCAGCATACGGAAAAAAATTCTGTTGCTCATACACGTAGTTTCGTAGCCCATTAGCCGTAAATAATTGGGGCCTTTGGCATACTAGTGATTAGCACATAGTGCAAGAATAGTCATTGAGGATAGGAATGAGTGGCATAATTAAGCTGAGTGGCATACGATACATTTCTTTCACGTTATAGCGTATCATATTACAGTGCTACGCAGATGAGAAGCTGGTCAGAGAAGGACACGTGCTCTAATTTGGACTTGTCCCCACAGCACCACTCCTACTCTATTTCTCCTCTCCAGGGATTTTCCCGAGTTAAAACGAGAGGAAAACTGAAACAACCCAATTTATTGCGCATGTATCATTAGCGCATAATCATACAAGAAAATAATGAGACTATGGCAGCTCGACTACAGTTTGTCTATTCCGGCATGTCATGACAGTATTTTTAGACAAGCTACAAAGAAACTCAGTGGAGAAGCAGGGAGGATCACAAACAAAATGTTGCAAATCTGTCAACTCTCAGATTGAAGGATGTACGCTTCTACGAAAAAGAAGTTAGCTATATAGGGGAGAACAGATTACAGAAATCTCTGCAGTATTCTCCCACACGTGTCGCAGCCATGAAATACACTCACAGAAATTGGTCACAAGTGCGGACAATTGTCCAGGCCATGATCCCACCCAGAGTCATTAGAGACATCGGACCAACGATATTACGGCTGGTTACCTAACCCTCTCTAACAACTATAAAATCATACTACCTAAATCGGCATTATGTGATGTTTGAAATACAGAAGTGAATGTAGCACTTACTGATGACTATTATCGTGTATATATCACAGACCTTTCAGTGTCACTGAAACGAGCTTCATAAATGCCTTAGCCTGAACCCTGGGTTTAGTCTATTGTTAATTTCATTGAAATGACAGAGAGAGAGTGACCTACAGAATAAACTGAAAATAAAACGTAGTTTCAATTCGGCAACTATTATTGTTGCAGATGTACAGTAAGAAACCAGAGAACAGTTGGTAAAATACGTAAAATTAATTTTTTTGTTTTAAATAAAACAAGGATTGTTAATGAAAATTGAAAAATGGGTAAACACAAACAACATTAAATGAACACAGCAAAAAACGAAAGAACGACAAACAGAACAAAATCTGAACACAAACAAGAACTTAAAGGAACAAACGAACATTTTTTCAGTGGGTGCAAGCGGCAACCGAGGGTTGGTTACAGGGTCTCTCAGCTGCCCCCTCCACCACTACATGGACTTCATCCATCTTGGCAGCACCGATGAGACTCTCGGCTGCATCCTCCTCTACATCTCTAGGGGCTTGTTCCGTCTTAGCAACATTCACGAGAGCCTCAGCTGACCCCTCCTCCTCATCTTCACAGTTTGCATCCATCTGGGCAGCACCCATGAGACTCGCAGCTGCCTCCTCCTCTAAGCCTTGATGGGCTTGTTCCATCCTGGCAGCATTCACGGGACCCTTAGCCGCCCTTCCCTCCACATCTCCACTCGCAGGGGCAATCTCAACAGTATCCATGACACCCTCATCTGCCCCTTCCTCAATTTCACCACACGCTTGACCCACCTTGGCAGCACCCATGAGACTTTCAGCTGCCGCATCCTCTAAATCTTGATGGGCTTCTTCCATCCTAGTAGCATTCACTACACTCTCACCTGCCCCTTCCTCCTCATCTCCACATGCCGGGTCAATATCAGAAACGTCCACTACACCCTCATTTGCCCCTTCCTCAGTGTCACTACATGCTTCACACATCTTGGCAGCACCCATGATACTTTCAGCTGCCTCCTCCTGTAAATCTTGACAAGTTTGTTCCATCTTGACAGCATCCACGAGACACTGAGCTACTCTCTCCTCCTCTTGATCCATCTTGGCACCGTCCACCTAGCCAACCAAGATAGTGTTAGGTGCTTGGTTAAACTAGAAACAACATTATACACTAGCACTTACATTATGAAATAATAGTAATTGGTAAGAGTTTTCAGAAATTGCGGTGAACAAGAGGTTTATATGGAGCATCAGTGTTTTACTTCAGAGTCAAAAGAAATTCAGAATTTGAATAGTAGTGACAATGTTTAAGAGGTAGTAAGTAAGATATTGGAATATTATTACTGCACAGCTGATGACTTATGTATGGTATGGGAAAGAGGGTCTTCCATTATCACCGACTTCACAATAGTGTAGCGCTAAGATTCTCATACTGGCAGCATGTCTGTAACTAAAAAGTCTCAGGCCAACTGGAGAACGGGATGCAACCCGTCCGCTCTGACCAATGACGTCAGAAATTTCCAGAGATGATATACTACACAGATTTAACAGCTGAGACAAGTGTTCATAAACTAAGGAACGCAGGAGAGAGAAACAGGTGGTAGACATACGTAACGTCCAGTAATATTTCGACCATAATGTTAAGGATATCGCTTGTTTGAGTCCTGGTACTTCTGTAAAAAATAAAGGAAAAGAAGGATAGAAGTAGTTGTAGCATAGAATACCTCAGTTGACATATGTATGAGTTGTATCTCGAAATTCAGTCGATATGTATAGGTTAATTGCAGTATGGGATACGAATTTAACGTACGTCGATTACTTCGTTTTCGTTAGCATTGGTATCCTATTCTTCAGTTGAACTGTATAGGTCAAGTGAAGTACGGGATACAAATTTTAAAGGTGTTATTTCTTTCGTCTCCGCTACTACTAACATTATGTTCTTACGTAGATAGTATTACTATCGAAGCATACATGATACTTGCATTCCATTCTTCAGTTGACCTATATAGGTCAACTGAAGAAAAAGATACTACTGCTAATGAAAACGGGGAAATCTACGTACGGAAAATTGGCTACCTGTTGACCGATGTAGGTCAAATGAAGTATGGGATACAATCTTTTTTGGTTTCGATACTAATAGTATCGACTGAAATTCATCACAGTTTTGCTATCGACGTCAAGAAAACCAATAGCAGTTAAAATTGTATCCCATTCTTCAGTTGAGCTATATAGGTCACTGAGGAGTATGATACTAAGTAGTATTAGCGAATGGGAAATAACGACAATTATAACATGTGTATTCTGTACTTCAACTGACCAATATGTGTAAATCACATCAATGTTACACATGTCGCTGTTTTCGTCTAGCTAGCACTAGTATCCGGTACTTCAGATGAAGTACGGGATACAAATTTTACGTATGTCGGTCTTTTCGCCTTCAGTAGTGCTAGTATAGACTCAGAAAATGATACTACCACCCGACGAAGAACTGTCCCAGTTACAAGCGTTATGTGGTTTGGGGATTCGCAAATGACGTCGAATTCCCCCTTTGCTCATTCCCTCTCAGATTGTGAATTAACAATATAGAGATTTGAAAACCAGATTTTAAACTCGTTTTTCTTTCCAGGAGCAGTTATGGCCTATATTCCATACTTTTTTGAATATAAACGGCTAATTGAAATTGAAGAAGCTGCAGAAAGATTGAAATCTGGAAAAATGGTCCGAGGTAAGTCCCAAACCCACTGAGTAATGGGAAGCATTGCATTACAAGACGAATGGAAAACTTGAACACATGAAATAGAGAGGGCAGTAGAGAAACAAATGGGCAAAAATATTATTTCCAATATAATTCTTGCCTAATTCTCCAGCTGCTGCTTTGAACTGTTTAAAGAAGAAAATAAAAAAAAAAAAGAAATGAAGCCTCAAACGTGAATACACACGCTTAAAAATAAACGGGAAAACAAGGCTGGATGCAGAAGAAATGTGAAACAATAGAAGCGTGTGTAACAATCGGAAAGCTACATATCATATATGGGAAAATTATGGAAACCGTTAGAGGAAAGAGATTCAGATGCATAAATATCAGACGCTTATCTGGCAAGCGGACGGAGGTCTGGAAGCTGGATTTAACGTATGAATTGGTCCTACAAAGTAAACCAACTTAAAAAGGGAAGTGTATGAAGATTCGAAGTGAAATATGGTACACTAAAAAGAGTTTCTAGCAGCAGTAAAGAACCAATTCGAAGAAAGACTCTTGGCGTACACTACAGTGTTTCAAAATTGTTCAGATCACTGGTAGGGAACCTGAAAAAGGTGTTCCACGTGATATGTAAAACATCCTAAGCAGGCGAAATACACTCAGACTTTCAAAAAAAAGGAATAATCCCATACCCAGACAGACCAAATGCTCACAAGTTTCAAAGTTAACGGAATAGTCACGAATAATCTAATACGAATCAATGAAGACATTGGTAGCGGAGGTTTCGCGGAAGTATGGAGACGAGAAAGTCATTTCCGACCTTAGGACTCTGAAGACAGACTGCTGCAAGGCAAAAGCAAATCGGTAGGAATTCCATGTCTGAGGATCACAGGGATAAAATACAGGGAGTGATGTGGTCCAAAACTTGTGCATAAAACAAAGTGCAATTATAAAGGTTTCAGGATCTCGCAGGCATACAGCAGCTAGGACGGTAGTGAGATACGTTTGTAACCTAGCAATTCAGCAAGCAGTAGGGAAAGTAGACAAAAATTAGGTATGGGGATTGAAGCTCAGGGAAAAAAAATAAAACTTTAAGTTGAGTTCATGACATTACAGTTCTGTAAGATACACCAATTTCCTTTGACTATCAGTTGAACAAAATGAGTAATGCCTTGAAAAGAAATTATCAATGAATACTAGCAAAAGTAAAAGTAGGATAGTAAAATGCGGTAGAATTGAATTAGGAGTTGAAGGTGGAAAAATATTGACAAATGACACTGAGAGAAGTAAACTGAGCTTTGTTGTTTGGGCAAAAGTAACAGATTATTAGCAAAATAGAGGACATGTAAACATCACGACGTCAATAGCAAAAAGACGTTTCTGAAAAGCAGAAATTAGTTAACCTACAATATAAATTTCAGTTCTAGGTAGTCTTCTCGAGGTATTTGTCTATAGTGTAGCCATGTACATAAGTGGAACGCATGAAGATAGACAGTTCAGAAAGAATGGAATATATAGTTTTGATATATTTCTCCAGGAGAGTACAGAAAGATAAACTGGGTACAGCGAGTAACTTGCGAGGAGGAAATGAATCGAAATGGAGGAAAAAGTCTTTTATCACACAATTCGCTGATAGCTGGGATCAGTTTCTGGTATGCATCGTGCGGATACATAGGATCTTATGTTGTTAACAGAGTGATGCGAGAGGCTGAGTGGAGAGAGGAGGTGGAAATGGCCATATTGATGTTATTCATTGATGAAGAGGGGCCTAGACTCACGCGAAAAAAATTCTGTCGTGGTGCATTCTGGTAGCAGTTCTTAACTCACTGGAAGTAATAAAACGGCAGTTCCTATAACTCCACATTCAATAGCTTCATTACCCTTCTAACAATCAGCACACTTTCTTTTTCTAATCTTCTGTAACTGATTATTCTAGACTATTATTGTCATGGCATTTGATAATAAGTCTATTTTATTTTTTGTTTTATGTCGCGCACGATGTTTGGTGTAACATCGGGATATTTT
Organism: Schistocerca serialis cubense; assembly: GCF_023864345.2. Taxonomy (NCBI): domain Eukaryota; kingdom Metazoa; phylum Arthropoda; class Insecta; order Orthoptera; family Acrididae; genus Schistocerca; species Schistocerca serialis. The sequence goes on along the minus strand of NC_064638.1, from coordinate 62,082,716 downwards.
CACTCTGCCACTACGTGAACGTGTTATATCTGTTTCAATAAGTGGATTATATGTTCGTAACCCTTTAATGTATTTCAAGCTACCTGCTACGCCCTCATCTGGTTCTTGTTCTGTGATCATAAGGATGTACTAGAATGGTGGAACTAATGCCTTGAAAAGCCGTATTCAAGAAATAGAGAAGATAAGGAACTGGAGAACACTGAGGCAAGCAATCCGGAAGAGGAGGGAGTTTGTTCCCCACGTGATCAATTTTATCTCGTAGTCAAGCAGCTAAAACATGGGAAAGCTTCTGAAGATGGTGATAACCAGCAGAACTCGTCAAGGGTGCTAGACAACAGCTACATGAAGAACTGTTCCATTTCATACAAATTACATACGAAGCCAGGGAACACCGAACACACTTTGAAGAATAGTTACAGCGCCAACACAAAAGAAAGTATCTGCAAACAAATGTGAACAATTTTGCACCCTCAATTTAATAACACATGGCACCCAGATCTTGACCTCTATCATTGTAACGCGGACTGAAGAAAGGATAGGTGTACAAGATACGGAAGATCAATTTCGCTTTAGAGGAGCTGTAGGCACACAGGAAGCAGTACTCGGGTTACGGCTAATACCTGAGACAAGACTAAGCAAGAGCCAAGAATGCAGCAGAGTGTCGTAGGAGGAATTGTCAGTATTCAGGTGTATGACAGGAACGATCATTCGAAGCTTAACCGTCTACTAAACATGGGTTCTAAAATGCAGCAATGAGTACTTCTTCTTCGATAGTGTAACAAAATTTCGTCTTGGCCTTCTATATTTTGAGGGGCGTAAGTATGGCCCAAATCACGAAAAAAATTTCCTGTAAATATGGGCTGTAAAGTGCTCACTTTCAGACTTTGGGCTCTTGTGCTGCTTCATTGTTGTGGAACACATCTCTTCCACAAAACATGTGCTTACAGATCTTAAGCTACGAAAAGAGTTTATGTTTACTAGTCTCTTTTGCTTCGAATGACCGTTCCTGTCGCATCTCTGCATACTGATCATACCTCACAGGACACTGTATGTTACGTCGACAAATAAAAAGTATTAGACGGTGTAGTCTAGCGACAGATTTTTGAGATGCTGAGAGAGGGAATGCCGTAATGTATCAGAACAGAGGAGTACTGCAGTAACTTTAAAGAGAAAAGGTGACTGTGATAAGAAGCGGATAGCATCAAGAGCAAATCGCTGTTAAATAAGGTGCACGACTGGATTGTTCACTTTCTGCTATCTTATTCAGCGGATACATCCAGAGGACTCTAAATGAATTTAGGGACATACTAGGAGTTGTAGTAGGAATTAAAATTGAAAGTAAGATAACAGACATGTTGAGATTTTCTGATGATACTACAGTGTTAAGTGAATGTGCGGAACTACAAAGCGAGATGCAGATGAAAGCCCCATTTCTTCCTAAGATGCAAATTAATAAAGTTAAGACAAAAATCTTGATAAGTAGACAAAATACCGTTGCCCAGTGCTCATTTAACAATGAGGGATTGGAGACCGTAGAATGCTTTTGCTTCCTATGGAGTAAAACCACCCTCAGACGGATCAAGGAAAGATATTGCAAGCCAAATAAAACAGGCAACAGCTGCTTTTAACAAGAGCAGGAACCTTGCACATCTGGTTTCACAGGCCAATACCTGAGGAAAGACCTCATGAAGATTTTGTGTGGAGTGTGCCACTGTACAGATGTGAAATACGGACAATCGAGGAGGCGAAAAAAAAACTAATAGCCTTCGAGATGTGGTTCTATAGTAGCAGTACAAGATTTTCTGTGAAAAGAACGTATTAAGTGAACTGAAGCTCTGCAGGGTAGATAACGCGCAGCTATGTCTCCTAAAACTTATTGAACGCCACACGTGTCAGCCACTTACTGAGATATTATGGTGTCATTAAAGGTGTTGCTGAAAGGACAGCAGAAAGGAAGAACACAAGAGACAAAGCTAGTCTAGTATACATCAACCGTATCATGGACGAACCAAGTTCCACCACCTATACTGCTCTCAAGACAAAGGCCGGAGACGGAAATGCTTGGCAAGCTGCTGATAGCCAACCTGACAGTTAAAGACCAAAGAAGAAGAAGGAGATCATGATAAGTTTTGAAAGTGGAACAGTTAGTGGCAAGACGCTTTAAATGTTCGGAGATGGGTACATGTTTGAGTAATTAGCCTGTGCTAAATGTGAGGAGAGAAATGCACCTAGACCGTGTGGTCAGAAGCATCCGGACACCCCCAGAAACATACGTTTTCCATATTAGAAGCATTGTGCTGCCACCTACTGCCAGCCACTCCATGTCAGCGACCTCAGTAGTCATTACACATCGTGAGAGAGTAGAATGGGGCGCTCCGCAGAACTCGCGGATTTCGAACATGGTCAGGTGATTGGGTGTCTCTTGTGTCATACGTCTGTACGAGACATTTCCACACTCCTAAACATTCCTAGGTCCACTGTTTCCGGTGCCACAGGGAAGCGAAAACGTGAAGGGACACGTACAGCACAAAAGGGTACAGGCTGGCCTCGTCTGTTTGACAGAGACCGCTGACAGTTGAAGATGGTCGTAATGTGTAATACGCAGACATCTATCCAGACCATCACACAGGAATTCCAAACTGCATCAGGATCCACTGCCATTACTATGACACGCGGGAGGTGAGAAAGCATGGATTCCATGGTCGAGCGGCTGCTCATAAGCCACACATCACGCCGGTAAATGCCATACGACGCCTCGCTTGGTGTAAGGATAGTAAACAATGGACGATTTAACAATGGAAAAATTTTGTGTGGAGAGAAGAATCTCGGTAGACAATGTGGCCATTCGATGGTAGGGTGTGGGTATGGCGAATGCCCGGTGAACGTCATCTGCCAGCGTAAAATTCGGAACCGGAGGTGTTAGGGTGTGGTCGGTTTTCTCACGGAGACGGCTTGCACTCCTTGTTGTTTTGCGTGGCACTATCACAGCACAGGCCTACATTGACGTTTTAAGCACATTCTTGCTTCCCACTGTTGAAGAGCAATTCGAAGATGGCGATTGCATCTTTCAACACGATCAAGCACCTGTTCATAATGCACAGTCTATCGCGGCGTGGTTACACGACAACAACATTCCTGTAATGGACTAGCCTGCACAGAGTCCCGACCTGAATCCCATAGGACACCTTTGGGATGTTTTGCAACGCCGACTTCGTGTCAGCCCTCACCCAACGACATCGATACCTCTCCTCAGTGCAACACTCCGTTAATATTGGGCTGCAATTCCCCAAGAAACCTGCCAGCACCTGATTGAACATATGCCTGCGAGAGTGGAAGCTGTCATCAAGCCACCACATTGAATTGCAGCATTACCGATGGAGGGCGCCATCATTTTCAGCCAGATGTTGGGATCCTTCTGATCACATTATGTATCTCGCACACGCTGCTCTGTTAACCTCATTCTATGAGTAAAGTTTTTGTTAATCCGCGACAGATGTGTCAAAGTAATTTTTTTTAATACATCAAATCGTAATTTGTACACTTTACCTCAAGCTTGTTGCTCAGTCTGGAACAGAGTATAATCCTCACAATTGTTCTAGCTGTAACTCAATCAGCTTAATTCTAAAGCAGCCGACATCTATAGAAAACAAAGTAATTCCACTTTATAGACTCACATCCATTAAGGATGTGGTAATACCCTGTTAATTATCTTTATGGTTCCAAAACCTAAGCATTGTGGTGTTGAAAACTAATGTGGGCATAGTATCTCTAGCAGAACCTGCATGGATACACGTGGGAAACCTATTACTCTCCTCAATGAGAGACAGTAATACTTGAAAGGTATGTGCTGAGATTCGATCAGGATAGAGCCAGTGAAAAATGTCGATAGTTCCCAACAGCAAGGTTGGACGAGTAGTACATCTTCGAGTAGTAAGATCTTTGACAGCTAACAGAGCTAGGTGCACGCGGTAAAAGTTTGAGTAGTGGTGAGGAGATGCGCAGAGATAGCAGATGTGTTTCGAGTCGGAGCTAGATGCCTGCAGCAGGCAGCCGGGTCGTGACATAATCAAAGTAAGAATTGGCGCTACGCACATAATAAGCTATATATTGAGCGAAACTCGGCACATACCTGGGGAAACTAGAAAGAATAATTAATAAAATAGGTTTTCTTTGGTTAAATAATGTCTAAAAGCTAGATAGAAATCCCATTGTTGATGCAATAAGCGTTTTGTGAAACTTTCTCGTAAACCCATTCTATAGAACTTTTTTTTTAGTTTTTCACATGTGCCTTAAAAGTTTGAACAATAAATATTTTTTAGATAAAATTAGAGTTTCATCTCACACCCTATGTCGTCCTCCGCATCCTGTGCTTGCATTGAACCAAAAGGTGCATTAAAGTAAAGTTTCCATGAGTAAAGCTAATAATTTCATTTATCAGAGTAAAATAATCTATATGCCATTGCACAGTTGCCAAATTATTCAGATCAGGACAGAATTTTTACTAAGTAACAAACAGGGCCAAAATGAATAAAGTTATCTAGAATGACAATTTTATGCCATTGCACTACGGCTGAGTTGAATATATGTTTTATTATCGGCTAAACGGGAAGGAGTGCACGAGCTAAGTCCACAGACGCAGTCACATGCAGGTTGGTGACTTTCATTTATTTTTACCACTAAACTTTCATGCAGTCAGATGTGTATTTTGAGTATTAATTTTCCAACAATATTTTCATGCAGTCAGATAAAGTTCAGTTAAATACGCAGTCAGATGCAAGTTGTATTAAAGACTAAAGCGGTCACATGCAGTTCAGTCTAGTTTAAATAGAGAATTTTTATTAACAACACTTTCATACTTTCTCATAATCTGGGCCACTGCAGTTCTTGTCAAGCTAAATTGGTAGTATGGACTGACAATCCTTTTACAAGATCACGTTTGTTTCAGTGTTCGAAGAAGTGTCGTAACAGAGCAAACCCCACGAAATTGCATCGAACTGTGCTCTCATTGTGTGAGCAGTGTTGGAAGAGAGATGACTATGTTCTTTAGGTGAGACGATCACTTATTTACACAGATGGAATGTTTATGAGGCCGAATATATCCTACTCAGTTGTTTCCAGAGATCATACTAAAGTACCGTTATCAAGATGTAGTAATTATACCATTTCAAACATGTGGATTAGATGGGATATAATAACCTTCTTGAAGGCAACAATCGTTGAAGTGTTGTAACTGTTGTGACTGCATTATCCGTCCTCTACCGTTTCACGTGTTCTTTGGTGGTATTCCTGGCATCAATTATTCCCAGCTGCTGGTTTCACATCCACTGACTCTTGCGTAGCACGCACAAGTGCTCTGCTCCACTAAGAGGATTGCCTACTAGTACTTATTTGTATATAAGTACATAGAAGTTTTGCTTTTTATTGTGATATTTCTTGGCGCTAATGTGACTGTTGAAGGTGTGACTGACCAGACGAGTGTATGCTGCTGTGGTCGAGATTTGCATTGTCCTTGATAGCAAACGACAACGGCGGCAATCGCACTGTAGCCAGACGTTCGTACCCTCACTAGCAACAGTATAATTTTGCAGCTATGATTCAGTAGAATATTTTCCGAAGTCTTACATCTCTGCAAGAGACAAGCCAATCATAAATGATATTCGCAAACTGAAGTTCAGCTGCTGATCTTACAGCATTGCCTGGTACGTGCAGTACTGCTAAACGGATGTGTCTCCGACTGGTAGCAGCCATCGGGCCGTTGAGACCCATCATGACGGATTTCTACGGTTGGCGGACTCACAATCGCTGTAGGCTAGCGTCTGTAACACGAGTAATATTTGCCGAACCCGTGACAGTTTTACAACGGAACCTTACATTCCATGAGTAGTACTTTATATTTACATTTGGGTCTTCGAACCAACAGTTGCTATATTATTGGATTCTAATATCGTGATTCAGTCTGTTAATACTGAGGGACAACTGCATTTTACAGTCATGGAGATGTGTGCAAACCATGAGATTATCTAGGCTGATATCACCTGTCTAATTTGCTAATTCTGCAGTGTGTACAATCAGAGACGCAGCTGTTTCCTCATCGCTCTCACACGCTTACTCTTAATGTTAGTAACAATGTCGACTTACCTCAGTGGGGCCCTCCTGCGGCGCGTCGACCAGTATTACATCTCGTTCCTTGGGGCAAATCTCTCTTTGAGTAGTCAGGTCGCTATCTTGATCCTTAAAAGGTGGATTGTCTTCTACTACCTTATTCACTTTGAAGCGCCCAATAACGTTGACCTGTGGGTCGTTTGATCTTATAGTTATTTATTCAGCTAGGATGGCATATATCAATCATAGATAAAGCTTTGGATACTTCACTTAGCATTGGTCGATGATTAGTCGTAGGTTGACACGACTATTTCTATCTCATCCATGAATAGTTACGCAGGCACTTGATAGAAAAAGCTGAGACGATGTGCCTAGATTTGGATATAAGAAACTATTTACTACCGAAGCAGTGCATAATGTGCGAGAAGACATAAAGAGGCCACCACCGTGGTCGAGCGGTTGTAGGCGCATCAGTCTGGAGCCCCGCGACCGCTACGGTCGCAGGTTCGAATCCTTCCTCGGGCATGGATGATGTGATGTCCTTAGGTTAGTTAGGTTTAAGTAGTTGTAAGTTCTAGGGGACTGATGACCTCAGATGATAAGTCTCATAGTGCTCAGAGCCATTTGAACCATTTGACATGAGTTTAGCTCCGACAGAAGAATGAAACCAGCCTCTTAAGTGATATATCTAACCACATGAGACTTTTTCGTGGCTTGTTTTGTAGGTAACGTACGTGAAGGTTTTTTCTTTACTACTTACCACAGTACAGCACAAACTTATGAACGCCAAATACACAGTAAAGTAAGCATGTATCTCAAACCAGGGTGTTGTGCAAACGTTTTCGTAGACCCTGTCTGGTGCCATAGTCAAACTCTGTTAACTTCACTAACTTGATACGCGTGTGCAGTAAGTCAAACAGAGCTTGGATGGCGTGAACACGTACAACTGCCCATGCAGCTTCAACACGATACCACAGTTCATCAAGAGTAGAGACTGGCGTATCGTGACGAGCCAGTTGCTCGGCCACCATTGACCAGACGTTTTCAATTGGTGAGACACCTGGAGAATGTGCTGGCCAGGGCAGCAATCGAACATTTTCTGTATCCAGAAAGGCCCGTACAGGACCTGCAACATGCGGTCGTGCATTATTCTGCTGAAATGTAGGGTTTTGCAGGATTCGAATGAAGGGTAGTGCAACGGGTCGTAGCACATCTGAAATGTAACGTCCACTCTTCAAAGTGCCGTCAGTGCGAACAAGAGGTGACCGAGACGTGTAACCAATGGAACACCATACCATCACGCCGCGTAATACTCCAGTGTGGCGATGACTAATACACGCCTCCAATGTGCGTTCACCGCAGTGTCGCCACACATGGATGCGACCATCATGATGCTGTAAACAGAACCTGGATTCATCCGAAAAAATGGCGTTTTGCCATTCGTACATCCAGGTTCGTCGTTGAGTACATCATCGCAGGCGCTCCTGTCTGTGATGCACCGTCAAGGGTAACCGCAGCCATGGTCTCCGAGCTGATAGTCCATGCTGTTGCAAACGTCGTCGGACTGTTCGTACAGATGGTTGTTGTCTTGCAAACGTCCCCATCTGTTGACTCAGGGATCGAGACGTGGCTGCACGATCCGTTAGAGCCATGCGGATAAGATGCCTGTCATCTGTACTGCTAATGATACGAGGCCGTTGGTATCCAGCACGGCGTTCCGTATTACCCTCCTGAACCCACCGATTCCATATTCTGCTAACAGTCATTGGATCTCGACCAACGCGAGCAGCAATGTCGCGATACGATAAACCGCAATCGCGATAGACTACAATCCGATCTTTATCAAAGTTGGAAGCGTGACGGTACGCATTTCTCCTCCTTATACGAGGCGTCACAACAACGTTTCACCAGGCAACGCCGGTCAACTGCTGTTTGTGTATGAGAAATCGGTTGGAAACTTTCCTCATGTCAGCACTTTGTACGTGTCGCCACCGGAGCCAGCCTTGTGTGAATGCTCTGAAAAGCTAATCATTTGCATATCACAGCATATTCTTCCTGTCGGTTAAATTTAGCGTCTGTAGTACGTCATCTTCGTGGTGTAGCGATTTTAATAGCCAGTAGTGTACTTAATGAACATAATAGTTTTCTATTCGTGTGCGTTTATGTTTAACATGACGTCTGTAGCGAAGTTTAATATATACAGCCCTATAGTGACCACTGTTTCATTCAGTAGTATCATAAACCCCCTATTTATATACTTATAACGCCGCTGGGACCAAAATTTGTTAAATAAATTCAATTTCTTAATTTTGGCCTTGCCCAATACCTTTAACTAAACCCCTGTGATCCTCTAGGAAGCAATTTGTTAATCGGTAAGGTCACCCGGTACAGATACTTCTGACTTCGTCGTAACCTCACAAAGGGAGCTTCCTGACGAAAACGTAATTTATTTTTACATTATTATGCAGAATCGTCGCCAAAGAAAAGTGTTCCTTTCAATTAAAAGTGAATCACGTGGAGTTGTGAATTACCTATATGTCAGCTGCCCTGATAAAACATTACTCGTAATACTGAAAGGATTTAGTGACACGTAGCAGATTTTCACGCTGTTCCTGCATAGTATCAGAGCCCCTATATCTGCTGTAAGATTATTAACGCAGCACAATTTTATCAGCACCTGTCATATTAGAGCCCTTTATATCTGTGTACACTGTCCTTGCCCTTAATTAGTATCTTTGCGTGCTAAAACTTCAGTTATTGAGCTAATCGCAGACGAAGTGGACATACAGATGGGATGACATCTGGTTTCGTCTTCGGAGTAATCCTATCAAAACCTGCACCAAGGCTCCTGGGGCATCTCTGATTCGCTCCAGTGATAGGCAGTAACACATTTTTGCGACTTGTGCCATTCACGTCGCGTGTGCTGTTATTACTACTATTTCACACAAATAGTCTGGCTAAGTTAAGTAGTTGTAACTCACGCTTATCTCATCACGTGAACAATTGTTGATGTAATTATAATAAACCAGAAAAGATTGCACTGATGCTCTTCATGTGTCAGGGCTGTTTTAAGATATTTAAGTTGTTCTCGGTATGCCATTTGTGTCAGTCACAGAGGATTTCATTAATACAGTTGGAATGTATTCGAAGTCTGATTAACTTCGACTAATTCTTACCAAGTTTTCTGCTATGTTAAGATAGTCACTTCGCTTCTACCATGTACGTTAGGTGAGTCATCACTTTCTTGCAGGCATAAATCGCCGAACTGTTGTAATTGATTCCGGGTGCTTTATTGGTTCCCTACTGTCTCATAAGTGCCACTGATTGTACTGGCATTCAGCTTGTGGTTTCGTACGAGGGTATCCTACTTAAGTGTGCAGTTCCGTTAACAGTCTGGGCTATTATCACTTGTACCTATATCTACACGTACATGGCAGTTTTCTCTTTGATGTGATAGGTCCTGGCGCCAGTATTTGTGCTCAGTTAAATTCAAGTCGGCCAATCGAATTGCGGTTCTCCGTGTTTAGATAAATCACATAAAACGGTTATCGGCATACTTGCGTTTAAAATGAGTCAAACGGTTTCATTCCCCGTCATTCCACACTCCGAACTACATCTATAATGAATTCATCGACACTAGATGCCGTATGCCGTTCACTAGTCTTACACCATTACCTCAAATCTGCGGCGATACTGATGGACGGATGTGTCTCCGACTGGCAGTAGTCACTGGCCAGTTGTGACTTGCACAGCTGCAGATCTATAATTTATGCACATGAAACTGTTTGAAGCTGCTTTGTTTCACACAAGTGTTATAATCGTAACCCGTGGATATTTTACACCGGGCCTTACTGTCCCACAATAATAATTATCCGTACGACCCAATATTCAAATCACCATCTTGTAACGAATCTATCATTTGACTGTAATAAAGTGAATCCCTTAAACTATCCTTCCGTAATTTATTGTCGAGGAGGCATGTCTGGAGCATCAGAAAATCTCGATAGACATGATCTGGCTGAATGGCTGATTCTGCAATGAGTGCAGTTTAAGAGGTACCTGTTGTTTCTCAGCTCTCAACCTGTCTGTCCGCCTCTCCCTGCCTGCTCCCCACGGCAGTAATGACGCTGACTTACCCCAGCAGGGCCCTCCTGCGGCGCGGCGACCAGTTTATTCTCACGTCTCTTGCGGCGACGGCGACGCTGTTCAGTGTGTTTGCGCTCGCGGTCATCAGACGGTGGTATTTCTTCGGCTACCTTTCTCTTCTTGACGCGCCCAACAGCATGGCCCTGTAGATGGTTTGGTTTTACTATCGCTTATTCAGCTAGGATGCCATATGTCTAGCAGAAGGAAACTTTAGACAACTGACTTAGCTTTGTTAAACAGATGGTATATTAAGTTAGCAGACCATAATTGTGTGTAATAACGAATGTGAAATGTGATGCTGTAGGCGTTTGTCAAAAAATAATATATCAAATAGATATAGGGAACTGAGAGGCATGCGATTGAAAAGGGTACAGAATGTTTTAATGGGCCACACTTAACAAAATAAAGGTTGGTTGACACGAATAATGATAAGGCATCTAGGAATAATGAACCCCGCACCTGAAAGGGGAAGAAAGTGAAGGTGTGCAAAGTGTATAAACACCAGATTTTAGTCCGCGCGCTGTGTAGTACACAGCATATGAAGAAAGCTGAAACAAGTCAATAGATATACGACTCGAAAAACATAGACATTGTCTGTGATCCGTTTTGTGTACAAGGTTTGTAATGCATCTTTGTTCACTAATTACGACAGTAGTGCAGAAGTATACGTACAGCAAGGACATAGTAAAATACGCAGGCAATTGCAAACAAGAAAATTTGCTAGCGAGAACCTACATTTATTTTTATAATACTCTCTGTTACCACCTGAATTTCTCTCACTTGATCCTCTGATCGTCACGTGAATATACGTGTAAAGCTCTATGAGGCAGCCGGCCGAAGTGGCCGTGCGGTTAAAGGCGCTGCAGTCTGGATACGGAAGACCGCTACGGTCGCAGGTTCGAATCCTGCCTCGGGCATGGCTGTTTGTGATGACCTTAGGTTCGTTAGGTTTAACTAGTTCTAAGTTCTAGGGGACTAATGACCTCAGCAGTTGAGTCCCATAGTGCTCAGAGCCATTTTTGAACTCTATGAGGCCGCCTAGTCTACTTCGAATTCACATTCTGGAAGACTACACAAAGAGATTACGACAACATCGTTATCTTGTATTTAAGAGCCTCTCACACTATACATCTCTGTGTTATATCTTCGTGTGGTTTGGTCGGGTTATTTGTATTCTTATTAACTATTCTTCATGTTTCAAAATCTTATTCTGCATGTCCCATTGATGTGGGCCACAAGCACTGGAACCGTAAACCATTTTACGTCGCACTGGTATCGTGTCTGTTTCTCCTGCAGCTACTGAATGGAAGCTGAAGTCGGATTTGTGCCCCTTATTACCGACAGCATATGCCCACTGCAGTTCATAGCAGCACTTAGTTTCATGAACAAGTATTGAAGCTAACACTCCGTATGGTCGTACATCCTGTACTGGACACTTGAGGTAGCATGTCGAATGCACATGGGAAACCATGTAAGACTGAATCGACCGTTAACATGCGTTTTTAGCTTGTGTTTCAAACGAGTGGTGTATTCCGCATCCTTGTAATTTTACAACGGAAGTTTACTTTCCACAGCAGTATCATTCCGTTGTATGTCACATTTATTTTAGGATATTGTAACCGCTGCTATTTTGTATTAATGGATTATAACAAAGTGAATTCCTTACCTAGTCCCACGGGTAAAAATGAGAGAGCTGTCTGGGAGAGTGACTGATTCTGTGATGTATACCCGGTAGTTCTGATGTTTGCTCACCTCTGCACGGCCGTCCTTCCGAGTATCGTCCTTACTATTCTCTTCTTTCTTGATGCGAGGGGCAGGTCCTGGAGTCGGTTGACAGGGAAAGATCTCGAAGATGGACGGATATTCTGGCTCCCTTCTCTCTCTGAAGCGTCCGTACTCCATAAATTGTGGGTGTTTTGTTTTTGTATTACTGACTCATGTAGTATTGCATATATCTAACGCGTAGGAATACACTAGAGATTCGACTTACCACACTTGAATGGATTTTATATCACATAGGCAGTTCGTAAGTGTAAAGTCTGAAGAATGTGTTACATAGTGTTACAGGGAGTAGTTATAAATTAAGAAATCAAATAAAGTAGAGAAATGAGAGGTACAAGAGTGAAAAGGTGAGGTAAGCCTTTAATGGAACATGCTCAACAGGATTGGACGCAGGTTAATGGGACTGCTGATAGGAAATCCTAGACTAGTTAACGGCCACTTGAAACCAAAACTTTTGTGTAGATGCTAACTGTAGAAGATATTAAGCATATTTTGCCAATGCTGTGTGGTAAACATACTGAGATAAAAAGATTACCCATGAAGAAGAATGAAACCAGTCAAGTGTCTCATGTTCCCCAACCATAATTGATTAACTGTTGCCCAGGGTTTGTATAACGTTTATGATGATGTTTTGTTTAATAATTACAGCAGTACATGTGTATGCATAGTTGTGAACACTAAGTACATAGTAAATTTTGAATGCAAGTACACTCCTGGAAATTGAAATAAGAACACCGTGAATTCATTGTCCCAGGAAGGGGAAACTTTATTGACACATTCCTGGGGTCAGATACATCACATGATCACACTGACAGAACCACAGGCACATAGACACAGGCAACAGAGCATGCACAATGTCGGCACTAGTACAGTGTATATCCACCTTTCGCAGCAATGCAGGCTGCTATTCTCCCATTGAAACGATCGTATAGATGCTGGATGTAGTCCTGTGGAACGGCTTGCCATGCCATTTCCACCTGGCGCCTCAGTTGGACCAGCGTTCGTGCTGGACGTGCAGACCGCGTGAGACGACGCTTCATCCAGTCCCAAACATGCTCAATGGGGGACAGATCCGGAGATCTTGCTGGCCAGGGTAGTTGACGTACACCTTCTAGAGCACGTTGGGTGGCACGGGATACATGCGGACGTGCATTGTCCTGTTGGAACAGCAAGTTCCCTTGCCGGTCTAGGAATGGTAGAACGATGGGTTCGAAGATGGTTTGGATCTACCGTGCACTATTCAGTGTCCCCTCGACTATCACCAGTGGTGTACGGCCAGTGTAGGAGATCGCTCCCCACACCATGATGCCGGGTGTTGGCCCTGTGTGTCTCGGTCGTATGCAGTCCTGATTGTGGCGCTCACCTGCACGGCGCCAAACACGCATACGACCATCATTGGCACCAAGGCAGAAGCGACTCTCATCGCTGAAGACGACACGTCTCCATTCGTCCCTCCATTCACGCCTGTCGCGACACCACTGGAGGCGGGCTGCACGATGTTGGGGCATGAGCGGAAGACGGCCTAACGGTGTGCGGGATTGTAGCCCAGCTTCATGGAGACGGTTGCGAATGGTCCTCGCCGATACCCCAGGAGCAACAGTGTCCCTAATTTGCTGGGAAGTGGCGGTGCGGTCCCCTACTGCACTGCGTAGGATCCTACGGTCTTGGCGTGCATCCGTGCGTCGCTGCGGTCCGGTCCCAGGTCGACGGGCACGTGCACCTTCCGCCGACCACTGGCGACAACATCGATGTACTGTGGAAACCTCACGCCCCACGTGTTGAGCAATTCGGCGGTACGTCCACCCGGCCTACCGCATGCCCACTATACGCCCTCGCTCAAAGTCCGTCAACTGCACATACGGTTCACGTCCACGCTGTCGCGGCATGCTACCAGTGTTAAAGACTGCGATGGAGCTTCGTATGCCACGGCAAACTGGCTGACACTGACGGCGGCGGTGCACAAATGCTGCGCAGCTAGCGCCATTCGACGGCCAACACCGCGGTTCCTGGTGTGTCCACTGTGCCGTGCGTGTGATCATTGCTTGTACAGCCCTCTCGCAGTGTCCGGAGCAAGTATGGTGGGTCTGACACACCTGTGTCAATGTGTTCTTTTTTCCATTTCCAGGAGTGTATAAACATGAAACTTGGAAATAAAAATATAAAGTTATGCTAATAATACTACCCTAAATCGTCTGCAAATTAAATTAATTAATGTAATACCTTGTTAATATCATACAAATTAGGTGTCCTGATAAATTATTAGATGGAATAAATTTAGCCACATATAATAATTCAGATTCATCGCACGGTGTAATAGTTTCTGAAATTGTATAGTTGCTCTAAAGTCACTATATTATCTTTTTTTCTTTAATGATTCACACCCACAATATTACTCCCTATGTACATCGTTATTTATTTAATTATTGTTTTATTATAGGGCAATTGTTTCGTTTAGGTACCTCCCGAAGTAAACATACTTGATCTACCGTTACAGAATCTCTTTCAATGGCTTAAATGATTTCCAGTTTTTTGGTAACGTCTATGTTTCATTGGTAATTGCTCTTGTATGTTTATAGTTCCAGAACCTCCGCTTTGATGCAACAAAGGCAGTATTTCTCCAACGGATAATGTAGCAGTGTTATCAAATGGAAAAACAAGCAAGTGCTCGTAAGCGCCAATGCTTTAAATCAAATTTTCCCTACTAATAAATTCAAGGAGCGTTCTAATGCAAACCAGACGAACAATTAGCCATTAGATCGGACCCAGGGGCCATCAGTCCGTAATACTTTCGATTTCCACAGAGTGTCCCATAATCACTGTTCTACCATGCACAAATGGTATTCTTTAAGGGAGTAATCTTAACTGTCACTCGTGCTACGGCTCCTTAACAGCACTTATGCTGACGCATTGACGATGATATTATGGTTATAGTACAAGACTATTTGGGGATACGTATTGACTGACAAAGTCAGTGTTCTTTTTGTGACGAAATATCCTGTCTATTGCCTTTGAGTAGAGCATGACAATAGTTTCTGAAATTGTATAGTTGCTCTAAAGTCACTATATTATCTTTTTCTCTTTAATGATTCACACCCACAATATTACTCCCTATGTACATCGTTATTTATTTAATTATTGTTTTATTATAGGGCAATTGTTTCGTTTAGGTACCTCCCTAAGTAAACATTCTTGTAACTCAGAATGCTTGTCTGAGACATAGGTAGGGCTTTCATCAGGGGAATAAGCCGACAAACTTTTTATTGTACTGGTTCGCCATCTTCAGACGTCGTGGGTCGAGATTTCCAACACACTATGTGATACGTGTGGCTAGGAAAGAGCATATGGTCTAAAACATTTCCTGTCTGTCTCCATTCTTGAATCACATTTCTATCGTTAAGCTCAGCTCAAACAGTGATAAAATAACTACTACTGCAAGCAACGCCTTCAGCAGATTTCAGGGTCGTCAATTAGGTCTGGCTTAACCTGAGACAGAAAGTAATTCACCCAATGTCCCATTCGTTCATTAAAGAATTCAACTTCGAAGGAGCTTACTGCTGTCGTGAGCCGAAAAACAAAATTCCACAATTCTGGTTACAGTTTGCGATCAGACACTAACGTGTTCATATCATGGTGCCTTTACTTAGATTCAGTTTCTGATTACGTGTAATAGGTGTAGGATGCCGCTTGGTCCACACAATATCTTGACAGGAAAATGTACCGTGAAACATTCGCCACCTCTGATCCTCTCTAATGAAGCGCATTATTTTTCACGATTTATCCCATACAGTTCATGTTCGATACGTTTTCATACAAACTGTGCAAATAAACAATCTGCTTACAGGATCACACTTGTCTCAACGGGTCACTTGGGCTATTATTATTAAGGTAATCAGAATTATCCTCCCTAACGGTTTCGAGAGAAAGAATGTAGGGGTCTTGTAACCAAGCATATGGAATCGCAGAAGCACTCTCCTTCCTTTTACGATCAACGTTCGTCTAGCTGTCACGTTCTTCGACGCATTAGTCGTTGGACGTTGTGTACTCACAACTCTCTGTCCATTTCCTCGTGCCGTTCACTCTGTCTCCTCCCACCCCTCTCTCCATCTTTCTACTTCTCACTAGTCTCTCCTTCCGCCGGCTGTTGTGGCCGAGCGGTTCTAGGCGCTACAGTCTGGAACCGTGCGACCACTACGATCGCAGGTTCGAATCCTGCCTCGGGCATGGATATGTGTGGTGCCCTTAGGTTAGTTAGGTTTAAGTTGTTCGAAGCTCTAGGGGACTGATGACCTCAGATGTGAAGTCCCATACTGCTCAAAGCCATTTGAACCATTCTCTCCTTCCATCTGCTCATCCTTTCTCTGTGCTCCCCCTCTATCTATGCACTCCTTTCCCTTATGTCGATCTCCTGCTCCCTCCTCTATTCCACTTCCTCGTTCCCCCTCCCTCATCTTCTTCCCATCCTTCCCTCCCTCCTTCTGTTTGACCGTCTCCTCCTCTTCCCCTGTTCAATCCATTTCTGGCTCCCCCTCTCTCTGTCCACCCTCTTCTCCCCTTTCTCCGTCCTTCTCTTCTCTCCCTGTCAAAGTCATTCTCTTCCTCTTTCCTTTCGCTGTCCATCTCCTCCTCTCCCTTCTCTCTGTCCATTTCCTCCTCCACCACTCTTTGTCTGTCACATCCTCTCACTATCTGTTTCGATCTTCTCCTTTTCCCTCACTGTATATCAACATCCTCCTGTCCCCTTGTTTGTCCATGTTATCACTCCCACAAGTATACGAGGCTTGTTTTTCTCATCTCACAATATGTTTTTCCCAGATCATAACGAATATGTGTACCAAATATGTTAAACATATAGGATGAGATTTTTGTAGTGTCTTTGACAGTGTATGGACATGACAACTATGTTTCACATTTATTTAAAATACAGAGTCCGCCAGAAAAATGTATACAATCTTTGACAGGCTCTATCGAGATATCGATAATGTCGTTCGATTTGAGTTACGAGTGTGTTGTAGTACGATCTTTGGCTCAACAGGTGTTAGTACTTTAATCTTGGAATTGAGAAAATAAGATGGCCGGAGCACGCTTCACATTCTAGCAACGAAAATGTATAGTGAAGTGATTTTTCAGGTTTGATGATGCCGTTGAAGTGCAAAGTCAGTGCAGGCGGGGGTTGGAAAAGGGAGCCGCCAACCCACATAACAATTAAATGCATCATTGACAAATTTGAATTGCACGGAACGATTTGTAATATTCATAAAGGAAGATCAGGAAGACAGCGTACAGCTACAAGTCCTGCATCGTCGGCACTCGTGTTGGAAATTACTCATATTTTGTAAATTCTACTAGGAAGTCTGCTACGCAACGTGCACGTGAAGTGAGGGTTAGCAGTACAAGTGTACGAAGAATCCTGAAAGCTGCAAAGTTGAAAGTTTACGTTACACGATTACTGAACGCGATTTATGATGACGATTCTGATCGCCGAATGCAATTTTGCGAATGGTATCAGAAAATGGCAACGGATGACGAACAATTTGTGACGAAGGTAGTGTGGAGTGAGGAGACGCAATTTAAACTTAATGGAACTGAGAATCTGCATGACAGTGTGTGCTGGACAGCGGAAAATCCGCATGTTTTATGTAGATAAAGCGCTCAATCCACCAGGTGCTTAGTAGAACTCTCTTTCTTTGATGTTACTGTCACTGGAGAAATGCACCTGGAAATTTTACACAGATACATTTTTGCAGGTATATGTTCTCTTTATGGAGCTGATGAAGAGCTCTTCTACCAACACGACGGGGCGCCAGCACACTACCACCTAGGCACACGAGCTTTCCTGAATGATAATTTTCCGGGGCATTGGATTAGACGAAGAGGGCCCATTGAGTTCCCTACAGGCCGGTGTGGCCGAGCGGTTCTAGGCGCGCCAGTTTGGAACCGCGTGACTGCTGCGCTCACAGTTTCGAATCCTGCCTCGGGCAGGGATGTGTGTGATGTTAGGTTAGTTAGGTTTAACTTGTTCTAAGTTATAGGGGACTGATGACCTCAGATGTTAAGTCCCATAGTGCTCAGAGCCATTTGAACCACTTTTTTGAGTTCCCTACAAGGTCGCCAGGTCTAACACCTATGGACTTTTACTTGTGGGGAACTGTGAAAGATAACGTCTATCGACGTAAGCCACACACTCTGGAGGAACTTCGCCAGCCGGCCGCGGTGGTCTTGCGGTTCTAGGCGCTGCAGTCCGGAACCGTGGGACTGCTACGGTCGCAGGTTCGAATCCTGCCTCGGGCATGGATGTGTGTGATGTCCTTAGGTTAGTTAGGTTTAAGTAGCTCTAAGTTCTAGGGGACTGATGACCTAAGATGTTAAGTCCCATAGTGCTCAGAGCCATTTGAACCATTTTTTGAACTTCGCCAGGACATTACAGCGACATGTGCAGCGATCTCCACTGTAACATTGACTGATATTGTTGCGGTGACCGCTCGTCTTTCTGTTATGTGTATAGCCGCCAACGGTAACATTTTGAACAATTAAAGTAACAATGTGCGAAACTGTAGGTTGTAAAACATGTGTGATAACTATTAAATGTAAAATAACACATAAGTAATACTTTTCGTTCCTTAAAGTGTGTATAGATTTCTCTTGCGGACTCCATATTTACCGTGTGTTTGTAGATACATTTTGCCTGTATCTCTAACGAAGTTCGTCTTGCAGATTCATTTCCTCACAGCTCACTATTTATGACATCAAATCTCCTGAATTATATATGACGTACAAATAAATAATTTTCTAAGTACGCTCTACGGGATTTGTGGATACGTCTGTGACAAGTGTTGCGAATGCAGTTGATAGTAAAGAACCAATAGATTAATAAGCCATGCATGATGTGTCAGTATTACACGCTTCATATTCTTTGATATCATGCCTCCTCAGTTATATGTGGTACAACGATGGTAGACTCTGTGGTATTGTGAATACAGCGTGCAAAGAGGTGTCTCATACACAGTAGTACAGAAGTAATAAGTTAAAACTTGATGCTGTGCGAACAGCGAAAATGTAGAAACGGCAAACTAATTTCTTTTCTTCATTTCCTGGAGTTGTCAACGAGAGAAATTTGCAAGACACTGAGTGCTCTCATTCTCAGGTCAAATACTGAAAGCATGGAGTACGGTTATTCGCGTGTTATGGGTTACACTGCTGTTTTTCTGTGTGTGTCAGAATGTGTTCCAGGGGGTATATGAGAGAGGAGCGACGAGGAGAGAGACAGTCGGAGACTGAAAGAAAGATATGGACATCGAGATATGGCAGAGGAGACGGAGAGAGTGACGGGAAGAAGAGATGGAAGTGAGAGAAGAGAGACAGGCGCACTGGACAGGAGATATTGTGAGAAAAAGATGAATAGAGAGAAAGGGGGAGGAGTACATGAACATAGTGTGGAGGAGGAAGTGAACGGAGCAAGACCGGGTTAGTAGATGGCCAGAGAGAGGTGGAAAGAGGAGATGGGAAGAGAGAAGTGGTAGAAGTAGACAGACAGAGGGAAGAGCGTTTGGGAAGTGTGCATGAGGAAGATGGTGACGTAGTGGTGAATTGGAGAGGGAGAGTGTGTGAGTTAGCAGATGGAAGAGAGGAAACAGAAAACGTGTGTATTTCTTCCTTTCTAATAGTAAACTGGGAGAAATAGATACTCGGGCGCCCCCATGTACTCAGCCAATAAATATATAAGAAACGGCAACTGGCTCTCAAAACTTAACTAATATTGTACTAAAATAAGCAAATCATAATTTGCGCAGGTCAAATATGTTGTTCTTTAAAAGTTAACTTTAAGAGAGCAACGAAAGTAGACAAACGGGTGGACATAGAACGAAAAGATTATAATACCGCAGAGTGACCAGAAATTTTGATGAGTTAGTATGACTCCATTCTTGCGAAAAGAGAATTGTGTAGTTCAATCTTTAAAAGACATATGGATTGGACAAGTGTGAGTGTATGTAAAGAATACAATAAAATAAGCGGACAATAATCTGTGATGGTTATAACAGGTTCACAGTCATAAGAATATTACCGAATGAAGCAATATGAAAAAGCAGAAAGTCTGATGACCTAAAAATATCATGGAGTTATGGTATTGCGTAGGTGACGGTTTTATATTTACTTCTTACCACAGCAGAAGTCACATATACTGATCAGTCAGAACATTATGACCACAGACCTACTATACGTATAAACATAAACACGTCCAGTCAATAGCGGCGTCACACGTCAAGGAATGATGCTAGTCTGACACACGCCTGTGCATGTACAATCAGTGAAAATGTTGTTCGTTTGTAGAATAGGGAAGGCGCGCGGTCTATCTACGTTGGGCTGAGGTCAGATTGTGATGGCCCAGAGGCTCGGCATGACCGTGCCGGGAACTGCACGACTTACCGATTTTTCGAGAAGTGCTGTGATGAATGACTTCAAGATGCAGCGAAACCAAGGTAAAACCATGTCCTCACGTCGTGGGGTTGGGCGGCAACAACTCATTACAGAAGTCAGACTGCAAAACCAGGACAGGTGGCGAACTGTGACGAAACTAAGATCAGACTTTAAGGCTGCGCACAGTTCAAGTGTATCTGAGTACATAGAGCACGGAACACACCTAACGAATGGCCTCCACAACCGTCGACGCATCCGTGCGCCAATGTTAGCATTTGACTTCCGCAGCTACGACTCAAATGGGCACGTGAGCATCGTCACAAGATTGGCACAGTGGCAGAGCGTTTCATGGTCCGATGAATCCCAACAGATTCTTCATATTGCCGATGGGAGGGCGCCTATCCATCGTCTTCCAGGTTAACAGCGCCTTGACACCTGTACTGCGGGATGGAGATAAGATGGCGGCGGCTCCATTATCCTCTGGAGAACATTCACGTGAGCATCCGTGGGTCCAGTCTAGCTTCTGCAAGGCACCTTAACGGCAGGGAGTACACTGTTTGGAGACCAAGTACATCCCATTATGACGATTACGTTTCCTGACAGCTGTGGGATTTTCAGCAAGATAATGCACCATGTCACGAGACCAGGAGTGTGGTGGAGTGGTTTCACGAACACCCCAACCCACCAGATCTGTACCCTACCGAACACACGTGGGTATGTGACCGAACGTGGCTTCAGAGCTTATCGCTCCCCTTCCCAGAATTTACGGGAATTGGGTGACTCGTGTGTGCAGATGAACTCCAGCGACCTATCAAGGTGTCACTGCTTCCTTGCCACGACGTGACAGCGCTGTTATCCGTGCCAAAGGTAGACATACCGGCTATTAGATAGGTCGTCATATGTTCTGTCTGATCAGTGTATGTGTAAAGCCCGTATGAAGCAAAGTTCATGGGCAACTGAAGCCAAATATATTCAAAACGTATGTTTATGATAATACTACTGTAGAAATTAATAATGAAAGCGAACATACATTGTATGATTTGCAATTATTAATAATACACCCACTATTTGATTTATACGGATTTATTTAATTGTTAGTATTTGTCCTGTTATAAGACAAATATTTCGACTATATAATACAACGCCCCTCATTTAAATATATGTTCATTAGCTATGAAAATATAGTTGCTTCATAAAGGCGTAAAATTATCTTAAGGTGAGATCTGAAACTCTTCATTGGAAATGATCGTGCATGGATGAGGGCAATGAGATTTGGACAGTGAACCACAACGATAAAGGACAGCGTCTCCTTGAGTGTTCAGATGAACATAACATGATATAACAATCATAATCTTTCAAGTGCATAAAATAAAACACTGCACTTGGAAAGTCAATGTGATAATGACAGCCATCTCATCGATTTTATATTAACGTTGAGAGCCTAAAGATATCAAATAAAGTCTAACAACAGTTCTTCAGAATTAGACGTAGACACCGAAAATGAGTGTATGTTTGTAAGGTCTAATTTAAGATTTAATATAAACCAGAAAACTAAAACAAATAGTTGGAATATTGAAAAAAACTGGAAGTTAAAAGAACAGATTTTGCTACTAGAGTAAGCATTGTTACTAATTTCAGTAATGCCTTAACATCGCTGTGCCGTTTTTGATACATCTTGGAGTTGCTCACCATGTTCAGATCCATTATTCCAGCATCAAGGTCTTTCTTCCACTCTTTTCTACTTGTGTAGCGCTCCACATAAGGTGTCGCTTCCTTCGTTTTCTTCGTTTTCTTCCTGCAGGGAAGACACGAATAGCACAAGATGCTGCGTAGCACCTAAGAAGCCAAAAAAAAAAAATCACTATACGCGTAAACCAGTGCCCATACATTAAGACAACGATGACGCCGCCTCAAACGTGGACTACACAGCAATCAGAACGTTTTTTTTTTTTTTTTTTTTGTGCACTGGCTCTGACAAGGATTTGGCCCTTGCCTCTTGGAATAATGTCTTGAAACTGTAAAATCTGCGTTAATAGGCGTATTTATTCCAAACGCTGAGAAAAAAATGAATTGTATACTTCGATCAATTCTTCACGTTCAGTGGGACTGTGGTGAAGTGCAATATCGAACAGTGCGGGTATGCATGTGTTTTCGAATTAGTTTTAAGTTACATCAAGTGAGCAGTTGTGAGATACAATGGAGGCTCACTCAGTATCCTCCTGCTTCATTTATTCCAGGTGAACTGGAATTCCATATTACCAAGCCGTAACACAGTGTCAGTGTTCAGGACGTCCATGACGACTGGCAGCTGCAGTTAACTCCGAGATAATATCTAGAGTATCATATTAACAAGTGAGGTATATTTCCTTATCCGAGCAGAGTTAGACATGAGAGACGTAAGAATTTTAACTCTAATCATTATTTCCAGTCATAATTTTCATTGTCCTTCAGTGGCATATTCGGTCAGCCGTAGACAACAGAGATAGCCTGCTACAAGAAATCCATCTAAAAAATATGTGTGCTGCTTCGATTTCCGAAATATGATCCAAACTAGATAGGCATATCACCTGTAGAAGGTACTTTGTTATTAGGTCAGGCAGACTCGACTCTAAAGGAGGTGCCGCTGTCCTGCTGCGGCAGGAATTACTTTCTCGGATATACACATTAGTTCCCCTACCGCAGGACTGCAGATATCGGTAGCACGAATTAAATTACGTTCTGTATTATCCAACCCATTAGCCGGTTTTTAATACCCGAGAACTGAGATCGGTAAAGTAAGAGTGGAAAGTACTGTTGCTCCAACTTGAGCAACCGCTGGTGCTCTGCGGGAATTTCAGCGCTCACACCTCTATTTAGGGAAATTCGTGTACGAGAGACCCAGGACAGAGCTCATCTGATGTAATGGAAGGCAGTCACCACACAGTCCTCAACTACGGCTCTCCTGTCCTGGAGTCTCTCACGTAAATCTTGCCACCAAAAGTGAATATTTATTCTCGGTAGATATTGCATATTGCATCAAAAATCAGGATAAGGTAACTTTTCCTTTTATTTGGACGATGGAAGCGACAACAAGAGACGTGGAATTCTTTCCTGTAAGTCATTGGAACATAAATAACAAAAACTGACACTTTTTCAAAAAGTAATAATACAGTTGCTGAAGTAAGTTTACCAGAGACCGGGTTCAGTGTAAGTATCTTACTACACATTCTTTAGAGTATTAAATGCGTAAGACTTCTAGTATCAAAAGCTACATTTAACTTGTGGTGTCACCACCAGACACCACACTTGCTACGTGGTAGCCATTAAATCGGCCGCGGTCCATTAGTATACGTCGGACCCGCGTGTCGCCACTGTCAGTAATTGCAGACCGAGCGCCACCACACGGCAGGTCTAGAGAGACGTACTAGCACTCGCCCCAGTTCTACAGCCGACTTTGCTAGCGATGCTACACTGACGAAGACTCTCTCATTTGCCGAGAAGGTAGTTAGCATAGCCTTCAGCTAAGTCAATTGCTACGACCTAGCAAGCCGCCGTATTCAATTGATATTTATTATATGAAGCATGTATCATCAAGAGCGATGTTCTACAATTGTGGATTAAAGTTAAGTATTCCAGAAGCTAACACGTACTTTTCTTTATAGCATTCATCACGTATCCTGTTTCAGACCTCACGCCAGCCTGTGTAAGTTTAAGCGCGTGCCTTTCGGCTTCCTCTCATTGTGTCTAGGCTGTCTTGTCTAGACACAACATAACTTACTTACATGTTAAGAACTCCGTGGTACGGTGGAATACGGAGTACTCACCAGTGACTGCCGAACGTCGTCTAGAACGTAAGAAGGGTAAAATCTTCTCATCTATGGGAGATCACCCGTGAAAGTGGGATGTAAATGCTCGAACTAACATGTTTTAAAAATTGTGAAAACTTCTTAACTGGATAAATTCTCCCCAGCAGTCATCGCATATGATCATTTCCTAAGACCCCCGTTCCAGATGTTGTTGTGGTTGTTGTGGCCTTCAGTCCTGAGACTGGTTTCATGCAGCTCTCCATGCTACTCTATCCTGTGCAAGCTTCTTCATTTCCCAGTACCTACTGCAACCTACATCCTTCTGAATCTGCTTGGTGTATTCATCTCTTGGTCTCCCTCTACCATTTTTAGCCTCTACGCTGCCCTCCAATACTAAATTGGTGATCCCTTGATGCCTCAGAACATGTACTACCAACCGATCCATTCTTCTAGTCAAGTTGTGCCACAAACTTCTCTTCTCCCCAATTCTGTTTAATACTTCCTCATTAGTTATGTGATCTACCCATCTAATCTTCAGCATTCTTCTGTAGCACCCCATTTCGAAAGCCTCTATTCTCTTCTTGTCTTAACTTTTTATCGTCCATGTTTCACTTCCATACATGGCTACACTCCATACAAATACTTTCAGAAACGACTTCCTGACACTTAAATCTATACACGATGTTAACAAATTTCTCTTCTTCAGAAACGCTTTCCTTGCCATTGCCAGTCTACATTTTATATCCTCTCGACTTCGACCACCATCAGTTATTTTGCTCCCAAAATAGCAAAACCCCTTTGCTAATTTAAGTGTTTCATTTCCTAATCTAATACCCTCAGCATCACCCGACTTAATTCGGCTACATTCCTTATCCTCGTTTTGCTTTTCTTGATGTTCACCTTATATCCTCCTTTCAAGACACTATCCATTTCGTTCAACTGCTCTTCCAAGTCCTTTGCTGTCTCTGACAGGATTACAATGTCATCGGCGAACCTCAACGTTTTTATTTCTTCTCCATGGATTTTAATACCTACTCCGAATTTTTCTTTTGTTTCCTTCACTGCTTTCTCAATATAGAGATTGAATAACATCGGGGAGAGGGTACATCCCTGTCTCACTCCCTTCTCAACCACTGCTTCCCATTCATGCCCCTCGACTCTTATAACTGCCATTTGGTTTCTATACAAATTGTAAATAGCCTTTCTCTCCCTGTGTTTTACCCCTGCCACCTTCAGAATTTGAAAGAGAGTATTCCAGTCAACATTGTCAAAAGCTTTCTCTAAGTCTACAAATGCTAGAAACGTAGGTTTGCCTTTCCTTAATCTAGCTTCTAAGATAAGTCGTAGGGTCAGTATTGCCTCACGTGTTCCAATATTTCTACGGAATCCAAACTGATCTTCCCCTAGGTCGGCTTCTGCTAGTTTTTCCATTCGTCTGTAAAGAATTCGCGTTAGTATTTTGCAGCCGTGACTTATTAAACTGATAGTTCGGTAATTTTCACATCTGTCAACACCTGCTTTCTTTGGGATTGGAAATATTATATTCTTCTTGAAGTCTGAGGGTATTTCGCCTGTCTCATACATCTTGCTGACCAGATGGCAGAGTTTTGTCAGGGCTTCACGTACTATCATATCTCCCATTTAATCTTCATTTAAATCCTCTTCTATTTCCATAATATTGTCCTCAAGTACATCGCCCTTGTATAGACCCTCTATATACTCCTTCCACCTATCTGCTTTCCCTTCTTTGCTTAGAACTGGATTTCCATCTGAGCTCTTAATATTCATGCAAGTGGTTCTCTTTTCTCCAAAGGTCTCTTTAATTTTCCTGTAGGCAGTATCTATCTTACCCCTAGTGATATAAGCCTCTACATCCTCACATTTATCCTCTAGCCATCCCTGCTTAGCCATTTTGCACTTCCTGTCGATCTCATTTTTGAGACGTTTGTATTCCTTTTTGCCTGCTTCATTTACTGCATTTTTATATTTTCTCCTTTCATCAATTAATTTCAATATCTCTACTGTTACCCAAGGATTTCTACTAGCCCTCGTCTTTTTACCTACTTGGTCCTCTGCTGCCTTCACTACTTCATCCCACAAAGCTACCCATTCTTCTTCTACTGTATTTCTTTCCCCCATTCCTGCCATTTGTTCCCTTACGCTCTCCCTGAAACTCTGTACAACCTCTGGTTTAGTCAGTTTATCCAGGTCCCATCTCCTTAAATTCCCACCTTTTTGCAGTTTCTTCAGTTTTAATCTACAGTTCATAACCAATAGATTGTGGTCAGAATCCACATGTGCCCCTGGAAATGTCTTACAATTTAAAACCTGGTTCCTAAATCTCTGTCTTACCATTATATAATCTATCTGAAATCTGTCAGTATCTCCAGGTTTCTTCCATGTATACAACCTTCTTTTATGATTCTTGAACCAAGTGTTAGCTATGATTAAGTTGTGCTCTGTGTAAAATTCTACAAGGCGGCTTCCTCTTCCATTTCTTAGCCCCTATCCATATTCACCTACTACGTTTCCTTCTCTCCCTTTTCCTAATACCGAATTCCAATCACCCATGACTATTAAATTTTCATCTCCCATCACTATCTGAATAATTTCTTTTATTTCGTCATACATTTCTTCAATTTCTTCGTAATCTGCAGAGCTAGTTGCCATATAAACGTGTACTACTGTAGTAGGCGTGGGCTTCGTGTCTATCTTGGCCACAATAATGCGTTCACTATGCTGTTTGTAGTAGATTACCCGCATTCCTATTATTAAACCTACTCCTGCATTACCCATATTTGACTTTGTATTTATAATCCTGTATTCGCCTGACCAAAAGTCTTGTTCCTCCTGCCACCGAACTTCACTAATTCCCACTATATCTAACTTTAACCTATCCATTTCCCGTTTTAAATTTTCTAACCTATCTGCTCGATTAAGGGATCTGACATTCCACGCTCCGATCCGTAGAACGCCATTTTTCTTTCTCCTGATAACGACGTCCTCCTGAGTAGTCCCCGTCCGGAGATCCGAATGGGGGACTATTTTACCTCCGGAATTTTTTACCCAAGAGGACGCCATCATCATTAACCATACAGTGGAGCTGCATGCCCTCGGGAAAAATTACGGCTGTACTTTCCCCTTGCTTTCAACCGTTCGCAGTACCAGCACAGCGAGGCTGTTTTGGTTAGTGTTACAAGGCCAGATCAGTCAATCATCCAGACTGTTGCCCCTGCAACTACTGAAAAGACTGCGGCCCCTCTTCAGGAACCCAGCGTTTGTCTGGCCTCTCAACAGATACCCCACCGTTGTGGTTGCACCTACGGTACGGCTATCTGTATCGCTGAGGCACGCAAGCCTCCCCACCAACGGCAAGGTCCATGGTCATCTCTTTCAGATGAATGAGATAAATTATATACGGAAGTCCTCTATGAATTCAGTCCTTGTAATGTGTTATGCTCACTGTCCTCTGCTCTCTCTCGTGACAAATCGTCCCTTCACGACTTTTCTACGAACCTTATCGACATCTGAATTAGAGTCTGCTACCTCCCTGAACAGTTCAAATAATGGTTCCAGTTCCCTAATCTAATTCGTACCTGGAAGTCCAACTTCCTTCATACATATCCCGCTGTCGGCTTGTCGGCTTTTACTAAAAGAGCTCTTGAAAGACTTATTTTGTTTTGTGTTCATATCTTTCCAAAGCGCAGTACCGTGTGTGTAAGAATAAAAAAAAATCACTCTACAAACTCAAGAGGTCTCCCTAAACGCTCAGATCAGCGCGCTACTCTGTTTTTAATACACACACGAGATATGAAGAACATCATTACACCAGATGTTAAATCCCTCGAGTATGCAAATGATTTATCGCTTTTCTTCTACACTTAAAGACCAAATCTCTATACCTAATGTCAAGCAGAGCCATTTACACCTTCAATGACTGTATAACTTCCAACGACCTAATAGTTTGACTAAGAAATTTTCTACAGTTGTCATCAGCCCACTATGTAACCACGAAAAGAAGCAACATTAACGCAATGAGACCTGCAGCTGGAACTTGACGGTGTGACCACTGTAAGTCTGTCTTCGTCCGCTGCATCATCGATTAGAATGATCGTTGTACCATACCGTTGCGAAAGGTGCACTTCATCAGTTTGTTTGTAGAATTCGGGTGCAGGCTTGTGGGCCTTGGAGAACTGCGATCAACTTACAAGAATGTCTTCCTAGGAGAAGTTGTCGAAGCCCTGCTGCATGACGACGTCAGTACTTGGAGAGATATTTTAATAGCCAAAAAGGGCAGCAGCCCAATACAGATAAATCATGCTCCTGCGACAAATGAGGGTGTATTCCACACACAAGGTCCGCATTGGAAATGAGGAGTGTTTGCCCTCTGCCAGTGAAAGCATTAGGCTCAGTGCACAGTTTCTACAGTTATGTTGAAACAGATAAATCCGTAGACCAACTTAGAAATCTATTCCGCTATCAGACGTAAAATCTCGGTAGTCACTATTTACAGCACGATGAAAAATCGCTTTGGCACAATGAGTTCCAGTTTCATTGCCTACTTTAAACTTGACTGACGCACTTTGTTCACTTTTATATTGATTGCTTTTAATTTCATGAGACTTCAGCAGATAGATGCGTATTACTTCTCCCGCAGCTGAAGTATTCCTAAGAACTCCGTCTGCCGTCACCTTGTTAATATTTTACTGCAGAAGCGGCAGCGATTCGAAAGGCTCTGACATTAGGTATTTATGTGAGGCTCCAGAACCTGCTGTAGTCTAGGAATCAAAAAGCGTGTTCCATTCTATTCAGGCTAGAGTGAAACAGTAAGATGAATATTCAGGTATTTGAAATTTTACTATAAGCATTGAGAAATAAACGAAAAGGCATGAGAATTTCATCCAATGGGTCCCAGATCATGTATGGCTGGCTTAGGAGACTTAGTCTCAAAGCTGGCGAAGAATTCCAATGATTCTGGATGTGCGATGAACGTCGTTCTACCATCCTCAGATTTCCAGCTGTGGGCGACACTGCGATCCAGCCAGTAATTAGAAGGTTCTTCTGTCTTCGAGACTTTCAGTCTAGCAGGAAGCTGAAAACTATCTTGGCACTTATTCGTATGAACCATTAAGTTCATCCTAACCACTTACATTTGGTAGATGTCAGGGATATCCGTTTCTACGAGTGTCAGAACACACAAGAAAGAAGGAGACGCAAGTTACCATCTGTTTACCTACAAGTACTTGGAAATACAACAAAACTCTTTAGTGTAAAACCTTGTGAAATTGATGATTCCCATTCCAACAAGTGCTCATGTTTTGTTATATCATAGAGATCCTCAAATATCTTCCCCACTCCTTCTGATGCGTTTAAACTACATAGTAATTTTATTTTCTTCTAGCTCAGAAAAGTAAGTAAATTCGCTGTCCTCGATTGTGGCTTGTACTTCACACCACGTGCTTTCTGTTCATCACGTACTTTCGTTTCTGCAAGCTCCCAGTAGGTTGACTGAAGAAACATGTTTATCGCAACGTTAGCATGGTTTTCAGAAATACAGGTAATTTCTGTACTTTTGGACTGGATTGATTATAGAAAATGCTTCAAAATATTAATATACCCTGCGCTATAGCGAAAGAGATCATTTATTTCCTCAAAGCAACACAGCGATGCTGTTTATAGGTGTAGCGCTATGTCTCCATTCGGCACATTCACAGTAGAGAATACGAGACGTAGAAGAGAGCGAAGAAGAAAAGGCAGAATATGACGACAAAGATTACGCATTTCCAATGAGGTAACGCACCAGAACATTAAAGCCTATGCCAACGGAACATTAAGCATGTTTCATATAGTACATCTACCTGGGATGTCGAATAAAACTTGTAAAAGTTGATTCTGATTGCTTTGCCTGGTTTTAACGATACCTGTCTGAAGTCAGGCATAGAGACTTGGCCTATAAGTGTAGAAAAAGGCATAAATCATCTGCATACTGGAGAGTGTTAACCTCTGGTGTAATGATGTTCTTCATATCACATTTGTGTAGTGCAATAAATGCAAAATACGTTTTCGTTTCAGAGAAAGAGAAACAAGGAACTATTTTTCCAGTTCCATAACAAATAGAGTCAACGACCTTGCCGCAGTGAAGACACCGGTTCCCGTCAGATCACCGAAGTCAAACGCTGTCGGGCTGGGCTAGCACTTGGATGGGCCACCATGCAGTTTGCCGTTCGCTGTTGGCAAGCGAGATGTACTCAGCCCTTGTGAGGCAAACTGAAGAGCTACTTGTTTGAGAAGTTGCGGCTCCGGTCTTATAAACTGACACACGGCCGGGGGAGCGGTGTGCTGACCCCATGCCACTCCATATCCGCATCCAGTAACGCCTGTGGTCTTAGGATGACACGGCGGCCGGTCGGTACCGTTGGGCCTTCATAGCCTGTTCGGATGGAGAGAGAGAGAGAGAGATAGCAAATAGAAGAAACAGTATAAAGGACCATATACATAGGGACTTGCAAAAGTAAGTGACTCATGTCGGCCTATGCTTGTGCAACAAGTGTGACGCATTGTCAGAAGACAGTACATACTCTGGGTATCTTGCAGACACAGTTCTCCAGTAATACAGATAATAAGTGAGAGTGAAATCACGAGACAGCTGGACACGTACTCCAAGTTTGAATTACGCGGGACAGTACGATCATTGTGGGCATAACGTCTGACACACAGGTTAGCCGTGAATTCTGACGCTGTATGGACTACATTCAATATCGCGTTCAGCAACAGTGAAATTCTGCCAACAGTTTGACCAAAGCCGGACAGATGAGGGTCATGCTGATTGCCAATGGAGGCCATCGACTTGTACGTCTACCATAGACGGCAATGTGAAGGTATTGAGGAACTGATTCACACCAGTCACAAATTTTCCGACGATGAAGACATTTACACCGCTGTTCTACAATGGCTGCGTGGCCAGGAGCGGGTTTCTGTAGTCAAAAAAGTGAGCGACTGTTAAAACATTTCGAGTCTTGCTTACAGAGCTTTGATGACTGTGTTGCAAAACATTGTCACGTATCTGTGTTTGTTTGAAGTTTAATGCAGCAATCAATATAATATACTTGGCGTGACATAACAACGTGCAACGTTCTTTCTGAAGGCGCTGGAGTGAACAATTTTCTGATAGTACACTCCTGGAAATGGAAAAAAGAACACATTGACACCGGTGTGTCAGACCCACCATACTTGCTCCGGACACTGCGAGAGGGCTGTACAAGCAATGATCACACGCACGGCACAGCGGACACACCAGGAACCGCGGTGTTGGCCGTCGAATGGCGCTAGCTGCGCAGCATTTGTGCACCGCCGCCGTCAGTGTCAGCCAGTTTGCTGTGGCATACGGAGCTCCATCGCAGTCTTTAACACTGGTAGCATGCCGCGACAGCGTGGACGTGAACCGTATGTGCAGTTGACGGACTTTGAGCGAGGGCGTATAGTGGGCATGTGGGAGGCTGGGTGGACGTACCGCCGAATTGCTCAACACGTGGGGCGTGAGGTCTCCACAGTACATCGATGTTGTCGCCAGTGGTCGGCGGAAGGTGCACGTGCCCGTCGACCTGGGAACGGACCGCAGCGACGCACGGATGCACGCCAAGACCGTAGGATCCTACGCAGTGCCGTAGGGGACCGCAACGCCACTTCCCAGAAAATTAGAGACACTGTTGCTCCTGGGGTATCGGCGAGGACCATTCGCAACCGTCTCCATGAAGCTGGGCTACGGTCCCGCACACCGTTAGGCCGTCTTCCGCTCACGCCCCATCATCGTGCAGCCCGCCTCCAGTGGTGTCGCGACAGGCGTGAATGGAGGGACGAATGGAGACGTGTCGTCTTCAGCGATGAGAGTCGCTTCTGCCTTGGTGCCAATGATGGTCGTATGCGTGTTTGGCGCCGTGCAGGTGAGCGCCACAATCAGGACTGCATACGACCGAGGCACACAGGGCCAACACCCGGCATCATGGTGTGGGGAGCGATCTCCTACACTGGCCGTACACCACTGGTGATCGTCGAGGGGACACTGAATAGTGCATGGTACATCCAAACCGTCATCGAACCCATCGTTCTACCATTCCTAGACCGGCAAGGGAACTTGCTGTTCCAACAGGACAATGCACGTCCGCATGTATCCCGTGCCACCCAACGTGCTCTAGAAGGTGTAAGTCAACTACCCTGGCCAGCAAGATCTCCGGATCTGTCCCCCATTGAGCATGTTTGGGACTGGATGAAGCGTCGTCTCACGCGGTCTGCACGTCCAGCACGAACGCTGGTCCAACTGAGGCGCCAGGTGGAAATGGCATGGCAAGCCGTTCCACAGGACTACATCCAGCATCTCTACGATCGTCTCCATGGGAGAATAGCAGCCTGCATTGCTGCGAAAGGTGGATATACACTGTACTAGTGCCGACATTGTGCATGCTCTGTTGCCTGTGTCTATGTGCCTGTGGTTCTGTCAGTATGATCATGTGATGTATCTGACCCCAGGAATGTGTCAATAAAGTTTCCCCTTCCTGGCACAATGAATTCACGGTGTTCTTATTTCAATTTCCAGGAGTGTATTTTATGACATAATAATTAACTAACATTTTACGGTACTTACGTAAAAATGTTTATATATTTGAGTTGTCAGATTACAAATAAAATATCTAAAGATAATCCGTGAAAATATGTTATTATGAGGATGTAAAACGAGTTTGATGATGATATAGCATATATGAGTATACTTGCCCTAATACTTTTATGATTCATAATAATTTTTTTAAAATTTGTTATTTCCGTCTCATTCGGTCCCAGAACATTTAATTGACAACCAATACAAAATTTTCGTTCGCAAAACCAAAGCTCAGAACCGAGGAGAATAAATAAAGCTCCTGTTTGAAATTTTAGGCTTTCCCGGAGTAATCAGAATCGGAAGTCTCTCAGAGGTCTGTATATTACGAAGACCTGCAACCTTGGCATCAGTTTTCAACAGGACTCAGCAGCAGCCACTCTGGCCGGCTCTGTGGTCTTTCAGCTCTTTTTGTGTAGGCATAGATTTTGTAATTTATATGCACACCACACTTAAGCACGTTTGCATAACTATATTTCAGTTGCGCCTTTCTTGTTATTGATATATCACTGCATCCAAATTAGCACACTGAAGATTGTAAACTCGGCAACACGCAAATACAAGTTATAAAATCTAAATTGTGTCGTTATTACTCATACTTACTCCCAAACCTCCGATATCAGACACTCAGATCGGTACCAAACGTTGCGTGTCAATAGAGTACCAACCAAAACACCGATTTAGTTCGTGCTGGATGCTGTCGTCCAATAGAACATTCATAAACGATAATTAAAAGTAACACCAGCACAGTGGAGTATAGGAGAAGCGTATCTGTGATAAAACGCCACAGAGAGCTACGATAGGTGAGTGGGTAAGGCGTTAGCTCCTCGTCTTAAACGTCCCGAGTTCCAAGCACACTGATGGCGACATTTTTAAAACAGTTTACGCGTGAAAATGTTATAAGGGATAACATATTCCTGACATGTAAAAGGACGTTTCGGTGTTTGTAGCAATATTATTTTTGCTGGCCACCATATACCGTTATCCAGGAACCAAGGAAAGCGTACGGGGTGCAACGAACATAGTTTATTTATTTTCCTTTTCTCTCATTAATCCCACCGAGAATAGCAGGTTGATACTCTATCGACACACAACGTTTGGTATTCATCTGTTTCACATCTGGAAGTTTGGGTGTTAGTGCTAAAATGCTATGAAAGGGGGGAGGATCATCACATAGAGCCGACGACGATGTAGTTCGGCTACGCATGTTGCAAGGTATTGACTTCCAACACCTAAAAAAACATATGTGACATATTTTCCTGAACCTGTAACCACTATAACACGTTCCGAAATACTTCACGTTAATGATAATGCTAAGCCGAGAATCACAGCCAGTATGAACGTTCTTACTACGGACTATTACACTTCTGTCTCCCACTACGTATGGTCGTAAGTAGTCGAAAACAAACTACTGACACTGTCAGGGAATAGTGATGATGATACAACAACTGTGTTTTTTTTATTTACTTCTTCTTAGCATTCTTCTCACATGCATCTGACAACGTATTTGCATTCCCTTCCACCTTCTTTTGGAATGAACCCAATCACTTACGATAATAAGGCAAGTTGGTTCGTACATGCAGAGAAAACTGTTTATTTAATTTGGATGCTCGTTTAGCTATTGCAGTTTTACATTTACGTTGAAAAGGATTCCATAATTACTGGACATAAATCGGTCAGTTCTGGTCCTTAAAAAAAAAAAAGAAAGAAAAAAAAGACATAGGACATGAGTCTGCAAGTTGTACTCCATCGAAGATGCGTAAGTTGATTGCAAATTCGCTTAAATAATCGGAATTATCTATCAGTCACTTCGTTGGCCATACTGGCACAGAAATGCAAGACGATAAGAGAAGACCATATTGCTGAATTCGATTTTCCTAAAATCACAAAAGATCGTAATTCGGATGCTACTTTCAGTCATTGCGCAAACGTGGAAGTGTTAGTTTCGAGACAAGTATTCAGAATATAGGAAATCAACTGAAATCCCTTGCCGGAGGAAACGCATCAAGATCGGATGAGAAGGCTGGGACATTCTACAGAGTCACTCAAAGAAGTTGCGCCCCTTCGATTACCAGTTTATTATAGGTCGCTGGGTAACTAGGTAGCTGGAGCAACTGACGGTACCAAGCGATGGGAAGAGAAGCGTAGGTCAATCCAGATTTTAGAAGAAGTCGTCGGGCAGATTCACACGATAATACGGCGCTACTGACAACGTCCGTCTGTTGTAGATCTGTGGAACAAGTTTTATGCTGAGTGTTGTGTGACGTCCTTAGGTTAGTTAGGTTTAAGTAGTTCTAAGTTCTAGGGGACTGATGACCATAGATGTTAAGTCCCATAGTGCTCAGAACCAAGAAGAAGAAGAAGTTTTATGCTCACTCATTTGGACTTTTCAGCACAAAGAAAATCTGTAAAAGAGTCTTCTGCAGACAGAGATCTTGACCGACTTAACAAATAGTTCGGAAGCTGACTCAACCTGTAATTATATACCATCGGGATTTTTCTCATTATGTAGGCGTTAACTGATGCATGCTATTTTAAAAAGTTTCAGATATTCTTGCAGGATGTAGTATTATTCAAATCTCAAAGAAGAAAATAATGACGTGTTCGGAAACAAGAACATTTTGAGATATAGGTCGTTAAATATCCCCAGTTCACTGTCTCCGTATATTTACAAATAACGCGGCATTCTCACGTGATGGCACAGTAAACTACGGCGGTACGGTCGTGAGGGTTGCTGCAAGCGTGGCTTTGTGGGGTCATGATTGCTTCAGCATCAGTTAATGCACAGCAGTTGCAGGTGACAGACACACTGAGCGAGACACTTATCCAAACAGCTGAACAAGTGCTTTGTACTACCGATTACCAGTCCTATTGCAGAACTGTGCACAGCGGGGCACCATACCGCACCGTTTCTTAGGCGATATCCTCGCCGAGTAGGTCCGGTATCATGTCCCCATCATTCACCGGAGACGAATGTGCCGGATTTCTGGCTGCGGAGGCATTTAAGGTCATCGCTGTATGCCCAGTCCATCGACAAAGTGCGAACGTAACAGGAGCGTGTGACCAACGCACGTAACGCAATCCGGACAGAGGCAGGTGTATTTGAAAGAGAGAGTGCTTAACAGAGAAGGATGACTATGATCCGATAAAATCACGTGCCGCCCTACTTATAGTGTCTAGCTCCATGTGTGACTACGGGAAATTTCCTTGCTGATTTGGACAATGCTGCGTCAGTTTGGAGTGTATGACACTTGCTTTCGAACACCTGTATTTATCCACAGGTAGTGTAGGTGATGATCGTATGTCGCGAAGACTGACCACAAAGAATAAAGATAATTAATGCCGTTAAATGGATGAAAAGTTATGATGTGCTTTGATCACGAGGTTGGTTATCCGTCACTGCAATCAGTCAAAATCTTCGAAACTCTGGAGCTTAAGTTCGGACCGGTTTAAAGTTGAACTATCCAACAAACCTGGCTCTTGTTATGGCGCAACGGACGCAAGTAGCCAAGAGGTCCACATGTTCCACCTATTACGCACGACTGAAGTACATACGTATATGAAACAAATGCTACTATAGTATGATGCAGGACTGTCGCACAGTCAGCTTAACAGCTGATGCATCCACATTGGTGATAAGAATAATACAGAGAAGAATGAGAGTGAATGATCTGGATCTGCTTCTGGATTTGGCCTTGATGCAGATGGACACGAGCAAGCAGTCCTGACATAGTGATTGATAATTGAAGCAAGATTTATGGAAAATTAAGACAAAAGACAACAGACTAATTGTTCGGCAATGTAAAATGGTACATGTTCAAAATTTACAGGAAATGTGTAGCCTGTAGGAAAATACGGATAATATAAAATATGTACAAGCAGCAAGAGAGAACGAAGGAAATGAGAACCAAGATCGGAGGGCTCTAATCAGACAGGACCCTATGGTTCAACCTGTACGTCTTAGAAACTATCAGTGGTGTACAAGAGAAATTCATGATTTGGATTTTAATTTAAAGTGGATGATATCAATGAGAGGATTTTTTGATGACATTGCTACCCTCATTGAAAGTTAGGTAGAATTGCAAGACCTGTTGAATGGAATCAATAGTCTAAAGAGCACACACAGTAGTTACAGAGTAAACCAGAGAGATTAGAAAGCAATTAGGAGTAGGAGAAAGGAGAACACCGATAAGCTCAAAGTAAAAATTGGGTTATGGATTAGAAGAATGAAGGCCTCCCTGGTCAAAAGAAGCCCAGTAGTATCGCACATTGGCCTTAACAACTAATGAAGACATTTCTTTGAGTATGTGTCTGGCATACAGCATTGTATGGAAGTAGTCAAGGATTGTGGGGAAACCGCATAAGATGATTATCGAAGCGTTTGTCATGTGCTGTTACAAAATGGCGCTGAGAATTACCTGGACTGTTGAGATAAGTAATAAAGAGTTGAAACGTCCTGGCGGATCATACCTGTGTGCCGGACCGAGACTCTAACTCGGGACCTTTGCATTTCGCGGGTAAGTGCTCTACCGTCTGAGCTACCCAAGTATGACCGAAGTTTGGAAGGTAGGAGACGAGATACTGGCGGAATTAAAGCTGTGATGACGGGTCGTGTGTCATGCTTGGGTAGCTCAGATGGGTTTACTCCCACGTCTAGCAGTCGCCTCGATCGCTTTTATCTGTTCGACTCCTTGTGTGGGCAGCTTCTGGGTGTTACTGTAATACCAGCCTGTTTTACTGATCACTGAGCCGTAGCCGTCACGTTTAATTACGAGCGGCAACCGGTTAAATTGTTTCGTCCTCACTGGCTGCTCAGTATAGCCTATTTGCAGGATACCTCTCTTGGTGTAGTCCTGGAGGACGTATGGGTTCGTTGTTCTCGCGCTATGGACCGATATTCGTCTATTGTGGCATGGTGGACACTGCATGTCAAACCACAAATCCGTAGGGCTCTCGTGCGTTTTGGAGCTGCGAAGGTGGCAGACGATCGACGAACGCCAGAATTATGCTACTCAGTCTTACGTCAACTGTACGATAGTGCTACGCATGCTCCCCTACGGGTTACTGATATACAGTGCATCAAAGCCAGATTGCTGCAGCTCAAACGCATTGAAATGGAGGGACTGCGGATGAGGTCTCGACCACGTCCCCTTTTACAAGACGAATTGACGCCACTATACCATCTAGTGCGTTTACTGGCGCGCCGGAAACGTGTGTGCCTTGCCTCCCTCACGACTGCTCACGTCCGCATGTTCACCTCTCACCGTGACATTTCCGACTTTATTTACACCTATTTTACTGATCTGTACCAGACCCATGTCCCGGCTGAAAACTCTCTCGACGACTTTACATCCTTGATGCATCGCGTCGTCACTCCTCAATTAAATGACGCTTCTGCGTCCCTTTCACAAGGACGATGTATATGATGTTGTTACAGGATCTCAGTCGCACAAGTAGAGTGGATTAGGCGGTATTCCTAAGGAGTTTTATGTTCAATTTTGGCCACTTATTGGTGACACCTTAACGTCAATGGTAAATGAAGTGATGCGGTGAGTCTCACTTCCTGCTCCTTTTCAGGAAGGTAAACTGGTGCTCCTCCGAAAACCACAGATTTTGATTCCCTCCGTCCTATTACTCTCCTGAACTCCAATTATAAAATCGTCGCTCGAGCAATTAATATCCGTTCCTCTAAGCTGCTCGATACTATTATTGCCACCCACCAAAGCTGTGTGCCTGGACGCACGATACTGACTTCTGTTCTCGAATGTCGCGATGTAATTTCGGTGGCCGCTCTCGCTAATATCCCATGAGCTTTGCTTTTTCTTAAATTCTAAAAAGCGCTTGATCGTGTCAGCCATGCTTTTCTAACGAGAGTGGTCACCACCGTCGGCTTTAATAATGATCCTCGACAGGTCTTAACTCGCCTTTTTACCGGTATCAGGGTCTCGGTGATTGTGAATGGTCACCCTCCCACCATTCCGCCCGGATATCGATCAGACGGGCTTTACCCCAGGGAAGCCCCTTATCCATGTCCCTTTTTGTCTTGTTCTTACAGCCCTTACTTCGCCGCCTGAACATGCAATTACGTGGCAGGACTATATTGGGGGAACTTTTTCGGTCCGTGCATACGCCGATGACGTCATGGTTTTAGTACGACATGTCCAGGACATACCGAGGCTTAAAGATACCTTGGACTCATTTTATCGTCTTGCTGGTGCTCGCAATAATGATCGTAAATGAACGTTCCTACTGTTGAGAGGATTCAATTATGTCGTCATTCCTTAGGCGAAAGTCGTCAATCGCCAAGACCTTAGGGATCTTAGTGGATCGCAATCCGATCAAAATGACGACACTAAATCGGCGTGAGGTTGCGAGTCGTGTTCATGGGGCGATCGTTGAACGCGAATGCCGTTCGCTTAGCCTCCTTCACAAGGTACGGGTTTTAGAAACCTATGTCTTCAGTAAACTGTATTAAGTTGCGCAGATCTTCCCGCTTCCCGCGATGATGGCCCGCAGACTGAAACAGGTGTCTGTGAAACAGGTCCTGTGGCGCCGCCATATCTTTCGTGTCCGGTACGAAGTAGTGGCCAGGCCTCGAAAGCTTGGAGGATTCGCTCTTTCCGATATCAAAATGAAGACATCCCTCTTATTTGCCTGCCGCAATGTTTTAACCTGTACGCGGGGGGCTCTGCATTCAGTTACCTCTCGTTTACTTTTCCGCCTCCGGCCATTCTGTCTGACCCCTCCTGTTGATGTTGGACGGATTAATACTAAATTACGGAACATTCGTGAATATTTTCTAATTATCGGTGCTGACATACTTTCTATGGCGCATATTAATACGAGCATGCTGTCACTTTGTTGGGGTGCACCATTTTCCCTTTCTTTTGTTCTACTTGCTTCCCCATTAACGTGTTGGAAAACCATCTGCTCTCATCTTAGTCTTCCTGTATTTCGGATGGAGATGGCTTCAATGTGGTATAAGGCCATTCACAGTCTCATACCTACTGGTGATCGTCTTTTTGGTATTGGGCTTCGTCCGACTGATCAGTGCGAGGAATGTCATCAGACTGACGCCTTACTTCACAGGCTAGTTGTTTGCAGACGGGATCATTGGCTCTGCTTCCTCCGTCAATTAGCTTTCCCTTACTCGAGGGCCTGAAACTGCTTTCCCAGACGACATTCTCCTACATCCGAACATTTCCTTTTTTCCTTTCCTTCAGACGAAAACAAACATGATTGGCTCTTGGATTACTATGTTCACAATGTCGTTGAAGGTGGGAATGACCCAGATCCCCGCGTTTTTCACCATTATCTGACAACAGCAGTAGCCGCGATTCCGAGCGCTTTTTGCGAATATGCTTTTTCTCGCGTTTAACCGTCCGGGTGTTGGTTAAGCTCCCCTGTGATCCCTGTTTCTCCCCTGAGCTTGAGTCCCCTCCCTTGTAGCTTTCTTTTGTCACTTTTTCTCTTCCACGTGTATATAAAAATCTGACAAGAAGTGTGTGATAATGGGCTAGTCTTCCCCTTTAGAATTTAATAATTGTTTGTGCTTGAACTAATTTGTTGATTTGCTTTTTGCAGCTGATATTAAATCATGATTAGACTATGGTTGTCTCATTTTCATGAAAATACCAAGTCAATCTGAAATTAAAAAAAAAGATCGTAAGAACTTCCCGCGAAAGGCAAAGGTCCCGAGTTCGAATCTCGGTACGGCACACTGTTTTAATCTGACAGGAAGTTTCATATCAGCGCACACTCCGCTGAAAAGTGAAATTTTCATTCTGGGATGAAGAGTTTCTCTGCAGAAGGCGTCCGGACAGGAATATGTGGAAAACAGAGGCCATAAGAAGAGACACATTGATAGAACGTGTGTTGAGACACCAGGAAATAGTTTTCTTGACACTAGACGGATCTATAGAGGTTCAAAACTGTAGGGGAAGACAGAGCAAGGAATATGTACGACAGATAATTGAAGACGTTTCGTGGAAGTACCCCTCTGCTATGAAGAGCTTCGCAAAGAGAGAGGTAAGTGGCGTTCTGCATAAACTCAAGCAGCAGACAAATGATATAAAATAATAGAAACTAAAATTAATATTATGTGATTATACAACAATTTTGAAGAATCCGTTTCAGAGTTCAACCAGACAAAAAATACAATCCGAAACAACAATCGCTAACCAAGGCGTAGTAGCAATAGATGTATTTGGGTATAACAATAAAGAGAGAGAATAATAAACACACATTTGACTTCTTCAGAAAGTCAACACTCACAGACATTATTATACCTGCTTCATCCAGCAACCAGCTGAATCAAAAATGCGCTGCCCTACGACACATGTTATACAGACTAAATAACATCCCACTCAGCAAAGAGAACTATGACAAAGAATTACAAACAGTACAATTCATAGCCCCCAAAAAATGATTACAGCACCCATATAATACAATAACGCAATCCAAAAATTAAAACACAGCTAAAGAGAAATCAAGATATGCAGAGAGCACAGAAACCCACGTAAACTACATTACACATGAAAACACAAAACAATGACACCTATGACATTAATAACAAAAATCATGGTACACTCTTACATACAATCACAAAAGCAACACACAGGATAGCAAAAATACTACGGAAACAGGGATTACAAAGAGCTTACAGAACAAGAAACACACTCCAGTAACATTTACAAACAACAGACAAACCAGATAAATACCAAGGATCAGGTATATACCAGCTATAGTGCCAAGAATGTAAATCAATACATCTGGGGATGACAAGCAGGAACTTCAAAGCTAGATATAAAGAACACATAAGAAATTTAAAACATGAAGATAGCCATTCTACCTTCCCTAAACACCTTATAAAACATGGAAAATGATGTGTTGGTAAATGTGCCAACACCTTGTAGATAGAGGAGGCCGAAATCTAACGCAGACGGCCGTGAATTCTGGAACAGGATAACTAGTGAATTCTCATAAGAAAAGTATGCAGCTCCTCGAATACTTATCTTTTATTCTTTAATGTGAATACATCGTTCTGATGAGACATTTCATATGATAACTTTCAAACTATGTAAGGCTAATGGCGCCTTGTTAGGTCGTAGCCATGGACTTAGCTGAAGGCTATTCTAACTGTCTCTCGGCAGATGAGAGAAGGCTTCGTAAGTGTAGTCGCTAGCAAGGTCG
Source organism: Schistocerca serialis cubense (assembly GCF_023864345.2). Taxonomy (NCBI): domain Eukaryota; kingdom Metazoa; phylum Arthropoda; class Insecta; order Orthoptera; family Acrididae; genus Schistocerca; species Schistocerca serialis. The sequence continues at coordinate 62,040,650 of NC_064638.1, read as the reverse complement.
TCGTACAACTGGGGCGAGTGCTATTCCGTATCTCGAGACCTGCCTTGTGGTGGCGCTCGGTCTGCGATCACACAGTGGCGACACGCGGGTCCGACATGTACTAAATGGACCGCGGCCGATTTAAGCTACCACCTAGCAAGTGAGGTGTCTGGCGGTGACACCACATTCCTCCCCCGCAAGTCGGCGAACGGTCGTGTTATAAGGCTTCCGCCCGCGTGGGGAGGACCCCATGTTGACGTATGCGATGAGGTGGGGAGCCTAACAACAGGCGAGGCTGTGCCACCCGCACCCGGCCATTCGGTCCGAGGGGAGCTAGGAAACGCCTGAAAACCTAGTCCAGGGTGCACGTCAACAGGCGGTAATGCGCCCGTAAAGAGACAGGAGGGGCCGATGGGTCGACCTCCATTGCGTCGGGGTACCCGACGCGCGATGACGTCATGTGGTCCGGAGCGTGCAAGAGTTCCATGGCGGAGGACAGCTGGTCACGGGAAGCGATCGGCGGCGCGTGACCCTGGGAGGCGCTTGGCGGCTGCAGCGAAGCGTCCAATGCGGGCGGCTCCGGCGGGAGAACAGGCGGCGGCGGCGGCGGCTGCGGCGGCGCGTCGCCATGGGGCAAAATGGAAGGCAGCGTCGGTAACACCTGGGGATGAGGCGAGCCAGTAGATGGGTCCCCAGGGCGCTGACCGGACGGCACCGTCGCTGAAAGCAGACGGGGAGCGGCAGAACCCGTGCGACGACAGAGGCGCAGCTGATTGAGATGCCGACGCACCTCACCAGAGGCCCCCAAAACCAAATACATCGCGCGGCCGAGGCAGCGAAGAATGCGCCCTGCGAGCCAACGCCGTGAACCTCGATAGTTGCGATAGAATACAACGTCGCCTGGAGCAAAAGCAGAAGTCTGCCGCTGCACAGGAACCTGATGCGGCGGATGCAGCAAAGACATCAAGGTTCGATGAGGACTACCGTAGAGCAACTCAGCCGGCGAGCGACCATCTCGGGGCTGAGAGCGATACGAAGACAAAAAGAGCAACAAGGCGTCCTCCCGAGAATGCGACTCTTTCAACTTCAACATCTGTGACTTGAAAGTCCGGACCAATCGTTCAGCGGCACCGTTTGACTGAGGCGAAAACGGCGCGGATGTCAGATGTTGAATACCATTGGCCTGGCAGAATGACTGAAATTCTGCGGACATGAATTGTGGGCCATTGTCGGAAACAATAGTCTGCGGAAGACCTTCAATGCAAAAGATAGCAGACAACGCTTGGATGGTGGCAGAAGACGTCGTGGAAGACATCCGGACAACAAAAGGAAAATTACTGAAAGAATCGACCACAACCAACCATCGAGCATTCCAGAATGGACCAGCAAAATCGATGTGCAAGCGTTGCCAAGGGGAAGTGGCGTTTGGCCATGCAAAGACTTTCTGCGGCGGTGCGGATTGTTGTTCGGCACACGCCATGCAAGAAGAACACATATTCGTAATCGCAGCATCGATTCCGAACCAAGTACAGTGCTGACGAGCAAGTTGTTTCGTTCGCACTATACCCCAATGGCCTTGGTGAAGAAGCCGTAAAACAGAGGACTGTAACGAACGTGGGACCACGACTCTGGACTGATCATTATCAGAACGCAACAACTAAACACCACGTTGAACAAAAAGTCTCTCCTTGTGAGCAAAAAATCGGCGAACCAACGGATCCTCGATCCGAGACTTTAACAAAGGCCATTGCGTAGCAACAAAACGCAGAACGGTAGCAAGGACAGGGTCAGCAGCTGTGGCTGTAGCTACACGGCGAAAATCAATCGGAAACGATTCGACCACTTCATCGGTTTCCGAATCAATGAACATGCAAGCAAGTTTGGAAGAATCGAATGCTTTATCCTCAGCAACAGGCAAACGGGACAACGCATCGGCGTTTCCGTGCTTAGCAGTGGACCGATACAAGAAATCGTAGCGGTACTGCGAGAGGAAAATCGACCAGCGAATGAATTTCTGCGCTGTACGCGGAGGTACAGGCTTGTTCGGATGAAAAAGCGACGTCAAAGGTTTGTGGTCTGTGATGATGGTAAAGTGACGACCATACAAGAAATCATGGAACTTAGTAACACCAAACACGAGAGCCAAAGCTTCTTTCTCCATCTGTGAATAATTTCTTTGCGCAGATGAGAGCAATTTGGACGCAAAGGCAATAGGGCGATCATGCGAGCCAACTTTGTGCGCAAGCACAGCACCGATCCCGAAATCCGATGCATCTACCATCAACAAAAGGGGTTTCTGGGGATCGAATGGCGTAAGGCAAGTATTAGAAAGCAACGCCGATTTCAACTGGCGAAAGGCGCGTTCGCATTCCGTCGTCCAGACGAACGGAACACTTGTACGGCGTAAGCGATGAAGCGGAGCTGAAAGAGAAGAGGCATTGCGCACAGTCACTCACACCTTGTGAGTCTAAATCGTTTAATGTTCTTGCGACCGCACCACGCAATGCGTGAGGAACATTGCGCGCTCGGAAAAATGTCGGTGGCGCGTTTACTTTCAGTTCCAAATGTGCTTCATAGTTCTTAGCGCAACCAAGGCCCGGTGCAAAAATGGCTGCAAATTCTTCACATAGACTAGAAACACTGTCTGAAGGCACAGTCTGATTCACTGATATGACCTGATTTACGATAGACATGTTAAACAACTGAAACAAATCTAAGCCAAACAAGTTCACTGCAGTAGACGAACGAAGAACGTAAAATGACACAAGTTTTGTTTGTCCCTTGTATGTTGCAAGAAGAGTGCACTGTCCTAACACAGGGATCTGCTGTCCTGAATAACTTTTTAACTGAACATTTGCGGCACGCAACGGAGGTTTGCCCAGTTGTCTGTACGTGTTGTGATTGAGCAACGAAACTGCAGCTCCGGTATCGAGCTGGAATGGAATGACCTTGCCATTAAAGTCCAAATCTACAAAAAGTTTATTGTCCTGCTGACGACAAAAGCGACTGTCTCGTGCAATTTGAACTGATACAGGTACAGCATCACTTGCTAATTGAGGTGATTTCCGGCGACGTCCACGCACACTTTTTGTGGGACGAACACAATCACTGTTAGAGAAAGTGGCACTGGACGAAGTGGAATTAACAACATGAATGTCCATGGGCGAAGGTTCACGAGCCTGTGTGTCCTTGGTTCGATTCCGGCGCGAAGCAAAAGGCCTGGAATGATTAAGATTGTCTGATCTGAGCTTTTTCTGGCAAACACTTTGAACATGACCTTCCTTATTACAGAAAAAGCAAATAGCTTGGCGTGACGGGCAATTCTCACGTGAATGTCTAGTTGCACACCGCGGGCATGATTTCAGCACTGCATTTGCTCGCTTTCGCGGGACACGTGGTTGTGTGGACGTGCGCGAATGCTGTTTACAGTTCCTTGCCACGCGCCCAGCGGGCCGGTTAATGCGACACACGGCTGGCGAAGTTGCAAATGATTCCTGAGCAAAGTCAAGTGTGTCTTGTCTATCCAATATGTCTATTACTTGTTGAAAGGAGGGATTGACTAGTTTCAAAATTTGCTCCCGTATGCGAACATCAGAAACGTTCTGTGCTATTGCATCACGCACCATAGTATCTGAATTAGGAAGGCCACAGTCACATTCAAACGCACAATCCCTAGTAAGGCCTTGCAAAGTTGCAACCCACTCCCTATTAGTTTGACCGGCCGTACGTTTTGTACGAAAGAAAGTATACCGTTTTGCAACTACATTAACTGTTTCTTTGAAATAGGCGTCCAATGCCGACAAAATTTCTTCGTAGGACAGAGGTGCTACGTCCCGTCGGGGAAACAATTTCACTATCACGCGGTACGTTTGCACCTCTACACACGACAAGAAATGAGGCTGCCGCTCGTTACCTTGAATTCTGTAGGCGGCGAGATGAAATCCAAACTGGCGGGACCACTCGGTCCAGGATTCGTGCGCCGGGTCGTAGTGCCTAAAAGGCGGTGCAACTGCGAGTTGTGGCTGCGGTAGCGGTGAAGCGCCGGCTGCCGCATCGTGTTGCAGTGTACGTTGACCCTGGACGAGCTGTCCAAGGGCATCCAATAACGCCTGCGTCTGCTGATTCTGCAAGCGATAAAATTCGGACAGTACATCTGGCGAAGCCATGACACAAGTAAATGTAAGCAATTAGAAAGACCAAGACCCTTTCCGTTAAATCGTCGCCAATGATGTGTTGGTAAATGTGCCAACACCTTGTAGATAGAGGAGGCCGAAATCTAACGCAGACGGCCGTGAATTCTGGAACAGGATAAGTAGTGAATTCTCATAAGAAAAGTATGCAGCTCGTCGAATACTTATCTTTTATTCTTTGATGTGAATACATCGTTCTGATGAGACATTTCATATGATAACTTTCAAACTATGTAAGGCTAATGGCGCCTTGCTAGATCGTAGCCATGGACTTAGCTGAAGGCTATTCTAACTGTCTCTCGGCAAATGAGAGAAGGCTTCGTAAGTGTAGTCGCTAGCAAAGTCGACTGGGGGGAGTACTATTCCGTATCTCGAGACCTGCCTTGTGGTGGCGCTCGGTCTGCGATCACACAGTGGCGACACGCGGGTCCGACATGTACTAAATGGACCGCGGCCGATTTAAGCTACCATCTAGCAAGTGCGGTGTCTGGCGGTGACACCACAGACAACAACCATCCAACATGGAATGTGACATGACAGTTATTAGAGTGAATATCTACAACGCAAAGCTCCTGACATTGCAAGAAAACTATCACATAAAATGAGCCATTCCAACAGAAGAGACGGTACTTAGCGACCAAATCCATATAAACCATAACTCTCTCATCATGGTAGCCACCAAAACTATAACAAACAGAGATGTAACCAGGGTACATAATTAATGAATATCCTTCCCTCACCTCTCTCTCTCTCTCTCTCTCTCTCTCTCTCTCTCTCTCTCTCTCTCTCTCTCTCTCTCTCCCACACCCCACCCCACGCGCGCACACACACACACACACACACACACATACAGAAACATGTACTCATATTTATTAAGAATAATAATAATACATTTACACAACATGGACTGTGACATGACAGTTATCAGAGTGAATAATCACAACAGAAAGCTCCTGACATTGCAAGAAACCTATTACATACAATGAGCCATCACAATGGAAGAGAAGGTATTCAACGACCAAATCCATATAAACCATAACTCTATGATCATACTAGCCACCAAAACAATAACAAACCGAAATGTATTCAGGATAAATAATTAATGAATATCCCTCCCCTCACCTCCCCCCCCCCCCCACCACACACACACACACACACACACACACACACACACACACACACACAGAAACATAACCTCATACTTATTAAAAATAATAATAATACATTTACACACAGCAAACCACACACACACATATATTTAATATAAAAAATTACAGTACACAAAGAAAAATACATACACACACGTAATCTCATATCTATTTTAAAAAATTACATTTACACACAGCAGAATACACACACACGCCCCCCATCCCCCGGGCGCGCGCTCACACACACACACACACACACACACACACACACACACACACACACACACACAGAGAGAGAGAGAGAGAGAGAGAGAGAGAGAGAGAGAGAGAGAGAACAAATGAAAACATGAAACACAACACAAACAAAAGACGGACAAACACACAACAACAGTTGGCAACGCTACACACTCGTACCATAAACCGCACATATGTTTATCTGCAAATGCAAATTGAAAGTGAAACATGCGATGTGACAAATGTGGAACGCCAGAAATCGGCCAGCTGGAGTACGGAAACTAACAAATACATCTCCAGGACCACACACATGTGTTAACACAGCTGGAAATCGTAAGTAACACCGAGCGATACATTCACAATACGCATCTTATGCTACAGAAGTTATTTCTACCCTAAAAAGCAAGAGAAAAACAAGACAAAATGTAATATAGCAGCATATTATATCCATTATATAATATGTTTATTGTTGTTGATGTTGTGGTCTTCAGTCCTGAGACTGGTTTCATGCAGCTCTCCATGCTACTCTATCCTGTGCAAGCTTCTTCATCTCCCAGTACCTACTGCAACCTACATCCTTCTGAATCTGTTTGGTGTATTCATCTCTTGGTCTCCCTCTACCATTTTTAGCCTATACGCTTCCCTCCAATACTAAATTGGTGATCCCTTGATGCCTCAGAACATGTCCTACCAACCGATCCCTTCTTCTAGTCAAGTTGTGCCACAAACTTCTCTTCTCCCCAATCCTATTCAATACCTCCTCATTAGTTACGTGATCTACCCATCTAATCTTCAGCATTCTTCTGTAGCACCACATTTCAAAAGCTTCTATTCTCTTCTTGTCCAATCTATTTATCGTCCATGTTTCACTTCCATATATGGCTACACTCCATACAAATACTTTCAGAAACGACTTCCTGACACTTACATCTATACTCGATGTTAACAAATTTCTCTTCTTCAGAAACGATTTCCTTGCCATTGCCAGTCTACATTTTATATCCTCTCTACTTCGACCTTCATCAGTTATTTTACTTCCCAAATAGCAAAACTCCTTTACTACTTAAAGTGTGTCATTTCCTAATCTAATGCCCTCAGCATCACCCGATTTAATCGGACTACATTCCATTATCCTCGTTTTTCTTTTGTTGATGTTCATCTTATATCCTCCTTTCAAGACACTGTCCATTCCGTTCAACTGCTCTTCCAAGTCCTTTGCTGTCTCTGACAGAATTACAATGTCATCGGCGAACCTCAAAGTTTTTACTTCTTCTCCATGGATTTTAATACCTACTACGAATTTTTCTTTTGTTTCCTTTACTGCTTGCTCAATATACAGATTGAATAACATCGGGGAGAGGCTACAACCCTGTCTCACTACTTTCCCAACCACTGCTTCCCTTTCATGCCCCTCGACTCTTATAACTGCCATTTGGTTCCTGTACAAATTGTAAATAGCCTTTCGCTCCCTGTATTTTACCCTTGCCACCTTCAGAATTTGAAAGAGAGTATTCCAGTTAACGTTGTCAAAAGCTTTCTCTAAGTCTACAAACGCTAGAAACGTAGGTTTGCCTTTTCTTAATCTTTCTTCTAAGATAAGACGTAAGGTCAGTATTGCCTCACGTGTTCCAACATTTCTACGGAATCCAAACTGATCTTCCCCGAGGTCCGCTTCTACCAGTTTTTCCATTCGTCTGTAAAAAATTCGCGTTAGTATTTTGCAGCTGTGACTTATTAAACTGATAGTTCGGTATTTTCACATCTGTCAACACCTGCTTTCTTTGGGATTGGAATTATTATATTCTTCTTGAAGTTTGAGGGTATTTCGCCTGTCTCATACATCTTGCTCACCAGATGCTAGAGTTTTGTCATGACTGGCTCTCCCAAGGCCATCAGTAGTTCTAATGGAATGTTGTCTACTCCCGGGGCCTTGTTTCGACTCAGGTATTTCAGTGCTCTGTCAAACACTTCACGCAGTATCTTATCCCCCATTTCATCTTCATCTACATCCTCTTCCATTTCCATAATATTGTCCTCAAGTACATCGCCCTTGCATAAACCCTCTATATACTCCTTCCACTTTTCTGCCTTCCCTTCTTTGCTTAGAACTGGATTGCCATCTGAGCTCTTGATATTCATACAAGTGGTTCTCTTCTCTCCAAAGGTCTCTTTAATTTTCCTGTAGGCAGTATCTGTCTTACCCCTAGTGAGACAAGCCTCTACATCCTTACATATGTCCTCTAGCCATCCCTGCTTAGCCATATTGCACTTCCTGTCGATCTCATTTTTGAGACGTTTGTATTCCTTTCTGCCTGCTTCATTTACTGCATTTTTATATTTTCTCCTTTCATCAATTAAATTCAATATTTCTTCTGTTACCCAAGGATTTCTATTAGCCCTCGTCTTTTTACCTACTTGATCCTCTGCTGCCTTCACTACTTCATCCCTCAGAGCTACCCATTCTTCTTCTACTGTATTTCTTTCCCCCATTCCTGTCAATTGTTCCCTTATGCTCTCCCTGAAACTCTGTACAACCTCTGGTTCTTTCAGTTTATCCAGGTCCCATCTCCTTAAATTCCCGCCTTTTTGCAGTTTCTTCAGTTTCAATCTGCAGTTCATAACCAATAGGTTGTGGTCAGAATCCACATCTGCCCCTGGAAATGTCTTACAATTTAAAACCTGGTTCCTAAATCTCTGTCTTACCATTATGTAATCTATCTGATACCTTTTAGTATCTCCAGGATTCTTCCAGGTATACAACCTTCTTTCATGATTCTTGAACCAAGTGTTAGCTATGATTAAGTTATGCTCTGTGCAAAATTCTACAAGGCAGCTTCCTCTTTCATTTCTTCCCCCCAATCCATATTCACCTACTATGTTTCCTTCTCTCCCTTTTCCTACCGACGAATTCCAGTCACCCATGACTATTAAATTTTCGTCTCCCTTCACTACCTGAATAATTTCTTTTATCTCGTCATACATTTCATCAATTTCTTCATCATCTGCAGAGCTAGTTGGCATATAAACTTGTACTACTGTAGTAGGCATGGGTTTGTGTCTATCTTGGCCACAATAATGCGTTCACTATGCTGTTTGTAGTAGCTAACCCGCACTCCTATTTTTTTATTCATTATTAAACCTACTCCTGCATTACCCCTATTTGATTTTGTATTTATAACCCTGTAATCACCTGACCAGAAGTCTTGTTCCTCCTGCCACCGAACTTCACTAATTCCCACTATATCTAACTTTAACCTATCCATTTCCCATTTTAAATTTTCTGACCTACCTGCCCGATTAAGGGATCTGACATTCCACGCTCCGATCCGTAGAATGTCAGTTTTCTTTCTCCTGATAACGACGTCCTCTTGAGTAGTCCCCGCCTGGAGATCCGAATGGGGGACTATTTTACCTCCGGTATATTTTACCCTAGAGGACGCCATCATCATTTAATCATACAGTAAAGCTGCACGTCCTCGAGAAAAATTACGGCTGTAGTTTCCCCTTGCTTTCAGCCGTTCGCAGTACCAGCACAGCAAGGCCGTTTTGGTTAATGTTACAAGGCCAGATCAGTCAATCATCCAGACTGTTGCCCCTGCAACTACTCAAAAGGCTGCTGCCCCTCTTCAGGAACCACATGTTTGTCTGGCCTCTCAACAGATACCCCTCCGTTGTGGCTGCACCTACGGTACGGCCATCTGTATCGCTGAGGCACGCAAGCCTCCCCACCAACGGCAAGGTCCATGGTTCATGGGGGGGATGTTTATTGTATGTATACAAAAAATGTATTTCCCGCCACTGATGATGCTTCCCAAATAATAGGAGCGAAATGCGTATGGAAATAAACAAACTGCCTTTAACTAGTTGCATAGACCATACATACCTCCACGATCGTAGAGGTAAAATTGTAATAAGTAAGAGTAATTAAATCAGCAGCATGATTGTCTACAAATGTCTTTGAGAAATACAATGATAAAATTCACTATTGCATCATCAAAATTAAGCACCTAATATGGGTACATGAAGAACAAGCAAATTTTGATATATAGGAGAAGGTATTCGGACCAGTGGAAGAGAAAGAATGCTACCAGAATACGATTAACGAAGATGGACTTAGCAATCTATTTAACAAAACTCGTACATAACAGAATATTGTCTAGAAAGCAAATGTTCAAAAACTCCCCACTACCAAAGATTGAGTTGGCCATAATGCCATATGCAACAGAAACACTGAGCTAAAAATCAATAAAGGAAAATAAAGAAATGAGGGAAATGGAAAGAAAGAGTGTTACAAAAAGTAAAAACATTTAAAGTAACATGTAATACAAAAGTATACAATTATGCAGAATTATTTATTTTTTACTTTTTGTTACACTCTTTCTTACGGACTAAGTTAGGAAAAGAAGACTAACGTTCTGTGGGTGCGTACAGAGAGTAAGCTTATAAGAACAACTGAACAGCTCCTTTCTTTCTCTTATTTCCCCAGCATTTATTGCCATCTACTACGGAGTCCCCTATTCGACGACTTAGTAATTTTTTTTTATTGTTTATCTCTATGTTACTGTGACAACTGTGGCATCAGGAAGAGCAGTCGTTCACAAAGGAGGAAAGCAATGTGCGCCATTTGTCTGTGAATCGCGTAAACTTTGTTCTGTATGTTATCGTATTTGAACAGCTTATGTGTTACGTCATGTGATACGGAATTTGGGTACCATTATATCATTCGTCTAAACGAGCGTGGAAACCACCTAAAACACACCGTCAGGCTGATCCGTGTACCAGCCCAACGTCGTTACTCTGCCGCGCGAAATCGATTAGAGTCTGGATCAGCTTCTTGTGCAGGAAGCTAGTGTGCTGCTTCTTATTCAATTTCTTTAGAGTACTTGTGATGTTTCAGATTTCAAATCTGTACTGTTCTGAGCATCATCTGTTTCTACGTCCGTCATCTTCAAATGTCATCTGTCATTCCTGTTTTCTTCCTACCTCTTCCTCTAATTCCTTCCACTTTTCCCTATGTAATTCTTTGTTGCAGGCAACTGCTATGCATTCTTTTCAGATTCCTTCGATAAATTTTCTTTCATCACCTATTTTCTTCAAAACTTCCTCATTCTAAAGTCGGTTTCAGAATTCTTCTCCATAGCTACATTTCGAAACTTCCTAATATTTTTTCTTCCTTTTTAACCATCCATGATTCACTGCTGTATACACTACAATCCAGATACTAAATTGAGCAAATCCTTTCCTCAACTGCGTTGGAATTCCTCTAGATGTTACTAACTGCTTCACTTTTACAAACGCTCTCTTTCCTATGGATATTTTACTCCTCATTTCGTCCGTATAACTTCAATTCCATGATAAAAAACTTTCACGTGTAGAAAGACTCTTACCTGTTCTCTCTTTTTTCTCTCTGAGAATACGCTTACTGGAGCTTCCTTCATGCCTGTTCTCAGCACTTCCTCTTTCCAGTATTTATCTTCATCCTATACTCTTTGCTCCTTCCTGCAATACTCTTCAACATTTTCTGTAGCTTCTCTTTTTATTCCGCCAGCACTGCTGGCCCATCCCCTTATTTTATAGTCATTCTCCTTTCTCTTCTAATTACAATGACTCTTGTATCCTCTATGGCCCTACCTAACAGTTTTTCTCCACATATGTTGAATAGCTTCGGTGACAGTGAGCATCTTTGCCTTACAACTCTTTCAGTGCACATCTATTCCGACACCAGATTGCCTACACTATCACCTTTTGCTCTGTACACGTATCCTATGTTAACCTTCCATCATTCCACCTTCCACTTCTTTTAAAAATATCAGCCGTGTACTCCAGCTGACAATACCGGAAGTCTTCTTCCAGTCGACAATGCAAATATACACCACCTTGTTCATTTCTGTCACTCTTTATCTTATCATCCTCATACAACCTATGGCACCTCTTCTTCTTTTACCTTTGTTGAACCAAACCCGGTTGTCCCCATTATTTTCCTCAATTTTCCTTTCGAGTCACTGTTGGATGACTCTCGTTATAGCCTTTGTTACTGGACAGATAAAAGTAACTGTCTTATATTCTTTGTATTCTTTTGCATAGTACTTTTTTGGTAAATGTAGTAGAATAGTCTTAAGTAAATCTTGATACTAGATTCCGATGTCATAAATTCTGTTTACTACCACAGTCAATGTGGATATCGAATTTACACCTAAGATTTTCAGTGTCTCGGATGGTATTTTGCTAGAGCCCAATGGTTTCTTTTCCCGGAGCTCCTGTTTCATTTTCTCCAAAACACATTTCAATATGTTAGGACTTCGTTTTTTTTTTTCATTGTCTTCCCCTTCATCTTCCAAATTCAATCTGATGTTATCAGCTTATACACCATACACCTCTTCCACGTAATCCACCCAAACGTCTATACACACCATACTCACGCGAAACTGAAAGTTGGCAAGATTTTTAAGACAAAACTGTTCGAAAAAGACATTTAAGAAAATGCAGAGCAGGAGAGAAGAAAGAAAGGGTAACGCAAATTTAATTTGCTAAAAATGGTCCTCAGATCGTCTCTAACGAAAGAAGCGTGTGAAATTTAATATGTTCGAGTAACCTTCATGTACGACATCTGAATATGGAAGTAACTATGAGATGTGCTTCGTGTCTTTCCGTTTAGACAGCCATCAAATGGCGAACAGGCGGTCAAACATGTCTGTGTGGAAGTTAGAGGAAAGACGTCAGGTGGTAAGTAATGCTGTAAACGACGGAAGAAACGTTGAGCTGGAAGAGTGTAGAAGCCCACCTAGTAGAAACTGAATACTGCTGAAAAGTTGCTTTTATTGGGACTCCTTTCTTACCGTGAGTTCGTATAAGCAATGAAATGACCAGAGATGTGTGCACGTGTCGATCAATGGCAGAACTCACACAGTTCTCTCTGAGCTGACCTGTGGCTGGGCTACATAAAACTTTTTCAGGGTTTTTGGTGTGGTGAAAACCAGGCCTTGGCCGAAACGTGATTGAAATATGCAGTATCTGATTTTTAACTCTTGCGGTGAAATTTAGGAGCTGACCGGACGAACGTCTAGGCAAGTCCACATGCTGCTTTAATCGATGGGGTCGCATGGTGTCCTTGCAAGTTGGAAAGATATTAATATTAAAATTGTCTGCGTAAACTTCAGTCTGCTTCCGACGTTTCTTTCAGACGTGATGAATTCAGTCACTTTATTGGCGACTCATATGAACCAGGAAGCAGTCTACCATACAAACTAAACTTGTTTTTAGAATTAGAATAATAAAATCATCTGCACAATCACATTTATATCTAATAAAATATCCTGTTTCGGCTGACATTTGCAACGCTCATGTCATAAAATACAGTGCGTGGTTACGTCCCACCACTGACAACATGGTTTACGCAGTCGTGGAACGGAAGCACAGCCTATATTTTAGTATCACTGGAGGCCGATGTCGACCGAAACCGGTTACTTCGTTAGGAATAAATGCGATTGTGCCAGATAATTATATTACTCTAAAAATAATCAGTCACTGTATTCCCTTCTAAATACAAATGGCGGTCTTCCCATTGTTTGTAAACTTTTACGGGTCAAATAAAGAGAAACTAAAACTGCCCTCTACCCAGTGTGAATAGCTTTCCCAGCGGTTTATTCCCGTTTCCTTCGCTCACCAGTTACCACATGTTTCCATAACCCTACTGCTTCCATTCCGTATTAGCTGTCCTATCCTACATTGCTCCGAAATATCTAAGGAGGAAGGCAGCTAAGGTAAACCTCCTCTCCCATGTACGAAGCGCTACAAGATCCACCAACAATCCCTATGAAATGACGTGAACCACACTAGGCTGGTTCAGAAGGTATCAGTTCCTTCGACGTGACATTCGGGTGGCGCCAACGCAGGAACGAACGTACGTACACTCAACAACGCTCAGCTACCTCAAGACCCAACGAAAAAAGTTGATTTAAACCACCGTGCCAAATTTGATCGAAGATCAATGGCAATAGGACGGGTTAATGAAGATGTGGTTACGCTTTGACGAAGTGGGGTTTCCTCTAAACTGTTGGTACCGAATGTGGAACAAAGGAGGAAATTATGAAATCGTAGTTAATGAGTCAGCACTTGCGGTATTCCATGGCGATCTGATGACTCGGCACCAGGTGACTCCGAGTGTTCTGAGCTGGTTGTCAAGTTTAGACATTTGCATTTTAGAGTAGACACTTTTCGGTGCAAGGAAACAGACACACACAGAAACACGTACACACACTTATGGGCTTGCAGATGTGTGTGTGTGTGTGTGTTTGCTATCCATATGACAGTAATTTAATGAAAATTTATGTCCAGAAGTCATTCCCTAGTTGCTGTGAAGCTAAGTAATTTAATCCCATGTAATTTTAAGTTCTCAGTGTAATTAGACGAGCAGCGCACCCAGTGACACATACAGTACATTTCCTTGGTACAGAATGAAATAACCTGTCCTTGTGTGCCGAATTAATCCATATATTTTATAAAAACGGATGATTGTATCGTTGCCTATATTCCACATCCGCTATTAAACCACTGGATCGATTTGACCCAAACTTCGCACTGTCTGGAAAGAAGCGCTATGGTGTGTAAGAACCACCCTACAATCAAAAAGGTGGGAGTGCAGTTGAAAGAGTAGCGTAGCCCACGACTGACAAATATCTGGAATTTATTCATTCAACATTTAAGAGTGGGAGCACTGAGTCCCTTGGAACAAACTCTATACGTAATTTCAATGTTTATCCCTTACTGCATTTTCATGTAGTGCAGTAAAACAGCTGCATCAAGAATTACATTTCAATTTATGGCTTTTTTTGATAGAAACACTATTCGTGACACATATCGCGCACAGTATTCACATATCATCGACTGCACTTGCAAAATACAGGGTGATTCAAAAAGAATACCACAACTTTAAAAATGTGTATTTAATGAAAGAAACATAATATTACCTTCTGTTATACATCATTACAAAGAGTATTTAAAAAGGTTTTTTTTTCACTCAAAAACAAGTTCAGAGATGTTCAATATGGCCCCATCCAGACACTCGAGCAATATCAACCCGATATTCCAACTCGTTCCACACTCTCTGTAGCATATCAGGCGTAAGAGTTCGGATAGCTGCTGTTATTTCTCGTTTCAAATCATCAATGGTGACTGGGAGAGGTGGCCGAAGCACCATATCCCTAACATACCCCCATAAGAAAAAATCGCAGGGGGTAAGATCAGGGCTTCTTGGAGGCCAGTGATGAAGTGCTCTGTCACGGGTTGCCTGGCGGCCGATCCATCGCCTCGGGTAGTTGACGTTCAGGTAGTTACGGACAGATAAGTGCCAATGATGTGGCGCTCCATCCTGCTGAAATATGAATTGTTGTGCTTCTTGTTCGAGCTGAGGGAACAGCGAATTCTCTAACATCTCCAGATACTGTAGTCCAGTTACAGTAGCACCTTCGAAGAAAAAGGGACCAAAAACTTTATTGGCTGAAATGGCACAGAAAACGTTCACCTTAGGCGAGTCACGTTCATACTGAGTTGTTTCCCGCGGATTCTCAGTACCCCATATACAGACATTGTGACGGATGACTTTCCCGTTAGTGAGGAAAGTTGCTTCATCACTAAACACAATCTTTGAAACGAAAGATTCATCTGTTTCCATTTGAGCAACGATAAAATCACAGAAATCGATTCTTTTAATCTTATCAGCTGCAGACAGTGCTTGAACCAATTTCAGACGATAAGGTTTCATAACTAACCTTTTTCGTAGGACTCTCCATACAGTTGACTGTGGAATTTGCAGCTCTCTGCTAGCTCTGCGAGTCGATTTTCCTGGGCTGCGAACAAATGCTTGCTGGATGCGTGCTACATTTTCATCACTCGTTCTCGGCCGTCCAGAACTTTTCCCTTTGCACAAACACCCATTCTCTGTAAACTGTTTATACCAACGTTTACTACACCACCTATCAGGAGGTTTAACACCATATTTCGTTCGAAATTCACGCTGAACAACTGTCGTCGATTCACTTCTGCCGTACTCAATAACACAAAAAGCTTTCTGTTGAGCGGTCGCCATCTTAGCATCAACTGACGCTGACGCCTAGTCAACAGCGCCTCAAGCAAACAAATGTACAACTAAATGAAACTTTATCGCTCCCTTAATTCGCCGACAGATAGTGCTTAGCTCTGCCTTTTGTCGTTGCAGAGTTTTAAACTCCTAAAGTTGTGGTATTCTTTTTGAATCACCCTGTATACCAATGTACGGCACATAGTTTGGAAATATGATGTCACATACACTGACGTGCGTGAAAAGCATGAAGTTTTAGTTTATTGCTACTATAGAACCAACTCTACTCCCAACACACTTTGCGGACAGTGCGCACAAATACCGTTGAATGAATCTGTAACATTATATCATAGTACGACTCATTGTTCAGAAGATAAGACGTCAAAACATTGAACTTCGTGGAAAGGAAACTGCGGGGTGAAATTCACTAGGGGTACAAGTCAAATACGGGTACCAGTTTGTATGAAATATGTTAAATATATTTGAAATGTATGTGACACAAGCTGCAAGTAAAAACTGCTCCTAAATCCAATGTCAACCAAACTTGGTACACATGTTACTTATGTATTATCTCGAAAAAAATATTGTGGGCCTAGGAATCACCTACTATTTTGAGGAGTGCTCACGGAGAGAGAAGGGTGGAGAAAGAGGGGATGGAGAAACAGTCAGGGGTAAGGAGTACCAGGACATAGTTAGAGGACGAGAAGGGCAGACAAACGGAGAGGATGAGATTGAGGGCGTGGGAGATGGGTGAAAAGGGAAGCGGGAGGAAACGGAGGGAGTGAGGGGGTGAATAATGTGAGGAGTAAGAGGGGGAAGGAGGAGATGCGTAGAAAAAGGGGGGAGAGGAGGATTCTGAGATGTACGGAGATAGGTGCAGAGAAAGTGGACACAGAAGTGGAGGAGGAGTGGTCTAACAGAACACTAGAATAAATACATAGCCAGGCATTTCGAGGTGTTCAGTTTGTATGATTAAAATTCGCTGTCATTGGCGTATCTCGTTTTGTTTGATCTTCAGTATATTAATATTGGACTGCATGCTAAACAGACTACAGACACATATGCACTGCACATGTGATTCCTACAAGGAACAATATTCACAGATGCAACGTTGTTCTTTTCCATGTCAGTAACCTTTCAGTTGGCCTATCCTGATAACATTAATCGTATCACGTAACATAATATCTAATGCTGCCTTACAGTTGGCTGACCATGCCCGGATATTTTAACTAGCAATTCAATACAAGTGAATAATAATCTCACTGTGTGTACTAGAAGAAAAGTGATATTTATAAATAAGTAAGCTCCATTCACTACATGTCTGCCTCATACTGCATAGGAGCTATCAAAGCTGGATGAACTGCTTGAATGAACATGGGCCGGTAGAATGTCGCGGGTAAAATGAGAAGACCTGACAGTTTATAGATTTAGCTGTAACGACAAAGGGGATCTGGTATCTAGAAGTGGTTAACATGTAATGGTTAACATGTAAAGGACATTGGAATATGGAAGGGAGAGCGAGTACAAGTTACTTTCAGATATTTTACAGGTTGAGTGCGTTGTGAGACGTGGATAGAACGGTCTAAGAAGTTCCGCAGAGGAAATCGCCACTGCGGACCCTTGAAACAGCACAGTGGCTCCTGGCAGCCACCTGTTGCTAGCTAATACCGCACGTCAGGAATACATCGCTTCTGCTGATCGTTTGACTCACCACACAGCTCATTAATTTACAAAACTCGTGTGCCTTTTGTGTAGCCAGCTAGAAAAATGAGTCGACACGTGTAATGTCTCAATGTCGTACTTTCACAGGCATTCTTTGAAACAGGGAATTAAATGCTTTACTCCGTGCGATCCATTAATGGTTTCTAAACTGAAGAAAAACCGGCAGTAACGCATTGTACGTAAGTCGAGACACGGACTCATTGTACCTAGCTCATCTGACGCAATCGCGACTAGTAACGTAACCTCGCTGGCCATTAGAATTGCAACAGCAAGATGATTAGCAATTATCGAGACCTTACTACTTGTGCGGAATGATTAATTAATTAATTGGAGTGTTTCTGTTGATCTTGTAAGTCAGCATTATTCAAGAAAAGGATAACAAGGGTTCACACACTCGTCCGACCACCCTCGTTATGCTCCTCTGTTTGGTACCTTACAACGACTGAGGTCAATGCCTGGCGGGGCCCACTGAAGAGGTTCACAGTTCACTCCGTTAACCAACATTGTTCAATTCGTGCTTGTGATATTTCTCCGAAGATATGGTCTTTAATTTTTCTATGAGGAAATGTTGCAGAAATACTGATACATTTATACGTATATTACGAGACAAGTGTATTACGAGAAAAGAGAAATTAAATGCCCATTGGTAAGCGTTCCTCTGACATAAGAAGATACAGTCTTAAGAACACATAACACGAATGATAAAACCAACACTTTTCATCTAGAGGTTACAGAGTTTAGAGCTACCTTTCTAATTCCTGCTTTAGTGTATCCTTTTAATGGTAAATCAACCACCCAGAAAAGGTGTACTTCTGGCCATTAAAATCGTAACACTAGGAAGATTAACCAGTAACGAAGCTGTACTCATTGCGTGTATATGCAAGAGCAGCATGAATACACGTTTAAATTTGCATGTGATCTGGGGGTGTACAGAGTGTGACATACACACAACTGCCTCCTCACTCAGGGATATTAATTTTAATTCGGACGTCCATCGTGCTGAACTGAGCCTAAAGGGGAGATACGGACACATCATCCAGAGCTGCTTCAGCTCACTGCCACAGTCCAACCACTGTAGTGACTGGCAAGTGCTAGCGTGCTAGCCGTTCAAGAACGCACTACCAGACGTTTTCAATCTAGAGAACGCGTTGGCCAAGGCAACAAACTAACACTCTCACTCACATATCATGTATTAACTGAGAGGACACCACATGTCGTATCTACTGCTTTATTTTCGTCTCCTTTCAAACATATAAGTATTACAGAGATGAATCGCAAATACAGAATTTATTTAATCCTCAACAGCCTCACCACCTGGTCAGTATCAAGTGGGATGACCCGTTGCACCAGCCGACTAATATTTCTTCCTTCTGGGGTATGAAGCTTTAAGGTTGTGCGCGTCGAATACATAACACACGGATACAACACAAACAAAGCAACTGGGGCAGTGTTCCTGGACATCGAAAAGACCTTTGACCGTCTGTGGCACAACGGCCTCATACGCAAACTCAGCGACGGAGGGTTCCCCGACGGGCTCTCTCTTCTCATACACTCATATCTCGCGGACAGGAATTTCAACACCGACGTGCAGGGCAAACAATCAACACGACACGGTATCCAGGCTGGAGTAACCCAAGGAAGCATCCTACGGCCCATACTGTCTAACCTCTACATTAATGACCATCCAGCTACACGCAACACGATGGTGGCAATCTACGCGGATGACACTGCCATCCTCGAGCAAGACTGGAAACCGTCCAACATTAACTCACGACTACAGACTGCACTCAGAGAGGCAGAGCCTTGGTTGGTAAAATGGGGTGTTAGAATAAACTTCGACAAGTGCGAAGCCGTTCTGTTCACTACAAGATCGAAACTACTGCGAAAACATCAACGCTGCAACCCAATAACACTAAATGCAATCCCAAAACGTTTCCGTGAGAAGGTCAAATACCTTGGTGGCTAGCTGGACCGGAAACTACTCTGGGGGGACCAACAAAGCAAACGCGAGGCTCAAACTATCCTGTGCTTAACAGGCGTAGCACTCTGAATGGGAGGGTGTCCAGGTCCATGTACATCACACTTATTAGACCTCTGATGACGTATGCTGCCGCCATCTGGGGATACGCTCCGCCCACAGGACTGCGCCGTCTGCAGCTCATACAAAACAAAGTACTCAGAATCATAAGCAATGCACCGCGTTACACACGCGCCGCGGATCTTCACCGGGATTTTCGACTAGATATCGTCTTGTAGGTATTCCAAATACTCTCCACTCGACTTTACAGAAACATGAGACACTCGCGTAACTCGTTTATTCTTTCCCTGGGGAACTACGACCGCAACAATAGATGGAAACAAAGACACTATTGGCGAGGAACTAAACATCTATGGGCAATAGTACGCTAACACAACAGTACTGGCGATCCCCTGCAACATAGCTACCACTGGCAACCCCAGATGCTCGACCCGCCGAAAAACAGGCAATCGCAGGGAAGCCGTACTGTACACAACACGCAAACCAGCCACACACACACCCCCAACAGTGTGAGCTGATCTATGGCCGATCGCCCACTAATGTGTGACGACCTCGAACTGTTACAGGGACGCAACCGCTGCAGCAGGCCCTACAACGAGCACCCGCAACGATAGAGGTAACAATGCACGATGCCTCGCACTAACGTAACATCACCATGTATGCACTGTCGCAGTTAGCAAGCCGCTACTGCTCTTACTACCAGTCCTACTGTCGCAGAGGTTTTTTTCTCTTGGTGCTTGCCTTGGCACTTTCTTCTCTTCTGCCCTTACAAACCGATACCCTTCGATCGCTTTCGTTCTCTTTCTGTCTCGTGATGGACCATGTCAGTGAGTAATCCTACCCAGAAGCATGAACAACATCACAGCCCGCATCCTGTGACTCCTGATTCGAAAACTAACATGTTACATGGTGGTGTCAGTAGAACTTTTTGGTTGGTCATCACGTCGGTGTTGGCGTGGAGGGGCACCATTCTATAGGGAAAAAAAGGCGGAGAAACTGACTGAAAGGGAAGGAAATATTTATGTCACCTGTATCCGGGAATTTATACAGAGTCAGCGACGACGAGTGAAGATGTGTGTCGGACAGGTATCCGAGACCGGGATCTCCTGCTTGCTAGGCAGTTACGTTAACAACTGTGCTACCCCGACCCGCGCTGACAATCTTGGCGCTTCTCCCAGTAGTGTGTCGTGGGCTTTCCTACCGTGGGCTTTCCTACCGGGTGGTTTCCTACGAGCAGTGGCACACTAAACCTGTCAGAGGCCCGGGCCGGCAAAACAAATCGAGGCTCCCCTTGCTGCTCTCTCCCACCCTCCTCACAGGATTTCTCCGAGAGTTTCAAACGCAAACGGAAGGAAGTCCCACATTGCTTATCATCTTCATTTTGTGTCGTGATAATTTACAAGGTATAACGTTATTTTACGTAACACTGAAAGCATAGAGCGAGCGGGGTGTATAAAAATGAATTCCTATTTCCCAAACCAAGAGGAAGGTCACTGTCTACATAAAACTTCGTTCAGTGCATGGTGGAGTGTACTTTGCTTACGGATTTCAACAAAAGCCACAGTGTCGCTCCGATCTTGATGAAATTTTGTACATTTGATCTTAAAAACAAGAGGAACCTCACTGTCTACGTGAAAGTTCATACGGTGTATGGCGGAGGATGCCTTACAACAGAATTACACACCATTTGACTGATCAGCTTGGGAATTGGCTCATGTATGTATGTTTTCGTGGTGAATGCATTTACACAAACCAACGTATGGCGGATGGTTGGTCTACCTTTAAATAAATTCAACGTCGTCTCGTCAGTCAGCATGAAAGTTGGCAGATATACGTATTTTTTCATAGACGGGGAAAGAGAAGATGGCATGACGGAGGCGGAAGACGAGATATACGGAGAGAGGAGAACGTGTTGGGGGCGGGGAGGGGGGAGCAGGTGCATCAAGAGAAATGAGAGAAACAGATTAAAAGAGAGAGGGAGCAGCAGGTAAACAGAGAAAGGGGGTAGGTGATGAATGGATAATGGAACACTGTAATAAAAACATAAATTAGCGGTGTTATTGTGAATTTGACGTATTATTAGAAAAAGCGGACGAGGAGGTGGACAGAGACGGGAAGATGGATGGAGGTGGATAGAGAGACGAGATAGGACTAAATGGACAAGAGAGATAAGGGAAGAGGGGATGAACTGACATAAAACTGGGATGAATAAATATCCGGGCAACGCCCGGTTTACAGTTAGTAATTAGATAAAGATTTACGCAACAATGGGCGTGTTAATCTGAAAGAAATTACAGAATATTTCCCTATGGTTAGATGCGGCGCATAAAGTCTCGATAACTAGAGTGTTGTTCTTGATGTCTACAGATGATAAAATTTAGTTGCTTAATATAGATGACTCCACCAATGTCACTCTAGTTGGAATTTCATCTTTATAAAATGAACTGCATAATAATCAGCTGAAAAATGCTCCTGTTGGAGCACAATAAAGGCATATATCATCGTGTTTAAGAGTCTCCGGCAGAAAAGTGAGCAACCAGCTGTCTGCGTCCTCATTCTGCCTTTCACACCAAAAATTCTGGAAGCTTCACAGTACGAGTGACCATTTTATGTAAGAAATTTACCAAGTAAAATTTCAGTTATGTTGAGATAAAAATTCAATAAATAGCAGATTGTGTATTAGAACTTTAAAAATACCGATAAAAGCGTACTTTTGTGAATGAGATCCGCCAAATACAAATAGTTAGTTTCGTATGACGTATATGACGAAACTCCAGAATCAGCAAGTTAACTTTGCGAAATTATTGATGCTGATCAACGATGACACTGTCTGAGAAACGGTGACAACACCTACACCGAGGGTGAGGGACTGGGGTAGACAAGCAGTGGGGGAGGCTCAAATCCCAAACACCTCGTTAGGGAACCGGTTGCTCTGGACAGCTTCGCTACCTGCTGCACCCTTGTAGGAACCCCCACGATAGGAAACCCCACGTAGCGCCCAGCAGTACCACATTCCTGTCTGGCGCCACCTAACTGCAGTCCCCTCCCATGTCCTTCACGCCGGCGACTTCGAGATTCCAGCAGGAAGTCGAACGTGTTTGTGCATCCGCGCTGAAGCAAGTGCTGACGGATGCGAACAATACCGAACTATCAGTTTAATTACACATGGTTGCAAAATACTAACGCGAATTCTATACAGAAGAATGGAAATGCTTGCAGAAGTCATCCTCTGGGAAGATTAGTTAGGATTCCTTAGAAAGGTATAACAGGCAACCCAATACTGACCCCACGACCACTCTGAGAAGATAGATTAAGGAAAGACAAACCTATGTTTGTAATATTTGTAGAGGTATGAAAAACTTACGAAAAAGCTGACTGGAACACTCTCTTTGAAAATTTCAATGTAACAGGAGTAAAATAAAGGGAGTGAAAGGCTATTGACAACTTGTACAAAAGCCAAGACGGCGGTAATAAGAGTCGAGGGGCGGAAATGGGAAGCAGTGGCTAAGAAGGCGGCGAGACAGAGTTGTAGCTTATCCCCGATGTTATTCAGTATGTACAATGAGCAGGCAGAATAGAAAACTAAAGAAAAGTTTCCAGTAGGAAATAACGTCCATAGAAAAGAAATCAAGACTATCGGGCTTTTGCCGGTTGTTCGCCGCTCTCTTGTACCGATATTTCAAGTGCGTAACCCGCAGTCCTCTTCAGGTGCTGCTTGATACTGATTCCAGTGTGGAACGAGTCCGGTATTTATGACTATGTTGTGCCAGGCGCTCCGTCTGCGGCCCGCCCCGCGTCATGCACCGACCAATAGCAGCGACTGTAGTGCTCTCCTCTGGCCGCGGCAGTTCCGAACGCTGTGGTCAATACCCGTTGTCAATCTCGCTGTTGCAGTTCTGCTAGACATTTTATCTTCCGGTTGTCGTCACCTGTGATCTTGGTAGGACGTTCTGTGACCGTTGCGTGCCGTGTCAGGCGTTCCGTGCGAGGTCCGTGCCCACCAGGGGCGGCTGCAATGTTGTTTTCAGGCCGTTGTTGCTCAGACTTTCGCTTGAGACCCGGTAGAGCGTCCTCAGGTATTGAACTGTTGTCTGAGGTACCATTCCGTGTGCGTCCTATGCTATATGCACCGAACAGTTTTCTCTAATTCCGTCTTCATATTTCTGTCCCATGGGGTCCTCATGTTGTTCCCGCTGAGACTTCATGAGACCGAGTCCCGAATTCGAGGCAGAACTCAACTGGAAACAGGTTTTGCGGTTAATAATACTCTCCGTGACCTTAATCTCAATAGATTGCTGCCCCAATATCTCGCTGTATATGTTAGAATCTTGGCATCGTTATAGTTCACAGAATGATTGAATTTTAAACAGTGCACGACAATCACTGTCCTGGTTGCCTGTGTCAGTATGGTGTGCCATTGATATTCTTTGCACCTATGGCAACGGTACTAGTCGTCTGGCCGATATATTCCAGCCCACATTCAAAATGTATGTGGTAACAGCCTGGTTTCTGCAGATCCAGGTAAACCTTCACACTCCCTGGAACAGCCATAAGCTTGGTGGGTGGATGGAATACGCTCTTGATGTTATGTTCGAGGAGAATTCTACTGATTTTTGCAGATATCGGCCCGACATATGGCAAATATCCAACTTTCTTCACTTCATCTTTTACCTCTTAACGAACCTCTGATGGATAAACAGACCGCGGTGCCTTTTGAACATATCTAGAACACAGATTACAACTGTTCTGTCTCCGTCGCCAAATTATTCGTGTCTGTTCAACCAGTTCTGAGTAAACTATGTTTCTATGTCGGATAGTGGTAACCGCTGGCGTGCAGTTACAAGTCGGAGTGTGTTTGGGGTAGGCCTACGCACTGTGACTGAAGATACCATCTGCCTTCCTCTTGACTAGTACACCTAGGAATGGCATAGCCCATCCATCCCCATTTCCATGATAAATTTAATGTTAGGATGGCGTGACCTCCTAAGAGGTCCAAGAAAACGTGGAGATTTTCCCTCCCGTGATGCCATATAACAAAGGCGTCTTCCATGTACCTAAAAAAGCATTTCAGTTGATCTGGGGCCGATGTAAGTGCCTCATCTTCAAATCTCTCCATAAGGAGATTGGCCATCATCGGTGAGAGAAGGCTACCCATTACCACCCCTTTCATTTGCACGTACCATTGAGCCACGTATAGGAGGTAAGTCGAGGTAAATATGTGTCTCAATAAGTGTAGCAGAGAACCGTTGAACGTTTCCCTATCAGATCAAGTGAATCATTCAGTGCTACGCGGGTGAACAGGGGCACCATGTCGAAACTGACCGTGATGTCAGATACCTTGACCTGTAACTGCCTCAGCCGTTATAGGAAATCCTCTGAGTTACGAATGTGACGGGCACACTTTCCCACGTATGGGGAGAGCATCCTCTGGAGGTGTTGAGCAGTGGGGTAGGTGGCTGCGCCCGTGTTGCTGACTACTGGACGTAGAGGAACGCTTGTTTTTTAAACCTTAAGCAGACCATAAGGTCTTGGCGTCACTGGTGCTTTTGCTCTTAGTTGCTTAACGATCTTTTCTGGAAGGCCGATTTCCTTTAGAAGAACCCAGATCTTCTTATACACCTTGTCTTGTGAAGTCGCTGTCCACTGGTCTTTATACCGGGTCGTCCAAAAGTTGTCCCACCTCACTGTCATAATCTGCCTTCTGTAGGACGACGGTGGCATTTCCCTTCATCTGCTGGTATCACCGCTACTCTATCATCTTCTACATCTAAATCTACATCTACATCTATATCCATACTCCGCAAGCCACCTGACGGTGTGTGGCGGAGGGTACCCTGAGTACCTCTATCGGTTCTCCCTTCTATTCCAGTCTCGTATTGTTCGTGGAAAGAAGGATTGTCGGTATGCTTCTGTGTGGGCTCTAATCTCTCTGATTTTATCCTCATGGTCTCTTCACGAGCTATACGTAGGAGACAGCAATATACTGCTTGACTCTTCGGTGAAGGTATGTTCTCTAAACTTTAACAAAATCCCGTACCGAGCTACTGAGCGTCTCTCCTGCAGAGTCTTCCACTGGAGTTTGTCTATCATCTCCGTAACGCTCTACCACTTCCATCAACCCTATCTGGTACGGATCCCACACTGCTGAGCAATATTCAAGCAGTCGGCGAACAAGCGTACTGTAACCCCTACTTCCTTTGTTTTCGGATTGAATTTCCTTAGGATTCTTCCAATGAATCCCAGTCTGGCATCCGCTTTACCGACGATCAACTTTATATGATCATTCCATTTTAAATCGCTCCTAATGCGTACTCCCAGATAATTTATGGAATTAACTGTTTCCAGTTAATGACATGCTATTTTGTAGCTAAATGATTAGGGAACTATCTTTCTATGTATTCGCAGCACATTACACTTGTCTACATTGAGATTCAATTGCCATTCCCTGCACCATGCGTCAATTCGCTGCAGATCCTCCTGCATTTCAGTACAAATTTCCATTGTTACAACCTCTCGATACACCACAGCATGATCTGCAAAAAGCCTCAGTGAACTTCCGATGTCACCCACAAGGTCATTTATTTATATTGTGAACAGCAACGGTCCTATGAGACTCCCCTGCGGCACACCTGAAATCACTCTTACTTCGGAAGACTTCTCTCCATTGAGAATGACATGCTGCGTTCTGTTATCTAGGAACTCTTCAATCCAATCACAAAATTGATCTGATAGTCAATATGCTCTTACTTTGTTCATTAAACGACTGTGGGGAACGGTATCGAACGCCTTGCGGAAGTCAAGAAACACGGCATCTACCTGTGAACCCGTGTCTATGGCCCTCTGAGTCTCGTGGACGAATAGCGCGAGCTGGGTTTCACACGACCGTCTTTTTCGAAACCCATGCTGATTCCTACAGAGTAGATTTCTAGTCTCCATAAAAGTCATTATACTCGAACATAATACGTGTTCCAAAATTCTACAACTGATCGACGTTAGAGATATAGGTCTATAGTTCTGCACATCTGTTCGACGTCCCTTCTCGAAAACGGGTATGACCTGTGCCCTCTTCCAATCCTTCGGAACGCTACGCTCTTCTAGAGACCTACGGTACACCGCTGCAGGAAGGGGGCAAGTTCCTTCGCGTATCCCATCAGGTCCAGCGGCCTTTCCTCTTTTGAGCGATTTTAATTGTTTCTCTATCCCTCTGTCGTCTATTTAGATATCTACCATTTTGTCATCTGTGCGACAATCTAGAGAAGGAACTAAAGTGCAGTCTTCCTCTGTGAAACAGCTTTGGAAAAAGACATTTAGTATTCCGGCCTTTAGTCTGTCATCTTCTGTTTCAGTACCATTTTGGTCACAGAGTGTCTGGACATTTTGTTTTGATCCACCTACCGCTTTGACATAAGACCGAAATTTCTTAGGATTTTCTGCCAAGTCAGTACACAGAACTTTACTTTCGAATTTATTGAACGCCTCTCACATAGCCCTCCTCACACTATATTTCGCTTCGCGTAGTTTTTGTTTGTCTGTAAGGCTTTGGCTATGTTTATGTTTGCTGTGGAGTTCCCTTTGCTTCCGCAGCAGTTTCCTAACTCGGTTGTTGTGCCACGGTGGCTCTTTTCCATCTCTCACGATCTTGCTTGGCACATACTCATCTAACGCATATTGTACGATGGTTTTGAACTTTGTCCACTGATCCTCAACACTATCTGTACTTTAAACAAAATTTATGTGTTGAGCCGTCAGGTAGACTGTAATCTGCTTTTTGTCCCTTTTGCTAAACAGAAGAATCTTCCTACCTTTTTTAATATTTCTATTTACGGCTGAAATCATCGATGCAGTTACCGCTTTATGATCGCTGATTCCCTGTTCTGCGTCAACTGTTTCAAATAGTTCGGTCTGTTTGTCACCAGAAGGTCTGATACGTTATCGCCACGAGTCGGTTCTCTGTTTAACTGCTCAAGGTAGTTTTCAGATAAAGCACTTTAAAAAAATTTACTGGATTCTTTGTCCCTGCCACCCGTCATGAACGTTTGAGTTTCCCAGTATAACATGGTGGGGAAATCTACTCGAAATATTTTCCAAATTATCCTTCGGGTGCTCAGCCACAACACCTGCTGAGCCAGGGGGCCTACAGAGACATCCATTTACCATGTCTGAGCCTGCTTTAACCGTGACCTTCACCCAAATTATTTCACATTTCGGATCTCCGTCAATTTCCTTCGATACTATTGCACTTCTTATCGCTATAAACACGCCTCCCCCTTTACTGTCCAGCCTGTCTCTGCGATATACATTCCAATCTGAGTTTAGGATTTCATTACTGTTTACGTCTAGTTTCAGCCAACTTTCTGTCCCTAGTACTATATGGGCGTTGTGACCGTTTATTAATGAGAGCAGTTCTGGGACCTTTCTATAGACGCTCCTGCAGTTTACTATTAGAACATTAATATTGTTATTCCCTGTTGCATTTTGCCTATTCCTACCTCGCCGCGTCTCAGGAGGCGTCTTTTCGGGTCTAGGGAGGGAATTCTCTAACCTAAAAAACCCACATGTGCACTCCACACGTACTCCGCTACCCTTGCAGCCGCTTCCGGCGTGTAGTGCACGCCTGACCTATTCAGGGGGACCCTACATTTCTCCACCCGATAGCGGAGGTCGAGAAATTAGCACCCCAGATCTCCGCCGAATCGTCTGAGCCTCTGGCTTAAGCCTTCCACTCGGCTCCAAACCAGAGGACCGCGGTCGGTTCTGGGAACGATACAACAAATAGTTAGCTCTGATTCCACCCCGCGAGCGAGGCTTTCCGCCTTCACCAGTTCCGCCAACCGCCTGTACGAAATGAGGATGACCTCTGAACCCAGACGGCAGGAGTCATTGGTGCCGACATGAGCAACAATTTGCAGTCGGGTGCACCCAGTGCTCTCTATCGCCGCCGGCAGGGCCTCCTCCACATCTCGAATGAGAACCAAAAAAAAAAATGGTTCAAATGGCTCTGAGCACTATGGGACTCAACATCTTAGGTCATAAGTCCCCTAGAACTTAGAACTACTTAAACCTAACTAACCTAAGGACACCACACACACCCATGCCCGAGGCAGGATTCGAACCTGCGACCGCAGCAGTCCCGCGGTTCCGGACTGCAGCGCCAGAACCGCTAGACCACCGCGGCCGGCGAATGAGAACCCCCGGCAAGCAGACAGAGTGAACACTGGCCTTCTTCCCCGACCTTCCCGCTATTTCCCTAAGGGGCTCCATCACCCGCCTAACGTTGAAGCTCCCAATAACTAATAAACCCCTCCCCCCGTGCGCCTGCTCGGATCTTGCTAAAGGAGCGGCCACATGTCCACTCACAGGCAGAGCAGGCGATGCCACACGGCCAGCCTCCACATTGACCCTCCGCTTCGTGCGCCGCGAACGCCGCTGAACACGCCACTCCCCTTGGGGAGAGGGTGGCCCAACCGCGCCCGGTACCCGCGAAGATGTCTCGACAGCAGGGACAGTTGGTGAAGCATGTAACACCTGGGGTGTACCATGCGACGCACCAGACTCCCCACTGCCGCTACACTCCGAGGCAGCAGCCTGAAGACGGCTGACCGCGGCCATCAACACGTTCAGCTGTTCGCGAACAGTGACCAGCTCCTCCTGCGTCCGTACACAGCAGTCTCATATCCTATCCATGCTAAGAAATCAGTTTACTGTAGAGAGTTAATCAACTTTTAACTAGACTGCTAATTCACTAAAGGCGGCTGATTGTTGACTAAACTGTGGTTGCTAGCCACTTCTTGTAGAAAACAATGAAAATAGCACTGCCTGTCTCTGGGCTGTACTGAAAACAAACACTAGTACTACTGGCACTATGGCTGACTAAAGGGACTCTCTATGACTGTATTCAAACAAACACGAAATCTATGGAACACTATTACTGGCACTCAACAATTAAAGCTTCCTAAAAGCAAAAACACACGGAAGAAGAAGAAGTGACAAGTAAGAAAAATACAGTTAATACTTAAATAAAGGTAGCTCGCTGCACAGCAGACGTGAAGCAGACGGCAGTTACGACGACACTGACACATCCCTGAATTGTTTAAGGGAAAACATCCCATCTCCAGAGATGTTTCGTGAGTGCTCTGCGAATCTCCCCTCGCACTTCTTCAGCATCATTGGCAGTAAATTTCAGGGCCACCTGCTCCATTGCACTAACGAAGGACGCCGCAGGAACATTTATGGGGGTAACTGAGAAATTAAGACCCTTGCTGAGCACTTTCAATGTGGTTGCGTCGAATCCCTTCTCACTCAGGTTGACGACCGTGTGAGCGTCCTCGTTCGGCTGCGCCTTGTTATTAAGACGTTCAAAGTTGGCTAGTTGACAGGACGCTGATTTCCTCCTTGTGTACTCCGCCAGTGATCAAAAGATGCCATCAAATCGGTCCAAGACTTGTCTGGTTAGAAGGTTTGGTATAAAATAGTGTAGAGACAGCAACACTCTGGACGTCACATTAAGTCGGTCACACATGTCACGTACTCTCTCCCTGACCAATGCTGAGCTCGCTCGATGGTCAATTCTGTTGATCAGTCTAGAATTGACGTTATGTTTAATTTTAGCAAACACTGGAACCACGTGCTCTTCTCGGTGTCTAGGCCGGAAACAGAGAGAACAGAGCTTTTTCACCTTCCCTTGTCAAAACTTATCCAGCGTTCTAATTATGACATAGAGGGAGAAGTACCCACATCTTGTCGAGCAAGAAGAGATATTCAGAATGCAAGGACACTCATACAGTATGCTCATACTGCAGGATGTGCCACCCACAGTCTCTAAAAACCGAGGCCGGAACTCCTTAGAACAGTGTCGGAGCATCTGAAAGCGCTTACCAGGTAAGAAAACCAGGACCAATGAAGTCGTTAAAGATAGGTGCTCCAGCGTCTTATGATTTCTGAGCTGACCTGCTGCTGTAGGGATAACGTCGTGGAACGTTTGAGGGTGAGGGTCTAAATTAGGACCCTCACTTTCAAACTTTCCTTGTATACATCTACATCTTCATGGATACCCTGCAAATCACACTTAAATCCCTTGCAGAGGCTTCATCGAACCACCTTTACAATAATCCCCTGTTATTCCACTCTGGAGCAATGCGCAGAAAAATCAAACAAATATACCTTTCCGTACGAACTCTAATTTTCCTTATTTTACAAACATGATCTTTTCTCCCGATGTATGCCGGCGTCAACAAAATATTTCTTTCACTCGGAGGTGCAAACTGGTGACTGAAATGTCGTGATAAGGTCCCACCGCAACGAGAAACGCTTGTGATTTAATGATGCCCATCCCAAATCCCGCACCATGTCCGTGAAACTCGGCCCCCTATATAGAGAAGGATGGGGAACGAAATCATCCATGCCCTTTCAAAGGAATCATCCCGACATTTGCCTGAAACGATTGAGGGAAATTTCAGAAAATCTAAATATGGATGGCCGAACGCGAGTTTGAACTGTCGTCCTCCCGAATGTGAGTCCAGTGTGCTAACCACTGCACAGTCTCGCTCGGTCTACTACGAACTGTGACTTCTCTGACAGAAAAACACGTATCCACTTGCATAAGGGAGTCCATATCAAGTAAGCACGCTATTTGATTACAAGCCACTTGTGAAGTACGGTGTCAAAAGCCTTCTTGTTGAGTGGTACTTAAGATAGGTAAATAAATTAGTGAAATCAATGTGAAGTGAAGTAGAAATTAGAAAATAAATGAAAAACTTAGTTTAGTTTAGAAGAGTTACACACTGGCAAATAGCGCGCAGTGCAGCAGAGGCAATGACCGTGAAGTCGACACGTTCAGGAGAAGCCATCGCCCTCCCCACATAAGCGGAAGCTATAGATTCAGCCGTCAGGGCATCACCCGACCGGCTCACGTGTTTCTCAATTGTCACATGTGATCAAAGGCCCTCGCCTACATTCCAAGAGCCAATGACCGACGTTAAGAAGATTCTTCGAGAAGCTTTTCAAGAAGAGGCAATGACCGTGAAGTCATTCACCTCCAGTGAACTGAAGTGAATAAATACGCGAGACGCAGTGGGCCAGACAGTAGTAGTTTACAGTTCAGTTTCGGTTCGAGTTCAGTTCCAGTACAGTTCCGTCGGTGCTGAAGACCGTCATGCAGGAAGAGACTACATCGTACACAGAAGCACCAAGTCCGCCGCTGTAATGGAATAGCAAGCAGCAGCCTCGCCGCCAGAAGACAGAAGTCAGAAGGTATTTGAAGACTGATTTTTACGTACCCGGGTGACTCGTGAGGACGGGAAGGAGACGGCCTCACATCAGCAGTCACCTGTGAGCTGGTGATGAAGATCTGACAGCCGAAGACTGGCAAGCTGGAGTCTGTTGTTCGAGTCCGGGACGCTGGCCCTCGCACAACACTGACACACGCCGCCGCATAGAGTAGAGGAACACTGGGACGCCACATCCGAGGTATCGCCATCCAATTCACGACTTCGTTCTCAATAATTAAACGGGCCACCTCACGATGCGTGTCTCCAGTCAACTGGGCGAAACAACGACACGAGATACACACCGCCAGGCATAATCAGACGCCGCCGCTCACACAGCAGAATCTTCGCAAACGACACAGCTGCCACTCTCCCAGCCAGAACAATCCAGTAAGGAAACCATTGTACAAATCTTCAATAAAAGTTATCTTATGTAAAATGCTGTTTCATTCTACCTCATACCCGAGCCAAGGAAGAACCCACCATGCCCACGTGTTGTTAAGAGAGGAAAAGTAATTTATTTAGTGTTTTTCACCCTGACATAATGTTTTGGAATCAAATGCCCTTTGCAGTAATGCTCATCCTGACAATTGACTAGCATCAAAAGACATCACCCAGTTACATTCTGGAAATCTAGAAAAACGGAATCAATACGAATTCCTTTGTAGTTTCCACTCAACACATCTTTGAGTATACAGCTACTTCTGTTTCATAAGAACGATGTTTTTTAAATCTTCGAGGTAAAAGTTTGATCACAAT
This sequence comes from Schistocerca serialis cubense, assembly GCF_023864345.2. NCBI lineage: Eukaryota > Metazoa > Arthropoda > Insecta > Orthoptera > Acrididae > Schistocerca > Schistocerca serialis. Next base: position 62,008,242 of record NC_064638.1, on the reverse strand, counting down.
ATATGTTCCAAAATCCGACTGCATATCGACGTTAATGCTAGGGTTCTGTAATTTAGTGGATTACTCCTATTGCCTTTCTAGAGTATTAATGTGACCTGTGAAATTTTCCTGTCCTTGTGTACGGATCTTTCGACGAGCGAGCTGCTGTTTATATTGTTAATTGTGAAGCTATTGCATCAGCGTACTCTCATAGGAACTTAATTCACATACATTCCGGACCGTAAAACTTGCTTTTATTAAATGATTTGAGTTGCTTCACTACTCCGAGGGCATTTAATGCAAAAATATTCTTGTCGGCAGCTGTTCTTGATTCAAATTATGAAATATTTGATACGTCTTCTTTGTTGAAGGAATTTCGGAGAGCTTTGTTTAGCAAATCTGCATTGCTAGTACTGTCATCGATATTATTTCCTTTGTTATCGCGTAAGAAAGTGCTGATTGTGCCTTCTCGCCACATATATAACATACGAGCAAAATCTCTTTGGATTTTCTACCAGGTTTCGAGACAAAGGTCCTTTATGGTAACTAATAAAAGCATTTCATGTTGATATCCGCAGTAAATTTCGAGCTTTTGTAAAAGATCGGCAATTTTGGGTGTTTTGCGTCCGTTTAAGTTTGGCGTGCTTTTCCGTTTTTTCTGCAGCGGTGTTACGATCTGGTTTGTGTAGTCGTTTTTTAATTTGTTTGGTATAAATCTTTCAATTGCTGTCGATACTATTTGTTTGAATTCAAGCTATATCAGGTTACATAGTTAATTAAGGAGGAATGGAAATTGTCTCTCAGGAAACAGTGAAGCGAATTTTTATCTGGTTTTTTGAATAGAAGTATTTTTAGTGGATTTTGGAGTTACGGTACTTACGCTCGCTACAACTCTGTGTTGCTGTATCCGTTTTGATGCTCGTTACTCGCTCACGATAATTTGCTCCTAAGAGATCAACAGTGTTTTTACAATCATTTGGGATTCTAATAGGTTGGTCAACTAATTACTTGAAAGTAAGGGAGACATGTACAGCAGCTCCTCTCCATCTCTCTCTCCCCTCCCCTCATCTCTCTCTCCCCTCCCCTCATCTCTCTCTCCCCTCCCCTCCTCACCATCTCTCCCCTCCCCTCCTCTACATCACCCACTACCCTCCCCTCCTCCACATCACCCACTACCCTCCCCTCCTCCACATCACCCACTACCCTCCCCTCCTCTACATCACCCACTGCCCTCCCCTCCTCTACATCACCCACTGCCCTCCCCTCCTGTACATCACCCACTGCCCTCCCCTCCTGTACATCACCCACTACCCTCCCCTCCTGTACATCACCCACTACCCTCCCCTCCTCTACATCACCCACTACCCTCCCCTCCCCACCTCTCCTCTCCATCTCTCCCTCCCCCACTCCTCCAACTCCCCCACCCTTCCAACTCCCCCACCCTTCCAACTCCCCCACCCCTCCAACTACACCACCCCTCCAACTCCCCCGCCCCTGCAACTCCCCCGCCCCTGCAACTCCCCCGCCCCTGCAACTCCCCCGCCCCTCCAACTCCCCCGCCCCTCCAACTCCCCCGCCCCTCCAACTCCCCCACCCCTCCAACTCCCCCGACCTGCAACTCCCCCGACCTGCAACTCCCCCGACCTGCAACTCCCCCGACCTGCAACTCCCCCGACCTGCAACTCCCCCACCCCTGCAACTCCCCCACCCCTGCAACTCCGCCACCCCTGCAACTCCGCCACCTCTGCAACTCCCCCACCCCTGCAACTCCCCCACCTGTGCAATTCCCCCACCCCTGCAACTCCCCCACCCCTGCAACTCCCCCACCCCTGCAACTCCCCCACCCCTGCAACTCCCCCACCCCTCCAACTCCCCCACCCCTGCAACTCCCCCACCCCTGCAACTCCCCCACCCCTACAACTCCCCCACCCCTGCAACTCCCCCACCCCTCCAACTCCCCCACCCCTCCAACTCCCCCACCCCTCCAACTCCCTCAGTGAAAGAAAACTGGGATCATAGGTGACTAACTCAAAATTATAGAATGCAAACACAGAGATGAGGGAAATGATTATATGTCAGTCCCAATGGACAGAATAGGAGGCAGCTAAAAATGGCACATGGAAAGAGATTTAAAAAAACACCATTCAATTATGTAGGTCCAAAACTGAAAATTAAATGGCGTTCACCATATTGCTTCAATGGATAGAAAGTAAAACATGGTTGACAACCTGCACATCTTTCTCTAAAATACACTCATGGAAATTGAAATAAGAACACCGTGAATTCATTGTCCCAGGAAGGGGAAACTTTATTGACACATTCCTGGGGTCAGATACATCTCATGATCACACTGACAGAACCACAGGCACATAGACACAGGCAACAGAGCATGCACAATGTCGGCACTAGTACAGTGTATATCCACCTTTCGCAGCAATGCAAGCTGCTATTCTCCCATGGAGACGATCGTAGAGATGCTGGATGTAGTCCTGTGGAACGGCTTGCCATGCCATTTCCACCTGGCGCCTCAGTTGGACCAGCGTTCGTGCTGGACGTGCAGACCGCGTGAGACGACGCTTCATCCAGTCCCAAACATGCTCAATGGGGGACAGATCCGGAGATCTTGCTTCTGGCTGCTGATATTGTCCCGTAATGACATGGTACCCTATATTTAGTCACGTTTTGAAACTATGTAACTTCTGGGCTCAGATTATTCATCAGCCTATAGAGAAGGCCCTGTCACCAGACATCGTGGGCTTGGAAGTAAATCAGTGCATGCCAAAGACGTTTACATATTCGGGAAGTCCACTTCAATCCGTACTGCGAGGTCCAGGGTTTAAACCACGCAGCTTCGTTCGGGGCGAATGCTGGCTTGTTCGACCAGTCCTGCTAAACAATATACGTTCCAGAAGTCGCTGCATCACAATAAGCAGCGAAATGTGACGAAAAGTTTGCTCAAGATCTGAAGCTTCAGTTGGATTTGGGAGAGCAGCTACCTTCGTTCGTTTAACTTCTTCGGGGCACGTTTCTAGTCTCCAGTAACGAGGTCACGAAATTTGCTAACCATATCTGAATACATTTCCCGGACTAGATGACTCTGGGAGTAACTCAACAGCCAGAAGCTTGACTAGGCTTGTCTCCATTACTGACGCTGCACTCTCTTCATGGGTGATGTCACAAAAATATACAGTGTCGTAGATGGCTGCTGCTTTTGTCTTGGAGCTCCTGTTAAATAAGTGTTACTGTATATCGGTGATACGCTTCTTCAGGTGTTTGGCAACGTGCAAAGCAATTTTGTGAAGTGTTAGAAAATGTTGTCAAGTCACATGGCTGGCTCCAGCTCCTAATTTTTGAAGCAGGATACTTAGAACTGCTGGATACTTAGGATTGGATGGAGACTACTCAGTCTATAAATTCATCCCTTCATGCAATATCCACGCTGTGCTTCAGTTGATCAGATAATTGTAACCGCCACTTCGAAAACCATTGTGGTGATCCTCACATTTCTTGTGCCAGCCTAGAATATCTTTCCCGATATTCTCAGGACATGGGCTCATTCGTCGATGTGGTAACGACTCGTACTAAAGTCTTGCAGATACCAGCAGATGGTAGAATCCAGTCCCGGTATTTATTAAGGAGGACGTTCCAGTCAGCTTTTTTGGATCAATCTGGACTGGGGAATTACGCTTATATTAGGTTGGTGCTCAATCTAATGGAGTTTTTGTTTCGCATGTTGGTATTTCGGTTGCTAGGGATTGATGGATTACTTTCATTTGTAGCTCACTGTTCACATGGGTTCCCATACTGGTATTTTCTCATTGGAGGAAGTGGAGATACTGAGCTAGAAAATGCAGTGCCATGTGGACAAATTGCAATTTTTGAGTTCAGTAGTGGAGTGACAGCAGCGGAAGCAGCCAGAAACTTGAGCGCTGTGTGTGGAGACAATGCCTATGGACAAAACACGACAAACTTTTTCCTAGTTAAAAAGACAGTTTCGTAATCATTGAGTCTCCAGGTACAGGAAGACCTTTGGGGATTTAAAATCTTTCACGCGTTAATCCACAAATGATTCACGTCAGTGTACTGGAGGAATCGTAAATGTGGTGAACTGTGATCATTCCGCCATCGTGAGACATTAGCATGTAATGAGAAGGATTAAAAATGGGTTGTATAGGTACTGCATGCTCTAAGCCAAAATCAGGAGGTGGTCATATATGCATCTGTATGCTCATGATAAATTTGCTCGTGAAAGACACCGAAGATTCCTACGCTGTATCATTAGTGGTCACGGGAAATGGTCTCTTCATGCTAACATTAGATAAAGATAAATGGTTGAGGCCAAACAAAGAAGCAACTCCGCTTCCACCAAAGATAATTTATTCATCTGGTAGAACAGGGACGATGTGGTGTGCTACGAATTGCTTCGCCGAGGTCTCGCCATCACTGATATTTCGCAAAAACTGAGACATGTTGCAGACGCAATCAAACGACGACGATAACATAGACTGCCTGAAGTGATTATACTCCATGATAACGCCCGCCAACATGGTTAGACTGACAAAAAACGCTATACAGGAACTGCGCTGCGAAGTCATTGAACACTCACTTTATTCGCTTGATCGCAGATCGTTCAGATATTCCGCTCTATCAAACTGCCTCCAAGAAATTTCCTTTCGTGAGACTTAATCGCCTCAAAGCCACGTTATTCGTACAGCTGCGGAATCGAAAAGTTACATTCAGCGTTGGCAAACAGATTTAAATAGCCAAGGATAATATATTACGAATGTCTAAATTGTTGTTTATTAAAGTTATACGAAATGCTACAAATTTAGACAGCAACCTAATAAATGAAATACTGGTGCTGATTTGTTCTAAAGCGAGATAGTATTAAGAGGGAAATCTGAAATACACTCCTGGAAATTGAAATAAGAACACCGTGAATTCATTGTCCCAGGAAGGGGAAACTTTATTGACACATTCCTGGGGTCAGATACATCACATGATCACACTGACAGAACCACAGGCACATAGACACAGGCAACAGAGCATGCACAATGTCGGCACTAGTACAGTGTATATCCACCTTTCGCAGCAATGCAGGCTGCTATTCTCCCATGGAGACGATCGTAGAGATGCTGGATGTAGTCCTGTGGAACGGCTTGCCATGCCATTTCCACCTGGCGCCTCAGATGGACCAGCGTTCGTGCTGGATGTGCAGACCGCGTGAGACGACGCTTCATCCAGTCCCAAATATGCTCAATGGGGGACAGATCCGGAGATCTTGCTGGCCAGGGTAGTTGACTTACACCTTCTAGAGCACGTTGGGTGGCACGGGATACATGCGGACATGCATTGTCCTGTTGGAACAGCAAGTCCCCTTGCCGGTCTAGGAATGGTAGAACGATGGGTTCGATGATGGTTTGGATGTACTGTGCATTATTCAGTGTCCCCTCGACGATCACCAGTGGTGTACGGCCAGTGTAGGAGATCGCTCCCCACACCATGATGCCGGGTGTTGGCCCTGTGTGCCTCGGTCGTATGCAGTCCTGATTGTGGCGCTCACCTGCACGGCGCCAAACACGCATACGACCATCATTGGCACCAAGGCAGAAGCGACTCTCATCACTGAAGACGACGCGTCTCCATTCGTCCCTCCATTCACGCCTGTTGCGACACCACTGGAGGCGGGCTGCACGATGTTGGGGCGTGAGCGGAAGACGGCCTAACGGTGTGCGGGACCGTAGCCCAGCTTCATGGAGACGGTTGCGAATGGTCCTCGCCGATACCCCAGGAGCAACACTGTCCCTAATTTGCTGGGAAGTGGCGGTGCGGTCCCCTACGGCACTGCGTAGGATCCTACAGTCTTGGCGTGCATCCATGCGTCGCTGCGGTCCGGTCCCAGGTCGACGGGCACGTGCACCTTCCGCCGACCACTGGCGACAACATCGATGTACTGTGGAGACCTCACGCCCCACGTGTTGAGCAATTCGGCAGTACGTCCACCCGGCCTCCCGCATGCCCACTATATGCCCTCGCTCAAAGTCCGTCAACTGCACATACGGTTCACGTCCACGCTGTCGCGGCATGTTACCAGTGTTAAAGACTGCCATGGAGCTCCGTATGCCACGGCAAACTGGCTGACACTGACGGCGGCGGTGCACAAATGCTGCGCAGCTAGCGCCATTCGACGGCCGACACCGCGGTTCCTGGTGTGTCCGCTGTGCCATGCCTGTGATCATTGCTTGTACAGCCCTCTCGCAGTGTCCGGAGCAAGTATGGTGGGTCTGACACACCGGTGTCAATGTGTTCTTTTTTCCATTTCCAGGAGTGTAGCTAATGAATCAGATGGCAAACCCAAACTGGAACATAAATTGGTAAAAAAATGGCATTCCTTCAGGAATGGCAGGCAGTTAAAATCTTGGCACAATGCATACAAAGTGGTGAGGCAGTGCCACTGGGCAAATGACAATGGCTACAATGACAATGGCTACAATGACAATGGCTACAATGACAACAGCTACAATGACAATGGCTACAATGACAATGGCTACAATGACAATGGCTACAATGACAGTGCCTAATATGCAGCAAGTTAAAATAATCTCCTCCTAGTGGGAAGGCCGAGAGGTTGTCATCCACGGCGCCTGGAGAGGCTTAATTAGATGAAGATTATTCCCATGAAGGGAGGACCATTGGCGATGCCAAAGGGACACCACATCCTGACAGATGGCAAGGCAGAGATCACCAGAGGGAATAGAGGTACTCGCAGGCTGAGGTACGAGGACTGCAGAGTTGGCAGCGGTGTCAGCAGCCTCATTTGCTGGCAGGTCAACACGATCATGGGCCCACAGAAACATGACATTGGCCCCACAAAGAGTGAGCTAATTACAGTTTTCCTGGACTCACTGCACTAATGGATAAGCAGTGTACAGCACACAGAGACTTTGGAGGGAGGTGAGTGAGTCTGACCATAGGACACAACTGGGAATGCTGTGTCGCCAGATGTACTGCGTGCCCGATACAAGGCAAAAAGCTCAGTTGTAAATACTGAAGAGTGTGCCAGAAGCTGATATTGAAACAAGGGGGGTTCCAATGACAAAGGCATACGCAGCCCCATGGTCAGTCTGAGAGCCATAGTGTATACAAAGGTACTATCGCTACATTCCATGCAAAGGTTGTGAAACTAAAGGAGATATACCAAGGCTGGAATAGCATCCTTAGGAAGTGAATGAAGGCCATGGTTACTATGGGTTGCTACACAATCCCAAGGTGAAGGGTTCAAAACCACTGGGAAAGTTGCAGGTAGCGTGAAGTTAAACCGACATAGCAAGTGGTGAAAGCAGACTCCACAAGGTAACAAAAGAGGGATGAGTCCTATAATGATGATCTAAGGAACCATCAAAGGAGGAGGTATAGTAGGTTTGGCCATGCATGGCAGATTAACAGCATGCATACCTGCTGAGGAGAAAGTCATAGAGGTAGCACAGTGGTAGTTCAGCAGCTAGAGCATACAGACTCTCAACCGGGCTGGTGTAAAAGGCACCCGTGGCCAAATGGATGCCATGATGATAGCTAGTGTCGAGATGGTGTAAAGGGGAAGGTATGCAGATGCATAAACGAAGCACCCATAGCTGAGTTTTCAATGGACAAGGGAGCGGTACAAAAGGAGGAGGGTGGTTGAATCGGCACCCCCAGAAGTACCATAGAGGACACGGATGACATTGAGGGACTGCGTACAGCGGGCTGCCAAGTAAGAGATATAGTAGGCCCAAGAGAGTATCCTATCCAGCATGAGCCCCAGGAATTTAGTAGTGTCAATGAATGGAAGGGAAACAGGCCCAAGAAGTAGAGAGAGTGGGAGAAACCACTTACGCTGCCAGAAATTCATACAGACTGTTTTGTCAGTGGAAAAGCAAAAGCCATTGGCAATGCTCAAGGAGTGATCAAGACTGCGCTGAAGACACCCCTCAGTGAGACAGGTCTGTGGAGAACTGCAATAGATGGGAAAATCATCAACAAAAAAGGGAGCTGGAGGTACCTGGCAGGAGACAGACCATTATAGGTTTAATGGCAATAGCAAAGAGGATAACATTCAGGATGGAACCCTGAGGCACACCATTTTCCTAAATAAAGGTGTCAAAGAAGAGGAACCCTCATGCACCTTGAAAACTCGGTCTTGCAAAAATGCCTGAACTAAACAGAGTAGGCACCCACGGAAGCCGCACATGTAAAGAGTACATAGGATACCAGTTCTCCAGCAGGTGTCTTAGGCCTTCTCCAAATGAAAAACATGGTCACAGTCTGGGATTTCCACAGAAAACCATTCACAACCTGGGTGGACAAAGTAATGGGATGGTTAACCGCAGAACGCCACATTCTAAATCTCCCCTGCAGATTTGTGAGTAAATGGTGACACTTGAGCCACCACACTAGCCAGGCATGAATTATAGATTCCATCACCTTGCACATGCAGCTAGTAAGAGATGGGGTGGAAGCTAGAAAGAAGATTTTTGTCCTTACTGGACTTAGGTATGGGTATGATGGTGACTTGATGCCAGCGTCCAGGGAATGTGCCCTCAGCCTAGATGCAGTTGTATGTATTAAGCAGAAAGTGCTTGCTTGCAGGAGAGGCACTGCAACATCTAAATGTTGATGGCGTCTGGCCCTGGGGCAGAGGACCTGGATGAACCAAGCACATGATCTAGCTCCCTCATAGTGAAGGCAGCATTGTAGCACTCATGACTCTGAGAGTAGAAGGGCATCGCCCAAACCTACTCCACTTGCTTCTGATGGATGGATGCAGGCAGGGTGATAGTGGGAAGAGCTCAAAACCCCCAAAAAATGGCGGCCCAAGGTGTTGGAGATAGGAAAAGGATCCACTATGTCATCAGCACTTACTGTCAGGCCGGAAATGGGGGAACGGATCTCGGTTCCAGTGAGCCGTTGGAGGATGGCCCACATGACAGAGGAAGGTGTGCACCTGTTAAGAGAACTAGTGAAGGAAATCCAACTAGCTCTTTTGCTACCCCAAAGAACTCTACAATGCTTTGCACACATCTGTTTGTAATGAATGCAGTTTTCCAGCATAGGGTGGTGGTTAAATATGTGGAGAGTATGTCTCCATGTGCAAATTGTGTCACAGCATGCCTCAGTCCACCAAGGGTCTGGGACATGAAGTGGTGAAGAGGAAATGCAAGCAATCGAACATTCTGCAACAGTAAGGATAACGTTGGTGAAATGGTCCACCTGATCATCACAGCTGAGGAAATCTTGTTCTGCAAAGGTCACCAGGGAGGAGTAAAGCTGCTAGTCAGCCTTAGTAAGCTGCCATTTGGGCCTGCATGTGGATGGGGTAGGGTTCAGCAGACGGAGAGCACATGGGAGAATGGTAACTTGAGTAGGTGTGAGAAAGAACAGACCATTCTAGATGATGGGTAAGCCGGACAGTGCAAAAGGATAGGTCAAAATTGGAATAGGTGTGCAAGGAGTCAGAATGGAAAGTGGGTACTCCAGTGTTACGACAGAAGAGGTTGCATTAGTTAAGAAGATTGGCCATGAGTGTCTTTCTGGCAGGTCCTGGAGGAACCCCAAAGGGGATGATGCACATCACTGTCACTGAGTAGTAAAATTGGGGCAGGTAGCTGGCCAATAAGCTGAAGGTAGTCTGCCCAATGATATGGAATGCGATCTTCCAAGGGGTGGCAGGGCAGGATTCAAGCAGGCAAGGAAGAAATGTGAGAGTTCAAAGCAGCTGAGAGGATTGAGTTTTGTTTCCTGGAGGCACAAGACAAGCCATCACTGTGATTCCAAGAGTAGCCCTAAGTCCTCTTTGTTCAATCAAAGACTGCAGATGTTCCATTGAATGAGTGTCTTCATGAGGAAATGGGAGGAGGAAAAAACTAAAGGGGTGTCATCTCAGTGGCTACTGAGTGCCAGACTTCAAATGCTCACTGCTACAGGGTGCAGAGGCTGGGGGATCCTGCTCCGTGAGATATACAGGGGCATCAGCATTCTTCTTCTGTCAGTCAATGGAGTCCAGAGCAGAAAAACAGTTTATGGTGCACACTGGTGACAAGTTGGTTGGTCTGCCAGGGATTATATCGTGAGGTGACACCACTGAAGAGGTTCTCTGAGCCAGTGAAGGATTAGGCCGTTTGCCCTTGTTTTACTTCTTGGAGCCTTTTACACATTTGGCTGGGTATGGACAGGACATTGAATGTGACTGTAACGATTATGCTAGGAGCATTGGATTGGGTTTGGAATGAATGGTCTGACTGTGCTTACTTCATATCCTGCTTTGATCTTTGATGGAAGCACCATGCTATCAAGTGTTAAGAAGAGTGCATGTGTCATTATGCATGTGTGTGCCTTTGTCATTACCTGATGGAATGCAGTGACACCTTGATCAAAGAGCTGTGTTTGGATTTCTGCCTCAGTCAGACCATCAAGTAGCCTATTGTAAATAACAGCACAGGAAGAATTCAACATTCCATGGGGCTCAACATTAACAGGATATCTGTGGAGGACCAAAGCTGCAAGCAATTGTTGTGCATGAAAATCAGGTCTCCAAAAGCAAAGAGCTATTGTGTAAACAAGCCCAGCATTGGGAATGGCATCATCACATTTCTGAATAATAAATGGTTGTACCATAGCAAAGGACTGACTGTCTTCAGTATGAGGAACCATGGTGCAGCTGGGAGGGTCTTGGAATTGTTGGCCTCATTCAGTTCACATTTAGTAGATGCTGACTGAAGATGATGATTGGCTCATTGCGAGGAACCCCCTCCTTTGTTGGGATAGGTGATGATTGTGACGGGAGTGGAGTAGGTGGCAGTGGGAGGATGTATGGGACAGGTCTTGCATTTAGGTCCATTACAGGGATATGAGCCAAGGGGTTGGTGGTAGAGGTTGTGTAGGGATGGATGAGGGATGTTGGGCAGTGAAATACCACTGTGGCTGTCGGGGAAGGATACTGGATAGGGAATTTCTCATTTCAGGGTACAATGACAGCTAGTCAAACCCTAGTAGAGAATGTAGTTCAGTTGCCCCAGTTGTGATGTAAAGCCAAGTGCCAACATGCCGATTGGGAATGAGAGGACAGACAGAGCTGCGAACATGTCAGCCAATTGCATGCTGACTGACCCCTCTCCAAGATGGCAACATGACAGCAGCAGCCTCTGTGTGAAGATAACATAAGCGTCACACCTGCCTGGCCACACTGCAAATCTACAGCAGCTTGAAGCTAGTAACTAGGACTGAAGCATTGAAGCTCATTTCTTGCTTGTACTATCTATGTTGCTCAATCTTTGAGTTTTACTTGTTCGTTTTGCATGTCACCCTTTCCTTAGAACACATCTGTATTTCTGAAAGTATGGTCATTCAGTTTTTGTAACAAAACCTATTGAACTGATTTGTTTGATTTGGTTGTTTACAAAATCTGCTTTCTCCAATCAGTAGACACCCCATGTTTGATGACTAGGCAGGATTCAACAGATCCAGTGTTGGGTAGTACTGAGTCACAAGGTGAATGCTCCTCTGTGGTTGGACAGTGGAGCTTTAGGGGGCTGTGGGATGACTGGAAAGATAAGGCATGGGGTACATGCTTTTGTACAAGGTTGGGGGGGGGGGTGTAATTACTGTCTGAATAGGCCTCAATGATGAGCTCAATGAGACCCTTGGTATATTTCAAGAAGGACCGCTTGTCTCCACAGGTGCAAGGGCCATGGGTAGTTAGGTTTTATGGAAGGGGCTTCTTGGTGAAATGAGTGGCACCTGTCTAAGTTGAGTTATTCCTGGTGATTGGAATGTTTGATATGGACAGAGGTACTGATGAAACAATCTTCAAGCTGGAGGTCAACACCAAGGATTGTTGGGTAGAGTAGAAACAGGTGAAGCAAATGGGGGGAGAAGGTGTTGGGGTCCTGGAGAAATGTGAATAGGGTGCCCTCACACTCAATCCAGAGCACAATGATGTCATCAATGAATCTGAGGCAGGTGATGGTTTTGCTATTCTGGGTCTTTAGGAAAGATTCCTCTATATGGCCCATCAATAGGTTAGCATAGGATGGTGCCTTGCAGGTCCCCATAGCTGCTTTCAACAGAGGCCTTGTTGTTGAAAGCTCTATTTCTGACAGTCTTTTTGTCTTGTCTGTCTGCGACTCAGCATCTCTGCTATATGGTGAGTAGCAGCTATCCTTTTCACAATACTGTGACAAGCCAATTTAGTGTTAAGGAGTAGTCTACAGAGCTCTAACACTTTCAGACAAAGAGCTTGGCCAAAGAATTACATCACCTAAAAATAGTATACAAAGGAATTGATACTCGCATCACGAAAAATGAGTGGGTGCTCCAGTCAAATTCAAGAGAAGCCAAGTAAGAGGTTGAAAATGAGAGAGTAAGAGAATCCAGTAATTCGCTTTCTTACCTAATGCTGGCCCAATATATGGACATATTGGTAAACTCCTATGGGTACACAACATTCTGTGCATTTTCCTCATTTCAGCTAGGATAAGAAGTCTCCTCTGTAATGTCAAAGGTTAACTAGGTAGACCACCAGCAACACATCCAAGTAAAACAAAAAAGCAAGCAGCTATCACTGAGCTCTGCCTCAAATACAATCGTGAATTGAAATGTGATAACACCAGTATCATGTTGGAAACTTCAGATAGCTTGGCAGAGTAATTAACCTTGAGCTTATGTATGAAGTGTGCCAACCATAAATTATATCAATTTGTATCATTACATTGTTATTTTACCGTTTTGAGGCTACTTCTATTCATTCATTGCTTCTGCTAACAGTGGTAAGCTGTGTTATATGTCTAAGAGAGCAGTAGAGCATAAAATACACCACAAACCAGGTGAGAAAATTTTATGATCTGTGGAAGAAAAAGGTCCAGATTCTGTGCTACCAGCACAGCCTCTGAATGAGGCAGTTGCCTATGAGATAATTAGTACTTGAATACATGTATCAGGGATCCAATGGACCTGTGCTATTTGATACTTTGAGTTTGTCTTAACTGTGTGCTAACACTTGGATGGGGCAACAGAGTTGAACAATGAAGCCTGTTTCATTATTGTTTGATTAAAAAGTGATTCAGCTCACATAGTGGAAGTATATTTTATCATTGCTTAATGAAACTAAGATTAAATTCTGTCTGCTCACATACATTTAAATTGGTAACAAAGACAGCTATCCTTCACATATGTGGAAGTACACCACATGCCTGATGGGTTACAAAAATCATTACATCTGCCAAGAGTTACAAAGTGTTGAAATAAATATGTCAGAAAACCTAATAAACAGGAACAGACATTTCAATTTAATCATGGTTTGTGGTCCAGTGCTGAATTTATTAAGCTATCACTGCCCAACTCATTCACCATTGCTGATAGACACACAATATTTCCATGTCATGGAGTATCAGTGAAGGATCCAAACAACAAAAGAGCATGGAACAGCAATATGAAAGGGAAATCAAAATCTGTTATAAATAGTGGTGCATGACCAAGAATAAATGGTTCACTGTCGGGTTGGAGACCTAGCTTCAAGTTCACGTAACTCCTAATTTGCAGCACCTTAGAGAACCTGCTCAGCCTGTCATCGAAATATTATGCATAAAATATGACAAACTCAGGACTCTTGGGAGCATAGAATTAAGCACTGACAAAGCTTCTCCTTTACATATTTTCAAGTATGGGCTAAGAGATACTTATCCGAAAAGCAAATTGGTTTATAGGATATTTTTAAGATACTGCCATTCATTGCTACATCACTTTAAGTACTCAGCGTGGACAAGAGGAGGGGAAATGGGAGAGGGGGTTAAGATTTGGCAATTCTGCATAGTGTGCCAGACTAACTTGATTCAGGTCTCTAAATAGTGAATCATCAAAACCAAATTAAAGATCTTCTAGAATTTTCAGCTGATGTAACTGAAAGTAACATAAGACGACTAACTGATAACAGACCACCTCAGCCAAATGAGGGTTTTCCAGAATATGAAGGACGATACAATTATTTTAATTACTACAATGCTGTAACCAAGCTAGCCTCAAACTGCACAGTTATTTGTTAACATATTTGGAGAAACTGCACATGTAATTAATGTACTGTATATCTTGTGGCTCAATTCTTCTATTATTAGAAAATAGGTCTGTTGCCAATCTGCCACATATTTTTGTGATTTTCAACTTTTCTACATGCTGGGACAGTATTTAAAAAATGTTGCTGATGACTTCGTTTGACATCCAACTATAGCAATTACTGTTGTACTTAGTAAAGGCTCAGGGCAAATGTCATGATAGTAATGTACAAGAAAGGAAAAGAAAGAACTTTATAAATGTAGTAGGACAATGCCCACCTCAGAGAATAACGAATGCAAATGACACTAATCATTTTTTGTCAAATCTCTAACCTGAAACTAATGTCAATCTTCCTTAGGAAGCTCCCAATGGAAGCCAAAATGTGGATATCTCTGAATGCAATGTTAAGAGAATTTCAGTTATATTATGCAGCCAGTTTGCAAAGAGGTACAATGAAAAATATGAATGTAAGAGTAGTAAGGAATGGTGAATTTGATTGTGATCATTACCTCTCTAAAATTAAAACCAAACTCTTATCTTACAAAGAACGAAAGGTACAAAGGTTACTCAAATAATACAGACAGTCTTACTATTACAAAAGTTTCAGTTAAAAGATGTCAACATGAAATTTAAGTGGCTAAACATGGCAACTGACAAAAAGAAAATATCCACAACAATTAATAATTCTGCACAGAAAATATATCAGTCAATAAAAAGTAAAAGGAAAATATGATGTAATGAAATATGGTAAGAAACCTTATCAGAGAGGGCTAAGGGATGTGAAAAATGGAAATGCCCAAAGAAAATTGAAGATCATGGTCAATTTCAACAACACACAAAGGAAACATCTAGATTAATCACAAATTCAAATGGGCCCCTGAGAAGAAACTTTTGGAAATAGACAAAAACTTTGTAAAAAATAATTCCTGTGATTTTTACAAAACTTTTAAGAACTAATTAAAGGGGTAACAAATTCCAAATGTGTTTCAAAAATGAAAATTGCAGAACTGGTTTAAACAATACTGAGAATTATGAAATACTAGCAGTATATTTCATGAGCTTCTCAACTGTCCTCAGCCAAGTCGCAAATTTGAATTCTCAAATAATAATGAACATTTGGAAGATGATATACCACCAACTATAGAAGAAATAGAATAAGTAATTAAAATGATGGAAAATAACAAAACTAATGGAGAATATTCCACTACAGCTGAACTTCTGAAGTAGTCCTTGGCAAATATAGCAAATTACTTAAATTTACTCTATGAAGACACCTGGAAAACAGAAAACTCTGAGGAATGGAGAGTTGACTTGACACATGAACTGCACAGAGCAGGTAATACACAGGATGTAAATAATTACAGAGCAATCTCATTACTGCCAGTAGCATCTAAGTATTTTCCTAAATTTTATTAAGAAGAATATAAACCACCCTAGACAAGACCACCTGGCTAGCCAGGCACTGATGCACTGCTTCTCAAGCAGGAAGGCATGCTGGTCTGTGGCACAAATCTGCCCGGTGGAATATTGTTGAGGTATGGAGTGCCAACCAGCTTCTGGGTGGTTTTTAAGGTGGTTTTCTATTTACCTCAGCAAATGTGGGATGGGTCTCCTTATTTCCTCCTCAGTTACACTGTGTCAGCAATTGCTGCGCAAACATCGTTTCCATGTACACATACAACATGATCATTCTACCCCACTAACATTTGGGGTTCCATTCACCTGGTATGAGACCTTCCGGTGGCAGGAAGGGGTAGGGGTGTGGGGGGCTGA
The DNA here is from genome assembly GCF_023864345.2 of Schistocerca serialis cubense. NCBI lineage: Eukaryota > Metazoa > Arthropoda > Insecta > Orthoptera > Acrididae > Schistocerca > Schistocerca serialis. The sequence continues at coordinate 61,992,411 of NC_064638.1, read as the reverse complement.
ACTGCAAAACAACCCTGGGTTCGGTGTGGGGTGTGTGGATTATTGTGGCCTGTTGTGGGGTTATGAACCACTGAGGGCTATGGCAGGATGAAGCCTCTCCATCATTCCTAGGTCTCCAGTTTACTACATACATACATACATACATACATACATAACCTAGACAACTGTTAAGATGAATATTAAGGTTGTTGTGGGAAGAGAAGGTCATGATCAGAACAAATATTTAACCTCAAGCCAGTAAGTCACCACAGGTTAATTCAAAGGACATTGTAGTTTTGTTTGTAGGTAACAAAAAGGCTTTTAATTTGGTTGACAGAGAAACTATAGACAAAATAATTTAAGGATTTGGTGTAAGGCCTAAACTGGCAAATGTAATTCATGGAACACATACTGATGTAGTCTGTAAAGAAAAATTTATTAAAGAAATTTTGCAGATTTTCTGAATTATAACAGTTGTACCACAAGGTGATGGACTATCCCCAATTCTTTTTTAATACTGTGTTAGAGAAAATAATGAGAATTTGGATTGAATAACATATGGAACTCAACATTTTGCCAATAATATTAGGAAGAGGAAGCAAAAAGATTGAAATCAAATTGTGTTACATATGCAGGTGATTTCATTATGCCTTTTGAAAGTATGACATTGGTGATAACACAAATAAATCTCTTGGAAAAAGTAGCCAGCAGAACTGGCTTAAGAATTCCTACAAAAAATAAAAATAAAAACTTTTAACAAAAGTTCAGGATGCTCCAAAATTCCTAAGAATGTATTGGCCTAATAGAGAGGGTAAATACGTTAAAGTATCTAGGGGGGAGAAACCAAGAAAATGTGTTGCAAAAAACTGCAATAGAGGGTACCAAAATACAGCAAATCTAATGAGAAAAAGAAGGCTGATGTTTTTTGGACATTTCGAGTGCAAGACAGAAGATTAACAAATAAGATTTTCAAATAGTTTTGGGTAAGCAGTACACAAGTTGTGTCAACAAGTAGAAAATGGAGTTTGAAAACAAAAGACGAAAAACAGAAGATATGGACACCAAGGAGACCTCTCAGGAAGAAGTGTTAAAAATGGAAGGATCCTAAGTCCAAGTAGCTAACACGACTGGATCAAAATGTTCTTAAGGCTGACTGAAGAAACGCAGTGAACACATGAAATCATACTGGAAGAAAAGAGAAGAACAAACAATGAGGAAATGAAACTGTCCAATATCACATGTACAACTGTACAATACTATGTGTGGTGTGCATACTGTAAGACCTTCAGTACACACACCATCAGGTTATTTGACTTGTCGCTCTAACGAAGTAGGCGAGTGTCAGCAATATGTCTCGTGGTCTTATCGTGGCATGTTTATCTTCTGCCGTTAGGTCAATTAATAGAAATGCCACTTGCACACTCAGAGTAGCAGATTGACGGTGACCAACTTCAAACAGAAATTTATTAATTTTCACACACATTTATTAAAATAATAAAAAGCATACATATTACGTAACTTGATTCTAGATGCTGTTTACAATTGACAATCAGATGTTCCTTTGATCTTGGTACATTATCCTTATTCTCACATATCTCCGATACTTGACAAAGTGTCTATACATTTCTCTTCATGGCTATGTACAGGAATATGATAATCTTATTAGGCGCAGACTGAAACTTGACTGTAGACTGAAACTTCACTACAGACTGAAACTTGACTACAGACTGAAACTTGACTACAGACTGAAACTTGACTACAGACTGAAACTTGACTACAGACTGGAACTTGACTACAGACTGAAATGTGACTACAGACTGAAATGTGACTACAGACTGAAACGTGACTACAGACTGAAACGTGACTATAGACTGAAACGTGACTATAGACTGAAACGTGACTATAGACTGAAACGTGACTATAGACTGACTGTACTGTGACTGTTCCGTGACTTATCCAATGATAGGAAAAGCACAGTCCTGAGTAGCTAATAAAATCTGGAGTGCAGACTTTTTATTCAGCGCACAATTCATCTCAAAATCGTATTATCCATGAATGCGAACAGATGTTAGTAATTCCCTTCCCATGGAGGAAGTATGTACTTAAATTTCGCGACAAGTTAAACTACTTCTGACAGAAACAATCATGCCTCCACCAACCGTGTTCAGCCTATCCTTTCGGATTACCGTTAGATTCTTCGCAAAAATTTCAGCCTAGCTTGTATACGGCTTTAGCAAGTTTTCAGTGTCTATAAAGATTTGAGCATCAGTGCTTTCTATTAGCGCTTGGAGCTCTGGTACTTTCCCAACACAGCTACGACAATTTACAACTGTTATATTGATGGTTCCTGTATCTAAGTTCTTCCTGTGTTCAGCCTGCACTCTTTGTGACTGAAGCCCTTCTTGTGTTTTCCCAAGTTCTCTAATCTAAAAAACCGCCCAGTCCACGCCACACAGACCCTGCTACCCGTGTAACCGCCTCCTGCGTATAGTGGCCACCTGACATATTCAGCGGAACCCGATACCCAACTACCCTTTGGCGCAAGTCAAGGAATCTGCAGCCTACATGGTCGCAGAACCGTCTGAGCCTCTGATTCAGATCCTCCACTCAGCTCTGTACCAGAGGTCCACAATCGGTCCCCCCCCCTCCCCCCCCCCCCCCCCCCCATGAACCGTGGACCTTGCCGTTAGTGGGGAGGCTTGCGTGCCTTAGCAATACAGATATCCGTACCGTAGGTGCAACCACAACGGAGTGGTATCTGTTGAGAGGCCAGACAAACATGTGGTTCCTGAAGAGGGCAGCAGCTTTTTCAGTAGTTGCAAGGGCAACAGTCTGGATGATTGACTGATCTGGCCTTGTAACACTAACCAAAACGGCCTTGCTGTGCTGGTTCTGCGAACGGCTGAAAGCAAGGGGAAACTACGGCCGTAATTTTTCCCGAGGGCATGCAGCTTTACTGTGTGGTTAAATGATGATGGCGTCCTCTTGGGCAAAATATTCCAGAAGTAAAATAGTCCCCCATTCAGATCTCTGGGCGGGGACTACTCAAGAGGATGTCGTTATCAGGAAATAGAAAACTGGCGTTCTACGGATCGGAACATGGAATGTCAGATCCCTTAATCGGGCAGGCAGGTATTAATATGTTACTCTAATGTAAAATGACCATTCCACATCATTACAATTTATCATGCAAATCATTTGTTGAACACGTAACTAACTTACTGCCGGCCGAAGTGGCCGTGCGGTTAAAGGCGCTGCAGTCTGGAACCGCAAGACCGCTACTGTCGCAGGTTCGAGTCCTGTCTCGGGCGTGGATGTTTGTAATGTCCTTAGGTTAGTTAGGTTTAACTAGTTCTAAGTTCTAGGGGACTAATGACCTCAGCAGTTGAGTCCCATAGTGCTCAGAGCCAACTAACTTACTACTGACAAGTAACTTTCATAGTGGAAAGGGACACCGCTATAAAAAAAGTAGTACCAATGAAATATGATCAATTTGATATTCAAACATTTTGCTTGTGTGAAGCAAATTGTGGCTTTTTATTTTGCCTTACAGTTCACATAGGGAGATTCATAGTATTTGAGCCACAACATATTAAAAATCCTCTTACACATAAAAGTAAGTTTTGCTTTTGCTCGAAGGATATTTTGACAAAGGGCATACCGACAGATTTTATTCGTGTCTCCAGTTATTTGACTTCCTTGTCTCTAAAAATACTGATGGCACTGCCACAGTTATGAGTACCACCATGGAAATACCAGCTGCTTTGAGCGAGGCAAAACTCAAGAAGGGTACAGTTATGACTTTTTGAAAAGTGAAATGGATGGCAATGGGACAGTAACACAAGAAAGACGTCTATATGGTATTTAGTATGTCCAGTGAATAATTACTACAAGCTGTCAGGAAGAAAACAGTGAAAGTGAAGCCAGAAACTATCCTCAAATACAGTGACACAATGGGTGGCAATGACTTCTGACTAGTACATGACAAATTATTCAAGAGGAAGGAAACATCTCTTAAAAACATTACATAAAGCACTTTCACCATGTTGACTGTTGCTGCTCTAAATTTTAATATCTTGCACGAGAAACTTAATGAAAAATTCGAGAGGTTTGACAGTGAAATTCAACTGAAAGTTTTAATTGAAAAATTTGGAGCATTTTATACATTCTTCCTCTCAACAAAGAAAAGTGGGTTGCCTCTGCCAAGTGTCAGCTCCGACACGGGTTTGTCAAACTGTGCTTTCTGTAAGATGTTCCCTCTATTGAGAAGAAACAGGCACCTATGAGACATTGCCAAATGTGTTGCAGTAGAAAAAACATCAATGGAAATAAAATAAGAAAACCACATGTTTATTGTAAAGCATGTTATTTTGGTCTATTTTTAATACCTTGTTTCGAATAGTACCAGATACAAAATAATTTCTAAATAAATTTTGTACAAGGAAACTGAGTATGCATTAGCTCCTTGGATAAAATCATCCCTCTGTCTATCAAAATAAGTCAAAAGTAATTTGTTTATTTTCGTAACACACATTACTGCTGCCAAAAGCTTCAAACTGTTGGCAAATTAAAATCACAAGTCACTTCATTTGAGAAAAGCATGTCAAAACGTGTCAAAATAGAATGTGCTGCAAAAAAGCACCTTGAGGATCAGAAATAATTACATAGGCCAGAACGGATAGCAGCTCCTGAAAATCCTCACAATAGCAGCAGGTAACTCCACAACGGCAGCTGCATGGTGCAAGAAATGGCGTAATGTAGGGGTTAAGCACGTTTGAGAAAGAACTGTCACTTATGAAGACTCCTGCCCACACAACTCAATATGTGTGCACTCTTTCATACTTAAAAAAACTTTCTTCTGTCAAGTGGTGCTATATGTACTACTTCCTACAATGAAAACCTATCTGAAGAATTTTTACAAATATCATACACAATGTACATAGAACACACTTTCCTCAGGGGACAGAAAGACCAAATTTCCAATGCTTACTGTGTCCTGTTCTAACTCCGAACACAATAAAAAACAGTCGTGAGCCACTAGCTATTTATCAAATCACAGCGTGACAGCATAAGTAAATACAGTCTGGAGAACAAACACAAAACACCCAGCCAGAACCGGTTAATTTGCCTGCCACATGCCGCTCACTATTGGCTGCAGGCGACAGAGGGACTGGACCGAGAACAGGCAGCAACTATAAATGAGGACTGTGGAGGGCGGGTAGAAATGTCTAGTGGGCAAGAGGGGTGCGGGAACCTTGTGGAACTCTTCAGCAGGCAGGGCGGGGCTAGCAGCGCGGTGGGCTTCTGTAGGAGGTGGGGCAGGTGCCCAGTGGGGCTGCACTTGTGCAAGGGTGGGCAGCGAGGCAGGAACCGGAGAGGGCGGGTGGTCAGAGAGACAGGAACCGGAGAGGGTGGGTGGGCAGAGAGACAGGAACCAGAGAGGGCGGGCAGGCAGCGAGGCAGGAACCGGAGAGGGCGGGCGGGCAGCGAGGCAGGAACCAGAAAGGGTGGGCGGGCAGCGAGGCAGGAACTGTCCTCATTCTTGGCCCAGTGCCTCTGCTGCCTGCAGCCAATAGCAAGCGGCACATGGCAGGCATATTAACCAGCTCTGTCTGGGTGTTCTGTGTTACATGGTCGAGTGGGATGTCTCCCCGGGGCGAAGAAGGTGGCGAAAGACTTCCCAGGCGTCCACACGTAAGGCGTCCCCAGTTCGTCTGACAAACAGGTTCCAGGTGCTGTCTGTGGCTGACACTGTCAATGAGCCAGATGCTGTCGCCTGTCCTGCTTCAGAGGAAACCACTCAGTCTGCAAGATCCGGCAATTGCAGTCTGTGGGATTATTGGTAGTTGGGAGATGCAACATTAGGCATGTACAATTTGTACAGAAAGCAGATGGCGTAAGAGTCGAGGGGTATGAAAGGGAAGAAGTGGTTGGGAAGGGAGTGAGACAGGGCTGTAGCCTATCCCCGATGTTATTCAATCTGTATATTAAGCAAGTAGTGAAAGAAACAAAAGAAAAATTCAGCGTAGGTATTAAAATCCTTGGAGAAGAAATAAAATCTTTGAGGTTCGCCGATGACATTGTAATTCTGTCAGACACAGCAAAGGACTTGGAAGAGCAGTTGAATGGAATGGATAGTGTCTTGAGAGGTGGGTATAAGACGAACATCAACAAAACCAAAATGAGGATAATGGAATGTAGTCGAATTAAGTCAGGTGATGCTGAGGGAATTAGATTAGGAAATGAGACACTTAAAGTAGTAAAGGAGTTTTGCTATTTGGGGAGCAAAATAACTGATGATGGTCAAAGTAGAGAGGATATAAAATGTAGACTGGCAATGGCAAGGAAAGCGTTTCTGAAGAAGATAAATTTGTTAACATCGAGTATAGATTTAAGGAAGTCGTTTCTGAAAGTATCTGTATGGATGATAAATAGTTTAGACAAGAAGAGAAGAGATGCTTTCAAAATGTGGTGCTACAGAAGAATGCTGAAGATTAGATGGATATATCACATAACTAATGAGGAGGTATTGAATAGAATTGGGGAGAAGAGTTTGTGGCACACCTTGACAAGAAGAAGGGATCAGTTGGTAGGACATGTTCTGAGGCATCAACGGATCACCAATTTAGTATTGGAGGGCAGCGTGGAGGGTAAAAATCATAGAGGGATACCAAGAGATGAATACTCTAAGCAGATTCAGAAGGATGTAGGTTGGGAGATGAAGCAGCTTGCACAGGATAAAATAGCATGGAGGGCTGCATCAAACCAGTCTCAGGACTGAATACCACAATAATAACAACAACAACAACAACAACAACAACAACAAATTAATTTTTAAGTATGGCTGGTGATGTGTCGGTAGCTGGGCCAACACCTTGTAGGTCGAGATGGCTGAAAATGCACGCTAGACTAACGCAGACGGGCGTGAAGTACTGGAACAGGCTACGTAATTAATGCTATGAAGAAAAGTACGTAGCTGGATTAATACTTATCTTTAATCAATCATTGTGGTACATCGCTCTTGACTATACGCAGGAGACTTTAATTACAATCACTGTAAGGCTAATGGTGCCTTGCTATTTCGTAGCCATTAACTTAGCTGAAGGCTATTCTGTCTCTCGGCTAATGAGAGAGAAAGGCTTCGTACATCTAGTCGCTAGCTAGGTCGTCCATCCAACTGGGGCGAGTGCTTGTTCGTATCACGAGACCTGCCTTGTGGTGTCGCTAGGTCTGCGATTACTCAGTGGCGACACGCGGGTCCGACATGTACTAAATGGACCGCGGCCGATTTAATCTACCACCTAGCAAGTGTGGTGTCTGGTGGTGACACCACAGCTGGCTTCATGATGACCATTCTTTTTGTGATATACAGATGTCAATTAGTAATTCCTACCTACCATCTTTAAACATTGCAATAGTACAAATTGTTCTATGAAATAGAAATATTTGTCAAGGAGAAACTTTCTTGGTTTGTTTTCAAAATTTACATCAGTGTCAGACATTTTGTCATTTGGTGATCCAAAATTGTTGGTTGCAGCATTGTGCACACCTGTTCATGCTGAAAACAACCATATTGTTGAGTAATGAATGTCACTTTTTCTTCTGCTATTGTGATAATGTACATTATTTAACTGCAGTGGACTATTTACAACAAACTTCATGAGAGAGTAAATATACTGTGAAGCACCAAGGGAGTAAATATACTGTGAAGCAATAGTCAAAATGCTTAACTCTTCAAATGGATACCTATAAGATGATCGGTTGTGAGCACCACTTATGTGTCTTACAGCACATTTTTGGGCAATGAACACTTTCTTTCTTAAAGTTGAATTAATCCAGAACATTATTATGTAAGGCATCATTGATTGAAAACACACAAAATATCACAGATTACAGATTTGTTTCACCCCAAAGATTCTAATGATTCAAAGTGCAAGTGTGGCTGATCTATGTTTTACAGGGTATTCAAAAATGTATTTTTCCCAATTTAAATTCTCATCAACATTGACACCTAGAAATAGTGATCCTTTCCACCCTAATTGTTCTTTCTCACCTAGTATTATACTTAACATTGCTATTGTACCTCTGAGTGTATTGAACTGAGTATGTAGTGTCTCTTTGAAATAGAGTGGGACCATTTACAGAAAGCCAAAACTTTGCTTACCATTTCTTCGGTTCCTGCGTATATGCTCGGAATGATGACAAAACTAATGTCGTCTACAAAAATAAGTAATTCTGCTTGTTGTAGATTAAATAGAAAATTGTTTACCTGTATTAGGAACAAAAGAAGAGCTAATATTGAGCCTTGGGAACACCATTCATGATTTCTCACCAGAATTCTCATTCGGGAGTGTACACTGCATGAAATTTTTTCTGCAGATGGTCAGTCACAAGTATTTAATTTTTATACTTCAGCTGGAATACTATAATCTTTCAAGCAGAAACTATAGTCATTAAAATGAATAAATTTCAGCGGAAGACTAAAACTATTTTCTTGCATTACTTTCCAGAAAAGTGGTGTTTCAAGAGTTTCTTTGCTTAAACAATAAATTTCAAATTAGGGTTTCTGAACTTTGACTTTGAACAAGGAATACAATTTTTCTCTGTTGGTACTGATTGATGGACACACAATTGTTTCAGTCTGTACTTGTGGAGACTTACAAATTGTTCAGCTTACTTGTTCATCTCCGTACTTATATTTGTTAACAACCTATCGTTAAAGTAAAAGTATCATGTGGATTCAGAAAACAAGCATAACGATTTTTATATACATTGTCCCTGTAAGTGCAAATGTAGTCCTGCCTGCACTATAGTTAACAGACCATGTTCTCATGGAACTACAGTCAGCAGCCAGCACTTGAGTATCACCTTACCCACGTGACGTCTCTAAATACATGTTGTAGAGCCTTCCGAATGTTGCCACCTGTGCAGTGTATCCTGAGCCCAGCTTGTAGAGCACAGTTGAGGGTTTAATTGTGTTATGGCTTCTGGTCTGTGTCATTTTTAAACGTTTCATTTTGAGAAACAAATGGAAAATTGAAGCCAGTTCCCATGTTCATTCTGTCTTCCTTGTCTCTTATGTATCTTTTATCAAATATAAATTATTTTTTGTTTTGTCTTTTACTTCTTCAAGTAGAATAATTGGGTTACCATTATTTGTGTGTCTGAAAGTTATTAAAATAAAAACCTTTTTTTTTTCCTAGGTCAGAGTGGCAATGGCTTAGGAACAGTTTTGCCTTCGCGGTAATAATCACCAGCCAAATTTTATCTCAGTTTTCACACATCTACTACGCACGGAATCTATGGTGGATGTAACACTAGCTGCTGAGGGCAAGCATCTCCAGGCTCACAGAGTAGTTCTCTCTGCTTGTAGCCCATACTTTCAGGTAGGCACACATGCACAATCAGCAAAATTATAATTTTTTTGATTAACAGTTTACATTTAATATGCTGTAAATACATTTCTGTATGCTTCTACGATGAGTATGCATTCTTTTCATTACTTTTTCATTTTTTTTTTTGGATGAGTATGCAGCTTTTTCATTCTTTTTCTCCATTTTTTTCAATTTGGTACTACTTACGGATGTAATTGTTAAATATAAAACTTTTTTTTTTTTTGCTAACAATACTCCCATAAAACAAAATTTTTGGTGAGCAAATGTGTAAAGTGCTCAATTTGCATAGTATTTGACAGCTGTTAGTGCTTTGGAAGTTAAAGCTTTAGTCTTCAGTACCATGTTAAAATGCCTGATTGTTGTTGTTGTTGTTGTTGTGGTCTTCAGTCCTGAGACTGGTTTGATGCAGCTCTCCATGCTAATCTAACCTGTGCAACCTTCATCATCTCCCAGTACCTAATGCAGCCTACATCCTTCTGAATCTGCTTAGAGTATTCATCTCTTGGTCTCCCTCTACGGTTATTACCCTCCACGCTGCCCTCCAGTACTAAATTGGTGATCCCTCAATGCCTCAGAACATGTCCTACCAACCAGTTCCTTCTTCTAGTAAAGATGTACCACAAACTCTTCTTCTCCCCAATTCCATTCAATACCTCCTCATTTGTTATGTGATCTACCCATCTAATCTTCAGCATTCTTCTGTAGCACTACATTTTGAAAGCTTCTATTCTCTTCTTGTCTAAACTATTTATCGTCCATGTTTCACTTCCATACATGGCTACACTCCATACAAATACTTTCAGAAACGACTTCCTTAAATCAAAACTCGATGTTAACAAATTTCTCTTCTTCAGAAACGCTTTCCTTGCCATTGCCAGTCTACATTTTATATCCTCTCTACTGCGAACATCATCAGTTATTTTGCTCCCCAAATAGCAAAACTCCTTTACTACTTTAAGTGTCTCACTTCCTAATCTAATTCCCTCAATATCAACCAACTTAATTAGACTACATTCCATTATCCTTGTTTTGCTTTTGTTGATGTTCATTTTATACCCTCCTTTCAAGACACTGTCCATTCTGTTCAACTGCTCTTCCAAGTCCTTTGCTGTCTCTGACAGAATTAAAATGTCATCGGTGAACCTCAAAGGTTTTATTTCTTCTCCATGGATTTTAATACCTACTCCGCATTTTTCTTTCATTTCCTTTACTGCTTGCTCAACATACAGATTGAATAACACCAGGGAGAGGCTACAACCCTGTCTCATTCCCTTCCCAACCACTGCTTCCCCTACATGCCCCTCGACTCTTGTAACTGCCATCTGCCATCTGCTTTCTGTACAAATTGTAAATAGTCTTTCACTCCCTGTATTTTACCCCCGCCTCCTTTAGAATTTGAAAAAGAGTATTCCAGTCAACTTTGCCAAAAGCTTTCTCTAGGTCTACAAATACTAGAAACATAGGTTTGCCTTTGCTTAATCTTTCTTCTAAGCTAAGTCGTAGGGTCAGTATTGCCTCATGTGTTCTAACATTTCTACAGAATCCAAACTGATCTTCCCCAAGGTCAGCTTCTACCAGTTTTTCCATTCCTCCGTAAAGAATTCGTGTTAGTATTTTGCAGCTGTGACTTATTAAACTGATAGTTCGGTAATTTTCACATCTGTCAACATCTGCTTTCTTTGGGATTGGAATTACTATATTCTTCTTGAAGTCTGAGGGAATTTCGCCTGTCTCATACATCCTGCTCAGCAGATGGTGGAGTTTTGTCAGGACTGGCTCTCCCAAGGCTGTCAGTAGTTCTAATGGAATGTTGTCTACTCCCGGGGCCTTGTTTCAACTTAGGTCTTTCAGTGCTCTATCAAACTCTTCACGCAGTATCATATCTCCCATTTCATCTTCATCTACCTCCTCTTCCATTTCCATAATATAGTCCTCAAGAACATCGCCCCTGTATAGATCCTCTATATACTCCTTCCACCTTTCTGCTATCCCTTCTTTGCTTAGAACTGGGTTACCATCTGAGCTCTTGGTATTCATGCAAGTGGTCCTCTTTTCTCCAAAGGTCTCTTTAATTTTCCTGTAGGCAGTATCTATCTTACCCCTCATGAGATAAGCCTCTACATCCTTACATTTGTCCTCTAGCCATCCCTGCTTAGCCATTTTGCACTTCCTGTCGATCTCATTTTTGAGATGTTTGTATTCCTTTTTGCCTGCTTCACTGGGAAAAAACTGGGAACTTTTTAGAATTCTAGAAATTTTTCATTGTTTCAGTTTTGAGTTAAATTTTTGCAATTTTGATGAGTACTGATGCTCAGCCTACTGCTGCAGAATAATACTGCAGCAATAAAACATAAACAATAGAAAAACACCAGTATAAATGTTACAAAGAAAATGCTCCATTTGTAACAACAAAACACAATGTACACACAAGCATTTGCTGAAACCAAAATGTGTCAAAGGCTTTAGGACAGAGATAGTGCAATGCTTCATAACAAAAACTATTTTTGATGAATGTGGCATCACAACTGTTTAAGTTAGGTACATTTGAGCAGATGCCTGTGCGCTCATGCGCATGCGCATGCACATGCACAGAGCTACCGAGAAAAAATTTTCTGGCACACCAAATGCATGCAGAGCAATCTTATTTGTAGTGAGGAGTAGTGTCCACATAACCTCCATTTGTTATGTGATTTTGCTGTTCTCTCTTTGTTTACAGCTCTCACGTCAGATGAAAACAAATAACTGCTGCTATCAAGTGAATTAAAATACATTCACATAATTATGGAGGACTGAAATATGTCATTAATTTGTTTTCTGATTTTATTTTATTTCCATGTTATTTGCAATTAAGCTTAATCACTTTGCAGAACAATGAATTTAAATTTGTAGGGTTACTAAGGAAACATCACTTCTATTAGTTGTTTCTTCACAGGCATTCTGTTTCTTTGAAACAAAGTGTTTCATTACACACTATTAAGCACTCTGTCTTCAGGCCATGAGTGGCCTGCCGGGACCGTCTGACTGCTGAGTCATCCTCAGTGGAGGATGTGGAATGGAGGGGCGTGGGGTCAGCACACAGCTCTCCCAGTTATTATGATGGTATTATTGACCGAAGCTCTACTATTCAGTCGAGTAGCTCCTCAACTGGCATAACAAGGCTGAGTGCACCCCGAAAATTTGCAACAGCGCATGGCAGCCTGGATGGTCACCCATCCACGCGCTGACCACACACGACAGCGCTTAACTTCAGTGATCCCACGGGAACTTGTGTATCCACTGCAGCAAGGCCGTTGCCACATTCCACACTATTAGCTAGTTTGCTATTCACTGCATCTCAAGTGCACATTTTCAGCTTCTGGCATGTGTGGCATTATGCCAGAATAAATAATGGAACTTGAGATAATGCAGTAATAGTACCCCGAGAATATTGGCATCCTGAAAGCCACACTGAAAAGCTTTAGCGGAATTTTACATATCTGCCTCCCGTGAAACAGTCTTTTTTTCAGTTGCAAAACGTGTTTCAACACTTGCCTGGTTCCTCCTCTAGGCCTGACATTATTTCCTAATTTGTGTTGTCCACATCTTAAATTTACAGAACACCATTCTTGGGTAAATTATAGACTGATAGCACACCATGTTTGTTTACTCCTGAAGTAGAATCTAATAGATAAGTATACAGTTTCTTGATTTCACAAATAAACTTATTAAATTTTATACAGTTTGAAAATCTAGAAAAGCATGCTGTTCTTAGTTCTTAGTTCTTCTTACTGGCTTTCTGCAATACTGTGTGGATGTGAACCTGACTGGAAATGCTAAATGACAGTATTGTAGAATACGAATAAAAAAATTTATGTTAAAGTCACCAAATAGCAAAATATTTGCATACTTTGAGTTGTAGAGTCTAGTTTTGAAACAAATAACATGCCAAGGAGTGCATTCTAATTTTGCATTCTTTATATGTCCTAATTACAGTCCTCAGAACAATAACTCCGAATGCCTCTTTCAAACAAAATGTCACTGCTACACAGCGTCACGTGATGTCCCGCTATGCATGAAATTCCAAACAGAAATGTGATGAAAGGTGTATGAGCAGAGCAAACACAAAGTGTGGGCTCGCTATGTCATCATAGCTGCCAATGCGCAGTAATTGCTCTCTTCTGGTGCTCTTTAGTAACTGCTCAAGTTGTGAGAAAATATTGTGAATTGTGGTTTGAAAAGCATTACTTTCAAAGTAGATTTCCTTTTATGTAAGATGAATTATCTTAACTTTGAGAAAGTGAGATGACTTTGTTAAATCATAGTGTTTGACCCTCATTCAAAATACTTAGAGGACCAGCCACTGAGAAATAAATTGGGCCCAGGAGATCAGATACTTATGTCATCATTTAAAATTTTAGTGGCACATTTGTGTTTTATGTAGTTTCAAAGGTAACACATGCAATGAAAGACCAATGGGAAGTTCTATGCCAATGTATAAAACCTTTACTATTCAAGGGATTAATAAGTTTTACACTTCTGAGAGAAAGTATACTGCCACTTAACATGGAGAAAGTGTGTTGTCATCAGGGAAAATTTGTATTTTCCCTTGGGGAAAGTGTATTTTTAACCAGAAAATCTGGGAATTTTTTTTTCTTGTCCACATACACACTGCATGTAGTTCAGGAGGTATGATGTCAAATACCAAAATGCGTGAAAAACTGCTGCATCGTGCATGACTTTTAATTTATCACTTCTTTGCTACTAACTCTAATTGGAACATATTTCACAGACATTATCCACATATGCTTCTGAATGTGCCTATAAAAGAATACCTTTGTAAGACAAGTAATGCAGGAGATATGTCATAAAAACTGAGATGCACGAGCAACTTCTACATTGTGGATGACATTTTCATTTATTATTTCTTTACTACTTACTCTATCCACAATACATTCTGCAGACAATAGGCATGTATACCACTGGATGTGCCTGAAAATTTACAATGTTAAACATCATATAGTTCAAGAAATACAATGTCACAAACATTGAGCTGCATAAAAACGAAACTGCACGGTGAAATTCTCCAGACATGCAAGTGAAATATATGTACAGATGTATGTGAAATATGTTAAATGTGTGTGAAATATACTTGACATGTGCATATGCAGCAAAGCCGCTAATAAAAAGGTCTGATTTGCTACACATGAGTTAAAGTCTCGAAAGAGATACTGTAGGGGTAAGAACCACCAGCCTCTCATTGGGGATAGGTTAGTGACATGCAAGTTGCCTAAGTGACATCCAATTCTATGACTTCTACTAGGCCACTGGACCACACATCATCATTATTATTACTGTTGCTGCTGCTGCTGCTGCTGCTGCTGCTGCTGTCATCATCATCTCAACTGTGGGTCATCAACAATGAATGTAATACACCACCATGATACATGTAGGCACCTGTAAATGCCACAGTTGAGATGATGATGATGATGATGATGATGGTGATGAAGATGATGATGATTATGATGATGATGATGATGATGATGATGATGATGACATTCACTTTGTGAGTTGCTTGTGTGACATTCTTTTTTGTGAATCGTTTGCTCACTTACTGTTCTTCAGTGTAGTATTCTCTGAATGGTGGGAAAAAAACACTGATTTTCGTACTCACCCAGTACATTGGATCAGTAACAAGGATATTCTCCTTTTGGCAGCAAATATTTCCACCTCCTCAAGTGCATCAATTCAGTCACCTTCCCTCCCCATGCACAATCTTCCCCCAATCTGTTATCTAACTTATCCAAAGACAACTTTGAGAAGTCTTTCCTTGCTGCTGTGGAGTGGCACCTGTCGTGCACTCTGTTTTGTAGAATTTCATTTGGAATATTACAGGGTATCTGCTAAGTCACTCCTGATTTTTAAAGGAACTATAATTTCTGTATTTATGAATCAGTTTTCTTAGAACTAGTTTTGTTAGAAATGAAACTCCTTGAGGTTGTGAGGTTGTGTTTAACATAATTTTAAACCTCCACATAAGGTCCACCATTCTCTACACATATTTTAAACAAGTTGATACATTGATGTGTGCAACATTAGATGGAAAGTTGGCTAAATCATCATATACAGTATTACTGCTTCAAATTCATCCAAGTTCCTTGATTTTCTCCTGTGAACCAACTCCTTAGCCCACCCCTAGACAAAAAAAACACACACGGGGTTAAATCAGGGCTGTGGGCAGGTCTTTCGTGCTCACCATGTTTGCGAATCCAATTACCTGGGAAATGATGATGCAGTCATTCACAAGCAACACTTGCAAAATGTGCAGGTGCTCTGCCCTGCATGAAGTGAAGCTGTGGGTTGTTTCAGTTTGAATTACTGGTGATACGTGACCTTGCAGAATTTCCAAGTATCTTTCGCCATTCATTGTATTTCACAGGAAGAAAGAACCAGTGATTTTGGATGGAGTGATACTGCACCATGCTGTCACCTTCGGACACCTCTGCTTTTTCAACACATTCGTGTGGTTTTCTGGCTGCCCAATAATGGCAGTTATGCCCATTTACAAATCCTCCAATGTGGAAAACTGCCTCATCAGTCCACAGAAAGTTCTCAAAAAGGTCAGGCCAATCATCATTCCAACCCAAGAAAATATCTTCTGTCACTGTCACAAGGAAACAGTTCCTGCATGTAATTTGGCTTCCACAGGATAAAAGGGAGATCTTTTGTAAAAATCACTGCAACTGTGTAAATGAAAGACCACTTTCACAAGATACTTGGCACAGTGATTCCTTAGGGCTCCTCATGAATATATCATGAACTTTGTAAACATTTTCTGGTGTTCTCGAAGTTGATGGTCTTCCTGATCTTCTTTGTTCGGCAATCTCCTGCTATTAGTAATTTGGAATGGCAGTTGTTGATTGTTTTTGCATCCATTGTTGCATGATCCCTCGTTCAGCCCTCCAACCTTTGTAATCACACCACAGATCCCCAGGCTTCGTAACAAGTTGCTATTTTGACCCATTCTTCCACTGTTAACGCAGGTGGCATTTTCCAATTGAAACAAAAGGAAAAAAACACAACCATAAAGAGTGCTGTTTCTCGCAAAAGTAGTTATAAGAAAATGGGTTCATAAATAAGGAAATTATAACTGTTTAAAAATAGGGAGTGACTTATCAGACACAATGTACATACCCAGTCATGTGGGATGCTACTCATTGCACTTCTTTAGGCTTCTATCACTGTGCCATGAATTCATTGCAGATAGTTCAGAAGAAACCTGAATAGAGTTTCTAGAGTGCATGGAACTAAATTTCATTTACATCTGGACATCTATGTCAGTTTTTTGGCAAATTTTGACTCTAAACTTAACTGGTCCACTTTTAGACTTAATTTTTGTACTTCTGTAGGTAAGTTTTTGCATATGTCTTGCAGCTCTCTGACTGCATTAGTCACACTTTGTACTGATGCTTCCACTTGGGATTGTGTCTCTTGAGTTTGATATTATGCTTCATTAAGGTTTTGTAAATCACAGGCAAGTTGTTCCTGTTTATAATCTACGGGGATACTTTTCTGTTGATGTACTTATATTGTGGGATAAGTCAGTAATTATTTCATGCTTTAGTTGTTTATCTAGCTTTATCAATTTCCTGCATAGTGCATCAGATAATTCAATGTGTATAGTTTTGCTCACCTAACTGAACTGTTGACTAATACAATTCTTGAAATTGTTAAATGCCTGATTTTGCTGTGGAAACAGTTATCCTACATTTTTCTGATGTTTTGTGAACTGCCGCGTCATATCCTTTAGTTGTTGTGTTATTTGTTGCACGAGTTCTGTCAAATTGTCACTAGTATTCACATAGTTTTTACAAACTGTTTCCTGTTCATGCACTTGCGATGTCACGAGCAAGCAATCGAAGGAATTTTCCCTGTCGCACGCTTCAGTTTCACTATTTGAAAACGTGTTTCCCCAGTGAGAACTGAGAAATTGTCCCATTGTGGGTCATAAGTGATATCATGATTAGTTATGTTACCAGTGTCACCATTTATTAATAGTGGGATGCCAACCTCATTGCTTTGGATACCATCGACCAGTTCACGAGTTGATGCATTATCTTTAACTGTTGCCAAGCTAGGATTTCTGACATCTTGGCATATTGCATTTTGTAATGAATTTTCAACAATGTCCATTTCCTTTTACTCAGTTGTGAATAGTTTTTTAAGAAAATTATGCATAAAAATGTTTGAAAATGAAACTTTGTATGTATTGGTACTTTTCAATTAAGGTTGGTTTAGCTGCATATTCACCAATGAACCTGATTACCTGACACAGCCTTATAGACTTTGAATGAGTTATCTTGCAGTTTAATGACGACTTAGTACAAATTTTTGTCTTTTTTATAGAAATGCACTGCCCATCCATATAAGCATACAGTATAGCAGCTTCCTACTGTTACCGCTGAGATCAACATTCCCAACATGTCTCATTTGCAGGCAGAATTTAATTTTAATTTGCTCCTTCACTGTTTTTTATTATTTCCAAGCTCACGGACATGTAACAAATACAATGAAAGTTTCATTAGTTTATTGTAAGAATAATATGAACAATTTATCTCAAAAACAATTTTTTTGTCTCAACAAATGAAACGTCTGTTCATATTTTGCTCAGCACCATCCTTTATATGGTCACCATTGATAATTGCATGTATAATTGGAAAATATTCATTGGAAAGAATTGTTGAAAGAAATTTGAAGGTAATTTATGAATCTGTGCCCAGTGCCGGGTGAACTTTAACTGATACCAATGTGAACAGCCCTTAAATATCGATACATAATTTGTATTATGTACAGCTTCACATTAATTCCATTGTGTTCAGTCTGATTGTGCAGTGTCATGCAGGATCACTCCACTGCGTATCGAGTAAATTCTCCTTGTGTGCTCAGACCCTCCTGATGATGCAGAATCTCGGTGGTGGGTGAAATGATGGACAGGGATGGATGTCCCAAATGTGCAGATTGATTTTACATTTCTAATAACTTTTATTACACTTTTAATGTACATTTGAGATACACATTTTTGATCAATGGTGGTCCGATGAATCCAAGCATACGTTTGCATGCTACCACTTATAGAAACAAACAGGTGAAGATACAGGAATTAATAAATTGAAGAGAATATCTCATCTTTTGTTTCATGCAGATGTATCAAAACATTGTCCTTGCCATATAAACTTGTTAATTATGTTTGTCAGGGTGTATAACACATATAGTTTACATGCATAAAATGAAAAGAACAAAAAAATAGTATGATTCAACACAGAAGGTTAATGTTGTTGAAATGAAACATAGGTAAAGAACACTTACTCATATATTGATGATACTTTTCATTGATAAATACTTTACACACCTTGAAAAATCTTTAAAGTTCAACTGCCTGTTACAAAAGCATTCGAGAGGGAACAACCGACAAGAGTCCCCCTGCGGGTCCAGGGTAAGTATAGGCCCGAGGTATTCCTGCCTGTCGTAAGAGGTGACTAAAAGGAGTTTCAATCGCTTCGGCCTTCCATGTGATGGTCCCCCTTGAGTTTGACCTCCATTTTTCAAAATTCTACAGAAGTACGAGCCTTTTGGGGAAGGACGCCTTACATGGTGTACCACTGGTCCTCAGAGCACTAAGACCTTGGCGCTCAGCATTGTAACGGCGTTGTAACCATACCCACTATTCCTCAAATTGGGCCTAAACGCCTGATGGGTTGTACAAGTTACGCACATAGTGCGTCCCCATCTGCACCTACGATCATGATAGACTTTCCATGGCACCCGAAATCCAGCACGGTAGCCAGCCCGTTGTGGTGGGGTCATCATGTACCCTCTAGGTTGTAGCCCCCTGACAACACAGGGATCGTACTGCCGATACCTGAGCTGCACCCTCCCCACATTGGCCAAGGAGTAGATGCCCGTCTCCTTGGGGCATCAGGACTCCCGGCAACGGTCATCCTGCCAGGTGGCCCTTGCTGACGCTGGGTGGCACCCGTGGAGAGAGCCCCTGGTTGGAGTGGGTGGTATCGGGGCAGACGTTTTGTAGATGAAACGTCAACATGTATCTGGTTGCTCTGCAGCCGAGTCTTTTAAAAAGAAAAGTACTGTCTCTGGTTCTGGTTCTCCTGCCCTTTCCCCCTTGGCCACTCCTTGGGAGGAAGGACAGGCCCGCCGGCTTCGGGTGAAGTACTTCCCCCTCTATTTAGTCTGTTCTCGGACCGATGGGGGGACGTTCGCCACCTCCAAGCCCATGTTCTTTGTCCAGCACATTGAGGACATCTTCGGGGAAATCGAGGCTCTCAGTAAAATGCGTTCGGGGTCCATTCTTATAAAGACCACCTCGCCACTCAGTCGGCGGCGCTCCAGGCGTGCAACCGACTAGGGGACATCCCAGTGTCCATTGTCCCGCATCTGGCACTGAATAGGACGCAGGGGGTTATTTTTCGTCGGGACCTCCTGCTGCAATCTGATGAGGAGCTCAGGGCCAACCTGGAGCGCCGAGGCGTGCATTTCGTCCGGCGAGTCCAGCGCAGCCCCAAAGACCGTCGCATCGACACCGGGGCCTTTATCCTCGCCTTCGAGGGGGACGTTCTCCTGGAGAAGGTAAAGGTGATGTGCTACCGGTGCGACGTGCGAACTTACGTCCCGCCTCCTATGCCCTGCTTTCGGTGTTTGCGCTTTGGGCACATGTCATCACGGTGTGAGGCCGAGCCTCTTTGTGGCGATTGTGGACATCCTCTTCGTAAGGAACATACATACACCCAACCACCTCGGTGCGTTAATTGTCCTGGCATCCACTCGCCTAGATCCTTGGACTGCCCCACGTATCAGAAGGAGAAGAAGATTCAAGAACTCAAAACTTTGGATCGTCTCTCTTATTCTGAGGCCAGGAAGAAGAATGACCATCTCCATCCCGTGATGTTGACCACTTCATTTGCCTGAGTCGCGTCCACTCCTTCCACAGTATCCTCACCCCTATCCTGTCCCCCCTCCACCTCCTCCCCCCTTCCGGGGTCTATGCCTCCGCCTCCCAAATAATCCCTCCCTTCCAAATCCACCTCCCCCGCGGACCCTGCCCGTCTGCCCCAGGGGCCACCCTTCCTCCTCCTCCTCCTCCTCCTCCTCCTCCTCCTCCTCCTCCTCCTCCTCCTCCTCCTCCTCCTCCTCCTCCTCCTCCTCCTCCTCCCCCCCCCCCCCCTTGCCGCCTGAGAAGCGATCCATCAGGGAAACGTTCAAGACCCCAGCTTCCGAGGTCCGGCATTCCAAAACGGACCCCGCACGTGAGGACCTTCTTCGGGTCCAGCCCACCATCCCTGTGCCTCCTCTGACTTCCAAGAAGGCCTCCAAGAAGTAGTCTCTATCCCCCTCTCCACCCCAGCACATTTCGTCTGACACTCCATCCGTGCGTCGCTGCTCCCGGCCGTCCTCAGTTTCGCTGGGACGCTCTGCTGCCAGGCGCTCAGCCGGCCTCTCGTCATCAAATGATGCTGCCCCTCCTACACAACCCGAGACAGAGGCCGCAGCTGGCGACGACTCGATGGAACAGGATCCGCCTCCCGCTGGTTGTAGCGTTGTTTCCTCGAAACCTGGCCCTCCGCGGCCGTCGAGGTGACCAACACTTCCCACGTCTCGTTCCCCCTCTTTTTTGACTAGCGATGGCCTTGTTACATTGGATCATAATAGGTATTCGATCTAATCGGGAGGAACTACAACTGCTCCTCTGCCTGCACTGTCCGCTCATCCTTGGTCTCCAGGAAACCAAATTGCGCCCAACTAACCGTATTGCCTTTACCAACTACACCTCGGAGCGGTATGACCTCACCCCTGTGGACGGTATCCCAGCTCATGGTGGGGTCATATTGCTAGTTCGGGACGATGTCTATTACCATCCCATCCCATTGACCACCCCACTCTAAGCAGTAGCTGTCTCTATTACTTTTTCTGCTTTTACATTTTCAGTTCGTACCATCTACACTCCATCTTCATCCGCAATTAGTCTGGCTGACATGATGCACCTGATTGTTCAGCTTCCTCCGCCGTTTTTATTGTTTGGCGACTTCAATGCCCATCATCCCCTTTGGGGCTCTCCTGCATCCTTTCAAGGAGGCTCACTCTTGGCAGATGTCTTCAACCATCTCAATCTTGTCTGCCTCAATACTGGCGCCCCGACTTTCGTCTCGGACTCTACTCATACCTACTCCCACTTGGACCTCTCGATCTGTTCTACCACTCTTGCACATCAGTTCGAGTGGTATGTCCTTTCTGACACCTATTCGAGCGACCACTTCCCCTGTGTCGATCGTCACCTGCACCACACCCCATCCCCACGTCCTTCGAGCTGGAACATACCGAAAGCTGACTGGGGACTTTACTCCTCCCTGGCGACCTTTCCGGACCACGATTTCCTCAGTTCTGACAGTCAGGTCGAATACCTCGCGGCTGTTATCGTCAATGCTGCCGAATGTTCCGTTCCTCATACTACCTCTTCTTCCCGTCGCGTTTCCGTCCCCTGGTAGAATGAGGCTTGTAGAGACGCTATCCGTACTCGACGACGTGCTTTACGCACCTTTCGCCGCCATCCTACATTGGCGAATTGTATTGGATACAAACGACTCTGAGCGCAATGCCGTAGAGTCATCAAAGACAGCAAAAAAGCTTGTTGGGCCTCTTTCACCAGCTCCTTCAACAGTTTTACTCCCTCTTCTGTCGTTTGGGGTGGCCTGCACCGGCTGTCGGGCATTAAGGCCCACTCCTCGGTACCTGGCCTGATCTCAGGTACTGAGGTCCTTGTTGATCCCGTTGCTGTCTCCAACGCATTCGGCCTGTTTTTCGCGGAGGTTTCAAGCTCCGCCCATTACCACCCTGCCTTCCTTCCCAGGAAAGAGGCAGAAGAGGCTCGGCGACCTTCCTCCTACTCACTGAATCGGGCAAAAGCTTCCTTCTTGGTACCTACAATCGCGTCTGGACCGAAGGTCAGGTTTCCATGCGTTGGCGTGATGCCGTCGTCGTTCCTATACCCAAACCCGGAAAGGATAGACACCTTCCTTCTAGTTACCGCCCCATTTCTCTTACAAGCTGTGTCTGTAAGGTGACGGAGCGCATGGTAAATGCTCGGTTATTCTGCATTCTTGGATCTCGACGGTTACTTACCTATGTCCAATGCGGCTTTCGTCGCCGCCGCTCCGCTGTTGACCACCTTGTGACCTTGTCGACAACCATCATGGACAACTTTTTGCGAAGGCACCAAACGGTAGCCGTGTTCTTCGATTTGGAGAAGGCTTATGATACTTGTTGGAGAGAAGGTATCCTCTGCACTGTGCACAGGTGGGACCTACGCGGTCGCCTGCCCCTTTTTATTGATTCCTTTTTAGCGGATCGAAAGTTTAGGGTACGTGTGGGTTCCGTATTGTCCGACGTCTTCCTCCAGGAGAATGGAGTGCCCCAGGGCTCAGTCTTGAGTGTAGCCCTTTTGTCATCGCGATCAATCCAATTATGGATTGCATTCCACCTAATGTCTCAGGCTCTCTCTTTGTTGATGACTTCGCGATCTACTGCAGTGCCCAGAGAACATGCCTCCTGGAGCGCTTCCTTCAGCGTTGTCTAGACAACCTATACTCATGGAGCGTGGCAAATGGCTTCTGGTTCTCTGAAGAGAAGACGCTTTGTATCAACTTTTGGCGATATAAAGCGTTCCTTCCGCCATCCTTACATCTCGGTCCCATTGTTCTCCCATTCATGGAAACAACTAAGCGTTCCCTTAATGTCCTCAGAGTTCTTAGTGGTTCATCTTGGGGAGCAGATCGCACTGTCCTGCTTTGCTTGTATCGGTCCATAGTCCGATCAAAGCTGGATTATGGTAGCTTCGCCATCTCGGCCATCCCTCTTACACCGTCTCAACTCCATCCACCATCGGGGGTTACGTCTTGTGACCGGAGCCTTCTACACTAGTCCTGTTGAGAGTCTTTATGCTGAAGCTGCCGAATTACCATTGACCTACCGGCGCTACGTACTGCTGTGTCGGTATGCCTGCCAGCTGTTGTCAATGCCCGACCACCCCTCTTATCAGTCCTTCTTCGCCGATTCTCTCGACCATCAGTACGGGTTGTATGTGTCTGCCCTGCTGCCCCTGGAGTCCGCTTCCATCGCTTGCTTCGACAATTGGAATTTGCCCTCCCTACCACCTTCAGAGAGGGTGAGAGCTAGACACTACCTTGGCTCCCGGCTCCAGTTCATATTTATCTCGACCTCAGCTCACTCCCGAAGGAGGGTACTTCGGCTGCAGTGTATTGCTCACGGTTTGTTTACACCGATGGCTCCATAACTGACGATGGTGTTTGCTGTGCCTTTGTCGTCGGGGCCGCCACCTTTAAATACCAGTTCCTCGACCAATGTTCCAGCTTTACGGCCAAGCTTTTTGCTCTCCATCAGGCCGTTCAGTATGCCTGCCGCCACCGCTATTCATCGTATGCACTCTGCTCTGATTCACTCGGAGCTCTTCTGAGCCTTGGAGCTCCCTATCTGGTCCATCCCTTGGTGCAACGGATCCAGCAGTCCCTGCATTCTTTCGCTGAAATTGGTTCTCCTGTCAGCTATCTGTGGGTTCCCAGACATGTAGGAGTGCCTGGGAATGAGGCTGCTGATGCTGCAGCCAAGGCTGCAGTCCTCCTGCCTTGGCCAGCCTCCCATTGTGTCCCGTCATCTGACGTTTGTGGGGTTGTTTGTAAGAGGCTTGTGTCGTTGCGGTGGGATGCTTGGTCATCCCTCCAAGGAAACAAGCTCTGGGCAGTAAAACCGCTCCCAACTGCTTGGACAACCTCCTCCTGACCATCTCGTCGAGAAAAGGTCCTTCTGATCAGGTTGCGGATTGGGCATTGCCGGTTTAGCCACTGCTACCTGCTCTCCGGTGACCCAGCCCCGCAGTGCCCTTGTGGTCAAGCATTAACAGTGCACCATGTTTTATTGTCGTGTCCCCGCTTTAGTCAATCTCATGTTGTCCTGTCTGTGCCATCTACTTTACCAGATATTTTAGCTGACGAAGCTCGAGCAGCTGATCGTGTTCCGCATTTTATAACTTTCACTAGCTTGTCCAAAGACATCTAACTTTTTTACTTATTTTATCTGCATCTTTGTCGGGACTTTCTGGTGTCTCCCCTCCCCTTGAGTTTTACTAGATTCCATGTGCTCTAACAACTGTGACTGGGCGCTAATGACCTCAGCAGTTGAGGGCCCTTAAACCCCACAAAAAAAAGAAAAAAAATCGACAAGAGTTGAGAAATCAATAGAGAGCCTGACACTGCTGTAGTTTCTATACAATATTTATTCTTGCACTGTTACAAAACATGTGAACAGGCAGTTACGACACATATCAACAAACAAATGTGTGTTGCATCTGCTTGGAGCTTTGGAAAAATTTGTACAAAACAGCAGGTAATTTTTTTAGGCAACATGACTGCCAGTAACTGACTGCTACATTTTTATTCAAACTTGTCATTGCAACTTCATATGATATAAATATGATTATTATTATCCTTATGTATCTGCCAAACCCTTATAGCCTAATGTGCTGCATGCTGGCATGCAAAAGAGTGTTGAGACAAATGTGAATGGATTAATTACGGTTGGACTGTAACCACAACCAGGCAGAGTGTGGTTTGTGTGCAAGTTTTCAAACTTGTTTAGAAGAATCTCTGGCTGGCTCTATATCCCAGAAATGCAACATACAAACTGATGTATGAATACACACAGAACAGAATTGACTTGCAGGTAGTGCAGTCAGAGTGGGTAACAGATGTGGCAGCAAGGACATGTACCCACAGTGACACAGTAATTTCCAAATTGAGAATGAGTGCTTATCCAAGGCTTTTACCCAGGTAGCTGACTATGTACGGTATACACACTAAGTTTTTCTTTCTAGATTAGGCAACTCCATCCTCTCCAGATAATGGTAGCTGTAGAAGTATCAGTGTAAGATGTAAAGATGTCTCCCCCCTCCCCCCCTCTCCCCCCCCCCCCCCCCCCCACCAAATTAGGTGAAACAGAATTAAAATCCAAGTGGTTAATTGCTGGAGCAATTATGACAAACTGCCAGAGTTTGAAATGTTTTTATAAAGCAGTAAAGCTCACATAGTACTGGATACAGAAAACTGTTTAAAATCCAAAGTTAGTGACATTTTTGTTTAAAATTTAAGTGCATATCAAAAGAAATGGGCAATGATAAACAGATATGATCCATTGTTTGCAGTAGACAAGAAACTAGAGTCCACAAAGGTACAACTTGAAACTGCATGGGAGACTGTGTGGGCAAGAGTCTGTATAGAGGATGGTCATAAATTAAAATTGGATCATCTGTCAACTACCAGACTCACCTCCAAATGTAACTGTAAACTTAAGGGAAAACCACTGTATTAGTATGAAAGCTCTCTCATCATATTGTAATTATAATAGGAGGCATTGATCATGTTGCAATCAATTGGGGTACTTACAGTTTTGTTAGTGGTGGGCATGACTAGACATACTGAGCAACATTATTAAATCCCTCCCCTGAAAACCACCTAGAACAAGTGGTTCAGAACCCCACTGTCTTTGAGGCTGTCCACATCGAAACCAGTGTCAGTGACTATGAGGTGGTTGTAGCAATAATTTTACCAAATTACATGAGACAACTAAAAAAGTGATAGTATTTATATACTCAGTAAAATCAAGCAAAGGAAAGTCAATGATAGAATAACGATAAAATGGAAAGATAGATTGCTACTCACCATATACAGTACGCACTGAGTCACACAGGCACAAAGAAAGAGACTGTTAAAATACTGTAAC
Source organism: Schistocerca serialis cubense (assembly GCF_023864345.2). Taxonomy (NCBI): domain Eukaryota; kingdom Metazoa; phylum Arthropoda; class Insecta; order Orthoptera; family Acrididae; genus Schistocerca; species Schistocerca serialis. The sequence goes on along the minus strand of NC_064638.1, from coordinate 61,966,201 downwards.
TTTTAGACAAAATCTTTCTTCTGCAGTAGAAAGCACACACACATTCACATGTACACAACTCTTATAAACACAACTTAAGCACTCATGGCCTCTGTCTCAGCGTGCTAGAGGCAGTTGGACTGTCCGTGACTCAATGCCTCCTCTGTACGGCGAGTAGCATCTATTCTTTCCACATCGTTCTCATATGTTCAGTAAACTAGATAAAGAAGCACTAGTGTTGTATATCAGTGAGGGGCTTGAGACTTAAAGTACAGGGCAGGATCATGTAGAGGAACAGTGACTCAAGCTTAAAAGAATGGTCCACCATGCACATGTGTTACACATTTCATGATGAAAAGCACACACCATATTATATAGTCACTGTAAGAAACGATAAAACCGGAAAAAACATACACAGAGAAAACTGCATAATTGGTGCAAAACAAAGCAAAGGCTATAGACAGATGCAGAATGAAATGAAATGCATTGGGCTGTTAAGAGAGAGATCTTTCAACAATGTCCATCTATACAGTCACCAAAGGCTTCACATATTTTTCGTAAAGCCCACAGATATTCTGGTTCTATGTGAAGGCTGTTAGTGGCACCAAAGTCAATATCCACTCACTCATGGATGTGAGAGACTGAAATTGAGAGTAGTCACACAAAACCAGAAACGCTTAAATCCGTTTTCAGATATTCCGTTACAAAGGAAAGCCCAGGAGTATTGCCCTAATTTAATACTCGCACCACTGCCCCAGGTCCCAATGGAATCCCTGCTGATGTTATACTGAATTTGCAGCTGAGCTAGCCCCTCTTTTAACTATAATCTGCCATAGATTCCTTGAACAACAAACAGTATCCAGTAGTTGGAAGGGAGAACAGCTCACACTTTTCCACAGGAAGGATGGCAGAAGTGGTTCCCAAAACAACTTTTAACCTTGACTTCCATTTGGTGTAGAATTCTGAGCTCAAACTAAATGAAGTATCTGGAACAGAATGACCTCCCTGCTAACCAGCAAAATTATGTTAACATTGATCATGGAAACCCAACTTGAACTTCTGTTGTGTTATCCTGAAACTTAAAGACAAAGGGAGTTCGGTAGATGCACTATTCCTTAATTTCCGAAAAGCATTTAATTCAGTAACACTTTTATGCTTGTGATCAAAAGTATGATCATATAGCATAGAAAGTGAAATTTGTGACTGAATTGAGGATTTGATGCGGTCATATTTATAGTAAGAAATGGGAAACAGTAATTGTCTTGGTATCTTGCACATGCTATAATCACCATATTTTTTCAAATACGTGTTGGTTTTAAGGTTTCTATAAAAAAAAACGGACTTGCTGTAGATACATTGCACAATGTGGCAGTGAACCGAGTGTAACTCATTATTTCACCAAATACTGATAATGGAATATCTTTTGATGCAATCTTGTGAGATAACTGTTGACTGCTGCATCACAAGGCATGTGTTGTTGGTGCTGCACATTTTCACTATTTTGACTGAGATAAACTGACGTTGCAGTGTTTGTCTTTGACATGTCAGTGTAGAATACTCACAGAGTCAGCTAAGTGCAAAATCTGTACAGTTCAAATGTTTATTTATATGTAACAGCTGACTTCGGAACGTTTCTTCACATGAGACTGCGAGTGCCATATTTGTGCGTCAATTTGAAATTCTGGATTGGCGTATTTTACTGTTTGCTTTGGTGCTGCATAATTTTTCATTGATATTATCAGCACTCATTTGTATTGTAATATATTGTGAAATTTCAAACATTTGCTAATACTGCGATAAACTCGTACTGGTATTGTCAGTTGTAGGCTTAAACTTAAGTGCTATTTTGAAATTTTTGAGAAAACTGTTTGGAAACAGTTGTTGTGTCACTGTATCATTATGTGAGACATAGGTCATTTCTGAGAATTTTTGGAAGCTTGCAAAACAGTATTTTTGAAAATTTTTGTAAGTTAAAGGTATGAGTGTTTTGGATAATTATTTTGTTGCAAATCAGAATTCACACTTAAGTTATTGCCAAAGAATAGATCACCCTGACTATCAGTGTATATCAATGCAAATGTTACGATTTTGAGAATTTTTGGAAGCTGTCATTGTCCTTTGCATAGTTCAAATCATACTAAATTGATTTTTGTGATTTAGTTGCTGTAGCAGACATTACACTAACATACTGGTTACATTTAGTTCTTCCATCAAGTGCAGTGAATATTATCTCCATTTATCCTAAATTAACTCCATTTTTTGAGTTTGTTAACAACTACAGTTAACCTCAAAAAGTTCAGGAAACTAGTAATTTTTCCACAGATTTTTCTGTTGTCTTAATGGAAATCTTGTTTCATGCATTTTGTTTCAGTTCTTGTAGGATATTAGTAATTTTTTAGCTCAGCAGATTAAATGTCACCAAGTTTAGTTTAACATCATATGATCACTGCGCTGTAATACATTGCACCAGCCACAATTAGATATTCCGTACAGTTGCTTACAAAATATCAGTGGTGCCAACATGTGCATCTGTTTCCCACAGGACATATGGTACCAATTCCTTCTGCACTTACTTTATTTCACCTACAAGGCATTTCATTCTCGGGACAAGTGAGAAAAAAATTAGTAACATGTACACTAACTACCTCGCTTTTCTACATTGGCCCCAAGGTTCTATTGACTGACAAAGTTTGAAAATAACCAACTTCCCTGTAGAAGAGATAATTTTGAAGCACCATGTGTGATGATCTCCGATCAAAGTAAAGTGTTCATACAAAATTGATTCTGAAAGTATGAGGGTAGTTTGAGAAGTTCACCAAGTCGTTACCAGATGCCAGTGCTAACACAACAAGGTCGATGAATAACAATAGGTTATCCTTTGTGAGTAAACACATAACGTCAGTGCTCCGGAGAGAAGTCTGTGGTACCAATGTCATGCTGTTGTTCCCATGTAGTGGTATGGGGGAGAAAGAAACAGAATTCAAGCAGTGACTAAGTGTTTGTAAAGAAGAGTATGAATCATCATCATCATCGTCATTAAAGACTGATCATGCCTTTCAGCATTCGGTCTGGAGCATAGTCCCCTTATAAAATTCCACATTATCCCCTATTCAGTGCTAACAATGGTGCCTCTTGTGATGTTAAGCCTATTACTTCATAATAATTCTTCACTGAATCCAGATACCTTCTCCTTGGTCTACTCCGACTCCTCCTACCCTATACTGCTGAACCCATGAGTCTCTTGGGTAACCCTTCTCCCATGTGTGTAACGTGACCCCACCATCTAAGACTCTTCGCCCTGACTGCTGCATCTATAGAGTTAATTCCCAGTTTTTCTTTGATTTCCTCATTGTGGACACCATCCTGCCGTTGTTCCCATCTACTAGTACCTGCAACCATCCTAGCTACTTTCATGTCCGTAACCTCAACCTTATTATTAAGGTAACCTGAATCCACCCAGCTTTCGCTCCCATGCAACAAAGTTGGTCGAAAGATTGAATGGTGCACAGATAACTTTGTCTTGGTACCGACTTCCTTCTTGAAGAAGAGAGTAGATCATAGCTGAGCGCTCACTGCATTAGCTTTGCTACACCTTGCTTCCAGTTCTTTCACTATGTTGCCATCCTGTGAGAATATGCATCCTAAGTACTTGAATCCGTCCACTTGTTCTAACTTTGTTCCTCCTATTTTGCACTCAATCCATTTATATCTCTTTTCCACTGACATTACTTTCGTTTTGGAGATGCTAATCTTCATACTATAGTCTTCACATTTCTGATCTAGCTCTGAAATATTACTTTGCATACTTTCAATTGAATCTGCCATCACAACTAAGTCATCCGCATATGCAAGACTGCTTATTTTCTGTTCACCTATCTTAATCTCACCCAGACAGTCTATTGTTTTCAACATATGATCCATATATAATATAAACAACAGTGGAGACAGGTTGCAGCCTTGTCTTACCCTTGAAACTATTCTGAACTACGAACTCGATTTACTTTCAACTCTAACTGCTGCCTGACTATCCATGTAAAGACCTTTAATTGCTTGCAAAAGTTTGCCTCCTATTCTATAATCTTGTAGAACAGACAGTAACTTCCTCCTAGGTACATGGTCATATGCCTTTTGTAGATCTATAAAGCATAGATAAAATTCTCTGTTCCACCCATAACACTTCTCCATTATTTGTCATAAGCTAAAGATCTGGTCCTGACAACCTCTAAAAGGCCTAAACCCACACTGATTTTCATCCAGTTTGTCCTCAACTAATACTCGTACTTTCCTTTCAACAATATCTGAGAAGATTTTATCCACAATGCTGATTAAAGAGATACCTCTGTAGTTGTTACAATCTTTTCTGTTTCCTGGTGTGATTACTATTATCATCCAGTCTGATGGAACCTGTCCCGACTCTCACGCCATTTCAATTATCCTGTGTAGCCATTTAAGACCTGACATTCCACTGTATTTGATGAGTTCCGACTTAATTTCATCAACCCCAGCCGCTTTATTACACTGCAATCTATTGACCATTTTCTCCACTTCCTCAAATGTGATCCTATTTCCATCATCATTTCTATCTGATTATACATTGAAATCCAAAATCCGACACATTGCTGATCGTATTTTCACCTGCATTGAGCAACTCTTCAAAATATTCCCTCCAGCTGTCCAAGGCATCAACAGGATTCACCAGCTGTTTTCCTGACCTGTCCAAAATACTTGCCATTTCCTTCTCACCTCCCTTTCAAAGACTGCTAATTAAACTCCAGAATGGTTTTCCAGCACCTTGACCCAAAGTCTCCAACCTGTTTGCAAAGTCTTACCAAGATTTCTTCTTGGTTGCTGCAATTATCTGTTTGGCTTTGTCTCTTTCTTCATCATAACTTTCTCTGTCTACCTGAGTTCTAGTATATAGCCATTTTTTATACGCCTTCTTTTTCCTTTTACAGGCTGCCTTGACTGTGTCATTCCACTAAGCTGTTTGCTTCATCCTACCTTTACACACTACTGTTCAAAGACATTCTTTAGCCACTTGTAGTACTGTGTCCCTGTACCTTGTCCATTCCTTTTCCTATGACTTAATTGACTACATTCAACTAACTGGTACCTTTCTGAGATCACTGTTATGTACTTGTGCCTGATTTCCTTATCCTGAAGTTTCTCCACTCTTATCCTCCTACATTTGGACCTGACCTCCTGCACTTTCAGCATGTATGAAAGCAAAGAAAATTCATACCAATTTTCAGAATACACTGTGGGCTCCCATCATATTCAACTGTTGCTAAATGGACAAGAGAGTTTAAATTTGGTCAGGTAGCTTAGATGATGATCTGCATAGTGGTTGGCCAAAATGTTTCCCTACCCTTGAAATAGTTGTGAAAGTGCATAAAATGGTCATGGAAGTTTAGGGAACAAAAGTGCAAGAAATTGAGGCAAGAGGGATGCCTTGTGAACAGGCATATGACTTTTTAACAGTGGACTTGGGTATGAGAAAATTATCTTTTCGATGAATGCCCTGACTCTGTAATAAGATCAGAAATGAATAAAAATGGAAATGTCCAAACAGTATTTGATCCATTTTCATAGCAACCAAAATTATATACTGTGGCAGTTTGTGACCACATATGAAACATGGTGATTCACACCAACCAAAGAAAACAAAGGCAGTGTAGTGAGCCAGAGAAGTCATGTTGTCAGTTTTCCAGGGTCCAAAAGGGACTCTGCTGATCCCAATGTCAAAGAATTATGTGATGATGATGCTACGCTAATCTCTTGGACCAACTACAGCAAAAGATACATGAAGAAAGGGCAGATTTGGAAAGGAAGAATGCCATCTTTCATCAAGACAGTGACGTTGTCATGCACATGTCATTGCCATGGCCAAAACGCTTGAATTAAGATACGAATTGTTGCCACATCCAACTTATTCACCTGATTTGTCGCCATCAGGCTTCCATCTGTACTCCAAGCTCAAAATTATCTCCAGTGGATGGAGGTTCTCTTCAAAAGAACTGCCAACTGAAGTTGATGGGTATTTTTTAGGCCTGGAGAAATCTAGTTTTCAAGATGAACTTAAGGCATTGGAACATAGCTGGACCAAGTGCATTAGTGTACAGGCAGACTACATTGAAAAGTTCTAGGAACAGAATAGAAAGATGTGTCTTGTTGTTGTCTTGAGCCCAAAGACTGGTTTGATGCAGCTCTCCATGCTACCCTACCCTGTGCAAGCCTCTTCATCACCGAGTAACTACTGCAACTAACATCCTTCTGAATCTGCTTAGTGTGTTCATCTCTTGGCCGCCCTCTGTGATTCTTACCCTCCATAGTTCACTCCAATACTAAATTGGTGATCTCTTGATGCCTCAGAATGTGTTCTACCAACTAATCCCTTCTTCTTGTCAAGTTGTGCCACAAATTCCTCTTCTCTCCAATTCTGTTCAGTACCTCCTCATTGGTTACATGATCTACTCATCTAATCTTCAGCATTCTTCAGTACTAACACATTTCAAAAGCTTCTATTCTCTTCTTTAAACTGTTTATCGTCCAGTGTTTCACTTCCATACTTGGCTACACTCTATACAAAAACTTTCAGAAAAGAAGTAGTGCCTTACCAAAGCGTTTATTTTTTTATTTTTTTATTTTTAATTTATTTTTTTAATTTTGTGAAAGTACCCTTGTAATTTCATGATGACACTGGCACCTATAGGAAGACAGTCCTTCCCAGTTACAGTAGTATAGCCTCAATATTTAAATAAGACAATAGCAGATGTAGTATCAATGCACTTTGATGTTGAAGAGAGTGACGTAATGTGATAGTGCTTGCCTTTATATCCGCATACAAGGAAGTGAAGCAAGACAGTATGGGTTTCACACCATTTTTCCTAATCCACTGTTGAGGGGTGGAAGCAACAATGGATACTTTGTTTCTACCTCATTTCGAAAGTGCTCAGGATGGAATCGTGAAACAATTCTTTATCAGCACTAAAGACGCAAGATGGCTGACAATTACACATGCCTTGGATGCCTAGGATAAAGACCATGAACATTATAATGCCAGTCGCCATGGGAGATAGTAGCAACTTTTACACCTGTGCAGGTCAGACTATTGGAAGAGTTACTAAAGTGCTACTGTGGCCTGTACCAAATGGTGACACTTACCAGACCTTATCTGAAAAGTCAAGAATGCTGCAACTGGGTGGTGAAGGCAAAAGTGCTGACTTGTTGTCCATGTCATTCACATGAAAATGTGAATAAATTGTGCAGGGTTCGTATACATCGAACGTGAAGATGTCTTTGAGGCTTGCAGTACTTCAGTGGAAGTAGAGACTATGGAAACATGGAAAGATGATGTGGAAACTGTAACAAGACAGCCTACTATAAAGGGAAGAGACACTTTATTCAATCACAAACATGCTACTGCAGACGCACAGGTGGCAGCTAAGATCAGGTCATATTCCTGTTGACAGCTGAAATCAACTTGACAGGAGCAACTAGAGGACCAGTTTCACACTATGCTCCACAGATGGAGTTGTCTTTGGACTTCCACTGGCCGCTAAGGTGACTGGGAGAGCCCTTCTGTTGGGCAGCACAGTGGCTGCTCATTTCTCATGGCCGCTTCTCACATCCAATGCAAAATTAAAGCATATCCCAAAATTCATAAATGTAGCTCCATGTGTGTCACTGAAGAGCCAGAAGGGTCATTTGAAGTGGAAAAATATCTGCATTAGTCTATAAGTTATTGTAAGTTAAATGTCACAAATAATTCCTGAAATGTAAAAGTGAATATCTCACCAGTGCATTATGTGGTTGCAACAAACAATGTGTGTATGGATAGATCTTGTCGAACTGTATCGGTCTGTGATAGTAGATTAAGTGAATTATTCAGTTACGTAAATGAGAGGCTTTAAAGGGCATTTTGTGCACTTAAAAACAACTTTTCTTACTAAATAAATAGAAAACCTTTAGAAAGTGACAGTACTGTAAACTTTAAGTGTATAGAAAATTATTTAATCTATAATTTAACTTGTTTGTTAGTATCTGTACTTATAAATCAGAAAATGTAGGTAAACCATAGAGATCATTGTTTATGTATAAACTATGGCATATAAAAAAAATTGATAATAGCATATTATTTCTTGGAAATATCCATGTGATCTGATGTATCGTGTCATGTGTAAAAAGAGTTAACATTAAGAACTTTATCAGTTTTTACGTACAGTAGTTCAACTGACTTCAGTGGTGCTTGGCCAACATTTCCTGGGTCAACAGTGTCATTTTGGTGGGGAGTCTACATTTGGACACCATTTGGATATGGTCAGGCTGTGTTAGTTCTTTTTAGGGGAAGTTTTGTCTGATGAGCAGCGAAGTAACCTACTTTTAGGCATAGATTTTTCCACATCTGATGAACTTGTTCCATTTTGGGTTGCATGTGATAAGTCACACTTATAAGGTTTCATTGCGTAGCTGTTGTTGAATTTGTAATTTCATATCTTCAGAGAACTGCTAAAGTTCCACAGCATAACTCACTCAATTAACCTTGATTTATTCGACCACCTCGAAGTCTTAAGAAACTCAGTCAGGTTTTGAAATTAATTTATTGTGAATTGTGACTTTCAATTTTTCTATGTTATTGGAAATAAACTCAAATATGAGAGTGCTTTTGTGACTTTTGCATAGCAAATACTGCCTGCATTTATGTTAAATAACTTTGTTGAACAATGGGTACACTACAATGAATGTAAGTTGGCACTCCACAGATGAAACCTTGCCAAACTTTTAAGTCTCACCACAGTTACAATGTCCCATTGAAGTGAAGTGTTTGTGCTGTGTGAAGTGAAGTGTTTGTGCTGTGTGAAGTGAAGTGTTTGTGCTGTGTGAAGTGAAGTGTTTGTGCTGTGTGAAGTGTGAGTAAATTTGTGCACGTAGTAGCACATGAGGCCTCATAGCTAACATAGATCTTGTGAACAGTTTAGAACTTTGGTTTTTGGTGAGTTTATGAGAGAGACTGTGTTTTATTTTGTTGTCCACACCACATTCGCATTCCCATACGACCCGTACGATTGCATTACAAGAATCCATCTGTGCCACAATAGAAAGAATGACTGACTAGATCCATTTCTATGAAGATATAGTTGGCAGCAGTTCACTGTTTCGCTATTCTCCTCACAGTGCCACATGCTGTGTGTTGAGGGTGTCCCAGCAGGAATGGCCAGTCTTCAGGGATGCAACAGGAATGATCATTCTAAGCCAAAAAGTCTAGTAAATGTGGGCTCTATAAGACATACAGCAAAAACTTTTTCCATCAACCCAGTTCCCAGAACTCCTGAAGACAGACATTGGCAGTGGATATTGTACAATACACACAGTTCCTTTGTCTGTTGACAGGTGTCACTAAACCAGCCCAAAGATGTAAACAACCATGCGTGATCAGTGCCAATTAGACTGAGGGGGTCTGACAGCTGAGCAGTTCATCATTCCACCAGGAAGGAGGTAACCGGCTAGTGTTGTCTGTAGTTCAATCATGCCTAGACGGTCACTACTGTGGTTAGATAGTGTCTGCATTGCTACTTTGTGCCAGGAAGGGCTCTCGACAAGGGAAGTACCCAGGCATTTCAAAGCGAACCAAAGCGATTTTGTTGGGACATGGAGGAGATGCAGAGAGACAGGAACTATCAATGACATGCCCCACTCAGGCCGCCTGAGGGCTACTACTGCAATGGATGACCACTACCTGTGGATTATGGGTCACAGGAACCCTGACAGCAATGCCTCAATGTCGAATAATACTTTTTGTGCAACCACAGGACTTCGTGTTAAGACTCAAACTGTGTGCAATAGGGTGCATGACGCGCAACTTCACTCCCGACGTCCGTAGCGAGGTCCATCTTTGCAACCACAACATCATGCAGTGTGGAACAGATGGGTCCAAAAACATGCTGAATTGACTGCTCAGGTTTGGCATCATGTTCTCTTAGACGATGAGTGTTGCATATGTGTTCAGACAATTCTCGGAGACGTATTTGGAGGCAAACCGGTCAGGCTGAACACCTTACATACTGTCCAGTGAGTGCAGCAAGGTGGAGGTTCCCTGCTGTTTTGAGGTGGCATTATGTGGGGCCAACATTAGCCGCTGGTGGTCATTACAAGCGCCGTAACGGCTGTACAATATGTGAATGCCATTGTCTGACCGACAGTGCATCCATATTGGTGAGGCATTCGTCTTCATGGGTGATAATTCACATCCCAATAGTGCACATCTTGTGAGTGACTTCCTTCATGAAAACTTCGCTTGACTAGTGGCCAACATATTCTCCAGATGTGAACCCTATTGAACATGGCTCGGATAGATTGATAAGGGGTGTTTATGTACGATGTGACCCACCAACCACTCTGAGGTATCTACGCCCAATCGCCATTGAGGAGTGGGACAATCTGGACCAACAGTGCCAAACTGCAAGTGACCCATTCAGTTTCCACCTACTGCAATTATCATTCAACCTTAATGTTTTCTAGCAGGTTCTACAACTTATTTAGGGAGTGTTGTAATTTGTTAGAACTTGCCAAGTCCATTGAATGGGATGCGCACTGCTGAGGCTGGGAGTTGAGATCTGTTTGTACTCTCTTTTTTCTGCATAAATATGCTTTCAGTGTGAAGTGGTTGGTGATTCTGTTCTTCTAAATTGTAGTTGATTCCAGTTTCTACATGGCACTATGTAGGGAACTGGAGAATATTCATTGGTTACACAAGGGAGTACGTTTCCACTAGAAAATTTTGTACTAGATTTCCACAAGATAATAGTTGTTATCTGAAGTGACTTTAGCAGTTGATATTTATTCCTAAGTATGACACTATAGCGAAGCAAACAGATCTTTATCCTTTGTACTGTCTTGTTTTTTGTATTTGATTTCCTGTGATCACAATATACCTCAGCAATATTCCAGTATAGACTCTGTAGTTGCACTTTCTTTCACAGAAAAACTGCATTTTACACTATACTGCCAAAAATAGAACCCTATCATTTTCTTGACGTAAAATTCAAGCTGTTTGATTGATGTTCTAAGGACAGATACGTAGACTGGACAGTAACGTTAAGGTAAACAGCTAAGAGGAATTTCAAAAAAGAGGCTCCAATTTATTAAAATGTGGTAAACATTGAGCAGAAGCTTGAGCCAGAATTTAGGAGCAGAAGGTAGGGCTCCTGCTTTAGAATTGACGAGCTGAATCCAGTGGAACTCTTGATCCAGAATTTAGAAGCTGAACCCAGTAAAAATGCTACATGAGTAGCATAAGAACAACAAATAATGTTTTCTGTGGAGACCAGTTAGCAGGTTCATACATCCTTCTTCCTTCATAAAGAAGGTAAGTGACTGTTTGGTCCCAACAAGTTTTTCCTGTGGAAGGACAGGATACAAAAAGAGAGCTTATACAAGGCTACTATAAATGATTTATTCATTTTCAAAATTCAATATTTTCCAAAGTATTACATATACAAATATGATCATTACATGGATAGGGCTGTAAATTTACAGTGTTTGCATTGTGCCCTCCCATCAGTGTTTTGAGTGCATTGCCTTGAAAAATGACGACAAACAAGAAGTGTTGTTGTGTGACAGAATACGTGAGATTTTTATGTTACAACAGTGCAGTGTGCATTCAGATGGAATTATGGGAAAGAACTACCATTTAAAACAAGCATAGTGTGTTAGATCCAACAATTTAGAGACGCCGGTTGTTTCTGTAAACACTGAAGTACTGGTCGATCAATCATGGCAGATGCAACTGTGGAGAAGGTGAGCCAAAGTTTTGTATGCAGGCCAAATAAATTAATGGTCTACACAAGCCATGAACTTGGAATACCACAGTAAATTTGTGTGAAAGATTTTGTGATTATGGTTACATTTTGAACTGTACCCTGTATGGCTCATGTAACAATTAAAACAGAGATTGTGGCTGATGCCTTAAGTTTTTCATCACCTTCCTGGAACACTTGAGGATGAACATTTTGCCTCCAAGCTGATATTCAGAGAGGAAACAACCTGCTGTTTATCTGAAAAGGTTAATTGCCACAATGTGAGAGTATGTGGCACTGAAAATCCTCATGAAATTGTGCAGCATGAATGAGATTCACTGGAGGTTAAAGTGTCACAGGTGAACCTGTAAAAGGCTGTTTTTATTCTGTGAGGAGACAGACAGGAACTTCTTACCTTTATATGTTGCAATTGTGATTTTTTTTTTTTTTTTTTCAGAAATGACTGTTGATTCTATGAATTTCATCTTCTAATGATATAGGGCACTCCCTCATTTGACCATTGATATTTGTCACTACCTAAATGAGAAGGCTTGCGTGCCTCAGCGATACAGATGGCCATACCGTAGGTGCAACCACAACGGAGGGGTATCTGTTGAGAGGCCAGACAAACATGTGGTTCCTGAAGAGGGGCAGCAGCCTTTTCAGTAGTTGCAGGGGCAACAGTCTGGATTATTGACTGATCTGGCCTTGTAACATAAACCAAAAGGGTCTTGCTGTGCTGGTACTGCGAACGGCTGAAAGCAAGGGGAAACTACAGCCGTAATTTTTCCCGAGGACATGCAGCTTTACTGTATGATTAAATGATGATTGTGTCCTCTTGGGTGAAATATTCCGGAGGTAAAATAGTCTCCCATTCGGATCTCCGGGCGGGGACTACTCAGGAGGACGTCGTTATCAGGAGAAAGAAAACTGGCGTTCTACGGATTGGAGCGTCGAATGTCAGATCCCTTAATCAGGCAGGTAGGTTAGAAAATTTAAAAAGGGAAATGGATAGGTTAAAGTTAGATATAGTGGGAATTAGTGAAGTTTGGTGGCAGGAGGAACAAGACCTCTGGTCAGGTGCCTACAGGGTTATAAATACAAAATCAAATAGGGGTAATGCAGGAGTAGGTTTAATAATGAATAAAAAAATAGGAGTGCGAGTTAGCTACTACAAACAGCATAGTGAACGCATTATTGTGGCCAAGATAGACACAAAGCCCATGCCTACTACAGTAGTACAAGTTTATATGCCAACTAGCTCTGCAGATGATGAAGAAATAGATGAAATGTATGACGAGATAAAAGAGATTATTCAGGTAGTGAAGGGAGACGAAAATTTAATAGTCATGGGAGACTGGAATTCGTCAGTAGGAAGATGGAGAGAAGGAAACATAGTAGGTGAATATGGACTGGGGGGAAGGAATGAAAGAGGAAGCCGCCTTGTAGAATTTTGCACAGAGCATAACTTAATCATAGCTAACACTTGGTTCAAGAATCATAAAAGAAGGTTGTATACCTGGAAGAATCCTGGAGATACTAAAAGGTACCAGATAGATTATATAATGGTAAGACAGAGGTTTAGGAACCAGGCTTTAAATTGTAAGACATTTCCTGGGGCAGATGTGGATTCTGACCACAATGTATTGGTTAAGAACTGCAGATTGAAACTGAAGAAACTGCAAAAAGGTGGAAATTTAAGGAGATGGGACCTGGATAAACTGAAAGAACCAGAGGTTGTAGAGAGTTTCAGGGAGAGCATAAGGGAACAATTGACAGGAATGGGGGAAAGAAATACAGTGGAAGAAGAATGGGTAGCTCTGAGGGATGAAGTAGTGAAGGCAGCAGAGGATCAAGTAGGTGAAAAGACGAGGGCTAATAGAAATCCTTGGGTAACAGAAGAAATATTGAATTTAATTGATGAAAGGAGAAAATATAAGAATGCAGTAAATGAAGCAGGCAAAAAGGAATACAAACGTCTCAAAAATGAGATCGACAGGAAGTGCAAAATGGCTAAGCAGGGATGGCTAGAGGACAAATGTAAGGATGTAGAGGCTTGTCTCACTAGGGGTAAGATAGATACTGCCTGCAGGAAAATTGAAGAGACCTTTGGAGAGAAGAGAACTACTTGTATGAATATAAAGAGCTCAGATGGCAACCCAGTTCTAAGCAAAGAAGGGAAGGCAGAAAGGTGGAAAGGTGGAAAAAGTATATAGAGGGTTTATACAAGGGCGATGTACTTGAGGACAATATTATGGAAATGGAAGAGGATGTAGATGAAGACGAAATGGGAGATAAGATACTGCGTGAAGAGTTTGACGGAGCACTGAAAGACCTAAGTCGAAACAAGGCCCCGGGAGTCGACAACATTCCATTAGAGCTACTGATGGCCTCGGGAGAGCCAGTCACGACAAAACTCTACCATCTGGTGAGCACAATGTATGAGACAGGTGAAATACCCTCAGACTTCAAGAAGAATATAATAATTCCAATCTCAAAGAAAGCAGGTGTTGACAAATGTGAAAATTACCGAACTATCAGTTTAATAAGTCACAGCTGCAAAATAAGAACGCGAATTCTTTACAGACGAATGGAAAAACTAGCAGAAGCAGACCTCAGGGAAGATCAGTTTGGATTCCGTAGAAATGTTGGAACACGTGAGGCAATACTAACCTTACGACTTATCTTAGAAGAAAGATTAAGAAAAGGCAAACCTACATTTCTAGCATTTGTAGACTTAGAGAAAGCTTTTGACAATGTTAACTGGAATACTCTCTTTCAAATTCTGAAGGTCGCAGGGGTAAAATACAGGGAGCGAAAGGCTATTTACAATTTTTACAGAAACCAGATGGCAGTTATAAGAGTCAAGGGGCATGAAAGGGAAGCAGTGGTTGGGAAAGGAGTGAGACAGGGTTGTAGCCTCTCCCCGATGTTATTCAATCTGTATATTGACCAAGCAGTGAAGGAAACAAAAGAAATATTCGGAGTAGGTATTAAAATTCATGGAGAAGAAGTAAAAACTTTGAGGTTCACTGATGACATTGTAATTCTGTCAGAGACAGCAAAGGACTTGGAAGAGCAGTTGAACGGAATGGACAGTGTCTTAAAAGGAGGATATAAGATGAACATCAACAAAAGCAAAACGAGGATAATGGAATGTAGTCAAATTAAATCGGGTGATGCTGAGGGGATTAGATTAGGAAATGAGACACTTAAAGTAGTAAAGGAGTTTTGCTATTTAAGGAGTAAAATAACTGATGATGGTCGAAGTAGAGAGGATATAAAATGTAGACTGGCAATGGCAAGGAAATCGTTTCTGAAGAAGAGAAATTTGTTAACATCGAGTATAGATGTAAGTGTCAGGAAGTCGTTTCTGAAAGTATTTGTATGGAGTGTAGCCATATATGGAAGTGAAACATGGACGATAAATAGATTGGACAAGAAGAGAATAGGAGCTTTCGAAATGTGGTGCTACAGAAGAATGCTGAAGATAAGGTGGGTAGATCATGTAACTAATGAGGAGGTATTGAATAGGATTGGGGAGAAGATAAGTTTGTGGCACAACTTGACTAGAAGAAGGGATCGGTTGGTAGGACGTGTTTTGAGGCATCAAGGGATCACAAATTTAGCATTCGAGGGCAGCGTTGAGGGTAAAAATCGTAGAGGGCGACCAAGAGATGATTACACTAAGCAGATTCAGAAGGATGTAGGTTGCAGTAGGTACTGGGAGATTAAGAAGCTTGCACAACTTAGAGTAGCATGGAGAGCTGCATCAAACCAGTCTCAGGACTGAAGAAAACAACAACAACAACAACAACAACAACAACAACAACAACAACAGGAAGTATTACTCATGAAGACATGTTACACCAGCAGAACAGTGCCAGTCACCGAGTGCCCGTGAAACATTCACAGTTATGTTTTCCTGATTGTGTCTCTTTTCGGTGACCAGTATTGGCCACAATGATCTTATGAATTAACAGCTATGAACCTTTGTCTACGAGGTGTTCTGAAGTCTCAGGTTTACATCAAGAAGCCTGTGACCATCTGAGCATTAAAGGCCAAAATTGAACACTGTAGCAATGAAATGCTATAACATTTGTCTAAGCCTCTTATTGAAAATTTTGCCAAAATAGTGTGCATGTACCAGTAAAGCTGAGGTGGTCATTTACTAACTCAGTGGCTTTCTTACCTTTTGCTGGGAGCATATCTTCAACAATAGGAGGGATTTTAAAGAGATGTGATATTGTAAGTGTTTATCATCCACCAGCCAAGATTAGAGCAATCCTAGCCTCAGTAATAGATGAATTGGAATACAGGAAGACCAGTGTGGGCAGAATCCCCTGCCATTGTGGGAAAGCTTTTATTGGTCAAACAATTCTTACAATTCACGACCGGTGTGTTGAGCATCACACACATTGATGTCAGTCTGACAAATCTGCAGTGGCAGAGTACGCTCTTAATGACATACATAAAATGTCATATTACAAGACACACATGGTCGCCTCTGTGTCTTGCTGTTTGGATTGTGTTTGTAAAAGAATCCACTGAAATTCTACTATCTGACCATCTTATAGATAGAGGCAACTTTCACCCTGTAAATAAAACTGGGAACCCTGTTTTATCGGGGACTGATGACCTCAGATGTTATGTCCCATAGTGCTCAGAGCCTGTTTTATCAACAATAAAAATTTATATTTATTTATCATGCCAGAAGCAAACTAAAAACAATATTAGATACATTACTACATACGTACATACATAAATTATGGTTTATAAATTAAAGTAGTCAAGAATGAAATAAATGATTAGACACAGATTGTGTTGTCAAACATAAGGTAATTTTAATCTATACAGTGGATACCCAAAAATTTGCAACGTCCAGTGCACTTTGTGTAGCGTTTACCAGGTCCTCCATGGTGCACACAGTTTGAGGTAATGTGCATTGTAGTAGATGTGTTGATGTCTGCACGGCAGCTCTGCAGTCACACTGGAGAGAGTCCACCTGGAAGCCCCACCTCTCCAGATTACTCTTGGATCTTGACAGAAGAACGCAGGTGGTTGTATGATTTCCATGTGGACCATTTCTCTGTGTGGTCTGGGGGAAGAACTTCTTGCAGAATCAGCCACTCCTCCAGATTTTGGCATCTGACCTGTCATCTCTTCTCCCGGTGTTGATGTGGAGTGTCAGCAAGTGGTTCTGTACTGTTAAGGAAGTTCTTTCTAGACAAGTCTTTGCTGTGCCAGTTGGTGGCCATGTAGTGGGTGGGCTTCAGATGTTAATGCCTTCTTCATGTCACTCTGTGCTGCTGTATCTCTTCGGATGTCTGGGGGGGGGGGGGGGGGGCTATGCCGGATAAGCAGTGCAGTTTTTCCACAGGTGTGGCTCTTAGACAACCCGTAGTGATATGACATGTCTCATTCAGAGCAACATCAAATTTCTTTGTATGTATAGATCTGCACCATACTGGGCAAGCGTACTCAGCTGCAGAGTAGCAAAGGACTAATGCGGATGTGCAGATGTGCGCACTGTGTCTGGCTGTGCTCCCCATGTTGTTCCAGTCAGCTTCCTAACCACATTGTTCCTGGCAGCCACTCTTTGCTTTGTTTTTAAGCAGTGTTCCTTATATGTAAGAGCACAATCCAGAATGACTCCGAGGTATTTTGGAGTCTTGCAGTGTTCTAAAGAGGTTCCTTTCCAATCTATCTGCAAGGTTCTACTAGCCTGTCTGTTTCGGAGGTGGAAAGCACAGGTCTGGGTCTTCGAAGGATTTGATTTCAATTGATTGTCCCTGTAATAGGCAGTTAATTCTTTCAGAGCATCAGTTATCTTCCGCTCCACCATCTCAAAGCTGTGATCTTGTGCTGTGATTGCTCGGTCATCTGCATATATGAAGCTTTGTGTTCCTTCTGATAATGGCTGGTCATTAGTGTATATATATTGAAGAGGGTGGGTGAGAGTACACTGCCTTGTGGCAGCCCATTTTTCTGCTGCTATCATCTGCTTCTTTGTCCTCGATATTCCACAAAATATCTTCAGTTCTGCAGAAGATTTCTAATTAGACAGGTTAGTTTGTAGTCCTTGGTGAGGTTGTATAGCTTCAGCAACAAGAGTCTGTGGTTGACAGTGTCGTAGGCAGCTGAAAGATCTATAAACACTGCTCCTGTTATCTGCCACCTTTGGAAGCCATCCTCTATATGCTGTGTCAAATTCAACACCTGTGCTGTGCAGCTCTTCCCTTGTCTGAATCCTGTCTGTTGAGGGATCAATAATGGTTCTATCATATCTGTAATTCTTTGGAGGATCCACCTTTCCACTACCTTATACAGGTGGCATAGGAGGGAGATTGGCCTATAGCTTTTGGGGTCATCCCGGTCTTTCCCTGGTTTATGTACAGCTATAATTTTTGCTTTCTGCCAAGAGTTTGGTATCTTGTCGCTCCTGAGACAATTATTCATTAGCTCGAGTAGCCAGCACTTAGCCAGCACAGTTCTTGATCTGTTCACTGCTTATGTCATCTGCCCCTGCTGCTTTTCCGACTTCGCACTTATTTAGAGCTGAGTCGAGCTCATTCAAACTGAATGGTCGAGACAGAGTGTTTCCCTCTTGTTCGGGCTCCCTTTCCAGGGTTCGTCTCCTGATTTTACTGGTATGGTCAGGTTTACCATTTTTAAAAAGCTGGTGTGCGATCTGGTCTGCCTTCACATTTGTATGCGCATTGGGTGGGGAGGGATCATTGTTAAGGTGTCTTAACAATCTCCAGGCCTTTTGACTACCTCTACTCATCTCACATTGTGTCATCAGTTTAATCCACTGTTCTCTCTTCGCCTCAGAGATTGAGGAGAGAGTATTTTGCGCAGCCAGATAGGTCTCCTTGCTATAAGGGTTTTCTTCATATAGTCTATAGTATCCGTCCAGCAGAGCAGCTGTCACACTCTGCAGATACATTGTCCTACACCCTCTTGGAATTGATGCTTGGGAGCAATGTTTGACAGTTTGAACAAAGCTGTCATACTCTTCAGGAATAGGTCACACAGACCTAATCTCCTTGTCCAGCATCTTAGCAGATTTTTTTCCAATCAGCTTTCTTGAAATTTTATCTCCGTTTGAAATTCACCTCCTGTGGCCTTATTGCTGGAAGAACTTGACACAGTAGTGGCCTGTGTTGCTTCTTTGGTATGGGCGAGCACACTGATTTGGAGCAAAGCTGTGTAATGTCTTCACTCACAAAGAGGAAATCAGGGTTAAATCCACGTTGCCACCTGCCACTGTTTAAGGAAGGGGGTAGCTTGCTGTCATGTATAAGAGACAACTGGCAGGATTCAGCCCAGGAGAGGACTGCCTCCCCATTTTCGTCATCTTCAGAGTATCCCCACAAATGACTATGGCTGTTAAAGTCACCGATTACTACAGATGTCTTGCTGTTATGGAAGTTCCGGGGTGGTGTGAAGGAAAATGCAGCTGAAGGGGGACTTATACACAGAGGTAACCACGCAGTTACTCAGCTCCACTAAGATGACTTCAATGTTATTTTCTACGGTGCAGTGAGCACTGATTATCTGAAGCCCTGGTCTTACAAATATAGCACTTCCATACTGAGAGTGCGGTGTTTCTGCAGCTAGTTTCATGCCCGGTGTTTTTGGTCATCTCTGTCGCTCATCTCTATGCCTGTCTTGTATACACAGGACGTCGCATTTTGTGTCACGGCATAGGTTGGATAACAGATGTTCCTTGGCTGATGATATGCCTTCAATATTTATAGATATGATAGTAAAAGTTGGCTCTGATAAGGACCATTTATTTACTCGCATGTTTGTTTGCTTCTGGTGCAAGAGAATGAGCCGTCTAGGTATACCTAGATGCCCAGGGGATGCCCGGATGAGTAAGGCTTAGTTGTCAGGACACACCCTTTGTGGAGGCTTCTCTCATGTCCCCCAACAATAAAAATGGTTTTTGATTCAGCCATTAGAAAAGGTTGAGGATATAGATTTGTCGATTTTGCCAGCTTCCGCCATTGGGCTGCTATATGTTCACTTCTGCTAGAAGGCAGTCACAACACTTTGTCATGCACGTACTTTCTGACTTCTGCAGCATATAAAGGAACTGCTACTCGGAGTCTGAATTCAATTCCGTCGAGTTCGTACAACGGCATACTCACTTGAAAATGGTGGCTAGGTGGACGACAGAAATAGTGTGTTAAGATGATTTCGTGATACAGCTGCTAACCTGAGAAGAATATTATCAATTATTATGCCCAAAAAGCCTGTGCAGTCACATTAAATGCTTTGCTACAGAAAACTATGCAATATTTAAAATTCAAATCTTGTGTCGATATTGTTGACGTGCTTCAAAAGTGTGGTACACCATCTATATTAGAATCGGCATAAGCTGATCCCTGGCAGTTGCAGTGGGCTGGGCACAGCAGCTTGGAAGCCTATCCTAACCAATTATAACATGAATGGTAAAGGTGACATAAAGTGAAACTGATGAGTTGGGAGTGAATGATATTTCAGGTGTGCTTTTGGTGCACGTATTAGGTGTCAGTGCGTGGCTTTTTTGCAGCTGCCGATGGCCTGATCACGTGACTACCGTAACACAGCTGCAGGCCATCAATGTACACAGTAACTTTACAGTCTTGCAACTGCATTTCAGTGTTTAAGTGAAATGTTAAGCAGGTTATTATAAAAGGAGAAACTTTTTGTTTTACCCTTCTTAATGAACTCAAACTTCCATAGCACCCAGTCTCCTCCTGTGAAAGGTGTAGTTTTTGCTCATTTCTGACTTGTTTATAGTAAATTCTCAATTATCCTTGGGCAGATTATCTGTGGCCTATTTTTGTCACTTCTTATGCTGCTTGAAATTTTTTTAACCTGGGAGTGGTCGTAGGTGGGTGATGATCTCTTGTTACGACAGGAGAGTAGTAAACAGTGTGCCGCTAGACCACTGCAAACACGGGACTGTATTTTGTTTCGAAATAGTGTAAGGCAATGTCAAATAAGATTGTCCTGTATTCTTTATAAGTACCAAATTTTCACTTATACTGTGATGATTAAAGTGGAATTTATTATAAACATTAGTCAAGTGATTTTAATTATGATACTATAATTAATTTTTGTTTATGAACAATGCTAACACATTAGTGTGTACCTTAATTGTGGATTATCTGCACAATTTGATTAGCTGTGATTTTCAAGTCCCCAATTACTGTGGATAATTGAGAGCTTACTGTACTTCTTTAGCAGTGGCAAGTAATATCTTTTGCTGCACTCACCTTCAGATCACAGTCAACTATCCGGTGAAAAGTTTTATACTTTGTGAATCTACACCATATAGAAATCAAAGTGCTATTCATATAGAGTTCTCACAGAATGGATTGGTAGTCAGAGGCGTGTATATTTAGCCAATAAAAAAATTGTAATAATACTTAGAAAGCATATTTTTCTGCAGATACACACTTCTTTAAATGGAACAATACCTATTGACATAAACAAACTAAAAGTGTAGTAATTTAGAATGTCAGCGGTGTTTGTTGCAGGATTCTAGTGAGAGTTGTACAATACCTGGGGTAGCACACACACTAAGGAAAATCTCAAATGCAAACAGTAGTTATGTGGATTTGGACCAGTAATGTTACACTTGACTAACAGGTTGTATTCAAAATGACATACAAACTACACCTGATGATACACAAAGAGACTATCATTATAGACGGTCTTTCAGCTTTCCCCACAGGAAAAAGTCTGTAGCCATCAAATTGGGGAATGAACTGGCCTGGGTACAGGTCTTCTGTTTCCATTCCAATAATCTGAAAACGATTTGTGAAGACATGCTGTAATACTGTACGTGTGGCTTCAACACTGAACAAGATACACGCTGGATCTGGAGTATCCTGTCGTAATGCCCATGCACAGAAGCTAAGATGATTCTCACAATTGTTTCCATGCAGCTGTTGATGGGAAATGCATGGGACACTTGCCCATCTAATGTCACTTCCTCATGCGATTACACATGAGCTAATATGTGTTACGTTGTTTAGATGTGACACTACCACTTTCACTTAACTAATTGAAGAAGTTGATAAACAGTTGCAGAGATTTGTAATGTAGCAACTACATTATGTAGTACTGTATAAATATACCCTCTCTATTTTGAAATTTGTTTTAAAGGCTTCAAGGGTAATTATAATAATAGTGAAAACAACAGCAGCAGCAACAACAAAACATCAACACAAGGACTTCAGCTAAATTTAAAAGCTATTCACACCAACCATAAGGCAATGTGATTAATATATTTTCGTTATTAATCAAAGGAAATGCAAATGAGAGTATGCCGAAGGCAGTGGGCAGGCATACATCAAATGATCAGTATAGAAGGCTGGGGGTCGTCTGAAGTACGAAGGTGCACTGGTTGACGTGGCTGGATGTAGATGGGAGTTCTGTTGCATGGGAAAATGATAGTTTTTTTAGTACATTCTCGAACAATTTCAGTATACCAGAAAGCCCACGAGATTGTGAAGGTTGTGCACAAGGGGTATGTGTTTTTTTTTGTGTGTGTGTGTGTGTGTGTGTGTGTGTGTGTGTGTGTGTGTGTGTGTGTGTGTGTGGTATATATAATGAACAACAATAACCAACCAAAGCTGTACAGCTTTGGCCTTGGACATAATGTGTCTGCTTTTTCTTGATTATTTTGTGCATGAGTGACCCTCTGTCAATTTTTGAATGAAGCGGTGCCATATGTCATTATTTAATTTTCAGCAATTTAAAAATATGCATAAATAAAGAGAACATAAACACACCATTTAATAGTCATGTAGGCCCAGAAATCTTGTATATACAAATGTTTTTAAAACATATTTAGCCTGCCCTTACCTTTGGAAAGGAGGACACAACCAAAAAATGTAATTTTTCTTCCCATCTGATCAGAAACAAAGCATAGTGTTTGGTCATGTTATCACGCATGAAGATTTGGTGTTAATATTATTAAAGTAAGCCATTACTTATTATGTAAACTTTTCAGTTAGCCTGTTATGTGCTCTAGCACATGTAATTGCAACTTAATTGATAGGATACAGTAGCCCAGTAAGTTCATTACAAGTGATGTTGACATGTAGTGTTTCTGGTGTGTGCAATATGGTATTTTTAAAATAGTATACAAGACCTATTTTATAAAACCTGTAATCATAGCACATTTTACATAAATCTTGTAAAGCTCAGTTATCATGTTTCATTAACATATTTTATCTATGCTTCATTTCTGTAATATGTCAATCCAGTTTTATTTATCAATGCAAATTTCTAGTTATATATATCATGATTTATCATAGAGATAGGTTCTATTTTTCGTTTTACATATTCTACATTTTTTGTGGGTATTGCACTTCATAACACAGTGGCAGCTGGTATAGGGAGCATCTGATACTATGTATTATGCACACTGTGGCTGGTTGTGTAGGATTGTGAACAGCATGTGCCCATGTAGTAGGTCCAGAAAGCTTGTAGCTTTCTGGACCTACTACATGACTCACTACTAAACAGTAGCTTTATCATGTCATCTTACTAGCAGGTAAGAAAAACTTCGAAATGTGTCAAATGCATGAAGTAGTCTGAATTTCACATGTCTCATAATGGCTGGCAAATGTGGTTTCCTCCCTGTCTTTGCGGGCTATGGGGATCTGGTGATAGCCTGATCACCTGTCTAGTGAATGGAAGTATTTACAGTTGGTAGAGTGGTTTAGCATTTTGTTGATGTATGATGTTGGGTATGTAGCAGGTGTAGTAATTTACAGTTTGCATATCTGATACTGCTTCTCATTATCACCTCTAGTTTCGGCTCATGAGGTGACAAATTTTAGGGCAGATGTGGTTTTCCTTTTCTATAAGGGGACTTTTATTCTTCCTTGTAGTCTTAATTTCCCAAATTTTTATTCTATCTTTTGAGAAATCTTACATGCTTTCTACACAATGGGCACCAGCACACTGTCCTCTGCATGATCAAAATTGTCTATGCTTATTGGCATAAAAAACAAAAACTTCATTCAGTTCTCTTACCGGTCATACAGTACTTTTAAAGTGCGCTTGATTATTTTCCAGTACTTTGTTCCTGGCTATTAAGTCATCCATGATGTTAGAAACCATTGGCAGCTGATTGTTATGTGCTAATGTGCTGCAGCAGACTGTAAATATCACACTAAAATTATTTTGTTTTAAGTGTGAGCTATAAATTGCACTACAATTTCACCATTTCTCTTTAAATGTATGCTGTTATGCAGATAAGAGTAAAAAAACATTTTTTTTAAAAACACCGTCAATGGTAACTAGAAACCAGTGTCTGCTGCTGATATAATGGTCAGCTGCACTGCGTTCCAATAATAGTAGTGACACAGCTGTCTGTTTTTTACTGCTTTACTGCATATGGTCTAATGCGACATCCTTTCTGACATTGACTGCTATGTTGCACACAGCAATAGATCAGTATTTTTCTTTGAAACTGTGTGGAATATATTCTACAAGCATACAGTATGAGGGATTTATAAAGTGCCACTGTGTGAAGCACTGTAGCCGTATGGTCTAAACAACAGACTGGCAATGTGCTGGCCCAGGTTCGATTCCCGCTGTCACCAACATTTTTTCATTCCTTGCAATGTTAAACTATTAATTATAAAATTTGAATAGTATATTTTTTTTTGTATGTGGTTTTAGGGCGCAAAACTTCTATGGTCACTAGGGCCCAGCCCGTGACGTAGGAAACAGGAAAAAAACGAAATTTAAAATCAGCAGCAATGGGAACAAAGTCATAAAATTTGAGAAGGAATGCTTAAAAACACACTATAGAAAGGGGTTGGTTGTCCCCCAAAAAAGCTTCAAATGACTGACATCATTTCACTGTCACTAATATACTGTAGAACGCGGTCAGCTGAGCGCGTGTCATCTGCTAAAATCGACGATAGATCAGGCGATAGCTGTAGACGGGAGCGTAACGGATTAAAATAGGGGCATTCAATTAAAAGGTGTCTGACCGTCCACAGCTGAGAGCAGTGTGGACAGAGTGGGGGAGGATCACCGCTTAAAATATGTCGATGGCTAAAAAGACAGTGCCCTATCCGAAGTCTAGCTAAAATTACCTCCTCCCGACGACGCGTTCGGGAGGATGAGGTCCAAGTGCAAGGAAGGGCTTTCACTTCCCGCAATTTATTATGGGGAAGTGTTGACCAATGCACATGCCATAAATGAGCAACTTAGCGACATAAACCGCTCCGTAGATCGGTAAACGGAAGAGACTGAATAGCTGGCCGAGGAAGAGAGACTGCAGCCTTGGCCGCTATATCGGCCGCCTCATTCCCACAGATACGAGCATGTCGTGGGAGCCAGAGGAACGCCACTGAGACGCCCCCCAGGTGGAGCAAGCACAGACAGTCCTGAATCCGGTGGACCAGAGGGTGCACAGGGTAAAGAGCTTGGAGACTTAGGAGAGAGCTGAGAGAATCTGAGCAGATTATGTACTGTATCCACTGATGGCGGCGGTTGTAGTGGACAGCCTGGAGAACAGCATAAAGCTCTGCAGTATAAACGGAACACTGGTCGGGAAGCCGAAAGTGATTTGGGGTGTCGCCAACAATATAGGCACACCCTAGCCCGAACGATGTTTTCGAGCCATCGGTGTAAATAAATGTGGCTTCCGTCATTTGTGCACATAGAGCAGCAAATGCCCAACGGTAAACAAGTGTAGGGGTACCATCCTTGGGAAATTGACATAGGTCTCTGAGCAAGTCGATCCGGGGACGGAGCCAAGGCGGTGCTGTACCCCAAGTTGTCAAGAAGGTTTTAGGGAAGCGGAAGGAAAGAGAATGGAGCAGTTGACGGAAGCGGACTCCCGGGGGTAGTAGGGAGGAGGAGCGGCCTGCATACCCGACATCAAAGGAGGCGTCGAGAATAAGGTCATGGGCTGGATTAGCAGGCATGGAAGACAGATGGCTAGCATAACGACTCAGTAGGACTGCCCGCCGATTGGACAGCGGAGGTTCAGCAGTCTCAGCATAAAGGCTTTCCACAGGGCTGGTGTAAAAAGCTCCAGACACTAAACGTATTCCACGGTGGTGGATAGAGTCGAGACGCCGAAGAATAGACGGCCGGGCAGAGGAGTAGACTATGCTTCCATAATCCAATTTCGAGCGCACTAAGGCGCGATAGAGGCGGAGAAGGACCACTCGGTCTGCTCCCCAGGAGGTACCATTCAGGACACAGAGGGTGTTACGGGAACACAGACAGCGAGCCGAAAGATAAGAAACGTGGGAGGACCAGCACAGTTTTCTGTCAAACAGAAGACCCAAGAATTTAGCGACGTCGGAAAACGGAAGGTTGACGGGACCTAGATGTAAGGAGGGCGGAAGAAACTCTTTACGTCGCTAAAAATTAACACAAACAGTCTTACTGGGTGAGAAACGGAAGCCGGTTTCGATGCTCCACGAGTGGAGGCGATCGAGACATCCTTGAAGACGTCTTCAAGAAGGCTGGTCCGTTGAGAGCTGTAGTAGATCGCAAAATCGTCCACGAAGAGACATCAGGAAGGAGACAATCCATAATTGGATTAATGGCGATGGCAAACAGTACAACACTCAGCACAGAGCCCTGGGGTCCCCCGTTTTCTTGGGAGAAGGTACGGGAGAGAGTAGTGTTCACCCGCACCCTAAATGTGCGCTCTGCCATAAATTCGCGAAGAAAAAGGGGCAGCCGGCCTCGAAAGCCCCAAGAGAACAGTGTGCGGAGGATGCCTGTCCTCCAACAGGTATCGTATGCTATCTCCAGATCAAAAAATATTGCTACCGTTTGGCGTTTCCGGAGAAAATTGTTCATGATATAAGTGGAGAGAGCAACAAGATGGTCAACGGCAGAATGATGCTTTCGGAATCCGCATTGGGCTGGTGTTAAAAGACTGCGGGATTCCAGCCACCAAGCTAAACGGTAATTCACCATACGCTCCAAAACCTTACAGACACTACTCGTGAGAGAAATGGGGCGATACCTAGAGGGGAGATGTTTGTCCTTTCCAGGTTTCGGAACGGGAACGACAATAGCTTTCTGCCATCGCCTGGGAAAGGTACTGTCGGTCCAAATTCGATTATAAAGGCGAAGGAGGTAACGCAGGCTATGGGTTGATAAATGCAGCAACATTTGGACATGGATACCATCCGGTCCTGGGGCGGAGGAGCGAGAAGAAGAAAGGGCATGTTGGAGTTCCCGCTTGGAGAAAACAGTATTGTAGCTTTCGTGATTTTGAGAGGAGAAAGCAAGATGTCACACTTCCGCTGCACGTTTCTTCGGGAGAAACGCTGGCGGGTAATTTGAAGAGCTCGAAATCTCAGCAAAGTGCTGACCCAATAAGTTAGAAATTGCGACGGGGTCCACTACGGTATCATGCGCGACAGTGAGCCCAGAGACCGGGGAGAAACTAGGCGCGCCTGAGAACCGTCGAAGCCGACTGCAGACTTCCGAGGAGGGAGTGAAGGTGTTAAATGAGGTAATAAAGAATTTCCAGCTTGCCTTCTTGCTATCGCGGATGACGCGACGGCATCGCGCACGGAGCTGCTTATATCGGATACAGTTGGCCAAAGTTGGATGGTTACGGAAAATGCGAAGAGCACGTCGCCGCTCACGTATTGCGTCACGGCATTACTCGTTCCACCAAGGAACTGGGGGGCGCCGGGGCAATTCGGAAGTGCGTGGTATTGAACGTTCCGCAGCTCTAAGAATAACGTCGGTAATATGGGTGACCTCAGATCCGCTTGATGGAAGACGTCTAGCAATAGTGAGCCACGTGGACAAGGATGTGGAGATCCCCAAAGCGGGTGGTGGGCATTGAAGTCCCCAACCAGCAAATAGGGGGGTGGAAGCTGATCAAGAAGATGAAGGAGATCAGCTCGTGCCATTGGTGTGGATAATGGAATGTATACCGTACAAAGAGAGAACGTGTATCCAGAAAGGGAAAGACGGACGGCGATAGCTTGGAAGGAACTGTTTAAGGGGAGTGGGTGATAATGGAGAGTATCATGGAGCAGAATCATTAGTCCTCCATGGGCTGGAGTGCCTTCAACAGAGGGGAGGTCATATCAGACAGACTGAAAATGAGGGAGAACGAAGCGGTCATGGGGACGCAGCTTTGTTTCCTGAAGACAGAAGATGACCGGCGAGTAGAATCGTAAGAGGATCGACAATTCATCCCGAATGGCTCGAATGCCGCGGATATTCCAGTGGATAATGGACATAGGGTGAACAGAAAATGGAGGAACGTGACCAAGGGTGCTGTCAACTGAACGACTGCTCAGAGCTTGCGACCGACAGCATGGAATGGCATTCAGTCGAAGGCAGAAGATCCTGATCCATAGGTTGGTCAGGAGCAGCTCCTGCCACCAACGATTGGCCAGTTGACCGGCCACCAGCAGTGCGCCTCGGGGACACAGAAGACGGCGGAGGGCGATTTCCGCAAGGTGGTGCTGTAGATGGGACACGCCTTGGCGGAGAAGGAGAGGAACTGTGTTTCTTCGTATCCTTCTTGGAAGTATGATGTTTAGATGAAGGAGGAACCGATGGTTGTGAAGTTGCAGTACGTAAAAACTCTTCACGAGAATGCTCTTTTTTCGAAGACTTGGCGTCTGCCTTTTGGGCTCGAGATTTAGCAGAACCCGACGAAGGGTGAGCCATAGAGTGGGCAGGCGAAAGTGGTGAGGTTGAACGGGCGATCTTTGCGCTGGCCGATCTAACGACAGTGGTACTAAAGGTGAGGTCGCAAGTCTGCGTGGCCGCCTCGTTTGTTGGCCGAGGAGAAGCAAGGATAGTGCTGTATTTTCCTTTGTGAGGCACAGTGGGCTATCGACTGGCGAGTAACTTTCGAGCAGCAAATGTCGACACCTTTTCCTTCACTCTTATTTCCTGGATGAGCTTTTCGTCCTTAAAAACGGGGCAATCTCGAGAGGAAGCAGCGTGGTCACCCATACAGTTGATGCAGCGAGGGGATGGAGACGGACAAGCACCTTCATGGGCATCCTTGCCACACGTAACACATTTGGCCGGATTGGAACAAGACTGGCTGGTGTGATTAAACCGCTGACATCGATAGCAACGCATAGGGTTTGGGACATAAAGGCGAACGGAAATTATCTCATAGCCTGCTTTGATTTTTGATGGGAGTTGTACTTTGTCAAATGTCAAGAAGACAGTGCGGGTTGGAATGATGTTCGAGTCAACCCTTTTCATAACCTGATGAACAGCCGTGACGCCCTGGTCAGACAGGTAGTGCTGAATTTCTTCGTCAGACAATCCATCGAGGGAGCGTGTATAAACGACTCCACGTGAGGAATTTAAGGTACGGTGCGGTTCCACCCAGACAGGGAAGGTGTGGAGCAGAGAAGTACGCAGCAATTTTTGAGCCTGGAGGGCACTGTGTGTTTCTAACAACAGGGTGCCATTCCATAATCTGGAACAAGACTTTACAGGACCCGCAATTGCGTCGACACCTTTCTGAATAATGAAAGGGTTGACCGTGGAAAAGTCGTGACCTTCATCAGACCGAGAAACAACAAGGAACTGTGGCAACGATGGAAGAACCGTCTGTGGCTGAGACTCAGTGAACTTACGTTTGTGAGCAGACATAGTGGAAGGTGAGGAAACCATTGCGGAAGAATCCCCCATGATTACCGGCGTCTCCAATGGCGCGCTCCTCCCTTGTGGGGGCCCTCACCAAGGGCACACCCGCCTTAGGTGATTGTTCACACCTCAGCTCACACCTCCCGACAAACGGACGGAGGGACCAATCGGCACTTTCGGAAGGTATCAGCTCGGGTAATCACCCTTCTCTGGGCCTGGCCGTTACCAGGGGGTACGTACGTGTCCTACCTGTCTACCTGGGGCGGGGAATTACGCGTTACCCCGTCACCGGCTACGCATGGAAGTGCGTCGGTCGGCCTTCAGACACGCACAGGGAGGAAAAAAGAGAAAGGGAAAGGAAAGAAAAGGGGGTCTCAAACGCCGCAGCGGAGAAAAGGGCAAGGAGAAGAGGGAAGGAAAAGAGAAGGACAGAGGAAGGACAGAGGAAGGACGAGGACTTGCAAGTGTAAAAGCAAGGAATTTGGAACAGTTTCGAGCGTCCGTCTCCGGACGTAGCCACAAACCATACTCCCAGAGGGGGAGAATGTAAGGAAAGAGCCAGAGGTGAGGGGGGGGGGGGGGGCGAAGATGGGGGACGGGGAGGGATGCGGAAAGGGAAGGGAAGGTATGCAGCCCGGAAAGGAAGGAGGGCCACATTAGCTCGGGGTCCCGCGCTCGTTACGCACGTGTCCACAAAAGAGTTGTGGACCCCCTGGGGGGTTGAATAAGTTAGGTTGGTCCATAAGTTTGTTGCATTTTTGTTTTGCATGTTGGTATTCCAGTTGCTATGAGTTTATTTAGCAGTTGTAACTTTTTATTTGTAGTTCAGTGTTGCTATTTGAGTTAACATATTGTCATTTTGAGGTAGTGAGTGGAGCTGTGGACGTTAGGAAATGGAGTGGCATGTGGAGAAATCTGAACATTTCCAACATACCCTTCGGTTTGAATTCAATAGAGGGGTAACAGCAGCAGAGGTTACAGTGATCCATGCCATTTTTGGAAGGGCATGTGTCACATACATCAAATATAGATCTCAGAGTAAAGATGTGTGTGATTGCAATTAGTTTGTAAACATTGAGCCACGTACTGTGGGAAAATTATTTGAAGTCTCCTCACTGAGTATGCCAAGTTTCCATCACTTCAAACAGATAGGATAGCTGAGAGACAGTTCCAAATGGCGTCTGTGGGTGATGTACGTTACAAGCAATGTGCCATCATTCAATTTCTCACTGCAGAGAAATAAACTGCTGGAAATATATCCAAATGCTTGTGAAAAGTGTACGGAGCATCTGCTGTCAACAGATATACTGTTAGTTGCTGGACCTAGAGGGTGAGGTCGTCAGAAGGTGGTTCGGCATAGCTCCAGGATTTGCAGCGATTGGGGAGAACATCCACAGCTGTTACACCTGACACGTTGCCGCGAGCTGATGTTGACATTCGCAAGGACGGGCACATTAAGACTTGGTAGTTGATGCTGCATCTGTCAATCAGCAAAGGAAATGTGGATGCTACTATCAAGACTGCTAGATATTCAGAAGTGTGTGCAAGATGGGTTGTGCAGTGTCTAACGTTGGATCAGAAATCTCACAGAAAAAACATTTGTCTTGATTTGTTGTGACTTTCTGAAGCTGAGGGGGAGGCCTTCTTGTCCCAGATTGTGACAGGTGATGAAACCTGGATTCACCATTTTGAGACTAAAACCAAACAGTTGATGGAATGGCGCCATTCCCACTCCCCAAGCAACTCTTCCCTCCAGTAAGGTCACGATCACAGTGTTCTGGGACTGTGACAGTGTGATTCTCATTGATGTGATGCCAAGAGGTGGTAACACTATTTAAGAAGTATATATCAACACATTAACAAAATTCAAGATGCTCTTCTGGTGACTTTTGTGCCACAGAAAACCAGGAGAAGTGGGGCCAAGAGTTATTGTGTAGCAGCAAACCAAGTCTGAGGACTGCAGGAAACATTGCAAAACTGGGATGGACAATGTTACTCCATCCATCCTACAGCCCTGACCTAGCCCCCTCCGACTTCCACTTGTTTGGGCAATTAAAGGATGCCATACCTGGAAAACATTTTGAGGGTGATGAGGAGGTGATTCACACAGTGAACCACTGGCTCTGCCACTAGAGCAGGGATTCGTGTAGACAGGGCATATACGCCCTTGTTTCGTGTGTGAAGGAGGCCCTGGAACTGGGTGGAGATTATGCGGAAAAATCGGGTGCGTAGATTAAGCACCATTCTTCCATGTGTGTAATTATCATTGTATTCATCTACATCTACATCTACATCCATATCCATACTCTGCAAACCACCTGACAGTGTGTGGCAGAGGGTACCCTGAGTACCTCTATCGGTTCACCCTTCTATTCCAGTCTCGTATTGTTCATGGAAAGAAGGATTGTCGGTATGCTTCTGTGTGGGCTCCAATCTCTCTGATTTTATCCTCACCGTCTCTTCGCGAGATATACGTAGGAGGGAGAAATATACTGCTTGACTCTTCGGTGAAGGTATGTTCTCGAAACTTTAACAAAAGCCCGTACCGAGCTACTGAGCATCTGTCCTGCAGAGTCTTCCACTGGAGTTTATCTATCATCTCCATAACACTTTCGCGATTACTAAATGATCCTGTAACGAAGTGCGCTGCTCTCCGTTGGATCCCTCTCTCTTCCCTATCTGGTACGGATCCCACACTGCTGAGCAGTATTCAAGCAGTGGGTGAACAAGCGTAGTGTAACCTACTTCCTTTGTTTTCGGATTGCATTTCCTTAGGATTCTTGCAATGAATCTCAGTCTGGCATCTGCTTTACCGACGATCAACTTAATATAATCATTCCATTTTAAATCACTCCTAATGCATACTCCCAGAATTTATGGAATTAACCGCTTCCAGTTGCTGACATGCTATTTTGTAGCTAAATGATAAGGGAACTATCTTTCTATGTATTCGCAGCACATTACAGTTGTCTACATTGAGATTCAATTTCCATTCCGTGCATCATGCGTCAATTCGCTGCAGATCCTCCTGCATTTCAGTACAATTTTCCATTGTTACAACCTCTCGATACACCACAGCATCATCTGCAAAAAGCCTCAGTGAACTTCCGATGCCATCCACAAGGTCATTTATGTATATTGTGAACAGCAACGGTCCTATGACACTCTCCTGTGGCACACCTGAAATCATTCTTACTTCAGAAGACTTCTCTCCATTGAGAATGACATGCTGCATTCTGTTATCTAAGAAATCTTCAATCCAAGCACACAATTTGTCTGATAGTCCATGTGCTCTTACTTTGTTCATTAAACGACTGTGGGGAACTGTATCAAATGCCTTGCGGAAGTCAATAAACACGGCATCTACCTGTGAACCCGTGTCTATGGCCCTCTGAGTCTCGTGGACGAATAGCGCGAGCTGAGTTTCACATGACTGTCTTTTTTGAAACCTATGTTGATTCCTACAGAGTAGATTTCTAGTCGCCAATACAGGATTGTTGAAGAAAAAGATGCAGTGCTTTACTTTCTGGGCAACCCTAGTAATAAGGGGGTGTACAGGTGGCGATGCTAGAACAGACATTGCTGAAGCAGTCATCAGCCACTAATAAACTCTCCGCATGACCACCACATGGTTGTATGTGGAAAATGTCAGATAAAAAACTGATTGAAAGGAAAAACTTCCATATTAAATTAGCAAAGAGAAGACCTGTTGCCAAGGGCTGAGAGAACCCTTCTAAACAGATGAAACACACAGCTGTAAATGACCCATCAAGAGCAAGCATGCAACCAGCGACATGTGGCCATCGTGCAGTCATCAAAAACTGATCCGGTGCCAGAATGCAGTCACACCACCATGGCGCCAGCATGCGATCTAAACCACTGTGTTTTCATTACGCAATCGTCAATGACCAGCCCATCGCCTGTGTGCATTATGACAACAGTTAGCTACTAGAGTATCTCTCTTCAAACTTCTTTTTTGGGTGTAGTGTGGTCATTTTGTAATATTTACAAGTTTGTTTATGCCAGTGATAACAAGGAAAATGTCGACAGAGGTTAATATTGAAATGTCATTGCAAAAACTGGAAGACATTCAGAGCCAAATTGAAAGTATTCACAAGTAGTAGAATAATAAAATGAAAGTTTCTTGAAAATCAATAAGGATTCATACAAGTAAAAGTTACGATAAATTTAAAGAGAGTATTAATGATAAGTTTGTGCAACTATGTCAAAACTTATGAAATCAGTCTAGAGATACTCATGAGCAAGCCATGTGGAACCAAAACAGACTGCGACAAGAATTACAAACTCAGACTGAAGACGCTCATTAAGTATTAGACATATTTAGGACATAAGCTAGATCAAAGACTCAACATGTTTAAATAAGAAATACCCGCCAGAGTCTTGAAATGGTGGTACTTAGTTCGGTAAGAAATACATGAATATATGAAAGATTTCCATATGGACGTAGACAGTTTACATAACTTTGCAGAAACAGAATGTAAGTTTGTAAAAGAGCAGATTTCAGACATGCAAATGCGCATACAAATTTTAGTACTGAGAAATGAAGTGAAGATATCACATATTCACATGAGATACATCCAGATTTAGAGGAAAATACTGGTATTGTTAGATCAAAAATTTCAGGAGACTTCACACACTTTTGGAAATGGACAGCTTTGCAGGGATGAAGCCATTAACAACACTAATGAATTTAAAAGACTATGGGATGAATTGGCAAAAACTAGAAGGGAATTAATAGGAAGTCAAGTTAAAGTTCAAATCTTTTGATACAAAAATAGTATTAGAGGAATTAGTTAGGAAGCAGAATGAACTTCTGTAAGCATATTCCAAAATTTAAACCAGATGGAAAAGTACATCCAAAGTACTGCCTGCAAGTGTTTTCCAGATCATTACCACAAAAGTGGGAAGACTCTAGAAAGATATGAGGTAAATTTAACCCTAAATACCAGAAAAAATGAGAGGTTAATTACTGTCAGGTAAATAAGTCAGAATAACAAATCTAAAAAAAAAGATGGGACATATGAAGTACTGATACACAAACATTAACAAATAGTGACCTAAAGGAAGGTGCTAGAATAATGTAGCTTTTTTTTTTTGACAAACCAAACAACAATAGTAATTAAAAATGATTGGTATCCTTGTCAAGGTGTCATGATGTCATGATTCAGTATGTGCCAAACTAAGTGTATTCCCATATGAAAAAGTTAGTTGCATTTAGTGAGGTAAAACCATTACAAAATTACTTACTTGCTGAAGAAGACAAACAGGTATCAAGTTTACTAAACTAGTACTATCAGGAATGAATGACAATCAGGAAGTGCGTGTGTACATAGATTTGGGAAATGAAATTTCTACTGTGTCTGAGTCATCATTCAAAGTATCAAATCGTAAGAGTGTGTAAACCAATACTGCCCATTACCGCAGTATACTAGTAGGAATATCTGGAAGCAAAGCAAGACAATTAAGCACGTAGTGCACTTACTGATAGCATTAAACAATTTTACATTTGTTCAGACATGCTTAGTAATGCCTAAAGTAAACATGCAGTTGTTATTAGATATTGATTGGCTGATAAGATTTAAAGTAATACTGGACTTTGCAGTACAGTTATTAACTTAAGACCAAGTATATGCAGTATCATTTAGTGGGAAAATTACTGGTAACACCAAGACATTTAACATTTGCCTTGTAGCAGCGAGCACCATGATTTATTTAGAGAACACCTTGGATACAAAAAGTACACTCTGAGAACTAATTAGTATGAAAGCTTATAATCTGATCTATCAAATGAATTACAGAAAAATGATCTATACCATAAATAAAATAGAAAGAAACATTCCACATGGGAAAAATATGTTAAAATCAAAGATTCTATGACTTACCAAATGGGAAAGCGCTGGTAGATAGGCACAATAAAAGAACACACACAATTTCAAGCTTTCACAACCCACGGTTGCTTCATCAGGAAAGAGGGAAGGAGAGGGAAAGATGAAAGGATGTGGGTTTTATAGGAGAGGGTAAGGAGTCATTTCAATCCCAGGAGCGAAAAGACTTACCTTAGGGGGGGCCTTCAGTCTTCTTTTATTGTGCCTATCTACCAGCGCTTTCCTGTTTGGTAAGTCATGGAATCTTGATCTATACCATATACTGACAAAGTGTAGTAAAGATCTCTCAGATAAACCTGGAGTATTTTGTAAACACATATGTAGGTTTAAGATCAAAATGAATCATCTTTTTTCTTTAAACCCTATCCAGAACAATTGAATGTATGACCAGCTGTACAAGAGGAGATTAATAGAATTCTAGGAGGAGGAATAATAGAAAGGAGTCCTAGTGCATGCATTAACCAGTTATTAGTAGTGCATAAAGTGACGGGTGAAGTACTTCTAGTGTTGGACGCAAGTGCTGTAAATAAGCACATAGAACCTGAAGGAGATCAACCTGCCAGTGTAGACAAAATATTGATGAAGTTTAAGCAAGCTAGTATTTGAGCTTGATGGATCTCCTGTCTCGGTACTGCCAAAACAAACTTGATGAAACTTCAAAGAAATTTACTGTTTTTTTTTGTATGCATGTACGTCAGATTAATTTAGAGGGTTACACTCTGGATTAAATATATCAGTGTCAGTATTTATAAGAATCTTAGTGGTGTGCTGGGTAATGATTTATTGAGAGAACTAATAATCTTTGTAGACGACATACTCCTTATGTCCAAGACATGGGAAGAACATTGTGATTTACTGGTTAGAACACTAGAAAGATTTTACACTTACAGGTATAAGTGTCAATTTTTGGGAGAGGAAGTTAAGTTTCCTGGCACCTGGTAGGTCCAAATGGAATAAAAGCAGATCAGGACAGGATAAGAGTTAAAAAAGAATTTCTAGAATGTGAAAGTATGAAACAATTGAAAGCGTTACTGGGACTAGCATGATTCTATAGGAAATATATTTAAGGTAAACTTATGAACAATCCTAAGTTATTACACTTATTGAAAGGGGGGGGGGGGGGGGGGGAACTAAATCGATGTGGGAGAAAGAAGAGTAAGGCCTTACATTAAAGCAGCTCTAGTAGAGGAACCAATTTTAAAACACCCACAGATGGGCTGATGCTACATAGTATGGAATAGTGTGCAAGTTGTTTAGAGGAGGGTTGAATATTAGCATGGGAGAACATAATAGACTAACTTTTCCAAGTCAAGCTCTTTAAAAAAAAAAAAAAAAAAAACATGAATTGGATGACACAGTAGCAGGTAGAGAATTATTTGCTATAGTGTGGACTATAAAAAAATTTATAATTCCAGTTTGGGTAAGACAATAGTGTATACTGATCACCAAGCACTTGCTTTCCTTATGGCAAATTGACTGCTACATGGCATATGTTGGGTACTGTTTCTGCAAGAATATCAAATTAAAATTATGTATACAGAGGGTTTGCAAAATGCAGTTCCTGACATGTTACCACACTTGCCATTGTTGTGCATGAAGGGTTTACTGATAATGGAAGTTCCTGGAGTTATCTTCAGCATTAATATTTTATCAGTAAGTTCTGCTAATAATGAAGTAAGAAATGTGGCCTTAAGAATAAAGGAGGGCATCACTGTAAACCATATTTTGGGGATAAGTGGAAAACCTTGGACCAAGGACAGACAATGGAGAATGATGTGGTACAATGGATTACAGTAAATCATGTTTTGTTTAGGAGAGGAAAGAAAGTTAGACTCAGATGGAGACTGTATGTACCAAAATCAGTAGAACTTGATTTAATTGTGGTTATTCGTCAAGGGTATGGACACTGGAGTATGAAAATGTGTTCAAAATATGGTAAACGTTTAGTACTTTAACAACTTAAGTAAAAAAGTACTGCCTGTACTATGGACATTCAAATAACCGAGCATGACCGGTCACTGCTGCCGCCTTACCTCACTCCAGCTCGCTGTACTGTGGTGTACAAATCAAACGCCACTCACTCACTCACTCACACTCTGTTTTTATCTCTGTCTCTCTGTCTTTTAATTCAAAAGTAACGTTTCCCAGAATGGGAACGTGACACAGTTAAGTTCATAAAGCACTTGGAAAGTAAAATATTTCAATACAATCACTGATAGAAGATGAGTCTCATTTCCAAACAGAAGATGTATTTTTCCTTTCATTAATAGGAAACATTAAATAAGTGCTGTCCCTGTAATATAAAAGACAACCATCTTCATAAAGAAAGCATACAAGCATTAAACATTTACAGATGTAACATGCCATACTTTTCAAAAAAATTAGTTATTGTTGATCAGCAGTAAATGACTAACACGTTCCAGATTTAATTGACTGTGGTGACTTGTTAGTAACTTGCCAGATTTAGTAAAGCATCTTTCACTAGGTGCACTTGTTGCTGCGATACATAAAGTAAATCTTGCAACTGTAGTCAGGCCTGGCAGATCTGTTTCATGTCTGCTCCACCAGTTTAAGATATCACCATCATCTCCGGCGCACATTAAAATGTAGATATCTATTTCATCTGCTGCGGATGATCTGTTGTTCCTCCATTCCTTGAAATGATCTCTCTTTCTGGGTGTTGATGACACAGTACTTGAAGTATCTATGAAAATAAACAAAAGAGACAAGTAATACCAAACTGATGTGGAAATCACTGAAACGTTCCCATAAAAACAAGGTGTTTTACATTAATGAAATATTATGCAGATTATAACATTCCCATTTCTCAATAATACACTATCCATGAACTCTGCAAAAATGATTATGTTAATGATTGCATGTTTTACCTTGTAAGTAGCACACATTGCTAAGAATGTCCTGCTTTTCATTTATTTCAAGCATATTAAGACCAAAGAAATGTAGCTATTTTACATCTGGAAGTGATCACAATCTCCTCACAAACAAAAGTCAATGCTCGATTTTTAATTCTTTGTACCTCCTGTTAAAAAATACGTATCTGTTAGTACACATCAATTACACTAGTTAATTATAAATCTATCGCATATCGTAATGAAACAGTGCTTTTAACTACAGTACTCACTCACCTGACAGTGTCATTGACACTGCAAATTTGTTGCAGTTTGTGAAACCAAAGCACAACTAACCGGATTGTTGGTTTTTTTCACCTTCTAATTCAATTGTGGCCTCTTTAAATGGTCTCAGAAAATGTGCAATTTTTCCTGCAAGCTCATTATCATATCCTTGCAATCTGTCAGTGGAGTCCTTTTCCATCAGCAAAGCAGCAGCTTCATTATACTGAATGTGTAAGTATTCCAACATAGTGTGCGAGGAGTTCCAGGACGTGCACACCTCTTGTTTCAATGATGATTTCAAAGACGAGCAGAGACCACTTTTCTTAATGGACCTTACAATGCATTTTGCAGTATTTATTGTTGATGCGATGTTCAGGGCATGATTTAACAAGAAGCTATCTTCATGGAAAGTATGGCTAAGTGCTGTGTTTATACAATGAGTAGCACAAGCAGTCCTTTCCTGATTTTCCAAAGCCTCCATTACATTGGCACCCTGGTTGGAGACACAAACAAAACTGTTCAACCTGTCTGGTGAAATGTTCCAATCAGTAATCCTCTCTTCAATTTGTCTTATAATATTTATTTCCCTCCTCTTAACATCTGGGAGTTTTGTTGTAAATATAACATTGTTGACAAGAGACCAATCTGTGTTAATGTAATGTGTTGTAAGCATCAAATAGTGCACCCGATTATGCAAATCAATCCACATGTCCACTGTCGGTGGCACATATTTTATTAATAACTTCCACTATAACCGAAGGCATTATGCGGTTTCGTATTTCATCAGCTTGTTCTTTGACATGTCTGCTTATAGTAGAGGGACGTGACATGACATCTCCCACATTAACTTCCCCATAATGTGCACCTAGATGTATTAATTCTTGGCCTAGTTCTCAGAAACCTTCACTGGAAACAGCATTAAAAGGTGTTATATCTTTAGCACCCATTGCAACACACTTTCCTGTAATACTATTTTTTATTACTGCTGGTGCTGGTATCCTTGAAGGAGCTGCATCTTTGTGAGGTTTCTTACAACTGTGTTTCTTTGAACGAGTGGTTCCCGACTGTAAACACAATAATGTGGAGCAGTTTATGCACAATATGTACCCAGTAGTAGCACTGTTTTCACCTACAACTGACAAAAATGTACTCCATACTTAGCTTTTTAGACCTTCCCATGTCTTCAATGTGTAAATATTGGTTTCAATCTTAAGTCTTACTCCAGTGGTTTCCTTGCACTGCATGATTTTAGAGAGAGAGAGAGAGAGAGAGAGAGAGAGAGAGAGAGAGAGAGAGAGAGAGAGAGAGACCACAAATGAGAAGTTCATACTGGCAGCATTCTCACAGGGATATTGACACGTGTAATGTGTTTGAAGTTACATGCTACGTATCCGGTCACAGCATCTATGATTGGTCACTAGAACTAGTGCAGCAGCCTATCCAGTTAGGGTGTGCTGGCCCCATCTCGTATTTTGTGCTAGTAGTTCTGAGTGATGTGGCTGGTCACCACCTGTTATTGTCCCACAGTGAACTGATGGGTGATTTGAAGCAGTATGGTTTATCTACCTTTAGATACAATTCTCAATGACCTACAGCAACCTGATTAGTAAACACATTTTTGCCAATGCCACCTGATACTGGTAGTAGTGGCAGCATTTTCTGAATCAAGCTGCTCACAGTAAACTCATGATTGTGGCACATAATAAGCCCATTGCCTGCACAATTTTAAAGATGGAGTGTTCCGTATGTCAGGACCTGCCACGTGGTTGCCGCCGAATGTGATGATTTGCATATAGTGCTCTTGTGATAGACAAAGTCTGATTTCAGCCCAGTCACGTGACTTCCTGGACTCTTCCCTTCTACCACTGCGATGAGAGTACACCTCCACAAGACACAGAAACTACTGTAATTCAGTTGCTCATGAGATAGAATACATATTCGGTGAGTTTTGGTGTGAAGTAAATATTATTTAATTTGAGAATTACTGACTCTGCAGACACATTTAGCAATGATATTTGTACGTTTAATATTTTTTTTATATCTAATGAGACAGTCTCATGAGAGGTGTTACTTGTGAGACTGATGGTTTACTTTTGTGTTTTGGAGGCCCATTTCTAGCTCCTATTACCAGCTAAACTTCTTTTGTTGGCTGAAACTGTAATAATAAAAGTTGCGGGTTTAAAAATTCCTCCTCTTAATACTTGTGTATACTTCACATACCTTTACAGATGCTTTAGTTATCTGATGCTTTTGTCTTCACACAGACACTGTTTACAATGAATCCATGCCAGCATCCAATTGTTATACTGACAGATGTTAAATACAGTGACTTGAAAATAATAGTTGACTTCGCCATAGTACATAAAATCAACATCACACATGAACAGTTGCCAGCAATTTTGAAGGTAGGGTCTTTATTTAATGTTTATTTAATAAGAAGATTAAAACTAGAAAATCAAATACCTCATGTTCATATGTTCATGTCTTGTTTAACCAAGTGATTCTAAGTATTTAACAAATTGCACACAGATAAATTGATTGTTTTAGATAGTTAACATTACCTTGGCCTTGCGAAAGGGGGGGGGGGGGGGAGGGAGGTTGATATGAGTAATGGGACAACACAGGATAATTAATTAATTTTCCACATTTCCATTTTTGATTGTCTTGTATACTTCTCAATACAGTGGCAAAATTTCCAATTTAGGCTTTGTCTCATCTTTCCCTATTTAGGTCAAATTTTAGCTTTTGCGGAAAAGCAGCTTGGTAAACTGTTTTGTTACAATATCGAGGGTGATGCCTTTTGTTAAGAAAATATTTGTTCTTTCTTGAGCAAAACTATCAGTGTGCAGGTCAAGTTCTACATAAATATTTAGGAAGTCGCTGTACTATATGAAATTGTTGCTGAAGTCATGTAGTGTGATAACCTATTGCAAGTGGAATAGGAGTAAGATGATACCCTCAAGGCAGCTTTCCCATTTGACGTCATAGAACCTGGGGAAACCAATAACAAGCATTAACTAACATCCATCCCCCACCCACCTCACTAGGTCACCAGCATGTGTAGCCAGTCCACGTGGTGGGGGTCCCCTGACAGCACAGGGATCACACTACTGATACCTCAGCTATTGCCTCCCGATGTATGATAAGGACTGCTTGCTTGTCATCCTGGAGCATCAGAACTCTTGGCAATGTCCACCATTCCAGATGGTCCTTTTGGGTGGGTGGCAACCGTGGGGCGAGCCCCTGGTCATAATGGGTGGTATCGGGTTGGATGCTTGGGGCATTAAGGGTATATATAGCTGCAAAAATCTGGCCGTTTCTAAACGGCCATCTTCAAGTGTTGTAGGATCATTGAATGCTACTTTGTGGGTACCTTAAGCCTGCGTTTCTGTGGCAACATCCTGGGAGGATGGCCAGGCTCACCATCTTAGGATGAAACACTTTCTCTGCAACCTGGTCTGTACTAGTATATTCACCGCCACAAAGCAGTTGCTTTTTGTGGAGAATATTTAGGACAAGTTTCATGTAGTGGAGTCTTTCAGTAAGGTGTGGTCATGCTCCATGCTTATCAAAGCTTCTTCTGCCACCCAATATGCAGCTCTTCGAGCTTGTGATCATCTTGATGTCCTGGTGTCCATTACTTGTCACCAGTGTTTGAATAGGTTACAGTGTGTGATTTCTCATAAGGAAACTGCAAACTGATGAACTCTCGACTAGTCTGGAGCGACACGGTGTTCATTTTGTTTGACATGCACAGAAGAGCCGTAAAGACAAATATACTGATACAAGGACCTTGACTTGTTTTTGATTTGATTTTATCAGGGAAGCAAAAACAACATTGGTCAAGCCCACTGCTGCCTGCACCGAGCGAGGTGGCGCAGTGGTTAGCACACTGGACTCGCATTCGGGAGGACGATGGTTCAATCCCGTCTCTCGCCATCCTGATTTAGTTTTTCTGTGATTTGGGGAAATCATTTCAGGCAAATGCCGGGATGGTTCCTTTGAAAGGACACGGCCGATTTCCTTCCCAATCCTTCCCTAACCCGAGCTTGCGCTCCGTCTCCAATGACCTCGTTGTCGACGGGACATTAAACACTAACCACCACCACCACCACCACCACCACCACCACCACTGCTGTCCGCATCTAAACAGAATTTATTGTGCGGTGTCACTCCCTGTCTGTCTAGTAAAGCCAACCGATGCCCCTGAACAGTGCAAGGAGATCCTTTACCAGTGCTTTGCTAGATACAATTTCTTCAGGTCTGTTTGATCTGAATAATCTGTGACTTTTAATCACCAGTGCCTCGCATTCGAAGATGAAATGTGATGCAGTTTCCTTGCCCACACCACACGTCCTACATTTGGGGTCTTCTTCTATTATGCCCATTGTATGTAGGCGTTTTTTTTTTATATTCTCATGGACTTTCAATAATCGAACCTTGAGTTTCATTTCTCTCCTGTTGAAGCCCAGGATTGAGAGACTTCTCTTAGAAAATGGCTTCGGCATCAATACCCTGCCTATTTTTTGCTTTTTGATCTTAGCTCAATATTCTACATGCTGTCTACTTGTCCAGTCTCAGTTTTATTTTGATCATCACCCTGGTGATTGTCGAGACAGGTTCTGGTCCAATAAATGGTGTCATAGCCCCTGTTCTGGCCAGCCTATCAATTTGCTCATTACCACTAATCCATGAGTGACCAGGGAACCACAATAGGTTTACCCTATTGCTTTCCCCTAGGTCCACGAGGACTTTGGGGCATTCTGACATGATCTTTGAGCTTGTTGCAGAGGCTGCCAGTGCTTTCAAGGCTGCTTGGCTGCCTGAATAAATGAAAATGCTATGACCTCTGGAGAGAATTTGTGGAGGTGCTACACACACCCTGATAGCAGATTTCTGCTTGAAACATAGTGGCAATCTTCCCTAGAGAGACTTCACTCTCCAGCCTTGGCTGCACTCCTTATACCCCAGTGCCAACACCTTGGCCTATTTTCGAACTGTAAGTGAACAGTATGGTGTTGAATTTTCTTCTCCTGGAGCTCTCTACTTCCAATTACTACACTGAAAGGCTTGTTGAAGCAGCTGGTAGGTATTATATAGCCGGCCGGCATTTCCCCAACCATACCTATTTCTACTCTCTCAGTATTTTAGTGAGAGATCCTGGATAGCCCAGTAATTTCCAGTTTTTGCCAGTCTTCAACCTGTGTGCTCCAGCTGCTGCCTTCATCTTTACCCACAGGTTTAATGTGGGCATGTCCAGCATGTTTCTCATTCCAGCAATGGGTGTGCTGCTAATTCCACCTGCAATGGCAAAGCAGGCCAATCTCTGCGTCTTAGCAAGCTCCTTAGCAGCTACCTGCTGTTCCACCTTTTTCCTTTCTGTAGCCCCATAAGTGATCATAGGTCTTACTACATGGTGTATATCCAGTACATACGTGTGGAGCTCAAGCCCCAGGTTTTACCACAAGCTCTTGTGGTACTCATTAGAGTACCTTCTGCCTTGGAACAGGTGTTCCTTATGTGAAGGGTCCACGATAATTTCTCATCCAGGGTCACCCCTAGATATTTCACCATCCCCTTCAGTGGTAGTTTCATCAAGAAGCTTGAGAGTCCAAAGTGTGTGTCAGATCTGCTTCCTCATAAATAGTACAACAACAGTCTTCTTAAGGCTGACCCTTAGATCCTCTTATCCTCCATCCTCCACCAATTTTGCACAATATTTAATGCTCCTTATGGCATAGCTCTGACTGTACTTGAAAATTTGCCAAGGTTGTCTGTGTACCCCTGGCAAAAGTACTGTCTATAGTTTAATTCTACAATGAGTTCATTCACTACAAAGTTCCACACTAGAGGGGTCAGAATGCCTCCTTGTGGACAGCCTCTGGTGGTGTTGATTATCATTTTTTATTTCATCATTGTGGCTTCTACCTTTCTATCATTAAGAATGGCTCAAACCCAGCTGCAAATTGTGGTCTCCAAGCCATGCAGCTCTGCTGCCTTAACTATGGATTTGAAGGTCGTGTTGGCAAAAGCTACAATGTCCAAGAAGATGCAGAGGGCTATTTCCTGACAGTGTAGTGCTTTCTCCACCTTCCCAAGTTGGCGGAATGCAGTTTAACACAATTTTCTTCGTTGGTGTGCATTTACATTGACCAGTTTTTCTGATGTTTTAAGAAGAAAGGACAGACTGATTGGTCTCATATCCGTGGCTTGGCATGATCAGTTCTCCTTGGCTTTGGAATGAAGAAAACCTTCACTGCTCTCCAGACAGTGG
This sequence comes from Schistocerca serialis cubense, assembly GCF_023864345.2. Lineage (NCBI taxonomy): Eukaryota > Metazoa > Arthropoda > Insecta > Orthoptera > Acrididae > Schistocerca > Schistocerca serialis. Next base: position 61,921,476 of record NC_064638.1, on the reverse strand, counting down.
GACTGCTGCTTGGCTAACCCTAACTAACCTACATAGGCGTCTTATTAAGTTCACTCCTGCTTGTTGCAGGAGTTCTGGAAAAATTCCATCTGGGCCAGCTGACTTGAACGATTTGAATGTTCCCATTGCCCACTAGATTTTTCTAAGGTCCACACAGTCTTTGGCAGATTCCCAGTTCCCAGTTCTCACTTCGAATACCTGAAAACTGATCTCACAGGGATCTTGTCATGATCTATGCTGTTTGTCAGAGTACATTGAGGAAAATTAATCTCAAGGAGTAGTTGCAGCACTGTATAATCTCCATCCTCTTTCCTTTAAGTTCCTCCTGGATTAGTTGGTATCCTACCTCCTCACAGAATACCTTCCAGGTCGCTTGGTTTGCTTGTTTAATTGTAAGACTAAAATATAGGGAGGACCTTGTCAAACACACTCATTGCCCTTTCCTTCTTGCAAGCTTAAACAGTCTTCATACCTGTTTCCTCTGGCCCACCAAGATACATTCCTTTTCATGCAGTTCTTAGTGATTGAGCAGATGTCATGGTATGAGGTCATGATGGCCTCAGCTTCCTCCTCAAACTCTACTGGATTCCTTCTAGAAGTACTGACTTCTGATAGGTTTGAGTTGAGGTCCCTCCTATACACCTGGGATTCCTATAAGACACGGTCTGTCTAATGCCCATTTCAACCTTGAACTTAATATACATGTTGTCTGACGAGGATGGGTCTAAAGCCACATGCCATTGTTTGACATAATTACCCATCAAAGTAGAACAGAAGATTATGTCAATTACCTCTTCCATTCTTATATTCCTAAATGTATATTCCTTGCCCTATTGAGGATCTCTAAGTTATTAGCTATAAGAAATTCTAGAAGGTTCTCACCTCTACTGTTGGTGTTCGTGCTGCCTCACCCTAAGGTGTGGGCATTAGCATTGCATCCAACCAACAGTTGGTCACTCTGTCATGCACAGGCTTCTGTCAGTCTCCTCATCTCCTCAGGAGGTGGAGTACTGTCCTTGTAAGGAAGGTATGCCATTACAAACTCCCTTGTCATACCTTCCTCACATAGCTGCATCCTGATGGTCACTAAATCCCTGGAACAGAAGTCAGCCATTGGCATGAATGGGATTCCATTTTCTACATAAATGCATGTTCTGGGGTTTCTTATATTTCTAGCACAAACCAGCTTACCTCCAGTGCCACCAAGGCCCGATACACCCCCTTAATATAAGTACGGTTCCTGAATCAGGACCACGTCCACTTCTTGTGTTCCCAGAAGATGACTCAGGGCAGCGGCGGCCCCTTTACTGTGTTGCAGATTTATCTGCTGTACATTTAGTCTCTGTCTTGCTGCCGTTGCTGCTCCTGATATCTTTGATTACTCTGATGGCAACCTGCAAGAACCCGAAGATAGTCTCAGGTCCTCTTCCTGCATTGCCTTCAGGGTCTTCTCCGACTTCCAACTCCAGGGTTTGGCCGTTTGGTGAAACCTTCCGGTTGATTGCCTTCCAATCCTCTGTCGAGATTTTTGGGATTTGAGACCCTGTTTTCTCAGAGTCTCTGGAGAGGTACCGTTAAGGAGTTTTGGTACCCAGATTAACATCTTTGTGGTCTTTAAGAGCTCAGCCACTGTCTTCATCAGCAGCTTCACATCCTCCCACCGTGATATTAGGGGCACCTTTTCCTTACGCCAGTCCATTGTAGACACACTCACAGACAAAGATAAGTGCACTCTGATTCAGACAGAATCTCCTGAATTTGGGTCCTGGGCCAGCATCCCCCCTCCACCCCCCCCCCCCCACCCACCACCACCCCCACCCACAACACCAGTATTCTCAAAGAGAACAATCTGCACTAGCTCCTCCTGCTGTGAGGTGATCTTGACCACTGGATAGCCTTGCTGGATAACTGCCATCCTGAAAACTGAGGCTGCAGTACTATACATCTGTTTCCTTATTTCTTGCCTCATCTTTTGTAGGATACCCTTATCCTGAGAAGTGGGAGTCTTATTTTCCTCCCTTGTTCTCTTACTGCCTGCCCTCGATGTAGAAGGGGCTTATAGACCCCTTCATCCTGTGACAGTCTTTCCGTGGAGGTCTTCAGCTCAACCCCTCACCAGGACCTTCATTCTATTCCATTACCAGCTCTAATCTGATCATTATTTTGTAGAGTGAAATTTAACACTCCTCCACAAAAACCTCCCAGAGAAGGTGTAGATTGTGTGTGACCGATGTTACGTGAAGCTGTATGTCGTGCCACATGTGAGTTGCTTCCAGTGCTTGCATTTTGGGCAGATGTCTTCCTGCTGTACGGTGGACATCTGTGAGGTAGGCCCCCGTGTTCTGCCACCACTGTCCGCTCTTACCAGATGACCCACCTTAAGAGAGAGAAAAGGAGATCCAAGAGTACAAGTCCCCGGATCACTTACCTTATGCGAAGGCTTGCCAAAAATATGACGGACTCCACCCATTGTTGATTTATCCTGCTTTTGCCTCTGTTGCATCCTTTCCCCCCTCACACCTCTTTTTTACACCAGCCCTGTGCCCCTCCCCTCCCCTGCAGTTCCCACACCCTCCCCTCCAGCCCACTGGTAATGGGGCTTCTGCCATCAAACCCCCCCCCCCCCCCCCCCCCCCGTGTGTGGGTTTCTCAGGCTGGAAGCCTACTACCACAACTTGGCCTTGGAATGCAGTACCAAGACGAGGCCCCTCTGGTGCCATCAGAGGTGCCATCGCCCCCCTTGCAACCAGAGGCTGACATCTTATTTGTGGATGTCACCCCATCTTTGTCAGTGACGACCACTGATCCGGTGACACGACCTCCCCTGTGATGTCCACTCTCCATGTTTCACGGTTATCAGGCAATCTGTCGGAACCGTGTCAGTGCCGGGATTGCATCTGGAGGGGTCTGCACTTTGATTTGCACCTATGTCATTTGACACTGGATCCTCCTTCGTACCAACCTGTAAGCAATAATGGTACCAGTGCGAATGACCCCCATCAATCACTATTTGCAATGCCTGTCTCCCTCCAGGTAGGCCATTTCCTTAGGTTGACCTACCTTAATACAGCAACTTCTGCCACCCGTACCTTCTCGTCAGGGACATCAGTGCTTACCAACCCCTGTGGGGGGACTGACTCTTCGATGGGTAGTGGTCTTCTAATTTACCAACTTATTACAGACTTTGATTCGTGTCTCCTCAGTGACAGTTCCCCTGCCCAGCTCTCGTGTCTCCACTATATAGGTCACTCCAGGATCTTTTCGGCAGTGACCACTTTTCGGTGATTCTATCATTCCCCTCCCACTGCCAGGCATACAGGCTCTCACATTGGGCATTCTGCAGAGCCAATTGGCCTTTATAATGTCTGCTCAACACTTTGACACTTCTCTCTCTTGGATTGCATTGATATGGTCATGCAAGACATCTCTGCCACTATTCTTCGTGCCACTGGCATTGCTATCCTCTTATCCACAGGTCCCTCTCATCATCGACCGGTACCGGTGTGGACGAGAGACGTAGCGGTCACTATCCGGGATCACCAGTTGGTGCTGCAATGAAATAAACAACACCTTTCATAGACCGACCTTATTGCTTTTAAGTGACTCCCTGATAAGCTCACAGCCTTACTAAGCAGAGTGAAAAGGAATGTAGGGAGTGTTGTGTTTTCTCCCTGGGGATGTATGCCTCTTCATTGCAGGTCTGTTCCCAGCTCTGTAGCTTTCTGGGCAGCCAGTGACAATCAGGGTCTTATCCTGCAGGGTGCTCTGGTGCTCAGTGTACTGATCCACAGGTCCTTGCAGAGCAACTGGCAACATGCTTTGCTGTCACATTGGCGTCCTCTTCCTAACCTGCTACCTTTCTCCAACAGGAAGGACAAATTGAAGAACACTCCCCCTCCCACCCCCTCTCCATTGTTTCAACCACCACCAAGCTGAATCCTATGATGAACCCTTCATTGAATGGAAATTATTGTAGGCTCTTACCTCTTCACATTACACAGCCCCAGCCCATATTCCACCCACAACCAGGTGACTCGACACTTTGACATTGCCCAGATGCTACATATACTCTGGGTTTCGAACCAAATTTGAATCGTGGGTGCCTTCCCCTCAAAGTGGCAAGACAGCATAGTTATCAATGTCCTTAAGCCTAGAAAGAACCGGACATCTCTCGACAACTACCAGCTGATTAGCCTGACCGACATATTTTGTAAACTGTTAGAGAGTATGGTTAGCTTCCGACTATGTTGGGTACTTGAATCTGGGGTCCCTCTGTCCCCATATCAAAGTGGCTTCCGGGAAGGAAAATCTACAACTGACCATTTACTCAGACTGGAAACAGCAGTCAGAAAGGCTTTTACTAACCGCCAACACATTGTCGTGGTTCTTCTTTTACCTATATAACGCATACGACACAGCTTGGGGCTGTCACATTTTAGTTATCCTCAATGACTGGGGCTTTCGTGGCCCCCTTCTGATTTTTATCCAGGAGTTTTTATACTACTGACTCTTGTGGATTTGACAGGGTTCTGTATTAAGTATCACATTCTTCCTCATCGCCACCAGTGGACTCGTAAGCTCTGTCGGGCCTCAGGTTTCCCGGCACCGTATGTCAATGATTTTTGCATCTGATGCAGCTCCTGCTCGGTAGCATCTGCCAAAAGCCAGCTCCAAGGTGTCATCCAACAGGTCTCCGTGTCTCCCTCTCCCGTGGCTTCCAGTTTTCTCCCTCCAAACTGCAGGTTAAGCATTTATGCCATTGACCCAATTACACCCGATCTGGAATTTTATTTTGGCAACCAGTGCCTAGATGTTACAGCACAGTGCTGTTTCTTGAGCCTTATTTTTGGTAAAAAGCTGATGTGGCTGCCCCATACATGCATGCAGAAGCTGAATGCTCTCTGCCTTCTGGACCACACATCTTGGGCTGCAGTCCATATTACTCTATTCCCTCTTTGCTGTGCTCTGACTTAGTTCAGACTACATTATCGTTGTCAGATTTATTGTGCAGTGGCTCCTTCCACTCTGGAACTATTTGACCCCTTTTATCAATATGGGATACGTCTGGCTGTCAGTGCACTCCACACTAGTCTCGTTCACTATCCTCACAGAAGCCCGGACTCCCCGTCTACAAATGTGACGGAACCAACTCTGGTTTCTTATGCAGTGGCCGTTTGAAGATTCCCTTATTGTCCTGTGTATCCCACCCTTCTGCAAATGAGGGATCTCTCTCCTGATACCTGCCCTCAGGTGGGATTGCCAGTAGGAATACATCTGACTTCCCTCTTTCAGGATCTCCATGTCCACTCACAGAAAAGAGCCTCATGTATTTCCTCTCACATCACCCCTTTGGTGGTGCCTCGGCCAATGATTTTTTGTTGTTGTGGTCTTCAGTCCTAAGACTGGTTTGATGCAGCTCTGCATGCTACTCTATCCTGTGCAAGCTCCTTCATCTCCCAGTACGTACCGCAACCTACATCCTTCTGAATCTGTGTAGTATATTCATCTCTCGGTCTCCCTCTATGATTTTTACTATCCACGCTGCCCTCCAGTACTAAATTGGTGATCCCTTAATGCCTCAGAGCATGTCCTACCAACCGATCCCTTCTTCTAGTCAATTTGTGCCTCAAACTTCTTTTCTCCCCAATCCTATTCAATACCTCCTAATTAGTTATGTGATCTACTAATCTGATTTTCAGCATTCTTCTGTAGCACCACATTTTGAAAGCTTCTATTCTCTTCCTGTCCAAACTATTTATCGTCCACATTTTGCTTCCATACATGACTACACTCCATACAAATACTTACAGAAAAGACTTCCTCACACTTAAATCTATACTCGATGTTAACAACTTTCCCTTCTGCAGAAACGCTTTTCTTGCCATTGCCAGTCTATATTTTATATCCTCTCTACTTCAACCATCATCTGTTTTTTGCTCCCCAAATAGCAAAAATCAATTACTACTTTAAGTGTCTCATTTCCTAATCTAATTCCCTCAGCATCACCCAATTTAATTCGACTACATTCCATTATCCTGATTTTGCTTTTGTCGATGTTCATCTTATATCTGCCTTTCAAGACACTGTCCATTCCATTCAACTGCTCTTCCAGGTCCTTTGCTATCTCTGACAGAATTACAATGTCATCGTCAAACCTCAAAGTTTGTATTTCTACTCAACGGATTTTAATTCCTATTCCAAATTTTTCTTTCATTTCCTTTACTGCTTGCTCAATAAACAGATTGAATGACATCATGGATAGGCTACAACCCTGTCTCACTGCCTTCCTGACGACTGCTTCCCTTTCACGTCCCTCGACTCTTATAACTGCCACCTGGTGTCTGTACAAATTGCAACGTGTTAGATAAGGCAGGATGTTCTATTCATCTCCTACTGCCATGGAGCATCATTTACTGCCAGGATAATGTTGTGGGTTCACAGCAGAGATGCAGCCATTAACAGGATCCTCTGTTTTGTTACTCATGCCTCCCTCCACCGTGTTTTAATATGTACCAACTCGGTGAGCAGCTAGCAGGGTATAGATGGATGCCACGGTCATCATCCTTCGGTCTCTGCTGTACGTGACCTTTCCTATACCCTTGGCTTTGCTGTCAGCTCAGTTGTCTTTTTCTGGGTCCCGAGTCACGAGGGCATCTTGGTGAATGAACTGGCTGGCTGTTGGCTAGAGAGGCACACACTTACCCACCGTTCCCTTTCGCGATTCCAGGTGCAGATGTGCGGTTACACCTCAGATCTCTCTCTGCCCAAAAGTGGAATGAGATCTGGTGCACTACTGCACTCAGTTGTAAACTTCACACAATAAAGTGAACGACTGAAGTTGGGCACTCTTCCTTCTACTCTTCTCAGAAAGAATCCGCCGTCTTTTGCCGTCTACGTGTCAGTTGTAGTGAACTAGTCGCTTGTTTTCTCTTGCGTAACAAGCCACCCTCGCAATGTGGTTGTGGAGCCGGACTGACTGTGTACCGTATATTAGTACGGAGAGCCAAAAGGAAACATTCTAGAGAGTATATCCACGGATAATCTGCTTTTTTATTTTCAGATCAATGTACAGTGTAGGAAAGCAGTGGTGCACACCATATTTTGAAGAATACTTGCGTATTTTTGGAGACAAAGATGAGGTGTCATCCTGCAATGTGTCGAGTTCAAAAATATCTCCGATGTAGTGTTCGCCGTTCAAATTATTCTCATTGTGTCGGACACTATATTGGATGTCGTATTCGGTGATGCCTCGAATCATCATATTTGGTGGCTGTATGCTATGCTGCTTGACAATACACACTGCCAGTTTGCAGGTGCCACAGCAGAGCCCAAAATGTATAAAGCTGTTTGAGTATGTGTGGTATTCACTTGTGGGGCTTCGGATTCAGTGTGTGTCAATCTGATACAAACCAAAGAAAAGAGAATATGGTTCATTGCTTTAAAGATACTGAAGATTTAAATTTAATATTACTGAAATACCTGATGGTACAGGGAAAGATCTGAAAGACACATTCTCATTTATTAACATACTGTGTCTGTGCAGATTTTCAGCCATGTTCTCTGATCATTGTTGTCTCTTCTAAAGTTTTTGGCCCAATATTGTGTAAAAGCTGCATTGCTTCTTGACCATACATAGCTGAGTGTGCACTTATAAGGAATGTTAGAATGATCTAATGTCCACTTTTCCTGTATGCCTTACCAATTTCATATTTGTTAGCTGAATTCCCTGCTGACATTTAGTGGACTCAAAAAGTGTTTGATGTTTCTCACTTGGAAACAGCAGCTATTTTTGTTTTGGGCCACAAGCAGTTTTATTGCATTGAAAAGTTTGAGCAGTTTTTTAAATGGTTAGGTAACGAGTTGTCCCAGACCTCTCGAATAATGAGCATTTAGTTCAGCACACACTGGACTACACATTAAAACCATGATCACCTAGCTGAATGTATTCCTTAATCAATTTTTAATGGCTGAAAGTTATTGGTCGCAAATTGAAGAAAAAACCAAACTCAATTTCTGAGCAGTGTTTTTTTCCAATTAAGGAGTAATTTCTCATCCTTCGTGTTTCTTGTGCTATTACACTACACAGTACAGTTGCTTTTTATACTGTATCAATGGTGCGAAGCTTACGGTTGCAAAAAGTGTTGTCAAAATGATTTGTTTTATTCTTTGGCCTGCAGTATCTTTGTTAGGTGACGAGATAAAAATATGAAAATTACACACTTAATAGACCTTTATGATATGAAACCTCAGTATAAATTTCAACTTTGCAATTCAGTGGGAAGTTATGAAAAAAAAACAGTTACAGTAAAAAATTTGTTTCTTAATATCTGCAATGGTGACTAATGGAATAATGCGTATCGGTTATACAGGATGAGTCACTAGCTATTGCCACCTACAATAACTCTGAAAGTATGATGATAGCTGAAAAGTTTGGGGGCAAAACTTGCACGGGACAACGGGTGCCACAACATGACGTTGGTTTTTTGTTGGAAGATGGGGGCGATTCAGAGACACGAAGGTCAACTTTGTTTTTGTTAAATGGGACGCTATAGTTTGGAACTTCTTTTCTGATAGCGGCTATCAAGACAAAGCCAATGATGGGTAATAGTGAGGTCTTTGAAGGTCAACAAAGGTCAAAAATGTGGTGTGAAAATCCATTTGTAGAAGGTGTTCAAAGTGATGACTTGTTATCAGTGCGGTGCTGCAATCTTCTTATGTAGGATTGAGTGGTATTCCTTATCACTTCAGCACTTATCGAAGCACCTGCTCTGACAATTCTCTTGCATATATCGTGGAAATAATAAATATTTGCTAAATATGGCATATCCGTCTAACGTACCATTGACATGTGAACACCATTCGACAGTTTCACAATCCGATGCTAATAGGAACAGTAAGACTACTATCATCCAATTGAATGAATGTCAATGATGTATTTCTTTGAAGAACCAGTCAATATGCTTCTCGTGCTTCTCATTTATGGAGAATGCCAATGAAATTCAGTGAGAGCTAGAGACTCCTACATTGAAAGATATCCTCAGCGTAGTCACCTTACATGTTGTACATTTAAGTGTGCGTGTGTGATAAATTGAGAACAGCTGACTAACACGTTGGAAACATATCCGGCAAAGGAAAGTTACTAATAAGGAAATGTAAATTGGTACTCTTGCCACCGTGGTTAGAGATCCTTGTGTTAGTGTGCATCAAATAGCAAGGGAATCTGGCAAGAGCCAGAGTTGTGTTCTTCATGTTCTGCATCACTATAAATATCATCCGTACCGTATCAGTCTCCACCAAGAATTAACTGGTACAGATTGTATGCGTCACATTGAATTCTGCCAATGGGCTCAGCTTCAGATTCAGAGGGAGGACACATTTAGTAATTTAATTTTTTTACTGACAAATTCACGAAGCCTGGGCAACTGGAAATCCATGTTGGCTGTGGTAAGTTGCACACCAGTAACTGTGGTTGGTGATTGTATGGTGTGGGATTCTGAAGTACAGAATTATAGGCCCCTATTTAATCAAACAAAATCTTAGTGGTAGGAAGTACACTAGATTCCTGCAAGGAACATTAGGTCCATTATTGGAAGAAATACCTTTAGGAGCAAGGAACAGAATGTGGTATTAACACAATATGTATCCAGTTCATTTCTCGCTGATGGCTAGATATGAGTTGCAGAGAATTCCCAAGTTGTCAGATTGGATGTGGAGGAGATGCGTCATGGTCAGCTCATTTGCCAGACTTGACACCTCTGGATTTTCTATTGGTGGGGATTCGTAAAAGACATTGTTTATAAAGACATTCCAACTACACCTGAAGATATGCGAGAGAGAATTGTCTGAGAACGTGCTTTTATTTGTGCGAAATTGATAAGGAATACCACTCAACCCATGATAATAAGATTGCAGCACTGCTTTGATACCAATGGTCATAACTCTGAACACCTTTTGTAAATGGAAATTCGTGTCAACTTTTTGACCTTCGTTGACATTCAAAGACCTTACTGTTACTTATCATTGACTTCGTCTCAATAGATGCTATCAGAAAACAAGTACCACACTATAGTATCCCATTTAATAAAACAAAGTTGACCTTCATATCTCTGAAGAAACCCCACCTAGCAACAAAAAAAGTGACGTCATATTACGGTCCCTGTTGTCCTGTGCAACTTTTGTCCCACAAACTTTTCAGCTACTGTCATACTTTTAGAGATATTGTAGGTTTCAATGTTAGTGACTCACTCTGCATAATTGGAACACATGAAATTAAATTAGCAAATGATCACAGTCCTCTGCAGAAGGCTAGCAGACAGCATCTGCAAGCCTATACGGGCTCACAGACAAGCCTGTAAAAGTCTGTGCAGTGTCTTTCCCCTTCCACCACCATCATCTGTTCACTCACACTCAGTTAACAATGAGCTCTTGAAGTGTGCAAATGAACAATGGAGCCTTAGTGTTTTGTTGGTGTTCTTGTTAATGAAACTTACCATAAAAGTTTGTATGGAGTGTTTGCTAGTAACATTACTTCAAAAATAGAGTGAAGAAAAAGTGTTGTTTTACTTAAGATTTGGGAGTGCTGCTTTACTTAGAACTTGGCTCAGAGGTTAATTCAACTTCCAAGTACCATGAAATGAAATACTTAAGAAATTTCATCACTACTTGGTCAGTCTTGCTAGGACCCCTTTAAGAAACTTAAGAAGCCTATAACAAAAGGTCTGAGAGAAACAATGTTTCGTCATTGTTCAAAAAATAAAATCCCTTTTATCAGTATAATACTAGGAAAGTCATTATGTCTAACATGTTAATCTATGGTATTTGTCATCAACAAACAAGGAGATGGCTCACATGAAGAATTTTTGGGTTCAAAAGAAAAATCAATCAAATTTCATAGATGAAAACATGATAGAAAAGATTATTAAGTTTCATGAAGAAGACAATAACAGGCATTTGATGCCTGGAAAAAAGAGATTGTGTTTCTATGAAAGACAATGGTACTAAGGTTCAGAGACAAATGGGTTAGTACTATGGTATTTAAATGAACTATTCACTGAATTCAAAAAAGAAAATCCTGATATTAGAATTGGAAGATTAACATTTTACGAATTGAATCCACAATGCTGTATTGTAGCAGGGACATGAGGCCCCCATAATGTTTGTTTGTGTTGGTTTGTATCAGCAGAATGTAAAGTTGATGACAGGTGGGACCAATCTTCGAGTTGACTATTAAGACCTTTCGGTAGTTCTGATTTGCAATATTGATAGTTAAAATTGTGTGAACATCGGAATCATGCAGGCAACCAATTGCAAGTAACTGTTTAGTGCATTGACCTAGGTTTTGACACCTCTAAGAATGTCTTCATCAGAATGAAATTTTCAGAAACCATGTAAAAAAAATACATAGAAAATTAAGTATGACAAAAAATGTTGACCAAGGTGACAACTGTCATGATATAACAAGATTACTTACTTAAAGTTACATTATGGGAAGGTAATGGTCAGTGTGGTGTCACCGCCAGACACCACACTTGCTAGGTGGTAGCTTAAATCGGCCGCGGTCCATTTAGTACATGTCGGACCCGCGTGTCGCCACTGTGTAATCGCAGACCTAGCGCCACCACCAAGGCAGGTCTCTTGATACGAGAGAGCACTCGCCCCAGTTGTACGAGAACCTAGTTACCGACCAGATGTACGAAGCCTTTCTCTCTCATTAGCCGAGAGACAGAATAGCCATCAGCTAAGTTAATGGCTACGAACTAGCAAGGCCCCATTAGCCTTACAGTGATTGTAATTAAAGTCTCCTGTGTATCGTCATGATCGATGTACCACAATGATATTAAAGATAAGTATTAATCAAGCTACGTACTTTTATTCTTAACATTAATTACGTAGCCTGTTCCAGTACTTCACGCCCGTCTGCTTTAGTCTAGCGTGCATTTTCAGCCATCTCAACTTCACGGTGTCGGCCCAGCTACCGACACAACAGTCAGAGTTTAGAGCAGGTACATTAGTCAAAAAATCAAATAAAACATGTTCCATCCTTTGGCACGTATGCTTAGCTAGGAACATCATCAGATTGATTGACCCAGTAGCTTAATAGGTGCGACAAAAACAAGTTGCACCACTTCTTGGGTGTGGACAGGGACATGTGCCCATTTGAAACATTATAACAGAAATAACTGAAAAAAAGACAGTTAATTATAAAAATGAAATACAAAGGAGGAGAGTTTAATGTAGTTTTGAAAATACACAGCAAATGAAGTATAACTAACTGGCATCTATTAGGCTGTGCAGGAATTACTATTACGTGAAGGAAAGAATAATATAGAAAATTTATGCAAACAGCTGTTCAATTCAAAAAATACATGTATGAAGGTAAAGTTAGTGGTATGTATCAATGAGATTTGAAAAAAATGTTTTGTAACCTGAGGCAGGAAAATACAGTAACCATCTGCCAGGCACATAAATGTGATTTGCAGAGTATTCACGTAGATGTTGATGTAAAAACTAGAGGAATCAAAATTCTGTGAGTTGTGGATTAAAACCGTTGAAAAAAATTTCTGTTGAGTTATTGTAACTGTTCATTGAGGATGGGGCCATCATTCTCAGAAATGTGCTTGATAATATCCAGCTCTTAAAGTATGCCAAGCCTATGATGTTCCTTTTCTTTACATGAAATGGAAATTTCTTCAGTTCTTTTCAGTTTGAGACTGTAAATTAACAGATGATCAGTAAAAATTTAATTATGTATATTACTGACCCTTTTTCCTAATAAATATTCCTTGTACCTGACACTAAAAGATCTTTCAGCTTGTCCTATAGATAATAAATGGGACACACATTGGAAGCAAATAAATTGAAATCATAACTACTTGACAATTTCTTCTATATCATACACGAATTCTTGAATGGAAATAAAGCTATAAGTATAATATATGCATTTTGTGCCATTTATGGAAATGGGGTAGGTAATAAAAAAAACTCTTGATTCATGTGTGCATTTCTTACGCACTTGACACGTTTCAGATCATAACAGTTGCCGTGAGATAGATCAATTGGACATGTAACCAACTGACCAACCCTTTGGGCTTGAGATTGTGAATGAGATTTTTGTTGCAAGTTTTATTGTTAGTGGAAAAGGTAACTTTGTATCCACACTTCTTAATTAGTATATGATGAATTCTGTAGGAAATAGGGACTGCAAATGGAATCAAGAAGACATTTTTGCGCTCATCACTGTCAGAAACAGCACTGATTCCTAATGTGGTCACTTTAGCATCAGTTTTAACTTTGAAGACCTTGTCAGCTAACAAGGTATCAGCCATTATTAAGTGCAATAGTTGTTCTTGTATTCATCTCTTCATCAATATTGTCAGATGACAAAGTTACAGATACTGCACAATGAATGGCTGAATGAATACACACTTTTTTTTATGGAAATGAGGGTGCACTGAACTAGTGGGCACAATTTGATCTGTGTTAGTGGCTTTTCAATAATACCAAAAGAAAGTCTGTCATTGCCAGTGGCAATACTGAGGTCCAAGTAATTAAGCTTATGATTGTTATTTTGTAATTTGCAAGTGAAGCTGATTTCCTCATGCAGACTTAAAAATTTCAGACGAAAGCTGAATTCCTTCCCAGGAACCACTGTGTATGACCAAAATGTCATCCACATACCGAGAATGACATAATTCCCTGATCAACAGCTGAAAAATTATTGAAGAATCTCTCTTCCAGTAAATTAATAAAAATACTGGCCAAGATAACTGCCAGTGGGTTACTCATCACCAGTCTGTCAGGCTGATGGTGTAGTTTGCCACTGAAGAAAAAAATAGTTGTATATTACTACTATTTTTAGCAAGTGAATTAGGTCAGTGATTTGCTTTTCATAACAGTATGTAGGTTGGTTAGGTGACAAGGTCTTCAAAGTTATAACTGATGCTGAAGTGACCACATTAGGCATCAGTGCGGTTTCTGATAGTAACAAGTACCAAGATGTTTTCGCAATTCCATTTTCAGGCCCTATTTCTTATCAAATTTGTCATTTTCTACTTAAAAAGTATTAATGCAAAGTTATATTTTCCACTAACAATAACATGCAAAAATATCATTCACAATCTCAGTTCCACAGTTGCTTCTATACAAATTGAGAAGTGTATAAGATCACTTATGATACTTGTCCCACTCATTACATAGGACAAACTGGAAGACTTTAGTGTCAAGTACAAGGAACATTTATTGGAAAAAAGACACACAACATTTTCTTCAAATCTCATAGATATGTACTACTAAAGGTACCTTATGCAGATATTTCTTGGATTGTACATCTGTTTGTATAATTTTTCTATATTATTCTGTCCTTCATGTAATAATAATTTCTATGAAGCCTATGATGTCTTTTCAAAAATACACTAAGCTGTCTTCCTTTGTATTTTGTTTTTATAATTAACTGTTTTTTTTCTTTTTTCAATGATTTCTGTTATTGGTTCAAATGGGCACGTGTCACTGTCCTCGCCTGATACACAGTGCAACTTGTATAGTTTTTGTGGTAACAATGTAAGCCACTGGGTTGATCAGTCTGATGTTGTTCATAGCTAGGACCTTGTGCCAAAGGCTGTAACATGTTTTATTTGACTTTTAGACTGGAGCATATCTGCTCTAAACTCTGACCATTGCCTTCTCGCTATGTAATTTTATGTATGTAACCTTTAACCGACATGACAATTGTCATGACGTACAATGTTTTTTGTCATACTTAATTTTCCATGTATTTTATAGGGTTTCTCAAAATTTCATTCTGATGGAGACATTCTTAGAGGTGTTGAAACCTAGATCAGTGTACCAAACAGTTATTTGTAACCAGTTGGCTGTGTAGTTCAAACGATTCCAATGTTGAAACGTATATATGGTTACTTAGAAATAGCCATGTTCAAAACTGTAGTTAAAATTGTATGCTCATGGGAGTATGTCAAGACTATCCTGCCAAACAAGCTTTACTTTGCACATTTGAAGAATTGGAAGAAGTTGATTTGATCCCTGACAGTATAGAATACTAACAGTGGGTGACATGAGAGGGAATGGAAATGATGACAATTACAAAACCACAAGAAATGTTTTTTGAACTGCTGGTAGCTAACCTTGGAACCTGAAAATGCATAATGTTACTGCCAAAGCTCAGGTTAAATTAGTGAAAGACAAAAAGCAAACCTTGGCTGTTGATGAATATTTAGTTCCTGCCAACTTTTCTGACAACTATTCCTTTGTTAAAGATGAATTACAAGGATACCACTGAGACAAACAGGCCACAGTTCATCCAATTGTCTTCTGTTATAAGGATAATGATAAACTAATGGGTCACAGTTTTTGGTTCATAAGTGATTACTTTGAACGCAACACTACAGCAGTGCATGCTTTTCAACTGCAATCAACAAACTACATAAAACTGCACCATCCTTCCATAAACAAACTGATCTACTTCTCTGATGGTACCGCAAGCCAATACTAAAACAAAACAAAAATTTTGTCTCATCCATTCACATGAAGACTATGAACTTGATGGAGAGTGCCACTTTCCTTGCATCATGCCATGGGAAGAATGCTTGTGATGGTGTTGGAAGTACACCAAAGGGAGCTGTCACAATAGCTAGTCTGCTGCAGTCCTATGAGAACCAAATCTTTACACTACAAGAAATGTTTAAATTATGTAAAGAACAGGTAAAAGATTACTTATGCTTCTGTAAAATGTGAGGAAATGGAAGAATTCTATGTCAGTATCATGGAGGTAAGATTCGGCACTTGTCAGAAAACTAAAGGCACCCAATCTTTTCATTGTCTTATATCTCAGTTGCACAAGTTGCTCATGCATAAGTTTACATCAACATCCCTTGATAACGAATTTCATCAATATGGAAAATTTGCACCACTGACACTTCAGAATAATGCCATAGTGGCTGGTGTTTATAGTGAACAGTGGTGGATTGCTGAAGTTGATAGTAATAATTGTCAAAACAAAGATGTGCATGTTACATTTTACCATCCAGTAGGACGAAGGGTCTTGTCTAAAAAAGTTAAAAAGCATCAAGTCTGGATGTTTGTTAAAAATGTACTGAAGAAGCTGTCTCCTGTGGAATGTACAACTGCTACTGGGTTAAATTTTAACCTTATGGTCAAACTGGATGCAGAAATTTCTCTGTTCAGTGAACAATGTAATAATAACAAATAAGAAGAGAGCAAGATAATGTAATCAGTTAACTCATTTTAAAAAAGAAAAAGGTTATCATAGATATGTTTAAATTATGTGACTCAAACAATGGAATATACAGGATGGAGTGTAACAATATTATGAGCAGGACACACACACACACACACACACACACACACACACACACACACACACACACACACACACACACACACACAGTCTGAAAGAGAGAAATAAAAAGATTGGGTGTGGTGGTGGAATGGGGGCTGTGTAGTGCTGAAATGGGAACAGGAAAGGGGCTGGATGGGTGAGGACAGTGACTAATGAATGTTGAGGACAGGAGGGTTACGGGAATGTTGAATGTATTGCAGGGAAGGTTCCCACCTCTTCAGTTCAGGAAAGCTGGTGTTGGTTGGAGGATCCATAGGGCATAGACTGTGAGACAGTCATTGAAATTGAAGGATGTCATGTCTAGCTAAAAGCTATTATATGAGAGTCTTTGTTGTGCATATCTGCGACTGAGCGTCTCCGCTATATGGTGAGTAGCAACATTCGTTCGAATAATACTGCTCAAAATATGCGACTGATACACATTATCCATTAATCCAGATATTGCTGATATTAAGAAATGTATTTTCATATTGGTAATTTTTTGAAAACTTCCTATTGAATCTAACTTCAAATTTATAGTGAAGTGTGATTTCATAAAGGCCTATTAAGTTTCAAATCTTCAGCTTTTTTTCTAGTCCCCTAACAAAGATTCAGCTGGCCAAAGAATGAAAAAATTAAAGAACATTGCTTTTGTAAAGAAAATAGGTAATTTTTTCATGTAAATTTGTAACCATTGATACTGTATATAATGTCTCACACAGTGTAGGGCAATTGCACAAAGAATATTAAGGCTGAGAAATTACTATTGCTTTGGTAAAATACATTTCAAAAAATAGCGTTTTCTTTAATTTGTGACAATTAACTTTGAGCTATAAAAAATATATTAAGGAATACATTCAGTGAAGTAATCATGGTTTACATTTCTAGTCTACTGTGTGCTGAACCTGATGCTTCTTATTTGAAAGGACTGAGGCAACCGATTACCAAGTAATTTAAAAAACTGCAGATGCTTGTAAAGGCAAAAGAGTGCTTGTGGCTTGAGACAGAAATGGACACTAAATGATAACCAGTAAAATTTTTTAAAAAATCCTTTCGAGTCCATAAAATATGAGTGAATTCACCTAGTGAATATTAATTTTTTCTGAGACGGTCAAGCAGACACTGCTGGTCCACTTTGCATTAATTGACACTACAGGAATTTAATTCCCTCACGTCAAGTGATTTAAATGAAATGTAACTAAGCATCAAAGGTCAATCAAACATGGCGATTGGGTGCACAGATCACTTGCCTCTGGAGCTGTCATGGCAGAGCGCTTCAAAGTGAAATTGCAGAGTTTTGTGAAAAGTTTCCTGATCACCCTGTTGTAATGGGGGAGACTTCAACTTGTTAGCAATAGAATGGGAGAGTAATGCAACCAAAACTGGTGGCAGAATTGTGAAACATTTTGATTGTGTATGAATCCACAGTTTTGTGGTGATCTGTAGTAGTAAAATTCTCTCAGGCCTCAAGCTGCATAAAGTGATTTTGAAATCTGCAAGCTTTTGTCAGAGCAATCTGTGACCATTGTCAGGTAGCGACTGTCTTTCAGTTGCTGCTACTGTGATGTCACTGGCGCTCACTCCAGTGCTATAAAAGTCAATGATTTTGTTACACGTCTGCTTCAACCTTCTGATGGCCGGCTCCCAAGCCATGCTTAGCTGCAGGCCACCATCTTTATTAAAGGTGTTTTAACAAATTGCATCTGTTATGCACCTCTCCCAGAAACTATTAGTCTGTGTTATAACTAATATGTCTCTGAATGGAATAGTGTCTTTTCTAGAGCATGCTCTGCTGCTGCTGCTAATTTCTCAGAGTACGAAAGGCAAAAATCTCTTGTGTTCTACACAGCACTGTTTAATAGTATGCACACTCAGTCCAACACAAAACTGTCCACAATCACATGGTATTTACTTTGCATTCATCTTTCACAGGCCTCATGAACTGATAAATTTTAGCTGGCATCCTGAAGACTGAATTTTTTTAAATTTATTTTTTATGCCTATCTAGGAGCTGACTAATCTTTCCTGTTACTGAGCCACAGAACAACAAGAATGTAAGCTTCTTTGTGTCCTCCTCAGGGTCCATCTGCTTACATGTATTCGGTAAGATGGCTTGCAAAAGGTGGTGGTTGTTGCATCTGTTTTCCCTGAGCATTTTCTGTAAGTGGCTCACTTCTTTTGGGTGATTTTCAGCATCAGAGACAGCTTTTGCTCAATACATTGAGGGTCTCAGAACAGCAGGTTTCTGTGGTGGATGGTGATAACTATTAGCATGCAGATGTTGGCCTGTTTGGATGGATTTCTGGTAAAAATTGTGGCTGAGAGACCTAGTTGCTGTACAATGGACAAAGATGTCAAGGAGCACCAAGGCACCATTTGTCTACCTCCATGGTGAACTCAATGTTGTCAGGAATATTGTTGATGTGGTCCAAGAATTCTCCCAGCTTTTCACTTCTATGAGATAAGACAGTGAACATGTCTACTTTCTTGGGATAGTTTACATCTGTCTTCAAGAATCTTCCAATTCAGTCCCTTCAATATTTCTGCAACACTCTCTTATAGATTAAACAAACCTTTCAAAGTCTGTGCTGCCCTTCTCTTTATACATTCAATATCCTGTTAGTCCTATTTGGTACGGGTCCCACGCACTTCAGAAATATTCTAGGATGTGTCACACTAGTGGTTTGTAAGCAATCTTCTTTGTAGACTGATTGCAGTTCCCCGGTATTCTACCAATAAACTCGTGTCTACCATCTGCTTTACTCATGAGCATATGTGAGTATTCCATTTAGTGTCCCTACAGAGTGTTACACCCAGGTATTTGTATGAGTTCGCTGATTCCAACAGTGACTCACTGATATTATAGTTGTAGGATACAATGGATTTTACATTTTGTGAAGTGCACAACTTTACATTTCTGAACATGTAAAACAAGTTGTCAATCTTTGTATGACATTAAAATCTCATCAAGACTTGACTGAATATTTATGCACCTTCTTTCAGATAGTACTTCATAACAGATACCTACATCATCTGCAAAAATGCCTGATTTTACATAAAGGTTGACTGCAAGGTCATTGATACACAACATGAATGGCAACACACTTCCCTAGGATATACCAAAAATTACTTTTACATCTAATGATGACTTTCCATCTGAGATAACACGCTGTGTCCTCCCTACCTCAAAGTCCTCAATCCAGTCACAAATTTCACTCTATGCCCCTTACTATTGAACTTTTGACAATAAGCATCGATATGGTACTGAGTTGAATGCTTTTCAGAAACTGAGAAATACTGTATCTAGCTGATCACCTTGATCCAATTCTTTCAGTAGGCCATGTCCGCAAAATGCAACTCGGGTTTCACACGATCGATGTTTTTGGAATTCGTGGTGGTTGGCATTGAGGAGGTCACTCTGTTCAAGATACATCATTACATTTGAGCTCAGAATATATTATATGATTCTATAACAAATTGATGTTGAAAATATTGGTTGGTAGTTTTGTGGATTGCTTCTATTGCCCTTCTTGTAGTAGGTGGGTGTGACCTGTGCATTTTTCAAGAACTGGGCATGTTTCTCAATGCCACTGGTGCTAATACTTTTTTTGTAAAGGAGCATTTGAAAATGGGGTTATGCATTCAGCTTTTGCTTTGTTATCCTCAATTTCAGCTCCCACATCATTTGCTACAGACATCCACACTACCTTTGGTGCCACTAACAGCCTTTACATACGAACAGGATTTCTTCACATTCTGTGAAAGATCATTTGACTATATTCTGCTTCAGTAGTCATTGGAGGCATTATGCATTGCTCTCTTGACAGCCAAACGTATTTCATCCAGCATCTATCTACAGCCCTGCACTAGGTTTTACTCCTTTTATGTAGTAATCTATTTCTTTGGACATTTCATTACAGTGAATGTGTACGATGGAGGTTCCCTCCCATTATGGACCCTTCTACTGGGAACATATCTATCCAGTATGTGGTCAACTATTGTTTTAAACTTGAGCCAGAGTTCCTCCACATGCTACTGCCCTATACTGAAAGTTTCAAGTTCCTCATTGATATGACACTACTGATATTTATCTGGTTTACTGAACATGTACATATTTCTGTTTTAGTTGTGCTTTTCACTTGGGCAATCATTGTTGCCACAACCACATTATGGTCACTGATAACAGCTATGTTGTGAACATCCTCAAAGAGGCTAGATCTATTTGTTGCCGTTAGATCCAACATGTTTCCATTATGAGTGGTGTTCCTGTCTATCTGTTCTAGGTAGTTTTCAGGAAAGGCATCTAGTACTGTTTCACATGATGTCTTATCATGCCCACCACTAACAAAACTGCAGTTGTCCGTATGGACTGTTGGGTGATTAAAGTCTTCGCTGATGATTACAGTAAGTTTGAGGAACTTACAAGGTGTACAACTTTACTGCCGCCGTTTGCCGATATGTGGTGACAGTGGTAAGCAGGGGTCAAAAGAAACAAATTGCAGACCTCAGGCAGTTAGCTTGGACCTCGGTCAACATAACCTCATTCAAACATTAGTCAATTTGTGTCTACATCAGAAAGTTGTTCTCGATTGAAAGTGTCAGATTATGAGCATAATTCTCGTAATTCGCGGGAGGTGTCATGGTTTTGTTTCAATATGAATGCTCTCAAGTACATATGGTAAAGACGCTATTAGTGAAAGAACATGTCAAGAGTGGTTTCGATACTTCAAGAATGGTGATTTTTAACGTTGAAGACCAGCATAGTGGTGGAAGAGAGAGTGTATTCAAAGATGCAGAATTGGAGACGTTACTGAGTGAAGACTCATGTCAAACTGAAGAAGAATTGTCATGATTAGTGGGAGTGACACAGCAGGCCATTTCAAAATGTCTCAAGGTTATGGGCACGATTCAGAAAAAAGGAACTTGGGTCCCGTGTGAGCTGAAACAGACGCGTCAAAGGGATTTCTGAGTCAGATTGTGACCGGGGACAAAAAATGGGTTCATTATGATAGCCCTAAATGCAAAAAATTATGGGGATATCCTAGCCATGCATTTAGTGGGACCAACTCGACATCGTGTACCTTTAGGTGTTAAAACCGAGTGAAACAATCACAGGTGCTCATTATCAAATGCAATTAATGCATCTCAGCAGAGCATTAAAAGACAAATGGCCACAATACAGTGAGAGTAACAATAAAGTGATTTTGCAGCATGACAACGCTTGACCCCACTTAGCAAAAGAGCTCAAAACATACTTGGAAACGTTAAAGTGGGAAGTCTTACCCCACCCGCCGTATTCTCGAGACATTGCTCCCTCTGAATATCACCTGTTTAGGTCAATGGCACATGGCCTGGCTGACGGACACTTCCAATCTCGTGAAGAAGTCACAAATTGGATCGATTTGTGGATCACTTCAAAAGATAAACGATGTTTTTTATGCAGGATTTGTGCACTGCCCAAAAGATGGGAGAAAGTAGTTGCCAGCGATGGAAAATTCTTTGGATGATACATATGTAACCAATTTGTTTCATTAAAGCCGCAGATGTCAGGAAAAGGAACAGCAGAAGCAAAGTTGTACACCTTGTGCATACAAGCAAACTGTGGTTTTCTCTTATGTTTTGAGTTACATCAGGAGATGAGACTGGAGGTCAATAGGAGGACCCAGTTTCCATTATATGCACAACCCTGGTAAGGAATCTTACCCAAACAATCTCACATGCATCTTCAATTTCTATCTCAGTGGATATGAGTTTGTCTATTTCAACAAATGCACAACCTCCATTTCCCAGTTGCCTGTCCTTTCAATATACACTTAAGTTTTCCCCAAGAAATCTCACTATTATAAATTTCAGGTTTCTACCAGTTTTCTGTACCTAGAATTATGCGAGCTTCACTGCTTTTTATGACTGCTTCAAACTCTGGTACACTGTTATGAACATTTCATCAGTTTATAATTAGGATTTTAATACTCTTGGCTGTGGGAGGCATTTTTTTCAATCTTACACTGATACTTCTGGGTTTCCTGCTGCTACTTTTATCTCTATTGGATGGAGACTCATGTAATCTAAAAAAGCTTTTTGTGCACCACCACATGCAGGTACCTGAGTAGCAGCCTCTGATGTGTAGTGCACAACTGACTCATTTAGGGGGACCGTACAGTTCTAAAACCTATGTCACAAGTCCAGGAAGTCACAGCCTAGCTTGTCACGGAGCTTAGAAAGTCTCTGGTTCAGTCCTTCCACTCTATTCACAACCAAAGGGTCACAATCCATTCTGGGGGGCAATGCTGCAAGTTTTGAGCCTCATTGGAACTCCGTGCACAAGGCTGGTCTTCTCAGCCTTCTCTGCCAGGCACGGGAATGACCCAAGTACGAACTATGGAACAAATAACACGTGTTGTCTGGGCTCAAAGTGTGCCATGATCTGCAGTCGATTGCACCCTGCTCCCTCAGTGACTGCTCCCTCAGTGACTGCTCCCTCAGTGACTGCTCCCTCAGTGACTGCTGGAATAGCCTCTTCAACATACTGAATGAGGCCCCCAGGCACACTCACTGCGTGCATGTGGTACCTTTACCTGTCCCTCGTGGCCATTTCCCCGGGGAAAATACACAAAATGAGATTGCTATTAAAGCAACACAAAAACCTGTGGCAAAAATTACTAGTTTCCTAAAACATTTTGAGGTTATTTGGGAACTCAAATAGTGTTAGTTACTACTGATGGATGCAGATAATATATAGGGCTACTCCTCTTGAAGGGAAAACTATACATATGTAACACAATATGTTAGTTAAAAATACCTGCTACAGTAACTAAATCACAAATGCTAATTTACTACATATTGCTCATGGATTATGCAAAGGACAATGATAGCTTCTGAAAATTCTCAAAAGTGCACATTTATCTGTGTTGATAAGCAACAAAATTAAGGGGTGATGTATTTTTGGCTGAACTGTGAACTGTAAACACTGATTCTCTACGAAATAAATATCACATCCAAAACACTCGTAAGGGTAACTTATGAAAAAATAGTTTTCAAGAATCCAAAACTTCTCAGAAATAAACTGTTTCTCATGTAATTGTACAATAAAATTGGCGAACAGTTGTTTCCAATGATGATAGACTGACTGACTTCTCAAAAGCTTTAGAAGATCACAATTAAGTTTAACTCTATAACTGACAATAACAGTACTGGTGTATTGTGGCGATTGCGAATGTTCAAAATTTCACAATATATCACAGATGTAATGACAAAAACAACTAGACTTTGCAGGATCTGGGTTCAAGGCAATGTCTACATCTACATTCGTACTCCGCAAGCCACCCAACGGTGTGTGGCGGAGGGCACTTTACGTGCCACTGTCATTACCTCCCTTTTCTGTTCCAGTCATGTATAGTTCACGGGAAGAACGACTGTCGGAAAGCCTCTGTGCGCACTAGAATCTCTCTAATTTTACATTCGTGATCTCCTCGAGAGGTATAAGTAGGGGGAAGCAATATATTCGATACCTCATCCAGAAACGCACCCTCTCGAAACCTGGCGAGCAACCAACACCGCGATGCAGGGCACCTCTCTTGCAGAGTCTGCCATTTCAGTTTGCTAAACATCTCTGTAACACTATCACGCTTACCAAATAACCCTGTGACGAAAAGCGCCGCTCTTCTTTGGATCTTCTCTATCTCCTCCGTCAACCAGATCCGGTACGGATCCCACTATCTATCTATCTATCTATCTATCTATCTATCTATCTATCTATCTATCTATCTATCTATCTATCTATCTATCTATCTATCTATCTATCTATCTATCTATCTATCTATCTATCTATCTATCTATCTATCTATCTATCTATCTATCTATCTATATATATATATATATATATATATATATATATATAGTGAAAAGCAATGGTCCCATAACACTCCCCTGTGGCATGCCAGAGGTTACTGTAACATCTGTAGACATCTCTCCATTGATAACAACATGCTGTGTTCTGTTTGCTAAAAACTCTTCAATCCAGCCCCACAGCTGGTCTGATATTCCGTAGGCTCTTACTTTGATACGGTTCTGCACTGTCGCCTGATAAACGCCTTCCAGAAGTCGAGGAAAATAGCATCTACCTGGGAGCCTGTATCTAATATTTTCTTGGTCTCGTGAACAAATAAAGCGAGTTGCGTCTCACACGATTGCTGTTTCCGGAATCCGTGTTTATTCCTTCAGAGTAGATTCTGGGTTTCCAAAACCAACATGATACGTGAGCAAAAAACATGTTCTAAAATTCTACAACAGATCGGTGTCAGAGATACAGGTATATAGTTTTGCGCATCTGCTTGATGTCCCTTCTTGAAGACTGGGACTACCTGTGTTCTTTTCCAATCATTTGGAGCCCTCTGTTCCTCTAGAGACTTGCGGTACACGGCTGTTAGAAGGGGGGCAAGTTCTTTCGCATACTCTGTGTAGAGTCGAATTTGTATTGCGTCAGGTCCAGTGGACTTTCCTCTGTTGAATGATTCCAGTTGCTTTTCTATTCCTTGGACACTTATTTCGATGTCAGCCATTTCTTCGTTGGTGCGAGGATTTAGAGAAGGAACTGCAGTGCGGTCTTCCTCTGTGAAACAGCTATGGAAAAAGGTGTTTAGTATTTCAGCGTTACGCGTGTCATCCTCTGTTTCAATGCCATCATCATCTTGAGTGTCTGGATATGCTGTTTCGAGCCACCTTACTGATTTGACGTAATACCAGAACTTTCTAGGATTTTCTGCCAAGTCGGTACATAGAATTTTACTTTCGAATTCACTGAACGCTTCATGCATAGGCCTCCTTACGCTAACTTTGACATTATTTAGCTTCTGTTTGAGAGGTTTTGGCTGTGTTTAAACTTGCAGTGAAGCTCTTTGCTTTCGCAGTAGTTTCCTAACTTTGTTGTTGTTCCACGGTGGGTTTTTCCCGTCCCTCAAAGTTTTACTTGGCACATACCTGTCTAAAATGCATTTTACGATTGCCTTGAACTTTTTCCATAAACACTCAACACTGTCAGTGTTGGAACAAATTTTCGTTTTCATCTGTTAGGTAGTCTGAAATCTGCCTTCTATTACTCTTGCTAAACAGATAAACCTTCCCTTTTTTATATTCCTATTAACTTCCATATTCAGGGATGCTGCAACGGCCTTGTGATCACCGATTCCCTGTTCTGCACTTAAAGAGTCGAAAAGTTCGGGTCTGTTTGTTATCAGTAGATCCTAGATTTTATCTCCACGAGTTGGTTCTCTGTTTAATTGCTCGAGGTAATTTTCGGATAGTGCACTAAGTATAATGTCAGTCAATGCTCTGTCCCTACCACCTGTCCTAAACATCTGAGTGTCCCAGTCTGTATCTGGTAAATTGAGGTGTATATGCCACATAAATTAATAAGTGATGGTACTGATCCCACATGGTACACAAAACGGGTCAGATTGCTGTTGCAGAAGCAACAAAAGAAACGTGCCAAATTTAAAAGAAAACAAAATCCCCAAAATTGGCAAAATTTTGCCTAAGTTCGAAATACAGCATGTACTTCAATGTGAGATACTTTTCATAATTTCCACAACAAAACTGTCTCATAATCTGGCACAAAACCCAAAGAGAATCTTGTTGCACACAAAGCATACCAGTGGCAAGACGCACTGTGCGATAACAGTAGTCAATTGATGACAGTACCACTGAAGCAGAGTTATTAAACACAGTTTTCCAAAAGTCCTTCACCAAAGAAGATGAAGTAAATATTCTTGTATTCCAATCCACAACAATTGCCAAGATGAGAAACATAGAAGTAAATATACTTGGTCTAGCAAAGCAGCTTAAATCACTTAATAAAGGCAAGGGTGTAACAGTTTTACAGGGAAACACAGGCATTAATACAGTAAGCTGGTTGTTAAGGATGTGGGTTGCAGTAGTTATTCAGGCATTAAGAGCTTATAACTACTACCACTGTTATACTTTAACTAAAGATCATGCTGACCAGGGAACTCTCCATTGCACATCCTTCAGATTTAGTTTTAAGAGGGCCCAGTTCATTGCCTGTCAAGAACTGAACACAGATCGATGGTGATGTTGTTGGACTGCAACACGGGTCAACTGTGTTCAAATTTGTGTCTGTGTTACAGTTTAATGGGACCTATAATGAAAGCTGATACTGCACAATTACTGTATTAGCAACCAAAAGGAAGTGACTTTTGAATGGGAACCACAAACATTTGATGACAAGGCAACAACTCAACTGAATTCTCCATCAGAAAACACATCTGGTATGTTATAATGGGAACACAGGTGACATCTGTATATAAGAGGTGTAAAAGAGGTGTAAAAGAGCAGACTCACAAAATTACAGGCTAATATCCTTGACATCAGTTTGTTGCAGAATCCTTCAACATATTCACAGTTTGAATACAATAAATTTTCTTGAGCGGGAAAAGCTTCTGTCCACAAATCAAAATATTTTTAGAAAGCCCCACTCATGTGAAACTGGCTTGCCCTTTCCTCCCATAATATCCTGTGAATTAAGGATGAAAGGCAATAGGCAGATTCCATATTCCTACGTTTCCATAAAGCATTTGACACAGTGCCACACTGCCAGCTATTAATGAAGCTACAAGCATACAGAATAGGTCCTCAGGTACACGAGTGGCTCGGTGACTTAAGTAACAGAACTCGGTATATTGTCTTTGACAGCAAGTGATCGTCAGAGATGAGGGTATCTTCAGGAGTGTCTGGGAGGGGAGGGGATGTAATGGAACCACTTATTTTCTGTATACATAAATGATCTGGCAAATAAAGTAAGCAGCAGTCTGCAGCTGTTTGCTGACGATGCTGAGGTGCACGGGAAGGTGTCGGTGTTGAGTGACTGTAGGAGGATACAAGATGGCTTCGAAAATATTTCCGGTTGGTATGATGAATGGCAGGTAGCTAGAAATGTAGAAACATGTAAGTTACTGCTGATGAGTAAGAAAAACAAAGCCATAATGTTTGACTGCAGGATTAGTGGTGGGCTGCTTGACACAGTTCATTGATTAAATATCTAGCTGTAATGTTGCAAAGCCATGTGATACAGAATGAGCGCCTAAGGACTGTAGTAGGGAAGACGAACGGTCAATTTTAGTTTATTAGGAGAAATTTAGGAAAGTGTGGTTCATCTCTAAATGAGACTGCACGTAGGACACTAGCACAACCCACTGTCGAGTACTGTTAGAATGCTCGGGATTTGCACCAGGTCAGGTGAAAGGCATTGAAACAGTTGAGAGGCGAGCCTTTAGATTTGTTACCGGTAGGTTCAAACAGAGTTGCAGATATTGTCAATATGCTTTCAGAACTCGATTGGGAAAATGTGGAGAGAATATTATCTTTTCGATCAGCAATATCGAGAAAATTCAGGGAACTGGCATTTAAGGCTGACAACAGAGCAATTATACTGTCACCAACATGTATTTTTCATAAGAAGAATGAAGATTGGACGAGAGAGATTGGAGCTCCTACAGGGGCATATAGACTTGTTTTTTCCTCGCTGTATTTGCGAGTGGAACAGAAAAGGAAATGATTATTAGTGGCACAGTGGAAACCTTCGCCATGTACCGTGCAGTGGTTTGCAGTGTATTTATATAGATACAGGTGAAGAAGAGGCTTGTACGTGATGGACTATGTTGAGATCTGTATCAGACCAGTCTTTGGACGGAAGATAACAACTGACACTGACATATCTACATTTGTTGTGTGCTTTGTTTCCCAGCTTCTGCTCTTCTAACTGTTGAATGTTACATAGCTGTATTAGTGGGTACACAGTCTCTTAATGAATTGGATATTACATTGTCCTGCCTGATTTGCTTGTGAAGACTGTCTATCTTGTATTTCCTACGAAAAGTTTCTAAATGATTTATCACATTTTCCTAACACCACCATCTTTTCCTATTTCCCATCCTCTTAGGTTGTGAAACAGACACTAAAACTACTGTGCAATGAAGAGCCAAAGAAACTGGCACATCTACCCAATGTCGTGTAGGGCCCCCATGAGCATGCAGAAGGGCCCCAACATGATGTGACATGGACTAGACTAATGTGTAACTGACACCATGAATACTGCAGGGCTGTCCACGAATCTGTAAGAGTGAGAGGGGGTGGAGCTCTCTTATGAACAGTACGTTGCAATGCATCCCAGATATGTTCAATAATGTTTGTGTCTTGGGAGTTTGGTGTACAGTGGAAGTGTTTAAACTCAGAAGAGTGTTCCTGGAGCCGCTCTAGCAAATCTGGATGTGTGGGTTGTCACATTGTCCTGCTGGAATTGTCCAAGTCTGTCGGAATGCACAGTGGACACGAATGGATGCAGGTGATCAGACAGGATGCTTATGTGTGTGTCACCTATCAGTCGTTTCTAGACATGTTAGGGTACCGTATCGCTCCAACTGCATGTGCCCCACACCATTACAGACCCTTCACCCTGCTAACATGCAGGGTCCGTGGATTCATAAGGTTGTCTCCATACCTGTACACCTCCTTTCACTCAATACAATTTGAAATGAAACTCGTCTGACCAGGCTACAGTCCAATGTCACTGTTGATGGGCCCAGGTGAGGCACAGAGCTTTGTGTTGTGCAGTTGTCGAGGGTAAACGAGTGGGCCTGTCTCTGAATCCGATATCTATGATGATTCGTTGAATGGCTCGCACAGTGACACTTGTTAATGGCCTAACATTGAAATCTGCAGCAATTTGCAGAAGCGTTGCACTCTGTCATGTTGAATGATTCTATTCAGTCACTGTCGGTACCTTTCCTGTAGGATCCTTTTCCATTTGATGTTTTACTGGATTCCTGATATTCACAGTACACTCAAACAGTGGTGCAGGAAAATCCCCACTTCGTTGCTACCTCGGAGATGCTGTGTCCCATCGCTCGTGTGCTGACTATAACAGCACATTCAAACTCGCTTAAATCTTTGTGACCTGCCATTGTAGCAGCAGTAACCGATCGAACAACTGTGCCAGACACTTGTTGTCTCAAATAGGTGTTGCCGACCACAGCACCATGTTCTGCTTGTTTACATATGTCTGTATTTGAATACACATGCCTATACTACTTTCTTTGGTGCTCCTGTGTATGTTGTATGTAACTATTGAGGGTTACTATATATCTATATATATAGCCCATGAGCACACATTTATTAGGTTTTTGCTGTAATTTGAACCCAAATTTATGACATCTGATTTTGTTTGAACTGGTATTTAAAACTAATTAAGATGAAAAATTGTTATTATCCCTTAAGAAATGTATATATTAAACATCATATAGTGTGTCCAATATATTTTAGGGAAAAAAAATTTTCTATTACTTTTCAAGGAATCTTGTTTGTTACAAAGTGGTTTCCCACATCTGTTTAACACACTTTCTTCTTTGGCTATTTTCTGCTTCTACCCTCAAGACAAAAAAAAAATTAATTATTAATGATATTCTTGATTAAACAGGCTGCTGAACGTTTGGAAGTCAAAGGCTTACCGGAGAACTAAAGGCTGCAAGAGGCATCCCCAGGTTCGGGGTCTGGCTCCACAGGTAATTCAGTCCTTGCAGCTATGGAAAGTGTACTGTAAAAGTTAAAATTTCGGTACTTCTGCTACAGAATACTGTTTGCACCTTACAGTGGGCTCATTTCCTCTTGGTGTATTTTGTACTGTGACATTGATTAACTATAGTTTTTTTTCTGTTTTTTTAAAAAAATACATTTAAACTTTTTTCTGAAGTATAGGATGTTAAGCTCCTACCAACCTTCCTTGCCATTTTTAGTGAAATTTGATGGTAATCCCAGTGTTGTAAGAATTCAACGCTACCACCAATACAGTATTGCAACTGGGTATTTATTTTTAACCACACACAATTTTAATTGCAGATCCTTGAGTCTTAATTTTTCATGGCAGCTAATCTATTTTTATAAATGTTGCCTACAATGTCGTTGGCTTTGTCATACCTCTGAATTCTCAACTGTAAATTGACACTCCTTTGTAAACGTGCTTATGTAATAATTCAACTGTAAGGAATTTATTAGGTCAGTGAAATTTAATGCAATTTTGTCATATGATGACATGGAGACTGTGGCTGTTGTTTGAAGACAAACGTTGATGGTGTTAAGACAGCAACCAGCCACAAATTTACTTTCAGTTCCTTTATTCAAAGGGCACCGTTACTGGTTTCGAATCATTGTGATTAATCCTCAGATCGTTTACACACTTTCTTTATGACATGTGTGTTTTTTAGAGATTAATTTTCCTAAATTTAAATAATACATAATTATAAACATGCCACACACAGACAGTTGCGTTACAGATTTTATTGCACGTAAGCCACCGGCACGTAAGCCACCGGCACGTAAGCCACCGGCACGTAAGCCACCGGCACGTAAGCCACCGGCACGTAAGCCACCGGCACGTAAGCCACCGGCACGTAAGCCACCGGCACGTAAGCCACCGGCACGTAAGCCACCGGCACGTAAGCCACCGGCACGTAAGCCACCGGCACGTAAGCCACCGGCACGTAAGCCACCGGCACGTAAGCCACCGGCACGTAAGCCACCGGCACGTAAGCCACCGGCACGTAAGCCACCGGCACGTAAGCCACCGGCACGTAAGCCACCGGCACGTAAGCCACCGGCACGTAAGCCACCGGCACGTAAGCCACCGGCACGTAAGCCACCGGCACGTAAGCCACCGGCACGTAAGCCACCGGCACGTAAGCCACCGGCACGTAAGCCACCGGCACGTAAGCCACCGGCACGTAAGCCACCGGCACGTAAGCCACCGGCACGTAAGCCACCGGCACGTAAGCCACCGGCACGTAAGCCACCGGCACGTAAGCCACCGGCACGTAAGCCACCGGCACGTAAGCCACCGGCACGTAAGCCACCGGCACGTAAGCCACCGGCACGTAAGCCACCGGCACGTAAGCCACCGGCACGTAAGCCACCGGCACGTAAGCCACCGGCACGTAAGCCACCGGCACGTAAGCCACCGGCACGTAAGCCACCGGCACGTAAGCCACCGGCACGTAAGCCACCGGCACGTAAGCCACCGGCACGTAAGCCACCGGCACGTAAGCCACCGGCACGTAAGCCACCGGCACGTAAGCCACCGGCACGTAAGCCACCGGCACGTAAGCCACCGGCACGTAAGCCACCGGCACGTAAGCCACCGGCACGTAAGCCACCGGCACGTAAGCCACCGGCACGTAAGCCACCTGCACGTAAGCCACCTGCACGTAAGCCACCTGCACGTAAGCCACCTGCACGTAAGCCACCTGCACGTAAGCCACCTGCACGTAAGCCACCTGCACGTAAGCCACCTGCACGTAAGCCACCTGCACGTAAGCCACCTGCACGTAAGCCACCTGCACGTAAGCCACCTGCACGTAAGCCACCTGCACGTAAGCCACCTGCACGTAAGCCACCTGCACGTAAGCCACCTGCACGTAAGCCACCTGCACGTAAGCCACCTGCACGTAAGCCACCTGCACGTAAGCCACCTGCACGTAAGCCACCTGCACGTAAGCCACCTGCACGTAAGCCACCTGCACGTAAGCCACCTGCACGTAAGCCACCTGCACGTAAGCCACCTGCACGTAAGCCACCTGCACGTAAGCCACCTGCACGTAAGCCACCTGCACGTAAGCCACCTGCACGTAAGCCACCTGCACGTAAGCCACCTGCACGTAAGCCACCTGCACGTAAGCCACCTGCACGTAAGCCACCTGCACGTAAGCCACCTGCACGTAAGCCACCTGCACGTAAGCCACCTGCACGTAAGCCACCTGCACGTAAGCCACCTGCACGTAAGCCACCTGCACGTAAGCCACCTGCACGTAAGCCACCTGCACGTAAGCCACCTGCACGTAAGCCACCTGCACGTAAGCCACCTGCACGTAAGCCACCTGCACGTAAGCCACCTGCACGTAAGCCACCTGCACGTAAGCCACCTGCACGTAAGCCACCTGCACGTAAGCCACCTGCACGTAAGCCACCTGCACGTAAGCCACCTGCACGTAAGCCACCTGCACGTAAGCCACCTGCACGTAAGCCACCTGCACGTAAGCCACCTGCACGTAAGTCACATGCACGTAAGTCACATGCAACGAAAATCTGTAACGCAACTGTGTGTGTGGCTTGTTTATAATTATGTATTATTTATATTTTAGGAAAATTAATCTAAAAAACACACAACATGTCATAAAGGAAATGTGTTAACCATCTGAGGATGAATCAATAATTTTAAACCGGTAATGGTGCCCTTTGAATAAAGGAACTGAAAGTAAAATTGTGGCTGGTTGTTGTCCTAACACCATAAACAATAGTGATCTTTAAATTTAATTTAGCATACTCAGTGAACACTGCATTTATGATAAAAACAGGGAACATTTGCGGTGCAGGCTCTTGACTGGGCTATTGGTCTAGCTGCAGGTAGAGTACAGTATTTTTTGCTGTGGCTCTAGGAGGCGGAGAGTGGTGAGATATTCGCCCCAGTAAAGATCCTGAATACTTTATTGACAGCAGGCTATGTGGCCCTGGCACTGTCCTGGAGGGATCACAAGAAGGAAAAATTTCTGCCCCTTTATGGGACTGAGCCTGGGTCCTCCAGTGTTTGTCTATCCTTTCATTATGACTGACACCTGAATTTGAGCTCATATTCTGATTACATTGCATGATGAACATCAGTCTGTCATATCTTGCTGGACTCGTAAAAATGTTTACTTTTATTTTATATATGAATGTGACACTTTAGTTGAAGAGAGAACAATATATGCAGTAATATTTAAGGGAAGGCATGATTTTTCATGCATTTTTTGTGAGTGTCAGGTTTGAGGACTCAAATCAGGCTGTAATTAGGAGAGAAAATTTTCTTGTTTGTAGTTTAAAGATACACTCATTCTCTATTCACAGGTGAACTTTCATCACTTTCCATATAGCTATTTTGTAGTAATTGTGGTTGATGTAAATTACCAAAGTTTATTAAATGCTGATGCATATCAGCAACACACAAAGTGTAAATGCAAGCTCTGTTACCTTTCATGGCCGTTATATTTTTTATGCCTATTAATCTACATAAAATGCTAGTATCACATCTTTAATTCGTTTGCTGGTTTGTCTTATGTGGTGCATGTTTGCTTGTGCTATGTTGCCAGACAGAACAGTATTTTCAATTCTTTGTTCATTGTTGCAATGTTTACATTGGGGCTTCCTATCAGAAGGGGAACAATCTTGCTCCCATTTGTTGTTGTGTACTTGTGTGAGGCAATCATCATAACATAGTTGCCTTGCACTCATGTGAAAATGTGTATCTTTTACATAGTTGTGGAAAGTGTGTGATGATCTGTGTGCATACTTACTTAGAAGCATAAAAAGAACAATGCATGGGCAGTTCCATGTCACTGCCAGTGTGCAGAACCTGTGAATGTCATGGTGTTATGGAAGTAGATGACTTTAAATGCAGTGATAGATGACTTTAAATGTGAACATTTTAGGTTAAGCTTTACCATAACTGTTATTGACATTAAATGAAAGAACAAGTTTATTGTTACCAGTCACTATGCATCTCCATGACCTGTGTCAAAGGTTTAAACCACTGTCGTCAGGTGGATTTACATTTGTGTATGTGTGTTGTGTTATTTTTTTGGAGGGACTTGTGGCACTGTTTCCAGTGGTCACAGGTTCTTTTCACTGTCATAATGCATCACGTGTGTACTTTCGTATCTTGTAGACGAAAAAAGAAAGTGGATGAAGCGTATTTCGAGGTAATAGAGGAAAACTGCATGTCTTATATGGTCAAAAAGGAGTTCTGGCAGGCAACAGAAGTTTGCATTGGAAAGTTTACAGGAGGAGTCATAAGAAGGGAAAGCCACAACTTCTAAGTGGAGAAATGATTTCCAACGTTAGCATCTGTACCGGAAAAGTTGAAAACAGAAGTGGACAGTTTTCATTAAATGAGTGAAACAAGCCTTTAATGTGCTAATCTAAAATTGGGCTTCAGATACAAGTAGTTCAAAAAATACCTGTGCTGATGGAAAATAACAGAGTAGCGGGGAAAGGAGAATAGTTCTTGTGGGAAATAAGACACTTGTGAAGCACTGGGTGGACTATTTATTACACTGATGGGAGTTTGTGTGGTGTAAGTCATTCCAGAAAATTAGGATGGTAGAAACAAAAAACAATTTGTCAGAAAACATAAATGATAATTGCAGAGAAAGTGTAAATGAGTGGAATGGCTGGAAAGGAGGAATTCAAAGCACTTTTTGGTTCTTGAGTTCTAGAAAAAGGATTATGATGATGGATTTGACCGAAATGTTGAATTGTGTTTTATTGGGCATAAAGGAGGTGCAGAGTATCTTTTAGAATGAATTCCAGGCACTATGAAGAGTGGTTTATTAGCATTTGAAAAATTACCTAACAAGGTCAGAAGTTCTTTTAAATCAAGCTCTATATCACATGATAAATCCAGCACCACAAAGGATTCCGCCATTGAACGAATGGAAAGCAATAATGCAGACCTTCCGTATAATGCGACATTGTAAGAAGAATTTACTAAAGCTGTCCTACTGGGACACAAGTGACTGTGGTTCAGCTCACAAGAATAGATTTTGGAATATCTATTGTGGTCAGTGGTCAAGAAAATTAAACATCTGTGATTGCCAATGGTACACTGAAAATTTGGCACCATTGAATTTACTTGGACATTTGACAAGAACATGATAGGAAAGGAAGACAAGAATTTTAAGATAACTGATGCTTTACACTTGCTGTGCTTTGGAGAGTGTTCCCAGACTGTTTGGAGGAATTCAGTGAGTTGTGTACACAAACTTCAAAATATTTGTGCACAAAAGTCCCACTGTATTGAAATAGAAATAGAACTGCTGCTGAGGTAAGTAGGCAGCTGCAATAGCAGCAGCAGTGAAACTGATTAAGATAGGTTGGCCATTATTCATCATTATTTCTTGCAATATGTATCCATCTGATAATTTCATTGTTCATATATTGACAGCTGGTTGTATGTCAAGCATTCACATGCTGTTTAACATATTATTGCCCTCTGCTCACAACAACTGAATGCACAATGCTGTGTGGAAATGAGACTACGGAGCTTGCATTCTTTCCGGTGAAAATGTGCTTACCTTGCATTACGACAGTCGTAGTGTGCTGATTTGACAACTGTGCTCTCGAAGCCTCACATATATTGCAGCTGCTAATGCAATTACTTTACAAACTCTTAACCGACAAACATAAGGAGTATTCATTAATAATTAAATTCAATGTAACAAGCACAAGTTTCAATTTCACACTCTCGCTTTCTCTGCCCAGTACCTACAACAGTGAGTTCAGTTTCAGCATCTTGTGTTTGACTTTATAGTGATTGAATATTAATCAGAAAATAACAAAAATCCAACTTCAAATGTAACTATGTTGTATCTGTGAATTGTGAAAAGGAAATATTTCTCCTAATTAGGGACTGTCTTTTACAGTCCTTCAAAAATTCATTTAGCAATATTTGCTTAAAGAACCACGCTTTCTCATAAATATTTCTGTGCATATAGCAGCACTTTCAACTAAAATGTAATATTCGTACACTAAATAAAAGTAGACATTTCCAAATATTCGGGCAAGGTACAACACGTTGATCTTCATCGCGCAATGTAACCAGAATATGAGCTCAAAATCAGTGGTCAGTCATTACAAAATCGATAATAGTGCCCTGACCACAACACTCTCACTGACTCACATTATTGTAAGAAAGCATTTTAGGGGATCTGGACCCTTCTGTGTATGTGTTGTTGTATAATAAAATTTGCAAATTGGTAAGCTGGATGAATACTGAAAATTTTGGTTCTTTGTCTCAAGTAGTTAACTTGAAAATGTTACTTGTGTGGCAAAAAGTAGTATTTTGGGAAGTGGTGTTTTGAAGTTTTGTCACTAGTTTAATCGAGTCTTGTACTGTAGGAAGGTCTTCCTAAGTCACTGCACCTGAATCGGAATGACAAAGTGATTGACACTTGTTTACAGGGCAGTTGCCATAGCAACAACTGACCAGAGACCAAATTTCTTCATGCCACTATTCTGTTCACCATTGTCATCATTCTACTGCATCACATGTCAGTTGCCAAAGTCAAATGCTGATGACACTGGTGGCCAATAACATTACAGTTAGGATTCATTTTCATTGTTGCATTGCTTCCTTATGTGGCTTATGTTTTTTTACAGAATGTCCTAAAAAAGTTGTGAAAGTGTACCAGAAAGTAATTAGATTATTTCCACCCTGCTAAACAAACTAGTGCTTCATGGTAACAGACACCATGTGAATTAAACCAGTACAGATATGCCCAGCTGTTCTGCAGCAGCCATTTTATGTGTACAATGACAAATGTGAACGGACAACTTTGCCCCCTCCCGTGATCGAGTGTCAATCACTATCATTTCGATCTAGGTATAGACAACTCATCTGTGTTTCTTCTTGTAGCTTTTGTGCTTTCTGTAGCTGGACTTTCCAAATTTCCTCTCAGCATTCTTGTTTCTCTAATTGTCTTCAACGACATAGTGCTGACCATCTACATTCCAGAGCACATAAAACTTACAGTATTTCCTTTGCTGTATGTGGCAATGGCATCACGTTATTCATAGTAGAAAACAAGTATACTTTGTCAGTCTTTAATCCTATGTGGATTACATCAGTGGGGACCAGACATTTGGTGTAAATACGATAGGTATCAAGTATCACAGTTTGTTTACACACATTATTGCAATGTATTGAAATATGTACTTGACATAACTGTATAAAGCTAATTTTCAGACATCTGTCTCATAATTAGTTATTTTAGAAATGTCTTCATGGCCACACACATAATCAGAAGCTAGTGTGAACAATACGATTTTGACCAATGACGCTTCTTTTCGCACTAGAAGTTGGAATTGATAATTCTTTACACACAACTTCACTACTTTTAGCAGCATTCCATGCATTACCATGAGAAACTCATTATTCTGTTGTTGTTGTTGTTGTTGTTGTTGTTGTCGTCGTCGTCTTCAGTCCTGAGACTGGCTTGATGCAGCTCTCCATTCTACTCTATGCTGTGCAAGCTTCTTAATCTCCCAGTACCTACTGCAACCTACATCCTTCTGAATCTGCTTAGTGTATTCATCTCTTGGTCGCCCTCTACGATTTTTACCATCAATGCTGCCCTCGAATGCTAAATTTGTGATCCCTTGATGCCTCAAAACATGTCCTACCAACCGATCCCTTCTTCGAGTCAAGTTGTGCCACAAACTTCTCTTCTCCCCAATCCTATTCAATACCTCCTCATTAGTTACGTGATCTACCCACCTTATCTTCAGCATTCTTCTGTAGCACCAAATGTTGAAAGCTTCTATTCTCTTCTTGTCCAAACTAGTTATCGAACATGTTTCACTTCTATACAAGGCTACACTCCATACAAATACTTTCAGAAATGACTTCCTGACACTTAAATCTATACTCTATGTTAAATTTCTCTTCTTCAGAAACGATTTCCTTGCCATTGCCAGTCTACATTTTATATCCTCTCTACTTCGACCATCAGTTATTTTACTCCCTAAATAGCAAAACTCCTTTCCTACTTTAAGTGTCTCATTTCCTAATCCAACTCCCTCAGCATCACCCAATTTATTTCGACTACATTCCATTATCCTCGTTTTGCTTATGTTGATGTTCATCTTATATCCTCCTTTCAGGACACTGTCCATTCCGTTCAACTGCTCTTCCAAGTCCTTTGCTGTCTCTGACAGAATTACAATGTCATCGGCAAACCTGAAAGATTTTACTTCTCCTCCATGGATTTTAATACCTACTCCAAATTTTTCTTTTGTTTCCTTTACTGCTTGGTCAATATACAGATTGAATAACATCGGGGAGAGGCTACAACCCTGTCTCACTCCTTTCCCAACCACTGCT
This sequence comes from Schistocerca serialis cubense, assembly GCF_023864345.2. NCBI lineage: Eukaryota > Metazoa > Arthropoda > Insecta > Orthoptera > Acrididae > Schistocerca > Schistocerca serialis. The sequence goes on along the minus strand of NC_064638.1, from coordinate 61,883,152 downwards.
TCCCTTTCATGCCCCTCGACCCTTATAACTGCCATCTGGTTTCTGTAGAAATTGTAAATAGCCTTTTGCTCCCTGTATTTTACCCCTGCCACCTTCAGAATTTGAAAGAGTATTCCAGTTAACATTGTCAAAAACTTTCGCTAAGTCAACAAATGCTAGAAATGTAGGTTTGCCTTTTCTTAATCTTTCTTCTAAGGTAAGTTGTAAGGTTGGTATTGCCTCACGTGTTCAAACCTTTCTACAGAATCCAAACTGATCTTCCCCGAGGTCCGCTTCTACCAGTTTTTCCATTCGTCTGTAAAGAATTCGCGTTAGTATTTTGCAGCTGTGACTTATTGAACTGATAGTTGGGTAATTTTCACATCTGTCATCACCTGCTTTCTTTGGGATTGGAATAATTATATTCTTCTTGAAGTCTGAGGGTATTTCGCCTGTCTCATACATCTTGCTCACCAGATGGTAGAGTTTTGTCATGACTGGCTCTCCCAAGGCCATCAGTAGATCGAATGGAATGCTGTCTACTCCCGGGGCCTTGTTTCGACTCAGGTCTTTCAGTGCTCTGTCAAACTCTTCACGCAGTATCTTATCTCCCATTTTGTCTTCATCTACATCCTCTTCCATTTCCATAATATTGTCCTCAAGTACATCGCCCTTGTATAAACCCTCTATATACTTTTCCCACCTTTCTGCCTTCCCTTCTTTGCTTAGAACTGGGTTGCCATCTCAGCTCTTTATATTCATACAAGTAGTTCTCCTCTCTCCAAAGGTCTCTTCGATTTTCCTGTAGGCAGTATCTATCTTACCCCTAGTGAGACAAGCCTCTACATCCGTACATTTGTCCTCTAGCCATCCCTGCTTAGCCATTTTGCACTTCCTGTCGATCTCATTTTTGAGACGTTTGTATTCCTTTTTGCCTGCTTCATTTACTGCATTTTTATATTTTCTCCTTTCATCAATTAAATTCAATATTTCTTCTGTTAACAAAGGATTTCTATTAGCCCTCGTCTTTTTACCTACTTGATCCTCTGCTGCCTTCACTACATCCCTCAGAGCTACCCATTCTTCTTCTACTGTATTTCTTTCCCCCATTCCTGTCAATTGTTCCCTTATGCTCTCCATGAAACTCTACAGCCTCTGGTTCTTTCAGTTTATCCAGGTCCCATCTCCTTAAATTTCCACCTTTTTGCTGTTTCTTCAGTTTCAATCTGCAGTTCATAACCAATGGATTGTGGTCAGAATCCACATCTGCCCCTGGAAATGTCTTACAATTTAAAACCTGGTTCCTAAATCTCTGTCCTACCATTATATAATCTATCTGATACGTCTTAATATCTACAGGATTCTTCCAGGTATACAGCCTTCTTTTATGATTCTTGAACCAAGTGTTAGCTGTGAGTAAGTTATGCTCTGTGCAAAATTCTACAAGGTGGCTTCCTCTTTCATTTCATCCCCCCAATCCATATTCACCTAATACGTTTCCTTCTCTCCCTTTTCCTACTGACGAATTCCAGTCACCCATGACTATTAAATTTTCGTCTCCCTTCACTACCTGAATAATTTCTTTTATCACGTCATACATTTCATCTATTTCTTCGTCATCTGCAGAGCTAGTTGGCATATAAACTTATACTACTGTAGTAGGCATGGGCTTTGTCTATCTTGGCCACAATAATGTGTTCATTATGCTGTTTGTAGTAGCTTACCCGCACTCCTATATTTTTATTCATTATTAAACCTACTCCTGCATTACCCCTATTTGATTTTGTATTTATAACCCTGTAATCACCCGACCAAAAGTCTTGTTCCTCCTGCCACCGAACTTCACTAATTCCCACTACATCTAACTTTAACCTATCCATTTCCCTTTTTAAATTTTCTAACCTACCTGCCCGATTAAGGGATCTGACATTCCACGCTCCGATCCGTAGAATGCCAGTTTTCTTTCTCCTGATAACGACGTCCTCTTGAGTAGTCCCCGCCCAGAGATCCGAATGGGGGACTATTTTACCTCCGGAATATTTTATCCTAGAGGACGCCATCGTCATTTAATCATACAGTAAAGCTGCATGTCCTCGGGAAAAATTACGGCTGTAGTTTCCCCTTGCTTTCAGCCGTTCGCAGTACCAGCACAGCAAGGCCGTTTTGGTTAATGTTACAAGGCCAGATCAGTCAATCATCCAGACTGTTGCCCCTGCAACTACTGAAAAGGCTGCTGCCCCTCTTCAGGAACCACATGTTTGTCTGGCCTCTCAACAGATACCCCTCCGTTGTGGTTGCACCTACGGTACGGCCATCTGTATTGCTGAGGCACGCAAGCCTCCCCACCAACGGCAAGGTCCATGGTTCAAGGGGGATTCTGTTATATCAACGGAAATGGTCAATGGGATTTGGAGATTTACAGTGGAAGCCAGGTTAATATGCAATACAGAGATCATTGCTAAAACATCGTGCAGGAGTTCATAAGAGTGAAAAGGTATGTGTGTTGCATGTAACAGATGTAGAAGGGGGGAAGCAAAAAATAGACCAGTCAGAAAATGAAAGATGTAAAAAACTGAAACAGAGTAAAGAAAGGAGTAATTACTGTGAAGAAATGCTGAGACTCAGAAATTAACGTGTATTAAGGCCAGGTGGGTGGTGAGAACCAATGACATGTTGCAGCTCTAGTTCCCACCTCGGAGTTCTGAGAAACTGGTGTCTAGGAGAAGAATCCAGATGGTGCATGTGGTGAAACAGGCACAGTGGTCATGAGTTGTGTTGTAGAGCATGCTCTGCAAAATGTAAGTACTGTTGTTCATTAGAAGGTTTAATGTGGACAGCAGTGTGTAGCTCATCTTCAGTGAGGACAGTATCAAAATCGAGGAAAGTGGCATGGAATTCGAAATAGGACCGTGTGAAATTTAATTGTGGGAAGGTATTTAGAGATTCCAGGAATTTTAACGAATCAGCCCCACCATGAGTCCATATGTCAAAGATGTCATCAATGTATCCAATACAAACCTCCCTCTTTACTAACATCCCCAATGTACATGGTCTGTTTGCCACTGAACATTTTCTCAGTCAGCCCCATGTGATTCCGAACCTATGACGTCCCCACTGCTCACCTTAATCTACTTTATACTTACTGACAACTACATCACCTTAGAGGGGCAGATATACAAACAGATCAGGGGTACAACCATGGGAACCAGGATGGCTGCTTCCTGTGCCAACCTTCTCGTGTATCACTTGCAGGGATCCCTAAGTCTTCATCTCCTGGTTTGGTTTATATACATTGATGATATCTTTGCCACATGGACTCATGGTGAGTCTGACCTGTTAAAATTTCTGGAATCTTTGAATACCTTCTCCAAATAAATTTTATATGGTCCTATTCCAAATCCCATGCCACTTTCCTTGATATTGATCTCATCCTCATTGAAGGCCACTTCTGTCTATTTTAAACGTACTGACAAAAACAGTACTTACATTTTGCCATCCTTTCCATGTCAAACATTCCATCCCATACAGACTTGGGTTGGAGGCAGACATATTTGTTTGGATGCAGACACCACAGCAATACACCACTACTGTCACCTCAGCCTTTACTGGACATGAGTACCTTACCAGTCTAGTTCAAAAGCAGATTATCTGGGCCATCACATCCAGTACTGGTACTGCCGATCCCCCCAATAGAACAACTTTAGAGAAAAACTACTTTTCACGCACTATTATCCTGGTCTGGAACACATTAATGAGCTACTTTGACAAGTCTATGACCTAAAATCATGCCCTGAAATAGGATTCGTTCTGTCTTGAGATTTTGTCCACCACACTTAGAACAGCTTTCCTTCACCTTCCCAACCTCTGCCATATTTACGTCAGGCACGATGCTCCTTCTGCACTATCTTCCTACCCAATTGCTCCTACCCCTGTGAGAGTCCACACTCCTAACTACCTACACCAGCCCTGGAAGTGGCGAAACATTCTATCAAAGGGAGTGTTACCTGTGCAACATCATTTCATATATCAGTTGTTACGTAAACACTGTTTGGCCTTTGAGAATGGCATGAGTACCACCGAATTATCAGTTAGGATGAATAAGAATAGCTATAGGGTATATACTGGCAACATACAATATCCTGTTGCGGAGAATGCCCTAAATCATGACTGTTGTGACCTAAGTATGTGTGAGCACACGTGCTTTTTCTGGATTCTTCCCCCAGACACCAGTTCCTCAGAACTCTGCAGATAGGAATTAGCACTGCAATGTGGCCTTGGTTCTTGCCATATACCTGTCTAATTTGCGTTAATTTCTCAGCCTCTGAATTTCTTCACAGTAGCTACTTCTCGCTTCACTCCATCTTAGTAAGAGTAAAAAGCTGAGTGCATTGTGGGAGGGGGACAGTGAAAAATAGATAGATTAGGAAACTAACTCATACATGATATTTTAGCAGTAATCTCTGTCTTGCATATTACCCTGTCTTCCACCTTTAAGCTCTCAGCTTTTCAAATCTTCTCTGATGCAGTCCCCAACAATCAGTCTTTCCTTCTCCGTCTGGTAAGTCCCCCAGGCCTGCAGTTCTGGATGACTTTTCTGAAACATATCGCTTTTCCTAAACCCCTCTGGTCCTCCTCCTCCACACTTCTTCCTTCCCCTTCTGCTAGGAGGAGGGCCCACTGACTCCGAAAGGTTGCACAAGTATAACCTTTGTGTGTGTGTTCTGCTGCTGCTTGAGTAGATTTTATTTTTATCCATCCAATTTTATTATTTTGTTACTTATGTACCTCCCTTCATCATTGTCCTTATAAAAACTTGATTGCTGAATAACACCTCTATTGCCTGTACTAACAAATCAATTTAAAATTTAATCAACAATTGTGTGAAATGTTGACAGAAAATGTTTATTTGCCCCTGACAGTATTTAGATAACAGGCCTACAACTGGAGTAAAGTTCTGGTTTTCTGGCTCTTGATGAATAATGTTGATTCTCATACATAATTGAGTAGATTAGATGCTCAGTCGTTCACTGATGAGTAGGGATTCTAAAAGATTGAAATAATTGATTCTGTTGTTTTTCATTTCATGTTGAAACTATCTTAGTTTCTCATTTGTTTTAATTTTGCAAATAAAATGTTTGTTATATTAACTCAAAAAAATTAGTTTTTTCAATCAGGATCTATCGAGGACAACGGCCCACCTCCTGCCGCTGACACCCCAACATTTCATGTTGAAACAATCTTATTTTATTTGGTTGTTTTACTTTTGCAGAGAAAATGTTCGTTATATTAACTCAAAATTTCTTTTTCTGTCAATCAGGACCTCATCAGGAACCTCTTCCACAAAGAGCGGAGGATAGAGGAACTTCAACGAGCACGTCTGACACTGGCAGAGCAAATGCGAGTTTCACCAGTAGCAAGAAAGCTACATTTTGTAGCATATAATTAACCCCACATTCCTTCCTGGCCTCTTTCCAGGGTGTTCACAAATTTCATCAGCCCAGGGTTTCAGCCATTCAGTACTTGCTCCTCCTGTGTGCTGCTCTGCACACTTCCAACTTAATTAAATAAACTCCTTTCTACACATCCTATTTACCACAACTTCAGTCTCATTATGTCCCACACTCCAGTTGGTTTCCTGACCCCACAACCTTTGCAACTTCTACTGCATAGGTAACTGAAATGTTACCTCGAGTCTAAATTCTCTGTAGAACAATCCAAAATGTTTATCAGAGAATACTCATGTACCGACAATAGTTACAGTAAATGACCACTGGTGCATCGGAAGAAAGATAGTTGATTGCCAGGAGATGATACATACTTTGAACGCAGTCCCACCATTCACTAGTGCAGAAATCAGCATGTATCCATTCGTATTTAATAGCGACACAATTTCAGTGTTATTTCGCCAATGTGAAGGTGTTAGGGTTTGTCGCGTGCCCCCAGACTGCAACTGCGTGCTGATGTAGACGACGCCATAGAGTTGCTACTGCCACAGCTCTCGTGGCACAGTAATGACACGATGCGATACGTCAGTCCCCGTAGACTAGCGGGAGAAAAAAGCTGAAAACCTTCCAAAAAGGTGTTTCTCGCGTAGTCGTCGTATCTCAATTACAAGTCCGCAGTGTTTCCACTTCTGCAAACTCGAATAACTGATGCTTTTTATTATTAATATTGTACTGTTAATTGTCCTGATTTGAGGTAGTTATTAATTCTTCTCTCGTTCGCATAGCACACACCACTAATTGCGAGGGAATACTTTTAACTAAAGTTTTTTCTTACGCTGTTGTCTTGTTGCTATGGAATTGTTGGCTGGCCGTCGCGTTTGTTGTGATAGTATGCAGTGACATCCACAGATACTCTTTGATTCAGTCTCTCAGATTGCGTCGTAATACGAAAATAGTTTGAAGTTCACTTCTCCACTAATGACGTTAATATTTGCACTTCAATGAAATAGTCTTTCATGAGTAGTCGTTGATTTAGTCATTTATCAAACTATTTCATAATGTAGTTTTTTGTTTTTTTTGGTGGGGTTTAAAGGCGCTCAACTACTGAGGTCATTAGCGCCCAGTCACTGTTAGAGCACATGGAATCTAATAAAACTCAAGGGGATGGGGGGGGGGGGACACCAGAAGGACCTGACAAAGATGCAGATAAAATAAGTAAAAAGGTTAGATGTCTTTGGACAAGCCAGTCAAAGTTATAAAACGCAGAATACGAGCAGCTGCTCGAGCGTCATCAGCTAAAACATCTGGTAAAGTAGATGGCAGGGACAGGACAACACGAAATTGACTAAAACGGGGACGTGACAATAAAACATGGCGCACTGTTAATGCCTGACCACAAGGGCACTGCGGGGCTGGGTCTCCGGAGAGCAGGTAGCAGTGGCTAAACCGGCAATGCCCAATCCGCAACCTCGTCAGAAGGACCTCCTCTCGCCGAGATGGTCGGGAGGAGGTTGTCCAAGCAGTTGGGAGCAGTTTTACTGCCCAGAGCTTGTTTCCTTGGAGCGATGACCAAGCATCCCACAACAACGACACAAGTCTCTTACATACATCCCCACGAACGTCAGATGACGGGACACAATGGGAGGCTGGCCGAGGCAGGAGGACTGCAGCCTTGGCTGCAGCATCCGCAGCCTCATTCCCAGGCACTCCTACATGTCCAGGAACCCACAGAAAGCTGACAGGAGAACCATTATCAGCGAAAGAATGGAGGGACTGCTGTATCCGTTGAATCAAGGGATGGACTGGATAGGGAGCTCCAAGAATCTGAAGGGCACTGAGTGAGTCAGAGCAGAGTACATACGATGAATGGCGGTGGCCATACTGAACGGCCTGATGGAGAGCAAAAAGCTCGGCCGTAAAGCTCGAACATTGGTCGAGGAGCCGGTATTTAAAGGTGGCGGTCCCGATGACAAAGGCACAGCCAGCACCATCGTCAGTTTTGGAGCCATCAGTGTAAATAAAGGTGTGACCGGCAAGTCGAGCACGAAGTTCGACAAACCGTGATCAATACACTGCAGCCGGAGTACCCTCCTTCGGGAGTGAGCTGAGGTCGAGATAAGTATGAACCGGAGCCTGGAGCCAAGGTGGTGTTGGGCTCTCACCCTCTCTGAAGGTGGTAGTTAGGGCAAAATCCAATTGTCGAAGCAGGCGACGGAAGCAGACTCCGGGGGGCAGCTTCAGCATAAAGACTCTCGACAGGACTAGTGTAGAAGGCTCCGGTCGCAAGACGTATCCCCCGATGGTGGACGGAGTTCAGCCGGCGCAAGAGGGATGGCCGAGTGGACGAGTAGACGAAGCTCCCATAATCCAGCTTCGATCGGACTATGGACCGATACAAGCAAAGCAGGACAGTGCGATCCGCTCCCCAAGATGAACCGCTAAGAACTCTTAGGACATTAAGGGAACATGTACAACGGGCCACCGAATAGGAGACATGTGGAGACAAACACAGTTTCCTGTCCATCGTGAGCCCTAGAAACTTATATGTTTCCACGAATGGGAGAACAACGGGACCGAGATGTAAGGATGGCGGAAGGAACGCTTTATATTGCCAAAAGTTGATACAAACCGTCATCTCTTCAGAGAATCGGAAGCCATTAGCCACGCTCCATGAGTATAGGCTGTCTAGACAATGCTGAAGGCAGCGCTCCAGGAGGCATGTTCTCTGGGCACTGCAGTAGATCGCGAAGTCATCGACAAAGAGAGAGCCTGAGACATTAGGTGGAATACAATGCATAATTCGATTGATCGCGATGGCAAAAAGGGCTACGCTCAAGACGGAGCCCTGAGGCACTCCGTTCTCCTGGAGGAAGACGTCGGACAATAGGGAACCCACGTGTACCCTAAACTTTCGATCCGTTAAAAAGGAATCAATAAAAAGGGGCAGGCGACCGCATAGGCCCCAGCTGTGCATATTGCGGAGGATACCTCCCCTCCAACATGTATCATAAGCCTTCTCCAAGTCGAAGAACACGGCTACTGTTTGGCGCCTTCGCAAAAAAGTTTTTCATGTGAATGTCAACAAGGTCACAAGGTGGTCAACAGCAGAGCGGCGGCGACGAAAGCCGCATTGGACATTAGTAAGTAGCCGTTGAGATTCAAGAATCCAGAGTAACCGAGCATTAACCATGCGCTCCATCACCTTACAGACACAGCTTGTAAGAAAATAGGGGCGGTAACTAGAAAGGAGGTGTCTATCCTTCCCGGGTTTGGGTATAGGAACAACGACGGCGTCACGCCAACTCTTGGGGACCTGACCTTCGGTCCAGACGTGATTGTAGGTATGAAGAAGGAAGCTTTTGCCCGTCGGAGAAAGGTGTGCCAGCATCTGAACGTGAACGGCATCTGGCCCCGGAGCAAAGGACCAGGACAGTGCAAGCTCACGTTCGAGTTCCCGCATAGTAAAGGGGGCATTATAAATTTCCAGATTCAGCGAGTGGAAGGAAGGTCGCCGAGCCTCTTCTGCCTCTTTCCTGGGAAGGAAGGCAGGGTGGTAATTGGCGGAGCTTGAAACCTCCGCGAAAACGCGGCCGAAGGCGTTGGAGACATCCACAGGATGAACAAGGACTTCATTACCTGAGGTCAGGCCAGGTACCGAGGAGTGGGCCTTAATGCCCGACAGCCGGCGCAGGCCACCCCAAACGACGGAAGAGGGAGTAAAACTGTTAAAGGAGCTGGTGAAAGAGGCCCAACAAGCTTTTTTGCTGTCTTTGATTACTCGACGGCATTGCGCTCGGAGTCGTTTGTATTCAATACAATTCGCCAACGTAGGATGGCGGCAAAAGGTGCGTAAAGCACGTCGTCGAGCACAGATAGCGTCCCTACAAGCCTCGTTCCACCAGGGGACGGAAACGCGACATGAAGAAGAGGTAGTACGAGGAATAGAACGTTCGGCAGCATTGACGATAACAGCCGTGAGGTATTTGACCTGACTGTCACAACTGAGAAAATCGTGGTCCGAAAAGGTCGCCAGGGAGGAATAAAGTCCCCAGTCAGCTTTCGGTATGTTCCAGCGCGAAGGACGTGGGGATGGGGTGTTGTGCAGGAGACGAACGACACAGGGGAGGTGGTCGCTCGAATAGGTGTCAGAAAGAACACACCACTCGAACCGACGGGCAAGAGTGGTAGAACAGATCGAGAGGTCCAAGTGGGAGTAGGTATGAGTAGAGTCCGAGAGGAAAGTCGGGGCGCCGGTATTGAGGCAGACAAGATTGAGATGGTTGAAGACATCCGCCAAGAGTGAGCCTCTTTGACAGGATGCAGGAGAGCCCCAAAGGGGATGATGGGCATTGAAGTCGCCAAACAGTAAAAATGGCGGGGGAAGCTGAACGATCAGGTGCATCATGTCAGCCCGACTAACAGCGGATGACTGTGGAGTGTCGATGGTACAAACTGAAAAAGTAAAAGCAGAAAGAGTAATACGGACAGCTATTGCTTGGAGTGGGGTGGTCAATGGGATGGGATGGTAATAGACATCGTTCCGAACGAGCAACATGAGCCCACCACGAGCTGGGATACCATCCACAGGGGTGAGGTCATACCGCTCCGAGGTATAGTGGGTAAAGGCAATACGGTCAGTCAGGCGCAACTTGGTTTCCAGGAGACCAAGGACAAGTGGACAGTACAGGCGGAGGAGCAGTTGTAATTCCTTCCGATTAGATCGAATACCTCTTATGTTCCAATGTAACAAGGCCATCGCAAGTTAAAAAGTTGGGGGAACGATACGGGGGAAGAGCTGGTCACCTTGACGGCCGCGGAGGGCCAGGTTGCGAGGGAACAACGCTACAACGGCGGGAGGCGGATCCTGTTCCATCGAGTCGTCGCCAGCTGCGGCCGCTGTCTGTGGTTGTGTAGGAGGGGCAGCATCATTTGCCGACGAGAGGCCAGCTGAGCGCCTGGCAGCAGAGCGTCCCGGCGAAACTGAGGACGGCCGGGAGCAGCGACTAACGGAGCGTCAGACGAAACGCACCGGGGTGGAGAGGGGGAGAGAGACTACTTCTTGGAGGCCTTCTTGGAAGGCCGAGGAGGCACAGGGATGGTGGGCTGGACCCGAATATGGTCCTCACGCACGGGGTCCGTTTTGAAACGCTGGACCTCGGAAGCTGGGGTCCGGAACGTTTCCCTGATGGACGCCTGAGAAGAGGATCGCTTCTCAGGTGGCGGGGGGAGAGGAGGACGAAGTGTGGCCCCTGGGGCAGAGGGGGCGGGGGCCACGGGGGAGGAGGATTTAGAAGGGAGGGATTTGGGCGGCGGAGGCAGAGCCCCCTGATGGGCGGAGGAGGTGGTGGGGGGACGAGGTAGGGGTGAGGATGCCATGGAAGGAGAGGACACAACTGAGGCAAACTAAGTGGTCAAAGGCACGGGATGGAGGCGGTCATACTTCTTTCTGTCCTCAGAGTAAGAGAGCCGATCCAAAGTTTTGAGTTCCTGTATCTACTTCTCCTTCTGATATGCGGGGCAGTCAGAGGATCTAGGCGAGTGGAGGCCAGGGCAATTAATGCACCGAGGTGGTGGGGTGCATGTATGTTCCAACGAAGAGGACGTCCACGATCGCCACAAAGGGGCTCAGCCTCACACCGTGATGACATGTGCCCAAAGCGCAAACACCGAAAACAGCGCATAGGAGGCGGGACGTAAGGTCGCACGTCGCACTGGTAGCACATCACCTCTACCTTCTCCGGGAGAACGTCCCCCTCAAAGGCGAGGATAAAGGCCCCGGTGTCGATGAGACGGGCTCTGGGGCCGCGCTGAACTCGCCAGACGAAATGCACGCCTCGGCGCTCCAGGTTGGCCCTGAGCTCATCAGATTGTAGCAGGAGGTCACGATGAAAAATAACCCCCTGCGTCCTATTTAGTGCCAGATGCGGGACAATGGACACTGGGATGTCCCCTAGGCGGTCGCACGCCTGGAGCGCCGCCGACTGTGTGGCGGAGGTGGTCTTGATAAGAATCGACCCTGAACGCATCTTGCTGAGAGCCTCGATTTCCCCGAAGATGTCCTCAATGTGCTGGACAAAGAGCATGGGCTTGGAGGTGGTGAACGTCCCCCCATCGGTTCGAGAACAGACCAAATAGCAGGGGAAGTACTTCGCTCCAAGCCGGCGGGCCTGTCCCTCCTCCCAGGGAGTGGCCAAGGGGGAAAGGGCAGGAGACCCAGAACTGGAAACGGTACCTTTTCTTTTGAAAGACTTGGCCACAGAGCGACCTGATACGAGTTGCATCTGCGAAACGTCCGCCCCGATACCACCCACTCTGACCAGGGGCTCTCCCCACGGGCACCACCCAGCCTCAGGAAGGGCCACCTGGCAGGATGACCGTTGCCGGGAGTCCTGATGCCCCAAGGAGACGTCCATCTACTCCTCGGCCGACGTGGGGAGGGTGCAGCTCAGGTATCGGCAGTACGATCCCTGTGTTGTCAGGGGGCTACAACCTAGAGGGTACACGACGACCCCACCACAACGGGCTGGCTACCGTGCTGGATTTCTGGTGCCATGGAAGGTCCATCATGATCGCTGGTGCAGATGGGGACGCACTATGGGCGTAACTTGTACAACCCACCAAGCGTTTTGGCGCAATTTGAGGAATAGTGGGTATGGTTACAACGCCGGTACAATGCTGAGTGCCAAGGTCGTAGTGCACTTAGGACCGGTGGTACACCATGTAAGGCGTCCTTCCCCAAAAGGCTCATACTTCTGTAGAATTTTGATAAATGGAGGTCAAACCCCAAGGGGGACCATCACATGGAAGGCCGAAACAGTTTAAACTCCTTTTAGTCGCCTCTTACGACAGGCAGGAATACCTCGGGCCTATTCTTACCCTGGACCAGCAGGGGTATTCATAATGTAGTCCGCACTGGGTATTTAACTGGTAACGAACAGTTTGTTATTTTGTCACTATATACTTAAAACTCCCGCACCACATGCACACGGAATAGTTCAGTTAAGTCAGTCCGATTGAGTTATAGTTTATTGGCAATTACCATTACTCAACACTTTACCATAATTGTATTATCATCATGATGTCGTGTACTTGGGTCCTACTGAAGACTAATTGCGTGTATTCTTTCATAGAATGTTCACTTCTCCTTAAGATCCAACTAATTTAAAGTCAAGTCCAATGTTCACTAATTCCGTTATTAGATTTCAACTAACCCATAGTGCACGGTTAAATGGGTCTATCTGCTCCTGTCTCAGTTCATAAAATCAGTTTCGTAAGCCATGAATCCCGTCACGCAACAAACACTTCTAAACTCGAAAACAATCTCGTCACGATTTGCAGTCTCAATAATTCACATCAGAACTGCTTTCATACGTCTGCACTGGACGAGTTCTAGCAGGCGACTTCTTCTGTGGAAGAGCATTGTAGGCGCATTGAATTTCTTCGTTGCGCTTACAACTCTCATCCACATGCCAGTTACCTCTGATGACATTACCTTGGACTTAACTTTTGAGATATTAATTTCACATTTGGCACATGAATATTCGTCCATTGCTGAAATACATAATCGCGATAACTGCGGGAGACTAATCACAGAATAGCAACCGAGGTTTAATGCAAAGCGTAACACGAGCCAGCCACAGCTCAGTAGCTAAGAATTGAGTGTACACAAGAATAATGTGTAACTAAAAGACACTGCAAGTTACACCCTGATGATAGGATTCTAAGTGCGTAACATGCTGATGGCATTCTGCTTGCAAGTACCTTTGTGTGTTCACACCACTTCAACTGAGACTCAATATTCATTCCTAGAAATTCTGCATTTGTTACACAGTCTATAGTGGTGCCATCCACATTTAATTTTACATTGTCCTTTTTCCCTCTTCAAACTGGAGTTCATGGCATTAATTTTCTTTGTTTAATGCCACTTTATTGCTTATTGACCAATCAAACTATCTTGAGAGTTATTTGCTTTGTCTGCAAGGAGTTCTCTTGTTTTCTCAGTGATAAAATCTTTCTTTCGTCTTTCATAATTGCTTCTATTATTTTTGAGAATGCTGACATCAGAGAAATGGGCTGGTAATTTTCTGTCTTCTGCGTTACCTTTCTTAAGCAAAGGTACAACTCTTGCCTGTTTTAACTGCTCTGGAATTTTTTTTTTGTTTTGTTTGTGGTTTTACGGCGCAAAACTATGGTCATTAGCGCCCAGCCCGTGACTTAGGAAACAGGAAAAAACCGACATTTAAAATCAGCAAGCAATGGGAACAAAATCATAATATTTGAGAAACTAAAAGCAGAAGGAATGCTTAAAATTCAACTACAGAAAGGGGTTGGTTGTCCCCAAGAAAGCTTCAAATGACTGACTGTCACTAATAAACTAGAGATCGCGTTCGGCTGAGCGCGTGTCATCTGCTAAAATCGACGATAGATCAGGCGATAGCTGTAGACGGGAGCGTAACGGTTTAAAATAGGGGTATTCAATTAAAAGGTGTCTGACCGTCCACAGCTGAGAGCAGTGGAGAGAGTGGGGGAGGATCGCCGCTTAAAAGATGTCGATGGCTAAAAAGACAGTGCCCTATCCGGAGTCTAGCTAAAATTACCTCCTCCCGACGACGCGTTCGGGAAGAAGAGTTCCAAGCGCAAGGAAGCGCTTTCACTTCCCGCAATTTATTATGGGGAAGTGTTGACCAATGCGCATGCCATAAATGAGCAACTTGGCGACATAAACTGCTCCGCAGATCGGTGAAGGGAAGCTACTGAATAGCTGGCCTAGGAAGAGAGACTGCAGCCTTGGCCACTATATCAGCCTCCTCATTCCCACAGATACCAGTGTGTCCCGGGAGCCAGAGGAACGCCACCGAGACGGCCCCCAGGTGGAGCAAGCTCAGACAGTCCCGAATCCGGTGGACCAGAGGGTGCACAGGATAAAGAGCTTGGAGACTGAGGAGAGAGCAGAGAGAATCTGAGCAGATTACGTACTGTATCCGCTGATGGCGGCGGATGTAGTGGACAGCCTGGAGAACAGCGTAAAGCTCCACAGTATAAACCGAACACTGGTCAGGAAGCCGAAAGTGATTTGGGGTGTCGCCAACAATATAGGCACTCCCTACACCTAACGAAGCTTTCGAGCCGTCGGTGTAAATAAATGTGGCGTCTGTCATTTGTGCACATACAGCAGAAAATGTGCGACGATAAACTAGTGCAGGGGTACCATCCTTGGGAAATCGACAAAGGTCACGGAGCAGGCAGATGCGGGGGCGGAGTCAAGGCGGTGCTGTACCCCAAGTTGTCAAGAAGGTTTTAGGAAAGCGGAAGGAAAGAGAATGGAGCAGTTGACAGAAGCGGACTCCCGGGGCTAGTAGGGAGGAGGAGCGGCCTGCATACCCTACATCAAAGGAGGCGTCGAAAAAAATGTCATGGGCTGGATTAGCAGGCATGGAAGACACAGCTAGCATAACGACTCAGAAGGACTGCTCGCCGATTGGACAGCGGAGGTTCAGCAGTCTCAGCATAAAGGCTTTCCACAGGGCTGGTGTAAAAAGCTCCAGACACTAAACGTGATCCAAGGTGGTGGATAGAGTCGAACGCCGAAGAATAGATGGCCAAGCAGAGGAGTAGACTATGCTTCCATAATCCAATTTCGAGCGCACTAAGGCGCGATAGAGGCGGAGAAGGACCACTCGGTCCGCTCCCCAGGAGGTACCATTCAGGACACGGAGGGTTTAAGGGAACGCAGACAGCGAGCCGAAAGATAGGAAACGTGGGAGGACCAGCACAGTTTTCTGTCAAACAGAAGACCCAAGAATTTAGCGACGTCGGAAAACTGAAGGTTGACAGGACCTAGATGTAAGGAGGGCGGAAGAAACTCCTTACATCGCCAAAAATTAACACAAACGGTCTTACTGGGTGAGAAACGGAAGCCGGTTTCGATGCTCCACGAGAAGAGGCGATCGAGACATCCTTGAAGACGTCTTTCAAGAAGGCTAGTCCGTTGAGAGCTGTAGTAGATCGCAAAATCGTCCACATCAGGAAGGAGACAATCCATAATTGGATTTATGGCGATGGCAAACAGTACAACACTCAGCACGGAGCCCTGGGTTACCCCGTTTTCTTCGGAGGAAGTACGGGAGAGGGTAGTGTTCACCCGCACCCTAAATGTGCGCTCTGCCATAAATTCGCGAAGAAAAAGGGGTAGCCGGCCTCGAAAGCCCAAAGAGAACAGTGTGCGGAGGATGCCTGTCCTCTAACAGGTATCGTATGCTCTATGCAGATCAAAAAATATTGCTACCGTTTGGCGTTTCCGGAGAAAATTGTTCATGATATAAGTGGAGAGAGCAACAAGATGGTCAACTGCAGAACGATGCTTTCGGAATCCGCATTGGGCTGGTGTTAAAAGACTGCGGGACTCCAGCCACCAAGCTAAACGGTAATTCACCATACGCTCCAAAACCTTACAGACACTACTCGTGAGAGAAATGGGGCGATAGCTAGAGGGGAGATGTTTGTCCTTTCCAGGTTTCGAAACGGGTACGACAATAGCTTCCCGCCATCGTCTGGAAAAGGTACCGTCGGTCCAAATTCGATTATAAAGGCGAAGGAGGTAACGCAGACTATGGGTTGATAAATGCAGCAACATTTGGACATGGATACCATCCGGTCCTGGGGCGGAGGAGCGAGATTAAGAGAGGGCATGTTGGAGTTCCCGCATGGAGAAAACAGTATTGTAGCTTTCGAGATTTTGAGAGGAGAAAGCAAGATGTCGCACTTCCGCTGCACGTTTCTTCGGGAGAAACGCTGGCAGGTAATTTGAAGAGCTCGAAATCTCAGCAAAGTGCTGACCCAATGAGTTAGAAATTGCGACGGGGTCCACTACGGTATCATGTGCGACAGTGAGCCCAGAGACCGGGGAGAAACTAGGCGCGCCTGAGAACCGTCGAAGCCGACTGCAAACTTCCGAGGAGGGAGTGAAGGTGTTAAATGAGCTAATAAAGAATTTCCAGCTTGCCTTCTTGCTATCGCGGATGACGCGACGGCATCGCGCACGGAGCTGCTTAAAGCGGATACAGTTGGCCAAAGTTGGATGGTGACGGAAAATGCGAAGAGCACGTCGCCGCTCACGTATTGCGTCACGGCATGCCTCGTTCCACCAAGGAACTGGGGGGCGCCAGGGCAATTCGGAGCTGAGTGGTCACTCGAGTGTGTATCATCAAGGGCGAACCATTCGAAGCGCCGATCTAGCAGAACAGTACCGACCGCAAGGCCCAAATGAGATAAATTTGTCGTGGAGGCGGTCAAAAATGTGGGGACCCTAGTGTTGAGGCAAACTAGATCCGCTTGGTGGAAGACTTCTAGCAATAGTGAGCCACGTGGACAAGGATGTGGAGATCCCCAAAGCGGGTGGTGGGCATTGAAGTCCCCCAACCAGCAAATAGGGGGGTGGAAGCTTATCAAGAAGATGAAGGAGATGAAGGAGATCAGCTCATGCCATTGGTGTGGACAATGGAATGTATACCGTAAAAAGAGAGAACGTGTATCCAGAAAGAGAAAGACGGACGGCGACAGCTTGGAAGGAACTGTTTAAGGGGAGTGGGTGATAATGGAGAGTATCATGGAGCAGAATCGTGAGTCCTCCATCTGCTGGAGTGCCTTCAACAGAGGGGAGGTATATCGGATGGACTGAAAATGAGGGAGAACAAAGCGGTCATGGGGACGCAGCTTTGTTTCCTGAAGACAGAAGATGACCGGCGAGTAGGATCGTAAGAGGATCGACAATTCATCCCGAATGGCTCGAATGCCGCGGATATTCCAGGGGATAATGGACATAGGGTGAACAGAAAATGGAGGAACGTGACCAAGGGTGCTGTCAACTCAACGACTGCTCAGAGCTTGCGACCGACAGCATGGAATGGTATTCAGTCGAAGGCAGAAGATCCTGATCCATATGTTGGTCAGGAGCAGCTCCTGCCACCAGCGATCGGCCGGTTGACCGGCCACCAGCAGTGCGCCTCGGCGACACAGGAGACGGCCGAGGGCGATTTCCGCCAGGTGGTGCTGTAGATGAGACACGCCTTGGTGGAGAAGGAGAGGAACTGGGTTTCTTCGTAGCCTTCTTGGAAGTATGATGTTTAGATGAAGGACGAACCAATGGTTGTAAAGTTGCTGTACGTAAAAACTCTTCACGAGTATGCTCTTTTTTCGAAGACTTGGCGTCTGCCTTTTGGGCTCGAGATTTAGCAGAACCCGACGAAGGGTGAGCCATAGAGTGGGCAGGCGAAAGTGTTGAGGTTGAACCGGCGATCTTTGCGCTGGCCGATCTGACGACCATGGTACTAAAGTAGAGGTCACAAGTCTGCGCGGCCGCCTCCTTTGTTGGCCGAGGAGAACCAAGGACAGTGCTGTATTTTCCTGTCTGAGGCACGAAGGGCTGTTGACTGGCGAATAATTTTCGAGCAGCAATGGTCGACACCTTTTCCTTCACTCTTATTTCCTGGATGAGCTTTTCGTCCTTAAAAACGGGGCAATCTCAGGAGGAAGCAGCGTGGTCACCCATACAGTTGATGCAGCGAAGGGATGGAGGTGGACAAGCACCCTCATGGGCATCCTTGCCACACGTAACAAATTTGGCCGGATTGGAACAGGACAGGCTGGTGTGATTAAACCACTGACGTCGATAGCAACGCGTAGGGTTTGGGACGTAAGGGCGAACAGAAATTCTCAGCCTGCTTTGATTTTCGATGGGAGTTGAACTTTGTCAAATGTCAAGAAGACAGTGCGGATTGGAATGATGTTCGTGCCAACTCCTTTCATAACTATGAACAGCCGTTACGCCCTGGTCAGACAGGTAGTGCTGAATTTCTTCGTCAGACAATCCATTGAGGGAGCGTGTATGAACGACCCCACGCGAGGCATTTAAGGTACGGTGCGGTTCCACCCGGACAGGGAATGTGTGGAGCAGGAAAGTACGCAGCAATTTATGTGCCTGGAGGGCACTGTGTGTGTCTAACAACAGGGTCCCATTCCGTAATCTGGAACAAGACTTTACAGGACCTGCAATTGCATCGACACCTTTCTGAATAATGAAAGGGTTGACTGTGGAGAAGTCGTGACCTTCGTCAGACCGAGAAACGACAAGGAACTGTGGCAACGATGGAAGAACAGTCTGAGGCCGAGACTCTGTGAACTTACGTTTGTGAGCAGACATAGTGGAAGGTGAGGAAACCATTGCAGAAGAATCCCCAATGATTACCGGCGTCTCCGATGGCGCGCTCCTCCCTTGTGGGGGCCCTCACCGAGGGCACACCCGCCTTAGGTGATTGTTCACACCTCAGGTCACATCTCCCGACAAAGGGACGGAGGGACCAATCGGCACTTTCGGAAGGTATCAGCTCGGGGAATCACCCCTCCCTGGGCCTGGCCGTTACCAGGGGTACGTACGTGTCCTACCTGTCTACCCGGGGTGGGGAATTACGCGTTACGCCGTCAACGGCTACGCATAGAAGTGCGTGGGTCGGCCTTCAGACACGCACAGGGAGGAAAAAGGAGAAAGGGAAAGGAAAGAAGAGGGGGTCTCAAACGCCGCAGTGGAGAAAAGGGCAAGGAGAAGAGGGAACGAAAAGAGAAAGACAGAGGAAGGACGAGGACTTGCAAGTGTAGAAAGCAAGGAATTTGGAACAGTTTCGAGCGTCCGTCTCCGGACGTAGGCACAAACCATGCTCCCAGAGGGGGAGAAAGGGAAGGAAGGAGCCAGTGGTGAGGGGGGGGGGGGGAGCGATGATGCAGGACGGGGAGGGATGCGGAAAGGGAAGGGAAGGTATGCAGCCTGGAAAGGAAGGAGGGCCACATTAGCTCGGTGTCCAGTGCTCGCTACGCACGTGTCCACAAAAGAGTTGTGGACCCCCTGGGGGGGCTCTGCAAATGTGTCTAATATGAAAGATTAGCTGGCCGGAGTGACCGAGCGGTTCTATGCGCTTCTGTGTTTGTCTCTCCCCGTTTCCTTTTTTGTAACATCCCAGACTGCTTTTCTTTTCTCTACATTATATATTATTTTGTGATTAAATGACTTTTGCAGCAATCAGCATTCTCCTATAGATCTTTTTGTATCTATGATAGAAAATCAAGAATTCTGGATAATTACTACTCTTTTTCATGGAACTGTTAGCTGTAAACTGCTAGAGAGGCTGTTAGCTACATCACGATTTCTAGGCATTGGGATATGTTGTGAAGACCTCAAATTCGGCGAAATGGATCTCCACAATTTTTATCTAAAATGGTTCTTGAAAGCTGCAAAGTGATTCATAGTTACGTAAGGAAATATGCCGTGATAAAGCAAAGGCAAAACAAAATAAATCATGTTCATGAAAACGTAATGAATAATTTATGTGTGTAATATAGAAGGTATCTCCTGTTAGCCTAAGAATCTCAGTTCAAATCATAAGGAAGACTGCAAATGGCGGCGGCGCACATTATGTAACAAGTTCAGCAACAGATTCATAAGGATGGAAGCAATTAGCAGCTGTTAGTACTGTAAAAAAAGTCGTTTACTTTGCTCTTCATAGAAGAAGGCGTGACGATAGGTTGGATTTTCTTAGCACTTCTAAAATGTCTCAAGTGTATTTTATGAATAAACGACCGTCAAGTGTCTATAATTTGAATTTCAGGTTTCATTTCCGATACGTATTGGAAATATACACACTTTTTGTATATGTTCCACATGAAACCATTATGGATACGTTAAAAATGAAAGAAGCGCTTCATTTCTTGCATCTCTATTGCTGTACTCCTCGCATGACATGTTGCACAAACATCTGCAGTCGGTGAATTTCTCTAAAGATTCTGTCCTTAAAGTTTCGTCCGTCTTGCGCCTTGTCATGTATATTAGAACAGTATTTAATCCCACGAGCAGTTTCAAAACACGAATTTTAATTGGGCGGTTCGCACGATCAAGTAACACACAACACAGTTTTTTGGGTCGAGTGGCGGGGGGGAGTCTGCTGTCGGAAGGTCCGACACGCCCGACTTCCTGACAAAGTTCGTCGGTCGGTCGGTCAATGCACCGACACGTCCAATTTGTCGGTTGGTCGATCAGTCGGCTGGTGTATGTTGCTGACTGCTGTGGCGGACGAAACGAACGGCAGTAGGTTATTCCGCTGCCCGCTACGCTTGCTGTTCGAGTGCTGTACGAATTGCTCGAGATATTCCGCTGCCCGCTACGCTTGCTGTTCGAGTGCTGTACGAATTGCTCGAGATATTCCGCTGCCCGCTACGCTTGCTGTTCGAGTGCTGTACGAATTGCTCGAGATATTCCGCTGCCCGCTACGCTTGCTGTTCGAGTGCTGTACGAATTGCTCGAGATATTCCGCTGCCCGCTACGCTTGCTGTTCGAGTGCTGTACGAATTGCTCGAGATATTCCGCTGCCCGCTACGCTTGCTGTTCGAGTGCTGTACGAATTGCTCGAGATATTCCGCTGCCCGCTACGCTTGCTGTTCGAGTGCTGTACGAATTGCTCGAGATATTCCGCTGCCCGCTACGCTTGCTGTTCGAGTGCTGTACGAATAGCTCGAGATATTCCGCTGCCCGCTACGCTTGCTGTTCGAGTGCTGTACGAATAGCTCGAGATATTCCGCTGCCCGCTACGCTTGCTGTTCGAGTGCTGTACGAATAGCTCGAGATATTCCGCTGCCCGCTACGCTTGCTGTTCGAGTGCTGTACGAATAGCTCGAGATATTCCGCTGCCCGCTACGCTTGCTGTTCGAGTGCTGTACGAATAGCTCGAGATATTCCGCTGCCCGCTACGCTTGCTGTTCGAGTGCTGTACGAATAGCTCGAGATATTCCGCTGCCCGCTACGCTTGCTGTTCGAGTGCTGTACGAATAGCTCGAGATATTCCGCTGCCCGCTACGCTTGCTGTTCGAGTGCTGTACGAATTGCTCGAGATATTCCGCTGCCCGCTACGCTTGCTGTTCGAGTGCTGTACGAATTGCTCGAGATATTCCGCTGCCCGCTACGCTTGCTGTTCGAGTGCTGTACGAATTGCTCGAGATATTCCGCTGCCCGCTACGCTTGCTGTTCGAGTGCTGTACGAATTGCTCGAGATATTCCGCTGCCCGCTACGCTTGCTGTTCGAGTGCTGTACGAATTGCTCGAGATATTCCGCTGCCCGCTACGCTTGCTGTTCGAGTGCTGTACGAATTGCTCGAGATATTCCGCTGCCCGCTACGCTTGCTGTTCGAGTGCTGTACGAATTGCTCGAGATATTCCGCTGCCCGCTACGCTTGCTGTTCGAGTGCTGTACGAATTGCTCGAGATATTCCGCTGCCCGCTACGCTTGCTGTTCGAGTGCTGTACGAATTGCTCGAGATATTCCGCTGCCCGCTACGCTTGCTGTTCGAGTGCTGTACGAATTGCTCGAGATATTCCGCTGCCCGCTACGCTTGCTGTTCGAGTGCTGTACGAATTGCTCGAGATATTCCGCTGCCCGCTACGCTTGCTGTTCGAGTGCTGTACGAATTGCTCGAGATATTCCGCTGCCCGCTACGCTTGCTGTTCGAGTGCTGTACGAATTGCTCGAGATATTCCGCTGCCCGCTACGCTTGCTGTTCGAGTGCTGTACGAATTGCTCGAGATATTCCGCTGCCCGCTACGCTTGCTGTTCGAGTGCTGTACGAATTGCTCGAGATATTCCGCTGCCCGCTACGCTTGCTGTTCGAGTGCTGTACGAATTGCTCGAGATATTCCGCTGCCCGCTACGCTTGCTGTTCGAGTGCTGTACGAATTGCTCGAGATATTCCGCTGCCCGCTACGCTTGCTGTTCGAGTGCTGTACGAATTGCTCGAGATATTCCGCTGCCCGCTACGCTTGCTGTTCGAGTGCTGTACGAATTGCTCGAGATATTCCGCTGCCCGCTACGCTTGCTGTTCGAGTGCTGTACGAATTGCTCGAGATATTCCGCTGCCCGCTACGCTTGCTGTTCGAGTGCTGTACGAATTGCTCGAGATATTCCGCTGCCCGCTACGCTTGCTGTTCGAGTGCTGTACGAATTGCTCGAGATATTCCGCTGCCCGCTACGCTTGCTGTTCGAGTGCTGTACGAATTGCTCGAGATATTCCGCTGCCCGCTACGCTTGCTGTTCGAGTGCTGTACGAATTGCTCGAGATTATTTCTGTGTTTCCCGTTTTTCCAGTTTTTCCATTTGTTGTTCCTGTAGTTTTCCTGTTGTTTCACTGGTGTTTGAAGTTATTTTTGATATTTCCAGTAATTTCAGTAGTTTTTTAAATCTTCCTGTTGCGGTAGTCCAGCCAGTTCTTTCCTAGCTTTCCAGCCAGTTCTTTCCAAGCTTTCCAGCCAGTTCTTTCCTAGCTTTCCAGCCAGTTCTTTCCTAGCTTTCCAGCCAGTTCTTTCCTAGCTTTCCAGCCAGTTCTTTCCTAGCTTTCCAGCCAGTTCTTTCCTAGCTTTCCAGCCAGTTCTTTCCTAGCTTTCCAGCCAGTTCTTTCCTA
Source organism: Schistocerca serialis cubense (assembly GCF_023864345.2). Taxonomy (NCBI): domain Eukaryota; kingdom Metazoa; phylum Arthropoda; class Insecta; order Orthoptera; family Acrididae; genus Schistocerca; species Schistocerca serialis. The sequence goes on along the minus strand of NC_064638.1, from coordinate 61,860,239 downwards.
GCTTTCCAGCCAGTTCTTTCCTAGCTTTCCAGCCAGTTCTTTCCTAGCTTTCCAGCCAGTTCTTTCCTAGCTTTCCAGCCAGTTCTTTCCTAGCTTTCCAGCCAGTTCTTTCCTAGCTTTCCAGCCAGTTCTTTCCTAGCTTTCCAGCCAGTTCTTTCCTAGCTTTCCAGCCAGTTCTTTCCTAGCTTTCCAGCCAGTTCTTTCCTAGCTTTCCAGCCAGTTCTTTCCTAGCTTTCCAGCCAGTTCTTTCCTAGCTTTCCAGCCAGTTCTTTCCTAGCTTTCCAGCCAGTTCTTTCCTAGCTTTCCAGCCAGTTCTTTCCTAGCTTTCCAGCCAGTTCTTTCCTAGCTTTCCAGCCAGTTCTTTCCTAGCTTTCCAGCCAGTTCTTTCCTAGCTTTCCAGCCAGTTCTTTCCTAGCTTTCCAGCCAGTTCTTTCCTAGCTTTCCAGCCAGTTCTTTCCTAGCTTTCCAGCCAGTTCTTTCCTAGCTTTCCAGCCAGTTCTTTCCTAGCTTTCCAGCCAGTTCTTTCCTAGCTTTCCAGCCAGTTCTTTCCTAGCTTTCCAGCCAGTTCTTTCCTAGCTTTCCAGCCAGTTCTTTCCTAGCTTTCCAGCCAGTTCTTTCCTAGCTTTCCAGCCAGTTCTTTCCTAGCTTTCCAGCCAGTTCTTTCCTAGCTTTCCAGCCAGTTCTTTCCTAGCTTTCCAGCCAGTTCTTTCCTAGCTTTCCAGCCAGTTCTTTCCTAGCTTTCCAGCCAGTTCTTTCCTAGCTTTCCAGCCAGTTCTTTCCTAGCTTTCCAGCCAGTTCTTTCCTAGCTTTCCAGCCAGTTCTTTCCTAGCTTTCCAGCCAGTTCTTTCCTAGCTTTCCAGCCAGTTCTTTCCTAGCTTTCCAGCCAGTTCTTTCCTAGCTTTCCAGCCAGTTCTTTCCTAGCTTTCCAGCCAGTTCTTTCCTAGCTTTCCAGCCAGTTCTTTCCTAGCTTTCCAGCCAGTTCTTTCCTAGCTTTCCAGCCAGTTCTTTCCTAGCTTTCCAGCCAGTTCTTTCCTAGCTTTCCAGCCAGTTCTTTCCTAGCTTTCCAGCCAGTTCTTTCCTAGCTTTCCAGCCAGTTCTTTCCTAGCTTTCCAGCCAGTTCTTTCCTAGCTTTCCAGCCAGTTCTTTCCTAGCTTTCCAGCCAGTTCTTTCCTAGCTTTCCAGCCAGTTCTTTCCTAGCTTTCCAGCCAGTTCTTTCCTAGCTTTCCAGCCAGTTCTTTCCTAGCTTTCCAGCCAGTTCTTTCCTAGCTTTCCAGCCAGTTCTTTCCAAGCTTTCCAGCCAGTTCTTTCCAAGCTTTCCAGCCAGTTCTTTCCAAGCTTTCCAGCCAGTTCTTTCCAAGCTTTCCAGCCAGTTCTTTCCAAGCTTTCCAGCCAGTTCTTTCCAAGCTTTCCAGCCAGTTCTTTCCAAGCTTTCCAGCCAGTTCTTTCCAAGCTTTCCAGCCAGTTCTTTCCAAGCTTTCCAGCCAGTTCTTTCCAAGCTTTCCAGCCAGTTCTTTCCAAGCTTTCCAGCCAGTTCTTTCCAAGCTTTCCAGCCAGTTCTTTCCAAGCTTTCCAGCCAGTTCTTTCCAAGCTTTCCAGCCAGTTCTTTCCAAGCTTTCCAGCCAGTTCTTTCCAAGCTTTCCAGCCAGTTCTTTCCAAGCTTTCCAGCCAGTTCTTTCCAAGCTTTCCAGCCAGTTCTTTCCAAGCTTTCCAGCCAGTTCTTTCCAAGCTTTCCAGTCGACAACCACAGTAAGTGAAGTCTTGTATACTTTCTGTATATTGTATTTTGCCATTATGTTAAGTTAATCAAATAAGGCAACTTCTTAGCTTCACTGGAAATGACAGTGTCCACATTTCTTTTAAACATGTGATGCATAAACTCTTTAAAACTTTCCTATGAGACAACGTGCATAATAGCACGCTCATTGCAAATATTTTGACGGTAAATATAAGAAAACTACATTTTATGTTATTTGCCTATTTACATTAGATTGATGGTTGATTTTTTATTTTAGTCAGAAGTGGCTGCGCTGTTTATTTTTGCATTAGAGGTTTTATTCCCATTATTAGACTGAAGATGTCTTACCCATCTAACTCGGAAAGCACTTGATGAGCACAGGGATTGGACGTAAAACTTCGTTATTAAGGAAATTACCGAGCAGGTCATTGCTTGTTGCAGTGGGCGAAGACATTTTCTATGATAAGCTTCAACAATTATTTCTAACAGTAGTGGACGATTTTTTTGAAGTTAGGTGTGTGTGTGTGTGTGTGTGTGTGTGTGTGTGTGTGTGGGGGGGGGGGGGGGGCTCAGTATGTGTATTTAGGGTTGTGGAGGGCTGTACGAAGAGGGAATTAGTGGGACTGTTTGAGGATTTTATTGAAGAGGGTACCACTATAGTTTGACGCGTTTTCTTCTTATAGATGGTTGTGTCATTAGGGGTACAATCGTGTAGTACTGAACCACAGTGTTGAGTTATAGAATGATGAGATGGAGGCCTGTACGAATACTATGGAGGGGTTTTGGGCGGCAGTTAAGTCGGTGATTGGAAGGGGAAGAGGCGCTCTTCTAACCTTCAGTCTCACCTGGGTGAGTACTGTTGGTGGAAGAGCATCCATGAGGGTTATTGTTTTAGGTTTTTTAAGGGTGGTTAGTAGGATGTATAGGCCAAAGGTTGTGGGTTAGGTGTTGTCTGGGGGTTTGGTGGCTGTGGCTTGGGGGGGGTGTGTCGTTAGTTGTTTGTAGAGGGATGTGGTGGTTTTTTATTTTGTGTAGACGATTTGTTTGGTACGGTTGTTGATTTCTAAAGTGTTTTTATTTTTCTTGGTTTATGTGTCTTTCATTTTTTTTGGGGGGGGGAGTTGGGTTGTGGGCTGGGTGGGAGATTTATTTGGTTGTGGTTTTTCTTGTTGGTTTGTATTGATTTGATATTTTGCTTTGCTGTTGACTTATGAATAAAGTAAGAGCATATGGACTATCAGACCAGTTGTGTGATTGGATTGAAGAGTTCCTAGATAACAGAACGCAGCATGTCATTCTCAATGGAGAGAAGTCTTCTGAAGTAAGAGTGATTTTAAGTGTGCCGCAGGGGAGTGTCGTAGGACCGTTGCTAGTCCCAATATACATAGATGACCTTGTGGATGACATCGGAAGTTCACTGAGGCTTTTTGCGGATGATGCTGTGGTATATCGAGATGTTGTAACAATGGAAAACTTTACTGAAATGCAGGAGGATGTGCAGCGAATTGACGCATGGTGCAGGGAATGGAAATTGAATCTCAATGTGGACAAGTGTAATGTGCTGCGAATACATAGAAAGAAAGATCCCTTATTTAGCTACAATTCAACAGCTCAGCAACTGGAAGCAGTTAACTCCATAAATTATCTGGGAGTACGCATTAGGAGTGATTTAAAATGATCATATAAAGTTGATCATCGGTAAAGCAGATGCCAGACAGATTCATTGGAAGAATCCTAAGGAAATGCAATTCGAAAGCAAAGGAAGTAGGTTACAGTAAGCTTGTTCGCCCACTGCTTGAATACTGCTCAGCAGTGTGGGATCCGTACAAGATAGGGCTGATAGAGAAGATCCAACGGAGAGCAGCGCGCTTCGTTACAGGATCATTTAGTAATCGGGAAAGCGTTACGGAGATGATAGATAAACTCCAGTGGAAGACTCTGCAGGAGAGACGTTCAGTAGCTCGGTACGGGCTTTTGTTGAAGTTTCGAGAACATACCTTCACCGAGGAGTCAAGCAGTATATTGCTCCCTCCTATGTATATCTCGCGAAGAGACTATAAGGATAAAATCAGAGATTAGAGCCCCCACAGGCATACCGACAGTCCTTTCCACGAACAATACGAGACTGGAATAGAAGGGAGAACCGATAGAGGTACTCAAGGTACCCTCCGCCACACACCGTCAGGTGGCTTGCAGAGCATGGATGTAGATTACTTTAGCGAAGTGTTTGATAGCACGGTGTGATTGTGACTATGGCTGGTTTGATATCGTTAGTTGCTATAGACCGATATAGGTAAAGAAAAGTGTTAGTTTCCAACTTCGGTTTTCTAGTTTCTTTTGTGGTAGGGTTACGTGTGGTGGTGGTGGAAGTTTAGAGATTTATAGCGTGATGAGTAGACATCGATTACGTTTTAAATACTACTTTCCGTTTCCTTTGACATACAGTATATAGCAGTACTGACTTATGTATGAACAGGAAATAACCACTCACATTGAAGTTAAGAGTATTTTTTCGGTAGTGCAGATAAACAGTCATAAGTAGTTTCCAAAGTTGTGTAAGTAGGACAGTTATTCCATTGATTACGTGACACGTTATCGCGAGACACATCGGCCTGTTAACGATTACCGGATGCCAGTCAATACAGATTCTCATGGTTTTCCATGTTGTGGTTGACGATTGGCCTCTAGATTGCTAGTGGATTCTCATGTAGTTTGTGCGATTTCCCCTAATAAGTTGTTAATGGTCATTAAAAGATTATTCTGTACACCGGAAAACGAATGTGCCTCCAGAACATTGAGGTTATAATTTTTTTTACTATTTGAAATCTCTATGAAGGCCTAAACAATGTTAAGAATGGTTTACAAATGCAGTTGGCGAATAAACCACATCTAATACAAAAATTTTTACGAGGTATAGGGACTTCAAAAGAGATCATTCGTGCAGGTTATCATGGTTTTCCATATTGTGGTTGAGGATTGGCCTCTACATTATGTGAATTCATGTACTTGGATTGACACCCCTATACATGGATGCTTGTCCTTAATATTGATTATAAGATAGTAGTTCATGTGTTTGTGCTCGATTATACCTACTATGGAGTTCACTATGTGGTCAATTAGATAGCGAATTTACTTTCCCTTGTCAGACTCCATACTGGACACATTTCGTAGTTCGCTGTTAATTCAGTTTCATCCTAATCACTAAGAGTCCTTGTGTCCAGAATAATTTTACTTCCCACTCTCATGCTCGTTCTCGTAATCAGTGGATAGCTTATATTTTAACTTTGAATTTTATACAAGAACTACTGTATATGGATAAGCAAAACGAATGAGTACCCGTGGTGTAATGGTGATTTTGGTTGTTAGACTTTCCGCCGTCGTAATAAGCAGTGATTAATCATGTCATTGAGTGTAATTAACGTAATCAACCTTTGACTGGATCACATTTAAAATACGAGTGTTATACGCTGTATACTTCACTGTGTGTCTTCATTCTGGTAATTCTTTATTAGAGAAACAGCAAATATTTTACAGGTGTGACGAATTGTTACGACTCAATACTTAGTTTCTACTTTTGGAGTATTGCTTTGAACTTGATCGTTCTATTAATCATGTAAGCATACTAGAATTACACTACTTGTGACCAAGGTGACTGAAGTCGATGAGACAAAGACGCTGAAGTAAGATTTTTCAGCGGCATGATGCGGTAACTTCCTAAAAAGAAATTAATGTGAGAGCCGAAATGCTCGAACAAAGCTCAGTGTGAGCATACTCTGAATCAGTGCTGTTCGAACTAGAAGCCAGGTACAGCTGTGGGCAAGGAAATGGCTAATGCAATGGACCAAATGGATCTACGCTTTGCTACTTACGGCGCGTAGACCCGAAGGTTTTCGGAATTATTTATGAATGGATGAAAAATGCTTTTCGGAGCTCCTGAACGTCGTCAAACGATAGCCACATACGATTTATAGCCACTGGTGGAAGTTACGAGGACCTCAGATTCAGCGCAATTAATCCCCACAATTATTATCTAAAATGATTCTTGAAATTTGCAAGGTGATTCGTCGTTGCTTGATGAAATATTCGTGGTAAAGCAGAAGCGAAACGAAAATTTAATTATATTCATGTAAACTTTATGAATTCATGTTCGTATGTAATAATAATATCCCCTCCAAGTTCAAGAAACGCGTTTCAGATTAGAAGGACGACTGCAAAAGGCGGCGGCGCATATTATGTAATAAATTCAACAACATATTCATAAGAAATGAAGCACTTAACAGTTGTTAGAACTTAAGGAAAGTCCTTCACATCGTTCTTCATAGCAGAAGGTGTGACGATAGGTTGAATATTTGTAACACTTCTTATATAGAACCAAGTGGATTTCATGAATAAAAGTCTTTGTACTGTCTATAATTCGGTTTATAGTTATCGATACGTATCGGAAACTAAATAAAAATCCAATGTGTCTAAGGTTTTTTGTTTTGTTTTGGTGAGGTTTAAGGGATCCCAACTACTGAGGTCATTAGCGCCCAGTCACAATTGTTAGAGCACATGAAATCTAGTAAAACTCGTGGGGAGGGGGGGACAACAGCAAGTCCTGACAAAGATGCAGATAAAATAAGTAAAAATGTTAGTTGTCTTTGGACAAGCCAGTCAAAGTTATAAAACGCAGAACACGAGCAGCTGCTCGAGCGTCATCAGCTAAAATATCCGGTAAAGTAGATGGCAGGGACAGGACGACACGAGATTGACTAAAATGGGGACACGACAATAAAACATGGCGCACTGTTAATGCTTGACCACAAGGGCACTGCGGGGCTGGGTCACCGGAGAGCAGGTAGCGGTGGCTAAACCGGCAATGCCCAACCCGCAACCTGGTCAGAAGGACCTCTTCTCGCCGAGATGGTCGGGAGGAGGTTGTCCAAGCAGTTGGGAGCGGTTTTACTGCCCAGAGCTTGTTTCCTTGGAGGGATGACCAAGCATCCCACCACAACGACAAGCCTCTTACAAACAACCCCACGAACGTCAGATGACGGGACACAATGGTAGTCTGGCCGAGGCAGGAGGACTGCAGCCTTGGCTGCAACATCAGCAGCCTCATTCCCAGGCACTCCTACATGTCCGGGAACCCACAGAACGCTGACAGGAGAACCATTATCAGCGAAAGAATAGAGGGACTGCTGGATCCGTTGCACCAAGGGGTGGAAAGGATAGGGAGCTCGAAGGCTCTGAAGAGCTCTGAGGGAATCAGAGCAGAGTACATACGACGAATGGCGGTGGCGGTGGGCATACTGAACGGCCTGATGGAGAGCAAAAAGCTTGGCCGTAAAGCTGGAACATTGGTTGAGGAGCCGGTATTTAAAGGTGATGGCCCCGACAACAAAGGCACAGCCGACACCATCGTCAGTTTTGGAGCCATCGGTGTAAGTAAAGGTGTGACCGGCAAGTCTAGCACGAAGTTTGACAAACCGTGAACATTACACTGCAGCCGGAGTACCCTCCTTCGGGAGTACCCTCCTTCGGGAGTTTTTTTGTTTTGGTTGTAGGGCACAAAACTGCTATGGTCATTAGCTGCCAGCTCGTGACTTAGGAAACAGTAGAAAACCGAAATTGAAAACCAGCAGCAATGGGAACGAAGTCATAAAATTGGAGAAACTAAAAGCAGAAGGAAGGCTTAAAAATCCACTACAGAAAGGGGATGGTTGTCCCCAAAAAAAGCTTCAAATGACTGACGTCATTTCACTGGCACTAATAAACTTAAGAACGCGGTCGGCTGAGCGCGTGTCATCTGCTAAAATCGACGATAGATCACGCGATAGCTGTAGACGGGAGCGTAACGGATTAAAATAGGGGCACTGAATTAAAAGGTGTCTTACCGTCCACAGCTGAGAGCAGTGGGGACAGAGTGGGGGAGGATCGTCGCTTAAAAGATGTCGATGGCTAAAAAGAGTGCCCTATCCGGAGTCTAATTAAAATTACCTCCTCCCGACGACGCAATCGGGAGGAAGAGGTCCAAGCACAAGGAAGAGCTTTCACTTCCCCGTATTTGTTAAGGGGAAGTGTTGACCAATGCGCGTGCCATAAATGAACAACACGACGACATAAAACGCTCCGTAGATCGCCGAAATGAATCTATGGAATAGCTGGCAGAAGAAGAGAGACTGCAGCCTTGGCTGCAATATCGGCCGCCTCATTTCTACAGATACCAATGTGTCCCGGGAGCCAGAGGAACGCCACCGAGACGCCCCCAGGTGGAGCAAGCGCAGACAGTCCTGAATCTGGTGGACCAGAGGGTGCACAGGGTAAAGAGCTTGGAGACTGAGGAGAGAGCAGAGAGAATCTGAGCAGATTACGTACTGTATCCGCTGATGGTGGCGGATGTAGTGGACAGCGTGGAGAACAGCGTAAAGCTCCGCAGTATAAACCGAACACTGGTCAGGAAGCCGAAAGTGATTTGGGGTGTCGCCAACAATATAGGCACTCCCTACACCGACCGAAGTTTTCGAGCCATCGGTGTAAATAAATGTGGCGTCTGTCATTTGTGCACATACAGCAGAAAATGCCCGACGATAAACTAGTGCAGGGGTACCATCCTTGGGAAATCGACAAAGGTCACGGAGCAGGCAGATCCGGGGATGGAGCCAAGGCGGTGCTGTACCCCAAGTTGTCAAGAAGGTTTTAGGAAAGCGGAAGGAAAGAGAACGGAGCAGTTGACGGAACCGGATTCCCGGGGCTAGTAGGGAGGAGGAGCGGCCTGCATACCCTACATCAAAGGAGGCGTCGAAAAAAATGTCATGGGCTGGATTAGCAGGCATGGAAGACATAGCTAGCATAACGACTCAGAAGGACTGCTCGCCGATTGGACAGCGGAGGTTCAGCAATCAGCATAAAGGCTTTCCACAGGGCTAGTGTAAAAAGCTCCAGACACTAAACGTGATCCACGGTGGTGGATAGAGTCGAGACGCCGAAGAATAGACGGCCGAGCAGAGGAGTAGACTATGCTCCCATAATCCAATTTCGAGCGCACTAAAACGCGATAGAGGTGGAGAAGGACCACTCTGTCCGCTCCCCAGGAGGTACCATTCAGGACACGGGTGGTAAGCGATCGCAGACAGCGAGCCAAAAGATAGGAAACGTGGGAGGACCAGCACAGTTTTCTGTCAAACAGAAGACCCAAGAATTTAGCGACGTCTGAAAACTGAAGGTTGACAGGACCTAGATGTAAGGAGAGCCGAAGAAACTCCTTACGTCGCCAAAAATTAACACAAACCGTGTTACTGGGAGAGAAACGGAACCCGGTTTCGATGCTCCAAGAGTGGAGGCGATTGAGACATCCTTGAAGACGTTCAAGGAGGCTGGTCCGTTGAGAGCTGTAGTAGATCGCAAAATCGTCCACAAAGAGGGAGCCCGAGACACCAGGAAGGAGACAATCCATAATTGGATTTATGGCGATGGCAAACAGTGCAACACTCAGCACGGAGCCCTGGGGTACCCCGTTTTCTTGGGAGAAAGTACAGGAGAGTAGTGTTCACCCACACCCTAAATGTGCGCTCTGCCATAAATTCGCGAAGAAAAAGGGGTAGCCGGCCTCGAAAGCCCAAAGAGAACACTGTGCGGAGGATGCCTGCCCTCCAACAGGTATCGTATGCTCTCCAGATCAAAAAATATTGCTACCGTTTGGCGTTTCCGGAGAAAATTGTTCATGATATAAGTGCAGAGAGCAACAAGATGGTCAACTGCAGAACGAAGCTTTCGGAATCCGCATTGGGCAGGTGTTAAAAGACTGTGGGATTCCAGCCACCATGCTAGACGGTAATTCACCATACACTCCAAAACCTTACAGACACTACTCGTGAGAGAAATGGGGCGATAGCTAGAGGGGAGATGTTTGTCCTTTCCAGGTTTCGGAACGGGAACGACGATAGCTTCCCGCCATCGTCTGGGAAGAGTACTGTCTGTCCAAATTCGATTATAAATTCGAAGGAGGTAACGCAGTCTATGGGTTGATAAATGCAGCAAAATTTGGACGTGGGTATCATCCGGTCCTGGGGCGGAAGAAGAGAGGACATGTTGGAGTTCCCGCATGGTGAAAACAGTATTATAGCTTTCGAGATTTTGAGAGGAGAAAGCAAGAGGTCGCACTTCCGCTGCACGTTTCTTCGGGAGAAACGCTGGCGGGTAATTCGAAGAGCTCGAAATCTCAGCAAAGTTCTGACACAACGAGTTAGAAATTGCGACGGGGTTCACGAATGTATCATGCGCGACAGTGAGCCCAGAGACGGGGGAGAAACTAGGCGCGCCTGTGAACCGTCGAAGCCGACTCCAAACTTCCGAGGAGGGAGTGAAGGTGTTAAATGAGCTAATAAAGAATTTCCAGCTTGCCTTCTTGCTATCGCGGATGACGCGACGGCATCGCGCACGGAGCTGCTTATAGCGGATACAGTTGGCCAAAGTAGGATGGTGACGGAAAATGCGAAGAGCACGTCGCCGCTCACGTATTGCGTCATGGCATGCCTCGTTCCACCAAGGAACTGGGGGGCGCCGGGTCAATTCGGAGGTGAGTGGTACGAACGTTCCGCAGCTGTAAGAACAACATCGGTAATATGTGTGACCTCATATCGACGCTGGGAAAGCGACGGTCATCGAATGTCGCTAGAGACGAAAAAAGTGTCCAATCGGCTTGGGCAAACTTCCAGCGTTGCGGGCGCATATATGGCAGTTGAGGCTGCAGTCTCAGGACACATGGAAGGTGGTCACTCGAGTGTGTATCATCAAGGGCGAACCATTCGAAGCGCTGAGCTAGCGGAACAGTACCGACCACAAGGTCCAAATGGCATAAATTTGTCGTGGAATCAGACAAAAATGTGGGGACCCCAGTGTTGAGGCAAACTAGATCCCCTTGGTGGAAGACGTCTAGCAATAGGGAGCCGCGTGGACAAGGATATGGAGATCCTAAAGTGGGTGGTGGGCATTGAAATCCCAACCAGCAAATAGGGGGGTGGAAGCTGACCAAGAAGATTAAGGTGATCAGCTCGTGCCATTGGTGTGGACGATGGAATGTATACAGTACAAAGAGAGAACGTGTATCCAGAAAGGGAAAGACGGACAGCGACAGCTTGGAAGGAACTGTTTAAGGGGATTGGGAGATGATGGAGAGTATCATGGAGAAGAATCATGAATCCTCCATGGGCTGGAGTGCCTTCAACAGATGGGACGTCATATCGGACAGACTGAAAATGAGGGACAACAAAGCGGTGATGGGGACGCAGCTTTGTTTCCTGAAGACAGAAGATGTCCGGCGAGTAGGATCGTAATAGGATCGACAATTCATCCCGATTGGCTCAAATGCCGCAGATATTCCAGTGGATAATGGACATAGGGTGAACAGAAAATGGAGGAATGTGACCAAGAGTGCTGTCAACTCAACGACTGCTCAGAGCTTGCGACAGACAGCATGGAATGGCATTCAGCGGAAGGCAGAAGATCCTGATCCATAGGTTGGTCAGGAGCAGCTCCTGCCACCAGCGATCGGCCGGTTGACCGGCCACCAGCAGTGCGCCTCGGCGACACAGAAGACGGCCGATGGCGATTTCCGCCAGGTGGTGCTGCAGATGGGACACGCCTTGGCGGAGAAGGGGAAGAACTGGGTTTCTTTGTAGCCTTCTTGGAAGTATGATGTTTAGATGTAGGAACCGACGGTTGTGAAGTTGCGGTACGTAAAAACTCTTCACGAGTATGCTCTTTTTTCGAAGACCTGGAGTCTGACTTTTGGGCTCGAGGATTAGCAGAACCCGACGAAGGGTGAGCCATAGAGTGGGCAGGCGAAAGTGATGAGGTTGAACCGGCGATCTTTGCGCTGGCCGATCTGACGACCGTGGCACTAAAGGTGAGGTCGCAAGTCTGCGCGGCCCCCTCCTTTGTTGGCCGAGGAGAACCAAGGACAGTGCTGTATTTTCCTGTCTGAGGCACGGTGGGCTGTCGACTGGCGAATAATTTTCGAGCAGCAAAGGTCGACACCTTTTCCTTCACTCGTATTTCCTGGATGAGCTTTTCGTCCTTAGAAACGGGGCAATCTCGAGAGGAAGCAGCGTGGTCACCCATACAGTTGATGCAGCAAGGGGATGGAGGTGGACAAGCTCCCTCATGGGCATCCTTGCCACACGTAACATTTGGTCGGATTGGAACAGGACTGGCTGGTGTGATTGAACCGCTGACATCGATAGCAACGCGTAGGGTTTGGGACATAAGGGCGAACGGAAATTATCTCATAGACTGCTTTGATTTTTGATGGGAGTTGAACTTTGTCAAATGTCAAGAAGACAGTGCGGGTTGGAATGATGTTCGTGCCAACCCCTTTCATAACTGTGAACACCCGTTACGCCCTGGTCAGACAGGTAGTGCTGAATTTCTTCGTCAGACAATCCATCGAGGGAGCGTGTATAAACGACTCCACCCGAGGCATTTAAGGTACGGTGTGGTTCCACCCGGACAGGGAAGGTGTGGAGCAGAGAAATACGCAGCAATATTTGAGCCTGGAGGGCACTGTGTGTTTCTAACAACAGGGTGCCATTCCGTAATCTGGAACAAGACTTTACAGGACCTGCAATTGCGTCGACACCTTTCTGAATAATGAAAGGGTTGACCGTGGAGAAGTCGTGACCTTCGTCAGACCGAGAAACGACAAGGAACTGTGGCAACGATGGAAGAACTGTCTGAGGCCGAGACTGAGTGAACTTACGTTTGTGAGCAGACATAGTGGAAGGTGAGGAAACCATTGCGGAAGAATCCCCCATGATTACCGGCGTCTCCGATGGCGCTCTCCTCCCTTGTGGGGGCCCTCACTGAGGGAACTCCCGCCTTAGGTGATTGTTCACACCTCAGGTCACAACTCCCGACAAAGGACGGAGGGACCAATCGGCACTTTCGGAAGGTATCAGCTCGGGTAATCACCCCTCACGTGTCCTACCTGTCTACCCTGGGCGGGGAATTACGCGTTACCCCGTCACCGGCTACGCATGGAAGTGCGTGGGTCAGCCTTCAGACACGCACAGGGAGGAAAAAAGAGAAAGGGAAAGGAAGAAAGAGGGGTCTCAAACGCCACAGCGGAGAAAAGGGTAAGGAAGAGGTAAGGAAAAGAAACGGACAAAGAAAGGATGAGGACATACAAGCAAGGAAGGCGAAGAATGCGGTACATTTACGAGCGTCCGTCTCCAGACGTAGGCACAAACCATACTCCCTGAGGGGGAGAAAGGGAAGGAAGAGCCATTGGGGGAGAGGGGCGAAGATGGACGGGGAAGGATGCGGAAAGGGAAGGTATGCAGCCTGGAAAGGAAGGAGGGCCGCATTAGCTCCGGGTCCCGTGCTCGCTACGAACGTGTCCACAAAAGAGTTATGGACCCACTGGGGGGGAGAGGGGAGTCTGAGGGCCTGTTTGAAGTTCTCACTCAGTTCCCCGAATTTTGGCCAATAAATCGTGCGTCACCAATAGCATCCTTTACAAGAAATGGCTTACCAATGATGTTCCAGTTAGGCAACCCCGTATCTGCTTTCACTGTGCAAGGTAGGCCTTACGACAGATAGTGGACAAATGTTTTCAGAATGAGTAATTAGGCCATCTGCATCTCATTCTGCCTCGTCCATGTTTCCAGTCCTAAAAGGGTGGTCTGGGTACCGCCTACTCGTTTTTTTATATGCAGTTGAATTTGAATGTTATTTTGAAAACTGTTCCGTTACTGACTTACACCATTGTATCACCAGGTTTACAGAGAAAGATTTTTACGGTCTTCAGCTGAACCAGGCATTTTATCAGATTCTTCTCACAGAAAAATCTGAGCCAGTGATGGAGTGATTGTGGTGTCACCGCCAGACACCACACTTGCTAGGTGGTAGCTTAAATCGGCCGCTGTCCATTTAGTACATGTCGGACCCGCGTGTCGCCACTGTGTGATCGCAGACCGAGCGCCACCACAAGGCAGGTCTCTAGATACGGAATAGCACTCGCCCCAGTTGTACGACGACTTTGCTAGCGACTACACTGACGAAGCCTTTCATTTGCCGAGAGACAGAATAGCCTTCAGCTAAGTTAATGGCTACGACCTAGCAAGGCGCCATTAATCATTTAAGATAGAGTCTCACTTGTATCATCAAGGAATGCTGTATTCACATGAAGGATTAAAAGTTAAGTTTTAACGCAGCTACGTACTTTTCTTGCTACCATTTATTACGTACCCTGTTTCAGACCTCTATCTAGCCTACGTGAGATTACGCGTGCCTTTCGGCTACTTCAGTGTGGCGTAGCTGTCTTGTTACGCCGCAACAGTGATGGCCGTCTGCACTGAATTTTTTTTAGGTTTAACAGAGTTGTATTTGGACTGCACACAGGCGGAACCGTCGTTTGCCGATTATTGAACATAATCTCGCGGGATCTGAAATTAAGTTTATTTACGATTATCTGGACGATGGTGTCTACAGCGTCCTCTTCGAACACCAACATCTGTAGTTGGTCTTGCTTCGTTTTCGTGCTGGCGGCCTCGTAATTAAGCTGTCTAAAGTAAGTATACTACATAAGGTAATGTCTTTTCTAGGGCATTTACTGTCAGCTGAAAGGTTCAGATTCGGTCAAGGACAGTCTAGATATTTGTGTGTTTTCTCAATATTAGAACAAGATAATTGCTCGGTTTACAGCCATGCCCAATTTTTATTAATGAAGTTCGTGCCCCATTTTGCCCAATTAGCCATTCCTTGAATGACCTACGTAAGACAGATGCGGAGTTCAGGTGGGGAGAATTGCAACTATTTGCCTATGATGCTGTGAAGACCGCTTTGGCCAACCCCATTTCTTACAGTGTGATTGCCAGTAATCTTTCATTGTGCACACCAATACATCTCATTCATTCAGGTGCGACTGCTGTGCTTCTACGAGGAGAGTATGGATTGAGCGTAAATCAAAGATAGACGAAGGTAAGCAGAAGTAATAGAAATGAGAACAGCGAGAAACTTAATATCAGGATCGATTGTCACGAAGTAGATGAAGCTAAGGAATTATGCTACCTAGACAGCACAATAACGACTGACGGACGGAGCAAGGAGGACATCAAAAGCAGACTAGCACTGGCAAAAAGGGCATTCCCGACCTAGATGTATCTACTAATATCAAATATCGGCCTTAATTTGAAGAAGAAATTTCTGAGAATGTACGTCTGGAGTACAGCATTGTATGGTGGTGAAATATGGACTGTGGGGAAACCAAAACAGAAGAGACTAAGCATTTGAGATGAACTGGGCAGCGGCTACTGCGTTCTGCCGCACCGTGTTTTGTTACTTCGACAGTTGCTGAAGGCCTGTTCTTTCGCGAATTCATTGTTAGCGTGTGCGACGTCCTTGTGATACATTGTCGCACGTTTTGATCTCAGAGTTTCACTTCTCTAACGTGACCCCGTCCCACACCTGGCTGGGTCTCATTTTAAAGATCATCCTATTCACTCAATTTCTTTTTGGGTTAATTTTACTTTGAGAACATTTTCCTGTTCTCACCCAGGAAGTAACAAAAGCATACAAACTGACTACTGTCAGTCCCTAGGACGAATAGAAATTGGAAGAAATTGAGCTTACATATTTTGAAAATGTGTCCGTAAGCTATAGAACAAAATTGACCTCACGAATGGCTGGGTTTAAAAATCTTTAACCCTAAATGCGCAGGGTAATCTTTTTCCAGCTAAATCACTGTACTTTCAGAGACCCCGTAACAGACCAGGAGCATCAAAGTTACACATCACAACGCCCAACTACTTTGTACAGTAACCACATCCTTCCGAGCTCGATACAGCAGCTAAAAATGGGACACCAGCTCAGAAGCTCAGAATTCAGTTAATCAGAATCTGCGAGATGTGAAGGCAGAACTGAAGTTAACGACCAACCCTGAACTAGACCTCAGACTGATACCAGTAATTTTGATGGAATGCTCACTACGTTGCCACAGCCACATCAACTGCTGAAGATGATACACCATTACTATTTACTGATAATGGTAAATGTGAGTTTCTTGCACTAAGGGAATGTCAGTTTGATCAACATTACAAACTTTTCACAAAAGTTCATTTATCATTTACCTCAGGTAGCCTTCCGCATATTTTAGGGATGATACACATCAGGGAAAGGAGAATTTGACGGTTTGTACAGAAAGATTTGAAAGTTAACTGTTGACAATCATTGAAAGTAAGGAAATACTGGAAATCGCAAAACATCTGAGATGGGGTGCTCAGACGACGAACCCACAGCAAGAAGTGTAAGAGCGTTATTTGACGTGTGTCAAGATGGCACTGTGGTCCCGGTGTCAGATACACCTCATTGTAGAAACTGGCTTTACAACCTCCTCTCGCTACAAGAGGTTGCTGCTTAGCTACGTAGACAACATTTGTGTTCAACTACACAGCTGGAGTTTTTTTACTAGTGGTGAATGGTAAATGAGAGGATTATTTCAATCCAACTACTGACAGACTTTCCATTCAGTGTAAATATTACTACAGTCCGATGACCTGGTCGATTGTGTATGAAGAATCCAGCTGCTTCCAGGAGCAACAAATTTGAGTGCCATTACTTAACGTAATTGACGTAACATATACAATGCTATCATAATCTGCACATTACGAGGCATAATCTCATGTTTTAAGTTTAACAACAACACTAAGTAAGTATTACAGTTATGTACTGTGTAACCTTAGGCAGCATAACTGACAGCACGGAAGTATCTTGACAATTCATCCAGTATACGAGAATGCGAAAACCCAGTGATTTTCTCGCTTATGTACATGAAGTTCGTTTGGAAAGTTTATGGAACATTTGAAATTAAATTTGACACACAATTATTGTAACAGTAGCTAATTTATAAAGTAATCAGACGACTGAAGCTGTTTTACACATGAGAGTTCGACTCTCTAAGGCTCAGGGGTTTACTGGTACATTTAGAACGCTTCCATGTTCAGGCACAACATTTTCTCAAATAAATTAGATTTTTGGAAACACCACGTCGATATTTTGAATTGTCATGTTACTGCACTGGTAACAACGCATGCATAAGATTAATTTACAATAAACTTCGTTGTTTACAGACAATTTCATGGAAATAACGTAACATCAGTGGCTGTCAACTTTCAGTACAGACAGGAAAAAATCCTTATTTTCTACTATCTACCCAATGTGTTTCGGAGCTATAGCTCCACCTCAACGACTATGGATACAACGGGCGTTTCATCTGCTCCGGTTTTTTAGCCTACATTTCTAGGTAAAGAACACCCTCAAACAGGATACTTACAGTACAGCACTTCTCTCCTCTTTCGGCCATTCTAATTTATTACCTGCGTCTGACGACCCAACTTTCGTCTTTTGCAATGGTGAGAAGGATTTGCACTTACAAATTTAAACTATTTGAAGTGTTAATGACAGTACTATGTTACATTTTGCACATTTAGCCATATTACAATCATGTGATGTAGTGCATTGACTAATTTTCATTTACATAATTGACAAACTTAAGGAAATGTATTACTAGGAGATCCGACACGTAATTTCAGTTTACATATATATTCAACATGAAAATTTAATTGCTATTTTATGTAACTGATTTAGGTACAGAAGCAGTAAACAACAGTATCCAGTACGTAAAATTGGGGAGGGGAGGGGAGTTGGGGGGGGGGGGGGGGAGAGAATGTCGCCAACTTCGGAGCCACTGGCCTTTAAACTATCACTGTCCTTCCAGAGCCAACTCTGGAATGTCTCGCTGAAAGGCTCGTAAATCGTCGGGAAAGGATTTCCACTTTTGTGGTGCTGGCCAACAAGTTGCATCTTTCACTGTGTATCTTTTAAGCTGAGTGCTTTCAGGTCAGGCAGTAGTGACAGTGAAATGGTTGTAAGGACTGCATTCAGCGGAGGCCACCATTTTCTTCGCCAAGTGAACGACAGCAGGTGAAGTTCTGGCTGGACCTCCTCTTATTCCTGCTGACTGACCTGCACAACGATCTTCAATGACAAATGATCACAATTCTTCCAGTTATAGTCACCAACAAACAAGTGATGAGAATCGGTGCAGACATCCGTGAGGTCTGCGACACGAAATTTGGAACATGGTACCATCCGGCAGGCTGTGTACTGCAGACATACTATTTTTGGAGGAAATACACCAGTATCTGATACAGCAATGCTCTACCACAGCGTTGTATCCCCGTCGTCACTTTTCTTCTCTTCGCAACTGGCAACCACGAAATTACTTTGCTTGTGAGCAGTCTACAGCATGGTACATAATATCACTGGAGTTTTGAAACATCAGCCATCTCTGTCTCACTTTCATTTGTTCACTAGCCGTCAAGTTCACTTCAGCGCTGTGGACCTATCCAGTATTGTCCCTGTAGTAACTGCAGGAACTTGTGGGGCTCCAATATGCTCCAATATGCTCCAATGTTTCTACTGGTGATCACACCTCCAAGATCAGCAACAATAAATATTTGACATGGTTTACTTCCTGAGAAGCAACCTTCATTATGTTTAAGGCTTCTTTTTCGATCCCATTTGCTTCACTACTGATGCAGAGTAACGTTTCCATGTGCGATTCACATTTTATTCACGAACGAGGGATATTGTGAGGTATCATGCTGACACTGCTGTTTACACATCTAGTATGGCTTGTTTGTCTCTTGCTTGGTCTTCACATCCAAAGATTTTCAGGCGTGGGACTGAAGACTTACATGGATCGTTTACCAACTTTATCGCTTAACACCCAGCTCAGAGGGCCAGTCTCTCTCTAATGGTATTGCTCCCAGGAATGTTGGCTCCCCCTCACCGTGTCTGAGGCCGCCGTCGCCGCCGCCGGCCCCCTCCCCCTTTTCCCCAATGGAAGGCAAAAATGAGAATGAAAGACACCCTCTGGCCTCGCAACCTAATACCATTGGGGTCGAAAAGAACAAGAGTTGACCAAGAGAGGCCGACAGGAAAGGAAACAGAAGATTATGAAGTAAGTGGAAAGTCAAACTTCGCTAACAGTTATTAGCAAGACCATACGGCATGGAAGGAACGTTGCTGTACTAAGGTTGTCAAATTTTTTTTTAAGTAATAATTCTAGCCTGACCGCTTCTGTAATACTGCTTACAAAGGAATGGTGGTTAATATAAGGTAACTTAATAGATGTATCTGCACACTGTATGTTGTAGAAGTTACTTATTTAATAACGCTGCTGATCTATTTGACATTTGAAATTTGTGATCGTTACACAACGAAAGCTAAATTAAGGTTACACATTACCTAAAAATAATTTGAGTTACAATTTTCTTGATTTAAGTTATAGTTGAAATGACTATAAAAGTTGTTAGATCTGGTCATACAAAGAAGTATTCATAACAGTTCAACTGTAAACCAGTTTCTGTATGCACCATTTACCGGTTTTAGTCAGTGGAGAATTTGTGTAACAAGCGTTATTACAGTGCTTGTGAGAAATAACACTAATTTAAAAATCTCAACTTTTCCCGTAATATTACAGTTTACTTTCAGAGACAGGAATTTCAATTGACTACTTGTAATACCAAATTGAGTTGAGGTGAACTCATTCATGCAAATATTTCAGATAGTTCTCTGTACTGAGGAACAATTTTTTTCCAGATGAAGTTCAATACTTCAAGCACACCACAAACTGTTTTTAAGAACTGCCTTGCAAAATCTAGTTGAACACTTTTGCAAGCTATTAAAATGTGAACATGAAAAATTATCGAGTGTTACGCTAACTGTTTAATATATATCGTGACCGACAATAAAATGAACACACAAAAATTCATATAAAGACAATGGTAACATAACATAGGTACCACTAATTACAATTAAGAAAACCATGGATTCTTTAACTAGCAGTTCGTTCCTCAAGTAGAAGAGGTAGGTTGGGAGAGGTTAAAAAGTAAAAGGAAGTGAGAGACTGGAGTGAGTAGGGCCCACATGTGGTATTGGTGAGGTTACATAAAGATCGAAGGTTTGACAAAATTACATTACTAGTTTCCTTCACTGATCACACTCACAATAGTATACAAACACCACAAGAGAAGGAAACCCAATATAACAATAGAAAGAATTGAAGATCCAATGGGATTACATTGTCATCTTTACAAAAATATCACATTAGATATCCTACATTTCTACATATACGAACAAAAACTGTCACAATAAAAATGTATATAAGAGTGAACGTAAGTTTGCAGTATTGAAGTTTTACATTAACTGTCAGGACAAACAGTATACATGTGTGTAGCAATATGCAACAATTCTGCTAAGTATTATGTCGTAAGATCGTGTTAATGTATGAAAGTAAATTGATTACGTTCAATAAATGGATTATGAAATTAAATTTCACTCCACTGCCAAAGTGAACAGTATGTACAAAGTGCACATTCTTTATGAACATAGGGTCCATGCACAAACTCAGAGGCAAGTAAAGGGCACAAAAATAAAATGTAATGGGCTTGATCATTAAATTGAACATACTAAAAGACAATACAATGTAGCCATGTTAAAGAATATAGTAATATTTTATGTATCTAATATTTCTGAAGTATCTAAGATCGGTAAGAGATTTCAATAAATTATCATCAAGAAACTTAAGAATCTTAAGTATATGTATGCCAATTAATTGCAAGACAACATGAGAGCTTCCAGATGTAATCTTAGACCTATGAGAGTAGTACTCCACTTTCGACAATAGGGGGAGGAGGGGATGTTAATAGCAGTAGGCAACCAGCACCCAAGGTAATGCTGAGACTGCTTGTGATTATTCATTATGCACAATGACTAAACGAACCTATCCGCAATTGAACCAAAACACAACCAAAACAGAACGAAATACCCTGAAGGCCAAAGAAACTGGTACACTTTCCAACTATCGAATAGGGCTCCTGCGAGCACGACGAAGTGCAGCAACAGGACGTGACGTGGACTCTACTGAAGCCTGAAGTCGTGCTGGAGGGAACTGACCATGAATCCTGCAGGGCTGTGAATAAATCCGTAGTACGAAACGGCGGGGATCTCTTCTAGAAAGCCCGTTGCAAGGCATCCCAGATATGCTCAATAATGTTTGTCTGGGAAGTCTTGTGGCCAGCGGCAGTATGAACTCTGAAGACTGTCCCTGGAGCCACTGTTGCCATCCTGGACGTGTGGGTTGTATTTTCCTTGTGTAATTGCTGAAGTCCGTCGGAGTGCAGAAGGGACGTGAATGGGTGCAAGCGCTTAATCAGGAAGGCTACAAATGTGCCATTTTTCAATCGTATCAGAGGTTCCATATCACTACAGCTGCACATGCCCCATACCATCACAGGACCTCCACCAGCTATAAGAGCCCCCTGCTGTCGAGCAGGATCCATGGATTCATGAGGTTGTCCCCATACGTCCATCAGCTCGACGCAATTTGAAACGAGACTCGTCCGACCAGACAACGTGTTTCTCGTCAACCGTCCAGTGTCGGTTGTTGCGTTGAATTGTTCACACGCTGACACTATGGCCCAGCATTGGTATCTGCAACAGTTTGCTGAGGGGTTGCATTTCTGTCACGTTGAACCATTTTCTTGCCATTAGCACCGTTCTTGTAAGATCTTTTTCCGGCCGCATGATGTCAAAGATTTGATGTTTTACTGGATCGTTGATATTCAAGGTACATTCTTGAAATGGTCATATGTGAAAATCCGGACTTCATTGCTACTAGAGAGATGCTATGTCCCATTGCTCGTGCGGCGACTAAACACGTTCAAACTCAAATCTTGATAACCTGCCATTGTAGCAGCACTGACCGATCTAACAGCCGCGCCAGGACCTTTTTGTTGTACAGGCGTTGCCGACCGGAGCGCCGTATTCTGCCTGTTTACATCTCTGTATTTGAATACGTACCACTTTCTTTGGCGTTTCAGCGTATACAAAGCCAATAAATTTCTGATGAAAAGTCTGGAACAGAGTGAGAAATGGAGTTCAAATGCACATGCCTAGTAACATGCTTGTTTATCTACATATGCAGTTCAGATTACACCTAGAACACAATTACTATTATTAATAGCAAACTGCTCACTCACCCTAGTGCACTCAACTAAAAACAATTACCTACTTTGACAGTCCTAAGATGAGACAATTGCTTAAAAACACGGGATTTATACAGTACATAATAAAATCGACATAATTAAACGGCATAAAAACAAACCAAGGTTACTGTAAATTTGTTGAGTTGACTCTTATAAATTTTATATCCGTATGGTATCATTGGAAGGTCAGCTATAAGGTAGCAAGGAGTGTTGCTAATATCTAATTTTATATAGTCTGCACATTGCTTTATTGCTCTCTGAAAAAGTCACTGACTGAATGCAATGAGGCGTTCATCAGACGTCTGTTTTAATTAAATCACTCATGAAACAAAAATGAGTTACAGAACCAGTATTGGCATACAATGAAAGCATTGCAAAGCTGAAGGTGACATGTGCCAGAGAACTGCATGCAACTAGTAGACATAGTTACAAGCACAACTGGACGTAATATTTACATGTTTTAATGTTAACAGACATAAAACTGCTCATCATTACGTGAGGATACAAATTTTTAGTACCAGATTGCGTTACAGGAGTGGGTGTTGCGCCAGCAGCACCCTAGCATGAAATTACGTACGACTTACAAAAAGCATTAAACCAAGGGAAATACAACGTAATGCGGAAGAATACTAATAAATGTTTATACAAATAAAGTAAGAAATTAGTAAAACATAGCGTTATTACTAGTATAGCTAACTGTACAAGTGTTTGAGGCCAGATGACGTTGCACGTGCAAGAATGACGCTACATAGCGACAGTTTTAATTGGTGGTTTGTACTAATATAGCTTGTAGGAAGCTGACAGCCGTTAATCAAAATAAACTTGATTCTTAACTTAGAGCGCAAAACTTGATTCGAGCAGTACATTTCCTCGCCTGTTCGAAATTACACACTTTGTGCCGACGTAAGTACAAGGAAACAGTCTACCAGTTCTTAACTACGAACTGCGTATATAATAGCTACATGCATTGTATAGTCTAAGTGGTTACAAGGAATTAAATATTTAGTTCTGACTTATTAGCAGGAAAGGAAACTGTATAGTACACTGCCTGTTTAAAAGGGAAAGTGGTAAATAACTTACTATTTGCGCCAAGCAGTGCATGAAGCTATTGCAGCACTGAATGAATTAATATGAACAGACGACGTATTGGTACAACTCAACTAACAGCACAGTTCTCTGCCTGTTGTAAGTGAAGCAGGGTACATAAGCGCTAAAGCAGCTACATACACTGAATGGCGTAAGTAGTTACAAAGATGTACATATTTAGTAGCGCCGTCACATTAGCACAACGAAACTTAGTACAGACTTCTTTATGACAATCAGTACAACCGTAGTGACCAAGTGTCGTTGCTCTATCCGGGGTAACGATTTGAACAGTTACCGTATAGCGTTTTGTTTCACTTAATGTAGTTCTCATGGGCGAAGTTTTACATCAAGCATACACCGAAACAATTATGAGACCAAATATAGAACATGAAGAACCTCATTCATCAGAAGCATTGCTAGCAATTAGATACACAACTTGTTCCTTTATGCAATCAAACTCCCATGTTTTGAACTCACTTGTAAAGCAATCTGATGTTTAAGCTGTTCTCGTTGTGTTAAGTATCTGACATTATGAGTCTAAGCAAGAAAAAAAAATTGGAAAGCGTTTTTGTAATCATGCTTAGCGACGCCCAACTAACATTGAATATCGTCAATACTTAACACTAAGTCTGGCTACTTTGCGCGTCGTGAGCTATGCATCCTGGAGAAACATACATAGGTCGCAGGTTTCATACAATGAAACAGGTATTGTAGACCAAATACTAAGATCCTCCCTCTTAATGGGCAGATTATGAGTCATTTGGTTTCCAAAATAATTATGTTTTGAAAACTGAGTCTTTACAATTTTGTTGCTCCTAGAAGCCATTATACAAGCAAAATGCACCTGGCGCTGGGTGTCATGAACCGAGTTAATAGTGTAATATCTATGTACTTTCTGTACTGTATCCTTCAACGTCTTTGATTTATACCTATCTACCAGCAGTAGTGAATGGGGTCAGAGTGATTTGCCTTGTCTGACCGATGTTCTGTTTTAATACTGGTGTCACCCGTCAGTCGGTAACAACATTTTAGAGAGATTTATTAATTGGTTTGCTGGTACCTCCCTCCCTGCGCGCCTAAGAAACTAATTTAACGCAGTTTAGATCACGTCACAGAGCCAAAGAAATTCTTAGTGACAATAACGAGCATGAAATTCCTGGGCTTTCACAGACTGAAAACTACACTGGGAACGTCCCAGTCTGAAAGCATATTTGACTCGGCAGCTTTCGGATCCAGAGTGCACTCTCGTATTAAATACGAAACAGTCACCATGGCTGCTTTTTTGGCTTCTGAGTACTCACTGTCACGCGGAATTATCTTCTGAGGAAGTTTCTCTCCTGCTCAAATTATTCTCCTTGTTTAGTAGAACGATCGGAGTCATATGGAGATGTAGTCCAAGAATGCCCTGTTTCCAATTATTGAGCAAGCTGAGAATATTTACCAGCTGTTCTCTAAAAATGTTTTCTCGCATCTCGTGACGGTCACCATACCCTTTGGACGCGACTAGTTCCGTGTGAGACAAAATTAGAATAAATTTAACGTAATTTGTCCCTGCTGTAGAGAGACGTTAAGTATGCTGCTGTAGAATTTTACGAACTTCTTCCCATTAGCGTGGAAAATGCATGAATATCGAATCTCTTTAAATCAAATGCACGCCAGTTTCTCTTAAATGACTCATTCCATTCTTGTGAGGAGCATTGGAGTAGACAGCTTACCTAAGGTAACCGTCAATTGTTAAGCCTTTTGTTTTTTTTGTTTTGGTTTTAGGGCGCAAAACTGCTATGGTCATTAGCGCCCAGTCCGTGACTTAGGAAACAGTAGGAAACAGTAGGAAACCGAAATTGAAAACCAGCAATGGGAACAATGTCATAAAATTGGAGAAACTAAAAGCAGAAGGAAGGCTTAAAAATCCACTACAGAAAGGGGTTGGTGGTCCCCAAAAAAGCAAATGACTGACATCACTTCACTGGCACTAAAACTGGAGAACGCGGTCGGCTGAGCGCGTGTCATCTGCTGAAATCGACGATAGATCAGGCGATAGCTGTAACGGGAGCGTAACGGATTAAAATAAAGGCATTCAATTGAAAGGTGTCTTACCGTCCACAGCTGAGAGCAGTGGGGACAGAGTGGGGGAGGATCGCCGCTTAAAAGATGTCGATGGCTAAAAAGACAGTGCCCTATCCGGAGTCTAATTAAAATTACCTCCTCCCGACGACACGTTCGGGAGGAAGAGGTCCAAGCGCAAGGAAGAGCTTTCACTTCCCGCAATTTATTATGGGGAAGTGTTGACCAATGCGAGTGCCATAAATGAACAACACGACGACATAAAACGCTCCATAGATCGCCGAAGGGAATCGATGGAATAGCTGGCCGAAGAAGAGAGACTGCAGCTTTGGCTGCAATATCAGCCGCCTCATTTCCACAGACACCAACGTGTCCCGGGAGCCACAGGAACGTCACCGAGACGCCTCCCAGGTGGAGCAGGCGCAGACAGTCCTGAATCCGGTGGACCAGAGGGTGCACAGGATAAAGAGCTTGGAGACTGAGGAGAGAGCAGAGAGAATCTGAGCAGATTACGTACTGTATCCGCTGATGGCGGCGGATGTAGTGTACATTCTGGAGAACAGCGTAAAGCTCCGCGGTATAAACCTAACACTGGTCGGGAAGCCGAAGGTGTTTTGGGGTGTCGCCAACAATATAGGCACTCCCTACAGCCAACGAAGTTTTCGAGCCATCGGTGTAAATAAATGTGGCGTCCGTCATTTGTGCACATAGAGCAGCAAATGACCGACGATAAACAAGTGAAGGGGTACCATCCTTGGGAAATCGACAAAGGTCACGGAGCAGGCAGATCCGGGGACGGAGCCAAGGCAGTGCTGTACCCCAAGTTGTCAAGAACGTTTTAGGAAAGCGGAAGGAAAGAGAACGGAGCAGTTGACGGAAGCGGACTCCCGGGGGTAGTAGGTAGGAGGACCAGCCTGCATACCCTACATCAAAGGAGGCGTCGAAAAAAAAGGTCATGGGCTGGATTAGCAGGCATGGAAGACATAGCTAGCATAACGACTCAGAAGGACTGCTCGCCGATTGGCCAGCGGAGGTTCAGCAGTCTCAGCATAAAGGCTTTCCACAGGGCTGGTGTAAAAAGCTCCAGACACTAAACGTAATCCACGGTGGTGGATAGAGTCGAGACGCCGAAGAATAGACGGCCGAGCAGAGGAGTAGACTATGCTTCCATAATCGAATTTCGAGCGCACTAAGGCGCGATAGAGGCGGAGAAGGACCACTCGGTCCGCTCCCCAGGAGGTACCATTCAGGACTCTGAGGGTGTTAAGGGATCGCAGACAGCGAGCCAAAAGATAGGAAACGTGGGAGGACCAGCATAGTTTTCTGTCAAACATAAGACCCAAGAATTTAACGACGTCTGAAAAATGAAGGTTAACAGGACCTAGATTAAGGAGGGCGGAAGAAACTCCTTACGTCGCCAAAAATTAACACAAACCGTCTTACTGGGAGAGATACGGAAGCCGGTTTCAATGCTGCAAGAGTGGAGGCGATCGAGACATCCTTGAAGACGTCGTTCAAGAAGGCTGGTCCGTTGAGAGCTGTAGTAGATCGCAAAATCGTCCACAAAGAGGGAGCCCGAGACATCAGGAAGGAGACAATCCATAATTGGATTTATGGCGATGGCAAACAGTGCAACACTCAGCACGGAGCCCTGGGGTACCCCGTTTTCTTGGGAGAAAGTACGGGAGAGTAGTGTTCACCCGCACCCTAAATGTGCGCTGTGCCATAAATTCGCGAAGAAAAAGGGGTAGCCGTCCTTGAAAGCCCCAAGAAAACAGTGTGCGGAGAATGCCTGTCCTCCAACAGGTATCGTATGCTCTCTCCAGATCAAAAAATATTGCTACCGTTTGGCGTTTCCGGAGAAAATTGTTCATGATATAATTGGAGAGAACAACAAGACGGTCAACAGCAGAACGATCCTTTCGGAATCCGCATTGGGCTGGTGTTAAAAGACTGCGGGATTCCAGCCAGCATGCTAGACGGTAATTCACCATACACTCCAAAACCTTACAGACACTACTCGTGAGAGAAATGGGGCGATAGCTAGAGGGGAGATGTTTGTCCTTTCCAGGTTTCGGAACGGGAACGACGATAGCTTCCCGCCATCGTCTGTGAAAAGTACTGTCTGTCCAAATTCGATTATAAAGGCGAAGGAGGTAACGCAGACTGGGTTGATAAATGCAGCAGCATTTGGACACAGATACCATCTGGGTCTGGGGCGGAGGAGCGAGAATAAGAGGGCATGTTGGAGTTCCTGCATGGAGAGAACAGCATTGTAGCTTTCGTGATTTTAAGAGGAGAAAGCAAGATGTCGCACTTCCGCTGCACGTTTCTTCGGGAGAAACGCTGGCGGGTAGTTTGAAGAGCTCGAAATCTCAGCAAAGTGCTGACCCAATGAGTTAGAAATTGCGACGGTGTCCACGAATGTATCATGTGTGACAGTGAGCCCAGAGACCAGGGAGAAACTAGGCGCGCCTGAGAACCGTCGAAGCCGACTGCAAACTTCCGAGGAGGGAGTGAAGGTGTTAAATGAGCTAATAAAGAATTTCCAGCTTGCCTTCTTGCTATCGCGGATGACGTGACGGCATCGCGCACGGAGCTGCTTATAGCGGATACAGTTGGCCAAAGTAGGATGGTGACGGAAAATACGAAGAGTACGTCGCCGCTCACGTATTGCGTCACGGCATGCCTCGTTCCACCAAGGAACTGGGGGGCGCCGGGGCAAATCGGAGGTGAGTGGTATTGAATGTTCCACAGCTGTAAGAATAACGTCTGTAATATGTGTGACCACATCTTCGACGAAAATGTAAGGACCCCAGTGTTGAGGCAAACTAGATCCGCTTTGTGGAAGACTTCTAGCAATAGTGAGCCACGTGGACAAGGTTGTGGAGATCCCAATGTGGGTGGTGGGCATTGAAATTCGCAACCAGCAAACAGGGGGTGGGGGGGTGGAAGCTGACCAAGAAGATGAAGGAGATCAGCTCGTGCCATTGGTGTGGACGGTGGAATGTATACAGTACAAAGAGAGAACGTGTATCCAGAAAGGGAAAGACGGACAGCGACAGCTTGGAAGGAACTGTTTAAGGGGATTGGGTGATAATGGAGAGTATCATGGAGCAGAATCATGAGTCCCATGGGCTGGAGTGCCTTTAACAGAGTGGACGTCATATCAGACAGACTGAAAATAAGGGAGAACAAAGCGGTCATGGCCACACAGCTTTGTTTTCTGAAGACAGAAGATGCCCGGCGAGTAGGATCTTAAGAGGATCGACAATTCATCCCGAATGGCTCGAACGCCGCGGATATTCCAGTGGATAATGGACATAGGGTGAACAGAAAATGGAGGGATGTGACCAAGGGTGCTGTCAACTCAACGACTGCTCAGAGCTTGCGACCGACAGCATGGAATGGCATTCAGCCGAAGGCAGAAGATCCTGATCCAAAGGTTGGTCAGGAGCAGCACCTGCCCCCAGCGATCGGCCAGTTGACCGGCCACCAGCAGTGCACCTCGGCAACACAAAATACGGCCGAGTGCGATTTCCGCCAGGTGGTGCTGCAGATGGGACACGCCTTGGCGGAGAAGCAGAGGAACTGGGTTTCTTTGTAGCCTTCTTGGAAGTATGATGTTTAGATGGAGGAACCGACGGTTGTGAAGTTGCGGTACGTAAAACCTCTTCACGAGTATGCTCTTTTTTCGAAGACTATGTCTGACTTTTGGGCTCGAGATTTAGCAGAACCCGATGAAGGGTGAGCCATAGAGTGGGCAGGCGAAAGTGGTGAGGTGAGGTTGAACGGAGGATCTTTGCGCTGGCCGATCTGGTGTTTTTTTTGTTTTTGTGGTTTTAGGGCGCAAAACTTCTATGGTCATTAGCGCCCAGCCCGTGACGTAGAAAACAGGAAAAAAACGAAATTTAAAATCAGCAGCAATGGAAACAAAGTCAGAAAATTTTAGAAACTAAAGGCAGAAGGAATGCTTAAAAGTCCACTATAGAAAGGGGTTGGTTGTCCCCCAAAAAAAAGCTTCAAATGACTGACGTCATTTCACTGTCACTAATAAACTGTAGAACGTGGTCAGCTAAGCGCGTGTCATCTGCTAAAATCGACGATAGATCAGGCGATAGCTGTAGACGGGAGCGTAACGGATTAAAATAGGGGCATTCAATTAAAAGGTGTCTGACCGTCCACAGCTGAGAGCAGTGGGGACAGAGTGGGGGGTATCACCGCTTAAAAGATGTCGATGACTAAAAAGATAGTGCCCTATCCGGAGTCGAGCTAAAATTACCTCCTCCCGACGACGCGTTCGGGAGGAAGAGGTCCAAGCGCAAGGAAGGGCTTTCACTTCCCGCAATTTATTGTGGGGAAGTGTTGACCAATGCGCATGCCATAAATGAGTAACTTGGCGACATAAACCGCTCCGTAGATCGGTAAACGGAAGAGACTGAAGAGCTGGCCGAGGAAGAGAGACTGCAGCCTTGACCGCTATATCGGCCACCTCATTTCCACAGATACCAGCGTGTCCCGGGAGCCAGAGGAACGCCACTGAGACGCCCCCCAGGTGGAGCAAGCGCAGACAGTCCTGAATCCGGTGGACCAGAGGGTGCACAGGGTAAAGAGCTTGGAGACTTAGGAGAGAGCTGAGAGAATCTGAGCAGATTACGTACTGTATCCGCTGATGGCGGCGAATGTAGTGGACAGCCTGGAGAACAGCGTAAAGCTCCGCAGTATAAACCGAACACTGGTCGGGAAGCCGAAAGTGATTTGGGGTGTCGCCAACAATGTAAGCACTCCCTACACCTAACGATGTTTTCGAGCCATCGGTGGAAATGAATGTGGCTTCCGTCATTTGTGCACATAGAGCAGCAAATGCCCGACGGTAAACAAGTGTAGGGGTACCATCCTTGGGAAATTGACATAGGTCTCTGAGCAAGTCGATCCGGGGACGGAGCCAAGGCGGTGCTGTACCCCAAGTTGTCAAGAAGGTTTTAGGAAAGCGGAAGGAAAGAGAATGGAGCAGTTGACGGAAGCGGACTCCCGGGTGTAGTAGGGAGGAGGAGCGGCCTGCATACCCAACATCAAAGGAGGCGTCGAAAAAAAGGTTATGGGCTGGATTAGCAGGCATGGAAGACAGATGGCTAGCATAACGACTCAGAAGGACTGCCCGCCGATTGGACAGCGGAGGTTCAGCAGTCTCAGCATAAAGGCTTTCCACAGGGCTGGTGTAAAAGGCTCCAGACACTAAACGTGATCCAAGGTGGTGGATAGAGTCGAGCGCTGAAGAATAGATGGCCAAGCAGAGGAGTAGACTATGCTTCCATAATCCAATTTCGAGCGCACTAAGGTGCGATAGAGGCGGAGAAGGACCACTCGGTCCGCTCCCCAAGAGGTACCATTCAGGACACGGAGGGTGTTAAGGGAACGCAGACAGCGAGCCGAAAGATAGGAAACGTGGGAGGACCAGCACAGTTTTCTGTCAAACAGAAGACCCAAGAATTTAGCGACGTCGGAAAACGGAAGGTTGACAGGACCGAGATGTAAGGAGGGCGGAAGAAACTCCTTACGTCGCCAAAAATTAACACAAACGGTCTTACTGGGTGAGAAACGGAAGCCGGTTTCGATGCTCCACGAGTGGAGGCGATCGAGACATCCTTGAAGACGTCTTTCAAGAAGGCTGGTCCATTGAGAGCTGTAGTAGATCGCAAAATCGTCCACAAAGAGGGAGCCCGAGACATCAGGAAGGAGACAATCCATAATTGGATTAATGGCGATGGCAAACAGTACAACACTCCGCACGGAGCCCTGGGGTACCCCGTTTTCTTGGGACAAAGTACGGGAGAGAGTAGTGTTCACCCGCACCCTAAATATGCGCTCTGCCATAAATTTGCGAAGAAAAAGGGGCAGCCGGCCTCTAAAGCCCCAAGAGAACAGTGTGCGGAGGATGCCTGTCCTCCAACAGGTATCGTACGCTCTCTCCAGATCAAAAAATATTGCTACTGTTTGGCGTTTCCGGAGAAAATTGTTCATGATATAAGTGAAGAGAGCAACAAGATGGTCAACTGCAGAACGATGCTTTCGGAATCCGCATTGGGCTGGTGTTAAAAGACTGTGGGATTCCAGCCACCAAGCTAAACGGTAATTCACCATACGCTCCAAAACTTTACAGACACTACTTGTGAGAGAAATGGGGCGATAGCTAGAGGGGAGATGTTTACCTTTCCAGGTATCGGAACGGGAACGACAATACCTTCCCGCCATCGTCTGGGAAAGGTACTGTCGGTCCAAATTCGATTATAAAGGCGAAGGAGGTAACGCAGGCTATGGGTTGATAAATGCAGCAACATTTGGACATGGATTCCATCCGGTCCTGGGGCGGAGGATCTAGAAGAAGAGAGGGCATGTTGGAGTTCCCGCATGGAGAAAACAGTATTGTACCTTTCGTGATTTTGAGAGGAGAAAGCAAGATGTCGCACTTCCGCTGCACGTTTCTTCGGGAGAAACGCTGGCGGGTAATTTGAAGAGCTCGAAATCTCAGCAAAGTGCTGACCCAATGAGTTAGAAATTGCGACGGGGTCCACTAAGGTATCATGCGCGACAGTGAGCCCAGAGACCGGGGAGAAACTAGGCGCGCCAGAGAACCGTCGAAGCCGACTCCAAACTGCCGAGGAGGGAGTGAAGTTGTTAAATGAGCTAATAAAGAATTTCCAGCTTGCCTTCTTGCTATCGCGGATGACACGACGGCATCGCGCACGGAGCTGCTTATAGCGGATACAGTTGGCCAAAGTTGGATGCTGACAGAAAATGCTAACAGCACGTCGCCGCTCACGTATTGCGTCACGGCATGCCTCGTTCCACCAAGGAACTGGAGGGCGCCGGGGCAATTCGGAGGTGCGTGGTATTGAACGTTCCGCAGCTGTGAGAATAACGTCGGTAAAATGTGTGACCTCATCGTCGACGCTGGGAAAGCGACGGTCATCGAATGTCGCTAGAGACGAAAAAAGTGTCCAATCGGCTTGGGCAAACTTCCAGTGTCGCGAGCGCATATATGGCAGTTGAGGCTGCAGTCGAAGAACACATGGAAAGTGGTCACTCTAGTGTGTATCATCAAGGGCGAACCATTCGAAGCGCCGAGCTAGCGGAACAGTACCGACCGCAAGGTCCAAATGGGATAAATTTGCCGTGGAGGCAGACAAAAATGTGGGGACCCCAGTGTTGAGGCAGACTAGATCCGCTTGGTGGAAGACGTCTAGCAATAGTGAGCTACGTGGACAAGGATGTGGAGATCCCCAAAGCAGGTGGTGGTCACTGAAGTCCCCAACCAGCAAATAGGGGGGTGGAAGCTGATCAAGAAGACGAAGGAGATCAGCTCGTGCCATTGGTGTAGACGATGGAATGTATACCGTACAAAGAGAGAACGTGTATCCAGAAAGGGAAAGACGGACGGCGACAGCTTGGAAGGAAGTGTTTAAGGGGATTGGGTGATAATGGAGAGTATCATGGAGCAGAATCATGAGTCCTCCATGGGCTGGAGTGCCTTCAACAGAGGGGAGGTCATATCGGACGGACTGAAAATGAGGGAGAACAAAGCGGTCATGGGGACGCAGCTTTGTTTCCTGAAGACAGAAGATGACCGGCGAGTAGGATCGTAAGAGGATCGACAATTCCTCCCGATTGGCGCGAATTCCGCGGATATTCCAGTGGATAATGGACATAGGGTTAACAGAAAATGGAGGAACGTCACCAAGGGTGCTGTCAACTCAACGACTGCTCAGAGCTTGCGACCGACAGCATGGAATGGCATTCAGTCGAAGGCAGAAGATCCTGATCCATAGGTTGGTCAGGAGCAGCTCCTGCCACCAACGATCGGCCAGTTGACCGGCCACCAAAAGTGCGCCTCGGCGACACAGAAGATGGCCGAGGGCGATTTCCGCCAGGTGGTGCTGTAGATGGGACACACCTTGGCGGAGAAGGAGAGGAACTGTGTTTCTTCGTAGCCTTCTTAGAGGTATGTTTAGATGAAGGGGGAACCGATGCTTGTGAAGTTGCAGTACGTAAAAACTCTTCACGAGAATGCTCTTTTTTTGAAGACTTGGCGTCTGACTTTTGGGCTCGAGATTTAGCAGAACCCAACGAAGGGTGAGCCATGGAGTGGGCAGGCGAAAGAGGTGAGGTTGAATGGGCGATCTTTGCGCTGGCCGATCTGACGACCGTGGTACTAAAGGTGAGGTCGCAAGTCTGCGTGGCCCCCTCCTTTGTTGGCCAAGGAGAAGCAAGGACAGTGCTGTATTTTCCTTTCTGAGGCACGGTGGGCTGTCGGCTGGCGAGTAACTTTCGAGCAGCAAAGGTCGACACCTTTTCCTTCACTCTTATTTCCTGGATCAGCTTTTCGTCCTTAAAAACAGGGCAATCTCGAGAGGAAGCAGCGTGGTCACCCATACAGTTGATGCAGCGAGGGGATGGAGGTGGACAAGCACCCTCATGGGCATCCCTGCCACACGTAACACATTTGGCCAGATTGGAACAGGACTGGCTGGTGTGGTTGGTGTGGTTGAACCGCTGACATCGATAGCAACGCGTAGGGTTTGGGACATAAGGGCGAACGGAAATTATCTCATAGCCTGCTTTGATTTTTGATGGGAGTTGAACTTTGTCAAATGTCAAGAAGACAGTGCGGGTTGGAATGATGTTCGAGTCAACCCTTTTCATAACCCAATGAACAGCCGTGACGCCCTGGTCAGACAGATAGTGCTGAATTTCTTCGTCAGACAATCCATCGAGGGCGCGTGTATAAACAACTCCACGCGAAGAATTTAAGGTATGGTGCAGTTTCACCCGGACAGGGAAGGTGTGGAGCAGAGAAGTACGCAGCAATTTTTGAGCCTGGAGGGCACTGTGTGTTTCTAACAACAGGGTGCCATTCCGTAATCTGGAACAAGACTTTACAGGACCCGCAATTGCGTCGACACCTTTCTGAATAATGAAAGGGTTGACCGTGGAGAAGTCGTGACCTTCGTCTGACCGAGAAACAACAAGGAACTGTGGCAACGATGGAAGTATTGTCTGTGGCCGAGACTCTGTGAACTTACGTTTGTGAGCAGACATAGTGTAAGGTGAGGAAACCATTGCGGAAGAATCCCCCTTGATTACCGGCGTCTCCGATGGCGCGCTCCTCCCTTGTGGGGGCCCTCACTGAGGGCACTCCCGCCTTCGGTGATTGTTCACACCTCAGGTCACGTCTCCCGACAAACGGACGGAGGGACCAATCGGCACTTT
The DNA here is from genome assembly GCF_023864345.2 of Schistocerca serialis cubense. Classification (NCBI taxonomy): domain Eukaryota; kingdom Metazoa; phylum Arthropoda; class Insecta; order Orthoptera; family Acrididae; genus Schistocerca; species Schistocerca serialis. Next base: position 61,825,997 of record NC_064638.1, on the reverse strand, counting down.
CTGAAGGTATCAGCTCGGGTAATCACCCCTCCCTGGGCCTGGTCGTTACCAAGGGGTACGTACGTGTCCTACCTGTCTACCCTGGGCGGGGAATTACGCCTTACCCCGTCACCGGCTACACATGGAAGTGCGTGTGTCTGCCTTTAGACACGCACAGGGAGGAAAAAAGAGAAAGGGAAAGGAAAAAAGAGGGGTCTTAAACGCCGCAGCGGAGAAAGCAAAGAATTTGGAACAGTTTCGAGCGTCCGTCTCCGGACGTAGGCACAAACCATACTCCCAGAGGGGGTGATAGGGAAGGAAAGAGCCCGAGGTGAGGGGGGGGGGGGGGCGAAGATGGGGGACGGGGAAGGATGCGGAAAGGTAAGGTATGCAGACCGGAAAGGAAGGAGGGCCACATTAGCTTGGGGTCCCGTGCTCGCTAAGCACGTGTCCACAACAGAGTTGTGGAGCCCCTGGAGGGAATTTTTTTTTTTTTTTTTTTTGTGGTTTTAGGGCGCACAACTTCAATGGTCATTAGCGCCCTGACTACTCTAAGAATACACCGCGAGGCACAAGTTGACTACAACAACTAAAAGGGAAAACACGATAAAAGACAGACTGACAGGCATAGGATTAAAAAACAGCATCATCAAATGTCCTTAGCGAGGTTTGTCAAATTGATAAAACGAAGAACACGAGCAGCTGCTCGTGGGTCATCCGCTAAAATGGCATCGAAAGTATTTGGCAGGTTAAGATCGAGGCGCAGTGTGTTAAGATCTGGACAGGACAGTAAAATGTGTCTAACCGTCAGCAAGTGCCCACATGGGCAGAACGGCGCCGGCGCAGCCGTCAGCAGATGGCGATGGCTGAACCGGCAGTGTCCAATTCTTAACCGGGCTAAAATGACCTCCTCCCGCCGAGAAGGGCGTGAGGAGGACGTCCAAGCCACGGGAAGAGGTTTTAAGGCCCGAAGCTTGTTGTCGGTAAGTGCAGCCCAATCGGCATGCCACAGAGACAAGATGCGCCAACAAATCACCCTGCTAAAATCGGACGAAGGGACGCAACAAAACGCTGTCCGAGGCTGGAGGACCGCAGCCTTGGCCGCGGCATCTGCAGCTTCGTTCCCAGGGATACCGACATGGCCAGGAACCCACATAAAGCTAACTGAAGAACCGACGTCCACCAGCTGCTGAAGAGAGCGTTGGATCCGGTGTACGAAAGGGTGAACCGGGTACGGATCACTGAGGCTCTGGATGGCGCTCAGGGAATCTGAGCAGATGACATAAGCAGAATGTCGGTGGCGGCAGATGTAAAGAACAGCCTGGTAGAGGGCAAAGAGCTCAGCTGTGAAGACAGAACAATGGTCATGGAGCCGGTATTTGAAACTTTGTGCCTCGACAATAAAGGAACACCCGACCCCGTCATTGGTCTTAGAACCATCTGTATAAATGAATGTCATGTCGATGAACTTTGAACGAAGTTCCAAAAAACGGGAGTGGTAGACCGAACCGGGGGTGACCTCTTTTGGGAGCGAGCTGAGGTCAAGGTGAACGCGGACCTGAGCCTGGAGCCAAGGTGGCGTGCGGCTCTCGCCCACTCGAAAGGTTGCAGGGAGTGAAAAATTAAGGTGTTGAAGGAGGCGACGAAAGCGAACTCCAGGGGGTAGCAGGGCAGAGACATACAACCCGTATTGACTGTCAAGAGAGTCGTCAAAAAAGGAACGATAAGACGGATGGTCGGGCATTGACAGTAGCCGACAGGCATACCGACAAAGCAGTATATCGCGCCGGTAGGTGAGTGGCAATTCGCCAGCGTCAGCATGAAGACTCTCTACGGGACTGGTGTAAAATGCTCCGATCGCAAGTCGTAAACCCCGATGTTGTATGGAGTTGAGGCGGCGTAAGATGGATGGCCGTGCAGAGGAGTATACGAAGCTCCCATAATCCAGCTTGGAGCGGACGATCGACCGATATAGACGAAGTAGGACGGTTCGATCCGCTCCCCACGACAGACCACTGAGAACACGGAGGACATTTAAAGAACGGGTAGAACGGGCGGCCAAATAGGACACATGTGGAGACCAGTTAAGTTTCCTGTCAAATGTAAGGCCTAAAAATTTGGTTGTCTCCACGATTGGGAGAGCAACGGGACCGAGTCGTAAGGACGGTGGGAGAAACTCTTTGTAGCGCCAGAAGTTAATACAGACCGTCTTCTCGGCAGAAAAACTGGGGGGAATTGTTGAAATGTTGAGCTGTATCTTTCCGTAAGTATTTCAGGGATTGATGTACCTTCACATCCGTAAGTGACAACCTATACGTGCTCTACAGATGCTTGGGTGCTGCTAAGAAAGCAACGGAACTGACTGCTAGAGAAACTTTTTAGACACATGAGAAGTAACCAACTGATTCCATAAGGAATCACTGTGCACAGTGACTGTAGATTAAAGGTAAGGACACTACAAGCAGAAGAGTAATGACTCAGCATATCAGAAGCACTTTTCCAGGGTCAACCATCTGCAAAAGTGGGATTATTTTAAAATATGTCAACTGAACATTGAGAGCATTACCAGAACCAAATGCCAAAGATTACAAGAGGTACTGTTTAAGCCCATCGTCTACATTGTTGTCTTAAATACTGGGATATGATATAGTCAGTGCAACGTATCACAATGTCTACAGAGCAGTCACGTGTCTGAGTAAAACCGTGAATGCTCACTTGCTATCCGATTCCATTAACTGTATTAGTCAACTCTGAATTGGAATTGGAGAAGTGACCATACATAATATCTACAAACCTCCATGTTCTCCCTTGATAATACATGTTCTTGAGACATACTGACATCCTGCACCAGATGCAATGGACATACACACTGACGCAAAAGAGTCAACACCAAATGAAATATCAGGAATACATTTGTCTAGATGGCGTATTTAAGTGACTAACATTGCAGAATCACAGGTTAACGTCAGCGCGAAATTAGCCATTGCAAATGTCAAATGCTGTTACATTAACAACCCATGTAACTTCCACAATGTTGAATCTAAGCATGCATTGTGTTTAACACGTGTCGAATGCCAGTGTGTAGGACGGAGTTCCACGCCTGTTGCACTTAGTCAATACAGGGAAGGTTAACGCTTGTTGTTGATGACTATCTGCCTTCGAAGGATGTCCAGTATTTAATCAGTAGAAGACAGATCTGGAGACTGCCCAGGGCAAGGCTATGTATCTATACTCTGTAGAGCATGCTGGGTTACAGCAGCGGTATGTGTCCGAGGATTGTCCTGCTTGAAATCACCCTCTGTAATGCTGTTCGTGAATGGTAGTCAACAGGTAGAATCTTTAGACTGATGTATTAATCTGGTGTCAGTGTGCGTGGGGCAGTCACGGCAGTCGTCCTGCTGTAATACGAAGTTCCACCTTAGACGAGAACTGCAGGTTTGTGTCCAGTGTCTAGCGCGCGCACACACACAGGCTGGTCGCCGGCCCTCAGCTGACCTATCAACCGCCACGGCCATCGCTGGCACCAGGACAGGAACATTTCTTCAGGGAACCTAACTGACCTCCACCCTATCCTCCCATGAGCTCTCCCTTGACACCACTGAAGTTGCAGACTGCGATGGTTTGGTAAGAGTGGAACACACGCTACAGGGCGTCTGGCTGAGCTCAGCTCTTTAAATAATCAATTTGGACCAGCTCCTCGTGTCAATGTGGTGTCAACAGCTGCTCCAACTGCTGCTGCACATGAACTACCATGCAGCAAAGCTGTACGTCTAACACGATGGTCTTTCTTCTCGGTAGCTCTACATGGTCGTCCGAAGCGTGGTCTTGTGACCATACATCCCCATGACCACCTCTACCAGCAATCATGGACAGTGACCGCATTACTTTAAAATTTTTCTGCAATATCGCAAAAGGAATATCCGTTTTCTTGTAACCCTACTACATGTGTTTCCTCAAACTCAGTGCGTCTTTATCGCCTGAAAGGCATTCTCTACTAACGTCAGCGTATCACATCCAATCTCTAAAGTAAAGTTAACGACCGTTACAGCGTCTATTTGAAGCAAACCTGATTTGTATCCTTACAGTGGAGCCACTAGTGGCTGTTACGTGAATGGAGCGATATCTGAACAGATGTCTTTCAGTTGTAATGCAATGGGCGAGTTGTGGCACCCTGAAAGTATTCAGAGTTCAGAGTTGGCGTGGCCGCATGGGCCACTCGGCAAGCAGGGGCTCGTCAGCAGCTGCGTGGGGCCCAACACTAGCCAGAGCGAGAGCAAAAGGGGTAGCCACACTGCGTGGTCCGGGCCGACCGCGTGGCTGAGAATTCCATGTTGATGCAGTGTCAAGGAATGGGCTTTGTGTCTAAGGAGATTTGTATGCTGGGTGTGCCAAAGATGGACTTTGTGAAACTATAATGGCAGACAATAGCCAGAGGGATCTTGATACGTTAAAAAGAAACATGTACATCACCATTATTTGCCCGACGTGTCTGGTGGTGTAATCAGATTTTCAATATCTATTATTTTAATGTTTACTATCTGACAGCAACTAATTTGTAAAATCTAAACCTTTCATCCGATTTTATCGATCGACATGTGTTCAGAAAGCTATTGGTGTAAACCTAAATTGGTATGAATAGCATGCATGTAACATGAATAGTCCTTTAATTATTCAGGTCAAAGCGGCCGATTACTATTTATCGCGTTACTCGATGATTGGTTTGTGCGGCGCGCAACTGCGCGGCTATCAGCACACATACAAATTCCCAACCTTTGCTGAGTCCAATTTCGCCACTTTCATGAACGACGATGAAATGAGGACAACACAAACACCCAGTCATCTCGAAGCAGGTGAAAATCCCTGACCCTGCCGGGAATCTAAACTAGGACCCTGCGCTCGAGAAGTGAGAACGCGACCGCGAGGCCATGAGCTGCGGACACGGTTACACGAAAAACGGTAGAAGCATCCTTGTAAATATATTTATACATCTAGGTCTTTGTTTATATCAGATATATACTATTCATGAAGAAATCAAATATTTACTGTGTTTTAGATAGCACAGAGACATTAGGCTACTGGCCTACTTTTGTTTCTATTCGTTTCATGTGTGTTTGATTTGTTTATGTATTTAATAATGTGTTAGAGTGTTTATAGTCGAGCCACCGGAATATTTATTTATTTTTAAGTTATTTAAATGCAAATCCAATATTTTGTGTTTCAATATGTTTGAGTGTGCGTTGGCTTGGAGACACAGCGGAAGTGCTCTAGCCAATCACAGCGCTCGTTACTACGGTAGGCGACTACCGAGGTCAGTGGAGTGACTGTATGGAGGTGGGGCAGAAGCATAGGGTCGCACAGGACACGGAGTGCTGGACAGGGGAGTGCTGGAAATAGTTTGAGAGTGTTTAGCATTTTGCGAGTGGTCGCGGAAGATAGTACTTCGTAGAGCCAACTTTTGCACTGATGAGATTTCCGTGGCTTCCGCAGTGAAGACGTGTGCGTTTAATAGTGAATATCCTGCGAGCTATGTTCATGACTGATTACGTGAAGGAGGAATATATTGTTTCCTTGTTGAACTAATATTTTATTTAATTGCAGGGCCACCGACACCGAAAGTTGTTTTGCAGTAATTAATTTAATTCTTCAAGGTACTTCTGCTATCGTACTCATTTAAAGTCGTTAAAATAGTACCTGCAGATTTCACTTATAAATTTCTAAGTTACACTCTAAATTCGCAATTGCCGAGTAATAGGAACCTTCGGCCATTCGATTCGTGTGAATTCATATCGTATACGGTAGACTCAGCAGTATTTGGCCTGTAATGCGGCAATTAGGTATTACAGCCCTACACAAGGAAAGAAGCCATAACTACGTACCCTCAGACTAAGAGTTGAAATATTAAGGTCAATTTTGTTCATTTTGAAAGACCACAATGTGGATACACGACTACGAGCTTTTGTTTATCTCTAACAGCCCTCCCTTGTTGCAGCCACTATTTTTCCTTTAGTGTAGAATAACTCAATATGAGGAAATAGACGGAAATAACATCCATTTTACTTTCAGTTCTGAATATTTCGTTTCCTTCAGTTCAGCAGCTTGGAAAAAATGACCTTTTTGGCCAGACTTGTGTTTTATCACTGCTGATGGAAAGCATAGCTTGGTCGCTGCAACTGAAAATATTTCAGATTTCTCTCTTAATACTATCTCGCTTTAGAACAAATCAGCACCAGTATTTCATTTATTAGGTTGCTGTCTAAATTTGTAGCATTTCGTATAACTTTAATAAACAACAATTTAGACATTCGTAATATACACTCCTGGAAATGGAAAAAAGAACACATTGACACCGGTGTGTCAGACCCACCATACTTGCTCCGGACACTGCGAGAGGGCTGTACAAACAATGATCACACGCACGGCACAGCGGACACACCAGGAACCGCGGTGTTGGCCGTCGAATGGCGCTAGCTGCGCAGCATTTGTGCACCGCCGCCGTCAGTGTCAGCCAGTTTGCCGTGGCATACGGATCTCCATCGCAGTCTTTAACACTGGTAGCATGCCGCGACAGCGTGGACGTGAACCGTATGTGCAGTTGACGGACTTTGAGCGAGGGCGTATAGTGGGCATGCGGGAGGCCGGGTGGACGTACCGCCGAATTGCTCAACACGTGGGGCGTGAGGTCTCCACAGTACATCGATGTTGTCGCCAGTGGTCGGCGGAAGGTGCACGTGCCCGTCGACCTGGGACCGGACCGCAGCGACGCACGGATGCACGCCAAGACCGTAGGATCCTACGCAGTGCCGTAGGGGACCGCACCGCCACTTCCCAGCGAATTAGGGACACTGTTGCTCCTGGGGTATCGGCGAGGACCATTCGCAACCGTCTCCATGAAGCTGGGCTACGGTCCCGCACACCGTTAGGCCGTCTTCCGCTCACGCCCCAACATCGTGCAGCCCGCCTCCAGTGGTGTCGCGACAGGCGTGAATGGAGGGACAAATGGAGACGTGTCGTCTTCAGCGATGAGAGTCGCTTCTGCCTTGGTGCCAATGATGGTCGTATGCGTGTTTGGCGCCGTGCAGGTGAGCGCCACAATCAGGACTGCATACGACCGAGGCACACAGGGCCAACACCCGGCATCATGGTGTGGGGAGCGATCTCCTACACTGGCCGTACACCACTGGTGGTCGTCGAGGGGACACTGAATAGTGCACGGTACATCCAAACCGTCATCGAACCCATCGTTCTACCATTCCTAGACCGGCAAGGGAACTTGCTGTTCCAACAGGACAATGCACGTCCGCGTGTATCCCGTGTCACCCAACGTGCTCTAGAAGGTGTAAGTCAATTACCCTGGCCAGCAAGATCTCCGGATCTGTCCCCCATTGAGCATGTTTGGAACTGGATGAAGCGTCGTCTCACGCGGTCTGCACGTCCAGCACGAACGCTGGTCCAACTGAGGCGCCAGGTGGAAATGGCATGGCAAGCCGTTCCACAGGACTACATCCAGCATCTCTACGATCGTCTCCATGGGAGAATAGAAGCATGCATTGCTGCGAAAGGTGGATATACACTGTACTAGTGCCGACATTGTGCATGCTCTGTTGCCTGTGTCTATGTGCCTGTGGTTCTGTCAGTGTGATCATGTGATGTATGTGACCCCAGGAATGTGTCAATAAAGTTTCCCCTTCCTGGGACAATGAATTCACGGTGTTCTTATTTCAATTTCCATGAGTGTATTATCCTTGGCTATTTAAATCTGTTTGCCAACGCTGAATGTAACTTTTCGATTCCGCAGCTGTACGAGTAACGTGGCTTTGAGGCGATTAAGTCTCACGAAAGGAAATTTCTTGCAGGCAGTTTGATAGAGCGGAATATCTGAACGATCTGCGATCAAGCGAATAAAGTGAGTGTTCAATGACTTCGCAGCGCAGTTCCTGTATAGCGTTTTTTGTCAGTCTAACCATGTTGGCGGGCGTTATCATGGAGTATAATCACTTCAGGCAGTCTATGTTATCGTCGTCGTTTGATTGCGTCTGCAACATGTCTCAGTTTTTGCGAAATATCAGTGATGGCGAGACCTCGGCGAAGCAATTCGTAGCACACCACATCGTCCCTGTTCTACCAGATGAATAAATTATCTTTTGTGGAAGCGGAGTTGCTTCTTTGTTTGGCCTCAACCATTTATCTTTATCTAATGTTAGCATGAAGAGACCATTTCCCGTGACCACTAATGATACAGGGTAGGAATCTTCGGTCTCTTTCACGAGCAAATTTATCATGAGCATACAGATGCATATATGACCACCCCCTGATTTTGGCTTAGAGCATGCAGTACCTATACAACCCATTTTTAATCCCTCTCATTGCATGCTAATGTCTCACGATGACGGAATGATCACAGTTCACCACATTTACGAGTCCTCCAGTACACTGACGTGAATCATTTGTGGATTAACGCGTGAAAGATTTTAAATCCCCAAAGGTCTTCTTGTACCTGGAGACTCAATAATTACGAAACTGTCGTTTTAACTAGGAAAAAGTTTGTCGTGTTTTGTCCATAGGCATTGTCTCCACACACAGCGCTCAAGTTTCTGGCTGCTTCCGCTGCTGTCACTCCACTACTGAACTCAAAAATTGCAATTTGTCCACATGGCACTGCATTTTCTAACTCAGTATCTCCACTTCCTCCAATGAGAAAATACCAGTATGGAAACCCATGTGAACAGTGAGCTACAAATGAAAGTAATCCATCAATCCCTAGCAACCGAAATACCAACATGCGAAACAAAAACTCCATTAGATTGAGCACCAACCTAATATTAAGCGTAATTCCCCAGTCCAGATTGATCCAAAAAAGCTGATTGGAACGTCCTCCTTAATAAATACCTGGACTGGATTCTACCATCTGCTGGTATCTGCAAGACTTTAGTACGAGTCGTTACCACATCGACGAATGAGCCCATGTCCTGAGAATATCGGGAAAGATATTCTAGGCTGGCACAAGAAATGTGAGGATCACTACAATGGTTTTCGAAGTGGCGGTTACAATTATCTGATTAACTGAAGCACAGCGTGGATATTGCATGAAGGGATGAATTTATAGACTGAGTAGTCTCCATCCAATCCTAAGTATCCAGCAGTTCTAAGTATCCTGCTTCAAAAATTAGGAGCTGGAGCCAGCCATGTGACTTGACAACATTTTCTACACAAAATTGCTTTGCACGTTGCCAAACACCTGAAGAAGCGTATCACCGATAGACAGTAACACTTATTTAACAGGAGCTCCAAGACAAAAGCAGCAGCCATCTACGACACTGAATATTTTTGTGACATCACCCATGAAGAGAGTGCAGCGTCAATAATGGATACAAGCCTAGTCAAGCTTCTGGCTGTTGAGTTACTCCCAGAGTCATCTAGTCCGGGAAATGTATTCAGACATGGTTAGCGAATTTCGTGACCTCGTTACTGGAGACTAGAAACGTGCCCCGAAGAACTTAAACGAACCAAGGTAGCTGCTCTCCCAAATCCAACTGAAGCTTCAGATCTTGAGCAAACTTTTCGTCACATTTCGCTGCTTATTGTGATGCAGCGACTTCTGGAACGTATATTGTTTAGCAGGACTGGTCGAACAAGCCAGCATTCGCCCCGAACGAAGCTGCGTGGTTTAAACCCTGGACCTCGCAGTACGGATTGAAGTGGACTTCCCGAATATGTAAACGTCTTTGGCTTGCACTGATTTACTTCCAAGCCCACGATGTCTGGTGACAGGGCCTTCTCTATAGGCTGATGAATAATCTGAGCCCAAAAGTTACATAGTTTGAAAACGTGACTAAATATAGGGTACCATGTCATTACGGGACAATATCAGCAGCCAGAAATTTCTCCAGAATTGCTTCCGTCTAAGATCGATATTAGTCCCAATGCCCATTGTCCTCACACTGGATGCCCCAACAACAGTTTGTAAGAAATTTGGTTTACCTTGGGCCATACGATACACCCGCTTTTCTAAACTATGTAGGAGATCATGATACGTGATTTGTCTTATGTCATAATTGTGGGACACTAACACGAAAAATAGCGAAAGTGGCTATACGTTAAGGTGTGTTTCTGAGTACGTTTTGTTGTATAAATCATTTTTGATCACATGTTCAAAGAAAGTGTACGTATTTATCTTAAAACAATGGACATGTACCTCCAACTCTAGGAATGGTTGAACACCAGGGAAGAACATAACATTGGTACGACGGATCCATGTAGAACGACTGCGTGTTGGTGAGAGAACCTGTGTTAACAAATATTGCATTCGTCTAGCTCAGACTTAACGCAGAGTGCGCGCCATTTCCGATCTTGGTGGCGGATTATAACTGTATGACGTAATGGAACTCAAAACTAGAACCGCGCCTTTTTTAAGAACAGATCGTACTTACTCTGTTCTCTATTCACGACTCACAGCCTTCCCTCGCAGCTTTACTTTCGCCAGTACTTCGATCTACCTTCCCGACTTCACACGCCACAGACGCTCCCGTGCGTACATTTCTGGATTAACACCCATGACAAAAAGGGTATCATGGGGAAAACATTCCCAAAATTAATCTCCAGTCCAGGGTGGACGTTTAATTAGTCAAGTCTTCATCTGGTTTAAAGCTCACGTTAGTGGTAAAATACGAGCATGTGAACGTTAACACTAATCCTGACCTAACCTTATCCCTCCTCCCAAGACGAACAATCGTAATGTTAGGTATTTACGATTACCATCAATCGCATGTGAAGAAATTTCAGATTACTGCAGGACGATTGGTTTAATTTTGAGCCACACTACACTGGTGAAGTGGGTTTAATTTTTCACTGATGTATACTTTTATTTTAGGATTACTTTAAAAATAAACTCATTGAAAAAATTGTGGACGATCGCTTCTTGTACATCCAGTGTTAAGATTTGACATGTTCTTTTCTCAGTGTATTGAATTTTAACTGTGAGGTTATGCAGACTATTTCTGCGACTATAGATGACGCGAAAGCTAAATCCTCAGTCGGCCTGCAGGTTTAGGGGACTGGAGACTAGAACCTTTAACATCGCAGCGCGTCAGAAATCGTTGGTTAATATATTAAAAAACAAAATAGTTTTGAAGATGTTGGTTCTTAAATTCGTACCAGCCGAGGTGTCAGATGCAGTAAGTAGATACTTAGATGTTATTCTGAAAAGAGCTAAGGCAAGCATGGCTATTGAATTTATTAAACAGTGTAGAGTGCTCAACCTCTCCAAGTTTTGTTGATGGTTTCGTAGGTAAATCCCGTCGTAAAATGCCAGTCTTTAGACAGAAGCTGCGTTACCAAGTATTTAATGCTAAAATCTCCGATTTATATGCAAAGGAAGATTTTGAATGAAAGAGCATATAATGTATTTAGAAATTTCGAAGTTTTATTCTGTTCGCTTTAACTTTCAAATAAATGCTTCGCTCTACAAGTAAGTGTTTGCTAACAGACATGACAAAAAATTTCTAACTTAGTTAAGAACGTGCTAACAAAATGACACTAATTTTACAGCTGAACCTAAAAATTTAGGGACAGTGTCGTTAAGACAGAATTTCTATTTTCTGTCCAGGAGGAGTCTCTCCTCTCTGAAGGATTAAAATTTAATTTCGAGCCTAGCACAGCAGATCCGAAAGTTCGAGAAGACACCATAGTTGACTTGAAAATCGGTCTACATTATGCCAAAATGCCTAACGAGAAACACACTCTATTGGCTTACGAGGCCTACAAAATTATGAGTAAGGCCGCACACAGTGCACATAAAGAGGATAACACAAATAAGGTTGTAAGGAGTATTAACCGCAAATTAATACAAAAGGATACTGTTGTCACTGAAGCCGATAAGGGAAACTTCGTAGTTACATCCACAAAGCAAGAATACGTAGACAAGACCGAAGCTGTTTTTAATGACAACGGGATAGTTATGCTTAACGAAGATCCCACTATTACTCTCCAAAAGGAAATTCGAACTGAGATCTAAAATAGTAAAAATTTGACAGAGTTCCGAAAGAAGTGGCTGAAAAACATGAATCCCAAGCCCCTAAATTGTGAAGCCAGTTTAAAGTTCATAAGTTAAATCACCCAATTCGCCCTATCGTTGACAGTACGGGAAGTGCCTATCATAACCTGTCGAAATACTTGCATACTAAGATTAAAGAAAATTTCGCTTTTAGTAAAACCTATTCCGTTAAAAATTTCATTCATTTAGCTACCAGTTTACGCGAGCTATCTTGTTCTGAAGATTCTGAACTAGTATCGTTTGATGTAACAAGTTTATACAGTAATGTACCGATCGACCATACACTACAAATACTGGAGTGCAACTTACGTCACCATTAAAACCTTTCGGATGAAGAGGTCAATGAGTTGATGCTGCTACGGATCGTTTTAAAACACCTTTACATTTAATGTGAGACTACTTACAACCAGAAGGTTTGGCTATGGGAAGCCCCATAGCTGGGATTTTATCAGAAATTTTTATGAACTACCTAGAGTTATTTTTTTGACAGTGATAGATTCTTAGGAGAATAAAATTTAACAAAAGATACGTTGACGACATTCTGTTAGACACTAACGGTTCTGAAAATGATGTAGACCATATTTTTTCGATTTTCAATGAGCTTCACCATAATTTCAGTTTTACAATTTAGCGAGAATCCGATACTAGGCCCTTAAATTTTTTGGACCTCAGCAACTGTAGTTGACAACCGCATTGAATTTAATATTTTTCGGTAAAACACGTTTTCCAACAATATACGTGCAGACTTGTCCCATCCGTACGCCCATAAGATGGCCTTTTTCATTCTAATATCCATCGAGTTACAGCTATCCTTCTTACACCAGATGCGGTAGAAACAGAACTGATCACACTTGAGACTACTGCTATAAATAATAGCTATAGGCCTCAGTTGATAAAGATGTATAATAAGAAAATAAATAACAATAACAATAATAAATACGTCTTCCAACCTAGGGGATGCGTTAGATGACAAACAGGTGGCAACGATATCTATCCCTTACATAGGCAATGTAAGTTACAAATTGAGACGTTTACTCAGAGCCCATAATTTCAGAGTCTCCTATTCCACTAATAATAGTTTACATAGGAGTTTAATTCGCTCCTTGCGGAGTAAGAGCGATAAACTTTCCCAATCAGGAGTATATAAAATTACGTTCGGGGATTATCCAACATTTTACATCGGGCAAACGGGGCGAGCTCTGGGTCTCAGGTATAAAGAGCATACTCCTACTAGAAGTAGGACGGTGACGGTACTAACGGCTCTACGTATGCGGAACACCTTGTGCAAACGACCCATGCGCCGAGCCCTCCTGTTAATATCGAGTTACTTCATGCCGAAGTTCAGGGCTTAAAACTGGATGTTTTGGAAGACATCGAGATATTTAAGCATCTGCAACATGTTAAGGACAATATCCTCAATTACCAACTCCTACTAAGAAATAGAAAATTTTTTGAAGGCTTCGCGCCTTTATTTTGTTCTTCATAGTTGTTAATCTAATGATCAGGGGATTATCACATGCGCGCGCCGATTGGCGAGCGCGGTTGGTCAAGCTGTTCATCTTTCTTTTTATCCTCATTTTTCTTTTACGATGAAGGTGACTTTAGCCCGTTGAACACCTCACGTTTGATCCCTATGTCTTTATTACCACGACGACTTAATGGCTTTAGGTAGAGTTTTTAAGAGTTCCTCCTGTTGTCATAGGTAGCTTCATATCTAAGTTTCTTTACTAGCATAAGCAACCGTGTGCTGTTATTTTTAGGTTTCATCTCCTATTTAGCTCGTCTCTTGTTCTATCCATTTCATTTTTTGATATACGTTGATCCGCGGTTGGGAATATATGGGCTACTTAGCCCCGACCCATGTATAATCTTTCTCGTATTCGTATGCGCATGCGCAGTCAAGTAACTTCCCTTGTCCTACGTAATGTGCGTACATAGCGGGTCAGGCTTGTGAGCAACCGTTTGTAGCTGCAGTTTATAGCGGGTCATGGCCCATCAAACATAGGCCGGTGTGAGGTGGAGCACACACTATTAAGTAGTTTTTTTTTTTTTTTTTTTTTTTTTTGGTTGTGGTTTTAGGGCGCAAAACTTCTATGGTCATTAGCGCCCAGCCCGTGACATAGAAAACAGGAAAAAAACGAAATTTAAAATCAGCAGCAATGGGAACAAAATCATAAAATTTGAGTAACTAAAGGCAGAAGGAATGCTTAAAAATCCACTATAGAAAGGGGTTGGTTGTCCCCCAAAAAAAAGCTTCAAATGACTGACGTCATTTCACTGTCACTAATAAACTGTAGAACGCGGTCAGCTGAGCGCGTGTCATCTGCTAAAATCGACGATAGATCAGGCGATAGCTGTAGACGGGAGCGTAACGGATTAAAATAGGGGCATTCAATTAAAAGGTGTCTGACCGTCCACAGCTGAGAGCAGTGGGGACAGAGTGGGGGAGGATCACCGCTTAAAAGATGTCGATGACTAAAAAGACAGTGCCCTATCCGGAGTCGAGCTAAAATTACCTCCTCCCGACGACGCGTTCGGGAGGAAGAGGTCCAAGCGCAAGGAAGGGCTTTCACTTCCCGCAATTTATTGTGGGGAAGTGTTGACCAATGCGCATGCCATAAATGAGCAGCTTGGCGGCATAAAACGCTCCGTAGATCGGTAAACGGAAGAGACTGAATAGCTGGCCGAGGAAGAGAGACTGCAGCCTTGGCCGCTATATCGGCCGCCTCATTTCCACAGATACCAGCGTGTCCCGGGAGCCAGAGGAACGCCACTGAGACGCCCCCCAGGTGGAGCAAGCGCAGACAGTCCTGAATCCGGTGGACCAGAGGGTGCACAGGGTAAAGAGCTTCGAGACTTAGGAGAGAGCTGAGAGAATCGGAGCAGATTACGTACTGTATCCGCTGATGGCGGCGGATGTAGTGGACAGCCTGGAGAACAGCGTAAAGCTCCGCAGTATAAACCGAACACTGGTCGGGAAGCCGAAAGTGATTTGGGGTGTCGCCAACAATATAGGCACTCCCTACACCTAACGATGTTTTCGAGCCATCGGTGTAAATAAATGTGGCTTCCGTCATTTGTGCACATAGAGCAGCAAATGCCCGACGGTAAACAAGTGTAGGGGTACCATCCTTGGGAAATTGACATAGGTCTCTGAGCAAGTCGATCCGGGGACGGTGCCAAGGCGGTGCTGTACCCCAAGTTGTCAAGAAGGTTTTAGGAAAGCGGAAGGAAAGAGAATGGAGCAGTTGACGGAAGCGGACTCCCGGGGGTAGTAGGGAGGAGGAGCGGCCTGAATACCAGACATCAAAGGAGGCGTCGAAAAAAAGGTTATGGGCTGGATTAGCAGGCATGGAAGACAGATGGCTAGCATAACGACTCAGAAGGACTGCCCGCCGATTGGACAGCGGAGGTTCAGCAGTCTCAGCATAAAGGCTTTCCACAGGGCTGGTGTAAAAAGCTCCAGACACTAAACGTAATCCACGGTGGTGGATAGAGTCGAGTCGCCGAAGAATAGACGGCCGAGCAGAGGAGTAGACGATGCTTCCATAATCCAATTTCGAGCGCACTAAGGCGCGATAGAGGCGGAGAAGGACCACTCGGTCCGCTCCCCAAGAGGTACCATTCAGGACACGGAGGGTGTTAAGGGAACGCAGACAGCGAGCCGAAAGATAGGAAACGTGGGAGGACCAGCACAGTTTTCTGTCAAACATAAGACCCAAGAATTTAGCGACGTCGGAAAACGGAAGGTTGACAGGGCCTAGATGTAAGGAGGGCGGAAGAAACTCCTTACGTCGCCAAAAATTAACACAAACGGTCTTACTGGGTGAGAAACGGAAGCCGGTTTCGATGCTCCACGAGTGGAGGCGATCGAGACATCCTTGAAGACGTCTTTCAAGAAGGCTGGTCCGTTGAGAGCTGTAGTAGATCGCAAAATCGTCCACAAAGAGGGAGCCCGAGACATCAGGAAGGAGACAATCCATAATTGGATTAATGGCGATGGCAAACAGTACAACACTCAGCACGGAGCCCTGGGGTACCCCGTTTTCTTGGGAGAAAGTACGGGAGAGAGTAGTGTTCACCCGCACCCTAAATGTGCGCTCTGCCATAAATTCGCGAAGAAAAAGGGGCAGCCGGCCTCTAAAGCCCCAAGAGAACAGTGTACGGAGGATGCCTGTCCTCCAACAGGTATCGTACGCTCTCTCCAGATCAAAAAATATTGCTACCGTTTGGCGTTTCCGGAGAAAATTGTTCATGATATAAGTGGAGAGAGCAACAAGATGGTCAACAGCAGAACGATGCTTTCGGAATCCGCATTGGGCAGGTGTTAAAAGACTGCGGGACTCCAGCCACCAAGCTAAACGGTAATTCACCATACGCTCCAAAACCTTACAGACACTACTCGTGAGAGAAATGGGGCGATAGCTAGAGGGGAGATGTTTGTCCTTTCCAGGTTTCGGAACGGGAACGACAATAGCTTCCCGCCATCGCCTGGGAAAGGTACTGTCGGTCCAAATTCGATTATAAAGGCGAAGGAGGTAACGCAGGCTATGGGTTGATAAATGCAGCAACATTTGGACATGGATACCATCCGGTCCTGGGGCGGAGGAGCGAGAAGAAGAGAGTGCATGTTGGAGTTCGCGCATGGAGAAAACAGTATTGTAGCTTTCGCGATTTTGAGAGGAGAAAGCAAGATGTCGCACTTCCGCTGCACGTTTCTTCGGGAGAAACGCCGGCGGGTAATTTGAAGAGCTCGAAATCTCTGCAAAGTGCTGACCCAATGAGTTAGAAATTGCGACGGGGTCCACTAAGGTATCATGCGCGACAGTGAGCCCAGAGACCGGGGAGAAACTAGGCGCTCCTGAGAACCGTCGAAGCCGACTCCAAACTTCCGAGGAGGGAGTGAAGTTGTTAAATGAGCTAGTAAAGAATTTCCAGCTTGCCTTCTTGCTATCGCGGATGACGCGACGGCATCGCGCACGGAGCTGCTTATATCGGATACAGTTGGACAAAGTTGGATGGTGACGGAAAATGCGAAGAGCACGTCGCCGCTCACGTATTGCGGCACGGCATGCCTCGTTCCACCAAGGGACTGGAGGGCGCCGGGGCAATTCGGAGGTGCGTGGTATTGAACGTTCCGCAGCTGTGAGAATAACGTCGGTAAAATGTGTGACCTCATCGTCGACGCTGGGAAAGCGACGGTCATCGAATGTCGCTAGAGACGAAAAAAGTGTCCAATCGGCTTGGGCAAACTTCCAGCGTCGCGAGCGCATATATGGCAGTTGAGGCTGCAGTCGAAGAACACATGGAAAGTGGTCACTCGAGTGTGTATCATCAAGGGCGAACCATTCGAAGCGCCGAGCTAGCGGAACAGTACCGACCGCAAGGTCCAAATGGGATAAATTTGCCGTGGAGGCAGACAAAAATGTGGGGACCCCAGTGTTGAGGCAGACTAGATCCGCTTGGTGGAAGACGTCTAGCAATAGTGAGCCACGTGGACAAGGATGTGGAGATCCCCAAAGCGGGTGGTGGGCATTGAAGTCCCCAACCAGCAAATAGGGGGGTGGAAGCTGATCAAGAAGATGAAGGAGATCAGCTCGTGCCATTGGTGTAGACGATGGAATGTATACTGTACAAAGAGAGAACGTGTATCCAGAAAGGGAAAGACGGACGGCGACAGCTTGGAAGGAAGTGTTTAAGGGGATTGGGTGATAATGGAGAGTATCATGGAGCAGAATCATGAGTCCTCCATGGGCTGGAGTGCCTTCAACAGAGGGGAGGTCATATCGGACGGACTGAAAATGAGGGAGAACAAAGCGGTCATGGGGACGCAGCTTTGTTTCCTGAAGACAGAAGATGACCGGCGAGTAGGATCGTAAGAGGATCGACAATTCCTCCCGATTGGCGCGAATGCCGCGGATATTCCAGTGGATAATGGACATAGGGTGAACAGAAATGGAGGAACGTCACCAAGGGTGCTGTCAACTCAACGACTGCTCAGAGCTTGCGACCGACAGGATGGAATGGCATTCAGTCGAAGGCAGAAGATCCTGATCCATAGGTTGGTCAGGAGCAGCTCCTGCCACCAACGATCGGCCAGTTGACCGGCCACCAACAGTGCGCCTCGGCGACACAGAAGATGGCCGAGGGCGATTTCCGCCAGGTGGTGCTGTAGATGGGACACGCCTTGGCGGAGAAGGAGAGGAACTGTGTTTCTTTGTAGCCTTCTTGGAGGTATGTTTAGATGAAGGA
Organism: Schistocerca serialis cubense; assembly: GCF_023864345.2. NCBI lineage: Eukaryota > Metazoa > Arthropoda > Insecta > Orthoptera > Acrididae > Schistocerca > Schistocerca serialis. The sequence goes on along the minus strand of NC_064638.1, from coordinate 61,807,717 downwards.
GGAACCGATGGTTGTGAAGTTGCAGTACGTAAAAACTCTTCACGAGAATGCTCTTTTTTGGAAGACTTGGCGTCTGACTTTTGGGCTCGAGATTTAGCAGAACCCGACGAAGGGTGAGCCATAGAGTGGGCAGGCGAAAGAGGTGAGGTTGAACGGGCGATCTTTGCGCTGGCCGATCTGACGACCGTGGTACTAAATGTGAGATCGCAAGTCTGCGTGGCCGCCTCCTTTGTTGGCCGAGGAGAAGCAAGGACAGCGCTGTATTTTCCTTTCTGAGGCACGGTGGGCTGTCGACTGGCGAGTAACTTTCGAGCAGCAAAGGTCGACACCTTTTCCTTCACTCTTATTTCCTGGATCAGCTTTTCGTCCTTAAAAACAGGGCAATCTCGAGAGGAAGCAGCGTGGTCACCCATACAGTTGATGCAGCGAGGGGATGGAGGTGGACAAGCACCCTCATGGGCATCCCTGCCACACGTAACACATTTGGCCGGATTGGAACAGGACTGGCTGGTGTGATTGAACCGCTGACATCGATAGCAACGCGTAGGGTTTGGGACATAAGGGCGAACGGAAATTATCTCATAGCCTGCTTTGATTTTTGATGGGAGTTGAACTTTGTCAAATGTCAAGAAGACAGTGCGGGTTGGAATGATGTTCGAGTCAACCCTTTTCATAACCCGATGAACGGCCGTGACGCCTTGGTCAGACAGATAGTGCTGAATTTCTTCGTCAGACAATCCATCGAGGGAGCGCGTATAAACGACTCCACGCGAGGAATTTAAGGTACGGTGCGGTTCCACCCGGACAGGGAAGGTGTGGAGCAGAGAAGTACGCAGCAATTTTTGAGCCTGGAGGGCACTGTGTGTTTCTAACAACAGGGTGCCATTCCGTAATCTGGAACAAGACTTTACAGGACCCGCAATTGCGTCGACACCTTTCTGAATAATGAAAGGGTTGACCGTGGAAAAGTCGTGACCTTCGTCAGACCGAGAAACAACAAGGAACTGTGGCAACGATGGAAGAACCGTCTGTGGCTGAGACTCAGTGAACTTACGTTTGTGAGCAGACATAGTGGAAGGTGAGGAAACCATTGCGGAAGAATCCCCCATGATTACCGGCGTCTCCGATGGCGCGCTCCTCCCTTGTGGGGGCCCTCACCGAGGGCACACCCGCCTTAGGTGATTGTTCACACCTCAGGTCACACCTCCCGACAAACGGACGGAGGGACCAATCGGCACTTTCGGAAGGTATCAGCTCGGGTAATCACCCCTCCCTGGGCCTGGCCTTTACCAGGGGGTACGTACGTGTCCTACCTGTCTACCCGGGGCGGGGAATTACGCGTTACCCCGTCACCGGCTACGCATGGAAGTGCGTGGGTCGGCCTTCAGACACGCACAGGGAGGAAAGAAGAGAAAGGGAAAGGAAAGAAGAGGGGGTCTCAAACGCCGTAGCAGAGAAAAGGGCAAGGAGAAGAGGGAAGGAAAAGAGAAGGACAGAGGAAGGACGAGGACTGGCAAGTGTAAGAGCAAGGAATTTGGAACACTTTCGAGCGTCCGTCTCCGGACGTAGGCACAAACCATACTCCCAGAGGGGGAGAAAGGAAGGAAAGAGACAGATGTGAGGGGGGGGGGCGAAGATGGGGGACGGGGAGGGATGCGGAAAGGGAAGGGAAGGTATGCAGCCCGGAAAAGGAAGGAGGGCCACATTAGCTCGGGGTCCCGTGCTCGCTACGCACGTGTCCACAAAAGAGTTGTGGACCCCCTGGGGGGTATTAAGTAGTTGGTTGGTTTTGGGGTTTGATGGAGGCTAAACATCGAGGTCATCGGTCCCCTGTTCCAAACAGACATACTTGTAAAAGGCTTATATACTAAAAGCGTAACTTCTGCACCCAGAGGGGGAGAACACCAAGGGTTACAGAGCTAAAATGAATACTGTAGTAACACAAAATGGCGCACACTTAAAAGGAGCAAAGCAAATAGTTGACTAGAGTAAAACAGACTACAGTGGTTGATGGATCAGGTAAAAGGTCAACTACTCATCTACAAACTAAGACCGTCCAGCTGGAAAGCGTTGATAGAGGTAGCAACACAACTTGTTGCCATAAAAGACACTACTTTAGTATCCACGTCACAATTAAAAGTTGCTTGAGTGGGTGTAGCCTGAGAAATCATGCGAAATGCCCACACTAGAGTGAGTGATAAAACCCAGCTGCACAGATAAAACGTAAAACTGATTCAGCTATAGAGGTATCATCACCTAGAATTAAAGGAAGTGCAGCTGGTAAATTGAAGGACTGCGGCAAGGGAGCTAAATGGGGCAATCCATCAGAAGATGGACCACTGTCAGCCCTGCATCACAGCGACATTTGGGTGGGTTCTCACGACGAAGGAGATAGCTGTGGGTCAACCACGTATGTCCAATTCAGAGACGGCAGAGAACAACCGAGTCCCTACGCGTGCCCCTCAAGGATGAGTTCCATACGGCAGTGGACGACTTGACCATGCAGAGCTTATTTGGCGTGTTCAAGACAGACCATTCAGAGCTCCAGACATCGAAGACCTAGTGATGTAGGGCTGACCATAGGTCTCTTTCCACGTGACCAAGCTCCAGGGGTGGCGAAGTGGTAACCTGCTTAGCCAACCGATCGACATGTTCGTTTCCTGGAATGCCGATGTGGCCCGAGGTCCACACAAACGTTGCTGAACGACCACACTCGGCGAAAGCAGAAACAGCATCTTGAATACCGCGCACGTAAGGGTCCCGAGAAAAACACTGGTCGAGTGCTTGCAATCCAGTCAGGGAGTTACTGCATATGACAACTCCCCACGGCAGGAGGAAAGGTTAAGCGAGTGCACGATAAAGAGCAGCCAGCTCCACAATGAAAACACTGCTCCCACAAGGCAGGGAATGCTGCTCAACGTAGACGCCGTGGATGAAAGCAAACCCAGTGCGTCCATCGACCACAGAACCATCGATGTAGACTATATCTGCATCGCGAAACGAGGGAAGAAGAGCCAGGAATTGTTGAAGACTGGCAGGTGGAATGGAGGACTGAGTAGCACGACAAATCCAAGCAAAGCTGCAAGCCAGGGATGGACCAAGGAGGGGTAGAATAAGATGGCAGGAAGGATGGAGGAAGGGAAACGACTCGAGTGACGAGAGAAGGGAACGAACGCGGACCGCGATCGGGAGATCCGACCTAGGCCGCCGTCGTGGGGAGGGGAGTGTGAAAGAAGGAAAAAGGAGCCTGCAGTTTGGGTGGTCGGGCGAGGCATGGATCCGGGCGACGTATGACGCAAGCAACTGTTGTCTGCGGAATCGTAGGGGAGGGAGTCCAGCTTCTAGAAGATGACTAGCCACCGGACTAATGCGGAAGGCACCTGTCGCCAGTCTGACGCCACAATGGAGAATTGGGTCGAGGATCTGCAAAGTTGAAGGTGCTGCTGAGTCGTACACTACAGTTCCACAGTCGAGACGGGACTAAGGCCTTATAGAGCTGTAGGAGGGTTGTTCGTGCAGCCGCGAAACTGCGTGGCTGAGTCAGCGAATGATGTTTAGGTGCCGCCAGTACCGTTATTTAAGCTCACGAAGATGAGGTGTCCAAGTGAGTTTAGCATCAAACAGCATGCCAAAGAAGTGATGCATCTCCTCAATACGAAGGAGTTCATTGGCAAGGTAGAGCTCTGGATGGACGTGGACCGTTCGACGATGACAGATATGCATGTCTTAGGTCTCAGAGGCTGAGAACTGAAAACCATGGTTGGATGCCCAAAAATGTGCCTTACGGATAGCTCCCTACAGCCGCCGTTCAGCAACACTGATGCTTGGGGAACTGTAATAAAGACAAGTCATTGGCATATAGAGGAACAGACTGATGAGCCCACTGCAGCCGCAAGACCATTAATCGCCCAAAAAAAGAGGAACACTGAGAACCGAGCCCTGCAGGACACTGTTCTGAATATGAGCAGAGCTAAAATAGGTGACAACTAACTTTAAAGCAGCGATTGGAGAGAAAATTCCGTAGAAAAATCGGTAGTGGACCCTGTAAACTCCATTCGTGCAGCGTACCAAGGATATTATGGCGCCAGGTGGTATCGTACGCCTTCAGATGATCAAAGAAAAGAGCAACTAGATGTTCTCTCCTATTAAAAGCTGTACGAATAGCCGACACTAGCAAGATCGCTGAGCAGCCCTGACGGAAGCCCCCTGTTGCTAGGGTAGGAGGCCCCTATCTTCGAGTATCCGCATGATCCGCCGACTCACCATCCGTTCCAGTAGTTAACACATAACGTTGGTAAGGTTGATAGGGCGATAGCTATCAACCACCAGCGGGTCTGCAGCAGGTTTCAGCACTGGGATGGTAACGCTATCCTGCTAAAGAGTTGGGAAAACGTCCTCCATCCAGAAGTGGTTAAACAGGGCGAGTAATTCGCCCTGACAGTGCGCCGAGAGATGGCGAAGAAACTGGTTGTGAATTCGGTCCGGACCTCGAGATTATTGGGGAAGCTGTAAGGGCACTTTGGAACTCCCATTCATTCACTAATCGGGGCGTTGTATCGTATCCAACAGTGCATGCGAAACATCTGCGTACGCTCAGCCTGCTCTTTAATGGCTCGCAATTCTGTGCTTTTTTTTGTTTTTTTTTTTTTGTGGTTTTAGGGCGCACAACTTCAATGGTCATTAGCGCCCTGACTACTCTAAGAATGTACCGCAAGGCACAAGTTGACCACAACAACTAAAAGGGAAAACACGATAAAAGACAGACAGGCATAGGATTAAAAAACAGCATCATCAAATGTCCTTAGCGAGGTTTGTCAAATTGATAAAACGAAGAACACGAGCAGCTGCTCGTGGGTCATCCGCTAAAATGGCATCGAAAGAATTTGGCAGGTTAAGACCGAGGCGCAGTGTGTTAAGATCTGGACAGGACATTAAAATGTGTCTAACGGTCAGCAAGTGCCCACATGGGCAGAACGGCGCCGGCGCAGCCGTCAGCAGATGGCGATGGCTGAACCGGCAGTGTCCAATTCTTAACCGGGCTAAAACGACCTCCTCCCGCCGAGAAGGGCGTGAGGAGGACGTCCAAGCCACGGGAAGAGGTTTTAAGGCCCGAAGCTTCTTGTCGGTAAGTGCAGCCCAATCGGCATGCCACAGCGATAACATGCGCCGACAAATGACCCTGCTAAAATCGGACGAAGGGACACCACAAGAAGCTGTCCGAGGCTGGAGGACCGCAGCCTTGGCCGCGGCATCTGCAGCTTCGTTCCCAGGGATACCGACATGGCCAGGAACCCACATAAAGCTAACTGGAGAACCAACGTCCACCAGCTGCTGAAGAGAGCGTTGGATCCGGTGTACGAAAGGGTGAACCGGGTACGGATCACTGAGGCTCTGGCTGGCGCTCAGGGAATCAGAGCAGATGACATAAGCAGAATGTCGGTGGCGGCAGATGTAAAGAACAGCCTGGTAGAGGGCAAAGAGCTCAGCTGTGAAGACCGAACAATGGCCATGGAGCCGGTATTTGAAACTTTGTGCCTCGACAATAAAGGAACACCCGACCCCGTCATTGGTCTTAGAGCCATCTGTATAAATGAAAGTCATGTTGATGAACTTCGAACGAAGTTCCAAAAAACGGGAGTGGTAGACCGAACCGGGGGTGACCTCTTTTGGGAGTGAGCTGAGGTCAAGGTGAACGCGGACCTGAGCCTGGAGCCAAGGTGGCGTGCGGCTCTCGCCCACTCGAAAGGTTGCAGGGAGTGAAAAATTAAGGCGTTGAAGGAGGCGACGAAAGTGAACTCCAGGGGGTAGCAGGGCAGAGACATACAACCCGTATTGACGGTCAAGAGAGTCGTCAAAAAAGGAACGATAAGACGGATGGTCGGGCATTGACAGTAGTCGACAGGCATACCGACAAAGCAGTATATCGCGCCGGTAGGTGAGTGGCAATTCGTCAGCGTCAGCATGAAGACACTCTACGGGACTGGTATAAAATGCTCCGATCGCAAGTCGTAAACCCCGATGTTGTATGGAGTTGAGGCGGCGTAGGATGGATGGCCGTGCAGAGGAGTATACGAAGCTCCCATAATCCAGCTTGGAGCGGACGATCGACCGATATAGGCGAAGTAGGACGGTTCGATCCGCTCCCCACGACATACCACTGAGAACACGGAGGACATTTAAAGAACGTGTACAACGGGCGGCCAAATATGACATGTGGAGACCAGCTGAGTTTCCTGTCAAATGTAAGGCCTAAAAATTTGGTTGTCTCCACAATTGGGAGAGCAACGGGACCGAGTCGTAAGGACGGTGGGAGAAACTCTTTGTAGCGCCAGAAGTTAATACAGACCGTCTTCTCCACCAGGGGACCGGTACGCGAGGTGGAGAAGGAGGGTGAGGGATGGAATATTCAGCAGCAGCGAGAATGACTTCTGTGAGGTGTGCGACCTGACGATCGCAGCTTGTAAAGGTTTGATCCTGAAAGGTCGCCCTGGAAGAGAAGAGCCCCCAGTCTGCCTTGGAGATGGTCCAACTAGATGAGCACGGAGAGGGGGTATGCTGCAGTAGATGGATAACACACGGGAAGTGGTCGCTCGAATATGTATCAGAAAGTGCATACCACTCAAACCGGCGTGCAAGTTGGGGAGTACATATAGAGAGGTCTAAATGGGAATAGGTGTGAGATGTGTCCGAAAGAAAAGTAGGGGCGCCAGTATTGAGGCAGACAAGATCGAGCTGGTTGAAAAGGTCTGCTAACAAGGAGCCCCTCGGGCAGGATGCTGGAGAGCCCCAAAGGGGATGGTGGGCATTGAAGTCTCCAGTTAACAAAAATGGTGCAGGTAGCTGAGCAATAAGTTGCATCACGTCTGCCCTGGTAACGGCAGATGACGATGGAGTGTAAACGGTACAAAAGGAAAACGTAAAAGTGGGGAGAGTAATGCGGATGGCAACTGCCTGCAGGCCTGTGTGCAACGTGATGGGATCGTAGTAAATATCATCCCGGACCAGCAACATAACCCCTCCATGAGCTGGGATACCTACCACAGGGGGTAGGTCAAAACGCACAGAGGTGTAGTGTGCCAAGGCAATTTGATCGCATGGGCGTAGCTTCGTTTCCTGGAGGGCTACGACGAGCGGACGGTGCAAGCGGAGCAGCAACTTCAAGTCCTCTCGGTTTGAGCGAATGCTGCGAATATTCCAGTGAAGAAGTGCCATCGTAAGAAAAGGAAGATGAGAGAAGTGGTCACCTCGAAGGCCGCTTAGGGCCTGGCTTCGACCGAGCACTGCCGCCGCTATCAGTAGGCGGACAGTCATCGTCCATTGGGTCTATAGGGTCATCGGCCATCTCAGGAGGATGGCCGGGAGGGGGAGCTTCCTCCGCCGGTGAACGGCCAGATGTACGGCTACCAGCGGTGCGGCCAGGCGAAACGGATGACGGCCCGGGGCGGCAACCGCTGGGTGGCGCAGGAGAAGAAATGCGCCGTGGCGGAGAAGGAGAACTGTGCTTCCTATGCGCCTTTTTGGAAGGACGTTGAGTGGAAGTCCCGGTCGAAGGCTGGGAGGTCGAGGTACGGAGGAAGTCTGCACGGGATGGTTCCTTCTTGAAGGCCCGTGCATCTGACTTCGATGTCTTCGTCTTAGCAGAAGCTGAGGAGGAGGCTGGTGTCTGTGGGGTGATGGGAGGAAGAGGAGACGTCAACCGCGCGATCTTAGCACTGGCCGAACGGACGACCGTGGTGCTGAAGGTCAGATCGCATGTCTGGGTTGCCACCTCCCTGGTAGTCCGAGGAGATGCGAGGACAGTACTGTATTTCCCCGCTGGGAGCAGTGTGGGCTTCCTACTAGCAAATAGCTTGCGAGCAGCCGAGGTGGACACTTTCTCTTTGACCCGAATTTCTTGGATACAGCGTTCTTCCTTATAGACGGGACAGTCGCGGGAGGATGCTGCATGGTCACCCTGACAGTTCACACAACGAGGAGACGGAGGTGGACAGTCACCCTCATGGGCATCCCTGCCACAAGTGACACATTTAGCCGCATTGGAACAAGACTGTCGAGTGTGGTTGAAACGCTGACACTGGTAACAGCGCGTAGGTGTCGGGACATAGGGGCGAACAGAAATAACCTCATAGCCCGCCTTGATGCCCGATGGCAGCTTAACACTATCGAAGGTCAAGAAAAGTGTCCGGGTCGGCACAAGGTCACTGTTGACCTTTTTCATGACCCTATGGACAGCCGTCACGCCCTGCTCAGCGAGGAAAGATTGAATCTCCTCGTCAGTCAGTCCGTCGAGGGAGCTAGTATAGACCACGAGACGAATTCAAAGTGCGGTGAGCCTCCACCCGCACAGGGAACGTGTACAGTAGTGTGGCCCGAAGCAGTTTTTGTGCCTGAAAGGCGCTCTCAGTTTCTAGTAATAAGGTACCGTTACGCAACCTGGTACAAGATTTGACAGATCCGGCTATGGCATCTACACCCTTCTGGATAACGAAAGGGTTGACAGAGGAAAAATCCTTTCCGTCCTCAGATCGAGAAACGACGAGGAACTGTGGGGCAGGCGGTAGTACTTTAGTCACTGATGGCTGGTCACGTTTCCGTTTTTGGGCAGAAGTCGAGACAGATGGAGTGAAATCCATTGCGGAGGAATCCCCCATGATTGCCAGCGTCTCCGATGGCGCGCTCCTTCCTTGTGGGGACCCTCTCAGAGGGCACTCCCGCCTTAGGTGAATGTTTACACCTCAGGTCACACCTCCTGAGAACCAGACGGAGGGACCAATCGGCATGGTCAGAAGGTATCAGCTCAGGCAATCACCCCTCCCCGGGCCTGGTCTTTACCAGGGGGTATGCGCGTGCCTTACATGTCTACCCAGGGCGGGGAATTACGCGTTACCCCGTCACCGGCTACGCGTGCGAACGCGTGGGTCGGCCTTCAGGTACGCACAGGGAGGAAGGAAGAAGAGGAAAAGGAGGAGAGAGAGAGGGAGAGAGGACAGACTGTCTCAAACGCCGAGGCGGAGACCAGAGAAGGCAAGGAGAAGAAGGCAATGAGAAGGCAAGGACAAGAAGGCAATGAGAAGGCAAGGACAAGAAGGCAATGAGAAGAAGGCAATGAGAAGGCAAGGAGAACCAAGGAGAAGAAGGCAAGGGAAAGAGTAAGGAAGACAGTGGGGTGGAGAAGAGCAAAGAAAGGAACCAACAAAAGGAAGGAAGAAAAGAAGTGAAAATCCAAAAAGACCACAATTATAGGTCGTGGAACCGTCCATCTCCGGACGCAGGCGCTAACTACCCCCGTGAGGGGTATGGACTCCTTTTAGTCGCCTCGTGCGACAGGCAGGAATACCTCGGGCCTATTCTAACCCCCGGACCCGCAGGGGGGAATTCTGTGCTGCAGCCTGCTGTCGTGGAACTTCGAGCTAAGTACTCTGCCAGATGTTCGGCGATGGCGATTGGGTCAGTAAAAAGTGTACCCCGATGAGAAAGGTAAGGGACAGACGCATGAGGGCGAAAGCCAACTATGTGTTAAACCCGCGACCACACCTGAGATGGGTAGGAGTGTGAACCTATGGTGGCAACTTATCGTTCCAAGCAGGCCTGCTTGTTCCGCCAGATTAACCGCCGAGCCCGGGCCAGCAGCCATATAAAGGCAACCAGATTTTCTCTAGGGAAGGATGACGCCGATGTCGTTGCAGGGCTCGCCGGCGGTCCCTGATGGCTCCTGCAATCTCTGGTGTCCACCAAGGGACTGACTTATGCTGTAGGATACTTTAAGAGCAGGGGACACTTGCCTCAGCAGCAGAAACAATGGCCATAGTGACCTTGTCCACTGTAAACTCAATGTCACCAGCAATTAGAGTAATGGCAATAGTAGCTGAGGTGCAGGCTGCCCAATCATCTCCATGAAGGGACCATAGTGGCAGCTCATCAGCGGATTGGGATTGAAGAGGAGAAACCAGGATAGGAAAGTAGTTGCTACCACAGAGGTCATTGTGGACCCTTCAACTAAGGTATGGAAGAAGACCTGGGCCACTAAAACAGGTCAATGGCCGAGTATGTGCCATGAGTCAAGCTAAAATATGTGGGAGCACCAGTGTTAAGGAGGCAAACGTCCTGCTGTGCCAAGATAGGCTCAACGTTCCTACCCTGGCCCGAGATATGGGCCCCACCCCATAAAGGGTGGTGGGCATTAAAATCCCCCAAGAGGAGGAGTGGCAGGGGGAACTTGGCGAGCAAGGCAGCTAGGGAGCATTTAATCCTCCCTGGTGACGTCCAATGAACAGAATTTCCCCAGTTGTGATGACCAGGTATAATACTTTACAAACGTTATCCTTACTGCCACAGAACATTCCATTCCTCACACGTCACCTCTACTGTGCCATGTCCTGGTCCCTTCATGGACTGAGATAGTACAATGCAATTCGTATGCGGAAATGTGCTCTCCACATTTTTAACTTTCATCCTACTACAGCGAACTCTGTTGTAAGTAATTGTGTCTGCAGTGCCATGTTTTAGATAGCAAAGAAGCTAGCTGGATTTTATTTATTATGTCCTTCAACAGTTTCACTCCCTCTTCCACCATGTGGGGAAACCTCAGATAGGTCTCTGGGACCTAGGTCCACTCCCCTATTTCCAGCCAGACCATAGTAGAAGATATCATTGCAGACTCTCGCTATCTCCAGTACCTGGGGCCGCTATTTTGCGGAGATTCCAAGCTACACCCACTATCACCCTCCCTTCTATCAGAAAAAAGTGGAGTAGGCCCTGGTGATTCCCTTCTCTCAGAATCGTGACTGCTATAATGCTGCTTTTATGTAGGGAAAAGTAGATTATGCTCTCATCTCATCCTGATTTTTCACATTGGGCCGTATTAAGTTAACATTCAGATGTTGCAGAACCTTTCTTTTGTGGGCAGGCACTCTCCTTCATACATACAATCGCATGTGGACAGATGGGACATTTACCAGACACTGGCGTGAAGCCACTGTCATACCCATATATAAAAGCCTGATAAGGATAAACACCTTCCTTCAAGCTATCTCCGTTTCTCTCTCACTAGCTGTGTTCACAAGGTGATGGAAAGTTCGCGCAGTGGTTAGTAGATTGTGAGACTCAAGCCACCACACCAGAAATGCATAAATCAAAGTGGATTTAGAGCATGCTGTTCTGCAGTTGACCATATTGTGACTTACATCCATTATGTAAACGATTTTTATGGAAATGAAAGACTGGCGGTGTGTTTTGATTTGGAGAAAGCCAATGACACTTTCTGGGGGGCTGGTATCCTGTGTACTCACTACACGTGGAGCTTCCAAGGCAGATTGCCCCTTTTCCTTCAAGAATTTTTTAAATAAAGGGTTTTGAAGGTATGTGTGGGTTCTTCCGTGTCAGACAGCTTAATCCAAGAAAACAGTGTGCCTCAGAGTTCCATCCTGTGCGTCATCCTCTGTCATCTTTATTAACCCTACTATGGCTTGTCTCCTGCTTTACATCTCCAGCTCTTTTTGTTAGTGATTCTACAACCTATTGCAGTTCTTTACAGACTTGTCTCCTCGATCAGCATCTTCAGCATTGTCTCAACTGTCTTCACTCATGGAGCATTGACATTGGCTTTTGCTTTTCCACTGATAAAACTGTATGAATTTGTGGCAGCTCATTGGGTCTCTTCCACAAACAGTCTTCACCTCTTTGGCCTGCTGCTCTTCAGTTTGCTGAAACTGAAAAATTACTGGGGCTCATGCTTGACAGAAAAATTTCTTAATCTTCCCACGTGTCTTACCTGGCCGCATGCTGCACCTCGTCACTGAATGTCCTGTGTGTGCTCTGCGATACTTTGTAAGGAATGGATCACACCAGCAGTATAGTTTCAAACGGACAAGGGATTGATACGAACAGATGAGAGGGGTGTTTCATTTATTCCTCTGCATGTCTCTCCATTTTATGCCACCTAAATGCACTCCACCATCGTAGTACCTGTTTCAACACTTGTGCAATTTACACTAGCCCGGTGTGTGTACAGAAGCGGTCAAACTACCACTGTCATACAGATGTGATGCTCTCCTCAGCAGATGGACATGCCATTTGTCTGCAGTGCCTGGACACCCATCCTGTGCTGCCTCCTTTGATGACTCCCTGGACTGCCAGTATGGGATGTCATCTGTTACTCACTGGAGTTCACTTTACAGTTTCACTGTGTCACTATCTGCCACATTCCTAATGGGTATGAACCCTTCACCACCTTTGCTTCGTGCGGCAGCCCATGTTCACCTTTGATTTTATTCACTTCCTAAGAATACTACTTCAGATTCTATCTATCGCTGTAAATTTCTCGATCTTCACACCGAACTTAGTGACAGTTACTTTCTGCACACCAGTGTCTCAGACTGGTGCAAATGACAAAAGCATACCCAACACCATCAACGATTTTTGGTATTTTACACTGCTTAGTATTTACATCACTGCTCTGACCTGTATCTGGCCATGGAGTACATCTAGTGACACAGGCTTTTTAATTGAGTCATCGAATCAGTGCCTTTCGAAACCTCCCTGTGCTGTACACCATCCATCCTTTAGTGAAATGTGTCAAAGAAAGCTCATACTCACTCTCGATTGAGCCACTATGACGCTTGTTTTTTATATTTTGGTTTTAAGGGCGCAAAACTGCTATAGTCATTAGCGCCCGGTCGGTGACTTAGGAAACAGTAAAAAACCGAAATTGAAAACCAGCAGCAATGGGAACGAAAGTCATAAAATTGGAGAAACTAAAAGCAGAGGGAAGGCTTAAAAATCCACTACAGAAAGGGGTTGGTGGTCCCCAAAAAAAACTTCAAATGACTGACGTCATTTCACCGGCACTAATAAACTGGAGAACGCGGTCGGCTGAGCGCGTGTCACCTGCTAAAATCGACGATAGGTCAGGTGATAGCTGTAGAAGGGAGCGTAACGGATTAAAATAGGGGCATTCCATTAAAATGGTGTCTTACCGTCAACAGCTGAGAGCAGTGGGGACAGAGTGGGGGAGGATCGCCGCTTAAAAGATGTCGATGGCTAAAAAGACAGTGCCCTATCCGGAGTCTAATTAAAATTACCTCCTCCCGACGACGCATTCGGGAGGAAGAGGTCCAAGCACAAGGAAGAGCTTTCACTTCCCCGAATTTGTTATGGGGAAGTGTTGACCAATGCGCGTGCCATAAATGAACAACACGACGACATAAAACGCTCCGTAGATCGCCGAAAGGAATCTATGGAATAGCTGGCCGAAGAAGAGAGACTGCAGCTTTGGCTGCAATATCGGCCACCTCATTTCCACAGATACCAACGTGTCCCGGGAGCCAGAGGAACGTCACCGAGACGCCCCCCAGGTGGAGCAGGTGCAGACAGTCCTGAATCCGGTGGACCAGAGGGTGCACAGGATAAAGAACTTGGATACTGAGGAGAGAGCTGAGAGAATCTGAGCAGATTACGTACTGTATCCGCTGATGGCGGCGGATGTAGTGGACATTCTGGAGAACAGCGTAAAGCTCCGCAGTATAAACCGAACACTGGTAGGGAAGCCGAAAGTGATTTGGGGTGTCGCCAACAATGTAAGCACTCCCTACACCTAACGTAGTTTTCGAACCGTCGATGTAAATAAATGTGGCGTCCGTCATTTGTGCACAGAGCAGCAAATGCCCGACGTTAAACAAGTGTAGGGGCACCATCCTTGGGAAATCGACAAAGGTCACCGAGCAGGCAGATCCGGGGGCGGAGCCAAGGCAGTGCTGTACCCCAAGTTGTCAAGAAGGATTTAGGAAAGCGGAAGGAAAGAGAATGGAGCAGTTGACGGAAGCAGACTCCCAGGAGTAGTAGAGAGAAGGAGCGGCTTGCATACCCTACATCAAAGGAGGCGCCGAAAAAAAGGTAATGGGCTGGATTAGCGGGGATGGAAGACAGATGGCTAGCATTACGACTCAGGAGGACTGCTCCCCAATTGGACAGCGGAAGTTCAGCAGTCTCAGCATAAAGGCTTTCCACAGGGCTGGTCTAAAAAGCTTCAGACACTAAACGTAATCCACGGTGGTGGATAGAGTCGAGATGCCGAAGAATAGACGGCCGAGCACAGGAGGAGACTATGCTTCCATAATCCAATTTCGAGCGCACTAAGGCGCGATAGAGGCGGAGAAGGACCACTCGGTCCGCTCCCCAGGAGGTACCATTCAGGACACGGAGGGTGTTAAGCGATCGCAGACAGCGAGCCGAAAGACAGGAAACGTGAGAGGACCAGCACAGTTTTCTGTCGAACATAAGACCCAAGAATTTAACGACGTCTGAAAACGGAAGGTTGACAGGACCTAGATGTAAGGAGGGCGGAAGAAACTCCTTACGTCGCCAAAAATTAACACAAACCGTCTTACTGGGAGAGAAACGGAAGCCGGTTTCGATGCTCCACGAGTGGAGGCGATCGAGACATCCTTGAAGACATCGTTCAAGAAGGCTGGTCCGTTGAGAGCTGTAGTACATCGCAAAATCGTCCACAAAGAGGGAGCCCGAGACATCAGGAAGGAGACAATCCATAATTGGATTTATGGCGATGGCAAACAGTACCACACTCAGCACGGAGCCCTGGGGTACCGCGTTTTCTTGGGAGAAAGTACGGGAGAGTAGTGTTCACCCGCACCCGAAATGTGCGCTCTGCCATAAATTCGCGAAGAAAAAGGGGCAGCCGGCCTCGAAAGCCCCAAGAGAACACTGTGCGGCGGATGCCTGTCCTCCAACAGGTATCGTATGCTCTCTCCAGATCAAAAAATATTGCTACCGTTTGGCGTTTCCGGAGAAAATTGTTCATGATATAAGTGGAGAGAGCAACAAGATGGTCAACTGCAGAGCGATGCTTTCGGAATCCGCATTGGGCAGGTGTTAGACTGCGGGATTCCAGCCACCACGCTCGACAGTAATTCACCATATGCTCCAAAACACTACAGACACTACTCGTGAGAGAAATGGGGCGATAGCTATAGGGGAGATGTTTGTCCTTTCCAGGTTGCGAAACGGGAACGACGATAGCTTCCCGCCATCGTCTGGGAAAAGTACTGTCTGTCCAAATTCGATTATAAAGGCGAAGGAGGTAACGCAGACTATGGGGTGATAAATGCAGCAACATTTGTACATGGATATCATCCGGTCCTGGGGCGGAGGAGCGAGAAGAAGAGACGGCATTTTGGGGTTCCCGCATTGAGAAAACAGTATTGTAGCTTTCGTGATTTTGAGAGGAGAAAGCAAGATGTCGCACTTCCGCTGCACGTTTCTTCGGGAGAAACGCCGGCGGGTAATTTGAAGAGCTCGAAATCTCAGCAAAGTGCTGACCCAATGAGTTAGAAATTGGGACGGGGTTCACTAAGGTATCACGCGCGACAGTGAGCCCAGGGACCGGGGAGAAACTAGGCGCGGCTGAGAACCGTCGAAGCCGACCGCAAACTTCCGAGAAGGGAGTGAAGGTGTTAAATGAGCTAATAAAGAATTTCCAGCTTGCCTTCTTGCTATCGCCCATGACGCGATGGCATCGCGCATGGAGCTGTTTATAGCGGATACAGTTGGCCAAAGTAGGATGGTGACGGAAAATGCGAAGAGCACGTCGCCGCTCACGTATTGCATCACGGCATGCCTCGTTCCACCAAGGAACTGGGGGGGGGGGGGGGGGGGGGGGGCGCCGGGGCAATTCGGAAGTGCGTGGTATTGAACGTTCCGCAGCTCTAAGAATAACGTCGGTAATATGGGTGACCTCATAGTCGACGCTGGGGAAGCGACGGTCATCGAATGTCGCTAGAGACGAAAAAAGTGTCCAATCGGCTTGGGCAAACTTCCAGCGTCGCGAGCGCATACATGGCAGTTGAGCCTGCAGTCTAAGGACACATGGAAAGTGGTCACTCGAGTGTGTGTCATCAAGGGCGAACCATTCGAAGTGCCGAGCTAGAGGAACAGTACCGACCGCAAGGTCCAAATGAGAAATTTGACGTGGAGGCAGACAAAAATGTGGATACCCCAGTGTTGAGGCAAACTAGATCCGCTTGGTGGAAGACGTCTAGCAGTAGTGAGCTACGTGGACAAGGATGTGGAGATCCCCAAAGCGGGTGGTGGGCATTTAAGTTCCTAACCTGCAAATAGGGGGGTGGAAGCTGACCAAGAAGATTAAGGAGATCAGCTCCTGCCATTGGTGTGGACGATGGAATGTATACAGTATATAGGGAGAAGGTATATCCAGAAAGGGAAAGACAGATGGCGACAGCTTGGAATGAACTGTTTAAGGGGATTGGGTGATAATGGAGAGTATCATGGAGAAGAATCGCGAGTCCCATGGGCTGGAGAGCCTTTAACAGAGTGGAGGTCATATCGGACAGACTGAAAATAAGGGAGAACAAAGCGGTCATGGCCACACAGGCTTGTTTCCTGAAGACAGAAGATGCCCGGCGAGTAGGATCGTAAGAGGATCGACAATTCATCCCGAATGGCTCGAATGCCGCGGATATTCCAGTGGATAATGGACATAGGGTGAACAGAAAATGGAGGAATGTGACCTAGGGTGCTGTCAACTTAACGACTGCTCAGAGCTTGCGACCGACAGCATGGAATGGCATTCAGCCGAAGGCAGAAGATCCTGATCCAAAGGTTGGTCAGGAGCAGCACCTGCCCCCAGCGATCGGCCAGTTGACCGGCCACCAGCAGTCCACCTCGGCGACACAGAAGACGGCCGAGGGCGATTTCCGCCAGGTGGTGCTGTAAATGAGACACGCCTTGGCGGAGAAGGAGAGGAATTGGGTATCTTTGTAGCCTTCGTGGAAGTATGATGTTTACATGAAGGAGGAACCGATGGTTGTGAAGTTGCGGTACGTAAAAACTCTTCACGAGTATGCTCTTTTTTCGAAGACTTGGCGTTTGACTTTTGGTAGGATCCGACGAAGGGTGAGCCATAGAGTGGGCAGGCGAAAGTGGTGAGGTTGAACCGGCGATCTTTGAGCTGGCCGATCTGACGACCGTGGCACTAAAGGTGAGGTCGCAAGTCTGTGTGGCCCCCTCCTTTGTTGGCCGAGGAGAAGCAAGGACAGTGCTGTATTTTCCTGTCTGAGGCATGGTGGGCTGTCGACTGGCGAATAATTTTCGAGCAGCAGAGGTCGACACCTTTTCCTTCACTCGTATTTCCTGGATGAGCTTTTCGTCCTTAAAAACGGGGCAATCTCGTGAGGAAGCAGCGTGGTCACCCATACAGTTGATGCAGCGAGGGGATGGAGGTGGACAAGCACCCTCATGGGCATCCTTGCCACACTTTACACATTTGGCCGGATTGGAACAGGACTGGCTGGTGTGATTGAACCGCTGACATAGATAGCAACGCGTAGGGTTTGGGACGTAAGGGCGAACGGAAATTCTCATAGCCTGCTTTGATTTTCGATGGGAGTTGTACTTTGTCAAATGTCAAGAAGGCAGTGTGGGTTGGAATGATGTTCATGTCAACCCTTTTCGTAACTATGTACAGCCGTTACGCCCTGGTCAGACAGGTAGTGCTGAATTTCTTCGTCAGACAATCCATCGCGGGAGCGTGTATAAACGACTCCACGCGAAGCATTTAAGGTACGGTGCGGTTCCACCCGGACAGGGAATGTGTGGAGCAGGGAAGTACGCAGCAATTTATGTGCCTGGAGGGCACTGTGTGTTTCTAACAACAGGGTGCCATTCCGTAATCTGGAACAAGACTTTACAGGACCTGCAATTGCGTCGACACCTTTCTGAATAATGAAAGGGTTGACCGTGGAGAAGTCGTGACCTTCGTCAGACCGAGAAACAACAAGGAACTGTGGCAACGATGGAAGAACTGTCTGTGGCCGAGACTCTCGGAACTTACGTTTGTGAGCAGACAGTGTAAGGTGAGGAAACCATTGCGGAAGAATCCCCATGATTACCGGCGTCTCCAATGGCGCTCTCCTCCCTTGTGGGGGCCCTCACTGAGGGCACTCCCGCCTTAGGTGATTGTTCACACCTCAGGTCACATCTCCCGACAAAGGGACGGAGGTACCAATCGGCACTTTCGGAAGGTATCAGCTCGGGTAATCACCCCTCCCTGGGCCTGGCCGTTACCAGGGGTACGTACGTGTCCTACCTGTCTACCCCGGGGGGGGGGGGGGGGGGGAATTACGCGTTACCCCGTCACCAGCTACGTATGGAAGTGCGTGGGTCGGACTTCAGACATGCAGAAGGAGGAAAAAAGAGGAAGGGAAAGGAAAGAAGAGGGGTCTCAAACGTCGCAGCGGAGAAAACGGCAAAGAGAATAGGGAGGGAAAAGAGAAGGACAGAGGAAGGACGAAGACTTGCCAGTATAGAAAGCAAGGAATATGAACAGTTTCGAGCGTCCGTATCCGGACGTAGGCACAAACCATACTCCCAGAGGGGGAGAAAGGGAAGGAAAGAGCCAGAGGGGAGGGGGGGGGTGAAGATGGGGGATGGGGGAAGATGCGGAAAGGGAAGGTATGCAGCCTGGAAAGGAAGGAGGGCCACATTAGCTTGGGGTCCCGTGCTCGCTACGCACGTGTCCACAAAAGAGTTGTGGACCCTCTGGGGGGTATGACGTTTGTGTGTCCCTAATCACATTGGTCTGATCTGAAACAATACTGCTGATGCTGCTGCCATTGTTGCAGTCCTACCACAGCCCACTATGTCTCCCATTGCTTTCAATCCCTGTGTTGCCATCTGTCAGCAGATTACATCCCTTTGGCAACACCACTAATCTTCCTTTCATGTGAATTAAACCTCTCAGCCGTTTGGCCAACCTCCTCTCGACCATTTCACCCTAGGTCGCATATTGGCCACGGTAATTTTAGCCATATCATTTGTTAAGTGGTAATCCCTTACCATTTTGTGTTCATTGTCTTCACTATTTCCTGACCAAACGCCCACTTAACCACTTAGTCCAATTTATGTTCGCTAAAGTGGCCAGCAACTAACATAGCAAACGACGTGCAGATCTTTAACTGCGTTTCTCTTATCCATCGTAGCAATATGGTGACGGACATTTAATCTTCAGTTCAGGACCTCCCTCCTCTGGAGTATTTTATGGACGTTTCTAAGTGGGAAGGTCCTTATTTTTAGCCGTCTTTCTGTCAGTTGGGCTTAATGAGTGGTCATTTTTAACTCCGTCTCTGTTCTGTGGTTCTTACATGGGCATATATGGCATTAGATTCTGTGCCACGGAACAAAACAATTAGCATTAAGACTATCTTTGGGGGATTTGCCAAAAACAATTCAAATTGAATTTGAAGAACCTTACAGATGTACAGCTCTTCACAACTTTTACTGGACTGACTTTATGGGTACTGACAAGAAATTGACTATTGGCTTCTGTAGAGATCAAGCAGGGATTCGCCGTATATAAGGAACTATTGAGCTGTAAGTGACTTAAGACGAAAAATATTAAAATGATGTGTGTTATCCAATATAGCAGAATCCTTTAATCAGATGAATTTAAATTTTTTCCATTTAAGGTCAAATTAAGTAATTTTATCAACTTTTGGTATGTATTTTTAGGACCTTGTCCGTTTGTGGCCATAATTTGTTGCTAAAAATCCTTTATTGCAACCAATTTCTAGGGGCGAATAAAGGAAAAATACATATGACAAAATGTGCTCTATGACATGATTATTTTAGAAAGCAACTGATAATTCCTATAAAATATTGGTTGCATTGCATCGTGGAGTTAGAAGTTGGTAAACTAGAATACATTTTGCAATAAATATTCATCATACCTTCCCCTTTTAACAACAGACAATATTGCTGAACTGACTATTTTCAGAGCAATTCCTCTAGACACATGATCTAACAAAAAGGTCATTACCCCCATGCGGGTCTGGGGGTTAGGTCTGAGGTATTCGTGCCTGTCGTACGAGGCGACAAAAAGGAGTTTCACACATTGTGGCCTTTATGTCATGGTCCCCTGTAGGGTTTGACCTCCATTCTTCAATATTTTCTCGAAGAGCAAGCCAAATGGAGAAGGGCACCTTACAAGGGGCATCGTGCCCATCGTGCATTCATATCTTTAGCCCACTTTCTCGTCGTTGCACTGCAGTCCTGCTCTTGGGCAAGGACACCTTCCTAGGTGCATTTTCCACCAGGAACTACACACTGTATTTTTGTGCTGACAATGACTGGACTGCTTTGCACCTGATACAGAGATTGGTAGCCAATCTGTTGTGGTGGGGCCATGTACCCTGATGGTAGTAGCCCCCTGACCACACAGGAATTGCTCTGCTGATGCCTGCACCGTTTACTCCCCATGTATGCCAAGGGTTAGATGCCCATCCCGCTGAGGCATCGGTACTCCCAGCAGTGGCCATCCTGCCACGTGGCCTTTTCTGCTGCTGGGTGGCGCCTGAAGGGAGAGCCCCTGGTCAGGGTGGGTTGCAACAGGGCAGATTAAACGTGATGAAGCGTAGTCACGATGATGAAACCTCAGTTTTTTTTTTTAACATTTAGAGGACAACTTCAGGGAAGTGGCGGGCTTGTCCTAAATGAGATCTGAGTCAGTCTTAAAACAGCATCCTCTGCCAGTCACGGGAGTTACTCAATTCTGACAGCATGGGGGATGTTTCTGTAACCACCACACCCCGTAAGAGCTTAAATATGGTCCAGGGTATCTTATTTCACAGAGCTCTTCTTTTGCAGTCCGACGTGAGCTGCATGCCAATTTAGAGCGGCGGGGTATACATTTCATCCCGTGTCCACTGGGGACTGAGGGATAATTTGGTTGCCACTGGTGCCTTTATATTGGCTTTTGAGCGTGATACATTGCCCTAGAATGTGAATGTGATGGTTTGCCGGTGTAATGAAAAGCCCTATATCCCTCCCCTGCTGTGGTGCTTTAAGTAGGTGAAATCAGCCATGTTTTCCCGCTGTACTTCCAGCGTCACATACCGAGATTGTGGATGGTCATCACATCCCAATACTCCACGTGCCCCGCCTCCCACCTGTGTCAACTTCATTCGCATTACTTGCTTGACTGTAGGATTCTCCAGAAAGAAAGGAAAATTGTTGTGTAAAAAACCCTTGCCAGACTGACCTACACTGATACAAAGAAAATTTGAACGCCTGCACCCTGTACATATGACATCGCCTTACGCCACCTCTACAGTTCTGGCACCATCAGTTCCGCCAACCCATGTCACCTTTCCGAGCGAGAAGACGACACCTGCCCCTTTGATGGTGGGGGCTTCTAAGCCAGAAAAGCGTACGTCATCCTCAGCTTCTCTCGCTAGGAAGGGGTCCCTTGGTGACTCCCTTCCCAGGTTTCTTCTAGTGGGAAAAACTCGCCAGTGGCTGAAGAGCCCAAAAGCAGCTGGTCGTAGGGCTTCACTCTCATCCTTTGAGACTGAGCCAAGGAAGCTTCCCAGCCAGGGAAACCCAATGGGCAGCGAGATAAAGCCAGAAAGAAAACCCTGAGACCAAGGAAATTCCGGTGGCACCCACAACACCGCTACCTTCAAGCTCTGTGGCTGAGGATGGGGTGGAGATTCTGAAGTCTGCTGAGGACCTGATCTCGCCAGATCCTCAGACAATGGATGTAGACTGCTCAGGAAATAAATCAGTGGCAGCAGGTGACTGAGGCGTGAACTGCCTCATACAACGTTCCATGCCTTCCCAATCTCATGTCACCCTCCAGTGGGAGTGCAGTGGTTTCTTCCACAACCTGGTAGAGCTAAGACAAATGTTATGCTTTACACCTGCTATCTGCATTGACCTCCAGGAAACCTGGTTCCCAGCAACGCCCACCCCTGCCTTCCACAGCTGCAAGTGATATTACAGGAACCATATGTACACTATAATCTAGTGTCATGTGGAGTTTGCGTTGATGTCCTAAACTAGTGTATAATGGACATGTGCTCCTTCAAACCCCACTTGAAGCTGTGACTGTCAGTAAGTACAACGCAAGAAGTAACTGTCCGCAATGTAAATCTTCCTTCAGATGGTGCAATACCCCAGAATGTATTTGCTGCTACGATTGATCAACTACCTAAACCTTTCCTACTTCTGGGAGATTTTAATGGCCATAACCCCTTGTGGGGTGGTACCATACTTACTGGCCAAGACAGATGTCGAAACTTCACTGTCGAAATTCAACCTCTGAAATGTAATGCGGTCCCAGTACACAAGAGGCAGTGTGGCTCATGGTAGTTACTCTGCCACTGATTTATCAATTTGCAGCCCTGGACTTCCATCTACCCACCGGAGAGCAAATGACCTGTGTGGTAGTGACCACTTCCCACCTTCCTGTCACTGCCCTAGCGTCGGGCACACGGACGCCTGCCCAGATTGGCTTTGAAGAAGACAGACTGGGCAACGTTCACCTCTGCTGCCACCGCTGAATTTCCCCCACAAGGTAACATCGATATGATGGTTGAGCAGGTGACTAGCACAATTGTTTCTGTGGCAAAAAATGCGATCCCTCGCTCTTTAGGGTGACCGAGGCGTAAGGTAGTCCCTTTGTGGTCGCCTGAAGTCGCTGAAGCAATTAAGGAGCGTCGACGAGCTCTACAGCGACGTAAGTGGCACCCTTCCTTGTAGCACCTCATAGCGTTTAAACAGCTCCGTGCCCGCGTTTCCCAACTTACCGAACGATGGAAGCAGGAGTTACGGGAGAGATGTTTAGATCATTTGGTGCCGTATGCCGTCTTCCAATGTCTGGGCAAAGATCAAACGTCTTTTCGGGTACTAGGCCCAAACAGCTACCCACAGTGTTAATACAAACGGCGAGATATGTACCGACGCGAGCACGTTGCCCGAGCCTCTGCGTCGGAGAATTTCCCCCCTCCCAGGCTTTTGCACACTCACAGTGGCTGGAAGGGAACGTCCTCATTCACTACACGCTGCAGTGAATCCTACAACGCCCCATTTACAGAGTGGGAGCTCCTCACTGCTCTAGCATGTTGCCCCAACACAGCTCTTCTGTCTGATCGCATTCACAGCCAGATGATTAAACATCTGGCATCTGACTGCAAGCGACATCTTCCCGTCACCTTCAACCAGATGCGGTGTGATGGCGTCTTTACATTGCAATGGTGGTAGCGCACCATCATTCTGGTGCTGAAACTTGTGTCTAGACAAGACAGCCTAGACACAATGAGAGGAAGCCCAAAGGCACGCGCTTAACTCACGCAGGCTGGTGTGAGGTCTGAAACAGGATACGTAATGAATGCTATGAAGAAAAGTACGTAGCTTTTGAAATACTTAACTTTAATTCATAATTGTAGAACATCGCTCTTGATACATGCTTCACATAATAAATATCAATTGGATATGGCGCCTTGCTACGTCGTAGCAATTTACGTAGCTGAAGGCTATGGTAACTATCGTTCTCGGCAAATGAGAGCGTGATTGTCAGTGAACCATTCCTGTGAACGTCGGCTGTACAACTGGGGCGAGTGCTAGTAAGTCTCTAGACCTGCCGTGTGGTGGCGCTCGGCCTGCTATCACTGACTGGCGACACGCGGGTCCGGCGTATACTAATGGACCGCGGCCGATTTAAAGCTACCACCTAGCGAGTGTGGTGTCTGGCGGTGACACCACACAAACCCGGTAAAAACCCGCTTGATGTGGATAGCTATTGGCCCATCAGCCTCACCAACATTCGTTATAAGCTGCTGGAACGTATGGTATGTCGGCGGTTGGGTTGGGTTCAGGATTCACGTGGCTTGCTGGCTCCATGTCAGGGCGGCTTCCTCCAGGGTCACTGTACAATGGATAGTCTTGTGTCCATCGAGTCTGCCATCCGAAAAGCTTTCTCCAGATGGCAACACTTGATAGCCATCTTTTTCTGACTTGCGTGTAGCATACGACGTGACTTGGCAACATCATATCCTTGCCACATTGTATGATTGTGGTCTCCGGGGACCACTACCGATTTTTATCCGAAACTTCCTGTCATTCCGTACTTTCTGTGTCCAAGTTGATGTCTCCCATAGCTCCACCCATATCCAGGAGAATGTAGTCCTGCAGGGCTCTGTATTGAGTCTATTTTTAACTGTCATAAACGATCTAGCAGCAAGTATCAGGCCCTCTGTCTCACCTCTGCATGCAGACCACTTCTGCATTTCGTACTGCTGCTACAGTACTGTTGTTGCTGAGCAGCGCCTCCAGGGAGCTAGAGCTTCCAGTTTCCAGCCACAAAGTTGTGTCGTGCACTTTTGTCGGCGTCATACCATTCATTCGGAATCCACACTTTACCTTAGTAAGTCTCCATAACAGTGAGTGGATCATCATCAACTCCTAGAACTGATTTTCGATGCTCGATTGACTTTGCTTCCTGCTCTTAGCTTCAGCAGAAGTACTGGCTGCTCCTGAAAGCCTTCCACTGCCTGAGCAACACCAATTGGGGTGCAGATAGCTCTACGCTGCTGCAGCTATACAGAGCCCTTGTCCAATTCCGAACTGACTATGGGAGTGTGGTTTATGGTTCAGCAGCACCTTCAGCATTGCATTTACTCGTCTCTCTACTCCACTGTGGGGTTTCATTAGTGACAGGGCCTTTTCGGACAAGTCTGGTTGCCAGCGTACTGGTGGAGGCTGGTATCCTTCCACTGCTGATCAGACGTGCACAACTGCTCGCCAGTTACACAGCACACATTCATAGATCCCCAGAGCATCCGAATTACCGTCTCCTCTTCCAGCCTGCAGCAGTCCGTCTCCCTCATCGGTGGCACAGATCGAGGCTAACGACTGCGGTTCGCGTGTGGTCCGTTCTCTCGAAACTGTAGTCCTTCCCACCTCTACTTGTGGTTCGTTCACATACCCCTCCATGGTGTACGCCCTGGCCGCAGCTTTGTCTGGACCTTTTGCGTGGCCCAAAGAACTCCGTTAACTCCGCTGCTCTCCGCTGTCACTTCCTCTCGATTCTTGACGTGTTCCAGGGCTCTCAAGTGATTTACACCAACGGCTCAATGGCTGATAGTCATGTCGGCTTTGCACATGTTCATGGAGGACATATTTAGCAGCACTCCTTGTCAATTGGCTGCAGTGTTTCCACTGCTGAGCTGGCAGCCATATCTCGTGCTCTTGAGTACATCCGCTCATGCCCTGGCAAGTCATTTATCCTGTGTACTGACTCATTAGGCAGCCTAAAAGCTATCGACCAGTGTAACACCACCCTCTGGTAGCGTCCATTCAGGAGTCCATCTGTCCTGGAACAGTCCCGCCATTCCGTGTGTGTGGACTCCAGGACACATCAGAATCCCTGGCAACGAAATGCCGACAGGCTGGACAAACAGGCGAAGCGGAAACTGCTTCTGGAGATAGGAGTCTCCGAAGCTGGGCTGCGTTCTGTCTTACACCATAGGGTTTTCCTGTTTTGGGAGACGGATTGGCGTAACAGTATGCACAACGAACTGCAAGGAGACAATGTGTGAAGTCTTCTATGCAGACCTCTCGCACGGAATCAGTTGTCCTCTACTGACTCCACATTGGCCATACATGCCTAATAAATGGTTACTTAGTTGTGAGGACCCACCTCAGTGTCGCTGTGGGTCCCAAAGGAGTCGTTAACCTCTTGCTGGACTTCCCACTTTTAGTCGCTCTACGGCAGGCTTTTAACTTTCCTAGTACCCTGCCTTCGGTGTTGGGCGACAATGCCTCAACAGCAGCTTAACTTTTACGTTTTATCTGCGCGAGTGGGTTTTATACTTATATCTAGGTTTTAGCGCATGTCCTTTGACCCTCTCTGTCCTCCACCCTAGTAATTTTAGGGTGGAGGTTTTAATAAATTGCAGATTAGTTGGCTTTCCCCTTTTTATTCTTGTGGTTCGCCGGACACTGATCTGCTTTCATGGTTTACTCATCTATTTCTAGCATGTGTTTTCTTGTCCCCTCTTGTTCCTTTTAGTGTTTGTTGCCTTCCCTTCATTCTTGAGGCTTTTCCTTTCTTTGCGTTGTGTGATGTTTCATCCGTTTTATTCTGACACTTGTAGCATTGTTTTATTAGGACCCCCTTCTCCTGCCCCTAAAACAGCAAACCAACCAAAGGTCATTATATGAACGTAGTACTGTGATTGTTGAATGGCATTAGATTGTTTGCCATCTGCCTCCTAGCCACACCACCTACAAATTTATAGTAAAACCAGGCAGATTCTTGCTTACAGTCCCTCACCACTTTTATCAATGCAACCAATTTTAATGTGGACTATTGTATCTTTAATGAACCATGTAAGATTATTTGATTTACCGCCACGAACCATTAATCCTTACTGCACATGTGCTTTCAGTATGTGTAGTTTGTTAAGCTTGGATATATTCATTCAGTGGTGTAATTTTTAGAAAACTAGGACTCAATATTTTTCGGAAATTAATTCCAATTTTTTGAGTGGGGAGAAGAGACAGGAAATGACCTGACTGTGTCATGTAAGGAGATTTGCATTGGATGGACTGGTGTGGAGAGCTGCATCAATCCAGTGTTCTGACTGAAGACAACATTTGTAATATGCGTTGCTGTGGACTGAAAGACAGTAAGTGCCATCATATAAAATCAGTATAATTGACAGTGTGTAGGTATTGTTTAATGTGAGATTGCACATTCTGTAGTTTCTTCCTTTAATACTCCATTTGGCGACCTGTGTTTCCTGGCTTCTAGTTCAGATAGATTTGTAGTGCGTGTCTTAATTCATCACTGGCATTGACTATTTTTAAAGATGGCGTCAATATTTTATTTAAATATAGTGATTCAGCCTAGCTGGAGATTGCAGTGTTTTGCTGTTCACTTACTGACCTTTGAAGGAGGGAGTGCTTTTTTTAAAAGGCTGTTCTCACCGTGGCTAGTGTGTGAGGATGAACACTATGAACTGAAACACCTTCCAGCAGTAGGTGAAACTTGCTCTTTCCTGCAAGTCATATTGGTGGTTAAAGTAACAGATTTGTGCTAAATTGCCATGTGAAATGCATATAGTTGAAGAATGAAGTCACCTGGTGCTCCAGTGTAACTTTTGAGGAGGACTGTTTCAATCACTCCATTGGATGTCTGCATTTAGGAAAACACGGTTGGATGTAACGGCTCACGTGAAAGAGCTGGGGAAGTAGTTCACTGCTGCTTTCGATATTTGAATACCGTTTTGCAGATACACCTAAAATTATGTAGCATGACCACAAGTTGTGCTCACCAAGTGTGCATATTGTTAAGATCTACGGTACTTTAATTACATCCCTGGAACACCACACTTACATTTGAATGCTGAATAATTGAAGAACATAGGGAGACAAAGGAACATTTCTTTTGGGAAATACGACTACATATACACTCCTGGAAATGGAAAAAACACATTGACACCGGTGTGTCAGACCCACCATACTTGCTCCTGACACTGCGAGAGAGCTGTACAAGCAATGATCACACGCACGGCACAGCGGACACACCAGGAACCGCGGTGTTGGCCGTCGAATGGCGCTAGCTGCGCAGCATTTGTGCACCGCCGCCGTCAGTGTCAGCCAGTTTGCCGTGGCATACGGAGCTCCATCGCAGTCTTTAACACTGGTAGCATGCCGCGACAGCGTGGACGTGAACCGTATGTGCAGTTGACGGACTTTGAGCGAGGGCGTATAGTGGGCATGCGGGAGGCCGGGTGGACGTACCGCCGAATTGCTCAACACGTGGGGCGTGAGGTCTCCACAGTACATCGATGTTGTCGCCAGTGGTCAGCGGAAGGTGCACGTGCCCGTCGACCTGGGACCAAACCGCAGCGACGCACGGATGCACGCCAAGACCGTAGGATCCTACGCAGTGCCGTAGGGGACCGCACCGCCACTTCCTAGCAAATTAGGGACACTGTTGCTCCTGGGGTATCGCCGAGGACCATTCGCAACCGTCTCCATGAAGCTGGGCTACGGTCCCGCACACCGTTAGGCCGTCTTCCGCTCACGCCCCAACATCGTGCAGCCCGCCTCCAGTGGTGTGACAGGCGTGAATGGAGGGACGAATGGAGACTTGTCTTCAGCGATGAGAGTCGGTTCTAGCTTGGTGCCAATGATGGTCGTATGCGTGTTTGGCGCCGTGCAGGTGAGCGCCACAATCAGGACAGCATACGACCGAGGCACACAGGGCCAACACCCGGCATCATGGTGTGGGGAGCGATCTCCTACACTGGCCGTACACCACTGGTGATCGTCGAGGGGACACTGAATAGTGCACGTACATCCAAACCGTCATCGAACCCATCGTTCTACCATTCCTAGACCGGCAAGGGAACTTGCTGTTCCAACAGGACAATGCACGTCCGCATGTATCCCGTGCCACCCAACGTGCTCTAGAAGGTGTAAGTCAACTACCCTGGCCAGCAAGATCTCCGGATCTGTCCCCCATTGAGCATGTTTGGGACTGGATGAAGCGTCGTCTCACGCGGTCTGCACGTCCAGCACGAACGCTGGTCCAACTGAGGCCCCAGGTGGAAATGGCATGGCAAGCCGTTCCACAGGACTACATCCAGCATCTCTACGATCGTCTCCATGGGAGAATAGCAGCCTGCATTGCTGCGAAAGGTGGATATACACTGTACTAGTGCCGACATTGTGCATGCTCTGTTGCCTGTGTCTATGTGCCTGTGGTTCTGTCAGTGTGATCATGTGATGTATCTGACCCCAGGAATGTGTCAATAAAGTTTCCCCTTCCTGGGACAATGAATTCACGGTGTTATTTCAATTTCCAGGAGTGTATAATGAATCGGTGAGCATGTATTTTTCATACATATGTTTAGCTTTTCGCAGAAATAGTACCACGTCTATAACTCTTGCATCTTTTGGTACTTATTACTTGCTATGAGCTGTGTATCTGCACTGACCTATTTCTGTAGTTCTTGTCATGCCTGTCAAATTATACACAAATTCTGAGCTTTACAGCTGAATGATCTTCACAGGTGGTAGCACAGATGCAGACTAGGGTTTAAAATCAAGTTTATTCAGGTTTACACTTAAGAGTGGAGGTACTTCCCATGTTAGTATACATTAACTGATTGCCTTCCTGTTGCCAATCAACATTCATTGTTCATTTGGTGAAAGACATATTGATGCCATTCGTCAGAGTTGCTATTTGTTCCACGTGTGTGTCCTCTCACAGCACCAAACAGAATCCAACTCTCAAACACACAGTTAACTGCTTTAGCTGTGAATTGCACGCAGATGACATTGTGGCTGGATTTCTCTACTCTAGTAGAAGTATAAATATTTGTATCAGTTGCTAACCGTTTTCGTAAGTTAATTCTCTTTGTGATCCCCTATATTTTCTGAGAGACTGCTGTTGCACGTGTTCCAATTAATTCATATTCAAAAATGAAATATTTGTTTTATAGCTTAATGCAATAGAAACTGAAGAAAATCAATGTTTGATTCAGCCTACTAAAGCGTGTGTTAAAATAAAGATTGAGGAGCTGCAGTGAGTGTTGAAGGTAATGGTTGTAAGCCACAAATAGTGTGGGAGATATTGTATCATTTTGTACTGCTTCTAACTGGTGGTAGTAGCTGCTCTTTCTAGAATATACATGTTGTAACCCCGTCTAACGTAAGTGGATATTAATGAGCACTTATTACAGGTGAGTATTTGTTCGTATTTGCAGTTACAACCGTCATCACGCTTGGGTGCATTGTGCTTCGTGTGTGGGAAAACAGCTGCATCAAATGCATCACCACTGTCATCACGGATGGAAACAAGAAAAATATAACGTTATTAGTGTCTCCTGCTTCTTATAGAGGACATATTAGAGATGAATCACGATGGATTAGTCTGCCATGACTGCTGCTGCATGCTGAACATCATTGACAACCATGAAAGCGAAATGAAGTACAGGAAAAAAATACTGCAGCAACTGCTCCATCGTGAGGAAGTCTTTCGTCCCCATGTGGATGATGGCACACACTCTGCAGGTGAGTAACATTATCTGATTTTTAGTTTATATGATCATTTTGTTTGATGTTACTTGCTAACATGAAGTCTTGAAACTAATTTTTGGAGCTCAGGGCAACACAGGAAAGGGGGGGGGGGAGGATATGGTGTGATCATTCTAGTGGAGAGCTGTTTATGGCTATTTTAATGAACTTTCGATGTTATAGTTGTAGAGGGAAACTTTTAATGCTCTCTTTCCTGTACCTTATTTCATTTTGTTACGGCAGGGTTTCCAAAACTGGTTCTCTGCGAGCACTCTGATAATTGCGCTACTTTGATGGAACACTTTGCTTAGTTTAAAGGTTAATAAATGTAAAAGAATGAGACCCTTATTTTAATCAGTGATTAGTTTTAAATTGAAACTAATAACACTGAAATAAGAGCAAAGCAAGAAACCCTTGTGATTTTCCAAAGGTTTTATTATTTTGAGACACTGTTTGGAGACTAGAAGAAAATTATGTAGCATGTCCAGTAAAATGCTTAGAACTAAATTTCTGGATGTTAGGAAGATGGCAGTAAATATTTTACATATCGGAGGTAAGGAATACTGTTTTAAAGAGAACCCTATTCACGAGAGAGCATTCAGCATGACGTCCAAAATGCTCATTTTCCTATAATGAGAAACTAGATCTATTAATCATTGGTGCAATTCTTTGATATCTTCACCAGAAATGGCATTACGAGGACTCGCATCTGTGACTCGTTGCAACACATTTCCCTGTTAAACAGTAGTGTATTATTGCAGTATTCCTGAAACAGCTGTGTCAGTGTCAGATTTCTAGCAAATATGTTGCTTTAAGTGTGTGGTTCCCGACAGGAAACAATAATACAAAGCAGTATATGTACATAGTACACTTGCTGTGTTCATCCACTTGGCATGATGTTGATTTCTGTTTTTTAGTAATGGCTTCTGACAGGCTCAGTACAGCACTATGTTAAAATATGGTACATACCCGTCATTGCAACCATTTGGGAATAGTAGGAGGGGCATGTCAATAAAGCAGTACATAGACTTATTAAAATTTTTTCGCGCGTGCAACTGTAGGCAAAGCTGAACCACAGCAGCTTACCACAGAAGAGGCTCGAAGCAGTACTGTGGCTGGAGTGGGGGCAGCTACAGATGTACTGGGTAACAAAGAGCCCACAGTAGGAGGCTTGCATTCCCACTCTACACTAGTAAATCAAATGTACCTGGACACACATTAGTGTGAGTGTCCACCCTTCCCCTTCCCAATAGCTTGAACTCATCTTAGGATGCTTTTAGTCAGATCTTAATCTCTTAGAAGGAATGACAGCTCATTTATCCTTAAAGCTGAAACCAGAGACGGTACATATGTCGGGTACTGGGTTTGGAGTGAAATCACCTTTCTACCTCATCCCAACATTCCATTCAGGATGGAACATGGGGCAGGGAAGCTCACTTCAGGAGTACCATCGTCCATAAACCATCACATCACAATGCTGTGTCATGACAGGTGGCATTCTTCAGCTGATTTCATCAATCTTTGCCCCTGAATTGTTGTTCTGCTGAATATAGTACACAATACTGTGAAGTATGTACTTATTACGCTTTAGGAAATGTCAAATGCATAAGAATAAAGGGAGAACAAATTAATGAAGAGAAATTGCAAGCTGTAACAGTGCCTTCTGTGCACTTTATTGTTGGCACCAGAGATGATAGCAGGTAATGTTCACATGGGATTCATTATACCCAAATCCTTCGATTGCTGTGGGGAATATTGTGATTCATCACTCCAAGTCCTTTGTTTCCAAACGTCCACTGTACTGTGGTAATCGCTCTTTACACTACCTGTAGCATGGCTTAATGTTGAGAACAAATGTGTGGTTTTGAGAAGCTGCTCAGCCATTCTAACCAGTCTTAACTCCCTGTGCACAGACATTTCCTTAGGAAGACTACCAGCAGCACATCAAAACTGAAGGAGATACCACAGCAGCTGTATTTTACCACTACCCACCACAATGCTAGATACCCTGTCCATCAGCACATTAGGCCTCTGTGGACATCATTTAGCTTTGGTTGTTCCTTAATATTTCAATTTTACTGTCACATCACTGACAGACGACTTTGGCAAATTTAGGAGGATTGAAATGCCTAAGTCTGTTAAATATTCAGGAGACAACGAAGACAAGACCATGCTAAATGTGTTGAGCTCTCCTGACTGGCCCATTCTGACATTACTGCTTCTCTGCTGATAAAGCAGTACCACCTGCCACCTTCTGTTATGTTAGATCCACTCCTTGGAAAGTTTAGTGGTCAATTCCGCATTACATAATGGTGTCCAGGTACTTCAATCAGATAGTGTGGTCATTTGTCCATACTCCAAATATATTGTAATTTGTGGATTCTCATTCATTTATTACAATTATGTTTTTGAGTATTGAGAGGATTGATGTGGGGCAGGTAGATACAGACTTACAAAAATCAAAAGTTCGCGTAGATAGCAGTGGAGGAAACAGAAAATGGTCACTGAACAGACTTTAGTTCGAGAGGCTGCGGAAGGGAGTGGAGGTAGCTGGGCATGTATTCAGGGAAATAGGTGGCAGATGGGGTGAGCGAATTAAATTCTATATAGATGAAGAGGAGAAAGATGGAGGTGATAATCTGATGAGAGATGGGAAGTGGACATGCCTGTAGCTCGAGACTGGAATACCAGAAGTCTGGGGGGGAGGCTTTGTCCATCAGTGGGGCTCCAATGACTGATGATGTGAGTAGAAAAGAAATGAGGATAATTTGAATTGTAAAAGTAAATGTTTATGTACAGTGTATTAGGGTAGTAACCGAAATGAAATATTGGGGTGTGAACTAGGTTTCCGCATTGGCCATACGTGGCTAATGAATGATTACCTACTCTGCCACGAGGACCCACCTCAGTGTAACTGTGGCTCCCAAATAACAGTCGTCCACCTCTTGCTGGACTGCCCACTTTTAGCCGCTCTATGGCAGACCTTTAACTTTCCCAGCACCCTGCCTTCGGTGTTGGGTGACAATGCCTCCACAGCAGATTTAGTTTTACGTTTTATCTGTGGGAGTGGGTTTTATACTTCTATCTAGGTTCCAGCACATGTCTGTTGTCTTTCTCTTTCCTCCAGCCTAGTGCTTTCAGGGTGGAGATTTTAATGAAGTGCAGAGTGGCTGGCTTTCCCCTTTTTATTCTTGTAGTTGGCCGGCCACTAATCTGCTTTCATGTTTTACTCTCTTCTGTTTCTATCATGTCTTGTTTTCTTGCCCTCTTGTTCCTTTTAGTGTTTGTTGCCTTCCCGTGGTTCTTGTGGTTTTTCCTTTCTTTGTGTGGTGTGTTATATGTTTCATCCGTTTTATTCTGACACTTGTAGCATTGTTTTATTAGGACCAAGGGACCAATGACCTCTTAGTTTGATCCCTTCTCCTGCCTCTAAAACAGCCAACCAACCAAAGGTCATTATTATATCAACAGAATACTATGATTGTTGAATGGCATTGGATTGTTTGCCGTCTGCCTCCTAGCCACAACCCCTACAAATTTACAGGCGAAACCAGGCGGATTCATGCTTACAATCCCTCACTACTCGTACCAATGCAATCTATTTTAATGTGTAATATTGTATTTTTAATGAACCATGTAAGATAATTTGTTTTACTGCCACAAACCATTAAACCTTACTGCAGAAATGCTTTCAGTATGTCTAGTTTGTTAAGCTAGGATATATCCATTCAGTGGAGTATTTTTTTGAAAACTAGGACTCAAAATATTGAAATTATTTTCCAAAATATATTGAGCGGGGACAGGAAATTCCCTGGCTGTGTCACATGTGGAGATTTTCATTGGATGGACTGGTGTGGGGAAGTGCATCAATCCAATGTTCTGACTGAAGAAGACAACATTTCTAATTTGAGTTGCTGTGCACTGAAAGATAGCAAGTGCCATCATAAAATCAGTATGATTGACAGGGTTTAGGTATTTTTTCCTGTCGGATTGCACATTCTGTAGTTTCTTCCTTTACAACTTCAAATTGGCCTTATGTCTGTTTCCTGGCTTCTTGTTATGACAGCTTTGCAGTGCCTGTCTCCATTCATCACTGGCATTGACTGTTTTTAAAGATGGCGCCAGTATTTTATTTAAATATAATGGTTCAGCCTAGCCATAGAGTGCAGTTTGTGCTGTTCGCTTACTGACCTGTGAAGTGGGAAGGAGTTTTTTTTTTTTTAATGCTGTTCAGTGTTGTTAGTGTGTGAGGATTAACACTATGAACTGAAACACACCTTCCAGCAGCAGGTAAAACTTTCTTTCCTGTAAGTCATATTGGTGGTTAAGCTAACAGACGATGCATTAAATTCCCATGTGAAATGCGTAATTTTTTTTGTGGTTTTAGGGCGCACAACTTCAATGGTCATTAGCACCCTGACTACGTTAGGAATGCACTGCGAGGCCCAAGTTTAAAACAGCAACTAAACGGGAAAACATGATAAAAGACAGACTGACAGGCTTAGGATTAAAAAACAGCATAATCAAAGGTCAGAGAAGTTTGTCAAGTTGATAAAACGAAGAACGCGAGCAGCTGCTCGTGGGTCATCCACTAAAATGGCATCTAGAGTACATGGCAGGCCAAGATCAAGACGCAGTGTGTTAAAATCCGGACAGGACGTTAAAATGTGGCGGACCGTCAGCAATTGCCCACATGGGCAGAACGGCGCCAGCGCAGCCGTCAGCAGATGGCGATGGCTGAACCGGCAGTGTCCTATTTTTAACCGGGCCAAAACGACCTCCACCCATCGAGAAGGGCGGGAGGAGGACGTGCAAGCCGCGGGAAGAGGTTTCAACGCCCGAAGCTTGTTGTCTGTAAGTGCAGCCCAATCGGCATGCCACAGCGATAAAATGCGCCTACAAATTACCCTGCTACAATTTGATGAAGGGACACCACAAGAAGCTGTCCGAGGCTGGAGGACCGCAGCCTTGGCCGCGGCATCTGCAACTTCGTTTCCAGGGATACCGACATGGCCAGGAACCCACAAAGCTAACCGGAGAACCGACGTCCACCAGCTGCTGATGAGAGCGTCGGATCCGGTGCACGAAAGGGTGAACCGGATACGGATCACTGAGGCTCTGGATGGCGCTCAGGGAATCGGAGCAGATGACGTAAGCAGAATGTCGGTGGCGGCAGATGTAAACAACAGCCTGGTAGAGGGCAAAGAGCTCAGCTGTGAAGACCGAACAATGGCCATGGAGCCGGTATTTGAAACTTTGTGCCTCGACAATAAAAGAACACCCGACCCCGTCATTGGTCTTTGAGCCATCTGTATAAATGAAGGTCATATTAATGAACTTCGAACGAAGTTCGACAAAATGGGAGTGGTAGACCGAACTGGGGGTTACCTTTGGGAGCGAGCTGAGGTCAAGGTGAACGCGAGCCTGGAGCCAAGGTGGCGTGTGGCTCTCGCCCACTCGAAAGGTTGCAGGGAGTGAAAAATTATGTTGAAGGAGGCGACGAAAGCGAACTCCAGGGGGTAGCAGGGCAGAGACATACAACCCGTATTGACGATCGAGAGAGTCGTCAAAAAAGGGACGATAAGACGAGTGGTCGGGCATTGACAGTAGCCGACAGGCATACCGACAAAGCAGTATATCGCGCCGGTAGATGAGTGGCAATTCACCAGCGTCAGCATGAAGACTCTCGACGGGACTAGTATAAAACGCTCCGATCGCAAGTCGTAAACCCCGATGTTGTATGGAGTTGAGGCAGCGTAAGATGGATGGCCGTGCAGAGGGCTCCCATAATCCAGCTTGGAGCGGACGATCGACCGATATAGACGAAGTAGGACGGTTCGATCCGCTCCTCACGACATACCACTGAGAACACGGAGGACATTTAGAGAACGGGTACAACGGGCAGCCAAATATGACATGTGGAGACCAGCTAAGTGTCCTGTCAAATGTAAGACCTAAAATTTTTGTTGTCTCCACGAATGGGAGAGCAACGGGACCGAGTCGTAAGGACAGTGGGAGAAACTCTGTAGCGCCAGAAGTTAATACAGACCGTCTTCTCGGCAGAAAAACGGAAGCCATTGGTGACACTCCAGGAGTAAAGACAGTCCAGAGAACGCTGAAGACAGCGCTCCAGGACACGTGTACACTGCGTGCTGCAATAGATGGTAAAATCGTCCACGAAAAGGGAGCCTGATACATCAGCTGGGAGGCAATCCATTATTGGATTGATGCTATGGCGAAGAGAGCGACGCTCAAAACTGAGCCCTGTGGCACCCCATTCACCTGGCGTAAGGGGTCTGACAGGACAGAACCCACACGTACCCTGAACTGTCGATCCATTAAAAAGGAACTAATAAAAAGAGGGAGGCGACCGCGAAGGCCCCATGTATGCATGGTGCAGAGAATGACCGCCCTCCAACAGGTGTCGTAAGCGTTCTCCAAATCAAAGAACACAGCCGCGGTCGGGCGCTTCCGCAAGAAGTTATTCATAATGAAGGTCGACAAGGTAACCAGATGGTCAACAGCAGAGCGGCGCCTACGAAATCCACATTGTTCATTGGTAAGTAGGCATCGAGACTCGAGCAGCCAAACCAAACGAGAGTTAACCATTCGCTCCATCACTTTACAGACACAGCTGGTAAGCGAATGGGTCGATAACTGGAAGGGAAGTGCTTGTCCTTCCCCGGCTTAGGAATCGGGACAACAATAGACTTGCGCCAGCATGCGGGAACATGTCCCTCAATCCAGATGCGATTTTAAGTACGAAGAAGAAAACCTTTACCCGCAGGAGAAAGGTTCTTCAGCATCTGAATATGAATAGAATCAGGCCCTGGAGCGGAGGACCGTGACCGGGCAAGTGCGATTTCGAGTTCCCGCATGGTGAAAGGGGCATTATAACTTTCACGATTCGAGGAGCTGAAGTTAGGTGGCCTCGCCTCCTCTGCCTGTTTGCGGGGGAGGAAGGCAGGGTGGTAATGAGCGGAGCTCGAAACCTCTGCGAAAAAGCGGCCGAAGGCATTGGAGACATCCTCCGGGGCCACAAGGACGTCATTCGTGACCATCAAGCCAGAAACTGATGAGTGGACCTTAGTGCCAGATAGCCGGCGCAAGCTACCCCAGACAACAGAAGGAGTAAAACTGTTGAAGGTGCTTGTGAAAGCAGCCCAGCTGGTTTTCTTGCTTTCTTTAATAATTCGACGACACTGTGCACGTAATCGTTTATAAGTGACAATTCGCCGCTGTAGGGTGGCGTTTAAAGGTGCGTAAAGCACGTCGACGAGCACGTAAAGCGCCTCTACATGCTGCGGTCCACCAGGGGACCGGTACGCGACGTGGAGAAGGAGGGTGAGGGATGGAATATTCAGCAGCAGTGAGAATGACTTCCGTGAGGTGTGCGACCTGACGATCGCAGCTGGTGAAGGTTTGATCCTGAAAGGTCGCCCTGGAAGAGAAGAGCCCCCAGTCTGCTTTGGAGATGGTCCAACTAGATGAGCACGGAGAGGGGGTATGCTGCAGGAGATGGATAACACACGGGAAGTGGTCGCTCGAATATGTATCAGAAAGTGCATACCACTCAAACCGGTGTGCAAGTTGGATAGTACATATAGAGAGGTGTAAATGGGAATAGGTGCGAGATGTGTCCGAAAGAAAAGTAGGGGCGCCAGTATTGATGCAGACAAGATTGAGCTGGTTGAAAAGGTCTGCTAACAGGGAGCCCCTCGGGCAGGATGCTGGAGAGCCCCAAAGGGGATGGTGGGGAAATGCGTATAGTTGAATGTTATGCTGAAGGATGAAATCACCTGGTACTCCAGTGTAACCTTTGAGGAGGACTGTTGTGCCTGCCTAAATGCAGAGCTTCAGTGGAGTGATTAAAACAGTAGGATATAAGAGCTCATGCTAAAGAACTGGGTAAGTAGTTCACTGTGGCTTTCGATATTTGAATGCCGTGTTGCAGATACACCCAAAATTATGTAGCATGACCACAAGTTGTGCTCACCAAGTGGAACACCACACTTACATTTGAATGCTGAATATTTGAAGAACAGAGGGAGACAAACATTCCTTTTGGGAAATACGACTACATATATAATGAATCAGTGAGCATGTATTTTTCATACAGATGTTTATCTTTTGGCCAAATAGTACCACGTCTATAACTCTTGAATCTTTTGGTACTTATTACTTGCTATGTGCTGTGTTTCTTCACTGACCTATTTCTGTAGTTCTTGTCATGCCTGTCAAATTATACACAAATTCTGAGCTTTACAGCTAAATGATCTTCACAGGTGGTAGCACAGATGCAGACTAGGGTTTAAAATCAAGTTTATTCAGGTTTAGACTTAAGAGTGGAGGTACTTCCCATGTTAGTATACATTAACTGATTGCCTTCCTGTTGCCAATCAACATTCATTGTTCATTTGGTGAAAGACATATTGATGCCATTCGTCAGAGTTGCTATTTGTTCCACGTGTGTGTCCTCTCACAGCACCAAACAGAATCCAACTCTCAAACACACAGTTAACTGCTTTAGCTGTGTATTGTAAGCAGGTGACATTGTGGCTGGATTTCTCTACTCTAGTGGAAGTACAAACATTTTTATCAGTTGCTTCCTGTTTTCGTAAGTTATTTCTGTTTGTGATCCCCTATAATTTCTGAGAGACTGCAGTTCCACATGATCCAATTAAACGATGTTCAAAAATGAGATTTGTTTTATAGCGTGATGAAATAGGAAGTGAAGAAAATCAATGTTTGGTTCAGCCTACTAAACTGTGTGTTAAAATAAAGATTGAGGAGCTAGAGTGAGTGTTGAAAGTAATGGTTGTCAGCCACAAATAGTGTGGGAGAGGTCATTTTATCATATTTTGTACTACTAACTGGTAGTAATAGTAGTTGCTCCTTCTAGAATATACACTATCGTAACCCAGTCTAGCGTAGGTGAATATTTATGAGCACTTATTACAGGTATTTATTTGCTCGATGTTGCAGTTAGAACAGTCATCGCCTGTGAGTGCTTTGTGCTTCGTGTGCGGGCAAAGAGCCGAGTCGACTGGATCACACCTGTCGTCACCGACAAACATGCAACGTAAAACTGTACAATAAGTTGGAGACACTTATAGAGGACAATTTGGACACACAGATAATACACGATGGAGTAGTCTGCAATGACTGCTGCTGCACACTTATCATTGATAAGCACGAAAGCGAAATAAAGTAGTCCAGAAAAAAGTGCTGTTTCAACTGCTCCATCGTGATGAAGTCTTTCGTCCCCATGAAGATAATGGCGCGCACACTCCGCATATGAGTAACATTATCTGAGTATTAGTTTACATGACCATTTTGTTTGATGTTACTTGCTAACATGAAGTATTTAAACAAATTTTCTGAGAGCTGAGTGCAACGGGGGGAATGGGGGAGGATATGGTGTCATTCTAGTAGAGAGCTGTTTATGGCTATTATAATAAACTTTCCATGTTCTAGTAGGAAATGGAAACTTCTAATGCTCTCTTTTCTGTTCCGTATTTCATATTTTACGGCAGGGGTTCCAAAACAACTACCCTGATAGAGCACTGAGAATTGCGCTACTTTGATGGAACACTGTCATTTTAAAGGCTAATAAATTGAAAATAATGAACCTTATTGCATTCAGTTATTAATTTTAAATTAGAACTAATAACACAGAAATAAAAACAATGCAAGAAACCCTTGTGTGATTCTCCAAAAGTTTCATTATTTTGGGACCCTGTTTGGAAACTATACCAAATTTATGTAGCATGTCCAGTAAAATGTTTAGAACTAAATTTCTGGATGTTAGGAAGATGGCAGTAAATATTACAAATAAAGGAGGTAAGGAATACTGTTTTGAAGACAACCCTATTCACGAGAGAGAGCATGCAGCATGACATCCAAAATGCTTATTTTTCTATAATGTGCAACTAGACCTATTAATCATTGGTGCAATTCTTTGAAATCTTCACCAGAAATGGCATTACAAGGACTCGAATCTGTGACACTTTCCAACACATTTCCCTGTTAAACAATAGTGTATTATTGCCAGTATCCCTGAAACAGCTGTGTCAGTGTCAGTTTTCTAGCAAATACGTTGCTTTAAGTGTGTGGTTCCTGACAAACAATAATACAAAGCAGCATATGTACATAGACTTGCTGTGTTCATCCACAACCAATCAATATGTACTCCATACTACAGCAGCTTACCACAGAAGATGCTCGAAGCAGTACTGTGGGGGCAGCTACAGATGTACTGGGTAACAAAGACCCCACACTAGGAGGCTTGCGTTCCTACTCCACACTAGTGGATGAAATGTACCTGGACACCTATTAGTGGACATTAAGGTGGTGTGTCACCCTTCCTCTTTACAATGGCTTGAACTCTTCTGGGGATGCTGTAAGTGGGATGTCTCGATCTCTTAGAAGAAATGGCAGCTCATCTTTCCTTGATAGCTGAAACTAGAGACGGTACAGATGTCTGGTGCTGGGCTTGGAGTGAAGTCACGTTTCTAACTCATCCCAACATTCCATTCAAGATGGAACATGGGCCAGGAAAGCTCACTTCAGGAGTGCCATCGTCCATAGACGATCACCTCACAATGCTTTGTCGTGACAGGTGGCATTTTTCAGCTGATTCCAGCTTCATTTCTTCTGAATTATTGTTCTGCTGAATATAGTACACAGTACTGTCAAATATGTACCGATTCTTGTGTGTTTGACATTTCCTAAAGCGTAATAAAGAGAGAAATTGATGAAGGGAAATTGCATGCCGTAACAGTGCCTTCTGTGCACTTCATTGTTGGAACCAGAGATGATAGCAGGTAATGTTCACATGCGATTCATTAAACCCAAATTCTTCCATTTGATTGCTGTGGGGTATATTGTGATTCATCACTCCAAGTCCTTGGTTTCCAAACGTCCACTGTACTGTGGTCATCGCTCTTTACACTACCTGTAGCATGGCTTAATGTTGGGAACAGAAATAAGTGGTTTTGAGAAGGTGCGCAGCCATTCTAACCAGTCTTTTGTAACTCCCTGTGCACAGACATTTCCTTAGGGGAAGTACTAGCAGCACATCGAAACTAAAGGGGAGACCACAGCAGCTGTATTTTACCACTACCCACCACAATGCTAGATGCCCTGTCCATCAGCACATTATTCTTCTGTGGACATTTAGCTTCGGTTGTTCTTTGATATTTCTATTTTACTGTCATCACTGACAGCTGACAGACATTTCAACCATCCTAAATTTGCCAAAGTACGTTAAATATTCAGGAGACAAAGACAAGGCCGTGTGAAATGTGTTGAGCCCTCCTGCCTGACCAATTCTGACATTACAGAAGGTGGCAGGTGATACTGCTTTATCAGCAGAGAAGCAGTAACGATAGATGCACTCCTTGGAAGTTTAGTAGTCAATTGTGTGTTACATAATGGCATCCAGGTACTTCAGATAGTGTAGTCATTTGGTCATACTCAAAATATTGTAAATTGTGGATTCTCATTCATTTATTACAATTATGTTTATGAGTATTGAGAAGATTGATGTGGGGCAGGTAGATACAGACTGACAAAAATCAAAAGTTTGCGTAGATAATAGTGGAGAAATGCATGCTGAGAATTATTTGTGGAGACGGGGAACAGAAAATGGTCAGGGAACAGACTTTAGTTCGAGAGATGGGGGGAAGGAAGCGGAGGTAGGTGGGCATGTAGTCAGGGTAAAAGGTGGCAGATGGGGTGAGAGAATTACATTGTATGGACGTGAAGAGGAGAAAAATGGAGGTGATAATCTGATGAGAGATGGGAAGTGGACATGCCTGTAGCTTGAGACCGGAATACCTGAAGTCTGGGGGGAGGCTTTGTCCAACAGTGGGGCTCCAATGACTGTACAAAAGAAATGAGGATGTGAATTGGAAAACAATGTTTATGTACAACCTAATAGGGTAGTAACTGAAATGAAATATTGGGGTGTAAATCTAGTTTATAACTGCCCATAGCTAATTAATTCATCTCTACCATTTGAAGTATTTGGTACTTCTAGTTTCACAAGCTCCCTTAACTTTTCTGTGAACAATTGGACATGAGGTTACTGCCAACTTATTTGTTTGTGAGTCCCCACAACTGTAGGAATGACCAATTTTTGTGTGGTACTGTGATATGTTTTTCAGTTTTCATGCTATTTGAACGCAGAGACTGACAGATGCAGTTAGACTTGTGTGTTTCTGCTTTGTTGGTGCAGAAGTGAGAACAGTGTTTTGTAAAAGGAGCTTCCAGTCTTGCTTTTTTGTGGGTGGCGGAGTC
This sequence comes from Schistocerca serialis cubense, assembly GCF_023864345.2. Classification (NCBI taxonomy): domain Eukaryota; kingdom Metazoa; phylum Arthropoda; class Insecta; order Orthoptera; family Acrididae; genus Schistocerca; species Schistocerca serialis. Next base: position 61,765,516 of record NC_064638.1, on the reverse strand, counting down.
ACGATCTACCTGACAGCTGCAACGGATAATACGAACAGCTGAAAGTTATTCGTCTTACTTGATTCGCATAGTGAAGATCGAACTATTGCTGCGTTGTATTGTTGCACAGAGTTGGTGAGTAGAGCCGTGTTGTTGCTTTTTGGAGGGGTTTTCCATCAATTTAACAGCCATGGTAAGTGAACTGTTTCTTGTAAATTTTATTTTCCTGGGATGTAAAGTTTTAAGGAAATGACAGTGTTCATGTTTCAGTTGATGTTGTAAACATGTTAGGCATGTAAAATGAAAATGTCCTATATTTAGATATCTCATTTATTAAAACTTCCTTCTGATACAACTTTTATAATAGTTTGCTCATTGCGAATATTTATTTTACAGTGAACATCAAAACAGACATTTTACATTATTATTTGGCCTGTTTCGACTCAATAGATGGTTGATTTTTATGTCAGCAGTGGCTGCGCTGTTTATTTTCGCATTAGAGCTTTTCCTTCCGTCATCTGACTTCAGATTTCGTATATGTTGTGTACATAGTTCCGCGAAGTCAGCGCGTACAGAACTTTCCCACTAGAGTGCGCACCACTAAGCACAACGGCGCAGGCGCAGCACTTGTCTGTCTCCGCACTACAAGATGGTGCTGCCTTAGAGACTGACCAAATTCTGTTTCCGCCGATCCACGTATTAATATGTAACGCAGCCAATGTGATTGCTGCTAATGTAGAACCTTTTCTCCTCGCAGATCACAATTGCGCAGTGATACCTGAACGCGCGAGGTATTATAACCAGTGTACAGACCTCAGATTACTAAGTCGGTATTTGTCTGCACCAGTCTGTACCAGGCTATAGTCAAGTTTCAGTCTGCGCTTAATATGATTACCATATTCCTGTACATAGCCATGAAGATAAATGAATAGACACTGTCAAGTATCAGAGATATGTGAGAATAAGATTAACATACCAAGACCAAAGAAACTTCAGATTGTCAATTGTTAACAGCATCCAGAATCAAGTTATGTAATTTCTAAGCTTTTTTATATTTTAATAAATGTATGTGAAAATTAATCAAGTTCTGTTTAAAGTTGGTCACCATCAATCCGCTACTCTAAGCATGCAAATGGCATTTCTATCGTCTTACATAGCGGCAGAAGATAAACACGCCACGATAAGACCACTGGACACATTTCGGACAGTCGCCTACTTCATTAGAGCGACAAGTCAATCTTATGGTGTGTGTACCGAAGGTCTTACAGTACGAACACCACAGTATCCATCCAACTCGAAAAGCTCTGGGTGAAGGGTGTGAGAAGATAAGTTTCGGACCCACCAAACGTCGCATAATACGTTTTCAGAATTTTCAGGAAGAGGACAGGGAATGCGTATGAAATTCGTTGTCTGTGAGAAGAAAATTTACGAGCACGTTATTGCTTCCTGCAGTGGGACAAGTTGTCTGTGGTAGTTTCCAGCAACTATTTCGACCAATAACGGACGATTCTTTCCATTAATTTAAGGTGTTTTCTTGTTCATATTTGGCCGTTGTTAGATAGTGGTAGGTGTCGTCGACATCTGTTTACCATTGTTTGTCATTTTTTGTATTATGTCTGGAGAATTTTCGTTTGTTTTACTGTGGCCTTGTTATATATGGTAAGTGAAGGTGTACGTAGCGGGTTTTTGCGATTTCAGTGTGTGTTTTTGTCACTATGGTTTCTCTTTTTTCTGCCATAATGGCCAAGTGAAATATGAAATATGCGGTATCGGTTTTCGGAGACGTGTGTGGGTATCTGGTATCTAGGGTTTCTTTCAAGCAATACAGGTCAAGCAAAGTTACAATACCACTGATTTTGGTTTTGCGTATTAGGATTTCGCTTACTGTGCAGAATTTCGTGTGCTTAATTTTTGGGTTAATATTGGTCTGGAAAGATGTTATTCTTACAGTCTTGTCTCCACCGAAAATTTCTGCTTCTCGTGGTTGGCCCGTTAATTTGAATTTTTAGTAGTCATTATTGCTCGTGTTACGTAAGTTTGTTCGTGGATGCAATGAGAGGCACTATGAGCGACGTATTCTCTATGCTTAAAACCCGGATTTCCGGTTTAGGCCACACCTGGTAAAGACTTAATATTAATGTGGAATGAATGGAATGAGATCATCAATTCCAGGAGTTTGCACATGATGTTAGTAAGGCTGATAGGGCGATAGCTATCAACCACCACCGGATCTGCAACAGGTTTCAGCACCGGGATGGTAACTATTCTGCCAACGAGTTGGGGAAACGCCCTCCATCCAGATGCAGTTAAACAGGGCGAGTAATTCACCCTGACAGTGCGCTGAGAGATGGCGAAGAAACTGGTTGTGAATTCGGTCTGGACCTGGACAGGTATCGGGGCAAGCTGTAAGGGCACTTTGGAACTCCCATGCACTAAACAAGGTGTTGTATGGTTCCCAACGGTGCGTGCAGAACTGCGTACCCTCAGCTTGCTCGGAATTCTGAACTAACCTGCTGTCGCGGAAAGACGAGCGAAATACTCTGCCAGTTTTTCGGCGATGGCGATTGGGTCAGTAAAAAGTGTACCCCGATGAGAAAGGCAAGGGACAGACGCATGAGAGCGAAAGCCAGAAATGCGCCGAACCCACGACCACACCTGAGATGGGGAGGTAAGAGAACCTATTGTGGGAACATATCGTTCCCAGCAGTCCTGTTTGTTCCACTGGGTTAACCGTCGAGCCCGGGCCCTCAGCCGTTTAGAGGCAACTAGATTCTCTAAGGAAGGATGACGCCGGTGTCGTTGCAGAGCTCGCCGGTGGTCCCAGATAGCTTCTGCAATCTCTGGTGTCCACCAAGGGACTGACTTACGCCGTAGGGTACTTTAAGAGCAGGGGACAGTTGCGTCAGCAGCAGAAACAACGGCCATAGTGACCTTGTCCACTGTAAACTCAATGTCACCAGCAATCAGAGTAATGGCAATAGTAGCTGAGGTGCAGGCTGCCCAATCAACTCCATGAAGGGACCATTGTGGCAGCTGGTCAGTGGTTTGCGACTGAAGAAGAGGAACCAGGATAGGAATGTGATCGCTATCACAGAGGTCGTCATGGACCCTCCTACTGAGGTATGGAAGAAAACCTGGGCTACTAAGAGGGGTCAATGGCCGAATATGTGCCATGTGTGAAGCTAAAATATGTGGGAGCACCAGTGTTAAGGAAGCAAATGTCCTGTGCCAAGAGAGCCTCAATGTTCCTATCCTGGCCCCGAGATCTGGACCCCACCCCATTGAAGTCCCCCAAAAGGAGGAATGGCGGGGGGGATCTGGGCAAACAAGGCAGCCAGGTCAGCAAGAGGGACAACATCTGGGGGAAGGTAGAGCGAACAGATGGTAAGCTCCATTCCTGCCCGGATTCTTACAGCCACAGCCTCGAGATCCATATGAACAGGCACTGGGCACTAGGAACAGTGGCAAGAAGAACACACTCCCAGATACCCAGTAGCCACCGAGGGAGGGGTTCCCTGTAGGGCCAGGCAAGTGGCAGGGAAGCGGCACAAAAGCTGTTTCAACTCAGCAAGGTGGTGGAAAAGAACCATGGCAATTCAATTGAAGGATAATGGTATCCAACTGTGAAGACGTGAAAGAACCTGGGGAATAGCTCACGCCTTAGAAGGGGCTCACCACCACCGATTGCAAAGTTGCCTCATCAACTTCCATAGGAGCTGCGGGTCGAGCAACATCTAGCTCCTGAGTGGACGCTACATGCTCCACACCATCTTCCAGTGCTGTGGTGAACTCCTTTTCCGTCTGTCCTTTGGCTTTTTCTTCTTTTTGGTAGGGTCCCGTTTGTCCCTCGGTTTATCAGGCTGGATGGACTTCTCCAACCGAGTCTCATGGACCGAGAAAGACCTGGGAGCCCTATGGCCCTCAGGTGGTGGCTTTTTGAGCCACTGGATGTTATCTGGAGGGGCAGTAACCGTGGAAGGGAGGACACCAAGTAATCCCTTCCAGCAGACGGGAGCCAGAGGAGGCAGGCAATTCTCCAGCTCAGAGTTGTGGGACTTAAGTCCACAAAGGAGGGGTTGTTACTCCCGATGTTGAAAACAGGGGAGCAATGGAAGAGGTTGTTCCGCAACTACCAGGGGGCAGGAATAGGTAGCCAGGCTGGAGGGCCCACAAAAAGCGGCTGAGCTTTGGGGCTCATCACCAAGGATGGCGACATCAAAGCTGCTGCAGCATACGTTGATGAAATGCACACATGGTGAAGTTGGTTGTGCTGGCGTTTAGCCTCTGTAAGTGAGTCTGTCCAAGGTCTTCCTTTCTTTTTGATAAACCGCGCAGTCTGACAAGCAAAGTGAATGTTTCTTTCCGCAGTTGACACAAACAGGGGGCGGCGAACATGGGACGTTTGGGTGAGAGGCACAACCACAATCCCGACAGGTAGGGTTGGCGTCAGATGTCGATGACATGTGCCCAAACCTCTAGTACTTAGTGTAGAATGGGAGGAGGGACATGAGGCTTAACATCACATCGATATATCACCACCTTGACCTTCTCAGGCAGGGCGTCTCCCTCGAAAGCCAAGATGAAGGCGCTGGTGGCGACCTAACTATCTTTAGGTCCCCCAGAAGTCACGTCGTACGAAGTGGACAGTGCGGTGTTCCAGATTTGCACGAAGCTCGTCATCAGACTGCAACAACAGGTCACGATGAAAATAAGTCCCTGAACCATATTGAAGCTCTTATGAGACGTAATGGAGACTGCAACATCACCGAGCTTGTCACAAGCAATGTCCTTGACTGCTGGGGATGCTGTCCGAGGACTGCTCCAGACATTTTAGACATGCCCTCAACTTCTCCAAACTTGTCCTCTAAACTTTCCACAAAAAACTGAGGCTTAGTGGTCAGAAATGAGTCATGTGTTCGGCTGCAAACCAGAAATCGAGGAGAATACATCTCACCAGGTAATTTAGACCGCCGTTCCTCTCCTGGTGTGAACAGGGAAGGGAACGATTGGGGATCATAGTGTAAAGCATTGAACTTTCCTTTCTCAGAGACTCGTGATTGCGCACTATTCGTATTTTGTTTCATGGTGCTCCCACGAGCAGCTAGGGAAAGGAATTTTTTGTGTGTGGTTTTAGGGCGCACATCTACAATGGTCATTAGCGCCCAGAATAAGTTAGGAATGCAGTGCGAGGCACATGGTTAAAAACAGCAACCAAAAGGGACAACTCTATAAAAGACATTAATAGGCATAGGATTAAAAAACAGCATAATCAAATGTCCTTAGGTTTTTCAAGTGGATAAAACGCGAGCAGCTGCTCCTGGGTCATCTGCTAAAATGACATCGAGTGTACATGGCAGGCCAAGATCAACGTTCAGTGTATTAAAATTCGGACAGGACGTTAAAACGTGGCGTACTGTCAGCAATTGCCCACATGGGCAGAACGGCACAGGCGCAGCCGTCAGCAGATGGCGATGGCTGAATCTGCAGTGTCCAATTCGTAACCGGGCCAAAACTACCTCCTCCGCCAAGAAGGGCGTGAAAAAGTCGTCCAAGCCGTGGGAAGAGGTTTCAAGGCCCTAAGCTTTTTGTCCGTAAGTGTAGCCCAATCAGCATGCCACAGCGATAAAATGCGCTGACAAATGACCCTGCTACAATCGGATGAAGGGACAACAAGAAGCTGTCCGTGGCTGGAGGACCGCAGCCTTGGCCGCAGCATCTGCAGCTTCGATCCCATGGATACAGACATGGTCAGGAACCCACATAAAGGTAACCAGAGAACCGTCGTTTGCCAGTTGCTGAAGAGAGCTTTGGATCCGGTGCACGGAAGGGTGAACCGGATACGGACCACTGAGGCTCTGGATGGCGCTCAGGGAATCATTACAGCAATACCCAAGCTGCTGCTGCTGCTGCTGCTGCTGGACTACAAGGGAAGGAGCGGATGACGATTGGATTTACGAAGTTAGTGGCTTGGAACTAGCGAACAGACGGAACTATAGCCCCACCCCTCACTCCCATTCGCTTACATCCATCTCCTTTCGTAATTCCTGAATGGAATATTCACTATTTCTAGCTGAAATTAGTGAACTCCATTAGTCTTTCTCCTCTCAGTCTTTGTCCCAAGCCCTTATTCTCCTGTAACCTTTTCTACTCTTCCCCTAGAACTGCATTCCAGTCCCCACGACTCAGTTTTTTTACCTCCCTTTATGGACTGTATTTCCCTTTCAATATCTTTATATACTTTGTCTTTTCATATTCAGCTTGCGACTTCTGCGTGTACACCTGAACCATTGTTTGCAGTCTATTCTGCCAAGGACAAGCATATCACTGAATTTTTCACAGTAACACTCCACCGTACCTTCTTATTCCTAACGCATCCTACTACCATTGTGCCACTTTCCATTTCACTTTACTCACCCCTACTATATCTAAATTGAGCCTTTGCATTTCCCTTTTCAGACTTTCTAGCTTCCTTACTACGTTCAAGGTGCTGACTCCATACCCCACATCTTAAACGTTATCCCTTCGCTGTTTATTCCATCTTTTTCGCTTGGTCGCCTATCTCAGCAGCCCCTCCCAGAGATCCTAACAGGGGACTACTCGAGGATTTAATGCTAATGTAGAGAGCTTGACACTTTTTTCATTGAAGTCCACATGCCCTGTGGCTAAAGGTAATTTGTCTTTGATGGGATTGGTTTCCATTGTCTTCTGCATCCCTATGCATTGATCATTGGGTTCATTCGCCTTTATGGGCAGTTTCCCATCCCAAAGACAAGAGTGCCCGAACCTCTTGTCTGCTCCTCTGCTCTCTGACAAGGTGTTGGCAGACAGTGTCACTTCCTCTGCCAGAAGCCTTAGGCCGCCAATTGATCAATTTAATCAGTGGTGGGTTTCGAACCCAGGATAGAGGGTTTTAATTACTAATCAAAGATGCTACCCCTAGACCAGGCGCTTCGTGGGATAATTTTGGGAAAGTAGTTTATCTAGAAATAAGAGCGCTTATATAACGCTGGTGCTACCTATTCTTGGGAACCTTTTAGTATTTGGCCTCTCCAACAGGTTGAATTTAAGGTAGGCATTGAAACAACTCATACGTGCTGCTAAATTTTTTACCACTAAATTCGATCGGTAAGCAGTTGAAACGAAGAAGCTTTATGAACTATGCGAATCCCTTGACGAACGAAGACGCTCTTTCAGCGAGGGACCGTGGCGTAAATTTAGAGAACCGGCATTTGAGGCCAACTGCAGAACGTCTCTACAGCCACCAACGTTTATTTCGCTGTAGGGCATGAAGACAAGACGCAAGAATTCAGGTGTCGTATCGAGATGTGTAGATAGTACAGAGCCAAAAGAAGGGAGCATTCCACTGAAATTTGTGCTACTGTCTAAGGCTCCATAACCACAAAGTGGGGGTGGCTCATTACGCAAAAGGAAACCATGGGTCAGCCTGATACGGCCCATGCAGAGACGACACAGGGTGTTCCTTTCGGTCGAGGCGGAAGGAAGAACGCCACGGGACATGTGTCACCTTTGGCGCACGTATTAGACAGGGAGGTAGCCTCCCAAGAGTTGCCCCATGACTGCGAAGTGGGATTTGATATGAAGCCGTAAATACCCGGCGGGAGGGGTTATTGAAAAGGAGTGGGGGTGTAAGTGACTGCTCCTCCAGCCAAACGATCAGCAAGCTCATTACCTGGGATACCCACATGGCCAGGGACCCAAAGGAAGTAAACGGAACAAACATGGTTAAGATCAGTGAGACTCATGGATGGCCGAGACCAAGGGATTGCGGGAAAAAACACCGATAAATAGCCTGACGGCCACTCATTGAGTCCATACATAACAAAACGCGGTTGAGTTGGGACTTTAATAAAGGTAATGGCCTGGGAAATTGCCATCAATTCACAGTAAATACCTCAAACGCAGTTGGCAGGAGATGATTTTCCATGTCAACAGAGGACGTGACGGCAAATCCCACACAATCAGCTGATTTAGAGCCATAGGTGTAAAAGCAGCATCCCAAAACTTCCATAAAATTCGGCGGGGAAAAAAGGAACACCATAGTGGGAACAATCTTTCGGACCTCGCAAAGATTCATCAGAATCCGAGGCCGAGAAACTAACCAAGTGGCGGTGTTGGGGAGAGAACGTGGGAAACAAGACAAAGAAGGAAGCTGAAAATCAGTGAAGAGATGCAAGGCAGAGCCCAACCGGTAAACCCGCCTGAGGGTGATTATCAGGGGGGGGGGGGGGGGGGCTCTTTGGTCTGGGAACAGGATAGAAAAGGATGGATGAGTGGGAGCGGAACAGACACCGATTGCAAAAGAAACTAGAAGCTGGGATCACAGAACAGAAAGAGAGGGGTGGGGAACCCAGCTTCAACCAATAGACTACCAACATGGCTAATAGGGAAGGCACTGGTGGCCAAACTGATACCACAATGATTGACTGGATCCAGAAGGTGCAGTGTGGAAGGAGCTGCCGAACCATGAACTTGTTAACCACAGTCCAAGCGAGACAGCACTAAAGCCCGATAAAACTGCAGAAGAGTGGAACGATCCGCACCACAAGAGGTGTGGGCAATGAAGTCAAGGACATTGAGTTTACAAAAACATCTTCAGAAGTTCGATATGAGGCAGCCATGTGAGCTTGTTGTAAAGAAGACCCAGGAAACTAAACTATGGGACCACAGAATCATCGTGCATCGAGGTATAGCTCTGGATTAAGGTGGACCGTGGTACAGCAACAGAAGTGGACCACCCACGATTTTAGAGGAGAGAATTGAAACCTGTGTGAGGTTTTTTTTTTGGTAGGGTTTAAGGGCGCTCAACTGCTGAGGTCATTAGCGCCCAGTCACTGGTGTTAGAGCACATGGAACCTGCTAAAACTCAAGGGGATGGGGGGACACCAGAAGGACCTGACAAAGATGCAGATAACATAAGTAAAAAGGTTAAATGTCTTTGGACAAGCCAGTTAAAGTTATAAAACGCAGAATACGAGCAGCTGCTCGAGCGTCACCAGCTAAAACATCCGGTAAAGTAGATGGCAGGGACAGGATAACACGAAATTGACTAAAACGGGGACACAACAATAAAACATGGCGCACTGTTAATGCCTGACCACAAGGGCATCGTGGGGCTGGGTCACCGGAGAGCAGGTAGCGGTGGCTAAACCGGCAATGCCCAATCCGCAACCTGGTCAGAAGGACCTCCTCGCGCCGAGATGGTCGGGAGGATGTTGTCCAAGCAGTTGGGAGCGGTTTTACTGCCCGGAGCTTGTTTCCTTGGAGGGATGACCAAGCATCCCACCACAACGACACAAGCCTCTTACATACATCCCCACGAACGTCAGATGAAGGGACACAATGGGAGGCTGGCCAAGGCAGGAGGACTGCAGCCTTGGCTGCAGCATCCGCAGCCTCATTCCCAGGCACTCCTACATGTCCGGGAACCCACAGAAAGCTGACAGAACCACCATTATCAGCGAAAGAATGGAGGGACTGCTGTATCCGTTGAATCAAGGGATGGACTGGATAGGGAGCTCCAAGGCTCTGAAGAGCACTGAGTGAGTCAGAGCAGAGTACATACGATGAACGGCGGTGGCGGCGGGCATACTGAACAGCCTGATGGAGAGCAAAAAGCTCGGCCGTAAAGCTCGAACATTGGTCGAGGAGCCGGTATTTAAAGGTGGCGGCCCCGACGACAAAGGCACAGCCGACACCATCGTCAGTTTTGGAGCCATCGGTGTAAATAAAGGTGTGACCGGCAAGTCGAGCACGAAGTTCGACAAACCGTGAGCAATACACTGCAGCTGGAGTACCCTCCTTCGGGAGTGAGCTGAGGTCGAGATAAATAGGAACTGGAGCCTGGAGCCAAGGTGGTGTCGGGCTCTCACCCTCTCTGAAGGTGGTAGGGAGGGCAAAATCCAATTGTCGAAGCAGGCGACGGAAGCGGACTCCGGGGGGCAGCAGGGCAGACACATACAACCCGTACTGACGGTCGAGAGAATCAGCGAAGAAGGACCCTTAAGAGGGGTGGTCGGGCATAGACAACAGCCGGCAGGCATACCGACACAGCAGTATGTCGCGCTGGTAGGTCAATGGTAACTTGGCAGCTTCAGCATAAAGACTCTCCACAGGACTAGTGTAGAAGGCTCTGGTCGCAAGACGTATCCCCTGATGGTGGATGGAGTTGAGCCGGCGTAAGAGGAACGGCCGAGCGGACGAGTAGACGAAGCTCCCATAATCCAGCTTCGATCGGACTATGGACCGATACAAGCGAAGCAAGACAGTGCGATCCGCTCCCCATGATGAACCGCTAAGAACTCTGAGGACATTAAGGGAACGTGTACAACGGGCCGCCAAATAAGAGACATGTGGAGACCAACACAGTTTCCTGTCCATCGTGAGCCCTAGAAATTTAGTTGTGTCCACGAATGGGAGAACAACGGGACCGAGATGTAAGGATGGCGGAAGGAACGCTTTATATCGCCAAAAGTTGATACAAACTGTCTTCTCTTCAGAGAACCGGAAGCCATTTGTCACGCTCCATGAGTAGAGACTGTCTAGACAACGCTGAAGGCAGCGCTCCAGGAGGCATGTTCTCTGGGCACTGCAGTAGATCGCGAAGTCATTGACAAGGAGAGACTGACACATTAGGTGAAATGCAATCCATAATTGGATTGATCGCGATGGCAAAAAGGGCTACGCTCAAGACGGAGCCCTGAGGTACTCCGTTCTCCTGGAGGAAGACGTCGGACAATACGGAACCCACACGTACCCTAAACTTTCGATCTGTTAAAAAGGAATCAATAAAAATGGGCAGGCGACCACGTAGGCCCCACCTGTGCATAGTGCGGAGGATACCTCCTCTCCAACAGGTATCATAAGCCTTCTCCAAGTCGAAGAACACGGCTACCGTTTGGCGCCTTCGCAAAAAGTTGTTCATGATGAATGTCGACAAGGTCACAAGGTGGTCAACAGCGGAGCGGCGGCGACGAAAGCCGCATTGGACATTAGTAAGTAGTCGTCGAGATTCAAGAATCCAGACTAACCGAGCATTAACCATGTGCTCCATCACCTTACAGACACAGCTTGTAAGAGAAATGGGGCGGTAACTAGAAGGAAGGTGTCTATCCTTCCTGGGTTTGGGTAAAGGTGCGTAAAGCACGTCGTCGAGCACAGATAGCGTCCCTACAAGCCTCGTTCCACCAGAGGACGGAAACGCGACGTGAAGAAGAAGTAGTACGAGGAATGGAATGTTCGGCAGCATTGATAACAGCCGTGAGGTATTCGACCTGACTGTCACAACTGGGAAAATCGTGGTCCGGAAAGGTAGCCAGGGAGGAGTAAAGTCCCCAGTCAGCTTTCAGTATGTTCCAGCTCGAAGGACATGGGGATGGGGTGTGGTGCAGGAGACGAACGACACAGGGGAAGTGGTCGCTCGAATAGGTGTCAGAATTGACATACCACTCGAACCGACGGGCAAGAGTGGTAGAACAGATCGAGAGGTCCAAGTGGGAGTAGGTATGAGTAGAGTCCGAGAGGAAAGTCGGGGTGCCGGTATTGAGGCAGACAAGATTGAGATGGTTGAAGAAATCCGCCAAGAGTGAGCCTCTTGGACAGGACGCAGGAGAGCCCCAAAGGGGATGAGGGGCATTGAAGTCGCCAAAGAATAAAAACGGCGGTGGAAGCTGAACGATCAGGTGCATCATGTCAGCCCGACTGACAGCAGATGATTTAAAAAGTAAAAGCAGAAAGAGTAATGCGGACAGCTATTGCTTGGAGTGGGGTGGTCAATGGGATGGGATGGTAATAAACATCGTACCGAACGAGCAACATGACCCCACCATGAGCTGGGATACCGTCCACAGGGGTGAGGTCATACCGCTCCGAGGTATAGTGGGTAAAGGCAATACGGTCAGTCGGGCGCAACTTGGTTTCCTGGAGACCAAGGACGAGCGGACAGCGCAGGCGGAGGAGCAGTTGTAATTCCTCCCGATTAGATCGAATACCTCTTATGTTCCAATGAAACAACGCCATCGCCAATGAAAAGGTTGGGGGAACGAGACGGGGGAAGAGCTGGTCACCTCGACGGCCGCGGTGGGCCAGGTTGCGAGGGATCGAAGCTACAACCGACGGGAGGCGGATCCGGTTCCATCGACTCGTCGCCACACGTGGCCGCTGTCCCTGGTTGTGTAGAACGGGCCGCATCATTTGCCGACGAAAGGCCGGCGCAGCGCCTGGCAGCAGAGCGTCCCGGCGAAACTGAGGACGGCCGGGAGCAGCGACTCACGGATGGAGCGTCAGACGAAACGCGCCGGGGTGGAGAGGGGGATAGAGACTTCTTCTTGGAGGCCTTCTTGGAAGGCCGAGGAGGCACAGGGATGGTGGGCTGGACCCGAAGAAGGTCCTCACGCGCGGGGTCCGTTTTGGAACGCCGGACCTCGGAAGCTGGGTTCCGGAACGTTTCCCCCATGGACGCCTGAGAAGAGGATCGCTTCTCAGGTGGCGTGGGGGGAGGAGGAGGAGGAGAAAGGGTGGCCCCTGGGTCAGAGGGGGTGGGGGCCACGGGGGAGGAGGATTTGGAAGGGAGGGATTTGGGAGGCGGAGGCAGAGCCCCCTGATGGGCGGAGGAGGCGGAGGGGGGACAGGATAGGGGTGAGGATACCGCGGAAGGAGTGGACACAACTGAGGCAAACGAAGTGGTCAATGGCACGGGATGGAGGTGGTCGTACTTCTTCCGGGCCTCAGAATAAGAGAGCCGATCCAATGTTGATTTCTTGTATCTTCTCCTTCTGATATGCGGGGCAGTCAGATGATCTAGGCGAGTGGACGCCAAGACAATTAACGCACCGAGGTGGTGGGGTGCATGTATGTTCCTCACGAAGAGGACGTCCACAATCGCCACAAAGGGGCTCAGCCTCACACCGTGACGACATGTGCCCAAAGCGCGAACACCTAAAACAGCGCATAGGAGGCGGGACGTAAGGTCGCACGTCACACTGGTAGCAGATCACCTTTACCTTTTCCGGGAGAACGTCCCCCTCGAAGGCGAGGATAAAGGCCCCGGTGTCGATGCGACGGTCTTTGGGGCCGCACTGGACTCGCCGGACGAAATGCACGCCTCGGCGCTCCAGGTTGGCCCTGAGCTCCTCATCAGATTGTAGCAGGAGGTCACGATGAAAGATAGCCCCCTGCGTCCTATTTAGTGCCAGATGTGGGACAATAGATACTGGGATGTCCCCTAGGCGGTCGCACGCCTGGAGCGCCGCCGACTGTGTGGCGGAGGTGGTCTTGATAAGGACGGACCCTGAACGCATCTTGCTGATAGCCTCGATTTCCCCGAAGACGTCCTCAATGTGCTGAACAAAGAACATGGGCTTGGAGGTGGCGAACGTCCCCCCATCGGTTCGAGAACAGACCAAATAGCGGGGGAAGTACTTCGCCCCAAGCCGACAGGCCTGTCCCTCCTCCCATGGAGTGGCCAAGGGGGAAAGGGTAGGAGAACCAGAACTAGAAATGGTACCTTTTCTTTTGAAAGACTCAGCCGCAGAGCGACCTCATACATGTTGACGTTTCATCTGCGAAACGTCCGCCCCGATACCACCCACTCCGTCCAGGGGCTCTCCCCACGGGCGCCACCCAGCTGCAGCAAGGGCCTCCTGACAGGATGACCATTTCCGGGAGTCCTGATGCCCCAAGGAGACGGGCATCTACTCCTTGGCCGACGTGGGGAGGGTGCAGCTCAGGTATCGGCAGTACGATCCCTGTGTTGTCAGGGGGCTACAACCTAGAGGGTACATGACGACCCCACCACAACGGGCTGGCTACCGTGCTGGATTTCTGGTGCCATGGAAAGTCCATCATGATCGCTGGTGCAGATGGAGATGCACTATGGGCGTAACCTGGACAACCCATCAGGCATTTAGGCCCAATTTGAGGAATAGTGGGTATGGTTGGAACGCCAGTGTAATGCTGAGTGCCAAGGTCTTAGTGCACTTAGGACCAGTGGTACACCATGTAAGGTGTCCTTCCCCAAAAGGCTCTTACTTCTGTAGAATTTTGAAAAATGGAGGTCAAATCCCAAGGGGCACCATTACATGGAAGGTCGAAACGGTTGAAACTCCTTTTAGTCGCCTCTTACGACAGGCAGGAATACCTCGGGCCTATTCTTACCCCGGACCCACAGGGGGGCTGTGTGAGGGTCAATGCAGACACATGACATGTAGCACCCTGGAGCTGCCACTCTGCATAGGCCATCGAAGAGGAACTAACACAATAGCAGTAATCATCCACATACAGAGCAGGGGTGACCAAAGAAGGCCCCAAGTCCTTCTATAGCAATGAGGGAAAGTAGTAATCAATACAGAACCCTGTGGGATGACATTCTCCTCGGTCTGTGGAGAAATGAGGAGTACCAACACAAATCCTGAACAACCGATGGAATAGGAACTGGCAGATAATCTGGAGTAGGCTCCGAAGACCCCTCATGAAATGTAAGCAAGTTATGATAGTGCCAAGGTGTATCATAGGCCTTGCATAGGTCCAGAAATACTGCAACCAAATGGCGACGCTGTGAAAAAGCCTGCCGAATGGCGGATTCCAGTGGAAATAAATGATGGATTGGAGACTGCCCCTCTCGGAATCCACACTGGTAAGGGGACAACAGATCCCGAGAGTCGAGGACCTAATTGAGCCAACGGGCTACCAGCCATTCCAGTAACGTGCAGACTACGCTTGCAGATTAATTGACCGATAGCTTTAGACGAAGAGGGGGTTCTTACCAGGCTTAAGGACAGGAACCACGATGCCATCCCTCCATTGATAAGTGAAGTCACCCTGGAGCCCTATACAGTTGAGCACCCAGAGAATGTCGTCGTGGAGCACTGAGATGTTTAAGCAATTGGTTATGAATGGAGTCTGGGTCAGGGGCCATATCATTAAGGGCGCCAAGACGTTCCCATTCTGTAAAAGGTTCGTTGTAAGATTCTGACTGACAAGGGATAAAACATAAGGTGGAAGCTTTGGCCCACTGTTTCTGGTGAAGGATAGCAGCCGCATAGGTTTATGCTGATGCTGTTGCACAATTTTCCGCGAGAATTGATGGGTACGTGCAAAGACCATCTGGGAGGGCAAGACCCGAGAGGGTAGACTGCCGATGGCAACCTTGGAGAGAGCGAAGTTTAGCCCATACCAGTGACATAGGGACAGCAGAACAGAGGGAAGAAACAAAGCTTTCCCAATACACCCGATTGCTCTATTTGAGTATGTAACGGGCATTGACGCGAAGGCGTTTAAAGGTAATAAGATTAACAGTGGACGGGTGCCTCTTAAGGTGCTGCAAAGCTCGATGGCGATCACAGATAGCAATGGCAATGGCCGTACTCCACAGGACGTGCCGGCGGCGAAATGGTCCAGATGAGCATGAGATACCGAGGCTAGCAGCGCGAACTATCTCAAACACGTCACGTAACACTTCATCAATACAACCCGACAAATGGGGAGAAAAACCGACCTGTGCACGTCGTACGGCGACCAGTGGGAGAGAGGGATAAAGAGAAAGATCAGTGGCACAAAAGGTACCATGACTGGCACTGAAAGCGGTAGGGGAGCCATCGTTAAGAAGGCACAAGTCGTGGTCTGCAAGAAACTGGTCTATGGGAAGACCCCCAACTGGGTGGAAATGCACTGCCCCACAAGCGACGATGAGCATTAAAATCCCCGAGGAGGGGGAACGAAGTTGCTGAAGAAGGGCAGTTATGGCAGCAGGTGTAAGAGTCCTGTCAGGAGGGTGATAGAGATTGCAAACTGATCAGAGTCCAGGTGGGCCCTAACAGTCCGAAAGAACAAATTATATATATATAATAGGGCACACCGGCCATTTGACCTGTGCAGATTCACAAGCAGTGCCCGAACTCTTACAGAAATTGGCAGTAAAGCCGCAAGTAATTAGTATAATGGACAGGGGCACTATGAATATAGTGCGGGACAATAAGTTGTGAATGTGGGTCTCACAGGAGGCGTGCAGTCCCACTATCCTCTGTGTCCTCGGTGGCTCAGATGGATGCCAGCACGGCAACTCAGCTAGTTCGGTTGGAGGGTTAGCTGCCCTCTAATTAAAAAAAGTTGAGTTAATGGATCGACGAACTGCAACAGGTGTCTTGCGACGTCCGCCACGAGCAGATGCAACGAACGAAAACTAAAGATTCAGAAATGGATGGAGCGTCTGAGTCGAGTCTGGGCACGTTTTTTAGCTGTTCCCGTTGACGTATCAATGCCTGTATGCAGCTAGGGGTATCTATTTCATTGTAAAGCCGTTTCTCGTTGGGGAGGAATCTTCTCAGGAAATTCCTATCACCAAATTTCTCCTGAATGCGAAAATATTTTGAAGTCGCCGAATTACATAAGGAGAAACTATGATCATGATTAAGTAAGGGAAATCAGAGCTATAGATATAGGTGGTTTGGTTGACTGCAGGCTTTTCACTGTGCGCGTGCGCCGAATTAGATTTGTTTGTCGGTGATTGGTTGGTATATTTCTTCTTGGTTTGTTTTTAATCCATGAAGTATGGTTTGGCTTTAACATTTTAATTCTTGGTTTTTTAATTAAGCGAAAATTGAGGTTTCGGGTTTTCGAGTGGTACGTGGATTCATTGTTATCGAGGGCCTCGTTTGGGCCATAGGTCAAGTTAAGATTTCGATTCCTATGGCTATCTTTTGTAGCGTTGTTGAATGTTTAGCCTTTTTGTGTGATTGGTTATTTTAGTTCTGTTATGGTATTATTGGTGTTACGTTCTGCTTGTCCCCATTGAAAAGCCAGTACTTCCTGTACTTCACCCATCCGCTTTCATTTTATAACTGTAGTAGAGTATTTGGTGTTTATCTTTGTTCGTGGGTCCGTTTCGTGGAGTTGCGATAACCGTATTGCATATGCTGGAAATAGGCGTGTCGGCCGTCTTCATGCCATGGGTCGAAACATAGGTGTAACCTTAAATTTCGGTTTTGCTCAGGATTCAGAGAAGTACGTTCTAGATTGATTCCCATCTGAAGCACATTGCAGGTAATACTTAGAACTGAGCAAGTGTTCCGAACACCAAATACAATACGAAGTTTATTATCACTGCCATAATGATGAGCAATGTAGAAAAATGGAAGTCTGCTACGCTCGTGTGCCTTGCGCGTGTCTTAAATCTTGTACATTCTTTAAAATTCTTTGCGCAGTGTGAAGTACAAGGATCAGCTGAAAAGTGAGGTGGTGGTTTCAGAAACAGTCTACACTCAAAGACAAGGCGGTTTAAAAAAGGACTAATCGAGAAGATATCTCCATAATGGGCGAGAATTGGTCAGTTTTGAAGGCGCTGGATTATGATAACCATGATCCAGGCAGGTCCTGCAGCAGTTGCCTAACAGGACATTGTCACGTTGATTTTAAGGGCAACCGTTGGCTATTTCTCGAAGTAGATAATATCTGTTTCAATTTTTAACATAATTATAAAAAATTGTCATTTAAGTATTTCAGTTTTCATACAGAGGAAATGGACTCAGGTTGTCAAATTGCGAATTCCATTACGGGAAGCTCTAATTTTGATTTTTAGTACATGTTAAAATACGTCAACTAACAGTTACAATTAGCTCGAATTAAGAGCTCAAGGCGACGCCTTTCATTTACTTTATTAAGTGAATGGTGAGTCGTGAAAAAATCCCGTCAATTTCATTGAGTGGGAGGTGGTAATGGTATCCCCCTGAAGTGAAGGGATTGGTTTGTCTGGTCTCCACTGCCTCACCTGTCAACCAGCTCCAGCTTTAAATGCATCAGAACTGCCTCAGCGGTTTAAACGGCTCAACAGGTGAACAAGACTTGGAATACTGGAAGCCAATGTCGAACGAAATGGTCACCTGCTCGTACAGCTGTGAGATTTTGAAGTTCATGCTGCCATACTACTTTCACATGCACGCTGAAGCTTTCCTGCTATGCGAATCCAACTACGAATATATTGCCAACGGAAGATGAGCACGTAACTATCAAATATTTTCTACTTTTGATAATGGATTTTGCTTATTTGACAATTTATTTGAATAAAGGTGTTTAACAACGAAATCCGTTTTATGTGTGCACCACACGCATCACAATACCAGTTAGTCTCCTGTGAGTTTGGTGCTACACGGATGCTAAGGAGTACGTGTATATAAACATTGCCCATCAACGACTGATCGTTCTATTCCGCAACTGGTTTGTCAAATTACGATTCAGGTAGAAGTCATCTGTTATAAATATTACGTATTTTGAGGTTTCTTTAATGACAAATGTATAACAATGTTACGTACTAGTATATTACACTTCTACCGAAAATGTTATTATAACTAGTACTAGAATGAAACAGCAGTAGCAAGGACGAATAAATTGTGAATTTCCTGTGGTAACCGGAGGCAACCACAGACGCTCAACTAGCACACACGTTTTAGCAGTGGGTAAGCTTTCTATGAAACAGAAAACTTGAGACTGATTTCGAAAACATTGCTATCATGTAACATTTACATTAGGTAACATTCAACTGCTAAGCCGAACTGACTGTTGGCCCTATGTTGAGCATGTGAACCGTGTTCTCAAATAAACTTTTAGATCTCGAACGCAAAATTTGACAGGAAATTAAACCCATTAAAAGCCAAATGAAATGTATACTCAATGAAAACTAATATTCAGTACCAAAGCACAATATGAACGATGCGTGTTAGACCAAGAAGGTCCCCAGAATCAAATTACTGCTTTACTCAAGAAAATATTAGAAATTACAAAAGTGTTTACTGAAAGTTTGCTTGCTGACACGGCAAGCAAGACACCTCACACTCCTGACTACACACTGTTCGCTCAAGGACGCAATGTATTGTCCACCTTGAAATAAAATTGACTTACCTCTCGCTCAGCAAGCTGTTTTTTGTCTGCAGTACTCACGCTCTCCAAATCAAATACAAATCAAGAGATGCAAAAGCTAAAGATAAATGATTTAATCTAAATTCTTATTGCCAGAAAAACTGTTGCTTCGTGCGGCGTAAGGTGCATTGGACATACTACAAAATTCAGAGCTTTACTGTGAGTCGTATATGGGTTTTACTTTACAGGCAATCGTTACTGAGAAATCTGACAAAAGGACAGCAGAACATAAGGCTAACAATCAAAATTGTCTCATTAGAAACATACCTTCGAAATTCCTGAAAATCAACATAAGAATAGGAAAGTATTATCCCTAGTTTTTTGTCTCCATTATGTATTCTAGAAAGATTCTCCCACATACAAGGAAAATAGATCTCATTCTTTAAGGAAAGGACTGCACACTACTATGCCTCAATTTCTCAAAGCTGAGCAACTAACAATTCAACCACAGATTAAACACAGTCGAGGGTCTGTCTACACATTCAGTGGGCTCATTTATCTTTGTTCCAGTACAATGAAAGTGAATTATTTACAGTAGCATGAAATATGAGAAGCTACACACATGTATTACTTTTAGTTCGAGGCATCACGCTCTTGCTTAGTTTCCAAGTTTCGGCTATGGTCTTCAAAGGGTTTTCAACATTATTAGTGGTTCATGTATTTAATCACGTTGAGTTTTTCATACTGTGTTACGTTTTGGTAACATATAACCCTAAGTGGGTCCAACAGAAACCTGTCACCGCCGATCTGTGACCTAGGCAAGTGTTGCACAGACTGCCTGCTATGTAATCTGATAATGTAACTGACAGCCGGTAGCTGTAGTTCGCCAAGTATCGCACTACTCAACCAAACTATCGCTGGAAACCGTTCCCTTTTTGGCTCGGCTTCAGATGCAACCATCTTTTACCCCGCACGCGTTCACTGTCGCCAAGCAAACGTCAGCGCAGTTCCGGCCGCAGTGAGTGACGCGGCAGGGAAAGCCAACCTGGTGGTTCCACAGCAACGAGCTCTGAATTTTCGTACCACTTTCTATAGAATCGGTGAGTCGTGTTTTCAGAAGAATTCCATTGAATAATCACGTAGTTTCGAACAGTGTCTACAAAACTATTAGAGCCGAATAACCTATTGCGTCATGAGAAGTCACGAAACAAAATAGCCCATTATCATCGGAAAATTATATGTCCACTCACACCAGAGAAAAAAGTGGAAATGGTAACTGTCCGGCTGAACAAAAATTGTTTATAAATCTGAAAGTGTAGTACCAGTACAGAGACAGCAGAAAAATTTAGAACTTCTTGATTTAAAAACAGCAATTTTGTGGCAGCATTTCGGTATTTGTTTGGTAAAGGTAGTTAAGTTACAATCGCCCAGAGCTCCACAGCCAGTACGTTATGAAAGCTTTATTGGTGTAGTACCGCGTCATATTCCAAATTACTTCCGCTCGTGAAATCAACGTTTCAGCCCGGTTTTAGTGGCCGCCTCCTGGGTGTACTTGTTGCAGCCCATAACTGACACGGGCTCTGATTATCCGCGTGCTGCACCGCAGTGTTTCTCACAGCTAATCAGTTTTCAAAGGCGCGAAGGATGTTCTCCGATGGTTACAACCCCCCAAACATCTGCACAGCAATGAAAACGGATGAAAGAACCAAAGGTAGGCAGCAGAGGGACGAACTGTAGCCAGCAACGCGCTTACCTTGTGTGGAGAGCTTCGTTGGTGTGCTGTCAGTCTTCTACAGCACCCTGAAGATGGATGTGCTACGCTCCACCAAGGGTGAGATACATGCTCTGCACACTGGCGGCATATACCATTTGTCAGTGTATAGACGTCTATATTGTCGAAAGTGGTACGCCAGTAGCAAATGGGCATACGGGAGCACGAGCGTTACATCCGCAATGGGCAGTACAACAGACCTACAGAGGCAGGACGCCACAAATACTGCGGCAGTGCAATTCAATGCTGTGACACCTATGACGGCGAAATGCAAGATCAGAGAATCCACCAAAATGCTCGGCACTATTCACCGATGATTACCAATTATAGACTGCAGCGTATCACCACTCCCTCCACCAGCGAACCCATTACAATGAGCTTTCCCACTCTTCCACTAGGAAACAGAACCTATTAATTGCAGTTTGACATGCTCAGCAGAGCCATCATGGCAATGTCAGTGATTCAGTACGAAAAAACACCAGTAGACCCATAAGAAGGCCACTGCAACCGTAGCCCAAGAAATGGTTTCATCAATGATACTATTTCACTCGCTACCATACGAACGAAACCCCTGACGGAAGTTCAAGGCCTTTGACATTGTCAATTGTCTGACAGAATTATTCTTAGTTTGTACACAATTTCAGACTGTCCGCAGTTGGCTTCAGTGTGTTGCACGTTTTAAGGGCCCTACCCAATCGAGCTATCGGCTTACGGACCGACAAATTGTACGTATGTAAACGTTTTGACCGACCGACCGACAAACACTCCTTGTTCGGATGTCGGGCGAGTAGGCCGCACATCACCCAACAAACTATGCCGTGTGTAGCGCTGTCGTGCTAACCTTCTGAGGAAAGTTGGCCTTGTCACTGTGCGCGGGATTAAACACACATGACAGCGTGCGAGGCGATCGAAACCTTAAGGACACATCATGCAGATATAGAACTATATATGCACGAAATGCACTATTTTTAACTAATCCGTAAGATTTTCGCGTGGTTCAGTAAATGTCCGGCGAATTTCTGTTTAGATCTTGTTTTCAGTACTTATGGGAAATTTAATATAAAAATTGGAATATCGACGTATAGCGGTCGTTAATTCGAAAGATATACAGCGCTCTTCAAGATGAAACAGATTTCAAACATTCCAACGTTCCTGAGAAGAGAACAGTTCAAATGTTTATGTATTCAACGTGAGCCCCGTGTGTTACAGAACAAAGACGACACACCAGCTACTTCGTGTCTGGCACGAAGTTAGCCACCGTTCTGGTGTAACTCACAGGTTGAACAATACGATGAGTGTGAGACATGGTGGAGGGGAGGGGTAGAGATGAAAATACCGTCTTTTACATGACCCACAAGTAAGTCACAGTATGTGACAGACCTGGAAGGCCACTGGCGGTAAAGCTCCTGCCAAGTCTCCAGACTATCTTGCGACTTACCTGTAGGGTCACGTAAATGACCGCGTCTTTATCTCCATACCCCCCCCCCGGCACCCATGCCTGAAGCTTTAAAGTGTCAGACATCGCTTTGTTCAAGCTGTGAGTTCGATAATGACACCTGCTGCTTCGTGTGTGGCAGGAAATGAGCTGCCATTTTGGGATTTGTAGTGTAACACATAGTGTTCTTTAACGCATAGAAATTTGAATTTCTCTCTTTCCAGGAACACTGGAGTTGGGTTGAAGTCTTTTCCTTCCTTTTGAATAGCCCTAAACTTTCTTCATGGTTATAAAAGTTCAAAGTCCAGCCTATATCCATACTTCTGCTACGAAGAGCGAAGGATAGAATTTTTTTTACAGGTCTTACCGTTGCCGAGTACTTCATTTCTGATGCATCTGTAGTATTTATTAGATTATGTATGCCATCACCACGAGTAGTCTTTCGTGTTCGAATTTAAAATAATTTTCATAAACTTTGAAGTCATTTTTTGCTACGTACGTGATGTTTATGTAAACCGTCTTTTTTGCTTTAGCATGATTACGTAGTAACTATAAATCAGGTTGCCCGTTTCACGAATTATATTAACCGATAACCGTGGGATACAATAGCACTGAATTTGAGGTACTCCTGACTTCTGCCAGTCGCTAGCAATCATGAAGTTGTTAGCAGCCTCTTCATTCATTTTCGCTAAGATAGGTTTGATGTTCAGCAACTCTGAAATGAATAATTCGCCCCTTATCAGGTTATTATGGAAACTATCGGGGCGCAGCTGCTTAAGTAAAAGAACATGGGTGAATTTCTTTGCTCGCATTGGTCACTTTAGTCTATAGATCTCAGCTTTTTGGCCTCATTACCTCAGAGTTTATGCAAACCGTGTGTTTCCGTGTGAAAGAAATCGTATAGCGAAGTCAAAGAGTACGTTGAAAATTTTCATAAAAAGCACATCTATGTCATTTACTTTGTTAGACTGATGTACAGGGTGATTAAAAACAGTGTGAAAGGCTTTTAAGGGTGTTTCACGGTAAGTTGTACTGACAATTAACTGTAAGGAAACAATTCGATACGTTACGGAATTTCCGAGTTAATTAGCATTAACGTTAGCCTATCAGTTCGATCCGCGCGGAAATTCAAGCGTCGGAAAGAGACTGTCGCCAAACGTGTCCTTCGGTTTTTCTTTCAATCAAACAAGAGATTAAAAATTTTGGAGTGTGACGGTAGTAGGAATCGAACCCGAGCCAAACACTGAGCAACCTGGTGCGCCATCATCTACGCTATGAGAACAACTGGCAGTCGTATGTGGAGGGCACTTTAATTTGCGCACGCAACAGCCTGACAACTTCAATGTTAATTAACTATTAAATAGTGCAAGGTATGTTATTTTTTCCTTGTCTTTTCAACACAACCTATCGTGGCACACCCCTTACAATGTATTAGGATTGTTTCTCACAACCTGCCTACCCTACAGACCTACATCCCATCTAAAATTTGGTATTATGTTTCACTCCAAACGAGTTTATGTTAACGAGAGAAACGAGTTGGTGGCTCCATTTCCTCTCACCACTAGACGTGACCAACTGTCAGTTCACGCTGTACGGCACGTTAGTGAACATGGGAGGTAAGTAACGTCAAAATCGTAAGACGTATACTAACGCATTTCCTCCTTTGGCGAAACACCGCACTTTTTCCGTTACTGTAAGATACAACGCAACAACAGCACCTACTCGTTCGATTTCCGAGTAAATATTATCTAGCATGCGTGAAGTTATCTGGCTGTTGTCAAACATTTCGGTTGATTAGAATAATTCTTCGTAAGCTATCAGTTAAATAAAATTTCTCAAACTCCAGGGGCTAACCTATCATCAAATTAAGGTTTTAGTTTGTGCATGCTACAGATTTGATTGGCGCTTCCGTTAATATACACAATGCGAGACCAAAGGCAAATCATCTCACCTGCGCTACAGTAACTTTTTCGAAGTCGCGATAGTGACAAACTGTACTGTAATGGTAAATACGTAGCTATGAAGCTGAATCTCACCACTGGAACAAAAAACCCGATACCAATGGCTTTGCGCTTAGAGCAAATTCTAATGGTAACAGCCTGGAAACGGTGATTGTGGAAATGTTGCCGTCACGCAAGTCAGGTTAAGCAACTGATCCTAGACCGTAAAATCAGAGCACCGAGCTATGAACGTTATTTAAGCTATTTCATTCAGTGTGAGGTAAGCATTCGCACCGAAATTAAATACCACAGTATTTAAGACTGACTCAGTAACATTGACGTTCTCTTTATTTTGATAAGCTAACCACCAAGCAGTACATGAAAGACACGTCCAGAAAGAAATGTTTAAATTTTAGAATTTCAAGTGATCTAACATAACGGAACGTAAGGTGACAATTTTCCACAAATTTGTTAGTTGCAAGAAAAATCCAAGCGCTCACTGTCAGCAGCTTATGTCATTGAAACTTCATAAATTCAGCGCTAAGATCATATTCGGCTCTTCAGTTACCTTCCACGCCATAGCACCTGCCCAGGTTTTGCATGAGAAAAGCGAACTGATTTTTTTACTGTTCTAACAGTTGCTAAATGGTTCATTTCTGATGTACCTGTGGCATTTATTACGCAGTGTGCGCAACCGCCATGTTTAGACTGCTTTCGAATTTAGAGTTTTTTAAACTTAGTCAGTTTGTTTCAAATCAAATTTAGCATTACCATGATGTATTGATGTAGCAAACTATAAATCACGCTGCATGTTTCACGAATCATTGTAAGTAATAATTGTGGGGATACAACAGCACTGAATTTGAGATCCTCTAACTCCTGCTGTGGGGCAGAAATCAATGTAGGCAACAGCCTTTCATGACTACCCGTTTTCGTTAAGAATGATTTGATTTCAGCGGGTCCGAAACACGATTCATCCATTCCTACTTAATTACGAAAACCATCGGCTCCCAGTTGCGTAAGTAGCGGAACTTGGGTGAATTTCCTTCCTTGCATTAGTCGCTATTTTCCCAACAGCTTTCTGATTTTTTGCCTTTGTTACGTCTATAACAGCCAAGGAAAACCCTCCTTGTTTCTGTGCAAAACCAAGGAGCAAGTTTCAGGACAAACTCAATGAAGTTAATGTTAGCAAATCACAACACACCGGCGCTGTAATCGCCGAGTGCAGTCTGTCGAGACGTGCCTGAAGGCTGCCACGAAATAGGGCGGTCGGCCCAAATGCTGAAGCGTGTGTAGGGGTCTTTGAACTGTTACAAGTTCTAGTGGCCACCAAACAGTTATTCCTACAGTCATAGTGTAAACCAGTCTTTCCAAGCCTGGTAGTAAAATTACATTTTCTGAGGGATAAAAACAATCATTCAATTCTGTTTTGGTCACGAAACAATGTCAAAAGGTCATTACTACCCTCAATTTTGTAAGACATTCTGATGTAAGCTACCAATAAATACTTTTTCTCAGTAGCATTAATGCGATGGAGGTTACAGGTTTCTCAATCAACCCACTACACAGGTATGTTGTTCGTCCCCGCACATTACTAATCATAAAAGCGAGATATGTAACAGACACTAAATATCTCAAACAAATGTCTTAGAGTATTAGATAGTATCTGCAGTAGTCCAGAAATTGCCACATTACTTGCTTCGAAGCAAATGAATTAATGAACACGATACAGCAGTAACTACGTAAGAGATACTACAGTGCGCTGTAGACAGCATTCGATTACTATTAAAGTGGTCAGACAAAGTATTAACAGCTTTAAGTGTTCCAATATCTGGCAGTTCAGAATGGAGTAGTGCAGCACTCAAGTGATTTACGAACAATAAGTATAGTGCACACATTAACTGTGTTTGGTTTTAATTGGGGCTGCGGTGTGCAAGTCAAGCAAGTGCCGTAATGGAGAGGATTAGTGGAGGGGAAGAACGCGAAACAAGTGTCTACTCTCCCTGTGGATAGTTAACTTTATCTGAGGAGGAGTTGTGAATAGCACTTTGGATGCACCACGAACACACTCTCTCTCTCTCTCTCTCTCTCTCTCACACTCACACTCACACACACACACACACACACACACACACACACACACACACACTCACACACACTCACACACACACTCACACACACACTCACACACACACTCACACACACACTCACACACACACTCACACACACACTCACACACACACACACACACTAAATAATCATATTCCATAATTTTAAAAATAATGTTTCAAGAAAAATCTCTCATTCTAAAATCCATTGCGGTACGCCCAATGCTCCCAGCTTACAACACTGTTGCTAACTGCGATTCATTTGCTAAGTGAGACTTCCGCGCATGAAAAATTCTACATTTGACTACAGAGCACAGCTACTATGATCAAGTTTCCTCAGCAGCTACTGTCAGAAATTAGGAATTAGCGTTTGTACTGAGAATATTTATTGGTTTTTCGTTTTTTACTACTAAGTATACCGACAAGTAACGCTTCAACTTTCTTCCGAATATGTAAGTAAAAATGGTTTCAGGGAGTAATTAAAGTTATCCAAAGCCCCGTATACAAAGCATATATCGGCATCACGACTTAGCTTATACGTAGTCTGTGCATAAACCCTCAAGATTTTCTAACAACTACACTGTGCAGCACATCAGCACATGTTCCGCACTCACTCACCAAGGACTGCAGCGACGAACAGTAAACTGCAGTGAGGTGACGTCCAGGACACACTGCTCGCGTAATAAAGGCAACCTCCTCACCACCGTAAGATAAGATTTCCACGACGAGCGAAAGCCGCACAACGGACGCCACAAACTACGGCAGTCAACGCTAGTGAAGTGAATGGGGTGTAACAGCGTGCACAGATACTGAGATACCACGTTGTCGACTGTGGCGCCCTCCATACGAGGAATCGACAAGCATCACTTCTCGATATCACACAATGCTCGTAATCTACAAATCAGAAGCGAAACCTCAAGACAGAGTTCCCAGGAACGATTGTCGATATTGGATGTGTATTTTAATAGGAAGAGTCTTGGTTTCTGGTCGTTAACAGCGTATTAATTTAAGTCTGAGGTATACGGCATGTATTTAATCGTTGCGTCGCGGAAAATAGTTTCATTTAACCTACGAAGGAAATTTAAGCAGCTCGATATTCCACTTAAGTAAGGTAGCGGGCAGAGAAGCGTCCACCTAGGATCTAAGAAAGCGACAGCGGCCTAGGTCTTTCTGTCTTCTTTACGTATTCTTCTTTCTTGACATTCTACATCCTAGATTATCTCCTCACTATGGTTTTATGTAATTAATAATATATCACATGTAATAAGCTTTGCAGTAGTTTTAACAGTTTATTTATTTGATGTATTACACTGTACATGATATACCGAGAGAAACTGGAGAAAAAACACAAACGGCATATTTAACCAACAATCAGTTATTACGTGCTAATGTCCATTCTTCTTACCCTTTCGAGGCTTGGTGGTACAGCCACGAAAAAGACGTTTCGATCACACAGGTAGCCTCTCAGTCTACACTGCTCGACTATGTACCGGTTCGAAGCTCCATAACCAGGTTGGGCTGGACAGCTTACTCCACATGTGCCTGTTCTATGCGCACAATCAGCGTCTTGTTCGGATGCGATTCATATACGTCCACTAATGCTGTGGGAGTTCAAAACCCCTTCGTTTCTGTAGATGGTAATGAATATGCCGCAGTTTGGGTGGGTCACTCATAGTCCTGGATTCACGGCATTAGTGTTAATGGTGACGCTGCTATCAGCAAGTCGTTTCGCCAGTCGCAGGGATGGAAATTTGTAACCAACTCGGTTTGTTGTCAACCCAGGAATATCTTCATGGTGGGAACTTGAAGACTATTTATCATTTTGGAATATTCTTTCAACAGTGCTTCTTGTCTTCCTACCATAGGAGGGGCTATATGGCTGAGTATTGGAAGCCGGTATGGGGGAGCAGTTATCGTCCACCCAGAGATGATCCTTGTGGTTTTATTGAGTTGAGTGTCTGCCCTATTTACGTGCGGGCTGTCCAAGCACACCGGAGGACAACACTTAACTGCGGAAGTTCGAAGCCTTTCTGCTGATGCTCTCCAGTTAGTACTACAGGGTTTCTCGATAAGTTTCTTGTTTCATCCCCGACATTGATTTTTTAATGTAAAAAGACTTGTTGCATCGTGATTCTGGTTCCTATTGACCTGTTGGTCCCCATAAAGTTGGTTGTGTGGTTAAGTTCAAGGGTTGGAGGAAGACAAGAGCGTACCACATTCTGTAGGATCAACGCATGGTGGGAATTCAGACCAGCCTCCGGAACGGTGACAGTCTCACCTTATTAATGCGGCTGCCAATGACATAGCTGACACGTACTGAGTGCCTTTAACACAGAGCCCAGGTCTCCAAGGCGAAGCTCGTTGGCTTGGTTTCTGGCATAGTTAGCGAACGCTCTGAAATTATTTGGTAGATCACGCACATACACTCCTGGAAATTGAAATAAGAACACCGTGAATTCATTGTCCCAGGAAGGGGAAACTTTATTGACACATTCATGGGGTCAGATACATCACATGATCACACTGACAGAACCACAGGCACATAGACACAGGCAACAGAGCATGCACAATGTCGGCACTAGTACAGTGTATATCCACCTTTCGCAGCAATGCAGGCTGCTATTCTCCCATGGAGACGATCGTAGAGATGCTGGATGTAGTCCTGTGGAACGGCTTGACATGCCATTTCCACCTGGCGCCTCAGTTGGACCAGCGTTCGTGCTGGACGTGCAGAGCGCGTGAGACGACGCTTCATCCAGTCCCAAACATGCTAAATGGGGGACAGATCCGGAGATCTTGCTGGCCAGGGTAGTTGACTTACACCTTCTAGAGCACGTTGGGTGGCACGGGATACATGCGGACGTGCATTGTCCTGTTGGAACAGCAAGTTCCCTTGCCGGTCTAGGAATGGTAGAACGATGGGTTCGATGACGGTTTGGATGTACCGTGCACTATTCAGTGTCCCCTCGACGATCACCAGTGGTGTACGGCCAGTGTAGGACATCGCTCCCCACACCATGATGCCGGGTGTTGGCCCTGTGTGCCTCGGTCGTATGCAGTCCTGATTGTGGCGCTCACCTGCACGGCGCCAAACACGCATACGACCATCATTGGCACCAAGGCAGAAGCGACTCTCATCGCTGAAGACGACACGTCTCCATTCGTCCCTCCATTCACGCCTGTCGCGACACCACTGGAGGCGGGCTGCACGATGTTGGGGCGTGAGCGGAAGACGGCCTAACGTTGTGCGGGACCGTAGCCCAGCTTCATGGAGACGGTTGCGAATGGTCCTCGCCGATACCCCAGGAGCAACAGTGTCCCTAATTTGCTGGGAAGTGGCGGTGCGGTCCCCTATGGCACTGCGTAGGATCCTACGGTCTTGACGTGCATCCGTGCGTCGCTGCGGTACGGTCCCAGGTCGACGGGTACGTGCACCTTCCGCCGACCACTGGCGACAACATCGATGTACTGTGGAGACCTCACGCCCCACGTGTTGAGCAATTCGGCGGTACGTCCACCCGGCGCCCGCATGCCCACTATACGCCCTCGCTCAAAGTCCGTCAACTGCACATACGGTTCACGTCCACGCTGTCGCTGCATGCTACCAGTGTTAAAGACTGCGATGGAGCTCCGTATGCCACGGCAAACTGGCTGACACTGACGGCGGTGGTGCACAAATGCTGCGCAGCTAGCGCCATTCGACGGCCAACACCGCGGTTCCTGGTGTGTCCGCTGTGCCGTGCGTGTGATCATTGCTTGTACAGCCCTCTCGCAGTGTCCGGAGCAAGTATGGTGGGTCTGACACACCGGTGTCAATGTGTTCTTTTCTCCATTTCCAGGAGTGTAGCTCTCAAATGTGCGGCTTTACTTGCATAATGATGTATTCGTATATGGTGTCTACTCAGGATTGTCTGTTGCGTAGAAACCTGTCTCTCGTTACATTGGTAGATGCTCGATTGAAAGTTCGTACTAGTTTCTTATAACGTAGATAACTGAAATGTGGTCATTAGCAATGAAACTGTAATGTGAAGAAATCTGCTACTAAACGTAAATGATCTCTGCTTCAGCTTTATACAACCTCTATTGAAAGAACAGGTTCTAAACTGCTACGTAGAAACAATGACGCTACATACAGGGTGTTCGTAAAATCCCGTTACAAACTTCTATGACTTGTAGAGAAGAGTGAGTACTTAATACTTTGAGCAGCAACCCATGTCTAGAAACGTCAGCCAACGACGCTACACAGCCTCAAAGTTACACTGTACACACATACATGTACAGGCGCCGGTGCATATGATTCCGTAATGATGTTACAGACTTTCTAGGATGAAAGCAGACGGATAAATGTATCAATTTGAGGTAAGGGTCCCTGGTCCGGAAACGAACGACTCGAAGGATGCAAGTGAAAATCGTTCTTATATCTCTGGTAGCGGAATACATGTGCCGCTACTGTTGTTGCTAAAATTGTAGGGTGGGCAACTTCCAGAGCTAGAAGTATGCACCCAAAACAAGAAAAAACATCTAGGAAACGTGGGCTCTGAAATGCACACCTTAAGAGCTAGGAGCACTTGTTCAATAGAGGAGATGTTTCACGGCAGCATAGATAAACAAGTGCTCGTAGTGCCTCAGGTATGTGTTTTAGAGCCCATGTTTACGGAACGTTTTTTCTCATTTTGGTCCCTACCAGCACATCCGGAAGTTGCTTGCCCTAAAACTTTAGCAACAACAGAACCAGTACATGTATTCCACTGTCAGAGGTATCAAAACGGTATTCGCTTATAACAGTCGACCGTTCGTTGCCGTATTAGGATCTTACTCCAAATTGATACATTTATCCTTCTCCATCGCCCTAGAAAGTTGTAACATCATCGCGGAATCATCCTGCATATACATACATTTACAGACACCGGCGCATGTACCTTTGACGGCCTGCAGCGTCGTTGGCTGACGTTTCCGGAAATGGGTTTCTAAACAAATTATTATGTGTTCACTCCACTCTACAAGCCCTAGAAATCTGTAACGGTGATTTGGGAATACCCTGCATGTTAAGCACTTAATGATGAACTTATAGGGCTAACAATTTTTATTGCATCTTGAATAAAATTTTGTAACTCAAGCTTCACTTTCCTTTCTTTGATATTGTGTTCCTTCATCAACTCGTTAGCGCTAGGAATGATACGCAACGTGTTTTTATTGATATCATTACATCACAGTCTCGACAGGTTATCTTTCCACGTTTACGTATGCAATTCATGTGGTGCACGCTCTATAGAACGTGATGCAGTTAAGGCATTGGAGGAAAAACGTGTATGATCGCTATGTTTCATTTCTTTCTTTATGTTTTTAATTTTTTTTTTCTGGATCTAATTTCATTCTTCCAGGCTTAAGCGAAATACCGAGGGATCTTCTGCAAAGCAAGGCAAAAGTAAATAATTTAAAAAAAATTCTAGTAGTTTACACAAATTTTAAAAAAGTTACCGAATGAAATAAGATAATTTTTGCTATAAATTGTCTATCAGTGGCAGTTTACTTACTTCTTTTGTTCGTATCGATCGTTTGGATTCTCGAATGAGTTGTTCATCACTTCATCCTTCTAAACAATACATCTAGTTCCTCTTGTTTCTCCCTATTTTCATCTTGTTTTTGAGCCCGGTACTGGTCCAGCTAGGATATCCTGTGTCAGAACCTATCTTGTGTTTCCGTGCATCAATTTTTTTCCAATATCGCAGTTGCTTTCCATTCCTTTCCGACTTCTTTCACTCAGTTCTTCCCGGTCAAGTGTCTTTCGTTCCACATCTTTTGAGTCAAATTCTTGATGTGCTCGAAAACCTCAATCTTCTCTTCCGTAACATGCTTAAAACAACCTTCTTCTTGATCAATGTATCCAAAATTCACCCTGTTTTTCCGTTCGCCAAATGTCTCATCAAATTTTCAGACCTTTATTCGCCAGATGTATGCAGACTCCCTTGCCGAACATGGTTGCTTTAGATCCGTACATTTCAGCATTTCTGATTACTGTTGACATATTGCTGTTATTTGGCTGTAATTCAGCCGTTCCTCGATAATTTATAGTTTCTGAAAGTTATCTTTTCAGCATATCGTGTTTTTTGCAGTATGTAAGGCCTGTCTAATATGATCTTGTTCATCTGTTGGTTACTTGTTATTTGGCAGTAGATACTAACCGATAAGGAAATAAAAAACTCTTACAACTCCCTGTCTTTCTCTTCTTTAAAATGTCAGATGGCATTTCAGGTCCACGACTCTATCCTGTAGTTACGTTACTTCTTCCATGTTGGATTTTGATGTGTAAATTGAAGCCATTTATGATATAAAAGAAAAATTAAAACTGTTATCTGTGTCAGTCACCTTTATTTTGTTTATCTTCTAGTAGATAATTGGTCTACATTAGCATTTCTTTCGTGGACGTAGCTGGTTGTCTGTCTTAGGCTTCATTTCGTTAAAAATGAGTTATTATGTGCCACTTGTTATCATAATATGTCACTGAAGGCACACATTATAAACGACAACAAAGCTTCTTACAAGATGATAAATCAAAAGGCATACTATATGTTGTTATGTATACGCGTTTGTGCAACTGGTTATTACTAGAACACGCATTTTTTAGGTCGTAAAAAGAGCATTTTTGGCACCTAAAATATGCTCTTTCAGATCTTCATTTCGGCTATATAAAACCTGAAATAGGACCTAAAAAGTATTATGTAGTAGAACTAACTAAAATGTAAAATAAACATTGTTGATATATGAACATATTGTTACTCATTAAAAAAAAGGGAAATATAAATATGCACAACTGCTCAACACAGCAGACGCTATCCTACTTTCATGCTCAAACTGATCTCAAACCTCTTCAGCTTTCCTAAGATAAAAATATAGTATAAAACGCATACAGCCATACGTTGAAATAGTGTAATATGTAATGTAATTAATTGCTGATAAACCAGTGGTCTCAAACATTCATACAATAGCTGGCCTCGCAATAGATAACTAAAACCTTATTTACGTTTTCCAGAGTAAAACTAAGGCGCTTGTCAGTCGGTATTTATTTATAAGCCGGAAAAGAAGTTCCTCCTCCACAGACGTGACAGGGGTGAGTTTTACTTTCGTCTCATGTTGGACACGAATGCTGCAATCAAGGGACGAGGATTTTCCGTTACTTATGTATGTTGTTGTATAGTTACTCAGACGTTTTTGCTCATACTCACTTCACTCGGCGATTCAATAACTATCTTTTTCACTTCCTTCAGTAAGGATATGCTATCGTAGGTCGGTCTCCTGAGACTTCTACTTCGGAAATGGTCCTCGCTATAAATGTGTAGTGGGCTCTAATATATGCGAAGTCCCTCTGGATTGAAGAATTTTGGAGTACGTGCTTTGCAAAAGTTACAGAGGCGGCATCGGACAGTAGATTTCCAGTTACCTTCTGCGGTGCTGGGAGGTGCTTATTGTAGTCCACTGCTGCTAACCACCTGCTCCAGCGATTAACGACATGTTTATGTGGCTGGGGAAAAATTTTACTATAGAGATTAATTTAGTTACGTTAGGGAATGCTAGCCATACTTGCTCTGCTATACGGTTGGTACCATGTACATGCAGTTTCAAAGGGTGGAAAATTTGAAGCAATTGAAACGCTACAATCATATATACAGCGGCTTCTGGAAGGCAGAAGCACCTCGTTTCTATCCAGGCCTTTTGGATACAACACATTCAAATTGTGCAATTGTTTGCTAGTTACTCTTTGGGAGCTGTTTTGATCAAATCAGGTAAGTCCCAGAAGTGGCATCTGAGTCCGACGTGCCAACAATCAGATTTACAGTGTACCGGACAAGACTGTCAGTATTTTGATCAACATTTTCTCTCAGATTCTATGCAGTGCGTCAGTGGAAACTGAATCCACATAATTTTTACGCAACTTTGCCTTTGCCAGAACAGAATGATTGCAGTACTTTTCAAGAAAACCTTTGAAATTAGGATTTTCTAGATTTCGAAACGGGATGTTTGGTACCACAATAGCATGACACAAGTCACCGCTGAAACAGTTCTTAGTAATGGTTTTTTAAGATTTCTTTGTTAAAAGCGATTGCTTTAATTTTGATTTTCGTTCAAAATTTACCGTACGTAATGCTCCATCTGTATGCTGACACCAATAGGATTTTCCATAACGCACTTTGTGCCCACCCGAAAAAAAATTAAAAGAAACAAAATTCGTTAATTGTTGTTGAATTATATCAACAACACACTTTTTAAAGAGATCTTGATTTGTAAGACCGGTCTAGAGGCTCAAACCACATTTTATCACGTTCTTTGCAATATCAACACACTCTCAATAATGTATACTACTGACTTCATGACCGCCAAAAAAACTGGAAAAATGCAAACTTCGTTCATTGTTGTTGACTTTTATTTTCAAGATACTTTTTAAGAAATACTGGTGTGTAAATACGGCCCTGAACCACGAACCACTGAATGACATACTTATTGGGGAAAGTGAAAACTGTTATGGAGATTTAAATTTGTGGGTAGTGTTTAACAGGAAATTTTAAAAGATACATGAAGTCTGGCAAAAGAATTCATAAGAAACAACAAATATTTTTCAGAATTTTAAAATAAAATATTAACTGACTAAATTACACCTTTTTCGCAAGGGGGGCATGAAGTACTTTCTCCCCTCCCCCCTTGGTCTTGCGAGGGGTAAGTGGGACGTTTTATGACTCAGAGCCTACTACAAGAAAGGAACAGGAAAGTGTATAGAGGTGCACATAAAAAGTATTTGATGTTATTAGAGTACACTGGTACTTAATTTTAGAAAAAAAATAAAAGTCAAACAGAAAACATACAATAAAGTTTGACAATTTTAGTTTTCCATCCATCCTGCCACTGAACAGATTTTCGTTACAACTCAGAACTTTAAGCAAATCAATACCCAGTGCATCATTTTAAGAACATGAATGCTTTTACCTATAGGTATGCCATTTTCACACTGGTTACTTTCCCTTTGTACAAAGATTGAGCTTAGTAACCACTGTGTTCTCGTGTCTCTTAGTATGATATTAAGCAAAATTTACAAAATAATATGCTTCAGGAATGCTCTGGTGGTGAAAAATGTAAGGAGAAACTTGCACTTCTGAAGTGACAGGAAAAACTAAGAACATAATTACTCCGTCTGTCACATAGTGCGGAAGTTCTAGTAGCCACAGTCTTATAGGACTGACTTTGATTAGAGGGAAAACGTGTTCTGCGACAATTTCTTAGTGCAGGTTGCAAACATTCAGGGAAAAACTTGATTGATTTATGACCTTGCCCTTAACACACTGTTCTGTTAATTGATGTATGACCACCTGGGAATAATACGTCCTTCTGACAAACCCCCCTCAACCCCCACCTAGTCCTCTCCTGCCGCTCTGGGAACCCCTCGCTGATACAAGTACTCTTTTGATATCAAATTAATTGACTAATTAATAAAATCGATGTATTAATTAACCCCTTCCCCTACTGGGAAATCTCCAGCTCTCCTCTCTGACCCATCGTCCCCCTACCCTCTCTCACCTCTCTGAAAACCTTCGACCCTCCCCCCTCCCCCTCGCCAATACAAGCACAGTTACAGGCCTGAATTTTTCGAAAAGCCCCCCTCCCACTCCATTAGTCAGAGTGACTAATTAATTAAATTAATAAATTAATTAACCTCTCCTTCTCTGCCAAATCCCCCTGGCACCTACCCTCCCACACCTGGAAATTGACGAGTCCATGCTGAGGAGGAAGGATCTCAAAGCAAGAAATTCAATTACAAAGCAGAGGATCTACCGTTTATTTATAAAATTCAATTTTGATGGGTTGTATTTCTGTTGCTCATTATTATCTGCCATATTGGAAGATGCAGGTCTTGTAAAATAAATCGTAAAGACCTAATTGAATAGCTCGTTTTTTTTTTCAATCACACAAGGGATACCATCAACATAACTCACCATAAGTAATTACAATGTTAAAAGTCATTCGCACTGACTGCAAGGCATTATGCGCCTATATGCCAACCTATTCGCTGGACTGCACCATGCACTGATGTCCAAGAGATGGCACTATGCTCTCTCAGGCCCGTTGACCATGTGATCCTGGACACGAATTTTGAGCCTCGTTGTAAAACTCTGGCTTATCTGTTCGCTTATGTGAAATTTCGAAAGAATGAGCCTGAATAGTGCGCCTTGGCGGCAGTTTATTCATTTTTATTCTATTAATCTAATGGCCCATCCTGTGGTCTGTTGTAGATATTTCCTGACATCTTCGATGCAGTGTGTGTGTGTGTGTATGTGTGTGCTTAAGCCCCACCCTTAAATAGTGCAAGTTGCTGTCTTCTACGGAGTTGACCTAAGTTGGGCGTCTGTTTGGTTTAACCTTCCGTCTGTTAGCCACCTCTTTGACTTGTTCTGGGTGTCTGTAAAGTCTCTCTTGCGATTTCGTTCAATGTGGCCACGTGGCGTTGCCGGCCTTGATTTCTGTGTATTGCATTTTGCACCCCTGTTCGCTCAGTGCTTCCATATTGACTCTGGTTTCACAAAGGCACTGTTCTATTTTGTACTGGACTGGTATTACCTTCCCGTGTGTATTTATTAAAACTATTTCTGGACAAGTGGTATGGAACCGACCGTTAACACATGTCTTAGTGAGTTGTAGTTTGGCAGCGTGAGCGCCTCGCCTTGCGGAAGACGACGCCGGCCTGGTGGGGTGGAAGGACGCTCGGACCTGTGACAACCGACGGACGACAGTTCTGCAAACGGCTCACTGCATCAACAGTTACGTAAAGCAGCTTATACGCATTTCCAAAGCTGCGTCGAAAGTACATTTTGGGGGGGGGGGGTCTCAAATGGTTGTTTTTTCTCCTGGAATGGTTGATGGCTTAAGAATTTTACGGAAAGTAATTGTAAGATTTTACTATCGTAACGCACAGAGACTAACATTTTCAAAGCAAATTACACAAATTTGGGAAGGTCGGTTGAAAGCTCATTTTTTTTAATGGTTAACACTTCTCTTAAGAATTGGAAGATTGCAAATCTTCCTAAAGCACTTACATAGGTCTGTAGTTTGCGGTACTTGTTTCTTTTATTTATTCATGACGTAATTAAGTAGGTCAGCACGTCGAGTTTTGTTTTTTCTTCAAGTGTGTGTGAATTCCTAAGGGACCAAACTGCTGAGACCATCGGCCCCTAGACTTACACACTACTTAAACTAACTTAAGGCTAAGGACAACACACACACCCATGCCCGCGAGAGGACTCGAACCTCCGGCCGGCCGCGCAATCCGTGACATGGCGCCTCAAACCGAGCGGCCACTCTTGGCGGCTTTTGTTTCTTGTTGGTAAAGCGCACAGGCTTAACAGTACTTTCTTTCAATGTTGCTCGTTGCGTGAATTTATGTATGATTCCTGTGTGCATGTCGTATTCTTACAAGGACTTCAGTACACTGTTTCTCCTCTCCCTCCTTTTTGCTCTGCGTTTAACGTGGCTCCCGGACGTTCAACGGCACTGCCTATTTTTGTTATGGTGGAGCTTCCCATTGAAGGGGTCGAAGTCTTTTGGAAATGATAGAGAAATGGGGCATTTGGTGTCACCGCCAGACACCACACTTGCTAGGTGGTAGCTTTAAATCGGCCGCGGTCCATTTAGTACGTGTCGGACCCGCGTGTTGCCACTGTGTGATCGCAGACCGAGCGCCACCACAAGGCAGGTCTCGAGATACGGAATAGCACTCGCCCCAGTTGTACGGACCACTTTGCTAGCGACTACACGGACGAAGCATCGCTCATTAGCCGAGCAGACAGTTAGAATAGCCTTCAGCTAAGTCAATGGCTACGACCTAGCAAGGCGCCATTAACCATTTTAAGATAGAGTCTCACTTGTATCATCAAGGAATGCTGTATTCACATGAAGGATTATAAGTTAAGTATTAAAGCAGCTACGTACTTTTCTTGCTACCATTCATTACGTATCCTGTTTCAGACCTCTATCTAGACTACGTGAGATTACGCGTGCCTTTCGGCTACTTCAGTGTGGCGTAGCTGTCTTGTTACGCCACAACAGGGCATACCTTTTTTCTGCGCCAGACCTTGATTCTATCTGTGCACCGTCCAGTTCCGGACGGACTTTGGAACGTTCCCGATTTTATAAAAAAGGGTTGCGTTATCTGTTGTGGAAAACTCCGCAGCATATTTCGCTACGTGCTGATTTTAACTGTATGTTGAGTCTTGTGGATCAGTTCCCCTGTCGTCAATTCTGTCGGAAATTGCAAGATTTAGTTCATTTCTTGAAACTGGAAGACGATCAGACCTTTGAATATCTGACTCGTCAAATTTACTTATTTTACTGCTACTTCTACAGGGTGTTTCAAAAATGATCGGTATATTTGAAACGGCAATAAAAACTAAACGAGCAGCGATAGAAATACACCGTTTGTTGCAATATGCTTGGGACAACAGTACATTTTCAGGCAGACAAACTTTCAAAATTACAGTAGTTACAATTTTCAACAACAGATGGCGCTGCAAGTGATGTGAAAGATATAGAAGACAACGCAGTCTGTGGGTGCGCCATTCTGTACGTCGTCTTTCTCCTGTAAGCGTGTGCTGTTCACAACGTGCAAGTGTGCTGTAGACAACATGGTTTATTCCTTAGAATAGAGGATTTTTCTGGTGTTGGAATTCCACCGCCTAGAACACAGTGTTGTTGCAACAAGACGAAGTTTTCAATGGAGGTTTAATGTAGCCAAAGGACCGAAAAGCGATACAATAAAGGATCTGTTTGAAAAATTTCAACGGACTGGGAACGTGACGGATGAACGTGCTAGAAAGGTAGGGCGACCGCGTACGGCAACCACAGAGGGAAACGCGCAGCTAGTGCAGCAGGTGATCCAACAGCGGCCTCGGGTTTCCGTTCACCGTGTTGCAGCTGCGGTCCAAATGACGCCAACGTCCACGTATCGTCTCATGCGCCAGAGTTTACACCTCTATCCATACAAAATTCAAACGCGGCAACCCCTCAGCGCCGCTACCATTGCTGCACGAGAGACATTCGCTAACGATATAGTGCACAGGATTGATGACGGCGATATGCATGTGGGCAGCATTTGGTTTACTGACGAAGCTTATTTTTACCTGGACGGCTTCGTCAATAAACAGAACTGGCGCATATGGGAAACCAAAAAGCCTCATGTTGCAGTCCCATCGTCCCTGCATCCTCAAAAAGTACTGGTCTGGGCCGCCATTTCTTCCAAAGGAATCATTGGCCCATTTTTCAGATCCGAAACGATTACTGCATCACGCTATCTGGACATTCTTCATGAATTTGTGGCGGTACAAACTGCCTTAGACGACACTGCGAACACCTCGTGGTTTATGCAAGATGGTGCCCGGCCACATCGCACGGCCGACGTCTTTAATTTCCTGAATGAATATTTCGATGATCGTGTGATTGCTTTGGGCTATCCGAAACATACAGGAGGCGGCGTGGATTGGCCTCCCTATCCGCCAGACATGAACCCCTGTGACTTCTTTCTGTGGTGACACTTGAAAGACCAGGTGTACCGCCAGAATCCAGAAACAATTGAACAGCTGAAGCAGTACATCTCATCTGCATGTGAAGCCATTCCCCCAGACACGTTGTCAAAGGTTTCGGGTAATTTCATTCAGAGACTACGCCATATTATTGCTACGCATGGTGGATATGTGGAAAATATCGTACTATAGAGTTTCCCAGACCGCAGCGCCATCTGTTGTTGAAAATTGTAACTACTGTAATTTCGAAAGTTTGTCTGCCTGAAAATGTACTGTTGTCCCAAGCATATTGCAACAAACGGTGTATTTCTATCGCTGCTCGTTTAGTTTTTATTGCCGTTTCAAATATACCGGTCATTTTTGAAACACCCTGTATTTGTAGCCTTGACAGATTTTATTCATCTAATTGACAGCGTATATTCGTTTTTGGCTGGCGATGTTATTCCCACCGGTATGTTGTCGGTCCATAGGGACAGTGCAGCTAAGTAAGTGATGATCACATAAAGTATGGGACTTCTGGTCACCCTACCCCGGTCAGTCCGACGAAGAATCAGCAACGCTGGTGCGCTGTCCCTGGACTATAGTGAAGACTTCCGGATCCACCCATGTGCAACAGTGGCAGGTTGTGGTGTTACACTCTGAGACTGATAATTACGGTGAGGTAGCCGTCTCAACCAATAACGGCTGCCGCTGCTCAGTAGCGTGTGCCAGACGTCGCTTTACTGTAAACAGGCAATCGAGTGCGAACTTCATGTACGTCATCGATCCGTCTGACCGCCTGCCTTAGGAGCTACAGTGCTGGGGTACTTATGGAGCGAAGTGATGGCCAATGTTTACCTGACGACACACCACATAGGTGTCGCTGTTACGAAGGCACCAGCGGATCTCACTGTGCCGTGCTGGGTTAAACAGATTTTTCTAGTATGTGACGTGTTCCCGTCCTGCGGCTTTGCCGCACTAAATTTCTGCTGAGGTCCGCTGTCTGGCCATCCAGAAGCGCTGGTGTCGTGTTTTCCCCCGACCCGCTCTCGGTGGTGAAATGTTATTCTACGCGCCTGCCTCGTGTCGACTCCGCCGTAATGCAAGCGAGATGGCATCGCTCTGGGGCTTTAAAAATTCTAACCGTTTACTGCCTTGTTGCCGTATAACAGCTGGTGAGGTTGACCAGCTAGATGGCAAGTGCTGTCCAAGTTAAATGCGACGGTACAGCTGTTTGAACGTTTGATTCCTGCCGATGTGCGTGTATTGTACAGAATAAACATTTTGCTATTATTGTACTCGACTGTACTAGAGACATGTTGGCTACCGCTCCATGTGAAATGAAATCCAGTGAGATTCCAGTAAACGCGGAAGAATCCGTGGTGTAATGTTTACATCAGTTTTATTCTTGTGAATATCACAGTATACGATCTCTGACTGTGGCTCTTGCGGAAGAATGGATTGTCATTTCTTCCGAAATTTACATGCCAGACTGAAAGTGTTCCCAGCGGGGTTCAATTCGTTATAAAGAGGGATACACACACTCCCGTATTAACGTCCCATAATAATTGTGGAGATATTTCTCGTTAGAAAAATGTTATTATTATACTTCCAGTTCATCCAATTTCCTACGGTAACTGACATTTAGAGGATGACTAACGTAGATGGTCGCAGGCGGCCACGTACACGAACGTGCAGGACTGCGACGGCGGCCTGCTGCTCGTGGTCGGAGGCGGCGTCGTGGCCCTCTGCGTCTCTGAGCTCGCAGTGTGTTGCTTGGAGTGCGGACGTGTTTGGCGTTTATGGTGAGAAGAAGTTGTCGGAGTGCAGTGCAAGTTTCCGTGTGGATAACTAAAGGTGTAATTTTTCACTTTAAGCATTAAAAAGTAGTTCTGAGGCTATAGCTTGGCCTTGAGAGGTCTTTTTTTCGTGACAGTGAACGTATTCTTGCGTGCCGTGTGGCGAGTATCGTTGGCGGAGCGTCAGGCCATTGTCTTCCCTGTCGGCCGCGGCTCGTTACGCTTTCTGCCGACGGCGCGGAGTGCAGCGGGCTGGCTGCGAGAGCCACAGCTGTCCGCTGAGTCAGGAGTCCCGGACAGCCGCGGCCGACTCGGCGGACGCCGTCTACGGAAAGCTGCCTGCAGGTATCGTCAATTGGCCTGTGGCTCCTGTTTCCTGGCGTGAATAATCCAAGAAGTTCAGACCCCTGCTGCCAGCGCACCATGTCTCAACATATTTAACTGACCAGAAATTCTTAGAAGAGCTCTACGAAATAAACCTGAGTGAACACATTACTAAAGACGAGTTCGATAGCGAGGTTAAAATGAAATTTAAAACAGGACCAAAGGGCAAAGGGGCAGTAAACAATATTTTAGAACTGTCGCCAAGAATACGGTTACTGCTGCTTCAAAATGAAAGGGTTTTCATTCAGTTTGAATCTTTCCTCATGAATGACTTTGTTGCTGTACAAAAATATTTGAACTGTTGGATGACTGCTCGGTCACCGATCGAAGCGTTGCGACAAGCACCCAGTATGCGGGAGATGTGCAAAACCGGGACACAGAGTGTCAGAATGCAGGCAGGAGAATCCTGTAAGCTGTATACCTATCAAACCCAGAAATGGAACATGCGATAAGGCAGGGGCGGGACTGTCCAACATATAAACAGCCGAACGAATGACAAATAGAGCACACCGAGTACGATGTTCTGGACAACGTCCATTAATGAGGAGTGCCACCATAACTGTTAGCAACCCACCCCTCTAACACACGCAGGGACACACGTAACTAGTAACATAAACAGGCAAAGGTACACATCGCCGTCAACTAGAATGAGAGGCTGGCGGCGAGCCGTTGCCTTGCGGCAAAACATGGGTTTTCTTCAAGCCCCAAATGCCAATACTAATAATGATGTAGAACCTCATTTCTGGGAGAGAA
This sequence comes from Schistocerca serialis cubense, assembly GCF_023864345.2. Taxonomy (NCBI): domain Eukaryota; kingdom Metazoa; phylum Arthropoda; class Insecta; order Orthoptera; family Acrididae; genus Schistocerca; species Schistocerca serialis. Next base: position 61,722,948 of record NC_064638.1, on the reverse strand, counting down.
TACAATTTAGGTACTTCAGCACTACCGACTATATAGGAGATATGTGCATGTAGGGTGCAATTGAATATGAAGTTGCCAGGCACCTGAAACATCACATGTTTGATTGGGCCGTCTTCCAGGCCGGCCTCCTTTTGCGAGTTGACGAACTGGAAGATGAAATGCACACGAGATAGTTCAGAGTAATGTATCGACGTCCTTGAATATCCTTAGGATGAAGATGTCACGGAGTTCACAATAAATCTAACACAGGAAAACACACAAAGACAACCGTACACTACCCGCACAACAAGGAGAGTGCAATACAACCAAATGTAAACCCTATATTACACTTGTTCGTTTTGCCTATGGGGGTAGCTCACACACTCACAACGAAAAATAAAATAGTGAGGTAGCTGAACAGAAAGACACATCCTTCACCATCACAACACGAGACACAACCACCCCATAAATGGACATACAAGGGTCAGCTTTCACAAACAAGTCCCCGGAAGAGATCAAACACAACCAGTCATTATCGGGAAAAATGCTCAGGAAAAAGACATCAAATTTCACACTACTAGAAACCATAAAGCAGGAAGAACATACTGCACTGTAAAATTACTCAAAACCGCAGCAACAAACAAACAGTCAAGAACACCAACCAGACACAACCACGAACCCCAAGCTGAATAGCGTTTACCACATAAACTACGAAAACTTAGAATCTAACCTACGGCTTAGCATACTAGAAAACAAGGATACATCTCAAACAGCTCTTCGCTATGTAATACGAATCAAGCATGAAAACAGGGATACAATCTGCTTCCCAACTACAAGACAAACTAACAGGATGATCCTAAGAGTTGAAAATCTGCCAATGAACCCAAAGAACTACGTAAGTTTTTATGGGAGGCATCTGCGCGAAGAGGAGAGGACCTAAACGGAGGGAAAGTATACAAGGACTTCGTGAGAGCACGTGGACGTGTCTTTCTGGATTTTAAAGAAACCACATCTAAGTGTTTTTCCTTGACTAGACACCCCTTATGAAGGTAATACAACTAAACTGCCAGGGCAGTACCCTAGTAAACATGTAACTAGGTAGGCTCTTGGAAGAAACAAAAGCAGACATCGCCTGGGTTGAGGAACCCTTTCTGCGAGGCGGGAATATTTCAGGGTTCGCCTTACATTACAGCACAATAGTAGGTACACCGAACGCGAAAGCCACGATAGTAGTAGTTAATAAAAACCTCATAGTAACACAGATCACCCGCTTTTGCTCTGAACCCATCGCCACAGCAGAAATGACAGACAGATAGGATGTATGCCTCATGTCGTCCATTTACGCTCAGTACTCGTATGATATAGAATCTTTATTAGACAAAATAAAAGACATTGCACGGCACTCAGAAAGAAAAAGGCTGCTCATTCTAACCGATATCCCCCTTATGGAACTCAGAACTGATAACGGAGGATAAATAGTGGTTGACGTGGTAAATGAATGCAACCCCTTCATACTGAGTAGGGAGGGTCAGCCGCCTACCTAATGCGGAGACGCCAGTGGTGTAAGTAACGTAGACCTTTCTCTATGGGAAGCAAAATCTCTTCCACTAGTCATGGAGGGTATGGGTTAGGTCCACACACAGCGACCACAACGCAATCACCGTAAGCACAGATATGTCATTATACATAACATGGACCACGAACGGCAGCATTTACTTATAGGAATAGCCGACTGGCAAAAAGTTAGAGATATTGTTGAGGCGTCGTCACTACACACAGCTCAAGGCAGTATAGATTACAAAACACATATACTGACAGAGGGCCAACAAAGAGCAAAGGAAGCAGCTATACCACGGGAAAAAAATGTGTGGGGACAGAAACAACCGTAGTCGACAGAACTGGCAAGATTAAGGAAGGATTCACGGGACAAAAGAAAGTACTACCAACAATCAAAGACAGCTCCTGAAAGACAGATAAGACTTGACCTGTATTGTGACGCTAAACAGAAATACCAGAAACAACTAAAACAACAAGGCAAGACTACGGGACTAATTTCGTCAAAACCCACCAACAGAACGACATTTGGGGACAACCTTTCAAGATAGAAACAGAACGAGTTAAGACACTGACAGTTCTGTCAACACTAAAACAAGCTGACGTCACAATGATCAGAGGATGGAGAAGCACAGCAGAATATCTTCTGAACAGGCTACTCCCACATGTCGACCCCACACAAGATGAGCGACACCACGCTGTCCTAAGAGAGAGCATGAAGCAAGCAGGCTTAAAAAACCGAAAAGCAACCGGCCAAGACAAAATACTTTCAGAAACATTAACAGAAACGGTAACACAAATCACACCTTTTCTTACTAACGAGGTACTACTAACAGGCAGAATTCCCAACTTTTGGGAAACTGCTAATGTAATAATAATCGGGAAATCACAAAACAAAGAGCAAAACACTCCAAAAAGTACCGACCGATCTGCCTCTTAAACACTCTCCAAGGAACCGGGAGGACTCCTGTCTGACCGCTTCCAACTGCACAGAAACCTCCTCGGGCTAACGCCCCATCAATTCGGCTTCAGGGAAACTAGATCAATAGAAGACGCCGTCTACCGATCACTGAGAGTTACAAATAGCATCAGTGACAAATACGTGGCCGCCATAAAAATCGACATAGCCGGGGCTTTGACAACCTGTGGTGGCCGTCCCTCTTCGCCAGGTTAAGGGAAATGTGGCTACCAGCTTCCCTCGTCAATAGCCTCCTCGACTACTGCAGAGGCAGAGTGGCGGAGTGGAGGGCTGGTACACACAAAGTTGTCAAGAGAATAAGGAAGGTATGTCCACAGGGCTCGATATGTGGACCAATATTCTAGGATATTGTAATCGAGCTCTTGCTGAACATGCTGGATGGTGACGATAGGGTAAGAGGTGTTGTGGCACATGCAGATGACCTGCTCGTAGTGGTGTCAGCCAAGTCGAGAGTAGCAATAGAGACAACAGCCACGCAACTGCTTCAGAAAATTAACACTTGGTGCAAAGAAAATAAATTAAAAGTCACTCCCATAAAAACTGTATATTTATTGCTCAGAGGGACATTACACAGGAATCCAATTCTAAAATTAGGCAATACAAGCATAAAGAGGAAGCAAGCCACACGTTATCTAGGGCTGCCAATTAGCTAAAAACAGAGTTTCAACTATCATATCAAAGTTACAATTGACAAAGCCTCCAAAATCATCCACAAACTAGCAAGACTCACCACAACTCAGTACACATTACCCGTTAAGCCGGTAAGGACCTACCACATTGCGATATTTGACTCCATCGCACGCTTTGCCGCAAGTGTGTGGGCTCACAGACTGAACATCGACTAACGAGACAATTGCAAGACAAGAGTAGTAGGGCAACAAGGAGTCACCCCACTCTGCATTGTTACCAGATGTGTTCAAGATGGCGGGTCCAAGGTAGATATGGCAGATATGGCAACGTCGCGATGATGTCACTGCGGGAAGTTCAAATTTTGGTGTGAAAATAGGTCAGTTGGGCTATCTCCCCAAATATATGGGGAGACACAGACACTGTGTCACGGACGTGTTAGGGCTTCCCTGTGAAGGTTCTGCATCGTAGTGGAAACAACAGGCACGCTAGCTGCGGGAAACTCACGATGACCTTTTCCTTTGACAGCAGGGGCCCGCTGCTCACTGAGTTTCTGGAACACGACGCCACAATTAATGCCCATGGATGTGTAGATGTTTTGAAGAAATTAAAGCGTTCCATCAAGTCCAAAAGCCGAGGAATGTTGACACATGACGTAATTCTGTTACAGAATAATGGCCGACCACAGGTCACCAATGTTGTTTCGATTACCCTTCAGAAGTGTAACTCATCCTTGGGTGGGTGACTGTGAAACAGCCACCCTAATGCCTGATCTGGCACCCTATGGTTACAACCTCTTCAGTAAACTGCTAAACAGTGGGTCAAAGATGCTGGTCCTGTCTTCAGTCTTGCAGTTACACAGGCCTTAGTTTCACAGTGGTATAAGGTGACTGAAACGGACGGAGATTATGTCACAAAATTACATTTTGTCTGTAAAGAGTGTGTCATGACATGTAAAAGATTTAAAAGTATGGAAAGTAAAATGCAGGACCAAAAAATACATTATGCAACCCTTTCGGAGTGATCCTCGTAAAAATACGGCCACCCAAGGCTACACAGCAAAGCAAGCATGAGATATTTACACAACAATTTTGTACGAGAGGGTTGCCGACGGGCAGTTCGTAGAAGCGCACTCGCTGCACAATTGTTTCTACGCATGCACCTAACGTAACAAGCGAATCCGCATGGAGGTGTGCGGCCGGCTTGTCCGACGCTCGCGGGTCAGCGTGCCGATAAATCCCGCTATCTCGTCGACAGTCGCCATCCGTCGTTAAGCGAACGTCATTTCCGTTAAACGCGATCAGCCATCAGTAACAGTCATCTGCAGCGAGCGCACGCTGGCGGCGACACGGAACGGCAGCCGCTGCAAAACTGCTGCCCGGAATGAGTCCAGCACTGGATGTGTATAACTCGTCATGTTTCCGGTCTTGTACATAGATAACCGCTGAACTACGCCCCAAACACGCTGACGAAAATGGAAGGTCTAGCTCCATTAAGCAACAGTCAATATGAGTCACACTTTGTGGGGATGTTCGTCACATAACGGTCATTGAATGATTAAAATTTCACTCCGTTTGGAGGTGATGTCCGTCATCAGCAATGGTATTATGTGTGGCCATAACAGGTAGAAGAAGACTGAGAAGTGTTGTTAGGCTGTTTCTTTAATGGATATGTTGTACTTTCCATGTGTTTTGCTAATACATAGCAATTATTCGTTCGTCTTCCGCACAACATTTGCTACTTGATCGTTCCAAGTTAAGTTGTTCGTAGCTATAGTCCTAGGTATTTAGTTGCACTGACAGTTCCTAGGTTTGTGTGGTTTATCAAGTAACCGAAATTTAACGAACTCTTTTTAGTACGCATGTGGATGACCTCACACTTTTTATCATTCAGATGAAATTGCTAACTTTAGCATAATACAGATACCCTGTCTGAATAGTTTTGCAATTAGATTTGAATTTGTGGTGACTTTACTAGACGGTTATCTTCATCTTCTGTTTTAGTTGATGAATTTCCTAATTACTTCGAACTATCACCTCTCCAGCTACAAGTGCTACTTGTATTCGTTATTTGTAGGATAGAAATGTGAAATCAGTAACATAATTATACTGGTAATTTGTTTTGTTTGTGATATTACATTCGACTATCTCATTTACAAACAAACCTGGCATATACCCTGGTCTAATTGCAGCCCCACCCCAACCTGCACGATATCGGCTATCGTTGTGTAGTCACAACCCATCACAAGCACAGTTCTCGCAGTACGTGACAGAAAGATCTACTTCTTCAGCCCACGCTCCCAGTCCAGCTGTGCGCCTCTGAGAGGAATACAACTTGTACACGATCTTTTCCTACATCTCATTCCCTTTCCATTGGAATATCTTAGCCCGAGCTTGTCATTGATCTCCAGTCGAGCTACAGCAGCTTCAGTGTCAGTAACATCATCAGCATTACGCCTCTAAATTACCATCACCATCACATTCATAGATCGTCACACCAACGTATCTAGTTCCAGTTCATCAAACTTGCACTTTTTATCATCCTTTTTCTTTAAGATTGTTGTTGTCATTACCTATACGAATGAAGAACAGATACATCAGTGCAGCCAGCTCGCCCCAAATTGGAAGGAAATTGTGAAAATGAAAAAATGGGTATTTGTGATTTTTAATTGTTCTCATTGAGAATACCCAAACTTAAAATGCAAATAAAAAATTTCTGCGGTAAGTGATAGCATAACCGTATTAAATAATTACATAATGGCAATTCACATCAAGCCATCAGCAACGATATGAGGTGAACTTATCATGCACTGTCTGCTTCGTATTTCGTTCACTGCGCTTCTTTCTCTAAGAATTATGATGTACTTACAAACTGGGAGAATATCAGTTTGTAACATAGTCAACAGTAACTCTGCAGGCATTCAGTGGCGGCTAGCGTGTAGACACTGTGGAAATGTAGCACCTGCTATTTCCTTCCACTTCATATTATCAATAGTGTCTAATAGAATGAATTCTTTATTTATAATTGTACAATGTACACAGATAGCAAAAATCGCAACAGCAAGATGGAGTTGTCCGATGTAAACGAAAGTTGGTAGGCGTGTTCGTGCATCTGGAAGATTGTGTCCGTTCTGATGTCGCGGCGGTCGCAGAAGAGTGTCGCTAGTAGCGCCTCTGTGAGGATGCAAATCAGGTTTGCTTAAAATACACGCTGTAACGGCGGTGAGCGATGACTATCTCTCAGACTGGACGTGGTGAGCTCATGTTTGTCAAGAATACCTTTAAGGCGACAAAGGCACCGAGTTTGAACGAGGTCCTGTAATACGGCCACGAGAAGCACGATGTTCCTCCTACAATACTGCACAAGGACTGCAGTGGCAGTGGCAGTACTGAGACGGGAGGCCGTCGTTTCCGGCGTATCGTTCTGGATCGTTGTACTGCGTTTGCAGCAGCAGTCTGAGCAGCAGTTGGGTCCACAGCGACACAGCCAACTGTAACGAGTCAGTTACATCGAGGACAGGTCCGAGCCAGACGCCCTGCAACGCCCTTCCTGCTGACCCCAAACCACCGCAATTTCCGACTTGTGGTCTCAAGCGAGAGCTCACTGGAGTGCAGCTGGAGGTCTGTTCTGATTTCTGATGAAAGCTGGTTCTGTCTCGGAACCACTGTCGGCCAACTATAGGTTAGAGGGAAGCCAGTTGTTGGCCTGTAGCCAACGTGTTTGCGTGCTAGACACACTGGACCTACACCTGGAGCTGTGGTCTGGGGTGTGGTTTCGTGTGACAGCAGGAGCACTCTTGTGGTTATCCCATTCACCCTGACTGCAAATTCATATGTCAGTATTGTGACAACGAGTCGCTGTTGTACTGCCATTCATGTACAGCATTCCAGTGGTGGCTTCCAACAGGATAACGCTAGCCCACAACCGCCGCTGTAACCCAACATGCTCTACAGAGTCTCGACACGTTGCTTTGACCTTCTCGATCACCAGATCTGTCTCCAATCCAGCACACGTGGGACATCATCGGACGACAACTCCAGCGTCATCCACAAACAGTATTAACCGCTCCTGTGCTGACTGACCGAGAGCAACAGGCATGGAACTCCAACCCACAAACTGATATCCGGCACCTGCACAACACAGTGCATGCACGTCTGCACGCTTGTATTCAACATTGTGGTGGTTACACCGTTTATTAATAAACCAACATTTCAAAATTACATTAACCTGTGATCTTGCAATGTTGATCACTTAAATATCTTCACTAGACAAAAACATTCCCGAAATTTCATTTCTCCACACTAATTACTTTTTGGTGTTGCGATATTTTCTCCTTCAGAGTGTAATTATTATGCTTAGTGTCAGAAGACATCCATCAATTTATGAAAAAGATACAAAAAAAATTCGCGTGGAATTCCGCTCCGCACTTCCGGCAGCGTGGTTTTCGATTGCTGAGCGCATGCGGCCCCAGGAAGCTGTCACAGTGGGTGCCGCGAGGGAGAGGGAGACACAACACTATCGCTTCTGCAGCGCCGAACCTGGCGAGATGACTGCTGCTAGGAGACGGACGGTCTTCATTTTTAATCCAGCTGTGTTGTGCTTAAAAACGGTGTTTCATTTTATTGAATGTGATAAATTGTAGAATGAGAATAAAACTCTGTTTCCAGCTGTTCTTTCCGATTACTTTTCTTTCAATTCTTTTGTAAAAAATAAAACTTTAACCATGGCCCTATATCCCCAAGAAATAAAGTCTGTGACTATAAACCACAGGGTTCATCAAAATTTGTAACCTTTAAAAAGTCATTCAGTCAATAACAAATTCAGATCAAACCACTGCAGAGGCAACAGTAATTTAAAATACCTGAATGATGTTAATTTCAAGTCTTGGTTATTCTAATGAAATTATACCTCATGCTGAAATAATTTGCAACCAAATGCACTCTCAACAAATTAGTGTATTTAAAGGTAAAGCACATACAACAAATTTCATAAGTGTTTGTTTTTAGGATTTGCCAACTGCCTTGCCACAGTGGTAACGCCGGTTCCTGTCACATCACCGAAGTTACGCGCTGTCGGGCTGGGCTAGCACTTGGATGGGTGACCATCCGGTCTGCCTGACGCTGTTGGCAAGCGGGGTGCACTCAGCCCTGAGGACCTACTTGATTGAGAAGTAGCGGCTCCCGTCTCGTAAAGTCACATACGTTCGGGAGAGCGGTGTGCTGACCCAGTACCCCTCCATATTTGGATCCAGTGACGCCTGTGGGCTGAGGATGACACGGCGACTAGTCGGGACGGTTGGACATCCATGGCCTGCTCGGGCGGAGTTTAGTTTAGTTTCATTTGAGGATTAATAAAGTCGAAGTTCTGTGAGAATCCTTCAAATACACCAATGCCAAAAACAAGGGAAGCGTGTGATAATGAAGAAACACTCTTCCAATAAGCACACAGTAGCTGCTAAATTGTTCAACGCGGAGTGCATCAGATTCAAGAGTGAACAACGTACAGAAGACGTAGCACTGACCACTGCAGCTTAACTCTAGAATGACAAAAAAATCTTGAAATTGAGCAAAAAGTATTCTATTATGGGTCTGATATTCACAAATATTGCAGATTAACTGAACTGCTGATATTTACCTCGAAAAACAATGTGGCACATGTTGTTTGTGAAATTACGAAACTTATACAAAGTGTTGTTAACAGTTCCCATGACAACATGAAAGGCAGAATGCTGATTTTCAACGCTGGAAAAATAGTAAGTTTACGAAAAATGGCTATGAATTCGAAAAGACTAAATGCGCTTAAAGCGCTTTCAATGGAGAAAAATGTTGTCAGCTGTCATCAACCAGAGAATAAGGAACAAATTTTTGATATTTTCGCACAAATTAGAAAAAGAAGAAAGAGTTTAATTTTTAAATGCTTAGATGAGACTAGAACTGTAGCGATTTTGGTTCAAGTGAGTAAAAATGTTTGATTTTGTTCTTTTAGGATTCTATCAAGTTTCTGAAAATTCTGTTTTTATACACGTTCGTTTCTGTTTACATCATATCTAACTGAGGTAAAAATTTTCTGGAGCAGCTCCCTCACTATTTTTAGCTACGTACTGCCAGTGCAGACATAGTTCAGCAAACCTGCTCTGCTGTACTCATGTCAGGTGTCCGGTCTTGTCCCTACATACACTGAACTCTGGGCACTGTAACGGATCGGGCGTGTCAGGTTCAGCGATGCAGGGTCACTGAATTGCCTACTGCAGCTGCAAAGTGGTATAAATAACAGTAGATGGTGTCACGTCTACTGTAGTGGTTACTGTAGCTGGCATAGAAGTGAGCGACAGTACTGGTCGTTCGGTTATCCATTCCTTGGCGTCAGACTTCTGAAAGCAAATCAACATCGACTATGGGCTGCGTGCAGATCACGTGGAGGAAAAGCGAGTCTAGACGGGCCATTTATAGTAAAATGTTAGTCAACCGAAACCTCTACAAACTACCGAAAAATTTCAAATAATAAGGAAGAAATGAACATGTACTGGACGGAGATTCGAGGTGAGGGTGTGCTGGGCCGCCGCGGTTAGCGGGGACAGGTGAACGCTGACATGGAGTTGTCTTCCCAGTCACAGACTCGCCTGTCTAAGCTACAATGCCTAAAATAGTGCATTGGAATGGCTGTTTCTTTCCATTTTGTGCTATGGCGACTAAATGGAGCATGTTGTGATTACTTTCGCTGACCAGCTAGCTACTACTCATGAAGCTGAGAAAGGAATTTTACTGAAAACGTTGCAGCTAACTACAGAGTTGGTGCTTCTGTCGATTCGGAATGGGTCAAGTCGTGATCTAAACTTGTAGAGTAATCTGTGGAAAATCCAATAGGAAAAACAGTGGATACTTCCGAGAAAAGGAGATGCCTTTTCCTGCATGAAACTGCAAAAAGAAGCTAAAATATTGACTGTTGCTAGGCGAGGAAAGAAAAGATTTTTCTTCAAGCAGTGGGTGGTTAATCGGGTTTAGAAACAGATATGACATTCTGCAGTGGAATGTGTGTGGACTAAAGTTATTTGCAGAACCGGACGCGATATGTTTTCAAAACAGAATTTGGAGATGACGCCCAAGGCTACGCTAAGCATCCATTTTAGATTTTACAATGGCCTGAAACGGGAGTTCATTTCAAGATGTTGTCTCCAAAACCTTTCAGCTCCCTCAAATGAAACGTCTGCTTCAGGATACAAAATGAAAAAAGAAACGCTTCCGGTACACGTAGACAGCCCCTAATGTGTTTCGGGAAGGTATACTCGATCAACGGTATTTTTGGATAACTTGTGAACTCATTGCCAGATGGTTTAGTGATCAGTTCGTAGCGAAAGTTGAAAAGTTAGAACTAAAAAGGTCTGCTTAACAAAGATATCGCATGAATTCTCAGTGCACCTACATGTCCTTACGAGTTAAAAAATTGCGATATTGTTGTGCATTTTCTTCCCGCAAGTGTTACGTCTGTATCTGTCGCTGGCTCAACACATAACAGCATTTAAATGGCGCTACCTGGAGCTGTTTGTGAGAACGGTCCTGCAAAATAGTGACATGCAAAACAAAAATGCGAATGATGCGATGGGGGAAGTAAATATGAGATACATAATTTATTGGTGAATGCAGGCCTACTAATGTCAAAGCAGAAATTCTTCATAGGTGCTGTAGATAGTTGTATGATTGGCATGGAGAAAATGATTCGTAAACTTTTGAGAACTTGACAGATATTGTACGGAGAATTCGCGGGTAAGGAGACATGGATACTTGCGATGTAGATGAATAGGTAGTGGCGGACGATTCACAAGAAATAGCGGACGAAGGAATTGTGGAAACAGTGCTCCAGTGAAACAACTGACACGATCGAAGAGGCGAAGTAGATAATGTGAAAGACAGAATGACAGCGGCGATGGTTTTCGAGTACTGGTGGTAGGTCTGTGTTAATAATTCATCTTTCAAAAACATACTTGGTATAGTATAACATATAAATCACGGTATATGTTTCGTTTTTATAGCAGGTTTCTCCAAGATTTGTTGAACAATGCATTGTGTCAACGCCGGCTGTTGTCCTTCTAATGAAACGATGGTGGGACATCGCTGCTCGAAAACGTGGCAGAGACACAAGAAACGAACAAAAATTACCGACTTTTTTGAATGAGTCATTCGCATGCAAGAAACTACTGTATTACGTACGGCGCATTGTATACGAATGCAATGTAATCCTAAAAAGGTAATTGTTACTTTCATAAAGAACATAAGTATAGCTTACAAAGAGATTTTTGAATTCGTTTGATCTTCAAAACTTTTTAAAAGTACTTACTTTAATTACAATACAAAGTATTGCAGTACATCTTAGAGGTTCATGGGCTAACCAAAGAAACTGTTAGCCAAAACGTCTTCCTCTCCTTTAATTAGGTTGTACTGTATAATACCAATCGACAAACACGGGGCACGGTAAACCGGCCCCAGTTGCAAGTATCCTATTTAACGGATTCCACGGCCAACAAAAATTTGATTTTCAATGTTTCATACAATTATTGACGGAAATTAAAAGTTTTAAATGTTGTCACAATTTGTCGTTAAGATGTATAATCTTATGTTGCAGGTCAAACACAGTAAGACAAGTACACTCATGCTCATAAATTAAGGATAATTGCAGAATGTGGTGCAACACAACGTTGCACTCCAAAAACTTGGCGCTAATAGCATAGGGATATAGGCAACACATTCGACACAGATTTTTAAGTCTACAATATTGGTGATAAGTTGAGAAAACCGTCCTGGAACACATGTGCTACAAAGCGCGACTGTTTCCTGCGCATATACCCCGACATCTGTATGGGATATGATCACCATGCAGACGTACACAGGCCGCACAACTGGTTGCCATACTTTCGATCAGGTGATCGAGGAGCTGCTGGATTATAGCCTCCAATTCTTGCACCAGTGCCTGTCGCAGCTCCTCAAGTGTCGTAGGGGTTTGAAGACGTGCAGCGATACATCGACCGGGAGTATCCTAGACGTACTCGATGGGGTTTAGGTCCGGAGAACACGCTGACCAGCCGCGCTGGATTAGCCGAGCGGTCTCAGGCACTGCAGTAATGCACTGTGCGGCTGGACCCGGCAGAGGTTCGAGTCCTCCCTGGGGCATGGGTGTGTGTGTTTGTGTTTAGGATAATTTAGGCTAAGTAGTGTGTAAGATTAGGGATTGATGACCTTAGCAGTTAAGTCCCATAAGCCTTCACATACATTTGAACTTTTTTGAACAGGCAGGCCACTCCATTTGTCTGATACCTTTTGTTTCAAGGTACTCCTCCACGATGGCAGATGGGTGGGGTCGTGCGTTATCATCCATCAGGAGGAAGGTGGGACCCACTGTATCCCTGAAAAGGCAGACATACTGGTGCAAAATGACGTCCAGATACACCTGACCTGCTACAGTTCCTCTGTCAAAGACATGCAGGGGTGTACGTGCACCAATCGTAATCCCACCCCACACCATCAAACCAGCACCTCCATACAGGTCCCTTTCAAGGACATTGAGGCGTTGGCATCTGGTTCCTGGTTCACGCCAGATGAAAACCTGGCGAGAATCACTTTTCAGACTACATCTGGACTCGTCCATGAACATAACCTGGGACCACTGTTCCAGTGACCATGTCACTGTGTTCTTGACACCAGGCTTTACGGGCTCTCCTGAGACCAGGGGTCAGTGGAATGCACCTTGTAGGTCTCCAGGTATCTGTTCAGTCGTCTGTAGACAGTGTGTCTGGAGACAACTGTTCCAGTGCCTGCAGTAAGGTCCCTAGCAAGGCTACCTGCAGTACCCGGTCACCATCTGCGGGCACTGGTGGTGATATATCGGTCTTTTTGTGGTGTAGTAGACTGTGGACATCTCGTACTGTAGCGCCTGGAAACGTTTCCTGTCTGCTGGAATCGTTGCCATAATCTGTAGATCACACTTTGTGGCACACAGAGGGCCCGTGCTATGACCTGCTGTGTTTGACCAGCCTCCAGTCGCCCTAGTATTCTACCCCTCATAACGTCATCAGTATGTGTCTTTTGAGCCATTTTCAACTCACAGTCACCATGAGCATGTCTGAAAACTTCTGCACACTTACTCGCTGCACCGTACTCTGACATGCAGCAGCACACCTCAGTGTGTGTGGACTGCTGCCAGCGCCACTGTGCGACTGTGCGACGACCTGTAGGGAATCAGTCTACCCATGCCATACAGAATTCATATGCTTTCTATTGTGTGCCAGCCAAGTCGGATGTAACTAGCTTCGATGTTAAAAATGTTGTTCAATACCTTAAAGCAAAGCAAATAATCTGAAAAGTTAATAGCATGTCAGAAGTGATGCTAAAATGATAATGTGTTAAGTTTCAGTTTAGTAACTTTAACAGATTTCAAAATTTGGATGTTTTACCTACAAAACATCAGTGCAACAGGAGGGAGCTAGAAACTTCGAAATTTATATTGGGATTCCTTTTTCATTGTAATTTAATGGAAACACAATGCTGGTTCTCACAAAATAATATTTTGGTTGAAATTCCTGATTTTCTGTTTTTGTGTCCTAAAAGTACGGAAGCAAGATAGATTAAGTAAGTTCAAAATGGTTCAAATGGTTCTGAGCACTATGGGACTTAACATCTATGGTCATCAGTCCCCTAGAACTTAGAACTACTTAAACCTAACCAACCTAAGGACATCACACACATCCATGCTCGAGGCAGGATTCGAACCTGCGACCGTAGCAGTCGCGCGGCTCCGGACTGAGCGCCTAGAACCGCTAGACCACCGCAACCGGCGATGAAGTAAGTGATTAGACAAAGCTAGGATGTTTAGATTTAGGTTGAATGTAAATACGCTATAATAAACAACAAGTTTCCAAAAGGTAGCTATAAAATTATAGCTGTAGCGTCTCTCCAAAGAGCAAGTTGAAAGCTCATCTATTGCATGCAGAACAACTAAAATAGTTCTCTCGCCAAAAGTATTTAACCTTGCCACATCAGAATTTTATTATAGATACGTACCTGTGTGCTGATTGCACAATTAAATTGAGAGCTTCATCGGCCTTCAGCGAATGAGGCAATTGACTATTTAGTAACTTGAAGTGGTGCTCTACTAGCACCAGCGGCTAGTCAGGAAGGCAAATTTTGTCGGCTACGCCTTCGGCGGTCCGCACCGTGGCTGTATAAATAAGAGCTTGCGAGCTAGAGTCAGGCCCCAGATCTCTTCTAGATTCGTACCAACGCGCACTCCATGTTCGAAGCCACGTCGCGTCTGTGCAGTTGCAAGGAACAGCCTTGGATGCTGTATTACGAAACTCGGTATGCACGTAACAATTAGTTCGCATTGTGGTAAAGTGTTAATTGTGGATCGACCTCAGTGATTTATTCTCAGTTTGCGTATGTTGTTTTTTCATGTGTCGCTGCAGGACATACCTTGTACCACTACTAGCATAGCGTTTGATGAGTATTAACATCAAATTTTGGTGGGCATTCACTTTGAACATTTACATTGGTAACGATTATTGAACAGTTTCATTATATAGGAATAATAGGATCCGCGCAATAGACTTTGAACAGCTCTGACACTATAAGAGCTGACAGTAGCATTGCTTGGGTAAACTTTTGTCTGGAACTTTATGCTTTATCGTTTACAGAATATAGTGAAAAATCTTATAGTAAACTGCATTTTCTATGAATCCCAGACATCATTCTCAATCCTCAGCGTAATGCGCTTCAGTGATCAAATAACTCTATCTCTCCAACAGAGTGGGCACAGTGAAATTTAATTATAGGCATCACGTTTTTGCTAATCAATTTTCTGGTTGCCAACATTGTAGTTAGAGAGCCTATGTTGTGAACGGCAACGACTGAGAAATTTCCACCCACCGCCCCGCAGACCGCAGGTCAAATACACCGCATGGTCATTCTGCGAGGTGATTTAAACCCGCAAACTGCCTACCAGAATGTTGTTTCACCATGTATCAGCATTATCCTTAATTTATGAACATAAGTGTATTACGGTTAGAAACCGTGTATTCGTGTTGGGATGGCATAACAGATTGCGAGCAAATACCAAGAATAGATTCATTCAGTATATGAACATGAACGCACTTGGTACGTTACAATACAATTACCACAGCACATCAAACATTTACAAAATTCTTTTTGGCTGAGCCCACCACAAATAACGGTAGGAGAAAACTTTATCACTTACTGCATTTTTGCTGTTCATGTAATAAGACTGACGCATCAGGCATGACGTTTTAGTTCATTACGTATTTACCACAAACTCTATTCACAGACAGTATCCACATATACGACTGAATGTAGCTCCATAATTATATCACTGTACGGTGCACAGCTCATGAGAAATAAAGCGAGAAACACTGAGATGTGAGAGAAACTGGTTGATCCTTCAAATGGAGCGCAAATTGCCCAGACTATACTCATGCAGTGTCCTAATTGCATTCTTTTGGGATACGAGAATCTCCTTTCCGATGCACTATTCCTCCTTTACTGCATCCCTCGCTCTCTCTCATTGACGAATTAACACAGAATGTGCGTCGCTATGAAATACAGGGTGATTCAAAAAGAATACCACAACTTTAGGAATTTAAAACTCTGCAACGACAAAAGGCAGAGCTAAGCACTATCTGTCGGCGAATTAAGGGATCTATAAAGTTTCATTTAGTTGTACATTTGTTCGCTTGAGGCGCTGTTGACTAGGCGTCAGCATCACTTGATGCTAAGATGGCGACCGCTCAACAGAAAGCTTTTTGTGTTATTGAGTACGGCAGAAGTGAATCGACGACAGTTGTTTAGCGTGCATTTCGGACGAAGTATGGTGTTAAACCTCCTGATAGGTGGTGTATTAAACGTTGGTATAAACAGTTTACAGAGAATGGGTGTATGTGCAAAGGGAAAAGTTCTGGACCGCCGAGAACGAGTGATGAAAATGTAGCACGCATCCAGCAAGCATTTGTTCGCAGCCCAGGAAAATCGACTCGCAGAGCTAGCAGAGAGCTGCAAATTCCACAATCAACTGTATGGAGAGTCCTACGAAAAAGGTTAGTTATGAAACCTGAACGTCAACTACCCGAGGCGATGGATCGGCCGCCAGGCAGCCCGTGACAGAGCACTTCATCACTGGCCTCCAAGAAGCCCTGATCTTACCCCCTGCGATTCTTTCTTATTGGGGTATGTTAAGGATATGGTGTTTCGGCCACCTCTCCCAGCCACCATTGACGATTTGAAACGCGAAATAACAGCAGCTATCCAAACTGTTACGCTTGATATGCTACAGAGAGTGTGGAACGAGTTGGAGTATCGGGTTGATATTGCTCGTGTGTCTGGAGGGGGCCATATTGAACATCTCTGAACTTGTTTTTGAGTGAAAAAAAACCTTTTTAAATACTCTTTGTAATGATGTATAACAGAAGGTTATATTATGTTTCTTTCATTAAATACACATTTTTAAAGTTGTGGTATTCTTTTTGAATGACCCTGTACTATGGGTTCTATGCCATCTCCTTCTAAATCGAGTAATGTTTGTATGGAAACGACAGGATTTTCTTTTGGGATAAGAGTATCTCCTTTCCGATGCACTATTCCTTCTTTACTGCATCCCTCGATCCCTCACATTGACGACTTAACACAGAAATTGCGTCGCTAAGAAATACAAAGAGTTCAATGACATCTCCTTCTAAATCGAGTAACGTTTCTATGGAAACGACAGGATTTTCCTTTGGGATACGAGTATCTCCTTTCCGATGCACTATTCCTTCTTTACTGCATCCCTCGATCCCTCAAATTGACGATTTAACCCAGAAATTGCGTCGCTATGAAATACTATGAGTCAATGACATCTCTTTCTAAATCAGGTAACATTACTATGGAAACGACAGGATTTTCTTTTGGGATACGACTATCCCCTTTCCGATGAACCATTCCCTCTTTTCTGCATCCCTCGCTCCCTCACATTTGCAAATTAACACATAAATTGCGTCGCTATGAAATACTATGTGTTCTATGACATCTCATTCTAAATCGAGTAACATTTCTATGGAAACGACAGGATTTTCTTTTGGGATACAACTAACTCCTATCCGATGCACTATTCGTTCTTTACTGAATCCCTCGCTCCCACACATTGACGAATTAACACAGAAATTGCGTCGCTATGAAATACTATGGGTTCAATGACATCTCCTTCTAAATCGAGTAACGTTGCTATGGAAACGACAGGATTTTCTTTTGGGATATGAGTATCTCCTTTCCGATGCACTATTCCTTCTTTTCGGCATCCCCCGCTCCCTCACAATGACGAATTAACACAGAAATTGGTCGCTATGAAATACAATGGGTTCTATGATTTCTCCTACTAAATCGAGTAACGTTTGTATGGAAACGACAGCATTTTCTTTTGGGATACGAGTATCGCCTTTCCGATGCACTATTCCATCCTTACTGCACGCTAGCACCCTCACATTGACGAATTAACACAGATATTGCGACGCTATGAAGTACTATGAGTTCTAAGACTTCTCCTCTCAAATTGCTCAACGTTTCTATGGAAACGACAGGATTTTCTTTTGGGATACGAGTATCTACTTTCCGATGCACTATTCCTTCTTTACTGCATCCCTCGCTCCCTCACATTGACGAATTAACACAGAAATTGCGACGCTATGAAATACTATGATTTCTATGACTTCTCCTTCTAAATCGAGTAACTTTTCTATGGAAACGACATGATTCTCTTTTGGGATATGTATTTCTCCTCCCCGATGCTCTATTTCTTCTTTACTGCATCCCTCGGTCCCTCACATTGACGAATAAACGCAGAAATTGCGTCGCTATGAAATATATGGGTTCTATGACATCTCCTTCTAAACCGAGTAACGTTTCTATGGAAACTGCAGGATTTTCTTTTGGGATACGTGTATATCCTTTACGATTCACAATTCCTGCTTTACTGCATCCCTCCGACCCTCACATTTACGGATTAACACAGAAATTGCGTCGCTATGAAATACTATGTGTTCTATGACATCTCCTTCTAAATCGAGTAAGGTTTCAATGGAAACGACGAGATTTTCTTTTAGGATACGAGTATCCCCTTTCCGATGCACTATTCCTTCCTTACTGCATCTCTCGCTCCCTCACATTGACGATTTAACACAGAAAATGTGTCGCTATGAAATACTATGGGATCTATGACTTCTCCCCTCAAATTGCGTAACGTTTCTATGGAATCGAGAGGATTTTCTTTTGGGATACGGGTATCTCCTTCCCTTTGCAGTATTCCTTCTTTACTGCATCCCTCGCTCCCTCACATTGACGAATTAATACAGACATTGCGTCGCTATAAAATACTATGGATTCTGTGACATCTCTTTCTAAATCAGGTAACGTTACTATGGAAACGACAGGATTTTCTTTTGGGATACGACTATATCCTTTCCGATGCACCATTCCTTCTTTTCTGTATCCCTCGCTCCCTCACAATTGCGAATTAACCCATAAATTGCGTCGCTATGAAATACAATGGGTTCTATGACATCTCTTTCTAATTGGAGTAACGTTGCTATGGAAACGACTGGATTTTCTTTTGGGATACGAGTATCTCCTTTCCGATTCACAACTCCTTCTTTACTGCATCCCACGCTCCCTCACATTGACGGATTAACACAGATATTACGTCACTATGAAATACAATGAGTTCTATGACATCTTCTATATCGAGTAACGTTTCTATGGAAACCACAGGATTTTCTTTTTGGATACGAGTATCTCCTTTCCGATGCACTACTCCTTCCTTACAGCATCCCCCGTTCCCTCACATTGACAAATTAACACAGAAATTGCGTCGGTATGAAATACTATGGGTTCTATGGCCTCTCCTCTCAAATCGCGTAACATTTCTATGGAAACGACAGGATTTTCTTTTGGGATATGAGTATCTCCTTTCCGATGCCCTATTCCTCCTTTACTGCATCCCTCGCTCCCTCACATTGACGATTTAATTGAGAAATTGCGTCGCTATGAAATACTATGGGTTCTATGACATCTCCTCCCAAATCGACTAACGTTTCTATGGAAACGACAGGATTTTCTTTTGGTAAACGACTATCCCCTTTCCCATGCACTATTCCTACTGTTCTGCATCCCTCGCTCCCTCACATTGACGAATTTACACAGAAATTACGTCACTATGAAATACTATGTGTTATATGACATCTCCTTCTAAATCGAAAAACATTTCTGTGGAAACGACAGGATTTTCATTTTGGTTACGACTATCTCCTTTCCGATGCGCTATTCCTTCATTACTGCATCCCCCGCTCCCTCACATTGCCAAATTAACACAGAAATTGCGTCGGTATGAAATACTATGGGTTCTATGACGTCTCCTCTCAAATCGCGTAACGTTTCAATGGAAACGACAGGATTTTCTTTTGGGATATGAGTATGTCCTTTCCGATGCACTATGCCTCCTTTACTGCATCCCTCGCTCTCTCACATTGACGTATTAACACAGAAATTGCGTCGTAATGAAATACTATGAGTTCAGTGACATCTCCTTCCAAATCGAGTAATGTTTCTATGGAAACGATAGGATTTTCTTTCGGGATACGAGTATCTCCTTTCCGCTGCACTATTCCTTCTTTACTGCATCCCTCGCTCCATCACATTGACGAATTAACAAAGAAATTGCGTCGTTAAGAATTCTATGGGTTCAATGACATCCCCTACTAAATCGAGTAACGGTTCAATGGAAACGACATAATTTTCTTTTGGGATAAGAGTATCTCCTTTCCGATGCACTATTCCTTCTTTATTGCATCCCTCGCATCCCTCGCATTGACGATTTAACATAGAAATTGCGTAGCTATGAATTACTATGTGTTCTATGACATCGCCCTCTAAATCAAGTAACGTTTCTATAAAAACGACAGGATTTTCTTTTGCGATACGAGTATCTACTTTCCGATTCACTATTCTTTCTTTACTGCATAACTCGCTCCCTCGCAATGACGATTTAATAGAGATATTGCGTCGCAATGAAATACTATGGGTTCTATGACAACTCCTTCTAAATCGCGTAACGTTTCTATGGACACGACAGGATTTTCTTTTGGTATACGACTATCCCCTTTCTGATGCACTATTCCTTCTTTACTGTATCCTCCGCTACTTCACAATGACGAATTAACTCAGAAATTGCGACGCTGTGAAATACTATGCGTTCTATGAATTCTCCCTCTAAATCGAGTAAAGTTTCTATGGAAACGCCTATATTTTCTTTTGGGATACGAGTATCTCCTTTCCGATTTACTATTCCTTCTTTACTGCATTCTTCGCTCCCTCACTTTGACGGATTAACACAGATATTGCGTCGCTATGAAATACTATAAGTTCTAAGACCTCTCCTTCTAAATCGAGTAACGTTTCTATGGAAAGGAAAGGATTTTCTTTAGGGATACGAGTATCTCCTTTCCGATGCACTATTCCTTCCTTACTGCATCTCTCTCTATCTCACATTGACGAATTAACACAGAAATTGCGTCGCTATGAAATACTATGGGTTCCATAAATTCTCCTTCTAAATTGAGTAACGTTCCTACGGAAACGACAGTATTTTCTTTTGGGATACGAGTGTCTTTTTTCCGATTCACTATTCCTTCTTTTACTGCATCCCTCGCTCAATCACATTGACGGATTATCACAGATATTGCGTCGCTATGAAATACTATGTGTTCTATGACATTTCCTTCTGAATCGAGTGACGTTTCTATGAAAACGACGAGATTTTCATTTGGTATACGAGTATCCCCTTTCCGATGCACTATTCCTTCTTTACTGCATCGCTCGCTCCCTCACATTGACGAATTAACACAGAAATGGTGTCGCTATGAAATACTATGGGTTCTATGACATCTCCTTCTAAATCGAGTAAGGTTTCTATGGAAACGACAGGATTTTCTTTAGGGATACGAGAATCTCCTTTCCGATCCACTATTCCTTCTTTACTGCATCTCTCGCTCCCGCACATTGACGAATTAACACAGAAATTGCGTCGCTATGAAATACTATGTGTTCTATGACTTCTACTCTCAAATCGCGTATCGTTTCCATGGAAACGACAGGATTTTGTTTTGGGATACGAGTATCTCCCTTCCGATGCACTATTCCTACTTTACTGCATCCCTCGCTCCCTCACATTGACGAATTAACACAGAAATAGCGACGCTATGAAATACTATGAGTCCAATGACATCTCCTTCTAAATCGAGTAATGTTTCTATGGAAACCACAGGATTTTCTTTTTGGATACGAATATCTCCTTTCCGATGGACTACTCCTTCTTTACTGCATCCCCCGCTCCCTCACATTGACAAATTAACACAGAAATTGCGTCGGTATGAAAGACTATGGGGTCTATGACTTCTCCTCTCAAATCGCGTAACGTTTCTATGGAAACGACAGGATTTTCTTTTGGGATATGAGTATCACCTTTCCGATGCATTATTCCTCCTTTACTGCATCCCTCGCTCCCTCACATTGACGATTTAACTGAGAAATTGCGTCGCTATGAAATACTATGGGTTCTATGACATCTCCTTCTAAATCGACTAACGTTTCTATGGAAACGACAGGATTTTCTTGTGGTAAACGACTATCCCCTTTCTCTAGTACCATTCCTACTTTTCTGCATTCCTCGCTCCCTCACATTGACGAATTTACACAGAAATTACGTCACTATGAAATACTATGTTTTATATGACATCTCCTTCTAAATCGAATAACATTTCTATGGAAACGACAAGATTTTCTTTTGGGATACGAGTATCTCCTTTCCGATTCACTATTCTTTCTTTACTGAATAACTCGCTCCCTCGCAATGACGATTTAATAGAGATATTGCGTCGCAATGAAATACTATGGGTTCTATGACAACTCCTTCTAAATCGCGTGACGTTTCTATGAAAACGACAGGATTTTCTTTTGGTATACGACTATCCCCTTTCTGATGCACTATTCCTTCTTTACTGTATCCTCCGCTACCTCACAATGACGAATTAACTCAGAAATTGCGACGCTGTGAAATACTATGCGTTCTATGAATTCTCCCTCTAAATCGAGTAAAGTTTCTATGGAAACGCCTGTATTTTCTTTTGGGATACGAGTATCTCCTTTCCGATTTACTATTCCTTCTTTACTGCATCCTTCGCTCCCTCACATTGACGGATTAACACAGATATTGCGTCGCTATGAAATACTATAAGTTCTAAGACCTCTCCTTCTAAATCGAGTAACGTTTCTATGGGAAGGAAAGGATTTTCTTTAGGGATACGAGTATCTCCTTTCCGATGCACTATTCCTTCATTACTGCATCCCCCGCTCTCTCACATTGCCAAATTAACACAGAAATTGCGTAGGTATGAAATACTATGCGTTCTATGACTTCTCCTCTCAACTGGCGTAACGTTTCAATGGAAACGACAGGATTTTCTTTTGGGCCATGAGTATCTCCTTTCCGATGCACTATTCCTCCTTTACTGCACCCCTCGCTCTCTCACATTGACTTATTAACACAGAAATTGCGTCGCAATGAAATACTATGATTTCAGTGATATCTCCTTCCAAATCGAGTATTGTCTCTATGGAAACGATAGGATTTTCTTTCGGGATACGAGTATCTTCTTTCCGCTGCACTATTCCTTCTTTACTGCATCCCTCGCTCCCTCACATTGACGAATTAACACAGAAATTGCGACGCTATGAAATACTATGAGTCCTATGACATCTCCTTCTAAATCGAGTAATGTTTCTATGGAAACCACAGGATTTTCTTTTTGGATACGAGTATCTCCTTTCCGATGCACTACTCCTTCTTTACTGCATCCCCCGCTCCCTCACATTGACAAATTAACACAGAAATTGCGTCGGTATGAAAGACTATGGCGTCTATGACTTCTCCTCTCAAATCGCGTAACGTTTCTATGGTGACGACTGGATTTTCTTTTGGGATATGAGTATCTCCTTTCCGATGCACTATTCCTCCTTTACTGCATCCCTCGCTCCCTCACATTGACGATTTAACTGAGAAATTGCGTCGCTATGAAATACTATGGGTCCTATGACATCTCCTTCTAAATTGAGTAACGTTTCTATGGAAACGACAGGATTTTCTGTTGGGATATGAGTATCTCATTCCGATTCACTATTCATTCTTTACTGCATAACTCGCTCCCTCGCAATGACGATTTAATAGAGAAATTGCGTCGCAATGGGATTCTATGGGTTCTATGACATCTCCTTCTAAATCGCGTAAAGTTTATATGGAAACGACAGCATTTTCTTTTGGAATACGACTATCCCCTTTCTGATGCACTATTCCTTCTTTATTGCATCCCCCGCTCCCTCACAATGACTGATTAACTCACAAATCGCGACGCTGCGAAGTACTATGCGTTCTATGAATTCTCGTTCTACATCGAGTAACGTTTCTATGGAAACGACTGTATTTTCTTTTGGGATACGAGTATCTCCTTTCCGATTTAC
Source organism: Schistocerca serialis cubense (assembly GCF_023864345.2). Classification (NCBI taxonomy): domain Eukaryota; kingdom Metazoa; phylum Arthropoda; class Insecta; order Orthoptera; family Acrididae; genus Schistocerca; species Schistocerca serialis. The sequence goes on along the minus strand of NC_064638.1, from coordinate 61,699,215 downwards.
CATTCCTTCTTTACTGCATCCCTCGTTCCCTCACATTGACGGATTAACACAGATATTGAGTAGCTATGGAATACTATGTGTTCTATGACATCTTCTTCTAAATCGATTAACATATCTATGGAAACGACGAGATTTTCTTTTGGGATATGAGTATCTCCTTTCCGATGCACTATTCCTTCTTTACTGCATCGCTCGTCCCCTCACTTTGACGAATTAACACAGAAATTGAGTCGCTATGAAATACTATATGTTCTATGACATCTCCTTCTAAATCGAGTAACGTTTCTATGGAAGGGAAAGGATTTTCATTAGGGATACGAGTATCTCCTTTCCGATGCACTATTCCTTCTTTACTGCATCTCTCGCTCCCTCACATTGACGAATTAACACAGACATTGTGTCGCTATGAAATACTATGGCTTCCATAAATTCTCCATCTAAATTGAGTAACGTTACTATGGAAACGACAGTATTTTCTTTTGGGATACGAGTGTCTTTTTTCGATTCACTATTCCTTCTTTTACTGCATCCCTCGCTCCGTCACATTGACGGATTATCACAGATATTGCGTCGCTATGAAATACTATGTTCTCTATGACATTTCCTTCTGAATCGAGAAACGTTTCTATGGAAACGACGAGATTTTCTTTTGGGATACGAGTATCTCCTTTCCGATGCACTATTCCTTCTTTACTGCATCGCTTGCTCCCTCACATTGACGTATTAACACAGACATTGTGTCGCTATGAAATACTATGGGTTCTATGACATCTTCTTCTAAATCGAGTAACGTTTCTATGGAAACGACAGGATTCTCTTTAGCGATACGAGTATCTCCTTTCCGATGCTCTATTTCTTCTTTACTGCATCCATCGTTCCCTCACATTAACGAATTAACACAGATATTGCGTCGCTATGAAATATTGTGAGTTCTTGACTTCTCCTTCTACATCGAGTAACGTTTCTATTGAAACGACAGGATTCTCTTTTGGGATATGAGTACCTCTTTTCCGATGCTCTATTTCTTCTTTACTGCATCCCTCCCTCCCTCACATTAACGAATTTACACAGAAATTGCGTCGCTCTGAAATACTATGAGTTCTATGACTTCTCCTTCCACATCGAGTAACGTTGCTATTGAAACGACAGGATTCTCTTTTGGGATATGAGTACCTCTTTTCCGATGCTCTATTTCTTCTTTACTGCATCCCTCGCTCCCTCACATTGACGAATTAACACAGAACTTGCGTCGCAATGAAATACTATGGGTTCTATGACAATTTCCTTCTAAATCGAGTAATGTTTCTATGGCAACAACAGGATTTTAGTTTGGGATACGAGTATGTACTTTCCGATGCACTATTCCTTCTATACTGCATCCCTCGCTCCCTCACATTGATGAATTAACACAGAAATTACGGCACTAAGAAATACTACGGGTTCTATGACATCTCTTGCTAAATCGAGTAACATTTCTATGGAAACGAAAGGATTTTCTTTATGCATACGAGTATCTCCTTTCCGATGCACTATTCCTCCTTTTCTGCATTCCCCGCTCCCTCACAATGACGACTTAACTCAGAAATTGCGACGCTGTGAAATTGTATGCGTTCTACGAATTCTCCTTCTAAATCGAGTAACGTTTCTATGGAAACGACAGTATTTTCTTTTGGGATACGAGTGTCTTTTTTCCGATACACTATTCCTTCCTTTACTGCATCCCTCGCTCCGACACATTGACGGATTATCACAGATATTGCGTCGTTATGAAATACTATGTGTTCTATGACATTTCCTTCTGAATCGAGGAACGTTTCTATGGAAACGACGAGATATCCTTTTGGGATACAAGTATCTCCTTTCCGATGCACTATACCTTCTTTACTGCATCTCTCGGTCCCTCACATTGACGAATTAACACAGAAATTGTGTCGCTATGAAATACTATGGGTTCTATGTCATCTCCTTCTAAATCGACTAACGTTTCTATGGAAACGACAGTATTTTCTTATGGGATACGAGTGTCTTTTTTCCGATTCACTATTCCTTCCTTTACTGCATCCCTCGCTCCGACACATTGACGGATTATCACAGATATTGCGTCGCTATGAAATACTATGTGTTCTATGACATTTCGTTCTGAATCGAGGAACGTTTCTATGGAAACGACGAGATTTTCTTTTGGGGTACAAGTATCTCCTTTCTGATCCACCATTCCTTTTTTACTACATCTCTCGCTCCCTCACATTGACGAATTAACACAAAATATGGCGTCGCTATGAAATACTATGTATTCTATGACTTCTACTCTCAAATCACGTATCGTTTCCATGGAAACGACAGGAATTTATTTTGGGATACCAGTATCTCCCTTCCGATGCACTATTCCTTCTTTACTGCATCCCTCGCTCCCTCACATTGACGAATTAACATAGAAATTGCGTCGCTATGAAATACTATGAGTTCTATGACGTCTCCTTCTAAATCGAGTAACGTTTCTATTGAAACGACAGGATTCTCTTTAGCGATAGGAGTATCTCCTTTCCCATGCTGTATTTCCTCTTTACTGCATCCATCGTTCCCTCACATTAACGAATTAACACAGATATTGCGTCGCTATGAAATATTGTGAGTTCTATGACTTCTCCTTCTACATCGAGTAACGTTGCTATTGAAACGACAGGATTCTCTTTTGGGATATGAGTACCTCTTTTCCGATGCTCTATTTCTTCTTTACTGCATCCCTCGCTCCCTCACATTGACGAATTAACACAGAAATTGCGTCGCTATGAAATACTATGAGTTCTATGACTTCTCCTGCTACATCGAGTAACGTTCCTATTGAAACGACAGGATTCTCTTTTGGGATATGAGTACCTCTTTTCCGATGCTCTATTTCTTCTTTACTGCATCCCTTGCTCCCTCACATTAACGAATTAACACAGAAATTGCGTCGCTATGATATACTATGAGTTCTATGACTTCTCCTTCTACATCGAATAACGTTTCTATTGAAACGACAGGATTCTCTTTTGGGATATGAGTACCTCTTTTCCGATGCTCTATTTCTTCTTTACTGCATCCCTCGCTCCCTCACATTTACGAATTAACACAGAAATTGTGTCGCAATGAAATACTATGAGTTCTATGACATTTCCTTCTAAGTCGAGTAATGTTTCTATGGCAACAACTGGATTTTAGTTTGGGATACGAGTATGTACTTTCCGATGCACTATTCATTCTTTACTGCATCCCTCGCTCCCTCACATTGACGAATTAACACAGAAATTACGGCACTAAGAAATACTACGGTTTCTATGACATCTCCTGCTAAATCGAGTAACGTTTCTATGGAAACGAAAAGATTTTCTTTATGCATACGAGTATCTCCTTTCCGATGCACTATTCCTTCTTTACTGCATCGCTCGCTCCGTCACATTGACGAATTAACACGAAATTGTGTCGCTATGAAATACTATGGGTTCTATGTCATCTCCTTCTAAACGACTAACGTTTCTATGGAAACGACGAGATTTTCTTTAGGGATACGAGTATCTCCTTTCCGATCCACTATTCCTTTTTTACTGCATCTCTCGCTCCCTCACATTGACGAATTAACACAAAAAATGGCGTCGCTATGAAATACTATAAATTCAATGACTTCTACTCTCAAATCACGTATCGTTTCCATGGAAACGACAGGAATTTATTTTGGGATACGAGTATCTCCTTTCCGATGCACTATTCCTTCTTTACTGCATCCCTCGCTCTCTCACATTGACGAATTAACACAGAAATTGCGTCGCTATGAAATACTATGAGTTCTATGACGTCTCCTTCTAAATCGAGTAACGTTTCTATTGAAACGACAGGATTCTCTTTAGCGATACGAGTATCTCCTTTCCGATGCTCTATTTCTTCTTTACTGTATCCATCGCTCACTCACATTAACGAATTAACACAGATATTGCGTCGCTATGAAATACTATGGGTTCTATGACTTCTCATTCTACATCGAGTAACGTTTCTATTGAAACGACAGGATTCTCTTTTGGGATATGAGTACCTCTCTTCCGATGCTCTATTTCTTCTTTACTGCATCCCTCGCTCCCTCACATTGACGAATTAACACAGAAATTGCGTCGCTATGAAATACTATGAGTTCTATGACTTCTCCTTCTACATCGAGTAACGTTTCTATTGAAACGACAGGATTCTCTTTTGGGGTATGAGTGTCTTTTTTCCGATTCACTATTCCTTCCTTTACTGCATACCTCGCTCCGACACATTGACGGATTATCACAGATATTGCGTCGCTATGAAATACTATGTGTTCTATGACATTTCCTTCTGAATCGAGTAACGTTTCTATGGAAACGACGAGATTTTCTTTTGGGATACAAGTATCTCCTTTCCGATCCACCATTCCTTTTTTACTACATCTCTCGCTCCCTCACATTGACGAATTAACATAGAAATTGCGTCGCTATGAAATACTATGAGTTCTATGACGTCTCCTTCTAAATCGAGTAACGTTTCTATTGAAACGACAGGATTCTCTTTAGCGATAGGAGTATCTCCTTTCCGATGCTGTATTTCCTCTTTACTGCATCCCTCGCTCCCTCACATTAACGAATTAACACAGAAATTGCGTCGCTATGAAATACTATGAGTTCTATGACTTCTCCTTCTACATCGAGTAACGTTGCTATTGAAACGACAGGATTCTCTTTTGGGATATGAGTACCTCTTTTCCGATGCTCTATTTCTTCTTTAGTGCATCCATCGCTCCCTCACATTGTCGAATTAACACAGAAATTGCGTCGCTATGAAATACTATGAGTTCTATGACTTCTCCTTCTACATCGAGTAACGTTTCTATTGAAACGACAGGATTCTCTTTTGGGATATGAGTACCTCTTTTCCGATGCTCTATTTCTTCTTTAGTGCATCCCTCGCTCCCTCACATTGACGAATTAACACAGAAATTGCGTCGCAATGAAATACTATGAGTTCTATGACATTTCCTTCTAAGTCGAGTAATGTTTCTATGGCAACAACAGGATTTTAGTTTGGGATACGAGTAACTCCTTTCCGATGCACTATTCATTCTTTACTGCATCCCTCGCTCCCTCACATTGACGAATTAACACAGAAATTACGGCACTAAGAAATACTACGGGTTCTATGACATCTCCTGCTAAATCGAGTAACGTTTCTATGGAAACGAAAGGATTTTCTTTATGCATACGAGTATCTCCTTTCCGATGCACTATTCCTTCTTTACTGCATTCCCCGCTCCCTCACAATGACGAATTAACTCAGAAATTGCGACGCTGTGAAATTCTATGCGTTCTACGAATTCTCCCTCTAAATCGAGTAACGTTTCTATGGAAACGACAGGATTTTCTTTAGGGATACGAGTATCTCCTTTCCGATACACTATTCCTTTTTTACTGCATCTCTCGCTTCCTCACATTGACGAATTAACACAAAAAATAGCGTCGCTATGAAATACTATGTACTCTATGACTTCTACTCTCAAATCACGTATCGTTTCCATGGAACGACAGGAATATATTTTGGGATACGAGTATCTTCTTTCCGATGCACTATTCGTTCTTTACTGCATCCCTCGCTCCCTCACATTGACGAATTAACACAGAAATTGCGTCGCTATGAAACACTATGAGTTCTATGACGTCTCCTTCTAAACCGAGTAACGTTTCTATTGAAACGACAGGATTCTCTTTTGCGATACGAATATCTCTTTTCCGACGCTCTATTTCTTCTTTACTGCATCCATCGTTCCCTCACATTAACGAATTAACACAGATATTGCGTCGCTATGAAATACTATGAGTTCTATGACCTCTCCTTCTACATCGAGTGACGTTTCTATTGAAACGACAGGATTCTCTTTTGGGATATGAGTACCTCTTTTGCGATGCTCTATTTCTTCTTTACTGCATCCCTCGCTCCCTCACATTAACGAATTAACACAGAAATTGCGTCGCTATGAAATTCTATGAGTTCTATGACTTCTCCTTCTACATCGAGTAACGTTTCTATTGAAACGACAGGATTCTCTTTTGGGATATGAGTACCTCTCTTCCGATGCTCTATTTCTTCTTTACTGCTTCCCTCGCTCCGTCACATTGACGAATTAACACAGAAATTGCGTCGCTATTAAATACTATGAGTTCTATGACTTCTCCTTCTACATCGAGTAACGTCTCTATTGAAGCGACAGGATTCTCTCTTGGGATATGAGTAACTCCTTTCCGATGCTCTATTTTTCCTTTTCTGCGTCCCTCGCTCCCTATCATTGACGAATCAACACAGAAATTGCGTCGCTATGAAATACTATGGGTTCTATGACATCTCCTTCCAAATCGAGTAACGTTTCTATGGAAACGACGAGATTTTCTTTTGGGATACGAGTATCTCCTTTCCGATGAACTATTCCGTCTTTACTGCTTCGGTCGCTCCCTCACATTGACAAAGTAACACAGAAATTGCGTCGCTATGAAATACTACGCGTTCTATGATATCGCCCTCTAAATCGAGTAACGTTTCTATGGAAACGACAGTATTTTCTTTTGGGATACGAGTATCTCCTTTCCGATTCACCATTCTTTCTTTACTGCATCCCTCGCTCCCTCACAATGACGACTTAAGAGAGAAATTGCGGCGCAATGAAATACTATGTGTTCTATGACATCTCCTTCTAAATTGAGTAACGTTTCTATGGAAACGACAGGATTTTCTCTTGGGATACGACTATCCCCTTTGCGATGCACAATTCCTAGTTTACTGCATCCTGCGCTCCCTCACAATGACGAATTAACACAGAAATTGCGCCGCTATGAAATACTATGGGTTCTATGAATTCTCCTTCCAAATCGAGTAACGTTTCCATGGCAACAACAGGATTTTCGTTTGGGATACGAGTATCTCCTTTCCGATACACTATTCCTACTTTACTGCATCCCTCGCTCCCTCACATTGACGAACTAACACAGAAGTTACGGCACTATGAAGTACTACGTGTTCTATGACATCTCCTTGTAAATTGAGTAACATTTCTATGGAAACGAAAGGATTTTCTCTTGGGATACGACTATCCCCTTTGCGATGCACAATTCCTACTTTACTGCATCCTCCGCTTCCTCACAATGACGAATTAACACAGAAATTGCGCCGCTATGAAATACAATGTGTTCTATGACATCTCCTTCTAAATCGAGTAATGTTTCAATGGAAACGACAAGATTTTCTTTTGGGATACGAGTATTTCCACTCCGATGCTCTAATCCTTCTGTACTGCATCGCCCGCTCAATCATATTGACGAATTAACACAGATATTGAGACGCTATGAAATACTATGGGTTCTATGACATCTCCTTCTAAATCGAGTAACGTTTCTATGGAAACGACAATAATTTCTTTAGGGATACGAGTATCTCCTTTCCGATACACTATTCCTTCTTTACTGCTCTCTCGCTCCCTCACATTGACGATTTAACACAGAAATTGCGTCGCTATGAAGTATTATGAGTTGTGTGACTTCTCCTCTCAAATCACGTAACGTTTCTATGGAATCGACAGGATTTTTGTTTTGGGATACGAGTTTCTCCATTCCGATGCACTATTCCTTCTTTACTTCATCCCTCGCTCCCTTACACTTACGAATTAGCACAGAAATTGCGTCGCTATGAAATACTATGAGTGCTATGGCTACTCCTTCTAAATCGAACTTCGTTTCTATGGTAACGAAAGGATTCTCTTTTGGGATATGAGTATCTCCTGTCCGATGCTCAAATTCTTCTTTACTGCATCCCTCGCTCCCTCACAGTGACGAATAAGCACAGAAATTGCGTCACTATGAAATATATGGGTTCAATGACATCTCCTTCTAAATCGAGTAACGTTTTTATGGAAACGACAGGATTTTCTTTTGGGATACGAGTATCTCCTTTCCGATGCACTATTCCTTCTTTACTGTATCAATCGCTCCCCCACATTGACGAATTAACACAGAAATTGCGTCGCTATGAAATACTAAGGTTTCTATGTCATCGCCCTCTAAATCGAGTAACGTTTCTATGGAAACGACAGGATTTCCTTTTTGGGATACGAGTATCTCCTCTCCGATGCACTATTCCTTCTTTACTGCATCCCCCGCACCCACACATTGACGAATTAACACAGAAATTGCGTCGCTATGAAATACTATTGGTTCCATGACATCGCCTTTTAAATCAAGTAACGTTTCTGAGGAAACGACAGGATTTTCTTTTGGGATAAAACTATCCCCTGTCCGATGCACTATTCCCCCTTTACTGCATCGCCCGCTCCCTCACAATGACGAATTAACACAGAAATAGCGTCGCTATGAAATACTATGGGTTCTGGGACTTCTCCAGTCAAATCGCGTAACGTTTCAATGGAAACGACAGGATTTTCTATTGGGATACGAGTATTTTGTTTCCGATGCACTATTCCTTTTCTACTGCAATCCTCACTCCCTCACATTGACGAATTAACACAGAAATTGTGACGCCATGAAATCCTATGGATTCTATGTCATCTCCTTCTAAATCGAGTAACGGCGCTATGGTACCGAGAGGATTTTCTTTTAAGATACGAGTATCTCCTTTGCGATGCACTATTCCTTCTTTACTGCTCTCTCGCTCCCTCACATTGACGAATTAACACAGAAATTGCGTCGCTATGAAATACTATGAGTTCTATGATTCCCCTTCTAATTCGAGTAACGTTTCTATGCAAACGATAGGATTCTCTTTTGGAAAATGAGTATCTCCTTTATGATGCTCTATTTCTTCTTTACTGCATCCCTCGCTCCCTCACATTGACGAATTAACAGAGAAATTGCGCCGCTATGAACTATATAGCTTCTATGACGTCTCATTCTAAATCAAGTAACGTCTCTACGGAAACGACAGGATTTTCTTTTGGGATACGAGTATCTATTTTCCGATGCACTATTCCTTCTTTACTGAATTCCTCGCTCCCTCACATTGACGAATTAACACAGACATTGCGTCGCTATGAAATACTATGGCTTCTATGTCATCTCCTTCTAAATCGAGTAACGTCTCTATGGGAACGACAGGACTTCCTTTTAGGGTACGAGTATCACCTTTCCGATGCACTATTCCTTCTTTACTGCATCCCCCGATCCATAACAATGACGAATTAACACAGAAATTGCGTCGCTATGAAAACTATGGGTTGTATGAATTCTCCTTCTAAATCGAGTAACGTTTCTATAGAAACGACAGTATTTTCTTTTGGCACAGGAGTATCCCCTTTCCGATTCACTATTCCTTCTTTACTGCATCCCTCGCTCCCTCACATTGATGGATTAACACAGATATTGCGTCACCATGAAATACTATGTGTTCTTTGACATCTCCTTCAAAATAGAGTAACGTTTATATGAAAACGACGAGATTATCTTATGGGATACTCGTACCTCCTTCCCGATGCAATATTCCTTCTTTCCTGCATCGCACGCTCCCTCACATTGACGAATTAACAGAGAAATTGCGTCGCTATGAAATTCTATGGGTTATATGGCATTTCCTTCTAAATCGAGTAACGTCTCTATTGAAACGACAGGTTTCTTTTTTGGGATACGACTATGCCCTTTCCGATGCACTAATCCTACTTGTCTGCATCCCTCGCTCCCTCACATTAACGAATTAATACAGAAAATGCGTCGCTATGAAATACTATGTGTTGTATGACATCTCCTTCTAAATCGAGTAACGTTTCTATGGAAACGACAGGATTCTCTTTTGGGATATGAGTATCTCCTTTAGGATGCTCTATTCCTTCTTTACTGCATCCCTCGCTTCCTCACATTGACGATTTAACAGAGAAAATGCGTCGCTATGAAATACTATTGGTTCTATGACATCTCCTTCTAAATCGAGTAACGTTTCTATCGGAACGACCGGATTATCTTTTGGGATACGATTATGCCCTTTCCTATGCATTATTCCTACTTTTCTGCATCCCTCGCCCCCTCACAGTGACAAATTATCACAGAAATTGCGTCACTATGAAAAATATGGGTTCTATGACATCTCCTTCTAAATCGAGTAACGTTTTTATGGAAACGACAGGATTTTCTTTTGCGATGCGAGTATCTCCTCTCCGATGCACTATTCCTTCTGTACTGCATCCCTCGCTCCCCCACATTGACGAATTAACACAGAAATTGCGTCCCTATGAAATACTAAGGTTTCTATGTCATCGCCCTCTAAATCGAGTAACGTTTCTATGGAAACGACAGGATTTCCTATTTGGGATACGAGTATCTCTTCTCCGATGCACTATTCGTTCTTTACTGCATCCCCCGCACCCACACATTGACGAATTAACACTGAAATTGCGTCGCTATGAAATACTATGGGTTCTATGACATCGCCTTCTAAATCAAGTAACGTTTCTATGGAAACGACAGGATTTTCTTTTGGGATACGATTATGCCCTTTCAGATGCATTATTCCTACATTTCTGCATCCCTCGCCCCCTCACATTGACGAATTAACACAGAAATTGCGTCGCTATGAAATACTATGTGTTCTATGACATCTCCTAAATCGAGTAACGTTTCTATTGAAACGACAGGATTCTCTTTTGGGATATAAGTATCTCCTTTCCGATGCTCTATTCCTTCGTAACAGCATCAAACGCTCTCTGAAATTGACGAATTAACAAAGACATTGCGTCGCTATGAAATACTATGGGTTCTATGACATTTCCTTCTAATTAGAGTAACGGTTCTATGGAAACGACAGGATTTTCTTTTGGGATACGAGTATCTCCTTTCCGATTCTCTATTCCTTATTTACTGCATCGCTCGCTCCCTCAAATTGACGAATTAACACAGAGATTGCGTCGCTACGAAATACAATGGGTTCTATGACATCTCCTTCTAAATCGAGTAACGTTTCTATGGATACGACAGTATTTTATTTAGGATACGAGTATCTCCTTTCCGATGTACTATTCCTTCTGTACTGCATCTCTCGCTCCCTCACATTGACGAATTAAGACAGAAATTGCGTCGCTATGAAATACTATGGATTCTGTGACATTTCCTCTCTAATTGCGTAACGTTTTTATGGAAACGAAAGGATATTCTTTTGGGAAACGAGTATCTCATTTCCGATGCACTGTTCCTTTTTTACTGCATCCCTCGTTCCCTGACATTGGCGAATTAACACAGAAATTGCGCCGCTATGAAATACTATGAGTTCTATGACTTCTCTTTCCAAATCGAGTAACGTTTCTATGGAAACGACAGGATTCTCTTTTGGGATATGAGTGTCTCGTTTCCGATGCTCTATTTCTTGTTTACTGCATCGCTCGCTCCCTCACATTCACGAATTAACACAGAAATTGAGTCGCTATGATATACTATGGCTTCTATATCATCTCCTGCTGCATCGAGTAACGTCTCGATGGGAACGACAGGATTTTCTTTTTAAGATACGAGTATCTCCTTTCCGATGCACTATACCCTCTTTACGGCATCCCACGCTACCTCACATTGACGAATTAACACAGAAATTACGACACTGTGAAATACTATGGGTTCTATGCGATTTCCTTCTAAATCGAGTAACGGTTCTATGGAAACGACAAGATTTTATTTTGGGATACGAATATCTCCTTTCCGATGCACTATTCCTTCGTTACTGCGTCCCCCGCTCTCTCACAATGACGAAATAACACAGAAATTGCGTCGGTATGATATACAATGGGTTCTATGACTTCTCCTTGTAAATCGCGGAACGTTTCTATGTAAACGACAGGTATTTCATTTGGGATACGAGTATCTCCTTTCCGATGCACTACTCCTCCTTTACTGCATCTCTCGCTCTCTCACATTGACAAATTAACACAGAAATTGCGTCGCTATGAAATACAAAGGTTTCTGTGACTACTCCTCCATAATCGCGGAACGTTTCAATGGGAACAACCGGATTTTCTTTCGGGATACGAGTATCTCCTTTCCGATGCACTATTCCTTCCTTCCTGCATCCCCCGTTCCCTCACAATGACGAAATAACACAGAAATTGCATCGCTATGAAGTACTATGAGTTCTAAGACCTCTCCTTCTAAATCGAGTAACGTCTCTATGGAAACGACAGGATTCTCTTTTGGGATATGAGTAAATCCTTTCCCATGCTCTATTTCTTCTTTACTGCATCCCTCGCTCCCTCACATTGACGATGTAACATCGAAAATGCGTCGCTATGAAATACTATGTGCTCTATGACATCGCCTTCTAAATCGAATAACGTTTCTATGGAAACAACAGGATTTTCTTTTGGGATACGATTATCTCATTTCCGATGCACTATTCCTTCTTTACTGCATCCCTCGCTCCCTCACATTCACGAATCAACACAGAAATTGTGTCGCTTTGAAATACTATGTGTTCAATGACATCTCCTAAATCGAGTAACGTTTCTATGGGAACAACCGGAGTTTCTTTCGGGATACGAGTATCTCCTTTTCGGTGCACTATTCCTTCTTTACTGCATCCCTCGCTCCCTCACAATGACAAATTAACACAGAAATTACGGCACTAAGAAACACTATGGGTTTTATGACACCTCCTTTTAAATCGAGTAATGTTTCTATGGAAACGACAGTTTTTTCTTTTGGGATACGAGTATCTCCTTTCCGAGTCACTATTCCTTCTTTACTGCATCCCTCGCTCCCGCACATTGACGAATTAACACAGAAATTGCATCGCTATTAAGTACTATGAGTTCTATGACTTCTCCTTCTAAATCAAGTAACGTTTCTATGGGAACGACTGGATTTTCTTTTGCGATACGAGTATCTCCTTTCCGATGCACAATTCCTTCTCTACTGCATCCCTCGCTCCCTCAAATTGACAAATTAAAACAGAAATTACGTCAGTAAGAAATACTATGTGTTCTATGGCATCCCCTTCTAAATCGAGTAACGTGTCTATGGAAACGACGGGATTTTCTTTTGGGATACGAGTATCTCCTTTCCGATGCACTATTCCTTCTTTACTGCATCTCTCGCTCCCTCACATTAACGAATTAACACAGAAATTGCGTCGCTATGAAATACTATGGGTTCTGGGACTTCTCCAGTCAAATCGCGTAACGTTTCAATGGAAACGACAGGATTTTCTATTGGGATACGAGTATTTCCTTTCCGATGCACTACTCCTTTTCTACTGCAACCCTCACTCCCTCACATTGACGAATTAACACAGAAATTGTGACGCCATGAAATCCTATGGATTCTATGTCATCTCCTTCTAAATCGAGTAACGGCGCTATGGTAACGAGAGGATTTTCTTTTAAGATACGAGTATCTCCTTTCCGATGCACTATTCCTTCTTTACTGCTCTCTCGCTCCCTCACATTGACGAATTAACACAGAAATTGCGTCGCTATGAAATACTATGAGTTCTATGATTCCCCTTCTAATTCGAGTAACGTTTCTATGCAAACGATATGATTCTGTTTTGGAAAATGAGTATCTCCTTTATGATGCTCTATTTCTTCTTTACTGCATCCCTCGCTCCCTCACATTGACGAATTAACAGAGAAATTGCGCCGCTATGAACTATATGGCTTCTATGACGTCTCATTCTAAATCGAGTAACGTCTCTACGGAAACGACAGGATTTTCTTTTGGGATACGAGTATCTATTTTCCGATGCACTATTCCTTCTTTACTGAATTCCTCGCTCACTCACATTGACGAATTAACACAGACATGGCGTCGCTATGAAATACTATGGCTTCTATGTCATCTCCTTCTAAATCGAGGAACGTCTCTATTTGAAGGACAGGACTTCCTTTTAGGGTACGAGTATCACCTTTCCGATGCACTATTACTTCTTTACTGCATCCCACGCTACCTCTCATTGACGATTTAACATAGAAATAGCGCCGCTATGAAATACTATGTGTTCTATATCATCGCCCTCTAAATCGAGTAACGTTCATATGGAATCGACAGAATTTCCTTTTTGGGATACGAGTATCTCCTTTCCGATGTACTATTCCTTCTTTACTGCATCCCTCGTACCCACACATTGACGAATTAACACAGAAATTGCGTCGCTATGAAATACTATGGGTTCTATTACATCTCCTTCTTAATCGAGTAACGTTTCTATGGAAACGACAGGATAATCTTTTGGGATACGACTAACCCCTGTCCGATACACTATTCCTTCTTTACTGCATCCCCCGATCCATAACAATGACGAATTAACACAGAAATTGCGTCGCTATGAAAACTATGGGTTGTATGAATTCTCCTTCTAAATCGAGTAACGTTTCTATAGAAACGACAGTATTTTCTTTTCGCACAGGAGTATCCCCTTTCCGATTCACTATTCCTTCTTTACTGCATCCCTCGCTCCCTCACATTGATGGATTAACACAGATATTGCGTCACCATGAAATACTATGTGTTCTTTGACATCTCCTTCTAAATAGAGTAACGTTTATATGAAAACGACGAGATTATCTTATGGGATACTCGTATCTCCTTCCCGATGCAATATTCCTTCTTTCCTGCATCGCACGCTCCCTCACATTGACGAATTAACCCATAATTTGCGTCGCTATGAAATACAATGTGTTCTATGACTTCTCCTCTCAAATCGTGTAACGTTTCAATGGAAACGACAGGATTTTATTTTGGGATACGAGTACCACCTTTCCGATTCACTATTCCTTCTCTACTACATCTCTCGCTCCCGCACATCGACGAAATAACACAGAATTTGTATCGCTATGAAGTACTATGGGTTCTATGACTTCTCCTTTTAAATCGAGTAACGTTTCTATGGAAACGACAGGATTCTCTTTTGGGATATGAGTAACTCCTTTCCGATGCTCAATTTCTTCTTTACTGAATCCCACGCTCCCTCACATTGACGAATTAACACAGAAATTGCGTCGTTAAAAAAACTATGTGTAATATGACATCTCCTTCTAAATCGAATAACATTTCTGTGGAAACAACAGGATTTTCTTTTGGGATACGACTATCTCCTTTCCGATGCACTATTCCTTCTTTACTGCATTCCCCGCTCCCTCACATTGACGAATTAACACAGAAATAGCGACGCTATGAAATACAATGGGTTCAATCACATCTCCTTCTAAACTGAGTAACGTTTGAATGGAAACGACAGGATTTTCATTTGGGATACGAGTATCTCCTATCCGATGCACTATCTCTCCTTTACTGCATCCCTCGCTCTCTCACATTGACGAATTAACACGGAAATTGCGGGGCTATGGAATACTATGGGTTCTATGACATCTCCTTCTAAGTTGTGTAACGTTTCTATGGAAACGACAGGATTTTCTTTTGGGATACGACTATCCTCTTTCCGATGAATTATTCCTTCTATTCTGAATCCCTCTTTCACTCACATTGACGAATAAACACAGAAATTGCGTCGCTATGATATAGTATAGGTTCTATGGCATCTCCTTCTAAATCGAGTAATGTTTCTATTGTAACGAAAGGATTTTTTTTGGGATACAACTAACTCCTTTCCGATGCACTATTCCTACTTTACAGCATTCCTCGCTCCATCACATTGACCATTTAACACAGAAATAGCGTCGCTATGAAATTCTATAGGTTCTATGACATCTCCTTCTAAATCGAGTAACGTTTCAATGGAAACGAGAGGATTATCTTTTGGGATACGAGTATCTCCTTTCCGATGCACTATTCCATCTTTACGGCACCCCTCGCTCCCTCACATTGCCGATTAAACAAAGAAATTACGTCGCTATAAAATACTATGCGTTCTATGACATCTCCTGCTAAATCGTGTAACGTTTCTATGGAAACGACAGGATTTTCTTTTGGGATACGAGTGTTTCCTTTCATATGCAGTATTCCATCTTTATTGCATCCCCCGCTCCCTCACAACAACGAATTAACATAGAAATTGCGTCGCTATGAAATACTATGGGTTCTACGAATTTTCCTTCTAAATCGAGTAACGTTTCTATGGAAACGACAGTATTTTCTTTTGAGATACGAGTATCTCCTTTCCATTTCACTATTCCTACTTTACTGCATCCCTCGCTCCCTCACATTGACGGATTAACACAGATATTGCGACGCTATGAAATACTATGTGTTCTATAACATCTCCTTCTAAATCCAGTAACGTTTCTATGTAAACGACGATATTTTCTTTTGGGATACGAGTATCTCCTTTCCGATGCGCTATTCCTTCTTTACTGCATCCCTCGCTCCGTCACATTGACGAATTAACACAGAATTTGCGTCGCTATGAAATACTACGTGATCTATGACATCACCTACTAAATCGATTAACGTTTCTATGGAAACGACAGGATATTCTTTAGGGGATACGAGTATCTCCTTTCCTATGCACTATTCCTTCTTTACTGCTTCCCCAGCTCCCTCACAATGAAGAATTAACACACAAATTGCCACGCTATGAGTTACTATGTGTTCTATGACATCTCCTTCTAAATCGAGTAACGTTTGTATGGAAACGATAGGATTTTCTTTTGGGACACGAGTATCTCCTTTCCGATGAACTATTCCTTCTTTACTGCATCTCTCGCTCCCTCACATTGACGAATTAACCCATAATTTGCGTCGCTATGAAATACAATGTGTTCTATGACTTCTCCTCTCAAATCGCGTAACGTTTCAATGGAAACGACAGGATTTTATTTTGGGATACGAGTACCACCTTTCCGATTCACTATTCCTTCTCTACTACATCTCTCGCTCCCGCACATCGACGAAATAACACAGAATTTGTATCGCTATGAAGTACTATGGGTTCTATGACTTCTCCTTTTAAATCGAGTAACGTTTCTATGGAAACGACAGGATTCTCTTTTGGGATATGAGTAACTCCTTTCCGATGCCCAATTTCTTCTTTACTGAATCCCACGCTCCCTCACATTGACGAATTAACACAGAAATTGCGTCGTTAAAAAAACTATGTGTAATATGACATCTCCTTCTAAATCGAATAACATTTCTGTGGAAACAACTGGATTTTCTTTTGGGATACGACTATCTCCTTTCCGATGCACTATTCCTTCTTTACTGCATCCCCCGCTCCCTCACATTGACGAATTAACACAGAAATAGCGACGCTATGAAATACAATGGGTTCAATCACATCTCCTTCTAAACTGAGTAACGTTTGAATGGAAACGACAGGATTTTCATTTGGGATACGAGTATCTCCTATCCGATGCACTATCTCTACTTTACTGCATCCCTCGCTCTCTCACATTGACGAATTAACACGGAAATTGCGGGGCTATGGAATACTATGGGTTCTATGACATCTCCTTCTAAGTTGTGTAACGTTTCTATGTAAACGACAGGATTTTCTTTTGGGATACGACTATCCTCTTTCCGATGAATTATTCCTTCTATTCTGAATCCCTCTTTCACTCACATTGACGAATAAACACAGAAATTGCGTCGCTATGATATACTATAGGTTCTATGGCATCTCCTTCTAAATCGAGTAATGTTTCTATTGTAACGAAAGGATTTTTTTTTTGGGATACAACTAACTCCTTTCCGATGCACTATTCCTACTTTACAGCATTCCTCGCTCCATCACATTGACGAATTAACACAGAAATTGCGTCGTTATGAAATTCTATAGGTTCTATGACATCTCCTTCTATATCGAGTAACGTTTCTATGGAAACGAGAGGATTATCTTTTGGGATACGAGTATCTCCTTTCCGATGCACTATTCCATCTTTACGGCACCCCTCGCTCCCTCACATTGCCGATTTAACAAAGAAATTGCGTCGCTATAAAATACTATGCGTTCTATGACATCTCCTGCTAAATCGTGTAACGTTTCTATGGAAACGACAGGATTTTCTTTTGGGATACGAGTGTTTCCTTTCATATGCAGTATTCCATCTTTATTGCATCCCCCGCTCCCTCACAACAACGAATTAACATAGAAATTGCGTCGCTATGAAATACTATGGGTTCTACGAATTTTCCTTCTAAATCGAGTAACGTTTCTATGGAAACGACAGTATTTTCTTTTGAGATACGAGTATCTCCTTTCCATTTCACTATTCCTACTTTACTGCATCCCTCGCTCCCTCACATTGACGGATTAACACAGATATTGCGACGCTATGAAATACTATGTGTTCTATAACATCTCCTTCTAAATCCAGTAACGTTTCTATGTAAACGACGATATTTTCTTTTGGGATACGAGTATCTCCTTTCCGATGCGCTATTCCTTCTTTACTGCATCCCTCGCTCCGTCACATTGACAAATTAACACAGAAATTGCGTCGCTATGAAATACTATGTGATCTATGACATCACCTACTAAATCGATTAACGTTTCTATGGAAACGACAGGATATTCTTTAGGGGATACGAGTATCTCCTTTCCTATGCACTATTCCTTCTTTACTGCTTCCCCAGCTCCCTCACAATGAAGAATTAACACACAAATTGCCACGCTATGAGTTACTATGTGTTCTATGACATCTCCTTCTAAATCGAGTAACGTTTGTATGGAAACGACAGGATTTACTTTTGGGACACGAGTATCTCCTTTCCGATGCACTATTCCTTCTTTACTGCATCTATCGCTCCCTCACATTGACGATTAAACACAGAAATTGCGTCGCTATCAAATACTATGGGTTCTATGACATCTCCTTCTAAATCGAGTAACGTTTCTATGGAAGCGAGAGGATTTTCTTTTGGGATACGAGTATCTCCTTTCCGATGCACTATTCAATCTTTACGGCACCCCTCGCTCCCTCACATTGACGATTTAACAAAGAAATTACGTCGCCATAAAATACTATCCGTTCTATGACATCTTCTGCTAAATCGTGTAACGTTTCTATGGAAACGACAGGATTTTCTTTAGGGATGCGTGTATCTCCTTTTCGATGCACTATTCCTTCTTTACCGCATCCCTCGCTCCCACACATTGACGAATTAACACAGAAATTGCGTCCCTATGAAATACTATGGGTTATTTGAGATCTCCTTATAAATCGTTAACGTTTCTGCTGAAACGACATGATTTTCTTTTGGGATACGAGTATCTCCTTTCTGATGCATTATTCCTTCTTTACTGCATCCGCCGCTCCTTCACAATGACGAATTAACACTGAAATTGTGTCGCTATGAGATACTATGGGTTGTATGAATTCTCCTTCTAAATCGAGTAACGTTTCTATGGAAACTACAGTATTTTATTTTGGGATACGAGTGTCTCCTTTCCGATTCACTATTCCTTCTTTCCTGCATCCCTCGCTCCCTCACATTGACGGATTATCACAGATATTGCGTTTCTATGAAATACTATGAGTTGTATGACATCTCCTTCTAAATCGTGTAATATTTCTTTGGAAACGAGAGTATTTTCTTTTGGGATATAAGTATCTCCTTTCCGATGCTCTATTCCTTCGTAACTGCATCCAACGCTCACTGAAATTGACGAATTAACAAAGACATTGCGTCGCTATGAAATACTATGGGTTCTATGACATTTCCTTCTAATTCGAGTAACGGTTCTATGGAAACGACAGGATTTTCTTTTGGGATACGAGTATCTCCTTTCCGATGCTCTATTCCTTATTTACTGCATCGCTCGCTCCCTCAAATTGACGAATTAACACAGAGATTGCGTCGCTACGAAACACAATGGGTTCTATGTCATCTCCTTCTAAATCGAGTAACGTTTCTATGGATACGACAGGATTTTATTTAGGATACGAGTATCTCCTTTCCGATGTACTATTCCTTCTGTACTGCATCTCTCGCTCCCTCACATTGACGAATTAAGACGGAAATTGCGTCGCTATGAAATACTATGGATTCTGTGACATTTCCTCTCTAATTGCGTAACGTTTTTATGGAAACGAAAGGATATTCTTTTGGGATACGTGTATCTCATTTGCGATGCACTGTTCCTTTTTTACTGCATCCCTCGTTCCCTGACATTGGCGAATTAACACAGAAATTGCGCCGCTATGAAATACTATGAGTTCTATGACTTCTCTTTCCAACTCGAGCAACGTTTCTATGGAAACGACAGGATTCTCTTTTGGGATATGAGTATCTCGTTTCCGATGCTCTATTTCTTGTTTACTGCATCGCTCGCTCCCTCACATTCACGAATTAACACAGAAATTGAGTCGCTATGAAATGCTATGGCTTCTATGTCATCTCCTGCTACATCGAGTAACGTCTCGATGGGAACGACAGGATTTTCTTTTTAAGATACGAGTATCTCCTTTCCGATGCACTATACCCTCTTTACGGCATCCCACGCTACCTCACATTGACGAATTAACACAGAAACTACGACACTGTGAAATACTATGGGTTCTATGACATTTCCTTCTAAATCGAGTAACGGTTCTATGGAAACGACAGGATTTTATTTAGGGATACGAATATCTCCTTTCCGATGCACTATTCATTCTTTACTGCGTCCCCCGCTCTCTCACATTGACGAAATAACACAGAAATTGCGTCGGTATGATATACAATGGGTTCTATGACTTCTACTTGTAAATCGCGGAACGTTTCTATGTAAACGACAGGTATTTCATTTGGGATACGAGTATCTCCTTTCCGATGCACTACTCCTCCTTTACTGCATCTCTCGCTCTCTCACATTGACAAATTAACACAGAAATTGCGTCGCTATGAAATACAAAGGGTTCTGTGACTTCTCCTACATAATCGCGGAACGTTTCAATGGGAACAACCGGATTTTCTTTCGGTATACGAGTATCTCCTTTCCGATGCACTATTCCTTCCTTCCTGCATCCCCCGTTCCCTCACAATGACGAAATAACACAGAAATTGCATCGCTATGAAGTACTATGAGTTCTAAGACCTCTCCTTCTAAATCGAGTAACGTCTCTATGGAAACGACAGGATTCTCTTTTGGGATATGAGTAACTCCTTTCCGATGCTCTATTTCTTCTTTACTGCATCCCTCGCTCCCTCACATTGACGATGTAACATCGAAAATGCGTCGCTATGAAATACTATGTGCCCTATGACATCGCCTTCTAAATCGAATAACGTTTCTATGGAAACAACAGGATTTTCTTTTGGGATACGAGTATCTCATTTCCGATGCACTATTCCTTCTTTACTGCATCCCTCGCTCCCTCACAATGACAAATTAACACAGAAATTACGGCACTAAGAAACACTATGGGTTCTATGACACCTCCTTCTAAATCGAGTAATGTTTCTATGGAAACGACAGTATTTTCTTTTGGGATACGAGTATCTCCTTTCCGAGTCACTATTCCTTCTTTACTGAATCCCACGCTCCCTCACATTGACGAATTAACACAGAAATTGCGTCGTTAAAAAAACTATGTGTAATATGACATCTCCTTCTAAATCGAATAACATTTCTGTGGAAACAGCAGGATTTTCTTTTGGGATACGACTAACTCCTTTCCGATGCACTATTCCTTCTTTACTGCATCCCCCGCTCCCGCACATTGACGAATTAACACAGAAATTGCGTCGCTATGAAATACAATGGGTTCAATCACATCTCCTTTTAAACTGAGTAACGTTTGAATGGAAACGACAGGATTTTCATTTGGGATACGAGTATCTCCTATCCGATGCACTATCTCTCCTTTACTGCATCCCTCGCTCTCTCACATTGACGAATTAACACGGAAATTGCGTCGAAATGAAATACTATAATTTCTGTGACATCTCCTTCTAAATCGAGTAATGTTTCAATGGAAACGACAGGATTTTCTTTTGGGATACGAGTATCTCCTTTCTGATGCGCTATTCCTTCCTTACTGCATCCCTCGCTCCCTCACATTGACGAAATGACACAGAAATTGCGGGGCTATGGAATACTATGGGTTCTATGACATCTCCTTCTAAGTTGTGTAACGTTTCTATGGAAACGACAGGATTTTCTTTTGGGATACGAGTGTTTCCTTTCATATGCAGTATTCCATCTTTATTGCATCCCCCGCTCCCTCACAACTACCAATTAACATAGAAATTGCGTCGCTATGAAATACTATGGGTTCTACGAATTTTCCTTCTAAATCGAGTAACGTTTCTATGGAAACGACAGTATTTTCTTTTGAGATACGAGTATCTCCTTTCCATTTCACTATTCCTACTTTACTGCATCCCTTGCTCCCTCACATTGACGGACTAACACAGATATTGCGACGCTATGAAATACTATGTGTTCTATAACATCTCCTTCCAAATCCAGTAACGTTTCTATGTAAACGACGATATTTTCTTTTGGGATACGAGTATCTCCTTTCCTATGCACTATTCCTTCTTTACTGCTTCCCCCGCTCCCTCACAATGATGAATTAACACACAAATTGCCACGCTATGAGTTACTATGTGTTCTATGACATCTCCTTCTAAATCGAGTAACGTTTGTATGGAAACGACAGGATTTTCTTGTGGGACACGAGTATCTCCTTTCCGATGCACTATTCCTTCTTTACTGCATCTCTCGCTCCCTCACATTGTCGAGTAAACACAGAAATTGCGTCGCTACGAAATACTATGGGTTCTATGACATCTCCTTCTAAAACGAGTAACGTGTCTATGGAAACGACAGGATTTCCTTAAGGGATACGTGTATCTCCTTTTCGATGCACTATTCCTTCTTTACTGCATCCCTCGCTCCCTCACATTGACGAATTAACACAGAAATTGCGTCGTTATGAAATTCTATAGGTTCTATGACATCTCCTTCTAAATCGAGTAACGTTTCTATGGAAGCGTGAGGATTTTCTTTCCGATGCACTATTCCATCTTTACGGCACCCCTCGCTCCCTCACATTGACGATTTAACAAAGAAATTACGTCGCTATAAAATACTATGCGTTCTATGACATCTCCTGCTAAATCGAGTAACGTTTCTATGGAAACGACAGGATTTTCTTTTGGGATACGAGTATCTCCTTTCATATGCAGTATTCCATCTTTATTGCATACCCCGCTCCCTCACAACAACGAATTAACATAGAAATTGCGTCGCTATGAAATACTATGCGTTCTACGAATTTTCCTTCTAAATCGAGTAACGTTTCTATGGAAACGACAGTATTTTCTTTTGAGATACGAGTATCTCCTTTCCGTTTCACTATTCCTACTTTACTGCATCCCTCGCTCCCTCACATTGACGGATTAACACAGATATTGCGACGCTATGAAATACTATGTGTTCTATGACATCTCCTTCTAAATCCAGTAACGTTTCTATGTAAACGACAATATTTTCTTTTAAGATACGAGTATCTCCTTTCCGATGCGCTATTCCTTCTTTACTGCATCCCTCGCTCCGTCACATTGACGAATTAACACAGAAATTGCGTCGCTATGAAATACTATGGGTTCTATGACATCTCCTTCTAAATCGAGTAACGTGTCTATGGAAACGACAGGATTTTCTTTAGGGATGCGTGTATCTCCTTTTCGATGCACTATTCCTTCTTTACCGCATCCCTCGCTCCCTCACATTGACGAATTAACACAGAAATTGCGTCGCTATGAAATACTATGGGTTATTTGAGATCTCCTTATAAATCGAATAACGTTTCAGTGGAAACGACATGATTTTCTTTTGGGATACGAGTATCTCCTTTCTGATGCATTATTCCTTCTTTAGTGCATCCGCCGCTCCTTCACAATGACGAATTAACACTGAAATTGTGTCGCTATGAGATACTATGGGTTGTATGAATTCTCCTTCTAAATCGAGTAACGTTTCTATGGAAACTACAGTATTTTCTTTTGGGATACGAGTGTCTCCTTTCCGATTCACTATTCCTTCTTTCCTGCATCCCTCGCTCCCTCACATTGACGGATTATCACAGATATTGCGTTGCTATGAAATACTATGAGTTGTATGACATCTCCTTCTAAATCGTGTAATATTTCTTTGGAGTCGAGAGTATTTTCTTTTGGGGTACGAGTATCTCCTTTCCAATGCACTACTCCTTCTTTACTGCATCTCTCGCTCCCTCACATTGACGAATTAACACAGAAATTGCGTCGCTATGAAATACTATGGGTTATTCGACATCTCATTCTAAATCGAATAACGTTTCTGTGGAAACGACAGGATTATATTTAGGGATACGAGTATCTCCTCTCCGATGCACTATTCCTTAATTACTGCATCTCTCGCTCCCTCACATTGAGGAATTAACACAAAATTGTGACGCTATGAAATGCTATGTGATCTATGACATCTCCTATCAAATCGCGTAACGTTTCTATGGAAACCACAGGATTTCCTTATGGGATACGAGCCTCTCCTTTCCGAAGCACTATTCCTTCTTTACTGCATCCCTCGCTCCCTCTCATTAATGAATTAACACTGATATTACGTCGCTATATAATACTATGAGTTCTGTGACATCTCCTTTCTAATCGAGTAACGTTTCTATGTAAACGTAAGGATTATCTTTTGGGATACGAGTATCTCCTTTCCGATGCACTATTCCTTCCTTACTGCATCCATCGCTCCCTCACACTGACGAATTAACACAAAATTGTGTCGCTATGAAATGCTATGAGTTCTATGACATCTCCTTCTAAATCGTGTAACATTTCTTTGGAAACGAGAGTAATTTCTTTTGGGGTACGAGTATCTCCTTTCCAATGCACTACTCCTTCTTTACTGCATCTCTCGCTCCCTCACATTGACGAATTAACACAGAAATTGCGTCGCTATGAAATACTATGGGTTATTCGACATCTCATTCTAAATCGAATAACGTTTCTGTGGAAACGACAGGATTATCTTTTGGGATACGAGTATATCCATTCCAATGCACTATTCCTTCCTTACTGCATCCATCGCTCCCTCACAATGACGAAATAACACAGAAATTGTGTCGCTATGAAATACTATGGGTTCTATGATATCTCCATTTAAATCGAGTAACGTTTCTATGTAAACGACAGAATTTTCTTTTGGGTTACGAGTGTCTCCATTCCGATTCACTATTCCTTCATTCCTGCTTCCCTCGCTCCCTCACATTGACGGATTAACACAGATATAGCGTCGCCATGAAATACTATGTGTTCTATGACATCTCCTTCTACATCGAGTAACGTTTCTATGGAAACGACGAGATTTTCTTTTGGGATACGGGTATCTCCTTTCCGTTACCCTATTCCTTCTTTACAGCATCGCTCGCTCTCTCACTTTGACAACACAGAAATTGCGTCGCTATGAAATACTACGGGTTCAATGTCATCTCCGTCTAAAACGAGTAACGTTTCTGTGGAAAAGACAGGATTTTCTTTTGGGATACGTGTATCTCCTTTCAGATGCGCTATTCCTTCCTTACTGCATCCATCGCTCCCTCACAATGTCGAATTAACACCGAAATTGTATCGCTATGAAATACTATGGGTTCTATGGATTCTCCTTCTAAATCGAGTAACGTTTCTATGGAAACGACAGTATTTTCTTTTATGATACGAGTGTCTCCTTTCCGATTCACTATTCCTTCTTTCCTGCATCCCTCGCTCCCTCACATTAACGGATTAACACAGATATAGCGTCGCTATGAAATACTATGTGTTCTATGACATCTCCTTCTAAATCGAGTAACGTTTCTTGGAAACGACGAGATTTTCTTTTGGGACACGGGTATCTCCTTTCCGATGCACTATTCCTTCTTTGTCCGCCCCTCGTGGTATTGCGGTAGCGTTCTCGCTTCGCGAGCACGGGGTCTCGGGTTCGATTCCCTAGGGGTCAGGAGTTTTTCCTGTCTCGAGATGACTGGGTGTTGTTGTGTCGTCTTCATCATCATCATTCATTCCCATTACGGTCGGAGGAAGGCAACGGCAAACCACCTCCATTAGGACCCTGCCTAGTAAGGCGGTGCGGGGCTCCCGCATCGTTCCCCTACGCTCTGTAAAGAAGCATGGGACTTCATTTCCATTTTCCATTCCTTCTTTACTGCATCACTCTCTCTCTCACTTTGACGAATTAACACAGAAGTTGTGTCGCTATGAAATACTATAGGATCTATGACATCTCCTTCTAAATCGAGTAACGTTTCTATGGAAACGACAGGATTTTCTTTAGGGATACGAGTATCTCTTTTCCGATGCACTATTCCTTCTTTACTGCATCTCTCGCTCCCTCACATTGACGAATTAACACAGAAATTGTGTCGCTATGAAATGCTATGTGTTCTATTAATTCTCCTATCAAATCGCGTAACGTTTCTATGGAAACCACAGGATTTCCATTTGGGATACGAGTAACTCCTTTCCGATGCACTGTTCCTTCTTTACTGCATCCCTCGCCCCCTCTCATTGACGAATTGACACAGAAATTATGTCGCTACGAAATACTATGTGTTCTGTGACATCTCCTTATAAATCGAGTAACGTTTCTATGGAAACGAAAGGATTCTCTATTGGGATATGAGTTACCCCTTTCAGATGCACTATTCCCACTTTACTGCATCCCTCGCTCCCTCACATTGACGAATTAACACAAAAATTGCGTTGCTATGAAATACTATTTGTTCTATAACATCTCCTTCTAAAACGAATAACGTTTCTATGGAAACGAAAGGATTCTCTTTTGGGAATGAGTTTCAACATTCCGTTGCTCTATTTCTTCATTACCGCATCCCTCGCCCCTCACATTGACGAATTAACACAAAAATTGCGTTGCTATGAAATACTATGTGTTCTATGACATCTCCTTCTATATCGAGTAACGTTTCTATGGAAACGACAGGATTTTCTTTTGGGATACGAACATCTCCTTTCCGATGCACTATTCCTTCTTTAATGCAACCGTCGCTCCCTCACATTGACGATATAACATAGAAATTGCGTCGCTATGAAATACTATCTGTTCTATGACATCGCCCTCTAAATCGAGTAACGTTTCTATGGAAACGACAGAATTTTCTTTTTGGATACGATTAACTCCTTTCCGATGCACTATTCCTTCTATACTGCATCCCGCGCTGCCTCATAATGACGAATTAACACAGAAATTGCGTCGCTATGAAATACTATGGATTCTATGAATTCTCCTTCTAAATCGAGTAACGTATCTATGGAAACGACAGTATTTTCTTTTGGGATACGAGTATCTCCATTCCGATGCAGTATTCCTTCTTTACTGCATCCCTCGCTATGTCACATTGACGGATTAACACAGATATTGCGTCGCTATGAAATACTACGGGTTCTATGACATCTCCTTCTAAATCGAGTAACGTTTATGTGGAAAAGGCAGGATTTTCTTTTTTGGTATACGACTATCTCCTTTCCGATGCATTATTCCTTCTTTACAGCATCCACTCCCTCACATTGAGGAATTAACACAGAAAATGCGTCGCTTTGAAATACTATGGGTTCTATGACTTCTCCATTCAAATCGAGTAACATTTCTATGGAAACGACAGGATTTTCTTTTGGGATACGAGTATCTCCTTTCCGATGCACTATTCCTTCTGTACTACATCCCTCGCTCCCTCCCATTGACGAATTAACACAGAAATTGTGTCGCTATGAAATGCTATGTGTTCTATTAATTCTCTTATCAAATCGCGTAACGTTTCTATGGAAACCACAGGATTTCCATTTGGGATACGAGTGTCTCCTTTCCGATGTACTGTTCCTTCTTTACTGCATCCCTCGCTATGTCACATTGACGGACTAACACAGATATTGCGTCGCTATGAAATACTATGTGTACTATGACATCTCCTTTTAATCGAGTAACGTTTCTATGGAAACGATAGGATTTTCTTTAGGGATACGAGTATCTCCTTTCCGATGCTCTATTCCTTCTTTAATGCATCGCTCTCTCTCCCACTTTGACGATTTAACACAGAAATTGTGTCGCTATGAAATACTATAGGATCTATGACATCTCCTTCTGAGTTGAGTAACGTTACTATGGAAACGACAGGATTTTCTTTAGGGATACGAGTATCTCCTTTCCGATGCACTATTGCTTCATTACTGCATCTCTCACTCCCTAACATTGACGAATTAACACAGAGATTGTGTCGCTATGAAATGCAGTGTGTTCTATAAATTCTCCTATCAAATCGCGTAACGTTTCTATGGGAACCACAGGATTTCCATTTGGGATACGAGTATCTCCTTTCCGACGCACTGTTCCTTCTATACTGCATCCCTCGCTCCCTCTCATTGACGAATTAACACCAAAATTACGTTGCTATGAAATACTGTGGGTTCTATGACATCTCCTTATAAATTGAGTAACGTTTCTATGGAAACGACAGGATTTTCTTTTGGGATACGAGCAGCTCCTTTCCGATGCACTATTCAGTCTTTACTGCAGCCCTCGCTCCCTCACATTGACGATATAACATAGAAATTGCGTCGCTATGAAATACTATGTGTTCTATAACATCGCCCTCTAAATCGAGTAACGTTTCTATGGAAACGTCAGAATTTTCATTTTGGATACGATTAACTCCTGTCCGATGCACTATTCCTTCTATACTGCATCCCCCGCTGCCTCATAACGACGATTTATCACAGAAATTGCGTCACTATGAAATACTATGGGTTCTATGACATCTCCTTCTATTTCGAGTAACGTTTCTATGGAAACGACAGGATTTTCTTTTTGGATACGAGTATCTACTTTCCGATGCACTATTCCTTCTATACTGCATCCCCCGCTCCCTTACAACGACGAATTAACACAGAAATTGCGTCGCTATGAAATACTACGGGCTCTATGGCATGTCTCCGTTCCGATTCACTATTCCTTCATTCCTGCATCCCTCGCTCCCTCACATTGACGGATTATCACAGATATAGCGTCGCCATGAAATACTATGTGTTCTATGACATCTCCTTCTAAATCGAGTAATGTTTCTGTGGAACCGACGAGATTTTCTTTTGGGATACGGGTATCTCTTTTCCGATACACTATTCCATCTTTACTGCATCGCTCGCTCTCTCACTTTGACGAATGAACACAGAAATTGTGTCGCTCTGAAATACAAAGGGATCTATGACATCTCCTTATAAATCGAGTAACGTTTCTATGGAAACGGCGAGTTTTTCTTTTGGGACACGGGTATGTCCTTTCCTATGCACTATTCCTTCTTTACTGGATCGCTCTCTCTCTCACTTTGACGAATTAACACAGAAATTGTGTCGCTATGAAATACTATAGGATCTATGACATCTCCTTCTAAATCGAGTAACGTTTCTATGGAAACGACAGGATTTTCTTTAGGGATACGAGTATCTCCTTTCCGATGCACTATTCCTTCATTACTGCATCTCTCGCTCCCTCACATTGACGAATTAACACAGAAATTGTGTCGCTATGAAATACTATAGGATCTATGACATCTCCTTCTAAATCGAGTAACGTTTCTATGGAAACGACAGGATTTTCTTTAGGGATACGAGTATCTCCTTTCCGATGCACTGTTCCTTCTTTACTGCATCCCTCGCTTCCTCACATTAACGATTTAACACAAAAATTGCGTTGTTATGAAATACTATTTGTTCTATAACATCTCCTTCTAAAACGAATAACGTTTCTATGGAAACGACAGGATTCTCTTTTGGGAATGAGTTTCAACTTTCCGTTGCTCTATTTCTTCATTACTGCATTCCTCGCCCCTCACATTGACGAATTAACACAAAAATTGGGTTGCTATGAAATACTATGGGTTCTATGACATCTCCTTCTAAATCGAGTAACGTTTCTATGGAAACGACAGGATTTTCTTTAGTGATACGAGTATCTCCTTTCCGATGCACTATTCCTTCTTTACTGCATCGCTCTCTCTCCCACTTTGACGATTTAACTCAGAAATTGTGTCGCTATGAAATACTATAGGATCTATGACATCGCCTTCTAAATCGATAACGTTTCAATGGAAACGACAGGATTTTCTTTAGGGATACGAGTATCTCCTTTCCGATGCACTATTCCTTCATTACTGCATCTCTCGCGCCCTCACATTGACGAATTAACACAGAAATTCCGTCACTATAAAATACTATGGGTTCTATGACATCTTCTTCTATATCGAGTAACGTTTCTATGGAAACGACAGGATTTTCTTTTTGGATAAGAGTATCTCCTTTCCGATGCACTATTCCTTCTATACTGGATCCCCCGCTCCCACACAATGACGAATTAACACCGAAATTGTATCGCTATGAAATACTATGGGTTCTATGGATTCTCCTTCTAAATCGAGTAACGTTTCTATGGAAACGACAGTATTTTCGTTTATGATACGAGTGTCTCCTTTCCGATTCACTATTCCTTCTATCCTGCATCCCTCGCTCCCCCACATTGACGGATTAACACAGATATAGCGTCGCTATGAAATACTATGTGTTCTATGATATCTCCTTCTAAATCGAGTAACGTTTCTATGGAAACGACGAGATTTTCTTTTGGGACACGGGTATCTCCTTTCCTATGCACTATTCCTTCTTTACTGGATCGCTCTCTCTCTCACTTTGACGAATTAACACAGAAATTGTGTCGCTATGAAATACTATAGGATCTATGACATCTCCTTCTAAATCGAGTAACGTTTCTATGGAAACGACGAGATTTTCTTTTGGGACACGGGTATCTCCTTTCTGATGAACTATTCCTTCTTAACTGCATCGCTCTCTCTCTCACTTTGACGAATTAACACAGAAATTGTGTCGCTATGAAATACTATAGGATCTATGACATCTCCTTCTGTATCGAGTAACGTTTCTATGGAAACGACAGGATTTTCTTTAGGGATACGAGTATCTCCTTTCCGATGCACTGTTCCTTCTTTACTGCATCCCTCGCTTCCTCACATTAACGATTTAACACAAAAATTGCGTTGTTATGAAATACTATTTGTTCTATAACATCTCCTTCTAAAACGAATATCGTTTCTATGGAAACGAAAGGATTCTCTTTTGGGAATGAGTTTCAACTTTCCGTTGCTCTATTTCTTCATTACCGCATCCCTCGCCCCTCACACTGACGAATTAACACAAAAATTGAGTTGCTATGAAATACTATGGGTTCTATGACATCTCCTACTAAAACGAGTAACGTTTCTATGGAAACGACAGGATTTTCTTTAGGGATACGAGTATCTCCTTTCCGATCCACTATTCCTTCTTTACTGCATCGCTCTCTCTCCCACTTTGACGATTTAACTCAGAAATTGTGTCGCTATGAAATACTATAGGATCTATGACATCGCCTTCTAAATCGATAACGTTTCAATGGAAACGACAGGATTTTCTTTAAGGATACGAGTATCTCCTTTCCGATGCACTATTCCTTCATTACTGCATCTCTCGCGCCCTCACATTGACGAATTAACACAGAACTTGTGTCGCCATGAAATGCTATGTGTTTTATTAATTCTCCTATCAAATCGCGTAACGTCTCTATGGAAACCACAGGATTTCCATTTGGGATACGAGTATCTACTTTCCGATGCACTGTTCCTTCTTTACTGCATCCCTCGCTTCCACTCATTGACGAATTGACACAGAAATTATGTCGCTACGAAATACTATGTGTTCTGTGACAGCTCCTTATAAATCGAGTAACGTTTCTATGGAAACGAAAGGATTCTCTATTGGGATATGGGTTTCCCCTTCCCGATGCACTATTCCCTCTTTACTGCATCCCTCGCTCCCTCACATTGACGAATTAACACAAAAATTGCGTTGTTATGAAATACTATGTGTTCTTTGACATCTCCTTCTAAATCGAGTAACGTTTCTATGGAAACGACAGGATTTTCTTTTGGGATACGAGCATCTCCTTTCCGATGCACTATTCCTTCTTTAATGCGGCCCTCGCTCCCTCACATTGACGATATAACATAGAAATTACGTCGCTATGAAATACTATGTGTTCAATTACATCGCCCTCTAAATCGAGTAACGTTTCTTTGGAAACGACAGAATTTTCTTTTTGGATACGATTAACTCCTTTCCGATGCACTATTCCTTCTATACTGCAACCCGCGCTGCCTCATAATGACGAATTAACACAGAAATTGCGTCGCTATGAAATACTATGGATTCTATGAATTCTCCTTCTAAATCGAGTAACGTATCTATGGAAACGACAGTATTTTCTTTTGGGATACGAGTATCTCCAATCCGATGCAGTATTCCTTCTTTACTGCATCCCTCGCTATGTCACATTGACGGATTAACACAGATATTGCGTCGCTATGAAATACTATGTGTTCTATGACATCTCCTTCTATATCGAGTCACGTTTCTATGGAAACGACAGGATTTTCTTTTGGGATACGAGTATCTCCATTCCGATGCAGTATTCATTCTTTGCTGCATCCCTCACTCCCTCACATTGACGAATTAACACAGAAATATCGTCGCAATGAATTACTATGAGTTCAATGACATCCCCTTCTAAATCGAGTAACGTTTGTATCGAAACGACAGGATTTCCTATTTGAATACGTTTTGTCCCTTCCTAAGCACTATTCCTTCTTTACTGCATCCCTCGCTCCCTCACACTGACAAATTAACACAAGAATTACGTCACTATGAAATACTACGGGTTCTATGACATCTCCTTCCAAATCGAGTAACGTTTATGTGGAAAAGACAGGATTTTCTTTTTTGGTATACGACTATCTCCTTTCCGATGCATTATTCCTACTTTACAGCATCCGCTCCCTCACATTGAGAAATTAACACAGAAATTGCGTCGCTTTGAAATACTATGGGTTCTATGACTTCTCCTCTCAAATCGAGTAACGTTTCTATGGAAACGAAAGGATTTTCTTTTGGGATACGAGTATCTCCTTTCCGATGCACTATTCCTTCTTTACTACATCCCTGGCTCCCTGACATTGACGAATTAACACAGAAATTGTGTCGCTATGAAATACTATGGGTTCTATGACATCTCCCTCTAAATTGAGTAACGTTTCTATTTAAACAACAGGATTTTCATTTTGGATACGAGTATCTCCTCTCCAATGCAATGTTCCTTCTTTACTGCATCCCTCGCTTCGTCACATTGACAAATTAACACAGAAATTGCGTCGCTACGAAATACTATGGTTTCTATGACCTCTCCTTCTAAAACGAGTAACGTTTGTATGGAAACGACAGGATTTTCAATTTGGATACGAGTATGTCCTTTCCGATGCGTTATTCCATCTTTACTGCATCCCTCACTCCCTCACACTGACTATATAACATAGAAATTGCGTCGCTATGAAATACAATGTGTTCCACGAAACCGCCCTACAAATCGAGTAACTTTTCTATTTAGACGTCAGGATTTTCTTTTGGGGTACGAGTATCTCCGTTCCCATGCACTATTCCTTCTTTACTGCATCCCTCGCTCCCTCACATTGACAAATTAACACAGAAATTGCGTCGCTACGAAATACTATGGTTTCTATGACCTCTCCTTCTAAAACGAGTAACGTTTGTATGGAAACGACAGGATTTTCTATTTGGATACGGTTATCTCCTTTCCGATGCAAAATTCCTTCTTTACTGCATCCCTCGCTCCCTCGCACTGACGAATTAACACAGAAATTCCGTCACTATGAAATACTATGGGTTCTATGACATCTCATTCTATATCGAGTAACGTTTCTATGGAAACGACAGGATTTTCTTTTTGGATAAGAGTATCTCCTTTCCGATGCACTATTCCTTCTATACTGGATATCCCGCTCCCACACAATGACGAATTAACACAGAAATTGCTCCGCTATGAAATTATATGGGTTCTATGAATTCTCCTTCTAAATCGAGTAACGTTTCTAAGGAAACGACAGTATTTTCTTTTGGGACTCGAGTATCTCCCTTCCGATTCACTATTCCTTCATTACTGCATCCCTCGCTATCTCACATTGACGGATTAACGCAGATATTGCGTCGCTATGAAATACCATGTGTTCTATGACATCACTTCTAAATCGAGTAACGTTTCTATGGAAACGACAGGATTTTCTTTTGGGATACGAGTATCTCCATTCCGATGCTATATTCCTTCTTTACTGCATTCCCCGCTCCCTCACATTGACGAATTAACACAGAAATTGCGTCGCTATGAAATACTACGGGATCTATGTCATTTCCTTCTAAAACGAGTAACGTTTCTGTGGAAAAGACAGGATTTTCTTTTGGGATACGTGTATCTCCTTTCCAATGCGCTATTCCTTCCTTACTGCATCCATCGCTCCCTCACAATGACGAATTAACACCGAAATTGTATCGCTATGAAATACTATGGGTTCTATGGATTCTCCTTCTAAATCGAGTAACGTTTCTATGGAAACGGCAGTATTTTCTTTTATGATACGAGTGTCTACTTTCCGATTCACTATTCCTTTTATCCTGCATCCCTCGCTCCCTCACACTGACGGATTAACACAGATATAGCGTCGCTATGAAATACTATGTGTTCTATGACATCTCCTTCTAAATCGTGTAACGTTTCTATGGAAACGACGAGTTTTTCTTTTCGCACACGGGTATCTCCTTTCCGATGCACTATTCCTTCTTTACTGGATCGCTCTCTCTCTCACTTTGACGAATTAACACAGAAATTGTGTCGCTATGAAATACTATAGGTTCTATGACATCTCCTTCTAAATCGAGTAACGTTTCTATGGAAACGACAAGATTTTCTTTAGGGATACGAGAATCTCCTTTCCGATGCACTATTCCTTCATTACTGCATCTCTCGCTCCCTCACATTGACGAATGAACACAGAAATTGTTTCGCTATGAAATACTATGTGTTCTATGACATCTCCTTCTAAATCGAGTAACGTTTCTATGGAAAAGACGTTATTTTCTTTTGGGACACGGGTATCACCTTTCCGATGAACTATTCCTTCTTAACTGCATCGCTCTCTCTCTCACTTTGACGAATTAACACAGAAATTGTGTCGCTATGAAATACTATAGGATCTATGACATCTCCTTCTGAATCGAGTAACTTTTCTATGGAAACGACAGGATTTTCTTTAGGGATACGAGTATCTCCTTTCCGATGCACTATTTCTTCATTACTGCATCTCTCGCTCCCTCACATTGACGAATTAACACAGAAATTGTGTCGCTATGAAATGCTATGTGTTCTATTAATTCTCCTATCAAATCGCGTAACGTTTCAATGGAAACCACAGGATTTCCATTTGGGATACGAGTATCTCCTTTCCGATGCACTGTTCCTTCTTTACTGCATCCCTCGCTCCCTCTCATTGACGAATTGACACAGAAATTATGTCGCTACGAAATACTATGTGTTCTGTGACTGCTCCTTATAAATCGAGTAACGTTTCTATGGAAACGAAAGGATTCTCTATTGGGATTTGAGTTTCCCCTTTCCGATGCACTATTCCCTCTTTACTGCATCCCTCGCTCCCTCACATTGACGAATTAACACAAAAATTGCTTTGCTATGAAATGCTATGTGTTCTATGACATCTCCTTCTAATTCGAGTAACGTTTCTATGGAAACGACAGGATTTTCTTTTGGGATACGAGCATCTCCTTTCCGATGCACTATTCCTTCTTTAATGCAGCCCTCGCTCCCTCACATTGACGAATGAACACAGAAATATCGTCGCACTGAAATACTATGAGGTCTATGACATCTCCTTCTAAATCGAGTAACGTTTGTATCGAAACGACAGGATTTTCTATTTGGATATGTTTTGTCCTTTCCAATGCACTATTCCTTCTTTACTGCATCCCTCGCTCCCTCACACTGACGAATTAACACAAAAATTACGTCACTGTGAATTACTTTGGTTTCTATGACATCTCCTTGTATTTCGAGTAACGTTTCTATGGAAACGACAGGATTTTCTTTTTGGATACGAGTATCTACTTTCCGATGCACTATTCCTTCTATACTGCATCCCCCGCGCCCTCACAACGACGAATTAACACAGAAATTGCGTCACTATGAAATACTACGGGTTCTATGACATCTCCTTCTAAATCGAGTAACGTGTCTGTGGAAAAGACAGGATTTTTTTTGGGATACGACTATCTCCATTCCGATGCATTATTCCTTCTTTACAGCATCCGCTCCCTCACATTGACGAATTAACACAGAAATTGTGTCGCTATGAAATGCTATGTGTTCTATTAATTCTCCTATCAAAATGCGTAACATTTCTATGGAAACCACAGGATTTCCATTTGGGATACGAGTATCTCCTTTCCGATGCACTGTTCCTTCTTTACTGCATCCGTCGCTCCCTCTCATTGACGATTTAACACAAATATTACGTTGCTATGAAATACTACGGGTTCCCTAACACGTCCTTATAAATCGAGTAACGTTTCTATGGAAACGACAGGATTATCTTTTGGGATACGAGCATCTCCTTTCCGATGCACTATTCCTTCTTTAATGCAGCCCTCGCTCCCTCACATTGACGATATAACATAGAAATTGCGTAGCTATGAAATACTATGTGTTCTATGAATTCTCCTTCTAAATCGAGTAACGTTCCTATGGAAACGACAGTATTTTCTTTTGGGATACGAGTATCTCCTTTCAGATGCACTATTCCTTCTTTACTGCATCCCTCGCTATGTGACATTGACGGATTAACACAGATATTGCGTCGCTATGAAATACTATGACATCTCCTTTTAATCGAGTAACGTTTCTATGGAAACGACAGGATTTTCTTTAGGGATACGAGTATCTCCTTTCCGATGCACTATTCCTTCTTTACTGCATCCCTCTCTCTCCCACTTTGACGATTAAACACAGAAATTGTGTCGCTATGAAATACTATAGGATCTATGACATCTCCTTCTAAATCGAGTAACGTTTCTATGGAAACGGCAGGATTTTCTTTAGGGATACGAGTATCTCCTTTCCGATGCACTATTCCTTCATTACTGCATCTCTCGCTCCCTCACATTGACGAATTAACACAGAAATTGTGTCGCTATGAAATGCTATGTGTTCTATTAATTCTCCTATCAAATCGCGTAACGTTTCTATGGAAACCACAGGATTTCCATTTGGGATACGAGTATCTCATTTCCGATGCACTGTTCCTTCTTTACTGCATCCCTTGCTCCCTCTCATTGACGAATTAACACAAAAATTACGTTGCTATGAAATACTATGGGTTCTATGACTGCTCCTTATAAATCGAATAACGTTTCTATGTTAACGGCAGGATTTTCTTTTGGGATACGAGCATCTCTTTTCCGATGCACTATTCCTTCTTTAATGCAGTCCTTGCTCCCTCACATTGACGATATAACATAGAAATTGCGTCGCTAAGAAATACTATGTGTTCTATGACATCGCCCTCTAAATCGAGTAACGTTTCTACGGAAACTACAGAATGTCCTTTTTGGATACGATTAACTCCTTTCCGATGCACTATTCCTTCAATACTGCATCCCCCGCTGCCTCATAATGACGACTTAACACAGAAATTGCGTCGCTATGAAATACTACGGTTTCTATGAATTCTCCTTGTAAATCGAGTAACGTTCCTATGGAAACGACAGTATTTTCTTTTGGGATACGAGTATCTTTTTCCGATTCCCTATTCCTTCTTTACTGCATCCCTCGCTATGTCACATTGACGGATTAACACAGATATTGCGTCGCTATGATATACTATGTGTTCTATGACATCTCCTTTTAATCGAGTAACGTTTCTATGGAAACGACAAGATTTTCTTTAGGGATACGAGTATCTCCTTTCCGATGCACTATTCCTTCTTTACTGCTTCGCTCTCTCACCCACTTTGACGATATAACACAGAAATTGTGTCGCTATGAAATACTATAGGATCTATGACATCTCCTTCGAAATCGAGTAACGTTTCTATGGAAACGACAGGATTTTCTTTAGGGATACGAGTATCTCCTTTCCGATGCACTGTTTCTTCTTTACTACATCCCTCGCTCCCTCTCATTGACGAATTGACACAGAAATTATGTCGCTACGAAATACTATGTGTTCTGTGACATCTCCTTATAAATCGAGTAACGTTTCTATGGAAACGAAAGGATTCTCTATTGGTATATGAGTTTCCCCTTTCCGATGCACTATTCCCTCTTTACTGCATCCCTCGCTCCCTCACATTGACGAATTGACACAAAAATTGCGTTGCTATGAAATACTATGGGTTCTATGACATCTCCTTCTAAATGGAGTAACATTTCTATCGAAACGACAGGATTTTCTTTTGGGATACGAGCATCTCCTTTCCGATGCACTATTCCTTCTTTACTGCAGCCCTTGCTCCCTCACATTGACGATATAACATAGAAATTGCGTCGCTATGAAATACAATGTGTTCTATGACATCGCCCTCTAAATCGAGTAACGTTTCTATGGAAACGACAGAATTTTCTTTTTGGATACGATTAACTTCTTTCCGATGCACTATTCCTTCTATACTGCATCCCCCGCTGCCTCATAATGACGAATTAACACAGAAATTCCGTCGCTATGAAATACTATGGGTTCTATGAATTCTCCTTCTAAATCGAGTAACGTTCCTATGGAAACGACAGTATTTTCTTTTGGGATACGAGTATTCCTTTCCGATTCACTATTCCTTCTTTACTGCATCCCTCGCTATGTCACATTGACGGATTAACACAGAAATTGCGTCGCTATGAAATACTATGTGTTCTATGACATCTCCTTCTAAATCGAGTAACGTTTCTATGGAAACGACAGGATTTTCTTTTGGGATACGAGTATCTCCATTCCGATGCAATATTATTTCTTTGCTGCATCCCTCACTCCCTCACATTGACGAATTAACACAGAACTATTGTCGCACTGAAATACTATGAGCTCTATGACATCTCCTTCTAAATCGAGTAACGTTTGTATCGAAACGACAGGATTTTCTTTTTGGATACGAGTATCTACTTTCAGATGCACTATTCCCTCTATACTGCATCCCCCGGGCCTCACAACGACGAATTAACACAGAAATTGCGTCGCTATGAAATACTACGGGTTCTATGACATCTCCTTCTAAATCGAGTTGCGTTTCTGTGGAAAAGACAGGATTTTCTTTTGGGATACGACTATATCCTTTCCGATGCATTATTCCTTCTTTACTGCATCCGCTCCCTCACATTGACGAATTAACACAGAAATTGCGTCTCTTTGAAATACTATGGGCTCTATGACTTCTCCTCTCAAATCGAGTAACATTTCTATGGAAACGGCAGAATTATCTTTTGGGATACGAGTATCTCCTTTCCGATGCACTATTCCTTCCTTACTGCATCCATCGCTCCCTCACAATGACGAATTAACACCGAAATTGAATCGCTATGAAATATTGTGGGTTCTATGGATTCTCCTTCTAATTCGAGTAACGTTTCTATGGAAACGACAGTATTTTCTTTTATGATACGAGTGTCTCCTTTCCGATTCACTATTCCTTCTTTCCTGCATCCCTCGCTCCCTCACATTGACGGATTAACACACATATAGCGACGCTATGAAGTACTATGGGGCCTATGACTTCTCCTTCTAAATCGAGTAACGTTTCTTTGGAAACGACGAGAATTTCTTTTGGGACACGGGTATCTCCTTTCTGATGCACTATTCCTTCTTTACTGCATCGCTCTCTCTCTCACTTTGACGAATTAACACATAAATTGTGTCGCTATGAAATACTGTAGGATCTATGACATCTCCTTCTAAATCGAGTAACGTTTCTATGGAAACGACAGGGTTTTCTTTAGGGATACGAGTATCTCCATTCCGATGCACTATTCTTCCATTACTGCACCTCTCTCCCCCTCGCATTGACGAATTAACACAGAAATTGTTTCGCTATGAAATGCTATGGGTTCTATGACATCTCCTTCTAAATCGAGTAACGTTTCTATGGAAACGACAGGATTCTCTTTTGGAATACGAGTATCTCCTTTCCGATGCACTGTTCCTTCTTTACTGCATCCCTCGCTTCCTCACATTGACGAATTAACACAGAAATTGTGTCGCTATGAAATACCATAGGTTCTATGATATCTCCTTCTAAATCGAGTAACGTTTCCATGGAAACGACAGGCTTTTCTTTAGGGATACGAGTGTCTCCTATCCGATGCACTATTCCATCACTACTGCATCTCTCGCTCCCTTACATTGACGAATTAACACAGAAATTGTTTCGCTATGAAATACTATGGGTTCTATAACATCTCCTTCTAAAACGGATAACGTTTCTATGGAAACGAAAGGATTCTCTTTTGGGAATGAGTTTCAACTTTCCGTTGCTCTATTTCTTCTATGCTGCATCCCTCGCTCCCTCACATTGACGAATTAACACAAAAATTGCGTTGCTATGAAATGCCATGGGTTCTATGACATCTCCTTCTAAATCGAGTAACGTTTCTATGGAAATGACAGGATATTCCTTTGGGATACAACTAACTCCTTTCCGATGCACTACTCCTTCTTTACTGCATCTCTCGCTCCCTCACATTGACGATTATACACAGAAATTGCGTCGCTATGAAATACTCTGGGTTCTATGACATCTCCTTCTAAATCGAGTAACGTTTCTATGGAAACGACAGGATTTTCTTTCGGGATACGAGTATCTCCTTTCCGATGCACTATTCCTTCTTTTCTACAACCCCCCCTCCTTCACAATTAAGAATTAGCACAGTAATTGCGTCGCAATGAAATACACTCCTGGAAATGGAAAAAAGAACACATTGACACCGGTGTGTCAGACCCACCACACTTGCTCCGGACACTGCGAGAGGGCTGTACAAGCAATGATCACACGCACGGCACAGCGGACACACCAGGAACCGCGGTGTTGGCCATCGAATGGCGCTAGCTGCGCAGCATTTGTGCACCGCCGCCTTCAGTGTCAGCCAGTTTGCCGTGGCATACGGAGCTCCATCGCTGTCTTTAACACTGGTAGCATGCCGCGAAAGCGTGGACGTGAATCGTATGTGCATTTGGCGGACTTTGAGCGAGGGCGTATAGTGGGCATGCGGGAGGCCGGGTGGACGTACGGCCGAATTCCTCAACACGTGGGGCGTGAGGTCTCCAGAGCACATCGATGTTGTCGCCAGTGGTCGGCGGATGGTGCACATGCCCGTCGACCTGGGACCGGACCGCAGCGACGCACGGATGCACGCCAAGACCGTAGGATCCTACGCAGTGCCGTAGGGGACCGCACCGCCACTTCCCAGCAAATTAGGGACACTGTTGCTCCTGGGGTATCGGCGAGGACCATTAGCAACCGTCTCCATGATGCTGGGCTACGGTCCCGCACACCGTTAGGCCGTCTTCCGCTCACGCCCCAACATC
Source organism: Schistocerca serialis cubense (assembly GCF_023864345.2). Lineage (NCBI taxonomy): Eukaryota > Metazoa > Arthropoda > Insecta > Orthoptera > Acrididae > Schistocerca > Schistocerca serialis. The sequence goes on along the minus strand of NC_064638.1, from coordinate 61,657,736 downwards.
GTGCAGCCCGCATCCAGTGGTGTCGCGACAGGCGTGAATGGAGGGACGAATGGAGACGTGTCGTCTTCATCGATGAGAGTCGCTTCCGCCTTGGTGCCAATGATGGTCGTATGCGTGTTTGGCGCCGTGCAGGTGAGCGCCACAATCAGGACTGCATACGACCGAGGCACACAGGGCCAACACCCGGCATCATGGTGTGGGGAGCGATCTCCTACACTGGCCGTACACCACTGGTGATCGTCGAGGGGACACTGAATAGTGCACGGTACATCCAAACCGTCATCGAACCCATCGTTCTACCATTCCTAGACCGGCAAGCGAACTTGCTGTTCCAACAGGACAATGCACGTCCGCATGTATCCCGTGCCACCCAACGTGCTCTAGAAGGTGTAAGTCAACTACCCTGGCCAGCAAGATCTCCGGATCTGTCCCCCATTGAGCATGTTTGGGACTGGATGAAGCGTCGTCTCACGCGCTCTGCACGTCCAGCACGAACGCTGGTCCAACTGAGGCGCCAGGTGGAAATGGCATGGCAAGCTGTTCCACAGGACTACATCCAGCATCTCTACGATCTGCTCCATGGGAGAATAGAAACCTGCATTGCTGCGAAAGGTGGATATACACTGTACTAGTGCCGACATTGTGCATGCTCTGTTGCCTGTGTCTATGTGCCTGTGGTTCAGTCAGTGTGATCATGTGATGTATCTGATCCCAGGAATGTGTCAATAAAGTTTCCCCTTCCTGGGACAATGAATTCAGGGTGTTCTTATTTCAATTTCCATGAGTGTACTATGGGTTCTATGAGTTCTCCTTCTAAATCGAGTAACGTTTCTATGGAAACGACAGTATTTTCTTTTGGGATACGAGTATCTCCTTTCCGATTCACTATTCCTTCTTTACTGCATCCCTCGCTCCCTCACATTGACGGATTATCGCTGATATTGCGTCGATATGAAATACAAAGTGGCCTATGACATCTCCTTCAAAATCGTGTAACGTTTCTATGGAAACGACGAGATTTTCTTTTGGGATACGAGTATCTCCTTTCCGATGCACTATTTCTACTTTGCTGCATCCCTCGCACCCTCACATTGTCGAATTAACACAGATATAGCGTCGCTATGAAATACTATGGGTTCTATGACTTCTCTCTCTCAAATCGAGTAACGTTTCTGAGGAAGCGACAGGATATTCCTTTGGGATACGAGTATCTCCTTTCCGATGCACTATTCCTTCTTTACTGCATCCCTCGCTCCCTCACATTGACGAATGAACACAGAAACTTCGTCGCTATGAAATACTATGGGTTCTATGACATCTCCATTTAAATCGAGTAACGTTTCTGTGGAAGCGACAGGATTTTCTTGTGGGATACGAGTATCTCCTTTCCGATGCACTGTTCCTTCTTTACTGCATCCCTCGTTCCCTCACATTGACGAATTAACACAGAAATTGCGTCGCTATGAAATACTAGGTGTTCTATGACTTCTTCTCTCAAATCGAGTAACATTTCTATGGAAACGACAGGATTTTCTCTTCTGATGGAAGTATCTCCTTTCCGATGCACTATTCCTTCTTTACTGCATCCCCTGCTCCGCCACAATGACGAATCAACACAGAAATTGCGTCGCTATGAATTACAATGGGTTCTATGATTTCTCCTTGTAAATCGAGTAACGATTTTATGGAAACGACAGTATTTTCTTTTGGGGTCAGAGTATCTCCTTTCCGATTCACTATTCCTTCTTTACTGCATCCCTCGCTCCCTCACAATGCCGGATTATCACAGACATTGCGTCGCTATGAAATACTATGTGTTCTATGACATCTACTTCAAAATCGAGTAACGTTTCTATGGAAACGACAGGATTTTCTTTTGGGATACGAGTATTTTCTTTCCGATGCACTATTCCTTCGTTATAGCATCCCTCGCTCCCTCCCATTTAAGAATTAACACAGAAATTGCGTCGCTATGAAATACTATGTGTTCTATGCCTTCTCCTTCTAAATCGAGTAACGTTTCTATGGCAACGACAGGACTTTCTTTCGGGAGGCGAACATCTCTTTTCCGATGCACTAATGATTTTTGTCTGCATCCTCGCTCCCTCACCCTGACGAAATAACACTGAAATTGCGGCGCTATGAAATACTATGTGTTCCATGGATTCCCAATCCCAATCGAGTAACATATCTACGGCAACGAAAGGATTTTCTTTTGGGAGCCGAGTAACTCTTTCCGATGCCCTATTGCTTCTCTACTGCATTCCTTGCTCCCTCACATTGACGAAATAACACAGAACATTCGTCGATACGAAATACTATGGGTTCAATGCCTTCTCCTTCTAAATCGAGTAACGTCTTTATGGCAACGACAGGAGTTTCTTTTCGGAGCCGTGTATCTCTTTTCCGATGCACTATTATTCTTATACTGCATCCCTCGCTCCCTCAATTTGACGAATTAACACAGAAATTACGTCGCTATGAAATACTATGGGTTATATGACATCTCCTTCTAAATCGAGTAACGTTCCTATGGAAACGACAGGATTTTCTTTTGGGATACGAGTATCTCCTTTCCGATGCACTATTCCTTCTCTACTGCATCCCTCGCTAACTCACACTGACGAATTAACACAGAATTTGCTTCGCTATGAAATACTATGGGTTCTATGACTTCTCCTTCTAAATCGAGTAACGTTTCAATGGATTCGACAGGTCACTCTCTTGGGATATGAGTATCTCCTTTCCGATGCACTATTCCTCCTTTACTGCATCCCTCGCTCCCACACATTGACGAATTATCACAGAAATTGCGTCGCTACGAAATTCTATTAGTTCTATGACATCTCCTTCTAAATCGAGTAACGTCTCTATGGAAACGACAGGATTTTCTTTTGGGATACGAGTATTTCCTTTCCGATGCACTATTCCAGCTTTACTGCATCCCTCGCTCCCTCAAATTGACGGATTATCACAGATATTGCGTCGCTATGAAATACTATGTGTTCTATGACATCTCCTTCAAAATCGAGTAACGTTTCTATGAAAACGACCAGATTTTCTGTTGGGATACGAGGATCTCCGTTCTGATGCAGTATTCCTTCTTTACTGCATCTCTCGCTCACTCACGATTTATCATAGAAATTGCGTCGCTATGAAATACTATGTGTTCTATGACATCGCCTTCTAAATCGGGTAACGTTTCTATGAAAACAAGAGGATTGTCTCTTGGGATACGAGTATCTCCTTTCCGATGCACTATTCCTTCTCTGCTGCATCCCTCGCTCCCTCACATTCACGATTTAACACAGACATTGTGTCGCTATTAAATACAATGGGTTCTATGACATCTCCTTACAAAAGGAGTAACGTTTTTATGTAAACGACAGGATTAACTTTTGGGATACGAGTATCTCCTTTCCGATTCACTATTCCTTCTTTACTGCATCCCTAGCTGCCTCACTTTGACGAATTAACACAGAAATTGTGTCGCTATGAAATACTATGTGTTCTATGACATCTCCTTCTAAATCGAGTAACGTTACTATGGAAACGACAGGATTTTCTTTTGGGATACGACAATCCCCTTTCCGATGCATTAATCCACCTTTTCTGCATCTCTCGCTCCCTCACATTAACGAATTGACACAGAAATTGCGTCGCTATGAAATACTATGGGTTCTATGGCTTCTCCTCTTTAATCGCGTAACGTTTCCATGGAAACGACAGGATTTTCTTTTGGGATACGAGTATCTTCCTTCCGATGCACTATTCCTGCTTTACTGCATCCCTCGCTCCCTCACATTGATGAATTAACACAGAAATTGCGTCGCTATGAAATACTATGAGTTCTATGACATCACCATGTAAATCGAGTAACGTTTCTATAGAAGCGACAGGATTTTCTTTTGGGATACGAGTATCTCCTTTCCGAAGCACTGTTCCTTCCTTACTGCATCCCACGCTCCCTCACATTGACAATTTATCACAGAAATTGCGTCGCTATGAAATACTATGGGTTCTATGACATCTACTCCTAAATCGAGTAACGTTTCTAAGGAAACGTCAGGATTCTCTTTTGGGATACGAGTATCCCCTATCCGATGCACTATCCCTACTTTACTGCATCCCTCGCTCCCTCACATTGACGAATTGACACAGAAATTGCGTCGCTATGAAATACTATGGGCTCTATGACATCTCCTTCTAAATCGAGTACCGTTTCTATGGAATCGACAGGATTTTCTTTTTGGATTAGAGTATCTCTTTCCGATGCCGTATTCCCCCTTTACTGCATTCCTCGCTCCCTCACATAGACGATTTAACATAGAAATTGCGTCGAAATAAAATACTATGTGTTCTATGACATCGCCCTCTAAATCGAGTAAAGTTTCGATGAAAACGACAGGATTTTCATTTGGGATAGGAGTATCTCCTTTCCGATGCACTATTCGTTCTTTACTGCATCCCACGCTCCCTCACATTGACAATTTATCACAGAAATTGCGTCGCTATGAAATACTATGGGTTCTATGACATCTACTCCTAAATCGTGTAACGTTTCTAAGGAAACGGCAGTTTTTCTTTTGCGATACGAGTATCTCCTTTCCGATTCACTATTCCTTCTTTCCTGTATCCCTCGCTCCCTCACATTGACGGATTATCACAGATATTTCGTCGCTATGTAATACTATGGGTTCTATGACATCTCCTGCTAAATCGAGTAACGTTTCTATGGAAACGACAGGACTCTCTTTTTGGATATGAGTACCTCCTTTCCGATGCACTAGTCCTTCCTTACTGCATCCCTCGCTCCCTCACATTGACGAGTTAACACAGAAATTGCGTCGCTATGAAACACTATGGGTTCTATGACATCTTCTAAATCGAGTACCGTTTCTATGGAGACGACAGGATTTTCTTTTGGGATACGAGTATCTCCTTTCCGATGCACTATTCCTTCCTTACTGCATCCCTCGCACCCAGACATTGACGAGTTAACACAGAAATTGCGTCGCTACGACATTCTATTAGTTCAATGACATCTCCTTGTAAATCGAGTAACGTTCCTATGGAAACGACAGGATATTCTTTTGGGATATGAGTATCTCCGTTCCGATGCACTATTCCTTCTTTACGGCATCACTCGCTCCCTCATATTGACGAATTAACACAGAAATTGCGTCGCTATGAAACACTACGGGTTCTATGACATCTCCTTCTAAATCTAGTACCGTTTCTATGGAAACGACAGGATTTTCTTTTGGGATACGAGTATCTCCTCACCGACGCACTATTCCATCTTTACTGCATCACTCGCACCCTGACATTGCCGAGTTAACACAGAAATTGCGTCGCTACGAAATTCTATTAGTTCTATGACATCTCCTTCTAAATCGAGTAACGTTTCTATGGATACGACAGGATTTTCTTTTGGGATATGAGTATCTCCTTTCCGATGCACTATTCCTCCTTTACTGCATCCCTCGCCCTCACACATTGACGAATTAACACAAAAATTGCGTCGCTACGAAATTCTATTAATTCTATCATATCTCCTTCTAAATCGAGTAACGTTTCTATGGATACGACGGAATTCTCTTTTGGGATACGAGTATCTCCTTTCCGATGCACTATTCCTCCTTTACTGCATCCCTCGCTCCCTCCCATTGACGAATTATCACAGAAATTGCGTCGCTATGTAATACTATGGGTTCTATGACAACCCCTTCTAAATCGCGTAACGTTACTATGGAAACGACAGGATTTTCTTTTGGGATACGACAATCCCCTTTCCGATGCACTACTCCTTCTCTTCTGCATCCCTCGCTCCCTCACATTGACGAATTGACACAGAAATTGCGTCGCTATAAGGTACTATGGGTTCTATGTTATTACCATGTAAATCGAGTAACGTTTCTATGTAAGCGACAGGAATTTCTTCTGGGATACGAGTATCTCCTTTCCGATGCACTGTTCCGTCTTTACTGCATCGCACGCTCTCTCACACTGACAATTTATCACAGAAATTGGGTCGCTATGAAATACTATGGGTTCTATGACATCTCCTCCTAAATCGAGTAACGTTTCTAAGGAAACGACAGGATTCTCTTTTGGGACACGAGTATCCCCTATCCGATGCACTATTCCTTCTTTACTGCATACCTCGCTCCCTCACATTGACGAATTAACACAGATATTGAGTCGCTATGAAATACTATGTGTTCTAAGACATCTCCTTCTAAATCGAGTAACGTTTCTATGGAAACGACGAGATTTTCGTTTGGGATACGAGTATCTCCATTCCGATGCACTATTTCTTCTTTACTGCATCGCTCGCTCCCTGACATTGACGAATTAACACAGAAATTGCGACGCTATGAAATACTATGGGTTCTATGACATCTCCTTGTAAATCGAGTAACGTTTCTATGGAAACGACAGGATTTTCTTTTGGGATACGTGTATCTCCTTTCCGATGCACTATTCCTTCTCTACTGCATCCCTCGCTCCCTCACATTGACGAATTAACACAGAAATTGCGTCGCTATGAAATACTATGGTTTCTATGACATCTACTTCTAAATCGAGTAACGTTACTACGGAAGCGACATGATTTTCTTTTGGGATACGACAGTCCCCATTCCGGTGCACTATTCCTCCTTCTCTGCATCCCTCGCTCCCGCACATTGACGAACTAACACAGAAATTGCGTCGCTATGAAATACTATGGGTTCTATGTCATCTCCTTCTAAATCGAGTAACGTTTCTATGAAAACGACAGGATTTTCTTTTGGGATACGAGTATCTCCTTTCCGATGCACTATTCCTATTTTACTGCCACCCTCGCTCCCTCACATTGACAAATTAACACAGAATTTAGGTCTTTATGAAATACTGTGGGTTCTGTGACATCTCCTTCTAAATCGAGTAACGTTTCTATGGAAACGACAGGATTTTTTTTTTGGGATACGAGTAACTCCTTTCCGATGCACTAATCCTTCTTTACTGCATCCCTCGCTCCCTTAGAATGACGAATTAACACAGAAATTGCGTCGCTATGAAATACTATGTGTTCTATGACTTCTCCTTCTGAATCAAGTATCTTTTCTATGGAAACGACAGTTTTTCTTTTGGGATACGCGTATCTCCTTTCCGATTCACTAGTCCTTCTTTACTGCATTCCTCGCTCCCTCACGTTGACGGATTATCACAGATATTGTGCCGCTATGTAATGCAATGGGTTCTATGACATCTCCTTCTAAATCGAGTAGCGCTTCTATGGAAACGACAGTTTTTCTTTTGGGATACGAGTATCTCCTTTGCGATTCACTATTCCTCCTTTCCTGTATCCCTCGCTCCCTCACATTGACGGATTATCACAGATATTGCGTCGCTATGTAATACTGAAAATTTAATAGTCATGGGTGACTGGAATTCGAGTGTAGGAAAAGGGAGAGAAGGAAACATAGTAGGTGAATATGGATTGGGGGACAGAAATGAAAGAGGAAGCCGCCTGGTCGAATTTTGCACAGAGCACAACATAATCATAACTAACACTTGGTTTAAGAATCATGAAAGAAGGTTGTATACATGGAAGAACCCTGGAGATACTAAAAGGTATCAGATAGATTATATAATGGTAAGACAGAGATTTAGGAACCAGGTTTTAAATTGTAAGACATTTCCAGGGGCAGACGTGGACTCTGACCACAATCTATTGGTTAAGACCTGTAGATTAAAACTGAAGAAACTGCAAAAAGGTGGTAATTTAGGGAGATGGGACCTGGATAAACTAAAAGAACCAGAGGTTGTACAGAGATTCAGGGAGAGCATAAGGGAGCAATTGACAGGAATGGGGGAAATAAATACAGTAGAAGAAGAATGGGTAGCTTTGAGGGATGAAGTAGTGAAGGCAGCACAGGATCAATTAGGTAAAAAGACGAGGGCTAGTAGAAATCCTTGGGTAACAGAAGAAATATTGAATTTAATTGATGAAAGGAGAAAATATAAAAATGCAGTAAGTGAAACGGGCAAAAAGGAATACAAACGTCTCAAAAATGAGATCGACAGGAAGTGCAAAATGGCTAAGCAGGGATGGCTAGAGGACAAATGTAAGGATGTAGAGGCCTATCTCACTAGGGGTAAGATAGATACCGCCTTCAGGAAAATTAAAGAGACTTTTGGAGATAAGAGAACGACTTGTATGAATATCAAGAGCTCAGATGGTAACCCAGTTCTAAGCAAAGAAGGGAAAGCAGAAAGGTGGAAGGAGTATATAGAGGGTCTATACAAGGGCTATGTACTTGAGGACAATATTATGGAAATGGAAGAGGATGTAGATGAAGATGAAATGGGAGATGTGATACTGCGTGAAGAGTTTGACAGAGCACTGAAAGACCTGAGTCGAAACAAGGCCCCCGGAGTAGACAATATTCCATTGGAACTACTGACGGGCGTGGGAGAGCCAGTCCTGACAAAACTCTACCATCTGGTGAGCAAGATGTATGAAACAGGCGAAATACCCTCAGACTTCAAGAAGAATATAATAATTCCAATCCCAAAGAAAGCAGGTGTTGACAGATGTGAAAATTACCAAACTATCACCTTAATAAGTCACAGCTGCAAAATACTAACACGAATTCTTTACAGACGAATGGAAAAACTAGTAGAAGCCAACCTCGGGGAAGATCAGTTTGGATTCCGTAGAAACACTGGAACACGTGAGGCAATACTGACCTTACGACTTATCTTAGAAGAAAGATTAAGGAAAGGCAAACCTACGTTTCTAGCATTTGTAGACATAGAGAAAGCTTTTGACAATGTTGACTGGAATACTCTCTTTCAATTTCTAAAGGTGGCAGGGGTAAAATACAGGGAGCGAAAGGCTATTTACAATTTGTACAGAAACCAGATGGCAGTTATAAGAGTCGAGGGACATGAAAGGGAAGCAGTGGTTGGGAAGGGAGTAAGACAGGGTTGTAGCCTCTCCCCGATGTTGTTCAATCTGTATATTGAGCAAACAGTAATGGAAACAAAAGAAAAATTCGGAGTAGGTATTAAAATTCATGGAGAAGAAATAAAAACTTTGAGGTTCGCCGATGACATTGTAATTCTGTCAGAGACAGCAAAGGACTTGGAGGAGCAGTTGAATGGAATGGACAGTGTCTTGAAAGGAGGATATAAGATGAACATCAACAAAAGCAAAACAAGGATAATGGAATGTAGTCTAATTAAGTCGGGTGATGCTGAGGGAATTAGATTAGGAAATGAGGCAGTTAAAGTAGTAAAGGAGTTTTGCTATTTGGGGAGCAATATAACTGATGATGGTCGAAGTAGAGAGGATATAAAATGTAGGCTGGCAATGGCAAGGAAAGCGTTTCTGAAGAAGAGAAATTTGTTAACATCCAGTATTGATTTAAGTGTCAGGAAGTCATTTCTGAAAGTATTCGTATGGAGTGTAGCCATGTATGGAAGTGAAACATGGACGATAAATAGTTTGGACAAGAAGAGAATAGAAGCTTTCGAAATGTGGTGCTACAGAAGAATGCTGAAGATTAGATGGGTAGATCACATAACTAATGAGGAAGTATTGAATAGGATTGGGGAGAAGAGAAGTTTGTGGCACAACTTGACCAGAAGAAGGGATCGGTTGGTAGGACATGTTCTGAGGCATCAAGGGCTCACCAATTTAGTATTGGAGGGCAGCGTGAAGGGTAAAAATCGTAGAGGGAGACCAAGAGATGAATACACTAAGCAGATTCAGAAGGATGTAGGCTGCAGTAGGTACTGGGAGATGAAAAAGCTTGCACAGGATAGGGTAGCATGGCGAGCTGCATCAAACCAGTCTCAGGACTGAAGACCACAAAAACAACAACAATGTAATACTATGGGTTCTATGACATCTCCTGCTAAATCGAGTAACGTATCTATGGAAACGACAGGACTCACTTTTTGAATATGAGTATCTCCTTTCCGATGCAGTAGTCCTTCTTTACTGCATCCCTCGCTCCCTCACATTGACGAGTTAACACAGAAATTGCGTCGCTATGAAACACTATGGGTTCTATGACATCTTCTAAATCGAGTACCGTTTCTGTGGAGACGACAGGATTTTCTTTAGGGATACGAGTATCTCCTTTCCGATGCACTATTCCTTCTTTACTGCATCCCTCGCTCCCTCACATAGACAAATTAACACAGAAATTAAGTCGCTATTAAAAATTATGGTTATATGACATCTCCTTCTAAATCGTATAACGTTTCTGTGGAAACCAGAGGATTATCTTTTGGCATACGACTATCTCCTTTCCGATGCGCTATTCTCTCTTTACTGCATCCTTCGCTCCCTCACATTGACGAAATTACACAGAAATTGCGTCGCTATAAAATACTATGGGTTCTATGACTTCTCGTCTCAAATCGAGTAACGTTTCTATGGAAACGGCAGGAATTTCTTTTGGGCTACGAGTATCTCCATTCCGATGAGCTATACCTCCTTTACTGCATCGCTCGCACTCTCACATTGACGAATTACCACAGAAATTGCGTCGCTATGAAATACTATGGGTTCTGTGACATCTCCTTCTATATCGAGTAATGTTTCTACGGAAATGACAGGATTTTCTTTTGGGATACAAGTATCTCCTTTCCGATGCACTATTCCTTCTTTACTGCATCCGTCGCTCCCTCACATTGACGTTTTAACACAGAAATTGCGTCGCTATGAAATACTAAGGGTTCTATGGCATCTCCGTCTAAATGGAGTAACATTTCTATGGAAACGACAGGATTTTCTTTTGGGATAAGAGTATCTCCTTTCCGATGCACTATCCCTTCTTAACAGCATCCCTCGCTCCCTCACATTGACGAATTTACACAGAAATTACGTCGCTATGAAATACTATGTGTTCTATGACATCTCCTTCTAAATCGAGTAACATTACTATGGAAACGAAAGGATTTTCTTTTCGGATACGACTATCCACTTTCCTATTCACTATTCCTTCGTTTCCTCCTTTTCTGCATCTCACGCTCCCCCACATTGACGAATCAAATAAGAAACTGCGTCGCTATGAAAAACTATAGGTTCTATGGCATCTCCTACAAAATCAAGTAACATTTCTATGGAAACGACAGGATTTTCTTTTGGGACACGACTATTCCCTTTATGATGCACTATTCCTTCCTTTCTCCATCCCTCGCTCCCTCACATTGACGAATTAAGACAGAAATTGCGTCGCTATGAAAAACTATAGGTTCTATGACATCTCCATTGAAATCGAGTAACGTTTCCATGGAAACAACAGGTTTTTCTTTTGGGATACAAGTAACTCCTTTCCGATGCACTATTCCTTCTTTACTGCATCCCTCGCTCCCGCACATTGACTAATTAACACAGAAATTGCGTAGCTATGATGTATTATTAGTTCCCTGACTCCTCCTTCAAAATCGAGTAACGTTTCTATGGAAACGACAGGATATTCATTTGGGATATGAGTATCTCTTTTCCGATGCTCTATTTCTTCTTTACGGCATCCCTCGCTCCCTCGCATTGACGAATTAACACAGAAATTGCGTCGCTATGAAATACTAAGGGGTTCTAAGACATCTCCTCCTAAATCGAGTAACGTTACTATGGAAACGAAAGGATTTTCTTTTAAGATACTACTATCCCCTTTCTGATTCACTATTCCTCCTCTTCCTTCTTTTCTGCATCCCTCGCTCCCTCACATTGACGAATCAACACAGAAATTCCGTCGCTATGTAAAACTATAAGTTCTATTACATCTCCTTCTAAATGGAGTAACGTTTCTATGGAACAGACAGGATTTTATTTGGGATACGAGTATCTCCTTTCCGATGCACTACTCTTTCCTTACTGCATCCCTCGCTCCCTCACATTCACGATTTATCACAGAAATAGCGTCGCTATGAAATACTATGGATTCTATGACATCTCCTAAATCGAGTAACTTTACTATGGAAACGACAGGATTTTCTTTTGGGATACGACTATCCCCTTTCCGATGCACTATTCCTTCTTTTCTGCATCCCTCGTTCCCTCACATCTACGAATTATTTAGAAATTGCGTCGCTATGAAAAACTATAGGTTCTATAAGATCTCCATCTAAATCGAGTAACGTTTCTGTGGAAACGACAGGATTTTCTTTTGTGATGCAAGTAACTCCTTTCCGATGCACTATTCCTTCTTTTCTGCTTCCCTCGCTCTCCCACATTGACGAATTAACACAGAAATCGCGTGGCTATGAAAAACTATTGCTTCTATGACATCTCCAGCTACATCGAGTAACGTTTCGATGGAAACGACAGGATTTTTTTTTGGGATACAACTATCTCCTTTCCGATGCACTATGCCTTCTTTACTGCATTCCTCGCTCCCTCACATTGACTAATTAACACAGAAATTGCATCGCTATGATGTACTATGATTTCTATGACTTCTCCTCCTAAATCGAGTAACGTTTCTATGGAACAGACAGGATTTTATTTGGGATACGAGTATCTCCTTTCCGATGCACTATTCATTCCTTACTGCATCCCTCGCTCCCTCACATTGACGATTTATCACAGAAATTGCTTCGCTATGAAATATTATGGGTTCTACGTCATCTCCTTCTAAATCGAGTACCGTTTCTATGGAAACGATAGGATTTTCTTTTGGGAAACGAGTATCTCCTATCCGATGAACAATTCCTTCTTTACTGCATCCCTCGCTCCCTCACATTGACGATTTAACACAGAAATTGCGCCGCTATGAAATACTATATGTTCTATGACATCACCTAAATCGAGTAACGTTACTATGGAAACGAGAGGATTATCCTTTGGGATACGACTATCCCCTTTCCGATGCACTATTCCTTCTTTTCTGCATCCCTCGCTCTCTCACATTGACGAATTAAACAGAAATCGCGTCGCTATGAAAAACTATAGGTTCTATGACATCTCCATCTACATCGAGTAACGTTTCTATGGAAACGACAGTATTTTCTTTTGGGATACAACTAACTCCTTTCCGATGCACTATTCCTTCTTTACTGCATCCCTCGCTCCCTCACATTGACGAATTAACACAGAAATTGTGTCGCTATGATATACTATGATTTCAGTGACTTCTTCTAAATCGAATAACGTTTCTATGGAAACGACTGGATTCTCTTTTGGGATATGAGTATCTCCTTTCCGTTGCTCTATTTCTTCTTCACTGCATCCCTCGATCCCTCACATTGACGAATTAACACAGATAATGCGTCGCTATGAAAGATTATGTGTTCTATGACATCTTCTTCTAAATAGAGTAACGTTTTTATAGATACGACGAGATTTCCTTTAGGGATACGAGTATCTCCATTTCGATGCACTATTTCTTCTTTACTTCATCTCTCGCTCCCTCATATTGACGAATTAACACAGAAATTGCGTCGCTATGAAATACTATGGGTTCTATGTTTTCTCTTCTCAAATCGCGTAACGTTTCTATGGAAACGACAGGATTTTCTTTTGGTATACAAGTATCTCCTTTCCGATAAACTAATTCTTCGTTACTGCATCCCTCGCGGCCTCACATTGACGAATTAACTCAGAAATTGCGTCGCTATGAATTACTATGGATTCTATGACATCTCCTTCTAAATCGAGTAACGTTTCTATGGAAACGACGAGATTTTCTTTTGGGATACTAGTATCTCCTTCCCGATGCACTATTCCTTCTCTACTGCATCGCTCGCTCCCTCACATTGACGCATTAACACAGAAATTGCGTCGCTATGAAATACTATCGGTTCTATGACATCTTCTAAATCGAGTAACATTTCTATGGAAACGACAGGATTTTCTATTGGGATACGAGTATCTCCTTTCCATGCACTATCCCTTCTTTACTGCATCCTTCACACCCTCACATTGACGAATTACACAGAAATTACGTCACTATGAAATAAAGGGTGATTCAAAATAAATACCACAACTTTAGGAATTTATAACTCTGCAACGACAAAAGGCAGAGCTAAGCACTATCTGTCGGCGAATTAAGGAAGCTATAAAGTTTCATTTAGTTGTACATTTGTTCGCCATTTAGCCAATAAAGTTTTTGGCCCCTTTTTCTTCGAAGGTGTACTGTAACTGGACTACAGTATCTGGAGATGTTAGAGAATTGGCTGTTCCCTCAGCTCGAACAAGAAGCACAACAATTCATATTTCAGCAGGATGAAGCGCCACCACATTGGCACTTATCTGTCCGTAACTACCTGAACGTCAACTACCTGAGGCGATGGATCGGCCGCCAGGCAGCCCGTGACAGAGCACTTCATCACTGGCCTCCAAGAAGCCCTGATCTCACCCCCCGCGATTATTTCTTATGGGGGTATGTTAAGGATATGGTGTTTCTTCCACTTCTCCCAGCCACCATTGATGATTTGAAACGAGAAATAACAGCAGCTATCCAAACTGTTACGCCTGATATGCTACAGAGAGTGTGGAACGAGTTGGAGTATCGGGTTGATATTGCTCGTGTCTGGTGGGGTCCATATTGAACATCACTGAACTTGTTTTTGAGTGAAAAAAACCTTTTTAAATACTCTTAGTAATGATGTATGACAGAAGGTTATATTATGTTTCTTTCCTTAAATACACATTTTTAAAGTTGTGGTATTCTTTTTGAATCACCCTGTACTTTGAGTTCTAATACATATCTTTCTAAATCGATTAACGTTTCTATTGAAGCGACGAGATTTTCTTTTAGGAAACGAGTATCTCCTTTCCGATGCACTATTCCATTTTTACTGCATCCCTCGCTCCCTCACATTGACGATTTAACACAGAAATTGCGTCGCTATGAAATACTATGTGTTCTATAAGATCGCCCTCTAAATCGTGTAACGATTCTACGGAAACGACAGGATTTTCTTTTGGGATACGAGTATCTCCTTTCCGATACGCTATTCCTTCTTTACTGCAACCCTCGCTCCCTCACATTGACAGATTAACGCAGAAATTGCGTCGCTATGATATACTATGTGTTCTATGACATCTCCTTCTAAATCGAGTAACGTTTCTATGAAAACGACAGGATTTTCTTTTGGGATACGGATATCTCTTTTCCGGTGCACTATTCTTTCTTTACTGCAACCCTCGCTCCCTCACACTGACGAATTAACACAGAAATTGTGTCGCTATGAAATACTACGTGTTCTGTGACTTCTCCTTCTAAATCGAGTAACGTTTCTATGGTAACGACTGTATTTTCTTTTGGGATACGATTATCTCCTTCCCGATGCACCATTCCTTCTTTACTGCATCCCTCGCTCCATCACATTGACGAATTAACAAAGAAATTGCGTCGCTATGAAATACTATGGGTTCCATGGCATCTCCTTCTAAATCGAGTAACGTTTCTATGGAACGACAGGATTTTATTTGGGATACGAGTATCTCATTTCCGATGCACTATTCTTACCTTACTGCATCCCTCGCTCCATCACATTGACGATTTAACACAGAAATTGCGTCCCTATGAAATACTATGTATTCTATGACATCTCCTATATCGAGCAACTTTACTATGGAAACGACAGGAATTTCTTTTGGGATACGACTATCCCCTTTCCGATGCACTATTCCTTCTTTTCTGCATCCCTCGTTCCCTCACATTGACGAATTAACTTAGAAATTGCGTCGCTATGAAAAACTATAGGTTCTATAAGATCTCCATCTAAATCGAGTAACGTTTCTGTGGAAACGACAGGATTTTCTTTTGTGATGCAACTAACTCCTTTCCGATGCACTATTCCTTCTTTTCTGCTTCCCTCGCTCTCCCACATTGACGAATTAACACAGAAATCGCGTCGCTATGAAAAACTATTGGTTCTATGACATCTCCAGCTACATCGAGTAACGTTTCGATGGAAACGACAGGATTTTCTTTTGGGATACAACTAACTCCTTTCCGATGCACTATTCCTTCTTTACTGCATCCCTCGCTCCCTCACATTGTCGAATTAACACAGAAATTGCATCGCTATCATGTACTATGATTTCTATGTCTTCTCCCTCTAAATCTAGTAACGTTTCTATGGAAACGACAGGATTTTCTTTTGGGATATGAGTAGCACCTTTCCGATGCTCTATTTTTCCTTTACTGCATCCCTCGCTCCCTCACATTGACGAATTAACACAGATATTGCGTCGCTATGAAAGAATATGTGTTCTGTGACATCTCCTTCTAAATCGAGTAACATTTCTATAGATACGACGAGATTTTCTTTTGGGATACGAGAATCTCCTTTCCGATGCACTATTCGTTCTTTACTGCATCGATCGCTTCCTCACATTAACGAATTAACACAGAAATTGCTTCGCTATGAAATATTATGGGTTCTACGTCATCTCCTTCTAAATCGAGTAACGTTTCTATGGAAACGATAGGATTTTCTTTTGGGAAACGAGTATCTCCTATCCGATGAACAATTCCTTCTTTACTGCATCCCTCGCTCACTCACATTGACGATTTAACACAGAAATTGCGCCGCTTTTAAATACTATGGATTCTATGATATCCCCTAAATCGAGTAACGTTGCTATGGAAACGAGAGGATTATCCTTTGGGATACGACTATCCCCTTTCCGATGCACTATTCCTTCTTTTCTGCATCCCTCGCTCTCTCACATTGACGAATTAAACAGAAATCTCGTCGCTATGAAAAACTATAGGTTCTATGACATCTCCATCTACATCGAGTAACGTTTCTATGGAAACGACAGTATTTTCTTTTGGGATACAACTAACTCCTTTCCGATGCACTATTCCTTCTTTACTGCATCCCTCTCTCCCTCACATTGACGAATTAACACAGAAATTGCGTCGCTATGATATACTATGATATCAGTGACTTCTCCTTCTAAATCGAATAACGTTTCTATGGAAACGACAGGATTCTCTTTTGGGATATGAGTATCTCCTTTCCGTTGCTCTATTTCTTCTTCACTGCATCCCTCGCTCCCTCACATTGACGAATTAACACAGATATTGCGTCGCTATGAAAGATTATGTGTTCTATGACATCTCCTTCTAAATCGAGTAACGTTTTTATAGATACGACGAGATTTCCTTTAGGGTTACGTGTATCTCCATTCCGATGCACTATTTCTTCTTTACTTCATCTCTCGCTCCCTCATATTCACGAATTAACACTGAAATTGCGTCGCTATGAAATACTATGGTTATATGACATCTCCATCTAAATCGTATAACGTTTCTGTGGAAACTACAGGTTTTTCTTTTGGGATACGACTATTTCCCTTAAGATGCACTATTCCTACATTACTGCATCCCCCGCTCCCTCAAATTGACGAATTAACACAGAAATTGCGTCGCTATTAAACTCTATGGGTTCTACGACTCCTCCTCTCAAATCGAGTAACGTTTCTATGGAGGCGACAAGATTTTCTTTTGGGATTCGAGTATACCCATTCCGATGCACTATTCTTCCTTTACTGCATACCTCGCACTCTCACATTGACGAATTACCGCTGAAATTGCGTCGCTATGAAATACTATGTGTTCTGTGACCTCTCCTTCTTAATCGAGTAAAGTTTCTATGGAAACGATCGGATTTTCTTTTGGGTTACGAGTATCTCCTTTCCGATGCACTATTCTTTCTTTACTGCCTCCCTCGCTCTCTCACATTGACGAATTAACGTAGAAATTACGTCGCTATGAAATACTGTGGTTATATGACATCTCCCTCTAAATCGTATAACGTTTCTGTGGAAACTACAGGATTTTCTTTTGGGATCCGACTATCTCCATTCCGATGCACTATTCCTTCTTTACTGCATCCCCCGCTCCCTCACACTGACGAATTACCACAGAAATTGCGTCGCTATGAAGTACTATGGGTTCTGTGACTTCTCCTTCTAAATCGAGTAATGTTTCTATGGAAACGACAGGATTTTCTTTTGGGAAACGAGTATCTCCTTTCAGATGCACTATTCCTTCTTTACTGCATCCCTCGCTCCCTCACATTGACGATTTAACACAGAAATTGCGTCGCTATGAAATACTATGGGTTCTATGATATCCCCTATATCTAGTAACGTACTATGGAAACGAGAGGATTTTCTTTTGGGATACGACTATGCCCCTTTCCGATGCACTATTCCTTCTTTTCTGCATCCCTCGCTCTCTCACATTGACGAATTAAATCAGAATTCGCGTTGCTATGAAAAACCATCGGTTCTATGACATCTCCTTCTACATCAAATAACGTTTCAATGGAAATGACAGTATTTTCTTTTGGGATACAACTAACTCCTTTCCGATGCACTATTCCCTCTTTACTGCAACCCTCGCTCTCTCACATTGACGAATTAATACAGAAATGGCGTCGTTATGGTATACTATGATTTCTATGACTTCTCCTTCTAAATCGAGTAACGTTTCTATGGAAACGACAGGATTCTCTTTTGGGATATGGGTATATCCTTTCCGATGCTCTATTTCATCTTTACTGCGTCCCACGTTCCCTCACATTGACGAATTAACACAGAAATTGCGTCGCTATGATATACTATGGTTTCTCTGACATCTCCCTCCAAATCGAGTAACGTCCCTATGGAAGCGACAGGATTCGCTTTTGTGATACGAGTATCTCCTTTCCGATGCATTATTCCTTCTTTACTGCATCCCTCGCTCCCTCACATTGACGATTTAACACAGAAATTGGGTCGTTATGAAATACTATGGGTTCTATGACATCTCCTTCTAAATCGAGTAACGTTTCGATGTAAACGACAGGATTTTCTTTTGGGATACGAGTATCTCCTTTCGATGCACTATTTCTTCTATACTGCATCGCTCGCCCAATCACATTGACGAATTAACACAGAAATTACGCCATATGAAATACTATGTGTTCTATGACATCTCCTTCTAAATCAAGTAACGTTTCTATGGAAACGACAGGACTTTCTTTTGGGATACGAGTATCTCCTTTCCGATGCACTATTCCTTCTTTACTGCATCCCCCGCTCCCTCACAAGACGAATTAACACAGAAATTGCGTCGCTATGAAATACTATGGGTTCTATGAATTCTCCTTCTAAATCGAAAAACGTTTCAATGGGAACGAATGTATTTTCTTTTGGGATACGAGTATCTCCCTTCCAATTCACTATTCCTTCTTTACTGCATCCCTCGCTTCCTTACTTTGACGGATTAACACAGATATTGCGTCGCTATTAAATACTATGTGTTCTATGACATCTCCTTCTAAATCGAGTAACGTTTCTATGGAAACGACGAGATTTTCTTTTGGGATACGAGTATATCCTTTCCGATACACTATTCCTTCTTTACTGCATCGCTCGCTCCCTCACATTGACGAATTAGCGCAGAAATTGCGTCGCTATGAAATACTATGGGTTCTATGTGTGGCGTCACCGCTAGACACCACACTTGCTAGGTGGTAGCTTAAATCGGCCGCGGCCCATTTAGTACATGTCGGACCCGCGTGTCGCCACTGTGTGATCGCAGACCGAGCGCCACCACAAGGCAGGTCTCGAGATACGGACTAGCACTATCCCCAGTTGTACGGACGACATTGCTAGCGACTAGACTGACGAAGCCTTACTCTCATTTGCCGAGAGACAGTTAGAATAGCCTTCAGCTAAGTCCATGGCTACGACCTAGCAGGGCGCCATTAGTCTTACATAGTTGATAGTTATCGTATGAAATGTCTCATCAAGAATGCTGTAGTCACGTGAAGGAATAAAAGTTAAGTATTCGAGGAGCTGCATACTTTTCTTATTAGCATTCACTACTTATCCTGTTCCAGAATTCACGATCCTCTGCATTAGATAGCGTGCATTTCGGCCTCCTCTATCTACAAGGTGTTGGCTCATTTGCCAACATATCACTACGACATCTCCTTCTAAATCGTGTAACGTCTCTATGGAAACGACAGGATTTTCTTTAGGCATACGAGTATCTCCTTTCCGATGCACTGTTCCTTCTTTACTGCATCTCTCGCTCCCTCACATTGACGAATTAACACAGAAATTGCGTCGCTATGAAATACTATGGGATCTATGACGTGTCCTTCTAAATCGGGTAACGTTTCTATGGAAACGACAGGATTTTCTTTTGGGAGACGTGTACCTTTTTCCGATGCACAATTCCTTCTTTACTGCATCTCTCGCTCCCTCACATTGACGAATTAACACAGAAATTGCGTCGCTATGAAATACTATGGGTTCTATGACATCTCCTTCTAAATCCAGCAACGTTTCTATGGAAACGACGAGATTTTCTTTTGGGATACGAGTGACTCCTTTCCGATGCACCATTCCTTCATTACTGCATCGCTCGCTCCCTCATATTGACGAATGAACACAGAAATTGCGTCGCTCTGAAATACTATGGGTTCTATGACATCTCCTTCTAAATCGAGTAACGTTTCTATGGAACCGACAGGATTTTCGTTTGGGATACAAGTATCTCTTTTCCGATGCACTGTTCCTTCTCTACTGCATCCTTCGCTCCCTCACATTGAGGAATCAAAACAGAAATTGCGTCGCTATTAATTACTATGTGTTCTATGACATCACCTTCTAAATCGAGTAACGTTTCTATGGAAACGACGAGATTTTCTTTTGGGATACGAGTATCTCCTTTCCGATGCAGTTTTCCTTCCTTACTGCATCGCTCGCTCCCTCACATTGACGCATTAACACAGAAATTTCGTCGCTATGAAAAACTATGCGTTCTATGACATCTTCTAAATCGAGTAACGTTTCTATGGAAACGACTGGATTTTCTTTTGGGATACGAGTATCTCCTTTCCGATGCAGTATACCTTCTTTGCTGCATCTCTCGCTCCCTAACATTGACGAACTAACACAGAAATTGCGTCGCTATGAAGTACAATGTGTTCCATGACATCTCCTTCTAGATCAAGTAACGTTTCTATAGAAACGACAGGATTTTCTTTTGGGATACAACTAACACCTTTCCGATGCACTATTTCCTCTTTACTGCATCCCTCGCTCCCTCACATTGACGATTAAACACAGAAATTGCGTCGTTATTAAATACCTTGTTTCTATGACATCTCCTTCCAAACCGAGTAACATTTCTATGGATACGAGAGGATTTTCTTTTGGGATACGAGTATCTCTTTTCCGATGCACTGTTCCTTCTCTACTGCATCCTTCGCTCCCTCACATTGACGAATCAACACTGAAATTGCGTCGCTATTAATTACTATGGGTTCTATGACATCACCTTCTAAATCGAGTAACGTGTCTATGGAAACGACGAGATCTTCTTTTGGGATACGAGTATCTCCTTTCCGATTCACTATTCCATCACTACTGCATCCCCCGCTCCCACACGATGACGAACTAACACTGAAATTGCATCGCTATGAAATACTATGGGTTCTATGAATTCTCCTTCTAAATCGAGTAATGTTTCTATGGAAACGACAGTATTTTCTTTTGGGATACGGGTATCTCCTTTCCGATTCACTATTCCTTCTTTCCTGCTTCCCTCGCTCCCTCACGTTGACGGATTAACAAAGATATTACGTCGCTATGAAATACTGTGTGTTCCATGACGTCTCCTTCTAAATCGAATAACGTTTCTGTGGAAACGACAGGATTTTCTTTAGGGAAACAAGTATCTCCTTTCCGATGCACTATTTCTTCTTTACTGCATCTCTCGCTCCCTCTCACTGACGAATTAACACAGAAATTGCTTCGCTATGAAATACTATGGGTTCTATGACATCTCCTTCTAAATCGAGTAACGTATGTAAGGTTGGTTGGTGTTTGGGGAAGGAGACCAAACAGAGTGGTCATCGGTCTCATCGGATTAGGGGAGGATGGGGAAGGAAGTCGGCCGTGCCCTTTCAGAGGAACCATCCCGGCAATTGCCTGGAGTGATTTAGGGAAATCACGGAAAACCTAAATCAAGATGGCCGTACGCGGGATTGAACCGTCGTCCTCCCGAATGCGAGTCCAGTGCGTATCTAAGGAATCGACAGGATTTTCTTTTGGGATACGAGGATCTCCTTTCCGTTGCACTAGTCCCTCTTTACTGCATCTCTTGCTCCCTCAAATTGACGAAGTAACACCGAAATGGCGTCGCTATGAAATACTATGTGTTCTATGACATCTCCTTCTAAATCGAGTAACGTTTCTATGGAAACGACAGGATTTTCTTTTGGGATACAACTAACTGCTTTCCGATGCACTATTCCTTCTTCACTGCATCCCTCGCTCCCTCACATTAACGATTAAACACAGAAATTGCGTCGTTATTAAATACCAAGGGTTCTATGACACATCCTTCTAAATCGAGTAACGTTTCTGTGGAAACGACTGCATTTTCTTTTGGGATACCACTATCTCTTTTCCGATGCACTATTCCTTCTTTACTGCATCCCTCGCTCCCTCACGTTGACGAATTAACACAGAAATTGCGTCGCTATGAAATTCTATGGGTTCTGTAACATCTCCTTCTAAATCGAGTAACGTTCCTATTGTAACGACAGGATTTTCTTTTGGTATACGATTGTCTCCTTTCCGATGAACTATTCCTTCTTTACTGCATCCCCCGCTCCCTCACAATGAAGAATTAACACAGGAATTGCGTCGCTATGAAATACTATGGGTTCTATGAATTCTCCTTCTAAATGGAGTAACGTTTCTATGGAAACGACAGTATTTTCTTTTGGGATACGAGTATCTCCTTTCTGATTCACTATTCCTTCTTTACTGCAACCCTCGCTCTCTCACATAGACGGATTGACACAGATATAGTGTCGCTATGAAATACTATGTGATCTATGATATCTCCTTCTAAATTGAGTAACGTTTCTATGGAGACGACGAGATCTTCTTTTGGGATACGCGTATCTCCTTTCCGATGCACTATTCCTTCTTTACTGCATCGCTCGCTCCCTCACATTAACGAATTAACACAGAAATTGCGCCGCTATGAAATACTATGTGATCTATGACATCTCCGTGTAATTTGAGTAACGTTTCTGTGGAAACGACAGGATTTTCTTTAGGGATACGAGTATCTCCTTTCCGATGCACTATTACTTCTTTACTGCATCTCTCGCTCCCTCACATTGACGAATTAACTTAGAAATTGCGTCGCTATGAAATACTATGGTATCTATGACTTCTGCTCTCAAATCGCGTAACGTTTCTATGGAAAGGACAGAATTTTCTTTTGGGATACGAGTATCTCCTTTCCGATGCACTATTCCTTTGTTACTGCATCCCTCGCCCCGTCATATTGACGAATTAACACAGATATAACTTCGCTATGAAATACTATCAGTTCTAAGACTTCTCCTTCTAAATCGAGTAACGTTTCAATGGAAACGACGGGATATTCATTTGGGATATGAGTATCTCCTTTCCGTTGCTCTATTTCTTCTTTACTGCATCCCTCGCTCCCTCACATTGACGAATTAACACAGAAATTGTGTCGCTACGAAATACTCTGGGTTCTATGCCTTCTCCTTCAAAAAGGAGTAACGTTTCTTTGGCAACGGCAGGATTTTCATTTAGGCATCTAGTATGATAAAAAAATTATTACTATTAAATATATCTCAATTCTTTCAATTTAAATCTGTATTTCATCCTAGAGTGCCGTGTTCCCAGTTTGGCAAAGCTTTGCCACAGGACACACGAAAGCGGTCGAAGACGTCCGTCTTCTGGTCGGCTCCTGATCGTTGTCAGAAGGAGGCTAGTTTTTGATTACGCAAAGACTTCTATTATTTGGAAGAGAACAACCCGGATTGCTTTACATAATCAGTATGAATTTAATAATTACCTAAGGGACCTTTAACAACGTATAGTAAAAGAAATTGCATTTGCAAATGAAATCATTAATAAATGGGGCAGCTATGAGTTGTATAGAAGCACGGAGCGGCCTTCTGTCTACGACCGGGATGCCGCAGTATTCTCTGCTGTAGTAAAGGCTGTTTGACATTTATAAAAATAATATGGCATGGAGGATAAAAAGGTATAAAGGAAAAGAACAGAATAAGAAGTCAGGTAAGCACTAAATAAATTCAAACAATTCTCACTAGCAAATTAGGGCATATTTATAAACAATATAACTTACATAAGTACTTATCTAACAGTATGGTGCGATCAGATTTCAGCCTGTCCTGTGCAGTTTCCTTGGTACACGTTTTTGTCACAAATTACAGTCATTACTTTTCTCCTTTCGTTAAAGACAATTCTTGCACTGCAGCAAATACGCTTCTCGGGTTTGCCGCCGGATCGTATTGTGTAAATCGTACAATATATCTTCGATACAACTGCTCGACATCATCAGGTGGTGGTAGCTGCTGCTGTCACTGCTACAAGCGCGACTGATGACATGAAAAGTCACAATTATTGCACTGTTGAACACCTCCGATAACAATAGCTTGCTGATTTACAGATTCGAACATAAAATACATTAATTTTATTAATTAATAATGTTGTCCGCACGCTGGCAAGACCGCTCACTTTTTTTAACTTAAAGTCGACCTCCTTTACGTTTTCACATTACAAGCAGACGTAGATTAAAATCTGAAGATCTACAAAAGTTTTTTTTTTCCTTACTGTCATCTTTTATTTATATCGAAGCGGAACGACAGTTCAACTTCTGTTAAAATGTTTCTTTGACTGCGCAATCGATGTATTAGCGTCCGCGCTAGATGCGCATCTTTGGAGTTATGTAAATCATACAAAACAAATGTCTTTCAAAGAATATGTCTCATCTTATAAGTTAATCATTTAATATACAGATAGGTGAATGCCTTTCCAAGGGTACTCAAAGCTTTCATAGGACGGAAATACCAATAATATTACATCGCTTCCCGCGTGAGGAGTAATGAGTCTAAAAGATCGTTACAACTCACGCGCAGTCGTAATATTATTGGATTCACGTACTTAGTGAATGAAGTATTTAAGGATCTCTCCTTGTAGGGAGCAAAACAAACATAACATAAGGCACATACTAATATATACGTTTCACACTAAGTCGTCAAAGCTACTCACAGTTGCTTGATCATTAACAAACTTGGTTGTGGCATGATGCCATCATAAGTGTTCAAGGATTTAACATAGGTTCCTTTTGTCTTTTTTTTTTTTTGCGTGTTCTCAAGAATTACTCTCATTCAGTCAATTGAAACATTGAAATACTAACATAGATACAAGTACAAATTAAATACACATACAGATACAAATATACATAAATATTGACAATAAGAAAAAAAATTCTATTACAGTATTGGTGCATTTCCGCCAATTGTGAACAGAACATAAAACTTTTATCAGTGTTTCTCGTAGCGACATCACTCTTCACTTTGTTGTTGGTAGTATTTCCCATGAACTCGGATAATTTTCACAGCGGAATTCTTTCATCACTTTTCACTTTTCACTGGACTAAAACTGGGGATCACCTTTTCACATTCTGGTGGAAAACACTGGGAATTTCACTATGTGAAGGGGGAAGTGATATTTCTTGACTCGGCGATCCATCGGGTCATGTCGGGAAACAGGAAAGTAGATGACTGGTTCAATGGCGAATGAGTCAGTTTGGTGGCTGTCTTAATCTCATTCCAATTCATGTTTCAGCACATGAAAATACAGAAAATACATCTGTATTAGGACTTGCTCATTAACTAGCATCTTAATCTAAGGGAATATAGAGTAAGAACTTAAGACAATAAAAATTACTACATAGACTATGTACATATACATTATATATTATTCATATTTTGTGTCTAGGTTTTATATTCTTTCGTTAGCAAATATTAGCAAAACACGTTTCGTCTTGTACAGGTCTTTCTTAAGCAATGTATTTAGCAATATTGCCATAGCAATTTTCATAGTTAAGGAAAAGTCATCATTAGTGTCCTTCTAATGTAAATATAGTAAAATCGTGCGTAGTTTATCCACGTTTCTTATTTTTTATGTCCATTTTCATCTCAAATCTTGAGCACGCTTGCGCCCGTTATGGAAAGGAATACTTATTGTTGAGTACGGGCCGGCGAGCAGTCATTGAATGTTGCCACAGTGCTTCACTGTCACGTGGTAACGAACTGGCGGTTTGAAAGCGTTGGCAGTCCGCGTCCTGCACGAGGCAGATAGTTATGGGGCTGCCAACCTTTTTTTTTTTGTTGTAACTTGTGCATTTTGTTGAATCGTGGGTACTGGAGCAGCTCGTCAAGGCGACATGGTCAACCTGGACGGTAAATTGACTGCACCAGCGACGAAGAACAGTCATCGATGAAAATGACTACTGTCACCTATTTCAGTGAGTACAATAGCTTGTCTATCCTTTCACTGATAGTCACTGTATCGTCGTTACAGCGTGAGAATACTTGAAATGCTACCTCACACGCGGATCATCACACGTGTCCATAAGTTTATTACAGTTTTGATTCACACAAGAGATAACTAGTTTTCCGTGTTCATACATGTGTCAAATTACGATTTTACACACGTGTCCTTTATTTTGTCACTGAGTCACACGCAGCAATCCATACGTGTCCATATAGGTGTCTCTATACCACAGAGTAGTACAGGTAATGCTAAAATTACTTATCATAAAAGGATCATTTACAAAATATACATAGTTTTTTTTTTAATGCTGTCCAAGACCTAACGAAAAACGTGTTTGCCCTCCTGAATGGTGCTTCTGAAGCACGTTTGATTTTATATATATTTTAAATCTGATTCTTTTCCTTTTCTTATTGTTCTATAACAGCCCTTTTTTTTCTTTGTTCATTTATTCGGTTACATCAATAATCAGTAAAATATACCCACTTTGGCGTGCCGAACAGTTCAAGTTCAAAACTTCATCTAACAGAAATCGGGAAAATTATTCCTATTTCCTAGGATGCTTTTGCTCACAGCAAATCAGAATTACATCACGTTTCGATAAGTAACTGCAGATACGCATTAACCAACGAGCCACGATCGTCAATACACACACGTCAAGTATTTTGAACCAATTTCCTAATTTCTTCCCCTACCGGGTAGGTTAGAAAGGTAAAAATGCTAAAGAAGAAAAATACAATAAGATAGTGCAAGGAAATAAAGGATACGAAGATAGATAATAGGTGAAATAATCAGTTGAGCAAATTCATTCTTCGGCTCCACCGTTTTTAGTGTCATCTACGTGGCATAACTTGACTTCAGTATTAAAATGTCGCACAAATCCGCTTCCAAAGCATCTTCAATATATCTCAAAATCACGGCATGCGGACATAGCAGAAGAATATAAGCAGATTATCTCAGTCCTCAACTAGGTGTCTTAATATCGAAGGTTTCTGTATAATACTCGTGACATAGGAATTGTCTCTCTAAGTTTCTGCAATACAGGACCTAATTCTTATTATAAATGCAAATTTCTTAACTGGTTGACTCATAGTAATAAATAAATTAAAGTTGTTCTCCAGTTTCGGGTACCATTATTCATTTCTTTGTACACTAACTATATGTTACTGCTTATACTCGGTGTAATCTACAGATTACAATGTATCAGTTATGCATCGTACATGGTTCTAGCGACTTAAAATATCAATCCTTTGAAAGCTTAACTTAGGTTAATACTTCACATATACGGACATTCTGGTCTGAATGAGGGATTTAAAGAAAACCTTTACTGCTTGGTAAAAAGGAGATTTGCCATAACTTAAAACTAAAACAGCAGCTGGCACTTTGGCACATCCCTTACTCAATTCAGAGACTGCAGTCTTCTCTTGCTCAAGAAACTTAAAATTACCTTAAAACTAAAGCAAATCTTATTTTCCAAATACGTAGAGTACCTTCTTCAATCAGTTCATATCTTTCAAGCTCCATCATTACTTTGTGTCCACCTCACTCAAATGATTACGTCACCTGCAGAATACATGTACATGCTGTTGACTCACGTACTTTCTAAACAGATCACACTCTTGTTTCAAGTTGCAGCTTAACATAATAAATGATATTTTTTAAATGTTTTTCATGGTACTTCTTTAGGTCTACATGGTGGTAAAGTCATTTTATTCGTCCACTAACTGGATCTCCCAACACGTAACAACCACTATGTGGCTTCCTGAATATAACAAACTGTCCTTCGTATAGGTGTTGCTACTTACGAATTTTACGTAAGATGAGAGATGGTTTGAAGTATGTCCTCAGAAGAAAACGCTCGTTCGAACGATACGACAGAACTTTATTGACATGCTTGTCAAATGCCTTTTTTCTTAAATTTGCATGAGTTGTGAGAGAGACCAGGGCTTGTCTTAACTTATTATCTAGGTTGACTTCTGGAACTGGTATCTTGGGGATAGGATCAGTCCATTCGTTGCTTTCCTTTTGGCTGGAGATTAGTTCTGAAGGTGTGAAACTAGTCGAAGTGTGTTTTTAGTTTTCCGCATGCTCATTAGATTGAATTTCGCTCACAATTACTTTTGAAGTACCGGGCGGTACGCTCGGTACGAAGTTTGCTTCCGTATTCCACCTAAGTTGCGAGCTATTTGCCGGAATTTCAGTCGAGATGGTGTGTGTTGGCGGGTTTGCTCGGGCATAGTAGATGCGAGAGTTTTGAGGTTCGTGATTTTGGCTTTGATAGTTAGTAAAAGGTGGAGGACTATTCCTAAAGTTTGGATCATACTGTTGTTTGTATTGTTTGGAAGGATCTGGAGCATTTCTCCCTTGAGAACAGTGCTGGAATCTAGGCTGGTTACCATACTGCTGTTGACTGTTGGTGTTAATACAACGTCCCTTTCCATTGAAATTATTATTATTTTGGCGATCGTTATTGTAGTGATAGCGATCATTGTAATTAACTGGTGAATTACTGTATTGCTGTTGTGTTGTCTGGTATATGGGGGTGGTACCTATTTTGATCCTGGAATTTATGTTTCTGCTTCCCGTTACGGCGATAGTAGTTGTTATTATCGCACGGAACGTCGTGTCCTTTACTGTTGTTGGGTTGGTATGACATACCTGAGTCTGCGCCTACACCGTGCGGCTGTGTAGTGTGCGGGCCAAGATTACAATTACTCCGCGCACTAGCACGCACGTCTTCTTGAATCATGTCAAGGTTGTCAAGTACTGACAGAAAAGCCTCCGTGTCGTCGTCACTGACATTTACTAACTTCTTCCTGATTGGTACCGATAGCTTTGACTTAAGGATCATAATTACGTCCTTCGTGGAAATGGGCGTGTCCCAATACTGTATTTTTCGCAGGTATTTCTCGAAGTACCTACGGAGACCAGCACTTCTCGTGTTAAACGGTTCAGCATTATATACTTCCTTTCTAAGGCGTTGTTGTATACCTGAACTCCAGAATTTGTTCAGCAATTGCTTTTCGAAGTCAGCGTAATTATTACATCTGTCAATTACTTCTGTTCCCCAGACAGAACCCTCTCCTTGAATGTAACCTACTATAAAGCGCATACGTTGCTTGTCGTCCCAGCTCTCAGGAAAAACACCATTAAATGACTTCAGAAAAACCATTGGGTGGATGTTGCGTTTTTCTGGCAGAAAAGGCTGGAACACGCGGTGCTTGAGAACGCTTTCTTCTTTCATTAGCTCGACAAGAGTTACTTGATCATTCTGGTTGCGTACTAACGGATTCTTACTGCTATGTCCATGTACAAGTGGAGAGAATTCTACACGAGACACGGGATTATTATTGTATTCATGTTCTGAAGAAAGCAAGTGTAAATGCTCACTTCTATTGTCATTAGGAAAATCATTGACTTGTTGTTTCAACTGCTCGATTTCCTCAGTGAGGTGTCGCTTCCACTCCGGAAGATCTCGGTGAAAACCTCTACGAATCTCTCCTAATTCAGTGAGAATCGTATCTCCTGATGTACCTGGAGCAGCTAAAACTTCAACTGTGGCTGACTTAACGGCTTCTTTTAAGTCGTGTTGAACCTTGTTTTCTATGTACTGTTCCTTAGTCTCGACCCATTCTACAAATTCTTTTCCTATCTTGGAACGTACGTTGGCTGCAGCATCATTCACCCTCTTTTCAATGTTTATTTCGGATAGCGCCTGTGTCAGGTCATTGACCTGGCCTTGCAGAGTGACGACATGGTCTGCAAGCTTGTTTACTTTAGTTCCGACCTCAACGGACTTTTTTGAAACTTCTGTTGTAACTGCCTGGCAATTTTCGATTTGTACCTTAATGTCTTTGTGCACGTTACCTACTGTGCTCTCACATGCATCTACCTTCTGCAGAATACCTTCTATCCTTTCATTAACTTTAGTACTTAATTCCGAGATATATTCCACCGTGACTGTCCTTATTCTGGCCTCTAAGCTGGCATCAATATTATCTAACCTATTTTTCATTGTACCAATCATGGTATTTAGGTCAAACCATTTTCGCTCTGTCTCCCGTTCCTTTTCCCTTTCTTTTTGTTCCCTTTCTTTTCCATCTCGTTGTTTTTGTTATTTATAAGCTTCCCTTTCCCGTTTCTCCTGTTCTCTATCACGTCGTTTCTGTAATTTATAAGCTTCCCTTTCCAGTTTCTCCTGTTCTGCATCACGTTGTTCTTGTAATTTATAAGCTCCCCTTTCCAGTTTCTCCTGTTCTCTTTCTTGAAAAAAAAATTCTCATCATTTCAACCATCAAATTTTCTCCCGCTTGCTGTGACGATGATTGCTGTGACGATACGTCACGCTCACCATCATCGTCTATCGTTCTCTCCATTCGCGAATCGGGTCTGCCTGTTCCCGTTCGCGAACGTAGTGGGTATGACTTGACAACTGTGCCATCACCGTCATCCAGACTGTTTGTCGGCTTTCCTTTGTCATCTGCCATGTTTATTTTCAAGTTTGTGACGTAACTGCTCAAAGAAATATTTCGCGGCACGCCGATCGTCAACTCTCAGATGCGAGCGCTGATAGTCAAACGTCACACCGCGGTAGGTGACAATTGCAGAGCCATACCGGGTAGAAGACAAGATGGCACCTAACTTTGAAAATAAGTGACAAACACCTACTAGACACTGAATCCTGCTATTATGGCATCCATCTTCTGTTCTTAACCGTAGCAACAATGAAGATGCTGATAATACTAACAAATAAACTTCGCATGAAGAGATGATCAGAAATGAATTCTAACTACGTAAATAAGCAATTCTGCAAGGAAATAAAAGCGATGGGGTAAAATGAAGCAGTAAGGAAAGAAATTCCGGAAATCAGTTTTTTTCTTTTTCTTTTTTTTTTTTATACAAGACGCGAGATTTTATGCGTAATGAAAACCGTACTTACATCAGCCGTTTTGCGCACTGCTGTTATTTTTCGAAATTTTTTTTTAATACTTCCACGGTTTCGTTCAGTACTTCCTTTACGGCTTCCCGATGTCCACAAGATGATGTCATGAAACAATAACAGAACAGATTAAAAAATTTTTATCAGGTCCCTGTTCGGGCGCCACATCTAGTATGATAAAAAAAATTATTACTATTAAATATATCTCAATTCTTTCAGTTTAAATCTGTATTTCATACTAGAATGCTGTGTTCCCAGTTTGGCACAGCTTTGCCACAGGACACACGAAAGCGGTCGAAGACGTCCGTCTTCTGGTCGGCTCCTGATCGTTGTCAGAAGAAGGCTAGCTTTTGATTACGCAAAGACTTCTATTATTTGGAAGAGAACAACCCGGATTGCTTTACATAATCAGTATGAATTTTATAATTACCTAAGGGACCTTTAACAACGAATAGTAAAAGAAATTGCATTTGCAAATGAAATCATTAATAAATGGGGCAGCTATGAGTTGTATAGAAGCAAGGAGCGGCCTTCTGTCTACGACCGGGATGCCGCAGTATTCTCTGCTGTAGTAAAGGCTGTTTGACATTTATAAAAATAATATGGCATGGAGGATAAAAAGGTATAAAGGAAAAGAACAGAATAAGAAGTCAGGTAAACACTACATATATTCAAACAATTCTCACTAGCAAATTAGGGCATATTTATAAACAATATAACTTACATAAGTACTTTTCTAACAGTATGGTGCGATCAGATTTCAGCCTGTCCTGTGCAGTTTCCTTGGTACACGTTTTTGTCACAAATTACAGTCATTACTTTTCTCCTTTCGTTAAAGACAATTCTTGCACTGCAGCAAATACGCTTCTCGGGTTTGCCGCCGGATCGTATTGTGTAAATCGTACAATATATCTTCGATACAACTGCTCGACATCATCAGGTGGTGGTAGCTGCTGCTGTCACTGCTACAAGGCGCGACTGATGACATGAAAAGTCACAATTATTGCACTGTTCAACACCTCCGATAACAATAGCTTGCTGATTTACAGATTCGAACATAAAATACATTAATTTTATTAATTAATAATGTTGTCCGCACGCTGGCAAGACCGCTCACTTTTTTTAACTTAAAGTCGACCTCCTTTACGTTTTCACATTACAAGCAGACGTAGATTAAAATCTGAAGATCTACAAAAGTTTTTCTTTTTTTTCCTTACTGTCATCTTTTATTTATATCGAAGCGGAACGACAGTTCAACTTCTGTAAAAATGTTTCTTTGACTGCGCAATCGATGTATTAGCGTCCGTGCTAGATGCGCATCTTTACAGTTATGTAAATTATACAAAACAAATGTCTTTCAAAGAATATGTCTCATCTTATAAGTTGATCATTTAATAGACAGATAGGTGAATGCCTTTCCAAGGGTACTCAATGCTTTCATAGGACGAAAATACCAATTACAATACAAGGCGAACATCTCTGTTCCGATGCACTATTCTTCCTTTTCTGCATCCTCGCTCCCTCACCCTGACGAATTAACTAAGAAATTGGGTCGCTATGAAATACTATGTGTTCCATGGATTCCCCATCCCAATCGAGTAGCGTTTCTACGGCAACGAAAGGATTTTTTTTGGGATACGAGTATCTCTTTTCCGATGTACTATTCCTTCTTTACTGCATGCCTCGCTCCCTCACATTGACGAATTACAACAGAAATAGCGTCGCTATGAAATACTATGGGTTCTATGACATCTCCTTCACAATCGAGTAACGTTTCTATGGAAACGACAGGAGTTTCTTTTGGGATACGAGTATCTCCTTTCCGATGCACTATTCCTTCTTTACTGCATCCCTCGCTCCTTCACATTGACGAATTAACACAGAATTTGCGTCGCTATGAAATACTATGGGTTCTATGACATCTCCTACTAAATCGAGTAACGTTTCTATGGATACGACAGGAGTTTCTTTTGGGATACGAGTATCTCCTTTCCGATGCACTATTCCTTCTTGACTGCATCCCTCGCTCCCTCACATTAACGAATTAACTCAGAAATTGCGTCGCTACGAAATTCTATGGGTTCTATGACAACTACTTCAAAATCGAGTAACGTTTCTATGGAAACGAAAGGACTTTCTTTTGGGATACGAGTATCTTTTTCGGATGCACTATTCCTTCTTTACTGCACCCCTCGCTCCCTCACATTGGCGAATTAACACAGAAATTGCGTCGCTATGAAATACTATGTGTTATATGACATCTCCCTCTAAATCGAATTACGTTTCTGTGGAGACGACACGATTTTCTTTTGGGATACGACTATCTCCTTTCCGTGCACTACTCCGTCTTTACTGCATCCCCCGCTCCCTCACATTGACGAATTTACACAGAAATTGCGTAGCTATGAAATACTATGGGTTCTATGACTTCTCCTCTCGAATCGAGTAACGTTTCTATGAAAACGACAGGATTTTCTTTTGGGTTACGAGTATCTCCTTTCCGATGCACTATTCCTCCTTTTCTGCATCCCCCGCTCATTCACATTGACGAATTAACACAGAAATTGCGTCGCTATGAAATACTATGTGTTATATGACATCTCCCTCTAAATCGAATTACGTTTCTGTGGAGACGACACGATTTTCTTTTGGGATACGACTATCTCCTTTCCGTGCACTACTCCGTCTTTACTGCATCCCCCGCTCCCTCACATTGACGATTTTACACAGAAATTGCGACGCTATGAAATACTGTGGGTTCTACGACATCTCCTTCTAAACCGAGTAACGTTTCTATGGAAACGAAAGGATTTTCTTTTGGGACACGAGTATCACCTATCCGATGCACTATTCCTTCTTAACAGCATCCCTCGCTCCCTCACATTGAGGAATTAAGACAGAAATTGCGTCGCAATGTAATACTATGGGTACTATGATATCAGCTTCTAAATCGAGTAAGGTTACTATGGAAACGACAGGATTTTCTTTTGGGATACGGCTATCCCCTTTCCGATGCACTATTCCTTCTTTTCTGCATCCCTCGCTCCCTCACAATGACGAATTAACACAGAAAATTCGTCGCTATGAAATGCTATAGGTTCTATGACATCTCCTTCTAAATCGAGTAACGTTTCTATAGAAACGACAGGATTTTCTTTTGGGATACGTGTATCTCCTTTCCAAAGCACTATTCCTCCTTTACTGCATCCCACGCTCTCTCACATTGACGAATTAACACAGAAATTGCGTCGTTATGATAAACTTTAAGTTATGACATCTCCTTCTAAATCGAGTAACGTTTCTATGGAAACGACAGGATTTTCCTTTGGGAAACGAGTATCTTCTTTCCGATGCACTGTTCCTTCTTTACTTCATCCCTCGCTCCCTCACATTTGCGAATTAACACAGAAATTGCGTCGCTATAAAAATACTATGGGTTCAATGACATCTCCTTCTAAATCCAGTAACGTTTCTAAGGAAACGACGAGATTTTCTTTTGGGGTACGAGTATCTCCTTTCCGATACACTATTCCTTCTTTACTGCATCCCTCGCTCCCTCACATTGACGAATTAACACAGAAATTGCGTCGCTATGAAATACTATGGGTTCTATGACATCTCCTTCTAAATCGAGTAACGTTTCTAAAGAGACGACAGGATTTTCTTTTGGTATACGACTATCCCCTATCCGATGCACTATTCCTTCTATACTGAATCCCTCTCTCCCTCACATTGACGGATTAACACAGATATTGCGTCGCTATGAAATACTATGCGTTCAGTGACATCTCCTTCTAAATCAAGTAACATTTTTATGGACACGACGAGATTATCTTTTGGGATACGAGTATCTCCTTTCCGATGCACTATTCCTTCTTTACTGCAGCGCTCGCTCCCTCACATTGTCGAATTAACACAGAAATTGCGGCACATTGAAATACTATGGGTTCTGTGACACCTTCTTCTAAATCGAGTAACGTTGCAATGGAAACGACATGATTTTCGTTAGGGATACGTGTATTTCCATTCCGATGCACTATTCCTTCATTACTGCATCCCTCGCTCCCTCACATTGACGAACTAACAAGGAAATTGCGTCGCTATGAAATACTATGGGTTCTATGACATCTCCTTCTAAATCGAGTAACGTTACTATGGAAACGACAGGATTTTCTTTTGGGATACGAGTATCTCCATTCCGATGCACGATTCCTTCTTTACTGCATCCGTCGCACCCTCACATTGACGAATTAACACAGAAAATGCGTCGCTATGAAATACTATGTGTTATATGACATCTCCCTCTAAATCGAATTACGTTTCTGTGGAGACGACAAGATTTTCTTTTGGGATACGACTATCTCCTTTCCGTGCACTACTCCGTCTTTACTGCATACTCGCTCCCTCACATTGACGAATTTACACAGAAATTGCGTAGCTATGAAATACTATGGGTTCTATGACATCTCCTCTCGAATCGAGTAACGTTTCTATGAAAACGACAGGATTTTCTTTTGGGTTACGAGAATCTCCTTTCCGATGCACTATTCCTCCTTTACTGCATCCCCCGCACTTTCACATTGACGAATTAACACAGAAATTGCGTCGCTATGAAATACTATGGGTTCTGTGACAACTCCTTCTAAATCGAGTAATGTTTCTATGGAGACGACAGGATTTTCTTTTGGGATACGGGTATCTCCTTTCCGATGCATTATTCCTTCTTTACTGCATCCCTCGCTCCCTCACATTGACGATTTTACACAGAAATTGCGACGCTATGAAATACTATGGGTTCTACGACATCTCCTTCTAAACCGAGTAACGTTTCTATGGAAACGAATGGATTTTCTGTTGGGATACGAGTATCACCTATCCGATGCACTATTCCTTCTTAACAGCATCCCTCGCTCCCTCACATTGAGGAATTAACACAGAAATTGCGTCGCTATGTAATACTATGTGTGCTATGATATCACCTTCTAAATCGAGTAAGGTTACTATGGAAACGACAGGATCTTCTTTCAGGATACGAGTATCTCCTTTCCGATGCAATATCCCTTCTTTACTCTATCCCTCGCTCCCTCTCATTGTCGATTAAACATAGAAATTGCGTCGGTATTAAATACAATGTGTTCTATGACATCGCCCTCAAAACCGAGTTACGTTTCTATGGAAACGAGAGGATTTTCTTTAGGGATACGAGTACCTCCTTTCCGATGCTGTATTCCTTCTTTACTGCATCCCTCACTCCCTCATATTGACGAATTAACACAGAAAATACGTCACTATGAAATACTATGTGTTCTATGACAACTCCTTCTAAATCGAGTAACGTTTCTATGGAAACGACAGGATTTTCTTTTGGGATACGTGTATCTCCTTTCCAAAGCACTATTCCTCCTTTACTGCATCCCACGCTCTCTCACATTGACGAATTAACACAGAAATTGCGTCGCTAGGAAATACAATGGGTTCTACGACATCTCGTTCCAAATCGAGTAACGTTACTATGGAGACGACAGGATTTTCTTTTGGGAAACGACTATCCTCTTTCCTATGCACTATTCCTTCTATACTGCATCCCCCGCTCCGTCACAATGAAAATTAACACAGAAATTGCGTCGCATTGAAATACTATGGGTTGAATGAATTCTCCTTCTAAATCGAGTAACGTTTCCTCGGAAACGACAGTATCGTTTTTGGGGTACGAGTATCTCCTTTCCGATTCACCAATCCTTCTTTACTGCATCCCTCTCTCCCTCACATAGACGGAGTAACACAGATATTGCGTCGCTAGGAAATACTATGTGTTCTATGACATCTCCTTCTAAATCGAGGAACGTTTCTATGGACACGACGAGATTTTCTTTTGGGATACGAGTACCTCCTTCCCGATGCTCTATTCCTTCTTTACTGCAGCGCTCGCTCCTTCACATTGACGGATTAACACTGAAATTGCGTCGCTATGAAATACTACGGGTTCTATGACATCTCCTTCTAAATCGAGTAACGTTTCTATGGAAACGACATGATTTTCATTCGGGATACGTGTATTTCCTTTCCGATGCACTATTCCTTCTTTACTACATCTCTCGCTCCTTTACATTGACGAATTAACACAGAAAATGCGTCTCTATGAAATACTATGGGTCCTATGACTTCTCCTCTCAAATCACCTAACGTTGCTATGGAAACGACAGGATTTTCTTTTGGGATACGAGTATCTCATTTCGGATGCACTATTGCTACTTTACTGCATCCCACGCTCCCTAACATTGACGAATTAACACCGAAAACGCGTCGCTATGAAATACTATGGGTTCTATGACATCTCCATCTAAATCGAGTAACATTTCTATGGAAACGACAGGATTTTCTTATGGGATACGAGTATTTCCTTTCCGATGCACTATTCCTTCTTTACTACATCCCTCGCTCCCTCATATTGACGATTAAACGCAGAAATTGCGTCGCTATGAAATACTATGTCTTCTATGACATCTCCTTCTAAATCGAGTAACGTTACTATGGAAACTACAGGATTTTCTTTTGGGATACGAGTATCTCCTTTCCGATGCACTATTCCTTCTTTACTGCATCCGTCGCTCCCTCACATTGACAAATTAACACAGAAAATACGTCACTATTAAATACTATGTGTTCTATGACAACTCCTTCTAAATCGAGTAACGTTTCTATGGAAACGACAGGATTTTCTTTTGGGAGAAGAGTATCTCATTTCCGATGCACTATTCCATCTTTACTGCATCCCCCGCTTCCTCACAATGACGAATTAACACATAAATTGCGTTGCTATGAAATACTATGGGTTCTATGACATCTTCTTCTATATCGAGTATCGTTTCTATGGAAACGACAGGATTGTTTTTTGGGACACAGGTACCTCCTTTCCGATGCACTATTCATTCTGTACTGCATCCGTCACTCCCTCAAAATGATGGATTAACACAGATATTGCTTCGCTTTGAAATACTACGTTTTCTATGATATCTCCTTCTAAATCGAGTAACGTTTCTATGGAAACGACGAGATTTTCTTTAGGGATACGAGTATCTCCATTCCGATGCACGCTTCCTTCTTTACTGCATCTCTCGCTCCCACACATTGACGAATTAACACAGAAATTTCATCGCTATGTAATACTATGTGTTCTATGACATCCCCTTCTAAATCGAGCAACGTTTCAATGGAAGCGACAGGATTTTCTTTTGGGATACGAGTATCTCCTTTCCGATGCACTATTCCTTCTTTACTGCTTCCCTCGCTTCCTCTCATTGACGATTTAACACAGATATTGCGTCGCTATGAAATACTATGTATTGTATGACTTCTCCGCTCAAATCGCGTAACGTTTTTATGGAAACGACAGGATTTTCTTTTGGGATACGGGTACCTCCTTTCCGATGCACTATTCATTGTCTACTGCATCCCTCGCTCCCTCACATTGACGAATTAACACAGAAATTGCGTCGCTATGAAATACTATGAGTTCCATGACTTCTCCTTCTAAATCGAGTAACGTTCCAATGGTAACGACAGGATTTTCTTTTGGGATACGAGTATCTCCCTTCCGATGCACTATTCCTTCTTTACTGCATCCCTCGCTCACTCACATTGACGAATTAACACAGAAATTACGTCACTATAAAATACTATGGGTTCTATGACATCTCCTTCTAAATCGAGTAACGTTTCTATGGAAACGGCAGGATTTTCTTTTCGGATACGAGTATCTCATTTCCGATGCACTATTCCTTCTTTACTGCATCCCCCGCTCCCTCACAATGACGGATTAACACAGAAATTGCGTTGCTATGAAATACTATGGGTTCTATGAATTCTCCTTCTAAATCGAGTAACGTATTTACGGAAACGACTGTATTTTGGGATACGAGTATCTCCTTTCCGATGCACTATTCCTTCTTTACTGCATCCCTCTATAAAGGCACATTTGCATGCCGTGCGTGAGTATTCTCGGAAACGCGAAATCTTAATTAAATGATTAATCTCTGACATATAAGTAAAGCCTATGGCACAGAGTTGCAGCGCTATGTCGCTGATAAAACAAAAAACACAATTACGATACTCTTATGTTTCATTAAGAAAAAGAGAGCTTGGATAAGTGGTGCGGGAAGCACGTATATTTCATTGACTGGCACACCGCCATATTTGATGTTATATAAGAACACTGCGAGTTGCAATCTTACTAGGCACTCGAGTCTGTAAAGAATTTATATTTATGAAAGTAAGTAGAATTATTTAACTGTAGGCTTATTGGTTGAATATATCTGATTTAACTAACTGGGTAAACTTTTTATGTTTAGTAGACAGTCACCTCTGTACGACGTATTGACATGGCTGGCAAAATTAGTCTAATATTGAGAATTTAGATTTGAGTCCGCACCTACCGCAGCACTCTTTGGAAACGATTTAAATACGAAGTCCGATTATTTGAGTCTCATTTCACGGTCAACTACGAATAACATTGCATTTACGAAAAAGCCATTGTCAAGCGTCTGATACCGAATAATTAAACGTCCACGTTCCAGATAAGCAAATATTAATTACAACCAATCACTATCATACAGATAAAATAATTTATATTTTATTTTATTTTATTTTATATATTTTATATGGGCGACTGCGTGTCGGACTTGTTATTTTGTTATTTGTTACATTGTTCTCTTTGTTTCATGTGAAAAATCAACTTTCTTGACCTGGACTTGACTATATGAGAAATAACAATAATCTGAAGATATTTGCCAATTATAAAATTTTGTGGGAAGACGCAATGAAGCTTCCAGCAAAATAAGGTAATACGCAGCATCTTTGCATTGGCAGGCTTGACCAGACGCATAATTCAGTGTATTAGCTCTTCAGTAGATTCTGTAGTATTTTTTTTGCGCGTAGCAGTTTTCAGTGATAAATTTCATTCTCAGTACTTTTCCTTAAACAATAACTTCTGCAACAATACCAATACACGAGTGTACAATATGGCCGACTTCTGTACGATACGTTGTAACACGGACAGCAGCCATTAACAATAATCCCATATTCAGTTTACATTTCTAAATTAACAAACAGCCATTGTTGCTACGAGTGATTCATGCTCAACTGCATTTTATTTTAAAACCAGTGTCAAACGTTATTTTCTGGAAACATATACCACGTGTGGCATGGTCATAACTAGAAAACAATACGCAAAGATGGAACAGCAAAGCCATGCTCAAAAAAATGGCTCTGAGCACTATGGGACTCAACTGCTGAGGTCATTAGTCCCCTAGAACTTAGAACTAGTTAAACCTAACTAACCTAAGGACATCACAAACATCCATGCCCGAGGCAGGATTCGAACCTGCGACCGTAGCGGGCTTGCGGTTCCAGACTGCAGCGTCTTTAACCGCACGGCCACTTCGGCCGGCAACAAAGACGTACTATTCAGACGCAATCCGACTCGGACGGGAGACAAGTGTTAGAAAATGACTTTACGACAGCAACCGGTAGTGACGATTCATCAAATATTGACGCAAGTGTTAACGGAAATTTTGACAATAGGCCGTCCACCACAAAAATTTCAAAGTCTCAGTCAGAGCCCATGTTAATACATGACGTCACGTCTAATGACGCGACGGGGGCAGAGACCTCGCAAACAGTAAACGTTGCCATCATGTTACAAATGCTAATGAAACAGAACGCGGAAAACATGGCAACCTTAAAGACACAGTTAAAGACACAAAATGACGAAATTAAATCTGATCTCATAGCAATCAAGACAGGTAATGACACTTTATAAAAACGTGTAGAACTTATAGACGCCACACAGACCAAACAGATGACTGAGCTCAGTACGAAATTTTCCAAGCTTAATACGATACAAGAAAAGACTACAAATGACGTAGCACTTTTACAGACACAAGTAAAAAACCTTAATGTCCCGTGTGAAGCTCTTACTGAACAAATTCAAACATATCCTTCAGTACACGACAACCTTGAAAAACGAATTACTGACGTGCAGAATAAATTTGACGATGTTGAACAACACCTGACTGACATCTTACAATCTGATGCCACAGCTCATTTTCAAAATATTAATAAAGAATTTCATGATTGGGTAGAGAACAAAGACAAACATTTTGATAGATGCATACGTGAAAATTTACCAACAACTGTGCACGACTCCGTAGCAGAATACATCACTAATAACAAACAGCTGATTAGTGACGCAGTACAATCCGTCACTGCACCCATGAGACAATTCACCGATCAACCACAGTCTGAATGTAACGAAGATATCAGTCAAAATGTACAGTTCAGAAAGCAATATACATTCGAGTATGACGCACACATACCGCACACGAAAAACACACAAGAACAAAACACACCACGACTACAACACATACCACGACGTGCAACCACAAACACAAGCTATTATCATGGTAAACCACAGCAACATTATCGTAATTACTCGCCAGCTGAACATTGCAGTAATTACAGTGGAAGAAATCCATATCATAATGCAAAGTAAGAAGAAAGCTTAATAAAACACAGGCAATTTCAGGCTTTTATCCCAGAAAAACGAACCATTCATCCGGTGATTTTTCTTAAATCTTTTAGTAACGCATTTCCACGCACTTGGAGTGACCGGAAAAAGATTTCATATATTATCGGTTACATCCAAGGCGATGCAGCTGTCTGGGCATACAGTCAAGCTGACGTATGTACCACGTACAGTGAGTTTGAGCATGCCTTTCTGAACAAATTCTGGTCGCAATCCGTCCAGGAGCGACTCAGGAGACAAATTTTAGAACCTGAAACTTTTAACAGTAAAAATAGTAACTTACGCAGATATTTTGAAAAATACTTGAACATGGGACATTTTTTAGACGAACCAGTCGCAACACGTGATGTACTCCGTGCGTTGAAGGCCAAATTGCCTTTCAACATTAAAGAAAAACTCTTACATATTCCGGATGACGATCCAGATTATTTTTTAACAGCTTTAGATTCGGTCGACATGTTACTAGAAGATCAGCGCTTCGCGCGGCAAAACAGCAGCCACAATGTTTATACTAGTGGTATGCAAAACATGCAGGCTTGCCAACTCGATTCTGGCGCGCCCACAGTTGGATACGCGGTACAGCAAAAACAGCAAACTCACATGCCGTCTCAATACGGAAATCAAAATCAACACACGTATTCCAATACGAACAACAGTTACAACAGTAATAACACTCCATGCGGCAATCCATACAAAAGGCACCGCAGTAATAACAACAACGGTAACAACGGATACAAATGTAACAACAAAAACACAAACAGAAATAGAAATAATAATAACTACGATCCAAGACAGCATCAAGGCTGGACTCGTAGCGATCAATACTTTCATTCAAACACTGCTTTACCACAGCAGCCACCAGGACAAAATTGGAGTATACCTTACGACCGACAGGTAAGTTATAATGCGCAACAGCAAAAACAACCGCAAAAGTTTGGAGTCACAACAGGCAATATCCGAATGTGAATATAATAGAAATGACACCTGATACACAACCTCAATCTGTGTCAGTACCTAATACAAATGCTAATCCAACAAACTAGAAACAGTCACTTCTATGCCCCGGATCGTCGCTGAAGAATTCTTGGGGGGCGACTTCAATGTTAATCAGTTATTTGACACCACAATTGAACAACAAAATATTGATATGCCTAATAATTCTAAACAAAAACTACCTGTTCTATTTATAAGATACAACCACAATGACAATATATCAGATGAACTTTTGAAAGACAGTACACAATGTCGTTCAAACACAAATGAAATTGTTTTAGCATCTTCTACTGGTGTAGTAGGTGGGATTCCAACTACTATTATCTTAGATACAGGTGCAGCTGTGAGCGTTTTGTCTTTTAATTTCTATAAAAAGATGTGTGAATTGGAGCCTGTG
Source organism: Schistocerca serialis cubense (assembly GCF_023864345.2). Lineage (NCBI taxonomy): Eukaryota > Metazoa > Arthropoda > Insecta > Orthoptera > Acrididae > Schistocerca > Schistocerca serialis. The sequence goes on along the minus strand of NC_064638.1, from coordinate 61,614,442 downwards.
CCTGAGTTTCCTGCCCAAAACTGTAAAATAACTACTGCTCTAGGTAATAAGTCATGTAGAGTTACGAAGCAAGTTTTTGTGAACATTAAAATAGGGAATGGAACCGTACAATGGCCATTCCTGGTTGTACAAAACCTTGTGACAAATTGCATATTAGGAATAGATATTATGAGCGAGAAGGACTGCATTATAGACTTCTCCAAAGGTAAATGCATTTTAAATGATAAAGGCAGTGTAATTATTATTGATTTGGACAGGAGAACTCTAAAGCATGACAAACACTGTACAGGGTACAAGGTTCAGTTAGTACTTGACAATGACATTCAAGACACGCACACACACTCATCTGACACAGAGCTAATGGACTTGAAAACATTGCTTGATCATAAGATAAATGAAGCTACAGCTCTCAGTGTACATGAACGTATAAAACTACAGGAAGTGTTATCCAAATATTTACAAGTTTTTACCAAACGATTAGGTGTTATCAACACGTATGTGTACAAGATTGAAGTTAAGCCTCACAAGATCTTCTACCACAAGACATATAACGTACCGTTATCTCAACGACCTGCTGTGTGGCAAGAATTAAAACAAATGTTAGACTAAAAGGTCATTGAACCATCCACCTCACCTTACTGTAGTCCTCTACTTGTTGTCAAAAAATCAAATGGTAGCATTAGGCTAGTGTTAGACGCACGGGCAATTAATGAAATAATTTTACCGGTTCACACAAAACCTGAAAATTTAGAAGAGCAATTACAGAAGTTTCTAGATGCAAAATATTTTTCCACAATAGATCTCGCTAATTCATTTTGGCAAGTAGTTATCACTCCTGATTCTCGGAAATATACTGCATTTATGTTCGGGGGGCGAACCTATCAGTTTTGTGTTCTACCCTTCGGATTGAATGTCAGTTCTGGGGTATTCATTACAGCCCTGGGTACCGTACTTGGCGATGATTTAGTTGAGACAGTCACACACTATGTAGATGATATACTGATAGCTACACAGTCTTGGAATGAACACGTTGACATACTTCAAAAAATTTTATAAAAATTTGCACAAGCTGGAGTCACAGCCAATCTTAGAAAATCAAAATTTGTTTGCAGTGAGATAAAATATTTAGGACATATCATTAATTCACAGGGCATACGTCCTGATCCCAGTAAATTAGATGCTATCAGAAACTTTCCTAGCCCTCGAACTAAAAGCAGTTAAAATCATTCCTTGGGCTATGTTCATTTTTCAGACGTTTTTTACCACAACCATTTTTGAACAGTAAACATCTGCTAAATCTACTCAGAAAGAATCAAGTTTGGATCTGGTCGGAACAGTGCCAGAATGACTTTAATACAATTAAACATGCTTTAGTGAATGCAAACATATTGAGCCATCCAGATTTCAATTTAGATTTTTGTATGACTTGTGACGCTTCACGTACTGTCTTCGGCTGTTGCTTATTTCAAGTTGTAAAGAATAAAGAAAAGGAACAGATAAGAATTATTGGGTTTGCAAGTCGTACTCTAACTGAATGTGAGCGTACATACTCCACTACTGAGTTAGAAACACTTTCCATAGTCTGGGCATTCAAGAAATTCAATTATTATTTATTTGGAAAACATACAGTTATTTATACCGATCACCAGGCCCTGACATTTTTGTTAACCTGTAAACTTGTACATCCTAGACTATCACGATGGGCAGTTACACTTCAGAACTACTCTTTTGAAATTAAGTACATAAAAGGTAAGGACAACACCATTGCCGACGCTTTGTCTAGACTTCCACAAGGTATGAATGAAACCAACAGTGACTAGAAAATATAAATGACTACAGGATTCTCTTAATGCAAGACAAGCAGTATCACCAATATTATATTGATATGTGCAGAAACATGGCTAAATTACAAAAATCTGATCCTCACTGGTATAAGATAATAACATTACTGGTAGAAAAACACAATCATCCTTTGACTAGGTATTACAAGTTACACAATGATGTGTTATTTTATCGCCGACATCCAAATGCTACTAACTGGTGTGTATGCATTCCCAAAGAGTTTGAACGTAATCTGATTTGGCACACACACTTAGTTTGGGGTCATTATGGGACGAAAAAGTGTTTGGCAAAGCTCAGCACATACTGTTATTTTAGCAATATGAGAAGAAAAATTTACAGGGAACTGAAAACATGTGTCATATGTCAAAAATCAAAACCTCAGAATTTATCCACAAAAACAGATTTACATTCTATTTCACCGAGTAAACCCCTGGAAATTCTATATACTGACATCAGTGGATCGCATCCAGCAAGCTCTGGAGGTGTCAAATATATCTTAGCTTTTTACGATATATTTTCTAAACATGTAAAACTTTATGCTTTAAAATCCGCCACTGCAAATGCTATAATACGAAGATTCTCAAGTGATTACCTGACGCACGTGGGAAAACCTAAAACAATTCTGTCAGATAATGCAGCATACTACTCTGGGTACAAATGGAGAAATTTCTTGAAGGACAATAACATTAAAAGTATATTTATTTCAAAGTTTAGTCCACATTGTAACGCGACTGAAAGACTTTTCCGAGAACTAAACCGATTCATGAGGACCTATATTTCATCAAAACATACAAATTGGGTGTCCTACCTAAGTCTTTTCGAAGACGTACACAATAACTTAAATATTTACAATACAAATTACACACCTAACGAGATCATGTTCAGTTGCAAACAGAACGATCAATGGATAGAACCATTACCTCAGTTGTCAGACAAGGAAATGACACCTGAACAGAAAATAAAAGAAGTATTGACTACACTGGCACATCACGCACAGATACGAAACAAACATCACACAAACATAATAAAAAGAAAACAAAAATTCAAGGTAGGAATGCTTGTACTACTTCGTACTTATCATAACTCTGTAGCACTCAAACGACGCAATGCTAAGTGGCGTCTGCTATATGAAGGACCTTATATAACTGTTAACATCCCGCATCCTGGTGCGTATCTGTAACAACGTCCCAGAACTAACAAAATTATTGGGCTATACGCACACCGAGATCTTAGAGCATTTCATGCTAAATAATGTCAAAGTCATACACATAAAAACATTGCTAAGCAACTCGCAAAACTCTGTTTGCTACAACACAGATAATAAGTAGTATAGAAATTTTCATTTCAGCGGTTCCAGTGACGCAGTTGAAGACAGAAGAACTTTTCTTTCAACGCCGCGGCACCACCGAGAAGACTGAATATTAAAGTAAAATTTATGATTACGTAGCAGTGAAGGATATATTAATTTTTCACGGAACATTTGTGACTGTAGGTACCACTGACTTGGTATGACACCTGACGAACCGACAGACGTCATCTGTGAAGCGATCTTTTACTTCGAGAAATAGATTAGACGCACATCTATCAGCAAGAAAAGCATCTACCAGTAGCCAAGGCCACACAGACACTATACACACACGCACAAAACGCGAGGAATCGAACAGTTTTCCGTCTCTTATTATTTTGAATATTTATTGAGTAGTGAAAACGCCTGGTCTTGCCTACTGATGTAGTGAATTTTGTGTCTAACCTATCTTAATTTCAGATGACATCCCAAAAAAAAAAAAATCGATAAAATCCCAGCAAAACCGTTAAAGAGGACGTAAATATCTGCAATTCATGTAATCAAATGTGACACAATGTAATAATTTATAGCTATGTAATGATGATGTAAACATGTTTATGTGTAACTGTATTATGTTTATGCTAAGAAAATATGTGACGTGTATATGTATGATTAATTATGTTTTTTTTAACTGATGTATAATGTAACTGTTAGTATGTGAAAATTTGAACAATAACGAGTGCCAAAATATAAAAAAAAAAAGCGTAGTGAACCACTTTTCACGGACATTAACGTACATTACTAAGTCTGCAACTACGCAGAAACTTATGTGAAAGAAACTGTTAATGACATTCATCATGCATCGTACTTTTGTAAACGCGATGAACGATTTCTTTGATAAGTAACTACGAACATTTAGGTGAGCTATATTTAGCAAAAAAAAACTGAAAATGTGAAGTGCGTAATTGGTGCATCGTCTAGTGACATTACTACAGTATCTAACTTCAAGATGTTAACTGGATTAAATGGTCACAACGTGCCTGTCCAGAAAACAACACGACGAGTGGAAGAATTTTGGTTGGAACTTCAGGGAATGGAATGTTCTCGAAATGTGACGGACACACTTACCTGGACTGTCCAAGGATCGACGCCAGCTATGTACCGCCCGAGGTTCTGCAACCAAGCTTCCACGGAATATCGAAAACGAACTGCATAAGGACCAATTACTCGACGGGTCACGTCTGACCTGTAATAAACAATGCCTTTTGTCACAACGAAATTGCTCGCCTGCAGGTGTGTCGTTTCGCCTCGCAATTCAGGGGGCAATATAAAGGCACATTTGCATGCCGTGCGTGAGTTTCCTCGGAAACGCGAAATCTTAATTAAATGATTAATCTCTGACATATAAATAAAGCCTATGGCACAGAGCTGCAGCGCTATGTCGCTGATAAAACAAAAAACACAATTACGATATGCTTATGTTTCATTAAGAAAAAGAGAGCTTGGATAAGTGGTGCGGGAAGCACGTATATTTCATTGACTGGCACACCGCCATATTTGATGTTATATAAGAACACTGCGAGTTGCAAACTTACTAGGCACTCGATTCTGTAAAGAATTTATATTTATGAAAGTAAGCAGAATTATTTAACTGTAGGCTTATTGGTTGAATATATCTGTGTAAACTTTTTATGTTTAGTAGACAGTCACCTCTGTACGACGTATTGACATGGCTGGCAAAATTAGTCTAATATTGAGAATTTAGATTTGAGTCCGCACCTACCGCAGCAGTCTTTGGAAACGATTTAAATACGAAGTCCGATTATTTGAGTCTCATTTCACGGTCAACTACGAATAACATTGCATTTACGAAAAAGCCATTGTCAAGCGTCTGATACCGAATAATTAAACGTCCACGTTCCAGATAAGCAAATATTAATTACAACCAATCACTATCATACAGATAAAATATTTAATATTTTATTTTATTTTATTTATTATATACCTCGCGCCCTCACATTGACGATTAAACATAGAAATTGCGCAGGTATGAAATACAATGTGTTCTATGACACCACCCTCTAAATCGAGTAACGTTTCGATGGAAACGACAGGATTTTCTATTGGGATACGAGTATCTCCTTTCCGATTCACTATACCTTCTTTACTGCACACGTCGCTCAATCAAATTGACGGATTACCAAAGATATTGCGTCGCTTTGAATCACAACGTTTTCTATGACATCTCATTCTAAATCGAGTAACGTATCTATGGAAACGACGAGATTTTGTTTAGGGATACGAGTATCTCCTTTCCGATGCACTTGTCCTTCTTTACTGCATCGCTCGCACCCTCACATTGCCGAATTAACACAGAAATAGCGTCGCTATGAAATACGATAGGTTCTATGACATCTGCTTCTAAATCGAGTAACGTTTCTATGGAAACGACAGGATTTTCTTTAGGGACACGAGTATCTCCTTTCCGATGCACTATTCCTCCTTTACTGCATCTCTCGCTTCCTCACTATGAAGATTTTAGATAGAAATTGCGTCGCTATGAAATACTATGTGTTCTATGATATCGCCCTCTATATCGAGTAACGTTTCTATGGAAACGACAGGATTTTCTTTTGGGATACGAGTATCTCCTTTCTGATGCACTATTCCTTCTTTACTGCATCCTTCGCTCTCTCACATTGAGGAATTAACACAGAAATTGCGTCGCTATGTAATACTATGGGTTCTATGACATCTCCTTCTAAATCGAGTAACGTTTCTATGGAAACGACACAATTTTCTTTTTGGATACGAGTATCCCATTTCCGATGCACTATTCCTTCTTTACTGCATCCCCCACTCCCTCACAATGACGAATTAACACAGAAATTGCGTCGCAATCAAATACTATGAGTTCTATGAATTCTCCTTCTAAATCGAGTAACGTTTCTATGGAAGCGACAGTATTTTCACTTGGGATACGAGTATCTCCTTTCCGATGCACTATTCCTCCTTCACTGTATCCCTCGCTCTCTCACATTGACGAATTAACAGAGAAATTGCGCCGCTATGTAATACTATGTGTTCTATGACATCTCCATCTAAATCGAGTAACGTTTCTATGGAAGTGACAGGATCCTCTTTTGGGATACGAGAATCTCCTTTCGGATGCACTATTCCTCCTTTACTGCTTCCCTCGCCTCCTCACATAGACGATTTAACACAGAAATTGCGTCGCTATGAAGTTCTATGGGTTCTATGACATCTCCTTCTAAATCAGATAACGTTTCTGTGGAAACGACAGATTTTTCTTTTGGGATACGAGTATCTCCTTTCCGATCCACTATTCCTTCTTTACTGCACCCGTCGCTCAATCAAATTGACGGATTACCCCAGATATTGCGTCGCTTTGAGTCACAACGTTTTCTATGACATCTCATTCTAAATCGAGTAACGTTTCTATGGAAACGACGAGATTTTCTTTAGGGATACGAGTATCTCCTTTCCGATGCACTATTCCTTCTTTACTGCATGGCTCGCTCCCTCACATTGCCGAATTAACACAGAAATAGCGTCGCTATGAAATACGATAGGTTCTTTGACATCTGCTTCTAAATCGAGTAACGTTTTTATGGAAACGACAGAATTTACTTTAGGGACACGAGTATCTCCTTTCCGATGCACTATTCCTTCTTTACTGCATATCTCGCTTCCTCACTATGAAGATTTTTCATAGAAATTGCGTCGCTATGAAATACTATGTGTTCTATGATATCGCCCTCTATATCGAGTAACGTTTCTATGGAAACGACGGGATTTTCTTTTGGGATACGAGTATCTCCTTTCCGATGCACTATTCCTTCTTTACTGCATTCCTCGCTCCCTCACATTGACGAATTAACACAGAAATTACGTCGCTATGAAATACTATGGGTTCTATAACATCTCCTCCTAAATCGAGTAATGTTTCTATGGAAACGACAGGATTTTCTGTTTGGATACGAGTATCTCCTTTCCGATGCACTAGTCCTTCTTTACTGCATCCCTCGCTCCCTCACATTGACGAATTAACACAGAAATTACGTCACTATAAAAAACAATGGGTTCTATGATATCTCCTTCTAAATCGAGTAACGTTTCTATGGAAACGACAGGATTTTGATTTTGGAAACGAGTAACTCATTTCCGATGCACTATTCCTTCTTTACTGCATCCCCCACTCCCTGACAATGACGAATTAACACAGAAATTGCGTCGTTATGAAATACTATGAGTTCTATAAATTCTCCTCCTAAATCGAGTAACGTTTCTATGGAAACGATAGCATTTTCTTTTGGGATACGAGTATCTCCTTTCCGATTCACTATTCCTTCCTTACTGCATCCCTCGCTCCGTCACATTGACCGATTAACACAGATATGCCGTCGCTATGAAATACATTGTGTTCTATGACATCTCCTTCTAAATCGAGTAACGTTTCTATGGATACGATGAGATTTTCGTTTGGGGTGCGAGTATCTCCTTTCCGATGCACTGTTCCTTCTTTACTGCATCGCTCGCTACCTCACATTGACAAATTAACACAGAAATTGCGTCGCTATGAAATACTATGGGTTCTTTGACATCGCCCTCTATATCGAGTAACGTTTCCATGGAAACGACAGAATTTTTTTTGGGATACGGGTATCTCCTTTCCGATGCACTATTCAATCTCTACTGCATCCTTCACTCCCTGACATTGACAATTTAACACATAAATTGCGTCGGTATGAAATACTATGAGTTTTATGACTTCTCCTTCTAAATCAGGTAACGTTTGTATGGTAACGACAGGATTTTCTTTTGGGATACGAGTATCTCCTCTCCGATGTACTATTCCTCCTTTACTGCATCCCTCATTTTCTCACATTGTCGAATTCACACAGAAATTGCGTCGCTCTGAAATACTATTAGTTCTATGACTTCTCCGCTCAAATCGCGTAACGTTTCAATGGAAACGACAGGATTTTCATTTAGGATACGGGTATCTCCTTTCCGATGCACTATTCCTCCTTTACTGCATCCCTCATTCTCTCACATTGTCGAATTCACACAGAAATTGCGTCGCTATGAAATACTATCAGTTCTATGACTTCTCGGCTCAAATCGCGTAACGTTTCAATGGAAACGACAGGATTTTCTTTTAGGATACGGGTATCTCCTTCCCGATGCACAATTATTTCTCTACTGCATCCGCTACTCCCTCACATTGACGAATTAACACAGAAATGGCGTCGCTATGAAATACTATGAGTTCTATGTCTTCTCCTTCTAAATCGAGTAACGTTTGTATGGTAACGACAGGATTTTCCTAGGATTTTCCTTTGGAATACGAGTATCTCAATTCCGATGCTTTATTCCTTTTTTTACTGCATCCCTCGCTCCCTCACATTGGCGAATTAGCACAGAAATTGCGTCGCTATGAAATACTATTGGTTCTTCGACATCTCCTTCTAAATCGAGTAACGTTTCTATGGAAACGACAGGATTTTCTTTAGGGATACGAGTATCTCCGTTCCGATGCACTATTCCTTCTTTAGTGCATCTCTCGCTCCCTCACATTGAAGATTTAACATAGTAAATGCGTCGCTATGAAATACTATGTGTTGTATGACATCGCCATGTATATCGAGTAACGTTTCTATGGAAACGACAGGATTTTCTTTTGGGATACGAGTATCTCCTTTCCGATGCACTATTCCTCCTTTACTGCATTCCTCGCTCCCTCACATTGACGAATTAACACAGAAATTACGTCGCTATGCAATACTATGGGTTCTATAACATCTCCTCCTAAATCGAGTAATGTTTCTATGGAATTGACAGGATTTTCTTTTGGATACGAGTATCTCCATACCGATGCACTACTCCTTCTTTATTGCATCCCTCGCTCCCTCACATTGACGAAATAACACAGAAATTACGTCACTATAAAAAAGTATGGGTTCTTTGACATCTCCTTCTAAATCGAGTAACGTTTCAATGGAAACGACAGGATTTTCTTTTGGGATTCGAGTATCTCCTTTCCGATGCACTATTCCCTCTTTACTGCATCTCTCGCTCCCACACATCGACGCATTAACACAGAAATTTCGTCGCTATGTAATACTATGTGTTCTATGACATCTCCTTCAAAACCGAGTAACGTTTCTATGGAAGCGATAGGATTTTCTTTTGGGGTACGAGTATCTCCTTTCTGATGGACTATTCCTTCTTTACTGCTTCCCTTGCTTCCTCACATTGACGATGTAACACAGAAATTGCGTCGCTATGAAATACTAAGGGTTCTATGATATCTCCGCTCAAATCGCGTAACGTTTCTATGGAAACGACAGGATTTTCTTTTAGGATACGGGTATCTCCTTTTTGATGCACTATTCAATCTCTACTGCATCTCTCACTCCCTCACATTGACGATTTAACACATAAATTGCGTCGATATGAAATACTATGAGTTCTATGACTTCTCCTTCTAAATCGGGTAACGTTTCTATGGTAACGACAGGATTTCCTTTTGGAATACGAGTATCTCCTTTCCGATGCACTATTCCTCCTTTACTGCTTCCCTCGCTTCCTCACATAGACGATTTAACACAGAAATTGCGTCGCTATGAAGTTCTATGGGTTCTATGACATCTCCTTCTAAATCGAGTAACGTTTCAATGGAAACGACAGGATTTTCTTTGGGGATACGTGTATCTCCATTCCGATGCATTATTCCTTATTTTACTGCATCCCTCGCTCCCTCACATTGACCAATTAACACAGAAATTGCGTCGCTATGAATTACTATTGGTTCTATGACATCTCCTTCTAAATCGATTAACGTTTCTATGGAAACGACAGGATTTTCTTTTGGGATTCGAGTATCTCCGCTCCGATGCACAATTCCTTCATTACTGCTTCCCTCGCTTCCTCTCATTGACGATTTAACACAGAAATTGCGTCGCTATGAAGTGCTATGGGTTCCCTGACCTCTCCGCTCAAATCGCGTAACGTGTCCATGGAAAGGACAGGAGTTTTTTTTGGGATACGGGTATCTCCTTTCCGATGCACTATTCATTCTCTACTGCATCCCTCGCTCCCGCACATTGACGAATTAACACAGAAATTGCGTCGCTATGACATTCTATGAGTTCAATGAAGTCTCCTTCTAAATCGAGTAACATTTCTATGTAAGGGACAGCATTTTCATTTGGGATACGATTATCTACTTTCCGATGCACTATTCCTTCTTTACTGCATCCCCCACCCCCTCACAATGACGAATGAACACAAAAATTGCGTCGCAATGAAATACTATGAGTTCTATGAATTCTCCTTCTAAATCGAGTAACGTTTCTATGGAAACGACAGAATTTTCATAAGGGACACGAGTATCTCCTTTCCGATGCACCATTCCTTCTTTACTACATCTCTCGCCCACACACATTGACGAATTAACACAGAAATTTCGTCGCTATGTAACACCATGTGTTCTATGACATCTCCATCTAAATCGTTTAACGTTTCTATGGAAGCGACAGGATTTTCTTTTGGTATACGAGTATCTTCATTCCGATGTAGTATTCCTTCTTTTCTGCTTCCCTCGCTTCCTCACATTTACGATTTAACACATATATTGCGTCGCTATGAAGTTCTATGGGTTCTATGACATCTCCTTCTAAATCGAGTAACGTTTCTATCGAAACGACAGGATTTTCTTTTGGGATACGAGTATCTCCATTCCGATGCATTATTCCTTTTTTTACTGCACCCTCGATCCCTCACATTGACAAATTAACACAGAAATTGCGTCCCTTCGAAATACTATGGGTTCTATGACATCGCCTTCTAAATCGGATAACGTTTCTGTGGAGAAGACAGGTTTTTCATTTGGGATACGAGTATCTCCTTTCCGATGCACTATTCCTTCTTTACTGCATCTAAAGCTCCCTCACATTGAAGATTTAAAATAGAAATTGCGTCGCTATGAAATACTATGTGTTCTATGACATCGCCCTCTATATCGAGTAACGTTTCTATGGAAACGACATGATTTCCTTTTGGGATACGAGTATCTCCTTTCTGATGCACTATTCCTGCTCTACTGCTTCCCTCGCTTCCTCACATTGATGATTTAACACAGAAATTGCGTCGCTATGAAATACTATTAGTTCTATGACTTCTCCGCTCAAATCGCGTAACGTTTCTATGGAAACGACAGGATTTTCTTTTAGGATACGGGTATCTCCTTTCCGATGCACAATTCCTTCTTTACTACATCTCTCGCTCCCACACATTGTCGAATTAACACAGAAATTTCGTTGCTGTGTAATATAATGTGATCTATGACATCTCCATCTAAATCGAGTAACGTTTCTATGGAAGCACAGGATTTTCTTTTGGGATACGAGTATCTCCTTTCCGATGCACTATTCCTTCTTTGCTGCTTCCCTCGCTTACTCACACTGGCGAATTTACACAGAAATTGCGTCGCTATGGAATACTATGGGTTCTATGACGTCTCCTTCGAAATCGGATAGCGTTTCTGTGGAAACGACAGGCTTTTCTTTTGGGTTACGAGTACCTCCTTTCCGATGCACTATTCCTCCTTTACTGCATCCCTCGTTCTCTCACATTCACGAATTCACACAGAAATTGCGTCGCAGTGAAATACTATGGGTTCTATGAAATATCCTTCTAAATCGAGTAATATTTCTACGGAAACGATAGGATTTTCTTTTGGGATACGAGTATGTCTTTTCCGATGCACTATTCCTGCTTTACTGCATCCTTCGCTCCCTCACATTGACGATTTAACAGAGAATTAGCGACGCGAAGAAATACTATGGTTTCTATCACATCTCCTTCTAAATCGAGTAACGTTTGTATGGAAACGACTGGATTTTCTTTTGGGATTTGACTCTCCCCATTCCGATGCACTATTCCTTCTTTTCTGCATCCCTCGCGCCCTCACATTGACGAATTAACACAGAGATTGCGTCGCTATGAAATACTATGGATTCTAAGACATCTCCTTCTAAACCGAGTAACGTTTCTATGGAAACGACAGGATTTTCTTTTTGGGATGCGAGTATCTATTTTCCAATATACTATTCCTTCTATACTGCATCCCTCGCATCCCTCACATTTACGAATTTACACAGAAATTGCGTCGCTATAAAATACTATGGGTTCTATGACAACTCCTTCTAAATCGAGTAACGTTTCTATGGAAACGACAGGAATTTCTTTAGGGATACGAGTATCTCCTTTCCGAAGCACGCTTCCTTCTTTACTGCATCTCTCGCTCCCAGATATTGACGAATTAACACAGAAATTTCGTCGCTATGTAATACTATGTGTTCTATGACATCTCCTTCTAAATCGAGTAGCGTTTCTATGGAAACGACAGGATTTTCTTTTAGGATGCGGGTATCTCCTTTCCGATGCACAATTCATTCCCTACTGCATCCCTCACTCACTCACATTGACGAATTAACACAGAAATTGCGTCGCTATGAATTACTATTGGTTCTATGACATCTCCTTCTAAATCGGGTAACGTTTCTATGGAAACGACAGGAATGTCTTTAGGGATACGAGTATCTCCTTTCCGAATCACGCTTCCTTCTTTACTGCATCTCTCGCTCCCACATATTGACGAATTAACACAGAAATTTCGTCGCTATGTAATACTATGTGTTCTATGACATCTCCTTCTAAATCGAGTAACGTTTCTATGGAAACGACAGGATTTTCTTTTGGGATACGTGTATCTCCATTCCGATGCATTATTCCTTTTTTTAGTGCATCGCTCGCTCCCTCACATTGACGAATTAACACAGAAATTGCGTCGCTATGAAAGACTATGGATTATATGACATCTCCTTCTAAATCGAATAACGTTTCTGTGGAAACGACAGGTTTTTCTTTTGGGATACGAGTATCTCCTTTCCGATGCACTATTCCTCCTTTACTGCATCCCTCGTTCTCTCACATTCACGAATTCACACAGAAATTGCGTCGCAGTGAAATACTATGGGTTCTGTGAAGTATCCTTCTAAATCGAGTAATATTTCTACGGAAACGATAGGATTTTCTTTTGGGATACGAGTATGTCCTTTCCGATGCACTATTCCTGCTTTACTGCATCCTTCGCTCCCTTACATTGACGATTTAACACAGAATTAGCGACGCGAAGAAATACTATGGTTTCTATCACATCTCCTTCTAAATCGAGTAACGTTTGTATGGAAACGACTGGATTTTCTTTTGGGATTTGACTCTCCCCATTCCGATGCACTATTCCTTCTTTTCTGCATCCCTCGCGCCCTCACATTAACGAATTAACACAGAGATTGCGTCGCTATGAAATACTATGTATTCTAAGACATCTCCTTCTAAACCGAGTAACCTTTCTATGGAAACGACAGGATTTTCTTTTGGGATACGAGTATCTATTTTCCAATATTCTATTCCTTCTATACTGCATCCCTCGCATCCCTCACATTTACGAATTTACACAGAAATTGCGTCGCTATAAAATACTATGGGTTCTATGACATCTCGTTCTAAATCGAGTAACGTTTCTATGGAAACGACAGGAATTTCTTTAGGGATACGAGTATCTCCTTTCCGAAGCACGCCTCCTTCTTTACTGCATCTCTCGCTCCCACATATTGACGAATTAACACAGAAATTTCGTCGCTATGTAATACTATGTGTTCTACGACATCGACCTCTAAATAGAGTAACGTTTCTATGGAAACGACAGGATTTTCAATTGGGATACGAGTATCTCCCTTCCGATGCACTAATCCTATTTTACTGCATCACTCGCTCTCTCACACTGCCGAATTAACACAGAAATTGCGTCGCTATGAATTACAATTGGTTCTATGACTTCTCCGTCAAAATCGAGTAACGTCTCTACGGAAACGACAGGATTTTCTTTTGGGATTCGAGTATCCCCTTTCCGATGCACTATTCCTTCTTTGCTGCTTCCCTCGCTTACTCACACTGGCGAATTTACACAGAAATTGCGTCGCTATGTAATACTATGGGTTCTATGACGTCTCCTTCGAAATCGGATAACGTTTCTGTGGAAACGACAGGCTTTTCTTTTGGGATACGAGTACCTCCTTTCCGATGCACTATTCCTCCTTTACTGCATCCCTCGTTCTATCACATTGTCGAATTCACACAGAAATTGCGTCGCTATCAAATACTATGGGTTCTGTGTTATATACCTCTAAATCGAGTAATGTTTCTATGGAAACGATAGGATTTCCTTTTGGGATACGAGTATGTCCTTTCCGATTCACTATTCCTTCTTTACTGCATCCCTCGCTCCCTCACATTGACGATTTAACACAGAATTAGAGGCGCTATGTAATACTATGTGTTGTATGACGTCTTCTTCTAAATCGAATAACGTTTCTATGGAAGCGACAGGATATTCTTTTGGGATACGAGTATCTCATTTCCGATGCACTATTCCTTCTTTACTGGATCCCCCACCCACTCACAGTCACGAATGAACACAGAAATTGCGTCGCAATGAAATACTATGAGTTCTATGAATTCTCCTTCTAAATCGAGTAACGTTTCTATGGATGCGACAGTATTCTCATTTGGGATACGAGTATCTCCTTTCCGATGCACTATTCCTCCTTTACTGCATCCCTCGCTCTCTCAAATTGCCGAATTAACACAGAAATTGTGTCGCTATGTAATACCATGTGTTCTATGACATCTCCTTCTAAATCGAGTAACGTTTCTATGAAAACGACAGGATTTTCTTTAGGGATACGAGTATTTCCTTTCCGATGCACCATTCCTTCTTTATTACATCTCTCGCTCACACACATTAACGAATTAACACCGAAATTTCGTCGCTATGTATCACTATGTGTTCTATGACATCTCCATCTAAATCGAGTAACGTTTCCATGGAAGCGACAGGATTTTCTTTTGGGATACGAGTATTTCCTTTCCGATGTACTATTCCTTCTTTACTGCTTCCCTCGCTTCCTCACATTGACGATTAAACACAGAAATTGCGTCGCTATGAAGTTCTATGGGTTCTATGACATCTCCTTCTAAATCGAGTAACGTTTCTATGGAAACGACAGGATTTTCTTTTGGGATACGAGTATCTCTATTCCGATGCATTATTCCTTTTTTTACTGCATCCCTCGCTACCTCACATTGACAAATTAACACAGAAATTGCGTCGCTTCGAAATACTATGGGTTCTATGACATCGTCTTCTAAATCGGATAACGTTTCTGTGGAGAAGACAGGTTTTTCATTAGGGATACGAGTTTCTCCTATCCTATGCACTGTCCTTCTTTACTGCATCTCAAGCTCCCTAGCATTGAAGATTTAACATAGAAATTGCGTCGCTATGAAATACTATGTGTTCTATGACATCGCCCTCTATATCGAGTAACGTTTCTATGGAAACGACAGGATTTCCTTTTGGGATACGAGTATCTCCTTTCTGATGCTTTATTCCTGCTTTACTGCTTCCCTCGCTTCCTCACATTGATGATTTAACGCAGAAATTGCGTCGCTATGAAATACTATTAGTTCTATGACTTCTCCACTCAAATCGCGTAACGTTTCTATGGAAACGAAAGGATTTTCTTTTAGGATACGGGTATCTCCTTTCCGATGCACAATTCATTCTCTACTGCATCCCTCACTCCCTCACATTGACGAATTAACACAGAAATTGCGTCGCTATTAATTAATATTGGTTCTATGACATCTCCTTCTAAATCGATTAACGTTTCTATGGAAACGACAGGATATTCTTTTGGGATACGAGTATCTCCTTTCCGATGCACTATTCGTTCCTTACTTCATCCCTCGCTTGTTCAAATTGGCGATTTAACACAGAATTAGCGTCGCTATGAAATACTATGGGTTCTATGACATCTCCTTCTAAATCGAGTAACGTTTCTATGGAAACGACTGGATTTTTCTTAGCGATACGAGTATCTCCTTTCCGATGCACTATTCCGTCTTTACTGCATCGCACGCTCCCTCACATTGGCGAATTAACACAGAAATTGCGTCGCTATAAAATACTATGGGTTCTATGAAATCTCCTTCTGAATCGAGTAACGTTTCTATGGAAACGACAGGAATTTCTTTAGGGATACGAGTATCTCCTTTCCGAAGCACGCTTCCTTCTTTACTGCATCTCTCGCTCCCACATATTGACGAATTAACACAGAAATTTCGTCGCTATGTAATACTATGTGTTCTATGACATCTCCTTCTAAATCGAGTAACGTTTCTATGGAAACGACAGGATTTTCTTTTGGGATACGTGTAACTCCATTCCGATGCATTATTCCTTTTTTTAGTGCATCCCTCGCTCCCTCACATTGACGAATTAACACAGAAATTGCGTCGCTATGAAAGACTATGGGTTATATGACGTCTCCTTCTAGATCGAATAACGTTTCTGTGGAAACGACAGGTTTTTCTTTTGGGATACGAGTATCTCCTTTCCGATGCACTATTCCTCCTTTACTGCATCCCTCGTTCTCTCACATTCACGAATTCACACAGAAATTGCGTCGCAGTGAAATACTATGGGTTCTGTGAAATATCCTTCTAAATCGAGTAATATTTCTACGGAAACGATAGGATTTTCTTTTGGGATACGAGTATGTCCTTTCCGATGCACTATTCCTGCTTTACTGCATCCTTCGCTCCCTCACATTGACGATTTAACACAGAATTAGCGACGCGATGAAATACTATGGTTTCTATCTCATCTCCTTCTAAATCGAGTAACGTTTGTATGGAAACGACTGGATTTTCTTTTGGGATTTGACTCTCCCCATTCCGATGCACTATTCCTTCTTTTCTGCATCCCTCGCGCCCTCACATTGACGAATTAACACAGAGATTGCGTCGCTATGAAATACTATGTATTCTAAGACATCTCCTTCTAAACCGAGTAATGTTTCTATGGAAACGACAGGATTATCTTTTGGGATACGAGTATCTATTTTCCAATATACTATTCCTTCTATACTGCATCCCTCGCATCCCTCACATTTACGAATTTACACAGAAATTGCGTCGCTATAAAATACTATGGGTTCTATGACATCTCCTTCTTTAATCGAGTAACGTTTCTATGGAAACGACAGGAATTTCTTTAGGGATACGAGTATCTCCTTTCCGAAGCACGCTTCATTCTTTACTGCATCTCTCGCTCCCACATATTGACGAATTAACACAGAAATTTCGTCGCTATGTAATACTATGTGTTCTACGACATCGCCCTCTAAATAGAGTAACGTTTCTATGGAAACGACAGGATTTTCAATTGGGATAAGAATATCTCCTTTCCGATGCACTGATCCTATTTTACTGCATCGCTCGCTCTCTCACACTGCCGAACTAACACAGAAATTGCGTCGCTATGAATTACAATGGGTTCGATGACTTCTCCTTCAAAATCGAGTAACGTCTCTACGGAAACGGCGGTATTTTCTTTTGGGATTCGAGTATCCCCTCTCCGATGCACTACTCCTTCTTTACTGCACCCATCGCTCCCTCACATTGACGAATTAACACAGAAATTGAGTCGCTTTAAATAACTATAAGTTATGACATCTCCTTCTAAATCGAGTAACGTTTCTATGGAAACTACAGGATTTCCTTTTGGGATACAACTAACTCCTTTCCGATGCACTATTCCTTTTTTTCTGCATCCCTCACGCCCTCACATTGACGAATTAACACAGAAATTGCGTCGCTTTGAAAAACTATAAGTTATGACATCTCCTTCTAAATCGAGTAACGTTTCTATGGAAACTACAGGATTTCCTTTTGGGATACAACTATCTCCTTTCCGATGCGCTATTGCTTCTTTACTGCATCCCTCGCTCACTCACATTGACGAATTAACACAGAAATTACGTCACTATGAAATACTATGTGTTCTATGACATCTCCTTCTAAATCGAGTGACGTTTCTATGGAAACAAGAGGAGTTTCTTTTGGGATACGAGTATCTTCTTTCCGATGCACTATTCCTTCAATACTGCATCCCCCGCTCCCTCACAATGACGAATTAACACAGAAATTGCGTCGCTATGAAATACTATGGGTTCTATGAATTCTCCTTCTAAATCGTGTAACGTTTCCTCAGAAACGACAGTATTTTTTTTGGGATACGAGTATCTCCTTTCCGATACATAATTCCTTCTTTACTGCATCCCGCTCTCCCTCACATTGTCGGATTAACACAGATATTGCGTCGCTATGATATACTATGTGTTCTATGACATCTCCTTCTAAATCAAGTAACGTTTCTATGGACACGACGATATTTTCTTTTGGGATACGAGTATGTCCTTCCTGATGCACTGTTCCTTCTTTACTGCAGCACTAGCTCCCTCACATTGACGGATTAACACAGATATTGCGTCGCTACGAAATACTATGTGTTCTATGACATCTCCTTCAAAATCAAGTAACGTTTCTATGGACACGACGAGGCTTTCTTTTGAGATACGAGTATGTCCTTCCTGATGCGCTGGTCCTTCTTTACTGCAGCGTTAGCTCCCTCACATTGACGGATTAACACAGAAATTGCGTTGCTATGAAATACTATGGGTTCTATGACATCTCCTTCTAAATCGAGTAACGTTTCAATGGAAACGACATGATTTTCTTTGGGGATACGGTTATTTACTTTACGATGCACTATTCCTTCTTTACTGCATCTCTCGCTCCCTTACCGTGACGAATTAACACAGAAATTGCGTCGCTATGAATTACTATGTGTTCTATGGCATCTCCTTCTAAATCGAGTAACCTTACTATGGAGACGACAGGATTTTCTTTTGGGATACGACTATCCCCTTTCCGATGCACTATTCCTTCTTTTCTGCATCCCTCACACCCTCACATTGACGAATTAACTCAGAAATTGTGTCGCTTTGAAAAATTATAAGTTATGACATCTCCTTCTAAATCGAGTAACCTTACTATGGAGACGACAAGATTTTCTTTTGGGATACGACTATCCCCTATCCGATGCATTATTCCTCCCTTTCTGCATCCCTCGATCCTTCTCATTGACGTATTAACACAGAAATTGCGTCGCTATGAAAAACTATAAGTTATGACATCTCCTTCTAAATCGAAAAACGATTCTATGAAAACGACAGGATTTCTTTCGGGATACAACTAACTCCTTTCCGATGCACTATTCCTATGTTACTGTTTCCCTCGCTCAATCACATTGATGATTAAACACAGAAATTGCGTCGCTATGAAATACAATGTGTTCTATGACATCTCGTTCTAAATCGAGTAACGTTTCTATGGAAACGACAGGATTTTCTTTTAGGATACGAGTATCTGCATTCCGATGCATTATTCCTTTTTTAATGCATCCCTCGCTCCCACACATTGAGGAATTAACACAGAAATTGAGTCGCTATGAAATACCATTGGTTATAAGACATCTCCTTCTAAATCGAATAACGTTTCTATGGAAACGACAGGTTTTTCTTTTGGGATACGAGTATCTCCTTTCCGATGCACTATTCCTCCTTTACTGCATCCCTCGTTCTCTCACATTGACGAATTCACACAGAAATTGCGTCGCAATGAAATACTATGGGATCTGTGATATATCCTTCTAAATCGAGAAATGTTTCTATGGAAACGATAGGATTTTCTTTTGGGATACGAGTATGTCCTTTCCGATGCACTATTCCTTCATTATTGCATCCCTCGCTCCCTCACAATGACGAGTTAATACAGAATTTTCGTCGCTATGAAATACTATGGGTTCTATCACAACTCCTTCTAAATCGAGTAACGTTTGTATGGAAACGACTGGATTTTATTTTGGGATTCGACTCTCACTTTCCGATGCATTGTTCCTGCTTTTCTGCATCCCTCGCGCCCTCACATTGTCGAATTAACACAGAGATTGCGTCGCTGTGGAATACTTGGGTTCTATGATATCTCCTTCATAATCGAGTAACATTTCAAAGGAAACGACAGGATTTTCCTTTGGGATACGAGTATATCTTTTCCGATCCACTTTTCCATTTTCACTGCATCATCCGCTCCCTCACAATGACAAATTATCACAGAAATTGCGTCGCTATGAAATACTATGTGTTCCATGACTTCTCCTTCTAAATCGAGTAAAGTTACTATGGCAACGCCAGGAACCTCTTTAGGAAGGCGAGTATCTTTTTACGATGCACTATTCCTTCTTTACTCCATCCCTCGTTCCCTCATATTGACGAATTAACACAGAAATTGGGTTACTATGAAATACTATGGGTTCAATGCGTACTCCTTCTAAATCGTGCAACGTTTCTATGGCAACGACAGGATTTTCGTTTGGGATGCGAGTATTTCTTTTCCGATGCATTATTCCATCTTTACTACATACCTCGCTCCCTCACATTGGCTAATTAACACTGAAATTGCGTCGCTATGGAATACTATGGGTTCTATGACATCTCCTTCTAAATCGAGTAACGTCGCTCTGAAATACTAAGGGTTCAATGCTTACTGCTAAATCGAGCAACTTTTCTATGGCTACGACGGGATTTTCCTTTGGGATGCGAGTATTTCTTTTCCGTTGCACTATTCCTTCTTTACTGCATCCCTCGCTCCCTCACATTGACGAATTCACACAGAAATTGCGTCGCTATGAAATACTATGGGGTCTATGACTTCTCCTTCTAAATCGAGTAACGTTTCTATGGTAACAACAGGATTTTCATTTGGGATACGAGTATCTCTTTTCCGATGCAGTATTCCATCTTCACTGCATCCCTCGCTCCCTTACATTGACGAATTAACACAGAAATTGCGTCGCTGTGAAATACTACGTGTTGTATGACATCTCTTTCTAAATCGAATAACGTTTCTGTGGAAACGAGAGGATTTTCTTTTGGGATACGACTATCTCCTTTCCGATGCACTATTCCTTCTTTAATGCATCCTCCGCTCTCTCACATTGACGAATTAACACAGAAATTGCATCGCTATGATTTACTATATGTTCTGTGACATCTCCTTCCTAATCGAGCAATGTTTCAATGGAAACTACAATATTTTTTTTTGGGATACGAGTATCTCCTTTCCGATGCACTATTCCTTCTTTACTGCATCCCTCTCTCCCTCACATTGACGATATAACACAGAAAATGCGTCGCTATGAATACTATGTGTTCTATGACATCTCCTTCTAAATCGAGTAACGTATCTATAGATGAGACAGTATTTTCGTTTGGGATATGAGTATCGCCTTTCCGATGCACTATTCCTTCTATACTGCATCCCTCGCTCCCTCACATTGACGAATTAACACAGAAATTGCGTCGCTATGAAATACTATTGGTTCTATGACATCGCCTTCAAAATCCAGTAACGTTTCTATGGAAACGACAGGATTTTGTTTTGGGATACAACTACCTACTTTCCGATGCACTATTCCTTCTTTACAGCATCCCTCGCTCCCACAAATTGACGAATTAAGACAGAAATTGCGTCGCCATGAAATACAATGGGTTCTTTGACATCTCCTTCTAAATCGAGTAACGTTTCTCTGGAAACGACTGGATTTTCTTTAGGGATATGAGTTTACCCTTTCCGATGCACTATTCCTGCTTTACTGCATCCCCCGCTCCCTCACAATGACGAATTAACACAGAAATTACGTTGCTATGAAATACTATGTGTTCTATGTCTTCTCTTTCTATATCGAGTAACGTTTCTATGGATACGACAGTATTTTCTTTTGGGATACGAGCATCTCCTTTCCGATTCACTATTCCTTCTTTACTGTATCCGTCGCTCCCTCACATTGACGGATTAACACTGATATTGCGCCGCTATGAAATATTACGAGTTCTATGACGTCTCCTTCTAAATCGAGTAACGTTTCTATGGAAACGACGAGATTTTCTTTTGGGATACGTGTATCTCCTTTCCGATGCACTATTCCTTCTTTACTGCATCGCTCGCTCCCTCACATTGACGAATTAACACAGAAATTGCGTCGCTATGAAATACTATGGGTTCTATGACATCTCCTTCTAAATCGAGTAACGTTTCTATGGTAACGGCAGGATTTTCATAAGGGATATGAGTATCTCCTTTCCGATGCACTATTCCTTCTTTACCGCATCTCTCGCTCCCTCACATTGCCGAATTATCACAGAAATTGCGGCGCTATGAAATACTATGGGTTCTATGACATCTCCTTCACAATCGAGTAACATTTCAAAGGCAACGACAGGATATTCTTTTGGGATACGAGTATGTCCTATTCGATGCACTATTCCTTCTTTATTGCATCCCTCGCTCCCTCACATTGACGATTTAACACAGAATTTGCGTACCTATGAAATACTATGGGTTCTATCACATCTCCTTCTAAATCGAGTAACGTTTGTATGGAAACGACAGGATTTTCTTTTCGGGAATCGACTCTCCCATTTCCGATGCATTATTCCTATCTTTTCTGCATCCCTCGCGCCCTCACATGGACGAATTAACACAGATATTGCGTCGCTATGAAATACTATGGGTTCTATGACATCTCCTTCAGAATCGAGTTACAATTCAAAGTCAACGACAGGATTTTCCTTTGGGATACGAGTATCTCTTTTCCGATGCACTTTTCAATCATAACTGCATCCCTCGTTCCCTCACATTGACGAATTTACACAGAAATTGCGTCGCTATGAAATACTATGTGTTATATGACATCTCTTTCTAAATCGAATAACGTTTCTGTGGAAACGAGAGAATTTTCTGTTGGGATACGACTACCTCCTTTCCGATGCACTATTCCTTCTTTACTGCATCCTCCGCTCTCTCACATTGACGAATTAACACTGAAATTGCGTCGCTATGATATACTATGGGTTCTGTGACATCTCCTTCTAAATCGAGCAATGTTTCAATGGAAACGATAGGATTTTCTTTTGGGATACGCGTATCTCCTTTCCGATGCACTATTCCATCTTTACTGCATCCCTCTCTACCTCACATTGACGATTTAACACACAAATTGCGTCGCTATGAATACTATGTGTTCCTTGACATCTCCTTCTAAATCGAGTAACGTATCTATGGATGTGACAGGTTTTTCTTTTGGGAAGTGAGTATCACCTTTCCGATGCACTATTCCGTCTTTACTGCATCCCTCGCTCCCTCACATTGACGAATTAACACAGAAATTGTGTCGCTATGAAATACTATTGGTTCTTTGACATCTCCTTCTAAATCGAGTAACGTTACTATGGAAACGACAGGATTTTCTTTTGGGATGCGAGTATCCCCTTTCCGATGCACTATTCCTTCTTTACTGCATCCCTCACTCTCTCAATCTGACGACTTAACACACATATTGCGGGGCTATGAAATGCTATGGGTTCTATGACATCTCCTTCAAAAGCGAATAACGTTTCTATGGAAACGACTGGATTTTCTTTTGGGATACGAGTATCTACTTTCCGATGCACTATTCCTTCTTTACTGCATCCCTCGATCCCTCACATTGACAAATTAACACAGAAATTGCGTCGCTATGAAATACAATGGGTTCTATGACATCTAATTCTAAATCGACTAACGTTTCTATTTAAACGACATGATTTTCTTTTGGGATACGACTTTCTCCTTTCCGATGCACTATTCCTTCTTTACTGCAACATTCGTTCCCTCACATTGACGAATTAACACAGAAATTGCGTCGCTATGAAATACTAAGTGTTCTATGACATCTCCATCTAAAACGAGTAACGTTCCTAAGGAAACGACAGGAAATTCTGTTGGGAAACGAGAATCTCGTCTCCGATGCACTACTCCTTCATTACTGCATCCGTCGCTCTTTCACATTGACGAATTTACACAGAAATCGCGTCACTATGAAATACTATGGGTTCTATGACTTCTCCTTCTAAATCGAGTAACGTTTCTATGGAAGCGACAGGATTTTCTTTTGGGATACGACTATCTCCTTTGCGATGTACTATTCCTTCATTACTGCATCCCTCGCACCCCCACATTGACGAATTAACAAAGAAATTGCGTCGCAATGGAAAACTATGCGTTCTATGACTTCTCCTTCTAAATCGAGTAATGTATCTATGGAATCGAAAGGAATTTCTTTTGGGATACGACTACCTCCTTTAAGATGCACAATTCTTTCTTTACTGCATCCCTCGCGCCCTCACGTTGACGAATTAACACAGAGATTGCAGCGCTATGAAATACTAATGTTTCTATGAGATCTCCTTCTAAATCGAATAACGTTTCTATGGAAACGACAGGATTTTCTTTTGGGATCCGGCTTTCTCCTTTCCGCTGCACTATTCCTTCTTTATTGCATCCCTCGCTCCCGCACACTGACGAATTAACACAGAAATGGCGTCGCTTTGAAATTCTATGGGTTCTATGACTTCTCCTTCTAAGTCGAGTAACGTTTCTATGGAAGCGATAGGATTTTCTTCTGGAATACGACTATCTCCTTTCCGATGCACTATTCCTTCTTTACTGCATCCCTCGCTCCCTCACATTGACGAATTAACACAGAGATTGCGTCGCTATGAAATACTATGGGTTCAATGACTTCTCCTTCTAAATAGAGTAACGTTTCTATGGAAACGACAGCATTATCTTTTTTATTCGAGTATCTCCTTTGCCATGCACTATTTCTTCTTTACTGCATTCATCGCTCCCTCTCATTTACCAATTAACACAGAAATTGCGTCGCTTTGAAATACTATGTGTTCCATGATATCTCCCTCTAAATCGAGTAACGTTTCTATGGAAACGACAGGAATTTCTTTTGGGATACTATTGTCTCTTTTCGATGCACTATTCCATCTTTACTGCTTTCCTCGTGTCCTCACAATGACGAACCGACACTGAAATTGCGTCGCTATGAAGTACTATGGGTTCTATGACTTCTCCTTCTAAATCGTGTAACGTTTCTATGGAAACGACAGGATTTTGTTTTGAGAAACGAGTATCTCCTTTGCGATGCACTAGTTCTTCTTTACTGCATTCCTCGCTCCCACACATTGACGAATTAACACAGAAATTGCGTCGCTATGAAATACTATGGGTTCTATGACTTCTTCTTCTAAATCGAGTAACGTTTCTATGGAAACTACAGGAATTGCTTTTAGGATACGAGGATCTATTTTCCGATGCACTGTTCATTCTTTACGGCATCCCTCGGTCCTCCACAATGACGAATAAACACAGAAATAGCGTCGCTATGAAATACTATGGGTTCTATGACTTCTCCTTCGAAATCGAGTAACGTTTCATTGGAAACGACAGGATTTTCTTTTGGGATACTACTATCTCCTTTCCGATGCACAATTCCTTCTTTATTGCATCTTTCGCTCCCACACATTGAGGAAGTAACACAGAAATTGCGTGGATATGAAATACTATGGGTTCTATGACTTCTCCTTCTAAATCGAGTAACGTTTCTATGGAAACGAAAGCATTGTCTTTTCGGAAACGAGTGTCTCCTTTTCGATGCGCTATTCCATCTTTACTGCATTCCTCGCTCCCTCACATTGACGAATTGACATAGGAATTACGTCTCTATGAAATACAATGGGTCCTATGAATTCTCCTTCTAAATCGAGTAACATTTATATGGAAACGACAGGATTTCTTTTGGGATACGACTATCTCATTTTCGATGCACTATTTCTTCTTTGCTGCATCCCTCACTCCCTCACATTGACGACTTAAGACAGAAATGGCGGGGATATGAAATGCTATGGGTTCTATGATTTCTCCTTCTAAATCGAATAACGTTTCTCTGGAGACGACAGGATTTTCTTTCGGGATACGAGTTTCTCCTTTCCGAGGCACTATTCGTTCTCTACTGCATTCCTCGGTCCCTCACATTGACGAATTAACACAATAATTGCGTCGCTATGAAATACAATGGGTGTTATGACATCTCCTTCTAATCGAGTAACGTTTCTATGGAGGCGACAGGATTTTCTTTCAAGACACGACTTTCTCTTTTCCGATGCACTATTCCTTCTTCACTGCATCCCTCGCTCCCTGACATTGACGACTAATCACAGAAATTGTGTCGCTATGAAACACTATGGGTTCCATGACTTCTCCTTCTAAATCGAGTAACGTTTCTATGGAAACAACAGTATTTTCTTTTGGGATTCGACTATCTGCTTTCCGATGCCGTATTACTTGTTTATTGCATCCCTCGCTCCCTCACTTTGACTAATTAACACAGAAATTGCGTCGCGTTGAAATACTATGGATTCTATGAATTCTCCTTCTAAATCGAATAACGTTTCCATGGAAACGCCAGGATTTTATTTTTTGATACGACTATCTCCTTTCTGATGCACTATTCCTTCTTTACTGCATCCCTGGCTCCATCACATTGACGAAATAACACAGAAATTGCGTCGCTTTGAAATACTATGGGTACTATGATTTTTCCTTCTAAATCGAGTAAAATTTCTATGGAGACGATAGGATTTTCTTTTGGGATACGAGGATCTATTTTCTGATGCACTATTCCTTATATTGCATATTGAAAGAAGAAATATTACATGTTATCAACAAATCAAAGACAGGAAAAGCCCCTGGACCGGTTAAGATACCAAATGACATCCTGAAACTCATAGGAATAGACCTTATAGATGTATTTGTACAATTGTATAATGATATTTATAATTCGGGAATTATTCCTAGGGATTGGTTGACATCTACCTTAGTTACATTACCCAAAAAGGCTAATGCCAAAACTTGTAATGATCACCGAACAATAAGCTTAATGAGTCACACCTTAAAGATATTTCTAAAAGTTATACACCAACGAATATACAAAAAAGTAGAAGAAGGTATAAGTGAAACACAATTCGGTTTTAGAAGTTCCCTCGGTGCAAGAGAAGCATTGTTTGCTTTTAACATATTAGCGCAACGATGTATGGAGGTTAACCAGCCACTATATGTGTGCTTCCTGGATTATAATAAAGCATTTGACAAAGTTCGTCGTGATCATATCATAGAAATGTTAGAAAAGAAAACACTTGATAAGAAAGACATCCGCATTATATATAACCTCTACCACAATCAAACCGCAACCGTGAAGGTAGAAAATGAGTTATCGA
Source organism: Schistocerca serialis cubense (assembly GCF_023864345.2). Classification (NCBI taxonomy): domain Eukaryota; kingdom Metazoa; phylum Arthropoda; class Insecta; order Orthoptera; family Acrididae; genus Schistocerca; species Schistocerca serialis. The sequence continues at coordinate 61,587,094 of NC_064638.1, read as the reverse complement.
ATGATATAGAAATAAAGAGGGGTGTGAGACAAGGTTGCGTTCTCTCACCCTTATTTTCTATGGAAACGACAGGATTTTCTTTTTGGATACGAGTGTCTCCTTTCCGATGCATTATTCCTTCTTTACTGCATTCTTCGCTCCCTCACATTGTCGAATTAACACAGGAATAGCGCCGCGATGTATTACTATGGGTTCTATGATTTCTCCTGTCAAATCGGGTAACGTATGTATAGAAACGACAGGATATTCTTTTGGGATACGCGTATGTCCTTTCCGATGCACGATTCCTCCTTTACTGCATCCCTCGGTCTCTCACATTCACGAATTAACCCAGAAATTGCGTCGCTATGAAATACTATTGGTTCTGCGACAACTCCTTGTGAATCTAATAACGTTTCTATGGAAACGACAGGATTTTCTTATGGGATACGACTATCTCCTTTCCAATGCACTATTCCTTCCTTACTGCATCCCTCGCTCCCTCACATTGACGAATTAACACAGAAAATGCGTCCCTATGAAATACTATGTGTTCTATGACATCTCGTTCTGAATCGAATTTCGTTTCTATGGAAACGACAGGATTTTCTTTTTTGATACGAGTATCTCCTTTCCGATGCACTATTCCTTCTTTACTGCATCCTTCGCTCCCTCACATTGACGAATTAGCACAAAAATTGCGTCGCTATGACATACTATGAGTTCTGTGACATCTCCTTCTAAATAGAGTAACGTTTCTATGGAAACGACAGCATTATCTTTTTTATTCGAGTATCTCCTTTGCCATGCACTATTTCTTCTTTACTGCATTCATCGCTCCCTCTCATTTACCAATTAACACAGAAATTGCGTCGCTTTGAAATACTATGTGTTCCATGATATCTCCCTCTAAATCGAGTAACGTTTCTATGGAAACGACAGGAATTTCTTTTGGGATACTATTGTCTCTTTTCGATGCACTATTCCATCTTTACTGCTTTCCTCGTGTCCTCACAATGACGAACCGACACTGAAATTGCGTCGCTATGAAGTACTATGGGTTCTATGACTTCTCCTTCTAAATCGTGTAACGTTTCTATGGAAACGACAGGATTTTGTTTTGAGAAACGAGTATCTCCTTTGCGATGCACTAGTTCTTCTTTACTGCATTCCTCGCTCCCACACATTGACGAATTAACACAGAAATTGCGTCGCTATGAAATACTATGGGTTCTATGACTTCTTCTTCTAAATCGAGTAACGTTTCTATGGAAACTACAGGAATTGCTTTTAGGATACGAGGATCTATTTTCCGATGCACTGTTCATTCTTTACGGCATCCCTCGGTCCTCCACAATGACGAATAAACACAGAAATAGCGTCGCTATGAAATACTATGGGTTCTATGACTTCTCCTTCGAAATCGAGTAACGTTTCATTGGAAACGACAGGATTTTCTTTTGGGATACTACTATCTCCTTTCCGATGCACAATTCCTTCTTTATTGCATCTTTCGCTCCCACACATTGAGGAAGTAACACAGAAATTGCGTGGATATGAAATACTATGGGTTCTATGACTTCTCCTTCTAAATCGAGTAACGTTTCTATGGAAACGAAAGCATTGTCTTTTCGGAAACGAGTGTCTCCTTTTCGATGCGCTATTCCATCTTTACTGCATTCCTCGCTCCCTCACATTGACGAATTGACATAGGAATTACGTCGCTATGAAATACAATGGGTCCTATGAATTCTCCTTCTAAATCGAGTAACATTTATATGGAAACGACAGGATTTCTTTTGGGATACGACTATCTCATTTTCGATGCACTATTTCTTCTTTGCTGCATCCCTCACTCCCTCACATTGACGACTTAAGACAGAAATGGCGGGGATATGAAATGCTATGGGTTCTATGATTTCTCCTTCTAAATCGAATAACGTTTCTCTGGAGACGACAGGATTTTCTTTCGGGATACGAGTTTCTACTTTCCGAGGCACTATTCCTTCTCTACTGCATTCCTCGGTCCCTCACATTGACGAATTAACACAATAATTGCGTCGCTATGAAATACAATGGGTACTATGACATCTCCTTCTAAATCGAGTAACGTTTCTATGGAGGCGACAGGATTTTCTTTCAAGACACGACTTTCTCTTTTCCGATGCACTATTCCTTCTTCACTGCATCCCTCGCTCCCTGACATTGACGACTAATCACAGAAATTGTGTCGCTATGAAACACTATGGGTTCCATGACTTCTCCTTCTAAATCGAGTAACGTTTCTATGGAAACAACAGTATTTTCTTTTGGGATTCGACTATCTGATTTCCGATGCCGTATTACTTGTTTATTGCATCCCTCGCTCCCTCACTTTGACTAATTAACACAGAAATTGCGTCGCGTTGAAATACTATGGATTCTATGAATTCTCCTTCTAAATCGAATAACGTTTCCATGGAAACGCCAGGATTTTATTTTTTGATACGACTATCTCCTTTCTGATGCACTATTCCTTCTTTACTGCATCCCTGGCTCCATCACATTGACGAAATAACACAGAAATTGCGTCGCTTTGAAATACTATGGGTACTATGATTTTTCCTTCTAAATCGAGTAAAATTTCTATGGAGACGATAGGATTTTCTTTTGGGATACGAGGATCTATTTTCTGATGCACTATTCCTTATATTGCATATTGAAAGAAGAAATATTACATGTTATCAACAAATCAAAGACAGGAAAAGCCCCTGGACCGGTTAAGATACCAAATGACATCCTGAAACTCATAGGAATAGACCTTATAGATGTATTTGTACAATTGTATAATGATATTTATAATTCGGGAATTATTCCTAGGGATTGGTTGACATCTACCTTTGTTACATTACCCAAAAAGGCTAATGCCAAAACTTGTAATGATCACCGAACAATAAGCTTAATGAGTCACACCTTAAAGATATTTCTAAAAGTTATACACCAACGAATACACAAAAAAGTAGAAGAAGGTATAAGTGAAACACAATTCGGTTTTAGAAGTTCCCTCGGTGCAAGAGAAGCATTGTTTGCTTTTAACATATTAGCGCAACGATGTATGGAGGTTAACCAGCCACTGTATGTGTGCTTCCTGGATTATAATAAAGCATTTGACAAAGTTCGTCGTGATCATATCATAGAATTGTTAGAAAAGAAAACACTTGATAAGAAAGACATCCGCATTATATATAACCTCTACCACAATCAAACCGCAACCGTGAAGGTAGAAAATGAGTTATCGAATGATATAGAAATAAAGAGGGGTGTGAGACAAGGTTGCGTTCTCTCACCCTTATTTTCTATGGAAACGACAGGATTTTCTTTTTGGATACGAGTGTCTCCTTTCCGATGCATTATTCCTTCTTTACTGCATTCTTCGCTCCCTCACATTGTCGAATTAACACAGGAATAGCGCCGCGATGTATTACTATGGGTTCTATGATTTCTCCTATCAAATCGGGTAACGTATGTATAGAAACGACAGGATATTCTTTTGGGATACGCGTATGTCCTTTCCGATGCACGATTCCTCCTTTACTGCATCCCTCGGTCTCTCACATTCACGAATTAACCCAGAAATTGCGTCGCTATGAAATACTATTGGTTCTGCGACAACTCCTTGTGAATCTAATAACGTTTCTATGGAAACGACAGGATTTTCTTATGGGATACGACTATCTCCTTTCCAATGCACTATTCCTTCCTTACTGCATCCCTCGCTCCCTCACATTGACGAATTAACACAGAAAATGCGTCCCTATGAAATACTATGTGTTCTATGACATCTCGTTCTGAATCGAATTTCGTTTCTATGGAAACGACAGGATTTTCTTTTTTGATACGAGTATCTCCTTTCCGATGCACTATTCCTTCTTTACTGCATCCTTCGCTCCCTCACATTGACGAATTAGCACAAAAATTGCGTCGCTATGACATACTATGAGTTCTGTGACATCTCCTTCAAAATCGAGTAACATTCCATGGAAACGACAGTAATTACATTTGGGATGCAACTATTTCTTTTCCGATGCTCAATTCCTTCTTTACTGCATCCCTTGCTCCTTCACATTGACGAATTAACACAGAAATCGGGTCGCTAAGAAATACTATGAGTTCTGTGACATCTCCTTCAACATCGAGTAACATTTCTATGGAAACGACAGTAATTACGTTTGCGATACGACTTTCTCCTTTCCGATGCTCTATTCCTTCTTTACTGCAGCCCTTGCTCCCTCACATTGACGAATTAACACAGAAATTGCGTCGCTATGAAATACTATGGTTTCTATAACTTCTCCTTCTAAATCAAGTAACGATTCCATGGAAACGACAGGATATTCTTTTGGGATAAGACTATCTCCTTTCCGATGCAGTATTCCATCTTTACTGCATCCCTCAATACCTCAAATAGACGAATTAACACAGAAATTGTGGGGCTATGAAATACTGTGGTTTCTATTTCTCCTTCTAAATCGAGTAACGTTTCATGGAAACGTCAGGATTTTATTTTTTGACGCGACTATGTCCTTTCCGACGCACTATTCCTTATTTACTGCCTTCCTGGGGCCTCACATTGACGAATTAACACAGAAATTGGGCCGCTTTGAAATACTATGGGTTCTATGACTTATCCTTCTAAATCGAGTAACATTTCTATGGAAACGACAGGAATTTCCTTTGGGATACGAGGATCTATTTTCCGATGCACTATTCCTTCTTTACGGCTCCCTCGGTCCCCCTCATTGGCGAATCAACATAGATATTACGTCGCTATGAAATACTATGGGTTCTATGACATCTCCTTCTAATTCGAGTAACGTTTCTATGGAATCGACAGGATTTTCTTTTGGGATATGACTATCTCCTTTGCGATGCCCTATTACTTCTATACGGCGTTCCTGGCGCCCTCACATTGATGAATTAACACAGAAATTGCGTCGCAATGAAATACTATGTGTTCTATGACCTTTCCTTCTAAATCGAGTAACGTTTCTATGGAAACGACAGGATTTTCTTTTGGGATACGACTACCTCCTTTCCGATGCACTATTCCTTCTTTACAACATCCCTCGCTCCCTCACATAGACGAAGTAACACAGAAATTGCGTCGCTTCGAAATACGATGGGTTCTATGACTTCTCCTTCTAAATCGAGTAACGTTTCTCTGGAGACGACAGGATTTTCTTTCGGGATACGAGTTTCTCCTTTCCGAGGCACTATTCCTTCTCTACTGCATTCCTCGGTCCCTCACATTGACGAATTAACACAAAAATTGCGTCGCTATGAAATACAATGGGTACTATGACATCTCCTTCTAAATCGAGTAACGTTTCTATGGAGGCGACAGGATTTTCTTTCAAGACACGACTTTCTCTTTTCCGATGCACTATTCCTTCTTCACTGCATCCCTCGCTCCCTGACATTGACGACTAATCACAGAAATTGTGTCGCTATGAAACACTATGGGTTCCATGACTTCTCCTTCTAAATCGAGTAACGTTTCTATGGAAACGACAGTATTTTCTTTTGGGATTCGACTATCTGCTTTCCGATGCCGTATTACTTGTTTACTGCATCCCTCGCTCCCTCACTTTGACTAATTAACACAGAAATTGCGTCGCGTTGAAATACTATGAATTCTATGAATTCTCCTTCTAAATCGAATAACGTTTCCATGTAAACGCCAGGATTTTATTTTTTGATACGACTATCTCCTTTCTGATGCACTATTCCTTCTTTACTGCATCCCTGGCTCCAACACATTGACGAAATAACACAGAAATTGCGTCGCTTTGAAATACTATGGGTACTATGATTTTTCCTTCTAAATCGAGTAACATTTCTATGGAAACGACAGGATTTTCTTTTGGGATACGAGGATCTATTTTCTGATTCACTATTCCTTATATTGCATATTGAAAGAAGAAATATTACATGTTATCAACAAATCAAAGACAGGAAAAGCCCCTGGACCGGTTAAGATACCAAATGACATCCTGAAACTCATAGGAATAGACCATATAGATGTATTTGTACAATTGTATAATGATATTTATAATTCGGGAATTATTCCTAGGGATTGGTTGACATCTACCTTTGTTACATTACCCAAAAAGGCTAATGCCAAAACTTGTAATGATCACCGAACAATAAGCTTAATGAGTCACTCCTTAAAGATATTTCTAAAAGTTATACACCAACGAATATACAAAAAAGTAGAAGAAGGTATAAGTGAAACTCAATTCGGTTTTAGAAGTTCCCTCGGTACAAGAGAAGCATTGTTTGCTTTTAACATATTAGCACAACGATGTATGGAGGTTAACCAGCCACTATATGTGTGCTTCCTGGATTATAATAAAGCATTTGACAAAGTTCGTCATGATTATATCATAGAATTGTTAGAAAAGAAAACACTTGATAAGAAAGACATCCGCATTATATATAACCTCAACTACAATCAAACTGCAACCGTGAAGGTAGAAAATGAGTTATCGAATGATATAGAAATAAAGAGGGGTGTGAGACAAGGTTGCGTTCTCTCACCCTTATTGTTTAATATGTATTCAGAAGACATAATCCAGGCAGCTCTATCAGATGAAATAGCTGGCATTAAAGTGAATGGGCTAAACATTAACAATGTTAGGTTTGCTGATGACACTGCACTACTAGCTGGAAACTTCAAAGATCTACAATTACTTCTTGACAAAGTCGCAGAAAAAAGTGAAGAATTTGGCTTGACTCTTAACGTAAGCTAGACTAAGTTCATGGTGATATCTAAAACACACCAACAAGAAAATCTTACAATCAATAGGGAAAGAGTCGATCAAGTACGTAAATTTAAATATCTCGGAAGAATTGTAAATGAGGAGATTGAAAGCTCAGAAGAAATTAAATCGAGAATAGGACAGGCCAGAAGTATCTTTAATAAGATGAAAAATGCATTCTGTTGGAGAGACATTTGCTTAAACACAAAAACGAGGTTGCTAAGATGCTATGTATTCTCAAAATTATTATACGGAATGGAAGCGTGGACATTGAAAAAGAAGTACATGAACATGTTAGAAGCTTTTGAAATGTGGGCATATAGAAGAATACTTAGAATTAGTTGGATGTCGAGGATTACTAATCACGATGTCCTAAGAAGAATGGGAAAGGAAAAAGAATTAATTAAAATTATTAAAGTAAGGAAGATACAATATTTAGGCCATGTTATTAGGATAGTGAATTACAAAATATTGCAAATAATACTAGAAGGGAAAATTTGTGGGAAGAGAACGAGGGGTAGAAGACGGACATCCTGGATTGACAATTTAAAAAATTGGTACAACTGTTCAACGTCAGAACTCCTTAGATCAGCCAAATCAATATCAGAAATTGCCATGATGACAGCCAACCTTCTTAGAGGAGACGGCACATGAAGAGAAGATTCCTTCTTTACGGCTCCCTCGGTCCCCCACATTGACGAATCAACACAGATATTACGTCGCTATGAAATACTATGGGTTCTATCACATCTCCTTCTAAATCGAGTGACGTTTCTATGGAAACGACAGGATTTTCTTTTGGGATACCACTATCTCCTTTCCGACGCTCTATTACTTCTAAACGGCGTTCCTGGCGCCCTCACATTGATGAATTAACACAGAAATTGCGTCGCAAGGAAATACTATGTGTTCTATGACCTTTCCTTCTAATTCGAGTAACGTTTCTATGGAAACGACAGGATTTCCTTTTGGGATACGACTACCTCCTTTCCGATGCACTATTCCTTCTTTACTGCATCCCTCGCTTCCTCACATTGGCGAATTAACACTGAACTTGCGTCGCTATGAAATACTATGGGTTCGTTGAGATCTCCTTCTAAATGGAGTAAAGTTTCTATGGAAACGACAGGATTTTCTTTTGGGATACGACCATATCCTTTCCGATGCATTATTCCGTCTTTACTGCATCCCTCGCTCCCTCACATTGTCGAATTAACATAGAGATTACGTTGCTATGAAATACTATGAGTTCTATGACTTCTCCTTCTAAATCGAGTAACGTTTCTATGGAAATGACAAGATTTTCTTTTGGGATACGACTATCTAATTTTCGATGCACTGTTCCTTCATTACTGCATCCCTTGCTCCATCACATTGACGAATTAACACAGAAATTGCGTCGCTTTGAAATACTATGGATTCTATGAATTCTCCTTCTAAATCGAATAACGTTTCCATGGAAACGTCAGGATTTTATTTTTTGACGCGACTATGTCCTTTCCGATGCACTATTCCTTATTTACTGCCTTCCTGGGGCCTCACATTGACGAATTAACACAGAAATTGGGCCGCTTTGAAATACTATGGGTTCTATGACTTCTCCTTCTAAATCGAGTAACATTTCTATGGAAACGACAGGATTTTCCTTTGGGATACGAGGATCTATTTTCCGATGCACTATTCCTTCTTTACGGCTCCCTCGGTCCCCCTCATTGGCGAATCAACATAGATATTACGTCGCTATGAAATACTATGGGTTCTATGACATCTCCTTCTAATTCGAGTAACGTTTCTATGGAAACGACAGGATTTTCTTTTCGGATATTACTTTCTCCTTTGCGATGCACTATTACTTCTATACGGCGTTCCTGGCGCCCTCACATTGATGAATTAACACAGAAAATGCGTCGCAATGAAATACTATGTGTTCTATGACCTTTCCTTCTAAATCGAGTAACGTTTCTATGGAAACGACAGGATTTTCTTTTGGGATACGACTACCTCCTTTCCGATGCACTATTCCTTCTTTACAACATCCCTCGCTCCCTCACATAGACGAAGTAAACCAAGAAATTGCGTCGCTTCGAAATACGATGGGTTCTATGACTTCTCCTTCTAAATCGAGTAACGTTTCTATGGAAACGACAGGATTTACATTTGGGATACGACTATCTCCTTTCCGATGCACTATTCCTTCTTTACTGCATCACTCGCTCCCTCACATTGACGAATTAACACAGAAGTCCCGTCGCTATGAATAACTATGGGTTCTACGACTTCTCCATCTAAATCGAGTATCGTTTCTATGGAAACGACACTATTTTCATTTGGGATTCGAGTATCTACTTTCCGATGCAGTATTATTTCTCTACTGCATCCCTCGCTCCCTCACATTGACTATTTAACACAGAAATTGCGTCGTTATGAAAAACTATGGGTCTATGTCATCTCCTTCTAAATCGATTAATGTTTCTACGGAAATGACAGGCTTTTCTATTGGGATACGACTATGTCCTTTCCGATGCACTATTCCTTATTTACTGCCTCCCTGGGGAATCACATTGACGAATTAACATAGAAATTGGGTCGCTATGAAATACTATGGGTTCAATGACATCTCCTTCTAAATGGAGTAAAGTTTCTATGAAAACGACAGGATCTTCTTTTGGGATACGACTATCTAATTTCCGTTGCACCATTCCTACTTCACTGCATCCCTCGCTCCCTGACATTGACGACTAATCACAGAAATTGCGTCGCTATGAAATACTATGGGTTCTTTGATTTCTCCTTCTAAATCAAGTAACGTTTCTATGGAAACGACTGTATTTTCCTTTGGGATTCGAGTATCTGCTTTCCGATGCCGTATTACTTCTTTACTGCATCCCTCGCTCCCTCACTTTGACTAATTAACACAGATATTGCGTCGCTATGAAATAGTATTAGTTCTATGACTTGTCCTTCTAAATCGAGTAACGTTTCTATGGAAATAACAAGATTTTCTTTTGGGATACGACTATCTAATTTTCGATGCACTATTCCTTCATTACTGCATCCCTAGCTCCATCACATTGACAAAATAACACAGAAATTGCGTCGCTTTGAAATACTATGGATTGTATGAATTCTCCTTCTTAATCGAATAACGATTCCATGGAAACGACAGGATTTTATTTTTTGATACGACTATCTCCTTTCTGATGCACTATTCCTTCTTTACTGGATCCCTGGCTCCATCACATTGACGAAATAACACAGAAATTGCGTCGCTTTGAAATACTATGGGTTCTGTGACTTCTCCAGCTAAATCGAGTATCGTTTCTATGGATACGACACTATCTTCTTTTGGGATTCGAGTATCTACTTTCCGATGCAGTATTACTTCTCTACTGCATCCCTCGCTCCCTCACATGGACTATTTATCACAGAAATTGCGTCGTTATGAAATAATATGGGTCTATGTCAACTCCTTCTAAATCGATTAACGTTTCTACGGAATTACAGGCTTTTCTATTGGGATACGACTATGTCCTTTCCGATGCACTATTCCTTATTTACTGCCTTCCTGGGGCCTCACATTGACGAATTAACACAGAATATGGGTCGCTATGAAATACTATGGGTTCTATGACCTCTCCTTCTAAATCGAGTAATGTTTCTATTGAAACGGCAGGATCTTCTTTTGGGATACGACTACCTCCATTCCGATGCACTGTTCCTTCTTTACAGCATCCCTCGCTTCCTCACATTGACGAATTAACACAGAAATTGCGTCGCTATGAAATACTATGGTTTCGATGACATCTCATTCTAAATGGAGTAAAGTTTCTACGAAAACGACTGGATTTTCTTTTGGGATACGACTATCTAATTTCCGTTGCACTATTCCTTCTTCACTGCATCCCTCGCTCCCTGACATTGACGACTAATCACAGAAATTGCGTCGCTAAGAAAAACTATGGGTTCCATGACTTCTCCTTCTAAATCGAGTAACGTTTATATGGAAGCGACAGTATTTTCTTTTGGGATTCGAGTATCTGCTTTCCGATGCCGTATTACTTCCTTACTGCATCCCTCGCTCCCTCACTTTGACTAAGTAACACAGAAATTGCGTCGCTATGGAATACTATAAGTTCTATGACTTGTCCTTCTAAATCGAGTAACGATACTATGGAAATATCAAGATTTTCTTTTGGGATACGACTATCTAATTTTCGATGCACTATTCCTTCTTTACTGCATACATCGCTTCCTCACATTGGCGAATTAACACAGAAATTGCGTCGATATGAAATACAATGGGTTCTATGACATCTCCTTCTAAATCGGGGAACGTTTCTATGGAAACGACAGGATTTTTTTTTCGGATACGACTATCTCCTTTACGATGCACTATTCCTTCTTTACTGCATCCCTCGCACCATCACATTGCCGAATCAACACAGAAATTGCGTCGCTTGGAAATAGTATGGAGTCTATGAATTCTCATCCTAAATCGAATAACGTTTCTATGGAACCGACAGGATCTTTTTTAGGGATACGACTACCTCCTCTCCGATGCACTGTTCCTTCTTTACTGCATACCTCGCTTCGTCACATTGACGAATTAACACAGAAAATGCGTCGCTACGAGATACTATGGGTTCGATGACATCTATTTCTAAATGGAGTAAAGTTTCTATGGAAACGACACGATTTTCTTTTGGGATACGACTATTTAATTTTCGATGCACTATTCCTTCCTCACTGCATCCCTGGCTCCCTCACATTGACGACTTATCACAGAAATTGCGTCGCTATGAAATACTATAGGTTCTATGCCCTTTCCTTCTAAATCGAGTAACGTTTCCACGGAAACGACAGGATTTTCTTTTGGGATACGACTCTCTGTTTTCCGATGCACTATTCCTTCTTTACTGCATCCCTCGCTCCCTCACATTGACGAATTAACACAGAAATTGCGTCGGTATAAAATACAATGGGTTCGATGACTTCTCCTTCTAAATCGAGTTACGTTTCTCTGGAAACTACACGATTTTCTTTTGGGATACGACTATTTAATTTCCGATGCACTATTCCTTCTTTACTGTATCCCTCGCTCCTTCACATTCACGAAGTAACACAGAAATTGCGTCGCTCTGAAATCCGTTGGCTTCTATGACTTCTCCTTCTAAATCGAGTAACGTTTCTATGGAAAGGACAGGATTTTCATTTGGAATACGAGTATCTCCTTTCCGATGCACTATTCCTTTTTTACTGCATCCCTCGCTCCCTCACATAGACGAAGTAACACAGAAATTGCGTTGCTTTGAAATCCGATGGCTTCTATGACTTCTCCTTCTAAATCGAGTAACGTGTCTATGGAAGCGACAGGATTTCTTTTTGGGATACGGATATCTCCTTTCCGATGCACTATTCCTTCTTTACTGCATCACTCGGTCCCTCACATTGACGAATTAACACAGAAATCGCGTCGCTATGAAATACTATGGGTTCTATGACTTCTTCTTCTAAATCCAGTATCGTTTCTATGGAAACGACAGTATTTTCTTTTGGGATTCGAGTATCTGCTTTCCGATGCAGTATTACTTCACTACTACATCCCTCGCTCCCTCACATTGACTATTTAACACACAAATTGCGTCGTTATTAAATACTATGGGTTCTATGACATCTCCTTCTAAATCGATTAACGTTTCTACGGAAACGACAGGATTTTATTTTGGGATACGACTATGTCCTATCCGATGCACTATTCCTTCTTTACAGCATCCATGGCGCCCTCACATTGACGATTTAACACAGAAATTGGGTCGCTATGAAATACTATGGGTTCTAAGACCTTTCCTTCTAAATCGATTAATGTTTCTATGGAAACGACTGGATCTACTTTTGGGATATGACTACCACCTTTCCGATGCTCTGTTCCTTCTTTACTGCATCCCTCGCTTCCTCACATTGACGAATTAAGACAGAAATTGCGTCCCTATGAAATACTAAGTGTTCTATGACATCTCCTTCTAATTCGGGTAACGTTTCTATGGAAACGACAGGATTTTCTTATGGGACACTACTATCTCCTTTCCGATGCACTGTTCCTTCTTTACTGCATCCCTCGCTTCCTCACATTGACGAATTAAGACAGAAATTGCGTCGCTATGAAATACTATGGGTTCGATGACATCTCGTTCTAAATGGAGTAAATTTTCTATGGAATCGACACGATCTTCTTTTGGGACACGACTATCTAATTTCCGATGCACAATTCCTTCTTCACTGCATCCCTCGGTCCCTCACATTGACGACTTATCACAGAAATTGCGTCCCTATGAAATACTATGCGTTCTATCACTTCTCCTCCTATATCGAATAACGTTTCTATGGAAACGACGGGATTATCTTTTGGGATACGAGTATCTAATTTCCGATGCACTTTTCCTTCTCTACTGCATCCCTCGCTTCCTCACATTCACGAATTATTACAGAAATTGCGTAGCTCTGAAATACAATGGGTTCTATGACATCTCTTTCTTAGTCGTGTAACGTTTCTATGGAAAGGACAAGATTTTCTTTTGGGATACGATTATCACCTTTCTGAAGCACTATTCCTTCTTTACTGCATCCCTCGCTCCATCACATTGACGAATTAACACAGAAATTGCGTCGCATTGAAATACTATGGGATCTATGACTTCTCCTTGTATAAAGAATAACGTTTCAATGGAAACGACACGATTTTCTTTTGGGATTTGTGTATCTCCTTCCGATGCACTAATCCTTCTTTACTGCATCCCTGGGTCCCTCACATTGACGAATTAACACAGAAGTTGTGTAGCTATGAAATACTATGGGTTCTATGACATCTCCTTGTAATTGGAGTGACGTTTCTAAGGAAACGACAGGATTTTCTTTTGGGATACGACTATCTCCGTTCCGATGCTCTATTCCTTCTTTACTGCATCCCTCGCTTCCTCACATTCACGAATTAACACAGAAATTGCGTAGCTATGAAATACAATGGGTTCTATGACATCTCTTTCTTAATCGATTAACGTTTCTATGGAAAGGACAAGATTTTCAATTAGGATACGACTAAGTCCTTTCCGATGCACTATTCCTTATTTACTGCCTTCCTGGGGCCTCACATTGACGAATTAACACAGAAATTGCATCGCTATGAGTTACTATGTGTTCTATGACCTCTCCTTCTAAATCGTGTAATGTTTCTATTGAAACGGCAGGATCTTCTTTTGGGATACGACTACCTCCTTTCCGATGCACTGTTCCTTCTTTACAGCATCCCTCGCTTCCTCACATTGACGAATTAACACTGAAATTTCGTCGCTATGAAATACTATGGGTTCAATGACATCTCCTTCTAAATGGAGTAAAGTTTCTATGAAAACGACAGGATTTTCTTTTGGGATACGACTATCGAATTTCCGATGCACAATTCCTTCTTCACTGCATCCCTCGGTCCCTCACATTGACGACTTATCACAGAAATTGCGTCCCTATGAAATACTATGCGTTCTATGACTTCTCCTCCTATATCGAATAACGCTTCTATGGAAACGACAGGATTTTCTTTTGGGATACGAGTATCTAATTTCCAATGCACTTTTCCTTCTCTACTGCATCCCTCGCTTCCTCACATTCACAAATTAACACAGAAATTGCGTAGCTCTGAAGTACAATGGGTTCTATGACATCTCTTTCTTAGTCGAGTAACGTTTCTATGGAAAGGACAAGATTTTCTTTTGGGTTACGACTATCACCTTTCTGATGCACTATTCCTTCTTTACTGCATCCCTCGCTCCATCACATTGACGAATTAACACAGAAATTGCGTCGCATTGAAATACTATGGGATCTATGACTTCTCCTTGTATATAGAATAACGTTTCAATGGAAACGACACGATTTTCTTTTGGGATACGTGTATCTCATTCCGATGCACTAATCCTTCTCTACTGCATCCCTCGCTCCATCCCATTGACGTATTAACACAGAAATTGCGTCGCTTTGAAATACTATGGGTTCTATGACTTCTCCTTCTGAAACGAGTAACGTTTCTATGGAAGCGAAGGGACTTTCTTTTGGGATACGACTGTCTTCTTTCCGATGAAGCATTCCTTCTTTACTGCATCCCTTAATATCTCGAAGTGTCGAATCAACACAGAAATTGCGGGGCGCTGAAATACTATCGGTTCTATGACTCCTCCTTCCAAATCGAGTAACGTTTCTATGGAAACGACAGGTTTTTCTCTTGGGATACGTGTATCTCCTTTCCGATGCACTATTCCTTCTTTACTGCATCGCTCGCTCCCTCACATTGACTAATTAACACAGAAATTGCGTCGCTATGAAGTAATGTGGGTCCTATGACATCACCTTCTAAACCGAGTAACGTTTCCATGGAAACGGCAGTATTTGCTTTTGGGAGTCGAGTATCTACTTTCCGATGCACTGTTCCTCCTTTACTGCATTCCTCGCTCCCGCACATTGACGAATTAACACAGAAACTGCGTCGCTATGAAATACTATGGTTTGTAAGACCTCACCTTCTAAATCGAGTAACGTTTCTGTTGGAAACGACAGGATTTTCCCTTGGGATACGATTATCTCCGTTCCGATGCTCTATTCCTTCTTTACTGCATCCCTCGCTTCCTCACATTCACGAATTAACACAGAAATTGCGTAGCTATGAAATGCAATGGGTTCTATGACATCTCTTTCTTAATCGAGTAACGTTTCTATGGAAAGGACAAGATTTTCTTTTGGGATACGACTATCACCTTTCCGATGCACTATTCCTTCTTTACTACATCCATCGCTCCATCACATTGACGAATTAACACAGAAATTGCGTCGCATTGAAATACAATGGGTTCTATGACTTCTCTTTCTATATAGAATAACGTTTCTATGGAAACGACAGTGTTTTCTTTTGGGATACAAGTATCTCCTTCCGATGCACTAATCCTTTACTGCATCCACCGGTCCCTCACATTGACGAATTAACACAGAAGTTGCGTTGCTATGAATTTCTATGGGTTCTATGACATCTCCTTCTAATTGGAGTGACGTTTCTAAGGAAACGACAGGATTTTCTTATGGGATACGACTATCTCCTTCCGATGCGCTATTCCATCTTTACTGCATCCCTCACTCCATCACATTGACGTATTAACACAGGAATAGCGTCGCTTTGAAATACTATAGGTTCTATGACTTCTCCTTCTAAATCGAGTAACGTTTCCATGGAAACGAAAGGACTTTCTTTTGGGATACGACTATCTGCTTTCCGATGAAGCATTCCTTCTTTACTGCATCCCTTAATATCTCAAAGTGACGAATCAACACAGAAATTGCGGGGCGCTGAAATGCTATGGGTTCTATGACATCTCCTTCTAAATCGAGTAACGTTTCTATGGAAACGACAGTATTTTCTTTTGGGATTCGACTATCTGCTTTCCGATGCCGTATTACTTGTTTACTGCATCCCTCGCTCCCTCACTTTGACTAATTAACACAGAAATTGCGTCACTATGAAATACTATTAGTTCTATGACTGCTCCTTCTAAATCGAGTAACGTTTCTATGGAAATGACAAGATTTTCTTTTGGGATACGAGTATCTAATTTTCGATGCACTGTTCCTTCAGTACTGCATCCCTTGCTCCATCACATTGACGAATTAACACAGAAATTGCGTCGCTTTGAAATACTATGGATTCTATGAATTCTCCTTCTAAATCGAATAACGTTTCCATGGAAACGTCAGGATTTTATTTTTTGACGCGACTATGTCCTTTCCGATGCACTATTCCTTATTTACTGCCTTCCTGGGGCCTCACATTGACGAATTAACACAGAAATTGGGCCGCTTTGAAATACTATGGGTTCTATGACTTCTCCTTCTAAATCGAGTAACATTTCTATGGAAACGACAGGATTTTCCTTTGGGATACGAGGATCTATTTTCCGATGCACTATTCCTTCTTTACGGCTCCCTCGGTCCCCCTCATTGGCGAATCAACATAGATATTACGTCGCTATGAAATACTATGGGTTCTATGACATCTCCTTCTAATTCGAGTAACGTTTCTATGGAAACGACAGGATTTTCTTTTCGGATATTACTTTCTCCTTTGCGATGCACTATTACTTCTATACGGCGTTCCTGGCGCCCTCACATTGATGAATTAACACAGAAATTGCGTCGCAATGAAATACTATGTGTTCTATGACCTTTCCTTCTAAATCGAGTAACGTTTCTATGGAAACGACAGGATTTTCTTTTGGGATACGACTACCTCCTTTCCGATGCACTATTCCTTCTTTACAACATCCCTCGCTCCCTCACATAGACGAAGTAACACAGAAATTGCGTCGCTTCGAAATACGATGGGTTCTATGACTTCTCCTTCTAAATCGAGTAACGTTTCTATGGAAACGACAGGATTTACATTTGGGATTCGAGTATCTACTTTCCGATGCAGTATTATTTCTCTACTGCATCCCTCGCTCCCTCACATTGACTATTTAACACAGAAATTGCGTCGTTATGAAAAACTATGGGTCTATGTCATCTCCTTCTAAATCGATTAATGTTTCTACGGAAATGACAGGCTTTTCTATTGGGATACGACTATGTCCTTTCCGATGCACTATTCCTTATTTACTGCCTCCCTGGGGAATCACATTGACGAATTAACATAGAAATTGGGTCGCTATGAAATACTATGGGTTCAATGACATCTCCTTCTAAATGGAGTAAAGTTTCTATGAAAACGACAGGATCTTCTTTTGGGATACGACTATCTAATTTCCGTTGCACCATTCCTACTTCACTGCATCCCTCGCTCCCTGACATTGACGACTAATCACAGAAATTGCGTCGCTATGAAATACTATGGGTTCTTTGATTTCTCCTTCTAAATCAAGTAACGTTTCTATGCAAACGACTGTATTTTCCTTTGGGATTCGAGTATCTGCTTTCCGATGCCGTATTACTTCTTTACTGCATCCCTCGCTCCCTCACTTTGACTAATTAACACAGATATTGCGTCGCTATGAAATAGTATTAGTTCTATGACTTGTCCTTCTAAATCGAGTAACGTTTCTATGGAAATAACAAGATTTTCTTTTGGGATACGACTATCTAATTTTCGATGCACTATTCCTTCATTACTGCATCCCTAGCTCCATCACATTGACAAAATAACACAGAAATTGCGTCGCTTTGAAATACTATGGATTGTATGAATTCTCCTTCTTAATCGAATAACGATTCCATGGAAACGACAGGATTTTATTTTTTGATACGACTATCTCCTTTCTGATGCACTATTCCTTCTTTACTGGATCCCTGGCTCCATCACATTGACGAAATAACACAGAAATTGCGTCGCTTTGAAATACTATGGGTTCTGTGACTTTTCCAGCTAAATCGAGTATCGTTTCTATGGATACGACACTATCTTCTTTTGGGATTCGAGTATCTACTTTCCGATGCAGTATTACTTCTCTACTGCATCCCTCGCTCCCTCACATGGACTATTTATCACAGAAATTGCGTCGTTATGAAATACTATGGGTCTATGTCAACTCCTTCTAAATCGATTAACGTTTCTACGGAATTACAGGCTTTTCTATTGGGATACGACTATGTCCTTTCCGATGCACTATTCCTTATTTACTGCCTTCCTGGGGCCTCACATTGACGAATTAACACAGAATATGGGTCGCTATGAAATACTATGGGTTCTATGACCTCTCCTTCTAAATCGAGTAATGTTTCTATTGAAACGGCAGGATCTTCTTTTGGGATACGACTACCTCCATTCCGATGCACTGTTCCTTCTTTACAGCATCCCTCGCTTCCTCACATTGACGAATTAACACAGAAATTGCGTCGCTATGAAATACTATGGTTTCGATGACATCTCATTCTAAATGGAGTAAAGTTTCTACGAAAACGACTGGATTTTCTTTTGGGATACGACTATCTAATTTCCGTTGCACTATTCCTTCTTCACTGCATCCCTCGCTCCCTGACATTGACGACTAATCACAGAAATTGCGTCGCTAAGAAAAACTATGGGTTCCATGACTTCTCCTTCTAAATCGAGTAACGTTTATATGGAAGCGACAGTATTTTCTTTTGGGATTCGAGTATCTGCTTTCCGATGCCGTATTACTTCCTTACTGCATCCCTCGCTCCCTCACTTTGACTAAGTAACACAGAAATTGCGTCGCTATGGAATACTATAAGTTCTATGACTTGTCCTTCTAAATCGAGTAACGATTCTATGGAAATATCAAGATTTTCTTTTGGGATACGACTATCTAATTTTCGATGCACTATTCCTTCTTTACTGCATACCTCGCTTCCTCACATTGGCGAATTAACACAGAAATTGCGTCGATATGAAATACAATGGGTTCTATGACATCTCCTTCTAAATCGGGGAACGTTTCTATGGAAACGACAGGATTTTTTTTTCGGATACGACTATCTCCTTTACGATGCACTATTCCTTCTTTACTGCATCCCTCGCACCATCACATTGCCGAATCAACACAGAAATTGCGTCGCTTGGAAATAGTATGGAATCTATGAATTCTCCTTCTAAATCGAATAACGTTTCTATGGAAACGACAGGATCTTTTTTAGGGATACGACTACCTCCTCTCCGATGCACTGTTCCTTCTTTACTGCATCCCTCGCTTCGTCACATTGACGAATTAACACAGAAAATGCGTCGCTACGAGATACTATGGGTTCGATGACATCTATTTCTAAATGGAGTAAAGTTTCTATGGAAACGACACGATTTTCTTTTGGGATACGACTATTTAATTTTCGATGCACGATTCCTTCCTCACTGCATCCCTGGCTCCCTCACATTGACGACTTATCACAGAAATTGCGTCGCTATGAAATACTATAGGTTCTATGCCCCTTCCTTCTAAATCGAGTAACGTTTCCACGGAAACGACAGGATTTTCTTTTGGGATACGACTCTCTGTTTTCCGATGCACTATTCCTTCTTTACTGCATCCCTCGCTCCCTCACATTGACGAATTAACACAGAAATTGCGTCGGTATAAAATACAATGGGTTCGATGACTTCTCCTTCTAAATCGAGTTACGTTTCTCTGGAAACTACACGATTTTCTTTTGGGATACGACTATTTAATTTCCGATGCACTATTCCTTCTTTACTGCATCCCTCGCTCCTTCACATTCACGAAGTAACACAGAAATTGCGTCGCTCTGAAATCCGTTGGCTTCTATGACTTCTCCTTCTAAATCGAGTAACGTTTCTATGGAATGGACAGGATTTTCATTTGGAATACGAGTATCTCCTTTCCGATGCACTATTCCTTTTTTACTGCATCCCTCGCTCCCTCACATAGACGAAGTAACACAGAAATTGCGTTGCTTTGAAATCCGATGGCTTCTATGACTTCTCCTTCTAAATCGAGTAACGTGTCTATGGAAGCGACAGGATTTCTTTTTGGGATACGGATATCTCCTTTCCGATGCACTATTCCTTCTTTACTGCATCACTCGGTCCCTCACATTGACGAATTAACACAGAAATCGCGTCGCTATGAAATACTATGGGTTCTATGACTTCTTCTTCTAAATCCAGTATCGTTTCTATGGAAACGACAGTATTTTCTTTTGGGATTCGAGTATCTGCTTTCCGATGCAGTATTACTTCACTACTACATCCCTCGCTCCCTCACATTGACTATTTAACACACAAATTGCGTCGTTATTAAATACTATGGGTTCTATGACATCTCCTTCTAAATCGATTAACGTTTCTACGGAAACGACAGGATTTTATTTTGGGATACGACTATGTCCTATCCGATGCACTATTCCTTCTTTACAGCATCCATGGCGCCCTCACATTGACGATTTAACACAGAAATTGGGTCGCTATGAAATACTATGGGTTCTAAGACCTATCCTTCTAAATCGATTAATGTTTCTATGGAAACGACTGGATCTACTTTTGGGATATGACTACCACCTTTCCGATGCTCTGTTCCTTCTTTACTGCATCCCTCGCTTCCTCACATTGACGAATTAAGACAGAAATTGCGTCCCTATGAAATACTAAGTGTTCTATGACATCTCCTTCTAATTCGGGTAACGTTTCTATGGAAACGACAGGATTTTCTTATGGGACACTACTATCTCCTTTCCGATGCACTGTTCCTTCTTTACTGCATCCCTCGCTTCCTCACATTGACGAATTAAGACAGAAATTGCGTCGCTATGAAATACTATGGGTTCGATGACATCTCGTTCTAAATGGAGTAAATTTTCTATGGAATCGACACGATCTTCTTTTGGGACACGACTATCTAATTTCCGATGCACAATTCCTTCTTCACTGCATCCCTCGGTCCCTCACATTGACGACTTATCACAGAAATTGCGTCCCTATGAAATACTATGCGTTCTATCACTTCTCCTCCTATATCGAATAACGTTTCTATGGAAACGACGGGATTATCTTTTGGGATACGAGTATCTAATTTCCGATGCACTTTTCCTTCTCTACTGCATCCCTCGCTTCCTCACATTCACGAATTATTACAGAAATTGCGTAGCTCTGAAATACAATGGGTTGTATGACATCTCTTTCTTAGTCGTGTAACGTTTCTATGGAAAGGACAAGATTTTCTTTTGGGATACGATTATCACCTTTCTGAAGCACTATTCCTTCTTTACTGCATCCCTCGCTCCATCACATTGACGAATTAACACAGAAATTGCGTCGCATTGAAATACTATGGGATCTATGACTTCTCCTTGTATAAAGAATAACGTTTCAATGGAAACGACACGATTTTCTTTTGGGATTTGTGTATCTCCTTCCGATGCACTAATCCTTCTTTACTGCATCCCTGGGTCCCTCACATTGACGAATTAACACAGAAGTTGTGTAGCTATGAAATACTATGGGTTCTATGACATCTCCTTGTAATTGGAGTGACGTTTCTAAGGAAACGACAGGATTTTCTTTTGGGATACGACTATCTCCGTTCCGATGCTCTATTCCTTCTTTACTGCATCCCTCGCTTCCTCACATTCACGAATTAACACAGAAATTGCGTAGCTATGAAATACAATGGGTTCTATGACATCTCTTTCTTAATCGATTAACGTTTCTATGGAAAGGACAAGATTTTCAATTAGGATACGACTAAGTCCTTTCCGATGCACTATTCCTTATTTACTGCCTTCCTGGGGCCTCACATTGACGAATTAACACAGAAATTGCATCGCTATGAGTTACTATGTGTTCTATGACCTCTCCTTCTAAATCGAGTAATGTTTCTATTGAAACGGCAGGATCTTCTTTTGGGATACGACTACCTCCTTTCCGATGCACTGTTCCTTCTTTACAGCATCCCTCGCTTCCTCACATTGACGAATTAACACTGAAATTTCGTCGCTATGAAATGCTATGGGTTCAATGACATCTCCTTCTAAATGGAGTAAAGTTTCTATGAAAACGACAGGATTTCCTTTTGGGATACGACTATCGAATTTCCGATGCACAATTCCTTCTTCACTGCATCCCTCGGTCCCTCACATTGACGACTTATCACAGAAATTCCGTCCCTATGAAATACTATGCGTTCTATGACTTCTCCTCCTATATCGAATAACGCTTCTATGGAAACGACAGGATTTTCTTTTGGGATACGAGTATCTAATTTCCAATGCACTTTTCCTTCTCTACTGCATCCCTCGCTTCCTCACATTCACAAATTAACACAGAAATTGCGTAGCTCTGAAGTACAATGGGTTCTATGACATCTCTTTCTTAGTCGAGTAACGTTTCTATGGAAAGGACAAGATTTTCTTTTGGGTTACGACTATCACCTTTCTGATGCACTATTCCTTCTTTACTGCATCCCTCGCTCCATCACATTGACGAATTAACACAGAAATTGCGTCGCATTGAAATACTATGGGATCTATGACTTTTCCTTGTATATAGAATAACGTTTCAATGGAAACGACACGATTTTCTTTTGGGATACATGTATCTCATTCCGATGCACTAATCCTTCTCTACTGCATCCCTCGCTCCATCCCATTGACGTATTAACACAGAAATTGCGTCGCTTTGAAATACTATGGGTTCTATGACTTCTCCTTCTGAAACGAGTAACGTTTCTATGGAAGCGAAGGGACTTTCTTTTGGGATACGACTGTCTTCTTTCCGATGAAGCATTCCTTCTTTACTGCATCCCTTAATATCTCGAAGTGTCGAATCAACACAGAAATTGCGGGGCGCTGAAATACTATCGGTTCTATGACTCCTCCTTCCAAATCGAGTAACGTTTCTATGGAAACGACAGGTTTTTCTCTTGGGATACGTGTATCTCCTTTCCGATGCACTATTCCTTCTTTACTGCATCGCTCGCTCCCTCACATTGACTAATTAACACAGAAATTGCGTCGCTATGAAGTAATATGGGTCCTATGACATCACCTTCTAAACCGAGTAACGTTTCCATGGAAACGGCAGTATTTGCTTTTGGGAGTCGAGTATCTACTTTCCGATGCACTGTTCCTCCTTTACTGCATTCCTCGCTCCCGCACATTGACGAATTAACACAGAAACTCCGTCGCTATGAAATACTATGGTTTGTAAGACCTCACCTTCTAAATCGAGTAACGTTTCTGTTGGAAACGACAGGATTTTCCCTTGGGATACGATTATCTCCGTTCCGATGCTCTATTCCTTCTTTACTGCATCCCTCGCTTCCCCACATTCACGAATTAACACAGAAATTGCGTAGCTATGAAATGCAATGGGTTCTATGACATCTCTTTCTTAATCGAGTAACGTTTCTATGGAAAGGACAAGATTTTCTTTTGGGATACGACTATCACCTTTCCGATGCACTATTCCTTCGTTACTACATCCATCGCTCCATCACATTGACGAATTAACACAGAAATTGCGTCGCATTGAAATACAATGGGTTCTATGACTTCTCTTTCTATATAGAATAACGTTTCTATGGAAACGACAGTGTTTTCTTTTGGGATACAAGTATCTCCTTCCGATGCACTAATCCTTTACTGCATCCACAGGTCCCTCACATTGACGAATTAACACAGAAGTTGCGTTGCTATGAATTTCTATGGGTTCTATGACATCTCCTTCTAATTGGAGTGACGTTTCTAAGGAAACGACAGGATTTTCTTATGGGATACGACTATCTCCTTCCGATGCGCTATTCCTTCTTTACTGCATCCCTCACTCCATCACATTGACGTATTAACACAGGAATAGCGTCGCTTTGAAATACTATAGGTTCTATGACTTCTCCTTCTAAATCGAGTAACGTTTCCATGGAAACGAAAGGACTTTCTTTTGGGATACGACTATCTGCTTTCCGATGAAGCATTCCTTCTTTACTGCATCCCTTAATATCTCAAAGTGACGAATCAACACAGAAATTGCGGGGCGCTGAAATGCTATGGGTTCTATGACATCTCCTTCTAAATCGAGTAACGTTTCTATGGAAGCGATAGTATTTTCTTTTGGGATACGACTATCTCCTTTCCGATGCACTATTCCTTCTGTACTGCATCCCTCGCTCCATGACATTGACGAATTAACACAGAAATTGCGTCGCTCTGAAATACTATGGGTTCTATGACTTCTCCTTCTAAATCGAGTAACTTCTCTATGGAAACGACAGGATTTTTAAATTTGGGATACGACAAACTCCTTTCCGATGCACTATTTCCTCTTTACTGCATCCCTCGCACCCTCGCATTGACGAATTAACACAGAAATTACGACGCTATAAAATACAACTTGTTCTATGACATCCCCTTCTAAATCGGGTAACGTTTCTATGGAAACGACAGGATTTTATTTTGGGATACGACTATCTCCTTTCCGATGCACTATTCCTTCTTTACTGCATCCCTCGCTCCCTCACATTGACGAATTAACACAGAAATTGCGTCGCTATTATATACTATGGGTTCTATGACATCACCTTCAAAATCGAGTAACGTTTCTATGGATACGACAGTATATTACTTTGGGGTCGAGTATCTCTTTTACGATGCACTATTTCTTCTTTACTGCATCCCTCCCTCCATCACATTGTCGAATTAACACAGAAATTGCGTCGCTTTGAAATACTAAGGGTTCTATGAATTCTCCTTTTAAATCGAGTAACGTTTCTATGGAAACGAGAGGATTTTATTTTTTGATACGACTATCTGCATTCCGATGCACTATTCCTTCTTAACTGCATCCCTCGCTCCATCTCATTGGCGAATTAACACAGAAATTGCGTCGCTTTGAAATACTATTGGTTCTATGACTTCTTCTTCTAAACCGAGTAACGTTTCCATGGAAGCGACAGTATTTTCTTTTGTGATTCGAGTGTCTCCTTTCCGATGCACTATTCCATCTTTACTGCATCCCTCGCTCCCTCACATTGACGAATTAACACAGAAACTGCATCGCTATGAAATACAAAGCTTTGTATGACCTCTCCATCTAAATCGAGTAACGTTTCTATGGAAACGACAGGATTTTCTTTTGGGATACGACTATCTCCATTCCGATGCTCTATTCCGTCTTTACTGCATCCCTCGCTTCCTCACATTGACGAATAAACACAGATTGCGTCGCTATGAAATACTATGGGTTCGATGACATCTCCTTCTATATCGAATAACGTTTCTATGGAAACGAGAGGATTTTCTTTTGGGATACGTGTATCTTTTTCCGATGCACTATTCCTTCTTTACTGCATCCCCCGGTCCCTCACATTGACGAATTAACACAGAAATTGCGTCGCTACGAAGTACTATGGGTTCTATGACATCTCCTTCGAAATCGAGTAACGTTTCTATGCAAACGAGAGGACGTTCTTTTGGGATACGACTATCTCCTTTCCGATGGAGCATTCCTTCTTTACTGCATCCCTTAATATCTCAAATTGACAAATCAACATAGAAATTGCGGGGCGCTGAAATACTATCGATTCTATGACTCATCCTTCTAAATCGCGTAACGTTTCTATGGAAACGACAGGATTTTCTTGTGATATACGACTATCTCCTTTCCGATGCTCTATTCCTTCTTTACTGCATCCCTCGCTCCCTCACATTGACGAATTAACACAGAAATTGAGTCGCTACGAAGTATTATGGGTTCTATAACATCTCCCTCGAAATCGAGTAACGTTTCTATGCAAACGAGAGGACTTTCTTTTGGGATACGACTATCTCCCTTCCAATGGAGCATTCCTTCTCTACTGCATCCCTTAATATCTCAAATTGACGAATCAACACAGAAATTGCGGGGCGCTGAAATACTATCGGTTCTATGACTCCTCCTTCTAAATCGAGTAACGTTTCTATGGAAACGACAGTATTTTCTTTTGGGATACGACTATCTAATTTCCGATGCACTATTCCTTCTTTACTGCATCCCTCGCATCCTCACATTGACTAATGAACACAGAAATTGCGTCGCTATGAAATACTATGGGTTCCATGACATCTCCTTCTAAATGGAGTAAAGTTTCTATGGAAACGACAGGATTTTCTTTTGGGATACGACTATCTCCTTTCCGATGCACTATGCTTTCTTTACTGCATCCCTCGCTCCATCACATTGACGTATTAACACAGAAATTGCGTCGCTTTGAAATACTATGGGTTCTATGACTTCTCCTTCCAAATCGAGTAACATTTCTATGGAAACGACAGGATTTTGTTTTGGGATACGACTATCTCCTTTCCGATGCACTATTCCTTCATTACTGCATCCCTCGCTCCCTCGCACTGACTAATTAACACAGAAATTGCGTAGCTATGAAATACCATATGTTCTATGACTTCTGCTTCTAAATCGAGTAACGTTTCTGTGGAAACGACAGTATTTTCTTTTGGGATACGACTATCTCCTTTCCGATGCACTATTCCTTCTTTACTGCATCTCTCGCTCCCTCACATTGACGAATTAACACAGAAATTGCGTCGCTACGAAGTACTATGGGTTCTATGACTTCTCCTTCGAAATCGAGTAACTTTTCTATGCAGTCGAAAGGACTTTCTTTTGGGATACGACTATCTCCTTTCCGATGCAGTATTCCTTCTTTACTGCATCCCTTAATACTTCAAATTGACGAATTAACACAGAGACTGCGGGGCTATGGAATACAACGGGTTCTATGACATCTCCTTTTAAATCGAGTTACGTTTCTATGGAAACGACTGGATTTTCATTTGGGAAAAGAGTATCTCCTTTCCGATGCACTATTCCCTCTTTACTGCATCCCTCGCTCCCTCACATTGACGAATCAACACAGATATCGCGTCGGTATGAAATACTATGGCTTCTATGACGTGTTCTTCTAAATCGACTAACGTTTCTATGGAAACGACCGGATTTTCATTTGGGAGACGTGTACCTCCTTCCGAAGCACTATTCCTACTTTACTGCATCCCTCGCTCCCTCACATTGACGAATTAACACAGAAATTGCGTGGCTTTGAAATACTATGGGTTTATGACTTCTCCTTCTAAATCGAGTAACGTTTCTATGGAAACGACAGGATTTTTTTTTTGGGATACGACTATCTCCTTTCCGATGCACTATTCCTTCCTTACTGCATCCCTCGCTCCCACACACTGACGAATTAACACAGAAATCGCGTCGCTATGAAGTACTATGTGTTCTATGACATCTCCTTCTAAATCGAGTAACGTTTCTATGGAAGCGACAGTATTTTCTTTTGGGATACGACTATCTCCTTTCCGATGCACTATTCCTTCTGTACTGCATCCCTCGCTCCATGACATTGACGAATTAACACAGAAATTGCGTCGCTCTGAAATACTATGGGTTCTATGACTTCTCCTTCTAAATCGAGTAACTTCTCTATGGAAACGACAGGATTTTTGAATTTGGGATACGACAACCTCCTTTCCGATGCACTATTTCCCCTTTACTGCATTCCTCGCACCCTCGCATTGACGAATTAACACAGAAATTACGACGCTATGAAATACAACTTGTTCTATGACATCCCCTTCTAAATCGAGTAACGTTTCTATGGAAGCGACAGTATTTTCTTTTGGGATCCGACTATCTCCTTTCCGATGCAGTATTCCTTCTTTACTGCATCCCTTAATACTTCAAATTGACGAATGAACACAGAGATTGCACGGCTATGAAATATAACGGGTTCTATGACATCTCCTTTTAAATCGAGTAACGTTTCTATGGAAACGACTGCATTTTCATTTGGGATACGTGTATCTCCTTTCCGATGCACTATTCCTTCTTTACTGCATCCCTCGCTCCCTCACATTAACGGATCAACACAGAAACCTCGTCTGTATGAAATACTATGGGTTCTATGACGTGTCCTTCTAAATCGGGTAACGTTTCTATGGAAACGACAGGATTTTATTTTGGGATACGACTATCTCCTTTCCGATGCACTATTCCTTCTTTACTGCATCCCTCGCTGCATCACATTGACGAATTAACACAGAAATTGCGTCGCTTTGAAATACTATGGGTTCAATGACTTCTCCTTTTAAATCGAGTAACGTTTCTATGGAAACGACAGGATTTTCTTTTGGGTTACGACTATCTCCTTTCCGATGCACTATTCCTTCTTTGCTGCATCCCTCGCTCCCTCACATTGACGGATCAACACAGAAACCGCGTCTGTATGAAATACTATGGGTTCTATGACGTGACCTTCTAAATCGGGTAACGTTTCTATGGAAACGACAGGATTTTATTTTGGGATACGACTATCTCCTTTCCGATGCACTATTCCTTCTTTACTGCATCCCTCGCTCCATCACATTGACGAATTAACACAGAAATTGTGTCGCTTTGAAATACTAAGGGTTCTATGATTTCTCTTTTTAAATCGAGTAACGTTTCTATGGAAACGTGAGGATTTTATTTTTTGATACGACTATCTCCATTCCGATGCACTATTCCTTCTTAACTGCATCCCTCGCTCCATCAAATTGGAGAATTAACACAGAAATTGCGTCGCTTTGAAATACTGTTGGTTCTATGACTTCTTCTTCTAAACCGAGTAACGTTTCCATGGAAGCGACAGTATTTTCTTTTGTGATTCGAGTGTCTCCTTTCCGATGCACTATTCCATCTTTACTGCATCCCTCGCTCCCTCACATTGACGAATTAACACAGAAACTGCATCGCTATAAAATACTAAGCTCTGTATGACCTCTCCATCTAAATCGAGTAACGTTTCTATGGAAACGACAGGATTTTCTTTTGGGATACGACTATCTCCATTCCGATGCTCTATTCCTTCTTTACTGCATCCCTCGCTTTTACATTGACTAATAAACACAGAAATTGCGTCGCTATGAAATACTATGGTTTCCATGACATCTCCTTCTAAATGAAGTAAAGTTTCTATGGAAACGACAGGATTTTCTTTTGGGATACGACTATCTCCTTTCCGATGCACTATTCTTTCTTTACTGCATCCCTCGCTCCATCACATTGACGTATTAACACAGAAATTGCGTCGCTTTGAAATACTATGGGTTCTATGACTTCTCCTTCCAAATCGAGTGACATTTCTATGGAAACGACAGGATTTTGTTTTGGGATACGACTATCTCCTTTCCGATGCACTATTCCTTCTTTACTGCATCCCTCGCTCCCTCGCACTGACGAATTAACACAGAAATTGCGTCGCTACGAAGTACTATGGGTTCTATGACTTCTCCTTCGAAATCGAGTAACTTTTCTATGCAGACGAAAGGACTTTCTTTTGGGATACGACTATCTCCTTTCCGATGGAGCATTCCTTCTTTACTGCATCCCTTAATATCTCAAATTGACGAATCAACACAGAAATTGCGGGGCGCTGAAATACTATCGGTTCTATGACTCCTCCTTCTAAATCGAGTAACGTTTCTACGGAAACGACAGTGTATTCTTTTGTGGTGCGAGTATCTCCTTTCCGATGCACTATTCCTTCTTACTGCATCCTTCGCCCTCTCACATTAACGAATTAACAGGGAAATAGCGTCGCTATGAAATACTATGGGTTCTATGACTTCTCCTTTTAAATCGAGTAACGTTTCTATGAAAACGACTGGATTTTCCTTTGGGATAAGGGTATCTCCTTTCCGATGCACTATTCCCTCTATACTGCATCCCTCGCTCCCTCACATTGACGAATCAACACAGATATCGCGTCGGTATGAAATACTATTGGTTCTATGACGTGTTCTTCTAAATCGACTAACGTTTCTATGGAAACGACAGGATTTTCTTTTGGGAGACGTGTACCTCCTTCCGATGCAGTATTCCTACTTTACTGCATCCCTCGCTCCCTCACATTGACGAATTAACACAGAAATTGCGTGGCTTTGAAATACTATGGGTTCTATGACTTCTCATTCTAAATCGAGTAACGTTTCTATGGAAACGACAGGATTTTTTTTTTGGGATACGACTATCTCCTTTCCGATGCACTATTCCTTCTTTACTGCATCCCTTGCTCCCACACACTGACGAATTAACACAGAAATCGCGTCGCTATGAAGTACTATGTGTTCTATGACTTCTGCTTCTAAATAGAGTAACGTTTCTGTGGAAACGACAGTATTTAATTTTGGGATACGACTATCTCCGTCCGATGCACTATTCCTTCTTTACTGCATCCCTCGTTCCCTCACATTGCCGAATTAACACAGAATTGGCGTCGCTATGATATACTATGGGGTCTATGACATCACCTTCTAAATCGAGTAACGTTTTTATGGAATCGACAGTATATTATTTTGGGGTGCGAGTATCTCCTTTCCGATGCACTATTTCTTCTTTACTGCATCCCTCGCTCCATCACATTGACGAATTAACACAGAAACTGCGTCGCATTGAAATACTATGGATTCTATGAATTCTCCTTCTAAATCGAGTGACATTTCTATGGAAACGCCACGATTTTATATTTTGTTACGACTATCTCCTTTCCGATGCACTATTCCTTCTTTACTGCATCCCTCGCTCCATCACATTGACGAATTAACACAGAAATTGCGTCGCTTTGAAATACTATGGATTCTATGAATTCTCCTTCTAAATCGAGTAACGTTTCTATCGAAACGACAGGATTTTAATTTTTGATACGACTATCTCCATTCCGATGCACTATTCCTTCCTTACTGCGTCCCTCGCTCTAAACCGAGTAACGTTTCCATGGAAGCTACAGAATTTTCTTTTGGGATACGACTATCTCCTTTCCGATGCACAATTCCTTCTTTACTGCATCCCTCGCTCCATCACATTGACGTATTAACACAGAAATTGCGTGGCTTTGAAATACTATGGGTTCTATGACTTCTCCTTCTAAATCGAGTAACATTTCTGTGGAAACGACAGGATTTTCTTTTGGGATACGACTATCTCCTTTCCGATGCTCTATTCCCTCTTTACTGCATCCCTCGCTCCCTCACATTGACGAATTAACACAGAAATTGCGTCGGTACGAAGTACTATGGGTTCTATGACATCTCCTTCGAAATCGAGTAACGTTAGTATGTAAACGAGAGGACTTTCTTTTGGGATACGACTATCTCCTTTCCGATGGACCATTCCTTCTTTACTGCATCCCTCAATATCTCAAATTGACGAATCAACATAGAAATTGCGGGGCGCTGAAATACTATCGGTTCTATGACTCCTCCTTCTAAATCGAGTAACGTTTCTACGGAAACGACAGTGTATTAAGGCACATTTGCATGCCGAGCGTGAGTTTCCTCGGAAACGCGAGATATTAATTAAATAAAGCCTATGGCACACAACTGCAGCGCTGTGTCGCTGATAAAACAAAAGCTCAATTACGTTACTCGTATGTTTGATTAAGAAATGGGAGCTCTGGTTGGAGTGGTGCGAGAAGCACGTATTTTAGTTTATTGTCTGGCACACCGCCATATTTCATGTTATAGAAAATTACTGCGAGTTGCAACCATACTAGGCACTCGATTCTGAAAAGAATTTATATTTGTAAAAGTAAGTAGGATTATGAACTGTAGGCTTATTCATTGAATACATCTGATTTAACTAACTGTGTAATTTTTTGTTTAGTAGACAATCACCTCTGTACGACGTTTTGGCATGGCTGGCAAATTATTGTAATATTGAGATTTAGATTATGAGTCCGCACCTACCGCAGCAGTCTTTGGAAACGATTTAATTACGAAGTCTGATTATTTCAGTTTTATTTCACGGTCAACTACGAGTAACATTGCCTTTACGAAAAAGCCATTGTCAAGCGTCTGATACCGAATAATTAAAACCTGACGACTCATAGGAGAGACAATCATACAGATAAAATAATTAATATTTTATTTTATTTAATTTATTTTATTAATTTTATATTGGCGACTGCGTGTCGGACTTGTTATTTTGTCATTTGTTACATTGTTCTCTTTGTTTCATGTGAAAAATCAACTTTCTGGACCTGGACTTGACTATATGAGAAATAACAAAAATCAGAAGATATTTGCCAATTATAAAATTTTGCGGGAAGACTCAAAGAAGCTTCCAGCAAAATAAGGTAAGACGCAGCATCTTTGCATTAGCAAGCTTGACCAGACGTATAATTCAGTGTATTAGCTTTTCAGTAAAATTCTGTAGTGTTTCTTTTCCGCATAACAGTTTCAGTGATAAATTCCATTCTCAGTATTTTTCCTTAAACAATAACGTATGCAACAATACAAATACACGAGTGTACAATATGGCCGACTTATGTACGATATCATGTAACATGGCCAGCAGCCATTACCAATAATCTCAAATTCAGTTTATATTTTTAAATTAACAGACAGCCATTGTTGCTACGACCGATTCATGCTCAACTGCATTTTATTTTAAAATCAGTGTCAAATATTTTCTTGAAACATATATCACGTGTGGCATGGTAATAACTAGAAAACAATACGCAAAAATGGAACAGCAAAGACGTACTATTCAGACGCAATCCGACTCGGACGAGAGACAAATGTTAGAAAATGACTTTACGACAGCAACCGGTAGTGACGATTCATCAAACATTGACGCAAGTGTTGACGAAAATTTTGACAATAGGCCCTCCACCACAAAAATTTCAAAGTCTCAATCAGAGCCCATGTTAATGCATGACGTCACGTCTAATGACGCGGCGGGGGCAGAGACCTTGCAAACGGTAAACATTGCCGACATGTTACAAATGCTAATGAAACAAAACGCCGAAAACATGGAAACCTTACAGACGCAAAATGAACAGTTAAAGACACAAAATGACGAAATCAAATCTGATCTCATAGCACTCAAGACAGGTAATGACACTTTATGTAAGCATGTGGAACCAATAGACGCCACACTGACCAAACAGATGACTGAACTCAGTGCTAAATTTTCCCAGCTTAATACAAGACAAGAAAAGACTACAACTGACGTAGCACTTTTACAGACACAAGTAAAAAACCTTAATGTCACGTGTGAAGTTCTTACTGAACAAATTCAAACATATCCTTCAGTACATGACAACCTTGAAAAACGAATTACTGACGTACAGAATAAATTTGACAATGTTGAACAACACCTGACTGACATCTTACAATCTGATGCCACAGTTCATTTTCAAAATATTAATAAAGAATTTCATGATTGGGTAGTGAACAAAGACAAACATTTTGATAGATGCTTACGTGAAAATTTACCAACAATTGTGCACGACTCCATAGCGCAATACATTACTAATAACAAACAGCTGATCAGTGACGCAGTACAATCCGTCACTGCACCCATGAGACAATTCACCGATCAACCACAGTCTGAATGTAACGAAAATATCAGTCAAAATGCACAGTTCAGGAACCAATATACATTCGAGTATGACACACACATACCGCACACGACAAATACACAAGAACAAAACACACCACGACTACAACACATACCACGATGTGGAAACACAAACACAAGCTATTATCATGGTAAACCACAGCAACATTATCGTAATTACTCGCCAGCTGGACATAGCAGTAATTACAGTGGGACAAATCCATATCATAATGCAAAGGAAGACGAAAGCTTAATGAAACACAGGCAATTTCAGATTTTTATCCCAGAAAAACGAACCATTCATCCGGTGATTTTTCTCAAATCTTTTAGTAACGCATTTCCACGCACTTGGAGTGACCGGAAAAAGATTTCATATATTGTCGGTTACATCCAAGGCGATGCAGCTGTCAGGGCATACAGTCAAGCTGACGTATGTACCACGTACAGTGAGTTTGAGCGTGCTTTTCTGAACAAATTCTGGTCGCAATCCGTTCAGGATCGACTCAGAAGACAAATTTTAGAACCTGAAATTTTTAACAGTAAAAAAAGGTAACTTACGCAGATATTTTGAAAAATACTTGAACATGGGACACTTTTTAGACGAACCAGTCGCAACGTCAAATATACTCCGTGCGTTGAAGGCCAAATTGCCTTTCAACATTAAAGAAAAACTCCTACATATCCCGGATGACGATTCAGATTATTTTTTAACAGCTTTAGATTCGGTTGACATGTTACTTGAAGATCAGCGCTTCGCGCGGCAAAACAGCAGCCACAATGTTTACACTAGTGGTATGCAAAACATGCAGGCTTGCCAACACAATTCTGGCGCGCCCACAGTTGGATACGCGGTACAACAAAAACAGCAAACTCACATGCCGTCTCAGTACGGAAATCAAAATCAACACGCGTATTCCAATACAAACAATAGTTACAACAGTAATAACATTTCATGCGGCAATCCATACAAAAGGCACCGCCGTAATAACTACAACGGTAACAACGGATACAAAGGTAATAACAAAAACACAAACAGAAATAGAAATAATAATAACTACGAGCCAAGACAGCATCAAGGTTGGACTCGTAACGATCAGTACTTTCATTCAAACTCTGCTTTACCACAGCAGCCACCAGATCAAAATTGGAGCATACCTTGCGACCGACAGGTAAGTTATAATGCGCAACAACCGCAAAAGTTTGGAGATCATAATAGGCAATATCCGAATGTGAATATAATAGAAATGACACCTGATGCACAACTTCAATCTGTGTCAGTACCTAGTACAAATGCTAATCCAACAAACTAGAAAAAGTCACTACTTTGCCCCAGGTCGTGGCTGAAGAATCCTTGGGGGGCGGCTTCAATGTTAATCAGTTATTTGACACCACACTTGAACAACAGAATAATGATATGCCGAGTAATTCTAAACAAAAACTACCTGTTTTATTTATAAGATCCAACCACAATAACAATATATCAGATGAACTTTTACAAGACAGTACACAATGTCGTTTAAACACAAATGAAATTGTTTTAGCATCCACTACCGGTGTAGTAGGTGGGATTCCAACTACTATTATCCTAGATACAGGTGCAGCTGTGAGCGTTTTATCTTTTAATTTTTATAAAAAGATGTGTGAATTCGAACCTGTGCCTGAGTTTCCTGCCCAAAACTGTAAAATAACTACTGCACTAGGTAATAAGTCATGTAGGGTTACGAAGCAAGTTTTTGTAAACGTTAAAATAGGTAATGGAACCGTACAATGGCCATTCCTGGTTGTACAAAACCTTGTGACCAATTGTATATTAGGAATAGATATTATGAGCGAGAAGGACTGCATTATAGACTTCTCCAAAGGTAAATGTATTTTAAATGATAAAAGCAGGGTAATTATTATTGATTTGGACAGGAGAACTCTAAAGCATGACAAACACTGTACAGGGTACAAGGTTCAGTTAGTACTTGACAAAGACATTCAAGACATGCAAACACACTCATCTGACGCAGAGCTAATGGACTTGAAAACATTGCTTGATCATAAGATAAGTGAAGCTACAGCTCTCAGTGTACATGAACGTATAAAACTACAGGAAGTGTTATCCAAATATTTACAAGTTTTTACCAGACGATTAGGTGTTATCAACACGTATGTGTACAAGATTGAAGTTAAGCCTCACAAGATCTTCTACCATAAGACATATAACGTACCGTTATCTCAACGACCTGCTGTGTGGCAAGAATTAAAACAAATGTTAGACTGGAAGGTCATTGAACCATCCACCTCACCTTACTGTAGTCCTCTACTTGTTGTCAAAAAATCAAATGGAAGCATTAGGTTAGTGTTAGACGCACGAGCTATTAATGAAATAATTTTACCGGTTCACACAAAACCTGAAAATTTAGAAGAGCAATTACAGAAATTTCTAAATGCAAAATATTTTTCCACAATAGATCTCGCTAATTCGTTTTGGCAGGTGGGTATCACTCCTGATTCTCGGAAATATACTGCATTTATGTTCGGGGGGCGAACCTATCAGTTTTGTGTTCTACCCTTCGGACTGAATGTCAGCTCTGGGGTATTCATTACAGCCCTGGATACCGTGCTTGGCGACGATTTAGTTGAGACAGTCACACACTATGTAGATGATATAGTGATAGCTACACAATCCTGGAATGAACACGTTGACACACTTCAAAGAATTTTAGATAAATTTGCACAAGCTGGAGTCACAGCCAATCTTAGAAAATCAAAGTTTGGTTGCAGTGAGATAAAGTATTTAGGACATATCATTAATTCACAGGGCATACGTCCGGATCCCAGTAAATTAGATGCTATCAGAAACTTTCCTAGCCCTCGAACTAAAAAGCAGTTAAAATCATTCCTTGGGCTATGTTCATTTTTTAGACGTTTTTTGCCACAACCACTTTTGAACAGTAAACATCTGCTAAATCTACTCAGAAAGAATCAAGTTTGGATCTGGTCGGAACAGTGCCAGAATGACTTTAATACAATTAAACATGCTTTAGTGAATGCTAACATATTGAGCCATCCAGATTTCAATTTAGATTTTTGTATGACTTGTGACGCTTCACGTACTGGCTTGGGCTGTTGCTTATTTCAAGATGTAAAGAATAAAGAGGATGAACAGATAAGAATTATTGGGTTTGCGAGTCGCACTCTAACTGAATGTGAGCGTACATACTCCACTACTGAGTTAGAAACACTTTCCATAGTATGGGCATTCAAGAAATTCAATTATTATTTATTTGGAAAACATACAGTAATTTACACCGATCACCAGGCCCTGACATTTTTGTTAACTTGTAAACTTGTACATCCTAGACTATCACGATGGGCAGTTACACTTCAGAACTACTCTTTGGAAATTAAGTACATAAGAGGTAAGGACAACACCATTGCAGACACTTTGTCTAGACTTCCACAAGGTATGAACGATACCAACAGTGACTTAGAAAATATAAATGACTACAGGATTCTCTTAATGCAAGACAAGCAGTATCACCAATATTATATTGATATGTGCAGAAACATGGCTGAATTACAAAAATCTGATCCTCACTGGTATAAAATAATAACATTACTGGTAGAAAAACACAATCATCCTATGACTAAGTATTACAAGTTACACAATGATGTGCTATTTTACCGCCGACATCCAAATGCTACTAACTGGTGTGTATGCATTCCCAAAGAGTCTGAACGTAATTTAATTTGGCACACACACTTAGTGTGGGGTCATTATGGGACAAAAAAGTGTTTAGCGAAGCTCAGTACATACTGTTATTTTAGCAATATGAGAAGAAAAATTTACAGGGAACTGAAAACATGTGTCATATGTCAAAAATCAAAACCTCAGAATTTATCCACAAAAACAGATTTACATTCTATTTTACCTAGTAAACCCCTGGAAATTCTGTGTACTGACATCAGTGGACAGCATCCAGCAAGCTCTGGAGGCATCAAATATATCTTAGCTTTTTACGATATATTTTCTAAACATGTTAAACTTTATGCTTTAAAATCCGCCACTGCAAGTGCTATAATACGAAGATTCTCAAGTGATTACCTGACGCACGTGGGAAAACCTAAAGCAATTCTATCAGATAATGCAGCATACTACTCTGGGTACAAATGGAGAAATTTCTTGAAGGACAATAACATTAAAAGTATATTTATTTCGAGGTTTAGTCCACAATGTAACGCGACTGAGAGACTTTTCCGAGAATTAAATCGTTTCATGAGGACCTATATTTCATCAAAACATACTAATTGGGTGTCCTACATAAGTCTTTTCGAAGACGTACACAATAACTTAAATATTTACGATACAAATTACACACCTAACGAGATCATGTTCAATTGCAAACAGAACGATCAGTGGATAGAACCATTAACTAAGTTGTCAGACAAGGAAATCACACCTGAACAAAAAATAAAAGAAGTATTGCCTACATTGACACATCACGCACAAATACGAAACAAACATCACAGAAACATAATAAAAAGAAAACAAAAATTCGAGGTAGGAATGCTTGTACTACTTCGTACTCATCATAAATCTGTTGCACTCAAACGACGCAACGCTAAGTGGCGTCTGCTATATGATGGACCTTATGTAATTGTTAACATACCGCACCCTGGTGCGTATCTGTTACAACATCGTAGAACTAACAAAATTATTGGGCTATACGCACACCGAGATCTTAGAGCATTTCATGCTTAATAATGTCAAAGACATACACATCAAAATATTGCTAAGCAACTCGAAAAACTCTGTTGCTACAACACAGATAATAAGTAGTATAGAAATTTTCATTTCAGCGTTCCAGAGTCGCAGTTGAAGACAGAAGAACTTTTCTTTCAACGCCGCGGGTCCACCGAGTAGACTGAATATTAAAGTAAAATTTATGATTACGTAGCAGTGAATGACATATTAATTTTTCACGGAACATTTGTTATTGTAGGTACCACTGATTTGGTATGACACCTGACGAACCGACCGACGTCATCTGTGAAGCGATCTTTTACTTTGAGAAATAGATTAGACGCACATCTCTCAACACGAAAAGCATCTACCAGTAGTCAAGGCCACACACACACTCTACACACACGCAAAAAAAAAAAAAAAAAAAAAAAAAAAAAAACGCGAGGAATCGGACATTTTCTCTCTCTTACTATTTTGAATATTTATTGAGTAGCGAAAACGCCTGGTCTTGCCTACTGATGTAATGAATGTTGTGTCTAACCTATCTTAATTTCAGATGACATCACAAAAAAAAACATCGATAATATCCCGGCAAAACCGCTAAAGAGGATGTAAATATCTGCAATTCATGTAATCATATGTGACACAATGTAATAACCTATAGCGATGTAATGATGATGTAAACATGTTTATGTGCAACTGTATTATGTTTATGCTAAGAAAATATGTGACGTGTGTATGTATAATTACTTATTTTCTTTTTAACTGATGTATCATGTAAAAATTTGTACAAAACGAGTGCCAAAAAGACATTGCATAGTGAACCTCTGTTCACGGACATTAACGAACATTACTAACTCTGCAACTACGCAGAAACCTATGTGAAGGAAACGGTTAATGCCATTCATTATGCATTGTACCTATGTAAACGCGATGAACGATTTCCTCGATTAATAACTACGAACATTTAGGTGAGCTATATTCAGCAAAAAACTGAAAATGTGAAGTCCATAATTCGTGCATCGTCTAGTGACATTACTACAGTACCTAACTTCAAGATGTTAACTGGATTAAATGGACACATAGTGCCTGACCAGAAAACAACACGACGGGTGGAAGAATTTTGGTTGGAACTTCAGGGAATGAAATGTTCTCGGAATGTGACGGACACTCTTACCTGGACTGTCCAAGGATCGACGCCAGCTATGTGCCGTCCGAGGTTCTGCAACCAAGCTTCCACGGAATGTAAAAAACGAACTGCACGTGGACCAATTACTCGACGGGTCACGTCTGATCTGTAATAAGCAATGCTTTTACTTACAACGAACTGCATCACAACGACTATAATGGAAATGGAAAATGGACACGCTTATGTATTAATCACGTTGTTATACAACGATGTTACTGTGATCAAAAAACTTTACCACGACGATACTAACCTGTAAAAAATTATTGTGCAGCAGATGAATATGAACTGTAATAACGACACGATGTGTATAGGTCAACGCACCTGAAAAATACGGACATTTTCCTTTGAAGTTTTTCAAAACAATACTATGTAACTAAGAACATTCAACAATCTAAGTTGTATTGTGTTATAACGAATACTGTAAATTTAAAACTAAGTTACCTGTCATAGAATGTAGTCTTCATATGTAATCTTGGTTGAAAATTTTCTTTGTGCAACCACTGAGAAACGCGCGCACACGGACAATATGAACTGCAATACTGTGCCGCGTGATCTAACTGTACGACATAACGGCAGTCACACAGACGCTTCTGCGCATGCGCGCACTCTATCTGCCAACATAAGAACTTTTACGGCGCACCCGCGTCATTCAAAGTCTGTATATAATGTGTATAATGTAGGTCATGTAAATAGTTGTAGATAACTTAGATTTTCTTGTGCCTTTAGGTGAATTGCTCGCCTGCAGGTGTGTCCTTTCGCCTCGCAATTCAGGGGGCAATATAAAGGCACATTTGCATGCCGAGCGTGAGTTTCCTCGGAAACGCGAGATATTAATTAAATAAAGCCTATGGCACACAACTGCAGCGCTGTGTCGCTGATAAAACAAAAGCACAATTACGTTACTCGTATGTTTGATTAAGAAAGGGGAGCTCTGGATGAAGTGGTGCGAGAAGCACGTATTTTAGTTTACTGTCTGGCACACCGCCATATTTCATGTTATAGAAAATTACTGCGAGTTGCAACCATACTAG
Source organism: Schistocerca serialis cubense (assembly GCF_023864345.2). NCBI lineage: Eukaryota > Metazoa > Arthropoda > Insecta > Orthoptera > Acrididae > Schistocerca > Schistocerca serialis. Next base: position 61,546,431 of record NC_064638.1, on the reverse strand, counting down.
GCACTCGATTCTGAAAAGAATTTATATTTATAAAAGTAAGTAGGATTATGAACTGTAGGCTTATTCATTGAATATATCTGATTTAACTAACTGTGTAATTTTTTGTTTAGTAGACAATCACCTCTGTACGACGTTTTGGCATGGCTGGCAAATTATTGTAATATTGAGATTTAGATTATGAGTCCGCACCTACCGCAGCAGTCTTTGGAAACGATTTAATTACGAAGTCCGATTATTTCAGTTTTATTTCACGGTAACTACGAGTAACATTGCCTTTACGAAAAAGCCATTGTCAAGCGTCTGATACCGAATAATTAAAACCTGACGACTCATAGGAGAGACAATCATACAGATAAAATAATTAATATTTTATTTTATTTTATTTTATTTATTTTATAAGTGTATTCTTTTGGGGTGCGAGTATCTTCTTTCCGATGCACTATTCCTTCTTACAGCATCCCTCGCTCCCTCACATTAACGAATTAACAGGGAAATAGCGTCGCCATGAAATACTATGGGTTCTATGACTTCTCCTTCTAAATCGAGTAACGTTTCAATGGAAACGGCAGGATTTTCCTTTGGGATACGACTATCTCCTTTCCGATGCAGTATTCCTTCTTTACTGCATCCCTTAATACATCAAATTGACGGCTTAACACAGAGATTGCGGGTCTATGGAATACAACGGGTTCTATGACATCTCCTTTTAAATCGAGTAACGTTTCTATGGAAACGACTGGATTTTCATTTGGAATACAAGTATCTCCTTTCCGATGCAATATTCCCCCTTTACTGCATCGCTCGCTCCCTCACATTGACGAATCAACACAGATATCGCGTCGGTATGAAATACTATAGGTTCTATGACGTGTCCTTCTAAATCGACTAACGTTTCTATGGAAACGACAGGATTTTCTTTTGGGAGACGTGTACCTCCTTCCGATGCACTATTCCTTCTTTACTGCATTACTCGCTCCCTCGAATTTGACGAATTTTCACAGAAATTGCGTGGCTATGAAATACAATGGGTTCTATGACATCTCCTTCTATATCCAGTGACGTTTCTATGGAAACGAAAGGATTTTCTTTGTGGGATACGACTATCTCCTTTCCGATGCACTATTCCTTCTTTACTTCATCCCTCGCTCAATCACATTGGCGAATTAACACAGAAATTGCGTCGCTTTGAAATACTATGGGTTCTATGACTTCTCCTTCTAAATCGAGTAACGTTTCTATGGAAACGACAGGATTTTTTTTTGGGATACGACTATCTCCTTTCCGATGCACTATTCCTTCTTTATTGCATCCCTCGCTCCCACACACTGACGAATTAACACAGAAATCGCGTCGCTATGAAGTACTACGTGTTCTATGACTTCTGCTTCTAAATCGTGTAACGTTTCTGTGGAAACGACAGTATTTTCTTTTGGGATACGACAATCTCCTTTCCGATGCACTAATCCTTCTTTACTGCATCCCTCGCTCCCACACACTGACGAATTAACATAGAAATTGCTTCGCTTTGAAATACTATGGGTTCTATGACTTCTCCTTCTAAATCGAGTAACGTTTATATGGAAACGCCACGATTATATATTTTGTTACGACTATCTCCTTTAGTATGCACTATTCCTTCCTTACTGCATCCCTCGCTCCCTCACATTGACGAATTAACACAGAAACTGCGTCGCTATGAAATACTATGGGTTGTATGACTTCTCCTTCTATATCGAATAGCGTTTCTACGGAAACGAGAGGATTTTCCTTTGGGATACGTGTATCTTTTTCCGATGCGCTATTCCTTCTTTACTGCATCCCTCGGTCCCTCACATTGACGAATTAACACAGAAATAGCGTTGCTATGAAATACTATGGGTTCTATGACATCTCCCACTAATTCGAGTTACGTTTCTATGGAAACGACAGGATTTTCTTTTGGGATACGACTATCTCCTTTCCGATGCACTACTCCTTCTTTATAGCATCCCTCGCTCCATCACATTGACGTATTAACACAGAAATTGCGTCGCTTTGAAATACTATGGATTCTATGACTTCTCCTTCTAAATCGAGTAACATTTCTATGGAAACGACAGGATTTTCTTTTGGGATAAGACTATCTCCTTTCCGATGCACTTTTCCTCCTTTACTGCATCCCTCGCTCCCTCTCATTGACGAATTAACACAGAAACATCGTCGCTATGAAATACTAGTTGTTCTATGACATCTCCATCTATATCGCATAACGTTTCTATGGAAACGAGAGGATTTTCATTTGGGATACGTGTATCTTTTTCCGATGCACTTGTCCTTCTTTACTGCATCCCCCGGTCCCTCACATTCATGAATTAACACAGAAATTGCGTAGCTATGACATACTATGGGTTCTATGACATCTCCTTCTAATTGGAGTTACGTTTCTATGGAGACGACTTGATTTTCTTTTGGGTTACGACTATCTCCTTTCCGATGCACAATTCCTTCTTTACTGCATCCCTCGCTCCATCACATTGACGTATTATCACAGAAATTGCGTCGCTTTGAAATACTATGGGTTCTATGACTTCTCCTTATAAATCGAGTAACATTTCTGGGGAGACGACAGGATTTTCTTTTTTAATACGACTATCTCCTTTCCGATGCACTATTCCTCCTTTACTGCATTCCTCGCTCCCTCACACTGACGAATTAACACAGAAGTCGCGTCGCTATGAAATACTATGTGTTCTAAGACTTCTGCTCCTAAATCGACGAACGTTTCTGTGGAAACGACAGTATTTATTTTTGGGATACGACTATCCCCTTTCCGATGCACTATTCCTTCTTTATTGCATCCCTCGCTCCCTCACATTGACGAATTAACACAGAAATTGCGTCGCTATCATACACTATGGGTTCTATGACATCTCCTTCTAAATCGAGTAACGTTTCTATGGAAACGACAGTATTTTCTTGTGGGATACGACTATCTCCTTTCCGATGGACCATTCCTTCTTTACTGCATCCCTTAATATCTCAAATTGACGAATCAACACAGAAATTGCGGGGCGCTGAAATACTATCGGTTATATGACTCCTCCTTCTTAATCGAGTAACGTTTCTATGGAAACGACAGTATTTTGTTTTGGGATACGTCTGTCTACTTTCCGATGGACTATACCTTCTTTACTGCATCCCTCGCTTCCTCACATTGAAGAATAAACACAGAAATTGCGTCGCTATGAAATACTATGGGTTCGATGACATCTCCTTCTAAATAGAGTAAAGTTTCTATGGAAACGACAGGATTTTCTTTTGGGATAGGACTATCTCCTTTCCGATGCACTAAACCTTCTTTACTGCATCAATCGCTCCATCACATTGACGTATTAACACAGAAATTGCGTCGCTTTCAAATACTATAGGTTCTATGACCTCTCCTTCTAAATTGGGTAACGTTTCTATGGAAACGACTGGATTTTTATTTTTGGGATACGGCAACCTCCTTTCCGATGCACTACTTCTTCTATACTGCATCCCTCGCTCCCTCACATTGACGAATTAACACAGAAATTGCGACGCTATGAAATACTATGGGTTGTATGACCTCTCCTTCGAAATCGAGTAACGTTTCTATGGTAACGAAAGTATTTTCTTTTGGGATATGACTATCTCTTTTCCGATGCCGTATTCCTTCTTTACTGCATCCCTTAATACCTCTAATTGACGAATTAACACAGAAATTGCGGAGCAATGAAATACTATGGGTTCTAGGACTTCACATTTTAAATCGAGTAACGTTTCTATGGAAACGGAAGTATATTCTTTTAGGGTTCGAGTATCTCCATTTCGATGCACCATTCCTGCCTTACTGCATCCCTCGCACCCTCACATTGACGAATTAACACAGAAATCGCGTCGGTATGAAATATTATGGGTTCAATGACATGGCCGTCTAAATCGTGTAACGTTTCTATGGAAACGGCAGTAAAATCATTTGGGATACGAGTATCTCCTTTCCGATGCACTATTCCTTCTTTACTGCATCCCCCACTCCCTCACATTGACAACTTAACTCAGAAATTGCGGGGCTATGAAATACTATGGGATCTATGACTTCTCCTCCTATATCGAATAACGCATCTATGGAAACGACAGGATTTTCTATTGTGATACGAGTATCTCCTTCAGAAGCACTATTCCTTCTTTACTTCATCCCTCGCTCCACCACATTGACGACCTAACACAGTAATTGCGTAGCCATGAAATACAATGGGTTCTATGACATCTCCCTCTAAATCGAATAACGTTTCTATGGAAACAACAGGATTTTCTTTTGGGATACGACTGTCTCCTTTCCGATGCACTATTCCTTCTTAACTGCATCCCACGCTCCATCACATTGACGAATGAACACAGAAATTGCGTCGCTTTGAAATACTATGGGTTGTATGACTTCTCCTTCTAAATCGAGTAACGTTTCTATGGAAACGCCAGGATTTTCTTTTGGGATACGACTATCTCCTTTCCGATGCATTATTCCTTCTTTACTGCGTCCCTCGCTCCCTCACACTGACGAATTAACACAGAAATCGCGTCGCTATGAAATATTATGTATTCTATGACTTCTGCTTCTAAATCGAGTAACGTTTCTGTGGAAACGACAGTATTTTCTTTTGGGATACGACTATCTCCTTTCCGATTGAGCATTCCTTATTTACTGCATCCCTTAATATCTCAAATTGACGAATCAACATAGAAATTGAGGGGAGGTGAAATACTGTCGGTTCTATGACTCCTCCTTCTAAATCGAGTAACGTTTCTATGGAAACGAAAGTATTTTCTTTTGGGATACGACTATCTCCTTTTCGATGCACTATTTCTTCTTTACTGCATCCCTCGCGCACTCACATTGACGAATAAACACAGAAATTGCGTCGCTATGAAATACTAAGGGTTCGATGACATCTCCTTCTAAATGGAGTAAAGTTTCTATGGAAACGACAGGATTTAATTATGGGATACGATAATCTCCATTCCGATGCACTATTCCTTCTTTACTGCATCCCCCATTCCCTCACATTGACGACTCAACACAGAAATTGCGGGGCTATGATATACAATGCGTTCTATGACTTCTCCTCCTATATCGAATAACTTTTCTATGGAAACGACAGGATTTTCTTTTGGGATACGAGTATCTCCTTCCGATGCACTATTCCTTCTTTACTGCATCACTCGCTTCCTCACATTCACGAATTAACATAGAAATTGCGTAGCTATGAAATACGATGGGTTCTATGACATCTCCTTCTTAATCGAGTAACGTTTCTATGGAAACGACAAGATTTTCTTTTGGGATACGACTATCCTCTTTCCGATGCACTATTCCTTCTTTACTGCATCCCTCGCTCCATCACATTGACGAATTAACACAGAAATTGCGTCGCTTTGAAATACTATAGGTTGTATGACTTCTCCTTCTAAATCGAGTAACGTTTCTATGGAAACGCCAGGATTTTCTTTTGGGTTACAACTATCTCCATTCTGATGCACTATTCCATCTGTACTGCATCCCTCGCTCCCTCACATTGACGAATTAACACAGAAATCGCGTCGGTATGAAATACTATGGGTTCTATGACATCTATTTCTAAATCGAGTAACGTTTCCATGGAAACGACAGTATTTTCTTTTGGGATTCGAATATCTCTTTCCGATGCACTTTTCCTCCTTTACTGCATCCCTCGCTCCCTCTCATTGACGAATTAACACAGAAACATTGTCGCTATGAAATACTAGGAGTTCTATGACTTCTCCATCTATATCGATTAACGTTTCTATGGAAACGAGAGGATTTTCTTTTGGGATACGTGTATCTTTTTCCGATGCACTATTCCCTCTTTACTGCATCCCCCGGTCCCTCACATTGATGAATTAACACAGATATTGCGTAGCTATGACATACTATAGGTTCTATGACATCTCCTTCTAATTGGAGTTACGTTTCTATGGAAATCACAGGATTTTCTTTTGGGATACGACTATCTGCTTTCCGATGCACAATTCCTTCTTTACTGCATCCCTCGCTCCCTCACACTGACGAATTAACACAGAAATCGCGTCGCTATGAAATACTATGTGTTCTAAGACTTCTGCTCCTAAATCGAGTAACGTTTCTGTGGAAACGACAGTATTTATTTTTGGGATACGACTATCTCCTTTCCGATGCACTATTCCTTCTTTATTGCATCCCTCGCTCCCTCACATTGACGAATTAACACAAAAATTGCGTCGCTATCATATACTATGGGTTCTATGACATCTCCTTCTCAATCGAGTAACGTTTCTATGGAAACGACAGTATTTTCTTGTGGGATACGACTATCTCCTTTCCGATGGACCATTCCTTCTTTACTGCATCCCATAATGTCTCAAATTGACGAATCAACACAGAAATTGCGGGGCGCTGAAATACTATCGGTTATATGACTCCTCCTTCTAAATCGAGTAACGTTTCTATGGAAACGACAGTATTTTCTTTTGGGATACGACTATCTACTTTCCGATGGACTATACCTTCTTTACTGCATCCCTCGCTTCCTCACATTGACGAATAAACACAGAAATTGCGTCGCTATGAAATACTATGGGTTCGATGACATCTCCTTCTAAATAGAGTAAAGTTTCTATGGAAACGACAGGATTTTCTTTTGGGATACGACTATCTCCTTTCCGATGCACTATTCCTTCTTTACTGCATCAATCGCTCCATCACATTGACGTATTAACACAGAAATTGCGTCGCTTTGAAATACTATAGGTTCTAATAACTCTCCTTCTAAATTGGGTAACGTTTCTATGGAAACGACTGGATTTTTATTTTTGGGATACGGCAACCTCCTTTCCGATGCACTACTTCTTCTTTACTGCATCCCTCGCTCCCTCACATTGACGAATTAACACAGAAATTGCGACGCTATGAAATACTATGGGTTGTATGACCTCACCTTCGAAATCGTGTAACGTTTCTATGGTAACGAAAGTATTTTCTTTTGGGATATGACTATCTCTTTTCCGATGCCGTATTCCTTCTTTACTGCATCCCTTAATACCTCTAATTGACGAATTAACACAGAAATTGCGGAGCAATGAAATACTATGGTTTCTAGGACTTCACCTTTTAAATCGAGTAACGTTTCTATGGAAACGGCAGTATATTCTTTTAGGGTTCGAGTATCTCCATTTCGATGCACCATTCCTGCCTTACTGCATCCCTCGCACCCTCACATTGACGAATTAACACAGAAATCGCGTCGGTATGAAATATTATGGGTTCAATGACATGGCCGTCTAAATCGTGTAACGTTTCTATGGAAACGGCAGTAAAATCATTTGGGATACGAGTATCTCCTTTCCGATGCACTATTCCTTCTTTACTGCTTCCCCCACTCCCTCACATTGACAACTTAACTCAGAAATTGCGGGGCTATGAAACACTATGGGATCTATGACTTCTCCTCCTATATCGAATAACGCATCTATGGAAACGACAGGATTTTCTATTGTGATACGAGTATCTCCTTCAGAAGCACTATTCCTTCTTTACTTCATCCCTCGCTCCACCACATTGACGACCTAACACAGTAATTGCGTAGCCATGAAATAAAATGGGTTCTATGACATCTCCTTCTAAATCGAATAACGTTTCTATGGAAACAAAAGGATTTTCTTTTGGGATACGACTGTCTCCTTTCCGATGCACTATTCCTTCTTAACTGCATCCCACGCTCCATCACATTGACGAATGAACACAGAAATTGCGTCGCTTTGAAATACTATGGGTTGTATGACTTCTCCTTCTAAATCGAGTAACGTTTCTATGGAAACGCCAGGATTTTCTTTTGGGATACGACTATCTCCTTTCCGATGCCGTATTCCTTCGCTACTGCATCCCTTAATACCTCTAACTGTCGAATTAACACAGAAATTGCGGAGCAATTAAATACTATGGGTTCTATGACTTCACCTTTTAAATCGAGTAACGTTTCTATGGAAACGGCAGTATATTCTTTTAGGGTGCGAGTATTTCCTTTTCGATGTACCATTCCTTCTTTACTGCATCCCCCGCTCCCTCACATTGACGAATTAACACAGAAATCGCGTCGGTATGAAATACTATGGGTTCAATGACATGTCCTTCTAAATCGTGTAACGTATCTATGTAAACGGCAGTAAATTCTTTTGGGAAACGAGTATCTCATTTCCGATGCACTATTTCTTCATTACTGCTTCCCCCACTCCCTCACATTGACTACTTAACTCAGAAATTGCGTGGCTATGAAATACAATGGGTTCTATGACACTCGTTCTAAAACTAGTGACGTTTCAATGGAAACGACATGATTTTCATTTGGGATACGAGTATCTCCTTTCCGATGCACTATTCCTTCCTAACTGCATCCCTCGCTCCCTCACATTGACGAATCAACAGAGAAAAAGTGTCGCTATGAAATACTATTGGTTCTATGACATCTCCTTCTAAAGCGAGTAACGATCCTATGGAAACGCCAGGATTTTCTTTTGGGTTACGACTATCCCCTTTCCGATGCACTATTCCTTCTTTACTGCATCCCTCGCTCCCTCACATTGACGAATTAACACAGAAATCACGTTGCTCTGAGACTCTATGGGTTCTATGACTTCTCCTCCTAAAACAAGTAACGTTTCTGTGGAAACGACAGTATTTTCCTTTGGGATACGACTATCTCTTCTCCGATTCACTGTCCGTTTTTTACTGCACCCCTTAATACCTCAGTTGGCGAACTAACATAGAATTTGCGGGGCTATGAAATACTATGGGTTCTATGACTTCACCTTCTAAATCGAGTAACGTTTCTACGGAAACGACAGTATATTCTTTTGGGGTGCGAGTATCTCCTTTTCGATGCACTATTCCGTCTTTACTTTAAATCGACTAACGTATTTATGGAAACGGCAGGATTTTCTTTTGGGATACAACTATCTCCTTTCCGATGTAGTATTCCTTCTTTATTGCGTCCCTTAATACCTCAAATTGACGTATTAACACAGAAATTGCAAGGCTATGAAATACAACGGGTTCTATGACATCTCCTTCTAAATCGAGTAATGTTCCTTTGGAAACGCCAGGATTTTCTTTTGGGATACGACTATATCCTTTCCGATGCACTATTCCTTCTTTACTGAATCACTCGCTAACTCACATTGACGAATTAACACAGAAATCGCGTCGGCATGAGATTCTATGGGTTCCATGACTTCTTCTAAAACAAGTAACGTTTCTGTGGAAACGACAGTATTTTCCTTTGGGATACGACAATCACTTTTCCGATGGACTATTCCTTTCTTACTGCATGCCTCGCTCCCTCAAATTGACGAATTAACACACAAATTGCGTCGCTATGAAATACTATGTGTTCAATGACATCTCCTTCTAAATCGAGCAACGTTTCTACGGAAACCACAGGATTTTCATTTGGGATCGGACTATGTCCTTTCCGATGCTCCATTCCTTCTTTACTGCATCCCTCGCTCCCTCACACTGACAAATTAACACAGAAGTTGCGTCGCTATGAAATACTATGGGTTCTATGACTTCGCCTTAGAAATCGAGTAACGTTTGTGTGGAAACGAAAGGATTTTCTTTTGGGATACGACAATCTAATTTCTGATGCACTATTCCATCTCTACAGCATCCCTAGCTCCCTCTCAGTGACGAATGAACACGGAAATTGCGTCGCTATGAGATACTATGCTTTCTATGACTTCACCTTCTAAATCGAGTAACGTTTCTACGGAAACGACAGTATATTCTTTTGGGGTGCGAGTATCTCCTTTTCGATGCACTATTCCGTCTTTACTTTAAATCGACTAACGTATTTATGGAAACGGCAGGATTTTCTTTTGGGATACAACTATCTCCTTTCCGATGTAGTATTCCTTCTTTATTGCGTCCCTTAATACCTGAAATTGACGAATTAACACAGAAATTGCGAGGCTATGAAATACAACGCGTTCTATGACATCTCCTTCTAAATCGAGTAACGTTTCTATGGAAACGACAGGGTTTTCATTTGGGATACGTGTATCTCCTTTCCGACGCTCTATTCCTTCTTTACTGCATCCCTCACTCCCTCCCACTGACGAATTAACACAGAAATTGCGTCGCTATGAAATTCAATTTGTTCTATGACATCACCTTCTAAATCGAGTAACGTTTCTATGGAAACGACAGGATTTTCTTTTGGGATACGACAATCTACTTTCTGATGCACTATTCCATCTCTACTGCATCCCTCGCTCCCTCTCATTGACGAATTAACACAGAAATTGCGTCGCTATGAAATACTATGCTATCTATGACTTCTCCTTCTAAATCGAGTAACGTTTCTATGGAAACGACAGGATTTTATTTTGGGATACGACAATCTCCTTTCCGATGCACTATTCCTTCTTGGCTGCATCCCTCGCTCCCTCACATTGACGAATTAACGCAGTTATCGCGTCGCTAGGAGATACTAAGGGTTCTATGACTTCTCCTTCTAAATCGTGTAACGTATCTCTGGAAACGGCAGGATTTTCTTTTGGGAAACGGCTATCGCCTTTCCGATGCACTATTCCTACTTTACTGCATTACTCGCTCCCTCACATTGACGAATTAACACCGAAATTGCGTCGCTATGAAATACAATGGGTCCTATGACATCTCCTTCTAAATCGAGTAACGTATCTATGGAAACGACAGGATTTTCTCTTGGGATACGACTATCTCCTTTCCGATGCACTATTCCTTATTTATAGCATCCCTCGCTCCCTCGAATTGACGAATTAACAGAGAAATCGCATCGCTATTAAATACTATGGGTTCTATGACCTGTCCTTCTAAATCGAGTAACGTTTCTATGGAAACAAAAGGATTTTCTTCTGGGATACGATTATCTCCTTTCCGATGCAGTATTTCTTCTTTATTGCTTCCCTTAATTCCTCAAATTGACGAATTATCACAGAAATTGCGGGGTTATGTAATACAACGTAGTCTATGACATCTCCATCTAAATCGAGTAACGTTTCTATGGAAACGACAGTATATTCTTTTGGGGTGCGGGTATCTCCTTTTCGATGCACTATTCCTTCTTTACTGCATCTCTCGTCCCCTTACATTGACGAATAAATTGAGACATTGCGTCGCTATGAAATACTGTTGGTTCTATGACTTCTCCTTCGAAATCGAGTAACGTTTCTATGGAAACGGCAGGATTTTCTTTTGGGATACGACTATCTCCTTTCCGATGCAGTATTCCATCTTTAATGCATCCCTTAATACCTCATATTGACGAATTAACACAGAAATTGCAATGGTATGAAATACAACGGGTTCTATGACATCTCCTTCTAAATCGAGTAACGATTCTATGGATACGACAGGGTTTTCATTTGGGATACGAGTAGCTCTTTCCGATGCACTATTCCTTCTTTACTGTATCCCTCGCTCATTCACATTGACGACTGAACACAGAAATTGCGTCACTATGAAATACTACGGGTTCTATGGCTTCTCCTTCTAAATCGAGTAACGTTTCTATGGAAACAACAGGATTTTCTTTTGGGATACGACTATCTCCTTTCCGTTGTACTATTCCTCCATTACTGCATAACCCGCTCCCCCACAGTGACGGGTTAACACACAAATTGCGTCGCTATGAAATACTATGGGTTCTATGACATCTCCTTCTAAATCGAGTCACGTTCCTATGGAACGGACGGGATTTTCTTTTGGGATACGAGTATCTCCTTTCCGACGCTCTATTCCTTCTTTACTGCATCCCTCGCTCCGTCACATTGACGAATTAACACAGAAATTGCGTCGCTATGAAATTCTATGGGTACTATGACATCACCTTCTAAACCGAGTAACGTTTCTATGGAAACGACAGGATTTTCTTTTGGGATATGACAATCTACTTTCCGATGCACAATTCCATCTCTACTGCATCCGTCGCTCCCTCTCATGACGAATTAACACAGAAATTGCGTCGCTATGAAATACTATGCTTGCTATGACTTCTCCTTCTAAATCGAGTAACGTTTCTATAGAAACGACAGGATTTTATTTTCGGATACGACAATCTCCATTCCGATGCACTATTCCTTCTTTACTGCATCCCACGCTCCCTCACATTGACGAATAATCACAGAAATTGCGTCGCCATGAAATACTATGGGTTCCATAACATCTCCTTCTAAATCGAGTAACGTTCCTATGGAATCGGCAGGATTTTTTGTTTGCGATACTACTATCTCCTTTCCGATGCACTATTCCTTCCTTACTGCAGTCCTCTCTTCCTCGCATTGACGAAATAACACAGAAATCGCGTCGCTATGAAATACTATATGGTCTATGACTTATGCTTCTAAATCGAGTAACGTTTCTATGGAAACGACAGTATTTTCTTTTGGGATTCGAGTATCTACTTTCCGATGCACTGTTCCTTCTTTACTGCATCCCTCGCTCCCACACATTGACGAATTAACACAGAAACTGCGTAGCTATGAAATACAATGCGTTGTATGACTTCTCCTCCTAAATCGAGTAACGTTTCTATGGAAACGACAGGATTTTCTTTTGGGATTCAACTATCTCCTTTCCAATGCACTATTCCATCTTTACTGCATCACTCGCTCTCTCACATTGACGAATTAACATAGAAATTACGTCGCCATGAACTACAACGTGTTCTATGACATCTCCTTCTAAATCGAGTAACGTTTCTATGGAAACGACTGGATTTTCTTTTCGGATACAACTATCTCCTTTCCGATGCACTATCCCTTCTTTACTTCATCCCCCGCACCATCACATTGACGAATTAACACAAGAATTGCGTCTCTATGAAATACAACGGGTTCTATGGCTTCTCCTTCTAAATCGAGTAACGTGTCTATGGAAACGCCAGGATTATTTTTGGGATAGGACTATCTCCTTTCCGTTGCATTATTCCTTCCTTACTGCAGTCCTCTCTTCCTCGCATTGACGAAATAACACAGAAATCGCGTCGCTATGAAATACTATGTGGTCTATGACTTATCCTTCTAAATCGAGTAACGTTTCTATGGAAACGACAGTATTTTCTTTTGGGATTCGAGTATCTACTTTCCGATGCACTGTTCCCTCTGTACTGCATCCCTCGCTCCCACACATTGACGAATTAACACAGAAACTGCGTAGCTATGAAATACAATGCGTTGTATGACTTCTCCTCCTAAATCGAGTAACGTTTCAATGGAAACGACAGGATTTTCTTTTGGGATTCAACTATCTCCTTTCCAATGCACTATTCCATCTTTACTGCATCACTCGCTCTCTCACATTGACGAATTAACATAGAAATTACGTCGCCATGAACTACAACGTGTTCTATGACATCTCCTTCTAAATCGAGTAACGTTTCTATGGAAACGACTGGATTTTCTTTTCGGATACGACTATCTCCTTTCCGATGCACAATTCCTACTTTACTGCATTCCTCGCGTGCTAACATTGTCGAATTAACACTGAGAGTGCGCCGCTATGAAATACTATGGGTTCTATGACTTCTTCTTCTAAATCGAGTGACGTTTCTATGGAATTGACAGAATTTTATTTTGGGTTACGACTATCTGCTTTCCGATGCACTATTCCTTCCTTACTGCATCTCTCGCTCCCTCACATTGACGAATTAACACAGAAATTGCGTCGCCATGAAATACTATGGGTTCTATGACTTCTCCTTCTAATTCGAGTAACGTTTCTATGGAAACGACAGGATTTTCTTTTGGGATACGACTATCTACTTCCCGATGCACTATTCCTTCTTTACTGGATCCCTCGCTCCTTCACATTGACGATTTAACACAGAAATTGGGTCGCAATGAAATACTATGGGTTCTATGACATCTCCTTGTTAATCGAGTCTCTATGGAGACTACAGGATTTTCTTTTGGGATACGACTATCTATGTTCCGATGCACTATTCCTTCTTTACTGCATCCCTGGCTTCCTCACATTGACGAATAAACACAGAAATTGCGTCGCTATCAAATACTATCTGTTGGTTGACAACTCCTTCTAATTGGAGTAAATTTTCTATGGAAACGACACGATTTTCTTTTGGGATACGACTATCTAATTTCCGATGCACTATTCCTTCTTTACTGCATCCCTCGCTCCCTCACATTGGCGAATTAACACAGAAATTGCGTCGCTATGAAATACTAGGGGTCCTATGACTTCTCCTTCTAAATCAAGTAACGTTTCTATAGAAACGACAGGATTTTCTTTTGGGATACGACTATCTCCTTTCAGATACACTATTCTTTCTTTACTGCATCCCTCGCTCCCTCACATTGACGAATTAACACAGAAATTGCGTCGCTGTGAAATACTATGGGTTCTATGACAGCTCCTTCCAAATCGAGTAACATTTCTATGGAAACGAAAGGATTTTCTTTTGGGACACGAGTATCTCCTTTCCGATGCACTATTCCTTCATTACTGCATCCCTCGCACCCTCACATTGACGAATTAATCCAGAAATTACGTCGATATGAAATACCATGTGTTCTATCACATCTACTTCTAAATCGAATAACGTTTCTTTGGAAACGACAGGATTTTCTTTTGGGATACGAGTATCTCCTTTCCGATGCACTATTCCCTCTTTACTGCATCCCACGCTCCCTCACCCTCACACTGACGAATTAACAAAGGAATTGCGTCGCTATGAAATACTATGGGTTCTTTGACTTCTCCTTCTAAATCGAGTAACGTTTCTATGGAAACGACTGGATTTTCATTTGGGATACGAGTATCTCCTTTCCGATGGACTATTCCTTCTTTACTGCATCCCTCGCTCCTTCACATTGACGAATTAACACAGAAATTGAGTCGTTATGAAATACTATGGGTTTTATGACATATCCTTCTAAATCGAATAACGTCTCAATGGAAAAGACAGGATTTACTTTTGGGATACGAGTATCACCTGTCCGATGCTCTATTCCATCTCTACTGCATCCCTCGCTCCCTCACATTGAAGAATTAACACAGAATTTGCGTCGGTACGATATACTATGCGTTCTATGACGTCTCCTTCTAAATCGAGTAACGTTTCTATGCAAACGACTGGATTTTCTTTCGGGATACGACTATCTCCATTCCGATGCACTATTCCTTCTTTACTGCATCCCTCAATTCCTCACATTAACGAATTAACACTAAAATTGCGTCGCTATGAAATTCTATAGGTGCTATGACATCTCCTTCTAAATGGAGTATCGTTGCAATGGAAACGGCAGGATCATCTTTTGGGATGCGAGTATCTTATTTCCGATGCATTATTCTTTCTTTACTGCATCTCTCGCTCCCTCACATTGATGAACTAACACAGAAATTGCGTCGCTATGAAGTAGTATGGGTTCTATGACATCTCCTTCTAAATCGAGTAACGATGTTGTGGAGACGAAAGGATTTTCTTTTGGGCTACGAGTATCTCCTATCCGATGACCGAATCCTTCTTTAGTGCTCTCCTGGCGCCCTCACATTGACGAATTTACACAGAAATTGCGTCGCTATAAAATACTATGTGTCCTATAACATCTCCTTCAAAATCGAGTAACGTTTCTGTGGAAACGACAGGATTTTCTTTTGGGATAGAGTATCTCCTTTCCGATGCACTATTCCTTCCTTACTGCATCCCTCGCTCCCTCACATTGACGAATTAACAGAGATATTGCGTCGCTATGAAATACACCGTGTTCTATGACATCTCCTTCTAAATCGAGTAACATTTTTATGGAAACGACTGGCTTTTCTTTTGGGATACGAGTATCTCCTTTGCGATGCACTATTCCTTCTTTACTGCATCCCTCGTTCCCTCACATTGGCGAATCAAAACAGAAATTGCGTCGCTATGAAATACTTTGGGTTTTTTGACATCTCCTTCTAAATGGAGTAACGTTTCTATGGAGACAACAGGAATTTCTTTTGAGATACGAGTATCTCCTTTCCGATACACTATTATTTCTTTACAGCATCCCTCGCTCCCTCACATTGACGCATTAACACAGAAATTGCGTCGCTATGAAATACTATAGTTTCTATGACATCACCATCTAAATTGAGTAACGTTTCTACGGAAGGATTTTCTTTTCGGATACGAGAATCTCCTTTACGATGCACTATTCCTACTTTACTGCATTCCTCGCGTGCCCACATTGACGAATTAAGACAGAAATTGCGTCGCTATTAAGTAATATGGGTTCTATGAACTCTTCTTCGAAATCGAGTAACGTTTCTATGGAATCGACAGGATTCTCATTTGGGATACGACTAACTCCTTTCCGATGCACTATTCCTTCTTTACTGCATCCCTCGCTAGCTCACATTGGCGAATCAACACAGAAATTGCGTCGCTATGAAATACTATGGGTCCTATGACATCTCTTTCAAAATGGAGTAACGTTTCTATGGAAACGACAGGATTTTCTTTAGGTATACGATTATCTCCTTTCCGATACACTATTTCTTATTTAGTGCTTTACTCGCGCCCTCACATTGACGAATTAACGCAGAAATAGCGTCTCTATGAAATACTCTGTGTTCCATGGCTTCTCCTTCTAAAGCGGGTAACGTTTCTATGGAAACGAAAGGATTCTCTTTTGGGATACGACTATCTCCTTTCCGATGCACTATTCCTTAAGTACTGCATCCCTCGCTTCCTCACATTAACAAATTAACACTGAAAGTGCGTCGCTATGAAATACTGTGGGTTCTATGACTTCTCCTTCTAAATCGAGCAACGTTTCTATGGACACGACTGTATTTTGTTTTGGGATACGTGTATCTCCTTTCCGATGCTCTATTCCTTCTTTACTGCATCCCTCGCTCCCTCACATTGACGAATTAACTCAAATAGCGTCGCTCTGAAATACTATGTGTTATATGACATCCACTTCTAAATCGAGTAACGTTTCTATGGAAACGACGGGAATTTCTTTTGGGATACGAGTGTCTCCTTTCCGATGCACTATTCCTTCGTTACTGCATCCCTCGCTCCCTCACATTGACGAATAAACACAGAAATTGCGTCGGTATAAAATACTATGGGTTCTATGACATCTATTTCTAAATCGAGTAACGTTTCCATGGAAACGACAGTATTTTCTTTTGGGATTCGACTATCTCCTTTCCGATGCACAATTCCTTCTTTACTGCATCCCTCGCTCCATTACATTGACGTATTATCACAGAAATTGCGTCGCTTTGAAATACTATGGGTTCTATGACTTCTCCTTATAAATCGAGTAACATTTGTGTGGAGACGACAGGATTTTCTTTTGGGATACGACTATCTCTTTTCCGACGCACTGTTCCTTCTTTACTGCATTCCTCGCTCCCTCACACTGACGAATTAACACAGAAATCGCGTCGCTATGAAATACTATGTGTTCTAAGACTTCTCCTTCTAAATCGAGTAACGTTTCTATGGAAACGCCACGATTATATATTTTGTTACGACTATCTCCTTTCCGATGCACTATTCCTTCCTTACCGCATCCCTCGCTCCCTCACATTGACGAATTAACACAGAAACTGCGTCGCTATGAAATACTATGGGTTGTATGACTTCTCCTTCTATATTGAATAGCGTTTCTACGGAAACGAGAGGATTTTCTTTTGGGATACGTGTATCATTTCCGATGCACTATTCCTTCTTTACTGCATCCCTCGGTCCCTAACATTGACGAATTAACACAGAAATAGCGTAGCTATGAAATACTATGGGTTCTATGACATCTCCCACTAATTGGAGTTACGTTTCTATGGAAACGACAGGATTTTCTTTTGGGATACGACTATCTCCTTTCCGATGCACTACTCCTTCTTTACAGCATCCCTCACTCCATCACATTGACGTATTAACGGAGAAATTGCGTCGCTTTGAAATACTATGGGTTCTATGACTTCTCCTTCTAAATCGAGTAACATTTCTATGGAAAGGACAGGATTTTCTTTTGGGATACGACTATCTCCTTTCCGATGCACTATTCCTTCTTTACTGCATCCCTAGCTCCCTCACACTGACGAATTAACACAGAAATCGCGTCGCTATGAAATACTATGTGTTCTATGACTTCTGCTTCTAACTCGAGTAACGTTTCTGTGGAAACGACAGTATTTTCTTTTGGGATACGACTATCTCCTTTCCGATGCACTATTCCTTCTTTACTGTATCCCTCCCCCCTCACATTGACGAATTAACACAGAAATTGCAACGCTATGACATTCTATGGATTCTATGACATCTCCTTCTAAATCGAGGAACGTTTCTATGGAAACGACATGATTTTCTTTTGGGATACGATTATCTCCTTTCCGATACACTATTTCTTATTTAGTGCTTTACTCGCGCCCTCACATTGACGAATTAACGCAGAAATAGCGTCTCTATGAAATACTCTGTGTTCCATGGCTTCTCCTTCTAAAGCGGGTAACGTTTCTATGGAAACGAAAGGATTCTCTTTTGGGATACGACTATCTCCTTTCCGATGCACTATTCCTTAAGTACTGCATCCCTCGCTTCCTCACATTAACAAATTAACACTGAAAGTGCGTCGCTATGAAATACTGTGGGTTCTATGACTTCTCCTTCTAAATCGAGCAACGTTTCTATGGACACGACTGTATTTTGTTTTGGGATACGTGTATCTCCTTTCCGATGCTCTATTCCTTCTTTATTGCATCCCTCGCTCCCTCACATTGACGAATTAACACAAATAGCGTCGCTCTGAAATACTATGTGTTATATGACATCCACTTCTAAATCGAGTAACGTTTCTATGGAAACGACGGGAATTTCTTTTGGGATACGAGTGTCTCCTTTCCGATGCACTATTCCTTCGTTACTGCATCCCTCGCTCCCTCACATTGACGAATAAACACAGAAATTGCGTCGGTATAAAATACTATGGGTTCTATGACATCTATTTCTAAATCGAGTAACGTTTCCATGGAAACGACAGTATTTTCTTTTGGGATCCGACTATCTCCTTTCCGATGCACAATTCCTTCTTTACTGCATCCCTCGCTCCATTACATTGACGTATTATCACAGAAATTGCGTCGCTTTGAAATACTATGGGTTCTATGACTTCTCCTTATAAATCGAGTAACATTTGTGTGGAGACGACAGGATTTTCTTTTGGGATACGACTATCTCTTTTCCGACGCACTGTTCCTTCTTTACTGCATTCCTCGCTCCCTCACACTGACGAATTAACACAGAAATCGCGTCGCTATGAAATACTATGTGTTCTAAGACTTCTCCTTCTAAATCGAGTAACGTTTCTATGGAAACGCCACGATTATATATTTTGTTACGACTATCTCCTTTCCGATGCTCTATTCCTTCTTTACTGCATCCCTCGTTCTCTCACATTGACGATGTAACACAGAAATTGCGTCGCTACGAAGTACTATGGGTTCTATGACATCTCCTTCGATATCGAGTAACGTTTCTATGCAATCGAAAGGACTTTCTTTTGGGATACGACTACCTCCTTTCCGATTGAGCATTCCTTATTTACTGCATAACTTAATATCTCAAATTGACGAATCAACACAGAAATTGAGGGGCGGTGAAATACTATCGGTTCTATGAGTCCTCCTTCTAAATCGAGTAACGTTTCTATGGAAACGCCAGGAATTTCTTTTGGGTTACAACTATCTCCATTCCGATGCACTATTCCTTCTTTACTGCATCCCTCGCTCCCTCACATTGACGAATTAACACAGAAATCGCGTCGGTATGAAATACAATGGGTTCTATGACATCTATTTCTAAATCGAGTAACGTTTCCAAGGAAACGACAGTATTTTCTTTTGGGTTTCGAATATCTCTTTCCGATGCACGTTTCCTCCTTTACTGCATCCCTCGCTCCCTCTCATTGACGAATTAACACAGAAACATCGTCGCTATGAAATACTAGGAGTTCTATGA
Source organism: Schistocerca serialis cubense (assembly GCF_023864345.2). Taxonomy (NCBI): domain Eukaryota; kingdom Metazoa; phylum Arthropoda; class Insecta; order Orthoptera; family Acrididae; genus Schistocerca; species Schistocerca serialis. The sequence goes on along the minus strand of NC_064638.1, from coordinate 61,526,371 downwards.
CTTCTCCATCTATATCATATGACGTTTCTATGGAAACGAGAGGATTTTCTTTTGGGATACTTGTATCTTTTTCCGATGCACTATTCCTTCTTTACTGCATCCCCCGGTCCCTCACATTGATGAATTAACACAGAAATTGCGTAGCTATGACATACTATGGGTTCTATGACATCTCCTTCTAATTGGAGTTACGTTTCTATATAAACGACAGGATTTTCTTTTGGGATACGACTATCTCCTTTCCGATGCACAATTCCTTCTTTACTGCATCCCTCGCTCCATCACATTGACGTATTATCACAGAAATTGCGTCGCTTTGAAATACTATGGGTTCTATGACTTCTCCATATAAATCGAGAAACGTTTCTGTGGAAACGACAGTATTTTATTTTGGGATACGACTATCTCCTTTCCGATGGACCATTCCTTCTTTACTGCATCCCTTAATATCTCAAATTGACGAATCAACACAGAAATTGCGGGGCGCTCAAATACTATGGGTTCTATGACTCCTCCCTCTATATCGAGTAACGTTTCTATGGAAACGACAGTATATTCTTTTATGGTGCGAGTATTTCCTTTCAGATGCAGTATTTCTTCTTTACTGCATCCCTTAATACTTCAAATTGCCGAATTAACACAGAGATTGCGGGCATATGAAATACAACAGGTTCTATGACATCCCCTTCGAAATCGAGTAACGTTTCTATGGAAACGACGGGATTTTCATTTGGTATACGAGTATCTCCTTTCCGATGCACTATTCCACCTTTACTGTATCCCTCGCTCCCTCACATTGACGAATCAACACAGAGATCGCGTCGGTATGAAATACTATAGGTTCTATGACCTCTCCTTCTAAATCGAGTAACGTTTCTATGGAAACGACAGGATTTTTATTTTTGGGATACGACAACCTCCTTTCCGATGCACTATTTCTTCTTTACTACATCCCTCTCTCCCTCACATTGACGACTTAACACAGAAATCGCGTCGGTATGAAATATTATGGGTTCAATGACATGGCCGTCTAAATCGTGTAACGTTTCTATGGAAACGGCAGTAAAATCATTTGGGATACACGTATCTCCTTTCCGATGCACTATTCCTTCTTTACTGCTTCCCCCACTCCCTCACAATGACGACTTAACTCAGAAATTGCGGGGCTATGAAATACTATGGGATCTATGACTTCTAGTCCTATATCGAATAACGCTTCTATGGAAACGACAGGATTTTCTATTGTGATACGAGTATCTCCTTCAGAAGCACTATTCCCTTCTTTACTTCATCCGTCGCTCCCCCACATTGACGAACTAACACAGTAATTGCGTAGCCATGAAATACAATGGGTTCTATGACATCTTCATGTAAATCGAATAACGTTTCTATGGAAACAACAGGATTTTCTTTTGGGATACGACTGTCTCCTTTCCGATGCACTATTCCTTCTTTACTGTATCCCACGCTCCATCGCATTGACGAATGAACACAGAAATTGCGTCGCTTTGAAATACTATGGGTTGTATGACTTCTCCTTCTAAATCGGGTAACGTTTCTATGGAAACTCCAGGAATTTCTTTTGGGATACGACTATCTCTTTCCGATGCACTATTCCTTCTTTACTGCATCTCCCGCTCCCTCACATTGACGAATTAACACAGAAATCGCGTCGTTATGAAATACTATGGGTTGTATGACCTCTCCTTCGAAATCGAGTAACGTTTCTATGGTAACGAAAGGATTTTTTTTTGGGATATGACTATCTCCTTTCCGATGCCGTATTCCATCGTTACTGCATCCCTTAATACCTCTAATTGACGAATTAACACAGAAATTGCGGAGCAATGAAATACTATGGGTTCTATGACTTCACCTTTTAAATCGAGTTACGTTTCTATGGAAACGGCAGTATATTCTTTTAGGGTGCGAGTATTTCCTTTTCGATGCACCATTCCTTCTTTACTGCATCCCCCGCTCCCTCACATTGACGAATTAACACAGAAATCGCGTCGGTATGAAATACTATGGGTTCAATGACATGCCCTTCTAAATCGTGTAACGTTTCTATGTGAACGGCAGTAAATTCTGTTGGGAAAGGAGTATCTCCTTTCCGATGCACTATTTCTTCATTACTGCTTCCCCCACTCCCTCACATTGACGGCTTAACTTAGAAATTGCGGGGCTATGAAATACTATGGGTTCTATGACTTTTCCTCCCATATCGATTAACGCTCCATGGACACGACAGGATTTTCTATTGTGATACGAGTATCTCCTTCAGATGCACTATTCCTTCTTTACTGCATCCCTCACTCCACTACATTGACGAACTAACACAGTAATTGCGTAGCCATGAAATACAATGGGTTCAATGACATATCCTTCTAAATCGAGTATAGTTTATATGGAAACAACAGGATTTTCTTTTGGGATACGTCTATCTCCTTTCCGATGCACTATTCCTTCTTTACTGCATCCCTCGCTCCCTCACATTGACGAATCAACACAGAAATCGCGTCGTTATGAAATACTATAGGTTCTATGACATGTCCTTCTAAATCGAGTAATGTTTCTATGGAAACGACAGGGTTTTCTTTTGGGATACGTGTACCTCCTTCCGATGCACTATTTCTTCTTTACTGCATCCGTCGCTCCGTCACATTGACGAATTAACGCAGAAATTGCGTGGCTATGAAATACAATGGGTTGTATGACATCTCCTTCTAAAACTAGTGACGTTTCAATGGAAACGACATGATTTTCATTTGGGATACGAATATCTCCTTTGCGATGCACAATTCCTTCTTAACTGCAGCCCTACCTCCCTCACAATGACGAATCAACAGAGAAATTGCGTCCCTATGAAATAGTATGGGTTCTATGACATCTCCTTCTAAAGCGAGTAACGATCCTATGGAAACGCCAGGATTTTCTTTTGGGTTACGACTATCTCCTTTCCGATGCACTATTCCTTCTTTACTGCATCTCTCGCTCCCTCACATTGACGAATAAACAGAGAAATTGCGTCGCTATGAAATACTATTAGTTCTATGACTTCTCCTTCTAAATCGAGTAACGTTTCTATGGAATCGGCAGGGTTTTCATTTGGGATACGAGTATCTCCTTTCGGACGCTCTATTCCTTCTTTACTGCATCCCTCGCTCCCTCACATTGACGAATTAACACAGAAATTGCGTCGCTATGAAATTCTATGGGTTCTATGACATCACCTTCTAAATCGAGTAACGTTTCTATGGAAACGACAGGATTTTCTTTTGGGATACGACAATCTACTTTCTGATGCACTATTCCATCTCCACTGCATCCCTCGCTCCCTCACATTGACGAATTAACACAGAAACTGCGTTGCTATGAAATACTATGGGTTCTATGACATCTCCGTCTAAATCGAGTAACGTCTCTATGGGAACGACACGATTTTCATTTGCGAAACGACTATCTCCTTTCCGATGCTCTATTCCTTCTTTACTGCATCCCTCGCTCCCTCACATTGATGAATTAACACAGAAATTGCGGCGCTATGAAGTATTATAAGTTCTATGTTTTCTCCTTCGAAATCGAGTAACGTTTCTATGGAAACGAAAGGATTTTCTTTTGTGATACGACAATCAACTTTCCGATGCAGTATTCCTTCTTTACTGCATCCTTTAATACCTCAAATTGACGAACCAACACAGATATTGCTGGGCTATGAAATACTATGGGTTCTATGATTTCTACTTCGAAATCGAGTAACGTTTCTATGGAAACGACAGGGTTTTTATTTGGGATACGAGCATCTCCTTTTCGACGCTCTATTATTTCTTTACTGCATCCCTTGCTCCCTCACATTGACGAATTAACAAAGAAATTGCGTCGCTATGAAATTCTATGGGTTCTATGACATCACCTTCTATATCGAGTAACGTTTCTATGGAAACGACAGGAATTTCTTTTTGGGATACGACAATCTACTTTCTGATGCACTATTCCATCTCTACTGCATCCGTAGCTCCCTCTCATTGACGAATGAACACAGAAATTGCGTCGCTATGAAATACTGTGCTTTCCATGACTTCTCCTTCTAAATCGAGTAACGTTTCTATGGAAACGACAGGATTTTCATTTGGGATACGAGTATCTCCTTTCCGATGCACTATTCCTTATATATAGCGTCCCTCGCCCCCTCAAATTGACGAATTAACACAGAAATCGCGTTGCTATGAAATACTATGGGTTCTATGACATCTCCGTCTAAATCGAGTAACGTTTCTATGGGAACGACCGGATTTTCGTATGGGAAACGACTATCTCCTTTCCGATGCTCTATTCCTTCTGTATTGCATCCCTCGCTCCCTCACATTGATGAATTATCACAGAAATTGCGGCTCTACGAAATACTATGGGTTCTAAGATTTCTCCTTCGAAATCGAGAAACGTTTCTATGGAAACGAAAGGATTTTCTTTTGGGATACGACTATCTCCTTTCCGATGCTGTATCCCTTCTTTACTGCATCCCTTAATACCTCTAATTGACGAATTAACACAGAAATTGCGGAGCAATGAAATACTATGGGTTCTATGACTTCACCTTTTAAATCGAGTTACGTTTCTATGGAAACGGCAGTATATTCCTTTAGGGTACGAGTATCTCCTTTTCGATGCACCATTCCTTCCTTACTGCATCCCTCGCTCCCTCACATTGACGAATTAACACAGAAATCGCGTCGCTATGAAATACTATGTGTTCAATGACATCTCCTTCTAAATCGAGCAACGTTACTACGGAAACCACAGGATTTTCATTTGGGATACGACTATCTCCTTTCCGATGCTCCATTCCTTCTTTACTGCATCCCTCGCTCCCTGACACTGACGAATTAACACAGAAGTTGCGTCGCTATGAAATACTATGGGTTCTATGACTGCGCCTTCGACATCGAGTAACGTTTGTGTGGAAACGAAAGCATTTTCTTTTGGGATACTACTAGCTCCTTTCCGATGCAGTATTCCTTCTTTACTGCATCCCTTAATACCTCAAACTGACGAATTAACACAGAAATTGCGAGGCTATGAAATACAACGTGTTCTATGACATCTCCTTCTAAATCGAGTAACGTTTCTATGGAAACGACAGGGTTTTCATTTGGGATACGTGTATCTCCTTTCCGACGCTCTATTCCTTCTTTACTGCATCCCTCGCTCCCTCCCATTGACGAATTAACACAGAAATTGCGTCGCTATGAAATTCTATTTGTTCTATGACATCACCTTCTAAATCGAGTAACGTTTCTATGGAAACGACAGGATTTTCTTTTGGGATACGACAATCTACTTTCTGATGCACTATTCCATCTCTACTGCATTCCTCGCTCCCTCTCATTGACGAATAAACACAGAAATTTCGTCGCCATGAAATTCTATGGGTTCTATGTCATCTCCTTCTAAATCGAGTAACGTTTCTATGGAAACGACAGGATTTTCATTTGGGATACGGGCATCCCCTTTCCGATGCACTATTCCTTCTTTACTGCATCCCTCGCACCCTCACATTGACGAATTAATACAGAAATTGCGTCGCTATGTAATACTATGATTTCTATGACTTCTCCTACTAAATCGAGTAACGTTTCTATGGAAACGACAGGATTATATTTTGGGATACGACAATCTGCTTTCCGATGCACTATTCCGTCTTGGCTGCATCCCTCGGTCCCTCACATTGACGAATTAACACAGTTATCGCGTCGCTATGAGATGCTAAGGGTTCTATGACTTCTCCTTCTAAATCGAGTAACGTTTCTATGGAAACGGCAGGATTTTCTTTTCTGATACGACTATCTACTTTCCGATGCAGTATTCCTTCTTTACTGCATCCCTTATTACCTCAAATTGACGAATTAACACAGAAATTGAGAGGCTATGAAATGCAACGGGTTTTATGACATCTCCTTCTAAATCGAGTAAAGTTTCTATGGAAACGACAGGATTTTCTTTTGGGATACGACAATCTACTTTCTGATGCACTATTCCATCTCTACTGCATTCCTCGCTCCCTCTCATTGACGAATAAACACAGAAATTTCGTCGCCATGAAATTCTATGGGTTCTATGTCATCTCCTTCTAAATCGAGTAACGTTTCTATGGAAACGACAGGATTTTCATTTGGGATACGGGCATCCCCTTTCCGATGCACTATTCCTTCTTTACTGCATCCCTCGCACCCTCACATTGACGAATTAATACAGAAATTGCGTCGCTATGTAATACTATGATTTCTGTGACTTCTCCTACTAAATCGAGTAACGTTTCTATGGAAACGACAGGATTATATTTTGGGATACGACAATCTCCTTTCCGATGCACTATTCCGTCTTGGCTGCATCCCTCGCACCCTCACATTGACGAATTAATACAGAAATTGCGTCGCTATGAAATACTATTGGTTCTATGACATCTCCGTCTAAATCGAGTAACGTCTCTATGGGAACGACACGATTTTCATTTGCGAAACGACTATCTCCTTTCCGATGCTCTATTCCTTCTTTACTGCATCCCTCGCTTCCTCACATTGATGAATTAACACAGAAATTGCGGCGCTATGAAGTATTATAAGTTCTATGTTTTCTCCTTCGAAATCGTGTAACGTTTCTATGGAAACGAAACGATTTTCTTTTGCGATACGACAGTCTACTTTCCGATGCAGTATTCCTTCTTTACTGCATCCCTTAATACCTCAAATTGACGAACCAACACAGATATTGCTGGGCTATGATATACTATGGGTTCTATGACTTCACCTTCTAAATCGAGTAACGTTTCTACGGAAACGACAGTATATTCTTTTGGGGTGCGAGTATCTCCTTTTGATGCACTATTCCGTCTTTACTGCATCTCTCGCTAACTCACATTGACGAATTAACAGAGAAATTGCGTCGCTATGAAATACTATTGGTTCTATGATATCTCCGTCTAAATCGAGTAACGTTTCTATGGGAACGACAGGATTTTCGTATGGGAAACGACTATCTCCTTATCGATGCTCTATTCCTTCTGTATTGCATCCCTCGCTCCCTCACATTGATGAATTATCGCAGAAACTGCGGCGCTACGAAATACTATGGGTTCTATGATTTCTCCTTCGAAATCGAGTAACGTTTGTGTGGAAACGAAAGGATTTTCTTTTGGGAAACGAGTATCTCCTTTCCGATGCACTATTCCTTCTTCACTGCATACTTCGCTCCCACACATAGACGAATTATCACAGTTATTGCATCGCTATGAAATACTATGGGTTGTATGACTTCTCCTTCTAAATCGAGGAACGTTTCTAGGGAAACGACAAGATATTGTTTGGGATACGACTATCTCCTTTCCGGTGAACTATTCCTTGTTTACTGCATCCATAGCTCACTTACATTGACGAATAAACACAGAAATTTCGTCGCCATGAAATTCTATGGGTTCTATGTCATCTCCTTCTAAATCGAGTAACGTTTCTATGGAAACGACAGGATTATATTTTGGGATACGACAATCTCCTTTCCGATGCACTATTCCTTCTTGGCTGCATCCCTCGGTCCCTCACATTGACGAATTAACACAGTTATCGCGTCGCTATGAGATACTAAGGGTTCTATGACTTCTCCTTCTAAATCGAGTAACGTTTCTATGGAAACGGCAGGTATTTTTTTTCTGATACGACTATCTTCTTTCCGATGCAGTATTCCTTCTTTACTGCATCCCTTATTACCTCAAATTGACGAATTAACACAGAAATTGGGAGGCAATGAAATGCAACGGGTTTTATGACATCTCCTTCTAAATCGAGTAAAGTTTCTATGGAAACGACAGGATTTTCTTTTGGCATACGAGAATCTACTTTCTGATGCACTATTCCATCTCTACTGCATCCCTCGCTCCCTCTCATTGACGAATAAGCACAGAAATTGCGTCGCTATGAAATACTATGCTTCCAATGACTTCTCCTTCTAAATCGAGTAACGTTTCTATGGAAACGACAGGAATTTCTTTTGGGATACGACAATCTCCTTTCCGATGCTATATTCTTTCTTTACTGTATCCCTCGCTCCCTCACATTGACGAATTAACACAGAAATTTCGTCGCCATGAAATTCTATGGGTTCTATGTCATCTCCTTCTAAATCGAGTAACGTTTCTATGGAAACGACAGGATTTTCATTTGGGATACTGTATCCCCTTTCCGATGCCCTATTCCTTCTTTACTGCATCCCTCGCACCCTCACATTGACGAATTAATACAGAAATTGCGTCGCTATGTAATACTATGGGTTCTATGACATCTCCGTCTAAATCGAGTAACGTCTCTATGGGAACGACACGATTTTCATTTGCGAAACGACTATCTCCTTTCCGATGCTCTATTCCTTCTTTACTGCATCCCTCGCTCCCTCACATTGATGAATTAACACGGAAATTGCGGCGCTATGAAGTATTATAAGTTCTATGTTTTCTCCTTCGAAATCGAGTAACGTTTCTATGGAAACGAAAGGATTTTCTTTTGTGATACGACAATCTACTTTCCGATGCAGTATTCCTTCTTTACTGCATCCCTTAATACCTCAAATTGACGAACCAACACAGATATTGCTTTGCTATGAAATACTATGGGTTCTATGACTTCACCTTCTAAATCGAGTAACGTTTCTACGGAAACGACAGTATATTCTTTTGGGGTGCGAGTATCTCCTTTTCGATGCACTATTCCGTCTTTACTGCATCTCTCGCTAACTCACATTGACGAATTAACAGAGAAATTGCGTCGCTATGAAATACTATTGGTTCTATGATATCTCTGTCTAAATCGAGTAACGTTTCTATAGGAACGACAGGATTTTCGTATGGGAAACGACTATCTCCTTTCCGATGCTCTATTCCTTCTGTATTGCATCCCTCGCTGCCTCACATTGATGAATTATCGCAGAAACTGCGGCGCTACGAAATACTATGGGTTCTATGATTTCTCCTTCGAAATCGAATAACGTTTCAATTTAAACGACAGGGTTTTTATTTGGGATACGAGTATCTGCTTTCCGACGCTCTATTATTTCTTTACTGCATCCCTCGCACCCTCACATTGACGAATTAACAAAGAAACTGCGTCGCAATGAAATTCTATGGGTTCAATGACATCACCTTCTAAATCGAGTAACGTTTCTATGGAAACGACAGGATTTTCTTTTGGGATACGACAATCTACTTTCTGATGCACTATTCCATCTCTACTGCATCCCTAGCTCCCTTTCATTGACGAATGAACACAGAAATTGCGTCGCTATGTAATACTATGCTTTCTATGACTTCTCCTTCTAAATCGAGTAACGTTTCTATCGAAACGACAGGATTTTCATTTGGGATACGAGTATCTCCTTTCCGATGCACTAATCCTTAAATATAGCGTCCCTCGCCCCCTCAAATTGACGAATTAACACAGAAATCGCGTTGCTATGAAATACTATGGGTTCTATGACATCTCCGTCTAAATCGAGTAACGTTTCTATGGGAACGACCGGATTTTCGTATGGGAAACGACTATCTCCTTTCCGATGCTCTATTCCTTCTGTATTGCATCCCTCGCTCCCTCACATTGATGAATTATCACAGAAATTGCGGCGCTACGAAATACTATGGGTTCTATGATTTCTCCTTCGAAATCGAGTAACGTTTCTATGGAAACGAAAGGATTTTCTTTTGGAATACGACTATCTCCTTTCCGATGCAGTATTCCTTCTTTACTGCATTCCTTAATACCTCTAATTGACGAATTAACACAGAAATTGCGGAGCAATGAAATACTATGGATTCTATGACTTCACCTTTTAAATCGAGTGACGTTTCTATGGAAACGGCAGTATATTCTTTTAGGGTGCGAGTATCTCCTTTTCGATGCACCATTCCTTCTTTACTGCATCCCTCGCTCCCTCACATTGACGAATTAACACAGAAATCGCGTCGCTATGAAATACTATGTGTTCAATGACATCTCCTTCTAAATCGAGCAACGTTTCTACGGAAACCACAGGATTTTCATTTGGGATACGACTATCTCCTTTCCGATGACCCATTCCTTCTTTACTGCATCCCTCGCTCCCTCACACTGACGAATTAACACAGAAGTTGCGTCGCTATGAAATACTATGGGTTCTATGACTGCGCCTTCGAAATCGAGTAACGTTTCTATGGAAACGACAGGGTTTTCTTTTCTGATACGACTATCTACTTTCCGATGCAGTATTCCTTCTTTACTGCATCCCTTATTACCTCAAATTGACGAATTAACACAGAAATTGAGAGGCTATGAAATGCAACGGGTTTTATGACATCTCCTTCTAAATCGAGTAAAGTTTCTATAGAAACGACAGGATTTTCTTTTGGCATACGACAATCTACTTTCTGGTGCACTATTCCATCTCTACTGCATCCCTCGCTCCCTCTCATTGACGAATAAACACAGAAATTGCGTCGCTATGAAATACTATGCTTTCTATGACTTCTCCTTCTAAATCGAGTAACGTTTCTACGGAAACCACAGGATTTTCTTTTGGGATACGACTAGCTCCTTTCAGATGCAGTATTCCTTCTTTACTGCATCCCTTAATACCTCAAATTGACGAATTAACACAGAAATTGCGAGGCTATGAAATACAACGGGTTCTATGACTTCTCCTTCTAAATCGAGTAACGTTTCTATGGAAACGACAGGGTTTTCATTTGGGATACGTGTATCTCCTTTCCGACGCTCTATTCCTTCTTTACTGCATCCCTCGCTCCCTACCATTGACGAATTAACACAGAAATTGCGTCGCTATGAAATTCTATTTGTTCTATGACATCACCTTCTAAATCGAGTAACGTTTCTATGGAAACGACAGGATTTTCTTTTGGGATACGACAATCTACTTTCTGATGCACTATTCCATCTCTACAGCATCCCTCGCTCCCTCTCATTGACGAATTAACACAGAAATTGCGTCGCTATGAAATACTATGCTTTCTATGACTTCTCCTTCTAAATCGAGTAACGTTTCTATGGAAACGACAGGATTATATTTTGGGATACGACAATCTGCTTTCCGATGCACTATTCCTTCTTGGCTACATCCCTCGGTCCCTCACATTGACGAATTAACACAGTTATCGCGTCGCTATGAGATACTAAGGGTTCTATGACTTCTCCTTCTAAATCGAGTAACGTTTCTATGGAAACGGCAGGATTTTCTTTTCTGATACGACTATCTACTTTCCGATGCAGTATTCCTTCTTTACTGCATCCCTTATTACCTCAAATTGACGAATTAACACAGAAATTGAGAGGCTATGAAATGCAACGGGTTTTATGACATCTCCTTCTAAATCGAGTAAAGTTTCTATAGAAACGACAGGATTTTCTTTTGGCATACGACAATCTACTTTCTGATGCACTATTCCATCTCTACTGCATCCCTCGCTCCCTCTCATTGACGAATAAACACAGAAATTGCGTCTCTATGAAATACAATGGATCCTATGACATCTCCTTCTAAATCGAGTAACGTATACATGGAAACGACAGGATTTTCTCTTGGGATACGACTATCTCCTTTCCGATGCACTATTCCTTATTTATAGCATCCCTCGCTCCCTCGAATTGACGAATTAACAGAGAAATCGCGTCGCTATTAAATACTATGGGTTCTATGACTTCTCCATTTAAATCGAGTAACGTTTCTATGGGAACGACAGGATTTTCTTTTGGGAAACGACTATCTCCTTTCCGATGCTCTATTCCTTCTTTACTGCATCCCTCGCTCCCTCACAGCGATGAATTAACACAGAAATTGCGGCGCTATGAAATACTATGGGTTCTATGACATCTCCGTCTAAATCGACTAACGTTTCTATGGAAACAAAATGATTTTCTTTTGGGATAGGATTATCTCCTTTCCGATGCAGTATTCCTTCTTTACTGCTTCCCTTAATACCTCAAATTGACGAATTAACACAGAATTTGCGGGGTTATGAAATACAACGTAGTCTATGACATCTCCATCTAAATCGAGTAACTTTTCAATGGAAACGACAGTATATTCTTTTGGGGTGCGAGTATCTCCTTTTCGATGCACTATTCCTTCTTTACTGCATCTCTCGTCCCCTTACATTGACGAATAATATGAGAAATTGCGTCGCTATGAAATACTGTTGGTTCTATGACTTCACCTTTTAAATCGTGTGACGTTTCTATGGAAACGGCAGTATATTCTTTTAGGGTGCGAGTATCTCCTTTTCGATGCACCATTCCTTCTTTACTGCATCCCTCGCTCCCTCACATTGACGAATTAACACAGAAATCGCGTCGCTATGAAATACTATGTGTTCAATGACATCTCCTTCTAAATCGAGCAACGTTTCTACGGAAACCACACGATTTTCATTTGGGATACGACTATCTCCTTTCCGATGCTCCATTCCTTCTTTACTGCATCCCTCGCTCCCTCACACTGACGAATTAACACAGAAGTTGCGTCGCTATGAAATACTATGGGTTCTATGACTGCGCCTTCGAAATCGAGTAACGTATGTGTGAAAACGAAAGGATTTTCTTTAGGGATACGACTAGCTCCTTTCAGATGCAGTATTCCTTCTTTACTGCATCCCTTAATACCTCAAATTGACGAATTAACACAGAAATTGCGAGGCTATGAAATACAACGGGTTCTATGACTTCTCCTTCTAAATCGAGTAACGTTTCTATGGAAACGACAGGGTTTTCATTTGGGATACGTGTATCTCCTTCTTTACTGCATCCCTCGCTCCCTCCCATTGACGAATTAACACAGAAATTGCGTCGCTATGAAATTCTATTTGTTCTATGACATCACCTTCTAAATCGAGTAACGTTTCTATGGAAACGACAGGATTTTCTTTTGGGATACGACAATCTACTTTCTGATGCACTATTCCATCTCTACAGCATCCCTCGCTCCCTCTCATTGACGAATTAACACAGAAATTGCGTCGCTATGAAATACTATGCTTTCTATGACTTCTCCTTCTAAATCGAGTAACGTTTCTATGGAAACGACAGGATTATATTTTGGGATACGACAATCTCCTTTCCGATGCACTATTCCTTCTTGGCTGCATCCCTCGGTCCCTCACATTGACGAATTAACACAGTTATCGCGTCGCTATGAGATACTAAGGGTTCTATGACTTCTCCTTCTAAATCGAGTAACGTTTCTATGGAAACGGCAGGATTTTCTTTTCTGATACGACTATCTACTTTCCGATGCAGTATTCCTTCTTTACTGCATCCCTTATTACCTCAAATTGACGAATTAACACAGAAATTGAGAGGCTATGAAATGCAACGGGTTTTATGACATCTCCTTCTAAATCGAGTAAAGTTTCTATGAAAACGACAGGATTTTCTTTTGGCATACGACAATCTACTTTCTGATGCACTATTCCATCTCTACTGCATCCCTCGCTCCCTCTCATTGACGAATAAACACAGAAATTGCGTCGCCATGAAATACTATGCTTTCTATGACTTCTCCTTCTAAATCGAGTAACGTTGCTATGGAAACGACAGGAATTTCTTTTGGGATACGACAATCTCCTGTCCGATGCTCTATTCTTTCTTTACTGTATCCCTCGCTCCCCCACATTGACGAATTAACACAGAAATTTCGTCGCCATGAAATTCTATGGGTTCTATGTCATCTCCTTCTAAATAGAGTAACGTTTCTTTGGAATCGACAGGATTTTCATTTGGGATACGGGTATCCCCTTTCCGATGCACTATTCCTTCTTTACTGCATCCCTCGCACCCTCACATTGACGAATTAATACAGAAATTGCGTCGCTATAAAATACAATGAGTTCTATGGCTTCTCCTTCTAAATCGAGTAACGTTTCCATGGTAACGACAGGATTTTCTTTTGGGAAACGACTATCGCCTTTCCGATGCACTATTCCAACTTTACTGCATCACTCGCTCCCTCACATTGACGAATTGACACTGAAATTGCGTCGCTATGAAATACAATGGATCCTATGACATCTCCTTCTAAATCGAGTAACGTATCCATGGAAACGACAGGATTTTCTCTTGGGATACGACTATCTCCTTTCCGATGCACTATTCCTTATTTATAGCATCCCTCGCTCCCTCGAATTGACGAATTAACAGAGAAATCGCGTCGCTGCTAAATACTATGGGTTCTATCACTTCTCCATTTAAATCGAGTAACGTTTCTATGGGAACGACAGGATTTTCTTTTGGGAAACGACTATCTCCTTTCCGATGCTCAATTCCTTCTTTACTGCATCCCTTGCTCCCTCACATCGATGAATTAACACAGAAATTGCGGCGCTATGAAATACTATGGGTTCTAAGATTTCTCCTTCGAAATCGAGTAACATTTCAATGGAAACGAAAGGATTTTCATTTGGGATACGACTATCTCCTTTCCGATGCAGTATTCCTTCTTTACTGCTTCCCTTAATACCTCAAATTGACGAATTAACACAGAAATTGCGGGGCTATGAAAAACAACGTGTTCTATGACATCTCCTTCAAAATGGAGTAATGTTTCTATGGAAACAACAGGATTTTCTTTTGGGATACGACTACCTCCTTTCCGATGTACTATTCCTCAATTACTGCATAACGCGATCACCCACAGTGACGAATTGACACACAAATTGCGTCGCTATGAAGTACTATGGGTTTTCTGACAACTCCTTCTAAATCGAGTCATGTTTCTATGGAACGGACGGGATTTGCTTTTGGGATACGAGTATCTCTTTTCCGACGCTCTGTTCCTTCTTTACTGCATCCCTCGCTCCCTCACATTGACGAATTAACACAGAAATTGCGTCTCTTTGAAATACAATGGGCTCTATGACTTCTCCTCTCAAATCGAGTAACATTTCTATGGAAACGGCAGAATTATCTTTTGGGATACGAGTATCTCCTTTGCGATGCACTATTCCTTCCTTACTGCATCCCTCGCACCCTCACATTGACGAATTAATACAGAAATTGCGTCGCTATGAAATACTATGGGTTCTATGATATCTCCGTCTAAATCGAGTAACGTCTCTATGGGAACGACACGATTTTCTTTTCTGATACGACTATCTACTTTCCGATGCAGTATTCCTTCTTTACTGCATCCCTTATTACCTCAAATTGACGAATTAACACAGAAATTGAGAGGCTATGAAATGCAACGGGTTTTATGACATCTCCTTCTAAATCGAGTAAAGTTTCTATGAAAACGACAGGATTTTCTTTTGGCATACGACAATCTACTTTCTGATGCACTATTCCACCTCTACTGCATCCCTCGCTCCCTCTCATTGACGAATAAACACAGAAATTGCGTCGCTATGAAATACTATGCTTTCTATGAGTTCTCCTTCTAAATCGAGTAACGTTTCTATGGAAAGGACAAGATTTTCTTTTGGGATACGACTATCACCTTTCCGATGCACTATTCCTTCTTTACTACATCCATCGCTCCATCACATTGACGAATTAACACAGAAATTGCGTCGCATTGAAATGCAATGGGTTCTATGACTTCTCTTTCTATATAGAATAACGTTTCTATGGAAACGACAGTGTTTTCTTTTGGGATACAAGTATCTCCTTCCGATGCACTAATCCTTTACTGCATCCACCGGTCCCTCACATTGACGAATTAACACAGAAGTTGCGTTGCTATGAATTTCTATGGGTTCTATGACATCTCCTTCTAATTGGAGTGACGTTTCAAAGGAAACGACAGGATTTTCTTATGGGATACGACTATCTCCTTCCGATGCACTATTCCTTCTTTACTGCATCCGTCACTCCATCACATTGACGTATTAACACAGGAATTGCGTCGCTTGGAAATACTATAGGTTCTATGACTTCTCCTTCTAAATCGAGTAACGTTTCCATGGAAACGAAAGGACTTTCTTTTGGGATACGACTATCTCCTTTCCGATGAAGCATTCCTTCTTTACTGCATCCCTTAATATCTCAAAGTGACGAATCAACACAGAAATTGCGGGGCGCTGAAATGCTATGGGTTCTATGACATCTCCTTCTAAATCGAGTAACGTTTCTATGGATACGACAGTATATTACTTTGGGGTGCGAGTATCTCTTTTCCGATGCACTATTTCTTCTTTACTGCATCCCTCCCTCCATCACATTGTCGAATTAACACAGAAATTGCGTCGCTTTGAAATACTAAGGGTTCTATGAATTCTCCTTTTAAATCGAGTAACGTTTCTATGGAAACGAGAGGATTTTCTTTTGGGATACGACTATCTCCATTCCGATGCTCTATTCCGTATTTACTGCATCCCTCGCTTCCTCACATTGACGAATAAACACAGTTTGCGTCGCTATGAAATACTATGTGTTCGATGACATCTCCTTCTATATCGAATAACGTTTCTATGGAAACGAGAGGATTTTCTTTTGGGATACGTGTATCTTCTTCCGATGCACTATTCCTTCTTTACTGCATACCCCGGTCCCTCACATTGACGAATTAACACAGAAATTGCGTCGCTACGAAGTACTATGGGTTCTATGACATCTCCTTCGAAATCGAGTAACGTTTCTATGCAAACGAGAGGACGTTCTTTTGGGATACGACTATCTCCTTTCCGATGGAGCATTCCTTCTTTACTGCATCCCTTAATATCTCAAATTGACAAATCAACATAGAAATTGCGGGGCGCTGAAATACTATCGATTCTATGACTCATCCTTCTAAATCGCGTAACGTTTCTATGGAAACGACAGGATTTTCTTGTGATATACGACTATCTCCTTTCCGATGCTCTATTCCTTCTTTACTGCATCCCTCGCTCCCTCACATTGACGAATTAACACAGAAATTGAGTCGCTACGAAGTATTATGGGTTCTATAACATCTCCCTCGAAATCGAGTAACGTTTCTATGCAAACGAGAGGACTTTCTTTTGGGATACGACTATCTCCCTTCCAATGGAGCATTCCTTCTCTACTGCATCCCTTAATATCTCAAATTGACGAATCAACACAGAAATTGCGGGGCGCTGAAATACTATCGGTTCTATGACTCCTCCTTCTAAATCGAGTAACGTTTCTATGGAAACGACAGTATTTTCTTTTGGGATACGACTATC
Organism: Schistocerca serialis cubense; assembly: GCF_023864345.2. Taxonomy (NCBI): domain Eukaryota; kingdom Metazoa; phylum Arthropoda; class Insecta; order Orthoptera; family Acrididae; genus Schistocerca; species Schistocerca serialis. Next base: position 61,509,165 of record NC_064638.1, on the reverse strand, counting down.
TAATTTCCGATGCACTATTCCTTCTTTACTGCATCCCTCGCTTCCTCACATTGACTAATAAACATAGAAATTGCGTCGCTATGAAATACTATGGGTTCCATGACATCTCCTTCTAAATGGAGTAAAGTTTCTATGGAAACGACAGGATTTTCTTTTGGGATACGACTATCTCCTTTCCGATGCACTATTCTTTCTTTACTGCATCCCTCGCTCCATCACATTGACGTATTAACACAGAAATTGCGTCGCTTTGAAATACTATGGGTTCTATGACTTCTCCTTCCAAATCGAGTAACATTTCTATGGAAACGACAGGATTTTGTTTTGGGATACGACTATCTCCTTTCCGATGCACTATTCCTTCTTTACTGCATCCCTCGCTCCCTCGCACTGACTAATTAACACAGAAATTGCGTAGCTATGAAATACCATATGTTCTATGACTTCTGCTTCTAAATCGAGTAACGTTTCTGTGGAAACGACAGTATTTTCTTTTGGGATACGACTATCTCCTTTCCGATGCACTATTCCTTCTTTACTGCATCTCTCGCTCCCTCACATTGACGAATTAACACAGAAATTGCGTCGCTACGAAGTACTATGGGTTCTATGACTTCTCCTTCGAAATCGAGTAACTTTTCTATGCAGTCGAAAGGACTTTCTTTTGGGATACGATTATCTCCTTTCCGATGGAGCATTCCTTCTTTATTGCATCCCTTAATATCTCAAATTGACGAATCAACACAGAAATTGCGGGGCGCTGAAATACTATCGGTTCTATGACTCCTCCTTCTAAATCGAGTAACGTTTCTACGGAAACGACAGTGTATTCTTTTGGGGTGCGAGTATCTCCTTTCCGATGCACTATTCCTTCTTACTGCATCCCTCGCTCCTTCACATTAACGAAGTAACAGGGAAATAGCGTCGCTATGAAATACTATGGGTTCTATGACTTCTCCTTCTAAATCGAGTAACGTTTCAACGGAAACGGCAGGATTTTCGTTTGGGATACGACTATCTCCTTTCCGATGCAGTATTCCTTCTTTACTGCATCCCTTAATACTTCAAATTGACGAATTAACACAGAGACTGCGGGGCTATGGAATACAACGGGTTCTATGACATCTCCTTTTAAATCGAGTAACGTTTCCATGGAAACGACTGGATTATCATTTGGGAAAAGAGTATCTTCTTTCCGATGCACTATTCCCTCTTTACTGCATCCCTCGCTCCCTCACAATGACGAATCAACACAGATATCACGTCGGTATGAAATACTATGGGTTCTATGACGTGTTCTTCTAAATCGACTAACGTTTCTATGGAAACGACAGGATTTTCTTTTGGGAGACGTGTACCTCCTTCCGAAGCACTATTCCTACTTTACTGCATCCCTCGCTCCCTCACATTGACGAATTAACACAGAAATTGCGTGGCTTTGAAATACTATGGGTTCTATGACTTCTCCTTCTAAATCGAGTAACGTTTCTATGGAAACGACAGGATTTTTTTTTTGGGATACGACTATCTCCTTTCCGATGCACTATTCCTTCCTTACTGCATCCCTCGCTCCCACACACTGACGAATTAACACAGAAATCGCGTCGCTATGAAGTACTATGTGTTCTATGACATCTCCTTCTAAATCGAGTAACGTTTCTATGGAAGCGACAGTATTTTCTTTTGGGATACGACTATCTCCTTTCCGATGCACTATTCCTTCTGTACTGCATCCCTCGCTCCATGACATTGACGAATTAACACAGAAATTGCGTCGCTCTGAAATACTATGGGTTCTATGACTTCTCCTTCTAAATCGAGTAACTTCTCTATGGAAACGACAGGATTTTTAAATTTGGGATACGACAACCTCCTTTCCGATGCACTATTTCCTCTTTACTGCATCCCTCGCACCCTCGCATTGACGAATTAACACAGAAATTACGACGCTATGAAATATAACTTGTTCTATGACATCCCCTTCCAAATCGAGTAACGATTCTATGGAAGCGACAGTATTTTCTTTTGGGATCCGACTATCTCCTTTCCGATGCAGTATTCCTTCTTTACTGCATCCCTTAATACTTCAAATTGACGAATGAACACAGAGATTGCACGGCTATGAAATACAACGGGTTCTATGACATCTCCTTTTAATTCGAGTAACGTTTCTATGGAAACGACTGCATTTTCATTTGGGATACGTGTATCTCCTTTCCGATGCACTATTCCTTCTTTACTGCATCCCTCGCTCCCTCACATTAACGGATCAACACAGAAACCGCGTCTGTATGAAATACTATGGGTTCTATGACGTGTCCTTCTAAATCGGGTAACGTTTCTATGGAAACGACAGGATTTTTTTTTTTTCATACGACTATCTCCTTTCCGATGCACTATTCCTTCTTTACTGCATCCCTCGCTCCATCACATTGACGAATTAACACAGAAATTGCGTCGCTTTGAAATACTATGGGTTCAATGACTTCTCCTTTTAAATCGAGTAACGTTTCTATGGAAACGACAGGATTTTCTTTTGGGTTACGACTATCTCCTTTCCGATGCACTATTCCTTCTTTACTGCATCCCTCGCTCCCTCACATTGACGGATCAACACAGAAACCGCATCTGTATGAAATACTATGGGTTCTATGACGTGTCCTTCTAAATCGGGTAACGTTTCTATGGAAACGACAGGATTTTATTTTGGGATACGACTATCTCCTTTCCGATGCACTATTCCTTCTTTACTGCATCCCTCGCTCCATCACATTGACGAATTAACACAGAAATTGCGTCGCTTTGAAATACTAAGGGTTCTATGATTTCTCTTTTTAAATCGAGTAACGTTTCTATGGAAACGAGAGGATTTTATTTTTTGATACGACTATCTCCATTCCGATGCACTATTCCTTCTTAACTGCATCGCTCGCTCCATCAAATTGGCGAATTAACACAGAAAATGCGTCGCTTTGAAATACTATTGGTTCTATGACTTCTTCTTCTAAACCGAGTAACGTTTCCATGGAAGCGACAGTATTTTCTTTTGTGATTCGAGTGTCTCCTTTCCGATGCACTATTCCATCTTTACTGCATCCCTCGCTCCCTCACATTGACGAATTAACACAGAAACTGCATCGCTATAAAATACTAAGCTCTGTATGACCTCTCCATCTAAATCGAGTAACGTTTCTATGGAAACGACAGGATTTTCTTTTGGGATACGACTATCTCCATTCCGATGCTCTATTCCTTCTTTACTGCATCCCTCGCTTCCTCACATTGACTAATAAACACAGAAATTGCGTCGCTATGAAATACTATGGTTTCCATGACATCTCCTTCTAAATGGAGTAAAGTTTCTATGGAAACGACAGGATTTTCTTTTGGGATACGACTATCTCCTTTCCGATGCACTATTCTTTCTTTACTGCATCCCTCGCTCCATCACATTGACGTATTATCACAGAAATTGCGTCGCTTTGAAATACTATGGGTTCTATGACTTCTCCTTCCATATCGAGTAACATTTCTATGGAAACGACTGGATTTTGTTTTGGGATACGACTATCTCCTTTCCGATGCACTATTCCTTCTTTACTGCATCCCTCGCTCCCTCGCACTGACGAATTAACACAGAAATTGCGTCGCTACGAAGTACTATGGGTTCTATGACTTCTCCTTCGAAATCGAGTAACTTTTCTATGCAGACGAAAGGACTTTCTTTTGGGATACGACTATCTCCTTTCCGATGGAGCATTCCTTCTTTACTGCATCCCTTAATATCTCAAATTGACGAATCAACACAGAAATTGCGGGGCGCTGAAATACTATCGGTTCTATGACTCCTCCTTCTAAATCGAGTAACGTTCCTACGGAAACGACAGTGTATTCTTTTGTGGTGCGAGTATCTCCTTTCCGATGCACTATTCCTTCTTACTGCATGCCTCGCTCCCTCACATTAACGAATTATAAATCGAGTAACGTTTCTATGAAAACGACTGGATTTTCCTTTGGGATAAGAGTATCTCCTTTCCGATGCACTATTCCCTCTTTACTGCATCCCTCGCTCCCTCACATTGACGAATCAACACAGATATCGCGTCGGTATGAAATACTATGGGTTCTATGACGTGTTCTTCTAAATCGACTAACGTTTCTATGGAAACGACAGGATTTTCTTTTGGGAGACGTGTACCTCCTTCCGATGCAGTATTCCTACTTTACTGCATCCCTCGCTCCCTCACATTGACGAATTAACACAGAAATTGCGTGGCTTTGAAATACTATGGGTTCTATGACTTCTCATTCTAAATCGAGTAACGTTTCTATGGAAACGACAGGATTTTCTTTTGGGATACGACTATCTCCTTCCCGATGCACTTTTCCTCCTTTACTGCTTCCCTCGCTCCCTCTCATTGACGAATTAACACAGAAATAGCGTCGCTATGAAATACTAGGGGTTCAATGACTTCTCCATCTATATCGAAAAACGTTTCTATGGAAACGAGAGAAATTTCTTTTGTGATACGTGTATCTTTTTCCGATGCACTATTCGTTCTTTACTGCATCCCTCGCTCCATCACATTGACGTATTAACACAGAAATTGCGTGGCTTTGAAATACTATGGGTTCTATGACTTCTCCTTCTAAATCGAGTAACATTTCTGTGGAAACGACAGGATTTTCTTTTGGGATACGACTATCTCCTTTCCGATGCTCTATTCCCTCTTTACTGCATCCCTCGCTCCCTCACATTGACGAATTAACACAGAAATTGCGTCGGTACGAAGTACTATGGGTTCTATGACATCTCCTTCGAAATCGAGTAACGTTTCTATGTAAACGAGAGGACTTTCTTTTGGGATACGACTATCTCCTTTCCGATGGACCATTCCTTCTTTACTGCATCCCTCAATATCTCAAATTGACGAATCAACACAGAAATTGCGGAGCGCTGAAATACTATCGGTTCTATGACTCCTCCTTCTAAATCGAGTAACGTTTCTACGGAAACGACAGTGTATTAAGGCACATTTGCATGCCGAGCGTGAGTTTCCTCGGAAACGCGAGATATTAATTAAATAAAGCCTATGGCACACAACTGCAGCGCTGTGTCGCTGATAAAACAAAAGCTCAATTACGTTACTCGTACGTTTGATTAAGAAATGGGAGCACTGGTTGGAGTGGTGCGAGAAGCACGTATTTTAGTTTATTGTCTGGCACACCGCCATATTTCATGTTATAGAAAATTACTGCGAGTTGCAACCATACTAGGCACTCGATTCTGAAAAGAATTTATATTTGTAAAAGTAAGTAGGATTATGAACTGTAGGCTTATTCATTGAATATATCTGATTTAACTAACTGTGTAATTTTTTGTTTAGTAGACAATCACCTCTGTACGACGTTTTGGCATGGCTGGCAAATTATTGTAATATTGAGATTTAGATTATGAGTCCGCACCTACCGCAGCAGTCTTTGGAAACGATTTAATTACGAAGTCTGATTATTTCAGTTTTATTTCACGGTCAACTACGAGTAACATTGCCTTTACGAAAAAGCCATTGTCAAGCGTCTGATACCGAATAATTAAAACCTGACGACTCATAGGAGAGACAATCATACAGATAAAATAATTAATATTTTATTTTATTTAATTTATTTTATTAATTTTATATTGGCGACTGCGTGTCGGACTTGTTATTTTGTCATTTGTTACATTGTTCTCTTTGTTTCATGTGAAAAATCAACTTTCTGGACCTGGACTTGACTATATGAGAAATAACAAAAATCAGAAGATATTTGCCAATTATAAAATTTTGCGGGAAGACTCAAAGAAGCTTCCAGCAAAATAAGGTAAGACGCAGCATCTTTGCATTAGCAAGCTTGACCAGACGTATAATTCAGTGTATTAGCTTTTCAGTAAAATTCTGTAGTGTTTCTTTTCCGCATAACAGTTTCAGTGATAAATTCCATTCTCAGTATTTTTCCTTAAACAATAACGTATGCAACAATACAAATACACGAGTGTACAATATGGCCGACTTATGTACGATATCATGTAACATGGCCAGCAGCCATTACCAATAATCTCATCTTCAGTTTATATTTTTAAATTAACAGACAGCCATTGTTGCTACGACCGATTCATGCTCAACTGCATTTTATTTTAAAATCAGTGTCAAATATTTTCTTGAAACATATATCACGTGTGGCATGGTAATAACTAGAAAACAATACGCAAAAATGGAACAGCAAAGACGTACTATTCAGACGCAATCCGACTCGGACGAGAGACAAATGTTAGAAAATGACTTTACGACAGCAACCGGTAGTGACGATTCATCAAACATTGACGCAAGTGTTGACGAAAATTTTGACAATAGGCCCTCCACCACAAAAATTTCAAAGTCTCAATCAGAGCCCATGTTAATGCATGACGTCACGTCTAATGACGCGGCGGGGGCAGAGACCTTGCAAACGGTAAACATTGCCGACATGTTACAAATGCTAATGAAACAAAACGCCGAAAACATGGAAACCTTACAGACGCAAAATGAACAGTTAAAGACACAAAATGACGAAATCAAATCTGATCTCATAGCACTCAAGACAGGTAATGACACTTTATGTAAGCATGTGGAACTTATAGACGCCACACTGACCAAACAGATGACTGAACTCAGTGCTAAATTTTCCCAGCTTAATACAAGACAAGAAAAGACTACAACTGACGTAGCACTTTTACAGACACAAGTAAAAAACCTTAATGTCACGTGTGAAGTTCTTACTGAACAAATTCAAACATATCCTTCAGTACATGACAACCTTGAAAAACGAATTACTGACGTACAGAATAAATTTGACAATGTTGAACAACACCTGACTGACATCTTACAATCTGATGCCACAGTTCATTTTCAAAATATTAATAAAGAATTTCATGATTGGGTAGTGAACAAAGACAAACATTTTGATAGATGCTTACGTGAAAATTTACCAACAATTGTGCACGACTCCATAGCGCAATACATTACTAATAACAAACAGCTGATCAGTGACGCAGTACAATCCGTCACTGCACCCATGAGACAATTCACCGATCAACCACAGTCTGAATGTAACGAAAATATCAGTCAAAATGCACAGTTCAGGAACCAATATACATTCGAGTATGACACACACATACCGCACACGACAAATACACAAGAACAAAACACACCACGACTACAACACATACCACGATGTGGAAACACAAACACAAGCTATTATCATGGTAAACCACAGCAACATTATCGTAATTACTCGCCAGCTGGACATAGCAGTAATTACAGTGGGACAAATCCATATCATAATGCAAAGGAAGACGAAAGCTTAATGAAACACAGGCAATTTCAGATTTTTATCCCAGAAAAACGAACCATTCATCCGGTGATTTTTCTCAAATCTTTTAGTAACGCATTTCCACGCACTTGGAGTGACCGGAAAAAGATTTCATATATTGTCGGTTACATCCAAGGCGATGCAGCTGTCAGGGCATACAGTCAAGCTGACGTATGTACCACGTACAGTGAGTTTGAGCGTGCTTTTCTGAACAAATTCTGGTCGCAATCCGTTCAGGAGCGACTCAGAAGACAAATTTTAGAACCTGAAATTTTTAACAGTAAAAAAAGGTAACTTACGCAGATATTTTGAAAAATACTTGAACATGGGACACTTTTTAGACGAACCAGTCGCAACGCGAAATATACTCCGTGCGTTGAAGGCCAAATTGCCTTTCAACATTAAAGAAAAACTCCTACATATCCCGGATGACGATTCAGATTATTTTTTAACAGCTTTAGATTCGGTTGACATGTTACTTGAAGATCAGCGCTTCGCGCGGCAAAACAGCAGCCACAATGTTTACACTAGTGGTATGCAAAACATGCAGGCTTGCCAACACAATTCTGGCGCGCCCACAGTTGGATACGCGGTACAACAAAAACAGCAAACTCACATGCCGTCTCAGTACGGAAATCAAAATCAACACGCGTATTCCAATACAAACAATAGTTACAACAGTAATAACATTTCATGCGGCAATCCATACAAAAGGCACCGCCGTAATAACTACAACGGTAACAACGGATACAAAGGTAATAACAAAAACACAAACAGAAATAGAAATAATAATAACTACGAGCCAAGACAGCATCAAGGTTGGACTCGTAACGATCAGTACTTTCATTCAAACTCTGCTTTACCACAGCAGCCACCAGATCAAAATTGGAGCATACCTTGCGACCGACAGGTAAGTTATAATGCGCAACAACCGCAAAAGTTTGGAGATCATAATAGGCAATATCCGAATGTGAATATAATAGAAATGACACCTGATGCACAACTTCAATCTGTGTCAGTACCTAGTACAAATGCTAATCCAACAAACTAGAAACAGTCACTACTTTGCCCCAGGTCGTGGCTGAAGAATCCTTGGGGGGCGGCTTCAATGTTAATCAGTTATTTGACACCACACTTGAACAACAGAATAATGATATGCCGAGTAATTCTAAACAAAAACTACCTGTTTTATTTATAAGATCCAACCACAATAACAATATATCAGATGAACTTTTACAAGACAGTACACAATGTCGTTTAAACACAAATGAAATTGTTTTAGCATCCACTACCGGTGTAGTAGGTGGGATTCCAACTACTATTATCCTAGATACAGGTGCAGCTGTGAGCGTTTTATCTTTTAATTTTTATAAAAAGATGTGTGAATTCGAACCTGTGCCTGAGTTTCCTGCCCAAAACTGTAAAATAACTACTGCACTAGGTAATAAGTCATGTAGGGTTACGAATCAAGTTTTTGTAAACGTTAAAATAGGTAATGGAACCGTACAATGGCCATTCCTGGTTGTACAAAACCTTGTGACCAATTGTATATTAGGAATAGATATTATGAGCGAGAAGGACTGCATTATAGACTTCTCCAAAGGTAAATGTATTTTAAATGATAAAAGCAGGGTAATTATTATTGATTTGGACAGGAGAACTCTAAAGCATGACAAACACTGTACAGGGTACAAGGTTCAGTTAGTACTTGACAAAGACATTCAAGACATGCAAACACACTCATCTGACGCAGAGCTAATGGACTTGAAAACATTGCTTGATCATAAGATAAGTGAAGCTACAGCTCTCAGTGTATATGAACGTATAAAACTACAGGAAGTGTTATCCAAATATTTACAAGTTTTTACCAGACGATTAGGTGTTATCAACACGTATGTGTACAAGATTGAAGTTAAGCCTCACAAGATCTTCTACCATAAGACATATAACGTACCGTTATCTCAACGACCTGCTGTGTGGCAAGAATTAAAACAAATGTTAGACTGGAAGGTCATTGAACCATCCACCTCACCTTACTGTAGTCCTCTACTTGTTGTCAAAAAATCAAACGGAAGCATTAGGTTAGTGTTAGACGCACGAGCTATTAATGAAATAATTTTACCGGTTCACACAAAACCTGAAAATTTAGAAGAGCAATTACAGAAATTTCTAAATGCAAAATATTTTTCCACAATAGATCTCGCTAATTCGTTTTGGCAGGTGGGTATCACTCCTGATTCTCGGAAATATACTGCATTTATGTTCGGGGGGCGAACCTATCAGTTTTGTGTTCTACCCTTCGGACTGAATGTCAGCTCTGGGGTATTCATTACAGCCCTGGATACCGTGCTTGGCGACGATTTAGTTGAGACAGTCACACACTATGTAGATGATATAGTGATAGCTACACAATCCTGGAATGAACACGTTGACACACTTCAAAGAATTTTAGATAAATTTGCACAAGCTGGAGTCACAGCCAATCTTAGAAAATCAAAGTTTGGTTGCAGTGAGATAAAGTATTTAGGACATATCATTAATTCACAGGGCATACGTCCGGATCCCAGTAAATTAGATGCTATCAGAAACTTTCCTAGCCCTCGAACTAAAAAGCAGTTAAAATCATTCCTTGGGCTATGTTCATTTTTTAGACGTTTTTTGTCACAACCACTTTTGAACAGTAAACATCTGCTAAATCTACTCAGAAAGAATCAAGTTTGGATCTGGTCGGAACAGTGCCAGAATGACTTTAATACAATTAAACATGCTTTAGTGAATGCTAACATATTGAGCCATCCAGATTTCAATTTAGATTTTTGTATGACTTGTGACGCTTCACGTACTGGCTTGGGCTGTTGCTTATTTCAAGATGTAAAGAATAAAGAGGATGAACAGATAAGAATTATTGGGTTTGCGAGTCGCACTCTAACTGAATGTGAGCGTACATACTCCACTACTGAGTTAGAAACACTTTCCATAGTATGGGCATTCAAGAAATTCAATTATTATTTATTTGGAAAACATACAGTAATTTACACCGATCACCAGGCCCTGACATTTTTGTTAACTTGTAAACTTGTACATCCTAGACTATCACGATGGGCAGTTACACTTCAGAACTACTCTTTGGAAATTAAGTACATAAGAGGTAAGGACAACACCATTGCAGACACTTTGTCTAGACTTCCACAAGGTATGAACGATACCAACAGTGACTTAGAAAATATAAATGACTACAGGATTCTCTTAATGCAAGACAAGCAGTATCACCAATATTATATTGATATGTGCAGAAACATGGCTGAATTACAAAAATCTGATCCTCACTGGTATAAAATAATAACATTACTGGTAGAAAAACACAATCATCCTATGACTAAGTATTACAAGTTACACAATGATGTGCTATTTTACCGCCGACATCCAAATGCTACTAACTGGTGTGTATGCATTCCCAAAGAGTCTGAACGTAATTTAATTTGGCACACACACTTAGTGTGGGGTCATTATGGGACAAAAAAGTGTTTAGCGAAGCTCAGTACATACTGTTATTTTAGCAATATGAGAAGAAAAATTTACAGGGAACTGAAAACATGTGTCATATGTCAAAAATCAAAACCTCAGAATTTATCCACAAAAACAGATTTACATTCTATTTTACCTAGTAAACCCCTGGAAATTCTGTGTACTGACATCAGTGGACAGCATCCAGCAAGCTCTGGAGGCATCAAATATATCTTAGCTTTTTACGATATATTTTCTAAACATGTTAAACTTTATGCTTTAAAATCCGCCACTGCAAGTGCTATAATACGAAGATTCTCAAGTGATTACCTGACGCACGTGGGAAAACCTAAAGCAATTCTATCAGATAATGCAGCATACTACTCTGGGTACAAATGGAGAAATTTCTTGAAGGACAATAACATTAAAAGTATATTTATTTCGAGGTTTAGTCCACAATGTAACGCGACTGAGAGACTTTTCCGAGAATTAAATCGTTTCATGAGGACCTATATTTCATCAAAACATACTAATTGGGTGTCCTACATAAGTCTTTTCGAAGACGTACACAATAACTTAAATATTTACGATACAAATTACACACCTAACGAGATCATGTTCAATTGCAAACAGAACGATCAGTGGATAGAACCATTACCTAAGTTGTCAGACAAGGAAATCACACCTGAACAAAAAATAAAAGAAGTATTGCCTACATTGACACATCACGCACAAATACGAAACAAACATCACAGAAACATAATAAAAAGAAAACAAAAATTCGAGGTAGGAATGCTTGTACTACTTCGTACTCATCATAAATCTGTTGCACTCAAACGACGCAACGCTAAGTGGCGTCTGCTATATGAAGGACCTTATGTAATTGTTAACATACCGCACCCTGGTGCGTATCTGTTACAACATCGTAGAACTAACAAAATTATTGGGCTATACGCACACCGAGATCTTAGAGCATTTCATGCTTAATAATGTCAAAGACATACACATCAAAATATTGCTAAGCAACTCGAAAAACTCTGTTGCTACAACACAGATAATAAGTAGTATAGAAATTTTCATTTCAGCGTTCCAGAGTCGCAGTTGAAGACAGAAGAACTTTTCTTTCAACGCCGCGGCTCCACCGAGTAGACTGAATATTAAAGTAAAATTTATGATTACGTAGCAGTGAATGACATATTAATTTTTCACGGAACATTTGTTATTGTAGGTACCACTGACTTGGTATGACACCTGACGAACCGACAGACGTCATCTGTGAAGCGATCTTTTACTTTGAGAAATAGATTAGACGCACATCTCTCAACACGAAAAGCATCTACCAGTAGTCAAGGCCACACACACACTCTACACACACGCAAAAAAAAAAAAAAAAAAAAAAAAAAAAAAAAAAAAACGCGAGGAATCGGACATTTTCTCTCTCTTACTATTTTGAATATTTATTGAGTAGCGAAAACGCCTGGTCTTGCCTACTGATGTAATGAATGTTGTGTCTAACCTATCTTAATTTCAGATGACATCACAAAAAAAAACATCGATAATATCCCGGCAAAACCGCTAAAGAGGATGTAAATATCTGCAATTCATGTAATCATATGTGACACAATGTAATAACCTATAGCGATGTAATGATGATGTAAACATGTTTATGTGCAACTGTATTATGTTTATGCTAAGAAAATATGTGATGTGTGTATGTATAATTACTTATTTTCTTTTTAACTGATGTATCATGTAAAAATTTGTACAAAACGAGTGCCAAAAAGACATTGCATAGTGAACCTCTGTTCACGGACATTAACGAACATTACTAACTCTGCAACTACGCAGAAACCTATGTGAAGGAAACGGTTAATGCCATTCATTATGCATCGTACCTATGTAAACGCGATGAACGATTTCCTCGATTAATAACTACGAACATTTAGGTGAGCTATATTCAGCAAAAAACTGAAAATGTGAAGTCCATAATTCGTGCATCGTCTAGTGACATTACTACAGTACCTAACTTCAAGATGTTAACTGGATTAAATGGACACATAGTGCCTGACCAGAAAACAACACGACGGGTGGAAGAATTTTGGTTGGAACTTCAGGGAATGAAATGTTCTCGAAATGTGACGGACACTCTTACCTGGACTGTCCAAGGATCGACGCCAGCTATGTGCCGTCCGAGGTTCTGCAACCAAGCTTCCACGGAATGTAAAAAACGAACTGCACGTGGACCAATTACTCGACGGGTCACGTCTGATCTGTAATAAGCAATGCTTTTACTTACAACGAACTGCATCACAACGACTATAATGGAAATGGAAAATGGACACGCTTATGTATTAATCACGTTGTTATACAACGATGTTACTGTGATCAAAAAACTTTACCACGACGATACTAACCTGTAAAAAATTATTGTGCAGCAGATGAATATGAACTGTAATAACGACACGATGTGTATAGGTCAACGCACCTGAAAAATACGGACATTTTCCTTTGAAGTATTTCAAAACAATACTATGTAACTAAGAACATTCAACAATCTAAGTTGTATTGTGTTATAACGAATACTGTAAATTTAAAACTAAGTTACCTGTCATAGAATGTGTAAGTAGGCTGTTTATGTTTTCTCTATGTAAGTAGGCTGTTTATGTTTTCTTATTGGCAACGTTACGTAGCGCTCAATATGAAAATCACTGGCTGTGCTGTGTGCAGTCTGTGGCTAGTTTGCATTGTTGTCTGCCGTTGTAGTGTTGGGCAGCGGCAGCTGGATGTGAACAGCGCGTAGCGTTGCGCAGTTGGAGGTGAGCCGCCAGCAGTGGTGGATGTGGGGAGAGAGATGGCGGACTTTTGAAATTTGTCATGAACTGCTATATTTATATATGATGATATCAAGGTAAATACATTGTTTGTTCTCTATTAATATCTTTCATTTGCTAACTATCCCTATCAGTAGTTAGTGCCTTCCATAGTTTGAATCTTTTATTTAGCTGGCAGTAGTGGCGCTCGCTGTATTGGAGTAGCTTGAGCAGCGAAGATTTTTGTGAGGTAAGTGATTTGTGAAAGGTATAGTTTAATGTTAGTCAGGGCCATTCTTTTGTAGGGAATTTTGAAAGTCAGAATGCGTTGCGCTAACAAAATATTGTGTGTCAGGTTAAGCGCAGTCTCGTGTATAATTGTTCAAAGGGGACGTTTCATATGTCGACCCTTAGCCTAGGATACCTCACTGGAATCTTCTGATTTTTCTTGTAGTTTGTGTATTTAGTGTAGCTTTTGTTTATTGCTAGCGCGTAATTGTAGAGAGAATTTCCTTTGTAGTTGTAGTTTTTCATTGTTGTACAGTAAAACAGTTGTGGCATGCATGTAGATTTGCACCAAGTATTTCGCAGCTGCAATTAACTATATATTATTTTCAGTGCTATGTTAATGTGTTCTCTTATTTTTGATCTTCAAATTGTGATTTTCTGCGTTGTCGTGTGAAATATTGTGACAATTATGGCGTGTGAAAAACGTAATACTAGGCTCCAAAGTAAACTGAGAAATGACAGTGAAAATGAAAGCAGTGTGTTAGCGCCACCGAGTAATGAATTAACTGATGTTCAAAGTAGTAATTTGGTAATTGTGAATAGGGAAATGGAGCGGGCTGCAAACAATGGCGTGGACAGTGAAACAATTAGTGAAGAGGGACGCATTATCGATCGATCGGTCGGCAACAGCTCGCCTCAGGAATCCGAAATGACAGGACACAATTTCGCAAATACTGTAGATTCAGGTTTTGGGTCATCACCGTTTTCTCAAATAAGTCAAGACACATTTTCTGCTTGTCAAAATGTGAATGTTGTCGGTGCAAATGCACTGCCGAAAAGCGTAGAGAAACAGATTCCAGACACTAATACATTATTGTTGCAATTAATGCAACAAATGGAACAAAATCAGAGACAAACACAGCAAAAGCTTGAAAAGTTAGACACAATGGAACAACACCAGAGACAGACACAGCAACAGTTAGACACAGTGGAACAAAATCTCAAAAAGTTAGACACAGTGGAACAAAATCTCAAAAAGTTAGACACAGTGGAACAAAATCTTAAAAAGTTAGACTCATTGGAACAAACACTTGAACAAACACGTGAAGATTTAACTACTGAGTTACATAAAATCGAATCGAAATGTCAAAAAGTCTGTAACGACGTAAAAACACAAATTTGTGAGCATTTTCAACCTATTTTTTCGCGGCATGAAAATGCATTACAGAATCACGAAGCAGCCATAAAAGAACTGCAAATTATTGTTCATGAAAATCATGAGACCTTGCAAGCTAAATTTGACTCAGTTGCATCTACCGATTCGGTTACGCAACTTGCAAAAACTCAGGAAAACTTTAAGGACACAGTAGATACTCTGAAACTTGGTTCAGAAAAACACACTGAAGAAATAAGTACACTATCGGAGAAAGTAGCCGAACTTTCGGATCAGGTCACTAACTTATCTACAAAGGTAGATGATGATCTGAATGACACAAGACCCGTAGCCTTCACTGACACAGAAGAGTATGAACAAATAAGAAAATTCAAACAAAATCAGAACCAAATTAATACACAACACCAAAGAGAAATCCGGGAAGTACAAGATCAGCTGACACAGGTAATACAAGAATTACGTATTTCAGAGGACACTCGCGCTCCAACACGGGAAGAGGGACTTAGAAATACGGAAAAGACGCAAAATAATAACACAGGGCATTTCGGAAGTTATGAAAGAAACTGGCAATGTGCACCGAATTTCGATATGGAACCGCCGACACGACGTAACAATGACCGATATGCTACTCGCCGACATGATGATTTTGACTATAAGCTGTTCATTACTACACGTAAATTCAAAACGTTTAAGAATTCTGGCAACGACATTCATCCACAAGCATGGCTCCATCAATTCTCTCATTGTTTTCCTCCCAACTGGTCGTTGGAACACAGATTAGAATTTATGTGTGGCTACTTGGAGAATGAACCAGCTGTAAGAATGCGATCGGTAATTCACGATTGCCACAGTGAAGGAGAGTTTTACCATGCCTTCCTCTCAGCATATTGGTCTCAAGCCACACAAGACCGTGTAAAACATAGTATCATAATGATGAAACATTTCGAACAATCTGAAGTCTCCAGTCTTGTGAAATACTTTGAAGACATGTTGCATAAGAATCAGTATCTTTCAAACCCATACAGCCCCTCAGAACTCATCCGCATTTGCTTACTCAAATTGCCTGAACATTTACGACATATTATTTTAGCAGGACATTGCAAAGAAGACATTGAAGCATTTCAGGGACTGTTACAAGAATTGGAAATTGACACTGACAATCGCGGAACGCGAAACCAGGAACACAACAATTACAGGTCACATACGTCACAATTCCGTGATGACAGAAACAATAACTGGACACGAAAAGGCTATTCTTACAACGCAGATCGAGACCAAAACAGACACCACCCATATGACAACCGCTGGCAGAGTAATAATAGTTACAGAGAAAGATCGCATTTCCGTAGTAATGACTATTACAGAGACAATCAGAGAAACAGACAATATGGGAACCAAAACAATTATTATCAAGGGAGGCAGAATAACTTCAGACGCAACAGTTCGGCGCACAGTCACGATTCAGGGAGAAATTCTCCACCACGTGACGGACAAGGAAGAAACTACGGAATCTACCGACATGACGACAGACGATATATTCGTAACGACAGACCTGAATTTCATCAGAACTGGCGAGCTTTAAACAGAGCTGGGCCCTCTCGGCAAGGCGAATTTGTGGAAGTTAGGCCTCCTAATCCCAGTAACGACGCGCGGCATCAAAGAGACAGACAATGACTCGCACCGCAGGCATACACGTGCGCCGGCTGGCTCCGAGAAAAAGAACATTTACCAGTACTGCTAATGAGATTTTAATGCAACATTTTGGTTTATTTGAAAATACATTCTGAATTTAAAGTACTTTCTGTGAGATACCAGACGGCACAGTGGTTAGTTTATGTGACAGCTACACGATTTTTATCACGACGCTACTAATGAGTGACAATTTACAATGTTGATTTTGCGGTGTATCTGTTTTATATCTGCACAGTTTTTCTGAATTCTTCTGGAAAGTAAAACAGGTTTTAGTAGTAACTTTTGTGGTATAGCAACAATGAGACAGCCTTTTTTGTGGCACAACAATACGTTACTGTACAGTACTTTCTTCATCACGCCAATAACCATAATAACTATGATATCTATACGCAAAGCATTTCACTTTTGTTTATCATGAGGTAAGTACATTGACTTCTGCAGAACTTAGCTTTCGGAGGACGATAACTACGACACTTCCACAGAGATTATGTTGCAACAAGACGCACATTTAGCGCTACAGGACACGTATTTGAGTGATTGATTATGTACTTAAAATATTTATTTTTAAAGATATTTGGAGTACAATGATACAAAGGTTTTCCGTGATACATTTCATTCCATTGCTGTAATCTGTAACACCTGAGGGTATAATTACATTTATCCTCAGGGGGGTACACGCTTACTTTGTGTACCATGTGTGTGGCAACCACAAGGAACCCTAGCTAATATGGTATTTGCTTATACAACTTTACACATCGGTACCATATTTCTCTAACACACAAATTACACAGCTATCTGATCATTTAACTGAGAGATAAACATTTTTTTTTTTACTGCATCAGTGACACATGTTTACGCAATTACACGGTTGGATAACTTCACACTTATGAAACTGTATTTTGTCTGTACTTTGTAAACTGTTCATATTTTTTCGGAACCATTGTGAAACTATGAGAGATTTGAATGATATATTTGGTATGGATTCATGATTTTTAAAGTACGTTTGAGGCAGATGACACTTTTGACATGAGCAGAGAATTTTTTTAATTATTGGAGGAAGTTACGACGATTTTGAGATTTGACTGAAGTGTTATGATGTTATTATTAAGACGACAATGTGTATTATGTTTTTGAGGAATGTTTATTATGCTACGTATTTCTCACGATGATATATTGAAGAAGTGTCGACGAATATGTATATGTATAATGAGGTAAGGAATAATGAGTAGTGTTTAGGGACTCTGATTTATGAAAAGGATGTTGGAAACCAAGAAACGTACTTTAAGAGTTATGAAATGTGTGACTGTATCACAATGCTGACGAATATTTTTTTTTGGACACTTATATTTATAGGATTTTGTTTCTACAGATTTGCAACGCTAATTCTTGACCTGTGAAATATTTTTAAATGAGACTGCAACGGTAGCAGAATCTCCTGTCGTAAATATTTCCGTACGAAAGTTAAGTGACCACCTGCACGTAATGCGTCGCGGGCACCCAGCTGTGTCAGACGCCTGGAGAAAAAGCCATTATTGCGAGCCCTTTTCAGCGGCACAGGTAAAAAAAAAAAAGGGGGGACGTGGGACGTGTCAAACACCTGGAGAACAAGCCATTAGGGTGTGCCTTTCATCGCTAATGCGACACCCTCGTTACTTGAAAACATATGATTACTCGCACTTTGTGCTAATTACTGAAATGCTTATGAATTGATGGGAAATATTCGTACATCTGCACACCTGATTATGACAAGTGTCTTTCTACGAGAGTTGAGAGCTACTGACTTACGAAATGTCACATGACTATTGAATGATATTTTTATGCTTTGGTTTGCGTAATTGCTTATTTCATTTGATATCTGGTTTCCAGCTGTGTTGCAGCATTGCTTTTATAAAATGAAATGCATTTGCTAATGTGAACACTTTCTGTTAACAGATCTATTAAATAATTATTTTATGATCCACATTCTTTAAAAAAGGAGCACTTGGAATGGAGAGAACAATAAGAAGGGACTAATACCAGTAACTGCATCTATAATTTTCTTTTCAAGTACTTGGTAATTTCTTTTGTAGAATAAATTGTGATGCATCACTCTAATGTTAAGATGTGACATAGGTATTAGACATGGCCATTTTAGTGTAATATTTTTTCTGCTTGCGCTATGTCATGTTTAGGTATAAGTTGCTGCTGTTTGCCAGGCATAGTGCTACTAAATTTCACATTACATTACTCTGCTAAGCCAATTTTACTACTCATTGATTTTTCATGTTGCTGCACATTGGCTCATATTAGTTGTAATTTTGCATTTTATCTGTAAATTAGATTTACTGCTGCTTGCTTTGCACTCTGCATTTTTTTGGTCATTGCTGTTTGTGTTACATGTTTTGTGCTGCTGCATTGCCTTGTCCCTTAGTTTAGCATCTGAGCTCAGTAGATTTAAGTTAGCTTAAGAGGGGGTAGACTATATGAGAAACTGACTATGGAGAATAGGTAAAGAAATGCATTGAGAAAACAGGTTTAGGTAGGATTTTCTTGGAAATAAATGTTGAGGTAAGAAATGTATGAACATATAAATACAGAAAGCATGCTTAGATAGAATTTTTGGGTGGAAACAAAGGATGAAATAAGAGGAAAGATATATGAAGTTTTGGGTTGGACTGCAGTACCACATGTTACACTGAAAACGAACACTGTCCTTTCCCTTTTGTGTTATCCCACTATATGTTTGTGTACCCTTGTGTATTTGTTTTCTTCCTGTCTCTGTGTACAGTTTCATAGAATTTTTTTCTCTTTTAATATTAAGCTACATTCACTATGATGAGGAATACTGTTATCCTCGAATATAATTGGCATTAATAATGTGTTATTTACTTTGTAAAGATGTTTAGACATTATTTACTCTACTTTGTGTTAATGCTCATGTGTGAAGTTGATGTTTCGAAAGTTATTCTGATCTTTTATCTATGTACTTATGTCATAATTCCTGTAACACTGATGTATATGTCTATTTCTATTCTTTTGTAACGCCTGTTTTACTACAAATGTTATCTGTATTGTTATGTTCTTTAATGATGTATTTTGTACCTTTGTTATTGTATTCTTCTGTTATAAAATTGTAATTGTCACCAGTTCATGATATTATTAACTTGTAAGTTCCATTTCAATGCACACGTTTCTGTTGGTCATAGTATGTGGACAATATGTGAGAAGTAGGGACTGATAGTGTTTGCACGTGTGTTAATAATTCAGCAAGGGACTGGATAACAGCATTGCTGGATCTAAGGACAATTCCAAAAACGTTGTGAGTGCACAAGTGGTGGTTTATGGACTTGCTATATTCTCCGCAAGACTCTTTGATGGTGAATGTGCACCTGCACAATCGCAACAGATGGCTGCTGGCCATCTCTACAAGGACTACAGTGGGTCTGCATCTTTGATGGCCCACCATTACCATTATCTCTACAAGGACTACAGTGGGTCTGCACCTCTGGTGGCCCACCAATATCGTAATCTCTACCAGGACTACGGTGGGTCTGCTCTGTGATGACCTACCTACCAATATTCATCAAAACTTCGACTGACTCTGCAGTGGGTTTGCTCTGTTGTGGCCCACTACCTGTCAGCATGTCGAGAGTCAGCACTGTCTTTCCGTTGGAAGGACAACACTACTTCTTCAAGACAGCATGGAAATCCACTACTTCTGTGTGCATTTTCTTTTACTGCTCAGACTTTGAGAAAAACACTGCTATTTTACTGTGATGAATCAGGACTATCTTTATGGACTGTGAGAAAATTTTAGCTTTTGACCAACATTGTATCAATAAGTGTGTGCATTTGATTTCTTTGTTATTGTAATTATGAAAAAATTTTTTTCAAATCTGTATTGGCCACTGCCCAATCCAATATGTAACAGACAAAATACAATTTCATAAGTTTGAAGTTACCCAACTGTGTAATTGCGTAAACATCTGTCACTGATATAGTAAAAATAAATGTTTGTCTCTCTCAGTTAAATGATCGGATAGCTGTGTAATTTGTGTGTTAGAGAAATATGGTACCGATGTGTAAAGTTGTATAAGCAAATACCATATTAGCTAGGGTTCCTTGTGGTTGCCACACACATGGTACACAAAGTAAACGTGTACCCCCCTGAGGATTAATGTAATTGTGAAACGTCCCCTTTCAACAATTATACATGACTGTGCTTAACCTGACACACAATATTTTTAGCGCAACGCAATCTGACTTTCAAAATTCCCTACAAAAGAATGGCCCTGACTAACATTAAACTATACCTTTGACAAATCACTTACCTCACAAAAATCTTCGCTGCTCAAGCTACTGCAATCCAGCGAGCGCCACTACTGCCAGCTAAATAAAAGATTCAAACTACTGAAGGCACTAACTACTGATAGGGATAGTTAGCAAATGAAAGATATTAATAGAGAACAAACAATGTATTTACCTTGATATCATCATATGTAAATATATCAGTTCATGAAAAATTACAAAACTCCGCCATCTCTCTCCCCACATCCACCACTGCTGGCGGCTCACCTCCAACTGCGCAACGCTACGCGCTGTTCACAGCCAGCTGCCTAACACTACAATGGCGAGTATTACAACAATGCAAAGCAGCCACAGACTGCACACAGCACAGCCAGTGATTTTCATATTGAGGGCTACGTAACGTTGCCAATAAGAAAACATAAACAGCCTACTTACATAGAGAAAACATAAACAGCCTACTTACATAGCCCCCATGCTCCCCACAAAAAATTTTACAAATTGGATGGGGCAGTGGCCAATACAGATTTGAAAAAAATTTTTCATAATTACAATAACAAAGAAATCAAATGCACACACTTATTGATACAATGTTGGTCAAAAGCTAAAAATTTCTCACAGTCCATAAAGACAGTCCACATTGTTCATCACAGTAAAAATGCAGAGTTTTTCTCAAAGTCCAAGCAGTAAAAGAAAATGCACACAGAAGTAGTGGATTTCCATGCAGTCTTGAAGAAGTAGTGTTGTCCTTCCAACGGAAAGACAGTGCTGACTCTCGACATGCTGACAGGTAATGGGCCACAACAGAGCAAACCCACTGCAGAGTCAGTCGAAGTTTTGATGAAAATTGGTAGGTAGGTCACAGAGCAGACCCACTGTAGTCTCGTAGCGGAAGCTGGTGTCGTAAATATTTCCGTAAGAAAGTTAAGTGACCACCTGCACATAATGCGTCGCGGGCACCCACCTGGGCGACAGCCGCCCGAAAAAAAAAAGCCATTACCCTTTCCGGAAGCACAGGTAGAAAAAAAAAAAAGGGGAAGGCCATTATCCTCGGTATTGACATTTCCTTGTTGAAAGTATAATGTGGAGCTCGTAATTTATGATATTTACTGAAATGCCTAATGAAATGACGAGAAATATTCGTACATCTGCACACCTGATTACGACAAGCGTCTTTCTACGAGAGTTGAGAGAATTTCTACTAACTTATGAAATGTCACATGACTATTGAATGATATTTTTATGCTTTGGTTTGCGTAATTGCTTATTTCATTTGATACCTGTTTTTCAGCTGTGTTGCAGCATTGCTTTTATAAAATGAAATGCATTTGCTAATGTGAACACTTTCTGTCAACAGATCTATTAAATAATTATTTTATGATCCACATTCTTTAAAAAAAAGGAGCACTTGGAAAGGAAAGAACAATAAGAAGGAACTAGTAACTGCATTCATAATTTTCTTTTCAAGTAATTGGTAACTTTTTGGTAGAATAACTTCTTGTGGTGCACCACTTTAATTACTTAGACATTAAGATGTGATTATACATTTCCCTTATCTGCATTGTTGTTTTTACTGTAATATCTTTTTTGCTTGAGCTATGTCATGTTTTGATATAAGTTATTACATTTGCTGCTGCTAGCTTTGCCAATCTGTATTTCTTGTCATTGCTGCTTATATTAATTGTTTTATGTGCTGCTGCATTGCCTCGTCCCTTAGTTTAGCATCTGAGCTCAGTAGATTTAAGTTAGCTTAAGAGGGGGTAGACTATATAAGAAACTGACTATGGAGAATAGGTAAAGAAATGCATTGAGAAAACAGGTTTAGGTAGGATTTTCTTGGAAATAAATGTTGAGGTAAGAAATGTATGAACATATAAATACAGAAAGCATGCTTAGATAGAATTTTTTTGGGTGGAAACAAAGGATGAAATAAGAGGAAAGATATATGAAGTTTTGGGTTGGACTGCAGTACCACATGTTACACTGAAAACGAACCCTATCCTTTCCCTTTTGTGTTATCCCACTATATGTTTGTGTACCCTTGAGTATTTGTTTTCTTCCTGTCTCTGTGCAGTTTCATAGAATTTTTTCTTCTATTAATATTAAGCTACATTCACTATGATGAGGAATACTGTTATCCTCAAATATAATTGGCATTCATAATATGTTATTTACCTTATAAATATGCTTACACATTATTTATTCTGTTTAAATGCTCATGTGTGAAGTTGATGTTTCAGTAATTATTCGGATATTTTATGTATGTACTTATGTCATTATTTTTGTAACACTGATGTATATGTTTATTTCTATTCTTTTGTAAAGCCTGTACTACAAATGTTATCTGTATTGTTATGTTCTTTAATGATGTATTTTGTACCTTTGTTATTGTATTCTTCTGTTATAAAATTGTAATTGTCACCAGTTCATGATATTATTAACTTGTAAGTTACATTTCACTGCACACGTTTCTGTTGGTCACAGTATATGGACAATATGTGAGAAGTAGGGACTGATAGTGTTTGCACATGTGTTGGTAATTCAGCAAGGGACTGGATAACAGCATTGCTGGTTCTAAGGACAATTCCAAAAACTTTGTGAGTGCACAAGTGGTGGTTTATGGACTTGCTATATTCTCCGCAAGACTCTTCGAGGGTGATTGTGCACCTGCACAGTCGCAACAGATGGCTGCTGGCTGTCTCTACAAGGACTACAGTGGGTCTGCATCTTTGATGACCCACCAATACCATTATCTCTGCAAGGACTACAGTGGGTCTACATCTTTGATGGCCCACCAATACCATTATTTCTACAAGGACTGCAGTGGGTCTGCACCTCTGGTGGCCCACCAATACCATACTCTCTACCAGGACTCCAGTGGGCCAGCTCTGTGATGACCTACCTACCAATACTCTTCAAAATTTCGACTGACTCTGCTGTGGGTTTGCTCTGTTGTGGCCCATTACCTGTATGCATATCAAGAGTCAGCACTGTCTTTCCATTGGAAGGACAACACTATTTCTTCAAGACTGCATGGAAATCCACTACTTCCGTGTGCATTTTCTTTTACTGCTCAGACTTTGAGAAAAAACACTGCTATTCAACTGTTATGTACGATTAGGACTGTCTTTATGGACTGTGAGAAAATTTTAGCTTTTGACCAACATTGTATCAATAAGTGTGTGCATTTGACATGTTTGTTATTGTAATTATGAAAAATTTTATCAAATCAAAACAATGTATTTACCTTAATATCATCACAAGTCATAATATATATATCAGTTCATGCCAAATTTCAAAACTCCGCCATCTCTCTCCCCACATCCACCACTGCTGGCGGCTCACCTCCAACTGCGCAACGCTACGCGCTGTTCACAGCCAGCTGCCTCTGCCCAACACTACAATGGCAGACAACAATGCAAACTAGCCACAGACTGCACACAACACAGCCAGTGATTTTCATATTCAGCGCTACGTAACGTTGCCAATAAGAAAACATAAACAGCCTACTTACATAGAGAAAACATAAACAGCCTACTTACATAGCGAAAACATAAACAGCCTGCTTACATAGCCCCCATGCTCCCCACAAAAATTTTTACAAATTGGTTTGGGCAGTGCCCAATACAGATTTGAAAAAAATTTTTCATAATTACAATAATTACAATAACAAAGATATCAAATGCACACACTTATTGATACAACGTTGGTCAAAAGCTAAAATTTTGTCACAGTCCATAAAGACAGTCCTAATCGTACATAACAGTAGAATAGCAGTGTTTTTTCTCAAAGTCCAAGCAGTAAAAGAAAATGCACATAGAAGTAGTGGATTTCCATGCAGTCTTGAAGAAGTAGTGTTGACCTTCCAACTGAAAAACAGTGCTGACTCTCGACATGCAGACAGATAACGGGCCACAATGGAGCAAACCCACAGCAGTGTCATTCGAAGTTTTGAAGAATATTGGTAGGTAGGTCATCACAGAGCAGACCCACTGGAGTCCTGGTAGAGATTGTGGTATTGGTGGGCCACCAGAGGTGCAGACCCACTGTAGTCCTTGTAGAAATAATGGTATTGATGGATCATCAAAGATGTAGACCCATTGTAGTCCTTGTAGAGATGGCCAGCAGCCATCTGTTGTGACTGTGCAGGTGCACAATCACTATTGAAGAGTCTTGCAGATGATATAGCAAGTCTATAACCACCACTTGTGCATTCACAAAGTATTTGGAATTGTCCTTAGAACGAACAATGCTGTTATCCAGTCCCTTGCTGAATTATCAACACACGTGCAAACATTAACAGTCCCTACTTCTCACATATTGTCCATATACTATGACCAACAGAAACGTGTGCAGTGAAATGTAACTTACAAGTTAATAATATCATGAACTGGTGACAATTACAATTTTATAACATAAGAATACAATTACAAAGGTACAAAATACATCATTAAAGAACATAGCAATATAGATAACAATTGTAGTAACACAGGCTTTACAAAAGAATAGAAATAAACATATACATCAGTGTTACAGGAATTATGACATGAGTACATACATAGAAGATCCGAATAATTACTGAAACATCAACTTCACACATGAGCATTTAAACAGAATAAATAATGTGTAAGCATATTTATAAGGTAAATAACATATTATTAATGCCAATTGTATTCGAGGATAAAAGTATTCCTTATCATAGTGAATGTAGCTTAATATTAAAAGAAGAAAAAAATTCTATGAAACTGCACAGAGACAGGAAGAAAACAAATACACAAGGGTACACACACATATAGTGGGATAACACAAAAGGGAAAGGAGAGGGTTCGTTTTCAGTGTAACATGTGGTACTGCAGTCCAACCCAAAACTTCATATATCTTTCCTCTTATTTCATCCTTTGTTTCCACCCAAAAAATTCTATCTAAGCATGCTTTCTGTATTTATATGTTCATACATTTCTTACCTCATTTTTATTTTCCATTATCTTACCTCATCATTTATTTCCAAGAAAATCCTACCTAAACCTGTTTTCTCAATGCATTTCTTCCAATTCATCGCAACTCATTCTCTTAGAGGCTACCCTCTCTTAAGCTAACTTAAATCTACTGAGCTCAGATGCTAAACTAAGGGACGAGGCAATGCAGCAGCACAAAACATGTAACACAAACAGCAATGACCAAAAAAATGCAGAGTGCAAAGCAAGCAGCAGTAAATCTAATTTACAGATAAAATGCAAAATTACAACTAATATGAGCCAATGTGCAGCAACATGAAAAATCAATGAGTAGTAAAATTGGCTTAGCAGAGTAATGTAATGTGAAATTTAGTAGCACTATGCCTGGCAAACAGCAACAGCAAATGCAATAACTTATATCTAAACATGACATAGCTCAAGCAGAAAAAATATTACAGTAAAAACAACAATGCAGATAAGGGAAATATATAATCACATCTTAATGTCTAAGTAATTAAAGTGGTGCACCACAAGAAGTTATTCTACCAAAAAGTTACCAATTACTTGAAAAGAAAATTATGAATGCAGTTACTAGTTCCTTCTTATTGTTCTTTCCTTTCCAAGTGCTCCTTTTTTAACGAATGTGGATCATAAAATAATTATTTAATAGATCTGTTGACAGAAAGTGTTCACATTAGCAAATGCATTTTATTTTATAAAAGCAATGCTGTAACACAGCTGAAAAACAGGTATCAAATGAAATAAGCAATTACACAAACCAAAGCATAAAAATATCATTCAATAGTCATGTGACATTTCATAAGTTAGTAGAAATTCCCTCAACTCTCGTAGAAAGACGCTTGTCTTAATCAGGTGTGCAGATGTAAGAATATTTCCGAGGATAATGGCCTCCCCTTTTTTTTTGTTCTGCCTGTGCCGCTGAAAAGGGCTCGCAATAATGGCTTTTTCTCCAGGCGTCTGACACAGCTGGGTGCCCGCGACGCATTACGTGCAGGTGGTCACTTAACTTTCGTACGGAAATATTTACGACAGCAGTTTCTGCTACCGTGGCAGTCTCATATAAAAATATTTCACAGGTCAAGAATTAGCGTTGCAAATCTGTAGAAACAAAATCCTATAAATATAAGTGTCCAAAAAAAATATTCGTCAGCATTGTGATACAGTCACACATTTCATAACTCTTAAAGTACGATTCTTGGTTTCCAACAACCTTTTCATAAATCAGAGTCCCTAACCCCTACTCCTTATTGCTTACCTTATTACACATATACATATTCATATTCATCAACATGTCTTCAATATTTCATCATAATAGCTACATAGCATAATCAGATTCCTCATATAGCATCAGCTTATTTATCATAAACATACCTCAACAGCATAGTACACATCGTCGTCGTAATAATAACATCATAACACTTCAGTCAAATCTCAAAATCGTCGTAACTTTCTGCAATAATTTCAAATCCTAAAAAAATTCTCTGCTCATTTCAATAGTGTCATCTACCTCAAACGTACTTTAAAAATCATGATCTCATACCAAATATATCATTCAAAGCTCTCATAGTATCACAATGGTTCCAGAAAATATGAACAGTTTACAAAGTACAGACAAAATACAGTTTCATAAGTGTGAAGTTATCCAACTGTGTAATTGCGTAAACATGTGTCACTGATGTAGTAAAAAAAATGTTTATCTCTCAGTTAAATGATCAGATAGCTGTGTAATTTGTGTGTTAGAGAAATATGGTACCGATGTGTAAAGTTGTATAAGCAAATACCATATTAGCTAGGGTTCCTTGTGGTTGCCACACACATGGTACACAAAGTAAGTGTGTACCCCCCTGAGGATTAATGTAATTATACCCTCAGGTGTTACAGATTACAGCAATGAGATGAAATGTATCACTGAAAACCTTTGTATCATTGTACTTCAAATATCTTTAAAAATGAATGTTTTAAGTACAACATTAATCACTCAAATACGTGTACTGTAGCGCTAAATGTGCGTCTTGTCGCAACATAATCTCTGTGGAAGTGTCGTAGTTATCGTCCTCTGAAAGCTAAGTTCTGCAGAAGTCAATGTACTTACCACATGATAAACAAAAGTGAAATGCTTTGCGTATAGATGTCGTGGTTATTATGCTTATTGGCGTGATGAAGA
The DNA here is from genome assembly GCF_023864345.2 of Schistocerca serialis cubense. NCBI lineage: Eukaryota > Metazoa > Arthropoda > Insecta > Orthoptera > Acrididae > Schistocerca > Schistocerca serialis. Next base: position 61,480,947 of record NC_064638.1, on the reverse strand, counting down.
AAGTACTGTACAGTAACGTATTGTTGTGCCACAAAAAAGGCTGTCTCATTGTTGCTATACCACAAAAGTTACTACTAAAACATGTTTTTCTTCCTAGAAGAATTCAGAAAACTGTGCAGATATAAAACAGATACACTGCAAAAGCAACATTGTAAATTGTCACTCATTAGTAGCGTCGTGATAAAATCGTGTAGCTGTCACATAAACTAACCACTGTGCCATCTGGTATCTCTCAGAAAGCACTTTAAATTCAGAATGTATTTTCAAATAAACCAAAATGTTGCATTAAAATCTCATTAGCAGTACTGGTAAATGTTCTAAGTATGTGAGCCTTATAGTCGTTACGTAATCGTGCAACTAACAAGCAAGAATGTACACAACAATAACACTGTGTCTCCTGTTCACAATAACAATGCATTCGTAATTTCTGTTTAAATAAGTTCTCTTGGTTCTTGACTGGATATTTAACTTCAAACATTGTTGCATGTTAACAGTTTCTAAGTCTGACAAAGCATATTAGTAATGTGAAGCGAAAAATTTTATGACAAAGACTAAGTTAAAAAGCAGATTATCTTTCAATAAACGGTTTTACATGTGAAATGTGGTGAAATCCTTTACTCTTCCTAGTACGCAGAGGTTCAACTTGAACGGAATTATCATGCGGTATACGTCGGTGAGGAATGCTAAAATTTTTCTCAAGGTTAGCGTCAATGTTATTTTTCTCTGAGCCAGCCGGCGCAAGCGGCTGCCTGCGGTGTGAGTCATTGTCTGTTTCTTTGTTGGCGCGCGTCGTTACTGGGATTAGGAGGTCTAACTTCCACAAATTCGCCTTGCCGAGAGGGCCCAGCTCTGTTTAAAGCTCGCCAGTTCTGATAGAATTCAGGTCTGTCGTTTTGTCGGTAGTTTACACAGTTTCTTTCGTGTCGGTCACGTGGTGGAGAATTTCTCCCTGCATCGTAACTGCGCGCTGAACTGTTGCGTCTGAAATTATTCTGTCTCCCTTGATAATAATAGTTCTGATTACCATATTGTCTGTTTCTATGATTGTCTCTGTCATATTCATTACTACGGAAATGTGATCTTTCTTTGTAGTTATTACTACTCTGCCAACGGTTGTCATACGGGTGGTGTCTGTTTTGGTCACGATTTGTGTTGTGAGAATAGCCTTGTCGTGTAAAGTTATTACTTCTTTCATCGCGGAATTGCGACGGATGTGACCTGTAATTGCTGTATTCCTGGTTTCGCGTTCCGCGATTGTCAGTGTCAATTTCTAATTCTTGTAACAGTCCCTGAAAAGCTTCAATGTCATCTTTGCAACGTCCTGCCAAAATAATATGTCGTAAATGTTCAGGTAATTTGATTAAGCAAATGCGGATGAGTTCTGAGGGGCTGTATGGGTTTGAAAGATACTGATTCTTATGCAACATGTCTTCAAAATATTTCATAAGACTGGAAAATTCAGATTGTTCGAAACGTTTCATCATTATGATGCTATGTTTTACACGGTCTTGTGTGGCTTGAGACCAATATGCTGAGAGGAAGGCATGGTAAAACTCTCCTTCACTGTGGCAATCGTGAATTACCGATCGCATTCTTACAGCTGGTTCATTCTCTAAGTAGCCACACATAAATTCTAATCTGTGTTCTAACGACCAGTTGGGAGGAAAACAATGAGAGAATTGATGGAGCCATGCTTGTGGATGAATGTCGTTGCCAGAATTCTTAAATGTTTTGAATTTACGTGTAGTAATGAACAGCTTATAGTCAAAATCGTCATGTCGGCGAGTCGCATATCGGTCATTGTTAGGTCGTGTCGGCCGTTCCATCTCAAAATTCGGTGCACATTGCCAATTTCTTTCATAATTTCCGAAGTGCCCTGTGTTGTTATTTTGTGTCTGTTCCGTATTTCTAAGTCCCTCTTCCCGTGTTGGAGCGCGAGTGTCCTCTGAAATACGTAATTCTTGTATTACCTGTGTCAGCTGATCTTGTACTTCCCGGATTTCTCTTTGGTGTTGTGTATTAATTTGGTTCTGATTTTGTTTGAATTTTCTTATTTGTTCATACTCTTCTGTGTCAGTGAAGGCTACGGGTCTTGTGTCATTCAGATCATCATCTACCTTTGTAGATAAGTTAGTAACCTGATCCGAAAGTTCGGCTACTTTCTCCGATAGTGAACACATTTCCTCAGTGTGTTTTTCTGAACCAAGTTTCAGAGTGTCCATTTGTGTTGAAATCGAATCTACTGTGTCCTTTAAGTTTTCCTGAGTTTTTGCAAGTTGCTTAACCGAATCGGTAGATGCAACTGAGTCAATTTTAGCCCACAAGGTCTCATGATTTTCATGAACAATGGTCTGCAGTTCTTTTATGGCTGCTTCGTGATTCTGTAATGCATTTTCATGCCGCGAAAAAATAGGTTGAAAATGCTCACAAATTTGTGTTTTTACGTCATTACAGACTTTTTGACATTTCGATTCAATGTTATGTAACTCAGTAGTTAAATCTTCACGTGTTTGTTCAAGTGTGGTGTCTAACTTTTGAAGATTTTGTTCCATTGTGCCTAACTGTTGCTGTGTTTGTCTCTGGTGTTGTTCCATTGTGTCTAACTTTTTAAGATTTTGTTCCACTGTGTCTAACTTTTGAAGCTTTTGCTGTGTTTGTCCCATTTGTTGTATTAATTGTAATAACAATGCATTGGTGTCTGAAACATGTTCCTCAGTGCTTTTCGGCAGTGAATTTACACCGGAAACATTCACATTTTGACAAGCAGAAAATGTGTCTTGACTTATTTGAGAAAACGGTGAGGATCCAAAACCTGAATCTACAGTATTTGCGAGATCGTGTCGTGTCATTTCGGCTTCCTGAGGCGAGCTATTGCCGACCGATCGATCGATAATGCTTCCCTCTTCACTAATTGTTTCACTGTCCACGCCATTGTTTGCCGCCCGCTCCATTTCCCTGTGCACAGTTACCAAATTACTACTTTGAACATTAGTAAATTCATTACTCTGCGGCGCTGATAAGCTACGCTCGTCGTCACGTCACAGTATTTCACACGACAACACAGAAAAACACAATTTGAAGATCAAAAATAAGAGAACACATTAACATAGCACTGAAAATAATATCTAGTTAATTGCAAGCGTAGCTGTGAAATACTTGGTGCAAATCTATATGCATGCCACAACTGTTTTACTGTACAACAATGAAAGGCTACAACTACAAAGGAGATTCTCTCTACAATTACGCGCTAGCAATAAACAAAAGCTACACTAAATACACAAACTACAAGAAAAAATCAGAAGATTCCAGTGAGGTATCATTTATGCTGCTAGCTTTGCCAATTTGCATTTTTTGCATTGCTGTTTGTGTTGATTTGTTATGTGATGCTGCATTGCCTCGTCCCTTAGTTTAGCATCTGAGCTCAGTAGATTTAAGTTAGCTTAAGAGGGGGTAGCCTCTAAGAGAATGAGTTGCGATGAATTGGAAGAAATGCATTGAGAAAACAGGTTTAGGTAGGATTTTCTTGGAAATAAATGTTGAGGTAAGAAATGTGTGAACATATAAATACAGAAAGCATGCTTAGATAGAATTTTTTTGGTGGAAACAAAGGATGAAATAAGAGGAAAGATATATGAAGTTTTGGGTTGGACTGCAGTACCAAATGTTACACTGAAAACGAACCCTGTCCTTTCCTTTTGTGTTATCCCAGTATGTGTTTGTGTACCCTTGTGTATTTGTTTTCTTCCTGTCTCTGTGTAGTTTCATAGAATTTTTTTCTCTTTTAATATTAAGCTACATTCACTATGATATTCTGTTCTGTTCAATGTTCATGTGTGAAATTAATGTTTCGAAAACTATTCTCATTATTTTATGTATGTACTTATGTCACTATTTTTGTAACACTGATGTATATGTTTATTTCTATTCTTTTGTAAAGCCTGTACTACAAATGTTATCTGTATTATTATGTTTTTAATGATGTATTTTGTACCTTTGTAATTGTATTCTCACGTTATAAAATTGTAATTGTCACCAGTTCATGACATTATTAACTTGTTAGTTACATTTCACTGCACACGTTTCTGTTGGTCATAGTATATGGACAATATGTGAGAAGTAGGGACTGATAGTGTTTGCATGTGTGTTAATGATTCAGCAAGGGACTGGATAACAGCATTGCTGGTTCTAAGGACAATTCCAAAAACTTTGTGAGCGCACAAGCGGTGGTTATGGACTTGCTACATTATCCGCAAGACTCTTCAATGGTGATTGTGCACCTGCACAGTCACAACAGATAGCTGCTGGCTATCTCTACAAGGACTACAGTGGGTCTACATCTTTGATGATCCATCAATATCCTTATTTCTACAAGGACTGCAGTGGGTCTGCACCTCTGATGGCCCACCAAACCCGTAATCTCTACCAGGACTACAGTGGGTCTGCTCTGTGATGACCTACCTACAATATTCTTCAAAACGTCGAATGAACTCTGCTGTGGGTTTGCTCTGTTGTGGCCCATTACCTGTCAGCATGTCAAGAGTCAGCACTGTCTTTCCGTTGGAAGGACAACACTACTTCTTCAAGACTGCATGGAAATCCACTACTTCTGTGTGCATTGTCTTTTACTGCTCAGACTTTGAGAAAAGAAACGGCAGTTTCACTGTGATGAATGATCAAGACTGTCTTTATAGACTGTGAGAAAATTTGAGCTTTTGACCAACATAATATCAATAAGTGTGTGCATTTGATTTCTTTGTTATTGTAATTACGATGGTGAAAAATTTTAACAAATATGTATTGGCCACTGCCCAAAAATATTTTGTAAAATTTTTTGTGGGGAGCATGGGGGCTATGTAAGTAGGCTGTTTATGTTTTCTCTATGTAAGTAGGCTGTTTATGTTTTCTTATTGGCAACGTTACGTAGCGCTCAATATGAAAATCACTGGCTGTGCTGTGTGCAGTCTGTGGCTAGTTTGCATTGTTGTCTGCCGTTGTAGTGTTGGGCAGCGGCAGCTGGATGTGAACAGCGCGTAGCGTTGCGCAGTTGGAGGTGAGCCGCCAGCAGTGGTGGATGTGGGGAGAGAGATGGCGGACTTTTGAAATTTGTCATGAACTGCTATATTTATATATGATGATATCAAGGTAAATACATTGTTTGTTCTCTATTAATATCTTTCATTTGCTAACTATCCCTATCAGTAGTTAGTGCCTTCCATAGTTTGAATCTTTTATTTAGCTGGCAGTAGTGGCGCTCGCTGTATTGGAGTAGCTTGAGCAGCGAAGATTTTTGTGAGGTAAGTGATTTGTGAAAGGTATAGTTTAATGTTAGTCAGGGCCATTCTTTTGTAGGGAATTTTGAAAGTCAGAATGCGTTGCGCTAACAAAATATTGTGTGTCAGGTTAAGCACAGTCCTTGTATAATTGTTCAAAGGGGACGTTTCAAATGTAGTCTTCATATGTAATCTTGGTTGAAAATTTTCTTTGTGCAACCACTGAGAAACGCGCGCACACGGACAATATGAACTGCAATACTGTGCCGCGTGATCTAACTGTACGACATAACGGCAGTCACACAGACGCTTCTGCGCATGCGCGCACTCTATCTGCCAACATAAGAACTTTTACGGCGCACCCGCGTCATTCAAAGTCTGTATATAATGTGTATAATGTAGGTCATGTAAATAGTTGTAGATAACTTAGATTTTCTTGTGCCTTTAGGTGAATTGCTCGCCTGCAGGTGTGTCCTTTCGCCTCGCAATTCAGGGGGCAATATAAAGGCACATTTGCATGCCGAGCGTGAGTTTCCTCGGAAACGCGAGATATTAATTAAATAAAGCCTATGGCACACAACTGCAGCGCTGTGTCGCTGATAAAACAAAAGCACAATTACGTTACTCGTATGTTTGATTAAGAAAGGGGAGCTCTGGATGAAGTGGTGCGAGAAGCACGTATTTTAGTTTATTGTCTGGCACACCGCCATATTTCATGTTATAGAAAATTACTGCGAGTTGCAACCATACTAGGCACTCGATTCTGAAAAGAATTTATATTTGTAAAAGTAAGTAGGATTATGAACTGTAGGCTTATTCATTGAATATATCTGATTTAACTAACTGTGTAATTTTTTGTTTAGTAGACAATCACCTCTGTACGACGTTTTGGCATGGCTGGCAAATTATTGTAATATTGAGATTTAGATTATGAGTCCGCACCTACCGCAGCAGTCTTTGGAAACGATTTAATTACGAAGTCCGATTATTTCAGTTTTATATCACGGTAACTACGAGTAACATTGCCTTTACGAAAAAGCCATTGTCAAGCGTCTGATACCGAATAATTAAAACCTGACGACTCATAGGAGAGACAATCATACAGATAAAATAATTAATATTTTATTTTATTTTATTTTATTTATTTTATAAGTGTATTCTTTTGGGGTGCGAGTATCTTCTTTCCGATGCACTATTCCTTCTTACAGCATCCCTCGCTCCCTCACATTAACGAATTAACAGGGAAATAGCGTCGCCATGAAATACTATGGGTTCTATGACTTCTCCTTCTAAATCGAGTAACGTTTCAATGGAAACGGCAGGATTTTCCTTTGGGATACGACTATCTCCTTTCCGATGCAGTATTCCTTATTTACTGCATCCCTTAATACGTCAAATTGACGGCTTAACACAGAGATTGCGGGTCTATGGAATACAACGGGTTCTATGACATCTCCTTTTAAATCGAGTAACGTTTCTATGGAAACGACTGGATTTTCATTTGGGATACGAGTATCTCCTTTCCGATGCACTATTCCCCCTTTACTGCATCGCTCGCTCCCTCACATTGACGAATCAACACAGATATCGCGTCGGTATGAAATACTATAGGTTCTATGACGTGTCCTTCTAAATCGACTAACGTTTCTATGGAAACGACAGGATTTTCTTTTGGGAGACGTGTACCTCCTTCCGATGCACTATTCCTTCTTTACTGCATTACTCGCTCCCTCGAATTTGACGAATTTTCACAGAAATTGCGTGGCTATGAAATACAATGGGTTCTATGACATCTCCTTCTATATCCAGTGACGTTTCTATGGAAACGAAAGGATTTTCTTTGTGGGATACGACTATCTCCTTTCCGATGCACTATTCCTTCTTTACTTCATCCCTCGCTCCATCACATTGGCGAATTAACACAGAAATTGCGTCGCTTTGAAATACTATGGGTCCTATGACTTCTCCTTCTAAATCGAGTAACGTTTCTATGGAAACGACAGGATTTTTTTTTGGGATACGACTATCTCCTTTCCGATGCACTATTCCTTCTTTATTGCATCCCTCGCTCACACACACTGACGAATTAACACAGAAATCGCGTCGCTATGAAGTACTACGTGTTCTATGACTTCTGCTTCTAAATCGTGTAACGTTTCTGTGGAAACGACAGTATTTTCTTTTGGGATACGACTATCTAATTTCCGATGCACTATTCCTTCTTTACTGCATCCCTCCCCCCCTCACATTGACGAATTAACACAGAAATTGCAACGCTATGACATTCAATGGATTCTATGACATCTCCTTCTAAAACGAGGAACGTTTCTATGGAAACGACAGGATTTTCTTTTGGGATACGACTATCTCCTTTCCGATGCCCTATTCCTTCTTTACTGCATCCCTCGTTCTCTCACATTGACAAATTAACACAGAAATTGCGTCGCTACGAAGTACTATGGGTTCTATGACATCTCCTTCGATATCGAGTAACGTTTCTATGCAATCGAAAGGACTTTCTTTTGGGATACGACTATCTCCTTTCCGATTGAGCAATTCATATTTACTGCATCCCTTAATATCTCAAATTGACGAATCAACACAGAAATTGAGGGGCGGTGAAATACTGTCGGTTCTATGACTCCTCCTTCTAAATCGAGTAACGTTTCTATGGAAACGACAGTATTTTCTTTTGGGATACGACTATCTCCTTTTCGATGCACTATTCCTTCTTTACTGCATCCCTCGCGCACTCACATTGACGAATAAACACAGAAATTGCGTCGCTATGAAATACTATGGGTTCGATGACATCTCCTTCTAAATGGAGTAAAGTTTCTATGGAAACGACAGGATTTTCTTTTGGGATACGACTAACTAATTTCCGATGCACTATTAATTCTTTACTGCATTACTCGCTCCATCACATTGACGAATTAACATAGAAATTGCGTCGCTTAGAAATACTATGGGTTCTATGACGTCTCCTTCTAAATCGAGTAACGTTTCTATTCAAACGCAAGGATTTCATTTTGGGATACGATAATCTCCTTTCCGATGCACTATTCCTTCTTTACTGCATCCCCCATTCCCTCACATTGACGACTCAACACAGAAATTGCGGGGCTATGATATACAATGCGTTCTATGACTTCTCCTCCTATATCGAATAACGTTTCTATGGAAACGACAGGATTTTCTTTTGGGATACGAGTATCTCCTTCCGATGCACTATTCCTTCTTTACTGCATCACTCGCTACCTCACATTCACGAATTAACATTGAAATTGCGTAGCTATGAAATACGATGGGTTCTATGACATCTCCTTCTAAATCGAGTAACGTTTCTATGGAAACGACAAGATTTTCTTTTGGGATACGACTATCTTCTTTCCGATGCACTATTCCTTCTTTACTGCATCCCTCGCTCCATCACATTGACGAATTAACACAGGAATTGCGTCGCTTTGAAATACTATAGGTTGTATGACTTCTCCTTCTAAATCGAGAAACGTTTCTATGGAAACGCCAGGATTTTCTTTTGGGTTACAACTATCTCCATTCCGATGCACTATTCCTTCTTTACTGCATACCTCGCTCCCTCACATTGACGAATTAACACAGAAATCGCGTCGGTAGGAAATACTATGGGTTCTATGACATCTATTTCTAAATCGAGTAACGTTTCCATGGAAACTACAGTATTTTCTTTTGGGATTCGAATATCTCTTTCCGATGCACTTTTCCTCCTTTACTGCATCCCTCGCTCCCTCTCATTGACGAATTAACACAGAAACATCGTCGCTATGAAATACTAGTTGTTCTATGACATCTCCATCTATATCGCATAACGTTTCAATGGAAACGAGAGGATTTTCATTTGGGATACGTGTATCTTTTTCCGATGCACTTGTCCTTCTTTACTGCATCCCCCGGTCCCTCACATTCATGAATTAACACAGAAATTGCGTAGCTATGACATACTATGGGTTCTATGACATCTCCTTCTAATTGGAGTTACGTTTCTATGGAAACGACTGGATTTTCTTTTGGGTTACGACGATCTCCTTTCCGATGCACAATTCCTTCTTTACTGCATCCCTCGCTCCATCACATTGACGTATTATCACAGAAATTGCGTCGCTTTGAAATACTATGGGTTCTATGACTTCTCCTTATAAATCGAGTAACATTTCTATGGAAACGACAGGATGTTCTTTTGGGATACGACTATCTCCTTTCCGATGCACTATTCCTTCTTTACTGCATCCCTCGCTCCCACACACTGACGAATTAACATAGAAATCGCTTCGCTTTGAAATACTATGTGTTCTATGACTTCTCCTTATAAATCGAGTAACATATCTGGGGAGACGACAGGATTTTCTTTTTTAATACGACTATCTCCTTTCCGATGCACTATTCCTTCTTTACTGCATTCCTCGCTCCCTCACACTGACGAATTAACACAGAAGTCGCGTCGCTATGAAATACTATGTGTTCTAAGACTTCTGCTCCTAAATCGAGGAACGTTTCTGTGGAAACGACAGTATTTATTTTTGGGATACGACTATCCCCTTTCCGATGCACTATTCCTTCTTTATTGCATCTCTCGCTCCCTCACATTGACGAATTAACACAGAAATTGCGTCGCTATCATACACTATGGGTTCTATGACATCTCCTTCTAAATCGAGTAACGTTTCTATGGAAACGACAGTATTTTCTTGTGGGATACGACTATCTCCTTTCCGATGGACCATTCCTTCTTTACTGCATCCCTTAATATCTCAAATTGACGAATCAACACAGAAATTGCGGGGCGCTGAAATACTATCGGTTATATGACTCCTCCTTCTTAATCGAGTAACGTTTCTATGGAAACGACAGTATTTTGTTTTGGGATACGTCTGTCTACTTTCCGATGGACTATACCTTCTTTACTGCATCCCTCGCTTCCTCACATTGACGAATAAACACAGAAATTGCGTCGCTATGAAATACTATGGGTTCGATGACATCTCCTTCTAAATAGAGTAAAGTTTCTATGGAAACGACAGGATTTTCTTTTGGGATACGACTATCTCCTTTCCGATGCACTAAACCTTCTTTACTGCATCAATCGCTCCATCACATTGACGTATTAACACAGAAATTGCGTCGCTTTCAAATACTATAGGTTCTATGACCTCTCCTTCTAAATTGGGTAACGTTTCTATGGAAACGACTGGATTTTTATTTTTGGGATACGGCAACCTCCTTTCCGATGCACTACTTCTTCTATACTGCATCCCTCGCTCCCTCACATTGACGAATTAACACAGAAATTGCGACACTATGAAATACTATGGATTGTATGACCTCTCCTTCGAAATCGAATAACGTTTCTATGGTAACGAAAGTATTTTCTTTTGGGATATGACTATCTCTTTTCCGATGCCGTATTCCTTCTTTACTGCATCCCTTAATACCTCTAATTGACGAATTAACACAGAAATTGCGGAGCAATGAAATACTATGGGTTCTAGGACTTCACCTTTTAAATCGAGTAACGTTTCTATGGAAACGGCAGTATATTCTTTTAGGGTTCGAGTATCTCCATTTCGATGCACCATTCCTGCCTTACTGCATCCCTCGCACCCTCACATTGACGAATTAACACAGAAATCGCGTCGGTATGAAATATTATGGGTTCAATGACATGGCCGTCTAAATCGTGTAACGTTTCTATGGAAACGGCAGTAAAATCATTTGGGATACGAGTATCTCCTTTCCGATGCTCTATTCCTTCTTTACTGCTTCCCCCACTCCCTCACATTGACAACTTAACTCAGAAATTGCGGGGCTATGAAATACTATGGGATCTATGTCTTCTCCTCCTATATCGAATAACGCATCTATGGAAACGACAGGATTTTCTATTGTGATACGAGTATCTCCTTCAGAAGCACTATTCCTTCTTTACTTCATCCCTCGCTCCACCACATTGACGACCTAACACAGTAATTGCGTAGCCATGAAATACAATGGGTTCTATGACATCTCCCTCTAAATCGAATAACGTTTCTATGGAAACAACAGGATTTTCTTTTGGGATACGACTGTCTCCTTTCCGATGCACTATTCCTTCTTAACTGCATCCCACGCTCCATCACATTGACGAATGAACACAGAAATTGCGTCGCTTTGAAGTACTATGGGTTGTATGACTTCTCCTTCTAAATCGAGTAACGTTTCTATGGAAACGCCAGGATTTTCTTTTGGGATACGACTATCTCCTTTCCGATGCACTATTCCTTCTTTACTGCGTCCCTCGCTCCCTCACACTGACGAATTAACACAGAAATCGCGTCGCTATGAAATACTATGTATTCTATGACTTCTGCTTCTAAATCGAGTAACGTTTCTGTGGAAACGACAGTATTTTCTTTTGGGATACGACTATCTCCTTTCCGATTGAGCATTCCTTATTTACTGCATCCCTTAATATCTCAAATTGACGAATCAACATAGAAATTGAGGGGAGGTGAAATACTGTCGGTTCTATGACTCCTCCTTCTAAATCGAGTAACGTTTCTATGGAAACGAAAGTATTTTCTTTTGGGATACGACTATCTCCTTTTCGATGCTCTATTTCTTCTTTACTGCATCCCTCGCGCACTCACATTGACGAATAAACACAGAAATTGCGTCGCTATGAAATACTATGGGTTCGATGACATCTCCTTCTAAATGGAGTAAAGTTTCTATGGAAACGACAGGATTTAATTATGGGATACGATAATCTCCATTCCGATGCACTATTCCTTCTTTACTGCATCCCCCATTCCCACACATTGACGACTCAACACAGAAATTGCGGGGCTATGATATACAATGCGTTCTATGACTTCTCCTCCTATATCGAATAACGTTTCTATGGAAACGACAGGATTTTCTTTTGGGATACGAGTATCTCCTTCCGATGCACTATTCCTTCCTTACTGCATCACTCGCTTCCTCACATTCACGAATTAACATAGAAATTGCGTAGCTATGAAATACGATGGGTTCTATGACATCACCTTCTAAATCGAGTAACGTTTCTATGAAAACGACAAGATTTTCTTTTGGGATACGACTATCCTCTTTCCGATGCACTTTTCCTTCTTTACTGCATCCCTCGCTCCATCACATTGACGAATTAACACAGAAATTGCGTCGCTTTGAAATACTATAGGTTGTATGACTTCTCCTTCTAAATCGAGTAACGTTTCTATGGAAACGCCAGGATTTTCTTTTGGGTTACAACTATCTCCATTCTGATGCACTATTCCATCTGTACTGCATTCCTCGCTCCCTCACATTGACGAATTAACACAGAAATCGCGTCGGTATGAAATACTATGGGTTCTATGACATCTATTTCTAAATCGAGTAACGTTTCCATGGAAACGACAGTATTTTCTTTTGGGATTCGAATATCTCTTTCCGATGCACTTTTCCTCCTTTACTGCATCCCTCGCTCCCTCTCATTGACGAATTAACACAGAAACATTGTCGCTATGAAATACTAGGAGTTCTATGACTTCTCCATCTATATCGAATAACGTTTCTATGGAAACGAGAGGATTTTCTTTTGGGATACGTGTATCTTTTTCCGATGCACTATTCCCTCTTTACTGCATCCCCCGGTCCCTCACATTGATGAATTAACACAGATATTGCGTAGCTATGACATACTATTGTTTCTATGACATCTCCTTCTAATTGGAGTTACGTTTCTATGGAAATCACAGGACTTTCTTTTGGGATACGACTATCTGCTTTCCGATGCACAATTCCTTCTTTACTGCATCCCTCGCTCCATCACATTGACGTATTATCACAGATATTGCGTCGATTTGAAATACTATGGGTTCTATGACTTCTCCTTATACATCGAGAAACATTTCTGGGGAGACGACAGGATTTTCTTTTTTAATACGACTATCTCCTTTCCGATGCACTATTCCTTCTTTACTGCATTTCTCGCTCCCTCACACTGACGAATTAACACAGAAATCGCGTCGCTATGAAATACTATGTGTTCTAAGACTTCTGCTCCTAAATCGAGTAACGTTTCTGTGGAAACGACAGTATTTATTTTTGGGATACGACTATCTCCTTTCCGATGCACTATTCCTTCTTTATTGCATCCCTCGCTCCCTCACATTGACGAATTAACACAAAAATTGCGTCGCTATCATATACTATGGGTTCTATGACATCTCCTTCTCAATCGGGTAACGTTTCTATGGAAACGACAGTATTTTCTTGTGGGATACGACTATCTCCTTTCCGATGGACCATTCCTTCTTTACTGCATCCCTTAATATCTCAAATTGACGAATCAACACAGAAATTGCGGGGCGCTGAAATACTATCGGTTATATGACTCCTCCTTCTAAATCGAGTAACGTTTCTATGGAAACGACAGTATTTTCTTTTGGGATACGACTATCTACTTTCCGATGGACTATACCTTCTTTACTGCATCCCTCGCTTCCTCACATTGACGAATAAACACAGAAATTGCGTCGCTATGAAATACTATGGGTTCGATGACATCCCCTTCTAAATCGAGTAAAGTTTCTATGGAAACGACAGGATTTTCTTTTGGGATACGACTATCTCCTTTCCGATGCACTATTCCTTCTTTACTGCATCAATCGCTCCATCACATTGACGTATTAACACAGAAATTGCGTCGCTTTCAAATACTATAGGTTCTATGAACTCTCCTTCTAAATTGGGTAACGTTTCTATGGAAACGACTGGATTTTTATTTTTGGGATACGGCAACCTCCTTTCCAATGCACTACTTCTTCTTTACTGCATCCCTCGCTCCCTCACATTGACGAATTAACACAGAAATTGCGACGCTATGAAATACTATGGGTTGTATGACCTCTCCTTCGAAATCGAGTAACGTTTCTATGGTAACGAAAGTATTTTCTTTTGGGATATGACTATCTCTTTTCCGATGCCGTATTCCTTCTTTACTGCATCCCTTAATACCTCTAATTGATGAATTAACACAGAAATTGCGGAGCAATGAAATACTATGGGTTCTAGGACTTCACCTTTTAAATCGAGTAACGTTTCTATGGAAACGGCAGTATATTCTTTTAGGGTTCGAGTATCTCCATTTCGATGCACCATTCCTACCTTACTGCATCCCTCGCACCCTCACATTGACGAATTAACACAGAAATCGCGTCGGTATGAAATATTATGGGTTCAATGACATGGCCGTCTAAATCGAATAACGTTTCTATGGAAACAACAGGATTTTCTTTTGGGATACGACTGTCTCCTTTCCGATGCACTATTCCTTCTTAACTGCATCCCACGCTCCATCACATTGACGAATGAACACAGAAATTGCGTCGCTTTGAAATACTATGGGTTGTATGACTTCTCCTTCTAAATCGAGTAACGTTTCTATGGAAACGCCAGGATTTTCTTTTGGGATACGACTATCTCCTTTCCGATGCCGTATTCCTTCGTTACTGCATCCCTTAATACCTCTAATTGTCGAATTAACACAGAAATTGCGGAGCAATTAAATACTATGGGTTCTATGACTTCACCTTTTAAATCGAGTAACGTTTCTATGGAAACGGCAGTATATTCTTTTAGGGTGCGAGTATTTCCTTTTCGATGTACCATTCCTTCTTTACTGCATCCCCCGCTCCCTCACATTGACGAATTAACACAGAAATCGCATCGGTATGAAATACTATGGGTTCAATGACATGGCCTTCTAAATCGTGTAACGTATCTATGTAAACGGCAGTAAATTCTTTTGGGAAACGAGTATCTCATTTCCGATGCACTATTTCTTCATTACTGCTTCCCCCACTCCCTCACATTGACTAATTAACTCAGAAATTGCGTGGCTATGAAATACAATGGGTTCTATGACATCTCGTTCTAAAACTAGTGACGTTTCAATGGAAACGACATGATTTTCATTTGGGATACGAGTATCTCCTTTCCGATGCACTATTCCTTCCTAACTGCATCCCTCGCTCCCTCACATTGACGAATCAACAGAGAAAAAGTGTCGCTATGAAATACTATGGGTTCTATGACATCTCCTTCTAAAGCGAGTAACGATCCTATGGAAACGCCAGGATTTTCTTTTGGGTTACGACTATCTCCTTTCCGATGCACTATTCCTTCTTTACTGCATCCCTCGCTCCCTCACATTGACGAATTAACACAGAAATCACGTTGCTCTGAGACTCTATGGGTTCTATGACTTCTCCTCCTAAAACAAGTAACGTTTCTGTGGAAACGACAGTATTCTCCTTTGGGATACGACTATCTCTTCTCCGATTCACTGTCCGTTTTTTACTGCACCCCTTAATACCTCAGTTGGCGAACTAACATAGAATTTGCGGGGCTATGAAATACTATGGGTTCTATGACTTCACCTTCTAAATCGAGTAACGTTTCTACGGAAACGACAGTATATTCTTTTGGGGTGCGAGTATCTCCTTTTCGATGCACTATTCCGTCTTTACTTTAAATCGACTAACGTATTTATGGAAACGGCAGGATTTTCTTTTGGGATACAACTATCTCCTTTCCGATGTAGTATTCCTTCTTTATTGCGTCCCTTAATACCTCAAATTGACGTATTAACACAGAAATTGCAAGGCTATGAAATACAACGGGTTCTATGACATCTCCTTCTACACCGAGTAACGTTTCTATGGAAACGACAGGGTTTTTCATTTGGGATACGAGTATCTCCTTTCCGACGCCCTATTCCTTCTTTACTGCATCTCTCGCTCCCTCACATTGACGAATTAACAAAGAAATTGCGTCGCTATGAAATTCTATGGGTTCTATGACATCACCTACTAAATCGAGTAACGTTTCTATGGAAACGACAGGATTTTCTTTTGGGATACGACAATCTAATTTCTGATGCACTATTCCATCTCTACAGCATCCCTAGCTCCCTCTCATTGACGAATGAACACGGAAATTGCGTCGCTATGAGATACTATGCTTTCTATGACATCTCCTTCTAAATCGAGTAACGTTTCTATGGAAACGACAGGATTTTCATTTGGGATACGAGTATCTCCTTTCCGGTGCACTATTCCTAATATATAGCGTCCCTCGCCCCTTCAAATTGACGAATTAACACAAAAATCGCGTTGCTATGAAATACTATGGGTTCTATGACATCTCCGTCTAAATCGAGTATCGTTTCTATGGGAACGACAGGATTTTCGTATGGGAAACGACTATCTCCTTTCCGATGCTCTATTCCTTCTTTATTGCATCCCTCGCTTCCTCACATTGAAGAATTATCACAGAAATTGCGGCGCTATGAAATACTATGGGTTCTATGATTTCTCCTTCGAAATCGAGTAACGTTTCTATGGAAACGAAAAGATTTTCTTTTGGGATACGACTATCGCCTTTCCGATGCAGTATTCCATCTTTACTGCATCCCTTAATACTTCTAATTTACGAATTAACACAGAAATTGCGGAGCAATGAAATACTATGGGTTCTATGACTTCACCTTTTAAATCGGGTGACGTTTCTATGGAAACGGCAGTATATTCTTTTAGGATGCGAGTATCTCCTTTTCGATGCACCATTCCTTCTTTACTGCATCCCTCGCTCCCTCACATGGACGAATTAACACAGAAATCGCATCGCTATGAAATATTATGTGTTCTATGACATCTCCTTCTAAATCGAGTAATGTTCCTTTGGAAACGCCAGGATTTTCTTTTGGGATACGACTATATCCTTTCCGATGCACTATTCCTTCTTTACTGAATCACTCGCTAACTCACATTGACGAATTAACACAGAAATCGCGTCGGCATGAGATTCTATGGGTTCCATGACTTCTTCTAAAACAAGTAACGTTTCTGTGGAAACGACAGTATTTTCCTTTGGGATACGACAATCACTTTTCCGATGGACTATTCCTTTCTTACTGCATCCCTCGCTCCCTCAAATTGACGAATTAACACACAAATTGCGTCGCTATGAAATACTATGTGTTCAATGACATCTCCTTCTAAATCGAGCAACGTTTCTACGGAAACCACAGGATTTTCATTTGGGATAGGACTATGTCCTTTCCGATGCTCCATTCCTTCTTTACTGCATCCCTCGCTCCCTCACACTGACAAATTAACACAGAAGTTGCGTCGCTATGAAATACTATGGGTTCTATGACTTCGCCTTCGAAATCGAGTAACGTTTGTGTGGAAACGAAAGGATTTTCTTTTGGGATACGACAATCTAATTTCTGATGCACTATTCCATCTCTACAGCATCCCTAGCTCCCTCTCATTGACGAATGAACACGGAAATTGCGTCGCTATGAGATACTATGCTTTCTATGACTTCACCTTCTAAATCGAGTAACGTTTCTACGGAAACGACAGTATATTCTTTTGGGGTGCGAGTATCTCCTTTTCGATGCACTATTCCGTCTTTACTTTAAATCGACTAACGTATTTATGGAAACGGCAGGATTTTCTTTTGGGATACAACTATCTCCTTTCCGATGTAGTATTCCTTCTTTATTGCGTCCCTTAATACCTGAAATTGACGAATTAACACAGAAATTGCGAGGCTATGAAATACAACGCGTTCAATGACATCTCCTTCTAAATCGGGTAACGTTTCTATGGAAACGACAGGGTTTTCATTTGGGATACGTGTATCTCCTTTCCGACGCTCTATTCCTTCTTTACTGCATCCCTCACTCCCTCCCACTGACGAATTAACACAGAAATTGCGTCGCTATGAAATTCAATTTGTTCTATGACATCACCTTCTAAATCGAGTAACGTTTCTATGGAAACGACAGGATTTTCTTTTGGGATACGACAATCTACTTTCTGATGCACTATTCCATCTCTACTGCATCCCTCGCTCCCTCTCATTGACGAATTAACACAGAAATTGCGTCGCTATGAAATACTATGCTTTCTATGACTTCTCCTTCTAAATCGAGTAACGTTTCTATGGAAACGACAGGATTATATTTTGGGATACGACAATCTCCTTTCCGATGCACAATTCCTTCTTGGCTGCATCCCTCGCTCCCTCACATTGACGAATTAACGCAGTTATCGCGTCGCTATGAGATACTAAGGGTTCTATGACTTCTCCTTCTAAATCGTGTAACGTATCTATGGAAACGGCAGGATTTTCTTTTGGGAAACGGCTATCGCCTTTCCGATGCACTATTCCAACTTTACTGCATTACTCGCTCCCTCACATTGACGAATTAACACCGAAATTGCGTCGCTATGAAATACAATGGGTCCTATGACATCTCCTTCTAAATCGAGTAACGTATCTATGGAAACGACATGATTTTCTCTTGGGATACGACTATCTCCTTTCCGATGCACTATTCCTTATTTATAGCATCCCTCGCTCCCTCGAATTGACGAATTAACAGAGAAATCGCATCGCTATTAAATACTATGGGTTCTATGACCTGTCCTTCTAAATCGAGTAACGTTTCTATGGAAACAAAAGGATTTTCTTTTGGGATACGATTATCTCCTTTCCGATGCAGTATTTCTTCTTTATTGCTTCCCTTAATTCCTCAAATTGACGAATTATCACAGAAATTGCGGGGTTATGAAATACAACGTAGTCTATGACATCTCCATCTAAATCGAGTAACGTTTCTATGGAAACGACAGGGTTTTTCATTTGGGATACGAGTATCTCCTTTCCGACGCCCTATTCCTTCTTTACTGCATCTCTCGCTCCCTCACATTGACGAATTAACATAGAAATTACGTCGCCATGAACTACAACGTGTTCTATGACATCTCCTTCTAAATCGAGTAACGTTTCTATGGAAACGACTGGATTTTCTTTTCGGATACGACTATCTCCTTTCCGATGCACAATTCCTACTTTACTGCATTCCTCGCGTGCTAACATTGACGAATTAACACTGAGAGTGCGCCGCTATGAAATACTATGGGTTCTATGACTTCTTCTTCCGAATCGAGTGACGTTTCTATGGAATTGACAGAATTTTATTTTGGGTTACGACTATCTGCTTTCCGATGCACTATTCCTTCCTTACTGCATCTCTCGCTCCCTCACATTGACGAATTAACACAGAAATTGCGTCGCCATGAAATACTATGGGTTCTATGACTTCTCCTTCTAATTCGAGTAACGTTTCTATGGAAACGACAGGATTTTCTTTTGGGATACGACTATCTACTTCCCGATGCACTATTCCTTCTTTACTGGATCCCTCGCTCCTTCACATTGACGATTTAACACAGAAATTGGGTCGCAATGAAATACTATGGGTTCTATGACATCTCCTTGTTAATCGAGTAACGTCTCTACGGAGACTACAGGATTTTCTTTTGGGATACGACTATCTATGTTCCGATGCACTATTCCTTCTTTACTGCATCCCTGGCTTCCTCACATTGACGAATAAACACAGAAATTGCGTCGCTATCAAATACTATCTGTTGGTTGACAACTCCTTCTAATTGGAGTAAATTTTCTATGGAAACGACACGATTTTCTTTTGGGATACGACTATCTAATTTCCGATGCACTATTCCTTCTTTACTGCATCCCTCGCTCCCTCACATTGGCGAATTAACACAGAAATTGCGTCGCTATGAAATCCTAGGGGTCCTATGACTTCTCCTTCTAAATCAAGTAACGTTTCTATAGAAACGACAGGATTTTCTTTTGGGATACGACTATCTCCTTTCAGATACACTATTCTTTCTTTACTGCATCCCTCGCTCCCTCACATTGACGAATTAACACAGAAATTGCGTCGCTGTGAAATACTATGGGTTCTATGACAGCTCCTTCCAAATCGAGTAACATTTCTATGGAAACGAAAGGATTTTCTTTTGGGACACGAGTATCTCCTTTCCGATGCACTATTCCTTCATTACTGCATCCCTCGCACCCTCACATTGACGAATTAATCCAGAAATTACGACGATATGAAATACCATGTGTTCTATCACATCTACTTCTAAATCGAGTAACGTTTCTTTGGAAACGACAGGATTTTCTTTTGGGATACGAGTATCTCCATTCCGATGCACTATTCCCTCTTTACTGCATCCCACGCTCCCTCACCCTCACACTGACGAATTAACAAAGGAATTGCGTCGCTATGAAGTACTATGGGTTCTTTGATTTCTCCTTCTAAATCGAGTAACGTTTCTATGGAAACGACAGGATTTTCATTTGGGATACGAGTATCTCCTTTCCGATGGACTATTCCTTCTTTACTGCATCCCTCGCTCCTTCACATTGACGAATTAACACAGAAATTGAGTCGTTATGAAATACTATGGGTTTTATGACATATCCTTCTAAATCGAATAACGTCTCAATGGAAAAGACAGGATTTACTTTTGGGATACGAGTATCACCTGTCCGATGCTCTATTCCATCTCTACTGCATCCCTCGCTCCCTCACATTGAAGAATTAACACAGAATTTGCGTCGGTACGATATACTATGCGTTCTATGACGTCTCCTTCTAAATCGAGTAACGTTTCTATGCAAACGACTGGATTTTCTTTCGGGATACGACTAACTCCATTCCGATGCACTATTCCTTCTTTACTGCATCCCTCAATTCCTCACATTAACGAATTAACACTAAAATTGCGTCGCTATGAAATTCTATAGGTGCTATGACATCTCCTTCTAAATGGAGTATCGTTGCAATGGAAACGGCAGGATCATCTTTTGGGATGCGAGTATCTTATTTCCGATGCATTATTCTTTCTTTACTGCATCTCTCGCTCCCTCACATTGATGAACTAACACAGAAATTGCGTCGCTTTGAAGTAGTATGGGTTCTATGACATCTCCTTCTAAATCGAGTAACGATGCTGTGGAGACGAAAGGATTTTCTTTTGGGCTACGAGTATCTCCTATCCGATGACCGAATCCTTCTTTAGTGCTCTCCTGGCGCCCTCACATTGACGAATTTACACAGAAATTGCGTCGCTATAAAATACTATGTGTCCTATAACATCTCCTTCAAAATCGAGTAACGTTTCTGTGGAAACGACAGGATTTTCTTTTGGGATAGAGTATCTCCTTTCCGATGCACTATTCCTTCTTTACTGCATCCCTCGCTCCCTCACATTGACGAATTAACAGAGATATTGCGTCGCTATGAAATACACCGTGTTATATGACATCTCCTTCTAAATCGAGTAACATTTTTATGGAAACGACTGGCTTTTCTTTTGGGATACGAGTATCTCCTTTGCGATGCACTATTCCTTCTTTACTGCATCCCTCGTTCCCTCACATTGGCGAATCAAAACAGAAATTGCGTCGCTATGAAATACTTTGGGTTTTTTGACATCTCCTTCTAAATGGAGTAACGTTTCTATGGAGACAACAGGAATTTCTTTTGAGATACGAGTATCTCCTTTCCGATGCACTATTATTTCTTTACAGCATCCCTCGCTCCCTCACATTGACGCATTAACACAGAAATTGCGTCGCTATGAAATACTATAGTTTCTATGACATCTCCATCTAAATTGAGTAACGTTTCTACGGAAGGATTTTCTTTTGGGATACGAGAATCTCCTTTACGATGCACTATTCCTACTTTACTGCATTCCTCGCGTGCCCACATTGACGAATTAAGACAGAAATTGCGTCGCTATTAAATAATATGGGTTCCATGAACTCTTCTTCGAAATCGAGTAACGTTTCTATGGAATCGACAGGATTCTCATTTGGGATACGACTAACTCCTTTCCGATGCACTATTCCTTCTTTACTGCATCCCTCGCTAGCTCACATTGGCGAATCAACACAGAAATTGCGTCGCTATGGAATACTATGGGTCCTATGACATCTCTTTCAAAATGGAGTAACGTTTCTATGGAAACGACAGGATTTTCTTTAGGTATACGAATATCTCCTTTCCGATACACTATTTCTTATTTAGTGCTTTACTCGCGCCCTCACATTGACGAATTAACGCAGAAATAGCGTCTCTATGAAATACTCTGTGTTCCATGGCTTCTCCTTCTAAAGCGGGTAACGTTTCTATGGAAACGAAAGGATTCTCTTTTGGGATACGACTATCTCCTTTCCGATGCACTATTCCTTAAGTACTGCATCCCTCGCTTCCTCACATTAACAAATTAACACTGAAAGTGCGTCGCTATGAAATACTGTGGGTTCTATGACTTCTCCTTCTAAATCGAGCAACGTTTCTATGGACACGACTGTATTTTGTTTTGGGATACGTGTATCTCCTTTCCGATGCTCTATTCCTTCTTTACTGCATCCCTCGCTCCCTCACATTGACGAATTAACACAAATAGCGTCGCTCTGAAATACTATGTGTTATATGACATCCACTTCTAAATTTAGTAACGTTTCTATGGAAACGTCAGGATTTTCTTTTGGGATACGACTTTCTTGTTTCCGATGCACTATTCCTTCGTTACTGCATCCCTCGCTCCCGCACATTGACGAATAAACACAGAAATTGCGTCGGTATAAAATACTATGGGTTCTATGACATCTATTTCTAAATCGAGTAACATTTCCATGGAAACGACAGTATTTTCTTTTGGGATACGACTATCTCCTTTCCGATGCACAATTCCTTCTTTACTGCATCCCTCGCTCCATTACATTGTCGTATTATCACAGAAATTGCGTCGCTTTGAAATACTATGGGTTCTATGACTTCTCCTTATAAATCGAGTAACATTTGTGTGGAGACGACAGGATTTTCTTTTGGGATACGACTATCTCTTTTCCGACGCACTGTTCCTTCTTTACTGCATTCCTCGCTCCCTCACACTGACGAATTAACACAGAAATCGCGTCGCTATGAAATACTATGTGTTCTAAGACTTCTCCTTCTAAATCGAGTAACGTTTCTATGGAAACGCCACGATTATATATTTTGTTACGACTATCTCCTTTCCGATGCACTATTCCTTCCTTACCGCATCCCTCGCTCCCTCACATTGACGAATTAACACAGAAACTGCGTCGCTATGAAATACTATGGGTTGTATGACTTCTCCTTCTATATTGAATGGCGTTTCTACGGAAACGAGAGGATTTTCTTTTGGGATACGTGTATCATTTCCGATGCACTATTCCTTCTTTACTGCATCCCTCGGTCCCTCACATTGACGAATTAACACAGAAATAGCGTAGCTATGAAATACTATGGGTTCTATGACATCTCCCACTAATTGGAGTTACGTTTCAATGGAAACGACAGGATTTTCTTTTGGGATACGACTATCTCCTTTCCGATGCACTACTCCTTCTTTACAGCATCCCTCGCTCCATCACATTGACGTATTAACGCAGAAATTGCGTCGCTTTGAAATACTATGGGTTCTATGACTTCTCCTTCTAAATCGAGTAACATTTCTATGGAAAGGACAGGATTTTCTTTTGGGATACGACTATCTCCTTTCGGATGCACTATTCCTTCTTTACTGCATCCCTCGCTCCCTCACACTGACGAATTAACACAGAAATCGCGTCGCTATGAAATACTATGTGTTCTATGACTTCTGCTTCTAACTCGAGTAACGTTTCTGTGGAAACGACAGTATTTTCTTTTGGGATACGACTATCTCCTTTCCGATGCACTATTCCTTCTTTACTGCATCCCTCCCCCCCTCACATTGACGAATTAACACAGAAATTGCAACGCTATGACATTCTATGGATTCTATGACATCTCCTTCTAAATCGAGGAACGTTTCTATGGAAACGACATGATTTTCTTTTGGGATACGACTATCTCCTTTCCGATGCTCTATTCCTTCTTTACTGCATCCCTCGTTCTCTCACATTGACGATGTAACACAGAAATTGCGTCGTTACGAAGTACTATGGGTTCTATGACATCTCCTTCGATATCGAGTAACGTTTCTATGCAATCGAAAGGACTTTCTTTTGGGATACGACTATCTCCTTTCCGATTGAGCATTCCTTATTTACTGCATAACTTAATATCTCAAATTGACGAATCAACACAGAAATTGAGGGGCGGTGAAATACTATCGGTTCTATGAGTCCTCCTTCTAAATCGAGTAACGTTTCTATGGAAACGCCAGGAATTTCTTTTGGGTTACAACTATCTCCATTCCGATGCACTATTCCTTCTTTACTGCATCCCTCGCTCCCTCACATTGACGAATTAACACAGAAATCGCGTCGGTATGAAATACAATGGGTTCTATGACATCTATTTCTAAATCGAGTAACGTTTCCATGGAAACGACAGTATTTTCTTTTGGGATTCGAATATCTCTTTCCGATGCACGTTTCCTCCTTTACTGCATCCCTCGCTCCCTCTCATTGACGAATTAACACAGAAACATCGTCGCTATGAAATACTAGGGGTTCTATGACTTCTCCATCTATATCGAATGACGTTTCTATGGAAACGAGAGGATTTTCTTTTGGGATACTTGTATCTTTTTCCGATGCACTATTCCTTCTTTACTGCATCCCCCGGTCCCTCACATTGATGAATTAACACAGAAATTGCGTAGCTATGACATACTATGGGTTCTATGACATCTCCTTCTAATTGGAGTTACGTTTCTATATAAACGACAGGATTTTCTTTTGGGATACGACTATCTCCTTTCCGATGCACAATTCCTTCTTTACTGCATCCCTCGCTCCATCACATTGACGTATTATCACAGAAATTGCGTCGCTTTGAAATACTATGGGTTCTATGACTTCTCCATATAAATTGAGTAACATTTCTGTGGAGACGACAGGATTTTCTTTTGGGATACGACTATCTCCTTTCCGATGCACTAATCCTTCTTTACTGCATTCCTCGCTCCCTCACACCGACGAATTAACACAGAAATCGCGTCGCTAAGAAATACTATGTGTTCTAAGACTTCCGCTTTTAAATCGAGTAACGTTTCTGTGCAAACGACAGTATTTTATTTTGGGATACGACTATCTCCTTTCCGATGGACCATTCCTTCTTTACTGCATCCCTTAATATCTCAAATAGACGAATCAACACAGAAATTGCGGGGCGCTGAAATACTATCGGTTCTATGACTCCTCCTTCTAAATCGAGTAACGTTTCTATGGAAGCGACAGTATTTTCTTTTGGGATACGACTATCTATTTTCCGATGCACTATTCCTTCTTTACTGCATCCCTCGCTTCCTCACATTGACGAATAAACACAGAAATTGCGTCGCTATGAAATACTATGGGTTCGATGACATCTCCTTCTAAATGGAGTAAAGTTTCTATGGAAACGACAGGATTTTCTTTTGGGATGCGACTATCTCCTTTCCGAAGCACTATTCCTTCTTTATTGCATCCCTCGCTCCATCACATTGACGTATTAACACAGAAATTGCGTCGCTTTGAAATACTATGGGTTCTATGACTTCTCCTTCTAAATCGAGTAACATTTCTATGGAAACGACAGTATTTTCTTTTGGGATACGACTAGTTCCTTTCCGATGCACTATTCCTCCTTTACTGCATCCCTCGCTCCCTCACATTGACGAATTAAC
Organism: Schistocerca serialis cubense; assembly: GCF_023864345.2. NCBI lineage: Eukaryota > Metazoa > Arthropoda > Insecta > Orthoptera > Acrididae > Schistocerca > Schistocerca serialis. The sequence continues at coordinate 61,455,062 of NC_064638.1, read as the reverse complement.
ACAGAAATCGAGTCGCTACGAAGTACTCTGGGTTCTATGACATCTCCTTCGAAATCGAGTAACGTTTCTGTGCAATCGAGAGGACTTTCTTTTGAGATTCGACTATCTCCTTTCCGATGGAGCATTCCTTCTTTACTGCATCCCTTAATATCTCAAATTGACGAATCAACACAGAAATTGCGGGGCGCTCAAATACTATGGGTTCTATGACTCCTCCCTCTATATCGAGTATGGTTTCTATGGAAACGACAGTATATTCTTTTATGGTGCGAGTATTTCCTTTCAGATGCAGTATTTCTTCTTTACTGCATCCCTTAATACTTCAAATTGCCGAATTAACACAGAGATTGCGGGCATATGAAATACAACAGGTTCTATGACATCCCCTTCTAAATCGAGTAACGTTTCTATGGAAACGACGGGATTTTCATTTGGTATACCAGTATCTCCTTTCCGGTGCACTATTCCACCTTTACTGTATCCCTCGCTCCCTCACATTGACGAATCAACACAGAGATCGCGTCGGTATGAAATACTATAGGTTCTATGACCTCTCCTTCTAAATCGAGTAACGTTTCTATGGAAACGAAAGGATTTTTATTTTTGGGATACGACAACCTCTTTTCCGATGCACTATTTCTTCTTTACTACATCCCTCTCTCCCTCATATTGACAATTTAACACAGAAATTGCGTCGCAATGAAATAGTATGGGTTGTATGACCTCTGCTTCGAAATCGAGTAACGTTTCTATGGTAACGAAAGTATTTTCTTTTGGGATATGACTATCTCTTTTCCGATGCCGTGTTCCTTCTTTATTGCATCCCTTAACACCTCTAATTGACGAATTAACACAGAAATTGCGGAGCAATGAAATACTATGGGTTCTAGGATTTCACCTTTTAAATCGAGTAACGTTTCTATGGAAACGGCAGTATATTCTTTTAGGTTTCGAGTATCTCCTTTTCGATGCACCATTCCTGCTTTGCTGCATACCTCGCTCCCTCACATTGACGACTTAACACAGAAATCGCGTCGGTATGAAATATTATGGGTTCAATGACATGGCCGTCTAAATCGTGTAACGTTTCTATGGAAACGGCAGTAAAATCATTTGGGATACACGTATCTCCTTTCCGATGCACTATTCCTTCTTTACTGCTTCCCCCACTCCCTCACAATGACGACTTAACTCAGAAATTGCGGGGCTATGAAATACTATGGGATCTATGACTTCTAGTCCTATATCGAATAACGCTTCTATGGAAACGACAGGATTTTCTATTGTGATACGAGTATCTCCTTCAGAAGCACTATTCCCTTCTTTACTTCATCCGTCGCTCCCCCACATTGACGAACTAACACAGTAATTGCGTAGACATGAAATACAATGGGTTCTATGACATCTCCATCTAAATCGAATAACGTTTCTATGGAAACAACAGGATTTTCTTTTGGGATACGACTGTCTAATTTCCGATGCACTATTCCTTCTTTACTGTATCCCACGCTCCATCACATTGACGAATGAAGACAGAAATTGCGTCGCTTTGAAATACTATGGGTTGTATGACTTCTCCTTCTAGATCGGGTAACGTTTCTATGGAAACTCCAGGAATTTCTTTTGGGATACGACTATCTCTTTCCGATGCACTATTCCTTCTTTACTGCGTCTCCCGCTCCCTCACATTGACGAATTAACACAGAAATCGCGTCGTTATGAAATACTATGGGTTGTATGACCTCTCCTTCGAAATCGAGTAACGTTTCTATGGTAACGAAAGGATTTTTTTTTGGGATATGACTATCTCCTTTTTCGATGCCGTATTCCATCGTTACTGCATCCCTTAATACCTCTAATTGACGAATTAACACAGAAATTGCGGAGCAATGAAATACTATGGGTTCTATGACTTCACATTTTAAATCGAGTTACGTTTCTATGGAAACGGCAGTATATTATTTTAGGGTGCGAGTATTTCCTTTTCGATGCACCATTCCTTCTTTACTGCATCCCCCGCTCCCTCACATTGACGAATTAACACAGAAATCGCGTCGGTATGAAATACTATGGGTTCAATGACATGCCCTTCTAAATCGTGTAACGTTTCTATGTAAACGGCAGTAAATTCTATTGGGAAACGAGTATCTCCTTTCCGATGCACTATTTCTTCATTACTGCTTCCCCCACTCCCTTACATTGACGGCTTAACTTAGAAATTGCGGGGCTATGAAGTACTATGGCTTCTATGACTTTTCCTCCCATATCGATTAACGCTCCATGGACACGACAGGATTTTCTATTGTGATACGAGTATCTCCTTCAGATGCACTATTCCTTCTTTACTGCATCCCTCACTCCACTACATTGACGAACTAACACAGTAATTGCGTAGCCATGAAATACAATGGGTTCAATGACATATCCTTCTAAATCGAGTATAGTTTCTATGGAAACAACAGGATTTTCTTTTGGGATACGTCTATCTCCTTTCCGATGCACTATTTCTTCTTTACTGCATCCGTCGCTCCGTCGCATTGACGAATTAACGCAGAAATTGCGTGGCTATGAAATACAATGGGTTGTATGACATCTCCTTCTAAAACTAGTGACGTTTCAATGGAAACGACATGATTTTCATTTGGGATGCGAGTATCTCCTTTCCGATGCACAATTCCTTCTTAACTGCATCCCTACCTCCCCCACATTGACGAATCAACAGAGAAATTGCGTCGCTATGAAATAGTATGGGTTCTATGACATCTCCTTCTAAAGCGAGTAACGATCCTATGGAAACGCCAGGATTTTCTTTTGGGTTACGACTATCTCCTTTCCGATGCACTATTCCTTCTTTACTGCATCCGTCGCTCCCTCACATTGACGAATTAACACAGAAATCATGTTGCTCTGAGACTCTATGGGTTCTATGACTTCTCCTCCTAAAACAAGTAACGTTTCTGTGGAAACGACAGTATTTTCCTTTGGGATACGACTATCTCTTCTCCGATGCACTGTCCCTTTTTTACTGCATCCCTTAATACCTCAATTGCGGGGCTATGAAATACTATGGGTTCTATGACTTCACCTTCTAAATCGAGTAACGTTTCTATGGAAACGACAGTATATCCTTTTGGGGTGCGAGTAAATTTTTATCGATGCACTATTGCTTCTTTACTGCATCTCTCGCTCCCTCACATTGAAGAATAAACAGAGAAATTGCGTCGCTATGAAATACTATTAGTTCTATGACTTCTCCTTCTAAATCGAGTAACGTTTCTATGGAAACGGCAGGGTTTTCATTTGGGATACGAGTATCTCCTTTCGGACGCTCTATTCCTTCTTTACTGCATCCCTCGCTCCCTCACATTGACGAATTAACACAGAAATTGCGTCGCTATGAAATACTATGGGTTCTATGACATCTCCGTCTATATCGAGTAACGTTTCTATGGGAACGACAGGATTTTCGTATGGGAAACGACTATCTCCTTTCCGATGCTCTATTCCTTCTGTATTGCATCCCTCGCTCCCTCACATTGATGAATTATCACAGAAATTGCGGCTCTACGAAATACTATGGGTTCTATGATTTCTCCTTCGAAATCGAGAAACGTTTCTATGGAAACGAAAGGATTTTCTTTTGGGATACGACTATCTCCTTTCCGATGCAGTATCCCTTCTTTACTGCATCCCTTAATACCTCTAATTGACGAATTAACACAGAAATTGCGGAGCAATGAAATACTATGGGTTCTATGACTTCACCTTTTAAATCGAGTTACGTTTCTATGGAAACGGCAGTATATTCTTTTAGGGTGCGAGTATCTCCTTTTCGATGCACCATTCCTTCCTTACTGCATCCCTCGCTCCCTCACATTGACGAATTAACACAGAAATCGCGTCGCTATGAAATACTATGTGTTCAATGACATCTCCTTCTAAATCGAGCAACGTTTCTACGGAAACCACAGGATTTTCATTTGGGATACGACTATCTCCTTTCCGATGCTCCATTCCTTCTTTACTGCATCCCTCGCTCCCTCACACTAACGAATTAACACAGAAGTTGCGTCGCTATGAAATACTATGGGTTCTATGACTGCGCCTTCGAAATCGAGTAACGTTTGTGTGGAAACGAAAGGATTTTCTTTTGGGAAACGAGTATCTCCTTTCCGATGCACTATTCCTTCTTCACTGCATACTTCGCTCCCACACATAGACGAATTATCACAGTTATTGCATCGCTATGAAATACTATGGGTTGTATGACTTCTCCTTCTAAATCGAGGAACGTTTCTAGGGAAACGACAAGATTTTGTTTGGGATACGACTATCTCCTTTCCGGTGAACTATTCCTTGTTTACTGCATCCATAGCTCACTTACATTGACGAATAAACACAGAAATTTCGTCGCCATGAAATTCTATGGGTTCTATGTCATCTCCTTCTAAATCGAGTAACGTTTCTATGGAAACGACAGGATTATATTTTGGGATACGACAATCTCCTTTCCGATGCACTATTCCTTCTTGGCTGCATCCCTCGGTCCCTCACATTGACGAATTAACACAGTTATCGCGTCGCTATGAGATACTAAGGGATCTATGACTTCTCCTTCTAAATCGAGTAACGTTTCTATGGAAACGGTAGGTATTTTTTTTCTGATACGACTATCTTCTTTCCGATGCAGTATTCCTTCTTTACTGCATCCCTTATTACCTCACATTGACGAATTAACACAGAAATTGAGAGGCTATGAAATGCAACGGGTTTTATGACATCTCCTTCTAAATCGAGTAAAGTTTCTATGGAAACGACAGGATTTTCTTTTGGCATACGACAATCTACTTTCTGATGCACTATTCCATCTCTACTGCATCCCTCGCTCCCTCTCATTGACGAATAAGCACAGAAATTGCGTCGCTATGAAATACTATGCTTCCTATGACTTCTCCTTCTAAATCGAGTAACGTTTCTATGGAAACGACAGGAATTTCTTTTGGGATACGACAATCTCCTTTCCGATGCTCTATTCTTTCTTTACTGTATCCCTCGCTCCCTCACATTGACGAATTAACACAGAAATTTCGTCGCATTGAAATTCTATGGGTTCTATGTCATCTCCTTCTAAATCGAGTAACGTTTCTATGGAAACGACAGGATTTTCATTTGGGATACGGGTATCCCCTTTCCGATGCCCTATTCCTTCTTTACTGCATCCCTCGCACCCTCACATTGACGAATTAATACAGAAATGGCGTCGCTATGAAATACTATGGGTTCTATGACATCTCCGTCTAAATCGAGTAACGTCTCTATGGGAACGACACGATTTTCATTTGCGAAACGACTATCTCCTTTCCGATGCTCTATTCCTTCTTTACTGCATCCCTCGCTCCCTCACATTGATGAATTAACACGGAAATTGCGGCGCTATGAAGTATTATAAGTTCTATGTTTTCTCCTTCGAAATCGAGTAACGTTTCTATGGAAACGAAAGGATTTTCTTTTGTGATACGACAATCTACTTTCCGATGCAGTATTCCTTCTTTACTGCATCCCTTAATACCTCAAATTGACGAACCAACACAGATATTGCTTTGCTATGAAATACTATGGGTTCTATGACTTCACCTTCTAAATCGAGTAACGTTTCTACGGAAACGACAGTATATTCTTTTGGGGTGCGAGTATCTCCTTTTCGATGCACTATTCCGTCTTTACTGCATCTCTCGCTAACTCACATTGACGAATTAACAGAGAAATTGCGTCGCTATGAAATACTATTGGTTCTATGATATCTCCGTCTAAATCGAGTAACGTTTCTATGGGAACGACAGGATTTTCGTATGGGAAACGACTATCTCCTTTCCGATGCTCTATTCCTTCTATATTGCATCCCTCGCTCCCTCACACTGATGAATTATCGCAGAAACTGCGGCGCTACGAAATACTATGGGTTCTATGATTTCTCCTTCGAAATCGAATAACGTTTCAATTTAAACGACAGGGTTTTTATTTGGGATACGAGTATCTGCTTTCCGACGCTCTATTATTTCTTTACTGCATCCCTCGCACCCTCACATTGACGAATTAACAAAGAAACTGCGTCGCTATGAAATTCTATGGGTTCTATGACATCACCTTCTAAATCGAGTAACGTTTCTATGGAAACGACAGGACTTTCTTTTGGGGAGCGAGTATCTCCTTTCCGATGCACAATTCCTTCTTAACTGCATCCCTACCTCCCTCACATTGACGAATCAACAGAGAAATTGCGTCGCTATGAAATAGTATGGGTTCTATGACATCTCCTTCTAAAGCGAGTAACGATCCTATGGAAACGCCAGGATTTTCTTTTGGGTTATGACTATCTCCTTTCCGATGCACTATTCCTTCTTTACTGCATCCGTCGCTCCCTCACATTGACGAATTAACACAGAAATCATGTTGCTCTGAGACTCTATGGGTTCTATGACTTCTCCTCCTAAAACAAGTAACGTTTCTGTGGAAACGACAGTATTTTCCTTTGGGATACGACTATCTCTTCTCCGATGCACTGTCCCTTTTTTACTGCATCCCTTAATACCTCAATTGCGGGGCTATGAAATACTATGGGTTCTATGACTTCACCTTCTAAATCGAGTAACGTTTCTATGGAAACGACAGTATATCCTTTTGGGGTGCGAGTAAATTTTTATCGATGCACTATTGCTTCTTTACTGCATCTCTCGCTCCCTCACATTGAAGAATAAACAGAGAAATTGCGTCGCTATGAAATACTATTAGTTCTATGACTTCTCCTTCTAAATCGAGTAACGTTTCTATGGAAACGGCAGGGTTTTCATTTGGGATACGAGTATCTCCTTTCGGACGCTCTATTCCTTCTTTACTGCATCCCTCGCTCCCTCACATTGACGAATTAACACAGAAATTGCGTCGCTATGAAATACTATGGGTTCTATGACATCTCCGTCTATATCGAGTAACGTTTCTATGGGAACGACAGGATTTTCGTATGGGAAACGACTATCTCCTTTCCGATGCTCTATTCCTTCTGTATTGCATCCCTCGCTCCCTCACATTGATGAATTATCACAGAAATTGCGGCTCTACGAAATACTATGGGTTCTATGATTTCTCCTTCGAAATCGAGAAACGTTTCTATGGAAACGAAAGGATTTTCTTTTGGGATACGACTATCTCCTTTCCGATGCAGTATCCCTTCTTTACTGCATCCCTTAATACCTCTAATTGACGAATTAACACAGAAATTGCGGAGCAATGAAATACTATGGGTTCTATGACTTCACCTTTTAAATCGAGTTACGTTTCTATGGAAACGGCAGTATATTCTTTTAGGGTGCGAGTATCTCCTTTTCGATGCACCATTCCTTCCTTACTGCATCCCTCGCTCCCTCACATTGACGAATTAACACAGAAATCGCGTCGCTATGAAATACTATGTGTTCAATGACATCTCCTTCTAAATCGAGCAACGTTTCTACGGAAACCACAGGATTTTCATTTGGGATACGACTATCTCCTTTCCGATGCTCCATTCCTTCTTTACTGCATCCCTCGCTCCCTCACACTGACGAATTAACACAGAAGTTGCGTCGCTATGAAATACTATGGGTTCTATGACTGCGCCTTCGAAATCGAGTAACGTTTGTGTGGAAACGAAAGGATTTTCTTTTGGGAAACGAGTATCTCCTTTCCGATGCACTATTCCTTCTTCACTGCATACTTCTCTCCCACACATAGACGAATTATCACAGTTATTGCATCGCTATGAAATACTATGGGTTGTATGACTTCTCCTTCTAAATCGAGGAACGTTTCTAGGGAAACGACAAGATTTTGTTTGGGATACGACTATCTCCTTTCCGGTGAACTATTCCTTGTTTACTGCATCCATAGCTCACTTACATTGACGAATAAACACAGAAATTTCGTCGCCATGAAATTCTATGGGTTCTATGTCATCTCCTTCTAAATCGAGTAACGTTTCTATGGAAACGACAGGATTATATTTTGGGATACGACAATCTCCTTTCCGATGCACTATTCCTTCTTGGCTGCATCCCTCGGTCCCTCACATTGACGAATTAACACAGTTATCGCGTCGCTATGAGATACTAAGGGTTCTATGACTTCTCCTTCTAAATCGAGTAACGTTTCTATGGAAACGGTAGGTATTTTTTTTCTGTACGACTATCTTCTTTCCGATGCAGTATTCCTTCTTTACTGCATCCCTTATTACCTCAAATTGACGAATTAACACAGAAATTGAGAGGCTATGAAATGCAACGGGTTTTATGACATCTCCTTCTAAATCGAGTAAAGTTTCTATGGAAACGACAGGATTTTCTTTTGGCATACGACAATCTACTTTCTGATGCACTATTCCATCTCTACTGCATCCCTCGCTCCCTCTCATTGACGAATAAGCACAGAAATTGCGTCGCTATGAAATACTATGCTTCCTATGACTTCTCCTTCTAAATCGAGTAACGTTTCTATGGAAACGACAGGAATTTCTTTTGGGATACGACAATCTCCTTTCCGATGCTCTATTCTTTCTTTACTGTATCCCTCGCTCCCTCACATTGACGAATTAACACAGAAATTTCGTCGCCATGAAATTCTATGGGTTCTATGTCATCTCCTTCTAAATCGAGTAACGTTTCTATGGAAACGACAGGATTTTCATTTGGGATACGGGTATCCCCTTTCCGATGCCCTATTCCTTCTTTACTGCATCCCTCGCACCCTCACATTGACGAATTAATACAGAAATTGCGTCGCTATGAAATACTATGGGTTCTATGACATCTCCGTCTAAATCGAGTAACGTCTCTATGGGAACGACACGATTTTCATTTGCGAAACGACTATCTCCTTTCCGATGCTCTATTCCTTCTTTACTGCATCCCTCGCTCCCTCACATTGATGAATTAACACGGAAATTGCGGCGCTATGAAGTATTATAAGTTCTATGTTTTCTCCTTCGAAATCGAGTAACGTTTCTATGGAAACGAAAGGATTTTCTTTTGTGATACGACAATCTACTTTCCGATGCAGTATTCCTTCTTTACTGCATCCCTTAATACCTCAAATTGACGAACCAACACAGATATTGCTTTGCTATGAAATACTATGGGTTCTATGACTTCACCTTCTAAATCGAGTAACGTTTCTACGGAAACGACAGTATATTCTTTTGGGGTGCGAGTATCTCCTTTTCGATGCACTATTCCGTCTTTACTGCATCTCTCGCTAACTCACATTGACGAATTAACAGAGAAATTGCGTCGCTATGAAATACTATTGGTTCTATGATATCTCCGTCTAAATCGAGTAACGTTTCTATGGGAACGACAGGATTTTCGTATGGGAAACGACTATCTCCTTTCCGATGCTCTATTCCTTCTATATTGCATCCCTCGCTCCCTCACATTGATGAATTATCGCAGAAACTGCGGCGCTACGAAATACTATGGGTTCTATGATTTCTCCTTCGAAATCGAATAACGTTTCAATTTAAACGACAGGGTTTTTATTTGGGATACGAGTATCTGCTTTCCGACGCTCTATTATTTCTTTACTGCATCCCTCGCACCCTCACATTGACGAATTAACAAAGAAACTGCGTCGCTATGAAATTCTATGGGTTCTATGACATCACCTTCTAAATCGAGTAACGTTTCTATGAAAACGACAGGATTTTCTTTTGGGATACGACAATCTACTTTCTGATGCACTATTCCATCTCTACTGCATCCCTAGCTCCCTTTCATTGACGAATGAACACAGAAATTGCGTCGCTATGAAATACTATGCTTTCTATGACTTCTCCTTCTAAATCGAGTAACGTTTCTATCGAAACGACAGGATTTTCATTTGGGATACGAGTATCTCCTTTCCGATGCACTATTCCTTATATATAGCGTCCCTCGCCCCCTCAAATCTCCTTTCCGATGCTCTATTCTTTCTTTACTGTATCCCTCGCTCCCTCACATTGACGAATTAACACAGAAATTTCGTCGCCATGAAATTCTATGGGTTCTATGTCATCTCCTTCTAAATCGAGTAACGTTTCTATGGAAACGACAGGATTTTCATTTGGGATACGGGAATCCCCTTTCCGATACACTATTCCTTCTTTACTGCATCCCTCGCACACTCACATTGACGAATTAATACAGAAATTGTGTCGCTATGAAATACTATGGGTTCTATGACATCTCCGTCTAAATCGAGTAACGTCTCTATGGGAACGACACGATTTTCATTTGCGAAACGACTATCTCCTTTCCGATGCTCTATTCCTTCTTTACTGCATCCCTCGCTACCTCACATTGATGAATTAACACGGAATTTGCGGCGCTATGAAGTATTATAAGTTCTATGTCTTCTCCTTCGAAATCGAGTAACGTTTCTATGGAAACGAAAGGATTTTCTTTTGTGATACGACAATCTACTTTCCGATGCAGTATTCCTTCTTTACTGCAACCCTTAATACCTCAAATTGACGAACCAACACAGATATTGCTGGGCTATGAAATACTATGGGTTCTATGACTTCACCTTCTAAATCGAGTAACGTTTTTACGGAAAAGACAGTATATTCTTTTGGGGTGCGAGTATCTCCTTTTCGATGCACTATTCCGTCTTTACTGCATCTCTCGCTAACTCACATTGACGAATTAACAGAGAAATTGCGTCGCTATGAAATACTATTGGTTCTATGATATCTCCGTCTAAATCGAGTAACGTTTCTATGGGAACGACCGGATTTTCGTATGGGAAACGACTATCTCCTTTCCGATGCTCTATTCCTTCTGTATTGCATCCCTCGCTCCCTCACATTGATGAATTATCACAGAAACTGCAGCGCTACGAAATACTATGGGCTCTATGATTTCTCCTTCGAAATCGAATAACGTTTCAATTTAAACGACAGGGTTTTTATTTGGGATACGAGTATCTCCTTTCCGACGCTCTATTATTTCTTTACTGCATCCCTCGCTCCCTCACATTGACGAATTAACAAAGAAACTGCGTCGCTATGAATTTCTATGGGTTCTATGACATCACCTTCTAAATCGAGTAACGTTTCTATGGAAACGACAGGATCTTCTTTTGGGATACGACAATCTACTTTCTGATGCACTATTCCATCTCTACTGCATCCGTAGCTCCCTCTCATTGACGAATGAACACAGAAATTGCGTCGCTAAGAAATACTATGCTTTCTATGACTTCTCCTTCTAAATCGAGTAACGTTTCTATCGAAACGACAGGATTTTCATTTGGGATACGAGTATCTCCTTTCCGATGCACTAATCCTTATATATAGCGTCCCTCGCCCCCTCAAATTGACGAATTAACACAGAAATCGCGTTGCTATGAAATACCATGGGTTCTATGACATCTCCGTCTAAATCGAGTAACGTTTCTATGGGAACGACAGGATTTACGTATGGGAAACGACTATCTCCTTTCCGATGCTCTATTCCTTCTGTATTGCATCCCTCGCTCCCTCACATTGATGAATTATCACAGAAATTGCGGCGCTACGAAATACTATGGGTTCTATGATTTCTCCTTCGAAATCGAGTAACGTTTCTATGGAAACGAAAGGATTTTCTTTTGGACTACGACTATCTCCTTTCCGATGCAGTATTCCTTCTTTACTGCATCCCTTAATACCTCTAATTGACGAATTAACACAGAAATTGCGGAGCAATGAAATACTATGGATTCTATGACTTCACCTTTTAAATCGAGTGACGTTTCTATGGAAACGGCAGTATATTCTTTTAGGGTGCGAGTATCTCCTTTTCGATGCACCATTCTTTCTTTACTGCATCCCTCGCTCCCTCACATTGACGAATTAACACAGAAATCGCGTCGCTATGAAATACTATGTGTTCAATGACATCTCCTTCTAAATCGAGTAACGTTTCTACGGAAACCACAGGATTTTCTTTTGGGATACGACTAGCTCCTTTCAGATGCAGTGTTCCTTCTTTACTGCATCCCTTAATACCTCAAATTGACGAATTAACACAGAAATTGCGAGGCTATGAAATACAACGGGTTCTATGACTTCTCCTTCTAAATCGAGTAACGTTTCTATGGAAACGACAGGATTATATTTTGGGATACGACAATCTCCTTTCCGATGCACTATTCCTTCTTGGCTACATCCCTCGGTCCCTCACATTGACGAATTAACACAGTTATCGCGTCGCTATGAGATACTAAGGGTTCTATGACTTCTCCTTCTAAATCGAGTAACGTTTCTATGGAAACGGCAGGATTTTCTTTTCTGATACGACTATCTACTTTCCGATGCAGTATTCCTTCTTTACTGCATCCCTTATTACCTCAAATTGACGAATTAACGCAGAAATTGAGAGGCTATGAAATGCAACGGGTTTTATGACATCTCCTTCTAAATCGAGTAAAGTTTCTATAGAAACGACAGGATTTTCTTTTGGCATACGACAATCTTCTTTCTGATGCACTATTCTTTCTTTACTGTATCCCTCGCTCCCTCACATTGACGAATTAACACAGAAATTTCGTCGCCATGAAATTCTGTGGGTTGTATGTCATCTCCTTCTAAATCGAGTAACGTTTCTTTGGAAACGACAGGAATTTCATTTGGGATACGGGTATCCCCTTTCCGATGCACTATTCCTTCTTTACTGCATCCCTCGCACCCTCACATTGACGAATTAATACAGAAATTGCGTCGCTATAAAATACAATGAGTTCTATGACTTCGCCTTCTAAATCGAGTAACGTTTCTATGGTAACGACAGGATTTTCTTTTGGGAAACGACTATCGCCTTTCCGATGCACTATTCCAACTTTACTGCATTACTCGCTCCCTCACATTGACGAATTGACACTGAAATTGCGTCGCTATGAAGTACAATGGATCCTATGACATCTCCTTCTAAATCGAGTAACGTATACATGGAAACGACAGGATTTTCTCTTGGGATACGACTATCTCCTTTCCGATGCACTATTCCTTATTTATAGCATCCCTCGCTCCCTCGAATTGACGAATTAACAGAGAAATCGCGTCGCTATTAAATACTATGGGTTCTATGACTTCTCCATTTAAATCGAGTAACGTTTCTATGGGAACGACAGGATTTTCTTTTGGGAAACGACTATCTCCTTTCCGATGCTCTATTCCTTCTTTACTGCATCCCTCGCTCCCTCACATCGATGAATTAACACAGAAATTGCGGCGCTATGAAATACTATGGGTTCTAAGATTTCTCCTTCGAAATCGAGTAACGTTTCAATGGAAACGAAAGGATTTTCATTTGGGATACGACTATCTCCTTTCCGATTCAGTATTCCTTCTTTACTGCTTCCCTTAATACCTCAAATTGACGAATTAATACAGAAATTGCGGGGCTATGAAAAACAACGTCTTCTATGACATCTCCTTCAAAATGGAGTAATGTTTCTATGGAAACAACAGGATTTTCTTTTGGGATACGACTATCTCCTTTCCGATGTACTATTCCTCAATTACTGCATAACGCGATCCCCCACAGTGACGAATTGACACACAAATTGCGTCGCTATGAAATACTATGGGTTTTCTGACATCTCCTTCTAAATCGAGTCATGTTTCTATGGAACGGACGGGATTTCCTTTTGGGATACGAGTATCACTTTTCCGACGCTCTGTTCCTTCTTTACTGCATCCCTCTCTCCCTCACATTGACGAATTAACACAGAAATTGCGTCGCTATGAAATTCTATGGGTACTATGACATCACCTTCTAAATCGAGTAACGTTTCTATGGAAACAACAGGATTTTCTTTTGGGATATGACAATCTACTTTCCGATGCACTATTCCATCTCTACTGCATCCCTCGCTCCCTCTCATGACGAATTAAAACAGACATTGCGTCGCTATGAAATGCTTTGCTTGCTATGAATTCTCCTTCTAAATCGAGTAACGTTTCTATGGAAACGACAGGGTTTTGATTTGGGATACGACTATCGCCTTTCCGAAGCACTATTCCAACTTTACTGCATCACTCGCTCCCTCACATTGACGAATTAACACTGAAATTGCGTCGCTATGAAATACAATGTGTCCTATGACATCTCCTTCTAAATTGAGTAACATTTCTATGGAAACGACAGGATTTTCTTTTGGTATACGACTAACCCCTTTCCGATGCACTATTCCCTCTTCACTGCATCCCAAGCTCCCTCAAATTGACGAATTAACACAGAAATCGCGTCGTTATGAAATACTATGGGTTCTATGACCTGTCCTTCTAAATCGAGTAACGTTTCTGTGGAAACGACTGGATTTTCATTTGGGATACGACTATCTCCTTTCCGATGCACTAATGCTTCTTTACTGCATCCCTCGCTCCCTCACATTGACGAATTAACACAGAAATTGCGTTACTATGAAATACTATGGGTTCTATGACATCTCCGTCTAAATCGACTACGTTTCTATGGAAACAAAATGATTTTCTTTTGGGATACGATTATCTCCTTTCCAATGCAGTATTCCTTCTTTACTGCTTCCCTTAATACCTCAAATTGACGAATTAACACAGAATTTGCGGGGTTATGAAATACAACGTAGTCTATGACATCTCCATCTAAATCGAGTAACTTTTCTATGGAAACGACAGTATATTCTTTTGGGGTGCGAGTATCTCCTTTTCGATGCACTATTCCTTCTTTACTGCATCTCTCGTCCCCTTACATTGACGAATAATATGAGAAATTGAGTCGCTATGAAATACTGTTGGTTCTATGACTTCACCTTTTAAATCGTGTGACGTTTCTATGGAAACGGCAGTATATTCTTTTAGGGTGCGAGTATCTCCATTTCGATGCACCATTCCTTCTTTACTGCATCCCTCGCTCCCTCACATTGACGAATTAACACAGAAATCGCGTCGCTATGAAATACTATGTGTTCAATGACATCTCCTTCTAAATCGAGCAACGTTTCTACGGAAACCACACGATTTTCATTTGGGATACGACTATCTCCTTTCCGATGCTCCATTCCTTCTTTACTGCATCCCTCGCTCCCTCACACTGACGAATTAACACAGAAGTTGCGTCGCTATGAAATACTATGGGTTCTATGACTGCGCCTTCGAAATCGAGTAACGTTTGTGTGAAAACGAAAGGATTTTCTTTAGGGATACGACTAGCTCCTTTCAGATGCAGTATTCCTTCTTTACTGCATCCCTTAATACCTCAAATTGACGAATTAACACAGAAATTGCGAGGCTATGAAATACAACGGGTTCTATGACTTCTCCTTCTAAATCGAGTAACGTTTCTATGGAAACGACAGGGTTTTCATTTGGGATACGTGTATCTATTTCTTTACTGCATCCCTCGCTCCCTCCCATTGACGAATTAACACAGAAATTGCGTCGCTATGAAATTCTATTTGTTCTATGACATCACATTCTAAATCGAGTAACGTTTCTATGGAAACGACAGGATTTTCTTTTGGGATACGACAATCTACTTTCTGATAAACTATTCCATCTGTACAGCATCCCTCGCTCCTTCTCATTGACGAATTAACACAGAAATTGCGTCGCTATGAAATACTATGCTTTCTATGACTTCTCCTTCTAAATCGAGTAACGTTTCTATGGAAACGACAGGATTATATTTTGGGATACGACAATCTCCTTTCCGATGCACTATTCCTTCTTGGCTGCATCCCTCGGTCCCTCACAATGACGAATTAACACAGTTATCGCGTCGCTATGAGATACTAAGGGTTCTATGATTTCTCCTTCTAAATCGAGTAACGTTTCTATGGAAATGGCAGGATTTTCTTTTCTGATACGACTATCTACTTTCCGATGCAGTATTCCTTCTTTACTGCATCCCTTATTACCTCAAATTGACGAATTAACACAGAAATTGAGAGGCTATGAAATGCAACGGGTTTTACGACATCTCCTTCTAAATCGAGTAAAGTTTCTATGAAAACGAAAGGATTTTCTTTTGGCATACGACAATCTACTTTCTGATGCACTATTCCATCTCTACTGCATCCCTCGCTCCCTCTCATTGACGAATAAACACAGAAATTGCGTCGCTATGAAATACTATGCTTTCTATGACTTCTCCTTCTAAATCGAGTAACGTTTCTATGGAAACGACAGGAATTTCTTTTGGGATACGACAATCTCCTGTCCGATGCTCTATTCTTTCTTTACTGTATCCCTCGCTCCCTCACATTGACGAATTAACACAGAAATTTCGTCGCCATGAACTTCTATGGGTACTATGTCATCTCCTTCTAAATAGAGTAACGTTTCTTTGGAATCGACAGGATTTTCATTTGGGATACGGGTATCCCCTTTCCGATGCACTATTCCTTCTTTACTGCATCCCTCGCACCCTCACATTGACGAATTAATACAGAAATTGCGTCGCTATAAAATACAATGAGTTCTATGACTTCTCCTTCTAAATCGAGTAACGTTTCTATGGTAACGACAGGATTTTCTTTTGGGAAACCACTATCGCCTTTCCGATGCACTATTCCAACTTTACTGCATCACTCGCTCCCTCACATTGACGAATTGACACTGAAATTGCGTCGCTATGAAATACAATGGATCCTATGACATCTCCTTCTAAATCGAGTAACGTATCCATGGAAACGACAGGATTTTCTCTTGGGATACGACTATCTCCTTTCCGATGCACTATTCCTTATTTATAGCATCCCTCGCTCCCTCGAATTGACGAATTAACAGAGAAATCGCGTCGCTGCTAAGTACTATGGGTTCTATCACTTCTCCATTTAAATCGAGTAACGTTTCTATGGAAACGACTGGATTTTCATTTGGGTTACGAGTATCTCCTTTCCGATGGACTATTCCTTCTTTACTGCATCCCTCGCTCCTTCACATTGACGAATTAACACAGAAATTGAGTCGTTATGAAATACTATGGGTTTTATGACATATCCTTCTAAATCGAATAACGTCTCAATGGAAAAGACAGGATTTACTTTTGGGATACGAGTATCACCTGTCCGATGCTCTATTCCTTCTCTACTGCATCCCTCGCTCCCTCACATTGAAGAATTAACACAGAATTTGCGTCGGTACGATATACTATGCGTTCTATGACGTCTCCTTCTAAATCGAGTAACGTTTCTATGCAAACGACTGGATTTTCATTCAGGATACGACTATATCCTTTACGATGCACTGCTCCTTCTTTACTGCCTTCTTCGTGCCCTCACATTGTCGAATTAACGCAGAAGTAGCGTCGCTATGAAATACTATGGGTTATATGACTTCTCCTTCTAAAGCGGGTAACGTTTCTATAGAAACCTCAGGATTCTCTTTTGGGATACGACTATCTCCTTTGCGATGCACTATTCCTTCTTTACTGCATCCCTCAATTCCTCACATTAACGAATTAACACTAAAATTGCGTCGCTATGAAATACTATAGGTGCTATGACATCTCCTTCTAAATGGAGTATCGTTGCAATGGAAACGGCAGGATAATCTTTTGGGATGCGGGTATCTCCTTTCCGATGCACTATTCTGTCTTTACTGCATCCCTCGCACCCTCACATTGATGAACTAACACAGAAATTGCGTAGCTATGAACTAGTATGGGTTCTATGACATCTCCTTCTAAATCGAGTAACGATGCTGGGGAGACGATAGGATTTTCTTTTGGGCTACGAGTATCTCCTATCCGATGCCCTAATCCTTCTTTAGTGCACTCCTGGCGCCCTCACATTGACGAATTAACACAGAAATTGCGTCGCTATAAAATACTATTTGTCCTACAACATCTCCTTCAAAATCGAGTAACGTTTCTGTGGAAACGACAGGATTTTCGTTTGGGATACAAGTATCTCCTTTCCGATGCACTAATCCTTCTTTACTGCATCCCTCGCTCCTTCACATTGACGATTTAACACAGGAATTGGGTCGCAGTGAAATACTATGGGTTGTATGACCTCTCCTTCTAAATCGAGTTACGTTTCTATGGAAACTACAGGATTTTCTTTTGGGATACGACTAACTCCTTTCCGATGCACTATTCCTTCTTTACGGCCTCCCTCGGTCCTTCACATTGACGTATAAACACAGAAATTACGTCGCTATGATATACCATGGGTTCTATGACATCTCCTTCTTAATCGAGTAACGTCTCTATGGAGACTACAGGATTTTCTTTTGGGATACGACTATCTCCGTTCCGATGCACAATTCCTTCTTTACTGCATCCCTTGCTTCCTCACATTTACGAATGAACACAGAAATTGCGTCGCTATCAAATACTATGGGTTCGTTGACAACTCCTTCTAAATGGAGTAAATTTTCTATGGAAACGACACGATTTTCTTTTGGGATACGACTATCTAATTTCCGATGCACTATTCCTTCTTTACTGCATCCCTCGCTCCCTCACATTGGCGAATTAAGACAGAAATTGCGTCGCTATGAAATACTAGGGGTCCTATGACTTCTCCTTCTAAATCGAGTAACATTTCTATGGAAACGAAAGGATTTTTTTTTTGGGACACGAGTATCTCCTTTCCGATGCACTATTCCTTCATTACTGCATACCTCGCACCCTCACATTGACGAATTAATCCAGAAATTACGTCGCTATGAAATACCATGTGTTCTATCACATCTCCTTCTAAATCGAGTAACGTTTCTATGGAAAGGACAGGATTTTCCTTTGGGATATAATTATCTCCTTTCCGATGCTTTATTCCTTCTTTACTGCATTCCTCGCGCCCTCACATTGACGAATTAACGCAGAAATTGCGACGCTATGAAATATTGTGGAATCTATGACTTCTCCTTCTAAAGCGGGTAACGTTTCTTTGGAAACGACAGGATTTTCTTTTGGGATGCGAGTATCTCCTTTCCGATGCACTATTCCCTCTTTACTGCATCCCACGCTCCCTCACCCTCACACTGACAAATTAACAAAGAAGTTGCGTCGCTATGAAATACTATGGGTTCTATGACTTCTCTTTCTAAATCGAGTAACGTTTCTATGGAAACGACTGGATTTTCATTTGGGATACGAGTATCTCCTTTCCGATGGACTATTCCTTCTTTACTGCATCCCTCGCTCCTTCACATTGACGAATTAACACAGAAATTGAGTCGTTATGAAATACTATGGGTTCTAAGACATCTCCTTCTAAATCGAGTAAAGTTTCTATGGAAACAAATGGTTTTTCTTTCGGGATACGACTATCTCCTTTACGATGCTCTGCTCCTTCTTTACTGCTTTCTTCGCGTCCCCACATTGAAGAATTAACGCAGAAATAGCGTCGCTATGAAATACTATGGGTTCTATGACTTCTCCTTCTAAAGCGGGTAACGTTTCTATAGAAACGACAGGATTCTCTTTTGGGATACGACTATCTCCTTTCCGATGCACTATTCCTTCTTTACTGCATTCCTCAATTCCTCACATTAACGAATTAACACTAAAATTGCGTCGCTATGAAATACTATAGGTGCTATGACATCTCCTTCTAAATGGAGTATCGTTGCAATGGAAACGGCAGGATTATCTTTTGGAATGCGAGTATCTCCTTTACGATGCACTATTCTTTCTTTACTGCATCCCTCGCTCCCTCACATTGATGAACTAACACAGAAATTGCGTCGGTATGAAGTAGTATGGTTTCTATGACATCTCCTTCTAAATCGAGTAACGATGCTGTGGAGACGATAGGATTTTCTTTTGGGCTACGTGTATCTCCTAACCGATGCCCTAATCCTTCTTTAGTGCACTCCTGGCGCCCTCACATTGACGAATTTCCACAGAAATTGCGTCGCTATAAAATAATATGGGTTCTATGAACTCTTCTTCGAAATCGAGTAACGTTTCTATGGAATCGACAGGATTTTCTTTTGGGATACGACTATCTCCGTTCCGATGCACTATTCCTTCTTTACTGCAACCCTGGCTCGCTCACATTGACGAATTAACACAGAAATTGCGTCGCTACGTAATACTATGTGTTCTATGACATCTCCTTCTAAATCGAGTAACGTTTCTATGGAGACGACAGGATTCTCATTTGGGATACGACTATCTCCTTTCCGATGCACTATTCCTTCTTTACTGCATCCCTCGCTTACTCACATTGGCGAATCAACACAGAAATTGCGTCGCTATGAAATACTATGGGTTCTATGACATCTCTTTCAAAATGGAGTAACGTTTCTATGGAAACGACAGGATTTTCTTTAGGTATACGAATATCTCCTCTCCGATACACTATTTCTTATTTACTGCTTTCCTCGCGCCCTCACATTGACGAATTAACGCGGAAATAGCGTCTCTATGAAATACTCTGTGTTCCATGGCTTCTCCTTCTAAAGCGGGTAACGTTTCTATGGAAACGAAAGGATTCTCTTTTGGGATACGACTATCTCCTTTCCGATGCACTATTCCTTATGTACTGCATCCCTCGCTTCCTCACATTAAGAAATTAACACTGAAAGTGCGTCGCTATGAAATACTGTGGGTTCTATGACTTCTCCTTCTAAATCGAGCAACGTTTCAATGGACACGACTGTATTTTGTTTTGGGATACGTGTATCTCCTTCCGATGCTCTATTCCTTCTTTACTGCATCCCTCGCTCCCTCACATTCACGAATTAACACAAATAGCGTCGCTCTGAAATACTATGTGTTCAATGACATCTCCTTCTAAATTTAGTAACGTTTCCATGGAAACGTCAGGATTTTCTTCTGGGATACGACTTTCTTGTTTCCGATGCACTAGTCCTTCCTTGCAGCATCCCTCGCTCCCTCACATTGATGAATTAACACAGATATTGCGTCGCTATGAGAGACTATGTGTTCTATGACATCTCCTTCTAAATCGAGTAACGTTTCTGTGGAGACGACAGGATTTTCTTTTGGGATACGACTATCTCCTTTCCGATGCACTATTCCCTCTTTACTGCATCCCTCGCTCCCTCACATTGACGAATTAACACAGAAACTGCGTCGCTACGAAATACTATGTGTTCCAAGTCTTCTCCTACTAAATCGAGGAACGTTTGTATGGAAAGGCCAGGATTTTCTTTTGGGATACGAGTATCTCCTTTCCAATGCTCTATTCCGTCGTTACTGTATCGCTCGCTCCCTCACATTGACGAATTAACACAGGAATTGCGTCGCTATGAAATTCTATGGATTCTATGACTTCTCCTTCTAAATCGAGTATCATTTCTATGGAAACGTCTGGATTTTCTTTTCGGATACGAGTATCTCCATTCCGATGGACTATTCCTTCTTTACTGCATCCCTCGCTCCCTCACATTGACGAATTAACAGATAAATTGTGTCGCTATGAAATACTATGGGTTCTAAGACTTCTCCTTCTAAATCGAGTAACGTTTCTATGGAAACGACTGGATTTTTATTTGGGATACGACTATCTTCCTTCCGATGCACTTTTCCTTCTTTACGGCATCCCTCGGTCCTTCACATTGACGAATAAATACAGAAATTACGTCGCAATGAAATACAATGTGTTCTATAACATCTCTTTCCAAATCGAGTAGCTTTCTATGGAAACGACAGGATTTTTTTTGGGAAACTGCTATCTCCTTACCGATGCACTATTCCATCTTTACTGCATTCCTCGCGCCTCGCATTGACGAATTAACACAGAAATTGCAACGAAATGATATACTATATGTTCTATGACTGCTTCTTCCAAATCGCGTAACATATTATATGGAAATGACAGGATATTCTTTTGGGATACGAATATCTCCTTTCCGATGCACAATTCCTACTTTACTGCATTCCTCGCGTGCCCAAATTGACGAATTAACACAGAAATTGCGTCGCTATGAAATACTATGGATTCTATGACTTCTCCTTCTAAATCGAGTAACATTTCTATGGAAACGACTGGATTTTCTTTTCGGATACGAGTATCTCCTTTCCGATGGACTATTCCTTCTTTACTTCATCCCTCGCTACCTCACATTGACGAATTAACACATAAATTGTGTCGCTATGAAATACTATGGTTTCTAAGACTTCTCCTTCTAAATCGAGTAACGTTTCTATGGAATCGACCGCATTTTCATTTGGGATACGACTATCTCCTGTGCTATGCACTATCTCTTCTTTACTGCATCCCTCGCTAGCTTACATTGACGAATTAACACAGAAATTGCGTTGCTATGAAATACTATGGGTTCTATGACAACTCCTTCTAAATCGAGTAACGTATCTATGGAAACGACAGGATTTTTTTTGGGATACGACTATCTCCTTTCCGATGCAGTATTCCTTCTTTACTGCAATCCTTAATAGCTCAAAATGACGAATTAACACAGAAATTGCGGGGCTATTAAACTCTATGGGTTCTATGACTTCTCCATCTAAATAGATTAACGTTTCTATGGAAACGACAGGATTTTCTTTTGGGATACGACTGTCTAATTTCCGATGCACTATTCCTTCTTTACAGCATCCCTCGCTCCCTCACATTGACGCATTAACACAGAAATTGCGTCGCTATGAAATACTATGGATTCTATGACTTCTCCTTCTAAATCGAGTGACATTTCTATGGAAACGACTGGATTTTCTTTTCGGATACGAGTATCTCCTTTCCGATGGACTATTCCTTCTTTACTTCATCCCTCGCTCCCTCACATTGACGAATTAACACATAAATTGTGTCGCTATGAAATACTATGGGTTCTTAGACTTCTCCTTCTAAATCGAGTAACGTTTCTCTGGAAACGACAGGATTTTCGTTTGGGATACAAGTATCAACTTTCCGATGCACTATTCCTTCTTTACTGCATCCCTCGCTCCTTCACATTGACGATTTAACACAGGAATTGGGTCGCAGTGAAATACTATGGGTTGTATGACCTCTCATTCTAAATCGAGTTACGTTTCTATGGAAACTACAGGATTTTCTTTTGGGATACGACTAACTCCTTTCCGATGCACTATTCCTTCTTTACGGCATCCCTCGGTCCTTCACATTGACGTATAAAAACAGAAATTACGTCGCTATGATATACCATGGGTTCTATGACATCTCCTTCTTAATCGAGTAACGTCTCTATGGAGACTACAGGATTTTCTTTTGGGATACGACTATCTCCGTTCCGATGCACAATTCCTTCTTTACTGCATCCCTTGCTTCCTCACATTGACG
The DNA here is from genome assembly GCF_023864345.2 of Schistocerca serialis cubense. Classification (NCBI taxonomy): domain Eukaryota; kingdom Metazoa; phylum Arthropoda; class Insecta; order Orthoptera; family Acrididae; genus Schistocerca; species Schistocerca serialis. Next base: position 61,431,791 of record NC_064638.1, on the reverse strand, counting down.
AATGAACTCAGAAATTGCGTCGCTATCAAATACTATGGGTTCGTTGACAACTCCTTCTAAATGGAGTAAATTTTCTATGGAAACGACACGATTTTCTTTTGGGATACGACTATCTAATTTCAGATGCACTATTCCTTCTTTACTGCATCCCTCGCTCCCTCACATTGGCGAATTAAGACAGAAATTGCGTCGCTATGAAATACTAGGGGTCCTATGACTTCTCCTTCTAAATCGGGTAACATTTCTGTGGAAACGAAAGGATTTTTTTTTGGGACACGAGTATCTCCTTTCCGATGCACTATTCCTTCATTACTGCATCCCTCGCACCCTCACATTGACGAATTAATCCAGAAATTACGTCGCTATGAAATACCATGTGTTCTATCACATCCCCTTCTAAATCGAGTAACGTTTCTATGGAAAGGACAGGATTTTCCTTTGGGATATGATTATCTCCTTTCCGATGCATTATTCCTTCTTTACTGCATTCCTCGCGCCCTCACATTGACGAATTAACGCAGAAATTGCGACGCTATGAAATATTGTGGAATCTATGACTTCTCCTTCTAAAGCGGGTAACGTTTCTTTGGAAACGACAGGATTTTCTTTTGGGATACGAGTATCTCCTTTCCGATGCACTATTCCCTCTTTACTGTATCCCACGCTCCCTCACCCTCACACTGACGAATTAACAAAGAAATTGCGTTGCTATGAAATACTTGGGGTCACATGACTTCTCCTTCTAAATCAAGTAACGTTTCTATAGAAACGACAAGATTTTCTCTTGGGATACGACTATCTCCTTCCAGATACACTATTCTTTCTTTACTGCATCCCTCGCTCCCTCACATTGACGAATTAACACAGAAATTGCGTCGCTATGAAATACTATGGGTTCTATGACATCTCCTTCTAAATCGAGTAACATTTCTATGGAAACGAAAGGATTTTCTTTTGGGACACGAGTATCTCCTTTCCGATGCACTATTCCTTCATTACTGCATCCCTCGCACCCTCACATTGACGAATTAATCCAGAAATTACGTCGCTATGAAATACCATGTGTTCTATCACATCTCCTTCTAAATCGAGTAACGATTCTATGGAAAGGACAGGATTTTCCTTTGGGATATGATTATCTCCTTTCCGATGCATTATTCCTTCTATACTGCATTCCTCGCGCCCTCACATTGACGAATTAACGCAGAAATTTCGACGCTATGAAATACTGTGGAATCTATGACTTCTCCTTCTAAAGCGGGTAACGTTTCTTTGGAAACGACAGGATTTTCTTTTGGGATACGAGTATCTCCTTTCCGATGCACTATTCCCTCTTTACTGCATCCCACGCTCCCTCACCCTCACACTGACGAATTAACAAAGAAATTGCGTCGCTATGAAATACTATGTGTCCTATAACATCTCCTTCTAAATCGGGTAACATTTTTATGGAAACGACTGGCTTTTCTTTTGGGATACGAGTTTCTCCTTTGCGATGCACTATTCCTTCTTTACTGCGTCCCTCGCTCCCTCACATTGGCGAATCAAAACGGAAATTGCGTCGCTATGAAATACTTTGGGTTTTTTGACATCTCCTTCTCAATGGAGTAACGTTTCTATGGAGACAACAGGAATTTCTTTTGGGATACGAGTATCTCCTTTCCGATGCACTATTAATTCTTTACAGCATCCCTCGCTCCCTCACATTGACGCATTAACACAGAAATTGCGTGCCTATGAAATACTATAGTTTCTATGACATCTCCATCTAAATTGAGTAACGTTTCTACCGAAGGATTTTCATTTGGGCTACGAGAATCTCCTTTCCGATGCACTATTCCTACTTCACTGCATTCCTCGCGTGCCCACATTGACGAATTAAGACAGAAATTGCGTCGCTATTAAATAATATGGGTTCTATGAACTCTTCTTCGAAATCGAGTAACGTTTCTATGGAATCGACAGGATTTTCTTTTGGGATACGACTATCTCCGTTCCGATGCACTATTCCTTCTTTACTGCAACCCTGGCTCGCTCACATTGACGAATTAACACAGAAATTGCGTCGCTACGTAATACTATGTGTTCTATGACATCTCCTTCTAAATCGAGTAACGTTTCTATGGAGACGACAGGATTCTCATTTGGGATACGACTATCTCCTTTCCGATGCACTATTCCTTCTTTACTGCATCCCTCGCTTACTCACATTGGCGAATCAACACAGAAATTGCGTCGCTATGAAATACTATGGGTTCTATGACATCACTTTCAAAATGGAGTAACGTTTCTATGGAAACGACAGGATTTTCTTTAGGTATACGAATATCTCCTCTCCGATACACTATTTCTTATTTACTGCTTTCCTCGCGCCCTCACATTGACGAATTAACGCGGAAATAGCGTCTCTATGAAATACTCTGTGTTCCACGGCTTCTCCTTCTAAAGCGGGTAACGTTTCTATGGAAACGAAAGGATTCTCTTTTGGGATACGACTTTCTTGTTTCCGATGCACTAGTCCTTCCTTGCAGCATCCCTCGCTCCCTCACATTGATGAATTAACACAGATATTGCGTCGCTATGAAAGACTATGTGTTCTATGACATCTCCTTCTAAATCGAGTAACGTTTCTGTGGAGACGACAGGATTTTCTTTTGGGATACGACTATCTCCTTTCCGATGCACTATTCCTTCTTTACTGCATCCCTCGCTCCCTCACATTGACGAATTAACACAGAAACTGCGTCGCTACGAAATACTATGTGTTCTAAGTCTTCTCCTACTAAATCGAGGAACGTTTGTATGGAAAGGCCAGGATTTTCTTTTGGGATACGAGTATCTCCTTTCCAATGCTCTATTCCGTCGTTACTGCATCGCTCGCTCCCTCACATTGACGAATTAACACAGGAATTGCGTCGCTATGAAATTCTATGGATTCTATGACTTCTCCTTCTAAATCGAGTAACATTTCTATGGAAACGACTGGCTTTTCTTTTGGGATACGAGTTTCTCCTTTGCGATGCACTATTCCTTCTTTACTGCGTCCCTCGCTCCCTCACATTGGCGAATCAAAACGGAAATTGCGTCGCTATGAAATACTTTGGGTTTTTTGACATCTCCTTCTCAATGGAGTAACGTATCTATGGAAACGTCAGGATTTTCTTCTGGGATACGACTTTCTTGTTTCCGATGCACTAGTCCTTCCTTGCAGCATCCCTCGCTCCCTCACATTGACGAATTAACACAGAAATTGCGTTGCAATGAAATGCTATGGGTTCTACGACGTCTCCTTCTAAATCGAGTATTGGGGTACGACTATCTCCTTTCCGATGCACTATTCCCTCTTTACTGCATCTCTCGCTCCCTCACATTGACGAATTAACACAGAAATTGCGTAGCTATTAAATACTATGAGTTCTATGACATCTCCTTGTAAATCGTGTAACGTTTCTATGGGGACGACTGGAATTTCTTTTGGGGATACGAGTATCCCCTTTCCTATGCACTATTCCTTTTTTACTGCATCCCTCGCTCCCTCACATTAACGAATTAACACTGAATTTGCGTCTCAATGAAATACTATGGGTTCTATGACTTCTCGTTCGTAATCGAGTAACGTTTCTATGGAAACGACAGGATTTTCTTTTGGGATACGACTGTCTCCTTTCCGATGCACTATTCCTCCTTTACCGCTTTCTTTGCTCCCTCACATTAACGAATTAACACTGAATTTGCGTCGCTATGAAATACTATGGGTTCTATGACTTATCCTTCATAATCGACTAACGTTTCTATGGAAACGTCAGGATTTTTCTTTTGGGATACGACTCTCTACTTTCCGATGCACCATTCCTTCTTTACTGCATCCCTCGCTCCCTCACATTGACGAATTAACACAGAAATTGCGTCGCTATTAAATACTATGAGTTCTATGACATCTCCTTCTAAATCGTGTAACGTTTCTATGGGGACGACTGGAATTTCTTTTGGGGATACGAGTATCCCCTTTACTATGCACTATTCCTTTTTTACTGCATCTCTCGCTCCCTCACATTAACGAATTAACACTGAATTTACGTCTCTATGAAATACTATGGGTTCTATAACTTCTCCTTCGTAATCGAGTAACGTTTCTATGGAAACGACAGGATTTTCTTTTGGGAGACGACTGTCTCCTTTCCGATGCACTATTCCTCTTTCACCGCTTCCTTTCCTCCCTCACATTAACGAATTAACACTGAATTTGCGTCGCTATGAAATACTATGGGTTCTATGACTTCTCCTTCGTAATCGAGTAACGTTTCTATGGAAACGTCAGGATTTTCTTTTGGGATACGACTGTCTCCTTTCAGATGCACTATTCCTTCTTTACTGCATCCCTCGTTTCCTCACATTGACGAATTAACACAGAAATTGTGTCGCTATGATATACAATGGGTTCTGTGTCTTTTCCTTCTAAATCGAGTAACGTTTCTATGGAAACGACAGGATTTTCTTTTTGGATACGAGTATCTCCTCTCCGATGCACTATTACTTCTTTACTGCATCCCTCGCTCTCTCACATTGACGAATTAACACAGAAATTGCGTCGCTATGAAATACTATGGGTTCTATGACATTTCCTTCTAAGTCGTGTAACGTTTCTATGGAAACGACAGGATTTCCTTTTGGGATACGACTATCTCCTTTCCGATGCACTATATCTTCTTTACTGCATCCCTCGCACCCTCACATTGACAAATTAACACAGAAATTGCATCGCTGTGAAATACTATGGATTCTTTGACATCTTCTTCTAAATCGAGTAACGTCAATATGGAAACGAAAGGATTTTCTGTTGGGAGACGAGTATCCCCCCTTCAATGCACTATTCCTTTTTTACTGCATCCCTCGCTCCCTCGCAGAATCGAATTAACACTGCAATTGCGTCGCTATAAAATACTATGGGTTCTATGACTTCTCCTTCTAAATCGAGTAACGTTTCTATGGAAACGAAAGGATTTGCTCTTAGGATACGACTATCTCCTTTCCGATGCACTATTCCTTCTTTACTGCATCCCTCCCTCGCACACATTGACGAATTAACACAGAAATTGCGTTGCTATGAAATACAATGGGTTCTATGACATCTCCTTCTAAATCGAGTAACGATCCAATGGAAAGGACAGGATTTTCTTTTGGGATACGACTATCTCCTTTCCGATACACTATTCCATCTTTACTGCATCCCTCGCTCGCTCACATTGACGAATTAACACAGAAATTTCGTCGCTATAGAATCCTATGGGTTCTATGACATTTCCTTCTAAGTCGAGTAACGTTTCAATGGAAACGACAGGATTGTGTTTTGGCATACGACTGTCTCCTTTCCGATGCACTATTCCTTCTTTACGGCATCCCTCGCTCCCTCACATTGACGATTTAACACAGAAATTGCATCGCTATAAAGTACCATGTGTTCTATGACATCTCCCTCTGTATCGGGTAACGTTTCTATAGAAACGACAGGATCTTTATTAGGGATACAACTAACTCCATTACGATGCACTATTCCTTCTTTACTGCATCCCTCGCTCCCTCACATTGACGAATTAACACAGATATTACGTCGCTATGAAATACCATGGGTTCTATGACATCTCCGTCTAAATCGAGTAACGTTTCAATGGAAACGACAGGATTTTCTTTTGGGATACGACTGTCTCCTTTCCGATGCACTATTCTTTCTTTACTGCATCCCTCGCCCCCTCACATTAACTTATTAACACAAAAATTGCGTCGCTATGATATACAATGTGTTCTGTGTCTTCTCCTTGTAAATCGAGAAACATTTCTATAGAAACGACAGCATTTTCTTTTGTGATACTACTATCTCCTTTCCTATGCACTATTCCTTCTTTACTGCATCCCTCGCTTCCTCGCATTAACGAATTAACACTGAAATTGCGTCTCTATGAAATACTATGGGTTCTATGACTTCTCCTTCGTAATCGAGTAACGTTTCTATGGAAACGTCAGGATTTTCTTTTGGGATACGACTTTCTCCTTTCAGATGCATTATTCCTTCTTTACTGCATCCCTCGTTTCCTCACATTGACGAATTAACACAGAAATTGTGTCGCTATGATATACAATGGGTTCTGTGTCTTTTCCTTCTAAATCGAGTAACGTTTCAATGGAAACGACAGGATTTTCTTTTGGGATACGAATGTCTCCTTTCCGATGCACTATTCTTTCTTTACTGCATCCCTCGCCCCCTCACATTAACTTATTAACACAAAAATTGCGTCGCTATTATATACAATGGGTTCTGTGTCTTCTCCTTGTAAATCGAGAAACATTTCTGTAGAAACGACAGCATTTTCTATTGTGATACTACTATCTCCTTTCCTGTGCACTATTCCTTCTTTACTGCATCTCTCGCTCCCTCGCATTAACGAATTAACACTGCAATTGCGTCGCTATGAAATACTATGGGTTCTATGACTTCTCCTTCTAAATCGAGTAACGTTTCTGTGGAAACGACAGGATGTTCTTTTGGGATACGACTGTCTCCTTTCCCATGCACTATTCCTTCTTTACTGCATCCCCCGCTCCCTCACATTATCGAATTAACACAAAAATTGCGTCTCTATGAAATACTATGGGTTCTATGACTTCTCCTTCGTAATCGAGTAACGTTTCTATGGCAACGACAGGACCTTTTTTTGGGATACGACTGTCTCCATTCCGATGCACTATTCCTTCGTCACTGCATCCCTCGCTCCCTCACATTGACGAATTAACACAGAAATTGCGTCCCTTTGAAATACAATGGGTGCTATGACCTTTCGCTCTGAAACGACTGACGTTTCTATTGAAACGACAGGATTTTCTTTTGGGATACAACAATCTCCTATCCGATGCACTATTCCTTCTTTACAGCATCCCTCGCTCCCACACATTGACGAATTAACACAGAAATTGCGTCGCTATGAAATACTATGGGTTCTATTACATTTCCTTCTAAGTCGTGTAACGTTTCTATAGAAACGACAGGATTTTCTTCTGGGATACGACTATCTCCTTTCCGATGCACTATTCCTTCTTTACTGCATCTCTCGCTCCCTCACATTGACGAATTAACACAGAAATTGCGTCGCTATTAAATACTATGAGTTCTATGACATCTCCTTCTAAATCGTGTAACGTTTCTATGGGGACGACTGGAATTTCTTTTGGGGATACGAGTATCCCCTTTCCTATGCACTATTCCTTTTTTACTGCATCCCTCGCTCCCTCACATTAACGAATTAACACTGAATTTGCGTCTCCATGAAATACTATGGGTTCTATGACTTCTCCTTCGTAATCGAGTAACGTTTCTATGGAAACGACAGGAGTTTCTTTTGGGATACGACTGTCTCCTTTCCGATGCACTATTCCTTTTTTACTGCATCCCTCGCTCCCTCACAATGACGAATTAACACAGATATTGCGTCGCTATGAAGTACTATGGGGTCTATGACTTCTCCTTCTAAATCGAATAATGTTTATATGGAAACGACAGGATTTTCTTTTGGGATACGACTGTCTCCTTTCCGATGCACTATTACTTCGTTACTGCATCCCTCGCTCCCTCACATTGATGAATTAACACAGTAATTGCGTCCCAATGAAATACAATGTGTGCTAAGACCTTTCGCTCTGAAACGAGTGACGTTTCTAATGAAACGACAGGATTTTCATTTGGGATACAACAATCTCCTTTCCGATGCACTATTCCTTCTTTACAGCATCCCTCGCTCCCTCACATTAACGAATTAACACTGAATTTGCCTCGCTATGAAATACTATGGGTTCTATGACTTCTCCTTCATAATCGACTAACGTTTCTATGGAAACGTCAGGATTTTCTTTTGGGATAGGACTTTCTCCTTTCCGATGAACTATTCCTTCATTACTGCATCCCTCGCTCCCTCACATTGACGAATTAACACAGAAATTGCGTCGCTATTAAATACAATGGGTTCTATGACATCTCCGTCTAAATCGAGTAACGTTTCAATGGAAACGACAGGATTTTCTTTTGGGATACGACTGTCTCCTTTCCGATGTACTATTCTTTCTTTACTGCATCACTCGCCCCCTCACATTAACTTATTAACACAAAAATTGCGTCGCTATGATATACAATGGCTTCTGTGTCTTCTCCTTGTAAATCGAGAAACATTTCTATAGAAACGACAGCATTTTCTTTTGTGATACTACTATCTCCTTTCCTATGCACTATTCCTTCTTTACTGCATCCCTCGCTTCCTCGTATTAACGAATTAACTCTGAAATTGCGTCTCTATGAAATACTATGGGTTCTATGACTTCTCCTTCGTAATCGAGTAACGTTTCTATGGAAACGACAGGATTTTCTTTTGGGATACGACTGTCTCCTTTCCGATGCACTATTCCTCTGTTACCGCTTCCTTTGCTCCCTCACATTAACGAATTAACACTGAATTTGCGTCTCTATGAAATACTATGGGTTCTATGACTTCTCCTTCGTAATCGAGTAACGTTTCTATGGAAACGTCAGGATTTTCTTTTGGGATACGACTTTCTCCTTTCAGATGCATTATTCCTTCTTTACTGCATCCCTCGTTTCCTCACATTGACGAATTAACACAGAAATTGTGACGCTATGATATACAATGGGTTCTGTGTCTTTTCCTTCTAAATCGAGTAACGTTTCTATGGAAACGACAGGATTTTCTTTTTGGATACGAGTATCTCCTCTCCGTTGCACTATTACTTCTTTACTGCATCCCTCGCTCCCTCACATTGACGAATTAACACAGAAATTGCGTCGCTATGAAATACTATGGGTTCTATGACATTTCCTTCTAAGTCGTGTAACGTTTCTATGGAAACGACAGGATTTCCTTTTGGGATACGACTATCTCCTTTCCGATGCACTATACCTTCTTTACTGCATCCCTCGCACCCTCACATTGACAAATTATCACAGAAATTGCATCGCTGTGAAATACTATGGATTCTTTGACATCTTCTTCTAAATCGAGTAACGTCAATATGGAAACGAAAGGATTTTCTGTTGGGAGACGAGTATCCCCCCTTCAATGCACTATTCCTTTTTTACTGCATCCCTCGCTCCCTCGCAGAAACGAATTAACACTGCAATAGCGTCGCTATAAAATACTATGGGTTCTATGACTTCTCCTTCTAAATCGAGTAACGTTTCTATGGAAACGAAAGGATTTGCTCTTAGGATACGACTATCTCCTTTCCGATGCACTATTCCTTCTTTACTGCATCCCTCCTTCGCACACATTGACGAATTAACATAGAAATTGCGTTGCTATGAAATACAATGGGTTCTATGACATCTCCTTCTAAATCGAGTAACGATCCAATGGAAACGACAGGATTTTCTTTTGGGATACGACTATCTCCTTTCCGATACACTATTCCATCTTTACTCCATCCCTCGCTCGCTCACATTGACGAATTAACACAGAAATTTCGTCGCTATAAAATCCTATGGGTTCTATGACATTTCCTTCTAAGTCGAGTAACGTTTCTATAGAAACGACAGGATTTTCTTCTGGGATACGACTATCTCCTTTCCGATGCACTATTCCTTCTTTACTGCATCCCTCGCTCCCTCACATTGACGAATTAACACAGAAATTGCGTCGCTATTAAATACTATGAGTTCTATGACATCTCCTTCTAAATCGTGTAACGTTTCTATGGGGACGACTGGAATTTCTTTTGGGGACACGAGTATCCCCTTTCCTATGCACTATTCCTTTTTTACTGCATCCCTCGCTCCCTCACATTAACGAATTAACACTGAATTTGCGTCTCCATGAAATACTATGGGTTCTATGACTTCTCCTTCGTAATCGAGTAACGTTTCTATGGAAACGACAGGAGTTTCTTTTGGGATACGACTGTCTCCTTTCCGATGCACTATTCCTTTTTTACTGCATCCCTCGCTCCCTCACAATGACGAATTAACACAGATATTGCGTCGCTATGAAGTACTATGGGGTCTATGACTTCTCCTTCTAAATCGAATAATGTTTATATGGAAACGACAGGATTTTCTTTTGGGATACGACTGTCTCCTTTCCGATGCACTATTACTTCGTTACTGCATCCCTCGCTCCCTCACATTGACGAATTAACACAGTAATTGCGTCCCAATGAAATACAATGGGTGCTATGACCTTTCGCTCTGAAACGAGTGACGTTTCTAATGAAACGAAAGGATTTTCTTTTGGGATACGACTGTCTCCTTTCCGATGCACTATTCCTCTTTTACCGCTTCCTTTCCTCCCTCACGTTAACGAATTAACACTGAATTTGCGTCGCTATGAAATACTATGGGTTCTATGACTTCTCCTTCGTAATCGAGTAACGTTTCTATGGAAACGTCAGGATTTTTTTTTGGGATAGGACTGTATCCTTTCAGATGCACTATTCCTTCTTTACTGCATCCCTCGTTTCCTCACATTGACGAGTTAACACAGAAATTGTGTTGCTATGATATACAATGGGTTCTGTGTCTTTTCCTTCTAAATCGAGTAACGTTTCTATGGAAACGACAGGATTTTCTTTTTGGATACGAGTATCTCCTCTCCGATGCACTATTACTTCTTTACTGCATCCCTCGCTCCCTCACATTGACGAATTAACACAGAAATTGCGTTGCTATGAAATACTATGGGTTCTATGACATTTCCTTCTAAGTCGTGTAACGTTTCTATGGAAACGACAGGATTTCCTTTTGGGATACGACTATCTCCTTTCCGATGCACTATACCTTCTTTACTGCATCCCTCGCACCCTCACATTGACAAATTAACACAGAAATTGCATCGCTATAAAATACTATGGGTTCTATGACTTCTCCTTCTAAATCGAGTAACGTTTCTATGGAAACGAAAGGATTTGCTCTTAGGATACGACTATCTCCTTTCCGATGCACTATTCCTTCTTTACTGCATCCCTCCCTCGCACACAATGACGAATTAACACAGAAATTGCGTTGCTATGAAATACAATGGGTTCTATGACATCTCCTTCTAAATCGAGTAACGATCCAATGGAAACGACAGGATTTTGTTTTGGGATACGACTATCTCCTTTCCGATACACTACTCCATCTTTACTGCATCCCTCGCTCGCTCACATTGACGAATTAACAAAGAAATTTCGTCGCTATAAAATCCTATGGGTTCTATGACATTTCCTTCTAAGTCGAGTAACGTTTCAATGGAAACGACAGGATTGTGTTTTGGCATACGACTGTCTCCTTTCCGATGCACTATTCCTTCTTTACGGCATCCCTCGCTCCCTCACATTGACGATTTAACACAGAAATTGCATCGCTATAAAGTACCATGTGTTCTATGACATCTCCCTCTAAATCGGGTAACGTTTCTATAGAAACGACAGGATCTTTATTAGGGATACAAATATCTCCATTACGATGCACTATTCCTCCTTTACCGCATCCATCGCTCCCTCACATTGACGAATTAACACAGATATTGCGTCGCTATGAAATACCATGGGTTCTATGACATATCCGTCTAAATCGAGTAACGTTTCAATGGAAACGACAGGATTTTCTTTTGGGATACGACTGTCTCCTTTCCGATGCACTATTCTTTCTTTACTGCATCCCTCGCCCCCTCACATTAACTTATTAACACAAAAATTGAGTCGCTATGATATACAATGGGTTCTGTGTCTTCTCCTTGTAAATCGAGAAACATTTCTATAGAAACGACAGTATTTTCTTTTGTGATACTACTATCTCCTTTCCTATGCACTATTCCTTCTTTACTGCATCCCTCGCTTCCTCGCATTAACGAATTAACACTGAAATTGCACCTCTATGAAATACTATGGGTTCTATGACTTCTCCTTCGTAATCGAGTAACGTTTCTATGGAAACGACAGGATTTCCTTTTGGGATACGACTATCTCCTTTCCGATGCACTATACCTTCTTTACTGCATCCCTCGCACCCTCACATTGACAAATTAACACAGAAATTGCATCGCTATAAAATACTATGGGTTCTATGACTTCTCCTTCTAAATCGAGTAACGTTTCTATGGAAACGAAAGGATTTGCTCTTAGGATACGACTATCTCCTTTCCGATGCACTATTCCTTCTTTACTGCATCCCTCCCTCGCACACAATGACGAATTAACACAGAAATTGCGTTGCTATGAAATACAATGGGTTCTATGACATCTCCTTCTAAATCGAGTAACGATCCAATGGAAACGACAGGATTTTGTTTTGGGATACGACTATCTCCTTTCCGATACACTACTCCATCTTTACTGCATCCCTCGCTCGCTCACATTGACGAATTAACAAAGAAATTTCGTCGCTATAAAATCCTATGGGTTCTATGACATTTCCTTCTAAGTCGAGTAACGTTTCAATGGAAACGACAGGATTGTGTTTTGGCATACGACTGTCTCCTTTCCGATGCACTATTCCTTCTTTACGGCATCCCTCGCTCCCTCACATTGACGATTTAACACAGAAATTGCATCGCTATAAAGTACCATGTGTTCTATGACATCTCCCTCTAAATCGGGTAACGTTTCTATAGAAACGACAGGATCTTTATTAGGGATACAAATATCTCCATTACGATGCACTATTCCTCCTTTACTGCATCCATCGCTCCCTCACATTGACGAATTAACACAGATATTGCGTCGCTATGAAATACCATGGGTTCTATGACATATCCGTCTAAATCGAGTAACGTTTCAATGGAAACGACAGGATTTTCTTTTGGGATACGACTGTCTCCTTTCCGATGCACTATTCTTTCTTTACTGCATCCCTCGCCCCCTCACATTAACTTATTAACACAAAAATTGAGTCGCTATGATATACAATGGGTTCTGTGTCTTCTCCTTGTAAATCGAGAAACATTTCTATAGAAACGACAGTATTTTCTTTTGTGATACTACTATCTCCTTTCCTATGCACTATTCCTTCTTTACTGCATCCCTCGCTTCCTCGCATTAACGAATTAACACTGAAATTGCATCTCTATGAAATACTATGGGTTCTATGACTTCTCCTTCGTAATCGAGTAACGTTTCTATGGAAACGACAGGATTTTCTTTTGGGATACGACTATCTCCTTTCCGATGCACTATACCTTCTTTACTGCATCCCTCGCACCCTCACATTGACAAATTATCACAGAAATTGCATCGCTGTGAAATACTATGGATTCTTTGACATCTTCTTCTAAATCGAGTAACGTCAATATGGAAACGAAAGGATTTTCTGTTGGGAGACGAGTATCCCCCCTTCAATGCACTATTCCTTTTTTACTGCATCCCTCGCTCCCTCGCAGAAACGAATTAACACTGCAATAGCGTCGCTATAAAATACTATGGGTTCTATGACTTCTCCTTCTAAATCGAGTAACGTTTCTATGGAAACGAAAGGATTTGCTCTTAGGATACGACTATCTCCTTTCCGATGCACTATTCCTTCTTTACTGCATCCCTCCTTCGCACACATTGACGAATTAACATAGAAATTGCGTTGCTATGAAATACAATGGGTTCTATGACATCTCCTTCTAAATCGAGTAACGATCCAATGGAAACGACAGGATTTTCTTTTGGGATACGACTATCTCCTTTCCGATACACTATTCCATCTTTACTGCATCCCTCGCTCGCTCACATTGACGAATTAACACAGAAATTTCGTCGCTATAAAATCCTATGGGTTCTATGACATTTCCTTCTAAGTCGAGTAACGTTTCTATAGAAACGACAGGATTTTCTTCTGGGATACGACTATCTCCTTTCCGATGCACTATTCCTTCTTTACTGCATCCCTCGCTCCTTCACATTGACGAATTAACACAGAAATTGCGTCGCTATTAAATACTATGAGTTCTATGACATCTCCTTCTAAATCGTGTAACGTTTCTATGGGGACGACTGGAATTTCTTTTGGGGACACGAGTATCCCCTTTCCTATGCACTATTCCTTTTTTACTGCATCCCTCGCTCCCTCACATTAACGAATTAACACTGAATTTGCGTCTCCATGAAATACTATGGGTTCTATGACTTCTCCTTCGTAATCGAGTAACGTTTCTATGGAAACGACAGGAGTTTCTTTTGGGATACGACTGTCTCCTTTCCGATGCACTATTCCTTTTTTACTGCATCCCTCGCTCCCTCACAATGACGAATTAACACAGATATTGCGTCGCTATGAAGTACTATGGGGACTATGACTTCTCCTTCTAAATCGAATAATGTTTATATGGAAACGACAGGATTTTCTTTTGGGATACGACTGTCTCCTTTCCGATGCACTATTACTTCGTTTCTGCATCCCTCGCTCCCTCACATTGACGAATTAACACAGTAATTGCGTCCCAATGAAATACAATGGGTGCTATGACCTTTCGCTCTGAAACGAGTGACGTTTCTAATGAAACGAAAGGATTTTCTTTTGGGATACGACTGTCTCCTTTCCGATGCACTATTCCTCTTTTACCGCTTCCTTTCCTCCCTCACGTTAACGAATTAACACTGAATTTGCGTCGCTATGAAATACTATGGGTTCTATGACTTCTCCTTCGTAATCGAGTAACGTTTCTATGGAAACGTCAGGATTTTTTTTTGGGATACGACTGTATCCTTTCAGATGCACTATTCCTTCTTTACTGCATCCCTCGTTTCCTCACATTGACGAGTTAACACAGATATTGTGTTGCTATGATATACAATGGGTTCTGTGTCTTTTCCTTCTAAATCGAGTAACGTTTCTATGGAAACGACAGGATTTTCTTTTTGGATACGAGTATCTCCTCTCCGATGCACTATTACTTCTTTACTGCATCCCTCGCTCCCTCACATTGACGAATTAACACAGAAATTGCGTTGCTATGAAATACTATGGGTTCTATGACATTTCCTTCTAAGTCGTGTAACGTTTCTATGGAAACGACAGGATTTCCTTTTGGGATACGACTATCTCCTTTCCGATGCACTATACCTTCTTTACTGCATCCCTCGCACCCTCACATTGACAAATTAACACAGAAATTGCATCGCTATAAAATACTATGGGTTCTATGACTTCTCCTTCTAAATCGAGTAACGTTTCTATGGAAACGAAAGGATTTGCTCTTAGGATACGACTATCTCCTTTCCGATGCACTATTCCTTCTTTACTGCATCCCTCCCTCGCACACAATGACGAATTAACACAGAAATTGCGTTGCTATGAAATACAATGGGTTCTATGACATCTCCTTCTAAATCGAGTAACGATCCAATGGAAACGACAGGATTTTGTTTTGGGATACGACTATCTCCTTTCCGATACACTACTCCATCTTTACTGCATCCCTCGCTCGCTCACATTGACGAATTAACAAAGAAATTTCGTCGCTATAAAATCCTATGGGTTCTATGACATTTCCTTCTAAGTCGAGTAACGTTTCAATGGAAACGACAGGATTGTGTTTTGGCATACGACTGTCTCCTTTCCGATGCACTATTCCTTCTTTACGGCATCCCTCGCTCCCTCACATTGACGATTTAACACAGAAATTGCATCGCTATAAAGTACCATGTGTTCTATGACATCTCCCTCTAAATCGGGTAACGTTTCTATAGAAACGACAGGATCTTTATTAGGGATACAAATATCTCCATTACGATGCACTATTCCTCCTTTACTGCATCCATCGCTCCCTCACATTGACGAATTAACACAGATATTGCGTCGCTATGAAATACCATGGGTTCTATGACATATCCGTCTAAATCGAGTAACGTTTCAATGGAAACGACAGGATTTTCTTTTGGGATACGACTGTCTCCTTTCCGATGCACTATTCTTTCTTTACTGCATCCCTCGCCCCCTCACATTAACTTATTAACACAAAAATTGAGTCGCTATGATATACAATGGGTTCTGTGTCTTCTCCTTGTAAATCGAGAAACATTTCTATAGAAACGACAGTATTTTCTTTTGTGATACTACTATCTCCTTTCCTATGCACTATTCCTTCTTTACTGCATCCCTCGCTTCCTCGCATTAACGAATTAACACTGAAATTGCACCTCTATGAAATACTATGGGTTCTATGACTTCTCCTTCGTAATCGAGTAACGTTTCTATGGAAACGACAGGATTTTCTTTTGGGATACGACTGTCTCCTTTCCGATGCACTATTCCTCTGTTACCGCTTCCTTTGCTCCCTCACATTAACGAATTAACACTGAATTTGCGTCTCTATGAAATACTATGGGTTCTATGACTTCTCCTTCGTAATCGAGTAACGTTTCGATGGAAAAGTCAGGATTTTCTTTTGGGATACGACTTTCTCCTTTCAGATGCATTATTCCTTCTTTACTGCATCCCTCGTTTCCTCACATTGACGAATTAACACAGAAATTGTGTCGCTATGATATACAATGGGTTCTGTGTCTTTTCCTTCTAAATCGAGTAACGTTTCTATGGAAACGACAGGATTTTCTTTTTGGATACGAGTATCTCCTCTCCGATGCACTATTACTTCTTTACTGCATCCCTCGCTCCCTCACATTTACGAATTAACACAGAAATTGCGTCGCTATGAAATACTATGTGTTCTATGACATCTCCTTCAAAATCGAGTATCGTTTCTATAGATACTACAGCATTTTCTTTTGGGATACGAGTATCTCCTTTCCGATGCACTATTCCTTCTTTACTGCATCCCTCGCTCCCTCACATTAACGAATTAACACAGATATTGCGTCGCTATGAAATACCACGGGTTCTATGACATCTCCGTCTAAATCGAGTAACGTTTGAATGGAAACGACAGGATTTTCTTTTGGGATACGACTGTCTCCTTTCCGATGCACAATTCTTTCTTTACTGCATCCCTCGCCCCCTCACATTAACTTATTAACACAAAAATTGCGTCGCTATTATATACAATGGGTTCTGTGTCTTCTTCTTGTAAATCGAGAAACATTTCTGTAGAAACGACAGCATTTAGTTTTGTGATACTACTATCTCCTCTCCTATGCACTATTCCTTCTTTACTGCATCTCTCGCTCCCTCGCATTAACGAATTAACACTGAAATTGCGTCGGTATGTAATACTATGGGTTCTATGACTTCTCCTTCGTAATCGAGTAACGTTTCAATGGAAACGAAAAGATTTTCTGTTGGGAGACGAGTATCCCCTTTTCAATGCACTATTCCTTTTTTACTGCATCCCTCTCTCCCTCGCAATAACGAATTAACACTGCAATTGCGTCGCTATGAAATACTATGGGTTCTATAACTTCTCCTTCTAAATCGAGTAACGTTTCTGTGGAAACGACAGGATTTTCTTTTGGGATACGACTGTCTCCTTTCCGATACACTATTCCATCTTTACTGCATCCCTCGCTCGCTCACATTGACGAATTAACGCAGAAATTGCGTCGCCATAAAATCCTATGGGTTCCATGACATTTCTTTGTAAGTCGAGTAACGTTTCTATGGAAACGTCAGGATTTTCTTTTGGGATACGACTGTCTCCTTTCAGATGCACTGTTCCTTCTTTACTGCATCCCTCGCTCCCTCACATTGACGAATTGACACAGAAATTGCGTTGCTATGAAATACTATCGTTTCTATGACATCTCCTTCTAAATCGAGTAACGATTCAATGGAAACGACAGGAATTTCATTTGGGATACGACTGTCTCCATTCCGATGCACTATTCCTTCTTTACAGCATCCCTCGCTCCCTCACATTAACGAATTAACACTGAAATTGTGTCGCTATGAAATACTATGGGTTCTATGACATCTCGTTCGAAATCGAGTAACGTTTCAATGGAAACAACAGGATTTTCTGTTGGGAGACGAGTATCCCCTTTTCAATGCGCTATTCCTTTTTTACTGCATCCCTTGCTCCCTCGCATTAACGAATTAACACTGCAATTGCGTCGCTATGAAATACTATGGTTTCTATGGCTTCTCCTTCTAAATCCAGTAACGTTTCTGTGGAAACGACAGGATTTTCTTTTGGGATACGACTTTCTCCTTTCAGATGCACTATTCCTTCTTTACTACATCCCTCGTTTCTTCACATTGACGAATTAACACAGAAATTGTGTCGCTATGATATACAATGGGTTCTGTGTCTTTTCCTTCTAAATCGAGTAACGTTTCTATGGAAACGACAGGATTTTCTTTTTGGATACGAGTATCTCCTCTCCGATGCACTATTCCTTCTTTACTGCATCCCTCGCTCCCTCACATTGACGAATTAACACAGAAATTGCGTCGCTATGAAATACTATGGGTTCTATGGTATTTCCTTCTAAGTCGTGTAACGTTTCTATGGAAACGACAGGAATTCCTTTTGGGATACGACTATCTCCTTTCCGATGCACTATACCTTCTTTACTGCATCCCTCGCACCCTCACATTGTCAAATTAACACAGAAATGGCGTCGCTATGAAATACTATGTGTTCTATGACATCTCCTGCAAAATCGAGTATCGTTTCTATAGATACTACAGCATTATCTTTTGGGATACGAGTATCGCCTTTCCGATGCACTATTCCTTCTTTACTGCATCCCTCGCTCCCTCACTTTAGCGAAATAACACAGAAATCGCGTCCCTATGAAATACTATGTGTTGTATGACATCTCCTTCTAAATCGAGTTAAGTTTCTATGGCAACGACAGGACTTTTTTTTGGGATACGTCTATCTCCCTTCCGATGCACTATTCCTTCTTTTCTGCATCCCTCGCTCGGTAACATTAACGAATTAGCACTGAAATTGTGTCGCTATAAAATACTATGGGTTCTATGACATCTCGTTCGAAATCGAGTAACGTTTCAATGGAAACGACAGGATTTTCTGTTGGGAGACGAGTATCCCCTTTTCAATGCACTATTCCTTTTTTACTGCATCCCTCGCTCCCTCGCAGTAACGAATTAACACTGCAATTGCTTCGCTATGAAATACTATGGGTTCTATGACTTCTCCTTCTAAATCGAGTAACGCTTCTATGGAAAAGAAAGGATTTGCTCTTGGGATACGACTATCTCCTTTCCGATGCACTATTCCTTCTTTACTGCATCCCTCCCTCTCACACATTGACGAATTAACACAGAAATTGCGTTGCTATGAAATACTGTGGGTTCTATGACATCTCCTTCTAAATCGAGTAACGATCCAATGGAAACGACAGGATTTTCTTTTGGGATACGACTATCTCCTTTCCGATACACTATTCAATCTTTACTGCATCCCTCGCTCGCTCACACTGACGAATTAACACAGAAATTTCGTCGCTATAAAAACCAATTGGTTCTATGACATTTCCTTCTAAGTCGAGTAACGTTTCAATGGAAACGACAGGATTGTGTTTTGGCATACGACTGTCTCCTTTCCGATGCACTATTCCTTCTTTACTGCATCCCTCGCTCCCTCACATTGACGATTTAACACAGAAATTGCATCGCTATAAAGTGTCATGTGTTCTATGACATCTCCCTCTAAATAGGGTAACGTTTCTATGGAAACGACAGGATCTTTATTAGGGATACAACTATCTCCATTACGATGCACTATTCCTTCTTTACCTCATCCCTCGCTCCCTCACATTAACGAATTAACACAGATATTGCGTCGATATGAAGTACCACGGGTTCTATGACATCTCCGTCTAAATCGAGTAACGTTTCAATGGAAACGACAGGATTTTCTTTTGGGATACGACTATCTCCTTTCCGATGCACTATTCCTCTTTTACCGCTTCCTTTGCTCCATCACATTAACGAATTAACACTGAATTTGCGTCGCAATGAAATACTATGGGTTCTATGACTTCTCCTTCATAATCGAGTAACGTTTCTATGGAAACGGCAGGATTTTCTTTTGGGATACGACTGTCTCCTTTCAGATGCACTATACCTTCTTTACTGCATCCCTCGCTCCCTCACATTGACGAATTCACACAGAAATTGCGTTGCTATCAAATACTATCGTTTCTATGACATCTCCTTCTAAATCGAGTAACGATTCAATGGAAACGACAGGAATT
Source organism: Schistocerca serialis cubense (assembly GCF_023864345.2). Classification (NCBI taxonomy): domain Eukaryota; kingdom Metazoa; phylum Arthropoda; class Insecta; order Orthoptera; family Acrididae; genus Schistocerca; species Schistocerca serialis. Next base: position 61,411,655 of record NC_064638.1, on the reverse strand, counting down.
TCATCTGGGATACGACTGTCTCCATTCCGATGCACTATTCGTTCTTTACTGCATCCCTCGCTCCCTCACATTAACGAATTAACACTGAAATTGTGTCGCTATGAAATACTATGGGTTCTATGACACCTCCTTCGAAATCGAGTAACGTTTCAATGGAAACGACAGGATTTTCTGTTGGGAGACGAGTATCCCCTTTTCAATGCACTATTCCTTTTTTACTGCATCCCTCGCTCCCTCGCATTAACGAATTAACACTGCAATTGCGTCGCAATGAAATACTATGGGTTCTATGGCTTCTCTTTCTAAATCGAGTAACGTTTCTGTGGAAACGACAGGATTTTCTTTTGGGATACGACTATCTCCTTTTTGATACACTATTCCACGTTTACAGCATCCCTCGCTCGCTCACATTGACGAATTAACGCAGAAATTGCGTCGCCATAAAATACTATGGGTTCTATGACATTTCTTTTTAAGTCGAGTAACGTTTCAATGGAAACGAGAGGATTTTGTATTAGGATACGACTGTCTCCTTTCCGATGCACTATTCCTTCTTTACTGCATCCCTCGCTCCCTCACATTGTCGAATTAACACAGAAATTGCGTCGCTATGAAATACTATGAGTTCTATGACATCTCGTTCTAAATCGAGTAACGTTTCTATAGATACTACAGAATTTTATTTCGGGATACTACTATCTACTGTCCTATGCACCATTCCTTCTTTAATGCGTTCCTCGCTCCCTCACGTTGACGAATTAACACAGATATTGCGTCGCTATGAAATACTATGGGTTGTATGACATCTCCTCCTAAATCGAGTAACGTTTCTAAGGAAACGACAGGATATTCTTTTAGGATTCGACTATCTACCTTCCGATGCACTATTCCTTCTTTACTGCATCCCTCGCTCGCTCACATTGATGAATTAACACAGAAATTGCATCGCTATGAAATACTATGGGTTCTATGACCTCTCCATCTAAATCGAATAATGTGTCAATGGAAACGACAGGATTTTCTTTTGGGATCAGATAATCTGCTTTCCGATACACTATTCGTTCTTTACTGCATCCCTCGCTCGCTCACATTGACGAATTAACACAGAAATTGCGTCGCCATGAAATCCTACGGGTTCCACGACATTTCCTTCTACGTCGAGTAACATTTCTATGGAAACGACTGGATTTTTTTTTTGGGATACGAGTATCTCCTTTCCGATGAACTATACCTTCTTTACTGCATCCCTCGCACCCTCACATTGACAAATTACAAAGAAATTGCGTCGCTATGAAGTACTATATGTTCTACGACATCTCCATCTAAATCGAGTATTGTTTCTATAGATACTACAGCATTTTCTTTTGGGATACGACTGTCTCCTTTCCGATGCACTATTCCTTCTTTACCGCATCCCTCGCTCCCTCACTTTGACGAATTAACACAGTAATTGCGTCGCTATGAAATGCTATGGGATGTAAGACATCTCCTTCTAAATCGAGTAACGTTTCTATGTCAACGACAGGACTTTTTTTTTGGGATTCGTCTATCTCCCTTCCGATGCACTATTCCTGGTTTTCTGCATCCCTCGCTCGCTCACATTGACGAATTAACACAGAAATTGCATCGCTGTGAAATACTATGGATTGTTTGACATCTCCTTCTAAATCGAGTAACGTTTCAATGGAAACGACAGGATTTTCTTTTGGAATATGACTATCTCCTTTCCGATACACTATTCCTTCTTTACTGCATATGTCGCTCGCTCACATTGACGAATTAACACAGAAATTGCGTCGCTATGAAATACTATGAGTTCTATAACATCTCGTTCTAAATAGAGTAACGTTTCAATGGAAACGACAGGATTGTCTTTTAGGGATTCGACTATCCCCTTTCCAATGCACTATTCCTTTTTTACTGCATCCCTCGCTCCCTCATATTAACGAATTAACACTGAAATTGCGTCGCTATGAAATACTATGGGCTCTGACTTCTCCTCCTAAATCGAGTAACGTTTCTATGTAAGCGACAGTATTTCTTTTGGGATACGACTGTCGCCTTTCCGATGCGCTATTCCTTCTTAACTGAATCTCTCGCTCCCCCACATTGCCGAATTAACACGGACATTGCGTCGCTACGATATACAGTGGGTTCTGTGTGTCCTCCTTCTAACTCTAGTAACGTTTCTATGGAAACGACAGGATTTTCTTTTTTTATACGACTATCGCCTTTCCGATGCACTATTCCTTCTTTACTGCATCCCTCGCACCCTGACATTGACGAATTAACACAGAAATTCTGTCGCTATTAAATACTATGTGTTCAATGACATCTCCTTCTAAATCGAGTGACATTTCTATAGATACAACAGAATTTTATTTTGGGATACTACTATCTACGGTCCTATGCACCATTCCTTCTTTAATGCGTTCCTCGCTCCCTCACGTTGACGGATTAACACAGATATTGCGTCGCTATGAAATACTATGGGTTGTATGACATCTCCTCTTAAATCGAGTAACGTTTCTAAGGAAACGACAGGATATTCTTTTAGGATTCGACTATCTCCCTTCCGATGCACTATTCCTTCTTTACTGCATCCCTCGCATCCTCGCATTAACGAATTAACACTGAAATTGCTTCTCTATGAAATACTATGGGTTCTATGACTTCTCCTTCGTAATCGAGTAACGTTTCTATGGAAACGACAGGATTTTCTTTTGGGATACGACTGTCTCCTTTCCGATGCACTATTCCTCTTTTACCGCTTCCTTTGCTCCATCACATTAACGAATTAACACAGAATTTGCGTCGCTATGAAATACTATGTGTTCTATGACTTCTCCTTCATAATCTAGTAACGTTTCTATGGAAACGTCAGGATTTTCTTTTGGGATACGACTGTCTTCTTTCAGATGCACTATTCCTTCTTTACTGCATCCCTCGCTCCCTCACATTGACGAATTGACACAGAAATTGCGTTGCTATGAAATACTATCGTTTCTATGACATCTCCTTCTAAATCGAGTAACTATTCAATGGAAACGACAGGAATTTCATTTGGGATACGACTGTCTCCATTCCGATGCACTATTCGTTCTTTACTGCATCCCTCGCTCCCTCACATTAACGAATTAACACTGAAATTGTGTCGCTATGAAATACTATGTGTTCTATGACATCTCCTTCGAAATCGAGTAACGTTTCAATGGAAACGACAGGATTTTCTGTTGGGAGACGAGGATCCCCTTTTCAATGCACTATTCCTTTTTTACTGCATCCCTCGCTCCCTCGCATTAACGAATTAACACTGCAATTGCGTCGCTATGAAATACTATGGGTTCTATGGCTTCTCCTTCTAAATCGAGTAACGTTTCTGTGGAAACGACAGGATTTTCTTTTGGGATACGACTATCTCCTTTTTGATACACTATTCCATCTTTACAGCATCCCTCGCTCGCTCACATTGACGAATTAACGCAGAAATTGCGTAGCCATAAAATACTATGGGTTCTATGACATTTCTTTTTAAGTCGAGTAACGTTTCAATGGAAACGAGAGGATTTTGTATTAGGATACGACTGTCTCCTTTCCGATGCACTATTCCTTCTTTACTGCATCCCTCGCTCCCTCACATTGACGATTTAACACAGAAATTGCATCGCTATAAAGTACCATGTGTTCTATGACATCTCCCTCTAAATCGGGTAACGTTTCTATGGAAACGACAGGATCTTTATTAGGGATACAACTATCTCCATTACGATGCACTATTCCTTCTTTACCTCATCCCTCGCTCCCTCACATTAACGAATTAACACAGATATTGCGTCGCTATGAAGTACCACGGGTTCTATGACATCTCCTTCTAAATCGAGTAACGTTTCAATGGAAACGACAGGATTTTCTTTTGGGATACGACTGTCTCCTTTCCGATGCACTATTCCTCTTTTACCGCTTCCTTTGCTCCATCACATTAACGAATTAACACTGAATTTGCGTCGCTATGAAATACTATGGGTTCTATGACTTCTCCTTCATAATCGAGTAACGTTTCTATGGAAACGGCAGGATTTTCTTTTGGGATACGACTGTCTCCTTTCAGATGCACTATTCCTTCTTTACTGCATCCCTCGCTCCCTCACATTGACGAATTCACACAGAAATTGCGTTGCTATGAAATACTATCGTTTCTATGACATCTCCTTCTAAATCGAGTAACGATTCAATGGAAACGACAGGAATTTCATCTGGGATACGACTGTCTCCATTCCGATGCACTATTCGTTCTTTACTGCATCCCTCGCTCCCTCACATTAACGAATTAACACTGAAATTGTGTCGCTATGAAATACTATGGGTTCTATGACATCTCCTTCGAAATCGAGTAACGTTACAATGGAAACGACAGGATTTTCTGTTGGGAGACGAGTATCCCCTTTTCAATGCACTATTCCTTTTTTACTGCATCCCTCGCTCCCTCGCATTAACGAATTAACACTGCAATTGCGTCGCAATGAAATACTATGGGTTCTATGGCTTCTCCTTCTAAATCGAGTAACGTTTCTGTGGAAACGACAGGATTTTCTTTTGGGATACGACTATCTCCTTTTTGATACACTATTCCACCTTTACAGCATCCCTCGCTCGCTCACATTGACGAATTAACGCAGAAATTGCGTCGCCATAAAATACTATGGGTTCTATGACATTTCTTTTTAAGTCGAGTAACGTTTCAATGGAAACGAGAGGATTTTGTATTAGGATACGACTGTCTCCTTTCCGATGCACTATTCCTTCTTTACTGCATCCCTCGCTCCCTCACATTGTCGAATTAACACAGAAATTGCGTCGCTATGAAATACTATGTGTTCTATGACTTCTCCTTCATAATCGAGTAACGTTTCTATGGAAACGTCAGGATTTTCTTTTGGGATACGACTGTCTCCTTTCAGATGCACTATTCCTTCTTTACAGCATCCCTCGCTCCCTCACATTGACGAATTGACACAGAAATTGCGTTGCTATGAAATACTATCGTTTCTATGACATCTCCTTCTAAATCGAGTAACGATTCAATGGAAACAACAGGAATTTCATTTATGATACGACTGTCTCCATTCCGATGCACTATTCCTTCTTTACTGCATCCCTCGCTCCCTCACATTAACGAATTAACACTGAAATTGTGTCGCTATGAAATACTATGGGTTCTATGACATCTCCTTCGAAATCGAGTAACGTTTCAATGGAAACGACAGGAATTTCTGTTGGGAGACGAGTATCCCCTTTTCAATGCACTATTGCTTTTTTACTGCATCCCTCGCTCTCTCGCATTAACGAATTAACACTGCAATTGCGTCGCTATGAAATACTATGGGTTCTATGACATTTCTTTTTAAGTCGATTAACGTTTCTGTGGAAACGACAGGATTTTCATTTGGGAAACGACTATCTCCTTTTTGATACACTATTCCATCTTTACTGCATCCCTCGCTCGCTCACATTGACGAATTAACGCAGAAATTGCGTCGCCATAAAATACTATGGGTTCTATGACATTTCTTTGTAAGTCGAGTAACGTTTCAATGGAAACGAGAGGATTTTGTATTAGGATATGACTGTCTCCTTTCCGATGCATTGTTCCTTCTTTACTGCAACCCTCGCTCCCTCACATTGATGAATTAACACGGAAATTACGTCGCTATGAAATACTATGTGTTCCATGACATCGCCTTCTAAATCGAGTAACGTTTCTATAGATACTACAGAATTTTATTTCGGGATACTACTATCTACTGTCCTATGCACCATTCCTTCTTAAATGCGTTCCTCGCTCCCTCACGTTGACGAATTAACACAGATATTGCGTCGCTATGAAATACTATGGGTTGTATGACATCTCCTCCTAAATCGAGTAACGTTTCTAAGGAAACGACAGGATATTCTTTTAGGATTCGACTATCTACCTTCCGATGCACTATTCCTTCTTTACTGCATCCCTCGCTCGCTCACATTGATGAATTAACACAGAAATTGCATCGCTATGAAATACTATGGGTTCTATGACCTCTCCATCTAAATCGAGTAATGTGTCAATGGAAACGACAGGATTTTCTTTTGGGATCCGATTATCTGCTTTCCGATACACTATTCGTTCTTTACTGCATCCCTCGCTCGCTCACATTGACGAATTAACACAGAAATTGCGTCGCCATGAAATCCTACGGGTTCCACTACATTTCCTTCTACGTCGAGTAACGTTTCTATGGAAACGACTGGATTTTTTTTTTGGGATACGAGTATCTCCTTTCCGATGAACTATACCTTCTTTACTGCATCCCTCGCACCCTCACATTGACAAATTACACAGAAATTGCGTCGCTATGAAGTACTATATGTTCTACGACATCTCCATCTAAATCGAGTATTGTTTCTATAGATACTACAGCATTTTCTTTTGGGATACGACTGTCTCCTTTCCGATGCACTATTCCTTCTTTACCGCATCCCTCGCTCCCTCACTTTGACGAATAAACACAGTAATTGCGTCGCTATGAAATGCTATGGGATGTAAGACATCTCCTTCTAAATCGAGTAACGTTTCTTTGTCAACGATAGGACTTTTTTTTTGGGATTCGTCTATCTCCCTTCCGATACACTATTCCTTCTTGACTGCATATGTCGCTCGCTCACATTGACGAATTAACACAGAAATTGCGTCGCTATGAAATACTATGAGTTCTATAACATCTCGTTCTAAATAGAGTAACGTTTCAATGGAAACGACAGGATTGTCTTTTAGGGATTCGACTATCCCCTTTCCAATGCACTATTCCTTTTTTACTGCATCCCTCGCTCCCTCATATTAACGAATTAACACTGAAATTGCGTCGCTATGAAATACTATGGGCTCTGACTTCTCCTCCTAAATCGAGTAACGTTTCTATGTAAGCGACAGTATTTCTTTTGGGATACGACTGTCTCGTTTCCGATGCGCTATTCCTTCTTTACTGAACCCCTCGCTCCCCCACATTGCCGAATTAACACGGATATTGCGTCGCTACGATATACAGTGGGTTCTGTGTGTCCTCCTTCTAACTCTAGTAACGTTACTATGGAAACGACAGGATTTTCTTTTTTTATACGACTATCGCTTTTCCGATGCACTATTCCTTCTTTACTGTATCCCTCGCACCCTCACATTGTCGAATTAACACAGAAATTGTGTCGCTATTAAATACTATGTGTTCAATGACATCTCCTTCTAAATCGAGTAACGTTTCTACAGATGCAACAGAATTTTATTTTGGGATACTACTATCTACGGTCCTATGCACCATTCCTTCTTTAATGCGTTCCTCGCTCCCTCACGTTGACGGATTAACACTGATATTGCGTCGCTATGAAATACTATGGGTTGTATGACATCTCCTCTTAAATCGAGTAACGTTTCTAAGGAAACGACAGGATATTCTTTTAGGATTCGACTATCTCCCTTCCGATGCACTATTCCATCTTTACTGCATCCCTCGCATCCTCGCATTAACGAATTAACACTGAAATTGCTTCTCCATGAAATACTATGGGTTCTATGACTTCTCCTTCGTAATCGAGTAACGTTTCTATTGAAACGACAGGATTTTCTTTTGGGATACGACTGTCTCCTTTCCGATGCACTATTCCTCTTTTACCGCTTCCTTTGCTCCATCACATTAACGAATTAACACTGAATTTGCGTCGCTATGAAATACTATGTGTTCTATGACTTCTCCTTCATAATCGAGTAACGTTTCTATGGAAACGTCAGGATTTTCTTTTGGGATACGACTGTCTTCTTTCAGATGCACTATTCCTTCTTTACTGCATCCCTCGCTCCCTCACATTGACGAATTGACACAGAAATTGCGTTGCTATGAAATACTATCGTTTCTATGACATCTCCTTCTAAATCGAGTAACGATTCAATGGAAACGACAGGAATTTCATTTGGGATACGGCTGTCTCCATTCCGATGCACTATTCGTTCTTTACTGCATCCCTCGCTCCCTCACATTAACGAATTAACACTGAAATTGTGTCGCTATGAAATACTATGTGTTCTATGACATCTCCTTCGAAATCGAGTAACGTTTCAATGGAAACGACAGGATTTTCTGTTGGGAGACGAGGATCCCCTTTTCAATGCACTATTCCTTTTTTACTGCATCCCTCGCTCCCTCGCATTAACGAATTAACACTGCAATTGCGTCGCTATGAAATACTATGGGTTCTATGGCTTCTCCTTCTAAATCGAGTAACGTTTCTGTGGAAACGACAGGATTTTCTTTTGGGATACGACTATCTCCTTTTTGATACACTATTCCATCTTTACAGCATCCCTCGCTCGCTCACATTGACGAATTAACGCAGAAATTGCGTAGCCATAAAATACTATGGGTTCTATGACATTTCTTTTTAAGTCGAGTAACGTTTCAATGGAAACGAGAGGATTTTGTATTAGGATACGACTGTCTCCTTTCCGATGCACTATTCCTGCTTTACTGCATCCCTCGCTCCCTCACATTGTCGAATTAACACAGAAATTGCGTCGCTATGAAATACTATGTGTTCTATGACTTCTCCTTCATAATCGAGTAACGTTTCTATGGAAACGTCAGGATTTTCTTTTGGGATACGACTGTCTCCTTTCAGATGCACTATTCCTTCTTTACTGCATCCCTCGCTCCCTCACATTGACGAATTGACACAGAAATTGCGTTGCTATAAAATACTATCGTTTCTATGACATCTCCTTCTAAATCGAGTAACGATTCAATGGAAACAACAGGAATTTCATTTATGATACGACTGTCTCCATTCCGATGCACTATTCCTTCTTTACTGCATCCCTCGCTCCCTCACATTAACGAATTAACACTGAAATTGTGTCGCTATGAAATACTATGGGTTCTATGACATCTCCTTCGAAATCGAGTAACGTTTCAATGGAAACGACAGGAATTTCTGTTGGGAGACGAGTATCCCCTTTTCAATGCACTATTCCTTTTTTACTGCATCCCTCGCTCCCTCGCATTAACGAATTAAAACTGCAATTGCGTCGCTATGAAATAGTATGGGTTCTATGACATTTCTTTTTAAGTCGATTAACGTTTCTGTGGAAACGACAGGATTTTCATTTGGGAAACGACTATCTCCTTTTTGATACACTATTCCATCTTTACTGCATCCCTCGCTCGCTCACATTGACGAATTAACGCAGAAATTGCGTCGCCATAAAATACTATGGGTTCTATGACATTTCTTTGTAAGTCGAGTAACGTTTCAATGGAAACGAGAGGATTTTGTATTAGGATACGACTGTCTCCTTTCCGATGCACTGTTCCTTCTTTACTGCAACCCTCGCTCCCTCACATTGTCGAATTAACACAGAAATTGCGTCCCTATGAAATACTATGAGTTCTATGACATCTCGTTCTAAATCGAGTAACGTTTCAATGGAAACGACAGGATTGTCATTTAGGGATTCGACTATCCCATTTCCAATGCACTATTCCTTTTTTACTGCATCCCTAGCTCCCTCATATTAACGAATTAACACTGAAATTGCGTCGCTATGAAATACTATGGGCTCTATGACTTCTCCTCCTAAATCGAGTAACGTTTCTATGTAAGCGACAGGATTTTCTTTGGAGATAGGACTGTCTCCTTTCCGATGCGCTATTCCTTCTTTACTGCATCCCTCGCTCCCCTACATTGACGAATTAACACGGACATTGCGTCGCTATGATATACAATGGGTTCTGTGTATCCTCCTTCTAAATCTAGTAACGTTTCTATGGAAACGACAGGATTTTCTTTTTTTATACGACTATCTCCTTTCCGATGCACTATTATTTCTTTACTGCATCCCTCGCTCCCTCACATTGATGAATTAACACGGAAATTACGTCGCTATGAAATACTATGTGTTCCATGACATCTCCTTCTAAATAGAGTAACGTTTCTATAGATACTACAGAATTTTATTTCGGGATACTACTATCTACTGTCCTATGCACCATTCCTTCTTTAATGCGTTCCTCGCTCCCTCACGTTGACGAATTAACACAGATATTGCGTCGCTATGAAATACTATGGGTTGTATGACATCTCCTCCTAAATCGAGCAACGTTTCTAAGGAAACGACAGGATATTCTTTTAGGATTCGACTATCTACCTTCCGATGCACTATTCCTTCTTTACTGCATCCCTCGCTCGCTCACATTGATGAATTAACACAGAAATTGCATCGCTATGAAATACTATGGGTTCTATGACCTCTCCATCTAAATCGAGTAATGTGTCAATGGAAACGACAGGATTTTCTTTTGGGATCCGATTATCTGCTTTCCGATACACTATTAGTTCTTTACTGCATCCCTCGCTCGCTCACATTGACGAATTAACACAGAAATTGCGTCGCCATGAAATCCTACGGGTTCCACGACATTTCCTTCTACGTCGAGTAACGTTTCTATGGAAACGACTGGATTTTTTTTTTTTTGGGATACGAGTATCTCCTTTCCGATGAACTATACCTTCTTTACTGCATCCCTCGCACCCTCACATTGACAAATTACACAGAAATTGCGTCGCTATAAAGTACTATATGTTCTACGACATCTCCATCTAAATCGAGTATTGTTTCTATAGATACTACAGCATTTCCTTTTGGGATACGACTGTCTCCTTTCCGATGCACTATTCCTTCTTTACCGCATCCCTTGCTCCCTCACTTTGACGAATTAACACAGTAATTGCGTCGCTATGAAATGCTATGGGATGTAAGACATCTCCTTCTAAATCGAGTAACGTTTCTTTGTCAACGACAGGACTTTTTTTTTGGGATTCGTCTATCTCCCTTCCGATACACTATTCCTTCTTTACTGCATATGTCGCTCGCTCACATTGACGAATTAACACAGAAATTGCGTCGCTATGAAATACTATGAGTTCTATAACATCTCGTTCTAAATAGAGTAACGTTTCAATGGAAACGACAGGATTGTCTTTTAGGGATTCGACTATCCCCTTTCCAATGCACTATTCCTTCTTTACTGCATCCCTCGCTCCCTCATATTAACGAATTAACACTGAAATTGCGTCGCTATGAAATACTATGGGCTCTGACTTCTCCTCCTAAATCGAGTAACGTTTCTATGTAAGCGACAGTATTTCTTTTTGGATACGACTGTCTCCTTTCCGATGCGCTATTCCTTCTTTACTGAATCCCTCGCTCCCCCACATTGCCGAATTAACACGGACATTGCGTCGCTACGATATACAGTGGGTTCTGTGTGTCCTCCTTCTAACTCTAGTAACGTTTCTATGGAAACGACAGGATTTTCTTTTTTTATACGACTATCGCCTTTCGGATGCACTATTCCTTCTTTACTGCATCCCTCGCACCCTCACATTGTCGAATTAACACAGAAATTGTGTCGCTATTAAATACTATGTGTTCAATGACATCTCCTTCGAAATCGAGTAACGTTTCAATGGAAACGACAGGATTTTCTGTTGGGAGACGAGGATCCCCTTTTCAATGCACTATTCCTTTTTTACTGCATCCCTCGCTCCCTCGCATTAACGAATTAACACTGCAATTGCGTCGCTATGAAATACTAAGGGTTCTATGGCTTCTCCTTCTAAATCGAGTAACGTTTCTGTGGAAACGACAGGATTTTCTTTTGGGATACGACTATCTCCTTTTTGATACACTATTCCATCTTTACAGCATCCCTCGCTCGCTCACATTGACGAATTAACGCAGAAATTGCGTAGCCATAAAATACTATGGGTTCTATGACATTTCTTTTTAAGTCGAGTAACGTTTCAATGGAAACGAGAGGATTTTGTATTAGGATACGACTGTCTCCTTTCCGATGCACTATTCCTTCTTTACTGCATCCCTCGCTCCCTCACATTGTCGAATTAACACAGAATTGCGTCGCTATGAAATACTATGTGTTCTATGACTTCTCCTTCATATTCGAGTAACGTTTCTATGGAAACGTCAGGATTTTCTTTTGGGATACGACTGTCTCCTTTCAGATGCACTATTCCTTCTTTACTGCATCCCTCGCTCCCTCACATTCACGAATTGATACAGAAATTGCGTTGCTATAAAATACTATCGTTTCTATGACATCTCCTTCTAAATCGAGTAACGATTCAATGGAAACAACAGGAATTTCATTTATGATACGACTGTCTTTATTCCGATGCACTATTCCTTCTTTACTGCATCCCTCGCTCCCTCACATTAACGAATTAACACTGAAATTGTGTCGCTATGAAATACTATGGGTTCTATGACATCTCCTTCGAAATCGAGTAACGTTTCAATGGAAACGACAGGAATTTCTGTTGGGAGACGAGTATCCCCTTTTCAATGCACTATTCCTTTTTTACTGCATCCCTCGCTCCCTCGCATTAACGAATTAACACTGCAATTGCGTCGCTATGAAATACTATGGGTTCTATGACATTTCTTTTTAAGTCGAGTAACGTTTCTGTGGAAACGACAGGATTTTCATTTGGGATACGACTATCTCCTTTTTGATACACTATTCCATCTTTACTGCATCCCTCGCTCGCTCACATTGACGAATTAACGCAGAAATTGCGTCGCCATAAAATACTATGGGTTCTATGACATTTCTTTTTAAGTCGAGTAACGTTTCAAGGGAAACGAGAGGATTTTGTATTAGGATACGACTGTCTCCTTTCCGATGCACTGTTCCTTCTTTACTGCATCCCTCGCTCCCTCACATTGTCGAATTAACACAGAAATTGCGTCGCTATGAAATACTATGAGTTCTATGACATCTCGTTCTAAATCGAGTAACGTTTCAATGGAAACGACAGGATTGTCTTTTAGGGATTCGACTATCCCATTTCCAATGCACTATTCCTTTTTTACTGCATCCCTCGCTCCCTCATATTAACGAATTAACACTGAAATTGCGTCGCTATGAAATACTATGGGCTCTATGACTTCTGCTCCTAAATCGAGTAACGTTTCAATGTAAGCGACAGGATTTTCTTTGGAGATACGACTGTCTCCTTTCCGATGCGCTATTCCTTCTTTACTGCATCCCTCGCTCCCCCACATTGACGAATTAACACGGACATTGCGTCGCTATGATATACAATGGGTTCTGTGTGTCCTCCTTCTAAATCTAGTAACGTGTCTATGGAAACGACAGGATTTTCTTTTTTTATACGACTATCTCCTTTCCGATGCACTATTTTTTTTTTACTGCATCCCGCGCTCCCTCACATTGATGAATTAACACGGAAATTACGTCGCTATGAAATACTATGTGTTCCATGACATCTCCTTCTAAATCGAGTAACGTTTCTATAGATACTACAGAAATTTATTTCGGGACACTACTATCTACTGTCCTATGCACCATTCCTTCTTTAATGCGTTCCTCGCTCCCTCACGTTGACGAATTAACACAGATATTGCGTCGCTATGAAATACTATGGGTTGTATGACATCTCCTCCTAAATCGAGTAACGTTTCTAAGGAAACGACAGGATATTCTTTTAGGATTCGACTATCTACCTTCCGATGCACTATTCCTTCTTTACTGCATCCCTCGCTCGCTCACATTGATGAATTAACACAGAAATTGCATCGCTATGAAATACTATGGGTTCTATGACCTCTCCATCTAAATCGAGTAATGTGTCAATGGAAACGACAGGATTTTCTTTTGGGATCCGATTATCTGCTTTCCGATACACTATTCGTTCTTTACTGCATCCCTCGCTCGCTTACATTGACGAATTAACACAGAAATTGCGTCGCCATGAAATCCTACGGGTTCCACGACATTTCCTTCTACGTCGAGTAACGTTTCAATGGAAACGACACGATATTTTTTCGGGATACGACTATCTCCTTTCCGATGCACTATTCCTTCTTTACTGCATCCCTCGCTCCCTCACATTGACGAATTAACACAGAAATTCCGTCGCTATGGAATCTTATGTGTTCTATGACATCTCCTTCTAAATCGAGTAACGTTTCTATAGAGACGACAGGATTTTCATTTGGGATACGACTGTCTCCTTTCCGATGCACTATTCCTTTTTTACTGCATACCTCGCTTTCTCACTTTGACGAACTAACACAGAAATTGCGTCGCTATGAAATAATATGAGTGCTATGACATCTCCTTCTAAATCGAGTAACGTTTCTATGGAAACGACTGGATTTTTTTGTTGGGATATGAGTATCTCCTTTCCGATGAACTATACCTTCTTTACTGCATCCCTCGCACCCTCACATTGACAAATTACACAGAAATTGCGTCGCTATGAAGTACTATATGTTCTACGACATCTCCATCTAAATCGAGTATTGTTTCTATAGATACTACAGCATTTTCTTTTGGGATACGACTGTCTCCTTTCCGATGCACTATTCCTTCTTTTCCGCATCCCACGCTTCCTCAGTTTGACGAATTAACACAGTAATTGCGTCGCTATGAAATGCTATGGGATGTAAGACATCTCCTTCTAAATCGAGTAACGTTTCTATGTCAACGAAAGGACTTTTTTTTTGGGATACGTCTATCTCCCTTCCGATGCACTATTCCTGGTTTTCTGCATCCCTCGCTCGCTCACATTGACGAATTAACACAGAAATTGCATCGCTGTGAAATACTATGGATTGTTTGACATCTCCTTCTAAATCGAGTAACGTTTCAATGGAAACGACAGGATTTTCTTTTGGGATACAACAATCTCCTATCCGATGCACTATTCCTTCTTTACTGCATATCTCGCTCGCTCACATTGACGAATTAACACAGAAATTGCGTCGCCATGAAATCCTATGGGTTCTATGACAGTTCCTTTTAAGTCGAGAAACGTTTCAATGGAAACGACAGGATTTTCTTTTGGGATACGAGTGTCTCCTTTCCGTTGCACTATTCCTTCTTTACTGCATCCCTCGCTCCCTCACTTTGACGAATTAACACAGAACTTGCGTCGCTATGAAATACTATGGGTTCTATGACATTTCCTACTAACTCAAGTAACGTTTCTATGGAAACGACAGCATTTTCTTTTGGGATACGAGTATCTCCTTTCCAATGCACTATTCCTTCCTTACTGCATCCCTCGCTCCCACACTTTGACGAATTAACACAGAAATTGCGTCGCTAAGAAATACTATGTGTTCTACGACATCTCTTTCTAAATCGAGTCAAATTTCTATGAAAACGGCCGGATTCTCTTTTGGGATACGACTATCTCCTTTCCGATGCACTATTCCTTCTTTACTGCATCCCTCGCTCCCTCACATTGACGAATTAACCCAGAAATTCCGTCGCTATGGAGTCTTATGTGTTCTATGACATCTCCTTCTAAATCGAGTAACGTTTCTATAGAGACGACAGGATTTTCATTTGGGATACGACTGTCTCCTTTCCGATGCACTATTCCTTTTTTACTGCATACCTCGCTTTCTCACTGTGACGAACTAACACAGAAATTGCGTCGCTATGAAATAATATGAGTTCTATGACATCTCCTTCTAAATCGAGTAACGTTTCTATGGAAACGACTGGATTTTTTTGTTGGGATATGAGTATCTCCTTTCCGATGAACTATACCTTCTTTACTGCATCCCTCGCACCCTCACATTGACAAATTACACAGAAATTGCGTCGCTATGAAGTACTATATGTTCTACGACATCTCCATCTAAATCGAGTATTGTTTCTATAGATACTACAGCATTTTCTTTTGGGATACGACTGTCTCCTTTCCGATGCACTTTTCGTTCTTTACCGCATCCCACGCTTCCTCAGTTTGACGAATTAACACAGTAATTGCATCGCTATGAAATGCTATGGGATGTAAGACATCTCCTTCTAAATCGAGTAACGTTTCTATGTCAACGAAAGGACTTTTTTTTTGGGATACGTCTATCTCCCTTCCGATGCACTATTCCTGGTTTTCTGCATCCCTCGCTCGCTCACATTGACGAATTAACACAGAAATTGCATCGCTGTGAAATACTATGGATTGTTTGACATCTCCTTCTAAATCGAGTAACGTTTCAATGGAAACGACAGGATTTTCTTTTGGGATACAACAATCTCCTATCCGATGCACTATTCCTTCTTTACTGCATATCTCGCTCGCTCACATTGACGAATTAACACAGAAATTGCGTCGCCATGAAATCCTATGGGTTCTATGACAGTTCCTTTTAAGTCGAGTAACGTTTCAATGGAAACGACAGGATTTTCTTTTGGGATACGAGTGTCTCCTTTCCGTTGCACTATTCCTTCTTTACTGCATCCCTCGCTCCCTCACTTTGACGAATTAACACAGAACTTGCGTCGCTATGAAATACTATGGGTTCTATGACATTTCCTACTAACTCAAGTAACGTTTCTATGGAAACGACAGCATTTTCTTTTGGGATACGAGTATCTCCTTTCCAATGCACTATTCCTTCCTTACTGCATCCCTCGCTCCCACACTTTGACGAATTAACACAGAAATTGCGTCGCTAAGAAATACTATGAGTTCTATGACATCTCCTTCTAAATCGAGTAACGTTTCTATGGGGACGACTGGAATTTCTTTTGGGGCTACGAGTATCCCCTTTCCGATGCACTATTCCTTTTTTACTGCATCCCTCGCTCCCTCACATTAACGAATTAACACTGAAATTCTAATTAAGTCGGGTGATGCTGAGGGAATTAGATTAGGAAATGAGGCACTTAAAGTAGTAAAGGAGTTTTGCTATTTGGGGAGCAAAATAACTGATGATGGTCGAAGTAGAGAGGATATAAAATGTAGACTGGCAATGGCAAGGAAAGCGTTTCTGAAGAAGAGAAATTTGTTAACATCCAGTATTGATTTAAGTGTCAGGAAGTCATTTCTGAAAGTATTCGTATGGAGTGTAGCCATGTATGGAAGTGAAACATGGACGATAAACAGTTTAGACATGAAGAGAATAGAAGCTTTCGAAATGTGGTGCTACAGAAGGATGCAGAAGATTAGATGGGTAGATCATGTAACTAATGAGGAAGTATTGAATAGGATTGGGGAGAAGAGAAGTTTGTGGCACAACTTGACCAGAAGAAGGGATCGGTTGGTAGGGCATGTTCTGAGGCATCAAGGGATCACCAATTTAGTATTGGAGGGCAGCGTGGAGGGTAAAAATCGTAGAGGGAGACCACGAGATGAATACACTAAGCAGATTCAGAAGGATGTAGGTTGCAGTAGGCACTGGGAGATGAAAAAGCTTGCACAGGATAGAGTAGCATGGAGAGCTGCATCAAACCAGTCTCAGGACTGAAGACCACAACAACAACAACAACATGACTTCTCCTTCATAATCGAGTAACGTTTCTATGGAAACGTCAGGATTTTCTTTTGGGATACGACTGTCTCCTTTCAGATGCACTATTCCTTCTTTACTGCATCCCTCGCTTCCTAACATTGACGATTTAACATAGAAATTGCGACGCTATGAAGTACTATGTGTTCAATGACATCTCCTTCTAAATCGTGTATCGTTTCTATAGATACTACAGCATTTTCTTTTGGGATACGAGTATCTCCTTTCCGATGCACTATTCCTTCTTTACTGCATCCCTCGCTCCCTCACTTTGACGAATTAACACAGAAATTGCGTCGCTATGAAATACTATGGGTTCTATGACATCTCCTTCTAAATCGAGTAACGTTTCTATGGAAACGACTGGATTTTCTTTTTGGGATACGAGTATCCCCTTTCCGATGCACTATTACTCGTTTACCACTTACTTAGCTCCCTCACTTTAACGAATTAACACTGAATTTGCGTCGCTATGAAATATTATGGGTTCTATGACTTCTCCTTCATAATCGAGTAACTTTTCTATGGAAACGTCAGGATTTTCTTTTGGGATACGAGTATCTCCTTTCCGATACACTATTCTTTCTTTACTGCATCCTGCGCTCGCTCACATTGACGAAGTAACACAGAAATTGCGTCGCCATGTAATTCAATGGGTTCTATGACATTTCCTTCTATGTCGAGTAACGTTTCAATGGAAACGACAGGATTTTCTTTTGGGATACGACTATCTCCTTTCCGATGCACTATTCCTTCTTTACTGCATCCCTCGCTCTCTCACAATGACGAATTAACACAGATATTGCGTCGCTATGAAGTACTATGGGGTCTATGACTTCTCCTTCTAAATCGAATAATGTTTATATGGAAACGACAGGATTTTCTTTTGGGATACGACTGTCTCCATTCCGATGCACTATTCCTTCGTTACTGCATCCCTCGCTCCCTCACACTGACGAATTAACACAGAAATTGCGTCGCTATGAAATACAATGGGTGCTATGACCTTTCGCTTTGAATATTGAAACGACAGGATTTTCTTTTGGGATACAACAATCTCCTATCCGATGCACTATTCCTTCTTTACAGCATCCCTCGCTCCCACACATTGACGAATTAACACAGAAATTGCGTCGCTATGAATTACTATGGGTTCTAATTCATTTCCTTCTACGTCGTGTAACGTTTCTATGGAAACGACAGGATTTTCTTTTGGAATAGGACTATCTCCTTTCCGATGCACTATACTTTCTTTACTGCATCCCTCGCTCCCTCACACTGACGAATTAACACAGAAATTGCGTCGCTATTTAATACTATGAGTTCTATGACATCTCCTTCTAAATCGTGTAACGTTTCTATGGGGACGATTGGAATTTCTTTTGGGGATACGAGTATCCCCTTTCCTATGCACTATTCCTATTTTACTGCATCCCTCGCTCCCTCACATTAACGAATTAACACTGAATTTGCGTCTCCATGAAATACTATGGGTTCTATGACTTCTCCTTCGTAATCGAGTAACGTTTCTATGAAAACGACAGGATTTTCTTTTGTGATACGACTGTCTCCTTTCCGATGCACTATTCCTCTTTTACCGCTTCCTTTGCTCCCTCACATTAACGAATTAACAATGAATTTGCATCGCTATGAAATACTATGGGTTCTATGACTTGTCCTTCATAATCGACTATCGTTTCTATGGAAACGTCAGGATTTTCTTTTGGAATACGACTTTCTCCTTTCCGATGCACTATTCCTTCTTTACTGCATCCCTCGCTCCCTCACATTGACGAACTAACACAGAAATTGCGTCGCTATTAAATACTATGAGTTCTATGACATCTCCTTCTAAATCGTGTAACGTTTCTTTGGGGACGACTGGAATTTCTTTTGGGGATACGAGTATCCCCATTCCTATATACTATTCCTTTTTTACTGCATCCCTCGCTCCCTCACATTAACGAATTAACTCTGAATTTGCGTCTCTTTGAAATACTATGTGTTCTATGACTTCTCCTTCGTAATCGAGTAACGTTTCTATGGAAACGACAGGATTTTCTTTTGGGATACGACTGTCTCCTTTCCGATGCACTATTCCTCTTTTACCGCTTCCTTTGTTCCCTCACATTAACGAATTAACACTGAATTTGCGTCGCTATGAAATACTATGGGTTCTATGTCTTCTCCTTCAAAATCGAGTAACGTTTCTATGGAAACGTCACGATTTTCTTTTGGGATACGACTGTCTCCTTTCAGATGCACTATTCCTTCTTTACTGCATCCCTCGCTCCCTCACTTTGTCGAATTAACACAGAAATTGCGTCGCTATGAAATACTATGTGTTCCATGACATCTCCTTCTAAATCGAGTATCGTTTCTATAGATACTACAGCATTTTCTTTTCGGATCCGAGTATCTCCTTTCCGATGCACTATTCCTTCTTTACTGCATCCCTCGCTCCCTCACTTTAGCGAATTAACACAGAAATCGTGGACGCTATGAAATACTATGGGTTGTATGACATCTCCTTCTAAATCGAGTAGCGTTTCTATGGCAACGACAGGACTCTTTTTTTTGGGATACGTCTATGTCCCTTCCGATGCACTATTCCTTCTTTTCTGCATCCCTCGCTCGCTCACATTGACGAATTCACACAGAAATTGCATCGCTATGAAATACTATGTGTTCTCTGACATCTCCTTGTAAATCGAGTAACGTTTAAATGGAAATGACAGGATTTTCTTTTGGGATGCGATCATCTCCTTTCCGATACACTAATCTTCCCTTACTGCATCCCTCGCTCGCTCACATTGACGAAGTAACACAGAAATTGCGTCGCCATGTAATTCAATGGGTTCTATGACATTTCCTTCTAAATCGAGTAACGTTTCAATGGTTACGACATGATTTTCTTTTGGGATACTACTATCTCCTTTCCGAAGCACTATTCCTTCTTTACTGCATCCCTCGCTCCCTCACATTGACGAATTAACACAGATATTGCATCGCTATGACATAGTATGGTTTCTATGACATCTTCTTCTACATCGAGTAACGTTTCAATGGAGACAACATGATTTTCTTTTGGGATTCAACAAACTCCTATCCGATGCACAATTCCTTCTTTACTGCATCCCTCGCTCGCCATCATTGACGAATTAACACAGAAATTGCATCGCTATGAATTACTATGGGTTCTATGACATCTCTTTCTAAATTGTGACACGTTTCTATGGAAACGGTAGGATTTTTTTTGGGATACGACTATTTCCTTTCCGATGCACTATTCCTTCTCTACTGCATCCCTCGCTCCCTCACATTGACGAATTAACACAGAAATTGCGTCGCTATGAAATACTATGGGTTCTATGACATTTCAAACTAAATCGAGTAACGTTTCTATGGAGACGACAGAATTTTCTTTTGGGATACGACTATCTCCTTTCCGATGCACTATTCCTTCTTTACTGCATCCCTCGCTCCCACACTTTGACGAATTAACACAGATATATAGTCGCTACGAAATACTATGGGTTCTATGACATTTCCTTCTAAAACGAGAAATGTTTCTATGGAAACGATTGGATTTTCTTTTGGGATACTAGAATCTCCTTTCCGATGCACTATTCCATCTTTACAGCAACCCTCGCTCCCTCACATTGACAAATTAACACTGAAATTGCGTCGCAATGAATTACTATGGGGTCTATGACTTCTCCTTCTAAATCGAATAACGTTTATATGGAAACGACAGGATTTTCTTTTGGGATATGACTATCTCCTTTCCGATGCACTATTCCTTCGTTAATGCATCCCTCGCTCCCTCACATTGACGAATTAACACAGAAATTGCGTCGCTATGAAATACTATGGGTGCTATGACATTTCGATCTGAAACGAGTGACGTTTCTATTGAAACGACAGGATTTTCTTTTGGGATACGAGTATCTCCTTTCCGAAGCACTATTGCTTCTTTACTGCATTCCTCGCTCCCTCACATTGACGAATTAACACAGAAAATGCGTCGCTATGAAGTACTATAGGTTCTATGACATTTCGAGTAACGTTTCTAAGGGAACGACAGGATTTTCTAATGGGTTACGACTATCTCCTTTCCGATGCACTATACCTTCTTTACTGCATCCCTCGCTCCCTCACATTGACGAATTAACACAGAAATTGCGTCGCTATTAAATACTATGAGTTCTATGACATCTCCTTCTAAATCGTGTAACGTTTCTATGCGGACGACTGGAATTTATTTTGGGGATACGAGTATCCCCTTTCCTATGCACTATTCCTTTTTTACTGCATCCATCGCTCCCTCACATTAACGAATTAACACTGAATTTGCGTCTCCATGAAATACTATGGGTTCCATGACTTCTCCTTCGTAAACGAGTAACGTTTCTATGGAGACGACAGGAATTTCTTTTGGGATACGACTGTCTCCTTTCCGATGCACTATTCCTCTTTTACCGCTTCCTTTGCTCCCTCACATTAACGAATTAACACTGAATTTGCGTCGCTATGAAATACTATGGGTTCTATGACTTCTCCTTCATAATCGACTAACGTTTCTATGGAAACGTCAGGATTTTCTTTTGGGATACGACTTTCTCCTTTCCGATGCACTATTCCTTCTTTACTGCATCCCTCGCTCCCTCACATTGACGAATTAACACAGAAATTGAGTCGCTATTAAATACTATGAGTTCTATGACATCTCCTTCTAAATCGTGTAACGTTTCTATGGGGACGACAGGAATTTCTTTTGGGGATACGAGTATCCCCTTTCCTATGCACTGTTCCTTCTTTACTGCATCCCTCGCTCCCTCACATTAACGAATTAACACTGAATTTGCGTGTCTATGTAATACTATGGGTTCTATGACTTCTCCTTCGTAATCGAATAACGTTTCTATGGAAACGACAGGATTTTCTTTTGGGATACGACTGTCTCCTTTCCGATGCACTGTTCCTCTTTTACCGCTTCCTTTGCTCCCTCACATTAACGAATTAACACTGAATTTGCGTCGCTATGAAATACTATGGGTTCTATGACTTCTCCTTCATAATCGAGTAACGTTTCTATGGAAACGTCAGGATTTTCTTTTGGGATACGACTTTCTCCTTTCAGTTGCAGTATTCCCTCTTTACTGCATCCCTCGTTTCCTCACATGGACGAATTAACACAGAAATTATGTCGCTATGATATACAATGGGTTCTGTGTCTTTTCCTTCTAAATCGAGTAACGTTTCTATGGAAAGGACAGGATTTTCTTTTTGGATACGAGTATCTCCTCTCCGATGCACTATTACTTCTTTACTGCATCCCTCGCTCCTTCACATTGACGAATTAACACAGAAATTGCGTCGCTATGAAATACTATGAGTTCTATGACATTTGCTTCTAAGTCGTGTAACGTTTCTATGGAAACGACAGGATTTTCTTTTGGATACGAATATCTCCTTTCCGATGCACTATACCTTCTTTACTGCATCCCTCGCACCCTCACGTTGACAAATTAACACAGAAATTGCGTCGCTATGAAATACTATGTGTTCTATGACATCTCCTTCTAAATCGAGTATCGTTTCCTTAGATACTACAGCATCTTCTTTTGGGATACGAGTATCTCCTTTCCGATGTACTATTCCTTCTTTACTGCATCCCTCGCTCCCTCACTTTAGCGAAATAACACAGAAATTGCATCGCTATGAAATGCTACGTGTTCTCTGACATCTCCTTGTAAATCGAGTAACGTTTAAATGGAAATGACAGGAATTTCTTTTGGGATGCGACCATCTCCTTTCCGATACTCTAATCTTCCCTTACTGCATCCCTCGCTCGCTCACATTAACGAATTAACACTGAATTTGCGTCGCTATGAAATACTATGGGTTCTATGACATTTCCTTCTAAAACGAGAAATGTTTCTATGGAAACGACTGGATTTTCTTTTGGGATACGAGAATCTCCTTTCCGATGCACTATTCCATCTTTACAGCAACCCTCGCTCCCTCACATTGACGAATTAACACAGAAATTGCGTCGCTATGATATACAATGGGTTCTGCGTCTTCTCCTCCTAAATCGAGTAACGTTTCTATGGAAACGACAGGATTTTCTTTTTGGATACGAGTATCTCCTCTCCGATGCGCTATTACTTCAATACCGCATCCCTCGCTCCCTCACATTGACGAATTAACACAGAAATTGCGTCGCTATGAAATACTATGGGTTCTATTACATTTCCTTCTACGTCGTGTAACGTTTCTATGGAAACGACAGGATTTCCTTTTGGGATACGACTATATCCTTTCCGATGCACTATACCTTCTTTACTGCATCCCTCGCTCCCTCACATTGACGATTTAACACTGAAATTGCGTCGCTATGAAATACTATGGGTTCTATGACATCTCCGTCTAAATTGAGACACGTATCTATGGAAACGGCTGGATTTCCTTTTGGGATACGAGTATCTCCTTTCCGATGCACTATTCCTTCTTTACTGCATCCCTTGCTCCCTCACATTGACGAATTAACACAGATAATGCGTCGCTATAAAATGCTATGGGTGCTATGACATTTCGCATTGAATAGAGTGACGTTTCTATGGAAACGACAGGATTTCCTTCTGGAATACGACTATCTCCTTTCCGATGCACTATTCCTTCGTTAATGCATCCCTCGCTCCCTCACATGGACGAATTAACACAGAAATTGCGTCGCTATGAAATACGATGGGTGCTATGACATTTCGCTCTGAATCGAGTGACGTATTTATTGAAAAGACCGGATTTTCTATTGGGATACGAATATCTCCTTACCGATACACTATTGCTTCTTTACTGCATTCCTCGCTCCCTCACATTGACGAATTAACACAGAAAATGCGTCGCTATGAAGAACAATGGGTTCTAAGCCATTTCGAGTAACGTTTCTAAGAGAACGACAGGATTTTCTATTGGGATACGACTATCTCCTTTACGATGCACTATTCCTTCTTTACTGCATCCCTCGCTCCCTCACATTGACGAATTAACATAGAAATTGCGTCGTTATGAAATACTATGAGTTCTATGACATCTCCTCCTATATCGAGTAACGTTACTATGGAGACGACTGGAATTTCTTTTGGGGATACGAGTATCCCCTTTCCTATGCACACTTCCTTTTTTACTGCATCCCTCGCTCCCTCACATTAACCAATTAACACTGAATTTGCGTCGCTATGAAATACTATGGGTTCTATGACTTTTCCATGGTAATCGAGTAACGTTTCTATGGAAACGACAGGATTTTCTTTTTGGATACGAGTATCTCTTCTCCGATGCACTATTACTTCTTTACTGCATCCCTCGCTCCCTCACATTGACGAATTAACACAGAAATTGCGTCGCTATGAAATACTATGGGTTCTATGACATCTCCTTCTAAATTGAGACATGTATCTATGCATACGGCAGGATTTCCTTTTCGGATACGACTACCTCCTTTCCGATGCACTATTCTTTTTTACTACATCCCTCGCTCCCTCACATTGACGAATAACACAGAAATTGCGTCGCTATGAAATACTATGGGTTCTATGACATTTCCCACTAAATCAAGTAACGTTTCTATGGAAACGACATGATTTTCTTTTGGGATCCAACAATCTCCTATCCGATGCACTATTCCTTCTTTACAGCATCCCTCGCTCCGTCACATTGACGAATTAACACTGAAATTGCGTCGCTATGAATTGCTATGGAGTCTATGACTTCTCTTTCTAAATCGACTAACGTTTATATGGAAACGATAGTATTTTCTTTTGGGATACGACTATCTCCTTTCCGATTCACTATTCCTTCTTTACTGCATCCCTTTCTCCCTCACATTGACGAATTAACACAGATAATGCGTCGCTATAAAATACTATGGGTGCTATGACATATCGCTCTGAATAGAGTGACGTTTATATGGAAACGACAGGATTTCCTTTTGGGATACGACTATCTCCTTTCCGATGCACTATTCTTTTTTAATACATCCCTCGCTCCCTCACATTGACGAATAACACAGAAATTGCGTCGCTATGAAATACTATGGGTTCTGTGACATTTCCCACTAAATCGAGTAACGTTTCAATGGAAACGACATGATTTTCTTTTGGGATACAACAATCTCCTATCCGATGCACTATTCATTCTTTACAGCATCCCTTGCTCACTCACATTGACGAATTAACACAGAAATTGCGTCGCTATGAAATACTATGTGTTGTATGACATCTCCTTCTAAATCGAGTAACGTTTCTATGGAAACGAGAGGATTTTCTTTTGGGATACTACTATATTCTTTCCGAAGCACTATTCCTTCTTTACTGCATCCCTCGCTCCCTCACATTGACGAATTAACACAGATATTGCATCGCTATGAAATACTATGGTTTCTATGACATCTCTTTCTACATCGAGTAACGCTTCAATGGAAACGACATGATTTACTTTTGGGATACAAGAGTCTCGTATCCGATGCACTATTCCTTCTTTACTGCATCCCTCGCGCCCACATTTTGACGAATTAACACAGAAATTTTGTCGCTATGAAATACTATGGGTGCTATGAAATTTCGCTCTCAATCGAGTGACGTTTCTATGGAAACGACAGCATTTTCTTTTGGGATACGAGAATCTCCTTTCCGATGCACTATTCCTTCTTTACAGCATCCCTCGCTCCGTCACATTGACGAATAAACACTGAAATTGCGTCGCTATGAAATACTATGAGGTCTATGACTTCTCTTTCTAAATCGAATAAAGTTTATATGGAAACGACAGGATTTTCTTTTGCGATACGACTATCTCCTTTCCGATGCACTATTCCTTCTTTACTGCATCCCTCGCTCCCGCACACTGACGAATTAACCCAGAAATGGCGTCGCTATGAATTACTATGTGTTCTATGACATTTCCTCCTAAGTCGTGTAACGTTTCTAAGGGAAGGAAAGGATTTTCTTTTTTGAGACGAGTATCTACTTTCCGATGCACTACTCCTTCTTTACTGCATCCCTCGCTCCCTCACATTGACGAATTAACACAGATATTGCGTCGCTATAAAATACTATGGGTGATATGACATTTCGCTCTGAATCGAGTGACGTTTCTATGGAAACGACAGGATTTTCTTTTGGGATACGACTATCTCCTTTCCGATGCACAATTCCTTCTTTACTGCATCCCTCGCTCCCGCACACTGACGATTTAACACAGAAATGGCGTCGCTATGAATTACTATGTGTTCTATGACATTTCCTCCTAAGTCGTGTAACGTTTCTAAGGGAAGGAAAGGATTTTCTTTTTTGAGACGAGTATCTACTTTCCGATGCACTACTCCTTCTTTACTGCAACCCTCGCTCCCTCACATTGACGAAGTAACACAGAAATTGCGTCGCTATGAAATACTATGGGTTCTATGACATATCAAACTAAATCGAGCAACGTTTCTATGGAGACGACAGAATTTACTTTTGGGATACGACTATCTCCTTTCCGTTGCACTATTCCTTCTTTACTGGATCCCTCGCTCCCTCACATTGACGACTTAACACAGAAAATGCGTCGCTATGAAGTAGTAGGGGGTCTATGACATTTCCTTCTAAGTCGAGTAACGTCTCTAAGGGAACGACAGGATTTTCTGTTGGGATACGACTATCTCCTTTCCGATGCACTATTCCTTCTTTACTGCATCCCTCGCTCCCGCACACTGACGAATTAGCACAGAAATTGCGTCGCTATTAAATACTATGAGTTCTATGACATCTCCATCTAAATCGAGTAACGTTTCTATGGAGACGAATGGATTTTCTTTTGGGGATACGAGTATCCCCTTTCCTATGCACTATTCCTTTTTTACTGCATCCCTCGCTCCCTCACATTAACGAATTAACACAGAAATTGCGTCGCTATGAAATACTATGGGTTCTATGACTTCTCCTTCGTAAACGAGTAACGTTTCTATGGAAACGGCAGGTTTTTCTTTGGGATACGACTGTCTCCTTTCCGATGCACAATTCCTTCTTTACTGCATCCCTCGCTCCCTCACATTGACGAATTAACACAGAAATTGCGTCGCTATGATATACAATGGTTTCTGTGTCTTCTCCTTCTAAATCGAGTAACGTTTCTATGGAAACGACAGGATTTTCTTTTAGGATACGAGTATCTCCTCTCCAATGCACTATTACTTGTTTACTGCATCCCTCGCACCCTCACATTGACGAATTAACACAGAAATTGCGTCGCTATGAAATTCTATGGGTTCTATTACATTTCCTTCTAAGTCGTGTAACGTTTCTATGGAAAAGACAAGATTTTCTTTTGGGATACGACTATCTCCTTTCCGATGCACTATACCTTCTTTGCTGCATCCCTCGCTCGCTCACATTGACGAATTAACACAGAAATTGCATCGCAACGAAATACTATGGGTTCTTTGACATCTCCTTCTATATCGAGTAACGTTTCAATGGAAACGACAGGATTTTCTTTTGGGATACGAGTATCTCCTTTCCGATGCACTATTCCTTATTTACTGCATCCTTCGCTGCCTCACATTGACGAATTAACACAGATATTGCATCGCTATGAAATACTAAGGTTTCTATGACATCTCCATCTACATCGAGTAACGTTTCAATGGAAACGACATGATTTTCTTTTGGGATACAACAATCTCCTATCCGATGCATTATTCCTTCTTTACTGCATCCCTCGCTCGCTCACATTGACGAATTAAAACAGAAATTGCGTCGCTATGAAATACCATGGGTTCTATGACATCTCCTTCTAAATTGAGACACGTATGTAAGGAAACGGCAGGATTGTCTTTTGGGATACGACTACCTGCTTTCCGATGCACTATTCCTTTTTTACTGCAACCCTCGCTCCCTCACATTGACGAATTAACACAGAAATTGCGTCGCTATGAAATACTATGAGTTCTATGACATTTTCCACCTAATCGACTAACGTTTCAATGGAAACGACACGATTTTCTTTTGGGATACAACAATCTCCTATCCGATTCACTATTCCTTCTTTACTGCATCCTTCGCACGCTCACATTGACAAATTAACACAGAAATTGCGTCGCTATGAAATACTATGGGTTCTATGACATTTCCTACTAAGTCGAGTAACGTTTCAATGGAAACGACAGGATTTTCTTTTGGGATACGAGTATCTCCTTTCCGATGCACTATTCCTTCTCTACTGCATCCCTTGCTCCCGCACACTGACGAATTAACACAGAAATTGCGTCGCTATGAATTACTATGTGTTCTATGACATTTCCTCCTAAGTCGTGTAACGTTTCTAAGGGAAGGAAAGGATTTTCTTTTTTGAAACGAGTATCTACTTTCCGATGCACTACTCCTTCTTTACTGCAACCCTCGCTCCCTCACATTGACGAAGTAACACAGAAATTGCGTCGCTATGAAATACTATGGGTTCTATGACATATCAAACTTAATCGAGCAACGTTTCTAAAGAGACCACAGAATTTTCTTTTGGGATACGACTATCTCCTTTCCGTTGCACTATTCCTTCTTTACTGCATCCCTCGCTCCCTCACATTGACGAATTAACACAGAAAATGCGTCGCAATGAAGTAGTATGGGGTCTATGACATTTCCTTCTAAGTCGAGTAACGTCTCCAAGGGAACGACAGGATTTTCTATTGGGATACGACTATCTCCTTTCCGATGCAATATTCCTTCTTTACTGCATCCCTCGCTCCCGCACACTGACGAATTAACACAGAAATTGCATCGCTATAAAATACAATGAGGTCTATGACATCTCCTTCTAAATCGAGTAACGTTTCTATGGAGACGACTGGATTTTCATTTGGGGATACGAGTATCCCCTTCCCTATGCACTATTCCATTTTAACTGCATCCCTCGCTCCCTCACATTACCGAATTCACACAGAAATTGCGTCGCTGTCAAATACTATGTGTTCTATGACATCTCCTACGTAAGCGAGTAACGTTTCTATGGAAACGACAGGCTTTTCTTTGGGATACGACTGTCTCCTTTCCGATGCACAATTCCTTTTTTACTGCATCCCTCGCTCCCTCACATTGACGAATTAACACAGAAATTGCGTCGCTATGATATACAATGTGTTCTGTGTCTTCTCCTTCTAAATCGAGTAACTTTTCTATGGAAACGACAGGATTTTCTTTTTGGATACGAGTATCTCCTCTCCAATGCACTATTACTTCTTTACTGCATCCCTCGCTCCCTCACATTGACGAATTAACACAGAAATAGCGTCGCTATGAAATACTATGGGTTCTATTACATTTCCTTCTAAGTCGTGTAACGTTTCTATGGAAAAGACAGGATTTTCTTTTGGGATACGACTATCTCCTTTCCGATGCACTATACCTTCTTTACTGCATCCCTCGCTATCTCACATTGACGAATTAACACAGAAATTGCGTCGCTATAAAATACTATGTATTCTATGACATCTCCTTCTAGATCGAGTAACGTTTCTATAGATTCTACAGCATTTTCTTTTGGGATACTTCTATCTCCTTTCCTATGCACTATTCCTTCTTTAATGCATCCCTCGCTCTCTCACATTGACGAATTAACACAG
The DNA here is from genome assembly GCF_023864345.2 of Schistocerca serialis cubense. Lineage (NCBI taxonomy): Eukaryota > Metazoa > Arthropoda > Insecta > Orthoptera > Acrididae > Schistocerca > Schistocerca serialis. Next base: position 61,381,560 of record NC_064638.1, on the reverse strand, counting down.
AAATTGCGACGCTATGAAATACTATAAGTTGTATGACATCTCCTTCTAAATCGAGTAACGTTTCTATGGAAACGACAGGATTCATTTTTGGGATACAACTATCTCCCATCCGATGCACTATTCCTTCTTTACTGCATCCCTCGCTCGCTCACATTGACGAATTAACACAAAAATTGCATGGCTACGAAATACTATGGGTTCTTTGACATCTCCTACTAAATCGAGTAACGTTTCAATGGAAACGACAGGATTTTCTTTTCGGATACGACTATCTCCTTTCCGATACACTATTCCTTCTTTACTGTATCCCTCGCTCGCTCACATTGAACGAATTAACACAGAAATTGCGTCGCCATGAAATCCTATGGGTTCTATGACATTTCCTTCTAAGTCGAGTAACGTTTCAATGGAAACGACAGGATTTTCTTTTGGGATACCAGTATCTCCTTTCCGATGCACTATTCCTTATTTACTGCATCCTTCGCTGCCTCACATTGACGAATTAACACAGATATTGCATCGCTATGAAAAACTATGGTTTCTATGACATCTCCATCTACATCGAGTAACGTTTCAATGGAAACGACATGATTTTCTTTTGGGATACAACAATGTCCTATCCGATGCACTATTCCTTCATTACTGCATCCCTCGCTCGCTCACATTGACGAATTAAAACAGAAATTGCGTCGCTGTGAAATACTATGGGTTCTATGACATCTCCTTAAAAATTGAGACACGTGTGTATGGAAACGGCAGGATTTTCTTTTGGGATACGACTACCTCCTTTCCGATGCACTATTCCTTTTTTACTGCATCCCTCGCTCCCTCACATTGACAAATGAACACAGAAATTGCGTCGCTATGAAATACTGTGGGTTCTATGACATTTTCCACTAAATCAAGTAACGTTTCAATGGAAACGACATGAGTTTCTTTTGGGATACAACAATCTCCTATCCGATGCACTATTCCTTCTTTACTGCATCCCTCGCACGCTCACATTGACGAATTAACACAGAAATTGCGTCGCTATGAAATACTATGGGTTTTATGACATTTCCTTCTAAAACGAGTAATTTTTCTATGGAAACGACTGGATTTTCTTTTGGGATACGAGAATCTCCTTTCCGATGCACTATTCCTTCCTTACAGCATCCCTCGCTCCGTCACACTGACGAATTAACACTGAAATTGCGTCGCTATTAATTACTATGGGGTCAATGACTTCTCTTTCTAAAACGAATAACGTTTATATGGAAACGACAGGATTTTCTTTTGGGGTACGACTATCTCCTTTTCGATGCACTATTCCTTCTTTACTGCATCCCTCGCTCCCTCACATTGACGAAGTAACACAGAAAATGCGTCGCTATGACATCCTATGGTTTCTATGACATTTCCCTGTAAGTCGAGTAAAGTTTCTAAGGGAACGACAGGATTTTATTTTGGGATACGAGTATCTCCTTTCCGATGCACTATTCCTTCTTTACTACATCCCTTGGACCCTCACTTTGACGAATTAACACAGAAATTGAGTCGCTATGAAATACTATGAGTTCTATGACATCACCTTCTAAATCGAGTAACGTTTCTATGGAAACGACTGGATTTTCCTTCTGGGATACGAGTATCTCCTTTCCGATGCACTATTCCTCTTTTACCGCATCCCTCGCTCCCTCACATTAACGAATTAACACAGATTTTGCGTCGCTATGAAATATTATGGGTTCTATGACATCTCCTTCTAAATCGAGTAACGTTTCTATAGATACTATAGCATTTTCTTTTGGGATACTACTCTCTCCTTTCCTATGCACTGTTCCCTCCTTAATGCATCCCTCGCTCCCTCACATTGACGAATTAACACGGATATTGCGTCGCTATATAAAAGTAAGGGTTGTATGACATCACCTTCTAAATCGAGTAACGTTTCTATGGAAACGACACGATTTTCTTTTGGGATACGACTATCTCCCTACCGTTGCACTACTCCTTCTTTACTGCATCCCTCGCTCGCTCACATTGACGAATTAACACAGCACATGCATCGCTATGAAATACTATGGGTTTCTTGACATCTCCTTCTAAATCGAGTAACGTTTCAATGGAAACGACAGGATTTTCCTTTGGGATACGACTACATCTACATCTACATCTATACTCCGCGAGCCACCTTACGGTGTGTGGCGGAGGGTACTTATTGTACCACTATCTGATCCCCCCTTCCCTGTTCCATTCACGAATTGTGCATGGGAAGAACGACTGCTTGTAAGTCTCCGTATTTGCTCTAATTTCTCGTATCTTTTCGTTGTGATCATTACGCGAGATATATGTGGGCGGTAGTAATATGTTGCCCATCTCTTCCCGGAATGTGCTCTCTCGTAATTTCGATAATAAGCCTCTCCGTATTGCGTAACGCCTTTCTTGAAGTGTCCGCCACTGGAGCTTGTTCAGCATCTCCGTAACGCTCTCGCGCTGACTAAATGTCCCCATGACGAATCGCGCTGCTTTTCGCTGGATCATGTCTATCTCTATTTTTAATCCAACCTGGTAAGGGTCCCATACTGATGAGCAATACTCAAGAATCGGACGAACAAGCGTTTTGTAAGCTACTTCTTTCGTCGATGAGTCACATTTTCTTAGAATTCTTCCTATGAATCTCAACCTGGCGCCTGCTTTTCCCACTATTTGTTTTATGTGATCATTCCACTTCAGATCGCTCCGGATAGTAACTCCTAAGTATTTTACGGTCTTTACCGCTTCCAATGATTTTCCATCTATGGCATAATCGTACTGGAATGGATTTCTGCCCCTATGTATGCGCATTATATTACATTTATCTACGTTTAGGGAAAGCTGCCAGCTGTCGCACCATGCATTAATCCTCTGCAGGTCCTCCTGGAGTACGTACGAGTCTTCTGATGTTGCTACTCTCTTGTAGACAACCGTGTCATCTGCAAATAGCCTCACGGAGCTACCGATGTTGTCAACTAAGTCATTTATGTATATTGTAAACAATAAAGGTCCTATCACGCTTCCCTGCGGTACTCCCAAAAATTACCTCTGCATCTGCAGATTTTGAACCGTTAAGAATGACATGTTGTGTTCTTTCTTCTAGGAAATCCTGAATCCAATCACAAACCTGGTCCGATATTCCGTAAGCTCGTATTTTTTTCACTAAACGTAAGTGCGGAACCGTATCAAATGCCTTCCTGAAGTCCAGGAATTCGGCATCAATCTGCTCGCCAGTGTCTACGGCACTGTGAATTTCTTGGGCAAATAGGGCGAGCTGAGTTTCACATGATCTCTGTTTGCGGAATCCATGTTGATGATGAAGGAGTTTTGTATTATCTAAGAACGTCATAATACGAGAACACAAAACATGTTCCATTATTCTACAACAGATTGACGTAAGCGAAATAGGCCTATAATTATTCATATCTGATTTATGACCCTTCTTGAAAATGGGAACGACCTGCGCTTTCTTCCAGTCGCTAGGTACTTTACGTCCTTCCAGCGATCTACGATAAATTGCTGGTAGAAAGGGGGCAAGTTCTTTAGCATAATCACTGTAGAATCTTAAGGGTATCTCGTCTGGTCCGGATGCTTTTCCGCTACTAAGTGATAGCAGTTGTTTTTCAATTCCGATATCGTTTATTTCAATATTTTCCATTTTGGCGTCCGTGCGACGGCTGAAGTCAGGGACTGTGTTACGATTTTCCGCAGTGAAGCAGTTTCGGAACACTGAATTCAGTATTTCTGCCTTTCTTCGGTCGTCCTCTGTTTCGGTGCCATCGTGGTCAACGAGTTACTGAATAGGGGATTTAGATCCGCTTACCGATTTTACATATGACCAAAACTTTTTAGGGTTCTAGTTTAGATTGTTTGCCAATGTTTTATGTTCGAATTCGTTGAATGCTTCTCTCATTGCTCTCTTTACGCTCTCTTTCGCTTCGTTCAGCTTTTCCTTATCAGCTATGATTCGACTACTCTTAAACCTATGATGAAGCTTTCTTTGTTTCCGTAGTACCTTTCGTACATGATTGTTATACCACGGTGGATCTTTCCCCTCGCTTTGGACCTTAGTCGGTACGAAGTTATCTAAGGCGTACTGGACGATGTTTCTGAATTTTTTCCATTTTTGTTCCACATCCTCTTCCTCAGAAATGAACGTTTGATGGTGGTCACTCAGATATTCTGCGATTTGTGCCCTATCACTCTTGTTAAGCAAATATATTTTCCTTCCTTTCTTGTCATTTCTTATTACACTTGTAGTCATTGATGCAACCACTGACTTATGATCACTGATACCCTCTTCTACATTCACGGAGTCGAAAAGTTCCGGTCTATTTGTTGCTATGAGGTCTAAAACGTTAGCTTCACGAGTTGGTTCTCTAACTATCTGCTCGAAGTAATTCTCGGACAAGGCAGTCAGGATAATGTCACAAGAGTCTCTGTCCCTGGCTCCAGTTCTGATTGTGTGACTATCCCATTCTATACCTGGTAGATTGAAGTCTCCCACTATTACAATAGTATGATCACGGAACTCCTTCACGACGTTCTACAGGTTCTCTCTGAGGCGCTCAACTACTACGGTTGCTGATGCAGGTGGTCTATAGAAGCATCCGACTATCATATCTGACCCACCTTTGATACTTAACTTAACCCAGATTATTTCACATTCGATTCGCTAATAACTTCACTGGATATTATTGAATTCTTTACTGCTATAAATACTCCTCCACCATTGGCGTTTATCCTATCTATGCGGTATATATTCCATTCTGTGTCTAGGATTTCGTTACTGTTCACTTCCGGTTTTAACCAACTTTCCGTTCCTAATACTATATGCGCACTACTTCCTTCAATAAGAGATACAAATTCAGGAACCTTGCCCTGGATACTCCTGCAGTTTACCAATATTACGTTAACTTTTCCTGTTTTTGGTCTCTGAGGACGGACGTTCTTTATCAACGATGATAATGTCCTCTCTGGTAAGCCGTCAGGTATTTTATCGTTTCGCCAAAGGGGGGGTCCCTCTAACCTAAAAAACCCCCGTGTGCACGCCATACGTACTCTGCTACCCTAGTAGCTGCTTCCGGTGTGTAGTGCACGCCTGACCTGTCTAGGGGGGCCCTACAGTTCTCCACCCAATAACGGAGGTCGATGAATTTGCAACCATTATAGTCGCAGAGTCGTCTGAGCCTCTGGTTTAGACCCTCCACACGGCTCCAAACCAGAGGACCACGATCGACTCTGGGCACTATGCTGCAGATATTAAGCTCAGCTTGCACTCCGCGTGCGATGCTGGTTGTCTTCACCAAATCAGCCAGCCGCCGGAAGGAAACAAGGATGGCCTCAGAACCCAAGCGGCAGGCGTCATTCGTTCCGACATGTGCTACTATCGGCAGCCGGTCACACCCAGTGCGTTCAATAGCTGCCGGAAGGGCCTCCTCCACATTACGGACGAGACCCCCCGGCAAGCACACCGAGTGCACACTGGCATTCTTCCCCGACCTACCCGCTATTTTCCTGGGGGTCTCCATAACCCGCCTAACGTTGGAGCTCCCTATAACTAATAGGCCCGCCCTCTGTGACTGTCGGGACTTTTCCGATACACTATTCCTTCTTTACTTCATCCCTCGCTCGCTCACAATGACGAATTAACACATAAATTGCGTCGCTATGAAGTACTATGGGTGCTGTGACATCTCCTTCTAAAGCAGAGTACGTGTGGCGTGCACACGGGGGTTTTTTAGGTTAGAGGGACCCCCCCTTGGGCGAAACGATAAAATACCTGACGGCTTACCAGAGAGGACATTATCATCGTTGATAATGAACGTCCGTCCTCAGGGACCAAAAACAGGAAAAGTCAACGTAATATTGGTAAACTGCAGGAGTATCCAGGGCAAGGTTCCTGAATTAGTATCTCTTATTGAAGGAAACAGTGCGCATATAGTATTAGGAACGGAAAGTTGGTTAAAACCGGAAGTGAACAGTAACGAAATCCTAGACACAGAATGGAATATATACCGCAAGGATAGGATAAACGCCAATGGTGGAGGAGTATTTATAGCAGTAAAGAATTCAATAATATCCAGTGAAGTTATTAGCGAATGCGAATGTGAAATAATCTGGGTTAAGTTAAGTATCAAAGGTGGGTCAGATATGATAGTCGGATGCTTCTATAGACCACCTGCATCAGCAACCGTAGTAGTTGAGCGCCTCAGAGAGAACCTGCAGAACGTCGTGAAGAAGTTTCGTGATCATACTATTGTAATAGGGGGAGACTTCAATCTACCAGGTATAGAATGGGATAGTCACACAATCAGAACTGGAGCCAGGGACAGAGACTCTTGTGACATTATCCTGACTGCCTTGTCCGAGAATTACTTCGAGCAGATAGTTAGAGAACCAACTCGTGAAGCTAACGTTTTAGACCTCATAGCAACAAATAGACCGGAACTTTTCGACTCCGTGAATGTAGAAGAGGGTATCAGTGATCATAAGTCAGTGGTTGCATCAATGACTACAAGTGTAATAAGAAATGACAAGAAAGGAAGGAAAATATATTTGCTTAACAAGAGTGATAGGGCACAAATCGCAGAATATCTGAGTGACCACCATCAAACGTTCATTTCTGAGGAAGAGGATGTGGAACAAAAATGGAAAAAATTCAGAAACATCATCCAGTACGCCTTAGATAAGTTCGTACCGACTAAGGTCCAAAGCGAGGGGAAAGATCCACCGTGGTATAACAATCATGTACGAAAGGTACTACGGAAACAAAGAAAGCTTCATCATAGGTTTAAGAGTAGTCGAATCATAGCTGATAAGGAAAAGCTGAACGAAGCGAAAAAGAGCGTAAAGAGAGCAATGAGAGAAGCATTCAACGAATTCGAACATAAAACATTGGCAAACAATCTAAACAAGAACCCTAAAAAGTTTTGGTCATATGTAAAATCGGTAAGCGGATCTAAATCCCCTATTCAGTCACTCGTTGACCACGATGGCACCGAAACAGAGGACGACCGAAGAAAGGCAGAAATACTGAATTTAGTGTTCCGAAACTGTTTCACTGCGGAAAATCGTAACACGGTCCCTGACTTCAGCCGTCGCACGGACGCCAAAATGGAAAATATTGAAATAAACGATATCGGAATTGAAAAACAACTGCTATCACTTAGTAGCGGAAAAGCATCCGGACCAGACGAGATACCCTTAAGATTCTACAGTTATTATGCTAAAGAACTTGCCCCCTTTCTATCAGCAATTTATCGTAGATCGCTGGAAGAACGTAAAGTACCTAGCGACTGGAAGAAAGCGCAGGTCGTTCCCATTTTCAAGAAGGGTCATAAATCAGATGCGAATAATTATAGGCCTATTTCGCTTACGTCAATCTGTTGTAGAATTATGGAACATGTTTTGTGTTCTCGTATTATGACGTTCTTAGATAATACAAATCTCCTTCATCATAACCAACATGGATTCCGCAAACAGAGATCATGTGAAACTCAGCTCGCCCTATTTGCCCAAGAAATTCACAGTGCCGTAGACACTGGCGAGCAGATTGATGCCGTATTCCTGGACTTCAGGAAGGCATTTGATACGGTTCCGCACTTACGTTTAGTGAAAAAAATACGAGCTTACGGAATATCGGACCAGGTTTGTGATTGGATTCAGGATTTCCTAGAAGAAAGAACACAACATGTCATTCTTAACGGTTCAAAATCTGCAGATGTAGAGGTAATTTCGGGAGTACCGCAGGGAAGCGTGATAGGACCTTTATTGTTTACAATATACATAAATGACTTAGTTGACAACATCGGTAGCTCCGTGAGGCTATTTGCAGATGACACGGTTGTGTACAAGAAAGTAGCAACACCAGAAGACTCGTACGTACTCCAGGAGGACCTGCAGAGGATTAATGCATGGTGCGACAGCTGGCAGCTTTCCCTAAACGTAGATAAATGTAATATAATGCGCATACATAGGGGCAGAAATCCATTCCAGTACGATTATGCCATAGGTGGTAAATCATTGGAAGCGGTAACGACCGTAAAATACTTAGGAGTTACTATCCGGAGCGATCTGAAGTGGAATGATCACATAAAACAAATAGTGGGAAAAGCAGGCGCCAGGTTGAGATTCATAGGAAGAATTCTAAGAAAATGTGACTCATCGACGAAAGAAGTAGCTTACAAAACGCTTGTTCGTCCGATTCTTGAGTATTGCTCATCAGTATGGGACCCTTACCAGGTTGGATTAATAGAAGAGATAGACATGATCCAGCGAAAAGCAGCGCGATTCGTCATGGGGACATTTAGTCAGCGCGAGAGCGTTACGGAGATACTGAACAAGCTCCAGTGGCGGACACTTCAAGAAAGGCGTTACGCAATACGGAGAGGTTTATTATCGAAATTACGAGAGAGCACATTCCGGGAAGAGATGGGCAACATATTACTACCGCCCACATATATCTCGCGTAATGATCACAACGAAAAGATCCGAGAAATTAGAGCAAATACGGAGACTTACAAGCAGTCGTTCTTCCCACGCACAATTCGTGAATGGAACAGGGAAGGGGGGATCAGATAGTGGTACAATAAGTACCCTCCGCCACACACCGTAAGGTGGCTCGCGGAGTATAGATGTAGATGTAGATGTAGATGGAGACACGTTCTATGGTAACGGCAGGATTTTCTTTTGCGATACGACTATCTCATTTCCGATGCACTATTCCTTCTTTACTGCATCCCTCGCTCGCTCACATTGACGAATTAACACATAAATTGCGTCGCTGTGAAATACTATGGGTGCTGTGACATCTCCTTCTAAATCGAGACACGTTCTATGGTAACGGCAGGATTTTCTTTTGGGATACGACTATCTCCTTTCCGATGCACTATTCCTTCTTTACTGCATCCCTCACTCCCTCACATTGACGAATTAACACAGATGTTGCATCGCTATGAAAAACTATGGTTTCTATGACATCTCCATCTACATCGAGTAACGTTACAATGGAAACGACAGGATTTTCTTTTGGGATACAACAATCTCCTATCCGATGCACTATTCCTTCTTTACTGCATCCCTCGCACGCTCACATTGACGAATTAACACAGAAATTGCGTCGCTATGAAATACTATGGGTTCTATGACATTTCCTTCTAAAACGAGTAATTTTTCTATGGAAACGACTGGATTTTCTTTTGGGATACGAGAATCTCCTTTCCGATGCACTATTACTTCTTTACAGCATCCCTCGCTCCGTCACATTGACGAATTAACACTGAAATTGCGTCGCTATTAATTACTATGGGGTCAATGACCTCTCTTTCTAAAACGAATAACGTTTATATGGAAACGACAGGATTTTCTTTTGGGGTACGACTATCTCCTTTCCGATGCACTATTCCTTCTTTACTGCATCCCGCGCTCCCTCACATTGACGAAGTAACACAGAAAATGCGTCGCTATGAAATCCTATGGTTTCTATGACATTTCCTTCTAAGTCGAGTAAAGTTTCTAAGGGAACGACAGGATTTTCTTTTGGGATACGAGTATCTCCTTTCCGATGCACTATTCCTTCTTTACTACATCCCTCGCTCCCTCACTTTGACGAATTAACACAGAAATTGAGTCGCTATGAAATACTATGAGTTCTATGACATCTCCTTCTAAATCGAGTTACGTTTCTATGGAAACGACTGGATTTTCTTTCTGGGATACGAGTATCCCCTTTCCGATGCACTATTCCTCTTTTACCGCATCCCTCGCTCCCTCACATTAACGAATTAACACAGATTTTGCGTCGCTATGAAATATTATGGGTTCTATGACATCTCCTTCTAAATCGAGTAACGTTTCTATAGATACTATAGCATTTTCTTTTGGGATACTACTCTCTCCTTTCCTATGCACTATTCCCTCCTTAATGCATCCCTCGCTCCCTCACATTGACGAATTAACACGGATATTGCGTCGCTATATAAAAGTAAGGGTTGTATGACATCTTCTTCTAAACCGAGTAACGTTTCTATGGAAACGACAGGATTTTCTTTTGGGTACGACTATCTCCCTACCGTTGCACTACTCCTTCTTTACTGCATCCCTCGCTCGCTCACATTGACGAATTAACACAGCACATGCATCGCTATGAAATACTATGGGTTTCTTGACATCTCCTTCTAAATCGAGTAACGTTTCAATGGAAACGACAGGATTTTCCTTTGGGATACGACTACATCTACATCTACATCTATACTCCGCGAGCCACCTTACGGTGTGTGGCTGAGGGTACTTATTGTACCACTATCTGATCCCCCCTTCCCTGTTCCATTCACGAATTGTGCGTGGGAAGAACGACTGCTTGTAAGTCTCCGTATTTGCTCTAATTTCTCGTATCTTTTCGTTGTGATCATTATGCGAGATATATGTTGGCGGTAGTAATATGTTGCCCATCCCTTCCCGGAATGTGTTCTCTCGTAATTTCGATAATAAGCCTCTCCGTATTGCGTAACGCCTTTCTTGAAGTGTCCGCCACTGGAGCTTGTTCAGCATCTCCGTAACGCTCTCGCGCTGACTAAATGTCCCCATGACGAATCGCGCTGCTTTTCGCTGGATCATGTCTATCTCTTCTTTTAATCCAACCTGGTAAGGGTCCCATACTGATGAGCAATACTCAAGAATCGGACGAACAAGCGTTTTGTAAGCTACTTGTTTCGTCGATGAGTCACATTTTCTTAGAATTCTTCCTATGAATCTCAACCTGGCGCCTGCTTTTCCCACTATTTGTTTTATGTGATCATTCCACTTCAGATCGCTCCGGATAGTAACTCCTAAGTATTTTACGGTCTTTACCGCTTCCAATGATTTACCACCTATGGCATAATCGTACTGGAATGGATTTCTGCCCCTATGTATGCGCATTATATTACATTTATCTACGTTTAGGGAAAGCTGCCAGCTGTCGCACCATGCATTAATCCTCTGCAGGTCCTCCTGGAGTACGTAAGAGTCTTCTGATGTTGCTACTTTCTTGTGTACAACCGTGTCATCTGCAAATAGCCTCACGGAGCTACCGATGTTGTTAACTAAGTCATTTATGTATATTGTAAACAATAAAGATCCTATCACGCTTCCCTGCGGTACTCCCGAAATTACCTCTACATCTGCAGATTTTGAACCGTTAAGAATGACATGTTGTGTTCTTTCTTCTAGGAAATCCTGAATCCAATCACAAACCTGGTCCGATATTCCGTAAGCTCGTATTTTTTTCACTAAACGTAAGTGCGGAACCGTATCAAATGCCTTCCTGAAGTCCAGGAATAAGGCATCAATCTGCTCGCCAGTGTCTACGGCACTGTGAATTTCTTGGGCAAATAGGGCGAGCTGAGTTTCACATGATCTCTGTTTGCGGAATCCATGTTGGTTATGATGAAGGAGATTTGTATTATCTAAGAACGTCATAATACGAGCACACAAAACATGTTCCATTATTCTACAACAGATTGACGTAAGCGAAATAGGCCTATAATTATTCGCATCTGATTTATGACCCTTCTTGAAAATGGGAACGACCTGCGCTTTCTTCCAGTCGCTAGGTACTTTACGTTCTTCCAGCGATCTACGATAAATTGCTGATAGAAAGGGGGCAAGTTCTTTAGCATAATCACTGTAGAATCTTAAGGGTATCTCGTCTGGTCCGGATGCTTTTCCGCTACTAAGTGATAGCAGTTGTTTTTCAATTCCGATATCGTTTATTTCAATATTTTCCATTTTGGAGTCCGTGCGACGGCTGAAGTCAGGGACCGTGTTACGATTTTCCGCAGTGAAACAGTTTCGGAACACTGAATTCAGTATTTCTGCCTTTCTTCGGTCGTCCTCTGTTTCGGTGCCATCGTGGTCAACGAGTGACTGAATAGGGGATTTAGATCCGCTTACCGATTTTACGTATGACCAAAACTTTTTAGGGTTCTAGTTTAGATTGTTTGCCAATGTTTTATGTTCGAATTCGTTGAATGCTTCTCTCATTGCTCTCTTTACGCTCTTTTTCGCTTCGTTCAGCTTTTCCTTATCAGCTATGATTCGACTACTCTTAAACCTATGATGAAGCTTTCTTTGTTTCCGTAGCACCTTTCGTACATGATTGTTATACCACGGTGGATCTTTCCCCTCGCTTTGGACCTTAGTCGGTACGAACTTATCTAAGGCGTACTGGACGATGTTTCTGAATTTTTTCCATTTTTGTTCCACATCCTCTTCCTCAGAAATGAACGTTTGATGGTGGTCACTCAGATATTCTGCGATTTGTGCCCTATCACTCTTGTTAAGCAAATATATTTTCCTTCCTTTCTTGTCATTTCTTATTACACTTGTAGTCATTGATGCAACCACTGACTTATGATCACTGATACCCTCTTCTACATTCACGGAGTCGAAAAGTTCCGGTCTATTTGTTGCTATGAGGTCTAAAACGTTAGCTTCACGAGTTGGTTCTCTAACTATCTGCTCGAAGTAATTCTCGGACAAGGCAGTCAGGATAATGTCACAAGAGTCTCTGTCCCTGGCTCCAGTTCTGATTGTGTGACTATCCCATTCTATACCTGGTAGATTGAAGTCTCCCACTATTACAATAGTATGATCACGGAACTCCTTCACGACGTTCTACAGGTTCTCTCTGAGGCGCTCAACTACTACGGTTGCTGATGCAGGTGGTCTATAGAAGCATCCGACTATCATATCTGACCCACCTTTGATACTTAACTTAACCCAGATTATTTCACATTCGATTCGCTAATAACTTCACTGGATATTATTGAATTCTTTACTGCTATAAATACTCCTCCACCATTGGCGTTTATCCTATCTATGCGGTATATATTCCATTCTGTGTCTAGGATTTCGTTACTGTTCACTTCCGGTTTTAACCAACTTTCCGTTCCTAATACTATATGCGCACTACTTCCTTCAATAAGAGATACAAATTCAGGAACCTTGCCCTGGATACTCCTGCAGTTTACCAATATTACGTTAACTTTTCCTGTTTTTGGTCTCTGAGGACGGACGTTCTTTATCAACGATGATAATGTCCTCTCTGGTAAGCCGTCAGGTATTTTATCGTTTCGCCAAAGGGGGGGTCCCTCTAACCTAAAAAACCCCCGTGTGCACGCCACACGTACTCTGCTACCCTAGTAGCTGCTTCCGGTGTGTAGTGCACGCCTGACCTGTCTAGGGAGGCCCTACAGTTCTCCACCCAATAACGGAGGTCGATGAATTTGCAACCATTATAGTCGCAGAGTCGTCTGAGCCTCTGGTTTAGACCCTCCACACGGCTCCAAACCAGAGGACCACGATCGACTCTGGGCACTATGCTGCAGATATTAAGCTCAGCTTGCACTCCGCGTGCGATGCTGGTTGTCTTCACCAAATCAGCCAGCCGCCGGAAGGAAACAAGGATGGCCTCAGAACCCAAGCGGCAGGCGTCATTCGTTCCGACATGTGCTACTATCTGCAGTCGGTCACACCCAGTGCGTTCAATAGTAGCTGGAAGGGCCTCCTCCACATTACGGACGAGACCCCCCGACAAGCACACCGAGTGCACACTGGCATTCTTCCCCGACCTACCCGCTATTTTCATGAGGGGCTCCATAACCCGCCTAACGTTGGAGCTCCCTATAACTAATAGGCCCGCCCTCTGTGACTGTCGGGACCTTTCCGATACACTATTCCTTCTTTACTGCATCCCTCGCTCGCTCACATTGACGAATTAACACATAAATTGCGTCGCTGTGAAATACTATGGCTGCTGTGACATCTCCTTCTAAATCGAGACACGTTCTATGGTAACGGCAGGATTTTCTTTTGGGATACGACTATCTCCTTTCCGATGCACTATTCCTTCTTTACTGCATCCCTCACTCCCTCGCAATGACGAATTAACACAGATATTGCATCGCTGTGAGATACTACGGTTTCTATGACATCTCCTTCTACAGCGAGTAACGTTTCAATGTAAACGACATGATTTTCTTTTGGGATACAACAATCTCCTATCCGATGCACTATTCCTTCTTTACTGAATCCCTCGCTCGCTCACATAGACGAATTAACACAGAAATTGCGTCGCTATGAAATACTATGGGTGCTGTGACATCTCCTTCTAAATCGAGACACGTTCTATGGTAACGGCAGGATTTTCTTTTGGGATACAATTATCTCCTTTCCGATGCACTATTCCTTCTTTACTGCATCCCTCACTCCCTCGCATTGACGAATTAACACAGATATTGCATCGCTGTGAGATACTACGGTTTCTATGACATCTCCATCTACATCGAGTAACGTTTCCATGGAAACGACATGATTTTCTTTTGGGATACAACGATCTCCTATCCGATGCACTATTCCTTCTTTACTGAATCCCTCGCTCGCTCACATTGACGAATTAACACAGAAATTGCGTCGCTATGAAATGCTATGGGTGCTGAGACATCTCCTTCTAAATCGAGACACGTTCTATGGTAACGGCAGGATTTTCTTTTGGGATACGACTATCTCCTTTCCGATGCACTATTCCTTCTTTACTGCATCAATCGCTTCCTCACATTGACGAATTAACACAGAAATTCCGTCGCTTAGAAATACTATGGGTTCTATGACATTTCCCACTAAATCGAGTAACGTTTCAATGGAAACGACAGGATTTTCCTTCGGGATACGACTATCTCCTTTCCGATGCACTATTCCTTCTTTACTGCATCCCTCACTCCCTCGCATTGACGAATTAACACAGATATTGCATCGCTGTGAGATACTACGGTTTCTATGACATTTCCTTCTAAAACGAGCAACGTTTTAATGGAAACGACATGAATTTCTTTTGGGATACAACAATCTCCTATCCGATGCACTATTCCTTCTTTACTGCATCCCTCGCTCGCTCACATTGACGAATTAACACAGAATTTGCGTCGCTATGAAATACTATGGGTGCTGTGACATCTCCTTCTAAATCGAGACACATTCTATGGTAACGGCAGGATTTTCTTTTGGGATACGACCATCTCCTTTCCGATGCACTATTCCTTCTTTACTGCATCCCTCGCACCCTCACACTGACGAATTAACACACAAAATGCGTCGCTATGAAATCCTATGGGTTCTATGACGTTTCCCACTAAATCGAGTAACGTTTCAATGGAAACGACAGGATTTTCCTTTGGGATACGACTATCTCCTTTCCGATGCTCTATTCCTTCTTTACTGCATCCCTCACTCCCTCACATTGACGAATTAACACAGCTATTGGACCGCTATGAAATACTATGATTTCTATGACATCTCCTTCTACATCGAGTAACGTTTCAATGGAAACGACATGATTTTCTTTTAAGATACAAGAATCTCCTATCCGATGCACTAATCTTTCTTTACTGCATCCCTCGCTCGCTCACATTGACGAATTAAAACAGAAATTGCGTCGCTATGAAATACTATGGGTGCTGTGACATCGCCTTCTAAATCGAGACACAATCTATGGTAACGGCATGATTTTCTTTTGGTATACGACTATCTCCTTTCCGATGCACTATTCCTTCTTTACTGCATCCCTCGCTCCCTCAAATTGAAGAATTAACAGAGAAATTGCGTCGCTATGAAATACTGTGGGTTCTATGACATTTTCCACTAAATCGAGTAATGTTTCAATGGAAACGACAGGATTTTCCTTTGGGATACGACTATGTCCTTTCCGATACAGTATTCCTTATTTTCTGCATCCCTCGCTCGCTTACATTAACGAATTAACACAGAAATTGGGTCGCCATGAAATCCTATGGGTTCTATGACATTTCCTTCTAAAACGAGTAACGTTTCTATCGAAACGACTGGATTTACTTTTGGGATACGAGAATCTCCTTTCCGATGCACTTTTCCTTCTTTACTGCATCCCTCACTCCCTCACATTGACGAATTAACACAGCTATTGCATCGCTATGAAATACTATGATTTCTATGACATCTCCTTCTACATCGAGTAACGTTTCAATGGAAACGACATGATTTTCTTTTGGGATACAACAATCTCCTATCCGATGCACTAATCTTTCTTTACTGCATCCCTCGCTCCTTCACATTGATGTATTATCACTGAAACTGCGACGCTATTATATACTATGGGTTATATGACTTCTGCATCGCAATCGAGTAACGTTTCTAAGGAAACGACAGGATTTTCTTTGGGATCCGACTATCTCCTTTCCGATGCACAATTCCTTCTTTACTGCATGCCTCGCTCCCTCACGTTGTCGAATTAACACAGAAATTGCGTCGCTATGATATACTAAGAGTTCTATGACATCTCCTTCCAAATCGAGTATCGTTTCAATGTAAACGGCCGGATTTTCTTTTGGGGATACGAGTATCCCCTTTCCAATGCACTATTCCTTTTTTACAGCATCCCTCGCTCCCTCACATTAACGAATTAACACTGAAATTGCGTCGCTATGAAATTCTATGGGATCTATGACTTCTGCTTCTAAATCGAGTAACGTTTCAATGGAAACGACAGAATTTTCTTTTGGGATACGACTGTATCCTTTCAGATGCACTATTCCTTCTTTACTGCATCTCTCGCTCCCTCACATTGAGAAATTAGGACAGAAATTGCGTCGCCATGAAATATTATGTGTTCTGTGACATCTCCTTCTAAATTGAGTAACTTTTCTATAGATACTACAGCATTGTCTTTTGGGATACTACTATCTCGTTTCCTACGCACTATTCCTTCTTTACTGCACACCTCGCTCTCTCACATTGACGAATTAACACAGAAGTTGCGTCGCTATGAAATACTGTGGGTTCTATGACATTTCATACTAAATCGAGTAACGTTTTTGTGGAAACGACAGGATTTTCTTTTGGGATACAGCTATCTCCTTTCCGATGCACTATTATTTCTTTACTGCATCCCTCGCTCCCACACTTTGACGAATTATCACAATAATTTTGTCGCTATGAAATACTATGGGATCTATGACATTTCCTTCTAAAACAAGTAACGTTTCTATGGAAACGACTCGATTTTCTTCTGGGATAGGAGAATCTCCTTTTCCGATGCACTATTCCTTCTTTACAGCATCATGCGCTCCCTCACAATGACGAATTAATACTGAAATTGCGTCGCTATGAATTACTTAGGGGTCTATGACTTCTCATTCTCAATCGAATAACGTTTATATGGAAACGACAGAATTTTTTTTTGGGATACGACTATCTCCTTTCCGATGCACTATTCCTTCTTTACTGCATCCTCGCTCCCTCACATTGACGAATTAACACAGAAATTGCGTCGTTATGATATACAATGGGTTGAATGACATCTCCTTCTAAATCGAGTAACGTTTCCATGGAAACGACAGCAATTTCATTTTGGATACGAGTATATCCTATCCGATGCACTATTCCCTTTTTACTGCTTCAATCGCTCGCTCACATTGACAAATTAACACAGATATTGCGTCGCTATGATGTATTATGTGTTCTAAGTCATGTCCTCCTAAATCGAGTAACGTTTCTGTGGAAACGACAGGAATTTCTTTTGGGATACGAGAATGTCCTTTCCGATGCACTATTCCTTCTTTACTGCATCCCTCGCCTCCTCACATTGACGAAATAACACAGAAATTGCGTCGCTAGGAAATACTATGGGTTCTATGACATCTCCTTCTAAATCGAGTAACGTTTCTATAGAAACGACAGGATTTTCTATTGGGATACTACTATCTCCTTTCCGATGCACTATTCCTTCTTTACTGCATCCCTCGCTCCCTCACATTGACGATTTAACACAGAAGTGGCGTCGCTATGAAATAATATTTGTTCTATGTCATCTCCTTCTAAATCGAGTAACGTTTCTATGGAAACGACAGGATTTTCTTTTGGTATACGAGTATCTTCTTTCCGATGCATTAATCCTTGTTTACTGCATCCCTCGCTCCCACACATTAACGAATTAAAACTGAAATTGCGTCGCTATGAAATACTATGGGTTCTATGACTTCTCCTCCAAAATCGAGTATTGTTTCTATGGAAACGAATGGATTATCTTGTGGGATACGACTGTCTCCTTTCCGATGCACTACTCCTTCTTAACTGCATCCCTCGCACCCCCACATTGAAGAATTAACACAGAAATTGCGTCGCTATGAAATACTATGGGTTCTATGGCATTTACTTCTAAATCGAGTGACGTTTCTATTGAAACAACAGGATTTTCTTTTGGGATACTACTATCTCCTTTCCGATGCACTATTCCTTCTTTACTGCATCCCTCGCTCTCTCACATTGACAAATTAACACAGAAATTGCGTCGCCATGAAGTACTAGGAGTTCTATGACATTTCCTTCTAAGTCGAGTAAATTTTCTATGGATACGATAGGATTTTCTTTTGGGATACGACTATCTCCTTTCCCATGCACTATTTCTTCTTTATTGCATTCCTCGCGACCTCACATTAACGAATTAACACAGAAATTGCGTCGCTATGATATACTATGGGTTCTATGACTTCTCCTTCGAAATCGAGTAACGTTTCTATGGAAAATACAGGATTGTCTGTTGGGATACGAGTATCTCCTTTCTGATGCACTATTCCTTCTTTACTGCATCCCTCGCTCCTTCACATTGACGTGTTAACACTGAAATTGCGTCACTATGATATACTATGGGTTTTATGACATCTCCTTCTACATTGAGTAGCGTTTCTATGGAAACGACAGTATTTTCTTTTGGGATACGACTATCTTCTTTCCGATGCACTAATCCTTCTTTACTGCATCCCTCGCTCCCTCACATTGACGAATTAACACAGAGATTGCGTCGCTATGAAATACAATGTGTTCTAAGTCATGTCCTTCTAAATCGAGTAACGTTCCTATGGAAACGACAGGTTTTTCTTTTGGGATACGAGAATCTCCTTTCCGATGCACTATTCCTTCTATACAGTATTCCTCCTATAAAATAAATAAAATAAATTAAATAAAATAAAATATTAATTATTTTATCTGTATGATTGTCTCTCCTATGAGTCTCAGGTTTTAATTATTCGGTATCAGACGCTTGACAATGGCTTTTTCGTAAAGGCTATGTTACTCGTAGTTGACCGTGAAATAAAACTGAAATAATCGGACTTCGTAATTAAATCGTTTCCAAAGACTGCTGCGGTAGGTGCGGACTCATAAACTAAATCTCAATATTACAATAATTTGCCAGCCATGCCAAAACGTCGTACAGAGGTGATTGTCTACTAAACAAAAAAATTACTCAGTTAGTTAAATCAGATATATTCAATGAATAAGCCTACAGTTCACAATCCTACTTACTTTTATAAATATAAATTCTTTTCAGAATCGAGTGCCCAGTATGGTTGCAACTCGCAGTAATTTTCTATAACATGAAATATGGCGGTGTGCCAGACAATAAACTAAAATACGTGCTACTCGCACCACTTCAACCAGAGCTCTCCTTTCTTAATCAAACATACGAGTAACGTAATTGTGCTTTTGTTTTATCAGCGACACAGCGCTGCAGTTGTGTGCCATAGGCTTTATTTATTTGTCACTGAGTATTTATTTAATTAATATCTCGCGTTTCCGAGGAAACTCACGCTCGGCATGCAAATTTGCCTTTATATTGCCCCCTGAATTGCGAGGCGAAAGGACACACCTGCAGGCGAGCAATTCACCTAAAGGCCCAAGAAAATCTAAGTTAACTACAACTATTTACATGACCTACATTATACACATTATACACATTATATACAACTTTGAATGACGCGGGTGCGCCGTAAAAGTTCTTATGTTGGCAGATAGAGTGCGCGCATGCGCAGAAGCGTCTGTGTGACTGCCGTTATGTCGTACAGTTAGATCACGCGGCACAGTATTGCAGTTCATATTGTTCGTGTGCGCGCGTTTCTCAGTCGTTGCACAAAGAAAATTTTCAACCAAGATTACATATGAAGACTACATTCTATGACAGGTAACTTAGTTTTAAATTTACAATATTCGTTATAACACAATGCAACTTAGATTGTTGAATGTTCTTAGTTACATAGTATTGTTTTGAAATACTTCAAAGAAAAATGTCCGTATTTTTCAGGTGCGTTGACCTATACACATCGTGTCGTTATTACAGTTCATATTCGTTTGCTGCACAATAATTTTTTTTTTTTTTTACAGGTTAGTATCGTCGTGGTAAAGTTTTTTGATCACAGTAACATCGTTGTATAACAACGTGATTAATACATAAGCGTGTCCATTTCCCATTTCCATTATAGTCGTTGTGATGCAGTTCGTAGTGAGTAAAAGCATTGCTTATTACAGATCAGACGTGTCCCGTCGAGTAATTGGTCCACGTGCAGTTCGTTTTTTACATTCTGTGGAAGCTTGGTTGCAGAACCTCGGACGGCACATAGCTGGCGTCGATCCTTGGACAGTCCAGGTAAGAGTGTCCGTCACATTTCGAGAACATTTCATTCCCTGAAGTTCCAACCAAAATTCTTCCACCCGTCGTGTTGATTTCTGGTCAGGCACTTTGTGTCCATTTAATCCAGTTAACATCTTGAAGTTAGGTGCTGTAGTAATGTCACTAGACGATGCACGAATTATGGACTTCACATTTTCAGTTTTTTGCTGAATATAGCTCACCTAAATGTTCGTAGTTATTAATCGAGGAAATCGTTCATCGCGTTTACATAGGTACGATGCATAATGAATGGCATTAACCGTTTCCTTCACATAGGTTTCTGCGTAGTTGCAGAGTTAGTAATGTTCGCTAATGTCCGTGAACAGAGGTTCACTATGCAATGTCTTTTTGGCACTCGTTTTGTTCAAATTTTTACATGATACATCAGTTAAAAAAAAAAAAGTAATTATACATACACACGTCACATATTTTCTAAGTATAAACATAATACAGTTGCACATAAACATGTTTACATCATCATTATATCGCTATAGGTTATTACATTGTGTCACATTTGATTACATGAATTGCAGATATTTACATCCTCTTTAGCGGTTTTGCTGGGATATTATCGATGTTTTTTGTGATGTCATCTGAAATTAAGATAGGTTAGACACAACATTCATTACATCATTAGGCCAGACCAGGCGTTTTCACTACTCAATAAATATTCAAAATAGTAAGAGAGAGAAAATGTTCGATTCCTCGCGTTTTGTGCGTGTGTGTAGAGTGTCTGTGTGGCCTTGACTACTGGTAGATGCTTTTCGTGTTGAGAGATGTGCGTCTAATCTATTTCTCAAAGTAAAAGATCGCTTCACAGATGACGTCTGCCGGTTCGTCAGGTGTCATACCAAGTCAGTGGTACCTACAATAACAAATGTTCCGTGAAAAATTAATATATCATTCACTGCTACGTAATCATAAATTTTACTTTAATATTCAGTCTCCTCGGTGGAGCCGCGGCGTTGAAAGAAAAGTTCTTCTGTCTTCAACTGCGACTCTGGAACGCTGAAATGAAAATTTCTATACTACTTATTATCTGTGTTGTAGCAACAGAGTTTTTCGAGTTGCTTAGCAATATTTTGATGGGTATGACTTTGACATTATTCAGCATGAAATGCTCTAAGATCTCGGTGTGCGTATAGCCCAATAATTTTGTTAGTTCTACGATGTTGTAACAGATACGCACCAGGGTGCGGTATGTTAACAATTATATAAGGTCCTTCATATAGCAGACGCCACTTAGCGTTGCGTCGTTTGAGTGCAACAGATTTATGATGAGTACGAAGTAGTACAAGCATTCCTACCTCGAATTTTTGTTTTCTTTTTATTATGTTTCTGTGATGTTTGTTTCGTATCTGTGCGTGATGTGTCAGCGTAGTCAATACTTCTTTTATTTTCTGTTGAGGTGTGATTTCCTTGTCTGACAACTTAGGTAATGGTTCTATCCACTGATCGTTCTGTTTGCAATTGAACATGATCTCGTTAGGTGTGTAATTTGTATCGTAAATATTTAAGTTATTGTGTACGTCTTCGAAAAGACTTAGGTAGGACCCCCAATTAGTATGTTTTGATGAAATATAGGTCCTCATGAAACGGTTTAATTCTCGGAAAAGTCTCTCAGTCGCGTTACATTGTGGACTAAACCTCGAAATAAATATACTTTTAATGTTATTGTCCTTCAAGAAATTTCTCCAATTGTACCCAGAGTAGTATGCTGCATTATCTGATAGAATTGCTTTAGGTTTTCCCACGTGCGTCAGGTAATCACTTGAGAATCTTCGTATTATAGCACTTGCAGTGGCGGATTTTAAAGCATAAAGTTTAACATGTTTAGAAAATATATCGTAAAAAGCTAAGATATATTTGACGCCTCCAGAGCTTGCTGGATGCGGTCCACTGATGTCAGTACACAGAATTTCCAGGGGTTTACTAGGTAAATTAGAATGTAAGTCTGTTTTTGTGGATAAATTCTGGGGTTTTGATTTTTGACATATGACACATGTTTTCAGTTCCCTGTAAATTTTTCTTCTCATATTGCTAAAATAACAGTATGTACTGAGCTTCGCTAAACACTTTTTTGTCCCATAATGACCCCAAACTAAGTGTGTGTGCCAAATTAAATTACGTTCAGACTCTTTGGGAATGCATACACACCAGTTAGTAGCATTTGGATGTCGGCGGTAAAATAGCACATCATTGTGTAACTTGTAATACTTAGTCAAAGGATGATTGTGTTTTTCTACCAGTAATGTTATTATTTTATACCAGTGAGGATCAGATTTTTGTAATTCAGCCATGTTTCTGCACATATCCATATAATATTGGTGATACTGCTTGTCTTACATTAAGAGAATCCTGTAGTCATTTATATTTTCTAAGTCACTGTTGGTATCATTCATACCTTGTGGAAGTCTAGACAAAGTGTCTGCAATGGTGTTGTCCTTACCTCTTATGTACTTAATTTCAAAAGAGTAGTTCTGAAGTGTAACTGCCCATCGTGATAGTCTAGGATGTACAAGTTTACAAGTTAACAAAAATGTCAGGGCCTGGTTATCGGTGTAAATTACTGTATGTTTTCCAAATAAATAATAATTGAATTTCTTGAATGCCCATACTATGGAAAGTGTTTCTAACTCAGTAGTGGAGTATGTACACTCACATTCAGTTAGAGTGCGACTCGCAAACCCAATAATTCTTATCTGTTCCTCCTCTTTATTCTTTACAACTTGAAATAAGCAACAGCCCAAGCCAGTACGTGAAGCGTCACAAGTCATACAAAAATCTAAATTGAAATCTGGATGGCTCAATATGTTAGCATTCACTAAAGCATGTTTAATTGTATTAAAGTCATTCTGGCACTGTTCCGACCAGATCCAAACTTGATTCTTTCTGAGTAGATTTAGCAGATGTTTACTGTTCAAAAGTTGTTGTGGCAAAAAAACGTCTGAAAAATGAACATAGCCCAAGGAATGATTTTAACTGCTTTTTAGTTCGAGGGCTAGGAAAGTTTCTGATAGCATCTAATTTACTGGGATCAAGACGTATGCCCTGTGAATTAATGATATGTCCTAAATACTTTATCTCACTGCAACCAAACTTTGATTTTCTAAGATTGGCTGTGACTCCAGCTTGTGCAATTTTTTCTAAAATTCTTTGAAGTGTGTCAACGTGTTCATTCCAGGATTGTGTAGCTATCAGTATATCATCTACATAGTGTGTCACTGTCTCAACTAAATCGTCGCCAAGCACGGTATCCAGGGCTCTAATGAATACCCCAGAGCTGACATTCAGTCCGAAGGGTAGAACACAAAACTGATAGGTTCGCCCCCCGAACATAAATGCAGTATATTTCCGAGAATCAGGAGTGATACCCACCAGCCAAAACGAATTAGCGAGATCTATTGTGGAAAAATATTTTGCATCTAGAAATTTCTGTAATTGCTCTTCTAAATTTTCAGGTTTTGTGTGAACCAGTAAAATTATTTCATTAATAGCTCGTGCGTCTAACACTAACCTAATGCTTCCATTTGATTTTTTGACAACAAGTACAGGACTACAGTAAGGTGAGATGGATGGTTCAATGACCTTCCAGTCTAACATTTGTTTTAATTCTTGCCACACAGCAGGTCGTGGAGATAACGGTACGTTATATGTCTTATGGTGGAAGATCTTGTGAGGCTTAACTTCAATCTTGTACACATATGTGTTGATAACACCTAATCGTTTGGTAAAAACTTGTAAATATTTGGATAACACTTCCTGTAGTTTTATACGTTCATGTACACTGAGAGCTGTAGCTTCACTTATCTTATGATCAAGCAATGTTTTCAAGTCCATTAGATCTGCGTCAGATGAGTGTGTTTGCATGTCTTGAATGTCTTTGTCAAGTACTAACTGAACCTTGTACCCTGTACAGTGTTTGTCATGCTTTAGAGTTCTCCTGTCCAAATCAATAATAATTACCCTGCTTTTATCATTTAAAATACATTTACCTTTGGAGAAGTCTATAATGCAGTCCTTCTCGCTCATAATATCTATTCCTAATATGCAATTAGTCACAAGGTTTTGTACAACCAGGAATGGCCATTGTACGGTTTCCATTACCTATTTTAACGTTTACAAAAACTTGCTTCGTAACCCTACATGACTTATTAACTAGTGCAGTAGTTATTTTACAGTTTTGGGCAGGAAACTCAGGCACAGGTTCGAATTCACACATCTTTTTATAAAAATTAAAAGATAAAACGCTCACAACTGCACCTGTATCTAGGATAATAGTAGTTGGAATCCCACCTACTACACCAGTAGTAGATGCTAAAACAATTTCATTTGTGTTTAAACGACATTGTGTACTGTCTTGTAAAAGTTCATATGATATATTGTTATTGTGGTTGTATCTTATAAATAAAACAGGTAGTTTTTGTTTAGAATTATTCGGCATATCATTATTCTGTTGTTCAAGTGTGGTGTCAAATAACTGATTAACATTGAAGCCGCCCCCTAAGGATTCTTCAGCCACGACCTGGGGCAAAGTAGTGACTGTTTCTAGTTTGTTGGATTAGCATTTGTACTAGGTACTGACACAGATTGAAGTTGTGCATCAGGTGTCATTTCAATTATATTCACATTCGGATATTGCCTATTATGATCTCCAAACTTTTGCGGTTGTTGTTGCTGTTGCGCATTATAACTTACCTGTCGGTCGTAAGGTATGCTCCAATTTTGACGTGGTGGCTGCTGTGGTAAAGCAGAGTTTGAATGAAAGTACTGATCGTTACGAGTCCAACCTTGATGCTGTCTTGGCTCGTAGTTATTATTATTTCTATTTCTGTTTGTGTTTTTGTTATTACCTTTGTATCCGTTGTTACCGATGTAGTTATTACCGCGGTGCCTTTTGTATGGATTGCCGCATGAAATGTTATTACTGTTGTAACTATTGTTTGTATTGGAATACGCGTGTTGATTTTGATTCCCGTACTGAGACGGCATGTGAGTTTGCTGTTTTTGTTGTACTGCGTATCCAACTGTGGGCGCGCCAGAATTGTGTTGGCAAGCCTGCATGTTTTGCATACCACTAGTGTAAACATTGTGGCTGCTGTTTTGCCGCGCGAAGCGCTGATCTTCAAGTAACATGTCAACCGAATCTAAAGCTGTTAAAAAATAATCTGAATCGTCATCCGGGATATGTAGGAGTTTTTCTTTAATGTTGAAAGGCAATTTGGCCTTCAACGCACGGAGTATATCTCGCGTTGCGACTGGTTCGTCTAAAAAGTGTCCCCTGTTCAAGTAATTTTCAAAATATCTGCGTAAGTTACCATTTTTACTGTTAAAAGTTTCAGGTTCTAAAATTTGTCTTCTGAGTCGCTCCTGAACGGATTGCGACCAGAATTTGTTCAGAAAAGCACGCTCAAACTCACTGTACGTGGTACATACGTCAGCTTGACTGTATGCCCAGACAGCTGCATCGCCTTGGATGTAACCGACAATATATGAAATCTTTTTCCGGTCACTCCAAGTGCGTGGAAATGCGTTACTAAAAGATTTGAGAAAAATCACCGGATGAATGGTTCGTTTTTCTGGGATAAAAATCTGAAATTGCCTGTGTTTCATTAAGCTTTCGTCTTCATTTGCATTATGATATGGATTTGTCCCACTGTAATTACTGCTATGTCCAGCTGGCGAGTAATTACGATAATGTTGCTGTGATTTACCATGATAATAGCTTGTGTTTGTGTTTGCACATCGTGATATGTGTTGTAGTCGTGGTGTGTTTTGTTCTTGTGTGTTTGTCGTGTGCGGTATGTGTGTGTCATACTCGAATGTATATTGGTTCCTGAACTGTGCATTTTGACTGATATTTTCGTTACATTCAGACTGTGGTCGATTGGTGAATTGTCCCATGGGTGCAGTGACGGATTGTATTGCGTCACTGATCAGCTGTTTGTTATTAGTAATGTATTGCGCTACGGAGTCGTGCACCATTGTTGGTAAATATTCACGTAAGCATCTATCAAAATGTTTGTCTTTGTTGACTACCCAATCATGAAATTCTTTATTAATATTTTGAAAATGAGCTGTGGCATCAGATTGTAAGATGTCAGTCAGGTGTTGTTCAACATTGTCAAATTTATTCTGTACGTCAGTAATTCGTTTTTCAAGGTTGTCATGTACTGAAGAATATGTTTGAATCTGTTCAGTAAGAACTTCACACGTGACATTAAGGTTTTTTACTTGTGTCTGTAAAAGTGCTACGTCAGTTGTAGTCTTTTCTTGTCTCGTATTAAGCTGGGAAAATTTAGTACTGAGTTCAGTCATCTGTTTGGTCAGTGTGGCGTCTATAAGTTCCACACGCTTACATAAAGTGTCATTACCTGTCTTGAGTGCTATGAGATCAGATTTGATTTCGTCATTTTGTGTCTTTAACTGTTCATTTTGCGTCTGTAAGGTTGCCATGTTTTCGGCGTTTTGTTTCATTAGCATTTGTAACATGTCGGCAATGTTTACCGTTTGCAAGGTCTCTGCCCCCGCCGCGTCATTAGACGTGACGTCATGCATTAACATGGGCTCTGATTGAGACTTTGAAATTTTTGTGGTGGAAGGCCTATTGTCAAAATTTTCGTCAACACTTGCGTCAATGTTTGATGAATCGTCACTACCGGTTGCTGTCGTAAAGTCATTTTCTAACATTTGTCTCTCGTCCGAGTCGGATTGCGTCTGAATAGTACGTCTTTGCTGTTCCATTTTTGCGTATTGTTTTCTAGTTATTACCATGCCACACGTGATATATGTTTCAAGAAAATATTTGACACTGATTTTAAAATAAAATGCAGTTGAGCATGAATCGGTCGTAGCAACAATGGCTGTCTGTTAATTTAAAAATATAAACTGAATTTGAGATTATTGGTAATGGCTGCTGGCCATGTTACATGATATCGTACAGAAGTCGGCCATATTGTACACTTGTGTATTGGTATTGTTGCATACGTTATTGTTTAAGGAAAAATACTGAGAATGGAATTTAACACTGAAACTGTTATGCAGAAAAGAAACACTACAGAATTTTACTGAAAAGCTAATACACTGAATTATACGTCTGGTCAAGCCTGCTAATGCAAAGATGCTGCGTCTTACCTTATTTTGCTGGAAGCTTCTTTGCGTCTTCCCGCAAAAATTTTATAATTGGCAAATATCTTCTGATTTTTGTTATTTCTCATATAGTCAAGTCCAGGTCCAGAAAGTTGATTTTTCACATGAAACAAAGAGAACAATGTAACAACTGACAAAATAACAAGTCCGACACGCAGTCGCCAATATAAAATAAATAAAATAAAATAAATAAAATAAAATATTAATTATTTCATCTGTATGATTCTCTCCTATGAGTCGTCAGGTTTTAATTATTCGGTATCAGACGCTTGACAATGGCTTTTTCGTAAATTCAATGTTACTCGTAGTTGACCGTGAAATAAAACTGAAATAATCGGACTTCGTAATTAAATCGTTTCCAAAGACTGCTGCGGTAGGTGCGGACTCATAAACTAAATCTCAATATTACAATAATTTGCCAGCCATGCCAAAACGTCGTACAGAGGTGATTGTCTACTAAACAAAAAAATTACACAGTTAGTTAAATCAGATATATTCAATGAATAAGCCTACAGTTCACAATCCTACTTACTTTTATAAATATAAATTCTTTTCAGAATCGAGTGCCTAGTATGGTTGCAACTCGCAGTAATTTTCTATAACATGAAATATGGCGGTGTGCCAGACAATAAACTAAAATACGTGCTTCTCGCACCACTTCAACCAGAGCTCTCCTTTCTTAATCAAACATACGAGTAACGTAATTGTGCTTTTGTTTTATCAGCGACACAGCGCTGCAGTTGTGTGCCATAGGCTTTATTTATTTGTCACTGAGTATTTATTTAATTAATATCTCGCGTTTCCGAGGAAACTCACGCTCGGCATGCAAATGTGCCTTTATACTCCCTCCCTCACAATGACGAATTAACACTGAAATTGCGTCGCTATGAATTACTATGGGGTCTAGGACTTCTCATTCTAAATCGAATAACGTTTATATGGAAACGACCGGATTTTGTTTGGGATACGACTATCTCCTTTCAGATGCACTATTCCTTCTTTACTGCATCCCCTGCTCCCTCACATTGACGAATTAACACAGAAATGTCGTCGCTATGATATAATATTGTTTCTATGTCATCTTCTTCTAAATCGAGTAACGTTTCTATGGAAACGACAGGATTTTCTTTTGGGATACGAGTATCTGGCTTCCGATGCACTATTCCTTCTTTACTGCATCCCTCGCTCCCTCACATTGACGAATCAACACATAAATTGCGTCGCTATGAAATACTATGCGTTCAATGACTTTTCGTTCTGAATCGAGTGACGTTTCTATGGAAACGACAGGATTTTCTTTTGGGATACGACTATCTCCTTTCCGATGCACTATTCCCTCTCTACGGCATCCCTCGCTCCCTCACATTGACGAATTAACACAGAAATT
The DNA here is from genome assembly GCF_023864345.2 of Schistocerca serialis cubense. NCBI lineage: Eukaryota > Metazoa > Arthropoda > Insecta > Orthoptera > Acrididae > Schistocerca > Schistocerca serialis. The sequence continues at coordinate 61,352,491 of NC_064638.1, read as the reverse complement.
GCGTCGCTATGAAATACTATGTGTTCTATGACATCTCCTTCTAAATCGAGTAACGTTTCTATAGAAACGACAGGATTTTCTTTTATGATACTACTATCTCCTTTCCGATGCACTATTCCTTCTTTACTGCATCCCTCGCTCCCTCACATTGACGAATTAACACAGAAATTGCGTCGTCATGAAATACTATGGGTTCCATGACATTTCCTTCTAAGTCGAGTAACGTTTCTAAGGGAACGACAGGCTTTTCATTTGGGATACAACTATCTCCATTCCGATGCACTATTCCTTCTTTACTGCATCCCTCGCTCCCACACACTGACGAATTAACACAGAAATTATGTCGCTTTGAAATACTATGGGTTTTATGACATCTCCTTCTATATCGAGTAACATTTCAATGGATACTACTGGATTTTCTTTTGGGATACGAGAATCTCCATTCCGATGACTATTCCTTTTTTACAGCATCCCACGCTCCCTCACATTGACGAATTAACACAGAAATTGCGTCGCTATGAATTACTACGGGGCCTATGACTTCTCCTTTAAATTCGAGTTACGTTTTTATGGAAACAACAGGATTTACTTTTGGGATACGACCATCTCCTTTCCGATGCTCTATTCCGTCTTTACTGCATCCCTCGCTCCCACACACTGACGAATTAACACAGAAATAACGTCGCTTTGAAATACTATGGGTTTTATGACATCTCCTTCTAAATCGAGTAATGTTTCAATGGTAACGACAGGATTTTCTTTTGGGATACGAGAATCTCCTTTCCGATGCACTATTCCTTCTTTACATCATCCCTCGCACCCTCACATTGACGAATTAACACTGAAATTGCGTCGCTATGAATTACGATGGGGTCTATGACTACTCCTTCAAAATCGAGTAACGTTTATATGGAAACGACAGGATTTTCTTTAGGGATACGAGTATCTTCTTTCCGATGCACTATTCCTTCTTTACTGCATCCCTCGCTCCCTCACATTGACGAATTAACACAGAAATGTCGTCGCAATAAAATTATATTGGTTCTATGTCATCTTCTTCTAAATCGTGTAACGTTTCTATGGAAACGACAGAATTTTCTTTTGGGATACGAGTATCTCACTTCCGATGCCTTATTCCTTCCTTACTGCATCCCTCGCTCCAACACATTGACGAATCAACACACAAATTGCGTCGCTACGAAATACTATGCGTTCAATGACTTTTCGTTCTGAATCGAGTAACATTTCTATAGAAACGACAGGACTTTCTTTTGCGATACTACTATCTCCTATTCGATGCACTATTCCTTCTTTACTGCATCCCTCGCTCCCTCACATTGACGAATTAACACAGAAGTGGCGTCTCTATGAAATAATATTGGTTCTATGCCATCCCCTTCTAAATCGAGTGACGTTTCCATGGAAACGACCGGATTTTGTTTGGGATAGTACTATCTCCTTTAAGATGCACTATTCCCTCTTTACAGCATCCCTCGTTCCCTCTCATTGACGAATTAACACAGAAATTGCGTCGATATGAAATACTATGGGTTCTAAGTCATGTCTTTCCAAATCGAGTAACGTTACTATGGGAACGACAGGATTTTCTTTTGGGATACGAGTATCTCCTTTCCGATGCACTGTTCCTTCTTTACTGCATCCCACGCTCCCTCACATCGACGAATTAACACAGACATTGCGTCGCTATGAAATAATATTGGTTCTATGCCATCTCCTTCTAAATCGTGCAACGTTTCAATGGAAACGATATGATTTTTTTTTAAATACGAGTATCTCCTTTCCAATGCACTATTCCTTCGTTACTGCATCCCTCGCTCCCTCACATTGACGAATTAACACAGAAGTGGCGTCGATATGAAATAATATTGGTTCTATGCCATCCGCTTCTAAATCGAGTAACGTTTCCATGGAAACGACCGGATTTTGTTTGGGATAGGACTATCTCCTTTAAGATGCACTATTCCCTCTTTACTGCATACCTCGCTCCCTCCCATTGACGAATTAACAAAGTAATTGCGTCGATATGAAATACTATGGGTTCTAAGTCATGTCTTTCTAAATCGAGTAACGTTACTATGGGAACGACAGGATTTTCTTTTGGGATACGAGTATCTCCTTTCCGATGCACTATTCCTTCTTCACTGCATCCCTCGCTCCCTCACATTGACGAATTAACACAGAAATTGCGTCGCTGTGAAATACTATGTGTTCTATGACATCTCCTTCTAAATCGAGCAACGTTTCTATAGAAACGACAGGATTTTGTTTTGAGATACGAGTATCTCCTTTCCGATGCACTATTCCTTCTTTACTGCATCCCTCGCTCCCTCTCATTGACGAATTGACACAGAAATTGCGTCGCTATGATATACAATGGGTTGTATGACTTCTCCTTCTGAATCAAGTATCGTTTCCATGGATACGACAGGATTTTCATTTTGGATACGAGTATATCCTCTCCGATGCACTATTCCTTCTTTACTGCAACCCTCGCTCGCTCACATTGACGAATTAACACAGAAATAGCGTCGCTATGTATTACAATGGCTGGTATGTCTTCTCCTTCTAAATTGTGTAACGTTTCCATGGAAACGACAGGATTTTCTGTTGGGATACGACTATCTCCTATCTGATGCACAATTCCTTCTTTACTGCATCCCTCGCTCCCTCACATTGTCGAATTAACACAGAAACTGCGTCGCTATGAAATACTAAGAGTTCTATGATATCTCCTTCCAAATCGAGTAACGTTTCAATGGAAACGACAAGATTTTCTTTTGGGGATACGAGTATCCCCTTTCCAATGAACTATTCCTTTTTTACTGCATCCCTCGCTCCCTCACATTAACGAATTAACACTGAAATTGCGCCGCTATGAAATTCTATGCTATCTATGACTTCTAATTCTAAATCGAGTAACGTTTCTATGGAAACGACAGGATTTTTTTTTGGGATACGACTATCTCCTTTCCGATGCACTATTCCTTCTTTACTGCATCCTCGCTCCCTCACATTGACGAATTAACACAGAAATGGCGTCGTTATGATATACAAAGGGTTGAATGACATCTCCTTCTAAATCGAGTAACGTTTCCATGGAAACGACAGGAATTTCATTTTGGATACGAGTATATCCTATCCGATGCACTATTCCCTTTTTACTGCTTCAATCGCTCGCTCACATTGACAAGTTAACACAGATATTGCGTCGCTATGATGTATTATGTGTTCTAAGTCATGTCCTCCTAAATCGAGTAACGTTTCTGTGGAAACGACAGGAATTTCTTTTGGGATACGAGAATGTCCTTTCCGATGCACTATTCCTTCTTTACTGCATCCCTCGCTCCCTCATATTGACGAAATAACACAGAAATTGCGTCGTTAGGAAATACTATGGGTTCTATGACATCTCCTTCTAAATCGAGTAACGTTTGTATAGAAACGACAGGATTTTCTATTTGGATACTACTATCTCCTTTCCGATGCACTATTCCTTCTTTACTGCATCCCTCGCTCTCTCACATTGACAAATTAACACAGAAATTGCGTCGCCATGAAGTACTAGGAGTTCTATGACATTTCCTTCTAAGTCGAGTAAATTTTCTATGGATACGATAGGATTTTCTTTTGGGATACGACTATCTCCTTTCCCATGCACTATTTCTTCTTTATTGCATTCCTCGCGACCTCACATTAACGAATTAACACAGAAATTGCGTCGCTATGATATACTATGGGTTCTATGACTTCTCCTTCGAAATCGAGTAACGTTTCTATGGAAAATACAGGATTGTCTGTTGGGATACGACTATCTCCTTCCCGATGCACTGTTAATTCTTTACTGCATCCCTGACTCCCTCACATTGACGAATTAACACAGATATTGCATCGCTATAAATACTATGATTTCTATGACATCTCCTTCTGCATCGAATAACGTTTCAATGGAAACGACATGATTTTCTTTTGGGATACAACAATCTTCTATCCGACGCACTATTCTTTCTTTACTGCATCCCTCGCTCGCTCACATTGACGAATTAAAACAGAAATTGCGACGGTATGAAATACTATGAGTGTTGTGACATCTCCTTCTAAATCGAGACTCAATCTATGGTAACGGCAGGATTTTCTTTTGGGATACGAGTATCACCTTTCCGATGCACTATTCCTTCTTTACTGAATCCCTCGCTCCATTACATTGACGAACAAACACAGAAATTGCGTCGCTATGAAGCACTATGTGTTCTATGACATCTCCTTCTAAATCGAGTAACGTTTCTATAGAAACGACAGGATTTTCTTTTGGGATACAACAACCTCCTATCCGAAGCACTATTCCTACTTTACTCCATCCCTCGCTCGGTCACATTGACGAATTACCACAGAAATTCCTTCGCCATGAAATACTATGGGTTCTATGACATTTCCCACTAAATCGAGTAACGTTTCTATGGCAACGACAGGATTTTCTTTTGGGATACGACTGTCTCCTTTCCGATGCACTATTCCTTCATTACTGCATCCCTCACCCCCACACTTTGATGAATTAACACAGAAATTTTGTCGCTATGAAATACTATGGGTACTATGACATTTCCTTCTAAAACGAGTAACGTTTCCAACCAAACGACTGGATTTACATTTGGGATACGAGAATCTCCTTTCCGATTCACTCTTCCTTCTTTACAGCATCCCTCGCTCCCTCACATTGACGAATTAACACTGAAATTGCGTCGCTATGAAATTCTATGGGATCTATGACTTCTGCTTCTAAATCGAGTAACGTTTCTATGGAAACGACTGGATTTTCTTTTGGGATACGACTGTGTCCTTTCAGATGCACTAATCCTCCCTTACTGCATCTCTCGCTCCCTCACATTGACGAATTAGGACAGAAATTGCGTCGCCATGAAATATTATGTGTTCTATGAGATCTCCTTCTAAATTGAGTAACGTTTCTATAGATACTACAGCATTTTCTTTTGGGATACTGCAATCTCGTTTCCAACGCACTATTCCTTCTTTACTGCATCCCTCGCTCTCTCACATTGACGAATTAACACAAAAATTGCGTCGATATGAAATACTGTGGGTTCTATGACATTTCATACTAAATCGAGTAACGATTTTGTGGAAACGACAGGATTTTCTTTTGGGATACGGCTATCTCCTTTCCGAAGCACTATTATTTCTTCAATGCATCCCTCGCTGCCACACTTTGACGAATTAACACAATAATTTTGTCGCTATGAAATACTATGGGTTCTATGAAATTTCCTTCTAAAACGAGTAACGTTTCTATGGAAACGACTGGATTTTCGTCTGGGATACGAGAACCTCCTTTCCGATGCACTATTCCTTCTTTACTGCATCCCTCGCTCCCTCACAACGACGATTTAACACAGAAGTGTGGTCGCTATGAAATAATATTTGTTCTATGTCATCTCCTTCTAAATCGAGTAACGTTTCTATGGAAACGACAGGATTTTATTTTGGGATACGAGTATCTTCTTTCCGATGCATTAATCTTTCTTTACTGCATCTCTCGCACCCTCACATTGACGAATTAACACAGAAATTGGTCGCTATGAAATACTATAGGTTCTATGGCATTTACTTCTAAATCGAGTGACGTTTCTATTGAAACATCAGGATTTTCTTTTGGGATACTTCTATCTCCTTTCCGATGCACTATTCTTCTTTACTGCATCCCTCGCTCTCTCACACTGACGAATTAACACAGAAATTGCGTGGCCATGAAATTCTAGGAGTTCTATGACATTTCCTTCTTAGTCGAGTAACGTTTCTATGGATACAACAGGATTTTATTTTGGGATACGACTATCTCCTTACCCCATGCACTATTTCTTTTCTATTGCATTCCTCGCGCCCTCACATTAACGAATTAACACAGAAATTGCGTCGCAATGATATACGATGGGTTCTATGACTTCTCCTTCGAAATCGAGTAACGTTTCTATGGAAAATACAGGATTGTCTGTTGGGATACGACTATCTCCTTTCCGATGCACTATTCTTTCTTTACTGCATCCCTCGCTCGCTCACATTGACGAATTATAACAGAAATTGCGTCGCTATGAAATACTATGGGTGCTGTGACATCTCCTTCTAAATCGAGACACGTTCTATGGTAACGGCAGTATTTTCATTTGGGATACGACTATCTTTTTTCCGATGCACTATTCCTTCTTTACTGCATTCCTCGCCCCCTCACATTGACGAATTAACACAGAAATTGCGTCGCTATGATATACAATGGGTTGTATGACTTCTCCTTCTGAATCAAGTAACGTTTCCATGGATACGACAGGATTTTCATTTTGGATACGAGTATATCCTCTCCGATGCACTATTCCTTCTTTACTGCAACCCTCGCTCGCTCACATTGACGAATTAACACAGAAATGGCGTCGCTATGTATTACAATGGCTGGTATGTCTTCTCCTTCTAAATTGTGTAACGTTTCCATGGAAACGACAGGATTTTCTGTTGGGATACGACTATCTCCTATCCGATGCACAATTCCTTCTTTACTGCATCCCTCGCTCCCTCACATTGTCGAATTAACACAGAAACTGCGTCGCTATGAAATACTAAGAGTTCTATGATATCTCCTTCCAAATCGAGTAACGTTTCAATGGAAACGACAAGATTTTCTTTTGGGGATACGAGTATCCCCTTTCCAAAGAACTATTCCTTTTTTACTGCATCCCTCGCTCCCTCACATTAACGAATTAACACTGAAATTGCGCCGCTATGAAATTCTATGGGATCTATGACTTCTAATTCTAAATCGAGTAACGTTTCTATGGAAACGACAGGATTTTCTTTTGGGATACGACTGTCTCCTTTCAGATGCACTACTCCCTCTTTACTGCATCTCTCGCGCCCTCACATTGACGAATTAAGACAGAAATTGCGTCGCCATGAAATATTATGTGTTCTATGACATCTCCTTCTAAATTGAGTAACATTTCTATAGATACTAAAGCATTGTCTTTTGGGATACTACTATCTCCTTTCTTACGCACTATTCCTTTTTTACTGCATCCCTCGCTCTCTCACATTGACGAATTAACACAGTAATTGCGTCGCTATGAAATACTATGGGTTCTATGACATTTCATACTAAACCGAGTAACGTTTTTGTGGAAACGACAGGATTTTCTTTTGGGATACTACTATCTCCTTTACGATGCACTATTCCTTCTTTACTGCATCCCTCGCTCCCTCTCATTGACGATTTAACACAGAAGTGGCGTCGCTATGAAATAATATTGGATCTATGTCATCTCCTTCTAAATCGAGTAACGTTTCTATGGAAACGACAGGATTTTCTTTTGGGATACGAGTATCTTCTTTCCGATGCATTAATCCTTCTTTACTGCATCCCTCGCTCCCACACATTAACGAATTAACACCGAAATTACGTCGCTATGAAATACTATGGGTTCTATGACTTCTCTTCCAAAATCGAGTATTGTTTCTATGGAAACGACAGGATTTTCTTTTGGGATACGACTGTCTCCTTTCAGATGCACTATTCCTTCTTTACTGCATCTCTCGCGCCCTCACATTGACGAATTAAGACAGAAATTGCGTCGCCATGAAATATTATGTGTTCTATGATATCTCCTTCTAAATTGAGTAACATTTCTATAGATACTACAGCATTGTCTTTTGGGATACTACTATCTCCTTTCCTACGCACTATTCCTTCTTTACTGCATCCCTCGCTCTCTCACATTGACGAATTAACACAGAAATTGCGTCGCTATGAAATACTATGGGTTCTATGACATTTCATACTAAATCGAGTAACGTTTTTGTGGAAACGACAGTATTTTCTTTTGGAATACTACTATCTCCTTTCCGATGCACTATTCCTTCTTTACTGCATCCCTCGCTCCCTCACATTGACGATTTAACACAGAAATTGCGTCGCTATGAAATACTATGTTTTCTATGGCACTTACTTCTAAATCGAGTGACGTTTCTATTGAAACAACAGGATTTTCTTTTGGGATACTACTATCTCCTTTCCGATGCACTATTCCTTCTGTACTGCATCCCTCGCTCTCTCACATTGACGAATTAACACAGAAATTGCGTCGCCATGAAATACTAGGAGTTCAATGGCATTTCGTTCTAAGTCGAGTAACGTTTCTATGGAACCGACAGGATTTTCTTTTGGGATACGACTGTCTCCTTTCCCATGCACTATTTCTTCTTTATTGCATTCCTCGCGCCCTCACATTAACGAATTAACACAGAAATTGCGTCGCTATGATATACTATGGGTTCTATGACTTCTCCTTCGAAATCGAGTAACGTTTCTATGGAAAATACAGGATTGTCTGTTGGGATACGTTATCTCCTTTCCGATGCCCTATTCCTTCTTTACTGCATCCCTCGCTCCTTCACATTGACGTGTTAACACCGAAATTGCGTCACTATGATATACTATGGGTTTTATGACATCTCCTTCTACATTGAGTAGCGTTTCTATGGAAACGACAGTATTTTCATTTGGGATACGACTATCTTCTTTCCGATGCACTATTCCTTCTTTACTGCATCCCTCGCTCCCTCACATTGACGAATTAACACAGAGATTGCGTCGCTATGAAATACAATGGGTTCTAAGTCATGTCCTTCTAAATCGAGTAACGTTTCTATGGAAACAACAGGATTTTCTTTTGGGATACGAGAATCTCCTTTCCGATGCACTATTCCTTCTATACAGTATCCCTCCTATAAAATAAATAAAATAAATTAAATAAAATAAAATATTAATTATTTTATCCGTATGATTGTCTCTCCTATGAGTCGTCAGGTTTTAATTATTCGGTATCAGACGCTTGACAATGGCTTTTTCGTAAAGGCTATGTTACTCGTAGTTGACCGTGAAATAAAACTGAAATAATCGGACTTCGTAATTAAATCGTTTCCAAAGACTGCTGCGGTAGGTGCGGACTCATAAACTAAATCTCAATATTACAATAATTTGCCAGCCATGCCAAAACGTCGTACAGAGGTGATTGTCTACTAAACAAAAAAATTACTCAGTTAGTTAAATCAGATATATTCAATGAATAAGCCTACAGTTCACAATCCTACTTACTTTTATAAATATAAATTCTTTTCAGAATCGAGTGCCTAGTATGGTTGCAACTCGCAGTAATTTTCTATAACATGAAATATGGCGGTGTGCCAGACAATAAACTAAAATACGTGCTTCTCGCACCACTTCAACCAGAGCTCTCCTTTCTTAATCAAACATACGAGTAACGTAATTGTGCTTTTGTTTTATCAGCGACACAGCGCTGCAGTTGTGTGCCATAGGCTTTATTTATTTGTCACTGAGTATTTATTTAATTAATATCTCGCGTTTCCGAGGAAACTCACGCTCGGCATGCAAATTTGCCTTTATATTGCCCCCTGAATAGCGAGGCGAAAGGACACACCTGCAGGCGAGCAATTCACCTAAAGGCCCAAGAAAATCTAAGTTAACTACAACTATTTACATGACCTACATTATACACATTATACACATTATATACAAACTTTGAATGACGCGGGTGCGCCGTAAAAGTTCTTATGTTGGCAGTTAGAGTGCGCGCATGCGCAGAAGCGTCTGTGTGACTGCCGTTATGTCGTACAGTTAGATCACGCGGCACAGTATTGCAGTTCATATTGTTCGTGTGCGCGCGTTTCTCAGTCGTTGCACAAAGAAAATTTTCAACCAAGATTACATATGAAGACTACATTCTATGACAGGTAACTTAGTTTTAAATTTACAATATTCGTTATAACACAATGCAACTTAGATTGTTGAATGTTCTTAGTTACATAGTATTGTTTTGAAATACTTCAAAGAAAAATGTCCGTATTTTTCAGGTGCGTTGACCTATACACATCGTGTCGTTATTACAGTTCATATTCGTCTGCTGCACAATTTTTTTTTTTTTTTTACAGGTTAGTATCGTCGTGGTAAAGTTTTTTGATCACAGTAACATCGTTGTATAACAACGTGATTAATACATAAGCGTGTCCATTTCCCATTTTCATTATAGTCGTTGTGATGCAGTTCGTAGTGAGTAAAAGCATTGCTTATTACAGATCAGACGTGTCCCGTCGAGTAATTGGTCCACGTGCAGTTCGTTTTTTACATTCTGTGGAAGCTTGGTTGCAGAACCTCGGACGGCACATAGCTGGCGTCGATCCTTGGACAGTCCAGGTAAGAGTGTCCGTCACATTTCGAGAACATTTCATTCCCTGAAGTTCCAACCAAAATTCTTCCACCCGTCGTGTTGATTTCTGGTCAGGCACTTTGTGTCCATTTAATCCAGTTAACATCTTGAAGTTAGGTGCTGTAGTAATGTCACTAGACGATGCACGAATTATGGACTTCACATTTTCAGTTTTTTGCTGAATATAGCTCACCTAAATGTTCGTAGTTATTAATCGAGGAAATCGTTCATCGCGTTTACATAGGTACGATGCATAATGAATGGCATTAACCGTTTCCTTCACATAGGTTTCTGCGTAGTTGCAGAGTTAGTAATGTTCGTTAATGTCCGTGAACAGAGGTTCACTATGCAATGTCTTTTTGGCACTCGTTTTGTTCAAATTTTTACATGATACATCAGTTAAAAAAAAAAAAGTAATTATACATACACACGTCACATATTTTCTAAGTATAAACATAATACAGTTGCACATAAACATGTTTACATCATCATTATATCGCTATAGGTTATTACATTGTGTCACATTTGATTACATGAATTGCAGATATTTACATCCTCTTTAGCGGTTTTGCTGGGATATTATCGATGTTTTTTGTGATGTCATCTGAAATTAAGATAGGTTAGACACAACATTCATTACATCATTAGGCCAGACCAGGCGTTTTCACTACTCAATAAATATTCAAAATAGTAAGAGAGAGAAAATGTTCGATTCCTCGCGTTTTGTGCGTGTGTGTAGAGTGTCTGTGTGGCCTTGACTACTGGTAGATGCTTTTCGTGTTGAGAGATGTGCGTCTAATCTATTTCTCAAAGTAAAAGATCGCTTCACAGATGACGTCTGCCGGTTCGTCAGGTGTCATACCAAGTCAGTGGTACCTACAATAACAAATGTTCCGTGAAAAATTAATATATCATTCACTGCTACGTAATCATAAATTTTACTTTAATATTCAGTCTCCTCGGTGGAGCCGCGGCGTTGAAAGAAAAGTTCTTCTGTCTTCAACTGCGACTCTGGAACGCTGAAATGAAAATTTCTATACTACTTATTATCTGTGTTGTAGCAACAGAGTTTTTCGAGTTGCTTAGCAATATTTTGATGGGTATGACTTTGACATTATTCAGCATGAAATGCTCTAAGATCTCGGTGTGCGTATAGCCCAATAATTTTGTTAGTTCTACGATGTTGTAACAGATACGCACCAGGGTGCGGTATGTTAACAATTATATAAGGTCCTTCATATAGCAGACGCCACTTAGCGTTGCGTCGTTTGAGTGCAACAGATTTATGATGAGTACGAAGTAGTACAAGCATTCCTACCTCGAATTTTTGTTTTCTTTTTATTATGTTTCTGTGATGTTTGTTTCGTATCTGTGCGTGATGTGTCAGCGTAGTCAATACTTCTTTTATTTTCTGTTGAGGTGTGATTTCCTTGTCTGACAACTTAGGTAATGGTTCTATCCACTGATCGTTCTGTTTGCAATTGAACATGATCTCGTTAGGTGTGTAATTTGTATCGTAAATATTTAAGTTATTGTGTACGTCTTCGAAAAGACTTAGGTAGGACACCCAATTAGTATGTTTTGATGAAATATAGGTCCTCATGAAACGGTTTAATTCTCGGAAAAGTCTCTCAGTCGCGTTACATTGTGGACTAAACCTCGAAATAAATATACTTTTAATGTTATTGTCCTTCAAGAAATTTCTCCATTTGTACCCAGAGTAGTATGCTGCATTATCTGATAGAATTGCTTTAGGTTTTCCCACGTGCGTCAGGTAATCACTTGAGAATCTTCGTATTATAGCACTTGCAGTGGCGGATTTTAAAGCATAAAGTTTAACATGTTTAGAAAATATATCGTAAAAAGCTAAGATATATTTGACGCCTCCAGAGCTTGCTGGATGCGGTCCACTGATGTCAGTACACAGAATTTCCAGGGGTTTACTAGGTAAATTAGAATGTAAGTCTGTTTTTGTGGATAAATTCTGGGGTTTTGATTTTTGACATATGACACATGTTTTCAGTTCCCTGTAAATTTTTCTTCTCATATTGCTAAAATAACAGTATGTACTGAGCTTCGCTAAACACTTTTTTGTCCCATAATGACCCCAAACTAAGTGTGTGTGCCAAATTAAATTACGTTCAGACTCTTTGGGAATGCATACACACCAGTTAGTAGCATTTGGATGTCGGCGGTAAAATAGCACATCATTGTGTAACTTGTAATACTTAGTCAAAGGATGATTGTGTTTTTCTACCAGTAATGTTATTATTTTATACCAGTGAGGATCAGATTTTTGTAATTCAGCCATGTTTCTGCACATATCAATATAATATTGGTGATACTGCTTGTCTTACATTAAGAGAATCCTGTAGTCATTTATATTTTCTAAGTCACTGTTGGTATCATTCATACCTTGTGGAAGTCTAGACAAAGTGTCTGCAATGGTGTTGTCCTTACCTCTTATGTACTTAATTTCCAAAGAGTAGTTCTGAAGTGTAACTGCCCATCGTGATAGTCTAGGATGTACAAGTTTACAAGTTAACAAAAATGTCAGGGCCTGGTGATCGGTGTAAATTACTGTATGTTTTCCAAATAAATAATAATTGAATTTCTTGAATGCCCATACTATGGAATGTGTTTCTAACTCAGTAGTGGAGTATGTACGCTCACATTCAGTTAGAGTGCGACTCGCAAACCCAATAATTCTTATCTGTTCCTCCTCTTTATTCTTTACAACTTGAAATAAGCAACAGCCCAAGCCAGTACGTGAAGCGTCAGAAGTCATACAAAAATCTAAATTGAAATCTGGATGGCTCAATAAGTTAGCATTCACTAAAGCATGTTTAATTGTATTAAAGTCATTCTGGCACTGTTCCGACCAGATCCAAACTTGATTCTTTCTGAGTAGATTTAGCAGATGTTTACTGTTCAAAAGTTGTTGTGGCAAAAAAACGTCTGAAAAATGAACATAGCCCAAGGAATGATTTTAACTGCTTTTTAGTTCGAGGGCTAGGAAAGTTTCTGATAGCATCTAATTTACTGGGATCAAGACGTATGCCCTGTGAATTAATGATATGTCCTAAATACTTTATCTCACTGCAACCAAACTTTGATTTTCTAAGATTGGCTGTGACTCCAGCTTGTGCAAATTTATCTAAAATTCTTTGAAGTGTGTCAACGTGTTCATTCCACGATTGTGTAGCTATCAGTATATCATCTACATAGTGTGTGACTGTCTCAACTAAATCGTCGCCAAGCACGGTATCCAGGGCTGTAATGAATACCCCAGAGCTGACATTCAGTCCGAAGGGTAGAACACAAAACTGATAGGTTCGCCCCCCGAACATAAATGCAGTATATTTCCGAGAATCAGGAGTGATACCCACCAGCCAAAACGAATTAGCGAGATCTATTGTGGAAAAATATTTTGCATCTAGAAATTTCTGTAATTGCTCTTCTAAATTTTCAGGTTTTGTGTGAACCGGTAAAATTATTTCATTAATAGCTCGTGCGTCTAACACTAACCTAATGCTTCCATTTGATTTTTTGACAACAAGTACAGGACTACAGTAAGGTGAGATGGATGGTTCAATGACCTTCCAGTCTAACATTTGTTTTAATTCTTGCCACACAGCAGGTCGTTGAGATAACGGTACGTTATATGTCTTATGGTAGAAGATCTTGTGAGGCTTAACTTCAATCTTGTACACATATGTGTTGATAACACCTAATCGTTTGGTAAAAACTTGTAAATATTTGGATAACACTTCCTGTAGTTTTATACGTTCATGTACACTGAGAGCTGTAGCTTCACTTATCTTATGATCAAGCAATGTTTTCAAGTCCATTAGATCTGCGTCAGATGAGTGTGTTTGCATGTCTTGAATGTCTTTGTCAAGTACTAACTGAACCTTGTACCCTGTACAGTGTTTGTCATGCTTTAGAGTTCTCCTGTCCAAATCAATAATAATTACCCTGCTTTTATCATTTAAAATACATTTACCTTTGGAGAAGTCTATAATGCAGTCCTTCTCGCTCATAATATCTATTCCTAATATGCAATTAGTCACAAGGTTTTGTACAACCAGGAATGGCCATTGTACGGTTTCCATTACCTATTTTAACGTTTACAAAAACTTGCTTCGTAACCCTACATGACTTATTACCTAGTGCAGTAGTTATTTTACAGTTTTGGGCAGGAAACTCAGGCACAGGTTCGAATTCACACATCTTTTTATAAAAATTAAAAGATAAAACGCTCACAGCTGCACCTGTATCTAGGATAATAGTAGTTGGAATCCCACCTACTACACCAGTAGTGGATGCTAAAACAATTTCATTTGTGTTTAAACGACATTGTGTACTGTCTTGTAAAAGTTCATATGATATATTGTTATTGTGGTTGTATCTTATAAATAAAACAGGTAGTTTTTGTTTAGAATTATTCGGCATATCATTATTCTGTTGTTCAAGTGTGGTGTCAAATAACTGATTAACATTGAAGCCGCCCCCCAAGGATTCTTCAGCCACGACCTGGGGCAAAGTAGTGACTGTTTCTAGTTTGTTGGATTAGCATTTGTACTAGGTACTGACACAGATTGAAGTTGTGCATCAGGTGTCATTTCTATTATATTCACATTCGGATATTGCCTATTATGATCTCCAAACTTTTGCGGTTGTTGTTGCTGTTGCGCATTATAACTTACCTGTCGGTCGTAAGGTATGCTCCAATTTTGACGTGGTGTCTGCTGTGGTAAAGCAGAGTTTGAATGAAAGTACTGATCGTTACGAGTCCAACCTTGATGCTGTCTTGGCTCGTAGTTATTATTATTTCTATTTCTGTTTGTGTTTTTGTTATTACCTTTGTATCCGTTGTTACCGATGTAGTTATTACCGCGGTGCCTTTTGTATGGATTGCCGCATGAAATGTTATTACTGTTGTAACTATTGTTTGTATTGGAATACGCGTGTTGATTTTGATTCCCGTACTGAGACGGCATGTGAGTTTGCTGTTTTTGTTGTACTGCGTATCCAACTGTGGGCGCGCCAGAATTGTGTTGGCAAGCCTGCATGTTTTGCATACAACTAGTGTAAACATTGTGGCTGCTGTTTTGCCGCGCGAAGCGCTGATCTTCAAGTAACATGTCAACCGAATCTAAAGCTGTTAAAAAATAATCTGAATCGTCATCCGGGATATGTAGGAGTTTTTCTTTAATGTTGAAAGGCAATTTGGCCTTCAACGCACGGAGTATATCTCGCGTTGCGACTGGTTCGTCTAAAAAGTGTCCCCTGTTCAAGTAATTTTCAAAATATCTGCGTAAGTTACCATTTTTACTGTTAAAAGTTTCAGGTTCTAAAATTTGTCTTCTGAGTCGCTCCTGAACGGATTGCGACCAGAATTTGTTCAGAAAAGCACGCTCAAACTCACTGTACGTGGTACATACGTCAGCTTGACTGTATGCCCAGACAGCTGCATCGCCTTGGATGTAACCGACAATATATGAAATCTTTTTCCGGTCACTCCAAGTGCGTGGAAATGCGTTACTAAAAGATTTGAGAAAAATCACCGGATGAATGGTTCGTTTTTCTGGGATAAAAATCTGAAATTGCCTGTGTTTCATTAAGCTTTCGTCTTCATTTGCATTATGATATGGATTTGTCCCACTGTAATTACTGCTATGTCCAGCTGGCGAGTAATTACGATAATGTTGCTGTGATTTACCATGATAATAGCTTGTGTTTGTGTTTGCACATCGTGGTATGTGTTGCAGTTGTGGTGTGTTTTGTTCTTGTGTGTTTGTCGTGTGCGGTATGTGTGTGTCATACTCGAATGTATATTGGTTCCTGAACTGTGCATTTTGACTGATATTTTCGTTACATTCAGACTGTGGTCGATCGGTGAATTGTCCCATGGGTGCAGTGACGGATTGTATTGCGTCACTGATCAGCTGTTTGTTATTAGTAATGTATTGCGCTACGGAGTCGTGCACCATTGTTGGTAAATTTTCACGTAAGCATCTATCAAAATGTTTGTCTTTGTTGACTACCCAATCATGAAATTCTTTATTAATATTTTGAAAATGAGCTGTGGCATCAGATTGTAAGATGTCAGTCAGGTGTTGTTCAACATTGTCAAATTTATTCTGTACGTCAGTAATTCGTTTTTCAAGGTTGTCATGTACTGAAGAATATGTTTGAATCTGTTCAGTAAGAACTTCACACGTGACATTAAGGTTTTTTACTTGTGTCTGTAAAAGTGCTACGTCAGTTGTAGTCTTTTCTTGTCTCGTATTAAGCTGGGAAAATTTAGTACTGAGTTCAGTCATCTGTTTGGTCAGTGTGGCGTCTATAAGTTCCACACGCTTACATAAAGTGTCATTACCTGTCTTGAGTGCTATGAGATCAGATTTGATTTCGTCATTTTGTGTCTTTAACTGTTCATTTTGCGTCTGTAAGGTTGCCATGTTTTCGGCGTTTTGTTTCATTAGCATTTGTAACATGTCGGCAATGTTTACCGTTTGCAAGGTCTCTGCCTCCGCCGCGTCATTAGACGTGACGTCATGCATTAACATGGGCTCTGATTGAGACTTTGAAATTTTTGTGGTGGAAGGCCTATTGTCAAAATTTTCGTCAACACTTGCGTCAATGTTTGATGAATCGTCACTACCGGTTGCTGTCGTAAAGTCATTTTCTAACATTTGTCTCTCGTCCGAGTCGGATTGCGTCTGAATAGTACGTCTTTGCTGTTCCATTTTTGCGTATTGTTTTCTAGTTATTACCATGCCACACGTGATATATGTTTCAAGAAAATATTTGACACTGATTTTAAAATAAAATGCAGTTGAGCATGAATCGGTCGTAGCAACAATGGCTGTCTGTTAATTTAAAAATATAAACTGAATTTGAGATTATTGGTAATGGCTGCTGGCCATGTTACATGATATCGTACAGAAGTCGGCCATATTGTACACTTGTGTATTGGTATTGTTGCATACGTTATTGTTTAAGGAAAAATACTGAGAATGGAATTTATCACTGAAACTGTTATGCGGAAAAGAAACACTACAGAATTTTACTGAAAAGCTAATACACTGAATTATACGTCTGGTCAAGCCTGCTAATGCAAAGATGCTGCGTCTTACCTTATTTTGCTGGAAGCTTCTTTGCGTCTTCCCGCAAAAATTTTATAATTGGCAAATATCTTCTGATTTTTGTTATTTCTCATATAGTCAAGTCCAGGTCCAGAAAGTTGATTTTTCACATGAAACAAAGAGAACAATGTAACAACTGACAAAATAACAAGTCCGACACGCAGTCGCCAATATAAAATAAATAAAATAAAATAAATAAAATAAAATATTAATTATTTCATCTGTATGATTGTCTCTCCTATGAGTCGTCAGGTTTTAATTATTCGGTATCAGACGCTTGACAATGGCTTTTTCGTAAATTCAATGTTACTCGTAGTTGACCGTGAAATAAAACTGAAATAATCGGACTTCGTAATTAAATCGTTTCCAAAGACTGCTGCGGTAGGTGCGGACTCATAAACTAAATCTCAATATTACAATAATTTGCCAGCCATGCCAAAACGTCGTACAGAGGTGATTGTCTACTAAACAAAAAAATTACACAGTTAGTTAAATCAGATATATTCAATGAATACGCCTACAGTTCACAATCCTACTTACTTTTATAAATATAAATTCTTTTAAGAATCGAGTGCCTAGTATGGTTGCAACTCGCAGTAATTTTCTATAACATGAAATATGGCGGTGTGCCAGACAATAAACTAAAATACGTGCTTCTCGCACCACTTCAACCAGAGCTCTCCTTTCTTAATCAAACATACGAGTAACGTAATTGTGCTTTTGTTTTATCAGCGACACAGCGCTGCAGTTGTGTGCCATAGGCTTTATTTATTTGTCACTGAGTATTTATTTAATTAATATCTCGCGTTTCCGAGGAAACTCACACTCGGCATGCAAATGTGCCTTTATACTCCCTCCCTCACAATGACGAATTAACACTGAAATTGCGTCGCTATGAATTACTATGGGGTCTAGGACTTCTCATTCTAAATCGAATAACGTTTATATGGAAACGACCGGATTTTGTTTGGGATACGACTATCTCCTTTCAGATGCACTATTCCTTCTTTACTGCATCCCCTGCTCCCTCACATTGACGAATTAACACAGAAATGTCGTCGCTATGATATAATATTGTTTCTATGTCATCTTCTTCTAAATCGAGTAACGTTTCTATGGAAACGACAGGATTTTCTTTTGGGATACGAGTATCCGGCTTCCGATGCACTATTCCTTCTTTACTGCATCCCTCGCTCCCTCACATTGACGAATCAACACATAAATTGCGTCGCTATGAAATACTATGCGTTCAATGACTTTTCGTTCTGAATCGAGTAACATTTCTATAGAAACGACAGGACTTTCTTTTGCGATACTACTATCTCCTATTCGATGCACTATTCCTTCTTTACTGCATCCCTCGCTCCCTCACATTGACGAATTAACACAGAAGTGGCGTCTCTATGAAATAATATTGGTTCTATGCCATCCCCTTCTAAAACGAGTAACGTTTCCATGGAAACGACCGGATTTTGTTTGGGATAGGACTATCTCCTTTAAGATGCACTATTCCCTCTTTACAGCATCCCTCGTTCCCTCTCATTGACGAATTAAAACAGAAATTGCGTCGATATGAAATACTATGGGTTCTAAGTCATGTCTTTCCAAATCGAGTAACGTTACTATGGGAACGACAGGATTTTCTTTTGGGATACGAGTATCTCCTTTCCGATGCACTGTTCCTTCTTTACTGCATCCCACGCTCCCTCACATTGACGAATTAACACAGCAGTGGCGTCGCTATGAAATAATATTGCTTCTATGTCATCTCCTTCTACGTCGAGTAACGTTTCAATGGAAACGACAGGATTTTCTTTTGGGATACGACTATGTCCTTTCCGATGCACTATTCCTTCTTTACTGCATCCCTCGCTCCCTCTCCTTGACGAATTAACACAGAAATTGCGTCGCCATGTTGTACTATGTGATCTATGACATCTCCTTTTAAATCGAGTAACGTTTCTATAGAAACCACAGGATTTTCTTTTGGGATACTACTATCTCCTTCCCGATGCACTATTCCTTCCTTACTGCATCCCTCGCTCCCTCTCATTGCCGAATTAACACAGAAATTGCGTCGCCATGTAGTACTATGTGTTCTATGACATCTCCTTCTAAATCGAGTAACGTTTCAACAGAAATGACAGGATTTACTTTTGGGATACTTCTATCTCCTTTCCTGTGCACTATTCCTTCTTTACTGCATCCATAGCTCACTTACATTGACGAATTAACACAGAATTTGCGTCACAGTAAAATACTATGTGTTCCATGACATCTCCTTCTAAATCGAGTAACGTTTCTATTGAAACGACAGGATTTTCTTATGGGATACGACTATCTCCTTTCCTATGCACTATTCCATCTTTACTGCATCCCTCGCTCCCTCACATTGACGAATTAACACAGAAGTGGCGTCGCTATGAAATAATATTGGTTCTATGCCATATCCTTCTAAATCGCGTGACGTTTCAATGGAATCGACAGGATTTTTTTTTTTTAAATACGAGTATCTCCTTTCCAGTGAACTATTCCTTCTTTACTGCATCCCTCGCCGCTCACATTGACGAATTAACACAGGAATTGCGTCGCTATGAAATACTATGGGTTCTACGACGTTTCCTACTAAATCGAGTAACGTTTCTATGGAAACGACAGGATTTTCTTATGGGATACGGCTATCTCCTTCCCGATGCACTATTCCTTCCTTACTGCATCCCTCGCTCCCTCACATTGACGAATTAACACAGAAATTGCGTCGCTATTAAATACTATGTGTTCTATGACATCTCCTTCTAAATCGAGCAACGTTTCTATAGAAACGAAAGGATTTTCATTTGAGTTACGAGTATCTCCTTTCCGATGCACTATTCCTTCTTTACTGCATCCCTCGCTCCCTCACATTGACGAATTAACACAGACATTGCGCCGCTTCGAAATACTATGTGTTCTATGACATCTAATTCTAAATCGAGTAACGTTTCTATAGAAACGACAGGTTTTTCTATTGGGTTACTACTATCTCCTTTCCGATGCACTATTCCTTTTTTACTGCATCCCTCGCTTCCTCACATTGACGAATTAACACAGCAGTGGCGTCGCTATGAGATAATATTGCTTCTATGTCATATCCTTCTACGTCGAGTAACGTTTCAATGGAAACGACAGGATATTCTTTTGGGATACGACTATGTCCTTTCCGATGCAATATTCCTTCTTTACTGCATCCCTCGCTCCCTCTCATTGACGAATTAACACAGAAATTGAGTCGCCATGTTGTACTATGTGTTCTATGACATCTCCTTCTAAATCGAGTAACGTTTCTATAGAAACGACAGGATTTTCTTTTGGGATACTACTATCTCCTTCCCGATGCACTATTCCTTCCTTACTGCATCCCTCGCTCCCTCTCATTGCCGAATTAACACAGAAATTGCGTCGCCATGTAGTACTATGTGTTCTATGACATCTCCTTCTAAATCGAGTAACGTTTCTACAGAAACGACAGGATTTTCTTTTGGGATACGAGTATCTCCTTTCCGATGCACTATTCCTTCTTCACTGCATACTTCGCTCCCACACATTGACGAATTATCACAGTTATTGCGTCGCTATGAAATACTATGGGTTGTATGACTTCTCCTTCTAAATCGAGGAACGTTTCTAGGGAAACGACAAGATTTTCTTTGGGATACGACTATCTCCTTTCCGATGCACTATTCCATCTTTACTGCATCCCTCGCTCCCTCACATTGCCGAATTAACACTGAAATTGCGTCGATATGAAATGCTATGGGTTTTACGACGTTTCCTACTAAATCGAATAACGTTTCTATGGAAACGACAGGATTTTCTTTTCGGATACGACTATCTCCTTTCCGATGCACCATTCCTTCTTTACAGCATCCCACGCTCCCTCACATTGACGAATTAACACAGAGATTGAGTCGCTATGAAATACTATGTGTTCTATGACATCTCCTTCTAAATCGAGTAACGTGTCTATTGAAACGACAGCATTTTCTTTTGGGATACGACAGTCTCCTTTCCGATTCCTTATTCCTTCTTTACTGCATCCCTCGCTCGCTCACATTGACGAATTAACACAGACACTGCGTCGCCATGAAATACTATGGGTTCTATGACATTTCCTACTAAATCGAGTAACTTACCTGTGGAAACGGCAGGATTTTCTTTCGGTATAGGACTATTTCCTTTCCGATGCACTATTCCTTCTTTACTGAATACCTCGCTCCCACACATTGATGAATTTACACAGAAATTTTGTCGCTATGAAATACTATGGGTTTTAAGACATATCCTTCTAAATCGAGTAAGATTTCAATGGAAACGACCGGATTTTCTTTTGGGATACGAGAATCTCCATTCCGATGCACAATTCCTTCCTTACAGCATCCCACGCTCCCTCACATTGACGAAATAACACAGAAATTGCGTCGCTATGAATTACTACGGGGCATATGACTTCTCCTTTAAATTCGAGTAACGTTTATATGGTAACAAGAGGATTTAATTTTGGGATACGACTATCTCCTTTCCGATGCACTATTCCTTGTTTACTGCATCCCTCGCTCCGACACACTGACAAATTAACACAGAAATTATGTAGCTTTGAAATACTATGGGTTTTATGACATCTCCTTCTAAATCGAGTAATGATTCAATGGAAATGACAGGATTTTCTTTTGGGATACGAGAATCTCCTTTCCGTTGCACTATTCGTTCTTTACAGCATCCCTCGCACCCTCACATTGACGAATTAACACGGAAATTGCGTCGCTATGAATTACGATGGGGTCTATGACTACTCCTTCAAAATCGAGTAACGTTTATATGGAAACGACAGGATTTTCTTTGGGATACGAGTATCTCCTTTCCGATGCACTATTCCTTCTTTACTGCATCCCTCGCTCCCTCACATTGACGAATTAACACGGAAAATGCGTCGCTATGAAATACTATGTGTTCTATGACATCTCCTTCTAAATCGAGTAACGTATTCATAGAAACGACAGGATTTTCTTTTCTGATGCCACTATCTCCTTCCCGATGCACTATTCCTTCCTTACTGCATCCCTCGCTCCCTCTCATTGCCGAATTAACACAGAATTTGTGTCGCAGTAAAATACTATGTGTTCTATGACATCTCCTTCTAAATCGAGTAACGTTTCTATGGAAACGACAGGACTTTCTTATGGGATACGACTATCTCCTTTCCGATGCACTATTCCTTTTTTACTGCATCCCTCGCTCCCTCACATTGACGAATTAACACAGCAGTGGCGTCGCTATGAAATAATATTGCTTCTATGTCATCTCCTTCTACGTCGAGTAACGTTTCAATGGAATCGACAGGATATTCTTTTGGGATACGACTATGTCCTTTCCGATGCACTATTCCTTCTTTACTGCATCCCTCGCTCCCTCTCATTGACGAATTAACACAGAAATTGCGTCGCCATGTTGTACTATGTGTTCTATGACATATCCTTCTAAATCGAGTAACGTTTCTATAGAAACGACAGGATTTTCTTTTGGGACACTACTATCTCCTTCCCGATGCACTATTCCTTCCTTACTGCATCCCTCGCTCCCTCTCATTGCCGAATTAACACAGAAATTGCGTCGCCATGTAGTACTATGTGTTCTATGACATCTCCTTCTAAATCGAGTAACGTTTCTACAGAAACGACAGGATTTTCTTTTGGGATACGAGTATCTCCTTTCCGATGCACTATTCCTTCTTCACTGCATACTTCGCTCCCACACATAGACGAATTATCACAGTTATTGCGTCGTTATGAAATACTATGGGTTGTATGACTTCTCCTTCTAAATCGAGGAACGTTTCTAGGGAAACGACAAGATTTTCTTCGGGATACGACTATCTCTTTTCCGGTGCTCTATTCCTTCTTTACTGCATCCATAGCTCACTTACATTGACGAATTAACACAGAATTTGCGTCGCAGTTAAATACTATGTGTTCTACGACATCTCCTTCTAAATCGAATAACGTTTCTATGGAAACGACAGGATTTTCTTTTGGGATACGACTATCTCCTTTCCGATGCACTATTCCATCTTTACTGCATCCCTCGCTCCCTCACATTGCCGAATTAACACAGAAATTGCGTCGATATGAAATACTATGGGTTCTTCGACGTTTCCTACTAAATCGAGTAACGTTTCTATGGAAACGACAGGATTTTCTTTTCGGATACGACTATCTCCTTTCCGATGCACCATTCCTTCTTCACAGCATCCCACGGTCCCTCACATTGACGAATTAACACAGAGATTGCGTCGCTATGAAATACTATGTGTTCTATGACATCTCCTTCTAAATCGAGTAACGTGTCTATAGAAACGACAGCATTTTCTTTTGGGATACGACTGTCTCCTTTCCGATGCACTATTCCTTCTTTACTGCATCCCTCGCTCGCTCACATTGACGAATTAACACAGAAACTGCGTCGCCATGAAATACTATGGGTTCTATGACATTTCCTACTAAATCGAGTAACTTACCTGTGGAAACGGCAGGATTTTCTTTTGGTATAGGACTATTTCCTTTCCGATGCACTATTCCTTCTTTACTGCACACCTCGCTCCCACACATTGACGAATTTACACACAAATTTTGTCGCTATGAAATACTATGGGTTTTAAGACATATCCTTCTAAATCGAGTAACATTTCAATGGAAACGACCGGATTTTCTATTCGGATACGAGAATCTCCATTCCGATGCACTGTTCCTTCCTTACAGCATCCCACGCTCCCTCACATTGACGAAATAACACAGAAATTGCGTCGCTATGAATTACTACGGGGCCTATGACTTCTCCTTTAAATTCGAGTAACGTTTATATGGTAACAAGAGGATTTAATTTTGGGATACGACTATCTTCTTTCCGATGCACTATTCCTTCTTTACTGCATCCCTCGCTCCCACACACTGACAAACTAACACAGAAATTATGTAGCTTTGAAATACTATGGGTTTTATGACATCTCCTTCTAAATCTAGTAATGATTCAATGGAAATGACAGGATTTTCTTTTGGGATACGAGAATCTCCTTTCCTGTGCACTATTCCTTCTTTACTGCATCCATAGCTCACTTACATTGACGAATTAACACAGAATATGCGTCGCAGTAAAATACTATGTGTTCTATGACATCTCCTTCAAAATCGAGTAACGTTTCTATGGAAACGACAGGACTTTCTTATGGGATACGACTATCTCCTTTCCGATGCATTATTCCATCTTTACTGCATCCCTCGCTCCCTCACATTGCCGAATTAACACAGAAATTGTGTCGCTATGAAATACTATGGGTTCTACGACGTTTCCTTTTAAATCGAGTAACGTCTCTATGGAAACGACAGGATTTTTTTTGGAATACGGCTATCTCCTTTCCGATGCACTATTCCTTCTTTACTGCATCCCTCGCTACCTCACATTGACCGATTAACACAGAAATTGCGTCGCTATGAAATACTATGGGTTCCATGACATTCCCTTCTAAGTAGAGTAACGTCTCTAAGGGAACGACAGGATTTTCTTTTGGGATACGTCTATATCCTTTCCGATGCACCATTCCCTCTTTACAGCATCGCACGCTCCCTCACATTGACGAATTAACACAGAAGCTGCGTCGCCATGATATACAATGGGTTCTATGTCTTCTCCTTATGAATCGAGTAACGTTTCCATGGATACGACAGGATTTTCATTTTGGATACGAGTATATCCTTTGCGATTCACTATGCCTTCTTTACTGCATCCCTCGCTCGCTCACATTGACGAATCAACACAGAAATTTCGTCGCTATGATATACTATGGGTGCTATGACTTCTCCTTCTAAATCGAGTATCGTTTCCATGGAAACGACCGGATTTGGTTTAAGATAGGACTATCTCATTTAAGATGCACTATTCCCTCTTTACTGCATCCGTCGCTCCCTCACATTGACGAATTAACACAGAAATTTCGTCGATATGAAACTCTATGGGTTCTAAGTCATGTCTTTCTAAATCGAGTAACGTTACTATGGGAACGACAGGATTTTCTTTTGGGATACGAGTATCTCCTTTCCGATGCACTATTCCTTCTTCACTGCATCCCTCGCTCCCTCACATTGACGAATTCACACAGAAATTGCGTCGCTATGAAATACTATGTGTTCTATGACATCTCCTTCTAAATCGAGCAAAGTTTCTATAGAAACGACAGGATTTTCTTTTGAGATACGAGTATCTCCTTTCCGATGCACTATTCCTACTTTACTGCACCCCTCGCTCCATCACATTGACGAATTAACACAGACATTGCGTCGCTACGAAATACTATGTGTTCTATGACATCTAATTCTAAATCGAGTAATGTTTCTATAGAAACGACAGGTTTTTCTATTAGGTTACTACTGTCTCCTTTCCGATGCACTATTCCTTTTTTACTGCATCCCTCGCTCCCTCTCATTGACGAATTAACACAGAAATTGCGTCGCCATGTTGTACTATGTGTTCTATGACATCTCCTTCTAAATCGAGTAACGTTTCTATAGAAACGACAGGACTTTCTTTTGTTATACTACTATCTCCTTCCCGAGGCACTATTCCTTCCTTACTGCATCCCTCGCTCCCTCTCATTGCCGAATTAACACAGAAATTGCGTCGCCATGTAGTACTATGTGTTCTATGACATCTCCTTCTAAATCGAGTAACGTTTCTACAGAAACGACAGTATTTTCTTATGGGATACTTCTATCTACTTTCCGATGCACTATTCCTTCTTTACTGCATACTTCGCTCCCTCACATAGACGAATTATCACAGTTATTGCGTCGCTATGAAATACTATGAGTTGTATGACTTCTCCATCTAAATCGAGGAACGTTTCTAGGGAAACGACAAGATTTTCTTTAAGATACGACTATCTCCTTTCCGGTGCACTATTCCTTCTTTACTGCATCCATAGCTCACATACATTGACGAATTAACACAGAATTTGCGTCGCAGTAAAATACTGTGTGTTCTACGACATATCCTTCTAAATCGAGTAACGTTTCTATGGAAACGACCGGATTTTCTTTTGGGATACGACTATCTCCTTTCCGATGCACTATTCCATCTTTACTGCATCCCTCGCTCCCTCACATTGCCGAATTAACACTGAAATTGCGTCGCTATGAAATACTATGGGTTCTACGACGTTTCCTACAAAATCGGGTAACTTTTCTATGGAAACGACAGGATTTTCTTTGGGATACGACTATCTCCTTTCCGATGCACTATTCCCTCTTTACGGCATCCCTCGCTGCCTCACATTGACGAATTAACACAGAAATTGCGTCGCTATGAAATACTATGTGTTTTATGACATCTGCTTCAAAATCGAGTAACATTTCTATAGAAACGACAGGATTTTCTTTTGCGATACTACTATCTCCTATTCGATGCACTATTCCTTCTTTACTGCATCCCTCGCTCCCTCACATTGCCGAATTAACACAGAAATTGCGTCGCTATGAAATACTATGGGTTCTACGACGTTTCCTACTAAATCGAGTAACGTTTCTATGGAATCGACAGCATTTTCTTTTGGAATACGGCTCTCTCTTTCCGATGCACTATTCCTTCTTTACGGCATCCCTCGCTCCTTCAGATTGAAAATTAACACAGAAATTGCGTCGCTATGAAATACTATGTGTTCTATGACATCTCTTTCAAAATCGAGTAACATTTCTATAGAAACGACAGGATTTTCTTTTGCGATACTACTATCTCTTATCCGATGCACTATCCCTTCTTTACTGCATCCCTCGCTCCCTCACATTGACGAATTAACACAGTAGTGGCGTCGCTATGAAATAATATTGGTTCTATGCGATCTCCTTCTAAATCGTGCAACGTTTCAATGGAAACGACATGATTTTTTTTAAATACGAGTATCTCCTTTCCAATGCACTATTCCTTCTTTACTGCATCCCTCGCTTCCTCACACTGACGAATTAACACAGAAGTGGCGTCGATATGAAATAATATTGGTTCTATGCCATCCGCTTCTAAATCGAGTAACGTTTCCATGGAAACGACCGGATTTTATTTGGGGTAGGACTATCTCCTATTCGATGCACTATTCCTTCTTTACTGCATCCCTCGCTCCCTCACATTGACGGATTAACATAGAAATTGCGTCGCTATGAAATACTATGGGTACCATGGCATTTCCTTCTAAGTCGAGTAACGTTACTAAGGGAACGACAGGATTTTCTTTTGGGATACGACTATATCCTTTCCGATGCACCAGTCCTTCTTTACAGCATCCCACGCTCCCTCACATTGACGAATGAACACAGAAGCTGCGTCGCCATGATATTCAATGGTTCTATGTCTTCTCCTTCTGAATCGAGTAACGTTTCTATGGATACGACAGGATTTTCATTTTGGATACGAGTATATCCTTTGCGATGCACTATGCCTTCTTTACTGCATCCCTCGCTCGCTCACATTGACGACTCAACACAGAAATTGCGTCGCTATGATATACTATGGGTGCTTTGACTTCTCCCTCTAAATCGAGTATCGTTTCCATGGAAACGACCGGATTTTGTTTGGGATAGGACTATCTCCTTTAAGATGCACTATTCCCTCTTTACTGCATCCCTCGCTCCCTCACATTGACGAATTAACACAGAAAATGCGTCGATATGAAATACTATGGGTTCTAAGTCATGTCTTTCTAAATCGAGTACCGTTACTATGGGAACGAGAGGATTTTCTTTTGGGATACGAGTATCTCCTTTCTGATGCACTATTCCTTCTTCACTGCATCCCTCGCTCCCTCACATTGACGAATTAACACAGAAATTGAGTCGCTATGAAATACTATGTGTTCTATGACATCTCCTTCTAAATCGAGCAACGTTTCTATAGAAACGACATGATTTTCTTTTGAGATACGAGTATCTCCTTTCCGATGCACTATTCCTTCTTTACTGCATCCCTCGCTCCCTCACATTGACGAATTAACACAGACATTGCGCCGCTACGAAATACTATGTGTTCTATATAATCTAATTCTAAATCGAGTAACGTTTCTATAGAAATGACAGGTTTTTCTATTGGGTTACTACTATCTCCTTTCCGATGCACTATTCCTTTTTTACTGCATCCCTCGCTCCCTCACATTGACGAATTAACACAGCAGTGGCGTCGCTATGAAATAATATTGCTTCTATGTCATCTCCTTCTACGTCGAGTAACGTTTCAATGGAAACGACAGGATTTTCTTTTGGGATACGACTATGTCCTTTCCGATGCACTATTCCTTCTTTACTGCATCCCTCGCTGCCTCTCATTGACGAAATAACACAGAAATTACGTCGCCATGTTGTACTATGTGTTCTTTGACATCTCCTTCTAAATCGAGTAACGTTCCTATAGAAACGACAGGATTTACTTTTGGGATACGACTATCTCCTTTCCGATGCACTATTCCATCTTTACTGCATCCCTCGCTCCCTCACATTGCCGAATTAACACAGAAAATGCGTCGATATGAAATACTATGGGTTCTACGACGTTTCCTACTAAATCGAGTAACGTTTCTATGGAAACGACAGGATTTTCTTTTGGGATACGACTATCTCCTTTAAGATGCACCATTCCTTCTTTACAGCATCGCACGCTCCCTCACATCGACGAATTAACACAGAGATTGCGTCGCTATGAAATACTATGTGTTCTAGGACAATTCTTTCTAAGTCGAGTAACGTTTCTAGAGAAACGACAGGATAATCTTTTGGTATACGAGTATCTCCTTTCCGATGCACTATTCCTTCTTTACTGCATCCCTCGCTCCCTCACATTGACGGATTAACACAGAAATTGCGTCGCTATGAAATACTATGGGTTCCATGGCATTTCCTTCTAAGTCGAGTAACGTTTCTAAGGGAACGACAGGATTTTCTTTTGGGAAACGACTATATCCTTTCCGATGCACCAGTCCTTCTTTACAGCATCCCACGCTCCCTCACATTGACGAATTAACACAGAAGCTGCGTCGCCATGATATACAATGGGTTCTATGTCTTCTCCTTCTGAATCGAGTAACGTTTCCATGGATACGACAGGATTTTCATTTTGGATACGAGTATATCCTTTGCGATGCATTATGCCTTCTTTACTGCATCCCTCGCTCGCTCACATTGACGAATCAACACAGAAATTGCGTCGCTATGATATACTATGGGTGCTATGACTTCTCCTTCTAAATCGAGTATCGTTTCCATGGAAACGACCGGATTTTGTTTGGGATAGGACTATCTCCTTTAAGATGCACTATTCCCTCTTTACTGCATCCCTCGCTCCCTCACATTGACGAATTAACACAGAAATTGCGTCGATATGAAATACTATGGGTTCTAAGTCATGTCTTTCTAAATCGAGTACCGTTACTATGGGAACGACAGGATTTTCTTTTGGGATACGAGTATCTCCTTTCTGATGCACTATTCCTTCTTCACTGCATCCCTCGCTCCCTCACATTGACGAATTAACACAGAAATTGCGTCACTATGAAATACTATGTGTTCTATGACATCTCCTTCTAAATCGAGCAACGTTTCTATAGAAACGACAGGATTTCCTTTTGAGATACGAGTATCTCCTTTCCGATGCACTATTCCTTCTTTACTGCATCCCTCGCTCCCTCACATTGACGAATTAACACACACATTGCGCCGCTACGAAATACTATGTATTCTATATCATCTAATTCTAAATCGAGTAACGTTTCTACAGAAATGACAGGTTTTTCTATTGGGTTACTACTATCTCCTTTCCGATGCACTATTCCTGTTTTACTGCATCCCTCGCTCCCTCACATTGACGAATTAACACAGCAGTGGCGTCGCTATGAAATAATATTGCTTCTATGTCATCTCCTTCTACGTCGAGTAACGTTTCAATGGAAACGACAGGATTTCCTTTTGGGATACGACTATGTCCTTTCCGATGCACTATTCCTTCTTTACTGCATCCCTCGCTCCCTCTCATTGACGAATTTACACAGAAATTGCGTCGCCATGTTGTACTATGTGTTCTATGACATCTCCTTCTAAATCGAGTAACGTTTCTATAGAAACGACAGGATTTACTTTTGGGATACTACTATCTCCTTCCCGATGCACTATTCCTTCCTTACTGCATCCCTCGCTCCCTCTCATTGCCGAATTAACACAGAAATTGCGTCGCCATGTAGTACTATGTGTTCTATGACATCTCCTACTAAATCGAGTAACGTTTCTACAGAAACGACAGGATTTTGTTTTGGGATACGAGAATCTCTTTTCCGATGCACTATTCCTTCTTCACTGCATACTTCGCTCCCACACATAGACGAATTATCACAGTCATTGCATCGCTATGAAATACTATGGGTTGTATGACTTCTCCTTCTAAATCGAGGAACGTTTCTAGGGAAACGACAAGATTTTGTTTGGGATACGACTATCTCCGTTCCGGTGAACTATTCCTTGTTTACTGCATCCATAGCTCACTTACATTGACGAATTAACGCAGAATTTGCTTCGCAGTTAAATACTATGTGTTCTACGACATCTCCTTCTAAATCGAGTAACGTTTCTATGGAAAAGACAGGATTTTCTTTTGGGATACGACTATCTCCTTTCCGATGCACTATTCCATCTTTACTGCATCCCTCGCTCCCTCACATTGCCGAATTAACACAGAAATTGCGTCGATATGAAATACTGTGGGTTCTACGACGTTTCCTACTAAATCGAGTAACGTTTCTATGGAAACGACAGGATTTTCTTTTGGGATACGACTATCTCCTTTCCGATGCACCATTCCTTCTTTACAGCATCCCACGCTCCCTCACATTGACGAATTAACACAGACATTGCGTCGCTATGAAATACTATGTGTTCTAGGGCATCTCCTTCTAAATCGAGTAACGTGTCTATAGAAACGACAGCATTTTCTTTTGGGATACGACTGTCTCCTTTCCGATGCACTATTCCTTCTTTACTGCATCCCTCGCTCGCTCACATTGACGAATTAACACAGAAACTGCGTCGCCATGAAATACTATGGGTTCTATGACATTTCCTACTAAATCGAGTAACTTATCTGTGGAAACGGCAGGATTTTCTTTTGGTATACGACTATTTCCTTTCCGATGCACTATTCCTTCTTTACTGCATCCCTCGCTCCCACACATTGACGAATTTACACAGAAATTTTGTCGCTAATAAATACTATGGGTTTTAAGGCATCTCCTTCTAAATCGAGTAACATTTCAACGGAAACGACCGGATTTTCTTTTGGGATTCGAGAATCTCCATTCCGATGCACTATTCCTTCCTTACAGCATCCCACGCTCCCTCACATTGACGAAATAACACAGAAATTGCGTCGCAATGAATTACTACGGGGCCTATGACTTCTCCTTTAAATTCGAGTAACTTTTATATGGAAACAACAGTATTTAATTTTGGGATACGACTATCTCCTTTCCGATGCACTATTCCTTCTTTACTGCATCCCTCGCTCCCACACACGGACAAATTAACACAGAAATTATGTAGCTTTGAAATACTATGGGTTTTATGACATCTCCTTCTAAATTGAGTAACGTATTCATAGAAACGACAGGATTTTCTTTTCTGATACCACTATCTCCTTCCCAATGCACTATTCCTTCCTTACTGCATCCCTCGCTCCCTCTCATTGCCGAATTAACACAGAAATTGCGTCACCATGTAGTACTATGTGTTCTATGACATCTCCTTTGAAATCGAGTAACGTTTCTACTGAAACGACAGGATTTTCTTTTGGGATACTTCTATCTCCTTTCCGATGCACTATTCCTTCTTTACTGCATACTTCGCTCCCTCACATAAACGAATTATCATAGTTATTGCGTCGCTATGAAATACTAAGGGGTTGTATCACTTCTCCTCCTAAATCAAGGAACTTTTCTAGGGAGACGACAAAATTTTCTTTGGGATATGACTATCTCCTTTCCTGTGCACTATTCCTTCTTTACTGCATCCATATCTCACTTACATTGACGAATTAACACAGAAATTGCGTCGCAGTAAAATACTATGTGTTCTATGACATCTCCTTCTAAATCGAGTAACGTTTCTATGGAAACGACAGGACTTTCTTATGGGATACGACTATCTCCTTTCCGATGCATTATTCCATCTTTACTCCATCCCTCGCTCCCTCACATTGCCGAATTAACACAGAAATTGTGTCGCTATGAAATACTATGGGGTCTACGACGTTTCCTACTAAATCGAGTAACGTCTCTATGGAAACGACAGGATTTTCTTTTGGGATACGGCTATCTCCTTTCCGATGCACTATTCCTTCTTTACTGCATCCCTCGTTCCCTCACATTGACGGATTAACACAGAAATTGCGTAGCTATGAAATACTATGGGTTCCATGACATTCCCTTCTAAGTCGAGTAACGTCTCTCAGGGAACGACAGGATTTTCTTTTGGGATACGACTATATCCTTTCCGATGCACCATTCCTTCTTTACAGCATCCCACGCTCCCTCACATTGACGAATTAACACAGAAGCTGCGTCGCCATGATATACAATGGGTTCTATGTCTTCTCATTCTGAATCGAGTAACGTTTCCATGGATACGACAGGATTTTCATTTTGGATACGAGTATATCCTTTGCGATGCACTATGCCTTCTTTACTGCATCTCTCGCTCGCTCACATTGACAAATCAACACAGAAATTGCGTCGCTATGATGTACTATGGGTGCTATGACTTCTCCTTCTAAATCGAGTATCGTTTCCATGGAAACGACCGGATTTTGTTTGTGATAGGACTATCTAATTTAAGATGCACTATTCCCTCTTTACTGCATCCCACGCTCCCTCACATTGACGAATTAACACAGAAATTGCGTTGCCATGGAGTACTATGTGTTCTATGACATCTCCTTCTAAATCGAGTAACGTTTCTACAGAAACGACAGGATATTCTTATGGGATACTTCTATCTCCTTTCCGATGCACTATTCCTTCTTTACTGCATACTTGGCTCCCTCACATAGACGAATTATCACAGTTATTGAGTCGCTATGAAATACTATGGGTTGTATGACTTCTCCCTCTAAATCGAGGAACGTTTCTAGGGAAACGACAAGATTTTCTTTAAGATACGACTATCTCCTTTCCGGTGCACTATTCCTTCTTTACTGCATCCATAGTTCACATACATTGACGAATTAACACAGAATTTGCGTCGCAGTAAAATACTATGTGTTCTACGACATCTCCTTCTAAATCGAGTTACGTTTCTATGGAAACGACCGGATTTTCTTTTGGGATACGACTATCTCCTTTCCGATGCACTATTCCCTCTTTACGGCATCCCTCACTCCCTCACATTGACGAATTAACACAGAAATTGCGTCGCTATAAAATACTATGTGTTCTATGACATCTGCTTCAAAATCGAGTAACATTTCTATAGAAACGACAGGATTTTCTTTTGCGATACTACTATCTCCTATCCGATGCACTATTCCTTCTTTACTGCATCCCTCGCTCCCTCACATTACCGAATTAACACAGAAATTGCGTCGCCATGTTGTACTATGTGTTCTATGACATCTCCTTCTAAATCGAGTAACGTTTCTATAGAAACGACAGGATTTTCTTTTGGGATACTACTATCTCCTTCCCGATGCACTATTCCTTCCTTACTGCATCCCTCGCTGCTTCACATTGCCGAATTAACACAGAAATTGCGTCGCCATGTAGTACTATGTGTTCTATGACATCTCCTTCTAAATCGAGTAACGTTTCTACAGAAACGACAGGATTTTCTTTTGGGATACTTCTATCTCCTTTCCGACGCAGTATTCCTTCTTTACTGCATACTTCACTCCCTCACATAGACGAATTATCACAGTTATTGCGTCGCTATGAAATACTATGGGTTGTATGACTTCTCCTTCTAAATCGAGGAACGTTTCTAGGGAAACGACATGATTTTCTTTGGGATACGACTATCTCCTTTCCGGTGCACTATTCCTTCTTTACTGCATCCATAGCTCACTTACATTGACGAATCAACACAGAATTTGCGTCGCAGTAAAATACTATGTGTTCTACGACATCTCCTTCTAAATCGAGTAACGTTTCTATGGAAACGACAGGATTTTCTTTTGGGATACGACTATCTCCTTTCCGATGGACTATTCCCTCTTTACGGCACCCCTCGTTTCCTCACATTGACGAATGAACACAGAAATTGCGTCGCTGTGAAATACTATGTGTTCTATGACATCTCCTTCAAAATCGAGTTACAATTCTATAGAAACGACAGGATTTTCTTTTGCGATACTACTATCTCCTATCCGATGCACTATTCCTTCTTTACTGCATCCCTCGCTCCCTCACATTGACGAATTAACACAGAAGTGGCGTCGCTATGAAATAATATTCGTTCTATGCCATCTCCTTTTAAATCGCGTAACGTTTCAATGGAAACGACAGGATTTCTTCTTATGATACGAGTATCTCCTTTCCAATGCACTATTCCTTCTTTACTGCATCCCCCGCCCCTCACATTGACGAATTAACACAGAAATTGCGTCGCTATGAAATACTTTGGGTTCTATGACTACTTCTTCTAAATCGAGAAACGTTTCTATTGAAACGACAGGATTTTCTTTTATGATACTACTGTCTCCTTTCCGATGCTCTATTCCTTCTTTACTGCATCCCTCGCTCCCTCACATTGACGGATTAACACAGCAATTGCGTCGCTGTGAAATACTATGGGTTCCATGGCATTTCCTTCTAAGTTGAGTAACGTTTCTAAGGGAACGACAGGATTTTCTTTTGGGATACTACTATATCCTTTCCGATGCACCATTCCTTCTTTACAGCATCCCACGCTCCCTCACATTGACGAATTAACACAGAAATTGCGTCGCTATGAAATACTATGGGTTCTATGACATCTCCTTCTAAATCGAGTAACGTTTCTATAGAAACGACAGGATTTTCTTTTGGGATACGACAATACCCTTTCCGATGCACTATTCCTTCTTTACTGCATCCCTCGCTCCATCACATTGACGGATTAACACAGAAATTGCGTCGCTATGAAATACTATGCGTTCTATGACATTTCCTTCTAAGTCGAGTAACGATTCTAGTGAAACGGCAGGATTTTCTTTTGGGATTCGACTATATCCTTTCCGATGCACCATTCCTTCTTTACAGCATCCCACGCTCCCTCACATTGACGAATTAACACAGAAATTGCGTCGTCATGATATACAATGGGTTCTATGACATTTCCTTCTACGCCGAGTAACGTTTCAATGGAAACGACAGGATTTTGTTTTGGGATACAACTATCTCCTTTCCGATGTACTTTTCCATCCTTACTGCATCCCTCGCTCCCTCACATTGACGGATTAGCACAGAAATTGCGTCGCTATGAAATACTATGCGTTCCATGACATTTCCTTCTAAGTCGAGTAACGTTCCTAAGTTAACGACAGGATTTTCTTTTGGGATACGACTATGTCCTTTCCGATGCACCATTCCTTCTTTACAGCATCCCACGCTCCCTCACATTGACGAATTAACACAGAAATTGCGTCGCCATAATATCCTATGCGTTCTGTGACATTTCCTTCTACGCCGAGTAACGTTTCAATGGAAACGACAGGATTTTCTTTTGGGATACAACTATCTCCTTTCCAATGTACTATTCCATCCTTACTGCATCCCTCGCTCCCTCACATTACCGAATTAACACAGAAATTGCGTCGCTATGAAATACTATGCATTCCATGACATTTCCTTCTAAGTCGAGTAACATTTCTAGTGAAACGGCAGGATTTTCTTTTGGGATACGACTATATCCTTTCCGATGCACCATTCCTTCTTTACAGCATCCCACGCTCCCTCACATTGACGAATTAACACAGAAATTGCGTCGTCATGATATACAATGGGTTCTATATTTCCTTCAACGCCGAGTAACGTTTCAATGGAAACGACAGCATTTTCTTTTGGGATACAACTATCTCCTTTCCGATGTACTATTCCATCCTTACTGCATCCCTCGCTCCCTCACATTGACGGATTAGCACAGAAATTGCGTCGTTATGAAGTACTATGCGTTCCATGACATTTCCTTCTAAGTCGAGTAACGTATCTAAGGGAACGACAGGATTTTCCTTTGGGATACGACTATATCCTTTCCGATGCACCATTCCTTCTTTACAGCATCCCACGCTCCCTCACATTGACGAATTAACACAGAAATTGCGTCGCCATGATATCCTATGGGTTCTATGACATTTCCTTCTACACCGAGTAACGTTTCAATGGAAACGACAGGATTTTCTTTTGGGATACAACTATCTCGTTTCCGATGTACTATTCCATCCTTA
The DNA here is from genome assembly GCF_023864345.2 of Schistocerca serialis cubense. NCBI lineage: Eukaryota > Metazoa > Arthropoda > Insecta > Orthoptera > Acrididae > Schistocerca > Schistocerca serialis. The sequence continues at coordinate 61,315,521 of NC_064638.1, read as the reverse complement.
CTGCATCCCTCGCTCCCTCACATTGACGGATTAACACAGTAATTGCGTCGCTATGAAATACTACGCGTTCCATGACATTTCCTTCTAAGTCGAGTAACGTTTCTAAGGGAACGACAGGATTTTCTTTTGGGATACGACTATATCCTTTCCGATGCACCATTCCTTCTTCACAGCATCCCACGCTCCCTCACATTGACGAATTAACACAGAAATTGCGTCGCCATGATATCCTATGGGTTCTATGACATTTCCTTCTACGCCGAGTAACGTTTCAATGGAAACGACAGGATTTTCTTTTGGGATACAACTATCTCGTTTCCGATGTACTATTCCATCCTTACTACATCCCTCGCTCCCTCACATTACCGAATTAACACAGAAATTGCGTCGCTATGAAATACTATGCGTTCTATGACATTTCCTTCTAAGTCGAGTAACGTTTCTAGTGAAACGGCAGGATTTTCTTTTGGGATACGACTATATCCTTTCCGATGCACCATTTCTTCTTTACAGCATCCCACGCTCCCCCACATTGACGAAATAACACAGAAATTGCGTCGTCATGATATACAATGGGTTCTATGACTTCTCCATCTAAATTGAGTAACGTTTCAAGGAAACGACAGGATTTTGTTTGGGGTACGACTAACTCGTTTCAGATGCATTATTCCATCTTTACAGCATCCCTCGCTCCGTCACATTGACGAATTAACACAGAAATTGCGTCGCTATGAAATACAAATGGGTTCTAAGTCATGTCCTTCTAAATCGAGTAACGTTTCTATGGAAACGACAGGATTTTCTTTCGGTATACGAGTATCTCCTTTCCGATGCACTGTTCCTTCTTTACTGTATCCCTCGCTCCCTCACATTGGCGAATTAACACAGAAATTGCGTCGCTATGAAAACCTATGTGTTCTATGACATCCCCTTCTAAATCGAGTAACGTTTCTATAGAAACGAGAGGATTTTCTTTTGGGATGCTACTATCTCCTTTCCGATACACTATTACTTCTTTACTGCATCCCTCGCTCGATCACATTGACGACTAAAAACAGAAAGTGCGTCGCCATGAAATCCTATGGGTTCTATGACATTCCCTTCTACGTCGAGTAACGTTTCAACGGAAACGACAGGATTTTCTTTTGAGATACGACTATGTCCTTTCCGATGCACTATTCCTACTTTACTGCATCCCTCGCTCCCTCTCATTGACGAAGTAACACGGAAATTGCGACGCCATGTTGTACTATGTGTTCTATGACATCTCCTTCTAAATCGAGTAATGTTTTTATAGAAACGACAGGATTTTCTTTTGGGATACTACTATATCCTTCCCGATGCACTATTCCTTCCTTACTGCATCCCTCGCTCCCTCTCATGGACGAATTAACACAGAAATTGCGTCGCCATGTTGTACTATGTGTTCTATGACATCTTCTAAATCGAGTAACGTTTCTATAGAAACGACAGAATTTTCTTTTGGGATACCTCTATCTCCTTTCCGATGCACTATTCCTTCTTTACTGCATCCCTCGCTCGCTCACATTGACGAAATATCACTGAAATTGCGTCGTTATTAAATACTATGTGTTCTATGACATTTCCTGCTAAATCGAGTAACGTTTCCATAGATACGACAGCATTTTCTTTTGGGATACTACTATCTCCTTTCCTCTGCACTATTCCTTCTTTAATGCATCCCTCGCTCACTCACATAGACGAATTAACACAGTTATTGCGTCGCTATGAAATACTGTGGGTTCTATGACATCTCCTTCTAAATCGAGTAACGTTTCAACGGAAACGACAGGATTTTCATTTGGTATACGGCTATCTCCTTTCCGATACACTATTCCTTCTTTACTGCATCCCTCGCTCGCTCACATTGACGAATTAACACCGAAAGTGCGTCGCCATGAAATCCTATGGGTTCTATGACATTTCCTTCTACGTCGAGTAACGTTTCAATGGAAACGACAGGATTTTCTTTTGGTATACGGATATCTCCTTTGCGGTACACTATTCCTTCTTTACTGCATCCCTCCCTCGCTCACATTGACGAATTAACACCGAAAGTGCGTCGCCATGAAATACTATTGGTTGTATGACATCTCTTACTAAGTCGAGGAACGTTTCTATGGAAACGACAGGATTTTCTTTGGGATACGACTATCTCCTTTCCGATGCACTATTCCTTCTTTACTGCATCCCTCGCTCCCTCCCATTGACGAATTAACATAGACATTGCGTCGCTACGAAATACCATGGGTTCTATGACATCTAATTCTAAATCGAGTAACGTTTCTATAGAAACGACAGGTTTTTCTATTGGGTTACTACTATCTCCTTTCCGATGCACTATTCCTTTTTTACTGCATCCCTCGCTCCCTCACATTGACGAATTAACACAGATGTGGCGTCGCTACCAAATAATATTGCTTCTATGTCATCTCCTTCTACGTCGAGTAACGTTTCAATGGAAACGACAGGATTTTCTTTTGGGATACGACTATCTCCTTTCCGATGCACTATTCCTTCTTTACTGCATCCCTCGCTCCCTCTCATTGACGAATTAACACAGAAAATGCGTCGCCATATTGTACTATGTGTTCTATGACATCACTTTCTAAATCGAGTAACGTTTCTATAGAAACGACAGGATTTTCTTTTGGGATACGATTATGTCCTTTCCGATGCACTATTCCTTCTTTACTGCATCCCTCGCTCCCTCTCATTGACGAATTAACACAGAAAATTTGTCGCCATGTTGTACTATGTGTTCTATCACATCTCCTTCTAAATCGAGTAACGTTTCTATAGAAACGACAGGATTTTCATTTGCGCCACTACTATCTCCTATCCGATGCACTATTCCTTCTTTACTGCATCCCTCGCTCCCTCACATTGACGAATTAACACAGCAGTGGCGTCGCTATGAAATAATATTGGTTCTATGCCATCTCCTTCTAAATGGCGTAACGATTCAATGGAAACGACAGGATTTTTTTTTAAGATATGAGTATCTCCTTTCCAATGCACTATTCCTTCTTTACTACATCCCTCGCCCCTCACATTGACCAATTAACACAGAAATTGCGTCGCTATGAAATACTATGGGTTCTATGACATCTCCTTCTAAATCGAGTAACGTTTCTATAGAAACGACAGGATTTTCTTTTATGATACTACTATCTCCTTTCCGATGCACTATCCCTTCTTTACTGCATCCCTCGCTCCCTCACATTGACGGATTAACACAGAAATTGCGTCGCTATGAAATACTATGGGTTCCATGATATTTCCTTCTAAGTCGAGTAACGTTTCTAAGGGAACGACAGGAGTCTCTTTTGGGATACGACTATATCCTTTCCGATGCACCATTCCATCTTTACAGCATCCCACGCTCCCTCACATTGACGAATTAACACAGAAATTCCGTCGCTATGAAATACTATGGGTTCTATGACATCTCCTTCTAAATCGAGTAACGTTTCTATAGAAACGACAGGATTTTCTTTTATGATACTACTATCTCCTTTCCGATGCACTATTCCTTCTTTACTGCATCCCTCGCTCCCTCACATTGACGGATTAACACAGAAATTGCGTCGCTATGAAATACTATGCGTTCCATGACATTTCCTTCTAAGTCGAGTAACGTTTCTAAGGGAACGACAGGATTTTCTTTTGGGATACGACTATATACTTTCCGATGCACCATTCGTTCTTTACAGCATCCCACGCTCCCTCACATTGACGAATTAACACAGAAATTGCGTCGCCATGATATCCTATGGGTACTATGACATTTCATTCTACGCCGAGTAACGGTTCAATGGAAACGACAGGATTTTGTTTTGGGGTACGACTATCGCCTTTCCGATGCACCATTTATTCTTTACGGCATCCCACGCTCCCTCACATTGACGAATTAACACAGAAATTGCGTCGCCATGATATACAATGGGTTCTATGACTTCTCTATCTAAATTGAGTAACGTTTCAAGGATACGACAGGATTTTGTTTGGGGTACGACTAACTCGTTTCAGATGCATTATTCCATCTTTACAGCATCCCTCGCTCACTCACATTGACGAATTATCACAGAAATTGCGTCGCTATGAAATACAAATGGATTCTAAGTCATGTCCTTCTTAATCGAGTAACGTTTCTATGGAAACGACAGGATTTTCTTTCGGTATACGAGTATCTCCTTTCCGATGCACGGTTCCTTCTTTACTGTATCCCTCGCTCCCTCACATTGACGAATTAACACAGAAATTGCGTCGCTATGAAAACCTATATGTTCTATGACATCCCCTTCTAAATCGAGTGACGTTTCTATAGAAACGACAGGATTTTCTTTTGGGATACTATTATCTCCTTTCCGATACACTATTCCTTCTTTACTGCATCCCTCGCTCGCTCAAATTGACGACTTAATACAGAAAGTGCGTCGCCATGAAATCCTATGGGTTCTATGAGATTTCCTTCTTCGTCGAGTAACGTTTCAACGGAAACGACAGGATTTTCTTTTGGGATACGACTATGTCCTCTCCGATGCACTATTCCTACTTTACTGCATCCCTCGCTCCCTATCATTGACGAAGTAACACCAAAATTGCGACGCCATGTTGTACTATGTGTTCTATGACATCTCCTTCTAAATCGAGTAACGTTTCTATAGAAACGACAGGATTTTCTTTTGGGATACTACTATCTCCTTCCCGATGCACTATTCCTTCCTTACTGCATCCCTCGCTCCCTCTCATTGACGAATTAACACAGAAATTGCGTCTCCATGTTGTACTATTTGTTCTATGACATCTTCTAAATCGAGTAACGTTTCTATAGAAACGACAGAATTTTCTTTTGGGAGACCTCTATCTCCTTTCCGATGCACTATTCCTTCTTTACTGCATCCCTCGCTCGCTCACATTGATGAATTAACACTGAAATTGCCTCGTTATTAAATACTATGTGTTCTATGACATTTCCTATTAAATCGAGTAACGTTTCTATAGATACGACAGCATTTTCTTTTGGGATACTACTATCTCTTTTCCTCTGCACTATTCCTTCTTTAATACATCCCTCGCTCCCTCACATAGACGAATTAACACAGAAAGTGCGTCGCCATGATATCCTATGGGTTCTATGACATTTCCTTCTACGTCGAGTAACGTTTCAATGGAAACGACAGGATTTTCTTTTGGGATATGACTATCTCCTTTCCGATGCACTTTTCCCTCTTTAATATATCCCTCGCTCCCTCACGTTGCCGAATTAACACAGAAATTGCGTCGCTATGATATACAATGGGTTCTATGACTTCTCCTTCTAAATCGAGTGACGTTTCAATGGAATCGACAGGATTTTCATTTTGGATACGAATATATCCTTTCCGATGCACTATTCCTTCTTTACTGCATCCCTCGCTCGCTCAAATTGACGAATTAACACAGAAATTGCGTCGCTATGATATTCTATGGGTTCTATGACTGCTCCATCTAAATCCAGTAACGTTTAGGAAACGACAGGATTTTGTTTGGGGTACGACTAACTCGTTTGAGATGCATTATTCCATCCTTACAGCATCCCCCGCTCCCTCACATTATGAATTAACACAGAAATTGCGTCGCTATGAAATACTATGGGTTGTAAGTCATGTCCTTCTAAATTGAGTAACGTTTCTGTGGAAACGACAGGACTTTCTTTCGGTATACGTGTATCCCCTTTCCGATGCACTATTCCTTTTTTCCTGAATCCCTCCCTCCCTCACATTGACGAATTAACACAGACGTTGCGTCGCTATGAAATAATATTGGTTCTATGTTATCTCCTTTTAAACCGAGTAACGTATCTATGGAAACGACAGGATATTCTTTTGGGATACGAGTATCTCCTTTCCGATGCACTATTCCTTCTTTACTGCATCCCTCGCTCCCTCACATTGACGAATTAACACAGAAATTGCGTCGCTATGAAACACTACGTGTTCTATGACATCTCATTCTAAATCGAGTATCGTTTCTTTAGAAACGACAGGATTTTCTTTTGGGATACTACTATCTCCTTTCCGATGCACTATTCCATCTTTACTGCAACCCACGCTCCCTCACATTGACGAATTGAAACAGAAATCGCGCCGCTATGAAATACTATCGGTTCTATTACATTTCCTTCTTAGTCGAGTAACGTTTGTATGGAAACGACAGTATTTTCTCTTGGGTTACGACTGTCTCGCTTCCGATGCACTATCCCTTCTTTACTGCATCCTCCGCTACCTGACATTGACGAATTAACACAGAAAGTGCGACGCTATGAAATACTATGGGTTCTATGACATTTCCTTCTACATCGAGTGCCGTTTCTATGGAAACAACAGGATTTTCTCTTGGGATACGACTATCTCCTTTCCGATGCACTATTCCTTGTTTACTGCATCCGTCGATCCCTCACACTGACGAATTATCACAGAAGTTGCGTCGCTATGAAATAATGTTGCTTCTATGTCATCTCCTTTAAATCCAGTAACGTTTCAAAGGAAACGATAGGATTTTCTTTTGGGTTACGACTGTCTTTTTTCCGATGCACTATTCCTTCTTTACTGCATCCTCCGCTCCCTCACATTGACGAATTAACACAGAAATTGCGTCGCTATGGTTTACAATGGGTTCTATGACATCTCCTTCTAAATCGAGTAACGTTTCTATGGAAACGAGAGGATTTTCTTTTGTAATACGACTGTCTCCTTTCCGATGCACTGTTCCTTCTTTACTGCATCCCTCGCTCACTCACATTGACGAATTAACACAGAATTTTTCGGTGCTATGAAAGACTATGTGTTCTATGGCTTCTGCTTCTAAATCGTAAAACGTTTCTTTGGAAACGACAGGATTTTCTTTTGGGATACGAGTATCTCCTTTCCGATGCACTATTCCTTCATTAATGCATCCCTCGCTCCCTCACATTGACGAATTAACACAGAAATTGCGTCGCTATGAAATACTATGGGTTGTATGACATTTCCTTCTAAATCGAGTGCCGTTTCTATGGAAACAGCAGGATTTTCCCTTGGGATACGACTATCTCCTTTCCGGTGCACTATTCCTTCTGTATTCCATCCCTCGCTACCTCACATTGACGAAGAAACACAGAAATTGCGTCGCTATGAAATAATATGGGTTCTATGACATCTCCCTCTAAATCGAGTAACGGTCCAATGGAAACGACAGGATTTTCTTTTGGGATACGAGTATCTCCTTTCCGATGCACTATTCCCTCTGTACTCCATCCCTAGCTCACTCACATTGACGAAAAAACACATACATTGCGTCGCTATGAAATACTATGGGTTCTATGACATCTCATTCTAAATCGTGTAACGTTTCTATAGAAACGACAAGATTTTCCTAAATGATACTACTATCTCCTTTGCGATGCAGAATTCCTTGTGTACTGCATCTCTCGCTCCCACACATTGACGAATTAAAACAGAAATTGCGTCGCAATGATATACTATGTGTTCTATGACATCTAATTCTAAATCGAGTAACGTGTCTATGTAAACGATAGGATTTTCTTTTAGGATACGAGTATCTCCGATCCTATCCACTATTCCTTCTTTACTGCATCCCTCACTCCCTCACATTGACGAATTAACACAGAAATTGCGTCGCTATGAAACACTATGTGTTCTATGACATTTCCTTCTAAATCGAGTACCGTTTCTATAGAAACGACAGGAATTTCTTTTAAGATACTACTATCTCCTTTCCGATGCACTATTCATTCTTTACTGCATCCCTCGCTTTAAATCGAGTAACGTTTCTATGGAAACGACAGGATTTTCTTTTGGGATACGAGTATCTATTTTCCGATGCACTATTCCTTCATTAATGCATCCCTCGCTCCTTCACATTGACGAATTAACACAGAAATTGCGTCGCTGTGAAAAACTTTATGTTTTTATTACATTTCCTTCTAAATCGAGTGCCGTTTCTGTGGAAACAACAGGATTTTCTCTTGGGATACGACTATCTCCTTTCCGATGCACTATTCCATCTGTACTCCATCCCTCGCTCCCTCACATTGACGAATTACCAAAAAAATTGCGTCGCTACGAAAGACTATGGGTTCTATGACATTTCCTTCAAAGTCGAGTAACGTTTCTAAGGGATCGACAGGATTATCTTTTGGGATACGACTATCTCCTTTCCGATGCACTATTCCATCTTTACTGCATCGTTCGCTCACTCATATTGACAAATTAGCACTAAACTTGCGTCGCTATGATATACGCTGGGTTCTATGACTTCTCCTTCTGAATCGAGTAACGTTTCTATGGAAACGACAGGATTTTCTTCCTGGATATGACTATCTCCTTACCGATGCACTATTCCTTCTTTACTGCATCCCTCGCTCCCCCACATTGAAGAATTAACACAGATATTGCGTCGCTATCAAAAACTATGTGTTCTATGACATATCCTTCTAAATCGAGTAACGTTTCTATAGAAACGACAGGATTTTCTTTTGGGATACGAGTATCTCCTTTTCGATGCACTATTCCTTCTTTACTCCATCACATGCTCCCTCACATTGTCGAAATAACACAGAAATTTCGTCCCTATTAAATAATATGTGTCCTATGACATCTCCTTCTAAATCGAGTAACGTTTCTATAGAAACGACAGGATTATCTTTTGGGATACTACTATCTCCTTTCCGATGCACTATTCCTTGTTTACTGCATCCCTCGCTCCCTCACAATGACGAATTAACACAGAAATTGCGTCGCTATGAAATACTATGGCTTCTATGACATTTCCTTCTAAGTCGAGTAACGTTTCTATGGAAACGACAGGATTTTCTTTTGGGTTACGACAGACTCGTTTCCGATGCACTATTCCTTCTTTACTGCATCCTTCGCACCCTCACATTGACGAATTAACACAGTAATTGCGTCGCTATGGTATACAATGGGTTCTATGACATCTCCTTCTAAATAGAGTAACTTTTCTATGGAAACGACAGGATTTTATTTTGTTTTACGACTGTCTCGTTTCCGATGCACTATTCCTTCTTTACTGCATCCTTCGCTCAGTCACATTGACGAATTACCACAGAAATTGCGTTGCAATGAAATACAATGTGTTCTATGACATTTCCTTCTAAATCGAGTGACGTTTCTATGGAAACGACTGGATTTTCTTTTGAGATACGACTATCTTCTTTCCGATGCACTATTCCCTCTTTACTGCATCCCACCCTCCCTCACATTGACGAAGAAACACAGAATTTGTGTCGCTATGATACCCTATGGGATCTATGACATCTCCTTCTAAATCGAGTAACGTTTATATAGAAACGACAAGATATTGTTTTAGGATACGAGTATCTCCCTTCCTATGCACTATTCCTTCCTTACTGCATGCCTCGCTCCCTCACACTGACGAATTAACACAGAAATTGCGTCGCTATGAAACACTATGTGTTCTATGACATCTTCTTCTAAATCGAGTAACGTTTCTAAAGAAACGACAGGATATTCTCTTGGGTTACTACTATCTCTTTTCCGATGCACTATTCCTTCTTTACTGCATTCCTCGCCCCCTCACATTGACGAATTAGCACAGAAATTGCGTCGCTATGAATTACTATGGGTTCTATAACATCTCCTTCTAAATCGAGTAACGTTTCTATGGGAACGACACGATATTCTTTTAGTATACGAGTACCTCCTGTCCTATGCACTACTCCTTCTTTACTGCATCCCTCGCTCCCACACATTGACGAATTACCACATAAATAGCGTCGCTATAAAATACAATGTGTTCTATGACATTTCCATCTAAATCGAGTGACGTTTCTATGGAAACGACAGGATTTTCTTTTGGGATACGACTATCTTCTTTCCGATGCACTATTCCTTCTGTACTTCATCCCTCGCTCCCTCACATTGACGAAAAAACACAGAAATTGTGTCGCTATGAAATACTATGGGTTCTATGACATCTCTTTCTAAACCGAGTAACGTTTCAATAGAAACGACAAGATTTTCCCTTATGATACTACGATCTCCTTTCCGATTCACTATTCCTTCTTTACTGCAGGCCTCGCTCCCCCACATTGACGAATTAACAAAGAAATTGCGTCGCTATGAAATACTATGGGTGCTACGAAATTTCCTTCTAAGTCGAGTAACCTGTCTATGGAAACGACAGGATTTTCCTTTTGGGTTACGACTGTCTCGAATCCGATACACTATTCCTTCTTTACTGCATCCTTCGCTCCCTCACATTGACGAATTAACACAGAAATTGCGACGCTATGGCATACTATGGGTTCTATGAAATTTCCTTCTAAATCGAGTTCTGTTTCTATGGAAACAACAGGATTTTCTCTAGAGATACGACTATCTCCTTTCCGATGCACTATTCCTTCTGTACTCCATCCCTCGCTCCCTCACATTGACGAAAAAACACAGAAATTGCGTCGCTATAAAATACTATGGGTTCTATGACATCTCCTTCTAAATCGAGTAACGTTTCTATAGAAACGACAAGATTTTCCTTTATGATACTACGATCTCCTTTCCGATGCACTATTCCTTCTTTACTGCATCCGTCGATACCTCACACTGACGAATTATCACAGAAGTTGCGTCGCTATGAAATAATATTGCTTCTATGTCATCTCCTTTTAAATCGAGTATCTTTTCTATGGAAACGACAGGATTTTCTTTTGTGATACGACTGTCTCCTTTCCGATGCACTGTTCCTTCTTTACTGCATCCCTCGCTCCCTCACATTGACGAATTAACACAGAATTTTTTGGCGCTATTAAAGACTATGTGTTCTATGGCTTCTGCTTCTAAATCGTAAAACGTTTCTTTGGAAACGACAGGATTTTCTTTTGGGATACGAGTATCTCTTTTCCGATGCACTATTCCTTCATTAATGCATCCCTCGCTCCCTCACATTGACGAATTAACACAGAAATTGCGTCGCTATGAAATACTATGGGTTCTATGACATTTCCTTCTAAATCGAGTGCCGTTTCTATGGAAACAACAGGATTTTCCCTTGGGATACGACTATCTCCTTTCCGATGCACTATTCCTTCTGTATTCCATCCCTCGCTACCTCACATTGACGAAGAAACACAGAAATTGCGTCGCTATGAAATAATATGGGTTCTATGACATCTCTCTCTAAATCGAGTAACGGTCCAATGGAAACGAGAGGATTTTCTTTTGGGATACGAGTATCTCCTTTCCGATGCACTATTCCCTCTGTACTCCATCCCTCGCTCCCTCACATTGACGAAAAAACACATACATTGCGTCGCAATGAAATACTATGGGTTCTATGACATCTCATTCTAAATCGGGTAACGCTTCTATAGAAACGACAAGATTTTCCTTTATGATACTACTATCTCCTTTCCGATGCAGAATTCCTTGTTTACTGCATCCCTCGCTCCCTCACATTGACGAATTAAAACAGAAATTGCGTCTCAATGATATACTATGGGTTCTATGACATCTAATTCTAAATCGAGTAACGTTTCTATGTAAACGATAGGATTTTCTTTTAGGATACGAGTATCTCCGTTCCTATGCACTATTCCTTCTTTACTGCATCCCTCACTCCCTCACATTGACGAATTAACACAGAAATTGCGTCGCTATGAAACACTATGTGTTCTATGACATTTCCTTCTAAATCGAGTACCGTTTCTATAGAAACGACAGGAATTTCTTTTAAGATACTACTATCTCCTTTCCGATGCACTATTCATTCTTTACTGCATCCCTCGCATTAAATCGAGTAACGTTTCTATGGGAACGACAGGATTTTCTTTTGGGATACGAGTATCTCCTTTCCGATGCACTATTCCTTCATTAATGCATCCCTCGCTCCTTCACATAGACGAATTAACACAGAAATTGCGTAGCTGTGAAATACTATACGTTTTTATGACATTTCCTTCTAAATCGAGTGCCGTTTCTGTGGAAACAACAGGATTTTCTCTTGGGATACGACTATCTCCTTTCCGATGCACTATTCCTTCTGTACTCAATCCCTCGCTCCCTCACATTGACGAATTACCACAGAAATTGCGTCGCTACGAAATACTATGGGTTCTGTGACATTTCCATCAAAGTCGAGTAACGTTTCTAAGGGAACGACAGGATTTTCTTTTGGGATACGACTATCTCCTTTCCGATGCACTATTCCATCTTTACTGCATCGTTCGCTATCTCATATTGACAAATTAGCACTGAACTTGCGTCGCTATGATATACGCTGGGTTCTATGACTTCTCCTTCTGAATCGAGTAACGTTTCTATGGAAACGACAGGATTTTCTTCTTGGATATCACTATCTCCTTACCGATGCACTATTCCTTCTTTACTGCATCCCTCGCTCCCCCACATTGAAGAATTAACACAGAAATTGCGTCGCTATGAAAAACAATGTGTTCCATGACATTTCCTTTATAATCGAGTAACGTTTCTATAGAAACGTCAGGATTATCTCTTGGGATACTACTATTTCCTTTCCGATGCACTATTCCATCTTTACTGCATCCCACGCTCCCACACATTGACGAATTAAAACAGAAATAGCGTCGCTATGAAATACTATCGGTTCTATTACATTTCCTTCTAAGTCGAGTAACGTTTCTATAGAAACGAAAAGATTTACATTTATGATACTACTATCTCCTTTCCGATGCAGAATTCCGTGTTTACTGCATCGCTCGCACCATCACATTGACGAATTAACACAGAAATTGCGTCGCTATGATATACTATTGGTTCTATGACATCTCCTTCTAAATCGAGTAAAGTTTCTATCGAAACTATAGGATTTTCTTTTAGGATACGAGTATCTCCGATCCTATGCACTATTCCTTCTTTACTACAACCCTCGCTCCCTCACATTGACGAATTAACTCAGAAATTGCGTCGCTATGAAATACAATGGGTTCTATGACATTTCCTTCTAAATCGAGTGCCGTTTCTATGGAAACAAAAGGATTTTCTCTTGGCATACGACTATCTCCTTTCCGATGCACTATTCCTTCTGTACTCCATCCTTCGTTCCCTCACATTGACGAAGAAACACAGAAATTGCGTCGCTATGAAATACAATGGGTTCTATGACATCTCCTTCTAAATCGAGTAACGTTTCAATGGAAACGACAGGATTTTCTTTTGGGATACGAATATCTCCTTTGCGATGCACTAATCTCTCTGTACTCCATCCCTCGCTCCCTCGCATTGACGAAATAACACATATATTGCGTCGCTGTGAAATACTATGGGTTCTATGACATCTCATTCTAAATCGTGTAACGTTTCTATGGAAACGACAAGATTTTCATTTATGATACTACTGTCTCCTTTCCGATGCAGAATTCCTTGTTTACTGCATCCCTCGCACCCTCACATTGACGAATTACCACAGAAAATGCGTCGCTATGATATACTATTGGTTCTAGGACATCTCCTTCTAAATCGAGTAAAGTTTCTATGGAAACGATAGGTTTTTCTTTTAGGATACGAGTATCTCCAATCCTATGCACTATTCCTTCTTTACTGCATCCCTCGCTCCCCCACATTGACGAATTAACACAGAAATTGCGTCGCTATGAAAAACTATGTGTTCTATGACATTTCCTTCAAAATCGAGTAACGTTTCTATAGAAACGACAGGATTTACTTTTGGGATACTACTATCTCCTTTCTGATGCACTATTCCTTCTTTACTGTATCCGTCGATCCCTCACATTGACGAATTAACACAGACGTTGCGTCGCTATGAAATAATATTGGTTCTATGACATCTCCTTTTAAACCGAGTAACGTTTCTATGGAAACGATAGGATAATCTTTTGGGATACGAGTATCTCCTTTCCGATGCAATATTCCTTCTTTACTGCATCCCTCGCTCCCTCACATTGACGAATTAACACAGAAATTGCGTCGCTATGAAACACTACGTGTTCTATGGCATCTCATTCTAAATCGAGTATCGTTTCTTTAGAAACGACAGGATTTTCTTTTGGGATACTAGTATCTCCTTTCCGATGCACTATTCCATCTTTACTGCAACCCACGCTTCCTCACATTGACGAATTAAAACAGAAATAGAGCCGCAATGAAATACTATCGGTTCTATTACATTTCCTTCTAAGTCGAGTAACGTTTGTATGGAAACGACAGGATTTTCTCTTGGGTTACGACTGTCTCGTTTCCGATGCACTATCCCTTCTTTACCGCATCCTCCGTTTCCTCACATTGACAAATTAACACAGAAATTGCGACGCTATGAACTACTATGAGTTCTATGACATTTCCTTCTAAATCGAGTGCCGTTTCTATGGAAACAACAGGATTTTCTATTGAGATACGACTATCTCCTTTCCGATGCACTATTCCTTCTGTACTCCATCCCTCGCTCCCTCACATTGACGAAAAAACACAGAAATTGCGTCGCTATAAAATACTATGGGTTCTATGACATCTCCTTTTAAATCGAGTAACGTTTCAAAGGAAACGACAGGATTTTCTTTTGGGATACGAGTATCTCCTTTCCGATGCACTATTCCCTCTGTACTCCATCCCTCGCTCCCTCACATTGACGAAAAAACACATACATTGCGTCGCAATGAAATACTATGGGTTCTATGACATCTCATTCTAAATCGGGTAACGTTTCTATAGAAACGACAAGATTTTCCTCTATGATACTACTATCTCCTTTCCGATGCAGAATTCCTTGTTTACTGCATCCCTCGCTCCCTCACATTGACGAATTAAAACAGAAATTGCGTCTCAATGATATACTATGGGTTCTATGACATCTAATTCTAAATCGAGTAACGTTTCTATGTAAACGATAGGATTTTCTTTTAGGATACGAGTATCTCCGTTCCTATGCACTATTCCTTCTTTACTGCATCCCTCACTCCCTCACATTGACGAATTAACACAGAAATTGCGTCGCTATGAAACACTATGTGTTCTATGACATTTCCTTCTAAATCGAGTACCGTTTCTATAGAAACGACAGGAATTTCTTTTAAGATACTACTATCTCCTTTCCGATGCACTATTCATTTTTTACTGCATCCCTCGGATTAAATCGAGTAACGTTTCTATGGGAACGACAGGATTTTCTTTTGGGATACGAGTATATCCTTTCCGATGCACTATTCCTTCATTAATGCATCCCTCGCTCCTTCACATAGACGAATTAACACAGAAATTGCGTCGCTGTGAAATACTATACGTTTTTATGACATTTCCTTCTAAATCGAGTGCCGTTTCTGTGGAAACAACAGGATTTTCTCTTGGGATACGACTATCTCCTTTCCGATGCACTATTCCTTCTGTACTCCATCCCTCACTCCCTCACATTGACGAAGAAACACAGAAATTGCGTCGCTATGAAATACTATGGGTTCTATGACATCTCCTTCCAAATCTAGTAACGTTTCTATAGAAACGACAAGATTTTCCTTTATGATACTACTATCTCCGTTCCGATGCACTATTCCTTCTTTACTGCATCCCTCGCCCCCTCACATTGACGAATTACCACAGAAATTGCGTCGCTACGAAATACTATGGGTTCTGTGACATTTCCTTCAAAGTCGAGTAACGTTTCTAAGGGAACGACAGGATTTTCTTTTGGGACACGACTATCTCCTTTCCGATGCACTATTCCATCTTTACTGCATCGTTCGCTCCCTCATATTGACAAATTAGCACTGAACTTGCGTCGCTATGATATACGCTGGGTTCTATGACTTCTCCTTCTGAATCGAGTAACGTTTCTAT
The DNA here is from genome assembly GCF_023864345.2 of Schistocerca serialis cubense. Lineage (NCBI taxonomy): Eukaryota > Metazoa > Arthropoda > Insecta > Orthoptera > Acrididae > Schistocerca > Schistocerca serialis. The sequence goes on along the minus strand of NC_064638.1, from coordinate 61,299,655 downwards.
GGAAACGACAGGATTTTCTTCTTGGATATGACTATCTCCTTACCGATGCACTATTCCTTCTTTACTGCATCCCTCGCTCCCCCACATTGAAGAATTAACACAGAAATTGCGTCGCTATGAAAAACAATGTGTTCTATGACATTTCCTTCATAATCGAGTAACGTTTCTATAGAAACGTCAGGATTATCTCTTGGGATACTACTATTTCCTTTCCGATGCACTATTCCATCTTTACTGCATCCCACGCTCCCACACATTGACGAATTAAAACAGAAATAGCGTCGCTATGAAATACTATCGGTTCTATTACATTTCCTTCTAAGTCGAGTAACGTTTCTATAGAAACGACTAGATTTACATTTATGATACTACTATCTCCTTTCCGATGCAGAATTCCGTGTTTACTGCATCGCTCGCACCATCACATTGACGAATTAACACAGAAATTGCGTCGCTATGATATACTATTGGTTCTATGACATCTCCTTCTAAATCGAGTAAAGTTTCTATCGAAACTATAGGATTTTCTTTTAGGATACGAGTATCTCCGATCCTATGCACTATTCCTTCTTTACTACAACCCTCGCTCCCTCACATTGACGAATTAACTCAGAAATTGCGTCGCTATGAAATACTATGGGTTCTATGACATTTCCTTCTAAATCGAGTGCCGTTTCTATGTAAACAAAAGGATTTTCTCTTGGTATACGACTATCTCCTTTCCGATGCACTATTCCTTCTGTACTCCATCCTTCGTTCCCTCACATTGACGAAGAAACACAGAAATTGCGTCGCTATGAAATACAATGGGTTCTATGACATCTCCTTCTAAATCGAGTAACGTTTCAATGGAAAAGACAGGATTTTCTTTTGGGATACGAATATCTCCTTTCCGATGCACTAATCTCTCTGTACTCCATCCCTCGCTCCCTCACATTGACGAAATAACACATACATTGCGTCGCTGTGAAATACTATGGGTTCTATGACATCTCATTCTAAATCGTGTAACGTTTCTATGGAAACGACAAGATTTTCATTTATGATACTACTATCTCCTTTCCGATGCAGAATTCCTTGTTTACTGCATCCCTCGCACCCTCACATTGACGAATTACCACAGAAAATGCGTCGCTATGTTATACTATTGGTTCTAGGACATCCCCTTCTAAACCGAGTAAAGTTTCTATGGAAACGATAGGTTTTTCTTTTAGGATACGAGTATCTCCGATCCTATGCACTATTCCTTCTTTACTGCATCCCTCGCTCCCCCACATTGACGAATTAACACAGAAATTGGGTTGCTATGAAAAACTATGTGTTCTATGACATTTCCTTCAAAATCGAGTAACGTTTCTATAGAAACGACAGGATTTACTTTTGGGATACTACTATCTCCTTTCTGATGCACTATTCCTTCTTTACTGTATCCGTCGATCCCTCACATTGACGAATTAACACAGACGTTGCGTCGCTATGAAATAATATTGGTTCTATGACATCTCCTTTTAAACCGAGTAACGTTTCTATGGAAACGACAGGATAATCTTTTGGGATACGAGTATCTCATTTCCGATGCAATATTCCTTCTTTACTGCATCCCTCGCTCCCTCACATTGACGAATTAACACAGAAATTGCGTCGCTATGAAACACTACGTGTTCTATGACATCTCATTCTAAATCGAGTATCGTTTCTTTAGAAACGACAGGATTTTCTTTTGGGATACTACTACCTCCTTTCCGATGCACTATTCCATCTTTACTGCAACCCACGCTTCCTCACATTGACGAATTAAAACAGAAATAGAGCCGCTATGAAATACTATCTGTTCTATTACATTTCCTTCTAAGTCGAGTAACGTTTGTATGGAAACGACAGGATTTTCTCTTGGGTTACGACTGTCTCGTTTCCGATGCACTATCCCTTCTTTACTGCATCCTCCGTTTCCTCACATTGACGAATTAACACAGAAATTGCGACGCTATGAAATACTATGAGTTCTATGACATTTCCTTCTAAATCGAGTGCCGTTTCTATGGAAACAACAGGATTTTCTATTGAGATACGACTATCTCCTTTCCGATGCACTATTCCTTCTGTACTCCATCCCTCGCTCCCTCACATTGACGAAAAAACACAGAAATTGCGTCGCTATAAAATACTATGGGTTCTATGACATCTCCTTTTAAATCGAGTAACGTTTCAAAGGAAACGACAGGATTTTCTTTTGGGTTACGACTGTCTCGTTTCCGATGCACTATTCCTTCTTTACTGCATCCTCCGCTCCCTCACATTGACGAATTAACACAGAAATTGCGTCGCTATCGTTTACAATGGGTTCTATGACATCTCCTTCTAAATCGAGTAACGTTTCCATGGAAACGACAGGATTTTCTTTTGTGATACGACTGTCTCCTTTCCGATGCACTGTTCCTTCTTTACTGCATCCCTCGCTCCCTCACATTGACGAATTAACACAGAATTTTTTGGTGCTATGAAAGACTATGTATTCTATGGCTTCTGCTTCTAAATCGTAAAACGTTTCTTTGGAAACGACAGGATATTCTTTTGGGATACGAGTATCTCTTTTCCGATGCACTATTCCTTCATTAATGCATCCCTCGCGCCCTCACATTGACGAATTAACACAGAAATTGCGTCGCTATGAAATACTATGGGTTCTATGACATTTCCTTCTAAATCGAGTGCCGTTTCTATGGAAACAACAGGATTTTCCCTTGGGATACGACTATCTCCTTTCCGATGCACTATTCCTTCTGTATTCCATCCCCCGCTACCTCACATTGACGAAGAAACACAGAAATTGCGTCGCTATGAAATAATATGGGTTCTATGACATCTCCCTCTAAATCGAGTAACGGTCCAATGGAAACGAGAGGATTTTCTTTTGGGATACGAGTATCTCCTTTCCGATGCACTATTCCCTCTGTACTCCATCCCTCGCTCCCTCACATTGACGAAAAAACACATACATTGCGTCGCAATGAAATACTACGGGTTCTATGACATCTCATTCTAAATCGGGTAACGTTTCTATAGAAACGACAAGATTTTCCTTTATGATACTACTATCTCCTTTCCGATGCAGAATTCCTTGTTTACTGCATCCCTCGCTCCCTCACATTGACGAATTAAAACAGAAATTGCGTCTCAATGATATACTATGGGTTCTATGACATCTAATTCTAAATCGAGTAACGTTTCTATGTAAACGATAGGATTTTCTTTTAGGATACGAGTATCTCCGTTCCTATGCACTATTCCTTCTTTACTGCATCCCTCACTCCCTCACATTGACGAATTAACACAGAAATTGCGTCGCTATGAAACACTATGTGTTCAATGACATTTCCTTCTAAATCGAGTACCGTTTCTATAGAAACGACAGGAATTTCTTTTAAGAGACTACTATCTCCTTTCCGATGCACTATTCATTCTTTACTGCATCCCTCGCATTAAATCGAGTGCCGTTTCTGTGGAAACAACAGGATTTTCTCTTGGGATACGACTATCTCCATTCCGATGCACTATTCCTTCTGTACTCCATCCCTCGCTCCCTCACATTGACGAAGAAACACAGAAATTGCGTCGCTATGAAATACTATGGGTTCTATGACATCTCCTTCCAAATCGAGTAACGTTTCTATAGAAACGACAAGATTTTCCTTTATGATACTACTATCTCCGTTCCGATGCACTATTCCTGCTATACTGCATCCCTCGCCCCCTCACATTGACGAATTACCACAGAAATTGCGTCGCTACGAAATACTATGGGTTCTGTGACATTTCCTTCAAAGTCGAGTAACGTTTCTAAGGGAACGACAGGATTTTCTTTTGGGATACGACTATCTCCTTTCCGATGCACTATTCATTCTTTACTGCATCGTTCGCTATCTCATATTGACAAATTAGCACTGAACTTGCGTCGCTATGATATACGCTGGGTTCTATGACTTCTCCTTCTGAATCGAGTAACGTTTCTATGGAAACGACAGGATTTTCTTCTTGGATATGACTATCTCCTTACCGATGCACTATTCCTTCTTTACTGCATCCCTCGCTCCCCCACATTGAAGAATTAACACAGAAATTGCGTCGCTATGAAAAACAATGTGTTCTATGACATTTCCTTCATAATCGAGTAACGTTTCTATAGAAACGTCAGGATTATCTCTTGGGATACTACTATTTCCTTTCCGATGCACTATTCCATCTTTACTGCATCCCACGCTCCCACACATTGACGAATTAACACAGAAATTGCGTCGCTATGATATACTATTGGTTCTATGACATCTCCTTCTAAATCGAGTAAAGTTTCTATCGAAACTATGGGATTTTCTTTTAGGATACGAGTATCTCCGATCCTATGCACTATTCCTTCTTTACTACAACCCTCGCTCCCTCACATTGACGAATTAACTCAGAAATTGCGTTGCTATGAAATACTATGGGTTCTATGACATTTCCTTCTAAATCGAGTGCCGTTTCTATGGAAACAAAAGGATTTTCTCTTGGTATACGACTATCTACTTTCCGATGCACTATTCCTTCTGTACTCCATCCTTCGTTCCCTCACATTGACGAAGAAACACAGAAATTGCGTCGCTATGGAATACAATGGGTTCTATGACATCTCCTTCTAAATCGAGTAACGTTTCAATGGAAACGACAGGATTTTCTTTTGGGATACGAATATCTCCTTTGCGATGCACTAATCTCTCTGTACTCCATTCCTCGCTCCCTCACATTGACGAAATAACACATACATTGCGTCGCTGTGAAATACTATGGGTTCTATGACATCTCATTCTAAATCGTGTAACGTTTCTATGGAAACGACAAGATTTTCATTTATGATACTACTGTCTCCTTTCCGATGCAGAATTCCTTGTTTACTGCATCCCTCGCACCCTCACATTGACGAATTACCACAGAAAATGCGTCGCTATGATATACTATTGGTTCTAGGACATCTCCTTCTAAATCGAGTAAAGTTTCTATGGAAACGATAGGTTTTTCTTTTAGGATACGAGTATCTCCAATCCTATGCACTATTCCTTCTTTACTGCCTCCCTCGCTCCCCCACATTGACGAATTAACACAGAAATTGCGTCGCTATGAAAAACTATGTGTTCTATGACATTTCCTTCAAAATCGAGTAACGTTTCTATAGAAACGACAGGATTTACTTTTGGGATACTACTATCTCCTTTCTGATGCACTATTCCTTCTTTACTGTATCCGTCGATCCCTCACATTGACGAATTAACACAGACGTTGCGTCGCTATGAAATAATATTGGTTCTATGACATCTCCTTTTAAAACGAGTAACGTTTCTATGGAAACGACAGGATAATCTTTTGGGATACGAGTATCTCCTTTCCGATGCAATATTCCTTCTTTACTGCATCCCTCGCTCCCTCACATTGACGAATTAACACAGAAATTGCGTCGCTATGAAACACTACGTGTTCTATGACATCTCATTCTAAATCGAGTATCGTTTCTTTAGAAACGACAGGATTTTCTTTTGGGATACTACTATCTCCTTTCCGATGCACTATTCCATCTTTACTGCAACCCACGCTTCCTCACATTGACGAATTAAAACAGAAATAGAGCCGCTATGAAATACTATCGGTTCTATTACATTTCCTTCTAAGTCGAGTAACGTTTGTATGGAAACGACAGGATTTTCTCTTGGGTTACGACTGTCTCGTTTCCGATGCACTATCCCTTCTTTACTGCATCCTCCGTTTCCTCACATTGACAAATTAACACAGAAATTGCGACGCTATGAACTACTATGAGTTCTATGACATTTCCTTCTAAATCGAGTGCCGTTTCTATGGAAACAACAGGATTTTCTATTGAGATACGACTATCTCCATTCCGATGCACTATTCCTTCTGTACTCCATCCCTCGATCCCTCACATTGACGAAAAAGCACAGAAATTGCGTCGCTATAAAATACTATGGGTTCTATGACATCTCCTTTTAAACCGAGTAACGTTTCAAAGGAAACGACAGGATTTTCTTTTGGGATACGAGTATCTCCTTTCCGATGCACTATTCCCTCTGTACTCCATCCCTCGCTCCCTCACATTGACGAAAAAACACATACATTGCGTCGCAATGAAATACTATGGGTTCTATGACATCTCATTCTAAATCGGGGAACGTTTCTATAGAAACGACAAGATTTTCCTTTATGATACTACTATCTCCTTTCCGATGCAGAATTCCTTGTTTACTGCATCCCTCGCTCCCTCACATTGACGAATTAAAACAGAAATTGCGTCTCAATGATATACTATGGGTTCTATGACATCTAATTCTAAATCGAGTAACGTTTCTATGTAAACGATAAAATTTTCTTTTAGGATACGAGTATCTCCGTTCCTATGCACTATTCCTTCTTTACTGCATCCCTCACTCCCTCACATTGACGAATTAACACAGAAATTGCGTCGCTATGAAACACTATGTGTTCTATGACATTTCCTTCTAAATCGAGTACCATTTCTATAGAAACGACAGGAATTTCTTTTAAGATACTACTATCTCCTTTCCGATGCACTATTCATTTTTTACTGCATCCCTCGGATTAAATCGAGTAACGTTTCAATGGGAACGACAGGATTTTCTTTTGGGATACGAGTATATCCTTTCCGATGCACTATTCCTTCATTAATGCATCCCTCGCTCCTTCACATAGATGAATTAACACAGAAATTGCGTCGCTGTGAAATACTATACGTTTTTATGACATTTCCTTCTAAATCGAGTGCCGTTTCTGTGGAAACAACAGGATTTTCTCTTGGGATACGACTATCTCCTTTCCGATGCACTATTCCTGCTGTACTCCATCCCTCGCTCCCTCACATTGACGAAGAAACACAGAAATTGCGTTGCTATGAAATACTATGGGTTCTATGACATCTCCTTCCAAATCTTGTAACGTTTCTATAGAAACGACAAGATTTTCCTTTATGATACTACTATCTCCGTTCCGATGCACTATTCCTTCTTTACTGCATCCCTCGCCCCCTCACATTGACGAATTACCACAGAAATTGCGTCGCTACGAAATACTATGGGTTCTGTGACATTTCCTTCAAAGTCGAGTAACGTTTCTAAGGGAACGACAGGATTTTCTTTTGGGACACGACTATCTCCTTTCCGATGCACTATTCCATCTTTACTGCATCGTTCGCTCCCTCATATTGACAAATTAGCACTGAACTTGCGTCGCTATGATATACGCTGGGTTCTATGACTTCTCCTTCTGAATCGAGTAACGTTTCTATGGAAACGACAGGATTTTCTTCTTGGATATGACTATCTCCTTACCGATGCACTATTCCTTCTTTACTGCATCCCTCGCTCCCCCACATTGAAGAATTAACACAGAAATTGCGTCGCTATGAAAAACAATGTGTTCTATGACATTTCCTTCATAATCGAGTAACGTTTCTATAGAAACGTCAGGATTATCTCTTGGGATACTACTATTTCCTTTCCGATGCACTATTCCATCTTTACTGCATCCCACGCTCCCACACATTGACGAATTAAAACAGAAATAGCGTCGCTATGAAATACTATCGGTTCTATTACATTTCCTTCTAAGTCGTGTAACGTTTCTGTGGAAACGACAGGATATTCTTTTGGGTTACGACTGTCTCGTTTCCGATGCACTATTCCTTCTTTACTGCATCCTCCGCTCCCTCACATTGACGAATTAACACAGAAATTGCGTCGCTATGGTTTACAATGGGTTCTATGACATCTCCTTCTAAATCAAGTAACGCTTCTATGGAAACTACAGGATTTTCTTTTGTGATACGACTGTCATCTTTCCGATGCACTGTTCCTTCTTTACTGCATCCCTCGCTCCCTCACATTGACGAATTAACACAGAATTTGTGGTGCTATGAAAGACTATGTGTTCTACGGCTTTTCCTTCTAAATCGTAAAACGTTTCTATGGAGACGACAGGATTTTCTTTTGGGATACGAGTATCTTCTTTCCGATGCACTATTCCTTCTTTACTGCATCCCTCGCTCCCCCCCACATTGAAGAATTAACACAGAAATTGCGTCGCTATGAAAAACTATGTGTTCTATGACATTTCCTTCATAATCGAGTAACGTTTCTATAGAAACGTCAGGATTATCTCTTGGGATACTACTATTTCCTTTCCGATGCATTATTCCATCTTTACTGCATCCCACGCTCCCACACATTGACGAATTAACACAGAAATTGCGTCGCTATGAAATACTATGGGTTCTATGACATTTCCTTCTAAATCGAGTGCCGTTTCTATGGAAACAACAGGATTTTCCCTTGGGATACGACTATCTCCTTTCCGATGCACTATTCCTTCTGTATTCCATCCCCCGCTACCTCACATTGACGAAGAAACACAGAAATTGCGTCGCTATGAAATAATATGGGTTCTATGACATCTCCCTCTAAATCGAGTAACGGTCCAATGGAAACGAGAGGATTTTCTTTTGGGATACGAGTATCTCCTTTCCGATGCACTATTCCCTCTGTACCCCATACCTCGCTCCCTCACATTGACGAAAAAACACATACATTGCGTCGCAATGAAATACTATGGGTTCTATGACATCTCATTCTAAATCGGGTAACGTTTCTATAGAAACGACAAGATTTTCCTTTATGATACTACTATCTCCTTTCCGATGCAGAATTCCTTGTTTACTGCATCCCTCGCTCCCTCACATTGACGAATTAAAACAGAAATTGCGTCTCAATGATATACTATGGGTTCTATGACACCTAATTCTAAATCGAGTAACGTTTCTATGTAAACGATAGGATTTTCTTTTAGGATACGAGTATATCCGTTCCTATGCACTATTCCTTCTTTACTGCATCCCTCAATCCCTCACATTGACGAATTAACACAGAAATTGCGTCGCTATGAAACACTATGTGTTCTATGACATTTCCTTCTAAATCGAGTACCGTTTCTATAGAAACGACAGGAATTTCTTTTAAGATACTACTATCTCCTTTCCGATGCACTATTCATTCTTTACTGCATCCCTCGCATTAAATCGAGTAACGTTTCTATGGGAACGACAGGATTTTCTTTTGGGATACGGGTATCTCCTTTCCGATGCACTATTCCTTCATTAATGCATCCCTCGCTCCTTCACATAGACGAATTAACACAGAAATTGCGTCGCTGTGAAATACTATACGTTTTTATGACATTTCCTTCTAAATCGAGTGCCGTTTCTGTGGAAACAACAGGATTTTCTCTTGGGATACGTCTATCTCCTTTCCGATGCACTATTCCTTCTGTACTCCATCCCTCGCTCCCTCACATTGACGAAGAAACACAGAAATTGCGTCGCTATGAAATACTATGGGTTCTATGACATCTCCTTCAAAGTCGAGTAACGTTTCTAAGGGAACGACAGGATTTTCTTTTGGGATACGACTATCTCCTTTCCGATGCACTATTCCATCTTTACTGCATCGTTCGCTCCCTCATATTGACAAATTAGCACTGAACTTGCGTCGCTATGATATACGCTGGGTTCTATGACTTCTCCTTCTGAATCGAGTAACGTTTCTATGGAAACGACAGGATTTTCTTCTTGGATATGACTATCTCCTTACCGATGCACTATTCCTTCTTTACTGCATCCCTCGCTCCCCCACATTGAAGAATTAACACAGAAATTGCGTCGCTATGAAAAACAATGTGTTCTATGACATTTCCTTCATAATCGAGTAACGTTTCTATAGAACGTCAGGATTATCTCTTGGGATACTACTATTTCCTTTCCGATGCACTATTCCATCTTTACTGCATCCCACGCTCCCACACATTGACGAATTAAAACAGAAATAGCGTCGCTATGAAATACTATCGGTTCTATTACATTTCCTTCTAAGTCGAGTAACGTTTCTATAGAAACGACAAGATTTACATTTATGATACTACTATCTCCTTTCCGATGCAGAATTCCGTGTTTACTGCATCGCTCGCACCATCACATTGACGAATTAACACAGAAATTGCGTCGCTATGATATACTATTGGTTCTATGACATCTCCTTCTAAATCGAGTAAAGTTTCTATCGAAACTATAGGATTTTCTTTTAGGATAAGAGTATCTCCGATCCTATGCACTATTCCTTCTTTACTACAACCCTCGCTCCCTCACATTGACGAATTAACTCAGAAATTGCGTCGCTATGAAATACTATGGGTTCTATGACATTTCCTTCTAAATCGAGTGCCGTTTCTATGGAAACAAAAGGATTTTCTCTTGGTATACGACTATCTCCTTTCCGATGCACTATTCCTTCTGTACTCCATCCTTCGTTCCCTCACATTGACGAAGAAACACAGAAATTGCGTCGCTATGGAATACAATGGGTTCTATGACATCTCCTTCTAAATCGAGTAACGTTTCAATGGAAACGACAGGATTTTCTTTTGGGATACGAATATCTCCTTTGCGATGCACTAATCTCTCTGTACTCCATTCCTCGCTCCCTCACATTGACGAAATAACACATACATTGCGTCGCTGTGAAATACTATGGGTTCTATGACATCTCATTCTAAATCGTGTAACGTTTCTATGGAAACGACAAGATTTTCATTTATGATACTACTGTCTCCTTTCCGATGCAGAATTCCTTGTTTACTGCATCCCTCGCACCCTCACATTGACGAATTACCACAGAAAATGCGTCGCTATGATATACTATTGGTTCTAGGACATCTCCTTCTAAATCGAGTAAAGTTTCTATGGAAACGATAGGTTTTTCTTTTAGGATACGAGTATCTCCAATCCTATGCACTATTCCTTCTTTACTGCATCCCTCGCTCCCCCACATTGACGAATTAACACAGAAATTGCGTCGCTATAAAAAACTATGTGTTCTATGACATTTCCTTCAAAATCGAGTAACGTTTCTATAGAAACGACAGGATTTACTTTTGGGATACTACTATCTCCTTTCTGATGCACTATTCCTTCTTTACTGTATCCGTCGATCCCTCACATTGACGAATTAACACAGACGTTGCGTCGCTATGAAATAATATTGGTTCTATGACATCTCCTTTTAAAACGAGTAACGTTTCTATGGAAACGACAGGATAATCTTTTGGGATACGAGTATCTCCTTTCCGATGCAATATTCCTTCTTTACTGCATCCCTCGCTCCCTCACATTGACGAATTAACACAGAAATTGCGTCGCTATGAAACACTACGTGTTCTATGACATCTCATTCTAAATCGAGTATCGTTTCTTTAGAAACGACAGGATTTTCTTTTGGGATACTACTATCTCCTTTCCGATGCACTATTCCATCTTTACTGCAACCCACGCTTCCTCACATTGACGAATTAAAACAGAAATAGAGCCGCTATGAAATACTATCGGTTCTATTACATTTCCTTCTAAGTCGAGTAACGTTTGTATGGAAACGACAGGATTTTCTCTTGGGTTACGACTGTCTCGTTTCCGATGCACTATCCCTTCTTTACTGCATCCTCCGTTTCCTCACATTGACAAATTAACACAGAAATTGCGACGCTATGAACTACTATGAGTTCTATGACATTTCCTTCTAAATCGAGTGCCGTTTCTATGGAAACAACAGGATTTTCTATTGAGATACGACTATCTCCATTCCGATGCACTATTCCTTCTGTACTCCATCCCTCGATCCCTCACATTGACGAAAAAGCACAGAAATTGCGTCGCTATAAAATACTATGGGTTCTATGACATCTCCTTTTAAACCGAGTAACGTTTCAAAGGAAACGACAGGATTTTCTTTTGGGATACGAGTATCTCCTTTCCGATGCACTATTCCCTCTGTACTCCATCCCTCGCTCCCTCACATTGACGAAAAAACACATACATTGCGTCGCAATGAAATACTATGGGTTCTATGACATCTCATTCTAAATCGGGGAACGTTTCTATAGAAACGACAAGATTTTCCTTTATGATACTACTATCTCCTTTCCGATGCAGAATTCCTTGTTTACTGCATCCCTCGCTCCCTCACATTGACGAATTAAAACAGAAATTGCGTCTCAATGATATACTATGGGTTCTATGACATCTAATTCTAAATCGAGTAACGTTTCTATGTAAACGATAGGATTTTCTTTTAGGATACGAGTATCTCCGTTCCTATGCACTATTCCTTCTTTACTGCATCCCTCACTCCCTCACATTGACGAATTAACACAGAAATTGCGTCGCTATGAAACACTATGTGTTCTATGACATATCCTTTTAAATCGAGTACCATTTCTATAGAAACGACAGGAATTTCTTTTAAGATACTACTATCTCCTTTCCGATGCACTATTCATTTTTTACTGCATCCCTCGGATTAAATCGAGTAACGTATCAATGGGAACGACAGGATTTTCTTTTGGGATACGAGTATATCCTTTCCGATGCACTATTCCTTCATTAATGCATCCCTCGCTCCTTCACATAGATGAATTAACACAGAAATTGCGTCGCTGTGAAATACTATACGTTTTTATGACATTTCCTTCTAAATCGAGTGCCGTTTCTGTGGAAACAACAGGATTTTCTCTTGGGATACGACTATCTCCTTTCCGATGCACTATTCCTGCTGTACTCCATCCCTCGCTCCCTCACATTGACGAAGAAACACAGAAATTGCGTTGCTATGAAATACTATGGGTTCTATGACATCTCCTTCCAAATCTTGTAACGTTTCTATAGAAACGACAAGATTTTCCTTTATGATACTACTATCTCCGTTCCGATGCACTATTCCTTCTTTACTGCATCCCTCGCCCCCTCACATTGACGAATTACCACAGAAATTGCGTCGCTACGAAATACTATGGGTTCTGTGACATTTCCTTCAAAGTCGAGTAACGTTTCTAAGGGAACGACAGGATTTTCTTTTGGGACACGACTATCTCCTTTCCGATGCACTATTCCATCTTTACTGCATCGTTCGCTCCCTCATATTGACAAATTAGCACTGAACTTGCGTCGCTATGATATACGCTGGGTTCTATGACTTCTCCTTCTGAATCGAGTAACGTTTCTATGGAAACGACAGGATTTTCTTCTTGGATATGACTATCTCCTTACCGATGCACTATTCCTTCTTTACTGCATCCCTCGCTCCCCCACATTGAAGAATTAACACAGAAATTGCGTCGCTATGAAAAACAATGTGTTCTATGACATTTCCTTCATAATCGAGTAACGTTTCTATAGAAACGTCAGGATTATCTCTTGGGATACTACTATTTCCTTTCCGATGCACTATTCCATCTTTACTGCATCCCACGCTCCCACACATTGACGAATTAAAACAGAAATAGCGTCGCTATGAAATACTATCGGTTCTATTACATTTCCTTCTAAGTCGTGTAACGTTTCTGTGGAAACGACAGGATATTCTTTTGGGTTACGACTGTCTCGTTTCCGATGCACTATTCCTTCTTTACTGCATCCTCCGCTCCCTCACATTGACGAATTAACACAGAAATTGCGTCGCTATGGTTTACAATGGGTTCTATGACATCTCCTTCTAAATCAAGTAACGCTTCTATGGAAACTACAGGATTTTCTTTTGTGATACGACTGTCATCTTTCCGATGCACTGTTCCTTCTTTACTGCATCCCTCGCTCCCTCACATTGACGAATTAACACAGAATTTGTGGTGCTATGAAAGACTATGTGTTCTACGGCTTTTCCTTCTAAATCGTAAAACGTTTCTATGGAGACGACAGGATTTTCTTTTGGGATACGAGTATCTTCTTTCCGATGCACTATTCCTTCTTTACTGCATCCCTCGCTCCCCCCCACATTGAAGAATTAACACAGAAATTGCGTCGCTATGAAAAACTATGTGTTCTATGACATTTCCTTCATAATCGAGTAACGTTTCTATAGAAACGTCAGGATTATCTCTTGGGATACTACTATTTCCTTTCCGATGCATTATTCCATCTTTACTGCATCCCACGCTCCCACACATTGACGAATTAACACAGAAATTGCGTCGCTATGAAATACTATGGGTTCTATGACATTTCCTTCTAAATCGAGTGCCGTTTCTATGGAAACAACAGGATTTTCCCTTGGGATACGACTATCTCCTTTCCGATGCACTATTCCTTCTGTATTCCATCCCCCGCTACCTCACATTGACGAAGAAACACAGAAATTGCGTCGCTATGAAATAATATGGGTTCTATGACATCTCCCTCTAAATCGAGTAACGGTCCAATGGAAACGAGAGGATTTTCTTTTGGGATACGAGTATCTCCTTTCCGATGCACTATTCCCTCTGTACCCCATACCTCGCTCCCTCACATTGACGAAAAAACACATACATTGCGTCGCAATGAAATACTATGGGTTCTATGACATCTCATTCTAAATCGGGTAACGTTTCTATAGAAACGACAAGATTTTCCTTTATGATACTACTATCTCCTTTCCGATGCAGAATTCCTTGTTTACTGCATCCCTCGCTCCCTCACATTGACGAATTAAAACAGAAATTGCGTCTCAATGATATACTATGGGTTCTATGACATCTAATTCTAAATCGAGTAACGTTTCTATGTAAACGATAGGATTTTCTTTTAGGATACGAGTATATCCGTTCCTATGCACTATTCCTTCTTTACTGCATCCCTCAATCCCTCACATTGACGAATTAACACAGAAATTGCGTCGCTATGAAACACTATGTGTTCTATGACATTTCCTTCTAAATCGAGTACCGTTTCTATAGAAACGACAGGAATCTCTTTTAAGATACTACTATCTCCTTTCCGATGCACTATTCATTCTTTACTGCATCCCTCGCATTAAATCGAGTAACGTTTCTATGGGAACGACAGGATTTTCTTTTGGGATACGGGTATCTCCTTTCCGATGCACTATTCCTTCATTAATGCATCCCTCGCTCCTTCACATAGACGAATTAACACAGAAATTGCGTCGCTGTGAAATACTATACGTTTTTATGACATTTCCTTCTAAATCGAGTGCCGTTTCTGTGGAAACAACAGGATTTTCTCTTGGGATACGTCTATCTCCTTTCCGATGCACTATTCCTTCTGTACTCCATCCCTCGCTCCCTCACATTGACGAAGTAACACAGAAATTGCGTCGCTATGAAATACTATGGGTTCTATGACATCTCCTTCAAAGTCGAGTAACGTTTCTAAGGGAACGACAGGATTTTCTTTTGGGATACGACTATCTCCTTTCCGATGCACTATTCCATCTTTACTGCATCGTTCGCTCCCTCATATTGACAAATTAGCACTGAACTTGCGTCGCTATGATATACGCTGGGTTCTATGACTTCTCCTTCTGAATCGAGTAACGTTTCTATGGAAACGACAGGATTTTCTTCTTGGATATGACTATCTCCTTACCGATGCACTATTCCTTCTTTACTGCATCCCTCGCTCCCCCACATTGAAGAATTAACACAGAAATTGCGTCGCTATGAAAAACAATGTGTTCTATGACATTTCCTTCATAATCGAGTAACGTTTCTATAGAACGTCAGGATTATCTCTTGGGATACTACTATTTCCTTTCCGATGCACTATTCCATCTTTACTGCATCCCACGCTCCCACACATTGACGAATTAAAACAGAAATAGCGTCGCTATGAAATACTATCGGTTCTATTACATTTCCTTCTATGTCGAGTAACGTTTCTATAGAAACGACAAGATTTACATTTATGATACTACTATCTCCTTTCCGATGCAGAATTCCGTGTTTACTGCATCGCTCGCACCATCACATTGACGAATTAACACAGAAATTGCGTCGCTATGATATACTATTGGTTCTATGACATCTCCTTCTAAATCGAGTAAAGTTTCTATCGAAACTATAGGATTTTCTTTTAGGATAAGAGTATCTCCGATCCTATGCACTATTCCTTCTTTACTACAACCCTCGCTCCCTCACATTGACGAATTAACTCAGAAATTGCGTCGCTATGAAATACTATGGGTTCTATGACATTTCCTTCTAAATCGAGTGCCGTTTCTATGGAAACAAAAGGATTTTCTCTTGGTATACGACTATCTCCTTTCCGATGCACTATTCCTTCTGTACTCCATCCTTCGTTCCCTCACATTGACGAAGAAACACAGAAATTGCGTCGCTATGAAATACAATGGGTTCTATGACATCTCCTTCTAAATCGAGTAACGTTTCAATGGAAACGACAGGATTTTCTTTTGGGATACGAATATCTCCTTTCCGATGCACTAATCTCTCTGTACTCCATCCCTCGCTCCCTCACATTGACGAAATAACACATACATTGCGTCGCTGTGAAATACTATGGGTTCTATGACATCTCATTCTAAACCGTGTGACGTTTCTATGGAAACGACAAGAGTTTCATTTATGATACTACTATCTCCTTTCCGATGCAGAATTCCTTGTTTACTGCATCCCTCGCACCCTCACATTGACGAATTACCACAGAAAATGCGTCGCTATGATATACTATTGGTTCTAGGACATCTCCTTCTAAATCGAGTAAAGTTTCTATGGAAACGATCGGTTTTTCTTTTAGGATACAAGTATCTCCGATCCTATGCACTATTCCTTCTTTACTGCATCCCTCGCTCCCCCACATTGACGAATTAACACAGAAATTGGGTTGCTATGAAAAACTATGTGTTCTATGACATTTCCTTCAAAATCGAGTAACGTTTCTATAGAAACGACAGGATTTACTTTTGGGATACTGCTATCTCCTTTCTGATGCACTATTCCTTCTTTACTGTATCCGTCGATCCCTCACATTGACGAATTAACACAGACGTTGCGTCGCTATGAAATAATATTGGTTCTATGACATCTCCTTTTAAACCGAGTAACGTTTCTATGGAAACGACAGGATAATCTTTTGGGATACGAGTATCTCATTTCCGATGCAATATTCCTTCTTTACTGCATCCCTCGCTCCCTCACATTGACGAATTAACACAGAAATTGCGTCGCTATGAAACACTACGTGTTCTATGACATCTCATTCTAAATCGAGTATCGTTTCTTTAGAAACGTCAGGATTTTCTTTTGGGATACTACTATCTCCTTTCCGATGCACTATTCCATCTTTACTGCAACCCACGCTTCCTCACATTGACGAATTAAAACAGAAATAGAGCCGCTATGAAATACTATCGGTTCTATTACATTTCCTTCTAAGTCGAGTAACGTTTGTATGGAAACGACAGGATTTTTTCTTGGGTTACGACTGTCTCGTTTCCGATGCACTATCCCTTCTTTACTGCATCCTCCGTTTCCTCACATTGACGAATTAACACAGAAATTGCGATGCTATGAAATACTATGAGTTCTATGACATTTCCTTCTAAATCGAGTGCCGTTTCTATGGAAACAACAGGATATTCTATTGAGATACGAGTATCTCCTTTCCGCTGCACTATTCCTTCTGTACTCCATCCCTCGCTCCCTCACATTGACGAAAAAACACAGAAATTGCGTCGCTATAAAATACTATGGGTTCTATGACATCTCCTTTTAAATCGAGTAACGTTTCAAAGGAAACGACAGGATTTTCTTTTGGGTTACGACTGTCTCGTTTCCGATGCACTATTCCTTCTTTACTGCATCCTCCGCTCCCTCACATTGACGAATTAACACAGAAATTGCGTCGCTATGAAATACTATGGGTTCTATGACATTTCCTTCTAAATCGAGTGCCGTTTCTATGGAAACAACAGGATTTTCCCTTGGGATACGACTATCTCCTTTCCGATGCACTATTCCCTCTGTATTCCATCCCTCGCTATCTCACACTGACGAAGAAACACAGAAATTGCGTCGCTATGAAATAATATGGGTTCTATGACATCTCCCTCTAAATCGAGTAACGGTCCAATGGAAACGAGAGGATTTTCTTATGGGATACGAGTATCTCCTTTTCGATGCACTATTCCCTCTGTACTCCATCCCTCGCTCCCTCACATTGACGAAAAAACGCATACATTGCGTCGCAATGAAATACTATGAGTTCTATGACATCTCATTCTAAATCGGGTAACGTTTCTATAGAAACGACAACATTTTCCTTTATGATACTACTATCTCCTTTCCGATGCAGAATTCCTTGTTTACTGCATCCCTCGCTCCCTCACATTGACGAATTAAAACAGAAATTGCGTCTCAATGATATACTATGGGTTCTATGACATCTAATTCTAAATCGAGTAACGTTTCTATGTAAACGATAGGATTTTCTTTTAGGATACGAGTATCTCCGTTCCTATGCACTATTCCTTCTTTACTGCATCCCTCACTCCCTCACATTGACGAATTAACACAGAAATTGCGTCGCTATGAAACAATATGTGTTCTATGACATTTCCTTCTAAATCGAGTACCGTTTCTATAGAAACGACAGGAATATCTTTTAAGATACTACTATCTCCTTTCCGTTGCACTATTCATTCTTTACTGCATCTCTCACATTAAATCGAGTAACGTTTCTATGGGAACGACAGGATTTTCTTTTGGGATACGAGTATCTCCTTTCCGATGCACTATTCCTTCATTAATGCATCCCTCGCTCCTTCACATAGACGAATTAACACAGAAATTGCGTCGCTGTGAAATACTATACGTTTTTATGACATTTCCTTCTAAATCGAGTGCCGTTTCTGTGGAAACAACAGGATTTTCTCTTGGGATACGACTATCTCCTTTCCGATGCACTATTCCTTCTGTACTCCATCCCTCGCTCCCTCACATTGACGAAGAAACGCAGAAATTGCGTCGCTATGAAATACTATGGGTTCTATGACATCTCCTTCCAAATCGAGTAACGTTTCTATAGAAACGACAAGATTTTCCTTTATGATACTGCTATCTCCGTTCCGATGCACTATTCCTTCTTTACTGCATCCCTCGCCCCCTCACATTGACGAATTACCACAGAAATTGCGTCGCTACGAAATACTATGGGATCTGTGACATTTCCTTCAAAGTCGAGTAACGTTTCTAAGGGAACGACAGGATTTTCTTTTGGGATACGACTATCTCCTTTCCGATGCACTATTCCATCTTTACTGCATCGTTCGCTCCCTCATATTGACAAATTAGCACTGAATTTCCGTCGCTATGATATACGCTGGGTTCTATGACTTCTCCTTCTGAATCGAGTAACGTTTCTATGGATACGACAGGATTTTCTTCTTGGATATGACTATCTCCTTACCGATGCACTATTCCTTCTTTACTGCATCCCTCGCTCCCCCACATTGAAGAATTAAAACAGAAATTGCGTCGCTATGAAAAACAATGTGTTCTATGACATTTCCTTCATAATCGAGTAACGTTTCTATAGAAACGACAAGATTTACATTTATGATACTACTATCTCCTTTCCGATGCAGAATTCCTTGTTTACTGCATCCCTCGAACCCTCACAATGACGAATTAACACTGAAGTTCCGTCGCTATGAAATATTATTGGTTCCATGTCATCTCCTTTTAAATCGTGTAATGTTTCTATGGAAGCGACTAATTATTCTTTTGGGATACGAGTATCTCCTTTCCGATGCACTATTCTTTCTTTACTGCATCCTTCGCCCACCCACATTGACGAATTAACACAAGAAATTGCGTCGCTATGAAAAACTATGTGTTCTATGACATATCCTTCCAAATCGAGAAACGTTTCTATAGAAACGACAGGCTTTTCTTTTGGGGTACAACTATCTCCTTTCCGATGCACTATTCCTTCATTAATGCATCCGTCGCTCCCTCACATTGACGAATTAACACAGAAATTGCGTCGCTATGAAATTCTATGGTTTCTATGACATTTCCTTCTAAATCGAGTTCCGTTTCTATGGAAACAACAGGATTTTCTCTTGAGATACGACTATCTCCTTTAAGATGCACTATTCCTTCTGTACTCCATCCCTCGCTCCCTCACATTGACGAAAATACACAGAAATTGCGTCGCTATGAAAAACTATGGGTTCAATGACATCTCCTTCTACATCGAGTAACGTTTCTATAGAAACCACAAGATATTCCTTTGTGATACTACTATCTAATTTCCGATGCACTATTCCTTCTTTACTGCATCCCTCGCTAACTCACATTGACGAATTACCACAGAAATTGCGCCGCTATGACATACTATGGGTTCTATGACATTTCCTACAAAGTCGAGTAACGTTTCTAAGAGAACGACATGATTTTCTTGTGGGATGCGACTATCTCCTTTCCGGTGCACAGGATTTTCTTTTGCGATACGACTGTCTCCTTTCCGATGCACTATTCCTTCTTTACTGCAACCCTCGCTCCATTACATTGACGAATTAACACATAATTTGTGATGCTATGAAATACTATGGGTTCTATGACTTTTGCTTCTAAATCGATTAACGTTTCTATAGAAACGAGTGGATTTTCTTTTGGGATACTACTATCTCCTTTCCGATGCACTATTCCTTGTTTACTGCATCCGTCGATCCCTCACACTGACGAAGTATCACAGAAGTTGCGCGGCTGTGAAATAAAGTTGGTTCTACGCCATCTCCTTTTATATCTAATAACGTTTCTATGGAAACATCAGGATATTCTTTTAGGATACGAGTTTCTCCTTTCCTATGCACTATTCCTACTTTACTGCATCCCTCGCTCCCTCAAATTTAAGAATTAACACAGAAATTGCGTCGCTATGAAGCACTATGTGATCTATGACATCTCCTTCTAAATCGAGTAATGTTTCTATAGAAACGTCAGGATTTTCTATTGAGATACTACTATCTCCTTTCCGATGCACTATTCCCTCTTTACTGCATCCCTCGCTCCCTCACATTGACGAATTAACACAGAAATTGCGTCGCTATGAAAAACTATGGGTTCTATGACATTTCCTTCTAAGTCGTGTAACGTTTCTATGGAATGGGCAGGATTATCTTTTGGGTTACGACTGTCTCGTTTCCGATGCACTACTCCTTCTTTACTGCATCGTTCGCTCCCTCACATTGAGAAATTAGCACTGAAATTGCGTCGCTGTGATATACACTGGGTTCTATGACTTCTCCTTCTAAATCGAGAAACGTTTCTATAGAAACGACAGGAATTTCGTTTGGGATACGACTATTTCCTTTCCGATGCACTATTCCTCCTTTACTGCATCGTTCGCTCCCTCACATTGACAAATTAGCACTGAAATTGCGTCGCTATGATATACACTGGGTTCTATGACTTCTCCTTCCAAATCGAGTATCGTTTCTATGGAAACGACGGGATTATCTTTTTTGATACAACTATCTCCATTCCGATGCAGTATCTCTTCTTTACTTCATCCCCCGCTCCCTCACATTGACGAATTAACACAGAATTTGCGTCGCTATGAAATACTGTGGGTTCTATGACATCTCCTTCTATATCGAGTGACGTTTCTATGGAAACTACAGGATTTTCTGTTGGGATACGACTGTCTCCTCTCCGAAGCACTATTCCTTCTTTACTGCATCCCTCGCTCTCTCACATTGACGAATTATTACAGAAATTGCGTCGCTATGAAATATTATGTGTTCTATGAAATTTCCGTCTAAATGGAGTAACGTTTCTGTGGAAATGACATGATTTTCTTTTGGGTTACAAGTAAATTCTTTCCGATGCACAATTCCTTCTTTACTGCATCCCTTGCACCCTCACATTGACGAAATAACACAGAAATTGCGTTACTATGAAATAATATTGGTTCCATGTGATCTCCTTCTAAATCAAGCTACGTTTCTAAGGAAACGACAGGATTTTCTTTTGGCATACGACAATCTCATTTTCTATGCACTATTCCTTCTTTACTGCATCCCTTGCTCCGTCACATTGACGAATTAACACAGAAATTGCGTTACTATGAAATTCTATGGCTTCTATGACATCTCCTTCAAAATCGGGTAACGTGTCTATGGAAACGACAGTATTTACTTTTGGGATACGACCAACTTCTTTCCGATGCACTATTCCTCCTTTACTGCATACCTGGCTCCCTCACATTGACGAATTAACACAGAAGTTGCGTCGCTTTGAAATAATATTGGTTCTATGTGATCTCCATCAAAAACAAGTTACGTTTCTATGGAAACGACATTATTTTCATTTGGCATATGACAATCTCCTTTTGTATGCACTATTCCATCTTTACTGCATCCCTCGCTCGCTCACATTGACGAATTATCACCGAAATTGCGTCGCTATGAACTACTATGTGTGCTATGACATCTGCTTCTAAATCGAGTGACGTTTTTATGGAAACGACAGGATTCTCTTTTGGGATTCGACTATCTCGTTTCCGATGCACAATTCCTTCTATACTGCATCCCTCGCTTCCTCACATTGACGAAGTAACACCGAAATTGCGTCGCTATGAAATACTATAAGTTCTATGACATCTCCTTCTAAATTTAGTAACGTTTCTGTGGATACGACAGGATTTTCTTTTGGGATACGACTGTCTCCTTTCCAATGCACTATTCCTTCTTTACTGCATCCCTCGCTCTCTCACATTGACGAATTAATACAGAAATTGCGTCGCTATGAAATATAATGTGTTCTATGAAATATCCGTCAAAATCGAGTAACGTTTCTATGGAAACGACATGATTTTCTTTTGGGTTACAAGTACTTCTTTTCCGATGCACTATTCCTTCTTTACTATATCCCTCGCTCCCTCACATTGACGAACTAACACAGAAATTGCGATGGTATGAAATACTGTGGGTTCAATGACATCTCCTTCTAAATTGAGTAACGTTCCTATGGAAAGGACAGGATATTCGTTTGGGATACGTGTAGCTGCTCTCCTATGCACTATTCCATCTTTCCTGCATCCCTCGCTCCCCCACATTGACGAATTAGCACAGAATTTGCGTCGCTAAGATATACTAAGCGTTCTATGACTTCTCCTTCGAAATCGAGGAACGTTTCTGTGGAAAGGACAGGATTTTCTTTTGGGATTCAACAGTCTCATTTCCGATTCACTATTCCTTCTTTACTGCATACCTCGCTCCCTCACATTGACGAATTAACACAGAAATTGCGTCGCTATGAAGTACTATGGGTTCTATGGCATCTCCTTCGAAATCGAGTAACGTTTCTATGGAAGCGACTGGATTTTCATTTGGGATACGATTATCTCCTTTCCGATGAACTATTTCTTCAATACTGCATCCCTCGCTCCCTCACATTGTCGAATTAATACAGAAATTGCGTTGCTATGAAATATTATGGGTTCTATCACATGTCCTTGTAAATCGAGTAACGTTTCTATCGAAGCGACGGAATTATCTCTTGTTATAGAACTATCTCCTTTCCGATGCAGTATTTCTTCTTTACTACATCCCCCGCTCCCTCACATTGACGAATTAACACAGAATTTGCGTCGCTATGAAATACTATGGGTTCTATGATATCTCCTTCTATATCGAGTGACGGATCCAAGGAAACGACAGGATTTTCTTTTGGGATACGTCTGTCTCCTTTCCGATGCACTATTCCTTCTTTACTGCATCCCTCGTTCCCTCACATTGACGAATTAACACAGAAATTGGGGGGCTATGAAATACAATGGGTTCTAAGGCTTCTCATTTTAAATCGAGTAACGTTGCTATGGAAACGACAGGATTTCTTTTGGGCTACAAGTATTTCTTTTCCGATGCACTATTGCTTCTTTACGGCATCCCTCGCTCCCTCACATTGACGAATTATCACAGAAATTGCGTCGCCATGAAATACTATGGGTTCTATGTTTTCTCCATCTAAATCGAGTAACGTTTCTATGAAAACGACAGGATTTTCTTTTGGGATAAGAGGGTCTCCTCTCCGATGCACTATTCCTTCTTTACTTCATCCCTCGCTCTCTCACATTGACGAATCATCACAGAAATTGCGTCGCTATGAAATACTATGGGTTCTATGACATCTCCTTCTAAAGCGAGTAATGTTTCTATGAAAACGACAGGATGTTCTTTTGGGATTCAACTATCACGTTTCCGATGCCCAATTCCTTCTATACTGCATCCCTCGCTCCCTCACATTGACGAAGTAACACCGAAATTGCGTCGCTATGAAATACTGTAAGTTCTATGACAACTCAGTTTAAATTTAGTAACGTTTCTATGGATGCGACAGGATTTTCTTTTGGGATACGACTATCTCCTTTCCTATGCACTATTCCTTCTTTACTGCATCCCTCGCTCCCTCACATTGACGGATTAACACAGAAATTTCGTCGGTATGTAATACTATGGGTTCTATGACATCTCCTTCTATATCGAGTGACGTTTCTATGGAAACGACAGGATTTTCTTCTGGGATACGACTGTCTCCTTTCCAATGCACAATTCCTTCTATACTTCATCCCTGGCTCTCTCACATTGACGAATTAATACAGAAATTGCGTCGCTATGAAACATAATGTGTTCTATGAAATATCCGTCAAAATCGAGTAACGTTTCTATGGAAACGACATGATTTTCTTTTGGGTTACAAGTACTTTTTTTCCGGTGCACTATTCCTTCTTTACTGTATCCCTCGCTCCCTCACATTGACGAATTAACACAGAAATTCCGTTACTATCAAACTGTATGGGTTCTATGACATCTCCTTCCAAATTCAGTAACGTTTCTATGGAAACGACAGTATTATCTTTTGGGATACGACTAACTTCTTTCCGATGCACTATTCCTCCTTTACTGCATACCTCGCTCCCTCACATTGACGAATTAACACAGAAGTTGCGTCGCTAAGAAATAATATTTGTTCTATCTGATCTCCTTCTAAAACAAGTTACGTTTCTATGGAAACGACATTATTTTCTTTTGGCATACAACAATCTCCTTTTCTATGCACTATTCCTTCTTTACTGCATCCCTTGCTCCCTCACATTGACGAATTAACACAGAAATTGCGTCGCTATGAACTACTATTTGTGCTATGACATCTGCTTTTAAATCGAGTGACGTTTCTATGGAAACGACAGGATGTTCTTTTGGGATTCAACTAACACGTTTCCTATGCACAATTCCTTCTATACTGCATCCCTCGCTCCCTCACATTGACGAAGTAACACCGAAATTGCGTCGCTATGAAGTACTGTAAGTTCTATGACAACTCAATTTAAATTTAGTAACGTTTCCATGGATGCGACAGGATTTTCTTTTGGAATACGAGTGTCCCCTCTCCGATGCACTATTCCTTCTTTACTGCATCCCTCGCTCCCTCACATTGACGAATTAAAACAGAAATTGCGTCGCTATTACATACTATGGGTTCTATGACATCTATGGTAACGACTGGATTTTCTTTTGGGATACGACTGTCTCGTTTCCGATGCACAATTCCTTCTATACTGCATCCCTCGCTCCCTCACATTGACGAAGTAACACCGAAATTGCGTCGCTATGAAATACTATAAGTTCTATGACATCTCCATACAATTGAGTAACGTTTCTATGGATACGACAGGATTTTCTTTTGGGATACGACTATCTCCCTTCCTATGCACTATTCCTTCTTTAATGCATCCCTCGCTCCCTCTCATTGACGAATTAACACAGAAATTGCGTCGCTAAGAAATACTATGTGTTCTAACTTCTCCTTCAAAATCGAGTAACGTTTCTATGGAAACGACAGGATTTTCTTTTGGGATTCGACTATCTCTGTTCCTATTCACTATTCCTTCTTTACTGCATCCCTCGCTCCATCTCATTGACGAATTAAAACAGAAATTGCGTCGCTAAAAATACTATGGGTTCTATGACATCTCCTTCTAAATCGAGTAACGTTTTCATGGAAACGACAGGATTTTCTTTTGGGATACGTGTATCTGCTTTCCTATGCACTATTCCTTCTTTACTGCATCCCTCGCTCCCTCACATTGACGAATTAACACAGAAATTGCGACACTATGAAGTACTATGGGTTCTATGGCATCTCCTTCTAAATCGAGTAATGTTTCTATGGAATCGACTGGATTTTCCTTTGGGATACGAGTATCTCCTTTCCGATGAACTAATCCTTCTTTACTGCATCCCTCGCTCCCTCACATTGACGAATTAACACAGAAATTGAGTTAGTATGTAATATTATGGGTTCTATGACATGTCCTTGTAAATCGAGTAACGTTTCTATCGAAACGACGGGATTATCTTTTTTGATACAACTATCTCCTATCGGATGCAGTATTTCTTATTAACTTCATCCCTCGCTCCCTCACATTGACGAATTAACACAGAAAGTGCATCGCTATGAAATACTATGGGTTCAATGACATCTCCTTCTATATCGAGTGACGGTTCTATGAAAACGACAGGATTTTCTTTTGGGATACGACTGTCTCCTTTCCGATGCACTGTTCCTTCTTTACTGCATTCCTCGCTCTCTTACATTGACGAATTAATACAGAAATTGCATCGCTATATAATATTATGTGTTCTACGAAATCTCCTTCGAAATCGAGTACTGTTTCTATGGAAACGACATGATTTTCCTTTGGGTTACAAGTAATTTCTTTCCGATGCACCATTCCTTCTTTTCTGCATCCCTCGCTCCCTCACATTGACGAATTACCACAGAAATTGCTTTACTATGAAATTCTATGGGTTCTGTGACATCTCCTTCCAAATCGAGTAACGTTTCTTTGGAAACGACAGGATTTTCTTTAGGGATACGTGTATCTGCATTCCTATGCATTATTCCTTCTTTACTGCATCCCTCGCTCCCCCACATTGACAAATTAGCACAGAATTTGCGTCGCTAAGAAATACTATGGGTTCTAACTTCTCCTTCTAAATCGAGTAACGTTTCTATGGAAACGACTGGATTTTCTTTTGGGATACGACTATCTCCCTTCCTATTCACTATTCCTTCTTTACTGCATCCCTCGCTCCATCTCATTGACGAATTAACACAGAAATTGCGTCGCTAAAAATACTATGGATTCAATGACATCTCCTTCTAAATCGAGTAACGTTTTTATGGAAACGACAGGATTTTCTTTTGGGATACGTGTATCTGCTTTCCTATGCACTATTCCTTCTTTACTGCATCCCTCGCTCCCTCACATTGACGAATTAACACAGAAATTGCGTTGCTATGATATACTATGGGTTCTATGACATCTCCTTCTAAATCGAGCAACGTTTCTATGGAGACGACAGGATTTTCTTTTCGGATACGACCATATCTTTTCCGATGCTCTATTCCTTCATTACTTCATCCCTCGCTCCCTCACATTGACGAATTAACCCAGAAATTGCGTCGCTATGAAATACTTTGGGTTCAATGACATCTCCTTCTATATCGAATGACGGTTCTATGGAAACGACTGGATTTTCTTTTTGGATACGACTATCTCCCTTCCTATTCACTATTCCTTCTTTACTGCATCCCTCGCCCCATCTCATTTCCGAATTAACACAGAAATTGCGTCGCTAAAAATACTATGGGTTCAATGACATCTCCTTCTAAATCGAGTACTGTTTCTATGGAAACGACATGATTTTCATTTTGAGTTACAAGTATTTTCTTTCCGATGCACTATTCCTTCTTTTCTGCATCCCTCGCTCCCTCACATTGACGAAGTAACACAGAGATTGCGTTACTATGAAATTCTATGGTTCCTATGACATCTCCTTCCAAATCGAGTAACGTTTTTATGGAAACGACAGTATTTTCTTTTGGGATACGACTAACTACTTTCCGATGCTCTATTCCTCTTTTACGGCATACCTTGCTCCCTAACATTGACGAATTAACACAGAAATTGAGTCGCTATGTAATACTATGTGTTCTATGACATCTCCTTCTAAATCGAGTAACGTTTCTATAGAAACGACAGGATTTTCTTTTGGGATGCTACTATCTCCTTTCCGATGCACTTTTCCTTCTTTACTGCATCCCTCGCTCCCTCACATTGACGAATTAACACAGAAGTTGCGTCGCTATGAAATAACATTGGTTCTACGTGATCTTCTTATAAATCAAGTTAAGTTTCTATGGAAACGACTGGATTTTCTTTTGGGATACGACTATGTCCCTTCCTATTCACTATTCCTTCTTTACTGCATCCCTCGCTCCCTCACACTGATGAATTGACGCAGAAATAGCCTCGCTATGAAATACTGTGGGTTCTATGACATTTTCCTCTAAGTCGGGTACCGTTTCTATGGAAAAGAGAGGATTTGCTTTTGGGATACGACTGTCTCATTTTCGATGCACTATTCCTTCTTTACTACATCCCTCGCTCCCTCACATTGACGAAATAACACAGAAATTGCAGGGCTATGAAATACTATGTGTTCTATGGCTTCTCCGTCTAAATCGAGTATCGGTTCTATGGAAACGAGAGGATTTTCTTTTGGGCTACAAGATTTTCTTTTTCGTTGCACTATTCCTTCTTCACTGCATACCTCGCACCCTCACATTGACGAATGAACACAAAAATTGCGTCGCTATGAAATACTATGTGTTCAATGAATTCTCCTTCTAAATCAAGTAACGTTTCTATGGAAACGACAGGATTTTGTTTTAGGACATGACTGTCTCCTCTCCGATGCACTATTCCTTCTTTACATCATCCCTCGCTCCCTCTCATTGTCGAATAAACACAGAAGTAGCGTCGCTATGGTATAGTATGGTTTCTATGACTTCTCCTTCTAAATCAAGTAAACTTTCTACGGAAACGACGGGATTTTCTTTTGGGATACAACTATCTCCTTTCCGATGCACAATTCCTTCTATACCGCATCCCTTGCTCCCTCACATTGAGGAATTAACACAGAAATTGCGTCGCTATGAAATACTATGGTTTCTATGACATCTCTTCCTAAATCGAGTAACGTTACTATGGAAACGACAGGATTTTCTTCAGGGATACGAGTATCTCCTTTCCGATGCACTGGTCCATCTTTACTGCTTCCCTCGATACCTCACATTAAAGAATTAACACAGAAATTGCTTTGACATGAAATACTATGGGTTCTGTGACATCTCCTTCTAAATCGAGTAATGTTTCTATGGAAACGAAGGTATTTTCTTTTGGGATACGACTAACTTCTTTCCGGTGCACTATTCATCCATCACTGCATACCTCGCTCCCACACATTGACGAATTAACACAGAAATTGCGTCGCTATGAAATACTATGTGTTCTATGACATCTACTTCAAAATCGAGTAACGTTTCTATAGAAACGACAGGATTTTCTTTTGGGATACTTCTATCTCCTTTCCGATGCACTATTCCTTCTTTACTGTATTCCTCGCTCCCTCACATTGACCAATTAACACAGAAGTTGCGTCGCTATGAAATAAAATTGGTTCTATGTGATCTCCTTCTAAGTCGAGTAACGTTTTTATGGAAACGAGTGGTTTTTCTTTTCGGATACGACCATCTCCATTACGATGCACTATTCCTTCTTTACTCCATCCCTCGCTCCCTTACATTGACGAATTAACACAGTAATTGCGTCGCTATGAAGTACTATGGGTTCTATGGCTTCTCCTTCTAATTCGAGTTACGTTCCTATGTAAACGACAGGAATTTCTTTTGGGATACGAGTATATCCTTTCCGATGCACTATTCCGTCTATACTGCATCCCTCGCTCCCTTACATTGACGATTTAACACAGAAAATGCGTCGCAATGAAATACTACGGATTCTATGACATTCCCTTCTACATCGAATAACGTTTCTATGGAAACGACAGGATTTTCTTTTGGGATAAGAGTATCTACTTTCCGATGCACTATTCCTTATTTACTGCATCCCTCGCTCCAACACATTTACGAATTAACACAGAAATTGCGTCGCTAGGAGATACTATGTGTTCTATGGCATCTCCTTCAAAATCGAGTAACGTTCTTGTGGAATCGACTGGATTCTCTTTTGGCTTACGACCAACTCCTTTCCGATGCACTATTCCTTCTTTACTGCATCCCCCGTTCCCTCACATTCCCGAATTAACACAGAAATGGCGTAGGTCTGAAATACTACGGGTTCTATGACATCCCCTTCTAAATCGAATAACGTTTCTATGGATACGACGGGATTTTCTCTTGGTATACGAGTATCTCCTTTCCGATGCACTATTCCTTCTTTACTGCATCCCTCGCTCCTCACTTTAACGAATTAACACAGAAATTGCGTCTCTGTGAAATACTATGGGTTCTACGATTTCTCCTTCTAAATCGTGCAACGTTTCTATGGAAACGACAGGATTTTCTTTTGGGATTCGACTATCTCTGTTCCTATTCACTATTCCTTCTTTACTGCATCCCTCGCTCCATCTCATTGACGAATTAAAACAGAAATTGCGTCGCTAAAAATACTATGGGTTCTATGACATCTCCTTCTAAATCGAGTAACGTTTTCATGGAAACGACAGGATTTTCTTTTGGGATACGTGTATCTGATTTCCGAGGCACTATTCCTTTGTTACTGCATCCCTCGCTCCCTCACATACACGAATTAACACAGAAATTGCGTCGCTATGAAATACTACGGGTTCTATGACATCCCCTTCTAAATTTAGTAACGTTTCTATGGAAACGACGGGATTTTCTTCTGGCATACGAGTATCTCCATTCCGATGCACTATTCCTTATTTACTGCATCCCTCGCTCCCTCACTTTGACGAATTAACACAGAAATTGCTGCGCTATGTGAAACTATGGGTTCTATGACAGCTCTTTCTAAATCGAGTAACGTTACTATGGAAACGACAGGATTTTATTTTGGGATCCGACTGTCTCCTTTCCGATGCGCTATTCCTTCTTTACTGCATCCCGCGCTCCCTCACATTTACGAATTAACACAGACATTGCGGGGCTATGAAATACTATGGGTTCTATGACTTCTCTTTCTAAATCGGGTAACGTTTCTATGGAAACGACATGATTTTCTTTTGGGATACGACTATCTCCTTTCCGATGCACTATTCCGTCTTTACTGTAGCCCTCGCTCCCTCACATTGACGAATTAACACAGAAATTGCGTCGCGATGAAAAACTATGGGTTCTATGACTTCTCTTTCTAAATCAAATATCGTTTCTATTAAAACACCACGATTTTCTTTTGGGATACGACTATCTCCTTTCCGTTGCACCATTCCTTCTTTACTACATCCCTCGCTCACTCTCATAGAAGAATTAACACAGAAATTGCGCGCTATGAAATACTGCGTGTTCCATGACATCTCCTTCTAAATCGAGTAACGTTTCTATGGAAACGACAGGATTTTCATTTAGGATACGACTATCTCCTTTCCGATGCACTATTCCTTCTTTACTGCATCCCTCGCTCCCTCACCATGACGAATTAACACAGAAATTGCATCGCTATGAAATACTATATGTTCTATGACATCTCCTTCGAAATCGAGTGACGTTTCTATGGAATCGACAGGATTTTTTTTTTTGGGATACGACTACCTCCTTTCCGATGCATTGTTCCTTCTTTACTACATTCCTTGCTCCCTCACATTGACAAATTACCACAGAAATTGCGCCGCTATGAAATACAATGGGATCTAGGTCATCTCCTTCTAAATCGAGTAACGCTTCTATGGAAACGACGGGATTTCCTTTTGATACAACTATCTCCTTTCCGATGCACTATTCCTCCTTTGCTGCTTCCCTCGCTCCCTCACATTGACGAATTAACACAGAATTTGCGTCGCAATGAAATTCTATGGGTTCTATGATATCTCCTCCTAAATCGAGTAACGTTTCTATGGAAACAACAGAATTTTCTTTTGGGAAAGAACTATCTCCTTTCCGATGCCCTATTCCTTCTTTACTGCATTACCCACTCACTCACATTGACGAACTAACACAAAAATTGCGTCGCCATGAAATACTATGGGTTCTATGACTTCTCCTTCTAAGTCGAGTAACGTTTCTATGGAATGGAAAGGATTTTCTTTGGGATACGACTATCTCCACTCCGATGCACTATTCCTTCTTTACTGCATACCTCGCTCCCTCACGTTGATGAATTAACACAGAAATTTCGTCGCTATGAAATACTATGTGTTCTATGACATCTTCTTCTAAATCGAGTAACGTTCCTATGTATAAAGGCACATTTGCATGCCGAGCGTAAGTTTCCTCGGAAACGCGAGATATTAATTAAATAAATAATCAGTGACAAATAAATAAAGCCTATGGCACACAACTGCAGCGCTGTGTCGCTGATAAAACAAAAGCACAATTACGTTACTCGTATGTTTCATTAAGAAAGGAGAGCTCTGGTAGAAGTGGTGCGAGAAGCACGTATTTTATTTTATTGTCTGGCACACCGCCATATTTCATGTTATAGAAAATTACTGCGAGTTGCAACCATACTAGGCACTCGATTCTGAAAAGAATTTATATTTATGAAAGTAAGTAGGATTGTGAACTGTAGGCTTATTCATTGAATATATCTGATTTAACTAACTGTGTAATTTTTTTGTTTAGTAGACAATCACCTCTGTACGACGTTTTGGCATGGCTGGCAAATTATTGTAATATTGAGATTTAGTTTATGAGTCCGCACCTACCGCAGCAGTCTTTGGAAACGATTTAATTACGAAGTCCGATTATTTCAGTTTTATTTCACGGTCAACTACGAGTAACATTGCCTTTACGAAAAAGCCATTGTCAAGCGTCTGATACCGAATAATTAAAACCTGACGACTCATAGGAGAGACAATCATACAGATAAAATAATTAATATTTTATTTTATTTTATTTTATTTTATTAATTTTATATTGGCGACTGCGTGTCGGACTTGTTATTTTGTCATTTGTTACATTGTTCTCTTTGTTTCATGTGAAAAATCAACTTTCTGGACCTGGACTTGACTATGTGAGAAATAACAAAAATCAGAAGATATTTGCCAATTATAAAATTTTTGCGGGAAGACGCAAAGAAGCTTCCAGCAAAATAAGGTAAGACGCAGCATCTTTGCATTAGCAGGCTTGACCAGACGTATAATTCAGTGTATTAGCTTTTCAGTAAAATTCTGTAGTGTTTCTTTTCCGCATAACAGTTTCAGTGATAAATTCCATTCTCAGTATTTTTCCTTAAACAATAACGTATGCAACAATACCAATACACGAGTGTACAATATGACCGACTTCTGTACGATATAATGTAACATGGCCAGCAGCCATTACCAATAATCTCAAATTCAGTTTATATTTTTAAATTAACAGACAGCCATTGTTGCTACGAGCGATTCATGCTCAACTGCATTTTATTTTAAAATCAGTGTCAAATATTTTCTTGAAACATATATCACGTGTGGCATGGTAATAACTAGAAAACAATACGCAAAAATGGAACAGCAAAGACGTACTATTCAGACGCAATCCGACTCGGACGAGAGACAAATGTTAGAAAATGACTTTACGACAGCAACCGGTAGTGACGATTCATCAAACATTGACGCAAGTGTTGACGAA
The DNA here is from genome assembly GCF_023864345.2 of Schistocerca serialis cubense. Taxonomy (NCBI): domain Eukaryota; kingdom Metazoa; phylum Arthropoda; class Insecta; order Orthoptera; family Acrididae; genus Schistocerca; species Schistocerca serialis. Next base: position 61,266,043 of record NC_064638.1, on the reverse strand, counting down.
AATTTTGACAATAGGCCTTCCACCACAAAAATTTCAAAGTCTCAATCAGAGCCCATGTTAATGCATGACGTCACGTCTAATGACGCGGCGGGGGCAGAGACCTTGCAAACGGCAAACATTGCCGACATGTTACAAATGCTAATGAAACAAAACGCAGAAAATATGGCAACCTTACAGACGCAAAATGAACAGTTAAAGACACAAAATGACGATATCAAATCTGATCTCATAGCACTCAAGACGGGTAATGACACTTTATGTAAGCGTGTGGAACTTATAGACGCCACACTGACCAAACAGATGACTGAACTCAGTGCTAAATTTTCCCAGCTTAATACGAGACAAGAAAAGACTACAACTGACGTAGCACTTTTACAGACACAAGTAAAAAACCTTAATGTCACGTGTGAAGTTCTTACTGAACAAATCCAAACATATCCTTCAGTACATGACAACCTTGAAAAACGAATTACTGACGTACAGAATAAATTTGACAATGTTGAACAACACCTGACTGACATCTTACAATCTGATGCCACAGCTCATTTTCAAAATAGTATAAAGAATTTCATGATTGTGTAGTGAACAAAGACAAACATTTTGATAGATGCTCACGTGAAAATTTACCAACAATTGTGCACGACTCCGTAGCGCAATACATTACTAATAACAAACAGCTGATCAGTGACGCAAAACAATCCGTCACTGCACCCATGAGACAATTCACCGATCGACCACAGTCTGAATGTAACGAAAATATCAGTCAAAATGCACAGTTCAGGAATCAATATACATTCGAGTATGACACACACATACCGCACACGACAAATACACAAGAACAAAACACACCACGACTACAACACATACCACGATGTGGAAACACAAACACAAGCTATTATCATGGTAAACCACAGCAACATTATCGTAATTACTCGCCAGCTGGACATAGCAGTAATTACAGTGGGACAAATCCATATCATAATGCAAAGGAAGGCGAAAGCTTAATGAAACACAGGCAATTTCAGATTTTTATCCCAGAAAAACGAACCATTCATCCGGTGATTTTTCTCAAATCTTTTAGTAACGCATTTCCACGCACTTGGAGTGACCGGAAAAAGATTTCATATATTGTCGGTTACATCCAATGCGATGCAGCTGTCTGGGCATACAGTCAAGCTGACGTATGTACCACGTACAGTGAGTTTGAGCGTGCTTTTCTGAACAAATTCTGGTCGCAATCCGTTCAGGAGCGACTCAGAAGACAAATTTTAGAACCTGAAACTTTTAACAGTAAAAATGGTAACTTACGCAGATATTTTGAAAAATACTTGAACATGGGACATTTTTTAGACGAACCAGTCGCAACGCGAGATATACTCCGTGCGTTGAAGGCCAAATTGCCTTTCAACATTAAAGAAAAACTCCTACATATCCCGGATGACGATTCAGATTATTTTTTAACAGCTTTAGATTCGGTTGACATGTTACTTGAAGATCAGCGCTTCGCGCGGCAAAACAGCAGCCACAATGTTTACACTAGTGGTATGCAAAACATGCCGGCTTGCCAACACAATTCTGGCGCGCCCACAGTTGGATACGCGGTACAACAAAAATAGCAAACTCACATGCTGTCTCAGTACGGAAATCAAAATCAACACGCGTATTCCAATACAAACAATAGTTACAACAGTAATAACATTTCATGCGGCAATCCATACAAAAGGCACCGCGGTAATAACTACAACGGTAACAACGGATACAAAGGCAATAACAAAAACACAAACAGAAATAGAAATAATAATAACTACGAGCCAAGACAGCATCAAGGTTGGACTCGTAACGATCAGTACTTTCATTCAAACTCTGCTTTACCACAGCAGCCACCAGGTCAAAATTGGAGCATACCTTACGACCGACAGGTAAGTTATAATGCGCAACAGCAACAACAACTGCAAAAGTTTGGAGATCATAATAGGTAATATCCGAATGTGAATATAATAGAAATGACACCTGATGCACAACCTCAATCTCTGTCAGTACCTAGTACAAATGATAATCCAACAAACTAGAAATAGTCACTACTTTGCCCCAGGTCGTGGCTGAAGAATCCTTGGGGGACGGCTTCAATGTTAATCAGTAATTTGACACCACACTTGAACAACAGAATAATGATATGCCGAGTAATTCTAAACAATAACTACCTGTTTTATTTATAAGATACAACCACAATAACAATATATCAGATGAACTTTTACAAGACAGTACACAATGTCGTTTAAACACAAATGAAATTCTTTTAGCATCCACTACTGGTGTAGTAGGTGGGATTCCAACTACTATTATCCTAGATACAGGTGCAGCTGTGAGCGTTTTATCTTTTAATTTTTATAAAAAGATGTGTGAATTGGAACCTGTGCCTGAGTTTCCTGCCCAGAACTGTAAAATAACTACTGCACTAGGTAATAAGTCATATAGGGTTACGAAGCAAGTTTTTGTAAACGTTAAAATAGGTAATGGAACCGTACAATGGCCATTCCTGGTTGTACAAAACTTAGTGACTAATTGCATATTAGGATAGATATTATGAGCGAGAAGGACTGCATTATAGACTTCTCCAAAGGTAAATGTATTTTAAATGATAAAAGCAGGGTAATTATTATTGATTTGGACAGGAGAACTCTAAAGCATGACAAACACTGTACAGGGTACAAGGTTCAGTTAGTACTTGACAAAGACATTCAAGACATGCAAACACACTCATCTGACGCAGAGCTAATGGACTTGAAAACATTGCTTGATCATAAGATAAGTGAAGCTACAGCTCTCAGTGTACATGAATGTATAAAACTACAGGAAGTGTTATCCAAATATTTACAAGATTTTACCAAACGATTAGGTGTTATCAACACGTATGTGTACAAGATTGAAGTTAAGCCTCACAAGTTCTTCTTCCATAAGACATATAACGTACCGTTATCTCAACGACCTGCTGTGTGGCAAGAATTAAAACAAATGTTAGACTGGAAGGTCATTGAACCATCCACCTCACCTTACTGTAGTCCTCTACTTGTTGTCAAAAAATCAAATGGAAGCATTAGGTTAGTGTTAGAAGCACGAGATATTAATGAAATAATTTTACCGGTTCACACAAAACCTGAAAATTTAGAAGAGCAATTACAAAAATTTCTAGATGCAAAATATTTTTCCACAATAGATCTCGCTAATTCGTTTTGGCAGGTGGGTATCACTCCTGATTCTCGGAAATATACTGCATTTATGTTCGGGGGGCGAACCTATCAGTTTTGTGTTCTACCCTTCGGACTGAATGTCAGCTCTGGGGTATTCATTACAGCCCTGGATACCGTGCTTGGCGATGATTTATTTGAGACAGTGACACACTATGTAGATGATATACTGATAGCTACACAATCCTGGAATGAACACGTTGACACACTTCAAAGAATTTTAGAAAAATTTGCACAAGCTGGAGTCACAGCCAATCTTAGAAAATCAAAGTTTGGTTGCAGTGAGATAAAGTATTTAGGACATATCATTAATTCACAGGGCATACGTCCGGATCCCAGTAAATTAGATGCTATCAGAAACTTTCCTAGCCCTCAAACTAAAAAGCAGTTAAAATCATTCCTTGGGCTATGTTCATTTTTCAGACGTTTTTTGCCACAACCACTTTTGAACAGTAAACATATGCTAAATCTACTCAGAAAGAATCAAGTTTGGATCTGGTCGGAACGGTGCCAGAATGACTTTAATACAATTAAACATGCTTTAGTGAATGCTAACATATTGAGCCATCCAGATTTCAATTTAGATTTTTGTATGACTTGTGACGCTTCACGTACTGGCTTGGGCTGTTGCTTATTTCAAGTTGTAAAGAATAAAGAGGAGGAACTGATAAGAATTATTGGGTTTGCGAGTCGCACTCTAACTGAATGTGAGCGTACATACTCCACTACTGAGTTAGAAACACTTTCCATAGTATGGGCATTCAAGAAATTCAATTATTATTTATTTGGAAAACATACAGTAATTTACACCAATCACCAGGCCCTGACATTTTTGTTAACTTGTAAACTTGTACATCCTAGACTATCACGATGGGCAGTTACACTTCAGAACTACTCTTTTGAAATTAAGTACATAAGAGGTAAGGACAACACCATTGCAGACACTTTGTCTAGACTTCCACAAGGTATGAATGATACCAACAGTGACTTAGAAAATATAAATGACTACAAGATTCTCTTAATGCAAGACAAGCTGTATCACCAATATTATATGGATATGTGCAGAAACATGGCTGAATTACAAAAATCTGATCCTCACTGGTATAAAATAATAACATTACTGGTAGAAAAACACAATCATCCTTTGACTAAGTATTACAAGTTACACAATGATGTGCTATTTTACCGCCGACATCCAAATGCTACTAACTGGTGTGTATGCATTCCCAAAGAGTCTGAACGTAATTTAATTTGGCACACACACTTAGTTTGGGGTCATTATGGGACAAAAAAGTGTTTAGCGAAGCTCAGTACATACTGTTATTTTAGCAATATGAGAAGAAAAATTTACAGGGAACTGAAAACATGTGTCATATGTCAAAAATCAAAACCTCAGAATTTGTCCACAAAAACTGATTTACATTCTATTTTACCTAGTAAACCCCTGGAAATTCTGTGTACTGACATCAGTGGACCGCATCCAGCAAGCTCTGGAGGCGTCAAATGTATCTTAGCTTTTTACGATATATTTTCTAAACATGTTAAACTTTATGCTTTAAAATCCGCCACTGCAAGTGCTATAATACGAAGATTCTCAAGTGATTACCTGACGCACGTGGGAAAACCTAAAGCAATTCTATCAGATAATGCAGCATACTATTCTGGGTACAAATGGAGAAATTTCTTGAAGGACAATAACATTAAAAGTATATTTATTTCGAGGTTTAGTCCACAATGTAACGCGACCGAGAGACTTTTCCGAGAATTAAATCGATTCATGAGGACCTATATTTCATCAAAACATACTAATTGGGTGTCCTACCTAAGTCTTTTCGAAGACGTACACAATAACTTAAATATTTACGATACAAATTACACACCTAACGAGATCATGTTCAATTGCAAACAGAACGATCAGTGGATAGAACCATTACCTAGGTTGTCAGACAAGGAAATCACACCTGAACAGAAAATAAAAGCAGTATTGACTACATTGACACATCACGCACAAATACGAAACAAACATCACAGAAAGATAATAAAAAGAAAACAAAAATTCGAGGTAGGAATGCTTGTACTACTTCGTACTCATCATAAATCTGTTGCACTCAAACGACGCAACGCTAAGTGGTGTCTGCTATATGAAGGACCTTATATAATTGTTAACATTCCGCACCCTGGTGCGTATCTGTTACAACATCGTAGAACTAACAACATTATTGGGCTATACGCACACCGAGATCTTAGAGCATTTCATGCTGAATAATGTCAAAGACATACCCATCAAAATATTGTTAAGCAACTCAAAAAACTCTGTTGCTACAATACAGATAATAAGTAGTATAGAAATTTTCATTTCAGCGTTCCAGAGTCGCAGTTGAAGACAGAAGAACTTTTCTTTCAACGCCGCGGCTCCACCGAGGAGACTGGATATTAAAGTAAAATTTATGATTACGTAGCAGTGAATGATATATTAATTTTTCACGGAACATTTGTTATTGTAGGTACCACTGACTTGGTATGACACCTGACGAACTGACAGACATCATCTGTGAAGCGATCTTTTACTTTGAGAAATAGATTAGACGCACATCTCTCAACACGAAAAGCATCTATCAGTAGGCAAGGCCACACAGACACTCTACACACACGCACAAAACGCGAGGAATCGAACATTTTCCCTCTCTTACTATTTTGAATATTTATTGAGTAGTGAAAACGCCTGGTCTTGCCTACTGATGTAATGAATGTTGTGTCTAACCTATCTTAATTTCAGATGACATCAAAAAAAAAAAACATCGATAATATCCCAGCAAAACCGCTAAGGAGGATGCAAATATCTGCAATTCATGTAATCAAATGTGATACAATGTAATAACCTATAGCGATGTAATGATGATGTAAACATGTTTATGTGCAACTGTATAATGTTTATGCTAAGAAAATATGTGATGTGTGTATGTATAATTACTTATATTTTTGAACTGATGTATCATGTAAAAATTTGAACAAAACGAGTGCCAAAAAGACATTGCATAGTGAACCTCTGTTCACGGACATTAACGAACATTACTAACTCTGCAACTACGCAGAAACCTATGTGAAGGAAACGGTTAATGCCATTCATTATGCATCGTACCTATGTAAACGCGATGAACGATTTCCTCGATTAATAACTACGAACATTTAGGTGAGCTATATTCAGCAAAAAACTTAAAATGTGAAGTGAATAATTCGTGCATCGTCTAGTGACATTACTACAGAACCCAACTTCAAGATGTTAACTGGATTAAATGGACACAAAGTGCCTGTCCAGAAAACAACACGACAGGTGGAAGAATTTTGGTTGGAACTTCAGGGAATGAAATGTTCTCGAAATGTGACGGACACGCTTACCTGGACTGTCCAAGGATCGACGCCAGCTATGTGCCGTCCGAGGTACTGCAACCAAGCTTCCACGGAATGTAAAAAACGAACTGCACGTGGACCAATTACTCGACGGGTCACATCTGATCTGTAATAAGCAATGCTTTTACTTACAACGAACTGTATCACAACGACTATAATGGAAATGGGAAATGGACACGCTTATGTATTAATCACGTTGTTATACAACGATGTTACTGTGATCAAAAAACTTTACCACGACGATACTAACCTGTAAAAAAAAAAAAAATTATTGTGCAGCAGATGAATATGAACTGTGATAACGACACGATGTGTATAGGTCAACGCACCTGAAACATACGGACATTTTTCTTTGAAGTATCTCAAAACAATACTATGTAACTAAGAACATTCAACAATCTAAGTTGTATTGTGTTATAACGAATATTGTAAATTTAAGACTAAGTTACCTGTCATAGAATGTAGTCTTCATATGTAATCTTGGTTGAATATTTTCTTTGTGCAACGACTGGGAAATGCGCGCACACGAACAATATGAACTGCAATACTGTGCCGCGTGATCTAACTGTACGACATAACGGCAGTCACACAGACGCTTCTGCACATGCGCGCACTCTATCTGCCAACATAAGAACTTTTACGGCGTACCCGCATCATTCAAAGTTGTATATAATGTGTATAATGTGTATAATGTAGGTCATGTAAATAGTTGTAGATAACTTTAGGTGAATTGCTCGCCTGCAGGTGTGTCCATTCGCCTCGCAATTCAGGGGGCAATATAAAGGCACATTTGCATGCCGAGCGTGAGTTTCCTCGGAAACGCGAGAAATTAATTAAATAAATAATCAGTGACAAATAAATAAAGCCTATGGCACACAACTGCAGCGCTGTGTCGCTGATAAAACAAAAGCACAATTACGTTACTCGTATGTTTGATTAAGAAAGGAGAGCTCTGGTAGAAGTGGTGCGAGAAGCACGTATTTTATTTTATTGTCTGGCACACCGCCATATTTCATGTTATAGAAAATTACTGGGAGTTGCAACCATACTAGGCACTCGATTCTGAAAAGAATTTATATTTATAAAAGTAAGTAGGATTGTGAACTGTAGGCTTATTCATTGAATATATCTGATTTAACTAACTGTGTAATTTTTTTGTTTAGTAGACAATCACCTCTGTACGACGTTTTGGCATGGCTGGCAAATTATTGTAATATTGAGATTTAGTTTATGAGTCCGCACCTACCGCAGCAGTCTTTGGAAACGATTTAATTACGAAGTCCGATTATTTCAGTTTTATTTCACGGTCAACTACGAGTAACATTGCCTTTACGAAAAAGCCATTGTCAAGCGTCTGATACCGAATAATTAAAACCTGACGACTCATAGGAGAGACAATCATACAGATAAAATAATTAATATTTTATTTTATTTTATTTTATTTTATTAATTTTATATATGGATATGACAGGATTTCCTTTCCGATGCACTATTCCTTCTTTACTGCATCCCTCGCTCCCACACATTGACGAATTAACACAGAAATTGATTCGCTATGAAATACTATGGGTTCTATGACATCTCCTTCTAAATCGAGTAATGTTTCCGTGGAAACGACAGGATTTTCTTTTGGGATAAGACTATCTGCTATCCGATGCACTATTCCGTCTTTACTGCATCACTCGTTCCCTCAGATTGACGAATTAACACAGAAATTGAAGTGCCATTAAATACTATGGGTTCCATGACATCTCCTTTTAAATCGAGTAGTGTTTCTATGGAAACGACAGGATTTTCTTTTGGGATACGACTATCTCCTTTCCGATGCACTATTCCTTCTTTACTGCATCCCCCACTCCCTCACAATGACGAATTAACACAAAAATCGCGTCGCCATGAAATACTATGTGTTCAATGATTTCTCCTTCTAAATGAAGTTACGTTTATATTGAAACGACGGCATTTTCTTTTGGGATTCGACTATCTCCATTCCGAAGCAAATTTCCTTCTTTACTGCATCCCTCGCTCCCTCACTAAGACGAATAGACACAGAGATTGCGTAGCTATGAAATACTATGTGTTCTATGACTTCTCTTTCTAAATCGAGTAACGTTTCAATGGTAACGACAGGATTTTCATTTGGGATACGAGTATCTCCTTTCCGATGCACTATTCCTTCTTTACTGCATCCCTCGCTCCCTCACATTGAAGAATGAACACAGAAATTGCGCGCTATTAAATTCTACGTGTTCTATGACATCTCGTTCTAAATCGAGTAACGTTTCTATGGACAGGACAGGAATTTTTTTTGGGTTACGACTGTCTCCTTTCCGATGCACCATTCCTACTTTACATCATACCTCGCTCCCTCACATTGACGAACTAACACAGAAATTGCGTCGCTATGAAATACTGTGTGTTCTATGTCATCTCTTTCTAAATCGAGTAACGTATCTGTGGAAACGACAGTATTTTCTCTTGGGATACGACTATCTCCTCTTAGATGCACTAATCCTCCTTTACTGCGTCCCTCGCTCCCTCACATTGAAGAATGAACACAGAAATTGCGCCGCTATGAAATACAGTGGGTTCTATGACATCTCCTTCTAAATCGAGTAACGTTTCCATGGAAACGACGGGATTTCCTTTTGATACAACTATCTCCTTTCCGATGCACAATTCCTTTTTTACTGCTACCCTCGCTCCCTCACATTGACGAATTATCACAGAAATTGCGTCGCTATGAAATTCTATGGGTTCTATGATATCTCCTTCTAAATCGTGTAACGTTTCAATGGAAACGACAGAATTTTCTATTGGGAAAGGACTATCTCCTTTCCGATGCCCTATTCCTTCTTTTCTGCATTACCCACTCCCTCACATTGACGAACTAACACAAAAATTGCGTCGCCATGAAATACTATGGGTCCTATGACTTCTCCGTCTAAGTCGAGTAACGTTTCAATGGAAAGGAAAGGATTTTCTTTTGGGATACGTCAATCTCCATTCCGATGCACTAATCCTTCTTTACTGCATACCTCGCTCCCTCACGTTGATGAATTAACACACAAATTGCGTCGCTATGAAATACTATGTGTTCTATGACTTCTCCTTCTAAATCGAGAAGCGTTTCTATGGATACGAGAGCATTTTCTTTTGGGATACGACTATCTCCTTTCCGATGCACTATTCCTTCTTTACTGCATCACTCGCTCTCTCAGATTGACGTATTAACACAGAAATTGCAGTGCCATGAAATACTATTGGTTCCATGACATCTCCTTCTAAATCGAGTAGTATTTCTATGGGAACGACAGGATTTTCTTTTGGGATACGACTATCTCCTTTCCGATGCACTATTCCTTCTTAACTGCATCCCCCGCTCCCTCACAATGACGAATTAACACAAAAATGGCGTCGCCATGAAATACTATTTGTTCTATGATTTATCCTTCTAAATCAAGTAACATTTCTATTGAAACGACGGGATTTTCTTTTGGGATACGAGTATCTCCTTTCCGATGCACTGTTAATTCTCTGCTGCGACCCTCGCTCCCTTACATTAACGAATTAACACAGAAAATACGCGCTATGAAATTCTACGTGTTCTATGACATCTCTTTCTAAATCGAGTATCGTTTCTATGAACAGGAGAGGAATTTTCTGTGGGTTACGACTGTCTCCTTTCCGATGCACTATTCCTTCTTAACATCATACCTCGCTCCCTCACATTGACGAATTAACACAGAAATGGCGTCGCTATGAAATACTATGTGTTCTATGTCATCTCCTTGTAAATCGAGTAACGTTTCTGTTGAAACGACAGGATGTTCTTTTGGGATACGACTATCTCCTTTCCGATGCACTAATCCTTCTTTACTGCATCCCTCGCTCCCTCACATTGAAGAATGAACACAGAAATTGCGTCGCTGTGGAATACTATGGGTTCTATGGCTTCTCCTTCTAAATCGAGTAACGTTCCTGTGGAAACGACAGGATTCTTTTTTGGGATACGAGTATCTCCTTTCCGATGCACTATTCCATCTTTACTGCATCCCTCGCTCCCTTACATTGACGATTTAACACAGAAAATGCGTCGCTATGAAATACTACGGGTTCTATGACATCCCCTTCTAAATCGAGTAACGTTTCTATGGAAACGACAGGATTTTCTTTTGGGATACGAGTATCTCCTTTCCGATGCACTATCCTTTTTTCCTGCAACCCTTGCTCCCTCACTTTGACGAATTAACACAGAAATAGCGTCGCCATGAAAACTATGGGTTCTACGATTTCTCCTTCTGAATCAAGTAACGTTTCTATTGAAACGCCAGGATTTTCATCTGGGATACGACTATCTCCTTTCTGTTGCACCATTCCTTCTTTACTGCATCCCTCTCTCGCTCACATTGACGAATTAACACAGAAATGGCGTCGCTATGAAATACTATGTGTTCTATGTCATCTCCTTGTAAATCGAGTAACGTTTCTGTTGAAACGACAGGATGTTCTTTTGGGATACGACTATCTCCTTTCCGATGCACTATTCCTTCGTTACTATAGCCCTCGCTCCCTCACATTGACGAATTAACACAGCAATTGCGTCGCTATGAAATACTGCGTGTTCCATGACTTCTCCTTCTAAATCGAGTAACGTTTCTATGGAAACGACTGCATTTTCTTTTGGGATTCGACTATCTCCTTTCCGATGCACTATTCCTTCGTTACTGTACCCCTCGCTCCCTCACATTGACGAATTAACACAGAATTTGCGTCGCTATGTAATACTATGGGTTCTATGATATCTCCTTCTATATCGAGTGACGGATCCAAGGAAACGACAGGATTTCCTTTTGGGATACGACTGTTTCCTTTCCGATGCACTATTTCTTCTTTACTGCATCCCTCGCTCCCTCAGATTGACGAATTAACACAGAAACTGCGTCGCTATGAAATACCATGTGTTCTATGACTTCTCCTCCTAAATCGAGTAACGTTTCTATGGAAACGACCGGAGTTTCATTTGGAATACCAATGTCTCCTTTCCGATACATTACTCCTTCTTTACTGCATCCCTCGATCCCTCACTTTGACGAATTAACACAGAAATTGCGTCGCTATGAAATACTTTGGGATCTTTGACTTCTTCTTCTAAATCGAATAACGTGTCTATGGAAACGACAGGATTTTCTTTTGGGGTACGTCTGTCCCGTTTCCGATTCACTATTCCTTCTATACTGCATCCCTCCCTTCCTCACATTGACGAATTAACACAGAGACTGCGTCGCAATGAAATTCAACGTGTTCTATGACATCTCCTTCTAAATAGAGTAACGTTTCTATGGAAACGACAGGAATTTTTTTTGGGATATGAGTATCTCCTTTCCTATGCACTATTCCCTCTTTACTGCATCCCTCGATCCCTCACATTGACGAATTAAAACAGAAATTGCGTCGCTATGAAATACTATGGGTTCTATGACTTCTCCTTCTAAATCGAGTAACGTTTCTATGGAGACGACAGGATTTTCTTTTACTATACGAGTATCTCCTTTCCGATGCACTATTCCTTCTATACTGCATCCCTCGCTTCCTCACATTGACGAATTAACACAGAAATCGCTTTGCTTTGGAATACTATTGGTTCTATGACTTCTCCTTCTAAATCGAGAAACGTTTCTATGGAAAGGACAGGATTTTATTTTGGGTTACGACTATCTCCTTTCCGATGCACTATTCCTTCTATAGTGCATCCCTCGCTCCCGCACATTGACGAATTAACACAGAAATTGCGTCGCTATGATATACTATGGGTTCTATGACATCTCATTCTAAATCGAGTAACGTTACTATGGAAACGACAGGATTCTCTTTTGGAATACGACCATCTCCTTTCCGATGGACTATTCCTTCTTTACTGCATCCCTCGCTCCCTTACTTTGTCGAATTAACACAGAGATTGCGTAGCTATGAAATACTATGTGCTCTATGACTTCTCTTTCTAAATCGAGTAACGTTTCTCTGGAAATTACAGGATTTTCTTATGGGATACGACTATCTCCTTTCCGATGCACTAATCCCTCTTTACTGCATCCCTCGCTCACTCACATTGAAGAATGAACACAGAAATTGCGTCGCTATGGAATACTATGGGTTCTATGGCTTCTCCTTCTAAATCGAGTAACGTTCCTATGTAAATGACAGGATTTTTTTTTGGGATACTAGTATCTCCTTTCCGATGCACTATTTCGTCTTTACTGCATCCCTCGCTCCCTTACATTGACGATTTAACACAGAAAATGCGTCGCTATGAGATACTACGGGTTCTATGACATCCCCTTCTAAATCGAGTAACGTTTCTATGGAAACGACAGGATTTTCATTTCTGATACGACTATCTCAATTCTGTTGCACCATTTCTTCTTTACTGCATCCCTCTCTCACTCACATAGAAGAATTAACACAGAAATTGCGCGCTATGAAATACTGCGTGTTCCATGACTTCTCCTACTAAATCGAGTAACGTTTCTGTGGAAAGGACAGGGTTTTATTTTGGGTTACGACTATCTCCTTTCCGATGCACTATTCCTTTCTTTACTGCATCCCTCGCTCTCTCACATTTACGAATTAATACAGAAATTGCGTCGCTATGAAAAACTATGGGTTCTATGACATCTCCTTCTAAATCGAGAAACGTTTCTATGGAAAGGACAGGATTTTATTTTGGGTTACGACTATCTCCTTTCCGATGCACTATTCCTTCTTTAGTGCATCCCTCGCTCCCTCACATTGACGAATTAACACAGAAATTGCGTCGCTTTGAAATACTATGGGTTCTATGACATCTCCTTCGAAATCGAGTAACGTTTCTATGGAATCGACAGGATTTCCTTTTGGGATACGACTATCTCCTTTCCGATGCATTATTCCTTCTATACTACATCCCTCGCTCCCTCACGTTGACAAATTACAACTGAAATTGCGCCGCTATCAAATACTATGTGTTCTATGACTTCTCCTTCTAAATCGATTAATGTTTCTATGGAAACAACAGGATTTTCTTTTGGATACAACTATCTCGTTTCCGATGCACTATTCCTTCTTTACTGCATCCCTCGCTCCCTCACATTGACGAATTAACACAGAAATTGCGTCGCTATGAAATACTATGTGTTCTATGACTTCTCCTTCTAAATCGAGTAACGTTTCTATGGAAACGACAGGATTTTCTTTTGGGATACGACTATCTCCATTCCGATGCACTATTCCTTCGTTACTGTACCCCTCGCTCCCTCACATTGACGAATTAACACAGATAATGCGTGGCTATGAAATACTATGGGTTCTTTGAGTAGTGTTGGCAGTCAGCCAACACTACGCACAATAATTTAGAGAGGAATCCGAAATGCACGCGTTAAACTCACGCGTGCTGGCGAGAGGTATGAAACAGGATACGGAATGAATGCTATAAACAAATGTACGTAGCAGCTGGAATACTTAACTTTAATCCATCATTTGTTGACATCGTTCTTGACGGTACGGTATAAATAATAGTTACAGTTAATGGCGCCTGGCTAGGTCGTAGCCACTGACTTAGCTGAAGGCTATTCTAACTATCTTCTCTGCATATAAGCGAGGCTCCGTCTGTTTTGCATCGTTATCTAAGTCGTCCGTACAACTGGGTCGAGTGCTAGTAAGGATGTCGAGACCTGAGGTGTGGTGGCGCTCGGTCTGCGATCACTGACTGTTGGGACACGCGGGTCCGAAATGTACTAAAAACCGCGGCCGATTTAAAGCTACCACCTTGCAAGTGTGGTGTCTGGCGGTGACACCACTCTATGACATCTCCTTCTAAATCGAGTAACGTTTCTATGGAAACGACAGGATTTCCTTTTGGGATACGACTGTTTCCTTTCCGATGCACTATTTCTTCTTTACTGCATCCCTCGCTCCCTCAGATTGACGAATTAACACAGAAACTGCGTCGCTATGAAATACCATGTGTTCTATGACTTCTCCTCCTAATTCGAGTTACGTTCCTATGTAAACGACAGGATTTTCTTTTTTGATACGAGTATCTCCTTTCCGATGCACTATTCCGTCTTTACTGCATCCCTCGCTCCCTTACATTGACGATTTAACACAGAAAATGCGTCGCTATGAAATACTACGGATTCTATGACATCCCCTTCTAAATCGTGCAACGTTTCTATGGAAACGACAGGATTTTGTTTTGGGATACGTCTATCTAATTTCTGATGCACTATTCCTTCTTTACTGCATCCCTGGCGCCCTCACATTCACGTATTAACACAGAAATTGCGTCGCTATGAAATACTACGGGTTCTATGACTTCTCCTTCTAAATCGGGTAACGTTTCTATGGAAACGACAGGATTTTCTTTTGGGATACGACTATCTCCTTTCCGATGCACTATTCCTACTGTACTGTAGCCCTCGCTCCCTCACATTGACGAATTAACACAGAAATTGCGTCGCGATGAAAAACTATGGTTTCTATGACCTCTCCTTCTAAATCAAATATAGTTTCTATTAAAACACCAGGATTTTCTTTTGGGATACGACTATCTCCTTTCCGTTGCACCAATCCTTCTTTACTGCATCCCTCGCTCATTCTCATAGAAGAATTAACACGGAAATTGCGCGCTATGAAACACTGCGTGTTCCATGACATCTCCTTCTAAATCGAGTAACGTATCTATGGAAACGACAGGATTTTCTTTTAGGATACGACTATCTCCTTCCCGATGCACTATTCCTTCTTTACTGCATCCCTCGCTCCCTCACATTGACGAATTAACACAGAAATTGCGTCGCTATGAAATACTATATGTTCTATGACATCTCCTTCAAAATCGAGTAACGTTTCTATGGAATCGACAGGATTTTTTTTTTTGGGATACGACTACCTCCATTCCGATGCATTGTTCCTTCTTTACTACATTCCTTGCTCCCTCACGTTGACAAATTACCACAGAAATTGCGCCGCTATGAAATACAATGGGATCAATGACATCTCCTTCTAAATCGAGTAACGTTTCTATGGAAACGACGGGATTTCCTTTTGATACAACTATCTCCTTTCCGATGTACTATTCCTTCTTTGCTGCTTCCCTCGTTCCCTCACTTTGACGAATTAACACAGTATTTGCGTCGCAATGATAATCTATAGGTTCTATGATATCTCCTCCTAAATCGTGTAAGGTTTCTATGGAAACAACAGAATTTTCTTTTGGGTGAGGACTATCTCCTTTCCGATGCCCTATTCCTTCTTTACTGCATTACCCACTCACTCACATTGACGAACTAACACAAAAATTGCGTCGCCATGAAATACTATGGATTCTATGACTTCTCCTTCTAAGTCGAGTAACGTTTCTATGGAATGGAAAGGATTTTCTTTTGGGATACGACTATCTCCTTTCCGATGCACTATTCCTTCTTTACTGCATATCTCGCTCCCACACATTGACGAATTAACACAGAAATTGATTCGCTATGAAATACTATGGGTTCTATGACATCTCCTTCTAAATCGAGTAACGTTTCTATGGAAACGACAGGATTTTCTTTTGGGATAGGACTATCTCCTATCCGATGCACTATTCCGTCTTTACTGCTTCACTCGCTCCCTCAGATTGACGAATTAACACAGAAATTGCAGTGCCATTAAATACTATGGGTTCCATGACATCTCCTTCTAAATCGAGTAGTGTTTCTATGGAAACGTCATTATTTTCTTTTGGGATACGACTATCTCCTTTCCGATGCACTATTCCTTCTTTACTGCATCCCCCGCTCCCTCACAATGACGAATTAACACAAAAATGGCGTCGCCATGAAATACTATGTGTTCTATGATTTCTCCTTCTAAATCAAGTTACGTTTCTGTTGAAACGACGGCATTTTCTTTTGGGATACGACTATCTCCTTTCCGATGCAATTTTCCTTCTTTACTGCATCCCTCGCTCCCTCACTTTGACGAATTAACACAGAGATTGCGTAGCTATGAAATACTATGTGTTCTATGACTTCTCTTTCTAAATTGATTAACGTTTATATGGAAACGACAGGATGTTCATTTGGGATACGAGTATCTCCTTTCCGATGCACTATTCCTTCTTTACTGCATCCCTCGCTCCCTCACATTGAAGAATGAACACAGAAATTGCGCGCTATTAAATTCTACGTGTTTTATGACATCTCCTTCTAAATCGAGTAACGTTTCTATGGACAGGACAGGAATTTTTTTTGGGTTACGACTGTCTTCTTTCCGATGCACCATTCTTTCTTTACATCATACTTCGCTCCCTCACATTGACGAATTAACACAGAAATTGCGACGCTATGAAATACTGTGTGTTCTATGTCATCTCTTTCTAAATCGAGTAACGTATCTGTGGAAACGACAGGGTCTTTTCTTGGGATACGACTATCTCCTCTTAGATGCACTAATCCTCCTTTACTGCATCCCTCGCTTCCTCACATTGAAGAATGAACACAGAAATTGCGCCGCTATGAAATACAGTGGGTTCTATTGCACCTCCTTCTAAATCGAGTAACGTTTCCATGGAAACGACGGGATTTCCTTTTGATACAACTATCTCCTTTCCGATGCACAATTCCTTTTTTACTGCTTCCCTCGCTCCCTCACATTGAGGAATTAACACAGAAATTGCGTCGCTATGAAATTCTATGAGTTCTATGATATCTCCTTCTAAATCGTGTAACGTTTCAATGGAAACGACAGAATTTTCTTTTGGGAAAGGACTATCTCCTTTGCGATGCCCTATTCCTTCTTTTCTGCATTACCCACTCCCTCACATTGACGAACTAACACAGAAATTGCGTCGCTAGGAGATACTATGTGTTCCATGGCATCTCCTTCTAAATCGAGTAACGTTCTTATGGAAACGACTGGATTCTCTTTTGGGTTACGACTAACTCCTTTCCGATGCACTATTCCTTCTTTACTGCATTCCTCGCTCCCTCACATTCGCGATTTAACACAGAAACTGCGTCGCTCTGAAATACTACGGGTTCTATGACATCCCCTTCTAAATCGAGCAACGTTTCTATGGAAACGACGGGATTTTCTCTTGGGATACGAGTATCTCCTTTCCGATGCACTATTCCTTCTTTTCTGCATCCCTCGCTCCCTCACTTTGACGAATTAACACAGAAATTGCGTCACTGTGAAATACTATGGGTTCTACGATTTCTCCTTCAAATCGTGCAACGATTCTATGGAAACGAGAGGATTATCTTTTGGGATATGACTATCTAATTTCCGATGCACTATTCCTTCTTTACTGCTTCCCTCGCTCCCTCACATTCACGAATTAACACAGAAATTGCGTCGCTATGAAATACTACGGGTTCTATGACATCCCCTTCTAAATTTAGTAACGACTCTATGGAAACGACGGGATTTTGTTTTGGCATACGAGTATCTCCTTTCCGATGCACTATTCCTTATTTACTGCATCCCTCGCTCCCTCACTTGGACGAATTAACACAAAAATTGCTGCGCTATGTGAAACTATGGGTTCTATGACAGCTCTTTCTAAATCGAGTAACGTTACTATGGAAACGACAGGATTTTAATTTGGGATACGACTGTCTCCTTTCCGATGTGCTATTCCTTCTTTACTGCATCCCTCGCTCCCTCACATTTACGATTTAACACAGACATTGCGGGGCTATGAAATACTATGGGTTCTATGCCTTCTCCTTCTAAATCGGGTAACGTTTCTATGGAAACGACAGGATTTTCTTTTGGGATACGAGTATCTCCTTTCCGATGCACTATTCCTTCTGTACTGTAGTCCTCGCTTCCTCACTTTGACGAATTAACACAGAAATTGCGTCGCGATGAAAATCTATGGGTTCTATGACTTCTCCTTCTAAATCAAATATCGTTTCTATTAAAACACCAATATTTTCTTTTGGGATACGAGTATCTCCTTTCCGTTGCACCATTCCTTCTTTACTGCATCCCTCGCTCATTCACATAGAAGAATTAACACAGAAATTGCGCGCTATGAAATACTGCGTGTTCCATGACATCTCCTTCTAAATCGAGTAACGTTTCTATGGACACGACAGGATTTTCTTTTAGGATACGACTATCTCCTTCCCGATGCACTATTCCTTCTTTACTGCATCCCTCGCTCCCTCACATTGACGAATTAACACAGAAATTGCGTCGCTATGAAATACTATATGTTCTATGACATCTCCTTCGAAATCGAGTAACGTTTCTATGGAATCGACAGGATTTTTTTTTTTTTGGGATACGACTACCTCCTTTCCGATGCATTGTTCCTTCTTTACTACATTCCTTGCTCCCTCACGTTGACAAATTACCACAGACATTGCGCTGCTATGAAATACAATAGGATCTATGACATCTCCTTCTAAATCGAGTAACGTTTCTATGGAAACGACGGGATTCCCTTTTGGTACAACTATCTCCTTTCTGATGCACTATTCCTTCTTTGCTGCTTCCCTCGCTCCCTCACATTGACGAATTAACACAGAATTTGCGTCGCAATGTAATTCTATGGGTTCTATGATATCTCCTCCTAAATCGTGTAACGTTTCTATGGAAACGACAGAATTTTGTTTTGGGAAAGGACTTTCCCCTTTCCGATGCCCTATTCCTTCTTTACTGCATTATCCACTCACTCACATTGACGAACTAACACAAAAATTGCGTCGCCATCAAATACTATGGATTCCATGACTTCTCCTTCTAAGTCGAGTAGCGTTTCTATGGAATGGAAAGGTTTTTTTTTTGGGATACGACTATGTCCTTTCCGATGCACTATTCCTTCTTTACTGCATCCCTCGCTCCCACACATTGACCAATTAACACAGAAATTGATTCGCTATGAAATACTATGGGTTCTATGACACCTCCTTCTAAATCGAGTAACGTTTCTATGGAAACGACAGGATTTTCTTTTGGGATAAGACTATCTCCTATCCGATGCACTATTCTATCTTTACTGCATCACTCGCTCCCTCACATTGAAGAATGAACACAGAAATTGCGTCGCTATGAAATACTGTGTGTTCTACGTCATCTCTTTCTAAATCGAGTAACGTATCTGTGGAAACGATAGGATTTTCTCTTGGGATACGACTATCTCCTCTTAGATGCACTAATCTTCCTTTACTGCATGCCTCGCTCCCTCACATTGAAGAATGAACACAGAAATTGCGCCGCAAAGAAATACAGTGGGTTCTATGACATCTCCTTCTAAATCGAGTAATGTTTCTATGGAAACGACAGGATTTTCTTTTGGGATACGACTATCTCCTTTCCGATGCATTATTCCTACTATACTACATCCCTCGCTCCCTCACGTTGACAAATTACAACAGAAATTGCGCCGCTATCAAATACTATGTGTTCTATGACTTCTCCTTCTAAATCGATTAATGTTTCTATGGAAACAACAGGATTCTCTTTTGGATACAACTATATCCTTTCCGATGCACTATTCCTTCTTTACTGCATCCCTCGCTCCCTCACATTGACGAATTAACACAGAAATTGCGTCGCTATGAAATACTATGTGTTCTATGACTTCTCCTTCTACATCGAGCAACGTTTCTATGGAAACGACAGGATTTTCTTTTTGGATACGACTATCTCCTTTCTGATGCACTATTCCAACGTTACTGTAGCTCTCGCTCCCTCACATTGACGAATTAACACAGAAATTGCGTCGCTATGAAATTCTATGTGTTCTATGACTTCTCCTTCTAAATCGAGTAACGTTTCTATGGAAACGACAGGATTTTCTTTTGGGATACGAGAATCTCCTTTCCGATGCACTATTCCTTTTTTACTGCAACCCTCCCTCCCTCACTTTGACGAATTAACACAGAAATTGCGTCGCCATGAAAACTATGGGTTCTATGACTTCTCATTCTGAATCAAGTTACGTTTCTATTGAAACACCAGGATTTTTATTTGGGATACGACTATCTCCTTTCTGTTGCACCATTCCTTCTTTACTTCACCCCTCTCTCACTCACATAGAAGAATTATCACAGAAATTGCGCGCTATGAAATACTGCGTGTTCCATGACTTCTCCTTCTAAATCGAGTAACGTTTCTATGGAAAGGACAGGATTTTATTTTGGGTTACGACTATCTCCTTTCCGATGCACTATTCCTTCTTTACTGCATCCCTCGCTCCCTCACTTTGACGTATTAACACAGAAATTGCGTCACTATGAAATACTATTGGTTCTGTGACATATCCTTCTACATCGAGTAACGTTTCTATGGAAACGAGAGGATTTTCTTTTGTGATACGAACATCTCCTTTCCGATGCACTATTCCTTCTTTACTGCATCCCTCGCTACTTCACATTGACGAATTAACACAGAAAATGCGTCGCTATGAAATACTATGGGTTCTGCGACTGCTCCTTTTGAATCGGGTAACGTTTCTATGGGAACGACAGGATTTTCTTTTGGGAAACGACTTTCTCTATTCCGATGCACTATTCCTTCTTTACTGCATCCCTCGCTCCCTCACATTGACGATTGAGCACAAAATTTGCGTTGCTGTGAAGTACTATGTGTTCTATGACATCTCCTTCTAATTCGAGTAACGTTTCTAAGGAAACGAGAGGATTTTCTTTTTGGATACGAGTATCTCCTTTCCGATGCTCACTTCCTTTTTTACTGCATCCCTCGCTAATTCACATCGACGACTTAACACAGAAATTGCGACGCTATTGGCTATTATGGGTTCTATGACTTCTCCTTCTAAATCGAATACACATTTCTATGGAAATGACAGGATATTCTTTTGGGATACGAGTATTTCATCTCCGATGCACTATTCCTTCTATACTGCATCCCGCTCTCCTTCACATTGACGAATTAACACAGAAATATTGTCGCCATGAAATACTATGGGTTCTATGACTTCTTCTAAATTAAGTAATGTTTCTATGGAAACGACAGGATTTTCTTTTGGGATATGGGTATCTCCTTTCCGATGCACTATTCCTTCTTTACTGCACTCCTCGCTCCCTCACATTGACGAATTAACACAGAAATTGCGCCGCCATGAAATACAATGGGTTCTATTACTTATCCTTCTAAATCGAGTAACGTTTCTGTGAAAACGAAAGGATTTTCTTTTGGGATACTAGTATCTTCTTTCCTATGCACTATTCCTTCTTTACAGCATCCTTCGCTCCCTCACACTGACGAATTAACACAGAAATTGCGTCGCTATGAAATACTATGGGTTCAATGACATCTCATTCTAAATCGTGTAACGTAAACATGGAAACGACAGGATTCTCTTTTGGAATACGACTATCTCCTTTCCGATGCAAAATTCTTTCTTTACTGCATCCCTCGCTCCCTCACATTGAAGAATGAACTCAGAAATTGCGCGCTATGAAATTCTACGTGTTCTATGACATCTCTTTCTAAATCGAGTATCGTTTCTATGGACAGGACAGGATTTTTCTGTGGGTTACGACTGTCTCCTTTCCGATGCACTATTCCTTCTTTACATCATACCTCGCTCATTCACATTGACGAATTAACACAGAAATGGTGTCGCTATGAAATACTATGTGTTCTATGTCATCTCTTTGTAAATCGAGTAACGTTTCTGTGGACACGACAGGATTTTCTTTTGGGATACGAGTATTTCCTTTCCGATGCACTAATCCTTCTTTACTGCACACCTCGCTCCCTCACATTGAACTATGATTACAGAAATTGCGTCGCTATGGAATACTATGGGTTCTACGGCTTCTCCTTCTAAATTGAGTAACGTTCCTATGTAAACGACAGGATTTTTTTTTGGGATACGAGTATCTCCTCTCCGAAGCACTTTTCCGCCTTTACTGCATCCCTCGCTCCCTTACATTGACGATTTAACACAGAAAATGCGTCGCTATGAAATACTACGGGTTGTATGACATCCCCTTCTAAATCGAGTAACGTTTCTATGGAAACGACAGGATTTTCTTTTGGGATACGAGTATCTCCTCTCCGATGCACTATTCCTTTTTTACTGTAACCCTCGTTCCCTCACTTTGACGAATTAACACAGAAATTGCGTCGCCATGAAAACTATGGGTTCTATGACTTCTCCTTCTGAATCAGGTATCGTTTCCATTGAAACACCAGGATTTCCAATTGGGATATTACTATCTCCATTCTGTTGCACCATTCCTTCTTTACTGCATCCCTCTCTCACTCACATAGAAGAATTAACACAGAAATCGCGCGCTATGAAATACTGCGTGTTCCATGACTTCTCCTTCTAAATCGAGTAACGTTTCTATGGAGAGGACAGGGTTTTATTTTGGATTACGACTATCTCCTTTCCGATGCACTATTCCTTCGTTACTGTAGCCCTCGCTCCCTCACATTGACGAATTAACACAGAAATTGCGTCGCTAAGAAATACTATGGGTTCTATGAGTAGTGTTGGCAGTCAGCCAACACTACGCACAATAATTGAGAGAGGAATCCGAAATGCACGCGTTAAACTCACGCGTGCTGGCGAGAGGTATAAAACAGGATACGGAATGAATGCTATAAACAAAAGTACGTAGCTGCTGGAATACTTAACTTTAATCCATCATTTGTTGACATCGTTCTTGACGGTACGGTATAAATAATAGTTACAGTTAATGGCGCCTGGCTAGGTCGTAGCCAGTGACTTAGCTGAAGGCTATTCTAACCGTCTTGTCTGCATATAAGCGACGCTCCGTCTGTTTCGCATCGTTATCTAAGTCGTCCGTACAACTGGGTCGAGTGCTAGTAAGGATGTCGAGCCCTGAGGTGTGGTGGCGCTCGGTCTGCGATCACTGACTGTTGCGACACGCGGGTCCGACATGTACTAATAGACCGCGGCCGATTTAAAGCTACCACCTCGCAAGTGTGGTGTCTGGCGGTGACACCACCCTTTGACATCTCCTTCTAAATCGAGTAACGATTCTATGGAAAAGACAGGATTTCCTTTTGGGATACGACTGTCTCCTTTCCGATGCACTATTCCTTCTTTTCCGCATCCCTCGCTCCCTCACAATGACGAATTAACAGAGATATTGCGTCGCTGTCAAGAACTATGTGTTGTATGACATCTCCTTCTAAATCGAGTAACGTTTCAATAGAAACGACAGAATTTTCTTTTGGGATACTACTATCACCTTTCCGATGCACGATTCCTTCTTTACTGCAGCCCTCGCTCCCTCACATTGACGAATTAAAACAGAATTTGCATCGCTATGACCTACTATGGGTTCTATGACATTTCCTTTTAAATCGAGAAACGTTTCTATGGAAACGACAGAATTTTCATTTGGGATACTACTATCACCTTTCCGATGCACTATTCCTTCTTTACTGCATCCCTCGCTTCTTCACATTGACGATTTAACACAGAAATTGCGTCGCTATGAAATACTATGGGTTATATGTCTTCTCCTTCTAAATAAAGTTTCTATGGAAACGACAGAATTTTCTTTCGGGATACGACAATCTCCTTTCCGATGCACTATTCCTTCTTTACTGCATCCCTCGCTCCCTCACATTGACGATTTAGCACAGATATAGCGTCGCTATTAAATACAATGGTTTCTATGACATCTCCTTCTACATCGAGTATTGTTTCTATGGAGACGACAGAATTTTCTTTTGGGATACGAGTATCTCATTTCCGATGCACTATTCCTTCTTTACTGCATCCCTCGCTTCCTCACATTAACGTATTAACACAGAAAATGCATCGCAATGAAATCCACTGTGTACTATGACATCTCCTTCTAAATCGAGTAACGTTTCTATGGCAACGACAGGTTTTTCTTTTGCGATACGAGTATGTCTTCTCCTATGCACTATTCCGTCTTACCTGCATCCCTCGCTCCGTCACATTGACGAATCAACACAGAAATTGCGTCGCTATGAAATACTATGGGTTCTATGACCTCTCCCTATAAACCGAATAAAGTTTCTATGGAAACGACAGGATTTTCTTTTGGTTACGGCTAACTCCTTTCAGATGCACTATCCCTTTTTTACTGCATCCCTCACTCCCTCACATTGACGAATTAACACAGAATTTGCGTCGCTAAGAAATACTATGGGTTCTGTGACTTATCCTTTAAAATCGGGTATCGTTTCTATGGAAACAACTGGATTTTCTTTTGGGATACGACTTTCTCTATTCCGATGCACTACTCCTTCTTTACTGCATCCCTCGCTCCCTCACATTGACGAATTAACACAGAAATTGCGTCGCTATGTAGTACTAAGAGTTCTATGACATCTCATTCTAAATAAAGTATCGTTTCTATGGAAACGACATGATTTTCTTATTGGATACGAGTATCTCCTTTCCGATGAACTATTCCTTCTTTATTGCATCCCTCGCTCCCTCACATTGACGAATTAACGCAGAAACTGCGTCGCTATGAAATACTATGGTTTCTATGACATCTCCTTCTAAATCGAGTAACGTTTCTGAGGAAACGACAGGATTTTCTTTTGTGATACGACAAGCTCCTTTCCGATGCCCTATTCCTTCTTTATTGCTTCCCTCGCTCCCTCACATTGACGAATTACACTGAATTTGAGTCGCTATGAAATACTATGTGTTCTATGACATCTCCATCCAAATCGAGTAACGTTTCTATGGATACGACAGGATTTTCTTTTGGGATAAAAGTATCTCCGTTCCGATGCACTATTCCTTCTTTACTGCACTTCTCGCTCCCTCACTTTGACGTATTAACACAGAAATTGCGTCACTATGAAATACTATGGGTTCTATGACATATCCTTCTACATCGAGTAACGTTTCTATGGAAACGACAGGTTTTTCTTTTGTGATACGACAATCTCCTTTCCGATGCACTATTCTTTCTTTACTGCATCCCTCGCTACCTCACATTGACGAATTAACACAGAAATTGCGTCGCTATAAAATACTATGGGTTCTGCGACTGCTCCTTTTAAATCGGTTAACGTTTCTATGGAAACGACAGGAATTTCTTTTGGGATACGACTTTCGCTATTCCGATGCACTATCCTTCTTTACTGCATCCATCGCTCCCTCACATTGACGAATGAGCACAAAATTTGCGTTGCTGTGAAATTCTATGTGTTCTATGACATCTCCTTCTAAATCGAGTAACGTTTTTATGGAAACGACAGGATTTTCTTTTTGGATACGAGTATCTCCTTTCCGATGCACACTTCCTTCTTTTCTGCATCCCACGCTAATTCACATTGACGAATTAACACAGAAATTGCGACGCTATGGGATACTATGGGTTCTATGACTTCTCTTTCTAAATCGAATAACGTTACTATGTAAACGACAAGTCATTCTTTTTAGATACGACTACCTATTTTCCGATGCACTAATCCTTCATTACTGCATCCCTCACTCCCTCACATTGACGAATTAACACAAAAAATTGCTTCCCTATGAAATAGTATGGGTTCTACGATTTCTCCTTCTAAATCGAGTAACGTTGCTATGGAAACGACAGGATATTCTTTTGGGATACGAGTATTTCTTCTCCAATGCACTATTCGTTCTATACTGCATTCCGCGCTCCCTCAAATAGACGAATTAACACAGAAATAGGGTCGCTATGAAATACCATGTGTTCTATGACATCTCCTTCTAAATCGAGTAACGTTTCTATGGAAACGACAGGATTTTCTTATGGGATACGACTATCTCCTTTCCGATGCACTATTCCTTCATTACTGAATCCCTCGCTCCCTCACATTGACGAATTGACACAGAAATCGCTTTGCTATGGAATACTATTGGTTCTATGAATTCTCCTTCTAAATCGAGTAACGTTTCTATGGAAACGACAGGATTTTCATTTGGGATACGAGTATCTCCGTTCCGATGCACTATTCCTTCTTCACTGCATCCCTCGCTCCCTCACATTGGCGAATTAACACAGAAATTGCGTCGCTATGAAGTACTATGGGTTCAATGACTTCTCCTTCTACATCGAGTAACGTTTCTATGGAAACTACAGGATTATCTTTTGGGATACGAGTATTTATATCCGATGCGCTATTCGCACTTTACTGCATCCCACGCTCCCTCACATTGACGAATGAACACAAAAATTGCGTTGCTGTGAATACTATGTGTTCTATGACATCTCCTTCAAAATCGAGTAACGTTTCTATGGTAGCGACAGGATTTTCTTTTTGGATACGAGTATCTCCATTCCGATGCACACTTCCTTCTTTACTGCATCCCTCGCTAATTCACATTGACGAATTAACACAGAAATTGCGTCGCCATGAAATACAATGTGTTCAACTACTTTTCCTTCTAAATCGAGTAACGTTTCTACGGAAACGACAGGATTTTGTTTTGGGATACGAGTATCTCCTTTCCGATGCAGAATTCCTTCTTTACTGCATCCCTCGCTCCCTCATATTGACGAATTACAACAGAAATAGCGTCGCTATTTAATACAATGGTTTCTGTGACTTCTTCTTCTAAATCGAGTAACGTTTCTATGGAAACGACAGGATTTTCTTTTGGGATACGAGTATCTCGTTTCCGATGGACTATTCCTTCTTTACTGCATCCCTCGTTCCCTCACATTGACGAATTAACACAGAAATTGCGTCGCTATGAAATACTATGTGTTCCATGACTTCTCCTTCTAAATCGAGTAACGTTCCTCTCGAAACGACAGGTTTTTCATTTGGGATACGAGTATCTTCTTTCCGATGCACTATTCCTTCTTTACAGCATCCCTCGCTCCCTCACACTGACAAATTAACACAGAAATTGCGTCGCTATGAAATACTATTAATTCTATGACATCTCATTCTAAATCGAGTAACGTTACTATGGAAACGACAGTATTTTCTTTTGGGATACGAGTATCTCCTTTCCGATGCCCATTTCCTTCCATACTGCATCGCTCGCTCCCTCACATTGACGAATTAACACAGAAATTGCGTCGCTATGAAATACTATGGGTTCTGTGACTTCTCCTTCTAAATCGAGTAATGTTTCTATGGAAACGACAGGATTTTCTTTTGGGATACGACTATTTCCTCTCCGATGCACTATTCCTTCTTTAGTGCATCTCTCGCTCCCTCACATTGACGAATTAACACTGATATTGCGTCGTAATGAAATACTCTGGGTTCCATGACTTCCCCTTCTAAATCGAGTAACGTATCTATGGGACGACAGGATTTTCTTTTGGGATACGAGTTTTTCCTTTCCGAAGCACTATTCCTTCTTTACTGCATTCCTCGCTCCTTCACATTGACGAATTAACACAGATATTGCGTCGCAATGATATACTATGTGTTCTATGACTTCTCCTTGTAAATCGAGGAGAGTTTCTATGGAAGCGACAGGATTTTCTTTTGGGAAACGAGTATCTCCATTGCGATACACTAATCCTTCTTTACTGCATCACTCGCTCCCTAACACTGACGAATTAACACTGAAATTACGTCGCAATGAAATACTATGGGTTCTACGACATCTCCTTCTAACTGGACTAAAGTTTCTATGGAAACGACAGGGTTTTCTTCTGGGATAGAAGTATCTCCTTTCCGATGCACTATTCCTTCTTTACTGCATCGCTCGCTCCCTCACATTGTCGAATTATACACAGAAATTGCGTCGCTACGAAATACTATCGGTTCTATGGCTTCTTCTTCTAAATCGAGTAACGTTTCTGAGGAAACGACAGGAATTTCTTTTGGGATACGAGTATCTCCTTTCCGATGCAGTATTCCTTCTTTACTGCACCCCTCGCTCCCTCACATTGTCGAATTATAACCGAAATTGCGTCGCTATGAAATACTATGGGTTCTATGGCTTCTCCTTCGAGATCGAGTAACATTTCTATGGAAACGACAGGATTTTCTTTTGGGATACGAGTATCTACTTTCCGATGCACTGTTCCTTCTTTACTGCATCCCTCGCTCCCTCACATTGACGAATAATCACAGAAATTGCGTCGCTATAAAATACTGTGAGTTCTACGACTTCTGCTTCTAAATCGAGTAACGTTTGTATGGAAACGAAAAGATTTTCTTGTGGGATACTAGTATGTCCTTTCCGATGCCCAATTCCATCTTTACTGCATCCCTCGCTCCCTGACATTGACGAATTATCACAGATATTGCGTCGGTATGAAATACTATGGGTTCTATGACTTCTCCTTTAAAATCGAGAAACATTCCTATGAATACGACAGGACTTTCTTTTGGGATACGAGTATCTCCTTTCCGATGCACATTTCCTCATTTACTTCATCGCTCGCTCCATCACATTGATGAATTAACACATAAATTGCGTCGCTATGAAGTACTATGGGTTCTATGACTTCTGCTTCTAAATCGAGTAACGTTTCTCTGGAAACGACAGAATTTTCTTTTGGGATACGAGTACCTCATTTCCGATGCACTATTCCTTTTTTACTGCATCCCTCGCTCCCTCACATTGACGAATTACACAGAAATTGCGTGGCTATGAAATACTTTGGGTTCTATGACTTCTCCTTCTAAATCGAGTAACGTTTCTATGAAAACGAAAGGATTTTCTTTTGGGATATAAGTATTATCTTTCCGATGCACTATTCCTTCTTTACTCCATCCCTCGCTCCCTCACATTGACGAATTAACACATATATCGCGTCGCAATGAAATACTATGGGTTCTATGACTTCTCCTTGTAAATCGAGTAACGTTTCTATGGAAACGACAGCATTTTCTTTTAGCATACGAGTATCTCCATTGCGATACACTAATCCTTCTGTACTGCATCGCTCGCTCCCTAACACTGACGAATTAACACTGAAATTACGTCGCAATGAAATACTATGGGTTCTACGACATCTCCTTCTAAATGGACTAAAGTTTCTATGGAATAGACAGGCTTTTCTTCTGGGATAGAAGTATCTCCTTTCCGATGCACTATTCCTTCTTTACTGCATCCCTCGCTCCCTCACATTGTCGAATTATAACCGAAATTGCGTCGCTATGAAATACTATGGGTTCTATGACTTCTCCTTCTAAATCGAGTAATGTTTCTATGGAAACTACAGGACTTTCTTTTGAGATACGAGTATGTCCATTCCGATGCACATTTCCTTCCTTACTTAAACCCACGCTCCCTCACAGTGACGAATTAACACAAAAATCGCGTCGCTGTGAAATACTATGGGTTCTATGACATCTCATTCTAAATCGAGTAACGTTTCTATGGAAACGACAGGATTTTCTTTTGGGATACGAGTATATCCTTCCCGATGCACATTACCTTCCTTACTGCATCGCTCGCTCCCTCAAATTGATGAATTAACATAGAAATTGCGTCACCATGAAATACAATGGGTTCTATGACTTCTCCTTCTAAATCGAGTAACGTTTCTATGGAAACGACAGGATTTTCTTTTGGGATACGAGTATCTCCTTTCCGATGCACTATTCCTTCTTTACTGCCTCCCTCGCTCCCTCTCATTGACGAAGTAAAACGTAAAATTGCGTCGCTATGAAATAATATGGGTTCTATGACTCTATTGAATAGGATTGGGGAGAAGAGAAGTTTGTGGCACAACTTGACCAGAAGAAGGGATCGGTTGGTAGGACATGTTCTGAGGCATCAAGGGATCACCAATTTAGTATTGGAGGGCAGCGTGGAGGGTAAAAATCGTAGGGGGAGACCAAGAGATGAATACACTAAGCAGATTCAGAAGGATGTAGGTTGCAGTAGGTACTGGGAGATGAAAAAGCTTGCACAGGATAGAGTAGCATGGAGAGCTGCATCAAACCAGTCTCAGGACTGAAGACCACAACAACAACAAAACATGACTTCTCCTCCTAAATCGAGTAACGTTTCTCTGGAAACGACAGGATTTTCTTTGGGAATCGACTGTCTTCTTTCCGATGCACTATTCCTTCTTTACTGCATCCGTCGCTCCCTCATACTGACGAATTAACACAGAAATTGCGTCGCTATGAAATATTTTATGTTTTATGACCTCTCTTTCTAAATCGAGTAATGTTTCTGTGGAAACGACAGGATTTTCTTTTGGAATACGAGTATATCATTTAAGATGAACATTTCCTTCCTTACTGCCTCCCTAACTCAATCACATTGACGAATTAACACAGAAATTCCGTCGCTATGATATACTGTGTGTTCGACGACTTCTCCTTCTGAATAGAGCAACGTTTGAATGGAAACGACTGGAATTTCTATTGGGATACGAGTATCTTCTTTCCGATGCACTATTCCTTCTTTGCTGCATCCCTTGCTCACTCACATTGACGAATTAACACAGAAATTACGTCCAATGAATTACTATGGGTTCTAAGACATCTCTTTCTAAATCGAGGTACGTTTCTATGGAAACGACAGGATTCTCTTTTGGGATACGAGTATCTCCTATCCGATGCACTATTCCTTCTTTATTGCGTCCCTAGCTCCCTGACATTGAAGAATTAACACAGAAATTGCGTCGCTATGAAATACTATGGGTTCAATGACATCCCCTTCTAAATCGAGTAACGTTTCAATTGAAACGACAGGATTTCCTTTTAGGATACGAGTACCTCCTTTCCGATGCACCATTCCTTCTTTACTGCATCCCTAGCTCCCTCACATTAAAGCATGAGCACAGAAATTGCGTCGCTATGAGGTACTATGAGTTCTATGACTTCTTCTTCTATATCGAGTATGTTCTAATGGAAACGACAGGATTTTCCTTTGGGATACGAGTATCTCCTTTCCGATGCACATTTCCTTCTTTACTGCATCGCTCGATCCCTCACATTGACGAATTAACACACAAATAGCGTCGCTAAGAATCACTATGGGTTCTGTGACGTCTCCTTCTAAATCGAGTAACGTTTCTATGGAAACGAAAGGATTTTCTTTTGGGATACGAGTATCTCCTTTCCGATGCACATTTCCTCCTTTACTGCATCGCTCGCTCCATCACATTGATGAATTAACACATAAATTGCGTCGCTATGAAGTACTATGGGTTCTATGACTTCTGCTTCTAAAACGAGTAACGTTTCTCTGGAAACGACAGAATTTTCTTTTGGGATACGAGTACCTCATTTCCGATGCACTATTCCTTCTTTACTGCATCCCTCGCTCCCTCACATTGACGAATTACACAGAAAATGCGTCGCTATGAGATACTTTGGGTTCTATGACTTCTCCTTCTAAATCGAGTAACGTTTCTATGAAAACGAAAGGATTTTCTTTTCGGATATAAGTATTACCTTTCCGATGCACTATTTCTTCTTTACTCCATCCCTCGCTCCCTCACATTGACGAATTAACACAGATATTGCGTCGCAATGAAATACTATGGGTTCTATGACTTCTCCTTGTAAATCGAGTAACATTTCTATGGAAACGACAGGATTTTCTTTTGGCATACGAGTATCTCCATTGCGATACACTAATCCATCTTTACTGCATCGCTCGCTCCCTAACACTGAGGAATTAACACTGAAATTACGTCGCAATGAAATACTATGGGTTCTACGACATCTCCTTCTAAATGGACTAAAGTTTCTATGGAAACGACAGGCTTTTCTTCTGGGATAGAAGTATCTCCTATCCGATGCACTATTCCTTCTTTACTGCATCCCTCGCTCCCTGACATTGACGAATTAACACAGAAATTGCGTCGCAATGACATACTATGCGTTCTATGACTACTCCCTCTTAATCGCGTAACGTTTCTATGAAAACTACAGGATTTTCTTTTGTGATACGAGTATCTCCTTTGCGATGCATTATTCCTTCTTTACAGCATCCCTCGCTCCTACACATTGACGAATTAACACAGAAATTGCGTCGCTATGAAATACTACGAGTTCTATGACTTCTCCTTCTAAATCAAGTAACGTTTCTATGGAAACGACAGGATTTTCTCTTGGGATACGAGTATCTCCTTTCCGATGCACTATTCCTTCTTTACTGCATCCCTCGGACCCTCACACTGACGAATTAACACAGAAATTGCGTCGCTATGAAATACTAAGGGTTCTATGACATCTTATTCAAAATCGAGTAACGTTACTATGGAAACCACAGGATTTTCTTTTGGGATACAAGTATCTCATTTCATATGCACATTTTCTTTTTTACTGCATCGCTCCCTCCCTCACATTGACGAATTAACACAGAAATTGCGTCGCTATGAAATACTATGCGTTCAATGACTTCTCTATCTAAATCGAGTAACGTTTCTATGAAAACGACAAAATTTTCTATTGGGATACGAGTATTTCCTTTCCGATGCACTATTCGCTCTTTACAGCATCACACTCTCCTTCACATTGACGAAGTAACGCAGAAATTGCGTTGCAATGAAATATTATGTGTTCTATGACATCTCGTTCCAACTTGAGTAACGTTTCCATGGAAACGACAGGATTTTCTCTTTTCTGGATACGAGTATCTCCTTTCCGCAGCACTATTCCTTCATTACTCCATCCCTTGCTCCCTCACATTGACGAATTAACACAGAAATTGCTTCGCCAGGAAATGCTATGTGTTCTATGACTTCTCCTTCTAAATCGAGTAACGTATCTATGGAAACGACAGGATCTTCTTTTGGGATACGAGTATCTCCTTTCCGATGCACTATTCCTTCATTACTGCATCCCTCGATCCCTCACATTGATGAATTAACACAGAAATTGCGTCGCTATGAAATACTATGGGTTCAATGACTTCCCCTTCTACATCGAGTAACGTTTCTTTGGAAACGACAGGATTTTCTCTTGGGATACGTGTATCTCTTTTCCGATGAACTATTCCTTCTTTACTGCATCCCTCGCTCCCTCACGCTGACAAATTAACACAGAAATTGCGTCGCTATGAAATACTATGGGTTTTATGACATCTCATTCAAAATCGAGTAACGTTTCTATGGAAACGACTGGATTTTCTTTTGGTATACGACTATCTCCTTTCCGATGCACTATTCCTTCATTACTGAATCCCTCGCTCCCTCACATTGAAGAATTAACACAGAAATTGCGTCGCCATGAAATACTATGGGCTCAATGACGTCTCCTTCTAAATCGAGTAACGTTTCTATGGAAACGACAGGATTTCCTTTTAGGATACGAGTATCTCCTTTCCGATGCACCATTCCTTCTTTACTGCATCCCTCGCTCCCTCACATTGACGCATGAACACAGAAATTGCGTCGCTATGAGGTACTATGGATTCTATGAATTCTCCTTCTAAATCGAGTATCGTTTCTATGGAAACGACAGGATTTTCTTTTGGGATACGAGTATCTCCTTTACGATGCACTATTCCTTCTTTACTGCATCGCTCGCTCCCTCACATTGACGAATCATAACAGAAATAGCGTCGCTATGAAATACTATGGGTTCTATGACTTCTATTTCTAAATAGAGTAACGTATCTATGGAAAGAACAGGATATTCTTTTGGGATACGAGTATCTGCTTTCCGATGCACTATTCCTTCTCTACGGCATCCGTCGCTCCCTCACACTGACGAAATAACACAGAAATTGCGTCGCTATGAAATATAATGGGTTCTATGACATCTCATTCTAAATCGAGTTACGTTTCTATGGAAACGGCAAGATTTTCTTTTGGGATACGAGTATCTCCTTTCCGATGCGCATTTCCTTCCGTACTGTGTTGCTATAATTACAATGTGTTCTATGACATCTCCTTCCAAATCGAGTAACGTTTCTATGGAAACGACAGGATTTGCTTTTGGGATACGAGTATCTCCTTTCCGATGCACTATTCCTTCATTACTGCATCCGTCGCTCCCTCACACTGACGAATTAACACGTAAATTGCGTCGATATGAAATATTATGGGTTCTATGACATCTCATTCTAAATAGAGCTACGTTTCTATGGAAACGACAGGATATTCTTTTGGGATACGACTATCTCCTTTCCGATGCACACTTCGTTCCTTACTGCATCGCCCGCAACCTCACATTGACGGATTAACACAGAAATTGCGTCGCCATGAAATACTATGGGTTCTATGACTTCTCCTTCTAAATCGAGTAACGTTTCTATGGAAACGACAGGATTTATTTTTGGAATACGAGTATCTCCTTTCCGATGCACCAATCCCTGTTTACTGCCTCTCTCGCTCCCTCACATTGACGAATTAACACAGAAATTGCGTCGCTATGAAATACTATGGGCTCTATGACTTCTCCATCTAAATCGAGTAACGTTTCTAAGGAAACGACAGAATTTTCTTTTGGGATACGAGTATCTCCTTTCCGATGCACTATTCCTTCTTTACCGCATACCTCGCTCCCTCACATTGACGAATTAACACAGAAATTGCGTCGCTATGAAATACAATGGGTTCTATGACATCTCCTTCTAAATCGAGCAACGTTTCTATGGAAATGACAGGATTCTCTTTTGGGATACGACTATCTTCTTTCCGATGCGCTATTCCTTCTTTATTCCATCCCTCGCTCCCTCACATTTCCGGATTAAGACAGAAATTGCTTCCCTATGAAAACTAAGGGTTCTATGCCTTCCCCTTCCAAATCGAGTAACGTTTCCATGGTACCGACAGGATTTTCTGTTGGGATACGTGAATCTCCTTTCCGATGAACTATCCCTTCTTTACTGCATCCCTCGTTAATTCACATCGACGAATTAACACTGAAAGTGCGTCGCTATGGGATTCTATGTGTTCTATGACTTCTCCTTCTAAATCGAGTAACGTTTCTATTTAAACGACAGGATTTTTTCTTGGGATACGAGTATCTCCTTTCCGATGCACAATTCCATCATTACTGCATCCCTTGCTCCCTCAAATTGCCGAATTAACACAGAAATTGATCGCTAAGAAATACTATGGGTTCGATGACTTCTCCTTCTAAATCGAGTAACATTTCCATGGAAACGACAGGATTTTCTTTTGGGATACGAGTGTCTCCTTTCTGATGCACTATTCCTTCTTTACTGCATCCCTCGCTCCCCCACAATGACGAATTTACACAGAAATTACATTGCTATGAAATACTACGGGTTCTAAGACATCTCCTACAAAATCGAGTATCGTTTCTACGGAAGCGACAGGATTTTCCTTTGGGATACGAGTATCTCCTTTCCGATGCACTATTCCTTCTTTACTGCATCCCTCGCTCCGTCACATTGACGAATTAATACAGAAATTGCGTTGCTATGATATACTTTGGGATCTATGACATCTCCATCTAAATCGTGTAACATTTCTATGGAAAGGACTGGATTTCCTTTTGGGATACTACTATCTCTTCCCGATGCACTATTCCTTCTTTACTGCATCCCTCGCTCCCTCACATTGACAAATTAACGCAGAAATTGCGTCGCTATGAAATACTATGGGTTTTAAGACTTCTCCTTCTAAATCGAGTAATGTTTCAATGGAAACGACAGGATTTTTTTTTGGGGTTCGAGTATCTTCTTTCCGATGCACTATTCCATCTTTACTGCATCCCTCGCTCCCTCACATTGACGATTTAATACAGAAATTGCTTCGCTATGAAAAACTATGGGTTCTATGACTTCTCCTTCCTAATCGAGTAATGTTTCTATGGAAACGACTGGATTTTCTTTTGGGATACGAGTATCAGCTCCCGATGCACTATTCCTTATTAACTGCATGCATCGCTCCCTCACATTGACGAATTAACACAGAAATTGCGTCGCTATAAAATACTATAGTTTCTCTGACTTCTCCTTCAATATCGAGTATCATTTCTATGGAAACGATAAGATTTTCTTTTGGGATACTAGTATCTCCTTTCCGATGCACTATTCCTTTTAGTCTGCATCACTCGCCCCCTCACATTGACGAATTAACACAGAAATTGCGTCGCTATGAAATACTATGGGTTCTATGATTTCTCATTCTAAATAGAGTAACAATTCAATGGAAACCACAGGATTTTCTTTTGGGGTACGACTATCTCCTTTCCGATGCATTATTCCTTCTTTACGGCATCCGTCGCTCCCTCACATTGACGACTTAACACAGAAATTGCGTCGCTATGAAATACTATGGGTTCTATGGCTTCACCTACTAAATAGAGTAACGTTTCTATGAAAAAGACAGGATTTTCTTTTGGGATACGAATATCTCATTTCCGATGCACTATTGCTTCTTTACTGCATCCCTCGCTCCCTCACATAGACGAATTAATACAGAAATAGATCGCTATGATATACTATATGTTCTATGACTTCACCTTCTAAATCGAGTAACGGTTCTATGGAAACGTCAGGTATTTCTTTTGGGATACGAGTATTTCCTCTCCGATGCACTATTCGTTCTTTACTGCATTCCTCGCTCCCTCACATTGACGAATGAACACAGTTATTGCGTGGCTATGAACTAGAATGGGTTCTATGACCTCTCCTTCTAAATCGACTAACGTTTCTACAGAAACAACAGGATTTTCTTTAGGGATACGAGTATCTCCTTTCCGATCAACAATTCCTTCTTTACTGCATCCCTCGCTCCATCACATTGACGAATTAACACAGAAATTGCGTTGCTATGATATACTATGGGTTTTATGACATCTCCTTCTAAATCGGGTAACGTTTGTATGGAAAGGACTGGATTTTCTTTTGGGATACGAGTATCTTCTTTCCCATGCACTATTCCTTCCTTTCTGCATCCCTCGCTACCTCACATTGACAAAGTAACACAGAAATTGCGTCGCTATGAAGTA
This sequence comes from Schistocerca serialis cubense, assembly GCF_023864345.2. Classification (NCBI taxonomy): domain Eukaryota; kingdom Metazoa; phylum Arthropoda; class Insecta; order Orthoptera; family Acrididae; genus Schistocerca; species Schistocerca serialis. The sequence goes on along the minus strand of NC_064638.1, from coordinate 61,228,574 downwards.
CTTTGGGTTGTATGACTTCTCCTCCTAATTCGAGTAACGTTCCAATGGAAACGATAGGATTTTGTTCTGGGATTCGAGTATGTCCGTTCCGATGCACTATACCATCTTTACTGCATCCCTCGCTCCCTCTAATTGACGATTTAACACAGAAATTGCTTCGCTATGAAAAACTATGTGTTCTATGACTTCTCCTTCGAACTCGAGTAACGTTCCTATGGGAACGACAGGATTTGCTTTTGGGATACGAGTATCGCTTTTCCGATGCACAATTCCTTCTTTTTTGCATCCCTCGCTCCCTCACATTGAAGAATTAATATAGAAATTGTGTCGCAGTGAAATACCATCGGATCTATGACATCTCTTTCTAAATCGAGCAACGTATCTACGGAAACGACAGGATTTTCTTTTGGGATACGAGTATCTCCTTTCCGATGCACTATTCCTTCCTTACTGCATCCCTCCCAAACATACATTGACGAATTAACACAGAAATTGCGTCGCTTTGAAATACTATGGTTTCTATCACTTCTCTTTCTAAATCGAGTAACGTTTCTATGGAAACGACTGGATTTTCTTTTGGGGTACGACTATCTCCTTTCCGATGCATTATTCCTTCTTTACGGCATCCGTCGCTCCCTCACATTGACGAATTAACACAGAAATTGCGTCGCTATGAAATACTATGGGTTCTATGGCTTCACCTACTAAATAGAGTAACGTCTCTATGAAAAAGACAGGATTTTCTTTTGGGATACGAATATCTCATTTCCGATGCACTATTGCTTCTTTACTGCATCCCTCGCTCCCTCACATTGACGAATTAATACAGAAATTGATCGCTATGATATACTATATGGTCTATGACTTCTCCTTCTAAATCGAGTAACGGTTCTACGGAAACGTCAGGTATTTCTTTTGGGATACGAGTATTTCCTTTCCGATGCACTATTCGTTCTTTACTGCATTCCTCGCTCCCTCACATTGACGAATGAACACAGTTATTAGCGTTGCTATGAAATAGTATGGGTTCTATAACATCTCCTTCTAAATCGAGTAACGTTTCTACAGAAACGACAGCATTTTCTTTAGGGATACGAGTATCTCCTGTCCGATGAACAATTCCTTCTTTTCTGCATCCCTCGCTAACTCACATTGACGAATTAACAGAGAAATTGCGTCGCTATGAGGTACTGTGGGCACTATGACTTCTCGTTCTAAATCGAGTAAACTTTCTATGGAAACGACAGGATTTTCTTTTAGTTGTACGACAATCTCCTTTTATGATGTATAATTAGTTCTTTACGGCAACCCTCGCACCCCACATCGACGAATTAACACAGAAATTGATCGCTATGAAATACTATGGGTTCTATGACTTCTCCTTCTAAATCGAGTATCGTTTGTATGGAAACGACAGGATTTTCTTTTGGGATACGAGTATTTCCTTTCCGATGCACTATGCCTTCTTTACTGCATTCATCGCTCCCTCCATTGACGAATTATGATAGAAATTGCTTCGCTATGAAATACTATGGCTTCTATGACTTCTCCTTCTAAATCGAGTAACGTTTCTGTGGAAACGGCAAGCATTTTTTTTGGGATACAAGTATCTCCCATCTGATGCAGTGTTCCTTCTTTACTGCATCCCTTGCGCCCTCAAATTGACGAATTAATACAGAAATCGATCGCTATGATATACTATGTGTTCTATGACTTCTCCTTCTTCTTCGAGTAACGTTTCTATGGAAACGAAAGGATTTTCCTTTGGGATACGGGTATCTCCTTTCCGATGCACTTTTCATTCTTTACTGCATCCCTCGCTCCCTCACATTGACGAATTAACACAGAAAGTGATCGCAATGAAATACTATGGGTTCTACGACGCCTCCTTCTAAATGGAGTAACGTTTCTATGGAAACGACAGGATTTTCTTTTGGGATTGGACTATATCCTTTACAATGCACTATTTCTTCTTTACTGCATCCCTCGCTCCCTCACATTAAAGAATTAACATAGAAATTGCGTAGCTATGATATACTATGGGTTCTATGACTTCCCCTTCTGAATAAAGTAATGTTTCTATGTAAACGACAGGATTTTCTTTTGGGTTACGAGTATCTTCTTTCCGATGCACTATTGCTCCTTTACTGCATCCGTCGCTGCCTCACATTGAAGAAATAACACAGAAATTGCTCGTTTTGAAGTACGATCGGTTCTATGACTTCTGCTTCAAAATACAGTAACGTTTCAGTGGAATCGACAGGATTTTCTTTTGGGATACGAGTATCTCCTCTCCAATGCACTATTCCATTTTTACTGCATCCCTCGCTCCCTCACATAGACGAATTCACACAGATATTGATCGCTGTGAAATACTATGGGTTCTATGACTTCTCCTTCTAAATCGAGTAACGTTTATATGGAAACTACAGGATATTCTATTGAGATACGAGTATTTCCTTTCCGATGCACTACTCGCTCTTTACTGCATCCCTCGCTCCCTCAAATTGACGAATTAACACAGAAATTGCGTTTCTATGAAATACTATGTGTTCTATGAGATCTCCTTCCAACTCGAGTAATGTTCTTGTGGAAACGACAGGATTTACTTTTGGGATACGAGTATCTCCTTTCCGATGCACTATTCCTTCCTTACTGCATCCCTCACTCACACACATTGACGAATTAACATAGAAATTGGGTCGCTATGAAATTCAATGGGTTCTATAACTTCTCCTTGTAAATCAAATCACGTTTCTGTGGAAACAACAGGATTTTTTTTAGGATACGTGAGACTCCTTTCTGATGCACTGTTCCCTCTTCTCTGCATCCCTCGCCCCCTCACATTAACGAATTAACACAGAAATTGATCGCTATGAAATACTATGGGTTCTATGACTTCTCCTTCTAAATACAGCAACGTTTCTATGGAAATAGACAGGATTTTCTTTTGGGATACATCTACTCTTCGATGCACTATTCCTTCTTTACTGCATCCCAGGCTCCCTCACATTGAGGAAGTAACACAGAAATTGCGTCGATATGAAATACTATGGGTTCTATGACTTCTCCTTCTAAATGCAGTAACGTTTCTATGGAAACGACAGGATTTTCTTTTGGGGTACGAGTATCTCCCTTCCGATGCACTATTGCTCCTTTACTGCATCCCTCGCTCCCTCACATTGACGATTTAACACAGAAATTGATCGCTATAATATACTATGGGTTCTATGACTTCTCCTTCTAAATCGAGTAACGTTTCTATGGAAATGACAGGATTTTCTTTTGGGATACGAGTATCTCCTTTCCGATGCTCTATTTCTTCTTTACTGCATTCCTCGCTCCCTCACATTGACGAATTAACACAGAAATTGATCGCTATGATATACTATGGGTTCTATGACTTCTCCTTCTACATCGAGTAACGTTTCTATGGAAACGACAGGATTTTCTTTTGGGATACGAGTATCTCCTTTCCGATGCTCTATTTCTTCTTTACTGCATTCCTCGCTCCCTCACATTGACGAATTAACACAGAGATTGATCGCTATGAAATACTATGGGTTATATGACTTCTCCCTCTAAATCGAATAACGTTTCAATGGAAACGACAGGATTTTCATTTGGGATACATCTACTCTCCGATGCACTATTCCTTTTTTACTGCATCCCAGGCTCCCTCACATTGAGGAAGTAACACAGAAATTGCGTCGATATGATATACTATGGGTTCTATGACTTCTCCTTCTAAATGCAGTAACGTTTCTATGGAAACGACAGGATTTTCTTTTGGGGTACGAGTATCTCCTTTCCGATGCACTATTGCTCCTTTACTGCATCCCTCGCTCCCTCACATTGACGAATTAACACTGAAATTGATCGCTATGATATACTATGGGTTCTATGACTTCTCCTTCTAAATCGAGGAACGTTTCTATGGAAATGACAGGATTTTCTTTTGGGATACGAGTATCTCATTTACGATGCACTATTCATACTTTACTGCATGCATCGCTCCCTCACATTGACGAAATAACACATAAATCGCGTCGCTATGTAATACTATGGGTTCTATGACTTCTCCATCTAAATCGAGTAACGTTTCTATGGAAACGTCAGGATATTCTTTTGGCATACGAGTATTTCCTTTCAGATGCCCTATTCGTCCTTTACTGCATCCCTCGCTCCCTCACATTGACGAATTAACACAAAACTGTCGTTGCTATGAAATACTAAGGATTCTATGACTTCTCCTTCTAAACCAAGTAACCTTTTTATGGAAACGACAGGATTTTCTTTTGTGATACGAGTTTCATCTTTCCGATGCACTATTCCTTTTTTACTGCATCCCTCGCTCCCTCACACTGACGAATTAACACAGATATTGATCGCTATGGAATACTGTGGGTTCTATGACGTCTCCATCCAACTCGAGTTACGTTTCTATGGAAACGACAAAATTTCTTTTGGGTTAGCACTATATCCTTTGCGATGCACTATTCCTTTTTTACTGCATCCCTCTCTCCCTCACATTGGCGAATTAACACAGAAACTGCGTAGCTATGAAATACTACGTGTTCTATGAAAACTCCTTCTAAATCGAGTAACGTATCTATGGAAACGAAAGAATTTTCTTTTGAGATACGAGTATCTCCTTTCCGATGAACCATTCCTTCTTTACTGCATCCCTCGCTCCCTCACACTGACGAATCAACACAGAAATGGCGTCGCTATGAAATACTATGGGTTCTATGACTTCTCCTTCTAAATCGAGTAACGCTTCTATGGAGACGACAGGATTTTCATTTGGGATACGAGTATCTCCATTCCAATGCAATATTCCTTCTTTACTGCATCCCTCACTCCCTCACATTGACGAATTAACACAGAAATTGAGGCGCTATGAAATACTATGGGTTCTATGACTTCTCCTTCTAAATGGAGTAACATTTCTATGGAAACGACAGGGTTTTCTTTTGGGATATGAGCATCTGCTTTCCGATGCACTATTCCTTCTTTACTGCATCCCTCGCTCCCTCACATTGACGAATTAACACAGAAATTGATCGCCACGAAATACTAAGGGTTGCATGACTTCTCCTTCTAAATCGAGTAATGTTTCAATTGAAACGACAGGATTTCCTTTTGGGATACATCTACTCTCCGATGCACTATTCCTTCTTTACTGCATCCCAGGATCCCTCTCATTGAGGAAGTAACACAGAAATTGCGTCGATATGATATTCTATGTGGTCTATGACTTCTCCCTCTAAATGCAGTAACGTTTCTATGGAAACGAGAGGATTTTCTTTTGGGGTACGAGTATCTCCTTTCCGATGCACTATTGCTCCTTTACTGCATCCCTCGCTCCCTCACATTGACGAATTAACACAGAAATTGATCGCTATGATATACTATTAGTTCTATGACTTCTCCCTCTAAATCGAGTAACGTTTCTATGGAAACGACATGATTTTCTATTGGGATACGAGTACTTCCTTTGCGATGCACTATTCGTTCTTTACTGCATTCCTCGATCCCTCACTTTGAGGAATGAACACAGAAATTGCGTTGCCATGAAATATTATGGGTTGTATGACATCTCCTTCCATCTCGAGTAACGTTTCTATGGAAACGACAAAATTTTATTTTGGGATACCACCATATCCTATGCGATGCACTATTCCTTCTTTACTGCATCCCTCGCTCCCTCACATTGACGAATTAACACAGAAATTGATCGCTATGAAATACTATGGGTTCTATGACTTCTCCTTCTAAATCGAGTAACGTTTCTATAGAAACGAAAGGAATTTCTTTTGGGATACGAGTATCTCATTTACGATGCACTATTCATACTTTACTGCATCCCTCGCTCCCTCACATTGACGAATTAACACAGAAATTGATCGCTATGATATACTATGGGTTCTATGACTTCTCCTTCTACATCGAGTAACGTTTCTATGGAAACGACAGGATTTTATTTTGGGATACGCGAATCTCCTTTCCGATGCTCTATTTCTTCTTTACTGCATTCCTCGCTCCCTCACATTGACGAATTAACACAGAGATTAATCGCTATGAAATACTATGGGTTGTATGACTTCTCCTACTAAATCGAATAACGTTTCAATGGAAACGACAGGATTTTCATTTGGGATACATCTACTCTCCGATGCACTATTCCTTTTTTACTGCATCCCAGGCTCCCTCACATTGAGGAAGTAACACAGAAATTGCGTCGATATGATATACTATGGGTTCTATGACTTCTCCTTCAAAATGCAGTAACGTTTCTATGGAAACGACAGGATTTTCTTTTGGGGTACGAGTATCTCATTTCCGATGCACTATTGCTCCTTTACTGCATCCCTCGCTCCCTCACATTGACGAATTAACACAGAAATTGATCGCTATGATATACTATGGGTTCTATGACTTCTCCTTCTAATTCGAGTAACGTTGCTATGGAAATGACAGGATTTTCTTTTGGGATACGAGTATCTCATTTACGATGCACTATTTATACTTTACTGCATGCATCGCTCCCTCACATTGACGAAATAACACATAAATTGCGTCGCTATGAAATTCTATGGGTTCTATGACTTCTCCTTCTAAATCGAGTAACGCTTCTATGGAGACGAAAGGATTTTGATTTGGGATACGAGTATCTCCATTCCAATGCAATATTCCTTCTTTACTGCATCCCTCACTCCCTCACATTCACGAATTAACACAGAAATTGCGGCGCTAAGAAATACTATGGGTTCTATGACTTCTCCTTCTAAATAGAGTAACATTTCTATGGAAACGACAGGGTTTTCTTTTGGGATACGAGCATCTGCTTTCCGATGCACTAATCCTTCCTTACTGCATCCCTCGCCCGCTCACATTGACAAAGTAACACAGAAATTGCGTCGCTATGAAGTACGTTGGGTTCTGTGACATCTCCTTCCAAGACGAGTAACGTTTCAATGTAAACGATAGGATTTTCTTTTGGGATTGTACTGTATCCTGTCCGATGCACTATTCCTTCCCTACTGATACCCCCGCTCCCTCACATTGACGAATTAACACAGAAATTTATCGCTATGAGATACGATGGGATCCATGATTTCTCCTTTTAATTCGAGTAACGTCTATGGAAACGACAGGATTTTCTTTTGGGATACAAGTATCTCCTTTCCGATGCACTATTCCTTCTTTACAGCATCCCTCGCTCCCTCACATTGACTAATTAACACAGAAAATGATCGCAATGATATACAATGGGTTCTATGACTTCTCCTACAAAATTGAGTAACGTTTCAATGGAAACGACAGGATTTTCTTTTGGGATACAAGCATTTCTTTCCGATGCACTATTCGTTCTTTACTGCATCCCTCGCTCCCACACACTGACGAATTAACACAGAAATTGCTTCGCTATGAAAAACTATGTGTTCTATGACTTCTCCTTCGAACTCGAGTAACGTGCCTATGGGAACGACAGGATTTGATTTTGGGATACGAGTATCGCTTTTCCGATGCACAATTCCTTCTTTACTCCATCCCTCACTCCATCACATTGAAGAATTAACATAGAAATTGTGTCGCAGTGAAATACTATGGGATCTATGACATCTCCTTCTAAATCGAGCAACGTTTCTACGGAAACGACAGGATTTTCTTTTGGGATACGAGTATCTCCCTTCCGATGCACTATTCCTTCTTTACTGCATCCCTACCCCCCATACATTGACGAATTAACACAGAAATTGCGTCGCTATGAAATACTATGGTTTCTATGACTTCTCTTCTAAATCGAGTAACGTTTCTATGGAAACGACAGGATTTTCTTTTGGGGTACGACTATCTCCTTTCCAATGCATTATTCCTTCTTTACGGCAGCCGTTGCTCCCTCACATTGACGAATTAACACAGAAATTGCGTCGTTATGAAATACTATGGGTTCTATGGGTTCACCTTCTAAATAGAGTAACGTTTCTATGGAAACGACCGGATTTTCTTTTGGGATACGAATATCTCCTTTCCGATGCACTATTGCTTCTTTACTGCATCCCTCGCTGCGTCACATTGACGAATTAACACAGAAATTGATCGCTATGATATACTATGGGTTCTATGAGTTCTCCTTCTAAATCGAGTAACGTTTCTATGGAAACGTCAGGTATTTCTTATGGGATACGAGTATTTCCTTTCCGATACACTATTCGTTCTTTACTGCATTCCTCGCCCCCTCACACTGACGAATTAACACAGTTATTGCGTTGCTATGAAATAGTATGGGTTCTATGCCATCTCCTTCTAAATCGAGAAACGTTTCTTCGGATACGACAGGATTTTCTTTAGGGATACGATTATCGCCTTTCTGATGAACTATTCCTTCTTTACTGCATCCCTTGCTAACTCACATTGACGAATTAACAGAGAAATTGCGTCGCTATGAGATACTGTGGGCTCTATGACTTCTCGTTCTAAATCGAGTAACCTTTCTACGGGAACGACATTATTTTCTTTTGGAATTGGACTATATCCTTTTTGTAATGCACTGTTCCTTCTTTACTGCATCCCTCGCTCCCTCACATAAAAGAATTAACATAGAAATTGCATTGCTATGAAATACTATGTGTTCTATGACGTCTCCTTCTAAATCGAGTAACGTTTCTAAGGAAACGACAGGAATTTCTTTTGGGATACGAGTATCTCCATTCCGATGCACTATTGTTACTTTACTGCATCCCTCGCTCCCTCACATTGACGAATTAACACAGAAATTGCTCGTTATGAAGTACGGTGGGTGCTATGACTTCCCCTTCTAAATAAAGTAATGTTTCTATGGTAACGACTGGATTTTCTTTTGGGATACGGGTATCTCCTTTCCGATGCACTATTCCTTCTTTACTGCATCCCTCGCTCCCTCACATTGACGAATTAACACAGAAATTGCTTCGCTATGAAATAATATTGCATCTATATCATCTTTTAAATCGAGTAACGTTTCTATGGAAATGACAGGATATTCTTTTAGGATACGAGTATCTGCTTTCCTATGCACTATTCCTTCTTTACTACATCCTTCCCTCCCTCACATTGACGAATTAACACAGAAATTGCGTCGCTATGAAATACTATGGGTGCTACGACATTATCTCCTAAGTCGAGTAACGTTTCTATAGAAACGACAGGATTTTCTTTTGGGATACTGCTATCTCCTATCCGATGCACTATTCCTTCTTTACTGCATCCCTCGATCCCTCACATTGACGAATTAACACAGGAGTTCCGTCGCTATGAAATAATATTGGTTCCATGTCATCTCCTTTTAAATCGTGTGATGTTTCTATGGAAACGACTAGATATTCTTTTGGGATACGAGTATCTCCTTTCCGATGCACTATTCTTTCTTTACTGCATCCCTCGCTCCCCCACATTGACGAATTAACACAAGAAATTGCGTCGCTATGAAAAACTGTGTGTTCTATGACATATCCTTCTAAATTGAGAAACGTTTCTATAGAAACGACAGGATTTTCTTTTGGGATACAACTATCTCCTTTCCGAAGCACTATTCCTTCTTTACTGCATCCCTCGCTTTAAATCGAGTAACGTTTCTATGGAAACGACAGGATATTCTTTGGGATACGAGTATCTCTTTTCCGATGCACTATTCTTTCTTTACTGCATCCCTCGCTCCCCCACATTGACGAATTAACACAAGAAATTGCGTCGCTATGAAAAACTGTGTGTTCTATGACATATCCTTCTAAATCGAGAAACGTTTCTATAGAAACGACAGGATTTTCTTTTGGGATACAACTAACTCCTTTCCGATGCACTATTCCTTCTTTACTGCATCCGTCGATCCCTCACACTGACGAATTATCACAGAAGTTGCGTCGCTATGAAATAATATTGCTTCTACGTCATTTCCTTTCAAATCGAGTAACGAATATATGGAAACGAAAGGATATTCTTATAGGACACGAGTATCTCCTTTCCTATGCAGTATTCCTTCTTTACTGCATCCCTCACTACCTCACATTGACGAATTAACACAGAAATTGCGTCGCTATGAAACACTATGTGTTCTATGACATCTCCTTCTAAATCGAGTACCGTTTCTATAGAAACGACAGGATTTTTTTTTTTTTGGGATACTACTATCTCCTTTCCGATGCACTATTTATTCTTTACTGCATCCCTCGCTTTAAATCGAGTAACGTTTCAATGGAAACGACAGGATTTTCTTTTGGGATACGAGTATCTCCTTTCCGATGCACTACTCCTTCATTAATGCATCCCTCGCTCCCTCACATTGACGAATTAACACAGAAATTGCGTCGCTGTGAAATACTCTGGGTTTTTATGACATTTCCTTCTACATCGAATGCCGATTCTATGGAAACAACAGGATTTTTTTTTGGGATACGACTATCTCCTTTCCGATGCACTATTTATTCTTTACTGCATCCCTCGCTTTAAATCGAGTAACGTTTCTACGGAAACGACAGGATTTTCATTTGGGATACTACTATCTCCTTTCCGATGCACTATTCCATCTTTACTGCATGCCACGCTCCCTCACATTGACGAATTAAAGCAGAAATAGCGTCGCTATGAAATACTATCTGTTCTATTACATTTCCTTCTAAGTCGAGTAACGTTTCTATGGAAACGACAGGATTATCTTTTGGGTTACGACTGTCTCGTTTCCGATGCACTATTCCCTATTTACTGCATCCTCCGCTCCCTTACATTGACGAATTAACACAGAAATTTCATTGCCATGAAATACTATGGGTTCTATGACATTTCCTTCCAAATCGAGTGCCGTTTCTGTGGAAACAAAAGGATTTTTTCTTGGGGTACGACTATCTCCTTTCCGATGTACTATTCCTACTGTACTCCATCCCTTGCTCCCTCACATTGACGAAAAAACACAGAAATTGTGTCGCTATGAAATACTATGGGTTCTATGACATCTCCATCTAAATCGAGTAACGTTTCTATAGAAACGACAAGATTTTCCTTTATGATACTACTATCTCCTTTCCGATGCAGTATTCCTTGTTTACTGCATCCCTCGATCCCTCACATTGACGAATCAACACAGAAACTGCGTCGCTATGAAATACTATGGGTTCTATGACATTTCCGTCTAAGTCGAGTAACGTTTCTATGGAAACGACAGGATTTCCTTTTGGGTTATGACTGTCTCGTTTTCGATGCACTACTCCTTCTTTACTGCATCCTTCGCTGCCTCACATTGACGAATTAACACAGCAATCGCGTGGCTATGGTATACAATGGGTTCTATGACATCTCCTTTTAATCGAGTAACGTTTCTATGGAAACGACAGGATTTTCTTTTGGGTTACGACTGTCTCGTTTTCGATGCACTGTTCCTTCTTTACTGCATCCTTCGCTCCCTCACATTGACGAATTAACACAGTAATTGCGTCGCTATGGTATACAATGGGTTCTATGACATTTCCGTCAAAGTCGAGTAACGTTTCTATGGTAACGACAGGATTTCCTTTTGGTTTATGACTGTCTCGTTTTCGATGCACTATTCCTTCTTTACTGCATCCTTCGCTATCTCACAGCGACGAATTAACACTATAATTGCGTCGCTATGGTATACAATGGGTTCTATGACATTTCCTTCAAAGTCGAGTAACGTTTCTAAGGGAGCGACAGGTATTTCTTTCTGGATACAACTATCTCCTTTCCGATGCACTTTTCCTTCTTTACTGCATCGTTCGCTCCCTCACATTGACAAATTAGCACTGAAATTGCGTCGCTATGACATACAATGGGTTCTATGACTTCTCCTTCTAAATCTAGTAACGTTTCTATGGAAACGACAGGATTTTCTTTTTGGATACGAGTATCTCATTACCGATGCACTATTCCTTCTGTACTGCATCCCTCGCTCCCTCACATTGACGAATTACCACAGAAATTGCGTTGCTATGAACTGCAATGTGTTCTATGACATTTCCTTCTAAATCGAGTGACGTTTCTATGGAAACGACAGGATATTCTTTTAGGATATGAGTATCTCCTTTCCTATGCACTATTCGTTCTTTACTGCATCCCTCGCTCACTCACATTGACGAATTACCACAGAAGTTGCGTCGCTATGAAACACTATGGGTTCTATGACATTTCCTTCAATGTCGAGTAACGTTTCTAAGGGAACGACAGGATTTTCTTTTGGAATACGACTATCTCCTTTCCGATGCACTATTCCTCCTTTTCTGCATCGTTCGCTCCATCACATTGACAAATTAGCACTGAAATTGCGTCGCTGTGAAACACACTGGGTTCTATGACTTTTCCTTCTAAATCGAGTAACGTTTCTATAGAAACGACTAAATTTTGTTTTGGATACGACTATCTTCTTACCGATGCACTGTTCCTACTTTACTGCATCCCTCGCTCCCACACATTGACGAATTAACACAGAAATTGCGTCGCTATGAAAAACTATGTGTTCTATGACATATCCTTCTAAATCGAGAAACGTTTCTATAGAAACGACAGGATTTTCTTTTGGGATACTACTATCTCCTTTCCGATGCACTATTCCATCTTTACTGCATCCGTCGATCCCTCACACTGACAAATTATCACAGAAGTTGCGTCGCTATGAAATAATATTGATTCTATGTCATCTACTTTTAAATCGAGTAACATTTCTATGGAAACGACGGGGTATTCTTTTAGGATACGAGTATCTCCTTTCCTACGCACTATTCCTTCTTTACTGCATCCCTCGCTCCCTCACATTGACGAATTAACACAGAAATGGCGTCGCTATGAAACACTATGTGTTCTATGACATCCCCATCTAAATCGTTTAACGTTTCTATAGAAACGACAGGATTTTCTTTTGGGATACTACTATCTCCTTTCCGATGCACTATTCCGTCTTTACTGCATCCCTCGCTCTAAATCGAGTAACGTTTCTAGGGAAACGACAGGATTTTCTTTTGGGATACGAGTATCTCCTTTCCGATGCACTATTCCTTCATTAATGCATCCCTCGCTCCCTCACATTGACGAATTGACACAGAAATTTCGTCGCCATGAAATACTATGTGTTCTATGACATTTCCTTCTAAATCGAGTGCCGTTTCTGTGGAAACAACAGGATTTTTTCTTGGGGTACGACTATCTCCTTTCCGATGTACTATTCCTTCTGTACTCCATCCCTCGCTCCCACACAGTGACGAAAAAACATTGAAATTGCATCGCTATAAAATACTATGGGTTCCACGACATCTCCTTCTACATCGAGTAACGTTTCTAAGGGAACGACAGGATTTTCTTTTGGGATACGACTATCTCCTTACCAATGCACTATTCCTTCTTTACTGCATCCCTCGCTCCCTCACATTGACGAATTAACACAGAAATTGCGTCGCTGTGAAATACTATGGGATTTTATGACATTTCCTTCTAAATCGAGTGCCGATTCTATGGAAACAACAGGATTTTTTTTTGGGATACGACTATCTCCTTTCCGATGCACTATTTATTCTTTACTGCATCCCTCGCTTTAAATCGAGTCACGTTTCTACGGAAACGACAGGATTTTCTTTTGGGATACTACTATCTCCTTTCCGATGCACTATTCCATCTTTACTGCGTGCCACGCTCCCTCACATTGACGAATTAAATCAGAAATAGCGTCGCTATGAAATACTATCTGTTCTATTACATTTCCTTCTAAGTCGAGTAACGTTTCTATGGAAACGACAGGATTTTCTTTTGGGTTACGACTGTCTCATTTCCGATGCACTATTCCTTATTTACTGCATCCTCCGCTCCCTTACATTGACGAATTAACACAGAAATTTCGTCGCCATGATATACTATGGGTTCTATGACATTTCCTTCTACATCGAGTGCCGTTTCTGTGCAAACAACAGGATTTTTTCTTGGGGTACGACTATCTCCTTTCCGATGTACTATTCCTACTGTACTCCATCCCTTGCTCCCTCACATTGACGAAATAACACAGAAATTGTGTCGCTATGAAATACTATGGGTTCTATGACATCTCCATCTAAATCGAGTAACGTTTCTATAGAAACGACAAAATTTTCCTTTATGATACTACTATCTCCTTTCCGATGCACTATTCCTTCATTACTGCATCCCTCGCTCCCTCACATTGACGAATTACCACAGAAATTGCGTCGCTATGAAATACTATGTGTTCTATGACATCTCTATCTTAATCAAGTAACGTATCTATAGAAACGACAGGATTTTATTTTGGGATACTGCTATCTCCTTTCCGATGCACTATTCCTTCTTTACTGCATCCCTCGATCCTTCACATTGACGAATTAACACAGAGGTTCCGTCGCTATTAAATAATATTGGTTCCATGTCATCTCCTTTTAAATCGTGTAATGTTTCTATGGAAACGACAAGATATTCTTTTGGGATACGAGTATCTCCTATTCGATGCACTATTCTTTCTTTACTGCATCCCTCACCCCCCACATTCACGAATTATCACAGGAATTGCGGCGCTATGAAGTACTATGGGTTCTATGACATTTCCTTCTAAATCGAGTGCCGTCTCTATGGAAACAAAAGGATTTTCTCTTGGGATACGACAATCTCCTTTCCGATGCACTATTCCTCCTTTTCTGCATCGTTCGCTCCATCACATTGACAAATTAGCACTGAAATTGCGTCGCTGTGAAACACACTGGGTTCTATGACTTTTCCTTCTAAATCGAGTAACGTTTCTATAGAAACGACTAAATTTTGTTTTGGATAAGACTATCTTCTTACCGATGCACTGTTCCTACTTTACTGCATCCCTCGCTCCCACACATTGACGAATTAACACAGAAATTGCGTCGCTATGAAAAACTATGTGTTCTATGACATATCCTTCTAAATCGAGAAACGTTTCTATAGAAACGACAGGATTTTCTTTTGGGATACTACTATCTCCTTTCCGATGCACTATTCCATCTTTACTGCATCCGTCGATCCCTCACACTGACAAATTATCACAGAAGTTGCGTCGCTATGAAATAATATTGATTCTATGTCATCTACTTTTAAATCGAGTAACATTTCTATGGAAACGACGGGGTATTCTTTTAGGATACGAGTATCTCCTTTCCTACGCACTATTCCTTCTTTACTGCATCCCTCGCTCCCTCACATTGACGAATTAACACAGAAATGGCGTCGCTATGAAACACTATGTGTTCTATGACATCCCCATCTAAATCGTTTAACGTTTCTATAGAAACGACAGGATTTTCTTTTGGGATACTACTATCTCCTTTCCGATGCACTATTCCGTCTTTACTGCATCCCTCGCTCTAAATCGAGTAACGTTTCTAGGGAAACGACAGGATTTTCTTTTGGGATACGAGTATCTCCTTTCCGATGCACTATTCCTTCATTAATGCATCCCTCGCTCCCTCACATTGACGAATTGACACAGAAATTTCGTCGCCATGAAATACTATGTGTTCTATGACATTTCCTTCTAAATCGAGTGCCGTTTCTGTGGAAACAACAGGATTTTTTCTTGGGGTACGACTATCTCCTTTCCGATGTACTATTCCTTCTGTACTCCATCCCTCGCTCCCACACAGTGACGAAAAAACATTGAAATTGCATCGCTATAAAATACTATGGGTTCCACGACATCTCCTTCTACATCGAGTAACGTTTCTAAGGGAACGACAGGATTTTCTTTTGGGATACGACTATCTCCTTACCAATGCACTATTCCTTCTTTACTGCATCCCTCGCTCCCTCACATTGACGAATTAACACAGAAATTGCGTCGCTGTGAAATACTATGGGATTTTATGACATTTCCTTCTAAATCGAGTGCCGATTCTATGGAAACAACAGGATTTTTTTTTGGGATACGACTATCTCCTTTCCGATGCACTATTTATTCTTTACTGCATCCCTCGCTTTAAATCGAGTAACGTTTCTACGGAAACGACAGGATTTTCTTTTGGGATACTACTATCTCCTTTCCGATGCACTATTCCATCTTTACTGCGTGCCACGCTCCCTCACATTGACGAATTAAAACAGAAATAGCGTCGCTATGAAATACTATCTGTTCTATTACATTTCCTTCTAAGTCGAGTAACGTTTCTATGGAAACGACAGGATTTTCTTTTGGGTTACGACTGTCTCATTTCCGATGCACTATTCCTTATTTACTGCATCCTCCGCTCCCTTACATTGACGAATTAACACAGAAATTTCGTCGCCATGATATACTATGGGTTCTATGACATTTCCTTCTAAATCGAGTGCCGTTTCTGTGCAAACAACAGGATTTTTTCTTGGGGTACGACTATCTCCTTTCCGATGTACTATTCCTACTGTACTCCATCCCTTGCTCCCTCACATTGACGAAATAACACAGAAATTGTGTCGCTATGAAATACTATGGGTTCTATGACATCTCCATCTAAATCGAGTAACGTTTCTATAGAAACGACAAGATTTTCCTTTATGATACTACTATCTCCTTTCCGATGCACTATTCCTTCATTACTGCATCCCTCGCTCCCTCACATTGACGAATTACCACAGAAATTGCGTCGCTATGAAATACTATGTGTTCTATGACATCTCTATCTTAATCAAGTAACGTATCTATAGAAACGACAGGATTTTATTTTGGGATACTGCTATCTCCTTTCCGATGCACTATTCCTTCTTTACTGCATCCCTCGATCCTTCACATTGACGAATTAACACAGAGGTTCCGTCGCTATTAAATAATATTGGTTCCATGTCATCTCCTTTTAAATCGTGTAATGTTTCTATGGAAACGACAAGATATTCTTTTGGGATACGAGTATCTCCTATTCGATGCACTATTCTTTCTTTACTGCATCCCTCACCCCCCACATTGACGAATTATCACAGGAATTGCGGCGCTATGAAGTACTATGGGTTCTATGACATTTCCTTCTAAATCGAGTGCCGTCTCTATGGAAACAAAAGGATTTTCTCTTGGGATACGACTATCTCCTTTCCGATGCACTATTCCTTCTTTACTGCTTCGTTCGCTCCCTCACATTGAAAAATTACCACTGAAATTGCGTCGCAGTGATATACACTGGGTTCTATGACTTCTCCTTCTAAATCGAGTAACGTTTCTATGGAAACGGCAGGATATTCTTTTGGGATACGAGTATCTCCATTCCTATGCACTATTCCTTCATTACTGCATCCCTCGCTCCCTCACATAGACGAAAAAGCACAGAAATTGCGTCGCTATAAAATACTACGGGTTCTATGACATCTCCTTCTACATCGTGTAACGTTTCTATAGAAACGACAAGATTTTTCTTCATGATACTACTGTCACCTTTCCGATGCACTATTCCCTCTTTACTGCATCCCTCGCTTCCTCACATTGACGAATTACCACAGAAATTGCGTCGCTATGCAATACTATGGGTTCTGTGACATTTCCTTCAAAGTCGAGTAACGTTTCTAAGGGAACGACAGGATTTTCTTTCTGGATACAACCATCTCCTTTTTGATGCACTATTCCTTCTTTACTGCATCGTTCGCTCCCTCACATTGACAAATTAGCACTGAAATTGCGTCGCTATGATATACACTGGGTTCTATGACGTCTCCTCCTAAATCGAGTAACGTTTCTATGGAAACGACTGGATTTTCTTTTTGGATACGACTATCTCCTTACCGATGCACTATTCCTTCTTTACTGCATCCCTCGCTCCCCCACATTGACGAATTAACACAAAAATTGCGTCGCTATGAAAAACTATGTGTTCTATGACATATCCTTCTAAATCGAGTAACGTTACTATAGAAACGACAGGATTTTCTTTTGGGATACTACTATCTCCTTTCCGATGCACTATTCCTTCTTTACTGCATTCGTCGATCCCTCACACTGACGAATTATCACAGAAGTTGCGTCGCTATGAAATAATATTGGTTCTATGTCATCTCCTTTTAAATCGAGTAACGTTTCTATGGAAAAGACACGATTTTCTTTTGGGATACGAGTATCTCATTCCCGATGCACTACTCCTTCTTTACTGCATCGTTCGCTCCCTCACATTGACGAATTAACACTGACATTGCATCGCTATGATATACAATGAGTTCTATGACTTCTCCTTTTAAATCTAGTAACGTTTCTATGGAAACGACAGGACTTCCTTTTTGGATACGAGTATCTCATTACCGATGCACTATTCCTTCTTTACTGCATCCCTCCCTCCCTCAAATTGACGAATTACCACATAAATGGCGTCGCTATGAAATACTATGGGTCCTATGACATTTCCTTTTAAATCGAGTAACGTTTCGATGGAAACGACAGCATTTTCTTTTGGGATACGAGAATCTCCTTTCCGATGCACTATTCCTTCTGTACTTCATCCCTCGCTCCCTCACACTGACGAAAAAACACAGTAATTGCGTCGCTATGTAGTACTATGTGTTCTATGACATCTCATTCTAAATCGGGTAACGTTTCTATAGAAACGACAAGATTTTCCTTTATGATACTACTATCTCCTTTCGGATGCAGTATTCCTTGTTTACTGCATCCCTCGATCCCTCACATTCACGAATTAACACAGAAACTGCGTCGCTAATAAATACTATGGGTTCTATGACATTTCCGTCTAAGTCGAGTAACGTTTCTATGGAAACGACAGGATTTCCTTTTGGGTTATGACTGTCTCGTTTTCGATGCACTATTCCTTCTTTACTGCATCCTTCGCTCCCTCACATTGACGAATTAACACAGTAATTGCGTGGCTATGGTATACAATGGGTTCTATGACATCTCCTTTTAATCGGGTAACGTTTCTATTGAAACGACAGGATTTTCTTTTGGGTTACGACTGTCTCGTTTTCGATGCACTATTCCTTCTTTACTGCATCCTTCGCTCCCTCACATTGACGAATTAACACAGTAATTGCGTCGCTATGGTATCCAATGGGCTCTATGACATTTCCTTCAAAGTCGAGTAACGTTTCTATGGAAACGACAGGATTTCCTTTTGGGTTATGATTGTCTCGTTTTCGATGCACTATTCCTTCTTTACTGCATTCTTCGCTCCCTCACATTGACGATTTAACACAGTAATT
Organism: Schistocerca serialis cubense; assembly: GCF_023864345.2. NCBI lineage: Eukaryota > Metazoa > Arthropoda > Insecta > Orthoptera > Acrididae > Schistocerca > Schistocerca serialis. Next base: position 61,209,401 of record NC_064638.1, on the reverse strand, counting down.
GCGTCGCTATGGTATACAATGGGTTCTATGGCATTTCCTTCAAACTCGAGTAACGTATCTAAGGGAGCAACAGGATTTTCTTTCTGGATACAACTATCTCCTTTCCGATGCACTATTCCTCCTTTACTGCATCGTTCGCTCCCTCACATTGTCAAATTAGCACTGAAATTGCGTCGCTGTGATACACACTGTGTTCTATGACTTCTCCTTCTAAATCGAGTAACGTTTCCATAGAAACGACTAAATTTTCTTTTGAATACGACTATCTTCTTACCGATGCACTATTCCTACTTTACTGCATCCCTCGCTCCCACACATTGACGAATTAACACAGAAATTGCGTCGCTATGAAAAATTATGTGTTCTATGACATATCCTTCTAAATCGAGAAACGTTTCTATAGAAACGACAGGATTTTCTTTTGGGATACTACTATCTCCTTTCCGATGCACTATTCCTTCTTTATTGCATCCGTCGATCCCTCACACTGACGAATTGTCACAGAAGTTGCGTCGCTATGAAATAATATTGATTCTATGTCATCTCCTTTTAAATCGAGTAACATTTCTATGGAAACGACGGGGTATTCTTTTAGGATACGAGTATCTCCTTTCCTACGCACTATTCCTTCTTTACTGCATCCCTCGCTCCCTCACATTGACGAATTAACACAGAAATGGCGTCGCTATGAAACACTATGTGTTCTATGACATCCCCTTCTAAATCGAGTAACGATTCTATGGAATCGACAGGATTTTCTTTTGGGTTACGAGTGTCTCGTATCTGATGCACTATTCCTTCTTTACTGCATCCTTCGCTCCCTCACATTGACGAATTAACACAGAAATTGCGTCGCTATGAAATACTATGGGTTCTTTGACATTTCCTTCTAAATCGAGTGCCGATTGTATGGAAACAACAGGATTTTGTCTTGGGATACGACTATCTCCTTTCCGATGCACTATTCCTTCTTTCCTGCATCCTTCGCGCCCTCTCATTGACGAATTATCACAGTAATTGCGTCGCTATGGTATACAATGGGTTCTATGACATCTCCTTCTAAATCGAGTAACGATTCTATGGAATCGACAGGATTTTCTTTTGGGTTACGAGGTCTCGTTTCTGATGCACTATTCCTTCTTTACTGCATCCTTCGCTTCCTCACATTGACGAATTGACACAGAAATTGCGGCGCTATGAAATACTATGTGTTCTATGACATTTCCATCTAAATCGATTGCCGTTTCTATGGAAACAACAGGATTTTCTCTTGAGATACGACTATCTCCTTTCCGATGCACTATTCCTTCTGTACTCCATCCCTCGCTCCCTCACAATGACGAAAAAACATTGAAATTGCATCGCTATAAAATACTATGGGTTCCATGACATCTCCTTCTACATCGAGTAACGTTTCTAAGGGAACGACAGGATTTTCTTTTGGGATACGACTATCTCCTTACCAATGCACTATTCCTTGTTGACTGCATCCCTCGCTCCCTCACATTGACGAATTAACACAGAAATAGCGTCGCTATGGTTTACAATGTGTTCTATGACATTTCCTTCAAAGTCGAGTAACGTTTCTAAGGGAACGACAGGATTTTCTTTCTGGATACAACTATCTCCTTTCCGATGCACTAATCCTTCTTTACTGCATCGTTCGCTCCCTCATATTGACACATTATCACTGAAATTGCGTCGCTATGATTTGCACTGGGTTCTATGACTTCTCCTTTTAAATCGAGTAACGTTTCTATGGAAACGACTGGATTTTCTTTATAGGAAACGACTATCTCCTTACCGATGCACTATTCCTTCTTTACTGCATCCCTCACTCCCCCACATTGACGAATTAACACAGAAATTGCGTCGCTATGAAAAACTATGTGTCCTATGACATAACCTTCTAAATCGAGTAACGTTTCTATAGAAACGACTGGGTTTTCTTTTGGGATACTATTTTCTCCTTTCCGACGCACTATTCCCTCTTTACTGCATCCGTCGATCCCTCACACTGACGAATTATCACAGAAGTGGCGTCGCTATGAAATAATATTGGTTCTATGTCATCTCCTTTTAAATCGAGTAACGTTTCTATGGAAACAACAGGATATTTTTTGGGTACGAGTATCTCCTTTCAGATGCACTATTCCTTGTTTACTGCATACCTCCATCCCTCACATTGACGAATTAACACAGAAATTGCGTCGCTATGAAATACTATGGGTTCTATGACATTTCCGTCTAAGTCGAGTAACGTTTCTATGGAAACGACAGGATTTCCTTTTGGGTTATGACTGTCTCGTTTCTGATGCACTATTCCTTCTTTACTGCATCCTTCGCTCCCTCGCATTGACGAATTAACACAGTAATTGCGTCGCTATGGTACACAATGGGTTCTATGACATCTCCTTCTAATGGAGTAACGATTCCATGGAAACGACAGGATTTTATTTTGGGATACGACTGTCTCCTTTCCGATGCACTATTCCTTGTTTACTGCATCGTTCGCTCCCTCACATCGGCGAATTAACACTAAAATTGTGTCGCTATGATATACAATGGGTTCTATGACTTCTCCTACTAAATCGAGTAACGTTTCTACCGAAACGACAGGATTTTCTTTTTGGATACGAGTATCTCATTACCGATGTACTATTCCTTCTTTACTGCATCCCTCGCTCCCTCACATTGACGAATTACCACAGAAATTGCGTCGCTATGAAATACAACGTGTTCTATGACATTTCCTTCTAAATCGAGTGACGTTTCTATGGAAACGACAGGATTTTCTTTGGGATACGACTATCTTCTTTCCGATGCACTATTCCTTCTTTACCGCATCCCACGCTCCCTCACAATGACGAAGAAACAAATAAATTCCGTCGCCATGAAATAATATGGGTTCCATGACATTTCCTTCAAAGTCGAGTAACGTTTCTAAGGGAACGACATGATTTTCTTTTGGGATAGGACTATCTTCTTACCGCTGCACTATTCCTTCTTTACTGCATCCTTCGCCACCTCACATTGACGAATTAACACAGTAATTGCGTCGCTATGGTATACTAGGGGTTCTATGACATCTCCTTCTAAATCGAGTATCGTTTCTATGGAAACGACAGGATTTTCTTTTGCGATACGACTGTCTCCTTTCCGATGCACTATTCCTTCTTTACTGCAACCCTCGCTCCATTACATTGACGAATTAACACATAATTTGTGATGCTATGAAATACTATGGGTTCTATGACTTTTGCTTCTAAATCGATTAACGTTTCTATAGAAGCGATAGGATTTTCTTTTGGGATACTACTATTTCCTTTCCGATGCACTATTCCTTGTTTACTGCATCCGTAGATCCCTCACACTGACGAATTATCACAGAAGTTGCGCGGCTGTGTAATAATATTGGTTCTACGCCATCTCCTTTTATATCGAGTAACGTTTCTATGGAAACGACTGGATATTCTTTTAGGATACGAGTTTCTCCTTTCCTATGCACTATTCCTACTTTACTGCATCCCTCGCTCCCTCACAATTAAGAATTAACACAAAAATTGCGTCGCTATGAAGCACTATGTGATCTATGACATCTCCTTCTAAATCGAGTAACGTTTCTATAGAAACGACAGGATTTTCTTTTGGGATACTGCTATCTCCTTTCCGATGCACTATTCCCTCTTTACTGCATCATTCGCTCCCTCACATTGACGAATTAACACAGAAATGGCGTCGCTATGGTATACTATGGTTTCTATTACTTCTCCTTCTAAATCGTGTAACGTTTCTATAGAAACGACAGGATTTTCCTTTGGGATACTACTATCTCCTTTCCGATGCACTATTCCTACTTTACTGCATCCCTCGCTATCTCACATTGACAAATTAAAACAGAAATTGGGTTGCTATGAAATACTATGGGTTCTATGACATTTCCTTCTAAATCGAGTAACGTTTCTGTGGAAACTACAGGATTTTCTTTTGGGATACGACTGTCTCCTTTTTGATGCACTATTCCTTCTTTACTGCATCCCTCCCTCCCTCACATTGATGAATCAACACAGAAATTGCGGGGTATGAAATACTATGGGTTCTAAGACTTCTCATTCTAAATCGAGTAACATTTCAATGGAAACAACAGGATTTTATTTTGGGGTACAAGTATTTCTTTTCCGATGCACTATTCCTTCATCACTGCATCCCTCGCTCCCTCAATTTGACGATTTACACAGAAATAGCGTTGCTACGAAATACAATGGGTTCTATGACATCTCCTTCTAAATCGAGTAACGTCTCTATCGAAACGACGGGATTATCTTTTTTGATACAACTATCTCCTTTCCGATGCAGTATTTCTTGCTTACTTCATCCCTCGCTCTTTCACATTGACGAATTGACACAGAATTCGTGTCGCTATGAATTACAATGGGTTCTATGACATCTCCTTCAAATAGAGTGACGCTTCAATGGAAACGACAGGATTTTCTTTTCGGATACGACTGTCTCCTTTCCGATGCAGTGTTTCTTCTTTACATCATCCCTCGGTCCCTCACATTGACGAATTAACATAGAAGTTGCGTCGCAATGGTATACTGTGGATTCTATGACTTATCATTCTAAATCGGGTAACGTTTCTATGGAAACGACAGAATTTTCTTTTGTAAATACGAGTATCTCCTTTCCAATGCACTATTCCATCTTTAACGCATCCCTCGCTCCCTCACATTGACGAATTAACACAGAAACTGCGGCGCTATGAAATTCGATGTGTCCTATGACATCTTTTTCTAAATCGAGTAACGTTTCTATAGAGACGACAGGATTTTCTTTTGGGATACCACTATTTCCGTTCCGATGCACTATTACTTCATTACTGCATCCCTCGCTCCCTCACATTGACGAATTAACACACAAATTGTGGAACTATGAAATACTATGGGTTCTATGACTTCTCCTTCTAAATCGAGTAACGTTTCTATGGGAACGACGGGATTTTCTGTTGTGGATACGAGTATCTCCTTTCCAATGCACTATTCCTTCTTTACTGCATAACTCGCTGCCTCACATTGACGAATTAACACAAAAGTTGCGTCGCTATGAAATAATTTGGGTTCTATGACTTCTCCTTTTAAATCGAGTAACGTTTCTATGGAAACGACGGGATTTTCTTTAGGGTTACGACTATCTCTTTCCGATGCACAATTCCTTCTATACCGCATTCCTTGCTCCCTCACATTGAGGAATTAACACAGAAATTGCGTCGCCATGAAATACTATGGGTTCTATGACATCTCCTTCTAAATCGAGTAACGTTTCTATGGAAACGACGGGATTATCTTTTTTAGTACAACAATCTCCATTACGGTGCAGTATTTCTTCTTTACTTCATCCGTCGCTACCTCACATTGACGAATTAACACAGACATTGCGTCGATATGGTATACTATGGTTTCTATGACTTCTCCTTCTAAATCAAGTAACGTTTCTAATGGAAACGACGGGATTTTCTTTTGGGATACGAATGTCTCCTTTCCGATGCACAATTCCTTCTATACTGCATCCCTCGCTCCCTCACATTGAGGAATTAACACAGAAATTGCGTCGCTATGATATACTATGGGTTCTATGACATCTCCTTCTAAATAGACTAACGTTTCTATGGAAACGACGAGATATTCTTTTGGGATACGACTATCTCCTTTCCGATTAACAATTTCTTCTTTACTACATCCCTTGCTAGCTCACATTGACGGATTAACACAGAATTTGCGTCGCTATGATATACTATGGGTTCTATGATATCTCCTTCTATATCGAGTGACGTTTCTATGGATACGACAGGATTTTCTTTTGGGATACGACTGTCTCCATTCCAATGCTCTATTCCTTCTTTACTGCATCCCTCGCTCTCTCACATTGACGAATTAATACAGAAATTGGGTCGCTATGAACTACTATTTGTGCTATGACATCTCCTTCTAAATCGAGTAACGTTTCTATGGAAACGATAAGATTTCCTTTTGGGATACGAGTATCTCCTTTCCGATTCACTATTACTTCTTTACTGCATCCCTCGCTCCCTCACATTGACGAATTAACACAGAAAATGCGTTACTATGAAATTCTATGTGTTCTATGACATCTCCTTCCAAATCGAGTAACGTTTCTATGGAAACGACAGTATTATCTTTTGGGATACGACTAACTTCTTTCCGATGCACTATTCCTCCGTTACTGCTTACCTCGCACCCTCACTTTGACGAATTAACACGTAAGTTGCGTCGCTAAGAAATAATATTTGTTCTATCTGATCTCCTTCTAAGACAAGTTACGTTTCTATGGAATAGACATTATTTTCTTTTCGCATACAACAATCTCCTTTTCTATGCACTATTCCTTCTTTACTGCATCCCTCGCTCCCTCACATTGACGAATTAACACTGAAATTGCGGCGCTATGAACTACTACTTGTGCTATGACATCTGCTTCTAAATCGAGTGACGTTTCTATGGAAACGACAGGATGTTCTTTTGGGATTCAACTATCACGTTTCCGATGCACAATTCCTTCTATACTGGAGCCCTCGCTCCCTCACATTGACGAAGTAACACCGAAAATGCGTCGCTATGAAATACTATGGGTTCAATGACATCTCCTTGTAAATAGAGTAACGTTCCTATGGAAACGACAGGATTTTCTTTTGGGATACGATCATCTCCTTTACGATGCACTATTCCTTCTTTACTGCATCCATCGCTCCCTCACATTGACGAACTAACACAGAAATTGCGTCGCTATGAAGTACTATGGGTCTGTGGCATCTCCTTCGAAATCGAGTAACGTTTCTATATAAACGACTGGATTTTCTTTTGGTATACGAGTATCTCTTTCCGATGAACTATTCCTTCTTTACTGCATCCCTCGCTCCCTCACATTGACGAATTAACACAGAAATTGCGGGGCTATGAAATACTATTTGTTCTAAGACTTCTCATTCTAAATCGAGTAACGTTTCTATAGCAATGACAGGTTTTTCTTTTGGGCTACAAGTATTTCTTTTGCGATGCACTATTGCTTCTTTACTGCATCCCTCGCTTCCTCACATTGACGAATTGACACAGAAATTGCGTCGCCATGAAATACTATGTGTTCTATGTTTTCTCCATCTAAATCGAGTAACGTTTCTAAGAAAACGACAGGATTTTCTTTTGGAATACGAGTGTCTCCTCTCCGATGCACTATTCCTTCTTTTTTTCATCCCTCGCTCTCTCACATTGACGAATTAAAACTGAAATTGCGTCGCTATAAAATACTATGTGTTCTATGACATCTCCTTCTAAAGCGAGTAACGTTTCTATGGAAATGACTGGATTTTCTTTTGGGATACGAGTATCTCCTTTCCTATGCACTATTCCTTCATCACTGCATCCCTCGCTCCCTCACATTGACGATTTAACACAGAAATTGCGTTGCTGTGAAATACTATGTGTTCTATGACATCTCCTTCTAAATCGAGTAACGTTTCTATCGAAACGACGGGATTATCTTTTTTGAATCAACTATCTCCATTCCGATGCAATATTTCTTCTTTACTTCATCCCCCGCTCCCTCACATTGACGAATTAACATAGAATTTGCGTCGCAATGATATACTGTAGGTTTTATGACATCTCCGTCTATATCGAGTGACGTTTCTATGGAAACGACAGGATTTTCTGTTGGGATACGACTGTCTCATCTCCAATGCACTATTCCTTCTTTTCTGCATCCCTCGCTCTCTCACATTGACGAATTAATACAGAAATTGCGTCGCTATGAAATATTATGTGTTCTATGAAATTTCCGTCTAAATGGAGTAACGTTTCTATGGAAATGACATGATTTTCTTTTGGGTTACAAGTAAATTCTTTCCGATGCACAATTCCTTCTTTACTGCATCCCTTGCTCCCTCACATTGATGAAATAACACAGAAATCGCGTTACTATGAAATATTATTGGTTCTATGTGATCTCCTTCTAAATCAAGCTACGTTTCTATGGAAACGACAGGATTTTCTTTTGGCATACGACAATCTCAATTTCTATGCACTATTCCTTCTTTACTGCATCCCTCGCTCTGTCACATTGACGAATTAACACAGAAATTGCGTTACTATGAAATTCTATGGGTTCTATGACATCTCCTTCCAAATCGGGTAACGTGTCTATGGAAACGACAGTATTTACTTTTGTGATACGACCAACTTCTTTCCGATGCACTATTCCTCCTTTACTGCATACCTCGTTCCCTCACATTGACGAATTAACACAGAAATTCCGATGGTATGAAATACTATGGGTTCAATGACATCTCCTTCTAAATTGAGTAACGGTCCTATGGAAAGGACAGGATTTTCGTTTGGGATACGTGTATCTGCTCTCCTATGCACTATTCCATCTTTACTACATCCCTCGCTCCCCCACATTGACGAATTAGCACAGAATTTGCGTCGCTAAGATATACTAAGCGTTCTATGACTTCTCCTTCGAAATCGAGGAACGTTTCTGTGGAAACGACAGGATTTGCTTTTGGGATTCAACAGTCTCATTTCCGATTCACTATTCCTTCTTTACTGCATCCCTCGCTCCCTCACATTGACGAATTAACACCGAAATTGCGTCGCTATGAAGTACTATGGGTTCTATGGCATCTCCTTCGAAATCGAGTATCGTTTCTATGGATACGACAGGATTTTCTTTTGGGATACGTCTGTCTCCTTTCCGATGCACTATTCCTTCTTTACTGCATCCCTCGTTCCCTCACATTGCGAATTAACACAGAAATTGAGGGGCTATGAAATACAATGGGTTCTAAGGCTTCTCATTCTAAATCGAGTAACGTTTCTATGGAAACGACAGTATTTTCTTTTGGGCTACAAGTATTTCTTTTCCGATGCACTATTGCTTCTTTACGGCCTCCCTCGCTCCCGCACATTGACGAATTATCACAGAAATTGCCTCGCCATGAAATACTATGGGTTCTATGTATTCTCCATCTAAATCGAGTAACGTTTCTATGAAAACGACAGGATTTTCTTTTGGGATAAGAGTGTCTCCTCTCCGATGCACTATTCCTTCTTTATTTCATCCCTCGCTCTCTCACATTGACGAATCATCACAGAAATTGCGTCGGTATGAAATGCTATGGGTTCTATGACATCTCCTTCTAAAGCGAGTAATATTTCTATGGAAACGACAGGATGTTCTTTTGGGATTCAACTATCACGTTTCCGATGCACAATTGCTTCTACACTGCATCCCGCGCTCCCTCGCATTGACGAAGTAACACCGAAATTGCGTCGCCATGAAATACTATGGGTTCTATGTTTTCTCCTTCTAAATCGAGTATCGTTTCTATCGAAAGGATGGGATTATCTTTTTTGATACAACTATCACCATTCCGATGCAGTATTTCTTCTTTACTTCATCCCCCGCTCCCTCACATTGACAGATTAACACAGAATTTGCGTCGCTATGAAATTCTATGGGTTCTATGACATCTCCTTCTATATCGAGTGACGTTTCTATGGAAACGACAGGATTTTCTTTTGGAATACGACTGTCTCCTTTCCAATCCACTATTCCTTCTTTAATGCATCCCTCGCTCTCTCACATTGACGAATTAATACAGAAATTGCGGCGCTATGAAATAAAATGTGTTTTATGAAATATCCGTCTAAATAGAGTAACGTTTCTATGGAAACGATATGATTTTCTTTTGGGTTACAAGTACTTCTTTTCCGATGCACCATTCCTTCTTTACTGTATCCCTCATTCCCTCACATTGACGAATTAACGCAGAAATTGCGTTACTATCAAACTGTATGGGTTCTATACCATCTCCTTCCAAATCCAGTAACGTTTCTATGGAAACGACAGTATTATCTTTTGGGATACGACTAACTTCTTTCCGTCGCACTATTCCTCCTTTACTGCATACCTCGCTCCCTCACATTGACGAATTAACACAGAAGTTGCGTCGCTAAGAAATAAAATTTGTTCTATCTGATCTCCTTCTAAAACAAGATACGTTTCTATGGAGACGACATTATTTTCTTTTGGCATACAACAATCTCCTTTTCTATGCACTATTCCTTCTTTACTGCATCCCTCGCTCCCTCACACTGACGAATTAACACAGAAATTGCGTCGCTATGAACTAATATTTGTGCTATGACACTGCTTCTAAATCGAGTGACGTTTTATGGAAACGACAGGATGTTCTTTTGGGATTCAACTATCACGTTTCCGATGCACAATTCCTTCTTTACTGCATCCCTCGCTCCCTCACATTGACAAAGTAACACCGAAATTGCGTCGCTATGAAATACTGTAAGTTCTATGACAAGTCATTTTAAATTTAGTAACGTTTCTATGGATACGACAGGATTTTCTTTTGGGATACGACTATCTCCTTTCCAATGCACTATTCCTTCTTTACTGCATCCCTCGCTCCCTCACTTTGACGAATTAACACAGAAATTGCGTCGGTATGAAATACTATGGGTTCAATGACATCACCTTCTAAATTGAGTAACGTTCCTATGGAAACGACAGGATTTTCTTTTGGGATACGCGGATCTGCTTTCCTATGCACTATTCCCTCTTTACTGCATCCCTCGCTCCCCCACATTGACAAGTTAACACAGAAATTGCGTCGGTATGAAATACTATTGGTTCAATGACATCTCCTACTAAATCGGGTAACGTGTCTAAGGAAATGACAGAATTTTCTTTTCGGATACGACCATCTTATTTACGATGCACTATTCCTTCTTTACTGCATCCATCGCTCCCTCACATTGACGAATTAACACAGAAATTGCGTCGCTATGAAGTACTATGGGTTCTGTGGCATCTCCTTCGAAATCGAGTAACGTTTCTATATAAACGACTGGATTTTCTTTTGGGATACGAGTATCTCCTTTCCGATGAACTATTCCTTCATTACTGCATCTCTCGCTCCCTCACATTGACGAATTAACACCGATATTGCGGGGCTATGAAATACTATGGGTTCTAAGACTTCTCATTCTAAATCGAGTAACGTTTCTATAGGAACGACAGAATTTTCTTTTGGGCTACAAGTATTTCTTTTCCGATGCACTATTGCTTCTTTACTGCATCCCTCGCTCCCTCACATTGACGAATTGACACAGAAATAGCGTCGCCATGAAATACTATGTGTTCTATGTTTTCTCCATCTAAATCGAGTAACGTTACTAAGAAACCGACAGGATTTTAGTTTGGAATACGAGTGTCTCCTCTCCGACGCACTATTCCTTCTTAACTGCATCCCTCGCTCCCTCACATTGACGAATTAAAACAGAAATTGCGTCGCTATTACATACTATGGGTTCTATGACATCTATGGAAACGACTGGATTTTCTTTTGGGATACGACTGTCTTGTTTCCGAAGCACAATTCTTTCTATACTGCATCCCAGGCTCCCTCACATTGACGAAGTAACACTGAAATTGCGTCGCTATGAAATACTATAAGTTCTATGACATCTCCTTACAATTGAGAAACGTTTCTATGGATACGACAGGATTTTCTTTTGGGATACGACTATCTCCCTTCCTATGCACTATTCCTTCTTTACTGTATCAATCGCTCCCTCTCATTGACGAATTAACACAGAAATTGCGTCGCTATGAAATACTATGGGTTCAATGACATCTCCTTCTTCATCGAGTAACGTTCCTATGGAAACGACAGGATTTTCTTTTGCAATACGTGTATCTGCTTTCCTATGCATTATTCCTTCTTTACTGCATCCGTCGCTTCCCCACATTGACAAATTAGCACAGAATTGGCGTCGCTAAGAAATACTATGTGTTCTAACTTCTCCTTCAAAATCAAGTAACGTTTCTATGGAAACGACAGGATTTCCTTTTGGGATTCGACTATCTCCCTTCCTATTCACTATTCCTTCGTTACTGCATCCCTCGCTCCATCTCATTGACGAATTAACATAGAAATTGCGTAGCTAAAAATACTATGGGTTCAATGACATCTCCTTCTAAATCGAGTAACGTTTTCATGGAAACGATAGGATTTTCTTTTGGGAAACGTGTATCTGCTTTCCTATGCACTATTCCTTCTTTACTGCATCCCTCGCTCCCTCACATTGACGAATTAACACAGAAATTGCGTCGCTATGAAGTACTATGGGTTCTATGGCATCTCCTTCTAAATCGAGTAATGTTTCTATGGAATCGACTGGATTTTCCTTTGGGATACGAGTATCTCCTTTCCGATGAACTAATCCTTCTTTACTGCATCCCTCGCTCCCTCACATTGACGAATTAACACAGAAATTGAGTTGCTATGTAATATTATGGGTTCTATGACATGTCCTTGTAAATCGAGTAACGTTTCTATCGAAACGACGGGATTATCTTTTTGATACAACTACCTCCTTTCCGATGCAGTATTTCTTATTTACTTCATCCCTCGCTCCCCCACATTGACGAATTAACACAGAAATTGCGTCGCTATGAAGTACTATGGGTTCTATGGCATCTCCTTCTAAATCGAGTAATGTTTCTATGGAATCGACTGGATTTTCCTTTGGGATACGAGTATCTCCTTTCCGATGAACTAATCCTTCTTTACTGCATCCCTCGCTCCCTCACATTGACGAATTAACACAGATATTGAGTTGCTATGTAATATTATGGGTTCTATGACATGTTCTTGTAAATCGAGTCACGTTTCTATCGAAACGACGGGATTATCTTTTTGATACAACTATCTCCTTTCCGATGCAGTATTTCTTATTTACTGCATCCCTCGCTCACTGACATTGACGAATTAATACAGAAATTGCGTCGCTACAAAATATTTTGTGTTCTATGACATCTCCGTCTGAATAGAGTAACGTTTCTATGGAAACGACATGATTTTCTTTTGGGATACAAGTATTTCTTTTCCGATGCACTGTTCCTTCTTTACTGCATTCCTCGCTCTCTTACATTGACGAATTATTACAGAAATTGCGTCGCTATAAAATATTATGTGTTCTACGAAATCTCCGTCTAAATCGAGTACTGTTTCTATGGAAACGACATGATTTTCCTTTGGGTTCCAAGTAATTTCTTTCCGATGCACTATTCCTTCTTTTCTGCATCCCTCGGACCCTCACATTGACGAATTACCACAGAAATTGCGTTACTATGTAATTCTATTGGTTCTATGACATCTCCTTCCAAATCGAGTAACGTTTCTATGGAAACGACAGGATTTTCTTTTGGGATACGTGAATCTGCTTTCCTATGCACTATTCCTACTTTACTGCATCCCTCGCTCCTCCACATTGACGAAATAGCACAGAATTTGCGGCGCTATGAAATACTATGGGTTCTATGACTTCACCTTCTAAATCGAGTAACGTATCTACCGAAACGACGGTATTAACTTTTTTGATACAACTATCTCCTTTCCGATGCAGTATCCCTTATTTACTTCATCCCTCGCTCACTCACATTGACGAATTAACACAGAAATTGCGTCTCTATGAAATATTATGAAGTCTATTACTTCTCCGTCTAAATCGAGTAACGTTTCTATGGAAACGACATGATTTTCTTTTGGGATACAAGTATATCTTTTCCGATGGACTATTCCTTCTTTACTGCATCCCTCGCACCCTCACATTGACGAATTAACGCAGAAATTGCGTTACCATGAAATTCTATGGGTTCTATGACATCTCCTTCCAAATCGAGTAGCGTTCCTATGGAAACGACAGTATTTTCTTTTGGGGTACGACTAACAACTTTCCGATGCACTATTCCTCTTTTACTGCATACCTTGCTGCCTCACATTGACGAATTAACACAGAAATTGCGTCGCTATGAAATACTATGTGTTCTATGACATCTCCTTCTAAATCGAGTAACGTTTCTATAGAAACGAAGGAATTTTCTTTTGGGATACTACTATCTCCTTTCCGATGCACTATTCCTTCTTTACTGCATCCCTCGCTCCCTCACATTGACGAATTAACACAGAAGTTGCGTCGCTATGAAACAATATTGGTTCTATGTGATCTCCTTCTCAATCAAGTTACGTTTCTATGGAAACGACAGGAATTTCTTTTGGGATACGACAGTCTCCTTTTCTATGCACTATTCCTTCTTATTTCATCCCTCGCTCCCTCACATTGACGAAACAAAACAGAAATTGCGTCGCTATGAACTACTATGTGTGCTATGACATCTCCTTCTAAATCGAGTGACGTTTCTAGGAAACGACTGGATTTTCTTTTGGGATACGACTTTCTCGTTTCTGAAGCACAATTCCTTCTATACTGCATCCCTCGCTCCCTCACATTGACGAATTAACACAGAAATTGCGTCGGTATGAAGTACTATGGGTTCTATGGCATCTGCTTCTAAATCGAGTAACGTTTCTATGGAATCGACAGGATTTTCCTTTGGGATACGAGTATCTCCTTACCGATGAACTATTCCTTCTTTACTGCATCCCTCGCTCCCTCACATTGACGAATAAACACAGAAATTGCGTTGCTATGTAATATTATAGGTTCTATGACATGTCCTTGTAAATCGAGTAACGTTTCTATCGAACCGACGGGATTATCTTTTTTGATACAACTATCTCCTTTCCGATGCAGAATTTCATCTTTACTTCATCCCTCGCTCCCTCACATTGACGAATTAACACAGAAATTGCGTCGCTATGAAATACTATGGGTTCAATGACATCTCCTTCTATATCGAGTGACGGTTCTATGGAAACGACAGGATTTTCTTCTGGGATACGACTCACTACTTTCCGATGCACTATTCCTCTTTTACTGCATACCTTGTTCCCTCACATTGACGAATTAACACAGAAATTGCGTTACTATGAAATTCTATGGGTTCTATGACATCTCCTTCCAAATCGAGTAACGTTTCCATGGAAACGACTGGATTTTCTTTTGGGATACGACTATTTCCCTTCCTATTCACTATTCCTTCCTTACTGCATCCCTCGCTCCATCTCATTGACGAATTAACACAGAAATTGCATCGCTAAAAATACTTTGGGTTCAATGACATCTCCTTCTAAATCGAGTACTGTTTCTATGGAAACGACAGGTTTTTTATTTTGGGATACTACTATCTCCTTTCCGATGCACTATACCTTCTTTACTGCATCCCTCGCTCCCTCACATTGACGAATTAACACAGAAATTGCAGGGCTATGAAATACTATGAGTTCTATGACTTCTCCTTCTAAATCGAGTATCGTTTCTATGGAAACGAGAGGATTTTCTTTTGGGCTACAAGATTTTCTTTTTAGTTGCACTATTCCTTCTTTACTGCATACCTCGCACCCTCACATTGACGAATGAACACAAAAATTGCGTCGCTATGAAATACTATGGGTTCTATGACTTCTCCTTCTAAATCGAGTAACGTTTCTATGGAAACGACAGGATTTTCTTTTCGGATACGACCATCTCTTTTCCGATGTACTATTCCTTCTTTACTGCATCCCTCGCTCCCTCATATTGACGAATTAACACAGAAATTGCGTTGCTATGAAATATTATGAGTTCTATGACATGTCATTGTAAATCGAGTAACGTTTCTATCGAAACGACGGAATTATCTTTTTTTATACAACTATCTCCTTTCCGATGCACCATTCCTTCTTTACTGCATCCCTCGCTCACTGACATTGACGAATTAATACACAAATTGCGTCGCTACATAATATTTTGTGTTCTGTGCCATCTCCGTCTAAATCGAGTAACGTTTCTATGGAAACGACATGATTTTCTTTTGGGATACAAGTATTTCTTTTCCGATGCTCTATTCCTTCTTTACTGCATCCCCCGCTCCCTCACATTGACGAATTAACACAGAAATTGCGTCGGTATGAAGTACTATAGGTTCTATGGCTTCTCCTTCTAATCCGAGTTACGTTCCGATGTAAACGACAGGAATTTCTTTTGGGAGACGAATATATCCTTTCCGATGCACTATTCCGTCTATACTGCATCCCTCGCTCCCTTACATTGACGATTTAACATAGAAATTGCGTCGCTAAGAAATACTACGGATTCTATGACAGCCCCTTCTAAATCGAATAACATTCTTATGGAAACGACTGGATTCTCTTTTGGCTTACGACTAACTCCCTTCCGATGCACTATTCCTTCTTTACTGCATCCCCCGCTCCCTCACATTCGCGAATTAACACTGAAATTGCGTCGCTCTGAAATACTACGGGTTCTATGACATCCCCTACTAAATCGAGTAACGTTTCTATGGAAACGACGGGATTTTCTCTTGGGATACGAGTATCTCCTTTCCGATGCACTATTCCTTCTTTACTGCATCCCTCGCTCCCTCACTTTAACGAATTAACACAGAAATTGGGTCGCTGTGAAATACTATGGGTTCTACGATTTCTCCTTCTAAATCGTGCAACGTTTCTATGGAAACGACAGGATTTTCTTTTGGGATACGACTATCTAATTTCCGATGCACTATTCCTTCTTTACTGCATCCCTCGCTTCCTCACATTCACGAATTAACACAGAAATTGCGTCGCTATGAAATACTACGGGTTCTATGACATCCCGTTCTAAATTTAGTAACGTTTCAATGGAAACGACGGGATTTTCTTTTGGCATACGAGTATCTCCTTTCCGATGAACTATTCCTTATTTACTGCATCCCTCGCTCCCTCACTTTGATGAATTAACACAGAAATTGCTGCGCTATGTGAAACTATGGGTTCTATGACAGCTCTTTCTAAATCGAGTAACGTTACTATGGAAACGACAGGATTTTATTTTGGGATACGACTGTCTCCTTTCCGATGCGCTATACCTTCTTTACTGCATCCCTCGCTCCCTCACATTGACGAATTAACACAGAAATTGCGTCTCGATGAAAAACTATGGGTTCTATGACTTTTCCTTCTAAATCAAATATCGTTTCTATTAAAACACCAGGATTTTCTTTTGGGATACGACTATCTCCTTTCCGTTGCACCATTCCTTCTTTACTGCATCCCTCGCTCACTCACATAGAAAAATTAACACAGAAATTGCGCGCTATGAAATACTGCGTGATCCATGACATCTCCTTCTAAATCGAGTAACGTTTCTATGGAAACGACAGGATTTTCATTTAGGATACGACTATCTCCTTTCCGATGCACTATTCCTTCTTTACTGCATCCCTCGCTCCCTCACATTGACGAATTTACACAGAAATTGCGTCGCTATGAAATACTATATGTTCTATGACATCTCCTTCGAAATCGAGTAACGTTTCTATGGAATCGACAGGATTTTTTTTTTTTTTGGGATACGACTACCCCCTTTCCGATGCATTGTTCCTTCTTTACTACATTCCTTGCTCCCTCACATTGACAAATTACCACAGAAATTGCGCCGCTATGAAATAGAAAGGGATCTATGACATCTCCTTCTAAATCGATTAACGTTTCTATGGAAACGACGGGATTTCCTTTGATAAAACTGTCTCCTTTTAGATGCACTATTCCTTCTTTGCAGCTTCCCTCGCTCCCTCACATTGACGAATTAACACAGAATTTGCGTCGCAATGAAATTCTATGGGTTCTATGATATCTCCTCCTAAATCGTGTAACGTTTCTATGGAAACGACAGAATTTTCTTTTGGGAAAGAACTATCTCCTTTCCGATGCCGTATTCCTTCTTTACTGCATTACCAACTCACTCACATTGACGAACTAACACAAAAATTGCGTCGCCATGAAATACTATGGGTTCTATGACTTCTCCTTCTAAGTCGAGTAACGTTTCTATGGAATGGAAAGGATTTTCTTTTGGGATACGGCTATCTCCACTCCGATGCACTATTCCTTCTTTACTGCATACCTCGCTCCCTCACGTTGTTGAATTAACACAGAAATTGCGTCGCTATGAAATACTATGTGTTCTATGACATCTTGTTTTAAATCGAGTAACGTTCCTATGGATACGACAGGATTTTCTGTTGGGATACGACTATCTCCTTTCCGATGCACTATTCCTTCTTTACTGCATCCCTCGCTCCCACACATTGACGAATTAACACAGATATTGATTCGCTATGAAATACTTTGGGTTCTATGCCATCTCCTTCTAAATCGAGTAACGTTTCTGTGGAAACGACAGGATTTTCTATTGGGATAAGACTATCTCCTATCCGATGCACTATTCCGTCTTTACTGCATCACTCGCTCCCTCTGATTGACGAATTAACACAGAAATTGCAGTGCCATTATATACTATGGGTTTCATGACATCTCCTTTTAAATCGAGTAGTGTTTCTATGGAAACGACAGGATTTTCTTTTGGGATACGACTATCTCCTTTCCGATGCACTATTCCTTCTTTACTGCATCCCTCGCTCCCTCACTTTAACGAATTAACACAGAAATGGCGTCGCTGTGAAATACTATGGGTTCTACGATTTCTCCTTCTAAATCGTGCAACGTTTCTATGGAAACGACAGGATTTTCTTTTGGGATACGACTATCTCCTTTCCGATGCACTATTCCTTCTTTACTGCATCCCTCGCTCCCTCACATTGAAGAATGAACACAGAAATAGCGCCGCTATGAAATACAGTGGGTTCTATGACATCTCGTTCTAAATCGAGTAACGTTTCCATGGAAACGACGGGATTTCCTTTTGATACAACTATCTCCTTTCCGATGCACAATTCCTTTTTTACTGCTTCCCTCGCTCCATCACATTGACGAATTATCACAGAAATTGCGTTGCTATGACTTGCGCCATAGGGTATTGGGGTTTCGGGTTCCGCTGGATAGGTCAGGAGTCCACTACACGAACAAGCGGCTACACGGGTAGCAGGGGTTGTGTGGCGTGGGCTGGGCGGTTTTTTAGGTTAGATGGCCTTGGGCAAGTACAGAAAGGGCAACAGCCTCAACGGGTTCGGGGCAATGTCAGGACATGCGGGGACCAAGCAGCAATCGGTATTGTGATTGTCAACTGTCGAAGCTGCGTTGGCAAAGTACCGGAACTTCAAGCGCTGATAGAAAGCACCGAAGCTGAAATCGTTATAGGTACAGAAAGCTGGCTTAAGCCAGAGATAAATTCTGCCGAAATTTTTACAAAGGTACAGACGGTGTTTAGAAAGGATAGATTGCATGCAACCGGTGGTGGAGTGTTCGTCGCTGTTAGTAGTAGTTTATCCTGTAGTGAAGTAGAAGTGGATAGTTCCTGTGAATTATTATGGGTGGAGGTTACACTAAACAACCGAACTAGGTTAATAATTGGCTCCTTTTACCGACCTCCCGACTCAGCAGCATTAGTGGCAGAACAACTGAGAGAAAATTTGGAATACATTTCACATAAATTTTCTCAGCATGTTATAGTCTTAGGTGGAGATTTCAATTTACCAGATATAGACTGGGACACTCAGATGTTTAGGACGGGTGGTAGGGACAGAGCATCGAATGACATTATACTGAGTGCACTATCCGAAAATTACCTCGAGCAATTAAACAGAGAACCGACTCGTGGAGACAACATCTTGGACCTACTGATACCAAACAGACCCGAACTTTTCGACTCTGTATGTACAGAACAGGGAATCAGTGATCATAAGGCCGTTGCAGCATCCCTGAATATGGAAGTTAATAGGAATATAAAAAAAGGGAGGAAGGTTTATCTGTTTAGCAAGAGTAATAGAAGGCAGATTTCAGACTACCTAACAGATCAAAACGAAAATTTCTGTTCCGACACTGACAATGTTGAGTGTTTATGGAAAAAGTTCAAGCAATCGTAAAATGCGTTTTAGACAGGTACGTGCCGAGTAAAACTGTGATGGACGGGAAAAATCCACCGTGGTGCAACAACAAAGTTAGGAAACTACTGCGAAAGCAAAGAGAGCTCCACTCCAAGTTTAAACGCAGCCAAAACCTCTCAGACAAACAGAAGCTAAACGATGTCAAAGTCAGCGTAAGGAGGGCTATGCGTGAAGCGTTCATTGAATTCGAAAGTAAAATTCTATGTACCGACTTGACAGAAAATCCTAGGAAGTTCTGGTCTTACGTTAAATCAGTAAGTGGCTCGAAACAGCATATCCAGACACTACGGGATGATGATGGCATTGAAACAGAGGATGACACGCGTAAAGCTGAAATACTAAACACCTTTTTCCAAAGCTGTTTCACAGAGGAAGACCGCACTGCAGTTCCTTCTCTAAATCCTCGCACAAACGAAAAAATGGCTGACATCGAAATAAGTGTCCAAGGAATAGAAAAGCAACTGGAATCACTCAATAGAGGAAAGTCCACTGGACCTGACGGGATACCAATTCGATTCTACACTGAGTACGCGAAAGAACTTGCCCCCCTTCTAACAGCCGTGTACCGCAAGTCTCTAGAGGAACGGAGGGTTCCAAATGATTGGAAAAGAGCACAGATAGTCCCAGTCTTCAAGAAGGGTCGTCGAGCAGATGCGCAAAACTATAAACCTATATCTCTTACGTCGATCTCTTGTAGAATTTTAGAACATGTTTTTTGCTCGCGTATCATGTCATTTCTGGAAACCCAGAATCTACTATGTAGGAATCAACATGGATTCCGGAAACAGCGATCGTGTGAGACCCAACTCGCCTTATTTGTTCATGAGACCCAGAAAATATTAGATACAGGCTCCCAGGTAGATGCTATTTTTCTTGACTTCCGGAAGGCGTTCGATACAGTTCCGCACTGTCGCCTGATAAACAAAGTAAGAGCCTACGGAATATCAGACCAGCTGTGTGGCTGGATTGAAGAGTTTTTAGCAAACAGAACACAGCATGTTGTTATCAATGGTGACACGTCTACAGACGTTAAAGTAACCTCTGGCGTGCCACAGGGGAGTGTTATGGGACCATTGCTTTTCACAATATATATAAATGACCTAGTAGATAGTGTCGGAAGTTCCATGCGGCTTTTCGCGGATGATGCTGTAGTATACAGAGAAGTTGCTGCATTAGAAAATTGTAGCGAAATACAGGAAGATCTGCAGCGGATAGGCACTTGGTGCAGGGAGTGGCAACTGACCCTTAACATAGACAAATGTAATGTATTGCGAATACATAGAAAGAAGGATCCTTTATTGTATGATTATATGATAGCGGGACAAACACTGGTAGCAGTTACTTCTGTAAAATATCTGGGAGTGTGCGTACGGAACGATTTGAAGTGGAATGATCATATAAAATTAATTGTTGGTAACGCGGGTACCAGGTTGAGATTCATTGGGAGAGTGCTTAGAAAATGTAGTCCATCAACAAAGGAGGTGGCTTACAAAACACTCGTTCGACCTATACTTGAGTATTGCTCATCAGTGTGGGATCCGTACCAGGTCGGGTTGACGGAGGAGATAGAGAAGATCCAGAGAAGAGCGGCGTGTTTTGTCACTGGGTTATTTGGTAACCGTGATAGCGTTACGGAGATGTTTAATAAACTCAAGTGGCAGACTCTGCAAGAGAGGCGCTCTGCATCGCGGTGTAGCTTGCTCGCCAGGTTTCGAGAGGGTGCGTTTCTGGATGAGGTATCGAATATATTGCTTCCCCCTACTTATACCTCCCGAGGAGATCACCAATGTAAAATTAGAGAGATTAGAGCGCGCACGGAGGCTTTCAGACAGTCGTTCTTCCAGCGAACCATACGCGACTGGAACAGGAAAGGGAGGTAATGACAGTGGCACGTAAAGTGTCCTCCGCCACACACCGTTGGGTGGCTTGCGGAGTATCAATGTAGATGTAGATGTAGAAATTCTATGGGTTCTATGATATCTCCTTCTAAATCGTGTACGTTTCTATGGAAACGACAGAATTTTCTTTTGGGAAAGGACTATCTCCTTTCCGATGCCCTATTCCTTCTTTTCTGCATTACCCACTCCCTCACATTGACGAACTAACACAAAAATTGCGTCGCCATGACATACTATGGGTTCTATGACTTCTCCGTCTAAGTCGAGTAACGTGTCAATGGAAAGGAAAGGATTTTCTTTTGGGATACGACTATCTCCATTCCGAAGCACTATTCCTTCTTTACTGCATACCTCGCTCCCTCACGTTGATGAATTAACACAGAAATTGCGTCGCGATGAAAAACTATGTGTTCTATGACATCTCCTTCTAAATCGAGTAGCGTTTCTATGGATACGACAGGATTCTCTTTTGGGATACGACTATCTCCTTTCCGATGCACTATTCCTTTTTTACTGCATCACTCGCTCCTTCAGATTGACGAATTAACACAGAAATTGCAGTGCCATGAATTACTATTGGTTCCATGACATCTCCTTCTAAATCGAGTAGTGTTTCTATGGAAACGACAGGATTTTCTTTTGGGGTACGACTATCTGCTTTCCGATGCACTATTCCCTCTTTACTGCATCCCCCGCTCCCTCACAATGACGAATTAACACAAAAATGGCGTCGCCATGAAATACTACGTGTTCTATGATTTATCCTTCTAAATCAAGTAACGTTTCTATTGAAACGACGGGATTTTCTTTTGGGATACGAGAGACTCCTTTCCGATGCACTATTCCTTCTTTACTGCATCCCTCGCTCCCTCACATTGACGAATTAACACAGAAATTGCTGCGCTATGAGATACTATGGGTTCTAAGTCTTCTCCTTCTAAATCGAGTAACGTTTCTGTGGAATCGACAGGATGTTCTTTTGGGATACGAGTATCTCCTTTCCGATGCACTGTTCCGTCTTTACTGCATCCCTCGCTCCCTTACATTGACGATTTAACACAGAAAATGCGGCGCTATGAAATACTACGGGTTCTATGACATCCCCTTCTAAATCGAGTAACGTTTCTATGGAAACGACAGGATTTTGTTTTGGGATACGAGTATCTCCTTTCCGATGCACTATTCCTTTTTTACTGCAACCCTCGCTCCCTCGCTTTGACGAATTAACACAGAAATTGCGTCGCCATTAAACTGTGGGTTCTATGACTTCTCCTTCTGAATCAAGTAACGTTTCTATTGAAACACAATAATTTTCATCTGGGATACGACTATCTCCTTTCTGTTGCACCATTCCTTCTTTACTGCATCCCTCTCTCACTCACATAGAAGAATTAACACAGAAATAGCGCGCTATGAAATACTGCGTGTTCCATGACTTCTCCTTCAAAATCGAGTAACGTTTCTATGGAAAGGATTGGATTTTATTTTGGGTTACGACTATCTCCTTTCCGATGCACTATTCCTTCTTTAGTGCATCCCTCGCTCCCTCACATTGTCGAATTAACACAGAAATTGCGTCGCTATGAAATACTATGGGTTCTATGACATCTCCTTCGAAATCGAGTAACGTTTCTATGGAATCGACAGGATTTTCTTTTGGGATACGACTATCTCCTTTCCGATGCATTATTCCTTCTATACTACATCCCTCGCTCCCTCACGATGACAAATTACAACAGAAATTGCGCCGCTATCAAATACTATGTGTTCTATGACTCCTCCGTCTAAATCGATTAATGTTTCTATGGAAACAACAGTATTTTCTTTTGGATACAACTATCTCCTTTCCGATGCACTATTCCTGCTTTACTGCATCCCTCGCTCCCTCACATTGACGAATTAACACAGAAATTGCGTCGCTATGAAATAATATGTGTTCTATGACTTCTCCTTCTAAATCGAGTAACATTTCTATGGAAACGACAGGATTTTCTTTTGGGATACGTCTATCTCCTTTCCGATGCACTATTCCTTCGTTACTGTAGCTCTCGGTCCCTCACATTGGCGAATTAACACAGAAATTGCGTCGCTATGATATACTATGTGTTCTATGACTTCTCCTTCTAAATCGAGTAACGTTTCTATGGAAACGACAGGATTTTCTTTTGGGATACGAGTATCTTCTTTCCGATGCACTATTCCTTCGTTACTGTAGCCCTCGCTCATTCACATTGACGAATTAACACAGAAATTGCGTCGCTATGAAATACTATGGGTTCTATGAGTAGTGTTGGCAGTCAGCCAACACTACGCACAATAATTGAGAGAGGAAGCCGAAATGCACGCGTTAAACTCACGCGTGCTGGCGAGAGGTATGAAACAGGATACGGAATGAATGCTATAAACAAAAGTACGTAGCTGCTGGAATACTTAACTTTAATCCATCATTTGTTGACATCGTTCTTGACGGTACGGTATAAATAATAGTTACAGTTAATGGCGCCTGGCTAGGTCGTAGCCACTGACTTAGCTAAAGGCTATTCTAACTATCTTCTCTGCATATAAGCGAGGCTCCGTCTGTTTTGCATCGTCATCTAAGTCGTCCATACAACTGGGGCGAGTGCTAGTAAGGATGTCGAGACTTGAGGTTTGGTGGCGCTCGGTCAGCGATCACTGACTGTTGCGACACGCGGGTCCGACATGTACTAATAGACCGCGGCCGATTTAAAGCTACCACCTTGCAAGTGTGGTGTCTGGCGGTAACACCACCCTATGACATCTCCTTCTAAATCGAGTAACGTTTCTATGGACACGACAGGATTTCCTTTTGGGATACGACTGTTTCCTTTCCGATGCACTATTCCTTCTTTTATGCATCCCTCGCTCCCTCACATTGACGAAATAACACAGAAATTGCGTCGCTATGAAATACAATGTGTTATATGAAATCACCTTCTAAATCGAGTAACGTTTCAATAGAAACGACAGAATTTTCTTTTGCGATACTACTATCACCTTTCCGATGCACGATTCCTTCTTAACTGCATCCCTCGCTCCCTCACATTGACGAATTAACTCAGAAATTGCGTCGCTGTCAAATACTATGTGTTCAATGACATCTCCTTCTAAATCGAGTAACGTTTCAATAGAAACGACAGAATTTTCTTTTGGGATACTACTATCACCTTTCCGATGCACGATTCCTTCTTAACTGCATCCCACGCTCCCTCACATTGACGAATTAAAACAGAATTTGCGTCGCTATGAACTACTATTGGTTCTATGACATTTCGCTCTAAATCGAGTAACGTTTCTATGGAAACGACAGAATTTTCTTTTGGGATACGACTTTCTCTATTCCGATGCACTATCCTTCTTTACTGCATCCCTCGCTCCCTCACATTGACGAATTAACACAGAAATGGCGTCGCTATGAAATAGTATGGGTTCTATGACATTGCCATCTAAATCGAGGGACGTTTCTATGGAAACGACGGTATATTCTTTTGGGATACGACTATCTCCTTTCCGATGCACTATTCCTTCTTTTCTGCATCCCTCGCTCCCTCACATGGCAGGTCTCGTGATACGAACAAGCACTCGCCCCAGTTGTAAGGACAACCTAGCTAGCGACTACATGTACGAAGCCTTTCTCTCTCATTAGCCGAGAGACAGAATAGCCTTCAGCTACGTTAATGGCTACGAACTAGCAAGGCGCCATTAGCCTTACAGTGATTGTAATTAAAGTCTCCTGTGTATAGTCAAGAGCGATGTACCACAATGATTGAATATAGATAAGTATTAAACCAGCTACATACTTTTCTTCATAGCATTAATTACGTAGCCTGTTCCTGTACTTCACGCCCGTCTGCGTTTGTCTAGCGTGCATTTTCAGCCATCTCGAACTACAAGGTGTCGGCCCATCTGCCGACACATCAGTCAAATACTATGTGTTCTATGACATCTCCTTCTAAATCGAGTAACGTTTCAATAGAAACGACAGAATTTTCTTTTGGGATACTACTATCACCTTTCCGATGCACGATTCCTTCTTTACTGCATCCCTCGCTCCCTCACATTGACGAATTAAAACAGAATTTGCGTCGCTCTGAACTACTATGGGTTCTACGACATTTCCCTCTAAATCGAGTAACGTTTCTATGGAAACGACAGAATTTTCTTTTGGGATACGACTATCTCCTTTCCGATGCACTATTCCTTCCTTACTGCATCCCTCTATAAAATTAATAAAATAAATTAAATAAAATAAAATATTAATTATTTTATCTGTATGATTGTCTCTCCTATGAGTCGTCAGGTTTTAATTATTCGGTATCAGACGCTTGACAATGGCTTTTCGTAAAGGCAATGTTACTCGTAGTTGACCGTGAAATAAAACTGAAATAATCGGACTTCGTAATTAAATCGTTTCCAAAGACTGCTGCGGTAGGTGCGGACTCATAATCTAAATCTCAATATTACAATAATTTGCCAGCCATGCCAAAACGTCGAACAGAGGTGATTGTCTACTAAACAAAAGAATTACACAGTTAGTTAAATCAGATATATTCAATGAATAAGCCTACAGTTCATAATCCTACTTACTTTCATAAATATAAATTCTTTACAGAATCGAGTGCCTAGTATGGTTGCAACTCGCAGTAATTTTTTATAACATGAAATATGGCGGTGTGCCAGACAATAAACTAAAATACGTGCTTCTCGCACCACTTCAACCAGAGCTCTCTTTTCTTAATCAAACATACGAGTAACGTAATTGTGCTTTTGTTTTATCAGCGACACAGCGCTGCAGTTGTGTGCCATAGGCTTTATTTATTTGTCACTGATTATTTATTTAATTAATATATCGCGTTTCCGGGGAAACTCACGCTCGGCTTGCAAATGTGCCTTTATATTGCCCCCTGAATTGCGAGGCGAAAGGACACACCTGCAGCCGAGCAATTCACCTAAAGGCACAAGAAAATCTAAGTTATCTACAACTATTTACATGACCTACATTATACACATTATACACATTATATACAACTTTGAATGACGCGGATGCGCCGTAAAAGTTCTTATGTTGGCAGATAGAGTGCGCGCATGCGCAGAAGCGTCTGTGTGACTGCCGTTATGTCGTACAGTTAGATCACGCGGCACAGTATTGCATTTCATATTGTTCGTGTGCGCGCGTTTCTCAGTCGTTGCACAAAGAAAATATTCAACCAAGATTACATATGAAGACTACATTCTATGACAGGTAACTTAGTTTTAAATTTACAATATTCGTTACAACACAATACAACTTAGATTGTTGAATGTTCTTAGTTACATAGTATTGTTTTGAAATACTTCAAAGAAAAATGTCCGTATTTTTCAGGTGCGTTGACCTATACACATCGTGTCGTTATTACAGTTCATATTCGTCTGCTGCACAATAATTTTTTTTTCTTACATGTTAGTATCGTCGTGGTAAAGTTTTTTGATCACAGTAACATCGTTGTATAACAACGTGATTAATACATAAGCGTGTCCATTTCCCATTTCCATTATAGTCGTTGTGAAGCAGTTCGTTGTAAGTAAAAGCATTGCTTATTACAGATCAGACCTGACCCGTCGAGTAATTGGTCCACGTGCAGTTCGTTTTTTACATTCCGTGGAAGCTTGGTTGCAGAACCGCGGACGGCACATAGCTGGCGTCGATCCTTGGACAGTCCAGGTAAGAGTGTCCGTCACATTTCGAGAACATTTCATTCCCTGAAGTTCCATCCAAAATTCTTCCACCCGTCGTGTTGTTTTCTGGTCAGGCACTTTGTGTCCATTTAATCCAGTTAACATCTTGAAGTTAGGTACCGTAGTAATGTCACTAGACGATGCACGAATTATGGACTTCACATTTTCAGTTTTTTGCTGAATATAGCTCACCTAAATGTTCGTAGTTATTAATCGAGGAAATCGTTCATCGCGTTTACATAGGTACGATGCATAATGAATGGCATTAACCGTTTCCTTCACATAGGTTTCTGCGTAGTTGCAGAGTCAGTAATGTTCGTTAATGTCCGTGAACAGAGGTTCACTATGCAATGTCTTTTTGGCACTCGTTTTGTTCAAATTTTTACATGATACATCATTTAAAAAAAAAAAGTAATTATACATACACACGTCACATATTTTCTTAGTATAAACATAATACAGTTGCACATAAACATGTTTACATCATCATTACATCGCTATAGGTTATTACATTGTGTCACATTTGATTACATGAATTGCAGATATTTACATCCTCTTTAGCGGTTTTGCCGGGATATTATCGATGTTTTTTTTTTGTGATGTCATCTGAAATTAAGATAGGTTAGACACAACATTCATTACATCAGTAGGCAAGACCAGGCGTTTTCACTACTCAATAAATATTCAAAATAGTAAGAGAGAGAAAATGTTCGATTCCTCGCGTTTTGTGTGTGTGTGTAGAGTGTCTGTGTGGCCTTGACTACTGATAGATGCTTTTCGTGTTGAGAGATGTGCGTCTAATCTATTTCTCAAAGTAAAAGATCGCTTCACAGATGACGTCTGTCAGTTCGTCAGGTGTCATACCAAGTCAGTGGTACCTACAATAACAAATGTTCCGTGAAAAATTAACATGTCATTCACTGCTACGTAATCATAAATTTTACTTTAATATTCAGTCTTCTCCGTGGAGCCGCGGCGTTGAAAGAAAAGTTCTTCTGTCTTCAACTGCGACTCTGGAACGCTGAAATGAAAATTTCTATACTACTTATTATCTGTGTTGTAGCAACAGAGTTTTTCGAGTTGCTTAGCAATATTTTGATGGGTATGTCTTTGACATTATTCAGCATGAAATGCTCTAAGATCTCGGTGTGCGTATAGCCCAATAATTTTGTTAGTTCTACGATGTTGTAACAGATACGCAACAGGGTGCGGTATGTTAACAATTATATAAGGTCCTTCATATAGCAGACGCCATTTAGAGTTGCGTCGTTTGAGTGCAACAGATTTATGATGAGTACGAAGTAGTACAAGCATTCCTACCTCGAATTTTTGTTTTCTTTTTATTATATTTCTGTGATGTTTGTTTCGTATCTGTGCGTGATGTGTCAGCGTAGTCAATACTTCTTTTATTTTCTGTTCAGGTGTGATTTCCTTGTCTGACAACTGAGGTAATGGTTCTATCCACTGATCGTTCTGTTTGCAATTGAACATGATCTCGTTAGGTGTGTAATTTGTATCATAAATATTTAAGTTATTGTGTACGTCTTCGAAAAGACTTAGGTAGGACACCCAATTAGTATGTTTTGATGAAATATAGGTCCTCATGAAACGGTTTAATTCTCGGAAAAGTCTCTCGGTCGCGTTACATTGTGGACTAAACCTCGAAATAAATATACTTTTAATGTTATTGTCCTTCAAGAAATTTCACCATTTGTACCAAGAATAGTATGCTGCATTATCTGATAGAATTGCTTTAGGTTTTCCCACGTGCGTCAGGTAATCACTTGAGAATCTTCGTATTATAGCACTTGCAGTGGCGGATTTTAAAGCATAAAGTTTAACATGTTTAGAAAATATATCGTAAAAAGCTAAGATATATTTGACGCCTCCAGAGCTTGCTGGATGCGGACCACTGATGTCAGTACACAGAATTTCCAGGGGTTTACTAGGTAAAATAGAATGTAAATCTGTTTTTGTGGATAAATTCTGAGGTTTTGATTTTTGACATATGACACATGTTTTCAGTTCCCTGTAAATTTTTCTTCTCATATTGCTAAAATAACAGTATGTACTGAGCTTCGCTAAACACTTTTTTGTTCCATAATGACTCCATACTAAGTGTGTGTGCCAAATTAAATTACGTTCAGACTCTTTGGGAATGCATACACACCAGTTAGTAGCATTTGGATGTCGGCGGTAAAATAGCACATCATTGTGTAACTTGTAATACTTAGTCAAAGGATGATTGTGTTTTTCTACCAGTAATGTTATTATTTTATACCAGTGAGGATCAGATTTTTGTAATTCAGCCATGTTTCTGCGCATATCAATATAATATTGGTGATACTGCTTGTCTTGCATTAAGAGAATCCTGTAGTCATTTATATTTTCTAAGTCACTGTTGGTATCATTCATACCTTGTGGAAGTCTAGACAAAGTGTCTGCAATGGTGTTGTCCTTACCTCTTATGTACTTAATTTCAAAAGAGTAGTTCTGAAGTGTAACTGCCCATCGTGATAGTCTAGGATGTACAAGTTTACAAGTTAACAAAAATGTCAGGGCCTGGTGATCGGTGTAAATTACTGTATGTTTTCCAAATAAATAATAATTGAATTTCTTGAATGCCCATACTATGGAAAGTGTTTCTAACTCAGTAGTGAAGTATGTACGCTCACATTCAGTTAGAGTGCGACTCGCAAACCCAATAATTCTTATCTGTTCCTCCTCTTTATTCTTTACAACTTGAAATAAGCAACAGCCCAAGCCAGTACGTGAAGCGTCACAAGTCATACAAAAATCTAAATTGAAATCTGGATGGCTCAATATGTTAGCATTCACTAAAGCATGTTTAATTGTATTAAAGTCATTCTGGCACTGTTCCGACCAGATCCAAACTTGATTCTTTCTCAGTAGATTTAGCAAATGTTTACTGTTCAAAAGTGGTTGTGGCAAAAAACGTCTGAAAAATGAACATAGCCCAAGGAATGATTTTAACTGCTTTTTAGTTCGAGGGCTAGGAAAGTTTCTGATAGCATCTAATTTATTGGGATCCGGACGTATGCCCTGTGAATTAATGATATGTCCTAAATACTTTATCTCACTGCAACCAAACTTTGATTTTCTAAGATTGGCTGTGACTCCAGCTTGTGGAAATTTTTCTAAAATTCTTTGAAGTGTGTCAACATGTTCATTCCAGGATTGTGTAGATATCAGTATATCATCTACATAGTGTGTGACTGTCTCAACTAAATCGTCGCCAAGCACGGTATCCAGGGCTGTAATGAATACCCCAGAGCTGACATTCAGTCCGAAGGGTAGAACACAAAACTGATAGGTTCGCCCCCCGAACATAAATGCAGTATATTTCCGAGAATCAGGAGTGATACCCACCTGCCAAAACGAATTAGCGAGATCTATTGTGGAAAAATATTTTGCATCTAGAAACTTCTGTAATTGCTCTTCTAAATTTTCAGGTTTTGTGTGAACCGGTAAAATTATTTCATTAATAGCTCGTGCGTCTAACACTAACCTAATGCTTCCATTTGATTTTTTGACAACAAGTAGAGGACTACAATAAGGTGAGGTGGATGGTTCAATGACCTTCCAGTCTAACATTTGTTTTAATTCTTACCACACAGCAGGTCGTTGAGATAACGGTACGTTATATGTCTTATGGTAGAAGATCTTGTGAGGCTTAACTTCAATCTTGTACACATACGTGTTGATAACACCTAATCGTTTGGTAAAAACTTGTAAATATTTGGATAACACTTCCTGTAGTTTTATACATTCATGTACACTGAGAGCTGTAGCTTCACTTATCTTATGATCAAGCAATGTTTTCAAGTCCATTAGCTCTGCGTCAGATGAGTGTGTTTGCATGTCTTGAATGTCTTTGTCAAGTACTAACTGAACCTTGTACCCTGTACAGTGTTTGTCATGCTTTAGAGTTCTCCTGTCCAAATCAATAATAATTACCCTGCTTTTATCATTTAAAATACATTTACCTTTGGAGAAGTCTATAATGCAGTCCTTCTCGCTCATAATATCTATTCCTAATATGCAATTAGTCACAAGGTTTGGTACAACCAGGAATGGCCATTGTACGGTTCCATTACCTATTTTAATGTTTACAAAAACTTGCTTCGTAACCCTACATGACTTATTACCTAGTGCAGTAGTTATTTTACAGTTTTGGGCAGGAAACTCAGGCACAGGTTCCAATTCACACATCTTTTTATAAAAATTAAAAGATAAAACGCTCACAGCTGCACCTGTATCTAGGATAATAGTAGTTGGAATCCCACCTACTACACCAGTAGTGGATGCTAAAACAATTTCATTTGTGTTTAAACGACATTGTGTACTGTCTTGTAAAAGTTCATCTGATATATTGTTATTGTGGTTGTAACTTATAAATAAAACAGGTAGTTTTTGTTTAGAATTTCTCAGCATATCATTATTCCGTTGTTCAAGTGTGATGTCAAATAACTGATTAACATTGAAGCCGCCCCCCAAGGATTCTTCAGCCACGACCTGGGGCAAAGTAGTGACTGTTTCTAGTTTGCTGGATTAGCATTTGTACTAGGTACTGACACAGATTGAGGTTGTGCATCAGGTGTCATTTCTATTATATTCACATTCGGATATTGCCTATTATGATCTACAAACTTTTGCGGTTGTTGTTGCTGTTGCGCATTTTAACTTACCTGTCGGTCGTAAGGTATGCTCCAATTTTGACCTGGTGGCTGCCGTGGTAAAGCAGAGTTTGAATGAAAGTACTGATCGTTACGAGTCCAACCTTGATGCTGTCTTGGCTCGTAGTTATTATTATTTCTATTTCTGTTTGTGTTTTTGTTATTGCCTTTGTATCCGTTGTTACCGTTGTAGTTATTACCGCGGTGCCTTTTGTATGGATTGCCGCATGAAATGTTATTACTGTTGTAACTATTGTTTGTATTGGAATACGCGTGTTGATTTTGATTTCCGTACTGAGACGGCATGTGAGTTTGCTGTTTTTGTTGTACCGCGTATCCAACTGTGGGCGCGCCAGAATTGTGTTGGCAAGCCGGCATGTTTTGCATACCACTAGTGTAAACATTGTGGCTGCTGTTTTGCCGCGCGAAGCGCTGATCTTCAAGTAACATGTCAACCGAATCTAAAGCTGTTAAAAAATAATCTGAATCGTCATCCGGGATATGTAGGAGTTTTTCTTTAATGTTGAAAGGCAATTTGGCCTTCAACGCACGGAGTATATCTCGCGTTGCGACTGGTTCGTCTAAAAAGTGTCCCATGTTCAAGTATTTTTCAAAATATCTGCGTAAGTTACCATTTTTACTGTTAAAAGTTTCAGGTTCTAAAATTTGTCTTCTGAGTCGCTCCTGAACGGATTGCGACCAGAATTTGTTCAGAAAAGCACGCTCAAACTCACTGTACGTGGTACATACGTCAGCTTGACTGTATGCCCAGACAGCTGCATCGCCTTGGATGTAACCGACAATATATGAAATCTTTTTCCGGTCACTCCAAGTGCGTGGAAATGCGTTACTAAAAGATTTGAGAAAAATCACCGGATGAATGGTTCGTTTTTCTGGGATAAAAATCTGAAATTGCCTGTGTTTCATTAAGCTTTCGTCTTCCTTTGCATTATGATATGGATTTGTCCCACTGTAATTACTGCTATGTCCAGCTGGCGAGTAATTACGATAATGTTGCTGTGGTTTACCATGATAATAGCTTGTGTTTGTGTTTCCACATCGTGGTATGTGTTGTAGTCGTGGTGTGTTTTGTTCTTGTGTATTTGTCGTGTGCGGTATGTGTGTGTCATACTCGAATGTATATTGGTTCCTGGACTGTGCATTTTGACTGATATTTTCGTTACATTCAGACTGTGGTCGATCGGTGAATTGTCTCATGGGTGCAGTGACGGATTGTATTGCGTCACTGATCAGCTGTTTGTTATTAGTAATGTATTGCGCTACGGAGTCGTGCACAATTGTTGGTAAATTTTCACGTAAGCATCTATCAAAATGTTTGTCTTTGTTCACTACCCAATCATGAAATTCTTTATTAATATTTTGAAAAGGAGCTATGGCATCAGATTGTAAGATGTCAGTCAGGTGTTGTTCAACATTGTCAAATTTATTCTGTACGTCAGTAATTCGTTTTTCAAGGTTGTCATGTACTGAAGGATATGTTTGAATTTGTTCAGTAAGAACTTCACACGTGTTATTAAGGTTTTTTACTTGTGTCTGTAAAAGTGCTACGTCAGTTGTAGTCTTTTCTTGTCTCGTATTAAGCTGGGAAAATTCAGCACTGAGTTCAGTCATCTGTTTGGTCAGTGTGGCGTCTATAAGTTCCACACGCTTACATAAAGTGTCATTACCCGTCTTGAGTGCTATGAGATCAGATTTGATTTCGTCATTTTGTGTCTTTAACTGTTCATTTTGCGTCTGTAAGGTTGCCATATTTTCTGCGTTTTGTTTCATTAGCATTTGTAACATGTCGGCAATGTTTACCGTTTGCAAGGTCTCTGCCCCCGCCGCGTCATTAGACGTGACGTCATGCATTAACATGGGCTCTGATTGAGACTTTGAAATTTTTGTGGTGGAAGGCCTATTGTCAAAATTTTCGTCAACACTTGCGTCAATGTTTGATGAATCGTCACTACCGGTTGCTGTCGTAAAGTCATTTTCTAACATTTGTCTCTCGTCCGAGTCGGATTGCGTCTGAATAGTACGTCTTTGCTGTTCCATTTTTGCGTATTGTTTTCTAGTTATTACCATGCCACACGTGATATATGTTTCAAGAAAATATTTGACACTGATTTTAAAATAAAATGCAGTTGAGCATGAATCGCTCGTAGCAACAATGGCTGTCTGTTAATTTAAAAATATAAACTGAATTTGAGATTATTGGTAATGGCTGCTGGCCATGTTACATGATATCGTACAGAAGTCGGTCATATTGTACACTCGTGTATTGGTATTGTTGCATACGTTATTGTTTAGGGAAAAGTACTGAGAATGAAATTTATCACTAAAACTGTTATGCGGAAAAGAAACACTACAGAATTTTACTGAAAAGCTAATACACTGAATTATACGTCTGGTCAAGCCTGCTAATGCAAAGATGCTGCGTCTTACCTTATTTTGCTGGAAGCTTCTTTGCGTCTTACCGCAAAAATTTTATAATTGGCAAATATCTTCTGATTTTTGTTATTTCTCATATAGTCAAGTCCAGGTCCAGAAAGTTGATTTTTCACATTAAACAAAGAGAACAATGTAACAAATGACAAAATTACAAGTCCGACACGCAGTCGCCAATATAAAATAAATAAAATAAAATAAATAAAATAAAATATTAATTATTTTATTTGTATGATTGTCTCTCCTATGAGTCGTCAGGTTTTAATTATTCGGTATCAGACGCTTGACAATGGCTTTTCGTAAAGGCAATGTTACTCGTAGTTGACCGTGAAATAAAACTGAAATAATCGGACTTCGTAATTAAATCGTTTCCAAAGACTGCTGCGGTAGGTGCGGACTCATAATCTAAATCTCAATATTACAATAATTTGCCAGCCATGCCAAAACGTCGAACAGAGGTGATTGTCTACTAAACAAAAAAATTACACATTTAGTTAAATCAGATATATTCAATGAATAAGCCTACAATTCATAATCCTACTTACTTTCATAAATATAAATTCTTTACAGAATCGAGTGACTAGTATGGTTGCAACTCGCAGTAATTTTTTATAACATGAAATATGGCGGTGTGCCAGACAATAAACTAAAATACGTGCTTCTCGCACCACTTCAACCAGAGCTCTCTTTTCTTAATCAAACATACCAGTAACGTAATTGTGCTTTTGTTTTATCAGCGACACAGCGCTGCAGTTGTGTGCCATAGGCTTTATTTATTTGTCACTGATTATTTATTTAATTAATATCTCGCGTTTCCGAGGAAACTCACGCTCGGCTTGCAAATGTGCCTTTATACCTCGCTCCTTCACATTGACGATTTAACACAGAAATTGCGTCGCTATGAAATATTATGGGTTATATGTCCTCTCCTTCTAAATAGAGTAAAGTATCTATGGAAACGACAGAATTTTCTTTTGGGATACGACAATCTCCTTTCCGATGCACTATTCCTTCTTTACTGCATCCCTCGCTCCCTCACATTGACGATTTAGCACAGAAATAGCGTCGCTATTAAATACAATGGTTTCTATGACATCTCCTTCTAAGTCGAGTAACGTTTCTATGGAGACGACAGGATTTTCTTTTGGGATACGAGTATCTCCTTTCCGATGCACTATTCCTTCTTTACTGCATCCCTCGCTTCCTCACATTAACGAATTAACACAGAAATTGCGTCACTATGAAATACTATGGGTTCTATGACATATCCTTCAACATCGAGTAACGTTTCTATGGAAACGATAGGATTTTCTTTTGTGATACGACAATCTCCTTTCCGATGCACAATTCCTTCTTTACTGCATCCTTCGCTACCTCACATTGACGAATTAACACAGAAATTGCGTCGCTATGAAATACTAAGGGTTCTGCGACTGCTCCTTTTAAATCGGGTAATGTTTCTATGGAAACGACAGGATTTTCTTTTGGGATACGACTTTCTCTATTCCGATGCACTATTCCTTCTTTACTGCATCCCTCACTTCCTCACATTGACGAATTAACACAGAAATTGCGTCGCTATGAAATACTATGGGTTCTATGGCATTGTTTCTAAATCGAGGGACGTTTCTATGGAAACGACGGGATATTCTTTTGGGATACAACTATCTCCTTTCCGATGCACTATTCCTTCTTTACTGCATCCCTCGCTCCTCACATTGACGAATGAGCACAAAATTTGCGTTGCTGTGAAATACTATGTGTTCTATGACATCTCCTTCTAAATCGAGTAACGTTTCTAAGGAAACGACAGGATTTTCTTTTTGGATACGAGTATCTCCTTTCCGATGCACACTTCCATCTTTACTGCATCCCTCGCTAATTCACATTGACGACTTAACACAGAAATTGCGGCGCTATTGGCTACTATGGCTTCTATGACTTCTCCTTCTAAATCGAGTAACGTTTCTATGGAAATAACAGGATATTCTTTTGGGATACGAGTATTTCATCTCCGATGCACTATTCCGTCTATACTGCATCCCGCGCTCCTTCACATTGACGAATTAACACAGAAATAGGGTCGCTATGAAATACTATGGGTTTATGACTTCTCCTTCTAAATAGAGTAACGTTTCTCTTGAAACGAAAGGATTTTCATTTGGGATACGTGTATCTTCTTTCCTATGTACTATTCCTTCTTTACTGCATCCCTCGCTCCCTCACACTGACGAATTAACACAGAAATTGCGTCGCTATGAAATACTATGGGTTCTATGACATCTCATTCTAAATCGAGTAACGTTACTATGGAACCGACAGGATTCTCTTTTGGAATACGACTATCTCCTTATCGATGCAAAATTCCTTCTTTACCGCATCCCTCGCCCCCTCACTTTGTCGAATTAACACAGAGTTTGCGTAGCTATGAAATACTATGTGCTCTATGACTTCTCTTTCTAAATCGAGTAACGTTTCTGTGGAAACGACAGGATTTTCTTTTGGGATACGAGTATCTCGTTTCCGATGCACTATTCCTTCTTTACTGCATCCTCGCTCCCTCACATTGAAGAATGAACACAGAAATTGCGGGCTATGAAATTCTACGTGTTCTATGACATCTCCTTCTAAATCGAGTATCGTTTCTATGGACTGGACAGGATTTTTCTGTGGGTTACGACTGTCTCCTTTGCGATGCACTATTCCTTCTTTACATCATATCTCGCTCCCTCTCATTGACGAATTAACACAGAAATGGCGTCGCTATGAAATACTATGTGTTCTATGTCATCTCCTTGTTAATCGAGTAACGTTTCTGTGGAAACGACAGGATTTTCTTATGGGATACGACTATCTCCTTTCCGATGCACTAATCCTTCTTTACTGCATCCCTCGCTCCCTCACATTGAAGAATGAACACAGAAATTGCGTCGCTATGGAATACTATGGGTTCTATGGCTTCTCCTTCTAAATCGAGTAACGTTCCTATGTAAACGAAAGGATTTTTTTTTTGGGGTACGAGTATCTCCTTTCCGATGCACTATTCCGTCTTTACTGCATCCATCGCTCCTTTACATTGACGATTTAACACAGAAGATGCGTCGCTATGAAATACTACGGGTTCTATGACATCCCCATCTAAATCGAGTAACGTTTCTATGGAAACGACAGGATTTTTTTTTGGGATATGAGTATCTCCTTTCCGATGCACTATTCCTTTTTTACTGCAACCCTCGCTCCATCACTTTGAGGAATTAACACAGAAATTGCGTCGCCATGAAAACTATGGGTACTATGACTACTCCTACTGAATCAAGTAACGTTTCTATTGAAACACCAGGATTTTCATTTGGGATACGACTATCTCCTTTCTGTTGCACCATTCCTTCTTTACTGCATCCCTCTCTCACTCACATAGAAGAATTAACACAGAAATTGCGCGCTATGAAATACTGCCTTTTCCATGACCTCACCTTCTAAATCGAGTAACGTTTCTATGGAAAGGACAGGGTTTAATTTTGGGTTACGACTATCTCCTTTCCGATGCACTATTCCTTTCATTACTGCATCCCTCGCTCTCTCACATGTACGAATTAATACAGAAATTGCGTCGCTATGAAAAACTATGGGTTCTATGACAGCTCCTTCTAAATCGAGAAACGTTTCTATGGAAAGGACAGGATTTTATTTTGGGTTACGACTATCTCCTTTCCGATGCACTATTCCTTCTTTAGTGCATCACTCGCTCCCACACATTGACGAATTAACACAGAAATTGCGTCGCTATGAAATACTATGGGTTCTATGACATCTCATTCTAAATCGAGTAACGTTACTATGGAAACGACAGGATTCTCGTTTGGAATACGACTATCTCCTTTCCGATGCAAAATTCCTTCTTTACTGCATCCCTCGCTCCCTCACTTTGTCGAATTGACACAGAGATTGCGTAGCTATGAAATACTATGTGCTCTATGACTTCTCTTTCTAAATCGAGAACCATTTCTGTGGAAACGACTGGATTTTTTTTTTGGGATACGAATATCTACTTTCCGATGCACTATTCCTTCTTTACTGCATCCTCGCTCCCTCACATTGAAGAATGAACGCAGAAATTGCGCGCTATGAAATTCTACGTGTTCTATGACATCTCCTTCTAAATCGAGCATCGCTTCTATGGAAAGGACAGGGTTTTCTTTTGGGATACGAGTATCTCCTTTCCGATGCACTATTCCTTTTTTACTGCAACCCTCGCTCCCCCACTTTGACCCAATTAACACGGAAATTGCGTCGCCATGAAAACTATGAGTTCTATGACTTCTCCTTCTGAATCAAGTAACGTTTCTATTGAAACACCAGGATTTTCTTTTGGGATACGACTATCTCCTTTCTGTTGCACCATTCCTTCTTTACTGCATCCCTCTCTCACTCACATAGAAGAATTAACAGAGAAATTGCACGCTATGAAATTCTGCGTGTTCCTTGACTTCGCCTTCTAAATCGAGTAACGTTTCTATGGAAGGACAGGGTTTTATTTTGGGTTACGACTATCGCCTTTCCGATGCACTATTCATTTCTTTACTGCATCCCTCGCTCTCTCAGATTTACGAATTAATACAGAAATTGCGTCGCTATGAAAAACTATGGGTTCTATGACATCTCCTTCAAAATCGAGAAACGTTTCTATGGAAAGGACAGGATTTTATTTTGGGTTACGACTATCTCCTTTCCGATGCACTATTCCTTCGTTACTGTAGCCCTCGCTCCCTCTTATTGACGAATTAACACAGAAATTGCGTCGCTTTGAAATACTATGGGTTCTATGAGTAGTGTTGGCAGTCAGCCAACACTACGCACAATAATTGAGAGAGGAATCCGAAATGCACGCGTTAAACTCACGCGTGCTGGCGAGAGGTATGAAACAGGATACGGAATGAATGCTATAAACAAAAGTACGTAGCTGCTGGAATACTTAACTTTAATCCATCATTTGTTGACATCGTTCTTGACGGTACGGTACAAATAATAGCTACAGTTAATGGCGCCTGGCTAGGTCGGAACCAGTGACTTAGCTGAAGGCCATTCTAACTATCTTCTCTGCATATAAGCGAGGCTCCAGCTGTTTTGCATCGTTATCTAAGTCATCCGTACAACTGGGTCGAGTGCTAGTAAGGATGTCGAGACCTGAGGTGTGGTGGCGCTCGGTCAGAGATCACTGACTGTTGCGCCACGCGGGTCCGACATGTACTAATAGACCGCGGCCGATTTAAAGCTACCACCTTGCAAGTGTGGTGTCTGGCGGTGACACCACCCTATGACAACTCCTTCTAAATCGGGTAACGTTTCTATGGAAACGACAGGATTTCCTTTTGGGATACGACTGTTTCCTTTCCGATGCACTATTTCTTCTTTACTGCATCCCTCGCTCCCTCAGTTTGACGAATTAACACAGAAACTGCGTCGCTATGAAATACCATGTGTTCTATGACTTCTCCTCCTAAATCGAGTAACGTTTCTATGGAAAAGACCGGAGTTTCTTTTGGAATACCAATGTCTCCTTTCCGATTCACTACTCCTTCTTTACTGCATCCCTCGATCCCTCACATTGACGAATTAACACAGAAATTGCGTCGCTATGAAATACTATGGGATCTTTGACTACTCCTTCTAAATCGAATAACGTATCTATGGAAACGACAAGATTTTCTTTTGGGGTACGTCTATCCCGTTTCCGATTCAATATTCCTTCTATACTGCATCCCTCACTCCCTCACATTGACGAATTAACACAGAGACTGCGTCGCAATGAAATTCAACGTGTTCTATGACATCTCCTTATAAATAGAGTAACGTTTCTATGGAAACGACGGGATTTTTTTTTGGGATATGAGTATCTCCTTTCCTATGCACTATTCCCTCTTTACTGCATCCCTCGATCCCTCACATTGACGAATTAAAACAGATATTGCGTCGCTATGAAGTCCTATGGGTTCTATGACTTCTCCTTCTAAATCGTGTAACGTTTCTGTGGAGACGACAGGATTTTCTTTTACTATACGAGTATCTCCTTTCCGATGCATTATTCCTTCTTTACTGCATCACTCGCTTCCTCACATTGACGAATTAACACAGAAATCGCTTTGCTATGGAATACTATTGGTTCTATGACTTCTCCTTCTAAATCGAGAAACGTTTCTATGGAAACGACAGGATTTTCATTTGGGATACGAGTATCTCCTTTCCGATGCACTATTCCTTCTTCACTGCCTCCCTCGCACCCTCACATTGGCGAATTAACACAGAAATTGCGTCGCTATGAAGTACTATGGGTTCAATGACTTCTCCTTCTAAATCGAGTAACGTTTCTATGGAAACTACAGGATTATCTTTTGGGATACGAGTATTTATATCCGATGCGCTATTCGCACTTTACTGCATCCCTCGCTCCCTCACATTGACGAATGAACACATAAATTGCGTTGCTGTGAAATTCTATGTGTTCTCTGACATCTCCTTCTAAATCGAGTAACGTTTCTATGGAAAGGACAGGATTTTCTTTTTGGATACGAGTATCTCCTTTCCGATGCACACTTCCTTCTTTACTGCATCCCTCGCTAAATCACATTGACGAATTAACACAAAAATTGTGTCGCCATGAAATACAATGGGCTCTACTACTTTTCCTTCTAAATAGAGTAACGTTTCTACGGAAACGAAAGGATTTTGTTTTGCGATACGAGTATCTCCTTTCCGATGCACAATTCCTTCTTCACTGCATCCCTCGCTCCCTCATATTGACGAATTACAACAGAAATACCGTCGCTATTTAATACAATGGTGTCTGTGAGTTCTCCTTCTAAATCGAGTAACGTTTCTATGAAAACGAAAGGATTCTCTTTTGTGATACTAGTATCTTTTTTTCGATGCACTATTCCTTCTTTACTGCATCGCTCGCTCCCTCACATTGTCGAATTAACACAGAAATTGCGTCGCTACGTAATACTATGGGTTCCATGACTTCACCAGCTTAATCGAGTAACGTATCTATGGAAACGACAGGATTTTCTTCTGGGATACGAGTATCTCGTTTCCGATGGACTATTCCTTCTTTACTGCATCCCTCGTTCCCTCACATTGACGAATTAACACAGAAATTGCGTCGCTATGAAATACTATGTGTTCCATGACTTCTCCTTCTAAATCGAGTAACGTTCCTCTCGAAACGACAGGTTTTTTATTTGGGATACGAGTATCTTCTTTCCGATGCACTATTCCTTCTTTACAGCATCCCTCGCTCCCTCACACTGACAAATTAACACAGAAATTGCGTCGCTATGAAATACTATGGGTTCTATGACATCTCATTCTAAATCCAGTAACGTTACTATGGAAACGACACGATTTTCTTTTGGGATACGAGTATCTCCTTTCCGATGCACATTTCCTTCCATACTGCATCGCTCGCTCCCTCACATTGACGAATTAACACAGAAACTGCGTCGCTATGAAACACTATGTGTTCTCTGACATCTACTTCTAAATCGAGTAACGTTTCTGTAGAAACGACAGGATTTTCCTTTGGGATACTACTATCACCTTTGCGATGCACTATTCCTTCTTTACTGCATTCCTCGCTCCCACACATCGACCAATTAACACAGAAGTTGCGTCGCTATGAAATAATATTGGTTCAATGGGATCTCCTTCTAAATCGAGTAACGTTTCTATGGAAACGAGTGGATTTTCTTTTCGGATACGACCATCTCCATTACGATGCACTATTCCTTCTTTACTCCATCCGTCGCTCCCTTACATTGACGAATTAACACAGTAATTGCGTCGCAATGAAGTACTATGGGTTCTATGGCTTCTCCTTCTAATTCGAGTTACGTTCCTATGTAAACGACAGGATTTTCTTTTGGGATACGACTATCTCCTTTCCGATGCACTATTCCTTCGTTACTGTAGCCCTCGCTCCCTCACATTGACGAATTAACACAGAAATTGCGTCGCTATGAAATACTATGTGTTCTATGACTTCTCCTTCTAAATAGAGTAACGTTTCTATGGAAACGACAGGATTTTCTTTTGGGAAACGACTATCTACTTTCCGATGCACTATTCCTTCGTTACTGTAGCCATCGCTCCCTCACATTGACGAATTAACACAGAAACTGCGTCGCTATGAAATACCATGTGTTCTATGACTTCTCCTTCTAAATCGAATAACGTATCTATGGAAACGACAAGATTTTCTGTTATGGTACGTCTATCCCGTTTCCGATTCACTATTCCTTCTATACTGCATCCCTCCCTCCCTCACATTGACGAATTAACACAGAGACTGCGTCGCAATGAAATTCAACGTGTTCTATGACATCTCCTTCTAAATAGAGTAACGTTTCTATGGAAACGACGGGATTTTTTTTGGGGATATGAGTATCTCCTTTCCTATGCACTATTCCCTCTTTACTGCATCCCTCGATCCCTCACATTGACGAATTAAAACAGAAATTGCGTCGCTATGAAATACTATGGGTTCCATGACTTCTCCTTCTAAATCGAGTAACGTTTCCATGGAGACGACAGGATTTTCTTTTACTATACGAGTATCTCCTTTCCGATGCACTATTCCTTCTTTACTGCATCACTCGCTTCCTCACATTGACGAATTAACACAGAAATCGCTTTGCTATGGAATACTATTGGTTCTATGACTTCTCCTTCTAAATCGAGTAACGTTTCTATGGAAACGACAGGATTTTCATTTGGGATACGAGTATCACCTTTCCGATGCACTATGCCTTCTTCACTGCATCCCTCGCTCCCTAACATTGGCGAATTAACACAGAAATTTCGTCGCTATGAAGTACTATGTGTTCTATGACATCTCCTTCTAAATCGAGTAACGTTTCTATTGAAACTACAGGATTATCTTTTTGGATACGAGTATCTCCTTTCCGATTCACACTTCCTTCTTTACTGCATCCCTCGCTAATTCACATTGACGAATTAACACAGAAATTGTGTCGCCATGAAATACAATGGGTTCTACTACTTTTCCTTCTAAATCGCGTAACGTTTCTACGGAAACGACAGGATTATGTTTTGGGATACGAGTATCTTCTTTCCGATGCACAGTTCCTTCTATACTGCATCCCTCGCTCCCTCATTTTGACGAATTACAACAGAAATAGCGTCGCCATTTAATACAATGGTTTCTGTGACTTCTCCTTCTAAATCGAGTAACGTTTCTATGAATACGAAAGGATTTTCTTTTGTGATACTAGTATCTTTTTTCTGATGCACTATTCCTTCTTTACTGCATCGCTCGCTCCCTCACATTGTCGATTTAACACAGAAATTGGGTCGCTACGTAATACTATGGGTTCCATGACATCACCAGCTTAATCGAGTAACGTATCTATGGAAACGACAG
Source organism: Schistocerca serialis cubense (assembly GCF_023864345.2). NCBI lineage: Eukaryota > Metazoa > Arthropoda > Insecta > Orthoptera > Acrididae > Schistocerca > Schistocerca serialis. The sequence goes on along the minus strand of NC_064638.1, from coordinate 61,165,302 downwards.
GATTTTCTTCTGGGATACGAGTATCTGGTTTCCGATGGACTATTCCTTCTTTACTGCATCCCTCGTTCCCTCACATTGACGAATTAACACAGAAATTGCGTCGCTATGAAATACTATGTGTTCCATGACTTCTCCTTCTAAATCGAGTAACGTTCCTCTCGAAACGACAGGTTTTTCATTTGGGATACGAGTATCTTCTTTCCGACGCACTATTCCTTCCTTACAGCATCCCTCGCTCCCTCACACTGACAAATTAACACAGAAATTGCGTCGCTATGAAATACTATGGGTTCTATGACATCTCATTCTAAATCCAGTAACGTTACTATGGAAACGGCAGGATTTTCTTTTGGGATACGACTATATCCTTTCTGATGCACTATTCCTTCTTTACTGCATCCCTGGCTCCCTCACTTTGACGAACTAAAACAGAAATTGCTGCGCTATGAGATACTATGAGTTCTATGCCTTTTCCTTTTAAATCGAGTAACGTTTCTATGGAAACGAAAGGAATTTCGTTTGGGTTACGAGTATCTCCTTTCCAATGTACTATTCCTTCTTTACTGCATCCCTCGCTCCAACACATTTACGAATTAACACCATTGCGTCGCTAGGAGATACTATGTGTTCTATGGCATCTCCTTTTAAATCGAGTAACGTTCTTATGGAAACGACTGGATTCTCTTTTGGGTTACGACTAACTCCTTTCCGATGCACTATTCCTTCTTTACTGCATCCCTCGCTTCCTCACATTCGTGATTTAACACAGAAATTGCGTCGCTCTGAAATACTACGAGTTCTATGACATCCCCTTTTAAATCGAGTAACGTTTCTATGGAAACGACGGGAATTTCTCTTGGGATACGAGTATCTAATTTCCGATGCACTATTCCTTCTTTACTGCACCCCACGCTCCCTTACTTTGACAAATTAACACAGAAATTGCGCCACTGTGATATACTATGTGTTCTACGATTTCTCCTTCTAAATCGTGCAACGTTTCTATGGAAACGACAGGATTTTCTTTTGGGATACGTCTATCTAATTTCCGATGCACTATTCCTTCTTTACTGCATCCCTCGCTCCCTCACATTCACGAATTAACACAGAAATTGCGTCGCTATGAAATACTACGGGTTCTATGACATCCCCTTCTAAATTTAGTGACGTTTCTATGGAAACGACGGGATTTTCTTTTGGCATACGAGTATCTCCTTTCCGATGCACTATTCCTTATTTACTGCATCCCTCGCTCCCTCACTTTGACGAATTAACACAGAAATTGCTGCGCTATGTGAAACTATGGGTTCTATGACAGCTCTTTCTAAATCGAGTAACGTTACTATGGAAACGACAGGATTTTAATTTGGGATACGACTGTCTCCTTTCCGATGGGCTATTCCTTCTTTACTGCATCCCTAGCTCCCTCACATTGACGAATTAACACAGAAATTGCGCCGCTATCAAATACTATGTGTTCTATGACTCCTCCATCTAAATCGATTAATGTTTCTATGGAAACAACAGGATTTTCTTTTGGTTACAACTGTCTCCTTTCCGATGCACTATTCCTGCTTTACTGCATCCCTCGCTCCCTCACATTGACGAATTAACACAGAAATTGCGTCGCTATGAAATACTATGTGTTCTATGACTTCTCCTTCTAAATCGAGTAACATTACTATGGAAACGACAGGATTTTCTTTTGGGATACGTCTATCTCCTTTCCGATGCACTATGTCTTCGTTACTGTAGCTCTCGGTCCCTCACATTGACGAATTAACACAGAAATTGCGTCGCTATGAAATACTATGTGTTCTATGACTTCTCCTTCTAAATCGAGTAACGTTTCTATGGAAACGACAGGATTTTCTTTTGGGATACGACCATCTCCTTTCCGATGCACTATTCCTTCGTTACTGTAGCCCTCGCTCATTCACATTGACGAATTAACACAGAAATTGCGTCGCTATGAAATACTATGGGTTCTATGAGTAGTGTTGGCAGTCAGCCAACACTACGCACAATAATTGAGAGAGGAAGCCGAAATGCACGCGTTAAACTCACGCGTGCTGGCGAGAGGTATGAAACAGGATACGGAATGAATGCTATAAACAAAAGTACGTAGCTGCTGGAATACTTAACTTTAATCCATCATTTGTTGACGTCGTTCTTGACGGTACGGTATAAATAATAGTTACAGTTAATGGCGCCTGTCTAGGTCGTAGCCACTGACTTAGCTAAAGGCTATTCTAACTATCTTCTCTGCATATAAGCGAGGCTCCGTCTGTTTTGCATCGTCATCTAAGTCGTCCATACAACTGGGGTGAGTGCTAGTAAGGATGTCGAGACCTGAGGTTTGGTGGCGCTCGGTCAGCGATCACTGACTGTTGCGACACGCGGGCCCGACATGTACTAATAGACCGCGGCCGATTTAAAGCTACCACCAGGCAAGTGTGGTGTCTAGCGGTAACACCACCCTATGACATCTCCTTCTAAATCGAGTAACGTTTCTATGGACACGACAGGATTTCCTTTTGGGATACGACTGTTTCCTTTCCGATGCACTATTCCTTCTTTTATGCATCCCTCGCTCCCTCACATTGACGGAATAACACAGAAATTGCGTCGCTATGAAATACAATGTGTTATATGAAATCTCCTTCTAAATCGAGTAACGTTTCAATAGAAACGACAGAATTTTCTTTTGCGATACTACTATCAACTTTCCGATGCACGATTCCTTCTTACCTGCATCCCTCGCTCCCTCACATTGACGAATTAACTCAGAAATTGCGTCGCTGTCAGATACTATGTGTTCAATGACATCTCCTTCTAAATCGAGTAACGTTTCTATGGAAACGACGGGATTTTCTTTTGGCATACGAGTATCTCCTTTCCGATGCACTATTCCTTATTTACTGCATCCCTCGCTCCCTCACTTTGACGAATTAACACAGAAATTGCTGCGCTATGTGAAACTATGGGTTCTATGACAGCTCTTTCTAAATCGAGTAACGTTACTATGGAAACGACAGGATTTTAATTTGGGATACGACTGTCTCCTTTCCGATGGGCTATTCCTTCTTTACTGCATCCCTAGCTCCCTCACATTGACGAATTAACACAGAAATTGCGCCGCTATCAAATACTATGTGTTCTATGACTCCTCCATCTAAATCGATTAATGTTTCTATGGAAACAACAGGATTTTCTTTTGGTTACAACTGTCTCCTTTCCGATGCACTATTCCTGCTTTACTGCATCCCTCGCTCCCTCACATTGACGAATTAACACAGAAATTGCGTCGCTATGAAATACTATGTGTTCTATGACTTCTCCTTCTAAATCGAGTAACATTACTATGGAAACGACAGGATTTTCTTTTGGGATACGTCTATCTCCTTTCCGATGCACTATGTCTTCGTTACTGTAGCTCTCGGTCCCTCACATTGACGAATTAACACAGAAATTGCGTCGCTATGAAATACTATGTGTTCTATGACTTCTCCTTCTAAATCGAGTAACGTTTCTATGGAAACGACAGGATTTTCTTTTGGGATACGACCATCTCCTTTCCGATGCACTATTCCTTCGTTACTGTAGCCCTCGCTCATTCACATTGACGAATTAACACAGAAATTGCGTCGCTATGAAATACTATGGGTTCTATGAGTAGTGTTGGCAGTCAGCCAACACTACGCACAATAATTGAGAGAGGAAGCCGAAATGCACGCGTTAAACTAACGCGTGCTGGCGAGAGGTATGAAACAGGATACGGAATGAATGCTATAAACAAAAGTACGTAGCTGCTGGAATACTTAACTTTAATCCATCATTTGTTGACGTCGTTCTTGACGGTACGGTATAAATAATAGTTACAGTTAATGGCGCCTGTCTAGGTCGTAGCCACTGACTTAGCTAAAGGCTATTCTAACTATCTTCTCTGCATATAAGCGAGGCTCCGTCTGTTTTGCATCGTCATCTAAGTCGTCCATACAACTGGGGTGAGTGCTAGTAAGGATGTCGAGACCTGAGGTTTGGTGGCGCTCGGTCAGCGATCACTGACTGTTGCGACACGCGGGCCCGACATGTACTAATAGACCGCGGCCGATTTAAAGCTACCACCAGGCAAGTGTGGTGTCTAGCGGTAACACCACCCTATGACATCTCCTTCTAAATCGAGTAACGTTTCTATGGACACGACAGGATTTCCTTTTGGGATACGACTGTTTCCTTTCCGATGCACTATTCCTTCTTTTATGCATCCCTCGCTCCCTCACATTGACGGAATAACACAGAAATTGCGTCGCTATGAAATACAATGTGTTATATGAAATCTCCTTCTAAATCGAGTAACGTTTCAATAGAAACGACAGAATTTTCTTTTGCGATACTACTATCAACTTTCCGATGCACGATTCCTTCTTACCTGCATCCCTCGCTCCCTCACATTGACGAATTAACTCAGAAATTGCGTCGCTGTCAGATACTATGTGTTCAATGACATCTCCTTCTAAATCGAGTAACGTTTCAATAGAAACGACAGAATTTTCTTTTGGGATACTACTATCACCTTTCCGATGCACGATTCCTTCTTTACTGCATCCCTCGCTCCCTCACATTGACGAATTAAAACAGAATTTGCGTCGCTCTGAACTACTATGGGTTCTATGACATTTCCTTCTAAATCGAGTAACGTTTCTATGGAAACGACAGAATTTTCTTTTGGGATACGACTATCTCCTTTCCGATGCACTATTCCTTCCTTACTGCATCCCTCTATAAAAGTAATAAAATAAATTAAATAAAATAAAATATTAATTATTTTATCTGTATGATTGTCTCTCCTATGAGTCGTCAGGTTTTAATTATTCGGTATCAGACGCTTGACAATGGCTTTTCGTAAAGGCAATGTTACTCGTAGTTGACCGTGAAATAAAACTGAAATAATCGGACTTCGTAATTAAATCGTTTCCAAAGACTGCTGCGGTAGGTGCGGACTCATAATCTAAATCTCAATATTACAATAATTTGCCAGCCATGCCAAAACGTCGAACAGAGGTGATTGTCTACTAAACAAAAAAATTACACAGTTAGTTAAATCAGATATATTCAATGAATAAGCCTACAGTTCATAATCCTACTTACTTTTATAAATATAAATTCTTTACAGAATCGAGTGCCTAGTATGGTTGCAACTCGCAGTAATTTTTTATAACATGAAATATGGCGGTGTGCCAGACAATAAACTAAAATACGTGCTTCTCGCACCACTTCAACCAGAGCTCTCTTTTCTTAATCAAACATACGAGTAACGTAATTGTGCTTTTGTTTTATCAGAGACACAGCGCTGCAGTTGTGCGCCATAGGCTTTATTTATTTGTCACTGATTATTTATTTAATTAATATCTCGCATTTCCGGGGAAACTCACGCTCGGTTTGCAAATGTGCCTTTATATTGCCCCCTGAATTGCGAGGCGAAAGGACACACCTGCAGCCGAGCAATTCACCTAAAGGCACAAGAAAATCTAAGTTATCTACAACTATTTACATGACCTACATTATACACATTATACACATTATATACAACTTTGAATGACGCGGATGCGCCGTAAAAGTTCTTATGTTGGCAGATAGAGTGCGCGCATGCGCAGAAGCGTCTGTGTGACTGCCGTTATGTCGTACAGTTAGATCACGCGGCACAGTATTGCAGTTCATATTGTTCGTGTGCGTGCGTTTCTCAGTCGTTGCACAAAGAAAATATTCAACCAAGATTACATATGAAGACTACATTCTATGACAGGTAACTTAGTTTTAAATTTACAATATTCGTTATAACACAATACAACTTAGATTGTTGAATGTTCTTAGTTACATAGTATTGTTTTGAAATACTTCAAAGAAAAATGTCCGTATTTTTCAGTTGCGTTGACCTATACACATCGTGTCGTTATTACAGTTCATATTCGTCTGCTGCACAATAATTTTTTTTTCTTACATGTTAGTATCGTCGTGATAAAGTTTTTTGATCACAGTAACATCGTTGTATAACAACGTGATTAATACATAAGCGTGTCCATTTCCCATTTCCATTATAGTCGTTGTGATGCAGTTCGTTGTAAGTAAAAGCATTGCTTATTACAGATCAGACGTGACTCGTCGAGTAATTGTCCACGTGCAGTTCGTTTTTTACATTCCGTGGAAGCTTGGTTGCAGAACCGCGGACGGCACATAGCTGGCGTCGATCCTTGGACAGTCCAGGTAAGAGTGTCCGTCACATTTCGAGAACATTTCATTCCCTGAAGTTCCAACCAAAATTCTTCCACCCGTCGTGTTGTTTTCTGGTCAGGCACTTTGTGTCCATTTAATCCAGTTAACATCTTGAAGTTAGGTACCGTAGTAATGTCACTAGACGATGCACGAATTATGGACTTCACATTTTCAGTTTTTTGCTGAATATAGCTCACCTAAATGTTCGTAGTTATTAATCGAGGAAATCGTTCATCGCGTTTACATAGGTACGATGCATAATGAATGGCATTAACCGTTTCCTTCACATAGGTTTCTGCGTAGTTGCAGAGTTAGTAATGTTCGTTTATGTCCGTGAACAGAGGTTCACTATGCAATGTCTTTTTGGCACTCGTTTTGTTCAAATTTTTGCATGATACATCAGTTAAAAAAAAAAAAGTAATTATACATACACATGTCACATATTTTCTTAGTATAAACATAATACAGTTGCACATAACCATGTTTACATCATCATTACATCGCTATAGGTTATTACATTGTGTCACATTTGATTACATGAATTGCAGATATTTACATCCTCTTTAGCGGTTTTGCCGGGATATTATCGATGTTTTTTTTGTGATGTCATCTGAAATTAAGATAGGTTAGACACAACATTCATTACATCAGTAGGCAAGACCAGGCGTTTTCACTACTCAATAAATATTCAAAATAGTAAGAGAGAGAAAATGTTCGATTCCTCGCGTTTTGTGTGTGTGTGTAGAGTGTCTGTGTGGCCTTGACTACTGATAGATGCTTTTCGTGTTGAGAGATGTGCGTCTAATCTATTTCTCAAAGTAAAAGATCGCTTCACAGATGACGTCTGTCAGTTCGTCAGGTGTCATACCAAGTCAGTGGTACCTACAATAACAAATGTTCCGTGAAAAATTAACATGTCATTCACTGCTACGTAATCATAAATTTTACTTTAATATTCAGTCTTCTCCGTGGAGCCGCGGCGTTGAAAGAAAAGTTCTTCTGTCTTCAACTGCGACTCTGGAACGCTGAAATGAAAATTTCTATACTACTTATTATCTGTGTTGTAGCAACAGAGTTTTTCGAGTTGCTTAGCAATATTTTGATGGGTATGTCTTTGACATTATTCAGCATGAAATGCTCTAAGATCTCGGTGTGCGTATAGCCCAATAATTTTGTTAGTTCTACGATGTTGTAACACATACGCACCAGGGTGCGGTATGTTAACAATTATATAAGGTCCTTCATATAGCAGACGCCATTTAGCGTTGCGTCGTTTGAGTGCAACAGATTTATGATGAGTACGAAGTAGTACAAGCATTCCTACCTCGAATTTTTGTTTTCTTTTTATTATATTTCTGTGATGTTTGTTTCGTATCTGTGCGTGATGTGTCAGCGTAGTCAATACTTCTTTTATTTTCTGTTCAGGTGTGATATCCTTGTCTGACAACTTAGGTAATGGTTCTATACACTGATCGTTCTGTTTGCAATTGAACATGATCTCGTTAGGTGTGTAATTTGTATCATGAATATTTAAGTTATTGTGTACGTCTTCGAAAAGACTTAGGTAGGACACCCAATTAGTATGTTTTGATGAAATATAGGTCCTCATGAAACGGTTTAATTCTCGGAAAAGTCTCTCGGTCGCGTTACATTGTGGACTAAACCTCGAAATAAATATACTTTTAATGTTATTGTCCTTCAAGAAATTTCACCATTTGTACCAAGAATAGTATGCTGCATTATCTGATAGAATTGCTTTAGGTTTTCCCACGTGCGTCAGGTAATCACTTGAGAATCTTCGTATTATAGCACTTGCAGTGGCGGATTTTAAAGCATAAAGTTTAACATGTTTAGAAAATATATCGTAAAAAGCTAAGATATATTTGACGCCTCCAGAGCTTGCTGGATGCGGACCACTGATGTCAGTACACAGAATTTCCAGGGGTTTACTAGGTAAAATAGAATGTAAATCTGTTTTTGTGGATAAATTCTGAGGTTTTGATTTTTGACATATGACACATGTTTTCAGTTCCCTGTAAATTTTTCTTCTCATATTGCTAAAATAACAGTATGTACTGAGCTTCGCTAAACACTTTTTTGTTCCATAATGACCCCATACTAAGTGTGTGTGCCAAATTAAATTACGTTCAGACTCTTTGGGAATGCATACACACCAGTTAGTAGCATTTGGATGTCGGCGGTAAAATAGCACATCATTGTGTAACTTGTAATACTTAGTCAAAGGATGATTGTGTTTTTCTACCAGTAATGTTATTATTTTATACCAGTGAGGATCAGATTTTTGTAATTCAGCCATGTTTCTGCGCATATCAATATAATATTGGTGATACTGCTTGTCTTGCATTAAGAGAATCCTGTAGTCATTTATATTTTCTAAGTCACTGTTGGTATCATTCATACCTTGTGGAAGTCTAGACAAAGTGTCTGCAATGGTGTTGTCCTTACCTCTTATGTACTTAATTTCAAAAGAGTAGTTCTGAAGTGTAACTGCCCATCGTGATAGTCTAGGATGTACAAGTTTACAAGTTAACAAAAATGTCAGGGCCTGGTGATCGGTGTAAATTACTGTATGTTTTCCAAATAAATAATAATTGAATTTCTTGAATGCCCATACTATGGAAAGTGTTTCTAACTCAGTAGTGAAGTATGCACGCTCACATTCAGTTAGAGTGCGACTCGCAAACCCAATAATTCTTATCTGTTCCTCCTCTTTATTCTTTACAACTTGAAATAAGCAACAGCCCAAGCCAGTACGTGAAGCGTCACAAGTCATACAAAAATCTAAATTGAAATCTGGATGGCTCAATATGTTAGCATTCACTAAAGCATGTTTAATTGTATTAAAGTCATTCTGGCACTGTTCCGACCAGATCCAAACTTGATTCTTTCTCAGTAGATTTAGCAGATGTTTACTGTTCAAAAGTGGTTGTGGCAAAAAACGTCTGAAAAATGAACATAGCCCAAGGAATGATTTTAACTGCTTTTTAGTTCGAGGGCTAGGAAAGTTTCTGATAGCATCTAATATATTGGGATCCGGACGTATGCCCTGTGAATTAATGATATGTCCTAAATACTTTATCTCACTGCAACCAAACTTTGATTTTCTAAGATTGGCTGTGACTCCAGCTTGTGGAAATTTTTCTAAAATTCTTTGAAGTGTGTCAACATGTTCATTCCAGGATTGTGTAGATATCAGTATATCATCTACATAGTGTGTGACTGTCTCAACTAAATCGTCGCCAAGCACGGTATCCAGGGCTGTAATGAATACCCCAGAGCTGACATTCAGTCCGAAGGGTAGAACACAAAACTGATAGGTTCGCCCCCCGAACATAAATGCAGTATATTTCCGAGAATCAGGAGTGATACCCACCTGCCAAAACGAATTAGCGAGATCTATTGTGGAAAAATATTTTGCATCTAGAAACTTCTGTAATTGCTCTTCTAAATTTTCAGGTTTTGTGTGAACCGGTAAAATTATTTCATTAATAGCTCGTGCGTCTAACACTAACCTAATGCTTCCATTTGATTTTTTGACAACAAGTAGAGGACTACAATAAGGTGAGGTGGATGGTTCAATGACCTTCCAGTCTAACATTTGTTTTAATTCTTGCCACACAGCAGGTCGTTGAGATAACGGTACGTTATATGTCTTATGGTAGAACATCTTGTGAGGCTTAACTTCAATCTTGTACACATACATGTTGATAACACCTAATCGTTTGGTAAAAACTTGTAAATATTTGGATAACACTTCCTGTAGTTTTATACGTTCATGTACACTGAGAGCTGTAGCTTCACTTATCTTATGATCAAGCAATGTTTTCAAGTCCATTAGCTCTGCGTCAGATGAGTGTGTTTGCATGTCTTGAATGTCTTTGTCAAGTACTAACTGAACCTTGTACCCTGTACAGTGTTTGTCGTGCTTTAGAGTTCTCCTGTCCAAATCAATAATAATTACCCTGCTTTTATCATTTAAAATACATTTACCTTTGGAGAAGTCTATAATGCAGTCCTTCTCGCTCATAATATCTATTCCTAATATGCAATTAGTCACAAGGCTTTGTACAACCAGGAATGGCCATTGTACGGTTCCATTACCTATTTTAACGTTTACAAAAACTTGCTTCGTAACCCTACATGACTTATTACCTAGTGCAGTAGTTATTTTACAGTTTTGGGCAGGAAACTCAGGCACAGGTTCCAATTCACACATCTTTTTATAAAAATTAAAAGATAAAACGCTCACAGCTGCACCCGTATCTAGGATAATAGTAGTTGGAATCCCACTTACTACACCAGTAGTGGATGCTAAAACAATTTCATTTGTGTTTAAACGACATTGTGTACTGTCTTGTAAAAGTTCATCTGATATATTGTTATTGTGGTTGTATCTTATAAATAAAACAGGTAGTTTTTGTTTAGAATTACTCGGCATATCATTATTCCGTTGTTCAAGTGTGATGTCAAATAACTGATTAACATTGAAGCCGCCCCCCAAGGATTCTTCATCCACGACCTGGGGCAAAGTAGTGACTGTTTCTAGTTTGCTGGATTAGCATTTGTACTAGGTACTGACACAGATTGAGGTTGTGCATCAGGTGTCATTTCTATTATATTCACATTCGGATATAGCCTATTATGATCTCCAAACTTTTGCGGTTGTTGTTGCTGTTGCGCATTATAACTTACCTGTCGGTCGTAAGGTATGCTCCAATTTTGACCTGGTGGCTGCTGTGGTAAAGCAGAGTTTGAATGAAAGTACTGATCGTTACGAGTCCAACCTTAATGCTGTCTTGGCTCGTAGTTATTATTATTTCTATTTCTGTTTGTGTTTTTGTTACTGCCTTTGTATCCGTTGTTACCGTTGTAGTTATTACCGCGGTGCCTTTTGTATGGATTGCCGCATGAAATGTTATTACTGTTGTAACTATTGTTTGTATTGGAATACGCGTGTTGATTTTGATTTCCGTACTGAGACGGCATGTGAGTTTGCTGTTTTTGTTGTACCGCGTATCCAACTGTGGGCGCGCCAGAATTGTGTTGGCAAGCCGGCATGTTTTGCATACCACTAGTGTAAACATTGTGGCTGCTGTTTTGCCGCGCGAAGCGCTGATCTTCAAGTAACATGTCAACCGAATCTAAAGCTGTTAAAAAATAATCTGAATCGTCATCCGGGATATGTAGGAGTTTTTCTTTAATGTTGAAAGGCAATTTGGCCTTCAACGCACGGAGTATATCTCGCGTTGCGACTGGTTCGTCTAAAAAGTGTCCCATGTTCAAGTATTTTTCAAAATATCTGCGTAAGTTACCATTTTTACTGTTAAAAGTTTCAGGTTCTAAAATTTGTCTTCTGAGTCGCTCCTGAACGGATTGCGACCAGAATTTGTTCAGAAAAGCACGCTCAAACTCACTGTACGTGGTACATACGTCAGCTTGACTGTATGCCCAGACAGCTGCATCGCCTTGGATGTAACCGACAATATATGAAATCTTTTTCCGGTCACTCCAAGTGCGTGGAAATGCGTTACTAAAAGATTTGAGAAAAATCACCGGATGAATGGTTCGTTTTTCTGGGATAAAAATCTGAAATTGCCTGTGTTTCATTAAGCTTTCGTCTTCCTTTGCATTATGATATGGATTTGTCCCACTGTAATTACTGCTATGTCCAGCTGGCGAGTAATTACGATAATGTTGCTGTGGTTTACCATAATAATTTTGGTGTAACCGCCAGACACCACACTTGCTAGGTGGTAGCTTAAATCGGCCGCGGTCCAATTAGTACATGTCGGACCCGCGTGTCGCCACTGTGTAATCGCAGACCTAGCGCCACCACCAAGGCAGGTCTCGTGATACGAGAGAGCACTCGCCCCAGTTGTACGAGAACCTAGCTACCGACCAGATGTACGAAGCCTTTCTCTCTCATTAGCCGAGAGACAGAATAGCCATCAGCTAAGTTAATGGCTACGAACTAGCAAGGCGCCATTAGCCATACAGTGATTGTACTTAAAGTCTTCTGTGTATCGTCAAGATCGATGTACCACAAGGAATGAGTAAAGTTAAGTATTAAACCTGCTCCGTACTTTTCTTCCTAACATTAATTACGTATCCTGTTCCAGTACTTCACGCCCGTCTGCGTTAGTCTAGCTTGCCTTTTCAGCCATCTCAACTTCACGGTGTCGGCCCAGATACCGACACAACATTGGCGACGAGGGAAAAGAGTTCTTTCTGATTGCTTACATTTAATTGTGTCATGGCTTCGCCACATTCTCCAGATGTACTGTCCGAATTTTATCGCTTGCAGAATCAGCAGACGCAGGCGTTACTGGATGCCCTTGGACAGCTCGTCCAGGGTCAACGTACCATTCAAACCGATGCGGCCGCCGCCGCTTCTTCGCTACCGCTGCCACTAAACGCTGTTGCACCTCCCTTTCGACCATACGTGGCAGCCGATGAGACCTGGCACGAGTGGTCTCGCTAGTTCAACTTTCATCTAGCAGCCTACAGAATTCAAGGTAAAGAGCGGCAGCCGTTTTTGCTTTCTTGTGTCGGTGTGTCCACATACCGTGTGATAGTGAAATTGTTTCCCCGACGCGACGTAGCAACTCTGTCCTACGAGGAAATTTTGTCTGCATTAGATGCCTATTTCAAAGAAACAGTTAATGCGTACTTGCAAATACCGGTGGACGACGAATCCCAGCGCGTATTGGTGGTTAACACGCATCTTGGATTGTACCGCTTCAAAAGACTGCCATTCGGGTGTGCATCCGCCCCTGCCTTGTTTCAGCAATATTTACAAACTATTTGTGCGTCGGTCCCTACTGCAGCAAACTATCTGGACGATATAGTGATCTCCGGACAGACAGAAGAAGATCATCTTGCGAACTTACGAACATTATTTCAGGTCTTGCGCAAAATGGTCTTCGCTTGAGGAAGGACAAATGTGTGTTTTTTGCTCGTGACTTACCATACCTGGGACATGTCATTAATGCCCAAGGCATACATCCGAGTCCAGAGCACCTCCGTGCCATACAAGAATTGCCTTCCCCTCAAAATGTGAAACAGCTACAGAGTGTGTTGGGTAAAATTAATTATTACAATAAATATGTGCGCAATGCCTCTTCCATTTCAGCTCCGCTTCATCGCTCACGCCGTAAAGGTGTTCCGTTCGTCTGGACGACGGAATGTGAACGCGCCTTTCGCCAGTTGAAATCGGCGTTGCTTTCTAATACTTGCCTTACGCCATTCGATCCCCAGAAACCCCTTTTGTTGATGGTAGATGCATCGGATTTCGGGATCGGTGCTGTGCTTGCGCACAAAGTTGGCTCCCATGATCGCCCTATTGCCTTTGCGTCCAAATTGCTCTCGTCTGCGCAAAGAAATTATTCACAGATAGAGAACGAAGCTTTGGCTCTCGTGTTTGGTGTTACTAAGTTCCATGATTTCTTGTATGGTCGTCACTTTACCATCATCACAGACCACAAACCTTTGACATCGCTTTTTCATCCGACCAAGCCTGTACCTCCACTTACAGCGCAGAAATTCATTCGCTGGTCTATTTTCCTCTCGCAGTACCGCTACGATATCTTGTATCGGTCCACTGCTAAGCACGGAAACGCCGATGCGTTGTCCCGTTTGCCTGTTGCTGAGGATAAAGCATTCGATTCTTCCGAACTTGCTTGCATGTTCATTGATTCGGAAACCGATGAAGTGGTCGAATCGTTTCCGATTGATTTTCGTCGTGTCGCTACAGCCACAGCTGCTGACCCTGTCCTTGCTACTGTTTTACGTTTTGTTGCTACGCAATGGCCTTTGTCAAAGTCTCCGATCGAGGATCCGTTGGTTCGCCGATTTTTTGCTCACAAGGAGAGACTTTTTGTTCGACGTGGTGTTTTGTTGTTGCGTTCTGATAATGATCAGTCCAGAGTCGTGGTCCCACGTTCGTTACAGTCCTCTGTTTTACGGCTTCTTCACCAAGGACATTGGGGTATAGTGCGAACGAAACAACTTGCTCGTCAGCACTGTACTTGGTTCGGAATCGATGCTGCGATTACGAATATGTGTTCTTCGTGCCCGGCGTGTGCCGAACAACAATCCGCACCGCCGCGGAAAGTCTTTGCGTGGCCAAAAGCCACTTCCCCTTGGCAACGCTTGCACATTGATTTCGCTGGTCCATTCTGGAATGCTCGATGGTTGGTTCTGGTCGACGCCTTCAGTAATTTTCCTTTTGTTGTCCGGCTGTCTTCCACGATGTCCTCCGCCACGCCACCATCCAAGCGTTGTCTGCTATCTTTTGCATTGAAGGTCTTCCGCAGACTATTGTTTCCGACAATGGCCCACAATTCATGTCCGCAGAATTTCAGTCATTCTGCCAGGCCAATGGTATTCAACATCTGACATCCGCGCCGTTTTCGCCTCAGTCCAACGGTGCCGCTGAACGATTGGTCCGGACTTTCAAGTCACAGATGTTGAAATTGAAAGAGTCGCATTCTCGGGAGGACGCATTGTTGCTCTTTTTATCTTCGTATCGCTCTCAGCCCCGAGATGGTCGCTCGCCGGCTGAGTTGCTCCACGGTCGTCCTCATCGCACCTTGATGTCTTTGCTGCATCCGCCGCATCAGGTTCCTGTGCAGCGGCAGACTCCTGCTTTTGCTCCAGGCGACGTTGTATTTTATCGCAACTATCGCGGTTCACGGCGTTGGCTCGCAGGGCGCATTCTTCGCTGCCTCGGCCGCGCGATGTATTTGGTTTTGGGGGCCTCTGGTGAGGTGCGTCGGCATCTCAATCAGCTGCGCCTCTGTCGTCGCTCGGGTTCTGCCGCTCCCCGTCTGCTTTCAGCGACGGAGCCGTCCGGTCAGCGCCCTGGGGACCCATCTACTGGCTCGCCTCATCCCCAGGTGTTACCGACGATGCCTTCCATTTTGCCCCATGGCGACGCGCCGCCGCCGCCGCAGCAGCAGCAGCCGCCGCCGCCGCCGCTTGTTCTCCCGCCGGCGCCGCCCGCATTCGACGCTTCGTTGCGGCCGCCAAGCGCCTCCCAGGGTCACGCGCCGCCGATCGCTTCCCGTGACCAGCTGTCCTCCGCCATGGAACTCCCGCCCGCTCCGGACCACATGACGTCATCGCGCGTCGGCTACCCCGACGCAATGGAGGTTGATCCTTCGGTCCCTCCTGTCTCTTTACGGGCGCATACACCGCATGTTGACGTGCACCCTGGACTAGTTTTTCAGGCGTTTCCTAGCTCCCCTCGGACCGAATGGCCGGGTGCGGGTGGCACAGCCTCGCCTGTTGTTAGGCTCCCCACCTCATCGCATACGTCAACATGTGGTCCTCCCCACGGCGGGCGGAAGCCTTATCACACGACCGTTCGCCGATTTGCGGGGGAGGAATGTGGTGTCACCGCCAGACACCACACTTGCTAGGTGGTAGCTTAAATCGGCCGCGGTCCATTTAGTACATGTCGGACCCGCGTGTCGCCACTGTGTAATCGCAGACCTAGCGCCACCACCAAGGCAGGTCTCGTGATACGAGAGAGCACTCGCCCCAGTTGTACGAGAACCTAGCTACCGACCAGATGTACGAAGCCTTTCTCTCTCATTAGCCGAGAGACAGAATAGCCATCAGCTAAGTTAATGGCTACGAACTAGCAAGGCGCCATTAGCCATACAGTGATTGTACTTAAAGTCTTCTGTGTATCGTCAAGATCGATGTACCACAAGGAATGAGTAAAGTTAAGTATTAAACCTGCTCCGTACTTTTCTTCCTAACATTAATTACGTATCCTGTTCCAGTACTTCACGCCCGTCTGCGTTAGTCTAGCTTGCCTTTTCAGCCATCTCAACTTCACGGTGTCGGCCCAGATACCGACACAACAATAATAGCTTGTGTTTGTGTTTCCACATCGTGGTATGTGTTGTAGTCGTGGTGTGTTTTGTTCTTGTGTATTTGTCGTGTGCGGTATGTGTGTGTCATACTCGAATGTATATTGGTTCCTGGACTGTGCATTTTGACTGATATTTTCGTTACATTCAGACTGTGGTCGATCGGTGAATTGTCTCATGGGTGCAGTGACGGATTGTATTGCGTCACTGATCAGCTGTTTGTTATTAGTAATGTATTGCGCTACGGAGTCGTGCACCATTGTTGGTAAATTTTCACGTAAGCATCTATCAAAATGTTTGTCTTTGTTCACTACCCAATCATGAAATTCTTTATTAATATTTTGAAAATGAGCTATGGCATCAGATTGTAAGATGTCAGTCAGGTGTTGTTCAACATTGTCAAATTTATTCTGTACCTCAGTAATTCGTTTTTCAAGGTTGTCATGTACTGAAGGATATGTTTGAATTTGTTCAGTAAGAACTTCACACGTGACATTAAGGTTTTTTACTTGTGTCTGTAAAAGTGCTACGTCAGTTGTAGTCTTTTCTTGTCTCGTATTAAGCTGGGAAAATTTAGCACTGAGTTCAGTCATCTGTTTGGTCAGTGTGGCGTCTATAAGTTCCACACGCTTACATAAAGTGTCATTACCCGTCTTGAGTGCTATGAGATCAGATTTGATTTCGTCATTTTGTGTCTTT
The DNA here is from genome assembly GCF_023864345.2 of Schistocerca serialis cubense. Lineage (NCBI taxonomy): Eukaryota > Metazoa > Arthropoda > Insecta > Orthoptera > Acrididae > Schistocerca > Schistocerca serialis. The sequence goes on along the minus strand of NC_064638.1, from coordinate 61,148,428 downwards.
AACTGTTCATTTTGCGTCTGTAATGTTGCCATATTTTCTGCGTTTTGTTTCATTAGCATTTGTAACATGTCGGCAATGTTTACCGTTTGCAAGGTCTCTGCCCCCGCCGCGTCATTAGACGTGACGTCATGCATTAACATGGGCTCTGATTGAGACTTTGAAATTTTTGTGGTGGAAGGCCTATTGTCAAAATTTTCGTCAACACTTGCGTCAATGTTTGATGAATCGTCACTACCGGTTGCTGTCGTAAAGTCATTTTCTAACATTTGTCTCTCGTCCGAGTCGGATTGCGTCTGAATAGTACGTCTTTGCTGTTCCATTTTTGCGTATTGTTTTCTAGTTATTACCATGCCACACGTGATATATGTTTCAAGAAAATATTTGACACTGATTTTAAAATAAAATGCAGTTGAGCATGAATCGCTCGTAGCAACAATGGCTGTCTGTTAATTTAAAAATATAAACTGAATTTGAGATTATTGGTAATGGCTGCTGGCCATGTTACATGATATCGTACAGAAGTCGGCCATATTGTACACTCGTGTATTGGTATTGTTGCATACGTTATTGTTTAGGGAAAAGTACTGAGAATGAAATTTATCACTAAAACTGTTATGCGGAAAAGAAACACTACAGAATTTTACTGAAAAGCTAATACACTGAATTATACGTCTGGTCAAGCCTGCTAATGCAAAGATGCTGCGTCTTACCTTATTTTGCTGGAAGCTTCTTTGCGTCTTACCACAAAAAATTTTATAATTGGCAAATATCTTCTGATATTTGGTATTTCTCATATAATCAAGTCCAGGTCCAGAAAGTTGATTTTTCACATGAAACAAAGAGAACAATGTAACAAATGACAAAATAACAAGTCCGACACGCAGTCGCCAATATAAAATAAATAAAATAAAATAAATAAAATAAAATATTAATTATTTTATTTGTATGATTGTCTCTCCTATGAGTCGTCAGGTTTTAATTATTCGGTATCAGACGCTTGACAATGGCTTTTCGTAAAGGCAATGTTACTCGTAGTTGACCGTGAAATAAAACTGAAATAATCGGACTTCGTAATTAAATCGTTTCCAAAGACTGCTGCGGTAGGTGCGGACTCATAAACTAAATCTCAATATTACAATAATTTGCCAGCCATGCCAAAACGTCGAACAGAGGTGATTGTCTACTAAACAAAAAAATTACACAGTTAGTTAAATCAGATATATTCAATGAATAAGCCTACAGTTCATAATCCTACTTACTTTCATAAATATAAATTCTTTACAGAATCGAGTGCCTAGTATGGTTGCAACTCGCAGTAATTTTTTATAACATGAAATATGGCGGTGTGCCAGACAATAAACTAAAATACGTGCTTCTCGCACCACTTCAACCAGAGCTCTCTTTTCTTAATCAAACATACGAGTAACGTAATTGTGCTTTTGTTTTATCAGCGACACAGCGCTGCAGTTGTGTGCCATAGGCTTTATTTATTTGTCACTGATTATTTATTTAATTAATATCTCGCGTTTCCGAGGAAACTCACGCTCGGCTTGCAAATGTGCCTTTATACCTCGCTCCTTCACATTGACGATTTAACACAGAAATTGCGTCGCTATGAAATACTATGGGTTATATGTCCTCTCCTTCTAAATTGAGTAAAGTATCTATGGAAACGACAGAATTTTCTTTTGGGATACGACAATCTCCTTTCCGATGCACTATTCCTTCTTTACTGCATCCCTCGCTCCCTCACATTGACGATTTAGCACAGAAATAGCGTCGCTATTAAATACAATGGTTTCTATCACATCTCCTTCTAAGTCGAGTAACGTTTCTATGGAGACGACAGGATTTTCTTTTGGGATACGAGTATCTCCTTTCCGATGCACTATTCCTTCTTTACTGCATCCCTCGCTTCCTCACATTAACGAATTAACACAGAAATTGCGTCACTATGAAATACTATGGGTTCTATGACATATCCTTCTACATCGAGTAACGTTTCTATGGAAACGACAGGATATTCTTTTGTGATACGACAATCTCCTTTCCGATGCACTATTCCTTCTTTACTGCATCCTTCGCTACCTAACATTGACGAATTAACACAGAAATTGCGTCGCTATGAAATACTATGGGTTCTGCGACTGCTCCTTTTAAATCGGGTAACGTTTCTATGGAAACGACAGGATTTTCTTTTGGGATACGACTTTCTCTATTCCGACGCACTATTCCTTCTTTACTGCATCCCTCGCTTCCTCACATTGACGAATTAACACAGAAATTGCGTCGCTATGAAATACTATGGGTTCTATGGCATTGCTTTCTAAATCGAGGGACGTTTCTATGGAAACGACGGGATATTCTTTTGGGATACGACTATCTCCTTTCCGATGCACTATTCCTTCTTTACTGCATCTCTCGCTCCTCACATTGACGAATGAGCACAAAATTTGCGTTGCTGTGAAATACTATGTGTTCTATGACATCTCCTTCTAAATCGAGTAACGTTTCTAAGGAAACGACTGGATTTTCTTTTTGGATACGAGTATCTCCTTTCCGATGCACACTTCCTTCTTTACTGCATCCCTCGCTAATTCACATTGTCGACTTAACACAGAAATTGCGGCGCTATTGGCTACTATGGGTTCTATGGCTTCTCCTTCTAAATCGAGTAACGTTCCTATGTAAACGACAGGATTTTTTTTTGGGGTACGAATATCTCCTTTCCGATGCACTATTCCGTCTTTACTGCATCCCTCGCTCCTTTACATTGACGATTTAACACAGAAAATGCGTCGCTATGAAATACTACGGGTTCTATGACATCTCCATCTAAATCGAGTAACGTTTCTATGGAAACGACAGGATTTTTTTTGGGGATATGAGTATCTCCTTTCCGATGCACTATTCCTCTTTTACTGCAACCCTCGCTCCATCACTTTGACGAATTAACACAGAAATTGCGTCGCCATGAAAACTATGGGTTCTATGACTACTCCTACTGAATCAAGTAACGTTTCTATTGAAACACCAGGATTTTCATTTGGGATACGACTATCTCCTTTCTGTTGCACCATTCCTTCTTTACTGCATCCCTCTCTCACTCACATAGAAGAATTAACACAGAAATTGCGCGCTATGAAATACTGCCTGTTCCATGACTTCACCTTCTAAATCGAGTAACGTTTCTATGGAAAGGACAGGGTTTTATTTTGGGTTACGACTATCTCCTTTCCGATGCACTATTGCTTTCTTTACTGCATCCCACGCTCTCTCACATTTACGAATTAATACAGAAATTGCGTCGCTATGATAAACTATGGGTTCTATGACATCTCCTTCTAAATCGAGAAACGTTTCTATGGAAAGGACAGGATTTTATTTTGGGTTACGACTATCTCCTTTCCGATGCACTATTCCTTCTTTACTACATCCCTCGCTCCCACACATTGACGAATTAACACAGAAATTGCGTCGCTATAAAATACTATGGGTTCTATGACATCTCATTCTAAATCGAGTAACGTTACTATGGAAACGACAGGATTCTCGTTTGGAATACGACTATCTCCTTTCCGATGCAAAATTCCTTCTTTACTGCATCCCTCGCTCCCTCACTTTGTCGAATTGACACAGAGATTGCGTAGCTATGAAATACTATGTGCTCTATGACTTCTCTTTCTAAATCGAGAACCGTTTCTGTGGAAACGACAGGATTTTTTTTTGGGATACGAATATCTCCTTTCCGATGCACTATTCCTTCTTTACTGCATCCTAGCTCCCTCACATTGAAGAATGAACACAGAAATTGCGCGCTATGAAATTCTATGTGTTCTATGACATCTCCTTCTAAATCGAGTATCGCTTCTATGGAAAGGACAGGGTTTTCTTTTGGGATACGAGTATCTCCTTTCCGATGCACTATTCCTTTTTTACTGCAACCCTCGCTCCCCCACTTTGACGAATTAACACAGAAATTGCGTCGCCATGAAAACTATGGGTTCTATGACTTCTCCTTCTGAATCAAGTAACGTTTCTATTGAAACACCAGGATTTTCATTTGGGATACGACTATCTCCTTTCTGTTGCACCATTCCTTCTTTACTGCATCCCTCTCTCACTCACATAGAAGAATTAACACAGAATTTGCGCGCTGTGAAATACTGCGTGTTCCTTGACTTCGCCTTCTAAATCGAGTAACGTTTCTATGGAAGGACAGGGTTTTATTTTGGGTTACGACTATCTCCTTTCCGATGCACTATTCCTTTCTTTACTGCATCCCTCGCTCTCTCACATTTACGAATTAATACAGAAATTGCGTCGCTATGAAAAACTATGGGTTCTATGACATCTCCTTCAAAATCGAGAAACGTTTCTATGGAAAGGACAGGATTTTAATTTGGGTTACGACTATCTCCTTTCCGATGCATTATTCCTTCTATACTACATCCCTCGCTCCCTCACGTTGACAAATTACAACAGAAATTGCGCCGCTATCAAATACTGTGTGTTCTATGACTTCTCCTTCTAAATCGAGTAACGTTTCTATGGAAACGACAGGATTTTCTTTTGGGATACGACCATCTCCTTTCCGATGCACTATTCCTTCGTTACTGTAGCCCTCGCTCCCTCACATTGACGAATTAACACAGAAATTGCGTCGCTATGAACTACTATGGGTTCTATGAGTAGTGTTGGCAGTCAGCCAACACTACGCACAATAAGTGATAGAGGAATCCGAAATGCACGCGATAAACTCACGCGTGCTGGCGAGAGGTATGAAACAGGATACGGAATGAATGCTATAAACCAAAGTACGTAGCTGCTGGAATACTTAACTTTAATCCAACATTCGTTGACATCGTTCTTGACGGTACGGTCCAAATAATAGCTACAGTTAATGGCTCCTGGCTAGGTCGTAGCCAGTGACTTAGCTGAAGGCTATTCTAACTATCTTCTCTGCATATAAGCGAGGCTCCGGCTGTTTTGCATCGTTATCTAAGTCATCCGTACAACTGGGTCGAGTGCTAGTAAAGATGTCGAGACCTCAGGTGTGCTGGCGCTCGGTCTGCGATCACTGACTGTTGCGACACGCGGGTCCGACATGTACTAATAGACCGCGGCCGATTTAAAGCTACCACCTTGCAAGTGTGGTGTCTGGCGGTGACACCACCCTATGACAACTCCTTCTAAATCGGGTAACGTTTCTATGGAAACGACAGGATTTCCTTTTGGGATACGACTGTTTCCTTTCCGATGCACTATTTCTTCTTTACTGCATCCCTTGCTCCCTCAGATTGACGAATTAACACAGAAACTGCGTCGCTATGAAATACCATGTGTTCTATGACTTCTCCTCCTAAATCGAGTAACGTTTCTATGGAAAAGACTGGAGTTTCTTTTGGAATACCAATGTCTCCTTTCCGATTCACTACTCCTTCTTTACTGCATCCCTCGATCCCTCACATTGACGAATTAATACAGAAATTGCGTCGCTATGAAATACTATGGGATCTTTGACTACTCCTTCTAAATCGAATAACGTATCTATGGAAACGACAAGATTTTCTTTTGGGGTACATCTATCCCGTTTCCGATTCACTATTCCTTCTATACTGCATCCCTCACTCCCTCACATTGACGAATTAACACAGAGACTGCATCGCAATGAAATTCAACGTGTTCTATGACATCTCCTTCTAAATAGAGTAACGTTTCTACGGAAACGACGGGATTTTTTTTTGGGATAAGAGTATCTCCTTTCCTATGCCCTATTCCCTCTTTACTGCATCCCTGGATCCCTCACATTGACGAATTAAAACAGAAATTGCGTCGCTATGAAATACTATTGGTTCTATGACTTCTCCTTCTAAATCGAGTAACGTTTCTATGGAAACGACAGGATTTTCATTTGGGATACGAGTATCTCCTTTCCGATGCACTATTCCTTCTTCACTGCATCCCTCGCACCCTCACATTGGCGAATTAACACAGAAATTGCGTCGCTATGAAGTACTATGGGTTCAATGACTTCTCCTTCTAAATCGAGTAACGTTTCTGTGGAAACTACAGGATTATCTTTTGGGATACGAGTATTTATATCCGATGCGCTATTCGCACTTTACTGCATCCCTCGCTCCCTCACATTGACGAATGAACACATAAATTGCGTTGCTGTGAAATTCTATGTGTTCTATGACATCTCCTTCTAAATCGAGTAACGTTTCTATGGAAACGACAGGATTTGCTTTTTGGATACGAGTATCTCTTTTCCGATGCACACTTCCTTCTTTACTGCATCCCTCGCTAATTCACATTGACGAATTAACACACAAATTGTGTCGCCATGAAATACAATGGGTTCTACTACTTTTCCTTCTAAATCGAGTAACGTTTCTACGGAAACGACAGGATTTTGTTTTGCGATACGAGTATCTCCTTTCCGATGCACAATTCCTTCTTCACTGCATCCCTCGTTCCCTCACATTGACGAATTAACACAGAAATTGCGTCGCTATGAAATACTATGTGTTCTCTGACATCTACTTATAAATCGAGTAACGTTTCTGTAGAAACGAAAGGATTTTCCTTTGGGATACTACTATCACCTTTCCGATGCACTATTCCTTCTTTACTGCATTCCTCGCTCCCACACATCGACCAATTAACACAGAAGTTGCGTCGCTATGAAATAATATTGGTTCTATGGGATCTCCTTCTAAATTGAGTAACGTTTCTATGGAAACGAGTGGATTTTCTTTTCGGATACGACCATCTCCATTACGATGCACTATTCCTTCTTTACTCCATCCCTCGCTCCCTTACATTGACGAATTAACACAGTAATTGCGTCGCTATGAAGTACTATGGGTTCTATGACTAGTGTTGACAGTCAGCCAACACTACGCACAATAATTGAGAGAGGAATCCGAAATGCACGCGTTAAACTCACGCGTGCTGGCGAGAGGTATGAAACAGGATACGGAATGAATGCTATAAACAAAAGTACGTAGCTGCTGGAATACTTAACTTTAATCCATCATTTGTTGACATCGTTCTTGACGGTACGGTATAAATAATAGCTACAGTTAATGGCGCCTGGCTAGGTCGTAGCCACTGACTTAGCTGAAGGCTATTCTAACTATCTTCTCTGCATATAAGCGAGGCTCCGTCTGTTTTGCATCGTTATCTAAGTCGTCCGTACAACTGGGTCGAGTGCTAGTAAAGATGTCGAGACCTCGGGTGTGCTGGCGCTCGGTCTGCGATCACTGACTGTTGCGACACGCGGGTCCGACATGTACTAATAGACCGCGGCCGATTTAAAGCTACCACCTTGCAAGTGTGGTGTCTGGCGGTGACACCACCCTATGACATCTCCTTCTAAATCGAGTAACGTTTCTATGGAAACGACAGGATTTCCTTTTGGGATACGACTGTTTCCTTTCCGAGGCACTATTTCTTCTTTACTGCATCCCTCGCTCCCTCACATTGACGAATTAACACAGAAACTGCGTCGCTATGAAATACCATGTGTTCTATGACTCCTAAATCGAGTAACGTTTCTATGGAAACGACCGGAATTTCTTTTGAAATACCAATGTCTCCTTTCCGATACACTACTCCCTCCTTACTGCATCCGTCGATCCCTCACATTGACGAATTAACACAGAAATTGCGTCGCTATGAAATACTATGGGATCTTTGATTTCTCCTTCTAAATCGAATAACGTATCTATGGAAACGACAAGATTTTCTTTTATGGTACGTCTATCCCGTTTCCGATTCACTATTCCTTCTATACTGCATCCCTCCCTCCCTCACATTGACGAATTAACACAGAGACTGCGTCGCAATGAAATTCAACGTGTTCTATGACATCTCCTTCTAAATAGGGTAACGTTTCTATGGAAACGACGGGATTTTTCTTGGGATATGAGTATCTCCTTTCCTATGCACTATTCCCTCTTTACTGCATCCCTCGATCCCTCACATTGACGAATTACAACTGAAATAGCGTCGCTATTTAATACAATGGTTTCTGTTACTTCTCCTTCTAAATCGAGTAACGTTTCTATGAATACGAAAGGATTTTCTTTTGTGATACTAGTATCTTTTTTCTGATGCACTATTCCTTCTTTACTGCATCGCTCGCTCCCTCACATTGTCGAATTAACACAGAAATTGCGTCGCTACGTAATACTATGGGTTCCATGACATCACCAGCTTAATCGAGTAACGTATCTATGGAAACGACAGGATTTTCTTCTGGGATACGAGTATCTGGTTTCCGATGGACTATTCCTTCTTTACTGCATCCCTCGTTCCCTCACATTGACGAATTAACACAGAAATTGCGTCGCTATGAAATACTATGTGTTCCATGACTTCTCCTTCTAAATCGAGTAACGTTCCTCTCGAAACGACAGGTTTTTCATTTGGGATACGAGTATTTTCTTTCCGACGCACTATTCCTTCCTTACAGCATCCCTCGCTCCCTCACACTGACAAATTAACACAGAAATTGCGTCGCTATGAAATACTATGGGTTCTATGACATCTCATTCTAAATCCAGTAACGTTACTATGGAAACGGCAGGATTTTCTTTTGGGATACGAGTATCTCCTTTCTTATGCACTATTCCTTCTTTACTGCATCACTGGCTCCCTCACTTTGACGAACTAAAACAGAAATTGCTGCGCTATGAGATACTATGGGTTCTATGCCTTTTCCTTTTAAATCGAGTAACGTTTCTATGGAAACGAAACGAATTTCGTTTGGGTTACGAGTATCTCCTTTCCAATGTACTATTCCTTCTTTACTGCATCCCTAGCTCCAACACATTTACGAATTAACACAGAAATTGCGTCGCTAGGAGATACTATGTGTTCTATGGCATCTCTTTTTAAATCGAGTAATGTTATTATGGAAACGACTGGATTCTCTTTTGGGTTACGACTAACTCCTTTCCGATGCACTATTCCTTCTTTACTGCATCCCTCGCTCCCTTACTTTGACAAATTAACACAGAAATTGCGTCACTGTGATATACTATGGGTTCTACGATTTCTCCTTCTAAATCGTGCAACGTTTCTATGGAAACGACAGGATTTTCTTTTGGGATACGACTATCTAATTTCCGATGCACTATTCCTTCTTTACTGCATCCCTCGCTCCCTGACATTCACGAATTAACACAGAAATTGCGTCGCTATGAAATACTACGGGTTCTATGACATCCCCTTCTAAATTTAGTAACGTTTCTATGGAAACGACGGGATTTTCTTTTGGCATACGAGTATCTCCTTTCCGATGCACTATTCCTTATTTACTGCATCCCTCGCTCCCTAACTTTGACGAATTAACACAGAAATTGCTGCGCTATGTGAAACTATGGGTTCTATGACAGCTCTTTCTAAATCGAGTAACGTTACTATGGAAACGACAGGATTTTAATTTGGGATACGACTGTCTCCTTTCCGATGCGCTATTCCTTCTTTACTGCATCCCTAGCTCCCTCACATTTACGAATTAACACAGACATTGCGGGGCTAAGAAATACTATGGGTTCTATGCCTTCTCCTTCTAAATCGGGTAACGTTTCTATGGAAACGACAGGATTTTCTTTTGGGATAAGACTATCTCCTCTCCGATGCACTATTCCTTCTGTACTGTAGCCCTCGCTCCCTCACATTGACGAATTAACACAGAAATTGCGTCGCGATGAAAATCTATGGGTTCTATGACTTCTCCTTCTAAATCAGATATCGTTTTTATTAAAACACCAGGATTTTATTTTGGGAGACGACTATCTCCTTTCCGTTGCACCATTCCTTCTTTACTGCAATCCTCGCTCATTCACATAGAAGAATTAACACAGAAATTGCGCGCTATGAAACACTGCGTGTTCCATGACATCTCCTTCTAAATCGAGTAACGTTTCTATGGAAACGACTGGATTTTCATTAGGGATAAGACTATCTCCTTTCCGATGCACTATTCCTTCTTTGCTGCTTCCCTCGCTCCCTCACATTGACGAATTAACACAGAATTTGCGTCGCAATGAAATTCTATGGGTTCTCTGATATCTCCTCCTAAATCGTGTAACGTTTCTATGGAAACGACAGGATTTTCATTTGGGATACGAGTATCTCCTTTCCGATGCACTAACCCTTCTTCACTGCATCCCTCGCTCCCTCACATTGGCGAATTAACACAGAAATTGCGTTGCTGTGAAATACTATGTGTTCTATGACATCTCCTTCTAAATCAAGTAACGTTACTATGGAAACGGCAGGATTTTCTTTTGGGATACGAGTATCTCCTTTCCGATGCACTATTCCTTCTTTACTGCATCCCTGGCTCCCTCACTTTGACGAACTAACACAGAAATTGCTGCGCTATGAGATACTATGGGTTCTATGCCTTTTCCTTCTAAATCGAGTAACGTTTCTATGGAAACGAAAGGAATTTCGTTTGGGTTATGAGTATCTCCTTTCCAATGTACTATTCCTTCTTTATTGCATCCCGCGCTCCAACACATTTACGAATTAACACAGAAATTGCGTCGCTAGGAGATACTTTGTGTTCTATGGCATCTCCTTCTAAATCGAGTAACGCTCTTATGGAAACGACTGGATTCTCTTTTGGGTTACGATTAACTCCTTTCCGATGCACTATTCCTTCTTTACTGCATCCCTCGCTCCCTCACATTCGCGATTTAGCACAGAAATTGCGTCGCTCTGAAATACTACGGGTTCTATGACATCCCCTTCTAAATCGAGTAACGTTTCTATGGAAACGACGGGAATTTCTCTTGGGATACGAGTATCTCCTTTCCGATGCACTATTCCCTCTTTACTGCATCCCTCGCTCCCTCACTTTGACGAATTAACACAGAAATTGCTTCACTGTGATATACTATGCGTTCTACGATTTCTCCTTCTAAATCGTGCAACGTTTCTAGGGAAACGACAGGATTTTCTTTTGGGATACGACTATCTAATTTCCGATGCACTATTCCTTCTTTACTGCATCCCTCGCTCCCTCACAATCACGAATTAACACAGAAATTGCGTCGCTATGAAATACTACGGGTCCTATGGCATCCCCTTCTAAATTTAGTAACGTTTCTATGGAAACGACGGGATTTTCTTTTGACATACGAGTTTCTTCTTTCCGATGCACTATTCCTTATTTACTGCATCCCTCGCCCCCTCACTTTGACGAATTAACACAGAAATTGCTGCGCTATGTGAAACTATGGGTTCTATGACAGCTCTTTCTAAATCGAGTAACGTTACTAAGGAAACGACAGGATTTTAATATGGGATACGACTGTCTCCTTTCCGATGCGCTATTCCTTCTTTACTGCATCCCTCGCTCCCTCACATTTACGAATTAACACAGACATTGCGGGGCTATGAAATACTATGGTTTCTATGACTTCTCCTTCTAAATCGGGTAACGTTTCTATGGAAACGACAGGATTTTGTTTTGGGATACGACTATCTCCTTCCCGATGCACTATTCCTTCTTTACTGCATCCCTCGCTCTCTCACATTGACGAATTAACACAGAAATTGCGTCGCTATGAAATACTATATGTTCTATGACATCTCCTTCGAAATCGAGTAACGTTTCTATGGAATCGACAGGATTTTTTTTTGGGGATACGACTACCTCCTTTCCGATGCATTGTTCCTTCTTTACTACATTCCTTGCTCCCTCACGTTCACAAATTACCACAGAAATTGCGCCGCTATGAAATACAATGGGATCTATGACATCTCCTCCTAAATCGAGTAACGTTTGTATGGAAACGACAGAATTTCCTTTTGATACAACTATCTACTTTCCGATGCACTATTCCTTCTTTGCTGCTTCCCTCGCTCCCTCACATTGACGAATTAACACAGAATTTGCGTCGCAATGAAATTCTATGGGTTCTATGACTTCTCCTTCTAAGTCGAGTAACGTTTCTATGGAATGGAAAGGATTTTCTTTTGGGATACGACTATCTCCTTTCCGATGCACTATTCCTTCTTTACTGCATCCCTCGCTCCCACACATTGACGAATTAACACAGAAATTGATTCGCTATGAAATACTATGGGTTCTATGACATCTCCTTCTAAATCGAGTAACGTTTCTATGGAAACGACAGGATTTTCTTTTGGGATAAGACTATCTCCTATCCGATGCACTATTTCTTCTTTACTGCATCCCTCGCTCTCTCACATTTACGAATTAATACAGAAATTGCGTCGCTATGAAAAACTATGGGTTCTATGACAACTCCTTTTAAATTGAGAAACGTTTCTATGGAAAGGACAGGATTTTGTTTTGGGTTACGACTATCTCCTTTCCAATGCACTATTCCTTCTTTAGTGCATCCCTCGCTCCCTCACATTGACGAATTAACACAGAAATTGCGTCGCTATGAAATACTGTGTGTTCTATGTCATCTCTTTCTAAATCGAGTAACGTATCTGTGGAAACGACAGGATTTTCTCTTGGGATACGACTATCTCCTCTTAGATGCACTAATCCTCCTTTACTGCATCCCTCGCTCCCTCACATTGAAGAATGAACACAGAAATTGCGCCGCTATGAAATACAGTGGGTTCTATAACATCTCCTTCTAAATCGAGTAACGATGGAAACGACGGGATTTCCTTTTGATACAACTATCTCCTTTGCCATGCACAATTCCTTTTTTACTGCTTCCCTCGCTCCCAAACATTCGCGATTTAACACAGAAATTGCGTCGCTCTGAAATGCTACGGGTTCTATGATATCCCCTTCTAAATCGAGTAACGTTTCTATTGAATCGACGGGATTTTCTCTTGGGATACGAGTATTTCCTTTCGGATGCACTATTCCTTCTTTACTGCATCCCTAGCTCCCTCACTTTGACGAATTAACACAGAAATAGCGTCACTGTGAAATACTTTGTGTTCTACGATTTCTCCTTCTAAATCGTGCAACGTTTCTATGGAAACGACAGGATTTTCTTTTGGGATACGACTATCTAATTTCCGATGCACTATTCCTTCTTTACTGAATCCCTCGCTCCCTCACATTCACGAATTAACACAGAAATTGCGTCGCTATGAAATACTACGGGTTCTATGACATCCCCTTCTAAATTTAGTAACGTTTCTATGGGAACGACGGGATTTTCTTTTGGTATACGAGTATCTCCTTTCCGATGCACTATTCCTTCTTTACTGCATACCTCGCTCTCTCACGTTGATGAATTAACACAGAAATTGCGTCGCTATGAAATACTCTCTGTTCTATGACATCTCCTTCTAAATCGAGTAACGTTTCTATGGATACGACAGGATTTTCTTTTGGGATACGACTATCTCCTTTCCGATGCAAAATTTCGTCTTTACTGCATCCCTCGCTCCCTCACTTTGTCGAAGTAACACAGAGATTGCGTAGCTATGAAATAATATGTGCTCTATGACTTCTCTTTCTAAATCGAGTAACGTTTCTCTGGAAACGACAGGATGTTCTTTTGGGATACGACTATCTCCTTTCCGATGCACTAATCCTTCTTTCTGCATCCCTCGCTCCCTCACATTGAAGATTGAACACAGAAATTGCGTCGCTGTGGAATACTCTCTGTTCTATGACATCTCCTTCTAAATCGAGTAACGTTCCTATGTAAACGACAGGATTTTTTTTTGGGATACGAGTATCTCCTTTCCGATGCACTATTCCGTCTTTACTGCATCCCTCGCTCCCTTACATTGACGATTTAACACAGAAAATGCGTCGCTATAAAAACTATGGGTTCTATGACAACTCCTTCTAAATTGAGAAACGTTTCAATGGAAAGGACAGGATTTTGTTTTGGGTTACGACTATCTCCTTTCCGATGCTCTATTCCTTCTTTACTGCATCCCTCGCTCTCTCACATTTACGAATTAATACAGAAATTACGTCGCTATGAAAAACTATGGGTTCTATGACAACTCCTTCTAAATTGAGAAACGTTTCAATGGAAAGGACAGGATTTTGTTTTGGGTTACGACTATCTCCTTTCCAATGCACTATTCCTTCTTTAGTGCATCCCTCGCTCCCTCACATTGACGAATTAACACAGAAATTGCGTCGCTATGAAATACTATGTGTTCTATGACTTCTCCTTCTAAATCGATTAATGTTTCTATGGAAACGACAGAATTTTCTTTTGGATACGACAATCTCCTTTCCGATGCACTATTCCTACTTTACTGCATCCCTCGCTCCCTCACATTGACGATTTAGCACAGAAATAGCGTCGCTATTAAATACTATGGTTTCTATGACATCTCCTTCTAAATCGAGTAACGTTTCTATGGAGACGACAGGATTTTCTTTTGGGATACGAGTATCTCCTTTCCGATGCACTATTCCTTTTTTACTGCAACACTCGCTCCCTCACTTTGACGAATTAACACAGAAATTGCGTCGCCATGAAAACTATGGGTTCTATGACTTCTCGTTCTGAATCAAGTAACGTTTCCATTGAAACACCAGGATTTTCATTTGGGATACGACTATCTCCATTCTGTTGCACCATTCCTTCTTTACTGCATCCCTCTCTCACGCACATAGAAGAATTAACACAGAAATTGCGCGCCTTGAAATATTGCGTGTTCCATGACTTCTCCTTCTAAATCGAGCAACGTTTCTATGGAAAGGACAGGGTTTTATTTTGGGTTACGACTATCTCGTTTCTGATGCACTATTATTCTCTTTACTGCATCCCTCGCTCTCTCACATTTACGAATTAATACAGAAATAGCGTCGCTATGAAAAACTATGGGTTCTATGACATCTCCTTCTAAATCGAGAAACGTTTCTATGGAAAGGACAGGATTTTATTTTTGGTTACGACTATCTCCTTTCCGATGCACTATTCCTTCTTTAGTGCATCCCTCGCTCCCTCACATTGACGAATTAACACAGAAATTGCGTCGCAATGAAATACTATGGGTTCTATGACATCTCGTTCTATATCGCGCAACGTGCCAATAAAAACGATAGGATTTTCATTTGGGATACGAGTATCTCCTTTCCGATGCATTATTCCTTCTATACTACATCCCTCGCTCCCTCACGTTGACAAATTACAACAGAAATTGCGCCGCTATCAAATACTATGTGTTCTATGACTTCTCCTTCTAAATCGAGTAACGTTTCTATGGAAACGACTGGATTTTCTTTTGGGATACGACTATCTCCTTTCCGATGCACTATTCCTTCGTTACTGTAGCCCTCGCTCCCTCACATTGACGAATTAACACAGAAATTGCGTCGCTATGAAATGCTATGGGTTCTATGACATCTCCTTCTAAATCGAGTAACGTTCTATGGAAACGACAGGATTCTCTTTTGGAATACGAGTGTCTGCATTCCGATACACTATTAGTTCTTTACTGCATCGCTCGCTCATTCACTTTGACGAATTAACACAGAAAGTGCGCCGCTATGAAATACTATGGGTTCTATGAGTAGTGTTGGCAGTCAGCCAACACTACGCACAATAATTGAGAGAGGAATCCGAAATGCACGCGTTAAATTCACTCGTGCTGGCGAGAGGTATGAAACAGGATACGGAATGAATGCTATAAACAAAAGTACGTAGCTGCTGGAATACTTAATTTTAATCCATCATTTGTTGACATCGTTCTTGACGGTACGGTATAAATAATAGTTACAGTTAATGGTGCCTGGCTAGGTCGTAGCCACTGACGTAGCTGAAGGCTATACTAACTATCTTCTCTGCATATAAGCGGGGCTCCGTCTGTTTTCCATCGTTATCTAAGTCGTCCGTACAACTGGGTCGAGTGCTAGTAAGGATGTCGAGACCTGAGGTGTGGTGGCGCTCGGTCTGCGATCACTGACTGTTGCGACACGGGGGTCCGACATGAACTAATAGACCGCGGCCGATTTAAAGCTACCTCCTGGCGGTGACACCACCCTATGAGATCTCCTTCTAAATCTAGTAACGTTTCTATGGACACGACAAGATTTCCTTTTGGGATACGACTGTTTCCTTTCCGATGCACTATTTCTTCTTTACTGCATCCCTCGCTCAATCACATTGACGAATTAACACAAAAACTGCGTCGCTATGAAATACTATGGGTTCTATGACTTCTCCTTTTAAATCGGATAACGTTTCTATGGAAACGACTGGACTTTCTCTTGGGATACGACTTTCTCTATTCCGATGCACTATTCCTTCTTTTATGAATCCCTCGCTCCCTCACATTGACGAAATAACACAGTAATTGCGTCGCTATGAAATACAATGTCTTAAATGAGATCACCTTCTAAACCGAGAAACGTTTCTATGGAAAGGACAAGATTTTCTTTAGGGATACGAGTATCTCCTTTCCGATGCACTATTCCTTCTTTACTGTGTCGCTCGCTCCCTCACATTGACGAATTAACACAGAAATTGCGTCGCTATGAACTACTATGGGTTCTATGACATTTCCATCTAAATCGAGTAACGTTTCTATGGAAACGACAGAATTTTCTATTGGGATACGAGTATTTCCTTTCCCATGCACTATTCCTTCTTTACTGCATCCCTCGCTCCGTCACATTGACGATTTAACACAGAAATTGCGTCGCTATGAAATACTATGGGTTATATGTCTTCTCCTTCTAAATAGAGTAAAGTTTCTATGGAAACGACAGAATTTTTTTTGGGATACGACAATCTCCGTTCCGATGCACTATTCCTTCTTTACTGCATCCCTCGCTCCCTCACATTGACGATTTAGCACAGAAATAGCGTCGCTATTAAATACTATGGTTTCTATGACATCTCCTTCTTAATCGAGTAACGTTTCTATGGAGACGACAGGATTTTCTTTTGGGATACGAGTATCTCCTTTCCGATGCACTATTCCTTCATTGCTGCATCCCTCGCTTCCTCACATTAACGAATTAACACAGAATGTGTGTCGCAATGAAATCCACTGTGTTCTATGACATCTCCTTATAAATCGAGTAACGTTTCTATGGAAACGACAGGTTTTTCTTTTGGGATACGAGTATGTCTTTTCCTATGCACTATTCCGTCTTAGCTGCATCCCTCGCTCCCTCACATTGACGAATCAACACAGAAATTGCGTCGCTATGAAATACTTAGGGTTCTATGACTTATCCTTCTAAATCGACTAACGTTTCCATGGAAACGACAGGATTTTCTATGGGTTACGACTATCTCCTTTCAGATGCACTATTCCTTTTCTACTGCATCCCTCACTTCCTCACATTGACGAATTAACAGAGAAATTGCGGCGCTGTCAAATACTATGTGTTGTATGACATCTCCTTCTAATTCGAGTAACGTTTCAATAGAAACGACAGAATTTTCTTTTGGGATACTACATTTACCTTTCCGATGCACGTTTCCTTCTTTACTGCATCCCTCGCTCCCTCACATTGACGAATTAAAACAGAATTTGCGTCGCTATGAACTACTATGGGTTCTATGACATTTCCTTCTAAATCGAGTAACGTTTCTATGGAAACGACAGAATTTTCTTTTGGGATACTACTATCACCTTTCCGATGCACTATTCCTTCTTTACTGCATCCCTCGCTCCTTCACATTGACGATTTAACACAGAATTTGCGTCGCTATGAAATACTATGGGTTATATGTCTTCTCCATCTAAATAGAGTAAAGTTTCTATGGAAACGACAAAATTTTCTTTTGGGATACGACAATCTCCTTTCCGATGCACTATTCCTTCTTTACTGCATCCCTCGCTCCCTCACATTGACGATTTAGCACAGAAATAGCGTCGCTATTAAATACAATGGTCTCTATGACATCTCCTTCTAAATCGAGTAAAGTTTCTATGGAGACGACAGGATTTTCTTTTGGGATACGAGTATCTCATTTCCGATGCACTATTCCTTCTTTACTGCATCCCTCGCTTCCTCACATTAACGAATTAACACAGAAAGTGCGTCGCTAATAAATACTATGGGTTCTGTGACTTCTCCTTTAAAATCGGGTACCGTTTCTATGGAAACGACTGGATTTTCTTTTGGGATACGACTTTCTCTATTCCGATGCACTATTCCTTCTTTACTGCATCCCTCGCTCCCTCACATTGACGAATTAACACAGAAATTGCGTCGCTATGAAATACCATGGGTTCTATGACATTGCCACCTAAATCGAGGGACGTTTCTATGGAAACGACGGGATATTCTTTTGGGATACGACTATTTCCTTTCCGACGCCCTATTCCTTCTTTTCTACATCCCTCGCTCCCTCATATTGACGAATTAAAACAGAATTTGCGTCGCTAAGAATTACTATGGGTTCTATGACATTTCCATCTAAATCGAGTAACGTTTCTATGGAAACGACAGAATTTTCTATTGGGATACGACTATCTCCTTTCCGATGCACTATTCTTTCTTTACTGCATCCCTCTCTCCTTCACATTGACGATTTAACACAGAAATTGCGTCGCTATGAAATACTATGGGTTATATGTCTTCTCCTTCTAAATAGAGTAAAGTTTCTATGGAAACGACAGAATTTTTTTTGGGATACGACAATCTCCTTTCCGATGCACTATTCCTACTTTACTGCATCCCTCGCTCCCTCACAATGACGATTTAGCACAGAAATAGCGTCGCTATTAAATACTATGGTTTCTATGACATCTCCTTCTAAATCGAGTAACGTTTCTATGGAGACGACAGGATTTTCTTTTGGGATACGAGTATCTCCTTTCCGATGCACTATTCCTTCTTTACTGCATCCCTCGCTTCTTCACATTAACGAATTAACACAGAAAGTGCGTCGCAATGAAATCCACTGTGTTCTATGACATCTCCTTTTAAATCGAGTAACGTTTCTATAGAAACGACAGGTTTTTCTTTTGGGATACGAGTATGTCTTTTCCTATGCACTATTCCGTCTTAGCTGCATCCCTCGCTCCCTCACATTGACGAATCAACACAGAAATTGCGTCGCTATGAAATACTATGGGTTCTATGACTTCTCCTTCTAAATCAACTAAAGTTTCAATGGAAACGACAGGATTTTCTTTGGGTTACGACTATCTCCTTTCAGATGCACTATTCCTTTTTTACTGCATCCCTCACTCCCTCAAATTGACGAATTAACAAAGAATTTGCGTCGCTAAGAAATACTATGGGTTCTGTGACACCTCCTTTAAAATCGGGTAACGTTTCTATAGAAACGACTGGATTTTCTTTTGGGATACGACTTTCTCTATTCCGATGCACTATTCCTTCTTTACTGCATCCCTCGCTCCCTCACATTGACGAATTAACACAGAAATTGCGTCGCTATGTAGTACTAAGAGTTCTATGACATCTCATTCTAAATAAAGTATTGTTTCTATGGAAACGAAATGATTTTCTTATGGGATACGAGTATCTCCTTTCCGATGCACTATTCCTTCTTTACTGCATCCCTCGCTCCCTCACATTGACGAATTAACGAAGAAATTGCGTCGCTATGAAATACTATGGTTTCTATGACATTTCCTTCTAAATCGAGTAACGTTTCTGTGGAAACGACAGGATTTTCTTTTGTGATACGACAATCTCCTTTCCGATGCACTATTCCTTCTTTATTGCTTCCCTCGCTCCCTCACATTGACGAATTAACACTGAATTTGAGTCGCTATGAAATACTATGTGTTCTATGACATCTCCATCCAAATGGAGTAACGTTTCTATGGATACGACTGGATTTTCTTATGGGATAAAAGTATCTCCGTTCCGATGCACTATTCCTTCTTTACTGCATCCCTCGCTCCCTCACTTTGACGGATTAACACAGAAATTGCGTCACTATGAAATACTATGGGTTCTGTGACATATCCTTCTACATCGAGTAACGTTTCTATGGAAACGACAGGATTTACTTTTGTGATACGACAATCTCCGTTCCGATGCACTATTCCTTCCTTACTGCATCCCTCGCTACCTCACATTGCCCAATTAACACAGAAATTGCGTCGCTATAAAATACTATCGGTTCTGCGACAGCTCCTTTTAAATCGGGTAACGTTTCTATGGAAACGACAGGATTTTCTTTTGGGATACGACTTTCTCTATTCCGATGCACTATTCCTTCTTTACTGCATCCCTCGCTTCCTCACATTGACGAATGAACACAGAAATTGCGTCGCTATGAAATACTATGGGTTCTATGACTTCTCCTCCTAAATCGAGTAACTTTTCTATGAAAACGTAAGGATTTTCTTTTGGGATACGAGTATCTTCTTACCGATGCACTATTCCTTTTTTACTGCATCCTTCGCTCCCACACATTGACGAATTAACACAGATTTTGCGTCGCAATGAGATACTATGGGTTCTATGACTTCTCCTTGTAAATCGAGCAACGTTTCTATGGAAACAACGGGATATTCTTTTGCGATACGACTATCTCCTTTCCGAAGCACTATTTCTTCTTTACTGCATCCCTCGCTCCCTCACATTGACGAATGAGCACAAAATTTGCGTTGCTGTGAAATACTATGTGTTCAATGACATCTCCTTCTACATCGAGTAACGTTTCTATGAAAACGGCAGGATTTTCTTTTTGGATACGAGTATCTCCTTTCCGATGCACACTTCCTTCTTTACTGCATCCCTCGATCCCTCACTTTTCGAATTATAACAGAAATTGCGTCGCTATGAAATACTATGGGTTCTATGACTTCTCCTTCTAAAACGAGTAACGTTTCTATGGAAACGACAGGATATTCTTCTGGGATACGAGTATCTCGTTTCCGGTGGACTATTCCTTCTTTACTGCATCCCTCGCTCCCTCACATTGACGAATTAACACAGAAATTGCGACGCTATTGGCTACTATGGGTTCTATGACATCTCCTTCTATATCGAGTAACGTTTCAATGGAAATGACTGGATACTCTTTTGGGATACGAGTATTTCATTTTCGATGCACTATTCCTTCTATACTGCATCCTGCGCTCCTTCACATTGACGAATTAACACAGAAATTGCGTCGCTATGAAATACTATGGGTTCTATGACATCTTATTCTAAATCGAATAACGTTACTATTGGAACGACAGGATTTTCTTTTGGGATACGAGAATCTCCTTTCCGATGCACATTTCCCTCTATACTGCAGCGCTCGCTCCCTCACATTGACGAATTAACACAGAAATTGCGTCGCTATTTAATACAATGATTTCTGTGACTTCTCCTTCAAAATCGAGTAACGTTTCTATGAAAACGAAAGGATTTTCTATTGCGATACTAGTATCTTTTTTCCGATGCACTATTCCTTCTTTACTGCATCCCTCGCTCCTTCACACTGGCGATTTAACACAAAAATTGCGTCGCTATGAGATACTATGGGTTATATGTCTTCTCCTTCTAAATAGAGTAAAGTTTCTATGGAAACGACAGAATTTTCTTTTGGGATACGACAATCTCCTTTCCGATGCACTATTCCTTCTTTACTGCATCCCTCGCTCCCTCACATTGACGATTTAGCACAGAAATAGCGTCGCTATTAAATAAAATGGTATCTATGACATCTCTTTCTAAATCGAGTAACGTTTCTATGGAGACGACAGGATTTTCTTTTGGGATACGAGTATTTCATTTCCGGTGCACTATTCCTTCTTTACTGCATCCCTCGCTTCCTCACATTAGCGAATTAACACAGAAAATGCGTCGCAATGAAATCCACTGTGTTCTATGACATCTCCTTCTAAATCGAGTAACGTTTCTATGGCAACGACAGGTTTTTCTTTTGGGATACGAGTATGTCTTTTCCTATTCACTATTCCGTCTTAGCTGCATCCCTCGCTCCCTCACATTGACGAATCAACACAGAAATTGCGTCGCTATGAATGACTATGGGTTCTATGACCTCTCCTTATAAATCGAATAACGTTTCTATGGAAACGACAGGATTTTCTTTGGGTTACGACTAACTCCTTTCAGATGCACTATTCCTTTTTTACTGCATCCCTCACTCCCTGACATTAACGAATTAACACAGAATTTGCGTCGCTAAGAAATACTATGGGTTCTGTAACTTCTCCTTTAAAATCGGGTAACGTTTCTATGGAAACGACTGGATTTTCTTTTAAGATACGACTTTCTCTATTCCGATGCACTATTCCTTCTTTACTGCATCCCTCGCTCCCTCACATTGAGGAATTAACACAGAAATTGCGTCGCTATGTAGTACTATGAGTTCTATGACATCTCATTCTAAATAAAGTATCGTTTCTATGGAAACGAAATGATTTTCTTATGGGATACGAGTATCTCCTTTCTGATGCACTATTCCTTCTTTACTGCATCCCTCGCCCCCTCACATTGACGAATTAACGAAGAAATTGCGTCGCTATGAAATACTATGGTTTCTATGACATCTCCTTCTAAATCTAGTAACGTTTCTGTGGAAACGACAGGATTTTCTTTTGTGATACGACAATCTCCTTTCCGATGCACTATTCCTTCTTTATTGCTTCCCTCGCTCCCTCACATTGACGAATTAACACTGAATTTGGGTCGGTGTGAAATACTATGTGTTCTATGACATCTCCATCCAAATCGAGTAATGTTTCTATGGATACGACAGGATTTTCTTTTGGGATAAAAGTATCTCCGTTCCGATGCACTATTCCTTCTTTACTGCATCCCTCGCTCCCTCACTTTGACGTATTAACACAGAAATTGCGTCACTATGAAATACTATGGGTTCTATGACATATCCTTCTACATCGAGTAACGTTTCTATGGAAACGACAGGATTTTCTTTTGTGATACGACAATCTCCTTTCCGATGCACTATTCCTTCTTTAGTGCATCCCTCGCTCCCTCACATTGACGAATGAGAACAAAATTTGCGTTGCTGTGAAATACTATGTGTTCTATGACATCTCCTTCTAAATCGAGTAACGTTTCTATGGAAACGGCAGGATTTTCTTTTTGGATACGAGTATCTCCTTTCCGATGCACACTTCCTTCTTTACTGCATCCCTCGCTCCCTCACTTTTCGAATTATAACAGAAATTGCGTCGCTATGAAATACTATGGGTTCTATGACTTCTCCTTCTAAATCGAGTAACGTTTCTATGGAAACGACAGGATATTCCTCTGGAATACGAGTATCTCGATTCCGGTGGACACTTCCTTCATTACTGCATCCCTCGCTCCCTCACATTGACGAATTAACACAGAAATTGCGTCGTTATGAAATACTGTGTGTTCCATGACTTCTCCCTCTAAATTGAGTAACGTTTCTCTGGAAACGAAAGGATTTTCATTTGGGATACGAGTATTTTCTTTCCGATGTACTATTCCTCCTTTACTGCATACCTCGCTCCCTCACATTGACGAATTAACACAGAAATTGCGTCGCTATGAAATACTATGCGTTCTATTACCTCTCCATCTAAATCGAGTAACGTTTCTATGAAAACGACAGGATTTTCTTTTGGGATACGAGTATTTCCTTTCCAATGCACTATTCGCTCTTTACAGCATCACACTCTCCTTCACATTGACGAAGTAACGCAGACGTTGCGTTGCAATGAAATATTATGTGTTCTATGACATCTCGTTGCAACTTGAGTAACGTTTCCATGGAAACGACAGGATTTTCTCTTTTCTGGATACGAGTATCTCCTTTCCGATGCACTATTCCTTCATTACTGCATCCCCTGCTCCCTCACATTGACGAATTAACACAGAAATTGCTTCGCCGGGAAATACTATGTGTTCTATGACTTCTCCTTCTAAATCGAGTAACGTTTCTACGGAAACGACAGGATCTTCTTTTGGGATACAAGTATCTCCTTTCCGATGCACTATTCCTTCATTACTGCATCCCTCGATCCCTCACATTGAGGAATTACCACAGAAATTGCGTCGCTATGAAATACTATGGGTTTTATGACTTCTCCTTTAAAATCGAGAAACATTCCTATGAATACGACAGGACTTTCTCTTGGGATACGTGTATCTCTTTTCCGATGAACTATTCCTTCTTTACTGCATCCCTCGCTCCCTCACACTGACGAATTAACACATAAATTGCGTCGCTATGAAATACTATGGGTTCTATGACTTTTTCTTCCAAATCGAGTAACGTATCTATGGAAACGGTAGGATTTTCTTTTGGGATACGAGTATCTCCTTTCCGATGCACTATTCCTTCTTTACTGCAACCCTCGATCCCTCACATTGACGCATTCCACAGAAATTGCGCCGCTATGAAATACTATGGGTTCTATGACTTCTTCTTCTAAATCGAGTAACGTTTCTATGAAAACGTAATGATTTTCTATTGGGATATAAGTATTATCTTTCCGATGCACTATTCTTTCTTTACTCCATCCCTCGCTCCCTCACATTGACGAATTAACACAGATATTGCGTCGCAAAGAAATACTATGGGTTCTATGACTTCTCCTTGTAAATCGAGTAACGTTTCTATGGAAACGACAGGATTTTCTTTGGCATACGAGTATCTCCTTTGCGATACACTAATCCTGCTTAACTGCATCGCTCGCTCCCTCACACTGACGAATTAACACTGAAATAACGTCGCTATGAAATACTATGGGTTCTACGACATCTCCTTCTAAATGGACCAAAGTTTCTATGGAAACGACAGGATTTTCTTCTGGGATAGAAGTATCTCCTTAACGATGCACTATTCCTTCTTTACTGCAACCCTCACTCCCTCACATTGACGAATTAACACAGAAATTGCGACGCCATGAAATTCTATGTGTTCTATGACTTCTCCTTTAAAATCGTGTAACATCTCTATGGAAACGACAGGACTTTCTTTTGGGATACGTGTATCCTCTTGCCGATGCACTATTCCTTCTTTACTGCATCGCTCGATCCCTTACATTGTTGAATTATACACAGAAATTGCGTCGCTACGAAATACTATTGGTTCTATGGCTTCTCGTTCTAAATCGAGTAACGTTTCTATGGAAACGACAGGATTTTTTTTTGGATACGAGTATCTTCTTTCCGATGCACTATTCCTTCTATACTGCATCCCTCGATCCCTCACATTGTCGAATTATAACCGAAATTGCGTCGCTATGAAATACTATGGGTTCTATGACTTCTCCTTCGAGATCGAGTAACATTTCTATGGAAACGTCGGAATTTTCTTTTTGGATACGAGTATTTACTTTCCGATGCACTATTCCTTCTTTACTGCATCCCTCGCTCCCTCACATTGACGAATTATCACAGAAATTGCGTCGCTATGAAATACTATGAGTTTTACGACTTCTGCTTCTAAATCGAGTAACGTTTGTATGGAAACGAAAAGATTTTCTTCTGGGATACTAGTATGTCCTTTCCGATGCACTATTCCATCTTTACTGCATCCCCCGCTCCCTGACATTGACGAATTATCACAGAAATTGCGTCGGTATGAGATACTAAGGGTTCTATGACTTCTCCATTAAAATCGAGAAACATTCCTATGAATACGACAGGACTTTCTTTTGGGATACGAGTATCTCCTTTCCGATGCACATTTCCTCCTTTACTGAATCGCTCGCTCCATCACATTGATGAATTAACACATAAATTGCGTAGCTGTGAAATACTATGGGTTCTATGACTTCTTCTTCTAAATCGAGTAACGTATCTATGGAAACGGCAGGATTTTCTTTTGGGATAAGAGTATCTCCTTTCCGATGCACTATTTCTTCGTTACAGCATCCCACGCTCCCACACATTGGTGAATTAACACAGAAATTGCGTCGCTATGAAGTACTATGGGTTTTATGACTTCTGCTTCTAAATCGAGTAACGTTTCTCTGGGAACGACAGGATTTTCTTTTGGGATACGAGTACATCATTTCCGATGCACTATTCCTTCTTTACTGCATTCCTCGCTCCCTCAAATTGATGAATTAAAACAGAAATTGCGTCACCATGAAATACAATGGGTTCTATGACTTCTCCTTCTAAATCGAGTAACGTTTCAATGGAAACGACAGGATTTTCTTTTGGGATAATAGTATCTCCTTTCCGATGCACTATTCCTTCTTTACTGCCTCCCTCGCTCCCTATCATCTACGAAGTAACACATAAATTGCGTCGCTATGAAATAATACGGGTTCTATGACTTCTCCTCCTAAATCGAGTAACGTTTCTCTGGAAACGACAGGATTTTCTTTTAGGATACGACTATCTTCTTTCCGATGCACTATTCCTTCTTTACTGCATCCGTCGCTCCCTCACACTGACGAATTAACACAGAAATTGCGTCGCTATGAAATATTGTATGTTTTATGACCTCTCATTCTAAATGGAGTAATGTTTCTATGGAAACGACAGGATTTTCTTTTGGGATACGAGTATATCATTTAAGATGAACATTTCCTTCCTTACTGCCTCCCTCGCTCCATCACATTGACGAATTAACCCAGAAATTGCGTCCAATGAATTACTATGGGTTGTAAGACATCTCTTACTAAATCGAGGTACGTTTCTATGGAAACGACAGGATTTTCTTTTGGGAAACGAGTATCTCCTATCCGATGCACTACTCCTTCTTTATTGCGTCCCTAGCTCCCTCACATTGAAGAATTAACACAGAAATTGCGTCGCTATGAAATACTATGGGTTCAATGACATCTCCTTCTAAATCGAGTAACGTTTTAATTGAAACGACAGGATTTCCTTTTAGGATACGAGTATCTCCTTTCCGATGCACCATTCCTTCTTTACTGCATCCCTAGCTCCCTCACATTAAAGCATGAACACAGAAATTGCGTCGCTATGAGGTACTATGAGTTCTAAGACTTCTCCTTCAAAATCGAGTATGTTCTAAAGGAAAAGACAGGATTTTCCTTTGGGATACGAGTATCTCCTTGCCGATGCACATTTCCTTCTTTACTGCATCGCTCGATCCCTCACATTGACGAATTAACACAGAAATAGCGTCGCTATGAAATACTATGTGTTCTGTGACGTCTCCTTCTAAATCGAGTATCGTTTCTATGGAAACGACAGGATTTTCTTTTGGAATACGAGTATTTCCTTTCCGATGCAGTATTCCGTCTTTACTGCATCCCTCGCTCCCTCACTTTGACGAAGTAACACAGAAATTGCGTCGCAATGACATACTATGCGTTCTATGACTTCTCCCTCTAAATCGAGCAACGTTTCTATGAAAACAACAGGATTTTCTTTTGTGATACGAGTATCTCCTTTCCGATGCACTATTCCTTCTCTACTGCATCCCTCGGACTTTCACACTGACGAATTAACACAGAAATTGCGTCGCTATGAAATACTAAGAGTTCTATGACATCTCATTCAAAATCGAGTAACGTTACTATGGAAACGACAGGATTTTCTTTTGGGATACGAGTACCTCATTTCCGATGCACTATTCCTTCTTTACTGCATCCCTCGCTCCCTCACATTGACGAATTAACACAGAAATTGCGTCGCTATGAAATACTATGCGTTCTATGACTTCTCAATCTAAATCGAGCAACGTTTCCATGGAAACGACTGGATTTTCTTTTTTCTGGATACGAGTATCTCCTTTCCGATGCACTATTCCTTCATAACTGCATCCCTTGCTCCCTCACATTGACGAATTACCACAGAAATCGCTTCGCCGGGACATACTATGTGTTCTATGACTTCTCCTTCTAAATCGAGTAACGTATCTATGGAAACGACAGGATGTTCTTTTGGGATACGAGTATCTCCCTTCCGTTGCACTATTCCTTCATTACTGCATCCCTCGATCCCTCACATTGATGAATTAACACAGAAATTGCGTCGCTATGAAATACTATGAGTTCTATGACTTCTCCTTCTAAATCGAGTAACGTTTCTATGGAAACGACAGGATTTTCTCTTGGGATACGTGTATCTCTTTTCCGATGAACTATTCCTTCTTTACTGCATCCCTCGCTCCCTCACACTGACGAATTAACACAGAAATTGCGTCGCTATGAAATACTATGGGTTTTATGACATCTCATTCAGAATCGAGTAACGTTTCCATGGAAACGACTGGATTTTCTTTTGGGATACGACTATCTTCTTTCCGATGCACTATTCCTTCATTACTGAATCCCACGCTCCCTCACATTGGCGAATTAACACAGAAATTGCGTCGCTATGAAGCACTATGGGTTCTATGACTTCTGCTTCTAAATCGAGTAACGTTTCTCTGGAAACGACAGGATTTTCTTTTGGGATACGAGTACCTCATTTCCGATGCACTATTCCTTCTTTACTGCATCCCTCGCTCCCTCACATTGACGAATTACACAGAAATTGCGTCGCTATGAAATACTATGGGTTCTATGACTTCTCCTTGTAAATCGACTAACGTTTCTATGGAAACGACAGGATTTTCTTTTGGCCTACGAGTATCTCCATTGCGATACACTAATCCTTCTTTACTGCATCGCTCGCTCCCTCAGACTGACGAATTAACACTGAAATTACGTCGCTATGAAATACTATGGGTTCTACGACATCTCCTTCTAAATGGACTAAAGTTTCTATGGAAACGACAGGCCTTTCTTCTGGGATTCAAGTATCTCCTTTCCGATGCACTATTCCTTCATTACTGCATCCCTCGCTCAATCACATTGTCGAATTATAACCGAAATTGCGTTGCTATGAAATACTATGGGTTCTATGCCTTCTCATTCTAAATCGAGTAACGTTTCTATGGAAACGACAGGACTTTCTCTTGAGATACGAGTATCTCCATTCCAATGCACATTTCCTTCTTTACTGAAACCCACGCTCCTCACAGTGACGAATTAACACAAAAATTGCGTTGCTGTGAAATACCATGGGTTCTATGACATCTCATTCTAAATTGAGTAACGTTTCTATGGAAACGACAGGATTTTCTTTTGGGATACGAGTATATCCTTCATTATGCACACTTCCTTCCTTAGTGCATCGTTCGCTCCCTCAAATTGATGAATTAACACAGAAATTGCGTCACCATGAAATACAATGGGTTCTATGACTTCTCCTTCTAAATCGAGTAACGTTTCAATGGAAACGACAGGCTTTTCTTTTGGGATACGAGTATCTCCTTTCCGATGCACTATTCCTTCTTTACTGCCTCCCTCGCTCCCTCTCATTTACGAAGTAACACATAAATTGCGTCGCTATGAAATAATATGTGATATATGACTTCTCCTCCTAAATCGAGTAACGTTTCTCTGGAAACGACAGGATTTTCTATTAGGATACGACTATCTTCTTTCCGATGCACTATTCCTTCTTAACTGCATCCGTCGCTCCCTCACACTGACGAATTAACACAGAAATTGCGTCGCTATGAAATTTTGTATGTTTTATGACCTCTCATTCTAAATGGAGTAATGTTTCTATGGAATCGACAGGATTTTCTTTTGGGATACGAGTATATCATTTAAGATGAACATTTCCTTCCTTACTGCCTCCCTCGCTCCATCACATTGACGAATTAACACAGAAATTCCGTCGCTATGATATACTGTGTGTTCGACGACTTCTCCTTCTAAAAAGAGTAACGTTTGAATGGAAACGACTGGATTTTCTATTGGGATACGAGTATCTTCTTTCCGATGCACTATTCCTTCT
Organism: Schistocerca serialis cubense; assembly: GCF_023864345.2. NCBI lineage: Eukaryota > Metazoa > Arthropoda > Insecta > Orthoptera > Acrididae > Schistocerca > Schistocerca serialis. Next base: position 61,118,754 of record NC_064638.1, on the reverse strand, counting down.
TTACTGCATCCCTTGCTCACTCACATTGACGAATTAAAACAGAAATTGCGTCCAATGAATTACTATGGGTTGTAAGACATCTCTTTCTAAATCGAGGTACGTTTCTATGGAAACGACAGGATTTTCTTTTGGGAAACGAGTATGTCCTATCCGATGCACAATTCCTTCTTTATTGCGTCCCTAGCTCCCTCACATTGAAGAAATAACACAGAAATTGCGTCGCTATGAAATACTATGGGTTCAATGTCATCTCCTTCTAAATCGAGTAACGTTTCAATTGAAACGACAGGATTTCCTTTTAGGATACGAGTATCTCCTTTCCGATGCACCATTCCATCTTTACTGCATCCCTAGCTCCCTCACATTGAAGCATGAACACAGAAATTGCGTCGCTATGAGGTACTATGAGTTCTATTACTTCTCCTTCTAAATCGAGTATGTTTTAATGGAAAAGACAGGATTTTCCTTTGGGATACGAGTATCTCCTTTCCGATGCACATTTCCTTCTTTACTGCATCGCTCGATCCCTCACATTGACGAATTAACACAGAAATAGCTTCGCTATGAAATACTATGGGTTCTGTGACGTCTCCTTCTAAATCGAGTATCGTTTCTATGGAAACGACAGGATTTTCTTTTGGGATACGAGTATCTCCTTTCCGATGCAGCATTCCGTCTTTACTCCATCCCTCGCTCCCTCACTTTGACGAAATAACACAGAAATTGCGTCGCAATGACATACTATGCGTTCTATGACTTCTCCCTCTAAATCGCGCAACGTTTCTATGAAAACGACAGGATTTTCTTTTGTGATACGAGTATCTCCTTTGCGATGCATTATTCCTTCTTTACAGCATCCCTCGCTCCCACACATTGACGAATTAACACAGAAATTGCGTAGCTATGTAATACTACGGGTTCTATGACTTCTCCTTCTAAATCGAGTAACGATTCTATGGAAACGACAGGATTTTCTCTTGGGGTACGAGTATCTCCTTTCCGATGCACTATTCCTTCTTTACTGCATCCCTCGGACCCTCACACTGACGAATTAACACAGAAATTGCGTCGCTATGAAATACTAAGGGTTCTATGACATCTCATTCAAAATCGAGTAACGTTACTATGGAAACGACAGGATTTTCTTTTGGTAATCGAGTATCTCATTTCATATGCACATTTTCTTTTCCACTGCATCGCTCGCTCCCTGACATTGACGAATTAACACAGAAATTGCGTCGCTATGAAATACTATTCGTTCTATGACTTCTCAATCTAAATCGAGTAACGTTTCTATGAAAACGACAGGATTTTCTTTTGGGATACGAGTATTTCCTTTCCGATGCACTATTCGCTCTTTACATCATCACACTCTCCTTCACATTGACGAAGTAACGCAGAAGTTGCGTTGCAATGAAATATTATGTGTTCTATGACATTTCGTTCCAACTTGAGTATCGTTTCCATGGAAACGACAGGATTTTCTCTTTTCTGGATACGAGTATCTTCTTTGCGATGCACTATTCCTTCATAACTGCATCCCTTGCTCCCTCACATTGACGAATTAACGCAGAAATTGCGTTGCTATGAAATACTATGGGTTCTATGACGTCCCCTTCTAATTCGAGTAACGTTTCTACAAAAACGACAGGATTCTCTTTTGGGATACGAGTATCTCCTTTCCGATGCACTATTCCTTCATTACTACATCCCTCGGTACCTCACATTGACGAATTAACACAGTAATTGCGTCGCTATGAAATACTATGGGTTTTATGACATCTCATTCAAAATCGAGTAACTTTTCTATGGAAACGATTGGATTTTCTTTCGGGATACGACTATCTTCTTTCCGATGCACTATTCCTTCATTGCGGAATCCCTCGATCCCTCACATTGACGAATTATCACGGAAATTTCGTCGCTATGAAATACTATGGGTTCTATGACATTTCATACAAAATCGAGTAATGTTTCTATGGAAACGACAGGATTTTCTTTTGGGATACGAGTATCTTCTTTCTTATGCACATTTCCTTCTATAATGCATCGCTCGCTCCCTCACATTGACGAATTAACACAGAAATTGCGTCGCTATGAAATACTATGGGTTCTATGTCTGCTTCTTCTAAACTGAGTAACGTTTCTATGGAAACGACAGGATTTTCTTTTGGGATTCGAGTATCTTCTTTCTTATGCACATTTCCTTCTATAATGCATCGCTCGCTCCCTCACATTGACGAATTAACACAGAAATTGCGTCGCTATGGGATACTATGGGTTCTATGACTTCTCCTTCTAAATCTAGTAACGCTTCTATGGAAACGACAGGATTTTCCCTTACGATCGAGTATCTCCTTTCCGATGCATTATTCCATCAATACTGCATCCCTTGCTCCCTCACATTGACAAATTAACACAGAAATTGATCGCAATGACATACAATGGGTTCTATGACTTCTCGTTTTAAATCGAGTAACGTCTCTACGGAGACTACAGGATTTTCTTTTGGGATACGAGTATTTTCTTCCCGATGCACTATTCGCTCTTTACTGCATCACACTCTCCTTCACATTGACGAAGTAACACAGAAGTTGTGTTGCTGTGAAATACTATGTGTTCTATAACATCTCCTTCCAACTCGAGTAACGTTTCCATGGAAACGACAGGATTTCCTTATGGGATACGACTATCACCTTTCCGATGCACTATTCCTTCATTACTGAATCCCTCGCTCCCTCACATTGACCAATTAACACAGAAATTGCGTCGCTATGAAGTACTATGTGTTCTATGACAACTCCTTCTAAATCGAGTAACGTTTCTAGGGAAACGACAGGATGTTCTTTTTGGATGCGTGTATCTCCTTTCCAGATGCACACTTCCTTCTTTACTCCATCCCTCGCTAATTCACATTGACGAATTAACACAGAAATTGCGACGTTATGAAATACTATGGGTTCTATGACTTCTCCTTCTAAATAGAATAACGTTTCTATGGAATCGACAAGTTTATTTTTTAGATACGACCATCTCCTTTCCGAAGCACTATACCTTCATTACTGCAACCCTCACTCCCTCACATTGTCGAATTAACAAAAAAAATTGCTTCGCTATGAAATTCTATGTGTTCTACGACTTCTCCTTCTAAATCGAGTAACGATTCTATGGAAACGACAGGATATTCTTTTGGGATACGAGTATATCTTTTCCGATCCTCTATTCCATATATACTGCATCCCTCGCTCCCTCACATTGACGAATTAACACAGAAATTGGGTCGCTATGTAATACTATGATGTCAATGAAATCTCCTTCTACAGCGAGTAACGTTTCTATGAAAAGGATAGGATTTTCTCTTGGGATACGAGTAACTCCTTTCCGATGCACTATTCCTTCTTTACTGCATCCCTCGTTAATTCACATTGACGAATTAACACAGAAATTGCGTTGCTATGAAATACTATGGGCTCCATGACTTCTCCTTCTAAATCGAGTAACGTTTCTATGGAAACGAGAGATTTTCTCTTGGGATACCAGTATCTCCTTTCCGATGCAATATTTCTTCTATACTGCATCCCTCGCACCCACACATTGACGAATTAACACAGAAATTGCGTCGCTATGAAGTTGTATGGGTTCTATGGCTTCTACTTCTAAATCGAGTAACTTTTGAAAGGAAACGACATTACTTTTTTATGAGATACGACTATCCCCTTTCCAGTGCACTATTCCTTAATTACGGCATCCCTCGCTCCCTCACATTGACGAATTAACACAGAAAATGCTTCGCTATGAAATACTATGTGTCCTATGGCTTCTCCTTCTAAATCGAGAAACGTTTCTATGGAAACTACAGAATTTTCTTTTGGGATACGAGTATTTCCTTTCCGATGCACTATTCGCTCTTCACTGCATCCCTCGCTCCCTCACATTGACGAATTAACACAGAAATTGCGTCGGTATGAAATACTATGGGTTCTATGAGTTCTTCTTTAAAATCGAGTAACGTTTCTGTGAAAACGACAGGATTTTCTTTTGGGATACGAGTATCTGCTTTCCGATGCACTATTCCTTCTCTACTGCATCCGTTGCTCCCTCACACTGACGAAATAACACAGAAATTGCGTCGCTATGAAATATAATGGGTTCTATGACATCTCATTCTAAATCGAGTTACGTTTCTATGGAAACGGCAAGATTTTCTTTTGGGATACGAGTATCTCCTTTCCGATGCGCATTTCCTTCCTGACTGCATCGCTCGCACCCTCACATTGGCGAATTAACACAGAAATTGCGTCGCTATGAAATACAATGGATTCTATGACATCTCCTTCTAAATGGAGCAACGTTTCTATGAAATTTACAGGATTCTCTTTTGGGATACGACTATCTCCTTTCCGGTGCACTATGCCTTGTTTATTGCATCCCTCGCTCCCTCACAATGACGAATTAACACAGAAATTTCGTTCCTATTAAATAGTATGTGTTCTACGACATCTCCGTCCAACTCGAGTAACGTTTCTATGGAAACGACAGGATTTTCTTCTGAGATACCTGTATTTCCTTTCCGATGCACTATTCGCGCTTTACTGCATCCCTCGCTCCCTCACATAGACGAATGAACACAGAAATTTCGTTGCTATGATATACTATGGGTTCTATGACATCTCCTTCCAACTTAAGTATCGTTTCGATGGAAACGACAGGATTTTGCTTTGGGATACGATTATCTCCATTCCGAAGCACTATTCCGTCTTTACTGCATCCCTCGCTCTGTCACATTGACGAATTAACACAGATATTGCGTTGCTATGATATACTATGGGATCTATGACATCTCCTTCTAAATCGAGTAACGTTTCTATGGAAAGGACTGGATTTTGTTTTGGGATACGGGTATCTCCTTTCCGATGCACTATTCCTTCTTTGCTGCATCCATCGCTCCCTCACAGTAACGAATTAACACAGAAATTACGTCGCGATGAAATACTATGCGTTCTACGACTCCTCGTTCTAAAAGGTGCAACGTTTCTATGGAAACGAAAGGGTTTTCTTTCGGGATACAAGTATTTCCTTTCCGATGCACCAATCCTTCTTTATTGCATCCCTCGCTCCCTCACATTTACCAATTAACACAGAAACTGTGTTGCTATAAATACAATGTGTTCTATGACATCTCCATCCAACTCGTGTAACGTTTCTATGGAAAGACAGGATTTTCTTTTGGGATGCGAGTATCTCCATTCCGATGCACTATTCCTTCTTTACTGCATCCGTCGCTCCCTCACACTGACGAATTAACACGTAAATTGCGTCGCTATGAAATATTATGGGTTCTATGACATCTCATTCTAAATCGAGTTACGTTTCTATGGAAACGACAGGATATTCTTTTGGGATACGAGTATCTCCTTTCCGATAAACATTTCGTTCCTTACTGCATCGCCCGCAACCTCACATTGACGGATTAACACAGAAATTACGTCGCCATGAAATACTATGGGTTCTATGACTTCTCCTTCTAAATCGAGTAACGTTTCTATGGAAACGACAGGATTTATTTTTGGAATACGAGTATCTCCTTTCCGATGCACTAATCCCTGTTTACTGCCTCCCTCGCTCCCTCACATTGACGAATTAACACAGAAATTGCGTCGCTATGAAATACTATGGGCTCTATGACGTCTCCATCTAAATCTAGTAACGTTTCTAAGGAAACGACAGGATTTTCTTTTGGGATACGAGTATCTCCTTTCCGATGCACTATTCCTTTTTTACCGCATACCTCGCTCTATCACATTGACGAATTAACACAGAAATTGCGTCGCTATGAAATACAATGGGTTCTATGACATCTCCTTTTAAATCGAGCAACGTTTCTATGGAAATGACAGGATTCTCTTTTGGGATACGACTATCTTCTTACCGATGCGCTATTCCTTCTTTATTGCATCCCACACTCCCTCACATTGCCGGATTAAGACAGAAATTGCGTCGCTATGAAAACTAAGGGTTCTATGCCTTCCCCTTCCAAATCGAGTAACGTTTCTATGGAAACGTCAGGATTTTCTGTTGGGATACGTGAATCCCCTTTCCGATGAACTATCCCTTCTTTACTGCATCCCTCGCTAATTCACATTGACGAATTAACACTGAAATTGCGTCGCTATGAAATACTATGAGTTCTATGACTTCTCCTTCTACATCGAGTAACGTTTCTATTGAAACGACAGGATTCTCTTTTGGGATACGAGTATCTCCTTTCCGATGCACAATTCCATCATTACTGCATCCCTCGCTCCCTCACATTGACGAATTAACACAGAAATTGCGTCGCTATGAAATACTACGTGTTCCATGATATCTCCTTCTAAATCGAGTAACGTATCTATGGAAACGGAAGGATTATCTTTTAAGATACGAGTATATCCTTTCCGATGCACTATTCCTTCTATACTGCATCTCTCGCTCCATCACATTGACGAATTAACACAGAAATTGCGTTGATATGATATACTATGGGATCTATGACAACTCCTTCTAAATCGAGTAACGTTTCTATGGAACGGACTGGAATTTCTTTTAGGATACGACTATCTCTTTCCGATGCACTAATCCTTCTTTGCTGCATCCCTTGCTCCCTCACATTGACAAATTAACGCAGAAATTGCGTCGCTATGAAATACTATGGGTTTCATGACTACTCCTTCAAAACCGAGTATCGTTTCAATGGAAACGATGGGATTTTCCTTTGGGATACGAGTATCTCCGTTCCGATGCACTATTCCTTTTTTACTGCATCCCTCGCTCCCCCTCATTGACGAATTAACACAGAAATTGCGTCGCTATGAAATACTATGGGTTCCATGTCCTCTCCTTCTAAATCGGGTAATGTTTCTATGGAAACTACAGGTTTTTTCTTTCCGATACGACTATCTCCTATCCGCTGCATTATTCCTTCTTTACTGCATCCATCGCTCACTCACATTGACGAATTACCAGAGAAATTGCATCGATGTGAAATACTTTTAGTTCTATGACTTCTCCTTCTAAATCAACTAACGTTTCAATGGAAACTACAGGATTTTCCTTTGGGATACGAGTGTCTCCTTTCTGATGCACTATTCCTTCTTTACTGCATCACTCGCTTCCTCACATTGACGAATTGACACAGAAATGGCGTCGCTATGATATACTTTGTGTTCTGTGTCTTCTCCATCTAAATCGAGTAACGTTTCTACGGAGACGACAGGATTTTCGTTTGGGATACGAGTATCTCCTTTCCGATGCACTATTCCTTCTATACTGCATGAATCGCTCCCTCACATTGACGAATTAACACAGAAATTGCTTTGCTATGAAGTGCTATGGGTTCTATGACTTCACATTCTAAATCGAGTAACGTCTCCATGGAAAAGACAGGATTTTCTTTTGGGATACGAGTATCTCCTTTCTGATGCACTATTCCTTCTTTACTGCATCCCTCGCTCCCACACATTGACGAATTAACACAGAAATTGATTGCTATGAAATACTATGGTTTCTACGACTCCTCCTTCTAAATGGAGTAACGTTTCTATGGAAACGACAGGATTTTCTCTTGGGATACGAGAATCTCTTTTCCGATGCACTATTCCTTCTATAAAGCATCCCTCGCTCCCTTACATTGCCGAATTAACACAGAAATTGATCGCTAAGAAATACTATGAGTTCTATGACTTCTCCTTCTAAATCGAGTAACGTTTCAATGGAAACTACAGTATTTTCTTTTGGGATACGAGTATTTCCTTTCCTATGTACTATTCGCTCTTTACTGCATCCCTCGCTCCCACACATTGAAGAAGTAACATAGAAATTGCGGCGCTATGAAATACCATGGGTTCGATGATTTCTCCTTCTAAATCGAGTAACATTTCTATGGAAACGACAGGATTTTCTTTTGGGATACGAGTGTCTTCTTTCTGATGCACTATTCCTTCTTTACTGCATCCCTCGCTCCCTCACATTGACGAATTTACACAGAAATTCCATTGCTATGAAATACTACGGGTTCTATGACATCTCCTACAAAATCGAGTAACGTTTCTGCGGAAACGACAGGATTTTCCTTTCGGATACGAGTATCTCCTTTCCCATGCACTATTCCTTCTTTACTGCATCCCTCGCTCCGTCACATTGACGAATTAACACAGAAATTGCGTTGCTATGATATACTATGGGATCTATGACATCTCCATCTAAATCGAGTAACGTTTCTATGGAATGGACTGGATTTCCTTTTGGAATACTACTATCTCTTTCCGATGCACTATTCCTTCTTTACTGCATCCCTCGCTCCCTCACATTGACAAATTAACTTAGAAATTGCGTCGCTATGAAATACTATGGGTTTTAAGACTTCTCCTTCTAAATCGAGTAATGTTTCAATGGAAACGACAGGATTTTTTTTTGGGGTTCGAGTATCTCCTTTCCGATGCACTATTCCATCTTTACTGCATCCCTCGCTCCCTCACATCGACGATTTAACACAGAAATTGCATCGCTATGAAAAACTATGGGTTCTATGACTTCTCCTTCAATATCGACTATCATTTCTATGGAAACGATAAGATTTTCTTTTGAGATACGAGTATCTCCTTTCCGATATACTATTCCTTTTTTTCTGCATCACTCGCCCCCTCACATTGACGAATTAACACAGAAATTGCGTCGCTATGAAAATCTATGGGTTCTATGACTTCTCATTCTAAATAGAGTAACAATTCATTGGAAACCACAGGATTTTCTTTTGGGATACGAGTATCTCCTTTCCGATGCACTATTCCTTCTTTACTGCATCCCTCGCTCCGTCACATTGACGAATTAACACAGAAATTGCGTTGCTATGATATACTATGGGTTCTATGACATCTCGTTCTAAATCGGGTAATGTTTGTATGGAAAGGACTGTATTTTCTTTTGGGATAAGAGTATCTCCTTTCCCATGCACTATTACTTCCTTACTGCATCCCTCGCTCCCTCACATTGACAAAGTAACACAGAAATTGCGTCGCTATGAAGTACTTTGGGTTCTATGTCTTCTCTTCCTAAGTCGAGTAACGTTCCAATGGAAACGATAGGATTTTCTACTGGGATTCGAGTATCTCCCTTCCGATGCACTATACCATCTTTACTGCATCCCTCGCTCCCTCACATTGACGATTTAACACAGAAATTGCTTCGCTATGAAAAACTATGTGTCCTATGACTTCTCCTTCGAACTCGAGTAACGACAGGATTTGCATTTGGGATACGAGTATCGGTTTTCCGATGCACAATTCCTTCTTTACTGCATCCCTCGCTCCCTCATATTGAAGAATTAACATAGAAATTGTGTCGCAGTAAATACTATGGGATCTATGACAGCTCCTTCTAAATGGAGCAACGTATCTACGGAAACGACAGGAATTTCTTTTGGGGTACGACTATCTCCTTTCCGATGCATTATTCCTTCTTTACGGCATCCGTCGCTCCCTCACATTGACGAATTAACACAGAAATTGCGTCGTTATGAAATACTATGGGTTCTATGGCATCACCTTCTAAATAGAGTAACGTTTCTATGAAAAAGACAGGATTTTCTTTTGGGATACGTATATCTCATTTCCGATGCACTATTGCTTCTTTACTGCATCCCTCGCTCCCTCACATTGACGAATTAACACAGAAATTGCTCGTTATGAAGTACGTTTGGTTCTATGACTTCTCCTTCAAAATACAGTAACGTTTCTATGGGAGCGACAGAAATTTCTTTTGGGATAGGACTATATCCTTTACGATGCACTATTCCTTCTTTACTCCATAATTCGCTCCCTCACACTGACGAATTAACACAGAAATTGATCGTTATGAAATACGATGGGTTCAATGACTTCTCCTTCTAAATCGAGTAACGTTTCATTGGAATCGACAGGATTTTCTTTTGGGATACGAGTATCTCCTCTCCAATGCACTATTCCTATTTTGTTGCATCCCTCGCTCCCTCACATAGAGGAATTCACACAGATATTGATCGCTGTGAAATACTATGGGTTCTGTGACTTCTCCTTCTAAATCGAGTAACGTTTATATGGAAACTACATTATATTCTATTGAGATACGAGTATCTCCTTTCCGATGCACTATTCGCTCTTTACTGCATCCCTCGCTCCCTCACATTGACGAATTAACACAGAAATTGCGTTGCTATGAAATACTGTGAGTTCTATGACGTCGCCTTCTAAATTGAGTAACGTTTCTACAGAAACGACAGGATTCTCTTTTGGGATACGAGTATCTCCTTTCCGATGCACTACTCCTTCTTTACTGCATCCCAGGCTCCCTCACATTGAGGAAGTAACACAGAAATTGCGTCGAAATGAAATACTATGGGTTCTGTGACTTCTCCTTCTAAATGCAGTAACGTTTCTATGGAAACGACAGGACTTTCTTTTGGGGTACGAGTATCTCCACTGCAATGCAATATTCCTTCTTTATTGCTTCCCTCACTCCCTCACATTGACGAATTAACACAGAAAATGCGGCGCTATGAAATACTATGGGTTCTATGACTTCTCCTTCTTATTAGAGTAACATTTCTATGGAAACGACAGGATTTTCATTTTTGGGATACGAGTATCTCCATTGCAATGCAATATTCCTTCTTTACTGCATCCCTCACTCCCTCACATTGACGAATTAACACAGAAATTGCGGCGCTATGAAATACTATGGGTTCTATGTCTTCTCCTTCTAATCGAGTAACGTTTCTATGGAAACGACAGGATTTTCTATTAGTTGTACGACAATCTCCTTTCCGATGTATTATTAGTTCTTTACGGCAACCCTCGCAGCCCACATTGACGAATTAACACAGAAATTGATCGCTATGAAATACTATGGGTTCTATGACTTCTCCTTCTTCTTCGAGTAACGTTTCTATGGAAACGACAGGATTTTCCTTTGGGATACGGGTATCTCCTTTCCGATGCACTATTCCGTCTTTACTACATCCCTCGCTCCCTCACGTTGACGAATTAACACAGAAATTGCTCGTTATGAAGTACGATCGGGTCTATGACTTCTCCTTCAAAATACATTAACGTTTCTATGGGAGCGACAGGAATTTCTTTTGGGATAGGACTATATCCTTTACGATGCACTATTCCTTCTTTACTGCATAATTCGCTCCCTCACACTGACGAATTAACACAGAAATTGATCGTTATGAAATACGATGGGTTCAATGACTTCTCCTTCTAAATCGAGTAACGTTTCATTGGAATCGACAGGATTTTCTTTTGGGATACGAGTATCTCCTCTCCAATGCACTATTCCTTTTTTGTTGCATCCCTCGCTCCCTCACATAGAGGAATTCACACAGATATTGATCGCTGTGAAATACTTTGGGTTCTATGACTTCTCCTTCTAAATCGAGTAACGTTTATATGGAAACTACAGGATATTCTATTGAGATACGAGTATCTCCTCTCCGATGCACTATTCGCTCTTTACCGCATCCCTCGCTCCCTCACATTGACGAATTAACACAGAAATTGCGTTGCTATAAAATACTATGTGTTCTATGAGATCTCCTTCCAACTCGATTAATGTTTCTGTGGAAACGACAGGATTTTCTTTTGGAATACGAGTATCTCCTTTCCGATGCACTATTCCTTCCTTACTGCATCCCTAACTCACACACATTGACGAAGTAACATAGAAATTGGGTCGCTATGAAATACAATGGGTTCTATGACTTCTCCTTGTAACTCAAATCACGTTTCTGTGGAAACAACAGGATTTCTTTTAGGATACGTGAGACTCCTTTCTGATGCACTATTCCTTCTTCTCTGCATCCCTCGCCCCCTCACATTGACGAATTAACACAGAAATTGCGTTGCTATGAAATACTATGGGTTCTATGACGTCGCCTTCTAAATTGAGTAACGTTTCTACAGAAACGACAGGATTCTCTTTTGGGAGACGAGTATCTCCTTTCCGATGCACTATTCCTTCTTTACTGCATCCCTCGCTAACTCACACTGCCGAATTAACACAGATATTGCTACGTTGTGAAAAACTATGGGCTGTATGACTTCTCCCTCTAAATCGAGTAACGTTTCTATGGAAATGACAGGATTTTCATTTGGGATACATCTACTTTCCGAAGCACTATTCCTTCTTTACTGCATCCCGGGCTCCCTCACATTGAGGAAGTAACACAGAAATTGCGTCGATATGTAATACTATGGGTTCTATGACTTCTCCTTCTAAATGCAGTAACGTTTCTATGGAAACGACAGGACTTTCTTTTGGGGTACGAGTACCTCCTTTCCAATGCCCTATTGCTCCTTTACTGCATCCCTCGCTCCATCACATTGACGAATTAACACAGAAATTGATCGCTATGATATACTATGGGTTCTATGACTTCTCCTCCTAAATCGAGTAACGTTTCTATGGAAATGACAGGATTTTCTTTTGGGATACAAGTACTTCCTTTCCGATGCACAATTCGTTCTTTACTGCATCCCTCGCTCCCTCACATTGATGAATGAACACAGATATTGCGTTGCCATGAAATATTATGGGTTCCATGACTTCTCCATCCAACTCGAGTAACGTTTATATGGAAACGACAAAATTTCTTTTGGGTTAGCACTATATCCTTTGCGATGCACTATTCCTTCGTTACTGCATCCCTCGCTCCCTCACTTGGACGAATTAACACAGCAGTTGATCGCAATGAATTACGATGGGTTCTATGACTTCTCCTTCTAAATCGAGTAACGATTCTGTGGAAACGAAAGGAACTTCTTTTGGGATACGAGTATTTCATTTACGATGCACTACTCATACTTTACTGCATGCATCGCTCCCTCACATAGACGAATTAACACATAAATTGCGTCGCTATGAAATACTATGGGTTCTATGACTTCTCCATCTAAATCGAGTAACGTTTCTATGGATACGTCAGGATATTCTTTTGGCATACGAGTATCTTCTTTCCAATGCCCTATTCGTCCTTTACTGCATCCCTCGCTCCCTCACATTGACGAATTAACACAGAAATTGGGTTGCTATGAAATACTAAGGATTCTATGACTTCTCCTTCTAAACCAAGTAACCTATCAATGGAAACGACAGGATTTTCTTTTGGGATACGAGCTACATCTTTCCGATGCACTATTCCTTTTTTACTGCATCCCTCTCTCCCTCACATTGACGAATTAACACAGAAATTGCGTAGCTATGAAATACTACGTGTTCTATGACAACTCCTTCTAATTCGAGTAACGTATCTGTGGAAACGAAAGAATTTTCTTTTGAGATACGAGTATCTCCTTTCCCATGCACAATTCCTTCTTTACTGCATCCCTCGCTCCCTCACACTGACGAATTAACACAGAAATGGCGTCGCTATGAAATACTATGGGTTCTATGACTTCTCCTTCTAAATCGAGTAACGCTTCTATGGAGACGACAGGATTTTCATTTGGGATACGAGTATCTGCATTGCAATGCAATATTCCTTCTTTATTGCTTCCCTCACTCCCTCACATTGACGAATTAACACAGAAATTGCGGCGCTATGAAATACTATGGGTTCTATGACATCTCCTTCCAACTCGAGTAACGTTTCTGTGGAAACGACAGGATTTTCTTTTGGGATACGAGTATCTCCTTTCCGACGCACTATTCCTTCTTTACTGCATCCCTCACTCTCACACATTGACGAATTAACATAGAAATTGGGTCGCTATGAAATACTATGAGTTCTATGACTTCTCCTTCTAAATCAAATCACGTTTCTGTTGAAACGACAGGATTTTTTTTAGGATACGTGTGACTCCTTTCTGATGCACTACTCCTTCTTTACTGCATCCCTCGCTAACTCACATTGCCGAATTAACACAGATAATGTTTCGCTGTGAAAAACTATGGGTCTTATGACTTCTCCTTCTAAATCGAGTAACGTTTCTATGGAAACGACAGGATTTTCTTTTGGGACACGAGTATCTTCTTTCCGATGCTCTATTCCATCTTTACTGCATTCCTCGCTCCCTCACATTGACGAATTAACACAGAAATTGATCGCTATGAAATACTATGGGTTACATGACTTCTCCTTCTAATTCGAGTAACGTTTCAATGGAAACGACAGGATTTCCATTTGGGATACATCTACTCTCCGATGCACTATTCCTTCTTTACTGCATCCCAGGCTCCCTCACATTGAGGAAGTAACACAGATATTGCGTCGATAGATATACTATGTGTTCTATGACTTCTCCTTCTAAATGCAGTAACGTTAATATGGAAACGACAGGATTTTCTTTTGGGGTACGAGTATCTCCTTTCCGATGCACTATTGCTCCTTTACTGCATCCCTCGCTCCCTCACATTGACGAATTGACACAGAAATTGATCGCTATGATATACTACGGGTTCTATGACTTCTCCTTCTAAATCGAGTAATGTTTCTATGGAAACGACAGGATTTTCTTTTGGGATAAGATTACTTCCTTTCCGATGCACTATTCGTTCTTTACTGCATTCCTCGCTCCCTCACATTGAGGAATGAACACAGAAATTGCGTTACCATGAAATATTATGGGTTGTATGACATCTCTTTCCATCTCGAGTAACGTTTCTATGGAAACGAAAGGAATTTCTTGCGGGATTCGAGTATCTCATTTACGATGCACTATTCTTACTTTATTGCATGCATCGCTCCCTCACATTGACGAATTAACACAGAAATTGCGTCGCTATGAAATACTAAGGATTCTATGACTTCTGCTTCTAAACCAAGTAACCTTTCTATGGAAACGACAGGATTTTCTTTTGGGATACGAGATTCATCTTTCCGATGCACTATCCCTTCTTTACTGCATCCGTCGCTCCCTCACATTGACGAATTAACACAGAAATTTCGTAGCTTTGAAATAATACGTGTTCTATGACAACTCCTTCTAAATCGAGTAGCGTATCTATGGAAACGAAAGGATTTTCTTTTGAGATACGAGTATCTCCTTCCGATGCACTATTTCTTCTTTACTGCATCCCTCGCTCCCTTACACAGACGAATTAACACGGAAATGGCGTCGCTATGAAATACTATAGGTTCTATGACTTCTCCTTCTAAATCGAGTAACGCTTCTATGGAGACGACAGCATTTTCATTTGGGATACGAGTATCTCCATTCCAATGCAATATTCCTTCTTTACTGCATCCCCACTCCCTCACATTGACGAATTAACACAGAAATTGCGGCGCTATGAAATACTATGGGATCTATGACTTCTCCTTCTAAATAGAGTAACATTTCTATGGAAACGACAGGGTTTTCTTTTGGGATTCGAGTATCTCCTTTCCGATGCTCTATTCCATCTTTACTGCATCCCTCGCTCCCTCACATTGACGGATTAACACCGAAATTGCTTCGCTATGAAAAACTATGTGTTCTATGGCTTCTCCTTCGAACTCGATTAACGTTCCTATGGGAACGACAAGATTTGCTTTTGGGATACGAGTATCGCTTTTCCGATGCACAATTCCTTCTTTACTGCATCCCTCGCTCCATCACATTGAAGAATTAACATAGAAATTATGTCGCAGTGAAAAACTATGGGATCTATGACATCTCCTTCTAAATCGAGCAACGTTTCTACGAAAACGACAGGATTTTCTTTTGGGATACGAGTATCTCCCTTCCGATGCACTATTCCTTCTTTACTGCATTCCTCTCCCCCATACATTGACGAATTAACACAGAAATTGCGTCGCTATGAAATACTATGGTTTCTATGACTTCTCTTCTAAATCGAGTAACGTTTCAATGGAAACGACTGGATTTCCATTTGGGATACATCTACTCTCCGATGCACTATTCCTTCTTTACTGCATCCCAGGCTCCCTCTCATTGAGGAAGTAACACAGATATTGCGTCGATAGATATACTATGTGTTCTATGACTTCTCCTTCTAAATGCAGTAACGTTTCTATGGAAACGACAGGATTTTCTTTTGGGGTACGAGTATCTCCTTTCCAATGCACTATTGCTCCTTTACTGCATCCCTCGCTCCCTCCCATTGACGAATTAACACAGAAATTGATCGCTACGATATACTATGGGTTCTATGACTTCTCCTTCTAAATCGAGTAATGTTTCTATGGAAACGACATGATTTTTTTTTTGGGATAAGAGTACTTCCTTTCCGATGCACTATTCGTCTTTACTGCATTCCTCGCTCCCTCACATTGAGGAATGAACACAGAAGTTGCGTTGCCATGAAATATTATGGGTTGTATGACATCTCTTTCCATCTCGAGTAACGTTTGTATGGAAACGAAAGGAATTTCTTTTGGGATACGAGTATCTCATTTACGATGCACTATTCATACTTTACTGCATGCATCGCTCCCTCACATTGACGAATTAACACAGAAATTGCGTTGCTATGAAATACTAAGGATTCTATGACTTCTGCTTCTAAACCAAGTAACCTTTCTATGGAAACGACAGGATTTTCTTTTGGGATACGAGATTCATCTTTCCGATGCACTATCCCTTCTTTACTGCATCCGTCGCTCCCTCACATTGACGAATTAACACAGAAATTGCGTAGCTTTGAAATAATACGTGTTCTATGACAACTCCTTCTAAATCGAGTAACGTATCTATGGAAACGAAAGGATTTTCTTTTGAGATACGAGTATCTCCTTCCGATGCACTATTTCTTCTTTACTGCATCCCTCGCTCCCTTACACAGATGAATTAACACGGAAATGGCGTCGCTATGAAATACTATAGGTTCTATGACTTCTCCTTCTAAATCGAGTAACGCTTCTATGGAGACGACAGCATTTTCATTTGGGATACGAGTATCTCCATTCCAATGCAATATTCCTTCTTTACTGCATCCCCACTCCCTCACATTGACGAATTAACACAGAAATTGCGGCGCTATGAAATACTATGGGTTCTATGACTTCTCCTTCTAAATAGAGTAACATTTCTATGGAAACGACAGGGTTTTCTTTTGGGATTCGAGTATCTCCTTTCCGATGCACTATTCCATCTTTACTGCTTCCCTCGCTTCCTCACATTGACGAATTAACACCGAAATTGCTTCGCTATGAAAAACTATGTGTTCTATGACTTCTCCTTCGAACTCGAGTAACGTTCCTATGGGAACGACAAGATTTGCTTTTGGGATACGAGTATCGCTTTTCCGATGCACAATTCCTTCTTTACTGCATCCCTCGCTCCATCACATTGAAGAATTAACATAGAAATTATGTCGCAGTGAAAAACTATGGGATCTATGACATCTCCTTCTAAATCGAGCAACGTTTCTACGAAAACGACAGGATTTTCTTTTGGGATACGAGTATCTCCCTTCCGATGCACTATTCCTTCTTTACTGCATTCCTCTCCCCCATACATTGACGAATTAACACAGAAATTGCGTCGCTATGAAATACTATGGTTTCTATGACTTCTCTTCTAAATCGAGTAACGTTTCAATGGAAACTACTGGATTTCCATTTGGGATACATCTACTCTCCGATGCACTATTCCTTCTTTACTGCATCCCAGGCTCCCTCACATTGAGGAAGTAACACAGATATTGCGTCGATAGATATACTATGTGTTCTATGACTTCTCCTTCTAAATGCAGTAACGTTTCTATGGAAACGACAGGATTTTCTTTTGGGGTACGAGTATCTCCTTTCCGATGCACTATTGCTCCTTTACTGCATCCCTCGCTCCCTCCCATTGACGAATTAACACAGAAATTGATCGCTATGATATACTATGGGTTCTATGACTTCTCCTTCTAAATCGAGTAATGTTTCTATGGAAACGACATGATTTTTTTTTGGGATAAAAGTACTTCCTTTCCGATGCACTATTCGTCTTTACTGCATTCCTCGCTCCCTCACATTGAGGAATGAACACAGAAGTTGCGTTGCCATGAAATATTATGGGTTGTATGACATCTCTTTCCATCTCGAGTAACGTTTGTATGGAAACGAAAGGAATTTCTTTTGGGATACGAGTATCTCATTTTACGATGCACTATTCATACTTTACTGCATGCATCGCTCCCTCACATTGACGAATTAACACAGAAATTGCGTTGCTATGAAATACTAAGGATTCTATGACTTCTGCTTCTAAACCAAGTAACCTTTCTATGGAAACGACAGGATTTTCTTTAGGGATACGAGATTCATCTTTCCGATGCACTATCCCTTCTTTACTGCATCCGTCGCTCCCTCACATTGACGAATTAACACAGAAATTGCGTAGCTTTGAAATAATACGTGTTCTATGACAACTCCTTCTAAATCGAGTAACGTATCTATGGAAACGAAAGGATTTTCTTTTGAGATACGAGTATCTCCTTCCGATGCACTATTTCTTCTTTACTGCATCCCTCGCTCCCTTACACAGACGAATTAACACGGAAATGGCGTCGCTATGAAATACTATAGGTTCAATGACTTCTCCTTCTAAATCGAGTAACGCTTCTATGGAGACGACAGCATTTTCATTTGGGATACGAGTATCACCATTCCAATGCAATATTCCTTCTTTACTGCATCCCCACTCCCTCACATTGACGAATTAACACAGAAATTGCGGCGCTATGAAATACTATGGGTTCTATGACTTCTCCTTCTAAATAGAGTAACATTTCTATGGAAACGACAGGGTTTTCTTTTGGGATTCGAGTATCTCCTTTCCGATGCACTATTCCATCATTACTGCTTCCCTCGCTCCCTCACATTGACGAATTAACACCGGAATTGCTTCGCTATGAAAAACTATGTGTTCTATGACTTCTCCTTCGAACTCGAGTAACGTTCCTATGGGAACGACAAGATTTGCTTTTGGGATACGAGTATCGCTTTTCCGATGCACAATTCCTTCTTTACTGCATCCCTCGCTCCATCACATTGAAGAATTAACATAGAAATTATGTCGCAGTGAAAAACTATGGGATCTATGACATCTCCTTCTAAATCGAGCAACGTTTCTACGAAAACGACAGGATTTTCTTTTGGGATACGAGTATCTCCCTTCCGATGCACTATTCCTTCTTTACTGCATTCCTCTCCCCCATACATTGACGAATTAACACAGAAATTGCGTCGCTATGAAATACTATGGTTTCTATGACTTCTCTTCTAAATCGAGTAACGTTTCAATGGAAACGACTGGATTTCCATTTGGGATACATCTACTCTCCGATGCACTATTCCTTCTTTACTGCATCCCAGGCTCCCTCACATTGAGGAAGTAACACAGATATTGCGTCGATAGATATACTATGTGTTCTATGACTTCTCCTTCTAAATGCAGTAACGTTTCTATGGACACGACAGGATTTTCTTTTGGGGTACGAGTATCTCCTTTCCGATGCACTATTGCTCCTTTACTGCAGCCCTCGCTCCCTCCCATTGACGAATTAACACAGAAATTGATCGCTATGATATACTATGGGTTCTATGACTTCTCCTTCTAAATCGAGTAATGTTTCTATGGAAACGACATGATTTTTTTTTGGGATAAAAGTACTTCCTTTCCGATGCACTATTCGTCTTTACTGCATTCCTCGCTCCCTCACATTGAGGAATGAACACAGAAGTTGCGTTGCCATGAAATATTATGGGTTGTATGACATCTCTTTCCATCTCGAGTAACGTTTGTATGGAAACGAAAGGAATTTCTTTTGGGATACGAGTATCTCATTTACGATGCACTATTCATACTTTACTGCATGCATCGCTCCCTCACATTGACGAATTAACACAGAAATTGCGTTGCTATGAAATACTAAGGATTCTATGACTTCTGCTTCTAAACCAAGTAACCTTTCTATGGAAACGACAGGATTTTCTTTTGGGATACGAGATTCATCTTTCCGATGCACTATCCCTTCTTTACTACATCCGTCGCTCCCTCACATTGACGAATTAACACAGAAATTGCGTAGCTTTGAAATAATACGTGTTCTATGACAACTCCTTCTAAATCGAGTAACGTATCTATGGAAACGAAAGGATTTTCTTTTGAGATACGAGTATCTCCTTCCGATGCACTATTTCTTCTTTACTGCATCCCTCGCTCCCTTACACAGACGAATTAACACGGAAATGGCGTCGCTATGAAATACTATAGGTTCTATGACTTCTCCTTCTAAATCGAGTAACGCTTCTATGGAGACGACAGCATTTTCATTTGGGATACGAGTATCTCCATTCCAATGCAATATTCCTTCTTTACTGCATCCCCACTCCCTCACATTGACGAATTAACACAGAAATTGCGGCGCTATGAAATACTATGGGTTCTATGACTTCTCCTTCTAAATAGAGTAACATTTCTATGGAAACGACAGGGTTTTCTTTTGGGATTCGAGTATCTCCTTTCCGATGCACTATTCCATCTTTACTGCATCCCTCGCTCCCTCACATTGACGATTTAACACCGAAATTGCTTCGCTATGAAAAACTATGTGTTCTATGACTTCTCCTTCGAACTCGAGTAACGTTCCTATGGGAACGACAAGATTTGCTTTTGGGATACGAGTATCGCTTTTCCGATGCACAATTCCTTCTTTACTGCATCCCTCGCTCCATCACATTGAAGAATTAACATAGAAATTATGTCGCAGTGAAAAACTATGGGATCTATGACATCTCCTTCTAAATCGAGCAACGTTTCTACGAAAACGACAGGATTTTCTTTTGGGATACGAGTATCTCCCTTCCGATGCACTATTCCTTCTTTACTGCATTCCTCTCCCCCATACATTGACGAATTAACACAGAAATTGCGTCGCTATGAAATACTATGGTTTCTATGACTTCTCTTCTAAATCGAGTAACGTTTCAATGGAAACGACTGGATTTCCATTTGGGATACATCTACTCTCCGATGCACTATTCCTTCTTTACTGCATCCCAGGCTCCCTCACATTGAGGAAGTAACACAGATATTGCGTCGATAGATATACTATGTGTTCTATGACTTCTCCTTCTAAATGCAGTAACGTTTCTATGGAAACGACAGGATTTTCTTTTGGGGTACGAGTATCTCCTTTCCGATGCACTATTGCTCCATTACTGCATCCCTCGCTCCCTCCCATTGACGAATTAACACAGAAATTGATCGCTATGATATACTATGGGTTCTATGACTTCTCCTTCTAAATCGAGTAATGTTTCTATGGAAACGACATGATTTTTTTTTGGGATAAGAGTACTTCCTTTCCGATGCACTATTCGTCTTTACTGCATTCCTCGCTCCCTCACATTGAGGAATGAACACAGAAGTTGCGTTGCCATGAAATATTATGGGTTGTATGACATCTCTTTCCATCTCGAGTAACGTTTGTATGGAAACGAAAGGAATTTCTTTTGGGATACGAGTATCTCATTTACGATGCACTATTCATACTTTACTGCATGCATCGCTCCCTCACATTGACGAATTAACACAGAAATTGCGTTGCTATGAAATACTAAGGATTCTATGACTTCTCATTCTAAACCAAGTAACCTTTCTATGGAAACGACAGGATTTTCTTTTGGGATACGAGATTCATCTTTCCGATGCACTATCCCTTCTTTACTGCATCCCTCGCTCCCTCACATTGACGAAATAACACAGAAATTGATTGCTATGAAATACTATGGGATCTATGTCTTCTCTTCCAAATCGAGTAACGTTTCTATGGAAACGACAGGATGTTCTTTTGGGATACGAGTATTTCCTTTCCGATGCACCATTCGTACTTTACTGCATCCCTCGATAGCTCACACTGACGAATGAACACAGAAATTGCGTTGCTATGAAACACTATGGGTTCTATGACATCTCCTTCTAAATCGAGCAACGTTTCTACAGAAACGACAGGATTTTCTTTTGGGATACGAGTATCTCCTTTCCGATGCACTATTCCTTCTTTACTGCGTCCCTCGCTACCTCACATTGACTAATTAACACAGAAAATGATCGCTATGATATACAATGGGTTCTATGACTTCTCCTACAAAATTGAGTAACGTTTCAATGGAAACGACAGGATTTTCTTTTGGGATACGAGCATTTCCTTCCCGATGCACTATTCGTTCTTTACTGCATCCCTCGCTCCATCACATTGACGAATGACCACAGAAATTGCGTTGCTATGAAATACTATGGGTTCTATGACATCTCCTTCCAACTCGAGTAACGTTCCTATGGGAACGACTAGATTTGCTTTTGGGATACGAGTATCGCTTTTCCGATGCACTATTCCTTCTTTACTGCATCCCTCGCTCCATCACATTGAAGAATTAACATAGATATTATGTCGCAGTGAAAAACTATGGGATCTATGACATCTCCTTCTAAATCGAGCAACGTTTCTACGGAAACGACAGGATTTTCTTTTGGGATACGAGTATCTCCCTTCCGTTGCACTATTCCTTCTTTACTGCATCCCTCTCCCCCATACATTGACGAATTAACACAGTATTTGCGTCGCTATGAAATACTATGGTTTCTATGACTTCTCTTCTAAATCGAGTAACGTTTCTATGGAAACGACAGGATTTTCTTTTGGGATACGAATATCTCCTTTCCGATGCACTATTGCTTCTTTACTGCATCCCTCGCTCCCTCACATTGACGAATTAACACAGAAATTGATCGCTATGATATACTATGGGTTCTATGACTTCCCCTTCTAAATCGAGTAACGTTTCTATGGAAACGTCTGGTATTTCTTATGGGATACGAGTATTTCCTTTCCGATGCACTATTCGTTCTTTACTGCATTCCTCGCTCTTTCTCACTGACGAATGAACACAGTTATTGCGTTGCTATGAAATAGTGTGGGTTCTATGCCATCTCCTTCTACATCGAGTAACGTTTCTACGGATACGATAGGATTTTCTTTAGGGATACGAGTATCTCCTTTCCGATGAACTATTCCTTCTTTACTGCATCCCTCGCTAACTCACATTGACGCATTAACAGAGAAATTGCGTCGCTATGAGATACTGTGGGCTCTTTATATCTTCTCGTTCTAAATCGAGTAACCTTTCTACGGGAGCGACATTATTTTCTTTTGTGATACGACTATCTCCATTCCGATGCACTATGCTTTCTTTACTGCATCTCTCGCTCCCTCACATTGTCGATTTAACACTGAAATTACGTCGCTATGAAATACAATGGGTTCTATGTCTTCTCCTTCAAATCGAGTAACGTTTCTATGGAAACGACAGGATTTTCTTTTGGGATACGACAATCTCCTTTCCGATGTATTATTAGTTCTTTACGGCAGCCCTCGCACCCCCACATTGACGAATTAACTCAGAAATTGATCGCTATGAAGTACGATGGGTGCTATGACTTCCCCTTCTAAATAAAGTAATGTTTCTATGGAAACGACAGGATTTTCTTTTGGGATACGGGTATCTCCTTTCCGATGCACTATTCCTTCTTTACTGCATCCCTCGCTCCCTCACAATGACGAATTAACACAGAAATTGCTTCGCTATGAATATCTTAGCGTTCTATGACTTCTCCTTCTAAATCGAGTAACGTTTCAATGGAAACGACAGGATTTTCATTTGGGATACATCTACTCTCCGATGCACTATTCCTTCTTTACTGCATCCCAGGCTCCCTCACATTGAGGAAGTAACACAGAAATTGCGTCGATATCTAATACTATGGGTTGTACGACTCCTCCTTCTAAATGGAGTAACGTTTCTATGGAAACGACAGGATTTTCTTTTGGGGTTGGACTATATCCTTTACAATGCACTATTCCTTCTTTACTTCATCCCTCGCTCCCTCACATAAAAGAATTAACATAGAAATTGCGTTGCTATGAAATACTACGTGTTCTATGACGTCTCCTTCTAAATCGAGTAACGTTTCTACAGAAACGACAGCATTCTCTTTTGGGATACGAGTAGCTCCTTTCCGATGCACTACTCCTGCTTTACTGCATCCCTCGCTAACTCACATTGCCGAATTAACACAGATATTGCTTCGCTGTGAAATACTATGGGATTTATGACTTCTCCTTCTAAATCGAGTAACGTTTCTATGGAAACGACAGGATTTCCTTTTGGGATACGAGTATCTACTTTCCGATGCTCTATTCCATCTTTACTGCATTCCTCGCTCCCTCACATTGACGAATTAACACAGAAATTGATCGCCACGAAATGCTATGGGTTATATGACTTCTCCTTCTAAATCGAGAAACGTTTCAATGGGAACGACAGGATTTCCATTTGGGATACATCTACCCTCCGATGCACTATTCCTTCTTTACTGCATCCCTCGCTCCCTCACATTGACGAATTAACACAAAAATTGATCGCTATGAAATACTATGGGTTCTGTGACTTCTTCTTCCAAATCGAGTAACGTTTCTATGGAAACGACAGGTTGTTTTTTTGGGATACGAGTATCTCCTTTCCGATGCACCTTTGCTCCTTCACTGCATCCCACACTCCCTCATATTGACGAATTAACACAGAAATTGCGGTGCTATGAAATACTATGAGTTATATGACTTCTCCTTCTAAATCAAATCACGTTTCTGTGGAAACGACAGGATTTTCTTTAGGATACCTGTGACTCCTTTCTGATGCACTATTCCTTCTTCTCTGCATCCCTCGCTCCCTCACATTGACGGATTAACACAGATATTGCTTCGCTGTGAAAAACTATGGGTTTTATGACTTCTCCTTCTAAATCGAGTAACGTTTCTATGGAAACGACAGGATTTTCTTTTGGGTTACGAGTATCTTCTTTCCGATGCTCTATTCCATCTTTACTGCATTCCTCGCTCCCTCACATTGACGAATTAACACAGAAGTTGATAGCTTTGAAATACTATGGGTTACATGACTTCTCCTTCTAAATCGAGTAACGTTTCAATGGAAACGACAGGATTTTCATTATGGATACATCTACCCTCCGATGCACTATTCCTTCTTTACTGCATCCCAGGCTCCCTCACATTGCGGAAGTAACACAGAAATTGCGTCGCCATGAAATACTATGGGTTCTACGGCGTCTCCTTGTATATCGATTTACGTTTCTATGGAGACGACAGGATTTTCTCTTGGAATGCGAATCTCTCCTTTCCAATGCACTACTCCTTCTTTGAAGCATCCCTGGCTCCCTGCCATTGACGAATTAACTCTGAAATTGATCGCTATGAAATACTATGGGTTCTATGACTTCTTCTAAATACAGCAACGTCTCCATGGAAACGACAGGATTTTCTTTTGGGATACGAGTATCTCCTTTCCGATGCACTATCGCTCCTTTGCTGCATCCCTCGCTCCCTCACATTGCCGAATTAACACAGAAATTGATCGCCACGAAATATTATGGGTTGTATGACATCTCCTTCCATCTCGAGTAACGTTTCTATGGAAACGACAAAATTTTCTTTTGGGATAGCACTATATCTTTTGCGATGCACTATTCCTTCTTTACTGCATCCCTCGCTCCCTCACTTTGACGAATTAACACAGCAGTTGATCGCTATGATATACGATGGGTTCTATGACTTCTCCTTCTAAAACGAGTAACGTTTCTATGGACCCGAAAGGAATTTTTTTTGGGAAACGAGTATCTCATTTACGATGCACTATTCATACTTTACTGCATGCATCGCTCCCTCACATTGACGAATTAACACAGAAATTGCGTTGCAATGAAATACTAAGGATTCTATGACTTCTCCTTCTAAACCAAGTAACATTTCTATGGAAACGACAGGATTTTCTTTTGGGATACGAGTTTCATCTTTCCGATGCACTATCCCTTCTTTACTGCATTCCTCGCTCCCTCACATTGACGAATTAACACAGAAATTGCGTAGCTATGAAATACTACGTGTTCTATGACAACTCCTTCTAAATCGAGTAACGTATCTATGGAAACGAAAGGATTTTCTTTTGAGATACGAGTATCTCCTTCCGATGCACTATTCCTTCTTTACTGCATCCCTCGCTCCCTTACACTGACGAATTAACACGGAAAAATGGTTCAAATGGCTCTGAGCACTATGGGACTCAACTGCTGAGGTCATTAGTCCCCTAGAACTTAGAACTAGTTAAACCTAACTAACCTAAGGACATCACAAACATCCATGCCCGAGGCAGGATTCGAACCTGCGACCGTAGCGGTCTTGCGGTTCCAGACTGCAGCGCCTTTAACCGCACGGCCACTTCGGCCGGCTAACACGGAAATGGCGTCGCTATGAAATACTATAGGTTCTATGACTTCTCCTTCTAAATCGAGTAACGCTTCTATGGAGACGACAGGATTTTCATTTGGGATACGAGTATCTCCATTCCAATGCAATATTCATTCTTTACTGCATCCCTCACTCCCTCACATTGACGAATTAACACAGAAATTTCTGCGCTATGAAATACTATGGGTTCTATGACTTCTCCTTCTAAATAGAGTAACATTTCTATGGAAACGACAGGGTTTTCTTTTGGGATACGAGCCTCTCCTTTCCGATGCACTATTCCTTCTTTACTGCATCCCTCGCTCCCTCACATTGACGAATTAACACAGAAATTGATGGCTATGAAATACTATGGGTTCTACGTCTTCTCTTCCAAATCGAGTAACGTTTCTATGGAAACGACAGAATGTTCTTTTGGGATACGAGTGTCTCCTTTTCGATGCACTTTTGCTCCTTTACTGCATCCCTCGCTCCCTCACATTGACGAATTACCATAGAAATAGATCGCTATTATATACTAGGGGTTTTAAGACTTCTCCTTCTAAATCGAGTAACGTTTCTATGGAAATGACAAGATTTTCTTTTGGAATACGAGTATCTCCTTTCCGATGCATTATTCCTTCTTTACTGCATTCCTCGCCCCTCACATTCACGATTTAACACAGAAATTGCGTCGCTATGAAGTACTATGGGTTCTATGACATCTCTTTCTATATCGAGTAACGTTTCTATCGAGACGATAGGCTTTTCGTTGGGGATACGACTATCTCCTTTCCGATGCATTATTCCTCCTTTTCAGCATCCCCCGCACCCTTACATTAACGAATTAACACAGAAATTGCGTCGCTATGAAATACTATGGGTTCTATGACTTCTCATTCTAAATAGAGTAACAATTCAATGGAAACGACAGGATTTTCTTTTGGGATACCAGCATTTCCTTTCCGACGCACTATTCCTTCTTTACTGCATCCCTCGATTCCTCACATTGACGAACTAACACAGAAATTGCTTCGCTATGAAAAACTATGTGTTCTATGACTTCTCCTTCGAACTCGAGTAACGTTCCTATGGGAACGACAGGATTTGCTTTTGGGATACGAGTATCGCTTTTCCGATGCACAATTCCTTCTTTACTGCATCCCTCGCTCCATCACATTGAAGAATTAACATAGAAATTGTCTCGCAATGAAATACTATGAGATCCATGACTTCTCCTTTTAAATCGAGTAACGTCTATGGAAACGACAGGATTTTCTTTTGGGATACGAGCATTTCCTTTCCGATGCACTATTCGTTCTTTACTGCATCCCTCGCTCCTTCACATTGACGAATCACCACAGAAATTGCGTTGCTATGAAATACTATGGGTTCTATGACATCTCCTTCCAACTCGAGTAACGTTTCTATGGAAACGACAGGATTATCTTTTAAGATACGAGTATCTCCTTTCCCATGCACTATTCCTTCCTTACTGCATCCCTTTCTCCCTCACATTGACGAATTATCACTGAAATTGCGTCGCTATGAAGTACTATGGGTTCTATGACTTCTCCTTCTAAATCGAGTAACGATTCTATGGAAACGACAGGATTTTCTTTTGGGGTACGACTATCTCCTTTCCGATGCATTATTCCATCTTTACGGCATCCGTTGCTCCCTCACATTGACGAATTAAAACAGAAATTGCGTCGCTATGAAATACTATGGGTTCTATGACTTCTCCATCTAAATCGAGTAACGTTTCTATGGAAACGTCAGGATATTCTTTTGGGATACGAGTATTTCCTTTCCGATGCACTATTAGTCCTTTACTGCATCCCTCGCTCCCTCACATTGACGAATTAACACAGAAATTGCGTTGCTAGAAATACTATGTGTTCTATGACATCTCCTTCCAACTCGAGGAACTTTTCTGTGAAAACGACAGGATTTTCCTTGGGATACGACTATCTCCTTTCCGATGCACTATTCCTTCAATACTGCAATCCTCGCTCCCTCACATTGACGAATTAACACAGATATTGCTTCGCTGTGAAATACTATGGGTTCTATGGCTTCTCCTGCTAAATCGAGGAACGTTTCTATGGAGACTACAGTATTTCCTTTTGGGATCCGACTATCTCCATTCCGATGCATTATTCCTTCTTTGCTGCCTCCCTCGCTCCCTCACATTGACGAATTAACACAGAAATTGCGTTGCTATGAAATACTATGTGTTCTATGACATCTCTGTCCGACTCGAGTAACGTTTCCGTGGAAACGACAGGATTTTCTTTTGGGATACGAGTATCTCCTTTCCGATGCACTATTCCTTCTTTACTGCATCCTTCACACACACACATTGACGAATTAACATAGAAATTGGGTCGCTATGAAATACTATGCGTTCTATGACTTCTCCTTCAAAATCAAATCACGTTTCTGTGGAAACGACGGGTTTTTTTTTAGGATACGTGTGACTCCTTTCTGATGCACTATTCCTTCTTCTCTGCATCCCTCGCTCCCTCACATTGACGAATTAACACAGAAATTGCGTTGCTATGAAATACTATGGGTTCTATGTCGTCTCCTTCTAAATCGAGTAACGTTTCTACAGAAACGACTGGATTCTCTTTTGGGATACGTGTATTTCCTTTCCGATGCAATATTCCTTCTTTACTGCATCCCTCGCTAACTCACATTGCCGAATTAGCACAGATATTGCTTCCCTGTGAAAAACAATGGGTTTTATGACTTCTCCTTCTAAATAAGGTAACGTTTCTATGGAAACGACAGGATTTTCTTTTGGGATACGAGTATCTTCTTTCCGATTGTCTATTCCATTTTTACTGCATTCCTCGCTCCCTCACATTGACGAATTAACACAGTAATTGATCGCTATGAAATACTATGGTTACATGACTTCTCCTTCCAAATCGAGTAACGTTTCAATGAAAACGACAGGATTTTAATTTGGGATACATCAACTTTCCGTTGCACTATTCCTTCTTTACTGCATCCCAGGCTCCCTCACATGGAGGAAGTAACACAGAAATAGCGTCGCCATGAAATACTATGGGTTCTACGGCTTCTCCTTGTAAATCGATTTACGTTTCTATGGAGACGACAGGATTTTCTCTTGGGATGCGATTATCTCCTTTCCGATGCACTATTGCTCCTTTACTGCATCCCTCGCTCCCTCACATTGACGAATTAACGCAGAAATTGCGTTGCTATGAAATGCTATGGGTTCTATGACGTCTCCTTCTAATTCGAGTAACGTTTCTACAAAAACGACAGAATTCTCTTTTGGGATACGAGTATCTCCTCTCCGATACACTGTTCCTTCTTTACAGAATCCCTCGCTAACTCTCATTGACAAATTAACAGAGAAATAACGCGCTATGAGATACTTTGGGTTCTATGACATCTCCTTCCAACTCGAGGAACTTTTCTGTGAAAACGACAGGATTTTCCTTGGGATACGACTATCTCCTTTCCGATGCACTATTCATTCAATACTGCAATCCTCGCTCCCTCACATTGACGAATTAACACAGATATTGCTTCGCTGTGAAATACTATGGGTTCTATGGCTTCTCCTGCTAAATCGAGGAACGTTTCTATGGAAACTACAGTATTTCCTTTTGGGATCCGACTATCTCCATTGCAATGCAATATTCCTTCTTTATTGCTTCCCTCACTCCCTCACATTGACGAATTAACACAGAAATTACGTCGTTATGACATACTATGGATTCTAAGACCTCTCCATCTAAATCGAGTAACGTTTCTATGGAAACTACAGGGTTTCCTTGGGGGATCCGACTATCTCCTTTCCGATGCATTATTCCTTCTTTACTGCATCCCTCACTCCATCACATTGACGAAATAACACTGAAATTGGTCGCTATGAAATACTATTGATTCTATGACTTCTCCTTCTAAATCGAGTAACGTTTCTATGGAAACTACAGGATTTCCTTTTGGGATACGACTATCACCTTTCCGATGCATTATTCCTTCTTTACTGCATCCACGAATTAACACATAAATTGCGTCGCTATGAAATACTATGGGTTCTATGACTACTCCTTCTAAATCGAGTAACGTTTATGTGGAAGCGACAGGATTTTCTTTTGGAATACGAGTATCTGCTTTCCGATGCACTATTCCCTCTGTACTGCATCAATCGCTCCCTCACATTGACGATTAAACACAGATATAGCGTCGCTATGAAATACTAAAGGTTCTATGACTTCTCCTTCTAAATACAGTAATGTCTCTATGGAAACGACAGGATTGTCTTTTGGGATACGAGTATCTCCTTTCCGATGCATTATTCCTTCTTTACTGCATCCCTCGCTCCCTCACATTGACGAATGAACACAGAAATTGCGTTGCTATGAAATACTATGTGTTCTATGATATCCTCTTTTAACTCGAGTGACGTTTCTATGGAAAGGACTGGATTTTCTTTTGGGATACGAACATATCCTTTCTGATGCACTATTCCATCTCTACTGCATCACTCGCTCCCTCACTTTGAAGAATTAACACAGAAATTGCGTCGCTATGAAAAAATTTGGTTTCTATGACTTCTCTTTCTAAATCGAGTAACGTTTCTATGGAGACGACTGGATTTTTTTTTCGATACGGATATCTCATTTACGATGCACTACTCCGTCTTTACTGCATCAATCGCTCCCTCACATTGACGATTAAACACAGATATAGCGTCGCTATGAAATACTAAAGGTTCTATGACTTCTCCTTCTAAATACAGTAATGTCTCTATGGAAACGACAGGATTGTCTTTTGGGATACGAGTATCTCCTTTCCGATGCATTATTCCTTCATTACTGCATCCCTCGCTCCCTCACATTGACGAATGAACACAGAAATTGCGTTGCTTTGAAAAAGTATGGGTTCTATGATATCTCCTTTAAACTCGAGTGACGTTTCTATGAAAAGGACAGGATTTTCTTTTGGGATTCGAATATCTGCTTCCTGATGCACTATTCCAACTATACTGCATCACTCGCTCCCTCACTTTGACGAATTAACACAAAAATCGCTTCGCTATGAAATACTATGAATTCTATGACTTCTCCTTCTAAATCGAGTAACGTTTCTATGGAAACGACAGGATTTTTTTTGGGATACGAGTGACCCCTTTCTGATGCACTATTCCTTCATTACTGCATCCCTCGCTCCCTCACATTGACGAAGTAACACTGAAATTGTTCGCCATGAAATACTATTGATTCTATGACTTCTCCTTCTTAATCGAGTAACGTTTCTATGGAAACGAAAGGATTTTCTTTTGGGATACGAGTATTTCCTTTCCGGTGCACTATTCGTTCTTTACTGCATCTCTCGCTCCCTCACATTGACGAATGAACACAGAAATTGCGTTGCTATGAAATACTATGGGTTCTATGACGTCTCCTAAATCGAGTGTCGTTTCTACGGAAACGACAGGATTCTCTTTTGGGATACGAGTATCTCCTTTCCAATGCACTATTCCTTCTTTACTGCATCCCTCGCTAACTCTCATTGGCAAATTAACAGAGAAATGACGTCGCCATGAGATACTATAGGTTCTATGACTTCTCCTTCTAAATCGAGTGACCTTTCTATGGAAACGACATTATTTTCTTTTGAGATACGAGTATCTCCTTTCCGATGCACTATTCTTTCTTTACTGCAGCCAACGCTCCCTCACATTGACGAATTAACACTGCAATTGCGTTGCTATGAAATACTATGGGTTTTATGATATCTTCTTTTAACTCGAGTGACGTTTCTATGGGAAGGACTGGATTTTCTTTTGGGATACGAATATCTCCTTTCTGATGCACTATTCCATCTTTACTGCATCACTCGCTCCCTCATTTTGAAGAATTAACACAGAAATTGCGTCGCTATGAAATACTATGGATTCTATGACTTCTCCTTCTAAAACGAGTAACGTTTCTATTGGAATTTCAGCATTTTCTTCTGGGATACGAGTATTTCCATTCCGATGCACTATTCGCTCTTCACTGCATCCCCCGCTCCCTCACATTGACGAATTAACACAGAAATTGCGTTGCTATGAAATACTATGTGTTCTATGAGATCTCCTTCCAACTCGAGTAACGTTTCTGTGGAAACGACAGGATTTTCTTATGGGATAGGACTATATCCTTTCCAATGCACTATTCGCTCTTCACTGCATCCCCCGCTCCCTCACATTGACGAATTAACACAGAAATTGCGTTGCTATGAAATACTATGTGTTCTATGAGATCTCCTTCCAATTCGAGTAACGTTTCTGTGGAAACGACAGGATTTTTTTTGGGATACGAGTGACTCCTTTTTGATGCACAGTTCCTTCTTTACTGTATCCCTCGCTCCCTCACATTGACGAATTAACACAGAATTTGCGTTGCTATG
Source organism: Schistocerca serialis cubense (assembly GCF_023864345.2). NCBI lineage: Eukaryota > Metazoa > Arthropoda > Insecta > Orthoptera > Acrididae > Schistocerca > Schistocerca serialis. The sequence continues at coordinate 61,086,000 of NC_064638.1, read as the reverse complement.
AAATACTATGGGTTCTATGACGTCTTCTAAATCGAGTAACGTTTCTACGGAAACGAGAAGATTCTCTTTTGGGGTACGAGTATCTCCTTTCCTATGCACTATTCCTTCTTTACTGCATCCCTCGCTAACTCACATTGGCAAATTAACAGAGAAATTGCGTCGCTATGAGATACTATGAGTTCTATGACTTCTCATTCCAAATCGAATAACGTTTCAATGGATACGACAGGATTTTCTTTTGGGATACCAGTATAACCTCTCCGATTCACTATTCCTTCTTTACTGCATCCCTGGCTAACTCACATTGAGGAAGTAACACAGAAATTGCGTCGCTATGAAAAAATTTGGGTTCTATGACTTCTCCTTCTAAATCGAGTAACGTTTCTATGGAAACGACGGGATTTTTCTTTTGGGATACGAGTATCTCCTTACGGATGCACTATTCCTTCTTAACTGCATGCATCGCTCCCTCACTCTGACGAATTAACACCGAAATTGCGTCGCTATGAAATACTATGTGTTCTATGACTACTCCTTCTAAATCGAGTGACGTTTCTGTGGAAGCGACAGGATTTTCTTTTGGAATACGAGTATCTCCTTTCCGATGTACTATTCCTTCTGTACTGCATCCCTCACTCCCTCACATTGACGAATTAACACATAAATTGCGTCGCTATGAAATACTATTAGTTCTATGAGTACTCCTTCTAAATCGAGTAACGTTTCTGTGGAAGCGACAGGATTTACTTATGGATTCCGAGTATCTCCTTTCCGATGCACTATTCCTTCTGTACTGCATCCCTCGCTACCTCACATTGACGATTTAACACAGAAATTGCGTCACTATGAAATACTATGGGTTCTATGACTCCACCTTCTAAATACTGTAATGTTTCTATGGAAACGACAGGATTTTCTTTTGGGATACGGGTATCTCCTCTCCGATGCACTATTCTTTCTTTACTGCATCCAACGCTCTCTCACATTGACGAATTAACACTGTAAATGATCGCTATGAAATACTATTGATTCTATGACTTCTCCTTCTTAATCTAGTAACGTTTCTATGGAAACTCTAGCATTTTTTCTGGGATAGGAGTATTTCCTTTCCGATGCACTATTCGCTTTTCACTGCATCCCCCGCTCCCTCACATTGTCAAATTAACACAGAAATTGTGTCGCTATGAAATACTATGGGTTCTATGACTTCTCCTTGCAATCGAGCAACGTTTCTTAGGAAACGACAGGATTTTATCTTGGCATACGACTAACTTCTTTCCGATGCACTATCCCTTCATTACTGCATCCATCGCACCCCCACATTGAAGAATTAACACAGAAATAGATCGCTATAATATAGTATGGTTTCTATGACTTCTCCATCTAAATCGAGTGACGTTTCTATGGAAACGACAGGATTTCCTTTTGGGATACGAGTATCTCCTCTCCGATGCACTATTCCTTGTTTACTGCATCCCTCGCTCCCTCATATTGACGAATTAACACAGAAATTGCGTTGCTATGAAATACAACGTGTTCTATGACATCTCCTTCCAACTCGAGTAACGTTTCTATGGAAACGACAGGATTTTCTTTTGGGATACGAGTATCTCCTCTCCAATGCACTATTACTTCTTTACTGCATCCCTGGCTCCTTCACATTGAGGAAGTGGCACAGAAATTGCGTCGCTATGAAAAATTTGGGGTTCTATGACTTCTCCTTCTAAATCGAGCAACGTTCCTATGGAAACGACAGGATTTTCTTTTGGGATACGAATATCTCATTTACGATGCACTATTCCTTCTTTACTGCATGCATCGCTCCCTCACATTGACGAATTAACACAGAAATTGCGTCGCTATGAAGCACTAAGGGTGCTATGACTTCTCCTTCGTAATCGTGTAACGGTTCCATGGAAACGACAGGATTTTCCTTAGGGGGTACGAGTATCTCATTTACGATGCACTATTCATTCTTTACTGCATGCATCGCTCCCGCGTCGCTATGAAATACTAAAGGTGCAATGACTTCTCCTTCTAAATCGAGTAACGCGTCTATGGAAACGACAGGATATTCTTTTGGCATACGACTATCTCCTCTCCGATGCACTATTCCTTCATTACTGCATTCCTCGCCGTCTCACATTGACGAATTAACACAGAAATTGCTTTGCTGTGAAATACTATGCATTCTATGACTTCTCCTTGTAAATCGAGTAACGTTTCTATGGATACGAAAGGATTTTCTTTTGGGATACGAGTATCTCCTTTCCGATGCACTTTTCCTTCTTTACTGCTTCCCTCGCTCCCGCATATTGACGAATTAACACAGAAATAGCGTCGCTATGATATACTATGGAATCTATGACATCTCCTTCTAAATCTAGTAACGTTTCTATGGAAACGAAAGGATTTTCTTATGGGATACGACTCTCTCCATTCCGAGGCACTATTCCTTCTTTACTGCATCTCTCGCTCCTTCACATTGACGAATTAATACAGAAATTGTGTCGCTATGAAATACTATGTGTTCTATGACATCTCCGACTAAATCGTGTCACGTTTCTATGGAAACGACAGGATTTTCATTTGGGTTACGACTATCTCCTTTCCGATGCACTATTCCTTCTTCACTGCATCCCTCGCTCCCTCACATTAACGAATAAACACCTAAATTGCGTCGCAATGAAATACTATGGGTTCTTTGACATCTCTTTCTTAATCGAGTAACGTTTCAATAGAAACGACTGGATTAACATTTTTGACACAACTATCTCCTTTCCGATGCACTATTTCTCCTTTACTGCATCCCTCGCTCCCTCACATTGACGAATTAACACAGTAATTGCGTCGCTATGAAATACTATGGGTTCTATGACATCTCCTTCAAAGTCGAGTAACGTGTCTATGGAAACGAAAGGATTTTCTTTTGGGATACGACGGTCTCCTTTCCGATGCACTATTCCTTCTTCACTGCATCCCTCGCTCCCTCACATTGACTAATTAACACAGAAATTGCGTCGCTATAAAATACTATGGGTTTTATGACATCTCCTTGTAAATCGAGTAACGTTTCTATGTAAACGACAGGACTTTCTTTTGGGATACGACTGTCTCCTCTCCGATGCTCTATTCCTTCCTTACTTCATCCCTCGCTCCATCACATTGAAGAATTAACACAGAATTTGTGTCGCTATGAAATACTATGGGTTCTATGACATCTCCTACTAAATTGAGTAACGTTTCTATAGATACGACGGGATCTCCTTTTTAGATACAACTATCTCCTTTCCGATGCTCTATTTCAACTTTACTTCATCCCTCGCTATCACACATTGACGAATTAACACAGAAATTGCGTCGCTATGAAATACTATGAGTTCTATTACTTCTGCTATTAAATCGAGTAACGTTTCTATGGAAACGACTGGATTTTCTTTTGGGATACGACTTCCTCCATTCCGCTGCATTATTCCTTCTTTACTGCATCCCTCGCTCCCTCACATTGACGAATTAACACACAAATTGCGTCGCAATGAAATACTATGGGTTCAATGACATCTCCTTCTATATCGCGTAACGTTCCAATAAAAACGACAGGATTTTCTTTTGGGATACGAGAATCTCCTTTCCGATGTACTAATCCTATTTTATTGCATCCCTCGCTCCCTCACATTGAAGAATTAACACAGAAATTGCGTCGCTATGAAATACTATGGGTTCTATGACATCTCCTTCTAAATCAAGTAACTTTTCAACGGAAACGAATGGAGTTTCTTTTGGGAATCGAGTATCTCCTTTCCGAGGCACTATTCCTTCTTTACTGCATCCCTCTCTCCCTCACATTGAAGAATTAACACAGAATTTGCGTCACTATGAAATACTAAGGGTTCTATGACATCTCCTCCTAAATTGAGTAACGTTTCTATGGATACGACTGGATTTTCTTTTTAGATACAAGTATCTCCTTTCCGATGAACTATTTCTACGTTACTTCATCTCTCGCTCCTTCACATTGACAAATTAACATAGAAATTGCGTCGCTATGAAATACCATGTGTTCTATGCCGTCTCCGTCTAAATCGAGTAACGTTTCTATGGAAACGACTGGATTTTCTTTTGGGATACGAGTATCTCCATTCCGATGCAATATTCCTTCTTTACTGTATCTCTCGCTCCCTCACATTGACGACTTAACACAGTAATTGCGTCGCTATGATATACTATGGGGTCTTTGACATCTCCTTCTAAATCGAGTAACGTTTCTATGGAAACGACAGGATTTCCTTTTGTGATACGACGGTCTCCTTTCCGATGCACTATTCCTTCTCTACTGCATCCCTCGCTCCCTCACATTCACGAATTAACACAGAAAATGCGTCGCTATAAAATACTATGGGTTCTATGACATCTCCTTGTAAATCGAGTAACGTTTAGATGTAACCGACAGGATTTTCTTTTGGGATACGACTATCTCGTTTCCGATGCACTATTTCTTCTTTACTTCGTCCCTCGCTCCCTCACATTGACGAATTAACACAGAAATGGCGTCGCTATGAAATAATATGGGTTCTATGACATTTGCTTCTAAATCGAGTGGCGTTTCTATGGAAACGACAGGACATTCCTTTTTGATACAACTACCACCTTTCGGATGCACTATTTCTTCTTTACTTCATCCCTCGCTCCCTCACATTGACGAATTAACACAGAAATTGCATCGCTATGAAATACTATGTGTTCTATAACAGCTCCTTCAAAGTCGAGAAATATTTCTATCGAAACGACAGGATTTTCCTTGGGGATACGACTATCTCTTTCCGATGCACTATGCCATCTTTACTGTATTCCTCGCTCCCACACATTGACGAATTAACACAGAAATTGCGTCACAATGAAATACTATGAGTTATATGACATCTCCTTCTAAATTGAGTAACGTTTCTATGGAAACGACAGGATTTTCATTTGGGATACAAGTGTCTTTTTCGATACAACTACCTCCTTTCGGATGCACTATTTCTTCTTTACTGCATCCCTCGCTCCCTCACATTGATTAATTAATATAGAAATTGCGTTGCTGTGAAATACTACGGGTTCTATGACATCTCCTTCTAAATCGAGTAACGTTTCTATGGAAACGACAGGATTTTCATTTTGGATACGACTGTCACCTTTCCGATGCACTATTGCTTCTTTACTGCATCCCTCGCTCCCTCACATTGACGAATTAACACAGAAATTGCGTCGCTATGAAATACTATTGGTTCTATGACATCTCCTTTTAAATCGAGTGGCGTTTCTATGGAAACGACAGGATTTTCATTTTGGATACGACTGTCACCTTTCCGATGCACTATTGCTTCTTTACTGCATCCCTCGCTCCCTCACATTGACGAATTAACACAGAAATTGCGTCGCTATGAAATACTATTGGTTCTATGACATCTCCTTTCAAATCGAGTGGCGTTTCTATGGAAACGACAGGACTTTCCTTTTTGATACAACTACCACCTTGCGGATGCTCTATTTCTTCTTTACATCATCCCTCGCTCCCTCACATTCACGAATTAACACAGAAAATGCGTCGCTATAAAATACTATGGGTTCTATGACATCTCCTTGTAAATCGAGTAACGTTTACATGTAACCGACAGGATTTTCTTTTGGGATACGACTATCTCGTTTCCGATGCACTATTTCATCTTTACTTCGTCCCTCGCTCCCTCACATTGACGAATTAACACAGAAATGGCGTCGCTATGAAATACTATGGGTTCTATGACATTTGCTTCTAAATCGAGTGGCGTTTCTATGGAAACGACAGGACATTCCTTTTTGATACAACTACCACCTTTCGGATGCACTATTTCTTCTTTACTTCATCCCTCGCTCCCACACATTGACGAACTAACACAGAAATTGCGTCACAATGAAATACTATGAGTTATATGACATCTCCTTCTAAATTGAGTAACGTTTCTATGGAAACGACGGTATTTTCTTTTTTGATACAACTACCTCCATTCGGATGCACTATTGTTTCTTTACTTCATCTCTCACATTGTCGAATTAACAGAGAATTAGCGTCGCTTCGAAAAACTTAGGGATCTATAACATCTCCTTCTAAATCGATTGACTTTTCTCTGGAAACGACAGGATTTTCTTTTGGGATATAAGTATCTCCTTCCGATGCACTATTCCTTCTTTACTGTATCCCTCGCTCCGTCACATTGACGAATTAACACTGAAATTGCGTCGCCATGAAATACTATGGGTTCTATGACTTCTCCTTTTATATCGAGTAACGTGTCTATGGAAACGACAGGATTTTCTTTTGGGATACGACTTTCTCCATTCCGATGCACTATTCCATCTTTACTGAATTCCACGCTCCCTCACATTGACGAATTAACACAGAAATTGCGTCGCTATGAAATACTATGGGATCTATGACATCTCCTAAATCGAGTAACGTTCCAAAGGAAACGACAGGATGTTCTTTTGGGATACGAGTATTGCCTATCCGACGCACTATTCCTTCTTTTCTGCATCTCTCGCTCAATCTGTGGCGTCACCGCCAGACACCACACTTGCTAGGTGGTAGCTTAAATCGGCCGCGGTCCATTTAGTACATATCGGGACCGCGTGTCGCCACTGTGTGATCGCAGACCTAGCGCCACCACAAGGCAGGTCTCGAGATACGGACGAGCACTCGCCCCAGTTGTACGGACGACATAGCTAGCGACTATACGGACGAAGCCTTTCCTCTCATTTGCCGAGAGACAGTTAGAATAGCCTTCTGCTAAGTCCATGGCTACGACCTAGCAAGTCGCCAATTGTAACAGTGCATGTATCTTACGAGTCTCATTTGTATAGTCAAGAGAGATGTATCACAAGGAGTGATTAAACGTTAAGTATATTCCAAAGCTACATATTTTCTTTATAGCAGTCATAACGTATCCTGTTCGAGACTTGACGCCAGTCGGCGTGTGTGTACACGAGCCTTTCGGCTCCCTTATCAGTGTGGCGCAGCAAGCTTGTTACGCCACAACACAATCACATTGATGAAATCAACACAGTAATTGCGTCGCTATGAAATACTATGGGTTCTATGACATCTCCTTCTAAATCGAGAAACGTTTCTGTGGAAACGACAGGTTTTTCCTTTGGGATATGACTGTCTCCTTTCCGATGCACTCTTCCTTCATTACTGCATCCCTCGCACCCTCATATTGACGAATTAACACAGAAATTGCGTCGCTACGAAATACAATGGGTTCTATGACATCTCCGTCTAAATCGAGAAACGTTTCTATCGAAACGACGGGATTATCTTTCATGATACAACTATCTCCTTTCCAATGCATATTTCTTCATTACATCATCCCTCGCTCCCTAGACATAGACAAATTAACACAGGAATTGCGTCGCTATGAAATACTATTGGTTCTATGACATCACCTTCTAAATCCAGTGACGTTTCTATGGAAACGACAGGATTTTCTTTTTTGATACAACTACCTCCTCTCGGATGCCCTATTTCATCTATACTTCATCCCTCGCTCCCTCACATTGACGAATTAACACAGTAATTGCGTCGCTATGAAATACTATGTGTTCAATAACATCTCCTTCTAAATCGAGGAACGTTTCTATCGTAACGACAGGATTTTCTTTTGAGATACGACTATCTCCTTTACGATGCACTATTCCTTCTTTACTGCATCCCTCGCTCCCTCACATTGACGAATGAATACAGAAATTGCGTTGCTATGAAATACTATGTGATGTATGACATCTCAGTCTAAATCGAGTAACGTTCCTATGGAAACGACAGGATTTTTTTTTTTTTTTTTTTTGGGATACGGGTATCTCCTTTCCGAAGCACTATTCCATCTTTACTGCATCCCTCACTCACTCACATTGACGAATTAACACAGAAATTGCGTCGCTATGAACTACTATCAGTTCTATGACATCTCATTCTCAATCTAGTAACGTCTCTATGGAAACAAAAGGATTTTCTTTTTGGATACGACTGTCACCTTTCCGATGCACTATTCCTTCTTTACTGCATCCCTCGCTCCCTCACATTGACGAATTAACACAGATATTTCGTCGCTATGAAATCCTGCGGGATCTATGACATCTCCTTCTAAATCGAGTAACGTTTCTATGGAAACGACTGGATTTTCTTTAAAGATACGAGTATCTCCTTCCGATGCACTATTCCTTCTTTACTGCATCCCTCACTCCCACACATTGACGAATTAACACAGAAATTGCGTCACAATGAAATACTATGAGTTATATGACATCTCCTTCTAAATCGAGTAAAGTTTCTATGGAAAAGACGGGATTTGCTTTCGGGATACGACTTTTTCATTTCCGATGCACAATTCCTTCTTTACTGCATCCCTCGCTACCTCGCATTGACGAATTAACACAGATATTTCGTCGCTATGAAATCCTGCGGGATCTATGACATCTCATTCTAAATCGAGTTACGTGTCTATGGAAACGACTGGATTTTCTTTTGGGATAAGACTGTCTCCTCTCCGATGCACTATTCCTTCCTTACTTCATCCCTCGCTCCCTCATATTGACGAATCAAACAGAAATTGCGTCGCAATGTTACTCTAAGGTTTCTATGACTTCATCAAAATCGAGCAAAGTTTCTATGGAAACGACGGGATATCCATTTGGGATACGACTATCTCATATGCGATGCACAATTCCTTCTTTACTTCATCCTTCACTCACTCACATTGACGAATTAACACAGATATTGCGTCGCTATGAAATACTACATGATCTATGACTACTCCTTCTAAATCGAGTAACGTTTCTATGGAAACGACTGGATTTTCATTTGGGATACGAGTATCTGCTTCCGATGCACTATTCCTTCTTAACTGCATCCCTCGCTCCCACACATTGACGAATTAACACAGAAATTGCGTCACAATGAAATACTGCGGGTTCGATGACATCTCCTTCTAAATTGCAGGGTTATGACATACTATGGATTCTAGGATTTCTGTTTCTAAATCGAGTAAAGTTTCTATGGAAACGGCGGGATTTTCTTTCGGGATACGACTATCTCATATCCGATGCACTATTCCTTCTCTACTGCATTCCTCGCTCCCTCACACTGACGAATTAACACAGATATTGCGTCGCTATGAAATACTACGGGCTCTATGACATCTCCTTCTAAATCGAGTAACGTTTCTATGGAAGCGACTGGCTTTTCTTTTGGGATACTAGTATCATCTTCTGATGCACTATTCCTTCTTTACTGCACCCCTCGCTCCCTCACATTGACGAATTAACACAGAAATTGCGTCGCTATGAAATACTATTGGTTCAATGACATCTCACTCTAAATCGAGTGACGGTTCTAATTTAACGACAAGATTATCTTTTTTCATACAACTACCTCCTTTCGGATGCACTACTTCTTCATTACTTCATCTCTCGCTGCCTCACATTGACGAATTAACACAGAAATTGCGTCGTTATGTCATACTATGGGTTCTATGACATCACCTTCGAAATCGAGTAATTTTTCTATGGAAACGACTGGATTTTCTTTCAAGTGTACGAGTATCTCCATTCCGATGCACTATTCCGCTTTACTGCATCCCTCGCTCCCTCACATTAACGAATTAAAACTGAAATCGCGTCGCTATGAAATACTATGGGTTGTAGGGCTTCTCCTTCTAAATCGAGTAACGTTTCTATGGAAACGAAAGGATTTTCTTTTGGGATACGACTGTCTCCTTTCCGATGCACTATTCCTTCTTTACTGCATCCCTCGCACCCTCACATTGATGAATTAACACAGAAATTGTGTCGTTATGAAGTACTATGGGTTCTATGACATCTCCTTTTAAATCAGGTAACGTTTCTATGGAGAAGACTGGATTTTCTTTTAGGATACGAGTATCTACTTTTCGATGTACTATTCCTTCTGTACTGCATCCCTCACTCCCTCACATTGACGAATTAACACATAAATTGCGTCGCTATGAAATACTATTTGTTCTATGAGTACTCCTTCTAAATCGAGTAACGTTTCTGTGGAAGCGACAGGATTTACTTATGGATTCCGAGTATCTCCTTTCCGATGCACTATTCCTTCTGTACTGCATCCCTCGCTACCTCACATTGACGATTTAACACAGAAATTGCGTCACTATGAAATACTATGGGTTCTATGACTCCACCTTCTAAATACCGTAATGTTTCTATGGAAACGACACGATTTTCTTTTGGGATACGGGTATCTCCTCTCCGATGCACTATTCTTTCTTTACTGCATCCAACGCTCTCTCACATTGACGAATTAACACTGTAAATGATCGCTATGAAATACTATTGATTCTATGACTTCTCCTTCTTAATCTAGTAACGTTTCTATGGAAACTCTAGCATTTTTTCTGGGATAGGAGTATTTCCTTTCCGATGCACTATTCGCTTTTCACTGCATCCCCCGCTCCCTCACATTGTCAAATTAACACAGAAATTGTGTCGCTATGAAATACTATAGGTTCTATGACTTCTCCTTGTAATCGAGCAACGTTTCTTAGGAAACGACAAGATTTTATCTTGGCATACGACTAACTTCTTTCCGATGCACTATCCCTTCATTACTGCATCCATCGCACCCCCACAGTGAAGAATTAACACAGAAATAGATCGCTATAATATAGTATGGTTTCTATGACTTCTCCATCTAAATCGAGTGACGTTTCTATGGAAACGACAGGATGTCCTTTTGGGATACGAGTAACTCCTCTCCGATGCACTATTCCTTCTTTTCTGCATCCCTCGCTCCCACATATTGACGAATTAACACAGAAATTGCGTTGCTATGAAATACTACGGGTTCTATGACATCTCCTTCCAACTCGAGTAACGTTTCTATGGAAACGACAGGATTTTCTTTTGGGATACGAGTATCTCCTCTCCAATGCACTATTACTTCTTTACTGCATCCCTGGCTCCCTCACATTGAGGAAGTGGCACAGAAATTGGGTCGCTATGAAAAATTTGGGGTTCTATGACTTCTCCTTCTAAAACGAGCAACGTTCCTATGGAAACGACAGGATTTTCTTTTGGGATACGAATATCTCATTTACGATGCACTATTCCTTCTTTACTGCATGCATCGCTCCCTCACATTGACGAATTAACACAGAAATTGCGTCGCTATGAAGTACTAAGGGTGCTATGACTTCTCCTTTGTAATCGTGTAACGGTTCCATGGAAACGACAGGATTTTCCTTTGGGATACGAGTATCTCATTTACGATGCACTATTCATTCTTTACTGCATGCATCGCTCCCGCGTCGCTATGAAATACTAAAGGTGCAATGACTTCTCCTTCTAAATCGAGTAACGCGTCTATGGAAACGACAGGATATTCTTTTGGCATACGACTATCTCCTCTCCGATGCACTATTCCTTCATTACTGCATTCCTCGCCGTCTCACATTGACGAATTAATACAGAAATTGCTTCGCTGTGAAATACTATGCATTCTATGACTTCTCCTTGTAAATCGAGTAACGTTTCTATGGATACGAAAGGATTTTCTTTGGGGTACGAGTATCTCCTTTCCGATGCACTTTTCCTTCTTTACTGCTTCCCTCGCTCCCGCATATTGACGAATTAACACAGAAATAGCGTCGCTATGATATACTATGGAATCTATGACATCTCCTTCTTAATCTAGTAACGTTTCTACGGAAACGAAAGGATTTTCTTATGGGATACGACTCTCTCCATTCCGAGGCACTATTCCTTCTTTACTGCATCCCTCGCTCCTTCACATTGACGAATTAATACAGAAATTGTGTCGCTATGAAATACTATGTGTTCTATGACATCTCCGACTAAATCGAGTCACGTTTCTATGGAAACGACAGGATTTTCATTTGGGTTACGACTATCTCCTTTCCGATGCACTATTCCTTCTTCACTGCATCCCTCGCTCCCTCACATTAACGAATAAACACCTAAATTGCGTCACAATGAAATACTATGGGTTCTTTGACATCTCTTTCTTAATCGAGTAACGTTTCAATAGAAACGACTGGATTAACATTTTTGACACAACTATCTCCTTTCCGATGCACTATTTCTCCTTTACTGCATCCCTCGCTCCCTCACATTGACGAATTAACACAGTAATTGTGTCGCTATGAAATACTATGGGTTCTATGACATCTCCTTCTAAGTCGAGTAACGTTTCTATGGAAACGACAGGATTTTCTTTTGGGATACGACGGTCTCCTTTCCGATGCACTATTCCTTCTTCACTGCATCCCTCGCTCCCTAACATTGACTAATTAACACAGAAATTGCGTCGCTATAAAATACTATGGGTTCTATGACATCTCCTTGTAAATCGAGTAACGTTTCTATGTAAACGACAGGACTTTCTTTTGGGATACGACTGTCTCCTCTCCGATGCTCTATTCCTTCTTTACTTCATCCCTCGCTCCATCACATTGAAGAATTAACACAGAATTTGTGTCGCTATGAAATACTATGGGTTCTATGACATCTCCTACTAAATTGAGTAACGTTTCTATAGATACGACGGGATCTCCTTTTTAGATACAACTATCTCCTTTCCGATGCTCTATTTCTACTTTACTTCATCCCTCGCTATCACACATTGACGAATTAACACAGAAATTGCGTCGCTATGAAATACTATGAGTTCTATGACTTCTGCTATTAAATCGAGTAACGTTTCTATGGAAACGACTGGATTTTCTTTTGGGATACGACTTCCTCCATTCCGCTGCATTATTCCTTCTTTACTGCATCCCTCGCTCCCTCACATTGACGAATTAACACACAAATTGCGTCGCAATGAAATACTATGGGTTCAATGACATCTCCTTCTATATCGCGTAACGTTCCAATAAAAACGACAGGATTTTCTTTTGGGATACGAGAATCTCCTTTCCGATGTACTAATCCTATTTTATTGCATCCCTCGCTCCCTCACATTGAAGAATTAACACAGAAATTGCGTCGCTATGAAATACTATGGGTTCTATGACATCTCCTTCTATATCAAGTAACTTTTCAATGGAAACGAATGGAGTTTCTTTTGGGAATCGAGTATCTCCTTTCCGAGGCACTATTCCTTCTTTACTGCATCCCTCTCTCCCTCACATTGAAGAATTAACACAGAATTTGCGTTACTATGAAATACTAAGGGTTCTATGACATCTCCTCCTAAATTGAGTAATGTTTCTATGGATACGACCGGATTTTCTTTTTAGATACAAGTATCTCCTTTCCGATGAACTATTTCTACGTTACTTCATCTCTCGCTCCTTCACATTGACAAATTAACATAGAAATTGCGTCGCTATGAAATACCATGTGTTCTATGCCGTCTCCGTCTAAATCGAGTAACGTTTCTATGGAAACGACTGGATTTTCTTTTGGGATACGAGTATCTCCATTCCGATGCAATATTCCTTCTTTACTGTATCTCTCGCTCCCTCACATTGACGAATTAACACAGAAAATGCGTCGCTATAGAATACTATGGGTTCTATGACATCTCCTTGTAAATCGAGTAACGTTTAGATGTAACCGACAGGATTTTCTTTTGGGATACGACTATCTTGTTTCCGATGCACTATTTCTTCTTTACTTCGTCCCTCGCTCCCTCACATTGACGAATTAACACAGAAATGGCGTCGCTATGAAATACTATGGGTTCTATGACATTTGCTTCTAAATCGAGTGGCGTTTCTATGGAAACGACAGGACATTCCTTTTTGATACAACTACCACCTTTCGGATGCACTATTTCTTCTTTACTTCATCCCTCGCTCCCTCACATTGACGAATTAACACAGAAATTGCGTCGCTATGAAATACTATGTGTTCTATAACAGCTCCTTCAAAGTCGAGAAACGTTTCTATCGAAACGACAGGATTTTCCTTGGGGATACGACTATCTCCTTCCGATGCACTATGCCATCTTTACTGTATTCCTCGCTCCCACACATTGACGAATTAACACAGAAATTGCGTCACAATGAAATACTATGAGTTATATGACATCTCCTTCTAAATTGAGTAACGTTTCTATGGAAACGACAGGATTTTCATTTGGGATACAAGTGTCATTTTTGATACAACTACCTCCTTTCGGATGCACTATTTCTTCTTTACTGCATCCCTCGCTCCCTCACATTGACTAATTAATATAGAAATTGCGTTGCTGTGAAATACTACGTGTTCTATGACATCTCCTTCTAAATCGAGTAACGTTTCTATGGAAACGACAGGATTTTCATTTTGGATACGACTGTCACCTTTCCGATGCACTATTGCTTCTTTACTGCATCCCTCGCTCCCTCACATTGACGAATTAACACAGAAATTGCGTCGCTATGAAATACTATTGGTTCTATGACATCTCCTTCTAAATCGAGTGGCGTTTCTATGGAAACGACAGGACTTTCCTTTTTGATACAACTACCACCTTGCGGATGCTCTATTTCCTCTTTACATCATCCCTCGCTCCCTCACATTGACGAATTAACACAGAAGTTGCGTCGCTATGATTACTATGTGTTCTATAACAGCTCCTTCAAAATCGAGAAACGTTTCTATCGAAACGACAGGATTTTCTTTGGGGATACGACTATCTCCTTCCGATGCACTATTCTATCTTTACTGCATCCCTCGCTCCCACACATTGACGAACTAACACAGAAATTGCGTCACAATGAAATACTATGAGTTATATGACATCTCCTTCTAAATTGAGTAACGTTTCTATGGAAACGACGGTATTTTCTTTTTTGATACAACTACCTCCATTCGGATGCACTATTTTTTCTTTACTTCATCTCTCACATTGTCGAATTAACAGAGAATTAGCGTCGCTTCGAAATACTTAGGGATCTATAACATCTCCTTCTAAATCGATTGACTTTTCTCTGGAAACGACAGGATTTTCTTTTGGGATATGAGTATCTCCTTCCGATGCACTATTCCTTCTTTACTGAATCCCTCGCTCCGTCACATTGACGAATTAACACTGAAATTGCGTCGCCATGAAATACTATGGGTTCTATGACTTCTCCTTTTATATCGAGTAACGTGTCTATGGAAACGACAGGATTTTCTTTTGGGATACGACTTTCTCCATTCCGATGCACTATTCCATCTTTACTGAATTCCACGCTCCCTCACATTGACGATTTAACACAGAAATTGCGTCGCTATGAAATACTATGGGATCTATGACATCTCCTAAATCGAGTAACGTTCCAAAGGAAACGACAGGATGTTCTTTTGGGATACGAGTATTGCCTATCCGACGCACTATTCCTTCTTTTCTGCATCTCTCGCTCAATCTGTGGCGTCACCGCCAGACACCACACTTGCTAGGTGGTAGCTTAAATCGGCCGCGGCGGATCATTTAGTACATATCGGAACCGCGTGTCGCCACTGTGTGATCGCAGACCTAGCGCCACCACAAGGCAGGTCTCGAGATACGGACGAGCACTCGCCCCAGTTGTACGGACGACATAGCTAGCGACTATACGGACGAAGCCTTTCCTCTCATTTGCCGAGAGACAGTTAGAATAGCCTTCTGCTAAGTCCATGGCTACGACCTAGCAAGTCGCCAATTGTAACAGTGCATGTATCTTACGAGTCTCATTTGTATAGTCAAGAGAGATGTATCACAAGGAGTGATTAAACGTTAAGTATATTCCAAAGCTACATATTTTCTTTATAGCAGTCATAACGTATCCTGTTCGAGACTTGACGCCAGTCGGCGTGTGTGTACACGAGCCTTTCGGCTCCCTTATCAGTGTGGCGCAGCAAGCTTGTTACGCCACAACACAATCACATTGATGAATTAACACAGTAATTGCGTCGCTATGAAATACTATGGGTTCTATGACATCTCCTTCTAAATCGAGAAACGTTTCTGTGGAAACGACAGGTTTTTCCTTTGGGATATGACTGTCTCCTTTCCGATGCACTCTTCCTTCATTACTGCATCCCTCGCACCCTCATATTGACGAATTAACACAGAAATTGCGTCGCTACCAAATACAATGGGTTCTATGACATCTCCGTCTAAATCGAGAAACGTTTCTATCGAAACGACGGGATTATCTTTCATGATACAACTATCTCCTTTCCAATGCATATTTCTTCATTACATCATCCCTCGCTCCCTAGACATAGACAAATTAACACAGGAATTGCGTCGCTATGAAATACTATGTGTTCAATAACATCTCCTTCTAAATCGAGGAACGTTTCTATCGTAACGACAGGATTTTCTTTTGAGATACGACTATCTCCTTTACGATGCACTATTCCTTCTTTACTGCATCCCTCGCTCCCTCACATTGACGAATTAATACAGAAATTGCGTTGCTATGAAATACTATGTGATGTATGACATCTCAGTCTAAATCGAGTAACCTTCCTATGGAAACGACAGGATTTTTTTTTTTTTTTTTTGGGATACGGGTATCTCCTTTCCGAAGCACTATTCCTTCTTTACTGCATCCCTCACTCACTCACATTGACGAATTAACACAGAAATTGCGTCGCTATGAACTACTATCGGTTCTATGACATCTCATTCTCAATCTAGTAACGTCTCTATGGAAACAAAAGGATTTTCTTTTTGGATACGACTGTCACCTTTCCGCTGCACTATTCCTTCTTTACTGCATCCCTCGCTCCCTCACATTGACGAATTAACACAGATATTGCGTCGCTATGAAATCCTGCGGGATCTATGACATCTCCTTCTAAATCGAGTAACGTTTCTATGGAAACGACTGGATTTTCTTTAAAGATACGAGTATCTCCTTCCGATGCACTATTCCTTCTTTACTGCATCCCTCACTCCCACACATTGACGAATTAACACAGAAATTGTGTCACAATGAAATACTATGAGTTATATGACATCTCCTTCTAAATCGAGTAAAGTTTCTATGGAAAAGACGGGATTTGCTTTCGGGATACGACTTTTTCATTTCCGATGCACAATTCCTTCTTTACTGCATCCCTCGCTACCTCGCATTGACGAATTAACACAGATTTTGCGTCGCTATGAAATACTACGGGTTCAATGACATCTCCTTCTAAATTGAGTAACGTTTCTATGGAAACGACGGGATTATCTTTTTTGATACAACTATCTCCTTTCCGATGCACTATTTTTCCTTACATCATCCCTCGCTCCCTCACATTGACGAATAAACACAGAAATTGCGTCGCTATGAAAAACTATTGGTTCAATGACATCTCCCTCTAAATCGAGTGACGTTTCTAAGGAAACGACAGGATTTTCTTTTTTCATACAACTACCTCCTATCGGATGCACTACTTCTTCATTACTTCATCTCTCGCTCCCTCACATTGACGAATTAACACAGAAATTGCGTCGCTATGAAATACTATGTGTTCTATAACATCTCCTTCTATAATCGAGAAACGTTTCTATCGAAACGACAGGATTTTCTTTTGGGATACGACTATCTCCTTTACGATGCACTATTCCTTCTTTACTGCATCCCTCGCTCCCTCACATTGACGAATTAACACAGATATTGCGTCGCTATGAAATCCTGCGGGATCTATGACATCTCATTCTAATTCGAGTTACGTGTCTATGGAAACGACTGGATTTTCTATTGGGATAAGACTGTCTCCTCTCCGATGCACTATTCCTTCCTTACTTCATCCCTCGCTCCCTCACATTGACGAATCAAACAGAAATTGCGTCGCAATGTTACTCTAAGGTTTCTATGACTTCATCAAAATCGAGCAAAGTTTCTATGGAAACGACGGGATATCCATTTGGGATACGACTATCTCATATGCGATGCACAATTCCTTCTTTACTTCATCCCTCGCTCCCTCACATTGACGAATTAACACAGATATTGCGTCGCAATGAAATACTACATGATCTATGACTACTCCTTCTAAATCGAGTAACGTTTCTATGGAAACGACTGGATTTTCATTTGGGATACGAGTATCTCCTTCCGATGCACTATTCCTTCTTAACTGCATCCCTCGCTCCCACACATTGACGAATTAACACAGAAATTGCGTCACAATGAAATACTACGGGTTCTATGACATCTCCTTCTAAATTGCAGGGTTATGAAATACTATGGATTCTAGGATTTCTGCTTCTAAGTCGAGTAAAGTTTCTATGGAAACGGCGGGATTTTCTTTCGGGATACGACTATCTCATATCCGATGCACTATTCCTTCTCTACTGCATTCCTCGCTCCCTCACACTGACGAATTAACACAGATATTGCGTCGTTATGAAATACTACGGGCTCTATGACATCTCCTTCTAAATCGAGTAACGTTTCTATGGAAGCGACTGGCTTTTCTTTTGGGATAGTAGTATCATCTTCTGATGCACTATTCCTTCTTTACTGCACCCCTCGCTCCCTCACATTGACGAATTAACACAGAAATTGCGTCGCTATGAAATACTATTGGTTCAATGACATCTCACTCTAAATCGAGTGACGTTTCTAATTAAACGACAGGATTTTCTTTTTTCATACAACTACCTCCTTTCGGATGCACTACTTCTTCATTACTTCATCTCTCGCAGCCTCACATTGACGAATTAACACAGAAATCGCGTCGTTATGACATACTATGGGTTCTGTGACATCACCTTCGAAATCGAGTAATTTTTCTATGGAAACGACTGGATTTTCTTTCAAGTGTACGAGTATCACCATTCCGATGCACTATTCCGCTTTACTTCATCCCTCGCTCCCTCACATTAACGAATTAAAACTGAAATCGCGTCGCTATGAAATACTATGGGTTCTAGGGCTTCTCCTTCTAAATCGAGTAACGTTTCTATGGAAACGAAAGGATTTTCTATTGGGATACGACTGTCTCCTTTCCGATGCACTATTCCTTCTTTACTGCATCCCTCGCACCCTCACATTGACGAATTAACACAGAAATTGTGTCGTTATGAAGTACTATGGGTTCTATGACATCTCCTTTTAAATCAGGTAACGTTTCTATGGAGAAGACTGGATTTTCTTTTAGGATACGAGTATCTACTTTCCGATGCACAATTCCATCTTTACAGCATCACACGCTCCATCACATTGACGAAATAACACAGAAATTGCGTCGCTATGAAATGCTATGGGTTCTATGACATCTCCTACCAAATCAAGTAACATTTCTATGAAAACGACTGGATTTTCATTTGGGATACGAGTATCTCCTTTCCGATACACTATTCCTTCGTTACTGCATCCCTCCCACCCTCACCTTGACGAATTAATACAGAAATTGCGTCGCTATGAAATACTGTGTGTTCTATGAGATCTCCGTCTAAATCGAGTAAAGTTTATATGGAAACGCCTAGATTTTCATTTGGGATACGAGTATCTCTTTTCCGATGCACTATTCCTTCTTTATCCCATCCCTCGCTCCCTCAGATTGACAAATTGACACAGAAATTGCGCCGATATGAAATACTATGGGTTCTATGACATCTCCTTCTAAATCGAGTATCGTTTCTATGGAAACGACAGGATTTTTTTTTGATACGTAGGTCTCCTTTCCAATGCAGTATTCCTTCTTTACTGCATCCATCGCCCCTCACATTGACGAATGAACACATAAATTGCGTCGCAATTATATACTATGGTTTCTATGACTTCTCCTTCTAAATCGAGAAACGTTTCAATGGATGGGACGGGATTTTCTTTTGGGAAATAACTATCTCTTTTCCGATGCACTATTCATTCTTTACTGCATCCCCCGCACCGTCACATTGACGAATTAACACAGAAATTGCGTCGCTATGAAATACCATGAGATCTATGGCATCTCTATCTAAATCGAGTACCGTCTCTATGGAAACGACTGGATTCGCTTTTTTGATACGAGTATCTCCTTTCCGATGCAGTATTTCTTCTTTACAGCATCCCTCGCTCCCCCACATTGACGAGTTAACACAGAAATCGTGTCGCAATGACATACTATGGGTTCTATGACATCTCCTTCTAAATCGAGTAATGTTTCTATTGAATCGAGTGGATTTTCATTTGGGATACGACTGTCTCCTTTACGATGCACCATTCCGTTTTTACTGCATCCCTTGCTCCCTCACTTGAACGAATTAAAACTGAATTTGCGTCACTATGAAACACTACGGGTTCTATGACATCACCTTCTAAATCGAGTAACGTTTTTATGGAAACGACTGGATTTTCTTTTGGGATACGAGTATCTCCTTCCTATGCACTATTCCTTCTTTACTGCATGCGTCGCTCAATCACATTGACAATTTAACACAGATATTGCGTTGCAATGTCATACTATGAGTTCTATGTGATCTCCTTCTAAATCGAGTAAGGTTTCTATGGAAACGACAAGATTTTCTTTTGGAATACGAGTATCTCCTTTCTGACGCACAATTATTTCTTTACTGCGTCCCTCGCTATCTCACATTGACGAATTAACGCAGAAATTGCGTCGCTATGAAATACTATGTGTTCTGTGACTTCTCCTTTTAAATCAAGCAACGGTTCAATGGAAACGACTGGATTTTCTTTTGGGATACGACTGTCTCTTTTCCGATGCACTTTTCCTTCATTACTTCTTACTTCGCTCCCTCCAATTGACGAATTAACACAGAAATTGCGTCGCTATGAAATACTATGTGTTCCATGACATCTCCTTCTAAATCGAGTTACGTTTCTATGGAAACATTAGGATTTTCTTTTGGGATTTGAGTATCTCCTTTCCGATGCACTATTCCTTCTTTACTGCATCGCTCGCTCCCTCACATTGACGAATTAACACAGAAATTGCGTCCCTCTGATATGTATTGGGTTCTATGACTTCTCCATCTAAATCGAGTAACGTTAAATGGAAACTACAGGATTTTCTTTTGGGATTCGGGTATCTCCTTTCCGATGCACTGTTCCTTCTTTTCTGCATCCCTCGCTCCCTGACATTGACGAATTAACACAGAAATATCGTCGCTATGACATACTATGTGTTCTATGACATCTCCTTCTACATCGAGTAAGGTTTCTATGGAAACGACAGGATTCTCTTTTCGGATTCAAGAATCTCCTTTCCGATGCACTATTCCTTCATTTCTGCAACCCTCGCTCCCTCACATTGACTAATGAACACAGAAATTTCGGCGCTTTTACATACTATGTGTTCTATGTCATCTCCTTCTAAATCCAGTAACGTTTCTATGGAAACGATAGGATTTTCTTTTGTGATACGACTATCTCCTTTCCGATACACTTTTCCTTCTTTACTACATCTCTCGCTCTTTCACATTCACGAATTAACACAGAAATAGAGTCGCTATGAAATGCTATAGGCTCTATGACGTCTCCTTGTAAATCGAGTAACGTTTCTATGGGAACGACTGGACTTACCTTTGGGATACGGGTATCACCTTTCCGATGCACTATTCCGTCTTTACTGCATTCCTCGCTCCCTCACATTAACGAACTAACACAGAAATTGCGCCGCTATGAAATACTATGGGTTCTATGACATCTACTTATAAATCGAGTAACGTGTATATGGAAATGTCAGGATTTTTTTTGGGAGACGAGTATCTCCTTTCCGATGCACTAATGCTCCTTTACTCCATCCCTCGCTCCCTCACATTGACGAATTAATACAGAAATTGCGTCGCCATGATATACAATGGGTTCTGTGACTTCTCCTTCAAAATCGATTAACGTTTCTATGGAAACGACAGGATTTTCGTTTGGGATACGAGTATCTCCTTTCCGATGCACTATTCCTTCTTTACTGCATCCTTCGCTCCCTCACATTGACGAATTAACACAGAAATTGCCGCCGCTATGAAATACTATGCGTTCTACGACATCTCCATCTAAATCGAGTAACGTTTCCTCGGAAACGACGGGATTTTATTTATTGATGCAACTATCTCCGTTTCCGAAGCACTATTTCTTCTTTACTGCATACCTCGCTCCCTCACATTGACGAATTAACACTTCTAAATCGAGTAACGTTTGTATGGAAACGACAGGATTTTCTTTAGGTTTACGAGAATCTCTTTTCCGATGCACTATTTCTTCTTGACTCCATCCCCTACTCCCTCACATTGACGAATTAACACAGAAATTGCGTCGCTGTGAAATACTATGTGCACTATGACATCTCCTTCCAAATCGAGCAACGTTTCTGTAGAAACGACAGGAGTTCCATTTGGGATAATAGTAACTCCTTTCCGATGCACTATTCTTTCTTTCCTGCATAACTCGCTTCCTCACATTGACGAGTTAACACAGAAATTGTGTCGCTATGATATACAATGGCTTCTATGACTTCTCCTCCTAAATCGAGTAACGTTTCTATGGAAACGAGAGGATTTTCTATTGGGCTACATGTATCTCATTTCCGATGCACTATTCCTTCTTTACAGCATCCCTCGCTCCCTCACATTGTCGAATTAACACAGACATTGCGTCGCCATAAAATAGTATGGGTTCTATGACATCTGCTTCTAGATCAGGTAACGTTTCTATGGAAACGACATAATTTTCTTTTGGGTTACGAGGATCTCCTTTCCGATGCACTATTCCCTCTTTACTGCATCCCCCGCTCCCTCACATTGACGAATTAATACAGAAATAGCGTTGGTATGAAATACAATGGGTTTACTGACTTCTCCTTCTAAATCGAGTAACATTTCTGTAGAAACGACAGTATTTTCTTTTGGGGGTTACGAGTATCTCCTTTTCCATGCACTATTCCTTCTTTACAGCATCCCGCGCTCCCTCACATTGACGAATTAACACAGAAATTGCGTCGCTGTGAAATACTATGTGCTCTATGACATCTGCTTCCAAATCGAGCAACGTTTCTGTAAAATCGACAGGAGTTTCATTTGGGATAATACTAACTCCTTTCCGATGCACTATTCTTTCTTTCCTGCATCACTGGATCCCTCACATTGATGAATTAACACAGAAATTGCGTCGCTATGAAATACTATGGGGTCTATGAGAACTCCTACTAAATCGAGGAACGCTTCTATGGAAACGACAGGATTTTTCTTTGGTATACGAATATCTCCTTTCCGATGCACTATTCCTTCTTTACTGCATACCTCGCCCCCTCACATTGACGAATTAACACAGCAATTGCGTCGCTATGAAATACTATGAGTTCTATAACATCTCCTTCTAGATCAAGTTACGTTTCTATGGAAACGATGGGATTTTCTTTTTTGATACAACTATCTCCTTTTCGATGCACTATTTCTTCTTTACTGCATCCCTCGCTATCTCACATTGACGAATTAGCACAGCAATTGCGTGCCTATGAAACGCTATGGGTTCTATGACATCACCTTCTAAATCGAGTAACGTTTCTATGGAAACATCAGGATTTTCTTTTGGGATTTGAGTATCTCCTTTCCGATGGACTATTCCTTCTTTACTGCATCCCTCGCTCCCTCACATTGACGAATTAAAACAGAAATTGCGTCGCTATGAAATACTATGCGTTCTATGACATCTCCTTCTAAATCGAGTAACGTTTTTATGGAAACGTCAGGATTTTGTTTAGGGATACGAGTATCTCCTTTCCGATGCACTACTCCTTCTTTACTCCATCCCTTGCTCCCTCACCTTGTCGAATTAACACAGAAATTGCGTCGCTATGAAATTCTATGGCTTCTATGACATCTCCGTCTAAATCAAGTAACGTTTCTATGGAAACGATGGGATTTTCTTTTTTGATTCAACTATCTCCTTTCCGATGAACTATTCCTTCTTTACTTCATTCCTCGCTCCCTCACATTGACGAATTAACACAGAAATTGCGTGGCTATGAAATATTATGTGCTCTATGACTTCTCCTTCTAAGCCGAGTAACGTTTCTATGAAAACGACAGGACTTTCTTTTGGGATACAAGTATTCCTTTTCCGATGCACTATTCCTTCTTTACTGCAACCCTCGCTCTCTCACATTGAAGTATTAACACAGGAATAGCGTCGGTATGAAAATTCTATGGATTTTCTTTTGGGTTACGAGTATCTCTTTTCCGATGCACTATTTCTTCTTTACTGCATCCCCCGCTGCCTCACATTGACGAATTAACACAGACATTGCGTCGCTATGAAATACTATGTGTTCTGTGACTTCTCCTTTTAAATCAAGCAACGTTTCAATGGAAACGACCGGATTTTCTTTTGGGATACGACTGTCTCTTTTCCGATGCACTATTCCTTCATTACTTCATACATCGCTCCCTCCAATTGACGAATTAACACAGAAATTGCTTCGCTATGAAATACTTTGAGTTCTATGACATCTCCTTCTTAATCGAGTAACGTTTCAATGGGAACGACTTGATTTTCTTTTGGGATTTGAGTATTACCTTTCCAATGCACTATTCCTTCTTTACTGCATCCCATGCTTCGTCACATTGACGAGTTAACACAGAAATTGTGTCGCTATGATATACAATGGTTTCTATGACTTCTCCTCCTAAATCGAGTAACGTTTCTATGGAAACGACAGGATTTTCTTTTGGGCTACATGTATCTCATTTCCGATGCACTATTCCTTCTTTACAGCATCCCTCGCTCCCTCACATTGTTGAATTAACACAGACATTGCGTCGCCATAAAATAGTATGGGTTCTATGACATCTGCTTCATGATCAGGTAACGTTTCTATGGAAACGACACAATTTTCTTTTGGGTTACGAGGATCTCCTTTCCGATGCACTATTCCTTCTTTACTGCATCCCCCGCTCCCTCACATTGACGAATTAATACAGAAATTGCGTTGCTATGAAATACAATGGGTTTACTGAATTCTCCTTCTAAATCGAGTAACATTTCTATGGAAATGACAGTATTTTCTTTTGGGATTACGAGTATCTCCTTTCCCATGCACTATTCCTTCTTTACAGCATCCCTCGCTATCTCACATTGACGAATTAGCACAGCAATTGCGTGTCTATGAAACGCTATGGGTTCTATGACATCACCTTCTAAATCGAGTAACGTTTCTATTGAAACGACAGGATTTTCTTTTGGGATACGATTATCTCCTTTGCGATGCACTATTCCTTCATTACTTCACACTTCGCTCCCTCCAATTGACAAATTAACACAGAAATTGCGTCGCTATGAAATACTATGTGCACTATGACATCTCCTTCCAAATCGAGCAACGTTTCTGTAGAAACGACAGGAGTTTCATTTGGGATAATACTAACTCCTTTCCGATGCACTATTCTTTCCTTCCTGCATCACTGGATCCCTCACATTGATGAATTAACACAGAAATTGCGTCGCTATGAAATACTATGTGTTCCATGACATCTCCTTCTAAACCGAGTAACTTTTCTATGGAAACATCAGAATTTTCTTTTGGGATTTGAGTATCTCCTTTCCGATGCACTATTCCCTCTTTACTGCATCCCTCGCTCCCTCACATTGACGAATTAACACAGAAATTGCGTCGCTCTGATATATAATGGGTTCTATGACTTCTCCTTCTAAATCGAGTAACGTTCAATGGAAACAACAGGATTTGATTTTGGGATTCGGGTATCTCCTTTCCGATGCACTGTTCCTTCTTTTCTGCATCCCTCGCTCCCTGACATTGACGAATTAACACAGAAATATCGTCGCTATGACATACTATGTGTTCTATGTCATCTCCTTCTAAATCCAGTAACGTTTCTATGGAGACGATAGCATTTTCTATTGGGATACGACTGTCTCCTTTCCGATGCGCTATTTCTTCTTTACTTCATACTTCGCTCCCTCACATTGACGAATTAACACAGAAATTGCGTCTCTATGATATAATATGGTTTCTATGGCTTCTCCTCCAAAACCGAGTAACGTTTTTATGGAAACGACAGGACTTTCTTTTGGGGTACGACTATCTCCTTTTCGATACACTTTTCCTTCTTTACTACATCTCTCGCTCTTTCACATTCACCAATTAACACAGAAATAGCGTCGCTATGAAATTCTATGGGCTCTATAACGTCTCCTTGTAAATCGAGTAACGTTTCTATGGGAACGACTGGACTTACCTTTGGGATACGAGTATCACCTTTCCGATGCACTATTCCGTCTTTACTGCATTCCTCGCTCCCTCACATTGACGAATTAACACAGAAATTGCGCCGCTATGAAATACTATGGGTTCTATGACATCTCCTTCTAAATAGAGTAACGTTTTAACGGAAACGACGGGATTTTATTTATTGATACAACTATATGCTTTCCGAAGCACTATTTCTTCTTTACTGCATTCCTCGCTCCCTCACATTGACGAACTAACACAGAAATTGCGGTGCTATGAAATACTATGGGTTCTATGACATCTCCTTATAAATCGAGTAACGTGTATTTGGAAATGTCAGAATTTTCTTTTGGGAGACGAGTATCTCCTTTCCGATGCGCTACTGCTTCTTAACTCCATCTCTCGCTCCCTCACATTGACGAATTAATACAGAAATTGCGTCGCCATGATATGCTATGGGTTCTGTGACTTCTCCTTCAAAATCGATTACTGTTTCTATGGAAACGACAGGATTTTCGTTTGGGATACGAGTATCTCCTTTCCGATGCACTATTCCTTCTTTACTGCATCCCTCGCTCCCTCACATTGACGAATTAACACAGTAATTGCGTCACTATGAAATTCTATGGGTTCTATGACATCTGCTTCTAAATCGAGTAACGTTTGTATGGAAACGACAGGATTTTCTTTTGGGTTACGAGTATCTCTTTTCCGATGCACTATTTCTTCTTTACTGCATCCCTCCGCTCCCTCACATTGTCGAATTAACACAGAAATTGCGTCGCTGTGAAATACTATGTGCACTATGACATCTCCTTCCAAATCGAGCAACGTTTCTGTAGAAACGACAGGAGTTCCATTTGGGATAATAGTAACTCCTTTCCGATGCACTATTCTTTCTTTCCTGCATCCCTGGCTCCCTCACATTGATGAATTAACACAGAAATTGCGTCGCTATGAAATACTATGGGGTCTATGAGAACTCGTTCTAATCGAGGAACGTTTCTATGGAAAGGACGGGATTTTCTTTTGGGATACGACTATCTCCTTTCCGATGCAATATTCCTTCTTTACTGCATCCCTCGTTCCCTCACATGGACGAATTAACACAGCAATTGCGTCGCTATGAAATACTATGAATTCTATGACATCTCCTTCTAAATCAAATAACGTTTCTATGGAAACGATGGGATTTTCTTTTTTGATACAACTATCTCCTTTTAGATGGACTATTCCTTTTTTACTGCATCCCTCGCTCCCTCACATTGACGAATTAACACAGAAATTGCGTCGCTATGATATGCAATGGGTTCTATGTATTCTCCTACTAAATCGAGTTTCATTTCTATCGAAACGAGAGGAATATTATTTGGGATACGAGTATCTCCTTTCCGATGCACTATTCCTTCTTTACTGCATCCGTCGCTCAATCACATTGACGATTTAACACAGAAATTGCGTTACAATGACATACTATGAGTTCTATGTGATCTCCTTCTAAATCGAGTAAGGTTTCTATGGAAACGATAAGATTTTCTTTTGGAATACGAGTATCTCCTTTCTGACGCACTATTCCTTCTTTACTGCATCCTTCGCTATCTCACATTGACGAATTAACACAGAAATGGCGTCGCTATGAAATACTATGTGTTCTGTGACTTCTCCTTTTAAAACAAGCAACGTTTCAATGGAAACGACAGGATTTTCTTTTGGTATACGACTGTCTATTTTCCGATGCACTATTCCTTCTTTACTTCATACATCGCTCCCTCCAATTGACGAATTAACACAGAAATTGCGTCGCTATGAAATACTATGGGTTCTATGACATCTCCTTCGAAATCGAGTAACGTTTCTATGGAAACATCAGGATTTTCTTTTGGGATTTGAGTATCTCCTCTCCGATGCACTATTCCTTCTTTACTGCATCCCTCGCTCCCTCACATTGACGAATTACACAGAAATTGCGTCGCTCTGATATATAATGGGTTCTATGACTTCTCCTTCTAAATCGAGTGACGTTCAATGGAAACAAGAGGATTTTCTTTTCGGATTCGGGTTTCTCCTTTCCGATGCACTGTTCCTTCTTTTCTGCATCCTTCGCTCCCGCACATTGACGAATTAACACAGAAATATCGTGGATATGACATACTATGGCTTCTATGACATCTCCTTCAAAATCGAGTAACGTTTCTATGGAAACGACAGGATTTTCTTTTGGGATATGAGTTTCTCCTTTCCGATGCACTATTCCTTCTTTACAGCATCCCTCGCACCCTCACACTGTCGAATTAACACACAAATTGCGTCGCTGTAAAATAGTATGGGTTCTATGACATTTCCTTCTAAGTCAAGTAACGTTTCTGTGGAAACGATGGTTTTCCTTTTGGGATACGATTATCTCCGTTCCGATGTACTATTCCTACTTTACTGCATCCTTCGCTCCCTCACATTGACGAATTAACACAGAAATTGCGGGGCTATGAAATACTAAGTGTTCTATGACCTCTCCTTCTAAGCCGAGTAACGTTTCTACGGAAACGACAGGATTTTTTTTTTGGGATACAAGTATTTATTTTCCGATGCACTATTCCTTCTTTACTGCAACCCTCGCTCCCTCACATTGAAGTATTAACACAGGAATAGCGTCGGTATGAAATACTATGGGAACAACAGGATTTGCATTTGGGATACGAGTATCTCCTTTCCGATGCACTACTTCCTCTTTACTGCATCCCTCGCTCCCTCATATTGACGAATTAACACAGCAATTGCGTCGCTATGAAATGCTATGGGTTCTATGACATCTCCCTCTAAATCGAGAAACATTTCGATGGAAACGACAGGATTTTCTTTTGGGATACGAGTCTCTCCTTTCCGATGCACTATTCCTTTTTTACTGCATCCGTCGCTCCCTCACATTGACGAATTAACACAGAAATTGCGTCGCTATGATATACAATGGGTTCTATGACTTCTCCTTCCAAATCGTGTCTCGTTTCTATGGAAACGATAGGATTTTCGTTTGGGATACGAGTACCTCCTTTCCGATGCACCATTCCTTCTTTACTGCATCCCTCACTCCCTCACGTTGACGAATTAACAGAGAAATTGCGGTGCAAAGACATACAATGAGTTCTATGTCATCTTCTTCCAAATCGAGTCTATGGAAACGACAGGATTTTCGTTTGTGATACGAGTACCTCCTTTCCGATGCACCATTCCTTTTTCATCCCTCGCTCCCTCACATTGACGAATTAGCACAGAAATTGCGTCGCTATGACATACTATGAGTTCTATGACATCGTCTTCCAAATCGAGTAACGTTTATATGGAAACGTCAGGATTTTCTTTTGGGATACGAGTATCTCCTTTCCGATGCACTACTCCTTCTTTACTCCATCCCTCGCTCCTTCACATTGATGAATTAACACAGAAAATGCGTCGCTATGACATACTATGAGGTCTATGACTTCGTCTTCCAAATCGAGTAACGTTTTTATGGAAACGTCAGGATTTTCTTTTGGGGTACGAGTATCTCCTTTCCGATGCATTACTCCTACTTTACTCCATCCCTCACTCCCTCACATTGACGAATTAACACAGAAATTGCGGGGCTATGAAATACTATGGGTGCTTTGACTGCTCCTCTTAAATCGAATAACGATTCTATGGAAATGACAGGATTTTATTTTGGGTTACAAGTATTTCTATTCCGATGCACTATTCCTTCTTTACTGCATCCCTCGCTCCATCATGTTGGCGAACTAACATTGAGATTGCGATGCTATGAAATACTATAGGTTCTATGACATCTCCTTCTAAATCGAGTTACGTTTCTACGGAAACGACGGGATTTTATTTTGGGATACGAGTATCTCCCTTCCGAAGCACTATTTCTATTTTACTGCATCCCTCGCTCCCTCACATTGACGAATTAACTCAGAAATTGCGTCGCTATGAAATACTATAGGTTCTATGACATATCCTTCTACATTGAGTAACGTTTCTATGGAGACGTCAGGATTTTCTTTTGGGATACGAGTTTCTCCTTTCCGATGCACTATTCCTTCTTTACTGCATCTCTATCTCCCTCACACTGTCGAATTAATACAGAAATTGCGTCGCTATGAAGTACTATGTGTTCTATGACATCTCCGTCTAAATCGAGTAACGTTTCAATGGAAACGACTGGATTTTCTTTTGGGATACGACTGTCTCCTTTCCGATGCACTATTCCTTCTTTACTGCATCCCTTGCTCCCTCACATTGACTAATTTACACAGAATTTTCGTCGCTATGAAATACATTTGGGTCTATGACATCTCCTTCTAAATCGAGTAACGTTTCAATGTAAACGACAGCATTTTCTTTTGGGATACGAATATCTCCTTTCCGATGTACTATTCCTTCTTTACTGCATCCCTCGCTCCCTCACATTGACGAATTAACATAGAAATTGTGTCGCTATGAAATACTATGGGTTCTATGTCATTTACTTCTAAATCGAGTAACTTTTCTATGGAATCGGCACGATATCATTAGGGATACGAGTATCGCCTTTCCGATGCCCTATTCCTACTTTACTTCATCCCTCGCTCCCTCAAATTGACGAATTAACACAGAAATTGCGTCGCAATGAAATACAATGAGTTCTATGACAACTTCTTCTAAATGAAGTAACGTTTCAATGGTAACGACTGGACATTATTTTCGGATTCGACTATCTCCTTTTCGATGCACTATTCCTTCTTTACTTTATCCCTCGCTCAGTCACATTGGCGAATTAACACAGAGATTGCGTCGCTATGAAAGACTATGTGTTCTATGACGTCTCCTTCTAAATCGAGTAACGTTTCCATGGAAATGACTGGATATTCCTTTGGGAGACGACTATCTCCTTTCCGATGCACTATTCCTTCTTTATTGCATCCCTCGCTCCCTCACATTGATGAATTAACACAGAAATCGCGTCGCTATGAAATACTATGGGTTCTACGACTTCTCGTTCTAAATTGAGTAACGTATCTATGGAAACGACAGGATTTTCTTTTGGGATACGACTATCTCCTTTCCGCTGCACTATTCCTTCTTTACTGCAGCCCTCGCTCCCTCACATTGACGAATTAACACAGAAATTTCAACGCTATGAATTACTATGTGTTTTTTGGCTTCTCCTTCTAAATCGAGTAACGTTTCTATGGAAACGACAGGATTTTGTTTTGAGATACGAGTATTTCCTTTCCGTTGCACTATTCCTTCTTTACAGCATCCCTCGCACCCTCACATTGACGAATTAACACAGTAATTGCGTCGCTATGAAATACTATGGGTTCTATGACATATCCCTCTAAATCGAGTAACGTTTCTATGGAAATGAGAGGATTTTGTTTTGGGATACGACTATCTCTTTTCCGATGCACTATTCCATCTTTAGTGCATCTCTTGCTCCATCACATTGACGAATTAACACAGAAATTGCGTCGCTAAGCAATACTATGGTTCTATGACTTCTCCTTCTAAAGCAAGTATCGTTTCTATAGAAACGACAGTATTTTATTTTGGGATACGACAATCTCCTTCCCGATGCACTATTCCTTCTATACTGTATTCCACGCTCACTCACATTGACGAATAAACACAGAAATTTGGTCGCCATGAAATACTATGGGTTCTATGACATCTCCTTGTAAATCGAGTAACGTATCTATGTAGACGACAGGATTTTATTTTGGGATACGACTATCTCCTTTCCGGTGCACTATTCCTTCTTTACTGCATCCCTCGCTCCCTCACATAGACGAATAAACACAAAAATTGCGTCGCTATGAAATACAATGGGTTCTATGACTTCTCCTTCTAAATCGAGTAACGTATCTATGGAAACGACAGTATTTTTTTTTGGGATACGACTGTCTACTTTCCGATGCACTATTCCTTCGTTACTGCATCTCTCGCTCCCTCACACTGACGAATTAACACAGAAATTGCGTCGCTATGATATACTATGTGTTCTGTGACTTCTCCTTCGAAATCGAGTAACGTCTCTATGGAAACGACCGGATCCCCTTTTGGGATACGACTATCTCCTTTCCGATGCACTATTCCTACTTTACTGCATCCCTCGCTCCTTCACAATGACGAATTGACACAGAAATTGCGTCGCTATGAAGTAATATGGGTTCTATGACATCTCGTTCTAATTCGACTAACGTTTCCGTGGAAACAACAAGATATTCTTTTGGGATACGACCATCTTCTTTCCGATGCACTATTCCTTCTTTACTGCATACCTCGCTCCCTCACATTCACGAATTAACACAGAAATTGCGTCGCTATGAAATGCTATGGGTTGTATGTCATTTCCCTCTAAATCGAGTGACGTTTCTATGGAAACGAGAGGATTTTCTTTTGGGATACGAGCCCGCATCTCGTGGACGTGCGGTAGCGTTCTCGTTTCCCACGCTTGGGATCCCGGATTCGATTCCTGGCGGGGTCAGGGATTTTCTCTGCCTCGTGATGGCTGGGTGTTGTGTGATGTCCTTAGGTTAGTTAGGTTTAAGTAGTTCTAAGTTCTACGGGACAGATGACCTAAGATGTTAAGTCCCATAGTGCTCAGAGCCATTTGAACCATTTTGGGATACGACTATCTCCTTTCCGGTGCACTATTCCATCTTTACTGCATCTCTCGCTCCATCACATTGACGAATTAACACAGAAATGGCGTCGCTATGCAATACTA
Source organism: Schistocerca serialis cubense (assembly GCF_023864345.2). Classification (NCBI taxonomy): domain Eukaryota; kingdom Metazoa; phylum Arthropoda; class Insecta; order Orthoptera; family Acrididae; genus Schistocerca; species Schistocerca serialis. The sequence continues at coordinate 61,053,098 of NC_064638.1, read as the reverse complement.
TGTGTTCTATGACATCTCCTTCTAAATCGAAGATCGTTTCTATAGAAACGACAGGATTTTCTTTTGGGATACATATATCTCCTTCCCGATGCACTATTCCTTTTATACTGCATTCCTCGCTCACTCACATTGACGAATTAACACAGAAATTCCGTCGCCATGAAATACTATGGGTTCTATGACATCTCTTTCTAAATCCTGTAACGTTTCTATGGAAACGGCATGATTTTCTTTTGGGATACGAGTATCTCCTTCCCGATGCACTATTCCTTTTATACTGCATTCCTCGCTCACTCACATTGACGAATTAACACAGAAATTCCGTCGCCATGAAATACTATGGGTTCTATGACATCTCCTTCTAAATCGAGTAACGTTTCTATGGAAACGACAGGATTTTCTTTTGGGATACGACTGTCTCCTTTCCGATGCACTATTCCCACCTTACTGCATCCCTCGCTCCCTCACATTGACGAATTAACACAGAAATTGCGTCGCTATGAAATACTGTATGTTCTATGACTTCTCCTTCTAAATCGTGTAACGTTACTATGGAGACGACAGGATTATCTTTTGGGTTACGACTATCTCCTTTCAGATGCACTATTCCGTCTTTTCTGCATCCCTCGCTCACACACATTGACGAATTAACACAGAAATTGCGTTGCCTTGAAATACTATGGGTTCTATGAATTCTCCTTCTAAATCGAGTGACGTTTCTATGGAAACGACAGGATTTTTTTGGGATACGGCTGTCTCCTTTCCGATGCACTATTCCATCTTTACTGCATCTCTTGCTCCCTCACATTGACGAATTAACAAAGAAATTGTGTCAATATGAAGTACTTAGGGTTCCATGACTTCCCTTTGTATATCGAGTAACGTTCCTATGGAAACGAATGGATTTTCTTTTGGGATACGACTTTCTCCTTTCCGATGCACTATTCCCTCTTTACTGCATCCCTCGCTCCCTCACATTGACGAATTAACACAGAAATTGCGTCGCTATGAAATACTATATGTTCTATGACATCTCCTTCTAAATCGTGTAACGTTTCTATGGAAACGACAGGATTTTCTTTTGGGTTACGACTATCTCCTTTCCGGTGCACTATTCCTTCTTTACTGCATCCCTCGCCCCCTCACATAGACGAATTAACACAGAAATTGCGTCGCTATGAAATACAATGGGTTCTATGACAACTCCTTCTAAATCGAGGAACGTTTCTATGGAAACGATAGGATTTTCTTTTGGGATACGACTTTCTCCTTTCCGATGCACTATTCCTTCTTTACTGCATCTCTCGCTCCATCACATTGACGAATTAACACAGAAATTGCGTCGCTATGAAACTTTATGGGTTCTATGACTTCGCCTTTTAAATCGAGTTGCGTTTCTATGGAAACGAAAGGATTTTCTTTTGGGATACGACTATCTCCATTTCGATGCACTATTCCTTCTTTACTGCACTCCTCGCGAGCTCACATTGACGAATTAACACAGAAATTGCGTCGCTATGAAATACTATGTGTTGTATGACTTCTCCTTCAAAATCGATTAACGTTTCTATGGAGACGATAGGATTTTCTTTTGGGTTACGAGTGTCTCCTTTCCGATGCACTACTCCTTCTTTACAGCATCCATCGCTCCCTAACATTGTCGAATTAACACAGAATTTGCGTCGCTATGAAATACTACGGGTTCTATGATATCTCCTTCTAATTCGAGTAACGTTTCTAGGGAAACGACATGGATTTTCTTTTGAGACACGACTATCTCATTTCCGATGCACTATTCCTTCTTTACTGCATCCCTCGCTCCCTCACATTGACAAATTAACACAGAAATTGCGCAGCTATGAAATACTATGGGTTCTATGACATTTCCTTATAAGTCGAGTTACGTTTGTATGGATACGACAGGACTTTCTTTTGGGATTCGACTATCACCTTTCCGAAGCACTATACCTTCTATACTGCAGCCTACGCACCCTAACATTGACGAATTAACGTAGAAATTGCGTCGCTAGGAAATACTATGTGCTGTATGACTTCTCCTTCAAAATCGAGTAACGTTTCAAAGGAAACGACAGGATTTTCTTTTGGTAGACGAGTGTCTCCTTTCCGATGCACTATTCCTTCTTTACTGCATCCTTTGCTCCCTCACATTGACGAATTAACACGGAGATTACGTCGGTATAAAATACTACGGGTTCTATGACATCTCTATTTAAATCGAGTAACGTTGCTATGGAAACGACAGGATATTCTTTAGGGATACGACTATCTCCTTTCCGAAGCACTATTCCTTCTTTACTGCATCCCTCGCTCCCTCACATTGACAAATTAACACAAAAATTGCGTCGCTATGAAATACAATGGGTTCTATGACTTCTCCTTTTAAATCTAGTAACATTTCTATGGAAACGAAAGGAGTTTCAATTGGGATAAGACTAACTCCTTTCCGAAGCACTATTCCTTCTTTACTTCATCCCTCGCTCCCTCACATTGACAAATTAACATAGAAATTGCGTAGCAATGAATTACTATGGGTTCTATGACATTTCCTTCTAAATCGAGTAACGTTTGTATGGAAACGACAGGATTTTCCATTGGGATTCGATTATCTCCTTTCCGAAGCACTATGCCTTCTATACTGCAGCCTACGCACCCTAACATTGACGAATTAATATAGAAATTGCGTCGCTAAGAAATACTATGTGCTGTATGACTTCTCCTTCAAAATCGAGTAACGTTACAATGGAAACAACAGGATTTTCTTTTGGTATACGAGTGTCTCCTTTCCGATGCACTATTCATTCTTTACTGCATCCCTCGCTCCTTCACATTGACAAATTAACACAGAAATTGCGTCGCTATGAAATACTATGGATTCTATGACTTCTCCTTCTAAATTGAGAAACGTTGCTATGGAAACAACAGGATTTTCTTTAGGGATACGACTATCACCTTTCCGAAGCACTATGCCTTCTTTACTGCAGCCCCCGCACCCTAACATTGACGAATTAACATAGAAATTGCGTCGTTATGAAATACTAAGGGTTCTATGACTTCTACTTCTAAATCGAGTAACGTTTCAATGGAAACGACAGGATTATCTTTTGGGATACGCCTATCTCCTATCCGATGCACTATTCATTCTTTTTTGCATCTCTCGCTCCCTCACATTGACGAATTAACACAGAAATTGCGTCGCTGAGAAATACTATGTGTTTTATGACTTCTCCTTCAAAATCGATTAACGTTTCTACGGAAACGACAGGATTTTCTTCTGGTACACGAGTGTCTCCTTTCCGATGCACTATTCCTTCTTTACTGCATCCTTCGCTCCCTCACATTGACGAATTAACACGGAGATTACGTCGCTATGAAATACTACGGGTTCTACGACATCTCTTTCTAAATCGAGTAACGTTGCTATGGAAACGACAGGATTTTCTTTAGGGATACGACTATCTCCTTTCCGAAGCACTATGCCTTCTATACTGCAGCCTACGCACCCTAACATTGACGAATCAACACAGAAATTGCGTCGCTATGAAGTACTATGGTTTCTATGACTTCTCCTTCAAAATCGAGTAACGTTTCTATGGAAACGACAGGATTATCTTTTGGGATACGTCAACCTCCTTTCCGATGCACTATTCCTTCTATACTGCATACCTCGCTCCCTCACATTGACAAATTAACACAGAAATTGCGTCGCTATTAAATACAATGTGTTCTATGACTTCTCCTTCTAAATCGAGAACATTTCTATGGAAACGACAGGATTCTCATTTGGTATACGAGTGTCACCTTTCCGATGCTATACTCCTTCCTTTCTGCATCCCACGCTCACTCACATTGACGTATCAACACAGAAATTGCGTCCCTATGAAATCCTATGGGTTCTATGATTTCTCTCTCTAAATCGATTAACTTTACTATGGAAACCACAGAATTTTCTGTTGGGATACGATTATCTCCTTTCCGATGCACCCATTGCATCTTTACTACATCCCTCTCTCCCTCACATTGACGAATTAACACAGAAATTGCGTCGCTATGAAATACTATGGGTTCTATGACTTCTCCTTCTAAATTGAGTAACGTTGCTATGGAAACGACAGGATTTTCTTTAGGGATACGAATATCTCCTTTCCGAAGCACTATGCCTTCTTTACTGCAGCCCTCGCACCCTAACATTGACGAATTAACACAGAAATTGCGTCGCTATGAAATACTATGAGTTCTATTACTTCTCCATCTAAATCGAGTAACGTTCCTATGGAAACGACAGGATTATCTTTTGGGATACGTCTATCTCCTTTCCGATGCACTATTCCTTCTTTACTGGATTCCTCGCTCCCTCACATTGATTGAATTAACACAGAAATTGCGTCGCTAAGAAACACTATGTGTTGTATGACTTCTCTTTCAAAATCGAGTAACGTTTCTATGGATACGACAGGATTTTCTTTTGGTATACGACTGTCTCCTTTCCGATGCACTATTCCTTCTTTACTGCATGCTTCGCTCCCTCACATTAACGAATTAACATGGAGATTACGTCGCTATGAAATACTACGGGTTCTATGACATCTCTTTCTAAATCGAGTAACGTTTCTATGGAAACGACAGGGTTTTGTTTTGGGATACGACTACCTCTTTTCCGATGCACTATTCCTTCATTCCTGCATTCCTCGCACCCTTACATTGACGAATTAACACAGAGATTGCGTCGCTATGAAATGGTATGGGTTCTATGAGTTCTGCTTCCAAATCGAGTATCGTATCTATGGAAACGACAGGATTTTCAATTGGGATATGACTATCTCCTTTCCGAAGCACTATTTCTTCTTTACTGCAGCCCCTGCACCCTAACATTGACGAATTAACATAGAAATTGCGTCGCTATGAAATACTATGGGCTCTATGACTTCTCATTCTAAATCGAGTAACGTTACTATGGAAACGACAGGATTATCTTTTGGGATACGTCTATCTTCTTTCCGATGCACTATTCCTCCTTTACTGCATCCCTCGCTCCCTCACATTGACGAAAAAACACAGAAATTGCGTCGCTAAAATATACTATGTGTTATATGACTTCTCCTTCAAAATCGAGTAACGTTTCTATGGAAACGACAGGATTCTCTTTTTGGTATACGAGTGTCTCCTTTCCGATGCACTATTCCTTCTTCACTGCATCCTTAGCTCCCTCACATTAACGAATTAACACAGAGATTACGTCTCTTTGAGATACTACGGGTTCTATGACATCTCTTTCCAAATCGATTAACGTTGCTATGGAAACGACAGGATTTTCTTTAGGGATACGACTATCTCCTTTCCGAAGCACTATGCCTTCTTTACTGCAGCCCCCGCCTCCTAACATGGACGAATTAACATAGAAATTGCGTCGCTATGAAATACTATGGGTTCTATGACTTCTCCTTCTAAAACGAGTAACGTTTCTATGGAAGCGACAGGATTTTCTTTTGGGTTACGACTATCTCCTTTCCGGCACACTATTCCTTCTTTACTGCATCCCTCGCTCCCTCACATAGACGAATTAACACAGAAATTTTGTCGCTATGAAATACAATGGGTTCTATGGCAACTCCTTCTAAATCGAGTATCGTTTCTATGGAAACGATAGGATTTTCTTTTGGGATACGACTATCTCCTTTCCGATGCACTATTCCTTCTTTACTGCATCTCTCGCTCCATCACATTGACGAATTAACACAGAAATTGCGTCGCTATAAAATACTATGAGCTGTATGACATATCCTTCTAAATCGGGTAACGTTTCTATGGAAACGACAGGATTTTCTTTTGGAACACGAGTGTCTCCTTTCCGGTGCACTATTCCATCTTTATTGCATTCCTCACTGCCTCACATTGACGAATTAACACAGAAATTGCGTCGCTATGAAAAACTATGGGTTCTATGGCATCTCCTTCTAAATTGATTAACGTTGCTATGGAAACGAACGGATTTCCTTTTGGGATACGACTATCTCCTTTCCGATGCACTATAACTTGTTTACTGCAGCCCTCGCACCGTAACATTGACGAATTAACTCAGAAATTGCGTCCCTACGAAATACTATGGGTTCTATGACTCCTCCTTCTGAATCGAGTAACGTTTCTATGGAAACGACAGGGTTTTCTTTTGGGATTCAACTATATCTTTTCCGATGCATTATTCCCTCTTCACTGCAGTCCTCGCGCCCTCACAATGACGAATTAACACAGCAATTGCGTCGCTATGGAATACTATGGGTTCTATGACCTCCCCTTCTAAATCGACTAACGTTTCTGTGGAAAAGAGAGGATATTATTTTGGGATACGACTATCTCTTTTCCGATGCACTATTCTTTCTTTACTGTATCTCTCGCTTCCTCACATTGACGGATTAAAACTAAATAGACGTCGCTATGAAATCCTATGGGTTGAATGACATTTCCTTCTAAATCGAGTAACGTTTCTATGAAAACGTCACGATTTCCTTTTTGGTTACGACTAACTCCTTTCTGATGCACTATTCCTTCTTTACTACATCCCTCGAACCCTCACATTGACGAATTAACACAGAAGTTGTGTCGCTATGAAATACTATGGGTTCAATGACTTGTCCTTCTAAATCGAGTTAGATTTCTATGGAATCGACAGGATTTTTTTTGGAATACGACCATCTCCTTTCCAATGCACTATTCCTCCTTTACTGCATCCCTTGCTCCCTCACATTGTCGAATTAACACAGAAATTGTGTCACAATGAAATACTATGGGTTCTATGAAATCTCTTTCTAAATCGAGTAACGTTACTATGGAAACGACAGGATTTTCTTTTGGGATACGATTATCTCCTTTCCGATGCACTATTCCCTCTTTACTGCATCCCTCGCTCCCTCACATTGACGAATTAACACATAAATTTCGTCGCTATATGTTCTATGACTTCTCTTTCAAAACCGAGTAACGTATCTATGGATCGACAGGATTTTCTTTAGGTATACGAGTGTCTCCTTTCCGATGCACTACTCCTTCTTTACAGCATACATCGCTCCCTAACATTGACGAATTAACACAGAAATTGCGTCGCTATGAAATACTACGGGTTCTATGATATCTCCTTCTAATTCGAGTAACGTTTCTAGGGAAACGACATGGATTTTCTTTTGAGACACGACTATCTCATTTCCGATGCACTATTCCTTCTTTACTGCATCCCTCGCTCCCTCACATTGACGAATTAACGCAGAAATTGCGTCGCTATGAAATACAATGGGTTCTATGACATCTCCTTCTAAATCGAGTAACGTTTCTATGGAAAAATCAGGATTTTCGGTTGGGATACGACGATCTCCTTTTCGATGCACTATTCCTTTTTTACTGCACTCGTCGCGCCCTCACAAGGTCGAATTAACACAGAAATTGCGTCACTATGAAATGCTATGTGTTCTATGACTTCTCCTTCTAAATCGAGTAACGTTTCTATGGAAACGACAGGATTTTCTTCTGGGATTCGACTATCTCCTTTCCGATGCACTATTCCTCCTTTACTGCACTCCTCACGCCCTCACATTGACGAATTAACACAGCAATAGCGTCGCTATGAAATACTATGGGTTCTATTGCTTCTCGTTCTAAATCGAGTAACGTTTCTAGCGAGACGTCAGGAGTTTCAATTAGGATACGACTATCCCCTTTCCGAAGCAATATTCCTTCTTTACTGCATCCCTCGCTCCCTCACATTGACAAATTAACACAGAAATTGCGTCGCTATGGAATACAATGGTTTCTACGACTTCTCCTTTTACATCGAGTAACATTTCTATGGAAACGATAGGATTTTCATTTGGGATAAGACTAACTCCTTTCCGAAGCACTATTCCTTCTTTACTTCATCCCTCGCTCCCTCACATTGACAAATTAACACAGAAATTGCGTCGCTATGAAATACTATGGGTTCTATGACATTTCCTTCTAAATCGAGTAACGTTTGTATGGCAACGCCAGAATTTTCTTTTTGGATACGACGATCTCCTTTCCGATGCACTATTCCTTTTTTTCTGCACTGCTCGCGCATTCACATTCACGAATTAACACAGCAATTGCGTTGCTATGAAATACAATGGGTTCTATGACTTCTCGTTTTAAATCGAGTAACGTTTCAATGGAAACGAAAGGATTTTCATTTGGGATAAGACTAACTCCTTTCCGAAGCACTATTCCTTCTTTACTTCATCCCTCGCTCCCTCACATTGACTAATTAACACAGAAATTGCGCAGCTATGAAATACTATGGGTTCTATGACATTTCCTTATAGGTCGAGTTACGTTTGTATGGAAACGACAGGACTTTCTTTTGGGATTCGACTATCTCCTTTCCGAAGCACTATACCTTCTATACTGCAGCCTACGCACCCTAACATTGTCGAATTAACGTAGAAATTGCGTCGCTAAGAAATACTATGTGCTGTATGACTTCTCCTTCAAAATCGAGTAACGTTTCAAAGGAAACGACAGGATTTTCTTTTGGTAGACGAGTGTCTCCTTTCCGATGCACTATTCCTTCTTTACTGCATTTCTCGCTCCCCCAAATTGACGAATTAATACAGAAATTGCGTCGTTGAGAAATACTATGTGTTGTATGACTTCTCCTTCAAAATCGAGTAACGTTTCTATGGAAACGACAGGATTTTCTTTTGGTATGCGAGTGTCTCCTTTCCGATGCACTATTCCTTCTTTACTGCATCCTTCGCTCCCTCACATTGACGAATTAACACGGAGATTACGTCGGTATAAAATACTACGGGTTCTATGACATCTCTTTTTAAATCGAGTAACGATGCTATGGAAACGACAGGATATTCTTTAGAGATACGACTATCTCCTTTCCGAAGCACTATTCCTTCTTTACTGCATCCCTCGCTCCCTCACATTGACAAATAACACAAAAATTGCGTCGCTATGAAATACAATGGGTTCTATGACTTCTCCTTTTAAATCTAGTAACATTTCTATGGAAACGAAAGGAGTTCAATTGGGATAAGACTAACTCCTTTCCGAAGCACTATTCCTGCTTTACTTCATCCCTCGCTCCCTCACATTGACAAATTAACACAGATATTGCGTAGCTATGAATTACTATGGGTTCTATGACATTTCCTTCTAAATCGAGTAACGTTTGTATGGAAACGACAGGATCTTCCATTCGGATACGACTATCTCCTTTCCGAAGCACTATGCCTTCTATACTGCAGCCTACGCACCCTAACATTGTCGAATTAACATAGAAATTGCGTCGCTAAGAAATACTATGTGCTGTATGACTTCTCCTTCAAAATCGAGTAACGTTTCTACGGAAACGACAAAATTTTCTTCTGGTACACGAGTGTCTCCTTTCCGATGCACTATTCCTTCTTTACTGCATCCTTCGCTCCCTCACATTGACGAATTAACACGGAGATTACGTCGCTATGAAATACTACGGGTTCTACGACATCTCTTTCTAAATCGAGTAACGTTGCTATGGAAACGACAGGATTTTCTTTAGGGATACGACTATCTCCTTTCCGAACCACTATGCCTTCTATACTGCAGCCTACGCACCCTAACATTGACGAATTAACATAGAAATTGCGTCGCTATGAAATATTATGGGTTCTATGACTTCTCCTTTTAAGTCGAGTAACGTTTCTATGGAAACTAAAGTATTTTCATTTGGGATAAGACTAACTCCTTTCCGAAGCACTATTCCTGCTTTACTTCATCCCTCGCTCCCTCACATTGATAAATTAACACAGAAATTGCGTCGCTATGAAATACTATGGGTTCTATGACATTTCCTTCTAAATCGAGTAACGTTTGTATGGAAACGACAGGATTTTCTTTTGGGATTCGACTATCTTCTTTCCGAAGCACTATGCCTTCTATACTGCAGCCCTCGCACCCTACCATTGACGAATTAACATAGAAATTGCGTCGCTAAGAAATACTATGTGCTGTATGACTTCTCCTTCAAAATCGAGTAACGTTTCTACTGAAACGACAGGATTTTCTTCTGGTACACGAGTGTCTCCTTTCCGATGCACTATTCTTTCTTTACTGCATCCCTCGCTCCCTCACATTGACAAATTAACACAGAAATTGCGTCGCTATTAAATACAATGTGTTCTATGACTTCTCCTTCTCAATCGAGAACATTTCTATGGAAACGACAGGATACTCATTTGGTATACGAGTGTCACCTTTCCGATGCAATACTCCTTCCTTTCTGCATCCCACGCTCACTCACATTGACGTATCAACACAGAAATTGCGTCCCTATGAAATCCTATGGGTTCTATGATTTCTCTCTCTAAAGCTATTAACTTTACTATGGAAACCACAGAATTTTCTATTGGGATACGATTATCTCCTTTCCGATACACCCATTGCATCTTTACTGCATCCCTCTCTCCCTCACATTGACGAATTAACACAGAGATTGCGTCGCTATGAAATGGTATGGGTTCTATAAGTTCTCCTTCCAAATCGAGTATCGTATCTATGGAAACGACAGGATTTTCAATTGATATATGACTATCTCCTTTCCGAAGCACTATTTCTTCTTTACTGCAGCCCCTGCACCCTAACATTGACGAATTAACATAGAAATTGCGTCGCTATGAAATACTATGGGCTCTATGACTTCTCATTCTAAATCGAGTAACGTTACTATGGAGACGACAGGATTATCTTTTGGGATACGTCTGTCTTCTTTCCGATGCACTATTCCTTCTTTACTGCATCCCTCGCTCCCTCACATTGACGAATAAACACAGAAATTGCGTCGCTAAAAAATACTATGTGTTATATGACTTCTCCTTCAAAATCGAGTAACGTTTCTATGGAAACGACAGGATTTTATTTTGGTATACGAGTGTCTCCTTTCCGATGCACTATTCCTTCTTCACTGCATCCTTCGCTCCCTCACATTAACGAATTAACACGGAGATTACGTCGCTTTGAGATACTACGGGTTCTATGACATCTCTTTCCAAATCGATTAACGTTGCTATGGAAACCACAGGATTTTCTTTAGGGATACGACTATCTCCTTTCCGAAGCACTATGCCTTCTTTACAGCAGCCCCCGCACCCCAACATTGACGAATTAACATAGAAATTGCGTCGCTATGAAATACTATGGGTTCTATGACTTCTCTTTCTAAATCGAGTAACGTTTCTATGGAATCGACAGGATTATCTTTTGGGATACGTCTATCTCCTTTCCGATGCAATATTCCTTCTTTACTGCATCCCTCGCTCCCTCACATTGACGAATTAACACAGAAATTGCGTCGCTGAGAAATACAATGTGTTGTATGACTTGTCCTTCAAAATTGAGTAACGTTGCTATGGAAACGACAGGATTTTCTTTAGGGATACGACTATCTCCTTTCCGATGCACTATTCCATCTTTACTGAATCCCTCGCTCCCACACATTGACGAATTAACACAGAAGTTGCGTCGCTATGAAATACTATGGGTTCTATGACTTCTCCTTCTAAATTGAGTAACGTTGCTATGAAAACGACAGGATTTTCTTTAGGGATACGACTATCACCTTTCCGAAACACTATGCCTTCTTTACTGCAGCCCCCGCACCCTAACATTGACGAATTAACATAGAGATTGCGTCGCTATGAAATACTATGGGTTCTATGACTTCTGCTCCTAAATCGAGTAACGTTTCTATGGAAACGACAGGATTATCTTTTGCGATACATCTATCTCCTTTCCGATGCACTATTCCTTCTTTACTGCATCCCTCGCTCCCTCACATTGACGAATTAACACAGAAATTACGTCGCTGAGAAATACTATGTGTTGTATGACTTCTCCTTCCAAATCGATTAACGTTGCTATGGAAACCACAGGATTTTCTTTAGGGATACGACTATCACCTTTCCGAAGCACTATGCCTTCTTTACTGCAGCCCCCGCACCCTAACATTGACGAATTAACATAGAGATTGCGTCGCTATGAAATACTATGGGTTCTATGACTTCTGCTCCTAAATCGAGTAACGTTTCTATGGAAACGACAGGATTATCTTTTGCGATACATCTATCTCCTATTCGATGCACTATTCCTTCTTTACTGCATCCTTTGCTCCCTCACATTGACAAATTAACACAGATATTGCGTCGCTATGAAATACAATGGGTTCTACTACTTCTCCTTCTAAATCGAGAACATTTCTATGGAAACGACAAGATTTTCGTTTGGTATACGAGTGTCACCTTTCCGATGCAATATTCCTTCTTTACTGCTTTCCTCGCTCCCTCACATCGACGCATTAACACAAAAATTGCGTCGCTATGAAATACTATGCATTCAATGACATCTCTTTCTAAATCGAGTAACATTTCTATGGAAACGACAGGATTTTCTATTGGTATACGACTGTCTCCTTTCCGATGCACTATTCCTTCTTTACTGCATCCTTCGCTCCCTCACATTAACGAATTAACACGGAGAATACGTCGCTATGAAATACTACGGGTTCTATGACATCTCTTTCTAGATCGAGTAACGTTTCTATGGAAACGACAGGATTTTTTTTTGGGATACGACTACCTCTTTTCCCATGCACTATTCCTTCATTCCTGCATTCCTCGCTCCCTCACATTGACGAATTAACACAGAGATTGCGTCGCTATGAAATGCTATGGGTTCCATGAGATCTCCTTCCAAATCGAGTATCGTTTCTATCGAAACGACAGGATTTTCAATTGGGATATGACTATCTCCTATCCGAAGCACTATTCCTTCTTTACTGCAGCCCCTGCACCCTAACATTGACGAATTAACATAGAAATTGCGTCGCTATGAAATACTATGGGTTCTATGACTTCTCCTTCTAAATTGAGTAACGTTGCTATGAAAACGACAGGATTTTCTTTAGGGATACGACTATCAGCTTTCCGAAGCACTATGCCTTCTTAACTGCAGCCCCCGCACCCTAACATTGACGAATTATCATAGAAATTGCGTCGCTATGAAATACTATGGGTTCTATGACTTCCTCCAAAATCGAGTAACGTTTCTATGGAAACGACAGGATTATCTTTTGGGATATGTGCATCTCCTTACCGATGCACTATTCCTTCTTTACTGCATCCTTCGCTCCCTCACATTGACGAATTAACACGGAGATTACGCCGCTATAAATTACTACGAGTTCTATGACATCTCTTTCTAAATCGAGTAACGTTGCTATGGAAATGACAGGATTATCTTTAGGGATACGACTATCTCGTTTCCGAAGCACTATGCCTTCTTTACTGCAGCCCCCGCACCCTAACATTGACGAATTAACATAGAATTTGCGTCGCTATGAAATACTATGGGTTCTATGACTTCTCCTCCAAAATCGAGTAACGTTACTATGGAAACGACAGGATTATCTTTTGGGATACGTCTATCTTCTTTCCGATGCACTATTCCTCCTTTACTGCATCCCTCGCTCCCTCACATTGACGAATTAACACAGAAATTGCGTCGCTGAGAAATACTATGTGTTGTATGTCTTCTCCTTCAAAATCGAGTAACGTTGCCATGGAAACGACAGGATTTTCTTTGGGGATACGACTATCTCCTTTGCGATGCACTATTCCATCTTTACTGCATCCCATGCTCCCATACATTGACGAATTAACACAGAAGTTGCGTCGCTTTGAAATACTATGGGTTCTATGACTTCTCCTTCTAAATTGAGTAACGTTGCTATGAAAACGACAGGATTTTCTTTAGGGATACGACTATCAGCTTTCCGAAGCACTATGCCTTCTTAACTGCAGCCCCCGCACCCTAACATTGACGAATTATCATAGAAATTGCGTCGCTATGAAATACTATGCGTTCTATGACTTCTCCTCCAAAATCGAGTAACGTTTCTATGGAAACGACAGGATTATCTTTTGGGATATGTGCATCTCCTTACCGATGCACTATTCCTTCTTTACTGCATCCTTCGCTCCCTCACATTGACGAATTAACACGGAGATTACGCCGCTATAAATTACTACGGGTTCTATGACATCTCTTTCTAAATCGAGTAACGTTGCTATGGAAATGACAGGATTATCTTTAGGGATACGACTATCTCGTTTCCGAAGCACTATGCCTTCTTTACTGCAGCCCCCGCACCCTAACATTGACGAATTAACATAGAATTTGCGTCGCTATGAAATACTATGGGTTCTATGACTTCTCCTCCAAAATCGAGTAACGTTACTATGGAAACGACAGGATTATCTTTTGGGATACGTCTATCTTCTTTCCGATGCACTATTCCTCCTTTACTGCATCCCTCGCTCCCTCACATTGACGAATTAACACAGAAATTGCGTCGCTGAGAAATACTATGTGTTGTATGTCTTCTCCTTCAAAATCGAGTAACGTTTCTATGGAAACGACCTGATTTTCTTTTGGTATACGAGTGTCTCCTATCCGAGGCACTATTCCTTCTTTATTCCACCCTTCGCTCCCTCACATTGACGAATTAACACGGAGACTGCGTCGCTATGAAATACTACGCGTTCTATGACATCTCTTTCTAAATCGAGTAACTTTGCTATGGAAACGGCAGGATTTTCTATAGGGATACGACTATCTCCTTTCCGAAGCACTATACCTTCTTTACTGCAGCCCCCGCACCCTAACATTGACGAAATAACATAGAAAGAGCGTCGCTATGAAATACTATGGGATCTATGACTTCTCCTTCTAAATTGAGATCATTTCTATGGAAACGACAGGATTTTCATTTGGTATACGAGTGTCACCTTTCCGATGCACTATTCCTTCTTTACTGCTTCCCTCCCTCCCTCACATTGACGCATTAACACGGAAATTGCGTCTCTATGAAATACTATGGGTTCAATGACATCTCTTTCTAAATCGAGTAACATTTGTATGGAAACGACAGGATTTTCAATTGAGTTACGACTATCTCTCTTCCGATGCACTACTCCTTCCTTTCTGCATCCCACGCTCCCTTACATTGACGTATTAACACAGAAATTCCGTCGCTAAGAAATTCTATGGGTCCTATGATTTCTCTCTCTAAATCGAGTATCTTTACTATGGAAACCACAGAATTTTCTATTGGGATACGATTATCTCTTTCCCGATGCACCCATTGCATCTTTACCGCATCCCTCCCTCCCTCACATTGACGAATTAACACAGAAATTGCGTCGCTATGAAATACTATGGGTTCTATGACTTCTCCTTCTAAATTGAGTAACGTTGCTATGGAAACGACAGGATTTTCTTTAGGGATACGACTATCTCCTTTCCGAAGCACTATGCCTTCTTTACTGCAGCCCTCGCACCCTAACATTGACGAATTAACACAGAAATTGCGTCGCTATGAAATACTATGGGTTCTATGACTTCTCCTTCTAAATCGGGTAACGTTCCTATGGAAACGACAAGATTATCTTTTAAGATACGTCTATCTCTTTTCCGATGCATTATTCCTTCTTTACTGCATCCCTCGCTCCCTCACATTGACGAATAAACACAGAAATTGCGTCGCTATAAAATACTATGTGTTATATGACTTCTCCTTCAAAATCGAGTAACGTTTCTATGGAAACGACAGGATTTTATTTTGGTATACGAGTGTCTCCTTTCCGATGCACTATTCCTTCTTCACTGCATCCTTCGCTCCCTCACATTAACGAATTAAAACGGAGATTACGTCGCTTTGAGATACTACGGGTTCTGTGACATCTCTTTCCAAATCGATTAACATTGCTATGGAAACGACAGGATTTTCTTTAGGGATACGACTATCTCCTTTCCGAAGCACTATGCCTTCTTTACAGCAGCCCCCGCACCCTAACATTGACGAATTAACATAGAAATTGCGTCGCTATGAAATACTACGTGTTCTATGAATTCTCCTTCTAAATCGAGTAACGTTTCTATGGAATCGACAGGATTATCTTTTGTGATACGTCTATCTCCTTTCCGATGCACTATTCCTTCTTTACTGCATCCCTCGCTCCCTCACATTGACGATTTAACACAGAAATTGCGTCGCTGAGAAATACTATGTGTTGTATGACTTGTCCTTCAAAATTGAGTAACGTTGCTATGGAAACGACAGGATTTTCTTTAGGGATACGACTATCTCCTATCCGATGCACTATTCCTTCTTTACTGCATCCGTCGCCCCCTTACATTGACGAATTAACACGGAGATTTCGTCGCTATAAAATACTACGGGTTCTATGACATCTCTTTCTAAATCGAATAACGTTGCTATGGAAACGACAGGATTTTCTTTAGGGATACGACTATCTCCTTTCCGAAGCACTATTCCTTCTTTACTGCATCCCTCGCTCCCTCACATTGACGATTTAACACAGAAATTGCGTCGCTATGAAATACTATGGGTTCTATGACTTATCCTTCTAAAACGAGTAACGTTTCTATGGAAACGACAGGATTATCTTTTGGGATACGTCTATCTCCTTTCCGATGCACTATTCTTTCTTTACTGCATCCTTTGCTCCCTCACATTGACAAATTAACACAGAAATTGCGTCGCTATGAAATACAATAGGTTATACGACTTCACCTTCTAAATCGAGAAAATTTCTATGGAAACGACAGTATTTTCATTTGGTATACGAGTGTCACCTTTCCGATGCACTATTCCTTCTTTACTGCTTCCCTCGCTCCCTCACATTGACGCATTAACACGGAAATTGCGTCGCTATGTAATACTATGGGTTCAATGACATCTCTTTCTAAATCGAGAAACGTTTCTATGGAAACGACAGGATTTTCAATTGAGTTACGACTATCTCTCTTCCGATGCACTACTCCTTCCATTCTGCATCCCACGCTCACTTACATTGACGTATCAACACAGAAATTGCGTCCCTATGAATTCCTATGGGTTCTATGATTTCTCTCTCTAAATCGATTAACTTTACTATGGAAACCACAGAATTTTCTATTGGGATACGACTACCTCTTTTCCCATGCACTATTCCTTCATTCCTGCATTCCTCGCTCCCTCACATTGACGAATTAACACAGAGATTGCGTCGCTATATAATGCTATGGGTTCTATGAGATCTCCTTCCAAATCGAGTATCGTTTCTATGGAAACGACAGGATTTTCAATTGGGATACGAGTGTCACCTTTCCGATGCACTATTCCTTCTTTACTGCTTCCCTCGCTCCCTCACATTGACGCATTAACACGGAAATTGCGTCGCTATGTAATACTATGGGTTCAATGACATCTCTTTCTAAATCGAGAAACGTTTCTATGGAAACGACAGGATTTTCAATTGAGTTACGACTATCTCTCTTCCGATGCACTACTCTATCCTTTCTGCATCCCTCGCTCACTTACATTGACGTATCAACACAGAAATTGCGTCCCTATGAAATCCTATGGGTTCTATGACTTCTCTCTCTAAATCGATTAACTTTACTATGGAAACCACAGAATTTTCTATTGGGATACGATTATCTCCTTTCCGATGCACCCATTGCATCTTTACTGCATCCCTCTCTCCCTCACATTGACAAATTAACATAGAAATTGCGTCGTTATGAAATACTATGGGTTCTATGACTTCTCCTTCTAAATTGAGTAACGTTGCTATGGAAACGAAAGGATTTTCTTTAGGGATATGACTATATCCTTTCCGAAGCACTATGCCTTCTTTACTGCAGCCCTCGCACCCTAACATTGACGAATTAACACAGAAATTGCGTCGCTATGAAATACTATGGGTTCTATGACTTCTCCATCTAAATCGAGTAACGTTCCTATGGAAACGACAGGATTATCTTTTGGGATACGTCTATCTCCTTTCCGATGCATTATTCCTTCTTTACTGCATCCCTCGCTCCCTCACATTGACGAATTAACACATAAATTGCGGCGCTGAGAAATACTATGTGTTGTATGACTTGCCCTTCAAAATTGAGTAACGTTGCCATGGAAACGACTGGATTTTCTTTGGGGATACGACTATCTCCTTTGCGATGCACTATTCCATCTTTACTGCATCCCTCGCTCCCACACATTGACGAATTAACACAGAAGTTGCGTCGCTTTGAAATACTATGGGTTCTATGACTTCTCCCTCTAAATTGAGTAACGTTGCTATGAAAACGACAGGATTTTCTTTAGGGATACGACTATCACCTTTCCGAAGCACTATGCCTTCTTTACTGCAGCCCCCGCACCCTAACATTGACGAATTAACATAGAAATTGCGTCGCTATGAAATACTATGGGTTCTATGACTTCTCCTTCTAAAACAAGTATCGTTTCTATGGAAACGACAGGATTTTCTTTTGGTATACGAGTGACTCCTTTCCGATGCACTATTCCTTCATTACTGCATTCCTCGCTCCTTCACATTGACGAATTAACACAGAAATTGCGTCGCTATGAAATGCTATGGGTTCTATGATTTCCCCTTCTAATTCGGATGACGTTTCTATGGAAACGACCGGATTTTCTTTTGATATACGAGTGACTCCTTTCCGATGCACTATTCCTTCTTTATTGCATCCTTCGCTCCCTCACATTGACGAATTAACATGGAGATTACGTCGCTCTGAAATACTACGGGTTCTATGACATCTCTTTCTAAATAGAGTAACGTTTCTATAGAAACGGCAGGATTTTGTTTTGGGATACGACTACCTCTTTTCCGATGCATTATTCCTTCATTACTGCATTCCTCGCTCCCTCACACTGACGAATTAACACAGAAATTGCGTCGCTATGAAATGCTATGGGTTCTATGAGTTCTCCTTGTAAATCGAGTAACGCTTCTATGGAAACGACAGGATTTTCAATTGGGATACGACTATCTCCTTTCCGAAGCCCTCATCCTTCTTTACTGCATCCCTCGATCCCTCACATTGAGAATTAACACGGAAATTGCGTCGCTATGAATCGCTATGGGTTCAATGACATCTCTTTCTAAATCGAGTAACGTTGCTATGGACACGACAGGATTTTCTTTAAGGATACGACTATCTCCATTCCGATGCACTATTCCTTCTTTACTGCATCCCTCGCTCCCTCACATTGACGAAGTAATACAGAGATTCCGTCGCTATGAAATATTATGGGTTCTATGACATTTCCTTCTAAATCGAGTAACGTTTCTATGGAAACGACTGGATCTTCTTTTGGGATACGTCTATCTCCATTCCGAAGCACTATACCTTCTTTCCTGCATCCCTCGCTGCCTCACTTTGAGGAAGTAACACAGAAATTGCGTCGCTATGAAATACTATGTGTTCTATGTCATCTCCTTCAAAATCGAGGAACGTTACTATGGATCTGACAGGATTTTCATTTGGTATACGAGTGTCTCCTTTCCGATGCTCTATTCCTTCTTTACTGTTTCCCTCGATCCCTCACATTGACGAATTAACGCGGAATTTGCTTCGATATAAATTACTATGGGTTCAATGACATCTCCTCCTAACTCGAGTAACGTTTCTATGGAAACGTCAGGATATCCTTTTGGGATACGAGTATCTCCATTCCGAAGCACTATTCCATCTTTACTGCATTCCTCGCTCCCTTACTTTGACGAATTAGGACAAAAATTGCGTCGCTATGAAATACAATGTGTTCTATGACATCTCCTTCTAAATCGATTAACGTTTCTATGGAAACGACTGGATCTTCTTTTGGGATACGTCTATCTCCATTCCGAAGCACTATACCTTCTTTACTGCATCCCTCGCTGCCTCACTTTGAGGAAGTAACACAGAAATTGCGTCGCTATGAAATACTATGGGTTCTATGACATTTCCTTCTAAATCGAGTAACGTTTCTATGGGGGCGACAAGATTTTCTTTTGGGATTCGACTATCTCCTCTCCGATGCACTATTCCTTCTTTACTGCACTCCTCGCGCCCTGACTTTGACGAATTACGACAGAAATGGCGTCGCTATGAAATACTATGGGGTCTATGACATCTCCTTCAAAATCGAGTAATGTTTCTAAAGAAACGACAAGATTTTCTTTTGGTATACGAGTGCCTCCTTTCCGATGCACTATTCCTTCTTTACTGCATCCCTCGCTCCCTCACATTGACGAATTAACACAGACATTGCGAGGCTATGAAATACTATGAGTTCTATGACTTCTCCTTCTAAATCGAGTAACGTTTCTATTTAAACGACAGGATTTTCTCTTGGGATACAAGTATTTATTTTCCGATGCACTATTCCTTCTTTACTGCATCCCTCGCTCCCTCACATTGACGAATTAACACAGAAATTGCGTAGCTATGAAATACTATAAGTTCTATAACATCTCCTTCAAAATCGACTAACGTTTGTATGGAAACGAAAGCATTTTCTTTTGGAATACGAGTATCTCCTTTCCGATGCACTATTCCTTCTTTACAGCATCCCTCGCTCCCCCAAATTGACGAATTAACACAGAAATTGCGTCGCTATGAAATATTATGGGTTTTGTGACTCGTCCTTTTAAGTCGGGTAACGTTTCTATGACAACGAAAGTATTTTCTTTTGGGATACGACTATATCCTTTCTGATGCACTATTCCTTCTTTACTGCATCCCTCGCACACTCACATTGACGAATGAACATAGAAATTGCGTCGCCATGAAATACAATGGGTTCTATGCGTTCTCCGTCTAAATCGAGTAACGTTTCTATGGAAACGACAGGATTTTCTTTTGGGTAACGACTATCTCCTTTCCGATGCACTATTCCTTTTTTACTGCACTCCTCGCGCCCCCATATTGACGAATTAACACCGAAATTGCGTCGCTATGAAATACTATGGGATCTACGACATCACCATGTAGACAGAGTAACGTTGCTATGGAAACGAAAGGATTTTCTTTTGGGATACGGCTATCAATTTTACAGTGCACTATGCCTCCTTTACTGCATTACTCGCTCCCACACATTGACGAATTATCACAGAAAATGCGTCGCTATGAAATACTATGGGTTCTATGATACCTCCTTCTAAACCTAGTAACGTTTCTATGGAAACGAAAGGATATTCTTTTGGGATTCGACTGTCTCCTCTCCGATGCACTATTCCTTCTTTTCTGCACTCCCTGCGCCCTCATATTGACGAATTAACACAGCAATTGCGTCGCTATGAAATACTATGTGTTCGATGACTTCTCCTTCTAAATCGAGTACCGTTTCTAGGTAGACGACTGGATTTTTTTTAGGGGTACGACTATTTCCTTTCCGATGCACAATTCCTTCTTTTTGCACACGTCGCTCCCTCACATAGACGATTAAGCACAGAAACTGCGTCGCTATGAAATACTGTGGGTTCCATGACATCTCCTTCTAGAACGTGTAACGTTTCTATGGAAACGAGAGGATATTTTTTTGGGATACTACTATCTTCTTTCCGATGCACTATTCCTTCATTACCGCATCCCTCGCTCCCTCACATTCACGAATTAACACAGAAATTGCTGCGCTATTGGATGCTATGGGTTCTATGACTTTTCCTTCTAAATCGAGTAACGTCTCTATGGAAACGAAAGGATTTTCGTTTGAGTCACGAGTATTTCTATTCCGATGTACTAATCCTTCTTTACTGCATCCCTTGCTCCAACACATTTACGAATTAACACAGAAACTGTGTCGGTATGAAATACTATGTGTTCTACGACATCTCCTTCTAGATCGTGTAACGTTTCTATGGAAAAGACAGGATTTTCTTTTGGGATACGACTGTCTCCTTTCCGAGGCACTATTCCATCTTCACTGCATCCCTCGCCCGCTAACACTGACGAATTAACAGAGATATTGCGTCGCTATTATATACTATGGTTTCTATGATTTCTCCATCTAAATGGAGTAACGTTTCTATGGAAACGACAGGATTTTCTTTGGGATCAACTATCTCCTTTCCGATGCACTATTCCTTCTTTACTACATCACTCGCCTCCACACATTGAGGAATTAAAACAGAAATAGCGTCGCTATGAAATACTAAGAAGTTCATTGACTACTCCTTCTAAATCGTGTAACATTTTTATAGAAACGACTTGATTTTCTTTTGAGATACGAATATCTCTTTCCGATGCACTATTCCTTCTTTACAGCATCCCTCGCACCCTCACATTGACGAATTAGCATAGAAATTGCGTCGCTATGAAATACTATGGGTTCTATGACTTCTCCTTCTAAATCGAGTAACATTTCTGTGGAAACGACAGGATTTCCTTTTGGGTTACGCCTATCTCCATTCCGATGCACTATTCCTTCTTTACTGCATCCCTCGCACCCTCACATTGACGAATTAACACAGAAATTGCGTCGCTGTGGAGTACTATGGGTTCTACAATTTCTCCTTCTAAATCGAGCAACGTTTCTATGGAAACGACAGGATTTTCTTTTGGGATACGACTATCTCCTTTCCGATGCACTATTCCTTCTTTACTGCATCCCTCGCCCCCTAACACTGACGAATTAACACAGATATTGCGTCGCTATTATATACTATGGTTTCTATGACTTTTCCTTCTAAATGGAGTAACGTTTCTATGGAAACGACAGGATTTTCTTTGTGATCGACTATCTCCTTTCCGACGCACTATTCCTTCTTTACTACATCCCTCGCTCCCTCACATTGACGAATTAAAACAGAAATTGCGTCGCTATGAAATACTATGGGTTCATTGACTACTCCTTCTAAATAGTTTAACCTTTATATGGAAACGACATGATTTTCTTTTGAGATACGACTATCTCTTTTCCGATGCACTATTCCATCCTTACTGCATCCCTCGCTCACACACATTGACGAATTAACATAGAATTAGCGTCGCTATGAATTACTATGTGTACTATGACTGCTCACTCTAAATCAGGTAACGTTACTATGGAAACGACAGGACGTTATTTTGGGATACGACTATCTCCTTTCCTATGCACTATTCCTTCTTCACTGCATACCTCGCTCCCTCACATTGACGAATTAATACAGAAATTGCGTCGCTATGAAATGCTATGGGTTCTATGACATCTCCTTCTAAATCGAGTAACGTCTCTAGGGAAACAACTGGATTTTCTTTTGGGTTACGTCTATCTCCTTTCCGATGCACTATTCCTTTTTTACTACATCCCTCGCTCAAACACATTTACGAATTAACACAGAAATTGCGTCGCTATGAAATACTATGGGTTCTATGACATCTCCTTCTAAATCGAGTAACGTTCCTATGGATACGACAGGACTATCTTTTGGGATACGACTTTCTCCTTTCCGATGCACTATTCCTTCTTTACTGCATCCCTCGCTCCCACACATTGACGAATTAACACAGAAATTGGTTCGCTATGAAAAACTATGGGTTCCATGACATCTCCTTCTAAATCGATTAACGTTTATATGGAAAGGAGAAGATTTTCTTTTGGGATACGACTATCTCCTATCCGATGCACTATTCCGTCTTTACTGCATCACTCGCTCCCTCAGATTGAAGAATGAACACAGAAATTGCGCGCTATGAAATTCTACGTGTTCTATGACATCTCCTTCTAAATCGAGTAACGTTTCTATGGACAGGACAGGATTTTTTTTTTTGGGTTACGACTGTCTCCTTTCCGATGCACTATTCCTTCTTTACATCATACCTCGCTCCCTCACATTGACGAATTAACACAGAATTTGCGTAGGTATGAAATACTACGTGTTCTATGTCATCTCCTTCTAAATTGAGTAACGTTTCTGTGGAAACGACAGGATTTTCTTTAGGGATACGACTATCTCCTCTTAGATGCACTAATCCTTCTTTACTGCATGCCTCGCTCCCTCACATTGAAGAATGAACACAGAAATTGCGTCGCTATGAAATACTACGGGTGCTATGACACCCCCTTCTAAATCGAGTAACGTTTCTATGGAGACGACAGGATTTTCTTTTGGGATACCAGTATCTCCTTTCCGATGCACTATTCCTTCTTTACTGCATCCCTCGCTCCCTCACTTTGACGAATTAACACAGAAATTGCGCCCCTGTGAAATACTATGTGTTCTACGATTTCTCCTTCTAAATCGAGCAACGTTTCTATGGAAACGAAAGGATTTTCTTTTGGGATACGACTATATCCTTTCCGATGCACTATTCCTTCTTTACTGCATCCCTCGCTCCCTCACAATCACGAATTAACAGAGATATTGCGTCGCTATGAAATACTATGAGTTCTATGACTACTTCTAAATGGAGTAACGTTTCTGTGGAAGCGACAGGATTTTCCTTTGGAATACGAGTATCTCCTTTCCGATGCACTTTTTCCGTCTGTGCTGCATCCCTCGCTCCCTCACATTGACGATTTAACACAGATATAGCGTCACTATGAAATACTATGGGTTCTATGACTTATCCTTCTAAACAGAGTAATGTTTAAATGGAAACGACAGGATTTTCTTTTGGGATACGAGTATCTCCTATCCGATGCACTATTCTTTCTTTACTGCATCCAACGCTCCCTCACATTGACGAATGAACACAGAAATTGCGTTGCAATGAAATGCTATAGGTTCTATGATATCTCTTTTAAACTCGAGTGACGTTTCTATGGAAATGACTGGATATTCTTTTGGGATACGAATATCTCCTTTCTGATGCACTATTCCATCTTTACTGCATCATTCGCTCCCTCACTTTGACGAATTAACACAGAAATTGCGTCGCTATGAAATACTATGGATTCTATGACTTTTCCTTCTAAATCTAGTAACGTTTCTGTGGAAACTACAGCATTTTGTTCTGGGATACGAGTATTTACTTTTGGTTGCACCATTCGCTTTTCACTGCATCCCCCGCTCCCTCATATTGACGAAGTAACACAAAAATTGTTCGCTATGAAAAAATTTGGGTTCTATGACTTCTCCTTCTAAATCGAGTAACGTTTCTATGGAAACGACAGGATTAAATTTTGGAAAACAAGTATCTCCATTCCGATTTACTATTCCTTCTGTACTGCATCCCTCGCTCCCTCACATTGACGATTTAACACAGAAATTGGGTCGCTATGAAATACTATGGGTCCTATGATTTCTCCTTGTAAATAGACTAACGTTTCTATGGAAACGACAGGATTTTCTTTTAGGATACGAGTATCTCTCTTTCCGATGCACTATTCATTCTTTACTGCATCCCTTCGCTCCCTCACATTGACGAATTAACCCAGAAATTGATCGCTTTGAAATTCAATTTGTTCTATGACTTCTCGTTCTAAACCGAGTAACGTTTCTATGGAAACGAAAGGATTATCTTTCGGGACACGAATATTCCCTTTCCGGTGCACTATTCCATCTTTACCGCATCACTCGCTCCATCACATTGACGAATTAACACAGAAATTCCGTCGCTATGAAATACTTTGAGATCTATGACCTCTCCATCTAAATCGAGTAACGTTTCCATGGAATGGAGAGGATTCTCTTTTGGGGTACGTCTATCTCCTTTCCGAAGCTCTATTCTTTCTTTGCTGCATCCCTGGCTCCCTCACATTTAGGCAGTAACACGGAAATTGCGTCGCTATGAAAATATTTGCGTTCTATGACTTCCCCTTCTATATCGAGTAACGTTTCTTTGGAAACGACAGGATATTCTTTTGGGATACGAGTATCTCATTTACGATGCACTATTCCTTCTTTACTGCATGCATCGCTCCCCCACATTGACGTATTAACACAGAAATTGCGTCGCTATGAAATACTAAGGGTGCTATGACTTCTCCTTCTAAATCGAGTAACGTTTCAATGGAAACTACAGGATTTTCTTTTGGGACACGGCTGTCTCCTTTCCGATGCATTATTCCTTCTTTACATTATCCCTCACTTCCTCACATTGACGAATTAACACAATAATTGCGTCGCTATGAAATACTATGTGATTTATGACTTCTCCTTCAAATTCGAGTAACGTTTCCATGGAAACGACAGGATTTTCTTTTGGGATACGACTATCTCCTTTCCGATGCACTACTCCTTCTTTACTGCATCCCTCTTTCCCTCACATTTACGAATTAACACAGAAATTGCGTCGCTGTGAAAGTCTATGGGTTCTATGTCTTCTCCTTCTAAATCAAGTACCGGTTCTATGGAAAAGACAGGATTTTCTTTTGGGATACGTGTTTCTCCTTTCCGATGTACCATTCCTTCTTTACTGCATCCCTCGCTCCCTCGCACCAACGAAATAACAAAGAAATTGATCGCTATGCAATACTATGTGTGCTATGATTTCTCCTTCTAAATTAAGTAACGGTTCTATGTAAAATACAGGATTTTCTTTTGGCATACGACTATCTCCTTTCCGATGCTTTATTCCTTCTTTACTGGATCCCTCACTCCCTCACATTGACGAATTAACACAAAAATGTCGTCGCTATGAAATACTATGGGTTCTATGACTTCTCCTTCTAAATCCAGTAACGTTTCTATTGAATCGACAGGATTTTCTTTTGGAATACGAGTATCTCCTTTCCGATGCTCAATACCTTCTGTACTGCATCCCTCGCTCCCTCACATTGACGATTTAACACAGAAATTGCGTCGCTATGAAATACTATGGTTTCTACGTCCTCTGCTTCTAAATAGAGTAATGTTTCTATGGAAACGACAGGACTTTCTTTTGGGATTCGACTATCTCCTTTCCGATGCATAATTCCTAATTTTACGGAATCCCTCGCACCCCTACATTGACGAATTAACACAAGAATTGATCGCTATGAAATACTATGGTTTCTATGACATCTCCTTCCAACTCGAATAACGTTTCTATGGAAACGACCGGATTTTCTTTTCGGATACAACTATCTCCATTCCGATGCATTATTCCTTCTTTACAGCATCCCTCACTTCCTCACATTTACGAATTAACACAAATATTGCGTCGCAATGAAATACTATGTGCGTTATGACATCTCCTTCAAAATCCAGTAACGTTTCTATGGAAACGACAGGATTTTCTTTTGGGATACGACTATAACCTTTCAGGTGCACTATTCCATCTTTACTGCATCACTTGCTCCCTCACATTGACGATTTAACACAGAAATTGCGTCGCTATGAAATACTATGTGTTCTATGCCATCTCCTTCTAAATCTAGTAACGTTTCTATGGAAACGAAAGGATTCTCTTGTGGGATACGAGTATCTCCTCTCCGATGCACTATTCCTTCTTTGCTGCATCCCTGGCTCCCTCACATTGAGAAAGTGACACAGAAATTGCGTCGCTATGAATAAATTTGGGTTCTATGACTTCTCCTTCTAAATCGTGTAACGTTCCTATGGAAACGACAGGATTTTCATTTGGGATACGAGTATCTCATTTGCTATGGACTATTCCTTCTTTACTGCACGCATCGCTCCTTCACTTTGACAAATAAACACTGAAATTGCGTCGCTATGAAATACTAAGGGTGCTATGACTTCTCCTTCTAAATCGAGTAACGTTTCTATGGAAACGACAGGATTTTCTTTTGAGATACATCTCCTTTCCGATGCTCTTTCCATTTTTACTGGATTCCTCGCTCCCTCACATTGACGAATTAACACAGAAATTGATCGCTATGAGATACTATGGTTTCTATGACTTCTCCTTCTAAATCGAGTAACGTTTCAATGGAAACGACAGGATTTTCTTTTGGGATACGAGTATCTCCTCTCCGATGCACTATTCCTTCTTTGCTGCATCCCTGGCTCCATCACATTGAGGAAGTAACACAGAAATTGCAACGCTATGAAAAAATTTGGGTACTATGACTTCTCCTTCTAAATCGAGTAACGGTTCTATGGAAACTACAGGCTTTCCTTTTGGGATACGATTATCTCCTATCCGATGCATTATTCCTTCTTTACTTCATCCCTCACTCCCTCACATTAGCGAATTAACAGATAAATAGTGTCCCTATAAAATACTATGGGTTCTATATCTTCTCTTTCTAAATCGAGTAACGTTTGTTTGGAAACGAAAGGATTTTCTTTTGGAATACGAGTATCTCCTTTCCGATGCACTATTCCTTCTGTACTGCATCCCTCGCTCCCTCACATTGACGATTTAACACAGAAATTGCGTCGCTATGAAATAGTATGGGTTCCAAGACTTCTCGTTCTATATAGATTAATGTTTCTATGGAAACGACACGATTTTCTTTTGGATTACGAGTATCTCCATTCCCATGCACTATTCTTTCTTTACTGCATCCCACGCTCCCTCACATTGACGAATTAACACAGTAATTGAACGCTATGAAATACGATTGATTCTATGACTTCTCCTTCTACATCGAGTAACGTTTCTGTGGAAACGAAAGGATATTCTTTTGGGATACGAGTATTTCCTTTCCGGTGCCGTATTCGTTCTTTACTGCATACCTCGCTCCCACACATTGACGAATGATCACAGAAATTGCGTCGCTATGAAATACTATGACTTCTATGACTTCTCCATCTAAATCGGATAACGTTTCTATGGAATGGAGCGGATATTCGTTTGGGATACGACTATCTCCTTCCGATGCTCTATTCCTTCTTTACTGCATCCCTTGCTCCCTCACATTGACGAATTAACACAGAAATTGCGTCGCTATGAAATAGAGTGGATTCTATGACGTCTCCGTCTAAATTGAGTACCGTTTCTATGGAAACGACAGGTTTTTCTTTAGGGATACGGGTATCTCCTTTCCGATGCACTATTCCCTCTTTATTGCATCCCTCGCTCCCGCACATTGACGAATGAACACAGAAATTGCGTTGCTATGATATACTATGGGTTCTATGACATCTCCTTCCTATTCGAGTAACGTTTCTATGGAAACGACAGGATTTCCTTTTGGGATACGACTATTTCCTTTCCGTTGCACCATTCCATCTTTACTGCATCCCTCGCTCCCTCACATTAAAGAATTAACACAAAAATTTCGTCGCTATGAAATACTATGGGCTCTATGACTTCTCGTTCTAAATCGCGTAACGTTTCTATGGAAACGACAGGATTTTCCTTGGGATACGAGTATTTCCTTTCCGATGCACTATTCGTTCTTTACAGCATTCCTCGCTCCCTCACATTGACGAATGAACACAGAAATTGCGTCGCTATAAAATATTATGGGTTCTATGACTTCACCTTCTAATTAGAGTAAAGTTTCTATGGATACGACAGGATTTTCTTTTGGGTTACGAGTATCTCCTTTCCGATGCACAGTTGCTTCTTTACTGCATCCCTCGCTCCCTCACACTGACGAATTAGCACAGAGATTGATCGCTATGATATGCAATGGGTTCTATGACGTCTCCATCTAAATCGAGTAACGTTTCTATGGAAACGTCAGGATTTTCTTTTGGGATACGAGTATTTCCGTTCCGATGCTCTATTCGTCCTTTAGTGCATCCCTCGCTCCCACACATTGTCGAATTAACACAGATATTGCGCCGCTATGAAATACTATGGATTCAATGACTCCTCGTTCTAATCGAGTACCGATTCTATGGAAACTACAGGATTTTCTTTTGGGATACGACTATCTCCTTTCCGATGCATTCATCCTTCTTTACGGCATCCCTCGCACCCCCACATTGACGAATTAACACAGAAATTGATCGTTATGAAATACTATGGGTTCCATGACTTCTCCTTCTAAATCGAGTAACGATTGTATGGAAACGACAGGATTTTCTTTTGGATACGAGTATTTCCTGTCCGATGTACAATTCCTTCTTTACTGCATCCCTCGATCCCTCACATTGACGAATTAACACAGAAATTGCGTTGCTATGAAATACTATGGGTTCTATGACATCTCCTTCCAACTCGAGTAACGTTTCTATGGAAACGACAGGATTGTCTTTTGGGATACGACTATCTCCTTTCCGATGCACTATTCCCTCTTTACTGCATTCCTCGCTCCCTCACATTGACGAACTAACACAGAAATGAATCGCTATGAAATACTATGGGTTCTATGACTTCTCCTTCTAAATCGAGTAACGTTTCAATGGAAACGACAGGATTTCTTTTGGTTTACGAGTATCACCTCTCCGATGCATTATTCCATCTTTACTGCATCCCTGGCTTCCTCACATTGAGGAAGTAACACAGAGATTGCGTAGCTATGAAAAAATTTTTGTTCTATGACTTCTTCTTCTAAATCGAGTAACGTTTTTATGGAAACGACAGGATTTTCTTTTGGGATACGCGTATCTCATACACAATGCACTAATCCTTCTTTACTGCATGCATCGCTCCCTCACATTGACGAATTAACACAGAAATTGCGTCGCTATGAAATACTAAGGGTGCTATGACTTCTCCTTCTAAATCGTGTAACGTTTCTATGCAAACGACAGGATTTTCTTTTGGGATACGACTATCTCCTTTCCGATGCACTATTCCTTCTTTACTGCATGCATCGCTCCCTCACATTGACAAAATAACACAGAAATTGCGTCGCTATGAAATACTATGGGATCTATGACATCTCCTTCTTAATAGAGGAATGTTTCTGTGGAAACGACAGGATTTTCTTTTGGGATACGAATATCTCCTTTCCGATGCACTATTCCATCTTTATTGCATCACTCGCTCCCTCACATTGACGAATTAACACAGAAATTGCGTCGCTATGAAATACAATGTGTTCTATGACTTCTCCATCTAAATCGAGTAACGTTTCTATGGAATGGCTAGGATATTCATTTGGGATTCGAGTATCTCCTTTCCGATGCACTATTCCTTCTTTACTCCATGCCTCTATAATGAGTTCTACTATAATTTTGTAAATGATGAAAGTCTGTGTGTGAATGCAGCTTGTCGCTAACTTCGTGTAATGTTTTGTCTGTACAGAAGTGTACCTGTCGCCTTTCTTACTCTTTCACCCTCACACTTAAATCGGTACAATAAAGTCAGTGCTTCGTGTTTTCTTATTAGGCTGATCCGTGAAAAGACAGACAAACAATTATGCTAATGGAGGATTCTGAGTAATTTCTCGAATTTCATTGGCCCTCTCTCTCTCTCTCTGTCGTCTATCTGTGTACAGTTTAAATATATTAATTACGTGAAATCAGCCTAGTAGAATCTCTGGTGGAGGCCTTCGTCTTAATATTCAGCGGCTGGCTTGCTAGAAAAGATCTTTACATTTGTTATTATTATTAAGCGCTGCAATCAGTTGGGAAAATCGATCGTTTGAACAATTCGTTCAGTTTACGACAGATCTAAAATTTCAGATGTGGACGAAGCCTTTTTGGACGATTTATAAAAACTCAGAGATTGCAGGCTTTCTTGGTCACAGCTGAAACTTCCCAATTAATTACAGGGCCCAGACAATCATCAATGATTAAGACAGAGAACTCATTCGTCATTCACTCTAGAATAAAATGGTCACAAACCTTATTTCTGAGGAAAATTGTATATTGAACCCATTTCCGTACATGTTCCGTTTTCTATTGGTTCCAAGTCTCATGCAATTTGCTTTTACAGGTTTTTTCTTTCTCTTTACCTATTACGCTATCGGCACAAACTTCCTAGGTCGCTTTAGCGCGAAGAAGAGTAAAAAAATCTCATTTAGCAATCCGATAATCTTCCAACCGATACTTCCTAAGCTGTTCCTTTATCCCAGTATAATAACCATGGAGCACACATATCTGTACCTGTGTTGTTCCAAAGAATAAACGTACTAAAAAAATACCTTGGCGTCGACGAGCTGTCGGCGCATATATTACTAGAAAATCTGATCAGATACTTTTCAAACGTAAATAAATGTGGATGATTTGATTGACTATTACTAATTATTGCGTGGTAGAGGGTAATTTTCCGTGGGGAGATTACAATGCCCCTCGCAGCGAGCGAAGTTTGTGAGCTCAATTTTTATTTACCGAACACACTTCGCGAGCTATCTATTATCGTGGATAACCGGGAAGTGATGACTGTCAGTCCTCCGACTGGAAAAGATTATTATGTTTGCGACAGACGAAGAAAAGAAATGTTGAAGACAGAAGAAATGAACAGACAGGTACCGCGGCTGTATTGCTTTTACGTGCATCTAGGTGTTATGTTTGCTGTGCACAACCAAGGAAGATTATCCATCATGACACGATGTCAGGGTCTACCCATTTGGGAACTTTCTTAAGCAGGGAAACCTGGGAAAACCTCTTAAGCCTAGACCCCCAGCCTACGGTACATAGAAGATAGGGAAGCCTATAGAAGAAAAAAAAATATAATTTTGAAATAGATCTCTAAAGGAAACACAGGGATCAATTTGTATCTCGATTTGGAGAAGAGTGGTTTGTGCCTCTAGCAAAAAAAAAAACGTTTTACAATAAATAACGTGAATTCTCGTTTGACAATGTTGCTCCTGGTACAATATCTTGCGGTGCTAAACTCCCCCGGGTCTTGCATGTCCCCGACGTCCACATTTGTGGTCGGTCTTCTACGCGGCCCCCTCTGTAGTTGATCTTCTACGCGGCCCACAATGGGAAGAGTAGAAGGAACAGGGATACTCGAATTCACATGCAACATTCATTCCAAAAGAATTAGCAATGACCAAAAGGAAAACTCTTCCTGTAAGAGAACTGATTAGGTTGCACCGTCCAAGATTCTCCTTTTTGAAAGCAAAATCCCTATGGCTTCATGGATCCCATTTGTTACGCCGTACTTCAAGGAATTCAACCATTAACTAATGATGTTGCCAAAAGCATCATCCGATTTACTCCCTTTTGAATACTCCTTTTGACTTTGCCTTCCCACTTGTGCTTACAAGTCCAAACGTTCTAACACATTTTCTATCACTGATTTGTTCTTCGTAATTTAAAGGATTCATGTAACTTACTATAGATTTTGGATTCAAATCATCGAATAATGGAAAGTGTAGTTCATTTTATACCAAGACATCATCCATATTTCCTTGATAAGTCATATAATTTAGCTATACTCAAAACTTTTTATTCTAAATACATATATTTCTTCGCTTGAGTGCTGAAATGTAAAAGTTATTAGCATTGAGGAATGCGGATTCGCTTCTTTCAATTACTCTCTGATTCATACGGTGTTCATCCATGCTCATATATGGAAATGGATTTTTCACACAAAATTCCCAAACGAACACGAACCATTAAATTACTACTGAATCTATGAATATTACTTTCTTTAATCATTCATTAATAAATTAAAAACTGTTAACTTCTAATTATAACACCTATTCCTTTTAGAGTTCAACATGAATCAGTTTATCCTCGCGTTTAGTGCGAGTCTCTTACAAAGCTTATCTGTATCGTCTATATCGATTTTAATTCTCGCGCCGACGTCAACTGTTTTGCGCGGGAAATTATCTTTGCGGCGTTAACCGTCACTCACGATTCACTACCACAACACATTCCTTCACACGTTTACACATGTAAGCGTTCACATGAGATTATATATGAATATTCACTCGGAACCTCTTTTGATTATTCCGCGTCATTTGCGGGAAACATTTCATTCTTCTTGAAGGTCAGTTACATCCTTAATCATTCTTGATGACATTAGCAATGCTAAAGTTCTATGTTCACTCAAACCACAGGTGAAGCCTATCTCAACTATCTTCTTTACAACACTTGATATTAATAGTTAGTCACTATTTCTATACTCTATGTCACTGATTAACTATTTCAATGTAAAGGTTTCTATCACTACACACACACAGTTTACTATTATGTTTTTTACGAGCGTTCATTTCTGTCACTCGGAACACCATTGCTCACTATCCTCTAATCTTCATTATATTTTTTTAAGTCGTTATGAGAAATAACCCTTTTATTTTATTCGATCCCGGGTATGCTAACAGATAAGCCCCCGGATTCAGAATTTGTAGGATAATGTATGGTCCAGTATATAGTAACTCCCATTTCTTTATACTTGTCTTTATTACGGATGATTTGGTATGTCGTTTAACTAGTACCTTCTCTCCGACGTGGTATGTCTGTACCCTTTTGATTAATTTGTCATATCGTTGTTTTCTTTGATCAGCCTTTTTCGTCATATTTATAATAGCTTGTCTTATTTTTTCTTCCCAAGGCATCTCAGTTTCCTGAGTTTTGGGGATATCGTCAATCCAGAAGTTTTCCTCTTTTGTTTCGAACATCAATTCACGAGGTGTATATCCCGTTGAGGAGTGGGGCATGTTATTGTATATTTGCTCAAACTCTTCCGCATAATTTGCCTACGTAGTTTGCTTATTATGGCAATACGTCCTCATAAATCGATTGAATTCTCTGAAAATCCTCTCAACCAAATTGCCTTGTGGGTGGTAAAATGATGTTAGTATGTGTTTCACACCGATTTGAGACAAAGTCTGCTTCCATCGGAGTCCCGTGAATATTTTAGCATTGTCTGGTATGATCGCCTTAGGTGTACCCACATGTGGAAGATAATCCCTTATCAATCTTAATACAATTACTTTGGCTGTAGCCACCTTTATCGGGTATAGCTTCACATATTTCGTACACACATCGAGAAATGCCAACAGCAGCTCTAGATTTTGCTCTAGGCCCAGAACTAAGAAGCAGGTTAACAGTATTTGTTGATGATTTGCTTATTGCATCGAAGACCTGGGAGGAGCATATTACCTTACTGAGTCGGGTGTTGGACGTGTTCAAAACCATGGGAATAACTGCTAACCTACAGAAATGCCATTTTGCACTAAACAGAATCAAGTTCCTGGGGCATATAATTGACACAAAGGGAATTTTACCGACCAAGGAGAAGCTAATTGCGATTAGTAAGTTTCCAACACCGAGAAATAGGAGGCAATTAAAAGGGTTTATGGGTCTTGCCTCATTTCTTAGAAGATTTATAACGAATTAGGCCATGAATGCAGCAGCTCTAAATAGTTTGCTCAAGAAGGATGTGTCCTGGCTCTGGACATTAGAGTGTCAAGAAGCATTCGAAGAGGTAAAGAAGCAACTAGTAAATGCACCGCTTTTGTACCATCCGGACATGCAAGAGGAATTTTACTTGTCAACAGATTCGTCAAATGTGGGTCTTGGAGCGTGCCTTTTCCAAGTACGCAAGATAAATGGACAGCTTAGCTTTTGTCCTATTGCGTTTGCTAGTCGTGTTTTGTCCAACCGTGAACGAACGTACACGATGACTATCGTATATTGCGATCACCAATCATTAACGTTTTATACATACGTGTAAACTGTTACACCCCAGACTGGCTAGATTGACGCTCGCTCTGCAACAATACCAGTTTAAGATCGTACATGTCTCAGGGCAGCAAAACATTATTGCTGACGCTCTATCAAGGTCATCACAGGGTTTAACAAAAGAGATTGAAGTAATTAATTCCTCAGAATTCCCTGTATTGCTGCTGCAGGAAAATCCATTTAAGACTACGTCAATTTGTGTGTGCATATGGCCCAGTTACAGAAAAAGAATGCTCAATGGGGAAGTGTCAATCAAAGGTTACAACAGCAACCTTCGGATCAGAT
Organism: Schistocerca serialis cubense; assembly: GCF_023864345.2. Lineage (NCBI taxonomy): Eukaryota > Metazoa > Arthropoda > Insecta > Orthoptera > Acrididae > Schistocerca > Schistocerca serialis. The sequence goes on along the minus strand of NC_064638.1, from coordinate 61,017,534 downwards.
GGCAAATTATTACAAGCTGGTAAATGGCGTATTATTTTTCCGCTGTGGAAGGCCAAACAAAGTCCGTTGGTGTGTTTGTATACCTGAGGCGCAAATAGAGAAACTTGTATGGTTCACTCATTTAACCTGGGGACATTTCGGTGCGACAAAATGTGCAGACAAGATAAGTGGGTACTGTTATTTTCCCAACATGAAGCGCAGAGTGCACGAGGTCTTAAAGAGATGCATAATCTGTCAAAAAACAAAGCCGGATTCGAAAGGAACTAAGCATCCATTATGCTCTATATTAGTACAAAAACCAAAAGAATTAATTTCGTGCGACCTGTGTGGACCGTTACCGACGTCAAGAGGTGGTGTTAAATATGTGTTGGCATTTCTCGATGTGTGTACGAAATATGTGAAACTATACCCGATAAAGGCGGCTACAGCCAAAGTAATTGTATTAAGATTGATAAGGGATTATCTTCCACATGTTGGTAGGCCTAAGGCGATCATAACAGACAATGCTAAAATATTCACGGGACTCCGATGGAAGCAGACTTTGTCTCAAGTCGGTGTGAAACATATACTAACATCATTTTACCACCCACAAGGCAATTTGATTGAGAGGATTTTTAGAGAATTCAATCGATTTATGAGGACGTATTGCCATAATAAGCAAACTGCGTGGGCAAATTATGTGGAAGAGTTTGAGCAGATATACAATAACATGCCCCACTTCTCAACTGGATATACACCTTGTGAATTGATGTTCGGAGCAAAAGAGGAAAACTTCTGGACTGACGATATCCTCAAAACTCAGGAAACTGAGATGCCTTGGGAAGAAAAAATAAGACAAGCTATCATAAATATGACGAAACAGGCTGATCAAAGAAAACAACGATATGACAAATTAATCAAAAGGGTGGTACTAGTTAAACGACATACCAAATCATCCGTAATAAAGAAAAGTATAAATAAATGGGAGTTACTATATACTGGACCACACATTATCCTACAAATTCCGAATCTGGGGGCTTATCTGTTAGCATACCCGGGATCGAATAAAATAAAAGGGTTATTTCTCATAACGACTTAAAAAAATATAATGAAGATTAGAAGATAGTGAGGAATAGTGTTCCGAGTGACAGAAATGAACGCTCGTAAAAAACATAATAATAAACTGTGTGTGTGTAGTGATAGAAACCTTTAAATTGAAATAGTTAATCAGTGACATAGAGTATAGAAATAGTGACTAACTATTAATATCAAGTGTTGTAAAGAACATAGTGGAGATAGGCTTCACCTGTGGTTTGGGTGAACATAGAACTTTAGCATTGCTAATGTCATCAAGAATGATTAAGGATGTAACTGACCTTCAAGAAGAATGAAATGTTTCCCGCAAATGACGCGGAATAATCAAAAGAGGTTCCGAGTGAATATTCATATATAATCTCATGTGAACGCTTACATGTGTAAACGTGTGAAGGAATGTGTTGTGGTAGTGAATCGTGAGTGACGGTTAACGCCGCAAAGATAATTTCCCGTGCAAAACAGTTGACGTCGGCGCGAGAATTAAAATCGATATAGACGATACAGATAAGCTTTGTAAGAGACTCGCACTAAACGCGAGGATAAACTGATTCATGTTGAACTCTAAAAGGAATAGGTGTTATAATTAGAAGTTAACAGTTTTTAATTTATTAATGAATGATTAAAGAAAGTAATATTCATAGATTCAGTAGTAATTTAATGGTTCGTGTTCGTTTGGGAATTTTGTGTGAAAAATCCATTTCCATATATGAGCATGGATGAACACCGTATGAATCAGAGAGTAATTGAAAGAAGCGAATCCGCATTCCTCAATGCTAATAACTTTTACATTTCAGCACTCAAGCGAAGAAATATATGTATTTAGAATAAAAAGTTTTGAGTATAGCTAAATTATATGACTTATCAAGGAAATATGGATGATGTCTTGGTATAAAATGAACTACACTTTCCATTATTCGATGATTTGAATCCAAAATCTATAGTAAGTTACATGAATCCTTTAAATTACGAAGAACAAATCAGTGATAGAAAATGTGTTAGAACGTTTGGACTTATAAGCACAAGTGGGGAGGCAAAGTCAAAAGGTGTATTCAAACCAGAGTAAATCGGATGATGCTTTTGGCAACATCATTAGTTACTGGTTGAATTCCTTGAAGTACGTCGTAACAAAAAGGATCCATGAAGCCATAGGGATTTTGCTTTCAAAAAGGAGAATCTTGGACGGTGCAACCTAATCAGTTCTCTTACAGGAAGAGTTTTCCTTTTGGTCATTGCTAATTCTTTTGGAATGAATTTTGCATGTGAATTCGAGTGTCCCTGTTCCTTCTACTCTTCCCATTGTGGGCCGCGTAGAAGATCAACTACAGAGGGGGCCGCGTAGAAGACCGACTACAAATGTGGACGTCGGGGACATGCAAGACCCGGGGGAGTTTAGCACCGCAAGATATTGTACCAGGAGCAACATTGTCAAACGAGAATTCACGTTATTTATTGTAAAACGTTTTTTTTTGCTAGGGGCACAAACCACTCTTCTCCAAATCGTTATACAAATTGATCCCTCTCTTTCCTTTAGAGATCTATTACAAAATTATATTTTTTTTCTTCTATAGGCTTTCCTATCTTCTATGTACCGTAGGCTGGGGGTCTAGGCTTAAGAGGTTTTCCAAGGTTTCCCTGCTTAAGAAAGTTCCCGAATGGGTAGACCCTTGCATCAGTTCATGAAAGATCATCTTCCTTGGTTGTGCACAACAAATATAACACCTAGATGCACGTAAAAGCAATACAGCTGCGGTACCGGTCTCTTCATTTCTTCTGTCTTCAACATTTCTTTTCTTCGTCTGTCTCAAATATAATATTCTTTTTCAGTCGGAGGACTGACAATCATCACTTCCGGGTTATCCACGCTAATAGATAGCTCGCGAAGTTTGTTCGGTGAATCAAAATTGAGCTCACAAACTTCGCTCGCTGCGAGGGGCATTGTAATCTCCCCACGGAAAATTACCCTCTACCACGCAATAATTAATAATGGTCAACCAAATCATCCACATGTATTTACGTTAGAAAAGTATCTGATCAGATTTTCTAGGAATATATGCGCCGACAGCTCGTCGACGCCAAGGTATATTTCTAGTACGTTTATTCTTCGGAACAACAGAGGTACAGAAATGTATGCTACATGGTTATTATAGTGGGAGAAACGAACAGCTTCGGAAGTATCGGTTGGAAGATTTTCGGATTGCTAAAAGAGATTTATTTACTCTTTTTCGCGCTAAAGCGAGCTAGGAAAGTTTGTGCCGCTAGCGTGATCGATAAAGAGAAAGAAAAACCTGTAAAAGAAAATTACATAAGACTTGGAACCAACAGAAAACGGAACATGTACGGAAATGGATTCAATATACAATTTTCCTCAGAAATAAGGTTTGTGACCATTTTATTCTAGAGTGAATGACGAATGAGTTCTCTGTCTGAACCATTGATGATTGTCTGGGCCCTGTAATTAATTGGGAAGTTTCAGCTGTGACGAAGAGAGCCTGCAATCTCTGAGTTTTTTGAAATCGTCCAAAAAGGCTTCGTCCACACCTGAAATTTTAGATCTGTCGTAAACTGAACGAATTGTTCAAACGATCGATTTTCCCAACTGAATGCAGCGCTTAATAATAATAACAAATGTAAAGATCTTTTCTAGCAAGCCAGCCGCTGAATATTAAGACGAAGGGCTCCACCAGAGATTCTACTAGGCTGATTTCACGTAAATAATATATTTAAACTGTACACAGATAGAGGACAGAGAGAGAGAGAGAGAGAGAGAGAGAGAGAGAGAGAGAGTGAGAGAATCCACCATTAGCATAATTGTTTCTCTGTCTTTTCACGGATCAGCCTAACTAGAAAACACGAAGCCCTGACTTTATTGTACCGATTTATGTGTGAGAGGGAAAGAGCGATAAAGGCGACAGATACACTTCTGTACAGACAAAACATTACACCAAGTTAGCGGCAAGCTGCATTCACATAGACTTTCAACATTTACAAAAGCAGAGTAGAATTCATTATACCAGCACTAATGTTGAGTCCGAAAGGAACTACAGTAAATTGGTAACTTCTTCCGGCATAAATGAAAGCTGTATATTTCCTTGACAACTCGTCCAGCTTGACCTGCCAATAAGAACTCCGCAAATCGATGCTCGTCAAATATTTGACATCCTGGAACCGTTGTATCAGCTCGTCTATGTTTTCCGGATGTGTTCTCACTGGATTTATGATTTTATTTATTTCCCTGGCGTCGAGTACCAGTCTCACAGTTCCATTTGCTTTTGGCACGACCAACAATGGGGAGCAGTATGGGCTTGTAGAGGGTTCGATCAAACCCCATTTCAACATGCGATCTATTTCTTTTTGAACTTGAGCCCTTAACCTCCAGGGAACAGGATAGAAAGTTCTACAATACGTTTCGGGTGGCTTAACGTAGAGATGGCATATGTATCCCTTAATAACTCCTGGCCTTTCGTCAAACACGTTTTCATACACTAATAATAATTCTTTGAGCTGCTTTTTCTGATCTTCAATAATGCAGTCGGATTCATTTAACTTCTCATACACTAATTGAGCGAAATCTCCTTTTACTTGGAACTCATTCTTCACGAGCTGTTTAGAATTTTGTGCAGTTCTGATTACTTGCAGACTGATCCCACTATTATATTTTCTGGTAAGACTTTCTTTTTTCAACAAGTCCAACTCAATTTCTTGTTTATTTACATTTAACCAAATTTTTCCTGTTTTAAAATCTATTCTGCATCCGTATTGACGTAGGCTGTCGACTCCGATAATGCAGTCTACCACCAAATTTTTAACAACAAGGAATGTGCTTAATATTGCTACATTTCCGACTTCTACACTAAGTAGTGACTGCACTTTTACATTAGCCGATCTAGCTCCAACGGCGCCTATTATTCTGCAATTTTGAACTGGAAAAATTGGTACTCGTCTTATATTTCTGATCTTGTTGAATAGAGCCTCCGAAATAACATTTGTGGTTGCAGCTGTGTATAAAACCGCCACTATAGGTACAGTCTCCAAAATGACTTGCACTTCGGCTACTGTCACCTGTTCCTTATCCTCATCTTGGGGTTCTAAGTCCTCGGTCAATTCATCTGCCAGTAATCGTCCATCACTATACGTTAGCATTGGTACACATATCCTGTTGCCCCTCAACCAATTGTTGACCGCTCCTCCGGGGCACGAGTGGGTCCTTACAAGTTTGTTGGATTTTGATTCGCCTGGTGGTTGACATCGTCCGTCACTTCGGTAATTACCGGTTGATTCGTAGATGTCCGTCCCCACTGATGTTGGTTATTTGAGTTTATTCCCCCCGGTTGATTCCACTTTCTATTATCGTTATTGTTCCAGGCTTGCGGTCTGAAATTCCTTTCGTTCCCCCATACGGGATTGTATCTTTTCCCATTCCTGTTGTTCCTTGGATAGCCCCTCGCAAGACTATTGCCGGTATTATTGTTGAAATTTTGAGGGGTTTCTCCACTATTTATCGATCTCTGTGCGTTCCCTTGCCTACCATTTGGCGGAGGTTCTATCTCCCTATATTGGAATCTGTTGTTACGGGCTTTCTGGTTGCTCTCTCCTATAATGTCTATATGATCTAACGTCGTGAGGAACGACTCCATGTCTTTATCGTTCCCGTAAATTAATTGATTCCGGATGTCAGTTGGTAATCTTGCCTTAAGTATGTTTATTATGTCTGGCAAAGGCATAGGTCTGTCCCAATATCTAGTTTTGTTTATATATTTTTCAAAATACTTCCTAAGGCTTCATTTTGAAAAAGAGAAAGGCTCTGGGTAGAGCACCTCCTGCCTTAGGCGTTCCTGTACCCCTTCTGACCAGAATTTTGCTAAAAACGCTTTCTCAAAATCGTCATATGTCGAGCATACAGAAGTCATGTCCGAGGCCCAGATCGCTCCCGAACCTTGTATATACCCCGTAACGAATCTGATCTTCTGCCACTCCGACCAATTTCTAGGTAGCACTCCTCTAAAACTTCGAATAAAAACAATCGGATGAACCCCCCTTTTGTCAGTGTTAAAAATCTGAAATTGCCGATGCTTTATCATTTTTTCTTCAGCATGGCAAAGACTTTCGTAATCTCCGTCAGATAAAACTTCACGCAAACAACTAGCTCGAGGCAATTTAATATTCGAGTTACTCACACAAGTCGGTATTATGTGCGAATGTGCAGTAACTGGCTCTATCGTCGCTGCCGACTTCTGCTGCTGGCCTGTATTCATTTGTTCTGAGCCTTGTTGTGAAACGCGTATCGACTCTGCTATCGTTTGTTTCCAATGCTCGAAATCAGCCCCTAACTGCTGTCGCACTTCCTCAAGTCCTTTCGCAAACAAATTCTCTTCCTGTTTGCCACATAGACTCTGGAATGCTGCTTTAACATTTTGCTCAACGTTTTCACACATTAGCCTTTTGTTTTCTAATGTGATTTCGGATAATTTACCCGTTAATACATTAATCTGGTGATCTATAACGTCTTGACGTTCTGTCAGATGTTCCACACTTTCCTTTAGGTGCGTCTGCGTACGTGCCAATTCAGGAAGTTGCGCAATTGCACATGACATGGCATCTTGCTTTTGTACTAACTGCGGAACCATTTCCATCTGTTCGCGTACGGTATCTATCTTAATCGCCACATACTCCTTCATTTCTACACGTACGCGGTGAGTAGATTCCTCACATTGAGCTTTCACCAATTCTATTTGTGCAGTTAATTTTCGTTCCGTCTCTTCGGCCTGATCTTTAAGTTCCTTTGTCTTCGCCTCTATACGCTGCTCTAATTCGGAAAAACTGTCGTGTAACTGCAGCTTAATCTCAGCTTTCAGATTTTCCTGCCCCACATTAACTGAGGCGAACTTCGCGTTAATGTCAATTTTTAGATTTTCTTGCCCCTCAGTAACTGAGGCTAATTTCGTATTCATATTATTCATGGTCTCAGTTAACATCTGCATCTGCCTCATGATAATGACCAATGGATCTAATCCATGTTGCGTACTTGCTGTTACATCTCCAGCCGTGTCTACAGGGCGTTCTATCGCGCTATCTGTAGCGATCGGTTCTACAACACTTCTTACTGCATCACTATTATCCGTGCTAACAGCTGAGGGCTGTTGCGTGTTGCTCTGCTCTGCTTGACTCATCGTAAACATAGCCCTAGTTAAAACCATATAAATGTTCTATCGTCAATATGTATATATGTCCCTTCACACAAGAATACTTCTGTGGCTACTTTCTTATAGTATATACAGGTAAATGCAAACAGGGCAGGTCAATCAAACTACGTCTGGCATGAGCACAATCAGTAAATGTTCAAATCTACGTCTATTTCCTCAATACTAGCAAGCTTTAACAAAAATGTATAGAACTGGCCTTGTTTTCTGCGCCCAGCGTGCTGCTTTTATTTGTAGATGGACTTAATTGGGCTGCGAGTATTTCTTCTCTTTTCCAAGTTAAGTTGTCTCGTCGTAGTTCACATGAAACAGAGAACAAAATTATTTTAACAACGTCCAAAAACGTGTCCTGTCACGGATTGGCCATTATAATGAGTTCTACTCTACTTTTGTAAATGATGAAAATCTGTTTGTGAATGCAGCTTGCCGCTAACTTGGTGTAATGTTTTGTCTGTACAGAAGTGTATCTGTCGCCTTTCTTACTCTTTCACCCTCACACATAAATCGGTACAATTAAGTCAGGGCTTCGTGTTTTCTTATTAGGCTGATCCGTGAAAAGAAGGCAAACAATTATGCTAATGGAAGATTCTGAGTAATTTCTCGAATTTCATTCGCTCTCTCTCTCTCTCTCTGTCCTTTATCTGTGTACAGTTTAAATATATTAATTACGAGAAATCAGCCTAGTAGAATCTCTGGTGGAGCCCATCGTCTTAATATTCAGCGGCTGGCTTGCTAGAAAAGATCTTTACATTTGTTATTATTATTAAGCGCTGCATTCAGTTGGGAAAATGGATCGTTTGAACAATTCGATCAGTTTACGACAGATCTAAAATTTCAGATGTGGACGAAGTCTTTTTGGACGATTGCGTCGCTATGAAATACTATGGGTTCTATGTCTTATCCTTCTCAACCTAGTAACGTTTCTATGGACACGAAAGGATTATCTTTTGGGATACGAATATCTCCTTTCCGATGCACAATTCCCTCTTTACTGCATCACTCGCTCCATCACATTGACGAATTACCAACGAAATGGCGTCGCTATGAAATACTATGGGTTCTATGCCTTCTCCTTCTAAATCGAGTAACGTTTCTATTGAAACGACAGGTTTTTCTTTTGGGATACGAGTATTTCCTTTCAGATGCACTATTCCTTCTTTACTGCATCCCTCGCTCCCTCACATTGACGAATTAACACAAAAAATGCGTCGGTATGAAATACTATGGGTTCTATGACTTCTCCTTCTAAATCCAGTAACGTTTCTATTGAATCGACAGGATTTCCTTTTGGAATACGAGTATCTCCTTTCCGATGCACAATTCCTTCTTTACCGCATCCCTCACTCCCTCACATTGACGAATTAACACAGACATTGCGTTGCTATGAAATACTATGGGATCTATGACATCTCCTTCCCACTCGAGTAACGTTTCTATGGAAACGACAAGATTTTCTTTTGGGATACGACTATCTCCTTTCCGATGCTCAATTCCTTCTGTACTGCATGCTTCGCTCCCTCAGATTGACGATTTAACACAGAAATTGCGTCGCTAAGAAATACTATGGTTTCTACGGCTTCTGCTTCTAAATAGAGTAACGTTTCTATGGAAACGACAGGATTTTTTGTGGTATCCGACTATCTCCTTTCCGATGAGTTATTCCTTCTTTACGGCATCCCTCGCACCCCTACACTGACGAATTAATACAGGTATTGATCGCTATGAAATACTATGGTTACTATGACTTCTACTTCTAAATCGAGTAACGTTTGTATGGAAACGAGAGGGTGTTCTTTTGGGAAACGAGTATTTCCTTTCCGATGCACAATTCCTTCTTTACTGCATCCCTCACTCCCTCACATTGACGAATTAACACAGACATTGCGTTGCTATGAAATACTATGGGATCTATGACATCTCCTTCCCACTCGAGTAACGTTTCTATGGAAACGACAAGATTTTCTTTTGGGATACGACTATCTCCTTTCCGATGCACTATTCCTTCTTTACTGCATTCCTCGCTCCCTCACATTGACGAATTAAGACAGAAATTGATCGCTATGAAATACTATGGGTTCTATGACTTCTCCTTCTAAATCGAGTAACGTTTCAATGGATACGACAGGATTTTCTTTTGGGATACGACTATCTCCTCTCCGATGCACTATTCCTTCTTTACTGCATCCCTGGTGTGATATTCGCTATTTTTGACTACATTAAAACAGCAAATACGAGCAGTTAATACTTTCAGCAAGATGGCACATACTTGTTTGAAAATAATGATTAATGTATAATGAGACGTCGCATGGCGACGGTAGAATTTTCTAGATAATGTAATTCGTCGTCTTTGGGCGGCAAACAGAAAAATACGCATAGATATGCGATCCTTCACTATTTTGTTCGCTGGAGAACAAATGAAGCCTTGAGCGCTAAAAAGACTTGTACTGTTTTCTCAAGTAAGACGGACGCAGATATGTGGCAGTCTGATCTAATTTTTTACTAAATGTATAAAAACGTGTGATGTCTGAGTATGAGTGAAGTGTAAAGAACTGTTACAACTTACCGTGACGACGCACGAGCGACTCAAAGAAGGCAATGGTCATATAAATAAGCGCTCAGAGGACATGATACCGACATAAAAATCTACCGTCATTTTAGTACTAAGCTTAAGGTACGATATATGTTTTCGTTTATAATAAATATTTGTTCTGGGAATACTGAATCATTTAGCAGTGCTCATTCCTATCATCTCCTCAGTATTATTTTCATTTTAATTATGCATTTTGCTAAGATTACAGACACGAAGATCAGCGGTCCAATGTGTGTGTTACATTGATAAAAAGAAACCGGTTTTATCGTCTTCTTGCATCAGCTTTAATATTGAATTTCCCTTTTGTGTGATGTTACAGTTGTTTTTGCGCCCTTAAGAACTTTCTGGTCCCTTAGGAAATTGTTTTGTCATAACAATAACTTCACAACCGGGTATGATCGTATCTACGATCATGAAGTAATTAGAAAGACGATAATGCGATTTCTTAATCAATAGCCCGCTAGTTGTGACTGCCTCATGCCACGCGAAACTGCAAGTAAATACTATTCACATCTCATAATGCAATATTTTATGACAAAGTTCAATCCATGATTCTTACGCCAAATGTGATTGATAAAACAGTAAACTAAATCTCAATTTCCAACTTTCCATTGAATAACAACATCACTTCTATTCTGTAACATCACACTGGCTCCCTCACATTGAGGAAGTAACACGGAAATTGCGTCGCTATGAAAAAATTTGTGTTCTATGACTTCCCCTTCTAAATCGAGTAACGTTTCTATGGAAACGACAGGATTTTCTTTTGGGATACGAGTATCTCATTTACGATGCACTATTCCTCCTTTACTGCATGCTTCGCTCCCTCACATTGACGAATTAACACATAAATTGCGTCGCTATGAAATACTAAGGGTGCTATGACTTCTCCTCCTAAATCGAGTAACGTTTCTATGGAATCGACAGGATTTTCTTTACGGATACGAGTATCTCCTCTCTGATGCACTATTCCTTCTTTACTGCATGCATCGGTCCCTCACATTGACGAATTAACACAGAAATTGCGTCGCTATGAAATACTAAGTGTTTTATAACTTCTCCTTCTAAATCGAGTAACGTTTCTATGGAAAAGAAAGGATTTTCTTTTGGAATACGAGTATCTCCTTTCCGATGCACTATTCCCTCTGTACCGCAACCTTCGCTCCCTCACATTGACGATATAACACACATATTGCGTCGCTATGAAATATTATGGGTTCTATGACTTCTCCTTCAAAATAGAGTAATGTTTCTATGGAAACGACGGGTATTTCTTTTGGGATACGATTGTCTCCTTTCCGATGCACTATTCATTCTTTACTGAATCCCTCGCTAACTCACATCGACGAATGAACACAGAAATTGATCGCTATGAAATGCTATTGTTTCTATGACTTCTCCTTCTAAATCGAGTAACGTTTCTATGGAAACGACAGGATTTTCTTTTGGGATACGAGTATTTCCTTTTCGATGCACTATTCGTTCTTTACTGCATCCCTCGCTCCCTCACATTGACGAATGAACACAGAAATTGCGTTGCTATGAAATACTATGGGTTCTATGACATCTCCTTCCAACTCGAGTGAGTTTTCTATGGAAACGACAGGATTTTCTTCTAGGATACGATCATCTCCTTTCCGATGCACCATTCCTTCTTTACTGCATCCTCGCTCAATCACATTGACGAATTAACACAGAAATTGCGTCGCTATGGAATACTATGGGTTCTATTCTTTCTCCTTCTAAATCTAGTAACGTTTCTATGGAAACGACAGGATTTTCTTTTGGGATACGAATATCTCCTTTCCATTGCACTATTCCATCTTTACTGCATCACAACAATACTATGGGTTCTATTCTTTCTCCTTCTAAATCTAGTAACGTTTCTATGGAAACGACAGGATTTTCTTTTGGGATACGAATATCTCCTTTCCATTGCACTATTCCATCTTTACTGCATCACTCGCTTAACACAGAAATTGCGTCGCTATGAAATACTATGTGTTCTATGCCTTCTCCATCTAAATCGAGTAACGTTTTTATGGAATGGAAAGGATTTTAATTTGGGATGCGAGTATCTCCTTTCCGATGCACTGTTCCTTCTTCACTGCATCCCTCGCTCCCTCACATTGACGAATAAACACAGAAATTGCGTCGCTATGATATACTACGGATTCTATGACTTCTCCTTCTAAATCGGGTAACGTCTCAATGTAAAGGAATGGATTTTCTTTTGGGATACGACTATCTCCTCTCTGATGCACTATTCCTTCCGTACTGCATGCATCGCTCCCTCACATTGACGAATTAACACAGAAATTGCGTCGCTATGAAATACTATGTGTTTTATGACTTCTCCTTCTAAATCGTGTAACGTTTCTATGGAAACGACAGGATTTTCTTTTGGAATACGAGTATCTCCTTTCCGATGCACTATTCCCTCTGTACTGCAACCCTCGCTCCCTCACATTGACGATATAACACAGAAATTGCGTCGCTATGAAATATTATGGGTTCTATGACTTCTCCTTGTAAATAGAGTAATGTTTCTATGGAAACGACGGGTATTTCTTTTGGGATACGAGTGTCTCCTTTCCGATGCACTATTCAATCTTTACTGCATCTCTCGCTCCCTCACATCGACGAATTAACACAGAACTTGATCGCTATGAAATGCTATTCGTTCTATGACTGCTCCTTCTAAATCGAGTATCGTTTCTATGGAAACGACGGGATTTTCTTTTGGGATACGACTATCTCTTTTCCGATGCTCTATTCCTTCTCTACTGCAACCCTCGCTCCCTCACATTGACGAAATAACACAGAAATTGCGTCGCTATGATATACTATGGGTTCTATGTCTTCTCCTAAATCGAGTAACGTTTCTATGGAATTGACTGGATTTTCTTTTGCGATACGAGTATCTCCTCTCCGATGCACTATTCCATCTTTAATGCATCCCTGGCTCCATCACATTGAGGAAGTAAAACAGAAATTGCGTCGCTATGAAAAAATTTGTGTTCTATGACTTCTTCTTCTAAATCGAGTAATGTTTCTATGGATACGACAGGATTTTCATTTGGGATTCGACTAACTCCTTTCCGATGCATTATTATTTCATTACTTCATCCCTCGCTCCTTCACATTGATGAATTAACACAGAAATTGCCTTGCTAAGGAATACTATGGGTTCAATTTCTTCTGCTTCTAAATCGAGTAACGTTTCAATGGAAACGACAGGATTTTCTTTTGGGATACGAATAACTCCTTTCCGATGCACTATTCCTTCTTTACTGCATCCCTCCCTCCCTCACACTGACGAATTAACACAGAAATTGATCGCTAAGAGATACTATGGGTTCTATGACTTCTCCTTCTACATCTAGTAACGGTTCTATGGAAACTACAGGATTTTCTTTTGGGATACGACTATCTCCTTTCCGATGCATTATTATTTCTCTACTGCATCCCTAACTCCCCCACATTGACGAATTAACACAAAAAATGCGTCGGTATGAAATACTATGGGTTCTATGGCTTCTCCTTCTAAATCCAGTAACGTTTCTATTGAATCGACACGATTTTCTTTTGGAATACGAGTATCTCCTTTCCGATGCTCAATTCCTTCTGTACTGAATGCTTCGCTCCCTCACATTGACGATTTAACACAGAAATAGCGTCGCTAAGAAATACTATGGTTTCTACGGCTCCTGGTTCTAAATAGAGTAACGTTTCTATGGAAACGACAGGATTTTTTGTGAGATACGACTATCTCCATTCCGATGAATTATTCCTTCTTTACGGCATCCCTCGCACCCCTACACTGACGAATTAATACAGATATTGATCGGTATCAAATACTATGGTTACTATGACTTCTACTTCTTAATCGAGTAACGTTTGTATGGAAACGAGAGGATTTTCTTTTGGGATACGAGTATTTCCTTTCCGATGCACAATTCCTTCTTTACCGCATCCCTCACTCCCTCACATTGACGAATTAACACAGACATTGCGTTGCTATCAAATACTATGGGATCTATGACATCTCCTTCCCACTCGAGTAACGTTTCTATGGAAACGACAAGATTTTCTTTTGGGATACGACTATCTCCTTTCCGATCCACTATTCCTTCTATACTGCATTCCTCGCTCCCTCACATTGACGAATTAACACAGAAATTGATCGCTATGAAATACTATGGGTTCTATGACTTCTCCTTCTAAATCGAGTAACGTTTCAATGGATACGACAGGATTTTCTTTTGGGATACGACTATCTTCTCTCCGATGCACTATTCCTTCTTTACTGCATCCCTGGTGTGATATTCGCTATTTTTGACTACATTAAAACAGCAAATACGAGCAGTTAATACTTTCAGCCAGATGGCACATACTTGTTTGAAAATAATGATTAATGTATAATGAGGCGTCGCATGGCGACGGTAGAATTTTCTAGATAATGTAATTCGTCGTCTTTGGGCGGCAAACAGAAAAATACGGATAGATATGCGATCCTTCACTATGATGTTCGCTGGTGAACAAATGAAGCCTTGAGCGCTAAAAAGACTTGTACTGTTTTCTCAAGTAAGACGGACGCAGATTTGTGGCAATCTGATCTAATTTTTTACTAAATGTATAAAAACGTGTGATGGCTGAGTTTGAGTGAAGTGTAAAGAACTGTTAGAACTTACCGTGACGACGCACGAGCGACTCAAAGAAGACAATGGCCATATAAATAAGCGCTCAGTGGAAATGATACGGACATAAAAATCTACCGTCATTTTAGTACTATGCTTAAGGTACGATATATGTTTTAGTTTATAATAAATATTTGTTCTGGGAATACTGAATCATTTAGCAGTGCTCATTCCTATCATCTCCTCAGTATTATTTTCATTTTAATTATGCATTTTGCTAAGATTACAGACACGAAGATCAGCAGTCCAATGTGTGTGTTACTTTGATAAAAAGAAAACTGTTTTATCGTCTTCTTGCATCAGCTTTAATAATGAATTTCCTTTTTGTGTGATGTTACAGTTGTTTTTGCGCCCTTAAGAACTTTCTGGTCCCTTAGGAAATTGTTTTGTCATAACAATAACTTCACAACCGGGTATGATCGTATCTACGATCATGAAGTAATTAGAAAGACGATAATGCGATTTCTTAATCAATAGCCCGCTAGTTGTGACTGGCTCAAGCCACGCGAAACTACAAGTAAATACTATTCACATCTCATAATGCAATATTTTATGACAAAGTTCAATCCATGATTCTTACGCCAAATGTGATTGATAAAACAGTAAGCTAAATCTCAATTTCCAACTTTCCATTGAATAACAACATCACTTCTATTCTGTAACATCACACTGAATCCCTCACATTGAGGAAGTAACACGGAAATTGCGTCGCTATGAAAAAATTTGGGTTCTATGACTTCCCCTTCTAAATCGAGTAACGATTCTATGGAAACGACAGGATTTTCTTTTGGGATACGAGTATCTCATTTACGATGCACTATTCCTTCTTTACTGCATGCATCGCTCCTTCACATTGACGAATAAACACATAAATTGCGTCGCTATGAAATACTATGGGTGCTATGACTTCTCCTTCTAAATCGAGTAACGTTTCTATGGAATCGACAGGATTTTCTTTAGAGATACGAGTATCTCCTCTCTGATGCACTATTCCTTCTTTACTGCATGCATCGCTCCCTCACATTGACGAATTAACACAGAAATTGCGTCGCTATGAAATACTATGTGTTTTATGACTCCTCCTTCTAAATCGTGTAACGTTTCTATGGAAACGACAGGATTTTCTTTTGGAATACGAGTATCTCCTTTCCGATGCACTATTCCCTCTGTACTGCAACCCTCGCTCCCTAACATTGACGATATAACACAGAAATTGCGTCGCTATGAAATATTATGGGTTCTATGACTTCTCCTTCAAAATAGAGTAAAGTTTCTATGGAAACGACGGGTTTTTCTTTTGGGATCCGAGTGTCTCCTTTCCGATGCAGTATTCAATCTTTACTGCATCCCTCGCTCCCTCACATCGACGAATTAACACAGAAATTGATCGCTATGAAATGCTATTCGTTCTATGACTGCTCCTTCTAAATCGAGTAACGTTTCTATGGAAACGACAGGATTTTCTTTTGGGATACGAGTATTTCCTTTCCGATGCACTATTCTTTCTTTACTGCATCCCTCGCTCCCTCACTTTAACGAATGAACACAGAAATTGCGTTGCTATGACATACTATGGGTGCTATGACATCTCCTTCCTACTCCAGTGACTTTTCTATCGAAACGACAGGATTTTCTTTTGGGATACGACCATCTCCTTTCCGATGCACCATTCCTTCTTTACTGCATCCTCGCTCCCTCACATTAACGAATTAACACAGAAATTGCGTCGCTATGAAATACTATGGGTTCTATGTCTCCTCCTAAATCGAGTAACGTTTCTATGGAAACGACTGGATTTTCTTTTGCGATATAAGTATCTCCTCTCCGATGCACTATTCCATCTTTAATGCATCCCTGGCTCCATCACATTGAGGAAGAAAAACAGAAATTGCGTCGCTATGAAAAAATTTGTGTTCTATGACTTCTTCTTCTAAATCGAGTGACGTTTCTATGGAAACGACAGGATTATCATTTGGGATACAAGTATGTCCTCTACGATGCACTTTTCCGTCTTTACTGCATGCATCGCTCCCTCACATTGACAAAATAACACAGAAATTGCGTCGCTATGAAATACTGTGGGTTCTATGACTTCTCCTTCTAAATCGAGTAACGTTGCTATGGAAACGACAGGATTTTCTTTTGGGATAGGAGAATCTCTTTTCCGATGCATTATTCCATCTTTACTGCATCACTCGCTCCCTCACATTGACGAATTATAACAGAAATTGCGTCGCTATGATGTACTATGTGTTCAATGACTTCTCCATCTAAATCGAGTAACGTTTCTTTGGAATGGACAAGATTTTCTTTTGAGATACGACTATCTCCTTTCCGATGCTCTATTCCTCCTTTACTGCATCCCTCGCTCGCTAACATTGACGAAATAACACAGAAATTGCGTCGATATGAAATACTACGGGTTCTATGTCTCCTCCTAAATCGAGTAACGTTTCTATGGAAACGACTGGATTTTCTTTTGCGATATAAGTATCTCCTCTCCGATGCACTATTCCATCTTTAATGCATCCCTGGCTCCATCACATTGTGGAAGAAAAACAGAAATTGCGTCGCTATGAAAAAATTTGTGTTCTATGACTTCTTCTTCTAAATCGAGTAACGTTTCTATGGAAACGACAGGATTATCATTTGGGATACAAGTATGTCCTCTACGATGCACTTTTCCCTCTTTACTGCATGCATCGCTCCCTCACATTGACAAATTAACACAGAAATTGCGTCGCTATGAAATACTGTGGGTTCTATGACTTCTCCTTCTAAATCGAGTAACGTTGCTATGGAAACGACAGGATTTTCTTTTGGGATAGGAGAATCTCTTTTCCGATGCACAATTCCTTCTTTACTGCATCCCTCGCTACCTCACATTGACGATTTAACAGAGAAATTGCGTCGCAATGAAATACTATGGGTACTATGACTTCTCCTTCTAAATAATGTTTCTATGGAAACGACAGGATTTTCTTATGGGATACGACTATCTCCTTTCCGATGCTCTATTCCTACTTTACTGCATCCCTCGCTCCCTCACATTGACAAATTAACACAGAAATTGCGTCGCTATGAAATACTATGGGTTCTATGACTTCTCCTTCTAAATCGAGTAACGTCTCAATGGAAACGACAGGATTTTCATTTGGGATACGAGTATGTCCTTTAGGATGCTTTAGGATGCACTATTCTTTCTTTCCTGCATCCCTAGCTCCTTCACATAGACGAATTTACACAGAAATTGTGTCGCTATGAAATACTATGGGTTCTGTGTCTTCTCCTTCTAAATCTCGTAACGTTTCTATGGAGACGACAGGATTTTCTTTTGGGATACGACTATCTCCTTTCCAATACATTTTTCCTTCTTTACGGTATCCCTTGCACCCCCACATTGACAAATTAACACAGAAATTGATCGCTATGAAATACTATGGGTTCTATGACTTCTCCTTCGAAATCAAGTAACGTTTGTATGGAAACTACAGGATTTTCTTTTGGGATACGACTATCTCCTTTGCGATGCACTACTCCTTCTTTACTGCATTCCTCGCTCCCTCACATTGACGAATTAACACAGAAATGGATCGCTATGAAATACTATGGGTTCCATGACTTCTCCTTCTGAATCGAGTAACGTTTCAATGGAAACGACAGGATTATCTTTCGGGATACGAGTATGTCCTCTCCGATGCATTATTCTTTCCTTACTGCATCCCTGGCTCCCTCACATTGACGATTTAACACAGAAATTGCGTCGCTATGAAAAACAATGGGTTCTATGACATCTCCTTCTAAATAGAGTAATGTTTCTATTCAAACGAAAGGTTTTCTTATGGGATACGACTATCTACTTTGCGATGCTCTATTCGCACTTAACTGCATCCCTCGCTCCCTCACATTAACGAATTAACACAGAAATTGCGTCGCTATGAAATTGTATGGGTTCTATGACTTCTCCTTCCAAATCGAGTGAAGTTTCAATGGAAACGACGGGATTTTCATTTGGGATACGAGTATCTCCTTTCCGATGCACTATTCCTTCTTTACTGCATGCATCGCTCCCTCACATTAACGAATTAACACAAAAATTGCGTCGCCATGAAATACTGTGTGTTCTATGACTTCTTCTTCTAAATCGAGTAACGTTGCTATGGAAACGACAGGATATCCTTTTGGGATACGAGTATCTCCTTTCCGATGCACTATTCCTTCTATACTGCATCCCTAGCTCCCTCACATAGACGAATTAACACAGAAATTGCTTCGCTATGAAATACTATGGGTTCTATGTCTTCTCCTTCTAAGTCTCGTAACGTTTCTATTGAAACGACAGGATTTTCTTTTGGGATACGACTATCTCCTTTCCGATGCACAATTCCTTCATTACTGCATTCCTCGCTCCCTCACATTGACGAATTATCACAGCAATTGCTTCGGTGTGAAATACTATGGGTTTATTGACTTCTAATTGTAAATCTAGTAACGTTTCAATGGAAACGACAGAATATTCATTTGGGATACGACAATCTCCTTTCCGATGCACTAATCCCTTTTACTGCATCCCTCGCTCCCGCACATTGTCGAATTAACACTGAAATTGCGTCGCTATGAAATACTACGGGATCTATGACTTCTCCTTCTAAATCGAGTAACGTTTGTATGGAAACGACTGGATTTAATTTGGGATACGAGTATTACCTTTCCGATGCACAATTCCTTCTTTACTGCATCCCTCGCTCCCTCACATTGACGAATTAACACAGAAATTGCAGTGCTATGAAATACTATGGGTTCTAAGACATTTCCTTCCAACTCGAATAACGTTTCTATGGAAACGACAGGTTTTTCTTTTGGGATACGACCATCTCCTTTGCGGTGCACTAGTCCTTCTTTACTGCATTCCTCGCTCCCTCACATTGACGAATTAACACAGAAATGGATCGCTATGAAATAGTATGGGTTCCATGACTTCTCCTTCAGAATCGAGTAAGGTTTCAATGGAAACGACAGGATTATCTTTTGGGATACGAGTATGTGCTCTCCGATGCATTATACCTTCCTTACTGCATCCCTGGCTCCCTCACATTGAGGAAGTAACACAGATATTGCGTCGCTATGAAAAAATTTTTCTTCTATGACTTCTCCTTCTAAGTCGAGTAACGTTTCTATGGAAACAACAGGATTTTCTTTTGGGAGACGACTATCTCCTTTCCGATGCTCTATTCCTCCCTTACAGCATCCCTAGCAATTGCGTCGCTATGAAATACTATGGGATCTATGACTTCTCCTTCTGATCGAGTAACGTTATTATGGAATCGACAGGATTTTCAATTGGGATTCGACTATCTCCTTTCCGAGGCATTTTTCCATCTTTACGGTATCCATTGCACCCCCACACTGACGAAATAACACAGAAATTGATTGCTATGAAATACTCTGGGTTCTATGACTTCTCCTTCTAAATCGAGTAACGTTTGTATGGAAACGACAGGATTTTTTTTGGGATACGAGTATTACCTTTCCGATGCACAATTCCTTCTTTACTGCATCCCTCGCTCCCTCACATTGACGAATTAACACAGAAATCGCGTCGCTATGAAATACTACGAATTCTATGAGTTCTCCCTCTAAATCGAGTTACGTTTCTATGGAAACTACAGGATTTTATATTGGGATCCGTGTATCTCCATTCCGATGCATTATTCCATCTTTACTGCATCACTCGCTCCCTCACATTGACGAATTATAACAGAAATTGCGTCGCTATGAAGTACTATGTGTTCAATGACTTCTCCATCTAAATCGAGTAACGTTTCTGTGGAATGGACAAGATTTTCTTTTGAGATACGACTATCTCCTGTCCGATGCTCTATTCCTCCTTTACTGCTTCCCACGCTCCCTCACATTGAAGAATTAACACAGAAATTGCGTCACTATGAAATACTATGGGTTCTATGACTTCTCCTTCTAAATCGAGTACGTTTCTAAGGAAACATCAGTATTTTCTTTTGGTATACGCGTATCTCCTTTCCGATGCACTATTCCTTCTTTACTGCATCCCTCGCTCCCTCACATTGACGAATTGTAAGTAGGCTGTTTATGTTTTCTCTATGTAAGTAAGCTGTTTATGTTTTCTCTATGTAAGTAGGCTGTTTAGGTTTTTTTATGGTAACGCCACCTCTGTATGAAAATCACTGGCTGTTCTGTGTGCAGTCTGTGGCTGCTTTGCATTGTTGTAATACTCGCCATTGTAGTGTTAGGCAGCTGGCTGTGAACAGCGCGTAGCGTTGCACAGTTGGAGGTGAGCCGCCAGCAGTGGTGGATGTGGGGAGAGAGATGGCGGAGATTTGTAATTTGGCATGAACTGCTATATTTATATATGATGATATCAAGGTAAATACATTGTTTGTTCTCTACTAACAACTTTCATTTGCTAACTATCCCTATCAGTAGTTAGTGCCTTCCATAGTTTGAATCTTTTATTTAGCTGGCAGTAGTGGCGCTCGCTTTATTGCAGTAGCTTGTGCAGCGAAGATTTTTGTGAGGTAAGTGATTTGTGAAAGGTATAGTTTAATGTTAGTCAGAGCCATTCTTTTGTAGGGACTTTTGAAAGTCAGATTGCGTTTCGCTAAAAAAAAAAAATATTGTGTATCAGTTTAAGGACAGTCGTGTATAATTGTTCAAAGGGGACATTTCATATGTCGACCCTTAGCCTAGGATACCTCACTGGAATCTTCTGATTTTTTTCTTGTAGTTTGTGTAAATAGTGTAGCTGTTGTTTATTGCTAGCGCGTAATTATAGAGAGAATTTCCTTTGTAGTTGTAGTTTTTCATTGTTGTACAGTAAAACAGTTGTGGCATGCATGTAGATTTGCACCAAGTATTTCGCAGCTGCGCTGGCAATTAAGTAGAAATTATCTCCATTGCTATGTTATTTTATTTTGCTCTTCAAATTGCGCTTTTCTGTGTTATCGTGTGAAATACTGTGACAATAATGGCGTGTGAAAAACGTAATACTAGGCTCCAAAGTAAACTGAGAAATGACAGTGAAGACGAAAGCAGTGTGTTAGCGCCGCAGAGTAATGAATTAACTAATGTTCAAAGTAGTAATTTGGTAATTGTGCACAGGGAAATGGAGCGGGCGGCAAACAATGGTGTAGACAGTGAAACAGGTAGTGAACAGGGAAGCGTTATCGATCGATTGGTCGGCAACAGCTCGCCTCAGGAATCGGCAATGACAGAACACAATATTGCAAATACTGCAGACTCAGGTTTTGGGTTCCCACCGTTTTCTCAAATGAGTCAAGACACATTTTCCACTTGTCAAAATGTGAATGTTGCCGGTGCAACTTCACTGCCGAAAAGCACTGAGGAACATGTTTCAGACACCAGTGCATTGTTATTACAATTAATGCAACAAATGGGACAAAAGCTTGAAAAGTTAGACACAATGGAACAACATCAGAGACAAACACAGCAACAGTTAGACACAATGGAACAAAATCAGAGACAAACACAGCAAAAGCTTCAAAAGTTAGACACAGTGGAACAAAATCTTAAAAAGTTTGACTCATTGGAACAAACACTTGAACAAACACGTGAAGATTTAACTACTGAGTTACATAACATTGAATCGAAATGTCAAAAAGTCTGTAATGACGTAAAAACACAAATTTGTGAGCATTTTCAGCCTATTTTTTTCGCGGCATGAAAATGCATTACAGAATCACGAAGCAGCCATAAAAGAACTGCAAATTATTGTTCATGAAAATCATGAGACCTTGCAAGCTAAATTTGACTCAGTTGCATCTACCGATTCGGTTACGCAACTTGCAAAAACTCAGGAAAACTTTAAGGACACAGTAGATACTCTGAAACTTGGTTCAGAAAAACACACTGAAGAAATAAGTACACTATCGGAGAAAGTAGCCGAACTTTCGGATCAGTTCACTAACTTATCTACAAAGGTAGATGATGATCTGAATGACACAAGACCCGTAGCCTTCACTGACACAGAAGAGTATGAACAAATAAGAAAATTCAAACAAAATCAGAATCAAATTAATACACAACACCAAAGAGAAATCCGGGAAGTACAAGATCAGCTGACACAGGTAATACAAGAATTACGTATTTCAAAGGACAGTGGCACACCAACATGGGAAGAGGGACTTAGAAACACGGAAAAGCCGCAAAATAATAACACAGGGCATTTCGGAAGTTATGAAAGAAACTGGCAATGTGCACCGAATTTTGAGATGGAACGGCCGACATGACCTAACAATGACCGATATGTGACTCGCTGACATGATGATTTTGACTATAAGCTGTTCATTACTACACGTAAATTCAAAACATTTAAGAATTCTGGCAACGACATTCATCCACAAGCATGGCTCCATCAATTCTCTCATTGTTTTCCTCCCAACTTGTCGTTGGAACACAGATTAGAATTTATGTGTGGCTACTTGGAGAATGAACCAGCTGTAAGAATGCGATAGGTCATTCACGATTGCCACAGTGAAGGAGAATTTTACCATGCCTTCCTCTCAGCATATTGGTCTCAAGCCACACAAGACCGAGTAAAACATGGTATCATAATGATGAAACATTTCGAACAATCTGAATTCTCCAGTCTTGTGAAATATTTTGAAGACATGTTGCACAAGAATCAGTAACTGTCAAACCCATACAGCCCCTCAGAACTCATCCGCATTTGCTTAATCAAATTACCTGAACATTTACGGCATATTATTTTAGCAGGACGTTGCAAAGACGACATTGAAGCTTTTCAGGGACTGTTACAAGAACTAGAAATTGACACTGATAATCGCGGAACGCGAAAACTAGGACACAACAATTACAGGTCACATCCGTCACAATTCCGTGACGACAGAAACAATAACCGGACACGACTGGTCTATTCTTACAACGCAAATCGTGACCAAAATAGACACCACCCGTACGACAACCGTTGGCAGAGTAGTAATAATTACAGGGAAAGATCACCTCTCCACGGTAGTGACTATCACAGAGACAATCAGAGAAACAGACAATATGGGAACCAAAATAATTATTATCAAGGGAGACAGAATAACTTCAGACGCAACAGTTCAGCGTGCAGTTATGATTCAGTGAGAAATTCTCCACCACTTAACCGACAAGAAAGAAACTACAGGAACTACCGACATGACGACAGACGATGTGATCTTAACGACAGACCTGAATTGCATCAGAACTGGCGGGATTCAAACAGAGCAGAGCCCTCTCGAGGAGGTGAATTTGTAGAAGTTAGGTCTCCAAATCCCAATAACGACGCGCGCCAACAAAGAGACAATAGGCAATGACTCACACCGCTGGCAGCCACAAAACGTTCTTATGACACTAACGACGCAGCTGCCGTAGCTAGTAATTACGTAAAAATGGAAGACATTAGGGACATCTTACTCCAGGAACACGACGTAAAACATAACAACATTGCATATCCTGTGATTCACATTACTGTAAATGACGTAAAATTTACGGCAGTACTTGACTCTGGCAGTCCCATTTCAGTAATCAGTGAAACAGCCTTTAGCAAATGAAACAAATCGAATGATTTCCCCACACTTCCGTTACGTAAGATTAAATTACAAGGTGCAATCTTTGGAAAAAGTGTAGATGTACGCCAACAAACCAATTTAGAATTCTTTTGTCAAAGCCACAGCTTCTCTATGAACTTTCTCAATGTTCCATTATTGTCGACGGAAATTATATTGGGAGTAGACTTTTTGAATGAATACAAAGCAATCTTAAACTTTCACGATGCTGAGATAAGTTTAGAGAAAGAAGGTAAGTCAATAGCTTTGAAATTTGAAGATTGGCTCTCAAACCATGACGAGGAAATTAATCGGCTTTACCTTCTGTTAGACAACAGTTCGGACTTTTCTACGGAACTAGACACTAACAATCACTCTGCAAGTACTGACAGGGATGATATCGACGGCACATTTGACACTAATAAGTTAGTTCAGAATAAAATTCAAACAATTGAGAATTGTAATGACACTGATAGGCAGGACCTTTTTGAGATTTTACAAGCACATTCCACAGTTTTTACTCATAAAACAGGAACAATCAAGGAATTTCAATACCAATTTCGTGTTCGTGAGCATACTAAATTTTGTGTTAGACCATACGTAATTCCGGCGCATTATAGGGACCGTGTTAGAACAGAAATACAATCTATGCTTAATGAGGGCATTATTGAGCCTGCAGTAAGCTCATACAACAATCCATTACATGTTGTTGAGAAGAAAAATGGATCGATCAGGCTTGTCTTAGATTCGAGACAAATCAATACGATCATTATTCCTGAAACAGACAGGCCGCAAATGTTAGAAGAACTTCTTCAAAATTTTAATGGTGTAAAAGTGTTGTCTTCCATTGACCTCAGATCCAGCTTTTATCAGATCGAACTTCATCCAGAATGTAGAAAATACACAGCTTTCCTTTGTTTCGGCGTTTGTTATCAGTTTCGGAAACTTCCTTTTGGTTTGAACATTTCTTCGGCAGCATTCATTCGTGGGTTAAATTCCATATTACCTGAGTTCTTAAAACGTCACATCACCTTATATGTGGACGATATTCTGATAGCAGAAGCTTCATGGGAACAACATAATCGCATCCTCAACAGTTTGTTACGTATTTTTGCAGAATCTGGAATTACAGTTAACTTGGAAAAGTCTGAATTCGGTAGGACAAAGGTGAAGTTTTTGGGACATATTATTTCTTCTGAAGGTATTCAGCCGGATCCTGATAAGTTAGAAGCAATCAGAGCCATTCCAGTGCCATCCACAAAAAGACAAGTCCGCAGTTTTCTAGGTCTCGTAAATTTTTACCGTCGTTTTCTGAATATGCAAATTCTTGTTACACCAAAACTTTGTTCTCTCACTGGAAAAAATACTATTTGGAACTGGGACGAACAAGCATTGTTGGAATTCAATTCTTTGAAAGAAGCGTTACTTCACGCGCCAATCTTAGCTCATCCAGATCTGTCACAAGATTTCTGCCTTAGCACGGATTCTTCTAAAGTCGGTCTTGGTGCCCATTTATTTCAAGAAGCCATAGAAAATGGCACTACCATTCAGAAAACCATTGCTTTTGCTAGCCGAGTGCTAACAAAATCTGAAAAAAATTATTCCGTTACTGAATTAGAAGCTTTAGCTATCGTTTGGGCATTTAACAAATTCCGTTTCTTTCTTTCTGGTAAGCACGTAAAAGTATACAGTGATCATCGTGCATTACAATTTCTTATGTCTTCAGAATTAAATCATGACAGGTTAAAACGTTGGGCATTGTTTCTGCAAGAATTCCGCTTCACAATAGTCTACATTCCCGGCAAGGAGAACATTGTTGCGGACGCACTGTCACGCGCACCGGCTGGGCTTGAGAAAAGTACCACAGAAGGCAACCTCGAGAAAAATTTCAGTATTCTTTACATTCAGAAAGTCGCCTTTGAAAACTTCATCACCACATCTTTAAAGGACATTGCTCATGAACAAGATAGAGATCCGATTTGGAAAGACATCAAGAGCAAATGGCATGAAAAGACACACACACAGATTCGGCATTATTATCTGGTTAGAAACAATATACTGTTCAAACGCTGCACTGTTGATGACAAGCTATGGGTACTTTGCATTCCTGACGATTTTGTTAATAAGCTCATTTGGTACATTCATTTCAGCTACGCACATTTTGGTCCACGAAAATGTTATCATATTCTTCGAACGACTTGTTATTTTAACAATATGGAAAAGAGAATTCGAAGAGTCTTGTCTATTTGTAAACTTTGTCAAAAGGCAAAACCATCTACTGTCTCACATCGTGCTCCGTTGTTTCCTATCATTCCTTCTAAATTACAAGAATTTGCTGCTGTTGATCTCTTGGGACCGCTTGTCAGAACATCTAATGGATTTTCGTACGTTCTAGTCGCTGTTGAACTTACTTCAAAATTTGTTTCTTTCACACCATTACGTAAAGCCACTGGACGGTCTGTATCCAATGCCTTTGTTAAAAATTTCTTACGTGAAGTTGGCCACGTTGCTAAAGTCATTTCAGATAACGGACCGCAATTTAGATCTGCTGTTTGGTCACGCATGCTTCGCAGCCATAAAATCAAACCTGTTTTTATTTCATTGTACTCACCACACTGTAACCCCTCCGAACGGATTATGAAAGAAATCAATAAGCTTTGCAGGCTTTATTGTCACAGAAAGCATCAGCATTGGGACAGATATTTACACTTATTTCAAAACGTGCTGAATGAAATGCCTCATGATTCCACTGCTTTACCACCTATTCTTGTACTGAAGAATGAAGAACCACCGAACAGAATCAGAGAGCTTGTACCTTTCCCGAATACACGTAAACTTCGACACAAAGACATAATTGATTTGGCTCTTAAAAATATAAAATCTGCAGCAGACAAAAGGAGAAAACTACACGGTAAAGCAAATGCAAAGAAATTGTATATTGGTCAGAAAGTTCTCATTAAAGCTCATTCATTGTCACATAAGAAGAAACACTTGAGTCACAAATTCTTTCTAGTTTACAATGGACCATACAGAATCCGACGTATACCACATGATAATTGCGTTGAAGTTGAAACTCTGCGTACTAGGAAGAGTAAAGGTTTACACCACATTTCACATGTGAAACCATTTATTGAAAGATAATCTGCTTTTTAACTTTGTCTTTGCCATAAAACTTTTCACTTTACATTACTAGTATGCTGTGTCAGACTTAAGAAACTGTTAACATACAACAATGTTTGAAGTTAAATATCCAGTCTAGAACCTAGAGAACATGTTTAAACAGAAATTACTAATGCATTGTTATAGTGAACAGACGACACAGTGTTGTATTTGTACATTCTTGCTTGTTAGTTGCACGATTACGTAACGACTATCAGGCTTACATACTTAGGACACATATTGGTACTGCTAATGAGATTTTAATGCAACATTTTGGTTTACTTGAAAATACATTCTGGGTTTAATGTACTTTCTGTGAGATACCAGACGACACAGTGGTTAGTTTAAGTGACAACTACACGGTTTTATCACGACACTTCTAATGAGTGACAATTTACAATGTTGCTTTTGTAGTGTTTCTGTTTTATTTCTGCACAGTTTTTCTGTTTTATTCTGCAAAGTAAAACATGTTTTAGTAGTAACTTTTGTGGTATAGCTACAATGAGATTGCCTTTTCCATAGCACAACAATACGTTACAGCACAGTACCTTCTTCATCATGGCAATAAGCGTAATAACTAAGATATCTATACATAAAGCATTTCACTTTTGTTTATCATGAGGTAAGTACATTGACTTCTGCAGAACTTAGCTTTCGGAGGACGATAAGTACGTCACTCCACAGAATTATCTTACAGCAAGACGCACATTTAGCGCTACAGGACACGCATTTGAGTGATTAATTTTGTACTTAAAACATTTATTTTTAAAGATATTTGAAGTACAATGATACAAAGGTTTTCAGTGATACATTTCATTTCATTGCTGTAATCTGTAACACCTGAGGGTATAATTACATTAATCCTCAGGGGGTTACACACTTACTTTGTGTACCATGTGTTTGGCAACCACAAGGAACCCTAGCTAATATGGTATTTGCTTATACAACTTTACACATCGGTACCATATTTCTCTAACACACAAATTACCCAGCTATCTGATCATTTAACTGAGAGATAAACATTTTTTTTTACTACATCAGTGACACATGTTTACACAATACACAGTTGGGTAACCTCACACTTATGAAACTGTATTTTGTCTGTACTTTGTAAACTGTTCATATTTTTTCGGAATCATTGTGATACTATGAGAGCTTTGAATGATGTATTTGGTAAGGGAGCATGATTTTAAAGTATGTTTGAGGTAGATGACACTATTGAAATGAGCAGAGAATTTTTTTAGATTTTGAAATTATTGCAGAAAGCTACGACGTTTTTGAGATTTGACTGAAGTGTTATGATATTATAACGACGACGATGCGTACTATGCTGTTGAGATATGTTTGTGATCAATAAGATGATGCTACCATATATGAGGAATAAGAAGTATGTTGGAAACCAAGAATCATACTTTAAGAGTTATGAAATGTGCGTAAATTCGTGACTGTATCACAATGCTGACGAATATTTTATTTGGACACTTATATTTATAGGATTTTCTTTCTACAGATTTGCAACGCTAATTCTTGACCTGTGAAATATTTTTATGTGAGACTGTCACTGTAGCGGAAACTGCTGTCGTAAATATTTCCGTAAGAAAGTTAAGTGACCACCTGCACGTAATGGGTCGCGGGCACCCACCCGGGCGACGGCCGCTCGAAAAAAAAAAAGCCATTAGCCTTTCAGAGGCGCAGGTGGAAAGAAAAAAGGAGAGACCATTAACCTCGGTATTGACATTCCTTTGTGGAAAGCATCGCAAATAAGACACGCTCATTACTTGGAAACATATGATTATATTGTGGAGCGCCTACTTTCTGCTACTTACTGAAATGCTTATAAACTGATGGGAAATATTCTTACATCTGCAAACCTGATAATGACAAGTGTCTTTCTACGAGAGTTGAGAGCTACTGACTTATGAAATGTCACATGACTATTGAATGATATTTGTATGCTTTGGTTTGCGTAATTGCTTATTTCATTTGATACCTGTTTTTCAGCTGTGTTACAGCATTAGTTTTATAAAATAAACTTAGATGCATTTGCTAATGTGAACACTTTCTGTCAACAGATCTATTAAATGATAATTCTGTAATCCACATTCTTTAAAAAAAGGAGCACTTGGAAAGGAAAGAACAATAAGAAGGGACTAGTAACAGTAACTGGACACATAATTTTCTTTTCAAGTACATGGTAATATTTTTTTTACAATAAGTTGTTGTGGTGCACCACTTTAATTACTTAGACATTAAGATGTGATTATACATTTCCCTTATCTGCATTGTTATCTTTACTGTAATATTTTTTCTGCTTGAGCTATGTCATGTTTAGATATAAGCTGCTGTTTGCCAGGCATAGTGCTACTGAACTTTAATTTGTGTTACTCTGCTAAGCCAGATTTATTTTTTTGTTTGCTGCGCATTGCCTCATATTAGTTGTAATGTTGAATTGCTTGGTAATTTAGATTTACTGTAGCTTGCTTTGCGATTTTCCATTTTTTTTATTGCTGTTTATATTAATTGTTTTATGTGCTGCTGCATTGCCTCGTCCCTTAGTTTAGCATCTGAGCTCAGTAGATTTAAGTTAGCTTAAGAGGGGGTAGACTATATAAGAAACTAACTATTATAAATTTATAAGAAATAGGATACTGTACAGTGGAGAAGAACTATTATTGACAGAGGATGTGAACAAAATACAGAAGGCAGGCTTAGATAGGACTTTTTGGGAATAATGATGAACAAAGGGAGATCTCCATGCAAAATACTGCAGTAAAAAAACCCTGTCCTTTCCCTTTTGTGTTATCCCACTATATGTTTGTGTACCCTTGTGTATTTGTTTTCTTCCTGTCTCTGTGTAGTTTCATAGAATTTTTTCTTCTTTTAATATTAAGCTACATTCACTATGATGAGGAATACTGTTATCCTCGAATATAATTGGCATTAATAATATGTTATTTACTTTGTAAAGATGTTAGATGTTATTAATTCCGTTCTGTTTAATGCTCATGTGTGAAGTTGATGTTTCAAAAGTTATTGTGATCTTTTATGTATGTACTCATGTCATAATTCCACTGATGTATATGTTAGTTCGATTCTTTTGTAAAGCCTGTACTACAAATGTTATCTGTATTATTATGTTCTTTAATGATGTATTTTGTACCTTTGTTATTGTATTTTTATGTTACCAAATTGTAATTGTTACCAGTTCTTCAAATTAAGTAACATTTCACTGCACACGTTTCTGTTGGTCACAGTACATGGACAATACGTGAGAAGAAGGGACTGATAGTGTTTGCACGTGTGTTAATGATTCAGCAAGGGACTGGATAACAGCATTGCTGGATCTAAGGACAATTCCAGAAACTTTGTGAGTGCACAAGTGGTGGTTTATGGACTTGCTATACTGTCCGCAAGACTCTTCGATGGTGATTGTGCACCTGCACATTTGCAACAGATGGCTGCTGGCCGTCTCTACCAGGACTACAGTGGGTCTGCATCTTTGATGGCCCACCAATTGCTACAAGGACTGCAGTGGGTCTGCACCTCTGGTGGCCCACCAGCACCGTAATCTCTACCAGGACTACAGTGGGCCTGCTCTGTGATGACCTACCCACCAATATTCTTCAAAACTTCGACTGACTCTGCTGGGGGTTTGCTCTGTTGAGGACCAATACCTGTCTCCATGTCAAGAGTCAGCACTGTCTTTTCGTTGGAAGGACAACACCACTTCTTCAAGACAGCAAGGAAATCCACTACCTCTGTGTGCATTTTCTTTTACTGCTCAGACTTTGAGAAAAACACTACTATTTTATTGGGACGAATGATGAGGACTGTCTTTATGGACTGTGACAAAATTTTAGCTTTTGACCAACGTTGTATCAAGAAGTGTGTGCATTTGATATCTTTGTTATTGTAATTATGAAAAATTTTTTCAAATCTGTATTGGGCACTGCCCAAACCAATTTGTAAAATTTTTTGTGGGGAGCATGGAGGCTATGTAAGTAGGCTGTTTATGTTATCTCTATGTAAGTAGGCTGTTTATGTTTTCTCTATGTAAGTAGGCTGTTCAGGTTTTTTTATGGTAACGCCACCTCTGTATGAAAATCACTGGCTGTGCTGTGTGCAGTCTGTGGCTGCTTTGCAATGTTGTAATACTCGCCATTGTAGTGTTAGGCAGCTGGCTGTGAACAGCGCGTAGCGTTGCACAGTTGGAGGTGAGCCGCCAGCAGTGGTGGATGTGGGGAGAGAGATGGCGGAGATTTGTAATTTGGCATGAACTGCTATATTTATATATGATGATATCAAGGTAAATACATTGTTTGTTCTCTACTAATATCTTTCATTTGCTAACAATCCCTATCAGTAGTTAGTGCCTTCCATAGTTTGAATCTTTTATTTAGCTGGCAGTAGTGGCGCTCGCTTTATTGCAGTAGCTTGAGCAGCGAAGATTTTTGTGAGGTAAGTGATTTGTGAAAGGTATAGTTTAATGTTAGTAAGAGCCATTCCTTTGTAGGGATTTTTGAAAATTAGATTGCGTTGCGCTAAAAAAAAAATTGTGTATCAGTTTAAGGACAGTCGTGTATAATTGTTCAAGGGGACATTTCAGAATTAACACAGAAATTGATCGCTATGAAATACTATGGGTTCTGTGACTTCTCTTTCTAAATCGAGTAACGTTTCTGTGGAAACGACAGGATCTTCTTTTGGGATATGACTATCTCCTTTCCTCTCCACTACTGCTTCTTTACTGCATCCCTCGCTCCTTCACATTGACGAATTAACACAGAAATTACTTCGCTATGAAATACTAAGTGTTCTATGTCTACTCCTTCTAAATCGAGTAACGTTTCTATGGAAACGACAGGATTTTCTTTTGGGATACGACTATCACCTTTCCGATGCACTATTCCTTCTTTACTGCATCCCTCGCTCCCACACATTGACGAATTAACACCGAAATTGCGTCGCTATGAAATATTATGGGTTCTATGATTTCTCCTTCTAAATCGAGTAACGTTTCTACGGATACGTCAGGATTTTCTTTTGGGATACGAGTGTCCCCTTTCCGATGCACTATTCCTTCTTTACTGCATCCCTCGCTCCCTCACATTGACGAATTAACACAGAAATTGCGTCGCTATGAAATTCTATAGGTTCTATGACTTCTTCTTCATAATCGAGTAATTTTTCTATGGAGACGAAAGATTTTCTTTTGGGATACGAGTATCTCCTTTCCGATGCACTACTCCTTCCATACTGTATCCCTCGCTGCCTCACATTGACGTATGAGCAGAGTAATTGCGTCGCTATGAAATACTATGGGATCTATGATTTCTTCTTCTAAATCGAACAACTTTTCTATGGAAACGAGAGGATTTTCTTTTGGGATACGAGTATCTCCTTTCCTACGCACTATTCCTTTCTACTGCATCACTCGCTAACTCACATTGACGAATTAACACAGAAATTGTGCCGCTATGAAATATTATGGTTTCTATGATTTCTCCTTCTAAATCGAGTAACGTTTCTACGGATTCGACAGGATTTTCTTTTGGGATACGACTATCTCCTTTCCGATGCACTATTGCTTCTTTACTGCATCCCTCGCTCCCTCACATTGACGAATTAACACAGAAATTGCGTCGCTATGAAATACTATGGGTTCTATGACTTCTTCTTCAAAATCGAGAAACTTTTCTATGGAAACGAAAGGATTTTCTTTTGGGATACGAGTATCTCCTTTCCGATGCAGTATTCCTTCTTTACTGCATCCTTCAATCCGTCACATTGACGAATAAACACAGAAATTGCATTGCTATGAATAACTATGGGTTCTATGACTCCTCCTTCTAAATCGAGTAACGTTTCTATGGAAGCGACAGGATTTTCTTTTGGGATACGAGTAACTCCTCTCCGATGCACTATTCCTACTTTACTGCATCCCTCGCACCCTGTTATTGACGAATTAACTCAGAAATTGCGTCGCTATGAAATACTATGGGTTCTATAGCTTCTCTTCCTAAACAGAGTAACGTTTCAATGGAAACGACAGGATTTTCTTTTGGGATACGACTATCTCCTTTCCAATTCACTATTACTTCCTTACTGCATTCCTCGCTACCTCACATTGACGAATTAACACAGAAATTTCGTCGCTATAAAATACTTTGGGTTCTATGACTTCTCATTCTAAATCGAGTAACGTTTCTATGGAAACGACAGGATTTTCTTTTGGGATACGACTATCTCCTTTCCTATGCACTATACCTTCTTTACTGCATCCCTGGCACCTCACATTGATGAATTAACACAGAAATTACGTCGCTATGAAATACTATGGGTTCTATGTCTACTCTTTCTAAATCGAGTAACGTTTCTACGGAAACGACAGGATTTTCTTTTGGGAAACGGTTATCTCCTTTCCGATGCACTATTCCTTCTTTACTGCATCCCTCGCTCCCTGACATTGACGAATTAACTCAGAAATTGCGTCGCTATGAAATACTATGGGTTCTATGACTTCTCTTTCTAAATAGAGTAACGTTTCTATGGAAACGACAGGATTTTCTTTTGGGATACGACTATCTCCTTTCCAATTCACTATTACTTCCTTACTGCATTCCTCGCTCCCTCACATTGACGAATTAACACAGAAATTGCGTCGCTTTGAAATACTATGGGTTCTATGACTTCTCCTTCTAAATCGAGTAATGTATCTATGGATACGACAAGATTTTCTTTTGGGATACGACTAGAAGTGTACATGTCCCGCTTTTAACCCGCCCATGCTTGCCCGGTGTCCAGGCAGGCAGGCCGCCGCTCGTTGTCAACAGAACGGGCAGGCTGCTTCACTCCCAGCCAAGCCAAGCAGAACCCAACCCGGGCAAGCTGCGGGAAACTTGCTTGCCTGCCCATATTACTGCTGAGCTGCGCTACGCAGCCGTTTAGTCTGCGCGCGTCATTGTCGTATTATGAACGTTAATCAAAAGTTTTTATTTTACCTGAGCACCAAAAGACAAACCCTAACATTATATATATATGTATTAATTTCAGGTAAAAAAAATATTGGTTTTATTTGTATATTCTTCCTTTACGCGTATATTACCAGGCTTCTTATCTATATAAATAAAAATTAATTGCCAAATGAGTTGATAAGCGTAAAACTCGAGAACGCCTGGACCAGTTCGGCTAAATTTTTTTTGCTGTGTTCGTAATTCGCAGGACAAGGTTTTTATGAAATAAAATTTTTCGAAAATCGACCGAAAAATTGGAAAATTTGACAAAAACTGAAAGTTCGTTTTCATTGTGTCAGTGTGTTTGTATTGCATACAATCTTGATGAAATTTTGCACACTATACCTTGAAACCAAGAGGAAGGTCAAAGTGTACATAAAATTTCATATGGTGCATGGCAGAGGTTCCTTTACATAACGGAACTCGACAAATTGTACGTATTTATTCCGATCTTGACGAAATTTGGCACACTTGATATTCAAAGCAGGATGAAAGGCGCTGCCTGCTTAAAATTCTGAAAGGTGCATGGCGGAGGGTACTTTACGTACACACTTCTACACCAACCTACAATTTTATTCCGATCTTGAAGAAATTTTGCACACTTTACCATCAAGAGGAACATCACTGTCTACATAATATTTCGGACAGTACATTGAAGAGAGTACCTTACAAAAGATTTTGACATCGTTTGCGGGTTACCATGAAAGTTCACTATGTACGCATGTTTCCATGGAGAAGGTTTTTGAATATTTACATGTGCATGTATACGTATATGGATATATATATATATATATATATATATATATATATATATATATATATATATATATATATATATATGCGTATATATATGTATTTGTCTATGAATATATATATATATATATATATATATATATATATATATATATATATATATATATACACATTTCTTTTAAACGAAATGTCTATGATCTTTTTGAAATTTGAGAGCTGTCTGACACATTTACAGTCATCGTGTTGGACAATTCGCGCACAGCAAATGTCGTTTAACAGTTGCAAACCATTTTTGGTTGAGTGAACGTGTTATATTGGCTGCAAAAAACCTTGATGTTAACGAAATGAATTTTCAGATTCAAAATATGACACCTGGCGAATTGCTGACATACAAGTCTATTTATTCCGTTACTAACCAAGATGATGTAGTCAACTATCCTACAGAATTTTTAAATTCGCTGGATTTCCCCGGATTACCGCCTCCCAATCTGTAATTAAGTCGGATCAGCAATCATGTTGCGAAAGGTATACCAGCCACGTCTTTGTAATGGCACCCGGCTTGTGGGGAAGAAGTTAAAGAACAACGTAATCGAAGCCACAATTTTAAAAGGAAAGTACAAAGGTGAGGACAGTTTGATTCCAATATCACTAAGATTCCGACCGACATGCCATTCGACTTTAAACGGTTATAATTTCCAGTGCAGCTTACATTTGCCATGTCGATAGATAAATCGCAGGGGCAGTTGTTATATGTTTGTGGCATCAATCTTGAAAATCATGTTTTTCACATGGCTATTTGTATGTCGCATATTGCCCTGTCGGGACACCTTCAACTTCATTTGCTTACGCACCAGAAAACAAAACTATCAATGCTGCGTATCAAAAAGTATTACAATAAATGTTACCTAGCAATAAACTTTGACACTGATTCACTGATCACCACAAAAGTTGACAGATATATATGAGTTTTCATAGAGGAAGAGGAGATGAACTGAGGTGGCGGTATCCAACAGAGAGAGGACGAGGAGAAGGATAGAGGGTGGGGGGGGGATGGGCCAAGGGATGGGTTCAAAAATGGTTCAAATGACCCTGAGCAATATGGGACTTAACTTCTGAGGTCATCAGTCCCCTAGAACTTAGAACTACTTAAACCTAACTAACCTAAGGACATCACACACATCCATGCCCGAGGCAGGATTCGAACCTGCAACCGTAGCGGTCGCGCGGTTCCAGACTGTAGCGCCTAGAACTGCTTGGCGACTTCGGCCGGCCAAGGGATGGGGAGTGGGGGGGGGGGTGGAGGTGATCAAAGAGATAGTGGGAGAGGACTAAATGGATAGAGAGAAAATACGGGAGGGAAGATGGACTACGAGAGCATGGAATAAATAAATGCCCAGGCAACGCAATGCAGTCTGTGCTGCACTTTTCAACACCGAAACGGATGGATATTTGTACTAAATAAGTGAACCTCCACCCCCCAAAAAGAAGATTGGTCACCTCCCCAGAAGAATAAATTATCTACGCCCCTATTAATCACTCTACTGCAATGAGAACCAAATTAAGATTTTGGAAGTCTAGATTCTTTAACTTTAGTATGTTTCAGCCAAGTATGACACCAATTATATAAATATTTAACTACGTTTCCAGGATGTATTTTACTGGTTCTGTGAATTCATTCGAAGTTGGAAAAATCATTCTAAATTGCCAAAATGCATTTTAACAAAATCGAAGGACTTGTTTCGTATCCAGTTCGTCTAAAAACTATAGTACTGGGAATACAATGGCGACCCTGAGCCATTTTTCGCGGCTCCTACGTTTACCTCATGAGAGTCCACACTTGTAGTCTAGGTCTGCATCATGAGGGACCATATTTCGGACCATCATGATGCAGACTAAGACGACGAGTGTTTACTTGCATGATGCAAATCTAAACGACGACTCTAGACCCTCATAACACAGACCTAAACGACGAGTCTGAATCCTCATGACGCAGATATAGACGCTGTGGAGAGTGGCTCATTTTCCATTATATTCCTACTACAATACATTCATGGAAAAAGACGCTCTTCATTTTAGGAGTATTTGTAGTGTCTAGGTTTTCAGCATCTTGACCCTGCATGTGGGATTCCCCTTAATATAGAAATACAAGAATAAAATTACATTTTGCAATGTGTGTGGAACTCAACAAAATAAATTGTAATTTAAACTCATAAAGTGTATTGCCTTACTCCACAAATGAATATTTTATTTTGCAGAACACTTTTCAACATAAAATCTTTACAAATTTTCCTTCAGTTCCCCTGAAAGTATTATTTAGGCCAAACCAGATACTCCTAAAAATATTTGGCTACTTTTGCAAACCCAAGTAACAGAAAATGGTTTACAAACATTAATTAATGTCACTTGGAAGGATTGAAATCAAAAATAAAAATGAACTGTATGCATTACAAAATTTCTATCTCAGAAATTGACGCCCAGAAAGCACAAGAAAGAAATCTGCACTCTTAATTAGTAAATTTGCGCTCAAACTCATAGTTTCCCGTTTAATGTTCTACTGTATTTTCAATGTGTCTGCTGATTAGTGTTTGAATTAATTATGACGAGATCGTTAAGTCTGTCTGCATTAAGACGTGATCGTTTTTCGCTAATTAGGTTTCCAGCGCAACTAAAAATTCTCTCACTAGACGCACTAGTGGCTGGTATATTTAATATTTTTCTTGCCACACACGCAAGTCAAGGAAGTCGTTGGGAGTTATTTTTCCACCACTGTAGAATATCTCCCTCGTTCACACAGTGTTCTTGCAAGTATCTGCTGACTTCATCATGTAGGAGAGGAGGCTCTTCTGCCCAGTCCTCAAATTTCGCCATTTTGTACGGCCCTGGATTTGTTTCTTGGTTGCTGTGATTGGGCACTTGTACTGAAACTGTACAGGTTCCAATTAATATTTGCAGAATAATGTGAAGATTGTACTACACATAGTTGAAATTATAATAGGTTTTAGATGATGCTATCATTTATCGTCCTCTAAAGTCACCAGAAGATCAAAACTAACTGCAGGACGATTTAAATAAGGTATATATTTTTGGTGTGAAAATTAGCAGTTGGCAATAAATAATGACAAGAGCGAAGCCGGTTTGGTATTATCGTAAAACAGGGGAAAGAGTGTCGCGGAAATTACACAAGAGTTGGGTTGGTCATCATTTCAACAATGGCGTTTTTTGACGTGGCTCGATCTATATATAAAATTTCGATCACCAACTTACACCTCCGAATTCGAAGAGATATTGTTGAGTGCCATATACATTGGAAGAAATGATCATCAGAATAAAATACAAAAAAGCAGCGCTCAGACGGAGAGCTGTAGGTGTTCTATCCCTCGCGAAATTCGAGAAAAGGAGACAAATAAGTTGAAAGTGGTTCGATGAACCCACAACTAAGCACTTGCGTGTGTCCTGCAGAGTAACCATGTGCATGTAGATGAAGAATATATGCATTATCTTAGGAGCTTACCTTCAGCACACATCTGTCGTGCTGCTTGGTAAACTTCAATTTTTTCATCCTCGGTTAACTTTCTTAATGTGCGGTAGTTAGCCACCATAAACGTTGCAATTTTATGCAACACACTAACGCACATTTTCTGTTCTAGGAAGGCATCAGCGGCTTGTTTCAAAGGTTTCATGTCCTGAAAATGCATTTTCTCAACATACATATTTCACAAGTGGTTCTATAATATTCAGATTGGATAAAATTACAAACCTCTTCATCGTTATCCCGTACGGTACAGTGAGTTTTTAAGGCATAAAACCACGGTAGAACTAAATGTAGGGTTGGATCCTTGTCACTCTCTAGATCAACTGTGGCTTCTTTAAACGGCTTAAGAAATTCTATAAGCTGGCCAGTTATATGGTGGTCATAACCCAGCATCTTATCAGAGGCACCTTCATTATGTAAAACAGCCTTCACTGAATCAATCTGAGAATGGACTGATACAAGCATGTCAAAATAACTATTCCAACGAGTTGAAACCCACTGCTTTAAAGATGAGTTCAGTCTCACACAGAGACCTCTTCTCTTGAAGTACGAAACCGTAGCCCGCACTGTATTAAGAATGGCTAATATATTTGGAACATTTTCTTTCAAAAACTGTTCGCTCAGAACATGTTTCAAGACTGTGTTTATACTATGAGCCATGCATGGAAGACGCTGATATACTTCGAGAGCTTTGACAATGTTACTGCCCTGGTCTGTGACAAACGTAATTTTGGCAATGTCTTCACGAGAAACACCCATAGTTTCTAAGCCATCTTCCAACTCGTTTCGAATATTCGAGCCAGTTTTTGGGCAGTCAGGAAACGCAGAGCACATTAGTCCATATTTATTCAAACGCCAGTCTGAATTTTTGTAATGCATTGTCACGGACATGTAATGCAACCCTTTGTAATTGTCTGTCCATAGATCAATTGTACTGGCACATATACCAGAACGAATCGCATGCACCATATCTGGGAGCATTTTGCTGCGCACTTTATCAGCTAAGGTTTGAACTTTCCTAGCTACTGTCACTCGGGAAGGCATAACATTTTTAATATCAACTGAGCCATATTTTTTACCTATGTCGATCAGTGTCTGCCCTAAATTAAGAAATCCTTCACCCTCTATACTGCTAAATGGTCTCAGGTCCTTAGCACACATTTCGACGCACTTTTCGGCCACTAAATCTTTGTCCTCTTTCAAGATATTGACGGAGTGAGGGAACTGCTTGTCAAATTTGCACACATGTCGTAACATACTCGAGGTTCCCGAATAAGTACTTAAGAGCTTTTTACATAGTTTGCATTGAGACACACCTACCGATTAATTTGAAGCGGCCTCATAAACACACGAAAACGTTTCCCATGCGGCACTTGTGCTCTGTTTCGTTACCAGCATGTATTCGCCAGTTGTCAATTTTTTTTCAATCTCACTAAAGTTCGACCTATTCATTGTGCTGCCTCCACCGTTGCGATAAATGAACTGCAGGCTAACTACCTGGCTACTCTAGTCACGGTAGCTTGACAGCGCAACCTGTTGTCAGGCGCACCAAGCTGAGCGGGTCCCATGAAGTTTGGCAGGCTTGCGGGAACCCAGGTAGCCCGGGCTTGCGAGAGCCCGTATCGCCCGCATTGCCCACTATGCCTCAGTACACGCGCACTCTTGTGTTTACATCGCGGCAGGCTGACCTG
Organism: Schistocerca serialis cubense; assembly: GCF_023864345.2. Lineage (NCBI taxonomy): Eukaryota > Metazoa > Arthropoda > Insecta > Orthoptera > Acrididae > Schistocerca > Schistocerca serialis. The sequence continues at coordinate 60,977,238 of NC_064638.1, read as the reverse complement.
CATGAATGGTTGCAGAGGTGCTAGGGGCAAGCAGGCTGCAATGGGAATTTGTACACCTCTGGATACGACTATCTCCTTTCCGATGCACTATTCCTTCTTTTCTGCATCCCTCGCTCCCTCACATTGACGAATTAACACAGAAACTGCGTCGCTTTTAAATACTATGGGGTCTATGACTTCTCCTTCTAAATCGAGTAACGTTTCTATGCATGCGAGAGAATTTTCTATTGGGATACGAATATCTCCTTTCCGATGTAGTTTTCCCGCTTTACTGCATCCTTCGCTTTTTCACATTGACGAATAAACACAGTAATTGCGTCGCTATGAATAACTATGGGTTCTATGACTCCACTTTCTAAATCGAGTAACGTTTCTATGGAAACGACAGGATTTTCTTTTGGGATACGAGTATCTCCATGCCGATGCCCTATTCCTTCTTTACTGCATCCCTCGCTACCTCACATTGACGAATTAACACAGAAATTGCGTCGCTATGAAATACTATGGGTTCTATGACATCTCCTTGTGAATGGAATAAGGTTTCCATGGAAACGACAGGATTTCCTTTTGGGATACGAGTAACTCCATTCCGATGGACTACTCCTTCTTAACTGCATCCCTCGCTCCGTCACACTGACGAATTAACACAGAAATTGCATCGCCATGAAATACTATGGGTAGTATGACATCTCCTTCTAAATCGAGTAACGTTTCTGTGAATACGACAGGATTTTCTTTTGGGATACGACTATATCCTTTCCTATGCACTATACCTTCTTTACTGCATCCCTGGCTCCTCACATTGCCGAATTAACACAGAAATTACGTCGCTATGAAATACTATGGGTTCTATGACTTCTCCTTCTAAATCGAGTACTGTTTCTACGGAAACGACTGGATTTTCTTTTGGGAAACGGTTAACTCCTTTCCGATGCACTATTCCTTCTTTACTGCATCCCGCGCTATCTCACATTGACGAATTAACACAGAAATTGCGTCGCTATGAAATACTATGGGTTCTAAGATTTCTCCTTCTAAATTGAGTAACGTTTCTACGGATACGACAGGATTTTCTTTTGGGATACGAGTATCCCCCTTCCGATGCACTATTCCTTCCTTACTGCATCCCTCGCTCCCTCACATTGACGAATTAACTCAGAAATTGCGTCGCTATGAAATTCTATGGGTTCTATGACTTGTCCTTCTAAATCGAGTAATGTTTCTATGGATACGACAGGATTTTCTATTGGGATACGACTATCTCCTTTCCGATGCACTATTGCTTCTTTACTGCATCCCTCACTCCCTCACATTGACGAATTAACACAGAAATTGCGTCGCTATGGAATACTATGGGTTCTATGACTTCTCTTTCTAAATAGAGTAACGTTTCTATGGAAACGACAGGATTTTCTTTTGGGACACGACTATCTCCTTTCCGATGGACTATTCCTTCTTTACTGCATCCCTCGTACCCTCAGATTGACGAATTGACACAGAAATTGCGTCGCTTTGAAATACAATGGGTTCTATGACTTCTCCTTCTAAATCGAGTAACGTTTCTGTGCATACGAGAGGATTTTCTTTTGGGATACGAATATCTCCTTTCCGATGCAGTATTCCAGCTTAACGGAATCCTTCACTTTCTCACATTGACGAATAAACACAGAAATTGCGTCGCTATGCATAACTATGGGTTCTATGACTCCTCTTTCTAAATCGAGTAATGTTTCTATGGAAACGACAGGATTTTCTTTTGGGATACGAGTATCTCCATGCCGATGCCCTATTCCTTCTTTACTGCCTCCCTCGCTCCCTCACATTGACGAACTAAGTCAGAAATTGCGTCGCTATGAGATACTATGGGTTCTATGACTTCTCCTTCTAAATCGAGTAACGTTTCTATGGAAACGACAGGATTTTGTTTCGGGATACGACAATCTATTTTCCGCTGCACTATTCCTTCTTTACTGCATCCCTCGCTCCCTCACATTGACGAATTAACACAGAAATTGCGTCGCTATGAAATACTATGGGTTCTATGACTTCTCCTTCTAAATCGAGTAACGTTTCTATAGAACAGACAGGATTTTCTTTTGGGATACGAGTAACTCCTTTCTTATGCTCTATACCTTCTTTACTGCATCCCTGGCTCCCTCACATTGACGAATTATCACAGACATTACGTCGCTATGAATTACTATGGGTTCTATGATTACTCCTTCTAAACCGAGTAACGTTTCTATGGAAACGACAGGATTTTCTTTGGGGACACGACTATCTCTTTTCCGATGCACTACTCCTTCTTTACTGCATGCATCGCTTTATCACATTGACGAATTAACACAGACATTGCGTCGCTATGAAATACTGAGGGTGCTATGACTTCTCCTTCTAAATCGAGTAACGTTTCTATGGAAACAACAGGATTTCCTTTTGGGATACGAGTATCTCATTAACTATGCACTATTCCTTCATTACTGCATGCATCGCTCCCTCACATTGACGAATTAACACAGGAATTGAGTTGCTATGAAATACTATGGGATCTATGACATCTCCTTCCAATCCGAGTAACGTTTCTATGAAAACGACAGGATTTTCTTTTGGGATACGACTATCTCTTTTCCGATGCACTATTCCCTCTTTACTGCATCCCTCGCTCCCTCACAATGACGAATTAACACAGACATTGCGTCTCTATGAAATACTACGATTTCTATGACCTTTCCCTCTAAATCGAGTTACGTTTCTATGGAAACGACAGGATTTTATATTGGGATCCGAGTATCTCCTTTCCGATGCACTATACCATCCTTACTGCATCACTCGCTCCCTCACTTTGACGAATTATGACAGAAATTGCTTCACTATGAAATACTATGGGTTCTATGTCTTCTCCTTCTAAATTGAGTAACATTTCTATGGAAACGACAGGATTTTATTTTGGGATCCGAGTATCTCCTTTCCGATGCACTATACCATCTTTACTGCATCTCTCGCTCCCTCACATTGACGAATTATGACAGAAATTGCGTCGCTATGAAATACTATGGGTTCTATGACTTTCCCTTCTAAATCGAGTAACGTTGCTATGGAAACGAAAGGATTTTCTTTTGGAATACGATTACCTCCTTTCCGATGCACTATTCCTTCTGTACTGCATCCCTCGCTCCCTCACATAGACGAATTAACACAGAAATTGCGTCGCTATGAAATTGTATGGGTTCTATGACTTCTCCTTCCAAATCGAGTAACGTTTCAATGGAAACGACAGGATTTTCATTTGGAATACGAGTATCTCCTTTCCGATGCACTATTCCTTCTTTACTGCATTCCCAGCTCCCTCACATTGACGAACTAACACAGAAATTGCGTCGCTATGAAATGCTATGGGTTCTATGTATTCTCCTTCTAAATCTCGTAACGTTTCTATGGAAACGACAGGATTTTCTTTTGATATACGAATATCTCCTTTCCGATGCACTATTCCTCCTTTACTGCATCCCTCGCTCCCTCACATTGAAGAATTATCACAGAAATTGCGTCACTATGAAATACTATGGGTTCGATGACTTCTACTTCTAAATCGAGTACGTTTCTATGGAAACATCAGTATTTTCTTTTGCGATACGTGTATCTCCTTTTGCGATGCACTATTCCTTCTTTACTGCATCCCTCGCTCCCTCACATTGGCGAATTAACACAGAAATTGATCGCTATGAAATACTATGGGTTCTGTGACTTCTCCATCTAAATCGAGTAACGTTTCTATGGAAACGACAGGATCTTCTTTTGGGATATGACTATCTCCCTTCCTGTCCTCTACTCCTTCTTTACTGCATCCCTCGCTCCCTCACATTGACGAACTAACACAGAAATTGCGTCGCTATGATATACTATGTGTTCTGTGACTTCTGCTTCTAAATCGAGTAACGTTTATATGCAATCGGCAGGATTTTCTTTTGGGATACGACTATCTCCTTTCCGATGCACTAGTCCTTCTTTACTGCATCCCTCGCTCCCTCACATTGACGTATGAGCAGAGAAACTGCGTCGCTATGAAACACAATGGGTTCTATGATTTCTTTTTCTACATCGAGTAACTTTTCTATGGAAACGAGAGGATTTTCTTTTTGGATACGAGTATCTCCTTTCCTATGCACTATTCCTTCTTTACTACATCACTCGCTAACTCACATTGACGAATTAACACAGAAATTGCGCCGCTATGAAATACTATGGGTTCTATGACTTCTCCTTCTAAATGGAATAACGTTTCTATGGATACGACGGGATTTTCTTTTGGGATACGACTATCTCCTTTCCGATGCACTATTCCATCTTTACTGCATCCCTTGCTCCCTTACATTGACGAATTAACACAGTAATTGCGTCGCTATGAAATACTATGGGTTCTATGACTTCTCCTTCTAAATCGAATAAAGTGTCTATGGAAACGACAGGACTTACCTTTGGGATACGGGTATCTCCTTTCCGATGCATCATTCCTTATGTACTGCATCTCTCGCTTTCTCACATTGACGAATTAACACAGAAATTGATCGCTATGAAATACTATGGGTACTATGACTTCTCTTTCTAAATCGAGTAACGTTTCTATGGAAACGACAGGATTTTCTTTTGGGATACGAGTATCTCCCTTCCGATGCACTGTTCATTCTTTAGTGCATCCCTCGCTCCCTAACACCGACTAATTAACACAGAAATTGGATCGCTGTGTAATACTATTGTTTCTATGACTTCTCCTTATAAATCAAGTAACGTTTCTATGGAAACAACAGGATTTTCTTTTGGGATACGATTATCTCATTTCCGATGCGCTATTCCTTCTTTACTGCATCCTTCGCTCCCTCACATTCCGAATAAACACAGAAACAGCGTCGCTATAAAATACAATGGGTTCTATGACTTCTCCATATAAATCGAGTAACGTTTCTATGGAAACGACAGGATTTTCTCTTGGGATTCGAGTATCTCCTTTCCGATGCTCTATTCCATCTTTACTGCATCCTTCGCTCCCTCACATAGACGAGTAAACACAGAAATATCGTCGCTATGAAATATTATGGGTTCTATGATTTCTCCATCTAAATCGAGTAACGTTTCTATGGGAACGACAGGATTTTCTTTTGGGATAGATGTATCTCCATTCCGATGCACTATTCCGTCTTTGATGCATCCCTCGCTCCCTCATATTGACGAATTAACACAGAAATTGCGTCGCTATGAAATGCTATGGGTTCAATCACATCTCCTTCTAAATCGAGTAACGTTTCTATGGAAGCGAAGGGATTTTCTTTTGAGATACGAATATCTCCTTTCTGATGCAGTATTCCTTCTATACTGCATCTCTCGCTCCCTCACATTGACGAATTAACACAGAAATTGCGTCACTATGAAATACTATGGGTTCTACGGCTTCTCCTTCTAAATCGAGTACCGTTTCTATGGAAACGACAGGATTTTCTTTTGGGATACGAGTATCTTCTTTCCGATGCACTACTCCATCTATACTGCATCCCTCGCTCCCTCACATTGACGAATTAAGACAGAAATTAAGTGGCTATGAATTACTATGGGTTCTATGACGTCTCCTTCTAAATCGAGTAACGTTTCTATTGAACCAACAGGATTTTCTTTTGAGATACGGGTATCTCCTTTCCGATGCACTATTCCTCCTTCACTGCATCCTTCGCTCCATCACAATGACGAATAAACACAGAAATTGCGACGCTATGAAATACTGTGAGTTCTATGACTTCTCCTTCTAAATCGAGTAACGTTTCTATGGAAACGAATGGATTTTCTTTTGGGATAAGATAATCTTCTTTCCGATGCACTATTCCTTCCTTGATGCATCCCTCGCTCCCTCATATTGACAAATTAACACAGAAATTGCGTCGCTATGAAATACTATGGGTTCTATCACATTTCCTTCTAAATCGAGTAACGTTTCTATGGAAACGAAAGGGTTTTCTTTAGGGATACGGGTATCTCCTTTCCGATGCACTATTTCTCCTTCACTGCATCCTTCGCTCCATCACATTGACGAATTAACACAGATATTGCGTCGCAATGAAATACTATGTGTTCTATGACTTCTCCTTCTAAATCGAGTAACGTTTCTATGGAAACGACAGGATTTTCTTTTGGGATTCGAGTATCTCATTTCCGAGGCCCTATTCCTTCATTTCTGCATCCCACGCTCCCTAACACCTACAAATAACACAAAAATTGAGTCGCTATGAAATACTGTGGGTTCTATGACTTCTCCTTCTAAATCGAGTAACGTTCCTATTGAACCGACAGGATTTTCTATTAGGTTACGAGTATCTCCTTTCCAATGCACTCTTCCTCCTTTACTGTATCCTTCGCTCCCTCACATTGACGAATAAACACAGAAATTGCGTCGCTATGATATACAATGGGTTCTGTGACTTATCCTTCTAAATCGTGTTACGTTTCTATGGAAACGACAGGATTTTCTTTTGGCACACGAGTATCTCCAATCCGATGCACTATTCCTTCTTTACTGCATCCCTCGCTCCCTCATATTGTACGAATTAAAACAGAAATTGCGTCGCTATGATATACTATGGGTTCTATGACGTCTCCTTCTAAATCGAGTAACGTTTCTATGGAAACGACAGAGTTTTCTTTTGGGATTCGAGTATCTCCTTTCCGATGCTCTATTCCTTCTTTACTGCATCCTTCGCTCCCTCACATTGACGAGTAAACACAGAAATAGCGTCGCTATGAAATACTATGGGTTCTATGACTTCTCCATCTAAATCGAATAACGTTTCTATGGAAACGACAGGATTTTCTTTTGGGATAGAAGTATCTCCATTCCGATGCACTATTCCGTCTTTGATGCATCCCTCGCTCCCTCATATTGACGAATTAACACAGAAATTGCGTCGCTATGAAATACTATGGGTTCTATGACATCGCGTTCTAAATCGAGTAACGTTTCTATGCAAAAGAAAGGATTTTCTTTTGGGATACGAGTATCTCCCTTCCGGTGCACTGTTCCTTCTTTAGTGCATCCCTCGCTCCCTAACACCGACTAACTAACACAGAAATTGGGTCGCTGTGTAATGCTATTGGTTCTATGACTTCACCTTATAAATCGAGTAACGTTTCTATGGAAACGACAGGATTTTCATTTGGGATACGAGTATCTCCTTTCCGATGCACTATACCATCTATAATGCATCCCTCGCTCCCTTACATTGACGAATAAACACAGAAATTGCGTGGCTATGAAATACTATGTGTCCTAAGACTTCTCCTTCCAAATGGAGTTACGTATCCATGGAAACGAAGGGATTTTCTTTTGGGATACGAGTATCTCTTTTCCGATGGACCATTCCTTCTTCACTGCATCCCCCGCTCCCTCACATTGACGAATTAGCACAGAAATTGCGTCGCTATGAAATACCAGGGGTTCTATGACATCGCCTTCTAAATCGAGTAACGTTTCAATGGAAATGATAGAATTTTCTTTTGGGATTAGAGTTTTTCCTTTCCGATGCACTATTCCTTCATTACTGCATCCCTCGCACCATCACATTGACGAATTAACACAGAAATTCCGTCGCTATGATAAACTGTGTGTTCTATGACTTCTCCTTCTAAATCGATTAACGTTTCTATGGAAGCGACAGGATTTTCTTTTGGGAGACCACTACCTCCTTTCCGATGCACTATTCCATCTTTACAGCATCCTTCGCTCCCTCACATTGACGAATAAACACAGAAATTGCGTCGCTATGAAATTCTATGGGTTCTGTGGCTTCTCCTTCTAAATCGAGTAACGTTTCTATGGAAACGACGGGATTTTCTTTTGGGATGCGAGTTCTCCTTTCCGATGCACTGTTCCTTCTTTACAGCATCCTTCGCTCCCTCACATTGACGAATAAACACAGAAAATGCGTCGCTATGAAATACTATGGGTTCTGTGGCTTCTCCTTCTTAATCGAGTAACGTTTCAATGGAAACGACAGGATTTTCTTTGCGGATGCGAGTATCTCCTTTCCGAAGCACGGTTCCTTCTTTACTGCATCCCTCGCTCCCTAACACCGACTAGTTAAAACAGAAATTGAGTCGCTATGAAATACTACGTGTTCTCTGACATCTCCTTCCAACTCGAGTAAGGTTTCTATGAATACGACAGGGATACCACTATCTCCTTTCCCATGCAGTATTCCTTCTTTACTGCATCCCACGCTCCCTCACATTGACGAATTAACGCAGAAATTGCGTCGCTATGAATTACTATGAGTTCTAAGACTTCTCCTTTGATATCGAGTAACATTTCTATGGAAACTACAGGATTTTCTTATGGGATACGAGTATCTCTTTCCAATGCACTGTTAATACTTTACTGCATCCTTCGCTCCCTCACATTGATGAATAAACACAGAAATTGCGTTGCTATGAAATACTATGGGTTCTGTGACTTCTCCTTCTAAATCCGGTAACATTTCTATGGAAACAACAGGATTTTCTTTTGGGATGCGAGTATCTCCGTTCCGATGCACTGTTCCTTCTTTACTGCATCCCTCGCTCCGTAACACCGACTAATTAACACAGAAATTGCGTCGCTATGAAATACTATGGGTTCTATGACATCTCGTTATAATTTGAGTAACGTTCCTATGGAAACGACGGGATTTTCGTTTGGGATACGAGTTTCTCCTTTCCGATGCACTATTCCTTCTTTACTGCATCCCTCGCTGTTTCACATTGACGAATTAACACAGTAATTGCGTCGCCATGACATACAATGTGTTCTATGACTTCTCTTTCTAAATCTAGTAACGTTTCTATTGAACCGACAGGATTTTCTTTTAAGATACAAGTATCTCCTTTCCGATGCACTATTTCTTCTTTACTGCATCCTGCACTCCCACACATTGACGTATAAACACAGAAATTGCGTCGCTATGAAATACTGTGTGTTCTATGAATTCTCCTTCTAAATCGAGTAACGTTACAATGGAAACGACCGAATTTTCTTTTGGGATACGAGTATCTTCTCTCCGATGCACTATTCCTTATTTACTGCATTACCTCGCTCCCTCACATTGAGGCATTAACACAGAAATTGCGTCGCTATGATATACTATTGGTTCTACGACTACTATTACATCGGGTAACGTTTCAATGGAAACGACAAGAGTTTCTTTGGAGATGCGAGTATCTCCTTTCGGATGCACTATTCCTTCTTTACTGCATCCCTCGCTCCCTCACACTGACGAATTAAAACAGAAATTGCGTCGCTCTGAAATACTATGGGTTCTATGACATCTCCTTCTAAATCGAGTAACGTTTCAATGGAAATGATAGGATTTTCTTTTGGGATTCGAGTTTTTCCTTTCCGATGCTCTATTCCTTCATTACTGCATCCCTCGCACCATCACATTGACGAATTAACACAGAAATTCCGTCGCTATTGGATACAATGGGTTCTATGACATCGCCTTCTAAATGGAGTAACTTTTCTGTGGAAACGACAGGATTTTCTTTTAAGATACGAGTATCTCCTTTCCGATTCACTATTCCTTGTTTACTGCATCCTTCACTCCCACACATTGACGTACAAACATAGAAATTGCGTCGCTATGAAATACTATGAGTTCTATGACTTCTCCTTCTAAATCGAGTAACGTTTCAAAGAAACCGACAGGATTTTCATTTGGGATTCGAGTACCTCCTTTCCGATGCACTATTCCTTCTTTACTGCATGCCTCGCTCCCTCACATTGAGGAATTAACACAGAAATTCCGTTGCTATTATATACTATGTGTTCTATGACTTCTCCTTCTAAATCGAGTAACGTTTCTATGGAAACGACCGAATTTTCTTTTGGGATACGACTATGTCCTTTCCGATGCGCTATTCCTTTTTTAATGCATCCCTCGCTCAATCACATTGAAGAATTAACACAGAAATTGCGTTGCTATGAAATACTATGGGTTCTATGACATCTCCTTCTAAATCGAGTAACGTTTCTATGGGAAAGACAGGATTTCCTTTTGGGAAACGAGTATCTTCTTTCCGATGCACAATTCCTTCTTTACTGCATCCCTCGCTCCCTCACACTGACGAATTAACACAGATATTGCGTCATTATGAAATACAATAGTTTCTATGACATTTCCTCTTATTTCGATTAACGTTTCTATGGAAGCGACAGGATTTTCTTTTGGGATACCACTATCTCCTTTCCGATGCACTATTCCATCTGTACAGCATCCTTCGCTCCCTCACATTGACGAATAAACACAGAATTTGCGTCGCTATGAAATTCTATGGGTTCTGTGGCTTCTCCTTCTAAATCGAGTAACGTTTCTATGGAAACGACGGGATTTTCTTTTGGGATGCGAGTTCTCCTTTCCGATGCACTGTTCCTTCTTTACAGCATCCTTCGCTCCCTCACATTGACGAATAAACACAGAAAATGCGTCGCTATGAAATACTATGGGTTCTGTGGCTTATCCTTCTAAATCGAGTAACGTTTCAATGGAAACGACAGGATTTTCTTTGCGGATGCGAGTATCTCCTTTCCGAAGCACTGTTCCTTCTTTACTGCATCCCTCGCTCCCTAACACCGACTAGTTAAAACAGAAATTGAGTCGCTATGAAATACTATGGGTTCAATAACTTATCCTTATAAATCGAGTAACGTTTCTATGGATACGACAGGATTTTCTTTTGGGATACGAGTATCTCCTTTCCGATGCACTAGTCCTTCTTTACTGCATCCCTCGCTCCCTCACATTGACGAATAAACACAGAAATTGCGTCGCTATGAAATACTATGGGAACTATGACTTCTCCTATATAATGGAGTTACGTTTCTATGGAAACAACAGGATTTTCTTTTGGGATACGACTACCTCCTTTCCAATGCACTATACCTTCCTAACAGCATCCGTCGCTCCCTCACATTGACGAATAAACACCTAAAATTGCGTCGTTATGAAATACTATGTGTTCTCTGACATCTCCTTTCAACTCGAGTAAGGTTTCTATGGATACGACAGGGTTTTCTTTTGGGATACCACTATCTCCTTTCCCATGCAGTATTCCTTCTTTACTGCGTCCCACGCTCCCTCACATTGACGAATTAACGCAGAAATTGCGTCGCTATGAAATACTATGGGTTCTATGACTTCTCCTTCTAAATCTAGTAACATTTCTATGGAAACGGCAGGATTATCTTTTGGGATACGAGTATGTCCTTTCCGATGCACTTACTTTTCTTTACTGCATTCCTCGCTTCGTCACATTGACGAATTAACACAGAAATTGAGTTGCTATGAAATACTACGGGTTCTATGACATCTCCTTATAAATCGAGTAACTTTTCCATGGGATAGACAGGATTTTCTTTTGGGATACGAGTATCTCCTTTCCGATGCACTAATCCTGCTTAACTGCATACCACGCTCCCTCACATTGCGAATTAACACTGAAAATGCGTCGCTGTTAAATACTACGAGTTCTATGACTTCTCCTTCTAAATCGAGTAACGTTTCTATGAAAACGACTGGATTTTCTTTTAGGATACGAGTATCTCCATTCCCGATGCCCTATTCCCTCTTTACTGCATCCCCCGCTACCTCTTATTAACGAATTAACCCAGAAATTGCGTCGCTATGACATACTATGGTTTCTATGACTACTCCTTCTAAATCGAGTAACGTGTCTATTGAAAGGACTGGAATTTCTTTTGGGATACGACTATCTCCTTTCCGATGCACTATTCCATCTTTACTGCATCCCTCGCTCCCTCACATTGACGAATTAACACCGAAATAGCGTCGCTATGATATACTATGAGTTCTGTGACTTCTCCATCAACATCGAGTATCCTTTCAATGGAACTACAGGATTTTCTTTTGGGATACTACTATCTCCTTTCCGATGCACTATTCCTTCTTTACTGCATCCCTCGCTCCCTCACATTGACGAATAAACACAGAAATGGCGTCGCTATGAAATTCTATGGGTTCTGTGACTTCTCCTTCTAAATCGAGTAACGTTTCTATGGAAACGACGGGATTTTCTTTTGGGGTGCGAGTTCTCCTTTCCGATGCACTGTTCCTTCTTTACAGCATCCTTCGCTCCCTCACATTGACGAATAAACACAGAAATTGCGTCGCTATGAAATACTATGGGATCTGTGGTTTCTCCTTCTAATTCGAGTAACGTTTCAATGGAAACGGCAGGATTTTCTTTTGGGATGCGAGTATCTCCTTTCCGAAGCACTGTTCCTTCTTTACTGCATCCCTCGCTCCCTAACACCGACTAGTTAAAACAGAAATTGAGTCGCTATGAAAAACTATGGGTTCAATAACTTCTCCTTATAAATCGTGTAACGTTTCTATGGATACGACAGGATTTTCTTTTGGGATACGAGTATCTCCTTTCCGATGCACTATTCCTTCTTTACTGCATCCCTCGCTCCCTCACATTGACGTATTTGCACTGAAATTGCGTCGCTATGAAATACTATGTGTTCTATGACATCTCCTTCTAAATCAAGTGACGTTTTATAAAGGCACATTTGCATGCCGTGCGTGAGTTTCCTCGGATACGCGAAATAGTAATTAAATAATTAATCTCTGACAAATAAATAAAGCCTATGGCACAGAACTGCAGAGCTGTGTCGCTCATAAAACGAAACACAATTACGATACTCTTATGTTTCTTTAAGAAGGGGAGGGCTTGGATAAGTGGTGCGGGAAGCACGTATATTTCATTGAGTGGCACACCGCCATATTTGATGTTATATAAGAACAATGCGAGTTGTAATCTTACTAGGCACTCGATTCTGTAAAGAATTTATTTTTATGAAAGTAAGTAGAATTATTTAACTGTAGGCTTATTCGTTGAATATATCTGATTTAACTAACTGTGTAAACTTTTTATGTTTAGTAGACAGTCACCTCTGTACGACGTATTGACATGGCTGGCAAATTATTCTAATATTGAGATTTAGGTTTGAGTCCGCACCTACCGCAGCAGTCTTTGGAAACGACTTATATACGAAGTCAGATTATTTGAGTCTTATTTCACGGTCAACTACGAATAACATTACATTTACGAAAAAGCCATTGTCAAGCGTCTGATACCGAGTAATTAAACGTCCACGTTCCAGATAAGCAAAGATTAATTACATCCAATCACTATCACACATAATGAATAATGAATAATTAATATTTTATTTTATTTTATTTATTTTATATTGGTGACTGTGTGTCGGACTTGTTATTTTGTCATTTGTTTCATTGTTCTCTTTGTTTCATGTGAAAAATCAACTTTCGGGACCTGGACTTGAGTATATGAGAAATAACAAAAATCAGAAGATATTTGCCAATTATAAAATTTTGCGGGAAGACGCAATGAAGCTTCCAGCAAAATAAGGTAAGACGCAGCATCTTTGCATTGGTAGGCTTGACCAGACGCATAATTCAGTGTATTAGCTCTTCAGTAGATTCTGTAGTATTTCTTTCGCGCGTAGCAGTTTTCAGTGATAAATTTCATTCTCAGTACTTTTCCTTAAACAATAATTTCTGCAACAATACCAATACACGAGTGTACAATATGGCCGACTTCTGTACGATACGTTGTAACATGGACAGCAGCCATTAACAATAATCCCATATTCAGTTTACATTTTTTAATTAACAAACAGCCATTGTTGCTACGAGCGATTCATGCTCAACTGCATTTTATTTTAAAACCAGTGTCAAACATTATTTTCTTGAAACATATATCACGTGTGGCATGGTCATAACTAGAAAACAATACGCATAGATGGAACAGCAAAGACATACTAGTCAGACGCAATCCGACTAGGACGAGAGACAAATGTTAGAAAATGACTTTACGACAGCAACCGGTAGTGACGATTCATCAAATATTGACGCAAGTGTTAACGGAAATTTTGACAATAGGCCGTCCACCACAAAAGTTTCAAAGCCTCAGTCAGAGCCCATGTTAATACATGACGTCACGTCTAATGACGCGGCGGGGGCAGAGACCTTGCAAACAGTAAACATTGCCAACATGTTACAAATGCTAATGAAACAAAACGCAGAAAATATGGCAACCTTAAGGATACAAAACGCGGAAAACATGGCAACCTTAAGGATGCAGAACGCGGAAGACATGGCAACCTTAAAGACACAAAATGAACAGTTAAAGACACAAAATGACGAAATTAAATCTGATCTCATAGCAATCAAGACAGGTAGTGACACTTTGTGTAAACGTGTGGAACTTATAGACGCCACACTGACCAAACAGATGACTGAACTCAGTACGAAATTTTCCAAGCTTAATACGGTACAAGAAAAGACTACAAATGACGTAGCACTTTTACAGACACAATTAAAAAACCTTAATGTCACGTGTGAGGCTCTTACTGAACAAATTCAAACATATCCTTCAGTACACGACAACCTTGGAAAACGAATTACAGACGTGCAGAATAAATTTGACGATGTTGAACAACACCTGACTGACATCTTACAATCTGATGCCACAGCTCATTTTCAAAATATTAATAAAGAATTTCATGATTGTGTAGAGAACAAAGACAAACATTTTGATAGATGCATACGTGAAAACTTACCAACAATTGTGCACGACTCTGTAGCGGAATACATCACTAATAACAAACAGCTGATTAGTGACGCAGTACAATCCGTCTCTGCACCCATGAAACAATTCACCGATCAACCACAGTCTGAATGTAACGAAAATATCAGTCAAAATGCACAGTTCAGAAACCAATATACATTCGAGTATGACGCACACATACCGCACACGACAAACACACAAGAACAAAACACACCATGACTACAACACATACCACGACGTGCAACCACAAACACAAGCTATTATCATGGTAAACCACAGCAACATTATCGTAATTACTCGCCAGCTGAACATTGCAGTAATTGCAGTGGAACAAATCCATATCATAATGCAAAGGAAGAAGAAAGCTTAAGAAAACACAGGCAGTTTCAGGCTTTTATCCCAGAAAAACGAACCATTCATCTGGTGATTTTTCTTAAATCTTTTAGTAACGCATTTCCACGCACTTGGAGTGACCGGAAGAAGATTTCATATATTTTCGGTTACATCCAAGGCGATGCAGCTGTCTGGGCATACAGTCAAGCTGACGTATGTACCACGTATAGTGAGTTTGAGCGTGCCTTTCTGAACAAATTCTGGTCGCAATCTGTCCAGGAGCGACTCAGAAGACAAATTTTAGAACCGGAAACTTTTAACAGTAAAGATGGTAACTTACGCAGATATTTTGAAAAATACTTGAACATGGGACATTCTTTGGACGAACCAGTCGCTACACGTGATATACTCCGTGCGTTGAAGGCCAAATTGCCTTTCAACATTAAAGAAAAACTCTTACATATTCCGAATGACGATCCAGATTATTTTTTAACAACTTTAGATTCGGTTGACATGTTACTAGAAGATCAGCGCTTCGCGCGGCAAAACAGCAGCCACAATGTTTATACTAGTGGTATGCAAAACATGCAGGCTTGCCAACTCAATTCTGGCGCTCCCACAGTTGGATACGCGGTACAGCAAAAACAGCAAACTCACATGCCGTCTCAATACGGAAATAAAAATCAACGCGCGTATTCCAATACAAACAACAGTTACAACAGTAATAACACTCCATGCAGCAATCCATACAAAAGGCACCGCGGTAATAACAACAACGGTAACAACGGATACAAATGTAACAAAAAAAACACAAACAGAAATAGAAATAATAATAACTACGGGCCAAGACAGCATCAAGGGTGGACTCTTAGCGATCAATACTTTCTTTCAAACACTGCTATACCACAGCAGCCACCAGGACAAAATTAGGGCATATCTTACGACCGACAGGTAAGTTATAATGCGCAACAGCAACAACAACCGCAAAAGTTTGGAGATCACAACAGCCAATATCCGAATGTGAATATAATAGAAATGACACCTGATACACAACCTCAATCTGTGTCAGTACCTAATACAAATGCTAATCCAACGAACTAGAAACAGTCACTTCTATGCCCCGGGTCGTGGCTGAAGAATTTTTGGGGGGGCGACTTCAATGTTAATCAGTTATTTGACACTACCATTGAACAACAAAATATTGATATGCCTAATAATTCTAAACAAAAACTACCTGTTTTATTTATAAGATACAACCACAATGACAATATATCAGATGAACTTTTGCAAGACAGTACACAATGTCGTTCAAACACAAATGAAATTGTTTTAGCATCTACTACTGGTGTAGTAGGTGGGATTCCAACTACTGTTATCTTAAATACAGGTGCAGCTGTGAGCGTTTTGTCTTTTAATTTCTATAAAAAGATGTGTGAATTGGAGCCTGTGCCTGAGTATCCTGCCCAAAACTGTAAAATAACTACTGCTCTAGGTAATAAGTCATGTAGGGTTACGAAGCAAGTTTTTGTAAACATTAAAATAGATAATGGAACCGTACAATGGCCATTCCTGGTTGTACAAAACCTTGTGATAAATTGCATATTAGGAATAGGTATTATGAGCGAGAAGGACTGCATTATAGACTTCTCCAAAGGTAAATGTATTTTAAATGATAAAGGCAGTGTAATTATAATTGATTTGGACAGGAGAACTCTAAAGCATGACAAACACTGTACAGGGTACAAGGTTCAGTAAGTACTTGACAACGAAATTCATGACATGCGAACACACTCATCTGACACAGAGCTAATGGACATGAAAACATTGATTGATCATAAGATAAATGAAGCTAGAGATCTCAGTGTACATGAACGTATAAAACCACAGGAAGTGTTATCCAAATATTTACAAATTTTTACCAAACGATTAGGTGTTATCAACACGTATGTGTACAAGATTGAAGTCAAGCCTCACGAGATCTTCTACCACAAGACATATAACGTACCGTTATCTCAGCGACCTGCTGTGTGGCAATAACTAAAACAAACTACAACATAGATTATAAGTAGTATAGAAATTTTCATTTCAGCGGTTCCAGTGACGCAGTTGAAGACAGAAGAACTTTTCTTTCAACGCAGCGCCACCACCGAGAAGACTGAATATTAAAGTAAAATTTATGATAACGTAGCAGTGAATGATATACTAATTTTTCACGAAACATTTGTGACTGTAGGTACCACTGACTTGGTATGACACCTGACGAACCGACAGACGTCATCTGTGAAGCGATCTTTTACTTCGAGAAATAGATTAGACGCACATCTCTCAGCAAGAAAAGCATCTACCAGTAGCCAAGGCCACACAGACACTATACACACACGCACAAAACGCGAGGAGTCGAACAGTTTTCCGTCTCTTATTGTTTTTAATATTTATTGAGTAGTGAAAACGCCTGGTCTTGCCTACGGATGTAATGAATGTTGTGTCTAACCTATCTTAATTTCAGATGACATCACAAAAAAAAAACATCGATAAAATCCCAGCAAAACCGTTAAAGAGAACGTAAATATCTGCAATTCATGTAATCAAATGTGACATAATTATAGCTATGTAATGAAGATGTAAACATTTTTATGTGTAACTGTATTACGTTTATGCTAAGAAAATATGTGACGTGTATATGTATGATTACTTATGTTTTTTTTTTAAAAAATGATGTATAATGTAACTGTTACTATGTGAAAATTCGAACCATAACGAGTGCCAAAACGTGAAAACTTAAAAAAAAAAAAAATTGCATAGTGAACGACTGTTCACGGACATTAACGTACATTACTAAGTCTGCAACTACGCAGAAACCTATGTGAAAGAAACTGTTAATGACATTCATCATGCATCGTACCTTTGTAAACGCGATGAACGATTTCTTTGATAAGTAACTACGAACATTTAGGTGAGCTATATTTAGCAAAAACCTGAAATTGTGAAGTGCGTAATTTGTGCATCGTCTAGTGACATTACAACAGTATCTAACTTCAAGATGTTAACTGGATTAAATGGTCACAACTTGCCTGTCCAGGAAACAACACGACGAGTGGAAGAATTTTGGTTGGAACTTCAGGGAATGGAATGTTCTCGAAATGTGACGGACACACTTACCTGGACTGTCCAAGGATCGACGCCAGCTATGTGCCGTCCGAGGTTCTGCAACCAAGCTTCCACGGAATATCGAAAACGAACTGCATATGGACCAATTACTCGACGGGTCACGTCTGATCTGTAATGAACAATGCTTTTTGTCACAACGAACTGCATCACAACGACTATAATGGAAATAGGAAATGGGCATGCTTATGTATCAATCACGTTGTTATACAGCGATGTTACTGTGATCAAAAAAACTTTACCACGACGACACTAACCTGTGAAAAATTATTGTGCAGCAGACGAATATAATCTGTAATAACGACACGATGTGTATAGGTCATCGCACCTGAAACAAAAAGACATTTTTCTTTGAAGCATTTCATTGCAATATTATGTAACTAAGAACATTCAACAGTCTGAAGTTGTATTGTATTATAACAAATATTATAATTTTAAAACTAAGTTACCTGTCATATTATGTAGTCTTTATATGTAATCCTGGTGGAATATTTTCTTTGTGCAACGACTAAGAAAAGCGCGCGCACACGAACAATATGAAAAGCAATAATGTGCCGCGTGATCTAAATTTACGATATAATGGCAGTGCCGGAGTCACACAGACGCCTCTGCGCATGCGCGCACTCTATTTTGCCAACATAAGAACTTTTACGGCGCACGCGCGGCATTCAAATTTTGTATATAATGTACAGAATAATGTAAGTCATTTAAATAGTTGTAGATAACTTAGATTTTCTTGTGCCTTTAGGTGAATTGCTCGCCTGCAGGTGTGTCCTTTCGTCTCGCAATTCAGGGGGCAATATAAAGGCACATTTGCATGCCGTGCGTAAGTTTCCTCGGAAACGCGAAATATTAATTAAATAATTAATCTCTGACAAATAAATAAAGCCTATGGCACAGAACTGCAGCGCTGTGTCGCTGATAAAGCAAAACATAATTACGATACTCTTTTGTTTCTCATAGAAGGGGAGGGCTTGGACAAGTGGTGCGGGAAGCACATATATTTCATTGACTGGCACACCGCCATATTTGATGTTATATAAGAACACTGCGAGTTGCAATCTTACTAGGCACTCGATCCTGTAAAGAATTTATATTTATGAAAGTAAGTAGAGTTATTTAACTGTAGGCTTATTCGTTGAATGTATCTGCTTTAACTAACTGTGAAACTTTATATGTTCAGTAGACAGTCACCTCTGTACGACATATTGACATGGCTGGCAAATTATTCTAATATTGAGATTCAGATTTGAGTCCACACCTACCGCAGCAGTCTTTGGAAACGATTCAAATACGAAGTCCGATTATTTGAGTCTTATTTCACGGTCAACTACGAATAACATTACATTTACGAAAATGCCATTGTCAAGCGTCTGATACCGAATAATTAAACATCCACGTTCCACATAAGCAAACATCAATTACATCCAATCACTATGAAACATAATTAATAATAGTACAATATTTTATCGTATATTATTTATTTTATAGTTTCTATGGAAACGACAGGATTTTCTTTTGGGATACGAGTATCTCCTTTCCGATGCACTAGTCCTTCTTTACTGCTTCCTTCGCTCCCTCACATTGACGAATAACCACAAAATTGCGTCGCTATGAAATACTATGGGTTCTACGACTTCTCCATCTACATCAAGTAACATTTCTATGGAAACGACAGGATTTTCTTTTGGGATACGAGTATCTCCTTTCCGATGCACTATTCCTTCTTTACTGCATCCTTCGCTCCCTAACATTGACGAATTACCACAGAAATTGCGTCGCTATGATATAATATGGGTTCCATGACTTCTCCTTCTAAATCGAGCAACGTTTCTATGGAAACGACAAGATTTGTTTTTGGGATACGAGTATTTCCTTTCCGATGCACTATTCATTCATTACTGCATCCCTCGCTCCCTCACATTGACGAATTAATACAGAAATGGCGTCGCTTTGAAATAATATGGGTTCTATGACCTCTTCTTCTAAATCGAGTAACGTTTCTATGGAAACGACAGGATTTCCTTTTGGGATACGAGTATCTCCTTTCCGATGCATTATTCCTTCTTTACTGCAACCTTCGCTCCCTCACATTGACGAATAAACACAAAATTGCGTCGCCATGATATACTATGGGTTTTATGACTTCTCCTTCTAAATCGAGTAACGTATCTATGGAAACGAATGGATTTTCTTTTGGGATACGGGTATCCCATTTCCGATGCTCTATACCTCCTTTACTGCATCCTTCGGTCCCTCACATTGACGAATTAACACAGAAATTGCGTCGCTATGAAATACTAAGGGTTCAATGACTTCTCCTTTTAAATTGAGTAACGTCGCAAAGTACACAATTATCTTTTGGGATACGTCTATCTCTTTTCCGATGGACTATTCATTCTTTATTGCATCTCCCGCTCACCTCACATTGTCGAATTAACACAGAAATTGCGTCGCTATGAAATACTATGTGTTCAATGACCACTTCTTCCAAATCGAGTAACGTTTCTATGGAAGCGACAGGATTTTCTTTTCGGATACGAGTATTTCCTTTCCGATGCACTGTTCGTTCTTTACTGCATCCCTCACTCCCAAACATTGCCGAATTAACACAGAAATTGCGTCTCTATCAAAGACTATGGATTCTAGGACTTCTCCATCTAAATCGAGTGACGTTTCTATGCAAACGACAGGATTTCATTTGGGATACGAGTATCTCCTTTACGATGCACTATTCCTTCTTTACTGCATCCCTCGCGCCCTCACATTGATGAATTAACACAGAAATTGCGTCGCTATGAATTACTATTGGTTCTATGACATCGTCTTCTATATCGAGTAACGTTTCTATCCAAACGACAGTATTTTCATTTGGGATACGAGTATTTCCTTTCCGATGCACTGTTCGTTCTTTACTGCATCCCTCGCTCCCTCACATTGACGAATGATCACAGAAATTGCGTCGCTATGAAATACTATGAGTTCTATGACTTCTCCTTCTAAAACGAGTAACGTTTCTATCTAAAGGACAGGATTTTCTTTTTTAATACGAGTATTTCCTTTCCGATGCACTACTTCTTCTTACCGCGTCCCTCGGTCCCTCACATTGTCTAATTAACACAGAAATTGCGTCGCTAAGAAAGTCTATGGGTTCTATTACATCTTCTCCTAAATCGAGTAACGTTTCTATGGAAACGACAGGATTATCTTTTGGGATACGAGTAACTCCTTTCCGATGCACTATTCCTATCTGTATTGCATCTCCTGCTCACCTCACATTGTCGAATTAACACAGAAATTGCGTCGCTATGAAATACTATGTGTTCTATGACCACGCCGTCTAAATCGAGTAACGTTTCTATGGAAGCGACAGGATTTTCTTTTCGGATACGAGTATCTCCTTTCCGATGCACTATTCCTTGTGTATTGCATCCCCCGCTCCCTCCCATTGACGAATTAACACAGAAATTGCGTCGCTATTAAATACCTTGGATTCTATGACTTCTCCTTCTAAATCGAGTAATGTTTCTACAGAAAGGACAGGATTTTCTTTTGGAACACGAGTATCTCCTTTCCGATGCACTAGTCCTTCTTTACTGCTTCCCTCGCTCCCTCACATTGACGAATAAACACAAAATTGCTTCGCTATGAAATACTATGGGTTCTACGACTTCTCCATCTACATCAAGTAACATTACTATGGAAACGACAGGATTTTCTTTTGGGATACGAGTATCTCCTTTCCGATGCACTATTCCTTCTTTACTGCATCTTTCGCCCCCTCACATTGACGAATTACCACAGAAATTGCGTCGCTATGATATACTATGGGTTACATGACTTCTCCTTCTAAATCGAGCAACGTTTCTATGGAAACGACAAGATTTGTTTTTGGGATACGAGTATTTCCTTTCCGATGCACTATTCCTTCATTACTGCATCCCTCGCTCCCTCACATTGACGAATTAACACAGAAATTGCTTCGCTATGATATACTATGGGTTCGATGACTTCACCTTCTAAATCGAGTGACGTATCTATGGAAACGAAAGGATTTTCTTTTGGGATACGGGTATCCCATTTCCGATGCTCTATACCTCCTTTACTGCATCCTTCGCTCCCTCACATATACGAATTAACACAGAAATTGCGTCGCTATGAAATACTAAGGGTTCAGTGACTTCTCCTTCTAAATTGAGTAACGTGTCTATGTAAAGGACACAATTATCTTTTGGGATACGACTATCTCTTTTCCGATGGACTATTCATTCTTTATTGCATCCCTCGCTCCCTCACATTAACGAATTAACCCAGAAATTGCGTCGCTAGGAAATACTATGGGTTCTATTACTTCTTCTCCTAAATCGAGTAACGTTTCTATGGAAACGACAGGAATATCTTTTGGGATGCGAGTATCTCCTTTCTGATGCACTATTCGTTCTTTATTGCATCCCCCGCTCCCTCACATTGACGAATTAACACAGAAATTGCGTCGCTATGAAATACTATGGGTTACATGGCATCTCCTTCAAAATCGAGTAACGTTTCCATGGAAGCGACAGGATTTCCTTTTGTGATACGAGTATCTTTTTTCCGATGCACTATTCCTTCTTTACAGCACCCCTCGCTCTCTCACATTGATGAATTAACACAGAAATTCCGCCGCTATGTATTACTATTGGTTCTATAACATCTTCTTCTAAATCGAGTATCGTTTCTATGGAAACGACAGTATTTTCATTTGGAATACGAGTATTTCCTTTCCGATGCACTCTTCGTTCTTTACTGCATCCCTCGCTCCCTCACATTGACGAATTATCACAGAAATTGCGTCGCTATGAAATACTATGAGTTCTCTGATTTCTCCTTCTAAATCGAGTAACGTTTCTATCTAAAGGACAGGATTTTCTTTTTTGATACGAGTATCTCCGTTCCGATGCGCTATTCCTTCTTTACTGCATCCCTCGGTCCCTCACATTGTCTAATTAACACAGAAATTGCGTCGCTATGAAATGCAATGAGTTCTATGACGTTTAATGCTTAATCGAGTAACGTTTCTATGGAAACGAGAGGATTTTCTTTTGGGATACGACTATCTCCCTTCCGATGCACTATTATTTCTTTACTGCATCCCTCGCTCTCCCACGTTCACAAATTAACACAGAAATTGCGTTTCTATGAAATACTATGGGTTCCTTGACTACTTCTTCTAAATCGACTAACGTTTCTGTTGAATCGCCAGGATTTTCTTTTGGGATACGAGTATATCCTTTCCGATGCACTCCTCCTTTACTGCATACCTCACTCCGTCACACTGACGAATTAACACAGAACTTGCGTCGCTATTAAAGACTATGGGTTCCATGCCTTCTTCTCCTAAATCGAGTAACGTTTCTATGGAAACGACAGGATTTTCTTTTGGAATACGGGTATCTCCTTTCCGTTGACTATTCCTTGTAAATTGCATTCTCCGCTCACTCCCATTGACGTTTTAACACAGAAATTGCGTCGCTATGAAATACTATGGGATCTATGACGTCTCCTTCTAAACGGAGTAACATTTCTATGTAAAGGACAGGATTTTCTTTCGGGATACGACTATCTCTTTTCCGATGCACTATTCATTGTTTACTGCATCCGTTGCTCCCTTACATTAACGAATTAACACAGAAATTGCGTCGCTATCAAAGACTATGGATTCTAGGGTTTCTCCTTCTAAATCGAGTAACGTTTCTATGGAAACGACAGGATTTTCTTTTGGGATACGAGTATCTCCTTTCCGATGCACTATTCCTTCTTTACTGCATCCCTCGCTCCCTCACGTTCACGAATTAACACAGAAATTGCGTTGCTATGAAATACTATGGGTTCTTTGGCTTCTTCTTCTAAATCGAGAAACGTGTCTGTGGAATCGCCAGGATTTTCTTTTGGGATACGAGTCTCTCCTTTCCGATGCACACCTCCTTTACTGCATACCTCACTCCGTCACATTGACGAATTAACACAGGAATTGCGTCGCTATTAAAGACTATGGGTTCCATGTCTTCTTCTCCTAAATCGAGTAACGTATCTATGGAAACGACAGGATTTTCTTTTTTGATAAGAGTATCTCCTTTCCGATGACTATTCCTTGTATATTGCATCCTCCGCTCCCTCCCATTGACGAATTAACACAGAAATTGCGTCGCTATGAAATACTGTGGGTTCTATGACCTCTCCTGCTAAATCGAGTAACTTTTCTATGTAAAGGACGCAGTTTTCTTTCCGGATACGACTATCTCTTTTCCGATGCACTATTCCTTCCTTACTGTATCCCTCGCTCTCTCACATTAACGAATTAACACAGAAATTGTTTAGCTATAAAATACTATGGGTTCTATGATTTCGTCTTCTAAATGGAGTAACGTTTCTACGGAAACAACAGGATTTTCTTTTGGCATACGAGGATCTCCTTTCCGATGCACTAATCCTTCTTCATTGCATCCCCCGCTCCCTCAGATTGACGAATTAACACAGAAATTGCGTCGCTATGTAACACTATGGGTTCTATGACCTCTGCTTCTAAATCGAGTAACGTTTCTATGGATGCGACAGGATTTTCTTTTGGGATACGAGTATCTCCTTTCCGATGCAGTCCTCCATCTTTACTGCATCCCTCGCTCCCTCACATTGACGAATTAATACAGAAATTGCGTCGCTATGAAATACTATGAGCTCTATGACTTCTCCATCTAAATCCAGTAACTTTTCTATGGGATCGACAGGATTTTCTTTTGGGGTACGAGTATCTCCTTTCCGTTGCATTATTCCTTGTATATTGCATCCCCTGCTCCCCCACATTGACGAATTAACACTGAAATTTCGTCGCTATAGAAGCCTATGGGTTTTATGACTTATCCTTCTAAATCGAGTAACGTTTCTATGGAAACAACAGGATTTTCTTTTTGGATACGAGTATTTCCTTTCCGATGCAGTATTCCTTCTTTACTGCATCCCTCGCTCCCTCACATTGACGATTTAACACAGTTATTGTGTCGCTATGAAATACTATGTGTTGTATGACTTTTCCGTCTAAATCAAGTAACGTTTCTATGGAAACGACAGGTTTCTCTTTTGGCATACGAGTATCTCATTTCCCGAAGCACGATTCCTTCTTTACTGCATCCCTCGCTCCCTCACATTGACGAATTAACCCAGAAATTGCGTCGCTATGAATTACTATGGGTCCTATGACTTCCCCTTCTAAATCGACGAACGTGTCTATGGAAAGGACAGGATTTTCTTTTGGGATACGACTATCTCCTTTCCGATGCACTATTCCTTCTTTACTGCATCCCTCGCTCCCTCATATTGACGAATCAAAACAGAAATTGCGTCGCTATGAAATACTATGGGTTCTATGACTTCTTCGTCTTAATCGAGTACGTTTCTATGGATACGACAGGATTTTCTTTTGGGATACGAGTAACTCCTTTCCAATGCACTATTCCTTGTATATTGCATCACCCGCTCCCTCACATTGACGAATTAACACAGAAATTGCGTCGCTATGAAATACTAAGGGTTCTATGACTTCACCTTCTAAATTGAGTAACGTTCCTATGTAAAGGTCACAATTTTCTTTTGGGATACGACTATCTCTTTTCCGATGGACTATTCATTCGTTATTGCATCCCTCGCTCTCTCACATTAACGAATTAACCCAGAAATTGCGTCGCTATGAAATACTATGAGTTCTATGACTTCTCCATCTAAATCGAGTTATGTTTCTATGGAAACGACAGGATTTTCTTTTGGGATACGAGAATCTCCTTTACGATGCACTATTCCTTGTATATTGCATCCCTCGCACCCTCACGTTATCGAATTAACACAGAAATTGCGTCGCTATCAAAGACAAATGTTTCTAGGACTTCTCCTTCTAAATCGAGTAACGTTTCTATGGGAACGACAGGATTTTCTTTAGGGATACGAGTGTCTCCCTTCCGATGCACTATTTCTTCTTTACTGCATCCCTCGCTTCCTCACGTTCACGAATTAACACAGAAATTGCGTTGCTATGAAATACTATGTGTTCTTTGACTTCTTCTTCTAAATCGAGTAACGTTTCTGTGGAATCGCCAGGATTTTCTTTTGGGATACGAGTATCTCCTTTCCAATGCACTCCTCCTTCACTGCATACCTCACTCCGTCACATTGACGAATTAACACAGAAATTGCGTCGCTATTAAAGTCTATGGGTTCCATGTCCTCTTCTCCTAAATCGAGTAACGTTACAATGGAAACGACAGGATTTTCATTTGGGATACGAGTATCTCCTTTCCGATGACTATTCCTTGTATATTGCATCCTCCGCTCCCTCCCATTGACGAATTGACACAGAAATTGCGTCGCTATGAAATACTATGGGATCTTTGACGTTTCCTTCTAAATCGAGTAACGTTTCTATGTAAAGGACAGGATTTGGTTTTGGGATACGACTATCTCTTTTCCGATGCACTATTCATTCTTTACTGCAACGCTCGCTCCCTCACATTAACGAATTAACACTGAACTTGCGTCGCTAAGAAATTCTATGGGTTCTATTACTTCTTCTCCTAATTCGAGCAACGGTTCCATGGGAACGACAAGATTATCTTTTGGGATACGAGTATCTCCTTTCCGATGCACTAGTCCATCTTTACTGCATCCCTCGCTCCCTCACATTGACGAATTAATACAGAAATTGCGTCGCTATGATATACTATGAGTTCTATGACTTCTCCATCTAAATCGAGTAACGTTTCTATGGAAACGACAGGATATTCTTTTGGGATACGAGTATCTCCATTCCGATGTACTATTCCTTGTATATTGCATCGCTTGCTCCCTCACATTGACGAATTAACACAGAAATTTTGCCGCTATAATAGACTATGGGTTCTATGACTTCTTCTTCAAAATCGAGTAATGTTTCTATGGAAACGACAGAATTTTCTTTTGGGATACGAGTATCTCCTTTCCGAGGCATTATTCCTTGTTTACTGCATCCCTCGCTCCCTCACATATATGAAATTTCACAGAAATTTCTTCGCTATGAAATACTGTGGGTTCTATGACTTCCTCTTCTACATGGAGTTACGTTTCTATGGAAACGACAGGATTTTCTTTTTGGATACGAGTCTCTCCTTTCCGATGAACTATTCCCTCCTTACTGCATCCCTCGCTCCCTCACACTGACGAATTAACACAGAAATTGCGTCGCGATTAAATACTATTGGTTCCATGACCTCTCCTTCTAAATCGAGTAACGTTTCTATGGAAAGGACATGATTTTCTTTTGGGATACGAGTATCTATTTTCCGATGCACTATTCCTTCTTTACTGCATACCTCACTCGCTCACATTGACGAATTAACACAGAAATTTCGTCGCTGTGAAATACAACGGGGTTTTAGATTTCTCCTTCTAAATCGAATAACGTGTCTATGGGAAGGACAGGATTTTCTTTTGGGATACGACTATCTCCTCTCCGATGCACTATTCCATGTATATTGCATCCCCCGCTCCCTCCCATTGACGAATTAACACAGAAATTACGTCGCTATGAAATACTGTGGGTTCTATGACCTCTCCTGCAAAATCGAGTAACTTTTCTATGTAATGGACGCAATTTTCTTTTGGGATACGACTATCTCTTTTCCGATGCACTATTCCTTCCTTAACGTATCCCTCGCTCTCTCACATTAACGAATTAACACAGAAATTGCGTAGCTATAAATTACTACGGGTTCTATGATTTCTTCTTCCACATGGAGTAACGTTTGTACGGAAACGACAGGATTTTCTTTTGGGATACGAGTATCTCCTTTCCGATGCACTATTCCTTCTTTATTGCATCCCCCGCTCCCTCAGACTGACGAATTAACACAGAAATTGCGTCGCTATGTAATACTACTGGTTCTTAGACCTCTTATTCTAAATCGAGTAACGTTTCTATGGAAGCTACAGGATTTTCTTTCGGGATACGAGTATCTCATTTCCGATGCACTCCTCCATATTTACTGCATCCCTCGCTCCCTCACATTGACGAATTAACCCAGAAATTGCGTCGCTATGAAATACTATGGGTCCTATGACTTCCCAATCTAAATCGAGAAACGTGTCTATGGAATGAAGATGATTTTCTTTTGGGATACGACCTTCTCCTTTCCGATGCACTATTCCTTCTTCACTCCATACCTCGCTCGCTCACATTGACGAATTTACGCAGAAATTGCGTCGCTATTAAATACTATTGGTTCCATGACCCCTCCTTCTAAATCGAGTAACGTTGCTATGGAAAGGACATGATTTTCTTTTGGGATACGAGTATCTCCTTTCCGATGCACTATTCCGTGTTTACTGCATCCCTCGCTCCCTCACATTGATGAAATGTCACAGAAATTCTTCGCTATGAATTACTGTGGGTTCTATGACTTCCTCTTCTACATCGAGTTACGTTTCTATGGAAACGACAGGATTTTCTTTTTGGATACGAGTATTTCCTTTCCGATGAACCATTCCCTCTTTACTGTATCCCTCGCTCCCTCACACTGACGAATTTACACAGAAATTGCGTCGCTATTAAATACTATTGGTTCCATGACCCCTCCTTCTAAATCGAGTAACGTTTCTATGGAAAGGACATGATTTCCTTTTGGGATACGAGTATCTCCTTTCCGATGCACTATTCCTTCTTTACTGCATCCCTCGCTCCCTCACGTTCACGAATTAACACAGAAATTGCGTTGCTATGAAATACTATGTGTTCTTTGACTTCTTCTTCTAAATCGAGTAACGTATCTGTGGAATCGCCAGGATTTTCTTTTGGGATACGAGTATCTCCTTTCCAATGCACTCCTCCTTCACTGCATACCTCACTCCGTCACATTGACGAAATAACACAGAAATTGCGTCGCTATTAAAGACTATGGGTTCCGTGTCCTCTTCTCCTAAATCGAGTAACGTTTCTATGGAATGACAGGATTTTCATTTGGGATACGAGTATCTCCTTTCCGATGACTATTCCTTGTATATTGCATCCTCCGCTCCCTCCCATTGACGAATTGACATAGAAATTGCGTCGCTATGAAATACTATGGGATCTATGACGGTTCCTTCTAAATCAAGTAACGTTTCTATGTATAGGACAGGATTTTTTTTGGGATACGACTATCTCTTTTCCGATGCACTATTCATTCTTTACTGCATCCCTCGCTCCCTCACATTAACGAATTAACACAGAACTTGCGTCGCTAAGAAATTCTATGGGCTCTATTACTTCTTCTCCTAAATCGAGCAACGTTTCTATGGGAACGACAGGATTATCTTTTGGGATACGAGTATCTCCTCTCCGATGCACTAGTCCATCTTTACTGCATCCCTCGCTCCCTCACATTGACGAATTGATACAGAAATTGCGTCGCTATGATATACTATGAGTTCTATGACTTCTCCATCTAAATCGAGTAACGTTTCTATGGAAACGACAGGATATTCTTTTGGGATACGAGTATCTCCTTTCCGATGTACTATTCCTTGTATATTGCATCGCTTGCTCCCTCACATTGACGAATTAACACAGAAAATTTGCCGCTATAATAGACTATGGGTTCTATGACTTCTTCTTCAATATAAAGTAATGTTGCTATGGAAACGACAGAATTTTCTTTTGGGATACGAGTATCTCCTTTCCGATGCACTATTCCTTGTTTACTGCATCCCTCGCTCCCTCACATATATGAAATTTCACAGAAATTTTTTCGCTATGAAATACTGTGGGTTCTATGACTTCCTCTTCTACATGGAGTTACGTTTCTATGGAAACGACAGGATTTTCTTTTTGGATACGAGTATCTCCTTTCCGATGAACTATTCCCTCTTTACTGCATCCCTCGCTCCCTCACACTGACGAATTAACACAGAAATTGCGTCGCTATTAAATACTATTGGTTCCATGACCTCTCCTTCTAAATCGAGTAACGTTTCTATGGAAAGGACATGATTTTCTTTTGGGATACGAGTATCTCTTTTCCGATGCACTATTCCTTGTTTACTGCATACCTCACTCGCTCACATTGACGAATTAACACAGAAATTTCGTCGCTATGAAATACTACGGGGTTTTAGACTTCTCCTTCTAAATCGAATAACGTGTCTATGGGAAGGACAGGATTTTCTTTTGGGATACGACTATCTCCTTTCCGATGCACTATTCCTTGTATATTGCATCCCCCGCTCCCTCCCATTGACGAATTAACACAGAAATTACGTCGCTATGAAATACTGTGGGTTCTATGACCTCTCCTGCAAAATCGAGTAACTTTTCTATGTAATGGACGCAATTTTCTTTTGGGATACGACTATATCTTTTCCGATGCACTATTCCTTCCTTACCGTATCCCTCGCTCCCTCACATTAACGAATTAACACAGAAATTGCGTAGCTATAAAATACTACGGGTTCTATGATTTCTTCTTCTACATGGAGTAACGGTTATACGGAAACGACAGGATTTTCTTTTAAGATACGAGTATCTCCTTTCCGATGCACTATTCCTTCTTTATTGCATCCCCCGCTCCCTCAGACTGACGAATTAACACAGAAATTGCGTCGCTATGTAATACTATGGGTTCTATGACATCTCCTTCCAACTCGAGTAAGGTTTCTATGGAAGCTACAGGATTTTCTTTCGGGATACGAGTATCTCGTTTCCGATGCACTATTCCTTCTTCACTGCATATCTCGCTCGCTCACATTGACGAATTTACACAGAAATTGCGTCGCTATTAAATACTATTGGTTCCATGACCCCTCCTTCTAAATCGAGTAACGTTTCTATGGAAAGGACATGATTTTCTATTGGGATACGAGTATCTCCTTTCCGACGCACTATTCCGTGTTTACTGCATCCCTCGCTCCCTCAGATTGATGAAATGTCACAGAAATTCTTCGCTATGAATTACTGTGGGTTCTATGACTTCCTCTTCTACATCGAGTTACGTTTCTATGGAAACGACAGGATTTTCTTTTTGAATACGAGTATCTCCTTTCCGATGGACTATTCCCTCTTTACTGTATACCTCGCTCCCTCACACTGACGAATTTACACAGAAATAGCGTCGCTATTAAATACTATTGGTTCCATGACCCCTCCTTCTAAATCGAGTAACGTTTCTATGGAAAGAACATGAATTTCTTTTGGGATACGAGTATCTCCTTTCCGATGCACTATTCCTTCTTTACTGCTTACCTCGCTCGCTCACATTGACGAATTAACACAAATATTGCGTCGCTATGAAATACTACGGATTCTATGACTTCGCCTTCTAAATCGAATAACTTTTCTATGGGAACGACAGGATTTACTTTTGGGGTACGAGTATCTCCTTTCCGATGCACTATTCCTTGTATATTGCATTCCTCGCTCCCTCACATTGACGAATTAACACTGAAATTTCGTCGCTATAAAAGCCTATGGGTTCTATGACTTCTTCCTCTAAATCGAGTAACGTTTGTATGGAGACAACAGGATTTTATTTTGGGATACGAGTATCTGCTTTCCGATGCACTATTCCTTCTTTACTGCATCCCACGCTCCCCCTTATTGACGAATTAACACAGATATTGCGACGCTATGAAATACTAGGGGTTCTATGACTTCTACTTCTAAATCGAGGACCGTTTCCAAGGATACGACAGGATTTTCGCTTGGGATATGACTATCTCTTTTCCGATGCACTATTCCTTCTTTACTGCATCCCTCGCTCCCTCACATTGACGAATTAACACAGAAATTGCGTCGCTATGATATACTATGGGTTCTACGACTTCTCCTTCTAAATCGAGTATCTTTTCTATGGATAGGACAGGTTTTTTTTTGGGATACGTATCTCCTTTCCGATGACGATTCCTTCTTTACAGCATACTTCGCCCCCTCACATTGACGAATTAACACAGAAATTGCGTCGCTATGATTTATTATGGGTCCTACGACTTCTCCTTGTAAATCGAGTAACGTTTCTATGGAAACGACAGGATTTTCTTTTGGGATACGAGTATCTCCTTTCCGAAGCACTATTCCTTGTATATTGCATCCCTCACTGCCTCACATTGACGAATTAACACAGAAATTGCGTCGCTATAATAGACTATGTGTTCTATGACTTCTGCTCCTTAATCAGGTAACGTTTCTATGGAAAAGACAGGATTTTCTTTTGGGATACGAGTATCTCCTTTCCGATGCACTATTCCTTCTTTACTGCATCCTTCGCTCCTTCACATTGACGAATAAACACAAAATTGCGTCGCTATGAAATACTGTGTGTTCTATGACTTCTCCTTCTAAATCGAGGAACGTTTCTATTGAAACGACAGGATTTTCTTTTCGAATATGAGTATCTCCTTTCCGATGCACTATTCCTTCTTTACTGCATCCTTCGCTTCTCACATTGACGAATTAACACAGAAATTGCGTCGCTGTGAAATTGTATGTGTTCTATGACTTGTTCTTCTAAATCAAGTAACGTTATTATGGAAACTACAGGATTTTCTTTTGGGATACGAGTATCTCCTTTCCGATGCACTATTCCTTCTTTACTGCATACCTCGCTCGCTCACATTGACGAATTAACACAGAAATTGCGTCGCTATGAAATACTACGGGTTCTATGATTTCTCCTTCTAAATCGAATAACGTGTCTATTGAAAGGACAGGCATTTCTTTTGGGATACGACTATCTCCTTGCCGATGCACTATTCCTTGTATATTGCATCCCTCGCTCCCTCCCATTGACGAATTTACACAGAAATTACGTCGCTATGAAATACTGTGGGTTCTATGACCACTCCTTCTAAATCGAGTATCTTTTCTATGTAAAGGACGGAATTTTCTGATGGGATGGACTATCTCTTTTCCGATACACTATTCCTTCCTTACTGTATCCCTCGCTCTCTCACATTAAAGAATTAACACAGATATTGCGTAGCTATAAAATACTATGTGTTCTATGATTTCTTCTTCTAAATGAAGTAACGTTTGTACGGAAACGACAGGATTTTCTTTTGGGATACGAGTATCTCCTTTCCGATGCACTATTCCTTCTTTATTGCACCCCCGCTCCCTCAGATAGACGAATTAACACAGAAATAGCGTCGCTATGTAATACAATGGGTTCTATGACCTCTCCTTCTAAATCGAGTATCGTTTCTATGGAAGCGACAGGATTTTCTTTTGGGATACGAGTATTTGTTTTCCGATGCACTACTCCATCCTTACTGCATCTCCGTAAACCAATGGGTTCTATGACCTCTCCTTCTAAATCGAGTTACATTTCTATGGAAGCGACAGGATTTTCTTTTGGGATACGAGTATCTATTTTCCGATGCACTACTCCATCCTTACTGCATCCACCGCTCCTTCACATTGACGAATTAATACAGAAATTGCGTCGCTATGAAATACTATGAGTTCTATGACTTCTCCAACTACATCGAGTAACTTTTCTATGGGAACGACAGGATTTACTTTTGGGGTACGAGTATCCCCTTTCCGATGCACTATTTCTTCTTTACTGCATCCCTCGCTCCCTCACATTGACGAATTAACACAGAAATTGATCGCTATGAAGTACTATGGGTTCTATGACATCTCCTTCTAAATCGAGTATCTTTTCTATGGAAAGGACAGGATTTTTTTTTGGGATACGTATCTCCTTTCCGATGACGATTCCTTCTTTACAGCATACTTCGCTCCCTCACATTGACGAATTTACACAGAAATTGCGTCGCTGTGTAATAGTATGTGTTCTATGACTTGTTCTTCTAAATCGAGTAACGTTTTTATGGAAACGACAGGATTTTCTTTTGGGATACGAGTATCTCCTTACCGATGCACTATTCCTTGTATATTGCATCCCTCACTCCCTCACATTGACGAATTAACACAGAAATTGCGTCGCTATAAAAGACTATGGGTTCTATGACTTCTTCTTAATCGAGTAACGTTTCTATGGAAACGGCAAGATTTTTTTTTGGGATACGAGTATCTCCTTTCCGATGCAGTATTCCTTCTTTACTGCATCCTTCGCTCCCTCACATTAACGAATAAACACAAAATTGCGTCGCTATAAAATACTGTGTGTTCTATGACTTCTCCTTCTAAATCGAGGAACGTTTCTATGGAAACGACAGGATTTTCTTTTGGGATATGAGTATATACTTTCCGATGCACTATTCCTTCTTTACTGCATCCTTCGCTCCCTCACATTGACGAATTAACACAGAAATTGCGTCGCTCAGAAATACTATGTGTTCTATGAGATCTCCTTCTCAATCGAGTAACGTTTCTATGGAAAGGACAAAATTTTTTTTGGGATACGAGTATCTCCATTCCCATTCACTATTCCTTTCTTACTGCATCCCTCGCTCCCTCACATTGACGAATTAACACACAAATTGCGTCGCTATGAAATACTATGAGTTCTATGACATCTCCTTCTAAAACGAGTATCGTTTATATGGAAACGACAGAATTTTCTTTTGGGATACGAGTATCTCCTTTCCCAATGCACTATTCCCTCTTTACTACATCCCTCGCTCCCTCACATTGAGGAATTATCACAGATATTGCGTCGCTATGAAATACTATGGGTTCTATGACTTCTTCTTCTGTTTCCAGTAACGTTTCTATGGAAACGAAAGGATTTCTTTTGGGATACGAGTATTCCCTTTCCGAAGCACTATTCCTTCTTTATTGCATCCCCCCGCTCCCTTACATTGAGGAATTAACACAGATATTGCGTCGCTATGAAATACTATGGGTTCTATGACTTCTCCTTCTAAATCGAGTATCTTTTCTATGGAAAGGACTGGATTTTTTTTTTGGGATACGTATCTCCTTTCCGATGATGATTCCTTCTTTACAGCATACTTCGCTCCCTCACATTGACGAATTAACACAGAAATAGCGTCGCTATGAAGTACTATGGGTCCTACGACTTCTCCTTCTAAATCGAGTAACGTTTCTATGGAAACGACAGGATTTTCTATTGGGATACGAGTATCTCCTTTCCGAAGCACTATTCCTTGTATATTGCATCCCTCACTCCCTCACATTGACGAATTAACACAGAAATTGCGTCGCTATAAAAGGCTATGGGTTCTATGACTTCTTCTTCTTAATCGAGTAACGTTTCTATGGAAACGACAGGATTTTCTTTTGGGATACGAGTATCTCCTTTCCGATGCACTATTCCTTGTTTTCCGCATCCTTCGCTCCCTCACATTAACGAATAAACACAAAATTGCGTCGCAATGAAATACAATGGGTTCTATGACTTCTACTTCTAAATCGAGTAACGATTCTATGGAAACGACAGGATTTTCTTTTGGGATATGAGTATCTGCTTTCCGATGCACTATTCTTTGTCTACTGCATCCTTCGCTCCCTCACATTGACGAATTAACACAGAAATTGTGTCGCTCTCAAATTCTATGGGTTCTATGACATCTCCTTCTCAATCGAGTACATTTTATAAAGGATTATACTGTAAATGATGAAAGTATGTGAATGCAGCTTGCCGCTAACTTGGTGTAATGTCTCTCACACATAAACCTGTACAGTAAAGTAAGGGCCTCCTGTTTTATCTTTAGGCTGATCCGTGGTAAGACAGGCAAACAATAATACTAATGGAGGATTCTGCGTATTTTCTCTAATTCCATTCGCTCTCTCTCTCTCTGTCCTTTATCTATATACAGTTTTAAATATAATATTTCATTACGTGAACTCAGCCCAATAGAATCTCTGGTGGAGCCCTTCGTCTTAATATCCAGCGGCTGGCTTGCTGTAAAAGAAGTTTATATCTATTATTATTGTTAACCGCTGCATTCAGTTGGGAAAATCGATCGTTTGAACAATTCGTGCATTTTACGACAGATTTAGAATTTCAGATGTGTCCGAAGCCTTTTTGGACGATTTTATAAAATCTCGGTGATTGCTGGCTCTCTTCGTCACATCTGAAACTTCCCCACTAATTACAGGGCCAAGACAATCATCAATGATTCAGACAGAGAACTCATTCGTCATTCACTCTAGAATAAAAGGGTCACAAACCTTATTTCTGGGGAAAATTGTATATTCAATCCATCTCCATTACATGTTCCGTTTTCTGTCGATTCCAAGTCTTACTTAATTTGCGTTTACAGTTTTTTCTCTCTCTTCAAATGACCCGCTAGTGGCACAAACGTTAATAGCTCGCTTTAGCGAGAAGAAGAGCCAGTTTGTCTCTTTTAACAACCCGACAATCTTCCAACCGATCCTTCCGAAGCTGTCCTAGTTATCCGTCCCCAACAACCATGGAGAATACACATATGTATCTCTGTTATTCCAAAGAAGAAACGTACTAGAAAAATACCTTGGCGTCGACGAGCTGTCGGCGCATATATTACTAGAAAATCCTATCAGATACTTTCCAAAAGTGAATAAATGTGGATGATTTGATTGATAATTATTAATTATTGCGTGGTAGAGGGTAATTTTTCGTGGGGAGATTACAATGCCCCTCGTAGCGAGCGAAGTTTGTGAGCTCAATTTTGAATTACCGAACACACTTCGTGAGCTATCTATTAGTGTGGATAACCCGGAAGTGATAATTGTCAGTCCCCCGACTGGAAAAGAATATTATGTTTAAGACAGACGAAGAAACGAAATATTGAAAACAGAAGAAATGAAGAGACAGGTACCGCGGCTGTATTGCTTTTACGTGCATTAAGGTGTTATGTCTGCTGTGCACAACCAAGGAGGATGATCTTTCATGAAACTGTTATCAAGGTCTACCCATTCGGGAACTTTATTAAGCAGGGGAACCTTGGAAAACCACTTAATCCTAGACCCCCAGCTTACGGTACATAGAAGATAGGAAAGCCTACAGAAGGAAAAGAAATAATTGTGGAAATAGATCTCTAAAGGAAAGATAGGGATCGATTTATATAACGCTTTGGAGAAGAGTGATTTGTGCCTCTAGCAAAAAAAAACTTTTTACAATAAATAACGTGAATTTTCGTTTTACAATCTTGTTCCTAGGACAATATCTTGCGGTGCTAAAACTCCCCCGGGTCTTGCATGTCCCCGACGTCCACATTTGTAGTCGGTCTTCTACGCGGCCCTCTTTGTAGTCGGTCTTCTACGCGGCCCACTTTGTAGCCGGTCTTCTACGCGGCCCACAATGGGAAGAGTAGAAGGGACAGGGATACTCGAATTCACATGCAACATTCATTCCAAAAGAATTAGCAATGACCAAAAGGGAAACTCTTCCTGTAAGAGAACTGGTTAGGTTGCACCGTCCAAGATTTCCCTGTTTGAAAGCAAAATCCTTATGGCTTCATGCATCCTTTTTGTTACGACGTACTTCAAGGAACTTAGCCATTAACTAATGATGTTGCCAAAAGCATCATCGTATTTACCCTCGTTTGAATACTCTTTTTGACTTTGCATCCCCACTTGTGCTTATAAGTCCAAAAGTTCTGACACATTTGCTATCACTGATTTGTTCTTCGTAAATTAAAGGATTCATGCAACTTACAATAGATTTAGGATTCAAATCACCAAATAATGGAAAGTGTAGTTCATTTTATACAAATACATAATCCATCATTTCCTTGAAAAGTCATATAATTTATCTATACTCAAAAACTTTTTATTCTAAATACATATATTTCTCCGCTTGATTGCTGTAATGTAAAAGTTATTAGCAATGCGGATTCACTTCTTTCATTTATTCTCTGATTCATACGGCGTTCACACATGCACATATATGGAAATGGATTTTTTTTTTTCAAACAAAAATTCCAAACGAACATGACCCATTAAATAACTACTAATTCTATGAATATTACTTTCTTTAAACATTCAATAATAAATTAAAAACTCTTAACTTCTAATTATAACACCTTTTCTTTTTAAAGTTCAACATGAATCAGTTTACCCTCGCGTTTGGTGCGAGTCTCTTACAAAGCATATCTGTGTCGTCTATATCGATTCTAACTCTCGCGCCGACCTCAACTGTTTTGCGCGGGAAATTATCTTTGCGGCGTTAACCGTCACTCATGATTCACTGCCTCAACACAACCCTACACACGTTTCCACACCTAAGTGTGTACTTGAAATTATATATGAACCTTCACTCGGAACCTCTTTTGATTATTCAGCGTCATTTACGGGAAACATTTCATTGTTCTTGAAGGTCAGTTAGATCCTTTATAAATCTTGATGACATTAGCAATGCTAAGGTTCCATGTTCACCCAAACCATTGATGAAGCCTATCTCCACTATCTTCTTAACAACACTCGATAGTAATAGTTAAACACTATTTCTATAATCTATGTCACTGATTAATTATTTCAATTTAAAGTTTTCTAACACTACACACACAGTTTCTTGTTATGTATTTTACGAGCATTCATCTCTGTCATTCGCAACACCATTCCTCCCTATCTTCTAATCTTCATTAAATTTTTTCAAGTCGTTTTGGCAAAATAACCCTTTTATTTTGTTCGATCCCGGGTATGCTAACAGATAAGCCCCAGGATTCGGAATTTGTAGGATAATGTATGGGCCAGTATATAGTAACTCCCATTTCTTTATACTTCTCTTCATTAAGGATGATTTGGTATGTCTTTTGACTAGTACCTTCTCTCCAACATGGTATGTCTGTACCCTCCTCATTAATTTGTCATATTGTTGATTTCTCTGATCAGCCTTTTTCGTCATATTTATGATGGCTTGTCTTATTTTTTTTTTTCCCAAGGCATCTCAGTTTCCTGAGTTTTGGGCATATGGTCCGTCCAGAAGTTTTCCTCTTTTGCTTCGAACATCACTTCACGAGGTGTATATCCAGTTGAGGAGTGGGGCATGTTATTGTATATCTGCTCAAACTCTTCCACATAATTTGCCCACGCAGTCTGCTTATTATGGCAATACGTCCTCATAAATCGATTGAATTCTCTAAAAATTCTCTCAACCAAATTGCCTTGTGGGTGGTAAAATGATGTTAGCATGTGTTTCACACCGACTTGAGACAAAGTCTGTTTCCATCGGAGTCCCGTGAATATTTTAGCATTGTCTGTTATGATCGCTTTAGGCCTACCAACATGTGGAAGATAATCCCTTATCAATCTTAATACAATTACTTTGGCTGTAGCCGCCTTTATCGGGTATAGCTTCACGTATTTCGTACACACATCTAGAAATGCCAACACATATCTAACACCACCTCTTGAAGTAGGTAACGGTCCACACAGATCGCACGAAATTAGTTCTTTTGGTTCTTGGACTAATATAGAGCATAATGGGTGCTTACTCCCTTTTGAATCCGGCTTTGTTTTTTGACAGATTATGCAACTCTTTAAGACCTCATGCACTCTGCGCTTTATGTTGGGAAAATAACAGTACCCACTTATCTTGTCTGCACATTTTGTCGCATCGAAATGTCCCCAGGTTAAATGAGTGAACCATACAAGTTTCTCTATTTGCGCCTCAGGTATACAAACACACCAACGGACTTTGTTTGGCCTTCCACAGCGGAAAAATAATACGCCATTTACCAGCTTGTAATAATTTGCCATCTGATCCGAAGGTTGCTGTTGTAACCTTTCAATGACACTTCCCCATTGAGCATCTCTTTTCTGTAACTGGGCCATATGCGCACACAAATTGACATAGTACGTCTTAAATGGGTTTTCCTGCAGCAGCAATACAGGGAATTCTGAGTTATTATTTACTTCAATCTCTTTGGTTAAACCCTGGGGTGACCTTGATAGAGCGTCAGCAATAATGTTTTGCTGCCCTGAGACATGTACGATCGTAAATTGGTATTGTTGCAGAGCGAGAGTCCATCTAGCCAGTCTGGGGTGTAACAGTTTACACGTTTGTAAAAACGTTAATGATTGCTGATCGCAATATACCATAGTCTTTGACCCATATAGATAATAATGAAATTTTTTAAATCCCCAGACGACCGCAAGAGCCTCTAATTCTGTCGTCGTGTAAGTTCGTTCACAGTTGGACAAAACACGACTAGCAAACGCAATAGGACAGAAGGTAAGTTGTCCATTTATCTTGCGTACTTGGAAAAGGCACGCTGCAAGACCCACATTCGACGAATCTGTTGACAAGTAAAATTTTTCTTGCATGTCCGGATGGTACAAAAGCGGTGCATTTACTAATTGCTTCTTTATCTCCTCGAATGCTTCTTGACACTCTAATGTCCAGAGCCAAGGCACATCCTTCTTCAGCAAACTATTTAGAGCTGCTGCGTTCATGGCCTGATTTGTTATAAATCTTCTAAAAAATGAGGCAAGACCCATAAACCCTTTTAATTGCCACCTATTTCTGGGTGTTGGAAACTTACTAATCGCAATTAGCTTCTCCTTGGTTGGTAAAATTCCCTTTGCGTCAATTATATGCCCCAGGAACTTGATTCTGTTTACTGCAAAATGGGATTTCTGTAGGTTAGCAGTTATTCCCATGGTTTCGAACACGTCCAACACCCGGCTCAGTAAGGTAATATGCTCCTCCCAAGTCTTCGATGCAATAAGAAAATCATCAAGAAACACTGCTATCCTGGTTCTTAGTTCAGGGCCTAGTGCATAATCTAGAGCAGCTATAAAGATTCCAGCACTAATGTTGAGTCTGAAAGGAACTACAGTAAATTGGTAACTTCTTCCAGATTAAATGAAAGCCGTATATGTCCTTGATGACTCATCCAGCTTGACTTGCCAATAAGAACTCCGCAAATCAATGCTTGTCAAATATTGGACATCCTGGAACCGTTGTATAAGTTCGTCTATGTTTTCCGGATGTGTTCTTACTGGAATTATAATTTTATTTATTTCTCTGGCGTCGAGTACCAGTCTCACAGTCCCATTTGCTTTTGGCACGACCAACAATGGGGAGCAGTATGGGCTTGTAGAGGGTTCGATCAAACCCCATTTCAACATGCGATCTAAATCTTTCTGCACTTGAGCCTTTAACCTCCAGGGAACAGGATAGAAAGTTCTACAATGCGTTTCGTGCGGCTTAACGTAGAGATGGCATATGTATCCCTTAATAACTCCTGGCCTTTCATCAAACACGTTTTCATACGCTAATAATAATTCTCTTAGCCGCTTCTTCTGATCTTCAGTAATGCAGTCGGATTCATTTAACTTCTCGTACACTAATTGACCAAAATCTCGTTTGACTTGGAACTCACTAATTACATGCTGTTTAGAATTTTGTGCCGTCCTGATTACTTGCACACTGATCTCACAATTATATTTTCTCGTAAGGCTTTCTTTTTTCAACAACTCCAACTCAAATTCTTGTTTATTAACATTCAACCAAATTTTTCCTGTTTTAAAATCTATTTTGCATCCGTATTGACGTAGGCTGACGACACCGATAATGCAATCTACCACCATATTTTTCACGACAAGGAATGTGCTTAATATTGCTACATTTCCGACTTCTACACTAAGTAGTGACTGCGCTTTTACATTAGCCGATCTAGCCCCAACGGTGCCTATTATTCTGCAATTTTGAACTGGAAAAATTGGTACTCGTCTTATATTTCTGATCTTGTTGAATACTACCTCCGAAATAACATTTGTGGTTGCAGCTGTGTATAAAACCGCCACTATAGGTACAGTCTCCAAAATGACTTGCACTTCGGCTACTGCCACCTGTTCCTTATCCTCATCCTGTGGTTCTAAGTCCTCGGTCAGTTCATCTGCCAGTAATCGTCCATCATTATACGTTAGCATGGGTACACATTACCTGTTGCCCCTCAACCAATTGTTGACCGCTCCCCTGGGGCACGAGTGGGTCCTTACAAGTTCGTTGGATTTTGATTTGCCTGCTGGTTGACATCATCTGTCACTTCGGTAATTACCGGTTGATTCGTAGATGTCCGTCCCCACTGATGTTGGTTATTTGAGTTCATTCCCCCCGGTTGATTCCACTTTCTATTACTGTTATTATTCCAGGCTTGAGGTCTGAAATTCCTTTCGTTCCCCCACACGCGATTGTATCTTTTCTCATTCCTGTTGTTCCTTGGATAGCCCCTCGCAAGACTATTGCCGGTATTACTATTGAGATTTTGAGGGGTTTCTCCGCTATTTAACGATCTCTGTCCATTCCCTTGCCTACCGTTTGGCGGAGGATCTATCTCCCTATATTGGAATCTGTTATTACGGGCTTTTTGGTTGTTCTCTTCAATAATATCTATATGGTCTAACGTCGTGAGGA
Source organism: Schistocerca serialis cubense (assembly GCF_023864345.2). Classification (NCBI taxonomy): domain Eukaryota; kingdom Metazoa; phylum Arthropoda; class Insecta; order Orthoptera; family Acrididae; genus Schistocerca; species Schistocerca serialis. The sequence goes on along the minus strand of NC_064638.1, from coordinate 60,934,750 downwards.
ACGACTCCAAGTCATTATCATTGCCGTAAATCAATTGATTCCGGATGCTAATTGGTAGTCTTGCCTTAAGTATGTTTATTATGTCTGGCAAGGGCATAGGTCTGTCCCAGTATCTAGTTTTATTTATATAGTTTTCAAAATACTTCCTAAGGCTTCCTTTTGAAAAGGAGAAAGGTTCTGGGTAGAGCACCTCCTGCCTTAGGCGTTCCTGTACCCCTTCTGACCAGAACTTTGCTAAAAACGCCTTCTCAAAATCGTCATATGTCGAGCAAACAGAAGTCATGTCCGAGGCCCAAATCGCCCCCGAACCTTGTATATATCCTGTAACGAAACTGATCTTCTGCCACTCTGACCAATTTCTGGGTAGCTCTCCTCTGAAACTTCGAAAAAAAAAAAAAAACAATTGGATGGACCCCCCTTCTGTCAGTGTTAAAAATCTGGAATTGCCGATGCTTTATCATTTTTTCTTCGGCATGGCAAAGGCTTTCGTAATCTCCGTTAGATAAGACTTCACGCGAACAACTAGCTCGAGGCAATTTAATGTTTGAGTTACTTACACAAGTCGGTATCGTGTGCGAATGTGCAGTAACTGGCTCTATAGTCGCTGCCAACTTCTGCTGCTGGCCCGTATTCATTTGTTCTGAGCCTTGTTGTGAAACGCGTATCGACTCTTCTATCGTTTGTTTCCAATGCTCGAAATCAGCACCTAACTGCTGTCGCACTTCCTCAAGTCCTTTCGCAAACAAATTCTCTTCCTGTTTGCCAGATAGTCTCTGGAATGCTGCCTTAACATTTTGCTCAACGTTTTCACACATTAGCCTTTTGTTTTCTAATGTGATTTCAGATAATTAACCCGTTAATACATTAATTTGGTGGTCTATAACATCTTGACGCTCTGTCAGATGTTCAACACTTTTCTTTAGGTTACTGTGCGTACGTGCCAATTCAGGAAGTTGCGCAATTGCACATGACATGGCATCTTGCTTTTGTACTAATTGCGGAACCATTTCCACCTGTTCCCGTACGGTATCTATCTTAATAGCCACATACTCCTTCATTTCTACACGTACGCGGTGAGTAGATTCCTCACATTGAGCTTTCACCAATTCTATTTGTGCAGTTAATTTTCGTTCCGTCTCTTCGGCCTGATCTTTAAGTTCCTTTGTCTTCGCCTCTATCCGCTGCTCTAATTCGGAAAAACTGTCCTGTAACTGCTGCTTAATCTCAGTTTTCAAATTTTCCTGCCCTTCCTTAACTGAGGCTAATTTCGCGTTCAAATCATTTTGCCCTTCAGTAACTGAGGCTAATTTTGTATTCAGATCATTTAGCCCTTCAGTAACTGAGGCTAATTTCGCGTTCAAATCATTTTGCCCTTCAGTGACTGAGGCTAATTTTGTATTCATATTATTCATGCTCTCGGTTATCATCTGCATCTGTCTCATGATAATGACCAATGGATCTAACCCATGTAGCGTACTTGCCGTTTCATCTCCAGCCGTGTCTACAGGGCGTTCTCTTGCGCTATCTGTAGCGACCGGTTCTACAACACTTCTTACTACATCATTATTATCAGTGCTAACAGCTGAAGGCTGTTGCGTGCTTCTCTGCTCTGCTTGACTCATCTTAAACATTGCCCTAGTTAAAACCATATAAATATTCTACCGTCAATATTTATATATATATATATATATATACATATATATATATATATATGTATATATCCCCCTTCTACTGTCACTATATGTAAATGCAACTGGGTCACGTCAATCAAACTACACCTAGCATGAACACAATTAATCAATGTTCAAATATCCAATAACACTAAATAGAAAAGCGTATACTTCATCTATTCTAGCAAGCTTTAATAATAAAATTATAAATCTGGCCTTTGCTCTGCGCCAAGTGTGTTGTTTTATGTTCTTATTTGTAGATCCACATAACGTGACTGCGAGTATTTCTTCTCTTTTCCAAGCGTCAGTTGTGTTGGCTCGTCATAGTTCATATGAAACAGAGAACAAAATTATTTTAACAACGTCCAAAAACGTGTCCTGTCACGGTCGCCATTATAAAGGATTATACTGTAAATGATGAAAGTATGTGAATGCAGCTTGCCGCTAACTTGGTGTAATGTCTCTCACACATAAACCTGTACAGTAAAGTAAGGGCCTCCTGTTTTATCATTAGGCTGATCCGTGATAAGACAGGCAAACAATTATACTAATGGAGGATTCTGCGTATTTTCTCTAATTTCATTCGCTCTCTCTCTCTCTCACTCTCTGTCCTTTATCTATATACAGTTTTAAATATAATATTTCATTACGTGAACTCAGCCCAATAGAAAATCTGGTGGAGCCCTTCGTCTTCATATTCAGCGGCTGGCTTGCTGTAAAAGATCTTTATATCTATTATTATTGTTAAGCGCTGCATTCAGTTGGGAAAATCGATCGATTGAACAATTCGTTCATTTCACGACAGATTTAGAATTTCAGATGTGTCCGAAGCCTTTTTGGACGATTTTATAAAATCTCGGTGATTGCAGGCTCTCTTCGTCACAACTGAAACTTCCCCACTAATTACAGGGCCAAGACAATCATCAATGATTCAGACAGAGAACTCATTCGTCATTCACTCTAGAATAAAAGGGTCACAAACCTTATTTCTGGGGAAAATTGTATATTCAATCCATCTCCATTACATGTTCCGTTTTCTGTTGATTCTAAGTCTTACTTAATTTGCTTTTACACTTTTTCTCTCTCTTCAAATGACCCGCTAGTGGCACAAACGTTAATAGCTCGCTTTACCGAGAAGAAGAACAAATATGTCTCTTTTAGCAACCCGACAATCTTCCAACCGATACTTCCGAAGCTGTCCTAGTTATCCGTCCCCAACGACCATGGAGAATACACATATGTATCTCTGTTATTCCAAAGAATAAACGTACTAGAAAAATACCTTGGCTTCGACGAGCTGTCGGGGCATATATTACTAGAAAATCCGATCAGATACTTTCCAAAAGTGAATAAATGTGGATGATTTGATTGATAATTACTAGTTATTGCAAGGTAGCAGGTAATTTTCCGTGGGGAGCTTACAGTTTCTATGAAAAGGACAAGAGCTTCTTTTGGGACACGAGTATTTCCTTTCCTATTCACTATTCCCTTCTTACTGCATCCCTCGCTCCCTCACTTTGACGAATTAACACACAAATTGCGTCGCTATGAAATACTATGAGTTCTATGACATCTCCTTCTACATCGAGTAACGTTTCTATAAAAACGACAGGATTTTTTTTTGGGATACGAGTATCTCCTTTACCAATGCACTATTCCTTCGTTACTACATCCCTCACTCCCTCACATTGAGCAATTAACACAGAAATTGCGTCGCTATAAAGTACTATGGGTTCTAAGACTTCTTCTTCTAAATACGAGTAACGTTTCTATGGAAACGACAGGATTTTTTTATGGGATACGAGTATCTCCTTTCCGATGCACTATTCCTTCCATACTGCATCCTTCGCTCTCTCACATTGACGAATAAACACAGAAATTGCGTCGCTATCAGACACTATAGGCTCTATGACATCTCCTTCTAAATCGAGTAACGTTCCTACGGAAACGACACGATTTTCTTTTGGGATGCGAGTATATCCTTTCCCATGCACTATTCCTTCTTCACTGCATCCTTCGCTCCCTCACACTGACGAATAAACACAGAAAGTGCGTCGCTATGAAATACTATGGGTTATATGACTTCTTCTTCTGAATCGAGTAACGTTTCTATGGTAACGACAGGATTTTTTTTGGGATACGAGTATCTCCTTTCCGATGCACTATTCCTTCTTTACAGCATCCCTCGCTCCCTCACATTGACGAATTAACACACAAATTGCGTCGCTATAAAGTACTATGGGTTCTAAGACTTCTTCTTCTAAATCGACTAACGTTTCTATGGAAACGACAGGCTTTTCTTTTGGGATACGAGTATCCTCTTTCTGTTGCACTATACCTTCTTTACTGCATCCCTCGCTCCCACACTTTGACGAATTAACACAGAAATTGCGTCGCTATGAAATACGATGTGTTCTATGACTTCTCCTTCTAAATCGAGTAACGTTTCTATGCAAATGAAAGAATATTCTTTTGGGATACGAGTATCGCCTTTCCGATTAACTATTCCTTCTTTACTGCATCCCTCGCTCCCTCACACTGACGAATTAACACAATAATAGCGTCGCTATAAAATACTATGGGATCAATGACTTCTCCTTCTAAATCGAGTAACTTTTCTTCGGAAACAACAGGATTTTCTATTGGGATACGAGTATCTCTTTTCCGATGCACTATTCCTTCCTTACTGCACCTATAGCTCCCTCACATTGACGAATTAACACAGAAATTGCGTCGCTGTGAGATGGTATGAGTTCTATGACTTCTCCTTCTAAATCGAGTAACGTTCCTATGGAAAAGACAGGATTTTCTTTTGGGATACGACTATCTCCTTTCCGATGTACTATTCCTTCTTTACTGCATCCTTCACTACATCACATTGACGAATTAACACAGAATTGGCGTCGCTATGTAATTCTATGTGTTCTATGACATCTCCTTCTAAATCGGGTAACGTTTCTATGGAAACGAAAGGATATTGTTTTGGGATACGAGTATCTCTATTCCGATACACTATTCCTTCTTTACAGCATCCTTCGCACCCTCACATTGACGAATTAACAGACAAATTGCGTCGCTATGAAATACTATGGGTTCTATGACATCTCCTTCTAAATCGAGTAACGTGTCTATGGAAAGACACGATTAACTTTTGGGAGACGACTACCTCTTTTCCGATGCACTTTCCTTCTTTACTGCATCCCTCGCTCCCTCACATTGACGAATTAACACAGCAATGGCGTCGCTATGAAATGCTATGGGTTCTAAGACTTCTTCTTCTATATCGAGTAACTTTCTATGGACACGACAGGATTTTCTTTTGGGATACGAATATCTCGTTTCCGATGCAATATTCCTTCTTTACAGCATCAATCGCTCCTTCACATTGAAGAATTAACACAGAAATTGCGTCTCTATGAAAGACTATGGGTTCTATGACTTCTCCTTGTAAATCGAGTTACGTTTCTATGGAAAGGACGTGATTTTCTTTTGGTATACGTGTTTCTCCATTCCGATGCACTATTCCTTCTTTATTGCATCCCCCCGCTGCCTCACAATGACGAATTAACACAGAAAATGCGTCGCTATGAAATACTATGAGTTCTAAGACTACTTCTTCTAAATCGAGTAACGTTTTTATGTAAAAGACAGGATTTTCTTTTGGGATACGAGTATCTCCTCACCGATGCACTATTCCTTCTTTAGTGCATCCTCCGCTCCCTCACATTGACGAATTAACACAATAATAGCATCGCTATGAAATACTATGGGATCTATTACTTCTTCTTCTAAATCGAGTAACGTTTCTATGGAAACGACAGGATTATCTTTTGGGATACGAGTATCTCCTTTCCGGTGCACTACTCCATATTTACTGCATCCCTCGCTCCCTCACATTGACGAATTTATACTGAAACTGCGTCGCCATGATGTACTATCATTTCTATGACTCCTCCATCTAAATCGAGTAACGTCTCTATGGAATCGACAGGATTTTCTTTTTATATACGAGTATCTCCTTTCCGATGAACTATTCCCTCTTTGCTGCATCCCTGGCTCCCTCACACTGACGAATTAACACAGATATTGGTCGCTATGAAATACTATGGGTTCCATGACTTCCCCTTCTAAATCGAGTAACGTTTCTATGGAAAGGACATGATTTTCTTTTGGGATGCGATTATCTCCTTTCCGATGCACTATTCCTTCTTTACTGCATACCTCGCTCCCTGACACTGACGAATTAACACAGAAATTGCGTCGCTATGAAATACTATGAGTACTATGACTTCTCCTTCTAAATCGAATAACGTGTCTATGGAAAGGACAGGATTTTCTTTTGGGATGCGACTATCTCCTTTCCGATGCACTATTCCTTGTATATTGCATCCCCCGCTCCCTCCCATTGACGAATTAACACAGAAATTGCGTCACTATGAAATACTGTGGGTTCTATGACCTCTCCTTCTAAATTGAGTAACCTTCCTATGTAAAGGACGGGATTTTCTTATGGGATACTGGTATCTCCTTTCCCGATGCACTATTCCTTCTTTACTGCATCCCTCGTTCCTTCACATTGACGAATTAACACAGAAAATGCGTCGCTATGAAATACTATGGGTTCTATGGCTTCTTCCTCTAAATCGAGTAAAGTTTGTATGGAAACGACAGGATTTTGTTTTGGGATACGAGTAACTCCTTTCCGATGCACTATTCCTTCTTTACTGCATCCCTCGTTCCCCCTTATTGACGAATTAACACAGAAATTGCGACGCTATGAAATACTAGGTGTTCTATGACTGTGCCTACTAAATCGAGTAACGTGTCTGTGGAAATTACAGGATTTTCTTTTGGGATACGACTGACTCCTTTCCGATGCACTATTCCATCTTTTCTGCATCCCTTGCTCCGTCACATTGACGAATTAACACAGTAATTGCGTCGCTATGATATATCATTAGTTCTATGAATTCTCCTTCTAAATCGAGTAACGTTTCTATGGACACTACAGGATTTTCTTTTGGGATACGACTATCTCCTTACCGATGCATTATTCCTTCTTTACTGCATCCCTCGCTCCTTCACATTGACAAATTAACACAGAAATTGCGTCGCTATGAAATTCTAACGGTTCTATGACATCTCCTTCTAAATCGAGGAACGTTTCCATGGAATCGACAGGATTTTCTTTTGGGATACGACTATCTCCTTTCCGATGCACTATTCCTTCTTTACTGCATCCCTCGTACCCTCACATTGACGAATTAACACAGAAATTGATCGCTTTAAAATACAATGGGTTCCATGACTTCTCCTTCTAAATCGAGTATCGTTTCTATGGAAACGACAGGATTTTCTTTTGGGATACAGGTATCTCCTTTCCCGATGCACTATTCCATCTTTACTGCATCCCTCGCTCCCTCACATTGACGAATTAACACATAAATTGCGTCGCTATGAAATGCTATTGGTTCTATGACTTCTCCTTCTAAAGCAAGTAATGTGTCTATGGAAAGGACAGGATTTTCTTTTGGGATACGACTATCTCCATCCCGATGCACTATTCCTTCTTTACTGCAACCCTGGCTCCCTCACATTGACGAATTAACACTGAAATTGCGTCGCTATGAAATTCTATGTGTTCTATGACTTCTTCTTCTAAATCGAGTAACGTTTTTATGGAAACGATAGGATTTTCTTTTGGGAAACGAGTATATCCTTTCCGATGCATTATTCCTTGTATATTGCATCCCTCACTCCCTTACATTGACGAATTAACAAAGAAATTGCGTCGCTATAAAAGACTATGGGATCTATGTCTTCCTCTTCTTAATCGAGTAACGTTTCTATGGAAACTACAGGATTTTCTTTTGGGATACGAGTATCACCTTTCCGATGCACTATTCCTTCCTTACTGCATCCTTCGCTCCCTCACATCGACGAATAAACACATAATTGCATCGCTATGAAGTACTGTGGGTTCTATGACTTCTCCTTCTAAATCGAGTAACTTTCAATGGGAACGACAGGATTTTCTTTTGAGATATGAGTATCTCCTTTCCGATGCACTATTCCTTCTTTACTGCATATCTCGCTCCCACACATTGACGAATTAACACAGAAATTGCGTCGCTACGAAATACTATGGATTCTATGACTTCTCCTTCTAAATCGAGTAACGTTTCTATGGAAACGACTGGATTTTCCTTTGGGATATGATTATCTCCTTTCCGATGCACTATTCCTTCTTTACTGCATCCTTCGCTCCCTCACATTGACGAATTAACACAGAAATTGTGTCGCTCTGAAATACTATGGGTTCTATGACATCTCCTTCTCATATGAGAAACGTTTTATAATGGATTATACTGTAAATGATGAAAGTATGTGAATGCAGCTTGCCGCTAACTAGGTGTAACGTCTCTCACACATAAACCTGTACAGCAAAGTAATGACCGCCTGTTTTATCTTTAGGCTGATCCGTGATAAGACAGGCAAACAATTATACTAATGGAGGATTCTGCGTATTTTCTCTAATTCCATTCGCTCTCTCTGTCCTTTATCTATATACAGTATTAAATATAATATTTCATTACGTGAACTCAGCCCAATAGAATCTCTGGTGGAGCCCTTCGTCTTAATATCCAGCGGCTGCGCGGGAAATTATCTTTGCGGCGTTAACCGTCACTCATGATTCACTGCCTCAACACATCCCTTCACACGTTTACCCATCTAAGCGTTTACTTGAAATTATATATGAACCTTCACTCGGAACCTCTTTTGATTATTCAGCGTCATTTACGGGAAACATTTCATTGTTCTTGAAGGTCAGTCAGATCCTTTATAAATCTTGATGACATTAGCAATGCTAAGGTTCCATGTTCACCCAAACCATAGGTGAAGCCTATCTCCACTATCTTCTTTACAACACTCGATACTAATAGTTAATCACTATTTCTATAATCTATGTCACTGATTCACTATTTCAATTTAAAGTTTTCTAACACTACACACACAGTTTATTGTTATGTATTTTACGAGCGTTCATCTCTGTCATTCGCAACACCATTCCTCCCTATCTTCTAATCTTCATTAAATTTTTTCAAGTCGTTTTGGCAAAATAACCCTTTTATTTTTTCGATCCCGGGTATGCTAACAGATAAGCCCCAGGATTCGGAATTTGTAGGATAATGTATGGGCCAGTATATAGTAACTCCCATTTCTTTATACTTCTCTTTATTAAGGATGATTTGGTATGTCTTTTGACTAGTACCTTCTCTCCAACATGGTATGTCTGTACCCTCTTGATTAATTTGTCATATTGTTGTTTTCTCTGATCAGCCTTTTTCGTCATATTTATGATGGCTTGTCTTATTTTTTCTTCCCAAGGCATCTCAGTTTCCTGAGTTTTGGGCATATGGTCCGTCCAGAAGTTTTCCTCTTTTGCTTCGAACATCACTTCACGAGGTGTATATCCAGTTGAGGAGTGGGGCATGTTATTGTATATCTGCTCAAACTCTTCCACATAATTTGCCCACGCAGTCTGCTTATTATGGCAATACGTCCTCATAAATCGATTGAATTCTCTAAAAATTCTCTCAACCAAATTGCCTTGTGGGTGGTAAAATGATGTTAGTATGTGTTTCACACCGACTTGAGACAAAGTCTGTTTCCATCGGAGTCCCGTGAATATTTTAGCGTTGTCTGTTATGATCGCCTTAGGTGTACCAACATGTGGAAGATAATCCCTTATCAATCTTAATACAATTACTTTGGCTGTAGCCGCCTTTATCGGGTATAGCTTCACGTATTTCGTACACACATCGAGAAATGCCAACACATATCTAACACCACCTCTTGAATTAGGTAACGGTGCACACAGATCGCACGAAATTAATTCTTTTGGTTCTTGGACTAATATAGAGCATAATGGGTGCTTACTCCCTTTTGAATCCGGCTTTGTTTTTTGACAGATTATGCATCTCTTTAAGACCTCATGCACTCTGCGCTTTATGTTGGGAAAATAACAGTACCCACTTATCTTGTCTGCACATTTTGTTGCACCAAAATGTCCCCAGGTTAAATGAGTGAACCATACAAGTTCCTCTATTTGCGCCTCAGGTATACAAACACACCAACGGACTTTGTTTGGCCTTCCACAGCGGAAAAATAATACGCCATTTACCAGCTTGTAATAATTTGCCATCTGATCCGAAGGTTGCTGTTGTAACCTCTCAATGACGCTTCCCCATTGAGCATCTCTTTTCTGTAACTGGGCCATATGCACACACAAATTGACATAGTACGTCTTAAATAGGTTTTCCTGCAGCAGCAATACAGGGAATTCTGAGTTATTATTTACTTCAATCTCTTTGGTTAAACCCTGCGGTGACCTTGATAGAGCGTCAGCAATAATGTTTTGCTGCCCTGAGACATGTACGATCTTAAATTGGTTTTGTTGCAGAGCAAGAGTCCATCTAGCCAGTCTGGGGTGTCACAGTTTGCACGTTTGTAAAAACGTTAATGATTGCTGATCACAATATAATATAGTCTTTGACCCATATAGTTAATAATGAAATTTTTTAAATCCCCAGACGACCGCAAGAGCCTCTAATTCTGTCGTCGTGTAAGTTCGTTCACAGTTGGACAAAACGCGACTAGCAAACGCAATAGGACAGAAGGTAAGTTGTCCATTTATCTTGCGTACTTGGAAAAGGTACGCTCCAAGACCCACATTCGACGAATCTGTTGACAAGTAAAATTCTTCTCGCATGTCCGGATGGTACAAAAGCGGTGCATTTACTAATTGCTTATTTATCTCCTCGAATGCTTCTTGACACTCTAATGTCCAGAGCCAGGGCACATCCTTCTTCAGCAAACTATTCGGAGCTGATGTGTTCATGGCCTGATTTGTTATAAATCTTCTAAAAAATGAGGCAAGTCCCATGAACCCTTTTAATTGCCTCCTATTTCTGGGTGTTGGAAACTTACTAATCGCAATTAGCTTCTCCTTGGTTGGTAAAATTCCCTTTGCGTCAATTATATGCCCCAGGAACTTGATTCTGTTTACTGCAAAATGGGATTTCTGTAGGTTAGCAGTTATTCCCATGGTTTTGAACACGTCCAACACCCGGCTCAGTAAGGTAATATGCTCCTCCCAAGTCTTCGATGCAATAAGAAAATCATCAAGAAACACTGCTATCCTGGTTCTTAGTTCAGGGCCTAGTGCATAATCTAGAGCAGCTATAAAGATTCCAGCACTAATGTTGAGTCCGAAAGGAACTACAGTAAATTGGTAACTTCTTCCAGAATAAATGAAAGCCGTATATTTCCTTGATGACTCATCCAGCTTGACTTGCCAATATGAACTCCGCAAATCAATGCTTGTCAAATATTGGGCATCCTGGAACCGTTGTATAAGTTCGTCTATTTTTTCCGGATGTGTTCTTACTGGAATTATAATTTTATTTATTTCTCTGGCGTCGAGTACCAGTCTCACAGTCCCATTTGCTTTTGGCACGACCAACAATGAGGAGCAGTATGGGCTTTTAGAGGGTTCGATCAAACCCCATTTCAACATGCGATCTATTTATTTCTGAACTTGAGCCTTTAACCTTCAGGAAACAGGATAGAAAGTTCTACAATACGTTTCGTGCGGCTTAACGTAGAGATGGCATATGTATCCCTTAATAACTCCTGGCCTTTCATCAAACACGTTTTCATACGCTAATAATAATTCTCTTAGCCGCTTCTTCTGATCTTCAGTAATGCAGTCGGATTCATTTAACTTCTCGTACACTAATTGACCAAAATCTCCTTTGACTTGGAACTCACTAATTACATGCTGTTTAGAATTTTCTGCCGTCTTGATTACTTGCACACTGATCTCACTATTATATTTTCTCGTACTATGAAGTACTATGGGTTCTATGACCTCTTCTCCCAAATCGAGTGACGGTTCTATGGAAACGACAGGATTTTCTTTTGGGATACGAGTATCTCCTTTCCGATGGACTATTCCCTTTCTACTGCATCACTCGCTCCCTCACATTGACGAATAAACACAGAAATTGCGTCGCTATGAAATAGTATGGGTTCTATGACTTCTCCTTCTAAATCGAGTAACGTTTCCATGGAAAGGACATGATTTTCTTTTGGTATACGAGTATCTCCTTTCCGATGCACTATTCATTCTTTACTGCATATCTTGCTCCCTCACATTGATGAATTAACACAGAAATTGCGTCGCTACGAAATACTATGAATTCTATGACTGCTCCTTCTAAATCGAGTAACGTTTCTATGGAAACGACAGAATTTTCTTTTGGTATACGAGTATCTCCTTTCCCGATGCACTATTCCTTCATTACTGCATCCGTCGCTCCCTCCTATTGACGAATTAACACAGAAATTGGGTCGCTATGATATATTATGGGGTCTATGACTTCTCCTTCTAAATCGAGTAACGTGTCTATGGAGAGTAGAGGAATTTCTTTCGGGATACGACTATCTCCATTCCGATGCACTATTCCATCTTTACTGTATCGCACGCTCCCTCACATTGACGAATTAACACAGAAATTGCGTCGCTATGAGATGGTATGAGTTCTATGACTTCTCCTTCTAAATCGAGTAACGTTTCTATGGAATCGACAGGATTTTCTTTTGGGATACGACTATCTCCTTTCCGATGCTCTATTCGTTCTTTACAGCATCCTTTGCTCCCTCACATTGACGAATGAACACAGAAATTGCGTCGCTATGTAATACTATGGGTTCTATGACTTCTCCTTCTAAATCGAGTGACGTTTCTATGGAAACGACAGGATTTTCTTTTGGGATACGAGTATCTACTTTCCGATGCACTATTCCTTCTATACTGCATCCCTCGCTCCATCACATTGACGTATTAACACAGAAAATGCGTCGCTATGAAATACTCTGGGTTTTATGACTTCTCCTTCTAAATCGATTAACGTTTCTATTGAAAGGACATTATTTTCTTTTGGGATACGAGTATCCCCTTTCCGATGCACTATTCCATCTTTACTGCATGCCACGCTCCGTCACATTGACGAATTAACACAGAAATTGCCTCGCTATGAAATTCCATGGGTACTACTACTTCTCATTCTAAATCGAGTAACGTTTCTATGGAAACGACAGGATTTCCTTTTGGGATACGAGTATCTGCTTTCCGATGCATTATTCCATCTTTACTGCTTCCCTCGCTCCCTCACATTGACGAATTAACTCAGAAATGAAGTCCCTATGATATACTATGAGTCTATGACTTCTCCTTCTATATCGAGTAACGTTTCTATTGAAACTACAGGATTTTCTTTTGGGATACGACTATCTCCTTTCCGATGCATTATTCCTTCTTTACTGCATCCCTCGCTACTTCACATGGACGGTTTAACACAGGTGTTGCGTCTATATTAAATACAATGTGTACTATGACATCTCCCTCTAAATCGAGTAAAGTTTCTATGGAAACGACAGGATTTTCTTTTGGGATATGACTATCTCCTTTCCGATGCACTATTTTTTCTTTCCTGCATCCCTCGCTCCTTCACATTGACGAATTATCACAGAAATAGCGTCGCTATGAAAAACTATGGGATCCATGTCTTGTCCTTCTAAATCGAGTAACGTTTCTATGGAAACGACGGGATGTTCTTTTGGGATACGAGTATGTCCTTTCCGATGCACTAGTCCATCTTTACTGCATCCCTCGCTCCCTCACAATGACGAAATAACACAGAAATTGCGTCGCTATGAAATATTATGGGTTCTATGACTTCTTCTTCTAAATCGAGTAACGGTTCTATTGGAACGACAGGATTTTCTTTTGGGATTGGAGTATCTCCTTTCCGATGCACTATTCCCTCTTTACTGGATCCCTCGCTCCATCACATTGACGTATTAACACAGAAAGTGCGTCGCCATGAAATACTCTGGGTTTTATGTCTTCTCCTTCTAAATCGATTAACGTTTCTATTGAAAGGACATGATTTTCATTTGGGATACGAGTATCCCCTTTCCGATGCTCTATTCCTTCTTTACTGCATACCTCACTCCCTTACATTGAGGAATTAACACAGAAATTGCGTCGCTATGAAATACTATGAGTTCTATGACTTCTTCTTCTAAATCGAGTAACGTTCTTTGGAAACGACAGGATTTTCTTTTGGGATACGACTATCTCCTTTCCGATGCACTATTCCATATTTACTGCATCGCTCGCTCCCTCACAATGACGAATTAACACAGAAATAGCGTCGCTATGAAATCCCATGTGTTCTATGACTTCTCCTTCTAAATCGAATATCGTTTTTATGGAAACGAGAGGATTTTCTTTTGGGATCAGAGGATCTCCTTTCCAATGCACTTTTCCATCTTTACTGCATCCCTCGGTCCCTCACATTGACGAATTAACACAGACATTGCGTCGCTATGTAAAACTATGTGTTCTATGACAACCCTTCTAAATCGAGTAACGTTTCTATGGTAGCGAGAGGATTTTATTTTGGGATACGAGTATCTCCTTTCCGATGCCCTATTCCCTCTTTACTGCATCCCTCGCTCCCACTCACATTGACGAATTAATACAGAAATTGCGTCTCTATGATATACTATGGGTTCTATGACTTCTCCTTCTAAGTCGAGTAACGTGTCTATGGAGAGGACAGGATTTTCTTTTGGGATACGACTATCTCCTTTCCGATGCACTATTCCATCTTTACTGCATGCCACGCTCCGTCACATTTACGAATTAACACAGAAATTGCCTCGCTATGAAGTTCCATGAGTACTACGACTTCTCATTCTAAATCGAGTAACGTTTCTATGGAAACGAGAGGATTTCCTTTTGGGATACGAGTATCTCCTTTCCGATGCATTATTCCATCTTTACTGTTTCCCTCGCTCCCTCACATTGACGAATTAACACAGAAATTACGTCGCTATGATATACGAGTACTATGAGTCTATGACTTCTCCTTCTATATCGAGTAACGTTTCTATTGAAACTACTGGACTTTCTTTTGGGATACGACTATCTCCTTTCCGATGCATTATTCCTTCTTTACTGCATCCCTCGCTACTTCACATTGACGAATTAACACAGAAATTGCGCCTGTATTAAATACAATGTGTACTATGACATCTCCTTCTAAATCGAGTAAAGTTTCTATGGAAACGACAGGATTTTCTCTTGGGATACGACTATCTCCTTTCCGATGCACTACTCCTTCTTTCCTGCATCCCTTGCTCCTTCACATTGACGAATTATCACAGAAATAGCGTCGCTATGAAAAACTATGGGATCCATGTCTTCTCCTTCTAAATCGAGTAACGTTTCTATGGAAACGACGGGATTTTCTTTTGTGA
The DNA here is from genome assembly GCF_023864345.2 of Schistocerca serialis cubense. Lineage (NCBI taxonomy): Eukaryota > Metazoa > Arthropoda > Insecta > Orthoptera > Acrididae > Schistocerca > Schistocerca serialis. Next base: position 60,919,685 of record NC_064638.1, on the reverse strand, counting down.
TACGAGTATCTCCTTTCCGATGCACTACTCCATCTTTACTGCATCCCTCGCTCCCTCACATTCACGAATTATAACAGAAATAGCGTCGCTATGAAATACTATGACTTCTATGACTTCTCCATCTAAATCGAGTAACGTTTCTATGGGAGCTACAGGATTTCCTTTTATGATACGAGTATCTCCTTTCCGATGCACTATTCCATCTTTACTGCATCCCTCGCTCCCTCACACTGACGAATTAACACAGAAACTGCGTCGCTATGAAATACTATGTGCTCTATGACTTCTCCTTCTAAATCGAGCAAAGTTTCTACGGAAAGGACAGGATTTTCTTTTCGGAACCGACTATCTCCTTTCCGATGCACTATTCCTTCTTTACTGCATCCCTCGCTCCCTCACAATGACGAATTAACACAGAGATTGCGTCGCTATGAGATACTATGAGTTATATGACATCTCCCTCTAAATCGAGTAACTTTTCTATTGAAACTACAGGATTTTCTTTTGGGATACGACCATATCCTTTCCGATGCATTATTCCGTCTTTACTGCATCCCTCGCTCCCTCACATTGTCGAATTAACATAGAGATTACGTTGCTATGAAATACTATGAGTTCTATGACTTCTCCTTCTAAATCGAGTAACTTTTCTATTGAAACCACAGGATTTTCTTTTGGGATACGAGTATCTCCTTTCCGATGCATTATTCCCTCTTTACTGCATCACTCGCTCCATCACATTGACGATTTAACACTGAAATTGCGTCGCTATGAAATACTATGGGTTCTATGACTTCTCCTTCTAAATCAAGTAACGTTTCTATGGAAACGAAACGATTTTCTTTTGGGATCCGACTATCTCCTTTCCGATGCACTGTTCCTTCTTTGATGCATCCCTCGCTCCCTCACATTGACGAATTAACACAGAAAATGCGTCGCTATGAAATACTATGGGTTCTATGTCTTCTTCTTCTAAATCGAGTAACGTTTCTATGGAATCGACAGGATTTTCTTTTGGGATACGGCTATCTCCTTTCCGATGCACTATTCCTCTTTACTGCATCCCTCGTTCCCAAACATTGACGTAATAACACAGACATTGCGTCGCTATGAAATAGTATGTGTTCTATGACATTTCCTTCTAAAACGAGTAACATTTCTATTGTAGCGAGAGGGTTTTCTTTTGGGATACGAGTAACTCCTTTCCGATGCAATACTCCATCTTTACTGCATCCCGCGCTCCCTCACATTGAAGAATTATAACAGAAATTGCGTCGCTATGAAATACTATGAGTTCTATGACTTCTCCATCTAAATCGCGTAATGTGTCTGTGGAAAGGACAGGATTTTCTTTTGGGATCCGACTATCTCCTTTCCGATGCACTCTTACATATTTACTGCATCCCTCGCTCCCTCATACTGACGAATTAACACAGATATTGTGTCGCCATGAAACACTATGAGATCCATGACTTCTCCTTCTAAAGCGAGTAACGTTTCTATTGAAACTACAGGATTTTCTTTTGGGATACGACTATCTCCTTTCCGATGCATTATTCCCTCTTTACTGCATCACTCGCTCCTTCACATTGACGATGTAACACAGAAATTGCGTCGCTATGAAATACTATGGGTTCTATGACTTCTCCTTCTAAATCAAGTAACGTTTCTATGGAAACGAAACGATTTTCTTTTGGGATCCGACTATCTCCTTTCCGATGCACTGTTCCTTCTTTGATGCATCCCTAGCTCCCTCACCCTGATGAATTAACGCAGAAATTGCGTCGCTATGAAATACTATGGGTTCTATGTCTTCTTCTTCTAAATCGAGTAACGTTTCTATGGATTCGACAGGATTTTTTTTGGGATGCGACTATCTTCTTCCCGATGCACTGTTCCATCTTTGATGCATCCCTCGCTGCCTCACATTGCCGAATTAACACAGAAATAGCGTCGCTATAAAATACTATGAGTTCTATGACTTCTCCTACTAAATCGAGTAATGTTTCTATTTGAAACGTCCCCTTTGAACAATTTTACAAGACTGTGCTTAACCTGACACACAATATTTTGTTAGCGCAACGCAATCTGACTTTCAAAATTCCCTACAAAAGAATAGCCCTGACTAACATTAAACTATACCTTTCACAAATCACTTACGTCACAAAAATCTTCGCTGCTCAAGCTACTGCAATACAGCGAGCGCCACTACTGCCAGCTAAATAAAAGATTCAAACTACTGAAGGCACTAACTACTGATAGGGATAGTTAGCAAATGAAAGATATTAATAGAGAACAAACAATGTATTTACCTTGATATCATCATATATAAATATACCAGTTCATGAAAAATTACAAAACTCCGCCATCTCTCTCCCCACATCCACCACTGCTGGCGGCTCACCTCCAACTGCGCAACGCTACGCGCTGTTCACAGCCAGCTGCCTAACACTACAATGGCGAGTATTACAACAATGCAAAGCAGCCACAGACTGCCCACAGCACAGCCTAGAGGTGGCGTTATTAATAAAAAACCTAAACAGCCTACTTACATAGAGAAAACATAAACAGCCTACTTACATAGAGAAAACATAAACAGCCTACTTACATAGCCCCCATGCTCCCCACAAAAAATTTTTACAAATGGTGTTGGGCACTGGCCAATACAGATTTGACAAAAATTTTTCACAATTACAGTAACAAAGAAATCAAATGCACACACTTATTGATACAATGTTGGTCAAAAGCTAAAATTTTCTCACAGTCTATAAAGACAGTCCTGATCATTCATCACAGTGAAACTGCCGTTTCTTTTCTCAAAGTCTGAGCAGTAAAAGAAAATGCACATAGAAGTAGTGGATTTCCATGCAGTCTTGAAGAAGTAGTGTTGACCTTCCAACGGAAAGACAGTGCTGACTCTCGACATGCTGACAGGTAATGGGCCACAACAGAGCAAACCCACTGCAGAGTCAGTCGAAGTTTTGATGAAAATTGGTAGGTAGGTCACAGAGCAGACCCACTGTAGTCCTGGTAGATAGTATGGTATTGGTGGGCCACCAGAGGTGCAGACCCACTGCAGTCCTTGTAGAAATAATGGTATTGGTGGGCCATCAAAGATGTAGACCCACTGTAGTCCTTGTAGAAATAATGGTATTGGTGGGCCATCAAAGATGTAGACCCACTGTAGTCCTTGTAGAGATGGCCAGCAGCCATCTGTTGCGACTGTGCAGGTGCGCAATCACCATCGAAGAGTCTTGTAGAGAATATAGCAAGTCCATAAACCACCACTTGTGCACTCACAAAGTTTTTTGGAATTGTCCTTAGAACGAGCAATGCTGTTATCCAGTCCCTTGCTGAATTATCAACACACGTGCAAACACTAACAGTCCCTACTTCTCACATAATGTCCATATACTATTACCAACAGAAACGAGTGCAGTGAAATGTAACTAACAAGTTAATAATGTCATGAACTGGTGACAATTACAATTTTATAACATAAGAATACAATTACAAAGGTACAAAATACATCATTAAAAACATAATAATACAGATAACATTTGTAGTACAGGCTTTACAAAAGAATAGAAATAAACATATACATGAGTGTTACAAAAATAGTGACATAAGTACATACATAAAATAATGAGAATAGTTTTCGAAACATTAATTTCACACATGAACATTGAAACAGAACAGAATTGTAAACAACTTTACAAAGAAAATAACATATTATTAATGCAACTTATATTTGAGGATAACAGTATTCCTCCTCATAGTGAATATAGCTTAGTATTAGAAGAGAAAAAAATTCTATGAAACAGTACACAGAGACAGGAAGAAAACAAATACGCAAGGGTACACAAACACATAGTGGGATAACACCAATAGGAAAGGACAGGGTTCGTTTTCAGTGTAACATTTGGTACTGCAGTCCAACCCAAAACTTCATATATCTTTCCTCTTATTTCATCCTTTGTTTCCACCAAAAAAAAATTCTATCTAAGCATGCTTTCTGTATTTATATGTTCACACATTTCTTACCTCAACATTTATTTCCAAGAAAATCCTACCTAAACCTGTTTTCTCAATGCATTTCTTCCAATTCATCGCAACTCATTCTCTTAGAGGCTACCCCCTCTTAAGCTAACTTAAATCTACTGAGCTCAGATGCTAAACTAAGGGACGAGGCAATGCAGCATCACATAACAATTAATATAAACAGCAATTACCAAAAAATTGGAAAATTGCAAAGCAAGCTACCGTAAATCTAAATTAACAGATAAAATGCAAAATTACAACTAATATGAGCCAATGTGCAGCAACATGAAAAATCAATGAGTAGTAAAATTGGCTTAGCAGAGTAACACAAATTAAAGTTCAGTAGCACTATGCCTGGCAAACAGCAGCAGCAAATATAAAAAAAAAATAAAAACTTATATCTATACATGACAAAGCTCAAGCAGAAAAGATATTACAGTAAAAACAACAATGCAGATAAGGGAAATGTATATTCACATCTTAATATCTATGTAATTAAAGTGGTGCACCACAAGAAGTTATTCTACCAAAAAGTTACCAATTACTTGAAAAGAAAATTATGAATGCAGTTACTAGTTCCTTCTTATTGTTCTTTCCTTTCCAAGTGCTCCTTTTTTAAAGAATGTGGATCATAAAATAATTATATAATAGATCTGTTGACAGAAAGTGTTCACATTAGCAAATGCATTTTATTTTATAAAAGCAATGCTGCAACACAGCTGAAAAACAGGTATCAAATGAAATAAGCAATTACGCAAACCAAAGCATAAAAATATCATTCAATAGTCATGTGACATTTCATAAGTTAGTAGATATTCTCTCAACTCTCGTAGAAAGACGCTTGTCGTAATCAGGTGTGCAGATGTACGAATATGTCCCATCAATTCATAAGCATTTCAGTAATTAGCACAAAGTGCGAGTAATCATATGTTTTCAAGTAACGAGGGTGTCGCATTAGCGATGAAAGGCACACCCTAATGGCTTGTTCTCCAGGTGTTTGACACGTCCCACGTCCCCTTTTTTTTTCTACCTGTGCCTCCGGAAAGGCTAATGGCTTTTTTTTTTTTTCGGGCGGCTGTCGCCCAGGTGGGTGCCCGCGACGCATTATGTGCAGGTGGTCACTCAACTTTCGTACGGAAATATTTACGACAGCAGTTTCTGCTACCGTTGGAGTCTCATTTAAAAATATTTCACAGGTCAAGAATTAGCGTTGCAAATCTGTAGAAACCAAATCCTATAAATATAAGTGTCCAAAAAAAAAATATTCGTCAGCATTGTGATACAGTCACACATTTCATAACTCTTAAAGTACGTTTCTTGGTTTCCAACATCCTGTTTCACAAGTCAAGAGTCCCTAAACACTACTCATTATTCCTTACCTCATTGTACATATACATATTCGTCGACACTTCTTCAATATTTCATCGTGAGAAATACGTAGCATAATAAACATTCCTCAACAACATAATACACATCGTCGTCGTAATAACAACATCATAACACTTCAGTCAAATCTCAAAATCGTCGTAGCTTCCTCCAATAATTAAAAAATTCTCTGCTCATGTCAAAAGTGTCATCTGCCTCAAACGTACTTTAAAAATCATGCTCCCTTACCAAATATATCATTCAAAGCTCTCATAGTATCACAATGGTTCCGAAAAAATATGAGCATTTCACAAAGTACAGACAAAATACAATTTCATAAGTGTGCAGTTATCCAACTGTGTAATTGCGTAAACATCAGTCACTGATGTAATAAAAAAGTTTATCTCTCAGTTACATGATCAGATAGCTGTGTAATTTGTGTGTTAGAGAAATATGGTACCGATGTGTAAAGTTGTATAAGCAAATACCATATTAGCTAGGGTTCCTTGTGGTTGCCACACACATGGTACACAAAGTAGGCGTGTACCCCCCTGAGGATTTATGTAATTATACCCTCAGGTGTTACAGATTACAGCAATGAAATGAAATATATCACGGAAAACTTTCTTTGTAATTCAAAAATCTTTAAAAATAAATGTTTTAAGTATAAAATTGATCACTGAAATGCGTGTCCTGTAGCGCTAAATGTGCGTCTTGCTGTAAGATAATTCTGTGGAAGTGTCGTAATTATCGTCCTCCGAAAGCTAAGTTCTGCAGAAGTCAATGTACTTACCCCATCAGAAACGAAAGTGAAATGCTTTGTGTATAGATATCTTAGTTATTACGCTTATTGCCATGATGAAGAAAGTACTGTACAGTAACGTATTGTTATGCCACGAAAAAGGCTGTCTCATTGTTGCTATATCACAAAAGTTACTACTAAAACATGTTTTTCTTCCTAGAAGAATTCAGAAAACTGTGCAGATATAAAACAGATACACTGCAAAAGCAACATTGTAAATTGTCACTCATTAGTAGCGTCGTGATAAAAATCGTGTAGCTGTCACATAAACTAACCTCTGTGTCATCTGGTATCTCTCAGAAAGCACTTTAAATTCAGAATGTATTTTCAAATAAACCAAAATGTTGCATTAAAATCCCATTAGCAGTACTGGTAAATGTTCTAAGTATGTGAGCCTTATAGTCGTTACGTAATCGTGCAACAAACAAGCAAGAATGTACACACACAATAACACTGTGTCGTCTGTTCGCAATAACAATGCATTCGTAATTTCTGTTCAAATAATTTCTCTTGGTCCTTGGCTGGATATTTAAGTTCAAACATTGTTGCATGTTAACAGATTCTAAGTCTGACAAAGCATACTAGAAATGTGAAGTGAAACGTTTTATGGCAAAGACAAAGTTAAAAAGCTGATTATCTTTCAATAAACGGTTTTACATGTGAAATGTGGTGTAAACCTTTACTCTTCCTATTATGCAAAGCTCGAGCTTCAACGGAATTATCATGTCGTATACGTCGGTAAAGAATACTGGAATTTTGCTCAAGGTTAGCGTCAATGTTATTTTTCTCTGAGCCAGCCGGCGCACGCGGCTGCCTGCGGTGTGAGTCATTGTCTGTTTCTTTGTTGGCGCGCGTCGTTACTGGGATTAGGAGACCTAACTTCCACAAATTCGCCTTGCCGAGAGGGCCCAGCTCTGTTAGAATCCCGCCAGTTCTGATGCAATTGACGTCTGTCGTTATGATCATATCGTCTGTCGTCATTTCGGTGGATTCCGTAGTTTCTTCCTTGTCGGTCACGTGGTGGAGAATTTCTCCCTGAATCGTAACTCCGCGCTGAACTGTTGCGTCTGAAGTTATTCTGTCTCCCTTGATAATAATTATTTTGGTTCCCATATTGTCTGTTTCTCTTATTGTCTCTGTGATAATCATTACCACGGAGAGGTGATCTTTCCCTGTAGTTATTACTACTCTGCCAACGGTTGTCATACGGGTGGTGTCTGTTTTGGTCACGATTTGTGTTGTGAGAATAGCCTTGTCGTGTCAAGTTATTACTTCTTTCATCGCGGAATTGCGACGGATGTGACCTGTAATTGTTGTGTTCCTGGTTTCGCGTTCCGCGATTGTCAGTGTCAATTTCTAATTCTTGTAACAGTCCCTGAAATGCTTCAATGTCGTCTTTGCAACGTCCTGCCAAAATAATATGTCGTAAATGTTCAGGCAGTTTGATTAAGCAAATGCGGATGAGTTCTGAGGGGCTGTATGGGTTTGAAAGATACTGATTCTTATGCAACATGTCTTCAAAATATTTCACAAGACTGGAGAATTCAGATTGTTCGAAATGTTTCATCATTATGATGCCATGTTTTACGCGGTCTTGTGTGGCTTGAGACCAATATGCTGAGAGGAAGGCATGGTAAAATTCTCCTTCACTGTGGCAATCGTGAATTACCGATCGCATTCTTACAGCTGGTTCATTCTCTAGGTAGCCACACATAAATTCTAATCTGTGTTCCAACGACCAGTTGGGAGGAAAACAATGAGAGAATTGATGGAGCCATGCTTGTGGATGAATGTCGTTGCCAGAATTCTTAAATGTTTTGAATTTACGTGTAGTAATGAACAGCTTATAGTCAAAATCATCATGTCGTCGAGTCGCATATCGGTCATTGTTAGGTCGTGTCGGCCGTTCCATCTCAAAATTCGGTGCACATTGCCAATTTCTTTCATAACTTCCGAAATGCCCTGTGTTATTATTTTGCGGCTTTTCCGTATTTCTAAGTCCCTCTTCCCGTGTTGGAGCGCGAGTGTCTTCTGAAATACGTAATTCTTGTATTACCTGTGTCAGCTGATCTTGTACTTCCCGGATTTCTCTTTGGTGTTGCGTATCAATTTGATTCAGATTTTGTTTCAGTTTCCTAATTTGTTCGCTCTGTTCTGTGTCATTAAAGACTACCGGTTTTGCGTCATTCAGATTATCATCTACCTTCGTAGATAAATTATTTAGCTGATCCGAAAGTTCAACTACTTTCTCTGATAATGAACACATTTCCTCAGTGTGTTTTTCTGAACCAAGTTTCAGAGTGTCCATTTGTGTTGAAATCGAATCTACTGTGTCCTTTAAGTTATCCTGAGTTTTTGCAAGTTGCGTAACCGAATCGGTAGATGCAACTGAGTCAAATTTAGCTTGCAAGGTCTCATGATTTTCATGAACAATAATTTGCAGTTCTTTTATGGCTGCTTCGTGATTCTGTAATGCATTTTCATGCCGCGAAAAAATAGGTTGAAAATGCTCACAAATTTGTGTTTTTACGTCATTACAGACTTTTTGACATTTAGATTCAATGTTATGTAACTCAGTAGTTAAATCTTCACGTGTTTGTTCAAGTGTGGTGTCTAACTTTTGAAGATTTTGTTCCATTGTGTCTAACTGTTGCTGTGTTTGTCTCTGATGTTGTTCCATTGTGTCTAACTTTTCAAGCTTTTGCTGTGTTTGTCTCTGATTTTGTTCAAGTGTTGTGTCTAACTTTTGTAGCTTTTGTCCCATTTGTTGCATTAACTGTAATAACAATGCACTGGTGTCTGAAACATGTTCCTCAGTGCTTTTCGGCAGTGAATTTGCACCGGCAACATTGACATTTTGACATGCAGAAAATGTGTCTTGACTTATTTGAGAAAACGGCGAGAACCCAAAACCTGAGTCTACAGTATTCGCAAAATTGTGTCCTGTCATTCCCGATTCCTGAGGCAAGCTGTTGCCAACCGATCGATCGATAATGCGTCCCTCTTCACTAATTGTTTCACTGTCCACGCCATTGTTTGCCGCCTGCTCCATTTCCCTATGAACAGTTACCAAATTACTACTTTGAACATCAGTTACTTCATTACTCGGTGGCGCTAACACACTGCTTTCATTTTCACTGTCATTTCTCAGTTTACTTTGGAGCCTAGTATTACGTTTTTCACACGCCATAATTGTCACAGTATTTCACACGACAACACAGAAAAACACAATTTGAAGATCAAAAATAAGAGAACACATTAACATAGCACTGAAAATAATATCTAGTTAATTACCAGCGCAGCTGCGAAATACTTGGTGCAAATCTATATACATGCCACAACTGTTTTACTGTACAACAATGAAAGGCTACAACTACAAAGGAGATTCTCTCTACAATTACGCGCTAGCAATAAACAAAAGCTACACTAAATACACAAACTACAAGAAAAAATCAGAAGATTCCAGTGAGGTATCCTAGGCTAAGGGTCGACATATGAAACGTCCCCTTTGAACAATTTTACAAGACTGTGCTTAACCTGACACACAATATTTTGTTAGCGCAACGCAATCTGACTTTCAAAATTCCCTACAAAAGAATAGCCCTGACTAACATTAAACTATACCTTTCACAAATCACTTACCTCACAAAAATCTTCGCTGCTCAAGCTACTGCAATACAGCGAGCGCCACTACTGCCAGCTAAATAAAAGATTCAAACTACTGAAGGCACTAACTACTGATAGGGATAGTTAGCAAATGAAAGATATTAATAGAGAACAAACAATGTATTTACCTTGATATCATCATATATAAATATACCAGTTCATGAAAAATTACAAAACTCCGCCATCTCTCTCCCCACATCCACCACTGCTGGCGGCTCACCTCCAACTGCGCAACGCTACGCGCTGTTCACAGCCAGCTGCCTAACACTACAATGGCGAGTATTACAACAATGCAAAGCAGCCACAGACTGCCCACAGCACAGCCTAGAGGTGGCGTTATTAATAAAAAACCTAAACAGCCTACTTACATAGAGAAAACATAAACAGCCTACTTACATAGAGAAAACATAAACAGCCTACTTACATATTGAAACGACAGAATTTTCTTTTAGGATACGAGTATCTCCTTTCCGATGCACTACTCCAGTTTTACTGCATCCCTCGCTCCCTCACATTGACGAATCAACACAGAAATTGCGTCGCTATGAAATACTATGGGTTCTATGACTTCTACTTCTAAGTCGAGTAACGTGTCTATGGAGAGGACAGGATTTTCTTTTGGGATCGGACTATTTCCTTTCCGATGCACTGTTCCTTCTTTGATACATCCCTTGCTCCCTCACATTGACGTATTAACACAGAAATTGCGTCGCTATGAAATACTATGGGTTCTATGTCTTCTTCTTCTAAATCGAGTAACGTTTCTATGGAATCGACAGGATTTTCTTTTGGGATAGACTATATCCTTTCCGATGCACTATTCCCTCTTTACTGCATCCTTCGCTCCCTCTCATTGACGAATTAACAAAGAAATTGCGTCTCTATAGAATACAATGGGTTCTATGACTTCTCCTTCTAAGTCGAGTAACGTGTCTATGGAAAGGACAGGATTTTCTTTTGGGATCCGACTATCTCTTTTCCGATGCACTATTCCATTTTTACTGCATCCCTCGCTTCCTCACATTGACGAATTAACACAGAAGTCGCGTCGCTACGAAATACGATGGGATCTATGACATCTCCTTCTAAATCGAGTAACGTTTGTATCGATACGACAAGATTTTCTTTTGGGATACGAGTATCTGATATCCGATGCACTATTCCTTCTTTAGTGCATTCCTAGCTCCCTCACATTGACGAAGTAACACAGACATTGCGTCGCTATGACATACTATGTTTTCTATGACATCACCTTCTAAATCGTGTAACGTTTCTATCGTAGCGAGAGGATTTTCTTTTGGGATACGAGTATCTCCTTTCCGATGCACTACTCCAGTTTTACTGCATCCCTCGCTCCCTCACATTGACGAATCAACACAGAAATTGCGTCGCTATGAAATACTATGCGTTCTATGACTTGTCCTTCTAAATCGAGTAACGTTTCTATTGAAACTACAGGAATTTCTTTTGGGATACGACTATCTCCTTTCCGATGCACAATTCCCTCCTTACTGCATCCCTCGCTCCCTCACAAACGACAGGATTTTCTTTTGGGATACGAATATCTCCTTTCCGATGCACTACTCCATCTTTACTGCATCCCTCGCTCCCTCACATTGACGAATTACATCAGAAATTGCGACGCTATGAAATACAATGGGTTCTATGACTCATCTTTCTAAATCGAGTAACGTTTGTATGGAAAGGACTGGATTTTCTTTTCGGAACCGACTATCTCCATTCCGATGCACTATTCCTTCTTCACTGCATCCCTCGCTCCCTCACATTGACGAATTAACACAGGGATTGCGTCGCAATGAAATACTATGGGTTCTATGACTTCTTCTTCTAAATCGAGTAACGTTTCAATGGAATCGATAGGATTTTCTTTTGGGATACGACTATCTCCTTTCCGATGCACTGTTCCCTCTTTACTGCATCCCTCGCTTCCTCACATTGACGAATTAACAACGGAAATTGCGTCGCTATGAAATACTATGAGTTCTATGCTTTCTCCTTCTTAATCGTGTTGGGTTTCTATTGAAACAACAGGATTTTCTTGTGGGATACGACTGTCTCCTTTCCGTTGCCATATTCCTTCTTTACTGCATCCTTCGCTTCCTCACATTGACGAATTAACACAGAAAATGCGTCGCTATGAAATAATATGTGTTCTATGGCTTCTTCTTCTAAATCGAGTAACGTTTTTATGGAAACGAGAGGATTTTCTTTTGGGATACGACTATATCCATTCCGATGCACTATTCCCTCTTTACTGCATCCCTCGCTCCCTCACATTGACGAATTAACACAGAAATTGCGTCTCTATAAAATAGAATGGGTTCTATGACTTCTCCTTCTAAGTCGAGTAACGTGTCTATGGAAAGACAGGATTTTCTTTTGGGATCCGACTATCTCTTTTCCGATGCACTATTCCATCTTTACTGCATCCCTCGCTTCCTCACATTGACGATTTAACACAGAAGTTGCGTCGCTACGAAATACGATGGGATCTATGAAATCTCCTTCTAAATCGAGTAACGTTTGTATGGAAACGACAAGATTTTCTTTTGGGATACGAGTATCTGATTTCCGGTGCACTATTCCTTCTTTAGTGCATCCCTAGCTCCCTCACATTGACGAAGTAACACAGACATTGCGTCGCTATGAAATACTATGTGTTCTATGACATCACCTTCTAAATCGAGTAAAGTTTCTATCGTAGCGAGAGGATATTCTTTTGGGATACGAGTATCTCCTTTCCGATGCACTACTCCAACTTTACTGCATCCTTCGCTCCCTCACATTGACGAATCAACACAGAAATTGCGTCGCTATGAAATACTATGCGTTCTATGACTTCTCCTTCTAAATCGAGTGACGTTTCCATTGAAACTACAGGAATTTCTTTTGGGATACGACTATCTCCTTTCCGATACACTGTTCCCTCTTTACTGCATCCCTCGCTTCCTCACATTGACGAATTAACACAGAAATACCGTCGCTATGAAGCACTATGGATTCTATGACTTCTCCTGCTAAGTCGAGTAACGTGTCTATGGAAAGGACAGGATTTTCATTTCGGATCCGACTATCTCTTTTCCGATGCACTATTCCATCTTTACAGCATCCCTCGCTCCCTCACATTGACGAATTAACACAGAATCTGCGTCGCTATGAAATCCTATGTGTTCTATGGCTTCTCCTTCTAAATCGAGTAACGTTTTTCTGGAAACGAGAGGATTTTCTTTTGGGATTAGAGTATCTCCTTTCCGATGCACTAATCCACCTTTACTGCATCCCTCGCTCCCTCACATTGACGAATTACCCAAAAATTGCGTCGCTATGAATTACTGTGGGTTCTATGAATTCTCCTTCTATATCGAGTAACCTTTACATGGAAACGACAGGATTTATTTTTGGGGTACGAGTATCTCCTTTCCGATGCACTATTCCTACTTTAGTGCATCCCTCGTTCCCTCACATTGACGAATTATCACAGACATTGCGTCGCTATGAAATACTATGTGTTCTATGTCATCACCTTCTAAATCGAGCGCCGTTTCTATGGTAGCGAGAGGATTTTCTTTTGGGCTACGAGAATCTCCTTTCCTATGCACTACTCCATCTTTACTGCATCCCTCGCTCCCTCACATTGACGAATTATAACAGAAATTGCGTCGCTATGAAATACTATGAGTTCTATGACTTCTCCTTCTAAATTGAGTAACGTGTCTATGGAGAGGACAGGATTTTCTTTTGGGATCCGACGATTTCCTTTCGGATGCACTGTTCCTTCTTTGATACATCCCTTGCTCCCTCACATTGACGAATTAACACAGAAATTGCGTCGCTATGAAATACTATGTGTTCAATGTCTTCTTCTTCTAAATCGAGTAACGTTTCTATGGAATCGACAGGATTTTCTTTTGGGATACGACTATATCCATTCCGATGCACTTTTCCCTCTTTACTGCATCCCTCGCTCCCTCACATTGACGAATTAACACAGAAATTGCGTCTCTATAAAATACAATGGGTTCTATGACTTCTCCTTCTAAGTCGAGTAACGTGTCTATGGAAAGACAGGATTTTCTTTTGGGATCCGACTATCTCTTTTCCGATGCACTATTCCATCTTTGCTGCATCCCTCGCTTCCTCACATTGACGAATTAACACAGAAGTTGCGTCGCTACGAAATACGATGGGATCTACGAAATCTCCTTCTAAATCGAGTAACGTTTGTATGGAAACGACAAGATTTTCATTTGGGATACGAGTGTCTGATTTCCGGTGCACTATTCCTTCTTTAGTGCATCCCTAGCTCCCTCACATTGACGAAGTAACACAGACATTGCGTCGCTATGAAATACTATGTGTTCTATGACATCACCTTCTAAATCGAGTAACGTTTCTATCGTAGCGAGAGAATTTTCTTTTGGGATACGAGTATCTCCTTTCCGATGCACTACTCCAACTTTACTGCATCCTTCGCTCCCTCACATTGACGAATCAACACAGAAATTGCGTCGCTATGAAATACTATGCGTTCTATGACTTCTCCTTCTAAATCGATTGACGTTTCTATTGAAACTACAGGAATTTCTTTTGGGATACGACTATCTGTTTCCGATACACTGTTCCCTCTTTACTGCATCCCTCGCTTCCTCACATTGACGAATTAACAAAGAAATACCGTCGCTATGAAGCACTATGGATTCTATGACTTCTCCTGCTAAGTCGAGTAACGTGTCTATGGAAAGGACAGGATTTTCATTTCGGATCCGACTATCTCTTTTCCGATGCACTATTCCATCTTTACAGCATCCCTCGCTCCCTCACATTGACGAATTAACACAGAATCTGCGTCGCTATGAAATCCTATGTGTTCTATGGCTTCTCCTTCTAAATCGAGTAACGTTTTTATGGAAACGAGAGGATTTTCTTTTGGGATTAGAGTATCTCCTTTCCGATGCACTAATCCATCTTTACTGCATCCCTCGCTCCCTCACATTGACGAATTACCCAAAAATTTCGTCGCTATGAATTACTATGGGTTCTATGAATTCTCCTTCTAAATCGAGCAACCTTTACATGGAAACGACAGGATTTATTTTTGGGGTACGAGTATCTCCTTTCCGATGCACTATTCCTACTTTAGTGCATCCCTCGTTCCCTCACATTGACGAATTAACACAGACATTGCGTCGCTATGAAATACTATGTGTTCTATGACATCACCTTCTAAATCGAGTTCCGTTTCTATGGTAGCGAGAGGATTATCTTTTGGGCTACGAGAATCTCCTTTCCTATGCAATACTCCATCTTTACTGCATCCCTCGCTCCCTCACATTGACGAATTATAACAGAAATTGCGTCGCTATGAAATACTATGAGTTCTATGACTTCTCCTTTAAATCGAGTAACGTTTCTATTGAAACTACAGGATTTTCTTTTGGGATACGACTATCTCCATTCCGATGCATTATTCCTTCTTTACTGCATCACTCGCTGCTTCACATTGACGATTTAACACAGAAATTGCGTCGCTATAAATAACTATGGGTTCCATGACTTCTCCTTCTAAATCGAATTACGTTTCTATGGAAACGACAGGATTTTCTTTTAGGATACGAGTATCACCTTTCCGATGCACTATTCCTTTTTTAGTGCATTCCTCGCTGCCTCACACTGACGAATTAGCACAGACATTGCGTCGCTATGATATACTATGTGTTCTATGACTCCTCCTCCTAAATCGAGAAACGTTTCAATGGTAGCGACAGGAATTTCTTGTGGGATAGGCGTATCTCCTCTCCGATGCACTACTCCATCTTTACTGCATTTCTCGTTCCGCCACATTGACGAATTAACACAAATATGGCGTCGCTATATAATACAATGGTTTTCATGACTTCTTCTAAATCGAGTAACGTTTCTATGGAAACGACAGGGTTTTCTTTTGGGATATGACTATCTCCTATCCGATGCACTATTGCTTCTTTACTGCATCCCTCGCTACCTCTCATTTGCGAATTAACACAGATATTGCGTCGCTATGAAATACTATAGGTCCTATGACTTCTCCTACTAAATCGTGGAACGTTACTATGGAAATGACAGGATTTTCTTTTGGGATACGAGTATCTCCTTTCCGATGCATTATTCCTTCTTTACTGCATCCCTCGCTCCGTCACACTGATAAATTAACACTGAAATTGTGTCGCTATGAAATACTATGGGTTCAAAGCCATCTCCTTCTAAATAGAGTGACGTTTCTATGGAAACGGCAGGATTTTTTTTTGGGTTATGAGTATCTCCTATCCCGATGCACCATTCCTTCTTTACAGCATACCTCGCCCTCTCTTGTTGACGAATTAACACAGAAGTTGCGTCGCTATGAAATACTATGAGTTCTATGACTTCTCCTTCTAAATAGAGTAACGTGTCTATGGAATGGACATGATTTTCTTTTGGGATCCAACCATCTCCTTTCCGATGCACTATTTCATTTTTACTGCAACCCTCGCCCGCTCGCATTGACGAATTACCACAGAAATTGCGTCGCTATGAATTACTATGAGTTCTATGCCGTCTCCTTCTATATCGTGTTGGGTTTCTATTGAAACAACAGGATTATTTTTTGGGATACGACTATCTCCTTTCCGAAGCATTATTCCTTCTTTACTGCATCCTTCGTTCCCTCACATTGACGAATTAACACAGAAAATGCGTCGCTATGAAATAATATGTGTTCTATGGCTTCTTCTTCTAAATCGAGTAACGTTTCTATGGAATTGACAGGATTTTCTTTTGGGATACGACTATCTCCTTTCCGATGCACTATTCCCTCTTTACTGCATCCCTCGCTCCCTCACATTGACGAATTAACACAGAAATTGTGTCGCTATGAAATACTATGGGTTCTATGTCTTCTCCTTCTAAATCGAGTAACTTTTCTATGTAAACGACAGAATTTTCTTTTGGGATACGAGGATCTCCTTTCCGATGCACTATTCCCTCTTTACTGCATCCCTCGCTCCCTCAAATTGACGAATTACCACAGATATTGCGTTGCTATGAAATACTATGAGTTCTATGCCTTCTCCTTCAAAATCGTGTTGGGTTTCTATTGAAACTACAGGATTTTCATTTGGGATCCAACTATTTCCTTTCCCATGCACTATTCCATCTTTTCATCATCACTAGCTCCCTAACATTGACGAATTAACACAGAAATTGCGTCGCTATGAAATAATATGTGTTCTATGACTTCTCCTTCTACATCGAGTAACGTTTCTATGTAAACGACAGGATTTTCTTGTGGGATACGAGTATCTCCTTTCCGATGCACTATTCCTTTTATTACTGCATCCATCGCACCCCCACATTGACGAATTAACACAGAAATTGCGTCGCTATGAACTGCTATGGGTTCTATGACTTCTCCTTCTAAATCGAGTAACGTGTCTATGGAAAGGACAGGATTTTCTTTTGGGATCCAACTATCTCCTTTCCGATGCACTATTCCATCTTACTGCATCATTAGCTCCCTTACATTGACGAATTAACACAGAAATTGCGTCGCTATGAGATAATATGTGTTCTATGACTTCTCCATTTAATCGAGTAACCATGCTATGGAAACGACAGGATTTCCTTTTGGGATGCCAGTATCTCCTTTCCGATGCACTATTCATTCTTTACTGCATACCTCGCTCCCTCACATTGATGAATTATCACAGAAATAGCGTCGCTATGAAATACTATGGGTACTATGTCTTCTTCTTCTAAATCGAGTGACGTTTCTGTGGAAACGACAATATATTGTTTTGGGATACGAGTATCTCCTTTCCGATGCACTACGGCCTCTTTACTGCATCCCTCGCTTCCTCACTTTGACGAATTAGCACAGAAATTGTGTCGCTGTGAAATACTATGGGTTCTATGACTTCTCCTTCTAAATCGAGTAACGTTTCAATGGACACGACAGGATTTTTATTTGGGATACGACTAACTCCTTTCCGGTGCACTATTCCTTCTTTACTGCATCACTCGCTTCCTGACATTAGCGAATTAACACAAAATTGCGTTCCTATGAAATACTATGGGTTCTATGTCATCTCCATCTAAATCGAGTAACGTTTCTATGGAAACGGCAGGATTTTCTTTTGGGATACGAGTATCTCCTATCCCGATGCACCATTATTTCTTTACAACATCCCTCGCCCTCTCTTGTTGACGAATTAACACAGAAGATGTGTCGCTGTGAAAAACTATGAGTTCTATGACTTCTCCTTCTAAATAGAGTAACGTGTCTATGGAATGGGCATGATTTTCTTTTGGGTTCCAACCATCTCCTTTCCGAAGCACTATTTCATTTTTACTGCATCCCTCGCCCGCTCGCATTGACGAATTAACACAGAAATTGCGTCGCTATGAAATACTATGGGTTCAATGGCTTCTTCTTCTAAATCGAGTAACGTTTCTATGGAAACGACAGGATTTTCTTTTAGGATACGAGTATCTCCTTTCCGCTGCACTATTCCCTCTTTACTGCATCCCTCGCTCCCTCAAATTGACGAATTACCACAGAAATTGCGTCGCTATGAAATACTATGAGTTCTATGCTTTCTCCTTCTTAATCGTGTTGGGTTTCTATTGAAACAACAGGATTTTCTTGTGGGATACGACTGTCTCCTTTCCGTTGCCATATTCCTTCTTTACTGCATCCTTCGCTTCCTCACATTGACGAATTAACACAGAAAATGCGTCGCTATGATATAATATGTGTTCTATGGCTTCTTCTTCTAAATCGAGTAACGTTTCTATGGAATCGACAGGATTTTCTTTTGGGATACGACTATCTCCTTTCCGATGCTCTATTCCCTCTTTACTGCATCCCTCGCTGCCTCACATTGACGAATTAACACTGAAATTGCGTCGCTATGAACTACTATGGGTTCTATGACTTCTCCTTCTAAATCGAGTAACGTTTCTATGTAAACGACTGGATTTTGTTTTGGGATACGAGTATCTCCTTTCCGATGCACTATTCCTTTAATTACTGCATCAATCGCTCCCTCACATTGACGAATTATCACAGAAATTGCGCCGCTATGAACTACTATGGTTTCTATGACTTCTCCTTCTAAATCGAGTAACGTGTCTATGGAGAGGACAGGATTTTCGTATGGGATCCGTCTATCTCCTTTCCGATGCACTGTTCCTTTTTTGATGCATTCCTCGCACCCTCAGATTGACGAATTAACACAGAAATTGCGTCGCTATGAAATACTATGGGTACTGTGTCTTCTTCTTCTAAATCGAGTAACGTTTCTATGGAATCGACAGGATTTTCTTTTGGGATACGACTATCTCCTTTCCGATGCACTATTCCCTCTTTACTGCATCCCTCGCTCCCTCACAATGACGAATTAACACAGAAATCGCGTCACTATGAAATACGATGGGTTCTATGACTTATCCTTCTAAATCGAGTTACGTTTTTACGGAAAAGACAGGATTATCTTTTGGGATCCGACTATCTCCTTTCCGATGCACTATTCCATGTTTACTGCATCCCTGGCTCCCTCACATTGACGAATTAACACAGAAATTGCGCCGCTATGAAATACTATGGGTTCTATGACTTCTCCTTCTAAATCGAGTAACGTTTGTATGGAAACAACAGGATTTTCTTTTGGGATACGAGTAACTCCTTTCGGATACACTATTCCTTCTTTAGTGCATCCCTCGCTCCCTCACATTGACGAAGTAACACAGAAATTAGGTCTCTATGAAATACAATGGGTTCTATGACTTCTCCTTCTCAGACGAGTAACGTGTCTATGGAAAGGACTGGATTTTCTTTTGGGATCCGACTATCTCTTTTCCGATGCAATATTCCATCTTTACTGCATCCCTCGCTCCCTGACATTGACGAATTAACACAGATATTGCGTCGCTATGAAATACTATGGGTTCTATGACTTCTCCTTCTAAATCGAGTAACGTGTCTATAGAAAGGACAGGATTTTCTTTTGGGATACGACTATCTCTTTTCCGATGCACTATTCCTTTTCTACTGCATCCCTCGCTCCCTCACATTGACGAAATAACACAGAAAATAACTCGCTATGAAATTCCATGTGTTCTATTTCTTCTAAATCGAGTAACGTTTCTATGGAAACGACAGGATTTTCTTTTGGGATACGACTATCTCCTAACCGATGCACTATTGCTTCTTTACTGCATCCCTCGCTCCCTCTCATTTGCGAATGAAAACAGAAATTACGTCGCTATGAAATTCCATAGGTCCCATGACTTCTCCTACTAAATCGTGGATCGTTACTATGGAAACGACAGGATTTTCTTTTCGGATACGAGTATCTGCTTTCTGATGCATTATTCCTTCTTTACTGCATCCCTCGCTCCCTCACACTGATGAATTAACACAGAAATTGCATCGCTATGAAATACTATGGGTTCAATGTCATCTCCTTCTAAATCGAGTAACGTTTCTATGGAAACGACAGGATTTCCTTTTGGTATACGAGTATCTCCTTTCCAATGCACTACTCCAACTATACTGCATCCCTCGATCCCTCACATTGACAAACTTAAACAGAATTTGCATCACTATGAAATACTATAAGTTCTATGACTTCTTCTTCTAAATCGAGTAACGATTCTAAGGAAACCACAGGATTTCCTTTTGGCATACGAGTATCTCCTTTCCGATGCACAATTCATTCTTTACTGCATCCCTCGCTCCCTCACATTGACGAATTAATCCAGAAAATGCGTCGCTATGAAATACTATGGGTCCTATGACTTCTCCTACTAAATCGAGTAACGATTCTATGGAAAGGACTGGTTTTTCTTTTCGGAACCGACTATCTCCTTTCTGATGCTCAATCCCTACTTAACTGCATCCCTCCCTCCCTCACACTGACAAATTAACACAGAGATTGCGACGCTATGAAATACTATGGGTTCTATGTCATCTTCTTCTAAATCGAGTAACGTTTATATGGAAACGACAATATATTTTTTTGGGATACGAGTATCTCCTTTCCGATGCACTATTGCCTCCTTACTCCATCCCTCGCTCCCTCACATTGACGAATTAACACAGAAAGTGCGACGCTATGAAATACTATGGCTTCTATGACTTCTCTTTCTAAATCGAGTAACGTTCCTTTGGAAACGACAGGATTTTCTTTTGGGATACGAATATCTCCTTTCCGATGCACTATTCCTTCTTAACTGCATCACTCACTTCCTGACATTGACGAATTAACACAAAATTGCGTCCCTTTGAAATACTATGGGCTCTATGTCAACTCTTTCTAAATCGAGTAACGTTTCTATGGAAACGGCAGGATTTTCTTTTGGGGTACGAGTATCTCCTATCCCGATGCACTATTCCATCTTTACTGCATCCCTAGCTCCCTTACATTGACGAATTAGCACAGAAATTGCGTCGCTATGAAATAATATGTGTTCTATGACTTCTCCTTCAAAATCGACTAACGTTTCTATGTAAACGACAGGATTTTCTTTTGGGATACGAGTATCTCCATTCCGATGCACTATTCCTTTTATTACTGCTTCCATCGCTCCCTCACATTGACGAATTAACACAGAAATTGCGTCGCTAGGAAGTACTATGGGTGCTATGACTTCTCCTTCTAAATCGAGTAACGTGTCTATGGAAAGGACAGGATTTTCTTTTGGGATCCGACTATCTCCTTTCCAATGCATTATTCCAACTTTACTGCATCACTCTCTCCCTCACATTGACGAATTGACACGGAAATTGCGTCGCTATGAAATACTATGAGTTCTATGTCTTCTCCTTCTAAATCGAGTAACGTTTCTATTGAAACTACAGGATTTTCTTTTGGGATACGACTATCTCCTTTCCGATGCATTGATCCTTAATTAATGCAACCCTCGCTTCTTCACATTCACGAATTAACACAGAAATTGCGTCGCTATGAAATACTATGGGTTCTATTACTGCTCCTCCTAAATCGAGTAACGTTTCTATGGGAACGACAGGATTTTCTTTTGGGATACGACTATCTCATTTCCGATGCACTATTCCTTCTATACTGCATCCCTCGCTCCCTCACATTGACGAATTAACACACAAATTGCGTCGTTATGAAATACGATGGGTTCTATGATTTCTACTTTCTAAATAGAGTATCGTTTCTACGGAAAGGACAGGAATATCTTTTGGGATACGAGTATTTCCTTTCCGATGCACTATTCCTACTTTACTGCGTCCCTCGCTCCCTCACATTGGCGAATTAACGCAGAAATCGCGTCGCTATGTAATACTATCGTTTCTATGACTTCTCCTTCTAAATCTAGTAACGTTTCTGTGGAAACGACAGGATTTACTTTTGGGATACGACTATCTCCTCTCCGATGCATTATTCCCTCTTTACTGGATCCCTCGCTCCCCCACATTGACGAATTAACACAGAAATTGCGTCGCTATGGGATACTATGAGTTCTACGACTTCTCCTACTAAATCGAGTAACGTTTCTATGGAAACGACAGGATTTTCCTTTGCGATACGAATTTCTCCTTTCCGATGCTCTACTCCATCTTTGCTGCATCCCTCGCTACCTAACATTGACAAATTAACACAGAAATAGCGTCCCTATGACATTCTATGGGTTCTATGACATCTCCTTCTAAATCGAGTAACGTTTCTATGAAAACGACATAATTTTCTCATGGGATACGAGTATCTCCTTTCCGATGCACTATTCCTTTTATTACTGCATTCATCGCTCCCTCACATTGACGAATAAACACAGAAATTGCGTCGCTATGATCTACTATGGGTTCTATGACTCCTCCATATAAATCGAAGAACGTATCTATGAAAACGAGAGGATTTTCTTTTGGGATACGAATATCTCGTTTCCGATGCACTATTCCTTCTTTACTGCATCCCTCGCTCCCTCACATTGACGAATTAACACAGACATTGGGCCCCTATGAAATAATATGGCTTCTATGTCATCTCCTTCTAAATCGAGTAACGTTTCTATGGAAACGACAGGATTTACTTTTGGGATACGACTATCTCCTTTCCGATGCACTATTCCGTCTTTACTGCATCCCTCGCTCCCTCACACTGATGAATTAACGCAGAAATCGCGTCGCTATGTAATACTATCGTTTCTATGACTTCTCCTTCTAAATCTAGTAACGTTTCTGTGGAAACGACAGGATTTACTTTTGGGATACGACTATCTCCTCTCCGATGCATTATTCCCTCTTTACTGGATCCCTCGCTCCCCCACATTGACGAATTAACACAGAAATTGCGTCGCTATGATATACTATGGGTTCTATGACATCTCCTTCCTAATCGAGTAACGTTTCTATTTAAACGAAAGGATTTTCTTCTGGGATACGAGTATCTTCTATCCGATGCACTACTCCATCTTTACTGCATCCCTCGCTCCCTCACATTGAAGAATTATAACAGAAATTGCGTCGCTATGAAATAGTATGAGTTCCACGACTTCTCCATCAAAACCGAGTAACGCTTCTATGGCACCGACAGGATTTCCTTTTGGGATACAAGTACCACCTTTCCGATGCACTATTCCTTCTTTACTGCATCCCTCGCTCCCTCACACTGATGAATTAACACAGAAATTGCGTCGCTATGAAATACTATGGGTTCGATGACATCTCCATCTAAATCGAGTAACGATTCTATGGAAACGACAGGATATTCCTTTGCGATACGAATATCTCCTTTCCGATGCACTACTCCTGCTTTGCTGCATCCGTCGCTACCTAACATTGACAAATTAACACAGAAATTGCGTCCCTATGAAATTCGATGGGTTCTATGACATCTCCTTCTAAATCGAGTAGCGTTTCGGTGAAAACGACAGGATTGTCTTATGGGAAACGAGTATCTCCTTTCCGATGCACTATTCCTTTTATTACTGCATCCATCGCTCCCTCATATTGACGAATTAACACAGAAATTGCGTCGCTATATCCAATTATGGGTTCTATTACTTCTCCTTCTAAATCGAGTAACGATTCTATGAAAACGACAGGATTTTCTTTTGGGATACAACTATCTCCTCTCCGATGCATTATTCCTTCTTTACTGCATCCCTCGCTCCCTCACATTGACGAATTAACACAGAAAATGCGTCGCTATGGGATACTATGAGTTCTATGACTTCTCCTACTAACTCGAGTAACGTTACTATGGAAACGACTGGATATTCCTTTGCGATACGAATTTCTCCTTTCCGATACACTACTCCATCGTTGCTGCATCCCTCGCTACCTAACATTGACAAATTAACACAGAAATTGCGTCCCTATGAAATTCTATGGGTTCTTTGACATCTCCTTCTAAATAGAGTAACGTTTCTATGAAAACGTCAGGATTTTCTTATGGGATACGAGTATCTCCTTTCCGATGCACTATTCCTTTTATTACTGCATCCATCGCTCCCTCACATTGACGAATTAACACAGAAATTGCGTCGCTATGAACTATTATGAGTTCCATGACTCCTCCTTCTAAATCGAGTAACGTTTCTATGAAAACGACAGGAATTTCTTTTGGGATACGAGTATTTCCTTTCCGATGCATTATTCCCTCTTTACCGCATCCCTCGCTCCCTCACACTGATGAATTAACACAGAAATTGCGTCGCTATGAAATACTATGTGTTCAATGCCATCTCCTTGTAAATCGAGTAACGTTTCTATGGAAACGACAGGATTTCCTTTTGGGATACGAGTATCTCCTTTCCGATGCACTACTCCAACTATACTGCATCCCTCGCTCCCTCACATTGACGAACTTCAACAGAAATTGCCTCGCTATGAAATACTATGAGTTCTATGACATCCCCATCTAAATCGATTAGCGTTTCTGTGAAAACGACAGGATTGTCTTATGGGAAACGAGTATCTCCTTTACACTGCACTATTCCTTTTATTACTGCATCCATCACTCCCTCATATTGACGAATTAACACAGAAATTGCGTCGCTATATCCTATTATGGGTTCTATGACTTCTCTTTCTAAATCGAGTAACGATTCTATGAAAACTACAGGATTTTCTTTTGGGATACAACTATCTCCTCTCCGATGCATTATTCCTTCTTTACTGCATCCCTCGCTTCCTCACATTGACGAATTAACACAGACATTGCGTTCCTATGAAAAACTATGGCTTCTATGTCATCTATTCTAAATCGAGTACCGTTTCAATGGAAACGACAGGATTTACTATTGGGGTACGAGTATCTCCTTTCCGATGCACTATTCCTTCTTTACTTCAACCCTCGCTCCCTCACACTGATGAATTATCACAAAAATTGCATCGCTATGAAATACTATGGGTTCTATAACATCTCCTTCTAAATCGAGTAACGTTTCTATGGAAACGAAAGGATTTTCTTCTCGGATACGAGTATCTCCTTTCTGGTGCACTACTCCATCTTTACTGCATCCCTCGATCCCTCACATTGACGAATTATAACAGAAATTGCGTCGCTATGAAATACTATGAGTTCTATGACTTCTCCATCAAAACCGAGTAACGTTTCTATGGAACCGACAGGATTTCCTTTTGGGATACGAGTATCACCTTTCCGATGCACTATTCCTCCTTTACTGCATCCCTCGCTCCCTCACATTGACGAATTAACACAGAAATTGCGTCGCTGTGAACTACTATGGGTTCTATGAGTTCTCCTTCTAAATGGAGTAACGTTTCTATGGAAAGAAACGGATTTTCTTTTCGGACCGACTTTCTCCTTTCCGATGCACTGTTCCTTCTTAACTGCATCCCTCGCTCCCTCCATTGACGAATTAACACAGAGATTGCGTCGCTATGAAATGCTGTGGGTTGTATGACTTCTTCTTCTAAATCGAGTTACGTTTCTGTGGAAACGACAGGATTTTCGTTTGGGATACGAGTATCTCCTTTCCCGAAGCACCATTCCTTCTTTACTGCATCCCTCGCTCCCTCTTGTTGACGAATTAACACTGAAGTGGCGTCGCTATGAAATACTATGAGTTCTATAACTTCAATTTCTAAATCGAGTAACGTGTCTATGGAAAGGACAGGATTTTCTTTTGGCATCCATCTATCTCCATTCCTAAGCACTATTCCATCTTTAATGCATCCCTCTCTCCCTCACATTGTCGAATTAACACAGAAATTGCGTCGCTATGAAATACTATGAGTTCTATGTCTTCTCCTTCTAAATCGAGTAACGTTTCTATTGAAACTGCAGGATTTTCTTTTGGGATACGACTATCTCCTTTACGATGCATTATTCCTTCATTACTGCATCCCTCGCTCCCTCACATTGACGAAATAACACAGAAATTTCGTCGCTATGAAATACTATGAGTTCTATGACTTCTCCTTCTAAATCGAGTAACGTTTTTATTGAAACTACAGGATTTTCTTTTGGGATACGACTATCTCCTTTACGATGCATTATTCCTTCATTACTGCATCCCTCGCTCCCTCACATTGACCAGTTAACACAGAAATTGCGTCGCTATGAAATACTATGGTTTCTATAACTTCTCCTTCTAAATCGAGTAACGTTTCTATGGAAACGACAGGAATTTCTTTTGGGATACGAGTATATCCTTTCCCGATGCACTATTACTTCTATACTGCAACCCTCGCTCCCTCTTATTGACGAAATAACACAGAAAATGCCTCGCTATTAAATTCAATGTGTTCTATGACTTCTTCTTCTAAATCGAGTAACGTTTCTATGGAAACAACAGGATTTTATTTTGGGATACGACGATCTCCTTTCCGATGCACTATTGCTTCTTTACTGCATCCCTCGCTCCCCCTCATTTGCGAATTAATACACAAATTGCGTCGCTATGAAATACAATAGGTTCTATGACTTCTCCTACTAAATCGTGGAACGTTACTATGGAAACGAAAGGATTTTCTTTTGGGATACGAGTATCTCCTTTCCGATGCATTATTCCTTCTTTACTGCATCCCTCGCTCAATTACATTAACGAATTAACACAGAAATTGCGTCGCTATGAAATACTATGGGTACTATGACTTCTCCCTCTACATCGAGTAACATTTCTATGGAAAGGACATGATATGCTTTTGGAATACGACTATTTCATTTCCGATGCTCTATTCCTTCTTTACTGCATCGCTCGCTCCCTCACATTGACGAATTAACACACAAATGGCGTCGCTATGAAATACTATGGGCTGTATGATTTCTCCTTCTAAATCGAGTATCGTTTCTACGGAAAGGACAGGAATTTCTTTTGGGATACGTGTATCTCCTTTCCGATGCACTATTAATTCTTTACTGCGTCCCTCGCTCATTCACATTGACAATTTAACGCAGAGATTGCGTCGCAATGAAATACAATGGGTTCTATGACTTCTCCTTCTAAATCGAGTTACGTTTCTATAGAAATGACACGATTTTCTTATGGGATACGAGTATCTCCTTTCCGATGCACTATTACTTTTATTACTGCATCCATCGCTTCCTCACATTGACGAATTATCACCGAAATTGCGTTGCTATGAACTAATATGGGTTCTATGACTTCTCCTTCTAAATCGAGTAACGTTTCTACGAAAACGACAGGATTTTCTTTGGGATAAGAATATCTCCTTTCCGATGCACTATTCCTTCCTTACTGCATCCCTCGCTCTTTCTCATTTGCGAATTAACACAGAAATTGTGTCGCTACGAAATACAATAGGTCCTATGACTTCTCCTACTAAATCGTGGAACGTTTCTATGGAAAGTACATGATTTGCTTTAAGAATACGAGTATCTCCTTTCCGATGCACAATTCCTTCTTTACTGCATACCTCGCTCCCTCCCATTGACGAAATATCACATAAATTGGGTTCTATGACATCTCCTTTTAAATCGAATAACGTTTCTATGGAAACGACAGGATTTTCTTCCGGGATACGAGTATCTGCTTTCCGATGCTGTACTCCATCTTTTCTGCATCCCTCGCTCCCTCTTGTTGACGAATTAACACAGAAATTGCGTCGCTGTGAAATACTATTGGTTCTATGACTTCTCCTTCTATATCGAATAATGTTTCTATGGAAAGTACATGATTTGCTTTAAGAATACGAGTATCTCCTTTCCGATGCACAATTCCTTCTTTACTGCATACCTCGCTCCCTCCCATTGACGAAATATCACATAAATTGGGTCGCTATGAAATACTATGGTTTCTATGACTTCCCCTTGTATATCGAGTAACGTTTCTATCGAAACGACCGGATTTTCGTTTAGGATACGAGTATCTCCTTTTCCGATGCACCATTCCTTCTTTACTGCATCCCTCGCTAAATCTTGTTGGCGAATTAACACAGAAGTTGCGTCGGTATGAAATACTATGGGTTCTATGACCACTATTTCTAAATTGAGTAACGTGTCTATGGTAAGGACAGGATTTTCTTTTGGCATCCAACTATCTCCTTTCCGATGCACTATCCTTCTTTTCTGCATCCCTCTCTCCCTCACATTGACGAATTAATGGAGGAAAATGCGTCGCTATGAAATACTATGAGTTCTATGTCTTCTCCTTCTAAATCGAGTAACGTTTCTATTGAAACTACAGGATTTTCTACTGGGATACGACTATCTCCTTTCCAATGCATTATTCCTACTTTACTGCATCCCTCCCTCCCTCACATTGGCGAATTAACACAGAATTAGCGTCGCTATTAAATAATATTAGTTCCATGACTTCTCCTTCAAAATCGACTAACGTTTCTGTAGGTACGACAGGCTTTATTTTTGCGATACGAATATCTCCTTTCCGATGCACTACTCCTTCTTTCCTGCATCCCTCGCTACCTAACATTGACGAGTCAACACTGAAATTTGCATCCCTATGAAATACTTTGGCATCTATGACATCGTCTTCTGAATCGAGTAACGTTTCTATGTAAACGACTGGATTTTCTTATGGGATACGAGTATCTCCTTTCCGATGCACTCTTCATTCTTCACTGCATCCCCCGCTCCCTCACATTGAAGACTTAATACAGAAATTGCGCCGCTATGAATTACTATGTGTTCCATGACTTCTCCTCGTAAGTCGAGTATCCTTTCTATGGAAAGGACTGGATTAACTAGGGGAAACGACTACCTCCCTTCCGATGCACTATTCCTACTTTACTGCATCCCTCGCTCCTTCACATTGACGAATTAACGCAGAAATTGCGTATCTACGAAATACTCTGGGTTCTATTACTTCTTCTTCTAAATCGAGTAACGTGTCTATGGAAACGACAGGATTTCCTTTTGGGATAGGAGTATCTCCTTACCGATGCACTATTCCCTCTTTACTGCATCCCTCACTCCCTCACATTGACGAACTAACACAGAAATTGCGCCGCTATGAAATTCTATGTGTTCTATGACATCTCCTTCTAAATCGCGTTACGTTTCTATGGAATGGACATGATTTTCTTTTGGGATACGAGTATCTCCTTTCCGATGCACTATTCTTTCTTTACTTCATACCTCGCTCCCTCACATTGACTAGTTAACACAGAAATTGCGTCGCTATGAAATACTATGGTTTCTATAACTTCTCCTTCTATATCGAGTAACGTTTCTATGGAAACGACAGGATTTTCTTTTGGGATACGAGTATATCCTTTCCCGATGCACTATTACTTCTATACTGCAACCCTCGCTCCCTCTTATTGACGAATTAACACAGAAATTGCGTCGCTATGAAATACTATGGGTCCTATGACTTCTTCTAAAACGGGTGACGTGTCTATGGAAAGGACAGGATTTTCATTTGGGATACGACTATCGCCCTTCCGATGCACTATTCCACCTTTACTGCATCCCTCACTTCCTGACATTGACGAATTAACACAGAAATTGATCGATATGAAATACTATGGGTTCTATGACTTCTCCTTCTAATTCGAGTATCGTTTCTATGGACAGGACAGGATTTTATTTTGGGATACGAGTATCTCCTCTCCGATGCACGATTCCTTCTTTACTGCATCCCTCGCCTCCTCACATTGACGAATTAACACAGAAATTGAGTCGTTATGAAATACTATGGGTTCTATGACTTCCCCTTCTAAATCGAGTAACGTTTCTATGTAAACGAAAGGATTTTCATTTGGGATACGACTATCTCCTTTCCGATTAATTATTCCTTCTTTACTGAATCTCTCGCTCCCTCACATTGACGAATTAACACAGAGATTACGTCGCTACGAAATTTAATGTGTTCTACGTCTTCTTTTTGTAAATCGAGTAACGTTTCTATGGAAACGACAGGATGTTCTTTTGGGAAACGAGTATCTCTTTTCCGATGCATTATTCCTTCTTTACTCCATCCGTCCCTCCCTCACATTGACGAATTAACACAGAAATAGCGTCGCTATGGAATACTATGAGTTTTACGACTTCTCCTTCAAAAACGACAAATGTTTCTGTGGAAACGACAGGATTTTCTTTTGCGATACGAATATCTCCTTTCCGATGCACTACTCCTTCTTTGCTGCATCCCTCGCAACCCGACATTGACAAGTTAACACTGAAATTGCGTCCCTATGAAATACTGTGGGTTCTATAACATCTTCTTCTAAATCGAGTAACGTTTCTATGAAAACGACAGGATTTTCTTATTTGATATTAGTGTCTCCTTTCCGAAGCACTCTTCCTTCTTTACTGCTTCCCTCGCTCCCTCACATTGACGATTTAACACAGAAATTGCGTCGCAATGAAATACTATGAGTTCTAAGGCTTCTCCCTCTAACTCGAGTAACGTTTCTATGGAAACTACAGGATTTTCTTTAGGGATACGACTATCTCCTTTCTGATGCATTACTCCATCATTACTGCAACCCTCGCTAAATTGTACTATATGTTCAATTTCTTCTCCGTCTAAATCGAGT
Source organism: Schistocerca serialis cubense (assembly GCF_023864345.2). Classification (NCBI taxonomy): domain Eukaryota; kingdom Metazoa; phylum Arthropoda; class Insecta; order Orthoptera; family Acrididae; genus Schistocerca; species Schistocerca serialis. The sequence goes on along the minus strand of NC_064638.1, from coordinate 60,888,810 downwards.
AACGTTTCAATGGAAACGACAGGATTTTCTTTTAGGATACGAATAACTCCTTTCCGATGCACTATTATTTCTTTACTGGATCCCTCGCTACCAAACTTTGACGAACTAACACAGATATTACGTCGCTATGAAATTTTATGTGTTCTATGTCTTCTTTTTGTAAATCGAGTAACGTTTCTATGGAAAGGACAGTATGTTATTTTGGGATACGAGTATCTCCTTTCCGATGCATTATTCCCTCTTTACTGCTTCCGTCCCCCTCTCACATTGACGAATTATCACAGAAATAGCGGCGCTATGGAATACTATGAGGTCTATGACTTCTCCTTCATAAGAGACTAACGTTTCCGTGGAAGCGACAGGATTTTCTTTTGCGTTACGAATATCTCAATTCCGATGCATCCCTCGCTACCTAACATTGACGAGTTAACACTGAAATTGCGTCCCTATGATATACTATGGGTTCTATGACTTCTCCTTCCATATCGAGTAACGTTTCTATGGAAAGGACAGGATTTTCATTTGGGATACGACTATCGCCCTTCCGATGCACTATTCCACCTTTACTGCATCCCTCACTTCCTGACATTGACGAATTAACACAGAAATTGATCGATATGAAATACTATGGGTTCTATGACTTCTCCTTCTAATTCGAGTATCGTTTCTATGGACAGGACAGGATTTTATTTTGGGATACGAGTATCTCCTCTCCGATGCACGATTCCTTCTTTACTGCATCCCTCTCTTCCTCACATTGTCGAATCATCACAGAAATTGCGTCGCTATGAAATACTATGAGTTCTATGTCTTCTCCTTGTAATTCGAGTAACGTTTCTATTGAAACTACAGGATTTTCTTTTGGGATACGAGTATCTCCTTTCCGATGCACTATTCCTTCATTACTTCATCCCGCGCTCCTTCACATTGACGAATTAACACAGAAATTGCGTTGCTAAGGCATACTATGGATTCAATTTCTTATCCTTCTAAATCGAGTAACGTTACTATGGATACGACAGGATTTTCGTTTGGGATACAAGTATCTCCTTTCCCGATGCACCGTTCCTTCTTTACTGCATCCCTCGCTCCCTCTTGTTGACGAATGAACACAGAAGTTGCGTCGCTATGAAATACTATGGGTCCTATGACTTCTCCTTCTAAACCGAGTAACGAGTCTATGGAAAGGACAGGATTTTCTTTGGGAACCGACTGTCTCCCTTGCGATGCACTATTCCATCTTTACTGCATCCCTCTCTCCCACATATTGACGAATTAAGACAGAAATTGCGTCGCTATGAAATACTATGAGTTCTATGTCTTCTCCTTCTAAATCGAGTAACTTTTTTATTGAATCTACAGGATTTTCTTTTGGGATACGACTATCTCCTTTCCGATGCATTATTCCTTCATTACTTCATCCCTCGCTCCTCCACATTGACGAATTAACACAGAAATTGCGTTGCTAAGGAATACTGTGGGTTCAATTTCTTCTCCTCCTACATCGAGTAACGTTTCAATGGAAACGACAGGATTTTCTTTTGGGATACAAATAACTCCTTTCCGATGCACTATTCCTTTTTTACTGGATCCCTCGCTACCAAACATTGACGAACTAACACAGACCTTGCGCCCCTATGAAATACTACGGGTTCTATGTCTTCTTCTTCTAAATCGAGTTACGTTTCTATGGAAACGTCAGGATTTTCTTTTGGGATACGAGTATCTCCTTTCCGATGCACTATTCCCTCTTTGCTGCATCCCTCGCTCACTCACAATGACGAATTAACACAGAAATTGCGCCGCTGTGATATACTATTGGATCTATGACTTCTCCTTCTATATCGAGTATCGTTTCAATGGAAAAGATATGATTTGCTTTTGGGTTACAAGTATCTCCTTTCCGATGCACTATTCCTTCTTTACTGCATCCCTCGCTCCCTCTTGTTGACGAATTATCACAGAAGTTGCGTCGCTTTGAAATACTATGGGTTCTATAAGTTCTATTTCTAAATCGAGTAACGTGTCTATGGAAAGGACAGGATTTTCTTTTGGCATCCAACCATCTCCATTCCGATGCACTATTCCATCTTTACTGCATCCCTCTCTCCCTCACAATGTCGAATTAACACAGAAATTTCGTCGCTATGAAATACTATGAGTTCTATGACTTCTCCTTCTAAATCGAGTAACGTTTCTATTGAAACTACGGGATTTTTTTTGGGGATACGACTATCTCCTTTACAACGCAATATTCCTTCATTACTGCATCCCTCGCTCCTTCACATTGACGAATCAACACAGAAATTGCGTCGCTATAAAATACAATGTGTTCTACGACTTCTCCTCCTAAATTGAGTAACGTTTCTATGGAAACGACAGGATTTTCTTTTGGCATACGACTATCTCCTCTCCGATGCACTATTCCTTCTTTACTGCATCGCTCGCTCCCTCACATTGACGAATTACCACAGAAATTGCGTCGCTATGAAATACTATGTGTTCTATGACTTCTCCTTCTTAATCGAGTATCGTTTCTACGAAAAGAACAGGATTTTTCTTTGGGATAGGAGTAACTCCTTTCCGATGCACTATTCCTTCTTTACTGCATACCTCGCTTCCTCACATTGACGAATCAACACAGAAATTGCGTCGCTATGAAATACTATGGGATCTATGATTTCTCCTTCTAAATCGTGTAACGTTTCTGTGGAAACGAAAGGATTTTGTTTTGGGATACGACTATCACCACTTCGATGCAAAATTCCTTCTTTACTGCATCCCTCCCTGCTTCACATTGACGAATTAACACAGAAATTCCGTCGCTATGGAATACTACGAGTTCTATGACTTCTCCTTCTAAATCGAGTAACGTTTCTATGAAAATGACAGAATTTTCTTATGGGATACGGGTATTTACTTTCCGATGCACTATTCCTTCTTTACTGCATCCCTCGCTCCCTCACATTGACGATTTAACACAGAAATTGCTTCTCTATGAAATACTATTGGTCCCATGACTTCTCCTTCTATATCGAGTATCGTTTCTATGGAAAGGACAGGATTTGCTTTTGGGATACGAGTATCTCCTTTCCGATGCTCTATTCCTTCTTTACTGCATCCCTCGTTCCCTCACATTGACGAATTAACACAGAAATTGCGTCGCTATGAAATACTATGGGTTCTATGACTTGTCCATCTAAATCGAGTAACGTTTCTGTGGATACGACAGGATATTCTATTGGGATACGAGTATCTCCTTTCCCGATGCACCGTTCCTTCTTTACTGCATCCCTCGCTCACTCTTGTCGACGAATTAACACAGATGTTGCGTCGCTATGAAATACTATGGGTTCTATGATATCTCCTTCTAAAACGAGTAACGTGTCTATGGAAATGACAGGATTTTCTTTTGGGAACCGACCATCTCCTTTCCGATGCACTATTCCATCTATACTGCATCCCTCTCTCTCTCATATTGACGAATTAACACAGATATTGCGTCGCTATGAAATACTATGAGTTCTATGTCTTCTCCTTCTAAATCGAGTAACGTTTCTATGGAATCTACAAGATTTTCTTTTGGGATACGACTAACTCCTTTCCGATGCATTATTATTTCATTACTTCATCCCTCGCTCCTTCACATTGACGAATTAACACAGAAATTGCCTTGCTAAGGAATACTATGGGTTCAATTTCTTCTGCTTCTAAATCGAGTAACGTTTCAATGGAAACGACAGGATTTTCTTTTGGGATACGAATAACTCCTTTCCGATGCACTATTCCTTCTGTACTGGATCCCTCGCTACCAAACATAGACAAACTATCACAGACCTTGCGTCCCTATGAAATACTGTGGGTTCTATGTCATCTCCTTCTAAATCGAGTAACGTTTCTATGGAAACGAAAAGATATTCTTTTGGGATACAACTATCTCCTTTCCGATGCACTATTCCTTCTTTACTGCATCCCTCTCTCCCTCACACTGATGAATTAACACAGAAATTGCGTCGCTTTGAAATACTATTGGTTCTATGACATCTCCTTCTAAATGGAGTAACGTTTCTATGGAAACGACAGGATTTTCTTTTGGGATACGACTATCTTCTTTACGATGCATTATTCCTTCATTACTGCATCCCTCGCTCCTTCACATTGACGAATTAACACAGAAATTGCGTCGCTATGTAATACTATGGTTTCTATGACTTCTCCTTCTAAATCGATAACGTTTCTATGAAAACGACAGGATTTTCTTTAGGGATGCGAGTATCTCCTTTCCCGATGCACTATTCCTTCTTTACTGCATCCCTCGCTCCCTCACATACACGATTTAACACAGAAATTGCTTCGCTATGAAATACTATGGGTCCCATGACTTCTCCTTCTATATCGAGTATCGTTTCTATGGAACGGACAGGATTTTATTTTGGGATACGAGTATCTCCTTTCCGATGCACTATTCCTTCTTTACTTCATCCCTCGCCTCCTCACATTGACGAATTAACACAGAAATTGCGTCGTTATGAAATACTATGAGTTCTATGACTTCCCCTTCTAAATCGAGTAACGTTTCTATGTAAACGAAAGGATTTTCATTAGGGATACGACTATCTCCTTTCCGATGCATTATTCCTTCTTTACTGCATCCCTCGCTCCCTCACATTGACGAATTAACACAGATATTACGTCGCTACGAAATTTTATGTGTTCTATGTGTTCTTTTTGTAAATCGAGTAACGTTACTATGGAAACGACAGGATGTTCTTTTGGGAAACGAGTATCTCCTTTCCGATGTACTATTCCTTCTTTCCTGCATCCCTCTCTCCCTCACATTGACGAATTAACAGAGAAATTGCGTCGCTATGAAATACCATGAGTTCTATGTCTTCTCCTTCTAAATCGAGTAACGTTTCTATGGAAACTACAGGATTTTCTTTTGGGATACGACTATCTCCTTTCCGATCCATTATTCCACCTTTACTACATCCCACGCTCCTTCACATTGACGAATTGTCACAGAGATAGCGGCGTTATGAAATACTATGTGTCCTATGACTTCTCCTTCTAAATCGAGTAACGTTTCTATGGAACGAACAGGATGTTCTTTTGGGAAACGAGTATCTCCTTCCCGATGCACTACTCCTTCTTTACTGCATCCCTGGCTACCTAATGCTGACGAATTAACACAGCATTTGCGTTCCTATGAAATACTATGTGTTCAATGACTTCTTCTTGTAAATCGAGTAACGTTTCTATGGAAACGAAAAGAATTTCTTCTGGGAATCGAGTATCTCCTTTCCAATGCACTATTCCCCCTTTACTGTATCACTCGCTCCCTCACATTGAAGAATTAACACAGAAATTACGTCGCTATGATATACTATGTGTTCTATGACTTCTCCTTCTACATCGAGTAACGTTTCTATGGAAAGGACATGATTTTCTTTTGGGATACGAGTATCTTCTTTCCGATGCTTTATTCTTTCTTTACTGCATACCTCGCTCCATCACATTGACGAATTAAAAGAGAAATAGCGTCGCTATGAAATATTATGGATTCCATGACTTCTTCTTCTAAATCGAGTAACGTTACTATGGAAACGACAGGTTTGCTTTTGGGATACGAGAATCTCCTTTCCGATGCACTATTCCCTCTTTACTGCGTTCCTCCCTCCCTCACATTTACGAAATAACACAAAAATTTCGTCGCAATGTAATACTATGAGTTCCATGACATCACCTTCTAAATCGAGTAACGTTTCTATGGTGACTACAGGATTTTCTTTTGGGATACGAGTATCTCCGTTCCGATGCACTATTCCTTCTTTACTGCATCCCTCGCTCATTCACATTGACGAACTAACACAGAATTTGCGTCGCTATGAAATACTATGGGTTCTAAGTTTTCTCCTTCTAAATCGAGTAACGTTTCTATGGAGAGGACTGGATTTTCTTTCGGGATACGACTATGTCCTTTCCGATGCATTATTCTATCTTTACTGCATCCCTCGCTCCATCACATTGACGAATTAACACAGAAATTGCGTCGTTATAAAATACTATGGGTTCTATGATTTCTTCTTCTAAATCAAGTAACGTTACTATGGAAACGACAGGATTTTCTTTTGGGATACGAGTAACTCCTTTCCAATGCACTATTTCCGCTTTACTGCATCCCTCGCTCACTCACATTGACGAATTAACACAGAAATTGCATCGATATAAAATACTATGGGTTCTATGACATCTGCTTCAAAATCGAGTAACGTTTCTATGGAAAGGACTGGATTTTCTTTTGGGATACGACTATATCCTTTCCGATGCATTTCTCTATCTTTACTGTTTCCCTCGCTCCATCACATTGACGAATTAACACACAAATTGCGTCGCTATAAAATACTATGGGTTCTATGATTTCTTCTTCTAAATCAAGTGACGTTGCTATGGAAAGGACGTGATTTTCTTTTGGGATACGAGTATCTACTGTCCGATGCACTATTCCCGCTTTACTGCATCCCTCGCTCCTTCACATTGACGTATTAACACTGAGATTGCGTCGCCATGATATATTATGGGTTCTATGACTTCTCCCTCTAAATCGAGTAACGTTTCTATGGAAACGGCAGGATTTTCTTTTCGGATACGAGTACCTCCTTTCCCGATGCCCTATTCCTTCTTCACTACATCCCTCGCTCTCTCAAATTAACGAATTAACACAGAAATTGCGTCGCTGTGAAATACTATGGGTTCTATGACTTCTTCATCTAAATCGAGTAACGTTTCTATGGAAAGGACTGGATTTTCTTTTGGCATACGACTATCTCCTTTCCGATGCATTATTCTATCTTTACTGCATCCCTCGCTCCATCGCATTGACGAATTAACACAGAAATTGCGTCGCTATGAGATACTATGGGTTCTATGATATCTTCTTCTAAATCGAGTATTGTTTCAATGGAAAGGACTGGATTTTCTTTTGGGATACGACTATCTCCTTTCCGATGCATTATTCTATCTTTACTGCATCCCTCGCTCCATCACATTGACGAATTAACACAGAAATTGCGTCGCTATGAAATACTATGGTTTCTATGACTTCTCCTTCTAAATCGATAACGTTTCTATGAAAACGACAGGATTTTCTTTAGGGATGCGAGTATTTCCTTTCCCGATGCACTATTCCTTCTTTACTGCATCCCTCGCTCCCTCACACTGATGAATTAACACAGAAATTGCGTCGCTTTGAAATACTATGGGTTCTATGACATCTCCTTCTAAATCGAGTAACGTTTCTATGGAAACGACAGGATTTTCTTTTGGGATACGACTATCTTCTTTACGATGCATTATTCCTTCATTACTGCATCCCTCGCTCCTTCACATTGACGAATGAACACAGAAATTGCGTCGCTATGTAATACTATGGTTTCTATGACTTCTCCTTCTAAATCGATAACGTTTCTATGAAAACGACAGGATTTTCTTTAGGGATGCGAGTATTTCCTTTCCCGATGCACTATTCCTTCTTTACTGCATCCCTCGCTCCCTCACATACACGATTTAACACAGAAATTGCTTCGCTATGAAATATTATGGGTCCCATGACTTCTCCTTCTATATCGAGTATCGTTTCTATGGAACGGACAGGATTTTATTTTGGGATACGAGTATCTCCTTTCCGATGCACTATTCCTTCTTTACTGCATCCCTCGCCTCCTCACATTGACGAATTAACACAGAAATTGCGTCGTTATGAAATACTATGAGTTCTATGACTTCCCCTTCTAAATCGAGTAACGTTTCTATGTAAACGAAAGGATTTTCTTTTGGGATACGACTATCTCCTTTCCGATGCACTATTCCTTCTTTACTGCATCCCTCGCTCATTCACATTGACGAACTAACACAGAATTTGCGTCGCTATGAAATACTATGGGTTCTAAGTTTTCTCCTTCTAAATCGAGTAACGTTTCTATGGAGAGGACTGGATTTTCTTTCGGGATACGACTATGTCCTTTCCGATGCCTTATTCTATCTTTACTGCATCCCTCGCTCCATCACATTGACGAATTAACACAGAAATTGCGTCGTTATAAAATACTATGGGTTCTATGATTTCTCCTTCTAAATCAAGTAACGTTACTATGGAAACGACAGGATTTTCTTTTGGGATACGAGTAACTCCTTTCCAATGCACTATTTCCGCTTTACTGCATCCCTCGCTCACTCACATTGACGAATTAACACAGAAATTGCATCGATATAAAATACTATGGGTTCTATGACATCTGCTTCAAAATCGAGTAACGTTTCTATGGAAAGGACTGGATTTTCTTTTGGGATACGACTATATCCTTTCCGATGCATTTCTCTATCTTTACTGTTTCCCTCGCTCCATCACATTGACGAATTAACACACAAATTGCGTCGCTATAAAATACTATGGGTTCTATGATTTCTTCTTCTAAATCAAGTGACGTTGCTATGGAAAGGACGTGATTTTCTTTTGGGATACGAGTATCTACTGTCCGATGCACTATTCCCGCTTTACTGCATCCCTCGCTCCTTCACATTGACGTATTAACACAGAGATTGCGTCGCCATGATATATTATGGGTTCTATGACTTCTCCCTCTAAATCGGGTAACGTTTCTATGGAAACGGCAGGATTTTCTTTTCGGATACGAGTACCTCCTTTCCCGATGCCCTATTCCTTCTTCACTACATCCCTCGCTCTCTCAAATTGACGAATTAACACAGAAATTGCGTCGCTGTGAAATACTATGGGTTCTATGACTTCTTCATCTAAATCGAGTAACGTTTCTATGGAAAGGACTGGATTTTCTTTTGGCATACGACTATCTCCTTTCCGATGCATTATTCTATCTTTACTGCATCCCTCGCTCCATCGCATTGACGAATTAACACAGAAATTGCGTCGCTATGAAATACTATGGGTTCTATGATATTTTCTTCTAAATCGAGTATTGTTTCTATGGAAAGGACTGGATTTTCTTTTGGGATACGACTATCTCCTTTCCGATGCATTATTCTATCTTTACTGCATCCCTCGCTCCATCACATTGACGAATTAACACAGAAATTGCGTCGCTATGAAATACTATGGGTTCTATGACAGCTTCTTCTAAATCAAGTAACGTTTCTATGGAAACGACAGGATTTTCTTTTAGGATACGAGTATCTCCATTCCGATGCACTATTTCCGCTTTACTGCATCCCTCGCTCCCTCACATTGAAGCATTAACACAGAAATTACGTCGCTACGAAATACTATGAGGTCTATGACTTCTCGTTCTAAATCGAGCAACGTTCCTATGGGAACAACAGGATTTTCTTTTGGGATACGACTATCTCCTTTCCAATGCATTAATCCTTCTTTACTGCATCTCTCGCTCCTTCACATTGACGAATTAACACAGAAATTGCGTAGCTATAAAAAACTATGTGTTCAATGACTTCTCCTTCTAAATCGAGTAACGTTTCTATGGAAAGGACAGGATTTTCTTTTGGGATACGACAATCTCTTTTCCGATGCACTATTCCTTTTTTACTGCATCCCTCGCTCCCTCACATTCGCGAATCAACACAGATATTGCGTCGCTATGAAATACTATCGGTTCTATGACGTCTTCATCTAAATCGAGTAACGTTTCTATGGAAACGACAGGATTTTCTTTTGGGATACGAGTATCTCCTTTCCGATGCACTATTCCTTCTTTACTGCATCCCTCGCTCCTTCACATTGACGAATTAACACAGAATTTGCGTCGCCATGAAATACTACGGGTTCTATGTTTTCTCCTTCTAAATCGAGCAACGTTTCTATGGAAAGGACTGGATTTTCTTTTGGGATCCGACTATATACATTCCGATGCATTACTCTATCTTTACTGTATCCCTCGCTCCATCACATTGACGAGTTAACACACAAATTGCGTCGCTATAAAATACTATGGGTTCTATGATTTCTACTTCTAAATCAAGTAACGTTGCTATGGAAAGGACGTGATTTTCTATTGGGATACGAGTATCTACTGACCGATGCACTATTCCCGCTTTACTGCATCCCTCGCTGCCTGACATTGACGAATTAACACAGAAATTGCGTCGCCATGATATATTATGGGTTCTATGACTTCTCCTTCTGAATCGAGTAACGTTTCTATGGAAACGACAGGATTTTCTTTTGGGATACGAGTACCTACTTTCCCGATGCCCTATTCCTTCATTACTACATCCCTCGCTCTCTGAAATTGACGAATTAACACAGAAATTGCGTCGCTATGAAATACAATGGGTTCTATGACATCTTCTTCTAAATCGAATAACGTTTCTATGGTAAGGACTTGATTTTCTTTTGGGATACGACTATCTTCTTTCCGATGCATTATTCTATCTTTCTTGCATCCCTCGCTCCATCACATTGACGAATTAACACAGAAATTGCGTCGCTATGAAATACTATGGGTTCTATGATATCTTCTTCTAAATCGAATAACGTTTCTATGGAAAGGCCTGGATTTTCTTTTGGGATACGACTATCTCCTTTCCGATGCATTATTCTATCTTTACTGCATCCCTCGCTCCATCACATTGACGAATTAACACATAAATTGCGTCGCTACGAAATACTATGAGTTCTATGACTTCTCGTTCTAAATCGAGCAACGTTCCTATGGGAACAACAGGATTTTCTTTTGTCATACGACTATCTCCTTTCCAATGCATTATTCCTTCTTTACTGCATCTCTAGCTCCTTCACATTGACGAATTAACACAGAAATTGCGTCGCTATGAAAAACTATGGGTTCAATGACTTCTCCTTCTAAATCGAGTAACGTTTCTATGGAAAGGGCAGGATTTTCTTTTGGGATACGACAATCTCTTTTCCGATGCACTATTCCTTCTTTACTGCATCCCTCGCTCCCTCACATTGACGAATCAACACAGATATTGCGTCGCTATGAAATACTATAGGTTCTATGACGTCTTCATCTAAATCGAGTAACGTTTCTATGGAAACGTCAGGATTTTCTTTTGGGATACGAGTATCTCCTTTCCGATGCACTTTTCCTTCTTTACTGCATCCTTCGCCCCCTCACATTAACGAATTAACACAGAAATTGCGTTGCTTTGAAATACTATGTGCTCTATGTCATCTTCTTCTAAATCGAGTAACGTGTCTATGGAAAGGACTGGATTTTCTTTTGGGATACAACTACCTCTTTTCCGATGGACTATTCCATCTTTCCTGCATCCGTAGCTCCCTCACATTGAAAAATTAACACAGAAATTGCATCGCTATGAAATACTATGAGTTCTATGACTTCTCCTTCTAAATCAAGTAACGTTTCTATGGAAACTACAGGATTTTCTTTTGGGATACGACTAACTCCTTTCCGATGCACTATTCCTTCTTTACTGCACCCCTCGCTCCTTCACATTGACGAATTAACACAGAAATTGCGTCGCTGTGAAATGCTATGGGACCTATGACTTCTCCTTCTAAATCGAGTAATGTTTCTATAGAAACGACCGGATTTTCTTTTATTTTACGAGTATCTCCTCTCCGATGCACTATTCCTACTTTACCGCTTCTTTCCCTCCCTCACATTGGCGAAGTACAACAGAAATTGATCGCTATAAAAGACAATGGGTTATATAACGTCTCCTTCTAAGTCGAGTATCGTTTCTATGGAAACGACAGGATTTTCTTTTGGGATACGAGTATCTCTTTTCCGATGCACTATTCATTCTTTACTGCATCCTTCGCTCCCTCACATTGACGAATTAACACACAAATTGCGTCGCTATGAAATACTATGGGTTTTATGACTACTTCTTCTAAATCGAGTAACCTTTCTATATAAACGACAGGATTTTCTTATGGGATACGAGTATCTCCTTTCCGATGCACTATTCCTTCTTTACTGCATCCTTCGCTCCCTCACGTTGACGAATAAACACAAAGTTCCGTTGCTATGATATACTATGGGTTCTATGATTTCTTCTTCTAAATCGAGTAACGTTCCTATGGATCGACAGGATTTTCTTTTGGGATATGAGTATCTCCTTTCCGATGCACTATTCCTTCTTTACTGCATCCCTCGATCCCTCACATTGACGAATTAACACAGAAATTGCGTCGCTATGAAATACTATGGGCTCTATGACATCCCCTTCTAAATTGAGTAACGTGAGTATGGAAAGGACAGAATGTTATTTTGGTATACGACTATCTCCTTTCCGATGCACTATTCCTTCTTTACTACATCCCTCGCTCTCTCACATTGACGAATTAACACAGAAATTGCGTCGCTATGAAATACTATGGGTTCTATGACTTCTTCTTCTAAATCGGGTAACGGTTTTATGGAAACGAAAGTATTTCCATTTGGGGTACGTGTATTTCCTTTCCGATGCACTATTCCCTCTTTACAGCATCCCCCGACCCCTCACATTGACGAGTTAACAAAGAAATTGCGTCGCTATGATATACTATGGGCACTATGGCTACTTCTTCTAAATCGAGTAACGTTTCTATGGAAACGACACGATTTCCTTTTGGGATACGAGTATCTCTTTTCCGATGCACTATTTCCTCTTTACTGCATCCCTCGCTCCCTCACATTGACGAATCAACACAGAAATGGCGTCGCTAAGTAATACTATGGGTTCTATGACTTCTCCTTCTAAATCGAGTAACGTTTCTATGGAAAGGACATGATTTTCTTTTGGGATACGAGTACTTCCTTTCCAATGCACTATTCCTTCTTTGCTGCATCCCTCGCTATCTCACATTGACGAATTAACAGAGAAATTGCGTCGCTATGAAATACTATGATCACTATGTTTTCTCCTTCTAAATCGAGCAACGTTTCTATGGGAACAACAGGATTTCCTGTTGGGATACGACTATCTCCTTTCCGATGCATTATTCCTTCTTTACTGCGTCTCTCGCCCCTTCACATTGACGAATTAACACAGAAATTGACTCGCTATGAAATACTATATGTTCTATGACATCTCATCCTAATTCGAGTAACGTTTCTATGGAATGGACTGGATTTTCTTTTGGGACACAACTATCTGCTTTCCGATGCACTATTCCTTCTTAACTGCTATCCTCGCTCCCTCACATTGACGAATAAACACAAATGTTGCGACGCTATGAAATACTATGGGTTTTTTGACTTCTTCTTCTATATCGAGTAAAGTTTCTAATTAAACGACAGGATTTTCTTTTGGGATACGAGTATCCCCTTTCCGATGCACTATTCCTACTTTACTGCATCCTTCGCTCCCTCACATTGACGAATTAACACAGAAATTGCGTCGCTATGAGATACAATGTGGTCTATGACTTCTGCTTCTAAATCGAGTAACGGTTCTATGGAAACGACAGGATATTCTTTTGGAATACGAATATCTCTCTTCCGATGCAGTATTCCTTCTTTACTGCATCCTTCACTCCCTCACGTTGACGAATAAACACAAATGTTGCGTCGCTATGAAATACTATGGGTTCTATTACTTCTCCTTTTAAATCGAGTAACGTTTCTAAGGAAACGACAGGATTTTCTTTTGGGATACGTGTATCTCTCTTCCGATGCACTATTCCTTCCATACTGCATCCTTCGCTGCCTCACATTGACCAATAACCTCAGAAACTGCGGTGCCATGCGATAGTATGAGTTCCATGACTTCTCCTTCTAAATTGAGTAACGTTTCTAGGGAAACGGCAGGATTTTTTTTGGGATACCAGTATCTCCTTTCCGATGCACTATTCGTTCTTTACTGCATCCCTGGCTCCCTCACATTTACGAATTAACATAGAAATTGCGTCGCTATGAAATACTATGGGTTCAACGACTTTTCCTACTAAATCGAGTTACGTTTTTATGGAAACGACAGGATTTTCTTTTGGGCTACGAGTATCTCCTTTCCGATGCACTATTCCTTCTTTACTGCAACCTTCGCTCCCTCACATTGACGAATTACCACAGAAATTGCGTCGCAATGAAATGCTACGGGTTCTAAGACATCTCCTTCTAAATCCAGTAACGTTTCTATCGAAACGACAGGAGTTTCTTTTGGGATACGAGTGTCTTCTATCCGATGCATTATTCGTTCTTTACTGCATCCCTCGCTCTTTCACATTGGCGAGTTAACACAGAAAATGCGTCGCTATGCAATACTATGGGTACTATGACTTCTCCTTCTAAATCGAGCAACGTTTCTATGGGGACGACAGGATTTTCTATTTGGATACGAATATCTCCTTTCCGATGCACTATTACCTCTTTACTGCATCCCTCGCTACCTCAAATTGGCGAATTAACACAGATATTGCGTCGCTATGAAATACTATGGGTTCTATGACATCTCCTTCTAAATCGAGTAACGTTTCTATGGAAACGACAGGATTTTCTTTTGGGATACGGGTATCTCCTTTCCGATGCACTATTCCATTTTTACTGCATCCTTCGCTCCCTCACATTCACGAATAAACGCAGAAATTGCGTCGCCATGAAATACTGTGGGTTCTATGACTTCTCCATCTACATCGAGTAACGTTTCTATGGAAACAACAGGATTTTCTTTTGGGATACGAGTGTCTCCTTTCCGAAGCACTATTCCTTCCTTACTGCATCCGTCGCTCCCTCACATAGACGAATTAACACATCAATTGCGTCGCTATGAAAAACTATGGGTTCTAAGACTTCTCCCTCTAAACCGAGTAACGTTTCTATGGAAACGAAAGGTTTTCATTTGGGAGTCGACTATCTCCTTCCCGATGCACTATTCCTTCTTTACTACATCCCCCGCTCTCTCACATTGACGAATTAACACAGAAATTGCGTCGCTATGAAATACTATGGGTTCTATGACTTCTTCTTCTAAATCGGGTAATGGTTTTATGGAAACGAAAGTATTTCCATTTGGGGTACGTGTATTTCCTTTCCGATGCACTATTCCCTCTTTACAGCATCCCCCGACCCCTCACATTGACGAGTTAACAAAGAAATTGCGTCGCTATGATATACTATGGGCACTATGGCTACTTCTTCTAAATCGAGTAACGTTTCTATGGAAACGACACGATTTCCTTTTGGGATACGAGTATCTCTTTTCCGATGCACTATTTCCTCTTTACTGCATCCCTCGCTCCCTCACATTGACGAATCAACACAGAAATTGCGTCGCTAAGTAATACTATGGGTTCTATGACTTCTCCTTCTAAATCGAGTAACGTTTCTATGGAAAGGACATGATTTTCTTTTGGGATACGAGTACTTCCTTTCCAATGCACTATTCCTTCTTTGCTGCATCCCTCGCTATCTCACATTGACGAATTAACAGAGAAATTGCGTCGCTATGAAATACTATGGGCACTATGTTTTCTCCTTCTAAATCGAGCAACGTTTCTATGGGAACAACAGGATTTCCTGTTGGGATATGACTATCTCCTTTCCGATGCATTATTCCTTCTTTACTGCGTCTCTCGCCCCTTCACATTGACGAATTAACACAGAAATTGACTCGCTATGAAATACTATATGTTCTATGACATCTCATCCTAATTCGAGTAACGTTTCTATGGAATGGACTGGATTTTCTTTTGGGACACAACTATCTGCTTTCCGATGCACTATTCCTTCTTAACTGCTATCCTCGCTCCCTCACATTGACGAATAAACACAAATGTTGCGTCGCTATGAAATACTATGGGTTCTTTGACTTCTTCTTCTAAATCGAGTAAAGTTTCTATTTAAACGACAGGATTTTCTTTTGGGATACGAGTATCCCCTTTCCTATGCACTATTCCTACTTTACTGCATCCTTCGCCCCCTCACATTGACGAATTAACACAGAAATTGCGTCGCTATGAGATACAATGTGGTCTATGACTTCTGCTTCTAAATCGAGTAACGGTTCTATGGAAACGACAGGATATTCTTTTGGAATACGAATATCTCTCTTCCGATGCAGTATTCCTTCTTTACTGCATCCTTCACTCCCTCACGTTGACGAATAAACACAAATGTTGCGTCGCTATGAAATACTATGGGTTCTAATACTTCTCCTTTTAAATCGAGTAACGTTTCTAAGGAAACGACAGGATTTTCTTTTGGGATACGTGTATCTCTCTTCTGATGCACTATTCCTTCCATACTGCATCCTTCGCTGCCTCACATTGACGAATAACCTCAGAAACTGCGGTGCTATGCGATAGTATGAGTTCCATGACTTCTCCTTCTAAATTGAGTAACGTTTCTAGGGAAACGGCAGGATTTTTTTTGGGATACCAGTATCTCCTTTCCGATGCACTATTCGTTCTTTACTGCATCCCTGGCTCCCTCACATTTACGAATTAACATAGAAATTGCGTCGCTATGAAATACTATGGGTTCAACGACTTTTCCTACTAAATCGAGTTACGTTTTTATGGAAACGACAGGAATTTCTTTTGGGCTACGAGTATCTCCTTTCCGATGCACTATTCCTTCTTTACTGCAACCTTCGCTCCCTCACATTGACGAATTACCACAGAAATTGCGTCGCAATGAAATACTACGGGTTCTAAGACATCTCCTTCTAAATCCAGTAACGTTTCTATCGAAACGACAGGAGTTTCTTTTGGGATACGAGTGTCTTCTATCCGATGCATTATTCGTTCTTTACTGCATCCCTCGCTCTTTCACATTGGCGAGTTAACACAGAAAATGCGTCGCTATGCGATACTATGGGTACTCTGACTTATCCTTCTAAATCGAGCAACGTTTCTATGGGGACGACAGGATTTTCTATTTGGATACGAATATCTCCTTTCCGATGCACTATTACCTCTTTACTGCATCCCTCGCTACCTCAAATTGGCGAATTAACACAGATATTGCGTCGCTATGAAATACTATGGGTTCTATGACATCTCCTTCTAAATCGAGTAACGTTTCTATGGAAACGACAGGATTTTCTTTTGGGATACGGGTATCTCCTTTCCGATGCACTATTCCTTCTGTACTGCATCGCTCACTCCCTCACATTAACGAATTAACACAGAAATTGCGTCGCTATGGAAAACTATGTGTTCTATGACTTCTCCTTCTAAATCGAGTAACGTTTCTATGGAGACGAGAGGAATTTCTTTTGGGATACGATTATCTCCTATCCGATGCACTATTCCTTCTTTACTGCATCCCTCGCTCATTCACATTGACGAGTTAACACAGAAATTGCGTCGCCATGAAAAACTATGGGTTGTATGACTTCTCCTTCTAAATCGAATAACGTTTCTATGGAAACGACAGGATTCCCTTTTGGGATACGAGTATCTCCTTTCCGATGCACTATTCCATTTTTACTGCATCCTTCGCTCCCTCACATTCACGAATAAACGCAGAAATTGCGTCACCATGAAATACTGTGGGTTCTATGACTTCTCCATCTACATCGAGTAACGTTTCTATGGAAAAAACAGGATTTTCTTTTGGGATACGAGTGTCTCCTTTCCGAAGCACTATTCCTTCCTTACTGCATCTGTCGCTCCCTCACATAGACGAATTAACACATAAATTGCGTCGCTATGAAAAACTATGGGTTCTAAGACTTCTCCCTCTAAACCGAGTAACGTTTCTATGGAAACGAAAGGTTTTCATTTGGGAGTCGACTATCTCCTTCCCGATGAACTATTCCTTCTTTACTGCATCCCTCGCTACCTTAAATTAACGAATTAACTTAGAAATTGCGTCGCAATGGAATACTACGGGTAGTATGACATTTCCAACTAAATCGAGTAACGTTTCTATTGAAACTACAGGATTTTCTATTGGGATACTACTATCTCCTTCCCGATGCACTATTCCTTCTTTACTGCATCCCTCGCACCCTCACATTGACAATTTAACACAGATATTGCGTCGCTATAAAATACTATGTGTTCAATGACTTCTCCTTCTAAATCGAGTAACGTTTCTCTGGAAACGACAGGGTTATCTTTTGGGATACGAGTATCTACTTTCCGATGCACTATTCCGTCTTGACTGCATCCCTCGCTCCCTCACACTGACGAATTAACACAGAAATTGCGTCGCCATGAAATACTATGGGTTCTATGACATCTCCTTCTAAATCGAATAACGTTTGTATGGAAACGATAGAATTTACTTTGGGATACGAGTAGCTTCTTTCCTATGCACTAATCCTTCTTTACTGCATCCCTCGCCACCTCACATTGACGAATTAACACTGAAATCGCGTCGCTATGAAAGACTATGGGTTCTAACACATCTAGTTTTAAATCGAGTAACGTTTGTATGGAAACGAAAGGATTTTCTTTTTAAATACGAGTATCTCCTTTCCGATACACTTCCTTCTTTACAGCTTCCCTCACTTCCTCACATTGAAGAATTAACACAGAAATTGCATCGCTATGACATACTATGGGTTCTATGACATCTCCTTAAGAATCGAGTAATGTTTGTATGGAAAGGACAGGATTTTCTTTTGGGATACGACTATCTTGTTCCAGAGGCACTATTCGTTCTTTACTGCATCCCAAGCTCCCTCAAATTGACGAATTATCACAGAATTTGCGTCGCTATGAAATACTGTGTGTTCTGTGACGGAAACGACAGGATTTTCTTTTGGGTTACGACTGTCTCCTTTCCGATGCACTATTCCTCCTTCACTGCATCCCTCGCTCCCTCACATTGACGATTTAACAAAGAAATCGCGTCGCTATGATATTCTATAGGTTCTATGACATCACCTTCTAAATCGAGTAACGTTTCTATGGAAACGATAGGATTTCCTTTTGGGATACTAGTATCTTCTTTCAGATGCACTATTACTTCTTTACTGCATCGCCCGATCCCTGACATTGACGAATTAACACAGAAATTGCGTTGCTATGAAATACTATGGGTTCTATGACATCACCTTCTAAATCGAGTAACGTTTCTATCGAAACGACGGGATTATCTTTTTTGTTACAACTATCTCTCTTCCGATGAAGTATTTCTTCTTTACTTCTTCCCTCGCTCATACACAATCACTAATTAACAGAGAAATTGCGTCGCTATGATATACTATGGTTTCTATGACTTCTCCTTCTAAATCGAGTAACGTTTCTATGGAAACGACGAGATATTCTTTTGGGATACGACTATCTCCTTTCCGATGCGCAATTCCTTCTTTACTGCATCTCCCGATCCATCACATTGACGAATTATCATGGAAAAGGCGTCGCAATGAAATACTATGGGTTCTATGACATCTAATTCAATATCGAGTAACGTTACTATGCAAAAGACAGGAATTTCTTTTGGGATACCAGTAACTCCTTTCAGATGCACTATTCACTCTTTACTGCATCCCTCGCTCCCTCAGATTGCTGAATTAACACAGAAATTGCGTTGCTATGAAATACTATGTGTTCTATGACATCTCCTTCTAAATGGAGTAACGTCTCTATCGAAACGGTGGGATTATCTTTTTTGATACAACTATCTCCATTCCGAAGCAGTACTTCTCCTTTACTTCATCCCCCGCTCCCTCTTATTGACGAATTAACAAACAATTTGCGTCGCTATGAAATAATATGGGTTCTATGCCAACTCCCTCTATATCGAGCGACGTTTCTATGGAAGCGACAGGATTTTCTTTTGGGATACGACTGTCTCCTTTCCGATGCACTATTCCTTCTTTACTGCATCCCTCGCTCCCTAACACTGACGAATTGACGCAGAAATAGCGTCGCTATGAAATACTGTGGGTTCTATGACATTTTCTTCTAAGTCGGGTACCGTTTCTATGGAAAAGAGAGGATTTGCTTTTGGGGTACGACTGTCTCATTTCCGATGCACCATTCCTTCTCTACCGCATCCCTTGCTCCTTCACATTGAGGAATTAACACAGAAATTGCGTCGCTATGAAATACCATGGGTTCTATGACATCTCCACCTAAATCGAGTAACGTTACTATGGAAACGACAGGATTTTCTTTAGGGAAACGAGTATCTCCTTTCCGATGCACCAATCCTTCTTTACTGCGTCCCTCGCTCCCTCACATTGACGAATTAACACAGAAATTGTGTTCTATGAAATATTATGGGTTCTATGACATGTCCTTGTAAATCGAGTAACATTTCTATCGAATCGAGGGGATTATCTTTTTTGATACAACTATCTCCTTTCCGATGCAGTATTTCTTCTTTACTTCATCCCTCGCTCCCTCACATAGACGAATTAACACTGAAATTGCGTCGCTGTGATATACTATGGGTTCTATGACATCTCCTTCAAATCGAGTGACACTTCTATGGAAACGACAGGATTTTCTTTTGGATACCACTGTCTCCTTTCCGATGCACAATTCCTTCTTTACTGCATCCCTCGCTCACTGACATTGACGAATTAATACAGAGATTGCGTCACTACGAAATATTTTGTGTTCTATGACATCTCCGTCTAAATCGAGTAACGTCTCTATGGAAACGACATGATTTTCATTTGGGATTCAAGTATTTCTTTTCCGATGCACTATTACTTCTTCACTGCATCCCTCGCTCACTGACATTGCAGAATTAATACAGAAATTGCGTCACTACGAAATATTTTGTGTTCTATGACATCTCCGTTTAAATCGTGTAACGTTTCCATGGAAACGACCTGATTTTCTCTTGGGATACAAGTTTTTCTTTTCCGATGCACTATTCCCTCTTTACTGCATCCCTCGCTCCCTCACATTGACGAATTAACACAGAAATTGCGTCGCTTTGAAATACTATGGGTTCTATGACATCTCGTTCAAATCGAGTGACACTTCTATGGAAACGGCAGGATTTTCTTTTGGGATACGACTGTCTCCTTTCCGATGCACTATACCTTCTTTACTGCATCCCTTGCTCACTGACATTGACGAATTAATACAGGAATGACGTCGCTACAAAATATTTTGTGTTCTTTGACATCTCCGTCTAAATCGAGTAACGTTTCTATGGAAACGACATGATTTTCTTTTGGGATTCAAGTATTTCTTTTCCGATGCACTATTCCTTCTATACAGCATCCCGCGCTCCATCACATTGACGAATTAACACAGGAATTGCGTCGCTAAAAATACTATGGGTTCAATGACATCTCCTTCTAAATCGAGTAACGTTTTTATGGAAACGACAGGATTTTCTTTTGAAATACGTGAATCTTCTTTTCAATGCACTATTCCTTCTTTACTGCATCCCTCGCTCCTCCACATTGACGAAATAGCACAGAATTTGCGTCGCTATGAACTACTATGGGTTCTATGACTTCACCTTCTAAATCGAGTAACGTATCTATCGAAACGACGGTATTAACATTTTGATACAACTATCTCCTTTCCGATGCAGTATTTCATCTTTACTTCATCCCTCGCTCCCTCACATTGACGAATTAACACAGAAATTGTGTCTCTATGAAATATTATGAATTCTATTACTTCTTCGTCTAAATCGAGTAACGTTTCTATGGAAACGACATGATTTTCTTTTGGGATACAAGTATATCTTTTCCGATTCACTATTCCTTCATTACTGCATCCATCGCTCCATCACATTGACGAATTAACACAGAAATTGCGTTGCTATGTAACACAATGAGTTCTATTACATCTCCTTCTAAATCGAGTAACGTTTCTATCGAAACGACGGGTTTATGTTTTTCGATACTACTATCTCCTTTCCGATGCATTATTTGTTCTTTACTTCATCCCTCGCTCCCTCACATTGACGAATTAACACATAAATTGCGGCGCTATGAAATTCTATGTGTTCTATGACATCACATTCTAAATCGAGTAACGTTTCTATGGAAACGACGGGATTTTCTTTTGGGATTCCACTATCTCCTTTCGATGCACTATTCCTTCATTATTGCATCCCTCGCTCCCTCACACTGACGAAGTGACGCAGAAATAGCGTCGCCATGAAATACTGTGTGTTCTATGACATTTTCTTCTAAGTCGGGTACCGTTTATATGGAAAAGAGAGGATTTGCTTTTGGGATACGACTGTCTCATTTCCGATGCACTATTCCTTCTTTACTGCATCCCTCGCTCCCTCACATTGACGAATTATCACAGAAATTGCGTCGCTATGAAATGCTATGGGTTTAATGACATCTCCTTCTAAATCGAGTAACGTTTCTATCGAAACGACGGGATTATGTTTTTCGATACAACTATCTCCTTTCCGATGCGTTATTTCTTCTTTACATCATCCCTCGCTCCCTTACATTGACGAATTAACACATAAATTGCGGCGCTATGAAATTCTATGTGTTCTATGACATCTCATTGTAAATCGAGTAACGTTTCTGTGGAAACGACGGGATTTTCTTTTGGGATTCCACTATATCCTTTCCGATGCACTATTCCTTCTTTACTGCATCCCTCGCTCCCTCACACTGACGAATTGACGCAGAAATAGCGTCGCTATCAAATACTGTGCGTTCTATGACATTTTCTTCTAAGTCGGGTACCGTTTCTATGGAAAAGAGAGGATTTGTTTTTGGGATACGACTGACTCATTTTCGATGCACTATTCCTTCTTTACACAGAAATTACAGGGCTATGAAATACTACGTGTTCTATGTCTTCTCCTTCTAAATCGAGTATCGTATCTATGGAAACGAGAGGATTTTCTTGTTTAGCTACAAGTTTTTCTTTCCCGTTGCACTATTCCTTCTTTACTGCATCCCTCGCACCCTCACATTGACCAATTAACACAAAAATTGCGTCGCTATGAATTACTATGGGTTCTATGACTTCTCCTTCCAAATCGAGTAGCGTTTCTATGGAAACGACAGGATTTTGTTTTGGGACACGACAGTCTCCTCTCCGATGCACTATTCCTTCTTTACTTCATCCCTCGCTCCCTCACATTGTCGAATAAACACAGAAGTTGCGTCGCTATGGTATACTATGGTTTCTATGACTTCTCCTTCTAAATCGAGTAAAGTTTCTACGGAAGCGAGGGGATTTTCTTTTGGGATACAACTACCTCCTTTCCGATGCACAATTCCTTCTATACCGCATCCTTTGCTCCCTCACATTGAGGAATTAACACAGAAATTGCGTCGCTATGAAATACTATGGGTTCTATGACATCTCCAACTAAATCGAGAAACGTTACTATGGAAACGACAGGATTTTCTTTAGGGATACGAGTATCTCCTTTCCGATGCACTATTCCTTCTTTACTGCTTCCCTCGATACCTCACATTGACGAATTAACACAGAAATTGCGTTGATATGAAATACTATGGGTTCCATGACATCTCCATCTAAATCGAGTAATGTTTCTGTGGAAACGAAGGTATTTTCTTTAGGGATACGACTAACTTCTATCCGATGCACTACTCCTCCTTAACTGCATACTTCGCTCCCTCACATTGACGAATTAACACAGAATTTGCGACGCTATGAAATACTATAAGTTGTAAGTCATGTCCTTCTAGTTCGAGTAACGTTTCTATGGAAACGACAGGATTTTCTTTTGGGATACGAGTATCTCCTTTCCGATGCGTTATTTCTTCTTTACTACATCCCTCGCTCCCTCACATTGACGAATTAACACATAAATTGCGGCGCTATGAAATTCTATGTGTTCTATGACATCTCACTCTAAATCGAGTAACGTTTCTATGGAAACGACGGGATTTTCTTTTGGGATTCCATTATCTCCTTTCCGATGCACTATTCCTTATTTACTGCGTCCCTCGCTCCCTCACACTGACGATTGACGCAGAAATAGCGTCGCTATCAAATTCTGTGGGTTCTATGACATTTTCTTCTAAGTCGGGTACCGTTTCTATGGAAAAGAGAGGATTTGCTTTTGGGATGCGACTGTCTCATTTACGATGCACTACTCCCTACTTTACTGCATCCCTCGCTCCCACACATTGACGAAATAACACAGAAATTTCAGGGCTATGAAATATTATGTGTTCTATGACATGTCCTTGTAAATCGAGTAACGTGTCTATCGAAACGACGGGATTATCTTTTTTGATACAACTATCTCCTTTCCGATGCAGTATTTCTTCTTTACTTCATCCACCGCTCCCTCACATTGACGAATTAACACAGAGATTGCGACGCTATGAAATACTATCTGTTCTATGACATCTCCTTCTAAATCGAGTATCGTATTTATGGAATCGACAGGATTTGCTTTTGGGATACGACGTTCTCCTCTCCGATGCACTGTTCCTTCTTTACTTCATCCCACGCTCCCTCACGTTGACGCAATAACACAGATATTGCGTCGCTATGATAATCTATGGTTTCTATGAAATCTCCTTCTAAATCGAGTTACGTTTCTATGGAAACGATGGGATTTTGTTTTTGGATACGACTATCCCCTTTCCGATGCACAAATTGCTTCTTTACTGCATCCCTCGTTAACTCACATTGACGAATAAACACAGAAATTGCGCCGCTATGAAATAGTATGGGTTCTATGACATCTCCTTCTAAATGGAGTGACGTTTCTACGGAGACGACTGGATTTTCTTTTGGGATACGAGTATCTCCATTCCGATTAACTATTTCTTCTTTACTGCATCCCTCGCTCCCCCACATTGACGAATTTACATAGAAATTGCGGGGCTATGAAATGCTATGTGTTCTATGACATCTCCATCGAAATCGAGTAACGTTTCTATCGAAACGACAGGATTATCTTTGTTGATACAACTATATCCTTTCCGATGCACTATTCCTTCTTTACTGCATCCCTCGCTCCCTCACATTGACGAATTAAGACAGAAATTGCGTCGCTATAAAATACTATGGTTTCTATGACATCTCCTTCTAAATTGAGTAACGTTTCAATGTAAACGAAAGGATTTCCTTTTGGGGTACGACTGTCTCCTCTACGATGCACTTTACCTTCTCTACATCATCCCTCGCTCCCTCACAATGAAGAATTAACACAGAAATTGCGTCGCTATGAAATACTATGGGTTCTATGACATCTCTTTCAAAATTGAGTTACATTTCTATGTATACGACGGGATTATCTTTTTTGATACAACTATATCCTTTCCGCTGCACTATTTCTTCTTTACTTCATCGCTCGCTCCCTCACATTGTAGAATTAACACAGAAATTGCGTCGCTATGAAATGCTATGGGTTTAATGACATCTCTTTCTAAATTGAGTTACGTTTCTATGTATACGACGGGATTTTCTTTTTTGATACAACTATCTCCTTTCCGATGCACTATTTCTTCTTTACTTCATTCCTCGCTTCCTCACATTGACGAATTAACACAGAAATTGCGTCGCTATGAAATACTATGGGTTCTATGACATCTCCTTCTAAATCGAGTGACGTTTCAATGGAAATGACAGGATTCTCTCTTGGGATATGACTTTCTCCATTCCGATGCACTATTCCTTCTTTACTGCATTCCACGCTCTCTCACATTGACCAATTAACACAGAAATTGCGGGGGTCTTAAATACTATGTGTTCTACGACTTCTCCATCTAAATCGAGTAACGTTTCTATACAAACGAATGGATTTTCTTTTAGGATACGAGTATCTCCTTTCCGATGCACTATTCCTTCCTTACTGCATCCCTAGCTCCCTCACATTGACGAATTAACACAGAAATTGCGTCGCTATGATATACAATGGGTTCTATGACATCTCCTTCTAAATCGAGTAACGTTTCTATCGATACGACAGGTTTATCTTTTTTGATACAACTATCTCCTTTCCGATGCACTATTCCTTCTTTACTGCATTCCTCGCTCCCTCACATTGACGAATTAACACAGAAATTGCGTCGCTGTGAAATACTATGGGTTCTATGACATCTCCTTCTAAATTGGAGTAACGTTCCTATGGAAACGACAAGATTTTCTTTTGGGATTCAAGTATCTCTTTTCCGATGCATTAGTCCTTCTTTACTGCATCCCTCGCTCACTAACATTGACGAATTATCACAGAAATTGGGGGGCTATGAAATGCAATGGGCTCTATGACATCTCCTTCTAAGGCGGGTAACGTTTCTATCGTAACGACGGGATTATCATTTTTGATCCAACTAACTCCTTTCAGATGCACTATTTCTTCTTTACTTCATCCCTCGTTCTCTCACATTGGCGAATTAAGAAAGAAATTGCGTAGCCATGAAATACTATGTGTTCTATGACATCTCCGTCTAAATCGAGAGACGTCTCTATGGAAACGACAGGATTTTCTTTTGGGATACGACTGTCTCGTCTCCGATACACTATTCCTCCTTTACTTCATCCATCGCTCCCTCACTTTGACGAATTAACACAGAAACTGGGTCGCTATGATATACTATGGCTTCTATGACTTCTCCCTCTAAATCGAGTAACGTTTCTATGGAAACGAAGGGATCTTCTTTTGGGATACGACTATCTCCTTTCCGATGCACTATTCCTTCTTTACTGCCCCCCTTGCTCCCTCACATTGACGAATTAACACAGAAATTATGTCGCTATGAAATACCATCTGTTCTATGACATCTCCTTCTAAATCGAGGAACGTTTCTATACAAATGAAGGGATTATCATTTTTTATACAACTATCTCCTTTCCGATGCACTTTTTTCTCTTTACTTCATCCCTCGCTCCCTCACATTGACGAATTAACACAGAAAATGCGTCGCAATGTAATACTATGGGTTCTATGACATCTCCTTCGAAATCGAGTGAAGTTTCTATGGAAACGACAGTATTTTCTTTTGGGATACGACTGTCTCCTCTCCGATGCACTATTCCTTCTATACCTCATCCCTCGCTCCCTCACATTGAAGAATTAACGCAGAAATAGCGTCGCTATGAAATACTATGGGTTCTATGACATCTTCTAAATTGATTAACGTTTCTATTGAGACAGCGGGATTTTCTTTTTAGACACAACTACCTTCTTTCCGATGCACTATTTCTTCTTTGCTTCATCCCTCGGTCCCTCACGTTAGCGTATTAACACCGAAATTGCGTCGCAATGAAATACTATGGGTTCTATGACATCTCCTTCCAAATCCAGTAACGTTTCTATATAAAGGACGGGATTATCATTTTTGATACAACTATCTCCTCACCGATGCACTATTTCTTCTTTACTTCATCCTTTGCTCCCTCACATTGACGAATTAACACAGAAATGGCGTCGCTATGAAATACTAGTTGTGCTATGACGTCTCCGTCTAAATTGAGGGAAGTTTCTATGGAAACGACTGGATTTTCTATTGGGATACGACTTTCTCCATTCCGATGCACTATTCATTCCTTACTGCATAACTCGTGCCCTCACATTGACTAATTGTAAGTAGGCTGTTTATGTGTTCTTTATGTAAGTAGGCTGTTTAGGTTCTTATATTGGTAACGCCACCGCCACGTAGCGCTCTCTGTATGAAAATCACTGGCTGTGATGTGTGCAGTCTGTGGCTGCTTTGCATTGTTGTAATACTTGCCATTGTAGTGTTAGGCAGCTGGCTGTGAACAGCGCGTAGCGTTGCGCAGTTGTAGGTGAGCCGCCAGCAGTGGTGGATGTGGGGAGAGAGATGGCGGAGTTTTGAAATTTGTCATGAACTGCTATATTTATATATGATGATATCAAGGGAAATACATTGTTTGTTCTCTACTAATATCTTTCATTTGCTAACTATCCCTATCAGTAGTTAGTGCCTTCAGTAGCTTGAATCTTTTATTTAGCTGGCAGTAGTGGCGCTCGCTGTATTGCAGTAGCTTGAGCAGCGAAGATTTTTGTGAGGTAAGTGATTTGTGAAACGTATACGTTAATGTTAGTCAGGGCCATTCTTTCGTAGGGATTTTTTTGAAAGTCAGATTGCGTTGCGCTAAAAAAATATTGTGTGTCAGGTAAAGGACAGTCGTGTATTATTGTTCAAAGGCGACGTTTCATAATTAACTCACAAATTGCGTCGGTATGAAATGCTATGGGTTCAATAACATCTCCGTCTAAATCTAGTAACGTTTCTATGGAAACGAAAGGATTTTATTTTGGGCTACGACTTTCTCCTTTCCGATGCACTATTCCTTCTTCACTGCATCCCTCGCTCCCTCACATAACGGATTAACACCGAAATTGCGTCGCAATGAAATACTGTGGGTTCTATGACATCTCTTTCTAAATCGAGTAACGTTTCAATAGAAACGACGGGATTATCATTTTTGAAACAACTATCTCCTTTCCGATGCAGTATTTCTCCTTTACTGCAACCCTCGCGCCCTCACATTGACGAATTAACACAGAAATTGCGTCGCTATGAAATACTATGAGTTCTATGACGTCTCCTATTAAATCGAGTAACGTTTCTATGGAAACGACAGGATTTTCTTTTGGGATACGACGGTCTCCTTTCCGATACACTATTCCTTCTATACTGCATCCCACGCTCCCTCACATTGACGAATTAACAAAGAAATTGCATCGCTATAAAATACAATGGGTTCTATTACATCTCCTTGTAAATCGAGTAACGTATCTATGTAAACGACAGGACTTTCTTTTGGGATACGACTGTATCCTTTCCGATGCTCTATTCCTTCTTTACTTCATCCCTCGCTCCCTCACATTGAAGAATTAACACAGAATTTGCGTCGCTATGAAATACTATGGGTTCTATGACATCTCCTTCTAAATTGAGTAACGTTTCTATGGATACGACTGGATTTTCTTTTTAGATACAACTATCTCCTTTCCGATGCTCTATTTCTACGTTATTTCATCCCTCGCTCCTTCACATTGACGAATTAACACAGAAATTGCGTTGCTATGAAATACCATGTATTCTATGCCGTCTCCGTCTAAATCGAGTAACGTTTCTATGGAAACGAGTGGATTTTCTTTTGGGATACGAGTATCTCCATTCGGATGCACTATTCCTTCTTTACTGCATCCCTCACTCCCTCACATGACGAATTAACACAGTAATTGCGTCGCTATGATTTACTATGGGTTCTATGACTTCTCCTTCTAAATCGAGTAACGTTTCTATGGAAACGACAGGATTTCCTTTTGGGATACGACGGTCTCCTTTCCGATGCACTATTCCTTCTTTACTGCATCCCTCGCTCCCTCACATTGACGAATTAACACAGAAATTGCGTCGCTATAAAATACTATGGGTTCTATGACATCTCCTTGTAAATCGAGTAACGTTTAGATGTAAACGACAGGACTTTCTTTTGGGATACGACTGTCTACTCTCCGATGTTCTATTCCTTCTTTACTTCATCCCTGGCTCCCTCACATTGAAGAATCAACACAGAATTTGCGTCGCTATGAAGTACTATGTGTTCTATGACATCTCCTTCTAAATTGAGCAACGTTTCTATGGATACGATGGAATTTTCTTTTTAGATACAACTATCTCCTTTCCGATGCTCTATTTCTACTTTACTTCATCCCTCGCTCCCTCACATTGAAGAATTAACACAGAAATTGCGTCGCTATGAAATACTATGAGTTCTAGGACTTCTCCTATAAAATCGAGTAACGTTTCTATGGAAACGACAGGATTTTCTTTTGCGATACGACTTTCTCCATTCCGTTGCACTATTTCTTCATTACTGCATCCCTTGCTCCCTCACATTGACGAAAGAACACACAAATTGCATCGCAATGAAACACTATGGGATCTATGACATCTTCTTCTCTATCGAGTAACATTCCAATGGAAACGATAGGAATTTCTTTTGGGATACAAGTACCTCCTTTCCGATGCACTATTTCTTCTGTACTGCATCCCCCGCTCCCTCACATTGACGAATTAACACAGAAATTGCGGGGCTATGAATTACTATGTGTTCTATGACCTCTCCTTCTAAATCGAGTAACGATTATATGGAAACGACAGGATTTTCTTTTGGGATACAAGTATTTCCTTTCCGATGTACTATTCCTATTGTACTGCAGCCCTCGCTCCCTCACATTGACTAACTAACACAGAAATTGCGTTCTATGAAATACTATGGGTTCTATGACATCTCTTTCTAAATCGAGTTACGTCTCTATGGAAACGACAGGCATTACTTTTTTGATACAACTATCTCCATTCCGATGCACTATTCCTTCTTTACTGCATCCATCTTTCAATCTCATTGACGAATTAACACAGTAATTGCGTCGCTATGAAATACTATGGGTTCTATGACATCTCCTTCTAAATCGAGTAACGTTTCTATGGAGACAACAGGTTTTTATTTTGGGATACGACTGTCTCCTTTCCGATGCAGTATTACTTCTTAACTGCATCCCTTGCACAGTCACATTGACAAATTAACACAGAAATTTCGTCGCTATGATATACTATGAGTTTCTATGACTTCTCGTTCGAAATCGAGTAACGTTTCTATGGAAACGACAGGATTTTCTTTTGGGACACGGGTACCTCATATCCGATGCACCATTCCTTCTTTACTGCATCCCTCGCTCCCTCACATTGACGAATTAACACAGAAATTGTGTCGCTATGAAATACCATCTGTTCTATGACATCTCCTTCTAAATCGAGGAACGTTTCTATAGAAACGAAGGGATTATCATTTTTTATACAACTATCTCCTTTCCGATGCACTTTTTTCTCTTTACTACATCCCTCGCTCCCTCACATTGAGGAATTATCACAGATATAGCGTCGCTATGAAATACTATGGGTTCTATGACATCTTCTAAATTGAGTAACGTTTCTATTGAGACAACGGGATTTTCTTTTTAGACACAACTATCTCCTTGCCGATGCACTATTTCTTCTTTACTTCATCCCTCGGTCCCTCACGTTAGCGTATTAACACCGAAATTGCGTCGCAATGAAATACTATGGGTTCTATGACATCTCCTTATAATTCCAGTAACGTTTCTATAGAAAGGACGGGATTATCATTTTTGATACAACTATCTCCTCTCCGATGCACTATTTCTTCTTTACTTCATCCTTGGCTCCCTCACATTGACGAATTAACACAGAAATGGCGTCGCTATGAAATACTATTTCTTCTATGACGTCTCCGTCTAAATCGAGGGAAGTTTCTATGGAAACGACAGTATTTACTATTGGGATTCGACTTTCTCCATTCCAATGCACTATTCCTTCCTTACTGCATAACTCGTTCCCTCACATTGACTAATTAACTCACAAATTGCGTCGCTATGAAATACTATGGGTTCAATAACATCTCCTTCTAAAGCGAGTAACGTTCCTATGGAAACGACAGGATTTTCTTTTGGGATACGACGGTCTCCTTTCCGATGCACTATTCCTTCTTTACTGCATCCCTCGCTCCTTCACATTGACGAATTAATACAGAAATTGTGTCGCTATAAAATACTATGTGTTCTATGACATCTCCGTCTAAATCGAGTTACGTTTCTATGGAAACGACAGGATTTTCTTTTGGGATACGACTATCTCCTTTCCGATGCAGTATTCCTTCTTTACTGCATCCCTCGCACCCTCACATTGACGAATTAACACAGAAATTATGTCGCTATGAAATACTATGGGTTCTATGATATCTCCTTCTAAATCGAGTAACGTTTTCATGGAAACTTCAGGATTTTCTTTTGGGATACGACGGTCTCCTCTCCGATGCTCTATTCCTCCTTTACCTCATCCCTCGCTCCCTCACATTGAAGAATTAACACAGAATTTGCGTCACTATGAAATACTATGGGTTCTATGACATCTCCTTCTAAATTGAGCAATGTTTCTATGGATACGACATAATTATCTTTTTAGATACAACTATCTCCTTTCCGATGCTCTATTTCTACTTTACTTCATCCCTCGCTCCCTCACATTGACGAATTAACACAGAAATTGCGTCGCTATGAAATACTATGAGTTCTATGACTTCTCCTATTAAATCGAGTAACGTTTCTATGGAAACGACAGTATTTTCTTTTGCGATACGACTTTCTCCATTCCGTTGCACTATTCCTTCTTTACTGCATCCCTCGCTCCCTCACATTGACGAATTAACACACAAATTGCGTCGCAATGAAACACTATGGATTGTATGACATCTCCTTCTATATCGAGTAACGTTCCAATGGAAACGATAGGATTTTCTTTTGGGATACGAATATCTCCTTTCCGATGCACTATTTCTTCTATACTTCATCCCTCGCTCCCTCACATTGACGAATTAACACAGAAGTTGCGTCGCTATGAAATACCATGAGTCCTATGACTTCTCATATTAAATCGAGTAAGGTTTCTATGAAAACGACTGGATTTTCTTTTGGGATACGACTATCTCCTTTCCGATGCACTATTCCTTCTTCACTGCATCTTTCGCTCCCTCACATTAACGAATTAACACCGAAATTGCGTCGCAATGAAATACTTTGGGTTCTATGACATCTCGTTCGAAATCGAGTAACGTTTCTATGGAAACGACAGGATTTTCTTTTGGGATACAACTATCTCCTTTCCGATGCACTATTTCTTCTTTACTTCATCCGTCGCTCCCTCACATTGACGAATGAACACAGAAATTGGGTCGCTATGAAATACTATGTGTTCTATAACAGCTCCTTCAAAATCGAGAAACGTTTCTATCGAAACGACAGGATTTTCTTTTGGGAAACGACTATCTCCTTTACGGTGCACCATTCCTTCTTTACTGCATCCCTCGCTCGCTCACATTGACGAATTAATATAGAAATTGCGTCGCTATGCAATACTGTGTGTTCTATGACATCTTCGTCTAAATCGAGTAACGTTTCTATCGAAACGACAGGAATTTCCTTGGGGATACGACTATCTCTTTCCGATGCACTATTCGATCTTTACTGTATTCCTCGCTCCCACACATTGACGAATTAACACAGAAATTGCGTCACATTGAAATACTATGAGTTATATGACATCTCCTTCTAAATTGAGTACCGTTTCTGTGGAAAAGACGGGATTTTCTTTTTTGACACTACTACCTCCTTTCGGATGCACTATTTCTTCTTTACTTCATCCCTCGATCCCTCACATTGACGAATTAACACAGAAATTGCATTGCCATGAAATACTATGGGTTCTAGGACTTCTCCTTCTAAATCGAGTAACGTTTCAATGAATAGACAGGATTTTCTTTTGGGATACAAGTGTTTTTTTTCCGATGCACTATTCCTTCTTTACAGCATCCCTCCCTCCCTCACATTGACGAATTAACACAGAAACTGCGTCGCTATGAAATACTATGGGTTCTATGACATCTCATTCTAAATCGAGTTACGTGTCTATGGAAACGACTGGATTTTCTTTTGGGATACGACTGTCTCCTCTCCGATGCACTATTCATTCCTTACTTCATCCCCCGCTCCCTCACATTGACGAATTAAACAGAAATTGCAATGTTACTCTAAGGTCTCTATGACTTCTTCAAGATCGAGCAAAGTTTCTATGGAAACGACGGGATATCCTTTTGGGATCTCATTCGCGATGCACAATTCCTTCTTTACTGCATCCCTCGCTCCCTCACATTGACGAATTAACACAGAAATTGATCGCTATGAAATACTATGGATACTATGACGTCTCCTTCTAAATCGAGTAACGTTTCTACACAAACGACAGTATTCTCTTTTGGGAACCGAGTATCTCCTTTCTGATGCACTACTAATTCTTTACTGCATCCCTCGGTAACTCACATTGCCGAATTAACACAGATATTGCTTCGCTGTGAAAAACTATGGGTTTTATGACTTCTCCTTCTAAATCGAGTAACGTTTCTATGGAAACGACAGGATTTTCTTTTTGGATACGAGTATCGTCTTCCCGATGCTCTATTCCATCTATACTGCATTCCTCGCTCCCTCACATTGACGAATTGACACAGAAATTGATCGCTATGAAATACTATGGGGTACATGACTTCTCCTTCTAAATCGAGTAACGTTTCAATGGAAACGACAGGATTTTCATTTGGGATACATCTCTTCTCCGAAGTACTATTCCTTTTTTACTGCATCCCAGGCTCCCTCACGTTGAGGAAGTAACACAGAAATTGCGTCACCATGAAATACTATGGGTTCTACGGCTACTCCTTGTAAATCGATTTGCGTTTCTATAGAGACGACAGGATTTTCTCTTGGGATGCGAGTATCTCCTTTCCGATGCACTATTCCTTCTTTAAAGCATCCCTGGCTCCCTCACATTGACGAATTAACACAGAAATTGATCGCTATGAAAAACTATGGGTTCTATGACTTCTCCTTCTAAATCGAGTAACGTTTCTATGGAAACGAAAGGATTTTCTTTTGGGATACGAGTATCTCCTTTCCGATGCTCTATTTCTTCGTTACTGCATTCCTCGCTCCCTCACATTGACGAATTAACACAGAAATTGATCGCTATGAAATACTATGGATACTATGACTTCACCATCTAAATCGAGTAACGTTTCTATGGAATCTACAGGATTTTCTTTTGGGATACGACTATCTCCTTTCCGATGCATTATTCTTTCTTTACGGCATCCGTCGCACCCCCACATTGACGTATTAAAACAGTAAATGATCGCTATGCAATACTATGGTTTCTATGACTTCTCCTTCTAAATCTAGTAACGTTTCTATGGAACCTACAGCAGTTTCTTCTGGGATACGAGTATTTCCTTTCCGATGCACTATTCGCTCTTCACTGCATCGCCCGCTCCCTCACATTGACGAATTAACACAGAAATTGATCGCAATGAAATACTATGGCTTCTACGACTCCTCCTTCAAAATGGAGTAACGTTTCTATGGAAACGACAGGATTTTCTTTTGAGATACGAGTATCTTCTTTCCGATGCTCTATTCCATCTTCACTGCATTCCTCGCTCTCTCACATTGACGAATTAACACAGAAATTGATCGCCATGAAATACTATGGGTTATATGACTTCTCCTTCTAAATCGAGTAACGTTTCAATGGAATCGACAGGATTTTCACTTGGGATGCGAGTATCTAGTTTCCGATGCACTATTCCTTCTTTAAAGCATCCCCGGCTCCCTCACATTGACGAATTAACACAGAAATTGATCGCTATGAAATACTATGGGTTCTATGACTACTCCATCTAAATACAGCAACGTTTCTATTTAAACGACAGGATTTTCTTTTGGGATACGAGTATCTCCTTTCCGATGCACTATTGCTCCTTTACTGCATCCCTCGCTCCCTCACATTGACGAATTAACACAGAAATTGATCGCTATGAAATACTATGGGTTCCATGACTTCACCTTCTAATTAGAGTAACGTTTCTATGGAAACGACAGGATTTTCTTTTCGGATACGAGTATCTCCTTTCCGATGCTCTATTTCTTCTTTACTGCATTCCTCGCTCCCTCACATTGACGAATTAACACAGAAATTGATCGCTATGAAATACTATGTGCTATATGATTTCTCCTTTTAATTCGAGTAACGTTTCAATGGAAACGACAGGATTTTCACGTGGGATACATCTACTCTCCGATGCACTATTCCTTCTTTACTGCATCCCAGGCTCCCTCACATTGAGGAAGTAACACAGAAATTGCGTCGATATGAAAACTATGGGTTCTATGACTTCTTATTCTAAATCGAGTAACGTTTCTATGGAAACGACAGGATTTTCTTTTGGGATACGAGTACTTCCTTTCCGATGCACTATTCGTTCTTTACTGCATTCCTCGCTCCCTCACATTGAGAAATGAACACAGAAATAGCGTTGCCATGAAATATTATGGGTTCTATGACATCTCCTTCCGACTCGAGTAACGTTTCTATGGAAACGACAAAATTTTCTTTTGGGATAGCACCATATCCTTTGCGATGCACTATTCCTTCTTTACTGCATCCCTCGCTCCCTCACTTTGACGAATTAACACAGCAGTTGATCGCTATGAAATACGATGGGTTCTATGACTACTCCTTCTAAATCGAGAAACGTATCTATGGAAACGAAAGGAATTTCTTTTGGGATACGAGTATCTCATTTACGATGCACTATTCATTCTTTACTGCATGCATCGCTCCCTCACATTGACGAATTAACACATAAATTGCGTCGCTATGAAATACTATGGGTTCTATGACTTCTCCATTTAAATCGAGTAACGTTTCTATGGACACGCCAGGATATTCTTTTAGGATACGAGTATTTCCTTTCCGATGCACAATTCGTCCTTTACTGCATCCCTCGCTCCCTCACATTGACGAATTGACGCAGAAATTGCGTTGCTATGAAATACTATGTGTTCTGTGACATCTCCTTCCAACTCGAGGAACGTTTCTGTGGAAACGACAGCATTTTCCTTGGGATACGAGTATCTCCTGTCCGATGCACTATTCCATCTTTACTGCATCCCTCACTCCTACACATTGACGAATTAAAACAGAATTTGCGTCGCTATGAAATACTATGCGTTCTATGACTTCTCCTTCTAAATCGAAGAACGTTTTTGTGGAAAAGGCAGGATCCTTTTTGGGATACGAATGACTCCTTTCTGATGCACTATTCCTTCTTTACTGCATCCCTCGCTCCCTCACATTGACGAATTAACACAGAAATTGCGTACATATGAAATACTATGGGTTCTATGACGTCTCTGTCTAAATCGACTAACGTTTCTACGGAAACGACAGGATTCTCTTTTTGGGATACGAGTATTTCCTTTCCGATGCACTATTCCTTCTTTACAGAATCCCAAGCTAACTCACATTGACGAATTAACAGAGAAATTACGTCGCTATGAGATACTATGGGTTCTATGACTTCTCCTTCTTAATCGAGTAACCTTTCTATGGAAACGACATTATTTTCTTTTGGGATACGACTATCTCCTTTCCGATGCACTATTCCTTCTTTACTGCATGCATCGTTCCCTCACATTGACGAATTAACACAGAAATTGCGTCGCTATGAAATACTAAGGGTGCTAAGACTTCTCCTTCTTAATTGAAAAACGTTTCTATGGAAACGAGAGGATTTTCTTTTGGGATACGAGTATCTCCTTACCGATGCACTATTCCTTCTTTACTGCATCCTTCGCTCCCTAACATTGACGAATTACCACAGAAATTGCGTCGCTATGAAATACTATGGATTCTATGACTTCTCCTTCTAAATCGAGTAACGTTTCTATGGAAACTACAGGATTTCCTTTTGGGATCCGACTATCTCCTTTCCGATGCATTATTCCTTCTTTACTGAGTCCCTCACTCCCTCACATAGACGATTTAACACAGATATAGCTTCACTATGAAATACTATGGATACTATGACTTCACCATCTAAATCGAGTAACTTTTCTATGGAAACTACAGGATTTTCTTTTAGGAGACGACTATCTCCTTTCCGATGCTTTATTCCTTCTTTACTGCATCCGTCGCACCCCCACATTGACGTATTAAAACAGAAAATGATCTCTTTGAAATACTATGGTTTCTATGACTTCTCCGTCTAAATCTAGTAACGTTTCTACGGAATCTACAGCAGTTTCTTCTGGGATACGAGTATTTCCTTTCCGATGCACTATTCGCTCTTCACTGCATCCCCCGCTCCCTCACATTGACGAATTAACACAGAAATTGCGTTGCTATGAAATACTATGTGTTCTATGAGATCTCCTTCCAACTCGAGTTACGTTTCTGTGGAAACGACAGGATTAATTTTCTGATACGAGTGACTCCTTTCTGATGCACAATTCCTTCTTTACTACACCCCTCGCTCCCTCACATTGACGAATTAACACAGAAATTGCGTTGCTATGAAATACTATGGGTTCTATGACGTCTCCTAAATCGAGTAACGTTTCTACGGAAACGAGAGGATTCTTTTTTGGGATACGAGTATCTCCTTTCCAATGCACTATTCCCTCTTTAATGCATTCCTCGCTAACTCACATTGGCAAATTAACAGAGAAATTGCGTCGCTATGAGATACTACGGGTTCAATGACTTCTCCTTCCAGATCGAGTAACGTTTCAATGGATACGACAGGATTTTCTTTTGGGATACGAGTATCTCCTCTCCGATGCACTATTCCTTCTTTACTGCATCCCTGGCTAACTCACATTGAGGAAGTAACACAGAAATTGCGTCGTTATGTAATGTTTTGTGTTCTATGACTTCTCCTTCTAACTCGAGTAATGTTTCTATGGAAATGAGGGGATTTTTTTTTTTCGATACGAAATTCTCTTTTACGATGCACTATTCCTTCCTTACTGCATGCATCGCTCCCGCACATTGGCGAATTAGCACAGAAATTGCGTCGCTATGAAATACTAAAGGTGCTATGCCTTCTCCTTCTAAAATGAGTAACGTTTCTATGGAAACGACTGGATTTTCTTTTGGGATACGAGTATCTCCTTACCGATGCACTATTCCTCCTTAACTGCATGTATCGCTCCCTCACTCTGACGAATTAACACAGAAATTGCGTCGCTATGAAGAACTATGGATTCTATGACTTCTCATTCTAAATCGGGTAACGTTTCTGTGGAAACTAAAGGATTTCCTTTTGGGATACGACTATCTCCTTTCCGATGCATTATTCCTTCTTTACTGCATCCCTCACTCCCTCACATTGACGAATTAACACATAAATTGCGTCGCCATGAAATACTATGTGTTCTATGACTACTCCTTCTAAATCGGGGAACGTTTTTGTCGAAGCGACAGGATTTTCTTTTGGAATACGAGTATCTCCTTTCCGATGCACTATTCCTTCTGTACTGCATCCCTCACTCCCTCACATTGACGGTTTAACACAGATATAGCGTCACAATGAAATACTATGTGTTCTATGACATCTCCTTCCAACTCGAGTAACGTTTCTATGGAGACGACAGGATTTTCTTTTGGGATACGACTATCTCCTTTCCGATGCACTATGCCTTCCTTACTGCATTCATCGCTCCCTCACATTGACGAATTATGATAGAAATTGCGTCGCTATGAAATACTATGGCTACTATGACTTCTCCTTCTAAATCGAGTAACGTTTCTGTGGAAACGGCATGATTTTTTTTGGGATACAAGTGTCTCCCATCTGATGAAGTGTTCCTTCTTTACTGCATCCCTCGCTCCCTCACATTGACGAATTGACACAGAAATTGCATTGCTTTGAAATACTATGGGTTCTATGACATCTCCTGCTAAATCGAGTAACGTTTCTATAGAAACGACAGGATATTCTTTTGGGATACTAGTATCTCCTTTCCGATGCACTATTCCTTCTTTACTGCATCCTTGCTAACTCACATTGACGAATATACACAGAAATTGCGTCGCTATGAAATACTATGGGTTCTATGACTTCTCCTTCTACTTCGAGTAATGTTTCTATTTAAACGACAGGATTTTCCTCTGGGATACGGGTATCTTCTTTCCGATGCACTATTCCTTCTTTACTGCATCCCTCGCTCCCTCACATTGGCGATTTAACACAGAAATTGCGTCGCTATGAAATACTATGGGTTTTACGTCTTCTCCTGCTAATAGAGTAACGTTTCTGTGGAAACGACAGGATTTCCTTTTGGGATTCGACAATCTCCTTTCCGATGTATTATTAGTTTTTTACGGCAACCCTCGCACTTCCACATTGACGAATTAACACAGAAATTGAACGCTATGAAATACTATGGGTTCTATGACCTCTCCTTCTAAATCGAGTCACGTTTGTATGGATACGACAGGATTTTCTTTTGGGATACGGGTATTTCCTTTCCGATGCACTATTCCTTCTTTACGGCATCCTCGCTAACTCACATTGTCGATTAAACTCAGAAATTGCGTTGCTATGAAATACTATGAGTTCAATGACATCTCCTTCCAACTCGAGTAACGTTTCTATGGAGACGACAGGATTTTCTTTTGGGATACGACTATCTCCTTTCCCATGCACTATGCCTTCCTTACTGAATTCATCGCTCCCTCACATAGACGAATTATTATAGAAATTGCGTCGCTATGAAATACCATGAATACTATGACTTCTCCTTCTAAATCGAGTAACGTTTCTGTGGAAACGGCATGATTTTTTTTGGGATACAAGTGTCTCCCATCTGATGAAGTGTTCCTTCTTTACTGCATCCCTCGCTCCCTCACATTCACGAATATACACAGAAATTGCGTCGCTATGAAATACTATTGGTTCTATGACTTCTCCTTCTACTTCGAGTAACGTTTCTATGGTAACGACCGGATTTCCCTTTGGGATACGGGTATCTCCCTTCAGATGCACTATTCCTTCTTTACTGCATCCCTCGCTCCCTCACATTGACGAATTAACACAGAAATTGATCGCAATGAAATACTATGGGTTCTACGACTCCTGCTTCTAAATGGAGTAACGTTTCTATGGAAACGACAGGATTTTCTTTTGGGATTGGACTATATGCTTTACAATGCACCATTCCTTCTTTACTGCATCCTCGCTAACTTACATTGTCGAATATACACAGAAATTACGTCGATATGAAATACTATGGGTTCTATGACTTCTCCTTCTACTTCGAGTAACGTTTCTATGGAAACGACAGGATTTTCCTTTGAGATACGGGTATCTCCTTTCCGATGCACTATTCGTTCTTTACTTCATCCCTCGCTCCCTCACATTGTCGATTTAACACAGAAATTGCGTCGCTATGAAATACTATGGGTTCAACGTCTTCTCCTGCTAATCGAGTAACGTTTCTATGGAAACGACAGGATATTCTTTTGGGATACGACAATCTCCTTTCCGATGTATTATTTGTTTTTTACGGCAGCCCTTGCACCCCCACATTGACGAATTAACACAGAAATTGATCGCTATGATATACTATGGGTTCTATGACTTCTCCTTCTAAATCGAGTAACGTTTGTATGGAAACGACAGGATTTTCTCTTAGGATACGAGTATTTATTTCCGATGCACTATTCCTTCTTTACTGCATGCCTCGCTCCTTCACATTGACGAATTAACACAGAAATTGCGTTGTTATTAAATGCTATGAGTTCAATGACATCGCCTTCCAACTCGAGTAACGTTTCTATGGAGACGACAGGATTTTCTTTTGGGATACGACTATCTCCTTTCGGATGCACTATGCCTTCCTTACTGCATTCATCGCTCCCTCACATAGACGAATTATGATAGAAATTGCGTCGCTATGAAATACTATGGCTACTATGACTTCTCCTTCTAAATCGAGCAACGTTTCCGTGGAAACGGCATGATTTTTTTTGGGATACAAGTGTCTCCCATCCGATGAAGTGTTCCTTCTTTACTGCATCCCTCGCTTCTTCACATTGACGAATTAACACATAAATTGCGTCGCTATGAAATACTATGTGTTCTATGACTACTCCTTCTAAATCGGGGAACGTTTCTGTGGAAGCGACAGGATTTTCTTTTGGAATACGAGTATCTCCTTTCCGATGGACTATTCCTTCTGTACTGCATCCCTCACTCCATCACATTGACGGTTTAACACAGATATAGCGTCACTATGACATACTATGGGTTCTATGACTTCTCCTTCTAAATTGAATAATGTTTCTATGGAAACGACAGGATTTTCTTTTGGGATAAGAGTATCTCCTTTCCGATGCACTATTCTTACTTTACTGCATCCAACGCTCCCTCACATTGACGAATTAACACAGAAATTGATCGCTATGAAATACTATTGATTCTATGACTTCTCCTTCTTAATCGAGTAACGTTTCTATGGAAAGGAAAGGATTCTCTTTTGGGATACGAGTATTTCCTTTCCGATGCACTATTCGTTCTTTACTGCATCACTCGCTCCCTCACATTGACAAAGTAACACAGAAATTGCGTCGCTATGAAGTACTTTGGGTTCTATGACTTCTCCTTCTAAATCGAGTAACGTTTTTATGGAAACGATGGGATTTTCTTTTCGGATAGGACTATATCCTTTCCGATGCACTATTCCTTCTTTACTGCATCCCTCGCTCCCTCACATTGACGAATTAACACAGAAAATGATCGCTATGATATACAATGGGTTCTATGGCTTCTCCTACAAAATTGAGTAACGTTTCAATGGAAACGACAGGATTTTCTTTTGGGATACGAGTATTTCCTTTCCGATGCACTATTCGTTCTTTACTGCATCACTCGCTCCCTCACATAGACGAATTCACACAGATATTGATCGCTCTGAAATACTATGGGTCCTATGACTTCTCCGTCTAAATCGAGTAACGTTTATATGGAGACTACAGGATATTCTATTGAGATACGAGTATTTCCTTTCCGATGCACTATTCGCTCTTTACTGCATCATTCGCTCCCTCACATTGACGAATTAACACAGAAATTGCGTTGCTATGAAATACTATGTGTTCTATGACATCTCCTTCCAACTCGAGTAACGTTTCTGTGGAAACGACAGGATTTTCTTTGGGATACGGGTATCTCCTTTCCGACGCACTATTCCTTTTTTACTGAATCCTTCACTCACACACATTGACGAATTAACATAGAAATTGGGTCGCAATGATATACTATGTGTTCTACGACATCTCCTTCTAAAACAAATCACATTTCTGTGGAAACGACAGGATTTTTTTTAGGATACGTGTGACTCCTTCCTGATGCACTTTTCCTTCTTTTCTGCATCCATAGCTCCCTCACATTGACGAATTAACACAGAAATTGCGTTGCTATGAAATACTATGGGTTCTATGACATCTCCTTCCAACTCGAGTAACGTTTCTATGGAAACGACAGGATTATCTTTTGGGATACGAGTATCTCCTTTCCCATGCACTATTCATTCCTTACTGCATCCCCCGCTATCTCACATCGACGAATTAACACTGAAAATCCGTCGCTATGAAGTACTATGGGTTCTATGACTTCTCCTCCTAAATCGAGTAACGTTTCTATGGAAACGACAGGATTTTCTTCTGCGATTCGAGTATCTCCTTTCCGATGCACTATTCCATCTTTACAGCATCCCTCGCTCCCTCACATTGACGAATTAACACAGAAATTACTTCGCTATGAAAAACTATGTGTTCTATGACTTCTCCTTCGAAGTCGAGTAACGTTTCTATGGGAACGACAGGATTTGCTTTTGTAATACGAGTATCGCTTCTTCGATGCACAATTCCTTCTTTACTGCATCCCTCGCTCCATCACATTGAAGAATTAACATAGAAAATGTGTCGCAGTGA
The DNA here is from genome assembly GCF_023864345.2 of Schistocerca serialis cubense. Taxonomy (NCBI): domain Eukaryota; kingdom Metazoa; phylum Arthropoda; class Insecta; order Orthoptera; family Acrididae; genus Schistocerca; species Schistocerca serialis. Next base: position 60,845,571 of record NC_064638.1, on the reverse strand, counting down.
AATACTATGGGATCTATGACATCTCCTTCCAACTCGAGTAACGTTTCTATGGAAACGACAGGATTATCTTCTGCGATTCGAGTATCTCCTTTCCGATGCTTTATTCCTTCTTTACGGCATCCGTTGCTCCCTCACAATGACGAATTAACACAGAAATAGCGTCGCTATGAAATACTATGGGTTCTATGACTTCACCTTCTAAATAGAGTAACGTTTCTATAGAAACGACAGGGTTTTCTTTTGGGATACGAATATCTCCTTTCCGATGCACTATTGCTTCTCTATTGCATCCCTCGCTCCCTCACATTGACGAATTAACACAGAAATTGATCGCTATGATATAGTATGGGTTCTATGACTTCTCCTTCTAAGTAGAGTAACGTTTCTATGGAATCGTCAGGTATTTCTTATGGGATACGAGTATTTCCTTTCCGATGCACTATTCGTTCTTTACTGCATTCCTCGCTCCTTCACATTGACGAATGAACACAGTTATTGTGTTGCTATGAAATAGTATGGTTTCTATGACATCTCCTCCTAAATCGAGTAACGTTTCTACGGAAACGACAGGATTTTCTTTAGGGTTACGAGTATCTCCTTTCCGATGAACTATTCCTTCTTTACCGCATCCCTCGCTAACTCACATTGACGAATTAACAGAGAAATTGCGTCGCTATGAGATACTAGGGGCTCTATGACTTCTCGTTCAAAATCAAGTAACCTTTCTATGGGAACGACATTATTTTCTTTTGTGATACGACTATCTCCTTTCCGATGCACTATTCTTTCTTCACTGCATCTCTCGCTCCCTCACGTTGTCGATTTAACACAGAAATTGCGTCGCTATGAAATACTATGGGGTCTATGTCTTCTCCTTCTAATCGAGTAACTTTTCTATGGAAACGACAGGATTTTCTCTTTGGATACGACAATTTCCTTTGCGATGTATTATTAGTTCTTTACGACTACCCTCGCACCCCCACATTGACGTATTAACACAGAAATTGATCGCAATAAAATACTATGGATTCTACGACTCCTCCTTGTAAATGGAGTAACGTTTCTATGGAATCGACAGGAGTTTCTTTTGGGATTAGACTATATCCATTACATTGCACTATTCCTTCTTTACTGCATCCTTCGCTCCCTCACATTAAAGAATTAACATAGAAATTGCGTCGCTATGAAATACTATGGGTTCTATATCTTCCCCTTCTAAATAAAGTAATGTTTCTATGGAAACGACAGGATTTTCTTTTGGGATACGAGTATCTCCTTTCCGACGCACTATTGCTCCTTTACTGCAACCCTCGCTCCCTCACATTGACGAATTAACACAGAAATTGCTCGCTATGTAGTACGATTTGTTCTATGACTTCCCCTTCTAAATAAAGTAATGTTTCTATGGAAACGACAGGATTTTCTTTCGGGATACGGGTATCTCCTTTGCGATGCACTATTCCTTCTTTACTGCATCCCTCGCTCCCTCACACTGACGAATTAACACAGAAGTTGATCGTTATGAAACACGATGGGTTCAACGACTTCTCTTTCTAAATCGAGTAACGATTCATTGGAATCGACAGGATTTTCTTTTGGGATACGAGTATCTCCTCTCCAATGCACTATTCCTTCTTTACTGCATCCCTCGATAGCCCACATTGACGAATGAACACAGAAATTACGTTGCTATGAAATACTATGGGTTCTATGACATCTCCTTCCAACTCGAGTAACGTTTCTATGGAAACGACAGGATTTTCTTTTGGGATACGACTATCTCGATCCCGATGCACTATTCCTTCTTTACTGCATCCCTCGTTCCGTCACATTCACGAATTAACTCAGAAATTGCGTTGCTATGACATAGTATGGGTTCTTTGACGTCTCCTTCTAAATCGGGTAACGTTTGTATGGAAAGGACTGGATTTTCTTTTGGGATACGAGTATCTCCTTTCTCATGCACTATTCCTTCCTTACTGCATCCCTCGCTCCCTCACATTGACAAAGTAACACAGAAATTGCGTCGCTATGAAGTACTTTGGGTTCTATGACTTCTCCTTCTAAATCGAGCAACGTTTGTATGGAAACGATAGGATTTTCTTCTGGGATTCGAGTATCTCCTTTCCGATGCACAATTCCATCTTTACTGCATCCCTCGCTCCCTCACATTGACGAATTAACACAGATATTGCTTCACTATGAAAAACTATGTGTTCTATGACTTCTCCTTCGAACTCTAGTAACGTTCCTATGGTAACGAAAGGATTTGCTTTTGGGATATGCGTATCGCTTTTCCGATGCACAAATCCTTCTTTACTGCATCCCCCGCTTCCTCACATTGACGCATTAACACAGAAAATGATCGCTATGATATACAATGGGTTCTATGACTTCTCCTACAAAATCGAGTAACGTTTGTATGGAAACGACAGGATATTCTTTTGGGATACGAGTATTTCCTTTCAGATGCACTATTCCTTCCTTACTGCATCCCTCGATAGCTCACATTGACGAATGAACACAGAAATTGCGTTGCTATGAAATACTATTGGTTCATTGACATCTCATTCCAATTCGAGTAACGGTTCTATGGAAACGGCAGGATTATCTTTTGGGATACGAGTATCTCCTTTCCCATGCACTATTCCTTCCTTACTGCATCCCCCGCTCCTTCACATTGACGAATTAACACTGAAATTGCGTCGCTATGAAGTACTATGGTTTCTATGACTTCTTCTTCTAAATCGAGTAACGTTTCTATGGAAACGACAGGATTTTCTTTTGGGGTACGACTATTTCCTTTCCGATGCTTTATTCCTTCTTTACGACATCCGTTGCTCCCTCACAATGACGAATTAACACAGAAATTGCGTAGCTATGAAATACTATGGGTTCTATGACTTCACCTTCTAAATAGAATAACGTTTCTATGGAAACGACAGGATTTTCTTATGGGATACGAATATCTCCTTTCCGATGCACTATTCTTTCTTCACTGCATCTCTCTCTTCCTCACGTTGTCGATTTAACATAGAAATTGCGTCGCTATGAAATACTATGGGTTCTATGTCTTCTCCTTCTAATCGAGTAACGTTTCTATGGAAACGACAGGATTTTCTCTTTGGATACGACAATCTCCTTTGCGATGTATTATTAGTTCTTTACGGCAACACTCGCACCCCCACATTGACGAATTAACACAGAAATTGATCGCTATGAAATACTGTGGGTTCTATGACTTCACCTTCTAAATCGAGTAACGTTTGTATGGAAACGACAGGATTTTCTTTTGGGAAACAAGTATTTCCTTTCCGATGCACTATTCCTTCTTTACTGCATCCCTCGCTCCTTCACATTGACGAATTAACACAGATATTGCGTTGCTATGAAATACTATGAGTTCAATGGCATCTCCTTCCAACTCGAGTAACGTTTCTATGGAGACGACAGGATTTTCTTTTGGGATTCGACTATCTCCTTTCCGATGCACTATGCCTTCTTTACTGCATTCATCGCTCCCTCACATAGGCGAATTATGATAGTAATTGCGTCGCTATGAAATACTATGGGTTCTATGACTTCTCCTTCTAAATCGCGTAACGTTTTGTGGAAACGGCAGGATTTTTGTTTTGGAATACAAGTGTCTCCCATCTGATGCAGTGTTCCTTCTTTACTGCATCACTCGCTACCTCACATTGACGAATTAACACAGAAATTGCGTTGCTATTAAATACTATGGGTTCTATGACATCTCCTGCTAAATCGAGTAACGTTTCTACAGAAACGACAGGATATTCTTTTGGGATACGAGTATCTCCTTTCCGGTGCACTATTCCTTCTTTACTGCATCCCTCGCTCCCTGACATTGACGAATTAACACAGAAATTGATCGCAATGAAATACTATGGGTTCTACGACTCCTCCTTGTAAATGGAGTAACGTTTCTGTGGAAACGACAGGATTTTCTTTTGGGATTAGACTATATACATTACAATGCACTATTCCTTCTTAACTGCATCCCTCGCTCCCTCACATTAAAGAATTAACAGAGAAATTGCGTCGCTATGAAATACTATGGGTTCTATGTCTTCCCCTTCTAAATAAAGTAATGTTTCTATGGAAACGATAGGATTTTCTTCTGGGATTCGAGTATCTCCTTTCCGGTGCACAATTCCATCTTTACTGCATCCCTCGCTCCCTCACATTGACGAATTAACACAGATATTGCTTCGCTATGAAAAACTATGTGTTCTATGACTTCTCCTTCGAACTCTAGTAACGTTCCTATGGTAACGAAAGGATTTGCTTTTGGGATATGCGTATCGCTTTTCCGATGCACAAATCCTTCTTTACTGCATCCCCCGCTTCCTCACATTGACGCATTAACACAGAAAATGATCGCTATGATATACAATGGGTTCTATGACTTCTCCTACAAAATCGAGTAACGTTTGTATGGAAACGACAGGATATTCTTTTGGGATACGAGTATTTCCTTTCAGATGCACTATTCCTTCTTTACTGCATCCCTCGATAGCTCACATTGACGAATGAACACAGAAATTGCGTTGCTATGAAATACTATGGGTTCATTGACATCTCCTTCCAATTCGAGTAACGGTTCTATGGAAACGGCAGGATTATCTTTTGGGATACGAGTATCTCCTTTCCCATGCACTATTCCTTCCTTACTGCATCCCCCGCTCCTTCACATTGACGAATTAACACTGAAATTGCGTCGCTATGAAGTACTATGGTTTCTATGACTTCTTCTTCTAAATCGAGTAACGTTTCTATGGAAACGACAGGATTTTCTTTTGGGGTACGACTATTTCCTTTCCGCTGCTATATTCCTTCTTTACGACATCCGTTGCTCCCTCACAATGACGAATTAACACAGAAATTGCGTAGCTATGAAATACTATGGGTTCTATGACTTCACCTTCTAAATAGAATAACGTTTCTATGGAAACGACAGGATTTTCTTATGGGATACGAATATCTCCTTTCCGATGCACTATTCTTTCTTCACTGCATCTCTCTCTTCCTCACGTTGTCGATTTAACATAGAAATTGCGTCGCTATGAAATACTATGGGTTCTATGTCTTCTCCTTCTAATCGAGTAACGTTGCTATGGAAGCGACAGGATTTTCTCTTTGGATACGACAATCTCCTTTGCGATGTATTATTAGTTCTTTACGGCAACACTCGCACCCCCACATTGACGAATTAACACAGAAATTGATCGCTATGAAATACTGTGGGTTCTATGACTTCACCTTCTAAATCGAGTAACGTTTGTATGGAAACGACAGGATTTTCTTTTGGGAAACAAGTATTTCCTTTCCGATGCAATATTCCTTCTTTACTGCATCCCTCGCTCCTTCACATTGACGAATTAACACAGATATTGCGTTGCTATGAAATACTATGAGTTCAATGGCATCTCCTTCCAACTCGAGTAACGTTTCTATGGAGACGACAGGATTTTCTTTTGGGATTCGACTATCTCCTTTCCGATGCACTATGCCTTCTTTACTGCATTCATCGCTCCCTCACATAGGCGAATTATGATAGTAATTGCGTCGCTATGAAATACTATGGGTTCTATGACTTCTCCTTCTAAATCGCGTAACGTTTTGTGGAAACGGCAGGATTTTTGTTTTGGAATACAAGTGTCTCCCATCTGATGCAGTGTTCCTTCTTTACTGCATCACTCGCTACCTCACATTGACGAATTAACACAGAAATTGCGTTGCTATTAAATACTATGGGTTCTATGACATCTCCTGCTAAATCGAGTAACGTTTCTACAGAAACGACAGGATATTCTTTTGGGATACGAGTATCTCCTTTCCGGTGCACTATTCCTTCTTTACTGCATCCCTCGCTCCCTGACATTGACGAATTAACACAGAAATTGATCGCAATGAAATACTATGGGTTCTACGACTCCTCCTTGTAAATGGAGTAACGTTTCTGTGGAAACGACAGGATTTTCTTTTGGGATTAGACTATATACATTACAATGCACTATTCCTTCTTAACTGCATCCCTCGCTCCCTCACATTAAAGAATTAACAGAGAAATTGCGTCGCTATGAAATACTATGGGTTCTATGTCTTCCCCTTCTAAATAAAGTAATGTTTCTATGGAAACGACAGGATTTTCTTTTGGGATACGAGTATCTCCTTTCCGATGCACAATTGCTCCTTTACTGCATCCCTCGCTCCCTCACATTGACGAATTAACACAGAAATTGCTCGCTATGTAGTACGATTTGTTCTATGACTTCCCCTTTTAAATAACGTAATGTTTCTATGGAAACGACATGATTTTTTTTTTGGGATTCGGGTATCTCCTTTCCGATGCACTATTCCATCTTTACTGCATCCCTCGCTCCCTCACACTGACGAATTAACACAGAAATTGATCGTTATGAAATACGATGTGTTCAACGACTTCTCTTTCTAAATCGAGTAACGTTTATATGGAAACTACATCATATTCTATTGAGATACGAGTATTTCCTTTCCGATGCACTATTCGCTCTTTACTGCATCCCTCGCTCCCTCACATTGACGAATTAACACAGAAATTGCGTTGCTATGAAATACTATGTGTTCAAAGACATCTCCTTCCAACTTGACTAACGTTTCTGTGGAAAAGACAGGATTTTCTTTTGGGATACGAGTATCTCCTTTCCGATGCACTATTCCTTCTTTGCTGCATCCCTCACTCACACACATTGACAAATTAACATCGAAATCGGGTCGCTATGAAGTACTTTGGGTTCTATGACTTCTCCTTCTAAATCGAGTAACGTTTGTATGGAAACGATAGGATTTTCTTCTGGGATTCGAGTATATCCTTTCCGATGCACTATTCCATCTTTACTGCATTCCTCGCTCCCTCACATTGAGGAATGAACACAGAAATTGCGTTGCCATGAAATATTATGGGTTCTATGACATCTCCTTCCAACTCGAGTAACGTTTCTATGGAAACGACAAAATTTTCTTTTGGGATAGCACTATATCCTTTGCGATGCACTATTCCTTCTTTACTGCATCCCTCGCTCCCTCACTTTGACGAATTAACACAGCAGTTGATCGCTATGAAATACGATGGGTTCTAGACTTCTCCTTCTAAATCGAGTAACATTTCTATGGAAACGAAAGGAATTTCTTTTGGGATACGAGTATCTCATTTACGATGCACTATTCATTCTTTACTGCATGCATCGCTCCCTCACATTGACGAATTAACACATAAATTGCGACGCTATGAAATACAATAGGTTCTATGACTTGTCCATCTAAATCGAGTAACGTTTCTATGGAAACGACAAGATATTCTTTTGGGATACGAGTATTTCCTTTCCGATGCACTATTCGTCCTTTACTGCATCCCTCGCTCCCACACATTGACGAATTAACACAGAAATTGCGTTGCTATGAAATACTATGTGTTCTATGACATCTCCTTCCAACTCGAGTAACGTTTCTGTGGAAACGACAGGATTTTCTTTTGGGATACGAGTATCTCCTTTCCGATCACAATTCCTTCTTTACTGCATCCCTCACTCACACACATTGACGAATTAACATCGAAATTGGGTCGCTATGAAATACTATGGGTTCTATGAGTTCTCCTTCTAAATCAAATCACGTTTCTGTGGAAACGACAGGATTTTTTTAGGAGACGTGTGACTCTTTTCTGATGCACTATACCTTCTTCTCTGCATCCCTCGCTCCCTCACATTGATGAATTAACACAGAAATTGCGTTGCTATGAAATACTATGGGTTCTATGACGTCTCCTTCTAAATCGAGTAACGTTTCTACAGAAACAATAGGATTCTCTTTTGGGATACGAGTATCTCCATTCCGATGCACTATTCCTTCTTTACTGCATCCCTCGCTAACTCACATTGCCGAATTAGCACAGATATTGCTTCGCTGTGAAAAACTATGTGTTTTATGACTTCTCCTTCTAAATTGAGTATCGTTTCTATGGAACCGACAGGATTTTCTTTTGGGATACGAGTATCTTCTTTCCGATGCTCTATTCCATTTTTACTGCATTCCTCCCTCCCTCACATTGACGAATGAACACAGAAATTGATCGCTATGAAATACTATGGGTTACATGACTTCTCCTTCTAAATCGAGTAACGTTTCAATGGAAACGACAGGATTTTCATTTGGGGTACATCTACTCTCCGATGCACTATTCCTTCTTTACTGCATCCCAGGCTCCCTCACATTGAGGAAGTAACACAGAAATTGCGTCGCCATGAAATACTATGGGTTCTACGGCTTCTCCTTGTAAATCGAATTACGTTTCTATGGAGACGACAGGATTTTCACTTGGGATGCGAGTATCTCCTTTCCGATGCACTATTCCTACTTTAAAGCATCCCTGGCTCCCTCACATTTACAAATTACCACAGAAATTGATCGCTATGAAATACTATAGGTTCTATGACTTCTCCTTCTAAATACAGCAACGTTTCTATGGAAACGACAGGATTTTTTTTTGGGATACGAATATCTCATTTACGATGCACTATTCCTTCTTTACTGCATGCATCGCTCCCGCACATTGACGAAATAACACAGAAATTGCGTCGCTATGAAATACTAAGGGTGCTATGACCTCTCCTTCTTAATTGAAGAACGTCTCTATGGAAACGACAGGATTTTCTTTTGGGATACGAGTATCTCTTTACCGATGCACTATTCCTCCTTTACTGCATGCATCGCTCCCTCACTTTGACGAATTAACACAGAAATTGCGTCGCTATGAAATACTATGGCTTCTATGACTTCTCCTTCTAAATCGAGTAACGTTTCAATAGATAAGACGGTATTTTCATTAGGGATACATCTACTCTCCGATGCACTATTCCTTCTTTACTGCATCCCAGGCTCCCTCACATTGAGGAAGTAACACAGAAATTGCGTCGATATGAAATACTATTGGTTCTATGACGTCTCCTTCTAAATATAGTAACGTTTCTATGGAAACGACAGGATTTTCTTTTGAGGTACGGGTATCTCCTTTCTGATGCACTATTGCTCCTTTACTGCATCCCTCGCTCCCTCACATTGACGAATTAAATAGAAATTGATCGCTATGTTATACTATGGGTTCTATGACTTCTCCATCTAAATCGAGTAACGTTTCAATGGAAACGGCAGGATTTTCCTTTGGGATACGAGTACCTCCTTTCCGATGCATTATTCCTTCTTTACTGCATCCCTCACTCCCTCACATTAATGAATTAATACTGAAACTGATCGCTATGAAATGCTATTGATTCTATGACGTCTCCTTCTAAAACGAGTAACGTTTCAGTGGAAGCGACAGCATTTTCTTTTGGAATACGAGTATCTCCTTTCCGATGCACTATTCCTTCTGTACTGCATCCCTCGCTCCCTCACATTGACGATTTATCACAGATATAGCGTCACTATGAAATACTATGGGTTCTATGACTTCTCCTTCTAAATACAGTAATATTTCTATGGAAACGACGGGATTTTCTTTTGGGATACGAGTATATCCTTTCCGGTGCACTATTCGTTCTTTACTGCATCCCTCGCTCCCTCACATTGTCGAATTAACACAGAAACTGCGTCGCTATGAAATACTATGTGTTCTATGAGTTCTCCTTACAACTCGAGTAACGTTTCTATGGAAACGACAGGAATTTTTTTTTGGGATAGGACTATATCCTTTCCAATGCACTATTCGGTCTTCTCTGCATCCCCCGCTCCCTCACTTTGACGAATTAACACAGAAATTGCGTTGCTATGAAATACTATGTGTTCTATGAGATCTCCTTCCAACTCGAGTAACGTTTCTGTGGAAACGACAGGATTTATTTTGGGATACGAGTGACTCCTTTCTGATGCACAATTCCTTCTTTACTACATCCCTCGCTCCCTCACATTGACGAATTAACACAGAAATTACGTTGCTATGAAATACTATGGGTTCTATGACGTCTCCTAAATCGAGTTACGTTTCTACGGAAACGTCAGGATTCTCTTTTGGGATACGAGTATCTCCTTTCCGATGCTCTATTCCTTCTTTACTGCATCCCTCGCTAACTCACATTGGGAAATTAACAGAGAAATTGCGTCGCTATGAGATACTACGGGTTCTATGACTTTTCCTTCTAAATCGAGTAACGTTTCAGTGGATACAACAGAATTTTCTTTTGGGATACGAGTCTCTCCTCTCCGATGCACTATTCCTTCTTTACTGCATCCCTGGCCAACTCACATTGAAGAAGTAACACAGAAATTGCGTCGCTATGAAAAAATTTGGGTTCTATGTTTGCTCCTTCTAAATCGAGTAACGTTTCAATGGAAACGACGGGATTTTTTTTTGGGATACGAAAATCTCATTTACGATGCGCTACTCCTTCTTAACGGCATGCATCTCTCCCGCACATTGGCGAATTAACAGAGAAATGGCGTCGCTATGAAAAACTAAGGGTGCTATGACTTCTCCTTCTAAACTGAGTAACGTTTCTATGGAAACGACAGGATTTTCTTTTGGGATACGAGTATCTCCTTACCGATGCACTATTCCTTCTTAACTGCATGCAGCGCTCCCTCACTCTGACGAATTAACACAGAAATTGCGTCGCTATGAGGTACTATGGATTCTATGACTTCTCCTTCTAAATCGAGTAACGTTTCTATGGAAACTACAGGATTTCCTTTTGGGATACGACTATCTCCTTTCCGATGCATTATTCCTTCTTTACTGCATCTCTTACTCCCTCACATTGACGAATTAACACATAATTTGCGTCGCTATGAAATACTATGTGTTCTATTACTACTCCTTCTAAATCGAGTAACGTTTCTGTGGAAGCGACAGGATTTTCTTTTGGAATACGAGTGTCTCCTTTCCGATGCACTATTCCTTCTGTACTTCATCTCTTGCTCCCTCACATTGACGATTTAACACAGATATAGCGTCACTATGAAATACTATGGGTTCTATGACTTCTCCTTCTAAATACCGTATTGTTTCTATGGAAACGACAGGATTTTCTTTTGGGATACGAGTATCTCCTTTCCGATGCACTATTCTTTCTTCACTGCATCCAACGCTCCCTCACATTGACGAATTAACACTGAAATTGATCGCTATGAAATACTATTGATTCCATGACTTCTCCTTCTTAATCGAGTAACGTTTCTATGGAAACGAAAGGATTTTCTTTTGGGATACGAGTATTTCCTTTCCGGTGCACTATTTGCTCTGTACTGCATCGCTCGCTCCCTCACATTGACGAATGAACACAGAAATTGCTTTGCTATGAAATACTATGGGTACTATGATTTGTTCTATTAACTCGAGTGACGTTTCTATGGAAACGACAGGATTTTCTTTTGGGATACGAGTATCTCCTTACCGATGCACTATTCCTTCTTAACTGCATGCATCGCTCCCTCACTGTGACGAATTAACACAGAAATTGCGTCGCTATGAAGTACTATGGATTCTATGACTTCTCCTTCTCAATCGAGTAACGTTTCTATGGAAACTACAGGATTTCGTTTTGGGATACGACTATCTCCTTTCCGATGCATTATTCCTTCTTTACTGCATCCCTCACTCCCTCACATTGACGAATTAACACATAAATTGCGTCGCTATGAAATACTATGTGTTCTATGACTACTCCTTCTAAATCGAGTAACGTTTCTGTGGAAGCGACAGGATTTTCTTTTGGAATACGAGTATCTCCTTTCCGATGCACTATTCCTTCTGTACTGCATCCCTCGCTCCCTCACATTGACGATTTAACACAGATATAGCGTCACTCTGAAATACTATGGGTTCTATGACTTCTCCTTCTAAATACAGTAATGTTTCTATGGAAACGACTGGATTTTCTTTTGGGATACGAGTATCTCCCTTTCGATGCATTATTCATTCTTTACTGCATCCAACGCTCCCTCACATTGACGAATTAACACTGAAATTGATCGCTATGATATACTATTGTTTCTATGACTTCTCCTTCTTAATCGAGTAACGTTTCTATGGAAATGACAGGATTTTCTTTCGGGATACGAGTATTTCCTTTCCGGTGCACTATTCGTTCTTTACTGCATCCCTCGCTTCCTCATATTGACGAATGAACACAGAAATTGCGTTGCTTTGAAATACTATGTGTTCTATGATATCTTCTTTTAACTCGAGTGACGTTTCTATGGAGAGGACTGGATTTTCTTTTGGGATACGAACATCTCCTTTCTGATGCACTATTCCATCTTTACTGCATCACTCGCTCCCTCACTTTGAAGAATTAACACAGAAATTGCGGCGCTATGAAATACTAAGGGTGCTATGACTTCTCCTTCTAAATTGAGTAACGTTTCTATGGAAACGACAGGATTTTCTTTTGCGATCCGAGTATCTCCTTACCGATGCACCATTCCTTCTTTACTGCATGCATCGCTATCTCACTCTGACGAATTAACACACAAATTGCGTCGCTATGAAGTACCATGGAATCTAGACTTCTTCTTCTAAATCGAGTAACGTTTCTATGGAAACTACAAGACTTCCTTTTGGGATACGACTATCTCCTTTCCGATGCATTATGCCCTCTTTACTGCATCCCTCACTCCCTCACATTGACGAATTAACACATAAATTGCGTCGCTATGAAATACTATGTGTTCTATGACTACTTCTTCTAAATCGAGTAACGTTTCTGTGGAAGCGACAGGATTTTCTTTTGGAATACGAGTATCTCCTTTCGGATGCACTATTCCTTGTGTACTGCATCCCTCGCTCCCTCACATTGACGATTTAACACAGATATAGCGTCATTATGAAATAATATGGGTTCTATGACTTCTCCTTCTAAATACCGTAATGTTTCTATGGAAACGACAGGACTTTCTTTTGAAATACGAGTATCAACTTTCCGATGCACTATTCTTTTTTACTGCATCCAACGCTCCCTCACATTCACTAATTAACACAGAAATTGCGTCGCTATGAAATACTATGGCTTCTATGACTTCTCCTTCTAAATCGAGTAACGTTTCAATAGAAAAGACGGTATTTTCATTAGGGATACATCTACTCTCCGATGCACTATTGCTCCTTTACTGCATCCCTCGCTCCCTCACATTGACGAATTAAATAGAAATTGATCGCTATGTTATACTATGGGTTCTATGACTTCTCCATCTAAATCGAGTAACGTTTCAATGGAAACGGCAGGATTTTCCTTTGGGATACGAGTACCTCCTTTCCGATGCATTATTCCTTCTTTACTGCATCCCTCACTCCCTCACATTAATGAATTAATACTGAAACTGATCGCTATGAAATGCTATTGATTCTATGACGTCTCCTTCTAAAACGAGTAACGTTTCAGTGGAAGCGACAGCATTTTCTTTTGGAATACGAGTATCTCCTTTCCGATGCACTATTCCTTCTGTACTGCATCCCTCGCTCCCTCACATTGACGATTTATCACAGATATAGCGTCACTATGAAATACTATGGGTTCTATGACTTCTCCTTCTAAATACAGTAATATTTCTATGGAAACGACGGGATTTTCTTTTGGGATACGAGTATATCCTTTCCGGTGCACTATTCGTTCTTTACTGCATCCCTCGCTCCCTCACATTGTCGAATTAACACAGAAACTGCGTCGCTATGAAATACTATGTGTTCTATGAGTTCTCCTTACAACTCGAGTAACGTTTCTATGGAAACGACAGGAATTTTTTTTTGGGATAGGACTATATCCTTTCCAATGCACTATTCGGTCTTCTCTGCATCCCCCGCTCCCTCACTTTGACGAATTAACACAGAAATTGCGTTGCTATGAAATACTATGTGTTCTATGAGATCTCCTTCCAACTCGAGTAACGTTTCTGTGGAAACGACAGGATTTATTTTGGGATACGAGTGACTCCTTTCTGATGCACAATTCCTTCTTTACTACATCCCTCGCTCCCTCACATTGACGAATTAACACAGAAATTACGTTGCTATGAAATACTATGGGTTCTATGACGTCTCCTAAATCGAGTTACGTTTCTACGGAAACGTCAGGATTCTCTTTTGGGATACGAGTATCTCCTTTCCGATGCTCTATTCCTTCTTTACTGCATCCCTCGCTAACTCACATTGGGAAATTAACAGAGAAATTGCGTCGCTATGAGATACTACGGGTTCTATGACTTTTCCTTCTAAATCGAGTAACGTTTCAGTGGATACAACAGAATTTTCTTTTGGGATACGAGTCTCTCCTCTCCGATGCACTATTCCTTCTTTACTGCATCCCTGGCCAACTCACATTGAAGAAGTAACACAGAAATTGCGTCGCTATGAAAAAATTTGGGTTCTATGTTTGCTCCTTCTAAATCGAGTAACGTTTCAATGGAAACGACGGGATTTTTTTTTGGGATACGAAAATCTCATTTACGATGCGCTACTCCTTCTTAACGGCATGCATCTCTCCCGCACATTGGCGAATTAACAGAGAAATGGCGTCGCTATGAAAAACTAAGGGTGCTATGACTTCTCCTTCTAAACTGAGTAACGTTTCTATGGAAACGACAGGATTTTCTTTTGGGATACGAGTATCTCCTTACCGATGCACTATTCCTTCTTAACTGCATGCAGCGCTCCCTCACTCTGACGAATTAACACAGAAATTGCGTCGCTATGAGGTACTATGGATTCTATGACTTCTCCTTCTAAATCGAGTAACGTTTCTATGGAAACTACAGGATTTCCTTTTGGGATACGACTATCTCCTTTCCGATGCATTATTCCTTCTTTACTGCATCTCTTACTCCCTCACATTGACGAATTAACACATAATTTGCGTCGCTATGAAATACTATGTGTTCTATTACTACTCCTTCTAAATCGAGTAACGTTTCTGTGGAAGCGACAGGATTTTCTTTTGGAATACGAGTGTCTCCTTTCCGATGCACTATTCCTTCTGTACTTCATCTCTCGCTCCCTCACATTGACGATTTAACACAGATATAGCGTCACTATGAAATACTATGGGTTCTATGACTTCTCCTTCTAAATACCGTATTGTTTCTATGGAAACGACAGGATTTTCTTTTGGGATACGAGTATCTCCTTTCCGATGCACTATTCTTTCTTCACTGCATCCAACGCTCCCTCACATTGACGAATTAACACTGAAATTGATCGCTATGAAATACTATTGATTCCATGACTTCTCCTTCTTAATCGAGTAACGTTTCTATGGAAACGAAAGGATTTTCTTTTGGGATACGAGTATTTCCTTTCCGGTGCACTATTTGCTCTGTACTGCATCGCTCGCTCCCTCACATTGACGAATGAACACAGAAATTGCTTTGCTATGAAATACTAT
Organism: Schistocerca serialis cubense; assembly: GCF_023864345.2. Lineage (NCBI taxonomy): Eukaryota > Metazoa > Arthropoda > Insecta > Orthoptera > Acrididae > Schistocerca > Schistocerca serialis. Next base: position 60,830,143 of record NC_064638.1, on the reverse strand, counting down.
GGGTACTATGATTTGTTCTATTAACTCGAGTGACGTTTCTATGGAAACGACAGGATTTTCTTTTGGGATACGAGTATCTCCTTACCGATGCACTATTCCTTCTTAACTGCATGCATCGCTCCCTCACTGTGACGAATTAACACAGAAATTGCGTCGCTATGAAGTACTATGGATTCTATGACTTCTCCTTCTCAATCGAGTAACGTTTCTATGGAAACTACAGGATTTCGTTTTGGGATACGACTATCTCCTTTCCGATGCATTATTCCTTCTTTACTGCATCCCTCACTCCCTCACATTGACGAATTAACACATAAATTGCGTCGCTATGAAATACTATGTGTTCTATGACTACTCCTTCTAAATCGAGTAACGTTTCTGTGGAAGCGACAGGATTTTCTTTTGGAATACGAGTATCTCCTTTCCGATGCACTATTCCTTCTGTACTGCATCCCTCGCTCCCTCACATTGACGATTTAACACAGATATAGCGTCACTCTGAAATACTATGGGTTCTATGACTTCTCCTTCTAAATACAGTAATGTTTCTATGGAAACGACTGGATTTTCTTTTGGGATACGAGTATCTCCCTTTCGATGCATTATTCATTCTTTACTGCATCCAACGCTCCCTCACATTGACGAATTAACACTGAAATTGATCGCTATGATATACTATTGTTTCTATGACTTCTCCTTCTTAATCGAGTAACGTTTCTATGGAAATGACAGGATTTTCTTTCGGGATACGAGTATTTCCTTTCCGGTGCACTATTCGTTCTTTACTGCATCCCTCGCTTCCTCATATTGACGAATGAACACAGAAATTGCGTTGCTTTGAAATACTATGTGTTCTATGATATCTTCTTTTAACTCGAGTGACGTTTCTATGGAGAGGACTGGATTTTCTTTTGGGATACGAACATCTCCTTTCTGATGCACTATTCCATCTTTACTGCATCACTCGCTCCCTCACTTTGAAGAATTAACACAGAAATTGCGGCGCTATGAAATACTAAGGGTGCTATGACTTCTCCTTCTAAATTGAGTAACGTTTCTATGGAAACGACAGGATTTTCTTTTGGGATACGAGTATCTCCTTACCGATGCACCATTCCTTCTTTACTGCATGCATCGCTATCTCACTCTGACGAATTAACACACAAATTGCGTCGCTATGAAGTACCATGGAATCTAGACTTCTTCTTCTAAATCGAGTAACGTTTCTATGGAAACTACAGGACTTCCTTTTGGGATACGACTATCTCCTTTCCGATGCATTATGCCCTCTTTACTGCATCCCTCACTCACTCACATTGACGAATAAACACATAAATTGCGTCGCTATGAAATACTATGTGTTCTATGACTACTTCTTCTAAATCGAGTAACGTTTCTGTGGAAGCGACAGGATTTTCTTTTGGAATACGAGTATCTCCTTTCGGATGCACTATTCCTTGTGTACTGCATCCCTCGCTCCCTCACATTGACGATTTAACACAGATATAGCGTCATTATGAAATAATATGGGTTCTATGACTTCTCCTTCTAAATACCGTAATGTTTCTATGGAAACGACAGGACTTTCTTTTGAAATACGAGTATCAACTTTCCGATGCACTATTCTTTTTTACTGCATCCAACGCTCCCTCACATTCACTAATTAACACTGAAATTGATCGCTATGAAATACTATTGTTTCTATGACTTCTCCTTCTTAATCGAGTAACGTTTCTATGGAAGCGAAAGGATTTTCTTTTGGGATACGAGTATTTCGTTTCCGGTGCACTATTCGTTCTTTACTGCATCCCTCGCTCCTTCACATTGACGAATGAACACAGAAATTGCGTTGCTATGGAATACTATGGGTACTATGATTTCTTCTTTTAACTCGAGTGACGTTTCTATGGAAACGACAGGATTTTCTTTTGGGATACGAGTATCTCCTTACCGATGCACTATTCCTTCTTAACTGCATGCACCGCTCCCTCACTCTGACGAATTAACACAGAAATTGCGTAGCTATGAAGTACTATGGATTCTATGACTTCTCCTTCTAAACCGAGTAACGTTTCTATGGAAACTACAGGATTTTCATTGGGGATACAACTATCTCCTTTCCGATGCATTATTCCGTCTTTACGGCGTCCGTCGCACCCCCACATTGACGTATTAAAACAGAAAATGATCGCTATGAATTCCTATGGTTTCCATGACTTCTCCTTCTAAATCTAGTAACGTTTCTATGGAAACTACAGAATTTTCTTCTGGGATACGAGTATTTCCTTTCCGATGCACTATTCGGTCTTCACTGCATCCAACGCTCTCTCACATTGTCGGATTAGCACAGAAATTGCGTCGCTATGACAAAATTTGGGTTCTATGTTTTCATCTTCTAAATCGAGTAACGTTTCAATGGAAACTATAAAGGCACATTTGCATGCCGAGCGTGAGTTTCCTCGGAAACGCGAGATATTAATTAAATAAATAATCAGTGACAAATAATTAAAACCTATGGCACACAACTGCAGCGCTGTGTCGCTGATAAAACAAAAGCACAATTACGTTACTCGTATGTTTGATTAAGAAAGGAGAGCTCTGGTTGAAGTGGTGCGAGAAGCACGTATTTTAGTTTATTGTCTGGCACACTGCCATATTTCATGTTATAGAAAATTACTGCGAGTTGCAACCATACTAGGCACTCGATTCTGAAAAGAATTTATATTTATAAAAGTAAGTAGGATTATGAACTGTAGGCTTATTCATTGAATATATCTGATTTAACTAACTGTGTAATTTTTTTGTTTAGTAGACAATCACCTCTGTACGACGTTTTGGCATGGCTGGCAAATTATTGTAATATTGAGATTTAGATTATGAGTCCGCACCTACCACAGCAGTCTTTGGAAACGATTTAATTACGAAGTCCGATTATTTCAGTTTTATTTCACGGTCAACTACGAGTAACATTGCCTTTACGAAAAAGCCATTGTCAAGCGTCTGATAACGAATAATTAAAACCTGACGACTCATAGGAGAGACAATCATACAGATAAAATAATTAATATTTATTTTATTTTATTTTATTTATTTTATATTGGCGACCGTGACAGGACTAATTGTTCTGTTGGGGCATCGTATGTACTAAGCCAAACTTGGTATTTGAATAAATAATCTACGTAAATCCTGTTGTAGTGTTATACGTGGCGCCGCGTGACAGGACGTTGTTCAGTGTATTAGCTTTTCAGTAAAATTCTGTAGTGTTTCTTTTCCGCATAACAGTTTCAGTGATAAATTTCATTCTCAGTACTTTTCCCTAAACAATAACGTATGCAACAATACCAATACACGAGTGTACAAAATGGCCGACTTCTGTACGATATCATGTAACATGGCCAGCAGCCATTACCAATATTCTTAAATTCAGTTTATATTTTTAAATTAACAGACAGCCATTGTTGCTACGAGCGATTCATGCTCAACTGCATTTTATTTTAAAATCAGTGTCAAATATATTCTTGAAACATATATCATGTGTGGCATGGTAATAACTAGAACACAATACGCAAAAATGGAACAGCAAAGACGTACTATTCAGACGCAATCCGACTCGGACGAGAGACAAATGTTAGAAAATGACTTTACGACAGCAACCGGTAGTGACGATTCATCAAACATTGACGCCAGTGTTGACGAAAATTTTGACAATAGGCCTTCCACCACAAAAATTTCAAAGTCTCAATCAGAGCCCATGTTAATGCATGACGTCACGTCTAATGACGCGGCGGGGGCAGAGACCTTGCAAACGGCAAACATTGCCGACATGTTACAAATGCTAATGAAACAAAACGCAGAAAATATGGCAACCTTACAGACGCAAAATGAACAGTTAAAGACACAAAATGACGGAATCAAATCTGATCTCATAGCACTCAAGACAGGTAATGACACTTTATGTAAGCGTGTGGAACTTATAGACGCCACACTGACCAAACAGATGACTGAACTCAGTGCTAAATTTTCCCAGCTTAATACGAGACAAGAAAAGACTACAACTGACGTAGCACTTTTACAGACACAAGTAAAAAACCTTAATGTCACGTGTGAAGTTCTTACTGAACAAATTCAAACATATCCTTCAGTACATGACAACCTTGAAAAACGAATTACTGACGTACAGAATAAATTTGACAATGTTGAACAACACCTGACTGACATCTTACAATCTGATGCCACAGCTCATTTTCAAAATATTAATAAAGAATTTCATGATTGGGTAGTGAACAAAGACAAACATTTTGATAGATGCTTACGTGAAAATTTACCAACAATTGTGCACGACTACGTAGCGCAATACATTACTAATAACAAACAGCTGATCAGTGACGCAATACAATCCGTCACTGCACCCATGAGACAATTCACCGATCGACCACAGTCTGAATGTAACGAAAATATCAGTCAAAATGCACAGTTCAGGAACCAATTTACATTCGAGTATGACACACACATACCGCACACGACAAACACACAAGAACAAAACACACCACGACTACAACACATACCACGATGTGCAAACACAAACATAAGCTATTATCATGGTAAACCACAGCAACATTATCGTAATTAATCGCCAGCTGGACATAGCAGTAATTACAGTGGGACAAATCCATATCATAATGCAAAGGAAGACGAAAGCTTAATGAAACACAGGCAATTTCAGATTTTTATCCCAGAAAAACGAACCATTCATCCGGTGATTTTTCTCAAATCTTTTAGTAACGCATTTCCACGCACTTGGAGTGACCGGAAAAAGATTTCATATATTGTCGGTTACATCCAAGGCGATGCAGCTGTCTGGGCATACAGTCAAGCTGACGTATGTACCACGTACAGTGAGTTTGAGCGTGCTTTTCTGAACAAATTCTGGTCGCAATCCGTCCAGGAGCGACTCAGAAGACAAATTTTAGAACCTGAAACTTTTAACAGTAAAAATGGTAACTTACGCAGATATTTTGAAAATATACTTGAACATGGGACACTTTTTAGACGAACCAGCCGCAACGCGAGATATACTCCGTGCGTTGAAGGCCAAATTGCCTTTCAACATTAAAGAAAAACTCCTACATATCCCGGATGACGATTCAGATTATTTTTTAACAGCTTTAGATTCGGTTGACATGTTACTTGAAGATCAGCGCTTCGCGCGGCAAAACAGCAGCCACAATGTTTACACTAGGGGTATGCAAAACATGCAGGCTTGCCAACACAATTCTGGCGCGCCCACAGTTGGATACGCGGTACAACAAAAACAGCAAACTCACATGCCGTCTCAGTACGGAAATCAAAATCAACACGCGTATTCCAATGCAAACAATAGTTACAACAGTAATAACATTTCATGCGGCAATCCATACAAAAGGCACCGCGGTAATAACTACAACGGTAACAACGGATACAAAGGTAATAACAAAAATACAAACAGAAATAGAAATAATAATAACTACGAGCCAAGACAGCATCAAGGTTGGACTCGTAACGATCAGTACTTTCATTCAAACTCTGCTTTACCACAGCAGCCACGAGGTCAAAATTGGAGCATACCTTACGACCGACAGGTAAGTTATAATGCGCAACAGCAACAACAACCGCAAAAGTTTGGAGATCATAATAGGCAATATCCGAATGTGAATATAATAGAAATGACACCTGATGCACAACCTCAATCTGTGTCAGTACCTAGTACAAATGCAAATCCAACAAACTAGAAACAGTCACTACTTTGCCCCAGGTCGTGGCTGAAGAATCCTTGGGGGGCGGCTTCAATGTTAATCAGTTATTTGACACCACACTTGAACAACAGAATAATGATATGCCGAGTAATTCTAAACAAAAACTACCTGTTTTATTTATAAGATACAACCACAATAACAATATATCAGATGAACTTTTACAAGACAGTACACAATGTCGTTTAAACACAAATGAAATTGTTTTAGCATCCACTACTGGTGTAGTAGGTGGGATTCCAACTACTATTATCCTAGATACAGGTGCAGCTGTGAGCGTTTTATCTTTTAATTTTTATAAAAAGATGTGTGAATTGGAACCTGTGCCTGAGTTTCCTGCCCAAAACTGTAAAATAACTACTGCACTAGGTAATAAGTCATGTAGGGTTACGAAGCAAGTTTTTGTAAACGTTAAAATAGGTAATTGAACCGTACAATGGCCATTCCTGGTTGTACAAAACCTTGTGACAAATTGCATATTAGGAATAGATATTATGAGTGAGAAGGACTGCATTATAGACTTCTCCAAAGGTAAATGTATTTTAAATGATAAAAGCAGGGTAATTATTATTGATTTGGACAGGAGAACTCTAAAGCATGACAAACACTGTACAGGGTACAAGGTTCAGTTAGTACTTGACAAAGACATTCAAGACATGCAAACACGCTCATCTGACGCAGAGCTAATGGACTTGAAAACATTGCTTTATCATAAGATAAGTGAAGCTACAGCTCTCAGTGTACATGAACGTATAAAACTACAGGAAGTGTTATCCAAATATTTACAAGTTTTTACCAAACGATTAGGTGTTATCAACACGTATGTGTACAAGATTGAAGTTAAGCCTCACAAGATCTTCTACCACAAGACATATAACGTACCGTTATCTCAACGACCTGCTGTGTGGCAAGAATTAAAACAAATGTTAGACTGGAAGGTCATTGAACCATCCATCTCACCTTACTGTAGTCCTCTACTTGTTGTCAAAAAATCAAATGGAAGCATTAGGTTAGTGTTAGACGCACGAGCTATTAATGAAATACTTTTACCGGTTCACACAAAACCTGAAAATTTAGAAGAGCAATCAGAGAAATTTCTAGATGCAAAATATTTTTCCACAATAGATCTCGCTAATTCGTTTTGGCAGGTGGGTATCACTCCTGATTCTCGGAAATATACTGCATTTATGTTCGGGGGGCGAACCTATCAGTTTTGTGTTCTACCCTTCGGACTGAATGTCAGCTCTGGGGTATTCATTACGGCCCTGGATACCGTGCTTGGCGACGATTTAGTTGAGACAGTCACACACTATGTAGATGATATACTGATAGCTACACAATCCTGGAATGAACACGTTGACACACTTCAAAGAATTTTAGATAAATTTGCACAAGCTGGAGTCACAGCCAATCTTAGAAAATCAAAGTTTGGTTGCAGTGAGATAAAGTATTTAGGACATATCATTAATTCACAGGGCATACGTCCGGATCCCAGTAAATTAGATGCTATCAGAAACTTTCCTAGCCCTCGAACTAAAAAGCAGTTAAAATCATTCCTTGGGCTATGTTCATTTTTCAGACGTTTTTTGCCACAACCACTTTTGAACAGTAAACATCTGCTAAATCTACTCAGAAAGAATCAAGTTTGGATCTGGTCGGAACAGTGCCAGAATGACTTTAATACAATTAAACATGCTTTAGTGAATGCTAACATATTGAGCCATCCAGATTTCAATTTAGATTTTTGTATGACTTGTGACGCTTCACGTACTGGCTTGGGCTGTTGCTTATTTCAAGTTGTAAAGAATAAAGAGGAGGAACAGATAAGAATTATTGGGTTTGCGAGTCGCACTCTAACTGAATGTGAGCGTACATACTCCACTACTGAGTTAGAAACACTTTCCATAGTATGGGCATTCAAGAAATTCAATTATTATTTATTTGGAAAACATACAGTAATTTACACCGATCACCAGGCCCTGACATTTTTGTTAACTTGTAAACTTGTACATCCTAGACTATAACGATGGGCAGTTACACTTCAGAACTACTCTTTGGAAATTAAGTACATAAGAGGTAAGGACAACACCATTGCAGACACTTTGTCTAGACTTCCACAAGGTATGAATGATACCAACAGTGACTTAGAAAATATAAATGACTACAGGATTCTCTTAATGCAAGACAAGCAGTATCACCAATATTATATTGATATGTGCAGAAACATGGCTGAATTACAAAAATCTGATCCTCACTGGTATAAAATAATAACATTACTGGTAGAAAAACACAATCATCCTTTGACTAAGTGTTACAAGTTACACAATGATGTGCTATTTTACCGCCGACATCCAAATGCTACTAACTGGTGTGTATGCATTCCCAAAGAGTCTGAACGTAATTTAATTTGGCACACACACTTAGTATGGGGTCATTATGGGACAAAAAAAGTGTTTAGCGAAGCTCAGTACATACTGTTATTTTAGCAATATAAGAAGAAAAATTTACATGGAACTGAAAACATGTGTCATATGTCAAAAATCAAAACCTCAGAATTTATCCACAAAAACAGATTTACATTCTATTTTACCTAGTAAACCCCTGGAAATTCTGTGTACTGACATCAGTGGACCGCATCCAGCAAGCTCTGGAGGCGTCAAATATATCTTAGCTTTTTACGATATATTTTCTAAACATGTTAAACTTTATGCTTTAAAATCCGCCACTGCAAGTGCTATAATACGAAGATTCTCAAGTGATTACCTGACGCACGTGGGAAAACCTAAAGCAATTCTATCAGATAATGCAGCATACTATTCTGGGTACAAATGGAGAAATTTCTTGAAGGACAATAACATTAAAAGTATATTTATTTCGAGGTTTAGTCCACAATGTAACGCGACCGAGAGACTTTTCCGAGAGTTAAACCGTTTCATGAGGGCCTATATTTCATCAAAACATACTAATTGGGTGTCCTACCTAAGTCTTTTCAAAGACGTACACAATTACTTAAATATTAACGATGCAAATTACACACCTAACGAGATCATGTTCAATTGCAAACAGAACGATCAGTGGATAGAACCATTACCTAAGTTGTCAGACAAGGAAATCACACCTGAACAGAAAATAAAAGAAGTATTGACTACGCTGACACATCACGCACAGATACGAAACAAACATCACAGAAACATAATAAAAAGAAAACAAAAATTCGAGGTAGGAATGCTTGTACTACTTCGTACTCATCATAAATCTGTTGCACTCAAACGACGCAACGCTAAGTGGCGTCTGCTATATGAAGGACCTTATATAATTGTTAACATACCGCACCCTGGTGCGTATCTGTTACAACATCGTAGAACTAACAAAATTATTGGGCTATACGCACACCGAGATCTTAGAGCATTTCATGCTGAATAATGTCAAAGTCATACCCATCAAAATATTGCTAAGCAACTCGAAAAACTCGGTTGCTACAACACAGATAATAAGTAGTATAGAAATTTTCATTTCAGCGTTCCAGAGTCGCAGTTGAAGACAGAAGAACTTTTCTTTCAACGCCGCGGCTCCACCGAGAAGACTGAATATTAAAGTAAAATTTATGATTACGTAGCAGTGAATGACATGTTAATTTTTCACGGAACATTTGTTATTGTAGGTACCACTGACTTGGTATGACACCTGACTAACTGACAGACGTCATCTGTGAAGCGATCTTTTACTTTGAGAAATAGATTAGACGCACATCTCTCAACACGAAAAGCATCTATCAGTAGTCAAGGCCACACAGACACTCTACACACACGCACAAAACGAGAGGAATCGAACATTTTCTCTCTCTTACTATTTTGAATATTTATTGAGTAGTGAAAACGCCTGGTCTTGCCTACTGATGTAATGAATGTTGTGTCTAACCTATCTTAATTTCAGATGACATCACAAAAAACATCGATAATATCCCAGCAAAACCGCTAAAGAGGATGTAAATATCTGCAATTCATGTAATCAAATGTGACACAATGTAATAACCTATAGCGATGTAAAGATGATGTAAACATGTTTATGTGCAACTGTATTATGTTTATACTAACAAAATATGTGACGTGTGTATGTATAATTACTTATTTTTTTTAACTGATGTATCATGTAAAAATTTGAACAAAACGAGTGCCAAAAAGACATTGCATAGTGGACCTCTGTTCACGGACATTAACGAACATTACTAACTCTGCAACTACGCAGAAACCTATGTGAAGGAAACAGTTAATGCCATTCATTATGCATCGTACCTATGTTAACGCGATGAACGATTTCCTTGATTAATAACTACGAACATTTAGGTGAGCTATATTCAGCAAAAAAAACTGAAAATGTGAAGTGAATAATTCGTGCATCGTCTAGTGACATTACTACAGTACCCAACTTCAAGATGTTAACTGGATTAAATGGACACAAAGTGCCTGTCCAGAAAACAACACGACGGGTGGAAGAATTTTGGTTGGAACTTCAGGGAATGAATTGTTCTCGAAATGTGACGGACACTCTTACCTGGACTGTCCAAGGATCGACGCCAGCTATGTGCCATCCGAGGTTCTGCAACCAAGCTTCCACGGAATGTAAAAAACGAACTGCACGTGGACCAATTACTCGACGGGTCACGTCTGATCTGTAATAAGCAATGCTTTTACTTACAACGAACTGCTTCACAACGACTATAATGGAAATGGGAAATGGACACGCTTATGTATTAATCACGTTGTTATACAACGATGTTACTGTGATCAAAAAACTTTACCACGGCGATACTAACCTGTAAAAAAAAAAATTATTGTGCAGCAGATGAATATGAACTGTAATAACGACACGATGTGTATAGGTCAATGCACCTGAAAAATACGGACATTTTTCTTTGAAGTATTTCAAAACAATACTATGTAACTAAGAACATTCTACAATCTAAGTTGTATTGTGTTATAACGAATATTGTGAATTTAAAACTAAGTTACCTGTCATAGAATGTAGTCTTCATATGTAATCTTGGTTGAATATTTTCTTTGTGCAACGACTGAGAAACGCGCGCACACGAACAATATGAACTGCAATACTGTGCCGCGTGATCTAACTGTACGACATAACGGCAGTCACACAGACGCTTCTGCGCATGCGCGCACTCTATCTGCCAACATAAGAACTTTTACGGCGCACCCGCGTCATTCAAAGTTTGTATATAATGTGTATAATGTGTATAATGTAGGTCATGTAAATAGTTGTAGATAACTTAGATTTTCTTGTGCCTTTAGGTGAATTGCTCGCCTGCAGGTGGGTCCTTTCGCCTCGCAATTCAGGGGGCAATATAAAGGCACATTTGCATGCCGAGCGTGAGTTTCCTTGGAAACGCGAGATATTAATTAAATAAATAATCAGTGACAAATAAATAAAGCCTATGGCACACATCTGCAGCGCTGTGACGCTGATAAAACAAAAGCACAATTACGTTACTCGTATGTTTGATTAAGAAAGGAGAGCTCTGGTTGAAGTGGTGCGAGAAGCACGTATTTTAGTTTATTGTCTGGCACACCGCCATATTTCATGTTATAGAAAATTAATGCGAGTTGCAACCATACTAGGCACTCGATTCTGAAAAGAATTTATATTTATAAAAGTAAGTAGGATTATGAACTGTAGGCTTATTCATTGAATATATCTGATTTAACTAACTGTGTAATTTTTTTGTTTAGTAGACAATCACCTCTGTACGACGTTTTGGCATGGCTGGCAAATTATTGTAATATTGAGATTTAGATTATGAGTCCGCACCTACCGCAGCAGTCTTTGGAAACGATTTAATTACGAAGTCCGATTATTTCAGTTTTATTTCACGGTCAACTACGAGTAACATTGCCTTTACGAAAAAGCCACTGTCAAGCGTCTGATACCGAATAACTAAAACCTGACGACTCATAGGAGAGACAATCATACAGATAAAATAATTAATATTTATTTTATTTTATTTTATTTATTTTATAAAACGACGGGATTTTTTTTTGCGATACGAAAATCTCATTTACGATGCACTAATCCTTCTTTACTGCATGCATCGCTCCCGCACATAGGCGAATTAACACAGAAATTGCGGCGCTATGAAATACTAAGGGTGCTATGACTTCGCCTTCTAAATTGAGTAACGTTTCTATGGAAACGACAGGATTTTCTTTTGGGATACGACTATCTCCATTCCGATGCATTATTCCTTCTTTACTGCATCCCTCACTCCCTCACATTGACGAATTAACACATAAATTGCGTCGCTATGAAATACTATGTGTTCTATGACTACTTCTTCTAAATCGAATAACGTTTCTGTGGAAGCGACAGGATTTTCTTTTGGAATACGAGTATCTCCTTTCGGATGCTCTATTCCTTGTGTACTGCATCCCTCGCTCCCTCACATTGACGATTTAACACAGATATAGCGTCACTATGAAATACTATGGGTTCTATGACTTATCCTTCTAAATACCGTAATGTTTCTATGGGAACGACAGGATTTTCTATTGGGATACGAGTATCTCCTTTCCGATGCACTATTCTTTCTTTACTGCATCCAACGCTCCCTCACATTCACTAATTAACACTGAAATTGATCGCTATGAAATACTATTGTTTCTATGATTTCTCCTTCTTAATCGAGTAACGTTTCTATGGAAACGAAAGGATTTTCTTTTGGGATACGAGTATTTCCTTTCCGGTGCACTATTCGTTCTTTACTGCATCCCTCGCTCCTTCACATTGACGAATGAACACAGAAATTGCGTTGCTATGACATACTATGGGTACTATGATTTCTTCTTTCAACTCGAGTGACGTTTCTATGGAAACGACAGGATTTTCTTTTGGGATACGAGTATCTCCTTACCGATGCACTATTCCTTCTTAACTGCATGCATCGCTCCCTCACTCTGACGAATTAACACAGAAATTGCGTCGCTATGAAGTACTATGGATTCTATGACTTCTCCTTCTAAATCAAGTAACGTTTCCATGGAAACTACAGGATTTCCTTTTGGGATACGACTATCTCCTTTCCGATGCATTATTCCTACTTTACTGCATCCCTCACTCCCTCACATTGACGAATTAACACATAAATTGCGTCGCTATGAAATACTACGTGTTCTATGACTACTCATTATAAATCGAGTAACGTTTCTGTGGAAGCGACAGGAGTTTCTTTTGGAATACGAGTGTCTCCTTTCCGAAGCACTATTCCTTCTGTACTGCATCCCTCGCTCCCTCACATTGACGATTTAACACAGATATAGCGTCACTATGAAATGCTATGGGTTCTATGACTTCTCCTTCTAAATACAGTAATGTTCCTATGGAAACGACAGGATTTTCTTTTGGGATACGAGAATCTCCCTTCCGATGCATTATTCATTCTTTACTGCATCCAACGCTCCCTCACATTGACGAATTAACACTGAAATTGATCGCTATGAAATACTATTGTTTCTATGACTTCTCCTTCTTAATCGAATAACGTTTCTATGGAAATGACAAGATTTTCTTTCGGGATACGAGTATTTCCTTTCCGGTGCACTATTCGTTCTTTACTACATCCCTCGCTCCCTCACATTGACGAATGAACACAGAAATTGCGTTGCTATGAAATACTATGTGTTCTATGACTACTCCTTTTATATCGAGTAACGTTTCTGTGGAAGCGACAGGATTTTCTTTTGGAATACGTGTATCTCCTCTCCGATGCACTATTCCTTCTGTACTGCATCCCTCGCTCCCTCACATTGACGATTTAACACAGATATAGCGTCACTATGAAATACTATGTGTTCTATGACTTCTCTTTCTAAATACAGCAGTGTTTCTATGGAAACGACAGGATTTTCTTTTGGGATACGAGTATCTCCTTTCCGATGCATTATTCTTTCTTAACTGCATCCAACGCTCGCTCACATTGACGAATTAACACTGAAATTGATCGCTATGATATACTATTGATGCTATGACTTCCTCTTCTTAATCGAGAAACGTTTCTATGGAAATGAAAGGATATTCTTTCGGGATACGAATTATTTCCTTTCCGGAGCACTATTCGTTCTTTACTGCATCCCTCGCTCCCTCACATTGACGAATGAACACAGAAATTGCGTTGCTATGAAATACTATGTGTTCTATGATATCTTCTGTTAACTCGAGTGACGTTCCTATGGAAACGACAGGATTTTCTTTTGGGATACAAGTATCTCCTTACCGATGCACTATTCCTTCTTAACTGCATGCATCGCTCCCTCACTCTGACGAATTAACACAGAAATTGCGTCGCTATGAAGTACAATGGTTTCTATGCCTTCTCCTTCTAAATCGAGTAACGATTCTATGGAAACATCAGGATTACCTTTTGTGATACGACTATCTCCACTCCGATGCATTATTCCTTCTTTACTGCATCCCTCACTCCCTCACATTGACGAATTAAAAAATAAATTGCGTCGCTATGAAATACTATGTGTTCTATGACTACTCCTACTATATCGAGTGACGTTTCTATGGAAACTACAGAATTTTCTTCTGGGATACGAATATCTCCTTTCCGATGCACTATTCGCTCTTCACTGCATCCCCCGCTCCCTCACATTGACGGATTAACACAGAAATTGCGTCGCTATGAAAAAATTTGGGTTCTATGTTTTCTCCTTCTAAAAGGAGTAACGTTTCAATGGAAACGACAGGATTTTTTTTTTGGGATACGAAAATCTAATTTACGATGCACTATTCCTTCTTTACTGCATGCATCGCTCGCGCACATTGACGGATTAACACAGAAATTCCGTCGCTATGAAAAAAACTGGGTTCTATGTTTTCTCCTTCTAAATCGAGTAACGTTTCAATGGAAACGACGGGATTTTTTTTGGGATACAAGTATCTCCTTACCGATGCACTATTCCTCCTTAACTGCATGCATCGCTCCCTCACTCTGACGAATTAACACAGAAATTGAGTAGCTATGAAGTACCATGGATTCTATGACTTCTCCTTCGAAATCGAGTAACGTTTCAATCGAAACTACAGGATTTCCTTTTGGGATACGAGTATCTCCTTTCGGATGCACTATTCCTTGTGTACTGCATCTCTCGCTCCCTCACATTGACGACTTAACACAGATATAGCGTCACTATGAAATACTATGAGTTCAATGACTTCTCCCTCTAAATACCGTAATGTTTCTATGGAAACGACCGGATTTTCTTTTGGGATACGAGTATCTCCTTTCCGAAGCACTATTCTTTCTTTACTGCATCCAACGCTCCCTCACATTGACGAATTAACACTGAAATTGATCGCTATGAAATACTATTGATTCTATGACTTCTCCTTCTTAATCGAGTATCGTTTCTATGGAAATGAAAGGATTTTCTTTTGGGATATTAGTATTTCCTTTCCGGTGCACTATTCGCTCTTCACTGCATCCCCCGCTCCCTCTCACTGACGAATTAACACAGAAATTGCGTTGCTATGAAATACTATGAGTTCTATGATATCTTCCTTTAACTCGGGTGACGTTTCTATGGAAACGACAGAATTTTCTTTCGGGATACGAGTATCTCCTTACCGATGCACTATTTATTGTGTACTGCATCCCTCGCTCCCTCACATTGACGATTTAACACAGATATAGCGTCACTATGAAATACTATTGGTTCTATGACTTCTCCTTCTAAATACAGTAATGTTTATATGGAAACGACAGGATTTTCTTTTGGGACACGAGTATTTCCTTTCTGATGCATTATTCTTTCTTAACTGCATCCGTCGCACCCCCACATTGACGTATTAAAACAGAAAATGATCGCTATGAGGTACTATGGTTTCTGTGACTTCTCCTTCTAAATCTAGTAACGTTTCTATGGAAACTACAGCATTTTCTTCTGGGATACGAGTATTTCCTTTCCGGTGCACTATTCGTTCTTTACTGCATCCCTCGCTCCCTCACATTGACGAATGAACACAGAAATTGCGTTGCAATGAAATACTATGAGTTCTATAATATCTTCTTTTAACTCGAGTGACGTTTCTATGGAAACGACAGGATTTTCTTTTGGGATACAAGTATCTCCTTACCGATGCACTATTCCTTCTTAACTGCATGCATCGCTCCCTCACTCTGACGAATTAACACAGAAATTGCGTCGCTATGAAGTACAATGGTTTCTATGACTTCTCCTTCTAAATCGAGTAACGTTTCTATGGAAACCTCAGGATTACCTTTTGGGATACGACTATCTCCACTCCGATGCATTATTCCTTCTTTACGGCATCCCTCACTCCCTCACATTGACGAATTAAAAAATAAATTGCGTCGCTATGAAATACTATGTGTTCTATGACTACTCCTTCTATATCGAGTGACGTTTCTATGGAAACGCCATTATTTTCATTTGAGATACGACCATCACCTTTCCGATGCACTATTCTTTCTTTACTGCATCCAACGCTCCCTCACATTGACGAATTAACACTGAAATTGATCGCTATGAAATACTATTGACTCTATGACTTCTCCTTCTTAATCGAGTAAGGTTTCTATGGAAACGAAAGGATTTTCTTTTGCGATTAGAGTATTTCCTTTCCGGTGCAGAATTCGTTATTTACTGCATCCCTCGCTTCCTCACATTGACGAATGAACACAGAAATTGCATTGCTATGAAATACTATGGGTTCTATGATATCTACTTTTAATTCGAGTGACGTTTCTATGGAAAGGACTGGATTTTCTTCTGGGATCCGAATATCTCCTTTCTGATGCACTATTCCATCTTTACTGCATCACTCGCTCCCTCACTTTGAGGAATTAACACAGAAATTACGTCGCTATGAAATACTATGGATTCTATGACTTCTCCTTCTAAATCGAGTAACGATTCTATGGAAACTACAGGATTTTCTTTTGGTATACGACTATCTCCTTTCCGATGCATTATTCCTTCTTTACGGCATCCGTCGCACACCCACATTGACGTATTAAAACAGATAACGATCGCTATGAAATATTATGGTTTCTGTGACTTCTCCTTCTATATCTAGTAACGTTTCTATGGAAACAAGAGCATTTTCTTCTGGGATACGAGTATTTCCATTCCGATGCACTATTCGCTCTTCACTGCATCCCCCGCTCCCTCACATTGACGAATTATCACAGAAATTGCGTCGCTATGAAATACTTTGTGTTCTTTGACTTCTCCTTACAACTCGAGTAACGTTTCTATGGAAACGACATGATTTTCTTTGGGATAGGACTATATCCTTTCCAATGCAGTATTCGCTCTTCACTGCATCCCCCGCTCCCTCACATTGACGAATTAACACAGAAATTGCGTTGCTATGAAATACTATGTGTTCTATGTGATCTCCTTCCAATTCGAGTAACGTTTCTGTGGAAACGACAGGATTTTTTTGGGGATACGAGTGACTCGTGTCTGATGCACAATTCCTTCTTTACTGCATCCCTCGCTCCCTCACATTGACGACTTAACACAAAAATTGCGTTGCTACGAAATACTATGGGTTCTATGACGCCTCCTGAATCGAGTAACGTTTCTACGGAAACGACAGGATTCTCTTTTGGGATACGAGTATCTCCTTTCCGATGCACTATTCCTTCTTTACTGCATCCCTCGCTAACTCACATTGGCAAATTAACAGAGAAATTGCGTCGCTATGTGATACTATGGGTTCTATGACTTCTCCTTCTAAATCGAGTAACCTTTCTATGGAAACGACATTATTTTCTTTTGAGATACGACTATCTCCTTTCCGATGCACTATTCCTTCATTACTGCATCCCTCGCCCCGTCACATTGACGACTTAACACAGAAATAGCTTCGCTGTTTAATACTATGGGTTCTATGACTTCTCCTTCTAAATCGAGTAACCTTTCTATGGAAACGACATTATTTTCTTTTGTGATATGACTATCTCCTTTCCGATGCACTATTCTTTCTTTACTGCATCCAACGCTCCCTCACATTGATAAATTAACACTGGCATTGGTCGCAATGAAATACTATGGGTTCTATGATATCTTCTTTTAACTCGAGTGACGTTTCTATGGAAAGGACTGGATTTTCTTTTGGGATACGAATATCTCCTTTCTGATGCACTATTCCATCTTTACAGCATCACTCGCTCCCTAATTTTGAAGAATTAACACAGAAATTGCGTCGCTATGAAATACTATGTATTCTATGACTTCTCCTTCTAAATCGAGTAACGATTCTATGGAAACTACAGGATTTTCTTTTGGGATACGACTATCTCCTTTCCGATGCATTATTCCTTCTTTACGGCGTCCGTCGCGCCCCCACATTGACGTATTAAAACAGAAAATGATCGCTATGAAATACTATGGTTTCTATGATTTCTCCTTCTAAACCTAGTAACGTTTCTACGGAAACTGCAGCTTTTTCTTCTGGGATACGAGTATTTCCTTTCGGATGCAGTATTCGCTCTTCACTGCATCCCCCGCTCCCTCACATTGACAAATTAACACAGAAATTGCGTTGCTATGAAATACTATGTGTTCTATGAGATCTCCTTCCAACTTGAGTAACATTTCTGTGGAAACGACAGGATTCTCTTTTGGGATACGAGTATCTCCTTTCCGATGCACTATTTCTTCTTTACTGCATCCCTCGCTAACTCACATTGGCAAATTAACAGAAAAATTCCGTCGCTATGAGATACTATGGGTTCTATTAGTTCTCCTTCTAAATCGAGTAACCTTTCTATGGAAACGACATTATTTTCTTTTGAGATACGACTATCTCCTTTCCGGTGCACTATTCCTTCATTACTGCATCCCTCGCCCCCTCACATTGACGAATGAACATAGAAATTGCTTCGCTGTGAAATAGTATGAGTTGTATGACTTGTCCTTGTAAATCGAGTAACCTTTCTATGGAAACGACATTAT
Organism: Schistocerca serialis cubense; assembly: GCF_023864345.2. Taxonomy (NCBI): domain Eukaryota; kingdom Metazoa; phylum Arthropoda; class Insecta; order Orthoptera; family Acrididae; genus Schistocerca; species Schistocerca serialis. The sequence goes on along the minus strand of NC_064638.1, from coordinate 60,811,356 downwards.
TTTCTTTTGTGATATGACTATCTCCTTTCCGATGCACTATTCTTTCTTTACTGCATCCAACGCTCCCTCACATTGACGAATTATCACTGAAATTGATCGCTATGAAATACTATTTATTCTATGACTTCTCCTTCTTAATCGAGTAACGTTACAATGGAAACGAAAGGATTTTGTTTGGGTTTAGAGTATTTCCTTTCTGGTGCACTATTCGTTCTTTACTGCATCCCTCGCTTCCTCACATTGACGAATTAACACAGAAATTGCGTTGCTATGAAATACTATGTGTTCAATGAGATCTCCTTCCAACTCGAGTAACGTTTCTGTGGAAACGACAGGATTTTTTTTGCGATACGAGTGACTCCTTTCTGATGCACAATTCCTTCTTTACTGCATCCTTCGCTCCCTCACATTGACGAATTAACAAAAAAATTGCGTTGCTACGAAATACTATGGGTTATATGACGTCTCCTAAATCGAGTAACGTTTCTACGGAAACGACAGGATTCTCATTTGGGATACGTGTATCTCCTTTCCGATGCACTATTCCTTCTTTACCGCATCCCTCGCTAACTCACATTGGCAAATTAACAGAGAAATTGCGTCGCTATGAGATACTAAGGGTTCTATGACTTCTCCTTCTAAATCGAGTAACCTTTCTATGGAAACGACATTATTTTCTTTTGAGATACGACTATCTCCTTTCCGATGCACTATTCCTTAAATACTGCTTACCTCGCCCCGTCACATTGACGAATTAACACAGAAATAGCGTCGCTGAGAAATACTATGGGTTCTATGACTTCTCCTTCTAAATCGAGTAACGTATCTATGGAAACGAAAGGATTTTCTTTTGGGATAAGAGTATTTCCATTCCGGTGCACTATTCGTTCTTTAATGCATCCCTCGCTCCCTCACATTGACGAATGTCACAGAAATTGCGTTGCAATGTAATACTATGGGTTCTATGATATCGTCTTTTAACTCGAGTGACGTTTCTATGGAAAGGACTGGATTTTCTTTTGGGATACGAATATCTCCTTTCTGATGCACTATTCCATCTTTACAGCATCATTCGCTCCCTCACTTTGAAGAATTAACACAGAAATGGCGTCGCTATGAAATACTATGTATTCTATGACTTCTCCTCCTAAATCGAGTAACGTTTCTATGGAAACTAGAGGATTTTCTTTTGGGATTCGACTAACTCCTTTCCGATGCATTATTCCTTCTTTACGGCGTCCGTCGCGCCCCCACATTGACATATTAAAACAGAAAATGAGCGCTATGAAATACTATGGTTTCTATGATTTCTCCTTCTAAACGTAGTAACGTTTCTATGGAAACTACAGCATTTTCTTCTGGGATACGAGTATTTACTTTACGATGCACTACTCGCTCTTCACTGCATCCCGAGCTCCCCCACATTGACGAATTAACACAGAATTTGCGTTGCTATGAAATACTATGTATTCTATGACGTCTCCTAAGTCGAGTAACGTTTCTACGGAAACGACAGGATTCTCTTTTGGGATACGAGTATCTCCTTTCCGATGCACTATTCCTTCTTTACTGCATCCCTCGCTAACTCACATTGGCAAATTAACAGAGAAATTGCGTCGCTATGAGATACTATGGGTTCTATGTCTTCTCCTTCTAAATCGAGTAACGTTTCAATGCATACGACAGGATTTTCTTTTGGGATACGGGTATCTCCTCTCCAATGCACTATTCCTTCTTTACTGCATCCCTGGCTGACTCACATTGAGGAAGTAACACAGAAATTGCGTCGCTATGAAAAGATTTGTGTTCTATGACTTCTCCTTCTAAATCGAGTAACGTTTCTATGGAAACGACGGGATTTTTTTTTTTCGATACGAAATTCTCATTTACTATGCACTATTCCATCTTTACTGCATGCATCGCTCCGCACATTGGCGAAATAACACAGAAATTGAGTCGCTATGAAATACTAAAGGTGCTATGACTTCTCCTTCTAAAATGAGTAACGTTTCAATGGAAACGACAGGATTTTCTTTTGGAATACCAGTATCTCCTTTCCGATGCACTATTCGTTCCTTACTGCATCCCTCGCTCCCTCACATTGACGAATGAACACAGAAATAGATCGCTATGAGATAGTATGGGTTCTATGATATCTCCTTTAAACTCAAGTGATGTTTCTATGAAAAGGAGTGGATTTTCTTTTGGGATTCGAATATCTCGTTTCTGATGCACTATTTCAACTATACTGCATCACTCGCTCCCTCACTTTGACGAATTAACACAAAAATTGCGTCGCTATGAAATACTATGGATTCTATGGTTTCTCCTTCTAAATCGAGTAACGTTTCTATGGAAACTACAGGATTTTCTTTTGGGATACGACTATCTCCTTTCCGATGCATTATTCTTTCTTTACGGCATCCGTCGCACCCCCACATTGACGAATTAAAACAGAAAATGAGCGCTATGAAATACAATGGTTTCTATGACTTCTCCTTCTAAACCTAGTAACGTTTCTATGGAAACTCTAGCATTTTCTTCTGGGATACGAGTATTTCCTTTCCGATGCACTATTCGCTTTTCACTGCATCCCCCGCTCTCTCACATTGACGAATTAACACAGAAATGGCGTTGCTATGAAATACTATGAGTTCTATGACATCTCCTTCCAAACCGAGAAACGTTTCTGTGGTAACGACAGGATTTTCTTTGGGATGCGAGCATCTCCTTTCTGATGCACTATTCCTTCTTTACTGCATCCCTCGCTCCTTCACATTGACGTATTAACACAGAAATTGCGTTGCTATGAAATACTATGGGTTCTATGACGTGTCCTAAATCGAGTAACGTTTCTACTGAAACGACAGGATTCTCTTTTGGGATACGAGTATCTCCTTTCCGATGCACTTTTCCTTCTTTACTGCATCCCTCGCTAACTCACATTGGCAAATTAACAGAGAAATTGCGTCGCTATGAGATACTATGGGTTCAATGACTTCTCCTTCTAAATCGAGTAACGCTTCAATGGATACGACAGGATTTTCTTTTGGAATACGAGTATCTCCTCTCCGACGAACTATTCCTTCTTTACTGCATCCCTCGCTCCCTCACATTGACGAATGAACACAGAAATAGATCGCTATGAAATAGTATGGCTTCTATGATATCTCCTTTAAACTCAAGTGACGTTTCTATGAAAAGGACTGGATTTTCTTTTGGGATTCGAATATCTCGTTTCTAATGCACTATTTCAACTATACTGCATCACTCGCTCCCTCACTTTGACGAATTAACACAAAAATTGCGTCGCTATGAAATACCATGGATTCTATGATTTCTCCTTCTAAATCGAGTAACGTTTCTATGGAAACGACAGGATTTTCTTTTGGGATACGAGTATCTCCTTACCGATTCACTATTCCATCTTTAAGGCATCCGTCGCACCCCCACATTGACGAATTATAACAGACAATGATCGCTATGATATATTATGGTTTCTATGACTTCTCCTTCTAAATTGAGTAACCTTTCTATGGAAACTACAGGATTTTCTTTTGGGATACGACTATCTCCTTACCGATGCATTATTCCTTCTTTACGGCATCCGTCGCACCCCCACATTGACGTATTGAAACAGAAAATGATCGCTATGAAATACAGTGGTTTCTATGACTTCTCCTTCTAAAACTAGTAACGTTTCTATAGAAACTACAGCATTTTGTTCTGTGATACGAGTATTTCCTTTCCGATGCACTATTCGCTCTTCACTGCATCCCCCGCTCCCTCACACTGACGAATTAACGCAGAAATTGCGTTGCTATGAAATACTATGTGTTCTATGAGAGCTCCTTTCAACTCGAGTAACGTTTCTGTGGAAACGACAGGATTTTTTTTGGGATACGAGTGACTCCTTTCAGATGCAGAATTCCTTCTTTACAGCATCCCTCGCTCCCTCACATTGACGAATTAACACAAAAATTGCGTTGCTATGAAATACTATTGGTTCTATGACGTCTCCTAAATCGAGTAACGTTTCTACGGAAACGACAGGATTCTACTTTGGGATACGAGTATCTCCTTTCCGATGCACTATTCGTTCTTTACTGCATCCCTCGCTAACTCACATTGGCAAATTAACAGAGAAATTGCGTCGCTATGAGATACTATGGGTTCTAAGACTTCTTTTTCTAAATCGAGTAACGTTTCAATGGATACGACTGGATATTCTTTTGGGATACGAGTATCTCCTCTCCGACGAACTATTCCTTCTTTACTGCATGCATCGCTCCCGCACATTGGCGAATTAACACAGAAATTGCGTTGCTATGGAATACTGTGGGTTCTATGATATCTCCTTTAAACTCGAGTGACGTTTCAATGAAAATGACTGGATTTTCTTTTGGGATACGAGTATCTCCTTTCCGATGCACCATTCTTTCTTTAGTGCATCAAATGCTCCCTCACATTGACAAATTAACACAGAAATTTAACGCTAAGAAATACTATTGATTCTATGACTTCTCCTTCGAAATCGAGTAACGATTCTATGGAAAGGAAAGGATTTTCTTTTGGGATACGAGTATTTCCTTTCCGGTGCACTATTCGCTCTTTACTGCATCCCTCGCTCCCTCACATTGACGAATGAACACAGAAATTGCGTTGCTATGAAATACTATGGGTTCTATGATATCTCCTTTAAACTCGAGTGACGTTTCTATGAAAATGACTGGATTGTCTTTTGGGATTCGAATATCTCCTTTCTGATGCACTATTCCAACTATACTGCATCACTCGCTCCTTCATTTTGACGAATTAACACAGAAATTGCGTCGCTATGAAATACTATGTGTTCTATGAGATCTCCTTCCAACTCGAGTAACGTTTCTATGGAAACGACAGGATTTTCTTTTGGGATACGACTATGTCCTCTCCGATGCACTATACCTTCATTACTGCATTCCTCACCGCCTCACATTGACGAATTAACACTGAAATTGCTTCGCTGTGAAATACTATGGGTTCTATGACTTATCCTTGTAAATCGAGTAACGTTTCTATGGATACGACCGGATTTTCTTTTGGGGTACGAGTATCTCCTTTTCGAATCACTATTCCTTCTTTACTGCATCCCACGTTCCCTCACATTGTCGAATTAACACATAAATTCTGTCGCTATGAAATACTATGGATTCTATGACTTCTCCTTCTAATCGAGCGACGTTTCTTTGGAAACGAGAGGATTTTCTTTTGGCATACGACTATGTCCTCTCCGATGCACTATTTCTTCATTACTGCATCCCTCGCACCCCCACACTGACGAATTAACACAGAAATTGATCGCTACAAAATAGTATGGTTCCTACGACTTCTCCTTCTAAATCAAGTGACGTTTTTATGGAAACGACAGGATTTTCTTTTCGGATACGAGTATCTCCTCTCCGATCCACTATTCCTTCTTTACTGCATCCCTGGCTCCCTCACATTGAGGAAGTGACACAGAAATTACGTCGCTATGAAAAAATTTGGGTTCTATGACTTCTCCTTCTAAATCGATTAACGTTTCTATTGAAAGGACATGATTTTCTTTTGGGATACGAGTATCTCATTTATGATGCACTATTCCTTCTTTACTGCATGCATCGCTCTCTCACATTGACGAATTAACACAGAAATTGAACGCTATGAAATACTATGGGTTCTATGACTTCTCCTTCTAAATCGAGTAACGTTTCAATGGTTACGACAGGATTTTCTTTTGGGATACGAGTATCTCCTCTCCGATGCACTACTTCTTCTTTACTGCATCCCTAGCTAACTCACATTGGGGAAGTAACACAGAAATTGCGTCGCCATGAAAAAATTTGGGTCCTATGAGTTCTCCTTCTAAATTGAGTAACGTTTCTATGGAAACGACGGGATTTTCTTTTGGGATACGAGTATCTCCTTACCGATGCACCATTCCTTCTTTACGGAATAAATCGCTCCCTCACTTTGACGAATTAACACAGAAATGGCGTCGCTATGAAATACATTGGGTTCTATGACATCTCCTCCTAAATCGAGTAACGTTTCAATGGAAACGACAGGATTTTCTTTTGGGATACGAGTATCTCATTTACGATGCACTATTCCAACCTTACTGCATGCATCGCTCCCTCACATTGATAAATTAACACAGAGATTGCGTAGCTATGAATTACTAAGTGTGCTATGACTTCTCTTTCCAAATCGAGCAACATTTCTATGCAAACGACAGGATTTTCTTTTGGGATACGAGTATCTCATTTACGATGCACTATTCGTTCCTTACTGCATCCATCGCTTCCTCACATTGACGAATTAACACATAAATAGCGTCGCTATGAAATACTATGTGTTCTTTGACTACTCCTTCTAAATCGAGTAACGGTTCTGTGGAAGCGACAGGATTTTCTTTTGGAATACGAGTATCTCCTTTCCGATGCACTATTCCTTCATTACTGCATCCCTCGCCCCCTCACATTGACGAATTAACACAGAAATTGCTTCGCTGTGAAATAGTATGGGTTCTATGACTTCTCCTTGTAAATCGAATAACCTTTCTATGGAAACGACATTATTTTCTTTTGGGATACGAATATCTCCTTTCTGATGCTCTATTCCATCTTTACTGCATCAGTCGCTCCCTCACTTTGACGAATTAACACAGAAATTGCGTCGCTATGAAATACTATAGATTCTATGACTTCTCCTTCTAAATCGAGTAACGTTTCTATGGAAACTACAGGATTTTCTTTTGGGATACGACTATCTCCTTTCTGATGCATTATTCCTTCTTTACGTCATTTGTCACACCCCCACATTGACGAATTAAAACAGAAAATGATCGCTATGAAATACTATGGTTTCTATGACTTCTCTTACTAAATCTAGTAACGTTTCTATGGAAATTACAGCATTTTCTTCTGGGATACAAGTATATCCTTCCGATGCCCTATTCGCTCTTCACTGCATCCCCCGCTCCCTCAGATTGACGAATTAACACAGAAATTGATCGCTATGAAATACTATGTGTTCTATGACATCTCCTTCCAACTCGAGTAACGTTTCTGTGGAAACGACAGGATTTTCTTTGGGATACGAGTATCTCCTTTCCGATGCACTATTCCTTCTTAACTGCATCCCTCGCTAACTCACATTGGCAAATTAACAGAGTAATTGTGTCGCTATGAGATACTATGGGTTCTTTGACTTCTCCTTCTAAATGGAATTACCTTTCTATGGAAACGACATTATTTTCTTTTGAGATACGACTATCTCCTTTCCGATGCACTATTCCTTCATTACTGCATGGCTCGCCCCCTCACATTGACGCATTAATTCAGAAATTGCTTTGCTGTGAAATACTATGGGTTCTATGACTTCTCCTTGTAAATCGAGTAACGTTTCTATGGACACGAGAGGATTTTCTTTTGGGATACCAGTATCTCCTTTCCGAATCACTAATCCTTCTTTACTGCATCCCACGCTCCCTCACATTGTCGAATTAACACAGAAATTGTGTCGCTATGCAGTACTATGGGTTCTATGACTTCTTCTTCTAATCGAGCAACGTTTCTTTGGAAACGATAGGATTTTCTTTTGGCATACGACTATCTCCTTGCCGATGCACTACTCCCTCATTACTGCATCCCTCGCACCCCCACATTGATGTATTAACAAAGAAACTGATCGCTATAAAATAGTATGATTTCTATGACTTCTCCTCCTAAGTCGAGTAACGTTTCTATGGAAACGACAGGATTTTCTTTTGGGATACGACTATCTCATTTCCGATGCATTATTCCTTCTTTACTGTATCTCCCACTCCCTCGCAATGACGAATTAACACATTAATTGCGTCGCTATGAAATAGTATGGGTTCTTTGACTACTCCTTCTAAATCGAGTAACGGTTCTGTGGAAGCGACAGGATTTTCTTTTGGAATACGAGTATCTCCTTTATGATGCACTATTCTTTCTTTACTGCATCCAACGCTCCCTCACATTGACGAATTACCACAGAAATTGATGGCTATGAAATACTATTGATTCCATGACTTCTCCTTCTTAGTCGAGTAACGTTTCTATGGAAACGAAAGGATTTCCTGTTGTGATACGAGTATTTCCTTTCCCGTGCACTATTCGTTCTTTACTGCATCCCTCGCTCCCTCAAATTGACGAATGAACACAGAAATTGCGTTGCTATGGAACACTATGGGTTCTATAATATCTCCTTTATACTCGAGTGACGTTTCTATGGAAAGGTCTGGATTTTCTTTTGGGATACGAATACCTCCTTTCTGATGCTCTATTCCATCTTTAATGCATCACTCGCTCCCTCACTTTGACGAATTAACACAGAAATTGCGTCGCTATGAAATACTATAGATTCTATGACTTCTCCTTCTAAATCGAGTAACGTTTCTATGGGAACTACAGGATTTTCTTGTGGGATACGACTATCTCCTTTCTGATGCATTATTCCTTCTTTACGGCATTTGTCGCACCCCCACATTGACGAATTAAAACAGAAAATGATCGCTATGAAATACTATGGTTTCTATGACTTCTCCTACTAAATCTAGTAACGTTTCTATGGAAACTACAGCATTTTCTTCTGGGATACAAGTATATCCTTTCCGATGCCCTATTCGCTCTTCACTGCATCCCCCGCTCCCTCAGATTGACGAATTAACACAGAAATTGATCGCTATGAAATACTATGTGTTCTATGACATCTCTTCCAACTCGAGTAACGTTTCTGTGGAAACGACAGGATTTACTTTGGGATACGAGTATCTCCTTTCCGATGCACTGTTCCTTCTTAACTGCATCCCTCGCTAACTCACATTGGCAAATTAACAGAGTAATTGTGTCGCTATGAGATACTATGGGTTCTTTGACTTCTCCTTCTAAATCGAGTAACCTTACAATGGAAACGACATTATTTTCTTTTGAGATACGACTATCTCCTTTCCGATGCTTTATTCCTTCATTACTGCATGCCTCGCCCCCTCACATTGACGCATTAACTCAGAAATTGCTTCGCTGTGAAATACTATGGGTTCTATGACTTCTCCTTGTAAATCGTGTAACGTTTCTATGGATACGAGAGGATTTTCTTTTGGGATACCAGTATCTCCTTTCCGAATCACTATTCCTTCTTTACTGCATCCCACGCTCCCTCACGTTGTCGAATTAACATAGAAATTGTGTCGCTATGCAGTACTATGGGTTCTATGACTACTTCTTCTAATCGAGCAACGTTTCTTTGGAAACGTTTGGATTTTCTTTTGGCATACGACTATCTACTTTCCGATGCACTACTCCCTCATTACTGCATCCCTCGCACCCCCACATTGACGAATTAACAAAGAAATTGATCGCTATAAAATAGTATGGTTTCTATGACTTCTCCTCCTAAGTCGAGTAACGTTTCTATGGAAACGACAGGATTTTCTTTTGGGATACGAGTATCTCATTTACGATGCACTATTCCTTGTTTACTGCATGCATCGCTCCTTCACATTGACGAATTAACACAGAAATTGCGTCGCTATGAAATACTAAGAGTGCTTTGACTTCTCCTACTAAATCGAGTAACGTTTCTATGCAAACGACAGGATTTTGTCTTGTGATACGAGTATCTCATTTACGAAGCACTATTCTTTCTTTACTGCATGCATCGCTCCCTCACATTGACGAATTAACACAGAAATTGCGTTCCTATGAAATACTATGGATTCTATGACTTCTCCTACTAAATCGAGTAACGTGTCTATGGAAACTACAGGATTTTCTTTTGGGATACGACTATCTCCTTTCCGATGCATTATTCCTTCTATACGGCATCCGTCGCACCCCCACATTGACGAATTAAAACAGAAAATGATCGCTATGAAATACTATGGTTTCTATGACTTTTCCTTCTAAATCTAGTAACGTTTCTGTGGAAACTACAGCATTTTGTTCTGGGATACGAGAATTTCCTTTCCGATGCACCATTCGCTCTTCACTGCATCCCCCGCTCCCTCATATTGACGAATTAACACAGAAATTGTTCGCTATGAAATACTATGTGTTCTATGACATTTCCTTCCAACTAGAGGATCGTTTCTGTGGAATCGACAGGATTTTCTTTGCGATACGAGTATCTCCTTTCCGATGCACTATTCCTTCTTTACTGCCTCCCTCGCTAACTCACATTGGCTAAATAACAGAGAAATTGTGTCGCTATGAGATACTATGGGTTCTATGACTTCTCCTTCTAAATCGAGTAACCTTTCCATGGAAACGGCATTATTTTCTTTTGGGATACGACTACTTCCTTTCCGATGCACTATTCCTTCTTTACTGCATCCCTCGCTGCCTAACTTTGTCGAATTAACACAGAAATTGCGTCGCTATGAAATGCTATGGATTCTATGAATTCTCCTTCTCAATCGAGTAACGTTTCTATGGAAACTACTACATTTCCTTTTGGGATGCGACTATCTCCTTTCCGATGCATTATTCCTTCTTTACTGCATTCCTCACTCCCTCACATTGACGAATTAACACATAAATTGCGTCGCTATGAAATACTATGGGTTCTATGACTACTCCTTCTAAATCGAGTAACGTTTCTGTGGAAGCGACAGTATTTTCTTTTGGAATACGAGTACCTCCTCTCCGATGGACTATTCCTTCTGTACTGCATCCTTCGCTCCCTCACATTGACAAAGTAACACAGAAATTCATCGCTATGAAATACTATGGGTTCTAAGACTTCTCCCTCTAAATCGAGTAACGTTTCTATGGAACGACAGGATTAATTTTTGGAATACAAGTATCTCCATTCCGATGTACTATTCCTTCTGTACTGCATCCCTCGCTCCCTCACATTGACGATTTAACACAGAAATTGGGTCGCTATGAAATACTATGGGTCCTATGATTTCTCCTTGTATATAGACTAACGTATCTATGGAAACGACAGGATTTTCGTTTAGGATACGAGTATCTCCTTTCCGATGCACTATTCATTCTTTACTGCATCCCTTCGCTCCTTCACATTGACGAATTAACACAGAAATTGATCTCTATGATATACTATTTGTTCTATGACTTCTCCTTCTAAACCGAGTAACGTTTCTATGGAAACGACAGGATTTTCTTTTGGGATACGGGTATTTCCTTTGCTATGCACTATTCATTCTTTACTGCATCCCTCGCTCTCTCACATTGACGGATGAACACAGAAATTGCGTTGCTATGAAGTACAATGGGTTCTATGACCTCTTCTTCTAAATCGAGTAACGTATCTATGGAAACTACAGGATTTTCTTTTGGAATTCGAGTACTTCCTCTCCGATGCACTATTCGTTCTGTACTGCATCCCTCGCTCCCTCACATTGACGATTTAACACAGAAATTATGTCGCTATGAAATACTATGCGTTCTATAACTTCTCCTTCTAAATAGAGGAATGTTTCTATGGTACCGACAGGATTTTCTCTTGGGATACGAGTATCTCATTTACAATGCACTATTCCTTCTTTACTGCATGCATCGCTCCCTCACATAGACAAATTAACACAGAAATTGCGTCGCTATGAAATACTAAGGGTGCTATGACTTCTCCTTCTAAATCGAGTAACGTTTCTATGGAAACCACAGGATTTTCTTTTGGGATAGGAGTATCTCCTTTCCTATGCACTATTCCTCCTTTACTGCATGCATCGCTCCCTCACATTGACGAATTAACACAGATATTGCGTCGCTATGATATACTATGTGTTCTATGACCTCTCCATCTAAATCGAGTAACGTATCTATGGAAACGACAGGATTTTCTTTTGGAATACGAGTACCACCTTTCCGATGCACTATTCCTTCTTTACTGCATCCCTCGCTCTCCCACATTGGCGAATTAACACAAAAATTGCGTCGCTATTAAAAACTGTGGGTTCTATGTCTTCCCCCTCTAAATCTAGTAACGTTTCAATGGAAACGATAGAATTTTCTTTTGGGATACGACATTATCCTTTCCGATGCAATATTCACTCCTAACTGCATCCCTCGCTCTTTCACATTGACGAATTAACACAGAAATTGCATTGCTATGAAATACTATGGGTTCTATGATATCTCCTTTAAGCTCGAGTGACTTTTCTGTTGAAAGGTCTGGGTTTTCTTTTGGGATACGAATATCTCCTTCCTGATGCACTAATCCATATTTACTGCATCACTCGCTAACTCACATTGACGAATTAACACAGAAATTGCGTCGCTATGATATACTATGTGTTCTATGACTTCATCTAAATCGGGTAACGTTTCTTTGAAATGGAGAGGATTTTCTTTTGGGATACGACTGTCTCCTTTCCGATGCTCTATTCCTTCTTTACTGCATCCCTCGCTACCTCACATTGACGAATTAACACAGAAATTGCGTCGCTATAAAATACTATGGGTTCAATGACTTTTCCTTCTAAATGGGGTAACGTTTCTTTGGAAACGACAGGATTTTCTTTTGGGATACGGGTATCTCCTCTCAGATGCACTATTCCTTCTTTAGTGCATCCCTCGCTCCCTCACAATGACGAATTAACACAGAAATTGATCGCTATGACATACTATGGGTTCCATGACTTCTCCTTCTAAATCGAATAACGTTTCTATGGAAAAGACAGGATTTTCTTTTGGAATACGAGTACTTCCTTTCAGATGCACTAATCCTTCTTTACTGCATCCCTCGCACCCACACATTGACGAATTAACACAGAAATTGCGTCGCTATGAAATACTGAGGGTGCTATGACTTCTCCTTCTAAATTGAGTAACGTTTCTATGGAAACGACGGGATTTTCTTTTGGGATACGAGTATCTCCTTACCGATGCACCATTCCTTCTTTACTGAATGAATCGCTCCCTCACTTTGACGAATTAGCACAAAAATTGCGTCCCTATGAAATACTATGGATTCTATGACTTCTTCTAAATCTAGTAACGTTTCTATGGAACCTCCAGGATTTCCTTTTGGGATACGACTGTCTCCTTTCCGATGCATTATTCCTTCTTTACTGCATCCCCCACTACCTCACATTGACGAATTAACACATAAATTGCGTCGCTATGAAATACTATGGGTTCTTTGACTACTCCTTCTAAATCGACTAACGGTTCTGTGGAAGCGACAGCATTTTCTTTTGGAATACGAGTATCTCATTTCCGATGCACTATTCCTTCTGTAAAGCATCCCTCGCTCCCTGACATTGACGATTTAACACAGATATAGCGTCACTATGAAATACTATGAGTTCTTTGACTTCTCCTTCTAAATAGAGTAATGTTTCTATGGGAACCACAGGATTTTCTTTTGGGATACGAGTATCTCCTTTCCGATGGACTATTCTTTCTTTACTGCATCCAACGCTCCCTCACATTGACGAATTACCACAGAAATTGATGGCTATGAAATACTATTGATTCTATGACTTGTCGATCTTAATCGAGTAACGTTTCTATGGAAACGAAAGGATTTTCTTTGGGATACGAGTATCTCCTTTCCGATGCACTATTCCTTCTTAACTGCATCCCTCGCTAACTCACATTGGCAAATTAACAGAGTTATTGTGTCGCTATGAGATACTATGGGTTCTATGACTTCTCCTTCTAAATTGAGTAACCTTTATATGGAAACGACGTTATTTTCTTTTGAGATTCGACTATCTACTTTCCGATGCACTATTACTTCATTACTGCATCCCTCGCCCTCTCACATTTACGAATTAATACAGAAATTGCATCGCTGTCAAATACTATGGGTTCTATGACTTCTCCTTGTAAATCGAGTAACGTTTCTATGGATACGACAGGATTTTCTTTTGGGATACGAATATCTCCTTTCCGAATCACTATTCCTTCTTTACTGCATCCCTCGCTCCCTCACATTGACGAATTAACACAGAAATTTCGTTGCTATGAAATACTACGGGTTCTATGACATCTCCTTCCAACTCGAGTAACGTTTCTATGGAAACGACAGGATTTTCTTTTGGGATACGACTATCTCCTTTCCCATGCTCTATTCCTTTTTACTGCATTCCTCGCTCATCCACATTGACGAATTAACACAGAAATTGATCGCTATAAAAAAGTATGGTTTCTATGACTTCTCCTTCTAAAGTGAGTGATGTTTCTATGGAAACGACAGGATATTCTTTTGGGATACGAGTATCTCCTCTCCGATGCACTATTCCTTATTTACTGCATCCCTGGCTCCCTCACATTGAGGAAGTGCCACAGAAATTGCGTCGCTATGAAAAATTTGGGTTCTATGACTTCTCCTCCTAAGTCGAGTAACGTTTCTAAGGAAACGACAGGAATTTCTTTTGGGATACGAGTATCTCATTTACGATGCACTATTCTTTCTTTACTGCATGCATCGCTCCCTCACATTGACGAATTAACACAGAAATTGCGTTGCTATGAAATACTACGGGTTCTATGACATCTCTTTCCAACTCTAGTAATGATTCTATGGAAACTCAGGATTTTCTTTTGGGATACGACTATCTCCTTTGTGATGCTCTATTCCTTTTTTACTGCATTCCTCGCTTCCTCACATTGACGAATTAACACAGAAATTGATCGCTATGAAATACTATGGGTTCTATGACTTCTCCTTCTAAATCGAGTAACGTTTCTATGGAAACTAAAGGATTTCCTTTTGGGATACGACTATCTCCTTTCCGAACCATTATTCCTTTTTTACTGCATCCCTCACTCACTCACATTTACGAATTAACACATAAATTGCGTCGCTATGAAATACTATGGGTTCTATGAGTTCTCCTTCTAAATAGAGTAATGTTTCTATGGAAACGACAGGATTTTCTTTTGGGATACGGGTATCTCCTTTCCGATGCCCTATTCTTTCTTTACTGCATCCAACGCTCCCTCACACTGACGAATGAACACAGAAATTGCGTTGCTTTGAAATACTATAGGTTCTATGATATCTCCTTTAAACTCGAGTGACGTTTCTATGGAAAGGTCTGGATTTTCTTTTGGGATACGCATATCTCCTTTCTGATGCTCTATTCCATCTTTACTGTTTCACTTGCTCCCTCACTCTGACGAATTAACACAGAAATTGCGTCGCTATGAATTACTATGGATTCTATGACTTCTCCTTCTGAATCGAGTAACGTTTCTATGGAAACTACAGGATTTTCTTTTGGGATACGACTATCTCCTTTCCTTTGCATTATTCCTTCTTTTCGGCATCCGTCGCAACCCCACATTGACAAATTAAAACAGAAAATGATCGCTATGAAATACTATGGTTTCTATGACTTTTCCTTCTAAATTTAGTAACGATTCTGTGGAAACTACAGCATTTTGTTCTGGGATACCAGTATTTCCTTTCCGATGCACCATTCGCTCTTCACTGCAGCCCCCGCTCCCTCATATTGACGAATTAACACAGAAATTGTTCGCTATGAAATACTATGCATTCTATGACATCTCCTTCCAACTCGAGTATCGTTTCTGTGGAAACGACAGGATTTTCTTTGCGATACGAGTATCTCCTTTCCGATGCACTATTCCTTCTTTACTGCATACCTCGCTAACTCACATTGGCAAATTATCAGAGAAATTGTGTCGCTATGAGATACTATGGGTTCTATGACTACTCCTTCTAAATCGAGTAACCTTTCTATGGAAACGGCCTTATTTTCTTTTGGGATACGACTATCTCCTTTCCGATGCACTATTCCTTTTTACTGCATTCCTCGCTCATCCACATTGACGAATTAACACAGAAATTAAACGCTATGAAAAACTATGGGTTCTATGACTTCTCCTTCTACATCGAGTAACGCTTCATTGAAAAAGACATGTTTAATTTTTGGGATACGAGTATCTCCTCTACGATGCACTATTCCTTCTTTACTGCTTCCCTGGCTAACTCACATTGAGGAAGTAACACAGATATTGCATTGCTATGAAAAAATTTGGGTTCAATGACTTCTCCTTCTAAATCGAGTAGCGTTTCTATGGAAACGACTGGATTTTCATTTGGGATACGAATATCTCATTTACGATGCACTATTCCTTCATTACTGCATGCTTCGCACCCGTACATTGACGAATAAACACAGATATTGCGTCGCTATGAAATACTAAGGGTGCTATGACTTCTCCTTCTAAATCCAGTAACGTTTCTATGGAAACGACAGGATTTTCTTTTGGGATACTAGTATCTCCTTACCGATGCACTATTCCTTCTTTACTGCATCCCTCGCTGCCTCACTTAGTCGAATGAACACAGAAACTGCGTCGCTATGAAATGCTATGGATTCTATGACTTCTCCTTCTCAATCGAGTAACGTTTCTATGGAAACTACAGGATTTCCTTTTGGGATGCGACTATCTCCTATCCGATGCATCATTCCTTCTTTACTGCATTCCTCACTCCCTCACATTGACGAATTAACACATAAATTGCGTCGCTATGAAATACTATGGGTTCTATGACATCTCCTTCCATCTCGAGTATCGTTTCTGTGGAAACGACAGGATTTTCTTTGGGATACGAGTATCTCCTTTCCGATGCAATATTCCTTCTTTACTGCATTCCTCGCTAGCTCACATTGGCAAATTTACAGAGAAATTGTGTCGCTATGAGATACTATGGGTTCTATGACTTCTCCTTCTAAATCGAGTAACCTTTCTATGGAAACGGCATTATTTTCTATTGGAATAGGAGTATCTTCTTTCCCATGCAGAATTCCTTCTTTACTGCATGCATGGCTCCCTCACATTGACGAATTAACACAGATATTGCGTCGCTATGAAATACTATGTGTTCTATGACCTCTCCTTCTAAATCGAGTAACGTATCTATGGAAACGACAGGATTTTCTTTTGGAATACGAGTACCTCCTTTCCGATGCACTATTCCTTCTGTACTGCATCCCTCGCTCCCTCACATTGACGATTTAACACAGAAATAGCGTCGCTATGAAATACTATGGGTTCTATGACTTCTCCTTCTAAATAGAGGAATGTTTCTATGGAACCGACAGGATTTTCTCTTGGGATACGACTATCTCCTTCCGGAAGCAATATTTATTCTTTACTGCATCCCTCGCTCTCCCACATTGACGAATTAACACAGAAATTGCGTCGCTATAAAATACTGTGGGTTCTATGTCTTCTCCTTCTAAATCTAGTAACGTTTCAATTTAAGCGATAGGATTTTCTTTTGGGATACGACTATATCCTTTTCGATGCAATATTCATTCTTTACTGCATCCCTCGCTCTTTCACATTGACGAATTAACACAGAAATTGCATTGCTATGAAATACTATGGGTTATATGATATCTCCTTTAAACTCGAGTGACTTTTCTATTGAAAGGTCTGGATTTTCTTTTGGGATACGAATATCGCCTTTCTGATGCACTAATCCATATTTACTGCATCACTCGCTAACTCACATTGACGAATTAACACTGAAATTGCGTCGCTATGATATACTATGTGTTCTATGACTTCTCCATCTAAATCGTGTAACGTTTCTGTGGAATGGAGAGGATTTTCTTTTGGGTTACGACTGTCTCCTTTCCGATGCTCTAATCCTTCATTACTGCATCCCTCGCTCCCTCACATTGACGAATTAACACAGAAATTGCGTCGCTATAAAATACCATGGGTTCAATGACTTCTCCTTCTAAATGGAGTAACGTTTCTATTTAAACGACAGGATTTTCTTTTGGGATACGGGTATCTCCTCTCAGATGCACTATTCCTTCTTTAGTGCATCCCTCGCTCCCTCACAATGACGAATTAACACAGAAATTGATCGCTATGACATACAATGGGTTCCATGACCACTCCTTCAAAATCGAATAACGTTTCTATGGAAAAGGCATGTTTTCTTTTGGGATACGAGTATTTCCTTTCCGATGCACTACTCCCTCTTTACTGCATCTCTCGCTGCCCCACATTGACGAATAAACACAGAAATTGCGTCGCTACGAAATACTATGGGTTTTGTGACGTCTCCTTCTAAATCGAGTAAAGTTTCTATGGAACCGACAGGTTTTTCTTTTGGGATACGGGTATCTCCTTTCCGATGCACTACTCCTTCTTTACTGCATCTCTCGCTCCCTCACATTGACGAATTAACACAGATATAGATCGTTATGAAATACAATGGGTTCTATGACTTCAACTTCTAAATCGAGTAACGTTTCAATGGAAACGAGAGGATTTTCTTTTGGGATACGAGTACCTCCTTTCCGATGCACTATTCCTTCTTTACTGCATGCATCGCTCCCTCTAATTGACGAATTAACACAGAAATTACGTCGCTATGAAATACGAAGTGTGCTATCACTTCTCCTTCTAAATCGAGAAACGTTTCTAAGGAAACGGCAGGATTTTCTTTTCGGATACGACTATCTCCTTTCCCATGCACTAATACTTCTGTACTGCATTTCTCGCTACCTCTCATTGACGAATTAACACAGAAATTGCGTCGCTATGAAATACTATGTGATCAATGACTTGTCCTTGTAAATACAGTAACATTTCTATGGAAACGACAGGAATTTCTTTTAGGATGCGAGTATCTCCTTTCCGTTGCACTATTCATTCTTTGCTGCATCCCTCGCTCCCTCACATTGACGAATTAACACAGAAATTGATCGCTATGAAATACTATTGATTCTGTGACTCCTCCCTATAAATCGAGTAACGTTCCTATGGAAACGACAGGATTTCCTTTTGGGATACGAGTATTTTCCTTTGCGTTGCACTATTCGTTCTTTACTGCATCCCTCGCTCCCTCACATTGACGAATGAACACAGAAATTGTGTTGCTATGTAATACTATGTGTTCTATGAATTCTCCTTGTAAATAGAGTAACATTTCTATGGAAAAGACTGGATTTTCTTTTGGGATACGAGTATCTCCTCCCATTGAGGAAGTGACACAGAATTGGCGTCAAAATGAAAAATTTTTGTTCTATGACTTCTTCTTCTAAATCGAGTAACGTTTCTATGGCATCGACAGGCTTTCCTTTTGGGATACGTCTATCTCCTTTCCGATGCACTATTCCATCTTTACTGCATCACTCGCTCCCTCACATTGGCGAATTAACACAGAAATTGCGTCGCTTTGAGATACAATGTGTTCTATGATTTTTCCATCTAAATCGAGTAAGTTTTCTATGGAATGGACAGAATTTTCATTTGGGATATGAGTATCTCCTTTCCGATGCACTATTCCTTCTATACTGCATCCCTCGCTCCCTCACATTGACGAATTAACACAGAAATTGCGTCGCTATGAAATACTATGGGTTCTATGTCTTCTTCTTCTAAATCTAGTAACGTTTCTATGGAAACGATTGGATTTTCTTTTGATATACGAATATCTCCTTTCCGATGCACTATTCCATCTTTACTGCATCACTCGCTCCCTCACTTTGACGAATTAACACAGAAATTGCCTCGTTATGATATACTATGTGTTCTATGACTTCTCCATCTAAATAGAGTGACGTTTCTATGGAATGGACAGGATTTTCTTTTGGGATACGACTATCTCCATTCCGATGCTATATTCCTTCTTTACTGCATCCCTCGCTCCCTCACATTGACGAGTTAACACAGAAATTGCTTCGCTATGAAAAATTTTCGGTTCTATGACTTCTCCTTCTAAATCGAGGAACTTTTCTATGGAAACGACAGGATTTTCTTTTGGGATACGAGTATCTCATTTACGAAGCACTATTCCTTCTTTACTGCATGCATCGCCCCATCACATTGACGAATTAACACAGAAATTGCGTCGCTATGAAATACCAAGGGTGCTATGATTTCTCCTTCTAAATCGAGTAACGTTTCAATGGAAACTACAGGAATTTCTTTTGGGACACGACTATCTCCTTTCTGATGCATTATTCCATCTTTACAGCATCCCTCACATCCTCACATTGACGAATTAACACCGAAACTGCGTCGCTATTAAATACTACGGATTCTATGACTTCTCCTTCTAAATCGAGTAAGGTTTCTATGGTAAGGACTGGATTTTCTTTTGGGATACGTCTATCTCCTTTTCGAAGCTCTATTCTTTCTTGCTGCATCCCTCGCCCCCTCACATTGACGAATTAACACAGATATTGCGTCGCTATGAAATACTATGGGTTTTATGACTTCTCCTTCGTAATGGAGTAACATTTCAATGGAAACGACAGGATTTTGTATTAGGATACGGGTATCTCCTTTCCGATGCACTAATCGTTCTTTACTGCATCCCTCGCTCCCTCACTTTGACGAATTAACAGAGAAATTGATCGCTATGAAATTCTATGGGTTCTATGACTTCTCCTTCCAACTCGAGGAACATTTCTATGGAAACGAGAGGATCTTCTTTTGGGATACGGCTATGTCCTTTCCGATGCACTACTCCTTCTTTACTGCATCCCTCGCTCCCTCACATTGACGAATTAACACAAAAATAGCGTCGCTATGAAATACAATGGGTTCTATGACTTCTCCCTCTAAATCAATTACCGTTTCTATGGAAACGACAGGATTTTCTTTTGGGATACGTGTTTCTCCTTTCCGATGCACCATTCCTTCTTTACTGCATCCCTCGCTTCCTCACACCGACGAATTATCACAGAAATTGGTCGCTATGACATACTATGGGTGCTATGACTTTTCCTTCTAAATCGAGTAACGGTTCTATGGAAACTACAGGATTTTCTTTTGGGATTCGACTATCTCCTATCCGATGCATTATTCCTTCCTTAATGCATCCCTCACTCCCTCACATTGGCGAATTAACACAAAAATTGCGTTGCTATGATATATTATGGGTTTTATGACTTCTCCTTCTAAATCCAGTAACGTTTCTATTGAATCGACAGGATTTTCTTTTGGAATACGAGTATCTCCTTTCCGATGCACTACTCCTTCTCTACTGCATCCCTCGCTCCCTCACATTGACGAATTAACACAGAAATTGATCGCTATGAAATACTATGGTTTCTATGACTTCTCCTTCTAAATCGAGTAACGTTTCTATGGAAACGACAGGATTTTCTTTTGGGATACGAGTATCTCATTTACGATGCACTATTCCTTCTTTACTGCATGCATCGCTCCCTCACATTGACTTATTAACACAGAAATTGCGTCGCTATGAAATACTAAGGGTGCTTTGACTTCTCCTTCTAAATCGAGTAACGTTTCAATGGAAACTACAGGATTTTCTTTTGGGACACGACTATCTCCTTTCCGATGCATTATTCCTTCTTTACAGTATCCCTCACTTCCTCACATTGACGAATTAACACAAAAATTGCGTCGCTATGAAATACTATGTGTTTTATGACTTCTCCTTCAAATTCAAGTAACGTTTCTATGGAAACGACAGGATTTTCTTTTGGGATACGACTATCTCCTTTCCAATGCACTACACCTTCTTTACTGCATCCCTCGCTCCCTCACATTTACGAATTAACACAGAAATTGCGTCGCTGTGAAATACTATGGGTTGTATGACTTCTCCTTCTAAATCAAGTACCGTTTCTATGGAAAAGACAGGATTTTTTTTTGGGATACGTGTTTCTCCTTTCCGATGTACCATTCCTTCTATACTGCATCCCTCGCTCCCTCGCAATGACGAATTAACACAGAGATTGATCGCTATGCAACACTATGGGTGCAATGACTTCTCCTTCTAAATCGAGTAACGGTTCTATGGAAAATACAGTATTTTCTTTTGGGATACGACTATCTCCTTTCCGATGCACTATTCCTTCTGTACTGCATTCCTCGCCCCCTCACATTGACGATTTAACACAGAAATTGCGTCGCTATGAAATACAATGGTTTCTACGTCTTCTGCTTCTAAATAGTGTAACGTTTCTATGGAAATGACAGGATTTTCTTTTGGGATTCGACTATCTCCTTTCCGATGCATAATTCCTCCTTTACGGATTCCCTCGCACCCCTACATTGACGAATTAACACAGAAATTGATCGCTATGAAATACTATGGTTTCTATGACTTCTCCTTCAAAATCAAGTAACGTTTGTATGGAAACGAAAGGATTTTCTTTTGGGATACGAGTATTTCCTTTCCGATGCTCTGTTCCTTGTTTACTGCATCACTCGCTCCCTCACATTGACGAATTAACACAGAAATTGCGTTGCTATGAAATACTATTGGTTCTATGACATCTCCTTCCCACTCGAGTAAAGTTTCTATGGAAACGACAGGATTTTCTTCTCGGATACGACTATCTCCTTTCCGATGCATTATTCCTTCTTTACAGCATCCCTCACTTCCTCACATTGACGAATTAACACAGAAATTGTGTTGCTATGAAATACTATGTGCTTTATGACTTCTCCTTCAAAAATGAGTAACGTTTCCATGGAAACGACAGGATTTTCTTTTAGAATACGAGTATCTCCTTTCCGATGCTCTATTCCCTCTGTACTGCATCCCTCACTCCATCACATTGACTATATAACACATAAATTGCGTCGCTATGAAATACTATGTGTTCTATGACATCTTCTTCCAACCCGAGTGACTTTTCTGTGGGAACGACAGGATTTTCTATTGGGTTAAGACCATCTCCGTTCCGATGCACCATTCCCTCTTTGCTGCATCCTCGCTCCCTCACATTGACGAATTAACACAGAAATTGCGTCGCTATGGAATACTATGGGTTCTATGTCTTCTCCTTCTAAATCTAGTAACGTTTCAATGGAAATGAAAGGATTTTCTTTTGGGATACGACTATCACTTTTCAGATGCACTATTCCAACTTTACTGCATCACTCGCTCCCTCACATTGACGATTTAACACAGAAATTGCGTCGCCATGATATACTATGTGTTCTATGCCTTCTCCTTCTAAATCTGGTAACGTTTCTATGGGAACGAAAGGATTCTCTTTTGGGATACGAGTATCTCCTCTCCGATGCACTAATCCTTCTATACTGCATCCCTGGCTCCCTCACATTGAGGAAGTGACACAGAAATTGCGACGCTATCAAATAATTTTGGTTCCATAACTTCTTCTTCTAAATCGAGTAACGTTTCTATGGAAACGACAGGAATCTCAATTGGGATACGAGTATCCCCTCTCCGATGCACAATTCCTTCTTTACTACGTCCCTGGCTCCCTCACATTGAGAAAGTGACACAGAAATTGCGTCGCTATGAAAAAATTTATGTTCTATGACTTCTCCTTCTAAATCGTGTAACGTTCCTATGGAAACGACAGGATTTCCATTTGGGATACGAGTATCTCATTTACTATGCACTATTCCTTCTTTACTGCATGCATCGCTCCTTCACTTTGACAAATTAACACAGAAATTGCGTCGCTATGAAATACTAAGGGTGCTATGACTTCTCCTTCTAAATCGAGTAACGTTACCGTGGAAACGGCAGGATTTTCTTTTGGGATACGAATATCTCATTTACGATGCACTATTCCTCCTTTAATGCATGCATCGCTCCCCCACGTTGACGAATTAACACAGGAATTGCGTTGCTATGAAATACAATGAGTTCTATGACATCTCCTTCCAACTCGAGTAACGTTTGTATGTAAAAGACAGGATTTTCTTTTGAGATACGACTATCTCCTTTCCGATGCTCTTTTCATTTTTACTGCATTCCTCGCTCCCTCACATTGACGAATTAACACAGAAATTGATCGCTATGAGATACTATGGTTTCTATGACTTCTCCTTCTAAATCGAATAACGTTTCAATTCAAACGACAGGATTTTCTTTTGGGATACGAGTATCTCCTCTCCGATGAACTATTCCTTCTTTACTGCATTCCTGGCTCCCTCACATTGAGGAAGTAACACAGAAATTGCAACGCTATGAAAAAATTTGGGTTCTATGAATTCTCCTTCTAAATCGAGTACCGTTTCTATGGAAACGACAGGATTTTCTTTTGGGATACGAGTATTTCTTTTCCGGTGCAGTATTCGTTCTTTACTGCATCCCTCGCTCCCACACATTGACGAATGAACACAGAAATTGCGTCGCAATGAAATACTATGGGGTCTATGACATCTTCTTCCAATTCGAGTGACTTTTCTGTGGGAACGACAGGATTTTCTTATGGGTTACGACCATCTCCGTTCCGATGCACCATTCCTTCTTTACTGCATCCTCGCTCCCTCACATTGACGAATTAACACAGAAATTGCGTCGCTATGGAATACTATGGGTTCTATGTCTTCTCCTTCTAAATCTAGTAACGTTTCAATGGAAACGGAAGTATTTTCTTTTGGGATAAGACTATCACCTTTCAGATGCACTATTCCAACTTTACTGCATCACTCGCTCTCTCACATTGACGATTTAACACAGAAATTGCGTCGCCATGATATACTATGTGTTCTATGCCTTCTCCTTCTAAATCTAGTAACCTTTCTTTGGAAACGAAAGGATTCTCTTTTGGGATACGAGTATCTCCTCTCCGATGCACTAATCCTTCTATACTGCATCCCTGGCTCCCTCACATTGAGGAAGCGACACAGAAATTGCGACGTTATGAAATAATTTTGGTTCTATGACTTCTTCTTCTAAATTGAGTAACGTTTCTATGGAAACGACAGGAATTTCAATTGGGATACGAGTATCCCCTCTCCGATGCACTATTCCTTCTTTACTACATCCCTGGCTCCCTCACTTTGAGAAAGTGACACAGAAATTGCGTCGCTATGAAAAAATTTATGTTCTATGACTTCTCCTTCTAAATCGTGTAACGTTCCTATGGAAACGACAGGATTTCCATTTGGGATACGAGTATCTCATTTACTATGCACTATTCCTTCTTTACCGCATGCATCGCTCCTTCCCTTTGACAAATTAACACAGAAATTGCGTCGCTATGAAATACTAAGGGTGCTATGACTTCTCCTTCTAAATCGAGTAACGTTACTGTGGAAACGGCAGGATTTTCTTTTGGGATACGAATATCTCATTTACGATGCACTATTCCTCCTTTAATGCATGCATCGCTCCCCCACGTTGACGAATTAACACAGGAATTGCGTTGCTATGAAATACAATGGGTCCTATGACATCTCCTTCCAACCCGAGTTACGTTTCTATGGAAGCGACAGGATTTTCTTTTGAGATACGACTATCTCCTTTCCGATGCTCTTTTCATTTTTACTGCATTCCTCGCTCCCTCACATTGACGAATTAACACAGAAATTGATCGCTATGAGATACTATGGTTTCTATGACTTCTCCTTCTAAATCGAATAACGTTTCAATTCAAACGACAGGATTTTCTTTTGGGATACAAGTATCTCCTCTCCGATGCTCTATTCCTTCTTTACTGCATCCCTGGCTCCATCACATTGAGGAAGTAACACAGAAATTACAACGCTATGAAAAAATTTGGGTTCTATGAATTCTCCTTCAAAATCGAGTACCGTTTCTATGGAAACGACAGGATTTTCTTTTGGGATACGAGTATTTCCTTTCCGGTGCCGTATTCGTTCTTTACTGCATCCCTCGCTCCCACACATTGACGAATGAACACAGAAATTGCGTCGCTATGAAATACAATGGGTTCGTTGACGTCTCCTTCTAAATCGAGTACCGTTTCTATGGAAACGACAGGTTTTTCTTTAGGGATACGGGTATGTCCGTTCCGATGCACTATTCCTTCTTTACTGCATCCCTCGCTCCCTCACATTGACGAATGAACACAGAAATTGCGTTGCTATGAAATACTATGGGTTCTATGACATCTCCTTCCAACTCGAGTAACGTTTCTGTGGAAATGACAGGATTTCCTTTTGGGATACGACTATTTCCTTTCCGTTGCACCATTCCATCATTACTGCATCCCTCGCTCCCTCACATTAAAGAAGTAACACAAAAATTGCGTCGCTATGTAATACTATGGGTTCTATGACTTCTCTTTCTAAATCGAGAAACGTTTCTACGGAAACGACAGGATTTTCTTTTGGGATACGAGTATTTCCTTTCCGATGCACTATTCGTTCTTTACTGCATTCCTCGCTCCCTCACACTGACGAATGAACACAGAAATTGCGTCGCTATGAAATACTATGGGTTCTATGACTTCACCTTCTAAGTAGGGTAACGTTTCTATGGAAACGACAGGATTTTCTTTTGGGTTACGAGTATCTCCTTTCCGATGCACTATTGCTTCTTTACTGCATCCCTCACTCCCTCACATTGACGAATTAACACAGAGATTGATCGCTATGATATGCTATGGGTTCTATGAGGTCTCCTTCAAAATCGAGTAACGTTTCTATGGAAACGTCAGGATTTTCTTTTGGGATACGAGTACTTCCTTTCCGATGCACTATTCGTCCATTACTGCATCCCTCGATTCCTCACATTGACGAATGAGCACAGAAATTGCGTTGCTATGAAATACTATGGGTTCTACGACTTCTCCGTCTAAATCGAGTAACGTTTCTATGGAAATGTCAGGATTTTCTTTTGGGATACGAGTATTTCCTTTCCGATGCACTATTCGTCCTTTACTGCATCCCTCGCTCCCTCACATTGTCGAATTAACTCAGATATTGCGTCGCTATGATATGCCATAGGTTCAATGACTCCTCGTTCTAATCGAGTAACGTTTCTATGGAAACTACAGGATTTTCTTTTGGGATACGACTATCTCCTTTCCGATGTATTATTCCTTCTTTACGGCATCCCTCGCACCCCCACATTGACGAATTAACACAGACATTGATCGTTATGAAATACTATGGGTTCCATGACTTCTCCTTCTAAATCGAGTAACGTTTGTTTGGAAACGACAGGATTTTCTTTTGGGATACGAGTATTTCCTGTCCGGTGCACAATTCCTTCTTTACTGCATCCCTCGATCCCTCACATTGACGAATTAACACAGAAATGGCGTAGCTATGAAATGCTATGGGTTCTATGACATCTCCTTCCAACTCGAGTAACGTTTCTATGGAAACGACAGGATTGTCTTTTGGGATGCGACTATCTCCTTTTCGATGCACTATTCCCTCTTTACTGCATTCCTCGCTCCCTCACATTGACGAACTAACACAGAAATGGATCGCTATGAAATACTATGCGTTCTATGACTTCACCTTCTAATTCGAGTAACGTTTCAATGGAAACGACAGGATTTTCTTTTGGTATACGAGTATCTCCTCTCCGATGCATTATTCCATCTGTACTGCATCCGTGGCTCCGTCACATTCAGGAAGTAACACAGAAATGGCGTCGCTATGAAAACATTTTCGTTCTGTGACTTCTTCTTCTGAATCAAGTAACGTTTCTATGGAAACGACAGGATTTTCTTTTGGGATACGAGTATCTCATTCACTATGCACTATTCCTTCTTTACTGCATCCATCGCTCCCTCACACTGTCGAATTAACACAGAAATTGCGTCGCTATGAAATATTAAGGGTGCTATGACTTCTCCTTCTAAATCGTGTAACGTTTCTATGCAAACGACAGGATTTTCTTTTGGGATACGACTATCTCCTTTCCGATGCACTATTCCTTCTTTACTGCGTGCATCGCTCCCTCACATTGACGAAATAACACAGAAATTGCGTCGCTATGAAATACTATGTGTTCTATGACATCTCCTTCTTAATAGAGGAATGTTTCTATGGAAACGACAGGATTTTGTTTTGGGATACGAATATCTTCTTTCCGATGCACTATTCCATCTTTACTGCATCACTCGCTCCCTCACATTGACGAATTAACACAGAAATTGCGTCGCTATGAAATACTATGTGTTCTATGACTTCTCCATCTAAATCGAGTAACGTTTCTATGGAATGGCCAGGATATTCATTTGAGATACAAGTATCTCCTTTCCGATGCACTATTCATTCTTTACTGCATCCCTATATAATGAGTTCTACTCTACTTTTGTAAATGATGAAAGTCTGTGTGTCAATGCAGCTTGATGCTAACTTCGTGTAATGTTTTGTCTGTACAGAAGTGTATCTGTCGCCTTTCTTACTCTTTTACCCTCACACATGAATCGGTACAATAAAGTCAGGGCTTCGTGTTTTCTTATTAGGCTGATCCGTGAAAAGACAGACAAACAATTATGCTAATGGAGGATTCTGAGTAATTTCTCGAATTTCATTGGCTCTCTATCTCTCTCTCTGTCCTTTTTCTGTGTACAGTTTAAATATATCAATTACGTGAAATCAGCCTAGTAGAATCTCTGGTGGAGCCCTTCGTCTTAATATTCAGCGGCTGGCTTGCTAGAAAAGATCTTTACATTTGTTATTATTATTAAGCGCTGCATTCAGTTGGGAAAATCGATCGTTTGAACAATTCGTTCACTTTACGACAGATCTAAAATTTCAGATGTGGACGAAGCCTTTTTGGACGATTTATAAAAACTCAGAGATTGCAGACTCTCTTGGTCACAGCTGAAACTTCCCAATTAATTACAGGGCCCAGACAATCATCAATGATTAAGACAGAGAACTCATTCGTCATTCACTCTAGAATAAAATGGTCACAAACCTCATTTCTGAGGAAAATTGTATATTGAACACATTTCCGTACATGTTCCGTTTTCTGTTGGTTCCAAGTCACATGCAATTTGCTTTTACAGGTTTTTTCTTTCTCTATACCTATCACGCAAGCGGCACAAACTACCTAGCTCGCTTTAGCGCGAAGACGAGTAAAAAAATCTCCTTTAGCAATCCGATAATCTTCCAACCGATACTTCCGAAGCTGTTCCTTTATCCCACTATAATAACCATGGAGCATACATATCTGTACCTCTGTTGTTCCAAAGAATAAACGTACTAAAAAAATACCTTGGCGTCGACGAGCTGTCGGCGCATATATTACTAGAAAATCTGATCAGATACTTTTCAAACGTAAATAAATGTGGATGATTTGATTGACCATTACTAATTATTGCGTGGTAGAGGGTAATTTTCCGTGGGGAGATTACAATGCCCCTCGCAGCGAGCGATGTTTCTGAGCTCAATTTTTATTTACCGTACACACTTCGCGAGCTATCTATGAGCGTGGATAACCGGGAAGTGATGACTGTCAGTCCTCCGACTGGAAAAGAATATTATGTTTGCGACAGACGAAGAAAAGAAATGTTGAAGACAGAAGAAATGAACAGACAGGTACCGCGTCTGTATTGCTTTTACGTGCATCTAGGTGTTATGTTTGCTGTGCACAGCCAAGGAAGATGATCTTTCATGACACGATGTCAGGGTCTACCCATTCGGGAAGTTTCTTAAGCAGGGAAACCTTGGAAAACCTCTTAAGCCTAGACCCCCAGCCTACGGTACATAGAAGATAGGACAGCCTATAGAAGAAAAAAAAATACAATTTTGAAATAGATCTCTAAAGGAAACACAGGGATCAATTTGTATCTCGATTTGGAGAAAAGTGGTTTGTGCCTCTAGCAAAAAAAAAACGTTTTACAATAAATAACGTGAATTCTCGTTTTACAGTCTTGCTCCTGGTACAATATCTTGCGGTGCTAAACTCCCCCGGGTCTTGCATGTCCCCGACGTCCACATTTGTAGTCGGTCTTCTACGCGGCCCCCTCTGTAGTTGATCTTCTACGCGGCCCGGAATGGGAATGGGAAGAGTAGAAGGAACAGGGATACTCGAATTCGCATGCAACATTCATTCCAAAAGAATTAGCAATGACCAAAAGGAAAACTCTTCCTGTAAGAGAACTGATTAGGTTGCACCGTCCAAGATTCTCCATTTTGAAAGCAAAATCCCTATGGCTTCATGGATCCCTTTTGTTACGACGTACTTCAAGGAATTCAACCATTAACTAATGATGTTGCCAAAAGCATCATCCGATTTACTCCCTTTTGAATACTCCTTTTGACTTTGCCTCCCCACTTGTGCTTACAAGTCCAAACGTTCTAACATATTTTCTATCACTGATTTGTTCTTCGTAATTTAAAGGATTCATGTAACTTACTATAGATTTTGGATTCAAATCATCGAATAATGGAAAGTGTAGTTCATTTTATACCAAGACATCATCCACATTTCCTTGATAAGTCATATAATTTAGCTATACTCAAAACTTTTTATTCTAAATACATATATTGTTACGCTTGAGTGCTAAAATGTAAAAGTTATTAGCATTGAGGAATGCGGATTCGCTTTTTTCAATTACTCTCTGATTCATACGGTGTTCATCCATGCTCATATATGGAAATGGATTTTTCACACAAAATTCACAAACGTACACGAACCATTAAATTACTACTGAATCTATGAACATTACTTTCTTTAATCATTCATTAATAAATTAAAAACTCTTAACTTCTAATTATAACACCTAATCCTTTTAGAGTTCAACATGAATCAGTTTATCCTCGGGTTTGGTGCGAGTCTCTTACAAAGCACATCTGTATCGTCTATATCGATTTTAATTCGCGCGCCGACGTCAACTGTTTTGCGCGGGAAATTATCTTTGCGGCGTTAACCGTCACTCACGATACACTACCACAACCCATTCCTTCACACGTTTACACATGTAAGCGTTCACATGAGATTATATATGAATATTCACTCGGAACCTCTTTTGATTATTCCGCGTCATTTGCGGGAAACATTTCATTCTTCTTGAAGGTCAGTTACATCCTTAATCATTCTTGATGACATTAGCAATGCTAAAGTTCTATGTTCACCCAAACCACAGGTAAAGCCTATCTCCACTATCTTCTTTACAACACTTGATATTAATAGTTAGTCACTATTTCTATACTCTATGTCACTGATTAACTATTTCAATTTAAAGGTTTCTATCACTACACACACACAGTTTATTATTATGTTTTTTACGAGCGTTCATTTCTGTCACTCGGAACACCATTCCTCACTATCTTCTAATGTTCATTATATTTTTTTAAGTCGTTATGAGAAAATAACCCTTTTATTTTATTCGATCCCGGGTATGCTAACAGATAAGCCCCCGGATTCGGAATTTGTAGGATAATGTATGGTCCAGTATATAGTAACTCCCATTTATTTATACTTTTCTTTATTACGGATGATTTGGTATGTCGTTTAACTAGTACCTTCTCTCCGACATGGTATGTCTGTACCCTTTTGATTAATTTGTCATATCGTTGTTTTCTTTGATCAGCCTTTTTCGTCATATTTATAATAGGTTGTCTTATTTTTTCTTCCCAAGGCATCTCAGTTTCGTGAGTTTTGGGGATATAGTCAGTCCAGAAGTTTTCCTCTTTTGTTTCGAACATCAATTCACGAGGTGTATATCCCGTTGAGGAGTGGGGCATGCTATTGTATATTTGCTCAAACTCTTCCACATAATTTTCCCACGCAGTTTGCTTATTATGGCAATACGTCCTCATAAATCGATTGAATTCTCTGAAAATCCTCTCAACCAAATTGCCTTGTGGGTGGCAAAATGATGTTAGTATGTGTTTCACACCGATTTGAGACAAAGTCTGCTTCCATCGGAGTCCCGTGAATATTTTAGCATTGTCTGGTATGATCGGCTTAGGTGTACCCACATGTGGAAGATAATCCCTTATCAATCTTAATACAATTACTTTGGCTGTAGCCGCCTTTATCGGCTATAGCTTCACATATTTCGTACACACATCGAGAAATGCCAACAGCAGCTCTAGATTATGCTCTAGGCCCTGAACTAAGAAGCAGGATAACAGTATTTGTTGATGATATGCTTATTGCATCGAAGACCTGGGAGGAACATATTACCTTACTGAGTCGGGTGTTGGACGTGTTCAAAACCATGGGAATAACTGCTAACCTACAGAAATCCCATTTTGCACTAAACAGAATCAAGTTCCTGGGGCATATAATTGACGCAAAGGGAATTTTACCGACCAAGGAGAAGCTAATTGCGATTAGTAAGTTTCCAACACCGAGAAATAGGAGGCAATTAAAAGGGTTTATGGGTCTTGCCTCATTTTTTAGAAGATTTATAAGGAATTAGGCCATGAATGCAGCAGCTCTAAATAGTTTGCTCAAGAAGGATGTGCCCTGGCTCTGGACATTAGAGTGTCAAGAAGTATTCGAAGAGGTAAAGAAGCAACTAGTAAATGCACCACTTTTGTACCATCCGGACATGCAAGAGGAATTTTACTTGTCAACAGATTCGTCAAATTTGGGTCTTGGAGCGTGCCTTTTCCAAGTACGCAAGATAAATGGACAGCTTAGCTTTTGTCCTATTGCGTTTGCTAGTCGTGTTTTGTCCAACTGTGAACGAACGTACACGACAGAATTAGAGGCTCTTGCGGTCGTCTGGGGATTTAAAAAATTTCATTATTATTTATATGGGTCGAAGACTATCGTATATTGCGATCACCAATCATTAACGTTTTTACAAACGAGTGAACTGTTACACCCCAGACTGGCTAGATGGACGCTCGCTCTGCAACAATACCAGTTTAAGATCGTACATGTCTCAGGGCAGCAAAACATTATTGCTGACGCTCTATCAAGGTCACCACAGGGTTTAACAAAAGAGATTGAAGTAAATAATTCCTCAGAATTCCCTGTATTGCTGCTGCAGGAAAATCCATTTAAGACGTACTACGTCAATTTGTGTGTGCATATGGCCCAGTTACAGAAAAAGGATGCTCAATGGGGAAGTGTCATTCAAAGGTTACAACAGCAACCTTCGGATCAGATGGCAAATTATTACAAGCTGGTAAATGGCGTATTATTTTTCCGCTGTGGAAGGCCAAACAAAGTCCGTTGGTGTGTTTGTATACCTGAGGCACAAATAGAGAAACTTGTATGGTTCACTCAATTAACCTGGGGACATTTCGGTGCGACAAAATGTGCAGACAAGATAAGTGGGTACTGTTATTTTCCCAACATGAAGCGCAGAGTGCATGAGGTCTTAAAGAGATGCATAATCTGTCAAAAAACAAAGCCGGATTCGAAACGAACTAAGCATCCATTATGCTCTATATTAGTACAAAAACCAAAAGAATTAATTTCGTGCGATCTGTGTGGACCGTTACCGACGTCAAGAGGTGGTGTTAAATATGTGTTGGCATTTCTCGATGTGTGTACGAAATATGTGAAGCTATAGCCGATAAAGGCGGCTACAGCCAAAGTAATTGTATTAAGATTGATAAGGGATTGTCTTCCACATGTTGGTAGGCCTAAGGCGATCATAACAGACAATGCTAAAATATTCACGGGACTCCGATGGAAGCAGACTTTGTCTCAAGTCGGTGTGAAACATATACTAATATCATTTTACCACCCACAAGGCAATTTGGTTGAGAGGATTTTTAGAGAATTCAATCGATTTATGAGGACATATTGCCATAATAAGCAAACTGCGTGGGCAAATTATGTGGAAGAGTTTGAGGAGATATACAATAACATGCCCCACTCCTCAACTGGATATACACCTTGTGAATTGATGTTCGGAGCAAAAGAGGAAAACTTCTGGACTGACCATATCCCCAAAACTCAGGAAA
The DNA here is from genome assembly GCF_023864345.2 of Schistocerca serialis cubense. Classification (NCBI taxonomy): domain Eukaryota; kingdom Metazoa; phylum Arthropoda; class Insecta; order Orthoptera; family Acrididae; genus Schistocerca; species Schistocerca serialis. The sequence goes on along the minus strand of NC_064638.1, from coordinate 60,777,778 downwards.
CTGAGATGCCTTGGGAAGAAAAAATAAGACAAGCTATCATAAATATGACGAAAAAGGCTGATCAAAGAAAACAACGATATGACAAATTAATCAAAAGGGTACAGACATACCATGTCGGAGAGAAGGTACTAGTTAAACGACATACCAAATCATCCGTAATAAAGAAAAGTATAAAGAAATGGGAGTTACTATATACTGGACCATACATTATCCTACAAATTCCGAATCCGGGGGCTTATCTGTTAGCATACCCGGGATCGAATAAAATAAAAGGGTTATTTTCTCATAACGACTTAAAAAAATATAATGAAGATTAGAAGATAGTGAGGAATGGTGTTCCGAGAGACAGAAATGAACGCTCGTAAAAAACATAATAATAAACTGTGTGTGTGTAGTGATAGAAACCTTTAAATTGAAATAGTTAATCAGTGACATAGAGTATAGAAATAGAGACTAACTATTAATATCAAGTGTTGTAAAGAAGATAGTGGAGATAGGCTTCACCTGTGGTTTGGGTGAACATAGATCTTTAGCATTGCTAATGTCATTAAGAATGACTAAAGATCTAACTGACCGTCAAGAAGAATGAAATGTTTCCAGTAAATGACGTTGACTAATCAAAAGAGGTTCCGAGTGAATATTCATATATAATCTCATGTGAACGCTGAGATGTGTAAACGAGTGAAGAGATGTGTTGTGGCAGTGAATTGTGAGTGACGGTTAACGCCGCAAAGATAATTTCCCGCGCAAAACAGTTGACGTCGGCGCGCGAATTAAAATCGATATAGACGATACAGATATGCTTTGTAAGAGACTCGCACCAAACGCGAGGATAAACTGATTCATGTTTAACTTTAAAAGGAATAGGTGTTATAATTAGAAGTTTAGAGTTATAATTTATTAACGAATGATTAAAGAAAGTAATATTCATAGATTCAGTAGTAATTTAATGGTTCGTGTTCGTTTGGGAATTTTGTGTGAAAAATCCATATGAGCATGGATGAACGCCGTATGAATCAGAGAGTAAATGAAAGAAGCGAATCCGCATTCCTCAATGCTAATAAATTTTACATTTCAGCACTCAAGCGTAAAAATATATGTATTTAGAATAAAAAGTTTTGAGTATAGCTAAATTATATGACTTATCAAGGAAATATGGATGATGTCTTGGTATAAAATAAACTACACTTTCCATTATTCGATGATTTGAATCCAAAATCTATAGTAAGTTTCATGAATCGTTTAAATTACGAAGAACAAATCAGTGATAGAAAATGTGTTAGAACTTTTGGACTTATAACCACAAGTGGGGAGGCAAAGTCAAAAGGTGTATTCAAACGAGAGTAAATCGGATGATGCTTTTGGCAACATCATTAGTTAATGGTTGAATTCCTTGAAGTACGTCGTAACAAAAAGGATCCATGAAGCCATAAGGATTTTGCTTTCAAAATGGAGAATCTTGGACGGTGCAACCTAATCAGTTCTCTTACAGGAAGAGTTTTCCTTTTGGTCATTGCTAATTCTTTTGGATTGAATGTTGCATGTGAATTCGAGTATCCCTGTTCCTTCTACTCCTCCCATTGTGGGCCGTGTAGAAGATCAACTACAGAGGGGGCCGCGTAGAAGACCGACTACAAATGTGGACGTCGTGGACATGCAAGACCCGGGGGAGTTTAGCACCGCAAGATATTGTCCCAGGAGCAAGACTGTAAAACGAGAATTCACGTTATTTATTGTAAAACGTTTTTTTTTTTTTTTGCTGGAAGCACAAACCACTCTTCTCCAAATCGTTATACAAATTGATCCCTCTCTTTCCTTTAGAGATCTATTACAAAATTATATTTTTTTTCTTCTTTAGGCTTTCCTATCTTCTATGTACCGTAGGCTGGGGGTCTAGGCTTAATAGGTTTTCCAAGGTTTCCCTGCTTAAGAAACTTCCCGCATGGGTAGACCCTGACATCAGTTCATGAAAGATCATCTTCCTTGGTTCTGCACAGCAAATATAACGCCTAGATGCACGTAAAAGCAATACAACTGCGGTACCGGTCTCTTCATTTCTTCTGTCTTCAACATTTCTTTTCATCGTCTGTCTCAAATATAATATTCTTTTTCAGTCGGAGGACTGACAATCATCACTTCTGGGTTATCCACGCTAATAGATAGCTCGCGAAGTTTGTTCGGTGAATCAAAATTGAGCTCACAAACTTCGCTCGCTGCGAGGGGCATTGTAATCTCCCCACGGATAATTACCCTCTACCACGCAATAATTAATAATGGTCAACCAAATCATCCACATGTATTTACGTTTGAAAAGTATCTGATCAGATTTTCTAGTAATATATGCGCCGACAGCTCGTCGACGCCAAGGTATTTTTCTAGTACGTTTATTCTTTGGAACAACAGAGGTACAGAAATGTATGCTACATGGTTATTATAGTGGGATAATGGAACAGCTTCGGAAGTATCGGTTGGAAGATTTTGCGGATTGCTAAAAGAGATTTATTTACTCTTCTTCGCGCTAAAGCGAGCTAGGAAAGTTTGTGCCGCTAGCGTGATCGATAAAGAGAAAGAAAAACCTGTAAAAGAAAATTACATGAGACTTGGAACCAACAGAAAACGGAACATGTACGGAAATGGATTCAATATACAATTTTCCTCAGAAATAAGGTTTGTGACCATTTTATTCTAGAGTGAATGACGAATGAGTTCTCTGTCTGAACCATTGATGATTGTCTGGGCCCTGTAATTAATTGGGAAGTTTCAGCTGTGACGAAGAGAGCCTGCAATCTCTGAGTTTTTTGAAATCGTCCAAAAAGGCTTCGTCCACACCTGAAATTTTAGATCTGTCGTAAAGTGAACGAATTGTTCAAACGATCGATTTTCCCAACTGAATGCAGCGCTTAATAATAATAACAAATGTAAAGATCTTTTCTAGCAAGCCAGCCGCTGAATATTAAGACGAAGGGCTCCACCAGAGATTCTACTAGGCTGATTTCACGTAAATAATATATTTAAACTGTACAAAGATAAAGGACAGAGAGAGAGAGAGAGAGAGAGAGACAGAGAGAGTGAGAGAATCCACCATCAGCATAATTGTTTCTCTGTCTTTTCACGGATCAGCCTAACTAGAAAACACGAAGCCCTGACTTTATTGTACCGATTTATGTGTGTGAGGGAAAGAGCGATAAAGGCGACAGATACACTTCTGTACAGACAAAACATTACACCAAGTTAGCGGCAAGCTGCATTCACATAGACTTTCAACATTTACAAAAGCAGAGTAGAATTCATTATACCAGCACTAATGTTGAGTCCGAAAGGAACTACAGTAAATTGGTTTAACTTCTTCCGGCATAAATGAAAGCTGTATATTTCCTTGACAACTCGTCCAGCTTGACCTGCCAATAAGAACTCCTCAAATCGATGCTCGTCAAATATTGGACATCCTGGAACCGTTGTATCAGCTCGTCTATGTTTTCCGGATGTGTTCTCACCGGAATTATGATTTTATTTATTTTTTTGGCGTCGAGTACCAGTCTCACAGTTCCATTTGCTTTTGGCACGACCAACAATGGGGAGCAGTATGGGCTTGTAGAGGGTTCGATCAAACCCCATTTCAACATGCGATCTATTTCTTTTTGAACTTGAGCCTTTAACCTCCAGGGAACAGGATAGAAAGTTCTACAATACGTTTCGTGTGGCTTAACGTAGAGATGGCATATGTATCCCTTAATAACTCCTGGCCTTTCGTCAAACACGTTTTCATACACTAATAATAATTCTTTGAGCTGCTTCTTCTGATCTTCAATAATGCAGTCGGATTCATTTAACTTCTCATACACTAATTGACCGAAATCTCCTTTTACTTGGAACTCATTCTTCACGAGCTGTTTAGAATTTTGTGCAGTCCTGATTACTTGGACACTGATCCCACTATTATATTTTCTGGTAAGGCTTTCTTTTTTCAACAAGTCCAACTCAATTTCTTGTTTATTTACATTTAACCAAATTTTTCCTGTTTTAATATCTATTCTGCATCCGTATTGACGTAGGCTGTCGACTCCGATAATGCAGTCTACCACCAAATTTTTCACAACAAGGAATGTGCTTAATATTGCTACATTTCCGACTTCTACACTAAGTAGTGACTGCACTTTTACATTAGCCGATCTAGCCCCAACGGCGCCTATTATTCTGCAATTTTGAACTGGAAAAATTGGTACTCGTCTTATGTTTCTGATCTTGTTGAATAGAGCCTCCGAAATAACATTTGTGGTTGCAGCTGTGTCTAAAACCACCACTATCAGTACAGTCTCTAAAATGACTAGCACTTCGGCTACTGTCACCTGTTCCTTATCCTCATCTTGGGTGTTCTAAGTCCTCGGTCAATTCATCTGCCAGTAATCGTCCATCACTATACGTTAGCATTGGTACCATATCCTGTTGCCCCTCAACCAATTGTTGACCGCTCCTCCGGGGCACGAGTGGGTCCTTACAAGTTTGTTGGATTTTGATTCGCCTGGTGGTTGACATCGTCCGTCACTTCGGTAATTACCGGTTGATTCGTAGATGTCCGTCCCCACTGATGTTGGTTATTTGAGTTTATTCCCCCCGGTTGATTCCACTTTCTATTATAGTTATTGTTCCAGGCTTGCGGTCTGAAATTCCTTTCGTTCCCCCATACGGGATTGTATCTTTTCCCATTCCTGTTGTTCCTTGGATAGCCCCTCGCAAGACTATTGCCGGTATTATTGTTGAAATTTTGAGGGGTTTCTCCACTATTTATCGATCTCTGTGCGTTCCCTTGCCTACCATTTGGCGGAGGTTCTATCTCCCTATATTGGAATCTGTTGTTACGGGCTTTCTGGTTGCTCTCTCCTATAATGTCTATATGATCTAACGTCGTGAGGAACGACTCCATGTCTTTATCGTTCCCGTAAATTAATTGATTCCGGATGTCAGTTGGTAATCTTGCCTTAAGTATGTTTATTATGTCTGGCAAAGGCATAGGTCTGTCCCAATATCTAGTTTTGTTTATATATTTTTCAAAATACTTCCTAAGGCTTCCTTTTGAAAAAGAGAAAGGCTCTGGGTAGAGCACCTCCTGCCTTAGGCGTTCCTGTACCCCCTCTGACCAGGATTTTGCTAAAAACGCTTTCTCAAAATCGTCATATGTCGAGCATACAGAAGTCATGTCCGAGGCCCAGATCGCCCCCGAACCTTGTATATACCCCGTAACGAAACTGATCTTCTGCCACTCCGACCAATTTCTAGGTAGCACTCCTCTAAAACTTCGAATGAAAACAATCGGATGAACCCCCCTTTTGTCAGTGTTAACAATCTGAAATTGCCGATGCTTTATCATTTCTTCTTCAGCATGGCAAAGACTTTCGTAAACTCCGTCAGATAAAACTTCACGCGAACAACTAGCTCGAGGCAATTTAATATTCGAGTTACTCACACAAGTCGGTATTATGTGCGAATGTGCAGTAACTGGCTCTATCGTCGCTGCCGACTTCTGCTGCTGGCCTGTATTCATTTGTTCTGAGCCTTGTTGTGAAACGCGTATCGACTCTGCTATCGTTTGTTTCCAATGCTCGAAATCAGCCCCTAACTGCTGTCGCACTTCCTCAAGTCCTTTCGCAAACAAATTCTCTTCCTCTTTGCCACATAGACTCTGGAATGCTGCTTTAACATTTTGCTCAACGTTTTCACACATTAGCCTTTTGCTTTCTAATGTGATTTCGGATAATTTACCCGTTAATACATTAATCTGGTGATCTATAACGTCTTGACGTTCTGTCAGATGTTCCACACTTTCCTTTAGGTTCGTCTGCGTACGTGCCAATTCAGGAAGTTGCGCAATTGCACATGACATGGCATCTTGCTTTCGTACTAACTGCGGAACCATTTCCATCTGTTCGCGTACGGTATCTATCTTAATCGCCACATACTCCTTCATTTCTACACGTACGCGGTGAGTAGATTCCTCACATTGAGCTTTCACCAATTCTATTTGTGCAGTTAATTTTCGTTCCGTCTCTTCGGCCTGATCTTTAAGTTCCTTTGTCTTCGCCTCTATCCGCTGCTCTAATTCGGAAAAACTGTCGTGTAACTGCTGCTTAATCTCAGCTTTCAGATTTTCCTGCCCCTCATTAACTGAGGCGAACTTCGCGTTAATGTCAATTTTTAGATTTTCTTGCCCCTCAGTAACTGAGGCTAATTTCGTATTCATATTATTCATGGTCTCAGTTAACATCTGCATCTGCCTCATGATAATGACCAATGGATCTAATCCATGTTGCGTACTTGCTGTTACATCTCCAGCCGTGTCTACAGGGCGTTCTATCGCGCTATCTGTAGCGATCGGTTCTACAACACTTCTTACTGCATCACTATTATCCGTGCTAACAGCTGAAGGCTGTTGCGTGTTGCTCTGCTCTGCTTGAGTCATCGTAAACATTGCCCTAATTAAAACCATATAAATGTTCTATCGTCAATATGCATATATATCCCTTCACACAAGAATACTTCTGTGGCTACTTTCTTATAGTATATACAGGTAAATGCAAATAGGGCAGGTCAATCAAGCTACGTCTGGCATGAACACAATTAGTGTATGTTCAAATCTACGTCAATATCCTCAATACTAGCAAGCTTTAATAAAAATTTATAGAACTGGCCCTTTTATTTGTAGATGGACTTAATTTGGCTGCGAGTATTTCTTCTCTTTTCCAAGTTAAGTTGTCTCGTCGTAGTTCACATGAAACAGAGAACAAAATTATTTTAACAACGTCCAAAAACGTGTCCTATCACGGATTGGCCATTATAATGAGTTCTACTCTACTTTTGTAAATGATGAAAGTCTGTTTGTGAATGCAGCTTGCCGCTAACTTGGTGTAATGTTTTGTCCGTACAGAGGTGTATTTGTCGCCTTTCTTACTCTTTCACCCTCACACATAAATCGGTACAATTAAGTCAGGGCTTCGTGTTTTCTTATTAGGCTGATCCGTGAAAAGACAGACAAACAATTATGCAGATGGAGGATTCTGAGTAATTTCTCGAATTTCATTCGCTCTCTCTCTCTCTCTGTCCTTTATCTGTGTACAGTTTAAATATATTAATTACGAGAAATCAGCCTAGTAGAATCTATGGTGGAGCCCTTCGTCTTAATATTCGGCGGCTGGCTAGCTAGAAAAGATCTTTACATTTGTTATTATTATTAAGCGCTGCATTCAGTTGGGAAAATCGATCGTTTGAACAATTCGTTCAGTTTACGACAGATCTAAAATTTCAGATGTGGACGAAGCCTTTTTGGACGATTTATAAAAACTCAGAGATTGCAGGCTCTCTTCGTCACAGCTGAAACTTCCCAATTAATTACAGGGCCCAGACAATCATCAATGATTAAGACAGAGAACTCATTCGTCATTCACTCTAGAATAAAATGGTCTCAAACCTTATTTCTGAGGAAAATTGTATATTGAATCCATTTCCGTACATGTTCCGTTTTCTGTTGGTTCCAAGTCACATGCAATTTGCTTTTACAGGTTTTTTCTTTCTCTATACCTATCACGCAAGCGGCACAAACTACCTAGCTCGCTTTAGCGCGAAGACGAGTAAAAAAATCTCCTTTAGCAATCCGATAATCTTCCAACCGATACTTCCGAAGCTGTTCCTTTATCCCACTATAATAACCATGGAGCATACATATCGGTACCTCTGTTGTTCCAAAGAATAAACGTACTAAAAAAATACCTTGGCGTCGACGAGCTGTCGGCGCATATATTACTAGAAAATCTGATCAGATACTTTTCAAACGTAAAAACATGTGGATGATTTGGTTGACCATTATTAATTATTGCGTGGTAGAGGGTAATTTTCCGTGGGGAGATTACACCTCGCTCCCTCACATTGACGAATTAACACAGAAATTGCGTCGCTATGAAATACTATGTGTTCTATGACTTCTCCTTCTAAATCGAGTAACGTTTCTATGGAAAGGACTGGATTTTCGTTTGGGATACGACTATCTCCATTCCGATGCTCTATTCCTTCTTTACTGCATCCCTCGCTCCCTCACATTGACGAGTTAACACAGAAATTGCGTCGCTATGAAATACTGTGGGTTCTATGACTTCTCCTTCTAAATGGAGTAACGTATCTATGGAAACGACAGGATTTCTTTACGGATACGAGTATCTCCTCTCCGATGCACTATTCCTTCTTTACTGCATCCATGGCTCCCTCACATTGAGGAAGGAACACAGAAATTGCGTCGCTATGAAAAATTTTCGGTTCTATGACTTCTCCTTCTAAATCGAGTAACTTTTCTATGGAAACGACTGGATTTCCTTTTGGGATACGAGTATCTCATTTACGATGCATTATTCCGTCTTTACTGCATGCATCGCTCCCTCACATTGACGAATTAACACAGAAATTGCGTCGCTATGACATACTAAGGGTGCTATGGCTTCTCCTTCTAAATCGAGTAAGGTTTCGATGGAATCGACAGGATTTTCTTTTGGGATACGACTATCTCCTTTCCGATGCACTATTCCTTCTTTACTGCATCCCTCGCTCCCTCACATTGACGAATTAACGCAGATATTGCGTCGCTATGAAATACTATGGGTCCTATGACTTCTCCTTCTTAATGGAGTAACGTTTCTATGGAAACGACAGGATTTTGTTTTGGTATACGGGTATTTCCTTTCCGATGCACTAATTCTTCTTTACTGCATCCCTCGCTCCCTCACTTTGACGAATTAACAGAGAAACTGATCGCTATGAATTTCTATGGGTTCTATGACTTCTCCTTCTAAATCAAGTGCCGTTTCTATGGAAACGACAGGATTTTCTTTTGGGATACTTGTATCTCCTTTCCGATGCACCATTCCTTCTTTACTGCATCCCTCGCTCCCTCACACTGACGAATTAACACAGAAATTGATCGCTAAGAGATACTATGGGTTCTATGACTTCACCTTCTACATCTAGTAACGGTTCTATGGAAACTACAAGATTTTCTTTTGGGATACGACTGTCTCCTTTCCGATGCATTATTCCTTCTCTACTGCATCCCTCACTCCCTCACATTTACGAATTAACACAAAAAATGCGTCGGTATGAAATACTATGGGTTCTATGACTTCTCCTTCTAAATCCAGTAACGTTTCAATGGATACGACAGGATTTTCTTTTGGGATACGACTATTTCCTCTCCGATGCACTATTCCTTCTTTACTGCAACCCTGGTGTGATATTCGCTATTTTTGACTACATTAAAACAGCAAATACGAGCAGTTAATACTTTCAGCCAGATGGCAGATACTTGTTTGAAAATAATGATTAATGTATAATGAGGCGTCGCATGGCGACGGTGGAATTTTCTAAATAATGTAATTCGTCGTCTTTGGGCGGCAAACAGAAAAATACGGATAGATATGCGATCCTTCACTACTTTGTTCGCTGAAGAACAAATGAAGCCTTGAGCGCTAAAAAGACTTGTACTGTTTTCTCAAGTAAGACGGACGCAGATTTGTGGCAGTCTGATCAAATTTTTTACTAAATGTATAAAAACGTGTGATGTCTGAGTTTGAGTGAAGTGTAAAGAACTGTTATAACTTACCGTGACGACGCACGAGCGACTCAAAGTAGACAATGGCCATATAAAAGAGCGCTCAGTGGACATGATACGGACATAAAAATCTACCGTCATTGTAGTACTAAGCTTAAGGTACGATATATGTTTTAGTTTATAATAAATATTTGTTCTGGGAATACTGAATCATTTAGCAGTGCTCATTCCTATCATCTCCTCAGTATTATTTTCATTTTAATTATGCATTTTGCTAAGATTACAGACACCAAAATCAGCAGTCCAATGTGTGTGTTATATTGATAAAAAGAAAACTGTTTTATCGTCTTCTTGCATCAGCTTTAATATTGAATTTCCCTTTTGTGTGATGTTACAGTTGTTTTTGCGCCCTAAAGAACTTTCTGGTCCCTTAGGAAATTGTTTTGTCATAACAATAACTTCACAACCGGGTATGGTCGTATCTACGATCATGAAGTAATTGGAAAGACGATAATGCGATTTCTTAATCAATAGCCCGCTAGTTGTGACTGCCTACAGAAACGCGAAACTGCAAGTAAATACTAATCACATCTCATAATGCAATATTTTATGACAAAGTTCAATCCATGATTCTTACGCCAAATGTGATTGATAAAACAGTAAGCTAAATCTCAATTTCCAACTTTCCATTGATTAACAACATCACTTCTATTCTGTAAAATCACACTGGCTCCCTCACATTGAGGAAGTAACACGGAAATTGCGTCGCTATGAAAAAATTTGGGTTCTATGACTTCCCCTTCTAAATCGAGTAACGTTTCTATGGAAACGACAGGATTTTCTTTCGGGATACGAGTATCTCATTTACGATGCACTATTCCTTCTTTACTGCATGCATCGCTCCCTCACATTGACGAATTAACACATAAATTGCGTAGCTATGAAATACTAAGGGTGCTATGACTTCTCCTTCTAAATCGAGTAACGTTTCTATGGAATCGACAGGATTTTCTTTAGGCATACGAGTATCTCCTCTCTGATGCACTATTCCTTCTTTACTGCATGCATCGGTCCCTCACATTGACGAATTAACACAGAAATTGCGTCGCTATGAAATACTATGGGTACTATGTCTTCTCCTTCTAAATCGAGTACCGTTTCTATGGAAACGACAGGATTTTCTTTTGCGATACGAGTATCTCCTCTCCGATGCTCTATTCCAACTTTACTGCATCCCTCGCTCCCTCACATTGACGAATTAACACAGAAATTGCGGTGCTATGAAATACTATGGGTTCTAAGACATTTCCTTCCAACTCGAATAACGTTTCTATGGAAACGACAGGTTTTTCTTTTGGGACACGACTATCTCCTTTGCGATGCAATATTCCTTCTTTACTGCATTCCTCGCTCCTTCACATTGACGAATTTACACAGAAATGGATCGATATGAAATACTATGGGTCCCATGACTTCTTCTTCTGAATCGAGTAACGTTTCAATGGAAACGACAGGATTATCTTTCGGGATATGAGTATGTCCTCTCCGATGCAATATTCATTCCTTACTGCATCCCAGGCTCCCTCACATTGAGGATGTATCACAGATATTGCGTCGCTATGAAAAAATTATTGTTCTATGACTTCTCCTTCTAAATCGAGTAACGTTGCTATGGAAACAACAGGATTTTCTTTTGGGATACGAGTACCTCCTTTCCCATGCACTATTCCTTTTTTACTGCATACCTAGCTCCCTCACATAGACGAATTTACACAGAAATTGCGTCGCTATGAAATGCTATGGGTTCCATGTCTTCTCCTTCTAAGTCTCATAACGTTTCTATGGAAACGACAGGATTTTCTTTTGGAATACGACTATCTCCTTTCCGATGCACAATTCCTTCATTACTACATCCCTCACTCCCTCACATTGGCGAATTATCACAGACATTTCGTCGCTATGATATTGTATGGGCTCTATGACTTCTCCTTCCAAATCGAGTAAAGTTTCAATGGAAACGACGGGAATTTCATTTGGGATACGAGTATCTCCTTTCCGATGCACTATTCCCTTTTACTGCATCCCTCGCTCCCTCACATTGTCGAATTAACACAGAAATTGCGTCGCTATGAAATACTATGGGATCTATGACTTCTCGTTCTGATCGAGTAACGTTGTTATGGAATCGACAGGATTTTCTTTTGGGATACGACTATCTCCTTTCCGATGCATTTTTCCTTCTTTACGGTATCCCTTGCACCCCCACATTGCGAATTAACACAGAAATTGATCGCTATGATATACTATGGGTTCTATGACTTCTCCTTCTAAATCGAGTAACGTTTGTATGGAAACGACAGGATTTATTTTGGGATACGAGTATTACCTTTCCGATGCACAATTCCTTCTTTACTGCATCCCTCGCTCCCTCACATTGACGAATTAACACAGAAATTGCAGTGCTTTGAAATTCTATGGGTTCTAAGACATATCCTTCCAACTCGAGTAACGTTTCTATGGACACGACAGGTTTTTCTTTTGGGATACGACTAACTCCTTTGCGATGCACTATTCCTTCTTTACTGCATTCTTCGCTCCCTCACATTGACGAATCAACACAGAAATGGATCGCTATGAAATACTATGGGTTCCATGACTTCTCCTTCTGATTCGAGTAACGTTTCAATGGAAACGACAGGATTATCTTTCGGGATACGAGTATGTCCTCTCCGATGTATTATTCCTTCCATACTGCATCCCTGGCTCCCTCACATTGAGGAAGTAACACAGATATTGCGTCGCCATGAAAATTTTTTTTTCTATGACTTCTCCTTCTAAATCGAGTAACGTATCTATGGAAACGACAGGATTTTCTTTCGGGATACGACTATCTCCTTCCCGATGCACTATTCCTTCTTTACTGCATGCATCGCTCCCTCACATTAACGAATTAACACAAAAATTGCGTCGCTATGAAATACTGTGTGTTCTATGACTTCTCCTTCTAAATCGAGTAATGTTGCTATGGAAACGACAGGATTTTCTTTTGGAATACGAGTACCTCCTTTCCGATGCACTATTCCTTCTGTACTGCATCCCTCGCTCCCTCACACTGACAATTTAACACAGAAATTACGTCGCTACGAAATACTATGGGTTCTATGACATCTCCTTCTAAATAGAGTAATGTTTCTATGCAAAGGACAGGATTTTCTTATGGGGTACGACTATCTACTTTCCGATGCTCTATTGCCACTTTACTGCATCCCTCGCTCCCTCTCATTAACGAATTACAACAGAAATTGCGTCGCTATGAAATTGAATGGGTTCTATGACTTCTCCTTCCAAATCGAGTAAAGTTTCAATGGAAACGACGGGATTGTCATTTGGGGTACGAGTATCTCCTTTCCGATGCACTATTCCTTCTTTACAGCATGCATCGCTCCCTCACATTAACGATTTAACACAGATATTGCGTCGCTATGAAATACTGTGGGTTCTACGACTTCTCCTTCTAAATCGAGTAACGTTGCTATGGAAACGACAGGATTTTTTTTGGGATACGAGTATTACCTTTCCGATGCACAATTCCTTCTTTACTGCATCCCTCGCTCACTCACATTGACGAATTAACAAAGAGATTGCAGTGCTATGAAATACTATGGGTTCTAAGACATTTCCTTCCAACTCAAGTAACGTTTCTATGGAAACGACAGGTTTTTCTTTTGGGATACGACTAACTCCTTTGCGATGCATTATTCCTTCTTTCCTGCATTCCTCGCTCCCTCACATTGACGAATTAACACAGAAATGGATCGCTATGAAATTGTATGGGTTCTATGACTTCTCCTTCCAAATCGAGCAACGTTTCAGTGGAAACGACGGGATTTTCATTTGGGATACGAGTATCTCCTTTCCGATGCACTATTTCTTCTTTACTGCATCCCTAGCTCCCTCACATTGACGAAATAACACAGAAATTGCGTCGCTATGAAATACTATGGGTTTCTATGTCTTCTGCTTCTAAATCTCGTAACGTTGCTATCGAAACGACAGGATTTATTTAAAGATACGAGTATCTCCTCTCCGATGCACTATTCCTTCTTTACTGCATCCATGGCTCCTTCTCATTGACGAATTAGCACAGAAATTGATCGCTATGAAATACAATGAGTTCTGTGACTTCTCCTTCTAAATCGAGTGCCGTTTCTACGGAATGGACAGGTTTTTCATTTAGGATACGACTATCTCCTTTGCGATGCACAATTCCTTCATTACTGCATCCCTCGCACCCTCACATTGACGAATTATCACAGTATTCGCTGCGCTGTGAAATACTATGGGTTTATTGACTTCTAATTCTAAATCTAGTAACGTTTCAATGGAAACTACAGGATATTCATTTGGGATACGAGTATCTCCTTTCCGATGCACTATTCCCTTTTACTGCATCCCTCGCTCCCTCACATTGTCGAATTAACACAGAAATTGCGTCGCTATGAAATATTATGGGATCTATGACTTCACCTTCTGATCGAGTAACTTTTTTTTGGAATCGACAGGATTTTCTTTTAGGATACGACTATCTCCTTTCCGATGCTCTATTCCTACTTTATTGCATCCATCGCTTCCTCACATTGATGAATTAACACAGAAATTGCGTCGCTATGAAATACCATGGGTTCTAAGACTTCTCCTTCTAAATCGAGTAACGTTTCTATGGAAACGACAGGATTTATTTAAGGATACGAGTATCTCCTCTCTGATGAACTATTTCTTCTTTACTGCATCCATTGCTCCCTCTCATTGAGGACGTAACACAGAAATTGCGTCGCAGTGAAAATTTTCGATTCTATGACCTCTCCTTCTAAATCGAATAACGTTTCTATGGAAACGACAGGATTTTCTTTTGGGATACGGGTATCTCAATTACGATGCATTACTCCTTCTTTACTGCATGCATCGCTTTACCACAGTGACGAATTAGCACAGACATTGCGTCGCTATGAAATACTAAGGATGCTATGGCTTCTCCTTCTAAATCGAGTAACGTTTCTATGGAAACAACAGGATTTTCTTTTGAGATAGGAGTATCTCATTTACGATGCACTATTCCTTCTCTACTGCATGCATCGCTGCCTGACATTGACGAAATGACACAGGAATTGCGTTGCTATGAAAAACTATGGGATCTGTGACATCTCCATCCAACAAGAGTAACGTTTCTATGAAAACGACAGGATTTTCTAGTGGGGTATGTCTATCGCTTTTCCGATGCACTATTCCTTCTTTACTGCATCCCTCGCTCCCTCACTTTGACGAATTAACACAGAAATTGCGTCGCTATGAAATACTACGGTTTCTATGTCTTCTCCCTCGAAATCGAGTTACGTTTCTATGGAAAGGACAGGATTTTATATTGGGATCCGAGTATTTCCTTTTCCGATGCACTATTCCATCTTTACTGCAACACTCGCTCCCTCACAATGACGAATTATAACAGAAATTGTGTCGCTATGAAGTACAATGTGTTCAATGACTTCTCTATCTAAATCGGGTAACGTTTCTGTGGAATGGACAAGATTTTCTTTTGGGATACGGGTATCTCCTTTCCGATGCACTATTCCTTCTTTACTGCATCCCTCGCTCCAACACATGAACGAATTAACACAGAAATTGCGTCGCTTTTAAATACTATGGGGTCTATGACTTCTCCTTCTAAATCGAGTAACGTTTCTATGCATACGAGAGGATTTTCTTTTGGGATACGAATATCTCCTTTCCGATGCACTATTCCCGCTTTACTGCATCCTTCGCTTTCTCACATTGACGAATAAACACAGAAATCGCGTCGCTATGAATAACTATGGGTTCTATGACTCCGATTTCTAAATCGAGTAACTTTCTATGGAAACGACAGGATTTTCTTTTGGGATACGAGTATCTCCATGCCGATGCCCTATTCCTTCTTTACTGCCTCCCTCGCTCCCTCACATTGACGAACTAACTCAGAAATTGCGTCGCTATGAGATACTATGGGTTCTATGACTTCTCTTTCTAAATCGAGTAAGGTTTCTATGGAAACGACAGGATTTTCTTTCGGGATATGACTATCTATTTTCCGCCGCAATATTCCTTCTTTACTGCATTCATCGCTCCCTCACATTGACGAATTAACACAGAAATTGCGTCGCTATGAAATACTATGGGTTCTATGACATCTCCTTCTGAAACGAGTAAGGTTTCTATGGAACCGACAGGATTGCCTTTTGGGATACGAGTATCTTCTTTCCGATGGACTACTCCTTCTTAACTGCATCCCTCGAGCCGTCACACTGACGAATTAACACAGAAATTGCATCGCCATGAAATACTATGGGTACTATGACATCTCCTTCTAAATCGAGTAACGTTTCTGTGAATACGACAGGATTTTCTTTTGGGATACGAATATCTCCTTTCCGATGCAGTATTCCTTCCTTACTGCATCCTTCGGTCCCTCACATTGACGAATAAACACAGAAATGGCATTGCTATGAATAACTATGGGTTCTATGACTTCTCCTTCTAAATCGAGTAACGTTTCTGTGCATACGAGCGGACTTTCTTTTGGGATACGAATATCTCCTTTCCGATGCAGTATTCCTGCTTTACTGCATCCTTCGCTTTCTCACATTGACGAATAAACACAGAAATTGCGTCGCTATGAATAACTATGGGTTCTATGACTCTTGTTTCTAAATCGAGTAACGTTTCTATGGAACCGACAGGATTTTCTTTTGGGATACGAGTATCTCCTTTCTTATGCTCTATACCTTCTTTACTGCATCCCTGGCTCCCTCACATTGACGAATTATCACAGACATTACGTCGCTATGAAATACTATGGGTTCTATGACTACTCCTTCTAAATCGAGTAACGTTTCTATGGAAACGACAGTATTTTCTTTGGAGATACGACTATCTCCTTTCAGATGCACTATTCCTTCCTTACTGCATGCATCGCTTTATCACATTGACGAATTAACACAGACATTGGGTCGCTATGAAATACTAAGGGTGCCATGGCTTCTCCTTCTAAATCGAGTAACGTTTCTATGGAAACAACAGGATTTTCTTTTGGGATACGAGTATCTCATTTACGATGCACTATTCCTTCTTTACTGCATGCATCACTCCCTCACATTGACGAATTAACACAGGATCTGAGTTGCTATGACACACTATTGGATCAATGACATCTCCTTCCAACCCGAGTAACGTTTCTATGAAAACGACAGGATTTTCTTTGGGATACGACTATATCTTTTCTGATGCACTATTCCTTCTTTACTGCATCCCTCGCTTCCTCACATTGACGATCAATACAGAAATTGCGTCGCTATGAAATACTACCGATTCTATGACTTTTCCCTCTAAATCGAGTTACGTTTCTATGGAAACGACAGGATTTTATATTGGGATCCGAGTATCTCCTTTCCGATGCACTATTCCATCTTTACTGCATCACTCGCTCCCTCACATTGATGAATTAATACAGAAATTGCGTCACTATGAAATACTATGGGTTCTATGACTTCTCCTTCTATATCGAGTACGTTTCTATGGTAACATCAGGATTTTCTATTGGGATACGGGTATCTCGTTTCCGATGCACTATTCCTTCTTTACTGCATCCCCGCTCCCTCACATTGACGAATTAAGACAGAAATTGATCGCTATGAAATACTATGGGTTCTGTGACTTCTCCTTCTAAATCGAGTGACGTTTCTATGGAAAGGACAGGATTTTCTTTTAGGATACGACTATATCCTTTCCGATGCTCTATTCCTACTTTACTGCATCCCTCGCTCTCTCACATTGACGAATTAACACAGAAATTGCGTCGCTATGAAATAATATGGGTTCTATGACTTATCCTTCGAAATCGAGTAACATTTCTACGGAACCGACAGGATTTATTGTGGGATACGAGTATCTCCTATCCGATGCACTATTCCTACTTTACTGCATCCATGGCTCCCTCACATTGAGGAAGTAACACAGAAATTGCGTCGCAATGAAAAATTTTCGATTCTACGACCTCTCCTTCTAAATCGAGTAACGTTTCTATGGAAACGACAGGACTTTCTATTGGGAATACGACTATCTCCTTTCCGATGCACAATTCCTTCATTACCGCATCCCTCGCTCCCTCACATTGACGAATTATCACAGTAATTGCTTCGCTGTGAAATACTATGTGTTTATTGTCTTCTAATTCTAAATCTAGTAACGTTTCTATGGAAACGACAGGATATTCATTTGGGATACGAGTAACTCCTTTCCGATGCACTATTCCCTTTTACTGCATCCCTCGCTCCCTCACATTGTCGAATTAACACAGAAATTGCGTCGCTATGAAATACTATGGGATCTACGTTATAGGGAGCTCCAACGTTAGGCGGGTTATGGAGCCCCTTAGGAAAATAGCGGGCAGGTCGGGGAAGAATGCCAGTGTGCACTCGGTGTGCTTGCCGTGGGGTCTCGTCCGTAGTGTGGAGGAGGCCCTTCCGGCAGCTATTGAACGCACTGGGTGTGACCGGCTGCAGATAGTTGCACATGTCGGAACGAATGACGCCTGCCGCTTGGGTTCTGAGGCCATCCTTGGTTCCTTCCGGCGGCTGGCTGATTTGGTGAAAACAACCAGCATCGCACGCGGAATGCAAGCTGAGCTTAATATCTGCGGCATAGTACCCAGAGTCGATCGCGGTCCTCTGGTTTGGAGCCGTGTGGAGGGTCTAAACCAGAGGCTCAGACGACTGTGCGACTATAATGGTTGCAAATTAATCGACCTCCGTTATTGGGTGGAGAACTGTAGGGCCCCCCTGGACAGGTCAGGCGTGCACTACACACCGGAAGCAGCTACTAGGGTAGCAGAGGACGTGTGGCGTGCACACGGGGGGTTTTTAGATTAGAGGGACCCCCATTTGGGCGAAACGATAAAATACCTGACGGCTTACCAGAGAGGACATTATCATCGTTGATAAAGAACGTCCGTCCTCAGAGACCAAAAACAGGAAAAGTCAACGTAATATTGGTAAACTGCAGGAGTATCCAGGGCAAGGTTCCTGAATTAGTATCTCTTATTGAAGGAAATAGTGCGCATATAGTATTAGGAACGGAAAGTTGGTTAAAACCGGAAGTGAACAGTAACGAAATCCTAGACACAGAATGGAATATATACCGCAAGGATAGGATAAACGCCAATGGTGGAGGAGTATTTATAGCAGTAAAGAATTCAATAATATCCAGTGAAGTTATTAGCGAATGCGAATGTGAAATAATCTGGGTTAAGTTAAGTATCAAAGGCGGGTCAGATATGATAGTCGGATGCTTCTATAGAGCACCTGCATCAGCAACCGTAGTAGTTGAGCGCCTCAGAGAGAACCTGCAGAACGTCGTGAAGAAGTTTCGTGATCATACTATTGTAATAGGGGGAGACTTCAATCTACCAGGTATAGAATGGGATAGTCACACAATCAGAACTGGAGCCAGGGACAGAGATTCTTGTGACATTATCCTGACTGCCTTGTCCGAGAATTACTTCGAGCAGATAGTTAGAGAACCAACTCGTGAAGCTAACGTTTTAGACCTCATAGCAACAAATAGACCGGAACTTTTCGACTCCGTGAATGTAGAAGAGGGTATCAGTGATAATAAGTCAGTGGTTGCATCAATGACTACAAGTGTAATAAGAAATGCCAAGAAAGGAAGGAAAATATATTTGCTTAACAAGAGTGATAGGGCACAAATCGCAGAATATCTGAGTGACCACCATCAAACGTTCATTTCTGAGGAAGAGGATGTGGAACAAAAATGGAAAAAATTCAGGAACATCGTCCAGTACGCCTTAGATAAGTTCGTACCGACTAAGGTCCAAAGCGAGGGGAAAGATCCACCGTGGTATAACAATCGTGTACGAAAGGTACTACGGAAACAAAGAAAGCTTCATCATAGGTTTAAGAGTAGTCGAATCATAGCTGATAAGGAAAAGCTCAACGAAGCGAAAAAGAGCGTAAAGAGAGCAATGAGAGAAGCATTCAACGAATTCGAACATGAAACATTGGCAAACAATCTAAACTAGAACCCTAAAAAGTTTTGGTCATATGTAAAATCGGTAAGCGGATCTAAATCCCCTATTCAGTCACTCGTTGACCACGATGGCACCGAAACCGAGGACGACCGAAGAAAGGCAGAAATACTGAATTCAGTGTTCCGAAACTGTTTCACTGCGGAAAATCGTAACACGGTCCCTGACTTCAGCCGTCGCACGGACGCCGAAATGGAAAATATTGAAATAAACGATATCGGAATTGAAAAACAACTGCTATCACTTAGTAGCGGAAAAGCATCCGGACCAGACGAAATACCCTTAAGATTCTACAGTGATTATGCTAAAGAACTTGCCCCCTTTCTATCAGCAATTTATCGTAGATCGCTGGAAGAACGTAAAGTACCTAGCGACTGGAAGAAAGCGCAGGTCGTTCCCATTTTCAAGAAGGGTCATAAATCAGATGCGAATAATTATAGGCCTATTTCGCTTACGTCAATCTGTTGTAGAATAATGGAACATGTTTTGTGTTCTCGTATTATGACGTTCTTAGATAATACAAATCTCCTTCATCATAACCAACATGGATTCCGCAAACAGAGATCATGTGAAACTCAGCTCGCCCTATTTGCCCAAGAAATTCACAGTGCCGTAGACACTGGCGAGCAGATTGATGCCGTATTCCTGGACTTCAGGAAGGCATTTGATACGGTTCCGCACTTACGTTTAGTGAAAAATTACGAGCTTACGGAATATCGGACCAGGTTTGTGATTGGATTCAGGATTTCCTAGAAGAAAGAACACAACATGTCATTCTTAACGGTTCAAAATCTGAAGATGTAGAGGTAATTTCGGGAGTACCGCAGGGAAGCGTGATAGGACCTTTATTGTTTACAGTATACATAAATGACTTAGTTGACAACATCGGTAGCTCCGTGAGGCTATTTGCAGATGACACGGTTGTCTACAAGAAAGTAGCAACATCAGAAGACTCGTACGTACTCCAGGAGGACCTGCAGAGGATTAATGCATGGTGCGACAGCTGGCAGCTTTCCCTAAACGTAGATAAATGTAATATAATGCGCATACATAGGGGCAGAAATCCATTCCAGTACGATTATGCCATAGGTGGTAAATCATTGGAAGCGGTAACGACCGTAAAATACTTAGGAGTTACTATCCGGAGCGATCTGAAGTGGAATGATCACATAAAACAAATAGCGGGAAAAGCAGGCGCCAGGTTGAGATTCATAGGAAGAATTCTAAGAAAATGTGACTCATCGACGAAGGAAGTAGCTTACAAAACGCTTGTTCGTCCGATTCTTGAGTATTGCTTATCAGTATGGGACCCTTACCAGGTTGGATTAATAGAAGAGATAGACATGATCCAGCGAAAAGCAGAGCGATTCGTCATGGGGACATTTAGTCAGCGCGAGAGCGTTACGGAGATGCTGAACAAGCTCCAGTGGCGGACACTTTAAGAAAGGCGTTACGCAATACGGAGAGGTTTATTATCGAAATTACGAGAGAGCACATTCCGGGAAGAGATGGGCAACATATTACTACCGCCCACATATATCTCGCGTAATGATCACAACGAAAAGATCCGAGAAATTAGAGCAAATACGGAGACTTACAAGCAGTCGTTCTTCCCACGCACAATTCGTGAATGGAACAGGGAAGGGGGGATCAGATAGTGGTACAATAAGTACCCTCCGCCACACACCGTAAGGTGGCTCGCGGAGTATAGATGTAGATGTAGATGTATGACTTCTCCTTCTGATCGAGTAACGTTTTTATGGAATCGACAGGATTTTCTTTTGGGATACGACTATCTCCTTTCCGATGCATTTTTCCTTCTTTACGGCATCCCTTGCATTCCCACATTGACGAATTAACACAGAAATTGATCGCTATGAAATACTATGGGTTCTATGACTTCTCCTTCTAAATCGAGTAACGTTTGCATGGAAACGACAGGATTTTCATTTGGGATACGAGTATTTCCTTTCCGATGCACAATTCCTTCTTTACTGCATCCCTCGCTCCCTCACATTGACGATTTAACACAGAAATTGCGGTGGTATGAAATACTATGGGTTCTAAGACATTTCCTTCCAACTCGAATAACGTTTCTATGGAAACGACAGGATTTTCTTTTGGGATACGACTATCTCCATTGCGATGCACTATTCCTTCTTTACTGCATCCCTCGCTCCCTCAAATTGACGAATTAACACAGAAATTGCGTCGCTATGAAATTGTATGGGTTCTATGACTTCTCCTACCAAATCGAGTAACGTTTCAATGGAAACGACAGGATTTTCATTTGGGATACGAGTATCTCCTTTCCGATGTACTATTCCTTCTTTACTGCATCCCTAGCTCCCTCACATTGACGAATTAACACAGAAATCGAGTCGCTATGAAATACTATGTGTTCGATGACTTCTCCATCTAAATCGAGTGACGTTTCTATGGAATGGACAGGATTTTCTTTTAGGATACGACTATCTCCTTTCCGATGCTCTATTCCTACTTTATTGCATCCCTCGCTTCCTCACATTGACGAATTAACACAGAAATTGCGTCGCTATGAAATACTATGGGTTCTATGACTTCTCTTTCTAAATCGAGTAACGTTTCTATGCAAACGACCGGATTTATTTAAGGATACGAGTATCCCCTCTCCGATGCACTATTCCTTCTTTACTGCATCCATGGCTCCCTCTCATTGACGAATTAAAACAGAAATTGCGTCGCAGTGAAAATTTTCGATTCTATGACCTCTCCTTCTAAATCGAATAACGTTTCTATGGAACCGACAGGATTTTCTTTTGGGATACGAGTATCTCCTTTCTTATGCTCTATACCTTCTTTACTGCATCCCTGGCTCCCTCACATTGACGAATTATCACAGACATTACGTCGCTATGAAATACTATGGGTTCTATGACTACTCCTTCTAAATCGAGTAACGTTTCTATGGAAACGACAGTATTTTCTTTGGAGATACGACTATCTCCTTTCAGATGCACTATTCCTTCCTTACTGCATGCATCGCTTTATCACATTGACGAATTAACACAGACATTGGGTCGCTATGAAATACTAAGGGTGCCATGGCTTCTCCTTCTAAATCGAGTAACGTTTCTATGGAAACAACAGGATTTTCTTTTGGGATACGAGTATCTCATTTACGATGCACTATTCCTTCTTTACTGCATGCATCACTCCCTCACATTGACGAATTAACACAGGAACTGAGTTGCTATGACACACTATTGGATCTATGACATCTCCTTCCAACCCGAGTAACGTTTCTATGAAAACGACAGGATTTTCTTTGGGATACGACTATATCTTTTCTGATGCACTATTCCTTCTTTACTGCATCCCTCGCTTCCTCACATTGACGAATCAATACAGAAATTGCGTCGCTATGAAATACTACCGATTCTATGATTTTTCCCTCTAAATCGAGTTACGTTTCTATGGAAACGACAGGATTTTATATTGGGATCCGAGTATCTCCTTTCCGATGCACTATTCCATCTTTACTGCATCACTCGCTCCCTCACATTGATGAATTAATACAGAAATTGCGTCACTATGAAATACTATGGGTTCTATGACTTCTCCTTCTATATCGAGTACGTTTCTATGGTAACATCAGGATTTTCTATTGGGATACGGGTATCTCGTTTCCGATGCACTATTCCTTCTTTACTGCATCCCCGCTCCCTCACATTGACGAATTAAGACAGAAATTGATCGCTATGAAATACTATGGGTTCTGTGACTTCTCCTTCTAAATCGAGTGACGTTTCTATGGAAAGGACAGGATTTTCTTTTAGGATACGACTATATCCTTTCCGATGCTCTATTCCTACTTTACTGCATCCCTCGCTCTCTCACATTGACGAATTAACACAGAAATTGCGTCGCTATGAAATAATATGGGTTCTATGACTTATCCTTCGAAATCGAGTAACATTTCTACGGAACCGACAGGATTTATTGTGGGATACGAGTATCTCCTATCCGATGCACTATTCCTACTTTACTGCATCCATGGCTCCCTCACATTGAGGAAGTAACACAGAAATTGCGTCGCAATGAAAAATTTTCGATTCTACGACCTCTCCTTCTAAATCGAGTAACGTTTCTATGGAAACGACAGGACTTTCTATTGGGAATACGACTATCTCCTTTCCGATGCACAATTCCTTCATTACCGCATCCCTCGCTCCCTCACATTGACGAATTATCACAGTAATTGCTTCGCTGTGAAATACTATGTGTTTATTGTCTTCTAATTCTAAATCTAGTAACGTTTCTATGGAAACGACAGGATATTCATTTGGGATACGAGTAACTCCTTTCCGATGCACTATTCCCTTTTACTGCATCCCTCGCTCCCTCACATTGTCGAATTAACACAGAAATTGCGTCGCTATGAAATACTATGGGATCTACGTTATAGGGAGCTCCAACGTTAGGCGGGTTATGGAGCCCCTTAGGAAAATAGCGGGCAGGTCGGGGAAGAATGCCAGTGTGCACTCGGTGTGCTTGCCGTGGGGTCTCGTCCGTAGTGTGGAGGAGGCCCTTCCGGCAGCTATTGAACGCACTGGGTGTGACCGGCTGCAGATAGTTGCACATGTCGGAACGAATGACGCCTGCCGCTTGGGTTCTGAGGCCATCCTTGGTTCCTTCCGGCGGCTGGCTGATTTGGTGAAAACAACCAGCATCGCACGCGGAATGCAAGCTGAGCTTAATATCTGCGGCATAGTACCCAGAGTCGATCGCGGTCCTCTGGTTTGGAGCCGTGTGGAGGGTCTAAACCAGAGGCTCAGACGACTGTGCGACTATAATGGTTGCAAATTAATCGACCTCCGTTATTGGGTGGAGAACTGTAGGGCCCCCCTGGACAGGTCAGGCGTGCACTACACACCGGAAGCAGCTACTAGGGTAGCAGAGGACGTGTGGCGTGCACACGGGGGGTTTTTAGATTAGAGGGACCCCCATTTGGGCGAAACGATAAAATACCTGACGGCTTACCAGAGAGGACATTATCATCGTTGATAAAGAACGTCCGTCCTCAGAGACCAAAAACAGGAAAAGTCAACGTAATATTGGTAAACTGCAGGAGTATCCAGGGCAAGGTTCCTGAATTAGTATCTCTTATTGAAGGAAATAGTGCGCATATAGTATTAGGAACGGAAAGTTGGTTAAAACCGGAAGTGAACAGTAACGAAATCCTAGACACAGAATGGAATATATACCGCAAGGATAGGATAAACGCCAATGGTGGAGGAGTATTTATAGCAGTAAAGAATTCAATAATATCCAGTGAAGTTATTAGCGAATGCGAATGTGAAATAATCTGGGTTAAGTTAAGTATCAAAGGCGGGTCAGATATGATAGTCGGATGCTTCTATAGAGCACCTGCATCAGCAACCGTAGTAGTTGAGCGCCTCAGAGAGAACCTGCAGAACGTCGTGAAGAAGTTTCGTGATCATACTATTGTAATAGGGGGAGACTTCAATCTACCAGGTATAGAATGGGATAGTCACACAATCAGAACTGGAGCCAGGGACAGAGATTCTTGTGACATTATCCTGACTGCCTTGTCCGAGAATTACTTCGAGCAGATAGTTAGAGAACCAACTCGTGAAGCTAACGTTTTAGACCTCATAGCAACAAATAGACCGGAACTTTTCGACTCCGTGAATGTAGAAGAGGGTATCAGTGATAATAAGTCAGTGGTTGCATCAATGACTACAAGTGTAATAAGAAATGCCAAGAAAGGAAGGAAAATATATTTGCTTAACAAGAGTGATAGGGCACAAATCGCAGAATATCTGAGTGACCACCATCAAACGTTCATTTCTGAGGAAGAGGATGTGGAACAAAAATGGAAAAAATTCAGGAACATCGTCCAGTACGCCTTAGATAAGTTCGTACCGACTAAGGTCCAAAGCGAGGGGAAAGATCCACCGTGGTATAACAATCGTGTACGAAAGGTACTACGGAAACAAAGAAAGCTTCATCATAGGTTTAAGAGTAGTCGAATCATAGCTGATAAGGAAAAGCTCAACGAAGCGAAAAAGAGCGTAAAGAGAGCAATGAGAGAAGCATTCAACGAATTCGAACATGAAACATTGGCAAACAATCTAAACTAGAACCCTAAAAAGTTTTGGTCATATGTAAAATCGGTAAGCGGATCTAAATCCCCTATTCAGTCACTCGTTGACCACGATGGCACCGAAACCGAGGACGACCGAAGAAAGGCAGAAATACTGAATTCAGTGTTCCGAAACTGTTTCACTGCGGAAAATCGTAACACGGTCCCTGACTTCAGCCGTCGCACGGACGCCGAAATGGAAAATATTGAAATAAACGATATCGGAATTGAAAAACAACTGCTATCACTTAGTAGCGGAAAAGCATCCGGACCAGACGAAATACCCTTAAGATTCTACAGTGATTATGCTAAAGAACTTGCCCCCTTTCTATCAGCAATTTATCGTAGATCGCTGGAAGAACGTAAAGTACCTAGCGACTGGAAGAAAGCGCAGGTCGTTCCCATTTTCAAGAAGGGTCATAAATCAGATGCGAATAATTATAGGCCTATTTCGCTTACGTCAATCTGTTGTAGAATAATGGAACATGTTTTGTGTTCTCGTATTATGACGTTCTTAGATAATACAAATCTCCTTCATCATAACCAACATGGATTCCGCAAACAGAGATCATGTGAAACTCAGCTCGCCCTATTTGCCCAAGAAATTCACAGTGCCGTAGACACTGGCGAGCAGATTGATGCCGTATTCCTGGACTTCAGGAAGGCATTTGATACGGTTCCGCACTTACGTTTAGTGAAAAATTACGAGCTTACGGAATATCGGACCAGGTTTGTGATTGGATTCAGGATTTCCTAGAAGAAAGAACACAACATGTCATTCTTAACGGTTCAAAATCTGAAGATGTAGAGGTAATTTCGGGAGTACCGCAGGGAAGCGTGATAGGACCTTTATTGTTTACAGTATACATAAATGACTTAGTTGACAACATCGGTAGCTCCGTGAGGCTATTTGCAGATGACACGGTTGTCTACAAGAAAGTAGCAACATCAGAAGACTCGTACGTACTCCAGGAGGACCTGCAGAGGATTAATGCATGGTGCGACAGCTGGCAGCTTTCCCTAAACGTAGATAAATGTAATATAATGCGCATACATAGGGGCAGAAATCCATTCCAGTACGATTATGCCATAGGTGGTAAATCATTGGAAGCGGTAACGACCGTAAAATACTTAGGAGTTACTATCCGGAGCGATCTGAAGTGGAATGATCACATAAAACAAATAGCGGGAAAAGCAGGCGCCAGGTTGAGATTCATAGGAAGAATTCTAAGAAAATGTGACTCATCGACGAAGGAAGTAGCTTACAAAACGCTTGTTCGTCCGATTCTTGAGTATTGCTTATCAGTATGGGACCCTTACCAGGTTGGATTAATAGAAGAGATAGACATGATCCAGCGAAAAGCAGAGCGATTCGTCATGGGGACATTTAGTCAGCGCGAGAGCGTTACGGAGATGCTGAACAAGCTCCAGTGGCGGACACTTTAAGAAAGGCGTTACGCAATACGGAGAGGTTTATTATCGAAATTACGAGAGAGCACATTCCGGGAAGAGATGGGCAACATATTACTACCGCCCACATATATCTCGCGTAATGATCACAACGAAAAGATCCGAGAAATTAGAGCAAATACGGAGACTTACAAGCAGTCGTTCTTCCCACGCACAATTCGTGAATGGAACAGGGAAGGGGGGATCAGATAGTGGTACAATAAGTACCCTCCGCCACACACCGTAAGGTGGCTCGCGGAGTATAGATGTAGATGTAGATGTATGACTTCTCCTTCTGATCGAGTAACGTTTTTATGGAATCGACAGGATTTTCTTTTGGGATACGACTATCTCCTTTCCGATGCATTTTTCCTTCTTTACGGCATCCCTTGCATTCCCACATTGACGAATTAACACAGAAATTGATCGCTATGAAATACTATGGGTTCTATGACTTCTCCTTCTAAATCGAGTAACGTTTGCATGGAAACGACAGGATTTTCATTTGGGATACGAGTATTTCCTTTCCGATGCACAATTCCTTCTTTACTGCATCCCTCGCTCCCTCACATTGACGATTTAACACAGAAATTGCGGTGGTATGAAATACTATGGGTTCTAAGACATTTCCTTCCAACTCGAATAACGTTTCTATGGAAACGACAGGATTTTCTTTTGGGATACGACTATCTCCATTGCGATGCACTATTCCTTCTTTACTGCATCCCTCGCTCCCTCAAATTGACGAATTAACACAGAAATTGCGTCGCTATGAAATTGTATGGGTTCTATGACTTCTCCTACCAAATCGAGTAACGTTTCAATGGAAACGACAGGATTTTCATTTGGGATACGAGTATCTCCTTTCCGATGTACTATTCCTTCTTTACTGCATCCCTAGCTCCCTCACATTGACGAATTAACACAGAAATCGAGTCGCTATGAAATACTATGTGTTCGATGACTTCTCCATCTAAATCGAGTGACGTTTCTATGGAATGGACAGGATTTTCTTTTAGGATACGACTATCTCCTTTCCGATGCTCTATTCCTACTTTATTGCATCCCTCGCTTCCTCACATTGACGAATTAACACAGAAATTGCGTCGCTATGAAATACTATGGGTTCTATGACTTCTCTTTCTAAATCGAGTAACGTTTCTATGCAAACGACCGGATTTATTTAAGGATACGAGTATCCCCTCTCCGACGCACTATTCCTTCTTTACTGCATCCATGGCTCCCTCTCATTGACGAAGTAACACAGAAATTGCGTCGCAATGAAAAATTTTCCATTCTATGACCTCTCCTTCTAAATCGAGTAACGTTTCTATGGAAACGACAGGATTTTCTTTTGGAATACGGGTATCTCTTTTACGATGCATTACTCCTTCTTTACTGCATGCATCGTTTTACCACATTCACGAATTAACACAGACATTGCGTCGCTATGAAATACTAAGGGTGCTATGGCTTCTCCTTCTAAAGCGAGTAACGTTTCTATGGAAACAACAGGATTTTCTTTTGGGTTACGAGTATCTCATTTACGATGCACTATTCCTTCTTTACTGCATGCATCGCTCCCTGACGTTGACTAATTGACACAGGAATTGCGTTACTATGAAATACTATGAGATCTATGGCATCTCCTTCCAACCCGAGTAACGTTTCTATGAAAACGACAGGATTTTCATGTGGGATACGACTATCTCCTTTCCGATGCACCATTCCTTCTTTACTGCATCCCTCGCTCCCTCACATTGACGAATTAACACAGAAATTGCGAAGCTATGAAATACTATGGGTTCTATGGATTCTCCTTCTCAATGGAATAACGTTTCTATGCAAAAGAAAGGATTTTCTTTTGGGATACGGGTATCTCCTTTCCGATGCACTATTCCTTCTTTACAGCATCCCGCGCTCCCTCACATTGACGAATTAACACAGGTATTGATCGCAATGTAATACTATGGGATCTATGACTTCTCCTTCTAAATCGAGTAATGTTTCTATGGAAACGATAGGATTTACTTTTGGGATACGAGTATCTCCTTTATAATGCACTATTCCTTCTTTACTGCATCCCTCGCTCCCTCACATAGTCCAATTAACACAGATTTTGCGTTGCTATGAAATACTATGAGTTCTATGACTTCTCCTTCTAAATCGAATAACGTGTCTATGGAAACGAAAGGATTTTCACTGCATCCCTCGCTCCGTCACATTGACGAATTAACATAGAAATTGCGTTGTTATGAAATACTATGCGTTCTATGACATCTCCTTCTAAATCGAATAACGTTTCTATGGAAACGAAAGGATTTTCTTTTGGGATACGAGTATCTCCTTTCCGATGCAGTATTCCTTCTTTACTGCATCCTTCGCTCCCTCACATTGACGAATAAACACAGATATGGCATTGCTATGAATAACTATGGGTTCTATGACTCCTCCTTCTATATCGAGTAACGTTCCTATGGAAACGACAGGATTTTCTTTTGGGATACGAGTATCCCCTTTTCAATGCGCTATTCCTTCTGTACTGCATCCCTCGCTCCGTCACATTGACGAATTAACACAGAAATTGCGTCGCTATGAAATACTATGGGGTCTATGACTTCTCCTTCTAAATCGAGTAACGTTTCTATGCATACGAGAGGATTTTCTTTTGGGATACGAATATCTCCTTTCCGATGCAGTATTTCCGCTTTACTGCACACTTCGCTTTCTCACATTGACGAATAAACACAGAAATTGCGTCGCTATGAATAACTATGGGTTCTATGACACCTCTTTATAAATCGAGTAACGTTTCTATGGAAACGACAGGATTTTTCTTTGGGATACGAGTATCTCCATGCCGATGTACTATTCCTTCTTTACTGCCTCCCTCGCTCCCTCACATTGACGAATTAACACAGAAATTGGGTCGCTATGAAATACTATGGGTTCTATGACATCTCCTTCTGAATGGAATATGGTTTCTATGGATCCGACAGGATTTCCTTTTGGGATACGAGTATCTCCATTCCGATGGACTACTCCTTCTTAACTGCATCCCACGCTCCGTCACACTGACGAATTAACACAGAAATTGCATCGCCATGAAATACTATGGGTACTATGACATCTCCTTCTAAATCGAAAAACGTTTCTGTGAATACGACAGGATTTTCTTTTGGGATACGAATATCAATTTTTCCTATGCACTATACCTTCTTTACTGCATCCCTGGCTCCCCACATAGACGAATAAACATAGAAACTACGTCGCTATGAAATACTATGGGTTCTATGTCTGCTCCTTCTAAATGGAGTAACTTTTCTAAGGAATCGACCGAATTTTCTTTTGGGAAACGGTTATCTCCTTTGCGATACACTATTCCTTCTTTACTGCATCCCGCGCTATCTCACATTGACGAATTAACACAGAAATTGCGGCGCTATGAAATACTATGGGTTCTATGATTTCTCCTTCTAAATCGAGTAACGTTTCTACGGATACGACAGGATTTTCTTTTGGGATACGAGTATCCCCCTTCCGATGCACTACTCCTTCCTTACTGCATTCCTCGCTCCCTAACATTGACGAATTAACACAGAAGTTGCGACGCTATGAAATACTGTGGGTACTATGACTTCTCCTTCTAAATCGAGTAATGTATCTTTGGATATGACAGGATTTTCTTTTGGGATACGAGTATCTCCTTTCCGATGCAGTATTCCTTCTTTATTGAATCCCTCGCTCCCTCACATTGACGAATAACCACAGAAATTACATTGCTATGACTAACTATTGGTTCTATGACTCCTCCTTCTAAATCGAGTAACGTTTCTATGGAAACGACAGGATTTTCTTTTGGGATACGAGTAACTCCTCTCCGATGCACTATTCCTACTTCACTGCATCCCT
Organism: Schistocerca serialis cubense; assembly: GCF_023864345.2. Taxonomy (NCBI): domain Eukaryota; kingdom Metazoa; phylum Arthropoda; class Insecta; order Orthoptera; family Acrididae; genus Schistocerca; species Schistocerca serialis. Next base: position 60,746,554 of record NC_064638.1, on the reverse strand, counting down.
CGCTCCCTGACATTGACGAATTAACTCAGAAATTGCGTCGCTATGAAATACTATGGGTTCTATAACTTCTCTTTCTAAATAGAGTAACGTTTCTATGGAAACGACAGGATTTTCTATTGGGATACGACTATCTCCTTTCCAATTCACTATTACTTCCTTACTGCATTCCTCGCACCCTCACATTGACGAATTAACACAGAAATTGCGTCGCTATGAAATACTTTGTGTTCTATGACTTCTCATTCTAAATCGAGTAACGTTTCTATGGAAACGACATGATTTTCTTTTGGGATACGACTATCTACTTTCAGATGCACTATTCCTTCTTTACTGCATCCCTCGCTCCCTCACAATGTCGACTTAACACAGAAATTGCGTCGCTATGAAATACTATGGGTTCTATGACTTCTCCTTCTCAATGGAATAACGTTTCTATGCAAAAGAAAGGATGTTCCTTTGGGATACGGGTATCTCCTTTCCGATGCACTATACCTTCTTTACAGCATCCCGCGCCCCCTCACATTGACGAATTAACACAGATATTGATCGCTATGAAATACCATGGGTTCTATGACTTCTCCTTCTAAATCGAGTAACGTTTCTATGGAAACGACAAGATTTTCTTTTGGGATACGAGTATCTCCTTTCCAATTCACTATTCCTTCTTTACTACATCCCACGCTCCCTCACATTGTCGAATTAACACAGATTTTGCGTTGCTATGAAATACTGTGGGTTCTATGACTTCTCCTTCTAAATCAAGTAATGTATCTTCGGATATGAGCGGATTTTCTTTTGGGATACGAGTATCTCCTTTCCGATGCAGTATTCCTTCTTTATTGCATCCTTCGCTCCCTCACATTGACGAATAAACACAGAAATTGCATTGCTATGACTAACTATGGGTTCTATGACTCCTCCTTCTAAATCGATAACGTTTCTATGGAAACGACAGGATTCTCTTTTGGGATACGAGTAACTCCTCTCCGATGCACTATTCCTACTTCACTGCATCCCTCGCTCCCTGACATTGAAGAATTAACTCAGAAATTGCGTCGCTATGAAATACTATGGGTTTTATAAATTCTCTTTCTAAATAGAGTAACGTTTCTATGGAAACGACAGGATTTTCTTTTGGGATACGACTATCTCCTTTCCAATTCACTATTACTTACTTACTGCATTCCTCCCTCCCTCAAATTGACGAATTAACACAGAAATTGCGTCGCTATGAAATACTATGGGGTCTATGACTTCTCCTTCTAAATCGAGTAACGTTTCCATGCATACGAGAGGATTTTCTTTTGGGATACGAGTATCTCCTTTCCGATGCAGTATTCCCGCTTTACTGCATCCTTCGCTTTCTCACATTGACGAATAATCACAGAAATTGCGTCGCTATGAATAACTATGGGTTCTATGACACCTCTTTCTATATTGAGTAACGTTACTATGGAAACGACAGGATTTTCTTTTGGGATACGAGTATCTCCATGCCGATGTCCTATTCCTTCTTTACTGCCTCCCTCGCACCCTCACATTGACGAACTAACTCAGAAATTGCGTCGTTATGAGATACTATGGGTTCTATGACTTCTCCTTCTAAATCGAGTATCGTTTCTATGGAAACGACAGGATTTTCTTTCGGGATATGACTATCTATTTTCCGCTGCACTATTCCTTCTTTACTGCATCCCTCACTCCCTCACATTGACGAATTAACACAGAAATTGCGTCGCTATGAAATACTATGGGTTCTATGACATCTCCTTCTGAATGGAATAAGGTTTCTATGGAACCGAAAGGATTTCCTTTTGGGATATGAGTATCTCCTTTCCGATGGACTACTCCTTCTTAACTGCATCCCTCGCTCCGTCACACTGAAGAATTAACACAGAAATTGCATCGCCATGAAATACTATGGGTACTATGACATCTCCTTCTAAATCGAGTGACGTTTCTGTGAATACGTCAGGTTTTTCTTTTGGGATACGACTTTAAATTTTTCCTATGCACTATACCTTCTTTACTGCATCCCTGGCTCCTCACATTGACGAATTAACACAGAAACTACGTCGCTATGAAATACTATGGGTTCTATGTCTACTCCTTCTAAATGGAGTAACGATTCTACGGAAACGACCGGATTTTCTTTTGGGAAACGGTTATCTCCTTTCCGATGCACTATTCCTTCTTTACTGCATCCCGCGCTATCTCACATTGACGAATTAACACAGAAATTGCGTCGCTATGAAATACTATGGGTTCTATGATTTCTGCTTCTAAATCGAGTAACGTTTCTACGGATACAACAGGACTTTCTTTTGGGATACGAGTATCCCCCTTCCGATGCACTACTCCTTCCTTACTGCATTCCTCGCTCCCTCACATTGACGAATTAACACAGAAGTTGCGACGCTATGAAATACTATGGGGTCTATGACTTCTCCTTCTAAATCGAGTAACGTTTCTATGCATACGAGAGGATTTTCTTTTGGGATAGAAATATCTTTTTTCCGATGCAGTATTCCCGCTTTACTGCATCCTTCGCTTTCTCACATTGACGAATAAACACAGACATTGCGTCGCTATGAGTAACTATAGGTTCTATGTCTCCACTTTCTAAATCGAGTAACGTTTCTATGGAAACGACAGGATTTTCTTTTGAGATACGCGTAATTTCATGCCGATGCCCTATTCCTTCTTTACTGCATCCCTCGCTCCCTCACATTGACGAATTAACACAGAAATTGCGTCGCTATGAAATACTATGGGTTCTATGACATCTCACTCTGAATGGAATAAGGTTTGTATGGAACCGACAGGATTTCCTTTTGGGATACGAGTATATCCTTTCCGATAGACTACTTCTTCTTAACTGCATCCCTCGCTCCGTCACACTGACGAATTAACACAGAAATTGCATCGCCATGAAATACTATGGGTACTATGACATCTCCTTCTAAATCGTGTAACGTTTCTGTGAATACGACAGGATTTTCTTTTGGAATACGACTATCTTCTTTCCTATGCACTATACATTCTTTACTGCATCCCTGGCTCCTCACATTGACGAATTAACACAGAAATTACGTCGCTATGAAATACTATGGGTTCTATGTCTACTCCATCTAAATCAAGTAACGTTCCTACGGAAACGACAGGATTTTCTTTTGGGAAACGGTTATCTCCTTTCCGATGCACTATTCCTTCTTTACTGCATCCCGCGCTGTCTCACATTGACGAATTAACACAGAAATGGCGTCGATATGAAATACTAAGGGATCTATGATTTCTCCTTCTAAATCGAGTAACGTTTCTACGGATACGACAGGGTTTTCTTTTGGGATACGAGTATCCCCCTTCCGATGCACTATTCCTTCCTTACTGCATCCCTCGCTCCCTCACATTGACGAATAAACACTGAAATTGAATTGCTTTGAATTACTATGGGTTCTATGACTCCTCTTTCTAAAGCGAGTAACGTTTCTATGGAAGCGACAGGATTTTCTTTTGGGATACGAGTGTCTCCATGCCGATGAGCTATTCCTTCTTTACTGCCTTCCTCGCTTCCTCACATTGCCGAACTAACTCAGAAATTGCGTCGCTATGAGATACTATGTGTTCTATGACTTCTCCTTCTAAATCGAGTAACATTTCTATGGAAACGACAGGATTTTCTTTCGGGATGCGACTATCTATTTTCCGCTGCACTATTCCGTCTTTACTGTATCCTTCGCTCCCTCACATTGACGAATTAACACAGAAATTGCGTCGCTATGAAATACTATGGGTTCTATGAAATCTCCTTCTGAGTGGAATAAGGTTTCCATGGAACCGACAGGATTTCCTTTTTGGATACGAGTATCTCCTTTCCGATGGACTACTGCCACTTAACTGCATCCCTCGCTCCGTCACACTGACGAATTAACACAGTAATTGCATCGCCATGAAATACTATGGGTACAAGACATCTCCTTCTAAATCGAGTAACGTTTCTGTGAATACGACAGGATTTTCTTTTGGGATACGACTATCTCCTTTCCGATGCACTTTTGCTTCTTTACTGCATCCCTGGCTCCTCATATTGACGAATTAACACAGAAAATGCGTCGCTATGAAATACTATGGGTTCTATGTCTACTCCTTCTAAATCGAGTAGCGTTTCTACGGAATCGACAGGATTTTCTTTTGGGATACGACTATCTCCTTTCCGATGCACAATTGCTTCTTTACTGCATCCCTCGCTCCCTCACATTGACGAATTAACACAGAGATTGCGTCGCTATTAAATACTATGTGTTCAATGACATCTCCTTCTGAATGGAATAAGGTTTCTATGGAACCGAAAGGATTTCCTTTTGGGATACGAGTATCTCCTTTCCGATGGACTACTTCTTCTTAACTGCAACCCTCGCTCCGTCACACTTACGAATTAACACAGAAATTGCATCGCCATGAAATACTATGGGTACTATGACATCTCCTTCTAAATCGAGTAACGTTTCTGTGAATACGACAGGATTTTCCATTGGGATACGAGTATCTCCTTTCCAATGCACTATTCCTTCTTTACTGCATCCTTGGCTCCCTCACATTGACGAATAAACACAGATATGGCATTGCTATGAATAACTATGGGTTCTATGACTCCTCCCTCTAAATCGAGGAACGTTTCTATGGAAACGACAGGATTTTCTTTTGGGATACGAGTAACTCCTCTCCGATGCACTATTCCTACTTCACTGCATCCCTCGCTCCCTGACATTGACGAATTAACTCAGAAATTGCTTCGCTATGAAATACTATGGGTTGTATAAATTCTATTTCTAAATAGAGTAACGTTTCTATGGAAACGACAGGATTTTCTTTTGGGATACGACTATCTCCTTTCCAATTCACTATTACTCCCTTACTGCATTCCTCGCTCCCTCACATTGACGAATTAACACAGAAATTGCGTCGCTATGAAATACTATGGGGTCTATGACTTCTCCTTCTAAATCGAGTAAAGTTTCTATGCATACGAGAGGATTTTCTTTTGGCATACGAGTATCTCCTTTCCGATGCAGTATTCCCGCTTTACTGCATCCTTCGCTTTCTCACATTGACGAATAAACACAGAAATTGCGTCGCTATGAGATACCATGGGTTCTATGACTTCTCCATCTAAATCGATTATCGTTTCTATGGAAACGACAGGATTTTCTTTCGGGATACGACTATCTATTTTCCGCTGCACTATTCCTTCTTTACTGCATCCCTCACTTCCTCACATTGACGAATTAACACAGAAATTGCGTCGCTATGAAATACTATGGGTTCTATGACATCTCCTTCTGAATGGAATAAGGTTTCTATGGAACCGACAGGATTTCCTTTTAAGATATGAGTATCTCCTTTCCGATGGACTACTCCTTCTTAACTGCATCCCTCGCTCCGTCACACTGACGAATTAACACAGAAATTGCATCGCCATGAAATACTATGGGTACTATGACATCTCCTTCTAAATCGAGTAACGTTTCTGTGAATACGTCAGGTTTTTCTTTTGGGATACGACTATCAATTTTTCATATGCACCATACCTTCTTTACTGCATCCCTGGCTCCTCACATTGACGAATTAACAAAGAAACTACGTCGCTATGAAATACTATGGGTTCTATGTCTACTCCTTCTAAATGGAGTAACGATTCTACGGAAACGACCGGATTTTCTTTTGGGAAACGGTTATCTCCTTTCCGATGCACTATTCCTTCTTTACTGCATCCCGCGCTATCTCACAATGACGAATTAACACAGAAATTGCGTAGCTATGAAATACTATGGGTTCTATGATTTCTCCTTCTAAATCGAGTAACGTTTCTACGGATACGACAGGGTTTTCTTTTGGGATACGAGTATCCCCCTTCCGATGCACTATTCCTTCCTTACTGCATCCCTCGCTCCCTCACATTGACGAATAAAGACTGAAATTGAATTGCTTTGAATTACTATGGGTTCTATGACCCCTCTTTCTAAAGCGAGTAACGTTTCTATGGAAACGACAGGATTTTCTTTTGGGATACGAGTATCTCCATGCCGATGAGCTATTTCTTCTTTACTGCCTTCCTCGCTTCCTCACATTGACGAACTAACTCAGAAATTGCGTCGCTATGAGATACTATGTGTTCTATGACTTCTCCTTCTAAATCGAGTAACATTTCTATGGAAACAACAGGATTTTCTTTCGGGATACGACTATCTATTTTCCGCTGCAATATTCCGTCTTTACTGTATCCTTCGCTCCGTCACACTGACGAATTAACACAGAAATTGCATCGCCATGATATACTATGGGTACTATAACATCTCCCTCTGAATCGAGTAACGTTTCTATTGAAACGACAGGATTTTCGTTTGGGATACGAGTATCTCCTTTCCGATGCACTATTCCTCCTTTACTACATTCACCGCTCCCTGACATTGACGAAATAACTCAATGTCTTTGCATCGCTATGAAGTACTATTGGTGCTATGACTTCTCTTTCTAAATAGAGTAACGTTTCTATGGAAATGACATGATTTTCTTTTGGGATACGGGTATCTCCTTTCCGATGCACTATTAGTTCTTTACTGCATCCCTCGCTCCCTGACATTGACGAACTAACTCAGATATTGCATCGCTATGAAGTACTATTGGTGCTATGACTTCTCTTTCTAAATAGAGTAACCTTTCTATGGAAACGACAGGATTTACTTTTGGGATACGACTATCTCCTTTCCAATTCACTATTACTTCCTTACTGCATTCCTCGCTCCCTCACATTGACGAATTGACACAGAAATTGTGTCGCTTTGAAATACTATGGGTTCTATGACTTCTCCTTCTAAATCGAGTAACGTTTCTACAGACACGACAGGATTTTCTTTTGGGATACGAGTATCCCCCTTCCGATGCACTATTCCTTCCTTACTGCATCCCTCGCTCCCTCACATTGACGAATTAACTCAGAAATTGCGTCGCTATGAAATTCTATGGGTTCTATGATTTCTCCTTCTAAATCGAGTAACGCTTCAATGGAAACGGCAGGATTTTCTTTCGGGATACGACTATCCATTTTCCGCTGCACTATTCCTTCCTTACTGCATTTTCGCTCCGTGACATTGACGAATTAACCCAGAAATTGGGTCGCTATGAAATTCTATGTGTTCTATGACTTCTCCTTCTAAATCGAGTAATGTATCTATGGATACGACAGGTTTTCTTTTGGGATACGACTATCTCCTTTCCGATGCACTATTGCTTCTTTACTGCATCCCTCGCTCCCTGACATTGACGAACTAACTCAGATATTGCATCGCTATGAAGTACTATTGGTGCTATGACTTCTCTTTCTAAATAGAGTAACGTTTCTATGGAAACGACATGTTTTTCTTTTGGGATACGGGTATCTCCTTTCCGATGCACTATTAGTTCTGTACTGCATCCCTGGCTCCTCACATTGACGAATTAACACAGAAATTGCGTCGCTATGAAATACTATGGGTTCTATGACATCTCCTTCTGAATGGTATAAGGTTTCTATGGAACCGACAGGATTCACTTTTGGGATACGAGTATCTCCTTTCCGATGGACTACTGCCACTTAACTGCATCCCTCGCTCCATCACATTGACGAATTAACACAGAAATTGCGTCGCTATCAAATAGTATGGGTTCTATAACTTCATTTTCAAAATCGAGTAACTTTTCTATGGAAACGAAAGGATTTTCTTTTGGGATACGAGTGTCTCCTTTTCGATGCAGTATTCTTTCTTTACTGCATCCTTCGCTCCCTCACATTGACGAATAAACACAGAAATTGCATTGCCATGAATAACTATGGGTTCTATGATCCTCCTTCTAAATCGAGTAACGTTTCTATGGAAACGACCGGATTTTCGTTTGGGATACGAGTATCTCCTTTCCGATGCACTATTCCTTCTTTACTGCATCCCTCGCTCCCTGACATTGACGAATTAACTCAGAAATTGCATCGCTATGAACTACTATTGGTGCTATGACTTCTCATTCTAAATAGAGTAACGTTTCTGTGGAAACGACACGATTTTCTTTTGGGATACGACTATCTCCTTTCCAATTCACTATTACTTCCTTACTGCATTCCTCGCTCCCTCGCATTGACGAATTGACACAGAAATTGCGTCGCTTTGAAATACTATGGGTTCTATGACTTCTCCTTCTAAATCGAGTAACGTTTCTGTGCATACGAGAGGATTTTCTTTTGGGATACGCATATCTCCTTTCCGATGCACTTTTGCTTCTTTACTGCATCCCCTCGCTCCCTCACATTGACGAATTAACACAGAAATTGCGTCGCTATGAAATGCTAAGGGTTCTATGTCTACTCCTCCTAAATCGAGTAGCGTTTCTACGGAAACGACAGGATATTCTTTTGGGAAACGGTTATCTCCTTTCCGATGCACTATTCCTTCTTTACTGCATCCCGCGCTCCCTCACATTGACGAATTAACACAGAAATTGCATCGCCATGAAATACTATGGGTACTATGACATCTCCTTCTAAATCGAGTACCGTTTCTGTGAATACGACAGGATTTTCTTTTGGGATGCGACTATCTCCTTTCCGATGCACTTTTTCTTCTTTACAGTATCCCCTCGCTCCCTCACATTGACGAATTAACACAGAAATTGCCTCGCTATGAAATACTATAGGATCTATGTCTACTCCTTCTAAAACGAGTAGCGTTTCTACGGAAACGACAGGAATTTCTTTTGGGAAACGGATATCTCCTTTCCGATGCACTATTCCTTCTTTACTGCATCCCGCGCTCCATCACATTGACGAATTAACACAGAAATTGCATCGCCCTGAATGCTATGGGTAATGTGACATCTCCTTCTAAATCGAGTAACGTTTCTGTGAATACGACAGGATTTTCTTTTGGGATACGACTATTTCCTTTCCGATGCACTTTTGATTCTTTACTGCATCCCTGGCTCCTCACATTGACGAATTAACACAGAAATTACATCGCTATGTAATACTATGGGTTCTATGTCTACTTCTTCTAAATCGAGTAGCGTTTCTACGGAAACGACTGGATTTTCTTTTGGGAAACGGTTATCTCCTTTCCGATGCACTGTTCCTTCTTTACTGCATCCCGAGCTCCCTCACATTGACGAATTAACACAGATATTGCATCGCAATGAAATACGATGGGTTACTATGACATCTCCTACTAAATCGTGTAACGTTTCTGTGAATACGACAGGATTTTCTTTTGGGATAAGACTATCTCCTTTCCGATGCACTTTTGCTTCTTTACTGCATCCCTGGCTCCATACATTGACGAATTAACACAGAAATTGCGTCGCTATGAAATACAATGGGTTCTATGTCTACTCCTTCTAAATCGAGTAGCGTTCCTACGGAAACGACAGGATTTTCTTTTGGGAAACGATTATCTCCTTTCCGAAGCACTATTCCTTCTTTACTGCATCCCGCGCTCCATCACATTGACGAATTAACACAGAAATTGCACCGCCATGAAATACTATGGGTACTATGACGTCTCCTTCTAAATCGAGTAAAGTTTCTGTGAATACGACAGGATTTTCATTTGGGATGCGACTATCTTCTTTCCGATGCACTTTCGCTTCTTTACTGCATCCCTGGCTCCTCACATTGACGAATTAACACCGAAATTGCATCGCTATGAAATACAATGGGTTCTATGACATCTCCTTCTGAAAGGAATAAGGTTTCTATGGAGCCGACAGGATTTCCTTTTGGGATACGAGTATCTCCTTTCCGATGGACTACTCCCTCTTAACTGCATCCCTCGCTCCGTCACACTCACGAATTAACACAGAAATTGCGTCGCCATGAAATACTATGGGTACTATGACATCTCCTTCTAAATCGAGTAACGTTTCTTTGAGTACGACAGGGTTTTCTTTTGGGATGCGACTATCTCCTTTCCGATGCACTTTTTCTTCTTTATTGCATCCCCTCGCTCCCTCACATTGACGAATTAACACAGAAATTGCGTCGCTATGAAATACTATGGGTTCTATGTCTACTCCTTCTAAATCGAGTAGCGTTTCTACGAAAACGACAGGATTTTCTTTTCGGAAACGGTTATCTCCTTTCCGATCCACTATTCCTTCTTTACTGCATCCCGTGCTCCCTCACATTGACGAATTAACACAGAAATTGCATCGTATGAATACTATGGGTACTGTGACATCTCCTTCTAAATCGAGTAACGTTTCTGTGAATACGACAGGATTTTCTTTTGGGATACGACTATCTCCTTTCCGATGCACTATTGCTTCTTTACTGCATCCCTGCCTCCTCACATTGACGAATTAACACAGAAATTTCGTCGCTATGAAATACTATGGGTTCTATGTCTACTTCTTCTAAATCGAGTAGCGTTTCTACGGAAACGACCGGATTTTCTATTGGGAAACGGTTATCTCCTTTCCGATGCACTATTCCTTCTTTACTGCATCCCGCGCTCCGTCACATTGACGAATTAACACAGAAATTGCATCGCCATGAAATACTATGGGTACTATGACATCTCCTTCTAAATCGAGTAACGTTTCTGTGAATACGACAGGATTTTCTTTTGGGATACGACTATCTCCTTTCCGATCCACTTTTACTTCTTTACTGCATCCCTGGCTCCTCACATTGACGAATTAACACAGAAATTACGTCGCTATGAAATACTATGGGTTCTATGTCTACTCCTTCAAAATCGAGTAGCGTTTCTACGGAAACGACAGGATTTTTTTTTGGGAAACGGTTATCTCCTTTCCGGTGCACTATTCGTTCTTTACTGCATCCCGCGCTGCCTCACATTCATGAATTAACACAGAAATTACATCGCCATGAAATACTATGGGTACTATGACATCTCCTTCTATATCGAGTAACGTTTCTGTGAATACGACAGGATTTTCTTTTGGGATACGACTATCTCCTTTCCGATGCACTTTTGCTTCTTTACTGCATCCCTGGCTCCTCACATTGACGATTCAACACAGAAATGGCGTCGCGATGAAATACTATGGGTTCTATGTCTACTCCTTCTAAATCGAGTAGCCTTTCTACGGAAACGACAGGATTTTCTTTTGGGAAACGGTTATCTCCTTTCCGATGCACTATTCCTTCTCTACTGCATCCCGCGCTCCCTCACATTGACGAATTAACACAGAAATTGCATCGCCATGAATACTATGGGTAATGTGACATCTCCTTCTAAATCGAGTAACGTTTCTGTGAATACGACAGGATTTTCTTTTGGGATTCGACTATCTCCTTTCCGATGCACTTTTTCTTCTTTACTGCATCCCCTCGCTCCCTCACATTGACGAATTAACACTGAAATTGCGTCGCTATGAAATACTATGGGTTCTATGTTAACTCCTTCTAAATCGAGTAGCGTTTCTACGGAAACGACATGATTTTCTTTTGGGAAACGGTTATCTCCTTTCCGATGCACTATTCCTTGTTTACTGCATCCCGCGCTCCCTCACATTGACGAATTAACACAGAAATTGCATCGCCATGAATACTATGGGTAATGTGACATCTCCTTCTAAATGGAGTAAAGTTTCTGTGAATACGACAGGATTTTCATTTGGGATGCGACTATCTTCTTTCCGATGCACTTTTGCTTCTTTACTGCATCCCTGGCTCCTCACATTGACGAATTAACACCGAAATTGCGTCGCTATGAAATACAATGGGTTCTATGACATCTCCTTCTGAAAGGAATAAGGTTTCTATGGAGCCGACAGGATTTCCTTTTGGGATACGAGTATCTCCTTTCCGATGGACTACTCCCTCTTAACTGCATCCCTCGCTACGTCACACTGACGAATTAACACAGAAGTTGCGTCGCCATGAAATACTATGGGTACTATGACATCTCCTTCTAAATCGAGTAACGTTTCTGTGAATACGATAGGATTTTCTTTTGGGATGCGACTATCTCCTTTCCGATGCACTTTTTTTTCTTTATTGCATACACTCGCTCCCTCACATTGAAGAATTAACACAGAAATTGCGTCGCTATGAAATACTATGGGTTCTATGTCTACTGCTTCTAAATCGAGTAGCGTTTCTACGAAAACGACAGGATTTTCTTTTGGGAAACGGTTATCTCCTTTCCGATGCACTATTCCTTCTTTACTGCATCCTGTGCTCCCTCACATTGACGAATTAACACAGAAATTGCATCGTATGAATACTATGGGTACTGTGACATCTCCTTCTAAATCGAGTAACGTTTCTGTGAAGACGACAGGATTTTCTTTTGGGATACGACTGTCTCCTTTCCGATGCACTATTCCTTCTTTACTGCATCCCTGGCTCCTCACATTGACGAATTAACACAGAAATTACGTCGCTATGAAATACTATGGGTTCTATGTCTACTCCTTCTAAATCGAGTAGCGTTTCTGCGGAAACGACAGGACTTTTTTTTTGGGAAACGGTTATCTCCTTTCCGGTGCACTATTCCTTCTTTACTGCATCCCGAGCTCCCTCACATTGATGAATTAACACAGAAATTACATCGCCATGAAATACTATGGGTACTATGACATCTCCTTCTAAATCGAGTAACGTTTCTGTGAATACGACAGGATTTTCTTTTGGGATACGACTATCTCCTTTCCGATGCACTTTTGCTTCTTTACTGCATCCCTGGCTTCTTACATTGACGAATTAACACAGAAATTGCGTCGCTAAGTAATACTATGGGTTCTATGTCTACTCCTTTAAAATCGAGTAGCGTTTCTACGGAAACGACAGGATTTCCTTTTGGGAAACGGTTATCTCCTTTCCGATGCACTATTCCTTCTTTACTGCATCCCGCGCTCCGTTACATTGACGAATTAACACAGAAATTGCATCGCCATGATATACTATGGGTACTATGACATCTCCTTCTAAATCGAGTATCGTTTCTGTGAATACGACAAGATTTTCTTTTGGGATACGACTATCTCCTTTCCGATGCACTTTTGCTTCTTTACTGCATCCCTCGCTCCTCACAATGACGAATCAACACAGAATTTGCGTCGGATGAAATACTATGGGTTCTATGTCTACTCCTTCTAAATCCAGTAGCGTTTCTACGGAAACGACAGGATTTTCTTTTGGGAAACGGTTATCTCCTTTCCGATGCACTATTCCATCTTTACTGCATCCCGCGCTCCCTCACATTGACGAATTAACACAGTAATTGCATCGCCATGAAATACTATGGGTACTATGACATCTCCTTCTAAATCGATTATCGTTTCTGTGAATACGACAGGATTTTCTTTTGGGATACGACTATCTCCTTTCCATTGCACTATTCCTTCTTTACTGCATCCCGCGCTCCCTCACATTGACGAATTAACACAGAAATTGCATCGCCATGAAATACTATGGGTACTATGACATCTCCTTCCAGATCGAGTAACGATTCTGTGAATACGACAGGATTTTCTTTTGGGATGCGACTATCTCCTTTCCGATGCACTTTTGCTTCTGTACTGCATCCCTCGCTCCCTCACACTGACGAATTAACACAGAAATTGCGTCGCTATGAAATACAATGGTATCTATGTCTGCTCCTTCTAAATCGAGCAGCGTTTCTACGGGAACGACTGGATTTTCTTTTGGGAAACGGTTATCTCCTTTCCGATGCACTATTCCTTCTTTACTGCATCCCGCGCTCCGTTACATTGACGAATTAACACAGAAATTGCATCGCCATGAAATACTATGGGTACTATGACATCTCCTTCTAAATCGAGTATCGTTTCTGTGAATACGACAAGATTTTCTTTTGGGATACGACTATCTCCTTTCCGATGCACTTTTGCTTCTTTACTGCATCCCTGGCTTCTTACATTGACGAATTAACACAGAAATTGCGTCGCTAAGAAATACTATGGGTTCTATGTCTACTCCTTTAAAATCGAGTAGCGTTTCTACGGAAACGACAGGATTTCCTTTTGGGAAACGGTTATCTCCTTTCCGATGCACTATTCCTTCTTTACTGCATCCCGCTCTCCGTTACATTGACGAATTAACACAGAAATTGCATCGCCATGAAATACTATGGGTACTATGACATCTCCTTCTAAATCGAGTATCGTTTCTGTGAATACGACAAGATTTTCTTTTGGGATACGACTATCTCCTTTCCGATGCACTTTTGCTTCTTTACTGCATCCCTGGCTCCTCACAATGACGAATCAACACAGAATTTGCGTCGGATGAAATACTATGGGTTCTATGTCTACTCCTTCTAAATCCAGTAGCGTTTCTACGGAAACGACAGGATTTTCTTTTGGGAAACGGTTATCTCCTTTCCGATGCACTATTCCATCTTTACTGCATCCCGCGCTCCCTCACATTGACGAATTAACACAGTAATTGCATCGCCATGAAATACTATGGGTACTATGACATCTCCTTCTAAATCGATTATCGTTTCTGTGAATACGACAGGATTTTCTTTTGGGATACGACTATCTCCTTTCCATTGCACTATTCCTTCTTTACTGCATCCCGCGCTCCCTCACATTGACGAATTAACACAGAAATTGCATCGCCATGAAATACTATGGGTACTATGACATCTCCTTCTAAATCGAGTATCGTTTCTGTGAATACGACAAGATTTTCTTTTGGGATACGACTATCTCCTTTCCGATGCACTTTTGCTTCTTTACTGCATCCCTGGCTCCTCACAATGACGAATCAACACAGAATTTGCGTCGGATGAAATACTATGGGTTCTATGTCTACTCCTTCTAAATCCAGTAGCGTTTCTACGGAAACGACAGGATTTTCTTTTGGGAAACGGTTATCTCCTTTCCGATGCACTATTCCATCTTTACTGCATCCCGCGCTCCCTCACATTGACGAATTAACACAGAAATTACATCGCCATGAAATACTATGGGTACTATGACATCTCCTTCTAAATCGAGTAACGTTTCTGTGAATACGACAGGATTTTCTTTTGGGATACGACTATCTCCTTTCCGATGCACTTTTGCTTCTTTACTGCATCCCTGGCTTCTTACATTGACGAATTAACACAGAAATTGCGTCGCTAAGAAATACTATGGGTTCTATGTCTACTCCTTTAAAATCGAGTAGCGTTTCTACGGAAACGACAGGATTTCCTTTTGGGAAACGGTTATCTCCTTTCCGATGCACTATTCCTTCTTTACTGCATCCCGCGCTCCGTTACATTGACGAATTAACACAGAAATGCATCGCCATGAAATACTATGGGTACTATGACATCTCCTTCTAAATCGAGTATCGTTTCTGTGAATACGACAAGATTTTCTTTTGGGATACGACCATCTCCTTTCCGATGCACTTTTGCTTCTTTACTGCATCCCTGGCTCCTCACAATGACGAATCAACACAGAATTTGCGTCGGATGAAATACTATGGGTTCTATGTCTACTCCTTCTAAATCCAGTAGCGTTTCTACGGAAACGACAGGATTTTCTTTTGGGAAACGGTTATCTCCTTTCCGATGCACTATTCCATCTTTACTGCATCCCGCGCTCCCTCACATTGACGAATTAACACAGTAATTGCATCGCCATGAAATACTATGGGTACTATGACATCTCCTTCTAAATCGATAATCGTTTCTGTGAATACGACAGGATTTTCTTTTGGGATATGACTATCTCCTTTCCATTGCACTATTCCTTCTTTACTGCATCCCGCGCTCCCTCACATTGACGAATTAACACAGATATTGCATCGCCATGAAATACTATGGGTACTATGACATCTCCTTCCAGATCGAGTAACGTTTCTGTGAATACGACAGGATTTTCTTTTGGGATGCGACTATCTCCTTTCCGATGCACTTTTGCTTCTGTACTGCATCCCTCGCTCCCTCACACTGACGAATTAACACAGAAATTGCGTCGCTATGAAATACTATGGTATCTATGTCTGCTCCTTCTAAATCGAGCAGCGTTTCTACGGGAACGACTGGATTTTCTTTTGGGAAACGGTTATCTCCTTTCCGATGCACTATTCCTTCTTTACTGCATCCCGCGCTCCGTTACATTGACGAATTAACACAGAAATTGCATCGCCATGAAATACTATGGGTACTATGACATCTCCTTCTAAATCGAGTATCGTTTCTGTGAATACGACAAGATTTTCTTTTGGGATACGACTATCTCCTTTCCGATGCACTTTTGCTTCTTTACTGCATCCCTGGCTTCTTACATTGACGAATTAACACAGAAATTGCGTCGCTAAGAAATACTATGGGTTCTATGTCTACTCCTTTAAAATCGAGTAGCGTTTCTACGGAAACGACAGGATTTCCTTTTGGGAAACGGTTATCTCCTTTCCGATGCACTATTCCTTCTTTACTGCATCCCGCTCTCCGTTACATTGACGAATTAACACAGAAATTGCATCGCCATGAAATGCTATGGGTACTATGACATCTCCTTCTAAATCGAGTATCGTTTCTGTGAATACGACAAGATATTCTTTTGGGTTACGACTATCTCCTTTCCGATGCACTTTTGCTTCTTTACTGCATCCCTGGCTCCTCACAATGACGAATCAACACAGAATTTGCGTCGGATGAAATACTATGGGTTCTATGTCTACTCCTTCTAAATCCAGTAGCGTTTCTACGGAAACGACAGGATTTTCTTTTGGGAAACGGTTATCTCCTTTCCGATGCACTATTCCATCTTTACTGCATCCCGCGCTCCCTCACATTGACGAATTAACACAGTAATTGCATCGCCATGAAATACTATGGGTACTATGACATCTCCTTCTAAATCGATTATCGTTTCTGTGAATACGACAGGATTTTCTTTTGGGATACGACTATCTCCTTTCCATTGCACTATTCCATCTTTACTGCATCCCGCGCTCCCTCACATTGACGAATTAACACAGAAATTGCATCGCCATGAAATACTATGGGTACTATGACATCTCCTTCCAGATCGAGTAACGTTTCTGTGAATACGACAGGATTTTCTTTTGGGATGCGACTATCTCCTTTCCGATGCACTTTTGCTTCTGTACTGCATCCCTCGCTCCCTCACACTGACGAATTAACACAGAAATTGCGTCGCTATGAAATACTATGGTATCTATGTCTGCTCCTTCTAAATCGAGCAGCGTTTCTACGGGAACGACTGGATTTTCTTTTGGGAAACGGTTATCTCCTTTCCGATGCACTATTCCTTCTTTACTGCATCCCGCGCTCCCTCACATTGACGAATTAACACAGAAATTGCATCGCCATGAAAAACTATGGGTACTATGTCATCTCCTTTTAAATTGAGTAACGTTTCTGTGAATACGACAGGATTTTCCTTTTGGATGCGACTATCTCCTTTCCGATGCACTTTCACTTCTTTACTGCATTCCCTCGCTCCCTCACATTGACGAATTAACACAGTAATTGCGTCGCTCTGAAATACAATGGGTTCTATGACATCTCCTTCTGAATGGAATAAGGTTTCTATGGATCCGACAGGATTTCCTTTTGGGATACGTGTATCTCCTTTCCGATGGACTACTCCTTCTTAACCGCATCCCTCGCTCCGTCACACTGACGATTTAACACAGAAATTGCATCGCCATGAAATACTATGGGTACTATGACATCTCCTTCTAAATCGTGTAACGTTTCTGTGAATACGACTGGATTTTCTTTTGGGATGCGACTATGTCCTTTTCGATGCATTTTTGCTTCTTTACTGCATCCCTGGCTCCTCACATTGACGAATTAACACAGAAATTACGACGCTATGGAATACTATGGGTTCTATGATTTCTCCTTCTAAATGGAATAACGTTTCAAAGGAACCGAGAGGATATCCTTTTACTATGGGTTCTATGACTACTCCTTCTAAATCGAGTAACGTTTCTATGGAAACGACAGGATTTTCTTTTGCGATACGACTATCTCCTTTCCGATGCACTATTCCTTCTTTACTGCATCCCTGGCTCCTCACTTTGACGCATTAACACAGAAATTACGTCGCTATGAAATACTATGGGTTCTATGTCTACTCCTTCTAAATCGAGTAGCGTTTCTACGGAAACGACCGGATTTTCTTTTGGGAAACGGTTATCTCTTTTCGGATGCACTATTCCTTCTATACTGCATCCCGCGCTCCCTCACATTGACGAATTAACACAGAAATTGCGTCGCTATGATATACTATGGGTTCTATGACATCTCCTTCTGAATGGAGTAAGGTTTCTATGGAACCGACAGGATTTCCATTTGGGATACGAGTATCTCCTTTCCGATGGACTACTCCTTCTTAACTGCATCCCTCGCTCCGTCACACTGACGAATTAACACAGAAATTGCATCGCCATGAAATACTATGGTTACTATGACATCTCCTTCTAAATCGAGTAACGTTTCTGTGAATACGACAGGATTTTCTTTTGGGATGCCACTATGTCCTTTTCGATGCACTTTTGCTTCTTTACTGCATCCCTGGCTCCTCACATTGACGATTTAACACAGAAATTGCGTCGCTATAAAATACTATGGGTTCTATGACTTCTCTTTTTAAATCGAGTAATGTTTCTATGGAAACGACAGAATTTTCTTTTGGGATACGAGTAAGTCCTTTCTTATGCTTTATACCTTCTTTACTGAATCCCTGGTTCCCTAAATTGACGAATTATCACAGACATTACGTCGCTATGAAATACTATGGGTTCTATGACTACTCCTTCTAAATGGAATAACGTTTCAAAGGAACCGAGAGGATATCCTTTTACTATGGGTTCTATGACTACTCCTTCTAAATCGAGTAGCGTTTCTACGGAAACGACTGGATTTTCTTTTGGGAAACGGTTATCTCCTTTCCGATGCACTATTCCTTCTTTACTGCATCCCGCGCTCCCTCACATTGACGAATTAACACAGAAATTGCATCGCCATTATATACTATGGGTACTATAACATCTCCTTCTAAATCGAGTAACGTTTTTGTGAATACGACAGGATTTTCTTTTGGGATGCGACTATGTCCTTTTCGATGCACTTTTGCTTCTTTACTGCATCCCTGGCTCCTCAAATTGAGGAATTAACACAGAAATTACGTCGCTATGGAATACTATGGGTTCTATGTCTACTCCTTCTAAATCGATTAGCGTTTCTACGGAAACGAAAGGATTTTCTTTTGGGTAACGGTTATCTCCTTTCCGATGCACTATTCCTTCTTTACTGCATCCCGCGCTCCCTCACATTGACGAATTAACACAGAAATTGCATCGCTATGAAATACTATGGCTACTACGACATCTCCTTCTAAATCGATTAACGTTTCTATGGAAACGACAGGATTTTCTTTTGGGATACGAGTATCTCCTTTCCGATACACTATACCTTCTTTACTGCATCCCTGACTCCTCACATTGACGAATTAACACAGAAATTACGTCGCTATGATATACTATGGGTTCAATGACTTCTCTTTCTAAATCGAGTAACGTTTCTATGGAAACGACAGAATTTTCTTTTGGGATACGAGTAAGTCCTTTCTTATGCTATATACCTTCTTTACTGAATCCCTGGTTCCCTAAATTGACGAATCATCACAGACATTACGTCGCTATGAAATACTATGGGTTCTATGACTACTCCTTCTAAATCGAGTAACGTTTCTATGGAAACGACAGGATTTTCTTTTGCGATACGACTATCTCCTTTCCGATGCACTTTACCTTCTTTACTGCATCCCTGGCTCCTCACTTTGACGAATTAACACAGAAATTACGTCGCTATGAAAAACTATGGGTTCTATGTCTACTCCTTCTAAATCGAGTAGCGTTTCTACGGAAACGACCGGATTTTCTTTTGGGAAACGGTTATCTCCTTTCGGATGCACTATTCCTTCTATACTGCATCCCGCGCTCCCTCACATTGACGAATTAACACAGAGATTGAGTCGCTATGAAATACTATGGGTTCTAAGACATCTCCTTCTGAATGGAATAAGGTTTCTATGGAACTGACAGGATTTCCATTTGCGATACGAGTATCTCCTTTCCGATGGACTACTCCTTCTTAACTGCTACCCTCGCTCCGTCACACTGACGAATTAACACAGAAATTGCATCGCCATGAAATACTATGGGTACTATGACATCTCCTTCTAAATCGAGTAACGTTTCTGTGAATACGACAGGATTTTTTTTGGGGATGCGACTATGTCCTTTCCGATGCACTTTTGCTTCTTTACTGCATCCCTG
Organism: Schistocerca serialis cubense; assembly: GCF_023864345.2. Classification (NCBI taxonomy): domain Eukaryota; kingdom Metazoa; phylum Arthropoda; class Insecta; order Orthoptera; family Acrididae; genus Schistocerca; species Schistocerca serialis. The sequence continues at coordinate 60,726,222 of NC_064638.1, read as the reverse complement.
GCTCCTCAAATTGAGGAATTAACACAGAAATTACGTCGCTATGGAATACTATGGGTTCTATGTCTACTCCTTCTAAATCGATTAGCGTTTCTACGGAAACGAAAGGATTTTCTTTTGGGTAACGGTTATCTCCTTTCCGATGCACTATTCCTTCTTTACTGCATCCCGCGCTCCCTCACATTGACGAATTAACACAGAAATTGCATCGCTATGAAATACTATGGCTACTACGACATCTCCTTCTAAATCGATTAACGTTTCTATGGAAACGACAGGATTTTCTTTTGGGATACGAGTATCTCCTTTCCGATGCACTATACCTTCTTTACTGCATCCCTGGCTCCTCACATTGACGAATTAACACAGAAATTACGTCGCTATGATATACTATGGGTTCTATGACTTCTCTTTCTAAATCGAGTAACGTTTCTATGGAAACGACAGAATTTTCTTTTGGGATACGAGTAAGTCCTTTCTTATGCTATATACCTTCTTTACTGAATCCCTGGTTCCCTAAATTGACGAATTATGACAGACATTACGTCGCTATGAAATACTATGGGTTCTATGACTACTCCTTCTAAATCGAGTAACGTTTCTATGGAAACGACAGGATTTTCTTTTGCGATACGACTATCTCCTTTCCGATGCACTTTACCTTCTTTACTGCATCCCTGGCTCCTCACTTTGACGAATTAACACAGAAATTACGTCGCTATGAAATACTATGGGTTCTATGTCTACTCCTTCTAAATCGAGTAGCGTTTCTACGGAAACGACCGGATTTTCTTTTGGGAAACGGTGATCTCCTTTCGGATGCACTATTCCTTCTATACTGCATCCCGCGCTCCCTCACATTGACGAATTAACACAGAAATTGAGTCGCTATGAAATACTATGGGTTCTAAGACATCTTCTTCTGAATGGAATAAGGTTTCTATGGAACTGACAGGATTTCCATTTGGGATATGAGTATCTCCTTTCCGATGGACTACTCCTTCTTAACTGCTACCCTCGCTCCGTCACACTGACGAATTAACACAGAAATTGCATCGCCATGAAATACTATGGGTACTATGACATCTCCTTCTAAATCAAGTAACGTTTCTGTGAATACGACAGGATTTTCTTTTGGGATACGACTATCTCCTTTCCAATGCACTTTTGCTTCTTTACTGCATCCCCTCGCTCCCTCACATTGACGAATTAACACACAAATTGCGTCGCTATGAAATACTATGAGTTCTATGTCTACTCCTTCTAAATCGATTAGCGTTTCTACGGAAACGAAAGGATTTTCTTTTGGGACACGGTTATCTCCTTTCCGATGCACTATTCATGCTTTACTGCATCCCGCGCTCCCTAACATTGACGAATCAACGGAGAAATTGCGTCGCTGTGAAATACTATGGGTTATATGATTTCTCCTTCTAAATGGAATAACGTTTCAAAGGAACCTAGAGGATTTCTTATTGGGATACGACTATCTCCTTTCCGATGCACTACTCCTTCTTAACAGCATCCCTCGCTCCCTCACACTGACGAATTAACACAGAAATAGCATCGCTATGAAATTGTATGGGTACTACGACATCTCCTTCTAAATCGAGTAACGTTTCTATGGAAACGATAGGATTTTCTTTTGGGATACGAGTATCTCCTTTCCGATGCACTACTCCTTCTTAACTGCATCCCTCGCTCCCTCACACTGACGAATTATCACAGAAATTGCATCGCCATGAAATACTATGGGTACTATGACATCTCCTTCTAAATCAAGTAACGTTTCTGTGAATACGACAGGATTTTCTTTTGGGATACGACTATCTCCTTTCCTATGCACTTTTGCTTCTTTACTGCATCCCCTCGCTCCCTCACATTGACGAATTAACACACAAATTGCGTCGCTATGAAATACTATGAGTTCTATGACTTCTTCATCAAAATCGAGTAACTTTTCTATGGAAGTGAAAGGATTTTCTTTTGAGATACGAGTATCTCCTTTCCGATGCAGTATTCCTTCTTTACTGCATCCTTCGCTCCCTCACACTGACGAATAAACACATTAATTGCATTGCTATGAATAACTATGGGATCTATGACTCCTCCTTCTAAATCGTGTAACGTTCCTATGGAGACGATTAGATTTTCTTTTGTAATACGAGTATCTCCTTTCCGATTCACTATTCCTTCTTTACTGCATCCCTCGCTCCCTGACATTGACGAATTAACTCAGAAATTGCGTCGCTATGAAATACTATGGGTTCTATGACATCTCCTTCTGAATAGATTAAGGTTTCTATGGAACCGACAGGCCTTCCATTTGGGATACGAGTATCTCCTTTCCGATGGACTACTCCTTCTTAACTGCATCCCTCGCTCCGTCACACTGACGAATTAACACAGAAATTGCATCGCCATGAAATACTATGGGTACTATGACATCTCCTTCTAAATCGAGTAACGTTTCTGTGAATACGACAGGATTTTCTTTTGGGATGCCACTATGTCCTTTCCGATGTACTTTTGCTTCTTTACTGCATCCCTGGCTCCATACATTGACGAATTAACACAGAAATTGCGTCGCTATGGAATACTATGGGTTCTATGTCTACTCCTTCTAAATCGATTAGCGTTTCTACGGAAACGACAGGATTTTCTTTTGGGAAACGGTTATCTCCTTTCCGATGCACTATTCCTTCTTTACTGCATCCAGCGCTCCCTCACATTGACGAATTAACATAGAAATTCCATCGCCATGAAATACTATGGGTACTATGACATCTCCTTCTAAATCGAGTAACGTTTCTGTGAATACGACAGGATTTTCCTTTTGGATGCGACTATCTCCTTTCCGATGCACTTTCACTTCTTTACTGCATCCCCTCGCTCCCTCACATTGACGAATTAACACAGATATTGCGTCGCTCTGAAATACAATGGGTTCTATGACATCTCCTTCTGAATGGAATAAGGTTTCTATGGATCCGACAGGATTTCCTTTTGGGATACGAGTATCTCCTTTCCGATGGACTACTCCTTCTTAACCGCATCCCTCGCTCCGTCACACTGACGATTTAACACAGAAATTGCATCGCCATGAAATACTATGGGTACTATGACATCTCCTTCTAAATCGAGTAACGTTTCTGTGATTACGACAGGATTTTCTTTTGGGATGCGACTATGTCCTTTTCGATGCATTTTTGCTTCTTTACTGCATCCCTGGCTCCTCACATTGACGAATTAACACAGAAATTACGACGCTATGAAATACTACGGGTTCTATGTCTACTCCTTCTAAATCGATTAGCGTTTCTACGGATACGACCGGATTTTCTTTTGGGAAACGGTTATCTCCTTTCCGATGCACTATTCCTTCTTTACTGCATCCCGCGCTCCCTCACATTGACCAATCAACAGAGAAATTGCGTCGCTATGAAATACTATGGGTTCTATGATGTCTCCTTCTAAATGGAATAACGTTTCAAAGGAACCGAGAGGATTTCCTTTTACTATGGGTTCTATGACTACTCCTCCTAAATCGAGTAGCGTTTCTACGGAAACGACAGGATTTTCTTTTGGGAAACGGTTATCTCCTTTCCGATGCACTATTCCTTCTTTACTGCATCCCGCGCTCCCTCACATTGACGAATTAACACAGAAATTGCATCGCCATTATATACTATGGGTACTATGACATCTCCTTCTAAATCGAGTAACGTTTCTGTGAATACGACAGGATTTTCTTTTGGGACGCGACTATGTCCTTTTCGATGCACTTTTGCTTCTTTACTGCATCCCTGGCTCCTCACATTGACGAATTAACACAGAAATTACGTCGCTATGAAATACTACAGGTTCTATGACTTCTCTTTCTAAATCGAGTAACGTTTCTATGGAAACGACAGAATTTTCTTTTGGGATACGAGTAAGTCCTTTCTTATGCTATATACCTTCTTTACTGAATCCCTGGTTCCCTAAATTGACGAATTATCACAGACATTACGTCGCTATGAAATACTATGGGTTCTATGACTACTCCTTCTAAATCGAGTAACGTTTCTATGGAAACGACAGGATTTTCTTTTGCGATACGACTATCTCCTTTCCGATGCACTTTACCTTCTTTACTGCATCCATGGCTCCTCACTTTGACGAATTAACACAGAAATTACGTCGCTATGAAAAACTATGCGTTCTATGTCTACTCCTTCTAAATCGAGTAGCGTTTCTACGGAAACGACCGGATTTTCTTTTGGGAAACGGTTATCTCCTTTCGGATGCACTATTCCTTCTATACTGCATCCCGCGCTCCCTCACATTGACGAATTAACACAGAAATTGAGTCGCTATGAAATACTATGGGTTCTAAGACATCTCCTTCTGAATGGAATAAGGTTTCTATGGAACTGACAGGATTTCCATTTGGGATACGAGTATCTCCTTTCCGATGGACTACTCCTTCTTAACTGCTACCCTCGCTCCGTCACACTGACGAATTAACACAGAAATTGCATCGCCATGAAAAACTATGGGTACTATGACATCTCCTTCTAAATCGAGTAACGTTTCTGTGAATACGACAGGAATTTTTTGGGGATGCGACTATTTCCTTTCCGATGCACTTTTGCTTCTTTACTGCATCCCTGGCTCCTCAAATTGACGAATTAACACAGAAATTACGTCGCTATGAAATACTATGGGTTCTATGTCTACTCCTTCTAAATCGATTAGCGTTTCTACGGAAACGAAAGGATTTTCTTTTGGGTAACGGTTATCTCCTTTCCGATGCACTATTCCTTCTTTACTGCATCCCGCGCTCCCTCACATTGACGAATTAACACAGAAATTGCATCGCTATGAAATACTATGGCTACTACGACATCTCCTTCTAAATCGAGTAACGTTTCTATGGAAACGACAGGATTTTCTTTTGGGATACGAGTATCTCCTTTCCGATGCACTATACCTTCTTTACTGCATCCCTGGCTCCTCACATTGACGAATTAACACAGAAATTACGTCGCTATGATATACTATGGGTTCTATGACTTCTCTTTCTAAATCGAGTAACGTTTCTATGGAAACGACAGAATTTTCTTTTGGGATACGAGTAAGTCCTTTCTTATGCTATATACCTTCTTTACTGAATCCCTGGTTCCCTAAATTGACGAATTATCACAGACATTACGTCGCTATGAAATACTATGGGTTCTATGACTACTCCTTCTAAATCGAGTAACGTTTCTATGGAAACGACAGGATTTTCTTTTGCGATACGACTATCTCCTTTCCGATGCACTTTACCTTCTTTACTGCATCCCTGGCTCCTCAGTTTGACGAATTAACACAGAAATTACGTCGCTATGAAATACTATGGGTTCTATGTCTACTCCTTCTAAATCGAGTAGCGTTTCTACGGAAACGACCGGATTTTCTTTTGGGAAACGGTTATCTCCTTTCGGATGCACTATTCCTTCTATACTGCATCCCGCGCTCCCTCACATTGACGAATTAACACAGAAATTGAGTCGCTATGAAATACTATGGGTTCTAAGACATCTCCTTCTGAATGGAATAAGGTTTCTATGGAACTGACAGGATTTCCATTTGGGATACGAGTATCTCCTTTCCGATGGACTACTCCTTCTTAACTGCTACCCTCGCTCCGTCACACTGACGAATTAACACAGAAATTGCATCGCCATGAAATACTATGGGTACTACGACATCTCCTTCTAAATCGAGTAACGTTTCTATGGAAACGATAGGATTTTCTTTTGGGATACGAGTATCTCCTTTCCGATGCACTACTCCTTCTTAACTGCATCCCTCGCTCCCTCACACTGACGAATTAACACAGAAATTGCATCGCCATGAAATACTATGGGTACTATGACATCTCCTTCTAAATCGAGTAACGTTTCTGTGAATACGACAGGATTTTCTTTTGGGATACGACTATCTCCTTTCCTATGCACTTTTGCTTCTTTACTGCATCCCCTCGCTCCCTCACATTGAAGAATTAACACACAAATTTCGTCGCTATGAAATACAATGAGTTCTATGACTTCTTCATCAAAATCGAGTAACTTTTCTATGGAAGTGAAAGGATTTTCTTTTGGGATACGAGTATCTCCTTTCCGATGCAGTATTCCTTCTTTACTGCATCCTTCGCTCCCTCACACTGACGAATAAACACATTAACTGCATTGCTATGAGTAACTATGGGATCTATGACTCCTCCTTCTAAATCGTGTAACGTTCCTATGGAGACGATTAGATTTTCTTTTGTAATACGAGTATCTCCTTTCCGATTCACTATTCCTTCTTTACTGCATCCCTCGCTCCCTGACATTGACGAATTAACTCAGAAATTGCGTCGCTATGAAATACTATGGGTTCTATGACATCTCCTTCTGAATAGAATAAGGTTTCTATGGAACCGACAGGCCTTCCATTTGGGATACGAGTATCTCCTTTCCGATGGACTACTCCTTCTTAACTGCATCCCTCGCTCCGTCACACTGACGAATTAACACAGAAATTGCATCGCCATGAAATACTATGGGTACTATGACATCTCCTTCTAAATCGAGTAACGTTTCTGTGAATACGACAGAATTTTCTTTTGGGATGCCACTATGTCCTTTCCGATGTACTTTTGCTTCTTTACTGCATCCCTGGCTCCATACATTGACGAATTAACACAGAAATTGCGTCGCTATGGAATACTATGGGTTCTATGTCTACTCCTTCTAAATCGATTAGCGTTTCTACGGAAACGACAGGATTTTCTTTTGGGAAACGGTTATCTCCTTTCCGATGCACTATTCCTTCTTTACTGCATCCAGCGCTCCCTCATATTGACGAATTAACACAGAAATTCCATCGCCATGAAATACTATGGGTACTATGACATCTCCTTCTAAATCGAGTAACGTTTCTGTGAATACGACAGGATTTTCCTTTTGGATGCGACTATCTCCTTTCCGATGCACTTTCACTTCTTTACTGCATCCCCTCGCTCCCTCACATTGACGAATTAACACAGAAATTGCGTCGCTCTGAAATACAATGGGTTCTATGACATCTCCTTCTGAATGGAATAAGGTTTCTATGGATCCGACAGGATTTCCTTTTGGGATACGAGTATCTCCTTTCCGATGGACTACTCCTTCTTAACCGCATCCCTCGCTCCGTCACACTGACGATTTAACACAGAAATTGCATCGCCATGAAATACTATGGGTACTATGACATCTCCTTCTAAATCGAGTAACGTTTCTGTGAATACGACAGGATTTTCTTTTGGGATGCGACTATGTCCTTTTCGATGCATTTTTGCTTCTTTACTGCATCCCTGGCTCCTCACATTGACGAATTAACACAGAAATTACGACGCTATGAAATACTACGGGTTCTATGTCTACTCCTTCTAAATCGATTAGCGTTTCTACGGAAACGACCGGATTTTCTTTTGGGAAACGGTTATCTCCTTTCCGATGCACTATTCCTTCTTTACTGCATCCCGCGCTCCCTCACATTGACCAATCAACAGAGAAATTGCGTCGCTATGAAATACTATGGGTTCTATGATTTCTCCTTCTAAATGGAATAACGTTTCAAAGGAACCGAGAGGATTTCCTTTTACTATGGGTTCTATGACTACTCCTTCTAAATCGAGTAACGTTTCTATGGAAACGACAGGATTTTCTTTTGCGATACGACTATCTCCTTTCCGATGCACTATACCTTCTTTACTGCATCCCTGGCTCCTCACTTTGACGCATTAACACAGAAATTACGTCGCTATGAAATACTATGGGTTCTATGTCTACTCCTTCTAAATCGAGTAGCGTTTCTACGGAAACGACCGGATTTTCTTTTGGGAAACGGTTATCTCCTTTCGGATGCACTATTCCTTCTATACTGCATCCCGCGCTCCCTCACATTGACGAATTAACACAGAAATTGCGTCGCTATGAAATACTATGGGTTCTATGACATCTCCTTCTGAATGGAGTAAGGTTTCTATGGAACCGACAGGATTTCCATTTGGGTTACGAGTATCTCCTTTCCGATGGACTACTCCTTCTTAACTGCATCCCTCGCTTCGTCACACTGACGAATTAACACAGAAATTGCATCGCCATGAAATACTATGGGTACTATGACACCTCCTTCTAAATCGAGTAACGTTTCTGTGAATACGACAGGATTTTCTTTTGGGATGCCACTATGTCCTTTCCGATGTACTTTTGCTTCTTTACTGCATCCCTGGCTCCATACATTGACGAATTAACACAGAAATTGCGTCGCTATGGAATACTATGGGTTCTATGTCTACTCCTTCTAAATCGAGTAGCGTTTCTACGGAAACGACAGGATTTTCTTTTGGGAAACGGTTATCTCCTTTCCGATGCACTATTCCTTCTTTACTGCATCCAGCGCTCCCTCACATTGACGAATTAACACAGAAATTCCATCGCCATGAAATACTATGGGTACTATGACATCTCCTTGTAAATCGATTAACGTTTCTGTGAATACGACAGGATTTACTTTTGCGATACGACTATCTCCTTTCCGATGCACTGTTGCTTCTTTACTGCATCCCTGGCTCCTCACATTGACGAATTAACACAGAAATTGCGTCGCTATTAAATACTATGGGTTCTATGTCTACTCCTTCTAAATCGAGTAGCGTTTCTACGGAAACGACTGGATTTTCTTTTGGGAAACGGTTATCTCCTTTCCGATGCACTATTCCTTCTTTACTGCATCCCGCGCTCCCTCACATTGACGAATTAACACAGAAAGTGCATCGCCATTATATACTATGGGTACTATGACATCTCCTTCTAAATCGAGTAACGTTTCTATGGAAACGACAGGATTTTCTTTTGGGATACGAGTATCTCCTTTCCGATGCACTATACTTTCTTTACTGCATCCCTGGCTCCTCACATTGACGAATTAACACAGAAATTACGTCGCTATGAAATACTACGGGTTCTATGACTTCTCTTTCTAAATCGAGTAACGTTTCTATGGAAACGACAGAATTTTCTTTTGGGATACGAGTAAGTCCTTTCTTATGCTATATACCTTCTTTACTGAATCCCTGGTTCCCTAAATTGACGAATTATCACAGACATTACGTCACTATGAAATACTATGGGTTCTATGACTACTCCTTCTAAATCGAGTAACGTTTTTATGGAAACGACAGGATTTTCTTTTGCGATACGACTATCTCCTTTCCGATGCACTTTACCTTCTTTACTGCATCCCTGGCTCCTCACTTTGACGAATTAACACAGAAATTACGTCGCTATGAAAAACTATGGGTTCTATGTCTACTGCTTCTAAATCGAGTAGCGTTTCTACGGACGAGACCGGATTTTCTTTTGGGAAACGGTTATCTCCTTTCGGATGCACTATTCCTTCTATACTGCATCCCCCGCTCCCTCACATTGACGAATTAACACAGAAATTGAGTCGCTATGAAATACTATGGGTTCTAAGACATCTCCTTCTGAATGGAATAAGGTTTCTATGGAACTGACAGGATTTCCATTTGGGATACGAGTATCTCCTTTCCGATGGACTACTCCTTCTTAACTGCTACCCTCGCTCCGTCACACTGACGAATTAACACAGAAATTGCATCGCCATGAAATACTATGGGTACTATGACATCTCCTTCTAAATCGAGTAACGTTTCTGTGAATACGACAGGATTTTTTTTGGGGATGCGACTATTTCCTTTCCGATGCACTTTTGCTTCTTTACTGCATCCCTGGCTCCTCAAATTGACGAATTAACACAGAAATTACGTCGCTATGAAATACTATGGGTTCTATGTCTACTCCTTCTAAATCGAGTAGCGTTTCTACGGAAACGACCGGATTTTCTTTTGGGAAACGGTTATCTCCTTTCGGTTGCACTATTCCTTCTATACTGCATCCCGCGCTCCCTCACATTGACGAATTAACACAGAAAATGAGTCGCTATGAAATACTATGGGTTCTAAGACATCTCCTTCTGAATGGAATAAGGTTTCTATGGAACTGACAGGATTTCCATTTGGGATATGAGTATCTCCTTTCCGATGCACTATTCCTTCTTTACTGCATCCCGCGCTCCCTCACATTGACGAATTAACACAGAAATTGCATCGCTATGAAATACTATGGCTACTACGACATCTCCTTCTAAATCGAGTAACGTTTCTATGGAAACGACAGGATTTTCTTTTGGGATACGAGTATCTCCTTTTCGATGCACTATACCTTCTTTACTGCATCCCTGGGCCCTCACATTGACGAATTAACACAGAAATTACGTCGCTATGATATACTATGGGTTCTATGACTTCTCTTTCTAAATCGAGTAACGTTTCTATGGAAACGACAGAATTTTCTTTTGGGATACGAGTAAGTCCTTTCTTATGCTATATACCTTCTTTACTGAATCCCTGGTTCCCTAAATTGACGAATTATCACAGACATTACGTCGCTATGAAATACTATGGGTTCTATGACTACTCCTTCTAAATCGAGTAACGTTTCTATGGAAACGACAGGATTTTCTTTTGCGATACGACCATCTCCTTTCCAATGCACTTTACCTTCTTTACTGCATCCCTGGCTCCTCACTTTGACGAATTAACACAGAAATTACGTCGCTATGAAATACTATGGGTTCTATGTCTACTCCTTCTAAATCGAGTAGCGTTTCTACGGAAACGACCGGATTTTCTTTTGGGAAACGGTTATCTCCTTTCGGTTGCACTATTCCTTCTATACTGCATCCCGCGCTCCCTCACATTGACGAATTAACACAGAAAATGAGTCGCTATGAAATACTATGGGTTCTAAGACATCTCCTTCTGAATGGAATAAGGTTTCTATGGAACTGACAGGATTTCCATTTGGGATATGAGTATCTCCTTTCCGATGGACTACTCCTTCTTAACTGCTACCCTCGCTCCGTCACACTGACGAATTAACACAGAAATTGCATCGCCATGAAATACTATGGATACTATGACATCTCCTTCTAAATCGAGTAACGTTTCTGTGAATACGACAGGATTTTCTTTTGGGATGCGACTATGTCCTTTTCGATGCATTTTTGCTTCTTTACTGCATCCCTGGCTCCTCACATTGACGAATTAACACAGAAATTACGACGCTATGAAATACTACGGGTTCTATGTCTACTCCTTCTAAATCGATTAGCGTTTCTACGGAAACGACCGGATTTTCTTTTGAGAAACGGTTATCTCCTTTCCGATGCACTATTCCTTCTTTACTGCATCCCGCGCTCCCTCACATTGACCAATCAACAGAGAAATTGCGTCGCTATGAAATACTATGGGTTCTATGATTTCTCCTTCTAAATGGAATAACGTTTCAAAGGAACCGAGAGGATTTCCTTTTACTATGGGTTCTATGACTACTCCTTCTAAATCGAGTAACGTTTCTATGGAAACGACAGGATTTTCTTTTGCGATACGACTATCTCCTTTCCGATGCACTATACCTTCTTTACTGCATCCCTGGCTCCTCACTTTGACGCATTAACACAGAAATTACGTCGCTATGAAATACTATGGGTTCTATGTCTACTCCTTCTAAATCGAGTAGCGTTTCTACGGAAACGACAGGATTTTCTTTTGGGAAACGGTTATCTCCTTTCCGATGCACTATTCCTTCTTTACTGCATCCAGCGCTCCCTCACATTGACGAATTAACACAGAAATTCCATCGCCATGAAATACTATGGGTACTATGACATCTCCTTGTAAATCGATTAACGTTTCTGTGAATACGACAGGATTTTCTTTTGCGATACGACTATCTCCTTTCCGATGCACTGTTGCTTCTTTACTGCATCCCTGGCTCCTCACATTGACGAATTAACACAGAAATTGCGTCGCTATTAAATACTATGGGTTCTATGTCTACTCCTTCTAAATCGAGTAGCGTTTCTACGGAAACGACTGGATTTTCTTTTGGGAAACGGTTATCTCCTTTCCGATGCACTATTCCTTCTTTACTGCATCCCGCGCTCCCTCACATTGACGAATTAACACAGAAATTGCATCGCCATTATATACTATGGGTACTATGACATCTCCTTCTAAATCGAGTAACGTTTCTATGGAAACGACAGGATTTTCTTTTGGGATACGAGTATCTCCTTTCCGATGCACTATACCTTCTTTACTGCATCCCTGGCTCCTCACATTGACGAATTAACACAGAAATTACGTCGCTATGAAATACTACGGGTTCTATGACTTCTCTTTCTAAATCGAGTAACGTTTCTATGGAAACGACAGAATTTTCTTTTGGGATACGAGTAAGTCCTTTCTTATGCTATATACCTTCTTTACTGAGTCCCTGGTTCCCTAAATTGACGAATTATCACAGACATTACGTCACTATGAAATACTATGGGTTCTATGACTACTCCTTCTAAATCGAGTAACGTTTCTATGGAAACGACAGGATTTTCTTTTGCGATACGACTATCTCCTTTCCGATGCACTTTACCTTTTTTACTGCATCCCTGGCTCCTCACTTTGACGAATTAACACAGAAATTACGTCGCTATGAAAAACTATGGGTTCTATGTCTACTCCTTCTAAATCGAGTAGCGTTTCTACGGACGAGACCGGATTTTCTTTTGGGAAACGGTTATCTCCTTTCGGATGCACTATTCCTTCTATACTGCATCCCGCGCTCCCTCACATTGACGAATTAACACAGAAATTGAGTCGCTATGAAATACTATGGGTTCTAAGACATCTCCTTCTGAATGGAATAAGGTTTCTATGGAACTGACAGGATTTCCATTTGGGATACGAGTATCTCCTTTCCGATGGACTACTCCTTCTTAACTGCTACCCTCGCTCCGTCACACTGACGAATTAACACAGAAATTGCATCGCCATGAAATACAATGGCTACTATGACATCTCCTTCTAAATCGAGTAACGTTTCTGTGAATACGACAGGATTTTTTTTGGGGATGCGACTATTTCCTTTCCGATGCACTTTTGCTTCTTTACTGCATCCCTGGCTCCTCAAATTGACGAATTAACACAGAAATTACGTCGCTATGAAATACTATGGGTTCTATGTCTACTCCTTCTAAATCGATTATCGTTTCTACGGAAACGAAAGGATTTTCTTTTGGGTAACGGTTATCTCCTTTCCGATGCACTATTCCTTCTTTACTGCATCCCTGGCTCCTCACATTGACGAATTAACACAGAAATTACGTCGCTATGATATACTATGGGTTCTATGGCTTCTCTTTCTAAATCGAGTAACGTTTCTATGGAAACGACAGAATTTTCTTTTGGGATACGAGTAAGTCCTTTCTTATGCTATATACCTTCTTTACTGAATCCCTGGTTCCCTAAATTGACGAATTATCACAGACATTACGTCGCTATGAAATACTATGGGTTCTATGACTACTCCTTCTAAATCGAGTAACGTTTCTATGGAAACGACAGGATTTTCTTTTGCGATACGACTATCTCCTTTCCAATGCACTTTACCTTCTTTACTGCATCCCTGGCTCCTCACTTTGACGAATTAACACAGAAATTACGTCGCTATGAAATACTATGGGTTCTATGTCTACTCCTTCTAAATCGAGTAGCGTTTCTACGGAAACGACCGGATTTTCTTTTGGGAAACGGTTATCTCCTTTCGGATGCAATATTCCTTCTATACTGCATCCCGCGCTCCCTCACATTGACGAATTAACACAGAAATTGAGTCGCTATGAAATACTATGGGTTCTAAGACATCTCCTTCTGAATGGAATAAGGTTTCTATGGAACTGACAGGATTTCCATTTGGGATATGAGTATCTCCTTTCCGATGGACTACTCCTTCTTAACTGCTACCCTCGCTCCGTCACACTGACGAATTAACACAGAAATTGCATCGCCATGAAATACTATGGATACTATGACATCTCCTTCTAAATCGTGTAACGTTTCTGTGAATACGACAGGATTTTCTTTTGGGATGCGACTATGTCCTTTCCGATGCACTTTTGCTTCTTTACTGCATCCCTGGCTCCTCAAATTGACGAATTAACACAGAAATTACGTCGCTATGAAATACTATGGGTTCTATGTCTACTCCTTCTAAATCGATTAGCGTTTCTACGGAAACGAAAGGATTTTCTTTTGGGAAACGGTTATCTCCTTTCCGATGCACTATTCCTGCTTTACTGCATCCCGCGCTCCCAAACATTGACGAATCAACGGAGAAATAGCGTCGCTATGAAATACTATGGGTTATATGATTTCTCCTTCTAAATGGAATAACGTTTCAAAGGAACCTAGAGGATTTCTTATTGGGATACGACTATCTCCTTTCCGATGCACTACTCCTTCTTAACTGCACCCCTCGCTCCCTCACACTGACGAATTAACACAGAAATTGCATCGCTATGAAATACTATGGGTACTACGACATCTTCTTCTAAATCGAGTAATGTTTCTATGGAAACGACAGGATTTTCTTTTGGGATACGAGTATCTCCTTTCCGATGCACTTTTGCTTCTTTACTGCATCCCCTCGCTCCCTCACATTGACGAATTAACACACAAATTGCGTCGCTATGAAATACTATGAGTTCTATGAATTCTTCATCAAAATCGAGTAACTTTTCTATGGAAGTGAAAGGATTTTCTTTTGGGATACGAGTATCTCCTTTCCGATGCAGTATTCCTTCTTTATTGCATCCTTCGCTCCCTCACACTGACGAATAAACACATTAATTGCATTGCTATGAATAACTATGGGATCTATGACTCCTCCTTCTAAATCGTGTAACGTTCCTATGGAGACGATTAGATTTTCTTTTGTAATACTAGTATCTCCTTTCCGATTCACTATTCCTTCTTTACTGCATCCCTCGCTCCCTGACATTGACGAATTAACTCAGAAATTGCGTCGCTATGAAATACTATGGGTTCTATGACATCTCCTTCTGAATAGAATAAGGTTTCTATGGAACCGACAGGCCTTCCATTTGGGATACGAGTATCTCCTTTCCGATGGACTACTCCTTCTTAACTGCATCCCTCGCTCCGTCACACTGACGAATTAACACAGAAATTGCATCGCCATGAAATACTATGGGTACTATGACATCTCCTTCTAAATCGAGTAACGTTTCTGTGAATACAACAGGATTTTCTTTTGGGATGCCACTATGTCCTTTCCGATGTACTTTTGCTTCTTTACTGCATCCCTGGCTCCATACATTGACGAATTAACACAGAAATTGCGTCGCTATGGAATACTATGGGTTCTATGTCTACTCCTTCTAAATCGAGTAGCGTTTCTACGGAAACGACAGGATTTTCTTTTGGGAAACGGTTATCTCCTTTCCGATGCACTATTCCTTCTTTACTGCATCCAGCGCTCCCTCACATTGACGAATTAACACAGAAATTCCATCGCCATGAAATACTATGGGTACTATGACATCTCCTTCTAAATCGAGTAACGTTTCTGTGAATACGACAGGATTTTCCTTTGGGATGCGACTATCTCCTTTCCGATGCACTTTCGCTTCTTTACTGCATCCCCTCGCTCCCTCACATTGACGAATTAACACAGAAATTGCATCGCCATGAAATACTATGGGTTCTATGACATCTCCTTCTGAATGGAATAAGGTCTCTATGGAACCGACAGGATTTCCTTTTGGGATACGAGTATCTCCTTTCCGATGGACTACTCCTTCTTAACCGCATCCCTCGCTCCGTCACACTGACGAATTAACACAGAAATTGCATCGCCATGAAATACTATGGGTACTATGACATCTCCTTCTAAATCGAGTAACGTTTCTGTGAATGCGACAGGATTTTCTTTTGGGATGCGACTATGTCCTTTCCGATGCACTTTTGCTTCTTTACTGCATCCCTGGCTCCTCAAATTGACGAATTAACACAGAAATTACGTCGCTATGAAATACTATGGGTTCTATGTCTACTCCTTCTAAATCGATTAGCGTTTCTACGGAAACGAAAGGATTTTCTTTTGGGAAACGGTTATCTCCTTTCCGATGCACTATTCCTGCTTTACTGCATCCCGCGCTCCCTCACATTGACGAATCAACGGAGAAATTGCGTCGCTATGAAATACTATGGGTTATATGATTTCTCCTTCTAAATGGAATAACGTTTCAAAGGAACCTAGAGGATTTCTTATTGGGATACGACTTTCTCCTTTCCGATGCACTACTCCTTCTTAACTGCATCCCTCGCTCCCTCACACTGACGAATTAACACAGAAATTGCATCGCTATGAAATACTATGGGTACTACGACATCTCCTTCTAAATCGAGTAACGTTTCTATGGAAACGATAGGATTTTCTTTTGGGATACGAGTATCTCCTTTCCGATGCACTATACCTTCTTTACTGCATCCCTGGCCCCTCACATTGACGAATTATCACAGAAATTACGTCGCTGTGATATACTATGGGTTCTATGAATTCTCCTTCTAAATCGAGTAACGTTTCTATGGAAACGACAGAATTTTCTTTTGGGATACGAGTATGTCCTTTCTTATGCTCTATACCTTCTTTACTGCATCCCTGGCTCCCTAAATTGACGAATTATCACAGACATTACGTCGCTATGAAATACTATGGGTTCTATGACTACTCCTTCTAAATCGAGTAACGTTTCTATGGAAACGAAAGGATTTTCTTTTGCGATACGACTATCTCCTTTCCGATGCCCTATACCTTCTTTACTGCATCCCTGGCTCCTCACTTTGACGAATTAACACAGAAATTACGTCGCTATAAAAAACTATGGGCTCTATGTCTACTCCTTCTAAATCGAGTAGCGTTTCTACGGAAACGACCGGATTTTCTTTTGGGAAACGGTTATCTCCTTTCAGATGCACTATTCCTTCTATACTGCATCCCGCGCACCCTCACATTGACGAATTAACACAGAAATTGCGTCGCTATGAAATACTATGAGTTCTATGACATCTCCTTCTGAATGGAATAAGGTTTCTATGTAACCGATAGGATTTCCTTTTGGGATACGAGTATCTCCTTTCCGATGGACTACTCCTTCTTAACTGCATCCCTCGCTCCGTCACACTGACGAATTAACACAGAAATTGCATCGCCATGAAATACAATGGGTACTATGACATCTCCTCCTAAATTGAGTAACGTTTCTATGGAAACGACAGGATTTTCATTTGGGATACGACTATCTCCTTTCCTATGCACTTTTGCTAGTTTACTGCATCCTCTCGCTCCGTCACATTGACGAATTAACACACAAATTGCGTCGCTATGAAATTCTATGAGTTCTATGACTTCTTCATCAAAATCGAGTAACTTTTCTATGGAAGTGAAAGGATTTTCTTTTGGGATATGAGTATCTCCTTTCCGATGCAGTATTCCTTCTTTACTGCTTCCTTCGCTCCCTCACACTGACGAATAAACACATTAATTGCATTGCTATGAATAACTATGGGATCTATGACTCCTCCTTCTAAATCGTGTAACGTTCCTATGGAGACGATTGGATTTTCTTTTGTAATACGAGTATCTCCTTTCCGATTCACTATTCCTTCTTTACTGCATCCCTCGCTCCCTGACATTGACGAATTAACTCAGAAATTGCGTCGCTATGAAATACTATGGGTTCTATGACTTCTCATTCTAAATCGAGTAACGTTTCTATGGAAACTACAGGACCTTCTTTTGGGATACGACTATCTCCTTTCCGCTGCACTATTCCTTCTTTACTGCATCCTTCGCTCCCTCATAATGACGAATTAACACAGAAATTGCGTCGCTACGAAATACTATGTGTTCTATGACTTCTCCTTCTAAATCGAGTAACGTTTCTGTGGAAACGACAGAATTTTTCTTTTGGGATACGAGTATGTCCTTTCTTATGCTCTATACCTTCTTTACTGCATCCCTGGCTCCCTAAATTGGCGAATTATCACAGACATTACGTCGCTATGAAATACTATGGGTTCTATGACTACTCCTTCTAAATCAAGTAACGTTTCAATGGAAACGAAAGGATTTTCTTTTGCGATACGACTATCTCCTTTCCGATGCCCTATACCTTCTTTACTGCATCCCTGGCTCCTCACTTTGACGAATTAACACAGAAATAACGTCGCTATAAAAAACTATGGGCTCTATGTCTACTCCTTCTAAATCGAGTAGCGTTTCTACGGAAACGACCGGATTCTCTTTTGGGAAACGGTTATCTGCTTTCAGATGCACTATTCCTTCTATACTGCATCCCGCGCACCCTCACATTGACGAATTAACACAGAAATTGCGTCGCTATGAAATACTATGGGTTCTATGACATCTCCTTCTGAATGGAATAAGGTTTCTATGTAACCGACAGGATTTCCTTTTGGGATACGAGTATCTCCTTTCCGATGGACTACTCCTTCTTAACTGCATCCCTCGCTCCGTCACACTGACGAATTAACACAGAAATTGCATCGCCATGAAATACTATGGGTACTATGACATCTCCTCCTAAATCGAGTAACGCTTCTATGGAAACGACAGGATTTTCTTTTGGGATACGACTATCTCCTTTCCTATGCAGTTTTGCTTCTTTACTACATCCTCTCGCTCCCTCACATTGACGAATTAACACACAAATTGCGTCGCTATGAAATTCTATGAGTTCTATGACTTCTTCATCAAAATCGAGTAACTTTTCTATGGAAGTGAAAGGATTTTCTTTTGGGATATGAGTATCTCCTTTCCGATGCAGTATTCCTTCTTTACTGCATCCTTCGCTCCCTCACACTGACGAATAAACACATTAATTGCATTGCTATGAATAACTATGGGATCTATGACTCCTCCTTCTAAATCGTGTAACGTTCCTATGGAGACGATTGGATTTTCTTTTGTAATACGAGTATCTCCTTTCCGATTCACTATTAATTCTTTACTGCATCCCTCGCTCCCTGACATTGACGAATTAACTCAGAAATTGCGTCGCTATGAAATACTATGGGTTCTATGACTTCTCATTCTAAATCGAGTAACGTTTCTGTGGAAACGACAGAATTTTCTTTTGGGATACGTGTATGTCCTTTCTTATGCTCTATACCTTCTTTACTGCATCCCTGGCTCCCTAAATTGACGCATTATCACAGACATTACGTAGCTATGAAATACTATGGGTTCTATGACTACTCCTTCTAAATCGAGTAACGTTTCTATGGAAACGACAGGATTTTCTTTGGGGATACGACTATCTCCTTTCCGATGCACTATTCCTTCTTTACTGCATTCCTCGCTCCCTCACATTGAGGAATTACCACAGAAATTGCGTCGCTATGAAATACTATGCGTTCTATGACTTTTCCTACTAATTCGAGTAACGTTTCTATGGAAACGCCAGGATTTTCTTTTGCGATACGAGTATCTCCTTTCCGATGCACTATTCCTTCTCTACTGCAACGCTCGCTCCCTCACATTGACGAATTAACTCAGAAATTCCATCGCTATGAAATACTATGGGTTCTATGACATCTCCTTCTAAATAGAATAACGTTTCAAAGGAACCGTCAGGATTTCCTTTTGGGATACGACTATCTCCTTTCCGATGCACTACTCCTTCTTAACTGCATCCCTCGCTCCCTCACACTGACGAATTAACACAGAAATTGCATCCCTTTGAAATACTGTGGGTACTATGACATCTCCTCCTAAATCGAGTAACGTTTCTATGGAAACGACAGGATTTTCTTTTTGGAAACGTGTATCTTCTTTCCGATGCACTATCCCTTCTTTACTGCATCCCTCGCTCAGTCACATTGATGAATTAACAAAGAAATTGCGTTTCCTTGAAATACAATGGGTTCTATGACTTCTCCTTCTAAATCGAGTAACGTTTCTATGCATACGACAGGATTTTCTTTTGGGTTACGACTATCTCCCACCCGGTGCACTATTCCTTCTTTACTGCATCCCTCGCTCCCTCACATTGACGATGTAACTCAGAAATTTCGTCGCTACGAATAACTATGGGTTCTATGACTCCTCTTTCTAAGTCGAGTAACGTTTCTATGGAAACCACTGGATTTTCTTATTGGATACGAGTATCTCCATTCCGATGCCCTAATCCATCTTTACGTGCTCCCTCGCTGCCTCACATTGACGAACTAACTCAGAAATTGCGTCGCTATGAGATACTATGTTTTCTATGACTTCTCCTACTAATTCGAGTAACGTTACTATGGCAACGCCAGGATTTTCTTTTGCGATACGAGTATCTCCTTTCCGATGCACAATTGCTTCTTTGCTGTATCCCTCGCTCCCTCACATTGACGAATTAACACAGAATTTACCTCGCTATGAAATACTATGGGTTCTATGACTTCATCTTAAAAATGGAGTAACTTTTCTATGGAAACGAAAGGATTTTCTTTTGGCATACGAGAATCTCCTTTCCGATGCAGTACTCCTTCTTTACTGCATTCTTCGCTCCCTCACATTGACGAATAAACACAGAAGTTGCATTGCTATGAATAACTATGGGTTCTATGACTCTCCCTCTAAATCGAGTAACGTTTCTATGAAAACGACAGGATTTTCTTTCGGGATACGACAATCTCCCTTCCGATGCACTATTCCTTCTTTACTGCATCCCTCGCTCCCTGACATTGACGAATTAACTCAGAAATTGCGTCGCTATGAAATACTATGGGTTCTATGACTTCTCCTTCTAAATCGAGTAACGTTTCTTTGCATACGAGAGGATTTTCTTTTGGGATACGAATATCTCCTTTCCGATGCAGTACTCCTGCTTTACTGCATCCTTCGCTTTCTCACATTGACGAATAAACACAGAAATTGCGTCGCTATAAATAACTATGGGTTCTATGACTTCTCTTACTAAATCGAGTAACGTTTCTATGGAAACGACAGGATTTTCTTTTGGGATACGAGTATCTCCTTTCCGATGCCCTATTCCTTCTTTACTGCCTCCCTGGCTCCCTCGCATTGACGAATTATCGCAGACATTACGTCGCTATGAAATACTATGGGTTCTATGACTACTCCTTCTAAATCGAGTAACGTTTCTATGGAAACGACAGGTTTTTCTTTTGGGATACGAGTATATCCTTACCTATAGACTATAACTCCTTTACTGCATGCCTGGCCCCCTCACATAGACGAATTAACATAGAAATTTCGTCGCCATGAAATACTACGGTTTCTATGACTACTCCTTCTAAATCGAGTAACGTTTCTATGGAAACGACAGAATTTTCTTTTTGGAAACGTGTATGTTCTTTCTGATGCACTATTCCTTCTTTACTGCATCCCTCGCTCCCTCACATTGACGAATTAACACAGAAATTACGTCGCTATGAAATACAATGGGTTCTGTGACATCTCCTTCTAAATCGATTAACGTTTCTATGGAAACGACAGGATTTTCTTTTGAGATACGAATATCTCCTTTCCGGTGCACTATTTCTTCTTTACTGAATCCATCGCTCCCTCACACTGACGAATTAACTCAGAAATTGCGTCGCTATGAAATACTATCGGTTTCATGACATCTCCTTCTAAATCGAGTAACGTTTCAGTGGAAACGACAGGATTTTCTTTTGGGAGACGAGTATATCCTTTCCGATGCACTATTCCTTCTTTAGTGCTTCCATTGCTCCCTCACATTGACGAATTAACACAGAAATTGCGTCGCTATGAAATACTATGGGTTCTATGGTTTCTCCTTCAAAATCGAGTAACGTTTCTATGGAGACGACAGCATTTTCTTTTGTGATAGGAGTATCTCCTTTCCGATGCACTAATAATTCTTTACTGCATCCCTCCCTCCCTCACATTGACGAACTAACACAGAAATTACGTCGCTATGAAATACTATGGGCCCCATGACTTCTCCTTCAAAATCGAGTAACTTTTCTATGGAAGCGTAAGGATTTTCTTTTGGGATACAAGTATCTCCTTTCCGATGCAGTATTCCTTCTTTACTGCATCCTTCGCACCCTCACATTCACGAATAAACACAGATATTGCATAGCTATGAATAACTATGGGGTCTATGACTCCTCCCTCTAAATCGAGTAACGTTTCTATGGAAACGACAGGATATTCTTTTACGATACGAGTATCTCCTTTCCGATGCACTATTCCTTCTTTACTGCATCCTTCGCTCCCGCACATTGACTAATTAACACAGAAATTGCGTTGCTATGAAATTCTATGGGTTCTATGACTTCTCCTTCTAAATCGAGTAACGTTTCTATGGAAACGACAGGAATTTCTTTTGGGATACGAGTATCTCCTTTCCGATGCACTACTCCTTCTTAACTGCATCCCTCGCTCCCTCACACTGACGAATTAACACAGAAATTGCATCGCTATGAAATACTATGGGTACTATGACATCGCCTTCTAAATCGAGTAACGATTCTATGGAAACGACAGGATTTTCTTTTGGGATACGAGCATCTCGTTACCTATGCACTATACCTTATTTACTGCATCCCTGGCTCCCCCACATTGACGAATTAACACAGAAATTACGTCGCTATGAAATTCTACGTTTTCTATGACTACTCCTTCTAAATCGAGTAACGTTTCTATTGAAACGACAGATTATTCCTTTTGGAAACGTGTAACTTCTTTCCGATGCACCATTCCCTCTTTACTGTATACCTCGCTCCCTCAGATTGACGATTTAATACACAAATTGCTTCGCTATGAAATACTATGGGTTCTATGACTTCTCCTTCAAAATCGAGTAACGTTTCTATGGAAACGACAGGATTTACTTTTGGGATAGGAGTATCTCCTTTCCGATGCACTAATCCCTCTTTACTGCATCCCATGCTCCCTCACATTGACAAATTAGCACAGAAATTGCTTCGCTATGAAATACTATGGGTTCTATGACTTCTCCTTCTAAATCGAGTACGTTTCTATGAAAACGAAAGGATTTTATTTTGGGATGCGAGTATCTCCTTTCCGATGCATTACTCCTTCTTTAGTGCATCCCTCGCTCCCTCACATTGACGAATTAACACAGAAATTGCGTCGCAATAATATACTATGGGTTCTATTACTTCTCCTTCCAACTCGAGTAACGTTTCTATGCAAGCGACAGGATTTTCTTTTGGAATACGACCATATCCTTTCCGATGCACCATGCGTTCTTTACTGCATACTTCGCTCCCTCACCTTGACGAATTAACACAGAAATTCCGTCGCAATGATATACTATGAGTTCAATGACTTCTCCTTCTAAATCGAGTAACATTTCTATGGAAACGACATGTTTTCCTTTTGGGATACGAGTATCTCTTTTCCGATGCACTACTCCATCTTTACTGCATCCCTCGCTCCGTCACATTGACGAATTAACTCAGAAATTGCGTTACTATGAAATACCGTGGGTTCTATGATATCTCCTTCTAAATCGAGTAACGTTTCTATGGAAAGAATAGGATTTTCTTTGGGATACGACTTTCTCCTTTCCGATGTACTATTCCTTCTTTACTGCATCCCTCGCACCCTCACATTGACGAATTAACACAGAAATTACGTCGCTATGAAATACTATGGGTTCTATGACTTCTCCTTCTAAATCGAGTAACGTTTTATGGAAACGACAGGATTTTCTTTCGGAATACGAGTATGTCCTTCCGATGCACTATTCCTTCTTTACTGCATCCCCCGATCCCTCACATAGACGAAATAACACAGAAAATTATCACTGTGATTAACTATAGGCTCTATGACTTCTCCTTCTAAATCGAGGGACGTTTCTATGGAGACGACAGTATTTTCTTTTGGGATACGACTATCTCCTTTCCGATGCACTATTCCTTCTGTACAGCATCCCGCGCTCTCTCACATTGACGAATTAACACAGAAATTGCGTCGCTATGAATTACAATGTGTTCTAAATTGAGTAACGTTTCTATGGAAACGGCAGGATTTTCTTTTGGGATACGAGTATCTCCTTTTCGATGCTTTGATCCTTCTTAACTGCAACCCTCGCTCCCTCACAATGACGAATTAGCACAGAAATTGCGTTGCTATGAAATACTATCGGTTCTATGACTGCTCCTTCTAAATCGAGTAACGATTCTATGGAAACGACAGGATTTTCTTTTGGGATACGAGTATCTCCTTTCCGATGACTTTTCCTTCTCTACTGCATCCCTCGCACCTTTAAGCATACGAATTAACACAGATATTGCATCGCTATGTAATACTATGAGTACTACGACATCTCCTTCGAAATCGAGTAACGTTTCTGTGGATACGACAGGAAATTCTTTTGGGATACGACTATCTCCTTGCCGATGCACTATTCTCTCTTTACTGCATCCCCCGCCCCCTCACATTGACAAATTGACACAGAAAGTGCGTCGCTATGAAATACTATGGGTTCTATGACTTCTCCATCTAAATCGAATAACGTTTCAATGGTTATGACAGGATTTTCTTTTGGGAAACGAGTATCTCCTTGCTGATGCACTATTCCTTCTTTACTGCTTCCCTCGGTCCCTCGCATTGACAAATTAACACGGAAATGGCGTCGCTATGAAACACTATGGGATCTATGACCTCTCCTTTCAAATCGAGTAACGTTTCAATGGAAATGACAGGATTTTCATTAGGGAAACGACTATCTCTTTTCCGATGCACTATTTTTTCTTTACTGCATCCCTCGCTCCCTCACATAGACGAATTGACACAGAACTTTCGTCGCTATGCAAAACTATGTGTACTATGACTTCTCCTTCTAATATAGTAACGTTTCTATGGAAACGACAGAACTTTCCTTAGGGATACGAGTATCTCCTTTCCAATGCACTATTCCTTCTTTACTGCATCCCCCGCTCCATCACATTGACGAATTAACACAAAAATTGCGTTGCTACGAAATACAATGGTTTCTATGACAACTCCTTATAACTCGAGTAACGTTTCTATGGAAACGTCAGGATTTTCTTTTGGGATACGAGTATCTCCTTTCCGATGCACTATTCCTTTTTTACTGCATCCCTCGCTCAATCACATTGACAAATTAACACAAAAATTACTTCGCTATGAAATTCAATGGTTTCTAAGACTTCTCATTTCAAATCGAGTAACGTTTCAATGGAAACGACAGGATTTTCTTTAGGGACACGACTACCTCCATTCCGATGCACTATTCCTTCTTTACTGCATCCCCCGCTCCGTCACATTGACGAATTAACACAAAAATTGCGCTGTTAAGAAATACTATGGGTTCTATGACTTCTCCTTCTAAATCGAGTAACGTTTCAATGGAAAGGACAGGATATTCATCTGGGATACGAGAATCTCCTTTCCGATGCACTATTCCATCTTTACTGCCTCCCTCGCTCCCTCACATCGACGATTTAACACAGATATTGCGTCGCTCTGAATAACTACGGGTTCTATGTCCTATAATCCTAAATCAAGTAACGTTTCTATGGAAACGACAGTATTTTCTTTTGGGATACGACTATCTCCTTTCCGATGCACTGTTCCTTTTTTACTGCCTCACTCGCCCCTCACATTGACGAATTATCACAGAAATTGCGTTGCTATGAAATACTATGGGTTCTATGACTTCTCCTTCTAAATCGAGTATCGTTTCTGTGGAAACGACAGGAATTTCTTTTGGGATACGAGTATCTCCTTTTCGTTGAACTATTCCTTCTTTACTGCATTCCTCGCTCATTCACATTGACAAATTAACACAGAAATTGCGCCGATATGATTTACTATGTGTTCTATGACATCTCTTTCTAAAGCGAGTAACGATTAAATGGAAACGACAGGATTTTCTTTTGGGATACGAGTATCTCCTTTCCGATGCACTTGTCCTTCATTACTGCGTCCCTCGCTCCCTCACATTGACGAATTAACACAGAAATCGCGTTGGTATGAAAAACTATGCGTTATATATCTTCTCCTCCTAAATCGAGTAACGTTTCTATGGAAACGACAGGACTATCTTTTGGGATACGAGTATCTCCTTGACGATGCACTCCTTCTTTACTGCATCCCGCACTCCGTCACATTGACGAATAAACACAGAAATTGCGTTGCTATGAAATACTATGTGTTATATGACTTCTCCTTCTAAATCGAGTAACGTTTCTATGGAAACGACAGGATATTCTTTTGGGATACGACTATCTCCTTTCCGATGCACTATTCCTTCTTTACTGCATCCCTCGGCCCCTCAAATTGACGATTTAACACAGAAACTCCGTCGCTATGATATACTATGGGTTCAATGACTTCTAATTCTAAATTGAGTAATGTTTCTATGGAAACGACAGGATATTCATTTGGGATACGAGTATCTCCTATCCGATGCACTATTCCTGTTTCACTACATCCCTCGCTCCATCACATTGACGAATTAACACAGAAATTGCGTTGGTATGAAATACTATGGGATCTATAACATCTCCGTCTGAATCGAGTAACGTTTCTATGGAAACGACAGAATTTCCTTTTGGGATACGACTTTCTCCTTACCGATGCACTATTCCTTCCTTACTGCATCCCTCGCTCCCTCACTTTGACAAATTAGCACAGAAATTGCGTCGCTATGAAAAACTGTGTGTTCTATGACTCCTCCTCCTAAATCGAGTAACGTTTCCAAGGAAACGACTGGATTTTCTTTTGGGATACGAGTATCACCTTTCCGATGCTCTATTCCTTCTTTGCTGCATCCCTTGCTCCCTCACACTGACGAATTAACACAGAAATTGCGTAGCTATGAAAACCTATAGGTTCTATGACTGCTCCTTCTAAATCGAGTAACGTTTCCATGGAAACGACAGGATATTCTTTTGGGAAACGTTTATCTCCTTTCCGATGCACTATTCCTTCTTTACTGCATCCCTCGCACCCTCACATTGATGAATTAACACAGAGATAGCGTCGCTATGAAATACTATGGGATCTATGACATCTTCTAAATCGAGTAACGGTATCAAAGGAAACGACAGGATTTTATTTTGGGATACTACTATCTCCTTTCCGATGCTCTATTCCATCTTTACTGCATCCCATGCTCCCTCACATTGACGTATTAACACAGAACTATCGTCGCTATGAAATAGTATGGGTTTTATGACTTCTTCTTCTAAATCGAGTAACATATCTGTGGAAACGACTGGATTTTCATTTGGGATACGAGTATCACCTTTCCGATGCACTACTCTTTCTTAACTGCATCCCTCGCTCTCTCACACTGACGAATTAACACAGAAATTGCGTCGATATGAGATACTATGGGTACTATGACATCTCCTTCTGAATCGAGTAACGGTTCCATGGAAACGACAGGATATTCTTTTGGGAAACGACTATCTCCTTTCCGATGCACTACTTCTTCTTTACTGCATCCCTCGCACCCTCACATTGATGAATTAACGCAGAGATTGCGTCGCTATGAAATACTATGGGATCTATAACATCTCCGTTTGAATCGTGGAACGTTTCTATGGAAACGATATGATTTTCTTTTGGGATACGTGTATCTCCTTTCAAATGCACTATTCCTTCATAAGTACAATTTTTGCCCCCCCCCCCCCCCCCCCACACACACACTGACGAATTAACACAGAAATTGCGTCGCTATGAAATACTATGGGATCTATAACATCTCCGTCTGAATAGAGTGACGTTTCTATGGAAACGACAGAATTTCCTTTTGGGATACGACTTTCTCCTTACCGATGCACTATTCCTTCCTTACTGCATCCCTCGCTCCCTCACACTGACGAATTAACACAGAAATTGCGTCGCTATGAAAAACTATAGGTTCTATGACTGCTGCTTCTAAATCGAGTAACGTTTCTATGGGAACGACAGGATATTCTTTTGGGAAACGTTTATCTCCTTTCCGATGCACTATTCCTTCTTTACTGCATCCCTCGCTCCCTCAAATTGACGATTTAACACAGGAACTCCGTCGCTATGAAATACTATGGGTTCAATGACTTCTCCATCAAAATTGAGTAATGTTTGTATGGGAACGACAGGATTTTCTTTTGGGACACGAGTATCTCCTTTCCGAAGCACTAGTCCTTCTTAACTGCATCCCTCGCTCCCTCACACTGACGAATTAACACAGAAATTTCATCGCTATGACATACTGTGTGTACTATGACAACTCCTTCTAAGTCGAGTAACGTCTGTGTGGATACGACAGGATTTTCTTTTGGGATACGACTTTCTCTTTCCGATGAACAATTCCTTCTTCACTGCATCCCTCGCACCCTTACATTGATGAATTATCACAGAGATTGCGTCGCTATAAAATACTATGGGTTCTATGACATCTCCTTCTAAATTGAGTAACGTATCAATGGAAACGACAGGATTTTCATTTGGGATACAACTAACTCCTTTCCGATGCTCTATTCCATCTTTACAGCATCCCACGCTCCCTCACATTGACGTATTAACACAGAACTTGCGTTGCTATTAAATACTATGGGTTCAATGATTTCTCCTTCTAAATCGAGTAACATTTCTATAAAAACGACTGGATTTTCTTTTGGGATACGATTATCTCCTTTCCGATGCACAACTCCTTCTTAACTGCATCCCTCGCTCCCTCACACTGAAGAATTAACACAGAAATTGCGTCGCTATGAGATACCATGTGTTCTATGACTTCTCCTTCTAATTCAAGTAACCTTTCAGTGGAAACGACAGGATTTTCTTTTGGGAGTCGAGTATATCTTTTCCGATGCATTATTCCTCCTATACTGCATTCCTCGCTCCCCTACATTGACGAATTAACACAGATATTCCGTCGCTATGAAAAACAATGGGTTCTACGACTTCTCCTTCTAAATCGAGTATCGTTTCTATGGGAACGACAGGATTTTCTTTTGGGATACGAGTGGCTCCTTTCCGATGCACTCCTTCTTTACTGCATCCCTTTACTCCGTCACATTGATGAATTAACGCAGAAATTGCGTTGCTCTGAAATACTAAGGGATCTATGACATCTCCTACTAAATCGAGTAACGTTTCTATGGAAACGACAGAATATTCTTTTGGGATACTAGTATCTCCTTTCCGATGCACTATTCCTTCATAAGTGCAATCCTCGCCCCCACCCACACCGACGAATTAACACAGAAATTGCGTCGCTATGAAATACTATGGGTTCTATGACATCTCCTTCTAAATCGAGTAACGTTTCTATAAAAACGACAGGACTTTCTTTTGGGATACGACTTTCTCCTTACCGATGCACTATTCCTTCCTTACTGCATCCCTCGCTCCCTCACTTTGACAAATTAACACAGTAATTGCGTAGCCATGAAATACTATGGGTTTTATGAATCCTCCTCCTAAATCGAGTAACGTTTCCGTGGAAACGACAGGATTTTCATTTGGGATATGAGTATCTCCTTTCCGATGCACTATTCCGTCTCTACTGCATCCCTCACTCCCTCACACTGACGAATGAACACAGAAATTGTGTCGCTATGAACAACTGTGAGTTCTATGACGTCTCCTTCTAAATCGAGTACCATTTCTATGGAAACGACGAGACCTTCTTTTGGGATACGACTATCTCCTTTCCGATGCACTATTCCTTCTTTACTACATCCCTCACTCCCTCACATTGACGAATTAAAACAGATATTGCGTTGCTATGAAATACTATTGGTTCTATGACAACTCTTTGCAACCCGAGTAACATTTCTATGGAAACGACAAAATTTTCTTTTGGGATACGAGTATCTTCTTTCCGATGCACTATTGCTTCATTACTGCAATTTTCGCTCCCTGAAATTGACGATTTAACACAGAAACTCCGTCGCTATGAAATGCTATGGGTTCTATGACATCTCCTTCTAAATCGAGTAACGTTTCTATGGAAACGACACGATTTTCTTTTGGGATACGAGTATCTACCTTCCGATGCACTATTCCTTCTTTACTGCAACCCTCGCTGCGTCACATTGACGAATTAACACAGAAATTGCGTTGTTATGATATACTATGGGTTCTATGACATCTCCTTCCAAATTGAGTAACGTGACTATGCAAATGACAGGATTTTCTTTTGGGATACGAGTATCTCCTTTCCGATGCCCTAATCCTTCTTAACTGAATCCCTCGCTCCCTCACATTGGTAAATGAACACAGAAATCGATCGCTGTGTTATACTTTGGGATCTTAGACTTCTCCTTCTAAATCCAGTAACGTCTCTATGGAAACGACAGGATATTCTTTTGGGATACGAGTATTTCCTTTTCAATGCATTATTCCTTCTTTACTGCATCCCTGGCTCCCTCACATTGAGGAATTAACACAGAAATTGAATCGCTATGGTATTCTATGGGTTCTATGACATCTCCATCTAAATCCAGTAACGTATCTATACAAACGACAGGATATTCTTTTGGGATACGACTATCTGCTTTCCGATGCACTATTCCTCCTTTACTGCATCCCTCGCTCCCTCACAATGACGAATTGACACAGAAATTGCGTTGCTATGAAATACTATGGGTTCTATGACAACTCTTTCCAACTCGTGTAACGTTTCTATGGAAACGACAGGATTTTCTTTTGGGATACGACTATCTACTTTACGATGCACTATTCCTTCTTTACTGCATCCCTCGCTCCCTCACATTGACGAATTGACATAGAATTTCCGTCGCTATGAATTACTATTGGTTCCATGACTTCTCTTTCTAAATCGAGTAACGTTTCTATGGAAACGACAGGATTTTCTTTTGGGATACGAGTATCTCCTTTCCGATGCCCTATTCCTTCTTTACTGCATCCCTCGCTCCCTCACACTGACGAATCAACACAGAAATTGCGTCGCTATGAAATACTATGGGTTCTATGACATCTCCTTCTAAATCCAGTAACGTTTCTATGGAAACGACAGGATTTTCTTTTGGGATACGACTATCTGCTTTCCGATGCACTATTCCTTCTTTACTGCATCTTTCGCTCCCTCACATTGGCAAATATTCACAGATTTTGCGTCGCTATGAAATATTATTGGTTCTATGAATTCTACTTCTAAATCAAGTAACGTTCCTACGGCAACGACATTATTTTGTTTTGGGATTCGGGTAACTCCTTGCCGATGCACTATTCCTTCTTTACTGTATCCCTCGTTTTCTCACATTGACGAATGAACACAGTAACTGATCGCAATGTAATACAATGGGTTCTATGACTTCTTCTAAATCGATTAACGTTTCTATGGAAACAAATGGATTTTCTTTTGGGATACACGTATCTCCTATCCGATGGACTATTCCTTCTTTACTGCATCCCTCGCTCCCTCACTTTGACAAATTAACACAGAAATTGCGTTGTTGGGAAATACTGTGGGTTCTATGACTTCTACTTCCAAATCGAGTAACGTGTCTATGGAAACGACAGGATTTTCTTTTGGGATACGAGTATCTCCTTTTCGATGCAATATTCCTTCTTTCCTGCATACCTCAATCCGTCACATTGAGGAATTAACTCAGAAATTGCGTTGCCATGAAATACTATGGGTTCTATGACATCTCCTGCTAAATCGAGTAACGTTTCTATGGAAACGAATGGATTTTCTTTTGGGATACACGTATCTCCTATCCGATGGACTATTCCTTCTTTACTTCATCCCTCGCTCCCTCACTTTGACAAATTAACACAGAAATTGCGTTGTTTTGAAGTACTGTGGGTTCTATGACATCTCCTTCCAAATCGAGTAACGTGTCTATGGAAACGACAGGATTTTATTTTGGGATACGAGTATCTCCTTTTCGATGCACTACTCCTTCTTACTGCATACCTGGCTCCCTCACTCTGACGAATTAACACAGAAATTGCGTCGCTATGAAATACTTTGGGTTTTATCACTTCTCCTTCTAAATCAAGTAACATTTCTATGGAAATGACAGGATTTTCTTTTGGGATACGACTATCTCCTTTCCGATGCGCTATTCCTTCTTTACTGCATCCTTCGCTCCCTCAAATTGACGAGTAAACCCAAAAATGGCGTCGCTAAGAATTACTATGGGTTCTGTGACCTCTCCTCCTAAATCGATTAACGTTTCTATGGAAACAACAGGATTGTCTTTCGGGATACCACTATCTCCTTTCCGATGCACCATTTCTTGTTTACTGCATCCCACGCTCCCTCACACTGACGAAATAACACAGACATTGCGTCGCTATGAAATACTATGGGTTCTATAACATCTCCTTCCAACTCGATTGAGGTTTCCGAGGAAACGACAGAATTTCCTTTTTGGATACCAGTATCTCCTTTCTGATGCACTATTCCTTCTTTACTGCATCCCACGCTCCTTCACATTGACGATTGAACACAGTAATTGCGTCGCTATGAAATACTAGGGGTTCTATGAATTCTCCATCTAAATCGAGTAACGTTTCTGTGGAAACGACAGGATTTTCCTTTGGGATACGAGTATCTCCATTCCGATGCACTATTCTATCTTTACTGCATTCCTTCCACCATCACTTTGATGAATTAACACAGAAAGTGCGGCGCTATGACATAGTATGGGTTCTATGACATCTCCTTCTAAATCGAGTAACGTTTCTATGTAAACGAATTGATTTTCTTTTGAGATACGAGTAACGCCTTTCCGATGCACAACTCCTTCTTAACTGCATCCCTCGCTCCCTCACACTGAAGGATTAACACAGAAATTGCGTCGCTATGAGATACCATGTGTTCTACGACTTCTCCTTCTAATTCAAGTAACCTTTCAGTGGAAACGACAGGATTTTCTTTTGGGAGTCGAGTATATCTTTTCCGATGCATTATTCCTCCTATACTGCATTCCTCGCTCCCCTACATTGACGAATTAACACAGATATTCCGTCGCTATGAAAAACAATGGGTTCTACGACTTCTCCTTCTAAATCGAGTATCGTTTCTATGGGAACGACAGGATTTTCTTTTGGGATACGAGTGTCTCCTTTCCGATGCACTCCTTCTTTACTGCATCCTTTTACTCCGTCACATTGATGAATTAACGCAGAAATTGCGTTGCTATGAAATACTAAGGGATCTATGACATCTCCTACTAAATCGAGTAACGTTTCTATGGAAACGACAGATTATTCTTTTGGGATACTAGTATCTCCTTTCCGATGCACTATTCCTTCATAAGTGCAATCCTCGCCCCCACCCACACCGACGAATTAACACAGAAATTGCGTCGCTATGAAATACTATGGGTTCTATGCCATCTCCTTCTAAATCGAGTAACGTTTCTATAAATACGACAGGACTTTCTTTTGGGATACGACTTTCTCCTTACCGATGCACTATTCCTTCCTTACTGCATCCCTCGCTCCCTCACTTTGACAAATTAACACAGTAATTGCGTAGCCATGAAATACTATGGGTTTTATGAATCCTCCTCCTAAATCGAGTAACGTTTCCGTGGAAACGACAGGATTTTCATTTGGGATATGAGTATCTCCTTTCCGATGCACTATTCCGTCTCTACTGCATCCCTCACTCCCTCACACTGACGAATGAACACAGAAATTGTGTCGCTATGAACAACTGTGAGTTCTATGACGTCTCCTTCTAAATCGAGTACCATTTCTATGGAAACGACGAGACCTTCTTTTGGGATACGACTATCTCCTTTCCGATGCACTATTCCTTCTTTACTGCATCCCTCACTCCCTCACATTGACGAATTAAAACAGATATTGCGTTGCTATGAAATACTATTGGTTCTATGACAACTCTTTGCAACCCGAGTAACATTTCTATGGAAACGACAAAATTTTCTTTTGGGATACGAGTATCTTCTTTCCGATGCACTATTGCTTCATTACTGCAATTTTCGCTCCCTGAAATTGACGATTTAACACAGAAACTCCGTCGCTATGAAATACTATGGGTTCTATGACATCTCCTTCTAAATCGAGTAACGTTTCTATGGAATCGACACGATTTTCTTTTGGGATACGAGTATCTACCTTCCGATGCACCATTCCTTCTTTACTGCAACCCTCGCTGCGTCACATTGACGAATTAACACAGAAATTGCGTTGTTATGATATACTATGGGTTCTATGACATCTCCTTCCAAATTGAGTAACGTGACTATGCAAATGACAGGATTTTCTTTTGGGATACGAGTATCTCCTTTCCGATGCCCTAATCCTTCTTAACTGAATCCCTCGCTCCCTCACATTGATAAATTAACACAGAAATCGATCGCTGTGATATACTTTGGGTTCTTAGACTTCTCCTTCTAAATCCAGTAACGTCTCTATGGAAACGACAGGATATTCTTTTGGGATACGAGTATTTCCTTTTCAATGCACTATTCCTTCTTTACTGCATCCCTGGCTCCCTCACATTGACGAATTAACACAGAAATTGCGTCGCTATGGTATTCTATGGGTTCTATGACATCTCCATCTAAATCCAGTAACGTATCTATACAAACGACAGGATTTTCTTTTGGGATACGACTATCTGCTTTCCGATGCACTATTCCTCCTTTACTGCATCCCTCGCTCCCTCACAATGACGAATTGACACAGAAATTGCGTTGCTATGAAATACTATGGGTTCTATGACAACTCTTTCCAACTCGTGTAACGTTTCTATGGAAACGACAGGATTTTCTTTTGGGATACGACTATCTACTTTACGATGCACTATTCCTTCTTTACTGCATCCCTCGCTCCCTCACATTGACGAATTGACATAGAATTTCCATCGCTATGAATTACTATTGGTTCCATGACTTCTCTTTCTAAATCGAGTAACGTTTCTATGGAAACGACAGGATTTTCTTTTGGGATACGACTATCTGCTTTCCGATGCACTATTCCTTCTTTACTGCATCTTTCGCTCCCTCACATTGACAAATATTCACAGATTTTGCGTCGCTATGAAATATTATTGGTTCTATGAATTCTACTTCTAAATCAAGTAACGTTCCTACGGCAACGACATTATTTTGTTTTGGGATTCGGGTAACTCCTTGCCGATGCACTATTCCTTCTTTACTGTATCCCTCGCTTTCTCACATTGACGAATGAACACAGTAACTGATCGCAATGTAATACAATGGGTTCTATGACTTCTTCTAAATCGATTAACGTTTCTATGGAAACAAATGGATTTTCTTTTGGGATACACGTATCTCCTATCCGATGGACTATTCCTTCTTTACTTCATCCCTCGCTCCCTCACTTTGACAAATTAACACAGAAATTGCGTTGTTATGAAGTACTGTGGGTTCTATGACATCTCCTTCCAAATCGAGTAACGTGTCTATGGAAACGACAGGATTTTATTTTGGGATACGAGTATCTCCTTTTCGATGCACTACTCCTTCTTACTGCATACCTGGCTCCCTCACACTGACGAATTAACACAGAAATTGCGTCGCTATGAAATACTTTGGTTTTATCACTTCTCCTTCTAAATCGAGTAACATTTCAATGGATACGACAGGATTTTCTTTTTGGGATACGACTATCTCCTTTCCGAAGCATTATTCCTTCTTTACTGCATCCCTCGCTCCTTCACATTGACGAATTAACACAGAAATTGCGTCGCTATGAAATACTATGGGTTATATGACTTCTCCTTCTAAAACGAGTAACATTTCTATGGAAACGACAGGATTTTCTTTTGGGATACGACTATCTCCTTTCCGATGCGCTATTCCTTCTTTACTGCATCCTTCGCTCCCTCAAATTGACGAGTAAACCCAAAAATGGCGTCGCTAAGAATTACTATGGGTTCTGTGACCTCTCCTCCTAAATCGATTAACGTTTCTATGGAAACAACAGGATTGTCTTTCGGGATACCACTATCTCCTTTCCGATGCACCATTTCTTGTTTACTGCATCCCACGCTCCCTCACACTGACGAAATAACACAGACATTGCGTCGCTATGAAATACTATGGGTTCTATAACATCTCCTTCCAACTCGAATGAGGTTTCCGAGGAAACGACAGAATTTCCTTTTTGGATACCAGTATCTCCTTTCTGATGCACTATTCCTTCTTTACTGCATCCCACGCTCCCTCACATTGACGATTGAACACAGTAATTGCGTCGCTATGAAATACTAGGGGTTCTATGAATTCTCCATCTAAATCGAGTAACGTTTCTGTGGAAACGACAGGATTTTCCTTTGGGATACGAGTATCTCCATTCCGATGCACTATTCTATCTTTACTGCATTCCTTCCACCATCACTTTGATGAATTAACACAGAAAGTGCGGCGCTATGACATAGTATGGGTTCTATGACATCTCCTTCTAAATCGAGTAACGTTTCTATGTAAACGAATAGATTTTCTTTTGAGATACGAGTATCGCCTTTCCGTTGCACTATTCCTTCTTTATTGCATCCCTCGCTCCCTCACATTGACGAATTAACACAGAAATTGCGTCGCCATGAAAAACTATGGGTTTTATCACTTCTCCTCTAAATCGAGTAACGTTTCTATGGAAACGACAGGGTATTCTTTTGGGATACGAGTATCTCCTTTCCGATGCAGTATTCCTTCTTTACTGCATCCCTCGCTCCCTCACATTAACGAATAAACACAGAAATTGCGTCGCTATGAAATACTATGGGTTCCATAACTTCTCCATCTAAATCGAGTAACGTTTCTATGGAAACGACAGGATTTTCTTTTGGGATATTAGTATCTGCTTTCCGATGCACTATTCCTTCTTTACTGCATCCCTCCCACCATCACTTTGACGAATTAACACAGAAAGTGCGTCGCTATGAAATACTTCTCCTTCTAAATCGAGTAACGTTTCTATGGAAATGACAGGATTTTCTTTTGGGATACGAGTTTCTCCTTTCCTTCTCTACTGCATCCCTCGCTCCCACACATTGACGAATTAACACAGACATTGCGTAGCTATGAAATACTATGGGCTCTATGACTTCTCCTTCCAAATGGAGTAACGTATCATGAATACGACAGGATTTTCTTTTGGGATACGAATATCTCCTTTCCGATGCACCATTCCTTCTTTACTGCATCCCTCGCCCCCCCCCCCCCCCCCCACATTGACGAATTGACACAGAATTTGCGCCGCTATGAAATACTATGGGTTCTATGACATCTCCTTCCAACTCGAGTAAGGTTTCAATGGAAACGAAAGCATTTTCTTGTGGGATATCATTATCTCCTTTCCGATGCTCTATGGTTTCTTTACTGCATCCCTCGCTCCCTCACATTGACGAATCACCACAGAAATTGCGTCGCTATGAATTACTAAGGGATCTATGACTTCTCCTTCTAAATCGAGTAAAGTTTGAATGGAAACGATAGGATTTTCTTTTGGGATACGAGTATCTCCTTTCCTTCTTTACTGCACTCCTCGCTCCCTCACATTGACGAATTAACACAGACATTGCGTAGCTATGAAATGCTATGGGTTCTACGACTTCTCCTTCCAAATGGAGTAACGTATCCATGAAAACGCCAGGATTTTCTTTTGGGATACGAGTATCTCCTTTCCGATGCACCATTCGTTCTTTACTGCATCCCTCGCCCCCCACATTGACGAATTAACACAGAAATTGCGTCGCTATGAGATACTATGGGTTCTATGACATCTCCTTCCAACTCGAGTAAGGTTTCAATAAAAACGACAGGATTTTCTTTTGGGATACCATTAACTCCTTTCAGACGCTCTATTATTTCCTTACTGCATCCCTCGCTCCCTCTCATTGACGAATTAAACAAGAAATTCCGTCGCTGTGAAATACTATGTGTTCTATGACTTCTCCTTCTAAATCGAGTAAAGTTTGAATGGAAACGATTGGACTTTCTTTTGGGATACGAGTATCTCCCTTCCGATGCACTGTTCCTTCTTTAGTGCATTCCTCGCTCCCTAACACCGACTAATTAACACAGAAATTGGGTCGCTGTGTAATACTATTGGTTCTATGACTTCTCCTTATAAATCGAGTTACGTTTCTATGGAAACGACAGGATTTTCTTTTGGGCTACGAGTATCTCCTTTCCGATGCACTATGCCTTCTTTGATGCATCCCTTGCTCCCTCATATTGACGAATTAACACAGAAATTGCGTCGCTATGAAATACTATGGGTTCTATCACACTAGCTTCTAAATCGAGAAACGATTCTATGGAAACGAAAGGATTTTCTTTTGAGATACGAGTATCTCCCTTCCGATACACTGTTCCTTCTTTAGTGCATCCCTCGCTCCCTAACACCGACTAATTAACACAGAAATTGGGTCGCTGTGTAATACTATTGGTTCTATGACTTCTCCTTATAAATCGAGTAACGTTTCTATGGAAACGACAGGATTTTCTTTTGGGATACGAGTATCTCCTATCCGATGCTCTATTCCTTCTTTGATGAATCCCTCGCTCCCTCATATTGACGAATTTACACAGAAATTGCGTCGCAATGAAACACTATGTGTTCTATCACATCTCCTTCTAAATCGAGTACCGTTTGTATGGAAACGAAACGATTTTCTTTTGAGATACGTGTATATCCTTTCCGATGCAGTATTCCATCTTTACTGCATCCCTCGCTCCCTCACATTGACAATTGAACACAGAAATTGTGTCGCTATGAAATACTATGTGTTCTATGACTTCTCCTTCTAAATTGAGTAACGTTTACATGGAAACAACAGGAATTTTTTTTTGGGAAACGAGTATCTCCTTCCCATTGCACTATTCCACCTTTACTGCATCCCTCGTTCCATCACATTGACGAATTAACACAGAAATTGCGTCGCTATGAAATACTATGGGTTCTGTGACTTCTCCTTCTAAATCGAGTAACGTGTCTATGAAAACGACAGGATTTTCTTTTGGGATACGAGTATCTTCTTTCCTTCTTTACTGCATCCCGCGCTCCCTCACATTGACGAATTAACGGAGACATTGCGTAGGTATGAAATACTATGGGTTCTATGATATCTCCTTCTATATCGAGTAACGTTTCTATGGCAACGAATGGATTTTCTTTTGGGATACGAGTATTTCCTTTCCGATGCACTATTACGTATTTACTGCATCCCTCGCTCCCTCACATTGACGAATTAACACAGACATTGCGTAGCTATGAAATACTATGGGTTCTAAGACTGTTGCTTCCAAATGGAGTAACGTATATATGTAAAACGACAGGATGTTCTTTTGGGATACGAGTTTCTCCTTTCGTTCTCTACTGCATCCCTCGCTCCCTCACATTGACGAATTAACACAGACATTGCGTAGCTATGAAATACCATGGGTTCTATGACTTCTCCTTCCAAATGGAGTAACGTATCCATGAAGTCGACAGGATTTTCTTTTGGGATAAGAGTATCTCCTTTCCGATGCACCATTCCCTCTTTACTGCATCCCTCGCCCCCCCCCCCCCCCCCCACATTGACGAACTAACACAGAAATTGCGTCGCTATGAAATACAATGGGTTCTATGACATCTCTTTTCAACTCGAGTGAGGTTTCAATGGAAACGGCAGGATTTTCTTTTGGGATACCATTATGACCTTTCCGACGGCCTATTATTTCCTTACTGCATCCCTCGCTCCCTCTCATTGCCGAATTAAACAAGAATTTCCGTCGCTATGAAATACTATGTGTTCTATGACTTCTCCTTCTAAATCGAGTAAAGTTTGAATGGAAACGATAGGATTTTCTTTTGGGATACGGGTATCTCCCTTCCGATGCACTGTTCCTTCTTTAGTGCATCACTCGCTCCCTAACACCGACTAATTAACACAGAAATTGGGTCGCTGTGTAATACTATTGGTTCAATGACTTCTCCTTATAAATCAAGTAACGTTTGTATGGAAACGACAGGATTTTCTATTGGGATACGAGTATCTCATTTCCGATGCACTATTCCTTCTTTACTGCATCCATCTCTCCCTCACATTCACGAATAAACACAGAATTACCTTCGCTATGAAATACTATGGGTTCTATAGCTTCTCCTTCTAAATCAAGTAACGTTCCAATTGAACCGACAGGATTTTCTTTTGGGATACGAGTATCTCCTTTCCGATGCACTATTCCTACTTTACTGTATCCTTCGCTCCCTCACATAGACGAATGAACACAGAAATTGCTTCGCTATTAATTACTATGGGTTCTATGACTTATCCATCTAAATCGAGTAACGTTTCTATGGAAACGACAGGACTTTCTTTTGGGATACGAGTATCTCCTTTCCGATGCACTATTCCTTCTTTACTGCATCCCTCGCTTCCACACACTGACGAATTAACACAGGAATTGCGTCGCTATGAAATACTGTGGGCTCTATGACTTCTCCTTCCAAATCGAGTAACGTTTCTATGGAAATGACAGGGTTTTCTTTTGGGATACGTGTATCTCCTTTCCGATGCACTATTACTTCTTTACTGCATCCTTCGCTCCCTCACTTTGACGAATCAACACAGAAATAGCGTCGCTATGAAATACTATGGTTTCTACGACTAATCCTTCTAAATCGAGTAACGATTCTATGGAAACGACAGGATATTCTTTTGGGATACGAGTATCTCCATTCCTTCTTTACTGCATCCCTCGCTCCCTCACATTGACGAATTAACACAGACATTGCGCAGCTATGAAATACTATGGGTTCTATGACTTCTCCCTCCAAATGGAGTAACGTATCTATGAAGACGACAGGATTTTCTTTTGGGATACGAGTATCACCTTTCCGATGCACCACTCCTTCTTTACTGCATCCCTCGCTTCCTAACACGGACTAATTAACGCAGAAATTGCGTCGCTATGAAATACTATGGGTTCTATGACATCTCCTTCTAAATCGAGTTCCGTTTCAATGGAAACGACAGGATTTTCTTTTGGGATACGAGTATCTTCTTTCCGATGCACTATTCTATCTATAGTGCATCCCTCCCTCCCTCACATTGACGAATGAACACAGAAATTGAGTGGCTATGAAATACTATGGGTTCTATGATTTCTCCTTCTAAATCGAGTAACGTTTCTATTGAACCGACAGGATTTTCTTTTGGGGTACGAGTATCTCCTTTCCGATGCTCTATTCCTCCTTTACTGCATCCTTCGCTCCATCACATTGACGAATAAACACAGAAATTGCGACGCTATGATATACTGTGAGTTCTATGACTTCTCCTTCTAAATCGAGTAACGTTTCTATGGAAACGACAGGAATTTCTTTTGGGATACGAGTATCTCCTTTCCTTCTTTACTGCATCCCTCGCTCCCAAACATTGACGAATTAACACAGAAATTGCGTCGCTATGATATACTATGGGTGCAATCACATCTCCTTCTAAATCGAGTAACGTTTCTATGGAAACGAAAGGATTTTCTTTTGAGATACGTGTATCTCCTTTCCGATGCAGTATTCCTTATTTACTGCAACCCTCGCTCCCTCACACTGACGAATTAACACAGAAATTGCGTCGCTATGAATTACTAAGAGTTCTATGACTTCTGCATCTAAATCGAGTATCATTTCTATGGAAACGACGGGATTTTCTTTTGGGATACGAGTATCTCCTTTCCTACTTTACTGCATCCCTCGCTCCCTCACATTGGTGAATTAACACAGACATTGCGTAGATATGAAATACTATGGGTTCTATGACTTCTCCTTCCAAATGGAGTAACGTATCTATGAAAACGACAGGATTATTTTCTGGGATACGAGTATCTCCTTTCCGACGCACCATTCCTTAGTACTGCATCCCTCGCCCCCTCACATTGACGAATTAACACAGAAATAGCGTCGCTATGAAATACTATGGGTTCTATGATATCTCATTCCAACTCGAGTAAGGTTTCTATGGGAACGACAGTATTTCCTTTTGGGATACTATTATCTCCTTTCCGTTGTACTATTCCTTCTTTACTGCATCCCTCGCTCCCTCACATTGACAAATTAACACAGAAATTGCGTCGCTATGAGTTACTAAGGTTTCTATGACTTCTCCTTCTAAGTCGTGTAATGTTTGAATGGAAACTATAGGATTTTCTTTTGGGATACGAGTATCTCCTTTCCTTCTTTGCTGCATCCCTCGCTCCCTCACATTGACGAATTAACACAGACATTGCGTAGCTATGAAATACTATGGGTTCTATGACTTCTCCTTCCAAATGGAGTAACGTATCCATGAAGTCGACAGGATTATCTTTTGGGATAAGAGTATCTCCTTTCCGATGAACCATTCCCTCTTTACTGCATCCCTCGCCCCCCCCCCCCCCCCCCACATTGACGAATTAACACAGAAATTGCGTCGCTATGAAATACTATGGGTTCTATAACATCTCTTTTCAACTCGAGTGAGGTTTCAATGGAAACGGCAGGATTTTCTTTTGGGATACCATTATGACCTTTCCGACGGCCTATTATTTCCTTACTGCATCCCTCGCTCCCTCTCATTGCCGAATTAAACAAGAATTTCCGTCGCTATGAAACACTATGTGTTCTATGACTTCTCCTTCTAAATCGAGTAAAGTTTGAATGGAAACGATAGGATTTTCTTTTGGGATACGGGTATCTCCCTTCCGATGCACTGTTCCTTCTTTAGTGCATCACTCGCTCCCTAACACCGACTAATTAACACAGAAATTGGGTCGCTGTGTAATACTATTGGTTCAATGACTTCTCCTTATAAATCAAGTAACGTTTGTATGGAAACGACAGGATTTTCTATTGGGATACGAGTATCTCATTTCCGATGCACTATTCCTTCTTTACTGCATCCATCTCTCCCTCACATTCACGAATAAACACAGAATTACCTTCGCTATTAATTACTATGGGTTCTATGACTTATCCATCTAAATCGAGTAACGTTTCTATGGAAACGACAGGACTTTCTTTTGGGATACGAGTATCTCCTTTCCGATGCACTATTCCTTCTTTACTGCATCCCTCGCTACCACACACTGACGAATTAACACAGGAATTGCGTCGCTATGAAATACTGTGGGCTCTATGACTTCTCCTTCC
Organism: Schistocerca serialis cubense; assembly: GCF_023864345.2. Lineage (NCBI taxonomy): Eukaryota > Metazoa > Arthropoda > Insecta > Orthoptera > Acrididae > Schistocerca > Schistocerca serialis. The sequence goes on along the minus strand of NC_064638.1, from coordinate 60,683,077 downwards.
AAATCGAGTAACGTTTCTATGGAAACGACAGGGTTTTCTTTTGGGATACGTGTATCTCCTTTCCGATGCACTATTACTTCTTTACTGCATCCTTCGCTCCCTCACTTTGACGAATCAACACAGAAATAGCGTCGCTATGAAATACTATGGTTTCTACGACTAATCCTTCTAAATCGAGTAACGATTCTATGGAAACGACAGGATATTCTTTTGGGATACGAGTATCTCCATTCCTTCTTTACTGCATCCCTCGCTCCCTCACATTGACGAATTAACACAGACATTGCGCAGCTATGAAATACTATGCGTTCTATGACTTCTCCCTCCAAATGGAGTAACGTATCTATGAAGACGACAGGATTTTCTTTTGGGATACGAGTATCACCTTTCCGATGCACCACTCCTTCTTTACTGCATCCCTCGCTTCCTAACACGGACTAATTAACGCAGAAATTGCGTCGCTATGAAATACTATGGGTTCTATGACATCTCCTTCTAAATCGAGTTCCGTTTCAATGGAAACGACAGGATTTTCTGTTGGGAACGAGTATCTTCTTTCCGATGCACTATTCTATCTATAGTGCATCCCTCCCTCCCTCACATTGACGAATGAACACAGAAATTGAGTGGCTATGAAATACTATGGGTTCTATGATTTCTCCTTCTAAATCGAGTAACGTTTCTATTGAACCGACAGGATTTTCTTTTGGGGTACGAGTATCTCCTTTCCGATGCACTATTCCTCCTTTACTGCATCCTTCGCTCCATCACATTGACGAATAAACACAGAAATTGCGACGCCATGATATACTGTGAGTTCTATGACTTCTCCTTCTAAATCGAGTAACGTTTCTATGGAAACGACAGGAATTTCTTTTGGGATACGAGTATCTCCTTTCCTTCTTTACTGCATCCCTCGCTCCCAAACATTGACGAATTAACACAGAAATTGCGTCGCTATGAAATACTATGGGTGCAATCACATCTCCTTCTAAATCGAGTAACGTTTCTATGGAAACGAAAGGATTTTCTTTTGAGATACGTGTATCTCCTTTCCGATGCAGTATTCCTTATTTACTGCAACCCTCGCTCCCTCACACTGACGAATTAACACAGAAATTGCGTCGCTATGAATTACTAAGAGTTCTATGACTTCTGCATCTAAATCGAGTATCATTTCTATGGAAACGACGGGATTTTCTTTTGGGATACGAGTATCTCCTTTCCTTCTTTACTGCATCCCTCGCTCCCTCACATTGGTGAATTAACACAGACATTGCGTAGATATGAAATACTATGGGTTCTATGACTTCTCCTTCCACATGGAGTAACGTATCTATGAAAACAACAGGATTATTTTCTGGGATACGAGTATCTCCTTTCCGACGCACCATTCCTTCTGTACTGCATCCCTCGCCCCCTCACATTGACGAATTAACACAGAAATAGCGTCGCTATGAAATACTATGGGTTCTATGATATCTCATTCCAACTCGAGTAAGGTTTCTATGGGAACGACAGTATTTCCTTTTGGGATACTATTATCTCCTTTCCGTTGTACTATTCCTTCTTTACTGCATCCCTCGCTCCCTCACATTGACTAATTAACACAGATAATAAGTCGCTATGAATTACTAAGGGTTCTATGACTTCTCCTTCTAAATCGAGTAACGATCCTATTGAACCGACAGCATTTTCTATTGGGATACGAGTATCTTCTTTCCCATGCACTATTCCTTCTTTACTGCATCCTTTGCTCCCTCACATTGACGAATAAACACAGAAATTCCATCGCTATGAAATACTATGGGTTCTATGACTTCTCCATGTAAATCGAGTAACGTTTCTGTGAAAAGGACGGGATTTTCTTTTGGTTTACGAGTATCTGCCTTCCGATGCACTATTCCTTCTTTACTGCATCTCTCGCTCCCTCTCATTGACGAATTAGACAAGAATTTCCGTCGCTATGAAATACTATGTGTTCTATGACTTCTGCTTCTAAATCTATTAGCGTTTCAATCGAAACGATAGGATTTTCTTTTGGGATACGAGTATCTCCCTTCCGATGCACTGTTCCTTCTTTAGTGCATCCCTCGCTCCCTCACATTGACGCATTAGCACAGAAATTGCGTCGCTATGAAATACTATGGGTTCTATGACATCTCCTTATAAATTGAGTAACGTTTCTATGGAAACGACAGGATTTTCTTTTGGGATACGAGTATCTCCTTTCCGTTGCACTATTCCATCTATACTGCATCCCTCGCTCCCTTACATTGACGAATAAACACAGAAATTGCGTGGCTATGAAACACTATGTGTCCTATGACCTCTCCTTCCAAATGGAGTTACGAATCTATGGAAACGAAAGGATTTCCTTTTGGGATACGAGTATCTCCTTTCCGATGGACCATTCCTGCTTTACTGCATCCCACGCTCCCTCACATTGACGCATTAGCACAGAAATTGCGTCGCTATGAAATACTATGGGTTCTATGACATCTCTTTCCAACTCGAGTAAGGTTTCCATGGAAACGACAGTATTTTCTTTTGAGATACCTCTATCTCTTTTCCGATGCACTATTCCTTCTTTACTGCATCCCACGCTATCTCACTTTGACGAGTTAACGCAGAAATTGCGTCGCTATGAAATACTATGGCATCTATGTCTTCTCCTTCTATATCGAGTAACGTTTCTATGGAAACGACAGGATTTTCTTTTGGGATAAGAGTATCTCATTTCCGATGCCCTATTCCTTCTTTACTGCATCCTTCGCTCCCTCACATTCACGAATAAACACAGAAACAGCGTCGCTATGAAATACTATGGGTTCTATGACTTCTCCTTCAAAATCGAGTAACGTTTCCATTGAACTGACAGGATTTTCTGTTGGGATACGAGTATCTCCTTTCCGATGCTCTATTCCTTCTTTACTGCATCCTTCGCTCCCTCTCCTTGACGAGTAAACACAGAAATAGCGTCGCTATGAAATACTATGGGTTCTATGACTTCTCCTTCTAAATCGAGTAACGTTTCTATGGAAACGACAGGATTTTCTTTTGGGATACGAGTATCTACCTTCCTATGCACTGTTCCTCCTTTACTGCATATCTCGCTCCCTAACACCGAATAATTAACAGGCACATTGCGTCGCTGTGTATCACTATGGGTTCTATGACTTCTCCTTATAAATCGAGTAACGTTTCTATGAAAACAACAGGATTTCCTTTTGGGATACGAGTATCTCCTTTCCGATGCTCTATTCCTTCTTTACTGCATCCTTCGCTCCCTCTCCTTGACGAGTAAACACAGAAATAGCGTCGCTATGAAATAATATGGGTTCTATGACTTCTCCTTCTAAATCGAGTAACGTTTCTTTGGAAACGACAGGATTTTCTTTTGGCATACGAGTATCTCCTTTCCGATGCACTATTCCTTCTTTACTGCATCCCTCGCTCCCTCATATTGTACGAATTTAAACAGAAATTGCGTCGCTATGAAATACAATGGGTTCTATCACATCACCTTCTAAATCGAGTAACGTTTCAATGGATACGAAAGTTTTTTCTTTTGAGATACGAGTATCTCCATTCCGTTGCAGTATTCCTTCCATACTGCATCCCTCGCTCCATCACATTGACGAATTAAGACAGATATTGCGTTGCTATGAAATACTATGGGTTCTATGACTTCTCATTCCAAATGGAGTAACGTATCTATGGAACGAAAGGATTTTCGTTCGGGATGCGAGTAACTCCCTTCCGATGCACTGTTCCTTCATTACTGCATATCTCGCTCCATAACACCGACTAATTAACACAGAAATTGCGTCGGTGTGTAATACTATTGGTACAATGACTTCTGCTTATAAATCGAGTAACGTTAATATGGAAACGACAGGATTTTCTTTTGGGATACGAGTATCTCCCTTCCGATGCACTGTTTAGTGTTCACTGCATCCCTCGCTCTCTAACACCGACTACTTAAAGCAGAAATTGCGTCGCTGTGTAATACTATGGGTTCTATGACTTATCATTCTAAATCGAGTAAGGTTTCTATGGAAACGACAGGACCTTCTTTTGAGATACCACTATCTCCTTTCCGATGCACTATTCCTTCTTAACTGCATCCCCCGCACTATCACTTTAACAAATTAACACAGAAAGTGCGTCGCTATAAAATACTATAAGTTCTATAAGTTCTCCTTCTAAATCGAGTAAAGTTTCTATGAAAACGACAGGATTAACTTTTGGGATACGGCGATCCCTTTCCGATGCGCTATTCCTTCTTTACTGCATCCCTCGCTCCCTCACATTGACGAATTACCACAGACATTGCGTCGCTATGAAGTACTATGGGTTCTATGACTTCTCCTTCTAAATCGAGTAACATAACTATGGAAACGACAGGATTTTCTTTTGGGATACTAGAACCTTCTTTCCGATGCACTATTCCTTCTTTACTGCATTCCTCGCTCCCTCACATAGACGAATTTCCACAGAAATTGCGTCGCTATGAAATACTATATGTTCTATGACTGATTCTTATAACTCGAGAAAGGTTTCTATGCAAACGACAGGACTTTCTTTTGGGGTACCACTAACTCCTTTCCGATGCTCTATTCCTTCTTTACTGCATCCCACGCTCCCTCACATTGACGAGTTAACACAGAAATAGCGTCGCAATAAATTAATATGGGTTCTATTAGTTTTCCTGCTAATTCGAGTAACGTTCCTATTGAACCGACAGGATTTTCTTTTGGGAAACGAGTATCTTATTTCCGATAAACTATTCATTCTTTACTGCATCCTTTGCTCCCTCACATTGACGAATAAAAACAGAAATTGCGCCGCTTTGAAATACTATGGGTTCAATGACTTATCCTTCTACATCGAGTAACGTTTCTATGGAAACGACAGGATTTTCATTTGGTCTACGACTATCTCCGTTCCGATGCACTATTCCTTCTTTACTGCATCCTTCGCTCCCTCACATTGTCGAATAAACACAGAAACGCGTCGCAATGAAATACTATGGGTTCTATGTCTTCTTCATCTAAATCGAGTAACGTTTCTATGGAAACGACAGGATTTTCTTTTGGGATACGAGTATCTCCCTTCCGATGCACTGTTCATTCTTTACTGCATCCCTCGCTCCCTAACACCGACTAATTAACACAGAAATTGGGTCGCTGTGTAATACTATTGGTTCTATAACTTCTCCTTATAAATTGAGTAACGTTTCTATTGAACCGACAGGATTTTCTTTTGGGATACGAGTATCTCCTTTCCGGTGCACTATTCATTCCTTGATGCATCCCTCGCTCCCTCATATTGACGAATTAACACAGAAATTGCGTCGCTATGAAATACTATGGGTTCTATCACATTTCTTTCTAAATCGAATAACGTTTCTATGGAATCGAAAGGATTTGCTTTTGAGATACGTGTATCTCTTTTCCGATCCAGTATTCCCTCTTTACTGCATCCTTCGCTCCCTCACATTGACAAATTAACACAGAAATTGCGTCGCTAGGAAATACTATGAGGTCTATGACTTCTCCATCTAAATCGAGTAACGTTTCTATGGAAACGACAGGAATTTCATTTGGGATACGAGTATCTCCTTTCCTTCTTTACTGCATCCCTCGCTCCCAAACATTGACGAATTAACACAGAATTTGCGTCGCTATGAAATACTATGTGCTCTATCACACCTCCTTCTAAATCGAGTAACGTTTCTATGGAAACGAAAGGATTTTCTTTTGAGATACGTGTATCTCCTTTCCGATGCAGTATTCCTTCTTTACTGCAACCCTCGCTCCCTCACACTGACGAATTAACACAGAAATTGCGTCGCTATTAATTACTAAGTGTTCTATGTCTTCTCCATCTAAATCGAGTAACATTTCTATGGAAACGACAGGATTTTCTTTTGGGATACGGGTATCTCCTTTCCCTCTCTACTGCATCCCTCGCTTCCTCACATTGACGAATTAACACAGACATTGCGTAGATATGAAATACTATGGGTTCTATGACTTCTCCTTCCAAATGGAGTAACGTATCTATGAAAACGACAGGATTTTTTTCTGGGATACGAGTATCTCCTTTCCGACGCACTATTCCTTCTGTACTGCATCCCTCGCCCCCTCACATTGACGAATTAACACACAAATAACGTGGCTATGAAATAATATGGGTTCTATGACATCTCCTTCCAACTCGAGTAAGGTTTCTATGGAAACGACAGTATTTTCTTTTGGGATACCATTATCTCCTTTCCGTTGCCCTATTCCTTCTTTACTGCATCCCTCGCTCCCTCACATTGACGAATTAACACGGAAATTGCGTCGCTACGAATTACTAAGAGTTCTATGACTTCTCTTTCCATATCGAGTAACGTTCCTATTGAACCGACAGGATTTTCTATTGGGATACGAGTATCTTCTTTCCCATGAACTATTCCTTCTTTACTGCATCCTTTGTTCCCTCACATTGATGAATAAACACCGAAATTGCGTGGCTATGAAACACTATGTGTTCTATGACTTCTGCTTCTAAATCTATTAGCGTTTCAATCGAAACGATAGGATTTTCTTTTGGGATACGAGTATCTCCCTTCCGATGCACTGTTCCTTCTTTAGTGCATCCCTCGCTCCCTCACATTGACGTATTAGCACAGAAATTGCGTCGCTATGAAATACTATGGGTTCTATGACATCTCCTTATAAATTGAGTAACGTTTCTATGGAAACGACAGGATTTTCTTTTGGGATACGAGTATCTCCTTTCCGTTGCACTATTCCATCTATACTGCATCCCTCGCTCCCTTACATTGACGAATAAACACAGAAATTGCGTGGCTATGAAACACTATGTGTCCTATGACCTCTCCTTCCAAATGGAGTTACGAATCTATGGAAACGAAAGGATTTCCTTTTGGGATACGAGTATCTCCTTTCCGATGGACCATTCCTTCTTTACTGCATCCCTCGCTCCCTCACATTGACGAGTTAGCACAGAAATTGCGTCGCTATGAAATACTATGGGTTCTACGACTTCTCCTTCTAAATCGAGTAACGTTTCAATGAAAATAACAGGCTTTTCTTTTGGGATACGAGTATCTCCTTTCCGATGCACTATTCCGTCAATACTGCATTCTTAGCTCCCTCACATTGATGAATAATCGCAGAAATAGCGTCGCTGTGATATACTATGGGTTCTATGACTTCCCCTTTTAAATCGAGTAACGTTTCTAAGGAAACGACAGGAAATTCTTTTGGGATACGAGTATCTCCCTTCCGATGCACTATTCCTTCTTTACTGCATTCCTCGCTCCCTCACATAGACGAATTAACACAGAAATTGCGTCGCTATGAAATACTATATGTTCTATGACATCTCCTTCCAACTCGAGTAAGGTTTCTATGGAAACGACAGGACTTTCTTTTAGGATACCACTAACTCCTATCCGATGCACTATTCCTTCTTAACTGCATCCCTCGCACCATCACTTTGGCGAATTAACACAGAAAGTGCGTCGCTATAAAATACTATAAGTTCTATAAATTCTCCTTCTAAATCGAGTAACGTTTCTATGGAAACGACAGGATTTATTTTGGGATACGGCGACCTCCTTTCCGATGCGCTATTCCTTCTTTACTGCATCTTTCGCTCCCTCACATTGACAAATATTCACAGATTTTGCGTCGCTATGAAATCTTATTGGTTCTATGACTTCTACTTCTAAATCGAGTAACGTTTCTACGGCAACGACATTATTTTGTTTTGGTATACGGGTAACTCCTTTCCGATGCACTATTCCTTCTTTACTGTATCCCTCGCTTTCTCTCATTGACGAATTAACACCGTAATTGATCGCAATGAAATACAATGGGTTCTATGACGTCTCCTTTTAAATCGATTAACGTTTCAATGGAAATGATTGGATTTTCTTTTGGGATACACGTATCTCCTATCCGATGGACTATTCCTTCTTTACTGCATCCCTCGCCCCCTCACTTTGACAAATTAACACAGAAATTGCGTTGTTATGAAATACTGTGCGTTCTGTGACATCTCCTTCCAAATCGAGTAACGTTTCTATGGAAACGAATGGATATTCTTTTGGGATACACGTATCTCCTATCCGATGGACTATTCCTTCTTTACTGCATCCCTCGCTCCCTCACTTTGACAAATTAACACAGAAATTGCGTTGTTATGAAATACTCTGGGTTCTATGACATCTCCTCCCAAATCGCGTAACGTTTCTATGGAAACGACAGGATTTTCTGTTGGGAAACGAATACCTCCCTTCCGATGCACTATTCCTTCTTTACTGCATCCCTCGCTACCTAACATTGACGAATTAACACGGAAATTGTGTCCACAACTCATGTAATTCGAGTAACGCTTCTATCGAAACGAGAGGATTTTCTTTTGGGATACGCGAATCTCCTTTCCGATGCACTATTCCACCTTTACTGCATCCCTCGATCCCTCACACTGACGAATGAACACAGAAATTGCGTCGCTATGAAATACAATGGGTGCTATGACATCTCGTTCCAACTCGAGTAACGTTTCTATGGAAACGAAATGATTTTCTTTTGGGGTACGACTATCTCCTTTCCGATGCACTATTCTTTCTTTGCTGCACAATCGCAGCCTCACATTGACGAATTAACACAGAAAATTCGTCGCTATGAAATACTGTGGGTTCCATCACTTCTTGAGTACCGTTTCAATGGAAGCGACAGGATTTTCTTTTGGGATACGAGTATCTCCTATCCGATGCACTATTCCTTCCTCACTGCCTCCCTAGCTCCCTCACTTTGACGAATTAACACAGAAATAGCGTCGCCATGAAAAACAATGCGTTCTATGACATCTCCTTCTAAATCCAGTAACGTTTCTATGGAAACGAAAGGATTTTCTTTTGGGATACGACTACATTCTTTCCGATGCACTATTCCTTCTTTACTGCCTCCCTCGCTACCTCACATTGAAGAATTAACACAGAAATTGCGTCGCTATGAAATGCTACGAGTTCTATGACTTCATCTTCTAAAACGAGTGACGTTTCTATGGAAACTACAGGATTTTCTTTTGGGATACGAGTATCTCCTTTCCGATGCACAATTCCTTCTTTACTGCATCCCTCGATCCCACCAATTGACGAATTAACATAGAAATTGCATCGTTATGAAAAACAATGGGTTCTATGACTTCTCCTTCTAAAACGAGTACCGTTTCTATGGAAAGGAAAGGATTTTCTTTTGGGATACGACTTTGTCCTTTCCGATGCACTATTCCTTCTTTAGTGCATCCCTCGCTCCCTCACTTTGACGAATTAACTCAGAAATTGCGTCGCTATGAAAAACTATGTGTTCTATGACTTCTCCTTCTAAATCGAGTGACTTTTCAATGGAAGCTACAGGATTTCCTTTTGGGATTTGAGTAACTCCTTTCGGATGCACCATTCCTTCTTTACTGCATCCCTCGCTCCCTCAAATTGACGAATTAACACAGAAATTGCGTCGCTACGAAATACCATGGGTTAGATGTCTCCTCCTTCTAAATCGAGTAACGCTTCTATGGAAACGACAGGATTTTCTTTTGGGAAACTAGTATCTTCATTCCGATGCACTATACCTTCTTTACTGCATCCCTCGCTCCCTCACATTGACGAATTAACACAGAAATTGAGTCGCAATGAGATACTATGGGTTCTATGACTTCTCCTTATAAATCGAGTATCGATTCTATGGAAACGACAGGATTTTCTTTTGGGAAACGACTATCTCTTTTCCGATGCACTATTCCTCCTTTACTGCATCCCTCGCTCTCTCACATTGACGAATTACACTGACATTGCGTCGCTATGAAATACAATGGGTTCTATGACCTCTCCTGCTAAATCGAGTAAGGTTTCAATGGAAACGACAGTATTTTCTTTTGGGATACGAGTATCTCCTTTCCGATGCACTATTCCTTCTTAACTGCATCCCGCGCTTCTTCACATCGACAAATTAACACAGAAATTGCGTCGCTATGAAATACTATGGGTTCGATGACTTCACCTTCTAAATCGAATAACGTTTCTATTGAAACGAGAGGTTTTTCTTTTGGGATACGAGTATCTCCTTTCCGATCCACCACTCCTTGTTTACCGAATCCCTCGCTCCCTCACATTGACGAATTAACACGGAAATTGAGTCGCTATGAAATACTATGGGTCCTGTGACATCTCCTTCTAAATCGAGTAACGTTTATATGGAAAAGACTGGATTTTCTTTCGGGATACGAGTATATCCTTTCCGATGCACCATTCCTTCTTTACTGCATCCCCGCTCCCTCACACTAACGAGTTATCACAGAAGTTGCGTCGCAATGAAATACCATGGGTTCTATGACATCTCCTTCTAAAACGACTAAGGCTTCTATGGAAACGACAGGATTTTCTTTTGGGATACCAGTATCTCCTCTCCGATGCACTATTCCTTCTTTACTGCATCCCTCGCTCCCTCACATTGACGAATTAACTCAGAAATTGTGTTGCTATGAAATACTATGAGTTCTATGACATCTCCTTCCAACTCGAGTAACGTTTCAATGGAAACGACAGGATTATCTTTTCGGATACGAGTATCTCCTTTCATATGCACTAATCCTTCCTTACTGCATCCCACGCTCCCTCACATTGACGAACTAACACAGATATTGCGTCGCTATGAAATACTATGGGTTCTGTGACTCTCATTCTTAATCGAGTAGCGTTTCTATGGAAACGACAGGATTTTGTTTTGGGATATGAGTATCTCCTTTCCGATGCACAATTCTTTCTTTACAGCATCCCTCGCTCAATCACATTGACGATTTAACACAGAATTCACGTCGCTATGAAATACTATGGGTCTGTGATTTCTCCTTCTAAATTGAGTACCGTGTCTAAGGAAACGTCAGCATATTCTTTAGGGATACGACTATCTCCTTCCCGATGCATTATTGGCTTTTTACTGCATCCCTCGCTCCCTCACATTGACGAATTAACACAGAAATTGCGTCGCTATGAAATACTATGGGTTCTATGATTTCCCATTCTAAATCGAGTCGCGTTTCTATGGAAACGACAGGATTTTCTTTTGGGATACGGGTATCTCCTTTCCGATGCACAATTCCTTCTTTACTGCATCCCTCGCTCCCTCACATTGACGAATTAACACAGAAATTTATCGCTATGAAATACTATTGGTTCTATGACTTCTCCTTCTAGATGGAGTAACTTTTCTATGGAAACGACAGGATTTTCCTTTGGGATACGACTATTTCCTTTCCGATGCACTATTCTTTTTTTACTGTATCCCTCGTTCCCTCACATTATCGAATTAACACAGAAATTTCGTTGCTATGAAATACTATGTGTTCTATGACATCTCCTTCTAACTCGAAAAACGTTTCTATGGAAGCGTTAGGATTTTCTTTTGGGATACGACTATCTACTTTGCGATTCATTATTCCTTCTTTACTGCATCCCTCGCTCAGTCACCTTGACGAAGTAACACAGAAATTGCGTCGCTATGGAATACTATGGGTTCTATGACTTCTCCCTCTAAATCGAGTAATGTTTCTATGGAATCGACAGGATTTTCTTTAGGGGATACGAATATCTCCTTTCCGAAGCACTATTTCTTCTTTACTGCATCACTCGCTCCCGCACACTGACGAATTAACACAGAAATTGCGTTTATATGAAATACTATGGGTTCCATGACATCTCCATCTATATCGAGCAACGTTTTCTATGGAAACGACAGGATTTTCTTTTGGGATACGAGTATCTCCTTTCCGATGCACTACCCCACCTTTACTGCATCCCTCGCTCCCTCACATTGACGAATTAATACTGAATTGGCGTCGCTATGAAATAATATGAGTTCTATGACTTTTCCTTCTAAATCGAGCAACGTTTCTATGGAAACGACAGGATTTTCTTTTGGGATACAAAATTCTCCTTCCTGATGCACTATTTCTTCATTACTGCATCCCTCGCTCCCTCACACTGACGAATTAACACAGAAATTGCATTTATAAGTAATACAATGGGTTCTATGACATTTCCTTCAAAATTGAGTAACGTTTCTATGGACACGACAGGATTTTCAATTGGGATACGGCTATCTCCGTTCCGATGCACTATTCCTTCTTTACTGCATCCCTCGCACCCTCACATTGACAAATTAACACAGAAATTGCGTGTCTACGAAATACTATGTGTTCTATGACTTCTAAATCGAGTGACGTTTCAATGGATACGAGAGGATTTTCTTTTGGGGATACGAGTATCTCCTTTTCGATGCATTATTCCATCTTTACTGCATTCCTCGCTCCCTCACACTGACGAATTAACACAGAAATTGCGTCGCTATGAAATTCTATGTGTTCTATGACATCTCCTTCTAAATCGAGTAACGTTTCTATGGATACGACAGGATTTTCTTTTGGGATACGAGTAACTCCCTTCCGACGGACTACTCCATCCTTACTGCATCCCTCGCTCCCTCACATTGACGAATTAATGCAGAAATTGCGTTGCAATGATTTACTATGAGTTCTGTGACTTCTCCATCTCAATCGAGTAACGGTTCTATGGAGACGACAGGATTTTCTTTTGGGATACGAGTTTCTCCTTTCCGATGCATTATTCCTTCTTTACTGCATCCCTCGCTCCCTCACACTGACGAATTAACACAGAAATTGCGACGCTATGAAATACTATGTGTTCTATGACTTCTCCTTCTAATTTGAGTAACGTGTCTATGGACAGGACAGGATTTTCTTTTGGGATACGGTATCTCCTTTCCGATGCACTATTCCTTCTTTACTGCATCCATCGCACCGTCACATTGACGAATTAACACAGAAATGGCGTCGCTATGAAGTGCTATGCGTTCTATGTCTTCTAAATCGAGTAACGTTTCTATGGAAACTACAGGATTATCTATTGGGATAGGACTACCTCCTTTCCGATGCAATATTCCTTCATTACTGCATCCCTTGCTCCCTCACCTTGACGAAATAACACAGAAATTGCGTCGCTATGGAATACTATGGGTTCTATGACTTCTACCTCCAAATCGAGTAATGTTTCTACGGAGACGACAGGCCTTTCTTTTTTTAGGATACGAATATCTCCTTTCCGATGCACTATTTCTACTTTACTGCATCCCTCGCTCCCTCACACTGACGAATTAACACAGAAATTGCTTTTATGTGAAATACTATGGGTTCTATGGCATCTCCTTCTAAATCGAGTAACGTTTCTATGGAAACGACGGGATTATCTTTTCTAATACGAGTATCTCCTTTCATATGCACTATTCCTTCCTTACTGCATCCCACGCTCCCTCACATTGACGAATTAACACAGAATTTGCGTCGCTATGAAATACAATGCGTTCTATGACTTCTCATTCTATATCGAGTAGCGTTTCTATGGAAATGGCAGGATTTTCTTTTGGGATACGAGTATCATCTTTTCGATGCACAATTCCTTCTTCACAGCATCCCTCGCTCCCTCACATTGACGAATTAACTCAGAATTTACGTCGCTATGAAATACTATGGGCTCTGTGATCACTCCTTTTAAATTGAGTAACGTGTCTAAGGAAACGTCAGCATTTTCTTTAGGGATACTACTATCTTTTTCCCGATGCATTATTATCTCTTTACTGCATCCCTCGCTCCCTCACATTGATGAATTAACACAAAAATTGCGTCGCTATGAAATACTATGGCCTCCATGACTTCTCCTTCTAATTCGAGTAACGTTCCTATTAAGACGACAGGATTTTCTTTTGGGATACGAGTATCTCCTTCCAGATGCACTATTCCTTTGTTACTGCATCTTTTGCTCGCTCACATTGACGAATTAACACAAAAGTTGCGTCGCTATGAAATACTATGGGTTCTATGACTTATTCTTCCAATTCGAGTAATGTTCCTATGAAAACTACAGGATTTTCTTTTGGGATACGACTATCTCCTTTCCGATGCACTATTCCTGTCTTTACTGCATTCCTCTTTCCTTCACATTGACGAGTTAACACAGATATTGCGTTGTTATGAAATACTATGGGTTCTATTACTTCTCCTTCTAAATCAAGTAACGTTTCTATGGAAACGTCAGGAATTTCTTTTGGGATGCGACTATGACCTTTACGATGCTCTATTCCTTCTTTACTGCATAACTCGCTCAATCACATTGACGAATTAACACAGAAATTGCGTCGCTATGAAATACTATGGGTCCTATGACATCTCCTTCTAAATCGAGTAACGTTTAATGGAAAAGACTGGATTTTCTTTTGGGATACGAGTATATCCTTTCCGATGCTCTATTCCTTCTTTACTGCATCCCTCGCTCCCTCACAATGACAAATGAACACAGAAATTCCGTCACTATGAAATAATATGCGTTCTATGAGTTTTCCTACTAAATCGAGTCAGGTTTCTATGGAAACGACTGGATGTTCCTTTTGGTTACGACTATCTCCTTTCCGATGCTCTATTCCTTCTTTGCTGCATCCCTCGCTCAATCACATTGACGAATTAACACAGAAATTGCGTCGGAATGATATTCTCTGGGTTCTATGACTTCTCCTTCTACATCGAGTAACGTTTCTATGGAAACTACAGGATTTTCTTTTGGGATACGACTATCTCCTTTCTGATGCATTATTCCTTTTTTACTGCATTCCTCACTCCGTCACATTGACGAATTAACACAGAAATTGATCGCTATGAAATACTATTGGTTCTATGACTTCTCCTTCTAAATGGAGTAACGTTTCTATGGAAACGACAGGATTGTCTTTTGGGATACGAGTATTTCCTTTCTGATGCACTATTCTTTCTTTACTGCATCAATCGTTCCCTCACATTATTGAATTAACACAGAAATTGCGTTGCTATGAAATACTATGGGTTCTATGACATCTCCTTCTAACTCGAATAACATTTCTATGGAAACGTTGGGATTTTCTTTTGGGATACGACTATGTCCTTTCCGATTCATTATTCCTTCCTTACTGCATCCCTCGCTCAGTCACCTTGACGAAATAACACAGAAATCGCGTCGCTATGGAATACTTTGGGTTCTATGACTTTTCCTTCTAAATCGAATAACGTTTCTATGGAAACGACATTATTTTCTTTTGGTATACGGGTATCTCCGATCCGATGCACTATTCCTTCTTTACTGCATCCCTTGCTCCCTCACATTGACGAATTACACAGAAATTGCGTCGCTGTGAAATACTATGGCCTCTATGACTTCTCCTTCTAATTCGAGTAACGTTCCTATTAAGATGACTGGATTCTCTTTTGGGATACGAGTATCTCCTTTCAGATGCACTATTCCTTTTTTACTGCATCCCTTGCTCCCTCACATTGACGAATTAACACAGAAGTTGCGTCGCTAGGTAATTCTATAGGTTCTATGACGTCTCCTTCTAAAAGGAATGTCGTTTCTATGGCAATGACAGGATTTTCTTTTGGGATACGAGTATCTCCTTTCGATTCACTATTTATTTTTTACTGCATCCCTCGATGCATCACATTGACGAATTAACACAGAAGTAGCGTCGCTATGAAATACTGTGGGTTCTATGACTTCTCCCTCTAAATCTAGTAACGTTTCTATGGACACGACAGGATTTTCTTTTGGGATACGAAAATCTCCTTCCTGATGCACTATTTCTTCTTTACTGCATCCCTCGCTCCCTCACACTGACGAATTAACACAGAAATTGCAATTATAAGAATTACAATGGGTCTATGAAATTTCCTTCAAAATCGAGTAACGTTTCTATGGAACCGACAGTATTTTCGTTTGGGATACGACTATCTCCTTTCCGATGCACTATTCCTCCTTTACTGCATTCCTCGCTCCTACACATTGACGAATTAACACAGATATTGCGTTGTTATGAAATACTATGGGTTCTATGACTTCTCCTTCTAAATCAAGTAACGTTTCTATGGAAACGACAGGAATTTCTTTTGGGATGCGACTATCACCTTTTCGATGCTCTATTCCTTCTTTACTGCATACCTCGCTCAATCACATTGACGAATTAACACAGAAATTGCGTCGCTATGAAATACTATGGGTCCTATGACATCTCCTTCTAAATCGAGTAACGTTATATGGAAAAGACTGAATTTTCGTTTGGGATACGAGTATATCCTTTTCGATGCACAATTCCTTCTTTACTGCATCCCTCGCTCCCTCACAATGACAAATGAACACAGAAATTCCGTCACTGTGAAATACTATGCGTTCTATGAGTTTTCCTACTAAATCGTGTAAGGTTTCTATGGAAACGACAGGATTTTCTTTTTGGATGCGAGTATCTCCTTTCCGATGCACTTTTCGTTCTTTAGTGCATCCCTCGCTCCCTCACATTGACGAATTAACAAAGAAATTGCGTTGCCATGAAATACTTTTGGTTCTGACTTCTCCTTCTAAATAGAGTAACGTTTTTATGGAACAGACAACATTTTCTTATGGTATACGGGTATCTCCGATCCAAAGCACTATTCCTTCTTTACTGCATCCCTCGCTCAATCACATTGACGAATTAACACAGAAATTGCGTCGCTATGAAATTCTATGTGTTCTATGACATCTCCTTCTAAATCGAGTAACGTTTCTATGGAAACGAAAGGATTTTTTTTTGGGATGCGAGTATCTCCTTTCATATGCACTATTCCTTCCTTATTGCATCCCACGCTCCCTCACATTGACGAATTAACACAGAAATTGCGTCGCTATGAAATACTATGCGTTCTATGACTTCTCATTCTAAATCGGGTAGCGTTTCTATGGGAACGATAGGATTTTCTTTTATGATACGAGTATATCCTTTCCGATGCACAATTCCTTCTTTACTGCATCCCTTGCTCCCTCAGATTGACGAATTATCACAGAAATTGCGTCGCTATGAAATACTATGGCCTGTATGACTTCTCCATCTAATTCGAGTAACGTTCCCATTAAGACGACAGGATTCTCTTTTGGGATACGAGTATCTCCTTTCAGATGCACTATATCTTTTTTACTGCATCCTTTGCTCCCTCACATTGACGAATTAACACAGAAGTTGCGTCGCTAGGAAATTCTATAGGTTCTATGACGTCTCCTTCTAAAAGGAATGGCGTTTCTATGGCAACGACAGGATTTTCTTTTGGGATACGACTATCACCTTTCCGATGCTCTATTAATTCTTTACTGCATACCTCGCTCAATCACATTGACGAATTATCACAGAAATTGCGTCGCTATGATATAGTTTTGGTTCTATGACTTCTCCTTCTAAATCGAGTAACGTGTCTATGGAAACGTTATTATTTTCTTTTGGTATACGGGTATCTCCTTTCTGATGCATTATTCCTTCTCTACTGCTTCCCTCGCTCAATCACATTGACGAATTAATACAGAAATTGCGTCGGTATGTTATACTATGGGTTCTATGAGTTCTCCTTCTACATCGAGTTACGTTTCTATGGAAACTGCAGGATTTTCTTTTGGGATACGACTATCTCCTTTCTGACGCATTATTCCTTCTTTACTGCATTCCTCGCTCCGTCACATTGACGAATTAACACAGAAAGAGCGTCGCTAAGAAATGCAATGGGTTCTATAACTTCTCCTTCTAAATCGAGCAACGTTTCTATGGAAACGACTGGATGTCCTCTTTGGTTACGACTATCTCCTTTTCGATGCACTATTCCTTTTTTACTGCATCCCTCGCTCCCTCATTTTGACGAATTAACACAGAAGTTGCGTCGCTATGAAATACAATGGGTTCTACGACTTCTCCTTCTAAATCGAGTAACGTTTCTATGGAAACTTCAAGATTTTCACTTGGGATACGACTATCTCCTTTCCGATGCATTATTGTTTCTTTACTGCATCCCTCGCTCCCTCACATTGACTATATAACACGGAAATTGCGGCGCTATGGAATACTATGGGCTCTACGACTTCTCCCTCTAAATCACGGAACGTATCTATGGTAACGAAAGGATTTTCCTTTGAGACACGAATATATCCTTTCCGATGCACTATTCCTTCTTTACTGCATCCCTCGCTACCTAACATTGACGAATTAACATAGAGATTGCGTCGCTATGAAATACTATGGGTGCTATGACATCTCCTTCGAAAACAATTAACGTTTCTATGGAAACGACAGGATTTTCTTATGGAATACGAGTATCTATATTTCGATGCACTAATCCTAATTCACTTCATCCCTCGCTCCCTCACACTGACGAATTAACACAGAAATTGCTTGCTATGGATAATTGTAAGTCCTGCGACTTCTCCTTCAAAATCGTGTAACGTTTCTATGGAAACAACAGTATTGTCTTTTGCGATACGCCCATCCCCTTTCCGATGCAATATACCGTCTTTACTGCATCCCTCGCTCCCTCACATTGACGAATTAAGACAGAAATTGTGTCGCTATGAAATACTATGGGTTCTATGATTTCCCCTTCTAAATCGGGTAACGTTTCTATGGAAACGACAGGATTTTCTTTTGGGACACGAGTATCTCCTTCCGACGGAATACTCCATCTTTACTGCATCCCTCGCTCCCTCACATTGACGAATTAATGCAGAAATTGCGTCGCTATGAAATACTATGAGTTTTGTGACTACTCCACCTCAATCGAGTAACGTTTCTATGGAAACGGCAGGATTTTCTTTTTGGATACAAGTATCTCCTTTCCGATGCACTATTCCTTCTTTACTGCATCCCTCGCTCCCTCATATTGACGAATTAACACAGAAATTGCGTCACTATGAAATACTATGGGTTCTATGACTTTCCCTTCTAAATTGAGTAGCGTTTCTATGGATACGACAGGATTGTCTTTTGGGATACGATATCTCCTTTCCGATGCACTATTCCTTCTTAAGTGAATCCCGCGCTCTTTCACATCGACAAATTAACACAGAAATTGCGTCGCTATGAAATACTATGGGTTCGATGACTTCTCCTTCTAATTCGAATAACGTTTCTATGGGCACGACAGGATTTTCTTTTGGGATACGAGTATCTCCTTCCGACGGAATACTCCATCTTTACTGCATCCCTCGCTCCCTCACATTGACGAATTAATGCAGAAATTGCGTCGCTATGAAATACTATGAGTTTTGTGACTACTCCACCTCAATCGAGTAATGTTTCTATGGAAACGGCAGGATTTTCTTTTGGGATACAAGTATCTCCTTTCCGATGCACTATTCCTTCTTTACTGCATCCCTCCCTCCCTCACATTGACGAATTAAGAAAGAAATTACGTAGCTATGAAATACTATGGGTCCTATGACATCTCCTTCTAAATCGAGTAACGTTTATATGGAAAAGACTGGATTATCTTTTGGGAAACGAGTATAAATTTTCCGATGCACTATTCCTTCTTTACTGCATCCCGCGCTCCTTCACAATGACAAATGAACACAGAAATTCCGTCGCTATGAAATACTGGGATTCTATGACTTTTCCTACTAAATCGAGTAAGGTTTCTATGGAAACGACAGGATATTCTTTTGGGATACGAGTATCTCCTTTCCGATGCACTATTCCTTCTTTACGGCATCCATCGCTCCATCACATTGATGAATTAACACAGAAATTGCGTCGCTATGAAGTGCTATGGGTTCTACGTCTTCTAAATCGAGTAACGTTTATATGGAAACTACAGGATTTTCTTTTGGGATACGGCTATCCCCATTCTGATGCACCATTCCTTCTTTACTGCATCCCCTGCTCCCTCACATTGCCGAATTAACACAGAAATTGCGTCGCTACGAAATACTATGGCCTGTATGACATCTCCTTCTAAATCGAGTAACGTTCCTATGGAGACGGCACGGTTTTCTTTTGGGACACGAGTATCTCCTTTCAGAAGCACTATTCCTTTTTTACTGCATCCCTCGCTCCCTCACATTGACGAATTAACACAGAAGTTGCGTCGCTAGGAAATTCTATGGGTTCTATGCCTTCTCCTTCTAAAAGGAATAACGTTTCTAAGGCAACGACAGGATTTTCTTTTGGGATAGTAATATCACCTTCCTGATGCACTATTGCTTCATTACGGCATCCCTCGCTCCCTCACACTGACGAATTAACACAGAAATTGCGTTAATAAGAAATACTATGGGTTCTATGACATCTCCTTCAAAATCGAGTAACGTTTCTATGGAAACGAGAGGATTTTCTCTTGGGATACGAGTATCTCCTTTCCGATGCACTAATCCTTCTTTACTGCATCCCTCGTTCCCTCACATTGACGAATTAACACAGAAATTGCTTCGCTATTAAATACTATGGGTTCTATGACTTCTCCATCTACATCGAGTAACTTTTCTTATGTAAGGATTGGATGTTCTTTTGGTTTACGACTATCTCATTTCCGATGCACTATTCCCTCTTTACTGCATCCGTCGCTTCCTCACATTGACGAATTAACACAGAAATTGCGTCGCTATGATATACTATGTGTTCTTTGACTTTTCCTTCTACATCGAGTAACGTTTCTATGGAAATTACGGGATTTTCTTTTGGGATACGACTATCCCCTCTCCGATGCATTATTCCTTCTTTACTGCATTCCTCGCTCAATCATATTGACGAATTAACACAGAAATTGCGTCGCTATGAAATGCAATGGGTTCTATAACTTCTCCTTCTACATCGAGTAACGTTTCAATGGAAACGACAGGATTTTCTTTTGGGATGCGACTATCACCTTTCCGATGCGCTATTCCTTATTCACTGCATTCCTCGCTCCCTCACATTGACGAATTAACATAGAAATTGCGTCACTATGAAATACTTTTGGTTCTATGACTTCTCCATCTAAATCGAGTAACGTGTCTATGGAAACGACATTTTTTTCTTTTGGTATACTGGTATCTCCGTTCCGATGACTATTCCGTCTTTACTGCATTCCTCGCTCCCTCACATTGACAAAATAACACAGAAATTGCGTCACTGTGAAATAATATGTGTTCTATGTTTTCTAAATCGAGTGACGTTTCAATGGATACGAGAGGATTTTCTATTGGGATACGAGTATCTCCTGTTCGATGCACTATTCCTTCTTTACTGCATCCCTCGCTCCCTCACATTGACGAATTAACACAGAAATTGCGTCGCTATGAAAAACAATGGGTTCTATGACTTCTCCTTCTATATCGAGTAACGTTTCTATGGAAAGGACTGGTGTACTTTTGGGTTACGACTATCTCCCTTATGATGCACCATTCCTTCTCCACTGCATCCCTCGCTCCCTCACATTGACGAATTAACACAGAAATTGCGTCGCTATGAAATACAATGGCCTCCATGTTTTCTCCTTCTAAATCAAGTAACGTTCCTATGGAGACGACAGGATTTTCTTTTGGGATACGAGTATCTCCTTTCCGATCACCAATCCTTGTTTACCGCATCCCTCGCTCCCTCACATTGACGAATTAACCCGGAAATTGCTTCGCTATGAAATACTATGTGTTCTATGACTTCTCCTTCGAAATTGAGTAACGTGTCTATGGTATGGACAGGATTCTCTTTCGGGATACGACTATTTCCTTTCCAATGCACTATTCCATCTTTACAGCATCCCTCGCTCATTCACATTGACGAATTAACTCAGAAATTGCGTCGCTATGTAATACTATGTATTCTATGACTTCTCCTTCTAAATCGAGTAACGTGTCTATGGAAAGGACAGCATTTTCTTTTGGGATACGACTATCGCCTTTCCGATGCACTATTCCATTTTTGCTGCATGCCTAGCTCCCTCACATTTACGGATAAACACAGAAATTGCGTCGCTATGAAATACTATGGGTCCTATGACATCTCCTTCTAAATCAAGTAGCTTTTCTTATGTTAGGACTGGATGTTCTTTAGGGTTACGACTATGTCATTTCCGATGCACTATTCCCTCTTTACTGCATCCGTCGCTCCCTCACATTGACGAATTAACACAGAAATTGCGTCGCTATGATATACTATGTGTTCTATGACTTCTCCTTCTACATCGAGTAACATTTCAATGGAAACTACAGGATTTTCTTTAGGGATGCAAGTATCTCCTTTCCGATGCACTATTCCTTTTTACTGCGTCCCTCGATCCCTCACATTGACGAATTAACACAGAAGTTGCGTCACTATGAAATACTATGGGTTGTATGGTATCTCCTTCTAAATGGAGTAACGTTTCTATGGATACGACAGGATTTTCTTTTGGGATATGAGTATCTCCTTTCCGACGCACTACTCGATCTTTACTGCATCACTCACTCCCTCACATTGACGAATTAATGCAGAAATTGTGTCACTATGAAATACTATGAGTTCAGTGACTACTCCATCTCAATCGAGTAACGTTTCTATGGAAACGACAGGATTTTCTTTTGGGATACGAGTATCTCCTTCACGATGCACTATTCCTTCTTTACTGCATCACTCGCTCATTCACATTGACGAATTAACACAGAAATTTCGTCGCAATGGAATACAATGTGTTCTGTGACTTCTCCTTCTAAATCGAGTAACGTGTCTATGTAAAGGACATCATTTTCTTTGAGGATACGACTATCTCCTTTACGATGCACTATTCCTTCTTTACTGCATCCCGCGCTCCCTCACACTGACGAATTAACACAGAAATCGCGTCGCTATGAAATACTATGGGTTCTATGACATCTGCTTCCAACTCGAGTAAGGATTCATGGAAACGACAGGATTTTCTTTTGCGATATGACTATCTCCTTTCCAATGCACTATTCCTTCTTTAAAGCATTGCTCGCTCCCTCACATTGACGAATAAACACAGAAATTGCGTAGCTATGGAATACTATACGTTCTATGACTTCACCTTCTAAATCGAGTAACGTTTCTATGGAAACGACAGGATTTTCTTTTGTGATACGAGTATCTCCTTTTCGATGCACTAATCCTTCTTTACTGCATCCCTCGCTCCCTCACATTGACGAATTAACACAGAAATTGCGTCGCTATGAAATACTATGGGTTCTATGACGTCTCCTTCTAAATCGAGTAACGTTTTTTACTTAAACGACAGAATTTTCCTTTCGGATACGAGTATCTCCCTTCCGATGCACTATTCCTTATTTACTGCATCCATCGCTCCCTCACATTGTCGATTACACACATAAATTGCGTCGCTATGAAATACTATGTGTTCTAAGAATTCTCCTTCTAAATCGAGTAACGTTTCTATGGAAACGACAGGATTTACTTTTAGGATACGGCTATCTCCGTTCGGATGCACTATTCCTTCTTTACTGCCTCATTCGCTCCCTCACATTTACGAATTAACACAATAATTTCGTAGTTATGAAATACTATGCGTTCTATGACTTCTCCTTCAAAATGTAGTAACTTTTCTATGGAAACGACAGAATTTTCTTTTGGGATACGACTATCACCATTTTGTTGCATTATTCCTTCTTTACTGCATCCCTCGCTCCCACACATTGACGAATTAACACAGAAATAGCGTCGCTATGAAATACTATGGCCTCCATGTTTTCTCCTTCTAAATCAAGTAACGTTCCTATGGAGACGACAGGATTTTCTTTTGGGATACGAGTATCTCCTTTCCGATCACCAATCCTTGTTTACCGCATCCCTCGCTCCCTCACATTGACGAATTAACCCGGAAATTGCTTCGCTATGAAATACTATGTGTTCTATGACTTCTCCTTCGAAATTGAGTAACGTGTCTATGGAATGGACAGGATTCTCTTTTGGGATACGACTATTTCCTTTCCAATGCACTATTCCATCTTTACAGCATCCCTCGCTCATTCACATTGACGAATTAACTCAGAAATTGCGTCGCTATGTAATACTATGTATTCTATGACTTCTCTTTCTAAATCGAGTAACGTGTCTATGGAAAGGACAGCATTTTCTTTTGGGATACGACTATCGCCTTTCCGATGCACTATTCCATTTTTACTGCATGCCTAGCTCCCTCACATTTACGGATAAACACAGAAATTGCGTCGCTATGAAATACTATGGGTCCTATGACATCTCCTTCTAAATCAAGTAGCTTTTCTTATG
Organism: Schistocerca serialis cubense; assembly: GCF_023864345.2. NCBI lineage: Eukaryota > Metazoa > Arthropoda > Insecta > Orthoptera > Acrididae > Schistocerca > Schistocerca serialis. The sequence continues at coordinate 60,658,892 of NC_064638.1, read as the reverse complement.
TTAGGACTGGATGTTCTTTAGGGTTGCGACTATGTCATTTCCGATGCACTATTCCCTCTTTACTGCATCCATCGCTCCCTCACATTGACGAATTAACACAGAAATTGCGTCGCTATGATATACTATGTGTTCTATGACTTCTCCTTCTACATCGAGTAACATTTCAATGGAAACGACAGGATTTTCTTTAGGGATGCGACTATCACCTTTCCGATGCTCTATTCCTTCATCACTGCATTCCTCGCTCCCACACATTGACGAATTAACATAGAAATTGCGTCACTATGAAATACTTTTGGTTCTATGACTTCTCCTTCTAAATCGAGTAACGTGTCTATGGAAACGACATTATTTTCCTTTGGTATACGGGTATCTTCGTTCCGATGCACTATTCCTTCTTTACTGCATCCCTCGCTCCCTCACATTGACAAATTAACACAGAAATTGCGTCGCTATGAAGTACTATGGGTTCTATGACTTCTAAATGGAGTGATGTTTCAATGGCTACGAGAGGATTTTCTTTTGGGATACGAGTATCTCCTTTCCGAAGCACTATTTCTTCTTTACTGCATTCCTCGCTCCCTCACATTGACGAATTAAAACAGAAATTGCTTCGCTATGAAATACTTATGGTTCTATGACTTCTCCATCTAAATCGAGTAACGTGTCTATGGAAACGACATTATTTTCTTTTGGTATACTGGTATCTCCGTTCCGATGCACTATTCCTTCTTTACTGCATCCCTCGCTCCTTCACATTGACAAATTAACACAGAAATTGCGTCGCTATGAAATACTATGTGTTCTATGTTTTCTAAATCGAGTGACGTTTCAATGGACACGAGAGGATTTTCTATTGGGATACGAGTTTCTCCTGTCCGATGCACTATTCCTTATTTACTTCATCCCTCGCTCAATCACATTGACCAATTAACACAGAAATTGCGTCGCTATGAAAAAGAATGGGTTCTATGACTTCTCCTTCTAAATCGAGTAACGTTTCTATGGAAAGGACTGGTGTTCTTTTGGGTTACGACTATCTCCTTTCTGATGCACCATTCCTTCTTTACTGCATCCCTCGCTCCCTCACATTGACGAATTAACACAGAAATTGCGTCGCTATGAAATACTATGGCCTCTATGCTTTCTCCTTCTAAATCAAATAACGTTCCTATGGAGACGACAGGATTTTCTTTTGGGATACGAGTATCTCCTTTCAGATGCACAATTCCTTTTTTACTGCATCCCTCGCTATCTCGAATTAACGAATTAACACAGAAGTTGCGCCGCTATGATATACTATGGGTTCTATGACTTCTCCTTATATATCGAGTAACGTTTTTATGGAAACTACAGGACTTTCTCTTGGGATACGACTATCTCCTTTCCGATGCATTATTCCTTCTTGACTGCATCCCTCACTCCCTCACATTGACTAAATAACACAGATATTGCGTCGCTATGGAAAACTATGGGTTCTACGACTTCTCCATCTAAATCACGGAACGTTTCTATGGTAACGACAGGATTTTCTTTTGGGTTACGACTATCTCCTTTCCGATGCACAATTCCTTCATTACGGCATCCCTCGCTCCCTCACGTTGACGAATTATCACAGTAATTGCTTGGCAGTGAAATACTATGGGTTCTACGACTTCTCCTTCTAAATCTAGTAACGTTTCTATGGAAACGACAGGATATTCATTTGGGATACGAGTATCTCCTTTCTGATGCACTATTCCCTTTTACTGCATCCCTCGCTCCCTCACATTGTCGAATGAACACAGAAATTGCGTCGCTATGAGATACTATGGTTTCTATGAGGTCTCCTTCTAAATCGAGTAACGTTTTTATGGAAACCACAGGATTTTCTTTTGGGATGCGAGTATCTCCTTTCCGATGCACTATTCCTTTTTACTGCGTCCCTCGATCCCTCACATTGACGAATTAACACAGAAGTTGCGTCACTATGAAATACTATGGGTTCTATGGTATCTCCTTCTAAATGGAGTAACGTTTCTATGGATACGACAGGATTTTCTTTTGGGATATGAGTATCTCCCTTCCGACGCACTACTCGATCTTTACTGCATCACTCACTCCCTCACATTGACGAATTAATGCAGAAATTGTGTCACTATGAAATACTATGAGTTCTGTGACTACTCCATCTCAATCGAGTAACGTTTCTATGGAAACGACAGGATTTTCTTTTGGGATACGAGTATCTCCTTCACGATGCACTATTCCTTCTTTACTGCATCACTCGCTCATTCACATTGACGAATTAACACAGAAATTTCGTCGCTATGGAATACAATGTGTTCTGTGACTTCTCCTTCTAAATCGAGTAACGTGTCTATGTAAAGGACATCATTTTCTTTGAGGATACGACTATCTCCTTTACGATGCACTATTCCTTCTTTACTGCATCCCGCGCTCCCTCACACTGACGAATTAACACAGAAATCGCGTCGCTATGAAATACTATGGGTTCTATGACATCTGCTTCCAACTCGAGTAAGGATTCATGGAAACGACAGGATTTTCTTTTGCGATATCACTATCTCCTTTCCAATGCACTATTCCTTCTTTAAAGCATTGCTCGCTCCCTCACATTGACGAATAAACACAGAAATTGCGTAGCTATGGAATACTATACGTTCTATGACTTCACCTTCTAAATCGAGTAACGTTTCTATGGAAACGACAGGATTTTCTTTTGTGATACGAGTATCTCCTTTTCGATGCACTAATCCTTCTTTACTGCATCCCTCGCTCCCTCACATTGACGAATTAACACAGAAATTGCGTCGCTATGAAATACTATGGGTTCTATGACGTCTCCTTCTAAATCGAGTAACGTTTTTTACTTAAACGACAGAATTTTCCTTTCGGATACGAGTATCTCCCTTCCGATGCACTATTCCTTATTTACTGCATCCATCGCTCCCTCACATTGTCGATTACACACATAAATTGCGTCGCTATGAAATACTATGTGTTCTAAGAATTCTCCTTCTAAATCGAGTAACGTTTCTATGGAAACGACAGGATTTACTTTTAGGATACGGCTATCTCCGTTCGGATGCACTATTCCTTCTTTACTGCCTCATTCGCTCCCTCACATTTACGAATTAACACAATAATTTCGTAGCTATGAAATACTATGCGTTCTATGACTTCTCCTTCAAAATGTAGTAACTTTTCTATGGAAACGACAGAATTTTCTTTTGGGATACGACTATCACCATTTTGATGCATTATTCCTTCTTTACTGCATCCCTCGCTCCCACACATTGACGAATTAACACAGAAATAGCGTCGCTATGAAATACTATGGGTTCTATGACATCTCCTTCCAACTCGCGTATGTTTATGAGGAAACGACAGAATTTTCTTTTGGGATACCACTATCTCCTTTCCGATGCACTATTCCTTCTTTACTGCATCCCACGCTCCCTCACATTGAAGAATTAACACAGTAATTGCGTCGCTATGAAATACTATGGGTTCTATGACTTCTCCATCTAAATCGAGTAACGTTTCTGTGGAAACGACAGGATTTTCCTTTGGCATACGAGTATCTCCTTTCCGATGCACTATTCCATCTTTACTGCATTCCTCCCACAATGACTTTGATGATTTAACACAGAAAGTGCGGCGCTATGACATAGTATGGGTTCTATGACATCTCCTTCTAAATCGAGTAACGTTTCTATGGAAACGAATAGATTTTCTTTTGAGATACGAGTATCGCCTTTCCGATGCACTATTCCTTCTTTATTGCATCCCTCGCTCCCTCACATGCCGAATTAACACAGAAATTGCGTCGCTATGAAATACTAGGGGTCCTATGACAACTCCTTCTAAATCGAGTAACGTTTATATGGAAAAGACTGGATTTTTTTTTGGGAAACGAGTATATCCTTTCCGATGCACTATTCCTTCTTTACTGCATCCCCCGCTCCCACACATGGACGAATTAACACAGACCTTGCGTCGCCATGAAATACTATCGGTTCTATGACTTCTCCTTCTATATCGACTAACGCTTCTATGGAAACGACAGGATTTTCTTTTGGGACATGACTATCTCCTTCCCGATGCACTATTCCTTCTTTACCGCATCCCTCGCTCCCTCACCTTCACGAAATAACACAGAAATTGCGTCGCTATGGAATACTATGGGTTTTTTGACTTCTCTATCTAAATCGAGTAAAGTTTCTATGGAAACGAGAGGCCTTTCTTTCTTTAGGATACGAATATCCCCTTTCCGATGCACTATTTCTACTTTACTGCATCCGTCGCTCCATCACACTGACGAATTAGCACAGAAATTGCGTCGCTATGAAGTGCTATGGGTTCTATGTCTTGTAAATCGAGTAACGTTTCTATGGAAACTACAGGATTTTCTTTTGGGATAGGACTATCTCCTTTCTGATGCATTATTCCTTCATTACTGCATCCCTCGCTCCCTCACATTGACGAATTAACACAGAAGATGCGTCGCTAGGAGATTCTATGGGTTCTATGACTTCTCCTTCTAAAAGGAATAACGTTTCTAAGGCAACGACAGGATTTTCTTTTGGGATACGAGTATCTCCTTTCGATCCACTATTCCTTTGTTACTGCATCCCTCGATGCATCACATTGACGAATTAACACAGAAATTGCTTCGCTATGAAATACTACGGGTTCTATGACTTCTCCTTCTACATCGAGTAACGTTTCTATGGAAAGGTCTGGTGTTCTTTTGGGTTACGACCATCTCCTTTCTGAGGCACCATTCCTTCCTTACTGCATCCCTCGCTCCCTCACATTGACGAATTAACACAGAAGTTGCGTCGCTATGATATACTATGGGTTCTATGACTTCTCCTTATAAATCGAGTAACGTTTCTATGGAAACTACAGGATTTTCTCTTGGGATACGACTATCTCCTTTCGGATGCATTATTCCTTCTTTACTGCATCCCTCACTCCCTCACATTGACTAAATAACACAGAATTTGCGCTGCTATGGAAAACTATGGGGTCTACGACTTCAACATCTAAATCGCGGAACGTTTCTATGGTAACGACAGGATCTTCTTTTGGGTTACGACTATATCCTTTCCGATGCACAATTCCTTCATTACTGCATCCCTCGCACCCTCACATTGACGAACTATCACAGTAGTTGCTTCGCTGTGAAATACTAAGGGTTCTATGACATCTCCTTCTAAATCTAGTAACGTTTCAATGGAAACGACTGGATATTCATTTGGGATACGAGTATCTCCTTTCTGATGCACTATTCCCTTTTACTGCATCCCTCGCTCCCTCACAGTGACACATTAACACAGAAATTGCGTCGCTATGAAATACTATGTATTCTATGGTATCTCATTCTAAATGGAGGTACGTTTCTATAGATGAGAAAGGATTTTCATTTGGGATACGAGTATCTCCTTTCCGACGAGCTACTCCATCTTTACTGCATCCCTCGCTCCATCACATTGACGAATTAATGCAGAAATTGCGCCGCTATGAAATACTATGAGTTCTGTGACTACTCCATCTAAATCGAGTAACGTTTCTATGGAAACGACAGGATTTTCTTTCGGGATACCACTATCTCCTTTCCAATGCACCATTTCTTCCTTACTGCATCCCGCGCGCCCTCACGTTGACGAATTAACATAGACATTGCGTCGCTATGAAATACTATGGGTTCTATGACTTCACCTTCTAAATCGAGTAACGTTTCTATTGAAACGACAGGGTTGCTTTTAGGGATACGAGTATCTCCTTTCCGATGCAATATTCCTTCTTTACCGCATCCTTCGCTCCTTCACATTGACGAATAAACACAGAAATTGCGTCGCTATGAATTACTATGGTTTCTATGTGTTCTCCTTCTAAATCGAGTAACGTTTCGATGGAAACGACAGGATTATCTTTAGGGATACGAGTATCTCTTTTCCGACGCACTACCCCATCTTTACTGCATCCCTCGCTCCCTCACATTGACGAATTAATGCAGAAATTGCGTCGCTATGAAATACTATGAGTTCTGTGACTACTCCATCTAAATCGAGTAACGTTTCTATGGAAACGACAGGATTTTCTTTCGGGATACGACTATCTCCTTTCCGATGCTCTATTCCTTCATTACTGCATCTCTCGCTCCCTCTTTTTGACGAACTAACACAGAAATTGCGTCGCTATCAAATACTTTTCGTTCTATGACTTCCCTTTCTAAATCGAGTAACGTTTCTATGGAAACGAAATTATTTTCTTTTGGTATACGGGTATCTGCGTTCCTATGCACTATTCCTTCTGTACTGCATTATTCGCTACCTCACTCTGACGAATTATCACAGAAATTGATCGCCATTAGATACTATGGGTTCTAAGACTTCTCCTTCAAATCGAGTAACGTTTCTATGGAAACGAGAGGATTTTCTTTTGGGATACGAGTATTTCATTTCAGATGCACTATTCCTTCTTTACTGCATCCCTCGCTCCCTCACACTGACGAATTAACACAGAAATTGCGTCGCTCTGAAATACTATGGGATCTATGACATCTGCTTCCAACTCGAGTAAGGATTCTATGGAAACGACATGATTTTCTTTTGCGATATGACTATCACCTTTCCGATGCACTATTCCTTCTTTACTGCATTCCTCGCTCCCTCACATTGACGAATAAACACAGAAATTGCGTGGCTATGGAATACTATACCTTCTATGCCTTCACCTTCTAAATCGATGAACGTTTCTATGGAAACGACAGGATTTTCTTTTGGGATACGAGTATCTCCTATCCGATGCACTATTCCTTAATTACTGCATCCATCGCTCCCTCACATTGACGAATAAACACAGAAATTGCGTCGCTATGAAATACTATGGTTTCCATGAATTCTCCTTCTAAATCTAGTAACGTTTCTATATAAACGACAGTATTATCTTTTGGGATACGAGTATCTCCTTTCCGATGAACTATTCCTTCTTTACCGCATCCCTCGCTCCATCACTTTGAAGAATTAACACTGAAATTGCGTAGCTATAAATACTATGGGTTCTATGACTTCTCCTTTTAAATCGAGTAACGTTTCTATGGAAACGACAGGATTTACTTTTGGGATACGGCTATCTCCTTTCGGATGCACTATTCCTTCTTTACTGCTCCCTCGCTCCCTCACATTGACGAATCAACACAGAAATTTCGTAGCTATGAAATACTATGGGTTCTATGACTTCTCCTTCAAAATGGAGTAACGTTTCTATGGAAAAGACTGAATTTTCTTTGGGATACGACTATCTCCATTCCGATGCATTATTCCTTCTTTACTGCATCCCTCGCTCCTTCACATTGACGAATTAACACAGAAATAGCGTCGCTATGAAATACTATGGGTTCTATAACATCTCCTTCCAACTCGACTGAGGTTTCCGAGGAAACGACAGAATTTCCTTTTGGGATACCACTATCTCCTTTCCGATGCACTATTCCTTCTTAACTGCATCCCACGCTCCCTCACATTGACGAATGAACACAGTAATTGCGTCCCTATGAAATACTATGTGTTCTATGACTTCTCCATCTAAATGGATTAACGTTTCTGTGGAAACGACAGGATTTTCCTTTGGGATACGAGTATCTCCATTCCGATGCACTATTCTATCTTTACTGCATTCCTTCCACCATCACTTTGATGAATTAACACAGAAAGTGCGGCGCTATGACATAGTATGGGTTCTATGACATCTTCTTCTAAATCGAGTAACGTTTCTATGGATACGAATAGCTTTTCTTTTGAGATACGAGTATCGCCTTTCCGATTCACTATTCCATCTTCATTGCACCCCTCGCCCCCTCACATTGACGAATTAACACAGAAATTGCGTCGCTATGAAAAACTATGGGTTGTATCACTTCTCCTCTAAATCGAGTAACGTTTCTATGGAAACGACAGGATTTTCTTTTGGGATACGACTATCTCCTTTCCGATGCGCTATTCCTTCTTTACTGCATTCTTCGCTCCCTCACATTGACGAGTAAACCCAAAAATGGCGTCGCTATGAATTACTATGGGTTCTGTGACCTCCCCTTCTAAATCGAGTAACGTTTCTATAGAAACAACAGGATTGTCTTTCGGGATACCACTATCTCCTTTCCGATGCACCATTTCTTGTTTACTGCATCCCACGCTCCCTCACATTGACGAAATAACACAGACATTGCGTCGCTATGAAATACTATGTGTTCTATGACTTCAACTTCTAAATCGAGTAACGTTTGTATGGAAACGACAGGGTTGTTTTTTGGGATACGAGCATCTCCTTTCCGATGCAATATTCCTTCTTTACCGCATCCTTCGCTCCCTCACATTGACGAATAAACACAGAAATAGCGTCGCTATGAAATACTATTTCTTCTATGAGTTCTCCTTCTAAATCGAGTAACGATTCTATGGAAACGAGAGGATTATCTTTTGGGACACGAGTATCTCCCTTCCGATGCACTGTTCCTTCTTAACTGCATACCTCGCTCCCTAACAGCGACTAATTAACACAGAAATTGCGTCGCTGTGTAATACAACGGGTTCTATGACTTCTCCTTATTAATCGAGTAACGTTTCTATGGAAACGACAGGTTTTTGTCTTGGGATACGAGTATCTCCTTTCCGATCACTATTCCTTCTTTACTGCATCCTTCGCTCCCTCACATTGACGAATTATCACAGTAATTGCTTCGCTGTGAAATACTATGGGTTCTATGACATCTCCTTCTAAATCTAGTAACGTCTCTATGGAAACGACTGGATATTCATTTGGTATACGAGTATCTCCTTTCCGATGCACTATTCTCTTTTACTGCATCCCTCGCTCCCTCACATTGTCGAATTAACACAGAAATTGCGTCGCTATGAAATACTATGGGTTCTATGACGTCTCCTTCTAAATCGAGTAACGTTTCTATGGAAACGACAAGATTTTCTTTTGGGATGCGAGTATCTCCTTTCCGATGCACTATTCGTTTTTACTGCGTTCCTCGATCCCTCACATTGCCGAATTAACACAGAAATTTCGTCGCTATGAAATACTATGTGTTCTATGGTATCTCATTGTAAATGGAGTAACGTTTCTATGGATACGACAGGATTTTCATTTGGGATACGAGTATCTCCTTTCCGATGAACTACTCCACCTTTACTGCATCCCTCGCTTTATCACATTGACGAATTAATGCAGAAATTGCGTCGCTATGAAATACTATGAGTTCTGTGACTACTCCATCTAAATCGAGTAACGTTTCTACGCAAGCGACAGGAATTTCTTCTGGGATACGAGTGTCTCCTTTCCGATGCATTATTCCTTCATTACTGCATCCCTCGCTCTCTCACATCGACAAAGTAAAACAGAAATTGCGTCGCTATGAAAAACTATGGGGTGTATGACTTTTCCTCTAAATCTAGAAACGTTTCTATGGAAACGACTGGATTTTCTTTTGGGATACGAGTATCTGCTTTCCGATGCACTATTCCTTCTTTACTGCATCCCTCATATTATCACTTTGATGAATTAACACAGAAAGTGAGTCGCTATGATATACTATGTGTTGTATGACTTCTCCTTCTAAATCGAGTAACGTTTCTATGGAAACGACAGGATCGTCTTTCGGGATACCACTATCTCCTTTCCGATGCACCATTTCTTCTTTACTGCATCCCGCGCACCCTCACATTGACGAATTAACACAGACATTGCGTCGCTATGAAATACTATGGGTTCTATGACTTCACCTTCTAAATCGAGTAACGTTTCTATTGAAACGACATGGTTGTTTTTTGGGATACTAGTATCTCCTTTCCGATGCAATATTCCTTCTTTACCGCATCCTTCGCTCCTTCACATTGACCAATAAACACAGAAATTGCGTCGCTATGAAATACTATGGTTTCTATGAGTTCTCCTTCTAAATCGAGTAACGTTTCTATGGAAACGACAGGATTATCTTTTGGGATACGAGTATCTCTTTTCCGACGCACTACCCCATCTTTACTGCATCCCTCGCTCCCTCACATTGACGAATTAATGCAGAAATTGCGTCGGTCATGAAATACTATGAGTTCTGTGACTACTCCATCTAAATCGAGTAACGTTTCTATGGAAACGACAGGATTTTCTTTTGGGATACGAGTATCTCTTTTCCGATGCACTATTCCTCCTTTACTGCATCCCACGCTCATTCACATTGACGAATTAACACAGAAATTGCGTCGCTATGGAATACTATGTGTTCTATGATTTCTCTTTCTAAATCGATTAACGTGTCTATGTAAAGGACAGCATTTTCTTTTGGGATACGACTATCTCCATTACGATGCACTATTCCATCTATACTGCATGCCTCGCTCCCTCCCAATGACGAATTAACAAAGAAATTCCGTCGCTATGAAATACTATGTGTTCTATGACCTCTCCTTCTAAATTGAGTAGCGTTTCTATGGATACGACAGGATTTTCTTTCGGGATACGTCTATCTCCTTTCCGATGCACTATTCCTTCATTACTGCATCTCTCGCTCCCTCTTATTGACGAACTAACACAGAAATCGCGTCGCTATCAAATACCTTTCATTCTATGACTTCCCCTTCTAAATCGAGTAACGTTTCTATGGAAATGAAATTATTTTCCTTTGGTATACGGGTATCTGCGTTCCGATGCACTATTCCTTCTGTACTGCATTATTCGCTACCTCACACTGACGAATTATCACAGAAATTGATCGCCATTAGATACTATGGGTTCTAAGACTTCTCCTTCAAATCGAGTAACGTTTCTATCGAAACGAGAGGATTTTCTTTTGGGATACGAGTATTTCATTTCCGATGCACTATTCCTTCTTTACTGCATCCCTCGCTCCCTCACACAGACGAATTAACACAGAAATTGCGTCGCTCTGAAATACTCTGGGATCTATGACATCTGCTTCCAACTCGAGTAAGGATTCTATGGAAACGACCGTATTTTCTTTTGCGATATGACTATCTCCTTTCCGATGCACTATTCATTCTTTACTGCATCCCTCGCTCCCTCACATTGACACATTAAAACAGAAATTGCGTCGCTATGAAATACTATGTGTTCTATGGTATCTCATTCTAAATGGAGTAACGTTTCTATGGAGACGACAGGATTTTCGTTTGGGATACGAGTATCTCCTTTCCGACGAACTACTCCACCTTTACTGCATCCCTCGCTCCATCACATTGACGAATTAATGCAGAAATTGCGTCGCTATGAAATACTATGAGTTCTGTGACTACTCCATCTAAATCGAGTAACGTTTCTACGCAAGCGACAGGAATTTCTTCTGGGATACGAGTGTCTCCTTTCCGATGCATTATTCCTTCATTACTGCATCCCTCGCTCTCTCACATCGACAAAGTAAAACAGAAATTGCGTCGCTATGAAAAACTATGGGGTGTATGACTTTTCCTCTAAATCTAGAAACGTTTCTATGGAAACGACTGGATTTTCTTTTGGGATACGAGTATCTGCTTTCCGATGCACTATTCCTTCTTTACTGCATCCCTCATATCATCACTTTGATGAATTAACACAGAAAGTGAGTCGCTATGATATACTATGTGTTGTATGACTTCTCCTTCTAAATCGAGTAACGTTTCTATGGAAACGACAGGATCGTCTTTCGGGATACCACTATCTCCTTTCCGATGCACCATTTCTTCTTTACTGCATCCCGCGCACCCTCACATTGACGAATTAACACAGACATTGCGTCGCTATGAAATACTATGGGTTCTATGACTTCTCCTTTTAAATCGAGTAACGTTTCTATGGGATCGACAGGATTTTCTTTTGGGATACGACTATCACCTTCCCGATGAACTATTCCTTCTTTACCGCATCCCTCGCTCCATCACTTTGAAGAATTAACACTGAAATTGCGTCGCTGTAAATACTATGGAATCTATGACTTCTCCTTCTAAATCGAGTAACGTTTCTATGGAAACGACAGGATTTACTTTTGGGATACGGCTATCTCCTTTCGGATGCACTGTTCCTTCTTTACTGCCTCCCTCGCTCCCTCACATTGACGAATTAACACAGAAGATGCGTCGCTAAGAGATTCTATGGGTTCTATGACTTCTCCTTCTAAAAGGAATAACGTTTCTAAGGCAACGACAGGATTTTCTTTTGGGATACGAGTATCTCCTTTCGATCCACTATTCCTTTGTTACTGCATCCCTCGACGCATCACATTACGAAATAACACAGAAATTGCATCGCTATGGAATACTATGGGTTCTATGACTTCTCCCTCTAAATCGAGTAACGTTTCTATGGAAACGACAGGATTTTCTTTTTGGATACGAATATCTCCTTCTTGATGCACTATTTCTTCTTTACTGCATATCTCGCTCCCTCACACTGACGAATTTACACAGAAATTACGTTAATTAGAAATACTATGGGTTCTATGACATCTCCTTCAAAATCGAGTAACGTTTCTATGGAAACGAGAGGATTTTCTCTTGGGATACGAGTATCTCCTTTCCGATGCACTATTCCTTCTTTACTGCATCCCTCGTTCCCTTACATTGACGAATTAACACAGAAATTGCTTCGCTATGAAATACTATGGGTTCTATGACTTCTCCTTCTACATCGAGTAACTTTTCTTATGAAAGGACTGGATGTTCTTTTGGGTTGCGACTAACCCTTTTCCGATGCACTATTCCCTCTTTACTGCATCCGTCGCTCCCTCACATTAACGAATTAACGCAGAAATTGCGTCGCTATGGAATACTATGGGATCTATGATTTCTAAATCGAGTGGCGTTTCAATGGATACTTGAGGATTTTCTTTTGGGATACGAATATCTCCTGTCCGATGCACTATTCCTTCTTTACTGCATCCCTCGCTCCCTCACATTGACAAATTAACACAGAAATTGCGTCGCTATGAAAAACAATGGCTTCTATGACTTCTCCTTCTAATTCGAGTAACGTTTCTATGGAAAGGTCTGGTGTTCATTTGGGTTACGACCATCTCCTTTCTGAGGCACCATTCCTTCCTTACTGCATCCCTCGCTCCCTCACATTGACGAATTAACACAGAAGTTGCGTCGCTATGATATACTATGGGTTCTATGACTTCTCCTTATAAATCGAGTAACGTTTCTATGGAAACTACAGGATTTTCTCTTGGGATACGACTATCTGCTTTCGGATGCATTATTCCTTCTTTACTGCATCCCTCACTCCCTCACATTGACTAAATAACACAGAATTTGCGCCGCTATGGAAAACTATGGGCTCTACGACTTCAACATCTAAATCGCGGAACGTTTCTATGGTAACGACAGGATCTTCTTTTGGGTTACGACTATATCCTTTCTGATTCACAATTCCTTCATTACTGCATCCCTCGCACCCTCACATTGACGAACTATCACAGTAGTTGCTTCGCTGTGAAATACTAAGGGTTCTATGACATCTCCTTCTAAATCTAGTAACGTTTCTATGGAAACGACTGGATATTCATTTGGGATACGAGTATCTCCTTTCTGATGCATTATTCCCTTTTACTGCATCCCTCGCTCCCTCACATTGACACATTAACACAGAAATTGCGTCGCTATGAAATACTATGTGTTCTATGGTATCTCATTCTAAATGGAGGTACGTTTCTATAGATGCGAAAGGATTTTCATTTGGGATACGAGTATCTCCTTTCCGACGAACTACTCCATCTTTACTGCATCACTCGCTCCATCACATTGACGAATTAATGCAGAAATTGCGCCGCTATGAAATACTATGAGTTCTGTGACTACTCCATGTAAATCGAGTAACGTTTCTATGGAAACGACAGGATTTTCTTTCGGGATACCACTATCTCCTTTCCGATGCACCATTTCTTCTTTACTGCATCCCGCGCGCCCTCACGTTGACGAATTAACACAGACATTGCGTCGCTATGAAATACTATGGGTTCTATGACTTCACCTTCTAAATCGAGTAAAGTTTCTATTGAAACGACAGGGTTGCTTTTTGGGATACGAGTATCTCCTTTCCGATGCAATATTCCTTCTTTACCGCATCCTTCGCTCCTTCACATTGACGAATAAACACAGAAATTGCGTCGCTATGAATTACTATGGTTTCTATGTGTTCTCCTTCTTAATCGAGTAAGGTTTCTATGGAAACGACAGGATTATCTTTAGGGATACGAGTATCTCTTTTCCGACGCACTACCCCATCTTTACTGCATCCCTCGCTCCCTCACATTGACGAATTAATGCAGAAATTGCGTCGCTATGAAATACTATGAGTTCTGTGACTACTCCATCTAAATCGATTTTCTTTCGGGATACGACTATCTCCTTTCCGATGCACTATTCCTTCATTACTGCATCTCTCGCTCCCTCTTTTTGACGAACTAACACAGAAATTGCGTCGCTATCAAATACTTTTCGTTCTATGACTTCCCTTTCTAAATCGACTAACGTTTCTATGGAAACGAAATTATTTTCTTTTGGTATACGGGTATCTCCGTTCCTATGCACTATTCCTTCTGGACTGCATTATTCGCTACCTCACTCTGACGAATTATCACAGAAATTGATCGCCATTAGATACTATGGGTTCTAAGACTTCTCCTTCAAATCGAGTAACGTTTCTATGAAAACGAGAGGATTTTCTCTTGGGATACGAGTATCTCCTTTCCGATGCACTATTCCTTCTTTACTGCATGCCTCGTTCCCTTACATTGACGAATTAACACAGAAATTGCTTCGCTATGAAATACTATGGGTTCTATGACTTCTCCTTCTACATCGAGTAACTTTTCTTATGAAAGGACTGGATGTTCTTTTGGGTTGCGACTAACCCTTTTCCGATGCACTATTCCCTCTTTACTGCATCCGTCGCTCCCTCACATTAACGAATTAACGCAGAAATTGCGTCGCTATGGAATACTATGGGTTCTATGATTTCTAAATCGAGTGACGTTTCAATGGATACTTGAGGATTTTCTTTTGGGATACGAATATCTCCTGTCCGATGCACTATTCCTTCTTTACTGCATCCCTCGCTCCCTCACATTGACAAATTAACACAGAAATTGCGTCGCTATGAAAAACAATGGCTTCTATGACTTCTCCTTCTAATTCGAGTAACGTTTCTATGGAAAGGTCTGGTGTTCTTTTGGGTTACGACCATCTCCTTTCTGAGGCACCATTCCTTCCTTACTGTATCCCTCGCTCCCTCACATTGACGAATTAACACAGAAGTTGCGTCGCTATGATATACTATGGGTTCTATGACTTCTCCTTATAAATCGAGTAACGTTTCTATGGAAACTACAGGATTTTCTCTTGGGATACGACTATCTCCTTTCGGATGCATTATTCCTTCTTTACTGCATCCCTCACTCCCTCACATTGACTAAATAACACAGAATTTGCGCCGCTATGGAAAACTATGGGCTCTACGACTTCAACATCTAAATCGCGGAACGTTTCTATGGTAACGACAGGATCTTCTTTTGGGTTACGACTATATCCTTTCTGATTCACAATTCCTTCATTACTGCATCCCTCGGACCCTCACATTGACGAACTATCACAGTAGTTGCTTCGCTGTGAAATACTAAGGGTTCTATGACATCTCCTTCTAAATCTAGTAACGTTTCTATGGAAACGACTGGATATTCATTTGGGATACGAGTATCTCCTTTCTGATGCATTATTCCCTTTTACTGCATCCCTCGCTCCCTCACATTGACACATTAACACAGAAATTGCGTCGCTATGAAATACTATGTGTTCTATGGTATCTCATTCTAAATGGAGGTACGTTTCTATAGATGCGAAAGGATTTTCATTTGGGATACGAGTATCTCCTTTCCGACGAACTACTCCATCTTTACTGCATCCCTCGCTCCATCACATTGACGAATTAATGCAGAAATTGCGCCGCTATGAAATACTATGAGTTCTGTGACTACTCCATGTAAATCGAGTAACGTTTCTGTGGAAACGACAGGATTTTCTTTCGGGATACCACTATCTCCTTTCGGATGCACCATTTCTTCTTTACTGCATCCCGCGCGCCCTCACGTTGACGAATTAACACAGACATTGCGTCGCTATAAAATACTATGGGTTCTATGACTTCACCTTCTAAATCGAGTAAAGTTTCTATTGAAACGACAGGGTTGCTTTTTGGGATACGAGTATCTCCTTTCCGATGCAATATTCCTTCTTTACCGCATCCTTCGCTCCTTCACATTGACGAATAAACACAGAAATTGCGTCGCTATGAATTACTATGGTTTCTATGTGTTCTCCTTCTTAATCGAGTAAGGTTTCTATGGAAACGACAGGATTATCTTTAGGGATACGAGTATCTCTTTTCCGACGCACTACCCCATCTTTACTGCATCCCTCGCTCCCTCACATTGACGAATTAATGCAGAAATTGCGTCGCTATGAAATACTATGAGTTCTGTGACTACTCCATCTAAATCGAGTAACGTTTCTGTGGAAACGACAGGATTTTCTTTCGGGGTACGACTATCTCCTTTCCGATGCACTATTCCTTCATTACTGCATCTCTCGCTCCCTCTTTTTGACGAACTAACACAGAAATTGCGTCGCTATCAAATACTTTTCGTTCTATGACTTCCCTTTCTAAATCGACTAACGTTTCTATGGAAACGAAATTATTTTCTTTTGGTATACGGGTATCTCCGTTCCTATGCACTATTCCTTCTGGACTGCATTATTCGCTACCTCACTCTGACGAATTATCACAGAAATTGATCGCCATTAGATACTATGGGTTCTAAGACTTCTCCTTCAAATCGAGTAACGTTTCTATGAAAACGAGAGGATTTTCTCTTGGGATACGAGTATCTCCTTTCCGATGCACTATTCCTTCTTTACTGCATCCCTCGTTCCCTTACATTGACGAATTAACACAGAAATTGCTTCGCTATGAAATACTATGGGTTCTATGACTTCTCCTTCTACATCGAGTAACTTTTCTTATGAAAGGACTGGATGTTCTTTTGGGTTGCGACTAACCCTTTTCCGATGCACTATTCCCTCTTTACTGCATCCGTCGCTCCCTCACATTAACGAATTAACGCAGAAATTGCGTCGCTATGGAATACTATGGGTTCTATGATTTCTAAATCGAGTGACGTTTCAATGGATACTTGAGGATTTTCTTTTGGGATACGAATATCTCCTGTCCGATGCACTATTCCTTCTTTACTGCATCCCTCGCTCCCTCACATTGACAAATTAACACAGAAATTGCGTCGCTATGAAAAACAATGGCTTCTATGACTTCTCCTTCTAATTCGAGTAACGTTTCTATGGAAAGGTCTGGTGTTCTTTTGGGTTACGACCATCTCCTTTCTGAGGCACCATTCCTTCCTTACTGTATCCCTCGCTCCCTCACATTGACGAATTAACACAGAAGTTGCGTCGCTATGATATACTATGGGTTCTATGACTTCTCTTTATAAATCGAGTAACGTTTCTATGGAAACTACAGGATTTTCTCTTGGGATACGACTATCTCCTTTCGGATGCATTATTCCTTCTTTACTGCATCCCTCACTCCCTCACATTGACTAAATAACACAGAATTTGCGCCGCTATGGAAAACTATAGGCTCTACGACTTCAACATCTAAATCGCGGAACGTTTCTATGGTAACGACAGGATCTTCTTTTGGGTTACGACTATATCCTTTCTGATTCACAATTCCTTCATTACTGCATCCCTCGCACCCTCACATTGACGAACTATCACAGTAGTTGCTTCGCTGTGAAATACTAAGGGTTCTATGACATCTCCTTCTAAATCTAGTAACGTTTCTATGGAAACGACTGGATATTCATTTGGGATACGAGTATCTCCTTTCTGATGCATTATTCCCTTTTACTGCATCCCTCGCTCCCTCACATTGACACATTAACACAAAAATTGCGTCGCTATGAAATACTATGTGTTCTATGGTATCTCATTCTAAATGGAGGTACGTTTCTATAGATGCGAAAGGATTTTCATTTGGGATACGAGTATCTCCTTTCCGACGAACTACTCCATCTTTACTGCATCCCTCGCTCCATCACATTGACGAATTAATGCAGAAATTGCGCCGCTATGAAATACTATGAGTTCTGTGACTACTCCAAGTAAATCGAGTAACGTTTCTATGGAAACGACAGGATTTTCTTTCGGGATACCACTATCTCCTTTCCGATGCACCATTTCTTCTTTACTGCATCCCGCGCGCCCTCACGTTGACGAATTAACACAGACATTGCGTCGCTATGAAATACTATGGGTTCTATGACTTCACCTTCTAAATCGAGTAAAGTTTCTATTGAAACGACAGGGTTGCTTTTTGGGATACGAGTATCTCCTTTCCGATGCAATATTCCTTCTTTACCGCATCCTTCGCTCCTTCACATTGACGAATAAACACAGAAATTGCGTCGCTATGAATTACTATGGTTTCTATGTGTTCTCCTTCTTAATCGAGTAAGGTTTCTATGGAAACGACAGGATTATCTTTAGGGATACGAGTATCTCTTTTCCGACGCACTACCCCATCTTTACTGCATCCCTCGCTCCCTCACATTGACGAATTAATGCAGAAATTGCGTCGCTATGAAATACTATGAGTTCTGTGACTACTCCATCTAAATCGAGTAACGTTTCTGTGGAAACGACAGGATTTTCTTTCGGGATACGACTATCTCCTTTCCGATGCACTATTCCTTCATTACTGCATCTCTCGCTCCCTCTTTTTGACGAACTAACACAGAAATTGCGTCGCTATCAAATACTTTTCGTTCTATGACTTCCCTTTCTAAATCGACTAACGTTTCTATGGAAACGAAATTATTTTCTTTTGGTATACGGGTATCTCCGTTCCTATGCACTATTCCTTCTGGACTGCATTATTCGCTACCTCACTCTGACGAATTATCACAGAAATTGATCGCCATTAGATACTATGGGTTCTAAGACTTCTCCTTCAAATCGAGTAACGTTTCTATGAAAACGAGAGGATTTTCTCTTGGGATACGAGTATCTCCTTTCCGATGCACTATTCCTTCTTTACTGCATCCCTCGTTCCCTTACATTGACGAATTAACACAGAAATTGCTTCGCTATGAAATACTATGGGTTCTATGACTTCTCCTTCTACATCGAGTAACTTTTCTTATGAAAGGACTGGATGTTCTTTTGGGTTGCGACTAACCCTTTTCCGATGCACTATTCCCTCTTTACTGCATCCGTCGCTCCCTCACATTAACGAATTAACGCAGAAATTGCGTCGCTATGGAATACTATGGGTTCTATGATTTCTAAATCGAGTGACGTTTCAATGGATACTTGAGGATTTTCTTTTGGGATACGAATATCTCCTGTCCGATGCACTATTCCTTCTTTACTGCATCCCTCGCTCCCTCACATTGACAAATTAACACAGAAATTGCGTCGCTATGAAAAACAATGGCTTCTATGACTTCTCCTTCTAATTCGAGTAACGTTTCTATGGAAAGGTCTGGTGTTCTTTTGGGTTACGACCATCTCCTTTCTGAGGCACCATTCCTTCCTTACTGTATCCCTCGCTCCCTCACATTGACGAATTAACACAGAAGTTGCGTCGCTATGATATACTATGGGTTCTATGACTTCTCCTTATAAATCGAGTAACGTTTCTATGGAAACTACAGGATTTTCTCTTGGGATACGACTATCTCCTTTCGGATGCATTATTCCTTCTTTACTGCATCCCTCACTCCCTCACATTGACTAAATAACACAGAATTTGCGCCGCTATGGAAAACTATGGGCTCTACGACTTCAACATCTAAATCGCGGAACGTTTCTATGGTAACGACAGGATCTTCTTTTGGGTTACGACTATATCCTTTCTGATTCACAATTCCTTCATTACTGCATCCCTCGCACCCTCACATTGACGAACTATCACAGTAGTTGCTTCGCTGTGAAATACTAAGGGTTCTATGACATCTCCTTCTAAATCTAGTAACGTTTCTATGGAAACGACTGGATATTCATTTGGGATAGGAGTATCTCCTTTCTGATGCATTATTCCCTTTTACTGCATCCCTCGCTCCCTCACATTGACACATTAACACAAAAATTGCGTCGCTATGAAATACTATGTGTTCTATGGTATCTCATTCTAAATGGAGGTACGTTTCTATAGATGCGAAAGGATTTTCATTTGGGATACGAGTATCTCCTTTCCGACGAACTACTCCATCTTTACTGCATCCCTCGCTCCATCACATTGACGAATTAATGCAGAAATTGCGCCGCTATGAAATACTATGAGTTCTGTGACTACTCCAAGTAAATCGAGTAACGTTTCTATGGAAACGACAGGATTTTCTTTCGGGATACCACTATCTCCTTTCCGATGCACCATTTCTTCTTTACTGCATCCCGCGCGCCCTCACGTTGACGAATTAACACAGACATTGCGTCGCTATGAAATACTATGGGTTCTATGACTTCACCTTCTAAATCGAGTAAAGTTTCTATTGAAACGACAGGGTTGCTTTTTGGGATACGAGTATCTCCTTTCCGATGCAATATTCCTTCTTTACCGCATCCTTCGCTCCTTCACATTGACTAATAAACACAGAAATTGCGTCGCTATGAATTACTATGGTTTCTATGTGTTCTCCTTCTTAATCGAGTAACGTTTCTATGGAAACGACAGGATTATCTTTAGGGATACGAGTATCTCTTTTCCGACGCACTACCCCATCTTTACTGCATCCCTCGCTCCCTCACATTGACGAATTAATGCAGAAATTGCGTCGCTATGAAATACTATGAGTTCTGTGACTACTCCATCTAAATCGAGTAACGTTTCTGTGGAAACGACAGGATTTTCTTTCGGGATACGACTATCTCCTTTCCGATGCACTATTTTTTCATTACTGCATCTCTCGCTCCCTCTTTTTGACGAACTAACACAGAAATTGCGTCGCTATCAAATACTTTTCGTTCTATGACTTCCCTTTCTAAATCGACTAACGTCTCTATGGAAACGAAATTATTTTCTTTTGGTATACGGGTATCTCCGTTCCTATGCACTATTCCTTCTGGACTGCATTATTCGCTACCTCACTCTGACGAATTATCACAGAAATTGATCGCCATTAGATACTATGGGTTCTAAGACTTCTCCTTCAAATCGAGTAACGGTTCTATGAAAACGAGAGGATTTTCCTTTGGGATACGAGTATCTCCATTCCGATGCACTATTCTATCTTTACTGCATTCCTTCCACCATCACTTTGATGAATTAACACAGAAAGTGCGGCGCTATGACATAGTATGGGTTCTATTACATCTTCTTCTAAATCGAGTAACGTTTCTATGGATACGAATAGCTTTTCTTTTGAGATACGAGTATCGCCTTTCCGATGCACTATTCCTTCTTTATTGCACGCCTCGCTCCCTCACATTGACGAATTAACACAGAAATTGCGTCGCTATGAAAAACTATGGGTTGTATCACTTCTCCTCTAAATCGAGTAACGTTTCTATGGAAACGACAGGATTTTCTTTTGGGATACGACTATCTCCTTTCCGATGCGCTATTCCTTCTTTACTGCATTCTTCACTCCCTCAAATTCACGAGTAAACCCAAAAATGGCATCGCTATGAATTACTATGGGTTCTGTGACCTCTCCTTCTAAATCGAGTAACGTTTCTATAGAAACAACAGGATTGTCTTTCGGGATACCACTATCTCCTTTCCGATGCACCATTTCTTGTTTACTGCATCCCACGCTCCCTCACATTGACGAAATAACACAGACATTGCGTCGCTATGAAATACTATGGGTTCTATGACTTCAACTTCTAAATCGAGTAACGTTTGTATGGAAACGACAGGGTTGTTTTTTGGGATACGAGCATCTCCTTTCCGATGCAATATTCCTTCTTTACCGCATCCTTCGCTCCCTCACATTGACGAATAAACACAGAAATAGCGTCGCTATGAAATACTATTTCTTCTATGAGTTCTCCTTCTAAATCGAGTAACGTTTCTATGGAAACGAGAGGATTATCTTTTGGGACACGAGTATCTCCCTTCCGATGCACTGTTCCTTCTTAACTGCATACCTCGCTCCCTAACAGCGACTAATTAACACAGAAATTGCGTCGCTGTGTAATACAACGGGTTCTATGACTTCTCCTTATTAATCGAGTAACGTTTCTATGGAAACGACAGGTTTTTGTCTTGGGATACGAGTATCTCTTTTCCGATCACTATTCCTTCTTTACTGCATCCTTCGCTCCCTCACATTGACAATTATCACAGTAATTGCTTCGCTGTGAAATACTATGGGTTCTATGACATCTCCTTCTAAATCTAGTAACGTTTCTATGGAAACGACTGGATATTCATTTGGTATACGAGTATCTCCTTTCCGATGCACTATTCTCTTTTACTGCATCCGTCGCTCACTCACATTGTCGAATTAACACATAAATTGCGTCGCTATGAAATACTATGGGTTCTATGACGTCTCCTTCTAAATCGAGTAACGTTTCTATGGATACGACAGGATTTTCATTTGGGATACGAGTATCTCCTTTCCGACGAACTACTCCACCTTTACTGCATCCCTCGCTCCATCACATTGACGAATTAATGCAGAAATTGCGTCGCTATGAAATACTATGAGTTCTGTGACTACTCCATCTAAATCGAGTAACGTTTCTACGCAAGGGCAGGATTTTCTTCTGGGATACGAGTATCTCCTTTCCGATGCATTATTCCTTCATTACTGCATCCCTCGCTCTCTCACATCGACAAATTAAAACAGAAATTGCGTCGCTATGAAAAACTATGGGTTGTATGACTTTTCCTCTAAATCTAGAAACGTTTCTATGGAAACGACAGGATTTTCTTTTGGGATACGAGTATCTGCTTTCCGATTCACTATTCCTTCTTTACTGCATCCCTCCCATCATCACTTTGATGAATTAACACAGAAAGTGCCTCGCTATGATATACTATGTGTTGTTGAAACTTCCCCTTTGAACAATTATACACGACTGTGCTTAACCTGACACACAATAATTTTAGCGCAACGCAATCTGACTTTCAAAATTCCCTACATAAGAATGGCCCTCATTAACATTAAACTATACCTTTCACAAATCACTTACCTCACAAAAATCTTCGCTGCTCAAGCTACTGCAATACAGCGAGCGCCACTACTGCCAGCTAAATAGAAGATTCAAACTATGGAAGGCACTAACTACTGATAGGGATAGTTAGCAAATGAAAGATATTAATAGAGAACAAACAATGTATTTACCTTGATATCATCATATATAAATATAGCAGTTCATGACAAATTTCAAAACTCCGCCATCTCTCTCCCCACATCCACCACTGCTGGCGTCTCACCTCCAACTGCGCAACGCTACGCGCTGTTCACAGCCAGCTGCCGCTGTCCAACACTACAATGGCGAGTATTACAACAATGCAGAGCAGACACAGACTGCCCACAGCACAGCCAGTGATTTTCATACAGAGGTGGCGTTACCAATAAAAAAACCTAAACAGCCTACTTACATAGCCCCCATGCTCCCCACAAAAAATTTTACAAAATGGTGTTGGGCACTGGCCAATACAGATTTGACAAAAATTTTTCACAATTACAGTAACAAAGATATAAAATGCACACACTTATTAATATTATGTTGGTCAAAAGATCAAAATTTCTCACAGTCCATAAAGACAGTCCACATTGTTCATCACAGTAAAAATGCAGAGTTTTTCTCAAAGTCCAAGCAGTAAAAGAAAATGCACACGGAAGTAGTGGATTTCCATGCAGTCTTGAAGAAGTAGTGTTGTCCTTCCAACGGAAAGACAGTGCTGACTCTCGACATGCAGACAGTTAATGGGCCACAACAGAGCAAACCCACAGCAGAGTCATTCGAAGTTTGGAAGAATATTGGTAGGTAGGTCATCACAGAGCAGACCCACTGGAGTCCTGGTAGAGATTGTGGTATTGGTGGGCCACCAGAGGTGCAGACCCACTGCAGTCCTTGTAGAAATAATGGCGTTGGTGGGTCATCATAGATGCAGACCCACTGTAGTCCTTGCAGAGATAATGGTATTGGTGGGCCACCAGAGATGCAGACCCACTGTAGTCCTTGTAGAGATGGCCAGCAGCCATCTGTTGCGATTGTGCAGGTGCACATTCACCATCAAAGAGTCTTGCAGAGAATATAGCAAGTCCATAAACCACCACTTGTGCACTCACAACGTTTTTGGAATTGTCCTTAGAACCAGCAATGCTGTTATCCAGTCCCTTGCAGAATTATTAACACACGTGCAAACACTAACAGTCCCTACTTCTCACATATTGTCCATATACTATGACCAACAGAAACGTGTGCAGTGAAAGGAATGCTTACAAGTTAATAATGTCATGAACTGGTGACAATTACAATTTTATAACATAAGAATACAATTACAAAGGTACAAAATACATCATTAAAAACATAATAATACAGATAACATTTGTAGTACAGGCTTTACAAAAGAATCGAACTAACATATACATCAGTGGAATTATGACATGAGTACATACATAAAATAATGAGAATAGTTTTCGAAACATTAATTTCACACATGAACATTGAAACAGAACAGAATTGTAAACAACTTTACAAAGAAAATAACATATTATTAATGCAACTTATATTTGAGGATAACAGTATTCCTCCTCATAGTGAATATAGCTTAGTATTAGAAGAGAGAAAAAATTCTATGAAACAGTACACAGAGAGAGGAAGAAAACAAATACTCAAGGGTACACAAACACATAGTGGGATAACACCAATAGGAAAGGACAGGGTTCGTTTTCAGTGTAACATTTGGTACTGCAGTCCAACCCAAAACTTCATATATCTTTCCTCTTATTTCATCCTTTGTTTCCACCAAAAAAATTCTATCTAAGCATGCTTTCTGTATTTATATGTTCACACATTTCTTACCTCAACATTTATTTCCAAGAAAATCCTACCTAAACCTGTTTTCTCAATGCATTTCTTCCAATTCATCGCAACTCATTCTCTTAGAGGCTACCCCCTCTTAAGCTAACTTAAATCTACTGAGCTCAGATGCTAAACTAAGGGACGAGGCAATGCAGCAGCACAAAACAATTAACACAAGCAGCAATGACAAAAAATACAGATTGGCAAAGCTAGCAGCAGCAAATGTAATAACTTATATCAAAACATGACATAGCTCAAGCAGAAAAAATATTACAGTAAAGACAACAATGCAGATAAGGGAAATGTATATTCACATCTTAATATCTATGTAATTAAAGTGGTGCACCACAAGAAGTTATTCTACCAAAAAGTTACCAATTACTTGAAAAGAAAATTATGAATGCAGTTACTAGTTCCTTCTTATTGTTCTTTCCTTTCCAAGTGCTCCTTTTTTTAAAGAATGTGGATCATAAAATAATTATTTAATAGATCTGTTGACAGAAAGTGTTCACATTAGCAAATGCATTTTATTTTATAAAAGCAATGCTGCAACACAGCTGGAAAACAGATGTCAAATGAAATAAGCAACTATGAAAAGCAAAGCATAAAAATATCATTCAATAGTCATGTGGCATTTCGTAAGTTAGTAGAAATTCTCTCAACTCTCGTAGAAAGACGCTTGTCGTAATCAGGTGTGCAGATGTACGAATATTTCCCATCAATTCATAAGCATTTCAGTAATTAGCACAAAGTGCGAGTAATCATATGTTTTCAAGTAACGAGGGTGTCGCATTAGCGATGAAAGGCACACCCTAATGGCTTGTTCTCCAGGTGTTTGACACGTCCCACATCCCCTTTTTTTTTCTACCTGTGCCGCTGAAAAGGGCTCGCAATAATGGCTTTTTCTCCAGGCGTCTGACACAGCTGGGTGCCCGCGACGCATTACGTGCAGGTGGTCACTTAACTTTCGTACGGAAATATTTACGACAGCAGTTTCTGCTACCGTTGCAGTCTCATTTAAAAATATTTCACAGGTCAAGAATTAGCGTTGCAAATCTGTAGAAACAAAATCCTATAAATATAAGTGTCCAAAAAATGTTCAGTGGCATTGTGATACATTCACACATGATTCACACATGTCATAACTCTTAAAGTACAATTCTTGGTTTCCAACATCCTTTTTCACAAGTCAAGAGTCCCTACCCACTATTCATTACTCCTTACCTTATTACACATATACGTATCCATCGACACTCGTCAATATTTCGTCATTATAAATATGAAGCATAATCAAATAACTCATATAGTAGCCTCAGCCTATTAATCGTAAACATACCTCAGCAGCATAATACACATCGTCGTCGTAAAAATAACGTCATAACACCTCAGTCAAATCTCAAAATCGTCGTAGCTTCCTCCAATAATTAAAAAAAATTCTCTGCTCATGTCAAAAGTGTCATCTGCCTCAAACGTACTTTAAAATCATGCTCCCTTACCAAATATATCATTCAAAGCTCTCATAGTATCACAATGGTTCCGAAAAAATGTGAAGAGTTCACACAGTACAGACAAAATACAATTTCGTAAGTGTGAAGTAATCCAACTCTGTAATTGCGTAAACATATGTCACTGATGTAATAAAATAAATGTTTGTCTCTCTCAGTTAAATGATCAGATAGCTGTGTAATTTGTGTGTTAGAGAAATATGGTACCGATGTGTAAAGTTGTATAAGCAAAATACCATATTAGCTAGGGTTCCTTGTGGTTGCCACACACATGGTACACAAAGTAAGCGTGTACCCCCCTGAGGATAAATGTAATTATACCCTCAGGTGTTACAAATTACAGCAATTTAATGAAATGTATCACGGAAAACTTTCTTTGTAAAAAAAAAATCTTTGAAAATAAGTGTTTTAAGTATAAGATTAATCACTCAAATGCGTGTCCTGTAGCGCTAAATGCGCGTCTTGCTGTAAGATAATTCTGTGGAACTGTCGTAGTTATCGTCCTCTGTAAGCAAAGTTCTGCTAAAGTCAATGTACTTACCTCATGATACACAAAAGTGAAATGCTTTGCGTATAAATGTCTTAGTTATTACGCTTATTGCCGTGATGAAGAAAGTACTGTACAGTAACGTATTGTTGTGCTACGGAAAAGGCAGTCTCATTGTAGCTATACTACAAAAGTTACTACTAAAACCTGTTTTACTTTCCAGAATAAAACGGAAAACTGTGCAGATATAAAACAGAAACACTGCAAAAGCAACATTGTAAATTTTCACTCATTAGTAGCGTCGTGATAAAACCGTGTAGTTGTCACATAAACTAACCACTGTGTCGTCTGGTATCTCACAGAAAGTACTTTAAACCCAGAATGTATTTTCAAGTAAACCAAAATGTTGCATTAAAATCTCATTAGCAGTACTGGTAAATGTTCTAAGTATGTGAGCCTTATAGTCGTTACGTAATCGTGCAACTAACAAGCAAGAATGTACAAATACAACACTGTGTCGTCTGTTCACTACAACAATGCATTCGTAATTTCTGTTTAAAAATGTTCCCTAGGTTCTAGACTGGATATTTAACTTCAAACATAGTTGTATGTTAACAGATTCTAAGTCTGACAAGCATACTAGTAATGTAAAGTGAAAAGTTTTATGGCAATGACAAAGTTAAAAAGCAGATTATCTTTCAATAAACGGTTTTGCATGTGAAATGTGGTGTAAACCTTTACTCTTCCTAGTGCACAGAGTTTCAACTTCAACGCAATTATCATGTTGTATACATCGGTAAAGAATGCTAAAATTTTTCTCAAGGCTAGCGTCTTATGTTATTTTTCTCGGAGCCAGCGGGCGCACGCGGCTGCCTGCTGTGCGAGCCATTGTCTGTCTCTTTGTTGGCGCGCGCCGTTATTGGGATTAGGAGACCTAACTTCAACAAATTCACTCTGACGAGAAGGCCCAGCTCTGTTTAAATCCCGCCAGTTCTGATGAAATTCAGGTGTGTCGTTATGATTATATCGTCTGTCGTCATGTCGGTAGTTTACATAGTTTCTTGTTTGTCGGTCATGTGGTGGAGAATTTCTCCCTGAATCGTAACTCTGCGCCGAACTGTTGCGTCTGAAGTTATTCTGCCTCCCTTGATAATACTTGTTTTGGTTCCCATATTGTCTGTTTCTCTGATTGTCTCTGTGATAGTCATTACTACGGAAATGCGATCTTTCTCTGTAACTATTATTACTCTGCCAACGGTTGTCGTACGGGTGGTGTCTGTTTTGGTCACGATTTGCGTTGTAAGAATAGACCAGTCGTGTCCGGTTATTGTTTCTGTCGTCACGGAATTGTAACGGATGTGACCTGTAATTGTTGTGTCCTTGTTTTCGCGTTCCGCGATTATCAGTGTCAATTTCCAGTTCTTGTAACAGACCCTGAAATGCTTCAATGTCATCTTTGCAACGTCCTGCTAAAATAATATGTCGTAAATGTTCAGGCAGTTTGATTAAGCAAATGCGGATGAGTTCTGAGGGGCTGTATGGGTTTGACAGGTACTGATTCTTATGCAACATGTCTTCAAAATATTTCACAAGACTGGAAAATTCAGATTGTTGGAAATGTTTCATCATTATGATGCCATGTTTTACTCGATCTTGTGTGGCTTGAGACCAATATGCTGAGAGGAAGGCATGGTAAAATTTTCCTTCACTGTGGCAATCGTGAATGACCGATCGCATTCTTACAGCTGGTTCATTCTCTAAGTAGCCACACATAAATTCTAATCTGTGTTACAACGACCAGTTGGGAGGAAAACAATGAGAGAGTTGATGGAGCCATGCTTGTGGATGAATGTCGTTGCCAGAATTCTTAAATGTTTTGAATTTACGTGTAGTAATGAACAGCTTATAGTCAAAATCATCATGTCGGCGAGTCGCATCTCGGTCATAGTTACGTCGTTTCGGCGGTTCCATCTCAAAATTCGGCGTACCTTGCCAACTTCTTTCACAATTTCCGAAGTGCCCTGTGTTATTATTTTGTGGCTGTTCCGTATTTGTATGTCCCTCTTCCCGTATTGGGGCGCGAGTGTCCTCTGAAATACGTAATTCTTGTACTACTTGTGCCAACTGATCTTGCACTTCCCGGATTTCTCTTTTGTACTGTGTATTGATTTGATTTTGATTTTGTTTGAATTTTCTAATTTGTTCATACTCTTCTGTGTCAGTGAAGGCTACAGGTGTTGTGTCAATCAGATTATCATCTACCTTTGTAGATAAGTTAGTGACCTGATCCGAAAGTTCGGCTACTTTCTCCGATAGTGTACTTATTTCCTCCATGTGTCTTTCTGAACCAATTTTCAGGGTATCTACTGTGTCCTTTAAGTTTTCCTGAGTTCTTGCAAGTTGTGTAACCGAATCGGTAGATGCAACTGAGTCAATTTTAGCTTGCAAGGTCTCATGATTTTCATGAACAATAGTTTGCAGTTCTTTTATGGCTGCTTCGTGATTCTGTAATACATTTTCCTGACGCGAAAAAATAGGTTGGAAATGCTCACAAATTTGTGTTTTTACGTCATTACAGACCTTTTGACATTTCGATTCGATGTTACGTAACTCAGTGGTTAAATCTTCACGTGTTTGTTCAAGTGTAGTGTCTAACTTTTGAAGATTTTGTTCCATTGTGTCTAACTTTTTGAGATTTTGTTCCACTGTGTCTAACTTTTTAAGATTTTGTCCCATTTGTCTCTGATTTTGTTCCATTTGTTGCATTAATTGCAATAATAATGTATTAGTGTCTGGAATCTGTTTCTCTACGCTTTTCGGCAGTGCATTTGCACCGGCAACATTCACATTTTGACAAGCAGAAAATGTGTCTTGACTTATTTGAGAAAACGGTGATGACCCAAAACCTGAATCTACAGTATTTGCGAAATTGTGTCCTGTCATTTCGGATTCCTGAGGCGAGCTGTTGCCGACCGATCGATCGATAATGCTTCCCTCTTCACTAATTGTTTCACTGTCCACGCCATTGTTTGCCGCCCGCTCCATTTCCCTATGCACAATTACCAAATTACTACTTTGAACATCAGTTAATTCATTACTCGGTGGCGCTAACACACTGCTCTCATTTTCACTGTCATTTCTCAGTTTACTTTGGAGCCTAGTATTACGTTTTTCACACGCCATTATTGTCACAGTATTTCACACGACAACACAGAAAAACACAATTTGAAGAGCAAAAATAAGAGAACACATTAACATAACACTGAAAATAATATCTAGTTAATTACAGCTGCGAAATACTTGGTGCAAATCTATATGCATGCCACAACTGTTTTACTGTACAAAAATGAAAGGCTACAACTACAAAGGAGATTCTCTCTACAATTACGCGCTAGTAATAAACAAAAGCTACACTAAATACACAAACTACAACAAAAGATCAGAAGATTCCAGTGAGGTATCCTCGGCTAAGGGTCGACATATGAAACTTCCCCTTTGAACAATTATACACGACTGTGCTTAACCTGACACACAATAATTTTAGCGCAACGCAATCTGACTTTCAAAATTCCCTACAAAAGAATGGCCCTCATTAACATTAAACTATACCTTTCACAAATCACTTACCTCACAAAAATCTTCGCTGCTCAAGCTACTGCAATACAGCGAGTGCCACTACTGCCAGCTAAATAGAAGATTCAAACTATGGAAGGCACTAACTACTGATAGGGATAGTTAGCAAATGAAAGATATTAATAGAGAACAAACAATGTATTTACCTTGATATCATCATATATAAATATAGCAGTTCATGACAAATTTCAAAACTCCGCCATCTCTCTCCCCACATCCACCACTGCTGGCGTCTCACCTCCAACTGCGCAACGCTACGCGCTGTTCACAGCCAGCTGCCGCTGTCCAACACTACAATGGCGAGTATTACAACAATGCAGAGCAGACACAGACTGCCCACAGCACAGCCAGTGATTTTCATACAGAGGTGGCGTTACCAATAAAAAAACCTAAACAGCCTACTTACATTGTATGACTTCTCCTTCTAAATCGAGTAACGTTTCTATGGAAACGACAGGATCTTCTTTCGCGATACCACTATCTCCTTTCCGATGCACCATTTCTTCTTTACTGCATCCCGCGCACCCTCACATTGACGAATTAACACAGACATTGCGTCGCTATGAAATACTATGGGTTCTATGACTTCACCTTCTAAATCGAGTAACGTTTCTATTGAAACGACAGGGTTGTTTTTTGGGATACGAGTATCTCCTTTCCGATGCAATATTCCGTCTTTACCGCATCCTTCGCTCCTTCACATTGACCAATAAACACAGAAATTGCGTCGCTATGAAATACTATGGTTTCTATGAGTTCTCCTTCTAAATCGAGTAACGTTTCTATGGAAACGACAGGATTATCTTTTGGGATACGAGTATCTCTTTTCCGACGCACTACCCCATCTTTACTGCATCCCTCGCTCCCTCACATTGACGAATTAATGCAGAAATTGCGTCGGTCATGAAATACTATGAGTTCTGTGACTACTCCATCTAAATCGAGTAACGTTTCTATGGAAACGACAGGATTTTCTTTTGGGATACGAGTATTTCTTTTCCGATGCACTATTCCTCCTTTACTGCATCCCACGCTCATTCACATTGACGAATTAACACAGAAATTGCGTCGCTATGGAATACTATGTGTTCTATGACTTCTCTTTCTAAATCGATTAACGTGTCTATGTAAAGGACAGCATTTTCTTTTGGGATACGACTATCTCCATTACGATGCACTATTCCATCTATACTGCATGCCTCGCTCCCTCCCAATGACGAATTAACAAAGAAATTCCGTCGCTATGAAATACTATGGGTTCTATGACTTCCCCTTCTAAATCGAGGATCGTTTCTATGGAAACGACAGGATTTTCTTTTGGGATACGAGTATCTCCTATCCTATATACTATTCCTTAATTACTGCATCCATCGCTCCCTCACATTGACGAATAAACACAGAAATTGCGTCGCTATGAAATACTATGGGTTCTATGAATTCTCCTACTAAATCGAGTAACGTTTCTATGGAAACGACAGGATTTTCTTCTGGGATACGAGTATCTCCTTTCCGATGCATTATTCCTTCTTTACGGCATCCCTCGCACTCTCACATCGATAAATTAAAACACAAATTGCGTCTCTATGAATTACTATGGGTTCTATGACTTCTCCTTATAATCGAGTAACGTTTCTATGGAAACGACAGGAATTTCTTTTGCTATACGAGTATCTCCTATCCGATGGACTATTCCTTAATTACTGCATCCATCGCTCCCTCACATTGACGAATAAACACAGAATATGCGTCGCTATGAAATACTATGGGTTCTATGAATTTTCCTTCTAAATCAAGTAACGTTTTAATGGGAACGACAGGATTTTCTTTTGGGATACGACTATCACCTTCCCGATGAACTATTCCTTCTTTACCGCATCCCTCGCTCCATCACTTTGAAGAATTAATACTGAAATTGCGTCGCTATAAATACTATGGAATCTATGACTTCTCCTTCTAAATCGAGTAACGTTTCTATGTAAACGACAGGATTTACTTTTGGGATACGGCTATCTCCTTTCGGATGCACTATTCCTTCTTTGCTGCCTCCCTCGCTCCCTCACATTGACGAATTAACACAGAAATTTCGTAGCTATGAAATACTATTGGTTCTATAACTTCTCCTTCAAAATGGAGTAACGTTTCTATGGAAACGCCTGAATTTTCTTTGGGATACGACTATCTCCATTCCGATGCATTATTCCTTCTTTACTGCATCCCTCGCTCCTTCACATTGACGAATTAACACAGATATAGCGTCGCTATGAAATACTATGGGTTCTATAACATCTCTGTCCAACTCGAGTGAAGTTTCCGAGGAAACGACAGAAATTCCTTTTGGGATAGCACTATCTCCTTTCCGATGCACTATTCCTTCTTTACTGCATCCCACGCTCCCTCACATTGACGAATGAACACAGTAATTGCGTCGCTATGAAATACTATGGGTTCTATGACTTCTCCATCTAAATTGAGTAACGTTTCTGTGGAAACGACAGGATTTTACTTTGGGATACGAGTATCTCCATTCCGATGCACAATTCTATCTTTACTGCATTCCTTCCACAATCACTTTGATGAATTAACACAGAAAGTGCGGCGCTATGACATAGTATGGGTTCTATGACATCTTCTTCTAAATCGAATAACGTTTCTATCGAAACGAATAGATTTTATTTGAGATACGAGTATCGCCTTTCCGATGCACTATTCCTTCTTTATTGCATCCCTCGCTCCCTCACATTGACGAATTAACACAGAAATTGCGTCGCTATGAAAAACTATGGGTTGTACCACTTCTCCTCTAAATCGAGTAACGTTTCTATGGAAACGACAGGATTTTCTTTTGGGATACGAGTATCTGCTTTCCGATGCACTATTCCTTCTTTACTGCATCCCTCCCACCATCACTTTGATGAATTAACACAGAAAGTGCCTCGCTATGAAATACTTCTCCTTCTAAATCGAGTAACGTTTCTATAGAAACGACAGGATTTTCTTTTGGGATACGACTATGTCCTTTCCGATGCGCTATTCCTTCTTTACTGCATCCTTCGCTCCATCAAATTGACTAGTAAACCCAAAAATGGCGTCGCTATGAATTACTATGGGTTCTGTGACCTCTCCTTCTAAATCGAGTAACGGTTCTATGGAAACAACAGTATTGTCTTTCGGGATACCACTATCTCTTTTCCGATGCACCATTTCTTGTTTACTGCATCCCACGCTCCCTCACATTGACAAAATAACACAGACATTGGGTCGCTATGAAATACTATGGGTTCTATGACTTAAACTTCTAAATCGAGTAACGTCTGTATGGAAACGACAGGGTTGTTTTTTGGGATACGAGCATCTCCTTTCCGATGCAATATTCCTTCTTTACCGCATCCTTCGCTCCCTCACATTGACGAATAAACACAGAAATAGCGTCGCTATGAAATACTATTTCTTCTATGAGTTCTCCTTCTAAATCGAGTAACGTTTCTATGGAAACGAGAGGATTATCTTTTGGGACACGAGTATCTCCCTTCCGATGCACTGTTCCTTCTTAACTGCATACCTCGCTCCCTAACAGCGACTAATTAACACAGAAATTGCGTCGCTGTGTAATACAACGGGTTCTATGACTTCTCCTTATTAATCGAGTAACGTTTCTATGGAAACGACAGGTTTTTGTCTTGGGATACGAGTATCTCCTTTCCGATCACTATTCCTTCTTTACTGCATCCTTCGCTCCCTCACATTGACGAATTATCACAGTAATTGCTTCGCTGTGAAATACTATGGGTTCTATGACATCTCCTTCTAAATCTAGTAACGTTTCTATGGAAACGACTGGATATTCATTTGGTATACGAGTATCTCCTTTCCGATGCACTATTCTCTTTTACTGCATCCGTCGCTCACTCACATTGTCGAATTAACACATAAATTGCGTCGCTATGAAATACTATGGGTTCTATGACGTCTCCTTCTAAATCGAGTAACGTTTCTATGGAAACGACAGGATTTTCTTTTGGGATGCGAGTATCTCCTTTCCGATGCACTATTCGTTTTTACTGCGTTCCTCGATCCCTCACATTGCCGAATTAACACAGAAATTTCGTCGCTATGAAATACTATGTGTTCTATGGTATCTCATTCTAAATGGAGTAACGTTTCTATGGATACGACAGGATTTTCTTTTGGGATACGAGTATCTCCTTTCCGACGAACTACTCCACCTTTACTGCATCCCTCGCTCCATCACATTGACGAATTAATGCAGAAATTGAGTCGCTATGAAATACTATGAGTTCTGTGACTACTCCATCTAAATCGAGTAACGTTTCTACGCAAGCGACAGGATTTTCTTCTGGGATACGAGTATCTCCTTTCCGATGCATTATTCCTTCATTACTGCATCCCTCGCTCTCTCACATCGACAAATTAAAACAGAAATTGCGTCGCTATGAAAAACTATGGGTTGTATGACTTTTCCTCTAAATCTAGAAACGTTTCTATGGAAACGACAGGATTTTCTTTTGGGATACGAGTATCTGCTTTCCGATGCACTATTCCTTCTTTACTGCATCCCTCCCATCATCACTTTGATGAATTAACACAGAAAGTGCCTCGCTATGATATACTATGTGTTGTATGACTTCTCCTTGTAAATCGAGTAACGTTTCTATGGAAACGACAGGATCTTCTTTCGGGATACCACTATCTCCTTTCCGATGCACCATTTCTTCTTTACTGCATCCCGCGCACCCTCACATTGACGAATTAACACAGACATTGCGTCGCTATGAAATACTATGGGTTCTATGACTTCACCTTCTAAATCGAGTACCGTTTCTATTGAAACGACAGGGTAGTTTTTTGGGATACGAGTATCTCCTTTCCGATGCAATATTCCGTCTTTACCGCATCCTTCGCTCCTTCACATTGACCAATAAACACAGATATTGCGTCGCTATGAAATACTATGGTTTCTATGAGTTCTCCTTCTAAATCGAGTAACGTTTCTATGGAAACGACAGGATTATCTTTTGGGATACGAGTATCTCTTTTCCGACACTACCCCATCTTTACTGCATCCCTCGCTCCCTCACATTGACGAATTAATGCAGAAATTGCGTCGGTCATGAAATACTATGAGTTCTGTGATTACTCCATCTAAATCGAGTAACGTTTCTATGGAAACGACAGGATTTTCTTTTGGGATACGAGTATCTCTTTTCCGATGCACTATTCCTCCTTTACTGCATCCCACGCTCATTCACATTGACGAATTAACACAGAAATTGCGTCGCTATGGAATACTATGTGTTCTATGACTTCTCTTTCTAAATCGATTAACGTGTCTATGTAAAGGACAGCATTTTCTTTTGGGATACGACTATCTCCATTACGATGCACTATTCCATCTATACTGCATGCCTCGCTCCCTCCCAATGACGAATTAACAAAGAAATTCCGTCGCTATGAAATACTATGGGTTCTATGACTTCTCCTTCTAAATTGAGTAGCGTTTCTATGGATACGACAGGATTTTCTTTCGGGATACGACTATCTCCTTTCCGATGCACTATTCCTTCATTACTGCATCTCTCGCTCCCTCTTATTGACGAACTAACACAGAAATTGCGTCGCTATCAAATACTTTTCGTTCTATGACTTCCCCTTCTAAATCGAGGAACGTTTCTATGGAAACGACAGGATTTTCTTTTGGGATACGAGTATCTCCTATCCTATGCACTATTCCTTAATTACTGCATCCATCGCTCCCTCACATTGACGAATAAACACAGAAATTGCGTCGCTATGAAATACTATGGGTTCTATGAATTCTCCTACTAAATCGAGTAACGTTTCTATGGAAACGACAGGATTTTCTTCTGGGATACGAGTATCTCCTTTCCGATGCATTATTCCTTCTTTACGGCATCCCTCGCACTCTCACATCGATAAATTAAAACACAAATTGAGTCTCTATGAATTACTATGGGTTCTATGACTTCTCCTTATAATCGAGTAACGTTTCTATGGAAACGACAGGAATTTCTTTTGGGATACGAGTATCTCCTATCCGATGCACTATTCCTTAATTACTGCATCCATCGCTCCCTCACATTGACGAATAAACACAGAATATGCGTCGCTATGAAATACTATGGGTTCTATAAATTTTCCTTCTAAATCAAGTAACGTTTTAATGGGAACGACAGGATTTTCTTTTGGGATACGACTATCACCTTCCCGATGAACTATTCCTTCTTTACCGCATCCCTCGCTCCATCACTTTGAAGAATTAATACTGAAATTGCGTCGCTATAAATACTATGGAATCTATGACTTCTCCTTCTAAATCGAGTAACGTTTCTATGTAAACGACAGGATTTACTTTTGGGATACGGCTATCTCCTTTCGGATGCACTATTCCTTCTTTGCTGCCTCCCTCGCTCCCTCACATTGACGAATTAACACAGAAATTTCGTAGCTATGAAATACTATGGGTTCTATATCTTCTCCTTCAAAATGGAGTAACGTTTCTATGGAAACGCCTGAATTTTCTTTGGGATACGACTATCTCCATTCCGATGCATTATTCCTTCTTTACTGCATCCCTCGCTCCTTCACATTGACGAATTAACACAGAAATAGCGTCGCTATGAAATACTATGGGTTCTATAACATCTCTGTCCAACTCGAGTGAAGTTTCCGAGGAAACGACAGAAATTCCTTTTGGGATAGCACTATCTCCTTTCCGATGCACTATTCCTTCTTTACTGCATCCCACGCTCCCTCACATTGACGAATGAACACAGTAATTGCGTCGCTATGAAATACTATGGGTTCTATGACTTCTCCATCTAAATAGAGTAACGTTTCTGTGGAAACGACAGGATTTTACTTTGGGATACGAGTATCTCCATTCCGATGCACAATTCTATCTTTACTGCATTCCTTCCACCATCACTTTGATGAATTAACACAGAAAGTGCGGCGCTATGACATAGTATGGGTTCTATGACATCTTCTTCTAAATCGAATAACGTTTCTATCGAAACGAATAGATTTTATTTGAGATACGAGTATCGCCTTTCCGATGCACTATTCCTTCTTTATTGCATCCCTCGCTCCCTCACATTGACGAATTAACACAGAAATTGCGTCGCTATGAAAAACTATGGGTTGTATCACTTCTCCTCTAAATCGAGTAACGTTTCTATGGAAACGACAGGATTTTCTTTTGGGATACGAGTATCTGCTTTCCGATGCACTATTCCTTCTTTACTGCATCCCTCCCACCATCACTTTGATGAATTAACACAGAAAGTGCCTCGCTATGAAATACTTCTCCTTCTAAATCGAGTAACGTTTCTATAGAAACGACAGGATTTTCTTTTGGGATACGACTATGTCCTTTCCGATGCGCTATTCCTTCTTTACTGCATCCTTCGCTCCATCAAATTGACTAGTAAACCCAAAAATGGCGTCGCTATGAATTACTATGGGTTCTGTGACCTCTCCTTCTAAATCGAGTAACGGTTCTATGGAAACAACAGTATTGTCTTTCGGGATACCACTATCTTTTTTCCGATGCACCATTTCTTGTTTACTGCATCCCACGCTCCCTCACATTGACGAAATAACACAGACATTGGGTCGCTATGAAATACTATGGGTTCTATGACTTAAACTTCTAAATCGAGTAACGTCTGTATGGAAACGACAGGGTTGTTTTTTGGGATTCGAGTATCTCCTTTCCGATGCAATATTCCTTCTTTACCGCATTATTCGCTACCTCACATTGACGAATAAACACAGAAATAGCGTCGCTATGTAATACTATTTCTTCTATGAGTTCTCCTTCTAAATCGAGTAACGTTTCTATGGAAACGACAGGATTATCTTTTGGGACACGAGTATCTCCCTTCCGATGCACTGTTCATTGTTAACTGCATACCTCGCTCCCTAACAGCGACTAATTAACACAGAAATTGCGTCGTTGTGTAATACATCGGGTTCTATGAGTTCTCCTTATTAATCGAGTAACGTTTCAATGGAAACGACAGGTTTTTGTCTTGGGATACGAGTATCTCCTTTCCGATGCACTATTCCTTCTTTACTGCATTCTTCGCTCCCTCACATTGACGAATAAACAGAGAAATACCGTCGCTATGAAATACTATGTGTTCTATGCCTTCTCCTTCAAAATCGAGTAACGTTTCTATTGAACCGACAGGATTTTCTTTTGGGATACGCGTATCGCCTTTCGGATGCTTTATTCCTCCTTTACTGCATCCGTCGCTCCATCACATTGACGAATAAACACAGAAATTGCGTCGCTATGAAATACTATGGGTTCTATGATTTCTCCTTCTAAATCGAGTAACGTTTCTATGGAAACGACTGGATTTTCTTTTGGGATACGAGTATCTCCTTTCCGATGCACTATTCCTCCTTTACTGTATCCGTCGATCCCTCACATTGACGAATAAACACAGAAATTGCGTCGCTATGAATTACTATGTGTTCTATGGCTTCTCCTGCAAAATCGAGTTGCGTTTCTATGGAAACGACAGGGTTTTCTTTTGGGATACGTGTATCTCCTTTCCGATGCACTATTCCTACTTTACTGCATCCTTCGCTCCCTCACATTGACGAACAAATACGGAAATAGCGTCGCTATGAAATACTATGGGTTCCATGACTTTTCCTTCTAAATCATGTAACTTTTCTACTGAACCGGCAGGATTCTCTTTTGGGATACGAGTATATCCTTTCCGATGCACTATTCCACCTTGCAGCATCCTTCGCTCAATCACATTGACGAATAAACACAGAAATTGCGTCGCAATGAAATACTATGGGCTCTATGACTTCTCCTTCTAAATCGAGTAACGTTTCTATGGAAACGACAGAATTTACTTTTAGGATACGAGTATCTCCTTTCCGATGCTCTAATCCTTCATTGATGCATCCCTCGCTCCCTCATATTGACGAATTAACACAGAGATTGCGTCGCTATGAAATACTGTGTGTTCTATCACATCTCCTTCTAAATCGAGTAACGTTTGTACGGAAACGAAACGATTTTCTTTTGAGATACGTGTATCTCGTTTCCGATGTAGTATTCCTTCTTTACTGCATCCCTCGCTCCCCCACATTGACAAATTAACACAGAAATTGCGTCGCTATGATATACTATGTGTTCTATGACTTCTCCTTCTCAATTGAGTAACGTTTATATGGAAACAACAGGAATTTCTTTTGGGAAACGAGTATCTCCTTCCCGTTGCACTATTCCATCTTTACTGCATCCCTCGCTCCCTCACACTGACGAATTAGCACAGAAATTGCGTCGCTATGAAATACTATGGGTTCTATGACTTCTCCTTCCAAATGGAGTAACGTAACCATGAAAACGACAGGATTTTCATTTGGGATACGAGTATCTCCTTTCCGATGCACTGTTCCTTCTTTAGTGCATCCATCACTCCCTAATACCGACTAATTAACACAGAAATTGGGTCGCTGTGTAATACTATTGGTTCTATTACTTCTCCTTATAAATCGAGTTACGTTTCTATGGAAACGACAGGATTTTCTTTTGGGATACGAGTATCTCCTTTCCGATGCAATATTCCTTCTTTGATGCATCCCTTGCTCCCTCATAATGACGAATTAACACAGAAATTGCGTCGCTATGAAATTCTATGGGTTCTATCACATTACCTTCTAAATCGAGTAACGATTCTATGGAAACGAAAGAATTTACTTTTGAGATACATGTATCTCCTATCCGATGCACCATTCCTTCTTTACTGCATCCCTCGCTCCTTCACATTGACGAATTAACACAGAAATTGCGTCGCTATGAAATACTATGTGTTCTATGACTTCTCCTTCTAAATCGAGCAACGTTTCTGTGGAACGACAGGATTTTCTTTTGGGATACGAGTATCTCCCTTCCGATGCACTGTTCCTTGTTTACTGCATCCCTTGCTCCCCAACACCGACTAATTAACACAGAAAATGCGTCGCTGTGTAATACTCTGGTTTCTATGACTTCTCCTTATAAATCAAGTAACGTTTTTATGGAAACGACAGGAATTTCTTTTGGGATACGAGTATCTCCTTCACGATGCACTATTCAGACTTTACTGCATCCTTCGCCCCCTCACATTGACGAATAAACACAGAAATTGCGGCGCTATGAATTACTATGGGTTTATGACTTCTCCTTCAAAATGAAGTAACGTTTCTATGGAAACGAAACGATTTTCTTTTGAGATACGTGTACCTCCTTTCCGATGTAGTATTCCTTCTTTACTGCATCCCTCGCTCCCCCACATTGACAAATTAACACAGAAATTGCGTCGCTATGATATACTATGTGTTCTATGACTTCTCCTTCTCAATTGAGTAACGTTTATATGGAAACAACAGGAATTTTTTTTGGGAAACGAGTATCTCCTTCCCGTTGCACTATTCCATCTTTACTGCATCCCTCGCTCCCTCACACTGACGAATTAGCACAGAAATTGCGTCGCTATGAAATACTTTGGTTTCTACGACTAGTCCTTCTAAATCGAGTAACGTTTCTATGGAAACGACAGGGTTTTCTTTTGGGATACGAGTATCTCCATTCCGATGCTCTGTTCCTTCATTACTGCATCCCTCGCTTCTAACACCGACTAATTAACACAGAAATTGCGTCGCTGTGTAATACAATGGGTTCTATAACTGCTCCTTATTAATCGATTGACGTTTCTATGGAAACGACAGGATTTTCTTTTGGGATACGAGTATCTCCTATCCGATGCTCTATTCCTTCTTTGATGAATTTACACAGAAATTGCGTCGCTATGAAATACTATGTGTTCTATCACATCTCCTTCTAAATCGAGTAACGTTTGTATGGAAACGAAACGATTTTCTTTTGAGATACGTGTATCTCCTTTCCGATGCAGTATTCCTTCTTTACTGCATCCCTCGCTCCCTCACATTGACAAATTAACACAGAAATTGCGTCGCTATGAAATACTATGTTTTCTATGACTTCTCCTTCTCAATTGAGTAACGTTTATATGGAAACAACAGGAATTTCTTTTGGGAAAGAGTATCTCCTTTCCTTCCTTACTGCATCCCTCGCTCCCTCACATTGACGAATTAGCACAGACACTGCGTAGCTATGAAATACTATGGGTTCTATGACTTCTCCTTCCAAATGGAGTAACGTATCCATGAAAACGGCAGGATTTTCTTTTGGGTTACAAGTAACTCCTTTCCGATGCACCATTCCTTCTTTACTGCATCCCTCGCCCCCCCACATTGACGAATTAACACAGAAATTGCGTCGCTATGAAATACTATGGTTTCTACGACTAATCCATCTAAATCGAGTATCGAGTCTATTGAAACGACAGGGTTTTCTTGTGGGATACTAGTGTCTCCTTTCCGATGCTCTATTCCGTCTTTGATGCATCCCTCGCTCCCTCATATTGACGAATTAACACAGAAATGGCGTCGCTCTGAAATACTGTGCGTTCTATCACATCTCCTTCAAAATTGAGTAACGTTTCTATGGAAACGACAGGATTTTCTTTTGGGATACGAGTATCTCCTTTCCGATGCTCAATTCCTTCTTTCAGCATCCCTCGCTCCCTCACACTGACAAATTAACACAGAAATTGCGTCGCTATGAAATACTAGGTGTTCTATGACTTCTCCTTCTAAATCGAGTAACGTTTATATGGAAACGACAGGAATTTCTTTTGGGAAACGAGTATCTCCATCCCGTTGCACTATTCCATCTTTACTGCATCCCTCACTCCCTCACATTGACGAATTAACGCAGAAATTGCGTCGCTATGAAATACTATTGGTTCTATGACTTCTCCTTCAAAAACGAGTAACGTATCTATGAAAACGACAGGATATTCTTTTGGGATACGAGTATCTCCTTTCCTTCTTTATTGCATCCCTCGCTCCCTCACATTGACGAATTAACACAGACATTGCGTTGCTATGAAATACTATGGGTTCTCTGACTTCTCCCTCCAAAAGGAGTAACGTATCTATGAAAACGACAGGATTTTCTTTTGGGATACGAGTATCACCTTTCCGATGCACCATTTCTCCTTTACTGCATCCCCCGCTTCCTAACACGGACTAATTAACGCAGAAATTGCGTCGCTATGAAGTACTATGGGTTCTATGACATCTCCTTCTAAATCGAGTAACGTTTCTATGGAAACGAAAGGATTTTCTTTTGAGATACGAGTAACTCCTTTCCGATGCAGTATCCCTTCTTCACTGCAACCCTCGCTCCCTCACACTGACGAATTAACACAGTAATTGTGTCGCTATGAAATACTATGGGTTCTGTGACTTCTCCTTCTAAATCGAGTAACGTTTCAATGGTATCGACTGGATTTTCTTTTGGGATACGAGTATCTAGTTTCCGTTGCACTATTCCGATTGAACTGCATCCCTCGCTCCCTCACATTGACGAATTAACACAGACATTGCGTAGCTATGTA
This sequence comes from Schistocerca serialis cubense, assembly GCF_023864345.2. Lineage (NCBI taxonomy): Eukaryota > Metazoa > Arthropoda > Insecta > Orthoptera > Acrididae > Schistocerca > Schistocerca serialis. The sequence continues at coordinate 60,615,601 of NC_064638.1, read as the reverse complement.
ATACTATGTGTTCTATGACTGTTCCGTCCAAATGGCGTAACGTATCTATGATAACGACAGGATTTTCTTTTTGGGATACGAGTTTCTCCTTTCCTTCTTACTGCATCCCTCGCTCCCACACACTGACGAATTAACACAGACATTGCGTTGCTATGAAATACTATGGTTTCTATGACTTCTCCATCTAAATCAAGTAACGTTTTTTACGAGTATCTGTATTCCGATGCACTATTCCTTCTTTACTGCATCCCTCGCTCCCTCACATTGACGAAATAAACAAGAATATCCGTCGCTATGAAATACTATGTGTTCTATGACGTCCCTTCTAAATAGAGTAAAGTTTCAATGGAAACGATAGGATTTTCTTTTGGGATGCGAATATCTCCCTTCCGATGCACTGTTCTTTCTTTAGTGCATCCCTCGCTCCCTAACACCGACTAATTAACACAGAAATTTTGCCGCTGTGTAATACTATTGGTTCTATGACCTCTCCTTACAAATCGAGTAACGTTTCTATGGAAACGACAGGATTTTCTTTTGGGAATCGAGTATCTCCTTTCCGATGCTTTATTCCTTCTTTACTGCATCCTTCGCTCCCTCACATTGACGAGTAAACACAGAAATAGCGTCGCTATGAAATACTATGGGTTCTATGACTTCTCCTTCTAAATCGAGTAACGTTTCTATGGAAACGACAGGATTTTCTTTAGGGGATCGAGTATCTCCTTTCCGATGCACTATTCCTTCTTTGATGTTTCCCTCGCTCCCTCATATTGACGAATAAACACAGAAATTGTGTCACTATGAAATACTATGGGTTCAATGACATCTCCTTCTAATTCGAGTACCGTTTCTATGGAAAGGACAGGATTTTCTTTTGGGATTCGAGTATCTCTTTTCCGATGCTCTATTCCTTCTTTACTGCATCCTTCGCTCCCTCACATTGACGAGTAAACACAGAAATAGCGTCGCTATGAAATACTATGGGTTCTATGACTTCTCCTTCTAAATCGAATAACGTTTCTATGGAAACGACTGGATTTTCTTTTGGGATACGAGTATCTCCTTTCAGATGCACTATTCATTCCTTGACGCATCCCTCGCTCCTTCATATTGACAAATTAACACTTAAATTGCGTCGCTATGAAATACTCTGGGTTCTATCACATTTCCTTCTAAATCGAGTAACGTTTCTATGGAAACGAAAGGATTTTCTTTTGAGATACGTGTATCTCCTTTCCGATGCAGTATACCCTCTTTACTGCATCCCTCGCTCCCTCAGAATGACAAATTAACACAGAAATTTCGTCGCTATGAAATACAATGAGTTCTATGACTTCTCCATCTAAATCGAGTAACGTTTCTATGGAAACGACAGGAATTTCTTTTGGGATACGAGTATCTCCTTTCCTTCTTTACTGCATTCCTCGCTCCCAAGCTTTGACGAATTAACACAGAAATTGCGTCGCTATGATATACTATGTGTTCTATCACACCTCCTTCTAAATCGAGTAACGTTTCTATGGAAACTAAAGGATTTTCTTTTGAGATACGTGTATCTCCTTTCCGATGCAGTATTCCTTATTTACTGCAACCCTCGCTCCCTCACACTGACGAATTAACACAGAAATTGCGTCGCGATGAATTACTAAGAGATCTATGACATCTCCATCTAAATCGAGTAACATTTCTATGGAAACGACAGGATTTTCTTTTGGGATACGAGTATCTCCTTTCCTTCTTTACTGCATCCCTCGTTCCCTCACATTGGCGAATTAACACAGACATTGCGTAGATATGAAATACTATGGGTTCTATGACTTCTCCTTAGAAATGGAGTAACGTATCTATGAAAACGACAGGATTTTTTTCTGGGATACGAGTATCTCCTTTCCGACGCCCCATTCCTTCTGTACTGCATCCCTCGCCCCCTCACATTGACGAATTAACACAGAAATAGCGTCGCTATGAAATACTATGGGTTCTATGACATCTCCTTCCAACTCGAGTAAGGTTTCTATGGGAACGACAGTATTTTCTTTTGGGATACCATTATCTCCTTTCCGTTGCTCTATTCCTTCTTTACTGCATCCCTCGCTCCCTCACATTGACGAATTAACACAGAAAATGCGTGGCTATGAATTACTAAGGGTTCTATGACTTCTCCTTCTAAATCGAGTAACGTTCCTATTGACCCGACAGGATTTTCTATTGGGATACGAGTATCTTCTTTCCCATGCACTATTCCTTCTTTACTGCATCCTTCGCTCCCTCACATTGACGAATAAACACAGAAATTGCATCGCTATGAAATACTAAGGGTTCTATGACTTCTCCATCTAAATCGAGTAACGCTCCTATGGAAACGACAGGATTTTCTTTTGGTTTACGAGTATCTGCCTTCCGATGCACTATTCCTTCTTTACTGCATGCGTCGCTATCTCTCATTGACTAATTAGACAAGAATTTCCGTCGCTATGAAATACTATGTGTTCTATGACTTCTCCTTCTAAATCTAGTAACGTTTCAATGGAAACGACAGGATTTTCTTTTGGGATACGACCGTCTCCATTCCGATGCACTATTCCTTCTTTACTGCATCCCTCGCTCGCTCACATTGACGAATTAACACAGAAATTGCGTCGCTGTGTAATACTATGGGTTCTATTACATCTCCTTCTAAATCGTGTAACGTTTCTATGGAAACGACAGGGTTTCCTATTGGGATACTAGTATCTTCTATCCGATGCACTACCCCCTCTTTACTGCGTCCCTCGCTCCCGCACATTGACGATTTAACACAGAAATAGCGTTGCTATAAAATACTATGGGTTCTATGACAACTCCTTCTAATTCGAGTAAAGTTTCTATGGAAACGGCAGGATTTTCTATGCAGATACGAGTATCTCCTATCCGATGCACTATTCCTTCTTTACTGCATCCCTCGCTCCATCACTTTGACGAATTAACACAGAAAATGCGTCGCAATGAATTACTAAGCGTTCTATTACTTTTCCTGCTAAATCGAGTAACGTACCTATTGAACCGACAGGATTTTCTTTTGGGAAACGAGTATCTTCTTTCCGATGCACTATTCATTCTTAACCGCATCCTTTGCTCCCTCACATTGACGAATAAACACAAAAATTGCGCCGCTTTGAAATACTATGATTTCTATGACTTATCCTTCTACATCGAGTAATGTTTCTATGGAAACGACAGGATTTTCTCTTGGTCTACGAGTATCTCCTTTCCGATGCACTATTCCTTTTTTGCTGCATCCCTTGCTCCCTCACATTGACGAATTAAACAAGAAATTCCGTCGCTATGATATACTATGTGTTCTATGACTTCCCCTTCCAAATCGAGTAACGTTTCTATGGAGACGACACGATTTAATTCTGGGATACGACTATCTAATTTCCGATGCACTATTCCTTCCTTATGGCATCCCTCGCTCCCTCACATTGACGTAGTAACACAGAAATTGCGTCGCTATGGAATACTATGAGTTCTATGACAACTCCTTCTAAATCTAGTAACGTTTCAATGGAAACGACAGGATTTTCTTTTGGGATACGACCGTCTCCATTCCGATGCACTATTCCTTCTTTACTGCATCCCTCGCTCGCTCACATTGACGAATTAACACAGAAATTGCGTCGCTGTGTAATACTATGGGTTCTATTACATCTCCTTCTAAATCGTGTAACGTTTCTATGGAAACGACAGGGTTTCCTATTGGGATACTAGTATCTTCTATCCGATGCACTACTCCCTCTTTACTGCGTCCCTCGCTCCCGCACATTGACGATTTAACACAGAAATAGCGTTGCTATAAAATACTATGGGTTCTATGACAACTCCTTCTAATTCGAGTAAAGTTTCTATGGAAACGGCAGGATTTTTCTATGCAGATACGAGTATCTCCTATCCGATGCACTATTCCTTCTTTACTGCATCCCTCGCTCCATCACTTTGACGAATTAACACAGAAAATGCGTCGCAATGAATTACTAAGCGTTCTATTACTTTTCCTGCTAAATCGAGTAACGTACCTATTGAACCGACAGGATTTTCTTTTGGGAAACGAGTATCTTCTTTCCGATGCACTATTCATTCTTTACCGCATCCTTTGCTCCCTCACATTGACGAATAAACACAAAAATTGTGCCGCTTTGAAATACTATGATTTCTATGACTTATCCTTCTACATCGAGTAATGTTTCTATGGAAACGACAGGATTTTCTCTTGGTCTACGAGTATCTCCTTTCCGATGCACTATTCCTTTTTTGCTGCATCCCTTGCTCCCTCACATTGACGAATTAAACAAGAAATTCCGTCGCTATGATATACTATGTGTTCTATGACTTCCCCTTCCAAATCGAGTAACGTTTCTATGGAGACGACACGATTTAATTCTGGGATACGACTATCTAATTTCCGATGCACTATTCCTTCCTTATGGCATCCCTCGCTCCCTCACATTGACGTAGTAACACAGAAATTGCGTCGCTATGGAATACTATGGGTTCTATGACAACTCCTTTTAGTTCGAGTAACGTTTCTATGGAAACGGCAGGATTTTCTATTGAGATACGAGTATCTCCTTTCCGATGCACTATTCCTTCTTTACTGCATCCCTCGCTCCATCACTTTGACGAATTAACATAGAAAGTGCGTCGCCATGAAATACTATGGGTTCTATGACCTCTCCTTCTAAATCGAGTACCGTTTCAATGGAAACGACAGGATTTTCTTTGGGATACGACCATCTCCATTCCGATGCACTATTCCTTCTTTACTGCATCCCTCGCTCCTTCACATTGACGAATTAACACAGAAATTGCGTAGCTATGAAATACTATGGGTTCTATGACTTCTCCTTCCAAATGGAGTAACGTATCTATGGAAAAAAAGGATTTTCTTTTGGGATACGAGTATCTCCCTTCCGATGCACTGTTCCTTCTTTACTGCCTATCTCGCTCCCTAACGCCGACTAATTAACACAGACATTGCGTCGTTGTGTATCACTATGTGTTCTATGACTTCTCCTTATAAATCGAGTAACGTTTCTATGGAAACAACAGGATTTCCTTTTGGGATACGAGCATCTCCTTTCCGATGCACTGTTCCTTCTTTACTGCATCCTTCGCTCCCTCACATTGATGAATAAACACAGAAATTGCGTCGCTATGATATACTATGGGTTCTGTGACTTCTCCTTCTAAATCGTGTTACGTTTCTATGGAAACGACAGGATTTTCTTTTGGCATACGAGTATCTCCTTTCCGATGCACTATTCCATCTTTACTGCATCCCTCGCTCCCTCATATTGTACGAATTAAAACAGAAATTGCGTCGCTATGAAATACTATGGGTTCTATCACATCACCTTCTAAATCGTGTAACGTTTCTATGGAAACGAAATTTTTTTCCTTTGTGATACGAGTATCTCCTTTCCGTTGCAGTATTCCTTCCATACTGCATCCCTCGCTCCCTCACATTGACGAATTAACACAGATATTGCGTTGCTATGAAATTCTATGGGATCTATGACTTCTCCTTCCAACTGGAGTAACGTATCTATGGAACGAAAGGATTTTGTTTTGGGATACGAGTATCTCCCTTCCGATGCACTGTTCCTTCTTTACTGCATATCTCGCTCCCTAACACCGACTAATTAACACAGAAATTGCGTCGCTGTGTAATACTATGGGTACAGTAACTTCTGCTTATAAATCGAGTAACGTTAATATGGAAACGACAGGATTTTCTTTTGGGATACGAGTATCTCCCTTCCATTGCACTGTTCCTTCTTTACTGCATCCCTCCTCCCTAACACCGACTAATTAACGCAGAAATTGCGTCGCTGTGTAATATTATGGGTTCTATAACTTCTCCTTCTAAATCGAGTAACGTTTCAATGGAAACAACAGGCTTTCCTTTTGGGATACGAGTATCTCCTTTCCGATGCACTATTCCTTGTATTCTGCATTCTTAGCTCCCTCACATTGATGAATAAACACAGAAATAGCGTCGATATGAAATACTATGGGTTCTATGACTTCCCCTCCTAAATCGAGAATCGTTTCTAAGGAAACGACAGGATTTTCTTTTGGGATACGAGTATCTCCTTTCCGATGCACTATTCCTTTTTTGCTGCATCCCTTGCTCCCTCACATTGACGAATTAAACAAGAAATTCCGTCGCTATGATATACTATGTGTTCTATGACTTCCCCTTCCAAATCGAGTACCGTTTCTATGGAGACGACACGATTTAATTCTGGGATACGACGATCTAATTTCCGATGCACTATTCCTTCCTTATGGCATCCCTCGCTCCCTCACATTGACGTAGTAACATAGAAATTGCTTCGCTATGGAATACTATGGGTTCTATGACAACTCCTTTTAGTTCGAGTAACGTTTCTATGGAAACGGCAGGATTTTCTATTGAGATACGAGTATCTCCTTTCCGATGCACTATTCCTTCTTTACTGCATCCCTCGCTCCATCACTTTGACGAATTAACACAGAAAGTGCGTCGCCAGGAAATACTATGGGTTCTATGACCTCTCCTTCTAAATCGAGTAACGTTTCAATGGAAACGACAGGATTTTCTTTTGGGATACGACCATCTCCATTCCGATGCACTATTCCTTCTTTACTGCATCCCTCGCTCCTTCACATTGACGAATTAACACAGAAATTGCGTAGCTATGAAATACTATGGGTTCTATGACTTCTCCTTCCAAATGGAGTAACGTATCTATGGAACAAAAGGATTTTCTTTTGGGATTCGAGTATCTCCCTTCCGATGCACTGTTCCTTCTTTACTGCATATCTCGCTCCCTAACACCGATTAATTAACACAGAAATTGCGTCGCTGTGTAATACTATGGGTACAATGACTTCTCCGTATAAATCGAGTAACGTTCTATGGAAACGTAAGGATTTTCTTTTGGGATACGAGTATCTCCTTTCCGATGCACTATTCCTTCTTTACCGCATCCTTCGCTCCCTCACATTAACGAATAAACACAGAAATTGCGTCGCTGTGAAATACTATGTGTTCTATGACTTCTGCTTATAAATCGAGTAACGTTAATAATGAAACGAAAGGATTTTCTTTTGGGATACGAGTATCTCCCTTCCGATGCACTGTTCCTTCTTTACTGCATCCCTCGCTCCCTAACATCGACTAATTAACGCAGAAATTGCGTCGCTGTGTAATACTATGGGTTCTATGGCTTCTCCTTCTAAATCGAGTAACGTTTCAATGAAAGCAACTGACTTTTCTTTTGGGATATGAGTATTTCCTTTCCGATGCACTATTCCTTCTATACTGCATTCTTAGCTCCCTCACATTGATGAATAAACACAGAACTAGCGTCGTCATGATAAACTATGGGTTCTATGACTTCCCCTTTTAAAACGAGTAACGTTTCTATGGAAACGACAGGATTTTCTTTTGGGATATGAGTATGTCCTTTCCGATGCACTATTCCTTCTTTACTGCATTGCTCGCTCCATCACATAGACGAATTAACACAGAAATTGCGTCGCTATGAAATACTATATGTTCTATGACATCTCCTTCCAACTCGAGTAAGGTTTCTATGGAAACGACAGGACTTTCTTTTAGGATACCACTAACTCCTATCCGATGCACTATTCCTTCTTAACTGCATTCCTCGCACCATCACTTTGACGAATTAACACAGAAAGTGCGTCGCTATAAAATACTATAAGTTCTATAAGTTCTCCTTCTAAATCGAGTAACGTTTCTATGGAATCGACAGGATTTTCTTTTGGGATACGAGTATCTCCTTTCCGATGCACTATACCTTCTTCATTGCATCCCTCGCCCCTCACAATGACGAATTTACACAGAAATTGCATTGCAATGAATTACTATGGGTTTTATTACTTTTCCAGCTAAATCGAGTAACGGTCCTATTGAACCGACAGGATTTTCTTTGTGGAAACGATTATCTTGTTTCCGATGCACTATTCATTCTTTACTGCACCCTTTGCTCCCTCAAATTGACAAATAAACACAGAAATTGCGCCGCTTTGAAATACTATGGGTTCTATGACTTCTCGTTATAAATCAAGTTACGTTTCTATGGAAACAACAGGATTTTATTTGGGATACGAGTATCTCCTTTCCGATGCACTGTTCCTTCTATCTTGCATACCTCGCTCCCTAACACCGACTGATTAACACAGAAATTGCGTCGCTGTGTAATACTATGGGTTATATGACTTCTCCTTATAAATCAAGATACGTTTCTATGGAAACAACAGGATTATCTTTCGGGATAAGAGTATTTCCTATCCGGTGCACTATTCCTCCTATACTGCATCCTTCGCTCCCTCACATTGACGAATAAACACAGAAATAGCGTCGCTATGAAATAGTATGTGTTCTATGACTGCCCCTTCAAAATCGAGTAACGTTTCCATGGAAACGACATGACTATCATTTGGAATACGAGTATCAGCTTTCCGATGCACTATTCCTTCTTAACTGCATCCCTCGCACCATCACATCGACGAATTAACATAGAAAGTGCGTCGCTATGAAATACTATGGGTTCTATAACTTCTCCTTCTAAATTGAGTAACGTTTCTATGGAAACGACAGGATTCATTTTTGGGATTCGACGATCTCCTTTCCGATGCGCTATTTCTTCTTTACTGCATCCTTCGCTCCCTCACATTGACGAATTAACACAGACATTACGTCGCTATGAAATACTATTGGTTCTCTGACTTCCACTTCTAAATCGAGTATCGTATAGACGGAAAAGACAGGATTTTCCTTTGGGATTCGAGTTTTTCCTTTCCGATGCACTATTCCTTCTTTACTGCATCCCTCGCTCCATCACATTGACGAATTAACACAGAAATTCCGTCGCTATGATATACTGTGTGTTCTATGACTTCTGCTTCTACATCGAGTAACGTTTCTATGGAAACGACCGGATTTTCTTTTGGGATACGAGTATCTCCTTTCCGATGCACTATTCCTTCTCTACTGCATCCCTCGCTCCATCACATTGGCGAATTAACACAGAAATTGCGTCGCTATGAAAAACTATTTATTCTATGACTTCTCCTTCTAAATCGAGAAACGTTTCTATGGTAAAGACAGGATTTTCTTTTGAGAAACGAGAATCTTCTTTCCGATGCACAATTCCTTCTTTACTGCATCCCTCGCTCCCTCACATTGACGAATAAACACAGAAATAGCGTCGCTATGAAATACTATGTGTCCTATGACTTCCCCTTCAAAATCGAGTAACGTTTCCATGGAAACGACATGACTATCATTTGGACATCTTCTTTCCGATGCATTACCCCTCCTTTACTGCATCCCACGCACCAGCACATTGACGAATTAACACAGAAATTGCGTCACCATGAAATACTATGGGTTCCATGACATCTCATTCAAAAATCGAGTTGCGTTTCTATGGAAGCGACAGGATTTTCTTTAAGGATACGAGTATCTCCTTTCCGATGCACTATTCCTTCTCTGCTGCATCCCTCGCTCCATCACATTGGCGAATTAACACAGAAATTGCGTCGCTATGAAAAACTATTTATTCTATGACTTCTCCTTTTAAATCGGGAAACGTTTCTATGGTAAAGACAGGATTTTCTTTTGAGAAACGAGTATCTTCTTTCCGATGCACAGTTCCTTCTTTACTGCATCCCTCGCTCCCCCACATTGACGAATTAACACAGATATTGCGTCGCTATGAAATACAATGGGTTCCTTGACATCTCCTTTTACATCGAGTAACGTTTCTATGGAAACGACAGGATTTTCTTTTGGGATACGAGAATCTCGTATCCGATGCACTATTCCATCTTTACTGCATCCTTCACTACCACACATTGACGTATAAACATAGAAATTGCGTCGCTATGAAATACTATGGGTTCTATGACTTCTCCTTCTAAATCGAGTAACGTTTCTATGGAAACGACCGGATTTTCTTTTGGGGTACGACTATGTCCTTTCCGATGCGCTATTCATTCTTTAATGCATCCCTCGCTCAATCACATTGAAGAATTAACACAGAAATTGCGTCGCTATGAAATACTATGGGTTCTATGACATCTCCTTCCAAATCGAGTAACGTTTCTATGGAAACAACAGGATTATCTTTTGGGATACGAGTATCTCCTTTCCGATGCACTATTCCTTCTCTACTGCATCCCTCGCTCCATCACATTGGCGAATTTACACAGAAATTTCGTCGCTATCGAAAACCATGTATTCTATGACTTCTCCTTCTAAATCGAGTAACGTTTCTATGGTAAAGACACGATTTTCTTTTGGGAAACGAGTATCTTCTTTCCGATGCACAATTCCTTCTTTACTGCATCCCTCGCTCCCTCACACTGACGAATTAACACAGATATTGCGTCGCTATGACATACAATGTGTTCTATGACATCACCTCCTATATCGAGTAACGTTTCTATGGAAACGACGGGATTTTCTTTTGGGATACGTGAATCTCGTTTCCAAAGCACTATTCCATCTTTACAGGATCCTTCGGTCCCTCACATTGACGAATAAACACAGAAATTGCGTCGCTATGAAATACTATGGATTCTGTGTCTTCTCCTTCTAAATCGGGTAACGTTTCTATGGAAACGACAGGATTTTCTTTTGGGATGCGAGTATCTCCTTTCCGATGCACTGTTCCTTCTTTACTGCATCCCTCGCTCCCTCACATTTACGAATTAATACAGAAATTTCGTCGCTGTGAAATACTATGGGTTCCATGACATCTCCTTCTAAATCGATTAACGTTTCTATGGAAGATACAGGATTTTCTTTTGGGATACAACTATCTCCTTTCCGATGCAATATTCCTTCTTAACTGCATCCCACGCTCCCTCACATTGACGAATTAACACAGAAATTGCGTCGCTATAAAATACTATGGGTTCTATGACTTCTCCTTCTATTTCGAGTAACGTTTCTATGGAAACGACAGGATATTCTTTTGAGATACGAGCATCTCCTTTCCGATGCACTATTCCTTCTTTGCAGCATCCTTCGCTCCCTCACATTGGCGAATAAAACAGAAATTGCGTCGCTATGAAATACTATGGGTTCTGTGGCTTCTCCTTCTAAATCGAGTAACGTTTCAATGGAAACGACAGGATTTTCTTTTGGGATGCGAGTATCTCCTTTCCGGTGCACTATTCCTTCTTTACTGCATCCCTCGCTTCCTCACATTGACGAATTAACACAGAAATTGCGTGTCTATGAAATACAATTTGTTCTATGTCTTCTCCATCTAAATCGAGTAACGTTTCTATTGAACCGACATGATTTTCTTTTAAGCTACGTGTATCTCCTTTCCGATGCACTATTCCTTCTTTACTGCATCCTACACTCAGACGCATAGACGAATAAACTCAGAAATTGCATCGTTATGAATTAATATGAATTATATGACATCTCCTTCTAAATCGAGTAACGTTTCTATGGAAACGACAAGATTTTTTTTTGGAAACGAGTATCTTCTTTCCGATGCACTATTCCTTCTTTACTGGTTCCCTCGTTCCCTCACATTGACGTATTAGCACAGAAATTGCGTCGCTATGGAATACTATGGGTCCTATGACATCTCCTTCTAATTCGAGTAACAATTCTATGGGAACTGCAGGATTTTTTTTTGGGATACTAGTATCATCTTTCCGATGCACCATTCCTTCTTTACTGCATCCCTCGCTCCCACACATTGAAGAGGTAACACAGAATTTGCGTCGCAATGAAATACTATGGGTTCTATCACATCTCCTTCCAAATGGAGTAACGTTTCTATGGGAACGACAGGATTTTCTTTGGGATACGAGTATCTCCTTTCCGATGCACTACTGCATCTTTACTGCATTCCTCGCTCCCTCACATTGACGGATTAACACAGATATTGCGTAGCTATGAAATACTATGGGAACTATGACTTCTCCTATTAAATGGAGTAACGTTTCTATGGAAACAACAGGATTTTCTTTTGGGATACGACTACCTCCCTTCCAATGCACTATACCTTCTTAACAGTATCCCTCGCTCCGTCACATTGACGAATAAGCACAGAAATTGCGTCGTTAAGAAATACAATGTGTTCCATGACATCTCTTTCCAACTCGAGTGAGGTTTCTATGGTAACGACAGGATTTTCTTTTGGGATACCACTATGCCCTTTCCCATGCAGTATTCCTTCTTTACTGCATCCCTCGCTCCCTATCACCGACTAATTAACACAGAAATTGCGTCGCTATGAAATACTATGGGTTCTATGACATCTCCTTATAATTCGAGTAACGTTCCGATGGAAACGACGGGATTTTCGTTTGGGATACGAGTATCTCCTTTCCGATGCACTATTCCTCCTTTACTGCATCCCTCGCTGTTTCACATTGTCGAATTAATACAGCAATTGCGTCGCTATGATATACAATGTGCTCTATGACTTCTCTTTCTAAATCGACTAACGTTTCTATGGAACCGACAGGATTTTCTTTTAAGATACGAGTATCTCCTTTGCGATGCACTGTTTCTTCTTTACTGCATCCTTCACTCCCACACATTGACGTATAAACACAGAAATTGCGTCGCTATGAAATACTATGGGTTCTATGACTTCTCCTTCTAAATCGAGTAACGTTACAATGGAAACGAAAGAATTATCTTTTGGGGTACGACTATCTCCTGTCCGATGCGCTATTCCTTCTTTACTGCATCCCTCGCTCCCTCACATTGACGTATTAACACAGAAATTGCGTCGCTATAAAATACTATGGGTTCAATGACCTCTCCTTCTACATCGAGTAACGTTTCTACGGAGACGACAGGATTTTCTTTTGGGATACGAGTATCTCTCTGCCAATGCACCACTCCTTCTTTACTGCATCCTTCGCTCCCTAACATTGACGAATAAACACAGATATTGCGACGCTATGAAAAACTATGGGTTTTATGACTTCTCCTTCTATATCGAGTCACGTTTCTATGGAAACGACAGGATTTTCTTTGGGGATCCGAGTATCTCCTTTCCGATGCACTGTGCCTTCTATACTGCATCCCTCGCTCCCTCACATTGACGAATTAACACAGAAATTGCGTCGGTATGAAATACTATGGATTCTATGGCTTCACCTTCTAACTCGAGTAACGTATCTATTGAAACGACAGGATTTTCCTTTCGGATACATCCCCATTCCGATGCACTATTCCTTCTTTACTGCATTCTTCGCTCCCACACATTGGCGAATAAACACTGACATTGCGTCGCTATGAAATACAATGGGTTCTATAACTTCTCCTTCCAAATCGAGTAACATTTCTATGGAACCGACAGGATTCTCTTTTCTGATACGAGTATCTCCTTTCCGATGCACTATTTCTTCTTTACTGCATCCCTCGCTCCCTCAGATTGAAGAATTATCACAGAAATTCGGTCACTATGAAATACTATGTGTTCTATGACTACTCCTTCTAAATCGAGTAACGTTTCTATGGAAACGACAGGATTTTCTTCTTGGGTACGAGTATCTCCTTTCCGGTGCGCTATTCCTTCTTTACTGCATCCCTCGCTCCCTCACATTGACGAATTAACACAGAAACTCGGTCGCTATGAAATACTATGGGTTCTATGACATCTCCATCTAAATCGAGTAACGTTTCTATGGAAACGTCAGGAATTTCTACTGTGATACGAGTATCTCCTTTCCGATGCACTATTCCTTCTTTACTGCATACTTCGCTCCCTCATTTTGACGAATAAACACAAAAATTGCGTCGCTATGAAATACTATGGGTTCAATGACTTCTCCTTCTAAATCGAGTTACGTTTCTATAAAAACGAGAGGATTTTCTTTTGTGGTACGAGTAATTCCTTTCCGATGCACTATTCCTTCTTTACTGCATCCCTCGCTCCCTAACACCGACAAATTAACACAGAAAGTACGTCGCTGTGAAATACTATCTGTTCTATGACTTCTAATTATAAATCGGGTAGCGTTTCTAAGGAAACGACAGTATTTTCTTTTGGGATACGAGTATCTCCTTTCCGATGCACTATTCCTTCTTTACTGCTGCCCTCACTCCATCACTTTGACGAATTAACACAGAAAGTGCGTCGCTATGAAATACTATGGATTCTATGTGTTCTCCTTCAAAATCGAGTAACTTTTTTAAGGAAACGACAGGATTTTTGTTTGGGATACGACTATATCTTTTCCGATGCACTATTCCTACTTTACTGCATCCCTCGCATCCCTCACATTGACGAATTAACACAGAAATTCCGTAGCTATGAAATACTATGAGCTCTATGACTTCTCCTTCCAAATCGAGTAACGTTTCAACGGAAACGACAGGATTTTCTTTTGGGAAACGAGTATTTTCTTTCCGATGCACTATTCCTTCTTTACTGCATCCCTCGCTCCCTCACATTGACGTATTAACACAGGAATTGCGTCGCTATGAAATATTATGGGTTCTATGACATCTACTTCTAAATTGACTAACGTATCAAATGAAACGTCCTGATTTTCTTTTGAGATACGAGTATCTCCTTTCCGATGCACTACTCCTTCTTTACTGCATCTCCTGCTCCCTCACATTGATGCATTAACACAGAAATTGCGTCGCTATGAAATTCAATGTGTTGTATGTCTTCTCCTACAAAATCTAGTTACGTTTTTATGGGAACGACGGGATTTTCATTTGGGATACGAGTAACTCCTTTCCGATGCACTATTCCTTCTTTAATGCATCCTTCGCTCCCTCACATTGACGAATAAACACAAATATTGCGTCGCTATGAGATACTATGTATTCAATGACTTCTCCTTCTAAATCGAGTTACGTTTCTATAAAAACTAGAGGATATTCTTTTGTGGTACGAGTAACTCCTTTCCGATGCACTATTCCTTCTTTACTGCACCCCTCGCTCCCTCACATTGACGAATTAACACAGAAATAGGTTCGCCATGAAATAGTATGGGTTCTATGACTTCTCCTTCTTATTCGAGTAACATTTCTATGGAAACCACAGGATTTTCTTTTGGGATTCGAGTATCTCCTTACGGATGCTCTATTCCTTCTTTTCTGCATCCCTCGCTCCCTCACTTCGACAAATTAACACAGACATTGCGTCGCTGATAAATACTATGGGTTCTATGACTTCTCCTTCAAAATCGAGTAACGTTTCTATTGAACCGACAGGATTTTCTTTTAAGATACGAGTATCTCCTTTCCGATGCACTATTTCTTCTTTACTGCATCCTTCACTCCCACACATTGACGTATAAACACAGAAATTGCTTCTCTATGAAATAGTATGGGTTCTATGACTGCTCCTTCTAAATCGAGTAGCGTTTCTATGGAAACGACAGGAATTTCTTTTGGGATACGAGTATCTCCATTCCGATGCACTATTCCTTCTTTACTGCATCCCTCGCTCCCTCTCATTGACGAATTAACACAGAAATTGATCGCTATGAACTACTATGGGTTTTATGACATCTCCTTCTAAATCGAGTAACGTTTCTATGCAAACGACTGGATTTTCTTTTGGGGTACGAGTATTTTCTTTCCGATGCACTATTCGATCTTTACTGCATGCCTCGCTCCCTCACATTGACGATTTAACACAGAAATTGCGTTGCTATGAAATACTAATGGTAGTATGACATCTCCTTCTTAATCATATAACGTTTCTATGGAAACGACGGGATGTTCTATTGGGATACGTGTATCTCCTTTCCGATGCACTTTTCCTTCCTTACTGCTTCCCTCGCTCCGTCACATTGACGATTTAACACAGAGATTGCGTTGCTATGAAATACTATGGAATCTATGACATTTCTTTCCAACTCGTGTAACGTTCCTATGGAAACGACAGGATTTTCTTTTGGGATACCTCTATCTCTTTTCCGATGCTCTATTCCTTCTTTTCTGCATCCTTCGCTCCCTCACATTGACGAGTAAACACAGAAATAGCGTCGCTATGAAATACTATGGCTTTTATGACTTCTCCTTCAAAATCGAGTAACGTTTCTATGGAAACGACAGGATTTTCTTTTGTGATCAGTGTATCTCATTTCCGATGCCCTACTCCTTCTTTACTGCATCCCTCGCTCCCTAACACCTACAAATTAACACAAAAATTGAGTCGCTATGAAATACTGTGTGTTCTACGACTTCTCCTTCTACATCGAGTAACGTTTCTATGGAAACGACGAGATTTTCTTTTGGGATACGAGTATCTCCCTTACAATGCACTGTTCCTCCATTACTGCATATCTCGATCCCTAACACCGACAAATTAACACTGACATTTACTCGCTGTGTATCACAATGGGTTCTATGACTTCTCCATATAAATCGAGTAACGTTTCTATGGAAACAACAGGATTTCCTTTTGGGATAAGAGCATCCCCTTTCCGATGCACTGTTCCTTCTTTACTGCTTCCTTCGCTCCCTCACATTGACGAATTAACACAGAAATAGCGTCGCTATGAAATACTATGTGTTCTATGACTTCTTCTTCTAAATCGGGTAATGTTCCTATTGAACCGACAGGATTTTCTATTCGGATACGAGTATCTCCTTTCCAATGCACTATTCCTCCTTTACTGTATCCTTCGCTCCCTCACATTGACGAATAAACACAGAAATTGCGTCGCTATGAAAAACTATGGGTTCTATGACTTCTCCTTTTAAATCGAGTAACGTTTCTATGGAAATGGACGGATTTTCTTTTGGGATACGAGGATCACCTTTCCGATGCACTATTCCATCATTACTGCATCGTTCGCTCCCTCACATTGACGAATTATCACAGAAATTGCGTAGCTATGAAATACTATGGATTCTATGACCTCTCCTTCCAAATGGAGTTTCGTATCTATGGAACGAAAGGATTTTCTTTTGGGATACGAGTATCTCCCTTCCGATGCACTGTTCCTACTTTACTGCATATCTCGCTCCCTAACACCGACTAATTAACACAGAAATTGAGTCGCTGTGTAATACTATGGGTGCATTGTCTTCTCCGTATAAATCGAGTAACGTTCTATGGAAACGACAGGATTTTCTTTTGGGATACTAGTATCTCCTTTCCGATGCACTATTACTTCTTTACTGCATTCCTCGCTCCCAAACATAGACGAATTACCACAGAAATTGCGTCGCTATGAAATACTATATGTTCTATGTCATCTCCTTCCAACTCGAGTAAGGTTTCTATGGAAACGACAGGACTTTCTGTTGGAATACCACTAACTCCTTTCCGATGCACTATTCATTCTTTACTGCATCCTTTGCTCCCTCACATTGACGAATAAACACAGAAAATGCGCCGCTTTGAAATACTGTGGGTTCTATGACTTATCCTTCTACATCGAGTAACGTTTCTATGGAAACGACAGGGTTTTCTTTTGGTCTACGAGTATCTCCATTCCGATGCACTATTCCTTCTTTACTGCATCCCTTGCTCCCTCACATTGACGAATTAAACAAGTAATTCCGTCGCTATGATATACTATGTGATCTATGACTTCCCCTTCCAAATCGAGTAACGTTTCTATGGAGACGACAGGATTTTATTCTGGGATACTACTATCTAATTTCCGTTGCACTATTCCTTCTCTATTGTATCCCTCGCTCCCTCACATTGACGTATTAACACAGAAATTGCGTCGCTATGGAATACTATGGGTTCTATGACAACTCCTTCTAGTTCGAGTAACGTTTCTATGGAATCGGCAGGATTTTCTATTGAGATACGAGTATCTCCTTTCCGATGCACTATTCCTTCTTTACTGCATCCCTCGTTCCATCACTTTGACGAATTAACACAGAAAGTGCTTCGCCATGAAATACTATGGGTTCTATGACCTCTCCTTCTAAATCGAGTAACGTTTCAATTGAAACGTCAGGATTTTCTTTTGGGATACGACCATCTCCATTCCGATGCACTATTCCTTCTTTACTGCATCCCTCGCTCCCTCACAATGACGAATTAACACAGAAATTGCGTAGCTATGAAATACTATGGGTTCTATGACTTCTCCTTCCAAATGGAGTAACGTATCTGTGGAACGAAAGGATTTTCTTTTGGGATACGAGTATCTCCCTTCCGATGCACTGTTCCATCTTTACTGCATATCTCGCTCCCTAACACCGACTAATTAACACAGAAATTGCGTCGCTGTGTAGTACTATGGGTACAATGACTTCTCCGTATAAATCGAGTAACGTCCTATGGAAACGACAGGATTTTCATTTGGGATACGAGTATCTTCTTTCCGATGCACTATTCCTTCTTTACTGCATCCTTCGCTCCCTGACATTAACGAATAAACACAGAAATTGCGTCGCTGTGAAATACTATGTGTTCTATGACTTCTCCTTCTAAATCGAGTAACGTTCTATGGAAACGACAGGTATTTCTTTTGGGATACGAGTATCTCCTTTCCGATGCACTATTCATTCTATACTGCATTCTTAGCTCCATCACATAGATGAATAAACACAGAAATAGCGTCGCTATGAAATACTATGGGTTCTATAACTTCCCCTTCTAAATCGAGTAACGTTTCTAAAGAAACGACAGGATTTTCTTTTGGGATACGAGTATCTCCCTTCCGATGCACTATTCCTTCTTTACTGCATTCCTCATTCCCGCACATAGCCGAATTAACACTGAAATTGCGTCACTATGAAATACTATATGTTCTATGACATCTCCTTCCAACTCGAGTAAGGTTTCTATGGAAACGACAGGACTTTCTTTTGGGATACCACTAACTCCTTTCCGATGCACTATTCCTTCTTATCTGCATCCCTCGCACTATCACTTAGACGAATTAACACGGAAAGTGCGTCGCTATAGAATACTATAAGATCTATAAGTTCTCCTTCTAAATCGAGTAACGTTTCTATGGAAACGACAGGATTTTCTTTTGGGATACGCGTATGTCCTTTCCGATGCACTATTCCCTCTTTACTGCATCCTTCGCTCCCTCACATTGACGATTTAACACAGAAATAGCGTCGCTATAAAATACTATGGGTTCTATGACTTCTCCTTCTAAATCGAGTACCATTTCTAAGGACACGACAGGATTTTCTTTTGGGATACGAGTATCTCCCTTCCGATGCACTGTTCCTTCTTTACTGCATCCCTCGCTATCTAACACCGACTAATTAACACAGAAATTTCGTCGCTGTGAAATATTATTCGTTCTATGACTTCTCCTTATTAATCGAGTAACGTTTCAATGGAAACGACAGGATTTTCTTTTGGGATGCGTGTATCTCCTTTCCCTTGCACTGTTCCTTTTTTACTGCATCTCTCGCTCCCTCACATTTACGAATTAACACAGAAATTGCGTCACTGAGAAATACTATGGGTTCCATGACATCTCCTTCTAAATCGATTAACGTTTCTATGGAAGCGACAGGATTTTCTTTTGGGATACCACTATCTAATTTCCGATTCAATTTTCCTTCTTTACTGTATCCCACGCTCCCTCACATTGACGAATTAACACAGAAATTGCGTCGCTATGGGATACAATGGGTTCTATGACATCGCCTTCTAAATTGAGTAACGTTTCTATGGAAACGACAGGATTTATTTTTGGTATACGAGTATCTCCCTTCCGATGCACTGTTCCTTCTTAACTGCATATCTCGCTCCCTAACACCGACTAAATAACACAGAAATTGCGTCGCTGTGTAATACTATGGGTTCAATGACTTCTCCTTCTAAATCGAGTTACGTTTCTATAAAAACGAGGGGATTTTCTTTTGTGGTACGAGTAACTCCTTTCCGATGCACTATTCCTTCTTTACTGCATCCCTCGCTCCCTAACACCGACAAATTAACACAGAAAGTACGTCGCTGTGAAATACTATGGGTTCTATGACTTCTAATTATAGATCGAGTAGCGTTTCTAAGGAAACGACAGTATTTTCTTTTGGGATACAGGTATCTCCTTTCCGATGCACTATTCCTTCTTTACTGCTGCCCTCACTCCATCACTTTGACGAATTAATACAGAAAGTGCGTCGCTATGAAATACTATGGGTTCTATGGGTTCTCCTTCTAAATCGAGTAACGTTTTTATGGAAACGACAGGATTTTCCTTTGGGATACGACTATCTCCTTTCCGATGCACTATTCCTTCTTTACTGCATCCCTCGCTCCCTCACATTGACGAATTAACACAGAAATTACGTCGCTGTGAAATACAATGGGTTCTCTGACATCTCCTTCTAAATCGAGTAACGTTTCTATGGAAACGTCAGGACTTTCATTTGGGATACTACTATCTTCTTTGCGATGCACTATTCCTTCTTTACTGCATCCTTCGCTCCCGCACATTGACGAATTAACATAGAAATTGCGTCGCTATGAAATACTATGGGTTATATCACTTCTCCTTCAAAGTCGAGTAACGTTTCTATGGAAACGAAAGGATTTTCTTTTGAGATACGAGTATCTCCTTTCCGATGCACAACTCATTCTTTACTGCATCCCTTGCTCAATCTCACTGACGAATTAACGCATAAATTGCATCGCTATGAATTACAATGGGTTCTATGACTTCTCCTTCTAAATTGAGTAACGCTTCTATGGAAACGACAGGATTTTCTTTTGGGATAGGAGTATCTCCTTTCCGATGCACTATTTCTTCTTTACTGCATCTCTCGCTCCCTCACATTGACAAATTAACTCAGAAATTGCGGCGCTATTAAGTACTATGGGTTCTATGACTTCTCCTTCTAAATCGAGTAACGTTTCTATGGAAACGACAGGATTTTTTTTTATTATACACGTATCTCAATTCCGATGCACTATTCCCTCTTTGCTGCATCCCTCGCTCCCTCACATTCACGAACTAACACCGAAATTGCGTCGCTATGAAATACTATGAGCTCTATGATTTCTCCTTCTAAATCGAGTAACGTTTCTATGGAAGCGACAGGATTTTGTTTTGGGAAACGAGTATCTTCTTTCCGATGCACTATTCCTTCTTTACTGCTTCCCTCGCTTCCTCACATTGACGTATTAACACAGGAACTGCGTCGCTATGAAATATTATGGGTTCTATGACATCTACATCTACATCTACATCTATACTCCGCGAGCCACCTTACGGTGTGTGGCGGAGGGTACTTATTGTACCACTATCTGATCCCCCCTTCCCTGTTCCATTCACGAATTGTGCGTGGAAAGAACGACTGCTTGTAAGTCTCCGTATTTGCTCTAAATTCTCGGATCTTTTCGTTGTGATCATTACGCGAGATATATGTGGGCGGTAGTAATATGTTGCCCATCTCTTCCCGGAATGTGCTCTCTCGTAATTTCGATAATAAACCTCTCCGTATTGCGTAACGCCTTTCTTGACGTGTCCGCCACTGGAGCTTGTTCAGCATCTCCGTAACGCTCTCGCGCTGACTAAATGTCCCCATGACGAATCGCGCTGCTTTTCGCTGGATCATGTCTATCTCTTCTATTAATCCAACCTGGTAAGGGTCCCATACTGATGAGCAATACTCAAGAATCGGACGAACAAGCGTTTTGTAAGCTACTTCTTTCGTCGATGAGTCACATTTTCTTAGAATTCTTCCTATGAATCTCAACCTGGCGCCTGCTTTTCCCACTATTTGTTTTATGTGATCATTCCACTTCAGATCGCTCCGGATAGTAACTCCTAAGTATTTTACGGTCGTTACCGCTTCCAATGATTTACCACCTATGGCATAATCGTACTGGAATGGATTTCTGCCCCTATGTATGCGCATTATATTACATTTATCTACGTTTAGGGAAAGCTGCCAGCTGTCGCACCATGCATTAATCCTCTGCAGGTCCTCCTGGAGTACGTACGAGTCTTCTGATGTTGCTACTTTCTTGTAGACAACCGTGTCATCTGCAAATAGCCTCACGGAGCTACCGATGTTGTCAACTAAGTCATATATGTATATTGTAAACAATAAAGGTCCTATCACGCTTCCCTGCGGTACTCCCGAAATTACCTCTACATCTGCAGATTTTGAACCGTTAAGAATGACATGTTGTGTTCTTTCTTCTAGGAAATCCTGAATCCAATCACAAACCTGGTCCGATATTCCGTAAGCTCGTATTTTTTTCACTAAACGTAAGTGCGGAACCGTATCAAATGCCTTCCTGAAGTCCAGGAATACGGCATCAATCTGCTCGCCAGTGTCTACGGCACTGTGAATTTCTTGGGCAAATAGGGCGAGCTGAGTTTCACATGATCTCTGTTTGCGGAATCCATGTTGGTTATGATGAAGGAGATTTGTATTATCTAAGAACGTCATAATACGAGAACACAAAACATGTTCCATTATTCTACAACAGATTGACGTAAGCGAAATAGGCCTATAATTATTCGCATCTGATTTATGACCCTTCTTGAAAATGGGAACGACCTGCGCTTTCTTCCAGTCGCTAGGTACTTTACGTTCTTCCAGCGATCTACGATAAATTGCTGATAGAAAGGGGGCAAGTTCTTTAGCATAATCACTGTAGAATCTTAAGGGTATCTCGTCTGGTCCGGATGCTTTTCCGCTACTAAGTGATAGCAGTTGTTTTTCAATTCCGATATCGTTTATTTCAATATTTTCCATTTTGGCGTCCGTGCGACAGCTGAAGTCAGGGACCGTGTTACGATTTTCCGCAGTGAAACAGTTTCGGAACACTGAATTCAGTATTTCTGCCTTTCTTCGGTCGTCCTCTGTTTCGGTTCCATCGTGGTCAACGAGTGACTGAATAGGGGATTTAGATCCGCTTACCGATTTTACGTATGACCAAAACTTTTTAGGGTTCTTGTTTAGATTGTTTGCCAATGTTTTATGTTCGAATTCGTTGAATGCTTCTCTCATTGCTCTCTTTACGCTCTTTTTCGCTTCGTTGAGCTTTTCCTTATCAGCTATGATTCGACTACTCTTAAACCTATGATGAAGCTTTCTTTGTTTCCGTAGTACCTTTCGTACATGATTGTTATACCACGGTGGGTCTTTCCCCTCGCTTTGGACCTTAGTCGGTACGAACTTATCTAAGGCGTACTTCTAAATTGACTAACGTATCAAATGAAACGACCTGATTTTCTTTTGAGATACGAGTATCTCCTTTCCGATGCACTACTCCTTCTTTACTGCATCTCTCGCTCCCTCACACTGACGAATTAACACAGTAATTGCGTCGCTATGAAATACAATGTGTTGTATATCTTCTCCTACAAAATCGAGTAATGTTTTTATGGAAACGACGGGATTTTCTTTTGGGATTCGAGTAACTCCTTTCCGATGCACTATTCCTTCTTTACTGCATCCTTCGCTCCCTCACATTGACGAATAATCACAAAAATTGCGTCGCTATGAAATACTATGGGTTCAATGACTTTCCCTTCTAAATCGAGTTACGTTTCTATAACAACGAGAGGAATTTCTTTTGTGGTACGAGTAACTCCTTTCCGATGCACTATTCCTTCTTTACTGCAACCCTCGCTCCCTCACATTGACGAATTATTACAGAAATAGGGTCGCCATGAAATAGTATGAGTTCTATGACTTCTCATTCTAATTCGAGTAACGGTTCTATGGATTTTCTTTTGGGATTTTCTTTTGGGATTCGAGTATCTCCTTACGGATGCTCTATTCCTTCTTTTCTGCATCCCTCGCTTCCTCACTTCGACAAATTAACACAGACATTGCGTCGCTATGAAATACTATGGGTTCTACGACTTCTCCTTCTAAATCGAGTAACGTTTCTATGTAAATGACAGGATTTTCTTTTGGGATACGACCATCTCCGTTCCGATGCACTATTCCTTGTTTACTGCATCCCTCGCTCCCTCACATTGACGAATTAACAAAGGAATTGCGTCGCCATGAAATACACTCCTGGAAATTGAAATAAGAACACCGTGAATTCATTGTCCCAGGAAGGGGAAACTTTATTGACACATTCCTGGGGTCAGATACATCACATGATCACACTGACAGAACCACAGGCACATAGACACAGGCAACAGAGCATGCACAATGTCGGCACTAGTACAGTGTATATCCACCTTTCGCAGCAATGCAGGCTGCTATTCTCCCATGGAGACGATCGTAGAGATGCTGGATGTAGTCCTGTGGAACGGCTTGCCATGCCATTTCCACCTGGCGCCTCAGTTGGACCAGCGTTCGTGCTGGACGTGCAGACCGCGTGAGACGACGCTTCATCCAGTCCCAAACATGCTCAAAGGGGGACAGATCCGGAAATCTTGCTGGCCAGGGTAGTTGACTTACACCATCTTGAGCACGTTGGGTGGCACGGGATACATGCGGACGTGCATTGTCCTGTTGGAACTGCAAGTTCCCTTGCCGGTTTAGGAATGGTAGAACGATGGGTTCGATGACGGTTTGGATGTACCGTGCACTATTCAGTGTCCCCTCGACGATCACCAGTGATGTACGGCCAGTGTAGGAGATCGCTCCCCACACCATGATACCGGGTGTTGGCCCTGTGTGCCTCGGTCGTATAGAGTCCTGATTGTGGCGCTTACCTGCACGGCGCCAAACACGCATACGACCATCATTGGCACCAAGGCAGAAGCGACTCTCATCGCTGAAGACGACACGTCTCCATTCGTCCCTCCATTCACGCCTGTCGCGACACCACTGGAGGCGGGCTGCACGATGTTGGGGCGTGAGCGGAAGACGGCCTAACGGTGTGCGGGACCGTAGCCCAGCTTCATGGAGACGGTTGCGAATGGTCCTCGCCGATACCCCAGGAGCAACAGTGTCCCTAATTTGCAGGGAGGTGGCGGTGCGGTCCCCTAAGGCACTGCGTAGGATCCTACGGTCTTGTCGTGCATCCGTGCGTCGCTGCGGTCCGGTCCCAGGTCGACATTCACGTGCACCTTCCGCCGACCACTGGCGACAACATCGATGTACTGTGGAGACCTCACGCCCCACGTGTTGAGCAATTCGGCGGTACGTCCACCCGGCCTTCCGCATGCCCACTATACGCCCTCGCTCAAAGTCCGTCAACTGCACATACGGTTCACGTCCACGCTGTCGCGGCATGCTACCAGTGTTAAAGACTGCGATGGAGCACCGTATGCCACGGCAAACTGGCTGACACTGACGGCGGCGGTGCACAAATGCTGCGCAGCTAGCGCCATTCGACGGCCATCACAGCGGTTCCTGGTGTGTCCGCTGTGCCGTGCGTGTGATCATTGCTTGTACAGCCCTCTCGCAGTGTCCGGCGCAAGTATGGTGGGTCTGACACACCGGTGTCAATGTGTTCTTTTTTCCATTTCCAGGAGTCTATTATGGGTTCTATGACATATACTTCTAAATTGACTAACGTATCGAATGAAACGACCTGATTTTCTTTTGAGATACGAGTATCTCCTTTCCGATTCACTACTCCTTGTTTACTGCAACTCTCGCTCCCTCACACTGACGAATTAACACAGAAATAGCGTCGCTATGAAATACAATGGGTTGTATGTGTTCTCCTACAAATTTGAGTAATGTTTTTATGGAAACGACGGGATTTTCTTTTGGGATTCGAGTAACTCCATTCCGATGCACTATTCCTTCTTTACTGCATCCTTCGCTCCCTCACATTGACGAATAAACACAAAAATTGCGTCGCTATGAATTACTATGGGTTCTATGACTTCAGTTGCCAAATCGAGTAACGTTTCTATGGAAACGATAGGATTTTCTTTTGGGATACGACTATCTCCTTTCCGATGCACTATTCCTTCTCTACAGCATGCCTCGCTCTCTCACATTGACGAATTAACACAGAAATTGCTTCGCTATGAAATAGTATGGGTTCTATGACTGCTCCTTCTAAATCGAGTAGCGTTTCTATGGAAACGACAGGATTTTCTTTTGGGATACGAGTTTCTCCATTCCGACGCACTATTCCTTCTTTACTGCATCCCTCGCTCCCTCTCATTGACGAATTAACACAGAAATTGATCGCTATGAACTACTATGAGTTTCATGACTTCTCCTTCTAAATCGAGTAACGTTTCTATGCAAACGACAGGATTATCTTTTGGGATACGAGTATTTTCTTTCCGATGCACTATTCGATCGTTACTGCATCCCTCGCTCCCTCACATTGACGATTTAACACAGAAATTGCGTTGCTATGAAATACTAAAGGTACTATGACATCTTCTTCTAAATCAAATAACGTTTCTACGGAATCGAAGGGATTTTCTATTGGTATACGTGTATCTCCTTTTCGATGCACTCTTCCTTCTTTACTGCATCCATCGCTCCCTCACATTGACAAAATAACACAGAAATTGCGTCGCTATGAAATACGATGGGTTCTATGACTTCTTCTTCTAAATCGAGTAACGTTTCTATGGAAACTACATGACTTTCTTTTTGGATACGAAATTCTCAATTCCGATGCACTATTCCTTCTTTACTGCATCCCTCGCTCCCTCACATTGACGAATTAACACAGAAATTTCGTCGCTATGAAATACTATGGGTGCCATGAATTCTCCTTCAAAATCGAGTAACGTTTCTATGGAAACGACAGGATTTTCTAATGGGATATGAGTGCCTCCTTTCCGAAGCACCATTCCTTTTTTACCGCATCCCTCGCTCCCTCGCATTGACGAATTAACACAGAAATTGATCGCCATGAAAGGCTATGGGTTCTATGACTTCTCCTTCTAAATCGAGTAATGTTTCCATGGAAACGAAATGATTTTCTTTTGGAATTCGAGTGTATCCTTTCCGATGCACTATTCCTTCTTTACTGCATCCCCCGCACCCTCACATTGACGAATTAACATAGACATTGCGTCCTTATGAAATACTATGGGTTCTATGACTTCTCCTGCTAAATCGAGTAACGTTCCTATGGAAACGATATGATTTTCTTTTGGGATACGACTATCTCCTTTCCGATGGACTATTCCTTCTCTACTGCGTCCCTCGCTCCCTCACATTGACGAATCAACACTGAAATTGCTTCGCTATGAAACAGTATGGGTTCTATGACTGCTTCTTCTAAATCGAGTAGCGTTTCTATGGAAACGACAGGATTTCCTTTTGGGATACGACTATTTCCATTCCGATGCACTATTCCTTCTTTACTGCATCCCTCGCTCCCTCTCATTGACGAATTAACACAGAAATTGATCGATATGAACTACTATGTATTCTGTGACTTCTCCTTCTAAATCGAGTAACGTTTCTATGCAAACGACAGCATTTTCTTTTGGGATACGAGTGTTCCCTTTAAGATGCACTATCCGATCTTTACTGCAGCCCCCGCTCCCTCACATTGACGAATTAACACAGATATTGCTTTGCTATGAAATACTATGGAATCTATGACATTTCTCTCCAACTCGAGTAACGTTTCTATGGAAACGTCAGGATTTTCTTGTGGGATACGACTCTCTCTTTTCCGATGCACCATTCCTTCTTTAGTGCATCCCTCGCTACCACACATTGACGAATTAACACAGAAATTCCGTCGGTATGATATACTATGGGTTCTATGACATCCCCTCATAAATCGAGTAACTTTTCTATGGGAACGACAGGATTTTCTTTTGGGATACGAATATATCCTTTCTTATACCCTATGCCTTCTTTTCTGCATACCACGCTCCCTCACATTGCGAATTAACACAGAAAATGCGTCGCTGTTAAATACTAAGAGCTCTATGACTCCTCCTTCTAAATCGAGTAACGTTTCTATGAAAACGGCTGGATTTTCTTTTAGGATACGAGTAACTCCTTTCCCGATGCACTATTCCCTCTTTACTCCATCCCCCGCTACCTCTTATTAACGAATTAACCCAGAAATTGCGTCGCTATGACATACTATGGTTTCTATGACTACTCCTCCTAAATCGAGTAACGTGTCTATGGAAAGGACTGGACTTTCTTTTGGGATACGACGATCTCCATTCCGATGCACTATTCCATCTTTACTGCATCCCTCACTCCCTCACATTGACGAATGAACACCGAAATAGCGTCGCTATGATATACTATGAGTTCTATGACTTCTCCATCAACATCGAGTAACATTTCTATGGAAACTACAGGATTTTCTTTTGGGATACGACTATCCGCTTTCCGATGTATTATTCCTTCTTAACTGCATCCCTCCCTTCCTCACATTGACGAATTAACACAGAAATTGAGTCGCTATGGAAAACTATCAGTTCTATGACTTCTCCTTCAAAATCGTGTAACGTTTCTATGGAAACGATAGGATTTTCTTTTGGGTAACCAATTTCTATTTTCCGGTGCACTATTCGTTCTTTACTGCATCCGTCGCTCTCTCACATTGACGAATTAACACAGAAATTGCGTCGCTATGAAACACTATGGGTTCCAAGACGTCTTCTCCTAAGTCGAGTAACTTTTCTATGGAAACGACAGGATTTTCATTTCGGATACGCCTATCTCCTTTCCGATGCAAAATTGCGTATTTACTGCATCACTCGCTCATTCACATTGACAAATTAACACAGAAATTGTGTCGCTATGAAATTCTATGCGTTCTACGACTTCTCCCTCTAAATCGAGTAACGTTTCTATGGAAACGACAGGACTTTTTTTGGGTTACGAGTATCTCCTTCCCGATGCACTACTCATTTTTTACTGAATCCCTCGCTCCCTCACATTGACGAATCAACACAGAAGTTGCGTCGCTATGAAATACTATGGGTTCTATGACATCTCCTTCTAAATCGAGTAACGTTATATGGGAAGGACTGGATTTTCTTTTTGGTTACGACTATCTCCTATCCGATGCACAATTCCATTTTTACTGCTTCCCTCGCTCCCACACATTGACGAATTAATACAGAAATTTGCGTCGCTATGGAATTCTATGGGTTCTATGACTTCTCCTTCAAAATCGATTAACGTTTCTATGGAAACGATAGGATTTTCTATTGGGATACGAATATCTACTTTCCGATTCACTATTCGTTCTATACTGCATCCCTCGCTCCCTCACATTGACGAATTAACACAGAAATTGCGTTGCTATGAAATACTATAGGCGATATGACATCTCCTTCCCACTCGAGTAACGTTTCTATGGAAACGACAGGATTTTCTTTTTGGATACGAGAATCGCCTTTCCGATGCACTATTCCTTCTTTACTGCATCCCTCGCTCCGTCACACTGACGAATTAACAGAGATATTGCGTCGCTATGAAATACTATGAGTTCTATGACTTCTCCATCTACATCGAGTAACGTTTCTATGGAAACTACAGGATTTTCTTTTGGGATACGACTATCTCCATTCCGATGCACTATTCCTCCTTTACTGCATCCCTCGCTCCTTCACATTGATGAATTAAGACACAAATTGCGTCGCTATGAGATACTATGGGTTCTATGACTTCTCCTTCAAAATCGAGTAACGTTTCTATGGAAACGACAGGATTTTCTTTTGGGATACGAGTATCTCCTTTCCGATGCACTATTCCTTCCTTACTGCGTCCCTCGCTCTCTCACATTGACGAAATAACACAGAAATTCCGTCGCTATGAAATTCTATTTGTTCTATGACTTTTCCTTCTAAATAGAGTAACGTTTCTGTGGAAACGACAGGATTCTCTTTTGGGATCCGAGTATCTCCTTCCAATTCCACTATTCCTTTTTTACTGCATCCCTCGCTCCCACACAGTGACGAATTAACACAGAAGTTGCGTCGCTATGGAATTCTATGGGTTCCATGACATCTCATTCTAAATCGATTAACGTTTCTATGGAAACGACAGGATTTTCTTTTGGGATACGAATATCTTCTTTCCGATGCACTATTCGTTCTTTACTGCATCCCTCGCTCCCTCACATTGGCGAATTGACACAGAAATTGCGTTGCTATGAAATACTTTGGGTTCTATGAAATCTCCTTCCTACTCGAGTAACGTTCTATGGAAACGACATGATTTTCTTTTGGGATACGACTATCTCTTTTCCGATGCACTATTCCTTCTTTACTGCATTTCTCGCTCCCTCACATTGACGAATTAACACAGAAATTCCGTCGCTATGAAATACTATGGGTTCTATGACTTGCCCTTCTAAATCGAGTAACGTTTCTATGGAAACGACAGGATTTTCTTTTGGGATACGAGAATCTCCTTTCCGATGCACTATTCCTTCTTTACTGCACCCATTGCTCCGTCACATTGACGAAGTATCACGGAAATTGGGTCGCTATGAAATACTATGGGTTCTATGATATCTCCATCTAAATCGATTAACGTTATATGGAAAGGACTGGATTCTCTTTTGGGATACGACTATCTCCTTTCCGATGCATAATTCCGTCTTTACTGCATATCACGCTCCCTCACATTGGCGGATTAACACAGAAATTGCGTCGCTATTAAATACTATGAGTTCTATGACATCTCCTTCTATATCGAGTAACGTTACTATGGAAACGACTGGATTTTCTTTTGGGATACAACGATCTCCTTTCCGATGCTCTATTCCATCTTTACTGCATCCCTCTCTCCCTCACATTGACGAATTAGAACAGAAATAGCGTCGCTATGAAATACTATGAGATCTATGACTTCTCCATCTAAATCGAGTAACGTTTCAATGGAAACTACAGGATTTATTTTTGGGATACGACTATCTCCTTTCCGATGCACTATTCCTTCTTTACTGCATCCCTCGCTCCTTCACATTGTCGAAGTATCACGGAAATTGGGTCGCTATGAAATACTATGGGTTCTATGACTTCTCCTTCAAAATCGAGTAACGCTTCTATGGAAACGACAGCTTTTTCTTTTGGGATACGAGTATCTCCTTTCCGATGCACTTTTCCTTCTTAATTGCATACCACGCTACCTCACATTGACGAATTAACACAGAAATGCGTTGCTATGAAATACTATTGGTTCTATGACATCTCCTTCTAAGTCGAGAAACGTTTCAATGGAAGCGACAGGATTTTCTTTTGCGATACGAGTATCTCCTTTCCGATGCACTTTTCCTTCTTAATTGCATACCACGCTACCTCACATTGACGAATTAACACAGAAATTGCGTTGCTATGAAATACAATTGGTTCTATGACATCTCCTTCTAAGTCGAGAAACGTTTCAATGGAAGCGACAGGATTTTCTTTTGCGAACGAGTATCTCCTTCCCGATGCACTATTCCTCTATTACTGCATCCCTCGCTCCCTCACACTGACGAATTAACACAGAAGTTCCGTTGCTATGAAATACTATGGGTTCTATGACATCTCCTTCTAAAACGAGTTACGTTTCAATGGAAACGACAAGATTTTCTTTTGGGATACGACTATCTCCTTTCCGATTCTTTATTCCTTCTTAACTGCATCCCTCGCTCCCTCACATTGACGAATTAACACAGAAATTGCGTCACTATGCAATACTATATGTTCTATGACTTCTCCTTCTAAATTGAGTAACGTTTCTATGGAAATGACAGGATTTTCTTATCGGATACGAATATCTCCTTTCCGATGCACTATTCCTTATTTAATGCATCCCTCGCTACCTAACATTGCCGAATGAACACAGAAATTGCGGCGCTATGATATACTATGGGTTCCATGACTTCTCCTTCAAAATCGAGTAACGTTTCAATGGAAACGACAGGATTTCTATTGGGATACGTGTATCTCCTTTTTCGATGCACTATCCCTTCTTTATTGGATACCACGCTTTCTCACAATGACGAATTAACACAGAAATATCGTCGCTATGAAATACTATAGGTTCTATGACTTCTCCTTCTCCATCGAGAACGTTTCAATGGAGACGACAGGATTTTCCTTTGGGATACGAGTATCTCCTTTCCGATGCACTATTCCGTCTTTACTGCATCCCTCGCTACCTAACATTGCCGAATTAACACAGAAATTGCGTCCCTATGAAATACTATGCGTTCTATGACACCACCTTCTAAATCGCGTAACGTTTCTATGGAAACGACAGGATTTTCTTTTGGGATACGAGTATCTCCTTTCCGATGCACTATTCTTTCCTTACTGCGTCCCTCGCTCTCTCACATTGACGAA
This sequence comes from Schistocerca serialis cubense, assembly GCF_023864345.2. Lineage (NCBI taxonomy): Eukaryota > Metazoa > Arthropoda > Insecta > Orthoptera > Acrididae > Schistocerca > Schistocerca serialis. The sequence goes on along the minus strand of NC_064638.1, from coordinate 60,583,429 downwards.
TTAACACAGAAGTTGCGTCGCTATGATATACTATAGGTTCTACGAATTTTCCTTCTAAATCGAGCAACGTGTCTGTGGAAAGGACAGTATTTTCTTTTGGGATCGGATTCTCTACTTTCCGATGCACGATTCCTTCTTTACTGCATTCCTCGCTCCCTCACATTGACGAATTAACACAGAAATTGCGTCGCTATGAGATACTATGGGTTCTATGACTTTTTCTTCTAAATCGAATAACGTTACTATGGAAACTACAGGATTTCCTTTTGGGATACGAATTTCTCCTTTCCGATGCACTATTCCTTCTTTACTGCATCCCTCGCTACCTAACATTGACGAATTAACACAGAAATTGCTTCCCTATGAAATACTATGGGTTCTATGACACCTGCTTCTACATCGAGTAACGTTTCTATGGAAACGACAGGATTTTCTTTTGGGATACGCCTATCTCTTTTCCGATGCACGATTCCTTCTTTACTGCATCCCTCGCTCTCTCACATTGACGAATTAACACAGAAATTGCGTCGCTATGAAATACTATGGGTTCTATGACATCTCGTTCTAAATCGAGTTACATTTTATAAAGGCACATTTGCATGCCGCGCGTAAGTTTCCTCGGAAACGCGAAATATTAATTAAATAATTAATCTCTGACAAATAAAAAAAGCCTATGGCACAGAACTGCAGCGCTGTGTCGCTCATAAAACAAAACACAATTACGATACTCTTATGTTTCTTTAAGAAGGGGAGGGCTTGGATAAGCGGTGCGGGAAGCACGTATATTTCATTGAGTGGCACACCGCCATATTTGATGTTATATAAGAACAATGCGAGTTGTAATCTTACTAGGCACTCGATTCTGTAAAGAATTTATATTTATAAAAGTAATTTAATTATTTAACTGTAGGCTTATTCGTTGAATATATCTGATTTAACTAACTGTGTAAACTTTTTATGTTTAGTAGACAGTCACCTCTGTACGACGTATTGACATGGCTGGCAAATTATTCTAATATTGAGATTTAGATGTGAGTCCGCACCTACCGCAGCAGTCTTTGGAAACGACATAAATACGAAGTCCGATTATTTGAGTCTTATTTCACGGTCAACTACGAATAACATTACATTTACGGAAAAGCCATTGTCAAGAGTCTGATACCGAATAATTAAACGTCCACGTTCCTGATAAGCAAAGATTAATTACATCCAATCACTATCACACATAATGAATAATGAATAATTAATATTTTATTTTATTTTATTTATTTTATATTGGTGACTGTGTGTCGGACTTGTTATTTTGTCATTTGTTTCATTGTTCTCTTTGTTTCATGTGAAAAATCAACTTTCTGGACCTGTACTTGACTATCGAGAAATAACAAAAATCTGAAGATATTTGCCAATTATAAAATTTTGCGGGAAGACGCAATGAGGCTTCCAGCAAAATAAGGTAAGACGCAGCATCCTTGCATAGGTAGGCTTGACCAGAAGCATAATTCAGTGTATTAGCTCTTCAGTAGATTCTGTAGTATTTCTTTCGCGCGTAGCAGTTTTCAGTGATAAATTTCATTCTCAGTACTTTTCCTTAAACAATAATTTCTGCAACAATACCAATACACGAGTGTACAATATGGCCGACTTCTGTGCGATACGTTGTAACATGGACAGCAGCCATTAACAATAATCCCATATTCAGTTCACATTTTTTAATTAACAAACAGCCATTGTTGCTACGAGCGATTCATGCTCAACTGCATTTTATTTTAAAACCAGTGTCAAACATTATTTTCTTGAAACATATATCACGTGTGGCATGGTCATAACTAGAAAACAATACGCATAGATGGAACAGCAAAGACATACTAGTCAGACGCAATCCGACTCGGACGAGAGACAAATGTTAGAAAATTACGACAGCAACCGGTAGTGACGATTCATCAAATATTGACGCAAGTGTTAACGGAAATTTTGACAATAGGCCGTCCACCACAAAAGTTTCAAAGCCTCAATCAGAGCCCATGTTAATACATGACGCCACGTCTAATGATGCGGCGGGGGCAGAGACCTTGCAAACAGTAAACATTGCCAACATGTTACAAATGCTAATGAAACAAAACGCAGAAAATATGGCAACCTTAAGGATGCAAAACGCGGAAAACATGGCAACCTTAAGGATGCAGAACGCGGAAAACATGGCAACCTTAAAGACACAAAATGAACAGTTAAAGACACAAAATGACGAAATTAAATCTGATCTCATAGCAATCAAGACAGGTAGTGACACTTTGTGTAAACGTGTGGAACTTATAGACGCCACACGGACCAAACAGATGACTGAACTCAGTACGATATTTTCCAAGCTTAATACGATACAAGAAAAGACTACAAATGACGTAGCACTTTTACAGACACAATTAAACAACCTTAATGTCACGTGTGAAGCTCTTACTGAACAAATTCAAACATATCCTTCAGTACACGACAACCTTGGAAAACGAATTACAGACGTGCAGAATAAATTTGACGATGTTGAACAACACCTGACTGACATCTTACAATCTGATGCCACAGCTCATTTTCAAAATATTAATAAAGAATTTCATGATTGGGTATAGAACAAAGACAAACATTTTGATAGATGCATACGTGAAAACTTACCAACAATTGTGCACGACTCTGTAGCGGAATACATCACTAATAACAAACAGCTGATTAGTGACGCAGTACAATCCGTCACTGCACCCATGAAACAATTCACCGATCAACCACAGTCTGAATGTAACGAAAATATCAGTCAAAATGTACAGTTCAGAAACCAATATACATTCGAGTATGACGCACACATACCGCACACGACAAACACACAAGAACAAAACACACCATGACTACAACACATACCACGACGTGCAACCACAAACATAAGCTATTATCATGGTAAACCACAGCAACATTATCGTAATTACTCGCCAGCTGAACATTGCAGTAATTGCAGTGGAACAAATCCATATCATAATGCAAAGGAAGAAGAAAGCTTAATAAAACACAGGCAGTTTCAGGCTTTTATCCCAGAAAAACGAACCATTCATCTGGTGATTTTTTTAAAATCTTTTAGTAACACATTTCCACGCACTTGGAGTGACCGGAAGAAGATTTCATATATTGTCGGTTACATCCAAGGCGATGCAGCTGTCTGGGCATACAGTCAAGCTGACGTATGTACCACGTACAGTGAGTTTGAGCGTGCCTTTCTGAACAAATTCTGGCCGCAATCCGTCCAGGAGCGACTCAGAAGACAAATTTTAGAACCTGAAACTTTTAACAGTAAAGATGGTAACTTACGCAGATATTTTGAAAAATACTTGAACATGGGACATTTTTTGGACGGACCAGTCGCAACACGTGATATACTCCGTGCGTTGAAGGCCAAATTGCCTTTCAACATTAAAGAAAAACTCTTACATATTCCGGATGACGATCCAGATTATTTTTTAACAACTTTAGATTCGGTTGACATGTTACTAGAAGATCAGCGCTTCGCGTGGCAAAACAGCAGCCACAATGTTTATACTAGTGGTATGCAAAACATGCAGGCTTGCCAACTCAATTCTGGCGCGCCCACAGTTGGATACGCGGTACAGCAAAAACAGCAAACTCACATGCCGTCTCAATACGGAAATAAAAATCAACACGCGTATTCCAATACAAACAACAGTTACAACAGTAATAACACTCCATGCAGCAATCCATACAAAAGGCACCGCGGTAATAACAACAACGGTAACAACGGATACAAATGTAACAACAAAAACACAAACAGAAATAGAAATAATAATAAGTACGGGCCAAGACAGCATCAAGGGTGGACTCTTAGCGATCAATACTTTCATTCAAACACTGCTATACCACAGCAGCCACCAGGACAAAATTGGAGCATACCTTACGACCGACAGGTAAGTTATAATGCGCAACAGCAACAACAACCGCAAAAGTTTGGAGATCACAACAGGCAATATCCGAATGTGAATATAATAGAAATGACACCTGATACACAACCTCAATCTGTGTCAGTACCTAATACAAATGCTAATCCAACAAACTAGAAACAGTCACTTCCTTGCCCCGGATCGTGGCTGAAGTATTCTTGGGGGGCGACTTCAATGTTAATCAGTTATTTGACACCACCATTGAACAACAAAATATTGATATGCCTAATAATTCTAAACAAAAACTACCTGTTTTATTTATAAGATACAACCACAATGACAATATATCAGATGAACTTTTGCAAGACAGTACACAATGCCGTTCAAACACAAATGAAATTGTTTCAGCATGTAGTACTGGTGTAGTAGGTGGGATTCCAACTACTGTTATCTTAAATACAGGTGCAGCTGTGAGCGTTTTGTCTTTTAATTTCTATAAAAAGATGTGTGAATTGGAGCCTGTGCCTGAGTTTCCTGCCCAAAACTGTAAAATAACTACTGCTGTAGGTAATAAGTCATGTAGGGTTACGAAGCAAGTTTTTGTAAACGTTAAAATAGGTAATGGAACCGTACAATGGCCAATCCTGGTTGTACAAAACCTTGTGATAAATTGCATATTAGGAATAGATATTATGAGCGAGAAGGACTGCATTATAGACTTCTCCAAAGGTAAATGTATTTTAAATGATAAAGGCAGTGTAATTATAATTGATTTGGACAGGAGAACTCTAAAGCATGACAAACACTGTACAGGGTACAAGGTTCAGTTAGTACTTGACAACGAAATTCATGACATGCAAACACACTCATCTGACACAGAGCTAATAGACTTGAAAACATTGCTTGATCATAAGATAAATGAAGCTACAGATCTCAGTGTACATGAACGTATAAAACCACAGGAAGTGTTATCCAAATATTTACAAATTTTTACCAAACGATTAGGTGTTATCAACACGTATGTGTACAAGATTGAAGTCAAGCCTCACGAGATCTTCTACCACAAGACATATAACGTACCGTTATCTCAACGACCTGCTGTGTGGCAAGAACTAAAACAAACTACAACATAGATTATAAGTAGTATAGAAATTTTCATTTCAGCGGTTCCAGTGACGCTGTTGAAGACAGAAGAACTTTTCTTTCAACGCCGCGGCACCACCGAGAAGACTGAATATTAAAGTAAAATTTATGATTACGTAGCAGTGAATGGTATAATAATTTTTCACGAAACATTTGTGACTGTAGGTACCACTGACTTGGTACGACACCTGACGAACCGACAGACGTCATCTGTGAAGCGATCTTTTACTTCGAGAAATAGATTAGACGCACATCTCTCAGCAAGAAAAGCATCTACCAGTAGCCAAGGCCACACAGACACTATACACACACGCACAAAACGACAGGAGTCGAACAGTTTTCCGTCTCTTATTATTTTTAAGATTTATTGAGTAGTGAAAACGCCTGGTCTTGCCTACGGATGTAATGAATGTTGTGTCTAACCTATCTTCATTTCAGATGACATCACAAAAAAAAAAACATCGATAAAATACCAGCAAAACCGTTAAAGAGAACGTAAATATCTGCAATTCATGTAATCAAATGTGACATAATTATAGCTATGTAATGATGATGTAAACATGTTTATTTGTAACTGTATTACGTTTATGCTAAGAAAATATGTGACGTGTATATGTATGATTTCTTATGTTTTTTTTTTTTAAAATGATGTATAATGTAACTGTTACTATGTGAAAATTTGAACCATAACGAGTGCCAAAACGTGAAAACTTAAAAAAAAAATTGCATAGTGAACGACTGTTCACTGACATTAACGTACATTACTAAGTCTGCAGCTACGCAGAAACCTATGTTAAAGAAACTGTTAATGACATTCATCATGCATCGTACCTTTGTAAACGCGATGAACGATTTATTTGATAAGTAACTACGAACATTTAGGTGAGCTATATTTAGCAAAAACCTGAAAATGTGAAGTGCGTAATTTGTGCATCGTCTAGTGACATTACTACAGTATCTAACTTCAAGATGTTAACTGGATTAAATGGTCACAACGTGCCTGTCCAGAAAACTACACGACGAGTGGAAGAATTTTGGTTGGAACTTCAGGGAATGGAATGTTCTCGAAATGTGACGGACACACTTACCTGGACTGTCCAAGGATCGACGCCAGCTATGTGCCGTCCGAGGTTCTGCAACCAAGCTTCCACGGAATATCGAAAACGAACTGCATATGGACCAATTACTCGACGGGTCACGTCTGATCTGTAATGAACAATGCTTTTTGTCACAACGAACTGCATCACAACGACTATAATGGAAATAGGAAATGGGCATGCTTATGTATCAATCACGTTGTTATACAGCGATGTTACTGTGATCAAAAAAACTTTACCACGACGACACTAACCTGTGAAAAATTATTGTGCAGCAGATGAATATAATCTGTAATAACGACACGATGTGTATAGGTCATCGCACCTGAAACAAAAAGACATTTTTCTTTGAAGCATTTCATTGCAATATTATGTAACTAAGAACATTCAACAAACTGAAGTTGTATTGTATTATAATAAATATTGTAATTTTTAAACTAAGTTACCTGTCATAGTATGTAGTCTTTATATGTAATCTTGGTGGAATATTTTCTTTGTGCAACGACTAAGAAATGCGCGCGCACACGGACAATATGAAAAGCAATACTGTGCCGCGTGATCTAAATTTACGATATAACGGAAGTGCCGGAGTCACACAGACGCCTCTGCGCATGCGCGCACTCTATTTTGCCAACATAAGATCTTTTACGGCGCACGCGCGTCATTCAAATTTTGTATATAATATACAGTATAATGTAAGTCATGTAAATAGTTGTAGATAACTTAGATTTTCTTGTGCCTTTAGGTGAATTGCTCGCCTGCAGGTGTGTCCTGTCGCCTCGCAACTCAGGGGGCAATATAAAGGCACATTTGCATGCCGTGCGTAAGTTTCCTCGGAAACGCGAAATATTAATTAAATAATAAATCTCTGACAAATAAATAAAGCCTATGGCACAGAACTGCAGCGCTGTGTCGCTGATAAAACAAAACATAATTACGATACTCTTATGTTTCTCTAAGAAGGGAAGGGCTTAGACAAGTGGTGCGGGAAGCACGTATATTTCATTGACTGGCACACCGCCATATTTGATGTTATATAAGGACACTGCGAGTTGCAATCTTACTAGGCACTCGATTCTGTAAAGAATTTATATTTATGAAAGTAAGTAGAGTTATTTAACTGTAGGCTTATTCGTTGAATGTATCTGCTTTAACTAACTGTGTAAACTTTTTATGTTTAGTAGACAGTCACCACTGTACGACGTATTGACATGGCTGGCAAATTATTCTAATATTGAGATTCAGATTTAAATCCGCACCTACCGCAGCAGTCTTTGAAACGATTTAAATACGAAGTCCGATTATTTGAGTCTTATTTCACGGTCAACTACGAATAACATTACATTTACGAAAAAGCCATTGTCAAGAGTCTGATACCGAATAATTAAACGTCCACGTTCCACATAAGCAAACATTAATTACATCCAATAACTATGATACATAATTAATAATAGCACAATATTTTATTTTATATTATTTATTTTATAGTTTCTAAGGAAACGACAGGATTTTCTTTTGGGATACGATTATCTCCATTCCGATGCAATATTCCTTGTATATTGCACCCAACGCTCCATCCCGTTGATGAATTAACACAGATATTGCGTCGCTATTATATACCTAGGGTTCTATGACTTCTCCTTCTAAATCGAGTAACGTTTCTATGGAAAGGACAGGATTTTCTTTTGGGATACGAGTATCTCCTTTCCGATGCACTATTCCTTCTTTACTGCATCCCTCGCTCCCTCACATTGTCGAATTAATACAGAAATTGCGTCGTTATGATATACTATGATTTCTATGACTTATCCTTCAAAATCGAGTAACGTCTCTATCTAAAGGACAGAATTTTCCTTTTTGATACGAGTATCTCCTTTCCGATGCACTATTCCTTCTTTACTGCATCCCTCGGTCCCTCACATTGACGAATTAACCCAGAAATAGCGTCGCTATGTAATGCTATGGGTTCTATGACTTCTCCTTCTAAATCGAGTAACATGTCTATGGAAAGGAGAGGATTTTCTTTTGGGATACGACTATCTCCTTTCCGATGCACTATTCCTTCTTTACTGCATCCCTCGCTCCCTCACGTTCACGAATTAAGACAGAAATTGCGTTGCTATGAAATACTATGGGCTCTTTGACTTCTTCTTCTAAATCGAGTAACGTTTCTGTGGAATCGCCAGGATTTTCTTTTGGGATAGGGGTATCTCCTTTCCGATGACTATTCCTTGTATATTGCATCCTCCGCTCCCTCCCATTGACGAATTAACACAGAAATTGCGTCGCTATGAAATACTATGGGTTCTATGACGTCTCCTTCTAAATCAAGTAATGTTTCTATGTAAATAACAGGATTTTCTTTTGGGATACGACTATCTCTTTTCCGATGCACTATTCCTTCTTTACTGCATCCCTCGCTCCGTCACATTAACGAATTAACACAGAAATTGCGTCGCTAAGAAATTCTATGGGTTCTATTACTTCTTCTCTTAAATAGAGTAACGTTTCTATGGAAACGACAGGATTACCTTTTGGGATACGAGTATCTCCTTTCCGATGCACTATTCCTTTTTATTGCATCTCCCGCTCACCTCACATTGTCGAATTAACACAGAAATTGCGTTGCTATGAAATACTATGTGTTCCATAACCTCTCCATCAAAATCGAGTAACGTTTCTATGGAAGCGACAGGATTTCCTTTTGGGATACGAGTATCTCCTTTCCGATGCATTATTCCTTCTTTACTGCACCCTTCGCTCCCTCACATTGACGAATAAACACAAAATTGAGTGGCCACGAAATACTATGGGTTTTATGACTTCTCCTTCTAAATCGAGAAACGTGTCTATGGAAAGGAGAGGATTTTCTTTTGGGATACGACTATCTCCTTTCCGATGCACTATTCCATCTTTACTGCATCCCTCGCTCCCTCACATGACGAATCAACACAGAAATTGCGTCGCTATGAAATACTATGGGTTCTATGACTACTTCGTCTTAATCGAGTAATGTCTCTATGGATACGAAAGGATTTTCTTTTGGGATACGAGTAACTCCTTTCCAATGCACTATTCCTTGTATATTGCATCCCCCGCTCCCTCCCATTGACGAATTAACACAGAAATCGCCTAGCTGTGAAATACTAAGGGTTCTATGACTTCACCTTCTAAATTGAGTAACGTTTCTATGCAAAGGACAGGATTTTCTTTTGGGATACGACTATCTCGTTTCCGATGCACTATTCATTCTTTACTGCATCCCTCGCTCCCTGACATTAACGAATTAACACAGAAATTGCGTCGCTAAGAAATTCTGTGGGTTCTATTACTTCTTCTCCTAAATAGAGTAACGTTTCTATGGAAACGACAGGATTACCTTTTGGGATACGAGTATCTCATTTCCGATGTACTATTCCATCTTTATTGCATCTCCCGTTCACCTCACATTGTCGAATTAACACAGAAATTGCGTCACTATGAAATACTATGGGTTTATGACTTCTCCTTCTAAATCGGTTAACGCTTCTGTGGTTACGACAGGATTTTGTTTTGGGATGCGACTATCTCCTTTCCGATGCGCTATTCCGCTTTTACTGCATTCCTTGCTCCCTCACATTGACAAATTAACACAGAAAATGATCGCAATGCAATACTATGGGATCTATGACATTTCCTTCTAAATCGAGTAACGTTCCTATGGAAAGGACAGGATTTTCTTTTGGGATACAAGTATCTCCTTTCCGATGCTCTAATCCAACTCTACTGCATCCCTTGCACCCTCACATTGACGAATTACCACAGAAATTGCGTTGCAATGTAATAATAACAGTTCTATGACATCACCTTCTAAATCGAGTAACCTGTCAATGGAAGCTACAAGATTTTCTTTTGGGATACGACTATCTACTTTCCGATGCACTATTCCTTCTTTACTGCATCCCTCTCTGCTTCATATTGACGAATAATACAGACATTACGTAGCTACGAAATACTATGGGTTCTATGACCTCTTCTTCTAAATCGAGTAACGTTTCTATGGAAACGACAGGATTTCCTTTTGGGATACGAGTATCTCCTTTCCGACGCATTATTCCTTCTTTACTGCAACCTTCGCTCCCTCACATTGACGAATAAACACAATATTCCGTCGCCACGAAATACTATGGGTTCTATGACCTCTTCTTCTAAATCAAATAACGTTTCTATGGAAACGACAGGATTTTCTTTTTGGATACGAGTATTTCCTTTCCGATGCACTATTCCTTCTTTACTGCATCCCTCGCTCCCACACATTGACGAATTAACCCAGAAATTGCGTCGCTATGAAATACTATGGGTCCTATGACTTCCCCTTCTAAATCGAGAAACGTGTCTATGGAAAGGAGAGAATTTCCTTTTGGGATACGACTATCTCCTTTCCGATGCACTATTCCATCTTTACTGCATCCCTCGCTCCCTCACATTGACGAATCAACACAGAAACTGCGTCGCTATGAAATACTATGGCTTCTATTACTTCTTCGTCTTAATCGAGTAACGTTTCTATGGATACGACAGGATTTTCTTTTGGGATACGAGTAACTCCTTTCCAATGCACTATTCCTTGTATATTGCATCCCCCGCTCCCTCCCATTGACGAATTAACACAGAAATTGCGTCGCTATGAAATACTAAGGGTTCTATGTCTTCACCTTCTAAATTTAGTAACGTTTCTAAGCAAAGGACACAATTTTCTTTTGGGATACGACTATCTCTTTTCCGGTGGACTATTCATTCGTTATTGCATCCCTCGCCCCCTCACATTAACGAATTAACCCAGAAATTGGGTCGCTATCAAAAACTATGGGTTCTATTACTTCTTCTCCTAAATCGAGTAACGTTTCTATGGAAACGACAGGATTATCTTTTGGGATACGAGTATCTCCTTTCCGATGAACTATTCGTTCTTTATTGCATCCCTCGCTCCCTCACAATGGTGAATTAACACAGAAATTGCGTCGCTATGAATTACTATTGGTTCTAAGACATTGTCTTCTAAATCGAGTAACGTTTCTATGGAAACGACAGTATTTTCATTTGGGATACGAGTATTTCCTTTCCGATGCACTGATCGTTCTTTACTGCATCCCTCGCTCCCTCACATTGACGAATTAACACAGAAATTGCGTCGCTATGAAATACTATGAGTTCTATGACCTCTCCTTCTAAATCGAGTAACGTTTCTATGGAAACGACCGGATTTTCTTTTGGGATACGAGTATCTAATTTCCCGATGCACTATTCCTTCTTTACTGCATCCCTCGCTCCCTCACATTGAAGAATTAACCCAGAAATAGCGTCGCTATGAAATGCTATGGGTTCTATGACTTTTCCGTATAAATCAAGTAACGTTTCTATGGAAACGACAGGATTTTCTTTTGGGATACGAGTATCTCCTTTCCGATGCACTATTCCGTTTATACTGCATCGCGCGCACCCTCACATTGATGAATTAACACAGAAATTTTGCCGCTATAATAGACTAATGGTTCTATGACTTCTTCTTCAAAATCGAGTAATGTTTCTATGGAAACGACAGGGTTTTCTTTTGGGATACGAGTATCTCCTTTCCGATGCACTATTCCTTGTATATTGCATCCCCCGCTCCCTCCCATTGACGAATTAACACAGAAATTGCCTCGCTATGAAATACTAAAGGTTCTATGACTTCACCTTCTAAATTGAGTAACGTTTCTATGTAAAGGACACAATTTTCTTTTGGGATGCGACTATCTCTTTTCCGATGGACTATTCATTCGATATTGCATCCCTCGCTCCCTCACATTAACGAATTAACCCAGAAATTGCGTCGCTATGATATACTATGGGTTCTATTACTTCTTGTCCTAAATCGTGTAACGTTTCTATGGAAACGACAGGATTATCTTTTGGGATACGACTATCTCCTTTCCGATGCACTATTCCTTCTTTACTGCATCCCTCGCTCCCTCACGTTCACGAATTAAGACAGAAATTGCGTTGCTATGAAATACTATGGGCTCTTTGACATCTTCTTCTAAATCGAGTAACGTTTCTGTGGAATCGCCAGGATTTTCTTTTGGGATACGAGTATCTCCTTTCCGATGCACTCCTCCTTTACTGCATACCTCACTCCGTCACATTGACAAATTAACACAGAAATTGCGTCGTCATTAAAGACTATGTGTTCCATGTCTTCTCCTCCTAAATCGAGTAACGTTTCCACGGAAACGACAGGATTTTCTTTTGGGATAGGGGTATCTTCTTTCCGATTACTATTCCTTGTATATTGCATCCTCCGCTCCCTCCCATTGACGAATTAACACAGAAATTGCGTCGCTATGAAATACTATGGGTTCTATGACGTCTCCTTCTAAATCAAGTAATGTTTCTATGTAAATAACAGGATTTTCTTTTGGGATACGACTATCTCTTTTCCGATGCACAATTCATTCTTTACTGCATCCCTCGCTCCGTCACATTAACGAATTAACACAGAAATAGCGTCGCTAAGAAATTCTATGGGTTCTATTACTTCTTCTCTTAAATAGAGTAACGTTTCTATGGAAACGACAGGATTACCTTTTGGGATACGAGTATCTCCTTTCCGATGCACTATTCCTTTTTATTGCATCTCCCGCTCACCTCACATTGTCGAATTAACACAGAAATTGCGTTGCTATGAAATACTATGTGTTCTATAACCTCTCCATCAAAATCGAGTAACGTTTCTATGGAAGCGACAGGATTTTCTTTTGGGATACGAGTATCTCCTTTCCGATGCATTATTCCTTCTTTACTGCACCCTTCGCTCCCTCACATTGACGAATAAACACAAAATTGAGTGGCCACGAAATACTATGGGTTTTATGACTTCTCCTTCTAAATCGGGAAACGTGTCTATGGAAAGGAGAGGATTTTCTTTTGGGATACGACTATCTCCATTCCGATGCACTATTCCATCTTTACTGCATCCCTCGCTCCCTCACATGACGAATCAACACAGAAATTGCGTCGCTATGAAATACTATGGGTTCTATGACTACTTCGTCTTAATCGAGTAATGTCTCTATGGATACGAAAGGATTTTCTTTTGGGATACGAGTAACTCCTTTCCAATGCACTATTCCTTGTATATTGCATCCCCCGCTCCCTCCCATTGACGAATTAACACAGAAATCGCCTAGCTGTGAAATACTAAGGGTTCTATGACTTCACCTTCTAAATTGAGTAACGTTTCTATGCAAAGGACAGGATTTTCTTTTGGGATACGACTATCTCGTTTCCGATGCACTATTCATTCTTTACTGCATCCCTCGCTCCCTCACATTAACGAATTAACACAGAAATTGCGTCGCTAAGAAATTCTGTGGGTTCTATTACTTCTTCTCCTAAATAGAGTAACGTTTCTATGGAAACGACAGGATTACCTTTTGGGATACGAGTATCTCATTTCCGATGCACTATTCCTTCTTTATTGCATCTCCCGCTCACCTCACATTGTCGAATTAACACAGAAATTGCGTCGCTATTAAATACTATGTGTTCTATAACCTCTCCATCTAAATCGAGTAACGTTTCTATGAAAGCGACAGGATTTTCTTTTGGGATACGAGTATCTCCTTTCCGATTCACTACTCGACCTTTACTGCATCCCTCGCTCCCTCACATTGACGAATTAATATAGAAATTGCGTCACTATGGAATACTATGAGTTCTATTACTTCTTCTCCTAAATCGAGAAACGTTTCTATGAAAACGACAGGATTATCTTTTGGGATACGAGTATCTCCTTTCCGATGCACTATTCCTTTTATATTGCACCCAACGCTCCATCCCATTGATGAATTAACACAGAAATTGCGTCGCTATTATATACCTTGGGTTCTATGACTTCTCCTTCTAAATCGAGTAACGTTTCTATGGAAACGGCAGGACTTTCTTTTGGGGCACGACTATCTCCTTTCCAATACGTTATTCCTTCTTTACTGCATCCCTCGCTCCCTCACATTGACGAATTAACACCGAAATTGCGTCGCTATTAAATACCTTTCATTCTATGACTTCTCCTTCTAAATCGAGTAATGTTTCTATGGAAAGGACAGGATATTCTTTTGGGATACGAGTATCTCCTTCCCGATGCACTATTTCTTCTTTACCGCACCCCTCGCCCCATCACATTGACGAATTAATACAGAAATGGCGTCGCTTTGAAATTCTATGAGTTCTATGATTTCTCCTTCTAAATCGCGTAACGTTTCTATGGTAACGACAGGATTTTCTTTTGGGATACGAGTATCTACTCTCCCGATGCACTATTCCTTCTATACGGCATCCCTCGCTCCCTCTTATTAGCGAATTAACACAGAAATTGCGTCGCAATGAAAAACTATGGGTTCTATGACTTCTCCTTCTAAATTGAGTGACGTGTCTATGGAAAGGACACCATCTTCATTTGGGATACGACTATCACGTTTCCGATGCACTATTCCAACTTTACTGCATCCCTAGCCCCCTCACATTGACGAACTAACACAGAAATTGCATCGCTATGAAATACTATGAGTTCTATGACTTCTCGTTCTAAATCGAGTAACGTTTCAATGGAAACTAGAGGATTATCATTTGGGATACGACTATCTCCCTTCCGATGCATTATTCCTTCTTTCCTGCATCCCTCGCTCCATCACATTGACGAACTAACACAGAAATTGCGTCACTATGAAATACTATGGGTTTTATGACTTCTCCTTCTAAATCGGTTAACGCTTCTGTGGTTACGACAGGATTAATTTTGGGATGCGACTATCTCCTTTCCGATGCGCTATTCCGCTTTTACTGCATTCCTTGCTCCCTCACATTGACAAATTAACACAGAAAATGATCGCAATGCAATACTATGGGATCTATGACATTTCCTTCTATATCGAGTAACGTTCCTATGGAAAGGACAGGATTTTCTTTTGGGATACGAGTATCTCCTTTCCGATGCTCTAATCCAACTCTACTGCATCCCTTGCACCCTCACATTGACGAATTACCACAGAAATTGCGTTGCAATGTAATAATAACAGTTCTATGACATCACCTTCTAAATCGAGTAACCTGTCAATGGAAGATACAAGATTTTCTTTTGGGATACGACTATCTACTTTCTGATGCACTATTCCTTCTTTACTGCATCCCTCTCTGCTTCATATTGACGAATAATACAGACATTACGTAGCTACGAAATACTATGGGTTCTATGACCTCTTCTTCTAAATCGAGTAACGTTTCTATGGAAACGACAGGATTTCCTTTTGGGTTACGAGTATCTCCTTTCCGACGCATTATTCCTTCTTTACTGCAACCTTCGCTCCCTCACATTGACGAATAAACACAATATTCCGTCGCCACGAAATACTATGGGTTCTATGACCTCTTCTTCTAAATCGAGTAACGTTTCTATGGAAACGACAGGATTTTCTTTTTGGATACGAGTATTTCCTTTCCGATGCACTATTCCTTCTTTACTGCATCCCTCGCTCCCACACATTGACGAATTAACCCAGAAATTGCGTCGCTATGAAATACTATGGGTCCTATGACTTCCCCTTCTAAATCGAGAAACGTGTCTATGGAAAGGAGAGAATTTCCTTTTGGGATACGACTATCTCCTTTCCGATGCACTATTCCATCTTTACTGCATCCCTCGCTCCCTCACATTGACGAATCAACACAGAAACTGCGTCGCTATGAAATACTATGGCTTCTATGACTTCTTCGTCTTAATCGAGTAACGTTTCTATGGATACGACAGGATTTTCTTTTGGGATACGAGTAACTCCTTTCCAATGCACTATTCCTTGTATATTGCATCCCCCGCTCCCTCCCATTGACGAATTAACACAGAAATTGCGTCGCTATGAAATACTAAGGGTTCTATGACTTCACCTTCTAAATTTAGTAACGTTTCTAAGCAAAGGACAAAATTTTCTTTTGGGATACGACTATCTCTTTTCCGATGGACTATTCATTCGTTATTGCATCCCTCGCCCCCTTACATTAACGAAATAACCCAGAAATTGGGTCGCTATCAAAAACTATGGGTTCTATTACTTCTTCTCCTAAATCGAGTAACGTTTCTATGGAAACGACAGGATTATCTTTTGGGATACGAGTATCTCCTTTCCGATGAACTATTCGTTCTTTATTGCATCCCTCGCTCCCTCACAATGGTGAATTAACACAGAAATTGCGTCGCTATGAATTACTATTGGATCTAAGACATTGTCTTCTAAATCGAGTAACGTTTCTATGGAAACGACAGTATTTTCATTTGGGATACGAGTATTTCCTTTCCGATGCACTGATCGTTCTTTACTGCATCCCTCGCTCCCTCACATTGACGAATTAACACAGAAATTGCGTCGCTATGAAATACTATGAGTTCTATGACCTCTCCTTCTAAATCGAGTAACGTTTCTATGGAAACGACCGGATTTTCTTTTGGGATACGAGTATCTAATTTCCCGATGCACTATTCCTTCTTTACTGCATCCCTCGCTCCCTCACATTGAAGAATTAACCCAGAAATAGCGTCGCTATGAAATGCTATGGGTTCTATGACTTTTCCGTATAAATCAAGTAACGTTTCTATGGAAACGACAGGATTTTCTTTTGGGATACGAGTATCTCCTTTCCGATGCACTATTCCGTTTATACTGCATCGCGCGCACCCTCACATTGATGAATTAACACAGAAATTTTGCCGCTATAATAGACTAATGGTTCTATGACTTCTTCTTCAAAATCGAATAATGTTTCTATGGAAACGACAGGGTTTTCTTTTGGGATACGAGTATCTCCTTTCCGATGCACTATTCCTTGTATATTGCATCCCCCGCTCCCTCCCATTGACGAATTAACACAGATATTGCCTCGCTATGAAATACTAAGGGTTCTATGACTTCACCTTCTAAATTGAGTAACGTTTCTATGTAAAGGACACAATTTTCTTTTGGGATTCGACTATCTCTTTTCCGATGGACTATTCATTCGATATTGCATCCCTCGCTCCCTCACATTAACGAATTAACCCAGAAATTGCGTCGCTATGATATACTATGAGTTCTATTACTTCTTGTCCTAAATCGTGTAACGTTTCTATGGAAACGACAATATTATCTTTTAGGATACGAGTATCTCCTTTCCGACGCACTATTCCTTGTATATTGCATCGCTCGCTCCCTCACATTGACGAATTAACACAGAAATTTTGCCGCAATTATAGCCTAATGGTTCTATGACTTCTTCTTCAAAATCGAGAAATGTTTCTATGGAAACGACAGGGTTTTCTTTTGGGATACGAGTATCTCCTTTCCGATGCACTATTCGTTGTATATTGCATCCTACGCTCCGTCCCATTGACGAACTAACACAGAAATTCCGTCGCTATGAGATACTATGAGTTCTATGACTTCTCCTTCTAAATCGAGTACGTCTCTATCTAAAGGACAGGATTTTCTTTTTTGATACGAGTATCTCCTTTCCGATGCATTATTCCTTCTTTACTGCATCCCTCGGTCCATCACATTGACGAATTAACCCAGAAATAGCGCCGCTATGAAATGCTATGGGTTCTATGACTTCTCCTTCTAAATCGAGTAACATGTCTATGGAGAAAAGAGGATTTTCTTTTGGGATACGACTATCTCCTTTCCGATGCACTATTCCTTCTTTACTGCATCCCTCGCTCCCTCACGTTCACGAATTAACGCAGAAATTGCATTGCTATGAAATACTGTGGGTTCTTTGACTTCTTCTTCTAAATCGAGTAACGTTTCTATGGAATCGCCAGGTTTTTCTTCTGGGATACGAGTATCTCCTTTCCGATGCACTCCTCCTTTACTGCATACCTCACTCCGTCACATTGACAAATTAACACAGAAATTGCGTCGTCATTAAAGACTATGTGTTCCATGTCTTCTCCTCCTAAATCGAGCAACGTTTCTACGGAAGCGACAGGATTTTCTTTTGGGATACGAGTATCTCCTTTCCGATGACTATTCCTTGTATATTGCATCCTCCGCTCCCTCCCATTGACGAATTAACACAGAAATTGCGTCGCTATGAAATACTATGGGTTCCATGACGTCTCCTTCTAAATCAAGTAACGTTTCTATGTAAAGGACAGGATTTTCTTTTGGGATACGACTATCTCTTTTCCGATGAACTATTCATTCTTTACTGCATCACTCGCTCCCTCACATTAACGAATTAACACAGAAATTCCAACGCTAAGAAATTCTATGGGTTCTATTACTTCTTCTCCTAAATAGAGTAACGTTTCTATGGAAACGATTGGATTACCTTTTGGGATACGAGTATCTCCTTCCCGATGCACTATTCCTTCTTTATTGCATCTCCCGCTCACTTCACATTGTCGAATTAACACAGATATTGCGTCGCTATGAAATACTATGTGTTCTATAACCTCTCCATCTAAATCGAGTAACGTTTCTATGGAAGCGACATGATATTCTTTTGGGATACGAGTATCTCCTTTCCGATGCACTATTCCTTGTATATTGCATCCCCCGCTCCCTCCCATTGACGAATTAACACAGAAATTGCCTCGCTATGAAATACTAAGGGTTCAATGACTTCACCTTCTAAATTGAGTAACATTTCTATGTAAAGGACACAATTCTCTTTTGGGATACCACTATCTCTTTCCCGATAGACTATTCATTCGATATTGCATCTCCCGCTACCTCACATTAACGAATTAACCCAGAAATTGCGTCGCTATGATATACTATGGGTTCTATTACTTCTTCTCCTAAATCGAGTAACGTTTCTATGGAAACGACATGATTTTCTTTTGGGATACGAGTATCTCCTTTCCGATGCCCTAGTCCTTCTTTACTGCTTCCTTCGCTCCCTCACATTGACGAATAAACACAAAATTGCGTCGCTATGAACTACGATGGGTTCCACGACTTCTCCATCTACATCATGTAACATTTCTATGGAAACGATAGGATTTTCTTTTGGGATACGAGTATCTCCTTTCCGATGCACTATTCCTTCTTTACTGCATCCTTCGCTCCCTCACATTGACGAATTACCACAGAAATTGCTTCGCTATGATACACTATGGGTTCTATGACTTCTCCTTCTAAATCGAGTGTTGTTTCTATGGAAAGGACAGGATATTCTTTTGGGATACGAGTATCTCCTTCCCGATGCACTATTTCTTCTTTACCGCATCCCTCGCTCCATCACATTGACGAATTAATACAGAAATGGCGTCGCTTTGAAATTCTATGAGTTCTATGATTTCTCCTTCTAAATCGAGTAACGTTTCTATGGTAACGACAGGATTTTCTTTTGGGATACGAGTATCTACTCTCCCGATGCACTATTCCTTCTATACGGCATCCCTCGCTCCCTCTTATTGACGAATAAACACAGAAATTGCGTCGCAATGAAATACTATGGGTTCTATGACTTCTTCTTCTAAATTGAGTGACGTGTCTATGGAAAGGACACGATCTTCATTTGGGAAACGACTATCACGTTTCCGATGCACTATTCCAACTTTACTGCATCCCTCGCCCCCTCACATTGACGAACTAACACAGAAATTGCATCGCTATGAAATACTATGAGTTCTATGACTTCTCGTTCTAAATCGAGTAACGTTTCAATGGAAACTAGAGGATTATCATTTGGGATACGACTATCTCCCTTCCGATGCATTATTCCTTCTTTACTGCATCCCTCGCTCCTTCACATTGACGAACTAACACAGAAATTGCGTCACTATGAAATACTATGGGTTTTATGACTTCTCCTTCTATATCGGTTAACGCTTTTGTGGTAACGACAGGATTTTCTTTTGGGATGCGACTATCTCCTTT
The DNA here is from genome assembly GCF_023864345.2 of Schistocerca serialis cubense. Classification (NCBI taxonomy): domain Eukaryota; kingdom Metazoa; phylum Arthropoda; class Insecta; order Orthoptera; family Acrididae; genus Schistocerca; species Schistocerca serialis. The sequence continues at coordinate 60,563,332 of NC_064638.1, read as the reverse complement.
CCGATGCGCTATTCCGCTTTTACTGCATTCCTTGCTCCCTCACATTGACAAATTAACACAGAAAATGATCGCAATGCAATACTATGGGATCTATGACATCTCCTTCTAAATCGAGTAACGTTCCTATGGAAAGGACAGGATCTTCTTTTGGGATACGAGTATCTCCTTTCCGATGCTCTAATCCAACTCTACTGCATCCCTCGCACCCTCACATTGACGAATTACCACAGAAATTGCGTTGCAATGTAATAATAACAGTTCTATGACATCACCTTCTAAATCGAGTAACGTGTCAATGGAAGCTACAAGATTTTCTTTTGGGATACGACTATCTACTTTCCGATGCACTATTCCTTCTTTACTGCATCCCTCTCGGCTTCATATTGACGAATTAACACAGACATTACGTAGCTACGATATACTATGGGTTCTATGACCTCTTCTTCTAAATCGAGTAACGTTTCTATGGAAACGACAGGATTTCCTTTTGGGATACGAGTATCTCCTTTCCGACGCATTATTCCTTCTTTACTGCAACCTTCGCTCCCTCACATTGACGAATAAACACAAAATTCCGTCGCCACGAAATACTATGGGTTTTATGACTTCTCCTTCTAAATCGAGTAACGTATCTATGGAAACGAAAGGAGTTTGTTTTGTGTTACGGGTATCCCATTTCCGATGCTCTATACCTCCTTTACTGCATCCTTCGCTCCCTCACATTGACGAATTAACACAGAAATTGCGTCGCTATGAAATACTGTGGGTTCTATGACATCTCCTTCTAAATCGAATAACGTTTCTATGGAAACAACAGGATTTTCTTTTTGGATACGAGTATTTCCTTTCCGATGCACTATTCCTTCTTTACTGCATCCCTCGCTCCCTCACATTGACGAATTAACCCAGAAATTGCGTCGCTATGAAATACTATGGGTCCTATGACTTCCCCTTCTAAATCGAGAAACATGTCTATGGAAAGGAGAGGATTTTCTTTTGGGATACGACTATCTCCTTTCCGATGCACTTTTCCATCTTTACTGCATCCCTCGCTCCCTCACATTGACGAATCAACACAGAAACTGCGTCGCTATGAAATACTATAGCTTCTATGACTTCTTCGTCTTAATCGAGTAACGTTTCTATGGATACGACAGGATTTTCTTTTGGGATCCGAGTAACTCCTTTCCAATGCACTATTTCTTGTATATTGCATCCCCCGCTCCCTCCCATTGACGAATTCACACAGAAATTGCGTCGCTATGAAATACTAAGGGTTCTATGACTTCACCTTCTAAATTGAGTAACGTTTCTAAGTAAAGGACACAATTTTCTTTTGGGATACGACTATCTCTTTTCCGATGGACTATTCATTCGTTATTGCATCCCTCGCCCCCTCACATTAACGAATTAACCCAGAAATTAGGTCGCTATGAAATACAATGGGTTCTATTATCTCTTCTCCTAAATCGAGTAACGTTTCTATGGAAACGACAGGATTATCTTTTGGGATACGTGTCTCTCCTTTCCGATGCACAATTCGATCTTTATTGCATCCGCCGCTCCCTGACATTGGCGATTTAACACAGAAATGGCGTCGCTATGAAATACTATGTGTTATATGACATCTCCTTCAAAATCGAGTAACGTTTCTATGGAAGCGACAGGATTTTCTTTTGTGATACGAGTATCTCCTTTCCGATGCACTACTCCATCTTTACTGCATCCCTCGCTCCCTCACGTTGACGAATTAATATAGAAATTGCGTCGCTATGACATACTATGAGTCCAATGACTTCTCCATCTAAATCGAGTAACGTTTCGATGGAAACGACAGGATTTTCTTTTGGGATACGAGAATCTCCTTTCCGATGGCTATTCCTTGTATATTGCATCCTCCGCTCCCTCCCATTGACGAATTAACAGAGAAATTGCGTCGCTATGAAATACTATGGGTTCCATGACGTCTCCTTCTAAATCAAATAACGTTTCTATGTAAAGGACAGGATTTTCTTTTGGGATACGACTATCTCTTTTCCGATGCACTATTCATTCTTTACTGCAACCCCCGCTCCCTCACATTACCTAATTAACACAGAAATTGCGTCGCTAAGAAATTCTATGTGTTCTATTACTTCTTCTCCTAAATAGAGTAACGTTTCTATGGAAACGATAGGATTACCTTTTGGGATACGAGTATCTCCTTTCCGATGCACTATTCCTTCTTTATTGCATCTCCCGCTCACTTCACATTGTCGACTTAACACAGAAATTGCGTCGCTATGAAATACTATGTGTCCTATAACCTCTCCATCTAAGTCGAGTAACGTTTCTATGGAAGCGACAGGATATTCTTTTGGGATACGAGTATCTCCTTTCCGATGCACTATTCCTTGTATATTGCATCCCCCGCTCCCTCCCATTGACGAATTAACACAGAAATAGCCTCGGTATGAAATACTATGTGTTTTATGACTTCACCTTCTAAATTGAGTAACGTTTCTATGTAAAGGACACAATTTTCTTTTGGGATACCACTATCTCTTTCCCGATGGACTATTCATTCGATATTGCATCCCCCGCTCCCTCACATTAACGAATTAACCCAGAAATTGCGTCGCTATGATATACTATGGGTTCTATTACTTCATCTCCTAAATCGAGTAACGTTTCTATGGAAACGACAGGATTTTCTTTTGGGATACGAGTATCTCCTTTCCGATGCACTAGTCCTTCTTTACTGCTTCCTTCGCTCCCTCACATTGACGAATAAACACAAAATTGCGTCGCTATGAAATACGATGGGTTCCACGACTTCTCCATCTACATCAAGTAACATTTCTATGGAAACGATAGGATTTTCTTTTGGGATACGAGTATCTCCTTTCCGATGCACTATTCCTTCTTTACTGCATCCTTCGCTCCCTCACATTGACGAATTACCACAGAAATTGCGTCGCTATGATATACTATGGGTTCTATGACTTCTCCTTCTAAATCGAGCAACGTTTCTATGGAAACGACAAGATTTGTTTTTGGGATACGAGTATTTCCTTTCCGATACACTTTTCCTTCATTACTGCTTCCCTCGCTCCCTCACATTGACGAATTAACACAGAAATTGCTTCGCTATGATACACTATGGGTTCTATGACTTCTCCTTCTAAATCGAGTGACGTTTCTATGGAAAGGACAGGATATTCATTTGGGATACGAGTATCTCCTTCCCGATGCACTATTTCTTCTTTACCGCATCCCTCGCTCCCTCACATTGAAGAATTAACCCAGAAATAGCGTCGCTATGAAATGCTATGGGACTATGACTTCTCCTTGTAAATCGAGAAACATGTCTATGGAATGGAGAGGATTTTCTTTTGGGTTACGACTACCTCCCTTCCGATGCACTATTCCTTCTTTACTGCATCCCTCGCTCACTCACAATGACGATTTAACACAGATATTGTGTCGCTATGAAATACTATGTGTTCTATGACTTTTCCGTATAAATCAATAACGTATCTATGGAAACGACAGGATTTTCTTTTGGCATACGTGTACCTTATATCCCGATGCACTATTCCTTCTTTACAGCATCCCTCGCTCCCTCACATTGACGAATTAACACAGACATTTTGCCGCTATGGAATACTATGAATTCTATGACTTCTCCTTCTAAATCGAGTAACGTGTCTATCTAAAGGACAGGATTTTCTTTTTTGATACAAGTATCTCCTTTCCGATGCACAATTCCTTCTTTACTGCATCCCTCGCTCCCTCAGATTGACGAATTAACCCAGAAATTGCGTCGCAATGAAATACTATGGTTTCTATGACCTCTCCTTCTAAATCGAGTAACGTTTCTATGGAGGTGATAGGATTTTCTTTTGGGATACGAGTATCTCCTTTCCGATGCATTATTCCTTGTATATTGCATCCCTCGCTCCCTCCCATTGACGAATTAACACTGAAAATTCGTCGCAATAAAAGCCTATGGGTTTTATGATTTCTCCTTTTAAATCGAGTAACGTATCTATGGAAACGAAAGGATTTTCCTTTGGGAGACGGGTATCCCATTTCCGATGCTCTATACCTCCATTACTGCATCCTTCGCTCCCTCACATTGACGAATTAACACAGAAATTGCGTCGCTATGAAATACTGTGGGTTCTATGACATCTCCTTCTAAATCGAGTAACGTTTCTATGGAAACAACAGGATTTTCTTTTTGGATACGAGTATTTACTTTCCGATGCACTATTCCTTCTATACTGCATCCCTCGCTCCCTCACATTGACGATTTTACACAGTTATTGTGTCGCTATGAAATACTATGTGCTCTATTACTTTTCCGTATAAATCAAGTAATGTTTCTATGGGAACGACAGGATTTTCTTTTGGCATACGAGTATCTAATTTCCCGATGCACTATTCCTTCTTTACTGCATCCCTCGCTCCCTCACATTGACGAATTAACCCAGAAATTGCGTCGCAATGAAATACTATGGGTCCTATGACTTCCCCTTCTAAATCGAGAAACGTGTCTATGGAAAGGAGACGATTTTCTTTTGGGATACGACTACCTCTTTTCCGATGGACTATTCATTCGTTATTGCATCCCTCGCTCTCTCACATTAACGAATTAATCCAGAAATTGGGTCGCTATGAAATACTATGGGTTTTATTAATTCTTCTCCTAAATCGAGTAACGTTTCTATGGAAACGACAGGATTATCTTTTGGGATACGAGTATCTCCTTTCCGATGCTTTATTCATTCTTTTTTGCATCCCCCGCTCCCTCACATTGGCGAATTAACACAGAAAATGCGTCGCTATGAAATACTATGAGTTCTATGACTTCTCCTTCTAAATCGAGTAACGTTTCTATCTAAAGCACAGGATTTTCTTTTTTGATACGAGTATCTCCTTTCCGATGCACTATTCCTTCTTTACTGCATCCCTCGGTCCCTCAAATTGTCTAATTAGCACAGAAGTTGCGTTGCTATGAAACACTATGGGTTCTTTGACTTCTTCTTCTAAATCGAGTAACGTTTCTGTGGAATCGCCAGGATTTTCTTTTGGGATACGAGTATCTCCTTTCTGATGCACTCCTCCTTTACTGCATACCACAATCCGTCATATTGACGAATTAACACAGAAATTGCGTCGCTATTGAAGACTATGGGTTCCATGTCTTCTTCTCCTAAATCGAGTAACGTTTCTATGGAAACGACAGGATTCTCTTTTGGGATACGATTATCTCCTTTCCGATGACTCTTCCTTGTATATTGCATCCACCGCTCCATCCCATTGACGAATTAACACAGAAATTGCGTCGCAATGAAATACTATGGGTTCTATGACCTCTCCTCAATCGTGTAACGTTTCAATGGAAGCGACAGGATTTTCTTTTCGGATACGAGTATCTCCTTTCCGATGCACTCCTCCATCTTTACTGCATCCCTCGCTCCCTCACATTGACGAATTAATACAGAAATTGCGTCCCTATGAAATACTATGAGTTCTATGACTTCACCATCTAAATCGAGTAACTTTTCTATGGGTACGACAGGTTTTTCTTTTGGGGTACGAGTGTCTCCTTCCCGATGCATTATTCCTTGTATATTGCATCCCTCGCTCCCTCACATTGACGAATTAACACTGAAATTTGGTCGCTATTATAGCCTATGGGTTTTATGGCTTCTCGTTTTAAATCGAGTAACGTATCTATGGAAACGCAAGGATTTTCTTTTGGGATACGGGTACCTCATTTCCGATGCTCTATACATTCTTTACTGCATCGTTCGCTCATTCTAATTGACGAATTAACACAGAAATTGTGTCGCTATGAAATACTGAGGGTTCTATGACATCTCCTTCTAAATCGAGTAACGTTTCTATGGAAACAACAGGATTTTCTTTTTGGATACGAGTATTTCCTTTCCGATGCACTATTCCTTCGTAACTGCATCCCTCGCTCCCTCACATTGACGATTTTACACAGTTATTGTGTCGCTATGAAATACTTTGTGTTCTATGACTTTTCCGTCTAAATCAAGTAACGTTTCTATGGAAACGACAGGATTTTCTTTTGGCATACGAGTATCTCATTTCCAGATGCACTATTCCTTCTTTACTGCATCCCTCGCTCTCTCACATTGACGAATTAACCCAGAAATTGCGTCGCTATGAAATACTATGGGTCCTATGACTTCCCCTTCTAAATCGAGAAACGTGTCTATGGAAAGGAGAGGATTTTCTTTCGGGATACGACTATATCCTTTCCGATGCACTATTCCTTCATTACTGCATCCCTCGCTCCCTCACATTGACGAATCAACACAGAAATTGTGTCGCTATGAAATACTATGGGTTCTATGACTTCTTCGTCTTAATCGAGAAACGTTTCTATGGATACGACAGGATTTCCTTTTGGGATACGAGTAACTCCTTTCCAATGCACTATTCCTTGTATATTGCATCCCCCGCTCCCTCCCATTGACGAATTAACACAGAAATTGCGTCGCTATGAAATACTAAGGGTTCTATGACTTCACCTTCTAAATTGAGTAACGTTTCTATGTAAAGGTCACAAGTTTCTTTTGGGATACGACTATCTCTTTTCCGATGGACTATTCATTCGTTATTGCATCCCTCGCTCCATCACATTAACGAATTAACACAGAAATTGCATCGCTATCAAAGACTAATGGTTCTAGGACTTCTCCTTCTAAATCGAGCAACGTTTCTATGGAAACGACAGGATGTTCTTTTGGGATACGAGTATCTCCTTTCCGATGCACTATTCCTTCTTTACTGCATCCCTCGCTCCCTCACATTGAAGAATTAACCCAGAAATAGCGTCGCTATGAAATGCTATGGGTTCTATGACTTCTCCTTCTAAATCGAGTAACATGTCTATGGAAAGGAGAGGATTTTCTTTTGGGATACGACTATCTCCTTTCCGATGCACTATTCCTTCTTTACTGCATCCCTCGCCCACTCACGTTCACGAATTAACACAGAAATTGCGTTGTTATGAAATACTATTGGTTCTTTGACTTCTTCTTCTAAATCGAGTAACGTTTCTGTGGAATCGCCAGGATTTTCTTTTGGGATACGAGTATCTCCTTTCCGATGCACTCCTCTTTTACTGCATACCTCACTCCGTCACATTGACGAATTAACACAGAAATTGCGTCGCTATTAAAGACTATGAGTTCCATGTCTTCTTCTCCTAAATCGAGTAACGTTTCAATGGAAACCACAGGATTTTCTGATGGGATACGAGTATCTCCTTTCCGATGACTATTCCTTGTATATTGCATCCTCCGCTCCCTCCCATTGACGAATTAACACAGAAATTGCGTCGCTATGAAATACTATGGGCTCTATGACGTCTCCTTCTAAATCTAGTAACATTTCTATGTAAAGACAGGATTTTCTTTTGGGATACGACTATCTCTTTTCCGATGCACTATTCAATCTTTACTGCATCATTCGCTCCCTCACATTAACGAATTAACACAGAAATTGCGTCGCTAAGAAATTCTATGTGTTCTTTTACTTCTTCTCCTAAATCGAGTAACGTTACTATGGAAACGACAGGACTATCTTTTGGGATACGAGTATCTCCTTTCCGATGCACTACAACATTTTTACTGCATCCCTCGCTCCGTCACATTGACAAATGAATACAGAAATTGCGTCGCTATGAAATACTATGAGTTCTATGACTTCTGAATCTAAATCGAGTAACGTTTCTATGGAAACGACAGGATTTTCTTTTGGGATGCGAGTATCTCCTTTCCGATGCACTATTCCTTGTATATTGCATCGCTCGCTCCCTCACATTGACGAATTTACACAGAAATTTTGCCGCTATAATAGACTAAGGGTTCTATGACTTCTTCCTCAAAATCGAGTAATGTTTCTATGGAACTGCGTCGCTATTAAAGACTATGGGTCCAATGACTTCTTCTCCTAAATCGAGTATCGTTTCTATGAAAACGACAGGATTTATTTTGGGATACGAGTATCTCCTTTCCGATGCACTACTCCTTCTTTACTGCATCCCACGCTCCCTCACATTGACGAATGTGAGGGAGCGAGGGATGCAGTAAAGATGGAGTAGTGCACCAGAAAGGAGATACTCGTATCCCAAAAGAAAATCCTGTCGCTTCCATAGAAACGTTACTCGATTTAGATGGAGAAGTCATAGAACAAATAGAATTTCATAGCGACCAATTTCTGTTTTAATTCGTCAATGGGAGGGAGCGGGGGATGCAATATACAAGGAATAGTGCAGCTGAACGGAGATACTCGTATTCCCAAAGAAAATCCTGTCGTTTGCATAGAAATGTTACTCGATTTAGAAGAAGAAGTCATAGAACTCATAGTATTTCATAGCGACGCAATATCTGTGTTAATTCTTCAATGTGAGGGAGCGAGGGATGCAGTAAAGAGGGAATAGTGCACCGGGAAAGGAGATACTCGTATCCCAAAAGAAAATCCTGTCATTTCCGTAGAAACGTTACTCGATTTAGAAGGAGAAGTCATAGAATCTATAGTATTTCATAGCGACGCATGTTCTGTGTTAATTCGTCCTTGTCAGTGAGCGAATGATGAAGTACAGTAGGAATAGTGCATCGGAATGAATATACTCGTATCCCAAAAGAAAATCATCTCGTTTCCGTAGAAACGTTACTCGATTTAGAAGGAGAAGTCATAGAACCCATAGTGTCTCATAGCGACGCAATTTCAGTGCTTATACGTCAATGTGAGGGAGCGAAGGATGCAGTAAAAAAGGAATAGTGCATCGGAAAGGAGATACTCGTATCCCATAAGAAAATCCTGTCGATTCCATAGAAACGTTACTCGTATTTAGAAGAAGAAGTCTTAGAACACATAGTGCTTCATAGCGACGCAATTTCTGTGTTAAATCGTCAATGTGAGGTAGCGAGGGTTGCAGTAAAGAAGGAATAGTGCATTGGAAGGGAGATAGTAGTATTCGAAAAAAAAAATCCAGTCCTTTCCATAGAAACGTAGCCTGATTTAAAAGGAGAAGTCATAGAACCCATAGAATTTCATAGCGACGCATTTTCTGTGTTAATTCGTCAATGTGAGGCAGCGGGGGGATGCAATAAAGAAGGAATAGTGCATCGGAACGGAGATACTCGTATCCCAAAAGAAAATCCTGTCGTTTACATAGAAACGTTACTCGATATAAAAGAAGAAGTCTTAGAACCCATAGTATTTAATAGCGACGCATATTCTGTGTTTATTCGTCAATGTGAGGGAGCGAGGGATGCAGTAAAGAAGGAATAATGCATCGGAAAGGAGATAGTCGTCTCCCAAAACAAAATCCTTTACTGCACCCCTCGCTCCCTCGCATTGACGACTTAACACAGAAATTGGGTCGCTATGAAATACTATGGGTTCTAGGACCTCTTCTTCTAAATCGAGTACCGTTTCAATGGAAACGACGGGATTTTCATTTGGGGTACGACTATCTCCATTTCGATGCACTATTCCTTCTTTACTGTATCCCGCGCTCCCTCACATTGACGAGTTAACACAGAAATTGGGTCGCAATGGAATACTATAGGTTCTATGACTTCTTCTTCTAAATCGAGTAACGTTTCTATGGAAACGACAGGATTTTCTTTTGGGATACGAGTCTCTCCCTTGCGATGGGCTATTCCTTGTATGTTGTATACCCTGCTCCCTCCCATTGACGAATTAACACAGAAATGGCGTCGCTATGAAATACTGTGGGTTCTATGACTCCTCCTTCTAAATCGAGTAACGTTTTCATGTTAAGAAAAGGATATTCTTTTGGGATACGACTATATCTTTTACGATGCGCTATTCCTTCTTTACTGCATCCCTCGCTCACTCACATTAACGAATTAACACAGAAATTGCGTCGCTATGAAATACTATGGGTTCTATGAAACTCCTTCTAACTCGAGTAACGCTTCTATGGAAGCGATAGGATTTTCTTTCGGGATACGAGTATCTCCTTTCCGGTGCACTACTCCATCTTTACTGCATCCCTCGCTCCCTAACATTGACGAATTAACACAGAAACTGCGTCGCTATGATGTAGTATTAGTTCTATGACTTCTCCATCTAAATCGAGTAACGTTTCTATTGAATCAAAAGGATTTTCTTTTGGCATACGTGTATCTCCTTTCCGATGCGCTCTTCTTTGTATATTGCCTCCCTCTCTCCCTCATATTGATGAATTAATACAGAAATTGCGTCGCTATGAAATACTATGCGTTCTATGCCATCTTCTTCCAAATCGAGTATCGTTTCTATGGAAACGACAGAATTTTCTTTTGGGATACGAGTATTCCTTTCCGATGCACTATTCGTTCTTGACTGCATCCCCCGCTCCCTCACATTGACGAATTTACACAGAAACTGCGTCGCTGTGAAATACTATGAGTTCTATGACTTCTCCTTCTAAATCGAGTAACGTGTCTATGGAAATTACAGGATTTTCTTTTGGTATACGACTAACTGCTTTCCGATGCACTATTCCATCTTTTCTGCATCCCTCGCTCCCTCACATTGACGAATTAACACAGTAATTGTGTCGCTATGATATATCATTAGTTCTATGAATTCTCCTTCTAAATCGAGGAACGTTTCCATGGAAACGACAGGATTTTCTTTTGGTATACGACTATCTCCTTTCCGATGCACTATTCCTTCTTTACTGCATCCCTCGCTCCCTCACATTGACGAATTAACACATAAATTGATCGCTTTGAAATACTATGGGTTCCATGACTTCTCCTTCTAAATCGAGTAACGTGTCTATGGAAAGGACAGGAATTTCTTTTGGGATACGACTATCTCCATCCCGATGCACTATTCCTTCTTTACTGCAACCCTGGCTCCCTCACATTGACGAATTAACACAGAAATTGCGTCGCTATGAAATTCTATGTGTTCTATGTCTTCTTCTTCTAAATCGAGTAACTTTTTTATGGAAACGACAGGATTCTCTTTTGGGAAACGAGTATATCCTTTCCGATGCACTATTCCTTGTATATTGCATCCCTCACTCCCTCACATTGACGAATTGACACAGAAATTGCGTCGCTATGAAAGACTATGGGATCTATGACTTTTTCTTCTTAATCGAGTAACGTTTCTATGGAAACTACCGGATTTCTTTTGGGGTTACGAGTATGTCCTTTCCGATGCACTATTCCTTCTTTACAGCATCCTTCGCTCCCTCCCATTGACGAATATACACAAAATTGCGTCGCTATGGAGTACTGTGGGTTCTATGACTTCTCCTTCTAAATCGAGTAACTTTCTATGGAAACGACAGGATTTTCTTTTGGGATATGAGTATCTCCTTTCCGATGCACTATTCCTTCTTTACTGCATATCTCGCTCCCTCACATTGACGAATTAACAGAGAAATTGCGTGGCTCGAAATTCTATGGATTCTATGACTTCTCCTTCTAAATCGAGTAACGTTTCTACGGAAACGACTGGAATTTCCTTTGGGATATGAGTATCTCCTGTGCGATGCACTATTCCTTCTTAACTGCATCCTTCGCTCCCTCACATTGACGAATTAACACAGAAATTGTGTCGCTCTGAAATACTATGGCTTCTATGACATCTCCTTCTCATATGAGTAACGTTTTATAGTGGATTATACTGTAAATGATGAAAGTATGTGAATGCAGCTTGCCGCTAGCTTGGTGTAATGTCTCTCACACATAAACCTGTACAGAAATGTAATGACCTCTTGTTTTATCTTTAGCCTGATCCGTGATAAGACAGGCAAACAATTATACTAATGGAGGATTCTGCGTATTTTCTCTAATTCCATTCGCTCTCTCTCTCTCTGTCCTTTATCTATATACAGTTTTAAATATAATATTTCATTACGTGAACTCAGCCCAATAGAATCTCTGGTGGAGCCCTTCGTCTTAATATCCAGCGGCTGGCTAGCTGTAAAAGATCTTTATATCTATTATTATTGTTAAGCGCTGCATTCAGTTGGGAAAGTCGATCGTTTGAACAATTCGTTCATTTTACGACAGATTTAGGATTTCAGATGTGTCGAAGTCTTTTTGGACGATTTTATAAAATATCGGTGATTGCGGGCTCTCTTCGTCACAACTGAAACTTCCCCACTAATCACAGGGCCAAGACAATCATCAATGATTCAGACAGAGAATTATTCGTCATTCACTCTCGAATAAAAGGGACACAGACCTTATTTCTGGGGAAAATTGTATATTCAATCCATCTCCATTACATGTTCCGTTTTCTGTTGATTCCAAGTCTTACTTAATTTGCGTTTACAGTTTTTCTCTCTCTTCAAATGACCCGCTAGTGGCACAAACGTTAATAGCTCGCTTTAGCGAGAAGAAGAGCAAATATGTCTCTTTTAGCAACCCGATAATCTTCCAACTGATACTTCCGAAGCTGTCCTAGTCATCCGTCCCCAACAACCATGGAGAATACACATATGTATCTCTGTTATTCCAAAGAAGAAACGTACTAGAAAAATACCTTGGCGTCGACGAGCTGTCGGCGCATATATTACTAAAAAATCCGATCAGATACTTTCCAATAGTGAATAAATGTGGATGATTTGATTGATAATTATTAATTATTGTGTGGTAGAGGGTAATTTTCCGTGGGGAGATTACAATGCCCCTCGCAGCGAGCGAAGTTTGTGAGCTCAATTTTGAATTACCGAACACACTTCGCGAGCTATCTATTAGTGTGGATAACCCGGAAGTGATAATTGTCAGTTCTCCGACTGGAAAAGAATATTATGTTTAACACAGACGAAGAAACGAAGTATTGAAAACAGAAGAAATTAAGAGACATGTACCGCGGCTGTATTGCTTTTACGTGCATCAAGGTGTTATGTCTGCTGTGCACAACCAAGGAAGATGATCTTTCATGAAACTGTTATCGCGGTCTACCCATTCGGGAACTTTCTTAAGCAGGGAAACCTTGGAAAACCTCTTAAGCCTAGACCCCCAGCCTACGGTACATAGAAGATAGGAAAGCCTATAGAAGGAAAAAAAATAATTGTGGAAATAGATCTCTAAAGGAAAGATAGGGATCGATTTATATAACGCCTTGGAGAAGTGTGATTTGTGCCTCTAGCAAAAAAAAAAAAAAAAAAAAAAAAACATTTTACAATAAATAACGTGAATTTTTGTTTTACAATCTTGTTCCTAGGACAATATCTTGCGGTGCTAAATCTCCCCCGGGTCTTGCATGTCCCCAACGTCCACATTTGTAGTCGGTCTTCTACGCGGCCCACTTTGTAGTCGGTCTTCTACGCGGCCCACTTTGTAGTCGGTCTTCTACGCGGCCCACAATGGGAAGAGTAGAAGGGACGGGGATACTCGAATTCACATGCAACATTCATTCCAAAAGAATTAGCAATGACCAAAAGGGAAACTCTTCCTGTAAGAGAACTGGTTAGGTTGCACCGTCCCAGATTCCCCTTTTGGAAAGCAAAATCCTTATGGCTTCATGCATCCTTTTTGTTACGACGTACTTCAAGGAACTTAGCCAGTAACTAATGATGTTGCCAAAAGCATCATCGTATTTACTCTCGTTTGAATACTCTTTTTGACTTTGCATCCCCACTTGTGCTTATAAGTCCAAAAGTTCTGACACATTTGCTATCACTGATTTGTTCTTCGTAATTTAAAGGATTCATGCAACTTACAATAGATTTAGGATTCAAATCACCAAATAATGGAAAGTGTAGTTCATTTTATACAAAGACATAATCCATCATTTCCTTGAAAAGTCATATAATTTATCTATACTCAAAAACTTTTTATTCTAAATACATATATTTCTCCGCTTGATTGCTTTAATGTAAAAGTTATTAGCATTGGGGAATGCGGATTCACTTCTTTCATTTATTCTCTGATTCATACGGCGTTCACACATGCACATATATGGAAATGGATTTTTTTTTTCAAACAAAAATTCCAAACGAACATGACCCATTAAATAACTACTAATTCTATGAATATTACTTTCTTTAAACATTCAATAATAAATTAACAACTCTTAACTTCTAATTATAACACCTTTTCTTTTTAAAGTTCAACATGAATCAGTTTACCCTCGCGTTTGGTGCGAGTCTCCTACAAAGCATATCTGTGTCGTCTATATCGATTCTAACTCTCGCGCCGACGTCAACTGTTTTGCGCGGGAAATTATCTTTGCGGCGTTAACCGTCACTCATGATTCACTGTCTCAACACATCCCTTCATACGTTTACACATCTAAGCATGCACTTGAAATTATATATGTACCTTCACTCGGAACCTCTTTTGATTATTCAGCGTCATTTACGGGAAACATTTCATTGTTCTTGAAGGTCAGTTAGATCCTTTATAAATCTTGATGACATTAGCAATGCTGAGGTTCCATGTTCACCCAAACCATAGGTGAAGCCTATCTCCACTATCTTCTTTACAACACTCGATAGTAATAGTTAATCACTATTTCTATAATCTATGTCACTGATTAACTATTTCAATTTAAAGTTTTCTAACACTACACACACAGTTTATTGTTATGTATTTTACGAGCGTTCATCTCAGTCGTTCGCAACGCCATTCCTCCCTATCTTCTAATCTTCATTAAATTTTTTCAAGTCGTTATGGCAAAATAGCCCTTTTATTTTGTTCGATCCCGGGTATGCTAACAGATAAGCCCCAGGAGTCGGAATTTGTAGGATAATGTATGGGCCAGTATATAGTAACTCCCATTTCTTTATACTTCTCTTTATTAAGGATGATTTGGTATGTCTTTTGACTAGTACCTTCTCTCCAACATGGTATGTCTGTACCCTCTTGATTAATTTGTCATAATGTTGTTTTCTCTGATCAGCCTTTTTCGTCATATTTATGATGGCTTGTCTTATTTTTTCTTCCCAAGGCATCTCAGTTTCCTGAGTTTTCGGCATATGGTTCGTCCAGAAGTTTTCCTCTTTTGCTTCGAACATCACTTCACGAGGTGTATATCCAGTTGAGGAGTGGGGCATGTTATTGTATATCTGCTCAAACTCTTCCACATAATTTGCCCACGCAGTCTGCTTATTATGGCAATACGTCCTCATAAATCGATTGAATTCTCTAAAAATTCTCTCAACCAAATTGCCTTGTGGGTGGTCAAATGATGTTAGTATGCGTTTCACACCGACTTGAGACAAAGTCTGTTTCCATCGGAGTCCCGTGAATATTTTAGCATTGTCTGTTATGATCGCCTTAGGTGTACCAACATGTGGAAGATAATCCCTTATCAATCTTAATACAATTACTTTGGCTGTAGCCGCCTTTATCGGGTATAGCTTCACGTATTTCGTACACACATCAAGAAATGCCAACACATATCTAACACCACCTCTTGAAGTAGGTAACGGTCCACACAGATCGCACGAAATTAATTCTTTTGGTTCTTGGACTAATATAGAGCATAATGGGCGCTTACTCCCTTTTGAATCCGGCTTTGTTTTTTGACAGATTATGCATCTCTTTAAAACCTCATGCACTCTGCGCTTTATGTTGGGAAAATAACAGTACCCACTTATCTTGTCTGCACATTTTGTCGCACTGAAATGTCCCCAGGTTAAATGAGTGAACCATACAAGTTTCTCTATTTGCGCCTCAGGTATACAAACACACCGACGGACTTTGTTTGGCCTCCCACAGCGGAAAAATAATACGCCATTTACCAGCTTGTAATAATTTGCCATCTGATCCAAAGGTTGCTGTTGTAACCTTTGAATGACACTTCCCCATTGAGCATCTCTTTTCTGTAACTGGGCCACATGCGCACACAAATTGACATAGTACGTCTTAAATGGGTTTTCCTGCAGCAGCAATACAGGGAATTCTGAGTTATTGTTTACTTCAATCTCTTTGGTTAAACCCTGCGGTGACCTTGATAGAGCGTCAGCAATAATGTTTTGCTGCCCTGACACATGTACGATCTTAAATTGGTATTGTTGCAGAGCGAGAGTCCATATAGCCAGTCTGGGGTGTCACTCTTTACACGTTTGTAAAAACGTTAATGATTGCTGATCGCAATATACGATAGCCTTTGACCCATATAGATAATAATGAATTTTTTAAATCACCAGACGACCGCAAGAGCCTCTAATTCTGTCGTCGTGTAAGTTCGTTCACAGTTGGACAAAACACGACTAGCAAACGCAATAGGACAGAAGGTAAGTTGTCCATTTATCTTGCGTACTTGGAAAAGGCACGCTCCAAGACCCACATTCGACGAATCTGTTGACAAGTAAAATTCTTCTTGCATGTCCGGATGGTACAAAAGCGGTGCATTTACTAATTGCTTCTTTATCTCCTCGAATGCTTCTTGGCACTCTAATGTCCAGAGCCAGGGCACATCCTTCTTCAGCAAACTATTCAGAGCTGCTGCGTTCATGGCCTGATTTGTTATAAATCTTCTAAAAAATGAGGCAAGATCCATAAACCCTTTTAATTGCCTCCTATTTCTGGGTGTTGGAAACTTACTAATCGCAATTAGCTTCTCCTTGGTTGGTAAAATTCCCTTTGCGTCAATTATATGCCCCAGGAACTTGATTCTGTTTACTGCAAAATGGGATTTCTGTAGGTTAGCAGTTATTCCCATGGTTTTGAACACGTCCAACACCCGGCTCAGTAAGGTAATATGCTCCTCCCAAGTCTTCGATGCAATAAGCAAATCATCAAGACACACTGTTATCCTGGTTCTTAGTTCTGGGCCTAGTGCATAATCTTGAGCTGCTATAAAGATTCCAGCACTAATGTTGAGTCCGAAAGGAACTACAGTAAATTGGTAACTTCTTCCGGAATAAATGAAAGCCGGATATTTCCTTGATGACTCATCCAGCTTGACTTGCCAATAAGAACTCCGCAAATCAATGCTTGTCAAATATTGGACATCCTGGAACCGTTGTATAAGTTCGTCTATGTTTTCCGGATGTGTTCTTACTGGAATTATAATTTTATTTATTTCTCTGGCGTCGAGTACCAGTCTCACAGTCCCATTTGCTTTTGGCACGACCAACAATGAGGAGCAGTATGGGCTTGTAGAGGGTTCGATCAAACCCCATTTCAACATGCGATCTATTTCTTTCTGAACTTGAGCCTTTAACCTCCAGGGAACAGGATAGGAAGTTAAACAATGCGTTTCGTGCGGCTTAACGTTGGGATGGCATATGTATCCCTTAATAACTCCTGGCCTTTCATCAAACACGTTTTTATACGCTAATAATAATTCTCTCAGCTGCTTCTTCTGATCTTCAGTAATGCAGTCGGATTCATTTAACTTCTCCTTCACTAATCGACCGAAATCTCCTTTGACTTGGATCTCACTAATTACATGCTGTTTAGAATTTTGTGCCGTCCTGATTACTTGCACACTGATCTCACTATTATATTTTCTCGCACTATGAAATACTATGGGTTCTATGACCCCTTCTTCTAAATCGAGTAACGGTTCTATGGGAACGACAGGATTTTCTTTTCGGATACGAGTATCTCCTTTCCGATGCACTATTCCCTTTCTACTGCATCCCTCGCTCCCTCACATTGACGAATTATCACAGAAATTGCGTCGCTATGAAATAGTATGAGTTCTATGACTTCTAAATCGAGTAACGTTTCTATGGAAAGGACATAATTTTCTTTTGGTATACGAGTATCTCCTTTCCGATGCACTATTCCTTCTTTACTGCATATCTCGCTTTCTCACATTGATGAATTAACACAGAAATTGCGTCGCTACGAAATACTATGAATTCTATGACTTCTCCTTCTAAATCGAGTAACGTTTCTATGGAAACGACAGAACTTTCTTTTGGTATACGAGTATCTCCTTTCCCGATGCACTATTCCTCCATTACTGCATCCCTCGCTCCCTCCTATTGACGAATTAACACAGAAATTGCGTCGCTATGATATACTATGGGTTCTATGACTTCTCCTTCTTAATCGAGTAACGTGTCTATGGAGAGCAGAGGAATTTCTTTTGGGATACGGGTATCTACTTTCCGATGCACTATTCCTTCATTACTGCATTCCTTGCTCCATCACATTGACGTATTAACACAGAAAATGCGTCGCTATGAAATACTCTGGGTTTTATGACTTCTCCTTCTAAATCGATTAACGTTTCTATTGAAAGGACATGATTTTCTTTTGAGATACGAGTATCTCCTTTCCGATGCACTATTCCTTCTTTACTCCATACCTCGCTCCCTCACATTGAGGAATTAACACAGAAATTGCGTCGCTATGAAATACTACGGGTTCTATGACTCCTCCTTCTAAATCGAGTAACCTTTCTATGGAAACGACGGGATTTTCTTTTGGTATTCGAGAATCTCCTTTCCCGATTCAGTATTCCTTCTTTACTGCATCCCTCGCTCCCTCTTATTGACGAATTAACACAGAAATTGCGTCGCTATAAAATACTATGTGTTCTATGACTTCTCCTTCTAAATGGAGTAACGTGACTATGGAGAGGACAGGTTTTCTTTTGGGACACGACTATCTCCTTTCCGATACACTATTCCATTTTTACTGCATGCCACGCTCCGTCACACTGACGAATTAACACAGAAATTGCCTCGCTATGAAATTCCATGGGTACTACGACTTCCCATTCTAAATCGAGTAACGTTTCTATGGAAACGACAGGATTTCCTTTTGGGATACGAGTATCTCCTTTCCGATGCATTATTCCTTCTTTACTGCTTCCGTCGCTCCTTCACATTGACGAATTAACACAGAAATTACGTCGCTATGATATACTATGAGTCTATGACCTCTCCTTCTATATCAAGTAACATTTCTATTGAAACTACTGGATTTTCTTTTGGGATACGACTATCTCCTTTCCGATGCATTATTCCTTCTTTACTGCATCCCTCACTACTTCACATTGACGAATTAACACAGAAATTGCGTCGCTATTAAATACTATGTGTACTATGACATCTCCTTCTAAATCGAGTAAAGTTTCTATGGATACGACAGGATTGTCTCTTGGGATACGACTATCTCCTTTCCGATGCACTATTCCTTCTTTCCTGCATACCTCGCTCCTTCACATTGACGAATTAACACAGAAATAGCGTCGCTATAAAATACAGTGTCTTCTATGACTTCTCCTTCTAAATCGAGTAACGTGGCTATGGAGAGGACAGGATTTTCTTTTGGGATTGGAGTATCTCCTTTCCGATGCACTGTTCCATCTTTACTGCATGCCACGCTCCGTCACATTGACGAATTATCACAGAAATGGCCTCGCTATGAAATTCCATGGGTACTACGACATCTCATTCTAAAGCGGGTAACGTTTGTATGGAAACGACAGGATTTCCTTTTGGGATACGAGTATCTCCTTTCCGATGCATTATTCCTTCTTTACTGCTTCCCTCGCTCCCTCACATTGACGAATTAAGACAGAAATTACGTCGCTATGATATACTATGAGTCTATGACTTCTCCTCCTATATCAAGTAACGTTTCTATGGAAACGACAGGATTTCCTTTTGGGATACGAATATCTTCTTTCCGATGCACTATTCCATCTTTACTGCATCCCTCACTCCCTCACATTGACGAATTAACACAGAAACTGCGTCGCTATGAAATACTATGTGTTATATGTCTTTTCCTTCTAAACCGAGTAACGTTTCTACGGAAAGGACTGGATTTTGTTTTCGGTACCGACTATCTCCTTGCCGATGCAATATTCCTTCTTTACTGCATCCCTCGCTCCCTCACATTGACGAATTAACACAGAAATTGCGTCGCTATGAAATACTATGGGTACTATGACATCTCCTTCTAAATCGAGTAACGTTTCTATGCAATCGACCGGTTTTTCTCTTGGGATACGCCTATCTCCTTTCCGATGCACTATTCCCTCCTTACTGCATCCCTCGCTCCCTCACAAACGACAGGATTTTCTTTTATGATACAAGTATCTCCTTTCCGATGCACTACTCCATCTTTACTGCATCCCTCGCTCCCTCGCATTGACGAATTATAACAGAAATTTCGTCGCTGTGAAATACTATCAGAACTATGACTTCTCCATCTAAATCGAGTAACGTAACTATGGAAACGACTGGATTTCCTTTTGGGATACGAGTATCTCCTTTCCGATGCACTATTATATCTTTACTGCATTTCTCGCTCCCTCACATTGACGAATTAACACAGAGATTGCGTCGCTATGAAATACTATGGGTTCTTAGTCTTCTTCTTCTAAATCGAGTAACGTTTCAACGGAATCGACAGGATTTTCATTTGGGATCCGACTATCTCTTTTCCGATGCACTATTCCATCTTTACAGCATCCACCGCTCCCTCACATTGACGAATTAACTCAGAAATTGCGTCGCTATGAAATACTATGTGTTCTATGACTTCTCCTTCTAAATCGAGTAACGTTTGTATGGAAACGACTGGATTTTCTTTTGTGATACGAGTATCTCCTTTCCGATGCACTATTCCTTCTTTAGTGCATCCCTCGCTCTCTCACATTGACGAAGTAACACAAACATTGCGTCGCTATGAAATACTATGTGTTCTATGACATCACCTTCTAAATCGAGTAACGTTACCATGGTAGCGAGAGGATTTTCTTTTGGGATACGAGTATCTCCTTTCCTATGCACTACTCCATCTTAACTGCATCCCTCGCTCCCTCACATTGACGAATTATAACAGAAATTGCGTCGCTATGAAATACTATGAGTTCTAAGACTTCTCCATCTAAATCGCGTAATGTGTCTATGGAAAGGACAGGATTTTGTTTTGGGATCCAACTATCTCCATTCCGATGCACTATTACATATTTACAGCATCCCTCGTTCCTTCACATTGACGAATTGACACAGATATTGCGTCACCATGAAATACTATGAGTTCCATGACTTCTCCTTCTAAATCGAGTAACGTTTCTATTTGAAACTACAGGATTTTCTTTTGGGATACGACTATCTCCTTTCCGATGCATTATTCCTTCTTTACTGCATCACTCGCTCCTTCACATTGACGATTTAACACAGAAATTGCGTCGCTATGAAATACTATGGGTTCTATGACTTCTCCTTCTAAATCGAGTAACGTTCCTATGGAAACGACACGATTTTCTTTTGGGATCCGACTATCTCCTTTCCGAAGCACTGTTCCTTCTGTGATGCATTCCTCGCTCCCTCACATTGACGAATTAACACAGAAATTGTGTCGCTATGAAATACTACGGGTTCTTTGCCTTCTTCTTCTAAATCGAGTATCGTTTCTATTGAAACGACAGGATTTTCTTTTGGGATACGACTATCTCCTTTCCGAAGCACTGTTCCTTCTTTGATGCATCCCTCGCTCCCTCACATTGACGAATTAACAAAGACATTGCGTCACTATGAAATACTATATGTTCTATGACGTATCCATCTAAATCGAGTAACATTTCTATTGTAGCGAGAGGATTTTCTTTTGGGATACGACTATCTCCTTTCCGAAGCACTGTTCCTACTTTGATGCATCCCTCGCTCCCACACATTGCCGAATTAACACAGAAATTGCGTCTCAATGAAATACAAAGTTTTCTATGAATTCTCCTTCTAAGTCGAGTATCGTGTCTATGGAAAGGAAAGGATTCTCTTTTGGGATACGACTATCTCTATTCCGATGCACTATTCCATATTTACTGCATCACTCGTTCCCTCACATTGACGAATGAACACAGAAACTGCGTCGCTATGAAATGCAATGGGTACTATGACTTCTCCTTCTAAATCGAGTAACGTTTTTATGGAAACGACAGCATTATCTTTTGGGATCCGACTATCTCCTTTCCGATGCACTACTCCATCTTTACTGCATCCCTCGCTCCCTCACATTGACGAAATAACACAGAAATTGCGTCGCTATGAAATACTATGAGTTCTATGACTTCTCCTTCTAAATCGAGGAACGTTTCTATTGAAACTACAGGATTTTCTTTTGGGATACGACTATCTCCTTTCGGATGCATTATTCCTTCTTTACTGCACCCACGCTCCTTCACATTGACGATTTAACACAGAAATTGCGTCGCTATGAAATACTATGGGTTCTATGACTTCTCCTTCTAAATCGAGTAACGTTTGTATGGAAACGACTGGATTTTCTTTTGGGATACGCGTATCTCCTTTCCGATGCACTATTCCTTCTTTAGTGCATCCCTCGCTCCCTCACATTGACGAAGTAACACAAACATTGCGTCGCTATGAAATACTATGTGTTCTATGACATCACCTTCTCAATCGAGTAACGTTACCGTGGTAGCGAGAGGATTTTCTTTTGGGATACGAGTATCTCCTTTCCTATGCACTACTCCATGTTAACTGCATCCCTCGCTCACTCACATTGACGAATTATAACAGAAATTGCGTCGCTATGAAATACTATGAGTACTATGACTTCTCCATCTAAATCGCGTAATGTGTCTATGGAAAGGACAGGATTTTCTTTTAGGATACGAGTATCTCCTTTCCGATGCACTAATCCTTCTTTAGTGCATTCCTCGCTCCCTCACACTGACGAATTAACACAGACATTGCGTCGCTATGATATACTATGTGTTCTATGACACCTCCTCCTAAATCGAGTAACGTGTCTATGGTAGCGACAGGATTTTCTTGTGGGATACGAGTATCTCCATTCCGATGCACTACTCCATCTTTACTGCATTTCTCGCTCCCCCACATTGACGAATTATAACAGAAATTGCGTCGCTATGAAATACAATGAGTTCTATGATTTCTCCATGTAAATCGAGTAACGTTTCTATGGAAACGACAGGATTTAATTTGGGATACGAGTTTCTCCTTTCCGATGCACTATTCCTTCTTTACTGCATCCCTCGCTCACTCACATTGACGAATTAACACAGTTATGGCGTCGCTATAAAATTCAATGGGTTTCATGACTTCTCCTTCCAAATCGAGTAACGTGTCTATGGAAAGGTCTGCATTTTCTTTTGAAATACGACTATCTCCTTTCCGATGCACTATTCCTTCTCTACTGCATCCCTCGGTCCCACACATTGACGAAATAACACAGACAATGCCTCGCTATGAAATTCCATGTGTTCTATGCCTTCTTCTAAATCGAGTAACGTTTCTATGGAAACAACAGGATTTTCTTTTTGGATACGACTATCTCCTATCCGTTGCACTATTGCTTCTTTACTGCATCCCTCGCTCCCTCTCATTTGCGAAATAACACAGAAATTGCGTCGCTATGAAATACTATAGGTCCTTTGACTTCTCCTACTAAATCGTGGAACGTTACTTTGGAAACGACAGGATTTTCTTTTGGGATACGAGTATCTCCTTTCCGATGCATTATTCCATCTTTACTGCATCCGTCGCTCCCTCACACTGATGAATTAACACAGAAATTGCGTCGCTATGAAATACTATGGGTTAAAGCCATCTCCTTCTAAATCGAATATCGTTTCTATGGAAACGACAGGATTTCCTTTTGGGTTACGAGTTTCTCCTTTCCGATGCACTACTCCAACTATACTACATCCCTCGCTCCCTCACATTGACGAACTTAACAGAAATTGCGTCGCTATGAAATACTATACGTTCTATGACTTCTCCATCTAAATCGAGTAACGTTTCTATGTAAACGACAATATATTTTTTTGGGATACGAGTATCTCCTTTCCGATGCACTATTCATTGTTTTCTGCATCCCTCGCTCCCTCACATTGACGAATTATCATAGAAATTGCGTCGCTATGAAATACTATTTGTTCTATTACTTCTCCTTCTAAATGGAGTAACGATTCTATGGAGAGGACTGGATTTTCTTTTCGGAACTGACTATCTCATTTCCGATGTTCCACACTTTCTTTATAGCATCCCTCGTTCCCTCACACTGACGAATTAACACAGAGATTGCGACGCTATAAAATACTGTGGGTTCTATGTCTTCTTCTTCTAAATCGAGTAACGTTTCTATGGAAACGACAATATATTTTTTTGGGATACGAGTATCTCCTTTCCGATGCACTATTGCCTTTTTACTGCATCCCTCGCTTCCTCACATTGACGAATTAACACAGAAATTGCGTCGTTATGAAATACTATGGGTTCTATGACTTCTCCTTCTAAATCGAGTAACTTTTCAATGGAACCGACAGGATTTTTATTTGGGATACGAATAACTCCTTTCCGATGCACTATTCCTTCTTTACTGCATCACTCACTTCATGACATTGCCGAATTAACGCAAAATTTCGTTCCTATGAAATACTATGGGTTCTATGTCATCTCCTTCTAAATCGAGTAACGTTTTAATGGAAACGACACGATTATCTTTTGGGATCCGACTATCTCCTTTCCGATGCGTTATTCCATCTTTACTGCATCCCTCGCACCCTCACATTGACGAATTAACACAGAAATTGCGCCGCTATTAAATACTATGAGTTCAATGACTTCTCCTTCTAAATCGAGTAACGTTTCAATTGAAACTACAGGATTATCTTTTGGGATACGACTATCTCCATTCCAATGCTTTATTCCTTCTTTACTGCACCCTCGCTCCTTCACATTGTCGATTTAACACAGAAATTCCGTCGCTATGAAATACTATGGTTTCTATGACTTCTCCTTTTAAATCGAGTAACGTTGGTAAGGAAACGACAGGATTTTCTTTTGGGATACGAGTATCTCCTTTCCGATGCACTATTCCGTCTCTAGTGCATCCCTTGCTCCCTCACATTGACGAAGTAACACAGAAATTGCGTCTCTATGAAATACAACGGGTTCTTTGACTTCTCCTTCTCAGTCGAGTAACGTGTCTATGGAAAGGACAGGATTTTCTTTTTCGATCCGACTATCTCTTTTCCGATGCACTATTCCATCTTTACTGCATCCCTCGCTGCCTCACACTGACGAATTAACACAGATATTGCGTCGCTATGAAATACTATGGGTTCTATGACTTCTCCTTCTAAATAGAGTAACGTGTCTATGGAAAGGGCAGGATTTTCTTTTGGGATGCAACTATCTCCTTTCCGATGCACTATTCCATCCTTACTGCATCCCTAGCTCGCTAACATTGACGAATTAACACAGAAATTGCGTCGCTATTAAATACTATGGGTTCAATGGCTTCTCCTTCTATATCAAGTAACGTTTCTCTGGAGACGACGGGATTTTCTGTTGGGATACGAGTATCTCCTTTCCGATGCACTATTCCTTTTATTACTGCATCCATCGCTCCCTCACATTGACGAATTAACACAGAAATTGCGTCGCTATGAAATAATATGTGTTCTATGACTTCTCCTTCTAAATCGAGTAACGTTTCTATGTAAACGACAGGATTTTCTTTTGGGATACGAGTATCTCATTTCCGATGCACTACTCCTGCTTTACTGCATCCCTCGCTCCCTCACATTGACGAATTAACACAGATATTGCGTCGCTATGAAATACTATGGGTTATATGACTTCTCCTTCTAAATCTAGAAATGTGTCTATGGAAAGGACAGGATTTTCTTTTGGGATACGACTATCTCCTATCCCGATGCACCATTCCTTCTTTACTGCATCCCTCGCCCTCTCTTACTGACGAATTAACACAGAAGTTGCGTCGCTATGAAATACTATGGGTTCTATGACTTCTCCTTCTAAATAGAGTAACGTGTCTATGGAAAGGGCAGGATTTTCTTTTGGGATGCAACTATCTCCTTTCCGATGCACTATTCCATCCTTACTGCATCCCTAGCTCGCTAACATTGACGAATTAACACAGAAATTGCGTCGCTATTAAATACTATGGGTTCAATGGCTTCTCCTTCTATATCAAGTAACGTTTCCCTGGAGACGACGGGATTTTCTGTTGGGATACGAGTATCTCCTTTCCGATGCACTATTCCTTTTATTACTGCATCCATCGCTCCCTCACATTTACGAATTAACACAGAAATTGCGACGCTATGAAATAATATGTGTTCTATGACTTCTCCTTCTAAATCGAGTAACGTTTCTATGTAAACGACAGGATTTTCTTTTGGGATACGAGTATCTCCTTTCCGATACAGTATTCCTTTTATTACTGCATCCATTGCTCCCTCACATTGACGAATTAACACAGAAATTGCGTCGCTATGAACTACTATGGGTTCAATGACTTCTCCTTCTAAATCGAGTAACGTTCCTATGGAATGGACAGGATTTTCTTTTGGGATACGACTATCTCATTTCCGATGCACTACTCCTTCTTTACTGCATCCCTCGCTCCCTCACATTGACGAATTAACACAGAGGTAGCGTCGCTATGAAATACTATGTGTTCTATGATTTCTCCTTCTAAATCGAGTATCGTTTCTACGGAAAGGACAGGAATTTCTTTTGGGATACGAGTATTTCCTTTCCGATGCACTATTCCTTCTTTGCTGCGTCCCTCGCTCCCTCACATTGACGAATTAACACAGAAATTGCGTCGCTATGAACTACTATGGGTTCGATGACTTCTCCATCTAAATCGAGTAACGTTTCTATGAAAACGACAGGATTTTCTTTTGGGATACGAATTTCTCCTTTCCGATGCACTATTCCTTCTTTACTGCATCCCTCGCTCCCTCACATTGACGAAATAACACAGACATTGCGTCCCTATGAAATAGTATGGCTTCTATGTCATCTCCTTCTAAATTGAGTAACGTTTCTATGGAAACGAAAGGATTTTCTTCTGGGATACGAGTATCTTCTTTCCGATGCACTACTCCATCTTAACTGCATCCCTCGCTACCTAACATTGACGAATTAACACAGAAATTGCGTCGCTATGAACTACTATGGGGTCTATGAATTCTCCATCAAAACTGAGTAACGTTTCTATGGAACCGACCGGATTTCCTTTTGGGATACGAGTATCACCTTTCCGATGCACTATTCCTTCTTTACTGCATCCCTCGCTCCCTCACATTGACGAATTAACACAGAAATTGCGTCGCTGTGAACTACAATTGGTTCTATATTTTCCCCTTCTAAATGGAGATACGTTTCTATGGAAAGGAATGGATTTTCTTTTCGGAACGGACTATCTCCTTTCCGATGCTCTGTTCCTTCTTTACTGCATCCCTCGCACCCTCCATTGACGAATTAACACAGAGATTGCGTCGCTATGATATACTGTGGGTTGTATGTCTTATTCTTCTAAATCGAGTAACGTTTCTATTGAAACGACAGGAATTTCGTTTGGGATTCGAGTATCTGCCTTCCCGAAGAACCATTCCTTCTTTACTGCATCCGTCGCTCTCTCTTGTTGACGAATTAACACAGAAGTTGCGTCGCTATGAAACACTATGGGTTCTATAACTTCTATTTCTAAATCGAGTAACGTGTCTATGGAAAGGACAGGATTTTCTTATGGCATTCAACTAGCTCCATTCCGATGCACTATTCCATCTTTACTGCATCCCTCTCTCCCTCACACTGTCGAATTAACACAGAAATTACGTCGCTATGAAATACTATGAGTACTATGTCATCTCATTCTAAATCGAGTAACGTTTCTATTGAAACTGCAGGATTTTCTTTTGGGATACGACTATCTCCTTTCCGATGCATTGATCCTTCATTACTGCATACCTCGCTCCTTCACATTCACGAATCACCATAGATATTGCGTCGCTATGAAAATCTATGGGTTCTATGACCTCTCCTTCTAAATCGAGTAACGTTTCTATGAAAACGACAGGATTTTCTTTTGGGATACAACTATCTCCTCTCCGATGCATTATTCCTTCTTTACAGCATCCCTCGCTCCCTCACATTGACGAATTAACACAGAAATTGTGTCGGTATGGGATTCTATGAGTTCTATGACTTCTCCATCAAAACCGAGTAACGTTTCTATGGAAACGACAGGATTACCTTCTGGGATGCGAGTATCTCCTTTCCGATTCACTATTCCTTCTTTAATGCATCCCTCGCTCCCTCACATTGACGAATTGACACAGAAATAACGTCGCTATGCAATGCAATGGGTTTTATGACTGCTCCTTCTAAATCGAGTAACGTTTCCATTAAACCGATGGGATTTTCTTTTGGGATACGTGTATCTCCTTTCCGAAGCACTATTCCTTCTCTACTGCATACCTCGCTTCCTCACATTGACGAAATATCACATAAATTGCGTCGCTATGAAATACTATGCGTTCTATGACTTCTCCTTCTAAATCGAGTAACGTTTCTATGGAAACGACAGGATTTTCGTTTGGGATACGAGTATCTGCTTTCCCGAAGCAACATTCCTTCTTTACTGCATCCCTCGCTCCCTCTTTTTGACGAATTAACACAGAAGTTGCGTCGCTATGAAATACTATGGGTTCTATAACTTCTATTTCTAAATCGAGTAACGTGTCTATGGAAAGGACAGGATTTTGTTTTGGCATCCAACTGTCTCCATTCCGATGAACTATTCCATCTTTACTGCATCCCTCTCTCCCTCACATTGTCGAATCAACACAGAATTTGCGTCGCTATGAAATACTATGTGTTCTATGACTCCTCCTTCTAAATCGAGTATCGTTTCTACGGAAAGGATAGGATTTTCTTTTGGGATACGAGTATCTCCTTTCCGATGCACTATTCCTACTTTATTGCATACCTCGCTTCCCCACATGGACGATTTAACACAGAAATTGCGTCGCTATAAAATACTATGTGTTCTATGACTTCTCCTTCTAAATCGAGTATCGTTTCTATGGAAAGGACTGGATTAACTTTGGGATACGACTATCTCCTTTCCGATGCACGAATTCTTTCTTTACTGCATCCCTCGCTCCTTCACATTTACGAATTAACGCAGAAATTCTGTCGTTATGAAATTCAATGGGTTCTATAACTTCTTCTTCTAAATCGAGTTACGTTTCTATGGAAACGGCGGGATTTTCTTTTGGGATACGAGTACCCCTTTCGGATGCACTATTCCCCCTTTACTGCATCCCTCGCTCCCTCACATTGACGAATTAACGCAGAAATTGTGTCGCTATGAAATTCTATGGGTTCTATAACTTCTTCTTCTAAATCGAGTTACGTTTCTATTGAAACTGCAGGATTTTCTTTTGGGATACGACTATCTCCTTTCCGATGCATTGATCCTTCAATACTGCATACCTCGCACCTTCACATTCACGAATTAACACAAAATTGCGTCGCTATGAAATACTATGGGTTCTATGATTTCTCCTACTAAATCGAGTATCCTTTCTACGGAACGGACAGGTATTTCTTTTGGGATACGAGTATCTCCTTTCCGATGCACTATTAATTCTTTACTGCGTCCCTCGCTCCCACACACTGACGAATTAACGCAGAGATAACGTCGCTATGAAATACTATGGGTTCTATGACTTCTCCTGCTAAATCGAGTAACGTTTCTGTGGAAACGACAGGATTTTCTTTTGGGATACAAATATCTCCTCTCCGATGCATTATTCCTTCTTTACTGCATCCCTCGCTCCCTCACATTGACGAATTAACACAGAAATTGCGTCGCTATGGGATACTATGAGTTCTATGACTTCTCCTACTAACTAGAGTAATGTTTCTATGGAAACGACAGGATATTTCTTTGCGATGCGATTATCTCCTTTCCGATACACTACTCCTTCTTTGCATCCCTCGTTACCTAATACTGACAAATTAACACAGAAATTGCGTCCCTTTGAAATTCTATGGGTTCTATGACATCTCCTTCTAAATCGAGTTACGTTTCTATGAAAACGACAGGATTTTCTTATAGGATACGAGTATCTCCTTTCCGATGCACTATACCTTTTATTACTGCATCCATCGCTCCCTCACATTGACGAATTAACACAGAAATTGCGTCGCTATGAACTATTATGGGTTCTATGACTTCTCCTTCTAAATCGAGTAACGTTTCTGTGGAAACGACAGGATTTTCTTTTGGGATACAAATATCTCCTCTCCGATGCATTATTCCTTCTTTACTGCATCCCTCGCTCCCTCACATTGACGAATTAACACAGAAATTGCGTCGCTATGGGATACTATGAGTTCTATGACTTCTCCTACTAACTACAGTAATGTTTCTATGGAAACGACAGGATATTTCTTTGCGATGCGATTATCTCCTTTCCGATACACTACTCCTTCTTTGCATCCCTCGTTACCTAATATTTTGACAAATTAACACAGAAATTGAGTCCCTTTGAAATTCTATGGGTTCTATGACATCTCCTTCTAAATCGAGTTACGTTTCTATGAAAACGACAGGATTTTCTTATAGGATACGAGTATCTCCTTTCCGATGCACTATACCTTTTATTACTGCATCCATCGCTCCCTCACATTGACGAATTAACACAGAGATTGCGGTGCTATGAAATACTATGTGTTCTATGTCTTCTTCTTCTAAATAGAGTTACGTTTCTATGGAAACGACAGGATTTTCTTTTGTGATACGAGTATCTCCTTTCCGATGCACTATTCCCTCTTTACGGCATCCCCCGCTCCCTCACATTGACGAATGAACACAGAAATTGCGTCGCTATGAACTATTATGGGTTCTATGACTTTTCCTTCTAAGTCGAGTAACGTTTCTATGGAAACGACAGGATTTACTTTTGGGATACAACTATCTCCACTCCGATGCATTATTCCTTCTTTACTGCATCCCTCGCTCCCTCACATTGACGAATTAACACAGAAATTGCGTCGCTATGGGATACTATGAGTTCTATGACTTTTCCTACTAACTCGATAACGTTTCTATGGAAACGACATGATATTCCTTTGCGATACGAATATCTCCTTTCCGATACACTACTCCTTCTTTGATGCATCCCTCGTTACCTAATATTGACAAATTAACACAGAAATTGCGTCCCTATGAAATTCTATGGGTTCTAAGACGTCTACTTCTAAATCGAGAATTGTTTCTATGAAAATGACAGAATTTTCTTATGGGATACGAGTATCTTTTTTCCGTTGCACTATTCCTTCTTTACTGCAACCCTCGCTCCCTCACATTGACGATTTAACACAGAAATTGCGTCGCTATGAAATACTATGGGTTCTATGACTTCTCCTTCTAAATCAAGTAACGTTTCTATAGAAACGACTGGATTTTCTATTGGGATACGACTATCTCCTTTCCGATTCACTATTCCCTCCTTACTACATCCCTCGCTCCCTCACAATGACGAATTAACACAGAAATTGCGTCTCTATGAAATACTATGTGTTCTATGACTTCTCCTTCTAAAACGAGTATCGTTTCTACGGAAAGGACAGGATTTTCTTTTGGGATACGAGTATCTCCTTTCCGATTCACTATTCCTTCTTTATTGCATACCTCGCTTCCTCACATTCACGAATTAACACAGAAATTGCGTCGCTATGAAATACTATGGGTTCTATGAATTCTCCTTCTAAATCGAGTAACGTTTCTGTGGAAACGAAAGGATTTCATTTAGGGACACGACTATCACCTCTCCGATGCAATATTCCTTCTTTACTGCATTGCTCCCTCCCTCACATTGACGAATTAACGCAGAAATTGCGTCGCTATGGAATACTAAGAGTTCAATGACTTCTCCTTCTAAATCGAGTAACGTTTCTGTGGAAACGACAGGAATTTCTTTTGCGATACGAATATCTCCTTTCCGATACACTACTTCTTCTTTGCTGCATCGCTCGCTACCTAACATAGACGAATTAACACTGAATTTCCGTCCCAATGAAATACTATGGGTTCAATAACATCTCCATCTAAATCGAGTAACGTTTCTATGAAAATGACAGAATTTTCTTATGGGATACGAGTATCTCCTTTCCGTTGCACTATTCCTTCTTTACTGCAACCCTCGCACCCTCACATCGACGATTTAACACAGAAATAGCGTCGCTATGAAATACTATGGGTTCCATGACTTCTCCTTCTAAATCGGGTATCGTTTCTATGGAAAGGACTGGATTAACTTTGGGATACGACTATCTCCTTTCCGAAGCACGAATTCTTTCTTTACTGCATCCCTCGCTCCTTCACATTGACGAATTAACGCAGAAATTATGTCGCTATGAAATTCCATGGGTTCTATAACTTCTTCGTCTAAATCGAGTGACGTTGCTATGGAAACGACGAGATATTCTTTTGGGATACGAGTATCTCCTTTCCGATGCACTATTCCCCCTTTACTGCATCTCTCTCACCTTCACATTGACGAATTAACACAGAAATTGCGTCGCTAAGAAATACTATATGGTTTATGACTTCTCCTTCTGAATCGAGTTACGTTTCTATGGAATGGACATGATTTTCTTTTGGGATATGAGTATCTCCTTCCGAATGCTCTATTTCTACTTTACTGCATACCTCGCTCCCTCACTTTGACGAATTAACACAGGAATTGCGTCGCTATGAAATACTATGGGTTCTATGACTTCTCCTTCTTAATCGAGTAACGTTTCTATGGAAACAACAGGATTTTCTTTTGAGATACAATTATCTCCTTTCCCGAGGCACTATTACTTCTATACTGCAACCCTCGCTCCCTCTTTTTGACGAATTAACCCAGAAATGGCGTCGCTATGAAATACTATGTGTTCTATGACTTCTCCTTCTAAATCGAGTGACGTGGTTATGGAACGGACCGTATTTTCATTTGCGATACGACTATCACCATTCCGAAGCACTATTCCACCTTTACTGCATCCCTCGCTCCCTCACATTGACGAATGAACACAGAAATTGCGTCGCAATGAAATACTATCAGTTCTAAGACTTCTCCTTCTAAATCGAGTAACGTTTCTATGGAAACTACAGGATTCTCTTTTGGGATACGACTATCTGCTTTCCGATGCATTATTCCATCTTAACTGCATCCCTCGCTCCTTCATATTGACGAATTAACGCAGAAATAGCGTCGCTATGAAATACTATGGGTCCTATGACTTCTCCTTCTAAATCGAGGAATGTTTCTACGGAAAGGACAGGATTTTCTTTTGGGTTACGACTATCTCCTTTCAGATGCACTATTCCTTCTTTACTTCATCCCACTCTCAATTGCATTGACGAATTAACACAGAAATTGATCGTTTGAAATACTATGGGTTCTATGACTTCTCCTTATAAATCGAGTATCGTTTCTATGGAAAGGACAGGATTTTCTTTTGGGATACGAGTATCTTCTTTCCGATGCACTATTCCTTCTTTACTGTATCCCTCGCTCCCTCACATTGACGAATTGATACAGAAATTGCGTCGCTATGAAATACTATCTGTTCTATGACTTCTCCTTCTAAATCGAGTAACGTTTCTATGGATACGACAGGGTTTTTCGTTTGGGATACGAGTATCTCCTTTCCCGATGCACCGTTCCTTCTTTATTGCATCCCTCGCTCCCTCTTGTTGACGAATTAACACAGAAATAGCGTCGCTATGAAATACTATGGGTCCTATGACTTCTCCTTCTAAATCGAGGAACGTTTCTACGGAAAGGACACGATTTTCTTTTGGGTTACGACTATCTCCTTTCAGATGCACTATTCCTTCTTTACTGCATCCCACTCTCAATCGCATTGACGAATTAACACAGAAATTGATCGTTTGAAATACTATGAGTTCTATGTCTTCTCCTTCTAAATCGAGTAACGTTTCTATTGAATCTACAGGATTTTCATTTGGGATACGACTATCTCCTTTCCGATGCATTATTCCTTCATTACTTCATCCCTCACTCCTTCACATTGACGAATTTACACAGTAATTGCGTTGCTAAGGAATACAATGGGTTCACTTTCTTCTCCTTCTAAATCGAGTAACGTTTCAATGGAAACGACAGGATTTCTTTTGGGATACGAATAACTCCTTTCCGATGCACTATTCCTTCTTTACTGGATCCCTCGCTACCAAACGTTGACGAACTAACACAGACCTTGCGTCCCTCTGAAATACTATAGGTTCTATGACATCTCCTTTTAAATCGAGTAACGTTTCTATGGAAACGACAGGATTTTCATTTGGGATACGAGTATCTCTTTTCAAAATGCACTATTGCTTCTTTACTGCATCCCTCGCTCCCTATTTTTGACGAATTAACACAGAAATTGCGTTGCTATGAAATACTATGTGTTCTATGACTTCTCCCTCTAAATCGAGTAACGTTTATATTGAAACTACAGAATTTTCTTTTGGGATGCGACTATCTCATTTCGGATGCATTATTATATCTTTACTGCATCCCTCACTCCTTCACATTGACGAATTAACACAGAGATAGCGTCGCTATGAAATACTATGGGTTCTATGACAACTCCTTCTAAATCGAGTAACGTTTCTATGGAAAGGACAGGATTTTCTTTTGGCATACGAGTATCTCCATACCGATGCACTACTCCCTCTTTACTGCATCTCTCACTCCCTCACATTGACGAATTAACACAGAAATAGCGTCGGTGTGGAATACTATTAGTTCTATGTCTTCTCCTTCAAAATCGACCAACGTTTTTGTGGGAACGACAGGATTTTCTTTTGCGATACGAATATCTCCTTTCCGATGCACTACTCCCACTTTGCTGCATCCCTCGCTACCTAACATTGACGAGTCAACACTGAAATTGCGTCCCTATGAAATTCTATGGGTCCTGTGACATCTTCTTCTCAATCGAGTAACGTTTCTATGAAAACGACAGGATTTTCTGATGGGATATGAGTATCTCCTTTCCGATGCACTCTTCCTTCTTCACTGCTTTTCCCGTTCCCTCCCATTGACGATTTAACACAGAAATTGCGTCGCTATGAAATACTATGGGTTCCATGACTTCTCCATCTAAATCGAGTACGTTTCTATGGAAAGGACTGGATTAACTTTGGGATACGACTATCTCCCTTCCGATGCACTATTCCTTCTTTACTGCATCCCTCGCTCCTTCACATTGACGAATTAACGCAGAAATTGCGTAGCTACGAAATTTTATGTGTTCTATGGATTCGTATTGTAAATCGAGTAACGTTTCTATGGAAACGACAGGATGTTCCTTTGGGAAACGAGTATCTCCTTTCCGATGCATTATACTTTCTTTACTTCATCCGTCCCTCAGTCCCATTGACGAATTAACACCGAAATAGCGTCGCTATGGAATACTATGAGTTCTATGACTTCTCCTTCAAAATCGACTAATGTTTTGTGGAAACGACAGGATTTTCTTTTGCGATACGAGTATCTCCTTTCCCGGTGCACTATTACTTCTAAACTGCAACTCTCGCTGCCTCTTATTGACGAATTAACACAGAAATTGCGTTGCTATGAAATACTATGTGTTCTATGACCTCTCATTCTAAAACGGGTGACGAGTCTATGGAAAGGACAGGATTTTCGTTTGGGAAACGACTATCGCCTTTCCGATATACTATTCCACCTTTACTGCATCCCTCGCTCTCTCACATTGACGAATTAACACAGAAATTGCGTCGCAATGAAATACTATGAGTTCTAAGACTTCTCCCTCTAAATCGAGTAACGTTTCTATGGAAGCTACAGGATTTTCTTTTGGGATACGACTATCTCCTTTCCTAAGCATTATTCCATCTTTACTGCATCCCTCGCTCCTTCACATTGACGAATTAACACAGAGGTAGCGTCGCTATGAAATACTATGGGTTCTATGACTTCTCCTTCTTAACCGAGTAACGTTTGTATGGAAACAACAGGATTTTCTTTTGAGATAAATTATCTCCTTTCCCGAGGCACTATTACTTCTATACTGCAACCCTCGCTCCCTCTTTTTGACGAATTAACACAGAAATTGCGTCGCTATGAAATACTATGTGTTCTATGACTTCTCCTTCTAAATCGAGTGACGTGTCTATGGAAAGGACCGTATTTTCATTTGGGATACGACTATCACCTTTCCGAAGCACTATTCCACCTTTACTGTATCCCTCGCTCCCTCACATTGACGAATTAACACAGAATTTACGTCGCAATGAAATACTATGAGTTCTAAGACTTCTTCTTCTAAATCGAGTAACGTTTCTATGGAAACTACAGGATTCTCTTGTGGGATACGACTATCTGCTTTCCGATGCATTATTCCATCTAAACTGCATCCCTCGCTCCTTCATATTGACGAATTAATGCAGAAATAGCGTCGCTATGAAATACTATGGGTCCTATGACTTCTCCTTCTAAAACGAGGAACGTTTCTACGGAAAGGACAGGATTTTCTTTTGGGTTACGACTATCTCCTTTCAGATGCACTATTCCTTCTTAACTGCATCCCACTCTCAATCGCATTGACGAATTAACACAGAAATTGATCGTTTGAAATACTATGGGTTCTATGACTTCTCCTTATAAATCGAGTATCGTTTCTATGGAAAGGACTGGATTTTCTTTTGGGATACGAGTATCTCCTTTCCCATGCACTATTCCTTCTTTACTGCAACCCTCGCTCCCTCACATTGACGAATTGACACAGAAATTGCGTCGCTATGAAATACTATCTGTTCTATGACTTCTCCTTCTAAATCGAGTAACGTTTCTATGGATACGACAGGGTTTTTCGTATGGGATACGAGTATCTCCTTTCCCGATGCACTATTCCTTCTTTACTGCATCCCTCGCTTCCTCACATTGACGAATTAACACAGAAATTGCGTCGATATGAAATACTATGAGTTCTATGACTTCCCCTTCGAAATCGAGTATCGTTTCTATGGAAACGAAGGGATTTTCCTTTGGGATACGACTATCTCCTGTCCGATGCATTATTCCTTCTTTACTGCATCCCTCGCTCCCACACATTGACGAATTAACACAGAGATTACGTCGCTACGATATTTTATGTGTTCTATGTCTTCTTTTTTTAAATCGAGTAACGTTCCTATGGAAACGACAGAATGTTCTTTTGGGAAACAAGTATCTCCTTTCCGATGCACTACTCCTTCTATGCTGCATCCCTCGCTACCTGACATTGACGATTTAACACAGAAATTGCGTCGCGATGTAATACTATGGGTTCCATGACTTCTCCTTCTAAATCGTGTATCGTTTCTATGGAAAGGACTGGATTAACTTCGGGTTACGACCATCTCCTTTCCGATGCACTATTCCTTCTTTACTGCATCCCTCGCTCCCTCACATTGACGAATTAAGACAGAAATAGATCGCTATGAAATACTATGGTTTCTATTACTTCGCCTTCTAAATCGAGTAACGTTTCTATGGGAACGACAGAATTTTCATTTAGGATACGACTATCTCCTTCCGATGCATTAATCCTTCTTTACTGCAACCCTCGCTCCCTCACATTGACGAATTAACACAGAGTTTGCGTCGCTATGAAATTTTATGTGTTTTATGTCTTCTTTTTGTAAATCGAGTAACGTTTCTATGGAAACGACAGGATGTTCTTTTGGGAAACGAGTATCTCCTTTTCGATGCACTATTCCGTCTTTAATGCATCAATCGCTCCCTCACATTGACGAAATAACACAGAAATTGCGTCGCTATGAAACTTTATAGGTTCTATGACTTCTCCTTCTAAATCGAGTAACGTTTCTATGGAAAGGACATGATTTTCTTTTGGGATACGAGTATCTCCTTTCCGATGCATTATTCCTTCTTTACTGCATACTTCGCTCCCTCACATTGACGAATTAACACAGAAATTGCGTCGCTATGAAATACTATGGGTTCTATGATTTCTCCTTCTAAATCGAGTGACGTGTCTATGGAAAGGACTGGATTTTCATTTGGTATACGACCATCTCCTTTCCGATGTACAATTCCACCTTTACTGCATCCCTCGCTCCCTCACATTGACGAATTAACACAGAAATTGCGTCGCAATGAAATACTATGAGTTCTATGACTTCTCCCTCTAAATCGAGTAACGTTACTATGGAAACTACAAAATTTTCTTTTGGGATACGACTATCTCCTTTCCGATGCATTATTCCATCTTTACTGCATCCCTCGCACCTTACCATTGACGAATTAACACAGAGATAGCGCCGCTATGAAATACTACGGGTCCTATGACTTCTCTTTCTAAATCGAGTGACGTGTCTATGGAAAGGACAAGATTTTCATTTGGGATTTGACTATCTGCTTTCCGAAGTACTATTCCCTCCTTACTGCATCCCACGCTCCCTCGCATTGACGAATTAACACAGAAATTGCGTCGCTATGAAATACTATGGGTTCTATGACTTCCCCTTCTAAATCGAGTAACGTTTCTAGGGAAACGAAAGGATTTTCTTTTTGGATACGACTATCTAATTCCGAGGCATTACTCCGTCTTTACTACAACCCTCACTCCCTCACATTGACGAATTAACACAGAGATTGCGTCGCTATGAAATTTTATGTGTTCTATGTCTTCTTTTTGTAGATCGAGTAACGTTTCTATGGAAACGACAGGATGTTCTTTTGGGAAACGAGTATCTCCTTTCCGATGCACTATTCCCTCTTTACTGCATCCCTCCCTCCCTCGCACTGACGAATTAACACAGAAATTGCGTCGCTATGAAATACTATGGGTTCTATGACTTTTCCTTCAAAATCGAATAACGTTTCTACGGAAACGACAGGATTTTCTTTTGGGATTCGACTATCTCCTATCCCGATGCACCATTCCTTCATTACTGCATCCCTCGCTAAATCTTATTGACGAATAAATACAGAAGTTGCGTCGCAATGAAATACTATGCGGTCTATGACTCCTCCCTCTAAATCGAGTAACATTTCTATGGAAAGAACAGTATTTTCGTTTGGGACCCGACTATCACATTTCCGATGCACTATTCCATCTTTACTGCATCCCTCGCTCCCTCACATTGACGAATTAACACAGAAATTGCGTCGCAATGAATTACTTTGAGTTCTAAGACTTCTCCCTCAAAATCGAGTTACGTATCTATGGAAACTACAGGATTTTCTTTTGAGATACCAATGTCTCCTTTCCGATGCATTATGCCATCTTTACTGCATCCCTCGCTCCTTTAGATTGACGAATTAACACAGAGATAGCGTCGCTATGAAATACTATGGGTCCTATGACTTCTCCTTCTAAATCGAGTATCGATTCTATGGATAGGACAGGATTTTCTTTTGGGATACGAGTATTTCCTTTCCGATGCACTATTTCTTCTTTACTGCATCCCTCTATTCCTCACATTGACGAATTAACACAGAAATAGCGTCGCTATGGAATACTATGAGTTCTATGACTTCTCCTTCAAAATCGACTAACGTTTCTGTGGAAACGACAGAATTTTCTTTTGCGATACAAATATCTCGTTTCCGATGCACTACTCCTTCTTTGCTGCATCCCTCGCTACCTAACATTGACGAGTTAACACTGAAATTGCGTCCCTATGAAATAATATGGGTTCTAGAACATCTTCTTCTAAATCGAGTAACGTTTCTATGAAGACGACAGGATTTTCTTATGGGATACGAGTATCTCCTTTCCGATGAACTCTTCCTTCTTTACTGCATCCATCGCTCCCTCAAATTGACGATTAGACACAGAAATTGCGTCGCTATGAAATACTATGGGTTCCATGACTTCTCCTTCTAAATCGAGTACCGTTTCTATGGAAAGGACTGGATTAACTTTGGGATACGAGTATCTCCTTTCCGATGCACTATTCCCTCTTTACTGCATCCCTCGCTCCCTCACATCGAGGAATTAACACAGAAATTGCGTCGCTATGAAATACTATGGGTTCTATGACTTATTCATCTAAATCGAGTAACGTTTCTATGGAAACGACAGGATTTTCTTTTGGGATACGAGTATCTCCTTTGTGATGCGCTATTCCTTCTTTACTGCATCCCCCGTTCCCTCACATTGACGAATTAACACAGAAATTGCGTCGCTTTGAAATACTATGGGTTCTACGACATCCCCTTCTAAATCGAGTAACGTGTCTATGGAAAGGACTGGATTTTCTTTTGGGATACAACTATCTCTTTTCCGATGGACTATTCCATCTTTCCTGCATCCGTAGCTCTCTCACATTGAAAAATTAACACAGAAATTGCGTCGCTATGAAATACTATGAGTTCTATGACTTCTCCTTCTAAGTCGAGAAACGTGTCTATGGAAAGGAGTGGATTTTTTCTTGGGAAACAACTATCTCCTTTCAGATGGACTATTCTATCTTTACTGCTTCCCTCGCTCTCTCACATTGAAGAATTAATACAGAAATTTCGTCGGTATGAAATACTATGAGTTCTATGACTTCTCCTTCTAAATCGAGTAACGTTTCTATGGAAACTACTGGATTTTCTTTTGGGATACGACTAACTCCTTTCCGATGCACTATTCGTTCTTTACTGCATCCCTCGCTCCTTCACATTGACGAATTAATACAGAAATTTCGTCGCTGTGAAATGCTATGGGTCCTATGACTTCTCCTTCTAAATCGAGTAACGTTTATATAGAAACGACAGGATTTTCTTTTGTTTTACGAGTATCACCTCTCCGATGCACTATTCCTTCTTTACCGCATCCTTCGTTCCCTCACATTGGCGAAGTAAAAGAGAAATTGATCGCTATAAAAGACTATGTGTTATATAACTTCTCCTTCTAAATCGAGTATCGTTTCTATGGAAACGACAGGATTTTCTTTTGGGATACGAGTACCTCCTTTCCCGACGCCCTATTCCTTCTTTACTACATCCCTCGCCCCCTCACATTGAGTAATTGAAACAGAGATTGCGTCCCTATCAAATACTATGTGTTCCATGACTTCTCCTTCTAAATCGAGTAACGTGAGTATGGAAAGGACATGATTTTCTTTTGGGATACGAATATCTCCTTTCCGATGCACTATTCCTTCTTTACTGCATACCTCGTTCCCTCACATTGACGAATTAACACAGAAATT
Organism: Schistocerca serialis cubense; assembly: GCF_023864345.2. NCBI lineage: Eukaryota > Metazoa > Arthropoda > Insecta > Orthoptera > Acrididae > Schistocerca > Schistocerca serialis. Next base: position 60,522,335 of record NC_064638.1, on the reverse strand, counting down.
GCGTCGCTATGAAATACTATGGGTTCTATGACTTCTCCTTCAAAATCGTGTAACGTTTCTATGGAAACAACAGGATTTTCTTTTGGGAGTCCACTATCTCGTTTCCCGATGCACCATTCATTCATTACGGCAACCCTCGCTACCACTTATTGCCGAATTAATCCAGAAGTAGCGTCGCTATGAAATACTATGTGTTCTATGACTCCTCCGTCTAAATCGATTAGCGTGTCTATGGAAAGGACAGGATTTTCTTTTGGGATCCGACTATCTCCTTTCCGAACCACTATTCCATCTTTACTGCATCCCTCGCTCCCTCACATTGACGAATTAACACAGAAATTGCGTCGCTATGAAATACTATGGGCTCTATGACTTCTTCCTCTAAATCGAGTATCGTTTCTACGGAAAGGAGTGGATTTTCTTTTGGGATACGAATATCTCCTTTCCGATGGACTATTCCATCTTTACTGCATCCCTCGCTCCCTCACATTGAAGAATTAATACAGAAATTTCGTCGTTATGAAATACTATGACCTCTACGGCTTCTCCTTCTAAATCGAATAACGTTTCTATGGAAACCCCAGGATTTTCATTTGGGATACGACTATCTCCTTTCGATGCTCTTTTCCTTCTTTACTGCATCCCTCGCTCCTTCACATTGACGAATTAACACAGAAATTGCGTCGATGTGAAATGCTATGGGACTTATGACTTCCCCTTCTAAATCGGGTAACCTTTATATAGAAACGACAGGATTTTCTTTTGGGATACGACTATCTCCTTTCCGAAGCACTATTCCATCTTTACTGCATCCCTCGCTCTCTCACATTGATGAATTAACGCAGAAATTGCGCCGCAATGAAATACTATGTGTTCTATGAATTCTCCTTCTAAATCGAGTATTGTTTTCATGGAAACAACAGGATTTTTTTTTGGGATACCTCTATCTCCTTTCCGATGCACAATTCCTTCTTTACTGTATCCCTCGCTCCTTGACATTGACGAATTAACATAGAAGTTGCGTCGCTGTGAAATGCTATGGGTCCTATGACTTCTCATTCTAAATCGGGTAACGATTCTATAGAAACGACAGGGTTTTCTTTTGGGATACGAGTATCTCCTCTCCGATGCACTATTCCTTCTGTACCACATCCCTCACTCCCTCATATTGACGAATTAACACAGAAATTGATCGCTATGAAATACTATGGGTTCTATGACTTCTCCTTCTAAACCGAGTATCGTATCTATGGAAAGGACTGGATTTTCTTTTGGGATACGAGTATCTCCTTTCCGATGCATTGTTCCTTCTTTACTGCATCCCTCGCTCCCTTACATTGACGAATTAACACTGAACTTGCGTCGCTAAGAAATACTATGTGTTTTATGAGTTCTCCTTCTAAATCGAGTAACGTTTCTCTGGAAACGAATGGAATGTCTTTTGGGATACGAGTATCTCCTTTCCCGAAGCACTATTCCTTACTTAGTGCATCCCTCGCTCCCTCACATTGACGAATTAACACAGAAATTGCGTCGTTATGAAATACTATGGGATCTATGACTTCTCGTTCTAAAACAAGTAACGTGTCTATGGAAAGCACAGGACTTTCATTTGGGATACGACTATCTCCTTTCCGATGCACTATTCCATTTTTACTGCATCCCTCGCTCCCTCACATTGATGAATTAACAGAAAAATTGCGTCGCAATGAAATACTATGTGTTCTATGACTTCTCCTTCTAAATCGAGAAACGATTCTATGGAAACTACATGATTTTCCTCTGGGATACGACTATCTCCTTTCCGATGCATTATTTCTTCCATACTGCATCGCTCGCTCCTTCACATTGACGAATTAACACAGAAATTGCGTAGCTATGAAATACTATGGGTTCTATGACTTCTCCTTCTAAATCGAGTAACGTTTCTATGGAAAGGACAGGATTTTATTTTGGGATACGAGTATCTCCATTCCGATGCACTATTCCTTCTTTGCTGCATCCCTCGGTCCCTCACATTGACGAATTAACACTGAAATTGCGTCGCTATAAAATACTATTGGTTCTATGACTTCAGCTTCTAAATTGAGTAACGTTTCTATGGAAACGACAGGATTTCCTTTTGGGATACGACTATCTCCTTTCCGATGCATTATTCCTTCCTTACTGCTTCTCTCGCTCCCTCACATTGACGAATTAATACAGAAATTGCGTCGCTATGGAATACGATGAGTTCTATGACTTCTTTTTTAAATCGAGTTACTTTTCTATGGGAACGATAGGATTTTCTTTTGGGTTGCTTATATCTCCTTTCCGATGCACTATTCCGTCTTTACTGCATCCCTCGCTACCTAACACTGACTAATTAACACAGAAATTGCGTCGCTATTAAATACTATGGGTTCTATGATATCCCCTTCAAAATTGAGTAACGTGTCATTTGAAAGGTCTGCATTTTCTTTTGGGATATAACTATCTCTTTTCCGATGGACTATTCCATCTTTACTGCATACCTCACTCCATCACATTGACGAATTAACAGAGAAATCGCGTCGCTATGAAATACTATGGGTTCTATGACTTCTTCTTCTAAATCGAGTAACGTTTCTATGGAAACGACAGGTTTTCCTTTTGGGATACGAGTATCTCCTTTCCGATGCACTATTGCCTCTTTACTGCATTCCTCCCACCCTCAGATTGGCAAAATAAAACAGAAATTTCGTCGCAATGTAATACAATGAGTTCCATGAGATCTCCTTCTAAATCGAGTAACGTTTCTATGGTGACTACAGGATCTTCTTTTGGGATACGAGTATCTCCTTTCTGATGCACTACTCCATCTTCACTGCATCCCTCGCTCCCTCAGATTTACGAATTAATACAGAAATTGCGTCGCTATGAATTACTATGAGTCCTATGACATCTCCATCTAAATCGAGTAACGTTTCTATGGAAACGACAGGATTTTCTTTTGGGATACGAATATCTCCTTTCCGATGCACTATTTCCGCTTTACTGCATCCCTCGCTCCCTCACATTGACAATTAACACAGAAATTGCGTCGCCACGATATATTATGGGTTCTATGTCTTCTTCATCTAAATCGGGTAACGTTTCTGTGGAAACGACAGGATTTTCTTTTGGGATGCGAGTACCTCCTTTCCCGATGCACTATTCCTTCTTTACTGCATCCCTCGCTACCTCACATTGGCGAATTAACACAGATATTGCGTCGCTATGAAATACTATGTGTTCTATGACATCCCCTTCTAAATCGAGTAACGTTTCTATAGTAACGTCAGGATTTTCTTTTGGGATACGAGTATCTCCTTTCCGATGCACTATTCCATCTTTACTGCATCCCTCGCTCCCTCACATTGACAAATTAACACAGAAATTGCGTCGCTATGAAATACTATTGGTTCTATGACATCTCCCTCTAAATCGAGTAACGTATCTATAGAAACGACAGAATTTTCTTTTGGGATGCGAATATCTCCTTTCCGATGCACTATCCCTTCTGTACTGCATCCCTCGCTCCCTCACATTGACAAATTAACACAGAAATTGCGTCGCTATGAAATACTATTGGTTCTATGACATCTCCCTCTAAATCGAGTAACGTAACTATAGAAACGACAGAATTTTCTTTTGGGATGCGAATATCTCCTTTCAGATGCACAATTACTTCTTTACTGCATCCCTCGCTACCTCACATTGGCGAATTAACACAGATATTGCGTCGCTATGAAATACTATGTGTTCTATGACATCCCCTTCTAAATCGAGTAACGTTTCTATAGTAACGTCAGGATTTTCTTTTGGGATACGAGTATCTCCTTTCCGATGCACTATTCCATCTTTACTGCTTCCCTCGCTCCCTCACATTGACGAATTAACACAGCAATGGCGTCGATATGAAATACTTTGGGTACTATGACATCTCCTTCTAAATCGAGTAACGTTTCTATGGAAACGGCAGGATTTTCTTTTGGGATACAAGTATCTCCTTTCCCAATGCACTATTCCCAGTTTACTGCAACCCTCGCCCCACCACATTGACGAATGAACACAGAAATTGCGTCGTAATGATATGCTATGGGTTCTATGATTTCTCCTTCGAAATCGAGTAACGTTTCTATGGAAACGAGAGGATTTTCTTTTGGGATGCGAGTATCTCCTTTCCGATGCACTGTTCCTTCTTTACTGCATCCATCGTTCCCTGAAACTGACGAATTAACACAGAAATTGCCTCGCAATTAAATACTGTATGTTATATGACTTCTCCATCTAATTCGAGTAACGTTCTATGTAGATGACTGGATTTTCTTTTGAGATACGACTATCTCCTCTCCGATGCACTAATCCTTCTTTACTGCATCCCTCGCTCCCTCTTATGGACGAACTAATAGAGATATTTCGTCGCTATGAAATGCTCTGGGTTCTATGACATCTCCTTCTAAATCGAGTAACTTTTATATGGAAACGAGAGGATTTTCTTTTGGGATACGTGTATCTCCTTTCCGATGCACGATTCCACCTTTACTGCATCCCTCGCTCCCTCACACTGACGAATTAACACTGAAATAGCGTCGCTATGAAATACTATGTGTTCTATGACTTCTCCTTCTAAATCGAGTAACGTTTCAATGGAAAGGACAATATTTTCTTTTGGGATACCACTATCTCTGTTACGATGCACTATTCCTTCTTTACTGCATCACTCGCTCCCTCCCATTGACGAATTAACACAGAAATTGCTTCGCTATGAGATTCTATGGGTTCCCTGACTTTTCCTTCTAAATCGATTAACTTTTCTATGGAGACGGCAGGATTTTCTTTTTAGATACGAGTATCTCCTTTCCGATACACTATTCCTTCATTACTGCATCCCTCGCTGCCTCACATTGACGAATTAACACAGAAATTGCGTCGCTTTGAAATACTATGGGTTTTATGACTTCTCCTTCTATATCGAGTAACGTTTCAGTGGAAACGACAAGATTTTCTTTTGGGATACAACTATCTTCTTCCGATGCACTATTCCTTCTTTACTGCATCAGTCGCTCCCTCACATTCACGAATTAACACAGAAATTGCGTCGCTATGAAATAGAATGTGTTCTAAGACTTCTCCTTCTAAATCGAGTAACGTATCTACGGAAACGAGAGGATTTTCTTTTGGGATACGAGTATCTCCCTACCGATGCACAATTCCTTCCTTTCTGCGTACCTCGCTTCCTCACATTGACGAATTAACACAGAAATTGCGTCGGTATGAAATTCTATGCGTAATATGACTTCTCCTTCTAAATCGAGTAACGTATGTATGGAAGCGACAGGATTTTCTTTTGGGATACGAGTATATCCTTTCCGATGAACTATTCCGTCCTTTACTGCATCCCTCTCTCACTCACATTGAAGAAATAAGACAGAGATTGCGTCGCTATGAATTACTATGGGTTCTATGACTTCTCCTTCTAAATCGAGTAAAGTTTCTATGGAAAAGACAGGATTTTCTTTTGGTATCCGAGTATCTCATTTCCGGTTCGCTATTCCTTCATTACTGAATACCTCGCTCCCTCACATTGACGAATTAACACAGAAATTGCGTCGCTATGAACTACTATGGGTTCTATGATATCTCCTTCTAAATCCAAAAACGTTTCTATGGAAACGACAGGATTTAATTTTGAGATACGACTATCATCGTTCCGATGAACCATTCCTCCTTTACTGCATCGCGCGCTCCCCAACATTGGCCAATTAACACAGAAATTGCGTCGCTATGAAATACTATGGGTTCTATGACTTCTCCTTTTAAATCGAGTATCGTTTCGTTGTAAACGATAGGAATTGCTTTTGGGATACGACTATCTCCTTTCCGATGCTCTATTCTTTCTTTACTGCATACCTCGCTCCCTCACATTGACGAAGTGACACAGAAATTGCGTCGGTATGAAATACTATGTGTTCTATGACTTCCCCTTCTAAATTGAGTAACGTATGTATGGAAACGACAGGATTTTTTTTGGGATACGAGTATATCCTTTCCGACGCACTATTCCTTCTTTACTGCATCCCTCGCTCACTCACATTGAAGAATTAACACAGAGATTGCGTCGCTATGATATACTATGGGTTCTATGACTTCTAGTTCTAAATCGAGTAACGTTTCTATGGAATCGACCGGATTTTCATTTGGTATACGAGTATCTCCTTTCCGGTGCACTATTCCTTCTTTACTGCATCCCTCGCTCCCTCACATTGACGAAATAACACAGAAAATGCGTCGCTATGAAACGCTATGAGTTCTATCGCTTCTCCTTCTAAATCGAGTGACGTTTCTATGCAAACGGCAGGATTTTCTTTTGGGATACGAGAATCTCCCTACCGATGCTCTCTTCCATTCTTTTCTGCATGTCTAGCTCCCTCACAGTGACGAATTAACACAGAAATTGCGTGGCTATGAAATACTATGGGTTCTATGACTCCCCTTCTAAATCGAGTAACGTTTGTATGGAAATAACAGGATTTTATTTTGGGATACGAGTATCACCTTTCCGATGCACTATTCTTTTTTTACTGCATCCCTCGCTCCCTCACATTGACGAATGGACACAGAAATTGCGTCGCTATGAAATACTGTGGGTTCTATGTCTTCTCCTTCCAAGTCGAGTAACGTTTCTATGGACACGACAGGATTTCCTTTGGAGTAAGAGTATCTTCTTTCCGATGAACTATTCCTTCTTTACTGCAACCCTCGCTCTCCCACATTGTCAAATTAACACAGAAATTGCGTCTCTATGAAATACTATGTGTTCTATGACATCTCCTTCTAAATCGAGTAACGTTTCAATGGAAACGACAGGATTTTCTTTTGGTATACGAGTATCTCCTTTCCGGTGCACCATTCCTTCTTTACTGCATCCCGCGCTCCCTCACACTGACGAATTAACACAGAAATTGCGTCGCTATGAAATACTATGGATTCTATGACTTCTAGTTCTTATTCGAGTAACGTGTCTTTGGAAACGACAGGATATTTTTTTGGGATACGAGAATCAACTTTCCGATGCACTATTCCTTCTTTACTGCATCCCTCACTCCCTCACACTGACAAATTAACAAAGAAATTGCGTCGCTATGAAATACTATGGGTTCTATGACATCTCCTTCTAGATCGAGTAACGTTTCTATGGAAACGACAGGAATTTTATTTTGGGATGCGAGTATCTCCTTTCCGATGCACTATTGGTTGTTTACTGCATACCTAGCTCCCTCACATTGATGAAGAAACACAGAAATTGCGTCGCTATGATGTTCTATGGGTTCTATGACATCTCCTTCTAAATCGAGTAACGGTTCAGTGGAAACGACAGAATTTTCTTTTGGGATACAACTATCTCCTTCCGATGCACTATTCCTTCTTTACTGCATCAGTCGCTCCCTCACATTGACGAATTAACACAGAAATTGCGTCGCTATGAAATAGAATGGGTTCTAAGTCATCTCCTTCTAAATCGAGTAAGGTTTCTATGGAAACGACAGGATTTTCTTTTGGGATACGAGTATCTCCCTACCGATGCACTATTGCTACTTTACTGCATCCCTCGCTCCCTCACATTGACGAATTGACATCGAAATTTCGTGGCTATGAAATACAATGGGTTTCTATGGAAAGTACAGGATTTTCTCTTGGAATAAGAGTATCTTCTTTCCGATGAACTATTCCTTCTTTACTGCATCCATCGCTCCCTCACATTGACGAATTAACACAGAAAATGCGTCGATTTGAAATACAATTGGTTCTATGACTTCTCTTCTTCAATCGAGTAATGTTTCCATGGAAACGACAGGATTTTCTTTTGGGACATGAGTATCTCCTTTCCAGGGCACTATTCCTTTTTTACTGCAACCCTCGCTCCCTCCCATTGACGAATTAACACAGATATTGCGTCGCTGTGAAATACTATGGGTTCTATGACTTCTCCTTCTAAATCGAGTTACGCTTCTATGGAGCCGACAGGATTTTCTTTTGGGATAAAAGTATCTCCTTTCCGATGCACTATTACTTCTTTACTGCATCCCTTAGCTCCCTCACATTGACGAATTATCACAGAAATGCCGTCGCTATGAACTACTTAGGGTTCTATGACGTTTCCTACTTAATCGAGGAACGCTTCTATGGAAAGGACAGGATTTTCTTTTGGGATACGGGTATCTCCTATCCGATGCAATATTCCGTCTTTACTGCATCCCTCACTCCCTCTCACTGACTAATTAACACAGAAATTGCATCGCTATGTTATACTATGTGCTCTATGATTCTCCTTCTAAATGAAGAAATGTTTATATGGAGACGACAGGATTTTCTTTTGGGATACGAGTATCTACTTTCCGAAGCACTATTCCTTCTTTACTGCATCCCTCGCTCCCTCACATAGTCGAATTGACACTGAAATTGCGTTGCTGTGAAATACTATGGGTTCTATAACTTCTCCTTCTAAATCGAGTAACGTTTCTATGGAAATGACAGGATTTTCCTTGGGGCTAGGAGTATCTTCTTTCCGATTCACTTTTCTATATTTACTGCATACGTCGCTCCCTCACATTGACGAATGAACACAGAAATTACGTCTCTATGAAATGATATGGGTTCTATGACATCTCATTCTAAATCGAGTAAAGTTTCCATGGAAACGACAGAATTTTCTTTTGAGATACGAGTATCTCCTTTCCGATGCACTATTCCATCTTTACTGCATCCCTCGCTCCCTCACACTGACGAATTAACACAGAAATTGCGTCGCTATGAAATACTATGGGTTCTATGACATCTCCTTCTAAATCGAGTAACGTTTCTATGGAAACGACTGGAATTTCTTTTGGGACACGACTATCTCCTTGTCGATGCACCATTCCTTTTTTACTGTATCCCTCGCTCCCTCACGTTGACGAATTAACACAGAAATTGCGTCGCTATGAACTTCTTAGGGTTCTATGACGTTTCCTTCTTAATCGAGAAACGCTTCTATGGAAACGAGTGGATTTTCCTTTGGGGTACGAGTATCTCCTTTCCGATGCACTATTCCTTCTTTACTGCATACCTCGCTCCCTCACATTGACTAATAAAACAGAAATTGCATCTCTATGATGTACTATGGGTTCTATGACTTCTCCTTCTAAATCGAGTAACGTTTCTATGGGAACGACACGATTTTCTTTTGCGATAGGAGTATCTCCTTTCCGATGCACAATTCCTTCTTTACTGCATCCATCGCTCCCTCACATTGACGAATTAACACAAAAAATGCGTCGCTATGAAATACAATGGGTTCCATGACTTCTCTTTCTCAATCGAGTAACGTTTCCATGGAAACGAAAGGATTTTCTGTTGGGATATGAGTATCTCCTTTCCAGGGCACTATTCCTTTTTTACTGCATCCCTCGCTCCCTCATATTGCCGAATTAACACAGATATTGCGTCGCTATGAAATACTATGGGTTTTATGACTTCTCCTTCTATATCGAGTTACGCTTCTATGGAGACGGCAGGATTTTCTTTTGGGATACAAGTATCACCTTTCCGATGCACTATTACTTCTTTACTGCATCCCTCGCTCCCTCACATTGACGAATTAACACAGAAATGCCGTCGCTATGAACTTCTTAGGGTTCTATGACGTTTCCTTCTTAATCGAGAAACGCTTCTATGGAAACGAGTGGATTTTCCTTTGGGGTACGAGTATCTCCTTTCCGATGCTCTATTCCTTCTTTTCTGCATACCTCGCTCCCTCACATTGACGAATTAACACAGAAATAGCGTCGCTATGAAATACTGTGGGTTCTATGACTTCTCCTTCTAAATCGAGTAACGGTTCAGTGGAAACGACAGAATATTCTTTTGGGATTCAACTATCTCCTTCCGATGCTCTATTCCTTCTTTACTGCATCAGTCGCTCCCTCACATTGACGAATTAACACAGAAATTGCGTCGCCATGAAATAGAATCGGTTCTAAGACATCTCCTTCTAAATCGAGTAAGGTTTCTATGGAAACGACAGGATTTTCTTTTGGGATACCAGTATCTCCCTACCGATGCACTATTCCATCTTTACTGCATCCCTCGCTCCCTCACATTGACGAATTGACATAGAAATTCCGTCGCTATGAAATACTATGTGTTTTTATGGACAGGACAGGATTTTCTCTTGGAATAAGAGTATCTTCTTTCCGATGAACTATTCCTTCTTTACTGCATCCATCTCTCCCTCACCATGGCGAATTATCATAGAAATGCCGTCGCTATGAACTACTTAGGCTTCTATGACGTTTCCTTTTAATCGAGAAACGCTTCTATGGAAACGACAGGATTTTCCTTTGGGATACGAGTATCCCCTTTCCGATGCACTATTCCCTCTTTACTGCATACCTCGCCCCCTCACATTGACGAATTAACACAGAAATTGAGTCGCTATGAAATACTATTGGTTCCATTACATCTGCTCCTAAATCGAGTAACGTTTCAATGGAAACGACAGGATTTTTTTTGATACACGAGTATCTCCTTTGCGATGCACTATTCCTTCTTTACTGCATCCCTCGCTCCCTCACATTGACGAATTAACACAGAAATTGCGTCGCTATGAAATACTATTGGTTCTATTATATCTGTTCCTAAATCGAGTAACGTTTCAATGGAGACGACAGGATTTTCTTTTGATATACGAGTATCTCCTTTGCGATGCACTATTCCTTATTTACTGCATCCCTCGCTCCCTCACATTGACGAAATGACACAGAAATTGCGTCGCTATAAAATACTATGGGTTCTATGACTTCTCCTTCCAAATCGAGCAACGTTTCTATGGAAACGACAGGATTTTCCTTGGGACTACGAGATTCTTCTTTCGGATGCACTATACCTTATTTACTGCATCCCTCGCTCCCTCACAATGACGAATGAACACAGAAATTGCGTCGCTATGAATTACTATGGGCTCTATGACTTCTTCTTCTAAATCGAGTAACGCGTCTATGGAAACGACAGGATTTTCTTTTGGGATACGAGAATGACCTTTCCAATGTACTATTACTTCTTTACTGCATCCCTCGCTCCCTCACATTGACGAATGAACACAGAAATTGCGTCGCAATGAAATTCTATGGGTTCTATGACTTGTCCTTCAAAATCAAGTAACGTTTCTATGGAGACGACAGTATTTTCTTTTGGGATACGACAATCTCCTTTCCGATGCACTATTCCTTCTTTACTGCATCCCTCGCTCCCTCACATTGACGAATTATCACAGAAATGGCGTCGCTATGAACTACTTAGGGTTCTATGACGTTTCCTTCTTAATCGAGAAACGCTTCTATGGAAACGAGTGGATTTTCCTTTGGGGTACGAGTATCTCCTTTCCGATGCACTATTCCTTCTTTACTGCATACCTCGCTCCCTCACATTGACTAATAAAACAGAAATTGCATCTCTATGATGTACTATGGGTTCTATGACTTCTCCTTCTAAATCGAGTAACGTTTCTATGGGAACGACACGATTTTCTTTTGCGATAGGAGTATCTCCTTTCCGATGCACAATTCCTTCTTTACTGCATCCATCGCTCCCTCACATTGACGAATTAACACAAAAAATGCGTCGCTATGAAATACAATGGGTTCCATGACTTCTCTTTCTCAATCGAGTAACGTTTCCATGGAAACGAAAGGATTTTCTGTTGGGATATGAGTATCTCCTTTCCAGGGCACTATTCCTTTTTTACTGCATCCCTCGCTCCCTCATATTGCCGAATTAACACAGATATTGCGTCGCTATGAAATACTATGGGTTTTATGACTTCTCCTTCTATATCGAGTTACGCTTCTATGGAGACGGCAGGATTTTCTTTTGGGATACAAGTATCACCTTTCCGATGCACTATTACTTCTTTACTGCATCCCTCGCTCCCTCACATTGACGAATTAACACAGAAATGCCGTCGCTATGAACTTCTTAGGGTTCTATGACGTTTCCTTCTTAATCGAGAAACGCTTCTATGGAAACGAGTGGATTTTCCTTTGGGGTACGAGTATCTCCTTTCCGATGCTCTATTCCTTCTTTTCTGCATACCTCGCTCCCTCACATTGACGAATTAACACAGAAATAGCGTCGCTATGAAATACTGTGGGTTCTATGACTTCTCCTTCTAAATCGAGTAACGGTTCAGTGGAAACGACAGAATATTCTTTTGGGATTCAACTATCTCCTTCCGATGCTCTATTCCTTCTTTACTGCATCAGTCGCTCCCTCACATTGACGAATTAACACAGAAATTGCGTCGCCATGAAATAGAATCGGTTCTAAGACATCTCCTTCTAAATCGAGTAAGGTTTCTATGGAAACGACAGGATTTTCTTTTGGGATACCAGTATCTCCCTACCGATGCACTATTCCATCTTTACTGCATCCCTCGCTCCCTCACATTGACGAATTGACATAGAAATTCCGTCGCTATGAAATACTATGTGTTTTTATGGACAGGACAGGATTTTCTCTTGGAATAAGAGTATCTTCTTTCCGATGAACTATTCCTTCTTTACTGCATCCATCTCTCCCTCACCATGGCGAATTATCATAGAAATGCCGTCGCTATGAACTACTTAGGCTTCTATGACGTTTCCTTTTAATCGAGAAACGCTTCTATGGAAACGACAGGATTTTCCTTTGGGATACGAGTATCCCCTTTCCGATGCACTATTCCCTCTTTACTGCATACCTCGCCCCCTCACATTGACGAATTAACACAGAAATTGAGTCGCTATGAAATACTATTGGTTCCATTACATCTGCTCCTAAATCGAGTAACGTTTCAATGGAAACGACAGGATTTTTTTTGATACACGAGTATCTCCTTTGCGATGCACTATTCCTTCTTTACTGCATCCCTCGCTCCCTCACATTGACGAATTAACACAGAAATTGCGTCGCTATGAAATACTATTGGTTCTATTATATCTGTTCCTAAATCGAGTAACGTTTCAATGGAGACGACAGGATTTTCTTTTGATATACGAGTATCTCCTTTGCGATGCACTATTCCTTATTTACTGCATCCCTCGCTCCCTCACATTGACGAAATGACACAGAAATTGCGTCGCTATAAAATACTATGGGTTCTATGACTTCTCCTTCCAAATCGAGCAACGTTTCTATGGAAACGACAGGATTTTCCTTGGGACTACGAGATTCTTCTTTCGGATGCACTATACCTTATTTACTGCATCCCTCGCTCCCTCACAATGACGAATGAACACAGAAATTGCGTCGCTATGAATTACTATGGGCTCTATGACTTCTTCTTCTAAATCGAGTAACGCGTCTATGGAAACGACAGGATTTTCTTTTGGGATACGAGAATGACCTTTCCAATGTACTATTACTTCTTTACTGCATCCCTCGCTCCCTCACATTGACGAATGAACACAGAAATTGCGTCGCAATGAAATTCTATGGGTTCTATGACTTGTCCTTCAAAATCAAGTAACGTTTCTATGGAGACGACAGTATTTTCTTTTGGGATACGACAATCTCCTTTCCGATGCACTATTCCTTCTTTACTGCATCCCTCGCTCCCTCACATTGACGAATTATCACAGAAATGGCGTCGCTATGAACTACTTAGGGTTCTATGACGTTTCCTACTTAATCGAGAAACGCTTCTATGGAAACGACAGGATTTTCCTTTGGGATACGAGTATCTCCTTTCCGATGCACTATTCCTTCTCCATTGCAAGCCCCGCTCCCTCACATTGACGAATTAACACAGTAATTGCGTCTCTATGAAATACTATGGGCTCTATGGGTTCTCCTTCTAAATCGAGTAACGTTTCAATGCAAACGACAGGATTTTCTTTTGGGATACGAGTATTTCCTTTCCGATCCACTGTTCCTTCTTTACAGCATCTCTCGCTCCCTCACATTGACTAATTAGCACAGAAATTGCATCTCTATGATGTAATATGGGTTCTATGACTTCTCCTTCTAAATCGAGTAACGTTCCTGTGGGAACGACAGAATTTTCCTTTGCGATACGACTATCTTCTTTCCGATGCAATAATCCATCTTAACTGCATCTCTCGCTCCATTATATCGGCAAATTAACACAGAAATTGCGTCGCTATGAATTACTATGGGATCTATGACTTCTCCTGCTAATACGAGTAACGTTTCATTGGAAACGACAGGATTTTCTTGTGGGATACGAGTATCGCCTTTCCGATGCACTATTAGTTCTTTACTGCATCCATCGCTCCTTCACATTACGAATTAACACAAAAAATGCGTCGCTATGAAATACAATGGGTACCATGACTTCTCCTTCTCAATCGAGTTACGTTTCCATGGAAACGACAGGATTTTCTTTTGGGATACGTGTATCTCCTTTCCGATGCACTATTACTTCTTTACTGCATCCATCGCTCCATCGCCTTGACGAATGAACACAGAAGTTGCGTCGCTATGAAATTCTATGGGTTCTATGACTTGTCCTTCAAAATCAAGTAACGTTTCTATGGAGACGACAGGATTTTCTTTTGGAATACGACAGTCTCCTTTCCGATGCACTATTCCTTCTTTACTGCATCCCTCGCTCCCTCACATTGACGAATTATCACAGAAATTGCGTCGCTATGAACTACTTAGGGTTCTATGACGATTCCTTCTTAATCGAAAAACGCTTCTATGGAAACGACAGGATTTTCCTTTGGGATACGAGTATCTCCATTCCGATGCACTATTCCTTCTTTACTGCATACCTACCACCCTCACATTGACGAATTAACACAGAAATTGCGTCGCAATGAAATACTATGGGTTCAATGCCTTCTCCTTCTAAATCGAGTAACGTTTCTATGGAAGCGACAGGATTTTCTTTTGGTATACGAGTATCTCCTTTACGGTGCACTAATCCCTTTTTACCGCATCCCCCGCTCCCTCACATTGACGAATTAACACAAAAAATGCGTCGCTATGAAATACAATGGGTACCATGACTTCTCCTTCTCAATCGAGTAACGTTTCCATGGAAACGACAGGATTTTCTTTTGGGATACGTGTATCTCCTTTCCGATGCACTATTCCGTCTTTACTGCATCAGTCGCTCCCTCACATTGACGTATTAACACAGAAATTGCGTCGCTATGAAATAGAATGGGTTCTAAGACATCTCCTTCTAAATCGAGTAATGTTTCTATGGAAACGACAGGATTTTCTTTGGGATACGAGTATCTCCACACCGATGCACTATTCCGTCTTTACTGCATCCCTCGCTCCCTCACATTGACGAAATGACACAGAAATTGCGTCGCTATGAAATACTATGGGTTCTATGACTTCTCCTTCTAAACCGAGCAACGTTTCTATGGAAACGATAGGAATTTCCTTCGGACTAAGAGTTTCTTCTTTCGGATGCACTATTCCTTATTTACTGCATCCCTCGCTCCCTCACATTGACGAAGGACCACAGAAATTGCGTCGCTATGATATACTATGGGCTCTATGACTTCTTCTTCTAAATCGAGTAACGCTTCTATGGAAACGACAGGATTTTCTTTTGGTATACGTGTATCTCCTTTCCGATGCACTATTACTACTTTACTGCATCCCTCGCTCCCTCACATTGACGAATGAACACAGAAATAGCGTCGCTATGAAATTCTATGGGTTCTATGACTTCTTCTTCTAAATCAATTAACGTTTCTATGGAAACGACAAGAAATTTCTTTTGGGATACGACAATCTCCTTTCCGATGCACTATCCCTTCTTTACTGCATGCCTCGCTCCCTTACATTGACGAATTATCACAGAAATGGCGTCGCTATGAACTACGTAGGGTCCAATGACGCTTCCTTCTTAATCGAGAAACGCTTCTATGGAAACGACAGGATTTTCCTTTGGGTTACGAGTTTCTGCTTTCCGATGCACTATTCCTTCTCCATTGCAAGCCCCGCTCCCGCTCATTGACGAATTAACACAGTAATTGCGTCTCTATGAAATACTATGGGCTCTATGGCTTCTCCTTCTAAATCGAGTAACGTTTCAATGGAAACGACAGGATTTTCTTTTGGGATACGAGTATCTCCTATCCGATGCACTATTCCTTCTTTACTGCATCCCTCACTCCTTCTCACTGACTAATTAACACAGAAATTGCATCGCTATAATATACTATGTGTTCTATGATTCTCCTTCTAAGAGAAGAAATGTTTATATGGAAACGACAGGATTTTCTTTTGGGATACGAGTATCTCCTTTCCAATGCACTATTCCATCTTTACTGCATCCCTCGCTCCCTCACGTAGTCGAATTGACACAGAAATTTCGTCGCTATGAAATACTATGGGTTCTATAACTTCTTCTTCTAAATCGAGTAACGTTTCTATGGAAACGACAGGACTTTCTTTTGAGATACGAGTATCTCCTTTCCGATGCACTATTCCATCTTTACTGCATCCCTCGCTCCCTCACACTGACGAATTAACACAGAAATTGCGGCGCTATGAAATACTATTTGTTCTACTACATCTTCTTCTAAATCGAGTAACGTTTCTACGGAAACAACAGGATTTTCTTTTGGGATACGAGTATCTCCTTTCCGATCCACTATTCCTTCTTTACTGCATACCTAGCTCCCTCACATTGACGAATTAACACAGAAATTGCGTCGCTATGAAATACTATGGGTTCTATGACTTCCTCTTCTAAATCGAGTAACGTTTCTATGGAAACGACAGGACTTTCTTTTGGTATACGAGTATCTCCTTTCCGGTGCACTAATCCTTCTGTACTGCATCCCTCGCACCCTCACATTGACGAATTAACACAGAAATATCGTCGCTATGAAATACTTTGGGTTCTATGACTTCTCCTTCTAAATCGAGTAGCGTTTCAGTGGAAACGACAGGATTTTCTTTTGGGATACAACTATCTCCTTCCGATGCACTATTCCTTCTTTACTGCATCAGTCGCTCCATCACATTGACTAATTAACGCAGAAATTGCATCGCTATGAATTAGAATGGGTTCTAAGACATCTTTTTCTAAATCGAGCGACGTTTCTATGAAAACGACAGGATTTTCTTTTGGGATACGAGTATCTCCCTACCAAGGCTCTATTCCTTCTTTACAGCATCCCTCGCGCCCTGACATTGACGAATTAACACAGAAATTACGTCGCTATGAAATACTATGTGATCTATGACTTCTTCTTCTAAATCAAGAAACGTTCATATGGAAACGACAGGATTTTCTTTTGGGATACGAGTATCTCCGATCCGATGCACGATTCCTTCTTTACTGCATCCATCACTCCCTCACATTGACGAATTACCACAGAAATCGGGTGGCCATGTAATACTGTGGGTACTGTGCCTTCTCTTTCTAAATCGAGGAACGCTTCTATAGAAACGACAGTATTTTCTTTTGGGTTACGAGTATATCCTTTCCAATGCACTATTCCTTCTTAACTGCACCGCTCACTCCCACACATTAACGAATTAACACAGAAATTGCCTGGCTATGAAATACTATGGGTTCTATGACTTTTACATCTAAATCGAGAAACGCTTCTATGGAAACGACAGGATTTTCTTTAGGGTTACGCGTATCTCCCTTCCGAAGCACTATTCCTTCTTAACTGCACCGCTCACTCCCTCACATTGAAGAATTAACAAAGAAATTGCGTCGCTATGATATACTATGGGTTCTATGACTTCTCCTTCTAAATCGAGAATCGCTTCTATGGAAACGACAGGATTTTCTTTTGGGGTACGACTATCTCCTTTCCGATGCACTATTTCTTCTTTACTGCATCCCTCGCTCCCTCACATTAACGAATTAACACAGAAATTTCGTCGCAATAAAATACTATGTGTTCTATGACTTCTCCTTCTACATCGAGTACCGTTTCTATGGAAACGATAGGATTTTCTTGTGGGATACGAGTATCTCCTTTCCAGTGCACTATTCCTTCTTTACTGCATCCCTCGCTCTCTCACATTGACGAATTAACACCGAAATTGCGTCGCTATGAAATACTGTGGGTTCTATGACTTCCCCTTCTAAATCGAGTAACGCTTCAATGGAAACGACAGGATTATCTTTTGGGATACGAGTATCTCCTTTCCGATGCACAATTACTTCTTTACTGCATCCCTCGCTCCCTCACATTAACGAATGAACACAGAAAATGCGTCGCTATGAAATACTATGGGTTCTATGACTTGTCCTATTAAATCAAGTAACGTTTCTATGGAAACGACAGGTTTTTCCTTTGGGGTACGACTATCTCCATTCTGATGCACTATTCCTTCTTTACTGCATCCCACGCACCCTCACATTGACGAATTAACAGAGAAATTGTGTCGCTATGAAATACTATGGGTTCTATGACTTTTACATCTAAATCGAGAAACGCTTCTATGGAAACGACAGGATTTTCTTTAGGGTTACGCGTATCTCCCTTCCGAAGCACTATTCCTTCTTAACTGCACCGCTCACTCCCTCACATTGAAGAATTAACACAGAAATTGCGTCGCTATGATATACTATGGGTTCTATGACTTCTCCTTCTAAATCGAGAATCGCTTCTATCGAAACGACAGGATTTTCCTTTGGGATACGAGTATCTCTTTTCCGATGCACTATTCCTCCTTTACTGCATACCTCGCTCCCTCACATTGACGAATGAACACAGAAATTGGGTCGCCATGAAATACTATTGGTTCTATTACATCTCCTTCTAAATCGAGTAACGTTTCTATCGAAGCGAGAGGTTTTCTTTTGAGATACGAGTATCTTCTTTCCGATGCACTATTCCATCTATACTGCATCCCTCGCTCTCTCACACTGATGAATTAACACAGAAATTGCGTCGCTATGAAATACTATGGGTTTAATGACTTCTCCTTCTACATCGAGTAACGATTCTATGGAAGCGACAGGATGTACTTTTGGGATACGACTACCTCCTTGTCGATGCACTAGTTCTTTTTTACTGCATCTCTCGCTCCGACACATTGGCGAATTAACACAGAAATTGCGTCGCTATGAAATACTGTGGGTTCTGTGCCTCCTCTTTCCAAACCGAGGAACGCTTCTACAGAAACGACAGGATTTTCTTTTGGGTTATGAGGATCTCCTTTCCGATGCACTATGCCTTCTGAACTCGCTCACTCCCACACATTAACGAATTAAGACAGAAATTGCATCGCTATGAAATACTATGGGTTTTATGCCTTCTCCCTCTAAATCGAGTAACGTTCCTATGCAAACGACTGGAATTTCTTTTGGGATACTAGTATCTCCTATCCGATGCACTATTGCTTCTTTACTGCATCCCTCGCTCCCTCTCATTGACTAATCAACACAGAAGTTGCATCGCTATGAAATACTAAGTGTTCTATGACTTCTCCTTCTAAATCAAGAAACGTTTATATGGAAGCGACCGGATTTTCTTTTGGGATACGGGTATCTCCTTTCCGATGCACTATTCCTTCTTTACTGCATACCTCGCTCCCTCTCATTGAAGAATTAACACAGAAATTGCGTCGCTATTAATTACTATGGGTTCTATGACTTCTTCTTCTAAATCGGGTTATGTTTCTATGGAAACGAAAGGATGTTCCTTGGGACTAGGAGTATTTTCTCTCCGATGCACTATTCCTTATTTACTGCATACGGCGCTCGCTAACATTGGCGTATGAACACAGAAATTGCTTCGCTATGAAATACTATGGGTTCTATGACTACCCCTTCTAAATCGAGTAACGCTTCTATGGAAACGACAGGATTTTATTTTGGGACACGAGTATCTCCTTTCAGATGCACTATTACTTCCTTACTGAATCCCTCGCTCCCTCACATTGACGAATGAACACAGAAATTGTGTCGCTATGAAATACTGTAGGTTCTATGACTTGTCCTTTTAAATCAAGTAAGGTTTCTATGGAAAAGACAGGATTTTCTTTTGGGATACGACTATCTCCATTCTGATGCACTATTCCTTCTGTACTGCATCCCACGCTCCCTCACATTGACGAATTAACGGAGAAATTGCGTCGCTATGAAATACTATGGCTGCTATGACTTTTCTTTCTAAATCGAGAAACGCTTCTATGGAAACGACAGGATTTTCTTGTGGGATACGAGTATCTCCTTTCCGATGCACCATTCCATTTTTACTGCATACCTCGCTCCCTCACATTGACGAATGAACACAGAAATAGTGCCTCTATGAAATGCTATTGGTTCTATTACATCTTCTTCTAAATCGAGTAACGTTTCTATGGAAACGAGAGGTCTTCTTTTGAGATACGAGTATCTTAAATTTCGATGCACTATTCCTTCTTTACTGCATCCCTCGCTCCCTCACACTGACGAAGAATTAACACAGAAATTGCGTCGATATGATATACTATGGGTTCTATGGCTACTCCTTCTAAATCAAGTAACGTTTCTACGCAAACGACTGGATTTTCTGTTGGGATACGAGTATCTCCTATCCCATGCACTATTCCTTCTTTACTGCATCCCTCGCTCCCTCACATTGACTAATTAACACAGAAATTGCATCACTATGAAATACTATGTGTTGTATGAATTCTCCTTCTAAATCAAGAAACTTTTATATGGAAACGAAGGGATTTTCTTTTGGGATACTAGTAACTCCTTTCAGATGTACTATTCTTTCTTTACTGCATCCCTCGCTCCCTCACATTGACGAATTGACACAGAAATTACGTCGCTATGAAATACTATGGGTTCTATGACTTCTCCTTCTAAAACGAGTAACGTTTCTATGGAACCGACAGGATTTTCCTTGGGACTACGAGTATCTTCTTTACGATGCACTATTCCTTATTTATTGCCTACGTCGCTCGTCACATTGACGACTGAACACAGAAATTGCGTCGCTATGAAATACTATGGGTTCTATGACATCTCCCACTAAATCGAGTAACGTTTCTATGGAAATGATACGATTTTCTTTTGAGATACGAGTATCTCCTTTCCGATGCACTATTCCTACTTTACTGCATCCCTCGCTCCCTCACATTGACTAATTAACACAGAAATTGCATCACTATGAAATACTATGTGTTCTATGAATTCTCTTTCTAAATCAAGAAACTTTTATATGGAAACGACGGGATTTTCTTTTGGGATACGAGTATCTCCTTTGAAATGTACTATTCCTTCTTTACTGCATCCCTCGCTCCCTCACATTGACGAATTAACACAAAAAATGCGTCACTATGAAATACTATGGGATCTATGAGTTCTCCTTCTAATTCGAGTAGCGTTTATATGGAGACGACAGAATTTTTTTTTGGATACGAGTATCTCCTGTCCGATGCACTGTTCCTTCTTTACTGCATCCCTCGCTCCCTCACATTGATGAATTAAAACTCGAATTGCGTCGCTATGAAATACTATGGGTTCCATGACTTCTCCTTCAAAATGGAGTAACGTTTCTGTTGAATCAACAGGATTTTTCTATGGGATACGAGTATCTCCATTCCGTTGCACTATTTCTTTTTCACTGCATTCCTCACTTCCTCACATTGACCAATTAACACACAAACGGGTCGCTATGATATTCTATGAGTTCTACGATCTCTCCTTCTAAATCGAGTAACGTTTCTATGGAAACGAAAGGATATTCTTTTGGGATATGAGTGCCTCCTTTCCGATGCACTATTCCCTCTTTACTGCATCCCTCGCTCCCTCACATTGACGAATTAACACAGAAATTGCGTCGCTGTGAAATACTATGGGTTGTGTGACAACTCCTTCAAAATCGAGTAACGCTTCTATGAATACGACAGGACATTTTTCGGGATGCGAATATCTTCTTTCCGATGCACTATTCCTTCTTTACTGCATCCCTCGCTCCCTCACATTGACGAATTGACACAAAAATTCCGTCGCTATGGGATACTATGGGTTCTATGGCTTCTCCTTCTAAATCGAGTAACGCTTCTATGGGAACGACAGGATATTCTTTGGGATACGAGTATCTTCTTTCCGATGCACTATTCCTTCTTTACTGCATCCCTCGTTCCCTCACATTGACGAATTAACACAGATATTGCGTCGCTATGAAATACTAAGGGCTCTATGACTTCTCCTTCTAAATCGAGTAACGTTTCTATGGAAACGACTGCATTTTCTTTTAGGATAGGAGTATCTCCTTACCGATGCACTATTCCATCTTTACTGCATCCCTCGCTTCCTCACATAGACGAATTAACACAGAAATTGCGTCGAAATAATATACTATGTGTTCTATGACCTCTCCTTCTAAATCGAGTAATGTTTCTTTCCAAACGACAGGAAATTTATTTTGGTATACGAGTATCTCCTTTCCGATGCATTACTCTATCTTTACTGCATCGCTCGCTCCTTTACACTGACGAATTAACACAGAACTTGCGTCGCTATGAAATACAATGAGCTCTATGACTTCTCCTTCAAAATCGAGTAACGTTTCTGTGGAAACGACAGGATTTTCTTTTGGGATACGACTATATCCTTGCCGAAGCACTATTCCTTCTTTACTGCATCCCTTGCTCCCTCACAGTTACAAATTAACACAGAAATTTCGTCGCTATGAAATACTATGTGTTCTATGACTTAACCTTCTAAATCGAGTAACGTTTCTACGGAAACGACAGTATTTACTTTTTGGGTACGACTATCTCCTTCCGATGCACTATTCCTTCTTTACTGCATCCCTCGCTCCCTCACATTGACGAATTAACTCAGAAATTGCAACACTATGAAATACTATGTGTTCTATGACTTGTCCTTCTAAATCGAGTAACATTTCCATGGAAACGACAGGATCTCCTTTTGGGATACGAGTATCTCCTTTCTGATGCACTATTCCTTCTTTACTGCTTCCCACGCCCCCTCACAATGATAAATTAACACAGTAATTGCGTCGCTATGAAATACTATGTGCTCTATGACCTCTCCTTCTAAATCGAGTATCGTTTCTATGGAAACGACAGGATTTTCTTTTGGTATACAAGTATCTCCTTTCCGATGCAATACTCTATCTCTACTGCATCGCTCGCTCCCTCACACTGACGAATTAACACAGAAATGGCTTCGCCATGAAATACTATGTGTTCTATGACATCTCCTCCTATATCGAGTAAATTTTCTATAGAGACGACAGGATTTTCTTATGGGATACAAGTATCTCCTATCCGAGGCACTATTCCTTCTTTACTGGTATCCGTCGCTATCTCAAATTGACGTACCAACACAGAATTTGCGTCGCTATGAAATACTATGGGTTCTATCACATCTCCTTCTAAATCGAGTAACGTCTTTGTGGCAAAGCCAGGATGTTCTTTTGGGATACGAGTATCTCCTTTCCGATCCACTATTCCTTTTGTACTGCATCCCTCGCTCCCTTACATTGTCGAATTAACAAAGAAATTTCGTCGCTATGAAATACTTTGGGTTCTATGACATCTCCTTCTAAATCGAGCAACGTTTCTGCAAAACGAGAGGATTTTCCTTCGGGATACGAGTATCCCCTTTCCGGTGCAATATTCCTTCTTTACTGAATCCCTTGCCCCTCACACTGACGAATTAACACAGAAAGTGCGTCGCTCTGAAATGCTATTGGTTCTATGACTTCTCCTTCTAAATCGAGTAACGCTTCTATGGAAACGACAGGATTTTCTTTTGGGATACGATTATCTCCTTTCCAATGCACTATTCCTTCTTTACTGCATCCCTCGCTCCCTTACATTGACATATTAACACACAAATTGCGTCGCTATGAAATACTATGATTTTTATGACATCTCCCTCTAAATCGAGCAACGTTTCTATGGAAACGACTGGATTTTCTTTTGGGATAGGTGTGTCTCGTTTCAGATGCACTATTCCTTCTTTATTGCATCCCTCGCTTCCTCACATTGACGGATTAATACTGGAATTGCGTCGCTATGTAATACTATGAGTTCCATGACTGCTCCATCCAAATCGAGTAACATATCTATGGAAACGACTTGATTCTCTTTAGGGATACGAGTATCTTCTCTCCGATGCACTATTCCTTCTTTACTGCATCCCTCGCTCCCTCACATTGACGCATTAACAAAGAGAATGCATCGCTATGAAATGCTATGGGTTATATGACTTCTCCTTCCAAATCGAGTAACTTTTCTGTGGAAACGACAGGATTATCTTTTGGGATACGACTAACTCCTTTCCGATGCACTATTCCTTCTTTACTGCATCCCTCGCTCCCTCACTTTGACAAATTAACACAGAAATAGCATCGCTATGAAATAGTATGTGTTCTATGAAGTCTCCGGCTAAATCGAGTAACGTTTCTATGTAAACGACAGGATTTTCTTTTGAGATACGAGTATCTCCCTTCCGATGCACTATTCCTTCTTTAATGCATCCCTCGTTAGCTCACACTGACGAATTAACAAAGAAATTGCGTTGCTATGAAATACTATGGATTCTATGACATCTCCTTCCAAATCGAGTGACGTTTCTATGGAAACGACAGGATTTTCTTTTGAGATACGAGTATTTCCTTTCCGATGCACTATACCTTCTTTACTGCATCCCTCGCTCCCTCACACTGACGAATTAACAAAGAAATTGCGTCGCTATGAAGTACTATGGGTTCTATGAGATTTCCTTCTAAATCGAGTAACGTTTCTATGGAAACGACAGGAATTTCTTATGGGATACGAGTTTCTCCTATCCGATGCACTATTCCTTCTTTACTGCATCCCTCGCTCCCTCACATTGACGAATTAACAAAGAGATTGCGTCGCTATGAAATGCTATGGGTTTTATATCTTCTCTTTCCAAATCGAGTAACGTTTCTATGGAAACAACAGGATCTTATTTTGGGATACGAGTATCTCCTTTCTGATGCACTATTCCTTCTTTACTGCATACCAGGTTCCCTCACACTGACGAATTAACAAAGAAATTGCGTCGCTATTGAATACTATGGGGACTATGACATCACCTTCTAAATCCAGTAACGTTTCTATGGAAACTACAGGATTTTTTGTGGGATACGAGTATCTCCTCTCCGATGCACTATTCGTTCTTTACTGCATCCGTTGCTCCCTCACATTGACGAATTAACACAGAAATGG
This sequence comes from Schistocerca serialis cubense, assembly GCF_023864345.2. Lineage (NCBI taxonomy): Eukaryota > Metazoa > Arthropoda > Insecta > Orthoptera > Acrididae > Schistocerca > Schistocerca serialis. The sequence goes on along the minus strand of NC_064638.1, from coordinate 60,497,123 downwards.
CGCCGCTATGAAGTACTATGTGTTCAATAACTTCTCCTGCTAAATCGAGTAACGTATTTATGGAAACGCCAGGATGTTCTTTTGGGATACGCGTATCTCCTTTCCGATTCACTATTCCTTCTTTACTGCATCCCTCGCTCCCTCACACAGACGAATTAACAGTGAAGTTGGGTCGCTATGATGTACTATGGGATCTATGACATCTCCTTCTAAATCGATAATCGTTTCCATGGAAACAACTGGATTTTTTTTTGGGGTTACGACTATCTCCTTTCCGATTCACTATTAATTCTTTACTGCATCCCTTGCTCCCTAACATTGACGAATTAACACAGAAATTGCGTCGCTATGAAAAACTATGGGTTCTAAGACTTCTCCTTCTAAATCGAGTAACGTTTCAATGGAAACGACAATATTTTCATTTGGGATACGTCTATCTCCATCCGATGCACTATTCCATCTTTACTGCATTCCTCACTCCCTCACATTGACGAACTGACACAGAAATTGCATCGCTATTTAATACCCTGAGTTCTATGACATCTCCTTCTAAATCGAGTAACGTTTCCATGGAAACGACGGGATCTTCTTTTGCGATACGATTATCTCCTTTCCGATGCACTATTCCTTCTTTACTGCTTCCCTCGCCCCGTCACGTTGACGAATTAACACAGAAATTGCGTCGCTATGAAATACTGTGGGTCCTATGACTTCTCCTCCTAAATCGAGTAACATTTCTATGGATACGACAGGATTTTCTTTTAGGATACGAGTATCTCCTTTCCGATGCACTATTCTATCTTTACTGCATTCCTCGCTCCCTCACATTGACGAATTGACACAGAAATTTTGTCGCTATGAAATACTATGGGTTCTATGACATCTCCTTCTAAATCGAGTAACGTATCTATGAAACGACAGGATATTTCTTTGGGATACGAATATCTCCTTTCCGGTGCAATATTCCTCCTTTACTGAATCCCTCGCTCCCTCAAATTGACGAAGTAACACAGAAATTGCGTCGCTATGAAATACTATGGGTCCTATGACTTCTCCTCCTAAATCGAGTAACGTTTCTATGGAAACGACAGGATTATCTTTTAGGATACGAGTATCTCCTTTCCGATGCACTATTCCATCTTTACTGCATCCCTCGCTCCCTCACATTGACGAATTGACACAGAAATTGCGTCGCTATGAAATACTATGGGTTCTATGACTTCTCCTTCTAAATCGAATAACGTTTCTATGGAAACGAGAGGATTTTTTTGGGGTACGAGTATCTCCTTTCCGCTGCACTATTCGTTCTTTACTGCATCCCTCGCTCCCTCACATTGACGAATTAACACAGAAATTGCGTCGCTATGAAATACTATGATTTTTATGACATCTCCATCTAAATCGAGCAACGTTTCTATGGAAACGACTTGATTTTCTTTTATGATAGGAGTATCTCCATTCCGATGCACTATTGACTCATTACTGCATCCCTCGCTCCCTCACATGACGAATTAACAAAGGGATTGCGTCGCTATGAAATGCTATGGGTTATATGTCTTCTCCTTAGAAATCGAGTAACGTTTCTATGGAAACGACAGGATCTTCTTTTGGCACACGAGTATCTCCTCTCTGATGCCCTATTCGTTCTTTACTGCATCCCTGGCTTCCTCACACTGACGAATTAATACAGAAATTGCGTTGCTATGGAATACTATGGGTTCTATTACATCTCCTACTAAATCAAGTAACGTTTCTGTGGGAACGACAGGATTCTCTTTTCGGATACGAGTATCTCCTTTCCGATGCACTATTACTTCTTTACTGCATCCCTCGCTCCCCCACATTGACGAATTAACACAGAAATTGCGTTGCATCGAGTATCGTTTCTATGGAAACGACAGGATTTTCCTTTGAGATACGAGTATCTCCTTTCCGATGCACTATACCGTCTTTACTGCATCCCTCGCTCCCTGACACTGACGAATTAACAAAGAAATTGTGTCGCTATGTAATACTATAGGTTCCATGAAATCTCTGTCTAAATCGAGTAACGTTTTTATATAAACGACAGGATTTTCTTTTGAGATACGAGTATCTCCTTTACGATGCACTATTCCTTCTTTACTGCATCCCTCGCTCTATCACATTGACGAATTAACGCAGAAATTGCGTCGCTATGACATTCGATGGGATCTATGACTTCTCCCTCTAAATCGAATAACGTTTCTATGGATACGATAGGCTTTTCTTTTGGGATACGACTATCTCCTTCCCGTTTCACTGTTCCTTCTTTACTGCATCCCTCGCTCCCTCATATTGACGAATTTACACAGAAATTGCGTCGCTATGAAATACTATGTCTTCGATGAGTTGTCCGCCTAAATCGATTATCGTTTCTATGGAATCGACCGGATTTTCTTTTGGGATACGAGTATCTCCTTTCCGATGTACTATTCATTCTATACTGCATTCCTCGCTCCCTCACATTGACGAATTAACACAGGCATTGCATCGATGTGAAATACTATGAGTTCTATGACTTCTCCTTCTAAATCGAGTAACATTTCTATGGAAACGACAGGATCTTCTTTTGGGATAAGTGTATCTCCTTTCCGATGCACTATTCCCTCATTTCTGCATTACTAGCTCCCTCACATTGACGAATTAACCCACAAATTGCGTCGCTATGGAATACTATCTGTTCTATGACTTCACCCTCTTAATCGAGTACCGTTTCTCTGGAAACGACAGGATCTTCTTTTGGGATACGAGTATCTCCTTTCTGATGCACTATTCCTTCTTTACTGCATCCCTGGCTCCCACACACTGACGAATTAACTCAGATATTGCGTCTCTATGGACCACATTGGATTCTATGACTTCTCCTTCTAAATCGAGTGATGTTTCTATGGACACGACAGGATCTTCTTTTGGGATACTAGTATCCCCTATCTGATGCACTATTCCTTCTTTACTGCATCCCTGGCTCCCTCACACTGACGAATTAACATAGAAGCTGCGTCGCTATGGGATACCGTGTGTTCTATTACATTTCCCTCTGAATCGAGTAACGTTTCTATGGAAACGACAGAATTTACTTTTGGGATACGAGTATCTCCTTCTGATGCACTATTCCATCTTTACTGCATCCCTCGCTCCCTCACATTGACGAATTAACACAGAATTTGCGTCGCTATGAAATACTATCGATTCTATGACAACTCCTTCTAAATTGAGTAACGTTTGTATGGAAACGACTGGATTTTCTTTTGAGAAACGAGTATCTCCTTTCCGATGCACTATTCCATCTTTACTGCATCCCTCACTCCATCACATTGACGAATTAACACAGAAATTGAGTCGCTATGACATACCATTGGTTCTATGACTTCTCCTTCTAATTCGAGTAACGTTTCTATGGTAACGAAAGGATTTTCTTTTAGTGTACGCGTGTCTCCTTTACAATGCACCAATCCTTCATTACTGCATCCCTCGCTGCCTCACATTGAGAAATAAACACAAAAATTTCGACGCTATGAAGAACTATGGGTTCTATGACTTCTTCTTCGAAATCGAGTAACGTTTCTATGGAAGCGACAGGATTATCTTTTGGAATACGAGTATCTCTATTCCGATGCACTATTCCTTCTTTACTGCATCCCTCGCACCCTCACATTGACGCATTAACACAGAAATTGCGTCGCTATGAAATACTATGATTTTTGTGACATCTCCTTCTAAATCGGACAACGTTTCTATGGAAACGACTGGATTTTCTTTTGGCAGTGGAGTATCTCTTTTCAGATGCACTATTCCTTCTTTATTGCATCCCTCGCTTCCTCACATTGACGGATTAACACAGTAATTGCGTCGCTATGAAATACTATGAGTTCCATGACTTCTCCTTCTAAATCGAGTAACGTTTCTATGGAAACGACTGGATTTTCTTTTGGGATACGAGTATCTCTTCTCCGATGCACTATTCCTTCTTTACTGCATTCCTCGCTCCCTCACATTGACGGATTAACAAAGAGATTGCGTCGCTATGATATGCTATGGGTTATATGACTTCTACTTCTAAATCGAGTAACGTTTTTGTGGCAACGCCAGGATGTTCTTTTGGGATACGAGTATCTCCTTTCCGATGCACTATTCCTTCATTACCGCATCCCTCGCCCCCTCACACTCACGAATTAACAGAGAAGTTTGGTCGCTATGAAATACTATGGGGTCTATGACATCTCCTTCTAAATCGAGTAACGTTTCCATGGAAACGACTGGATTTTCTTTTGGGATAAGAGTATCTCCTTTCTGATGCACTATTATTTCTTTACTGCATCCTTCGCACCCTCACATTGACGAATTGACACAGAAATTGCGTCGCTATGAAATACTATGAGTTCTATGACATCTCCTTCTAAATCGAGTAACGTTTCTATGGAAACGACAGGATATTATTTTGGAATACGATATCTCCTCTCCGATGCACTATTCCTTCTTTACTGCATCCCTCGCTTCCTCACATTGACGAATTAACACAGTAATTGCGTCGCTATGAAATACTATGTGCTCTATGACCTCTCCTTCTAAATCGAGTATCGTTTCTATGGAAACGACAGGATTTTCTTTTGGTATACAAGTATCTCCTTTCCGATGCAATACTCTATCTCTACTGCATCGCTCGCTCCCTCACACTGACGAGTTAACACAGAATTTGCGTCGCTATGAAATACTATGGGTTCTATCACATCTCCTTCTAAATCGAGTAACGTCTTTGTGGCAAAGCCAGGATGTTCTTTTGGGATACGAGTATCTCCTTTCCGATCCACTTTTCCTTTTTACTGCATCCCGCGCTTCCTCACATTGACGAATTAACCCAGACATTGCGTCGCTATGACATACTATGCGTTCTATGACTTCTTCCTCTGAATCGAGTAACGTTTCAGTGGAAACGACAGGATTTTCTTTTGGGACACGACTATCTCCTTTCCGAAGCACTATTCCTCCTTTACCGCATTCCTTGCTCCCTCACAGTGACGAATTAACACAGAAATTTGGTCGCTATGAAATACTATGGGTTCTATGACTTCTCCTTCTAAATCGAGAAACGTTGCTATGGAAACGACATTATTTTCTTTTGGTATACGACTATCTCCTTCCGATGCACTATTCTTTCTTTACTGCATCCCTCGCTCGTTCACATTGACGAATTAACTCAGAAATTGCATCGCAATGAAATACTATGTGTTCTATGACTCGTCCTTCTAAATCGAGTAACATTTCCATGGAAACGACAGGATCTTCTTTTGGGATACGAGTATCTCCTTTCCGATGCACTATTCCTTCTTTACTGCCTCCCTCGCCCCCTCACATTGACGAATTAACACAGAAATTGCGTGGCTCTGAAGTACTATGGGTTCTATTACTTCTCTTTCTAAATCGAGTAACGTTTATTTGGAAACGAAAGGATTATCTTTTAGGATACGAGTATCTCCTTTCCGATGCACTATTCCTTCTTTACTGCATCCCTCGCTCCCTCACATTGACGAATTAACACAGAAATTGCGTCGCTATGAAATACTATGGGTTCTATAACATCAGCTTCTAAATCGAGTAACGTTTCTATGGAAACGCATGGATGTTCTTTTGGGTTACGACTATCTCGTTTTCGATGTACTATTCCTTCTTTACTGGATCCTTCGCTCCCTCACAATGACGAATTAAAACAGAAATTGCATCGCTATGAAATACTATGGGTTCCATTACTTCTCCTTCTAAGTCGAATAACGTTTCGCTGCAAACGACAGGATCTTCTTTTGGGATACGAGTATCTTCTTTCCGATGCACTATTCTTTCTTTTCTACATCCCTCGCTTCCTCACATTGACGAATTATCCCAGAAATTGCGTCGCTATGAAATACTATCTGTTCCATGACTTCACCTTCTAAATCGGGTAACATTTCTATGGAAACCACAGGATCTACTTTTGGGATACGAGTATCTCCTATCTGATGCACTTTTCCTCCTTTACTGCAACCCTGGCTCCCTCACACTGACGAATTAACACAGAAATTGCGTCGCTATGAAATACTATGATTTATATGACTTCTCTTCCTAAATCGAGTAAGGTATGTATGGAAACGACAGGATTATCTTTTGGGATACGAGTATCTCCTTTTCGATGCACTATTCCTTTTGTACTGCATCCCTCGCTCCCTTACATTGTCGAATTAACACAGAAATTTCGTCGCTATGAAATACTTTGGGTTCTATGACATCTCCTTCTAAATCGAGCAACGTTTCTGCAAAACGACAGGATTTTCCTTCGGGATACGAGTATCCCCTTTCCGGTGCAATATTCCTTCTTTACTGAATCCCTTGCCCCTCACACTGACGAATTAACACAGAAAGTGCGTCGCTCTGAAATGCTATTGGTTCTATGACTTCTCCTTCTAAATCGAGTAACGCTTCTATGGAAACGACAGGATTTTCTTTTGGGATACGATTATCGCCTTTCCAATGCACTATTCCTTCTTTACTGCATCCCTCGCTCCCTTACATTGACATATTAAAACACAAATTGCGTCGCTATGAAATACTATGATTTTTATGACATCTCCCTCTAAATCGAGCAACGTTTCTATGGAAACGACTGGATTTTCTTTTGGGATAGGAGTGTCTCGTTTCAGATGCACTATTCCTTCTTTATTGCATCCCTCGCTTAATCACATTGACGGATTAATACAGGAATTGCGTCGCTATGTAATACTATGAGTTCCATGACTGCTCCTTCCAAATCGAGTAACATATCTATGGAAACGACTTGATTCTCTTTTGGGATACGAGTATCTTCTCTCCGATGCACTATTCCTTCTTTACTGCATCCCTTGCTCCCTCACATTGACGCATTAACAAAGAGAATGCATCGCTATGAAATGCTATGGGTTATATGACTTCTCCTTCCAAATCAAGTAACTTTTCTATGGAAACGACAGGATTATCTTTTGAGATACGAGTAACTCCTTTCCGATGCACGATTCCTTCTTTACTGCATCCCTCGCTCCCTCACTTTGACAAATTAACACAGAAATAGCATCGCTATGAAATAGTATGTGTTCATTGAAGTCTCCGGCTAAATCGAGTAACGTTTCTATGTAAACGACAGGATTTTCTTTTGAGATACGAGTATCTCCTTTCCGATGCACTATTCCTTCTTTAATGCATCGCTCGTTCCCTCACACTGACGAATTAACAAAGAAATTGCGTTGCTATGAAATACTATGGATTCTATGACATCTCCTTCCAAATCGAGTGACGTTTCTATGGAAACGACAGGATTTTCTTTTGAGATACGAGTATTTCCTTTCCGATGCACTATACCTTCTTTACTGGATCCCTCGCTCCGTCACACTGACGAATTAACAAAGAAATTGCGTCGCTATGAAGTACTATGGGTTCTATGAGATTTCCTTCTAAATCGAGTAACGTTTCTATGGAAACGACAGGACTTTCTTATGGGATACGAGTTTCTCCTATCCGATGCACTATTCCTTCTTTACTGCATCCCTCGCTCCCTCACATTGACGAATTAACAAAGAGATTGCGTCGCTATGAAATGCTATGGGTTTTATATCTTCTCTTTCCAAATCGAGTAACGTTTCTATGGAAACAACAGGATCTTGTTTTGGGATACGAGTATCTCCTTTCCGATGCGCTAATCTTTCTATTCTGCATCCCTCGCTCCCTCAACTTGACAAATTAACCCAGAAATTGCGTCGCTATGAATTACCATCTGTTCTGTGACTTCACCTTCTAAATCGACTAACGTTTCTATGGAGACGACAGGATCTTCTTTTGGGATACGAGTATCTCCTTTCTGATGCACTATTCCTTCTTTACTGCATACCAGGTTCCCTCACACTGACGAATTAACAAAGAAATTGCGTCGCTATTGAATACTATGGGGTCTATGATATCACCTTCTAAATCCAGTAACGTTTCTATGGAAACTACAGGATTTTTTGTGGGATACGAGTATCTCCTCTCCGATGCACTATTCGTTCTTTACTGCATCCGTTGCTCCCTCACATTGACGAATTAACACAGAAATGGCGCCGCTATGAAGTACTATGTGTTCAATGACTTCTCCTGCTAAATCGAGTAACGTATTTATGGAAACGCCAGGATGTTCTTTTGGGATACGCGTATCTCCCTTCCGATTCACTATTCCTTCTTTACTGCATCCCTCGCTTCCTCACACAGACGAATTAACAGTGAAGTTGGGTCGCTATGATGTACTATGGGATCTATGACATCTCCTTCTAAATCGAGTATCGTTTCCATGGAAACGACTGGATTTTTTTTGGGGGTTACGACTATCTCTCCGATTCACTATTAATTCTTTACTGCATCCCTTGCTCCCTAACATTGGCGAATTAACACAGAAATTGCGTCGCTATGAAATACTATGGGTTCTATGACTTCTCCTTCTAAATCGAGTAACGTTTCAATGGAAACGACAATATTTTCATTTGGGATACGTCTATCTCCATCCGATGCACTATTCCATCTTTACTGCATTCCTCACTCCCTCACATTGACGAACTGACACAGAAATTGCATCGCTATTAAATACCCTGTGTTGTATGACATCTCCTTCTAAATCGAGTAACGTTTCCATGGAAACGACGGGATCTTCTTTTGCGATACGATTATCTCCTTTCCGATGCACTATTCCTTCTTTACTGCTTCCCTCGCCCCGTCACGTTGACGAATTAACACAGAAATTGCGTCGCTATGAAATACTATGGGTCCTATGACTTCTCCTCCTAAATCGAGTAACGTTTCTATGGATACGACAGGATTTTCTTTTAGGATACGAGTATCTCCTTTCCGATGCACTATTCTATCTTTACTGCATTCCTCGCTCCCTCACATTGACGAATTGACACAGAAATTTCGTCGCTATGAAATACTATGGGTTCTATGACATCTCCTTCTAAATCGAGTAACGTATCTATGAAACGACAGGATATTTCTTTGGGATACGAATATCTCCTTTCCGGTGCAATATTCCTCCTTTACTGAATCCCTCGCTCCCTCACATTGACGAAGTAACACAGAAATTGCGTCGCTATGAAATACTATGGGTCCTATGACTTCTCCTCCTAAATCGAGTAACGTTTCTATGGAAACGACAGGATTATCTTTTAGGATACGAGTATCTCCTTTCCGATGCACTATTCCATCTTTACTGCATCCCTCGCTCCCTCACATTGACGAATTGACACAGAAATTGCGTCGCTATGAAATACTATGGGTTCTATGACTTCTCCTTCTAAATCGAATAACGTTTCTATGGAAACGAGAGGATTTTTTTGGGATACGAGTATCTCCTTTCCGCTGCACTATTCGTACTTTACTGCATCCCTCGCTCCCTCACATTGACGAATTAACACAGAAATAGCGCCGCTATGGAATACTATGGGTTCAATTACTTCTCCTGCTAAATCGAGTAACGTTTCTATGGAATCGACAGGATCTTCTTTTGGGCTACGAGTATCTCCTTTCCGATGCACTATTCTTTCTTTACTGCATTCCTCGCTCCCTCACATTGACGAATTAACACAGAAATTGCGTCGCTATGAAATACTATGATTTTTATGACATCTCCATCTAAATCGAGCAACGTTTCTATGGAAACGAATGGATTTTCTTTTATGATAGGAGTATCTCCATTCCGATGCACTATTGACTCATTACTGCATCCCTCGCTCCCTCACATTGACGAATTAACAAAGGGATTGCGTCGCTATGAAATGCTATGGGTTATATGTCTTCTCCTTAGAAATCGAGTAACGTTTCTATGGAAACGACAGGATCTTCTTTTGGCACACGAGTATCTCCTCTCTGATGCCCTATTCGTTCTTTACTGCATCCCTGGCTCCCTCACACTGATGAATTAATACAGAAATTGCGTTGCTATGGAATACTATGGGTTCTATTACATCTCCTACTAAATCAAGTAACGTTTCTGTGGGAACGACAGGATTCTGTTTTCGGATACGAGTATCTCCTTTCCGATGCACTATTACTTCTTTACTGCATCCCTCGCTCCCCCACTTTGACGAATTAACACAGAAAATGCGTTGCATCGAGTATCGTTTCTATGGAAACGACAGGATTTTCTTTTGAGATACGAGTATCTCCTTTCCGATGCACTATACCGTCTTTACTGCATCCCTCGCTCCCTGACACTGACGAATTAACAAAGAAATTGTGTCGCTATGTAATACTATAGGTTCCATGAAATCTCTGTCTAAATCGAGTAACGTTTTTATATAAACGACAGGATTTTCTTTTGAGATACGAGTATCTCCTTTACGATGCACTATTCCTTCTTTACTGCATCCCTCGCTCTATCACATTGACGAATTAACGCAGAAATTGCGTCGCTATGACATTCGATGGGATCTATGACTTCTCCCTCTAAATCGAGTAACGTTTCTATGGATACGATAGGCTTTTCTTTTGGGATACGACTATCTCCTTCCCGTTTCACTGTTCCTTCTTTACTGCATCCCTCGCTCCCTCACATTGACGAATTTACACAGAAATTGCGTCGCTATGAAATACTATGTCTTCGATGAGTTGTCCGCCTAAATCGATTATCGTTTCTATGGAATCGACTGGATTTTCTTTTGGGATACGAGTATCTCCTTTCCGATGTACTATTCATTCCATACTGCATTCCTCGCTCCCTCACAATGACGAATTAACACAGGCATTGCATCGATATGAAATACTATGAGTTCTATGACTTCTCCTTCTAAATCGAGTAACATTTCTATGGAAACGACAGGATCTTCTTTTGGGATGCGTGTATCTCCTTTCCGATGCACTATTCCCTCATTTCTGCATTACTAGCTCCCTCACATTGACGAATTAACCCACAAATTGCGTCGCTATGGAATACTATCTGTTCTATGACTTCACCCTCTTAATCGAGTACCGTTTCTCTGGAAACGACAGGATCTTCTTTTGGGATACGAGTATCTCCTTTCTGATGCACTATTCCTTCTTTACTGCATCCCTGGCTCCCACACACTGACGAATTAACTCAGATATGGCGTCCCTATGGAATACATTGGATTCTATGACTTCTCCTTCTAAATCGAGTAATGTTTCTATGGAAACGACAGGATCTTTTTTTGGGATACTAGTATCCCCTATCTGATGCACTATTCCTTCTTTACTGCATCCCTGGCTTCCTCACACTGACGAATTAACATATATATTGCGTCGCTATGGGATACCGTGTGTTCTATTACATTTCCCTCTGAATCGAGTAACGTTTCTATGGAAACGACAGAATTTACTTTTGGGATACGAGTATCTCCTTCTGATGCACTATTCCATCTTTACTGCATCCCTCGCTCCCTCACATGACGAATTAACACAGAATTTGCGTCGCTATGAAATACTATCGATTCTATGACAACTCCTTCTAAATCGAGTAACGTTTGTATGGAAACGACTGGATTTTCTTTTGAGAAACGAGTATCTCCTTTCCGATGCACTATTCCATCTTTACTCCATCCCTCACTCCATCACATTGACGAATTAACACAGAAATTGAGTCGCTATGACATACCATTGGTTCTATGACTTCTCCTTCTAATTCGAGTAACGTTTCTATGGTAACGAAAGGATTTTCTTTTAGTGTACGCGTGTCTCCTTTACGATGCACCAATCCTTCATTACTGCATCCCTCGCTGCCTCACATTGAGGAATAAACACAAAAATTTCGACGCCATGAAGAACTATGGGTTCTATGACTTCTCCTTCGAAATCGAGTAACGTTTCTATGGAAGTGACAGGATTATCTTTTGGAATACGAGTATCTCTATTCCGATGCACTATTCCTTATTTACTGCATCCCTCGCACCCTCACATTGACGCATTAACACAGATATTGTGTCGCTATGAATACCTATGGGTTCTATGACGTCTCCCTCTAAATCGAGTAACATTTCTATGGAGACGAAAGGATTTACTTTTGGGATACGACTATCTCCTTTCCGATGCACTATTCCTTCTTTACTGCATCCCTCACTCCTTCACACTGACGAATTAAGAGTGAAGTTTGGTCGCTATGAAATACTATGTGTTCGATGACATCTCCTTCTAAATCGAGTAACGTTTAGATGGAAACGACAGGATTTTCTTTTGGGATACGAGTTTCTCCTTTCCGATGCACTATTCTTTCTTTACTGCATCCCTGGCTCCCTCACATTGACGAATTAACACAGAAATTGCGTCGCTATGAAATACTATGATTTTTTGACATCTCCTTCTAAATCGAGCAACGTTTCTATGGAAACGAATGGATTTTCTTTTGGGAGAGGAGTATCTCTTTTCAGATGCACTATTCCTTCTTTATTGCATCCCTCGCTTCCTCACATTGACGGATTAACACAGTAATTGCGTCGCTATGAAATACTATGAGTTCCATGACTTCTCCTTCTAAATCGAGTAACGTTTCTATGGAAACGACTGGATTTTCTTTTGGGATACGAGTATCTCTTCTCCGATGCACTATTCCTTCTTTACTGCATTCCTCGCTCCCTCACATTGACGGATTAACAAAGAGATTGCGTCGCTATGATATGCTATGGGTTATATGACTTCTACTTCTAAATCGAGTAACGTTTTTGTGGCAACGCCAGGATGTTCTTATGGGATACGAGTATCTCCTTTCCGATGCACTATTCCTTCATTACCGCATCCCTCGCCCCCTCACACTCACGAATTAACAGAGAAGTTTGGTCGCTATGAAATACTATGGGTTCTATGACATCTCCTTCTAAATCGAGTAACGTTTCCATGGAAACGACTGGATTTTCTTTTGGGATACGAGTATCTCCTTTCTGATGCACTATTATTTCTTTACTGCATCCTTCGCACCCTCACATTGACGAATTGACACAGAAATTGCGTCGCTATGAAATACTATGAGTTCTATGACATCTCCTTCTAAATCGAGTAACGTTTCTATGGAAACGACAGGATATTATTTTGGAATACGATATCTCCTTTCCGATGCGCTATTCCCTCTTTTCTGCATCCCTCGCTCCCTCAAATTGACAAATTAACCCAGAAATTTCGTCGCTATGAAATACCATCTGTTCTATGACTTCACCTTCTAAATCGACTAACGTTTCTATGGAAACGACAGGATTTTCTTTTGGGATACGAGTATCTCCTTTCCGATGCACTATTCATTCTTTACTGCATCCCTGGCTAGCCTGTCCTGCAGCCGCTTTCCTTGGGCACCCCCAAGGACTCTGACACCGCAGCGCCTTGTCCGACGGCCACTCAGCAGCCGTCGACGCAGCGTCAGGAGACGCTGCCTCTCTTCGTGGGTCCCGACGCCCCGTCGCGTCCAGTACCAGAAGCTGCGCCCGTGGTCACAGGCGTGCACCCTGACCTCGGTTTTCAGTCGGTGTTTCCCGAGGCCCCGCGCAGACAATGCTGGGGTGCGGACCAGGGACTGCCACCGACAATAGTCTCCGCCCCGGTCTCTTCTGCTACGCCTGCGGCCAGACCCCTCGCCCGCCGTCGACACTCGCCACGTCATAATTCAACGACGGTGCGGCGATTTGGGGGGGAGGAGTGTTATATCCTAACCAGTAATGCCACCCGAGCCCGCTGCCAAAAGGTTGGCAGCATCAAAGTCCGGACGCCGTCCGCATAAGCAGCGCCAGTGAGACAGGAAATCGCCGCAAGTCTGCGCGCGCCACCGCTGGCTTCTGGTTTCTTAAGCACTGGAGTCGCGAGCGCTAGGACAGTTCTGTATTCGCCGCTCAGTTGTATACTCGCCACCGAATTGTGTACTTGCTAGTCAGTTGTGTGTTCATCGCAGCAGAGTTGTTGTTTGTCGTCAGCCGAGGCTGACCTAGCCGCTCCGACTCGAACTAGACAGATTTCTGCAGACACGGAGTTCACTACTGTGTTTCTGTATCTTCGTTAATAAAGATAAGTACCGACTTTTATTTAATCAGAGTGTTTGGGTTTTCATCTTTCTGTTCACTGTTCCAGCGGACCGGTCGGCCCGCTATTAAAAGTGTGGCGGTGACTTCGTAAGCCGTTTCTACAGCGAATTGCTTGTCGCTACGAACGCCGCCACAAAACATACAACCCGAGAAATATTATTTGTTAATTGACGAAGCTAAGCGCCACTATGTCAAACTGAGTAGCGAACAAATATTATGTAAGGAAATAGATCGTGTTCGCAAAATTTGTAACCAAAAGTTTGTTTTAATGTCCACGTACGATCATGAAACATGTGAAGCTAGAATGTTGTAACCCATAAGGAAACTTCCTAGCGATTCCATTAAAAAGTCTGTAAAATTGAATGATAGTATATGGAGTCTCTTGAGTAAGGATCAGTAGTTGTTCGTTGCCCTGAAAGAGGAAGGGTTGACAGTTTTGTGTTACGATAACAAGCCCACAGATGTACTGGTAAAATGTACAGGAAAGCTGGCCTTTTATGGCCGGTGCAAGGGATACGGAACACAAGTGTTCATACAGTCTGAACAAATCATAAGAACTAGTGTGACCGCCGGCCGAAGTGGCCGTGCGGTTAAAGGCGCTGCAGTCTGGAACCGCAAGACCGCTACGGTCGCAGGTTCGAATCCTGCCTCGGGCATGGATGTTTGTGATGTCCTTAGGTTAGTTAGGTTTAACTAGTTCTAAGTTCTAGGGGACTAATGACCTCAGCAGTTGAGTCCCATAGTGCTCAGAGCCATTTGAACCATTTGAACTAGTGTGACCAGTGAGGATATAGCGCCCGCTCTAAACATGCAGATTTCTTGTTGTATAATTAACAAAGAACAGAGAAACATATTGGAACTGAAGTTAGACATGCCGTTAGAGCATGTAGTTCAGCATTTAGACGACCTCGAGGTCAGTGGTCATAAATTAGCCGAAATAGAGGAAGAGATAGCATTCCAAGAACAGCACAGTTTCTCGGAAATTTCTTGGTATCATCATTGGTTCTGGTCTTACCTAGGAGTTGTAATACTGACTATTTTGTTTATATGTTGTTTGTACCGATATTACAAATGTTTCCGAGGTTGTTTCAAATACGTGTGGAAAGGCATTGGAGATGATTGTTGTGGCCGAATATGTGTGCGAACAACAATAGTAAATACGTGCGAAGGGTCAGAAATGACAATCATCCGCCGGCCGGTGTGGCGCTTCAGTCTGGAACCGCGCGACGACTTCGGTCGTAGGTTCGACTCCTACTCGAGCATCGATGTGTGTGATGTCCGTAGGTTAGTTAGATTTAAGTAGTTGTAAGTTCTAGGGGACTAATGGCCTCAGGTGTTAAGTCCCATAGTGCTCAGAGCCATTTGAACCATTTGACACGCATCCGAAGTTGACGAACCCTCCGAAACAGCGGTAGCGGTAGTGACGAGCGAAATAAGAACTGCTACTTCAGCACGCAATGAAGAAAGTATTCCGTTGCCGATGCCAGTTCCGCGTAGGGATCAAAGATAAACTAGACATTGCAGAAAACCCCCCTTAGTACATAAGAAATCAATTTTGTAATTCATGTCACTCTATATAAACTGAATAATGTAAACATGAATACTCTTTTGATATTGCTTGTATTAAAAGTAACATACAACTTCTGTATCTGTGATGAAAAAAAAGTTATGGAATAAATAAAAACAACTAACCAAGGATAGCAATTAAGTAACTAAATGTATTAAATTTTGGATGTATATCTATATGTGCTGTACTTGTAAAGTGAACATTTTGAAAAGCAATATGTGACAACGATGTTTTCATGTAAAAGAGAACCATTTTATAGTGATGATCTATGTGATGATAATGTTGCAAGCCTCATTTGGCAGAGCAGTTACGTTTAGCTTTCAGCTGAACAATGTTGATACCAAATATGGACTTAGTTAGTGCAACTGCCTTAACAACCCCGCTTTAGGAGCAGTAGAGGGGACCCAACTAAACCGTGATAGGCAGGCATCTGCAAGAGACCTACGGGATTGGCTGGGTGGCTTTAAGCGGGAAAAACAGTGCCCCCACGCGACTCTTTAAAACCCCTAGGTTATGCATTTTGGCAGAGTTCTCAGACAGACGATCTGGGCGCCGAATCCACGTCCGTCGACTCCAGCCTCGGTCCAGCTCCGTATAAGTCTTCTTTCTTGGAGTGCGTCAGTGAAGTTTCACTAAGTTGTTGCCTTAAGATGCTGCTGGTGTTTGGTACTGTGGTTAGCATCCACTCCTGGGACTTCAGCACTGGCTTCTGTTGTAACAGTGTTATTCATGTTTTTTCTCACCCTAGAACTAGCCTCCAATGTAATAGTTAATCCTGTCTGAAATAGACAAGTATTTCAAAACCCTGTTTGTCCAAGAGTCTCCACAACGAGTTCCCTACCGAGTCTCACCACCTGCATTTCTAGTAAATGCCTGCACCAGTGCCGCCTCATATAGAAGGAAGCAATCAAATGCCTTCACTGTGATTTGACCTTCTGCCTTCTGGTCTGTACCGCTCGGGAGCGCATACTGACCAGCAACCCCTTTTTCCTTATCCCCCCTATGTCAGGGCACAACAGCTTTTCAATGTAGCCCGGGCACCAGTACACGAGTATCTCTCAACGATTAGGCGTTTCACAATCTAAGGTATGGCGTACACTGAAGTACAATAATCCGTATCTTTACCATAAACCAAAAGTGCATCATTTACATTAGGGAGATCTTGCCCTTTGCTTGGATTGTGCAACTGCTTAAGTACTAATCGACAGTTACATAAATACATTTTGTTTACCGATGAGATGGTGTAAACAATTTGCATAACGAGCACATATAGCCTGACGCAAACCCACATGCAACAGCGCAACGCAATTTTCAGCAGCGATTTACGATAAATGTGTAGTGTGATCACACATTTCATTGGACCATTCGGTTTCCCAGGACGTCTAACTGGTGAGACATACTTACAATTTCTTCAAGAAGAGATGCCCGCTTGCTCGAAGATGTTGCGCTTGGTATTCGATTGCAAATTTATTTTTAACATGACGACACGCCTTCATATTTCACCAACGCCGTTACTACACATTTAAATGAACATTTTCCCCAGAAATGGATAGATCCTGGTGCTGCACTTCTGTGGCCACCCAGATCGCCCGATTTAACACTAATGGATTTTTGTGTGCGGAGATGGATGAAAAACATAGTGTATGAGGAGGCATCACTTGCTCGTATTGTGAATGTAATAGATGAAATTAAGAACAATCCTGTGAAACTGAAACGAGCTACAAAATCTGTTTACGGACCTGCAGCTAAATGCATTTAACTCGGTGGAGACGTTTTTGAACATTTATTGTGAATGTATTGTGAAATAGTATGTACACTGCACAACTTCCTTGGTACTGAATTTTGTTTCTTCCGGTTGAACATAAATTAAAGTGTGCTGTGGTATTAATAAGAGCAGGTTATCTGAAAAATTCATACAGTTCTAGTTAACATTACTACCATCATTTTTCCAAAAATAAATTGTCTACAATTTCTGTTGAAAACTTTGTGCACTTGTCTGGAAGTTAAGAAACAAATTGGGTCAAGTAGTAAATAAATTAAAATTTTTACGAAATTACCTGTTTGCTTCTCTAGATGTTCTGGAAAATTACTGCAAATACACGTTTGGGACATGTTTTATTAGATTCACCAGATCAATAACAACAAATAAATGGAAATCGTCTTTTGCTTTAACTTCGTACAGTTTTGCAATTACTCCATATTAGCGAGGTTGGTAATGTTTGAGGCAAAATCTTTTATTAGTCGTAACTCCGAACCTTAATATTCGCGGCCATTTGTTTATATGGACTTTTTTCTTTAGTTTTACTTGTAGAATAACATATTAAAATATTTGCATATCTTCCTGAATCACCCTGTATAAATACTAAAGCTCTTGGGCTATTTTTCTCGTCAGTAAGCCACAGTACACATCCTAGTTAGCGTCATTTCGGCTCTTCAGCTGCCACTGACAGACAGAGACAGCAACCCTGTCCAGCCTGAGATATCTATCCAGGTAGGACACAGTGCAGCCCACAGACAGACACATTCGATAACGTAGTCTAGAAACAGACTGTAGAGTTAATAGTGTTGCGCGTGGAATTCAATAACCGGATGTGCGTATAAATTATTGACGTTATTACTTCGCGCATAATTTTTGCTATTGTCTATACTTCATCTTTATCACCACACTCTCCTTTTTCATAAATACTACAGACTCGTCTTCTTTGTCTAGGTATATTTTTTTCTCCTTTTCGAAGAGTTCTCCCAGTCTATGCAGCGGTTGACAAATTGGTGTAAATGCTCTTTCCAGTAAAGAGTCGGGAGCTTTAGCTTGCCATTTCAGCAGCAATTCCCGTTTCCTGAATTTCAGGTCTTATCTTTCATTTAATCGTATTGTGAGACATGTTGATAACTGCAGAGACAGGCGAGCAGAGACCTCTTCTCATAGATTTCTGCTAGGACTTATCTCGCAAATAGAATAAATTCCAGCTTCTCTCCCCAAAAGAAGAAACGGTTTTCTGCGTTAAATAAAAAGGTAGCTGGTTCAAGATAGTTTCTTAAACGTTAATATTTAATTATGTTACCACGAGAGTTGGGTGACGCCCTACTCAGAAAAAAAATATTATAAGAAAAAGTATGAAGGGAACTCCTCGAAACAATTTGTGAATCAGAGCGTACAAATCCATATTCCTTAAAAAAAAATAACCGGGGTGAACCTTGAAGTTTTATTTGCAAACTACATGAAACCCCTGAGAGACAATGACTCTCTCATGATAAAGAGCGAGCTGGAAAAAGATATTATTGTCCTTGAAGGTGAACACAACTATTAAAAGAGGCATACTGGTTGCTATCTTCGTCACCTTTTGTTAGAATTTTGAGGGAGTGAGAGTGTAATACAGATCACTTGTCTCATACTATAGATTAAATACAGCATCAGTCCCTATTTTCCAACACACAGCTGTTGAATGAATCATAGCATTATGGGTACTGGCATTCTCATCATTAAGGCCTTAATAGTATCCATTTCGCATACTATTTGTGTATTTTGGGAAATTATGTTGTCCAGCCTGTCATTCACGACAATGACAAATGAAACGGTCTCCTGTATTAGAGAGGCATAGTGTAAGCTGCATTTGGTAGGTGTTGTTTGGACACTGAAGAAGTAACAGTTGTCTCATAGTGCTGCTTATGTACAGCATCTAGGTAAGCCTTCCCTTTTTTTACCACATAGCTGTTGATGATTAATGAAATCAGTCGTTACCCATTTTCTTGGTGTTTCAGATCGTAGCAGACTGCAAACGACTGTAAAGAGACTGGAGTGAAATGGACGACAGTTTTCTGCTCTCACTGCTAAGCAGAAATGAAGTGTTGTGAAGAGAGACACCACGGGACAGTAGTCGACTGGAAACGAGTGATCTGGAACGACGTGGGCAGCCTGCCATCAGTGAAGTGCGGAGGAGGTTGCGGTTTACTGTGTGGGGCTGTTCTTCAAGGTTAGGTCTTGGTCCCGTTATTACACTTGAGAAGGCACTAAATGAAGAATGATGTGGAGGCGTTTTACAGAATTGCGAATTGCTTGCAATCGAGGTATAGTTCGAAGGAAATGAATGTTTTATCGACACAATAACGAATTTTATCATAAAGCAGCTTCTGTTAAACAATGATGTGTGGACAATACTGTTCCTGAAATGTGCTGTAGTGCCCCGAGTCCAGATTTGCAACACCTGTGGAACAAGTTAGAACGCTGAATTCGCTCCGAAGCTGAGAGTCCAACATTACTAGCTTCGGCTATCACAGAAGAATGGGCTACCATTCCCCTATAGACAACAAAACGTTTCATCGAAACCCTTTCAGGGTACTAAAAGCCACCATGCTAAAAAAGGTTATCAGAAATCAAGAAACATGCTCATAATGTCAGAAATCAGTACGTCTGACAATAGAGCTGAGGCAATATGGAATAAAGTGGAGCAAGTGACAGGACAACCAACGACAAAACAGGATGACATTACTATTGAATTGAATGGAAGGGCTATAAATGACAAATCACAGGTAGCAAATATATTTAATAATCATTTCTTAAACATAGCAGAAAGCATAAGGATCAACGGTTCAAGAGAAAGATTGCAGCAATATGTTGAAGAGGTAAGTCTCATAAAATTACATAATATGAATGCACCACCAACTTTTACTCCTGAAATCATGAGGTTCATACATTCTCTCAAGAATAGAGCTCTTCTGGTTTTGATGGTGTTTCCAATAGAGTACTAAAAATTTGTTGCAATATAATAAGTCTAGTATTGCCCTAAATATGTTACACATCACTAACTCAAGGCATTTTTCCAGAGAGACGAAAATTTGCTGTTTTTAAACCCCTATTTAAGAAAGGTGATAAGAGACACGCCAGTAACTACCGACCTGTTTCGCTACTGACATCATTATCCAAAATTATTGAGAATGTGATGTAATCTAGAATAGTATCTCACCTTGGCAAAAATAATATCCTCAGCAAATCACAGTATGGGTTTCAGAAGCGCTGCTCTACTGAGAATGCCATTTACATGTTCACAAACCAGATATTAGAAGCATTAAATAACAAAATAGCACCGGTAGGTATTTGTTGTTACTTATCCATGGCATTTGATTGTGTGAATTATAGTATACTCCTAGATAAATTGAAGTGTTATGCAATTGATGGTATAGCCAACCAATGGATCATGTCATCTAACTAAAAGAATTTGGAAAGCTGTACTTAGTAGTAATTCAACCAACAGAATCAGGGGACATAATTCTGACTGGGGAGGAACCACATATTGGGTTCTGCAAGGCTCAATCTTGGGACCACTACTATTTCTCATATACACTCCTGGAAATTGAAATATGAACACCGTGAACTCATTGTCCCAGGAAGGGGAAACTTTATTGACACATTCCTGGGGTCAGATACATCACATGATCACACTGACAGAACCACAGGCACATAGACACAGGCAACAGAGCATGCACAATTTCGGCACTAGTACAGTGTATATCCACCTTTAGCAGCAATGCAGGCTGCTATTCTCCCATGGAGACGATCGTAGAGATGCTGGATGTAGTCCTGTGGAACGGCTTGCCATGCCATTTCCACCTGGCGCTTCAGTTGGACCAGCGTTCGTGCTGGACGTGCAGACCGCGTGAGACGACGCTTCATCCAGTCCCAAACATGCTCAATGGGGGACAGATCTGGAGATCTTGCTGGACAGGGTAGTTGACTTACACCTTCTAGAGCACGTTGGGTGGCACGGGATACATGCGGACGTGCATTGTCCTGTTGGAACAGCAAGTTCCCTTGCCGGTCTAGGAATGATAGAACGATGGGTTCGATGACGGTTTGGATGTACCGTGCACTATTCAGTGTCCCCTCGACGATCACCAGTGGTGTACGGTCAGTGTAGGAGATCGCTCCCCACACCATGATGCCGGGTGTTGGCCCTGTGTGCCTCGGTCGTATGCAGTCCTGATTGTGGCGCTCACCTGCACGGCGCCAAACACGCATACGACCATCATTGGTACCAAGGCAGAAGCGACTCTCATCGCTGAAGACGACACGTCTCCATTCGTCCCTCCATTCACGCCTGTCGCGACACCACTGGAGGCGGGCTGCACGATGTTGGGGCGTGAGCGGAAGACGGCCTAACGGTGTGCGGGACCGTAGCCCAGCTTCATGGAGACGGTTGCGAATGGTCCTCGCCGATACCCCAGGAGCAACAGTGTCCCTAATTTGCTGGGAAGTGGCGGTGCAGTCCCCTACGGCACTGCGTAGGATCCTACGGTCTTGGCGTGCATCCGTGCGTCGCTGCGGTCCGGTCCCAGGTCGACGGGCACGTGCACCTTCCGCCGACCACTGGCGACAACATCGATGTACTGTGGAGACCTCACGCTCCACGTGTTGAGCAATTCGGCGGTACGTCCACCCGGCCTCCCGCATGCCCACTATACACCCTCGCTTAAAGTCCGTCAACTGCACATACGGTTCACGTCCACGCTGTCGCGGCATGCTACCAGTGTTAAAGACTGCGATGGAGCTCCGTATGCCACGGCAAACTGGCTGACACTGACGGCGGCGGTGCACAAATGCTGCGCAGCTAGCGCCATTCGACGGCCATCACAGCGGTTCCTGGTGTGTCCGCTGTGCCGTGCGTGTGATCATTGCTTGTACAGCCCTCTCGCAGTGTCCGGCGCAAGTATGGTGGGTCTGACACACCGGTGTCAATGTGTTCTTTTTTCTATTTCCAGGAGTGTATGTAAGTGATCTACTGTTTAATGTACAACAAGCTGAATTAGTTCTTTCTGCAGATGAGACCACTATTGTAACCACTCCCAGTATACACACAGAAATGGTGCACTATGTTCTCAAAGGCATCATTGACTGGTTTTCTGGGAATAGTCTCATCCTGAATTTCATAAAGAAACATCATATTCAGTTCTGCACCCCTAGGGGTTTTGCACCAGTGGTAAGTGTAACACATGGTGATAAATATGTAGCGTGGAAACTTCAATATTGTTAGGTGTTCATATTGATGAGTATTTAAATGGGAAAATATACATTTTGGAACTCCTAAAACAACTTAGTTCAGCCACATTTGCACTCAGAATCATAGCAAATTTTGGGGAGAGAGAAATCAATAAGATTACATATTTTTCTTATTTTCATTCAGTATTGTCATATGGATAATGTTCTGGGGTAGCTCATCTTTAAGAAAGAAGGTCTTCATTGCCCAAAAACATGGTGTTATGATAATAGGTGGTGCTCACCCGTGATCATCTTGTAGACATCTATTAAAGGAGTTGGGCATTCTGACTACTGCTTCACAATATTTATTCCGTCTTGAAGTTTGCTGTAAATAATCCACTACAGTTCAAAAGGAACCATGAGGTACATAATTACAATACTAGATGAAAAAAAGGCATTCATTATACAACATTAAGTTTGTCTTTAGCACAGAAAGGGGTGCACAACGTTCCTACAAAAATTTTTGACCACTTACCCAGTGATATAAAATGTCTAACAGACAGCAAGGTAACATTTGTAAAACAAACTGGAAGAGTTTCTCCTTGACAACTGCGTCTATTCTGTAGAAGAATTTCTGTGGTTGTAATGCGTAAAAGGTGGTGGGTAGAAAGTGCTAACTCAATCTGTATATCTTGTTTTCATTTCGGGGAAAAATAATTATATGGTGATATTTACAGTACAAATAGATGTACAAATCAATTGGCAATATGAATGTAAAATGACTCGTTCCACATCATGACTATTTATCGTACAGAATGATCCATGGAACATGAAAATAACTAACTAACTAACTAACTAACTAAAGGCAAAGTATGGGCATGTGTCACACTAATTTTTACAATGTTACGATATCATTAGGCTAGCAAAATTTTCTGTAAGATGGCCCAATCCAAAGCGATAGACAATAATCTGTAATGAAGAAAAGAGCAACGATTCTTACCTACACGTCTGGACGTCGCGTTTGAGGACATTCAATTTCTTGAGAGACGTCTCTCAATAAAAGTTCATCCATAAACACTACATGTATTTATTTACCTGGCTCGAAAGTGAGCATTAGTTTGTAGGCAGAGATTGTATTCAATTTTGCAGAAGAATTGATAATGATTGTTGAATAACTGAGCCAGTTCTATGTCTACATTGCATAGCGATAGATGCAATTGCGACGCCGAACTTTCAAGTCTACGCACAGTGTATCATCTAAGCCCCACACTGGGGCACCTTGCACACAAATTGGCAGAGCGTGTGACTTACAGACAGGGTACGTGGCTTCTGTACAGCGCCAGGACAGAAAATTGTTTGGGCGTGTGAACATTCCCCTTTCAGGTGACAGTGAAAACATTTACGGACTTGATTTTTATGATTTGTTTGTACTATACATTCAAAACAATGTAATTTCTATTAATCCTTTTGCGCGTAGTAACAGCGAGAAAAATCTTTGTGCAGGCTTTCGGTCATTATTTTCTGATGCACTTGGAAAGGTGCCCAATTTAGTCGACTACATTACGATGGAAGATAATGATCATCTGCGCTTTTCCAAAGCTCGCCGTGTTCCGCATGTACTTTACGAACAAGTTGCGCAAGAACTTCAAACATTGCAGGACAGTGGTGTTACTGCTCCATTTGTTGCCAGCCAATGGATGTCACTCGTTGTAATTTCAAGACACATTCAGGCAGACTACGCTTGTCTGTTGCTTGTAAGTCCACAGTGAATCCTCAAAGTGTGATTGGTACTTTTCCGCTACCGCAGCCGGAAGAACTCGAGGACATGTTGGAACCTGATGCTTCTTTTCAAAGATAGACTTTCGAGACCCCTATTTGCAGATTGAAACTGATAGACAGTTGCAAAACCATCATTTGTTATCAGCTCTCATCTTGACTTGTTTATGTTTCTGGGTTTGCCGTCTGGCAGTTCTTTGTCGCCTGCCATCTTACAGCGCTACTTACAGCGGCTGACGACAACAGCCCCATCTTGCTTTAACTATCTCGACGATAATGTCGTGTCTGGTGGAAGGCTTGATCAACATTAGCAAAAGCTTGTTGGCCACCTCCAGCTGTTGTCTGAGGCAGGGTTGAAGTGTAATAAGGACAAATGTGTGTTCTTTCAGTCTGAACTGGAGTACATTGGTCGTGCCATTAATTTTGACGATATTTGCCTCTTTCAATAGCATTTGCATCGGGTCCACCGAAAATACATTTCTTTCGCTTGTTTGAAAACTGTGAGTGTGCCTCTCAAAACGGAAGATGCTTTGCTTCATGATCGTTGTCTTGCACATTTTGACCAAACAACGCCTGTTGTTTTAGCTGTTGATGCCTGTTCTCACGGCAGTGGGGCCATTTTGCCCACAACCACGGTTCTCACGACCGTCCGATTGCCTTTGCTTCCAAACAGTTGGCAGACGCTTAACGGAACTAATCTCAATTTGAAAAGAAAGCCCTTGCTATATTGTATGATGGAACAAAATTTCACCAATACTTGTCTGGTCGTAAATTCTTCTTGCTAATGTACTACAAATCACTAAAAACCTTGTTCAGTCCATCCAAGACTATTTACCAGCCCACTGCTGAAAAAGTAAAGTGCTTAGCTTATTTTGATGGAATTATCAATACGATAACAGCCCACCGCCTACGGCTACATGTGCCAACGCCGGTATACTCTCCTGTCCTCCTGTCGGCCATGCTTCCGATTTTCACACTTAGGTCGATTTTCGCTTCTCGGATGTTCCGGACTCGGATACGTTGCAGGACATTCCTCCCGATTATCGCCAAATTGGTCGTGCCCCTGCCTCTGACCCTGCTTTACCCGTTTTGTTGTATTTCATTCCCAACAGCTGGGAACGTTCAACGCGCCAAATCCAAAACGCGTTGGTTCACCACTTCTTTGCTCGCCGCAACGATCTCATGGTCCACCATGGTGTGATTTCGTTGTCCACGGACTCGAATTCGTCAAGTACGTTGTTTCCTTCTCTTCTTCAGCAGCCATCGCTCCGTGAAGGGCACTGTTGTGTTGTTCACACGAAACAGTTAGCACTTCTTCACTGGACATCTCGTGGTATCGATCTACAAGCTGCACAGCTGCCTGATCAGTGCCACATTTGTGCCGAAAACCAGGCGGCACTACTTGAAAACTTCTTTGCCTTCGTCTTCAGCTCTTTCGTCGGTCCGTGAGTCTCCTCTGGTGGCTCCCAGCGGCGCGGCTTCCGCTCCTGACGTCGCATCGGCTCCGCCGGACTCGATGGGTGCCCAGCATCAGGGTGCGGGGCTGCAGCCTCTGGTTGGATTCCTGGCGGATGATCGCGGCCAGGCTCAGCACATACGCCAGAGCGTGGTCGGGAGCCGACTGCGAGCGCCGCAGCTACTGTCCCGTCCCCTCACTACCTGTCGCATCCTGACCTTCCCGACGTCGTTGAGGTGCTCCTCCTTACTCGATGTCCATACGGTGGTTTGGGACTGTGAGGTGTGACGTCATCGGAAGACACCACTCGTGTGCTGACTGCCAAAGGCCCACCTGCGCAAACGTCAGTAGCCGCGGCAGCGTGACAGCGCGCGCAAATCAGGCGCCCGCCTCCCCTCTCCGGATGGCCACATCACACCGACGCCTGCTACGGTGCTGGCATAGAGGACGCCGACGACAGCACTCGGGGGTCACTTTGTCGGCGCAAGTCGTCTCTTCACTTTGACAGCTCAGCCCCACGGGTCTGGGAGAACCAGTACAGCTAGAGAGGTAGTTTACCGCTGAGCTGCCAAAAGGCTTTATTCAGAGAATGGAAATGTTTGTTATGTTCAACGCGACTGCTTCTCAGAAGATAAATAAATGTTTCTCATTATTCAATAACAGCACTGTCTATTCTGTAATGTGCCCAGCTATTGTGGTCTGTCTCTTGTTTCCTAGTCTACCAATTACTATTGTGACCCCCCACTATTCAACATACACATTATCTAAATTTATCGTAAATTAACTCAATTTTTCGCTTTGCTGGCGATTACAATTCACCTCATAAAGTCTTAGGAAACACTTTTTACCACACGATTATCTGTTACCTTAATACAAATGTGGTTTTGTGTAATTTCTTCAATTCTTCTTAGCTCAATAGATTGAAAGATAGCCAGCAGGCGTAGTTTAAAATTATTTGTTCACTTACCAGAAAAGCACTTCACCAGCCGCAATGCAACGAGTACTATTCTCAAACACGGGAAGAGTTAGTCCACATTCGTAATCAGCTGGAAATCGCCCATACTATTGTCAAATGATTGGTAGCTGGCGCGAATCAGTATTTTGGAAGATCTCCACGGAGTCATATATCAGCACGTGATGTGCCAAAGGTACTTGGAGTACTTTCTCCTTCTGTGAGTCGCGTGTCCTCTGCAGGAAGTACGGGATCTGTCGTTACTCGTACACTTGATTCCGAGTGCCCTGTCAGTGGTAGATCTTACCGTAGACAGGGAGCAGGGGTAACTCAGGGTGTTATACCGATCCCCTTAAGCAACAAATGGTTCAAATGGCTCTGAGCACTATGGGACTCAACTGCTGAGGTCATTAGTCCCCTAGAACTTAGAACTAGTTAAACCTAACTAACCTAAGGACATCACAAACATCCATGCCCGAGGCAGGATTCGAACCTGCGACCGTAGCGGTCTTGCGGTTCCAGACTGCAGCGCCTTTAACCGCACGGCCACTTCGGCCGGCCCTTAAGCAACAACTTCGAGGTGTTGTCTTCCACTGAATCAGAGACACTGGGACTCACCTCACCTGCTGGGACACCTGCGTTGTCCTTTGTCAGGAGCTCACAAATGCAGAATTGTAGACGGTCTCTTAATCGTCGGTAGTTCAAACGTACAGCGAAAAATGGTACCTCTTAGGGAAATACCAGCTATTGCCAGAAAGAAAAGCAGGTACACTCGCTTTGTATGCCAAGAGGTCTCATTCAGGATGTTGTGGAGGCTATTCCAAAGCCTTTCAGGAACCACGGTGAACCCAGTTGCAAAGTGTGATGCACGATGGAACAAAGTATGCCTGTCGTCTGCGCTCTGAGGTCATATTTGGATCGTTACAGTGACTAGCAGAGAAGGTTGAGGAGACCAGCCTTGATGAAAGAGTTTGAACGGAGCACATATTGATCCCAGAATGTTGTGTGCCTTAATTCTGAGTCTAGTGAAGAAACTGAAAAAGAGGCTTTGAAGATTCTGTGGCAGGTTACCCTCCGACTTGCTGGGTTTATGCCACATGGTTGTGAACTACAGAGTCCGTCTAAATGGAACAGGGTCGCATTATACTTCAGTGGCTCCTATCCAGGTACCTACTACGTGTGGCGTTCACACAAGGCTTTTTTTGTTTAAATTAGCGCCTCTACATCCAATCAGGATGACAGCAGCTGTAAGAGATCCAGAAGTAGGCGTGAGTATTGAAATCCCAGTAGTTACCTGAAGACGCATTTGCAACAAAGTGCCAGAGTTCGATGTGCACCTTAGAAGCAATTAAGCTTACAAAGTGCGAGGTACACAAAGATGGTTGAGGCCTCACATTGATAGCTATAACGTTTTGGAGAAAATTTAACTTTGTATTAAAAGATATAGTAATGGGAAATATGGTTGGTATATTTGTCGTAGTAAACCAGAAAATGAAATCCACTGAGACACAGTTTTAAGCTGAATGAGAGATTCTTTGGGCAAAATGGTAACTGGAACATTCGATCGACCAGCAGAATTACCTCCTAATGTAACCGAAAAGTTTAGAGAAAACCTCATTTCTTTGCACGTAACTTCCCCGGTCATACTAGAATCAATGTTGGAGGTTTTGGTCATACAGGAACCCAATGGTAAAATTACAATTTTGGTAGTAACGATCATGACAAATCATCCTTAGAAATGTTATCCAATCCCTACTTCAAAAACTACTAAGTACATAAAGATTGGAAACCCACTCTTGGTGGAAATGTATTAGGGGAAATGCTAAAAAGTAGACCTCACCCCTTTAAGAACGTCCGCATCGATCCTGTTAACGATGACCAAGAGATGGTTGTTGCAATAATTAATACCAAAGTACAAAGAACAACAAAAAGAAGTGGTAAAGTGCATATTTTCAGTAAACTAGATAAGAATTGGAATTTCCAGCAGTGGACAGGGTCATCTGGAGGAACTATGAAACTATGTCCGAACAGACCTCATAAGGCCCAACGGTAGCGACTGACTGCCCTGTCGTGCTCTGCCTACAGGCGTCACTGCTTGCAGGTATGGTGGGGTACGTGGTCAGCGCAGTGCTCTCCTGGCCGTTGTCAGTTTTGGTTGCTACAGCCTCTGCTTCTCAGTCAAGTAACTCCTGAGTTACCCTTACGAGGGCTGAGTGCACCGCGTTTGAAGACAGCGCTCTGCAGGCCCGGACAGCGAAGCATCCAAGTGCCGTTACTTAATTTCCGTGATCTGACGGGAATCAATGTTAACACGGCAGCAAGGCCGTTGGCAGAGGAAATATGACTCAAGTTCAAAAGAATATTTGACCATGTACTGGCATGTATATACCATGAACAACAGTCCATACTGCAGCTTCTAAAGAAAGTGACCACTGCAAAATAGTTGTAAGACAAATGATAGAGCTATAGACATAGAGGTCCCGAATGAAACATGTTTGGTAGCTAGCATACCAATGCATGAAGCGTTCAATGGCTATCATAGCAGAATAATGTAAGATGACCTTTCACAAAACGCAAAGAAATTCTGGTCATATGCAAAGGCAGTTAGTAGCACCGACGTTTGTGTACAGTCTCGTGAGTGAGACAGGGACTGAAATTTAGGGTACCGAAGCAAAAGCTGAAACGTTTAACTGTTATCTCAAATCTTCCTCTACAAAGGAAAACCCAGAAGAATTGCCCCAACTTAATGTTCGTACGACTTAAAACTTACGTGTGCCAAAATATAATGAGATATATCGAACAAATGACTAAATTACCAACTACATGCTAGACAACATGGATTCCGAAAACATCGATCATGCGAGACCCAACTCACACATCAATCACGTGATGTACTCAAAGTTTTGACCAAAGGAGTCTCATGGATGCAGCATTTCCTGATATCCGAAAAGTATTTGACTCAGTACGACATCTGTGCCTTATATCAAAAGTACGATGACATGGAGTACAAGAGACATTTGTGACAGGATTGAGGATTGTCTGGTAGGAAGGAAGCAGCATGTCATCTTGGGTGGTGATTCATCGTCATATGTTGAAGTAAATTCAGTTGTGCCCCAGAGAAGTGTGTTGGGGACGTTGCTCTTCATGTTGATTATTAATGTTTTTTAAGAAAATATTAATAGTGGCCTCTGGCTTTTTGAAAATGGTTTAGTTATGTATGATGAAATACTCTCTGAGAAAACGTGGATAAATGTTCAGTCAGCTCTTGATAAGATTACAAAGTCATGCAGAAATCGACAACTTGCTTTAATGGTCGGAAACGTAAAATTGTGCACCTCACAAAACGAGAAAACCAAGTATGCTACGACTGGAATAGAAATGAGTCACATTCGGAATTGGAAAACTCATATACCTGGATGTAACACTTTGTAAGGATAATGGAATGATGACATAGACTCAGTCATGGCTATAGCTGGTGGTAAACTTCGGTTTGTTTGTTTGATACTGGGGAAGTGCAGTCAATCTACAAAGAAGATTACTGAAAAATCACCTGTTCAACCCTTTCTAGAATATTCCTCATCTGTGGAATCTGTACCAAATAGGACTAACAGAAAATATTCAAAATATTGAGAAGAACTGCAAATATTGTCACAAGTTAGTTTTACTCGTGGGAGAATGATACAGAGATACACATAATGCATCCATGAAAGCCTATTTAGAAACTTCGAAAAACGGCTTTATCTGATAACTCTAGGATTCTGCTAATACTGCCTACATATCCCTCCCATGGGGATTGTGAGTACTGTTGTATCCACGGACCCAAGCAACCAACCAAGTCGCGCACGCGCGACCTGGCCGTGACATCGGTGGCCAGAGTTCCCGTCGCGGCCGTCGGCGTCTCAGGGCGCTACCGCCGACGGAAGAGATCGCGCCACGGCTGAGCTCGGGTCCGCAGCGCCCTCTGCCTTTCGCATATAAGGAGGAGCGCTGGCCCCGCGACGGACAGTCTATCGTCGATTGTCTATTGCTAGCCCCTCGTGGAGTTTATAGCGGAGTCATTGCTGTGTGATATTTGCTATCGTATTCGACTAGGCTCAGTACACGGACTACTCTTGGATATTACTTGGACTTGTATTGCTGGTGCACGTTCCGTCAGAAATAAAGATAAGTTATCTTTTCATTCTAGACGGAGCAATTCTTGTCATTAATTATTTTTCGCCCAACAGACATGGATAGCTACATCCTTGTCACTACCCACGCTTTATACAATTTGTGGTGGCTGCCCCAAAAGTACCGCCGATGACCATGGGTTTGGGAGCCGTCACAAAAAGTACAATATTACATTAATTACTGCACACTTATAAGCATTTAAACAGTCATTCTTCGCACATTCCATATCTGAAACGAATGGGAAGTTTCCATAATAACTGGTACAGTGGGACAGACCCTCTGCTACGCACTGAAAGGCGGTTCGTAGACACAAATGAGATGTAGATTGGATAATGTGTGGGAGATGGTACTTGCTTCGGCAAGAGAATTGAAAATATTAAACAAGTAATTGATATAGGTTTACGTCTGCATTGTCTAGCGTAAGATGAGTGAGCAAGCACAGGAACAGATCTCTGTAAGAGATAACGCAGCAGAATCATCTGTCACAGTGACGCCACGGGAACTGAGAAGACTCACAATACCATCGCACCTGTGACAATACCACTCCCACTTCAACGTTCATGATGCACCCATTAAAAAGTATTTCTACAGTGATTTCTTTTTGAATACCAAGTTTTCGTTTCGATCAGTAGTGTCGGTCAGCTCAATCTGCTTCCCTCTCCCATACACATGCAACCATAAAGAAAGAGAGACAGAGAATCTGTTTCTGGGAATCTCTGAAGGAGGGTTCCTGTTTCCTTGGAAAATGGTTGCTGTAAACATGATATGAAAATACCTTGCCAACTGTTGCCGTAATCACATTTTGCCTGCTGATTCAGCAGGTAGGCATTACATAAAATCCGGAAAAATTCGTTAAGATGCTATGTGCATGATGCTGAACAGTATTGCTGCTATTAATAATTTATAAATTTTGCTTATCTATTATTTATCGTAATACGTGAAAACCAGCAATGGAGAACTGGAAGAGTCAGAGGAGTGCAGTACACACTATAACACTGTCAGCAGGGGAGTAAGGGCGGCGGCACCCGATATTCAGCACAGAACTCCGAAGATGTCATCACCAAGAGCGATGGTGCTGGTTCATCTGGAGGACTGCAACATACGTCTCCCATCGAAAATTTCCACCACCATCAGTCCCGCTGAACTACACTTCCTCAACGGTGGTAAAGTGTGCATAGCGTATCGTGGAAGAGGGAATGACACAAATCCAGTCGTTTTTCGAACTATTCTTCCGTATTTTTTGTGAAAAAATAGCAGTTTCCGTTCCCAAAGTATCACATAATGCAAGGATAAGAGATGCTAATATCAACTCTCTAAAAAGAAGATTTATGTGACTCCTTGCTTCATTCGCAATAGCGTTTCACATATAGAGTCATTGGTAGACTAAAAGCTGTTAGAGAAGTCACTGAGCACGTAAGACAATAACTTCAGAGAGAGTGCTTTACCGATCCCGAACACTGTGTTGTTTTAGAAATGTACGGTAGTTACGAATGACACTACTGTTTCTGTTCCGGTATAAATAGCTGACTGATAGCTACCTTTAAGATATGTTATTTTTAATGTGCTCAGTTTGCCCGCAAAATAATATTTAGTGCTGTTTAAATTTCATTAAGGCAGATTCAGTAATGAATTTTGTTTATGTAATGGGGTTGCTTCAAATATGAACTCAAATTTGAAGAAACTACTAATACACACTACTGAGAATGGTGAGGAAACAGACGCAGAATGTGCATGAGTTTGGTGGTATGCCTCCACAGCGTAAATTGCAATAACTTCCTGAGAAAGAGTGTACGTAATAAAATTCTTAATTTTTCAGTTTATTGTCTATTCCTCAACAATTTATTATAAAATAATAAGGTAATTATTGGACAGATGTGTGTGTGTGTGTGTGTGTGTGAGAGAGAGAGAGAGAGAGAGAGAGAGAGAGAGAGCGTGAGAGAGAAAGAGAAGAAATTATTCCTGTACATAAGAGGCAATACAAGGGTGTACAGTATTTTTGACATTACAGATATAGATGCATGCGTACGTCTGTACATAAATGGTGAATAACTTTGATCCTGGAATCACTTTTCCATATTATTAAAAAGGCATTCTAATGTACACAGTCAACACTGATTTTCACAAAAATATTTATTATGCATTTTATGCATTTTTATGCATCGCAATTTTCGTGCAGATCTGAAATTGTACTTGCATATTGTAATACCGTATAGCGTTTACCGATAAGCGTTTAATGTTCACCATTTAGCGTTCACCATTTAACGCTTATCGTTTGGCGTGTACTGTTTGGTGTATACCATTAGTTGTTCAGCGTTTACTGTCAACCATATATCATTTACGATTCAGTGTCTACATTTAGCTTTTAGTGTTAATTGTTTAACGTTTAAAGTCAAGCATTTAGTGTTTACGGTTAGCTTTTAGCATTAACAGTGTTCACTGATTAGTGTTTACCGTATCACATCTGACGCATACCATTATATATTTAATGTACACCGTTTAGCATTCACTGGAGTTGTGTGGGACATAAAACACAAAACTCATCTATTTCCATCATCTTGGAATTTTATTATCTCTCTGTGATTGGTTGGAAAAATAAAGGTTGAAGATTATAATACACAGTCTCACTCTGTACGTAAGTTTGGTATCTTGACACAGTTTTTGTTCATCAAATAATGAATATCTTTGACTTTTAGGTAAATAACGAATATTTTAGACTTTGCATTGTAGGCTGCATAGCTTTTGCTACATCATTTAAATACTACACACTGAGTGGTTGGAAAGATGAGTGGGATTGAGAGGGGGGGGGGGGGGGGGAGTGCGGGCGGGTGAGTGAGTTAATGCACACAATTGGTGTCTTTCCATCATCGTGATAGGCGATACGGAGAGGAAGAGGCATAATTTGATGTGTGCATCACAAATAATGTAATTTGACACCATTTTTATACTATGACTGGTTGGAGAAAGAGAGGTGGGGCGTGCGGTGCGGTGCAGTGTGTTTACATCACCATGGCTTTTTAATACTCTGCTGTGATTGAGTGGAAATAGTAAGGGAGGGTATATGGAGTAGTTTTTGATTTGAAATTTATGGAGTTTTACTTTCTAACACTACACTCTGACGAGTTGGAAAGTGGAAAGGTATTAGGGGCCATAAACCAAATAATCAGTGTGTTCCTGTCATCTTGGAATTTTAATACTGTGATGCAGATGAGGGACATCACGCTGTGAGCGGTTGGTGGCACAGCGGTGTGGGGAGGGGGGAGGTGAGGGGACAGTATTTTAATTTTCGTTTAACAGGATCTCAATACTTTTCTCCAACTTTTGGGAAACGGTTGGAGAGGGGTTGGCGAATGAAGTATATCTGAGCTACTTACTTCACTCCTAGTCACACTGTGTTGCTGCATCAGTGGTTCTGTGTGCCTCAGTCGTGACTGTTGCCGCAGACCTCATCTGTCCGGGTGTTTTAACGAAATGTCTACAGTACTGTCCAGTGACTTATTTGTTTTGCGCATCGGTTGTGCTGGTCCCCACTGCCTGGCCACAGCTGGAAAAAACTTAAAAAACCAATTACATTTCGCACACCAAACTTTTTGGAGCCACAGAAACACCTACGTTTATTTCTTCCGTTCAAAGTATCATGATACACAGATATTGATTATCTTTCTACATCATTAAACCTAGCAAGCACTGACCTTTGTACCGAAGGTTACTAGATACTTTTGTGACTTCTTAATAGACTACGGGCAAGTGGTTTTGTGTACTGCGAACGGCGAACGGCGGTCAACGTAAGTGCATTATGAATGTATGGAAATTAAACTGTAATTTTATAGAAAGGTTATCTGATTAAAGGTGACTATCGTTTAGTAGCCTACCAACGAATAACAATAATCATTGCACAGCCGCTTACTGATTCGAGTTCCAAGATGACATAGAAAACAAGAAACATCAGTGTGATGTAGGAGAATATTCTAGGTATTATTCCATCATATACTTTTCCTACATTCATATAATGAGTTCAATACGCATATTTTCTCATAGGGTTTTGTGCCGGTGTAATGTTTTATCGCTGTGCATACTCTCTCGCCTAAATTGAAGTGTGACAAAGAAACATAGCGCCATCACTTGGCCATCACTAGGCCCAGGTCATGGTCGCCATGATGTGTTGGCAGAAGAGCCAACACCGTGTTGCTAGAGGAGGCCGAAATGCACGCGTTTAAGCTCACGCAGGCTGGCGTGAGGTCTTGAACAGTTAAAGGAGTTGAGTCTAATAGATAAAGTAGGGAGCTTAACTTTAATCCATAATTGGAGAACATCGCTCTTGTTGATACATTAATAACAATCTCAATATAAACTGGTAATGGCGCCTTGCTAGGTCGTAGCAAATGACGTAGCTGAAGGCTATGCTAACTATCGTCTCGGCAAATGAGAGCGTATTTGTCAGTGTAGCATCGCTAGCAAAGTCTGCTGTACAACTGGGGCGAGTGTCAGGACGTCTCTCTAGACCTGCCGTGTGGCGGCGCTCGGTCTGCAATCACTGACAGTGGCGACACGCGGGTCCGACGTATACTAACGGACCGCGGCCGATTTAAAGGCTACCACCTAGCAAGTGTGGTGTCTGGCAGTGACACCACACACCATGTAAAGATAATTGCACTAGAAAATACAAACGGCATCGCTTATGTGCAAAACAAGATTGAACCATGCCTTGTTGATTACAGACAATATATGAGTGGCAATTTGCAAACTGGAAAGGTGTGGCTGGCTGTGTTTAAAAAATAAGTTTATTTCAACTCCCAAGCTTTTGATCGCACACAGGTTTAGAGGGTCTATTACGACGCTAATAAACCTTGCGTTATTGGCGTCTTGCTTCATAAACGAGACGTGGGCCTGTAGCAGAGTGTAGTCGTTAGTTAACCTTTTTCCAAAGGGTGGTTAAGTCCTAATTTTGAGGAACTATTGCAGGATCAAGGGAACTTGCAGGATTTGGGGAAGAATATTGTTAGGGATGAAATGTTTCCCGTATCAAAGATGAAATGACCAACAGATACTACTTTCGCCATTCACGGCAGAACGAAACCTTGCAGGAATATCTACAAGAGATTCGTAATGCCATTAGGCTTTGGAGCTTGATGTGAGTGAGGAGCAGGCGATCGTAAACTCTGAACCTGGAGGGGGCTAAGCCCGAAGATCGATCGGGCTTGATGTTTTGCAATAAGCCGGTGACTCTTGGGGAATTAGGTTCTGAAGGTGGCAGGGGTAAAATACAGGGAACGAAAGGCTATTTACAATTTGTACAGAAACCAGATGGCAGTTATAAGAGTTGAGGGACATGAGAGGGAAGCAGTGGTTGGGAAGGGAGTGAGACAGGGTTGTAGCCTCTCCCCGATGTTATTCAGTCTGTATATTGAGCAAGCAGTAAAGGAAACAAAAGAAAAATTTGGAGTAGGTATTAAATCCAGGGAGAGGAAATAAAAACTTTGAGGTTCGCCGATGTCATTGTAATTCTGTCAGAGGCAGCAAAGGACTTGGAAAAGCAGTTGAATGGAATGGACAGTGTCTCGAAAGGAGGATATAAGATGAACATCAACAAAAGCAAAACAAGGATAATGGAATGTAGTCGAATTAAGTCGGGTGATGCTGAGGGAATTACATTAGGAAATGAGACACTTAAAGTAGTAAAGGAGTTTTGCTATTTGGGGAGCAAAATAACTGATGATGGTCGAAGTAGAGAAGATATAAAATGTAGACTGGCAATGGCAAGGAAAGCGTTTCTGAAGAAGAGAAATTTGTTAACATGGAGTATAGATTTAAGTGTCAGGAAGTCGTTTCTGAAAGTATTTGTATGGAGTGTAGCCATGTATGGAAGTGAAACATGGACAATAAATAGTTTGGACCAGAAGAGAATAGAAGCTTTCGAAATGTGGTGCTACGGAAGAATGTTGAAGATTAGGTGGGTAGATCACGTAACTAATAAGGAGATATTGAATAGGATTGGGGAGAAGAGAAGTTTATGGCACAACATGACTAGAAGAAGGAATCGGTTGGTAGGACATGTCCTGAGGCATCAAGGGATCACAAATTTAGCATAGGAGGGCAGCGTGGAGGGTAAAAATCGTAGAGGGAGACCAAGAGATGAATACACTAAGCAGATTCAGAAGGATGTAGGTTGCAGTAGGTACTGGGAGATGAAGAAGCTTGCAGAAGATAGATTAGCATTGGAGAGCTGCATCAAATCAGTCTCAGGACTGAAGACCAAAACAACAACAACAGGTAGGTCAGTGCTTACGACTGATTGTATGCGTTTTCCCGATACGAACCTTGAAGGTGGGAAGGGTTTTGTAGAATAACCGACCGTTTGGCGGGGAGTGGAGGATAGTCGGGATGTCGCATTGGTTAAGACAAAGCGATGTTCTCGTTGCGGTGATTCTGGACAGTTGGTGAGTCGGTGTCCGCCATGTAAGGCGTGTCCGGCCAGCTGACGCAAGAAGCGTGCAGATGCGTTCAAGTTCAAATCTCCTTTTATATGCTGCAGCCACAGTAGAGATTCCGTAAATTCACTTTTGTGCCTTGTTTGTGCTGCTGGAAATCATAAACCAGTGTGTTATTTAATTCGTTCATGCAGTAGCCTTTCATTTATTAATTATGACTGGTACATTTGCAATCTCAGCGTTTGTAAGTTTCCTAGGCTACAACCGTCCTTGTATGGATGTCGTACTTCCAATGAGCAGGGAGGGGATTCTTCTGATTTATAGGTGTAAGCTGAGTATTTCTGTGCAAGAGTTTTCTTGACCCATCCAATTCGCCATTGTCAAGCAATTGTGCTTTAAGGGTCTTTTGGACTGTGACAGGGTTCAGCGTACTGGTTTTATCTCGAATTGTGTGAATAGGGCGTTTTTTTTATTTACCCAAAAAGAGCCGGTGTATTTCAGTCACAGGAACCAACGTTTTTACTGTGCATGATTGTAAATTTAAGGTACGCCATCTTGGTGACTCCGATGCTGAGGCGATGCTGCTCTTTCTGGGCGATTTCCCGGATGTCTTAACCAACAAATTAGGTGTCACCAGCAGGATACGATACAGCATCCGCCTTAATGATCTTCAGTGCGTAGATGGTGGAGTAGATGCTCCGTGGTAGGGTGATTCGGCCTTCTAGCTCTCCTTATGCCTCTCTTGTAATTGTTCAGAAGGGTCATGGATCAGGGTATCGACCGCTGGTTGATTACATTGATTAAATTAGAAGTTTGTCTTTGAATGTGTGCTGCTAACCCGACTGTCTCGCCTGGTTTTCTAGTGTTCGTTCTTTTTTACTATTCTCGATCTTAATCAGGCCTACTACCATATTCCATTGACTGAAGATTTACACAGGTGACAGCGCTTGGTACGGATTGGAATATATTCGAATTTAACCGTGTACCATTTGGCTTATGAATGGGGCTGCTGTTGTCTCCAGAGTAACGGATATAATTTTGGGACACTTAAAACTTAGATCAGGGACCTATTACTTATATGACGTGGTGGTTTATGGTGATACCTGACAAAAACATTATCAATACCTTTAGGAGACTTTAGGCCGATTTCTTGCCTCTGGTCATGCTGTAAAGCGTCCAGAGTTAATATTGGTCATTTGGTTTTTGCTGGCGGAATCCGAGTAGATCTGGAGAGGACCACGCACTTTCAGAAATTTCGACCTCCTAAGACCAAGGAGGGTGTGGTCCGGTTCATTATGATGAGGATTTCAATCGAAAGTTCGTCCCTAATTTTCCTCAGGTAGTGGATCCCCTTGAACCAGTTACATAAGAAGAATCAGACATTTGATTGCAGGGAGTCACAGCAGTCCCCTTTTGAGCCCATTGAAACCGTCTTCAGTAACCCTCCAGTGGTATTAATGACTTCGCGCGTCTGTTTTGTAGTGCAGACCGTTGGTTCAAAATCGTGTATCGCTGTGGTACTCTTGCAGGAAGATCAAACAGAACGCAGACCAACTGCGTATGCTTCAAAGGTCCCTTTCGCCAGCAGGACTGAAGTACTCTGTTTACGAGTGTGAGGCCTTGACGATAGTTTTCCCACTCGAAAAACTTAGTTCTGCCTCGAGTACCAGGAATTCTGTCGTGCAACTGACAACCAAGCATCAAGTAGGTCCTGGCCAGGCCAAGGGACTTGGACCGAATGCCAAGCGCGCCGTGCGCATTCCTGCATTTTGGTTTACAGACAGGCGTATTTGGGTAACCAACAATATCATGGCAGAAGGAATGAATCGACTGTTCGAGCAGGAGTGTAGCACCACAGTGAGGAACACGGAGTAGGGGTACCTGGTGGGGTTACTTGGGTGTTAACTTAGGTCCCCGAGATATTTAATAATTTGCAGCGCAGATAAGACCAGGACCCTGCTTTTTGTAAGATTAAGCAAGGTTTATTAAGTGGCAAATCAGTGCCAGGATGTAACCTAAAACAGGTAGTATTGTGTTATCAGGGCAAGCACGATTAACAGGCCAAGATTTGTGTTCTGGGAGGCTTGGGTCCCACCATTTCCCAGTATTTTTATAAGTGTGTGTTCTAAGGGCTTTCAGGAATCGGTAGAATCCTTAGCAAGACTAGGGAAGTTTCTTCCTTGGTCTACCTTGTATAAGGACGTATGGCGATTGTTGGGGATCTGCCATAAATGCAAATTTACTGAACCCAGTTTTAAAGCTTGTAGTGGATTTTTACAAAATTTCGAGTGAGCACTTGCCCATTGATAAGCTCTTTGTTCATTATGTCTGCACCCTGCCACGTACTCGTAATGGCAACTATTATATCCTGCTCATGGCTGATGTCTCCTGCAGATTTATCTGGTTCATACCCGGTAGCAGGGTGACCGCATTTGTCCGGGATATTTTCCATACTTGGCCCTACCTCTACCATTGTCACTGAGAACATTACTGCCTTCCTCTCACAACAGTTTAAATGGTTCTGCTTCAACAGTGTGATAATTCACTTCGCGACTATATCATACTGTCCGCAACCTACATTTTCTGAGAGAGCGAACCGCTATATTAACTTTTGTCCAATTTCATTTACGCCACAAGTAGGGTTGTTCAGTACCGTGGCTAACTTTGACATTTAATTCTCCTACCATTTAACCATTAAAATTTCCATATCCTTGATGTATCGTCATTTTCTCAACTCCCACTTGGCAACCTATGGTCAGTTAAGGACCTGCTCCTTGAGAAAATGACCCCTGTCCTGATTCAGAAGAACTGGAAGAAAGTGCGACAAAATATTAGGGCAAAGTGAGTTTAAGATTGCGTATTGGTGATAAAATTTGGTCTAAACCTTACTGCCAGGGGTCATGGTAAGGCCTCAACTTCTGATAAATTCACACCTCGTTTTTTAGAACCTCATGAGGTTATCGATGTTCTCAACCCAGTCACCTTATTGGTGCTTAATTTTGGTACTGGAAAGTTTTCTAGACTACATGTCTCCTAGACCAAGGGAGAGAAGCAAATTTTCTGTTCCTCGTTTGACATAAATTGGCGGAAGGTCTGTGTTTTTGGTGGAGCAGGATAAACCGTGGCGATCGATTCGATCTATCGCTATCTGGCTGGTTCGCGATCCTTGCATGCAGAATTGGATTGCTGGTGGTATCAGGAGAGTCAGTCAGAATGAGGGCACGGGATATGGAGGGGGCGCCGCATTCTACCGAGGGCAGAGGCAGTCGGAAACTTGACGTGGATGCGGCGGGTGGCGTGTGTGGGGCTCCGGACAGGGCCGTGTCTTGCTCGTCCGAGTCGCTGTCTTCGTGTTGGTGTGTGTGATGTTTGGACCCCGATATCACTGCTGGGAGGAGCGACAACCTTCAGCTTCTGATTTCCACCCAGGACCTCTCGGCAACCTATGTGGTCAATTCCAGTTTCTGAATTGGTGAGACGTTCCGTCTGACAAGTGCTTGTTTACACGTTATGGACAACGTACTGCGTTGTTTTGAAGTTCTAGTGGAGCCAACGGACAGGAAATCAAACATTTTGTTCAGGAGTAATAAACCACCATTTAAGACAGCCGACGTTCCAAAGCAGTATAACGTGTGATAGTCACAACGTCATATAGTTGTGACTGTTAGACAGATCGCTGTGCCCTTAGAACCCTAATACTGTACCTTGAGTTTGATGGCCGGTGTTGATGTTCCGGGACAATAGTAACTGCCTGACATGTGGCAGAGTTCCCAGTTTCTCGTAAGTTAGATTAAAATCCATTCTTAATGTGAACAGCGTGTTTGTGGGGACCAATGTACGAACGGCTCTCCCACTTCCCTTAAGGGCAGTGACTTTGTTGGTTACCTGTAATTGTTTAACAATTTGTTGATTCTAAATTTTAGTCACTCGTAGTTCAGTCCTCTCCTCAATTAACAGGCGAAAGTTTAGGGCAGGTTTCCACTGCCCTTGTCGACCACGGGTCTGGCACTTCTGTCTTAGCGACCGACCGACCACCCACCGTGCCGGTGTTAGAATACACCGAGACATCTCATGTCGGGCTGATGACAGTTGGAGGTCGGAGCTGTAAAACAGTAACAACTTTATAGTATGTATCTTACTTCCTTAAACACATCTGGCTTTATTCTGATGCCTGATAACGTTTAAGTTGGGAGATTACTTCGCATTGACTTGTTGGTGTTTGATCAATCATTTGAAGAGCGCCGTGGTGCCTTATGATCTTAAATACCTCGTAACCTCAACTGCCGTCAGTTAAAGACTTAGTGAGCGCGTTAATTACTGTTACATAATTACATTTGTTAATTGGAAGATTATTAACAGAGTTTGCTACGAGCCAGGAACACATTTTTATGAAGTTGTAAATATTATTCGTATTGTTTTAAAGAGATACGTTGTTAGTGACAGATAGTTCAATAAGTGCTACCAGGCTAGCAGCATTCTTTCTTAAATCTAAAATTTACTGAAGTTCTTACTAACATCTCGTTTACTTTGTGTCATGACATATTTTTCTTAGCTAAAAATTATTTAATGAGTTATTAGCATTTCATTCGTGTATTTCATACAGCAAAAAATTGCTTGATTTTGTCCATGCACTCACTGGTTGTACGAATAAATTGTCATCATGCTAACTGTGATTGATGTTGCTATTGCTAGGCTAACCCTCCCACCCCACAGCTTTGTTTGTTGACTTGTTCCAATGACTGTCATTTCATGTAGCAGTTTTGAAGCACTGCCAGGTTCACCACTCCATTATGTATGCAAACGTTTCTATAGGTCTTTCTCGCATTCACAATCCCAGAATTGCACCTGGTGACCAAAACTGGAACTAATTTTTTTACGTGGGCCTCTATGAGCAGCTGCACTTTAGTTGTAACCACCCAGCATTTTCGTCTTCCGCTCAGTTTTTCTATTGTGTGAAAGAAGAAAACACGAACTTTGTTAGTGCAAGGCATATAAAAACACAAAGAAAATTTTTTCAACTTACTATAGCCCTGCCCCGAGGTGACCATTGTAATATAACTAAATTTTTTGAATACTTTTAAATTTGCTGTTAGAGACAGTGTTACTTTGCTTATATGTATAGGCTTTTAAATTTTATCTGATTTATGGTCCTGAGGTTGGCGATGTATTTACGTGGATAATAATGAGCGATACTAGGTCGCCGAGTTGACGATTACCATTGTTATTCATTTTCTTTTTTCTCGTAAGATGAATTCGAAATAATATTCGGAAGATTGCAGCCTCTAGTGTAGATTTCCATTTACTCTCGGATCAATCATTGTAACCAGCTAAAGGTGCGTAATAATATCCTAAAAACAGGGATTCTACATCTTCAAGAAGGATAACTACTGTGAAAAAAATCTCACAGAACCTCTCCCGTTCAT
This sequence comes from Schistocerca serialis cubense, assembly GCF_023864345.2. Taxonomy (NCBI): domain Eukaryota; kingdom Metazoa; phylum Arthropoda; class Insecta; order Orthoptera; family Acrididae; genus Schistocerca; species Schistocerca serialis. The sequence continues at coordinate 60,454,330 of NC_064638.1, read as the reverse complement.
TCGGTGTAATACGTAGTTTACACACTACGGCATTTGTCTGACAGTGCATTCTTTTTTCACTTGACGTTTGAAATTAATTTTAGATGATCTGCGTTAATGAAAGGTAATTTATACACTTTTAAATGTACTCTAGTGAATAACTGTTACATTCATGCATCTTAATGCGATCCTGACACAACTTCCGTGTTAATTATGTTTTTTACTACGTTGGTTATTATATACTGACGCAATAACGGAAACGCATGTGCATGGACACCTCTTCTGAAGCTGTAAGAGGCGCATTTTGAGTACACACTAAGGGGAATGTTACGCTCACATTTAGCGAAGCATAATTAGGTTCCTAATTGCTAAAGTACTGTCTTTCTCTTCATTTGTGGTACCATATTTTTTATCTGCACATAAATTACAAACTAAGAAGGCTGACATATTAAAATGTCAGGTTGATTTCATGAAACGAGGGTTGTGGATAGTAGCACTGAAGTGATGAGTCGATACTGAGATATTTTTATACTTTCTACTTGTTTAATTGAGAGCAGCAAGTGTTTGTGCGCTTTGTTGCAAGAGGAACTTGTATTTGTACTGAATGGTCAAATGTGAGTTGCTAGCACACTACTTCCTGTGCAGATCCTTTGTCAGGTTGGTCGAATTTAAGACGCTTTTGAATGTTTAGTATGAGAGTGATATTTTGGAATAGTGAATGGCTCAAGGGATTTGTCAAGGTTAGCAAAGTTAGTCGTTTCGGTAGGTGAGATTTCTGTTAGATAGTGATGTTTCGGTAGGGAGAACTTTCTGAGTGATAGTACTGACATTGTATTACACTTTCTGATCTTGTGAAATCAATACTAAAGTAGTTTTACATTAAGAAAACATTTCTGATAATGGTTTTGGAGCTGCACACTTGATTTGAGATCTATACTGCAGTTCTGAATGCAAATACTTCTTTCTGCTAATTGTAGGAAATTTTACTGTGGACTAACTGTACCGATCTGTATGTATCCCTAGCCTAAAAGATTCAAAAACTATTATACTGGTATTGTATCTTTGCTACTCACCATTGTTACGGATCTGGAGTTTATCTGCTGTCAGTTGGCAACGAAATTTGTTACTGGGTTTCTGTGGTCTCTTACAACAAGTAGTTTAATGAGAATGGAGTGGTAAGACTAACTTTGATTGCCAATTTCATCGTTTTACTTTGCAGTGGTGAAAGTTGTAGCATCGTAGAGTGGAGAGTGGACCAGTCCCTACCCTTCTTCAACCCTCTCAACCACCAGGCATCACGCTGATGTTAAATGTGCTTTGGTCACGGCGGAGTTTATAATAATTTTCACTTTTCGTAAGAGCACTAAATACCTTGTGGTACGTGGATTTCATGACTTTACTGGATTTATTTGCTCAGAGAAGTGGATACTGGACTTTAATGCCAGAAATCTGAACTGTTTCATACTACTAGTTTGATCGTCTATTGCTTGTGATCGATACTAATGCCTTCTGAATTATTCTTTAGTGTGCACCTGTCATGAAACTAACATTATTTTGTTGTGGAAAGGTGGATTGGATTCTGCTGAGTGTGGTTTATGATACTTCAGGCCCTATGTTATCCCTCTTCGGAAGTTTGTTTGGAAAGTTTCTAGATGTCACAGGGGGATGAAATTCGAATGTTACAACAACAGACTGCACTGGTGTACAAGGAAATAGTAGAATTATACAGATTAATTGCACTTGAGGGCGGAAACCTTAGAAAATTATAACTGTGAAAAAAGATATGAAAAGAAGTGGAAGACCAGGAGGATAATGTTTGCGGAGGAAGGGAACAATCTGAGTTACATAATAGGCTAGAAGCTGCTCCAAGTCTGATTGGAGCGAGACAGGTCAACGAGCAAGTAAACAGTCATGCGACAGCTTTGGAAAATCTTGAACACAGAGTAGAAGTATTAAAGGTCAACAGACAAAACAGCACAGCAAGAATCAGAGAAGGTTGATGATCTTTCTCCTGCTATAGCCAAACTGGCTGCTAGTGGTAATTAGAGCTCGGATATCCCAGTGCAGGCCATTGTTTGTGGACTGAGCTAACAGTTTGTCAGGAGGCGCTGGTGGATGCACATGCTCAACACATGGCACATGTCAAACCAGGGTTGAAAGATAAGTCTGATTTAGGATTATTTACAGTAAATGTACAACACGATTTAGGCGTTAATGTGATAGGGGAGGAACAGGATGAACTAGCTACATAACCTGCCATAGACCTAAATGAAACTGAATTATTAACAGATGTAGAGGTAGCAAACCAAACTTTTGAAAGGCGAAGTGACTTCACACTTACAGTGTTTTTGAGAATGCTATTCCAACAAGGAGTAAATCTTCGAAACACGATTTTTTTTCCTGAAAACTAACATATGTCTTTTTTTGTTACTAAATGACCGTCTGTAATGGCCTCAGTGTCAATGGCAATTCAAACACCCGTCTTAGAATCTATAGAAATTATGCAGGGTCAATGCAGACCTCAGTGTGTGGTACCTTGGAGGTACCGTATTTTCTGAAAATGGTTTCTTTGTGTAACTATGCGGCTTGTAAGTGTTGTCCTTTGAGCATATTTCTTCGTTTTAATTTTTTTTCATTTTCATGAGTGAGGCTTTAGTCATATGTCTTGATATTTTCTTCCGTATGAGTGGCAATACAGCCAACGGTCTTGCCACATTGGATTTCACACATTCAAAAAAATTCAGCACTCTCAGTCCTGGTTAGTATATGGATGGGTTACCTTCTGGATATCCCAGGTGTTATTCGATTTGAGAGAGTGACACTTGGTTGTTGCACAATATGACAGTTACTACTACAGTTACATCATGTGATGAAGAATTTATTCAAGCACTGAGGATTGTCTGAGAGTTGTTTGTAAAGGTTGAATATCTACAACAAAGTGTGTACCTCCACGTGATACAAAATGAAATGATTCACTGGGGTTGAGTGAAGCAAAGTGGGTTGCGTCAAGGAAAGTAATAAGGTCTCGATATTGATTTCGTTTCACTGATGCTTGACTATGTTTTATGATGGTTTCTCCAGATTTTCGTGGTGTTTAAGACTGTGCAACAAAGCAAGAAGCAGTAATATTTATGTCCGAGATTAATACTAGTATAATTTTTGTAGCGGGTAGATTTTGCGAACTTTGGTAGCTCATATTTGACGTCCGACTGAAGACTGTAACGAAACATCGTTTACATTGCCTACGTCAGTTAGAGATCGTGGCCTTCTTCTGTTGCCGTATCCTGTTGTTCCTGTACGTCCATGTAGCATTTGAACCTCTTTGTAAACCTTCCATCTTCTTCTGAGGAACACAGCTTCTCAGTCGCCTCTTGCAACACTCTTTCTTTCTAAAAACATTCGAGTTGTTGTTCCTGAACATTTCTCTTTCACTTAAATGAAATAACTTATTGTGTGCTTCAAGAATTGTAAATTCGTGCAACTTATATCCTTGTATACGTAAATCATTTCAGTCTTGCTATTAAGAATTACTAATTGCTTGAAAGTGTAAGATAGTGAAAGAAGTACGGCAGCTGTGATTTGTCTCCTACGGTTTCCACCGACGAGACATTACATGGTGAGTTTGAGTGAAGCTAGCCACACTATACCTGGATATACTGCCAACAGACTTGATAACATCCATTATTTGAACCCCTTGGCTGTGTTGTGCAATACTACGCAAGGGGAAATTTTGAAGAAATAAGGTCTTATTATTTACAACACTACAGACTTCTAATAAGTACCTGAGAGTCTGGTAAATATTAATGTAATAGGCACGTATTCTACAAGCTCGTAATCATAGAACACTGTTGTAGAATTTTACTGCAGAGCAATCCATGTTCACCAATACTGCAGTAGCTCAATGTTCTTTTCAGTTGTTTTTCAGAGCACATCCCAGAAAGTTAGCAAAATGACGGTGCAAGTTGTAACGAACGACAAGGAGGCCAACAACATCTGCGTCTCCAAAGGAACGACGCCGTAAAGTTGATGATCGGGACTCTGGCTGCGGGCGAGTCGGCAGAAGTGACGCAGCTCTGCCGTTTCTGAGCTGCGGAGAGTCGAACCCAGGAGTAGTTGGCACAGAACAGGAGCTGTCTGCGCCGCCTCCCTGGACAGCGCGTGCGAAGCTAGTGTCACTACTAACACCAGTGACGACTGCCACGATATATGCAAAAGAAATCTCACCACCAGCTCTTTCTGTTGATGTATTGAAACAGCGGCAACTGCATTTCAAGATATACTGCACAGCGCTGCCACCATGAATAAAACTAAGAATATCTGGTGGACCGAAAGGACCTCCTGGGACAGGTGGCACAGTGCGGAGTAGACTCTCCTCAGCTTCCGGTACCGGTCCGCAGGTGGTCGCCGTTGGCATCTCACTCGGGCTGTAGCTCTCAGACACTGGTTGAGCTGGCGTAAGTCACTCCTCACAAGGAGAACGAACCACACATACCTGGCAACAGCGGTAAGTGCAATACAACTTGAGAGCAGTGTTAACATATGTGTCCATTTTATTTCACTACCCAGAAAATCCAACATCGAAGCAACTACACGTAGCGCGAGAGAGCCTGCAAACACCACTTTGCTGGAGATCCTTACCCCTGCACTGGAGAAAGGGCGTGACTCCAGGATGCCCCTGTCCCGGTAAGACAACAGACTGAGGATCCTCTGGTACTTGTGGGTGTTTCCAAACAGGTCTGCGGCGACCGCTATCACTGTGGTTGCGTAATGCGTCGTCACATGGGCTATCAGCCGTACATACCTTGAAACGAGTTTACCACATGTGCAGTTATTACCAGGTTGACGACGAGAACAACAGCTGCGTACAGCGTACCAGCACGTGTCCTCCGTAGCTTACACTTCTCAGTGTCAATCGTGAACGGCGTCAACCCGAGAACCCTGCAGACGGTGTGGTATGGTGCTGCAGATCATAAGAGGTCTCATCTATTCACCATTTCAACATCGGCTACCACTCCAGGGTGCCTTCGTTAGCTGTGATGAAAGAAAAACGTTCCCCAGTTAGAGTATGCAAGATGCTTGCATTAGAAAGAGAATTAATCTGAAACCATCGACATACAATTGATTAACAGAGTACACTCAGCCTTAAAATAGCACTTGCACGAGAAATGAGTTTCCCTTGACTCATGTTTCCATAAAGCATTTTGAGCACAATGGAGTAAACATAGGCATGATTAAGAAACACCTTCATATTCACCTATGAAACTCCTTGCAAGAATTACTGTTACGAATATCTTTAACGAGTCTTGCTTACACCTCAGAGTGAGACTGAAAAATTTACACATTCTGGGTAAAGCAACAAAATAAATAAAATAGTAAAGAAGGAAAGTTAAGAGGAAATATGGGATCATAGTCGGAACCGCTGCAGACGGGATGTGATGGCTGCCACATGAAGGACTTGTGTCGACAGTCATCAAGGTAAGCCAATCAGACCTAAATCATCTGGCAGGATAGAACTTCATATTCCGCTTCACCCATACACTAGTTTAGTAAGTCAGATTTTATCGACAATTTTTTTCCCAATATGATATGAGAGTGAACTGAGCTTTTTTGTTATCATGTTAAGGTAATGCTGCCTTTTACTTTACTTTACTTCTATTTAGGTGTAGTTTTTTTTGTTATACGCTTTTTCGTGTAAAGTGGAATAGCAGCCATCGTTTTCTGCTATACTTTTCTATTTAAGTTAGATCTAAGAAGTTAATTTTATTATGGTGTTCATGCGCGATTGTAAATATATTTTTGTGTGAATTCAAATAATGGAATAACAATATGGTAAGAACGGAAGGCTACTCACAACATGAGGAGGCATTGAGCTGTGGACATGCACAATGAAAAAAAAACCTAAATACTGAGCTTGAGGACAAAGTCCTGCTCCAGGAACAGAAACCATACACGTGTTCAGACAAGCAAAACTCGCACAGGCATGACCAATACCTCTGGCCACTGGGGCCTGACTCATGCCAAGTCGTGCTCCAGCACCCAGGTACAGGGGCCACGTCTGTGTGGGTTGTGTTTGTGTGAATGAGTGTGTGTTTCTTATTTCGGAAGAAGAATTTTGCTGTATAGCTCAGTGTTGTAACAGTCATTTTGGTCGAACCTCTCTACGACTCAACGCCTCCGGATGTGGTACGTTGTAATCTATCCTTCCCTTATTACTTGTAGCTTTGTAGTCAACATGCAGGGTGCCGTAGGGTAACAGCCAGCAGCGCCAGTAAAGACGAAGCAAATATTCCATAATTCGAATCGACAACAACTGCCACCATGAGTAACGTAGAAGTAAATATCCTCGGAGTAGTGAAGCAACTGTAGTCACTTAATAAAAGCAAGTCTTCTGGTCCACACTGTATACTAATTAGGTTCCTTTCGGAGTATGCTGATGCATTAGATCCATACTTAACAATCATATACAACCGTTCCCTCGACGAAAGATCCGTACCCAAAGACTGGAAAGTTGCTCAGGTCACACCAATATTCAAGAAAGGTAGTAGGAGTAATCCACTAAATTACAGTCCCATATCGTAAAGTCGATAAACAGCAGGAGTTTGGAACATATATTGTGTTCGAACATTATGAGTAACCTCGAAGAAAACGGTCTATTGACACACAGTCGACATGGGTTTAGAAAACATTGTTCCTATGAAACACAACTAGCTTTTTATTCACATGAACCGTTGAGTGCTATTGACAAGGGATTTCAGATCGATTCCGTATTTCTGGATTTCCGCAAGGCTTTTGACACTGTACCACACAAGTGGCTCGTAGTGAAATTGCGTGCCTGTAGAATATCGTCTCATTGATGTGACTGGATTTGTGATTTTCTGTCAGAGAGGTCATAGTCCGTAGTAATTGACGAAAAGTCATCGGGTAAGACAGAAGTGATATATGGCGTTCCACAAGGTAGTTGGGTTGTTTTGGGGAAGGAGACCAGACAGCGAGGTCATCGGTCTCATCGGATCAGGGAAGGACAGAGAAGGAAGTCGGCCGTGCCCTTTTAAAGAAATCATCCCGTAATTTGCCTGGAGTGATTTAGGGAAATCACGGAAAACCTAAATCAGGATGGCCGGACGCGAGATTGAACCGTCGTCCTCCCGAATGCCACAAGGTAGTGTTATAGGCCATTTGCTGTTCCTTATGTATATAAACGATTTGGGAGACAATCTGAGTGGCCGTCATTGGTTGTTTGCAGATGACGCTGTCGTTTATCGACTAATAAAGTCATCAGAACATGGAACCAAACTGAAAAACGATTTAGGAAAGATATTTGAATGGTGCGAAAAGTGGCAGTTGATCCTAAATAACGAAAAGCGTGAGGTAATCCACATTAGTGCTAAAAGGAACTCGTTAAACTTCGGTTACACGATGGATCAGTCTAATCTAAAAGAAATAAATTGAACTAAATACCAAGGTATTACAATTACGAACAACTCAAACTGGAAAGAACACATAGCAAATATTGTGGGGAAGACTTACCAAAGACTACATTTTATTGGCAGGACACTTAGAAAATGAAACAGACCTACTAAGGAGACTGCCGACACTACGCTTGTCCGTCCTCTTTCAGAATACTGCTTCGCGGTGTGGTATCCTTACCATATAGGACTGACGGAGTACATCGAAAAAGTTCAAAGAAAGGCAGCACGTTTTGTATTATCACGAAAAATGGGAGAGAGTGTTACAGAAATGATACGGGATTTGGGCTGGACATCATTAAAAAAAAAAAGGGCGTTTTTCGTTGCACCGGAACCTTCTCACGAAATTCCAATCACCAACTTTCTCCTCCGAATGCGAAAATATTTTGTTGGTACCGACCTATATAGGGAGGAACGATCACCACGATAAAATAAGGGAAATCAGAGCTGATAGGGAAATATATAGGTGTTCATTCTTTCCTATACGAGATTGGAATAATAAAGAATTGTGAAGGTGGTTCGATGAACCCTCTGCCAGGCACTTAAATGTGATTAGCAGAGTATCCATGTAGATGTAGATGTAGATGTAGTAGGTTCGCGAGATCGTTCCCAGGCCCCGCCCTTGCAGAAGGCGGCTCGGAGTCCTTCGCACGACGTCAGCCAGGGAGCGTGGGCCGGCTGCCCCCTCCCCCCCCCCCCCCCCCCCCAAACCCACGCTGTGCAGCAGAAGTTTCGGACCCGCCTCGCCACGGCTGTATCGCCCCTGTGCGGCGGAGCTTGGCGGTTGATACAGCGGGCTGGTAGGCCGCCAGTATGCACTACTAGGGTGTCGCCGTGGTTGGCTTGCTATTTAAACAGTCGTTATTCTCTCTAGTTCTAGAGGCGGACAGAACGACGACACATGTGATTGCCTTGAGCCTCTGGGCTCCCTTACATATACTAATTTTCCTATACCTGTGACGTAGTCCCTCTGTAAGGGTGAGTGGTACGTCCCTTAAGAATTACAAAATCTTGAACAATTAGATGCGGCAGCTGTGGTATATGGCAGTTCGTGCCCCGACAAATTACAAAATTGACGCCTCAATGGAACTAAATTATCATGCCCATCACTATCCATCAACAAATATATGTAAATAGGGTTCTGTGGTTTCACAAAAGGAGCCCCTAATATGGAGTGGCCGAGCTCACGCGATAACCTCTGACACCAAAGCAAACATCAAAAATGACATAAATATAACTTGGTAGGAATGCAAGTTTAATCAGTTGTTTACTTTTGGTGTGATAGGGCTGCTTTTTTTATTTGTATTTATTTATTTATTGTTCCGTGGGACCAATTAAGGAGAAGTCTCCATGGTCATGGAACGAGTCAATACATGAAATTATAACACGATATTAGAAACAGATAAAATGAAATATATAAAAAAAACATATTCAGGTGACAAGTCGTAAGTTTAAATGAAGAAAATCAACAAAGTAACACTGGAATTTGCTTAATTTTTTAGCTCTTCCAGGAGCTCCTCGACAGAATAGAAGGAGCGAGCCATGAGGAAACTCTTCAGTTTAGACTTAAAAGAGTTTGGGCTACTGCTAAGATTTTTGAGTTCTTGTGGTAGCTTATTGAAAATGGATCCAGCAGAATACTGCACTCCTTTCTGCACAAGAGTCAAGGAAGTGCATTCTACATGCAGATTTGATTTCTGCCTAGTATTAACTGAGTGAAAGCTGCTAACTCTTGGGAATAGGCTAATATTGCTAACAACAAACGACATTAAAGAAAATATATACTGTGAGGGCAATGTCAGAATTCCCAGATTTTTGAATAGGGGTCGACAAGAGGTTCTCGAACTTACACCACATATAGCTCGAACAGCCCGTTTTTGAGCCAAAAACACCCTTTTTGAATCAGAAGAATTACCCCAAAAAATAATACCACACGACATAAGCGTATGAAAATATGCGAAGTAGACTACTTTTCGTGTTGAAGTTGTAAGTAGGCTGTTTATGTTTTCTCTATGTAAGTAGGCTGTTTATGTTTTCTTATTGGCAACGTTACGTAGCGCTCAATATGAAAATCACTGGCTGTGCTGTGTGCAGTCTGTGGCTGCTTTGCATTGTTGTAATACTCGCCATTGTAGTGTTAGGCAGCTGGCTGTGAACAGCGCGTAGCGTTGCGCAGTTGGAGGTGAGCCGCCAGCAGTGGTGGATGTGGAGAGAGAGATGGCGGAGTTTTGAAATTTGTCATGAACTGCTATATTTATATATGATGATATCAAGGTAAATACATTATTTGTTCTCTACTAATATCTTTCATTTGCTAACTATCCCTATCAGTAGTTAGTGCCTTCCATAGTTTGAATCTTTTATTTAGCTGGCAGTAGTGGCGCTCGCTGTATTGCAGTAGCTTGAGCAGCGAAGATTTTTGTGAGGTAAGTGATTTGTGAAAGGTATAGTTTAATGTTAGTCAGGGCCATTCTTTTGTAGGGAATTTTGAAAGTCAGATTGCGTTGCGCTAACAAAATATTGTGTGTCAGGTTAAGGACAGTCATGTATAATTGTTCAAAGGGGAAGTTTCATATGTCGACCCTTAGCCGAGGATACCTCACTGGAATCTTCTGATTTTTTGTTGTAGTTTGTGTAATTAGTGTAGATTTTGTTTATTGCTAGCGCGTAATTGTAGAGAAAATCTCCTTTGTAGTTGCAGTCTTTCATTGTTGTACAGTAAAACAGTTGTGGCATGCATGTAGATTTGCACCAAGTATTTCGCAGCTGCGCTTGCAGTTAACTAGATATTATTTTCAGTGCTATGTTAATGTGTTCTCTTATTTTTGCTCTTCAAATTGTGTTTTTCTGTGTTGTCGTGTGAAATACTGTGACAATAATGGCGTGTGAAAAACGTAATACTAGGCTCCAAAGTAAACTGAGAAATGACAGTGAAAATGAGAGCAGTGTGTTAGCGCCACCGAGTTATGAATTAACTGATGTTCAAAGTAGTAATTTGGTAATTGTGCATAGGGAAATGGAGCGGGCGGCAAACAATGGCGTGGACAGTGAAACAATTAGTGAAGAGGGAAGCATTATCGATCGATCGGTCGGCAACAGCTCGCCTCAGGAATCCGAAATGACAGGACACAATTTCGCAAATACTGTAGATTCAGGTTTTGGGTCATCACCGTTTTCTCAAATAAGTCAAGACACATTTTCTGCTTGTCAAAATGTGAATGTTGTCGGTGCAAATGCACTGCCGAAAAGCGTAGAGAAACAGATTCCAGACACTAATACATTATTGTTGCAATTAATGCAACAAATGGAACAAAATCAGAGACAAACACAGCAAAAGCTTGAAAAGTTAGACACAATGGAACAACACCAGAGACAAACACAGCAACAGTTAGACACAGTGGAACAAAATCTCAAAAAGTTAGACACAGTGGAACAAAATCTTAAAAAGTTAGACTCATTGGAACAAACACTTGAACAAACACGTGAAGATTTAACTACTGAGTTGCATAAAATCGAATCGAAATGTCAAAAAGTCTGTAATGACGTAAAAACTCAAATTTGTGAGCATTTTCAACCTATTTTTTCGCGGCATGAAAATGCATTACGGAATCACGAAGCAGCCATAAAAGAACTGCAAACTATTGTTCATGAAAATCATGAGACCTTGCAAGCTAAATTTGACTCAGTTGCATCTACCGATTCGGTTACGCAACTTGCAAAAACTCAGTAAAACTTAAAGGACACAGTAGATACTCTGAAACTTGGTTCAGAAAAACACACTGAAGAAATAAGTACACTATCGGATAAAGTAGCCGAACTTTCAGATCAGTTCACTAACTTATCTACAAAGGTAGATGATGATCTGAATGACACAACACCTGTAGCCTTCACTGACACAGAAGAGTATGAACAAATTAGGAAATTCAAACAAAATCAGAATCAAATTAATACGCAACACCAAAGAGAAATCCGGGAAGTACAAGATCAGCTGACACAGGTAATACAAGAATTACGTATTTCAGAGGACACTCGCGCTCCAACTCGGGAAGAGGGACTTAGAAATACGGAAAAGCCGCAAAATAATAACACAGGGCATTTAGGAAGTTATGAAAGAAATTGGCAATGTGCACCGAATTTTGAGATGGAACGGCCGACACGACCTAACAATGACCGATATGCGACTCGCCGACATGATGATTTTGACTATAAGCTGTTCATTACTACACGTAAATTCAAAACGTTTAAGAATTCTGCCAACGACATTCATCCACAAGCGTGGCTCCATCAATTCTCTCATTGTTTCCCTCCCAACTGGTCATTGGAGCACAGGTTAGAATTTATGTGTGGCTACTTAGAGAATGAACCAGGTGTAAGATTGCGATCGGTCATTCACGATTGTCACAGTGAAGGAGAATTTTATCATGCCTTCCTCTCAGCATATTGGTCTCAAGCCACACAAGACCGCGTAAAACATGGCATCATAATGATGAAACATTTCGAACAATCTGAATTCTCCAGTCTTGTGAAATATTTTGAAGACATGTTGCACAAGAATCAGTACCTGACAAACCCATACAGCCCCTCAGAACTCATCCGCATTTGCTTAATCAAATTACCTGAACATTTACGACATATTATTTTGGCAGGACGTTGCAAAGACGACATTGAAGCTTTTCAGGGACTGTTACAAGAACTGGAAAGTGACACTGACAATCGCGGAACGCGAAACCAGGAACACAACAATTATAGGTCACATCCGTCGCAAATCCGCGATGAAAGAAGTAATAACTGGACACGACAAGGCTATTCTCACAACACAAATCGTGACCAAAACAGACACCACCCGTATGACAACCGTTGGCAGAGTAGTAATAACTACAGGGAAAGATCACCTCTCCGTGGTAATGACTATCACAGAGACAATCAGAGAAACAGACAATATGGGAACCAAAATAAATATTATCAGGGGAGACAGAATAACTTCAGACGCAACAGTTCAGCGCGGAGTTACGATTCAGGGAGAAATTCTCCACCACGTGACCGACAAGGAAGAAACTACGGAATTTACCGAAATGACGACAGACGATATGATCATAACGACAGACGTCAATTGCATCAGAACTGGCGGGATTCAAACAGAGCAGGCCCCTCTCGGCAAGGCGAATTTGTAGAAGTTAGGTCTCCTAATCCCAATAACGACGCGCGCCAACAAAGAGACAGACAATGACTCGCACAGCAGGCAGCCGCGTGCGCCAGGTGGCTCAGAGAAAAACAACACAAGACGCTAGCCTGGAGAAAAATTTTAGCATTCTTTACCGATGTATACAACATGATAATTGCTTTGAAGTTGAAACTCTGTGCACTAGGAAGAGTAAAGGTTTACACCACATTTCACATGTAAAACCGTTTATTGAAAGATAATCTGCTTTTTAACTTTGTCTTTGCCATATAACTTTTCACTTTACATTGCTAGTAAGCGTTGTCAGACTTAGAATCTGTTAACATACAACAATGTTTGAAGTTAAATATCCAATCAAGAACCATGACAACTTATTTAAACAGAAATGACGAATGGATTGTTATAGTGAACAGACGTCACAGTGTTATTGTGTGTGTACATTCTTGCTTGTTAGTTGCACGATTACGTAACGACTATCAGGCTTACATACTTAGAACCTATACTGGTACTGCTAATGAGATTTTAATGCAACATTTTGGTTTATTTGAAAATACATTCTGAATTCAAAGTGCTTTCTGAGAGATACCAGATGACACAGTGGTTAGTTTATTTGACAGCTACACGATTTTATCACGATGCTACTAATGAGTGACAATTTACAATGTTGCTTTTGCGGTGTATCTGTTTTATATCTGCACAGTTTTTCTGAATTCTTCTGGAAAGTGAGACATGTTTTAGTAGTAACTTTTATGGTATAGCTACAAGGAGACAGCCTTTTATGTAGCACAACAATACGTTACAGCACAGTACTTTCTTCATCACGGCAATAAGCGTAATAACTACGATATCTATACGCAAAGCATTTCACTTTTGTTTATCATGAGGTAAGTACATTGGCTTCTGCAGAACTTAGCTTTCGGAGGAAAATAACTACGACACTTCCACACAGATTATGTTGCAACAAGACGCACATTTAGCGCTACAGTACACGTATTTGAGTGATTAATTTTGTACTTAAAACATTTATTTTTAAAGATTTTTGAATTACAAAGAAAGTTTTCCGTGATACATTTCATTGCATTGCTGTAATCTGTAACACCTGAGGGTATAATTACATTAATCCTCAGGGGGGTGCACACTTACTTTGTGTACCATGTGTGTGGCAACCACAAGGAACCCTAGCTAATATGGTATTTGCTTATACAACTTTACACTGTTTTTATGCTTTGGTTTGCGTAATTGCTTATTTCATTTGATATCTGGTTTCCAGCTGTGTTGCAGCATTGCTTTTATAAAATAAAATGCATTTGCTAATGTGAACACTTTCTGTCAACAGATCTATTAAATAATTATTTTATGATCCACATTCTTTAAAAAAGGAGCACTTGGAAAGGAAAGAACAATAAGAAGGAACTAGTAACTGCATTCATAATTTTCTTTTCAAGTAATTGGTAACTTTTTGGTAGAATAACTTCTTGTGGTGCACCACTTTAATTACATAGACATTAAGATGTGAATATACATTTCCCTTATCTGCATTGTTGTTTTTACTGTATTATTTTTTCTGCTTGAGCTATGTCATGTTTAGATATAAGTTATTGCATTTGCTGTTGCTGTTTGCCAGGCATAGTGCTACTAAATTTCACATTACATTACTCTGTTAAGCCAGCTTTACAACTGATTTTTTTTTGTTGCTGCTCATTGGCTCATATTAGTTGTAATTTTGCATTTTATCTGTTAATTTAGATTTACTGTAGCTTGCTTTGCAATTTTCCAATTTTTTGGTCATTGCTGTTTGTGTTACTTATTTTGTGCTGCTGCATTGCCTCGTCCCTTAGTTTAGCATCTGAGCTCAGTAGATTTAAGTTAGCTTAAGAGGGGGTAGCCTCTAAGAGAATGAGTTGCGATGAATTGGAAGAAATGCATTGAGAAAACAGGTTTAGGTAGGATTTTCTTGGAAATAAATGTTGAGGTAAGAAATGTGTGAACATATAAATACAGAAAGCATGCTTAGATAGAATTTTTTTGGTGGAAACAAAGGATGAAATAAGAGGAAAGATATATGAAGTTTTAGGTTGGACTGCAGTACCAAATGTTACACTGAAAACGAACCCTGTCCTTTCCTATTGGTGTTATCCCACTATGTGTTTGTGTACCCTTGAGTATTTGTTTTCTTCCTGTCTCTGTGTACTGTTTCATAGAATTTTTTCTCTCTTCTAATACTAAGCTATATTCACTATGAGGAGGAATACTGTTATCCTCAAATATAAGTTGCATTAATAATATGTTATTTTCTTTGTAAAGTTGTTTACAATTCTGTTCTGTTTCAATGTTCATGTGTGATATTAATGTTTCGAAAACTATTCTCATTATTTTATGTATGTACTTATGTCACTATTTTTGTAACACTGATGTATATGTTTATTTCTATTCTTTTGTAAAGCCTATACTACAAATGTTATCTGTATTATTATGTTTTTAATGATGTATTTTGTACCTTTGTAATTGTATTCTTATGTTATAAAATTGTAATTGTCAACAGTTCATGACATTATTAACTTGTTAGTTACATTTCACTGCACACGTTTCTGTTGGTCATAGTATGTGGACAATATATGAGAAGTAGGGACTGTTAGTGTTTGCACGTGTGTTGGTAATTCAGCAAGGGACTGGATAACAGCATTGCTGGTTCTAAGGACAATTAAAAGAAAAACTTTCTGAGTGCACAAGTGGTGGTTTATGGACTTGCTATATTCTCTGCAAGAATCTTCGAGGGTGATTGTGCACCTGCACAGTCGCAACAGATGGCTGCTGGCCGTCTCTACAAGGACTCCAGTGGGTCTGCACCTCTGGTGGCCCACCAATACCATTATCTCTACAAGGACTACAGTGGGTCTGCATCTATAATGACCTACCAACGCCATTATTTCTACAAGGACTGCAGTGGGTCTGCACCTCTGGTGGCCCACCAATACCACAATCTCTACCAGGACTACAGTGGGTCTGTTCTGTGATGACCTACCTACCAATATTCTTCCAAACTACGACTGACTCTGCTGTGGGTTTGCTCTGTTGTGGCCCATTATCTGTCAGCATGTCAAGAGTCAGCACTGTTTTTCCGTTGGAAGGACAAT
This sequence comes from Schistocerca serialis cubense, assembly GCF_023864345.2. Classification (NCBI taxonomy): domain Eukaryota; kingdom Metazoa; phylum Arthropoda; class Insecta; order Orthoptera; family Acrididae; genus Schistocerca; species Schistocerca serialis. The sequence goes on along the minus strand of NC_064638.1, from coordinate 60,438,572 downwards.
ACTACTTCTTCAAGACTGCATGGAAATCCACTATTTCCATGTGCATTTTCTTTTACTGCTCAGACTTTGAGAAAAACACTGCTATTCTACTGTTATGTATGATTAGGACTGTCTTTATGGACTGTGAGAAATTTTGATCTTTTGACCAACATAATATTAATAAGTGTGTGCATTTTATATCTTTGTTACTGTAATTGTGAAAAATTTTTGTCAAATCTGTATTGGCCAGTGCCCAACACCATTTGTAAAAATTTTTGTGGGGAGCATGGGGGCTATGTAAGTAGGCTGTTTATGTTTTCTCTATGTAAGTAGGCTGTTTATGTTTTCTTATTGGCAACGTTACGTAGCGCTCAATATGAAAATCACTGGCTGTGCTGTGTGCAGTCTGTGGCTGCTTTGCATTGTTGTAATACTCGCCATTGTAGTGTTAGGCAGCTGGCTGTGAACAGCGCGTAGACATTTCCTTGTTGAAAGTATAATGTGGAGCTCGTAATTTATGATATTTACTGAAATGCCTAATGAAATGACGAGAAATATTCGTACATCTGCACACCTGATTACGACAAGCGTCTTTCTACGAGAGTTGAGAGAATTTCTACTAACTTATGAAATGTCACATGACTATTGAATGATATTTTTATGCTTTGGTTTGCGTAATTGCTTATTTCATTTGATACCTGTTTTTCAGCTGTGTTGCAGCATTGCTTTTATAAAATGAAATGCATTTGCTAATGTGAACACTTTCTGTCAACAGATCTATTAAATAATTATTTTATGATCCACATTCTTTAAAAAAGGAGCACTTGGAAAGGAAAGAACAATAAGAAGGGACTAATACCAGTAACTGCATCTATAATTTTCTTTTCAAGTACATGGTAATATTTCTTTTTACAATCAGTTGTTGTGGTGCACCACTTTAATTACTTAGACATTAAGATGTGATTATACATTTCCCTTATCTGCATTGTTGTTTTTACTGTAATATTTTTTCTGCTTGAGCTATGTCATGTTTAGATATAAGTTATTACATTTGCTGCTTGCTCCCCACAAAAATTTTTTACAAATGGTGTTGGGCACTGGCCAATACAGATTTGACAAAAATTTTTCACAATTACAGTAACAAAGATATAAAATGCACACACAGCAAGCGCCACTACTGCCAGCTAAATAAAAGATTCAAACTATGGAAGGCACTAACTACTGATAGGGATAGTTAGCAAATGAAAGATATTAATAGAGAACAAACAATGTATTTACCTTGATATCATCATATATAAATATAGCAGTTCATGAAAAATTACAAAACTCCGCCATCTCTCTCCCCACATCCACCACTGCTGGCGGCTCACCTCCAACTGCGCAACGCTACGCGCTGTTCACAGCCAGCTGCCTAACACTACAATGGCGAGTATTACAACAATGCAAAGCAGCCACAGACTGCACACAGCACAGCCAGTGATTTTCATATTGAGCGCTACGTAACATTGCCAATAAGAAAACATAAACAGCCTACTTACATAGAGAAAACATAAACAGCCTACTTACATAGCCCCCATGCTCCCCACAAAAAATTTTACAAAATTTTTTTTGGGCAGTGGCCAAACTATACCTTTCACAAATCACTTACCTCACAAAAATCTTCGCTGCTCAAGCTACTGCAATACAGCAAGCGCCACTACTGCCAGCTAAATAAAAGATTCAAACTATGGAAGGCACTAACTACTGATAGGGATAGTTAGCAAATGAAAGATATTAATAGGGAACAAACAATGTATTTACCTTAATATCATCACAAGTCATAATATATATATCAGTTCATGACAAATTAGAAACCTCAGCCATCTCTCTCCCCACATCCACCACTGCTGGCGGCTCACCTCCAACTGCGCAACGCTACGCGCTGTTCACAGCCAGCTGCCGCTGCCTAACACTACAATGGCAGACAACAATGCAAACTAGCCACAGACTGCACACAGCACAGCCAGTGATTTTCATATTGAGCGCTACGTAACGTTGCCAATAAGAAAACATAAACAGCCTACTTACATAGATTTCATGAAAAATTACAAAACTCCGCCATCTCTCTCCCCACATCCACCACTGCTGGCGGCTCACCTCCAACTGCGCAACGCTACGCGCTGTTCACAGCCAGCTGCCTCTGCCCAACACTACAATGGCAGACAACAATGCAAACTACCCACAGACTGCACACAGCAGGCAGCTGGCTGTGAACAGCGCGTAGCGTTGCGCAGTTGGAGGTGAGCCGCCAGCAGTGGTGGATGTGGGGAGAGAGATGGCGGAGTTTTGTAATTTTTCATGAACTGATATATTTATATATGATGATATCAAGGTAAATACATTGTTTGTTCTCTATTAATATCTTTCATTTGCTAACTATCCCTATCAGTAGTTAGTGCCTTCAGTAGTTTGAATCTTTTATTTAGCTGGCAGTAGTGGCGCTCGCTGTATTGCAGTAGCTTGAGCAGCGAAAATTTTGTGAGGTAAGTGATTTGTGAAAGGTATAGTTTAATGTTTGTCAGGGCCATTCTTTAGTAGGAAATTTTGAAAGTCAGATTGCGTTGCGCTAAAAATATTGTGTGTCAGGTTAAGCACAGTCGTGCATAATTGTTCAAAGGGGACGTTTCATCTATGTAAGTAGGCTGTTTATGTTTTCTCTATGTAAGTAGGCTGTTTATGTTTTCTTATTGGCAACGTTACGTAGCGCTCAATATGAAAATCACTGGCTGTGCTGTGTGCAGTCTGTGGCTGCTTTGCATTGTTGTAATACTCGCCATTGTAGTGTTAGGCAGCTGGCTGTGAACAGCGCGTAGCGTTGCGCAGTTGGAGGTGAGCCGCCAGCAGTGGTGGATGTGGAGAGAGAGATGGCGGAGTTTTGAAATTTGTCATGAACTGCTATATTTATATATGATGATATCAAGGTAAATACATTATTTGTTCTCTACTAATATCTTTCATTTGCTAACTATCCCTATCAGTAGTTAGTGCCTTCCATAGTTTGAATCTTTTATTTAGCTGGCAGTAGTGGCGCTCGCTGTATTGCAGTAGCTTGAGCAGCGAAGATTTTTGTGAGGTAAGTGATTTGTGAAAGGTATAGTTTAATGTTAGTCAGGGCCATTCTTTTGTAGGGAATTTTGAAAGTCAGATTGCGTTGCGCTAACAAAATATTGTGTGTCAGGTTAAGCACAGTCTTGTATAAATGTTGAAAGGGGACGTTTCAAAGTGTCACTTACTTCAGATACTGTTCTAATGGTAAATAAAGCAGCATTTAGTTTCTGATCAAGATCCTGGACATGGGCTTTTGACAACAGCTTATTATCTATCCGAACGCCTAGGAACTTGAACTGTTCCGTCTCGCTTATAATATGCCCATTCTGTCTGATCAAAATATCGGTTCTTGTTGAATTGTGAGTTAGAAACTGTAAAAACTGAGTCTTACTGTGATTTAGCATCAAATTATTTTCCACAAGCCACGAACTTATTTCATGAACTACATTATTTGTTACTGTTTCAATATTACACACAAGATCCTTCACTATGAAGCTGGTGTCATCAGCAAACAGAAATATTTTTGAATCACCTGTAATACTAGAAGGCATAGCATTTATATAAATAAGAAACAGCAGTGGCCCCAGCACCGACCCTTGGGGAACGCCCCACTTAACAGTGCCCCATTGGGACTGAACATCACTACCACTCTCAATATTGCGGAGAATTACCCTCTGCTTTCTGTTCTTAAAGTAAGAGGCGAACCAATTGTAAGCTATTCCCCTTACTCCATAATGGTCCTACTTCTGCAGTAATATTTTGTGGTCAACACAGTCAAAAGCCTTCGTTAAATCAAAGAAAACACCTAGAGTTCGCAACCTTTTATTTAATCCGTCCAAATCCTCACAGAGAAAAGAGAATATAGCATTTTCAGTTGTTAACCATTTCTAAAACCATAATGAACATTTGGCAGCAAATTATGTGAATTTAAATGCTCCAGTAACCTTGTATATACAACATTCTCGATAACTTTAGCAAACACCGATGGCATAGAAATAGGTCTAAAATTGTCAACATTATCAATGTCTCCCTTTTTATAAAGTGGCTTCACTACCGAGTACTTTAATCGGTCAGGAAACCGACCACTCCTAAAGGAAAAGTTACAGATATGGCTGAGTACTGGGCTAACATACATAGAACAATACTTCAGTATTCTGCTAGATACCCCATCATATCCATGAGAGTTCTTGGTCTTTAGTGACTTAATTATTAACTCAATCTCCCTCTTGTCAGTATCATGGAGGAGCATTTCAGGTAACAGTCTCGGAACACTCTTTTCTAAGAGCGCTATATGATTCCCTGTTGGGACTAGGTTTCTATTTTGTTCACCTGCTGTATTCAGAAAGTGAATATTAAATACTGTCCATATATGCGACTTATCAGTTACACGGACAATCCCACTACACACTGATTCTATATCCTCGACCTGTCTCTGCAGACCAGCAACTTCCTTTACGACTGACCATATGGTTTTAATTTTATACTGAGACTTAGCTATTCTAACTGCATACCACATACTTTTTGCCTTCTTAATAACATTTTTAAGCACCTTACAATACTGTTTGTAATGGGCTGCTGCATTTAGATTCTGACTGTTTCTAACGTTTTGATATACTTGCCACTTTGTTCTACAAGATATTCTTATCCCTCTAGTCAGCCACCCAGGCTGCCTGTTTGTGCTAGTACCCTGTTTTAAACGTTCTAACGGAAAGCAACTTTCAAAGAGCATGAGAAAAGTCTTGAGAAAAGCATTATATTTATCGTCTACTGCATCAGCGCTATAAACATCTTGCCACTCTTGTTCCTTGATAAGGTTTACAACGGTCTCTACAGCAACTGTATCAGCTTTCGTGAACAGCTGATGACTATATTTAACACTTGTTGCAGCACAAAAATCTTTTAAAGTTAAAATTTGTGCATCATGATCTGAAAGGCCATTCACCTTTTTGCTAACAGATAGTAATGAGGAATGAACAAAAATGTTGCCTATACTGTTCCCTTGCACTCTCATTGGAAAGAATATGGTTTGCATAAGATTATATAAATTAAAGAGGTCTACCAGCATCCTCTTCCTTGCACAATCACTTATACAATTAATATTGAAGTCACCACATATAACTAACTTTTTATATTTCCTATAAAGTGAACCAAGAACCTCCTCTAGCTTTAGCAAAAATGTTTTGAAATCGGAGTCTGGGTATCTATAATTATTAATTTTTGGTTGGGTCCAGAGTTTAGGAAAAGATGGGTTCATCATGTTCCATTAATTTTCTTTGTTAAACAGAAGTTCCGTTTTACCTAGGAATAGGACATTGAATTGATATTATCGGTGTGTATTTTGTGAATGACGTTTTTTGCTGAATAACCTTAGCTTTCTTTTGATACACTCTGTTTTGAACACGTTTCTGCCATATACCATTTGTTAGCTTTACTAATTTGGCCTTTATACTTCCTATTTTTTGTCAAATAGTAAAAATATTTCGTACCTTTACGAAAAATAGCTGATCTAATTAAACTTACAGCTCAAAAAACCCAGTCTGAGAAAAACCATCATAAAAAAACATAATGTGATCACAAATTTGCCATTCCCTAGGTCAGCCCTGTACATTTACACGACCATGTCTTTATAAGTTGACGTGTGGCAGTTAGAAGCAAATATACATTAGAATATACACAAGGAATTTTCAAAACGATATTTTATCCTATCCGAATCTGAAGCTTCTTGGCAGATTGAAACTGTGTGCTGGACTGAGGCTCAAACTTGGTACCTTTGCCTTTCGCGGTCAAGTTTTCTATTATCTCAGCTAGTTCTACAAGGTTCGCAGAAGAGTTTCTGTGAAGTTTGGAAGGTAGGAGGCGAGGCACTGGCGGAATTGAAGCTGTGAGGGCTGGTCGCAAACTCGTGCGTGGGTAGCTCAGATGGTAGAGCACTTCCCCGCAAAAGGCAAAGCTCCCGTGTTCGAGTCTCGGTCCGGCACACAGGTTTAATCAGCCATGAAGTTTCGTATCAGCGCACACTCCGCTGCAGAGTGAAAATCTCATTCTGGAAACATCTGAATATCACTGTCATGGAATTATCTTCATTGGCTCAAAGTTAAAACAACAAGTTCAATAACAGTATACAGTGCTTGTCAGTTACACCTACCAACGAAAACGGATTTGTGTTAAATGTTTTACAAGAAATAGAAAGTTTCATATATATGACGAAACATCCAGACAGTATTTTCAACGAACAGGTCTAGCCTAAAAAAATTCATTGTAAATTTCAGCAGTGTTATTCTAAACGTTTCACGTTGAAACACATTCCCTTCTTTAAATAGATTATTAACATAAACAACCTTATTTAGGAGTGAAATTATATAGTCTGTGACATAGCAAAGTTAATCATTATCTTTTTATGTAAAGCACGCTGTCATTGAAAACTACACAATGTCCAACTCTATGTGCTGATTAACACTGGCACATAATCGTTTCAGATTTTATACGATACTGGCTAATTCTCTGACATGTGCTAAGAAGTCAGTATATGTAAGATGTGTGAAAATACAGTTTTCACGTTAAGTAATAACAAACACTACCACTCGACGTAAATCTGTCTGGAAAGATATTTTGTCTTCTCTAATGCCAGTAGTGCTAATGATGGACATTTGTACTTGTTCTTTTCGCAGCAATGTGTAAATAAAGAAGTTCTTGACTGTTCAGTTTATAACCCCAATGCCAAAAGCCTGATGTCACGTACCTTTCGTAATGCGGCACAAAACCTCGTTTCCTCGGTTCAGTTTTAATGATCACCATCTCCCAATGTAGTCTCAGAGACCTACCCATATTTTAATCTCTAATGCAACACACTCGTCACATCACAAGTGGAAGCTCAAAATTATTCTCTTCCTGCAGAACTTAAATATTACATACCTCCTAGTTCTTAAATACCAAAAATTAATTCCTTCCCTCATCAGCACGGAAAAACTTTTTTCTTCTAACTTTATTGCCAGTGCTGTCCTGATCATGATTCCTTACTTATAGCCACGAGCAGTCCCCACTATCAGCAGCTTGATTCATAACATAAATGACTGGAATAAGTAGATGGAAAACTGCAGGTGCACAAATTTTGAATGCAATACAAAATTATTCTCGCTTCTCAGTAATACACATACCCCAAAGACGTTTAAGCAGTACAAAAAATTAAAGGATGCTGAGTGAGAATTGATGGAAAAGTTTGAAAAAGAGAGTATAAAATGTGTAAAGTAATGGTGGTCCTTACTACCAAGCTCTTTTTAAGTCCTACCACTTTTGTTAGAGGTTAAAAAGTTCCGCAATAGTTAAATTTCATGACATTATTTTAAGTCCAGTTGATGCTAAGTCTGTCCAGTATACGAAAATTATTACAAGTCCGAAAACTCGCTGATTCATGGAAATGTATGTTTCTGTGTTGCATCTGCCCGACTCGAAAGTATTCTTAAAACTTCAAAATACTTACATACTCAGAAAAACTTTGAAAATGTCAAACTTAGAAGAATTATTGCAAGTTCGAAATGCACATGATTTGTTCCTTACAAATTTGCTACGTTTTCTGCCATCAATGCTCTGGTAATTTCACAAGTCCACAAACTTTTACTTGGAAGATTACAAACACTTCAGATCTCGACTTACTCACCGCTCACATATACATAAGTCTGTACTGCTCCAGATCACCCGAACGACTATTGTAGACCGAGATAGCCAAAGACTGTTGAAGCCTTTGGACCGTTGTTCCAAAAGATCTCATACAATGTTTTCCTTACAGTTTACCAAACATACACTCCTGGAAATGGAAAAAAGAACACATTGACACTGGTGCGTCAGACCCACCATACTTGCTCCGGACACTGCGAGAGGGCTGTACAAGCAATGATCACACGTACAGCACAGCGGACACACCAGGAACCGCGATGTTGGCCGTCGAATGGCGCTAGCTGCGCAGCATTTGTGCACCGCCGCCGTCAGTGTCAGCCAGTTTGCCGTGGCATACGGAGCTCCATCGCAGTCTTTAACACTGGTAGCATGCCGCGACAGCGTGGACGTGAACCGTATGTGCAGTTGACGGACTTTGAGCGAGGGCGTATAGTGGGCATGCGGGAGGCCGGGTGGACGTACCGCCGAATTGCTCAACACGTGGGGCGTGAGGTCTCCACAGTACATCGATGTTGTCGCCAGTGGTCGGCGGAAGCTGCACGTGCCCGTCGACCAGGGACCGGACCGCAGCGACGCACGGATGCACGCCAAGACCGTAGGATCCTACGCAGTGCCGTAGGGGACCGCACCGCCACTTCCCAGCAAATTAGGGACACTGTTGCTCCTGGGGTATCGGCAAGGATCGTTCGCAACCGTCTCCATGAAACTGGGCTACGGTATCGCACACCGTTAGGCCGTCTTCCGCTCACGCCCCAACATCGTGCAGCCCGCCTCCAGTGGTGTCGCGACAGGCGTGAATGGAGGGACGAATGGAGACGTGTCGTCTTCAGCGATGAGAGTCGCTTCTGCCTTGGTGCCAATGATGGTCGTATGCGTGTTTGGCGCCGTGCAGGTGAGCGCCACAATCAGGACTGCATACGACCGAGGCACACAGGGCCAACACCCGGCATCATGGTGTGGGGAGCGATCTCCTACACTGGCCGTACACCACTGGTGATCGTCGAGGGGACACTGAATAGTGCACGGTACATCCAAACCGTCATCGAACCCATCGTTCTACCATTCCTAGACCGGCAAGGGAACTTGCTGTTCCAACAGGACAATGCACGTCCGCATGTATCCCGTGCCACCCAACGTGCTCTAGACGGTGTAAGTCAACTACCCTGGCCAGCAAGATCTCCGGATCTGTCCCCCATTGTGCATATTTGGGACTGGATGAAGCGTCGTCTCACGCGGTCTGCACGTCCAGCACGAACGCTGGTCCAACTGAGGCGCCAGGTGGAAATGGCATGGCAAGCCGTTCCACAGGACTACATCCAGCATCTCTACGATCGTCTCCATGGGAGAATATCAGCCTGCATTGCTGCGAAAGGTGGATATACACTGTACTAGTGCCGACATTGTGCATGCTCTGTTGCCTGTGTCTATGTGCCTGTGGTTCTGTCAGTGTGATCATGTGATGTATCTGACCCCAGGAATGTGTCAATAAAGTTTCCCCTTCCTGGGACAATGAATTCACGGTGTTCTTATTTCAATTTCCAGGAGTGAATAATATAGTTCATATATATACAGAGTGGTCCATTGATCGTGACCGGGCTAAATATCTCACGAAATAAGCGTCAAACGAAAAAACTCCAAAGTACGAAACTTGTCTAGCTTAAAGGGGGAAACCAGATGGCGCTATAGTTGGCTCGCTAGATGGCGCTCTCATAGTTCAAACTGATATCCACTGCGTTTTTTTAAATAGGAACCCACATTTTTTATTACATATTCGTGTAGTACGTAAAGAAATATGAATGTTTTAGCTGGACAACTTTTTTCGCTTTGTGATATATGGCGCTGTAGTAGTCACAAACACATGCTCACAATTTTAGACGAACAATTGGTAACAGGTAGGTTTTCTAAATTAAAATACAGAACATAAGTACGTTTCAAAATTTTATTTCGGTTGTTCCAATGTCATACATGTACCTTTGTGAACTTATTATTTCTGAGAACGCATGCTGTTACAGTGTGATTACCTGTAAATACCACATTAATGCAATAAACGCTCAAAATGATGTCCGTCAACCTCAATGGATTTGGCAATACGTGTAACGACATTCCTCTCAACAGTGAGTAGTTCGCCTTCCGTAATGTTCGCACATGCATTGACAATGCGCTGACGCACGTTGTCAGGCGTTTTCGGTGGATCACGATAGCAAATATCCTTCAACTTTCCCCACAGAAAGAAATCCGGGGACGTCATATCCGGTGAACGCGCGGGCCACGGTGTGGTGATTCGACAACCAATCCACCTGTCATGATATATGCTATTCAATACCGCATCAACTGCACGCGAGTTATGTGCCGGACATCCATCATGTTGGAACTACATCGCTATTCTGTCGTGCAATGAAACATCTTATAGTAACATCGGTAGAACATAACATAGGAAATCAGCATACATTGCACCATTTAGATTTCCATCGATAAAATGGGGGCCAATTATCCTTCCTTCCATAATGCCGCACCATACATTAAACCGCCAAGATTGCTGATGTTCCACTTGTCAAAGCTATCGTGGATTTTCCGTCGCCCAATAGTGCATATTATGCCGGTTTGCGTTACCGCTGTTGGTGAATGACACTTCGTCGCTAAATAGAACACGTGTAAAAAATCTGGCATCGTCCCGTAACTTCTCTTGTGCCCAGTGGCAGAACTGTACACGACGTTCAAAGTCGTCGCCATGCGGTTCCTGGTGCATAGAAATATAGTACGGGTGCAATCGATGTTCATGTAGCATTCTCAACACCGACGTTTTTGAGATTCCCGATTCTCGCGTAGTTTGTCTGCTACTGATGTGCGGATTAGCTACAACAGCAGCTAAAACACCTGCTTGGGCATCATCATTTGTTGCAGGTCGTGGTTGATTTTGTGTTAGCAGAAGAGCCAACACCGTGTTACGGGTGGAGGCCGAAATGCACGCGTTTTATCTCACGCAGGCTGGTGTGCGGAGGGAAGAACTATACTGATGTGAGGTCTGGAACATGACAAGGAATGAGAATTCAGTATGCGGACGTAATTAGTTTGATACTTAACTTTAATCCATTAATGATGAACGTCGCTCTTGACGATACTTGATTGACAATATTTTCTGTTTAGAATACATTCTTGAAGTCATTAGTAGTAACTGAATATGGCGCCTTGCTAGGTCGTAGCAAATGACGTACCTGAAGGCTATGCTAAACTTTCGTCTCTGCAAATGAGAGCGTAATTTGTCAGTGAACCATCGCTAGCAAAGTCGGCTGTACACATGGGGCGAGTGCTAGGGAGTCTCTCTAGACTAGACCTGCCGTGTGGCGGCGCTAGGTCTGCGATCACTGATAGTGGCGTCACGCGGCTCCGACGTATACTAACGGACCGCGGCCGATTTAAAGTTGACGTTTCACATGTGGCTGAACACTTCCTGTTGCCTTAAATAACGTAACTATCCGGCGAACGGTCTACACACTTGGATGATGTCGTCCAGGATACCAAGCAGGATATATAGCACAGGCCCGTTGGGCATTTTGATCACAATAGCCATACATTAACACGATATCGACCTTTTCCGCAATGGGTAAACGGTCCATTTTAACACGGGTAATGTATCACGAAGCAAATACCGTCCACTCTGGCGGAATGTTACGTGATACCACGTACTTACATGTTTGTGACTATTACAGCGCCATCTATCACAAAGAGGAAAAAGTAATCCAACTAAAGCATTCATATTCCTTTACATACTACACGAATGTGTAATAAAAATTGAGGTTCTTATTTTAAAAAAACGCAGTTGATATCCGTTTGACCTATGGCAGCGCCATCTAGCGGGCCAACTATAGCGCCATCTGGTTTCCTCTTTCAAGCTAGACGAGTTTCGTTGTTTGCAGTTTTTTCGTTTGATGCTTATTTCGTGAGATATTTGGCCCGGTCACTATCAATGGACCACCCTTTATACATGACGTACCAGACATGGCTTAACTTTTGTCACCTTTTCGATAATGTACTAAGTTTTTTGTTGAGTCTTCTAGATTTCTCATAAACTACAGTATTGTCAATGTAATCGTTAGTTTTAGATGTTATACTGTGTGAAAATAATAAATATATAGGATTTAATATATTTGCACATAAATACGGTAGCCTAATTTATTACGATCCGACTACTTTCCTCACTTTATTACTTGTTTTGTGTACTACTGACTGTTTTATATTCTGTCATATAGTTTAAATTATCTTGTATGTGCAAGAATTCTGTTTATACTTTCTGATTGAGCTCTCCAGGCTCTATCCATTGGGACATAGTTCATTCATCTCGCCTAAGGCATTGATATGATATGAGCATTAATTTTTAAATTTCATATTATTTGCAAGCCCTAGATAATTTATAAATCAGAAACTACTTGCCTGCTTGAAGGCATGTTTACAAGCAGACATCGGTCTTTCCCTTTCTGTAAATGTGTTTAGTTGTGTTACAGCTTTCTTGGATTGGGTTTTACGAGGTATTGGTCTGTTTGGTAAGTGTAATAGTCTCTCGTATCCATCGCGGTGGCTAACGTCACGTTCCTCTCCAGTGACCAAGTGCACCTGGGTTTTGCCAGTGTACCACTTTACCTGCTCCCTGAATCAGCAAGATCCTCCCACTGTCGAGGATACCTCGCATGGCATTGGATATGAACCTGTTGCTCCTATCAGTTCCATAGTCTCATGACTGTCGAGGCACTCCGGTTAACGCAAACAGCAGTGTTGTGGAACAATAAGATGCAGTCTTGATAAACCAAGATTCTGATGCTGTCGACATCCGGCAGGTAATGTTATATCTTACTCGAGGCATATCTCAGCCATCTCAGAAACAAATGACGTGGACATACGGTTTGTGAACAAGAGACACCATGCTTGTTCTTCAGTTACATTCAATCTGTAGATGGCATTATTCCTATCCACGTTGTGCGTTTACGCTGATATGAAAACCATCTGCATCTAAAACCATGTAGCGCACTTCCGTTAATTTGTCGTTTATTGCATGATGCCTTCAAGGTTAAAGTCCTATAGCTTTTAATGACCATTGGTGTAGATTTGTTTCTTCCGTACTAAATTACAAACTACATGGATGGGAATTACTGAAGCCACTGTTTCGTAGTATAGTAATTGTAGCAACTAATTTAATATAATTTGAATTATTTAGTTGAGTTATTAAGTCACTTTTTTCAAATTTTTATTAATTATTAATTATTAACATAATAAAATAACGTACATTTTTTCAAGGAATGTAAAGTCTTCAGAATAACAAGTAGGTTTTTCACTGTTTTGTTTTTAACAGTAGAAGTATATGTTTCAGACAATAGCGATATCTTCTGTTCTGTTAGCTCTCCCTCAGTCAGAAACTCGGTTACATTTATGTTTGGTGTTTAAAAGTTTAAAAGTCTTATTTGTGAAAGTTTCGTTTCGTAGAAGTTACGAATAAAACAGAATCAAAAGTAACCTCTGATTCAGCTTCGTTATTTAAGGATTTTAGTATGTGCAAGTATTGAAGTGTTACGATATTACATTTGAGGCTGACTGGTTTAAAAATACTAGACTCCACTTATTATAATTTTGAATTCAAGCTCAATTCAACAGCAGTTAAACGATTTTCATGAGAAAGTTAACTTCCAATCGCAGCACACAGCGATCGGTCGTTTATTTGAGGAATTTGACCGACTACATTGTAACAACTTCTGTGACTTTCTGCTTATAATCTCACGTGAAAACTTGATTACGACGAATATAAAGTGTCAAGACATTTGTTTTCAATTCTGGGAGCTTGAAATTAATTATAATTAAAAACAAATAGTACTTATTCACCGAATTAACAGAGCTTGCTTAATAACGTGTTCTGAGTAAACCATTTGCGACGATATCAAGCTACGTTACGTCTGCTGTTACTGTTTCAAGAGATTTTAATGAAGTTTGTGACTCGTCCTACCAGCTTTAAATAAAGATAAACTGAACAGGCCCTGTATATCAAAGGAATCGTCACCCGACATCTTAATAAACTATATTTTAGCATTCACGCAAAAATACGAAAAGGAGGAGGACCTACATTACTCGTCATTCAGTATTATTATCTACGAAAGCACTAACCTGCTTCCCAAGAGCACGTAGTCCATTTGTCTCAGTAGTGACGGCTGAGAATTTTCACTGAGCCTTCCTCGGCATTTGTGGTCACGCTGAGAGTTTTCACTGATACTTCCTCGGAATTTATGGTCGCTGGTATAACATCTGGGAGGTGACTGATAAGTGTGTTGCGACTGAGAGGAACGACGCAGAAGGTTTGAGTTGTCTCTCAATAGTACGTTCATAATGCAAGAGAAACACATTCATTAAACCATGAAAAATGAAGAGGTCTGCTACTGACATAGTGTAGGAAGGAAGTAATATTTTAAGGAAGTAATATTTCTTAAGGTGGCTGTCATTTTAATAGCCACCGCTGGAACCGTCAAGTCAATACAGAAGAATAAAAGCCACACGTTTTTTTTTCTGCTGCATAAATTTTTGTTTGCCCATTGCAACATTTCGTATTTTCTCAAAGACTTTGGTGTCAATGTTACATTTTATCGTGCTTCGTACAATCGGAATTAATTATCCGATGATTATGTTACACTACGTAGGCTCATATTCATCTTACGTGAGAAACACACAGGTGCAGAGAAGTAACAGGGAGGGAGTTAGCACTTTGAATGGAAGCAGTGACAACCTGTTTCTGGGTCACACAGCAGGAGCGACGAATGTTGCAGCAGTTTTTTTATTATTATTTACCTGTTGACTATTTTTAATCAGTTATTTTAGCTCTAAGATACCACATACGTAGCATATGAAAATTATCATACAACCCATAACATATTAAGATACATAATGAAACAAAATCCCACTCTTTATCACAAAACAGCAAAAGGTCACCTGGGCACAGCTGCAATATGTCTAGGCATGGGCCTTCAAGGGCAACAAGAAATTTTTTACGTTTATATAGTATAATTATTGGCATATTTAAAACGCTGCCAAATTATAGCCATTAAGAAGTATACGACTGTTCATAAGTCAGATGTTTAACACAATATGTCAATATTAATTCGTTTATAAAGTGATGTTGAAGATGTTTTTCAATGGAAAATTGATTCGTTAACTAATCAGGATATTTTTGGGGAGGGGGGAGGGACAGTGGCAAGTTAATTATGTAAAAATAAAATATGTAGGATCTCAGAGAAACAAAGAGGATGAGATAAATTACTTGATATTGAAACAAATTAGCATACTAACTATGGATTGTTCCTGTGACAATCAATCATTCAGATGTAGGACACAGATAGCACGCAACGTGCTAGTATATTTAAGTACTCTTCCCTTTTGTTACACAACAGATTCCCAAATGTAGAGTTTTGCAACACTTAACGTCACTGCTGTATTGAGTAATTTAATATCTCGTTGAAGCAGACATATTTTAAAGTGAAATTTTCTATTGTTTCTGTGCAGGTTCACAACAATTACTATTTTGTTCTGTATTTAACAATGTTCTTTGCCTTACAGAATGACATTACCGATTTCAAAGATCTGTCTGGGAATAATAATAGTTACTTGCAATTTTTCTCTCTTGACCTTCGAAACCTGCCGTGCTCGTGCGCAAACGTTACTGGCAATGTCGATATCTTCTTGGGGTCCCATCCGTGAAGCTTCGTAGAAATTCCGCGACGTTTTGATGAATGTCACTCCCATCACCTCGTCGCGAAATGTCGAGATTGCGTGGGTGTCCAATATACATGATATAACGGATATAAATGCTGTGGTACCTTGATATGTACGCCCATGAAGGTATTGGTTGTTTTCTCTCCACCGTACAGTATTCTCACAAAGACGTCTCAAACTTTACGAACTGATGTTTCCTTCACTGTCTTAACAACACTACTAAGTTGACTACACGCTTCAGTGTAGACTACCCGTTTTACGTCCACGTGTCCACACTTCAAAACCTGACCTGCTGCCCAGGGGAAATAAGCATTAATGGCTTCCTCTTGCCACACACACTTGGAGAGGCTAACCAAACTAAAAGTGTAAAATGCTATAATTATGAGTCTGCTGATGACGTAAATCCTGACGTAATGTCGTTCATACCGCCGGCAGCCGTCATCAACAGGATTACCTGCACTTATAGCCGTTACATCCTGTGTACACCCGAGTGGTGGCCGACTCTCCGCAGGTGTGCCCTGCGGACCCTCGGTGCATTCAGTCTTGCCAGACTCGCTACTGGTTGTGGACTCGGCGTAACGCTGCCAACACAGGGTCCCTTGCCGAACTTAGCTGATGGTCCATGCCTATCGACGAGAGCGTCATGGAGCTTAATCTCGCTAAATTCGTTGATGATGCTCTCCCAGAATTCACTAGCTCGGACAACATGT
Organism: Schistocerca serialis cubense; assembly: GCF_023864345.2. Classification (NCBI taxonomy): domain Eukaryota; kingdom Metazoa; phylum Arthropoda; class Insecta; order Orthoptera; family Acrididae; genus Schistocerca; species Schistocerca serialis. The sequence goes on along the minus strand of NC_064638.1, from coordinate 60,422,385 downwards.
TTGCTTTCTCAAATTGTAACGTACGCTCTCGTTGAGGCTGAGTTTAGCCGGTGCTTATTTGTCTTTATACCCCAGACGTACGCATCTAATGTGTTCCACCCACCGTTGAGAGATGCTGTGCTGCGATTCCCCGATCTATTGGCTGCGACACTTTCGAGAAATGTCATATAAATCCGGCATTCGCAAGTTAATTGTGTCCTCTACCGACCTAAAGATACTTTTCGTTTTTCATATTGATTGAAAAACGGCCATTTTTTCCCCACAGTTTCTCCCAGATTTTGATTATGGAGTCCCAACACTGGGAATAAAGGCATGTTTCTGTTCCTCTTTCCCTTCCTCTTATTTGTGGATTGCTGTATCACTGAATGCACGTCAGTCTGCCCTTCGCTGTACTATTTTCTTGGCAGCATACAGTCTAAGCTTTTGCAGAGCATCTCTGCGCCAGTGATGTCGGCTCGTTGCATAAAGGTACAGATCTGAGTGGGTCTTTTTTCCGTAAGCTGCATGTTCTAGGAGACCATCTGTATTTCCTCATACCAGCATGTCCAAAGCGGGAAGACATCTCTTATGTTCTAGCTCCATTGTCAACTCTATGTTTCCGTGGACGCTGTTCAGGCGATCCAGTAACTCAGCCAAGGCCTCTCTTCCATGTTCCCACAGGACGAAGGGACATCCACATAGCTTATTGGCCCTTTATTTGGAAAAGTATGTGATGAAAGTTATATCTACCGTCGAGCTAATGTGTATGAAATCACCGAGAGGAAATGGTTCATTTATTAGCCCATTCACTACCGATGGGATATATGTGTCGCTTAATGGGTTATCAGACAACCAGTGGGCATTTGCTGTGTGGTATTACTATGTGTAGTACAGGCCGATGGAGAACATTAGAGATTCCACTTGTCCGCGCGGTTTCAGGCGTCCTGTCACGGGCAGCGCGGCCCCTCCCGCCGGAGGTTCGAGTCCTCCGCCGGGCATGGGTGTGTGTGTTGTTCTTAGCATAAGTTTGTTTAACTTAGTTTAAGTAGTGTTTAAGTCTAGGGACCGATGAACTATGCAGTTTGGTCCCTTAAGAATTCACACTCATTTGAACATTTTGATGGCCCATGTAGGTTGTGCTGTCTTAATTATTACGTAGAAATGGGACTATGTGGCAGGTGTTATCTTTTTATTTTTTGTGGCATGATTGCTTTCCACCACTGAGTGTTTTAGAGTGTCTATCATGGAGCTCTTATAACCATTTTCAATAGCTATTTGTTTTATTATTTCAGTTTCTTGTTTACATTTCTAGCTAATATTTCATATCAGATTGCCAATGTATTAAAACTAAAAGACACAAACATATACTTTACCACAGGCAACAAGGTTGGACGGAAGTTAACTCACAACAGCAACGAACAGAACCCACTTCATCACACAAGTGTGTACAAAATTAAATGTTATACTGTGGCTACTTCTTCATAGGCCAGACAGGTAGATCATTTGAGATTAGATTCAAAGAACATATGACAGCACTAAAGGACAAAAAATAACTCACATGAGCGATAGCCAGACATTTGTATGAAACAAAGCACTATGTTAACAACGCAAGCACTAGCATCGTACACATCCAACCTAAAGGCAAAAAACTAGACATCCTTGAAAGGTTTCAAATATACAAGCACCAAACAAAACAACCTGAATCGATCTAAAATGAAAAAACGGCAATATTTACAACAGTATCATCTCTGTTTTCAGCAACTGCCTACTTTAATAAATTTGCAGTGAGCACACACACACACAATCACCCTTAATATTTACCATTATTGTTTAGCAATGTTACCGTGTCATCCCCCAAATGTACAAGGGGTTTGACCTTATTTACAAGTATACCATCATACTAATAACTTGTACCCCCGAACAGATTGAAACTGTGCGTACATCAACTAATAGCACAAGCAATATATCACCACAACCTTCCCCCTGCTGGTCAGTTACAACGCTCCTGCCAGCCTTTCACAAGTTTAAAAGATTCTGCTTCGACAGTGTGATAACTCACTCCCCGACTACACCATACTGTCTGCAGCCTTCATTTGCAGAGAGAGTGAACTACAATCTAAAGGCAGCCTTAATAATTTCCCATTGTCATTCAAGCCACAAGTTGGTTCTTTAGTACCATGGCTTATTTTGGTGTGGAATTCCGCCAACCATGTAGCATGTTAAAACCTCCTTCACTTCCTTGATGTTTGGCCATAGTCTCAATTCATCCTTGGCCAACCTGTGGTCAGTTAAGGACCTGCTCCCTGACAAAGTGCCACCTGGTCTGATTCAGGAGAACTGGTGACAAGAGTGGTAAAATTTTAGAATTACACCCCAGAGGCAGACATGCTGTTACAATCTCCGCCAAACGAGTTTAAGATGCGTGACGGTGATGGAGATTTCGTCTAAAATCTTGCTCCCTGGGATCAAAGTAAGACCCCAGTGTCTGATAAAGTGGCACCTCGCTTTGTAAAACCTTGTGAGGTAAACCAAGTTTCTTTACCCAGTCACGCTATCGGTATTTAACTTTGGTACTGGGAAGTTTGCCAGAGCACATGTCAACAAGGTAAAGGGAAGGAGATAAATTTTCTGTTCTTTGTTTGACATCAATTCACTGAAGTGCTGTGTTAGGTTTTTGGTGGGGAAGGATGAGCTGTAGCGCTCTAGTCGATATATCGCTAGCGGGCTGGGTCGCGATCCTTACATTCATAATTGGCTGGTTGGTGATATGAGGAAAGCCAGAGAGATGGTGCAAGTGTACGTTGGCAGCGAGTGAGGCCATGGGATACAGAGGGGGCGCCACACTGTGCCAAGAGCAGAGGCAGTCAGGAACTTCGAGTGGGTGCGGCGAGTGGCATGTGTGGAGCTGAGGAGGGGGCCGATGCGTTGGTCAGTCGGGTTACTACCGTCGTGTTCGCGTGTGCGATGTCTGAACGCATATATCACTGCTGGGAGGAGCGACAACCTTCAGGTGCTAATTCCCATCCAGGACTTCTCGGCAACCCGTGTGTCCAGTTCCATTTTCTGAATCTGGTGAGTCGTTTCGTCTGGTAAGTCCATGTTTACATCCAAAGGATATAGCTTACGGACAAGAATTCTATAATATGTCGGAGAGTAGTAAGCCGCCACTTAAGACACCCAATACAACGAAGTAGTATAAAATGTGATAGTCACAACGCTACATAGTTGTGTCCACGAGACAGATCGCAATGCTATTGTAAGCGGAATATTCTGACTTGGGTCTGGTAGCCGGTACAGATGATCCGAGGTTCTTGATGTCCCCAGTTTCTTGTAATTTGAATTCAAAGCCATTGTTAATGCGTTGCTAATAAGCACAGACAGTGTTTCTGCGGACCTACGTAGGAACGTCACTTTCAGTTCCCTTTCGTGGAATCGGTTTTTTTGTACATTTGTAATTGTTCATCCTAGTGTGTGTAACAACTTGTTCATTTAGTTTTTTAATCTGTTGCAGATTGGTCCATCAGGGGGCCAGTGTCACCTCCCTGGTTAACAGGCGAGAGCTTAGGGCGGGTTACCGCTGCCCTGGTCGACCAGGGGTCTGGCACTGCTCTCACAGCGACCGACCGATAGATGTGCCGGTGTTGGAAAAGGCCGAGCCGCCTCATGTCGATCTGCTGACAATTCGAGGTCGGAGCTGTAAAACAGTAATAACTTTATTGTTTGTATCTTACTTTATTAAACACCTCTGGCTTTATTGTGATGGCTATTAACGATTAAGTTGCGAGCTTATTTCGCACCGACCTGTTGGTATTTAATTAATCATTTCATGAACGCCGTGGTGCATTATGATATTAAACACTTTGTAACCGGAATTTCTATAAAGTAATCCTTTCGCTGCTGCGGGCGTATATGTATGCCCGCCAGGTAGAAAGACCGGTGGGCTACAGGCGTGGATGTACGCTCAGCGGGTGGGAAGTCCAGCTGGCTACTGGTATTCGTGTATGCCCTGCAGGCGGAAATTCCAGATGGCTAATGGCATTCATATACGCCCGAGCTCGGGAGTAGGTAAACGTACGCAATAGAACGGCTACTCGCTGTTGTCCACATTCCTGACAACAGTATCATTATCTGGTCTTCTCTGTTATCTATAAAAGTGCTTTAGTTTTCACCTCCCCTGGGCCCATTCTGCTTACAAGACTAGCATTCGGCCAGTCCTCTTTTCGCTTCCGGTGGGACTACAGCGTTCGCATGTGTAGCCTTTGCCATGTCGGGACACAATTTATCGGACAAGAAAATCTTATGAATAGCTGCAACGAAGATTGTAGAGATACTTCGGAGCTTTCTTCCGACAAAGGGTTGGGTGCGTCTGAAGGTATTGCTGAATCCTCGACATCACGGATAGAAGATTCTTACTCTAAAGACGGAAAAGATGATGGCTTGAGTGAATATGTGACTGGACGGAGAATCATCCAGTGACGAAACGACACCGTTTTGTAAACACATTTAGCAGGTTAAAAGCAAGAGTCAGCAAGTCATTTAGGTTGTTTTTTTTTTACTTCGTGTCATCTGTACATAGATTAATAATTATTGTAAATTTATTACTGAAAAAATGACGACAGTACCCAGGAGATTAGCGCGCTGGAAACATAAAGAACTAGCAAAATTATATTGCTTGTTAGCATGTTCTCTGCTTATGCCTAGAAGTAAAAAGTTAGAAGTAAATGAATATCGGTCGACCGATTCTTTGCTTCAAAGATCAATATTTTCTAACATAATGGCGAGGGACCAGTACAAGTTGATCCTGCGTTTATTGCACTTCAATGACAATTCCACTGCATCTCAAGATATTCTTGTAAAAATACGTGTCGTCGTAGATTATACAAAAAATAAATTCCGCGAGGCAGTAGTACCCTTTGAAAATCTAGTGATCGACGAAAGTCTGTTACTTTTCAAAGGAAGGCTCTGGTTTAAGCAGCACATACCAAATAAACGAAGCCGTTTTCGCATTAAAATATTCGTCCTCCGTGACGTACAAACTAATTATATTTTGGATTATATTGTCTATACTGGTGCCGCCACGAAAATACACTCCTGGAAATTGAAATAAGAACACCGTGAATTCATTGTTCCAGGAAGGGGAAACTTTATTGACACATTCCTGGGGTCAGATACATCACATGATCACACTGACAGAACCACTGGCACATAGACACAGGCAACAGAGCATGCACAATGTCGGCACTAGTACAGTGTATATCCACCTTTAGCAGCAATGCAGGCTGCTATTCTCCCATGGAGACGATCGTAGAGATGCTGGATGTAGTCCTGTGGAACGGCTTGCCATGCCATTTCCACCTGGCGCCTCAGTTGGACCAGCGTTCGTGCTGGAAGTGCAGACCGCGTGAGACGACGCTTCATCCAGTCCCAAACATGCTCAATGGGGGACAGATCCGGAGATCTTGCTGGCCAGGGTAGTTGACTTACACCTTCTAGAGCACGTTGGGTGGCACGGGATACATGCGGACGTGCATTGTCCTGTTGGAACAGCAGGTTCCCTTGCCGGTCTAGGAATGGTAGAACGATGGGTTCGATGACGGTTTGGATGTAACGTGCACTATTCAGTGTCCCCTCGACGATCACCAGTGGTGTACGGCCAGTGTAGGAGATCGCTCCCCACACCATGATGCCGGGTGTTGGCCCTGTGTGCCTCGGTCGTATGCAGTTCTGACTGTGGCGCTCACCTGCACGGCGCCAAACACGCATACGACCATCATTGGCACCAAGGCAGAAGCGACTCTCATCGCAGAAGACGACACGTCCCCATTCGTCCCTCCATTCACGCCTGTCGCGACACCACTGGAGGCGGGCTGCACGATGTTGGGGCGTGAGCGGAAGACGGCCTAACGGTGTGCGGGACCGTAGCCCAGCTTCATGGAGACGGTTGCGAATGGTCCTCGCCGATACCCCAGCTGCAACAGTGTCCCTAATTTGCTGGGAAGTGGCGGTGCGGTCCCCTACGGCACTGCGTAGGATCCTACGGTCTTGGCGTGCATCCGTGCGTCGCTGCGGTCCGGTCCCTGGTCGACGGGCACGTGCACCTTCCGCCGACCACTGGCGACAACATCGATGTACTGTGGAGACCTCACGCCCCACGTGTTGAGCAATTCGGCGGTACGTCCATCCGGCCTCCCGCATGCCCACTATACGCCCTCGCTCAAAGTCCGTCAACTGCACATACGGTTCACGTCCACGCTGTCGCGGCATGCTACCAGTGTTAAAGACTGCGATGGAGCTCCGTATGCCACGGCAAACTGGCTGACACTGACGGCGGCGGTGCACAAATGCTGCGCAGCTAGCGCCATTCGACGGCCAACACCGCGGCTCCTGGTGTGTCCGCTGTGCCGTGCGTGTGATCATTGCTTGTACAGCCCTCTCGCAGTGTCCGGAGCAAGTATGGTGGGTCTGACACACCGGTGTCAATGTGTTCTTTTTTCCATTTCCAGGAGTGTAGAAACTGGAAATGCTGGTGGGGGTAAATAAGGCCATGTTTTTGTGAATTTGTTATTGCCATACCTTAGCAAAGGTCGTACCATTTATTTAGACAATTGATATTCGAGCCGCGAATTATTCTTGTGGCTCCGTAATAAATGTACAAACGTCGTCGGAACAGTACGGAAAAACTGGAAACATCTATCAACGTTGCCACATAAGCTGAAAATTGGGGAAGTACAGTTCAAGTCCTGTGAAACATTAATGGCACTAAAATGGATGGATAAGAAAGAAGCCTGGATGCTTTCCACCGTAAATGGACCAGAGTTTGTGGAGACAGACAAAAAAGAACATACGACATGCCAAAACAAACTGAAACCTACCTGTGTTCTCAGCTGTAATAAGTCAATGGCTGCAGTTGATAAGACAGACATGCTGTTATCAGCTGTATAGTGCATCCGAAAGACAATGAAGTGGTACAAGAAAGTATTCTTTCACTTGACTGACTTGTGTGTGCTTAATGCAAAAACTACAGGGTGTTACAAAAGGGTACGGCCAAACTTTCAGGAAACATTCCTCACACACAAATAAAGAAAAGATGTTAGGTGGACATGTGTCCGGAAACGCTTAATTTCCATGTTAGAGCCCATTTTAGTTTCGTCAGTATATAGTGTACTTCCTCGATTCACCGCCAGTTGGACCAATTGACGGAAGGTAATGTTGACTTAGATGCTTGTGTTGACATGCGACTCATTGCTCTACAGTACTAGCATCAAGCACGTCTGTACGTAGCATCAACACGTTAGTGTTCATCACGAACGTGGTTTTATAGTCAGTGCAATGTTTAGAAATGCGGAGTTGGCAGATACCCACTTGATGTGTGGATTAGCACGGGGCAATAGCAGCGGTGCGGTACGTTTGTATCGAGACAGATTTCCAGAACGAAGGTGTCCCGAAAGGAAGACGTTCGAAGCAATTGATCGGCGTCTTAGGGAGCACGGAACATTCCAGCTTATGACTCGCGACTGGGGAAGACCTAGATGGATGAGGACATCTGCAATGGACGAGGAAATTCTTCGTGCAGTTGACGATAACCCTAATGTCAGCGTCAGAGAAGTTGTTTCTGTACAAGGTAACGTTGACCACGTCACTGTATGGAGAGTGCTACGGGGGAACCAGTTGTTTCCGTACCATGTACAGCGTGTGCAGGCACTATCAGCAGCTGATTTGCCTCGACGGGTACACTTCTGTGAATGGTTCATCCAACAACGTGTCAATCCTCATTTCAGTGCAAATGTTCTCTTTACAGATGAGGCTTCATTCCAACGTGATCAATGTTGTGGCGTAACAAGACAGCCACGCCACTCTGAAGTAGCCGAAAGGCACGCGCTAAGCTCACGCAGATGGGCGTGAGGTCTGAAACAGGATACGTAATGAATGCTATAAAGAAAAGTACGTAGCTTCTGGAATACTTAACTTTATTCCATCCTTGTGGTACATCGCTCTTGATGAGACAAGTGAGACTCTTTAGATCCAAGCTATGTAAGGCTACTGGCGCCTTGTTAGGTCGTAGCCATTGACTTAGCTGAAGGCTATTCTAACTATCTGCTCTGCAAATGAGCGAGGCTTCGTCAGTGTGCATCGCTAGCTACGTCGTCCGTACAACTGGGGCGAGTGCTAGTACATCTCTCTAGACCTGCCGTGTGGTGGCGCTCGGTCTGCTATCACTGAAAGTGGCGACACGCGGGTCCGACATGTACTAATGGACCGCGGCAGATTTAAAGCTACCACCTAGCAAGTGTGGTGTCTGGCGGTGACACCACAATCAAATTGTAAATATTCACAATCAACATGTGTGGGCTGACGAGAATCCGCACGCAACTGTGCAACCACGTCATCAACACAGATTTTCTGTGAACGTTTGGGCAGGCATTGTTGGTGATGTCTTGATTGGGCCCCATGTTCTTCCACCTACGCTCAATGGAGCACGTTATTGTAGTGTCACCGCCAGACACAACACTTGCTAGGTGGTAGCCTTTAAATCGGCCGCGGTCCGGTAGTATACGTCGGACCCGCGAGTCGCCACTATCAGTGATTGCAGACCGTGCGCCGCTACACGGCAGGTCTAGAGAGACGTCCTAGCACTCGCCCCAGTTGTACAGCCGACTTTGCTAGCGATAGTTCACTGACAAATTACGCTCTCATTTGCCGAGACGATAGTTAGCATAGCCTTCAGCTACGTCATTTGCTACGACCTAGCAAGGTGCCATTATCATTTGCTATTTATCTTGTGGTGCATGTACCGTCAGACCGATGTTCACCAATTGTGGAATAAAGTTAAGTATTCCAGCAGCTACGTACGTTATTGGCTATATTAATTACCTTGTCCTGTTCCAGACCTCACGCCAGCCTGCGTGAGCTTAAACGCGTGCCTTTCGGCTTCCTCTCATAGTAGCTTGGCTGTATTGTCAAGTCACAACAGTTATCATGATTTAATACGGTATACTCTACCTGCGCTGCTAGAACATGTGCCTTTACAAATACGACACAACATGTGGTTCATGACGATGGAGCTCCTGCACATTTCAGTCAAAGTGTTCTTACGCTTCTCAACAACAGATTCGGTGACCGATGGATTGGCAGAGGCGGACCAATTCCATGGCCTCCACGCTCTCCTGACCTCAACCCTTGTCAACGCAGCCCCGGTACCAAATGTAGAGACTCTTCGTGCTCGTATTGTGGACGGCTGTGATACAATACGCCATTCTCCAGGGCTGCATCAGCGCATTAGGGATTCCATGGGACGGAGGGTGGATGCATGTAACCTCACTAACGGAGGACATTTTGAACATTTCCAGTAACAAAGTGTTTGAAGTCACGCTGGTACGTTCTGTTGCTGTGTGTTTCCATTCCATGATTAAGGTGATTTGAAGAGAAGTAATAAAATGAGCTCTAACATGGAAAGTAAGCGTTTCCGGACACATGTCCACATAACATACTTTCTTTCTTTGTGAGTGAGGAATGTTTCCTGAAAGTTTGGCCGTACCTTTTTGTAACACCCAGTACTTTGGAAATACAGAAGCAACAGAAGATACCACTAGCGAAATACCACTTGAAAATAATCCGTCAGTTGCTTGAAAAATTTCATAGTTGAACGTGTAAAAGTGCGATCCCACGGACAGCCAAAGAAGAAATCCCTTTCCGACTGCAGAATAAAGGCGGCCATTATCCAGGGTTCTTCGTAGCGACGGATAAAAAGGAGATTACTCAGAGACGCTGTATAGTATGTACTCGTCATTCACAACGAAAAATGACATGCATGAGTTGCAGAAAGTGTGATGTGGTTCCCTGCATGGTGCTGTGTTTCGAAAAATATCAGTCACTAAAGAAATATTTGGATGTTTTGGTAACTGTGTACGTTTCAAGTAAAGGAAAGTAAAAAATAAAAATAATAAAGTAAATAAAAGTAAAAAAAAAATGTTCTTAACTCAGCCAGTGGCAGTCCAAAGCCTGCGCCAAAACTGAGGATGGGAATCCACTAAAGTAAACCGAACTGAACGTGACGAGCTGGAAAAGAAAACAGCGAGCAAGAAGAAGGTAGACGTTTACTATCCTATTTCATACTGTGGGGAATCGACTTTAGGCTTTAATTACAAACGAAGGCACGGGCCTATCGCAAAATGAGTTGTCCAGATATATTCTTTGTTTAACTCTGAGTCCGGATACATGACACAATTTGGTTTTAAATTTCGGTTATTATTTTTCATTTAAGATAGTAGCAAGAACTGCTCGAGATTTGGGCGTTTCCACTACGCACTACTCACTATGTATCTTGAAAGACATACGTTCCGTGTTAATGAAATTTTAATATGTTGTAGACAGATACATCGACGGTCTAAGTCACAAGTTACAGGAATTACTATTCAAAGAGTACCCATCATTTCCTAAACCAACTGCTTTTCAGCCTTTAGTAAACATACAAGTGGAAGCGTTGGTTAGTTCCGAAGCTCGCCAGCCGGCTCGGTCCCTGCAGCGGCGGAAAGGCTAAAGGCGTAGCAGGCGCAGTGGCGCGCGTTTCTTAATCACACTTGTTAGTTGGAAGGCTATTAACAGAGTTTGATAAGTGGCACTCGCACATTTTTCTAAAGTGAAATTGTTTCGAGAACCTAAATTGTTGTTGACAGATAGTTCAGTCAGCGCTAGGCGCGTATTTTCTTAAATGTCAAATTTATTGAAATTACGGCTAACACATGCTTTACCGTGTGTTGTGAAGTACTTTTCTTCATTACAGATTGTTTGCTGTGTAATTACATTTCATTTGTGTATTTTATGCAGTAAAAAGTTTTCTTAATTGTCTCCATGCACTCACTAGTCAAGTTTGTTCAGATAAATTGTCATCATGCCAACTGTAAATGACATTGCTCTTGCTGAGATAGCTCTCCCACTTCACAGCCTTGTGTTCTAGTCTGCCGCTACGACAGTAATTTCATTAAACAGTTGTGGGGTATTGCAGCTTCACTAGTCCACTATTTGTATTCATTTATTTTTTTCTCGTAGGTTGAATTCGAAATAATATCCGGAAGTTTGCAGCCTCTAGCGTAGATACCCATCTACTCCCGAAACAACTGTGACGCAGGTGGGTAATAATATTTTGAAATACAGGGATTCTGTGTCTACAAGAACAATAATTTGTGTGAAAAAAATCTCACAGCGCTTGTTTCGTTTATTCGATGCAATACGTATTTTAAAATATGACGTTGTCCTGACAGTGCATTTTTTAATCGCTTGATGTCTTAACTTCATTTTACTTGGTCTGCGTTAATGAAAAGTAATTTATACATACTGAAATATACTGTATTGAAAACTGTTACACTCATGCATCTTAATTCTATTCACGCTCAACCCATAATCTCAATGATTTTTTTCTACTTTGCTCATGAAATGCTGGCACAGTATTTGATACACATGCGCATGGACTGGCTGTTGAGTAAAAACTGAGTAGAATGTTACATTCACATTTCACAAAGTGCATTTATGTTGCTTGTTGCTAAGTTATCGTCTTTCTCTTCTTTTGGGGCACCATATGTGTTATGAGTAGATAAATTGCTACCTATCAGGGCTAACATATTAATATGTTGGGTTGATTTCATGAAGATAGGTTTGTGCATAATACTGAAGTTATTAGAGTGTACGTGGATATTTTTATGTTTTCTCCTTGTGTTTAATTTGGAGGGGCAAATGTTTGGTGCTTTCCAGCAAAAGGAACTTGTAGTTCTATCGAGTGGTCACATGTCAGTTGCTAGTCCACTAATTTATGTAGAGATTCTTCGTCAGATCGGTGGATTTAAGATGCTTTTGGTTGTTTAGTGGGCGAGTGATATTTTGGAATAGTGAATGGCTCAAGGGATTTGTCAGGGCTAGCAAAGTCAGTAATACTGGTAGGTGAAGTTCCTCTTAGTGATGTTCCGATAGGTACAACTTCCGAAGTGATATTACTGACATAGTATCATATTTTCTGTTCTTGTAGAATCACTACTAAATTAGTTTTACATTAAGAAAACATTTATGATACATATTTTTGGAACAGCCCACTTGATGTGAGATCTATATTGAAATTCTAAGTGAAAAACTTTTTTCTGCTAATTGTATCAAATATTGCTGTAGATTAAATGTACCTAATTGTATGGAATCGTAGCCTAAAAGTTTCGAAACTTGTTGACTGGAGCTATGTGTGCGCCATTGAGCATTCATACTGATCTGCAGTTTACCTGTTGCCAGTTGGTGATTTTAGTATCTATTATGAAACTTATTACTGGGTTTCTGTGGGCTGTTGCAGTAGGCAGTTTAATTAGAATGGAGGAGTCAGATTAACTTTGATTGTCAATTTCATCGTTGTACTTTGCAGTAATGAAAAGTTGCAGCTTCTTCAACCCTCCCCCACCACCTTCACGCTGACGTTAACTGTGATTTGACCAGAGCGGAACTTACAATCACTTTCGTATTCCTTAAGAGAACGAAATGCATTAACATACATGAGTCAGAAGACTCTAGTGGATTTGTAAATGTTCTCGCATGGGCAAGTTAATGCCAGAAATTTGAAGTGTCTCAGACTACAAGTTTTGATTGTCTCCTGCTTAAATTCAGTACCAATGCCAAGCTGATTTATTACTTTACCCTTTACTGTGCATCCGTGGTGAAATTGATATTTTTTGTTGTGGGAAAGTGGGTTGGATTCAGCTCAGTGTGGTATATGTTACTTCAGTCGCTAAGTTATCCCTCTGCAGAAGTTTCTTTGAGAGAATTCAGATACCGATGGGGATGAAAATCTAATGTTACAACAAACATAACGCATAGGACGACAAAGGAATGATAGAACTTAACAGATTAATAGCAGTTGAAGAGCAAAATCTTAGACAATTGTAACTGTCAAAACTAGTTGAAAATAAGTGAAAGTCCAGGCGGATAGCTTTTGTTGAAGTTAACAGTCTGAGTTACATGATAGACTAAAAGCTGCTCCAATTCAGCATGTTAAGTCAGGTTAACGAGCAAATAGCTATTCATGCAGCAGTTTTGGAAAATCTTGAACATGCAGTACAAGCATTCAAGGTCAACACAGAAAATTTTGTTTCAAGGAACAGAGTGTTGAACTCGCTACTGCTGTCGCCCAAATGGCTGCTAGTGGTAAGCAGAGCTGTGACAGCTAACAGTGTGTCAGGAGGAGCTGGTGGATGCACCTGCTGACCATACAGCACATGTCAAACCTGGATTGAGAGATGAATCTGAACTAGGGTTATTTACAGTAAATGTTAAACATAAGTTAGGCGTTAATGTGGTACAGGAAGAACAGGTTGAACGAGCTATAGAAATTGTCATGGGCCTTGATGAAACAGAATTATTACTAAATAGGGAGGTGGCGAACCAAAGTTGCGTGAGGAGAAGCGACTTCAAACCTACAGTGGTTTTGTGAATGTTGTCCCATCAAGGAGTAAATCTTGAAAACACGAATTTTTTCATTAATACTAACATACATCTACACTACTGCCCATTAAAATTGCTACACCAAGAAGATATGCAGATAAAAAACGGGTATTCATTGGACAGATATATTATACTAGAACTGACATATAATTACATTTTCACGCAATTTCAGTGCATAGATCCTGAGAAATCAGTACCCAGATCAACCACCTCTCGCCGTAATAAGGGCCTTGATACGCCTGGGCATTGTGTCAAATAGAGCTTGGATGGCGTGTACAAGTACAGCTGCCCATGCAGCTTCTACATAATACCACAGTTCATCAAGAGTAGTGACTGGGGTATTGTGACGAGCCAGTGACTCGGCTACCATTGACCAGACGTTTTCAATTGGTGAGAGATCTGGAGAATGTGCTGGCCAGGGCAGCAGTCGAACACTTTCTGTATCCAGAAAGGCCCGTACAGGACCTGCAACATGCGGTCGTGCTTTAACCTGCTGAAATGTAAGGTTTCGCAGGGATCGAATGAAGGGTAGAGCCACGGAATGTTACGTCCACTGTTCAAAGTGCCGTCAATGTGAACCTGAGGTGACCGAGACGTGTTACCAATGGCACCCCCTACCATGACGCCGAATACACTCTTCCAACGTGCGTTCACCGCGATGTCGCCAAACACGGATGCGACCGTCATGATGCTGTAAACAGAACCTGGATTCATCCGAAAAAAATGACGTTTTGCTATTCGTGCACCCAGGTTCGTCGTTGAGTACACCATCACAGGCGCTCCTGTCTGTGATGCAGCGTCAAGGGTAACAGCAGCCATGGCATCAGAGCTGATCGCCCATGCTGCTGCAAACGTCGTCGAACTGTTCGTGCAGATGGTTGTTGTCTTGCAAACGTCCCCGACTCAGGGATCGAGACGTGGCTGTACGATCCGTTACAGCCATGCGGATAAGATGCCTGTCATCTCGACTGCTAGTGATACGAGGCCGTTGAGATCCAGCACGGTGTTCCGTATTACCCTCCTGAACCCACAGATTCCATATTCTGCTAACAGTCAATGGATCTCGACCAACGCGAGCAGCAATGTCGCGATACGATAAACCGCAATCGCGATAGGCTACAATCCGACCTTTATCAAAGTCGGAAACGTGATAGTACGCATTTCTCCTCCTTACACGGGCATCACAACACCATTTCATCAGGAAACGCCGGTCAACTACTGTTTGTGTAAGAGAAATTGGCTGGAAACTTTCCTCGTGTCAGCACGTTGTAGGTGTCGCCACTGGCGCCAACCTTGTGTGAATGCTCTGAAAAGCTAATCATCTGCATATCACAGCATCTTCTTCCTGTCGCGTCTGTAGCACGTCATCTTCGTGGTGTAGATATTTTAATAGCCAGTTGTGTATGTTTGCAACTAGATGACTGTCTCTAATGACCTTAATCTTAATTGGAAGTTAAACACTAGTCTTAGAATCTATAGAATTTATGCAGGGTCAAGTGAAAACCTCAGTGTGTGGATGTGTGGAGGTACTGTATTTTCTGATGAGGAATCTAGCATAGCATATGTAGTGTCTGTGTTTCTTTATGTAACTAGGTTGTTTCCATGTGCTCTCTTTTGAGTATATTTTCACATTTGAATGACCTTTTTTTTGCATGAGTGAGGCATTAGTCACGTTTCTAGCTAGTTTCTTCTGTACGAGTGGCAATATATCCAATGATCTTGCCACATCAGATCTCACACGATCAAGAAAGTTCAGCAGTGTCAGGCCTGGTTAGTAATTGGATGGATTATATTCTGGATGTTGAAGGTACCATTGGAGTTGAGAGACTTGAACTCAGCTGTTTCACAATATGAATATTATTACGGTAGATGCAACAAGTGTTAAATAATGCAGTATTCTTGAGGAGAAGTATTGATGGGAGAATTTTGTGAGGTAATGGGTGGGATGTGGCGCCCTGTAAATATATTAAGTTCGGAGTTGGCGTGGCCACACGGGCTGCTCAGCAAGCCGGGGATCGTCAGCAACAGCGTGGGGCCGAACAGTAGCTGGAGCAAGTGGGGTAGCCCCAGCGCGTGGTCCCGGCCGACCGTATGGCTGGGAATTCCATGTTGACGCTGTGTCGAGGAAGGTACATTGTGTTGATGAATGAGATTTGTATGCCGGGAGTGCCAAAGATGGCGGACTCTGTGAAACCATAATGACAGACATTTCACAGTTCAGTAGAAATTAATAGTAGCCATAGGAATCATGATACCTCAAAAAGAAATATGTACATTACCATTATTTGCAAGACAATTACGATGGTGTAATCAGATTTTCAATATCTTTATTAGTTTGAAGTTTAGTATCTGATTGTAAATTATACAAGTAACACCAATCAACGAATTTCCAAAATCTAAACGGTTCATCCGATTTTGTCGATCAGTGTGTCTTTAGGAAGCTATTTGTGTAAACCTTAATTGGTATGAATTACATGCGTGTAACGTGAATAGTACATGAGTTATTGGAGGTCAGATTGGCCGATTACTATTGATAACGTCAGGCCATAAGTACTCCACAGTTACATGAAAAAACGGTAGCAGCATCCTTATAAATATATATGTATTCGTCTATGTCTTTGTTTATATCTGATTTATACTATTCATGAAGATATTGGTCAAATATGTACTGTGTTTCAGAAGGTACAGAGACATTAGGCTACTGGCCTACTTTTGCTTTTATTCCTTTTATGTGTGTTCATGTATTTTGTTTATGTGTTTCATAATGTCTGTTACAACGTGTTTATGGTCTAGCCATAGGAATTTTATTTAAATTCAAGTTATTTAAATGTAAATCCAGTATCTCATACGTGTTTCAATATTTTTGTGACTGTGCATTGGCTCGGAGACATGGCGGGAGCGCTCTAACCAATCACAGCGCTCGTTACAGTGGTAGGCGACTACTGAAGACAATGTAGAGACTGTAGGGCAATGGGGGAGGAGCATCAGGTCGCACGGGACACGAGGGGCTCTGGACGGGAAGGCGCGACGGAGGGTGGCGTGAAATACTTGATAAGTGTTGAGAAGTTTGCGCGTGGTCACGGGAGACAGAAATATTTCGTATTGCCGATTTGTGCACTTGTGAGATTTCCATGGCTTCTGCAGTGGAGACGCAGTATGCGTTTAGAAGTGAATATCTCGTGAGCTATGTTGTTGTTCATAACTAATTACGTGAAGCAGAAATTATTGTTTCCTTGTTACTCAACTTATATTTTATTTAATTGCTGGACCATCGACATCAATAAGTGTTTTGCACAAATAAACGGCATTCTTAAAAGTACTTCTGCTATCGTATTCAACATTTAAAGTCGTTAAACTAGAACCTCCAAATTTTATTTAATAGTAATCTTTCATTTATAAATTTCTAAGTTACATTCACAACACGCAGTTGCCAAGTGATAGGAATCTTTGACCATTCGATTCATATCTGTATTCATATTGTATACTGTAGACTCAGCAGTATTTGGTAAGTAATGCGGAAACTACGTATCCCACCCCTTAGACAACGAAAATAGCCAAAACTTTTAGTATTTCAACTCTGAGGCTGAGGGTACGTAGTTGAGGGCCACCTTTTTAAGGTTTTTTTTGTTTGTTTTTAAGGCCCGCAGAGTGCAAGATTTTCTTAAGTATAATGACGAGTGAGATAGTTTGAAGTGTTCTTACATCATGTAAAATGTATAATTTCCTTAAAAATTTGAATGAAAAGTATTAATGTTCCACAATAATACTTATTAGTTCTTTATGAACTGGCTGTCGGGTTCTAAGGTCATCGCAGGTAACGTAATGCTAAATCGATGCTCCACACACCTTCAGCAAGCATTCAGCTGTAAAAACAATGCTGTACAGACAAGTGATATTTTATAACTGTATCGATACAAAACACAAGCATGTTGTAATACCTAAAGACTCCGGTAAAATAAATCTGATATTACAGCATGTTCGAACATAAAACTATTTGAGTGTACAAACAGAAATGTTCTATAAGTTAGTAATTGCATGGACTACTATGTAATACGGGCAACTGGTGAATGTGATGAACAGACCGAATAAAGAGAGGGAAACAATGAAGTCAATGGGAAGTGGGCGTCGAACGCTTATAACAAGCTTATTAGCCAATGATAAGAGGTACAATAACTGGATGCTACTTTAATAAGGGTGAATAATGGGATTGTGTTTGGTTATTAAGGACCAACTCCGGGTCCTTTGACTGTGGTTTATTATTGGCCAGAATTCGAAGTAATATTAGTTTTCTCCCCTTAGTTACTTCATGGAGATCGTCACACTTTACATCATATGAATGACATTTACTCAGAGCATGTTCAGCAAAGGTGGATTATTTGTTGCTAAGTCTGCAGCTACCTTCATGCTCAGTTAGTTTAGTACTTATGACCCTACTTGATTGACCTACATATAATTTGCCACACAGATTATAGGAAATTCTATAAATTCCACTCTGTTCTATAAGTTGATGGTCTTCTCCCAAGTCCATTGTTAACTTCATTTTACTGTGGTGTGAATTCAGCTGTTGAAAAAATTTACACATTTGTATTGGGGTACCTGTCCACTATCTGGGAGAAGACTCTAGCAACTTTTTAGACCTCGCCATTGACATCAGGAACCAACAGCATTGATTTAAGATATACAGGAAAGTAACCTCAGCATCCACAGTAGCACAAGATAGTTCCCAGCTTCCCTTAAGCCGGCCGAGGTGGCCAAGCGGTTCTAGGCGATACAGTCTGGAACCGCGCGCCCGCTACGGTCGCAGGTTCGAATCCTGCCTCGGGCATGGGTGTGTGTGATATCCTTAGGTTAAAGTAGTTATAAGTCCTAGGGGACTGATGACCTCAGACGTTAAGTCCCATAGTGCTCAGAGCCATTTAAACCAATCTTCCCTTAAGACATAAACATACAACCTTCCACTCCATGGTGGACCACATGCTATCTGCAATTAAAACCAATCCAGACTTTGAACATGAATAGAAAATAATTAAACAAAGAGCATAAAGTAATGTTTATAGGCCTACACCTCATTGACAATATACTCAGGAAGAAGATGAGACAGAGGGTAACAGCTCTCCTTTATCCTCTTCAGATAGTACAAAACCACACTGATAACAAATGGGTCCTCTATGCTATATATGGACTTCATGTGCTCTTGCCAGAATCCAAGATCCAGGAAATATATTCCAGCTCCTTACACTACGAATACTGTTGCCCACCTTGTGTTCAACAGCAAAAATCATATTCCACCTTTAGAACAGGATGGAATTTGTAGAATTTTCTGCAGTCTATGCGGCAAATTATGCGTAGGTCAATCAGATAGGGCTATAACCGCTAGACTGAGCATGAAGAGAGTTGGAGACTGAGAGGACCTTCCACCTTCACTGAACATGCTTTGAATGAATGTCATTCATATGATGGGAAATGTGTTCTTCATAAGGGAACCAAAGGGTGAAATTACTTGAAATTTAGGCCATTAATGAACCCAGTCACAGATTTCTGATTTGGTCCTTAGTGACCAAACACAGTTCTATTACTTATCATTATTAAAGTTACAGCCAGTTATTATTCCTCTCATCATTGGCTGATAAGCTTTCCATAGGCTTTTTTCTTCCTCTCCCTTTATTTAGGCTGTTCATCACATTCACCGGTTTGTAAATAAGACACAGCACTCTGTGCCATTGCTCATTTGTAGAACATTTCTTTTTATACACTCAAACAATTTCAGTGTTTGAATATACTTTAATATAAGATTTATTTATTCAGAGTTTCTTTAGGTGTTACATCATGATTGTTCCGTGTTGATATAGTCATAAAATGTCACATATCTGTGTACAGCATTCTTTGTACACCTATAAATTCTCTCTGAAGTTGTGTGGACTAACTGTTTAGCATTAGGTTATCTGAGGATGGCCTCAGAAGCTGAAACACTGTTCATAAAAACAGATTAATAAATGTTCTTGTGGAACATTAATACTTTGTATTGAAGTTATTAATATGTCTATGTTCCTCCAAGAACTGACAGAATATTTCCGTAGATATTAATGTTTGTTTTATATTTGGTTTATTCCTTAATGAGGTAATTGGCTACATTCAAGGTGCAGCTTCTTCTTTGAGTATTAGATCTGATTTGATGAATGTCCTGTTTCATCATATGTTTTTCATCAATATTCTGATATAGTGGATTGGATTTATGTGAATAATGTATGATATAATAAGAAGATACATGCAAGAACTTGTTTGTTGTGGATCTCAAACCGTGGCACGTGATTATGAGTGGATATTTTCTGGACATTTTCTATGAAGTAAGGTTCAGTATATGCTGTGAATGTTATGCAGGAGCATTTATGCCAGTTATGTTTAACCTTTACTTGATGTTATATTTGATATATCCCTGAATACGTGACATTCTTTGATATAAATCATGCTTGGTGGAAGATAAATGTAGGCACCATCTGATATGTTATGTGAATTCGTATTTCTCAAAAGTTTTAGTTACTGCTGTATGATTCCACAGTTGTCGGGATGATGAGATGGTTCTGTCATAGTATGTTGAAAACTGAGATTTTTCTTTTTCAATGATGGTCTCTCGATCTGTGTGAGATGGATATACAATGTGAAAGATGCCTCGTTTGGCCGATATTTGAGCCATAGTAAGTATCCTGTGAGGATTAAGGAGAATCTGTTGTGTCACGGCTTACTGTCTTAACGCTGACTCTGTATGTGATTAATGTAGCAGGCTCAATGTCACTGCTGCCGAGGCCGTGCATATTTCGTCTCTCGTTTTCTATGGTGCTTTCAACTCTTGCTCTGCACTGTGTCTGTGTGAGTGTAGATCTGTTACAATCACTGGACTTTCTGTGAGAGATGTTTAAAAAGGCTGGCCATCTAAGAGAAAATTTGTATGACCACATGATACAAAAGTGAAATGGTCCTTTCGTGTAGCGTGAGAAATAGTGTACGTGTGGAGGTAAATAATAATTGTGATGAAGGATTCGGTATGGATCTCATTTTACTAATGCTCTATTAAGATTTACGATGATTATTCCAGGCTGTCGTGATATTTAAGGCTGCGATGGCCCATTTCTCTATGCAACAAAGCATGTATCACTCAACCTTATGTCAGAGATTCATGCTAGTATAATTTTGAAAGCGATAGGTTTTTCAACCTGCAATAACTCATATTTGATGTCAGATTGAAGACAGTGAAGTAACGCCGTTTACATTCGCATATTTCAGGTAGTGTTTGTGGCCTTCCTCTGTTGCCGCACGCTGTTGTTGCTTCCTGTAGCTCTGGGTCGCATTTGAACCTCTTAGTCAACCTTCCGTCTTCTACTGAGGAACACAGATTCCCGAGTCTCTTGCGACGCTCTGTCCCCGATAAAAAACATTCCAGTTGTTCCTGAAATTTTATCTTTCAGTTAAAGCAACAACTCATTATGTACCTTAAGAATTTTAAATACATGCAGTTTATATCTAAGTAAACCATTTCAGTCTTTCTATTAATAATTACCAATGGCGTGAAAGTTTAACGTAGTGTTGAAAGTGCAGCACTTTTAATTTTTCTGCTATGTTTACCACATATGGTAGGTTATATGTTGGTTTAGTGAAGCTAGCCACATTGTAACTGGATATACTGCACAACAGACTTGAATACATCTATCTCTTTACCCTTTGGTCATGTTGTCCACTGCTAAGCAAGAAAAAATTTTGAAGGGAAATGGGCTAACCATTTACAACACTACAGACTTTTGATGCCTCCTAGTGGTGCTGTGAAAATTAATGTAATAGGAGTGTACTGTACAAACTCATTATCGTAGCAACACCGCTATAGAGTTATAGTACAGAACAGTCCATGTTCACCAATGTTGCTGTAATAACATTTAGCACACTCTACTTCTTTCTTCACAACACTTCCCACAGTTAACAAAATCACGGTACAAGTTGTAATGAAAGACAAGGACGCGACCAACATCCACGTATCCAAGGGAACGAAGCCGTAAAGTTGATGAGTGGGACTCTGGCTGCGGGTCAGGCGGTAGAAGTGGCGCAGCTCTATCGTTCCTGCGCTGCAGAGAGTCGAACCCAGGAGTAGTCGGGACAGGGCAGGAGCTGTCTGCGCCGCCTCCCTGGACAGCCCGTGCAAGGTCGCTATCACCATTAACATCTGTGAAGTCTGCCACGATTGAACCAAAATCTGTATCACCACTGGTTGTTTCTGCTGCTGTGTTGAGACTGTGGCAACTGCATTCCAAGAAATACCGCACAGCACTGTCATCATGAATAAAGCTAGGAGTACCTGGAGCGCTGAAAGAACCTCCTGGGACAGGTGGCACAGCGCGGAGTAGACTCTTCTCAGCTTGCGGTAGCGATCTGCAAGTGGTCGCCGCTGGCATCTCACTTGCGCTGTAGCTCTCAGACACTGGTTGAGCTGGCGCAAGTCACTCCGCACGAGAAGAACGAACCCCACATACGTAGAAACAGCTGTCGGTATAATACCACTGGAGAACAATAATAACATGTATGCCCAGTTCATGCCGTGCCACAGGTATTCCAGCGTCACAGCAGTTACATGTAGCGCGAGACACCCAGCATACACCACCTCGCAGGAGATTCTTACCACCCTGCTGGAGAAATGGCGCGACTCTAGGACGCCACTGTCCCAATAAAACAACAGAGTGACGATCCTCTGGTACTTGTGGGGGTTCCGAAACAGGTCTGCGGCGACCGCCATCACCATGGAGGCGCAGTGTGTCATCATGTTGGTTACCAACCACAGAAAAGTGATGCAATCCTTTTTCTTCGCGTTCACAGTTCGCAACCAGTTTACCGTAAGCGCTGCTATTACCAGGCTCATGACGAGAATAGCAGCTGCGTACAGTGTACCAGCACGTGTCTTCCGTAGCTCACACCTCTCAGTGTCCACTGTGAACGGCGTGAGACCGAAAACCCAGCAGATGGCGTGGTATGGTGCTGCAGATCTTAAGAGGTCTCTTCTATTGGCCAATTCAACGTCGGCTACCATTCGAGGATACCTTCGTTACCTGTGATGAAAGAAAAAAGTTCCCCTGTAATAGCTGCATCCATTACACACAGAATTAATCAAATAATCTCGACATTGATTTGATTAATAGAGTAAACTCAGTCCTGAGATAGCACTTCCAACATAAATTTGTTTTCCTTAACGAATGTTTTCACAAACCACGATGAAATTGAGCGACGATAACCATGTTTAATAAGCGCTGTCATAATTATTCTTTTCCTAAATGTGAAATCAGTATAGTTGCCGCATCTCTGCAAATTGCGGATAGTGTAAACTAAGATAACTCGAATCACTCACAAATTGTTGAGTATGATGTGTAAGTAAATCTTGGTTGTTTGGTCATATGTTCATTTAACAAAACTGAGAAGACTGACTTTGCTGTAAATCGTTTATTAAGTACTACAAATATTTTTACTGATTCATAAAAATCACCTATAAAGCACATTGCAAAGTTTTTTGGTATAGAGTAACTTTAAGGAGAGACAGAACGCGAAAGATTTAAACATTCTGGTTAAAGTAACTAAATAAATGAAAGTAAATAAGACAGTATTGAAAGAATGTTACGAGGAAATATTTGATCACGACAGGGAAAATTACAGATGGCGCCCACATCCATCGGAGATGGAAGCAGTGGTTGCCACTTCAAGGAGCAGTGTCAACAGTCATAAAGATAACCCAAGCAAACCTAAATCATCTGGAAGAATGGAAATTCATAGAATATTTATCCCATATACGAGTTTAACAACTCAGATTTCATCCGAAAATTTTTGCCAATATGGTATGACAGTGAAGTGAGCTTTTTTGTTATCATGTTTCCGTGTTAGCATAATGTCGTCTTTTATTTTATTTCTCTTTACGTATAACTTTATACTAAAAAGTTTATCGACTAAAGTGGGATCGTAACCATTGTTTTCTGTTATTTTTGCTACGTAAGTTAGATCTAAACAGTTTATTTTACTATGGTGCTCATGCTCGATTAGAAATTTGTTTTTATGTGAAACCAAATAATGGAATAATAACAATACGGGATGAATAGCTTACAACTCACTATATATAGAAGACACTTAGATGCAGACAGACACAATGAAAAAACGGCCTAAATACTAAGCTTTAAGACAAAGTCTTTCTTGAGAAATGGAAAATACACACATGTTCACACAAGTCACACAGACATGGTCACTGCCTGTGAGTACCAAAGTGCGACTCAAGCTGAGCCAGGCTCCATCGCCCAGAGACAGTGGCCATGTATGTGTGAGTTGTGCTTGTGTGAATGTGTGTGTGTTTTCTACTCCAGAGGAAGGTAAAGCTCAATATTTTACCAGTCTTTCTGATTGAGCCACTTTGTGAGTCAACGCTTTCTCATGTTGTGAGTAGCGGTGTATCGTTTCCATACTGTTCATCTTTTTGTGTAATTATTCCATTCAGTGAAATATATTTATTTATTGTTCTGATCGGTCTTGTGATATTAATGTTTCATCTACATATCTCTAGAAAAAAAGAATTTTTTAATCCATTTGGGGGGCTTATGATGAAATTAGTTCTCAGTATGGTGTAATAAAATATTAGGTACTGTACCAACAAGGTAATTTCCCATTACATATTCTAGTACATGAGTGGTTCATGGAACTTGGAATAGTTGTGGAAGAGTTACGCTTCTAGTAAAGTAATAAAACTCGTCCACAATTATTGCTTTTGTATTATGATGTGCGGGTATATCATTTTCGACAATTTTAGTGGACTCACGCACAGGTATGTTGTTGTACATGCTGATTTCATCCAACAAAATATGTTTTAGATGGGCTAGGATCTCGACATCTGAATAAGTATATAAATTATTTTTTAGTCGGAATGCACGGCTATTTATACAGTTTATTAATGGAATGATAGGGTTTGTCTCTTTATGGATATTTGGTAGTAACTGCAATGGCCTTACCATGGGGCGAAACGTTTTTCCTTCGGTCAAGTGAATGTTCAGTATTATTTAGGTATTTTTCATTAGGACAGATATCAGCTGGTTGGCTGTTTCTTCTATACATATGCTGTTATTTTTGATGGACACTTAAGGATTCTTTTTGCAGAGACTGTCTTGGCTACTACCGAATTCCCTTCGTGAGTTCCTACCGGATTTCTACTGTTTATTATTTCACAAATGGCATCAATGTTTTGTTATTGAGTTAATTATCGGGTAATATAAAATGCTCATGTCGAAAGTTCAAGCTGGGGATGAGCATCAGAACACACACCAGAACACAACGTTGTCACTGCCTGCAACAATGCTATAAACTCAACCATTCAGGAGGGTATAAGTTAAGATGCGGTAGGCTTGAAATAGCATACATAGCACTGACAGGATGATTTCAAAACAATATTCGTAGAAAACGTGAACGTCACTGACATGACAGTGTCTTTATTTAGTTCTCATCTAAAACTACAAAAAACATTCAGCTAGAAGCGTAATACAGTGCCTCGCAGCCTCAACCATTACTGAAAAACGTAGCTAACTAAATATTTTAGATGATTTATGTAGGTTCACATACTAGACAAAACATCTTGTAATTTTACGATTGAAATGACACAACTTCAGAGACTTCTCTGGTCTCACACATTTATTATTTAACGTATACACACTCTAGAGGAAAGTGAAAATTTGTAGCAAGGTCAGAAATAGAACCGAGATCTATTGTTTATGCGTTAACCACTGCAGCAAATTTTCACTCGCCGCTTCAGTCGGTGGGTTATTGACAAAGGTCTTTGGAATGTGCTGAAAGCAGTATATGTAACTTATACGTTGCATGAAAAAATAACTGGTGTGGAACAGCACACACTGAAGGTAAACGGACTCTGCATACCACTGATGAGTGCTATGTGTCCTAAATGCAATCTGGAAATAAATAAGAATATTATGTATTGGATAATTTCTGGACGTCAGCCTAATTCTGTCACCAATCATGCACAAGTTTCGCTTAGTGCAGTTATTATATCTGCACATTCAAATTATCTTTCGTATCCCAATACTTTAAAGACTTTTTCCAGTTCAGTTTTATTGATCTCCACCTCACCTCACAAGGTATAAAGTAATCCCAGAGAGCAACCCATCGTACTATAATTTAGCACACTCACCCCTTCAGAAGTGATGACTCCAACTCATTCTCGTCCCGCAGAGCTGAAATATTACGTATCTCCTAGTTGTTCTCCGTCACTTTTGCGTTTTCCCAGTCCCCTGCACTATCGACATTGTTATATGGATTGAAGCAATGTTAGTGACTGCTGGCGATCGGATTCCCTTCCTGACCCCACCGCTCCCTGAGGGACAGAGCGTGTGTATCAAACCTGTCTGTGTCTAGAGTACAGCTCATGCTTAAGTGCGAGAACATTCTTCTAAATGGCGAAGAGTTCTCGGGCTTCCAGCCGGGTGGCGGTGTCTTCAAACAGCGACGTTTCGACGAGTGACATATTCATCATCTTCTGGCGAAGTGCCGAGACTTTGCGGATGCCGGTCCCTTTATACCTGCGATGTGCCCCCCACCACCTGGCCGCGGGAGGCTGGGTCCAGAGGAGCCGGCGGGCGAGGTGGAGGGGGAAGCGGGTGCGCCGTTCGTGTCTCCGTCAGAGCATTCTGATTGCGTCTCGTGAGCTGGACGGTTCTTGTTGCGTTCCTGGCGTATTGCGGCTAATGCTGGGTAACTCATGTTACTATACGATGTTGTAGGGGCGAGACAGTTCTCTCGGACTCTAGGTGCCTGTGACCATTGAGATCCGTGGTGTTCAGTATAGCCCTTCCGAGCTATCAGTTTCATATTTACCTGGCAGTCGTTGGATGCCAATCGACGCGTGCAGCAACATTGCGGAATGATAAACTGCAGACCCAATAGGTCACGATACTGCTGCAGTCGAACTCCAAAATATGTTGGTCCTTCTAAAATAACTTACGACCACCAACATTCAAAGAAAATTTATGATTGAGAAACGCCATGTGTAACCTTTCCTTGCATACAGAATGCAGATGACGTTAGTTTCACCTATTCCAGGTAGTTCTGCTCAAAGGATAACTACTTGCATAGCCAAGTCTGTGGTACAAGTACACTTCATGCCAAATGGTCGTTTATTGCATGCCATTTTCATGTTCGTGTTGTTTCAATTTTCATGTGCAGCAGCGTACAAACATTTGTTATGTATTAAAATTCAACGCGAACGGGTGCCATTATTCTCACACATTAGTCTGTCTGAAAGTTACTAACCTCTTTAACCAAAAAAAGTACTTGGATGACTAGAGCTATATCTCAGCAGTTGCACATACTTAAACAACAATGAAGAGGAAATAAATTAATGGAGAAGGGATTGGCCTGAGACAGACGTGGCGGTGGTAAGTGGTCGTTTGTGTACAAGCGACAGTCATTTTAATATCCTGTCTAAGGTAACATGGAATCGATACGGACTTTCTTTCCTGTTCAGAATAAAACACATTAACGGTTAATGTGATGAAAAGGAATTCAGACGTATGCCAAAAATTTACATTTTACCTTATAGATTTTCTTAACTTCATAATTTATCTGTTTGTGCAATTTCTGCAGATCATTTTGTTCAAGCCTATCTGAGATCCTCGATATTAATGATCAATTATTAAATAAACTGCGAGTGGTTGGGTTCAGAAAAAAGTCACTACAGAAAGAAAGTTGCACAAGGAAACAGAAACTGGTTACGGCATTGTGGACGTATGAAAGGGCACAACAGAACCCATTCTTGTGTACAAGCTACTTGTCGTTAACTGACTGGCGGACGGATGGCACTTTGAATGCGAGTAGTTAGAATTTGTTATTGCGTAGTACGACTAGAACGCATTCAAAAGTATTCATACCTACAAATTGAATTATTATTTAAACAATCTTGATAGGAGCTGCCAAGTGAGAAGCACCTACCATGAATAATGACTTAATGTAGTTACTCTGTTAATACTGAGGTTCTTGCAGACGCATGCATATTAACCTTGTGGTGTCACCGCCAGACCCCACACTTGCTAGGTGGTAGCCTTTAAATCGGCCGCGGTCCGTTAATATACGTCGGACCTGCGTGTCGCCACTATCAGTGATTGCAGACCGAGCGCCGCCACACGGCAGGTCTAGAGAGACTTCCTAGCACTCGCCCCAGTTGTACAGCCGACTTTGCTAGCGATGGTTCACTGACAAAATACGCTCTCATTTGCCAAGAGGATAGTTAGCATAGCCTTCAGCTACGTCATTTGCTACGACCTAGCAAGGCGCCATTACCAGTTACTACTGATGCTGTAAAACATGTATCGTCAAGAGCGATGTTCACCAATTATGGATTAAAGTTAAGTATTCCAGCAGCTACGTACGTTTTTTGTTAGTCTCATTTCCTTGACCTGTTCCAGACCTCACGCCAGCCTGCGTGAGCTAAAACGCGTGCCTTTCGGCTTCCTCTCATAGTGGGTTGGCTGTCTTGCCAATCCAGAACATTTGGCCCCGAGGCCACACCGCGTTCGTAACTATACTGCCCTCATTTACTTTTGTAATGGATTCGCCACAATCTCCAGATGTACTGTCCGAATTTTATCGCTTACAGAACGAGCAGACACAGGCCTTGCTGGATGCCCTTGGACAGCTCGTCCAAGGTCAGCGCGCAATGCAAAACGATGCGGCGGCCGCCGCTCCACCGCTCACGCAGCCACCACACGCAGTTACACCAACTTTTCGTCCTTTTGATGATGCAATGGAAAGCTGGACGGAGTGGTCACGCCAATTTGGATTTCATCTCGCCGCCTACAGAATTCAAGAAAATGAGCGGCAGCCTTTCTTATTATCTTCCGTTGGAGTGACCACGTACCATCTGATAGTCAAATTATTTCCCCGACGCGACGTAGCAATTCTGTCCTATGACGAAATTATGTCTGCATTAGATGCATATTTCAAAGAATCAGTCAGTGTAGTTGCGAAAGGTATACCTTCTTCCGTACAAAACGTACGGCAGGTCAGACTAATCGGGAGTGGGTTGCAACCTTGCAAGGCCTTACTAGGGATTGTGCTTTAGAGTGTCAATGTGGACTCCCTTATACAAACACTATGGTACGTGATGCAATTGCACAGAGCGTTTCTGATGTTCGTATACAGGAACAGATTTTGAAACTAATCAATCCCTCCCTTCACCAAGTGATGGACATATTGGATCGGCAGGACACACTTGACTTTGCTCAGGAATCATTTGAAACTACGCCACCCGTGTGTCAGGTTAACCGGCCCGCCAGGCGAGCTGCACGGAACAGTAAACAGCCCTCGCGCCTGTCCACGCAGCTGCCACCAGGCTCTCAGCCACGTGTACCGCGCAGGCGAGCAGATGCAGTGTTAAAATCATGCCCGCAGTGTGCTACTAGAGAGAATTGCCCGTCACGCCAGGCTATTTGCTTTTTCTATAGTAAAAAAGGACATGTTCAGAGTGTTTGCCAGAAAAAGCTCAGATCGGACACTCACAACCATTCCAGGCCCTTTGCTTCACGCCAGAATCGGAATCGAACCAAGGATACTCTTGCTCGTGAAACTTCGCCATGGAAATTCATGTAGTTCATTCCACTCCGCCCAGTGCCACTCTCTTTAACAGTGACTGTGTTCATCCCACAAACAGTGTGCATCGACGTCGCCGGAAATCCCGTCATGTCACAAGTGATTCTGTACCAGTTGTGATATTCGCTATTTTTGACTTCATTAAAACAGCAAATACGAGAAGTTAATACTTTCAGCCAGAAGGCAAATACTTGTTTGTAAATAATGATTAATATATAATAAGGCGTCGCATGGCGATGGTGGAATTTTCTAGATAATGTAATTCGTCGTCTTTGGGCGGCAATAAAAACAGAAAAATACGGATAGATATACGATCCTTCACTATTTTGTTCGCTGGAGAACAAATGAAGCCTGGAGAGCTAAGAAGACTTTTACTGTTTTTCTCGAGTAAGACGGACGCAGATTTGTGGCGGTCTGATCTAATTATTTTTACTAAATAAATAAAAACGTGTTCCGTCTAAGTTTTGAGTGAAGTGTAGGAAGAAGAACTGTTGTAACTTACCGTGACGAAGCACGAGCGACTCAAGAGGACAATGACTATATAAAAGAGCGCTCAATGGACATGATATGGACATAAAAATCTACCGTCATTGTAGTATTAAGCTTAAGGTACGATATATGTTTTAGTTATAATAAATATTTGTTCTGGGAATACTGAATCATTTAGCAGTGCTCATTTCTATTATCTCCTCAGTATTATTTTCATTTTAATTATGCATTTTGCTAATATTACAGACGCCAAGATCAGCAGTTCA
Organism: Schistocerca serialis cubense; assembly: GCF_023864345.2. Lineage (NCBI taxonomy): Eukaryota > Metazoa > Arthropoda > Insecta > Orthoptera > Acrididae > Schistocerca > Schistocerca serialis. The sequence continues at coordinate 60,392,530 of NC_064638.1, read as the reverse complement.
ATGTGCGTGTTACATTGATAAAAAGAAAACTGTTTTATCGTCTTCTTGCATGAGCTTTAATATTGAATTTCTCTTTTGTGTGATGTTACAGTTGTTTTTGCGCCCTTTCTGGTCCCTTAGGTAATTTTTTTGTCATAACAATAACTTCACAACCGGTTATGATAGTATCTACGATCATGAAGTAATTAGAAAGACGATAACGCAACTTCTTAATCAATAGCACGCTAGTTGTGACTGCCTGAAGCCAAGCGAAACCGCAAGTAAAAACTATTCACATCTCATAATGCAATATTTTATGACAATGGTCAATCCATGATTCTTACGCCAATTGTGATTGATAAAACAGTTAGTTAAATCTCAATTTCCTACTTTCCATTGAATAGCAACATCACTTCTATTTTGTAACATCACACTTGGCGCCCGAACAGGGACTTGACCAAAAATTAGTTCAAATTCTTGGAAAATTTTCTATGTGCTTGTGTTAATAAATGTTCTGTCGTTTCATGTACACATCGTCTCTCTGTGAGAATAACGGTCAATAATGCAGTTTAATTACCGAGAGAAAAGAAAAGAAAAGAGACGTGAATTTGCTGAGACAACATAGCGGTATTCAAGCCATCAAAAAGTAAGTCAGAATTTTGCATACGCAGTGTAGTGCTTCAGTAGCAACGTTGCTTTTCCAAGTCGATCCACATCCTTTCTATCTCCTTCCCGCTATAGAAAATCTGCTTTATTTTATCTTTCAAAGTAAAATTCTTCGTAGTCTGATAATAGAAATTATTTCTCCCCATTGTTAGTATACCTGTATTGCATTTTCAACATGGTGGATAGTGTGCGCAATTTGCAGTGAAGAGCATCTTCATTCATTTGTCTGAAACGGTTAGGTTCCATCTTGTCTTCTTGCCAGATAGAATTTCATTTGTTGCTCACGCGAGGGCGGTGCTCTTAGCGGACGCACCACGTCACTGACAAACGACGAAAGCCTTGGGTAGCACCTGATTTACTGACGAAAATGGCAGATAGTAAACAGAGACAGGTGACAACAGGAGACGGGAGTGAAGACGTTAATAGTATTCCATACCCTTTACGATCGCGAACGGTAGGTTCCCGTGTGGAAACTGAACTAACCATGTCTGTAACAGGGGAAAGTGACCCTAAAGTCCAAACTCGTCCCGCTGCAGCTACAAATGACCTCGGTGCGTTAATGGAAATGCTGAAACAACAGTTTGACGCAGTAAATGAGAATATAAAAACACAAAATGAGACTATAAAAACACAAAATGAGACTGTTAACGCCCGACTAGATGCTGTAAGCGAATCATTAAAAACAGAGCTAGGCACAATCAAAACAGATCTGCATGAAGAAATTACGGCTGAATTAAATACCCATTTGGGTGAGGTGCAAACTAAGATCAGTGATCAAATTCAGAAAATGCAGAAATAGGTGAAAAGTGAAATAGCTGAAGTATCTGGAACATTAAATACAAAAATTCAGGCAGCTACCAAAGAAATAAACTCAGTTAGAAATGCAGTATCTGACATTGAAGGTGTAGTAGAGGATCTGTCGAGGCAGATAGACTCAATCAATATCGAAGAACAGGTTAAGAGCACCGTGAAAGCACACGCGGAGGCATTGTCGGAACACTACAGTGAATGGATAAAGGGTAAAGATATTTTTATCGAAAAGAAGGTCAGGGAGGAGCTTAGGGAGACTGTCAAGGATGTAACTTATGAAATCTTAGCTGCTCCTGGTAAGTCGGGAGACACAGTAGTTTCTGAATTGGGACAGATTCGGAGGACACTTACACGGGATCTTCCCGAGTTGAAGCAGCAAGTAGTGGACGAAGTCAGAATGCTGAGAAACTGGGTAGAAAATCCGCACACACATACGCAAACTATAGGGAACAACTCTTTAGACGGTGACGAATGTCAGTCAACTCCTTATCGTTCACCGCCTGATTACATGCAAAACAACAGTCCTGTTGAGTCCCGAGTAGGGAAACTAAATGATCCGCCCACAATTGTGAGTTTAATGCAAGAGGAAAGTGTGATTAAGCATCGCACTTTTCCTGTTTTTCATCCGCAGAAGCGAGAAATACACCCCATCGTGTTCCTAAAGAATTTTTCCGGCATATTTCCCAGGAGCTGGACAGACAGACAGCGTATTCAGTTCGTCACTGGCTTTATTTCTGGTGATGCAGCATTATGGGGAACGGAAATGGTAGACACGTGTAGGAATTATGAAGAGTTTGAGATAATGTTCTTGGCAAAATTTTGGAGTAATGGGGTACAGCAAAGATTAAGGTAGGAGGTGTATGGTGCGGAAATTTTCAATGAGAAGCATGGAAGTCTCCGGCGATACTTTGAGAAGTATCTAGCAAAAATTAAATTCTGGGATTCTCCGATTTCTTCCAAGGACGTAATTATGATTCTCAAAAGCAAACTCCCTGTGTCTATTAGAAAGAAATTAGTAAATGTGTCCGATGAAGACACGGATGTATTCCTTTCTGTGCTGGATTCCTTAGATTTAATTAGCGAGGATGTGCGCTCCAAGGTTGGCAGCGGCAAATTCTTCCCTGGCAGTCAGCAGAATGCATCGCACGCGGACAACAATGCGCCCAAGGAGAGAGCGAGCTACTGCGACCGCTGTTACCAACCTGCCAGCAGTTATGAAAACGAAAATGGCAATAACTTTAAATGGAAGCAGAAAACCAATTACAGTAATCAGCAGAGATACCACCCAATTTACAACCACCAGGAACAACATCAGTACGGAAACCCACCCTTTAATTCTGCGCCTGAGCAGTATGGAAATTCTCCACAAACTAGTGGTAATTTTTCAAATGGGCCAGTGTACAATCAAAGTTATAGGTCGAAATATAGCAAGTGGCATGGGCAAGGCGGAGGCCACCCAGCACAACACAAGAACAACTTTTCACAGAATAGAGGACCGCGGAACAATTTTCAAACGGTACCAAATGCGAACTTTCCTTCACAAGGAAATGGTTCTGCCGGCAACCAAAATATCGGGCGACAGCAGCCTTCTCAAGTATTTTATTCACAAGTGAATGCACCCAGTGGATTTTACCCCTCTACACCGGCATTTGTACCACATAACCAGCACCAATATGAAACGGAACAAACACTTAAGGCCATGAATGACAAACAGGTTAAACATCCTGCGGAAAATTAGAGGCAGCGCCTTTCAGCCTCCTAGAGGTCGCTACCGGTTCCAGTGGGGGTACTAACGAATACTCTGATTCTGAGTATGTTAATGCGATACGGTACGACCATGAGACCGACTTACGAGATGACCTTGCACCTGACCTAGAAGCTCAAGACATTAATGACATTTATGATGAACAGGTCCAGGCTTCGATTAAGATTTCTATTACTAACATTCCTGTCACAGCCATTGTTGATACAGGAGCAAACATCAATGTGATGTCATCATGTCTTTTCAGACAGGTGTCTTCTGTTTCAAAAGTTTTATCATTGCCGATTAAGGGTTGCTCCATATCGGGAGCGGCTGGTCCATTGAAACAAAGAGTTAGTTTACAGACACAGCCTCAACTGCAGATAGAATCTGTTTCGGTTTCCTGCCTCTTGCGTACTGGAAATTTCCTTGTGTGAACTGTTAATAACAAGTATTGTGTTGAACAGCGCACTGACTACATGGTAACGGCTATTACATGTAAACTTTAAGTATTAAATGCTATGTATGAAAAAATTGTTTATAGTGATGGACATTGAACTGATATTTCTTCAACAAGCTGAAGCAGGAAATAGGGGTTGCACCAAGAATTTCAACTTAATTTTAAGTTAGTATTTAAAAAAAATGTGCTTGCGAGGCGATTGCCCGGAGCTATATAAATATGTAAAGGTGAGAAATGGAGAAGGATGCGTAAATAAGCACTTCTCTCAAGGTACAAGAAGATTTATAGATTTATATTTAGTAATATAAGTACTTGAAGTTCTGTTGTAAAAGCCCAAATTACCTGCCTAAAAAAAAGATACATGTTCAAACAGACCAGACAGTGGACAGGAGTAGAAGAAATAGCTTAAAGTTCAGTTAAAGCGTGCTGTTAAATGGAAAAACAAGTGGTAACCCACATGTGTTCACGCAAGGAGACAATAAGCTGTAGTAAACTAAGTTAGGTGAAATACAGTACAAATAGAGGCAAACCATGAAGCATCAATAATGTAGCGTAAGTACTCCACGAGGCCACTAATTGCTATGAAAGTAAACTATTTCCCTGTGATCTGAGCCCAATGTAAAGAGTATATGAGGAATGTTAGCTGACGAATTGATTTCAGTAGAATAAAGGTACTAAATAACCACACAGCAAGCCCCCTGCATCATAAATAAGTCCAAGTAAAGATCTTCAGAAGATCTGTAGTGTAATCTAGCGACCATTCAATACCCTAATTGAAGGCTAATCTAAAGAACAAGCAATGCAGTGATATTTAAACTTAATATTGACTATAACCTGAGTAAGACGTAGAAGTAGCAAAGCACGCTGTAAGGAAGGAGGTTGAAGTTTATATATGTGCCTATGTTTATTAAGATAATTTTATTTACATGCAGATTTTATTGCAAAAATGTCTCCTAAGACACTCCTCTTATGAAATCCATTTTCCTTGTGCCCGTTCCTTTTGATCCTGGTTCATTAACCCAGACCAAGGGTCGACTTGTAAAAGGCACGTGTGCTTCGAAGCAAAGCAGTGCTTATGAGAAATGAGACACGTAGCGTGATGAACTTCGCTAGCTTTGGTAATGTTTGTTATGGACCGGTTGCGTAAACCCAGTGAACTGTCGGTAATTCCATTCATGCAAAAAATTAGTAGACACGCGTTACCCTATTTTTTTTTAACAGAGAACGATTGCTGAGTACATGAAGCGAAGAGGGAGAACTATTGTTATCCAGTCTGCCCTCAAATATAAAAAAAATTTGGCAAGCACAAAGGAAAGCACAAAAAGAAAAAAAAAGATTCAGCGTTAAATGTGTACTCGTTAAGTAGTAGATATGCTGCGTGGCAGTAGAAAATGATCTTGGGTGCACTAAAGAATAAATGCAACGAGTGTTGCGAAACCTGTAGTTTTCATAATGAGGAGATGAGCACTTAAAAGAAAGTTTGAAAGAATATTTTTAGGTTCACTAGTGAAAGTTCCCCCCCATGAACCATGGACCTTGCCGTTGGTGGGGAGGCTTGCGTGCCTCAGCGATACAGATAGCCGTACCGTAGGTGCAACCACAACGGAGGGGTATCTGTTGAGAGGCCAGACAAACGTGTGGTTCCTGAAGAGGGGCAGCAGCCTTTTCAGTAGTTGCAAGGGCAACAGTCTGGATGATTGACTGATCTGGCCTTGTAACAATAACCAAAACGGCCTTGCTGTGCTGGTACTGCGAACGGCTGAAAGCAAGGGGAAACTACAGCCGTAATTTTTCCCGAGGGCATGCAGCTTTACTGTATGATTACATGATGATGGCGTCCTCTTGGGTAAAATATTCCGGAGGTAAAATAGTCCCCCATTCGGATCTCCGGGCGGGGACTACTCAAGAGGATGTCGTTATCAGGAGAAAGAAAACTGGTGTTCTACGGATCGGAGCGTGGAATGTCAGATCCCTTAATCGGGCAGGTAGGTTAGAAAATTTTTAAAAGGGAAATGGATAGGTTGAAGTTAGATATAGTGGGAATTAGTGAAGTTCGGTGGCAGGAGGAACAAGACTTCTGGTCAGGTGACTACAGGGTTATAAACACAAAATCAAATAGGGGGAATGCAGGAGTAGACTTAATAATGAATAGGAAAATAGGAATGCGGGTAAGCTACTACAAACAGCATAGTGAACGCATTATTGTGGCCAAGATAGATACGAAGCCCTCACCTACTACAGTAGTACAAGTTTATATGCCAACTAGCTCTGCAGATGACGAAGAAATTGTAGAAATGTATGATGAAATAAAAGAAATTAGTCAGATTGTGAAGGGAGACGAAAATTTAATAGTCATGGGTGACTGGAATTCAAGTGTAGGAAAAGGGAGAGAAGGAAACATAGTAGGTGAATATGGATTGGGGGACAGAAATGAAAGAGGAAGCCGCCTGGTAGAATTTTGCACAGAGCACAACATAATCATAACTAACACTTGGTTTAAGAATCATGAAAGAAGGTTGTATACATGGAAGAACCCTGGAGATACTAAAAGGTATCAGATAGATTATATAATGGTAAGACAGAGATTTAGGAACCAGGTTTTAAATTGTAAGACATTTCCAGGGGCAGATGTGGACTCTGACCACGATCTATTGGTTATGACCTGTAGATTAAAACTGAAGAAACTGCAAAAAGGTGGGAATTTAAGGAGATGGGACCTGGATAAACTAAAAGAACCAGAGGTTGTACAGAGATTCAGGGAGAGCATAAGGGAGCAATTGACAGGAATGGGGGAAATAAATACAGTAGAAGAAGAATGGGTAGCTTTGAGGGATGAAGTAGTGAAGGCAGCAGAGGATCAAGTAGGTAAAAAGACGAGGGCTAGTAGAAATCCTTGGGTAACAGAAGAAATATTGAATTTAATTGATGAAAGGAGAAAATATAAAAATGCAGTAAGTGAAACAGGCAAAAAGGAATACAAACGTCTCAAAAATGAGATCGACAGGAAGTGCAAAATGGCTAAGCAGGGATGGCTAGAGGACAAATGTAAGGATGTAGAGGCCTATCTCACTAGGGGTAAGATAGATACCGCCTACAGGAAAATTAAAGAGACCTTTGGAGATAAGAGAACGACATGTATGAATATCAAGAGCTCAGATGGAAACCCAGTGCTAAGCAAAGAAGGGAAAGCAGAAAGGTGGAAGGAGTATATGGAGGGTCTATACAAGGGCGATGTACTTCAGGACAATATTATGGAAATGGAAGAGGATGTAGATGAAGATGAAATGGGAGATACGATACTGCGTGAAGAGTTTGACAGAGCACTGAAAGACCTGAGTCGAAACAAGGCCCCCGGAGTAGACAACATTCCATTGGAACTACTGACGGCCGTGGGAGAGCCAGTCCTGACAAAACTCTACCATCTGGTGAGCAAGATGTATCAAACAGGCGAAATACCCGCAGACTTCAAGAAGAATATAATAATTCCCATCCCAAAGAAAGCAGGTGTTGACAGATGTGAAAATTACCGAACTATCAGCTTAATAAGTCACAGCTGCAAAATACTAACACGAATTCTTTACAGACGAATGGAAAAACTAGTAGAAGCCAACCTCAGGGAAGATCAGTTTGGATTCCGTAGAAACACTGGAACACGTGAGGCAATACTGACCTTACGACTTATCTTAGAAGAAAGATTAAGGAAAGGCAAACCTACGTTTTTAGCATTTGTAGACTTAGAGAAAGCTTTTGACAATGTTGACTGGAATACTCTCTTTCAAATTCTAAAGGTGGCAGGGGTAAAATACAGGGAGCGAAAGGCTATTTACAATTTGTACAGAAACCAGATGGCAGTTGTAAGAGTCGAGGGACATGAAAGGGAAGCAGTGGTTGGGAAGGGAGTAAGACAGGGTTGTAGCCTCTCCCCGATGTTGTTCAATCTGTCTATTGAGCAAGCAGTAAAGGAAACAAAAGAAAAATTCGGAGTAGGTATTAAAATTCATGGAGAAGAAATAAAAACTTTGAGGTTCGCCGATGACATTGTAATTCTGTCAGAGACAGCAAAGGACTTGGAAGAGCAGTTGAATGGAATGGACAGTGTCTTGAAAGGAGGATATAAGATGAACATCAACAAAAGCAAAACAAGGATAATGGAATGTAGTCTAATTAAGTCGGGTGATGCTGAGGGAATTAGATTAGGAAATGAGGCACTTAAAGTAGTAAAGGAGTTTTGCTATTTGGGGAGCAAAATAACTGATGATGGTCGAAGTAGAGAGGATATAAACTGTAGACTGGCAATGGCAAGGAAAGCGTTTCTGAAGAAGAGAAATTTGTTAACATCCAGTATTGATTTAAGTGTCAGGAAGTCATTTCTGAAAGTATTCGTATGGAGTGTAGCCATGTATGGAAGTGAAACATGGACGATAAATAGTTTAGACAAGAAGAGAATAGAAGCTTTCGAAATGTGGTGCTACAGAAGAATGCTGAAGATTAGATGGGTAGATCATGTAACTAATGAGGAAGTATTGAATAGGATTGGGGAGAAGAGAAGTTTGTGGCACAACTTGACCAGAAGAAGGGATCGGTTGGTAGGGCATGTTCTGAGGCATCAAGGGATCACCAATTTAGTATTGGAGGGCAGCGTGGAGGGAAAAAATCGTAGAGGGAGACCACGAGATGAATACACTAAGCAGATTCAGAAGGATGTAGGTTGCAGTAGGTACTGGGAGATGAAAAAGCTTGCACAGGATAGTGTAGCATGGAGAGCTGCATCAAACCAGTCTCAGGACTGAAGACCACAACAACAACAACAGTGAAAGTAAACCTTGAGATATAAAGAGTCCATTCATAAAGCAGTTGTTCAGTGGACTTAAAAAAAGGAGTGACCATTAATTGTAAATATTAGCTCGTAAGTGATCTTTTGTAAATAGTAAAATATAAGTCTTTCTGTACCAATGGAGGAAACCTGCAAAATTGGTTGTTTTGTAAATGAACTCTATCGGCGTAGGAACTAAGCACGAATGCTGTGTGAAGATGCACACTAAAGTGCGACGTGCATAATAAAAGTAACTGTTCACTGTATATTAGTGGTAGTGTTGTACTGCAAGTGTAAAAAGAAGTCAAGGCTACGACAACAGGTGCAACGCAAAGTTCAGTGTTGTTCTAAGTGCAGCGACAGCTAAAAAATTCGTCGTCACTTACCTGTGAGCCTCATGGGAGGCAGTTGACAGAGAAGTATGGAGGCAGCTTCAGTGTCTGGCTCCTCCGATGGAAAACGTGCGCGAGGTGTTTGTATCGATGCACTCGTGTGATACGAAGTTCACAAAAAAAAAAAGGAGCACTCGACGACCAGCAGCTCTGTTACAGCCTGAGCGCGAACGGATACTAAGTATTGGAGCTCACGCAACACTGTGCAGCCGCTGTGAGTGGCTGACGTGTGGATGACGAAACAATCCAAACTTTAAACTGCTAACCGCCATGACTCCAATCGTACATACTGGAGGAAAGACATTTGTACACTTGTGTGACTACATTTTCATATGTAAATTAAGCAATTTTCTTGAGTTGAAGTTAAGATGAGTGAGAAGTAGATTGTTAGATTACTCAGGCCTTAAAGCCATTAATACTGGCACTCCTGAACACTGCTAAAATGAATTATAATCCTGTCTCTTGATGGACAAAGAAAATGAATGTGCACTATAGGAAGACCCTAAACCCCAGACCAGTCCCGATCCTTAACAAATGTATCCAGTAGCTTGTAAGTCATACTAATAATTTTCCACTTCTTCTGTTTCATATTGTAAATAAAAACCCGGGAAGCCACTTGAATTCCTGGCACCACAGTGGAAAGGACAGATGTACTGCATGATGAACGCCGTAGACAGCTAACACAGAAAGTGAAAGCATCACGAAGTGTAGTGCTACGTTATTAAACTGTAATTGAACCACAAGGAGTCAACAGATGCTCGAACATTGTCCACTCTAGTTTAGTGAAAATAAGCACTCACTGTACTCATGTATTAGTTGTTAAGCTCAAGAGAAAGTAATTCCTGAATTCTATCCCCTGAAGTGCAAAATGAACGTTCACTTATTGTTATAAGCAAATATGGACCAAACTTAAATATGCACATAAATGTTAATCTTGGTATTATGGAATGAAGTGACTGATGAACAAAGAATGAAAAACTTTATTTTGAAAAATGATAAATATCTAATATATGTTTATAAATGTGATTTCAATTTATGTACTTTTTACGCCAGTAACGTTATGTAAATGTCACACCAAAAATCACGAATATCTCATGAGGACATGAGGATCGAGGTAATCCTTCGGCATTCCCTCTCTCCTCATGGGAGGCAATGTGATATTCGCTATTTTTGACTTCATTAAAACAGCAAATACGAGAAGTTAATACTTTCAGCCAGAAGGCAAATACTTGTTTGTAAATAATGATTAATATATAATAAGGCGTCGCATGGCGACGGTGGAATTTTCTAGATAATGTAATTCGTCGTCTTTGGGCGGCAATAAAAACAGAAAAATACGGATAGATATACGATCCTTCACTATTTTGTTCGCTGGAGAACAAATGAAGCCTGGAGAGCTAAGAAGACTTTTACTGTTTTTCTCGAGTAAGACGGACGCAGATTTGTGGCGGTCTGATCTAATTATTTTTACTAAATAAATAAAAACGTGTTCCGTCTAAGTTTTGAGTGAAGTGTAGGAAGAAGAACTGTTGTAACTTACTGTGACGAAGCACGAGCGACTCAAGAGGACAATGGCTATATAAAAGAGCGCTCAATGGACATGATATGGACATAAAAATCTACCGTCATTGTAGTATTAAGCTTAAGGTACGATATATGTTTTAGTTATAATAAATATTTGTTCTGGGAATACTGAATCATTTAGCCGTGCTCATTTCTATTATCTCCTCAGTATTATTTTCATTTTAATTATGCATTTTGCTAATATTACAGACGCCAAGATCAGCAGTCCAATGTGCGTGTTACATTGATAAAAAGAAAACTGTTTTATCGTCTTCTTGCATCAGCTTTAATATTGAATTTCTCTTTTGTGTGATGTTACAGTTGTTTTTGCGCCCTTAAGAACTTTCTGGTCCCTTAGGAAATTTTTTTGTCATAACAATAACTTCACAACCGGGTATGATCGTATCTACGATCATGAAGTAATTAGATAGACGATAACGGAACTTCTTAATCAATAGCACGCTAGTTGTGACTGCCTCAAGCCACGCGAAACCGCAAGTAAAAACTATTCACATCTCATAATGCAATATTTTATGACAATGGTCAATCCATGATTCTTACGCCAATTGTGATTGATAAAACAGTTAGTTAAATCTCAATTTCCAACTTTCCATTGAATAGCAACATCACTTCTATTTTGTAACATCACACAGTGTCAGTTCACGTTGCACGAGACAGTCACTCTTGTCGTCAGCAGGACAATACACTTTTTGTAGACTTGGACATTAACGGCAAAGTGATACCATTCCAGCTCGATACCGGAGTTGCAGTTTCCCTGATCAATCAAGACACGTACAAACAGCTGGGCACACCTCCGTTGCATGTCGCAAATGTTAAGCTAACTACATATTCAGGTCACGGGCTCCCTGTGTTAGGACAGTGCAGCCTTCTTGCAACATACAAGGGACAAACAAAACTTGTGTCATTGTACGTCCTTCGTTCTTCTTCTGCAGTGAACTTGTTTGGTTCCGATTTGTTTCAGTTGTTTAACTTGTCTATAGTCAATCAGGTCCTATCATTGAACCAGACTGTGCCTTCAGACAGTGTTTCTAGTCTATGTGAGGAGTTTGCAGATATTTTTGCACCAGGCCTTGGTTGCGCTAAGAACTATAAAGCACATTTGGAACTGAAAGTAAACGCACAACCGAAATTTTTCAGAGCGCGCAATGTTCCCCATGCATTGCGTGATGAGGTCGCAAAAACATTACACGATTTGGAATCACAAGGTGTAATTGAACGTGTGCAGGCTTCTCTCTGGGCATCACCCTTAGTAATTTTGCAAAAAACTTCCAGAAAATTGAGACTTTGTGTGGACTTCAAGGCAACAGTGAATCCACAACTAGTGACAGCGTCTTTTCCTTTACCCCGCCCAGAAGACCTTTTTGACAAACTGTGCCCGGGTAAATATTTTTCGAAGTTGGACCTAGCAAATGCGTACTTGCAAATACCGGTGGACGAAGAATCCCAGCGCGTTTTGGGTGGTTAACACGCATCTTGGTTTGTACCGATTCAAACGACTGCCATTAGGGAGTGCATCCGCCCCTGCATTGTTTCAGCAATATCTACAAACTGTTTGTGCGTCGGTCCCTACTGCAGCAAACTATCTGAACGATATTGTGATCTCCGGAAAGACAGAAGAAGAACATTTAGCCAGTCTCAGAAGATTATTTCAGGTCTTGCGACAAAATGGTCTTCGCTTGCGGAAAGACAAATTTGTGTTTTTTGCTCGTGACTTACCCTATCTGGGACATGTACTCACTGCCCAAGGCATACATCCCAGTCCAGAGCTTCTCTGTGCCACACAAGACTTGCCTTCGCCGCAGAATTTGAAGCAGCTACAGAGTGTGCTGGGAGAAATAAATTACTAAAACAACTATATTCCCCATGCCTCTTCCATTTCAGCTCCGCTTCATCGCTTACGCCGTAAAGGTGTTCCGTTCGTCTGGACGACGGAATGCGAACGCGCCTTTCGCCAGTTGAAATCGGCGTTGCTTTCCAATACTTGCCTTACGCCTTTCGATCCCCAGAAACCCCTTTTGCTGATGGTGGATGCATCGGATTTCGGGATCGGTGCTGTGCTTGCGCACAAAGATGGTTCGCACGATCGACCCATTGCCTTTGCGTCCAAATTGCTCTCGTCTGCGCAAAAACATTATTCACAGATCGAGAAAGAAGCATTGGCTCTCGTATTTGGTGTTACAAAGTTTCATGGTTTCTTGTATGGTTGTCACTTTACCATCATCACAGACCACAGACCTTTGACATCGCTTTTTCATCCGACCAAGCCTGTACCTCCACGTACAGCGCAGAAATTCATTCGCTGGTCTATTTTCCTCTCGCAGTACTGCTACGATATCTTGTATCGGTCCACTGCTAAGCACGGAAACGCCGATGCGTTGTCCCGTTTGCCTGTTGCTTAGGATAGAGCATTCGATTCTTCCGAACTTGCTTGCATGTTCATTGATGCGGAAACCGATGAAGTGGTCGAATCGTTTCCAATTGATTTTCGTCGTGTAGCTACAGCCACAGCTGCCTACCCTGTCCTTGCTACCGTTCTGCGTTTTGTTGCCACGCAATGGCCCTTGTTAAAGTCACGGATCGAGGATCCGTTGTTTCGCCGATTTTGTGCTCACAAGGAGAGGCTTTTAGTACGACGTGGTGTTTTGCTGTTGCGTTCTGATAATGATGAGTCCAGGGTCGTGGTCCCACGTTCGTTACAGTCCTCTGTCTTACGGCTTCTCCACCAAGGACATTGGGGTATAGTGAGAACGAAACAACTTGCTCGTCAGCACTGTACTTGGTTCGGAATCGATGCTGCGATTACGCATATGTGCTCTTCTTGCATGGTGTGTGCCGAACAACAATCAGAACCACCGCGGAAATTCTTTGCATGGCCTAAAGCCACTTCCCCTTGGCAACGATTACACATCGAATTTGCTGGTCCATTCTGGAATGCTCGATGGTTGGTTGTGGTTGATTCATTCAGTAATTTTCCTTTTGTTGTCCGGATGTCTTCCACGACGTCATCTGCCACTATCCAAGCGTTATCTGCTATCTTTTGCATTGAAGGTCTTCCGCAGACTATTGTTTCCGACAATGGTCCACAATTCATGTCCGCAGAATATCAGTCATTCTGCAAGGCCAATGGTATTCAACATTTGACATCCGCGCCGTTTTCGCCTCAGTCAAACGGTGCCGCTGAACGACTGGTCCGGACTTTCAAGTCACCGATGTTGAAGTTAAAAGAGTCGCATTCTCAGGAGGACGCGTTATGGCTCTTTTTGTCCTCGTATCGCTCTCAGCCCCGAGAGGGTCGCTCGCCGGCTGAGTTGCTCCACGGTCATCCTCATCGAACCTTGATGTCTTTGCTACATCTGCCGCATCAGGTTACTGTGCAGCGGCAGACGCCTGCTTTTGCTCCTGGCGACGTTGTGTACTATCGCAACTATCGATGTTCACGGCGTTGGCTCGCAGTGCGCATTCTTCGCTGCCTCGGCCGCACTATGTATCTGGTTTTGGGGGCCTCTGGCGAGGTGCGTCGGCATCTCAATCAGCTGCGCCTCTGTCATCGCACGGGATCTGCCGCTCCCCGTCTGCTTTCAGCGACGGTGCCGTCCGGTCAGCGCCCTGGTGACCCATCTACTGGCTCGCCTCAGCCCCAGGTGTTACCGACGCTGCCTTCCATTTTGCCCCACGGCGACGCGCCGCCGCCGCCGCCGCCACCGCCGCCGCCGCCTGTTCTCCCGCCGGCGACGCCAGCAGTAGACTCGTTGCTGCAACCGCCGGGCGCCTCCCTGGGTCACGCGCCGCCGGTCGCTTCCCGTGACCAGTTGTTCTCCGACATGGAACTGTTGCCCGCTCCGGACCATATGTCGTCTTGGCCCAATGGAGGTCGACCCTTCGGCCCCTCCTGTCTCTCTACGGGCGCATACACCGCATGTTGGCGTGCACCCTGGAGCAGGTTTTCAGGCGTTTCCAAGCTCCCCGCGGTCCGAATGGCAGGGTGCGGGTGGCACAGCCTCGCCTGTTGTTAGGTTCCCCACCTCGTCGCATACGTCAACATGGGGTCCTCCCCACGGCGGGCGGAAGCCTTATAACACCACCGTACGCAGATCTGCGGGGGAAGAATGTGGTGTCACCGCCAGACACCACACTTGCTAGGTGGTAGCCTTTAAATCGGCCGCGGTCCGTTAGTATACGTCGGACCCGCGTGTCGCCACTATTAAGTGATTGCAGACCGAGCGCCGCCACACGGAAGGTCTATAGAGACTTCCTAGCACTCGCCCCAGAAGTACAGCCGACTTTGCTGGCGATGGTTCACTGACAAAATACGCTCTCATTTGCCGATACGATAGTTAGCATAGCCTTCAGCTACGTCATTTGCTACGACCTAGCAAGGCGCCATTACCAGTTACTATTGATGCTGTAAGACATGTACCGTTAAGGGCGATGTTCACTAATTATATATTAAAGATAAGTATTCCAGCAGCTACGGACGTTTTTTGTTAGTCTCATTTCCTTGACCTGTTCCAGACCTCACGCCAGCCTGCGTGAGCTAAAACGCGTGCCTTTCGGCTTCCTCTCATAGTGGGTTGGCTGTCTTGCCAATCCACAATAAACCTACTAAATGAATTATTAGTCAGACAATACTGACAGGAGTTTCTCAGTGATAAGCATCTACGAAAACTGATTGAACTTAGTAACTGAATTAATACTGGCGCTTGTTGCCAATTGAATGCCGTATCTTTAGTTTACCGAGTTAATCACTGAATTTCTGCTCTGATAAACAGACTGGAGGCTAAACAGGCCAATCGAAAACTTAATCTCTGGAAAATTACTAAATTATACAAGTAATTCCTAGTGGTAATAACCGGTGTATTGAATCAATGAAAATAGTGTGGGCCCATTGAAGGCAAAGGCCTTAATCATGTTATTATCATGGTGTCACATGCGTCGCAGGTGATTCTTCCCATAGGACGGCCACAGGACGTCGAATATCGAAATTCTAGCGTCTTTCTCACAAACCCTACTGGAGGCTCAGTGTAAGACGTTCATCAATCCGACTGACATGGAGCTGACTGACGACGTGGTTTTTCAGTTCTGGAGAAGGGACTTAACTTTGCTGCCACCGCTAAGTTCACACCGGTCGCCGTCACCATCAGCGCAGTTGAACTGGTTGCGGCGCGACTACCGCCTGAAGCTGCTGAATGAGTACGCCGTGAAACTTGGCGAGCTCTGGCGACATTAAGCCTGCGCACTCGAACGTTAACAGCAGAGGAAGGGTAGCAACTCGAGACCTGAGAGACTGCCGTGAGATTGTTGTCTTAAACGCTGACAAAGACAACGCTACAGTTGTTCTTTCCCACAAAGACAAAACTGAGAAGATGCAGAGCCAATTAGATGACGACCTCTGCCGGAAGATTAACAATGACTCGACAGAGGAGGTGGAGAACAAGAATAGGGCTCTTCTCAAGGACGCGGATTTACAAGAGGTGGTCGCCAAGAAACTGTTACCTCTTGGATTTGTATCGCAAAGTCTTTATGGACTCCGTTAAGCCCACAAAGATTGGATGTCATTGCGTTGCATTGTCAGCGATATTAGGGTCCCTATATACTTTCTGGCGAAATACCTGACGGAAAAACTCAGACCTTATGTGGATGAATGCCCTCATCACATTCACAATTCTGTGGATTTTGTAAACCTCCTCCACAACTTCAGCGTGAAAGACTCAGACATCCTGGTGAATTTTAACTGCGTTTCCTTATATAATAGGATGCCTCTACGAGAGGCTACAGAACTTATTGATCAGAAATTTGACGATAAGACGACCGACCTTCTCAGACGTATTCTTACTTCCACGTATTTTGTGTGCAATGAAGAATGCTTTGAACAAACGGAAGGAATCGCAGTGAGCAGCCCACTGTAGCCTGTGGTGACGAATTTGTAAATGGAGTACTTTGAGTATATTTGTATGTAGAGAGCTGCCACCGCCCTTCACAAAGGAATGCGGTACTAAAAGCACTAGTACACAGGGTGCGCACAATCTCAGACACAGAGAGTCTACCACCGGTAATGGAACACCACAAAACTCTATACCGAAAAAAACAGGCACTCAGAATGGCAGATTAGGCGTTCTCTCCGCCCAGCCACAACAATACAACTTGTGGAGACGGAAGAAGTTACGGTGAAAGAGGCAGCTACAAGTTTTATGCTGCATATTGGTGCACCATGGGAAAAAATCAGACGCATACTGAATCACACAGCAGAAACTGTCTTTCGCCCTCCCAATAAAACACGAACTTTAGTGGGAACCGTCAAAGATGATCTCGGTTTCCGGAAAGCCGACGTATACCAGATTCCGTGTCAGTGTGGGAAGGTATATATTGGACAGACAGTGAGCACCTTCGCAGATCGTTGCCGAGAACACCAGAGGCACTCTCCAATGACATATGTCAACAAGTTAGTGGTCGCAGAGCACAGCTTGTCCGAGAATTACGCAAAGGAGTGCGAACGTACCAGGTTCTTTGCGCACACATCCAAACACTGGTATAGCGCTGTTAGAGAGGCCACAGAAATTCGCACCAGGGACGGTCGCATCAATGGAGATTAATTTCAGCAAGGCTGGGGAGCCAGCACTGAGTTTCACTAAGAAGACTGTTAGCAAATGAAACGATCTGGCGACCATGGTGGGCAGAGCAGCTGTATCAACGCCGTCACAGACGCCGACGCTAGCGCCTCCGCGAATGCTGACGCTCTGCAGCTGGCGGATACCCCGGTGGGAACGGAAGGGATATAAAACAGCCCCACACCCTCAGGAACTTATTTCATAAGCGTGACTGGCGATGGCGACGTGTGACCGCTGAAATATTGCGCCCACTGGACACTATAAATTGGCAGTACATTCTTCAACTGTTCGATCGAGCAAAAAACTTGTTACGATCCCCCAGCCGCAGGGGACGTAACGTACGAGGATGGCTGAGAGATGTGCTGTGGGAGAGAGGGGTAAATCACTCCAGGGTGTGCGGAAATACACAGACAAGCATGACATTGACTTTTATTCCGCCAAAGAAAACACAGTACCTCTGCTGCAAGTGTTAGTAGTCTCTCGTTTCCACCATGGTGGCTAGAACGTCACGTTCCTCTCCAGTGATCAAGTGCACCTGGGTTTTCCCGGCCTACCGGTTTATCGGCTCCCTGAAACCGCAGCGCCCTCCTACTGTCGAGGATACCCTGCAAGATGTCGGATATGAACCTGCTGATACTATCAGTTCCATCTTCCCATGACGGTCGAGGGATTCCGATTAACTCCAACAGCAGTATTCTGGAACAATAAGATGCAGTCTTGATAAACCAAGATTCTGATGCTGTCGACATTCAGCAGGTCCTGGCATTTCTACTTTTTACACGAGGCATAACTCAGCCATCTCAGAAGCAAATAACGTGGAAATAAGGTATATGAACGAGCAACTGCATGCTTGTTCTTCAGTTATATTCGATATCTAATTTGCGTTATTCCTATCCACGTCGTGCTTTTGCACTGATATGCAAACCATCTGCATGTAAAGCGTGTAGTGCACTTCAGCTAATTTGCCGTTTACTGCATGTCACGTTCAAGATCAATGTCTTGCGGCTTTAATGAACATTGGTGTAGATTTGTTTCTTCGGTACTAAACTACAAAGTACGTGGATGACAGTTATTTGTTATGGATTGCTATTATGTAATGGATTACTGTTATGTAAAGCACTAACCTGTTTCCCAAGAGCATGTAGTCCACTGTCCTTGGCAGTTACGCCTGAGATTTCTTACTGCGCCTTCCTCGGCAATTCTGGTCGCTGAATTAATGTTTGGGAGGTGGCAGATAAATATGTTGCGTCTGTGAGAAACGACGCAGAAGGTTTGGGCTGTCACTCTATTGTACGTTCGTAATGAACGAGAAACACATTGATTAGGACATGAAAAAGGAAGTGGTCCTAAATTGACATGGTGTAGGAAGGGAGTCATATTTTAAGAAAGTAACATTTATTATGGTAGCTGTCATTTTAATAGCCACCGCAGGAACTGTCGAATCAATAAAGAATACTAAAAGCCACACGTTTCTATTCTGCTTCATGATTTATTTGTTTGTCTATTTCAATATTTCGTATTTTCTCACATCCTTTGGTGTTCATGTTATATTTTATCTGCTTCATGCTCTCGGAATTAATTATCTAACGGCTATGTATCAGCATGTAGTCTCATATTCATCTCATAAGAGAAACACAGTTGGGCAGGAAACTAACAGGTAGGGAGTTAGCACTTTGGATGAATGCAGTGAGAACCTGTTACTGGATCACATAGCTGGAGCGACGACTGTTACAACAGTTTTTTATTATTATTTACTTGTTGACTATTTTTAGTCTATTACTTCAGCTCTAAGATACCACATAAAATGCATGGTAAAATTCTCATATAACATGTGAGATATTAAGATACATTTATAAATGTATTCTTTTTTTCCGAATCTTTATTACAAAACATCAAAAGGTCACTGGGCCCAGCTGCTGTCTGCCTATTCAGCGGTTTCCAGGGGCAACAAGAAATTGACTATGAATATTCATTATAATTATTGATGTATTTAGGCAGTTTAAAATGCTGCCAAATTATAATCATTAAGAAGTATGTGACTATTCTTACATTAAGTGTTTAGCACAACACTTCAAATATTTATGCATTTGTAAAGTAATGTCGAAGATGTTTCATGCATGTGAGGCTGATTCTTTAAGTAATTATTACTTTTTTGGAGGAATTTGGGGGGGGGGGGGAGGCGAGGGGGTTACCTCTATGAAAAAAAACGTATTTAGAATCTAAGAGGATCAAGAGGAATAAGGTTAATTACTTGTTATGGAAACAAATTGGTTTACTTTCTATGGATTGTTCCTGTGACAAGTAATTATTCAGATGTAGAACCCAGAAAGCACACTATATACTATTCTACTACAGTACTTCCCCCCATTGCTAAACCACAGATTCTTAAATTTAGAACTCTGCAATACTAAACGTCACTGCTGTATTGAATAATTTAATATCTCGTTGAAGCATACGTATTTTAAAGTCAAATTTTTTAATTGTTTCGTGGCAAGTTCAAAACTATATTTATTTTCTTATGTATTTATCAAACCTTTTTATATTACAGAATAACATTACCGATAGCAAATATGTGACTAAGAATAATAATACTTACTTGTAATTTTTCTCTCTTGATCTTTTAAATGAGCCATGCTAGTGCGTTTACGTTACTAGTAGCACTGATGAAATATTCTTGGGTTTCCCCTCGTACGACTTCGAAGAAATTCTAGGACGTTTTGATGAATGTCACTACCATCACGTACAAGTGTCAAAACTGCAAACTAGTAGTACGTTAGCTAACCACATGTTGTGCTAGTTTACAAAGTAAACACCGAATTCCTCGTGTGAAAGAATATGTGAAAGTTAAGTAAAAGATCTAGCAAATGGACTCAATGATAGATTAGCGGAAGGACACTTCTGTCTCAAATAAAAATCCTGATCAGTAAGAATGTACTTTCTTTTTTCATTAAAAACAAACTGACACTTCGGTGAAATAATGGCCTCATTAAACACTAGGACAGGGAGCAGTTCCTCAGCAAAACAAACCAACCTATTAAAGGTTTGGAAAGCGAGTGTCTGAAGTGTAATATATTTTAGCTGCTCTAACGGGATGGAATATCCGATATTCATATCTGCGATGCACTAAGTCACTTCAACTCAAAATAATGTGTGCCTTGTAACACTATACGCCGCAGTAACAGGTCGCGCACTACCTGTTTAAGCTGGGCACAGGATGATCGATTGGTTTGGGTGAGGGGACCAAAGAGCGATATCATCGGTTCCATCGGATTAGGGAAGGATGGGGAAGTAAGTCGGCCGTGATCTTTCAAAGGAACCATCCATCATTTTCCCGAAGCGATTTAGAGAAATCACGGAAATCATAAATCAGGGTGAACGGACAAGGGTTTGAACCGTCGTCTTCCGGAATGCGAGTCCAGAGTGCTAACCACTGCGCCACCTCGATCGGTCAGAGCACACGTTTCCCGCGCTCGCTTTCTTGCCTTCGTTATTTCCCACATTCTATGATGGAATAATTAATGTATACCGAGCCCTTTCAATAAATCAATGCACGAGTGGTGGAGCAATAACTGCACGACGCATATCGTTAGCGTTGTCGTGTGCTCTGTGGTCGACTCGCTTAGACTTGTTCTCTCGATCACAATTTTGTTGCCAGATTATTCTTCTCCGAGGTCAGTACACATCGCTTCAGGTTCATATTTTCATTTCCTGTCCGCAACTGAAGGTGTAATGGGTGAACTTTGTTTCACTGCGTTATACAAATTCAAAAATATTTCAAATTATTCTCTTTTTTTACGAAGAACAGTTTATAATACAAAATCACAAACTAACGTTCACTCATTCGCTGTTCTTATAATGGGTTCCAACGAAGTAATACAAAGCAAATACATCCACGTAAATTACTTATATCTTTGGGTCCCACTTTGTCGAATTAGCGATGCAAAATACCATTATTTTAATTTAGTAGACTTTTGCGGTAGCTACAGTATTGGTCCAAACTCTTCATTTACCCACAGTCAAGTAAAGTACAGGATGTGCAAGGGAAACGAACTATTTTAATTAATCTCTAAAAGTGTAATGCTATTATTGAGGACACTTACTATCAGTCACGCGTTTCAGGCAGGTCCGCCATTTGCCGAGATGGAGCAGTGGAGCTGGTCAGGACGTGCTGTGGCTGTGAAGGCCTCTCACGAGGACGGTGGCTGTGTGTCGCTGCTGCTAGACGGGAATACCGCCGTCAATTCGGCCTTAGACGGAATTATGCTTTACCGTCGGCACATTAAAACATTTCATGGGTGAAAAACGGTGAAGCAACGGGAAGTGCACTTAAGCTGAAATCGCCAAGAAGGCCCAGGAACGGATAGAAAACGTTGCTGGTGCGAGAATAATGCTCAACAGCTCCACAACGGCCCTTACACGGCCAGAAAGCCACAGTTTGGTGCGCTGCCTCCTCAATGGACATAATGGATCCTTTCTTTTTTCAGGACGAACATGAACTCGCGACCACAGCCACAGCGGTATACTGCCATCGTTGGCACATTCCTCGCACCTAAATTTGAACATTTTCCTGCCAATAACCACATCATTTCAGGGACTAGGGACATTTTGTGGCTTTCAAGGCCTCCCGACTTATCGATCTGTGACTATATCTTTTGTGACTCCCTTAAACAAAGGGCGCAAGATAGACTTCGGAACACAATTGCCGAACTGAAAGACAGCATTCACGCTGAAATCTGAATCATTCCTAAGAAGTTGCTTGTACGTCCCATAAACGATTTACAGCGAAGATTGCACGATGGGTCAACATAAAAATGGTGGCCATCTACAAAACGTCATTTCCCAAACATGAACGGTGCGTGAAATGTCAATACGCAAGGGTTTCTCTGTTGTGATTGAAAATTTCTTACAGTATATTTCTCTACCTGTTTCGCTATATCCAAATCGGCCCGCTTTTCTACCACACACTGTATTTGTTAACAGTTACAGATTTCTCCCGAATACGCTCACAGCCGCTACAACTCTCCCTACGCGCTTAGTACCCTGTTTACTGTAATCAATAATTCTTGAATTGGTGTCTCTTTCATAATCACCACCCTACAACTATTTGTGTGTGTGTGTGTGTGTGTGTGTGTGTGTTTGTGTGTGTCCCACGCTGCAGGCTTCTACGCCAGCTACTCTTATTGTTACGTTCTGTGAACGCAGCACTGGTCCGTTGCTAGGCAATGTTCTTCTGAACTGGTCAACCGAGTTGCCCTTGGCGCATTTACAAGACGTTTCGCTGCTATACATCGCCGTACTTCTGCAACCTGGTGGACACCAAGTGCCTACTAATGAAGGTAAAGAACATACGTATTCTGTGATATACCTTAAATAGTCTGTGTAACGTCCTTTTCACGCCGAAAGGTATGGATTACGGAAGGCCGATATATACTTTCTTAGACGTAAAACAGCTGAAAATAAAAGCTCACTTGGGTGTATAAATGTGTACAAAAAGAAAAACGTGACAAAATAATTGTTTGGATACAGTAAAGAATGAAGATTCGTTTCTGTGACACATGGCCAATATTCGTGGTTGGTTGATGCGCTTTTTATCGTGAAGGTTATCATCTTTTACTTTTGCGTCAACATTGTGTTTGGTTATCAAACTAACTTGACTGAAAGTCTGTTGGTTTATCTCGTCCTCCCTACACTGGGAAATGTTTGTCTTTTGGTGTTTAATGTATCAATCATGTATAATGTGAAATAAGCAATGCTCCCTCGAATAATGATATATGTGAAACAGGCCGATTAAACGCCTTGTCTAAAATTAGTCTAGTCTAACTTTATAGCTTATGCTCCTCTTCGTGGTTCATAAACTAATCTAACAGGTCTACAATTTTGCTTTCGCCATTTGCAATAGATGGCAGTAGCGGAAAGTGGTGGTGCGGGTGGCAGGTAATAAGTGTCACAAAATAAGCTGATGCATCTGTGGGCATAGTGACATCAGAATATTTGTCTGTTTGTGATGGCATCATAGAGTTAATCTCGACTGAATATGTCAAATTCCCTGCGCAGTTCTAGTTGTCTGCTAGAAGTTATAACTTTCTGCGGCAGAGGCTCGTCAAATGCTGGGCAAAATCTATGGTAAGTTACCTATTAGTGAAATAACTTGCAGAGAATGGGTTCTGTGCTTCAGAAACGGTGATTTTGACGTCGAACACCAGAACGCCGGTGGAAGGGAAAAGATTTTCGTAGCTATTGGAACCCACGGAAACAATCACAGGAGATTGTTCTCGAAAGAAATTGATTCATTTGAGCCCAATACTCAAAGAAAAATGGCCGCAACAGAGCGACCATCATGAAAATATGATTTTGCAGCATAACTATGCCACGGTTTGATGATGCCAACTTAAGAAGTGATGAAAATACAGAACAACAGTGTGAAACTATTTTGGCAATTAGACTTAACGAAGCCAAAGATCGGGTAGGAGATAGTACTGAAGAAAGATGGAAACGATCTACGAGACTGCTGAAACTGTACAGGCTAGAAAGAAGCAATGTAGATTCCAGATCTGGTTTCATGAAGATTGTATAGCGTGTCCAGAAAAGGACTCCCTGATTTCAAAATTAAATATCTCGAAAACAAAGATCGATAGAGGAATGCAGTAAACGGTATGTTTATTGTGAAAGCTGTAAGACGTTTATACAGCAGTTTGAAATAATAGTTACAAAATCTGCTAACAGATGGCGCTGTAATCGCCATACGTAATGCCTAGTATAAATAGTGATCCGAAGTCCAGAGCGATCAGTTCCAGTATTGAAACGTGAAAGGAGATTAGCGTACGGAAGGAAGAGATTAAAACCATGTACTCCATTGAACAACGCGTTTTTCTGGTGCTGGAGTACCACAGGTTAGAAGAGAGCAACAAGGCGAAGTTCTCTAGCACGATTTAATGTTCCAAAAGGACCCAATGCGAAAACCATTCGTACGCTCTTCGCAAAATTTCAACGAACAGGCAGCGTAATTGATGATTTAGTGGGGCATGTTGGACGCAAGCAAACCGCAGTTACGCCTGAAAATATCGCCACAGTTTCTGGAAATATTCAGCGAAATCCAATGTCATCCGTCCGTAGAATTGCATCTGAGACTGGTTTGAAGCGTTCCAGCACGCAGAAAATACTGAGAAAGAGCCTACACATGTTTCCATTAAAAATTCAAACGCAGCAGGCCATACCCGTACGAGCTGTGCCACAAAGGGTTGCCTTTGCTAATCAGATGCTCACAATGATTGATAGTGAAGAATTTGATGTTGGCTGCATCTGGTTTACAGATGAAGCACACTTTCACCTGAATGGATACGTGAATAAGCAGAACTGGCGATTTTGGGGTTCCGAAAAGCCATATTGGTATGAAGTGAAACCCCTGTATTCTCTTAAAGTTACTGTGTTGGCTGCAGTATGCAGCTAAGGCATTATTGGCCCTTTTTTCATTCGAGAAACGGTCACTGGTGCACGTTACGTTGCAGTTTTGGAACAATTTGTCGCCACACTGCAAGCGTTAGAGGATCGACCAGGTACTGAATGGTTTATGCAAGATGGAGCCCGACCACATCGGACCGAACAAGTGTTTCGCTTTCTTGAGGAATACTTCGGGAATCGAGTCATTTCTTTGGAATATCCCAAATTTACTGGTGCAGGCATGTATTTGCCTCCATATTCGCCGGATTTGACTCCCTGTGACTTTTTTTGTGGGGCACAGTGAAAGACAAGGTCTACCCGAAGCATCCCGCCACGCTGGACGAGCTTGAATCCGCGATCTCTGTGGCATGTGAATCCATTTCGGTTGAGACACTACGAAATGTAATGGCGAATTTCATTCTTCGTTTGCACCACCTCTGTAGTGCCAATGGTGAACATTTTGAAAACATTGTGATGTGATTGTTTGCAAAGATTGTTTTCATACGATTATTTCACTTATATCTGCTGATATGAGCTGTACAGCGTACAGCGCCATCTGTTAGCAGCTTTTGTAACTATTATTTCAAACTGCTGTATAAACTCCTTACAGCTTTCACAATAAACATACCGTTTACTGCATTCCTCTATCGATCTTTGTTTTCGAGATATTTAATTTTGAAATATTTAATTATGAAATCAGGGAGTCCTTTTCTGGACACCCTGTAGGAGGAAGATAGAAGGCAGAAGAAAGGAATGAGGCCGTAAATAGAATGCTGCAGAGAAGAACAAGAATTAATGTAAAAGAATACGAGGAGAAGAGAAGTGCATAAGGAATATAAGAGGAAAAAGGGGGAATTTGAAAAACGGTGGACTGATAAGTTAGAAGAGAGAAAGACTGCTCAGGAAACAAGGAAAATGTATATGCGGGTGAAAGATAGAAATAAAGGATCAGAACTCAGAGCAGTTACCTGTAACGATAAGGATGGAAATCTGATTAGAGGAAAAGATCAATTTTAGACAGATGAGTGGAGTATTTTAGTGTACTAAATACAGAATCGGAAAACGAAGGTGAGGTTGATGCTAGTATCGTAGAGGAGCTGAAGCAGGAAGTAAACAGAGAAGAAGAGTACCAGGTATCAATCGACGAACCTACGCTGAAGAAGTTAACGGTAGTATCAAAACTCTTAAAAACAATAAAGCTCCGGGAGAAGACAATATCACAAGAGAAATGAAAAAATATGGGGGAGAAAAACTAATAAGGGTTTTGTATGAGATTACAGTGGAAAGAAAATATGGCTGAACAACGGAATACAGTAATACTCTGCCCTAGAAACACGACAAAGCCGACCGTGCGAGTTATAGAGGAATTCCAGTGCTCGATATAGTACATAATGTATTAGGAAAAATCATGGCTGGCCTTCTAACAAGGTATGTATAAGATTATCTAAGAGACTACCAGAGCGGTTTCATAACTAACAGATCAACTACAGGTAACATTTTTACCATCAGGCAGATCCTTGAAAGTTTTTATGAGTATAGCATCGATGTCCACCAGCTGTTCATTTATTTCAAACAAGCTTATGATAAACTCAAAACGGATCAACTCTCGAAGGCAATGCAAGAGGCAGGGGTACGCAACAAACTGGGAAGACTAGTTCAAATGACTTGAGATAAATAGTATCTAAAGCAAAGGTCGGGGGAGCATTATAAAAGGCATTTGAAGTGCTCTCCACTATTCTGTTCCATGTCGCCTTGGAGAGAGTAATACGAATGACACAAAGTGGCAACACTTGGGTACCAGTATTTAATAGATGCACGCAACGTCCTTGCATATGTAGATACACTGAAGAGCCAAAGAAGTTGGTACACCTGCCTAAAATCGTGAAGGGCCCCCACCAGCACAAACAAGTGCCGCAACACGACGTGGCATGGACTTGTCTAATGCCTGAAGTAGTGCCGGATCGAACTGACACCATGAAACCTGCAGGGCTACCGATAAATCCGTAACAGTACGAGGAGGTGGAGATCTCTTCTGAACAGCACGTTACAAGGCATCCCAGATATGCTCAACAATGATCATATCTGGATATTCTGGTGGCCAGCGGAATGGCTTAAACTCAGAAGAGCGCTCCTAGAGCCAAGCCACTCTGTAGCAATTCTGGACGTTTGGGGTGACGCATTGTCCTCATCAAGTTGCCCAAGACCGTCGGAATGCACAATTTACATGAATGGATGCTGGTGATCAGACAGGATGCTTACTCACTTTGCAGGAGGTTACCTCCATACCTGTACACGTCCATCCGCTCGAAACAATTTGAAACGAGACTCATGCGACCAGGAACTTGTTTCCAGTCATCAACAGTGCAATTTCGGTGATGAAGGGCCCAGGCGAGGCGTAAAACTTCGTGTCGTACAGTTATCAAGGGTACAGACTGGGCCTTTGGCTCCGAAAGTCCATAATCGATGATGTTTCGTTGAAAGGTTCTTACGCTGACACTTGTCGATGGCCCAGCATTGAAATCTGCAGCAATTTGTGGAAGGGCTGCACTTCTGTCACACTTAACGATTCTCTTCAGCCGGCCGTGGTGGCCGAGCGGTTCGAGGCGCTTCAGTCCGGAACCGCGCGACTGCTACGGTCGCCGGTTCGAATCCTGCCTCGGGCATGAATGTGTGTGATGCCCTTAGGTTAGTTAGGTTTAAGTAGTTCCACATTCTATGGGACTGATGACCTCAGCAGTTAAGTCCCATAGTGCTCAGAGCCATTTGAACAATTTTTTCTCTTCAGTCGTCGTTAGTCCCGTTCTTGCAGGAATTTTTCCCAGCCGCAGTGACGTCGAGGATTTGATATTTTACGGGATTCCTGGTATACACGGTATGCTCGTGAAATTGTCGTACAGAATAATCCCCACTTCGTCGCTACCTCGGAGATGCTGCGTCCTATCGCTCTTGCACCGAGTATAACGCCACGATCGAACTCACTTAATACTTGGTAGTCTGCGATTGTAGCAGCATCAACCGAACTAACAACTACGCCGGACACATATTGTCTTATACAGGCGTTTCCGAACGCAGCGCCGTATTCTGCCTGTTTACATATCTCTGTAATTGAATACGTATGCCTGTACCAGTCTTTCTTTGATGTCTCAGTGTATAATGATTTGTTGTCCTGGAGGAAAAGGGACCCGGGGAGAAAAGGTTAAAAAATTAGAAAGATATGGAGCGGAGATGTGTCTGACAATTAATCAGTCAAAGACCAAGTGTATGTTAACATCTAGGAAAAGGTATGGTGTAGGAGAAATAAGCATGACTTTGAATGGGGAGGAATATGAGCACTGTGAGGGCTTAAAATGTCTTGGGCCCCTGATAACTGACAATAATGACATGAGAGAAGAAATACATACATTAAGTGCAGCTGGTAACAGGAGTTACTTTGCATGGATTAAAGTATTAAAAGCAAGAAGCCTTAGTAGGAATCTGAAGTTGACTGTGTGTCCTACAGCAGTGACACCCGTCGTGATGTATGTTTGGGAGACTTGTACGATAAGGCAAAATGATGGGGAGTTGTTGCAGATATAGGAAACGTAGATACTTAGCAAAATCTACGGACCAGTAGATGGTAGGGGAGCTTTGCCGAGTCGGAAATAATATGGAGATAAGAGATGTGTATGACAAAGGAGGTATCGTGACACAAATAAAGAATAATAGACTACGTTATTTGGGACATAGACAAAGACTGGTGGAGAACAGGACAGCCAAGAAACAGCCACGAAAGTTTTCAAAGGAAAACCAGGGGGACGCCGTATAAGGGGCAGCCCAAGAACCACATGGCTAGACAAGGTGGAGGAGAACCTAAGAAGAATGGGAGTCAGAAGATGGAGAGCCGAGGCACCCAACAGAGAAGATTGGGCGTAGATTGTCCAGGCGGCCTAGGCCCTACACGGGCTGTTGCACAAAGGAGTAAGCAAGTAAGAAAGATCTATGGTGATGGACCTTTTAGAGAAAGTACTTGTAGAGAATGGCTATAGCGCTTCAAGAACGGTGATTTTGACGTCGGAGACCGGCACAGCGGTGGAAGTGGGAAGCTTTTCAAAGCGACTGACACCGAGCGAAAACAGTCACAAGAGATACTTGTCGAAAACAATTGACATTTTTGAACGGAACACTGGAAGGCAAACCGCCACAGTGCAGCGAAAGACATGAAAAGGTGATTCTGCAGCATGACTGTGCTCGACCTACTGTCGCAAAACCCGTCAAAACGTACCTGGAAACGTTGAAATGGGAAGTAATACCGCACTCGCCGTATTCTGCAGACATTGCTCCCTCTGACTACCACCTCTCTTGGACAGTTACACAAGGCCTGGCTGACCAGTACATCCGGTCATACGAGCAGGTGCAAAATTAATAGATTCAAGGATCTCCTCAAAAGATGCCCAGTTCTTCCGCCGCGGGATTACTATGCTATCCGAGAGACTGGAGACGTGGTTAGCATTATTATTGAAATATAATTCTTTCATATGATGCGGTGCATTTTATCATGCGTTTTTATGCTAAGTTATTAATCGAACAATAATGTAGTATTATAATATGGTAACACAAAGGCGTTATGGCAAGTGAAGCGCAGATGAATTGGACTTAGTTGTAACAGTATATTTAATGGCAATCATAGATTAAATGTATATGAACAAATATAAAATATCCCTAAGCTAAACATTATGAGACATGCTGAAAATGAGAAGAAAAACGCCAACGGGGATGTTAAAACGTTTTCCAACGAAGCTGAAAACGAATTGGCATGATATACTCTTACATTTCTAGATATACCGATCCATTTAAGCTTCTCGGACGTAATAAAACTTGCTTTAAACTTTGCAGAACGAGTCTGCTTGTCCCATAATTTCGATGCAGAAGAAGCAATGACAGACAAAAACTATGCTGAAGCTGTCCATCCAATCAAAGGTGAAGAAAATTAGAACTACAGTTCGACCTATGAAATGGAAATGTATCTGAGACTGCGGGAAGCCATTACAGAGACTCATTCCTAAAACACAGAAATGCTGTAGTGAGTTTTTTATGAAGACCAAATGGAGGAAGTGACCAGACGCATGAAATAAGAAAATGTGGGCTCCTGCCAAGTGTACAGGGATAGGGAACGCAGAGAAAAAGTTGTATCCCGATGCATACAAATAGTGTTGTAAGAACTAAAACTTGGAACATTTCCATAAACATAGATTAATATGTATCTCTAAGTACAGGGATATAGTTTTTAAGGGAGTTACAAATTAAGAAACCAGATACTCAATTTCTTCAGCCTGTAGATGTATACAAAATTAAGGGTAGTGTGTTTAGTTTTCCAAGAGTTTTCCTTAAATCAGACAACGAGAACAACATCCTTCAGTTGAGGATGGCAATGTTTAAATGATTTTATAACGCAATTTTCAGTCTATAGTAAATAAAATATCACATGTGGTACAATTTAGACAACTCTCACGTACTTGTTCAGATTATTGTATGCAATCGTAAGGATAAGATTGTCTTAATAACTACGAAATAATTTACCTCTCCTTTTGCTTAATTTCAGCAGATTCGCAATCAATTGTACTATTAATTACAATTTCCACGATTGTAATTTTGACTTTCGATCATTTTAAAGTGGTAGAATGTGCTGGAAACACAGCAACTATCAGTAAAACGAACAAAAATAACTTAATCCTGTGTTCACCTTATTAATGTTGACAACTGTTGTGTTCTCAGTACAAACACAATTGTGTAGTTTATTGTTTCTATTTCGGTGGTACGGAAGTCAGTAAGAAATGCGAGACTGCTGTGCAGCTTACACCTACTCACAGATTACATCTGGAAAACTTATTTTTGTGTGTGAAACACATTAGCAGGTAACCTGAAATGGGACAAAGAAACGTACATCTACATCTACATACATACTGCGCAAGCCACGGTGCAGTGCGTAGCGGAGAGTACCCTCGTATTCCGTACCAATACTAGTCATCTCATTTTCTTTTCTACACGCATATAGAACGAGGCGAAGACGACTGTCTGTACTCCGATGAGCCGAAACGTACGACCATGTTCTTAACAGAGTGTCTGTTCGTCTTTGGAACGAAATACATCACTCATTCTGCGTATCAGAGATCCGGCAGTTTGTTGGTAGGTTTGTGGATGTATGTAGCATCCTGTGTCTACCAACAGGTCATATAACTCGCATAAATGAAAGGTCGCTGATTTCCATACGTGGTGATGGGGCCAGATATCGACCCAGATGGGTTTCATGGGATTTACATCAGGAAATTTTGGTCGTCTAGACATCTACGAGAGTCCACTCCTCAAACCACTGTAGCAAGGATCTTCTTCCGAGACACGAGCAATTATACTGCTGGATGATGACATCGCCGGCGAGAAAGACATCAAGCGTTAAGGGATGCAGAGGAGAACGTCTCCCAAAGCGTAATACTGCTCCCACCAACCTGTGTCCGGCTGTGGTACACGTCTCGAGCCGCGGTTCACTTCGATGACGGTGCTTGTGGAGACGACCAGTGATTCAGTGTAACAAAAATGTGATTCACCGTAAGAGTCTACGCGTTTCTATTAATCGACTGTAGAATCTCGATGGCCCGTTGCCCATTGCCATTGCATCATTGACGATGTCGTTGGATCAACATGCGAACATGTAGGCGTGGTCTGCTGCGGTGCTCCATGTTCAACAACATACGATGAACGGGGTGCTCCGAAATACCTTTGCGTGCACAAGCATTCTACTCTTTCGGCAGATATGTCACAGATCATCATTTATCATACTTTATAGAACACTCTCTAACGTTCCTTCATGAGAAGAAAGTCGCTTTCCCTCCAAACCAAATAAGCCGAATTCAAGAGCAGGTCGTACTAGTGTTCTACATGCGGTCGCCTTTACGGATGAATCACAGTTTCCCAAAATTCTCCCAATGAACCGAAGCTGACCATTCGCATTCCCTACCACAGTTCTCACATTCTCGTTCCATTTCACATCGCTGTGGAACGTTACGTCCAGATATTCTGTGCTAGGTGGTAGCCTTTAAATCGGCCGTAGTATACGTCGGACTCGCATGTCGCCACTATCAGTGATTGCAGACCGAGCACCGCCACACGTCAGGTCTAGAGAGACTTCGTAGCACTCGCTCAGTTGTACAGCCGACTTTGCTAGCGATGGTTCACTGACAAAATACGCTCTCATTTGGCGAGACGATAGTTAGCATAGCCTTCAGCTACGTCATTTGCTACGACCTAGCAAGGCGCCATTACCAGTTACTATTGATTCTGTAAAACATGTACCGTCAAGAGCGATGTTCACCATCTATGGATTAAAGTTAAGTATTCCACAGCTACGTCCTTTTTTGCTAGTCTAATTCCTTGACCTGTTCCAGAACTCACGCCAGCCTGTGTGAGCTAAAATGCGTGCCTTTCGGCTTCCTCTCATAGTGGGTTGGTTGTCTTGCCAATCCACAACATATTTAAACGTCAGTGTGTCAAGCAGGTCACTACTAATGCTGTATCCGAAAATTACACGTTTGTTTTTCCTACTCATACGTATTAACTTATATTTAGCTCTAGATGCCATTCATCACATCAACTAGAAATTTCGTCCGAGTTACCTTGTATCTTCTTACAGTCAGTCAACTTCGACACCTTTCAGTACAACACAGCATCATCACCAAACAACTTGAGATTGCTGCTCACCCTCTTCACAGAGCATTTACGAATTTAATAATTAACAATGGTTCTGTCTCACTTCCCTGGGGCACTCCTAACGATGCTCTTGTCTCTGATGAAAATTCGCCGTTGAGGACGACATACTGGGTTCTATTAGTCTTCGAGGCACTCGCATATCTGGGGATCTATTCCATATGGAATCTGCCTCTTTCCCTTATCCGTAATTCGCAGTATAGCATGTGAGAAAAGAGCAAGCTGAGTTTCGCACGAGCGATGCTTTCGAAAACCACGCTGACTCGTTGGCATTAGCGTCTCGGTATCAAGAAAACTTGTTGTACTCAAACTGGGAATACGCTCACAGATTCTGCAGCAAGTCGTGTTAGAGATATTGATCTGTAATTTTGCGAGCCCTATCGTCTGCCGTTTTTTTTATACAGTAGTCAAATCCAGAAACCACCCATTAACCCGCATCTTACCCAAAACCACCTTCCATTCAACAGCAGATCAAGGCTTAACATGTTACCGTCGGCACAGCTTCCTTATCGGTGTATCCCCGCTGTCTTTCCTCCGTCCACCGGGGAATCAGTACTTCTGGCTCACATTCAACACTGTCCCAGATTTCCTCCAAACTACCTATTTCTTTAATTATTCCCTTAAACTCATCTACTAAGTTTTCAGTATTATTTCTTTCCCTTCCTCGGAGCAGTCATCTACATCCTCCGATATTACTCCATCATAACTAGCTGACTTGTACTACAATTTACCATTGCTTCCATTCGAAAGGAATGAAACATTACGCGATAATTATTTAACACAATTTTGATAGCACCGGCATTACTGTAACAGCATACATTCACTTTCTTCAGTATTGGTAGTAGCAGTATTGGTATTATTAGTATCATGACGTGCAATTCATGAGCTAGGCAAAGTTCAGCGTTAACTCTCCCAGGACAGTTTAGACATAATAAAGGGCTCAATTCCTTACTATTGCCTCGTAAAATAAGTATGTGAATAAATTAATTAACAAATATATGAGTTTTTTGTAGAAAATATCCTATAATTGTAGTTATAGCACATAAGTTGTTAGCTGCAGGTATATCTCGAATGATATATGTTGGCTTACAGCCATATAATCACTAGAACTCATAGGACATTCAGCGTTATAGTTAATGATCGCCCGTTTTCCATTTTCGTTATTCTTAGTTACAAAAGATCGCTGTCGAACACTGTACAAATTTCTATATCAGATAAATTCATATCCTAAGCCTGGAGGTGTTATTAAATTTAGCTGCTTAGTAACAGACTTTCCGATGGTTCGCTAGCACGTACAACTAAATACTGCTTTTCACAGAACTAGTTTCTATGGGTTTCTGCCAAAAACTGTGCTTTACAGAAACATGTGGTTATGGGCGGCTCAGCTCCTATGTTCAATAAAGAAAATCGTATCAGAGTCATTTAAAAATATTCTCAGCTCAGCTTCATTTATACTGAGGTGACAAAGATCATGCGATAGCGATATGTACGTACACAGACGGTGTTAGTATGGTGTGCACAAGGTGTAAAAGGGCAGTGCATTGACGGAGCTGTCGTTTTTACTCAGATGACTCATGTGAAAATGCTTCCCTTTGAACGTGGGACAGTAATTGGGGATCCACGCATGGGATATTCCATTTCGGTAATCGAGAGGGAATTCCGTATTGGGAGGTCCACAATTTGCTGCCGTACGCCCTCGCCAGCACACCGTTCGGCACTAGGATACATTGTATAGCAGGCTCTGAACTAGGCGTCCCTATGAGAAGAGAAGACCAGGACACGCCCCCAGGCTACGCGCCGATGACGCTCCCTGGGCCGCGTGCATTCAGGCAGCCGTCGCCGACCGACCTGTCTCTCTCCTCAGCCCCCTTTTTTCCCCTCATCTGCCTGGATCCCACCCCCCCCCCCCCCTCGGTGTGCCATAGGTTGTGGTGTGTCATCTCCATGCCAACTTTTTAGTGCAGTGTTTAAGTGAGTGTTCAGTGTTGATTTTCCACCATTTTACAATTTAAAAAGTACCGTTTTTTTCGCCTGATTTTATTGTTATTATCTTCTTATTACGTTTTTAAATATTCTGTAGGCTGAAGAGCGGCGTACTAAGTTGCTGCCAGCCCACTTCCTCCAGGGTGGTTGGGGGGGGGGGGGGATCGAAACCCAATACAGAAAAAAAACAGCTGTCCCGTTCTCTCATCTAGGTACCTTGCCCTGCTGTGAGACTCAGCTGGCATTGCGCCTCAATATGCCGCGCTGTGCTTCAGTCTTCCAGAGCGATAGTGGTCGTCTCGCACCTTAGCTAGCTACGAGGAAACGTTAGTCATAGTACATACTTGTGATATGGACACAGACAAGAGTCAACAATTAATACATGATGTTTAATTGCTGTTAACCAAGGACATCACTGAAATTAAGGTCCACATGTGCATTTTGAGTTGCAGTGAGAGGAAACCCTCCACCGACCTATCATACCACCCTCTCCACATCCAGCCAGGAACCACAAGACATCACAAGAGGGCACAGCCACAACAAGTGGCGGCGAGTCTGATTAATAAGTTTTATTTACTTATCAAGTGTTATAGGTTGCAGCCGGAGAGTTGTAGTTAATGATTCTACACACATCAAAAAGAGTTCTGCATCACCCTGGTTCCCAGAACTCCTGCAGACAGACGTTGACTGTGGATATTTTATCACAGACACAGTCCTTTTGACTACTCAGAGATGCCTTTAACCCCTCCCAAAGATGTAAACAACCATGCATGAGCAACGCATATTAGACGGAGGGCGTCCGACAGCCGATCAGTTCCTGTCATTCCACCAGGAAGGAGGTACACGGCTCTTATTGTCGGTAGTTCAACCATGCCTAGACGGTCAATATCGCAGTCCGATCACGTCCGCATTTTTACTTTGTGCCAGGAAGGGCTCTCAAGAAGGGAAGTGTCCAGGCGTCTCGGAGTGAACCAAGGCGACGTTGCTCGGACATGGAGGAGATATAGAGAGACAGGAACAGTCGATGACATGCCTCGCTCAAGCTGCTCAGGGGCTACTACTGCAGTGGATCATCGCTACCTACGGATTATCGCTCGGAAGAACCCTGACAACAACGCCACCAAGTTGAATAACGTTTTTCGTGCAGCCACAGGATGTCCTGTTGCCACTCAAACTGTTCGCAATAGGCTGCATGATGCGCAACTTGCCGGCCGCGTTGGTCTCGCGGTTCTAGGTGCGCAGTCCGGAACCGCGCGACTGCTACGGTCGCAGGTTCTAATCCTGCCTCGGGGATGGATGTGTGTGATGTCCTTAGGTTAGTTAGGTTTAAGTAGTTCTAAGTTCTAGGAGATTGATGACCTCAGAAGTTAAGTCCCATAGTGCTCAGAGCCATTTGATGCGCAACTTCACTCCCCACGTCCATGACTAGGTCCATCTTTGCACGACGACACCATGCAGCGCGGTATAGATGGGCCCAACAACATGGCGAATGGACCGCTCAGGTTTGGCACCACGTTCTCTTCACCGATGAGTGTCGCATATGGCTTCAACCAGACAATCGACGGAGACGTTTTTGGAGACAACCCGGTCAGGCTGAACGCCTTAGACACACTGTCCAGCGAGTACAGCAAGGTGGCAGGTTCCCTGCTGTTTTGGAGTGGCATTATGTGGGTCCGATGTACGCGCTGACGGTAACGGAAGTCGCCGAAACGGCTGCACGATACGTGAATGCCATCCTCCGACCGATAGTGCAATCATATCGGCAGCGTATTGGGGAGGCATTCGTCTTCATGGATGACAATTAGCGCCCACATCGTGCACATCTTGTGAATGACTTCCCTCGACTAGAGTGGCAGCATGTTCTCCAGACATCAACCCTATCGAACTTGCCTGGAATAGACAAAAAAGGGCTGTTTATGGACGACGTGTCCCACCAAACACTCTGAGGGTTCCACTCAGAATCGCCGTTGAGGAGTGGGACAATCTGGACCAACAGTGCCTAGATGAACTTGTGGATAGTATACCATGACAAATACAGGGAAGCATCAATCCAAGAGGACGTGCTACTGGGTATTCAGGATACCGCCGTGTACAGCATTCTGGACCACCACCTCTGAAGGTGTCGCTGTCTGATTGTACAACATGCAATTTGTGGTTCACATGAGCAATAAAAAAGGCGGAAATGATGTTTATGTTAAACTCTATTCCAATTTTCTGTACAGGTTCGCGAACTCTCGGAACCGAGGTGAGGCAAAACTTATTTGATGCGTGTAGATAGATTACAAGTACTGGATATGGTATAACAGTTGTTTGAATAGGTTGGCCATCTACGAGAAAGTGTGTATCTCTACACGACACAACGTGAAATGATTCATTTGGGTTGAGTGAGACATGGTGGACTGTGTCATGGGGTGCCGTAATTGTGATAAGGGCCCCAAAATCGATACTGTTTCATTGATGCATCGCTATGTTTAATGATTGTTTCTCCAACTGATCTGGTGTTTAAGACTGTGTTGGTCCCATTTCTCTATTCAGCAAAGGCACTAGCAGTCATGTTTATGTCCGAGATTAGCTCTAGTATAATTTTTGTGCGTAGGTTCTTTGAGGTGCAGTCGCTCAAGTTTAACGTCCAACTGAAGACAGTGAGGAAACATCTCTTACTACGTCAGCTAGGGGCCGTTGCCTTCTTCTGTTGACGCATCCTGTAGGTTCCTGCAGTTTCATGTAGCATTTGAACCTCTTTGTCAACCTTCCGTCGTCTTCTGACGAACACAGCTTGTCTGCCGTCTCTTTAAAAACATTCGAGTTTTTGTTTCTAATCTTTCCTCTGTCACTTAAATGCAGTAACTTATTGTGTGATTTAAGAATTATAAATTTTCTACAATTTATATCTTTGTTTAAGTAAATCATTTCAGTCTTGCTATTAACAGTTACCAAGGGCGTGAAAGTTTAACTTAGTGAAGAAAGTAGAACAGCTTTGATTTGTGTCCTACGGTTTCCAGCGATGGGAGGTTACATGTTGGTTTTAAGTGAAGCTGGCCGAACTATAACTGGATATACTGCACAAGAGAGTTGAATACGCCCACCTTTGTACGCATTGGCTGTATTGTACGATACTAAGCAAGGGAAAATTCTGACGTAATGAAGTCCCATTATTTACATCACTAAGACTTTTAATAACTACCTGGGATTCTGGTAAAAATTGTGTATTGACCATGTATTCTACAAGTTCGTAATCATAGCAACACTGTTATAGAATTATAGTGCAGGACAACCCACATTCACCAATACTGCTGTGATAATATTTAGTTCACTGTTCATTATATTTTTTTCAGATCGATTCCCAGAAAATTAACAAAATAATGGTGCCAGTTGTAACGAAAGGCGATGAGGCCAATAGCATCCCCGTATCCAAGGGAACGATGCCGCGAAGTTGATGAATGGGAGTCTGGCCGCGGGCCTGGCGGCAGAAGTGGCGCAGCTCAGCCGTTTCTGAGGTGCGGAGAGTCGAACCCAGGAATAGCCGGCACAGGACAGGAGCTTTCTGCGCCGCCTCCCTGGACAGCGCGTGCGAGGCCACTGTCACCATTAACACCAGTGACGACTGCCACAGTATATGCAAAATAAATTTCACCACGATCTGTTTCTGGTGCTGTAATGAATCATCGGCAACTGTATTCCAAGATATACTGCACAGCGCTGTCACCATGAATAAAACTAAGAATATCTGGTGGGCCGATAGGACCTCCTGGGACAGCTTGGACAGTGCGGCGTAGACTCTCCTCATCTTCCGGTAGCGTTCCGCAAGTGGTCGCCGCTGCCATCTCACTCCGGCTGTAGCTCTCAGACACTGGTTGAGCTGGCGTAAGTCACTCATCACAAGAACAACGAGGCCCACATATCTGGCAACAGCGGTAAGTACAATAACACATGAGAACAGTGTTAACATCTGTGTCCATTTCATCTCCTTCCTCAGACATTACAACGTCACAGCAACTACACGTAGCGCGAGAGGGCCTCCAAACACCACTTTGCTGGAGATCCTCACCGCCGCACTGGAGAAACGGCGCGACTCCAGTATGCCCCTGTCCCGATAAGACAACAGACTGAGGATCCTCTGGTACTTGTGGGTGTTTCGAAACATGTCTGCGGCGACCGCCATCGCCGTGGTAGCGCAGTATGTCGTCATATAGCCTACCAACCACACGAAGGTAATTGAGTCCTTTTTTCTTGCGTTCATAGCTTGCATGTGGACGTGCGCTGTTATTGCTATTTTCAAGACGAGAACAAAAGCTGCGTACAGTGTACCAACAGGTATTCTCCGTAGCTCACACTTTTCAATGTCGACTGTGAACGGCGTCAACCCGAATACCCTGCAGATGGCGTGGTATCGCGCTACAGATCTTAAGAGGTCTCTCCTGTTCACCATTTCAACATTGGCTACCACTCCAGGATGCCTACGTTACCTGTGATGAAAGAAAAATGTTCCCCACTTATGGTAAGCAAGATGCTTGCATTACAAAGAGATTTAATCTAAAATTAACAACATACGACTGATTAACAAAGTACACTCAGATTTGAGATAGCACTTCGAACGTAAATGAGTCATGGTTCCACAAATCAACTGGAGAACAATGGAGTGAACATAGTCATGATTAAAAAACTCCTTCATAACACTATTTTCCGGCATCTGAAATCAATACAAAACTATGACCATTGTAGCGAAACAAAACTTGACCATCTAGTAGAGTTCCTGCACCTTACAGACCGCAAATAGTGAAAACTGAGAACTCTAATCACTCACGTATAAGTTGTTGTGTAGACCTACATTCAACAAAGTTAGTAAGACTGACCCTGCCGTAATATATTTATTAAATACTACAAGTATAATTATTGTTACGCAAAAACCACCTATCAAGCTCATTGCAAAGTTTACTGTTACGAATATCCTTAAGGAATCTTGCTTACATCTCAGACATAGTCTGAAGGATTTCAACATTTAGAGTAAAGCAACAAAATAAATTAAAATAAATAAGAGAGTAAAGATGGAGTGTTAGGAGAATATATTGGATCGTAATCGGGAACCATTACAGACGGCGCACTAAATCAGCTGGAGAGGGACGTGGTGGTTGCCACTTGAAGGAGTAGTGTCGACAGTCATCAAGGTAAGCCACGCAAACCTACATCGTCTGGCTAAATAGAAATTTGTTTCCGTGTCCCATATACATAAGTTTACTATCTCAAATTTTATCGACAGCTTTTTTTTTTGCCAATATGGTATGACAGTAAACTGATCTTCTTTGTTATCATGTTTCCTCGTTAGTGTAATGCTACCTTTATTTTATTTTCCTTCCATTTAGGTGTAGCCCTTAATAAAAGTTTTGTCGTGTAAACTCTAGTAGTAGCAATAGTTTTCTTCTGTTATTTGATAATTAAGTTAGATCTAAAAAGTTTATTTTATTATGGTGTTCATGCTCGATTGTACGTACATTTTTGTGTGAAATAAGATAATGGAATAACAATACGGGAAGAACAGATTGCTGCTCATCACACAGACGAGGCATTGAGCTGCAGACAGGCACAATGGAAAAACAATTTAAATCCTGAGTTTCAAGACATAGTCCTTCTTCAGAAATAGAAAACACACACATATTCAAACAAGCACAGTCCACACAGACATGGCCACTGTCTCTGCACAGTAGGGCCTGACTCTTGGTATGTCGTGCTCAGGCGCGTAGGGACAGCGGTTATGTCTGTGTGAGTTATGCTCGTGTGAATGTGTGTGTGTTACTTATTTCTGAAGAGGAATTTTGCTCTATGGCTTAGTTTTGCAACAGTCTCTTTGATCGAAACTCTCTGTGACTCAATGCCTCCTCATGTGGTGACCAGCAATCAATCTGTTCCATATTGCTTATATTATTGTATAATTTATTCCATTCAGTGGAATATATCTATTTATTTTTCTGATCGTTTTGTAATCTTAGGGTGTTATCTACACACCTGTACAAGAAGTAAATATTATTAATCCATGTGAGATGGTTATAAGGAAATTAGTTCTCAGTATGGTGTAGTAAAATATTAGTTAGTGTACCAAGAAGGTAGTTTCCCATTACTGAACCTTATTCTAGCATATGTAGTTGGTTATTGGACTTGGAATAGTTATGGGAGAGTTATAATTTTAGTAAAGTAATGAAATTCGTCTACAACTATTGCGTTCATCTGACGATGTGTGAGTATATTATATTTGACAATTTCAGTGGTCTCATCAACTCCTCTGTTGGTGAACATGTTGATTACATTCAACAAAATTTTTTAAATGGTGTATAATGTTGATGTCTATAATTTGTTGTACCATTTCACTGAAACTATTCACTGTATACTGGCTTCTGCTTATACAGTCTTGAGTAAGTGTATGCACTACCTTGTTTTCTTAGTCAGATTTCAGTACTCTTATACAGTTTATTACTAGATTGATAGGGCTGCTACGTATATGACTTTTTGGTAGTGACCGCAATGTATTTGCGGATGGGTTCATTATGGAGCAATATGTATTCTTCCCTTTTGTGAAGTAACTGTTGAAAACTATTTAGAGATTTTTAGTTTTTTATGCAAATGAAATTCGAAGATTCTTTTTCTACAGACTGTCTTCAATATGACTGCTGCTGTATTCTCTTGTCAGTTACTATTGCGTTGTTAGTGTTATTTTCTCACAAATAGTACCGATAGTTTACGTATTGGGGAATGTGTCAGATAATATCAAATGTTCATGTCAAAAGTCCAAGTTGAGAACAAGTATCAGAACACGCAACAGAAGACAAACTTGTCATTCTATGGAACAAGCCGCAACAGCACACATTCAGGAGTGTATAAGTTAATACGCGGTTGCCATGAAATAACAACCATAGGACAAACAGGAATATTTCAAAACAATATTCATGGAATTTGCGAACTTCACTGACATGAAACTGTCTTCATTTAGTTTACATCTAAAACTACAAAAACTCAGTTAGTGATGTAACACGATGCCTGGCAGTCCCAGCGACTGCTGAAAACCGTAGGCAAGCAAATATTTTAGACGAAACATGAAGTTTTACATATCTGACGAAACATCCTGCATTGCTTTTAACAGAGAGAAGGAGTTAAAAAAGAAAAAATGCATCGAAAATTTCACGAATTCTCTTACAAATGTCTACTGTTGAAATACATTCCTTTGTAAGATATTCTGTTACCAAAGATAATCTAATGTACAAATCATTAGGTATAACCTGTGATCAGTCAAGTTAATCACCTTTCGATTTAAGGTACATCACATTTGACAATCATCTACCATATCTACAGGATGAGTCAAAATTATGTGAAGAATTGTAATTTTGTTTCGTTTTTTGCTCCAGTTTGTTAGAACCGATGTCTGATAGACTCACACTTGAGCAGAGAAGAATGATTGCAAGATTACTTGAAGTTGTGCTGCGGGCGAAAAAAGTGTGGCGAAAGTTTGCAGAACGATTTTCAGGTAGATGGTCACCTGCTCGTTTACCAGGAGATTTGTAGCAATTGGATTAGTGGCAGAAAACTATCAGTAAACTGTATTGCTGATCGTTGAGTGCATTAACTGTGTTGATCAGGTTGAGACTCTGTATAACGAAAACTCGGAGCAAGTCCTTTTTATCAAATAGTATTCACATAATTATGGCTCACCCTGTATGTGCTGAGTACCAGTGGCATACGCTCAGGTAATAATATGTAAATTATTGACAAAAGTTTTTGGCATGTGCATTGAAAAATATACGTAACTTGTGGGTCATATGAAAAAATAACTGATATGGGACACTGTGCACCTGAGCAAAATGTCTTTTGTAGTGCTGATACCGCTGGAGATGAGTATGTGTCCCAGTTCTAATATGGAAATAAGTAATTAAGAATATTATCTACAGCAAAATTTACGACAGTCAGCCTCAGTCTATCACCAATCCTTGACAGCTCTGGTCTGCTGCGCTCGTTATATCTGCATATTCCTTCTGTCTTCCGTATCCCAATACTTAAAGAGTCTTTTTGCAGTTCATTTTTAATAATCTGCACCTCACACGGTATAAACTAATTCCAGAGAGTAAGCCATCCTATTAACTTTCATGTAGCACACTCGTCCTATCAGAACTGAAATACTACGAGTCTCCTGGCTCTTCTTCTTCACCTTTGCCGTTGACCAGTTGGCTACGGAATCGAGTAAATATAAAATGCAGTAAATGAAGCAGGCAAAAAGGAATGCAAACGTCTCGAAAATGGGATAGACAGGAAGTGCAAAATGGCTAAGCACGGATGGCTAGAGGACAAATGTAAGGATGTAGAGGCTTATCTCACTAGGGGTAAGATAGATACTGCCTACATGTCATAGCAGGTCGTACACCTGAAGAACATTTGCAAATTTGCGTACTTTGTTTCGTGTGTTATCTGATGCAAGACTAGAGTGTAGACTGGACAACAGTGATTTTTTTAAACCTGAATTGAAATATCTTGGTCATGTCATAAACCGTCAAGGTGTAAGTTCTCTATAGTCGCATTTGTTAACTATACCTGATTTGCCTGTTCCTCGCAATGTTACACAATTGCAGTAAGTTTTAGGGAAAATGAACTATTATATTTGGTTCATACCGAATGCTGCACAAATTACAGTTACACTGCATCGCTTGC
This sequence comes from Schistocerca serialis cubense, assembly GCF_023864345.2. NCBI lineage: Eukaryota > Metazoa > Arthropoda > Insecta > Orthoptera > Acrididae > Schistocerca > Schistocerca serialis. The sequence goes on along the minus strand of NC_064638.1, from coordinate 60,349,641 downwards.
GTCGGAAGAATCTCCCCTTTGTTTAGACAGTTGAGTAGCAAGTAGCTTTCCAAAAACTTAAAGATGCATTGCCGGCCGGAGTGTTGAGTCTGAATCTTTCTGTTCTAGGTGCTACAGTCTGGAGCCGAGCGACCGCTACGGTTGCAGGTTCGAATCCTGCCTCGGGCATGGATGTGTGTGATGTCCTTAGGTTAGTTAGGTTTAATTACTTCTAAGTTCTAGGCGACTGATGACGTCAGAAGTTAAGTCGCATAGTGCTCAGAGCCATTTGAACCATTTTTGAAAGATGCATTGTTCAGGGATCGATACTTAATTCAGTTTGAGCCTGAAAAACCATATGTATTGCAAGTTAACGCTTCCTGTTACGGTATCGGTGCCGTGCTTTCGCACAGAATTGGTGATAAAGAGAGGCCTGTTCCTTTCGCATCAAGTATGTTGTCCAGAGTTCAGTGTAACTATTCATAAATTGAGAAAGAGGCTTTGGTTATTGTGTATGGTGTCACCAAATTCCACCACTATTTGTATGGTACAAAATTCTACTTAATAACAGATCACAAGCTTTTTCAGTCCTTTTTTCATCCCACGAAACCGGTTCCTTTCCAAACTACCCAAAAATTACAAAGAGGGGCTTTGTTGTGGTCTCAGTGCCAGTACAAGGTTGTGTACCGTCCGACTGCTCAACATGGTAATGCGGACGCACATTCACGTCTTCCGATTGGCCCTGATACAGATTTTGACGCTTCTGCTGCATCTCGTTACCACATCGATTCTCAGGTTTCAATTTTTTTTGCTGAACTACAGGAAAATTACACAGGCCACGGAACCTGATCCAGAATTGTACATTTTGCTAAAATTCATTCTCACATCTTGGCCTCGTTTCATGTGTAGCATAAAGAACTCTGTCGTGAGCCGATACTTTGCATGTCGGCGTAGCCTCGCTATACAGATAGGGGTGATTCTTGTTCAGAATGACAGTGGATACCCATGTGTGTTGATCCCTATAGCTTTGCAAAAAGGTGTGTTCCAATTACTTCACCAATGGGGATTGTTCGGAGGAAACATTTAGCGCGTCGACACTGTTCTTGACAGGGTATAGACACCCAAATAGAACGGATGACGTCACAGAGTGACGCATGTGCGGAAAATCAGTCCGCTCCGCCACAAAAATCACCATGGCAATGTGTGCACATAGACTTCGCAGGACCTTTTTGGAACGCTCGTTGGTTGATTGTGGTTGACTCGTATAGTAAGTTTACTTTTGATGTGCCAATGAACTCGACAACGTCACGTAGGTGTTGTCCTCTATTTTTTTCCGCGAAGGTGTATCTGAAGTAATAGTGTCAGACAACGGACCTCAGTTCACGTCAAATGAGTCTGTCAGAACCTTCAAACAGTAAATGGCCAAACATCGCTCCGCACACACCAGGGAGGAAGCACTGCAACTGTTTCTTGCCTCCTATCGTTCGCACCCACGAGATGGACCATCGCCGGCGGAAATGCTTCACAGCCGCCGCCATCGGACACTGCGCCACCTGCTCCATCCTCCTCAGCATCCGGCGTCGAAGGAAGGCCGCAAGTATCGCTTCGCGTCGCATGTTACTGTCTTTTACGGGGTGTCTAGCGGCAGCAGACGGTGGGCGCGGGGTGAAATTGTCCCCGTCGACTCGGCGCATGCATGTACCTTATTTCAGGTCCAGACGGCATGCAGCGCCGCCATCAAAATCAACTTCGCCACTGCCATGTGCACGGTGATCTTTGTGTGTCTCTTCCCCCACATTCATGGATCCCGAGGACAGCGTGGCCACAGCAGCCGCCAAAGAGTGTCATCAATACACCGCGGGACGATCCCATGGAGACGGAGCCGCTTCCGCCTTCTCTAGTCCTACTGTTGCAGCTGGATCCGCGCACATAGCAGTAGTCGACGCCTTCCACATCAGGTTATTGGCCTCTGGAGGTGGATGCGTACCCTTCTGGTTGTTTTCCGGGGGACGTTTCCACCAGAGCGCCGGCCGGAAGGAGCGGTGCCAGCGGAACCGGAAGTTTGACGCCCCCTGCAGTCACAGCTTCCGGTCCAGCGCAGCGTCCACCCCCGGCCTCCCCTGCCGTTGCCACGCTCTCTACCCGACCACTGTCCGTCTACTTGAGGGGGGGGAGGGAGGAACTTTCCGGGAATTTTCCGGCGTAACATCAAGCGCCGGCACGTCGGCATGGAAACTCATAGTAGAGAAGGCTGTGAGACGACATCAGCCAATAGTACGCTGACTAGGAAGACACCGCAATAGGAGCGGCATCTATAAGAAGAGAATGTAAGTGCTGCTCCAGCTAGCCTCTATCGCACTAGAAGAGCCGCCCTTGAAGACGAGCTGTGACATAAGCTGCTTAGCAGCAACTTATGAGCTTGTATGATCTGCTTGAACGGAAATTGTATAAATCGAGAGACAATTATTGTTTTCATGTCGCCATTTGCTTGTTGCCCATCTTTGTAGAAACGCATGTGTTGTCAATTTAACATATTGTAATAAACTCTATTAATAGGATTTGCTAGAAATGTTGATTAGCCATCCGAGAAAGGAGATATCTAGGCACCCTCCATTGTACGATTGGGGAAGATCCCACAAATAGGATCAGTCAGGTCCTTCGGAAATTCTTCAGTCACCTTACTTGGCATATCAGTTGATGGTCCCCATAAGAAAGCGCCTCATGCTCGGTGTTTTTCTTGCTGTAGAATGATTCTATTTGCCTCAACATTATCTCTCCACTGATAGGTATTAACATTGACCACCATATCATATCTAGAAAGTTTTCGACAAACTCATTCTCCTTTTGTGATACAACATTGAAGTGCTCTCGATATAATCTAGCGTTGTTCTGTTTCGTATAGCTTGTCCTGTTCCTTATACCACTGTACCCACCTCTCTTTGTTTCCTCAGACCTAATGTATTTCAAATACGAAGAGTACACTGCTGGACATTAAAACAGAGTAACAAAAAGCATAGTCAATAATTTTATTCTACTTGCAGTGCAACAGTATGTAACAGTTTGGCAGAGAAATACTTTACTAATTTTTTTCATTGAAGATGTACAAGGTGCAGAGTGGTGTCAGGATTGCGCTTGTATTCAGGTGTCCCGCTGCTCATTACGGTGATTGTGAGTGTTATTTACCTGTGTAGAAGAATTTCAACCAAAGGGATGACAGTTAGTAGGTCAGGGAAGTGTGAAAGAAAGATTAATTTATCCATCCCATTAGTTATAGCAGTTGATTTGCTGCCCTGAGCAGCGAGTGTCTGACGTCGGTCCTGGATATTAGTGAAGTGTTAAACTCAGCTAGCAGCCTCCACAGACCAGCCAGTTTACAGCGGTAACAGGCCAAGGAGAGGTGTCAATGGCGTCAGTGCTTTGGCAGGTGGGGAAGTGCAAAGTCAGGCCCCTGGGCCAGCGTCAGGCTGCTGTGGAGGCGAGGAGATGCAGGCACGATGCTGTGAGTGCGCTGAGGTAGGCAGTGTGGGCGGGAGCGACAGTCGCCTGCAGAACTAGTGAGCCAGCAAAAGACAGCAGCCGAGTGTGCACGCAGTACGGACGCAATGACTCCTCGACTGGTCAAGCCGAGGTGCGAACCCCAACCCACTGTCAGCCAGTGAGTGGTCTCCTGACTGAAGGTACCAGGTCGGCACTCTGCAGCATCGGGCCTAGGTCCTGCCAGTAGCAACCAATGTAGGCCACCTCTAGTTGTGGCAGCTAGATGAATCATATCAGGTCAGCGAGTAGCACGGAACATTTCTCGAACTCTGCTGGCAGTGGTTAGTGCTGCCTGACTAAAATGGGCAGCATTAATGTGAGTTTCACCCACGAACGGTTTGCTGAGGCAGCATATCTTCTTACATAGGAAAAATAATAGCCAGGTGTTGGTCCAGAACGTGTGGTAACTCTGGTCGGCCTTACTACATTCTGACTCCTTTACTTCTACTTTGTCAGCACTGTTCGGCCCTGATGGAGACGGTACTCCTAGAAGTATGGTAACTTTGTATATGGCAAGGCCTGAATGGTAATTTTTGCTGTGTCAGACCGGACCATTCAGAGCTTCTTGCCAAAGAACGCCTAGGCGCCCTCCTTTGTCCTGCTACCATGTACCTTCTTCTGTCAAGTAATGATGGCTACTGACATCAATCTGGCCACACTAAGTACAAAGAAACCGTGGCACAACAAAAGAGTGACATTCATAACACAGAGCTTGCACCTCAGATGGCAACAGTGGCTCTAAACCTGCAGTGTACGTAGCCGAAACGGAGCTGGAACACAGATATGGGCACATCATTCCATTCTGTTTAAACATTGTCGTGGAGGTGGTTAGTTAGTGATTAAGGCATTCCAGTAACTCTATCTCTTATTACCAGATAGTTTCTCTAGATGACACATCCCACAATAAGCTGAGTTTGGCCAGAGTTGGATATCAACAGTATCAAGGTACGTCATAATAGGATTGGCAGCCTGCAGCTTCATAGTTTCTTGTTTAGATGTAACGTCATGGGGCCACCGACATGATAATAAATGCAATATCTGTTGTTCATCTTATCTACTGTGCGAACCAGAACTGATCGTGTAGCGTACCCAGTGACATCCCACACCAACACGCCATGTGCTGTGTCCATACGACAGTCTCGCGCTGACTTTAGAGGCTTGCGCACACGGACACGTCTCTCGGGACACAATACATAGTGGAGACTCGTCTCAAGAGATGCTGTGGTGTCACTCTAGTGTCCATTGTTGCCGTTCCTCTGCTGGTGTACCTCTCTCTGTTGCTGAGATTCCGTGGTGCTCCTCTCGTCGTTGCACATCGCGTATACGTTCTTGCCTTGCTGGAAGCAAGCCCACTTCCCGACTCAAGAAATGTGATGTTACTGTACGATGCTGTAGGGCCAAGCCAGTCCGCTCGCACTCTAGTCGCGTGCGATCATTCAGGCCTTTCGTGGTGTTCGGCAAAGTCACTATGATCTCATGAATTTCATATTTACGTGGACATCGTGGCATGCCAAACAACACGTGCAGCAACATTGTGGAACTGCAGACCCGATAGGTCATGATACTGCTGCAGTCGAATACCAGAATGTGTTGGCAGACAGTCCACGTTCTTATACAAATTACAGTAATCAACATTCACATAACATTTATTAATAAGAAACCCCTCTGTGTAACCTTTTCTTTTATACAGAATGTGGTACAAGTAATATTCACGCCAGTTGCTCGTTTCTTGCATGCCATCTTCATGTTCCTGTTGTTTCACTTTTAAAAGGCAGCAATTTACAAACTTTTCTTAATGTATTAAATTTCAAGGCACACGGGTGCCATTATTATCAAACATTACTTTGTCTGAAAGACACTAACCTGTTTACCCTGAAGACGCGGACCTTACGTGTACAGGTTCGGTAGCGAGTTCTTGTTCTACCGGCCATGGCAGCTATGGTCGCTGAAATAATGCATAAACACAGGGAACAGAGAGTTACGTATCTATCGACTGTGAAAAAATACTTGGATGACTGCAGCTATGTCTGCATTCGAAAAGAACGAAGAAGAGAAACTGAGTGCATGGAGAATGGTTTGGCCTGGAACAGACGTGTTGGTATTAGGTATTCATTTGTTTCCAAGCGAGAGCCACTTTAACACACTCTCCGAGGTAAAATAGAATCAACACGGACTTTTCTTCCCAGTTCCGAATAAAAAGCATTAGCCATTAATGTCATGAATGGGAATTCAGGGTTATAACAAAAAATTTCACTTTGTCATATACATTTTCTTACCTTCACAATTTATTTGTGCGTGTAGTTCGCACCATAGGCCGTATTTCTGCAAATAATTTAAGTAGATGTAATGTTCCAGTCCGCTTGAGTTTCGCGATATTAATAATGAATTATTAAATAAAATGCGAGTGTTTTAGCTCAGGAAAAGTTCACAAGAGGAACAGAAAAAAAATGGCTCTGAGCACTATGGGACTTAACTTCTGAGGTCATCAGTCCCCTGGAACTTAAAACTACTTAAACCTAACTAACCTAAAGACATCACACACACCCATACCCGAGGCAGGATTCGAACCTGCAACCGTGGCGGTCGCGCGGTTCCAGACTTTAGTGCCTAGAACCGCTCGGCCACACAGGCCGGCCAGAGGAACAGAATTGCATAAGGAAGCAGAAACTGATTCACGGCATTGTGGACATACAGAAGATCACGACAGCACCCCTTATTCTGTACAGGCTATTTGTCGTTAACTGACTGACCGAGAGTTGGCACTTTGAATGGGAGCAGCCAGAATTTGTGTTTGCATAGTACGACTGGAACGCATTGAAACATATGCATATAACCTACCAACTGAAATATTAGTCAATCTGGACAGGACTTCCTACGTGACAAGCAACTACAAAGCATTCTTTAAAAATCTTTCATTCCATCTTAAAGGAGATGTTGGGTTACAGGCCTTTCCAGCCAGTAATTGTATTCTGTGTTGTTGTGACGCCACTTATTTACGACACCTGGATGCATATTTAATTTTGTAGAGCATTTAACTGGATCCAGATGGGTAGCTGAGAGTAAGATGTTGTTCATTAAGTTTCTTTCGTGCCATGTTCCTGCATATGCCTTACGTTTGTGAGAAAAACCTCTCTGTCGATAAAAAAACCGAGGTAGAAATTCGTTGCCCGTTGTTTGTCTTACGTACGTTCATATTCTCTCAGTGGTCTTGATAATGCTATAGTGTGATTTTGTAATTCGATGGTGTAAGATACGTTTCTGTCTAATTCTGTGGAAGACGAGAAACTTTAAAATCTTGCCGCTCCAGAGAATATTATCTTCTGCTATAGGAGTTGATTGAAGTAATTTTGCTCAGTAAGTTGTTCTTCTCTATATCAGGCTGCTACATTATCCCAAATCCTTGTAGGTGCTCTTGGTTTGTCGACAGTTTCATTGAGTTCTTCGTTTTCCAGAGGATTCTGTTGCAGTGAATTGGATACTGCTTCGAGAAGAATATATGGGAAAATGAACTTTTGAATTTCGGAAAATTGAACGTTTTATTATAGGGCTACAAGAGTGATTTGGTGAGTCTGTTGTTACGTAGTCTGTTAACCCCGAATCTGGTGATTTCTTCTTCTGTTCTGTGTAGTATGTTCTTCGTTTTAAGTGTTTCGTAAGGGAGTTTGTTTGTAAGCTATACCGTAGATCTTCAGCAGTGTGTTCTTGGTTTTAAGTGTTTCGTAAGGGAGTTTGTTTGGAAGCTATACCGTAGATCTTCAGCTAATTGAAGCATCCTCTGGTTAGCAGACAGAGTTTATTTTTTCGTTTCATTAGAGTGCAAGAAGAGAAACTGGTAGCTCCAGTCCATGTATTTGATATTTCGTGAGACGTACGAAATTATGTCGGCTTTCAGTTTATTTAATCTTTTCAGTCATGTCTCTCTGGCTACTTAAGAGTTCATCTAGACAGATGTAGACAAGGTATTTGACGTTTAGTTGTGGAGCAATTTCTTGTCCACAATGTCAAATGTAGCTGTTGGGTTATCCTGTAGTCGGCGATTAGTAAGATTGCCGTGTCTGAAAAGGAAAGGTTTACTTTTTGGTGGATTAGATCAATCAGATACTCATTTTACTGGGCTACAGTTCAAGTTTGCTGATGTAGCTGTTGACTTGTTCATTGATTGCATTCGAGGTGGGCGCATGACACCAGTAAGTGGTGTCATCTGCACATAGAACCATGTCTTCATTCAACCACCGGGGTCTTGGTATATCCGCTGTGTATATCGTCCATAAATAGGTGGATATGACGGCAGCATGGGGCACTCCCGGTCTGGGTGTGGAGAAGGACGATTTTTGGCCCCCATCTCGTAGCTGTACTTTTCAGTTTCAAATGAGCTTATCTAATAATGGTACTATTGCAGGTGGGAAGTTGTGCTTTAGCACTTTGTGAAGATGTCTGTATCTTATCAAAAGCGAGTTCTGTGTCTAGAAAGAGGGTAGCAGTTACACCTGTGAAATTGCAGGGTTCCGCTGCATTGCTAATAAGCCTTAATCATGGATCAGCGGGATTGTGTTTCTGAAACCAGCTTGTTCATGTGATATAATGCTTTTGCCTTCTGCAAAATGTTATAGTATGTTGTCAATTATGTCTTTCAAATTCTTGTCAATTATTTATAATTATTTTCATATTTCTAAGTTTGGTTTCAAAGTCGGTTTGCTGAGTGGTGAGTTCGACACGGTTCCTTCTTTACTTCATGTAAATCACAAATTGTACAAGGTTGAATTCTTTCAGTCCAGGTATTTAAAGACTTAGCGGTTTCCTTGGCGTCCAGATTTTCAATGATAACAATTCTAGTTAGAACACTCAGATCACTCATTACTGGGTTCTCACCGGATTCTGTCGACATGCTGGCGTTTCATTTCGAGTTACGCCTGGAGCGTGCCTTTTAAAAACCTTCGTTCTTATGTATCTCAAGAGATTCCGTTTCATGAGGAGAACCATTTGTTTAGCAATGAGTAGCTGGTTGTTGGACGCACTCACATTGCTAAGGCTGCCGAGATTGTTGGTGTCGGTTGGTGACAGTTGGGATTCGACTGTGCCGTTGCGTCAGATCTGATGATTTTCTCGCGTTTTTTGTTTAGCATGAAGAACGCTGACTCTGCATGGTGGAGATGGGATTACCTGAGCATTCTCTTCATACAGTTTGTTTTGGACATGATTCCTGCCATATACCATTTGCTTCTTTTACTAATTTGACATTCATAGTACCTATATTTTGTCAAACAGTGAAAAATAAATCAAATTACACTTACACCTCAAAAAGACCCAGTCTGAGAAAAATAAACATCATTATAGGCAACATAATGAGATCACAAATATCTCATTCTCTCGATCAGTCCTGTAGATCTACTCGACCTCGTGTTTATAAGCTGACATATGGAAGCCAAAATAAAATATACATTAGAATGGACAGAAGGAATTTTAAAAACAATGTTCATACCACATCTGAATCTCACTGCCATGATATTATCTTCATCGGCTCACCGTTAAAACAACAAGTTCCACACACCAATGGAAAAGGACATGTGCTAAATATTTTACAAGAAATAGAAAGTTTCTTATATATGATAAAACATCAAGACAGTATTTTGAACGAACAGGTTGAATCAAAACAATTCATTGTAAATTTCACCAATGTTATTCTAAATGTTTCACGTTGAAAAACATTCCTTTCTTTAGATAATGTGTTAACGTAGATTACACTATTTAGGAGTGAAATTATATAGTCTCTGATATAGCAAAGTTAGTCATTATCTTTGTATGTGAAGCACTCTACCATTAAAACTTAAACAATAACCAAATATATGTTCTGATTGCAACTGGTATATTATCAGTTAAGATTAAATATGTCACTGGCTAACGTCTGCTATGTAAGTTGTGTGAAAAAACAGCTGTCATGTAAACTAATAATAAACAGTGCTCACTCGACGTAAATCTGCGTCGAAGTATATTTTGTCTTCTCTAATGCTAATAGTGCTACTGACGGACTTTTGCTCTTGTTACTATCCCAGCAATGTATAAACAAAAGAATTCTCTGTTGTTCAGTTTATGTGAGTCAACCCCAGTACCAACAGCCCTGGTGCCTCATACTTTTCGTAATCCAACAAAAAACCTGTTTTTTAATGGTTCAGTTTTAATAATCACTATCTCCCAACGTATAAAATAGTCCCAGAGACCCACCCATATTTTAAACTTTAATGTAACACACTCATCACATCAAAAGTGAAAGCTCAAAATGATTCTCTTCCAGCAGAACTGGAATATTACATACATCTACATCTACATCTACATCTATACTCCGCGAGCCACCTTACGGTGTATGGCGGAGGGTACTTATTGTACCACTATCTGATCCCCCCTTCCCTGTTCCATTCACGAATTGTGCGTGGAAAGAACGACTGCTTGTAAGTCTCCGTATTTGCTCTAATTTCTCGGATCTTTTCGTTGTGATCATTACGCGAGATATATGTGGGCGGTAGTAATATGTTGCCCATCTCTTCCCGGAATGTGCTCTCTCGTAATTTCGATAATAAACCTCTCCGTATTGCGTAACGCCTTTCTTGAAGTGTCCGCCACTGGAGCTTGTTCAGCATCTCCGTAACGCTCTCGCGCTGACTAAATGTCCCCATGACGAATCGCGCTGCTTTTCGCTGGATCATGTCTATCTCTTCTATTAATCCAACCTGGTAAGGGTCCCATATTGATGAGCAATACTCAAGAATCGGACGAACAAGCGTTTTGTAAGCTACTTCTTTCGTCGATGAGTCACATTTTCTTAGAATTCTTCCTATGAATCTCAACCTGGCGCCTGCTTTTCCCACTATTTGTTTTATGTGATCATTCCACTTCAGATCGCTCCGGATAGTAACTCCTAAGTATTTTACGGTCGTTACCGCTTCCAATGATTTACCACCTATGGCATAATCGTACTGGAATGGATTTCTGCCCCTATGTATGCGCATTATATTACATTTATCTACGTTTAGGGAAAGCTGCCAGCTTTCGCACCATGCATTAATCCTCTGCAGGTCCTCCTGGAGTACGTACGAGTCTTCTGATGTTGCTACTTTCTTGTAGACAACCGTGTCATCTGCAAATAGCCTCACGGAGCTACCGATGTTGTCAACTAAGTCATTTATGTATATTGTAAACAATAAAGGTCCTATCACGCTTCCCTGCGGTACTCCCGAAATTACCTCTACATCTGCAGATTTTGAACCGTTAAGAATGACATGTTGTGTTCTTTCTTCTAGGAAATCCTGAATCCAATCACAAACCTGGTCCGATATTCCGTAAGCTCGTATTTTTTTCACTAAACGTAAGTGCGGAACCGTATCAAATGCCTTCCTGAAGTCCAGGAATACGGCATCAATCTGCTCGCCAGTGTCTACGGCACTGTGAATTTCTTGGGCAAATAGGGCGAGCTGAGTTTCACATGATCTCTGTTTGCGGAATCCATGTTGGTTATGATGAAGGAGATTTGTATTATCTAAGAACGTCATAATACGAGAACACAAAACATGTTCCATTATTCTACAACAGATTGACGTAAGCGAAATAGGCCTATAATTATTCGCATCTGATTTATGACCCTTCTTGAAAATGGGAACGACCTGCGCTTTCTTCCAGTCGCTAGGTACTTTACGTTCTTCCAGCGATCTACGATAAATTGCTGATAGAAAGGGGGCAAGTTCTTTAGCATAATCACTGTAGAATCTTAAGGGTATCTCGTCTGGTCCGGATGCTTTTCCGCTACTAAGTGATAGCAGTTGTTTTTCAATTCCGATATCGTTTATTTCAATATTTTCCATTTTGGCGTCCGTGCGACGGCTGAAGTCAGGGACCGTGTTACGATTTTCCGCAGTGAAACAGTTTCGGAACACTGAATTCAGTATTTCTGCCTTTCTTCGGTCGTCCTCTGTTTCGGTGCCATCGTGGTCAACGAGTGACTGAATAGGGGATTTAGATCCGCTTACCGATTTTACATATGACCAAAACTTTTTAGGGTTCTTGTTTAGATTGTTTGCCAATGTTTTATGTTCGAATTCGTTGAATGCTTCTCTCATTGCTCTCTTTACGCTCTTTTTCGCTTCGTTCAGCTTTTCCTTATCAGCTATGATTCGACTACTCTTAAACCTATGATGAAGCTTTCTTTGTTTCCGTAGTACCTTTCGTACATGATTGTTATACCACGGTGGATTTTTCCCCTCGCTTTGGACCTTAGTCGGTACGAACTTATCTAAGGCGTACTGGACGATGTTTCTGAATTTTTTCCATTTTTGTTCCACATCCTCTTCCTCAGAAATGAACGTTTGATGGTGGTCACTCAGATATTCTGCGATTTGTGCCCTATCACTCTTGTTAAGCAAATATATTTTCCTTCCTTTCTTGGCATTTCTTATTACACTTGTAGTCATTGATGCAACCACTGACTTATGATCACTGATACCTCCTAGTTCTTACATACTACAATTAGTTCCTTCCCTCATAAGTACAGAAAATATTTTTTCTTCTAACTCTATTCGAAATACTGTCCTGATCATGATTCCTTACTTACAACTACGAGCAGTCCCCAGTATCGTCAGCTTCATTCGCTACATAAATGACTGGAATAACTAGATGCAAAAATGCAGGTGTACAAGATCTGAAAGCAATACAAAACTCTTCTTGTTTCTGAGTAATGTACTACTCCAAAGACTTTTAATCAGCATAAAAAATCAAAGGATCTTAAGTGCAAATTGATGCAAAATCCTTCCAGGTCGGTAGACTTACCGCTTTCGAACTGAAACAATTCCTACATCTAACGAATTTTGTAGCTAGTAAAATGTTTTCAACAGTGTTAGGTCGGAATCAGGTAAAATTCTATGGATCCTACTTTAAGCACAGAATATAGTAACTGGGAAGCTGACAAATCCAGGTCATTGATATAAATGTGCATAGACAACAGGTACTTTTTGGGCCTAAAAGTAATATGTTGTTATCAAGTGAAGAATGACTCACATTAAATCCGTCCACAGCTGTTTACATTCTGAAGACAAAATCCGGTTTTTGTTCACATTATTCCCTGCTTTGTACAATAATTCAGTTAAATTCGTACTGATATTCCCACCTCGTTGTTTCTGTCATCAAGCGCAATGCAGAAGTCAGTTTTCTCAACGGCCAGTTACTCCAATCCAGAGCCTGGTATTCATAATCACAAAACTTCAGTTTTGATAGTTAGTTGTGTAACACAATTTTCTCTAAGAAAGGTATATATAAAACCGGCACTTCTGACTCTGATTAAAGCTAGCAGCACATAAATATACATCACAGTACCAACTACACTGGCATAATAACATCATAAAACTGGCGCTGAGAACCAGTCATGCCAACACAGTACTTGTGGACTAGAAAGAAATTTGAAAGAGAGAAGATAAAACGTCGTATAAACTAATGATGGTGCTTACGTTGTCGATGCTAAAATTTTTATTAGTAACTGTTTCTGAGTAACGCTACAGGAGAAACAAATAAGACAAAATACCATCGTTTCGTGGCGAAGAAATGATTCCTGAATTTTAAGAACTCGTTGTGTTATAACTGTGTTTCAAAAACAGAATTTTAGAATTCTAATGACCAGCAGTGCTCATTGCGACTGTTCGGTAAATAGAGTATACGTACCGATTGATTTTTAAATGTTTGGAGTTCGTTTGCTGAAGCACTCTTTTAATCTTCATACTACCCAGTCGATAGATTATAAAGGCCATAATGCAAGTATGATTTAAAAATGTGATGCCAAAAATTCAAACAATATTATCAACTCACTTTGGGTTTGGTATAACATACGTGTATTTTTTTGATTATTTTTTGTGTTGCAATAATGACAGCGATATCACTAATGGTTCTTGAAAATTCTGACAAAACTGTGCACCACATTAACAAGCATGTACTCCCAGTAACCCACCAAAGCTTTTATGAAGTCCTACCTCTTATATTGGATGTCAAAAATTTCTGCAATAGCTAAACTTCATGAAATTATTTTAAGTCCAGTTTATGCTAAGAGTGCCCCATATGCGAATATCATTACGAGTCCAAAGAATCGTTGGCTCATGGAAATATTCTGTGTTGCATCTGCCCAACTTGCAAGTATTTTTAAAACTTCGAAACTCTTACACACTAATAAAAATATGCTAATATGAGAACATACAACTGGCAACAATTGTTGCAAGTTCGAAATGCTCGCTAACCCGCGGAAATATTCTAAATGCACATGATTTGGTCCTAAAAAATTTGCTACGTTTCCTGCCATCATCGCGCCGATAATTTCACAAGTCCACAAACTTTTACTTGGAAGATTACAAACACTTCAGATCGCCACTTACCGCTCATGTATACATACGTCTGCACTGTTCTGCTCTGCAGTCCAGAACGACTGTACCATACCAAGATGGTCATTGACTCTTTAGTACCTTACACCTTGGTTCCAAAAGATCATCTCATAGAAAGTTTTCCAAATTATACCAAACATATATCACATATTACACATATACATATGACATACCAGACTAGACATAACTTTTATCACCTTCAAGATAATGTACTTAATTTTTTGTTGAATATTTTACATTTCTCCCAAACAACAGTTTTGTCAATTTAATCGTTCGTTTGCCATGTTTGACTGTGTGAAAATTAAAAGTACGTAGGAATTAATACATTTGCAGATAAATACACTAGCATAATTTATTACACTGCGATTACTTTTCTCACTTTATTACTTGTTTTGTGTAAAATTGACCTCTTGGTAGTATAGAATATATAGTGTGTCATATAATTTAAATTATCTTTTACTTTTTTAATATTCTCTGATGGGGGCTTCAGGCTCTACCCATTGAGACAAAGTTTATCAATTTCGCCCAAGACGTTCTTCCCTCCATGAACCATGGACCTTGCCATTGATGGGGAGGCTTGTGTGCCTCAGCGATACAGATGGCCGTACCGTAGGTGCAACCACATCGGAGGGGTATCTGTTCAGAGGCAAGACAATCATGTGGTTCCTGAAGAGGGGCAGCAGCCTTTTCAGTAGTTGCAGAGGCAACAGTCTGAATGACTGACTGATCTGGCTCTGTAACATTAACCAAAACGGCCTTGCTGTGCTGGTACTGCGAACGGGTGAAAGCAAGGGGAAACTACAGCCGTAATTTTTCCCAAGGACATGCAGATTTACTGTATGATTAAATGTACATGGCGTCCTCTTGGGTAGAATATTCTGGAGGTGAAATAGTCCCCCATTCGGATCTCCGGGCGGGACTACTCATGAGGACGTCGTTATCAGGAGAAAGAAAACTGGCGTTCTACAGATCGGAGCAAGGAATGTCAGATCCCTTAATCGGGCAGGTAGGTTAGAAAATTTAAAAAAGGAAATGGATAGGTTAAAGTTAGATATAGTGGGAATTAGTGAAGTTCGGTGGCAGGAGGAACAAGACTTTTGGTCAGGTGAATACAGGGTTATAAATACAAACTCAAATAGGGGTAATGCAGGAGTAGGTTTAATAATGAATAAAAAAATAGGAGTGCGGGTTATCTACTATAAACAGCATAGTGAACGCATTATTGTGGCCAAGATAGACACAAAGCCCATGCCTACTACAGTAGTACAGGTTTATATGCCAACTAGCTCTGCAGATGATGAAGAAATTGATGAAATGTATGATGAGATAAAAGAAATTATTCAGATAGTGAAGGGAGATGAAAATTTAATAGTCATGGGTGACTGGAATTCGTCAGTAGGAAAAGGAAGAGAAGGAAACATAGTAGGTGAATATGTATTGGGGGGAAGAAATGTAAGAGGAAGCCGCTTTGTAGAATTTTGCACAGAGCATGACTTAATCGTAGCTAACACTTGGTTCAAGAATCATAAAAGAAGGTTGTATACCTGGAAGAATCGTGGAGATACTAAAAGGTATCAAATAGATTATATAATGGTAAGACAGAGATTTAGAAACCAGGTTTTAAATTGTAAGACATTTCTAGGGGCAGATGTGAACTCTGACCACAATCTATTGGTTATGAACTGCAGGGTTAAACTGAAGAAACTGCAAAAAGGTGGGAATTTAAGGAGATGGGACCTGGATAAACTGAAAGAACCAGAGGTTGTAGAGAGTTTCAGGGAGAGAATAAGGGAAGAATTGACAGGAATGGGGGAAAGAAATACAGTAGATGAAGAATGGGTAGCTCTGAGGGATGAAGTAGTGAAGGCAGCAGACGATCAAGTAGGTAAAAAGACGAGGGTAATAGAAATCCCTGGGTAACAGAAGAAATATTGAATTTAATTGATGAAAGGACAAAATATAAAAATGCAGTAAATGAAGCAGGCAAAAAGGAATACAAACGTCTCAAAAATGAGATTGACAGGAAGTGCAAAATGGCTAAGCGGGGATGGCTAGAGGGCAAATGTAAGGATGTAGAGGCTTGTCTCACTAGGGGTAAGATAGATACAGCCTACAGGAATATTAAAGAGACCTTTGGAGAGAAGAGAACCACTTGTATGAATATCAAGAGCTCAGATGGCAACCCAGTTCTAAGCAAAGAAGGGAAGGCAGAAAGGTGGAAGGATTATATAGAGGGTTTATACAAGGGCGATGTAGTTGAGCACAATATTATGGAAATGGGAGAGGATGTAGATGAAGACGAAATGGGAGATAACATACTGCGTGAAGAGTTCGACAGAGCACTGAAAGACCTGAGTCGAAACAAGGCCCCGGGAGTAGACAACATTCCATTAGAACTACTGATGGCCTTGGGAGGGCCAGTCATGTCAAAACTCTACCATGTGGTGAGCAAGATGTATGAGACAGGCGAAATACCCTCAGACTTCAAGAAGAATATAATAATTACAATCCCAAAGAAAGCAGGTGTTGACAGATGTGAAAATTACCGAACTATCAGTTTAATAAGTCATGGCTGCAAAATACTAACGCGAATTCTTTACAGACGATTGGAAAAACTGGTAGAAGCGGACCTCGGGGAAGATCAGTTTGAATTCCGTAGAAACGTTGGAACACGTGAGGCAATACTAACCTTACGACTTATCTTAGAAGAAAGATTAAGAAAAGGCAAACCTACGTTTCTAGCATTTGTAGACTTAGAGATAGCTTTTGCCAATGTTAACTGGAATACTCTCTTTCAAATTCTGAAGGTGGCAGGGGTAAAATACAGGGAGCGAAAGGCTATTTACAATTTGTACAGAAACCAGGTGGCAATTATAAGAGTCGAGGGGCATGAAAGGGAAGCAGTGGTTGGGATAGGAGTGAGACTGGGTTGTAGCCTCTCCCCGATGTTATTCAATCTGTATATTGAGCAAGCAGTAAAGGAAACAAATGAAAAATTTGGAGTAGGTATTAACATTCATGGAGAAGAAGTAAAAACTTTGAGGTTCGCCGATGACATTGTAAGTCTGTCAGAGACAGCAAAGGACTTGGAAGAGTAGTTGAACGGAATGGAGCGTGTCTTGAAAGGAGGATATAAGATGAACATCAACAAAAGCAAAACGAGGATATGGAATGTAGTCAAATTAAATCGGGTGATGCTGAGTTAATTAAATTCGGAAATGAGACACTTAAAGTAGTAAAGGAGTTTTGCTATTTGGGGAGCAAAGTAACTGATGGTGGTCGAAGTAGAGGGGATACAAAATGTAGACTCGCAATGGCAAGGAAATCGTTTCTGAAGAAGAGAAATTTGTTAACGTCGAGTATAGATTTAAGTGTCAGGAACTCGTTTCTAAAAGTATTTGTATGGAGTGTAGCCATGTATGGAAGTGAAACATGGACGATAACTAGTTTGGACAAGAAGAGAATAGAAGCTTTCGAAATGTGGTGCTACAGAAGAATGCTGAAGATAAGGTGGGTAGATCACGTAACTAATGAGGAGGTATTGAATAGGATTGGAGAGAAGAGAAGTTTGTGGCACAACTTGACTAGAAGAGGGGATCGGTTGGTTGGACATGTTTTGAGGCATCAAGGGATCATAAATTTAACATTGGAGGGCAGCGTGGAGGTTAAAAATCGTAGAGGGAGACCAAGAGATGAATACACTAAGCAGATTCAGGAGGATGTAGGCTGCAGTAGGTACTGGGAGGTGAAGAAGCTTGCACAGGATAGAGTAGCATGGAGAGCTGCATCAAACCAGTCTCAGGACTGAAGACCACAACAACAACAACAACGTTGATAATATATGAGTACTAATTTTTAAATTTCATGTGATTAGCGAAACTTAGATAATTCACAGAACAGAAACTGCTTTTCTGCTTGAGGGCATGTTTACAAGCGCACTTCCGTCATTCCACTTCTGTAAGTGTGTTATTTACGTTACAGCTATCTTGAATCAGATTTTACGGGATATTGATCTACTTAGTAAGTATGGCAGTCTCTCGTTTTCACCATGGTGGCTAGAACGTCACGTTTCTCTCCAGTGACTAAAATTTCCAGCAATCTGTGTGGCAAATTATATGTAGATCAATCAGGAAGGGCTATAACTCCTAGAGTAACTGAGCATGAAAGGAATTGGAGACAGAAAGAAAGAGTTCACCTTCGCTAAACATGTTCTGACTGAATGTTATTCATATGATATAACGTGTGATATTCTCCATAAAGGAACTAAGGGGAGAAAACTAACATTACTTGGAACTCTGGTCGTTAATAAACCACACTCAAAGAAACCTGACTTTGTCCTTAATGACCAAACAAGTTCCATTACTCATCCTTATTGAAATTGTAGCGAGCTATTATGCCTCTCATCATTGGCTAATAAGCTTTCTGTAACTGTTGTACACCCACATTCCATAGTCTTTTTCTTCCCCTACCTTTATTTAGTCTGTTCATTACATTCACCAGTTTGTCCATATGACATATGAGTCCATGCAATTACTCATTTGTAGAACATTTCTGTTTTATACGCTCACTTACTTTTAATATTTGAATATACTGTAATATAAGATTTATTTATTCAGAGTCTCATTAGGTGCTTCAAAAAATGGTTCCAATGACTCTCAGCCCTATGGGACTTAACATCTAAGGTCACCAGTCCCCTAGAACTCTTAAACCTAACTAACCTAAGGAGATCACACACATCCATGCCCGAGGCAGGATTCGAACCTGCGACCGCAGTGGTCGCGCGGTTCCAGACTGTAGCGCCTAGAACCACTCGGTCACTCCGGCCGGCCTTTAGGTGCTGCAGCATACTTGTTTCGTATCGATATAGCCATAAATGTCACACATCTTTGTACAGCATTCTATGTACACTTATAGATTCTTGCTGAAGTTGTGTGGATTAGCTGGTTAGCATCAAGTTATCTAACGATGGCCTGAGAAGCTGAAAGCCAGTTCATAACAAACTAGTAAATATTATTGTAGAACGCTAATATTTTGTATTGAAGTTATTAATATGTATAATTTCCTCCAAAAACCGGCAGAATATTATATAAATATTAATGTTCATTTTATATGTGGTTGATTATTTAATGAGGTAATATTCTACATCCATCGTGTAGCTTCTTCTTTCAGTATCAGGTCTGATTTCATGAATGTCTAGTTTCATGATATGATTTTCATGAATATTTTGATGTAATATAATGGATTTATCTGAATTATGTATGACATAATGAGAAGATACAGGTAAGAACTTGCATATGTTGCGAATCTCAAAGCGTGACGCATGATTATCAGTGGATATTTTCTATGTAGTGAGGTCCAGTACGCGCTGTGAATTTTATGTGGGGGGATTTACGCCGGTTTCGTGTAACCTTTACTTGATTTTTCCTTGAATGGGTGACCTTCTTTGATAGAAACCAGGCCTTATGGAAGATACGTGTAGGCACTATCTGATATATTGTGGATATTTATATTTTCAAATGTTTCTATTATATCTCTATGGTTCCACAGTTGTGCAGATGAAGAGATGGTTCCGTCATAGTATGTTCAAAAGTCAGTTTTTTTTTGCAATGATCGTCTCTTGGTCTGTGTGAGATGAGTACATGGTGTGAAAGATGCCTCGTTTGGTCGATATTTCAGCCAAGCGAGTACGCTGTGGCGACGAAAGTGAATCTGATGTGTCGTGAGGTTACTACCTTAACGCTTAGCGGCTTATACTGTCTGCGTATGTGGTGAATGCAGCAGAGTCACAAGGGGAAGGCCTTAGACACGGCCAACCGACTCGGCTCACATTTGGCAAGTCACTTGTGTACAACCTAAAACGACGGAATCTAAGATATTTTGGGTCAACACCCCCGAGTTTTTGAGAAAATCGCCCCTAAAGGTTATGAAGAGTGGTCGACTCAAAATTGGCGGGATCTATACATAATTGTAAATAGAGCATTTTTCATCACCAGGTATGGGGTCCGAAGACGCGTACTTTTCCAGAAATCGAGGTAAGAAACTTTTACAACTGCCGCTTCTGTACCCACATGGTCAACGCTTTTCGCCGACAGCACCGATAGCACAACGGCCAAGGTAACTGGCTGCGAATCTCGAAGAAACGTAGTGGATGTTATTCGTTTGGTTTGTATTTTTCCATATCTCAATTGATAGGGATAGGAGGGTTAATAAGGTAAGTAAATCAACAAGGAATGATAATAAGGTAGGCAAATAAATTACTATAACCTCTTGGAATAGTAAACAATTAAAATGTTACTCCAGGTTACTTTACAATGGCTCTTCCAGTCACTGTTACGTGACCTCACTTTTCTTCGAACAACTAGATGGATGGTACTTGTGATACAGACATTAGAAACAAATATACTCACGGCACCAACAACATCTAATGAGTGCAATCTTTCGACAGCTACACTGTTCCTTCCCTATGATATGACGAGGAGGCAACCGGGACAACGTAACTCTCCCCGGGTGCATCCCATCCCGTGCCTCGCTGTAAACAAGCGTCGCACGGTTGGCTATGTGTAATCCATCGTGAGGAATTCGCAGCACTCTTACTCGGAGTTGTTTTCATGTGACAAGGCTTAAAAGTTTAATACTTTACTAACTCACGGCGTTTGGGAAATTAGTTTGCCTACCTTATTATTATCATTCCTTATTGATTTACTTACCTTGTTAACCCTCCTATCCCTATCAATTGAGATGTGGAAAAATACAAATGAAAAGAATAACATCCGCTAGGTTTCTTCGAGATTCGAAACCCGGTTTTCCGATTCGCAGCTGGTTACCTTGGCCGCTGCGTATCGGCGCTGACGGCGACAGGCGTTAACCATGTGGGTACAGACGCGGCAGTTGTAAAAGTTTCTTACCTCGATTTCTGGAAAAGTATGCTTTTTCGGACCCCATACCTGGTGATGAAAAATGCTCTATTTACAATTATCTATCGATCCCGCCAATTTTGTGTCGATCGCTCTTCATAATCTTTAGGGGCGATTTTCTCAAAAACTCGGGGGTGTTGACCCAAAATATCTTAGATTACTTCGTTTTAGGTTGTACACAAGCGACTTGCCAAATGTGAGCCGAATCGGTTGGCCGTGTCTAAGGCCTTCCCCTTGTCAGTGTCACTCATGTCGAGGCCGTGCATATTTCGTCTTTCATTTTGTGTGCTGTTTCCGACTCTTGCTCCGCCTTGTGTCTGTGAGAGTGTAGATCTACTACCATCACTGGACGTGGTGTGAGAGTTGTTTAAAGAGGTTGGCCATCTACGAGAAAATTTGTACGCCCACATGTTACAAAAGTGAAATGATTCTTTCGGGTGGGGTGATAAATAGTGGATCACGTCAAGGGAAATAATAACTGTTATTAAGGTTTCGGTATGGATCCCAGTTCAAAAATGCTTGATTATGTTTTATGATGATTATTCCAGAGTGTCGTGATGTTTAAGACTGCGATAGTCCCATTTCTCTATGTGAACCAAGCTGGCATCACTCAACTTTACGTCCGAGATTCACACTAGTGTAACTTTGGTAGTGGCAGGTTTTTCTACCTGCAATAACTCTTATTTGATGTCCGACTGAAGACAGTCACGTAAACACCGTTTACATTCGCCTACGTCAGGTAGTGTTTGTGAGCTTCTTCTGCTGCCGTATACTGTTGTTGGTTGCTGTTGCTCTGTGTCGCATTTGATCATCTTTGTCAACCTTCGGTCTTGTCCTGAGGAACACAGCTTCCCTAGAATCTCTTGAGACAATCTGTAACCACTAAAATCATGCCAGTTGTTGTTCCTGAACTTTTATTAAATGGTTCAAATGGCTCTGAGCACTATGGGACTTAACATCTGAGGTCATCCCCTAGGCCTAGAACTACTTAAACCTAACCAACCTAAGGACGTCACACACATACATGCCCGAGGCAGGATTCGAACCTGCGACCATAGCAGCAGCGCCGTTCCGGACTCAAGCGCCTAGAACCGATCGGCCACAACGGCCGGCTGAACTTTTATCTTCCTCTTAAATGCAATAATTTATTATGTGCTTCAAGGTTTATAAATTCGTGCAATTTATACCATTTCTAAGTAAATTATTTCAGTCACTGCTATTGATAATTACCAATTGCGTGAAAATTTTATGTATTGGAGAAAGTGCGGCACTTTTAATTTGTTTACTATGTTTTCCACAGATGGGAGGTTACATGCTGGTTTTAAGTGAAGCTAGCCACACTATAACTGCATAAACTGCACAACAGGCTTGAATCCGTCCATCACTGTACCCCTTGCCTTTGTCGTGCGCTACTAAGGACGAAAAAATGTTGAAGAAGAAGGTAATACCATTTACAATACTATAGACTTTTAATAACTATTTGCGGTTCAGGTGAAAATTAATGTAATAGGAGTGTACCGTACAAGTTCATAATCATACCAAAAACGCTATAGAATTTTAGTGCATAACAGTCCGTGTTCACCAGAACTACTAAACTCTTCTTTATTCTTCAGAACCCTTCCCAGAAAGTTAACAGAACCACGGTACAAGTTGTAATGAAAGACATGGACGCCACCAACATCCGCATATCCAAGGGAACGAATCCTTAAAATTCATGAGTGGGAGTCTGGCTGCGGACCAGGTGGTAAAAGTGACGCAGCTCTACCGTTTCTGCGCTACGGAGAGTCGAACCCAGGAGCAACAGGCACAGGGCAGGAGATGTCTGCGCCGCCTCCCTGGACAGCGCGTGCGAAGCCTCTGTCGCCATTAACACCTGTGACGCCTGCCACGACACAACCAAAATCTGTATCACCACTGGCTGTTTCTGCTGCTGTGTTAAGACTGCGGCAACTGCATTCCTGGATATACCGCACAACACTGACATCACGAATAAAGCTAGCAGTACCTGGAGCGCTGAAAGAACCTCCTGGGACAGATGGCACAGTGCGGAGTACACTCTCCTCAGCTTGCGGTAGCGTTCTGCAAGTGGTCGCCGCTGGCATCTCACTTGGACTGTAGCTGTCAGACACTGGTTCAGCCGGCGTAAGTCACTCCTCACAAGAACAACGCCCGCATCTCGTGGTCGTGCGGTAGCGTTCTCGCTTCCCACGCCCGGGTTCCCGGGTTCGATTCCCGGCGGGGTCAGAGATTTTCTCTGCCTCGTGATGGCTGGGTGTTGTGTGCTGTCCTTAGGTTAGTTAGGTTTAAGTAGTTCTAAGTTCTAGGGGACTTTTGACCACAGCAGTTGAGTCCCATAGTGCTCAGAGCCATTTGAACCATTTGAACAAGAACAACGAACCGCACATACCTGCAAACAGCTGTAGGTATTATACCACTGGAGAACAATGATAACAGATATGTCTATTTCATTCCATACCACAGATATTCCAACGTCAGAGCAGCTACATGGAGAGCGAGAAGCCCTGTGTACACCACTTTGCAGGAGATCCTCACCGCCGCGCTGGAGGAATGGGGCGATTCCAGGATGCCACTGTCCCGATACGACAACAGAGTGAGGATCCTCTGGTATTTATAGGTGTTTCTTAACAGGTCTTCGGCTTTCGCCGTCACCATGAAGGCGCAGTGTGTCATCATGTTGGTTACCAACCACACAAAAGTGATGGAATCCTTTTTTCTCGCGTTCACAGCTTGCAACGAATTTACCGTAAGCGCGGTTATTCCCAGGCTCATGAGGAGAGCAACAGATGCGTACAGCGTACCAGCAGTGGTCCTGCGTAGTTCACACCTCTCAGTCTCCACTGTGAATGGTGTCAGCCCGAAAAACCTGCAGATGGTGTGGTATGGTGTTACAGATCGTAAGAGTTCTGTTCGCCATTTCCACATCATCTAGCACTCCGATATACCTTCGTTACCTGTGAAGAAAAAGTTCCCCAATTATAGTAGGCCACCTGCTTGCATTACACAGAGAATTAATCTAAGATTCTCGAATCACTCATAAATTGTTGATTATGATGTGTAGCTAAGACAGACCTTGCTGTAATACGTCTGTTAAGTATTACAAGCATTATTATTTATTCATAAAAATCACGTATCTCACAAATTGCAAACTTTATTGTTTTCTGTATCTTTAAGGAGTCTAGGTTACATTAGAGACAGAACCTGAAAGGTTTAAACATTCTGGGTGAAGTAGCTAAATAAAAGAAAGTAAATCAAACAGTAATGAAAGAAAGTTAAGAGCAAATATTTGATCATAATGGGGAAAATTACAGAAGGCGCACTAAATCCCTTAGAGATGGAAGCGATGGTTGCTACTTGAAGAAGCAGTGTCAACAGTCGTCAAGGCAAGCCAAGAAAACGTAAATCTTGTGGCAATTTCGAAATTCTTATAACATTTCTCCCATATACGAGTTTAAAAACTCAGATTTAATCCGAAATTTTTGAGACTATGGTATGACAGTGAACAGAGATTTTTTGTTATGACGTTTTCGTGTTAGCGTAATTTCGTCTTTTATTTTATTTACATGTACGTATAAATTTGCGACCGAACCGCCGAATTTTTCCATCAGTAAATGGGGTATGTTCTCAAGTGACTCCGTTGTTTTAACCCCTCCACTGACAGAATGACCTGCTTCCTACTTCCGTATGTATAAAGCCAATACGGACTTGTAGCTGTCACGCCTTTGCACTTACTGCTACGTATTTTAACCGTAAATAGCTCAGCCCTAATGGTAAGAGTTAGTAGTGAATTCTGGCGTTATTAATCTTTGAAGACAGCACAGCTGCCACAAGCTCAGCTCATTTTTACTCCACTCCTACCCTCGCCATTACACCACATTAACTAGGTGCTACATGGACCTTGCTAAATTCACTTGCGTATACATTTTTTACCGTTACTCGCCAGTATTTACCTATTGGATTAGTACACTCCTAACCGGACTATTTCTCAAAGAGCTGTGATGATTGAACGGGTTCGATCCACGGCCTACAGTGCCCTACAGTTCACACGGTAACACTGCCTACCTGACCCACTTAACTTGGTAGTGAGCTTATGTATCCAATCACCACTGCTAGCAGCAGTTGATAATCCTATCAGCACGACGAGAGCAGCAGACTTACCGTCGAATCCTCCTGAAAATACTTATAACTACGGTCGCCAGCTCTGAAGGAGCAAAAGAATAAATCAATTTTTTGCTCGTTTCAAAGTGAAACGGCTTGAGTTGAATTTTAAACTTAATTCTGAATATTACTATTTCTGATCATTCTAGGTGATTCTACAAAGCAAATACTCTCTCAATTTCTGTGAGTTGGCTTGGTAGTTACCACCAAGACAATTTAAGCAACTTAGGTTAACAAACTTCTACCCTTCAACCTATTTAATGATTTTGGGATATTACTCTTTGGACAATTGCTATAGAATTAGTTAAGTGACTTTACTTGCAAGGTTACTCAGAAATATTTAAGTAACTATAAATAGGCGACTCATTCTGGTGTGACCATTGCTCTTTTCTGATTCTTATACGCTAAAGTATTCTACACCCAAAAGAATTGTAAATGGAAGAGGCGATGGTGGCCTCAGTCTGATTTCACTACACTATGTTTCAGGTTACTACACTTTACAATGAACAACATGCGTCGTAATTTTACTCATTACTATATTCTGTCTTCTGCACTTGCACAAAAGAAAACTGGTATTCTCCTTTTACATGTATACAAAGTTCGACTTCACAATTTCAAGCAGTCTTGCCTTGGGCAGACGTGTCGGTGCTGGTGGTGAGATGCATGTGGCTAACGCAGCTCTTCCTCTTCACGCCTCGTGCCCTTAATGGCGGCTGGAACTACGAGCTGTAGCACTCGTATAAGCTACTGCGCATCCGTCATAAAATCTGGGCGCAGGAACTCTTACAATCAGCCCCAGTGGCACAGAGACGGCTTCGACAACCATTCGTCGCGTTCTACCCCACAAACGGCGACGATATTCGCCTCTTCGCTGTTGCACAACCACTTTTGCGTGAGCACAGTTACGCACGTCCGGTCACGTCAACACTCCCCAGGCCAATCCATTGTTCCATCCCTGTGTCTCCAGCTACCTCTAGCTATGCTCGTATCACCAAGGGTGGGGGCGTTCCCCTACCACCTTTTCACCGAAATCATTTAGTATTTAAGAATATTTATATTTATTACCCTGGAGTTCATACCAGTCATAATAATTTACTACTAGCTCTTTATAACATTAAATCATACAGTAATAACTTATTATTACCAAGAAAAAGAATACATTTGACTCCGAGAGCTCTGTGCATTGTCTGAGACAGCGCTAATTCCCAGTTTCGCCAATAGATGGCATCAGGGTGCACTCCCTGGCAGTCTCACACCAGCGCGCCCGTTTCCGACGCGCGGGCTCCAAATTACTGTCAGCCCACCATCATTTCAGTTCCGTTACAAATTGTTAACATAAACCATATGGACTGAAGTGGGGTCGTAACCATCGTTTTCTGCTTTTTTTTCTACTTAAGTTAGATCAAATTTTTTGTTTTATTATGGTGCTTATCCCCCCTCCCCCTCCGCCCCCCCCCCATGAACCATGGACCTTGCCGTTGGTGGGGAGGCTTGCGTACCTCCATGATACAGATAGCCGTACCGTAGGTGCAACCACAACGAAGGGGTATCTGTTGAGAGGCCAGACAAACGTGTTGTTCCTGAAGAGGGGCAGCAGCCTTTTCAGTAGTTGCAGTGGCAACAGTCTGGATGATTGACTGACCTGACCTTGTAACACTAACCAAATCGGCCTTGCTGTGCTGGTACTGCGAACGGCTGAAAGCAAGGGGAAACTACAGCCGTAATTTTTCCCGAGGGCATGCAGCTTTACCGTATGATCAAGTGATGATGGCGTCCTCTTGGGTAAAATATTCCGGAGGTAAAATAGTCCCCCATTCGGATCTCCGGGCGGGGACTACTCAAGAGGACGTCGATATCAAGAGAAAGAAAACTGGCGTTCTACGGATCGGAGAGTGGAATGTCAGATCCCTTAATCGGGCAGGTAGGTCAGAAAATTTAAAAAGGGAAATGGATGGGTTGAAGATAGATATAGTGGGAATTCGTGAAGTTCGGTGGCAGGAGGAACAAGACTTTTGGTCAGGTGAATACAGGGTTATAAATACAAAATCAAATAGGGGTAATGCAGGAGTAGGTTTAATAATGAATAAAAAAGTAGTAGTGCAGGTAAGCTACTACAAACAGCATAGTGAATGCATTATTGTGGTCAAGATAGACACGAAGCCCACGCCTAGTACAGTAGTACAAGTTACATGGCAATTAGCTCTGCAGATGATGAAGAAACTGATTAAATGTATGATGAGAAAAAAGAAATTAATCAGGTAGTGAAGGGAGAAGAAAATTTAGTAGTCATGGGTGATTGAAATTCGACAGTAGGAATAGGACGAGAAGGAAACGTTGTAGGTGAATATGGATTGTGGCTAAGAAATTCAGGAGGAAGCCACCTGGTAGAATTCTGCACAGTGCATAACTTAATCATAGCTAACACTTGGTTCAAGAATCATGAAAGAAGGTTGTATATATGGAAGAACCCTGGATGTACTAGAAGGTTTCAGATAGATTATATAATGGTAAGACAGAGATTCAGGAACCAGATTTTAAATTGTAAGACATTTCCAGGGGCAGATGTGGACTCTGACCACAATCTATTGGTTATGAACTGTAGATTAAAACTGAAGAAACTGCAAAAAGGGGGGAATTTATGGAGATGGGATCTGGGCAAACTGAAAGAACGAGAGGTTGTACAGAGTTTCAGGAAGAGCATAAGAGAACAATTGACAGGAATTTGGGGAAAAATACAGTAGAAGAAGAATGGGTAGCTCTGAGGGATGAAGTAGTGAAGGCAGTAAAAGATCAAGTTGGTAAAAGGACGAGGGCTAGTAGAAATTCTTGGGTAAGAGAAGAGATACTGAAATAAAATGGTGAAAGGAGAAAGTAAAAAATGCAGTTGCTTATCTCACTAGGGGTAAGATAGATACTGCGTACAGGAAAAATAAAGAAACCTTTGGAAAAAAGAGAACCACTTGCATGAATGTCAAGAGCTCGGATGGAAACCCAGTTCTAAGCAAAGAAGGGAAAGAAGAAAGGTGGAAGGAGTATATAGAGGGTCTATACAGGGGCGATGTCCTTGAGGACAATATTATGGAAGTGGAAGAGGATGTAGATAAAGATGAAATGGGAGATATGATATTGCGTGAAGAGTTTGACAGAGCACTGAAAGACCTAAGTCGAAACAAGGCCCCGGGAGTAGACAACATTCAATTAGAAGTACTGACAGCCTTGGGAGAGACAGTCCTGACAAAACTCTACCATATGATGAGCAAGATGTATGAGACAGGCGAAATACCCTCAGACTTCAAGAAGAATATAATAATTCCAATCCCAAAAAAAGCAGGTGTTGACAGATGTGAAAATTACCGAACTATCAGTTTAATAAGTCATGGCTGCAAAATACTAACGCGAATTCTTTACAGACGAATGGAAAGACTGGTAGAGGCCGACCTCAGGGAAGATCAGTTTGAATTCCGTAGAAATGTAGGAACACGTGAGGCAATACTGACCCTACGACTCATCTTAGAAGAAAGATTAAGGAAAGGTCTCTAGCATTTGTATACTTAGAGAAAGCTTTTGACAATGTTGACTGGAATACTCTCTTTCTAATTCTGAAGGTAGCCGGGGTAAAATACAGGGAGCGAAGAGCTATTTACAATTTGTACAGAAACCAGATGGCTGTTATAAGAGTCGAGGGACATGAAAGGGAAGCAGTGCTTGGGAAGGGAGTGAGACAGGGTTGTAGCCTCTCCCCGATGCTATTCAATCTGTATATTGAGCAAGCAGTAAAGGAAACAAAAAAAAAGTTCGGAGTAGGTATTAAAATCCATGGAGAAGAAATAAAAACTTTGAGGTTCGCCGATGACGATGTAGTTCTGTCAGAGACACAATGGTTCAAATGGCTGCGAGCACTATAGGACTTAACATCTGAGGTCACCAGTCCCCTAGAACTTAGAACTACTTAAACCTAACTAACCTAAAGACATCACACACATCCATGCCCGAGGCAGGATTCGAACCTGCGACTGTAGCGGTCTCGCGGTTCCAGACTGATGCGCCTAGAACCGCTTGGCCACACCAGCCGGCTGTCAGAGACAGCAAAGGACTTCGAAGAGCAGTTGAACGGTATAGAGAGTGTCTTGAAAGGAGGATAGAAGATGAACATCAACAAAAGCAAAACGAGGCTAATGGAATGCAGTCGACTTAATTCGGGTGATGCTAAGGGAATCAGAATAGGAAATGAGACACTTAAAGTAGTAGATGAGTTTTGCTATTTGGGGAGCAAAATAACTGATGATGGTCGAAGTAGAGAGGATATAAAATGTAGACTGGCAATGGCAAAGAAAGCGTTTCTGAAGAAGAGATATTTGTTAACATCGAGTATGGATTTAGGTGTCAGGAAGTCGTTTCTGAAAGTATTTGTATGGAGTGTAGCCATGTATGGAAGTGAAACATGGACGATAAATAGTTTGTATAATAAGAGAATAGAAGCTTTCGAAATGTGGTGCTACAGAAGAATGCTGAAGATTAGATGGGTAGATCACATAACTAATTAAGAGGTGTTGAATAGGATTGGGGAGAAGACAAGATTGTGGCACAACTTTACTAGAAGAAGGGATCGGTTTGTAGGACATGTTCTGAGGCATCAAGGGATCACCAATTTAGTACTGGAGGGCAGCATGGAGGGTAAAAATCGTAGAGGGAGACCAAGAGATGAATACACTAAGCAGATTCAGAAGGATGTAGGCTGCAGTAGGTACCGGGAGATGAAGAAGCTTGCGCAGGATAGAGTAGCATGGAGAACTGCATCAAACCAGTCTCAGGACTGAAGACCACAACAACAACATTGTGCTTATGATCGATTATAAATATGTTTTTCTATGAAAATAATGGTCCAACAATGACAATATGGGAAGAATAGCTTACTAGTCACCACACATAGCAGGCATTGAGTTGCAGACCGACACAATGAAAAAAGAGCCTTAATACTGAGCTTTAAAAGGTAGTCCTTTTTCAGAAACCGAAAACACACAAGTAATTAGACAAGAACAACTCACACAGACATGGTCACTGCCTGTGAGTACCGGAGCCCGACTCATGCCAAACGAGGCTCTGTCGCCCAGAGGCCGTCGCCATGTCTGTGTGAGTTGTTCTTGTATGAATGTGTGTGTGTTTTCTATTCCAGAAGAGGAATTTTGGGCTAAAATTCAATATTTTAGCAGTGTTTTTGAGTGAGCCTCTTCTTCATGTTGTGAGTAGCAATATATCGTCTCCATATTGTTAATATTTTTCAGTAATTTATTCCATTCAGTGGAATATACCTATTTATTTTTGTGATTGGTCTTGTAATATTATTATCTCATCTACATATCTGTAGAAATATATAATTTTTTAAAGCCGTTTGAGATGGTTATAACGAAATTAGTTATCTGTATGGTGTAGTGAAATATTAGCCATTGTACCAGCAAGGTAATTTCCCTTTACTAAATCTGAATCTAGTACATGGATGGTTCATAGACCTTGGAGTAATTGTGGGAGTAATAGAATTCTCGTACAGTAATAAAATTCGTCCATAACTATTGCATTTTGTATTATTATGTGCGGGTATATGGTCTCACCGACTGTTCTGTTGGTGTACAAGTTGATTTCTTCCATCAAAATATGTTTTAAATGGTCTAGGATGTTGGCATCTGAATAAGTATATAAATCACTAATTTTAGTCAGCATGCAAGGCTGTTTATACAGTTTATTACTGGAATGACAGGATTTGTCTCTTTATGGATATTTGGTAGTGACTGGAATTTATTTGCATATGTGCTACCATGAGGCGAAAATTTTTTTCCTTCCGTCAAGTGAATGTTCAGTATTATTTGGGGATTTTTCATTAGGACAGACATTAGCTGGTTGGCTGTTTCTTTTATACAAATGCTGTTATTTTTGTTGGACACTTAAAGATTCTTTTTGTAGAGACTATCTTCACTGCTACTGAATTCCCTTCTTCAGTTCCTACCGAATGGATAGTGTTTATTATTTCACAATTGGTACCAGTGTTTTCATATTGACGAAATTATCGGATAATATAAAATGTTCATGTCGAAAGTTCAAGCTGGGAATAACCATCAAAACACACACCAGAACAGAAAGTTGCCACTCCCTACAACAATGCTATAAAGTAAACCATTCAGGAGTGTATAAGTTCAAATGGAAAATGTGAACGTCACTGACATGAAAGTGTCTTCATTTAGTTCACACTTTAAAAAAAAAATTTCAGCCAGAGACATAA
Organism: Schistocerca serialis cubense; assembly: GCF_023864345.2. Lineage (NCBI taxonomy): Eukaryota > Metazoa > Arthropoda > Insecta > Orthoptera > Acrididae > Schistocerca > Schistocerca serialis. Next base: position 60,318,361 of record NC_064638.1, on the reverse strand, counting down.
CACAATACCTGCAGTACCTGGCAGTCCCAACCATTGTTCAAAAAACTTAGCTAACTACATATTTTAGATTAAATATGTAGGTTCACATACTTGACAAAATATCCGGGTCTCCTGCTTATAAGGCAGGTGCGTTAACCACTACGCCAAATTTTCACTCGCCGCTTCAGTGAGTAAGTTATTGACAAAGGTCTTTGGAATGTGCTGAAAAGAGTATATGTAACTTATATGTTGCATGGAAAATAACTTCTATGGAACAGTATACACCCGAGGTAATCGGACTCTGCAGTGCTGATACTGCTGATGAGTGATATGTGTTCCAATTGCAGTCTGGAAATAAATAAGAATATTATGTTTAGGACAATTTATGAAGGTCAGCCTCATTCTATAACCGATACTTGGCAAGTCTCGTTTAGTGCCCTTATTGTATCCTCACATTCAACTTATCTTTCGTATCCCAATACTTAACAGACATTTTCGAGTTCAGGTTTAATAAACTTAGAGGGTATAAAGTGATCCCAGTGCGCAACCCACCTTATTAAATTTAATGTAGCACACGCATCCCATAGGAAGTGAAGGCTCCAACTCATTCTCTTCCCACAGAACTGAAATATTATGTACCTCCTAGTTCTTCTTTTTCACTTTTGCGTTTTATCGGTCCCCTACAGTGTCGACATCGTTATATGCTCTGAAGCAATCTTAGTGACTGCTGGTGACCAGATTGACTTCCTGACCGCATCGCTCCCTATGGGACAGAATCTGCGTGCCAGATCTGTCTGCATCTAGTGCACAGCTCATGTTTAAGTGCGATAACATTCTTCTGAATGCTTACGTAGCAGGTATCTGACGCAGGACGTAGGCTACAGCTCAGCATTTACACAGATGGGTGTGGATAGCCACCTCTAGGGTGACTGGCCAAAGAGCGCTCATAGTTAATCCGTTAGCACAAGTCCATCTGAGCCAGGGGCACCTCCCAGAATCCCTGAATGGTGCGTTAACGCACTAAATTATCTGAGCGGGTATGTATCTCCTAGTTACTACATGGCAGGTATCAGCTATTCCCAGCATATGTATCGTAGATACTTTTTCAAGCAACATTGCTCCCAACATTTTCCTAATCATGATTCCCTACCCATAGCTTCCAGCAGCCCCGCTGTCACCAGCTACTTATGGAAGCTTTCAGGAATAAATGTAAGAAAAAAATATGTTTAGGCAGTGTGAAATTCGAAGAATGTAGAGGGTGAAACGCCTCCTGTTCGACAGATTTATCACTTCTGCATTACCTCAATTTCATCATCTAAGGAATTTTGTGACTAGGAAAATGTTTGTGAAGGTCAGAGTCGGATATTTCATAGAATTTCATTTACTCCCTTAGAGACACAGAATGTATTTGTTTACTTAATATGGAGTTCATCGAAGATAAGTACTTTTTTGACCCAAAAATAACTATAGTCAAGTGAAGTTCCTTTCGTATTAAGTCGATCCCTATGGGTACCCATATAAATACTGAAGATAGTGTCTATTTGCAGTCAGCATGATTCCCTGTTGCATACTATGAAAGTCAGGTAATCCGTTCTCATTTTCTCACCTCACTGTTTCTGTTACTAACCATTTGGGTCTTATGGTGCTTACCACTGTCGGTGTACATCAGTACGTTTATCACACCGTGTTTCCTGACCTTAAGTTACTCCTATTCAAATCATAGCAATCACGACCACTAAAACTGAGAATCTGAAAGTGATTCGTGTTCCGTACTTCTCATGAAAAAGTTAGATGTACTCTACACCACTCATATAAAGTCAAGAGAACGGTATTTAAATATAATTTGTAGTATGAACTACATTGGTGTAACGACTTGAGATTAAACTGATGCTTGGAGAAAGTTACATCAACAAACAAGTTGCAGAGTAGAGAAAAATAAAAGTTGAAGATAGAATGTCGTGCCAAGAATAACTGTTCCTTAATTTAATAGCTGATGAGAGTTGTAATAATAACTGTTTCCTAGTAAATGTATAGGAAAAAAAACCCAAACAACATAAAGTAGTGGGAGGAAAGTATGGTCGAATCTCGTTAGGTATTAAGAACTAACTGAGTCATGACTGTAGCCCAAATACAAAAATAACATCCCTCGGCATTAAAAATACAATGACAAGAGGAATACCAGGTAGCAGAATTGTAATTGTTGTTCACGTACAATGTACCAGGAGAATATCTACGTGATTTGGAGACATGCAAGATGTGACATGTAGAAGATACAGCTGCAGCCTCTAACAGCAACATTGCCTCAAAATCGGCAGGGTACCGATTGTAACTGAACTTTGAAGACAGATACAGGTATTTCAGAAGTGTAGCAATGGTCATGTACGAACCAGAAAACCAATGGTATGAGCAGTGTCAGGTATCACCTGATACAGTTGTACTTATTGTGTGTGTTCAATGTCGCCCCTGGGGAAGGGGGGCGGGAGGGGACATGATTGGGGTGGAGGTCAGGAACTTGTGTCATCATGTTCTTGGTCAATAGTCTCATGACTCCACTGTTCTTGGAGAATAGGGCTCATTTGGTTGTGGGTCCTATATGTACTAATAAATAGTCAAAATACTGAGAAGCGACTCTTCTCAATGTTTTTAGAATCAGGGTCTCATGTGCTCGACTGACAACACACTAGTGTTCAGCAAGTTGAGCAATGAAGACTTGCATTTGCAGTTAAAATCTATCAGAGAAGTGTTTTCACAGACCTCTGGGAGGACCATAACATGACTAGTTGGTAGCAACTCTTTTAAGTTTTCAATTGTTGTTTGACCTTTTTGCTGTTCATTGAAACTGCAAATCTTCATTCAACAAGTGAATGAGTGATCATGGCATAATAGGAAAACTCAGCGTGAACCTCCTACAGAAATTTTCTAATCTTGAAAACCACTCCATCTTCTTAATCATTGGAAAAACTGGAAAATTTCACACAGCCTTCACTAACCTCTTCTCCACACTCGCTAATTACATGTTCCAAATACTTCACTTGCTTCAGTGCAAAATGTGCCATTTCTATCCTCAATATGAGGCGTGAGAATGGTCCTTTTAAAAACTTCCTTCTATAATTGAACTTTTTGCTTTATATCCTTTGCAAATTCAGTAATGTCGTCGAGATACACTATACACTTCTATTGCCTCAATTTTCTCAAAACTGCACCCAACACTCGTTGAAACGTGACTGATCGTTTTCTGAATCAAATGGCTTTCACCGATACTGGGAATGACCCAAAGACATTATAAATACTTTTTTCTGTTGCCCTACATCTTCTTGATAATGTCCATGGGGAAAAATATTTTCATTGTGTCAAGTACCCAATGTTTTCCATAGTATTTGGTACTGGATATTTGTCTGTAATCGTACATGTATTGAGATACCTGTAATAAAAGGAGAAGTGATAATTCCTTTTCTATCTGAAGACATCTTAGACACTCTTACGAATGGTGTACGCTATGGACTTGTGCTTTCCTCGGTGATTGCTGGTGAACAACCCTAGCATTACTAGCTATAGATGGGGTAACCTGTATGGCTTATGATGCACAGGTGATTGGGTTCAGACAGGACTCCTACGCTTCACCAGAGTTGCTGCTAATGGACCCAAAGGATTAAAAAGCCCCTTGAATTGCACAAATTATTTTTCGATAGGTACTATTTGCAACCATTCAAAATCTACCACTTGTATCCATAATGCATTTATATCAGTGGCTTGCCCATGGATGAAGTTTGAACTTATCCTGTCTAGATCATTCTTGTCTAGAACATCCAAATTGGTAATCAATAATATTTAGAGAGCTTTGAGGCCTCGGCATCAAAATTATCTACGTTGATCAGCATTACTTGTTCACCATTTGTTTCACCTACACACTTCTGCATATGAAGCACTGCTAAGTACCCAGCTCAGTGTTCTTCTACAATGTTTCACACACAATAACTCTGCAAGTAATTCTGTTCCTACATTCACCAGAAGTAGCTTCTTTGTACCTTGTGCTACATTTTCACATAAACTGAGTCTTAATAACATTGCAAGTTATTTAATTCGTTTGTCCATCATGACAGATGAGCCTTGCAAAAATACATAATTGAAAACAGTTTCCTCTAGTACGAACAAAGGTCCCAATGTCCGATACGATTTTCAAAGGTCAGCGTTAGCATGGTGCTTATAAATGTAAAACAATCCTAGGATTGCACAGTACACTCCACTTGTATGGGGCAATACGTCCTGCTCTCCAATACCCGAATTTTTCTACTACAATATAAGAACTTAACCTTGCTGATCCTTGTGATCGAACGTTATTCCACCCACATCACATAACCCACAGGGTGGAAGGTTTAACAGACATACGGACCTCCTCTCTCCCTTGCCAATCAAGAAACATTTCCTTCTACACAGTTTTCTTGTAGCATCAAATATAACTGGGAACGCCGTTCAGTGGGTTCGAAGTTGCCATTACATTTAACAGTTGATTATTTGCATTTCGTAATCTACCATTATACCCCTTACTCCTGCAGTCCAACTCTTGGTCTTCTACTTTCCCACATTTCTTGCACTATAGCTGGCTACACTCCGTTCACATTTGACCTAACAGTCTACAGCGATGGAAATTCACAACAGTAGAGGATACACTACTCCTATTGAGGACCTTAACCGCTATACTTGTTTCTTCCAATATACTGAGTTCATGAAGGGAATCAGAAATTCTTTGCTGGCCTTCCATCGCAAATTAGGTGGCAGTCCCCATTAGGGAGCCTCTATAGCACTGTGTTCAGCTTCCTGCAGAATGATTTCATTTGCTCAACATTATCGCTTCGTTTGCTGCAACACACTTTCAGTCTTCATACTACCCATTCTATAGATTATATGGATCGTAAATGCAGACAGGATAGAAATATATGATGCCAAAAATTCAAGCAATATTCTCAATTTACATTGGGTTGGCTTAGCATAAGTACAGTTTATTGATTACCCTTTGTGTTGAATTAACAAAACAGTGCACCACATTAGCTAGCATGTACTCCCAGTAAATTATCAAAGCTTTCTTTAAGTTCTGCCACTTGTGTTGGATGTTAAAAGCTCTGCAATAGCTAATCTTCATGAAGTTATTTTAAGCTGAGTTTATGCTAAGTCTACCATATGTACCAATATTATTACACGTCCAAATAATCATGTAAGCAGTCAGTTCTAAAAGAAATCAGGGTCTCGGTAGCAGTCAGGGGGAGACCCTACATCACCCCTGGCTTTGGACCTGAATGCACTCCACCTGCAAAAGTCAAGGCTCTCCCTTGCACGGATCCCAAATGGCCGTGTTGCTTGTGGTCGAGAACGAACAGCCGTTCCAGTGGCGACGTTGGAACGGACAGTGCCCTACATGCTTGTCGTACCACGAGAAGGAGACGTCGAATAGACAGCGGAGGCTCTCCAGCCAGGCCAGGGCTCGAGCGACAGGCCTCTGTTGACATCCTAATACCCTCGTGGTGAACTGTGTCCAGCATTTTAAGATATGAAGTCCTCACTAACTCATAAACCTGGCATCCTTATTCAAGCCAGGGTCTCACAAAGGCCTTATAGAGTTGGAGCAGACGCGCTCTGTCGGCTCCCGAAGGCCTATGACTGACAATTTTAAGGATGTTTAAGGCCTCGAGACATCTCAGTTTCAGTTATTGATGGTGTGGCAACCATGTTAACTTCTCATCAAAGGTACGACACAAATCCTTCACCTTTCCCTTAAAAGTGAGAACAGTGTCCCCGAGTTTTAGAAAGGGGGAAATTAAACAGACTGCGGGAACGATTAAAATCAACACAATCTGTTTCCTCTAATGAGAGTTTAAAACTTGTGGTGCAACACCATTCATCCAACCGCCTAATCATCAGTTGCAATTGCCGAGCAGACGTGGTGAGGCTGGTGGATGCACAGAAGATGGAGAAGTCGTCCACAAACAAGGAACATAGTACCGGACGTCACACTGTCGTTGTAATACTATTGATTGCGATGACGAAAGCCGTGACACTTAAAACAGTCCCTTGAGGGGCACCATTCACCTGCCTAAAACGCTCAGACAGGACATTGCCAATCCTGTATCTAAAATATCTGTCCGAGAGAAAGGACGGTATGAAGGTAGGTAGACATCCACGGAATCCACACTAATGGAGGTGCGACAAAATATTATGACACCAGGTAGTGTCGCAGGCCTTTTCCAAAACGAAGAAAACAACTATAAGGTGCTTCTTAGGAGGAAAGCTTGTTGAATTGCAGCTTCGAGCAGGGTCAGTTTATCGAGAGTGGAGCGATACCTCCTGAACCCACACTGGGAGCGACTGAGCAGGGACCTGGTTTCCAGAATCCACACTAGACGCCGATTGACCAGACGCTCCAGTGTCTCTCCTACGCAGCTCGTTAGGCTAACACTAAGATAACTACCAGGGTCTGTCCGATCCTTTCCTGGTTTTAAAATTGGGATTAAAGTACAGTCCTTTCAAGAGTTGGGAAAGTCGCCAGTTATCCAAATTTTATTGGAGAGCTGAAGGAGGACTTCCTTCGACTGTCAGTCCAACTGTTGCAACATGCTGTAGGTTATCAGGATACTTCCAGGGTTCGTCTCACAAGCAACTGACAATGCAGAATCCAGCTCCCACAGAGAGATTGACTGGTTGTATTCTTCCATGATGGTAGAACGGAAATCAAGATCGGCCTTCTCCTGTGACTCCCGATATCGACAGAAGTGTAATGCTGGCTGGAATCGTCCGTAATGGATTTATATGATACGGCTATTGTCTGTGCTATATTCCTTGTCGATGTTACAATAGACCCGTGTGTTCATACAGCTGCTATTGGCAGGCGAGAGTTGTGCCTTGAGATCCTCCTAATGGCTTCCCATACTATACATGTGGGTGTGGACCTATTGATGTAGATCAGGAACTCTTGCCAAGACCTCTGTTTCCTCTCCCGAATTATTCTCCTCGCCTTTGCATACGCCATTCGAAAGTTTGCAAGATTCTCATCTGTAAGGCATCGACTAAATCTGCACATTTCTGCCCTCCTGATTGGAAAACGGCACTCATCGTTCCACTATGGGACAGGTCACTTCCTAGGCATTTTCGCAGACTTTGGGATGGGTGCATCAATGGCATGGTGAATCACAACCGTAGTGCGATCCACCCAGTCATGGATGTCGTCACCTTGCTCCAAAACAGCTAACTACCTGTAAAGCATCCAGTTAGCCTTTCTGAACATCGGTGGCTTTCTTTCAGGATCTTCTCCATCAAGCAGATGGATCCCGATAGCGAAATGGTCACTACCAGGAAGGTCATCGTCCACTGCCCACTGAGCAGTGTCTCCAAGTGCAGGCGAGCAGAAGGAGAGGTCTATGGCCGTAGACGAACCTGTAGTGCTGCTGTAATCTGTAACTTGACCCATATTCAACAGTGTGAGATCTGTTGTGTGCAGTAGATCCTCAAGTGACCGACGCTTTGGGCAAGTGGTGTGAGGACTCCATAGTGCACTGTGTGCATTGAAGTCCCCTAAAAGCGAGGAATGGGTGGGGGAGTTCATCAATAAGATGAGTGAGGACCCCACTGTCAAGAGGCTCATGGGGTGGCAGGTACAAAGAGCACACAGTAAAGTCAGCGTGGGCCACTATCCGAACAGCAATCGCTTGTAGTATTGTTGTTAAGGAAATAGGTGAGGAGTGAAAAGTGTCCTTCACAAACACTGCAAGCCCACCTTTTGTCCTATCGCCAGAAAGGTCTTCTTTTCTGTAAAGGTGATACCCTCCAAGTACAGGTGTGTCAGTCTAGTTAAAATGAGTCTCTTGAAGGCAAAGGCAAAAGTATCTGTCCTGTACAAGGAGTGTCAATTCCTCCAGATGTGTCCTGTTTCCATTGATATAACATTGGAGTATGGGAGCCATTTCATCAATGTGGTCTTGATTTACCCCTGTCTTTTTCGCCGAGGTGGTGAGGCGCTTGTAGAGCGAGGCAGGGTGGTGGGGCTGACTTTGTCTGATGATGAGCCATCAAAATCCATGATGTCCTCATCATCAGTCAGACATGCCAGAATGACATCTGATGGCGCCCGGGTCAGCTTTTGACCTGAATGTTCAGTTCCTTTCCCCGCTCCCTTTCCCAGTAAGGATAAGGCGAAAGGGGGGTGGTGAGAGTCACCTTTCTTTGAAGAAAGTTGCCGTTGAGAGGCACTCTGCTTTTGGGGTTCCTTTGGGCTGCGCCCTGCGAAAGCAGTGCTGGTTTCTTCCATTGTAGCTGCCTGGATCGCTATGTCTTCACTAGGATTTGGCACATGCAGGTGCAAGTAAAGGCGCTAGTGGTGGATAATGATACACTGGACGTCGTTTGAGTTGAAGCGTCGGCCTTAATGACAAGTTTCTGCTGTATAAGAAGTGGCAAAGACAGGGGGTTTCATTGCCTGATAGTCCTTTTTGGCTTTTGCGTAGGGGATCCGCTTGGTCACTGATTACCTGAGTTTTGCGCTCCTCTGCAAAAATAGGGCAGGCTCGCATCCAGACTGGGTGGCTCCCAGAGCAGTTAATGCAGACCGCTGGAGACGGATGGTCAGTCCGAGCTTCATGGGCTGCCTTTCCACACTTCCCACAAGTCGCTTCACAACTGTAACGTAGCGTTGTATGGCCAAAACACTGGCATTTGACGTCTCACATAGGGTTAGGTACATAGGATCAAACCCTAAGTCGGAGTAAACCTGTCATGATGTGTCCAGGTAGCGTTGGAGAATTGAAGGTCACAATAAAAGTGGCGGTCTCCTCAGTCTCTCCATTGTTCCTGCATGTCTTTTGTCCCACATATATGATCCCTTGTGGTGCCCATTCTGGTTTCAGTTCAGCAACGTCTATGTCCGTAATATTACCGTAGGTTACCACACCTTGGCTGGAGTTAAGGGAGTTATGCAGCTCAACAATGATGTCGTACTCGCCCGATTTCTGTGACTTCATAAGAAGATCCACCGGCTTTGCCTGGTTAGTCTCGACAAGCAAGGAACCATTTCACAACCGTTTAATAGCCAGCCTACCCTTCTAAGCCTTTATGGATATAGGAGGAGGACACTTTTTCAAACGCCCCTTCCTTCCTTTTGATCACTACAAAGACGTTGGGATTCATGACTCCTTGAGCCCCATTACTGATAAAAAGTTGATTATCAGGAGGACAAACCTCCCTCATTCTGCTTGATGAATGGGTGAGAGAACTCCCAGGCGGTAGACCCTACCCGCTGGGAAGAGGAAAAGAAGATTTAGAGGGTTCCATTTCGGTCCCACGAGCAGCTAGGGAAATAAGGGTCCACTCAGACAGAGCCCCGCGTTCCTGAGTAAACCTTATACGACTGAGGTGCAGCGGCTTCCCCAGAGGCTGCCCGCTAACGACTGTTCCACATCAACAGCCATGCATCTCATCAGCGAGCAGCACACCTTCATATTGAGGGGTTGTTTATACAGGTTTATTCCATCCTAACGATCCGGGCAGCGAAGCCAAGATCCCCATTCCCTGAAACACACTACGTTCCACCGCCGCACCACACGGTGGTGGCTGAAGCGTGCCCAGAGTTTGCGGTGGCAGGGGACTGGCGGCGCTTACCAGTCCTTAGCTCCGGAATCGTGGGGTCTAAGCCCGTACTCAACAAACAAATGCTGAGCCCTTGAGATCGTCGACATTCGGCAGGTACTGGTATATCTACTTATTACACGAGGCATATCCTTGTCATCTCGGAAACAAATAACGTGGAAATACTGTCTGTGAATGAGAGACACCATGCTTATCCTTCAGTTGTATTTAATATGCAGGTGGCGTTATTCCTATCCACGTCGTGCTAGCGCTGATATTCAAACCATCTGCATGTAAAAGCATATATTGCACTTCCGCTAATTTGCCGTTTATTGCACGTCGCCTTCAAGGTCAAAGTCCTGCAGCTTTAATGACCGTTGGTTTAGGTGTGATTCTTCTGTACTAAATTACGAACTACTCGGGTGGCAGTCATTCGTCATTGAATATTACTACTCATGAAAGCACTAACCTGTTTCCCCAGGGCACGGAGTCCACTTGTCTTGGCAGCTACGGCTGAGAGTTCCTACTGCACCTTCGTCGGCATTTGTGGCCGCTGAAATAACATCTGGGAGGTGACAAATTTGTACATTGCGTCTGTGTGAAGCGACGCAGAATGTTTGGGCTGTCTCTCAGCTATAATGAACGAGAAACACATTGATTAAAACATGAAAAATGAATGGTATGATATTGATGTAGCGTAGTAACGAAGTTATATTTTAAGTGAGTAATATTTTTAAGGTGGCTGTCATTGCAATAGCTACTGCAGGAACAGTCGAATCAATACAGAACACTAATAGCCACATTTATTTCTGCTCCACAATTTGTCTACTACAACATTTCGTATTTTCTCAAGCCCTTTGGTGTCACTGTTATATTTTATCGTGCTTCATACTATCGCAATTAATTACCTAACCATTATGTAGCACCATGTAGGCTCATATTCATCTCAAGAGAGAAACACTGTCGGACAGGAATCTAAGAAGTAAGAAGTTAGTACTTTGAATGCCTGAAGTCAGAACCTCTTGACTGACGATTGTTACGACAGTTTTTTTGTTATTATTTATTTGTTAACTATATTTAGTGGGTTATTTTAGCTCTAAGATACCACATACATTACATGTGAAAATTCTCACATAACACGTAATAAACACTGAAGCGCCAAAACACTGGCATAGGCATGCGTACTCAAATACAAAGATATGTAAACTGGCAGAATACGGCGCTGCGGTCCGCAATCCCTATATAAGACAACAAGTATTTCATGCATTTGCTAGATCGGTTACTGCTGCTACAGTGGTAGGTTTATCAAAATTTAAATGAGTTTGGACGTAGTGTTACAGCCGGCGAACTAGCGATGGGACACAGTGTCTCCGAGGGAACGATGAAATGGGGGATCTTCCCGCACGACGAGTTCACAAGTATATCGTGAATATCAAGAATTCTGTAAAGCATCAAATCTCCGACATAGCTGCGACCAGAAAGAGATCCTGCAAGGACGGGACCAACGACGACTGAAGAGAGTGTCCTCCAGAAAACAAATCAGGTAATACCTCAGTCAATTGAGTAATACTGCGTTTTGGGCTGAAGGCAGAAACAGAAAGTACATTGTCGTGAATAGGAAGACCAAACAAATGAAATGAATCAAATCCAAATATATTTTCACAGCGACGTGAACGCAGAATTGTAAATGTCATTGTTTTATTGTGAGACTGGAATGTGGCAGGTAAACAACGTGTACCAAGTAGCGGAAGGCCCTGACCATTATCCTCAGTAAGTCGCGTGCAAGATTTTCTGTACTGTGCCGAGCCCAGCTGTTCATAAGTGGCACGATTAAGCAACGAAACGGATGTGTCAGTGCCTAAATGAACAGCCTCTGACACTCACTAAGGTCACAAACAGTTTATCTCACTGTCGTTGCACAACATTTTGGCGGGGTGAAGGCACATCCTGTATTTAATCATCACTAGTACCGGTAGCCGGATAGAAAAAACTTGATTCTCTGAATGTGAAGATGCTTCACACTTATGAGAGCGAAGGTCGGTAGAGTTCTTTTTCTGATGCAAGCATACAGACTGCACATGAGCTGGCATTCCAGAAGCAAAGCAGGTCACGTTCCACGAGGGCAAATTTTGTCTTGACATGATTTCACAGCAGAAACATGCGTTAACGCTTGTTTACTCTATACGTGACGCGGTGGCTAGTTTGTGTGTGGTGGTTGGTGTCAAGACAGTATCCATTTGTCACTTTGTGTTACACTGCAAATGGGAGCTACCTCAAAGTTTTCCACGGCAGTATCACATGAGTCCTGATGTTCAATAACTTCTAACACTTGTTTCAAAGTAGGATCTGGCACATTGTACATAGTTGCATCACGATCCATTGTTTCACTACATTTGCCGTCCACACCTACATTGCAAGCTACACTGCCGTGTCAAAGACTGAAGTTCATTGACCTATTGATGGTATGTCTGTTCTGACCTTCCCCACAATCGAAATAACTTGTAACGTGCTGCAGCAACCTGCACCTGATCCTCGTATTACTTAGTGGGGGCAGAAACTGATTCTTCAAAAACCAGCAACTCTAGCCTACTAGTCGAGAATAACTTCTGAGGGAGTTGGTAAACACCTATACCACCCTTTGACATGAAATGAGAAAGTTTCCCAGTACACTTCACTTGATGTGTAGCACACTGGGCGTCGAAATGAACGTAGCGCTCGTTCAGTTCCTCTTGTTGTTCACTGAAAGTTCGGGACGGTGAAATAGCACGGAGGCTGGGTCGCGGATGTGGCTGGCTGTTGTGGCGAAGTTGATACAGCACCTGCTTGTGTATTAAGCTATAAAAGATACTTATTTACCTCGTAAATTTTGATTCGCTAACACAAAAACCCTCCGTCTCCTCACATAGGAAGGGGTTTGAGAGTAAGCAATTTGTTATTTATCCGTAACCATTTTCCACACAAAAATTAGAACATCAATGTTCTTGAATTAGAGCGCCAACTACCAAGAATCAAAACAATTAATTAAGACAAAATTTACGTAGTTTTTTATGTAGAATCTGATTCTGCAATAAAAAGGGGGTTTCCATTTCAAATTTTGAAGTTGCCTCCCGTCCCAACCCCAGGGGGCTGGGGTGGCGGGCTAATTTTAGCACCAACAGATGTCCCCCTCGAAAATAATCATCTTTGGATTCTACACATTATTTCGTGTGAAGCGCATTTTTCGAGTTATTCTGGTTTGCCAGCTTAAAATTTACACCCTGTATATACGAATAACTGATCTTCTTGAAATTTTTATTTGAATCTTTGCATGGATTGGAAAGTTGAGCGCTGCCAAGCCACCGTTGTTCTTGAAGACAGCTGGACCGATGATCTGGAGTGCGATTTCAGATGACAGCAGGACCACTATCCAGGTTACGTCCGCAGCTCGTGGTCGTGCGGTAGCGTTCTCGCTTCCCGCGCCCGGGTTCCCGGGTACGATTCCCAGCGGGGTCAGGGATTTTCTCTGCCTCGTGACGACTGGGTGTTGTGTGATGTCCTTAGGTTAGTTAGGTTTAAGTAGTTCTAAGTTCTAGGGGACTGATGACCATAGATGTTAAGTGCCATAGTCCTCAGAGCCTTTTTTTTTTTTTTTTTTTTTTTTTTTGTCCGGCTTATCCCACGCACACTGACCGAAATTCTACGTCAGTCTGGTGATTCGACCTGTTGTGCTGTCATTCGTTAATGGCATTCCAGGGGGTGTCTTTCAACAAGATAACGCTCGCCTGCATACCGCTGTTGAAACCAAACATGCTGTACAGAGTGCCGACATGTTGCTTGGCCTGCTTGACTACCAGATTTGTCTCCACTTGAGCTGATATCGAACATCATCAGGCGAGATATATTCCCGAAATTTCATTACTCTACGTAAATTATTTTTTGGTGTTTGGTTTTTTCCGTCAGTGTATTTTAAAATTTTGAAATAAATATTTGTGTTTTTAATGAAATATTCTACGAGATTCCGTAGCTTCTAGTATAGGGACCATTGTTAGACATAACGATCTCTCTAAAAAGTATGCTGTGAGAAATTAACGAAATTTGTATTTACTTTTGTGTGTGTGTGTGTGTATTAAAAGATTGTTTGAAGTTCTAGACCTTACTTAAACATTAGTACCTCTTTAAAAAGTATGATGTTCATATATGTCAACAACAAAGAAAATGTTTTGTTGTTTCTTGGTTTTTACGGTGCGCATAAAGTCCCCCCGCCTCCCTGAGAAACGTTGGTAATGCGAGGATTAATATTATAGGTGTTTGAAAATTATGTCTTTGTTATCAATACACTGAGTTATTTGAATTTTGATTTTACGTTTGAATCTGGCTGGCGTAGAGATGGATGTGCGGGCTACTGCTGAGAGTATATTGTCCTTCCAGTGTGCAAGAGTCCTTGGACGATCGCTGTACGGAGTGGATTCTGGAAATCCCCTAAGAAACGTCACAAGTGTATAATTCGATGAGGTGATTGTCACGGAAGATGAGGCATCCGGAGGACTTCCCTGCAAAACACGCAAATCAGTTCACACTGTATGCGGTGTCGTCCAAGCTACATGCAACTATGCAACCACAATATTAATTCGTCCAAGAAGAGGCGAGAAACAGTCCTCAGTCATGCTGAATACTCTCCGAGAATTCACATTTAGTGTATTCTCAACACTGCACACCAAAGTGCTACACGTAATGGATGCGTAAGAGCTGTCTGGTCCTCTCGTGTAGTTGTCCAGGTTTGTCAGCCCACTAGCACAGTGTATCTTGCTTATTAGCGCACTCAGATAGATGAACGTGTGCCTCGTCACTAAAGAACAGCAACTCTCCACATGCACTTTTTCGCAGCAATAAAATCGCATTTTGCATCCCACCCAGCAAATATGGGTTAAAATTTAAGGCGTGGTGAAGAAATCGTCTCACAGAACGATCAAAAAGTGTAAGGACAGTGGTGTACGTACCTGCCAAGCGACGACGACATAATTTGCTTCTACGTTTTGCAGCAATCAGAACGTAAAATAGATATGTTCAAAAACAGAATAGTAATTAAGCTTACAACAACATGTATTATTTTTGAAAATCAGCGTAATAATGAAGTTAATGACCCGCATTGGGCGTAATTACCAAGGCACGTACAGTGCTGGGGTTGGGTAACACCTGGTCCTACACTGATTCAAAATAAAATATAATCAGTTTGATCATAAACATCAATATTCAGCAGCTCCATCGTAATCGAATATCCAGCATTCACATCTATGATGCACTACTCACTTCAGATCAGAAGGCTGTAACGTTAAACACCGCAGTATCAGGTTCATTGTATTTATATGAAGGCTGCACACTGCCCGTTTACGCTGGGCACGTTGCTCGCTCTCTCTTTCTTGTCTTCGTTATTTCCCACACTTTCTGATGGAATAATTAACGTACTTTGATGTCATTCCGTAAGATGTTATACATTTCAGTTGTCCGGAAAGATGGACACAGCCCAAATTAATTTATGGCAATAAAAGAATATGAAGTTTGAATTAATAGACAATTAGTTACTTTTATTTAACTTCCTGGCTTGGTTTTAAGGAGATATCACAGTGGATAAAGAAACATACAAGAATACTGAGGCCTTTTAATAAGTCACCACGCTAGTGATGGGGTATTAACTGCACCACGCATTTCGTTAGCGCCGTCGTGTTGTAGGCGAACCATTTCTTCTGTGGTTCATTTGCTTGGAACTGTCCTGATCACCTTTCTTTGGCAGGATTATTCTTCTCTAAAGTCAGTTCATTAAGTCAGGACCACTAAGTTAACTTCAGGTCTATCTTTTCATTCACCAACCAAACCACTGAGCAGGTAAAACGAACGTTCTGCACATCACGTTTCCACACACCCATGTCTCCAGTACGCGCCAAAACTACGCAAGTATCTTTCTTGATATATGTGGTACCATTACTCACAACCGAAACTGTGTTGCGTGAGATTCTGTTTCAGCACCTTACATAAATTCAAACATATTTCAAATGATCCCCTCTTTTTTTTTTTACGAAGAACGGTTTACGGTGCAAAATCACATATTTACATAGGCTCAGTGACGATTACAATGCATTCCAACGAAATAATATAAAAGAAATTCTTCTATATAAATGTCTTTGGGTCCTATATTAGAGTTACGATATAAAATACCAGTAGTTACATCTAGTAGATTTAGGCGATAGCTACAGTGTTACACAAAACTCTCGTAGCCACATAAATTACAGGTAGTGGCAGAAAACGGGCAGTTTTAATTAGTCTCTAAAAGCCGAACGGTATTATTGGTCACACTGAATGTCTGTCATGTGTTTCGGATAGGTCCGCTATTTGCCGAGATGGAGTGCTGGAGTGGGCCTGAAGTTGCTGTGGCTGTGGAGGCCTCTCACAGGAACGTTGAGCGCCTTGCTGCTGCTACACAGGAATACCGTCGTCAGTTCGACCTTAGACGGAATGATAGTGTACCACGTTATGGGTGAAAAATTATGAAGCAACGGGAAGTGCCCTTAAGCTAAAATCGCCTGGAAGAACTGGAAGTTGTCAGTCACAGGAACGGATAGAGGAAGTGCAAAATGTTGTCACCGAGCGAGGCGGCGCAGTGGTTAGCACACTGGACTAGCATTCGGCCATCCTGATTTAGATTTTCTGTGACTTCCCTAAATCGCTTCAGACAAATGCCGGGATGGTTCCTTTGAACGGACACTGCTCAATTCCTTCCCCATCCTTCCCTAATCCGATGGGACCGATGACCTTGCTGTTTGGTCCACTCCCCAACCAACCAAGTAACAGTCCAGTGCGTTCTGTGAGACAGATTGTGGTTCTAGTGGGATTGTTCAACCGTAGTGTGCACAGAATTTTACGGAACAATTTGACGTTACAAATATACAAGACACAAGTTGTGCATCAGTTAAATGAAAATGGTTACGAAAAGCCAATACATATGTCTGTTGAACTGTTTACTAAAAGTAGGGACAACGAAGTTCTTAAATTTGCTATGGCTGAATGACAACGCACATTCTTATCGCAGTGGTTGTGTCACCAAACAAAACTGCCGTTTACTGGTGCGATGATAGTCCTCAGTAACTTCATCAACGCCCCTCACACAGCCAGAAAGTAACAGCAAGGGGCGCCGCCTCCTCAGTAGACATAATCGACGCTTTCTTTTTTGAGGATGAACATTTACGTGCAATGGCCAGAGGGTTTGTTAACCACATCGTTTGAAGGAATGGGGATATTTCGTTGCCTTGAAGCTCTCCACACTTATTGATCTGTAACTATTTATTTTGTGGGTCCCTTAAACAAAGGGTGCGTGCTAGAAGCCTACACACAATTACGGTACTGGAAGACACCATTCAGGCGGAAATCAGAAACATTCCTATAAATATGCTTGTACGTGCCCTAAACGATTTACATCACACATTGTCCGTCAATGTAACGATGATGGCCATCTACGAGATATCATTTCCAAAACATGAAAAATGCGTGAAATGGCAATACTCAAGGGTTTCGTTGTTGTGATTGAAAATGTTTTACAATATATTTCTCGGCCTGTTTCGGCACATCGAAATCGGTCCGTACTTCTGCTACAGTTTTCTCCCGAGTAGGCTCACAACCATTACAACGCGTATTTAGGTGTGTAGTACCCCGTTACTACCACTCCTCTTCTTTGGACATTTCCAGTTTCTCTACGACTTTTGATCCAGGATACAACTGATTGCCGGCCAGGAACAGGACGTGGGTTCCCACTATAACTTTCTTTCTATGTCAGGGCTGACCCCTCCCTCCTGTTTCTCCATTTCTCCCCACCACTTCAACTCCTGATGTCAGGGCTCTACCCACCCACAAAATCTATCCTTCATTTCCGTGTTCCCACTATCCACCCTACCACCTTCATTTTCAGTATCATCCAACGGCTTATATACTAACTTGCGCACTCTAACCCACTACAGAACAACCAAAGTTTAATCTTCCCACAACATTTTTTAACCAGCGCCGGTCCCTCATCTTTTTAAACGATAGTACGTTGCTCCTTTTTAATCAACATCACCATTTTTTCAACTTATTTCAAATATCTATTTTGTCTTTTTATTCTTGTCTGTTGAACTGTTTATTTCTGTTTTTATTTGAAAGGAAGAAAACAACATTGTATTTTGTATCATCGAATAATCAGCATTATGTAATCTTTAAAAGCATTTTTAAATTCTCCACCCATAAACCTTGCTGTAATGTCCGTACTTACATTTTGTAAAGGAATTTGGCTCAAGAGCGATATATTGTAGCGCAGGAAGACAACCTGCAGCACATATGGGGCGGGAACGACGAAATAACGATAAACAAAAAATCAAAAGTTAGGTCGAAAATTCTGAAGTGCATACGCGATGTACGCTGCTCTGCCATGATCCGTCAGCCGTTAGAGAAGCGAGCCTCTACGACAACGGCACGTTGCTCCTTCGACGGATGCATTGTTCCTACTGGTAAACAAACTTTCCGAACAACTGCTTCGAATGAGACCATTCCCATCCTCTGCCTACCATGGCTCGCTTCACCCCAGCTCACCCCACACCGAATAAAAGCAGTAACCTTCGTTGCCACATCCTTTGCAGAAGAAGAGGCAGGATTGGAAAAAATCTACCTCCATCACGATAGCGCACCTGGACAAAGACGTGCTTTGGCAGTGGCAAAACAGACATTTGAAATATGAATAGTTGCAACTTCCATCCTGCCGTTTTGACGCCTTGACTTTTACCCGTTCCTACGTATAAAAAAATCTGTGAATGAATTTTTTTAGAATTAAATGGGATATTGTGTCACACGCAATCAGACTTCGAAGATCAAAGCTACCAACTGTAAGGTATTGGACAATGTAAAATGTCTTCAAAAGAGCATTTACTAACAAGTTTCTTGCTTTAATTATACACTCTAATACAAAAAAAGACGACTGTGAAGGAATTATCTAAATGGAACGTAAATACAGTAGTAGACGTGCTGTACATGTACAGACAAATAAACTTTCTCCCTTTCAGAAAAATTGAGCATGTCAGTAACCCGTTGGTCCACCTGTGGACCTTATGCAAGCACTTATTCCACTTGGCGTTGACTGACAGAGTAGTTGGATGTCATCCTGGTGGATATTGTGCCAGATTCTGTACAAATGGCTCGCTGGGTAACCAGAATCACCAGATGGTTAGAGTGTCCTACCCACAACGCTCCAGACGTTCTCAATTGGGGAGAGATCCTGAGGCCTTGTTGGCCAAGGCAGAATTTGACAAGCACGAAGACAAGCTGTAGAAACTCTCGGGTTGTTCAGTGGGCATTATCTTGCTGAAATGTGAGGCCACGATGGCTTGCCATGAAGGGCAACAAAAGGGAGTGTAGAATGTTGTCGACCAACCGCTATGCTGTAAGGGTGCCGTGAATCAGGAACTAAGCGCTCCCGTTATTAAAGAAGTGACACTCGAGACCATCACTCCTGCTTGTCGGACCAAATGGCGAGCTACACTCAGTGTGGTACTCCGGTGCTGTCATGTGCGTCTCCAGACACGTCTTCTGCCTGAAATGGCGTTGATTGGTGAATATTGTCTCGAGTGAAAAGTCTCGGCGACCATCGAAGACCTCTCTGAATACGATCCAGGCGGTTGTGGGATACCAAACTGACTGTCTAAATGGATGAGTTAAATGCTCACACTTGTCACACTGAATCGTAAAGAAGGAGGGACAATCCACTGCATGGTCTGTTAAGACATGTTTCGAAAGGAAGTAGAATTGTCATCATTCATGCTGGAGGGCAGGACCGTTTTGCTCTGAATGTGTACATGAGCTTAAAATCCGCCCAGACGACAGGGACTTATCACAGCGACATACATTCCTCAAGTTATGAAAAGAGGTTCAGGGAGAAATTGATACCTAATCTACTTCCACATACTGTCCTTGTTAGATATAACGCCCCTTATCGCAGTAAGTATCTGTCTCGTGCTACAGTATCAAAGTCCACGAGGAGTGAAATGACGTCTTGGTTAACAGAAAAGGAAATTTCTTTAAAAAAGAACGTATTGGGGCCCTAATTGTATTTATTGATAAAATGAACAAAGCGGGGTACATCACTTATAAAACAGACAATATTTTAACCGAAGATGGTCATACTGAGGTACGAATTCCTCCATACCACCCCTAATTGTATCCTACATTGCAGATGTGGGCAAGAGTCAATGAGGGAGTTTCTGAACGTAATATGCCTTTCTGAATGGACACGTTATTAACAAATTGATGACCAAATAGCTCCCATAGCAGAAGGAGACTGGAAGAGATGCTGTGAGCACGCAAATAAAATTAGAGAGCAGCACATTTCAAGTTTAAAGCTTGCTGGACCAAGCGCTAGTGACGATCATAAACGTGGAAAGTCGAACAGGTTCTCAGAGTGATAGTCATAGTGATGCAAGCAGTACTGATTCCGCAATTGAAGAAGAAAGTTAATCAGCTGACACTGCCAGTGGAAGTGAAACAGACGTGGCTACTGAAAATGAAGAAAAGAAAAGTGCGGTGGAGCGTTTCCTAAATGTGTTTTGTATGTGGGATCAGTGACACTGATATATCCATAACATTATGTCAGTCGACGAACTTATTATTTCTAATGTGGAATTGCGTCTCCAGTTAGTCTAAGAATCTGTGGACGTGTTCTCACCACTGTATCTACTACATATGACCAAATCGTACGTTTGCTGGCAATGCTTGTAAAACAAATCCACTTAACGCCTGCAGCCCCAGTGGTCGTCCGCCACACAGCGGTACCTCCTGCCCTCCCTTGCAGTGGAACTCCGGCGCATAGGAATGTCCTCTCTTTGCAGGGAGTGCGCACCGGTGTTCATGTGTATACGCTATGTATTTATTGCCTCGTTTATATTTTTTGTAGACAGTAACTTACATGCTCGTCTGGTTGTAACGCAAGACTTATGTACCTGGATGATTTAATGATGAAAAGGCCCTCCGAAACTAATCAATAAATAAATCTTCCCGTGCAGTTTAAAGTAGCCCCCTAAATGTTACTGCAATCAATAACTCTTTAATTGGTGCCGCGTTCATACTCACCTCCCTACAACTAGTTGTCTGTGTCCCACGCTGCAGACTTCTACTCCAGCTGCTGTCATTGTTACGGTCTGTGAAAGCAATACTCGTCCGTTGCTGGGCAACGTACTTCTGAACTGGTGAACCGAGCTGTTCTCGCCGCAGTTAGACGAAGCTTCGCTGCTACACATAGTCGCATTTTTGCAATCTGGTGGACACCGGGTGCGTACCGATGAAGGGAAAGGACATACTTCTTCTATGTTATAAGTTATGCAACCTGTGTATCGTCCATTTTACGCTAAAATGTACGGATTATGGAAGGCTAATACGTACTTTCTTAGACGTTAAAATAAAAGCTCAATTCGGTGTATAAACCTGTACAGAAAGCAAAAAATGACAAAATAATTGTTTGGTTCCACTAAAGAATGGACATTTCCTGTCTTGACAGTTGGAAACAGTTCGCCATCAGTTACTTTTTCGTCACCATTGTGTTTCGTTATCAAACGAACTTGACTAAAATTCTGTTAGATTAACTCCGCCTGCATGTAGAGTGACATTTTTGTCGTTTGGTGGTTAGCGTATCAGTGAGGCATAAAATGAAATCCCTCGAATAATGACACAAGTGAAACAGATCGGTGCTGCGCGGAGTGGCCGCGCGGTTTGAGGCGTCCTGCCACGGGATGCACGGTCACTCCTGCCGGAGGTTCGAGTCCTCACTCGGGCATGCATGTGTGTGTTGTTCTTAGCGTAAGTTAGTTTAAATAGTGTGTAAGTCTAGCGACCGATGATCTCACACACATTTAAACATTTGAATCAGATCGGTCAAACACGGCGCATAAGATTGGTCTAGACTAACTGTATAGCTGTGACTACTTTTGTGTCAGTTTCTTGTCTGTGCCGCTTCAAACTGATTTATTATTGTCCTCTTCGACGTTCATAAGCAATTCCATTAGGTCTACAGCTTTCCTTTCGCCGTTCGTAGTAGATGGCAGTGGCGACAATCATTAGTGCAGGTGATAATTCCTAACTGTCATAAAGTAATCTTAAGCATTTGTAAACATAACTCCGTCAAAATATTTGTCAATTTGTGATTGCATTATAAAATTTTTCTCCATTGAATATGTCAAATTACGAGCTCACTTCTCGTCGTTTGCAGAAAGTTGCAATTTTATAAATTACCATAAAGGAATCTGCGGCTGAGATTCATTAAATACTGAGCAAGATCTATGTTGAGGTATCGGTTAGTGAGACAACTTGCACAGAATCATTTCAGCGCTTTCAGAACGTTTGACGTCGAAACCCGACATGGCGGTGGAACCGAGAAGATTTTCGAGGTGACTGAAAAAAATGGCTCTGAGCACTATGGGACTTAACATCTGTGGTCATCAGTCCCCTAGAACTTGGAACTACTTAAACCTAACGAACCTAAGGACATCACACACATCCATGCCCGAGGCAGGATTAGATCCTGCGACCGTAGCGGTCGCGCGGTTCCAGACTGAAGCGCCTAGAACCGCACGGCCACACTGGGACAATTACACAGGGGACAATAATCGAAAGCACTTGACGCCTTTGAGCTGAACACTGTAAGACAAATGGCTACAATACACCGACAGAAACGAAACCGTGATTTTTCAGTATGACTGTTCTCGACCTTCTGTCGCATAACCCGTCGAACCATACCTGGAAGGACTGAAATGGGCAGTCCTGCCCCATTCACCTTATTCGCCGGACATTGCTCCCTCTGACTAGCACGTTTCTCGATCAGTGAAACAAGGCCTGGCTGACCAGCACTTCCGGCCTTATGAACAAATGCAAAAGTAGATCAATTCATGGATCTCCTCAAAAGACGCCCAGCTCTTCCGCTGCGGGACTTGTAACCGGAAGATGGGAGAAAGTAGTGATCCGCGGTGGCCGATACTTTGAATCGCAAATTTTTTGTAAGTTTTTCACCATAAAGTCTCGACTTTCGAGATAAAACACCGCAATCAAAGTTGTAGATCTAAGAAGTAACTTTCAGATATCTACTCCTACATCTGACACCCTTTTTCTTTCTTACAGTCTTGATGTGCAAAATTATTATTATCATTATTATTACTATTATTATTATTGCCGTATGTTCAGTTAGTGGCCTGCAAGAGGCGTATTTTACATTTTAATGTCATTAAGTGGTCAGTAGTAAAGGCGCAATCGATTTGGAAATGTGAGGAGGTTTGAAATATTAAATATATCGTTGGTATAAATTTTTGATTTCAGCCATATAATTTCTTGAACAGCAGATAGTTGACAGAGCTTGAAAGCTGTAAATATCAACTAACAGCAGTATACAGCCAAGGGAGCACTGAACTGTGTACATCGGCACCTCGTGCCAAATAATTCGTTTCTAATGTTGCACACAGTTCAGAGCCAGCTCACACTAGTAAAAGGCTTGGCTGTGTGCTGCTGTTCGTGCGAAACCGATTGTCATGGCAACTGCTTTCAAGCCCGACCAGTTACGGACAGTTCATGAAATTATATGACTGTATCGCAAAATATATATGTTTAACGCGTATAGGAATCGGTATAGCTTTGCTGGGTCAATAATAAACAGTTACCATGAGGCGTGGCCTATTACTTGGTATTCGTGTACATGCAGGGTGTGAGAGTTGCGCTATCTGGTCTATATGGCAGTTTCTCACTGCCATCGTCTGACATCAGTTGTATTACAGAATGGAACCATTCCTCGCCTGAGGTATTTTACGAAGTCTGTTTGTTTAAAAGATTAAAAATGGGAGAAGCCACAACAAACTTGCGACATCAAGTAACGAGAAAACTTGGAACTTAACAGTTCACTTATAGTTTAAAATAAAACCACAAAGCAAATCATCTACTGTCTGTGTACACAAAACGCCTTTATCTGCTTTTAACAATTGAAAACGGACAAATTAACACGAAAAATAGAGTTCTCCAACCTCAGTTTTCACCATATAGGACTGAGTGATAGCAATGACCAAGTAGTGGTACGATCCGCTATTACAACACGACTTCTGAACAGAGTTACAAAAATTTCCAGTCAATAGGAGAACACTGGGGATTTTTTGTTGTAGTCAACCATGTTTCACTGTTCGAGAAAAGCGGCGAACCGTACATGGACTAAGTCTTTTTCTGTTTTCCTATTAGTTCAATATTCTGATTCTTTGTGTTTTGAAATTGAGAGGGAAAAAAACTTTTCAATCTTTGTTCGATTTCCATCCTTATTTACAGAACATAATAGGAACAAAAAACCGAAAATCGGTTATCTCTTAAACCAGTTATTTTGAGCGGTTTTCACAGTCCATTTAAACTGACCTTGAAAAAAAAACAATATAACCGAAAACAAGTCGTTTCAGCAATAATCGCCATCGTTACTGTCAGGTTTCTGCCTTTGTTGAATCAAACCCAGATATGGACGCAGTTATCTATGCGGTATAGAGAGTCCACGGCAAAGAACTGCAGTAATGAGCCTCGACAATGCATCACAGTGCGTGCTAAGCTCCACAAGGGAAGTACTGTTAACACAAATTAACAACTTCATTTAGCCAGTTCCTCATCTCCTTCCTACCAAACTTCACAGATGTTCTCCTGCGTAACTTGCAGCGAAAGCCTGGAGGATGTTTACAGAATGAATTTTCACTCTGCAGCGGAATGTGCGCCGATATGTAACTTCGTGGCAGGTTAAAACTGTTTGCCTGAACGAGGCTCGAACCTGGGATCTTCGCCCTTCACGCACAAGCGCTCTACCAACTGAGCTACCCAAGTACGAGTCATGACCAGTCGTCTCTGCTGGTAGAGCACTTGCCCGTGGAAGTTAAGGGCCTCAGGTTCCAGTCTCGCTCCAGCACACAGTTTTAACCTGCCAGGAAGTTTCATATCAGTGCACACTCCACCTCAGGGTGAAAATTCATTCTATAAAAGAGCTAAACTTGTATTGTCATTTTTTGCGTGGTTTATTATTATTAATATTATTATTATTATTTCTTTGCGTAACCTCTGCCAGCCTCTGATACAAATTGAATCATTCAGACACACATACACACATGATTCACATACAGTTTTTGTATTCGTTGTAAACATATTTCTTGTATCACGTTGTGCTACCATTATTGCCATGAGATATCACTCCAACCGCCAGTTCAATATCGAACACGTAACATTCATGCCTCTTGTCGACTTTTCTGTCGTGTGCCACTCACACCGCATAAGTTATATGGAAGTGACGATATTCAGTTAAAACGTTGTTCTCTGAAATTTGTTCATAACTCCACGCAGTAGCCCGCTAGGAAAATATGCTAAGCCACACAAGCTGTCTGACTGTACATACTTAATACTACCCGTGCGTAGTCGGTTGGGTCACTCGTGTGCGAAGGCAAATCGGAATGTCTTTGCCCCTGTTTTCAATTAGCCGAAGTAAGGTGCATACAGGTAATGACAAATATACACCCAAATCATTTCACATAGTCCCCACACCGATTCACACATTTTTCCCATTGCAGCACTAAATTTGATGTGCCCCTGAAACAGAATTCGATTATGGAACCACCTTCGGACTGCCGTCTTGGTTCATTGTTACTTGTGAATCGCAGTCCTGCCAGGAACTTCTTCAGTGCTGCTAAAACGTGGAAATCAGTAGGGGCGGGGTCTGGACTGTATGGTGGGTGGTCCGGAATGGCTGGAGCTTTTTGGCAGTTCTGATTGCCACATGTAGTCACACATTGTCGTGGAGCAGAATCACGTTGTCCACATCGGCCTTCACCTGACGTCAGCTCTCGGATGTGACAGTGTGGAACAATAACTGTCGACATTGACGGTTGCACCTTGTGGCGTGAAATCCAGCAGGAGCAGTCCACGGCTATCTCAAAAGGTCGTTAACATCACTTTCCCAACATATGGCGCTGAAAGGAATTTTTTTGTCTCAGGCGAACCTGGATGTTTCCACAACATGCTCTGCTGCTTGAATTCCGGTGTGAAATGCAGTATCCACCTTTTATCGCCAGTAATATGGGTGTCCAGGGAACTTTCACCCTCCCTGGAGTACCATTGCTGATGGTTCAGTGAAGACATCATTCGTTTGTCTTCCATCATGTCGTCCAACAGCTTAGGCATCCACTGACATCGTTCAACGACCGTTGAACGATGTCGTAAGCACTCCCATACAATATGCCAAGCTCTCGGGAAATGGTCGTCATTTGCACGCACCGATCTGCTTTCAACATTGCATCCGCGCGAGATTATGGTCATCAGTCAGCAACAAACGCGGCCTCCACGATCGCTCATTGAGATGCAAGACCTCATGGCCTTTGTCGAACTAACAACACCACCACGTCCTCACAGTTCTCAAAGAGAGGCACTTTTCCCCACATGTGGGCTGCACGTCCCTGTAGATCTCGGAGGCTGGTCGTCCCTTGCTCCATAGAAAACAAATCAAGCTTCGTTGCTCCAACGCCACCGACGTATGAACCACAACCGCCCACTTTAAGAACTCACATCAGCGCCGTGCGGCGGAGCTACCGAAAGATAAGGCCGGAACGAGCCAAGATGAGTCCAACGCCGGAAATGGATATGTTGACTTCGCATTTATAACCGTAATTTGGCTACAAAAATTAGGGGCTAGGACTTGCTGATTTGCTCTCATATATGTAGTGTCCCCCGTCGCATTTTTCCATCTGTATGTGAAGCATAATTTCGACAATCACTGTAGGGATTTTGATACGGTTCTCACTGATAGACAGACTGTTTTATTTACGAGGAAGGCTTCTGTCTAAAATTTATTACCGCTCTGACACAGTGGAAACTTCGTAGGTTGAGAGAAGAGTGAAAATAAAGGAATACGTACTTCGACTTAAACTCAATAGTTTTCGAGATAATGACATTCCAGCTTTCCACGCGACCTCACCAGTTCAGTAGCGCATCGTACACTACCGGCCATTAAAATTGCTACGCCACGAAGATGAGGTGCTACAGACGCGACATTTAACCGACAGAAAGAAGATGCTGTGATATGCAAATGATTAGCTTTTCAGAGCATTCACACAAGGTTGGCTCCGGTGGCTACACCTACAACGTGCTGACATGAGGAAAGTTTACAACCGATTTCTCATACACAAACAGCAGTTGACCGGCGTTGCCTGGTGAAACGTTGTTGTGATGCCTCGTGTAAGGAGGGGAAACGCGTACCATCACGTTTCCGACTTTAATAAAGGTCGGATTGTAGCTTATCACGATTGCGGTTTATCGTATCGCGACATTGCTGCTCGCTTTGGTCGAGATACAATGACTGTTAGCAGAATATGGAATCGGTGGGTTCAGGACGGTAATACGGAACGCCGTACTGGATCCCAATGGCCTCGTATCACTAGCAGTCGAGATGAAAGGCATCTTACCCGCATGGCTGTAACGGATCGTGCAGCCACGTCTCGATCCCTGAGTCAACTGATGGGGACGTTTGCAAGACAACAACCATCTGCACGAACAGTTCGACGAAGTTTACAGCAGTATGGATTATCAGCTCGTAGACCATGGCTGCGGGTACCCTTGACGCTGCATCACAGACAAAAGCGACTGCGATGGTGTACTCAACGACGAACCTGGGTGCACGAATGGCAAAATGTCATTTTTTCGGATGAATCCGGGTTCTGTTTACAGCATCATGATGGTCGCATCCGTGTTTGGCGACATCGCGGTGAACGCACATTGGAAGCGTGTATTAGCCATCGCCATACTGGCGTGATGGTATGGGGTGCCATTGGTTACACGTGTCGGTCAGCTCTTGTTCGCATTGACGGCACTTGCAACAGTGGACGTTATATTTCAGATGTGTTACCACCCGTGGTTCTACCCTTCATTCGATCCCTACGAAACCCTACATTTCAGCAGGACAATGCACGACCGCATGTTGCAAGTCCTGTACGGGCCTTTCTGGATTCAGAAAATGTTCGACTGATGCCCTGGCCAGCACATTCTCCAGAAAACGTCTGGTCATTAGTGGCCGAGCAACTGGCTCGTCACAATACGCGTCACTACTCTTGATGAACTGTGGTATCCTGTTGAAGCTGCGTGGGCAGGTGTACCTGTACACGCTATCCAAGCTCTGTTTGTCTCAATGCCCAGCTGTATCAAGGCCGTTATTACGGCAATAGGTGGTTGTTCTGGGTACTGATTTCTCAGGATCTATGCACCCAAACTACGTGAAAATGTAATCACATGTCAGTTCTAGTATAATATATTTGTCCAATGAATACCCGTTTATCATCTGCATTTCTTCTTGGTGTAGCAATTTTAATGGCCAGTAGTGTACTTAACCTAAATTATCCTATGGACAAACACATACACCCATGCCCGAGGGAGCACTCGAACCTCGCCGTGATTAGCCGCACTGTCCATGACTGCAGCACCTTATACCGCTCATCTAATCCCGCACGGCTGTAATTAACTGCCAAAGCATTTGCAACATAGTGCCAGAGTTCAATGTGCATCTGGAAAGCAAATAAGCCTACAGAATCTGAGGCACAGAAAGATGGTTGGCTCCTGACTTTGATAGCTATAACGTTTTGGGAAAAATTTAACTTTGATAAAGAAGGTAGGGTAGTGGGATATACGGTTGGTGTATTTATCGTAGTAAACAAGGAACACAGACCCGCCGAGACAGAATTTGAAGCTGAATGAGAGATTATTTGAGCAAGACTCTTTGGGCAAAATGGTAAATGGATCATTCGATCGACCAGCAGATTGACGTTCTATTCTAAGCGAAAATTTTAGAGAAAACCTCATTTGTTTGCACGTAAGTTCCCCAATCATAGTGTAATCATTGATGGAGATTTTGGTCATGCAGCAACCCAATGGTAAAATTACAATTTTGGTAGAAACGATAATGACAAATCATCCTTGGAAATGTTATCCAATCCCTTCTTCGAAAACTACTTAGAACATAACGATTGGAAACGAACTCTTGTTCACAAACTTTTGTGTTCAGTCGCAGCTACCGAAGCAAAAGTTAAAATGCTTAACTCCAGTTCATATATGCCTCTACAAAGGAAGAACCCAGAAGAATTACCCCACTTTAATTTTCGTACCGTGTAGAATATACCCTGAGCCAAAATATAAAGAGATATCTCGAACAAAATGACAAAATGACCTACTTCATGCCAACCAGCATGGTTTCCGTATGCATCGAACATGGGAGACACACATTAATCACGTGATATAGTCAGAGTTTTGACCAAAGCAGTCTGGTAGATGCAGATTTCCTGATTTGCGAAAAGCATTTGACCCAGTACGACATCTGCCCTTCTTATCAAAACCAGTTCTAGAATATTGCTCATGTGTCGGACCCTGACAAAATGGGGCAAAGAGAGAATATTTAAAAATTGCGAAGAACTGCAACAATTGTCACAGGTTAGTTTTACATGTGAGAGAGTCACAGGTTATTTTTACATGTTAGAGAGTGTTACAGAGATGGTGAGGGAAGTGAACTGGCTGACTGTTGAAGATTCACGTAAGGTATCCAACGAAAGCCTACTTAGAAGGTTTCAAAAATGGCTTTATCTGATTAGGAACCCACCAATTCACCCTACATATCAGTCTCATAGGAATTCTGAGACAATTAATAACTGTATACTTAGAGGCATTTAAACCATCATTCTTCGCACGTTCCATAGGTGAACGGAAAGGGAAGAAACCCTAACAATTGGCACAACGGGACAGACTCCCTGCAATGGACTTAAAAGTGGTTCCTAGATATAGATGAAGACGTGGATTCGATTACATGTGAGTAATCGCATTTTCTTCCGCAAGACAATTGAAAATGGTAATCAAAAAACTGAGGCAGGTTTACGTCTACCTTGTACAGTGTAAGATAAGTGACCCAGCACAGGTAACAGGCATCTGTCAGAGGTAACGCAGCAGAATTGTGTGTCACAGGGCTGCAGCGAGTGCTGAGAAGGCTCACACTACCATCGCACCTGTGACAAGCCGAGTGCCACTTCAATGTTCATGGTGCTCCCGTTAGTAAGTATTCCTACAGAAATTTCTTTTTTAACACCAAGTTCTGTTTTGGAGCAGCAAGGTCCGTCTGCTCAACCTGCTTTCCTCTCCCAAACACCTTAATGAAAGAAGGAGAGAGAACCTGTTTCTGGAAATATCTGAAGAAGGATTCCTCTTTCCATGGGAAATGGTTGCTGTGAGCATGATATGAAAATAACTTGCCGCCTGATGCCTCATAATCACATTTTGCCTGCTGATTCAGCAGACAGACGTTAGATATAAAACTCATTAGGAGCCTTTCAGTTGATTGTGAACCATACTGCTACTAATAAGAATATGTACATTTTGCTTATCTACCATTTATCGTAATACATGAAAACCAGTATTGGAGAACTTGAAGAATCCGAGGACTGTAGTACACACAGTAACACTGTCAGCAGGGGAGTAATGGGGGGGGGGGGGGGCCGCATCCGATGTTCAGCACAGAACTCCGAACGTGACATCACCAAGAGCGATGGTGCTGGTTCATCTGAAGGACTGCAAGATATATCTTTCATGATGAATTTAGACCATCAATCCCTCTGAAATACACTTCCTCAACGGTGTTAGCCGGCCGGAGTGGCCGAGCTTTTCTAGGCGCTTCATTCTGAAACAGCGCAATCGCTACGGTTGCAGGCTAGAATACTGCCTCGGGCATGGCTGTGTGTGATGTGCTTAGGTTAGTTAGGTTTAAGTAGCTCTAAGTTCTACGGGGCTGATGACCTCAGAAGTTAAGTCCCATAGTACTCAGAGCCATTTGAACCTCAACGGTGTTAAAGTGTGGAAAGCATATGGCAGAAGAGACAATAACATTGACACAGTCGATTGTGAAACTATTCTTAATATTTATTGTGAGAAATGAAATTTTCCAATTAGAAAGATTCACATAATGGAAGAATAAGAGGTGTTAATGTCAAATCTCTAAAAAGATTTATGTGACTCCTTGCTATATTCGCCACAACTTCTCAGATATAAAATAACTGGTGGGCTAAAAGCTCTTAGAGAAGTCAGTGAGCACGTAAGACAGTAACTTCAGAGACAGTGCTTTACCGATCCCGAACACGACGTTGTTTTAGAAGTATACGGTAGGTACGAATGGCAGAAGTGTTTCTCTCCCAGTATAAATAACTGCTTCATAGCTGCATTAAGATACGTTATTCGTGATGTGCACAGTTTGCCCGTAAAATGCTGTTCAGCGGGGTTTCAATTTTATTAAGGCAGTTGCAGCAGTGAAATCATGTTTCAAATATCATCTCAAATTGGAAAAAACTACTGCTTACAACAGACATTCCTGGTAAAGGTGTGGACAACGATATTGAATGTTCATGAGATTGGTATGTCTCCACAGTATAAACTGCAGTAATTATCTGATAATGTTTTTATATTGTAACATTGTTAATTTACCAATATGTTGTTCCTCAGTAATATATTATAAAATAATGAAGTAATTACGATACAGATTGTATGTGTATGTTCTTGTGTGTGTGTGTGTGTGTGTGTGTGTGTGTGAGAGAGAGAGAGAGAGAGAGAGAGAGAGAGAGAGAGTGACAGACAGAGAGACAGAGAGAGGAGGTGAAGAAATTATTACTTTGGATAAGAGGCAATACAAGGGTGTACACTATTTTTGAGATTCGAAGTTTAGATATACAAATACGTCTGTACATAAATGATGCATAATATTGATCCTAGAATCACTTTTCGGCTTTATTCCGGAGGTATTCTAATGTATACAGTCAACACAGTGTTTCACAGATATAATTAAAACACCATTTTTATCTGTTGAGAGTTTCTAGAGAACTGTTATTATAACTGCATATAGCAATAGCGCTTAGTGTTCACCATTTACCTTTCACCGTTTAGCGTTTACTATTTGGTGTTTACCGTTAGTTATTCAGCGTTTACTGTCTGCCATATAGCACTTACCATTTAGTGTCTACCATTTAGGTTTTAGTGTTACCTGTTCATTGTTTAAAGTCAAGCATTCTGTGTTTACGATTAACTTTCAGCATTTACTCTTTAGCGTTTATCAATTATGGTAGTATTTACTGTTTAGTGTTCATGGTACCACATTTACCATTTACCATTATATGTTTTATGTTTACCTTTTATCATTCACTGGAGGTTATGTGAGGCATAAAGAACCAAACTCATCTATTTCCACCATCTGGGAATTTTTTTAC
The DNA here is from genome assembly GCF_023864345.2 of Schistocerca serialis cubense. Lineage (NCBI taxonomy): Eukaryota > Metazoa > Arthropoda > Insecta > Orthoptera > Acrididae > Schistocerca > Schistocerca serialis. The sequence continues at coordinate 60,286,469 of NC_064638.1, read as the reverse complement.
TTCTCTGTGACTGGTCCGAAGAAATAGAGGTAAATTATAAAGCATACAATCGCTCTCTGCGTAAGTTATGTAGCTTTAATGCCATTTTATATTGGAAATAATGCATATACATGGATTTCAAATACATAACGAATATTTTTGTCTTTCAAGTTTGGGCTGCATGATTCACTGCATCCCTGACACGCCATTTAATATTAAAAAAAATGGGAATGAGCGTATGGCACCGTTGGCCGAGAGGCCCCATCTGGGAAAGTTCGGCCGCCAAGTGCAAGTCTTACTTCAGCAGAAGCCACACTGGGCGACTTGCACGCTGGTGATGAGGATGGAATGATCATGAGGACAACACAACAGCCAGTCCACGAGCGCTGAAAAATCTCTAGCCCGGCGGGGAATCGAACCACGGCCCGCTTGCACCGTGAAAAGGGGGCGGGGGCTGCAAGCTCGTTACCACCCAGCGAAGCTGGCGGACATTTAAATATTACTCTCTGACTGGTTGGAAAGACGCGAGAATTTTTCTGTTTCCGTCATCTTGGAATTTCAATATTGTGACTGAGGTAAGGAGTACTATAGTGTGAACGGTTGGAGATACAGTGGACTGGGTGGGGAGAAGGCAGGGGAGAGTGTTTTTAACTTTCTGTTTACAGGATGTCTTGTTTTAATACTCTCCTCCGACTCCTTGGTAAATGGCGGAAGAGGAGTTTGGGCAATGAAGCACAACTGAGCTAGTCACTTCACGCTGGGCCACACTTTCTTACTGTGTTTGCGGTTCTGTGTGCGTCAGCCGTGACTGTTGTCGCAAACGTCATCTGTCCAGAGTGTTTTGGCAAAATGTCAACAGTTCTGGCTTATTTCCATAGCACACCGGTTGTGCTAGTCCCCACTGCCTAGCCGTGGCTCGCAAAAACTTAAAAAACTAATTACATTTCGCTCGCCAAAGTTTTTAGAGGCGCAGAAACACTCACGTACATTTCTTCCATTCAAAATGTCATGTCGCACAGACATTATTTGTCTTCGTACACCATTTGGCCCAGCAAGCTCTAACCTTTCTACCGAGAGTTCGTAGATCCTGCTGTAAGTTCTTAATAAACGGTACTCGGCCGTTGTGATCGCAGAAACTGCCACAGAAAGACTGCGGGTAGGTGGCTTCGTGCGTTGTCAACGGACAAAGAAAAGTGCATTATGAATGTGTGAAAAATTAAACAACGATGGTAGAGAAAGATTATCAGAATAAAGGCCACTGTCGTTTACTAGCCTTCCAGCGACTAAATAATCAATGCACAGCCGCTTATTGATTCGAGCTGCACGATGCAAAAGAAGACAACAGTCATTAGTATGATGTACGAGAACGTTCCAGGTGTTATTCCATCATACACTTTTTCTACATTCACATAATGAGTTCCATACTATTATTTTCTCACAGGGCTTTATGCCGGTGTAATATTTTACCCCTGTGCATACTCTTTCGTAAACTAATGTATGACGAAGAAATATAGCGCCATTACTAGGCCTAGGTCGTGGTCACCATGTAAAAACAATTGCATTAGAAATTACAAACGGCGTCGTTTATTAGCTAAACAAGACAACAGCAAGCCTTGTTGATTACAGACGGTACATCAACGGCAGTTTGCGAACTTGAACCGTGTGGCTGGCTGTGGTTAGGATGTAAACAATAAGTCTATTTCAACTCCCAAGCTGCTGCACGCACACAGTTTGAGGTTGGTCTATAATGAAGCTAATAAACCTCACCTTATTGGCGTCTTGACTGAAAGCAAAATGTGGGCCTGCAGCAACGTGTAGTCGTCAGTTTTTCTGCAACCATAATATCCTCTGGCGACAGGGCGGTCGAGTTCTAATCTTGCGGAAGTATTACAGTATCAAGGGACTCTGCAGGATTTGAGGAAGAATATTGTTAGGCATAAATGTGTCCACATACGAAAAATGAATTGACCAACATATACTACCTTCGCGTTCAGGGACAGAGTGAATCCTTGCAGGATTTTGGGAAGGTGTTTTTAATGTGTCAACAGGGTGGCTGGCTCACCAAACACTTTTATAAGTGGTCGTCCGGGTTGGAGCATATTCGAATTTAGCAGTGTACCTTTTGGCTTAAGGATTGGGGCTGCTGTTCTCTCCAGGCTTCGGACATAATATTGGGGGATGTAAAATTTAAATCAGATTGCTATTACTTAGATGACTTGGCAATTTATAGTACTACCTTCCAACGACATTTGCAATACCTGGAGGAGGTTTTGAGCCGCTTTCTTGACACTTGTCTTACTGTAGATTCTTCCTGAACTAATTTTGCTAAGCACTAGATTTCTTCCCCTGATCAATTGGTTTCTACTGGCCGGATCCGAGAAGACCAGAAAAGGAGCACGTACTTACAGATATTTCCCCCACCTAAGGCCAAGAAGGGTGTCGTCTGGTTCATTATGACAGCGAACTTCTATCGAAAGTTCATCCCTAATTTTGCCCAGATAGCGGCCCCCCTTGAACCAGCTGCGTAAGAAGAATCAGACATTTGAATGCTGGGTGTCACAGCTGTCTCCTTGATTAACCCTCCAGTGCTAGCCATTTCTGACTCCGCACATCCGTTTTGTCGTGCAGACCGACGGTTCAAAGTTCGGTATCGCTGCGGTACTCTTCCAGGAAATCATGGAGAACGTAGACCTATTGCGTACGCTTTAACGTCCCTTTCGCCAGTAGGACTTCAATATTATGTTTACGAGTGTGAGGCCCTGGCGGTAGTGTACCCCCTCTAAAAGTCTGTTCGACGTCGATCACCGTGAACTTTGCCTTGAAACTGATAACCAAGCCTTAAGTTGGGTACTCGGCAGCCCCAGGAACACGGGACGAATTGTCCAGTGGGCCGTGGGTATTTCTGCGGTTCGCTTTACCATCAGGCGTATTAGGGGAACCGACAACGCTATGGCAGAAGCACTGAGTCTTATGTTCGAGCAGGGTTGCAGTCACCGCAATATGGAACAGGCAATAAGGGAACCAGGTTGGGTTGCTGAGGTATTAACCATGGTCCATAAGTTATTTTGTAATTTGGAGCACCATCAAGACCAAGACACCGCTCTGTGTAAAATTAAACAAAATTTATTAACATGCAAAAGGGAAATTGTGTTATTAGAGAAAGCGGTATAAGTAGACCAAGATTTGTGTTAAGCAAGACTTGAATGCCGGAATTTTCCATTGCTTTCATAAGTCTGTGATTGGAGGGCATTTAGCAATCTGTTGGATCTTTGCCGGGGTTAGGGAATTTCTTAGTTGACCTACTTTGTAACAAGATATATAGCATTTGGTGGCCCAGTGCCATGAATGTAAAATTGCTAAACCCAGTTCCAATACTTTTAGGGGTTTTTTACAATCTTCAAGTGATCACCTTCTCATGAATACGCTCTTTATTGATTATGTCGGCCCCTTCCATGTAATAATTACAGCAACTGGTATATTCTGGTCATGTGTTGATGCCTGCTCAGATTAGTCTGGTTGGTATCAAGAAGTAGGGTGACGACTGTTGGGTGAACTGTTCTTCACTTGTCACCGATATTTTTCATAGTTGTCACTCCGTGCACCTTTGCCGTGCAAAGCTCCTGTCCTCTTCTCTACAACAGGTTAAATATAGTGCTTTGTCAACGCATTATCTCATTCGACGACTATACCCTACTGCCCGAAACCTCGATTTGTTGAGAGAGTGAACTATAGTCTGCAGGCAGCCATAATTATTTTCCAATCTAATTCACTCGACAAGTGGGGTCCTTCGGTACCATGGTTTAATTTGGCGGTTACTTCCACCTACCATGAAACCCTTAAAACCACCCCCACATCTTTGATGTTTGCTCATGGTCTCAACTCCCCTTGGCCAACCTGTGGTCAGTTAATGACCAACTCCTTGAGAAACGAACACGTGGCCTAATTTAAGAGAACTGGAAACAAGTGTGACCAAATATTAGTATCACATGCTAGAGGCAGGTGCGCCGCTACAGTCAGGGACAAAGCGAGTTTAAGGTGCCTGTTGGTGATAAGGTTTCATCCAAAATCTTTCTGCCAGGGGTCAAGATATGGCCCCAATTTCTCATAAATTGGCACCGTGTTTTGTAGCACCTTGTGAAGTTATCCAGATTCTTTACCCAGTCACCCTATCGGTACATAACATTGCTACTGGGAAGTTTTCTAGAATACATATCGCCAAGGTCAAGGGATGGAACTAAATTCTCTGTTCCTCGTTTGACATAAATTAGCGGATGGGCTTTGTGGAGATTTTAATTGGGGAAGAATGAGCTGTGGCGCTTGATTCGATATATTACTAGTGGGCTGGTTCCCGATCCTTGCATGTAAAATGGTCTGGCTGGTGGTATGAAGCAAGTCCCAGAGATGGCGCGAGTGGTATGTCGGCATCGAGTGAGTCCACAGAATATGGACGGGGAGCTACACTATGGAGAGCAGCAGCAGTTACTAACTTGGAGATGATGCCGCGAGTGGCGTGTGTGGAGTCAAGGAGAGGGACTGTGTTGTGCTCTGGTCGGTGAGGCTGCCTGCCTGTGTGGTGTTTGGACGCCGGTCTCACTACTGGGAGGAGCGAGGACCTTCAGCTGCTGATTTTCATCCAGAACCTCTCGGTGACCTATGTGACCAATTCCAGTTTATGAATGTGGTAAGAAACTTCGCCTGATAATTGCATGTTTACATGTAAACGACAACGTCGTGCTCTGCTTTAAAGTTCTGGTGAAACTTATGGACAAGAGTTCCAGCATTTGTTGAGGCGTAATTAGGCTCCACTTCAGACAGCTAATGTTCTGAAGGAGTCTAATATATGATATTCAAAATGTTATATAGTTTGACTGTTAGACAGATCGCTTCGCTCTTATTAGCCCAATATTTTACCTTGAGTTTGGTGGCTATTATTAATGTTCCAGCAATAATATTCATTGCCTGACTTTTGGTGGAGTCCCCAGTTTGTTGTAGCTTCAATTCAAAGCAATTGCTAATGTGAACAGGCAGTTTTTGTATAGAGTAATGTAGGAACTTTACTCTCACTTCCCTTAGGTGGAATTGGTTTTTTCCACCTTTGTAATTTTTCACCCTTGTGTGCAAGAATCTGTTCATTTAGAACTGTAGTGAGTCGCACTTGAGTCCATCTGGGGCCCTGTGTGATCTGGGTAGTTAAGAGGCGGCAGTTCAGGGCAGATCTCCGCTGCCATGGCCGGTCACGGGTCTGGTGCTGCTCCCTTAGCGATAGCGAGGTGCTGGTGTTAGAAAAGGCCGAGCCATCTCATGGCCTGCTGGCAGTTGGAGGCAGGAACTGTTAAACAGTAAAAAGTTTCCTGTATGTATTCTACTCTTTTGTATACATATGGCTTTATTCAGATGGCTGCTAACGTCTAAATTCGGACCTTATTTCGCACTGATCTCTTGGTGTTTAATGAATCATTTGTGGAGAGCCTTGGGGCGTTTGGTCTTAAATATCTTAGACTTCGTGAGCACAGTAGCTCATGTTCCTTAATTACAGCTGCTAATGGGAGCGTTATTAACATAGTGCAGTAAGAGCCAGGCGCGAATTTTTCAAAAATTGCAAATATTATTCAAATTGTTTTGAAAATATAAGTTCTTATTTACAGGTGGTTTAGTAAGCGTTAGTCACATATTTTTTTAAGTCTAAAATTTATTTACGTTCTTACGAATATCAGCATTTTGGAGTATTGTGACGTGTATTAACTACGAACTGTTTACTGTGTAATCAGTGCTGTAATTGGTGTATTTCATGCAGGAAGAAATTTGCTGCATTGGTCCACACACTCACTGGTTAACCTTGTACAAATGAATTATAGTCCAAACTGTGAATCATATTGCCGTTGCTGCCATAACCATCCCACTCCACAGCCTTGTATGCTGAACTGTCCCTATGACCCCCTCCCCTCCCCATCCACAGGGCACACCACTCTTTGGTCAGTTCATGCTTGGTTACCGTGGGGCCTCTGCTTTTGCAGCATCTTTTGCCTTCTGTGCTGCATCTCTATCCTCCTGCTATCCTTTTACCGCTGCTTTGGAGGACCTGTCTGGGATTTTTTTGGGAATGTCTTCTGAATTTTCAGTAACCTGACATCAGAGCAGGCCCCACAACATTTTTCTCTTTCTTTACACTTCGTACTAAATCTACCATTATTCATCCCCTTCAACGCTTGAGGTTCCTCTTTATTTGTTTCTCCTCCCTCCATGGCTGCTTCTGAAAGCTAGCCGATGCATCTGCCACATAACAGGTGACTTGGTAATGCATAATTCCCCGCCCTCGGTAGACACGTAGGGTCCGCATGCACTCCCTGGTACTGGACAGACCCAGGGAGAGGTGACTGACAGCATGAGCTATTACCTTTCCAAATTTCCAACCGGCCCCTCTGTCAGGAGCTTGGGAGGTGTGACATGAGGTGTGAACGATCACCTAAAGTGAGTATGCCACCCATCTGAGGGGGGCCCCAGTTGGAAGGAGCACACTATTGCATTTGAGACGCTGGCAATCATTGGGGATTTTCTCACAATGAGCCAATCACCATCTCAGTCTATATCTACTAAATGCAGATGGAATTAAGATAAACATTCCCAGACTGTCTCAGCTGTACCTCGGATCCTTGTGGTGTCCATACTGAAGGAGGTCAGTCCTTTTCTACAGTTAATCCGTTTATCATTCAGAGAGGTGCTGATGCAGTTACTGGCCCTGTGAAATGCTGCTCTCGTTTATGTAATGACAATTTGCTTAGGAAGACTAATTGTGATACTTAACCCAACAACTGGTGGCAGCTTCGCTCCTCCATGACTAACCTGTTCATGTTGAGGCCCGTCAAAAGCTGCATTTTTCGCATATTGTTATTTGCACTCGTTTGCTCGATGATCTGACCGACGTCAATGAAGTCCATCGGGTAATGTAGAAGGTTGATGCAACCTTAGTGGCTAAATGCACTCTTTCTCTCACGTTTGATAGGATAGTGCTCCTAGCATTGATCCGAGCAGGCTATGGAATCATCAAAGTCCAACTGTACGTTAAAAATCCGATGCGGTACTACCAGTGTCAACTATACAACCACACTCGAAGGTCCTGTCGAAACAGAGTCAAATGTGGGTGATTGCCAACCTCTTTCTTCCTACTATATGAGTTGCAATGGCAACCATGCAGCATTATCCCAAGAATGTCCCACGTGTCTCGATGAGGGGACCGTCTGGGAGATCTGGGTAAAGAAAAAGTCCTTATGCTGTCTCTGCAAAGCTGTTGGTTACTAGAAAACCCTGCATTTTACCATCTGGCACTTAGATCACTGTTCTTGCTACACCTCGTTCTACGAAAGACACAGCCACGCAGGCTTGAGGCCTCAAATTCTGCACCAGAGTTGTAAAATGGCCTAGTGTCGCGGCAGCATCCCAATCCCCTTCTCCTTCCACTGAGTATCATGTAATTTTATGTCCACCTTTTATGGCGAAATCACCTGCTACACAACCGGGAGGCTGGAAAAGACAGAAGGAACTCTCCCATGAACACTTTTTACATCCCTCTGGCCAACAAACATGCGAGTATTCCTCCACCAACCGCAAAGGCTCCCTGAAATCTTACAAAGGCAAATGGTCTCTTTTGCCGAATCGACTATCCTCTACAACGGTGTCGATGGTGCGCACCGCCAACCGCTGTTCCGCCCTGAAACCCGCAGGCCAACCCAGTTAGGATGCTGATGTCTTTGTAGATCTCATGGAACAGGATCATCCAGCCTCTGAACCCTGTAGCAGTGAGCCTTGGAAGGCTGGCACTGGGTGACTGCCGAGGTGACAACCCTTCATTTGTTTGCCTCCTCCGCTTTCCCTGTCGCAACTCTTCCCCAATGGAATGTTCACAGCATTAGATCCAACAAGAAGGGATTACGGCTGCTCTTGAAATCACGGGGTCCACTTCTTTTCTGCCTCCAGAAAACTAAATTGCGTCCTTGCAACTCCTTTGACCTCTCGCATTCTTTTCCAGTCGGCTTACACCTTCCCCCAAGGAAGTCATGCTGCTCATCCAGGATTACATTTATAGTCAAGCCATCTCAGTGAACACCCAGTTGCATGCTGTTGCAGCCCACATTTTCCTTCCTCATTTAAACTTTTCTCTTTGTAATGTCTACATCCCTCCATCGTCAGGTGTTGAGCCATGCCGGTCTTGCAGCTATCGATATCCGTTCAGAGATGCTGACTTTTCGGCGCTTGTGTCTCGGCCGCGAGGTGTTGCGGCGGTGAGAGGATCGGCGGCCGACCGGGAGAGGTTGTTTGGAGGTGGGGAGAAGACGGTGCGACTGCCCAAGGAGGGGAGGTAACCCGGTCGGTGGTGAGGTGTTTTCAAAAGGCATTGTACAGGCGACAGTTGTAACGGTTGTGTCTTGCGATGGTCTACACAGCCAAGCAGTTGGTGGCCGTTAAGCGATTACATTGTATTGGAAGACTGTACTGGCGACCTACTTCTCTGACGATTATTTCGCTGGCGTAATAAGGTGATGTCATTCTCTTTATGCCTTTCACTGGCCACGCACTTTCCACCTTCCGTATTACAAGTGCTCAGTTATGAAATTCTGTTAGTAATCCATGATGTGGTCGGACACTACGCAGTTTGTTGGACCATTCTAATCGAACTGTTGTTGCTTGGTGTCTAGTGACGTCGGTATTCTGCCCTACCACCCGCGCCGTGGGGCTTATTGTGTACAATGTTTTAAAACTTAGTGTTTAGTTTGTTCCAGACAGTGTTGTAGGTCTTCTACTGTACGATGCACCAAAGTCCGCTAACTCCGTGAGATACATGTGCGGAGGTTTGAATTTCGGCACCAACCAAGGGCTCGATTTACGTAAGGATAGAATATCATTTGGTGTTTTTTTGGGGCATCACGTGTGCAAGTGAGCTCAATCGGTTACTTAAAATATCTCATCCGGAGTCCTCTTTAATTATTACTTGTAAGCTATATTTAGCAGTCACAATTTGTTTTAATTCTTGCGATACTGCTACCATGCCTTTTTACTTAAAGTGGTTTTAAGTGACTGATTTTGGTGTTATTAACATAGCACTGTTTCAGACATTTGGTTGTAGCGTGTAGTTGCTGCATCAGCACACGCGATTGATTGGACTATAATTGTTGATAATGTGTTCTACACCTGTGCCTAGGTGGTTGGTCTGAGCCACCCCTCCCAGGTGCACACAATGAGATCCCTCTGAGTTAACCGTTTGGGGTGGGGGGGGGGGGAGGTTCACGCGTAAAGTGAAGTCGGCCGCCCCCACTGTACTTCGCGCCCTCCGTCGGGCTGGCAAATCGGGCCCGAGCGGCACAAACTGGTGTGACCCGCGTTAGCTGCTCCGACGGACGTTCATATCCGCACTTGGTCGATGCCGAGAGCTGGGAACTATTTGTAAGAGAAGTGTCTGATGTATATTATTTCCTGTCTAGTTGGGATCCCGTATGTAAGGTTACTGTTTCTTTTAAACAAATATATTTCGGGAAGGATTCAATAATGTCTCTAAGTGAATTTACGATAGCCCTTTGGGAGTGCAGTATTTTCTATTTTCTATTAAAAGGGTATTACATTTCTCATTTGAAAAGTTGTTATACATTCATTGGTAACTAAAGCCAAGTGATAGGCTTCATGTACAAATGATCTCTCACTGGGAGTTTATTATTATAAATGTTATTTCTTCACAATTTTTAATACAAAATATAGTTACCCTTTCTTTTATAAACGAATATATCTGGGAAAACTTTTAAATCTGTCTCTAAGTGAACTTACGGTAGCCCTTTAGGCGTTCAGTGTATCCTCTCTGTTACACTTTCTTTGGTATATAAAGCCAACTGAGGAGCTTCATGTACAAATTTTCTCCCACTTGAAGTTTATGACAACTGTTATTTGTGTAGATTGACTTCCATAAATAGTGTGAACAATAAAAGGTGAATGCTCCCCTGTCCTAAGGTCCACTCCTTCCACTTAGTCCTTTGGGTGTTTTATGATACGTCGAGGTAATACCTGTATAAGGTGTCACCGGGGAAGGCTTCCTCCAGCTTATTGGTCAGCTGCCTCACCCCTTGCGCTGCTCAGTGACTTTAGTGCAGCCGGCCGGTGTGGCCGTGCGGTTCTAGGCGCTTCAGTCTGGAACCGCGTGACCGCTACGGTCGCAGGTTCGAATCCTGCCTCGGGCATGGATGTGTGTGATGTCCTTAGGTTAGTTAGGTTTAAGTAGTTCTAAGTTCTAGGGGTCTGATGACCACAGATGTTAAGTCCCATAGTGCTCAGAGCCATTTGAACCATTTTTTGAACTTTAGTGCACACCAGCTACTCTGGCGCTCTTCCAGAACCTGTCCGAGATGAGTCCTCTTGGCTTATCTTCTCAATTAACTGAACCTCATCTGCCTTAAAACTAAAGCACTGACGCTCCTTTCAGACTCCACGTACACTTAATCCCATTTGAACCTCTCGTTCTGCGCGACCAGCTTGCCTGTCGTCTCGAGTGGTCTGTTCTCTCTGACGTGTACTCGAGCGATCAATTCCCGTGTGTTATCCATTTACTCCTCCTACCCCACCAATGTGTAAACCCAACTGGCAACTTTCTAAGGCTAAATAGAGGCTTTACTCCTCCCTGCCGATCTTCACCGAGCAATATTTTCCCAATTGTCATGAACAGGTACAATACCTTACAAACGTTATCCTGACCGCCACAGAATGCTCTATTCCTCGCTCTTTATCTTTACCTCTCCGTGTCCCGGTACTTTGGTGGACTGAGGTGTGTCAATACGCCATTTGCGCGCGAAGACGTGCTCTCTGCTTTTCTAACCCTCATCCTACAACGGAGAAATGCATCCATTAATCCATTATAAGCAGTTACGTGCGCAGTGTCATTCTATTCTGAGGGACAGCAAAAAGTTAGCTGTATTTCATTTACTAGATCTTTTGGCAGTTCCACTCCCTCTTCAGTCGTGTGGGCCAACCTCCGGCGGCTCTCTGGGACCAAGGCCCATTCCCCAATTTCCGGCCTGACCGTAACGGATGTCATTGTGGACCGCATTGCTATCTGTAACACCCTACGCCGCTATTTTTCGGAGATTTGGAGCTCTACCCATTACCGCCCTGCCTTTCTCCATCGGAAACGAGTGGAGGAGGCCCAGGTGATACCCATTTCCTCTCAGAATCGTGAACACTACCATGCTGCCTTTACTACGAAGAAGCAAAACCGTCGAAATCTTCTGCCTCGGGGCTGGACGATGTTCTCATTCAGATGTTGCAGCACCTTTCTCTTGTGGGCAAGCACTTTCTCCTTCATACATAAAATCGCATTTGAGCAGATGGCACGTTTCCCAGACACTGTCATACCAATATCTAATTCCTGTAAGGACAAACACCTTCCTCCTACTTACTGCCCCATTTCTCTCACCAGGTGTGTTTGCAAGGTGACGGAACGTATGATTCATGCCCAGCTGGTATGGTCTCACGTATCTCGCAATTTATTAACCACTGCCCAGTGTGGATTCCGAGCGAGTCGTTCTGCATTCGACAATCTCGTCACTCTGTCGGTCTATTTCATTTACGGTTTTCTGCTGAAACACCAGACTATGGCTGTGTTTATTGATTTGGAGAAAGCTTACGGGACCTGCTGGACGACTGGAATGCTCCGTACTCTATACACTTGTGGTTTCCGACGTTGCCTGTCCTGTATCCGGCAGGAATTTTTCAAGACGGAGTTTTCAAGGTCTGGGTGGATTCTGCCTTGTTGGACACCTTCATACAGGAAAATTGGGTGCTTCAAGGTTCTGTCCTGAGCGTCGTCCCCTTTGCTGTAGCCATTAAACCTGTTATGAACTGTCTCCCAGTGGACATCTTTCTCCCTTTCCGTCGACCATTTTGCTATCTGTTGCACTTCTCCACGTACCTGTCGCCTTGAGCGTCGTCTTTAGCGATGTCTTTACTCGTGGAGTATCGACTACGGTTTTCGCTTCTCTACTGACAAAACAGTTTGTACGAATTTCTGGCGGCTCAATGGGTTTCTTCCAGCGTCTTTTCATCTTGGGCGCATTGCCCTTACGTCCGCTGAAATTACGAACTTCCTGTGACTCACTCGTGATAGAAAACGTTCCTGGTCCTTCCACGTATCAGATCCGGCCGCCCACTGCATCCGGCCCCGCAGTGTCCTACTGTCCTATGCGGTAATTCCTAGGGAGCGTATGGGACCACCAACCTGCATTTGTATCGATCCATTGTCCGTTCGGAACTAGACTATAGGTGTTTCGTCTACTCATGTGCACGTATCTCCATCTTACACCGTCTAATTACAATCGACAGTCGTGGAATCCGTTTGGCCTTTTACGCTAGCCTGGTTGAGAGTCTCTATGCAGAAACTGCAAAACTACCGCTGTTCTACCACCGTGACTTCTCCTCTGCAGATACGCGTGCCGTTTGTGTGCCGTGCACGGCCACTAATCCCACGCCTCCTCCTTCTATGACTCCATTGACTGCCAGTATGCAGCACGTCCCTCCTCTCTGCTGCTCCTGGAGTTCGCTCTCTGCTATTGCTCCAGCAGCTCAACATCGCGCTACTTGCCACTTTCCCGATTGCTGTGAACTCTTCACCACATTGCCTTCGTACGGCCGCCCGTGTTCACCTTGGACTTAAGTCACTTCATACGGAAACTACTCCAGAGTCGATCTATCGCTGTAAGTTTCTCAACACTTACATATAACTTACAGATAGTACAGTTGTATACACTGATGGCTCTCGTATCGACCATAGTGCCGGGTGTGCTTTTGTCTTTGGCACCGACGATTTTCGGCCTAACTCACTATTTACAGCAGCACTGTTCACCCTGTATCAGGCCACACAGTACATCAGGCGACACAGACTTATCAGTTGTCTCATCTGCTCTGACTCTCTGTGCCCTTCAGAGCTTCTGCGTGCTGTCCGCAGTCCACCATTTAGTGCAACGGGTCGAAGAAAGCTTCCACTTGCTCCCTCTTGAGGGAACCACCGTGACGTTTATGTGGGTTCCTGGTACGTCGGTCTGACGGGAAATGAGACCGCTGACGCTGCTGCCAAGCCTGTAGTCCCCCTACCTCGCGCCGCTAGCTCTTCCATTCCTTCCCATGATCTCCGTGTTGCCATCTGTCAGCAGTTGCTGTCACGTTGGCATCACCATCTTCATGGTAGCAAGCTACGGGGAATAAAAAATATCCCAATGGGCTCGGCCGACCTCCTCTCGGCCCTCTCGCCGCGAGATCGTTTTAGCCAGATTTCGTACTGGACACTGTCGTTTTGGCCATCGCCATTTGTTAGGTGGTGACCCCCCACTGCTTTGTGCTCGTTGTCATCAGCCTTTGACAGTTCGCCATTTCCTGACCGAATGCCCCCTTTTTTAACCACTTACGTTCTAATGTCTGTATGCCGTCTGAATTACCGACCGTTCAACGAAGAGACGTGCGAGCTGGCGCCTGTTAATTACTTTCTATCCGTCGTAGCAGTATGGCGAAGAACATTTAATCTTTAGTTCGGAACTATATTGTCTCTACTGCGTATTTTCTGGACCATTCTCCAAGAGCAAGTCCTTCTTCTTAACGCTCTATCCTCCAATCGAATGGGCTTAAAGTGTAGTTGTTTTTAACTCCGTTTTCGTATTTGTGTTCTAAGGTTCTGACATGGTCACGGATGACCTTAGTTGTTTTTGCGCCCTACAATAAAGCAAAAGAAACCTATGACCGTCCTTTCATTTAGCAATTGTGAAGCATTGCCGGTTTCACTAGGGCATTGTATATGTAATCATTTCTGTACGTCATTCTCGTATTCACAGTGCCAGATCAGCACATGGTGACCAAAATTGGAATAAATTTTTTTCAACCAACATTGAATAACTATTAAATTCGTGTTTTTCTTTTTTTTTATCGTTACACAACTTCTAATGTTACTGACTATTGCTCATTAAGTACTGACACATTAATTGATAAACATGCATATGCACTTCTCTTCTCCGCTGTTAGTCGAGTCTGTTGAGTAAACTGTAAGTGGAATGTTACATTCACATTTGGCGAAGTGCAATTACGCCGCTTATTACTAAACTACTGTATTTCTGTTCTTTTGTGGTGACATACGTATATCAGCAGATAAAATACTGTCTATCAGGGCTGACATATTAACATGTTGGGTTGATTTCATGAAACCAGGTTTCTGGATGGTACTGTAGTGACAGGTGTGTACTGGGGTACTTTTATCGTTTCTATTTGTGTTTAATTGGGAGAGGCAAATGTTCGCGTGCTTCCCTGCAAAAGGAACTAGTAGTTCTGTTGAGTGGTCAACCGTGAGTTGCTACGCCACTAGTTCCCGTAGAGAAATCCTTCGTCAGGTTCGCGGCATTTAAGATGCTTTTGAATGTTATTAGGAGTGTGATCTTTCGACCTTGTGGAATCAGTACTAACTTAGTTATACAGTAAAAAAACATTTCTTACCAATAATTTCGGGAACTGAACACTGTATTTAACGTTGGGGTCCGCTGTGTGGATACCTATATTGAAGTTATGCACGCAAAAACCTTTCTTCTGCGAATTATATGAACTATTAATGTGGATCAAATGTATATAACTGTACGGAATCATAGTCTACAACTTTCGATTATTATTGACTGTAGATATGTTTCTCCCGGTTGGTGGCCATAGTATCTGTAATGAAACTTATTACTGGGTTGCTGTGGGCTGTTGTAATAGGCAGTTTAATTAGAATGGAATACTATGAGTAACTTTGATTGCCAATTTCATCGTTGTACTTTGCAGTGATGACAACTCGTAGCTAGAATAATGAAGCAGTCCCCATCCTTCAATCCTCTCGCCTCCCAGCACCCTCCCATCACGATTATGTTAACTGTAATTTTGACATAGTGGAGGTTATAATCATTTCCATATTTCTTAAGAATATTAAATACTTTGCAATCCATGGATCTGATGACTTGATTCATTTGCTTGAAGAAAGTGTATATCGGACTTTGTAAATGTTGTCGCATGAGCAACTTAAAACCACAAAGCTAAATTGTTTCACATTTCTCATACTGATTGTCTACTACTTGTGTTAAATACTAACGCCTTGCTGAATTATTACTCCGCGCTTTAGTGCGCACTTGCACTGAAAATAATGCTATGTTGTTGTGGGACGTTGGGCTGGATTCAGCTCAATGTACTTTATGTTACTTCAGTCCCCAAGTTAGCCCTCATTAGAACTTGCATTGCAAAATTTCTGCATTCTACAGGGGATGACATTCCCATGTTACAACAGACTGCGTAGGACTACAAGGAAGTGTTACAACGAAACAGATTAATAGCACTTGAGGACTACAATCTTAAGCAATTATAAATGTCATAGACCAGTAGATAAGAAGTGAAAGACCAGGAAGATGGAATCTATGGAAGAAGGGAATAATCTGAGTTACATCATAGGCTAGAAACTGCTCTAGAAATAATGTTTGAGGGAACAGAAGCGGCTGATGTAGTTATTACTGTTGTAGCCCAACTGGCTACTTGCTGTAAGCAGAGTTTGGATAGCCCAGTAATCTGTAATTCAGTGTTTGTGACTGAGCTCACAGTGTGTTGGGAGCACCTGCCGACCACAAGGCACATGTTAAACCAGGGTTGAGAGATAAATCTGGGGTAAGATCATTTTCAGTAAATATACAACATGTTCATGTCACGTCTCTGTATGAAGCATTTGTATGACGATTGGAATTCACGATATCCATTATTCTATGGCGCTATACGATAAGATCGTTTATTTGGATAAAAGCGTGTGGGTCCTGAAGATGGCAAAGTGATTTGCCAAGACTGGTTGCCTTCAGAATAAAATAAAATATCTTGAAGTATACGGCTGTTGGTGCAGTTTATTGACACTGAAATGTCATTGGCCTTGTTGAAAGTGGATTATTACTAAATTAGAAGCTAGCAGTCCATTGTTTATTGAGGAGAAGCGGCTCCCCACCTACCGTGGTTTTGTGAATGCTGACCCAACAAGGACTAAAACTTCAAACACGAAATTTTATGCCTTCAAACTAACGTATATCTTTTTCTGTTACGAGATAACCATCTCCGATGGCCTCAATGTCAGTGGAAAGTTAAACACTAGTGTTAGAATATATAGGACTCGCGCAGGGTAAAGTGCAGACCTCAGTGTGTGGTAGTGTGGAAGTAGCATATTTTCTGACGTTCAGGTATCTAGTGTAATATGTCTAGTGTTCCTGCTATTGTGCCAGTTAAGTTTCTTTGAGTAACCCAGCAGCAGCCATGTGTTCTCTTTCGAGCATATTTTCACGCTTTATAGAATTTTTTGCATGAGTGAGGCATTAGTCACGTGTCAATAGCCTTCCCATATTGGATCTCGCACTATCAACAATGTTAAACAATGTCAGGCCGGGTTAGAATTACGATCGATTATCTTGTGGTATTCCTGGCGCTATTTGACTCGTATGTTGCACAATGTGACTATTGTTATTATAATGCAACATGGAATGAGGAATTTAGTATTATTGAGGACTACTATTGATAAGAGTGCACAATTATGTTAATTATGAGGACGAGTGAAATAGTGTGCAGCGCTCGAACAGATGACGATATCATTAGAGATGTAGTTACCATACGTAACACACATATACATGTATTTTCTTACATTTCTTTTATACACTAATGAGGTAATTTTCTACATACATTGTGCACTTTCTTCTTTGAGTGTCAGGCCTTATTTGATGAATGACAACTTACATTATATGATTTGCATGAATATTTTGATATAGTGGTAGCCTATTAGAGTTATATGAATAATGTATGCTATAATGAGATGATGCGGGGTAACAACATTTGTTTGTTGTGAGGCTGAAACTGTGGCACTTGTTTATGAAAGGATGTTTTCTATTAGTGAGCAACTCCATTACATACTGTGAATGATATGTAAGAGGATTTAAGCAAGGTATGTTTAGCCTTTAACTGGTGTTTTATTTAATGATGTTTTACCTGAATGCGTGACATTCTTCTTTAATAGAATCCAATCCGTCTGGAAGACATGTGTATGCACGATCTGACATGTTGTGGATCTCATATTTTTCAAAGGTTTCAATTATACCTGTGTGATTCCGCAGTTGATTGCATGAAGAGATGGTGCAGTTCTAGTAGGCTGGAAAGTGAGTTTTGATTTGCTGTGGTTGTGACTTGGTCTGTGAGATTAGTATATGATGTGAAAAATGCCGCGTTTGGTCGATACGCTCTGAGGATGAAAGTGAATGTAATGTGTAGTGAGGTTATTACCAGCGGCTCATTCTGACTGTGTGCATGGAGGGTGTAGCAAGCTCAAGGTCACTCCTGCCAAGTCAGTACACATTTCGGTGTTCATTTTCTGTGCTGTTTCCTGCTCTTGTTCTGCCCTATGTTTAAGTGAGTGTAGCTCTATTGCAGAGTTGTTTAAAAAGGGTAGACGTCCACGAGAAAATTTGTACGTCCACATGATACAAAACTAGAATGGTTCATTCGATTGAGTGAGACATATTGGGTTGTGTCAAGGGAATTACTACTGTGATTAAGGTCTCGATATGGACGCCATTTCACTGATGCTTGACTATGTTTTACGATGGTTTCTGCAGGCCGTCGTGGCGTATCAGACTGTGATGGTCCCATTTCTCTATGCAACAAAGCGAGTAGTGGTCATCTTTATGTCCGAGATTAACACTAGTATAATTTTTGTAGCGGTAGCTTTTTCGAGCTGCAGTAACTCATAATTGACGTGCGATAGAAGACAGCGACGAAACACCGTTTACACTCACCTAGGTCAGGTAGTGTTTGTGGCACTCTTGTGTTGCCACGTCCTGTTGGTTCCTGTAGCTCCGTGTCCCATTGCCACCGCTTTGTCAAACTTACGCCTTCTTTTGAGAAACATAGCCTCTCTTGCAACATTCTGTGCCCATTAAGAGCATTCCAGTTGTTGCTCCAGAACTTTTTCTCTTTCACTTAAATGCAGTGACTTTTTATGCCTCAATAATTACAAATTCGTGCAATTTACATCTTGATCTAAGTAAATCATTTGTCTTGCTATTAATAACTATCCCTTGCGTGAAAGTAAACGTAGTGAAGAAAATGTTGCAGTTTTGTCTCCTTCAGCTTCCACCGTTGGGAGGATATATAGACTTGAATACGTCCATCCTCGTACCCCTTGGCTGTGTTGTGCAATAGTAAGCGAGGAAAAATTTTCAAGCAGAGATGTCCCATCATTCACAATACTACAGAGTTTTAATAGCTATCTATGGTTAAGGTAAAAGTTAATTTAATAGGCATGAATTTTACAAGCTCGTAATCATAGCAACACAGTTATCGACCTTAGTGCAGAACAGTCCATATTCATCAACACTGCTGTAATAATTATAGCACACTGTTTTCATTTTCAGAACGCTTCCCAGAAAGTTAACAAAACCACGGTATTAGTTGTAATGAAAGACAAGGAGGCCACCAACATCCTCATATCCAAAGGAACGACACCGTAAAGTCGGTGAGTGGGACTCTGGCTGCGGGCCTGGCGGCAGAAGTGGCGCAGCTCTACAGTTTCTGAGCAGCGGAGAGTCGAACCCAGGAGTAGTCGGCACAGGACCGGAGCTGTCTGCGCCGCCTCCCTGGACAGCGCGTGCGAGGACTCTATCACCATTAACAATTGCGACGACTGCCACGACAGAACCAAAATATATACCACCTCTGGCCGTCTATGCGGCAGTGATAAGGTTATCGCAACAACGTTCCAAGAAATAGTGCACAGTGGTGTCACGATGAATGAAACCAAGAATGTCTCACGAGCCGAAAGAACCTCCTGAGACTGGTGGCACAGTGCGGAGTGGACTCTCCTCAGTTTCCGGTAGCGGTCTGCAAGTGGTCCGCTCTGGCACCTCATTTGCTCCGAACCTCCCAGACACTGGTTGAGTTGACTTCAGTCGTCCTTCACCAGAAGAACAAGTCCCACCTACCTGAAAAAAACTGTTTGTGAAGAATATGGGGAAAAATGACCAGAGGGTGCCGTTGCTCGGACGATCCAGCGTAACGACAGCTATAATCAGAGCAAGAGACATGACGTAAACTGCAACGCAGAACATCTTTACTGCCCCACTGGAGGAACGATGAGACTCCGAGACGCCGCTGTCCCGATAAGACAGCAGAGTGAGGATCCTCTGGTACTTGCGGGTGTTCAGAAAAAGATCTCCGACGACAGTCATCACGGTGGTAGCGAAGCGTGTCGTGATATAAGCAACCAACCACACAAAGGTGATGGAATCCTTTTTTCTCGGGTTCACAGTTTGCAGCCGGTTTTCCACAGGCTCTATTATTACTAGGCTCATGACGAGAACAAAAGCCGCGTATAGCGTTCCAGCACGTGTCCTCCGTAGCTCACACTTCTCAGTGTCCACTGTGAACGGCATCAGCCCGAATACCCTGGAGATGGTGTGGTATGATGCTGCAGATGTTAAGAGGTCTCTTCTATTCGCCATGTCAACTTCGGCTAGCACTCCAGTATACCTCTGTTGCCTGTGAAGAAAGAAAAAGTTATGCAGCTATAGTAGGCAAGGTGCACGCATTACATAGAGAATTAATCTATAATTATCTACATAGAACTAATTAACAGAGTAAACTCAACCATGAACACTTCTACGACAAATGATTTTTCCTTAACTCTTGTTTTCACGAACGATTAGGAGAATGATAGAGTAACCATAGGCATGATTAAAAACACCCTCATAGTCATTATTTTCCGAAAATTTATGACAAAACAAAAACTTGACCAACCAACACAGTTGCCGCATCTCTGCACATCGCAAATTGTGGGAATTGAGAACTCGAATCACCCATAACTTGTTGAGTATGACAAGTATGTAAGTATTGGTTGTTTTATAGGAAAGTACTTATGTTCATTTAACAAAATTAATGAGAATGGCCTCGCCGTAATACGTTTATTAATTACTACAACTATTATTATTGCTACATAAAAACCACCTATCAAGCACATTGCAAAGTCTACTGTTATGAATGTCTTTAAGGAGTCTTGCTTACATCTAAGACAGAACCTTACGTATTTAATAATTGTGGGTTAAGTAACTAAATAAATGAAAATAAGACAGTAAAGAAGGAAAAATAAGAGGAAATATTGGATAGTTATGGGGAACAGTACAGACCTCGCATTATACACGTTAGAGATTGCCACTTGAGGGAGTACTGTCGACAGTCATCATGATATGCCTAGCAAACCTAAATCATCTGGAATAATGAAAATTCATATTCCGTTCCTCCCATATACAAGTTTAGCAACTCAAATTTTTACTGAGCTTTTTTATTATCATGTTTCCTTGTTACCGTAATGCTGTCTTTTATTTTACTTCTATTTACGTGTAGCTTTTTAATATCCGTTTAGTCGTCTAAAGTGCTATTTAAGTTAGATCAAAATAGTTTATTTTATTATGATGTACACTCTCAGTTGTAAATCTATTTTTGCTTGAAATCAAATACTGGAATAACAACAGTACCATATAGAAGAGGCATTGAGTTGCAGACATGCACAATGAAAAAATAGCCTAAATACCGAGCTTTAAGACGAAGTTCTTCTTCAAAAATAGGAAACACACACATACGCACAGAGCCACAGTTCACACAGTAATGGCCCTTGTCTCTGGACGCTGGTGCCTGACTCACGTTAAGTTGTGCTCCAGCGCCTGGAGACAATGGCCATGTCTGTGTTGGTTGTACCTGTGTGAACGTGTGCGTATTTCCTATTACAGAGGAAGAATATTGTTCTAAAGCTCAGTATGTTAGCAGTCTTTCGGATGAAACCTCTCTGCGACTCATCGTCTCTTAATGTGGTGAGTAGCGATGTATCCTTTCCATACTGTTCATATTTTTGGATTATTTATTCAATTCAATGGAGTATATTTATTTTTCTCATCGCCCTTTTAATATTAGTGTGTCATCTACAAAGAATTTTTTATCCATTTGGGATTGATGTAAGGAAATTAGTTCTCAGTATGGTGCAATAAAATATTAGCTAGTAGACCAGCAAGATAGTGTCACGTTACTAAACCATATTACATGTATTTGGTTATTTAACTTGGAATAGTTATGGGAGAGTTGTAATCCAAGTAAAGCAATAAAATTCGTCTACTACTATTGCGTTCCTCTTATGATGCGTCGGTGCATTATGTTCGACAACTTGAATGGTCTCTTCAATTGTTTTGTTGGTGTACATGGTGATAACATTAAAAAAAAATGTTTTAGGCGGGATAAGATGTCGACGTCTGTAGCTTTTTGTATCACTTCACTCAAACTTTTCACTGTATGCTGACTTTCGTATGTAGGGCCTGAGTAGATGTATACAATACCTTACATTTGCGGGTCGGTTCATCATGGGGCAATATTTTTTTCTCTTTCCTCAAGTGAATATTTAGTACTGTTTAGTGATTTTTAATTAGGACAGGTGTCAATTCTTTGAGTGTTTTTGTTTTCTTTGCAAATCTTTCGTTGGAGACTCGATGATTCTTTTTATACAGACTATGTTGAATACAACTCCTCCATTCTCTTGTCAGTTACTACTGCACTGTTAGTGTTTATTTTTTCACAAATCTACTCATATTTTTAATATTGGGAAATTATCAGATAATATCAAACGTTCATCTCAAAATTCCAAGTTGAGAAAGAGTGAAAAAAATTCAATTTTTTCGAATGCTTTTATAAATGTCTATTGTTGATATACATTCCCATGTAAGATATTGTCTTAACAAGGATAACATACAAATGATTTTGTAGAATCGGAGATCATTCAAGTTAATATTTACCCTTGTATATAACGTACTTCACTTTTGACAATTAAATATTAACCAAATCTATAAGGTGAGTCAAAATTATATGAAGAATCTTAAAAATGGTTCAAATTGCTCTAAGCGCTATGGGACTTAACATCTGAGGTCATCAGTCCACTAGACTTAGAACTACTTAAACCTAAGTAACCTAAGGACATCACACACATCCATGCCCGAGGCAGGATTCGAACCTGCGACCGTAGCAGCAGCGCAGTTATAGACTGAAGTGCCTAGAACCACTCGGCCACAGCGGGCGGTGAAGAATCTTAACTTTGTCTCGTTTTTTACTCCAGATTGTTAGAGCCTATGGCTGATAGACTCACATTTGAGTAGAGATGAATGTTTGCAAGCTTACTGGAAATTGTGCTGCCGGAGAAAAAAGTGTGGCGAAGGTCTGCAGAACGATTTCGAAATAGACAGTCACCAACTCGTTTACCAGAAGGGTTGTAGCTACTGGATTAGTAGCAGACAATTATCACTAAACTGTACTGTTGAACGTTGAATGAGTGCCTTAATCATGTTGATAAGGTTGGGACCATGTTCTCCAAAAAACTATTCACATAGTTATGACTCACCCTGTATGTTCTGAATACCTCAGACACGTGCTAAGGTGATAACATGTAAATTATTAACATAGGTTTTTGGCATATGCTAAAAAGTATACATAACTTGTTTCTCAAATGAAAATTAACTGATATGGGACACAGTACCCCAGAGGTAAATGTATTCTTCAGCGCCAGTGCCACAGTTAGTGGGTGTGTGTCCCAATTCGAGTCTGGAAATAAATAAATAAGAATACAATATATTGGACAATTTATGATAGTCTCGTTCTCTTACCAGTCCCTGACAAGTTTGTTCTTCTACCCTTATTATATTTGCACATTCCATTCATCTTTCGTATCCCAACAATTAACAAACTTTTTCCACTTCAGTTTTATTAATCTGCACCTTACAAGATAAAAAGTAATTCCAGAGAGCAAAGCATCATATTAACTTTAATACAGCACACTCGTCCCATCAGGAGCGAAGACTTCAATCACTTCTCCTGCACAGAAATGAAACACCACGTATCTCCTAGTTCTTCCTCTTCACTTTTTCCATTTACTAGTTCCCTACAGGATCGTCATTGTTACGTGGGTTGAAGCAATGTTGGTAACTGTTGGTGACTGTGTACCCATCCTGACGCCACCGCTTCCTGTGGACAGAGGCTGCTTACCAGATCTGTCTGCATCTAGTGTACAGCTCATGTTCAAGTGTGAGATGTTTGTCCTAAATGTTTATGTAGCAGGTATCTGGCGCGGGACAGAGGCTGCTGGCCAGTATTTATCTCGGTGGATGTGGGGAACCGCATAAAAGCCACCTCTGGGCTGGCTGGCTGAAGAGCGAGGATGATTCGGTCTGAGACTGGGTCACCTTCCCGACAAACTCAAGCGGTGCATTAACGCGCTCGGATATCGTGGTGGGTACGTTTCTCGTAGTTACTACACGCTAGATATCTATTATTACCAGAATAAGTATCGCACCTCCTTTTACAGCCAAAATTTATCCCAACACTTTTCTACATCATCATTCCATAACCATAGCTGTCCACACTGTTCGTCGCACACACAATAATTTTGCAGTTAGCTCTGTTCCTACATTCATTCAAAGTAGCTCTCTTGTATTGTGTGGTACCTTACCACATAAACTGACCTTAATGACTATGCATGGAATTTAATTCGTTTTTCCTTTATGACAGATAAACTCTGAAACTATACATCATTGACAATAGTTTCCTCTAATTGTGACAATGGTTCCCAGTTTCCACCATACATCTCCAAATATCAACTTTAGCATGATGTGCAGGACCCTTCACCTCTGTAGGGCTACACTCCCTGATCCCCAACCTTTCCATCGTTCCACTCCTACCTAAAAACATAACATTGCTGATTCTTGTGATTGCACATTATAATCCTCAAACCACAGAACGTATAACGTGTAAGGACGACTCGCCACTGACATATGAACCTTCTGTCTGTTGTGCTAGTCAAGAAACGCCCCATTTCTTACAGCATCAAATATTACTGGGAACGCCACTCAGTGGATTTGAAGTTGCCATTCTCATTTAACAGTTGATTATTTGCACTTCATCTTCTACCATTGTACGTCTTACTCCTTCAGTCCAACTTCCAGTGTTCCACTTGCCAACATTTTATACGTTGTGGCTGGCGACATTCCTTTCACATATGACCCAAACGTTCTCAGCGATAGAAATTCACATCAGTAGAGGATGCATTTCTCCTATCGAGGACCTTTGTTGCTATTCTTATTTCTTCCAGTATACTGGGTACGTGAACAGGATTAGTCAGGTCCTTCGGAAATACTTCACTCACCTTCCTTAACGCACTACGTGGTAGTCTGCATAAGAACGCCACTATTTGTTTATGTTCTGCTTGCTTTTGAATGATTCCATTTGCCACAACATTATCTCTACACTAAGAGGTGTGTGTGTGTGTGTGTGTGTGTGTGTGTGTGTGTGTGTGTGTATGTGTGTGTGTGTGAAATCTTATGGGACTTAACTGATAAGGTCATCAGTCCCTAAGCTTACACACTACTTAACCTAAATTTTCCTAAGGACAAACACACCCATGCCCGAGGGAGATTCCAACCTCCGCCGCGACTAGCCGCACAGTCCCAGACCGCTCGGCTAATCCCGCACGGCCACTGGGAGGTATCAACATGGATCCTCCATATTTTACTACAAGTTTCGACAGACTCCTTCTGCTTTTGTGATACAACGTTGAATGTCTCTGGTAGAATCTAGTGTTATCCAGTTTCTTATACCATTGTACCCACTTTTCTTGAGTTCCTCAAACCTAGCTTCTTAAGCCATCGTGGTAACGCTACTTGATGATCTTTAACAACTGCGCATCAGTCCAGAATCCTGTATTTGCAACCGCTAGTAGATTACCTACAAATGCCAGTACATCCTCTCCTGCCAGGAGCAGTCCAAAAGACGAGATTATTTTCTCCTTTACTCTACTCAACTCTCTATGTACTTCTTAATTCTCTTCTCTTAAATGAGCTAGGTACTGCTACGAGAACTGACCTGCTTCCTAAGTGGTAACTGTCTGTGATCCTCATTCAACCATTGCGTGGTTTTTATACAATAAAGATAACAAAAAACGATCGGAGATAACAGTAAATACCAACATGAAGAGTTAATATATAGGCAATTTTCAAGCACTGCTTCCATTGCTTGTGGCGGACCATATGCCATTCAGACTGATGTCGCAGCCATTGTGACCATGCCTATGGCATGTACAACACATCACCGGGGCTGATAGTGTACAGGAAGCACTGTAGCCTAACAGTTTACATGGTGCACACCACGCAGGACACATGCCTTGATGTTCCTCCCCAGTATTCTCCCAAAACTAAGGCACCCTAATGTGTGACTCTGGCATACTATACGCTACCCTTCAATTCCAATGCCAACTAAAGTCTAACCATCACACTTGCCAGCAACCCGTGAAGGCGAAAGAACAGTCTCTGGACTGGCACTACAGTCGTGATGACGACGTGTGATGCAACTGTAAACATATTCCAAATAATTCAGTCATCATTTGTGGCGGTGGCTCAAGCGCTTCTCATAAGAGTTGCAGTGGAACATGAGGATGGGGCTTGGATCAAGTACCCCACTACCAGTTACAGTGATCATTAGCGTTGTTTACCCAGATGGAGGATTTGAAGCCAATTGGATGTGAACTGGTAACTGTTTCCATACGTTAAAGCCTGCTAAGAGTCTTAGTAATGACTGTTTCTCAATGAAAGGATCAGAGAAACATACAAGCCACAATAATACAGTGAGGCGGCGAAGAAAGTATGGTCATTTCTTATTAGATATTAGGAACTCGTTGTATCATACCTATACTGGTTGAGCTGCTTTGGGGGAAGAGGGAAAACAGTGAGGTCATCGATCTCATCGGATTAGGGGAGGAACCATCCAGGCACTTGCCTGAAGCAATTTAAGGAAATTACAGATAACGTAAATCAGGAATGAACCGTCGTCCTCCCGAATGCAAGTCCAGTGTGCTAACCACTGCACTAACTCGGTCGGTTAGCTATATTCCAGGTACTACTAATATGCTGCCGGGCATTAAAATCAAAGGAACAGGAAGTATAGCAAATCATTTAATTCCGTTTGTAGTGAGACAGAACGAATACAGTATGCCAGAAGAATATTTGATAAAATTTGTTCATTATTTGAGGACACACAAGGTACAGAGTGGCGGCAGGATGGGGCTAGTATTCTGGTACCCTGCTACCGATTATGGTGATGGTGAGTATTTTTTGTTAGGACAGCAGAATTAGTGGCAAGGGATGCCAGTTGGTAAGTCAGGGAAGCGAGGCAGAAACATTCATTTATTTATTCTATTATTTATAGCGGATGTGTTGTTGCTCTGAGCAACGAGTGTCAGACGTCGGCCCCAGAGTGTTAGTAAAGTGCTGAACTCAGCAAGCAGCCTTCACAAACAGGCCAGTTTACAGTGTCGTTAGACCCAGGTGAGGAGTTGTGGCGTCAGTACTTCGGCAGGTGGAGAAGTGCAAAGTGAGGCTCCTGGCCCAGGGTCACTCTCCTAAGGAAGCAAGGAGACGTAGACGCGAAACAGTGAGTGCGCTGAGATACCCAGCGTGGGCAGCAACACAGTGGCCTGCAGAACAAGCGACCTAGCAAAAGAGAGCATTCGAGTGTGCAGGCAGTAGGGACGGAGTGACTCATCAGCCGGTCAGTCTGCGGTGAGAACCCTGATATCTCGGCTGGGCGTCGTAAAGTCGGCACAGACAGCCTGTGGGTGGTCCCCTGGCTGAAGATGCCAGGTCGACGCTCTGCAGCATTGGATCTAGACCCGGCCTGTAGCAGCCAGTGGAGGCGACGTCCAGTAGCGGCAGAGAGATGAACCATATCTGGCTGGTGAGGAGCATGGACGATTTCTCGAAATCTGCCGGCAGTGGCTAATGCTGCCTGGCTAAAATGGGCAGCATTGATGGGGGTTTTACCTACGAATGGTCTTCTGAGGCAGCATATCTTGTAATTTGGGACAGGGAATAGCTAGGCGTCCCGCCGTGACATTTGGTAACGCGGGTCGGCATTGCTACAGACTGTCTCCTTTACTGCAGCAGTGTTCGGCTCTGATGGAGGCAGTGAGTCCCAGATGTGAGGTGAATTTGTATATGGCAAGGCCTGGATGGTGACTTTTGCTGTGATACCAGGCCATCCAGAATTTGTTGACAAAGAACGCATCGGCGGCCGTCTTTCTCCTGCTAGTCTGACAAAAACTCTGCCACAAGACATGCAATGAAATCGTGACACAACAAAAGAGTGACATTTAGAGCACAGAGCTTCCACCGCTAATGGCAACAATGGCTTTAAACTCTCTGGTTACCGGGTCGAAATGGATTTGGATGACAGATGTACGTCATTCCATCGTGCTTCCACTTTGTCCTGGAGTTCAGTACCATTGTGGTTGGTTAATGACGAAGGGATGCCAGCCTCTCGGTAACTCATCACTGAACGACGCATCCCAGACCATTCTGAGCTGGACAAGTGTTACATTCGAACAGTATCATCGTAGGTCTTGATGGAACTGGCAGACTGCAGTTTTGTAGTATCTTGTTTAGATACAACGTCATGGTGCCACTACACGTACAATAGAGACTCGTATGAAAAGATGCTGTAATGTCACTCTTGTGTTTATTGCTGCCGTACTTCTGCTGAAGTATCCCTCTCTGCTGCTCCAACAATGGTCACCGTGCTGCAGTCCCATGATGCTCCAGATGTCGTCGCAGTATGCTATACATTCTTGCCTTGCTGGAAGCAGGCCCATTTCTTGACTCAGGGCACGTGATGTTGCAGTGCGATGCTGTAGGGTCGCGCAAATTCTCTCGCGCTCTAGTCCCATGCTACCATTGAGATCTTGCGTGGTGTTGAGTAAGGCGTACCAATTTAGTATTTACGTGGCAATCGAGGAATACCAACAATGCGTGCAGCAACACTGCGTAGCTGCAGACCCGATAGGTCATGATACTGCTGCAGATGTGTTAGTGGACAGTCCTCCTTGTTATACGACGTACAGCAACCAACATTCGATATTTGGATAAGAAACCGTTTGCATTACCATTCCTTGTACACAGACTGCAGGTGGCGTTTGTGCTATTTACATTGTATTTTTGCACTGTAATGGTAATCAACTTCATTTAAAAGCATCAATTCAAAGTGCCAGAGGCGAACATTTGTTCTAAAGTATTCAATTAAAAGGAACATGGGTGGTAATTATCGCTGAATATTACTTCTTACGAAAGGCACTGACCTGTTTCCAGAGAGCACGCAGGACCTTTGCTCCACAGTTAAAGGTTCTGTGTCCCTACTCCACGCTCCTCGGCAGCTGTGATCTCAGAAAAGCATAAAAGCTGGCGGCAGATAGATATCTATGTTTCGATTGGCCAACGACGCTGGTCGTTTGGGCTATCACTCAACTGTACATTCGTGATGAATGAGAATGATTTATACAAAAAGTGGAAATAGTCAGAAGCTGACATGGCGGAGAACGGAGGTCATTTTTTTCAGGCGACTGTCACTTTAACAGCCTTCGCACGGACTATGGAATCAATACGAAGAGGTAAACGCCTTTTTATACGTGTTCTCTGCTACTCAATTGATTTGATCGCGTACCTTACTCCATACATCATCTTTTCTCAAAGACGTTACCTTCAGTCAGGTATTTAACCCCGTAGCATACTACCGGAAACATAACCGCCCAGCGAAGTACCCAGTAGAGAGTTTGCACTTTTAATGCATAGAGCGACAACCTTCTACTAGAACACATAACGAATGTGTGACTAGCGTGACACTTCTGAATTTTAATTTATTTCTTTAAACTAAAATTCCCATATTACACTAATATACTAATAAAAAGTTTAGCATGTATTCATTTATTTAATAGCAAAGAAGAAAGAGAAGAGTGTTTAATAATAGGGGAATCAAGATTACTTTCTGGTAATGACAATTAATTAGTTTACTTATTATGAGTTGCCCTTCGACATGCAGACACATGCCCGTCAAGAATCTTGAAAGCAGAGCACAT
This sequence comes from Schistocerca serialis cubense, assembly GCF_023864345.2. Lineage (NCBI taxonomy): Eukaryota > Metazoa > Arthropoda > Insecta > Orthoptera > Acrididae > Schistocerca > Schistocerca serialis. Next base: position 60,257,464 of record NC_064638.1, on the reverse strand, counting down.
GCCAGGATGCTGCAGTGCCCTCCCACTCCGCTGCGCCAAAGATTTTTAAGTTTACGATTCTACGTCACACTAAAGGTGACTGCTGTAGCGAGGTGAGTAGTATCAGGCTGAAGCAGACGTATTTTTAAGTCTAAATTTGTTGCGTTTCCATTTTAGATAGATGTTTGACAGTTTCATTAAAATTTTTATTTTCGTACGTATTTGTCACAAGTTTTAATATTGCTGTTGTTGTTGTTGTGGTTTTCAGTCCTGAGACTTGTTTGATGCAGCACTCCATGTTACTCTATCCCGCGCAAGCTTCTTCATCCCCCAATACCTACCGCAATCTACATCCTTCTGAATCTGCTTAGTGTATTCATCTCTTGGTCTCCCTCTACGATTTTTACTCTCCACGCTGCCCTCCAATACTAAATTGGTGATCCCTTGATGCCTCAGAACATGTACTACCAACCGATCCTTTCTTCTACTCAAGGTGTTCCACAAACTCCTCTTCTCCCCAATTCTATTCAATACTCCCTCATTAGTTATGTGATCTACCCATCTAATCTTCAGCGTTCCTCTGTAGCACCACATTTCGAAAGCTTCTATTCTCTTCTTGTCGAAACTATTTATCGTCCACGTTTCACTTCCATACATGGCTACACTCTATACAAATACTTTCAAAAATGACTTCCTGACACTTAAATCTATGCTCGATGTTAATAAATTTCTCTTCTTCAGAAACGCTTTCCTTGCCATTGCCAGTCTACATTTATATCCTCTCTACTCCGACCATCATCAGTTATTTTGCTCACAAAATACCAAAATTCCGTTACTACTTTAAGTGTGTCATTTCCTAATCTAATTCCCGCAGCATCACCCGACTTAATTCGACTACATTCCATTATCCTCGTTTTGCTTATGTTGATGTTCATCTCATACCCTCCTTTCAAGACACTGTCCACTCCGTTCAACTGCTCTTCCAAGTCCTTTGCTGTCTCTGACAGAATCACAATGTCATCGGCGAACCTCAAAGATTTTATTTCTTCTCCATGGATTTTAATACCTACTCCGAATTTTTCTTTTGTTTCCTTCACTGTTTGCTCAATATACAGATAGAATAACATCGGGGACAGACTGCAACCCTGTCTCACTCCCTTCCCAAGCACTGCTTCCCTTTCATGTCCCTCGACTCTTATAACTGCCATCTGGTTTCTGTACAAATTGTAAATAGCATTTCACTTCCTGTATTTTACCCCTGCCACCTTCAGAATTTGAAAGAGATTATTCCAGTCAATATTATCAAAAGCTTTCTCTATGTCTACAAATGCTAGAAACGTAGGTTTGCCCTTCCTTAATCTAGCTTCTAAGATAAGTCGTGGGGTCAGCATTGCCTCACGTGTTCTAACATTTCTACGGAATCCAAACTGATCTTCCCCGAGGTCGGCTTCTACTAGTTTTTCCATTCGTCTGTAAAGAATGTGTGTTAGTATTTTGCAGCTGTGACTTATTAAACTGATAGTTCGGTAATTTTCACATCTGTCAACACCTGCTTTCTTTGGGATTGGAATTATTATATTCTTCTTGAAGTCTGAGGGTATTTCGCCAGTTTCATACATCTTGCTCACCAGATGGTAGAGTTTTGTCAGGACTGGCTCTCCCTAGGCCGTCAGTAGTTCTAATGGAATGTTGTCCACTCCGGGGGCCTTGTTTCGACTCAGGTCTTTCAGTGCTCTGTCAAACTCTTCACGCAGTATCGTATCTCCCATTTCATCTTCATCTACACCCTCTTCCATTTCCATAATATTGTCCTCAAGTACATCGCCCTTGTATAGACCCTCTCTATACTCCTTCCGCCTTTCTGCTTTCCCTTCTTTGCTTAGAACTGGGTTTCGATCTGAGCTCTTGATGTTCATGCAAGTGATTCTCTTATCTCCAAAGGTCTCTTTAATTTTCCTGTAGGCAGCATGTATCTTATCCCTCGTGAGATAAGCCTCTACATCCCTACATTTGTCCTCCAGCCATCCCTGTTTAGCAATTAGGCATTTCCTGTGGATCTCATTTTTGAGACGTTTGTATTCCTTTTTGCCTGCTTCATTTACTGCATTTTTATATTTTCTCCTTTCATCAATTAAATTCAATATATCTTCCGTTACCCAAGGATTTCTACTAGCTCTCGTCTTTTTACTTACTTGATCCTCTGCTGCCTTCACTACTTCATCCCTCAGAGCTACCGATTCTTCTTCTACTGTATTTCTTTCCCCCATTCCTGTCAATTGTTCCCTGATGCTATCCCTGAAACTCTGTACAACCTCTGGTTTAGTCAATTTATCCAGGTCCCATCTCCTTAAATTCCCACCTTTTTGCAGTTTCTTCAGTTTTAATCTACAGATCATAACCAATAGATTTTGGTCAGAGTCCACATCTGCTCCTGGAAAGGCCTTAAAATTTAAAACCTGGTTCCTAAATCTCTGTCTTACCATTATATAATCTATCTGATACCTTTTAGTATCTTCCATGTATACAACCTGCCTTTATGATTCTTGAACCAAGTGTTAGCTATGATTAACTTACGCTCTGTGCAAAATTCTACCAGGCGGCTTCCTCTTTCATTTCTTAGCCGCAATCCATATTCAACTACTAAATTTCCTTCTCTCCCTTTCCCTACTACCGAATTCCAGTCACCCATGACTATTAAATTTTCTTCAGCCTTCACTTTTATTTCATCATACATTTCTTCAGTTTCTTCGTCATATGCAGAGCTAGTTGGCATACAAACTTGTACTACTGTAGTAGGCGTGGGCTTCGTATCTATCTTAGCCAAAATAATGCGTTTACTATGCTGTTTGTAGTAGCTTACCCGCATTCCTATTTTTCTATTCATTATTAAACCTACTCCTGCATTACCCATATTTTACTTTGTATTTACAACTCTGTATTCACCTGACCAAAAGTCTTGTTCCTGCTGCCACCGAACTTCACTAATTCCCACTATATCTAACTTTAACCTATCCATTTCCCTTATTCAAATTTTCTAATCTACCTTCCTGATTAAGGGATCTTACATTCCACGCACCGATCCGTAGAATGCCAGTTTTCTTTCTCCTGATAACGACATCCTCTTGAATAGTCCCCACCCGGAGATCCAAACGGGGGACTATTTTACTTCCGGAATGTTTTACCCAAGAGGACGCCATCATCATTTAACCATACAGTAAAGCTGCATGCCCTCGGGAAAAATTACGGCCGTAGTTTCCCCTTGCTTTCAGCTGTTCGGAGTACCAGCACAGTAAGGCCGATTTTGTTCGTATTACAAGGCCAGATCAGTCAATCATCCAGACTGTTGCCCTTGCGACTACTGAAAAGGCTGCTGCCCCTCTTCAGGAACCACATGTTTGTCTGGCTTCTCAACAGATACCCCTCCGTTCTGGTTGCACCAATGATACGGCTATCTGTATCACTGAGGCACGCAAGCCTCCCCATCAACGGCAAGGTCCATGGTTCATGCGGGGAGTTTTTATATTACAGTGTAAAATTTCTGCAGCCACGCAGTTGCTTGAGAATATTTACTTGCATTTCGTCTGTCTTTGTCTTTTAATGGGCCACGCCAGTTTGCGTTATGCGCGATATCTACATTCTATCTGGCAAATGTGAATGCGTCCAGAGAGAATGGTTGTGTTCTTAAGTCCGTTTTGCGTCATTTCTCCGACAGTATGGGTTATGTTAGTATCCTACACTTTTAGTTGTAATCTAACTGGATTAACTAATGTAAATACGGAAGCATACTGGTGGTAGGTATTTCATTACGTGATTACAAGTTTTGCAGCCTATAGAGAAGGTTTCTGGAAAACTGACATCAATGATCATTTTGGTGATCAGCCACCTTATGCCGATGGTATCCTCTTATAGCTGATAGCCCTCGCCTATTGACGAGACGGTCATATTTCACTAAATTCTTTATTGATACTCTCCCAAAATCCAGTAACTCGACACAACATATCTGATTTCTCAAATTCGAACTTATGCCCCTCGTCGAGGCTGTGTTTAGCCGCTGCTGATTTGTCTTCATGCCCGAGGCGACCAAGCGTAATGTGTTCCATCCACCATTGCGAGATGCTGTGTTGCATTATAACGACCTGTTGGTGGCGGCACTCTCAAGTAATGTCGTACAGTGAAGCGCCAAAGAAGCTCGTATAGACATGTGTACTCAATTACATAGATATGTTAACAGGCAGAATACTGCGCTGTGGTCGACAACGCTATATATGACAGCAAGTGTCCGGCGCAGTTGGTACATCTGTTACTGCTGCTACAATGGCAGGTTATCAATATTTAAGGAGAGGGGGGGGGGGGGGGGGTAAGACGTCAGACGGGCTAACCTGGAGCAGGAGAGGCACCACAGGACATTTTAATTTCCACTGTCTATACTTTTACAAATAAATTCATAAAACTTTGCCAGCATGACCAGAAAGGACTCAGGATTCATGCTCATAGAAGAGGAAGTTCGAAAAAGTAACAAAATAATTTTTTTAACATGCGAAATTTCACCATTTTTTCACTCACTATTGACTCCATTTGTTGCTATAGGTACACTTTTCTTTAAGTAAGAGAGATTCTTCGGTGGATTTTGCACAGCATGCAAACCAGACTTAAGGGTGTATGAAACTCTAGAATTTATTTAATTTATGAAAAACTGAATGAGCTGTTATATTTTAAAATTCATGTTCAGAAGAAAACTCTAATTTTATAGTTAATTATCTCCATTTTTCCACAGTTTTAAATAGATTTGGAAAATTCTAGAGTTTCATACACCTGTAAGGATGGTTTGTATGCTGTGCAAAATTCGTCGAAGAACGTCTCTTACTTATGACGAAAAGTGTACCTATACTAACAAATGCAGCAAATAGTAAGTGAAAATATTATGAAATTTCGCATGTTAAAAGAATTTATTTTGTTACTTTTTTGAACTTCCACTGCTATGAGTATGAATCCTGAATCCTTTCTGGTCATGCTGGCAAAGTGTTACGAATTTATTTGTAAAAGTATAGACAGTAGAATTTTAATGTCCTGTGGTGCCTCTCCTGCTCCAAGGCGGGCCCGTCTGACGTCCGACCTCCCTTAAGTGAATTTGAACGTGGTGTTATAGTTGGTGCACGAGCGACGGGACACAGCATCTCCGAGGTAACTACGAAGTGAGGATTTTCCCGGACGATCATTTCACGAGGGTACCGTGAATATCAGGAATGCAGTAAAATATGAAATCTCCATTATCGCTGTGGCTCGAAAAAGATCTTGCAAGAATGGGACGAATGACGACTGAAGAGAATCGTTCAACATGACAGAAGTGCAACCCTTCCGCATGTTGCTGCAGATTTCAGTGCTAGGCCATCACGAAGTGTCAAACTGCGAACCACTCAACGAAACATCGTCGATATGGGCTTTCGGAGCCGAAGGCCCACTCGTCTACCTTGATGACGTCTCACCTGGGCCCACAACATCAACAATGTGTGTTGATGACTGGAAAAATGTTGCCTAATCGGACTAGTCTCGTTACAAATTTCACCGAGCAAATAGACGTGTACAGGTATGGATACAGCCTAATGAATCCATGGACCCTGTATGTCAGCAAGGAACTGTTCAGGCTATTGGAGGGTCTGTAATGGTGTGGGACACCTGATAGGTCAAGATACCTCTGATTGGTGTAACGTACATAAACATTCTGTCTGATCACCTGCATCAATTCGTGTCCATCGTCCATCCCGACGGACTTCGGCAATTCCAACAGGACAACGCGACATTCCACATCACCAGAACTGCTACAGAGTGGCTCCAGGAACAGTCTCATGAGTTTAAACACTACTGGCCACCAGACTCCGCAGACAAGAACATTATTGAGCATATCTGGGATCCTTGCAACGTGCTGTTCAGAGGAGATCTCCATCCCCTCTTACTCTTACGGATTTATGGACAGCCCTGCAAGATTCATGGTAAGATTTTTGAAAACATAGCCAGCAACCTTGAAAGTAGTTAACATTAAAATTTACAACAGTCTTGATCGCAGTCTTATTAAAATACTTTTTAATTGGAGTGAATGACCGGTTTCGACTCTATGAAAGAGTCATCGTCAGACTCTGTAAAAATATGTTGCCAAAGTTGTATAGACCTTATAATGATCATATAAAAATATATAAAAATAAGATAAAAAGTAACAAATTATACCCAGAGCGGTGGATGGACACTGCTCGATGAGTTCCGTCGACCTTCGACGCTCGTGTAACTGCTGACTGTGCATGGAGGGAACGGGTATTAATAGGGCTGGTCACACACATCGTTCTGAGTAGGACATCATAAGTAGCCAATCAGAAAACACGTTCATGATTACAGAACTTAAAACATGACTACAAAGGATCAGTTGCAGTTGGAGTACATCGTAATGTCAATTATTGATCATTAATCGTCAGTGAATATAAATTATGCTATTAAAATGGTCCATTGGTATGAAATAAGGCTTAGAGTATGCTGCCTGCCTTCTAAACTAGAACTACATAATGTGCATCAAAGATTGTCGTTCCCCAGAGTTTAAGTGGATTTTTCCTCTCTTCTGATGTACTATGGTGGAACCACACCGACACTTCTGTAATAACAGCGGAACGATGGTACTCAGGTGCATCGATAGTTGCCGTGGAAACGGCGTCCTAGCCCGGTGAGGCATGCATCAGATTATCAGAGATTATTGGGTACTGAGAAAGATATTTCAAGGATTGACAATTCGACCACGAAAACAGTGGTTGCGTAGATATGTCGGCGGTTCCCATGGAAATAGCGTCTTATTCTCACTGCGACAATCTATGGTGCTGTAACAAGGTTATAATTGCCGGAATTTCACGCCTTTTGTCAGTATTAGCGTAGTATACGTCATAATGACAAAATTATACGTCAAAAAGGATAAAATTATAGGTTAATAATCAGCTTAAAATTAGGTTTTCACAAAAAATCTGTTCGCAAGAAATTGTCTATGTCAGGTTGGACATAGTATAGGTTCTAATATTGGCAACATGATGCTAATGATAGTGTATGGTGATTGGTGGGAACCAGGTGCCTGATACCGCTATGGCAAAGTACAAAGTGGAAATCAAAATTAAGCGACGACTATCACCCTTTGATGGAAAAATATGGATAACAAAATAAAAAATAAGAAAAGTGTGAAGTGACAGTTCACATGTTGTTATGTTGTGGTTTTTAAAATAAGAACCATTATAAAAATGAGATACACATAGTTTAAAACGTAGTTGTGAGATACTAATGATAAAAAAAGCGTCAGCATAATCTATATATATAAAACAAAGTCGGGTTTGTTACAACACTTATAACTCGAGATCTGCTGGACCAATTTTCATGGTTTTTGATTTGTTGGATTTGTCTCCGCCCCGAATAGCAGAATACATCTTAAAAATAATGAAAAATTGACGAATAAAATTTTTCATGGTTTTTGATTTGTTGGATTTGTCTCCTCCCCGAATATCAGAATACATCTTAAAAATAATGAAAAATTGACGAATACTTGAAAAATGCGTTATTTTCCCTAAAAGTTCCTTAGTTTCGGAGCTGTCAAATTTTTTTGTCAAAATCTGTAAGTAATGATTGACATTTATGCATGCGTTCATAAACTATTTAAAATGGATGAATAAACTATTATGTGTATTTTTTTTAAAAAAGATTGAAAAATATTACGCGTGCGTTCAGAAATGTGTAATGAATACTCAATCATTTCCATAAATGCTCATTTGTTTATTACATGTCAAACACTTGTTGTCCCATCCTGTCAAATACTGTAACAACTATTTATGTGTGCGTTCAGAGATTTATTTTGTGTAAAATGTCTCGAAAATTCTGGTAGGTACTGTTATATTTGTTTGTTTTAGACATTAATTTGTGTAAATTATTTATTAAATTAATTAAAGATTTATTCTACAGGTTAACAAAAGTGTAAATGTCTTTTCATAGGTTGTCTATGATTTTTCTTGATAAGCTATTGTCTATGTCTCGATTGTTTTATGTGGTTTTGTGCGAGTGCATATTCAGTATTACTATTAATAAAAATGCCGCGTCCTAGAAGATCTAATATATCCCAGCGGAGCCGTAATGCAATTAGGCAACGGAATATCGCGAGTCAATTATCTGACGAAGAACGAGAAATTGCCCGAGAAGAGCGCCGCGTTAGGATGGAGCAAAGAAGGGCCTTAATTCGTGCTTCTCAAACACAAGAGCAAAAAGAGGCAGCCCGTGAAACGGCTAGATTAGAAACGAGAAATCGTCGAGCTTATCGTACCGATGAACAGAGGAATAATCTTCGAAATGCAAGAAGAAATGGTTCGAGTATTGATTTGAATCGAGCAGCGTTTCGATATGATTGCACCATCGACTACAGCTTGCATCGTGTAGTTTGCATTGGTCCAATGGACGTTGTTTGCCAGCATTGTGGCGCATTGAAGTTTGCTGGTGAAACGCCTGGTTTGTGCTGCCTTAGTGGTAAAGTGACATTGCCATTAGTGATCCCGCCACCAGAGCCATTGCGTTCCCTGCTTTATGGCGAAACACTAGAATCACGACATTTTCTAGCGAACACTCAAAAATACAATGTCTGTTTCCAAATGACTTCATTTGGGGCGGAAATTATCGAAGAACACGGATATAATCCGACATTTAAGGTAATTTACGTTAAATACTTTATTTTCTATGATTGTGAACAAAATTTGGAATGTAGTTTGTTAGATTTCTGTATTTGTCTCTAAAATAAAAATGGTATGTTATTATTTGAAAAAATAGTGTTTGTAAATCTAACTATAACGATGGCTTTGAATTTACAGATTCAAGGCCAGATTTGCTATCGCATTGGATCATTGCAACCTATTGAAGGTGCACAGCACAAATTCTTGCAAATATACTTCATGGGAAATATGGAAGAACAACTTGACCGGCGTGAAGGGATCAACACAGCTACGAAAAGAGCAATTCTCCAAGATTTGCAGCAAATGCTTCATGAACATCATGCATTGGTCATGCTGTTCAAGACTGCTTTAGAGCGCATGCCAAGTGATGACTATAAAGCTGTAATCAGAGCAGATAAAAGACCAGCTGGAACACATGAACGCACATTTAATGCTCCAACAATCGATGAAGTGGCAATCCTGATTGTTGGTGAAAACTTGGAAACACTTGATATTGTGCTTACACGACGCAATACTGGGCAACTACAAAGAATATATGAAACACACCGTTCATATGACGCGTTACAATACCCACTGATGTTTTGGCAAGGAGACGATGGATATCACTTTAATATCAAAATGATTAATCCATTGAATGGTAAGATCAATATCATTGTTTTCATTTTAACTTGATATACATTTTATTCTGTTTGCTTTTGGTACACAAAAAAAGTTGTCACTCCTAATTTAGTAGAGAGTAGCTGTAAGATTCGTTAACCTATTAGGGGTTCTAAAATACAATTTTTACTGTATTTGTTTCAGGTGAGGAAACTACCAAGAAGATTAGTTCGATGAATTATTACGCATATCGTTTGATGATCCGTGAAAATTCTGACAATTATTTGTTGCGATTTCGTCGACTGCTTCAACAATACTGCGTTGACATGTACGTTAAAATCGAAACGGAGCGCCTGACTTTCATCCGGTTGAATCAAGCTAAATTGCGTTCGGAAGAGTATATTCATTTACGCGATGCAATAAGCACAGAAGGAGATTCAGAAAATGTTGGTCGATTGACTATTTTACCAGCGACATACACAGGTAGCCCGCGTCATAAGCATGAATATGCGCAAGATGCAATGACATATGTTCGTCATTATGGTCGGCCAGATCTATTTATTACATTTACATGTAATCCGAAATGAATGGAAATTATTCAATTGCTGCTTCCCGGACAAACATCAAGTGATCGACACGACATCACCGCACGGGTTTTCAAGCAAAAAATTCGGTCACTAATAAATTACATTGTTAAGCAACACGTCTTTGGGATTACTCGATGCTGGATGTATTCAGTCGAATGGCAAAAACGAGGCCTACCGCAAGCTCACATTCTAATTTGGTTAGTAGACAGAATTCGGCCAGATCAAATAGATGACATCATATGTGCGGAGATTCCTGCTCCTGAGACCGATCCAGACCTACATGATGTTGTAATCACGAATATGATTCATGGACCATGTGGCTTTATCAACCGCCAATCACCGTGCATGGTCGACGGCAAGAGTTCCAAACGGTATCCGCGAAAATTCACGGCAGAGACCATTACAGGCAACGATGATTATCCATTGTATCGGCGTCGATCGCCCGATGATAAAGGTAGAACTATCACAACTAAAGTGAAAGGAAGCGATTTCATAGTTGACAACAGTTGGATTGTTCCATATTCGCTACTTCTTCCCAAAACATTCAAGGCACATTGTAATGTTGAGTATTGCAATTCGGTCAAATCTATTAAATACATTTGCAAATATGTCACGAAAGGGAGCGACATGGCGGTTTTTGGTATCCACACATCCAATATCAACGATGAAATCACGTGCAATCAAGTTGGTAGATATGTGAACTGCAATGAAGCAATTTGGCGTATATTCTCATTCCCTATTCACGAACGTTATCCCACTGTTGTACATTTGGGGGTGCATCTAGAGAACGGTCAGAGAGTATATTTCACAGCGTCGAATGCTACTCAACGTGCCGAAAAACCTCCAGCGGCAACACTGACCAGTTTCTTTGCGATTTGTCAAAACGATCCGTTCGCACGAACGTTGCTTTACTCGGAAATGCCACGTTATTACACATGGAACGCTACATCGAAGAAATTTCAACATCGGAAGCAAGGCGATGCAGTTCCTGGTCATCCAGATATGCGTTCTGCTGATGCTCTTGGTCGTATTTACACAGTTCATCCGAAGAATGACGGATGTTTCTATTTGCGGTTGTTGCTGGTACATGTTCGAGGGCCAACATCATTTGAATCACTACGAACTGTTAATGGTATAGTGTGCCTCACATTTCGTGCAGCATGTCAAGAGCTGAATTTGCTTGAAAACGATACTCATTGGGACACGACAATCGCTGAAGCAATTATTTCTGCATCTCCAAGTCAGATACGCACATTGTTTGCAATCATCACTTCGACATGCTTCCCATCGAACCCACGTGACCTGTGGAACAAATACAAAGATAACAAGTCAGAAGACACTTTATATCGAATTCGTGTCAGCTCAAGAAATCCCGATCTTGAGGCGAATGAGGAGATGCATAACAAGGCTTTGCTCTTGATCGAAGATATGTGTTACCTCATGTGCGGCAGTTTGTTAGTTAGGTTAGGAATGCCAGCGCCAGATCGCGGAATGAATGACACATTTAATAGAGAATTGGAACGTGAACGTGAATATGATCCACATGACCTAATCCAATCAGTTCAAACGAATGTACCACTGTTGAATCCTAAGCAGAAGGAAGTCTATGATACACTGATTAATGCAATTGATGATGGAAATGGTGGCTTATTTATTTTTGGATGCCCCCGGTGGAACTGGGAAGACATTCCTCATGTCATTGATATTGGCCACTGTACGTGCGAGATCCGAAATTGCGGTAGCAATTGCTTCTTCTGGAATAGCGGCCACATTGTTAGACGGATGCCGTACGGTTCACTCAGCGTTAAAATTGCCATTAAACCTTCAAACTACTGAACAACCGACATGTAACATTTCGAAACACTCCGCAATGGCCAAAGTTTTATTAGCATCAAAAATCATCATATGGGACGAATGCACAATGGCGCACAAACGCGCATTGGAAGCACTAGACCGAACATTAAAAGATCTGCGCAATGACTCGAGATGTTTTGGTGGTTCAATGATTTTATTATCTGGCGATTTCCGACAAACACTACCAGTAATTCCAAGATCTACTGCTCCCGACGAAATAAACGCTTGACTCAAAGCATCAAATCTGTGGCGATATGTAAACAAACTTCAACTGTCTGTAAATATGAGAGTTGCATTGTTGAACGATCTATCTGCTGATGATTTCTCGAAGCAATTGCTGACTATCGGTAATGGCCGTGTCCCTGTTGACGAATCGAGCGGTTTGATTTCATTTCCTCCAAATTTTTGCAAATTTCGTCTCATCAAAAGACGAGCTTATCAACAAAATATTTCAGAATATCATTGCTAACCACATAAATACTTAATGGTTAAGTGAGCGAGCAATTTTGGCGGCTAAAAATAGAGATGTAGATGACCTCAATTTTATAATTCAAAATCAAATCGTAGGTACTCTGTATTCATTCAAATCTATCGACTGTGTAACAAACGAAGAAGAAGCCACTAATTATTCAACTGAATTTTTGAACTCCTTGGATGTGCCTGGTTTACCATCGCACAATTTACAACTGAAGGTTGGCTCGGTAGTCATCATTCTTAGAAATTTAAACCAACCAAACTGTGCAATGGAACGCATTTGATGATAAGAAGATTGATGAGCAATGTGATTCACACGTCGATACTTAAAGGAAAATTTAAAGATGAGGAAGTTCTTATTCCAAGGATTACGATGATCCCAACAGATACGCCCTTTGAGTTTAAACGAATTCAATTCCCGATTCGTCTTGCCTTCGCCATGACGATCAACAAATCACAGGGCCAATCCTACGACTATTTGTGGCCTCAATCTAGAAAATGCGTGTTTCTCTCATGGTCAATTGTACGTGGCATGCTCACGTGTCGGCAAACCATCCACATTATTTGTTCTTGCGCCTGACCAAAAAACAAAGAATGTCGTTTACCACAAGGTGCTTGAATGAAAATCCGATTAATGAATTAATCAGGGTGTATCCCAACCTGCACAAAATAGTTTTCAATGATTTTTTTCTGACATGTGTTTGAAATACTTAATTATTATTATTTTTTTAATTTTTATTCTCATTCTGTATGTATTCATCATCATTCATCAAAATAAAATACTTTTATATTTCTATCTATATTAATATTATTTGTATCATTGTATTACGTTCATCAAATCCTAAATTAGTTCAGCTAAAAGGTAATACGACATTCATTGACTGTTAGGCAGTACGAAGTTCGCCGGGTCAGCTAGTATAAAAATATATAAGAATGTAATTATACGAAAACCAAAGAGCAGTTCTTTATAACAGGTCTTCAAAAAGATCATAAAAATGTTTTTCCCTAAAGTCTAGCTGTTTATTGAGTAGAGCTAGGGGTTCACTTTAACGATGTGCAAAGATTTCAATTTTCTCTAATGCATTAAGTAAAGGTCCTTTTGGGGCAAAGTGAAGGACTATTAAATTCGTATGAATTAATCCTTGGGAATAGTTGCAGTTATTCAAATGTGGCCAAACAAGGATTTACTACGACTGGTACCAGCCACATGTTCTTTAAACAAATAGCTAAGTTACGGACAGTTTGTCTGCTACATTGTTTTTTGCAGCCATCACATTGTATTTTATACATTCTTGAATTTTGATATTTAGAGTTGTTTTCTGATTAATATTGTGTCTGAGTCTATTCTGAAGATGGTTATTGGTGACGAATGCTATTGTGAGCTCGGTATTTTTAAATAATTCATTTATTTTATCGGAGAGATACCCCATGTATGTAATTTTGGAGCATTTTCGATAACCGGATTCAGGTGCACTATGTGTCTGGTACCGCGCGCCGCGGAATTTGAATCCACGCCAGACGTCATGGACGCCGAAGACCCATAGAGGTCTCTGCACCATCGCGCCGTAAGCTGTTGCGGCGCGCGCCTCCTGGCCCGCTTTTAGTGTGGGGGCGCCACAGTGGAACACGTGGTCACAGCGGCCAATAGCGGCGCCCCCAAGAGCGTACTTAAGCGCTGGCCACTCGCCCATTAATTCACCCTCCAGATCCTTGAGCGTCATGCACTCCGCCTCGCCTTCCGTATATGCCTCTCGTCCCCCACGCGGATCCTCTATGATCTCATTCCTTTCCCCCATCTGCTCCTATTCCTTAAACATATCCGCATCCTCTACACCTCCCACCGTCTTGAACCCTCTCACCCCCTGGTTGGTCCTCTCCTCTCAGATCCCCGCCCCCAGCCACGTCTTCACCGTTGTCACCCCTACCCTCCATCTCTACAACCTACATCTCCTTTCCCAAGGTGGCTTCCATCAACTACCCCTCCCGGATGATGCCCTCTCCCCCTCCATTTATCCCTCCTATCAACTCTGATCCTCACTCCCCCTCATTTCCTCAGTCCTTTTCCCGGGCTCCCTCTCCCCTCCCCTCCATCCTCTTTCTTCCCCACCTCCCCTCTCTTTGCCCCCTTCTCACCCCCGAGTCGTTTTACATTTCCCTCCTCCGCCTCCTCTCATTCCCTCTTGCGTCTGCCCTTCTCCCACTTTATTAGTCCTCTCCCTCCTTGGTTCCCCCCCCCCTTTTCGTTTTTTCCTCTCCTCCCTCCTTGTTTTTCCCCCTACTCCAGGTCCCCCATCTGCCTTGGATCGGGAGTGCCATTTCTGTGCCGCCATTTTCGTGCAGTGTTTTACGGTGTGTTTTTCCAGTGAGTGCTCCGTGTTGTGTCTTTTGGGAAGTGTAGCGAACAGCCATCATACTGTCGCTGGGTGTGCTTTTTTTTTTTTTTTTGTCTCTCGCGAACAGAAACCAGACTGCCGCCATGTTTTTTAATTGTGTGTCTACTATGTTACTTGTCTGATTCCTGTGTATTTTATTAACCTTGCTAAGCCCCTTTGCTTTTTGTTTTAACTTTCCGCATTTTTACGTCATTTTACACTTTAAATCACCATTTTATCGCCTGTATTTCCTTGTTTCTTTCTTCTTCCTTTTTTAAACAAAAGTCTGTAGGCTGTAGAGCAGCGTAGTAAGCTGCTGCCAGCCCTCCCCCTTCACGGGGAATTGAAAATCAATAAAGGGAAAAAAAATCCATTAATTCAGTCTTATCGTGCTTACGTCGGTTTACACGTCGCTTGCGCTAGACTGCTTTCTTCCTGGTTCGTGTACGAGTTTGTTTCATCGTGACTCTGTTGTTCGGTCTTGCGGTATTCTTTCCGTCCTACGCTGGTCGTGTCCGTCCTCTCCCGTTCTGTTGTTGTACGTGGGCCTCTCCGCGGGTCCCGCCGCACCTTTCGTCAGTGCCAACCCCGACCCACCTGGTCGCAGTTACAACAATGTGTACCCTGTATCTTGTTAAACATGAAGTCAATGTCATTGGGATTGAAATCATTTACACTAGCAATCTGCTTCAATATTAGTCTCTCTTTCTGTAGTTCCTGTGTGGTGAGTGGTGATTTATACAGTCAGCAGTTACATGAGCGTCGAGGGCCGACTGAACTCATCGAGCAGTGTCCATCCACCGCTCTGGGTAAGATTTATTATTATTTATCTTATGTTTATATATATTTTATATGCTTATTATAGCGTCTATACTACTTTGGCAGTATATCTTTACAGAGTCTGAAGATGACTCTTTCATAGAGTCGAAACCGGTCACTCACTCCAATAAAAAAATATTTTACACGTCTGCAATCCAGAATGTCGTAAACTTTAATTTTAAGATTCATGGTGTCAGTTCCCCACAGCATTCCTTCAGACATTAGTCAAGTCCATGCCACGTTGTGCTGCGGCACTTCTGCGTGCTCGAGGAGGCCCTACACGGTATTAGGCAGGTGTGCCAGTTTCGTTGGCTCGTCAGTGTAAAAGTGGTTTGTAACGCCACTTGATTTGTCTGAGGAGGGGGAGGCGATAGGAGCTACTGCATTCTGGAAAGCGGCTAAGCCAGAATATGGATTGCGCTTGAAAGCTCTGAAATAAGCCGATGACTTTTGCGCAATTAGACGGATTAGTGGTTAACATATATATTTTTTTTTCGTTATGTCGATACGAAGTGGGAAGGAGGGCAGGGATCGGTTGTCAGAAATACCGACCGGTGGGCAGGGAGCAGAGATTAGTCGGTATGCTGGGTTGGTTAAGAACAAGCAGGCATTCCGTTGAGGTGATCCCAGACAATCGGTGAATCGGTGTCCTACACCATTTAACGCGTGTGTGGCCAGCTGACGCCAGACGCGTGCGGGCGCTTTGAAATTGAAACCTCCTATTGGATGCTACGACGGGTTAGACCTTCCGTCAGTTCATTTTTACCCCCTGTTAACAGTGTAGCAAATCAGGAACTTATTCAGGCAGCAGACTCTCATTGCTTGAGTATGATATTTGTAATAGAATCATTTGTAAGTTTCCTAGGGTACAACCGGTCTTGCAGGGATGTGTTACTGCCAATGGGTAGGTGTTGCTTACGAATGGACGCTGTAAGGCGAGTATTTCTGTGCAAGGGTTTTCTCGGCCCGTTTAGTTCGTTATTGTCAAGCATTACTGAAATGGTGTTTCACTTTTCCTTGTTTATTTTATTCCTCTAAATAAAGCCTGTAGAATTTCACTATTTGTCACACAAAATCACATACTTCTTTGCGATTTTTAAAATAATACACATAAATGGAGTGTTAGAGAACTGATTTAGTCTTTCTGAAACGTTATACGAGTCTGTAGCAAGTAAATTTCCATACAAAACTAAATTCCAATGCTTAAATTTGGACGTAAAATATCTTCTCGATAGGTACAAAAACAAAGTCTACAAAATAGTTGAGGTGATGGTACTTACAACTCCAGAGAGTAGCCCACCACAATCGATAATACTCTCTCGGAACACTCTTAGTGCACCAGCTGTATGGGTTGGTACTACACCGAGAACTGCCATTGGCCGCAGATGCCATGTGTGGACAGAGATTGGTCGGTGCCTCTTTAAACACCGGGGCACTGAGCTATGGCAGCCGGGACTCCATTGCCTCACAGGTCGAAAGCTACAGTCTTACCTTTCACCGCCCCACTGACATCACACATGCCTCTTCCTTCCTCCAGAAGGCCATCACTGACGCTGTGGAGGCCCAAGTTCCTATCAAACTCATTCAACCTCACCTCCCTATTTGGCCTCCACAGGTCGCCCTTCTTCTTTGTGAATCCGCAGGCTTTACCGCTCCTTCCTCCGCACCTACGACAAGGATACACTCCTCCGCTAGTGGCAATTACAGCGACACATCTGGAACCTTCTTACAGCAAAGAAACGTCGGGACTGGCGCCACACACGTACACGCCTCGACTCCACCCTCCCTCTCAACTCCTCCAAGTGCCGATCAGTCTTCCACTGCCTTACTGGTAGCCATTCCACCCCACATTACCCTATTCTCCACGACTGAGGTCTTCTCCATTCCTGATGATTCCCATTTTGATTACTCCCTCTTCCCCACCGTCCTTGTATCCACTGATATCTCTGTCCCGCAGCTCACTCCTAGTTTCCAGTTCTTGGATCAGTTACCCTCTCAGACAGACACTCCCATCACCGTACATGATGTTACACTCAGCCTCTGCTCAAAACGCAACACCACCCCTGGTCACGATGCTGTCACCTCTGGCCACCTCAAGGATTCCCCCCATTTTCCTGGCTGCCCTTTCTACCCTGTACAACGTTCTCCTCTCCACTGGCTTTTACCATGACCTGTGGAAGAGTTCCTATCTCCTGTTGTTCCCTAAACCCAACAAACCCCCCCTCTAACACCTCTTCCTATCGTTCCATATGCCTCACTGCTGTGTTCAATAAGGTCTTCGGGTCCATCCTGTCCTGCCAGATTCATCACCACCCAAAGTAGCACCACCTACTTCCCCTTACCCCATGTGGCTTCTGGCCCTCCTTCTCAGCAAACAACCAACTCCTTAACCTTACCAATCTTCTTTCCCTCAAACTTAACTCTCATCGCTCCAGTATCTTCAATTCCCTCAACCTCCAGAATACCTACGACCATGCCTGGAATCCCAAGCTTATCTTCAGACTCCATACCTCTTCTCTCCCTATAAATGTCGTCTGTCTCGTTGCTTCCTTCCTCTCCCTACGTCCCACCTATGTCAATATTCACAATTCCCACCCCTGTACCTTCTAGCCCACTGGCGTGCCCCGAGGCTCCATCCTTTCTGCTCTCCCCTATTTCCTGTATACTGCCAATATACCCAAATCTTCCCTACCTGTCCATCTCCTCCAATTTGCTGATGACACCACCTTCTCGCCATTTATCTTAACCTTCAAAGGAAAAGATCTCAGTGTACTCTCGAAACTCACCTTGACCAGTTCACTGCTTGGTGCAACCCATAGTTCCTTCGTATCAACCCCTCCAAGGCACAGGCAATCATCATTGGCTGCACCACCCCCTCTTTCCGTCTCCATGATTTCTACCTAACTATTTATGATCGTACTATTCACCTCACTCCAACCCTAAAATACATTGGCCTCAGTCTTGACCGCCACCTAACCTGGACTACCTATCTCCTTATGATCCAACACAAAGCCCACAATAGATACCTGTGAGGCCGGACGTGGGGGCTGCACCCTTCCATCATCCTTCACACCTACATGTCCTCGATCCGCCCCATCCTTTGTTATGCCAGTGTCGCTTGGATTTCCGTACCCCCCCCCCCCCCCCCCAGATTCCATAAAGCCTTCCAAATCCTGGAACACCATGCACTTCACAACGTCTTCCGTCACCCACGCACATCGTCTATGACCCCTTACCCCACCTTCTTCATTTCACACATCCACACCCTGCACATTGTCCACTGACTCGATACCCCTATCCTCTTGTGTCCCCCTGTACAAGTTAAAAGTATAAAAATCACACAGAGCGAGTCACTTAAGAAGAGAAAAGAAAACAAAACAAAACAAAAGAAAAGGAAAAACACTGGAAACAATGGCGCACTCATGTAGAATAAAAACCGCTGATAGGGACCTACCGAGGGACTGGAGGCCAGAAAGAGGGGGAAAAAGCTATAGCAGGCATAGCAGGTAGTTCTCTTCAGTGCACCGCGTCGTGTGCAGTTTCCAGTTACCGGCGAGTCTACTAGCTGCAGTGTTCGTCCATCATTTCCAAAGGCATCATAGGCCACTTCTGGACTCTACATGGGCATCACTCAGAGGCACAGAGACAGAACTTTAATATTTTACAGGACTTGCAATAATTTCAAACGTATGATTGTGCTGGACATTCCACAAGAAGAAGCATCATTTATGTCGAGTATTTCTTCATAATTATTAAATACCATTTTATTACTATATGTTGGGAATCTTTCTGATCAAAGATAAACTACGCCTCCTTCTTGCAGTCCCAACGATGAATACTAAATGCTGGGTTCTACGGAACTGCATTTGACTTTAACTGACACACTAAGTATTTTATTGGAGAAACAAATCCCCGCCATAGTTTTCCTGAGGTTCTTCCTCTGAATAATGCTCTTGTTCCACAGCAGAATTGTGATCACTGGCTATTGTACAATCATCTTTTTCGTCTTTTTCTTGACCTGTATCAATGACACATTTCTCTATCCACCGAGTAACAATTTCATCAGACTCGAGGAAATTACAAGTGTCACGTTCCTGCGACCAAATTTTGTAATACACTGTACTGAAGAAAACAGGCACTTAGTTCACGAAGCGAAATCTAGGAGACCCTAACACCGGTCAGTAACATGTGTAAAAACAATTAAAGAACGCAATGACACAACCGACTGTAAAACATTGTAAAGTTGGCAATCTGTGGAGGGTTGGGAACAGTATAGAAGCATTCCATCACAGCTGAACTTACAGAGAGAGTTCGAAAATTTTCACGCCATTGAGAGACCACACCTTGTGAGCTGAGGATTAAGGATCTTTTGGGCGGCGACTGAATTCAGCGTATTGGTTCTGTCTTCTATTATGTAGAAAGGAAGTTTCTTTTAAATTTCACCCCAACTAAAACTTCAAGTTGTACCAGTGTTTTCCTGTCAAAGGAACCAACGCCGTTACTGGGCAGGATTGTAAATTTAAGGCAGGTCATTTTGGTGATTGTGAGGCTGAGGCGATGCTGCTCCTTCTGGCCGAGTTCCCGGATGCCGTAACTGACAAATCAGGTGTTAACAACACGACAAAATATAGGATCTGCCTTGCTGACGATTTTCAGTGCGTCAACCCCCATATAGATTGACACCACCCGAAATGAGAATATTGCGTCAGCTGGTGGAACGGATGCTCTGTGACGGGGTTATTAGGTCTCCTACATCAACTTATCCCTCTCTTATCTTTCTAGTTACAATGGCTGAATAATGCGGTTATCGACTGGTGGTTCAGTAGACTATTAAATAAGAAGTTTGTTCGTGAATCTATGCCACTATCCAACTTGCACCACTGTTTCACCTGGTTCTCTGATACACGTTTTTCTTCTATTCTAGATCTTAATCAGGCTTACCACCAGACCCCCTTAGCCAAAACTGTAGACAGGTGAAAGCATTTTGTATGGATTGGAATTTATTCGAATTTATCCGTGTACTAATTAGCTTATCAACTTGGGCTGCTGTTCTCTCTAGACTTTTGGACATCGTTTCCAGAGATGTAAAATTTAAGTCTTAGGTGGCGTTGTAGTTTGCGGTATTACCTTCCAACAAGATTTACAACACCTGGAGGAGTTTTTTGGCCGAATTCTTGCCACTGGTCTTGCCGTTTAGCATTCCAAAATTAATTTAGCTAAGCAGAAGATTTCTCTTCTTGGTATTTGATTTCTACTGACGGGAACCGAGTGGATAGAGAGAGGACCAAGACCTTACACAAAAAAAACAAAGACAGGTGTTGCCGAGTTCATGATACATTACTTTGTGTAGAAATACTTCCACAGTAGAGGCAGGCGACCATTCAGATTTGGCACAACTTTGAAATGTAGAGAAGTCCTGATCGCACAATTCTTTATTAGGCAAAATGGCAATTGCATCATTCCATCGACCAGCAGATTCACGTCCTATTGTAAGCGAAAAGTTCAGAGGAAACCTCATTTGTTTGCACTTAAGTTCCCCAATCATACGGTAATCATTGATGGAGATTTTGGACATGCAACAACCCAATTGTAAAATTACAATTTTGGTAGAATCGATCATGACATTTCATCCTTGGAAATGTTATGCAATCCCTTCTTCGAAAAATACTTAGAACATAAAGATTGGAAACGAACTCTTGTACACCAACTTTTGTGTACAGTCACACGTGAGTGAGACAGGAACTGAAATTTAGGCTATCAAAGCAAAAGGTAAAATGTTTAACTCCAGTTCATATATTCCTCAACAAAGGAAAAACCCAGAAGAATTACCCCACTTTAATTTTCGTAGCATGTAGAACATATCCTGAGCCAAATTATAATGAGATATCTCGAAAAATATGACAAAATGACCTACTTCATGCCAGCCAGCATCGTTTCTGTGTACATCGAACATGGGAGACCCAGCTCACACATTAATCATGTGGTATAGTCAGAGTTTTGACAAAAGCAGTCTGACAGATGCAGTATTTCCTTATTTCCGAAAAGTATTTGACCTAGTACAACATCTGCATTTCCTATCAAAACCAATTCTATAATATTGCTCATGTGTGGAACCTGTACGAAACAGGAGAGGTTTAAGAGTCCGAGGAGTGTAGTTCACATAGTAACACTGTCAGCAGGGGAGTAAGGGTGGCGGCACCCGACATTCAGGACAGAGATGGTGCTGGTTCATCTGAAGGGCCGCAAGGTATACCTCCCATGAAGAATTTCGACCATCAGTCCCGCTAAACAATACTTCCTCAACGGTGGTATAGTGTGCATAGTATGCCATGTAAGAGGGAATAACACAGATACAGTCAATTTTGAAACTGTTCTTCGGTATTTTTTTGTGAAAAAAATGACAGTTTCCCTTCACAAAGTATCATACAATGCAAGGATAAGAGATGTTAATATCAAATCTCTAAAAACAAGATTTATGTGACTCCTTGCTATATTCGCAACAACTTCTCAGATATAAAATCATTGGTAGGCTAAAAGCTCTTAGAGAAGTCAGTGAGCACGTAAGGCAATAACTTCAGGGACAGTGCTTTACCGATCCCGAACACTACGTTGTTTTAGAAATATACGGTAGTTACGAATGGCAGACGACTTTCTGTTCCAATATAAATAACTGCTTGATAGCTACATTAAGATACGTTATTCGTGATGTGCACAGTTTGCCTGTAAAATGCTGTTCAGCTGTGTTTCAATTTTATTAAGGCAGATTCAGCAGTGAAATCATGGTTGTCTAATGGGGTTGTTTTAAATATGATCTCAAATTGAAAAACAAACTACTGCTTTCAACAGACAGTGTTGAGAAAGATGTGGAAAACGATATAGAATGTCCATAAGATTGGTATGTCTCCACAGCAATTGCAGTAATTATCTGCTCAAGTTTTATACTGTAAAATTGTTAATTTTCCAATTTATTGTTTATTCCTCACTAATATATTATAAAATAATGAAGTAATTATGAAACAGATTGCGCCCGTGTCTGTATGCGTATTTTCGTGTGGGTGTGTGTGAGAGATAGAGAGGGAGAGAGAGAGAGAGAGAGAGAGAGAGGAAGAGAAGAAATTATTACTTTGGATAAGAGGCAATACAAGGTTAAACAGTATTATGGAGATTAGAGGTTTAGATATACAAATACGTCTTTACATAAATGATGCATAATTTTGATCCTAGAATCACTTTTCACATTATTACGGAGGTATGGTAATGTACACAGTCAACACTGTGTTTCACAGAAATAATTAAAATACCATTTTCATCTCTCGTAAATTTCTAGAGATCTGTAATTATAACTGCATATAGCAATAGCGCTTAGCGTTCATCATTTAGCTTTCACCATTTGGCGTTAACTATTTGGTGTTTACCGTTAGTTATTCAGCATTTACTGTCTACCATATAGCACTTACCATTTAGTGTCTACCATTTAGCTTTTAGTGTTACCTGTTTAGTGTTTAAAGTCAAGCATTTAGTGTTTACGATTAGCTTTCAGCATTTACTCATTAGCGTTTATCACTTATGGTAGTATTTAATGTTTAGTGTTTATGGGACCACATTTACCATTTACCATTATATGCTTTCTGCTTACCTTTTAGCATTCACTCGAGGTTATGTGGGGCGTAAAGAACAAAACTCATCTATTTCCACCATATTGGAATTTTGTTACTTCTCTATGACTTGTCCGAAGAAATAGAGGTAAATTATAAGTGATACATTCGCTCTCTAAGTAAGTTATGTAACTTGAATGCCATTTTCTATTGGAAATAATGCATATATTTGGCTTTCAAATACATAACGAATATTTTTGACTTTCAAGTGTAGGCTGCATGTTTTACTGCATTTCTGACACGTCATTTAAATATTACAAAAAATGGGAATGAGCGTTTGGCACCGTTGGCCGAGAGGCCCCATCTGGGTAAGTTCGGCCGCCAAGTGCAAGTCTTACTTCAGCAGAAGCCACACTGGATGTCTTGCCCTCCGGTGATGAGGATGAATTGATGATGAGGACAACACAACAGCCAGTCCACGAGCGCTGAAAAATATCCAATCCGGCCGGGAATCGGACCAGGGTCCGCTTGCACGGTGTAAGGGGGGGTGAGGCAAGCCCAGCGAAACAGGTGGACATTTAAATATTACTCTCTCACTGGTTGGAAAGATGAGAGAATTGTTCTGTTCCCGTCATCTTGGAATTTTAGTATTGTGACTGAGGTAAGGAGTACTATGCTGTGAACGGTTGGAGATACAGTGGACTGGGAGGGGAGAGGGCAGGGGAGGATGTTTTTAACTTTCTGTTTACAGGATGTCTTGTTTTAAAACTTTTCTCCGATTCCTTGGTAAATGGCAGGAGAGATGTTGGGGAATGAAGCACAGTTGAGCTAGCTACTTCACGCCGAGTCACACTTTGTCGCTGTGTTAGCGGTTCTATGTGCCTCACCCGTCACTGTTGTCGCAAACCTCATGTGTACGGAGTGTTTTTGCAAAATGTCAAGAGTACTGCCCATTGGCTTATTTCATTACCACACTGGTTGTGCTGGTCCCCAGTGCGTATATGCGGCTTGCAAAAACTTAAAGAAAAATTAAATTTCGTTCGCCCAAGTTTTTAGAGGCGCAGAAACACATACGTTCATTTCTTCCGTTCCAAAACTCATGTCGCACAGATATCGTTTGTCTTTGTACACCATATGGCCTAGCATGCACTAATCTTTCTACCGAGACTTCGTAGGTCCTGTTGTAAGTTCTTAATATACGCTACTCGGCCGCTGATATCGCAGAAACTGCCACAGAGCCACAGAGAGACTGCGGGCAGGTGGCTTTGTGCGTAGTTCAGGAAGCACAAACAAAAGTGCATTATGAATGTGTGAAGAATTAAACTACAGTGATAGAGGAAAAGTTATCTGAATAAAGGCCACTGTCGTTTACTAGCCTTCCAGCGACAAAATAATCAATGCACTGCCGTTTATTGATTCGTACTACACTGTGCAATAGTATGATGTACAAGAATCTTCCAGGTGTTATTCCGTCATATACTTTGTCTACATTCATATAATAAGTTCCATACGCAAATTTTCTTACAAAACTTTATGCCGGTGTAATATTTTACCCTTGTGTATACCCTTTCGTAAACTAATGTATGATGAAGAAATGTAGCTCTATGACTAGGCCTAGGTCGTTGTCAACATGTAAAAACAATTGCGTTAGAAATTGCAAACGGCGTCGTTTATGAGCTAAAGAAGACAACAGCTAGCCTTGTTGATTACAGACGGTATACTAACGGCAGTTTGCGATCTTGAACCGTGTGACTGGCTATGGTTACGATGTAAACAATAAGTTTATTTCAACTAGCAAGCTGCTGCACGCACACATTTTGAGGTGGTTCTATAATGAAGCTAATAAACCTTGCCTTATTGGCGTCTTGCTTGAAAACAAAATGTGGGGGTGCAGCAACGTGTAGTCAGTCGTCAGTTTTTCTGCAATAATAATATCCTCTGGCGAAAGGGCGGTCAAGTTCTATCGTTGCGGAAGTGTTACAGCATCAAGGAACCGTGCAGGATTTGAGGAAGAATATTGCTAGGCATAAATGTCTCCACATACGAAAAATGAATTGACCAACATATACTACCTCCCCGTTCAGGATTTTGCGGAGATGTTTTTAATGTATCAACAGAGTGGCTGGCTCACCCAAGATTTTTGTAAGCGGTCAGCCGGTTACATTTCCCTGTGTTGTTATTTTAGCTCTTCTGTGTTTTGTTTTCACTCTGTTTTACTTTCTATATCTTTCTTGATCTTCCCTCCTCACTGGTTTTAGTGCATGTGAGATTGCCTGTCCGATAGGGAGATTGTCTGGTCTTTTCGAGGGCACGTTTGTACGACAGTTTTAGTTCTTATCCACATTCGTTTGTTTCAATAAATGTCAGGGCGCTGATAACCACGCTGTTGGGCGCCCATTAGATGCCAAAACACACACATACACCTTTCATGAATATATAGAAGGGGTTCGTAACGCCATTATGGCTTTGGAGCTTGAGTGATGTGGAAGCGATCGAAACTGCTGTATTCTGCAAGGGGCTAAGCTCGAAGACCGATCCCGCTTGATATTTTGTAATAAGCCCGTGACTTTTGCCGAATTACACAGATTAGTGCATCAGGCTGATTCGATTCGTTTCACCGATACTAAGCGGGAAGGTGCGAGGTGCGTTTCACAACAACCCAGAGTTGGACAGGGCGCGGAGAGTAGTCGAGATGCCACGTTGGTTAAAGCCAAGTGGTGTATCCGATGCGGTGATCCTGGACTAATGGTGAGCCGGTGTCTTGCGCCACGGAACTAGCGTCTGACCAGCTGACACCGAAACCGTGCGGGTGCGTTGAAGTTTAAATTCCTATTTAATGCTGCAGCCGCATTCGATGTTCTGTAAATTCACTTTTGCCCCTTGTTTGTGCTGCAGTAAACCATGAATTCGTGTGTGCTTTAATTGATTCAGGCAGTATCCTTTAACTGCTTGATTATTACTTGTATATTTTCAGTCGCAGCGGTTGTGAGTTTCCTAGCCTAAAGCCGGTCTTGCAGAGAGGTCGTACTACCAATGGGCAGGTGTAGCCTCTGACTGGTAGCTATGAGTTTTCTTGGCCCGTCCAATTCGAAATTGTCAAGAATTTTTTGTGTTAATGGCCTTGTGTGGCGAGTGGATTCAGCGTAGTAGTTTTATCATGAATTATGTGGGTAGGACGTTTTCTTTTAAACTTTACCCCAAAAAGAGCTACGAATTGTGCCAGTGTATTCCGGTCACAGGGAAATCAGCGTTACTGTGCATGATGTAAGTGTAAGGTAGGTCATGTTTGTGATCCTGAGGTCAGTGATTCCGGTGTCAACCTGTTGTTGATTATAGGCTATTTAATAAGAAGTTGGTCTTTGAATCTGTGCCGCTGTCCGACTTGCACCACTGTTTCACCTGGTTTTCTAGTTCTCGTTTTTTTTTTTTTTTTTCTATTCTCGATCTTCATCAGGCTTACCACGAGATCCCACTGACTGAAAATTCTAGACAACTGACAGCGTTTCGTCCGGATTGTATTATGTTCGAATTTAGCCGTGTACCATTTGGCTTATGGATTGGGGCTGCTGTTCTCTCCAGACTTCGGACATAATATTGGGGGATGTAAAATTTAAATGCCGGCCGGAGTGGCCGAGCGGTTCTAGGCGCAACAGTCAGGAACCGCGCGATCGGTACGGTCGCAGGTTCGAATCCTGCCTCGGGCATGGATGTGTCTGATGTCCTTAGGTTACTTAGGTTTAAGTAGTTCTAAGTTCTAGGGTACTGATGACCTCAGAAGTTAAGTCCCGTAAGGCTCAGAGCCATTTGAACCATTTTTGTTAAAATTAAATCAGGTTGTTATTACTTAGATGACATGGCAATTTATAGTACTACCTTCCAACGACATTTACAATACCTGGAGGAGGTTTTGAGCCACTTTCTTGGCACTTGTCTTACTGTAGAGCCTTCGAGAACTAATTTAGCTGAGTAGGAGTTTTATTCCCCTGATCATTTGGTTTCTGCTGGCCGGATCCGAGAAGATCAAAAAAGGAGCACGTACTTACAGATATTTCTCCCACCTAAGACCAAGAAGGGTGTCGTCCGGTCCATTATGACAGCGAACGACGAAAGTTCATCCCAAATTTTGCCTAGATAGCGGCGCCCCCCTTGAACCAGATGCATAAGAAGAATCAGACATTTGAGTGCAGGGTGTCACAGCTGTCTCCCTGATTAACCGTCCAGTGCTAGCCATTTCTGACTACACATATCTGTTTTGTCGTGCAGACCGACGGTTCAAAATTGGGTATCGCTGCGGTACTCTTCCAGGAAATCAGGGAGAACGTAGACCAATCGCGTGCGCTTCAAGGTCCCTTTCGCCAGTAGGACTTCAATATTATGTTTACGAGTGTGAGGCCCTGGCGGTAATGTTCCGCCTCGAAAAGTTTGTTCGACGTCGATCACCGGGAAGTTTGTCTTGAAACGTACAACCAAGCCTTAAGTTGGGTACTCGCTGGCCAGGAAACACGGGACGAATTGTCCAGCAGGCCGTGGGCATTTCTGCGTTTCGCTTTACCATCAAGCATATTAGGGGAACCGACAACGCTATGGCAGAAGCACTGAGACGAATGTTCGAGCAGAGGTGCAGTCACCACAATAAGAAACAGGGAATAAGAGAACCAGTTTGGGTTACTGAGGTACTAACCATAGTCCATAAGTTATTTTGTAATTTGGAGCACCATCAAGACCAAGACCCTGCTCTGTCTAAGACTGAACAAAATTTATTAAGCGGCAAATCATTGCCGAATATAACATGCAAAAGGGAATATTCTGTTATTAGAGCAAGCGGGATAAGCAGACCAAGATTTGTGTTACGGAAGACTTGGTTGCCGCAATTTTCCATTGATTTCATAAGTCTGTGATTGGAGGGCATTTAGCAATCTGTTGGATCCTTGGCCGGGTTAGGGAATTTCTTAGTTGACTTTGCTTGTATCAAGATATATAGCATTTGGTGGGACAGTGCCATGAAAGTAAAATTGCTAAACCCAGTTCCAATGTACAATGAAGGCTTTCACGACCAGATGGTACTGTTGTTGATAATTCTTCCGGGTTATATGGCCGTGGTCCATGGAATTCTTCTATTCCTAACGTTTCGTCCAATACTACGATGTACGTCCTCAGAGGTATGGCTGGTCCTGCTGAGTGCGATTACCCCTACGCATGCACCCGTGGAAGAGATTATTGTGAATGTGGAAGCAGAGATTCGAACTCTTCCTAAGGCAACTGCTAATGCAATTCGTTTTGATATCACAAGGGTCTTATGCCATATTAAGCCATTGGAGTGTAATTTAACTAAGGAGGAGGGAAAGGCCCTCAGGGATTTAAATGCGGATAAAGGGATAGATGTTCTTCCATCTGATAAATGCAATGCCACTGTGGTGATGTACAAAGAGGCCTACAGAAGTACGATTTTGGATCTATTAGTGGGGGGACATTACAATAAACTTAGAACAGACACGACGGCTGTTATTTTGAGGAAAACTAATACGTTGATAAAGTCTTCTACTTCCATTCCACAGAAGGCTAAAAACGTTTTGCTAAGGAGTGAAGCTAAGTGTCCCAGACTTTATGGTTTACCTAAAGTTCACAAAATAAATCTCCCTCTGAGACCCATTGTTAGTGCGATCGATTCCCCTACTTATCAAATATCTAGGTATCTAGGTACTCTTCTACAACCATACATTGGTAAGACTGATTCTTATGTGAGGGATTCACGTCATTTTATTGGGAAATTGAAGCTCTAACCTTGGCACCTGAAGACATTCAGGTCAGCTTTGATATTGTATCTCTGTTTACTATGATTCCGGTCAATGAAATTATGGTTCACATAACGGAAGTTTTCCCTGAAGATTTGACCGCTCTGTTTAGACACTGTCTCACATCTAGCCAGTTTCAGTGGGATGAGGAGTTTTATGAGCAAGTGGATGGTGTTGCCATGGGTAACCCATTGAGCCCTGCGATTGCCAATTTTTACATGGAGAAATTTGAACAATTAGCGTTGAATAAAGCAAATAAGAAACCATGTTGTTGGTATCGTTATGTAGACGACAATTTCGTGGTTTGGACACACGGTAGACGAATTTTATCATTATCTTAATAGCATAAACCCTAAAATTCAGTTTACCATTGAAGTGGAAAAAGACCAGGCTATTTCGTTTCTCGATGTGTTAGCCATGAGACAGACCGATGGCAGTCTAAAAGATAAAGTGTTTCGGAACAGCACACATACTGATAGATAGTTACATGAGAACTTCAATCATCACCCACAACAAAAAGATGTGTAATCAAAAGTTTAGTGGACAGGGCAAAACGGATTTGTACGCCGGAACATCTGGATACGGAACTGAATCATCTGAAACAGGACTTCGAGAAGAATGGGTACTCAAACAAAGAAATTAATAGAGTGTTAAGATCTAATTACAGCAGGCCAAAGGACAAGCATGGTACACAGCAATGGAAGAATACGGTGTCTTTGCCTTTCATTAGTAAGGCTACAGATCAATTCGGCAAAATTTTGCTGAAACATAAAGTGAAACCGGTATTCAAACCTACCAGCAAAAGAGGACAAGTACTTCGTTCTGTTAAAGATAGAAGGCCACCATTATCATCTAGCGGTGTGGATGAAATTCCGTGTACTTGTGGGATGGTCTACATTGGTACTACGAAAAGAAGTGTGAATACGAGGGTAAAGGAGCATAAAAGTCTTTGCCGACTGGGAAAAACAGATAAATCGGCCGTTGCGGAACGTGCACTTCAGTCAGGTGACCATGTAGTTAAGTTTTCTGAAACTACAGTTTTAAGTGCTACCTCAAACTATTATCCACGACTGTATAGGGAGGCTATTGAAATTTATAAACATGAAGACAATTTTAATAGAAAAGAAGAGGCCTTGAAATTAAGCGAGATATCGACAGTGGCGTTACAGAATCGATAAGTGATTTTTATCTATGACGGACTATTATCGATAGTTATATTTTATCCTTGACTAGTTTTCTCTCTGCTACTATGTGCAAGACAGACCACGCCCACTTTCCTCGGTATTTTGGCCGCTTTCCGACGCCCGACTCGTCAGTCGGCAGGACTCTGCTGGACCAGCCATATCTCTGAGTATGTCCAACGTGGTATTGCACGAAACGTTAGGAACAGAAGAATACCATAGACCACGGCCATATAACCCGGAAGAATTATCAACAGCAGTTCCAATACCTGCAGGGGATTTATGAAATCGTCAAGTGATCACTTTCTCATGAATACGCTCTTTGTTGATTACGTCCGCTCCTCCCATGTAGTAGTGACAGCAACTGGTACATTCTGTTCATATGTTGATGCCTGCTCAGATTTGCCTGGTTTGAACCAAGAAGTAGGGTGACTGTTGGGTGAACTGTTCTTCACATGTCATCGATGTTTTTCATAAATGTCACTCCCTGTACCATTACCGTGCAATGCTCCGGTCTTCTTTTCTACAACTGGTTACAGATTCTGCTTCGACAACGCACAATCTCATTCGACGACTATACCATACTGACCGAAACCATGATTTGTTGAAGGAGTGAACTACAATCTGCAGGCAGCCATTAGTATTTTCCATTCTCATTCACTCCACAAGTGGGTTCCTTATGTACCATGGTTTAATTTGGCTGTTAATTACATCTACCATGAAGTCCTTTAAACCACCCCACTTCCTTGATGTTTGCTCATGGTCTCAACTTCCCTTGGCCAATCTGTGGTCAGTTAATGCCCTGCTCCCTGAGAAATGGACACGTGACCTAATTTAAGAGAACTGGAAACAAGTGTGACGAAATATTAGTATCACACACTAGAGGCAGGTGCGCCGTTACAGTCAGGGGCAAAATGAGTTAAAGGTGCCTGTTGGTGATAAGGTTTCATCTAAAACCTTTCTGCCGGGCGTGAAGATATGGCCCCAATTTCTCATAAATTGGCACTGTGCTTTGCAGCACCTTGTGAGGTAATCCAGGTTCTTAAGGCAGTCACTCAAATGGTACGTAACATTGATACTGGGAAGTTTTCTAGAGTGCATATCTCCAAGGTCAAGGGATGGACCTAAATTCTCTGTTCCTCATCTGACATAAATTGTGGAGATTTTGATGGGGAATAATGAGCTGTGGCGCTTGATTCGATATATCACTAGTGGGCTGGCTCCCGATCCTTGCATGGCAAATTGTGTGGCTGATGGTATGAAGCAAGTCCCGCAGATGACGCGAGTGGTATGTCGGCATCGAGTGAGTCCACAGAATGAGGAAGCGGAGCTGCGCTATGGAGCGCAGCAGCAGTTGCGAACTTAGAGATGGTGCCGCGAGTGGCGTGTGTGGTGTCAAGGAGAGGGACTGTGTTGTGCCCTGGCCGGTGAGGTTGCCTGCCTGTGTGGTGTTTGGACGGTGGTCTCACTACTGGGAGGAGCGAAGACCTTCAGCTGCTGATTTTCATCCAGCAACTCTCGGTGACCCATGAGACCAATTCCAGTTTCTGAATGATAATGGCATGTTTACATGTAAAGGACAACGTCCTGTGGTGCTTTAAATTTATAGTGAAACTTATGGACAAGAGTTCCAGCATTTGTTGAGGCGTAATTAGGCACCACTTAAGGCAGCTAATGTTCTGAAGCAGTGTGCTAACGAAAGTGTTATATAGTTGTGACTGTTAGAAAGATCGCTTTGCTCTAATTAGCCTAATATTCTGCCATGAG
This sequence comes from Schistocerca serialis cubense, assembly GCF_023864345.2. Taxonomy (NCBI): domain Eukaryota; kingdom Metazoa; phylum Arthropoda; class Insecta; order Orthoptera; family Acrididae; genus Schistocerca; species Schistocerca serialis. Next base: position 60,225,718 of record NC_064638.1, on the reverse strand, counting down.
TTTGGTGGCTGTTATTTATGTTCCAGTAATAATATTCATTGCCTGACTTTTGGTTGAGTCCCCAGTTTCTTGCAGCTTCAATTAAAAGCTGTTGCTTATGTGAACAGGCAGTGTTTGTATAGACTAATGTCGGAACTTTACTTTCACTTCTCTTAGGTGGAATTGATTTGTTCCCCGTTTGTAATTTTTCATCCTTGTATGCAACGACATGATCATTTAGAGTTTTTGTGTGCCGTAGTTCAGTCCATCTGGGGGCCTGTGTGATGTGGGTAGTTAACAGGCGGCCGTTTAGGGCAGATCTCCGCTGCCATGGCCGGTCGCGGGTCTGGTGCTGCTCCCTTAGCGACTGATGCACTGAGGTGCTGGTGTTAGAAAAGGCCGAGCCATCTCATGTCGGTCTGCTGGCAGTTGGAAGTAGGAACTGTGAAACAGTAAAACGTTTACTGTATGTGTCTTACTCTCTTATACACATATGGCTTTATTCAGATGGCTGCGAACGGTTAAATTCGGACTTTACTTCGCACTGATCTCTTGGTGTGTAATGAATCATTTGTTGAGCGCCTTGGGGCGTTTGGTCTTAAATATCTTCGACTTCGTGAGCACAGTGGTGCATGTTCCTTTATTACAAGTGCTAAGAATACACTAAGCAGATTCAGAAGGCTGTAGGCTGCAGTAGGTACTGGGAGATGAAGAAGGTTGCACAGGATAGAGTAGCATGGAGAGCTGCATCAAACCAGTCTCAGGACTGAAGACCACAACAACAACAACAATGGGAGGGTTATTGTCATAGTGTAGTAAGTGCCAGGCTCGTATTTTTCAGAAATTGCAAATATTATTCAAATTGTTTTGAAAAGATAAATAGTTATTTACAGGTCGTTTAGTTAGCATTAGGCGCATATTTTTTTAAGTCTAAAATTCATTTATATTCTTATGAACATCAAAAGTTTTGAGTATTGTGACGTGTATTAACTGCAGACTGTTTACTGTGTAATCAGTACTTCTTTGTTGTATTTCATGCAGGAAGATATTTGCTGCATTGGTCCACACACTCACTGGTTAAACTCGTAAAAATAAATTATCGAGCAAACTGTGAATGATATTGCCGTTGCTGCGCTAACCATCCCACTCCACAGCCTTGTATACTGAACTGCCCCTATGACCGCCCCCCGCCCCTCCCCGCCCACAGGGGACAACACTCTTTGGTCAGTTCGTGCTTGGCTACCATGGGGCCTCAGCCTTTGCAGCATCTTTTGCCTTCTGTCCTGCATGTCTTTCCTCCTGCTATCCTTTTAGCGCTGCTTTGGAGGCCCCGTCTGGGATATTTTTGGGAATGTGTTCTGAATTTTCAGTAGCCTGACATCAGAACAGGCCCCACAATATTTTTTTTCTTTCTTTCCACTTCGTACTCAGTCTCCTATTATTCATCCGCTTCAACGCTCGAGGTTCCTCTTTATTTGCTTCTCCTCCATCCCTGGGTGCTCCTGAAAGCTAGCCCATGCATCCGCCACATAACAGGGGACTGGGTAACACGTAATTCCCAGCCGTGGGTAGACAGGTAGGGTCCGCATGCACTCCCTGGCACAGGACAGCCACAGGGAGAGGTGACTGATTGCCTGAGCTATTACTTTCCCAAATTTCCAACTGGCCACTCTGTCACGAGCTTGGGAGGTGTGACATGAGGTGTGAACGATCACCTAAAGTGGGTATGCCAGCCCTCTGAGGGGGGCCCAAGTTGGAAGGAGCACGCCACTGCGTTTGAGACGCTGGCAATCACGGGGGATTTTCTCACAATGATCCAGTCACCATCTCAGTCTACATCTACTAAATGCAGATGGAATGAAGATAAACATTCCCAGACTCTCTCAGCTGCACGTCGGGTCCTTGTGGTCTCATATACCGAAGAAGGTCAGTCCTTTTCTACAGTTAATCCGTTCAGAGAGGTGCTGATGCCGTTACCGGCCCTGTGAAATCCTGCTCTCGTTTATGTAATGGCAATTTGCTTAGGAAGACTAATTGTGATACTCAAGCCCAACGGCTGCTGGCAGCTTCGCTACTCCATGACTAACCTGTTCATGTTGAGGCCCATCGAAAGCTGAATTTTTCGTGTGTCGTTATTTACACATGGTTGCTCGACGATCTGACTGTCGTGAATGAAGTCCATCGGGTAATGTAAAAGGTTGATGCAACCTTAGTGGCTAAATGCACTCTTTCTCTCACGTTCGATTGGATAGTGCTCCCATCAGTGATCAGAGCAGGCTATAAAGTCATCAAAGTCCAGCTGTACATTCCAAATTCGATACAATACTACCAGTGTCAACCTTACAACCGCACTCGAAGGTCCTGTCGAAACAGAATCAAATGTGTTACTAGTGTTAGGGATGCTCATGAGGGCGATGGCCCACCTCCTTCTTCCCACTATATCAACTTCAATGGCAACCACGCAGCATTATCCCAACGATGTAACGTGTGTCTCGACGAGGGGACCGTCTGGGAGATCTGGGTAAAGAAAATGTCCTTATATTGTCTCTCCCAAGCTGTTGGTTACTAGAAAGCCCTGCGTTTTACAATCTGGCACTTACACTACTGTTCTTGCTACATCTCGCTCCACGAAAGACACAGCGACGCAGGCTTGAGACCTCAAATTCTGCACAGAGTTGTAATACGCCCAGTGTCACGGTAGCATCCCCATCTCCTGCAGCTGTGCAAGAAGTAACTGTATCTCCACCTTTGGGGCGAAATCAACTGCTTCACACCGGGAAGCTGGAAAGCACAGAAGGAAATCTCCCATGAACACTTTTTCCATACCTCTGGCCAACAAGCATGCGAGTTTTCCTCCGCCAACCGCAAAGGCTCCCAGAAATGATCCAGAGGTAAATGGTCTCTTTTGCCGAATCAACGATCCTCTACAACGGTGTCGATGGTGCGCACCGCCTACCGTTTACCCGCCCTGGAATCCGCAGGACAACCCAGTTAGGATGCTGATGTCTTCGTAGATCTCATGGAACAGGATCCTCCAGGCTCTGAACCCTGTAGCAGTGAGTCTTGGGAGGCTGGCACTCGGCGACTGCAGAGGTGACAACCCTTCACTTTTTACCCTTCTCCGCTTTCCCTGTCGTGACTCGTCCCCAATGGAATGTTCACAGCATTAGATCCAACAAGTAGAAATTACGGCTGCTCTTGAAATCACGGCGTCCACTTCTTTTTTGCCTCCGGAAAACAAAATTGAGTCCTCCCGACTGTTTTGACCTCTCGCATTCCTTCCCAGCTGGCTTACACCTTCCCCCGAGGACGGCATTCTGTCTCATCCTGGATGAGCAGCATTGCTTATCCAGGATTACATTTATAGTCAAACCGTCTCAACTGCTGTTGCATTCCACATTTTCCTTCCTCATTTCAACTTTTCTCTTTGTAATGTCTACATCCCTCAATCATTAGGTGTTGATCCACGCCGATTTTGCAGCTATCGATATCCGTTTCGAGATGTTAACTTTTCGGCGCTTGTGTGTCGGTTGCGAGGTGGCTCTGCGGTGAGAGGATCGACGGGCGAGCGAGAGAGGTTGTTTGAAGGTGGGTAGAAGACGGTGCGATTGCCCGAGGAAGGGAGGTAACCCGGTCGGTGAAGAGGTGTTTTGAAAAGGCATTGTACAGGTGACAGTTGTAATGCTTGTGTCTTGAGGTGGTCTGCACAGCCAAGCAGTTGGTGGCCGTTAACCGATTACATTCTATTGGAAGACTGCACTGGCGACCTACTTCTCTGACGATTATTTGGCTAGCGTGATAAGGTGACATCATTCTATTTAAGTCTTTCCCTGGCCATGCACTTTCTGCCTTCCATATTGCAAGGTCTCAGTTATGAAAATCTGTTGGTAATCCATGTTGTGGTCGGACACTACGCAATTTGTTGCACCATTCTGCTCGAACTGTTGTTACTTGGTGTCTAGCAACGTCGGCATTCTGCCTTACCACCGAAGCCGTGGGGATCCTACATCTATATCAACATGTACATGGTTACTCTGCAATTCACACGTAAGTGCCCGGCAGAGGGTTGATGGAACCATTTTCATGCTACTTCTCTACCATTCCAGTCTCGAATGGCGCGTGGGAAAATGGAACAACTAAATCTTTCCATTGGAGATCTGATTTCTCTTATTCTATTATAATGATCATTTCGCTCTACGTAGGTGGGTCTCAACAAAATATTTTCGCATTCGGAAGAGAAAGTTGGTGATGAAATTTCGGAAATAGATCTCGCCGGAAAGAAAACCGCCTTTGTTTCGCTGACTGCCACTCCAGCTCACGTATCATATCACTGACACTTTCACCCCTATCGCGCAATAACAAATAAAGAGGTGCCCTTCTTTGCACTTTTTCCATGTCCTCCGTCGATCCCACCTGGTAATGAGCCCATACCGCGCAGCAACATTGTAGCAGCGGACGGACAAGAGTAATGTAGACTGTCTCTTTAGAGGGTTTGTCGCATCTTCTAAGTGTTCTGCAACAAAGCGCAGTCTTTGTTTTGCCTTCCCCACAATATTATCTATGTGGTAATTTCCAATTTAAGGTGCTCGTAATTGTAATTCCTAGGTATTTAGTCGAATTGACAGCCCTTAGATTTGTTCGATTTATCGTATACCCAAAGTTTATCGGATTTCTTTTAGTACCCAAGTCGATGACCTCGGATTTTTCTTTGTATAGTGCCAATTGTCACTTTTCGCACCATACAGAAATTCTCTCTAGATCATTTTGTAATTGGAACTGATCGTCTGATGATTTTACAAGACGGTAAATTGCAGCGTCACCTGCAAGCAATCTAAGGGGGCTGCTCAGATTATCACCTAGATCATTTATATAAATCAGGAATAGCAGAGCGCGTATCACACTACCTTGCGGAACGTCAGATATCACTTCCGTTCCATTCAATGATTTACCGTCTATCACTAGGAGCTTATTGTGTATAATGTTTTAAAACTGAGTGTTTAGTTTGTTCCAGAGAGTGTTGTAGGTCTTGAACTGTATGATGTACCAAAGTACGCTAACTCCGTGAGATATTTGTGGGGAGGTTTGAATTTCGGCACCAACCAAGGGCTCGATTACCGTAAGGATAGAATATCATTTGGTGTTTATTTGGGAGCATCACGTGTAGAAGTGAGCTCAATCGGTGACTTAAAATATCTCAGTCCTGAGCCTTTCTTAATTGTTGCTTGTAAGCTATATTTAGCAGTCGCAATTTGTTTTCATTGTTGGGATACTGCTACCGTGCCTTTTTATTTAAAGTTGTTTTAAGTGATTGATTTTGGTTTTATTAACATAGCACTGTGTCAGACATTTGGTTGTAGCGAGTTGTTGGTGCACCAGCACACGCGATTGCTTGCACTATAATTGTTGACAATTTGTTCTACATCTGTGCCTAGGTGGTGGGTCTGGGCTACACCTGCAAGGTGCACACAACGAGATCTCTCTGAGTTAACCGTTTGGGGAAGGGGCACTCGGGAAGTGAAGTCGGACGCACCCACTGTGCTCCGTGCCCTCCGTCGGTCCGATAAATCGGGCCCGAGCGGCACAACCAGATGTGGCCTGCGTTAGACGCTCCGACGGACGTTCACATCCGCACTTGGTCGATGCCGTGAGCTGGGAACTATTTGTAAGAGAAGTGTCTGATGTATATTATTTCCTGTCTTGTTGGGGGCCCGTGTTTCTTTTAAACGAATATATTTCGGGAAGGTTTTAAAAATGTCTGTAAGTCTACAAGTGAACTTACGATAGCCTTTTTGGCCTGCAGTGTTTTCTATAAAAAGGGTATTACCTTCCTCATTGGAAAAATTATTATACATTCATTGGTAACTAAATCCAGCTGATAGGCTTCATTATAAATGATCTCCCACTTGGAGTTTATTATTATAAATCTTATTTCTTCAATATTCTGTTAATACAAAATATATTTAACCTTTCTTTTAAAAACGAATATATCTGGGAAAGGTTTTAAACTGTCCGTAAGTGAACTTACGGTAGCCCCTTAGGCGTTCAGTGTACTCTATTTTTTATAAAAGGGTATTATCTTTCTCATTTGAAAAGTTGTTATACTTTCTTTGGTATTTATAGCCAACTGTGGGGCTTCATGTACAAATGTTCTCCCACTTGTAGTTTGTGGCAATTGTAATTTCTGTTGATTGACTTCAATAAATACTGTGAACAATAAAAGGTGAATGCTCCCCTGCCCTAAGGTCCAGTCCTTCCACTTAGCTCTTTGGGCGTTTTGTGATACGCCGAGGTAATGCCGGTATCAGGTGTCACTGGGGAAGACTTCCTCCAGCTTACTGGTCAGCTCCATCACCCCTTTTGCTGCTCAGTGACTTCAGTGCACACCAGCTCCTCTGGGGCTCTTCCAGAACCTGTCCGATGGCAGTCCTCTTGCCTGGCCTTCTCAGTTAACTCGACCTCATCTGCCTTAAAACTAAAGCACCCACGCTCCTTCGGACTCCGCGTACACTTATTCCCATTTGTACCTCTCGTTCTGCACCACCAGCTTGCCTCTCGTCTCGAGTGGTCTGTTCTCTCTGACATGTACTCGAGCGCTCATTTCGCGTGTGTTATCCATTTACTTCTCCCACCCCACCAATGTTTAAACCCAACTGGCAGCTTTTTAGGGCTAAATGGATGCATTACTCCTCCCTGGCGATCTTCGCCGAACGGTATTCCCCCGGTTGTCATGAACAGGTACAATACCTTACAAACGTTATCCTTACCGCCACAGAAAGCTCTATTCCTTGCACTTTATCTTTACCTCACCGTGTCCCGGTCCCTTGGCGGACGGAGGAGTGTCACGACGCCGGGTGCGAGCAGAGACGTGCTCTCTGCTTTTCTGATACTCATCCAACAATGAGGAGCTGCATCCTTTATAAATAGTTACGTGCGGAGCGTCATTCTGTTCTTCGGGACAGCAAAAAAGCTAGCTGTATTTCATTTACTAGATCTTTTGGCAGTTCCACTTCCTCTTCACCTTACGCCACCATACGCTTTTACTCTCAGAATTGTGAACACTACAGTGCTGCCTTTACTACGAAGAAGCTAAACCATCGCAATCTTCTGCATCAGGACTGGACGATGTTCTCATTCAGACGTTGCAGCACCTTTCTCTTGTGGGCAAGCACTTTCTCCTTCATACATAAAATCGCATCTGAGCAGATTGCACGTTTACCAGACACTGGCGTGAGGCCACTGACATACCCACACCTAAGCCCGATAAGGGCGAACGCCTTCCTCCTACTTACCGGCCCATTTCTCTCACCAGGTGTGTTTGCAACGTGGTGGAACGTATGATTCACGCCCAGCTTGTATGGTTTCTCGTATCTCGCAATTTATTAACCACTGCCCAGTGTGGGTTCCGAGGGAGTCTTTCAGCATTCGACAATCTCATCACTCTGTTAATCTATTTCAGTAACTTTTTCTGCTGAAACACCAGACTGTGGCTGTGTTTTTTGATTTGGAGAAAGCCTACGAGACCTGCCGGACGAGTGGTATCCTCCGTGCTCTATACATTCGGGACTTCCGACGTTGCCTGTCCGGTCTCCGTCAGGAATTTTCAAAAGACGGAATTTTCAAGGTCTGAGTGGATTCTGCCTTGTTGGACATCTCCATGCAGGAAAATTTGGTCCTTCAAGGCTCTGTCCTGAGCGTCGTCCCTTTGCTGTAGCCATTAAAGCTGTTATGAATTGTCTCCCAATGGACATCTCTTTCTCCTTTTCCGTCGACGATTTTGCTATCTGTTGCATTTCTCCACGGACCTGTTGCATTGAGCGTCGTCTTTAGCGATGTCTTTACTCGTGGAGTATCGACTACAGTTTTCGCTTTTCTACTGACAAAACAGTTTGTATGAATTTCTGGCTGCTCATTGGGTTTCTTCCAGGGTGTTTTCACCTTGGGCCCATTGCCCTTACGTTCGCTGAAATTACGAAATTCCTGTGACTCATTCGGGATAGAAAACGTTCTTGGCCCTCTCATGTATCTGATCCGACCGCCCGCTGCACCCGCTCTGCAGTGTCCTACATGTCGTAAGCGGTACTTCCTAGGGAGCGTATCGGACCACAAATCGCCATTTGCATGGATCCATTGTCCGTTCGAAACTAGACTATAGGTGTTTCGTCTATGCATCTGCACGTCTTCCCATCTTACACCGTCTGATTACACTCCACAATCGTGGAATCCGTTTGGCCTTTTACACTACCTTGGTTGAGAGTCTCTATGCTGAAGCTGCTAAACTACCTCTCTCCTACCGCCATTGACTTCTCCTCTGCAGATGCGCATGCCGTTTGTGTTCCGTGGGTGGCCAACCATCCTGTGCCACCTCCTTCGATGACTCCTTTGACAGCAGTATGTAGCACGTCCCCCCTCTCTGCTACCTCCCGGAGTTCGCTCTCGGCTATTGCTCCAGCAGCTTAACATCACACTACTTGCCACTTTCCCTATTGGAGTGAACCCTTCACCACATTGCCTTCGTACGACAGCCCGTGTTCTCGATGGCTTAATTCACTTCATTAGGAAACAACTCCAGATTCGATGTATCGCTGTAAGTTTCTCAACAGTTGTACACAACATACAGATAGTACATTTGTATACACTGATGGCTATCGTACCGACCATGGTGTCGGGCGTGCCTTTGTCATTAGCACCGACGATTTTCGGAACACTACTCACTATTTACAGAAGCACTCTTCACCCTGTATCAGGCCACACAGTATATCAGGCGATACAGACCTTTCAGTTGTCTCTTCTGCTCTGACTCCTTGTACCCTTCAGAGCTTCTGCGTGCTGCCCACAGTCCACCCTTTAGTGCAACGGGCCGATGAAAGCTTCCACTTGCTCCCTCTTGAGGGAACCACCGTGATGTTTATGTGGGTTCCTGGTGCGTCGTCCGCATCTCGTGGTCTTGCGGTAGCGTTCTCACTTCCCAAGCCCGTGTTCCTGGGTTCGATTCCCGGCGGGGGCAGGGATTTATTCTGCCTCGTGATGACTGGGTGTTGTGTGATGTCCTTAGGTTAGTTAGGTTTAAGTAGTTCTAAGTTCTAGGGGACTGATGACCATAGATGTTAAGTCCCATAGTGCTCAGAGCCATTTGAACCATTTGAACCTGGTGCGTTGGTCTGACGGCAAATAAGGCCGCTGACGCTGCTGCCAAACCTGCAGTCCCCCTACCCCGTGCCGCTAGCTGTTCCATTCCTTCCGATGATATCCGTGTTGCCATCTGTCAGCATTTGGTGTCACTTTGGCATCACCACCTTCATGGTAGCAAGCTCCGAGGAACAAAAAGTATCCCAACGGGCTTGGCCGATGTCCTCTCGGCCCTCTTGCCGTGAGGAGATCATTTTAGCCAGATTCCGTATTGAACTATGTCGTTTTAGCCATCGCAATTGGTGAAGTGGTGACCCCCCCAACGCTTTGTGCTTGTTGTCATCAGCCTTTGTCAATTCGCCATTTTCTGACCAAATGCCCCCTTTTTTAAACACTTACGTTCTGATGTCTGTATGCCGTCTGAATTACCGGCCGTTCAACCGAGCGACGCGCGAGCTGGCGCCTGTTTATTACTTTCTATCCGTCGTAGCAGTATGGCGAAGGACATTTAATCTTTAGTTCGGAACCTCTATTGTATTGCGTATTTTATGGAACTTTCTCCAAGAGTAAGTACTTCTTCTTAACTCTCTTTTCTCCAATCGAATGGGCTTAACGTGTAATCGTTTTTAACTCCTTTTTCGTATTTGTGTTCTAAGGATCTGACATGGTCGCATATGACCTTAGTTGTTTTTGCTCCCTAAAATGAAGCAAAACAAACTTATGACCGTCCTTTCATTTAGCAGTTGTGAAACATTGCCGGGTTCACTAGGCCATTATATATGTCATCATTTCTGTACGTCATTCTCGTATTCACAGTGCCAGATCTGCACATGGTGACCAAATTGGAACTAATTTTTTTCAATCAACCTTGAATAACTGTTGAATTCGTGGTTTTTTGATTTTATCCTTACACAACTTCTGATGTTACTGACTTTTTTCTCTATAGCCCATTAAATACTGACACATTAATTGATAAACATGCGTATGCACTTCTGTTCTCCGCTGTTAGTCGAGTCTGTTGAGTAAACTCTAATCGGAATGTTACATTCAAATTTGGCGAAGTGCAATTACGCCGCTTATTACTGTCTTTCTGTTCTTTTGTGGTACCATACGTACCAGTATATCAGTACATAAATTACTATGTATCAGGGATGACATATCAACACGTTGGGCTGACTTCATGAAACTAGGTTTCTAGATGGTACTGAAGTGATAAGTATGTACTGGGATATTTTTATCGTTTCTATTTGTGTTTAATTGGGAGATGCAAATGTTCGTGTGCTTCCCTGTAAAAGGAACTTGTAGTTCTATTGAGTGGTCATTTGTGAGTTGCTAGGTCACTAGTTCCCGTAGAGAAATCCCTCGTCAGGTTAATGGCAATTTTATGCTTTTGAATGTTATTAGGAGTGTGATATTTCGATCTTGTGGAATCAGAACTAACTTACTTATACATTAAAAAACCATATCTGAACAATAATTTTTGGAACTGCACACTGTATTTAATGTTGGTGTTTGCTGTGCGGATACCTATATTGAAGTTCTGCGTGAAAAATCTTTTCTTCTGCTAATTATATGAACTATTGAAATGGAAAGGAAGTCCCATGCTTCTTTACAGAGCGTACGGGACGATGGGGGAGACCCGCACCGCTTTACTAGGCAAGGTCCTAGTGGTGGTGGTTTGCCATTGCCTTCCTCCGACCGTGTTGGGATGAATAATGATGATGAAGACGACACAACATCATCCAGTCATCTCGAGGCAGGAAAAATCCCTGACACCGCCGCGAATCTAACCCGGGACCCCGTGCTCGGGAAACGAGGACACTACCGCGAGACCACGGGCTACTGAATGTGTATTATATGTTTATAATTGTACGGAATCTGAGTCTAAAACTTTGGACGATTATTGACTGTAGATATGATTTTCCTGGTTGGTGGCCTTAAGTATCTGTAATGAAACTTGTTCTGCGTTTCAGTGGACTGTTGTAATAGGCAGTTTAATTAGAATGGAATACTATGAGTAACTTTGATTGCCAATTTCATCATTGTACTTTGCAGTGATGACAAGTCGTAGTTAGAATAGTGGACCAATCCCCATCCTTGAAACCTCTCGCCTTCCCACCACCCTCCCCTCACGATTATGTTAACTGTAATTTTGACAGAGAGGAGTGTATAATCATTTTCATATTTTTTAAGAATACTAAATACTTTGCAATCCATATATCTGATGACTTTACTGGATTGATTTGCTTGGATAAAGTGTATACTGCACCTTGTAAACGTTGTCGCATGAGCAACTTAAAGCCGCAAGTCTGAATTGTTTCAGATTTCTAATACTAATTGTCTACTGCTTGTGTTTAATACTAACGCCTTTCTGAATTATTACGCTGCGCTTTAGTGCGCACTGGCAGTGAAACTGATGCTATGTTGTTGTGAGACATTGGGTTGGATTCAGCGCAATGTACTTTATGTTACTTTAGTCCCCGAGTTACCCCTCATTAGAACTTTGTTTGCAAAATTTTTGCACTCCACAGGGGAAGACATTCTCATGTTACAACAGACTGCATAGGACTAAAAGGAAGTGTTTTATCCAAACAGATTAATAGCACTTGAGGACGACAATCTTAGGCAATTATAACTGTCATAGACTAGTAGACAAGAAGTGAAAGACCAGGAAGATTGAATCAATGGAAGAAGGGAACAATCTGAGTTACATGATAGGCTAGAAACTGCTCCAAGACAGACTCTTGCGAGTCAGGTCAAGGAGCAAGTAGCTAGTCATACAACAATTATGGCAAATCATGAGGAGGGAGTAGAACTACTGAAAGTCAATAGAGAAAATAATGTTTGAGGAAACAGAAACGGCTGATGAAGTTGTTACCGTTGTAGCCCAACTGGCTACTTGCTATAAACAGAGCTTGGATAGCCCAGTAATCTGAAATTAAATGTTTGTGACTGAGCTCACAATGTGTTGGGAGCACCTGCCGACCACAAGGCACATGTCAAACCAGTGTTGAGAGATGAATCCGAGGTAAGATTATTTTCATTAAATATACAACATGTTTATGTCACGTCTTTGTATGAAGCTTTTTTCCGAACAAATGCTTCGAATGTGACCATTTCCATCCTCTACCTACCATTGCTCGCTTTACCCCCACCTCACCCTACCCTGAATAAAAGCAGTAACCTTAGTTGTCACATGCTTTGCGGAAGAAGAGACAGGACTGGAAAAAATCTACCTCCCTCACGATAGCGCACCTGGACAAGTAAATGCTTTGTCAGTGTAAAACAAACATTTTAACTATGAATAGTTGGGACTTCCATCCTGCCGTTTTGACACCTTATGAATTTTACCCGTTCCTACGTATAAAAAAATCTGTGAATGAAATTGTTTTAGAATGAAATGCGATATTATGCACACACAGAATCACACTTCAAAGATGAAAGCTAGCCGCTGAAAGGTATTGGACAACGTAAAATGTCTTAAAAAGAGCATTTACTAACCAGTTAGTTTCTTGTTTTAAATATACACGCTTAAAAAAAACAAAAGAAAAACAAAAAAAAACATGATTATGAAGGAATTATCTGAATGAGACGTAAATACAGTAGTAGATGTGCTGCACATGTACAGAATAATAAATGTTCACCATTTCAGAAAAACTGAATGATTTATTCAGGACATAGTGCATCACAAATTGAGCAGTAACCGTTGGTCCACCTGTGGTCCTTACGCAAGCAGTTATTTTACATGGCACTGACTGACAGAGTAGTTGGATGTCATCCTGGTGGATATTGTGCCAGATTCTGTAGAAGTGGCGCACTGGGTAAGAAGACTCACCAGATGGCTAGAGTGTCCTACCCAGATCGCTCCAGACGTTCTCAATTGGGGAGCGACCCTGAGGCCATGTTGGCCAAGACAGGATTTGACAAGCACGAAGGCAAGCATTAGAAACTCTCACAGTGTTCAGCGGGCGTTATCTTGCTGAAATGTAAGTCCAGGGTGGCTTGCCATGAAGGGCAACAAAACGGGGTGTAGAGTATCGTCAACCAACGGCTATGCTGTAAGGGTGCCATGAATTAGAAGCAAAGCAGTCCTCTTAGAAAAGAAATGATACTCGAGACAATCACTCCTGCTTGTCAGACCAAATGGCGAGCGACACTCAGGTTGGTATTCCACTGCTGTCATGGGCGTCTCCAGACACTTCTTCTGCCTGAAATGGCATTGATTGGTGAAGAATTGTCTTCAGTGAAGAGTCTCGGTGACCAGCGGAGACCTGTCTGAAGACGATCCAGGCCGTTGTGGGATACAAAGCTGACTGTTCAGATGGATGAGACAATTGCTCACACCTGTCACACATAATCGTAAAGAGGGAGGGACAATCCACTACACGGTCTTTTAAGACGTGTTTCGAAAGGAAGTAGAATTGTCATCATTCATGTTGGCGGGCGGGACGGTTTTGTACTGAATGTGTACATGAGGTTAAAATCAGGCCAGACAACAAGGGCTTATCACAGCGACATAGATTCCCCAACGTATGAAAAGTGGTTCGGGGAGAAACTGATACCTAATCTACTTCCTCATAATGTCCTTGTTAGATATAACGCCCTTTATCGCAGTAAGCATCTGCCTCGTGCTACAACATCAAAGTCCACGAGGAGTGAAATGACGTCTTGGTTAACAGAAAAGGGAATTTCTTTAAAGAAGACTGTATTGGGGCCCTAGTTGCATTTATTGATAAAATGAACAAACCAGGGTACATCACTTATAAAACAGACAATATTTTAACCGAACATGGTCATATCGATGTACGAATACCTCTGTATCACCCCTAGTTGTATCCTACAGTGCAGATATGGGCAAGAGTCAAGGACGGTATTTCTGAACGTAATATGCCATTCAGAATGGAGTAGTTATTAATCGTAAGTTCCGCACGGCGATGCTTGCGAAACAAAGCCACATAACGCCTCCAGCCCCAGTGGTCGTCCGTCGCTCTTGCCCTCCCTTGCAATGGAACTCCGGCGCAAAGGAATGTCCTCTGTTTGCAGGAAGTGCGCACCGACGTTCATGTATGGACGCTATGTTGTGTATTGCCCCGTTTATATGATTTGTGGCCAGTAACTAAGATGCTCGTCTGGTTGTAACGCAAGACCTGGGTGATTTAATGATGAAAATTCCGTCCGAAACTAATGAATAAATAAATCTTCCCGTGCAGTTTAAAGTGGCCCTCTAAATGTTACTGCAATCAATAATTCTTGAATCGGTGCCTCGTTAATACTCACAGCCCACAACTAGTTGTCTGTGTCCCAAACTTCAGTCTTCTACGCCAGCTGCTGTAATTTTTACGCAGCTCTCGTCCGTTGCTGGGCAACGTTCTTCTGACCTGGTGAAGCGAGCTGGTCTCGCCGCATTTAGAAGAAGCTTCGCTGTTATACATCGTAGTATTTTTGTCAACTTTTGGACACCGGATGCGTACTGATGAAGGTAAAGGACAAAGGACATACTACTTCTGTGTTATAAATTATGTAAACTGTGTATCGTTCTTTTTACGCTACAACGCGCGAATTATTGAAGGCTAATACGTACTTTCTTAGACGTGAAAATAAAAGCTCAGTGAGGTGTATAAACCTGTACAGAAAGCAAAAAATGACAAAATAATTGTTTAGTTGCACAAAAGAACGAAGATTCGTTTCTGTGACATATGGCTAACATTCCTGGTCACTTGGTGTACTTTCCTGTCTTGACAGTTGGAAACAGTTCCCCATCAATTACTTTTTCATCACCATTGTGTTTCGTTATCAAACGAACTTGACTAAAATTCTGTTAGATTATCTCCGCCTGCCTCTAGTGTGACTTTTTTGTCGTTTGGTGATTAACGTATCAGTCAGGCATAAAAAGAAATACTCAAAGATGCCTCGAATTAAGACGTAAGTGAAACATATCGGTGTCGCGCGGAGTGGCTGCGCGGTTTGAGGCGTCCTGCCACGGGCTGCGCAGCCACTCCTGCCGGAGGTGCGAGCCCTCCCTCGGGCATGCGTGTGTGTGATGTTCTTAGCATAAGTTAGTTTAAGTAGTGTGTAAGATGATCTCACACGCATCTGAACATTTGAGACAGATCGGTCAAACACGGCGCATACGCGACTGCTACGGTCGCAGGTTCCAATCCTGCCTCGGGCATGGATGTGTGTGATCTCCTTAGGTTAGTTAGGTTTAAGTATTTCTATGTTCTAGGGGACTTATGACCACAGATGTTGAGTCCCATAGTGCTCAGAGCCATTTGAACCACGGCGCATAAGATTGGTCTAGTCTAACTGTATAGCTGTGAGTACTTTTGTGTTTGTTTCTTGTCTGTGCCGTTTCAAACTGATGTCTTATGGCCCTCTTCGTCGTTCATAAACAATTGCATTAGGTCTACAGCTTTGCTTTCGCCGTTTGCAGTAGATGGCAGTGGCGACAATCATTAGTGCAGGTGATAAGTCGTAACTGTCATAAAGTAATCTTAAGCATTTGTAAACATAACTCCGCCAAAATATTTGTCAATTTGTGATTGCATTATAAAGTTATTCTCCATTGAATATGTCAAATTACGAGCTCACTTCTCGTCGTTTGCAGAAAGATGGAATTTTCTGAATTAACATAAAGGAATCTGCGGTTGAGATTCATTAAATACTGGGCAAGATATATCTGAGGTACCTGTTAGTGAGAGAACTTGCACAGAATGATTTCAGCGCTTTAAAAATGATTGACGTCGATCCCGACATGGCGGTGGAAGAGAGAATATTTTCGAGGTGACTGAAGCCGACGGAAACAGTCACAGGGGACAATTATCGAAAGCACTTGACGCCTTTGAGCCGAGCACTGGAAGACAAATGGCTACAATACAGCGACAGAAACGAAACCGTGATTTTTCAGCATAACTTTTGTCGATCCTCTGTCGCAAAACCCGTCGAAACATACCTGGAAAGGTTGAAGTGGGAAGTCCTGCCCATTCACCTTCATCGCCGGACATTGCTCCCTCTGACTAGCATGTTTCTCGAACAGTGGCACAAGACCTGGTTGACGAGCACTTCCGGCCCTATTACCAAGTGCAAAATTAGATCGATTCATGGATCTCCTCTAAAGACGCGCAGTTCTTCTGCCAAGCGGCTCGTATGTACCTGGAAGATGGGAGAAAGTAGCGATCCGCGGTGGCCAATACTTCCAATCGTTAATTTTTTGTAAGTCTTTCACAATAAAGTCTCTACCTTCGAGAAAAAACAGCGCTGGCAAAGTTGTAGACCTAAGAAGTAACATTCAGAAATCTACTCTTACATCTAACACCCTTTTTCTTTCTTACAGTCTTGATGTGCAAAATTATTATTATTATTATTATTATCGCCGTACGTTTAGTTAGTGGCCTATAAGAGGCGGATTTTATATTTTAATGTCATTAAGTGTTCAGTAGTAAAGGCGCAAACGATTTGGAAATGTAACGAAGTTTGAAATATTAAATATCTTGTTGGGATAAATTTTTGGTTACAGCCATATAATTTCTTGAACAGCACATAGTTGACAGAGCTTGAAAGCTGTAACAATGTTCTAACAGCAGTATACAGCCAGGGGAGCGCTGAACTGTGTACATCGGCTCCTCGTGCCAAACAATTCGTTTGTAATGTTGCATACAGCTCAGAGCCAGCCCACACTAGTAAACGGCTTTGCTGTGAGCTGCTGTTCGTGCTAAACCTATTGCCATGGCAACAGCTCTCAAGCCCGACCAGTTACGGACAGTTCATGAAATTATAAGGCTGTATCGCAAAATATATATGTTTAACGCGTCCAACATTACACTGAAAATTGCTACAAGGAGGAAACGTCGTGGTGTACAAAGCAAAAATAAAATGGATATAAACCAACAACCAGTGGACAAAATAAATAGCTTTTAAGAAGATTATCATTGGCATGGAACCTGTTGCAACTAAAAGCTATTAAATAAGCTGCTACCATAATTGCATTTTGGACTTTATTTTGATGTAACATTATGTCTATTACCTTACAGTTATTCAGCAAGAGTAGAGTACTATCTATCTCGTATCGATTAATATCCAATTGCTTGGTATATCTTTAGTACTATATTATTTTTCGAAACTATGATGTGACATTGCAGTCCACTTAATTTTATGTTTCAGTCGGGCTGAGCTGCAGTCCTACACGTTACCATTCTCTCATTATTTGTAGGAAACTGAAAATAGTGACGTTGCTTATAATCTACCGCTAGAAGCTTCCTATATTCCACTGGTAGAATTTATGAAACTTTTTCGCATAATGAGCTTTAAAAATGTGTTCCGCATTATCAGTGCAACATAAGTTTTAGAAATCACGTGGTGAATCTTATCATGCGTTCTTTATGCAAAGTTATTAATCGAACAATCATTGTGTATTATAGTACGGAAACAGATAGGCGTTATGGCAAGTGAGGCACAGAAGAATTGTGTGGTGTCACCTCCAGTCACCACACTTGCTAGGTGGTAGCCTTTAAATCGGCCGCGGTCCGGTGGTATACGTCGGACTCGCGTGTCGCCACTATCAGTGATTGCAGACCGAGCGCCACCACATGGCAGGTCTTGAGAGACTTCCTAGCACTCGCCCCAGTTTTACAGCCGACTTTGCTAGCGATGGTTCACTGACAAAATACGCTCTCATTTGCCGAGACGATAGTTAGCATAGCCTTCAGCTACGTCATTTGCTACGACCTAGCAAGGAGCCATTATCATTTGTTGAAGGGAGGGATTGACTAGTTTCAAAATCTGTTCCCGTATACGAACATCAGAAACGTTCTGTGCAATTGCATCACGTACCATAGTATCTGAATAAGGGAGTCCACATTGACACTCAAAAGCACAATCCCTAGTAAGGCCTTGCAAGGTTGCAACCCACTCCCTATCAGTCTGACCTGCCGTACGTTTTGTACGAAAGAAGGTATACCTTTCTGCAACTACATTGACTGATTCTTAAAAATATGCATCCAATGCAGACAAAATTTCGTCGTAGGACAGAGTTGCTACGTCGCGTCGGGGAAATAATTTCACTATCACACGGTACGTCTCGACGCCAACGGCGGAATGGAGAAAAGGCTGCCGCTCATTACCTTGAATTCTGTAGGCGGTGAGATGGAAACCAAATTGGCGTGACCACTCCGTCCAGCTTTCCAGTGCAGCATCAAAAGGGCGAAAAGTTGGTGCAATAGCGTGTTGTGGCTGCGGTAGCGGTGGAGCGGCGGCTTCCGCATCCTTTTGCATTGCACGTTGACCCTGGACGAGCTGTCCAAGGGCATCCAATAAGGCCTGTGTCTGCTGATTCTGCAAGCGATAAAATTCGGACAGTAAATCTGGTGATTGTGGCGAAGCCATGACAGAAGGAAATCAGGGCAAAATAGTTACGAACGCAGAATTCTCGTCGCCATCTGTTGTGGACTGGCAAGACAACCAATCCACTATGACGGGAAGCCGAAAGGCACGCGTTTAAGCTCACGCAGGCTGGCGTGAGGTCTGGAACAGGACAAGGTATTAAGACTAGCAAAAAAGGTACGTAGCTTCTGGAATACTTAACTTTAATCCATAATTAGTGAACATCGGTCTCACGGTACATGCATCACAAGATAAATAGCAAATGATAATGGCTCCTTGCTAGGTCGTGGCAAATGACGTAGCTGAAGGCTATGCTAACTATCGTCTCGGCAAATGAGAGCGTATTTTGTCAGTGAACCATCGTTAGCAAAGTCGGCTGTACAACTGGTGCGAGTGCTAGGAAGTCTCTGTAGACCTACCGTATGGCGGCGCTCGGTCTGCAATCACTGATAGTGGCGACGTATGCTACCGGGCCGCGGCCGATTTAAAGACCTAGCAAGTGTGCTGTCTGGCGGTGACACCACAAATTGCATGTAGTTGTAACAGTATATTTAACTGACAATCACGGGTTGAATGTATGTGAACGAACATAAAATGTTCCTAAGCTAACTATGGAGAGGCATGCTGAAAATGAAAAGAAAAATGCAAACGGGGATACTAAAATGTTTTCTAGCGAAACTGAAAACGAATTGCAAAGATATGTTCATACATTTCAAGAGATAATGTTGGATTCGCATTTTTGGGCGTAAGAAAACTTGCGTTAGACTTTGCTCAACGAGTCGGTTTGCCCCAGAATTTCAGTGCAGAAGAAGCAATGGCAGACAAAAAGTGGGCTGAAGATTTCCGTCCAAGCAAAGGAGAATAAGAATGGAGCTACAGCTCGACCCGTGAAAAGGAAGTATTTTCGAGACTCTGTGCGGAAACCCCCACAGAAAATCATTCCTAAAATACAGGAATGGTGCAGTGAGTTTTTTAGAAACAGCGAAAGGAAGAAGCGACCAGACGCATGAAGTAAAGAAATGTGGACTCCTGCACTCCTGCGAAGTGGACGGGGATGGGGAAAGGAGGGAGGAAGTTGTGTCGTGATGGCAGCAAATGGTGTTGTGAGAACTAAAACATGGGACATTTCCTTAAACTTAGACTGATAGATATCTTTCAGGTCAGGGATATAGTTTATAAGGATGTTAAAGTTCATGCACACACTTACACATATTAAGAAACCAGATACTTAAGTTGTATCATTTGCAGATGTTTAGAAAATTAGATGTAGTGTGTTTCAGTTTTCGAAGATTTTTAGTTCCTTAAATCAGATACCGAGAACAGCGTCCCACAGATGAGCGTGGCATTGTTTAAATATCTTTATAACTGGCTGTTTAGACTATAGTAAACAAAATCTCAAAAGTGATTAAATTTAGGCAACTCTTCCCTAGTCGTGTAGGTTATTGTATTCAAAAGTAAGGAAAAGATTGTCTTAATAGTTACGAAATAATTTCTCTCTCTACCTTTATTTAATTTCATTGTTTTAGCTATGGACGATACTATTTGCTACAATTACCACGATTGTAATTTCGACCTTCGGTCTTTTTGAAGTGGTTAAATGTGTTGAAAATACAACTGTCAATAAAGCAGATAAAATGGATTTAAGCCTACGTTCATTTCATTAACGTTGATTATTGCTGTGTTGTCAGTACCTTTAACGACTATAAAATGCCCGAAGGTGGAAATTACAACCGTGGAAATCATAGTAAATAG
This sequence comes from Schistocerca serialis cubense, assembly GCF_023864345.2. NCBI lineage: Eukaryota > Metazoa > Arthropoda > Insecta > Orthoptera > Acrididae > Schistocerca > Schistocerca serialis. The sequence continues at coordinate 60,205,483 of NC_064638.1, read as the reverse complement.
TACAGTGGATGGTGAATGTGATGCCATTAAACTAATTCTATGGCACTGGAATCCCACAACAAATACAACTGTGAACTTTGTCGTTTATTTCGGTGGTATGGAAGTCAGGAAGAAATGCGAGACCGCAGAGCAGCTTAAGACTTCTCAATGATTACGTCTGGAAAACGTATTCGTTTTGTGTGAAACATATTAGCAGGTAACATGAAGCGGACCAAAGAAATGTACATCTACACCTGCATCTACTTAGGGGCAGTCAGCTTCAAATGCCGGTCCTCTAAGCTTACTCAGAGTGTGCCTTGAGAAAAAAGTTGCCTTGCTCCAGGAATTCCCATTTGATTAATGAAAACTTCTGGGCTGAATTGCCGTGGTCCATATATAAAACTTCTTCTCCTTCCTCACGTTTCGTTGCCTACTGCGGTCAACATTTACCGTGGTGGGTCGGCGACTGGCTGCTAGGCTCGCTCGCTCGCTGTAAAACATTGGCGACATATGCCAGGTGTAGAGGCAGTGTAAGCAGCGGAGCTGGTGTTCCTGCGCTGACCTGTCTTGTTGGCAGTGGGACCTACCTTGACGAGCTGTCCTCAATGAGCGTCGCTGGCTATAGAGACGCTCTTTGTATCTTCATCGGGACTGCGGGAGAGGACTACTCCCGCAGTAGGTCGGGCCAGCGTCTTGTAGGCCTTTAGTGGGCCTGTTGGCCCAGCCCACGAATTAGACTGCTGTCAGAGTGTTCTGCGTTGTTGTAGAACACCCTGGCGATTTGCCGGAAGCGATATCGTCAGGAAAGGGATGCCTGCTTCCTCGTGGAGCAGCTTCGTGGGGTAGCGAGGTGGCTTGTGGAGCGCAAGTCGCAGCGCCCTATTCTGGACGCGTTGGAGCGTCGCAATGTGTGTCGCTGCTGCGTTACCCCACTCCACGGCCGCATATTCCAGAACCAGCCGTACCGTGGCCAGGTGCATGGAGAGGCCGTGGAGTGGAGGAAGTGTGCACGAGGGGTTGAGCAGCGGGTACAGCGCACCTAGTCTCCCTACTGCTTTCCCTCTGACGTTGCGGACGTGGGGCAGCCACGTCAGGAACCTGTCCAGTGTGACACCGTGGTTTCCAGAATGAGATTGTCACTCTGCAGCGGAGTGTGCGCTGATATGAAACTTCCTGGCAGATTAAAACCGTGTGCCGGACCGAGACTCGAACTCAGGACCTTTGCCTTCCGCGGGCAAGTGCTCTACCAACAGAGCTACCCAAGCACGACTCACGTCCCGTCCTCAAAGCCTTACTTCTGCCAGTATCTCGTCTCCTACCTTCAATTTTTTACAGAAGCTCTCCTGCGAACCCTGCAGAACTAGCACTCCTGAAAGAAGGAAGTTTCATATCAGCGCACACTCCGCTGCAGAGTGAAAATCTCATTCTGGAAACATGCCCCAGGCTGTGGCTAAGCCATGTCTCCGCAGTACCCTTTCTTTCAGGAGTGCTAGTTCTGCAGGTTTCACATGAGAGCTTGTGAGAAGTTGGTCGGCGATGTACAGAGAGTATAGCAGGGGGCCGAGCACCGACCCCTGCGGCACTCCCGCTCGAATCTGCCGGATGTGCCACCATCTGCTCGGACGTGGAATGTGCGGCCCGATAGATACGAGCGCTGTAGGACCACGTGCGACGTCGGTACCCCAGTTTGTACACGAGGCCGTCGTGCCACACACGTTCTTAGGCCTCGGAGACGTCGAGAAGCACCGCCCCTAGGTACTCCCGCATGTCCTGCGCTCATATCGCCTGCTCCAGGAGGCGCAACAGTTACTGGGTGTTCGAGCGGCCGCTCCGGAACCCGAACTGTTCCTGGGGGATGAGTTGCTGTTCCGTCACCTGGCGTAAAAGCCGCTCCACGTACAACCTCTCAAAGACTTTTGAGAGGGACTGGAGCTCGCTGATCGGCCGGTCGTTGGCTGCCTGACGTGGGTCCTTGCTGCTCTTGCGTATGGCAACCACGCGGAAGGGAAAGTCCCAGAGCGAAGGATGCTGTTGAAGATGACCGACAGAGACTGATGTACCTCTGGCGGTAGCAATCTCAACAGGCAGTTGGTGACACCATCCGTGCCACCCGCCTTCTTGGGGTTGAAGCGACGGAGCTGCAGATCGACTTCTGCAGCCGTGATTTCCTCTATCGTGTCGTCCTCTTCACGCGCAGTGAGGAAAACAGGGAGGCAGTCCTCCACTGGGCGCAGGTGGTCGTCATCGAACACGTCTTCGGCGGGGTGGAAATTTTCCGCGAACGTGTCCGCGAGGAAGCTGGCTTTCGCATCCGGCTCGCAGACAACGTTCGCAACCACGTGGAGGGGCGGGACTCGCTGGTGACGGCGAAGGAAGTGCCTGGCTGCCGCCAAGAACTGCCATCTGTCGTCGTTGGGGTGGCCACAAGGCCCGCCCAGTCACGATCCGGTGATCATCTATGGCGGCCGGAATCTCACGCCGCGCCCTGTTGAGGCGGCGCTTCGTCTCGGCCAGCCGCGTGAGCTGCCGCTCTCGAAAGAGGCGATTTTTGTGCGTGATTTTCTCTAAGATGGTCGGCGGGAGTTGGTGCGACATTTCTCGAACCCCTCCTACAACTTCTGGATGGGGATGAGAGGTCATACGTAATTGTCGCCTACGCAGATGACCTATTAGTTGTAGTAACTGCAAACAACAGAGCGCAGTTAGAAGAGAAAGCTAGTGGAATAAACAAACAATTAGACAGTATTGTCACAACAACAAACTCAGAATATCCGAAAACAAAACAACATACACTTTACTGAAAGGATCACTCCAAAGGAATCCTTCGGTTAAAATTGGGGACACAAACATCAAACGAGCACGCATTACGCGCTATCTTGGGGTACACATAGATGAAAAATTGAATTTCCACGAACACATAAGGCTAACAACAGACAAAGCAGAAAAAATACTGCACAAACTGGTGAGGCTAAATTCAAAACAGTACAGACTACCTCTACCAGTCATACGTACATACCAGTGTGCGCTCTTCGAATCAGTACTCAGATTCGCAGCTAGCACGTGGGCACATAGACTGAACGTGGCCACCAACAAAGCATCCGTCAGACGAGGGCAGAGAAGTGTCCTACTTAGGCTATACATGGCAAGGTGAGTGGGATGTAAGTGATAAGGGACGTAGACTGCACGACTTCCTCCCTGACGTAAGGGAGAGGTTGAGAATGAAACATATGGATCCCAGCCGCGGTATGGTACATTTCTTAAACGGACACGGAACTTGTCTCACGCACTTAAACCGCGTGAGTCTGAGGCAGACACCTACATGCACATGCGGGGAAGAAGGTTCCCCAGAACACACTGTCTGTTTCTGCGGGCAATACGCAGACAATAGACATACACTACACTTAGATTACACAGATACAAACATAGACCTATACAGAGCAATAAGAGACGAAGAACAGTGGGCACAATTGAACGGACTGACAAACAGTATTTGAAAAACAACACATGAAGGGTATATGCGGAAACGAGATTACAGACATGCCTATGTGCAGTGTAACAGTAATCTCCAGAGGATGGACAGCGATACCCACAGTGACAACGAAAATAGTGACAATGAGGAGGAACAGGAGGAGGAAGGTGAGATGTGACAGTAAATAAGCAAAAGTGCTGGCAATCTAGCCAAGAAAACACCAAATGGTGTACATGGATGGGCACCTGAAGTAGTTAATACGTAGGATTAGTAATAAATAGGATAAGCAACATAATTTCTCTACTAATAACCATTTGTGATTGTATGTGTGTGTATGTGTGTGTGTGTGTGTGTGTGTGTGTGTGTGTGGTGTCACCGCCAGACACCACACTTGCTAGGTGGTAGCTTAAATCGGCCGCGGTCCATTTAGTACATGTCGGACCCGCGTGTCGCCACTGTGTAATCGCAGACCTAGCGCCACCACCAAGGCAGGTCTCGTGATAAGAGAGAGCACTCGACCCAGTTGTACGAGAACCTAGCTACCGACCAGATGTACGAAGCCTTTCTCTCTCAATAGCCGAGAGACAGAATAGCCTTCAGCTAAGTTAATAGCGAACTAGCAAGGCGCAATTTGTATCAGTGCCTATAGCTTACGAGTATTCAAGAGAGATGTATTCCAAGGACTAATAAAAAGATAAGTAATAAGCATCTACATACTTTTCTTCTTATTCATTTATAAGTTCTCATGTTCCAGACTTCACGCCCGTCGGCGTTAGCCTTGCGTGCCCTATCGGCTACAGCGTTAGTCTAGCGTTCATTTTCAGCCATCTCAACTTCACGGTGTCGGCCCAGATACCGACACAACAGTGTGAGTGTGTGTGTGTGTGTGTGTGTGTGTGTGTGTGTGTGACTGGCGGTTACCGGCTCGAAGAAACCATTCCGAGGTATTCGCTGTCAGTCCCATTCGGTGATGGTACTAACATATCTCTCATCTGTCCTATCTTCCTTTTATATTCTTCTTAAGAAACAACAATATTTTGTTTATATTTCAACATTAAATTATTGTTATTTTGAAAAGTATCATTCTGTGTAAATGTTGTAGATAAAACAAAAGGAAAGAAAACTGTAAAAAGATGAAAAACGAAAATTGTAAGATGTACGACCTGTTATAAACATCCGGTAACAGGTCTATACTTTGGCAATAAATAAATAAATGAAATAAATAAAAACAAATCTAACGGTGACAGACGTGAAGTGTCCGACACCTTTCAGTACGGCGACGTCGAGCACGTCAGGCTAGCCGCGATGGGAGAAGGCGGTGAGGTCCAAGGGCCCCAGAACTATCGCGCCCTGCCGTAGTGTGGCGCGAAGGAGGCGGCGGCCGCTGGCGTTGGTGATGCGTGTGCTTGCGTGTGCTTGGCGTTCAAGTCCCCAGCAGTGAAGATCTTCCCGCGCAACGCCAGCAGGGCGTCGAAGTCAGCCCCCTGAGCAGTCCCCTCGGCGGCCTGTAGGCCGCAACGAAGGTGAGGACCCCCGCCGCAGTGGTGACAGCCACCCCAGTGGCCTCAACCACGGCGAGGGGCGGTACATCTACATCTGCATGATTACTCTGCAATTCACATTTAAGTGCTTGGCAGAGGGTTCATCTCCCTACCATTCCACTCTTGAACAGTGCGCGGGAAAAACGAACACCTAAACCTTTATGTTCGTGCTCTGATTTCTCTTATTTTATTTTGATTACCATTCCTACCGATGTAGGTTGGGCTCAACAAAATATTTTCGCATTCGGAAGAGAAAGTTGGTGACTGAAATTTCGTAAATAGATCTCGCCGCGAGGAAATACGTCTTTGCTTTAATGACTTCCATCCCAGCTCGCGTATAATCTCTGCCACACTCTCTCCCCTATTACGTGATAATACAAAACGAGCTGCCCTTTTTTGCACCTTTTCGATGTCCTTCGTCAACCCCACCTGCTAAGGATCCCACACCGCGCAGCAATATTCTAACTGAGGACGAACGAGTGTAGTGTAAGCTGTCTCTTTAGTGGACTTGTTGCATCTTCTAAGTGTCCTGCCAATGAAACGCAACCTTTGGCTCGCCTTTCCCACAATATTATCTATGTGGTCTTTCCAACTGAAGTTGTTCGTAATTTTTACACCCAGGTACTTGGTTGAATTGACAGCCTTGAGAATTGTACTATTTACCGAGTAATCGAATTCCAACGGATTTCTTTTGGAACTCATGTGGATCATCTCACACCTTTCGTTATTTAGCGTCAACTGCCACCTGCCACACCATTCAGCAATCTTTTCTAAATCGCTTTGCAACTGATACTAGTCTTCGGATGACCTTACTAGACGGCAAATTACAGCATCATCCGCGAACAACCTAAGAGAACTGCTCAGATTGTCATCCAGGTCATTTATATAGATCAGGAACAGCAGAGGTCCCAAGACGCTTCCCTATGGAACACCTGATATCACTTCAGTTTTACTCGATGATTTGCCGTCTATTACTACGAGCTGCGACCTTCCTGACAGGAAATCACGAATCCAGTCGCACAACTGAGACGATGCCCCGTAGGCCCGCAGCTTGATTAGAAGTCGCGTTGTGAGGAACGGTGTCGAAAGCTTTCCGGAAATCTAGAAATACGGAATCAACTTGAGATCCCCTGTCGATAGTGGCCATTACTTCGTGCGAATAAAGAGCTAGCTGCGTTGCACAAGAACGATGTTTTCTGAAGCCATGCTGATTATGTATCAATAGATCGTTCCCTTCGAGGTGATTCATAATGTTTGAATACAGTATATGTTCCAAAACCCTACTGCAAACCGACGTCAATGATATAGGTCTGTAGTTCGATGGATTACTGCTACTACCCTTCTTAAACACTGGTGCGACCTGCGCAATTTTCCAATCTGTAGGTACAGATCTATCGGTGAGCGAGCGGTTGTATATGATTGCTAAGTACGGAGCAATTGTATCAGCGTAATCTGAAAGGAACCTAATCGGTATACAATCTGGACCTGAAGACTTGCCCGTATCAAGGGATTTGAGTTGCTTCGCAACGCCTAAGGTATCTACTTCTAAGAAACTCATGCTAGCAGATGTTCGTGTTTCAAATTCTGGAATATTCCATTCGTCTTCCCTGGTGAAGGAATTTCGGAAAACTGCGTTCAATAACTCCGCTTTAGCGGCACAGTCGTCGGTAACAGTACCGTCGGCACTGCGCAGCGAAAGTATTGACTGCGTCTTGCCGCTTGCGTACTTTACATGCGACCAGAATTTCTTCGGATTTTGTACCAAATTTCGAGACAATGTTTCGTTGTGGAACCTATTAAAGGCATCTCGCATTGAAGTCCGTGCCAAATTTCGCGCATCTGTAAGTTTTAGCCAATCTTCGGGATTTCGCGTTCTTCTGAACTTCGCATGCTTTTTCCGTTGCCTCTGCAACAGCGTTCGGACCTGTTTTGTGTCCCATGGGGGATCAGTTCCATCTCTTACCAATTTATGAGGTATGGAACTCGCAAGTGCTGTTGCTACTATATCTTTGAATTTGAGCCACATCTCGTCTACATTTGCATAGTCAGTTCGGAAGGAATGGAGACTGTCTCTTAGGAAGGCTTCTAGTGACACTTTATCCCCTTTTTTAAATAAAATTATTTTGCGTTTGTTTCTGGTGGATTTGGAAGAAACGAAATTGTGCCTAGCTACAACGACCTTGTGATCACTAATCCCTGTACCAGTCATGATGCTCTCTATTAGCTCTGGATTGTTTGTGGCTAAGAGGTCAAGTGTGTTTTCGCAACCATTTACAATCCGCGTGGGTTCGTGGACTAACTGCTCGAAATAATTTTCGGAGAAAGCATTTAGGACAATCTCTGAAGAAGTTTATGCCTACCACCGGTTTTGAACAAGTATTTTAGCCAATATATCGAAGGAAGGTTGAAGTCCCCACCAACTATAACCGTATGAGTGGGGTATTTATTTGTTACAAGACTTAAATTTTCTTTGAACTGTTCAGCAACTATATCATCGGAGTCAGGGGGCCGGTGGAAGGAACCAATTAATAACTTAGTTCGGCTGTTACGTATAACCTCCACCCATACCAAATCGCACGGAGTATCTACTTCGACTTCACTACAAGATAAACCACTACTGACAGACACAAACACTCCACCACTAACTCTGCCTAATCTATCTTTCCCGAACACCGTCTGAGGCTTCGTAAAGATTTCTGCCAAACTTATTTCAGGCTTTAGCCAGCTTTCTGCAGCTATAACGATTTCAGCTTCTGTGCTATTTTATTAGCTGGACTTCGTGATGTTTGAGGGGAGCCTTGACGTAGATGGCCGACCCGCCACCAAGGGTCAGCCTGTCGGTGCGGTAGCACCGATAGTTGGCGGCCTTCACACGAATTCCCGGCAGCAGGAATGAGTCGCACACGAGGTAAATGTCAATTGCCTCGTCGCGCAAGAACGCCATGAATTCCTCTTGCTGGGGGACCGAGCTGTTCGCGTTGAAGGCGCATACGGTAAGGCCACGGATGTGGCGGTTATCCATGGTGGGCAGAAGCAGCAAGGCCAGCCTGGAGGGCCGTCGTAACCGCGGTGACGAGCACCGAGAGTTGCTCGAGCAGCTGCCTCAACGACCGCAAAAGTGATCGGGATCCGAGGGTGCCGTTGGGGCGGCCTCCGCTACGGGGGCGGCTAGTTGCGACCGCTCCGTAGAAGGCGACTGCCGTGTATCACCGGCAGTTAGTTGCAATGGCGCCGCAGCACGAGTTGCCGGCTGCTGCCGCGGCAGAGTGTCGGCGGCAGTCCGTTGCGCAGTGGCAGGGGTGGCCCGCCCCGCGCGCCGGCGACTCCTGCGTGGGGCGGCATCGCGTATGCCAGGCGTGGTTGCCGCGGTTGCCACTCGCCCGGGGGAAGCCGCGGACGGTGCAGTCGGCTGCTGCCGCTCGCCAACGGCCTGCTCCGTTCGCTGGGTGGAGGAGGCAGACGGTCCGCCTTCGGTGGCGGCAGCAAAACTCGTGGACGGGTGCACTTTACGAGAAGGAGCAGCCACGCGCCGTTGCTGGTTTAGGCCCCGTTTGGAAGCCGAACAGCCTCTGTAACTGGCAACGTACTGCCCGCCGCCTCTCGCCTTTGGCCCGAAGCGGCTCCACCGCGACCTCGACACGGCCGACCCGCTGCACCTGGAAAATCTTCCGGTTTTCCAGGTTGTCGATGAGGACAACCTGGTACAGTGGCATGTCTCGGTGAGTTTCAGGGACTTCATCGGGCCGGTGGACCGGATGCTAAAGCCCACGTCCTCGAGCTCCTCTCGGAGGTAATCCGAGACAAACTTCAGGGGAAGGTGGTGGAAAACCACATTCAGAAGTCAGAGGGGGTCGGAAGGGTGCGTGTAGCACGGGAGGCCATCCTTGCAGGTGGTGTCCATCACCGCGCGGTACTCTTCATTGGGCGTCACTGTGACCTTGTAGAGGTCACGGCCGGAGGCCTTGACAGTAGTGGACGTTGCCACCCTGTCAAGTTTCCGCTGGAAATCCATGTAGGCGCCGTCCCATTGGACGAATGACGGGCGGCGGGGGCGGCGGCTTCTTCTGGGGCGTCGTCGTCCTCTGCCGCGTCCGCATCAGGCTGCCGGGAGGCAGCAGGCGAACGACTGGGTCGCTGCGTCTTCGTTGCCGGCCTCGGCTTGGCGGTGCTCCGGGAGAAGCTCGCGACCGTCTTCACAGCCTCTATGGTGGAGGCGCGGGAGGCCCTAGACGCCTCCTTCCGCGGACTCGTGGTGTCAGAGGTCAGGGAGGCGTTGTCGGAATCGTCGTGCGTCACAGCCCGGCTTTTTCTGGGCACGCGGGCATCGTCAGGGTCGATGTCGTGACGCTCTGACTCTGCAATCGCCTCAGCAAGCTTTGCGCCCGGTAGTTCGATGGCGGCCACCTCGGCGGCCTCTGCAGCGGACTGTGCCCCCGTCCAGACTGCTGGGTTTCCCCTAGCGCAGGACGGGGCTTCAACTAGCGCAGGCACGGGCTCTTCCTGTGTCTCTGGGGCCAGAGGAGCGACGCGGGGCACAACGACCTCTCGAATGGTCTCGGCAAAGATAGGACCCCCCGTGAAGGAGCTTGTTCATAAGAATGAACTCTCGGTCACGAGAGTGCACGTCAGAAGTAAAAGAGTCATCGTTAGCGTAGTCAGGAGTCGACTGCCGGTTCGTCATAGGTGGGGGGCCGGACGGGTCCGCCTTCAGGATCAGCTCAGTCGCCTGAGCTGGCCCCACGGACGACGATCCGCCAACTCTTCGCATGGCGAGACACCTCTCTCATCGACATCTCGAGCAGCACTCGAGTGCGTGCGTCGTGTGGCTGCTAGGCGCTGGAGGTCCCGCTTTTACAGAGAGCTTAGATGGCGCCACCTCTCATAACGTGCTTTCGCCTTTAAAACTATCTCTGGCTAGTGCCATCTCTCTCGACTACAGGTAATCGATTGTCACTTCGTTGGTGCAAAGTCGACCACCATATCTCGTCTAGTTTTATTCCTTCTTATTTTTTATTAAAATTATTTTCGTGTTTGCAGATCTCTATAGCTTCTCTATACTTGCGTGTATAATAATGTGAGGTCGTAGCTATCATCACCGTCTTTGAAAACGTGTTCCGTTACATCTGAATTGTCAATTTGTCCCAATCTACAGTTCCTTTTGTGTTCTGTTAGGCGGGTATTAACACTCCTTCTAGTTGTTCCAATATAAACCATGCAACAGCTACACGGAATTTTATACACACTTGGGGTAGCTAACGGGTGTCGTGCGTCTTTCACCGATCTTAAACTTTCTCTAATTTTCTTGGTAGGTCGAAAGATTGGCTCCACTTTCCCAATACGATCCGTGGTGTTATGAATAAATGGAAGTAAAACTTTTCCAGATGACGTTTGTTGCTGTCGTGTATTTTCGGAGACTTTTCTTCTAGGGTGGAGTGCTCGATCTATCTCGTTGTCAGTGCACTCATTTCTCTTGAAAGCCGTTCGCAAGTGGCTTAATTCATATTGCAAATAAATAGGCTCACAGATTTTATTAGCCCTGTCCACAAAAGTTTTTATGACTCCTCTCTTCTGGCTAGGATGATCATTCCGTGTAGTTGTGGCATGGTTTATATTGGAACAACTAAAAGGAGTGTTAATACCCGCCTAACGGACACAAAAGGTACTGTAGATTGGGACAAATTGACAAATCAGCTGTAGCGGAACGCGTTTTCAAAGACAGTGATCACGAAATAAAATTTACTGAGACAAACGTGATAGCTAGGACCACACATTACTATACCCGCATGTGTAGAGAAGCTATAGAGATCTACAAACACGAAAATAATTTTAATAAAAAAGAAGAAGGATTAAAACTAGACAAGATACGGCGGTCGACTTTACACCAACGAATTGACAATCGATTACCTGTAACTGAGAGAGATGGCACTAGCCAGAGATAGTTTTAAGTCGAAAGCACGTGATGAATGGTGGCGCCATCTAAGCGCTCTATACAAGAGGGGCCTCCAGCGCCTAGCAGCCAGTCCCCGACTCACCTCGGAAGATATTGCCCGCAGTAGGCAACGAAACGTCAGAAAGGAGATGAAGTTTTACATATGGACCACGGTAATTCAGCCCAGAAGTTTTATTTAATGAAGACACCGGCCGTGAAAGCTTACATGTTATGATGAATTCCCATTTGAGTTACATAAGCTTCTCCGTAATACATGCGTGTTTTTCGTACCTATCGATAACAAATCTAGCAGCATGCCTCCTAATTACTTCGATGTATTCCTTCAATCTGTCCTGGTACGTATCCAAAACACTCTAGCAGTATTCAAAAATACGAAGCACTAGTGTCCTATATGCGGTTTCCTTTACAAATTAATCACACTTTCCCAAAATTCTCCCATTTAACTGAAGTTCACCATTCACCTTCCCTATCACAGTCCTCACATAATCGTTCCATTTAATGTCGGTTTACAACTTTACTCCTATACATTCAAACAATGTGATTGTGTCAAGCAGCACACTACTAATGCTGTATCCGAACACTACACGTTCATTTTTCCTTTTCATCCACATTAAGTCACATTTATCCTCATTTAGAGCCAGCTGCCTTCCATCACATGAGCTAGAAATTTTTTCTTATTCATCTCGTATCCTCTTACAATCAATCGACTTCGACAGCTTCTCCGAATCTGTACTAACCTTTAGTGTCGTCATTGCGCATTCCACTTTGAACCCAGAGTGCAACAGCCTCTGCCTCTACATCATTTTCAGAAGTTCGTTCTTAAAAAAATTGTTAGTCTTTTCCGTCCTCAATCCACCTACTACTTTCATAGTTCTCCAGACCATGATTTACAGTCCGCTTACACTTTGTCCATAAAAACTTTACATCGGTCTTACTGGAATTACATGATGTCAGATCACTGACTAAGTGAGATGCTAACGACTGTCTATCTGCTCTTTGTAGCAGAAATACTCTCCTAGCCTTCTTGACTGATGAAATAACTTCCGTAACCATAGTCTTTATGATGTCATCATGATCCCCGTCTCTATACTAACGCTATCGGCAAGTTCCGGCCTGTTTGTACCTACAGGGTCTGAGAGATCTCCATCGCGTGTGGTCTGCCGAAGTAGGTGCTCAAGACAGTTTTCAGAAAATATGTTGAATAGTCTGAGTTTTGGTATACTCGGCACACTCTTGACACTGAGGGTCACGGAATATTAAATTCCCCAACAATTTCCGAAATGGAATGTCCCGTGTTTCTAGCTCCAGGGATCAGAGTCTGTTAATTCCCGTCGCGCGGCCATAATCACGGCGGAAGCCTTTTTACGTTAATCACGTGACTAAAACTGACAGCTCCGTCAAAGCATTGCCATTTTATACCCTGTGTGCTTGATATTACGGCCATCTGTATATATGGTAATCGCTACGCCAGTTTTGTCACCTCAGTGTAAACGAGTCTGAGGTGAGAATATTCTTAAATGACTGTAATATGATTTTTATTAAATAACTCAGGACTTACAGTCGTATAAAAGTAATTGAAACATCCAGAACCAATTCGATCAGCAGAGCACGGTATTTTGGTAGAAGCACCTGGAAACCAGTCATTCATTTGTTCTATACAAACGTAACATAATTACTAAACTGCACTTGACCTTGTATTGATATGGAGAGCTTTTGTCTTAAAGAGAAAGTTGTTATGGTGCGCCATACTAATAATATAGGTTGATAGCTTACAATGTTTGTCAAGTTTGCTTGCGCTTAGAAAAGTTATCATTTGCTTCTTACATTTGCTTTCAGTATGAAGTTAATGTTGGATCGTTAAAACATAGACTATTTCCATACATCCAGCGTTTCGTTCTTAATAAGAAAAGCTTAGAAATAAATAAGCAATCAATACGTTTCGGCGGCTCCGGTACTAGTTAACTTTTCCGATATTATCGAGGTATCGCATCGATTCTGGTTCCGAACACCTATAACTGAATTCAGGGCTGGCCAGAATCACAGTTCCGAATGAACAATAATTTGTCGTTCACAGTACATTAATCGTATTCCATTGAAACCACGAGGAAGGTTCTGGGACCCGCAAATAAGTCAAGAAATTTCATTTTGTGTAATTGTAATACAATGAAATTACTAAACATTGTGAAACAGTACATATTCTAGGCTCGAAATGGCAAACTTATTGACGTCGTGGTTTTCTTGGGCCCACATTGTTATGATGTTTATCTGTAGTGGAACAGTTGTTACCTCACTTTTGGAAGCTATTTCTGTTGTGACGTATTTATCCCATTAGACAGAATGGAAAGTTTAACTGCTGCAGTAACATAACGGCTGCACTAGTTGCACCAATGTTATACACGGACATTATCGCTGCATTTATTTCCTCGATATCTATCTATTTCGGCCATGACTGTATTGACTGTGACTATCCTTTAGACGACTACTAACTGATTCTGGTCGTCTCCCCACTTGTTAGTGAGTGCTACGTTGCTAGGTTGTCAGGACCTGCCCTGTTCAATCTCTTTTTCAAATCATTTAACACGCAAGTGGCACAATACTGCAGCGTAGCTAATAGCATTTCGTGCTGCAGATCACAAGTTCAAACACAGCCACTAACATTAATTTGCTATTAAGTATTTATAAGTTAAGGAAGGTTCTTGAAATGTGTAACGTTTGTGATGTTCGTGTATAATGGAAAATTCGATGTAAGTATAAATACCAGCATTCTGAAGTATTCGCTGTTTATATCAACACCAGCATTCTGCAATATTTGATGTCTGTATAAATAGCTACACTCTCCGTGCAGGAGTTCACTTCTGTTGTAGCTCCACGTTGACGTCAGTAATAAAAATTGCTTTAGTTCTAAGTGGTCTATTTCGCTGATGACCCTACCTACGGATTTGGACTTGACTATGGTTTCGACGTGACAACATTACGAAACATTAGTGTCAAATGGCACTCTTAAAGTAATTTGCAGCGAAGCAATATGTGAATAGAACATTGCTCTGGCGTTATTCCGGTTACTAATATGTGGGATTTTACCAGCCATGCAAGATGTTGTCAAATCCAGTTTGAAAATATCGGGACTTACGGACCTGAGAATAAAAGATGTCTTTGTGACAAGGATCTAAGATTCGGAACATAAGAAGCACGTAAATTAATATTTTCTTATAATACATTGATACAGCTACACTTGCATACAAAAGATGGGTTCTTCATATATATATATATATATATATATATATATATATATATATATATATATATAAAAAAAAATCAGTCATTACCTTTCACCACAGACAACGCTGTGGCCGATAGCCTTCACTGAACGACCGACAGCAGCGGCGTTTCCGTAGAGTTGTCAATGCTGACAGACACACAACACTGCGTGAAATAACCGCATAAATCAATGTGGGACGCACGACGAGCGTACCCGCTAGGACAATACGGCGAAATTTGGCCTTAATGGGCTATGTGCAGCAGACGACCGACGTGAGTGCCTTTGTTAACAACACGACATCGCCCACAGCGCCTCTCCTGTGCTCTTGACCGTATCAGTTGCACCCTGGAAAACTGGAAAACTGTGGCCTGCTCAGACGAATACCGATTTCAGTTGATAAGAGCTCGTGGTAGAGTTCGAGTGTGGTGCAGACGCTACGAGTCCGTGGACCCAAGGTGTCAACAAGTGTTAGCTGTTGGTGGCTCCATAATAGTGTGGTTTGTGTTTATATGGAATCGACTGGCTACTCGGTTATGTTCGGCTACTTGGAAAACATTAGCAGCCTTCCATGAACTTCATGATCCCAAACAGCTACGTCATTTTTATGGTAGACAATACGCCAAGTCAGCGGGTGACAGTTGTTTGCGATTGGTTTGAAGAATATTCTGGGCAATTCAAGCATACGATTTGGCCACCCAGATAGCCCGACATGAACTCCGTCGAGCACTTATGGTATATAATCGAGACGTCAGTTCGTGCACAAAACCCTGCGTCGGCAACACTTTCGCAGTTGAGTCGATGCTACGTTGAGTTGCTGCACTACGCCGAAGAAAAAGAGCTGCGACCAGATATTAGGAGGTACGCCATGACTAAGTCGCTTGCTTGCGTCCGTCTGTGTAGGCAGGCTAGTCTCACGAAATTCTGTGGCGCTTTTTACCCGATTTTTACTAACAGATACGCTGATTCGTGAGGAAGGATTTAGCATCTAGTTTATATACATTTGATACATACTGTCTGAATTAGGACGAATTGAAATGAAATTGTGAAAACGATACCATTGTCACCTAGCAAACAGTCGCCTTAACCAGACACAGCAGCGGTGTCTCGTGAATGCAGCAAGCAGGACCTAATTCATAATATCTCATGTGGTGGTGTAGCGAGCAGCAGAACGTGTGGCTGGAAGCGGAAAGGTTGTGGGATCATATCCCGGAGCGAGCAGTAGAACGTGTGGCTGGAAGCGGAAAGGTTGTGGGATCATATCCCGGAGGAGTTCCCTTTCTCCACTCTGTGCCTTAACCTAGTATCACCTCTGAATGATCTGGCGATACGCATTTCGAAATATGACTAAAATTTCAATCTGCCAATTGCTGCTTCCCTCAGATTCGCACGCTCAATTCACTGCAAATTCCTTGAACAATGGGCAGTCAGTTACTCTACACTAAAGCATCGTAGTAAATATCGGCAATGACGGAAAGGTAACCACTTCATTATCAGGCTGTGATGAGACACAGTTGGAAATAATGAACCAATAAATCCCCTACAATCATTTGAGAACAATTGCATTGCGAAGAAAACATGCAAATCCAAAATATGTGATGTTTTATTTTTTTTTCTAGGAGTACAATTTATTCCAAAAAGTAACTTTGCTTCGTTGACTGGCTAAAACCGGTACGGATATTTTTCGGTATTTGTTTGGCCTTTGTCATATCAGGTGCTTTTATTTTTTATTAATAACCGGATAAAATAGTCGCAATATCAATTACCCATTGCAACAATGCTAAACCCGTCCGTTTTTAAATAAAACGTTTTTTAAGGTTCAAATGGTTGAAATGGCTCTGAGCACTATGGAACTTAACATCTGAGGTCAACAGTCCGCTTGACTTAGAACTACTTAAACTTAACTAACCTAAGGACATTACACACATCCATGCCCGAGGCAGGATTCGAACCTGCGACAGTAGCAGCAGCACGGTTCCGAACTGAAGCACATAGAACTGCTCGATCATAGCGGCCGGCTTTTTTTAAAGCAACGAGTGTTTTTTATTCGTAAAATTGCATTGCTTTGAAATATTGTGTAATAATAGAAAACGAGAAAAACGGTCAGTTCTATATTAATAACAATACGACAGAAACGGACATCAAACGAATAGTATAAGAATCGGTATAGCTTTGCTGGGTCTATAATGTACCAGTTACCATGTGGCGTGGGCTATCAGATGGTATGCGTGTAGAAGCAGTGTGCAGGACCTGGGCTATCAGGTCTATACGGCAGTTTCTCATTGTCATAGTCGAACATCACTCGTATTACAAAATGGAACCATTCCTCATCTGAGGTATTGAAGTGTGATATCAGTGAATTACGCTAGTCCATTACTTTAAAAGATTAAAAATGGGAGAAGTCACAACAAATTTGCGACATCATATAAGGGGAAAACTTGGAACTTAACAATTCACTCTCAGTTTAAAATAAAACCAGAAACCAACTCATCTACTGCCCGTATATACAACATGCCTTTATCTGCTTTTAACAAATGAAAACGGACAAATTAACACGCAAAATAGAGTTCTTCAACCTCAGTTTTCACCCTATAACACCGACTGTTTGCAATGCCCAAGAAGTGGTATGAACCGCTATTACAACACGATTTTTGAGCAGAGTTACAAAAATTTCCAATCATTAGGATAACACTGGGGATTTTTAGTAGTTCCCAACCACGTCTCACTTTTCGAGAAAAGGGGCTTTTTTCTTTGACTATTAGCTCAATATTGTGATTCTTTGTGTTTTGAAATTGAGGGAGAAAAAATGATTAAATCTTTGATCGATTTCCATCCTTTTTTACAGAACATAAACGGAAGAAAAAACCGTATATCGGTTATTTCTTAAACCAGTTATTTTGAGCGCTTTTCACAGTTCAGTTAAACTGGCATTGAAATAGCCGATATAACCGAAAACCCGTCGTTTCAGCCAAATAATCGCCATCGTTACTCTCAGCTTTCTACCTTTCTTTAATCAAACCCATATATGGACGCAGTTCTCTATGCGGTATAGAGAGTCCACGACAAACAAATGCAGCAATGAGCCTCTACAATGCATCACACTGCGTGCCAAGCTTCACAGAGGAAGTACTGTAACACAAAATAAACAACTTCATTTCGCCAGTACTTCATCTCCTTCCTTCCAAACTTCACAGACGTTCTCCTACGTAACTTGGAGAAAGTGTACTGCGGAGAAATTGCTAAGCCAAAACTTGGAAGATGTTCACTCTGCAGTTGAGTGTGCGCCGATATGTAACTTCCTGGCAGGTTAAAACTGTGTGCCTGAACGAGGCTTGAACTTGGGATCTTCGCCCTTCACGCAAAAGCGCTCTACCAACTGAGCTACCCAAGTACGAGTCATGACCAATCGTCTCAGTTGGTAGAGCACTTGCACGTCGAAGGTAAAAGGCCTCAGGTTCCAGTCTCACTCCAGCACACAGTTTTAACCTGCCAGGAAATTTCATATCAGCGCAAACTCCACCTCAGGGTGAAAATTCATTCCATAAACGAGCTAAACTTATATTGTCATGCGTGGTTTATTATTATTATTTATTTGCGTCACCTCTGCCAGCGTCTGACACAAATTGAATCATTCACACACACATACACCCATGATTCGCATACAGTTTTTGCATTCGTTGTAAACATATTTCCAACATCACGTTGTACTCCCATTATTCCCATGAGATATCACTCCAACCTCCAGTTCAATATGGAACACGTAGCATTCATGTCTCCAGTCAACTTTCCTGTCGTGTGCCACTTACATTGCATAAGTTATATGGAAGTGACGATATTTAATTTGTTAACGTTGTTCTCTGAAATTTATTCATAACTCCACGCAGTAGCCTGCTATCACAATACGCTACGCCACTCAAGCTGTATGACTGTACATACTTAATGCTACCTGTGCGTAGTCGGGCTGGGTCACTCGTGTGCGAAGGCAAATCAGAAAATCTTTGCCCCTATTTTCTATAAGCTACGTAGTTCCCACACCGATTCATACATTTGTCCCATTGCAGCAGTAAATTTGATGTGCCCCTGGAACAGAATTTGTCTGGCCGATTATGGAACCACCCTCGGACTGCTGTTTTCGTTCAATATTACTTGTGAATGGCTGTTCTACCAGGAACTTCTTCAGTGGTGCTAAAACGTGGAAATCAGTAGGGGCGAGGTCTGGACCGTATGGTGGGTGGTCCGGAATGGCTGGTGCTTTTTGGCAGTTCTGAGTGCCAAATGTAGTCTCGCATTGTCGTGCATCAGAATCACGTTGTCCACATCGAGAATCCCTCGGCCTTCACCTGACGGCAGCTCTCGGATGTGACAGTGTGGAACAAATACTGTCGACATTCTTGTGGCGTGAAATCCATCAGGAGCAGTCCACGCCTATCTCAAAAGGTCGTTAAAAAGGCTCTGAGCACTATGCGACTTAACTTCTGAGGTCATCAGTCGCCTAGAACTTAGAACTAATGAAACCTAATTAACCTAAGGACATCACACACATCCATGCCCGAGGTAAGATTTGAACCTGCGACCGTAGCGGTCGCTCGGCTCCAGACTGGAGCGCCTAGAACCGCATGGCCACTCCAGCCGGCAAAATGTTGTTAACATCACTTTCCAAGCAGATGGCGCTGAACGGATTTTTTTTTTTTTTTTTTTTTTTTTTTTTTGTCACAGGCGGACCTGGATGTTTTCACAGCATGCTCTGGTGCTTGAATTTCGTTATGAAATGCAGTATCCACGTTTTATCGCCAGTAATATGGGGGTCCAGGAAACTTTGACCCTCCTTGGAATACCATTTCAGATGATTCAGTGAAGACGTCATTCGCTTGCCTTCCATCATGTCGTCCCACTGCTTAGGCACCCACTGACATGAAACCTTCCGGTACCATAGCGCTCCTGGAACGATGTCGTAAGCACTCCCATACAATACGCCAAGATGTCGGGAAATGACCGTGACTTTCACGCACCGATCTGCTTTCAACATTGCATCCGCGCGAGAATATGGTCATCAGTCAGCAAAAAACGCGGCCTCCACGATCGCTCATTGAGATGCTAGACTTCATGGCCTTTGTCTAACTAACAACACCACCACGACCTCACAATTCTCAAAACGAATCAGTTTTCCCCACATGTGGGCTGCATTTCCCTGTAGATCTCGATGTGTGTTCGTCCCTTGCTCCATAGAAAACAAACAAGCTTCGTTGCTCTAACGCCACGGACGTGTGAACCACAACCGCCGTGCAGCGGAGCTACCTGAAGATAAGGCCGGAATGAACCAAGATGGGTCCAACGCTAGGAATGGACATGTTGACTTCGCATTTATAAACTAATTTGGCTACAAAAAGTAGGGGCTTGGACTTGCTGATTCGGTCTCACACATGTAGTGTCCCCCGTCGCGTTTTTCAGTCTTTACCTGATGGATAATTTCGAGAACCACTGTAGGTATTTTTATACGGTTCGCACTGATAGACAAACTGTTTTATTTACAAGGAAGGCTTGTGTCTAACATTTATTACCGCTACGCCAGACAACTCGTCCGGCTACAGGCACAAGGGGAACCCGCCGTAGGCGGCTCTCTGACGCAGTGGAAACTTGGTAGGTTGAAAGAGGAGCGAAAATAAAGGGACACGTACTTCGACTTACAGTCAATAGTTTTCGAGAAAATCACACTCCAGCATTCGACGCGGTTTCATCAGTCCACTAGCGCATCGTACACTACTAACCATTAACATTGCTCCACAACTAAGATGAGGTGCTACAGACATGAAATTTAACCGACAGGAAGAAGATGCTGTGATATGCAAATGATTAGCATTCCACATTGTGCTCTCACACAAAGTTGGCGCCGGTGGCGACACCTACAACGTGCTGACATGAGGAAAGTTTCCAACCGATTACTCACACACAAACAGCAGATAACCGGCGTTGCCTGGTGAAACGTTGTTGTGATGCCTCGTGTAAGTAGGAGAAATGCGTACCATCACGTTTCCGACTTTGATAAGGGTCGGATTCTAGCCTATCGCAATTGCGGTTTATCGTATCGGGACATTGCTGCTCGCGTTGGTCGAGATCCAATGACTGTTAGCATAATATGGAATAAGTGTAACGGATCGTGCAGCCACGTGTCCATCCCTGAGACAACAGATGGGGACGTTTGCAAGACAACAACCACATGCACGAACAGTTCTACGACGTTTGCAGCAGCATGAACTATCAGCTCGGAGACCATAGCTGCGATTACCCTTGACGCTGCATCACAGACAGGAGCGCCTGCGATGGTGTACTCAACGACGAACCTGGGTGCACGAATGGCAAAACGTTATTTTTTCGGATGAATCCAGGTTCTATTTACAGCATCATGATGGTCGCATCCGTGTTTGGCGACATCGCGGTGAACGCACATTGGAAGCGTGTATTCGCCATCGCCACACTGGCGTATCACCCGGCGTGATGGTATGGGGTGCCATTGGTTACACGTCTCGGTCACCTCTTGTTCGCACTGACGGCACTTTGAACAGTGGACGTTACATTTCAGATGTGTTACGGCCCGTGGCTCTGTCCATCATTCGATCCTTGCGAAACCCTACATTTCAGCAGGATAATGCACGACCGCGTGTTGCAGGTCCTGTACGGGCGTTTCTGGATACAGGAAATGTTCGACTGCTGCCCTGGCCAGCACATTCTCCAGATCTCTCACCAATTGAAAACGTCCGGTCAATGGGTACCGAGCAACTGGCTCATCACAATACGCCAGTCACTATTCTTGATGAACTGTGGTATCGTGTTGAAGCTGCATGGGCAGCTGTACCTGTACACGACATCCAAGCTCTGTTTGACTCAATGCTCAGGCTATGAAGGCCGTTATTACGGCCAGAGGTGGTTGTTCTGGGCACTGATTTTTCAGGATCTATGCACCCAAATTGCGTGAAAATGTACTCACATGTCAGTTTTAGTATAATATATTTGTCCAGTGAATACCCATTTATCATCTGCATTTCTTCTTGGTGTAGCAATTTTAATGGCCAGTAGTGTACTCATCCTAAATTATACTAAGGACAAAGACACACACCCATGTCCGACCGCTCATCAAATCCCGCGCGGCTGTAGTTAACTGCCAAAGCATTTGCAGCGAAGCGCCAGAGTTCGATGTGCATCTGGAAAGCAATGAAGCCTACGGAATCTGAGGTACAGAAACATGGTTGCGCCTGACATTGGTAGCTATAACGTTTTCGGGAAAATTTAACTTACTGTAAAAAAGATAGGGTAGTGGGAAATGCGGTTGTTGTATTTGTCTTAGTAAACAAGGAACTCAGACCCGCCGAGACAGAATTTGAAGCTGAATGAGAGATTCTTTGGGCAAGACTCTTTGGGCAAAATGACAATTGTATCATTCGATCGACCAGCAGATTCACGTCCTGTTGTTGTTGTGGTCTTCAGTCCTGAGACTGGTTTGATGCAGCTCTCCATGCTACTCTATCCTGTGCAAGCTTTTTCATCTCCCAGTACCTACTGCAACATACATCCTTCTGAATATGCTTAGTGTATTCATCTCTTGGTCTCTACGATTTTTACCCTCCACGCTGCCCTCCAATACTAAATTGGTGATCCCTTGATGCCTCAGAACATGTCCTACCAACCGATCCCTTCTTCTGGTCAAGTTGTGCCACAAACTTCTCTTCTCCCCAATCCTATTCAATACTTCCTCATTAGTTATGTGATCTACCCATCTAATCTTCAGCATTCTTCTGTAGCACCACATTCCGAAAGCTTCTATTCTCTTCTTGTCCAAACTATTTATCGCCCATGTTTCAGTTCCATACATGGCTACACTCCATACGAATACTTTCAGAAATCACTTCCTGACACTTAAATCAATACTGGATGTTAACAAATTTCTCTTCTTCAGAAACGCTTTCCTTGCCATTGCCAGCACACATTTTATATCCTCTCTACTTCGACCATCATCAGTTATTTTGCTCCCCAAATAGCAAAACTCCTTTACTACTTTAAGCGCCTCATATCCTGATCTAATTCCTCAGCATCGCCCGACTTCATTAGACTACATTCCATTATCCTTGTTTTGCTTATGTTGATGTTCATCTCATACCCTCCTTTCAAGACACTGTCCACTCCGTTCAACTGCTCTTCCACGTCCTTTGCTGTCTCTGACAGAATTACAATGTCATCGGCGAACCTCAAAGTTTTTATTTCCTCTCCATGAATTTTAATACCTACTCCGAATTTTTCTTTTGTTTCCTTTACTGTTTGCTCAATATACAGATTGAACAACATCGGAGAGAGGCTACAACCCAGTCTTACTCCCTTCCCAACCACTGATTCCCTTTCATGTCCCTCGACTCTTATAACTGCCATCTGGTTTCTGTACTAATTGTAAATAGTCTTTCGCTCCCTGTATTTTACCCCTGCCACCTTTAGAATTTGAAAGAGAGTATTCCAGTCAACATTGTGAAAAGCTTTCTCTAAGTCTACAAATGCTAGAAACGTAGGTTTGCCTTTCCTTAATCTTTCTTCTAATATAAGTCGTAAGGTTAGTATTGCCTCACGTGTTCCAGTGTTTCTACGGAATCCAAACTCATATTCACCGAGGTTGGCTTCTACTAGTTTCTCCATTCGTCTGTAAAGAATTCGTGTTTGTATTTTGCAGCTGTGACTTATTAAACTGATAGTTCGGCAATTTTCACATCTGTCAACACCTGCTTTCTTTGGGATTGGAATTATTATATTCTTCTTGAAGTCTGAGGGTATTTCGCCTGTTTCATACATCTTGCTCACCAGATAGTAGAGTTTTGTCGGGACTGGCTCTGCCACGGCCGTCAGTAGTTCCAATGGAATATTGTCTACTCCGGGGGCCTTGTTTCGACTCAGGTCTTTCAGTGCTCTGTTAACTCTTCACGCAGTATCAGATCTACCATTTCATCTTCATCTACATCCTCTTCCATTTCCATAATATTGTCCTCAAGTACATCGCCCTTGTATAGACCCTCTATATACTCCTTCCACCTTTCTGCTTTCCCTTCTTTGCTTAGAAATGGGTTTCCATCTGAGCTCTTGATATTGATACAAGTCGTTCTCTTATCTCCAAAGGTCTCTTTAATTTTCCTGTAGGCGGTATCTATCTTACCCCTAGTGAGATAGGCCTGTACATCCTTACATTTGCCCTCTAGCCATCCCTGCTTAGCCATTTTGCACTTCCTGTCGATCTCATTTTTGAGACGTTTGTATTCCTTTTGCCTGCTTCACTTACTGCATTTTTATATTTTCTCCTTTCATCAATTAAATTCAAAATTTCTTCTGTTACCCAAGGATTTCTAGTAGCCCTCGTCTTTTTACCTACTTGATCCTTTGCTGCCTTCAATACTACATCCCTCAAAGCTAACCATTCTTTTTCTAATGTATTTCCTTCCCCCATACCTGTCAATTGCTCCCTTATGCTCTCCCTGAATCTCTGTACAACCTCTGGTTCTTTTAGTTTATCCAGGTCCCATCTCCTTAAATTCCCACCTTTTTGCAGTTTCTTCAGTTTTAATCTACAGGTCATAACCAATAGATTGTGGTCAGAGTCCACATCTGCCCCTGGAAATGTCTTACAATTTAAAATCTGGATCCTAAATCTCTGTCTTACCATTATATAACCTATCTGATACGTTTTAGTATCTCCAGGGTTCTTCCATGTATACAACCTTCTTTCATGATTCTTAAACCAAGTGTTAGATATGATTATGTTGTGCTCTGTGCAAAATTCTACCAGGCGGCTTCCTCTTTCATTTATTAGCCCCAATGCATATTCACCAACTATGTTTCCATCTCTCCCTTTTCCTACACTCCTATTGTAAGCGAAAAGTTCAGAGGAAACCTCATTTGTTTGCACGTAAGTTCCCCAATCATACGGTAATCTTTGATGGAGATTTTGGTCATGCAACAACCCAATTGTAAAATTACAATTTTGGTAGAAACGATCATGACAATTCATCCTTGGAAATGTTATGCAATCCCTTCTTCGAAAACTACTTAGAACATAAAGATTGGAAACGAACTCTTGTACACCAACTTTTGTGTACAGTCACACGTGAGTGAGACAGGAACTGAAATTTAGGCTACCAAAGCAAAAGTTAAAATGATTAACTCCAGTTCATATATTCCTCAACAAAGGAAAAAGCAAGAAGAATTACCCAACTTTAATTTTCGTAGCATGTAGAACATATCCTGAACCAAAATATAATGAGATATTTCGAACAAAATGACAAAATGACCTACTTCATGCCAGCCAGCATGGTTTCTGTATACATGGAACATGGGAGACCCAGCTCACACATTAATCATGTGGTATAGTCAGAGTTTGACCAATGCAGTCTGACAGATGGAGTATTTCAAGATTTCCGAAAAGTATTTGACCCAGTAAACCATCTGCACTTCCTATCAAAACCAATTCTAGAATATTGCTCATGTGTGGAACCTGTACGAAACAGGAGAGCTTTAAGAGTCCGAGGAGTGTAGTTCACATAGTAACACTGTCAGCAGGGGAGTAAGGGTGGCGGCACCCGACATTCAGGACAGAGATGGTGCTGGTTCATCTGAAGGGCCGCAAGGTATACCTCCCATGAAGAATTTCGACCATCAGACCCGCTAAACAACACTTCCTCAACGGTGGTAAAGTGTGCATAGTATGCCATGTAAGAGGGAATAACACAGATACAGTCAATTTTGAAACTGTTCTTCGGTATTTTTTTGTGAAAAAAATGACAGTTTCCCTTCACAAAGTATCATACAATGCAAGGATAAGAGATGTTAATATCAAATCTCTAAAAACAAGAACTATGTGACCCCTTGCTATATTCGCAACAACTTCTCAGATATAAAATCATTGGTAGGCTAAAAGCTCTTAGAGAAGTCAGTGAGCACGTAAGGCAATAACTTCACGGACAGTGCTTTACCGATCCCGAACACTACGTTGTTTTAGATGTATACGGTAGTTACGAATGGCAGACCACTTTCTGTTCCAGCATAAATAACCGCTTGATACCTACATTAAGATACGTTATTCGTGATGTGCACAGTTTTCCAGGCGCTGCAGTCCGGAACCGCGGGACTGCTACGGTCGCAGGTTCGAATCCTGCCTCGGGCATGGATGGGTGTGACGTCCTTAGGTTAGTTAGGTTTAAGTAGTTCTAAGTTCTAGGGGACTGATGACCTAAGAAGTTAAGTCCCATAGTGCTCAGAGCCATTTGAACCATTTGAACAGTTTGCCCGTAAAATGCTGTTCAGATGTGTTTCAATTTTATTAAGGCAGATTCAGCAGTGAAATCATGGTTATGTAATGGGGTTGTTTTAAATATGATCTCAAATTGAAAAAAAAACTACTGTTTACAACAGACAGTGTTGAGAAATATATGGAAAACGATATAGACTGTCCATAAGATTGGTATGTCTCCACAGTAATTGCAGTAATTATCTGATCAAGTTTTATATTGTAAAATTGTAAATCTTCCAATTTATTGTTTATTCCTCACTAATATATTATAAAATAAGAAGTAATTATGAAACAGATTGCGCCCGTGTCTGTATGCGTATGTTCGTGTGTGTGTGTGTGTGTGTGTGTGAGTGTGAGAGAGAGAGAGAGAGAGAGAGAGAGAGAGAGTGAGAGGGAGAGAGAAAGAGGAAGAGAAGAAATTATTACTTTGGATAAGTGGCAATACAAGGTTGTACAGTATTATGCAGATTAGAGGTTTAGATATACAAATACGTCTGTACATAAATGATGCATAATTTTGGTCCTAGAATCACTTTTTACATTATTACGGTGGTATGGTAATGTATACAGTCAACACTGTGTTTCACAGAAATAATTAAAATACCATTTTCATCTGTCGTAAATTTGTAGAGATCTGTAATTATAACTGCATATAGCAATAGCGCTTAGCGTTCACCATTTAGCTTTCACCATTTAGCGTTAACTATTTGGTGTTTACCGTTAGTTATTTAGCATTTACTGTCTACCATATAGCACTTACCATTTAGTGTCTACCATTTAGCTTTTAGAGTTGCCTGTTCAGTGTTTAAAGTCAAGCATTTACTGTTTCCGATTAGCTTTCAGCATTTACTATTTAGCGTTTATCATTTATGGCAGTATTTAATGTTTAGTGTTTATGGTACCACATTTACCATTTACCATTATATGTTTTATGTTTACCTTTTAGCATTCACTGGAGGTTATGTGGGGCATAAAGAACAAAGCTCATCTATTTCCACCATATTGGAATTTTGTTACTTCTCTATGACTTGTCCGAAGAAATAGAGGTAAATTATAAAGGATACATTCGCTCTCTAAGTAAGTTATGTAACTTGAATGCCATTTTCTTTGGAAATAATGCATATATTTGACTTTCAAATACATTACGAATATTTTTGACTTTCAAGTGTAGGCTGCATGTTTTACTGCATTTCTGACACGTCATTTAAATATTACAAAAAATGGGAATGAGCGTTTGGCACCGTTGGCCGAGAGGCCCCATCTGGGTAAGTTCGGCCGCCAAGTGCAAGTCTTACTTCAGCAGAAGCCACACTGGATGTCTTGCCCTCCGGTGATGAGGATGAATTGATGATGAGGACAACACAACAGCCAGTCCACGAGCGCTGAAAAATCTCCAATCCGACCGGGAATCGGACCAGGGTCCGCTTGCACGGTGGAAGGGGGGGTGAGGCAAGCATGTTTCCACCCAGCGAAGCAGGCGGACATTTAAATATTACTCTGTCACTGGTTGGAAAGATGAGAGAATTGTTCTGTTTCCGTCATCTAGGAATTTTAGTATTGTGACTGAGGTAAGGAGTACTATGCTGTGAACGGTTGGAGATACAGTGGACTGGGAGGGGAGAGGGCAGGGGAGGATGTTTTTAACTTTCTGTTTACAGGATGTCTTGTTTTAATACTTTTCTCCGATTCCTTGGTAAATGGGAGGAAAGATGTTGGGGAATGAAGCACAGCCGAGCTAGCTACTTCACGCCGAGTCACACTTTGTCGCTGTGTTAGCGGTTCTATGTGCCTCACCCGTCACTGTTGTCGCAAACCTCATGTGTACGGAGTGTTTTGGCAAAATGTCAACAGTACTGCCCATTGGCTTATTTCATTACCACACTGGTTGTGCTGGTCCACCACTGCGTATATGTGGCTTGAAAAAACTTTAAAAAAAATACATTTCGCTCGCCCAAGGTTTTAGAGGCGCAGAAACACATACGTTCATTTCTTCCGTTCCAAATCTCACGTCGCACAGACATCGTTTGTCTTTGTACACCATATGGCCCAGCAAGCACTAATCTTTCTACCGAGACTTCGTAGATCCTGTTGTAAGTTCTTAATATACGCTACTCGGCTGCAGGGATCGCGTAGTTAAGGAAGCACAAACAAAAGTGCATTATGAATGTGTGAAGAATTAAACTACAGTGATAGAAAAAGGTCATCTGAATAAAGGCTACTGTCGTTTACTAGCCTTCCAGCGACTAAATAATCAACGCACTGCCGTTTATTGATTGGTACTACACTGTGCAATAGGATGATGTAAAGAATCTTCCAGGTGTTATTCCGTCATATACTTTTTCTACATTCATATAATGAGTTCCATACGCAAATTTTCTTACAAGGCTTTATGCCGGTGTAATATTTTACCCTTGTGTATACTCTTTCGTAAACTAATGTATGATGAAGAAATGTAGCTCTATGACTAGGCCTAGGTCGTTGTCACCATGTAAAAACAATTGCGTTAGAAATTGCAAACGGCGTCGTTTATGAGCTAAAGAAGACAACAGCTAGCCTAGTTCATTACAGACGGTATACTAACGGCAGTTTGCGAACTTGAACCGTGTGGCTGGCTGTGGTTGGGATGTAAACAATAAGTTTATTTCAACTAGCAAGCTGCTGCCCGCACACATTTTGAGGTGGTTCTATAACGAAGCTAATAAACCTTGCCTTATTGGCGTCTTGCTTGAAAACAAAATGTGGGGCTGCAGCAACGTTTAGTCAGTCGTCAGTTTTTCTGCAATTATAATATCCTCTGGCGAAAGGGCAGTCAAGTTCTAATCTTCCGGAAGTGTTACAGCATCAAGGAACCGTGCAGGATTTGAGGAAGAATATGGTTAGACATAAATGTCTCCACATACGAAAAATGAATTGACCAACATATACTACCTCCCCCTTCAGGATTTTGCGGAGATGTTTTTAATATATAAACAAGGTGGCTGGCTCACCCAAGATTTTTGTAAGCAGTCAGCCGGTTACATTTCCCTGTGTTGTTATTTTAGCTCTTCTGTGTTTTGTTTTCACTCTGTTTTACTTTCTATATCTTTCTTGATCTTCCCTCCTCACTGGTTTTAGTGCATGTGAGATTGCCTGTCCGATAGGGAGATTGTCTGGTCATTTCGTGGGCACGTTTGTACGACAGTTTTAGTTCTTATCCACATTCGTTTGTTTCATTAAATGTCAGGGCGCTAATAACCTCGCTGTTGGCCGCCCATTGCATGCCAAAACACACACATATGCCTTTCAGGAATATATAGAAGGGGTTCGTAACGCCGTTATGGCTTTGGAGCTTGAGTGATGAGGAAGCGATCGAAACCGCTGTATTCTGCAAGGGGCTATGCTCGACGACCGATCGCGCTTGATATTTTGTAATAAGCCCGTGACTTTTGCCGAATTACACAGATTAGTGCATCAGGTTGATTCGATTCGTTTCACCGATACTAATCGGGAAGGTGCGAGGTGCGTTTCACAACAACCGAGAGTTGGACAGGGCGCGGAGAGTAGTCGAGATGCCACGTTGATTAAGGCCAAGTGGTGTTTCCGATGCGGTGATCCTGGACCAATGGTGAGCCGGTGTCTTGCGTCACGTAACCAGCGTCTGACCAGCTGACACCGAAACCGTGCGGGTACGTTGAATTTTAAATCTCCTATTTAATGCTGCAGCCGCATTCGACGTTCTGTAAATTCACTTTTGCCCCTAGTTTGTGCTGCAGTAAACCATGAATTCGTGTGTGCTGTAATTGATTCAGATAGTATCCTTTAACTGCTTGATTATTACTTGTATATTTTCAGTCGCAGCAGTTGTGAGTTTTCTAGCCTAAAGCCGGTCTTGCAGGGAGGTCGTACTGCCAATGGGCAGGTGTTGCCTCTGACTGGTAGCTATGAGTTTTCTTGGCCCGTCCAATTCGAAATTGTCAAGCATTTTTGTGTTAATGGTCTTGTGTTGCGACTGGATTCAGTTTAGTAGTTTTATCATGAGTTATGTGGGTAGGACGTTTTCTTTTAAATTTTACCCCAAAAAGTGCTACGAATTGAGCCAGTGTATTCCGGTCACAGGGAAAAACAGCGTTACTGTGCATGATGTAAGTGTAAGGTAGGTCATGTTTGTGATCCTGAGGTCAGTGATTCCGGTGTCAACCTGTGGTTGATTATAGGCTATTAAATAAGAAGTTGGTCTTTGAATCTGTGCCGCTGTCCGACTTGCACCACTGTTTCACCTGGTTTTCTGGTAATCGTTCTTTATTATATTCTCGATCTTCATCAGGCTTACCACGAGATCTCACTGACAGAAAATTCTAGACAACTGACAGCGTTTCGTCCGGATTGTATTATGTTCGAATTTAGCCGTGTACCATTTGGCTTATGGATTGGGGCTGCTGTTCTCTCCAGACTTCGGACATAATATTGGGGGATGTAAAATTTAAATGCCGGCCCGATTGGCCGAGCTGTTCTAGGCGCTACAGTCTGGAACCGCGCTACCGTTTCGGTCACAGGTTCGAATCCTGCCTCGGGCATTGATGTGTCTGATGTCCTTAGGTTAGTTAGGTTTAAATAGGTCTAAGTTCTAGGGGACTGATGACCTCAGAAGATAAGTCCCGTAGTGCTCAGAGCCATTTGAACCATTTTTGTAACATTTAAATCAGGTTGTTATTACTTATATGACATGCAATTTATAGTACTACTTTCCAACGACATTTACAATACCTAGAGGAGGTTTTGAGCCGCCACTTGTCTTACTGTAGAGCCTTCGAGCACTAATTAAGCTGAGCAGGAGTTTTCTTCCCCTGATCATTTGGTTTCTGCTGGCCGGATCCGAGAAGATCAAGAAAGGAGCACGTACTTACAGATATTTTTCCTACCTAAGACCAAAAAGGGCGTCACCCGGTCCATTATGATAGCGAACTTCTATCGACGAAAGTTCATCCCTAATTTTGCCCAGATAGCGGCCCCCCTTGAACCCGGTGCATAAGAAGAATCAGACATTTGAGTGCAGGGTGTCACAGCTGTCTCCCTGATTAAAAGACCAGCGCTAGCCATTTCTGACTACGCATATCTGTTTTGTCGTGCAGACCGACGGTTCAAAATTGGGTATCGCTGCGGTACTCTTCCCAGAAATCAGGGAGAACGTAGACCAATTGCGTGCGCTTCAAGGTCCCTTTCGCCAGTAGGACTTCAATGTAAGGCCCTGGTGGTAGTGTTCCCCCTCGAAAAGTTTGTTCGACATCGATCACCGGGAACTTTGTCTCGAAACGGACAACCAAGCCGTAAGTGGGGTACTCGCCGGGCCAGGAACACGGGACGAATTGTCCAGCGGGCCATGGCATTTCTGCGTTTCGCTTTACCATCAGGCATATTAGGGGAACCTACAACGCTATAGCAGAAGCACTGAGTCGAATGTTCGAGCAGAGGTGCAGTCACCACAATAAGGAACAGGGAATAAGGGAACCAGCTTGGGTTGCTGAGGTACTAAGCATGGTCCATAAGATATTTTGTAATTTGGAGCACCATCAAGACCAAGACCCTGCTCTGTCTAAGACTGAACAAAATTTATTAAGCGGCAAATCTTTGCCGAATATAACATGCAAAATGGAATATTCTGTTATTAGAGCAAGCGGGATAAGCAGACCAAGATTTGTGTTACGGAAGACTTGGTTGCTGCAATTTTCCATTGCTTTCATAAGTCTGTGATTGGAGGGCATTTAGCAATCTGTTGGATCCTTGGCCGGGTTAGGGAATTTCTTAGTTGACCTTGCTTGTATCAAGATATATAGCATTTGGTGGGACAGTGCCATGAAAGTAACATTGCTAAACCCAGTTCCAATGTACAATGAAGGCTTTCACGACCAGCTGGTACTGTTGTTGATAATTCTTCCGGGTTATATGGCCGTGGTCCATGGAATTCTTCTATTCCTAAAGTTTAGTCCAATACTACATTGTACATCCTCAGAGGAATGGCTGGTCCTGCTGAGTGCGATTACTCCTACGCATGCACCCGTGGAAGAGATTATTGTGAATGTGGAAGCAGGGATTCGAACTCTCCCTAAGGCAACTGCTAATGCAATTCGTTTTGATATCACAAGGGTCATATCCCATATTAAGCCATTGGAGAGCAATTTAACTAGGGAGGAGGGTAAGGCCCTCAGGGATTTAAATGCGGATGAAGGGATAGTTGTTCTTCCATCTGATAAAGGCAATGCCACTGTGGTGATGAACAAAGAGGACTACAGATGTAGTGGCGGGACATTACAATAAACTTAGAAGAGACCCGACGGCTGTTATTTTGAGGAAAACTAATATGTTGATAAAGTCTTCTGCTTCCATTGCACACAAGGATAAAAACGTTTTGCTAAGGAGTGAAGCTAAGAGTCCCTGACTTTATGGTTTACCTAAAGTTCACAAAATAAATCTCCCTCTGAGACCCATTGTAAGTGCGATCGATTCCCCTACTTATCAAATATCTAGGTATCTAGGTACTCTTCTACAACCATACATTGGTAAGACTGATTCTTACGTGAGGGATTCACGTCATTTTATTGGGAAATTGAAGCTCTAACCTAGGCTCCTGAAGACATTCTTGTCAGCTTTGATATTGTATCTCTGTTTACTATGTTCCGGTCAATGAAATTATGGTTCACATAACGGAAGTTTTCCCTGAAGATTTGACCGCTCTGTTTAGACACTGTCTCACATCTAGCCAGTTTCAGTGGGATGAGGAGTTTTATGAGCAAGTGGATGGTGTTGCCATGGGTAACCCATTGAGCCCTGCGAATGCCAATTTTTACATAGAGAAATTTGAACAATTAGCGTTGAATAAAGCAAATAAGAAACCATGTTGTTGGTATCGTTATGTAGAAGACACATTTGTGGTTTGGACACACGGTAAAAAAGCCTTATACGAATTTTTTCATTATCTTAATACCATAAACCCTAAAATTCAGTTTACCATTGAAGTGGAAAAAGACCAGGCTATTTCGTTTCTCGATGTGTTAGCCACGAGACAGACCGATGGCAGTCTAAAACATAAAGTGTTTCGGAACAGCACACATACTGATAGATAGTTACATGAGAACTTCAATCATCACCCACAACAAAAAAGATGTGTAATCAAACGTTTAGTGGACAGGGCAAAACGGATTTGTACGCCGGAATATCTGGATACGGAACTGAATCATCTGAAACAGGCCTTCGAAAAGAATGGGTATTCAAACAAAGAAATTAATAGAGTTTTAAGATCAAATTACAGCAGGCCAAAGGACAAGCATGGTACACAGCAATGGAAGAATACGGTGTCTTTACCTTTCATTAGTAAGGTTACAGATCAATTCGGCAAAATTTGCTGAAACATAAAGTGAAACCGGTATTCAAACCTACCAGCAAAAGAGGACAAGTTCTTCGTTCTGTTAAAGATAGAGGGCCACCATTATCATCTAGCAGTGTGGATGAAATTCCGTGTACTTGTGCAAGGTCTACATTGGTACTACGAAAAGAAGTGTGAATACAAGGGTAAGGGAGCATAAAAATCTTTGCCGACTGGGAAAAATAGATAAATCGGCCGTTGCGAAACATGCACTTCAGTCAGGTGACCATGTAGTTAAGTTTTCTGAAACTACAGTTTTAAGTGCTACCTCAAACTATTATCCACGACTGTATAGGGAGGCTATTGGGATTTATAAACATGAAGATAATTTTAATAGAAAAGAAGAGGCCTTGAAATTAAGCGAGATGTGGGCAGTGGCGTTACAGAATCGATAAGTGATTTTTATCAATGACGGACTATTATGGATAGTTATATTTTATCTTTGACTAGTTTTCTCTCTGCTACTATGTGCAAGATAGACCACGCCCACTTTCCTCGGTATTTTGGCCGCTTTCCGACGCCCGACTCGTCAGTCGGCAGGACTCTGCAGGACCAGCCATATCTTTGAGTATGTCCAACGTGGTATTGGACGAAACGTTAGGAACAGAAGAATACCATAGACCACGGCCATATAACCCGGAAGAATTATCAACACCAGTTCCAATACTTGCTGGGGATTTATGAAATCGTCAAGTGATCACTTTCTCATGAATACGCTCTATGTTGATTACGTCCGCTCCTCCCATGTAATAGTGACAGCAACTGGTACATTCTGTTCTTATGTTGATGCCTGCTCAGATTTGCCTGGTTTGAACCAAGAAGTAGGGTGACTGTTGGGTGAACTGTTCTTCACATGTCATCGATGTTTTTCATAAATGTCACTCCCTGTACCATTACCGTGCAATGCTCCGGTCTTCTTTTCTACAATTGGTTACAGATTCTGCTTCGACAACGCACAATCTCATTCGACGACTATACCATACTGACCGAAACCATGATTTGTTGAAGGAGTGAACTACAATCTGCAGGCAGCCATTAGTATTTTCCATTCTCATTCACTCCACAAGTGGGTTCCTTATGTACCATGGTTTAATTTGGCGGTCTACCATGAAGTCCTTATGACCACCCACTTCCTTGATGTTTGCGAATGGTCTCAACTTTCCTTGGACAATCTGTGGTCAGTTAATGCCCTGCTCCCTCAGAAATGGACACGTGACCTAATTTAAGAGAACTGGAAACAAGTGTGACGAAATATTAGTATCACACACTAGAGGCAGGTGCGCCGTTACAGTCAGGGGCAAAATGAGTTAAAGGTGCCTGTTGGTGATAAGGTTTCATCTAAAACCTTTCTGCCGGGAGTGAAGATATGGCCCCAATTTCTCATAAATTGGCACTGTGCTTTGCAGCACCTTGTGAGGTAATCCAGGTTCTTAAGGCAGTCACCCAAATGGTACGTAACATTGATACTGGGAAGTTTTCTAGAGTACATATCTCCAAGGTCAAGGGATGGAACTAAATTCTCTGTTCCTCGTTTGACATAAATTAGCGGACGGGCGTTGTGGAGATTTTGATGGGGTGTAATGAGCTGTGGCGCTAGATTCGATATATCACTAGTGGGCTGGCTCTCGATCCTTGCATGGCAAATTGTGTGGCTGGTGGTATCAAGCAAGTCCCACAGATGACGCGAGTGGTATGTCGGCATCGAGTGAGTCCACAGAATGAGGAAGCGGAGCTGCGCTATGGAGCGCAGCAGCAGTTGCGAACTTAGAGATGGTGCCGCGAGTGGCGTGTGTGGAGTCAAGGAGAGGGACTGTGTTGTGCCCTGGTCGGTGAGGTTGCCTGCCTGTGTGGTGTTTGGACGGTGGTCTCACTACTGGGAGGAGCGAAGACCTTCAGCTGCTGATTTTCATCCAGCACCTTTCGGGTACCCATGTGACCAATTCCAGTTTCTGAATGTGGTAAGACACTTCGCCTGATAACGGCATGTTTACATGTAAACGACAACGCCGTGCTCTGCTTGAAAGTTCTAGTGAAACTTATGGACAATAGTTCCAGCATTTGTTGAGGCGTAATTAGGCTCCACTTAAGACAGCTAATGTTCTGAAGGAGTGTAATATGTGATAGTCAAAATGTTATATAGTTGTGGCTGTTAGACAGATCTCTTTGCTCTTATTAGCCCAATATTTTACCTTGAGTTTGGTACCTATTATTAATGTTCCAGCAATAATTTTCATTGCCTGGCTTTTGGTGGAGTCCCCAGTTTGTTGTAGCTTCAATTCAAAGCAATTGCTAATGTGAACAGGCAGTTTTTGTATAGGGTAATGTAGGAACTTTACTCTCACTTCCCTTAGGTGGAATTGGTTTGTTCCCTCTTTGTAATTTTTCATCCTTGTATGCAACAATATATTAATTTAGAGTTTTAGTGTGCCGTAGCTGAGTCCATCTGGGGGCCTGGTGATCTGGGTAGTTAAGAGGCGGCAGTTTAGGGCAGATCTCCGCTGCCATGGCCGGTCACGGATCTGGTGCTGCTCCCTTAGTGACAGTGAGGTGCTGGTGTTAGAAAAGGCCGAGCCATCTCATGTCGGCCTGACGGCAGTTGGAGGTAAGAAGTGTTAAACAGTAAAAAGTTTACTGTTTGTATCTTACTCTCTTATACACATATGGCTTTATTCAGACGACCGCCAACGTTTAAATTCGGACATTATTTCGCACTGATGTCTTGGTGTTTAATGAATCATTTGTTGAGCGTCTTCAATATCTTACACTTCGTGAACACAGTGGAGCATGTTTCTTAATTATAATTGTTAATGGGAAGGTTATTAACATAGTCTAGTAAGAGCCAGGCGCGTATTTTTCAAAAATTGCGAATATTGTTTAAATTGTTTTTAAAAGATAAATTGTTATAGACAGGTGGTTTAGTGAGCGTTAGGCGGATATTTTCTTAAGCCTAAAATTCATTTAAATTCTTACGAACATCAGCATTTTGGAGTACTGTGAAGAATATTAACTACAAACGGTTTACTGTGTACTAAACACTTCACTGGTGTATTTCATGCAGGAAGAAATTTGCTGCATTGGTCCACATATTCACTGGTTAAACTTGTACAAATGAATTATCGTCCAAACTGTGAATGATATTGCCGTTTCTGCTCTAACCATCCCACTCCATAGCCTTGTATTCTGAACTGTCCCTATGACCGCCCCCCCCCCCCCCCCCCTCGTCGTCACCACACACAGGGCACACCAGTCTTTGGTCAGTTCTTGTTTGGCTACCATGGGGCCTCAGCCTTTGCAGTAACTTTTGCCTTCTGTGTTGCATGTCCATGCTCCTGCTATCCTTTTTCCGCATCTTTGGAGAACCTGTCTGCGATATTTTTTGGAACGTGTTCTGAATTTTCAGTAGCCTGACATCGGAACAGGCCCCACAATTTTTTTTCTTTCTTTCCACTTCGTACTCAATCTCCTATTATTCACCCGCTTCAGCGCCTGAGGTTCCTCTTTATTTGTTTCTCCTCCCTCCCTGGGTGCTCCTGAAAGCTAGTCCATGCTTCTGCCACGTGACAGGTGACTGGGTAACGCGTAATTCCCAGCCCTGGGTAGACACTTAGGGTCCGCATGTACTCCCTGGTACAGGACAGTCCCAGAGAGAGGTGACTGACTGCCTGAGCTATTACGAGGGTCACTCTATTTTTTTATAAATCCATCTTTTATTCTACATATGTGACAGTTTTACAGTGTGTAGATACATCCTTCCGGAACTGTGATGCGTCTGTCAGCAGTCACCATTCCGTTAACTCTCTGCACGTTGTCTGGAGTGAGTGCAGTACGAGACGTGCCGCTGCAAGGACAATCCTCAATATTACCGTTCCCTCTTTCATGACATAACCTGTTTGCCCAATGACTAACTGTACTGCGATCGAAAGCAGCATCTCTATACACCTTTTTCAACCTCTTGTGGATGTTTCCCACTGTCTCGTTTTCACAGCACAAGAATTCTATGACAGCATGTTGCTTCTGACGAACATCAAGTGTAGCAGCCATCTTGAAGACATGCTGTGACGACACCACTCACGGGAACAGGTTGAACAAAGTCTGAAAACAAGCAGGAAGGATGTATCTACACACTGTAAGACATTCACACATGCAAAATGAAAACTGTATTCGTAGAAAAATAGTGTGCATTTCTTTTGGAGTGACCCTCGTACCTTCACAAATTTCCAACTGGCCCCTCTGTCAGGAGCTTGGGAGGTGTGACATGAGGTGTGAACGATCACCTAAAGTGGGCATGCCACCCCTCTGAGGGGGGCGGGGGGGGGGGCAGTTGGAAGCAGGACGCCATTGCATTTGAGACGCTGGCAAGCACGGGGGATTTGTTCACAATGAGCCAGTCACCATCTCAGTCTATATCTACTAAATGCGGGTGGAATGAAGATAAGCATTCCCAGACTCTCTCAGCTTCACTTTAGGTCCTTGTGGTGTCACATACCGAAGAAGGTCAGTCCTTCTCTACAGTTAATCCATTTAATATTCAGAGAGGTACTGATGCAGTTAGTGGCACTGTGAAATCCTGCTCTCGTTTATGTAACGGCAATTTGCTTAGGAAGACTAATTGTGTTACTCAAGCACAACGACTGGTGGCAGCTTCGCTCCTCCATGACTCACCTGTTCATGTTGAGGCCATCGAAAGCGGAATTTTTCGCGTGTTGTTATTTGCAATCAGTTGCTCGATGATCTGACCATCGACAATGAAGTCCATTAGGTAATGTAAAATGTTGATGCAACCTTAGTTGCTAAATGCACTCTTTTTCTCACGTTCGATTGGATAGTGCTCCCATCAATGATCAGAGCAGGCTATGAAGTCATCAAAAACCAACTGCACATTCCAATTCCGATGCGGTACTACCAGTGTCAACCTTACAACCACACTCGAAGGTCCTGTCGAAACAGAACAAAATGTGTTACTTGTGTTAGGAATGCTCATGAGGGCGATCGCCCACCTCCTTCTTCCCACTATATCAACTGCAATGGCAACCATGCAGCATTATCCCGAGAATGTCACATGTGTCTCGATGAGGGGACCGCCTGGGAAATCTGGCTAAAGAAAAAGTCCTTATGCTGTCTCTCCCAAGCTGTTGGTTACTAGAAAACCCTGCGTTTTACCATCTGGCACTTACACTACTGTTCTTGCTACACCTCGCTCCACGAAAGACACAGCGACGCAGGCTTGAGACCTCAAATTCTGCACCAGAGTTGTAAAATCGCCCAGTGTAACGGTAGCATCCCCATCTCCTTCTCCTCCAGCTGTGCAACAAGCAACTATACCTTCACCTTTTGGGGCGAATTCACTGCTACACAATCGAGAGCCTGGAAAGGACAGAAGGAACTCTCCCATGAACACTTTTTACATCCCTCTGGCCAACAAACATGCGAGTATTCCTCCGCCAACCGCAAAGGCTCCCAGAAATCTTACAAAGGCAAATGGTCTCTTTTGCCTAATCGACTACCCTCTACAACGGTGTCGATGGTGCGCACCGCCAAACGCTTTTCCGCCATGAAACCCGCAGGCCAACCCAGTTGGGATGCTGATGTCTTTGTAGATCTCATGGAACAGGATCCTCCAGCCCCTGAACCATGTAGCAGTGAGTCTTGGAAGGCTGGAACTCGGTGACTGCCGAGGTGACAACCCTTCATTTGTTTGCCTTCTCCGCTTTCCCTGTCGCGACTCTTCCCCAATGGAATGTTCACAGCATTAGATCCAACAAGAAGGAATTACGGCTGATCTTGAAATCACGGGGTCCACTTCCTGTCTGCCTCCAGAAAACTAAATTGCGTCCTTGCAACTCCTTTGACCTCTCGCATTCTTTTCCAGTCGGCTTACACCTTCCCCCAAGGACGGCATTCTGTCTCATAGGGAAGTCATGTTGCTCATCCAGGATTACATTTATAGTCAAACCATCTCAATGAACAACCAGTTGCATGCTGTTGGAGCCCACATTTTCCTTCCTCATTTAAACTTTTCTCTTTGTAATGTCTACATCCCTCCATCGTCAGGTGTTGAGCCATGCCGGTCTTGCAGCTATCGATATCCGTTCAGAGATGCTGACATTTCGGCGCTTGTGTCTCGGCCGCGAGGTGGCGCGGCGGTGACTGGATCGGCGGCCGACCGGGAGAGGTTCTTTGGAGGTGGAGAGAAGGCAGTGCGACTGCCCGTGGAAGGGAGGTAACCCGGTCGGTGAAGTGGTGTTTTGAAAAGTCATTGTACAGGCGACAGTTGTAACGGTTGTGTCTTGCGATGGTCTACACAGCCAAGCAGTTGGTGGCCATTAAGCGATTACATTTTATTGGAAGACTGTACTGGCGACCTACTTCTCTGACGATTATTTCGCTGGCGTTATAAGGTGACATCATTCTGTTTATGTCTTTCACTGGCCACGCACTTTTCACCTTCCGTATTGCAAGTGCTCAGTTATGAAATTCTGTTAGTAATTCATGTTGTGGTCGGACACTACGCAATTTGTTGGACAATTCTAATCGAACTGTTGTTGCTCGGTGTCTAGTGACGTCGGTATTCTGCCATACCACCCGGGCCGTGGGGCTTATTGTGTATAATGTTTTAAAACTGAGTGTTTAGTTTGTTCCTGACACTATTGTAGATCTTGAACTGTAGGATGTACCAAAGTACGCTAACTCCGTGAGATACATGTGCGGAGGTTTGAATGTCAGCACCAACCAAGGGCTCGATTTACGTAAGGATATAATATCATTTGGTGTATTTTTGGGCCATCACGTGTGCAAGTGATCTCAATGGGTTACTTGAAATATCTCATCCGGAGTCCTCTTTAATTATTACTTGTAAGCTATATTTAGCAGTCGCAATTTGTTTTAATTCTTGCGATACTGCTACCATGATCTTTTATTTAAAGTTGTTTTAAGTGACTGATTTTGGTATTATTAACATAGCACTGTATCAGACATTTGGTTGTAGCATGTAGTTGCTGCATCAGCACACGCGATTGCTTGGACTGTAATTGTTGACAATGTGTTCTACACCTGTGCCTAGGTGGTTGGTCTGAGCTACCCCTCCCAGTTGCGCACAATGAGATCTGTCTGAGTTAACCGTTTGGGGCGGGAGTGGGGGGGGGGAGAGTCACGCGTAAAGTGAATTCGGACGCACCCACTGTGCTTCGCGCCCTCCGTCGGGCCGACAAATCGGGCCCGAGCGGCACAACCAGGTGTGGCCCGCGTTAGCTGCTCCGACGGACGTTCACATCCGCACTTGGTCGATGCCGTGAGCTGGGAACTATTTGTAAGAGAAGTGTCTGATGTATATTATTTCCTGTCTAGTTGGGAGCCCGTATGTAAGGTTACTGTTTGTTTTAAACGAATATATTTCTGGAAGGATTCAAAAATGTCTGTAAGTGAATTTACGATAGCCCTTTGGGAGTGCAGTATTTTCTATTTTCTATAAAAAGGGTATTACATTTCTCATTTGAAATGTTTTTATACATTCATTGGTAACTAAAGCCAAGTGATAGGCTTCATGTATAAATGATCTCTCACTGGGAGTTTATTATTACAAATGTTATTTCTTCACTATTTCTAATACAAAACATAGTTACCCTTTCTTTTATAAACGAATATGTCTGGTAATGCTTTTAAATCTGTCTCTAAGTGAACTTACGGTAGCCCTTTGGGCGTTCAGTGTATCCTATTTTTTGTAAAAGGATATTATCTTTCTGATTTGAAAATTTGTTACACTTTCTTTGGTATTCAAAGCCAACTGAGGAGCTTCATGTACAAATGTTCTCCCACTTGAAGTTTATGACAACTGTTATTTGTGTAGATTGACTTCCATAAATACTGTGATCAATAAAAGGTGAATGCTCCCCTGCCCAAAGGTCCACTCCATCCACTTAGTCGTTTGGGTGTTTTATGAGACGCCGAAGTAATATCGGTATAAGGTGTCACCGGGAAAGGCTTCCTCCAGCTTATTGGTCAGCTGCCTCACCCCTTGCGCTGCTCAGTGACTTTAGTGCAGCCAGCCGGTGTGGCCGTGCGGTTCTAGGCGCTTCAGTCTGGAACCGCGTGACCGCTACGGTCGC
Source organism: Schistocerca serialis cubense (assembly GCF_023864345.2). Lineage (NCBI taxonomy): Eukaryota > Metazoa > Arthropoda > Insecta > Orthoptera > Acrididae > Schistocerca > Schistocerca serialis. The sequence continues at coordinate 60,164,479 of NC_064638.1, read as the reverse complement.
AGGTTCGAATCCTGCCTCGGGCATGGATGTGTGTGATGTCCTTAGGTTAGTTAGGTTTAAGTAGTTCTTAGTTCTAGGGGTCTGATGACCACAGATGTTAAGTCCCATAGTGCTCAGAGCCATTTGAACCATTTTTTTAACTTTAGTGCACACCAGCTACTCTGGCGCTCTTCCAGAACCTGTCCGAGATGAGTCCTCTTGGCTTATCTTCTCAATTAACTGAACCTCATCTGCCTTAAAACTAAAACACCGACGCTCCTTTCAGACTCCACGTACACTTAGTCCCATTTGAACCTCTCGTTCTGCGCGGCCAGCTTGCCTGTCGTCTCGAGTGGTCTGTTCTCTCTGACGTGTACTCGAGCGATCTTTTCCCGTGTGTTATCCATTTACTCCTCCTACCCCACCAATGTGTAAACCCAACTGGCAGGTTTCTAAGGCTAAATAGAGGCTTTACTCCTCCCTGCCGATCTTCGCCGAGCAATATTTTCCCAATTGTCATGAACAGGTACAATACCTTACAAACGTTATCCTGACCGCCACAGGATGCTCTATTCCTTGCACTTTATCTTTACCTCTCCGTGTCCCGGTACCTTGGTCGAATAAGGAGTGTCACGACGCCATTTGCGCGCGAAGACGTGCTCTCTGCTTTTCTAACCCTCATCCTACAATGGAGAAATGCATCCATTATAAGCAGTTGCGTGCGCAGTGTCATCCTATTCTTAGGGACAGCAAAGAAGATAGTCGTATTTCATTTACTAGATCCTTTGGCAGTTCCACTCCCTCTTGTGTCGTGTGGGCCAACCTCCGGCGGCTCTCTGGGACCAAGGCCCATTCCCCAATTTCCGGCCTGACCGTAACGGATCTCACTGTGGACCGCATTGCTCTCTGTAACACCCTACACCTCTATTTTTCGGAGATTTCGAGCTCTACCCATTACCGCCCTGCCTTTCTCCATCGGAAACGAGTGGAGGAGGCCCGGGTGATACCCATTTCTTCTCAGAATCGTAAACACTACCATGCTGCCTTTACTACGAAGAAGCTAAACCACCGCAATCTTCTGCCTCGGGGCTGGACGATGTTCTCATTCAGATGTTGCAGCACCATTCTCTTGTGGGCAAGCACTTTCTCCTTCATACATAAAGTCGCATTTTAGCAGATTGCACGTTTCCCAGACACTGTCTTACCAATATCTTATTCCTGTTAGGACAAACACCTTCCTCATACTTACCGCCCCATTTCTCTCACCAGGCGTGTTTGCAAGGTGACGGAACATATGATTCATGCCCAGCTGTTATGGTTTCTCGTATCTCGCAATTTATTAACCACTGCCCAGTGTGGATTCCGAGCGAGTCATTCTGCATTCGACAATCTCGTCACTCTGTCAGTCTATTTCATTTACGGATTTCTGCTGAAACACCAGACTGTGGCTGTGTTTTTTGATGTGGAGAAAGCCAACGAGACCTGCTGGACGACTGGTATCCTCTGTACTCTATACACTTGGGGTTTCCGACGTCGCCTGTCCTATCTCCGTCAGGAATTTTTAAAAGAGTTTTTAAAAGAGTTTTCAAGGTCCGGGTGGATTCTGCCTTGTTGGACACCTTCATGCAGAAAAATTGGGTGCTTCAAGGTTCAGTCCTAAGCGTCGTCCCCCTTGCTGTAGCCATTAAACCTTTTATGAACTGTCTCCCACCGGACATCTCTTTCTCCCTTTACGTCGACGATTTTGCTATCTGTTGCATTTCTCCACGGACCTGTCACCTTGAGCGTCGTCTTTAGCGATGTCTTTACTCGTGGAGTATCGACTACGGTTTTCGCTTTTCTACTGACAAAACAGTTTGTATGAATTTCTGGCGGCGAAATGGGTTTCTACCAGGGTCTTTTCACCTTGGGCCCATTACCCATACGTTCGATGAAATTACGAAATTCCTGTGACTCGTTCGTGATATAAAACGTCCTTGGTTCTCCCATGTATCTGATCCGACCGCCCACTGCACCCGCTCTGCAGTGTCCTACATGTCGTAAGCGGTACTTCCTAGGGAGCGTATGGGACCACAAAACTCCATTTGTATCGATCCATTGTCCGTTCGAAACTAGACTATAGGTGTTTCGTCTACGCATCTGCACGTCTTTCCATCTTACACCGTCTGATTACACTCCACAATCGTGGAATCCGTTTGGCCTTTTACACTACCTTGGTTGAGAGTCTCTATGCTGAAGCTGCTAAACTACCTCTCTCCTACCGCCGTGACTTCTCCTCTGCAGATACACATGCCGTTTGTGTGCCGAGCGTGGCCACCCATCCTGTGTCTCCTCCTTCGATGACTCCTTTGACAGCAGTATGCAGCACGTCCCTCCTCTCTGCTACCTCCTGGAGTTCGCTCTCGGCTATTGCTCCAGCAGCTCAACAAGACGCTACTTGCCACTTTCCCGATTGGTGTGAACCCTTCACCACATTGCCTACGTACGGCAGCCCGTGTTCACCTTGGGCTTAATTCACTTCGTAAGGAAACTACTCCAGGTTCGATCTATCGCTGTAAGTTTCTCAAAACTCACAGATAGTACATTTGTATACACTGATGACTCTCGTACCGGCCATGGTGTCGGGCGTGCCTCTATCAGTGGCACCGACGACTTTCGGTATCGGCTTCCGGAACACTACCCACTATTTACAGCAGCACTCTTCGCCCTGTATCACGCCACACAGTACATCAGGCGACTCAGACTTTTCAGTTGTGTCATCTGCTCTGACTCTCTGTACCCTTCAGAGCTTCTAACTGCCGTCCACCGTCCACCCTTCAGTGCAACCGGTCCAAGAAAGCTTCCACTTGCTCCCTCTTGAGGGAACCATCGTGACGTTTATGTGGGTTCCTGGTACGTCGGTCTGACTGGAAATGAGGCCGCCGACGCTGCTGCCAAGCCTGCAGTCCCCCTACCCCGCGCAGCTATCTCTTCCATTCCTTCCCATGATCTCCGCGTTGCCATCTGTCAGCAGTTGGTGTCACTTTGGCACCACTACAAGACTTCCCTTCATGGCAACAAGCTCCGGGGAATAAAAATATCCTAACGGGCTTGGCCGACGTCCTCTCGGCCCTCTCGCCGTGTTGAGATCATTTTAGCCAGATTCTGTATTGAAGACTGTCGTTTTAGCAATCGCCATTGGTTAAGTGGTGATCCCCCACCGCTTTGTGCTCGTTGTCATCAGCCATTGACAGTTCGCCATTTCCTGACAGAATGCCCCCTTTTTAAACCACTTTCGTTCTAATGTATGTATGCCGCCTGAATTACCGGCCGTTCAACCGAGCGACGCGCAAGCTGCCACTTGCGTATTACTTTCTATCCGTCGCAGCAGTATGGCGAAGCACATTTAATCTTTAGTTCGGAACCTCCACTGTCTCTACTGAGAATTTTATGGGCCTTTCTCCTTCTTCTTAACGAGCTTTCCTCCAATCGATTGAGCTTAACGTGTAGTCATTTTCAAGTCCTTTTTCGCATATGTGTACTAAGGTTCTGACATGGTCGAGTATGACCTTAGTTGTTTTATCGCCCTAAAATAAAGCAAAAGAAACCTATGACCGTCCTTTCAATTAGCAATTGTGAAGCATTGCCGGGTTCACTAGGGCATTATATATGTAATCATTTCTGTACGTCATTCTCGTATTCACAGTGCCGGATCAGCACACGGAGACCAAAATTGGAACAAATTTTTTTCAACCAACATTGAATAACTGTTAAATCCGTGGTTTTTTGATTTAATCCTTACACAACTTCTGATGTTACTGACTCTATTGCTCATTAAGTACTGACACATTTCTTTTCTTTTGTGGTAACATACGTATATCAGAAATGAAAGAGGAAGCCGCCTGGTAGAATTTTGCACAGAGCACAACATAATCATAGCTAACACTTGGTTTAAGAATCATGAAAGAAGGTTGTATACATGGAAGAACCCTGGAGATACTAAAAGGTATCAGATAGATTATATAATGGTAAGACAGAGATTTAGGAACCAGGTTTTAAATTGTAAGACATTTCCAGGGGCAGATGTGGACTCTGACCACAATCTATTGGTTATGACCTGTAGATTAAAACTGAAGAAACTGCAAAAAGGTGGGAATTTAAGGAGATGGGACCTGGATAAACTGAAAGAACGAGAGGTTGTAGAGAGTTTCAGGGAGAGAATAAGGGAGCAATTGACAGGAATGGGGGAATTAAATACAGTAGAAGAAGAATGGGTAGCTTTGAGGGATGAAGTAGTGACAGCAGCAGAGGATCAAGTAGGTAAAAAGACGAGGGCTAGTAGAAATCCTTGGGTAAGAGAAGAAATATTGAATTTAATTGATGAAAGGAGAAAATATAAAAATGCAGTAAGTGAAACAGGCAAAAAGGAATACAAACGTCTCAAAAATGAGATCGACAGGAAGTGCTAAATGGCTAAGCAGGGATGGCTAGAGGACAAATGTAAGGATGTAGAGGCCTATCTCACTAGGGGTAAGATAGATACCGCCTACAGGAAAATTAAAGAGACCTTTGGAGATAAGAGAACGACTTGTATGAATACAAGAGCTCAGATGGAAACCCAGTTCTAAGCAAAGAAGGGAAAGCAGAAAGGTGGAAAGAGTATATAGAGGGTCTATACAAGGGCGATGTACTTGAGGACAATATTATGGAAATGGAAGAGGATGTAGATGAAGATGAAATGGGAGATATGATACTGCGTGAAGAGTTTGACAGAGCACTGAAAGACCTGAGTCGAAACAAGGCCCCCGGAGTAGACAATATTCCATTGGAACTACTGACGGCCGTGGGAGAGCCAGTCCAGACAAAACTCTACCATCTGGTGAGCAAGATGTATGAAACAGGCGAAATACCCTCAGACTTCAAGAAGAATATAATAATTCCAATCCCAAAGAAAGCAGGTGTTGACAGATGTGAAAATTACCGAACTATCAGCTTAATAAGTCACAGCTGCAAAATACTAACACGAATTCTTTACAGACGAATGGAAAAACTAATAGAAGCCAACCTCGGGGAAGATCAGTTTGGATTCCGTAGAAACACTGGAACACGTGAGGCAATACTGACCTTACGACTTATCTTAGAAGAAAGATTAAGGAAAGGCAAACCTACGTTTCTAGCATTTGTAGACTTAGAGAAAGCTTTTGACAATGTTGACTGGAATACTCTCTTTCAAATTCTAAAGGTGGCAGGGGTAAAATACAGGGAGCGAAAGGCTATTTACAATTTGTACAGAAACCAGATGGCAGTTATAAGAGTCGAGGGGCATGAAAGGGAAGCAGTGGTTGGGAAGGGAGTAAGACAGGGTTGTAGCCTCTCCCCGATGTTGTTCAATCTGTATATTGAGCAAGCAGTAAAGGAAACAAAAGAAAAATTCGGAGTAGGTATTAAAATTCATGGAGAAGAAATAAAAACTTTGAGGTTCGCTGATGACATTGTAATTCTGTCAGAGACAGCAAAGGACTTGGAAGAGCAGTTGAATGGAATAGACAGTGTCTTGAAAGGAGGATATAAGATGAACATCAACAAAAGCAAAACAAGGATAATGGAATGTAGTCTAATTAAGTCGGGTGATGCTGAGGGAATTAGATTAGGAAATGAGGCACTTAAAGTAGTAAAGGAGTTTTGCTATTTGGGGAGCAAAATAACTGATGATGGTCGAAGTAGAGAGGATATAAAATGTAGGCTGGCAATGGCAAGGAAAGCGTTTCTGAAGAAGAGAAATTTGTTAACATCCAGTATTGATTTAAGTGTCAGGAAGTCATTTCTGAAAGTATTCGTATGGAGTGTAGCCATGTATGGAAGTGAAACATGGACGATAAATAGTTTGGACAAGAAGAGAATAGAAGCTTTCGAAATGTGGTGCTGCAGAAGAATGCTATAGATTAGATGGGTAGATCACATAACTAATGAGGAAGTATTGAATAGGATTGGGGAGAAGAGAAGTTTGTGGCACAACTTGACCAGAAGAAGGGATCGGTTGGTAGGACATGTTCTGAGGCATCAAGGGATCACCAATTTAGTATTGGAGGGCAGCGTGGAGGGTAAAAATCGTAGAGGGAGACCAAGAGATGAATACACTAAGCAGATTCAGAAGGATGTAGGTTGCAGTAGGTACTGGGAGATGAAAAAGCTTGCACAGGATAGAGTAGCATGGAGAGCTGCATCAAACCAGTCTCAGGACTGAAGACCACGACGACGACGACGTATATCAGCAGATAAATTACTATCTATCAGGGCTGACATATTAACACGTTGGGCTGACTTCATGAAACCAGGTTTCTAGATGGTACTGAAGTGATAAGTATGTACTGGGATATTTTTATCGTTTCTATTTGTGTTTAATTGTGAGAGGCAAATGTTCGTGTGCTTCCCTGCAAAAGGAACTTGTAGTTCTGTTGAGTGGTCAACTGTGAGTTGCTAGGCCACTAGTCCCCGTAGAGAAATCCTTCGTCAGGTTTGTGGCATTTAAGATACTTTTGAATGTTATTAGGAGTGTGATATTTCGATCTTGTGGAATCGGTACTAACTTAGTTATACATTAAACAAGCATTTGTGATCAATAATTTTTGTAACTGAACACTGTATTTAACGTTGGGGTTCGCTGTGTGGATAGCTGTATTGAAGTTCTGCAGGAAAAATCCTTTTCTTCTGCTGATTATATGAACTTTTACTGTGGATCAAACGTATATAATTGTACGGAACCTTAGTCTAAAACTTTCGACGATTATTGACTGTAGATATGTTTTTCCCCGTTGGTGGCTGTAGTATCTGTAATGAAACTAATTACTGGGTAGCTGTGGGCTGTTGTAATAGGCAGTTTGATTAGAATGGAATACTATGAGTAACTTTGATTGCCAATTTCATCGTTGTAATTTGCAGTGATGACAAGTCGTAGCTAGAACAATGGAGCAGTCCCCATCCTTCAATCCTCTCCCCTTCCCAGCACCCTCCCATCTCGATTATGTTAACTTTAATTTTGACAAGGTGGAGTTTATAATCATCTTCATATTTCTTAAGAATATTAAATACTTTGCAATCCATTGATCTGATGACTTGATTCATTTGCTTGGAGAAAGTGTATACTGGACTTTGTAAATGTTGTCGCATGAGCAACTTAAAGCTACAAAGCTGAACTGTTTCAGATTTCTAATACTGATTGTCTACTACTTGTGTTCAATATTAACGCCTTGCTGAATTATTACGCCGCGCTTTAGTGCGCACTTGCACTGAAACTAATGCTATGTTGTGGGACGTCGAGTTGGAATCAGCTCAATGTACTTTATGTTACTTCAGTCCCCAAGTTATCCCTCATTAGAACTTTGTTTGCAAAATTTCTGCATTCTACAGGGGATGACATTCCCATGTTACAACAGACTGCATAGGACTACAATGAAGTGTTACAATTAAACAGGTTAATAGCACTTGAGGACGGCAATCTTAAGCAATATAACAGTCATAGACCAGTAGATAGGAAGTGAAAGACCAAGAAGATAGAATCTATGGAAGAAGAGAACAATCTGAGTTATATCATAGGCTAGAAACTGCTCTAGAAATAATGTTTGAGGGAACAGAAACGGCTGATGAAGTTGTTACTGTTGTAGCCCAACTGGCTACTTGCTGTAAGCAGAGCTTGGATAGCCCAGTAATCTGGACTCCAGTGTTTGTGACTGAGCTCACAGTGTGTTGGGAGCACCTGGCGACCACAAGGCACATGTCAAACCAGGGTTGAGAGATGAATCTGCGGTAAGATTATTTTCAGTATATATACAACATGTTTATGTCACGTCTTTGTATGAAGCATTTGCATAACGATTGGAATTCACGATACCCAGTATTTTATGGCGCTATACGGTAAGTTCGATTATTTGGATAAAAGCGTGTGGGTCCTGAAAGTGGCAAAATGATTCGCCAAGACCAGTTGCTTTCAGAGTAAAATAAAATATCTTAAAGTATACGGGTGTTGGTGAAGTTTATTGACACTGAAATGTCATTGGTGTTGTTGAAAGTGGATTATTAATAAATTAGGAGCCAGCAGTCCAAAGTTCAGTGAGGAGATGCGACTCCCCACCTACAGCGGTTTCGTGCATGCTGTCCCAACAAGGAGTAACGTTTCAAAACCAAAATTTTATTTCTGCAAACTAACATGTATCTGTTTCTGTTACGAGATGACCATCTCCGATGACCTCAATGTCAATGGCAAGTTAAACACTAGTGTTAGAACCTTTAGAACTTACGCATGACCAAGTGAAGACCTCAGTGTGTGGTAGTGTGGAGGTACCACATTTCCTGATATTCAGGTATGCAGTGTAAAATATCTAGTTTTCCTGCTTATGTGTTTGTTAAGTTTCTTTGATTAGTATTACCACAAATTTACAATTTCTTCTGGTGTTCCAGGCGCCAGTGGATTTGGAAGACTTGGACTCGGCTGTTGCACAATATAATTATTGTTATTATAGTGGCAACTTGTAATGAGGGATTTAGTATTCTTGAGGAGTACTATGAATGAGAGTGTACAATAATGTTAGTTATGAGGACGAGTGAGACAGTGTGCAGTGCTGGAAAGATCACGATGACATTAGAGAAGTAGTTACCATATGTAATACACACATACATATATTTTCTTACATTTCGTTTATACTGTTGTGACTTGTCAAGACAGCCAAGCCACTAGGAGATGAAGCCGAAAGGCACGCGTTTAAGCTCACGCAGGCTGGCGTGAGGTCTGGAACATTTAAATGATTTGAGTCTAGCAAATAAAGTACGTAGCTGTTGGAATACTTAACTATCGTCTCGGAAAATGAGAGCGTAATTTGTCAGTGAACCATCGCTAGCAAAGTCGGCTGTACAACTGGGGCGAGAGCTAGGAAGTCTCTCTAGACCTGCCGTGTGGCGGCGCTCGTTCTGCAATCACTGACAGTGGCGACACGCGTATCCGACGTATACTAACGGACCGCGGCCGATTTAAAGGCAACCACTTAGCAAGTGTGGTGTCTGGCGGTGACACCACATATACGCTAATGAGGTAATTTTCTACATACATTGCGCAGTTTCTACTTTGAGTGTCAGGTCTGATTTGATGAATGACAAGTTACATCGTATGATTTTTGTGAGTATTTTGATGTAGTGGTATTACACTTATATGAATAATGTATGTTATAATGAGATGATGCAGGGAAACAACTTTTGTTTGTTGTGAAGCTGACACGGTGACACTAGTTTATGAGTGCATTTTTTCTATTAGTGAGCAGCTCCAGTACATGCTGAGAATTATATGTAAGAGGATTTAGGCAAGTTATGTTTAGCCTTTAACGGATGTTTTATTTAATGATGTTTTCCTTGAATGAGTGACATTCTTCTTTGATAGAATCCAATCCATTTGCAAGTCTTGTATGCACGATCTGACATGTTGTGGATCTTATATTTTCCAAAAGTTTCAATTAGAGCTGTGTGATTATACAGTTTTCTGCTTGAAGAGATGCTGCAGTCCTAGTAGGCTGGAAAGTGAGTTTTGATTTGCAGTGGTTGTCTTGGTCTGTGAGATTAGTATATGATGTGAAAAATGCATCGTTTGGTCGATACGCTCTGAGGACGAAAGTGAATGTTATGTGTAGTGAGTTTATCATCTTAGCGCCCAGCGGCTCATTCTGACTGTGTGCATGATGAGTGTAGCAAGCTCAAGGTCACTCCTGCCAAGGCAGTGCACATTTTGACATTCATTTTCTGTGCTGTTTTCTGCTCGGGTTCTGTCCTATGTTTAAATGTATGTAGCTCTATTACAATCACTGTCTTGGTGTGAGAGTTGTTTAAAAAGATTGGACATCAACGAGAAAATTTGTACGTCCACATGATACAAAAGTAGAATGGTTCATTCGGTTGCGTGAGACACGTTGGGTTGTATCAAGGGAAGTAATAACTCTGATTAAGGTCTCGATATGGACGTCGTTTCACTTATGCTTGACTATGTTCTACGATGGTTTCTGCAGGCCGTCGTGGCGTATCAGACTCTGATGGTCCCATTTCTCTATGCAACAAAGCGAGTAGTAGTCATCTTTATGTCCGAAATTAACACTAGTATAATTTTTGTAGCGGTAGCTTTTTCGAGCTGCAGTAACTCATAATTGCCGTGCGATAGAAGACAGCGTCGAAACACCGTTTACATTCACCTAGGACAGATAGTGTTTGTGGCACTCTTGTGTTGCCACGTCCTGTTGTTGGTTCCTGTAACTCCGTGTCGCATTGCCACCGCTTTATCAAACTTCCGCCTTCTTTTGAGAAACATAGCCTCTCTTGCAACATTCTGTGCCCACTAAGAACATTCCAGTTGTTGCTCCAGAACTTTTTTCTCTTTCACTTAAATGCAGTGACTTTTTATGCCTCAATAATTAAAAATTCGTGCAATTTACATCTTGATCTAAGTAAATCATTTGTCTTGCTATTAATAATTACCCCTTGCGTGAAAGTTGAACGTAGTGAAGAAAATATTGCAGTTTTGTCTCCTTCAGCTTCCACCGTTGGGAGGATATATAGACTTGAATATGTCCATCCTCGTACCCCTTGGCTGTGTTGTGCAATAGTATGCAAGGAAAGATGTTCAAGCAAAGAGGTGTCATCATTCACAATACTACAGAGTTTTAATAGCTATCTATGGTTAAGGTAAAAGTTAATTTAATAGGCATGAATTTTACAAGCTCGTAATCATAGCAACACAGTTATCTACCTTAGTGCAGAACAGTCCATATTCATCAACACTGCTGTAATAATTATAGCACACTGTTTTCTTTTTCAGAACGCTTCCCAGAAAGTTAACAAAACCACGATATGAGTTGTAATGAAAGACAATGAGGCCACCAACATCCTCATATCCAAAGGAACGACACCGTAAAGTCGGTGAGTGGGACTCTGGCTGCGGGCCTGGCGGCAGAAGTGGCGCAGCTCTACAGTTTCTGAGCAGCGGAGAGTCGAACCCAGGAGTAGTCGGCACACGACAGGAGCTGTCTGCGCCGCCTCCCTGGACAGCGCGTGCGAGGCCGCTAACACCATTATCAATTGCGACGACTGCCACGACAGAACCAAAATATATACCACCTCTGGCCGTCTATGCGGCAATGATAAGGTTATCGCCACAACGTTCCAAGAAATAGTGCACAGTGCTGTCACGATGAATGAAACCAAGAATGTCTCATGTGCCGAAAGAACCTCCTGGGACAGGTGGCACAGTGCGGAGTGGACTCTCCTCAGTTTCCGGTAGCGGTCTGCAAGTGGTCGGCTCTGGCACCTCATTTGATCCGAACCTCCCAGACACTGGTTGAATTGACTTAAGTCGTCCTTAACCAAAAGGACAAGTCCCACGTACCTGAAAACAGCTGTTGGTACAATACTATTTGTGAACAATATAGGGAAAAATGACCGGACGGTGCCGTTGCTCGGACAATCCAGCGTAACAACAGCTATAATCAGAGCAAGAGACATGACGTAAACTGCAACGCAGAACATCTTTACTGCCCCACTGGTGGAACGATGAGACTCCAAGACGCCGCTGTCCCGATAAGACAGCAGAGTGAGGATCCTCTGGTACTTGCGGGTGTTCAGAAAAAGATCAGCGACGACAGTCATCACGGTGGTAGCGAAGCGTGTCGTGATATAAGCAACCAACCACACAAAGGTGATGGAATCCTTTTTTCTCGGGTTCACAGTTTGCAGCCGGTTTTCCACAGGCACTATTATTACTAGGCTCATGACAAGAACAACAGCCGCGTATAGCGTTCCAGCACGTGTCCTACGTAGCTCACACTTCTCAGTGTCCACTGTGAACGGCGTCAGCCCGAAAACCCTGCAGATGGCGTGGTATGATGCTGCAGATGTTAAGAGGTCTCTTCTATTCGCCATGTCAACATCGGCTAGCACTCCAGGATACCTCTGTTGCCTGTGAAGAAAGAAAAAGCTATGCAGCTGTAGTAGGCAAGATGCTCGCATTACATAGAGAATTAATCTATAATTCTCTAAATAGAACTAATTAACAGAGTAAACTCAGCCATGAACACTTCTACGACAAAAGATTTTTCCTTAACTCTTGTTTTCACGAACGATTAGGAGAATGATAGAGTAACCATAGGCATGATTAGAAACACCGTCATAGTCATTATTTTCCTACATCTGAAATCTGTACAAAGCTACAACAGTTATCACAAAACAAAAACTTGACCAACCAACACAGTTGCCGCATCCCCACACATCGTAAATTGTGGGAATTGAGAACTCGAATCATCCATAACTTGTTGAGTATGTCAAGTATGTAAGTATTGGTTGTTTTATCGGAAAGTACTTATGTTCATTTAACAAGATTAATAAGAATGGCCTCACCGTAACACGTTTATTAATTACTACAACTATTATTATTGCTACATAAAATCAAATAATGGAATAACAGCAGTACCATATAGAAGAGGCATTGAGTTGCAGACATGCAAAATGAAAAAATAGCCTAAATACCGAGCTTAAAGACGAAGTTCTTCTTCAAAAATAGGAAACACTCACATACTCACAGAGCCAAAGTTCACACAGTAATGGCCACTGTCTCTGGACACTGGAGCCTGACTCACGTTAAATCGTGCTCCAGCGCCTGTAGACAGTGGCCATGTCTGTGTGAATTGTACCTGTGTTAACCTGGGCGTGTTTCCTATTACAGAAGAAGAATTTTGTTCTGAATCTCAGTACGTTAGCAGTCTTTCGGATGAAACCTCTCTGTGACTCATCGCCTCATAATGTGGTGAGTAGCGATGTATCCTTTCCATACTGTTCATATTTTTCGATTATTTATTCAATTCAATGGAGTATATTTATTTTTGTCATCGCTCTTGTAATATTAGTGTGTCATCTACAAAGAATTTTTTATCCATTTGGGATTGTTATAAGGAAATTAGTTCTCAATATGGTGCAGTAAAATATGAGCTAGTAGACCAGCAAGATAGTGTCACTTTACTAAACCATATTCTAGTACATGTATTTGGTTGTTTAACTTGGAATAGTTATGGGAGAGTTGTAATCCTAGTAAAGCAATAAAATTCGTCTACTACTATTGCGTTCCTCTTATGATACGTCGGTGTATTATGTTCGACAACTTGAATGGTCTCTTCAAATGTTCTGTTGATGTACATGGTGATAACATCCAAAAAAATGTTTTAGGTGCGATAAGATGTCGACTTCTGTATCTTTTTGTATCACTTCACTCAAACTTTTCACTGTATGCTAACTTTTGTATGTACAGCCTGAGTAGGTGTATACAATACCCTACATTTGCGGGTCGGTTCATCATGGGGCAATATTTTTTTCTATTTTCTCAAGTAAATATTTAGTACTGCTTAGGGATTTTTAATTATGACAGGTGTCAAATGGGTGAGTGTTTTTGTTTTCTTTGCAAATGATGTTACTTTCGTTGGAGACTCGATGATTCTTTTTATACAGTCTATGTTGAATACTACTCTTCCATTCTCTTGTCAGTTACTATTGCACTGTTAGTGTCTATTTTTTCACAAATCTACACATATTTTTCATATTGGGAAATTATCAGATAATATCAAACGTTCTTCTCAATATTCCAAGTTGAGAATAACTATCAGAGCTCACAACAAAACACAATTTTGTCATTCTAGGGGAAAACGGTGTAAATTCACCAATTCAGGAGTGCATAAACTAAAATGCGGTTGCCTTGGGATAACATACACAGGACTAACAGAAATATTTCGAAACAGTATTCATAGAAGGCGTGAAATTCACTAGCATGAAACTGTCTTCATCTGGTTCACACCTTCAGCTACAGAAACTCAGGCAGTGACATGACACAATGGCTGGCAGTCCCAGCCACTGGTGAAAAACATAGGCAACTAAATATTTTAGATGAAATATGAAGTTTCACATGTTGGACAAAACATCCTGTCATAGCTTGGAACAAAGAGACGGAGTGAAAAAAATTCATCGAACTTTTTCGAATGCTTTTATAAATGTCTGTTGTTGAAATACATTCCCATGTAAGATGTTGTCTTAACAAAGATAACATACAAATGATTTTGTAGAATCTGAGATCATTCAAGGTAATCTTTACCTTTGTATATAAAGTACTTCACGTTTGACAATTAAATATTAACCAAATCTATAGGGTGAGTCAAAATTATGTGAAGAATCTTAAAAATGGTTCCAATGGCTCTCAGCGCTATGGGACTTAACATCTCAGGTCATCAGTCCACTAGACTTAGAACTACTTAAACCTAAGTAACCTAAGGACATCACACACATCAATGCCCGAGGCAGGATTCGAACCTACGACCGTAGCAGCAGCGCAGTTCCGGACTGAAGTGTGTAGAACCACTCGGCCACAGCAGGCGGTGAAGAATCTTAACTTTGTCCCGTTTTTTAATCCAGATTGTTAGAGCCTATTTCTGTTAGACTCTCATTTTTGCAGAGATGAATGTTTGCAAGCTTACTGGAAATTGTGTTGCCGGCGAAAAAAGTGTGGCGAAGGTTTGCAGAACGATTTCGAAGTAGACGGTCACCAACTCGTTTACCAGATGGTTTGTAGTAACTGGATTAGTAGCAGACAATTATCACTAAACTGTATTGTTGAACGTTGAATGAGTGCCTTAATCGTGTTGATAAGGTTGGGACCCTATTCTCCCAAAAAGTATTCACATAGTTATGACTCACCCTGTATATTCTGAATACCACAGACATGTGCTAAGGTGATAACATGTAAATTATTAACATAGGTTTTCGGTATATGCTAAAAAGTATACATAACTTGATTCTCATATGAAAATTAACTGATATGGGACACTGTACCCCAGAGGTAAATGTATTCTTCAGCGCCAGTGCCACAGTTAGTGGGTGTGTGTCCCAATTCGAGTCTGGAAATAAATAAATAAGAATGCAATATATTGGACAATTTATGACAGTCTCGTTCTCTTACCAGTCCCTGACAAGTTTGTTCTTCTACCCTTATTATATTTGCACATTCCATTCATCTTTCGTATCCCAACAATTAACAAACTTTTTCCAGTTCAGTTTTATTACTCTGCACCTTACAAGATAAAAAGTATTTCCAGAGGGTAAAGCATCATATTAACTTTAATACAGCACACTCGTCCCGTCAAGAGCGAAGACCTCAATCACTTCTCCTGCACAGAACTGAAATACCGCGAATCTCCTAGTTCTTCCTCTTCACTTTTTCCATTTACTAGTTCCCTAGGGGATCGACATTGGTACGTGGGTTGAAGCAATGTTGGTAACTGTTGGTGACTGGATACCCTTCTTAACGCCACCGCTCCCTGTGGACAGAGTCTGCTTACCAGATCTGTCTGCATCTAGTGTACAGCTCATGTTCAAGTGTGAGAAGTTTCTCCTAAATGCTTACGTAGCAGGTATATGGCGCGGGACAGAGGCTGCTGGCCAGTATATATCTCGGTGGATGTGGGGAACCACATAAAAGCCACCTCTGGGCTGGCTGGCTGAAGAGCGAGGAGCATTCGATCTGAGACTGGGTCACCTTCCCGGCAAACTGAAGCGGTGTATTAAGGTGCTCGGATATTCGAGTGGGTACGTTTCTCCTTGTTACTACCCGCTAGATATCTATTATTACCAGAATAAGTATCGCACCTCCTTTTACAGCCAAAATTTATCCCAACACTTTTCTACATCATCATTCCATAACCATAGCTGTCCACACTGTTCGTCGCACACACAATAATTTTGCAGTTAGCTCTGTTCCTACATTCATTCAAAGTAGCTCTCTTGTATTGTGTGGTACCTTACCACATAAACTGACCTTAATGACTATGCATGGAATTTAATTCGTTTTTCCTTTATGACAGATAAACTCTGAAACTATACATCATTGACAATAGTTTCCTCTAATTGTGACAATGGTTCCCAGTTTCCACCATACATCTCCAAATATCAACTTTAGCATGATGTGCAGGACCCTTCACCTCTGTAGGGCTACACTCCCTGATCCCCAACCTTTCCATCGTTCCACTCCTACCTAAAAACATAACATTGCTGATTCTTGTGATTGCACATTATAATCCTCAAACCACAGAACGTATAACGTGTAAGGACGACTCGCCACTGACATATGAACCTTCTGTCTGTTGTGCTAGTCAAGAAACGCCCCATTTCTTACAGCATCAAATATTACTTGGAACACCACTCAGTGGATTTGAAGTTGCCATTCTCATTTAACAGTTGATTATTTGCACTTCATCTTCTACCATTGTACGTCTTACTCCTTCAGTCCAACTTCCAGTGTTCCACTTGCCAACATTTTATACGTTGTGGCTGGCGACATTCCTTTCACATATGACCCAAACGTTCTCAGCGATAGAAATTCACATCAGTAGAGGATGCATTTCTCCTATCGAGGACCTTTGTCGCTATACCTATTTCTTCCAGTATACTGGGTACGTGAACAGGATTAGTCAGGTCCTTCGGAAATACTTCACTCACCTTCCTTAGCGCACTACGTGGTAGTCTGCATAAGAACGCCACTATTTGTTTATGTTCTGCTTGCTTTTGAATGATTCCATTTGCCTCAACATAATCTCTACACTAATAGGTGTGTGTGTGTGTGTGTGTGTGTGTGTGTGTGTGTGTGTGTGTGTGTGTGTGTGTGTGTGTGAAATCTTATGGGACTTAACTGATAAGGTCATCAGTCCCTAAGCTTACACACTACTTAACCTAAATTTTCCTTAGGACAAACACACCCATGCCCGAGGGAGGATTCCAACCTCCGCCGCGTAGCCGCACAGTCCCAGACCGCTCGGCTAATCCCACACGGCCACTGGGAGGTATCAACATGGAGCCTCCATATTTTACTACAAGTATCGACAGACTCCTTCTGCTTTTGTGATACAACGTTGAATGTCTCTGGTAGAATCTAGTGTTATCCAGTTTCTGATACCATTGTACCCACTTTTCTTGAGTTCCTCAAACCTAGCTTCTTAAGCCATCGTGGTAACGCAACTTGATGATCTTTAACAACTGCGCATCAGTCCAGAATCCCGCATTTGCAACCGCTAGTAGATTACCTACAAATGCCAGTACATCCTCTCCTGCCAGGAGCAGTCCAAATGACGAGATTATTTCCTCCTTTGCTGTACTCAACTCATTATGCACTTCTTTATTCTCTTCTCTTAAATAAGCTAGGTACTGCTTCAAGAACTGATCTGCTTCCTCAGTGGTAACTGTCTGTGTTCCTCATTCAACCATTGCGTGGTTTTTATACAATAAAGATAACAAAAATCGATCGGAGAAAACAGTAAATACCAACATGAAGACTTAATATAAAGGTAATAGTAAGATTCAAGCACTACTTCCAATGCTTGTGGCGGGCCATAAGCCATTCAGACTGATGTCGCAGCCATTGTGACCATGCCTATGGCATGTACAACACATCACTGGGGCTGATAGTGTACAGGAAGCACTGTAGCCTAACAGTTTACATGGTGCACACCACACAGGACACATGCCTTGATGTTCCTCCCCAGTATTCTCCCAAAACTAAGGCACCCTAATATGTGACTCTGGCATACTATACGCTACCCTTAAATTCCAATGCCAACTAAAGTTTAACCATCACACTTGCCATCAACCCGAGAAGGCGAAAGAACAGTCTCTGGACTGGCGCTACAGTCGTGATGACGACGTGTGATGCGACTGTAGACATGTTCCAAATAATTCTGTCATCATTTGTGGCGGTGGCTCCAGCACTTCTCACAAGAGTTGTAGTGGAACATGGGGATGGGGCTTGGATCAAGTACTTCACTACCAGTAATAGTGATCATTAGCGTTGTTTACCCAGATGGAGGATTTGAAGCCAATTGGATGTGAACTGGTAACTGCTTCCATACGTTGAAGCCTGCTAAGAGTCTTAGTAATGACTGTTTCTCAATGAAAGTATCAGAGAAACATACAAGCCACAATAATACAGTGAGGCTATGAAGAAAGTATGGTCATTTCTTATTAGATATTAGGAACTCGTTGTATCATACCTATACTGGTTGAGCTGCTTTGGGGGAAGCGAGAAAACAGTGAGGTCATCGATCTCATCGGATTAGGGGAGGAACCATCCAGGCACTTGCCTGAAGCAATTTAAGGAAATTACAGAAAACGTAAATCAGGAATGAACCGTCGTCCTCCCGAATGCAAGTCCAGTGTGCTAACCACTGTACTAACTCGGTCGGTTGGCTATATTCCAAGTACTACTAATATGCTGCTGGGCATTAAAATCAGAGGAACAGGAAGTATAGCAAATCATTTAATTCCGTTTGTAGTGAGACAGAACGAATACAGTATGGCAGAAGAATATTTGATAAAATTTGTTCATTATTTGAGGACACACAAGGTACAGAGTGGCGGCAGGATGGGGCTAGTATTCTGGTACCCTGCTACCGATTATGGTGATGGTGAGTATTTTTTGTTTGGACAGCAGAATTAGAGGCAAGGGATGCCAGTTGGTAAGTCAGGGAAGCGCGTCAGAAACATTCATTTATTTATTCTATTAGTTATAGCGGATGTGTTGTTGCTCTCAGCAACGAGTGTCACACGTCGGCCCCAGAGTGTTAGTAAAGTGCTGAACTCGGCAAGCAGCCTTCACAAACAGGCCAGTTTACAGTGTCGTTAGACCCAGGTGAGGAGTCGTGGCGTCAGTACTTCGGCAGGTGGAGAAGTGCAAAGTGAGGCTCCTGGCCCAGGGTCACTCTCCTAAGGAAGCAAGGAGACGTAGACGCGAAACAGTGAGTGCGCTGAGATACCCAGCGTGGGCAGCAACACGGTGGCCTGCAGAACAAGCGACCCAGCAAAAGAGAGCAGCCGAGTTAGCAGGCAGTAGGGACGGAGTGACTCATCAGCCGGTCAGTCTGCGGTGAGAACCCTGATATCTCGGCTGGGCGTCGTAAAGTCGGCACAGACAGCCTGTGGGTGGTCCCCTGGCTGAAGATGCCAGTTCGACGCTCTGCAGCATCGGACCTAGACCCGGCCTGTAGCAGCCAGTGGAGGCCACGTCCAGTAGCGGCAGAGAGATGAACCATATCGGGCTGGTGAGGGGCATGGACGATTTCTCGAAATCTGCCGGCAGTGACTAATGCTGCCTGGCTAAAATGGGCAGCATTGATGGGGGTTTTACCTACGAATGGTCTTCTGAGGCAGCATATCTTGTAATTTGGGACAGGGAATAGCTAGGCGTCGCGCCGTGACATTTGGTAACGCGGGTCGGCATTGCTACAGACTGTTTTCCAAGATGGCCGCCGAGTAAGTGACGCCAGAAACCATTTCCAGAAAGTTAAGTGATTTAGACAGGAATATAATTTAGTTTAACGCTGACAACAAATTAAATACGTGCATTAGTGTATCGTTTAGTCTTGCTGTTAAAGGTTTGACTTTTTTTTGCGTATATTTTCAGAAAACACGAAAAGATCGTAACTTCGCGAAGTCGCGCTTAGGCTTTAATTTTGTAAACGTGTTTGTTTCTTGTTTCAAGGTAATTTAACTAGTTTCTCGGTAACAAATAAGTAAACTACCGTAAATAGTGTATAACTTCATTGTTTTAATACAGACTTCAGAAAAACAGCGTAACTTTATATCAGAAACTTGCCTATATACATTTGTTTATAGGCCTATTCTCGTAACGTTTTTGGAGAATCAAAGTTAAAGTATCTCGTTTAATTGTCCTTTTTTCATTCCATAGAGTGAAATATATAATAAATAGCGTATACCTTCGTTGTTTTAATACAGATCTCAGAAAAACAGCGGAATTTTAAATCAGAAACTTGCTTATATACATTTGTGAATAGGCTTAATTACTGTAACGTCTTTTTTGATTTTCGGTAATTTAATTGATTTATTCTAGCTAAAGTATTATTTTTGCCATGAGTGAGAAGTGCCTGACTTGCCGTAGAATTGTTAGTTCCGGGGTTTGGTGTGATGGATGCAGTAGTTTTTTTCACTGGGGGGACTGCAGTGGCGTGGGTGTTGGGAAAGTGGATCAGGCTCATCAGTGGTTACGTAGGATTTGCAGCAGAGATAGGAAGATAGTGGAACAGGAGGGGAAAATTGCTGCCCTTCAGGCTGAGCTAGATCAGGCTAGGGAAGATCTGGACAGGTTAAGGAGGGAGAAGGGCAAAGAGAGGTGGGAAGTGGCAACAGGTAGCAGAAGGAACAGGCGTAGAACTAAGTCTGACAGTTTTGTGGTGAATGTCAAAAATAAGTTTGACCTGTTGCTTCAGTTAGAAACTGATGAGCCTCAAGCAGAGGTAGGTGTAGACAGGACACAACAAACTTTCAATAGGAAATTGAAAAAGAATGTAGGAAAGTCATCGACAAGGAAGAAAGTTTTGTTGTTAGGCAGTTCTCATGCCAGAGGTGTAGGCCAACTTCTGCAGGAGGAATTAAGACCAGAATACTAGGTCACAAATTTTTTCAAACCAAGTGCTAGTCTGGATCAGGTGACAGAGGATTTAGGTTCACTCTGTAAAGTATTTACCAGGGAAGACACCGTGGTTATTGTGGGAGGGCCGGGGAACAGCATCGACAGAGATCCTGGGTACAGTATAGAGTGTGACCTGTTAAAGATTCCGTCGGCATCGAGACACACCAATGTTGAATTTGTATCTGTCCTGAGTCGCCATGACCGGCCTCATTTGAACTCTTCTGTTGGGAGAGTTAATTTGGAGTTGGAACGGCTGCTTGGGTCGGGTGCGGGGGCTCATATTGGTGTGGTTCCTGTTGATTATCTCAGTAGGTGGGACTATACCAGGCACGGCCTACATCTCAACAGGAAAGGGAAGGGGAAACTGCCTGGGGTAATAGCAGGAAATTTAAGGGGGGAAGGAACTGCCATGAATGGTAAAATACCAGTGGTTACAGGTGTTGGAGCAGCACCTTTTTTAGTATAGGTAAGACAGAAAGATGTCAAGTTCTACAAGAGGTCAGGATTGAAACAAATCTTCAGATTAGGAAAGAAATTAAACATCACAATTCTAGCACATTGGATCACCAATCACAGCTATCAATTATAAATTTTCACCAATCACGAGAAATTTTATCTCCACCAAGTTGTATCTCAGTCCTAGATAATTGCATTGATGATTTAAAGACACCCAACCCAATTGACATAATCTGCCTCTCTGAACACCATGTGACCACTGGTATAGGAACTAGGCCTAAGCACAATGAGAAACTCAGACAGGAGAGTGCTGCAAATGTTAGAATAAGGAAAAGTTCTCATAAAAGTATAATTAAAAATAATGTAAGTATATTTCATCAAAATATTGGGAGTTTAAAGAATGAAGTAGATGAGCTTCTGGTTTGTTTAGAAGATTTAGAAGCTGAGAATGAAATAGATATACTATGCCTGTCTGAGCATCACATTGTTACTGATATGAATAAGGTAAATGTAAGTGGTTATAAGCTCTCTGCACATGTAATGAGAGAAAATATGGAGAAAGGAGGAGTTGTCATATATGTCAAAAGTTATCATTGTGCAAAAAGTATAGAAACAAAAAAGTTTTGTGTAGAGAAACATATAGAAGCATGTGCCTGTGAGCTTAAATTAAATAAAGGAACATTTATAATTGTAACTGTATATAGGTCCCCATCAGGAAATTTTCATCTATTTCTGAAAAATTTGGACTCCTTGTTGTGCTATCTGTCAGACAGAGGGAAGCAAATTATTATTTGTGGGGACTTCAATGTAGATTCTCTGAAAGAGGGTAATAGGAAAAATGACCTTGAAGTATTACTCGGTTCTTTCAATTTGACACCCGTTATTGATTTTCCTACTTGGGTGGTAAAGGATAGCAGCTCACTGATAGATATCTTCTTTATACATCAAGCTAAATTTAACCAGATAAATGCTCAGCCTGTTGAGAATGGTCTTTCTGATCATGGGGCACAGCTAGTTACAATATATGACATAGCTCAATTCAGCAATACTAAACAGTCCTCCATAGTAGTACGTTCAGTCAACGATTTAACAATTGCAAATTTCAGGGAAAGCCTACAGCAGTTAGACTGGGATGAGGTGTACCGTGAACCTGATGCCAATTTAAAATATAATTTATTTCATGACATTTTTGTAAATGCATTTGAAAACTGCTTCCCCAAGAAAATAGTTAAATATATTCGTAAGAAACCTTGTAACAAACCATGGCTTACTAAGGGTATAAAAATATCTTGTAACCGGAAAAGGGAAATGTATCTGACAGCAAGAAAGAGTAGTGACCCAGAAACTATCAAAAATTATAAAAACTACTGTGTTATATTAAGAAAAGTTATTAAAAAATCCAGGAGTATGTGTATTATGTCTGAAATCAGCAACTCTGATAATAAAATTAAAACAATTTGGAATATTATTAAAAGAGAAACAGGTCAACCAAGAGCAGAGGAAGACAGTATTACCATCAAATTGAATGAAAACTTTACGAACAAAAAGTCAGAAGTTGAAAATATTTTTAATAATCATTTTCTAAATGTTGTGGATATAGTAGGATCCAGGTGTTCATTAGAAGATGCTAGGCTGTTAATGGAAGAGGCCATACCTATGCAATTTGATACAATTGAAATCTCACCCACTTCTCCCTCTGAAATTAGGAAAATAATAAACTTGCTTAAAAGCAAAAACTCACATGGAATTGATGGCATTTCCAGCAAAATACTAAAAGCTTGTTCTCAACAGATAATTAAGATTCTCAGCCACCTGTGTAATAGCTCTCTGGAACAGGGCATTTTCCCTGATAGACTGAAATATGCTATTGTTATACCTTTGCATAAAAAGGGGGATAGATCTGATGTCAACAATTACCGTCCAATCTCCCTTCTAACAGCTTTATCCAAAAATTTTGAGAAAGTAATGTATTCAAGAGTAGCTTCACATATCTGTAAAAATGAAGTACTAACAAAATGTCAGTTTGGTTACCAGAAAGGTTTTTCAACAGAAAATGCCATATATGCTTTCACCAGTCAAATTTTGAATGATCTGAATAACCGAACACCACCCATTGGGATTTTTTGTGATCTCTGAAAGGCTTTTGATTGTGTAAATCATGAAATTCTGCTAGACAAGCTCAAGTATTGTGGCATGAGTGGGACAGTGCACAAATGGTTTAATTCGTACCTAACTGGAAGAGTGCAGAAAGTTGAAATAAGTATTTCTCGTAACATGCAAAGACCAGCACATTCCTCAAACTGGGGTACTATCAAGAATGGGGTTCCACAAGGGTCAGTTTTGGGTCCTTTGTTGTTCTTATTATATATTAATGACTTGCCATTCTATATTAATGAAGAGGCAAAGTTAGTTCTCTTCA
Source organism: Schistocerca serialis cubense (assembly GCF_023864345.2). Taxonomy (NCBI): domain Eukaryota; kingdom Metazoa; phylum Arthropoda; class Insecta; order Orthoptera; family Acrididae; genus Schistocerca; species Schistocerca serialis. The sequence continues at coordinate 60,141,113 of NC_064638.1, read as the reverse complement.
CTGATGATACAAGTATAGTAATCACACCTGAGAAACAAGAATTAACTGATGAAATTGTCAATACTGTCTTTCAGAAAATTACTAAGTGGTTCCTTGTAAACGGACTCTCACTGAATTTTGATAAGACACAGTACATACAGTTCCGTACAGTGAATGGTATGACGCCATTAATAAATATAGACCTTAATCAGAAGCATATAGCTAAGGTAGAATATTCCAAATTTTTAGGTATGTCCATTGATGAGAGATTAAATTGGAAGAAACACATTGATGATCTGCTGAAACGTTTGAGTTCAGCTACTTATGCAATAAGGGTGATTGCAAATTTTGGTGATAAACATCTTAGTAAATTAGCTTACTACGCCTATTTTCACTCATTGCTTTCATATGGCATCATATTTTGGGGTAATTCATCACTGAGGAATAAAGTATTTAGTGCACAAAAGCGTGTAATCAGAATAATAGCTGGAGTCCACCCAAGATCATCCTGCAGACATTTATTTAAGGATCTAGGGATATTCACAGTAGCTTCTCAGTATATATACTCTCTTATGAAATTTGTTATTAACAACCAAACCCAATTCAAAAGTAATAGCAGTGTGCATAACTACAATTCTAGGAGAAAGGACGATCTTCACTATTCAAGATTAAATCTAACTTTGGCACAGAAAGGGTTGAATTATACTGGCACTAAAGTCTTTGGTCACTTACCAAATAGTATCAAGAGTCTGACAGATAACCAACAAGTATTTAAGAAGAAATTAAAATAATTTCTGAATGACAACTCCTTCTACTCCATAGAGGAATTTTTAGATATAAATTAAGAAAAAAAGAAAAAAAACAACAACAAAATAGAGAAAAACAAAAAACACAAAAAAATTTGTTTTATTAACTTAAGTACGTTGTTAAATTAACCTAATTATGTCATGTATTGGAAAATTCGACTCGTTCCACATCATTACGAAATATCGTATTCATGATCCATGAAACTAGTATTAATCAAATCTAATCTAATCCACTGTCTCCTTTACTGCAGCAGTGTTCGGCTCTGATGGAGGCAGTGAGTCCCAGATGTGAGGTGAATTTGTATATGGCAAGGCCTGGATGGTGACTTTTGCTGTGATACTAGGCCATCCAGAATTTGTTGACAAAGAACGCATCGGCGGCCTTCTTTCTCCTGCTAATCTGACAAAAACTCTGCCACAAGACATGCAATGAAATCGTGACACAACAAAAGAGTGACATTTAGAGCACAGAGCTTCCACCGCTAATGGCAACAATGGCTTTAAACTCTCAGGGTACCGGGTCGAAATGGAATTGGATGACAGATGTACGTCATTCCATCGTGCTTCCACTTTGTCCTGGAGTTCATTACCACTGTGGTTGGTTAATGACGACGGCATGCCAGTCTCTCGGTAACTCATCACTGAACGACGCATCCCAGACCATGCTGAGCTGGACAATTGTTACATTCGAACAGTACCATCGTAGGTCATGATGGAACTGGCAGACTGCAGTTTTGTAGTATCTTGTTTAGATACAACGTCATGGTGCCACTACACGTACAATAGAGACTCGTATGAAAAGATGTCGTAATGTCACTCTTGTGTTTATTGCTGCCGTACCTCTGCTGGCGTATCCCTCTCTCCTGCTCCAACAATGGTCACCGTGCTGCAGTCCTATGATGCTCCAGATGTCGTCGCAGTATGCTATACATTCTTGCCTTGCTGGAAGCAGGCCCATTTCTTGACTCAGGGCACGTGATGTTGCAGTGCGATGCTGTAGGGTCGCGCAAATTCTCTCGCGCTCTAGTCCCATGCTACCATTGAGATCTTGCGTGGTGTTGAGTAAGGCGTACCAATTTAGTATTTACGTGGCAATCGAGGAATACCAACAATGCGTGCAGCAACACTGCGTAGCTGCAGACCCGATAGGTCATGATACTGCTGCAGATGTGTTAGTGGACAGTCCTCCTTGTTATACGACGTACAGCAACCAACATTCGATATTTGGATAAGAAACCGTTTGCATTACCATTCCATGTACACAGACTGCAGGTGGCGTTTGTGCTATTTACATTGTATTTTTGCACTGTAATGGTAATCAACTTCACTTAAAAGCAGCAATTCAAAGTGCCAGAGGCGAACATTTGTTCTAAAGTATTCCATTAAACGGAACATGGGTGGTAATTATCGCTGAATATTACTTCTTACGAAAGGCACTGACCTGTTTCCAGAGAGCACGCAGGCCCTTTCCTCCACAGTTAAAGGTTCTGTGTCCCTACTCCACGTTCCTCGGCAGCTGTGATCGCAGAAATAAGGCATAACAGCTGGCGGCAGATGGATATCTATGTTTCGATTGGCCAACGACGCTGGTCGTTTGGGCTATCACTCAGCTGTACATTCGTAATGAATGAGAATGATTTATACAGAAAGTGGAAACAGTCAGAAACTGACATGGCGGAGAACTGAGGTCATTTTCTTCAGGCGACTGTCACTTTAACAGCCTTCGCACGGACTATGGAATCAATACGAAGAGGTAAACGCCTTTCCATACGTTTTCTCTGCTATTCAATTGATTTGATCGCGTACTTTACTCCATACATCATCTTTTCTCAAAGACGTTACCTTCAGTCAGGTATTTAACCCCGCAGCATACTACCGGAAATATAACCGCCCAGCGAAGTACCCAGTAGAGAGTTTGCACTTTTAATGCATAGAGCGACAACCTTCTACTAGAACACATAACGAATGTGTGACTGGCATGACACTTCTAAATTTTCATTTATTTCTTTAAACTAAAATTCCCATATTACACTAATATACTAATAAAAAGTTTAAAATGGATCCATTTATTTAATAGTAAAGATTACTTTCTCGTAATGACAATTAATTAGTTTACTTATTATTGGTTGCCCTTCGACATGCAGACACATGCGCGTCAAGAATCTGGAAAGCAGAGCACATGCCAGGATGCTTCAGTGCCCTCCCACTCTGCTGCGCTAACGGTTTATTAAATTTACGATTCTATGTCACACTATAGGTGACTGCTGTAGCGAGCTGAGTAGTATCAGGCTGAAGCAGACGTATTTTTAAGTCTAAATTTGTTGCGTTTCCATTTTAGATAGATGTTTGACAGTTTCATTGCAATTTTTATTTTCCTACGTATTTGTCACAAGTTTTTATATTACAGTTTAAAATTACTGCAGCCACGCAGTTGCTTGAGAATATTTACTTGCATTTCGTCCGCCTTTCCCTTTCAATGGGCCACGCCAGTTTGCGTTATACGCGATATCTACCTTCTATCTGGCAAATGTGAATGCGTCCAGAGAGAATGGTTGTGTTCTTAAGTCCGTTTTGCGTCATTTCTCCGACAGTATGGGTTACGTTAGTATCCTTCACTTTTAGTTGTAATATAACTGGATTAACTAATGTAAATACGGAAGCATACTGGTGGTAGGTATTTCATTACGTGATTACAAGTTTTGCAGCCTATAGAGAAGGTTTCTGGAAAACTGACATCAATGAACATTTTTGGTGATCAGCCACCTTAAGCTGATGGTATCCTCTTATAGCTGATAGCCCTCGCCTATTGACGAGACGGTTCTGAAGTCATATTTCACTAAATTCTTTATTGATACTCTCCCAAAACCCACTAACTCTACACAACATATCTGATTTCTCAAACTCGAACGTACGCCCCTCGTCGAGGCTGTGTTTAGCCGCTGCTAATTTGTCTTTATGCCCCAGGCGACGGCGCATAATGTGTTCATCCACCATTGCGAGATGCTGTGCTGCATTATAGCGACCTATTGGTGGCGACACTCTGAAGGAATGTCACACACTGAAGCGCCAAAGAAACTCGTATAGACATGTGTACTCAATTACATTGATATGTTAACAGGCAGAATACTGCGCTGAGGTCGGCAACGCTATATATGACAACAAGTGTCCGGCGCAGTTGTTAGATCTGTTACTGCTGCTAAAGTGGCAGGTTATCAATATTTAAGGGTGGGGGGCGGGGGGGGGGGGGGCAAAAACGTCAGACGGGCCGACTTGGAGCAGGAGAGGCACCACAGGACATTTTAATTTCCACTGTCTATACAAATTAATTCATAAAACTTCGCCAGCATGACCAGAAAGGACTGAGGATTCATACTCATAGCAGTGGAAGTTCAAAACAGTAACAAAATAATTTTTTTTAACATGTGAAATTTCATCATTTTTCACTTACTGTTGGCTGCATTTGTTGCTATAGGTACACTTTTCTTCATAAGTAAGAGAGATTCATCGATGAATTTTGCACAGCATGCAAACCATACTTAAGGGTGTATGAAACTCTAGAATTTATTTAATTTATGAAAAACTGAACGAGCTGTTACATTTTAAACTTCATGTTTCAAAAAAAAAGTCAAATTTTATAATTAATTATCTCAATTTTTCACAGTTTTTAATAGATTTGCCAAATTCTAGAGTTTCATACACCTGTAAGAATGGTTTGTATGCTGTGCAAAATTCATCGAAGAATCTCGCTTACTTATGAAGAAAAGTGTACCTATCCTAACAAATGCAGCACATAGTAAGTGAAAAAATTATGAAATTTCACATGTTAAAAAATTTATTTCGTTCCTTTTTTGAACTTCCTCTGCTATGAGTATGAATCCTGAATCCTTTGTGGTCATGCTGGCAAAGTTTTATTAATTTATTTGTAAAAGTATAGACAGTAGAAATTAAAATGTCCTGTGGTGCCTCTCCTGTTCCAAGGCGTCTGACGTCCTACCTCCCTTAAGTCAGTTTGAACGTGGTGTTATAGTTGGCGCGCGAGCGATGGGACACAGCATCTCCGAGGTAACTACGAAGTGAGGATTTTCCCGGACGATCATTTCAGGAGGGTACCGTGAATATCAGGATTGCAGTAAAATATGAAATCTCCGTTATCGCTGTGGCTAGAAAAAGATCTTCCAAGAATGGGACGAACGACGACTGAAGAGAATCGTTCAACGTGACAGAAGTGCAACCGTTCCCCATGTTGCTGCAGATTTCAGTGCTAGAACACCACGAAGTGTCAAAGTGCGAACCACTCAACTAAACATCGTCGATATGGGCTTTCGGAGCCGAAGGCGCTTCAGTTTGGAACCGCGCGACCGCTACGGTCGCAAGTTCGAATCCTGCCTCGGGCATGGACGTGTGTGATGTCCTTAGGTTAGTTAGGTTTAAGTAGTTCTAAGTTCTAGGGGACTGACGACCTCAGATGTTAAGTCCCATAGTGCTCAGAGCCATTTGAACCATTTGAAGCCGAAGGCCCACTCGTCTACCTTGATGACGTCTCACCTGGGCCCATCAACATCAACAATGGGTGTTGATGACTGGAAACATATTGCCTAATCGGACTAGTCTCGTTACAAATTTCACTGAGCAAATGGACGTGTACGGGTATGGACAGAGCCTCATGAATCCATGGACCCTGCATGTCAGCAAGGGACTGTTCAGGCTATTGGAGGGTCTGTAACGGTGTGGGGCGTCTGCAGTTTGAGTGATATGGGACACCAGATAAGTCAAGATACCTCTCTGATTGGTGGAACGTACGTAAACATTCTGTCTGATCACCTGCATCAATTCGTGTCCATCGTGCATCCCGACGGACTTCGGCAATTCCAACAGGACAATGGGACATTCCACATCTCCAGAATTGCTACAGAGTAGCTCCACGAACAGTCTCATGAGTTTAAACACTTCTACTGCCCACCAGACTCGGCAGACAAGAACATTATTGAGCATATCTGGAATCCTTGCAACGTGCCGTTCAGAGGAGATCTCCATCCCCTCTTACCCTTACGGATTTATGGACAGCCCTCCAAGACGGTCAGATTTTAGAAAACGTAGTCAGCGATCTTGAAAGTAGTTAAAATTAAAATTTACAACAGTCTTGATCGCAGTCTTATTAAAATACTTATTAATTGGAGTGAGTAACCGGTTTCGACTCTATGAAAGAGTCATCTTCCGACTCTGTAAAGATATATTGCCGAAGTAGTATAGACGTTATAATAAGCATATAAAATATATATAAATATAAGATAAATAGTAATAAATTATACCCAAAGCGGTGGATGGACACTGCTCGGTGAGTTCCGTCGACCCTCGACGCTCCTGTAACTGCTGACTGTGCATGGAGGGAACGGATATTAATAGGGCTGGTCACACACACCGTCCTGAGTAGCACAAAAACACGTTCATGATTACATAACTTATAACATAACCACAAAGGAACATTTACAGTTGGAGTAAATCGTAATGTAAATTATTGATCATTAATCGTCAGTGTATATAAATTATGCTATTAAAATGGTTCATTGGTATGAAATAAGTCTTAGAGCATGCTGCCAGCCTTCTAAACTCAGAACTACAAAATCTGCACCAAAGACTGTCGTTGCCCCAGCGTTTACGTGGATTTTGTAGTGTTGGCAGAAGAGCCAACACTGTGTTGCTAGAGAAGGCCGAAATGCACGCGCTTAAACTCACGCAGGCTGGCGTGAGGTCTGAAACAGGATACGTTATGAATGCTATAAAGGAAAGTACGTAGCTGCTGGAATACATAACTTTAATCCATAATTGGTGTACATCGCTCTTGTACAGATATAATCTCCATTTTAATATAACTTAGTGATGGCGCCTCGCTAGGTCGTAGCAAATAACTTAGCTGAAGGCTATGCTAACTATTGTCTCGGCAACTGAGTGCTTATTTGTCAGTGAACTGTTGCTAGCTACGTCGGCTGTACAACTGGGGCGAGTGCTAGTAAGTCTCTCTAGACCTGCCGTGTGGTGGCGCTCGGTCTGCAATTACTGACAGTGGCGACACGCGGTTCCGACGTATACTAACGGACCGCGGCCGATTTAAAGGCTACCACCTAGCAAATGTGGTGTCTGGCGGTGACACCACAGATTTTTGCTCTCTTCTGATGTCAGCGCCATGGAAAATAACTCTACTATCGCGAAACCACACCAACTTTTCTGTAATAACAGCGGAACCATGTTACTAAAGTGCATCGATAGTTGCCGTGGAAACGGCGTCCTAGCCCGGTGAGGTAGGCATCAGATGATCAGAGATTATTGGGTACTGCGAAAGGTATCTCAAGGGTTGACAATTCGACAACGAAAACAGTGTCTGCGTAGATATGTCGGCGGTTGCCATGGAAATAGCGTCTTATTCTCACTGCGACAATCTATGGTGCTGTAACAAGGTTATAATTGCCGGAATTTGACGCCTTTTATCAATATTAGCGTAGTATACGTCATAATGACAAAATTATACGTCATAAAAGCTTAAAATTACGTTATTTTCTAAAATCTGTTCACAAGAAATTGCCTATGTCACGTTGGACATAGTATAGGCTGTAATGTTGGCAACAGGATGCTAATGAATGTGTATGGTGATCGGTGGGAACCAGGTGCCTGATTTCGCTATGGCAAAGTACAAAGCGGATATCAAAAAAAAGCGACGACTAGAATCCTTTGATGGTAAAATATGGATAACAAAATAAAAAATAAGAAAAGTGTGAAGTGACATTTTACATGTTGTTGTGTTGTGGTTTTTAGTATAAAAACCATTAGAAAAACGAGATCCACATAGTTGAAAACGTAGTTGTAAAATACTAATGATAAAACAAGCGTCAGAAGTGAAACATGGACGGTAAATAGTTTGGACAAGAAGAGTATAGAAGCTTTCGAATTGTGGTGATACAGAAGAATGCCGAAGAATAGATGGGTAGATCACATAACTAATGAGGAGGTATTGAATAGAATTAGGGAGAAGAGGAGTTTGTGGCACAACTTGACAAGAAGACGGGACAGGTTGGTAGGACATGTTCTGAGGCATCAAGGGATCACAAATTTAGCATTGGAGGACAGCGTGGAGGGTTAAAATCAGAGAGGGAGACCAAGAGATGAATACATTAAGCACATTCAGAACGAGGTAGGTTGCAGTAAGTACTGGGAGATGAAGAAACTTGCACAGGGTAGAGTAACATGGAGAGCTGCATCAAATCAGTCTCAGGACTGAAGACCACAACTACTTCAATACGAAAACAAAAGAGCAGTTCTTTATAATAGGTCTTCAAAAAGATCATAAAAATGTTTTTCCCTAAAGTCTAGCTTTTCACTGAGTAGAGCTAGGAGTTCACTTTTACGATGTGCATAGATTTCAATTTTCTCTAATGCATTAAGTAACGGTCCTTTTGCGGCACAGTGAAGGATTTTTAAATTCGCATGAATTAATCCATCGGAATGGTTGCAGTCATGCAAATGTTGGCCAAACAAGGATTTACTACGACTGGTACCAGCCACATGTTCTTTAAAACGAATAGCAAAGTTACGGCCAGTTTGTCCGCTGTATTGTTTTTCGAACTCATCACATTGCATTTTATACATTCTTGAATTTTGATATTCAGTGTTGTTCTTTTGATTAATATTGTGTCTGAGTCTATTTTGAAGCTGATTATTGGTGACGAATGCTATTGCGAGCTCGGTATTTTTAAATAATTCATTTATTTTATCGGAGATATACCCCATGTATGTAGTTTAGGACTTTTTCGATGACCGGATTCAGGTGCACTATGTGTATCCTGTATCTTATTAAACATGAAGTCAATGTGATTGGGATTGAAATCATTTACACTAGCAATCTGCTTTAATATTAGTCTCTCTTTCTGTAGTTCCTCTGTGGTGAGTGGTAATTCATACACAGTCAGCTGTTACACGAGCGTCCAGGGTCGACGGAACTCATCGAGCAGTGTCCATCCACCGCTCTGGCTATAACTTATTACTATTTACCCTATTTTTATACATATATTTTATATGCTTATTATAACGTCTATACTACTTTGGCAATATATCTTTACAGAGTCTGAAGATGACTCTTTCATAGAGTCGAAACCGATCACTCACTCCAATAAAAGATATTTTAACAAGATTGCAATCTAGACTGTTGTAAACTTTAATTTTAAGATTCATAGTGTCAGTTCCCTCAGCACTGGTTCACACATTAGTCGAGTCCATGCCACGTCGTGTTACGGCACTTCTGCGTGATAGAGGAGGCCCTACATGATATTAGGCAGATGTGCCAGTTTCTTTGGCTCGTCAGTGTAAAAGTGGTTTGTAATGCCACTATGGATTTAGAGATTGATGTGAGTGAGGAGGAGGAGGCGATTATAGCTACTGGATTCTCGATGGGGTTAAGCCAGAAGATCGATTGCACTTGAAAGCTCTGAAATAAGCCGATGGCTTTTGCGCAATTAGACGGATTAGTGGTTAACATAATTCTTTTTTTTTCTTTTCGTTATGTCGAAGCGAAGTGGGAAGGAGGGCCGGGATAGGTTGTCAGAAAAACCGAAAGGTGGGCAGGGAGCAGAGTGTAGTCGGTATGCTGGGTTGGTTAAGACCAAGCAGGAATTCCATTGTGGTGATTCCAGACAGTCGGTAAATCGGTGTCTCACATCATGTAACGCGTGTGTGGCCAGCTGACGCCAGAAGCGTGCGGGCGCTTTGAAATTCAAATTTCCTATTGGATGCTACAGCGGGATTAGAGCTTCGGTCAGTTCATTTTTGCCCCGTGTTTACACTGTAGTAAATCAGGAACCTGTGTGTGATATAATTGATTCAGGCAGTAGCCTCTCATTGCTTGAGTATGATATTTGTAATCGCAGCATTTGTAAGTTTCCTAGCCTGCAACCGATCTTGCAGGGATGTCGTACTGCCAGTGGGTAAGTGTTGCTTACGAATGGTCGCTGTAAGGCGAGTATTTCAGTGCAAGGGTTTTCTCGGCCCGTTTAGTTCGTTATTGTCAAGCATTACTAAAGTGATGCTTGACTTCTCCTTGTTTATTTTACTCCTCTAAATAAAGCATGTAGAATTTCACTATTTATCACACAAAATCACATAATTCTTTGCGATATTTAAAATAATACACATAAATGGGCTGTTAGAGAACTGACTTCAATTTTCTGAAACCTTATACGTGTCTGTAGCAAGTAAATTTCCATACAAAACTAAATTCCAATGCTTAAATTTGGACGTAAAAATTCTTCTCAATAGGTACAAAAACAAAGTCTACAAAATGGTTGAGGTGATGGTACTCACGACTCCTGACAATAGCGCATCACAATCGATAATTCGCTCTCGGAACACTCTCAGTGCACCAGCTGTATGGGTTGGCACTACACCGAGGACTATCACTGGCCACAGCTGCCAAACATGGGCATCACGTGTGTGGATGGAGATTGGTCGATGCCCGGTTAAACACCGGAGCACTGAGCTGTGGCAGCCAGGAATCCATTGCCTCACAGGTCGAAAGTTACACCCTTACCTTTCACCGCGCCACTTACATCACCCATGCCTCTTCCTTCCTCCAGAAGGCCATCACTGACGCTGTGGAGGCCCCAGTTCCTGTCACTCATTCAAGCTCACCGCCCTATGTGTCCTCCACGGGCCGCCCTTCTTCTTTGTGAATCCTGCCGGCTCTACCGCACCTTCCTCCACACCTGTGACAAGGATACACTCCTCCGCCAGTGGCAATTACAGCGATACATGTGGAACCTTCTTACAGCAAAGAAACGCCGGGACTGGCGCCACACACGTACATGCCTCAACTCCACTCTCCATGTCAAGTCCTCCAAGTACTGCTCAGTCTTCCACTGCCTTACTGGTAGCCATTGCACCCCACATTGCTCTGTCCTCCACGACAATCACACCACCTCAGTAAGGCTAACTATTTTGCTTCCCACCTATTTGAGGTATTCTCCATTCCTGTTGATCCCCATTTTGATTACTCCCTCTTCCCCACCGTCCTTGAATGCACTGATATCTCTGTCCCACAGCTCGCTCCTAGTTTCCAGTTCTGGGATCAGTTACCCTCTCAGACATAAACACTCCCATCACCGCACATGGCGTCACATTCGTCCTCTGCTCCAAATGTAACACCACCCCTGGTTACGATGATGTCACCTACGGCCACCTCAAGAAATCCCCCCCGTCCTTCCTGGTCCCCTTGCTACCCTGTAAAACGGCCTCCTCTCCACTGGCTTTTACCCTGACCTGTGGAAGACTTACTGTGTCCTGCTGTTCCCCAAACCCAACAAACCCCCCTCTGACGCCTCTTCCTATCGTCCCATATGCCTCACCTCCTTGTTTACTAAGGTCTTAGAATCCATCCTCTCCTGCCAGATTCATCGCCACCTTAACTAGTAGCACCACCTCCTTCGCTCTACCCAGTGTTGCTTCTGGCCCTCCTTCTCAGCCAATGACCAACTACTTAACCTTACCAATCCTCTTTCCCTCCAACTTAACTCCCGCTGCTCCATTGTCTTTGTTTCCCTCGACTTCAAGAATGCCTATGACCATGCCTGGGATCCCAAACTCATCTTCAGACTCCGTACTTATGCTCTCCCTATCAATTTCGTCTGTCTCGTTGCTTCCTTGCTCTCCCTTCCTCCCATCTATGTCAATATCCACAATTCCCACTCCTGTACTTTCTAGCCCACTGGAGTGACCCAAGGCTCCATCCTTCCCCCTCTCCTCTATTTCCTGAATTCTGACAACATGTCCAAACCTTCCCTACCTGTCCATCTCCTCCAATTTGGTGATGACACCACCTTCCTGTCCCTTTATCTTAACCTTCAAAGGTAAATGTCTCAATGTACACTCGAAACCCACCTTCACCAGTTCACTACTTAGTGCAACCAGTAGTTCCTTCGTATCAACCCCTCCAAGACACGGTCAATCATCGTTGGCTGCACCACCCCCTCCTTCCATCTCCATGATTTCTACCAAACCATTTATGATCGTACTATTCACGTCACTCCTGCCCTAAAATACCTTGGCCTCAGTCTTGATCGTCATCTAACCTGGACTCCCTATTTCCTTATGATCCGACACAAAGCCCACAATAGATACCTGTCTGGCCGGATGTGGGGGCTGCACCCTTCCATCATCCTTCATACCTACAAGTCCTCGATCCGCCCCATCCTTTTTTATGCTAGTGTCGCTTGGATATCTGCACCCCCCCAGATTCTATAAAGCCTTCAAAATCCTGGAACACCATGCACTTCGCAACGCCTTCCGTCCCTCATGTGCATCCTCTATGACCTCATCCCCTTACCCACCTTCTTCTCTCCCTTGAACACATCCGCACCCTGTACATTGTCCACCGATTCGATATCCCTACCCTCTTGTGTCCCTCTGTACAAGTTAAAAGTGTAAAAATCACACAGAGCGAGACAGTAAGAAAAAAGGAAAACACTGGAAACGATGGAGCACTCATGTAGAATAAAAACCACCGAGGGACTGGATGTCAGAGACGAGGGGAAGAAAAGCTATGCAGGCAGTTCTCTTCAGTGCGCCAAGTCTTGTACAGCTTCCAGTTACCGCCGAGTCTACAAGCTGCACTGTTCGTCCGTCGTCTCCGGAATTTAGGCTCCTAAAGCATCATAGGCCACTTCTGGACTCTACATGGGCATCACTCAGAGGCACAATGACAGAACTTCAATATTTTACAGGACTTGCAATAATTTCAAACGTATGATTGTGCTGGACATTTCACAAGAAGAAGCATCATTTATGTCGAGTATTTCTTCGTATTTAATAAATACCATTTTATTACTATATGTTGAAAATCTTTCTGATCGAAGATAACGTACGCCTCCTTCTTGCACTCCCAACGATGGATATTAAATGCTGGGTTCTACAGAACTGCATTTGATTTTAACTGACACACTAAGTATTTAATTGGAGAAACAGACAAATCCCCAACACAGTTGTCCTGAGGTTCCTCCTCTGAATAATGCTCTTGTTCCACAGCAGAATTGTGATCATATTTTTCGTCTATTACTTGACCTGTATCAGTGACAAATTTCTCTATCCACCGACTAACAATTTCATCAAACTCGAGGAAATTAAAAGTGTCACGTCCCTGCGACCAAATTTTGTAACACACCGTACTGAAGAAAACAGGCACTTAGTTCGCGAGGCTAGATCTAGGAGACCCTACCACCTGTCAGTAACACGTGTAACAACAAACAAAGAACGCAATAACGCAACCGACTGTAAAACATTGTAAAGGTGGCAATTTATGGGGGATTGGGAACAGTATAGAAGCATTCCATCACAGCTGAACTTACAGAGAGAGTTCGAAAATTTTCACGCCATTGAGAGACCACACCTTGTGAGCTGAGGGTTAAGGATCTTTTGGGCGGCGACTGAATTCAGCGTATTGGTTCTGTCTTCTATTATGTAGAAAGGAAGTTTCTTTTAAATTTTACCCCAGCTAAAACTTCAAGTTGTACCAGTGTTTTCCTGTCAAAGGAACCAACGCCGTTACTGTGCAGGATTGTAAATTTAAGGCAAGTCATTTTGGTGATTGTGAGGCTGAGGCGATGCTGGTCCTTCTGGACGAGTTTTCGGAGTCTTTAACTGACAAACCAGGTCATATCAGCACGATACAATACAGAATCTGCCTTGCTGACGATTTTCAGTGCGTCAACCCCAATATAGATTGACACCACCCGAAATGAAAATATTGCATCAGCTGGTGGAGCGGATGATCTGTGATGGGGTTATTATGTCTCCTACCTCACCTTACACCTCTCTTATCTTTCTATTTCCTATGGATGACTGGTGGTTGATCGTACTATTAAATAAGAAGTGTGTTCGTGAATCTATGCCACTATCCAACTTGCACCACGGGTTTCACCTGCTTTTCTGGTGCTCGGTATTCTTCTATTCTCGATCTTAATCCGGCTTACCACCAGACCCCATTAGCCAAAACTGTAGACAGGTGACAGCGTTTTGTATGGATTGGAATTTATTCGAACTTATCGGTATACTAATTGGCATATCAACTTGGGCTGCTGTTCTCTCTAGACTTTTGGATAACGTTTCCGGAGATGTAAAATTTAAACCTTAGATGACGTTGTAATTTACAATATTACCTTCCAACAAGATCTGAAACACCTGCAGGAGGTTTTGTGCCGAATTCTTGCCACTGGTCTTGCTGTTAAGCCTTCCAAAATTAATTTAGCTTAGCAGAAGATTTCTTTTCTTGGTATTTGGTTTCTACTGGCGGTACCCGAATGGATAGAGAGAGGACCAAGGTCTTACACAAAAATCAAGCAAAGACAGGTGTTGCCGATTTCATTATCCATTATTTTGTTTAGAAATACTTCTATAGTATAGGGAGATGACCATTCAGATTTGGCACAACTTTGGAAAGTAGAGAAGTCCTGATCGCACAATCCTTTATTAAGCGTCATGCGTTTAAATATTTTATCGTCAGACTGAAGCTGTGGAATGAACTGTACAAGAAAGTAATGACAGAAAATATACATAAGCGTGTATCTAAGTACGTATTCCAGTACACAGATATTCCAAATAGTATCGTATTTACATAAAAAACAAATTTTAGTACAAGTTCACGAAAGCGAGCACATGAACTGAATACAGTAGAAATCTCATGTCATGTAGGCATATTTTTCAGTCCCATCGTCTATCGAATCGAACCAGTGCCAAACTGTGTGGCGACTGAACTTCCGAGAGGTAAAAAATGGCCTGTAGGTGGTGCTAGCATTGACTGAAGAATGCGAATCAAACAGTAGGTTTACTTACTAATGCGATTAAATACATGTCAGCACCGCGTGAACAGATTTGACAAAAAAATTGTAACTCTTATAGAAGAGATACTGATACTAACGCCATGAAAAGTGCGTCGTTAGGTAACATCGTAAAAAACGTTGCTGAGGTAGTCTTTAGTCAGTAATCGAAATAGAAGACAATTTTAGCCATTAACTGGTGAGGTACAATATAAATGTAAAATCAATATGAGCAATAAGTAAAGAAGGAATAATAACGAATAAGTTCACAAGCATCACAAAATAAATGTACATAATTGTCACAAAATGTAATGAAATGACATAACAGACTCATTTAGATGAGCTAAGATTAGTGGTTCCAACTTGAAATGTAAGATGTATTACGCAATAAATGGGTATTTTTTGTTTTTTAATACTATTTAACTTAGTGTTAGATCGTGCATGTATAACAACTCTCCTTAAGCTGACGGCTGAGGACATCCAAAACGTCCTAGCATATTGTGACCAAAGATGTAAAGTTAGGATAATTTGGTGACAAAAACTGATGCCTAGGCAATCGTAATATTGATCATACTGTTTCGGACTTATACGGAATGCATTGCGATCGTGTATAACAGTATGGGATTGTAGAGCTATACATAACAAAATAAGCTCTTTGAGTTACTAGCGAAACCCAAAACTTCACCTTTCGTAATTTTTTTCCTATACTGTAATTTCATTCCTACGGCCCCATATGGGTAAGGGAGGGCTGGCACAATCCGCAGCTCTTCAACCGAATGATACAGTTAAAAAGAATAAAACATACGAAAGGCGAAGAGATGGGAGACATAAAAACATAATAAGGAGAGACAATGGGGGTTAAAATACACACTTACACAGAGACGTTAATTGTAGGACAGCTAAAAAAGTCCACATAAATATAAAAAAGCACAGTTGGCGATTTTTGTAACACATAAAAATACACGGAAGTCACACAAACAAATCAAAAGTTGGCCACAGTATTACAAAACGCCAGAACGACGACACTTTAACAACAGCACAAGATGAAGGACACACGACAAAGATTAAACAGTGCGAATAGGATTCGGCCGAGGGAGGGGACATCCTGAGAGGAGAGAAAGATGGGACAAAATAAAGCAGTGGTAGACGGCGTCTAGAGAAGGTAGTGGAAAAGGAAATTGGTCGCGGGGCGTACCAAGGGCCAGGAGACGAGCGGGATAGGAAGGGAGAGAGAAGGCAAGTCAGGAGGGAGTGCAGAGATGCGGAAGAGATGCACTAGATAGGGAGAGGGCGTGGCAGGGTGAAAAAAACTACTCATGGAAAGACAAAAGAATGGGAGTAGAAGCCATGAGGCGGGGGTGGATGGTGAAGTTAGAGTTCGTAGGAGGAGTACACATAAGGGCGAAGCTTATCATCTGGGAGGGGTATGCACTGGAAAGCACGTCAGTAAAGGAGGCTGAGGACGTGGAGATGGAGAGAGGGTGGCACACAACAGTAAAGGCACAGCAACAGGCTCTGGGTAGGGAGGATAAGAGACAACAGGGGGTCCGAGCAATCCAGTCTGTGGACAATGTACAGGGTGTGGATGCGTTTGAGGAAAAGGAGAAATGTGGGAAGGGGTTGATGTGATAGAGGATTTGTATTGGGGACGGGAGACTGATGTGGAAACCAGGGCAGAGTGCATGGCGTTCGAGGATTTAGAAGACTTTATTGAATATGGGTGGGGTAGAGATCATGGTGACTATGGTATAACGAAGGATGGGGCTGATCAAGGATTTGTAGGTGTGAAGGATAATGGAAGAATGCAGGCCCCATGTCCAGCAAGACAACAGTTTCTGAATGTGGAGTCTGTTGTGGGCTTTGTATTGGATCATAAGAGGATGGGGAGTCCAAGTGAGGTGACGGTCGAGGGTGAGGTATGAGGGAGGTGGATAGGACAACCATAAACGTGTGGTAAAAATTGTGGAGCCAGAAAGTGCGGGTGGTATGACCTGGGTCTTGGAAGAGTTGATGTGAAGAGCCACTCGTTGCACCAGGCAGTGAACTGATTGAGGTGGGTTTCAAGAAATCCTTTGGCTCTGTTCAAGGGGAGGATACAGGTCCAGAAAGACGGTGTCATCAGCAAATTGGCAGCAAATTGGCAGCAAATTAGTAGAAGATGTGAGGCGGAATAGGTTTGGGTGTATCTGCAGCATAAAGGAGATAGAGGAGAGGGAAAAGGATGGAGCCTTCGGGCACGCTCATGGAGGGATAGAATGCATAGGTGTTGGTATTGTGGATAGTGACATTAGAGGGACGACAGGAGGGGAAGGAAGCAACGAGACAGAGAAAGCCCTGGAGTTAAGGAGTGACCTGGGATGCCAGACATGGTGAAAGGCAGTCTAGAGGTCGAAGGAGACATAGAAAGAGGAACAATAGGACTTACATTGGAGGGAAAGAAGACTGATAAGCTTAAAGAGCTGGTCATTGGCTAAGGAAGAGGATTGGAAACCACACTGGGTAAGGGGAAAGAGGTGGTGCTGATTAAGGTGGTGATGAACACGTCAGGAGAGGATAGACTCAAAGACCTTAATGAACACGGAGGTGAGGGAGGCGAGATGATAGAGGGTGGTCTGTCGGGATTAGGGAGCAGCAGGATGTGGGAAGTTTTCCAAATGTCAGGGTACATGCCAGTGGAGAGAATGATGTTGTCAAGGTAGCAAGGACAGCCAGGACGAAGAGGGGGGATATCTTGAGGTGGCAGTAGGTGACACTGTTGTGACAAGTGATGGCATTGCACTTGGACTGGAGTGTGAGTTTGATGTCATTTGCTGCAATGGGAATGTTTATGTATGATGAGGGTCCAAATGAAACTGTTGGCGAGTGGCAGAACAGGGGCATCAGAGTGTTCATGGCTGGTGGGGAAGAGGGAGTAATCAAAGTGAGGATCGTTGGGAAAGGAGAAAAACTTGGAGAGATGGGAAGCAAAATGGTTAGCCTTACTGAGGTTGTCGTAGAAAAGGTGGTCATGGTGGAGAAGGGTGTACTGTGGGGCAGGATGACTACCAGTTAGGTGGTGGAAGACAGAGGAGGAGTTGACAGGGATGGTGGAGCTGATTCATGTACATGTGTGTCGCCAGTCCTGCCGTTTCTTTGCGGTTCAGAGGTTGCAGATGTGTACTTGCCAGTGTCTGGGAGGGTATCTTAGTCACAGGTGCAGAGGAAGGAGCAGTAGAGCCTGTGGAATCAATGGAGGAGAAGGACAGCGTGTGGAGGAAGTGTAAGGTGGTGACGGTGGATAAGTTTGTTAGGAACATGGACCTCTACGGCATTAGTGATGGTCTACTGAAGTAACGAAGAGGCATGTGTGATGTCAGCGGGATGGTGGTAGGCAAGATGGTGGTTTTTGACCTGTGAGGCAATGGATGCCCAGTATGCATCCCAGTCAGCTCGTTGGTAGTCATGGACTTGGCAGGGCAGATAGCAAGGGGCTGGATTGAGGCAATGTGCTGAGGAGATGGTGTGAACCACTGGGAGGTGATTGGTACCAAAAGGGTCCAGGATATCCGTGGCAATACGACCAAGGAGGTAAGGGCAAGTGATGATGACACCTGGGATGGAGTTACTTTTAGAATGGGTGATCTGTATGAGGGGAACTAGATTACCATGGAGGGTAGTGAGGAACTGATGCCACCACTGAAGGTATCAGGGTCACAGTTGACGATGTTGAGGCATGTGGTAATAACATAGATGTAGAAGGTGGGCCATATTGGGAGAAGAATTCATAGGGAAGAGGAGCTGCTGGTTGGATTTAGATAGTGGATAACTGCACAGGTGATGACGGGGGGGAGGGGGGAGGAGAAAGATGTTGAGGATGAGGTGTTCGGTTGTCATTGAGCAGGGGTTGTGGTAGGACAGGGACATAGATATATGCTTCAGGTGTCCAGTAGTGACCCCACATCCCTCTAGAAAAATGGGATTGTCAGTGGAGTGAATGATGTACAGAGAGGTGCAGACTACATGATGATGTTGGAGGAAGGTTTCACTAAGGATGAAGGAGTTGACCTGGTGATGAGACAGGGTACGCATGAAGAGGTATTTGTTGGCAGGGAGGGAGCAAATGTTGATGTATAGGAGATGATACTGTTGGCGCGCCATTGGGGCAAGGTGGAGAGTGAGTGGAGGGAAGAGAGGGGCTCAAATGAGGGTGTCTGGGTGGGTGAAGATGAAGTGGGCCTGGTTGTGGGAGTATGTAGTGTAGGTATTGAAATGAAAGATGGATCTGGTGGCATGGGAGATCTGCTGGAGGGTGCAGGGGCGTTGGAAGGGGTGGATATTCTGGAGTATGATGGTCAGGAAACAGATGATGTTGTCAGCTATCTGGAATGGGCAGAGGGAATTGATGCATTGGATGGGCTGATCGATGGTGTGAATGGGAACAGTTAGTTTGGGGGTGGTGGGAAGGAATTTGGCCTTGCATTTGGAGGTGTAGATGGGGTGGGATTCGTTGCAGGTGTTGCAGGAAGGAGGGTAGGCGAGGTTAGAGCATTGTTTGAGGAAGTGGGAGGCTTTACAGTAGGGGCAGATGGGGGCAAGGTGGTTGAAGCTTTGGGTGATGCGGCCATCATAGACGAGACAGCATTGGCGGTGATAGCATTGAATTGGAGAAAGTAAGGGATTAATGGGGTGGCAAAAGGTGATGTATGGAGGAGGTGGACTCTGTGAACACATGTGCCAAAAGGGTAGGGCTGGAGTTGTTACAGATACATCAGGCTGAGCAGATTTCCAGGGCAGGGTGGGCATTCAATTCTGCCAATAACTTCACCTTAATTACCACAAGGATGAGCTTTGCAATCACAGTGGTGAGGGTTTCGGGTTGATGAGGGCTTTAGGATTGACAGGAAAAGGAGGAGGTAAGTAAAGATGTGAGAGACATGTGGGCTAAAGGTGATATGGAGAAGTATCTGGAAGAGGTCAGTGTGGAATGAGGAGGGGAGTGGATAAGGACAGAGCCTCTGTGGGGCATAAGCTGAGCAATAGGGGCACTGGGGTATACTTGCAGATTTCTAGTGTTTAGGCACTGAGGTATTTAGTATTGGGTTTGGAAATGACGAGTGTATGTATGGTGGGTGCTGGGCATGCAAGAGGGGTGGGCAGTGGTTTCTTGGAAGCGGGGGTGGAGGTAGGGTCAGCACTTGGGCGTTTGGCGGTTTTTGGCAGGTGTGGCCTGGAAGGAGAGTGAGGGAGTGGGAGAGGTGGCGGAAGGCAGGGCCCACATGAGAGGTGGAAGCACTTTGAAGGGAGGGTGGGTATCTGTGGTGGCGACTGTGGAGCGGTGGTCCATGTCATGGGCAGGGAAAGTAGAGGAAGTCATAGCAGGGCGAGTGGGGAGTGCATGAGAGTCATCCCTACACGTGGTAGTGGCGGGAATGGCGGCAGGAGCACGAGCAGGAGCAGGGGGAGGAGCAGATGCAGAGGCAGTAAATAGCTGGGGGTACAGGGGATAGGTGGATATGGCAGGGATGAAGCTGTGAGGAGAAGAGGTGGGGCAGATGGGGGAAGCAGGAGAGGGACTTACGGAGGTAATGGTGGGGGGCAGAGGAAGGAGGGGTGTATATAATCGTGGTGGTTGGGGTGTCCATGGTGGACTTGCAGCCTAGCAGCAACAGGTGGCACGAAGATAGGGAAAGAGAACTTAGCAGGAGCATCTTCCGTAATTGTTTTGTCTTTATTGTAATTTCATTTCCCGGCCACTTATGGGCAGGTGACGGCTGTCAGTGGCACAGTCCGCCACTCTTCAGCCAAGTGACACAACAAATAAAAAGATGAAATGACACAAATAAAATGTGATAAAAAGCGGGACATAAGAACCGAAATATGTGGAGACAATGGAGATTAAAATATACACTTACTTGAAGACGTTCATTGAAGGACAGGTAAAAAAATTTCGAAGAAAGTTAAAAAAACACAGTTGGTGTTTCGTGGAGCACATAAAATACGCATGCACAAGTTAAAAGTTGGCCACTCCAGCATGAACACACTTAAAAAAACCACCGTAAGTGATTAGACACATGTGATGAGGGAAAGAATCTGTCAGGAAGGGCCTGCCAAGGGTAGGAGGCCTGAGAGGAGGGAAAAAGAGGGTCGGCGGAATGGGGGGGGGGGGGATGAAAAGAAAAAGGGTGGTTGGGGAACGCCCCAAGGGACAGGAGTCAGGAAGGATGGGAGTTGGAGGGGGGAAGGCAAGTCAACAGGTGACACAGAGACACAGAATGGCAGCATGGTAAAGGGGTAGCGCTCAGGGGAAGGGAAAAGGAGGGGAGAGGAAGCCCTGAGGAGTAGGAAGGGGGAACGTAGGGTTAGAGTTGGTAGGAAGGGTGGAGATCAGGGTGAAGCTTATCATCTGGAAGGGATAAGTGCTGGACGTTGTGTTGGGAAAGGAGGTGGAGGGTGTGGACATGAGAGAGGGCGCGACAACAGGCTGAGGGTAGAGAGGACAAGAGACAACAGCGGATATGGGGGATCGAGTTCGTGGATGATGTACAGGATGTAGATGTGTTTGAGGAAAAGGAGAGGGTGTGGGAAGGGAATGAGGTCACAGAGGTTCTCTGTGGGGGACATGTGGAAATAAAAGGCAAGGCGGATTGCATGGTGATCAAGGATTTGGAGTGCATTAAAGAATCTGGCAGGGGCGGAAATCCAGGCAACGCTGGCATAACAAAGGATGGGGCTGATCAAGGATTTGTAGGTGTGAAGGATTGTGGAAGAATCTTAAAGTTTACTGAAATTCTATTTTACAGTGTGTCATGACGTATTGTTCTTAGCTAAAAAATGTGTTCTGTGTAGTTCGAAGTTCATACAGGAAGAAATTTGCTTTTTTTGTGTCCATGCACTCACTGGTTAAACTGGTACAAATAAATTTTCATCATGCAAACTGTCAATGATAATGCTGTTGCTGGGTTAACCCTCACACTACACAGCACTCTGTGTTGACCTGTCCCAATGACAGTCATTCCATTTAGCAATTGTGAGGCATTGCCAGGTTCACTACTCCATGGTATATGGAAACGTTTCTACAAGTCTTTCTCGCATTCACAGTCCCACATTTGCACCTAGAGACCAAAAGTGGAACAATTTTTTTTTACGACGTAAGTCAGTTCCAAGTAAGCGCATTAGAGTATCTACCAAGTTTCACCGCCGTACGATAATTACAGTCCACACTGCACCTCAACGGGCAGCTGCACTTTAGTTATGACCATCTGGTATTTTCCACTGAATATTTCCACTGCTTCAGACAAGGAAACATGAACTTCATAAATGTAAGGTATCTAATAACACAACGAAAATTTGTAGAACTTACTATAGTAATATTGTGCTATAATTAAATTCTTTGAATACTTTAGAATTTACTATTAGTGATAGAGTTACTGTGCTTTTACGTATAGGCTTTTAAATTTTATCTAATTTTTGTTTCTGAAATTGGGGATGTATTTAAGTGAATAACAATGCGCGATACAAGTTCGCCGAGTTGACGATTGCCGTTGTTATTCATTTTCTTTTCTCTCGTAACTTGAGTGCGATATAATATTCGGAAGATTGCAGCTTCTAGTGTAGACGTCGATCTACTCGAAAACAATTATTGTAACCCACTAAACATACGTAATAATATTTTAAAATACAATGATTCTGCACAAGAAGAACAATTTTTGTGAAAAAAATATCAGAGAACATGTCCCGTTTATTCGATGCAATACATAGTTTACAATATAGCGTTTCTCTAACAGTGCATTCTTTTTTCATCTGATGTTGGAACTTCATTTTAGTTCATCTGTGTTAGTGAAAGGTAATTTATACACCTTGAAATATACTCTAGTCAATAACTGTTACATTCAAGCATCTTAATTCGATCCTTACTCAACTTCTCATGTTAGTTATGTCATTATTGCTATGTTGCTCATTAAATACTGACACAATAGCTGATACACATGTGCATGGACCCCTGTTCTCAAGTTGTTAGAGGAGTCTTTCGAGTGCACGCTAAGGGGAATGTTACATTCTCATCTGACGAAGTGCAATTACGTTACTTATTGATAAAGTACTGTCTTTCTCTTCATTTGTGCTACCATTTCTTTATGTGTAGAGAAATTACTATCCAATACGGTTGACATATTAATATGTTAGGTTGATTTCATGAAACTAGGGTTGTGCATAACAGTACTGAAGTGGTAAGTGTGTACTGGTATATTTTTATGTTTTCTACTTGTGTTCAGTTGGGATGGGCAAATGCTCCTGTGCCTTGCTGCAAAGGAACTTGTAGTTGTACTGAATGGTCAGATGTGAGTTGCTAGCTCACGACGTCCTGCAGAGATTCTTTGTCAAGTTGATGGACTTTAAGATTTTTTGAATGTTTAGTACGAAAGTGATATTTTGGAACTGTGAATGGCTCAAGGAATTTATCGAGATTAGCAAAGTTAGTGGTACTGGTAGGTGAAGTTTGTCAGATAGTGTCAGATAGTAGGTGGAACTTGATGAGTGATACTACTGACATTGGATTATACTTTCTGAACTTGTAAAATCACAACTATCTTAGTTTCACACTACGAAAAAGTTTCTGGTATACATTTCTGAAGCTGCACGCTTCATTGGAGATCTACACTCCTGGAAATGGAAAAAAGAACACATTGACACCGGTATGTCAGACCCACCATACTTGCTCCGGACACTGCGAGAGGGCTGTACAAGCAATGATCACACGCACGGCACAGTGGACACACCAGGAACCGCGGTGTTGGCCGTCGAATGGCGCTAGCTGCGCAGCATTTGTGCACCGCCGCCGTCAGTGTCAGCCAGTTTGCCGTGGCATACTGAGCTCCATCGCAGTCTTTAACACTGGTAGCATGCCGCGACAGCGTGGACGTGAACCGTATGTGCAGTTGACGGACTTTGAGCGAGGGCGTATAGTGGGCATGCGAAAGGCCGGGTGGACGTACCGGCGAATTGCTCAACACGTGGGGCGTGAGGTCTCCACAGTACATCGATGTTGTCGCCAGTGGTCGGCGGAAGGTGCACGTGCCCGTCGACCTGGGACCGGACCGCAGCGTCGCACGGATGCACGCCAAGACCGTAGGATCCTACGCAATGCCGTAGGGGACCGCACCGCCACTTCCCAGCAAATTAGGGACACTGTTGCTCCTGGGGTATCGGCGAGGACCATTCGCAACCGTCTCCATGAAGCTGGCCTACGGTCCCGCACACCGTTAGGCCGTCTTCCGCTCACGCCCCAACATCGTGCAGCCCGCCTCCAGTGGTGTCGCGACAGGCGTCAATGGAGGGACGAATGGAGACGTGTCGTCTTCAGCGATGAGAGTCGCTTCCGCCTTGGTGCCAATGATGGTCGTATGCGTGTTTGGCGCCGTGCAGGTGAGCGCCACAATCAGGACTGCATACGACCGAGGCACACAGGGCCAACACCCGGCATCATCGTGTGGGGAGCGATCTCCTACACTGGCCGTACACCACTGGTGATCGTCGAGGGGACACTGAATAGTGCACGGTACATCCAAACCGTCATCGAACCCATCGTTCTGCCATTCCTAGACCGGCAAGGGAACTTGCTGTTCCAACAGGACAATGCACGTCCGCATGTATCCCGTGCCACCCAACGTGCTCTAGAAGGTGTAAGTCAACTACCCTGGCCAGCAAGATCTCCGGATCTGTCCCCCATTGAGCATGTTTGGGACTGGATGAAGTGTCGTCTCACGCTGTCTGCACGTCCAGCACGAACGCTGGTCCAACTGAGGCGCCAGGTGGAAATGGCATGGCAAGCCGTTCCACAGGACTACATCCAGCATCTCTACGATCGTCTCCATGGGAGAATAGCAGCCTGCATTACTGCGAAAGGTGGATATACACTGTACTAGTGCCGACATTGTGCATGCTCTGTTTCCTGTGTCTATGTACCTGTGGTTCTGTCAGTGTGATCATGTGATGTATCTGACCCCAGGAATGTGCCAATAAAGTTTCCCCTTCCTGGGACAATGAATTCACGGTGTTCTTATTTCAATTTCCAGGAGTGTATATTGATGTTATGAGTGCAAAAACTTGTTTCTGGAAATTGTATGAAATATTGCTGTCTTTGAAATGTACCCAACTGTATGGGATCCTATCTTAAAAAGTTTCCAAACTGATTTGCTGCATCTGTGTCTATGCCACTGAGCATTCTTATGGACCTGCAGCTCATCTGATGCCTGTTGGAGGTTTTAGTACATGTAACGAAACTTATTACTAGCTTTCTGTTGGCCGTTGAAATACACCAGTTTAATTAGAATTGAGCAGTAGGAGTAACTTTGACTGCCAATTTCATCGTTTTACTTTGCAGAGGTAAAAGTTTCAGCATAGTAGAGTGGAGAGCTGGTCCAGTCCCCACCCTTCTATCCTTTGGCCCTTCCGCCTCCCCACCCTCACTATAATATTAATTGTGAAATTGAAGAGTTGAGTTCATAATTTTCAAATTTCTTAAGAATGCTAAATGCGTACATTGCGATACATGGATTTAATGACTTCGTTAAACTTACTTCTCCAGAGGAGTTGTATACTGAACTTTGTAAGTGTTGTCAAATGAGCAGGTTAATGTCAGAAATCTAAAACGTCTCAGGCTACTTTAGTTGCTGATTTATTACTCTGCCTTTTACTGTGCACCTGCGGAGAAACTAATATTGTTTTGTTTTGGATAGGTGGACTGGATTCAACTTAGTGTGGTTTATGTTACTTCACTCCCTTAGTTATTCCTCTTCAGAAGTTATTTTGGAAATTTTTATGTGATGAAAGTTCCATGTTACAACAACAGACTGCACTGGACTACAAAGAAATGATAAAATTAAACAGATTCATTGCACTTGAGGAGAGAAATCTTAGACAATTATAACTGTCAATAACTAGTCGAAAACAAGTGCTAGAACAGGAGAATAATGTTTGTGGAAAAAGGAAAAAACGTGAGTTACAGGATAGGCTAGGAGCTGCTCCAAGTCAGACTCTAGCGAGTGAGGTTAACAAACAAGTAGTCATGCAACAGCTTTTTAATAGCTTGAACATGAACTAGTTGTACTGAAGGCCAACACAGAAAGTAGCATTTCAAGAAACACAGAATTGTGATGAACTTTCTACTGCTGTAGCCAAACTGGCTGCTAGTTGTAAGCAGAGCTGAGGTATACAGCGTGGTCCATTGATAGTGACCGGGCCAAATATCTGACGAAATAAGCATCAAACGAAAAAACTACAAATAACGAAACTCGTCTAGCTTAAAAGGGGAAACGAGATGGCGCTATGATTGGCCAGCTAGATGGCGCTGCCATAGGTAAAACGGATGTCAACTGCGTTTTTATTTTAAAAAAAGAGGAACCCTCATGTTTCATTACGTATTCGTAAAGATATATGAATGTTTCAGTTCGACCACTTTTTGCGCTTTGTGATGATGGCGCTGTAATAGTCACAAACGTATAAGTACGTGGTATCACGTAACATTCCGCCAGTGCGGACGGTATTTGCTTCGTGATACATTACCCGTGTTAAAATGGACCGTTTACCAATTGCGGAAAAGGTCGATATCGTATTAATGTATGGCTATTGTGATCAAAATGCCCAACGGGCGTGTGCTACGTATGCTGCTCGGTATCTCGATTCAAAATGGTTCAAATGGCTCTGAGCACTATGGGACTTAACATCTGAGGTCATCAGTCCCCTAGAACTTAGAACTACTTAAACCTAACTAACCTAAGGACATCACACACATCCATGCCCGAGGCAGGATCCGAACCTGCGACCGTAGCGGTCGCGCGGTTCCAGACTGTAGCCTCTAGAACCGCTCGGCCACATCGGCCGACTCGGTATCCTGGACGACATCATTCAAGTGTCCGGACCGTTCGCAGGATAGTTACGCTATTTAAGGAAACAGGAAGTGTTCAGCCACATGTGAAACGTCAACCACGACATGCAACAAATGATGATGCTCAAGTAGGTGTTTTAGCTGCCATCGCAGCTAATCCGGACATCAGTAGCAGACAAATTGCGCCAGAATCGGAAATCTCAAAAACCGTCGGTGTTGAGAATGCTACATCTACATCGATTGCACCCGTACCATATTTCTGTGCACCACAAATTTCATATCGACGACTTTGAACGTCGTGTACAGTTCTGCCACTAGGCACAAGACAAGTTACGGGACAATGACAGATTTTTGCACGCGTTCTACTTGGCGACGAAGCGCCATTCACCCACAGTGGTAACGTAAACCGGCATAATATGCACTATCAGGCAACGGAAAATCCACGATGGCTGAGACAAGTGGAACATCAACGACCTTGGCGGGTTAATGTACGGTGCGGAATTATGGGAGGAAGGATAATTTGGCCCCCATTTTATTGACGGCAATCTAAATGGTGCAGTGTATGCTGATTTCCTACGTAATGTTCTACCGATGTTACTACAAGATGTTTCACTGCATGATAGAATGGCGATGTATTCCCACATGATGGAAGTCCGTCACACAGCTCGCGTGCAGTAGAAGCGGTATTGTATAGCATATTTCATGACAGGTGGATTGGTCGTCGAGGCACCACACCATGGCCCACACGTTCACCAGATCTGACGTCCCCAGATTTCTTTCTGTGGGGAAAGTTGAAGGATATTTGCTATCGATATCCACTGACAACGCCTGACAACATGCGTTAGCGCATTGTCAATGCATGTGCGAACATTACGGCAGGCGAAGTACTCGCTGTTGAGATCAATGTCGTTACACGTATTGCCATATACATTTAGGTTGACAGACATCATTTTGAGCATTTATTGGATTAATGTGGTATTTACAGGTTATCACGTTGTAACACCATGCGCTCTCAGAAATGATGAGTTCACAAAGGTACATGTATCACATTGGAACAACTGAAATAAAATGTTCAAACGTACCTACGTTCCGAATTTAATTTAAAAACCTACCTGTTACCAACTGTTCGTCTAAAATTGTGAGCCATATGTTTGTGACTATTACACCGCCATCTATCGCAAAGCGAAAAAAGTGCCCCAACTAAAACATTCATATTTCTTTACGTACTACACTATTATGTAATAAAATGGGACTTCCTATTTTAAAAAACGCAGTTGATACCTATTTGCCCTATGGCAGCGCCATCTAGCGGGCCAATCATAGCGCCATCTGGTTTCCCCCTACAAGCTAGACGAGTTTCGTACTTTGCAGTTTTTTCATTTGACACTTATTTCGTGAGATATTTGGCCCGGTCACGATCAGTGGACCACCCTCTACATGATAACCACATCTGCAGTCAAATATTGTGTACGAACACAGCACACTGTCTCACTCATCCCCATAATTAAGAAAATCACTGTACACTCTTTCATCAATAGTATTACTGAAGAGTGCCAAATTCTTCATCACATGTTGCAACTACAATAATAATAGTCACATTGTGCAACAACCAAGTACCAGTCTTTCAAATCCAATAGCTCCTGGAATATCCAGAAGATAACCAACCCAAGTACTAACCAGATCTGACATTGCTGAACTTTGTTGGCTGTGTGAGATCCAATGTGGCAAGACTGTTGGATATTGTGGTGTCACCGCCAGACACCACACTTGCTAGGTGGTAGCCTTTAAATCGGCCGCGGTCCGTTAGTATAAGTCGGACCTGCGTGTCGCCACTGTCAGTAATTGCAGACCGAGCGCCACCCCACGGCAGGTCTAGACAGACTTAATAGCACTCGCGCCAGTTGTACAGCCGACGTAGCTAGCAACAGTTCACTAACAAATAAGCTCTCATTTGCAGAGACGATAGTGGCCTAGCCTTCAGCTACTTCATTTGCTACGACCTAGCAAGGTGCCATACCAATTGATATTGAGATTATAACATGTACCGTCAAGAGCGATGTACACCAATTGTGGATTAAAGTTAAGTATTATATCAACTGCGTACTTTATTTGCAACTATTAATTCCCTTAACTGTTCCAGACCTCGCGCCAGCCTGCGTGAGCTTAAGCGCGTGCCTTTCGGCCTCCTTCATTGTGACTTGGCTGCCTTGCCAAGTCACAACATTTTTGCGACGAGTCTCAAAAGAGGATTTTGTGTTTGTAGAGAGACTGATTTCATTGTGTCATGGCTTCGCCACAATTTCCAGATGTACTGTCCGAATTTTATCGCTTGCAGAATCAGCAGACACAGGCCTTATTGGATGCCCTTGGACAGCTCGTCCAGGGTCAACGTGCAATGCAAAACGATGCGGCAGCCGCCGCTCCACTGCTACCGCAGCCACAACATGCTGTTGCACCACCTTTTCGTCCTTTTGATGCGGCACTGGAAAGCTGGACGGAGTGGTCACGGCAATTTGGATTCCATCTCGCCACCTACAGAATTCAAGGTAACGAGCGGCAGCCTTTTTTGCTGGTATATGTAGGTGTGCCCACCTACCCTGTGATAGTGAAATTGTTTCCCCGACGCGACGTAGCAACTCTGTCCTACGACGAAATTTTGTCAGCATTAGATGCATATTTCAAAGAATCAGTCAATGTCGTTGTAAAAAGGTATACGTTCTTTCGTACAAAACGTACAGCCGGTCTGAGTAATAGGCAGTGGGTTGCAACATTGTAAGGCCTTACTAGGGATTGTGCTTTTGAGTGTGAATGTGGACTCCCTTATTCAGATACAATGGTACATGATGCAATTGCACAGAACGTTTCTGATGTTCGTACAAGGGAACAGATTTTGAAACTAGTCAATCCCTCCCTTCAACAAGTGATAGTCATATTGGATAGGCAGGACACATTTGACTCTGCTCAGGAATCCTTTGAAACTTCGCCAGCTGTGTGTCCCGTTAACCGGCCCGCCGGGCGCGCTGCACGGAACAGTAAACAGCCCTCGCGCCTGTCCGCGCAGCTGCCGCCAATCTCTCCCCTAAGTGTGCCAAGCAAGCACGCAAATGCAGTGCTAAAATCATGCCCGCGATGTGCTACTAGACATTCGTGTGAGAATTGCCCGTCACGCCAAGCTATTTGCTTTTTCTGTAATAAAAAAGGACATGTTCAGAGTGTTTTTCCAGAAAAAGCTCAGATCGGACACTCACAACCATACCAGGCACTTTGCTTCATGCTGGCATCGGAATCGAACCAAGAATACTCAGATTCATGAACCTTCGCCCATGGAAATTCATGTAGTTAATTCCACTCCGCCCAGTGCCACTCTCTCTCACAGTGACTGTGTTCGCCCCACAAAATGTGTGCGTCGACGTCGATGGAAGTCAAGTCACATCGCAAGTGATTCAGTACCAGTGGCAGTTCAAGTTGCACGAGACAGTTGCTCTTGTCATCAGCAGTACAATAAACTTTTTGTAGAATTGGACATTCATGGCAACGTGATACCTTTCCAGCTCGATACTGGAGCTGCAGTCTCATTGATCAATAAAGACACGTACAAACAACTGGGTACACCTCCGTTGTGTGCCGCAAATGTTAAGGTAAATAGTTATTCTGGTCAGAATATCCCTGTGTTAGGACAGTGCAGCCTTCTTGCAACATACAAGGGACAAACAAAACTTGTGTGATTTTACGTCCTTCGTTCTTCTTCTACAGCGAACTTGCTTGGTTTAGATTTATTTCAGTTGTTTAACTTGTCCATTGTAGATCAGGTCCTATCAGTGAACCAGACTGTGCCTTCAGGCAGTGTTTCTCGTCTATGTGAAGAATTTGCAGACATTTTTGCACCGGGCCTTGGTTGCGCTACGAACTATGAAGCACATTTGGAACTGAAAGTAAACGCGCAACCAAAATTTTTCAGAGCGCGCAATGTTCCTCACGCATTGCGTGATGAGGTCGGAAGACCATTAAACGATTTAGAATCTCAAGGTGTGATTGAACGTGTGCAGGCTTCTCTCTGGGCATCACCCTTAGTAATTTTGCAAAAACCTTCCAGAAAATTGAGACTTTGTGTGGACTTCAAGGCTACGGTGAATCCACAACTAGTGATTGCAACTTTTCCTTTACCCTGCCCGGAAGATCTCTTTGACAAACTGTGCCCAGGTAAATAATTTTCGAAGTTGGACATAGCAGTGGTGTACTTGCAAATACCGGTGGACAAAGAATCCCAGCGAGTTTTGGTGGTTAACACGCATCTTGGGTTGTATCGATTCAAAAGACTGCCATTCGGGTGTGCATCCGCCCCTGCGTTGTTTCAGCAATATCTGCAAACTGTTTGTGCGTCGGTCCCTACTGCAGCAAACTATCTGGACGATATTGTGATCTCTGGAAAGACAGAAGACGAACATTTAGCCAATCTCAGAACATTATTTCAGGTCTTGCGACATCATGGTCTTCGCTTGCGGAAGGGAAAATGTGTGGTTTTTGCTCGTGATTTACCATATTTGGGACATGTAATCAATGCACACGGCATACATCCGAGTCCAGAGCACCTCCGTGCCATACAAGACTTGCCTCCGCCGCAGAATTTGAAGCAGCTACAGAGTGTGCTGGGAAAAATAAATTATTGTAACAAATATGTCCGCAGCGCCTCTTCCATTTCAGCTCCGCCTCATCGCTTACGCCGTAAAGGTGTTCCGTTCGTCTGGACGACGGAATGCGAACGTGCCTTTCCCCAGTTGAAATCTGCGTTGCTTTCTAATACTTGCCTTACGCCATTCGATCTCCAGAGACCCCTTTTGTTGATGGTGGATGCATCGGATTTCGGGATCGGTGCTGTGCTTGCGCACAAAGATGGATCGCATGATCGCCCATATGCCTTTGCGTCCAAATTGCTCTCGTCTGCGCAACGAAAGTATTCACAGATCGAGAAAGGAGCTTAGGCTCCCGTATTTGGTGTTACAAAGTTTCATGATTTCTTGTATGGTCGTCACTTTACCATCATCACAGACCACAAACCTTTGACATCGCTTTTTCATCCAAACAAGCTTGTACCTACACGTGCAGCGCAGAAATTCATTCGCTGGTCTATTTTTCTCTCGCAGTACCGCTACGATATATTGTATCGGTCCACTGCTGAGCACGGAAACGCTGATGCGTTGTCCCTTTTGCCTGTTGCTGAGGATAGAGCGCTCGATTATTCCGAAATTGCTTGCATGTTCATTGATGCGGACACCGATGACGTGGTCGAATCGTTTCCGATCGATTTTCGTCGTGTGGCTACAGCCACAGCTGCTGACTCTGTCCTTGCTACCGTTTTGCGTTTTGTTGCTACGCAATGGCCCTTGTCAAAGTCACGGATCGAGGATCCGTTGGTTCGCCGATTGTTTGCTAACAAGGAGAGACTTTTTGTTCGACGTGGTGTTTCGCTGTTGCCTTCTGATAATGATCAGTCCAGAGTCGTGGTACCACGTTAGTTACAGTCTTCTGTCTCACAGCTTCTCCACCAAGAACATTGGGGTTTAATGCGCACGAAACAACTTCCTCGTCTGCACTGTACTTGGTTCGGAATCGATGCTGTGATTACGAATATGTGCCCTTCTTGCATGGCGTGTGCCGAACCACAATCCGCACCACCGCATTCTTTGCATGGCCAAAAGCCACTACCCCTTGGCAACGCTTACACATCGATTTTGCTGGTCCATTCTGGAATGCTCGCTGGTTGGTTGTGGTAGATTCATTCAGTAATTTTCCCTTTGTTGTCCGGATGCCTTCCACGACGTCATCTGCCACCATCCAAGCGTTATCTGCTATCATTTGCATTGAAGGTCTTCCGCAGACTATTGTTTCCGACAATGGCCCACAATTTATGTCCGCAGCATTTCAGTCATTCTGCGAGGCCAATCGTATTCAACATCTGACATCCGCGCCGTTTTCGCCTCAGTAAAACGGTGCCACTGAACGATTGGTTTCGGACTTTCAAGTCACAGATGTTGAAGTTGAAAGAGTCGCATTCTCGGGAGGACGCCTTATTGCTTTTTTTGTCCTCGTATCGCTCTCAGCCCCGAGATGGTCGCTCGCCGGCTGAGTTGCTTCACGGTCGCCCTCATCAAACCTTGATGTCTTTGCTACATCCTCCGCATCAGGTTCCTGTGCAGCGGCAGCCACCTGCTTTTGCTCCAGGCGACGTTGTCTCTTATCGCAACTATCGAGGTTCACGGCGTTGGCTCGAAGGGCGCATTCTTCGCTGCCTCGGCCGCGCTATGTAACTGGTTTTGGGGGCCTCTGGTGAGGTGCGTCGGCATCTCAATCAGCTGCCCCTCTGTCGTCGCACGGGTTCTGCTACTCCCCGTCTGCTTTCAGCGACGGTGCCGTCCTATCAGCGCCCTGGGGACCCACCTACTGGCTCGCCTCATCCCCAGGTGTTACCGACGTTGCCTTCCATTTTGCTCCATGGCGCCGTGCCGCCACCGC
This sequence comes from Schistocerca serialis cubense, assembly GCF_023864345.2. Lineage (NCBI taxonomy): Eukaryota > Metazoa > Arthropoda > Insecta > Orthoptera > Acrididae > Schistocerca > Schistocerca serialis. Next base: position 60,108,111 of record NC_064638.1, on the reverse strand, counting down.
CGCCCCCGCCGCCTGTTCTCCCGCCAGCGCCGCCCGCGGAGGACACTTCGCTGCAGCCGCCAGCGCCTCCCTGGGTCACGCGCCGCCGATCGCTTCCCGTGACCAGCTGTCCTCCGACATGGACCTCTTGCCCGCTCCGGACCAGATGTCGTCTTCGCCCGTCGGGTACCCCGACGCGATGGAGGTCGACCCTTCGGCCCCTCCTGCCTCTCTACGCGCATACACCGCATGTTGGCGTGCACCCTGGACTGGGTTTTCAGGCGTTTCCTAGCTCCCCTCAGACCAAATAGCAGGGTGCGGGTGGCACAGCCTCGCCTGTTGTTAGCCTCCCCACCCAGTCGCATACGTCATCATGGGGTCCTCCACACGGCGGGCGGAAACCGTATAACACAACCGTACGCCATTTGCGGGGGGGGGGGGGGGGGGGGAATGTGGTGTCACCGCCAGACACCCCACTTGCTGGGTGGTAGCCTTTAAATCGGCCGCGGTCCGTTAGTATACGTCCGACCCGCATGTCGCCACTGTCAGTAATTGCAGACCGAGCGCCACCACACGGCAGGTCTAGACAGACTTACTAGCACTCGCCCCAGTTGTACAGCCGACGTAGCTAGCAACAGTTCACTGACAAATAAGCTCTCATTTGCCGAGACGATAGTGGCATAGCCTTCAGCTACGTCATTTGCTACGACCTAGGAAGGCGCCATACCATTTGATATTGAGATTATAACATGTACCGTCAAGAGCGATGTACACCAATTGTGGATTAAAGTTAAGTATTATATCAACTGCGTACTTCATTTGCTACTATTAATTCCCTTAACTGTTCCAGACCTCGCACCAGCCTGCGTGAGCTTAAGCGCGTGCCTTTCGGCTTCCTCTCATTGTGACTTGGCTGCCTTGCAAACTCACAACAGATATATTGCCACTCATATGGAAGAAACCATCTATACACTTTACTAATACCTCACTCATGCAAAGTAACCTTAAAACGTTAAAATATACTCAAAAGAGAACATCCTGGTCACACAAAGAAACTTAACTAGAACATAAGCACAAATACTAGGTATGTTACACTAGACACCTGAACAACAGGAAATATGGTACCTCCAAAGTACCATACACTCGGGTCTCCATTGACCCCGCATGAATTCTATCTGGTCTAAGACAAGAATAACTCCTCACTGATATTGAGGTAATTAGAGATGGCCATTTAGTAACAAAAAGAGATATATGTTAGATTTTCGGGAAAATCTCTGATATATATATATGATTATGGAAAATCTCATATAAAGATGTGAAAAGTTAGTATTTGTTTCATATATATAGTAACATATATAGACAAATATACATACATATATATATATATATATATATATATATATATATATATATATATATATACACAGGGTGTTACAAAAAGGTATGGCCAAACTTTCAGGAAACATTCCTCACACACAAAGAAAAAAATTTGTTAAGTGGACATGTGTCCGGAAACGCTTACTTTCCATGTTATAGCTCATTTTATTACTTCTCTTCAAATCACATTAATCATGGAATGGAAACACACAGCAACAGAACGTACCAGCGTGACTTCAAACACTTCGATACAGGAAATGTTAAAAATGTCCTCCGTTAGCGAGGATACATGCATCCACCCTCCATCGCATGGAATCCCTGATGTGCTGATGCAGCCCTGGAGAATGGCGTATTATATCACAGCCGTCCACAATACGAGCACGAAGAGTCTTTACATTTGGTACCGGGATTGCGTAGACAAGAGCTTTCAAATGCCCCCATAAATGAAAGTCAAGAGGGTTGAGGTCAGAAGAGCGTGGAGGACATGGAAATGGTCTTCCTCTGCCAATCCATCGGTCACCGAATCTGTTGTTGAGAAGCGTACGAACACTTCGGCTGAAATGTGCAGGAGCTCCATCGTGCATCAACCACATGTTTTGTCGTGCTTGTAAAGGCACATGTTCTAGCAGCACAGGTAGACTATCCCGTATGAAATCATGATAACGTGCTCCATTGAGCGTAGGTGGAAGAACATGGCGCCCAATCAAGACATCACCAACAATGCCTGCCCAAACTTTCACAGAAAATCTGTGTTGATGACGTGATTGCACAATTGCGTGTGGATTCTCGTCAGCCCACACATGTTGATTGTGAAAATTTACAATTTGATCACGTTGGAATGAAGCCTCATCTGTAAAGAGAACATTTGCACTGAAATGAAGATTGACACATTGTTGGATGAACCATTTGCATAAGTGTACCCGTGGAGGCAAATCAGCTGCTCATAGTGCCTGCACACACTGTACATGTTACAGAAACAACTGGTTCTCCCGTAGCACTCTCTATACAGTGACGTGGTCAACGTTACCTTGTACAGAAGCAACTTCTATGACGCTGACATTAGGGTTATCGTCAACTGTACGAAAAATAGCGTTGTCCATTGCAGGTGTCCTCGTCGTTCTAGGTCTTCCCCAGTCGCGAGCCATAAGCTGTAATGCTCCGTGCTCCCTAAGACGCCGATCAATAGCTTCGAACGTCTTCCTGTCGGGACAGCTTCGTTCTGGAAATCTGTCTCGATACAAACGTACCGCGCCACGGCTATTGCCCCGTGCTAATCCATACATCAAATTGGTATCTGCCAACTCCGCATTTGTAAACATTACACTGACTGCAAAACAACGTTCGTGATGAAGACTAACCTGTTGATGCTACGTACTGATGTGCTTGATGCTAGTACTGTAGAGCAATGAGTCGCATGTCAACACAAGCATCGAAGTCAACATTACCTTCCTTCAATTGGGACAACTGGCAGTGAATCGAGGAAGCACATACTGATGAAACTAAAATTAGCTCTAACATGGAAATTAAGCGTTTCAGGACACATGTCCAAATAACAACTTTTCTTTATTTGTGTGTGAGGAATGTTTCCTGAATGTTTGGACGTACCTTTTTGCAACACCCTATATATATATATATATATATATATATATATATATATATATATATATATATATATATATATTTGTCTCCTATGCTTTTCACCGATGGAATGCTACATGTTGGTTTTGAGTGAAGGTAGTGACACTGTACGTGGATATACTGCACAAAAGACTTGATAACATCCATTTTTGTACCCGTTGGCTGTGTTGCGCAATACTGAGCAAGGGAAAATTTTGAAGATATAAGGTCTCATTATGTACAACGCTACACACTTTCAATAATTACCTGACATTCTGATAAAAATTCATGTAATAGGCATGTATTCTACAAGCTCGTAATCATAGCAAAACTGTTGTAGAATTTTACTGCAGAACAACCCATGTTCACACTACTGTTGTAATAATATTCAGCTTACTGTTCTTTTTATTTTCTTTTTTAGAACACTGTCCAGAAAGTTAACAACACCACGGTGCAAGTTGTAACGAATGACAAGGAGGCCACCAACATCCGCGTATCCAAAGGAACGACGCCGTAAAGTTGATGAGTGGGACCCAGCCCTACCGTTTCTGAGCTGCGGAGACACGAACCCAGGAGTAGCCGGCACAGGACAGGCGCTGTCTGCGCCGCCTCCCAGGACAGCGCGTGTGAGGCCGCTGACACCATTAACACCTGTGACGACTGCCACGATGTAAGCAAAATATGTGCCACCATTAGGTGTCTCTGGTGCTGTAATAAAACCGCGGCAACTGCATTCCAAGATATAATGCACAGCGCCGTCACCATGAATAAAACTAAGAATATCTGGTGGGCCGAAAGGACCTCTTGGGTCAGGTTGCACAGTACGGAGTAGATGCTCCTCAGCTTCCGGTAGCGGTCCGCAAGTGGTCGCCGCTGGCATCTCACTCGGGCTGTAGCTCTCAGACACTGGTTGAGTTGGCATAAGTCACTCCTCACAAGAAGAACGAGGCCAACATACCCGAACACAGCGGTAAGTACAATACAACTTGAGAGCAGTGTGAACATGTATCTCCATTTCATTTCGATACTTAGAAATTTCAGCGTCACAGCAGCTACACGCAGCGCGAGAGAGCCTGCACACACCACTTTGCTGGAGATCCTCACCGCCGCACTGGAGAAATGGCGCGACTCCAGGTTACCACTGTCCCGATAAGACAAAAGACTGAGGATCCTCTGGTACTTGTGGATGTTTCTAAAAGAAGTCTGCGGCGGCCGCCGTCACCGTGGTGGCATAAAATGTTATCATATAGGCAAACCAGCCACACAAAAGTGATGGAATCCTTTCTTTCTCGAGTTTATAGCTTGCAACCAGCTTACCACATGTGTTGCTATTGTCACGTTAATGACGAGAACAACAGCTGCGTACAGTGTACCAGCACATGTCCTCCGTAGCTCACACTTCTGTGTCCACTGTGAACGGCGTCAACCCAAAAATCCTGCAGGTGGCGTAGTATGGTGCTACTGATCTTAAGAGGTCTCTTCTACTCGCCATTTCTACATCGGCTAGAACTCCAGGATACCTTCGTTACCTGCTATGAAAGAAAAAATTTCTCCACTTACAGTAAGCAAGACGCTTGCATTAGAAAGAGAATTAATCTGAAAACATCGACATGTGACTAAATAACAGAGTACATTCAGCCTTAAGATAGCACTTCAACGACATATGAGTTTTCGTTGTCTCATGGAGTAAACATAGGCATGATCAAACAGCTCCTTGATAGCCTCTATTTTTCGACATCTGAAATCGATACAAAGATGCAACAGTTATAACAAAACCGAACTTGACCATCCAGTACAGTTGCCGCACCTCTAAAACCGAAAATAGTGAACAATGAGAACTCAAATCACTCATAATTTCTTGAGTATGATGTGTAGGCTAATTTTGGTTGTTTGATCGTATAAGTTCTTATGTTCATTTAAGAAAGTGAGCTATCTGACCCTGCCGTAATACATCTATTAATTGCCGCAAGTATTATTATTGTTACGCAAAAGCCATCTATCAACCTCGTTGCAAAATTTACTGTTACGAATATCTTTAAGAAGTATTGCTTACACCTATGACAGAGCCAGAAAGATTTAAACATTTTGGGCAAAGTAACAAAATAAATGAAAATAAATAAGTCAGTAAACAAGAAAAGTTAAGAGGAAATGTTGGATCGTAATCGGGACCGTTACAGACGGCGCACTAAATCAGCTGGAGAGGGAAGTGATGGTTGCCACTTGAAGGAGTAATGTCGACAATCATGTAGTTAAGCCAAGCAAATCTAAATCTTGTGGTAGAATGGATATTCATATTCAGTTTCGGCGATACACGAGTTTAGTGACACAGATTTTGTCGAAAGTTTTTTTGCCAATATGGGATGACGGTAAACTGACCTTTTCCGTTATCATGTTTCCATGTTAACATAATGCTGTCTTTTATTTTATTTTACTTCCATTTAGGTATAACTTTTTCATATAAGTTTTTTTTGCGTAATGTGGGATAGTAGCAATCGTTTTCTGCTATTTTTTGCTATGACAGACAGACGTAAAAATTTATTTTATTATTGTGTTTATGCTCGAGTGTAAATATATGTTTGTGTGAATTCAAACAATGGAATAACAATATGCGAAGAACAGATTGCTACTCACCATATAGAGGAGGCACTAAGCTTCATACATGCACAATGAGAAACCAGTCTAAGTACTGAGCTTTAAGACAAAGTTCTCCTTCCAAAATAGAAATCATACACGTATTCAGACAACCACAAATCCCGCAAACATGGCCATTGTTTCTGGGCACTGAAGAAATGAGAGAGGGGAACGACTAATTAGTTCCTGTAAATAAAGTTCATAAGCAATGGGTAACACATTATTTGAACACCAAAAAGGAAACTTTACACATGGAGCGGGAAAGATATCAGTTGGACTGAGGTTTAGGAAGTGTTTGAAGAATGCCAAAGCTTATCCAAGAACGGATATAAATTCAGACCACAACCTAGTAGTGTGATAAATACAAGTAAAGTTGAGGTAAAGCAAAAGAAAGACAAAAATAGAAAGACACAAAGAGGTAGGAAAGGCATCAGATTTGGAAAAAAAAATCAATGGAAAAATGTGAAAGAGGTAGTGTTGATGAAAGTGTTAACGACTAATGGAAAAAATTAGGAAGGGCTCATGGACTGAGCCAACTAAGTACTAAGAATTAGAGTATCCCAAAGTACCAGGAAAGAATGGATAACAGAAAACATGTTGAAAAAGATAGAAGAGCCGAGAAAGTGCAAAAATGTAGAAACTCAAGAAGGCAAAAAGAGGTGCAGGAAACTGAATAATGAATTAAGAAGAGAATCTAACAAAGAAGGGGAAAACAGAAATAGAGAAAATGGAGAAAGAGGAAAAGTATGAAATGATATATAGACTGGCAATAACGTTAAAGAAAGAGGAATAACATGGAAATAGAAAGTGCGGATGGTACTCTAGCGGAACAACCACAGGAACTTTTGAACAGATGGCAAGAATATAGTGAATGTCTGTATAAGTGGGATGAAATACGAAGCGAAATTAATGTTGAAGAGGAGCAATATGTACCGGAAGATGGAGAGGGATTCACCATCTTGGAAGCAGCAGTAGAAAAGGCGCTGAAGGAGATGAAGAATAGAAAGCCATGTGGAATTGAAGATATGCCGGCATAACTGGTGAAGAGACTGGGAAACAATGCAAGAAAATAAGTAGTCTACCTTTGTAATTAGATATATGACAGAGGGGAATGGCCTGAGGACTTCCTGACAACAGTTATGATACCAACAGAGAAAACGAGAAACACTAAAAAATGTTAAGAGTATAGGACCTTCAGTCTAATTTCTCATGCAGCTGAAGTGTCGCTGAGAGTGTTGAGTAGAAGGCTATATGGCAAGCTAGATAGAGGGATTGCAGAGGAGCAGTTCGGATTTAGAAGAGGAAAAGGAACAAGAGATGCTATTGGCCTGTTAAGAACTACATGGGAAAGATATATGGAGAAAGGTAGAAAAATCTTTGCTGTTTTTACACGTTTAGAAAACGCTTTTGACAGATTTCAGTTGATGGTTGTATTGAAGAGGAAAGGAGGAGAATGGAAAGAGAGACGGCTGATACAGAATCTATATGTACACCAGTAATTAAGGGTAAGGACTGGAAATCAACTGTCAGAAGCAAGCAGCACTGTACGACGAGTTAGTCCCCACTGTTGTTTAATGAATTCCTTATTGTGAAAAGCTTGAATGGGAAAAGAGGAATATGTATTGGTGGAAAAAGAATAGAATATCTGAATGAAGCTTGTGTGGAACATGGGAAGCAAATACACACAGCAAAAAGAAAAGAAAAAAAAAGAGAATGGTCATCAGATAGAAGACGCAGACTGTCCAGTATTAAAATAGGACAAGCTACCATTAGCCAAGTAAGTGCATGCACGATACGACTAGAGGAAGAAAAATGGTCAGAAGCATTTGAGATGTTGATGTGGAGCAGAATGGAGAGGATAAGCTGGATGGAAAGAGTAACGAAAGAGTATTGGAAAGGGTTCGTGAGAGAAGATGATTGCTGGAAGTCATAAGAGAAAAAGAGAAAGGAAAAAGAACTGGTTGGGACTTTCACTGAGCAGGGACTGCTTGCTAGCTGAAGCTTTGGAAGGACTGAGAGGAAGAAGGAGATGCAACATGATAGACGACATAAAGTGAAGATGAATTATGTGGACCTGAAGAGGATGGCAGAAGACCAGACAGCCTGGAGAACTACCAAGTGAAAGCCTGCCTTTTGGCAGAACACAAATCATGATGACTGGGGCCTGAGTCATGCTAAGTTTTACTCCCGCGCCCAGAGACAGTGGCCATGTCTGTATGGGTTGTGCTTGTGTGAATGCGTGTGTGTTCATTATTTTGTTGGACCTGAATACTCCACACCTTTCTCCACATTTGATTATAGTGCCTGCAATGCTTCCTCGCCTGTGAGTGGCGTCGTACACCTGCCTCACAGAACCGGTTGTTTAATAACAACATTGCCAATGGCTCCTACCTGACGTGTCCGTCGCTCCCGTAAGCTCTACCTTCCGGCCACGGCTGACCAAAAATTTTAATAACTCCCTAGATACATGACCAAACTTATTCCTCATCCTTTCCGAGAAGATTCGTCACGAGTCTTTAGTAAACGGCTCCCACTAAACTACCTAAAAATTAATTAGTTACATGTTGAGGATATTCCCCCCCCCCCCCCCCCCCAATTCGTAGTGTAGTGTCCCCACACTCAACATCTCCCCACCCATTTATTCCAGCCTTAACTAACTGCCACGTAGCCCTATTATGCCCTTACATACTAATTAAGTGCGAACTAATTGCTTCCTCAGCCTAAGCTGGTCAACAATTCTTCACGTAGTTGGTGTGTTGGCGTGGTTCAGAGTATGCCTTCTTGCATATTATCCAGTAATGCAGTACGCAAAGGCCTGCTAGAAAAACGCCACAAATGTCAGTCGAAACGCTTAATACTAACACTTCGTGCTACTGTTGTCCTGGGAAATGGTGTAATACGCTGCCACATTTGTTCCATCGAAATTCTCCCATGCTGGGACTCTATTAATGTGTCTGACGAGTGCATGAGTAGTGGAGTGAGTGTGTTGTTTAAATACGTTAAATTTAGAATTGGGAGCTGTTTCTGTCTAGTTGCGATTGAACCTGAACCGCGTTCCCAGCTTCTACCTCACTATAAAGTTCCAAATTTCTCTGCCTCTCGTGCTCCATTTCCTCTCTTAAACTTTGCACTCGCTGAGTTAAGGCAGCAACTGCTTTCGTGTTAGTGGTAGCTTGTGTTTCCACCAATTTTTGTACCGTATTTGTACCCTAATTCAAGTGTTTAGAATACCACACACATTCTCGTTTAACCATCCCAGACACAGGAATCTAACCACAAATTTATTCTTCCAGCGAATCATGTACGATTTGCACTTAGTACAGTTACTATCGAGATGACAAATTCGCCTACATTCAGAACAAGTAGCTTCTACAGCTGTGGTATATGGCTATGTGTGCCCAGAAAAATTACAAAATGGACACCTTAATGGCACTAAATTATCATGCCCAACATTACCCTTAAACAAAGTAAATGCGGTTCAGTGGTTTCACAAAAGGAACTCCAAACATGGTGTACCCTAGCACACACAATCAACTCTGACACCGAAAACAAACACCAGAATAACATACATAAAACTTGTTAGTAATGCAAGTTTATTGTGTTTTTTACTTTTGGATTGATAGGGCTGCTTTCATATCTATTTTTGGTTGGGTCCACAGTTTAAGTGAAGATGGATTCAACATGTTCCCTTAAGTTCCTTTTTCAAATAAGATGGAATTGACTTTCTAGGTATCTTTTTATGTGAATTATGTTTTTTGCCGAATAATCTTAGCATTCTTTTCATACAGTCTTTTTTGGACATGTACCTGCCATATTCCATTTGTTGGTTCTACTAATTTGTCATTTAAAAATCCTTTTTTTTGTCAAACAGTGAGAATATTTCCTATGTTGAGGAAAAATAGCAGTGCAAATTAAACTTACAGCTCAAAAAAACATGTCTGAGAAAAAACATCATTATACACAACATAACGTGATCACAAATTTGCCATTCTCTAGGTCAGCCCTGTAAATTTACTTGACTGAGTGTTTATAAGCTAACATATGTGGGATGAAAGCAAATATACATCAGAATAGACATAAGGAATTTTCAAAACAATATTTATAACACATCTGAATCTCATTGGCATGAAATTCTCCCCATTGGCTAAACAACAAGTTTAGTAAAATTACACAACGCTTGTCAGTTCAACCCACCAATAAAAAAAGATATGTGCTAAATATCTTACATGAAATAGGAAGTTTCATATATATGATGAAACAACCAGACATTATTTTGAACGAACAGGTCAAACCAGAAATATTCAAAGGAAATATCACCAATGTTATTCTATATGCTTCATGTTGAAATAATTTCCTTTCTCTAGATAATGTGTTAACATAGATAGCATTGTTTGCGATTGAAATTATATAATCTGTGATAGAGCAGAGTTAATCATTATCTTTGTATGTGAAGCACACCGCCATTGAAAATTACATAATAACCAAATCTAATTGCCTCAAGATTACATATGTTACTGGCTAATGTCTCTGAAATGTGCTAAGAAGTCAGTGTATGTCGGATGTGTGAAAAAACAGTTGTCATGTTAACTAATGAGAAACACTAGTCACTTGACATAAATATGTCTGGAAAGATAATTTGACTTCTCTAATGCCAGTAGGGCTAATGATGTACATTTGCGCTTGCTACTATCCCAGTAATGTGTAAACAAAGTAATTCTCTGTTGTTCAGTTTATGTCAATCAACCCCAGTACCAACAACCCTGATGCCACACACTTTTCATAACTCAGTACAAAACCTCCTTTTCCTGGTTGAGGTTTAGCATTCACCATGTCCCAATGCATAAAATAGTCCCAGAAACCTGTGAGTATCCATATTTTAAACTATAATGTAACACACTCATCACATCACAAATGAAGCCTCAAAATTATTCTGTTCCTGCAGAACTGAAATATTACACAAATACCTCCCAGTTCTTACATACTAAAAATTAGTTTCTTTTCTCATACGTATGGAAAATCTTTTTTCTTCTATCTTTATTCCCAGTGCTGTCTTGTTCATGATTCCTTATTTCTAGGTACAAGCAGTCCCCAGTATCATCAACCTCATTCACTTCATAAATGACTGGAATAATTAGAAGAAAAAACGCATTTGTACAAAATTTGAAGGCAATCACATCAAAGGTGTGGTCAGGACAAAATCATTCTATTAGTATAACAGACGTTACCCATGAACCACCTAATGGTACTAACAAATCGGAAATGTTATAACGACCAATTGTAGCCTTCCAAGGCTTGTCGCACAGGCAGAGGGAAGCAATTTACAAAACATGTTGCTAGTGGTCAGACAGGTACCGGCGGGAAGATTGAAGATGATTAGGTAAAGAGTGTGTTGAGGATAAATCTGATAATAAGATAATCTAAGCTGTAATTAAAGCTCATATATATGATATGCCTGTTAATATTATTGTTCATACCGGTGCCACTATGTCCATGATAGATTGTAAGCTATAGAAACAAATGAATACGCTAAGAAAGATTCCAATACGGCCTATTTAGAAATGTAATGTTACCAGCTCGTTTGGGGGGCAAATTAAATTAATTAAGTTCCAGATCATGGTCGATATTAAAGTCTAGAAGCATGAACTACAGTGAAACTTCCTGGCCATGAAGAAATTATCAGTTCAGTGTATCTGGGGATCAGAATTCTTATCTAAAATGAAAGCGGTGACAGACCTAAATTTATGTACTATTACAGTAGATAATAGTGGTAACATGATTACATTCAATCGGGTAAGCAATGTGTATCATCTTTTAAAGTTTGGCATTGGCATAAATGTAAAATATATCATGCCCAATAGTGTGGATTAGTGTGATGAAATGCATACTCAGTCCATTAATGCAATGAACACAGAGCTCAGTGATCACATTAATGAAAAAGTAGCTGAGTCTACTTATCTTACAGAACACCAACAGATATAGTTAAGTCATTTATTAACAAGGTATATCAGGATTTTTTATAGTGAATCATTTGTGATAAAAGATTATGTTTGTCATCTAGAAATATATCATGAAACATTTTGTATGTCATAATATTCCATACATTGGTCTAAGAAAGAAGCTGTATCCAAAGAAATTCGTGAGATGTTTGAATGGAATATTATAGAACCTTGAAATTCCCCCTCAGCCGTCCTTTGTTAGCTATAGCAAACCTGACAGTAGCATTATACTCATGATGGATGTTTGAGATATAAATAACATTATTGTGCCTGTTATAACATGACTAGAGAACAGAGAAGAGTTGTTACAAAAATTTTATAGAAAAAAATGTGTACGTTCCATAGACTTAAAACCTCGTTCTGCCAAATAAAGCTTCATGAATAATTCAGAAAATGTATAGCTTTTATATTTTCTGGAAGATGCTACCAGTTTCAAGTAATGCCTTTTGTGCTCAACATAAGCGGTGGAGTGTTCATAGCACTCTTCCATACAGTGCTAGGACCTGAGATACTAAATCAATTACACGATATGTAGATGAAATTCTACTCGCTGCTGAACCTTGGGAAGAACATATCGAAGTCTTAGAAAAGGTATTTAAGAAATTCAATGATTATGGTGTAACACCTAATTTAAAAAGTGTAAGTTTGGTAAGAATCAAATTAAATGTTTTGGTCACATTATATGACCTATGGAAATCAAATCCAATCCAAAAAAACTAGATGCATAAAGAAACATACCACATGCAACAAACAAATTGCAATTGAAATCATTTCTAGGTTTGGCCTCGTTTCTTAGAAAATTTGTACCCAACCATCTACTGGGTAATGATAATTTACTAAAATTGTTTCTGAAAAATACTCCTTGGTACTGTTCAACAAATTGTGCAGAAGTATTGAAACAGATTAAAAATATTTTGGCTAACCCTTGTATTTTGTACCATCCTAATACAACTGAAGACCTTAGTTTATTCACTGATACAGCGTTAGCTGGGTTAGGCGCACCTTCATTCCGGGTTATAGTGGATGAGAAAGAAATTAGAGTAATTCAATTTGTGAGTCAAGTTTTATCATCCAGCGAACATAATTATACTGTAACAGAACTGGAGGTGTGGGCTGCAAAATGGGCATTGGAAAAGTGCTACACAAAGTATATACACAACACCAGTCAGTATGCTTTCTATTGACCTGTAAATTACTTCATGTTAGACTTGCAAGATGGGCTTTAGTGCTTCAGAGTTATGATACAGAATTAATACACATTAGCGGAAAAGATAATGTAGTGCCTGATCCTCTATCGTGACTGCCACACACCCTAAATGGTTTAAATGAAACTGTTGAACAATCATCGGCTTTTAGAACACTGATAGTTAAGAATTCTCCATTCAAAAGTCAATATCTGTCTATGTGTAAAAATATAGGGCCGTTACAAAAGGGAGACATGTACTAGAAACAAATAAGAGATCGAATGATAAATGAAGAGAAAACAGTTCTGTTACGTATAAGTTGTATAATGATACTTTATAAGAGGAACAACAACTTTAGGATATGGAAGGCATGTATTCCTGAAAATTACTTATTGCGCATAATATTATCTGATAATCCTTCATATTTCATCAGAAATAAATGGAAACACTATATGACAGGGAATAAGATCAAACACGTGTTAATAAGTTGACTGCATCCAGCGTAGTCGAGAGAGTGTTTAGAGAGTTCAATCGATTTATTTGGTCATGTGCTCCCAGGCAACAATATAAGTGGACAGACCATGTATCTGTATTCGAAAATGTACTGAATAACCTACCGCATATATCTACCAATCATACACCTGTTGAACTGATGCTTAATGAACCTGAAAAGAACGAGCGCATCACTCCCACACCCGTAGTTCCTGAAATGGCAAGACGCAAAGAAGACACTATCCAACTAGTCTTAGAGGAGTTAAAATCAGCAGGTCTAAAAAGAAAGGCAAAATATAATACTTAAATGGGTACTCTTTTAGTATATAGTATTGCAATAAGATAATGTTAAAAAACGACCTGAAGTCATCTTTAATGAAGATACAGAATAAGAAGTGTCAAGAAGTTTATTCTGGGCCTTACATAATAAGTAATATACTGCATGAAGGTAGCTATTTATTACAAGACCCTGAAACTAGAAAGGTGAAGGGTTTATATCATGGTAAGGACCTGAAAAAGTTCTATGAGTGAAGCCTTATATCGAATAATAATTGTAAATTTTTGTGTGAAAATCTTTGTGTGTGGGGGGGGGGCCTTAATTTTTTGTGTATAATAAATATCTAAGTTTTTCTTCTTTTACTGTGTTTTCTTAGATGTAAGTTTTGTTCTGTTAGAAGTAAGCTAATGCTACGATTTTGTCATGTTCCACTGCGAGTTAAAGTTATAGTGCTTCAAGTTGTTATTCTCGCAGTTGATAAACTGGATTCGTAATATTTAACAAAGGGGCTGCAATACATGTTTTGAAGTTAATCTTTTAATTTTTCTGATTAAATTTAGAAATCTTCCTTATAATGAGTTATTTTGTAACAGTTTAGGAATTTCAATTTTGAGTCATTATTCTCACAATTAAAGATCTTTCTTACCAATTAATAACGAAAATGTTACAATATGCAGAATGTAATCAGATTTAATAAACAGTTGCAATTAGAGTACTGGAATTTATCACTTTTATGTTGTTCTTTCAATTAGCTAGTAATTATAGTGTTATTAGGAATAGTATTAAACAAATGTGCACACATAAACCCATTTGTGCATTAACACCAAATTCGCATATGTAGTCAACACTTTATATTAAAAAAAAAAAGAAGAAAGACAGAAAATCCTGTAAACTGACCCAATTACAAGTTGAAATCGTCTTACCCAAAAAAAGACGGTATATTTCAGCCTCTCGCGATTTCATCAGGAATAAACTTCCATTTTAAAAACCGCAGTTAATGGTTATCGCATGGTTGAGGCAGGAACCAGCCGCAATTGTCAGTAACAGCTAAGCTCTCACTAAATACTTTTAATATCATTATTACTATGGGTACTCAACATATGATTATGTGAAAAGTATCCACTCATGTATATTTGATATCATGTCATGGAAATCGTGATATGTAATGAACTGTAATTAATGCTTGAAGCGTGATTGTGTGACGGGACTCTGATGATAAAATATCTGCACAAAAGACAATATTGGACCATTCTATTGACAGATATATACAAACTGTAATTACATTGATAGAATGTCTGTGAATAGTGAGTATAGTGATATACAACAATAAATAAATTCACGATACACAACAGTTGTCATTAAACATGAATTTGACGAATCATAATAGTCAGAAGTGCACACCTTGAACACAGAGGAATTAACAAACATCTACTTTGTGTTTCTAGGAACAATATGTCAGTAATAAGTGTCTTATATATGTTATTTATATTGTTTCATGGCAAATCTCGAGACATTGTCCTACTAGGTTTTAGGTTTTTCAACCCACCAGCTACAAACCTAGTAGGTCATGCCATGAGGTCATCAAAACATCTCCAACATGACAGCTACAGCAATCGATCATGAAGACAACAAAATAAAATTTGTCAAAAGACATGATGTAAATTTTGTTATTTTATTAATTGAGCAATTATGTTAGGCTCAGAGCAATTACTTACATAAATTTCTTTAAAATACTAAATGAATAAGTTTTTGAATTATATATATGAGCCCTCCTGTTCAGCTCTTCACTAAAATATTTAACTAATTTTCTTTCAAAAAATAATTATTGGTATTAATTACTTAAAAGTTTATCAAATATTTTCAAAGAGCAGAATTTTTAGGGTCATATAGTTTAGAGCGCTCAGTGATATTCATTTTTTTGTGCCTCTCTTGAACTAAGTTTGCTAACGTAATTCGCAAAATTTACTTCAAGGGGGCTATTGAAGGCACTCTTTCATAGTATAGTAACTGAAATACTCATTTTTGTTTGAGTTATTATGTCGATTTTTGTTTGATATTTGTAAGTTTATTAATATAATTGTGGTGACATCGCCAGACACCACACTTGCTAGGTGGTAGCCTTTAGATCGGCCACGGACCGTTAGTATACGTCGGACCCGCGTATCGCCAGTATCAGTGATTGCAGACCGAGCGCCGCCACACGGCAGCTCTAGAGTGACTTCCTAGCACTCGACCCAGTTGTACAGCCGACATTGCTAGGGATGGTTCACTGACACATTACGCTCTCATTTGCTGAGACGATAGTTAGCATAGCTTTCAGCTACGTCATTTGCTACGACCTAGCAAGGCGCCATTACCGGTTACTTTTGATGCTGTAAAACATGTACCATCAAGAGCGATGTTCACCAAATATGGATTAAAGTTAAGTATTCCAGCAGATACGTACGTTCTTTGCTCCTATAAATTCTGTGTCCTGTTCCAGACCTCACACCAGCCTGCATGAGCTTAAACGCGTGCCTTTTGGCTTCCTCATACTGGGTTGGCTGTCTTGCCAATCCACAACAGTTGGCGACGAGGCCAATTCGCGTTCATAGCTATACTGCCCTGATTTACTTGTGTAATGGCTTCGCCACAATCTCCAGATGTACTGTCCGAATTTTATCGCTTACAGAACCAGCAGACGCAGGCCTTATTGGATGCCCTTGGACAGCTCGTCCAGGGTCAACGTGCGATGCAAAACGATGCGGCAGCCGCCGCTCCATCGCTCACGCAGCCACAACACGCAGTTGCACCACCTTTTCGTCCATTTGATGCAGCACTGGAAAGCTGGACGGAGTGGTCACGCCAATTTGGATTCCATCTCGCCACCTACAGAATTCAAGGTAATGAGTGGCCGGCTTATCTCCTTTCGTCTGTAGGCGTCCACACGTACCATGTGATACTCAAATTATTTCCCCGAGGCGACGTAGCAACTATGTCCTACGACGAAATTTTGTCTGCATTAGATGCATATTTCGAAGAATCAGTCAATGCAGTTGCCAAACGGTATAAGTTCTTTCATACAAAACGTAAGACCGGTTGGACTAATAGAGAGTGGGTTGCAACCTTGCAAGGCCCTACTACGGATTGTGCTTTTGAGTGTCAATGTGGACTTCCTTATTCAGATACTATGGTGCATGATGCAATTGCACAGAATGTTTCTGATGTTCGTATATGGGAACAGATTTAGAAACTAATCAGTCCCACCCTTCAACAAGTGATGGACATATTGGATCGGCAGGACACACTTGACTTTGCTCAGGAATCATTTGTAACTTCGCCACCCGTGTGTCAGGTTAACCGGCCCGTCGGGCGAGCTGCACAGAACAGTAAACAGTCCTAACGCCCAGCCGCGTCAAAGCCGCCTCGCTCTCAGCCACGTGTACCTTGCCAGCAAGCAAATGCAGTGAAATCATGCCCGCGGTGTGCCACCAGACATTCATGTGAGAATGGCCCGTCACGCCAGGCTATTTGCTTTTTCTGTAATAAAACATGACATGTTCAGAGTGTTTGCCAGAAAAAGCTCAGATCAGACACTCACAACCATTCCAGGCCCTTTCCTTCGCACCGAAATCGAAATAAGGATACCCAGGCTCGTGAAACTTCGCCTAGGGAAATTCATGTAGTTCATTCCACTCCGCCCAGTGCTACTCTCTCTAACAGTGACTGTGTTCGTCCCACAAATAGTTTGTGTCGACATCGCCGGAAATCCCGTCAAGTCGCAAGTGATTATGTACCAGTGTCAGTTCAAGTTGCACGAGACAGTCGCTCTTGTCGCCAGCAGGACAATAAACTTTTTGTGGACTTGGACATTCACGGCAATGTGATACTGTTCCAGCTCGATACCGGAGCTGCAGTTTCTCTGATCAATCACGACACGTACAAACAGCTGGCCACACCTCCGTTGCATGGTGCAAATGTTAAGTTAAGTAGTTATTCAGGACAAGCGATCCCTGTGTTAGGACAGTGCAGCCTTCTTGCAACATACAAGGGACACACAAAACTTGTGTCATTTTACGTCCTTCGTTCTTCTGCTGCAGTGTACTTGTTTGGTTTCGATTTATTTCAGTTGTTTAACTTTTCTATAGTAAATCGGGTCCTATCAGTAAACCAGACTGTGCCTTCAGACTGTGTTTCTCGTCTATGTGAAGAATTTGCAGACATTTTTGCACCGGGCCTCGGTGGCGCTAAGAACTATAAAGCATATTTGGAACTGAAACTAAGCTCACAACCGATGTTTTTCAGAGCACACAATGTTCCCCTCGCATTGCGTGATGAGGTCGCAAAAACATTACACGATTTGGAATCACAAGGTGTAATTGAACGTGTGCAGGCTTCTCTCTGGGCATCACCCTTAGTAATTTTGCAAAAGCCTTCGGGAAAACTGAGACTATGTGTGGACTTCAAGGCCACAGTGAATCCACAACTAGTGACTGCAACTTTTCCTTTATCCCGTCCAGAAGATTTCTTTGACAAACTGTGCCCGGGTAAATATTTTTCGAAGTTGCACCTAGCAGATGCGTAGTTGGAAATACCGGTGGACGAAGAATCCCAGCGAGTTTTGGTGGTTAACACGCATCTTGGTTTGTACCGATTCAAACGAGTGCCATTCCGGTGTGCATCGGCCCCTGCATTGTTTCAGCAATTTCTACAAACTGTTTGTGCGTCGGTCCCTACTGCAGAAAACTATCTGGACGATATTGTGATCTCCGGAAAGACGGAAGAAGAACATTTAGCCAATCTCAGAACATTATTTCAGGTCTTGCGACAAAGTGGTCTTCGCTTGCTGAAGGAAAAAATGTGTGTTTTTTGCTCGTGACTTACCATATCTGGGACATGTACTCAATGCCCAAGGCATACATCCAAGTCCAGGGCACCTCCGTGCCATACAAGACTTGCCTTCGCCGCAGAATTTGAAGCAGCTACAGAGTGTGCTGGGTAAAATAAATTATTATCATCGCTATGTGCGCCACGCCTCTTTCATTTCAGCTCCGCTTCATCGCTCACGCCGTAAAGGTGTTCTGTTCGTCTGGAGGACGGAATGCGAACGCGCCTTTCGCCAGTTGAAATCGGCGTTGCTTTCCAATACTTGCCTTACGCCATTCGATCCCCAGAAACCCCTTTTGCTGATGGTGGATGCATCGGATTTCGGGATCGGTGCTGTGCTTGCGCACAAAGATGGATTGCACGATTGCCCTATCGCCTTTGCGTCCAAATTGCTCTCGTCTGCGCAACGAAATTATTCACAGATCGAGAAAGAAGCATTGGCTCTCGTCTTTGGTGTTACAAAGTTTCATGATTTCTTGTATGGTCGTCACTTTACCATCATCACCGACCACAAACCATTGACATCGCTTTTTCATCCGACAAGCCTGTACCTCCACGTACAGCGCAGAAATTCATTCGCTGGTCAATTTTCCTCTCGCAGTACCGCTACGATATCTTGTATCGGTCCACTGTTAAGCACGGAAACGCCGATGCGCTGTTGCTGAGGATAGAGCATTCGATTCCTCCGAACTTGCTTGTATGTTCATTGATTCGGCAACCGATGACGTGGTCGAATCGTTTCCGATCGATTTTCGTCGTGTGGCTACAGCCACAGCTGCTGACCCTGTCCTTGCTACCGTTTTTTTGCTACGCAATGGCCCTTGTCAAAGTCACGGATCGGGGAACCATTGGTTCGCCGATTTTTTTCTCACAAGGAGAGACTTTTTGTTCGACGTGGTGTTTTGTTGTTGCGTTCAGATAATGATCAGTCCAGGGTCGTGGTCCCACGTTCGTTACAGTCCTCTGTCTTACAGCTTCTCCACCAAGAACATTGGGGTATAGTGCGAACGAAACAACTTGCTCGTCAGCACTGTACTAGGTTCGGAAGCGATGCTGTGATTACGAATATGTGCTCTTCTTGCATGGCGTGTGCCGAACAAAAATCCGCACCGCCGCCGAAATTCTTTGCATGGCCAAAAGCCACTTCCCCTTGGCAACGCTTACACATTGATTTTGCTGGTCCATTCTGGAATGCTCGATGGTTGGTTGTGGTAGATTCATTCAGTAATTTTCCTTTTGTTGTCTGGATGTCTTCCACGACGTCATCTGCCACTATCCAAACGTTATCTGCTATCTTTTGCATTGAAGGTCTTCCAGAGACTATTGTTTCCGACAGTGGGCCACAATTCATGACCGCAGAATTTCTGTCATTCTGCAAGGCCAATGGTATTCAACATCTGAAGCCCGCGCCGTTTTCGCCACAGTCAAACGGTGCCGCTGAGCGATTGGTCAGGACTTTCAAGTTACAGATATTGAAGTTGAAAGAGTCGCATTCTCGGGAGGACGCGTTATTGCTCTTTTTGTCCTCGTATCGCTCTCAGCCCCGAGATGGTCGCTCGCCGACTGAGTTGTTGCACGGTTGCCCTCCTCGCACCTCAGGTTCCTGTGCAGCGGCAGACACCTGCTTTTGCCCCAGGCGACGTTCTCTACTGCCGCAACTATCGAGGTTGACGGCGTTGGCTCGAAGGGCGCATTCTTCGCTGCCTCGGCCGCGCTATGTATCTGGTTTTGGGGGCCTCTGGTGAGATGCGTCGGCATCTCAATCAGCTGCGCCTCTGTCGTCGCACGGGATCTGCCGCTCCCCGGCTGCTTTCAGCGATGGTGCCGTCCGGTCAGCGCCCTGGGGACCCATCTACTGGCTCGCCTCAGCCCCAGGTGTTACCGACGCTGCCTTCCATTTTGCCCAATGGCGACGCGCCGCTTCCGCAGCCGCCGCCGCCTGTTCTCCCTCCGGCGACGCCCGCAGTGGACGCTTCGCTGCAACCGCCAGGCGCCTCCCTGGGTCACGCGCCGCCGATCGCTTCGCGTGACCAGTTGTCCTCCGCCATGGAACTCTTGCCCGTTCCGGATCATATGTCATCTTCGCCCTTCGGGTGCCCCAGCCCGATGGAGGTCGACCCTTCGGCCCCTCATGTCTCTCTACGGGCGCATACACCGCATGTTGGCGTGCACCCTGAAGCAGGTTTTCAGGCGCTTTCTAGCTCCCCTCGGTCCGAATGGCAGGGTGCGGGTGGCACAGTCTCGCCTGCTGTTAGGCTCCCTACCTCGTCGCATACGCCAACATGGGGTCGTCTCCACGGCGGGCGGAAGCCTTATGCCACAACCGTCCGCCGATTTGTGGGGGAGGAATGTGGTGTCACCGCCAGACACCACACTTGCTAGGTGGTTGCCTTTAAATCGGCTGCGGTCCGTTAGTATACGTCGGACCCGCGAGTCGCCACTATCTGTGATTGCAACAGAGCGCCGTCACACGGCAGGTCTAGAGTGACTTCCTAGCACTCGCCCCGGTTGTACAGCCGACTTTGCTGGGGATGGTTCACTGACAAAATACGCCCTCATTTGCCGAGACGCTAGTTAGCCTAGCCTTCAGCTACGTCATTTGCTACGACCTAGCAAGGCGCCATTACCAGTTACTGTTGATGCTGTAAAACATGTACCGTCAAGAGCGATGTTCACCAATTACAGATTAAAGTTAAGTATTCCAGCAGATACGTACGTTCTTTGCTACTATAAATTCCGTGTCCTGTTCCAGACCTCACGCCAGCCTGCGTGAGCTTAAACGCGTGCCTTTCGGGTTCCTCATAGTGGGTTGGCTGTCTTGCCAATCCACAACGATAATAAAATAACTTAGATTTTTCAAAGAAGCTAACGGCTTCATAATAACAAGTAGGTGTTACATTGTTCAGTGTTTTGGTTTTGGTAGTATAAGTGTATGTTTTAGACTGCAGTGATATCTTTTGTTCTATTAGCTCTCTCCCAGATAGAATGTCAGTTACGTTTATGTTTGGTTTAAAAATAATAGACTTCACCTACAATTATTTTGAATTCATTCTCAATTCAACAGCAGTTAAACAAGTTTCAGCACAGAGCGATCGGTGACTGTCATTTGTTTGAAGCTACGTTACGTATGCTATTACTGTTTCATGAGATTATAATGAAGTTTCTGACACGTACTCCCAGTTTTAAACAAAAATAAACTGAACATGACCCTGGAGATCCAAGACATTGTGTGAGTCGCCAGAAGAACATCTGGGAATGCACAATGAAATGCAGCATTATTCTGTGGCGATGAGTACACTGACAATCTGCTTTACACTTTGATTCTTATAAGTATATTTTGTGTTATGTTCTTTCAGTTGATTGGTATTCGAGCTTTGGTAAATAAAAAAAAATTTGTTTGCCTACTACTTCAGCAGATGGAGATAAACTGTAGTTGACGAAAATATCGTCGCCTGCCAACTCAATAAACTCAAATTTAGCACCCGCAAAGGACTACAAAAAGGAGGAGAAGCCACGTTACTCGTTATTGAATATTGTTATCCATGGAAGCACTAACCTATTTCACAAGAACACGTAGTCCATTTGCCTCATCAGTTATGGCTGAAAGTTCTTATTGCGCTTTGCTCGGCATTCCTGATCACTACAATAACATCTCGGAGGTGACAGATATGTAAATTGCGATTGTGAGAAACGACGCAGAATGTTTGGCCTGTCTCTCAGTTGTAGGTTCGTAATGAACAAAAAAAACATTGATTAAAACATTAAAAAATGAAATGGCCTGAAATTGATGTAGCGTAGGATGGAAGTAACATTTTAAGGAAGTAATATTTTTAAGGTGGCTGTCAGTTTAACAGCCACTGCAGGAACAGTCGAATCAATGCAGAAGACTAAAACCCACACAATTTTTTTCTGCTCCATAATTTCTTTGTTTCCGTACTTCAGTATTTTGTACTTTCTCAAACACTTTGGTGGCAATATTATACTTTGCTATGCTTTGTACTATCAGAATTAACTATCCTAAGATTATGTATCACCACATAGGCTCATATTCATGTCAAGAGAGACACACACTCGGGCAGGGAACTACCAGGGAGTTAGCACTTTGAATGCCTGCAGTGAGAACCTGTTATTGGGTTACATAGCAGGAGCAACGATTGTTATGGCAGGTTTTTTATCATTATTTATTTCTTGATTATTTTTAGTCAGTTAATTTAGCTCTAAGACAAATGTACATTGCACGTGAAAATTCTCATAGTATACACAAAAAACTGATTACGAAAATTCAGTGTAATTGTTGAGATATTTAAAATGCTGTCATAATAAAGTCATTAAGGCGTGTACGACTACTCTTACATTAAATGTTTAGCACAATACGGATAATATTAACTCATTTGTAAAGTAATGATGAAGATGTTGTATACATGGGAGATTCATTCTTTAACTAATCAGGGGTTGGGTTGGGGGAAGGGACAGTGGGCCGTTAAATCTGTGAAGAAAAGTATTTAGAATCTGAGAGAAACAATACGTATATAATAAATTACTTATTACGGAAAGAAATTAGTTTACTAACAATGGACTGTTCTTGTGACTATTACGCAGATGTAGGACCCAGAAAGCATCCTACTTGCAAGTGTACTACAATACTCTCCCTCATTGCTATACCACAGGTTCCTAAATTTAGAATTTCTCAACACTAAATACTGTGGTAATGAATAATTTAATATCTCGTTGAAGTAGACGTATTTTAAAGTCCAATTTTTTTATTGTTTCGTGGCAGATTCAAAAGAATATTTACTTTTTTCTGTTATTATCAAAGCTCTTTACATTACAGAATAACATTACGAGTTTCAAAGATCTGGCTGGGAATAATAATAATACTCACTCGTCACTCATGTATGTGTTGGTTGTTTTTCGCTCCGTCGTACGGTCTTCTCATGAAGACATCGCAAACTTTATGCCTAGGTGTTTTTGCACAATCCTAACAACACCACTAAGTCGACTACACCTTTCGGGATAGACTAACGATTTTGCGTCCTCATGTCCACACTTCAACATCTGTGATTCTTCCCAAGGGAAAATAAGCATTAATGGCTTCCTCTTGCCACACATACTTGAAGAGGCTAACCAAATTACAAACATATCACTTGTATTAGCTATAATTATGTGGCCGACTCTCCCCAAGTGTGGCGTGTGTGGTGGGAGACGGGTGGGGGGGGAGGTGGGGGAGAGGGGGGAGGAAACAGCGACCGCCGTTCAATCCTCGGCGCATTCAGTCTTGCCCACACTTGCGAAGCGTCAACTGCTGGGTGCGTTCTTGGTGTAATGTTGCCAGTAAAGGATTCCACGCCGAACTTAGTTGATGGCGCTCGACTAATATCGAGACTGTTATGAAGCAGAATCTCACTAAATTCTTTGATGATGCTCTCCCAAAATTCACTAACTCGGCACAACTTATTTGCTCTCTCATATTCCAACGTATGTCCTTTGTTGAGCCTGCTTTTAACCAGTGGTGATTTGTCTTTATGCCACATGCGTACGCATCTAATGTGTTCCATCCACCGTTGCGAGATGCTGTGCTGCGTTTTCCGAATCTGTAGGCGGCGACACTCTCAAAGCATGAGTACAGTCTTGCAGCACAACATCGAAATACCAATTACAGTGGATATAAAAAAGAAATTCAAAAAGAAATGTAGCAAATTATGTCAACCACTCAAAGACGACTGTTGCACCAACCGGGAGAATTAAGCACACACGCTAGACTCTCTGAATGACTTTTTTTTTTGGAAGAGTATCTATCAACCTCGAATCCCCACTCCATAACTCTGCACGTTCATTACAGTCAGGCGTTTACCTTCAAGCACTACTCAGGAACCCCTTGGAGCAGGGACTGATTTGTGCTTAGAGTTTTCCCACATCGTTGTTCATTAATTTATTTTCATTCACTCATCATGTTCCGTATATCCCTACCCTTTCGAATCTGGTACACACAAATGTGTGAGTGTGGGTTATTTGTGGTGTAGCGTCATATTATTGCCCCATGTTGTTGACTCCTGTGTTGGTATCATTTGGAGAACCGTCGTGCAAGTAGACGATGAATGAAGCAACCACAGAAGAAGAAACTGAAATGATCCTGATTTACGGGGAATGTAGGAGAAATGATGTGGGTGCTGTTGCCCTGCATGGTGAGCGTTTTACAGAGAAAGCTCGCTGCCGTTCGCTCTTTTAACAAGGCTGTGAATGCTTTTATGTCTGATGGCGACTTACGGACTGGCAAAAGGGAACGAAGCAAATGTGTTGAAGGAGAAGCTAATGAAATAGCTGTACTAGCAGCAGTGGAACACAAATCATTGATTGCTGGCTGGCTTAGTGGTCAGAGCGTCGGTGTCCTAAGCAGTAGACCTGGGTTCCAATCACATTGTGGTATTATTTTTAACTTTTCCCATTGATTTTACATCAATGCCCAATTGTAGCCAATGTCTGTAAGTTTTTTGTGTTTACCAGAGCGAGCTATGCAGTTACTCTTTGAGAGAACACAGTCTTTCGTACTTTTTCACTAAGTGAAGTAAAGCTGTGGGATACAAAACATACCTCAGAGGGGAGCCCAGCTCTCAGGCGCACACAGAGATATTCCAGTGGGTACACTAGAGTTAACATATTGTAATTAATTATCTAATGAAAGACCAATTCTCTTCAACATTTCAAACTGATTGCTTGCTGCTGTACTTTTAATTTGTTCCAGGTGCAATGTGTAACTAATAAATTGAGCAAGAAACTTAGAAACTTCTCTTAGGGCATTGTGAACAAGAAGAAAGGTACATTTTCCCACTCTTGCGACTGTTATACTATGATTGATTGTTTTGTTTGATGATGATGCGCCTGCGTCGTCCCGCACGTTCCACGTTGGCGTCATGGAGCTGAGAGGGACAGGGGGGCAGCCGGCGCGAGGAGGTGGCTGGTGCTGCGCTAGCCCCGGCTATCACGCCACCTCCTCGCGCCGGCTGGTGCCCAGGGTCTGGCAGCGGCAGGAGCAATCTATGTGCTGCGGAGGCGCCAAGAGCCCTCACCAAACAACATCCTCGATCGTAAACCCCCACGAAAAGTTACAGAGAAAGTACGTAAATGAAACAGCTCAAACCCAGAGATACCAAGATAGCAGATAACGTTTGGATGGTGGCAGATGACGTCGTGGAAGACACCCAGACAACAAAAGGAAAACTTTCATATAACCGAAGTAACCGACAGAAGTAACAGCTGGCGCTCTCGCATTAAGTGAAACCACTCAAACTACTCGGTTCGCAGCAGATTACGGAATAAGTTGTCATATTTATTTATTTTTATTGTCAAAGTGCGTTAGTTTTTTTTTATTTTTAGCACTAGTAATGAGGAAATTTTAGTATTAGATGAATACAAAGTTGACGACTTCAGCGGTCTTCCGACAGGTGACTGGAGCAGCCCTAATTTCTTCATCTTGTAGTGTGAAAGTGATTAAGTGTATAAGGTGAAGACCCACCGAACAATCTGTTCAAACCAATAAACACACCATGTGATCGTGAGAAGCTACACAGTACGAGCACTGGCCTACTGTTGATGATATGCACTCCGCTCATTGCCGTAAGCAATTTAATTGCTAGGAAAGGACAAGAACAAGATGTGTAAAACTTAATATCTATGCCGTTTGTGACAAAAAAATATTTACTTTCACGAGTATCGCTGTAAGACTGACACAATCGTGTAGATCTTAAATTTTTGTGAAAATGAAATAGAAATTTCTTACCATTAATATACCATTTTATGAATATTATTGTTGTAAAGAAACACTCATTCGAAATATCCATTCCAAGTTTAACGCTGGGGTATCAAAGGGCTAAATACTCTGAAATGAGTCAAGGTATTCATTAACAAAACATACAAATCGTAGTAACATAATCTGTATACTTTATACTGTATTAGCTGCAATAAACTATCACTGCAGTGCTTAATGGTATGTGTAGTTGTACTAGCTACATTTAATCAACTAAATAAGGAAAAAAAGTGCTTGTTTGAAAAAGCTGCCGCCTCCTCAGTAATAATGAGCAGTTTCTGTTTGCTTACTATTGATTCCTAAATATGTTCATTACATTGCTATGAAAAGTCATGTACATCCGTACAGTGAGTCCTATTTACAGACGCCAATACTTGTCACGTTGCCTTACAACAAACACCGCTACTTCCCATATAATTCAGAGAAAGTTTCAATCTATGAATCTGCATAATTGGTGATTTGTAAAAACAGTAGCTCATGAGGTATGTTTTTACTTTTCTTATAAACCAAGTGGGATTTCCTGTTTCCTTCCTTTATGTTAGACGGGAGCTTGGATATTTTTGGACCAGAGTACCTAACTCCAATCTGAAGTGTAGACAAGGAGGCAAAGTCTACATGAAAATTATTCTTTTGTCGTTTATTGTAACTGTTTAGATCACAGTAGAGCTGAAACCGATATACCTCAGGTGAGAAAACAATTAATGAGTAAATGTATTGGGAAATAATTATAAGGATTTCAATCTCATTAAGAGGTTTCTCAACATATACAGTTGCGTATTTCAGACAACATATTTTTACTGGTCGTATATTTACTTCAGGTACACTCCTCTGAAATATAATTACATAAGACAACAGGGAGTGACAATATGCAAAATAATCCAGCATTCTTGTCTTTAGGGAAACGCAATGAGATATAATGTAAACTGAAGGTGCAGGGGATTGAAAGGAAAGGAACTGTTGATGTCAGCTGCATCGGGACTTTATGTGACTCAGTGGCGACGCGCGAAAATGTGTGTCACACTAAGATTCGAACCCACTATCCACTGCTTATTAGACAGTTACGCACACCACTGCGCCACCGGAACACAATATTTACGGCGGCTGCGCGAAGTATTTCTGTACGCCTCCCGGAGACCAGCATGTCCATGTCCCAATGCTCACTACTTTGTGATTCACTCAGGAGGCCAAACGTAATTGTAAATCCGTCTCTGAAGGTGGTTGGATCATTGCCCATCGAGGTGAATCGGTTGTACTAATGTGCGGTGTCTGTTTTCTTCGTCCTGCACGTATTATCGGCAGTAACCGGACTTGGCAATCTAACAACGCGGTAATCACACCTCTGCTAACTATCCTCTCAGCGAACGTTACCAGTCCTGTGCAGGTGGTGCAGTGGCTAGCGTTTTGGGTTCACATGCAGGAGGTCAAGGGTTAGATTCTGAGTCGAGGCGTATTTTTATTTGCTTATTTGCTTATTTGCTTATTTGCTAAATGTAGTCTCCGTGGTACGGTGTCTGTCCTGTTGATCGTCATACAACTATTATAGTGGGTCTTCTACAAAACATTTGCACTTACATAATACGAACACAGACGAAGGATGTACAACCGTTTCCATTGGTAAGCCTCTTGCATGTCCTGTTCGCCAATTGTTTCACACCACTGCATCTTCCCATTGATTGGTACCAACTATTATTCTTGCACGTTCAGATGCATTACATTTCGTTAAGGCCTTACGTCACCAATAGGGCTAGCAACATGCTTTGCAAATAATTTCCAAACGTGTTCTATGTAAAGTTCGGATGCATGTGGTTTAAGAAACGCTCTATACTACAGTATTATATGGCAGAATGAAACCGGCAAATAAAATAAAATATGCCTCTAGCCAGTGTCGAACCCTTTACTTGCTGCATGCCCACCTATCCATTCTTTTAATCAAGTATGGCTTTAAAGCTCTCTTCTCGCCCATTAGATTGGTTATCTGACATATCCCTCATTCTTTTGCAACACTACATTTCAAAAGCTTCATTCACTTCACGCCTACTGTTTGTCGTTCATGTTTACTCGCAAACATGGCTACAGTCCCGACAGATACTTTCAGAAGATACTTCCCAACGTTTAATTTTAATTTTAAGAAAAACTTCTCTTTCTATTGCAAGTCCGCATTTTATATCTCCTCTTCCGCTCTCCTTAGTTGCAATGGTACCTAGATAGCAAAACTCGCCTACTGCTCTCAGTGTCTCATTTGCTAAGCTAATTCGCTCAATATCACCAGCTTCATTTAAACTACAATCCGTTAACTTTGTTTTACTTTTCTTGATATTCGTCTTATAGCTTGTTTTCATGATACTGTCATCCTTCCCGATCAACACATCTTCCAAGCCGTGTAATGAGGAAATGTCACCAACTTGATGTCATATTTTAATGACAAAAAGACACACTTGCATGATATCGACCGCCGCAATCGACACCGCGTGAATAGTTAGGGCGTAATTGTTAGAGTGCGCAGTTACGACCTTCCGAAAGGACGGGTTCGAAACTTTAGCGCGCACAGGTAGTTTGTCACTCGTTCCGCCCCACAGCAGCCGCCTAATGCCCGGCCGCGATGTGCGGTACGTCGTGGTGACAACTAGAGCATTCGTATTCGCATGATGCTAAAGGCGAGGGAAGTGGAGCAGGGAGCTGGACTCATCTGCCCAGCGAGTTTTAAAATCTTGTTCCACAACACATATCACTCTGCCCGAAACATAACAAGTAATACGAGTTTATGATGTCACCTTCATGCACATTAAATGTTACCGAGCGAGGTGGCGCAGTGGTTAGCACACTGGACTCGCATTCGGGAGGTCGACAGTTCAATCCCGTCTCTGGCCATCCTGGTTTAGGTTTTCCGCGATTTCCCTGAATCTTTTCAGGCAAATGCCAGGATGGTTCCTTTGAAAGGGCACGGCCGATTTCCTTCACTAACCCGAGCTTGCGCTCCGTCTCTAATGACCTCGTTGTCGACGGGACGTTAAACACTAACCACCACCACCACCACCACATTCAAAAATGACTCTGAGCACTATGGGACTTAACAGCCTTGGTCATCAGTCCCCTAGAACTTAGACCTACTTAAACCTAACTAACCTAAGGACATCACAAACATCCATGCCCGAGGCAGGATTCGAACCTGTCGCGCGGTTCCGGAGGAACGCCTAGAACCGCTAGACCACCGCGGCCGGCAACACCACATTCAATGTTAACAATATTCTAGTACTGAAATGCTGCAGTTACATACACGCCCCAAAATCAAAATGAATAAATCGGAGCCGGCCGCGGTGACCGTGCGGTTCTGGCGCTGCAGCCCGGAACCGCGGGACCGCTACGGTCGCAGGTTCGAATCCTGCCTCGGGCGTGGGTCTGTGTGATGTCCTTAGGTTAGTTAGGTTTAAGTAGTTCTAAGTTCTAGGGGACTTATGAAATAAGATGTTGAGTCCCATAGTGCTCAGAGCCATTTGAACCATTTGAATAAACTGGAGCGATTGAAGATTTATTATAATATGAAGTTAGTGGTTTTCGATTTACAATTTAATCACGGTTGAAGAATAGCGCATCTGCTACAAATATACATCACTTTTACAGTGCTAGCTTCAAAATCCAAAGACAATGAATTACTATACCGATGTCAATAATTAAACAGCGCTACACTTCTTCCTTAATGATACAGTCAATCGCCTCATTAAATTATACTGCATTTGTGCGAATCACAACGTAAAAATGTTCGAAGCAAAGACATCTTTGGCACCATCTAGAGCTTGCAAATCGAGCTCTCTGACACAGCCAAAGCAACAACAGTGGGGTGGCAACGAATGACAAAAAAATTGTTAGCGCGCAGGTTTAAAAGAGGTACTTCCAGAAGTTCATAACTGCTTACAGTCTACATATACATCTACGTAGACACTCCGCAAGCCACCGTACGGTGCGTGGCGCAGGGTATGCTAAACCACGACGTGTCATTTCCTTTCCTGGTCCACACGCAAATAGAGCGAGGAAGAGCCAAAGAAACTGGTACACCTGCCTAATATCGTGCAGGGTCCCCGCGAGCACACAGAAGTGCCGGAACACGACGTAGCATGGACTCGACTAATGTCTGAAGTAGCGCTGGAGGGAACTGACACCATAAATCCTACAGGGCTGTACATAAATCCGTAAAAGTAGGATGGGGTGGAGATCTCTTCTGAACAGCACGTTGCAAGGCGTCCCAGGTACGCTCCACAATGTTTATGTCTCGGGAGTCTGGTGGCCAACTGAAGTGTTTAAAGTCAAAATAATGCTCCTGGAGCCACTCTGAAGCAATTCTCGATGTGTGGGGTGTCGCATTGTCTTTCTGGAATTTTCCAAGTTTGTCGGAATGCACAAAGAACTTGAATGAATGCAGGTGATCAGACAGAATGCTTGCATACGTGTCTCCTGTCAGAGTTATATCTAGACGTCTCAGGGGACCCATACAACTCTAACTGCACAGGGCCCACACCATTACAGAGCCTCCACCAGCTTGAACTGACCCCTGCTGATATGCAGGGTCCTTGGATTCATGAGCTTGTCTCCATACCCGTACCCATTCATCCGCTCGATACAATTTGAAACGAGACTCGTCCGACCAGGCAACATGTTTCCAGTCATCAACAGTCCAATATCGGTGGTGACTGTCCCAGGCGAGCCGTAAAGCTTTGTGTTGTGCAGTAATCAAGGGTACACGAATAGGCCTTCGGCTCCGAAAGCCCATACCGATGATGTTTCGTTGAATGGTTGGCACGCTGACACTTGTTGATGGTCCAGCACTGAAATCTGCAGCAGTCTGCGGAAGGGTTGCACTTCTGCCACGTTGAACGATTCTCTTTAGTAGTCGTTGTTTCCGTTCTTGCAGCATCTTTCTCCGGCCGCAGCGATGTCTGTGATTAGATGTTTTACCGAATTCCTGATATTCACGGTACACTCGTGAAATGGTCGTACGGGGAAATCCCAACTTAACCTCTAGCTTAGAGATGATGTGTCCCATCACTAGCGCGCCGACTATAACACCATGTTCAAACTCACTTAAATCTTGATAACCTGCCATCGTAGTAGCGGTAATCGATCTAACAACTATGTCAGACACATTGCCGACCGCAGCGCCGTATTTTGCCTGTTTTCACATCTCTGTGTTTGAATACGCATGCCTATACCAGTTTCTTTGGCGCTTCAGTGTATATGCCTCCGTGTGAGGCCCAGTTTCTCGTGTCTTGTCTTCGTGGTCGTTACGCGCAATGTATGTTGGCGGGAGTAGTATCGTTCGGTAGTCAGCTTCAAATGCCGATTCTCTAAAGTTTCCCAATAGTGTTTCTCGAAAATAATGTCGCCTTCCCTCCGGAGATTCCCATTTGAGTTCCCGAAGCATCTCCGTAAAACTTACATGATGTTCAAACCTACCGGTATCAAATCTAGCAGCCTGCCTCTGAACTGCTTCGATGCCTTCCTTCATTCCGAATTGGTACGGATCCGATGCACAAATAGGTCGGACCAGCGTCCTATATGCCGTTTCCTTTACAGGTCAACCACTCTTTCCTAAAATTCTCCCAGTAAGCCGAAATCGACAATCTGCGTTCGCTGCCAAAGTTCTCATATGCACGTTCCATGTCATATGGCTTTGCAACGTTACACCCAGATTTTTAAAGGACGTGACCGTATCAGGCAGGAAACTAGTACTACTGTATCCGAATATTACAGATTTGATCTTCCTACTCATCCGCATTGACTTGCATTTTTCTACATTTAGGACTAGCTGCCATTTATCTTCCTATAGCCACCCAACATCGACACTTTACGGCACACCACGGCATCATCAGCAAACAACCGCACATTGCTACCCACTCTGTCTGCCGAATAAGCCGATCACAGTTCCCTGGGGCACTCCTGACGATACCGTTGTCTCTGATCGACACTCACCGCTGAGGACAGCGTACTGGGTTCCATTATTTAAGAAGTCTTCAAACCGCTCACGTATCTGTGACCTTATTCCTTATGTTCGTACATCCGTTAACAGCCTGCTGTGGGGCATCATGCCAAATACTTTCCGGAAATATAGAAATATGGAGTCTGCCTGTTGCTCTTACCGTGTGAGAAAAGGGCAAACTGAGTTTCGCACAAGCGACGCTTTCTAAAACTATGCTCATTCGTGGACATAAGCTTCTCAGTCCCAAGAAAGCTTTCTATTTGGGAACTGGGAATATTCAAGGATTCTGCCGCAAATAGAAGTTAGGGATATTGGGGTGTAATTTTGCGGATACGTCTCTTACCCTTCGTATGCACTGGAGGCACCTGCGCTGTTTTGCACTCGTTTGGGACTTTGTCCTGGGCGAGAGATTCACGGTAAATGCAAGTTACGTAAGGGGCCAATGCCATAGAGCACTCATCGTAAAAGCGAATTGAAATTCCATTTGAATCTGACGATTTACCTGCTTTCAAATTTTTTAGTTGTTTCTTTACGCCAGGTATGCTTATCACTATCTCGTCTGTATTGGAGTCTGTCCAATGGTCAAGTGACGGTATGTTCGTACCATTCCCCTGTGTGAATGGTTCCCTGAAAGTGAAATTTAATACTACGGCTTTCGTTTTGCTATATTGAATCAAAATTATGGCCCAAATTTTCCCTCGGGTTCGATTGACGAGGCTGATATCTTGCAAGAGTGCTATTTTCTCCTTAAAATATGACGTCAAGTTGGTGATGTTCCCTTGTAAGAAAAGTTGTAGAGTCAATTTTGCCTCAAAAGTTCGCACATTTCCTCGAAATCCATACTGGTCCTCCCCGAGGTTTGGTGCTCCTGGCCTCTGTTCTTCTGTAACTAACTGGTCCCTGTATTTTGCAGCCGTGACTTATAAAACTGATGTTCCGGTAGTAGTCTCACCTTCCAGCATCTCCTTAGTACTCGTATAGGAATTGTAATGTTCCACTTCAAATGTGACTGTCTTTCTCATGTGCCTTGTATATCATGTGAAATACTTTTCTCGTTGTCCGTTCTCCTAAAGATCTTAATAACTGTGAGGGAATCATGTGCACTAGAGGTTCCTTCTTTCGACTTAAGTCTTTAAGTCCTGTGACAAATCATTCACTTACCCTTCCCTTTCCATAATACTGTCTTCAGTTTTATCACTCTTATATAACACTTCCACACTGGTCATTCCACTTCCAGACTGCCATTAGTGCAGGGTTTATAAATGAACTTCCGATGTACTAACAACTTCGCTCTTTTCTAAAAAAATATTCTAAATTTTCCCATACGCGACATTTACCTATCCTACAAAGTACTACCGCATAACTCCCGGTGTGACGGTAAAGGTGTCCTTAAAATAACGCGACGAAGGTCGACTGTTGGTTCTTTCTTAATAAGAACATTCTAGTATATTGGTCGAAATTTTCCACAAACTGTTACAATACAATAGGCTCCGAAGTTCTTGATTGCCTTCAACAGCTGTAACACTGTCCCGTTTGAATTTGCTTTCTCTTTGGAACTGTTGAACCGATGAGAGGACCAGAGGAAGTGATCGTAATGGCATGGCTCGACGAATGTGCCAGAAAACGTTTGGGATCGTTTTCGAGTGTGAAGAGATGCATCGAGTGCAGTGGAAATCAATTTAATAAAGTACAATGTACACACTTATCCTGCAAAACTGCTAAGTAGTTGTCCTATTTGAAGTATGGGCAAATCGGTGATGACATTAGTGCCAGTGGGCCAGTTGCCGTGTTTGGATCCAGTCAATGAATAGCCGTTTCCCCTTCCCTTCCTTCTCTCTCTCTCTGTCTCTCTCTCTCTCCGTCTCTCTCTGTTTTCCAGTCTTTTTTTTTTTCATTTCGTTAATGTAGAAATCAATGAATTAACACGTAATACCAAGCCACGTAAACTTAAACAACCTTCAAATATAGAAGGACTAAATATACTCCGCATAACAAATTGAGAAAGAAATACCAAGAACGTAAGAATGTTTGCGATATCTTCTAAATAGTTGAGAAGGCATTCAATGCATTTTTGACAAGCGTGTAAATGTGACGATAACCGATGTTACTGTATATTTGCTTGGATGCCAATCCCAAAGCAATGCACTTTCCTTAAGTCCACTGAGTATTTTTACCAATTATCAATAAGATAACTCAACTCTGCTGCTGTATACCTGTAGGAGTCACGCAAATAAAATGTCCCAGTACGACGTACAACGAAAAATAAACGTAAACAACAGTAACGGATCTTCTGCTAGCTTCCTACGTAACACCATCCGTTATCGATACGATTATCGTAGCGAGGTTATCAGTTTTTGCGTATCTCAATGTAGAAATCTGCAGCCAGTGATGACGACTGTTTCGTGCATCAACTCCCTCTAGTAACATGGACGTCATTCCTTCGTGTCTTAACAAATGTCCTATCATCCTGTCTCTCTTCCATGTCAGTGTTTTCCACAATTCCTTTCCTCTCCTATTCTGCGCAGAACCTCCTCATTCCCTACCTTATCAGACCACCTCATTTTCAACATTCGTCTGTAGAGCCACATCTCAAATACTTCCATTTCGTTCTGTTCCGGTATTCCCACAGTGCATGTTTCACTGTCATACACTGCTGTGCCCCAGGACAGCTGATGAAATCTGATGTGGCATTGGAACGTCCATTGACTCCAATCAACACACCAACTCACTCCATCAGTCTTGAGTCACTTCCCACAGTCGCCCGATTCACAAGCCCTGAGATTAACGTTCTCACTCACCTACAAGCAGCAACTGATTCTTTTTTAGAATCCATAGGTAGTCGTAAATACACATTGGGGAAAAATTAGTTCTTTAGGATTCAATGAACGTGCAGCCACAGTCTTCACGAGTCTTGGAAAATTGAGGAAATTTCACTTCTGCACTTCTAGGTAAGGCATTTCCGCCGCTGTGGATGAGTGGGTGGGGGGGGGGGGGCGAGGGTGAGGAGTGAGATATAGCCATCGTCACGTGCTTCGAGAACTACGCTTTTAGAATTGCGCTAAATGATAAACTTAATGGATGGAGTGATAATTAGTTTGTATTTCATAGTTTCTGTAATTTTATCAGTAAGCAGTTAGTTAACAGTAATTTAGTTCTGCGGATCTTCTGTATACCTGATACCTGATTCGCTGTGAAAAATGAGTTTTCTAGAATGTGGCGAGACATTTCGTATCCATTTAGTCAGCGTCTTTCTCATACAGGAGAGGAAGGAGGGAAGCGGCGAGGAGTCGGAAGGAGACGGAGAACAAGAGGAACTGGAGGTCAAGGGCGGCGTGCAGAAGCGGAAGGAGGGTGAGGAAGAGGTCGAGTAGGAGGAGGAAGACGAGGAGGAGGAGGAAGAGGCGTCCACAACGACCACGCGCAGCCGCTCCAGCGCGCAGCCCGACTCTGGGTTCGAGCCGTCGCCGCGGCGGGAGCACGAGCAGCCGGGCGATGCCGGGGGCAGCGATGGGGGCGGCGGGGGCGGCGGGGGCGGCGGGGGCGGCGGGGGCGGCGGGAGCGGCGGGGGTGGCGGGGGCGGCAGGGTGCCGTGGCCCTGCAGGCAGGACGGCCGGCCGCCGCTCAGCACCGTTACCGTCACGCAGGCCGTGCAGAACAGCATGCGCAAGTGAGTGCACGCCACGCTTTATAGAACCCAGTTCGCTAACGATACTAATAGTGTCACATTACTACTAGCCTTCTTCCTGCGGCTTCGCCCACATATGCTGTCGACACATATACTGAACACACCTCCCCCTCCTTCTGTTTGTCTGTTCAACTCTACCTGTCTATCTTCTCCTCCCTGCCTCTTTGTCCATTTCCTCTACCCCTCTCTCTGACCATATCTTCATCCTCCTCACGCTGAGCATACGCTCCTGCGCCTCCCTTTTCCATCTCCACCTCTCCCTCCTCCTTCGCTACTTGCCCACTATTCCTGTACACATTTCACCTGTCTCATGCATCTCCCCCTCCTCCCCTGACCATTTGCTACTCCCCCTCAGTCTATTCATCTGCTCCTCTGCCCATCTCAAACTATCACCTGCCAAGCTCGTTGTCACATGTAGCCACTGCAATACAGTTCAGTAAAGGAGGCAGGTACTACTTCCACAATTTGCCTACCATGCAGATCAGGGAACATATCAGGAGCTACAAAATCATTTATTTGCCCCTGATATACAGGTGTAAAGCCGGTCGATAAATCAGGCTGACACTACTCCAACAAAACACGCCTGTTATACAGGGCAGCCTATAAATCACGACCCAGAAAGCCATTTCTTGCCCCTGTCGCGTAGGCTGCCTTGCAAGGCAAGTTGGTTTGACAGGCTGACACTGTTCCCTCACAACATACCTGATGCATATAGTAGCCTATAAACCAGAGGTGAGGGGAAATCGTTTTTCCCATATTTCCACTCCTATTGGAGCTAGGAGGTTATAAACCCCACAGTGCTAAGCCTGCTGAGCCAAATTTGGTTGTAAGCGTCTCTTTGGAAATTTAGTTTCGACATACTGGAAAACTATCCATGCATTGGGAGGTGGAGCACCATTGTGCGAAAACCACATTCGTTGGCTGACTTCTAGAGATACATAATCAACTAAATGAAACAAATCATTTCTGAG
The DNA here is from genome assembly GCF_023864345.2 of Schistocerca serialis cubense. Lineage (NCBI taxonomy): Eukaryota > Metazoa > Arthropoda > Insecta > Orthoptera > Acrididae > Schistocerca > Schistocerca serialis. Next base: position 60,071,267 of record NC_064638.1, on the reverse strand, counting down.
AAACAGCAGATTCCTTTATCCAGTAAGAAGTTGAGGAAAGACATAGAGGTTGGTTACATTATCATTAACGATTCCACAGCACACATTGAGGCTGAACCTCTGTTGACATATGTCTTGTCGCAATTCGCGATGGTTTGCATAAGCCCAGTCGCGATTGCTATGATAATTGAAGATCCCTACCCACGAACTTAAAAGCCAGCCTCATCAGTGAATCAGGTACACGCTAAGAAACGAAGCATACTGGCTTAACATGCGTCGCCTCATTTAATCCTTGCACCTGTTGAAGTCGATACGAGTACATAAGTTTCCACACTAACCGCTTCACGTCGACATGTCACTGAGGCCTTCCCTTCCGGTATTCTCTTTGTACTAGCTGCTCGAGCTCCATCCACAGGAAGAAGAACATATTCTTCAATCTCACGAATTCTTACATCACGTGGTCTTCATCTGAAATTTTCTTCTCAAATGAGGCTGTCTCTCACAAGCATTGACTTTGTCGTACAAACGTTCCTGCACAGGTAACTGCCTATCGGAGTTACGTTCAGCCATAAAATTGACGTGCTGAATCCGCATTCCTATCTGCCAGCCTGTAGATGTAGTGCATGTGCATCATTTCAGACACAGAACACACAGTTACGATATGTTGCGATGGTAGTTACACTGAAACAGAACAAATGCAAATCAGAGAAAAAATTCCATGACTGTAAACAATAATGTCAGCAAAAACGCACGTTTGAGGTAAATTACACAACCAAGAGACACAACAGGGAATTCATTTCATATCTCTTTAACGAAACATTTTCTTACCCCTGTTCATCTTCTGTTTCTCCACTATAAGGTATTTCAATCTGTGTCATTTTTATGGTTATTTTTGTTGATATCCAACAGCATTTTCTCGATCAGTCTGATTTTTTCTGGTTTATCAATAACAATTTCTGTAGTGAATACTGTCTGGCTTCATTTGGCAACTCGCTGGATTCAATCATATGAAGATGTCAATTTAGATCGTAAAATGAAAATGGTAGCATCCATTTTCGCATTAAAAATATAAAAACGTTTAGTTTGCATGTTCTAATGTAATGTGCTTATCATTTAGGTGTCAAATCAATCTACCTTCGACAAAAGTGACGTGTTGATAACAATCAATTCTCGACTATACAATGAAACTTACGTACATTCTGTTACATACTATTCTGGAGGGATGACACATTCTGAAGCTTACCGAACGGATTATAGCAAAATAGGAAATGTTAAAATCTTGCTCCCTTTCGGATAGATTTGTGCGGAGCCTGTGCTCACGGCCGACCATGTGGTTCACCACCTTGCACAAGGAAAACTTGAGAGTACAGCTATTTTGAGACAGAGTCTGCGGTGCTGCTGAGACGCTGCCTGTATAGCCGGGTCGCCGACTAACGCTGCCGCAGGTACCACATGGAGCGGCGCATCTTCCAGCAGCTGCTGGAGCTCAAGAGGCTCCAGACCCGCGCGGGCCGCGCCAACGAGCATGTGCTCGTCAAGAGGCTCGTCGACGACTACCGCCGCGCCGGTCTCATCGTCGGCCTCGAGGGCTTCCACGGACCCTTCACCTTCCGCGCCTTCGAGAAGTACCTCTACGGTAGGGAGGAGCAGCCGCCGAACCTCGTTTGTGCGTAGCGCAGCGGTCTCACGCCACAGCCGAGAGAAGAAAAAGAGGTGCCGCACGGTTCATATAAACCACACTACTGCAAGCTACCCGTTCCACCGGATCATTGTATGCATTTAGTTACCAGGGCTGTTCGGAAAGAAATGTTCGATCGGTCGCGAAATGAAAACCACAGTGAAACTGAATTTTTTTTTATTCGCAACTGTTAGCCACACCTTCCACCTACCTCTCTAAATAGTCTCCGCTCAGACTTAGAAATTTGTCGCGCTATTGTTCAAACTTTCCACTGTCCTCGTCACAGAAAGCAGCCGCCTGTGCTTTTCACCAATTCTCTACGCTCGTCTGCCTATCGTTGTTTATGTCAAAATGTTGTCTTCGTAGCCAGCGGTTCATGTGAGCAGAGATGAACATCAGAGAGAGCGAATTAAGCGCTGTATTGTGGGTGATCAAGCACTTCCAATCGAAAACGCTGCAGGAGCGTCTTCATTGCCCCTGCAGAACGCGGCTGAGAATTGTCTTGAAGAAAGATTTTTGTTACGTGGGCTGCATAGCTTCAGGCGAATCTCTCACCAGGGACTTCTACGGCATCACTTTGCGCTCTGATCTGAAAAGAGCGACGTGAAGCGATCGACAGGCACACTAAAGACACTGCCCAACACATCTGATCGAAGCAACATCGGATTTTCACAGTAGTTCCCATTTCGCGCCAAATCGGACATTACTTTTTGAATGCGACTCGTATTTAGTCGTTTCGCCCCTTTAGAATCACCGGTGACTTATTCAGTACGCCAAGACATTTTCGTTCTCTCTCTCCTCCTATTTCTCTCTGCTTCCGTGATCTTAATTGTGATTCTGATAGCTGCCCACCTGTATTCCTACAGCTGGACCAATCCTGCACTGTTAGGTACGAAGTTTTTCACTTATTCCAATTTCTTTGCAGTCCTCCCTGATTTCTTTCGCCCAATTGTTCCCTGTTAAGCGTGCTGTGTTCCATATCTTCTTTGTCAACGTGTTGTTCCCCATTCTCATGATGCCTCTGACAAATGTCAGCCTTCTCTTTCGTGTCATGCTTTAAAATTGTTCAACGCTCTCACACAGCTCCTGCGTTTGTCTGTGCATCCAGGTTTCAGCGTGTTTTTTCGTGTCTCATATGTGTTTCAAGATCTTTCGCTGCTCTTTCTCCAGCCGGATGCAAGCTCACTTATATAAGCTGGTCCCCTCCGTTGCATACACGCGGTGTTTCTAATTGAAGACATACACTCATGTTTAGGAAAGACAGATGACCTTGAACGACTAGAGATAGGACGTTCATATAATTAGAATTTCAGTCACCTTGATTGAGCATGTGTCCTGTGATAGACGACTAGTCTGGTGAACTGGCATGCCAGGGGTAAAGGCTGATAACCTGTGAGAGTACGATGGCACAAGTTCGTGCAGTAACGTGTGGTCTTGCACTGTCTTGCTGAGAAATGGCGCCGGCCGGAGCGGCCTAGCGGTTCTTGGCGATACAGTTTGGAACTGCGCGACCGCTACGGTCGCAGGTTCGAATCCTGCCTCGGGCACGGATGTCATTTGTGAAAAATGGCCTCTGAAGTGCTGTGGAGCAAGGCTGTGGCTACGGGTCACAGGATGTCATCCACGTAGCTCACACTGGTCACAGTGGTCTGGACACGCGCCAACTGTGACCTGCGGCCGTGCCCAGTAGCACCCAACACCATAAGGCCTCGAGATGGCGCTGTAATCTGCCTTCTTAGTGTGGCCGTGCTGGTCGACTGCCGGCAGACCAGCCGCGCACGCTGCAGTCGGCGGAGCGCCGGCTGGTGCGGCGGCTCCGGAGCAGCGACGACCTGGAGAAGCTGAGCGCCGAGCTCAACAACCTGCTGCCGGCGGGAGACCCGGCGCTCTGCACGCGCGGCACCCACCGCTGCCGCCACGCCGCCCACGCCTACACCGACGTGCCCTGCGCCGCCTACAGTGAGTCCGTCCTCTCTCTGTCACAGCCGGCGACCTATACGGGGTGGCCTTATCCGCCGTGTGCGAACTCTGCGGATTGGTCGATGAGAGGATACGGAACAAAGAAGGTCAAATGCGTCGTGCCCATGCTAGAGACCATTTATTCAATCCTACATTGCTGCACGCTACAGTAGCACATACCGCAGTAGTATAAGTTTATTTGGCAACTGGCTCTGCAGATGATGAAGAGATTGAAGAAATGTATGATGCGATAAGAGAAATTATTCAGATAGTGAAAGGAGATGAAAATTTAATAGTCATATGGGACTGGAATTCGATAGTAAGAAAAGGTAGAGAAGGAAAAGTAGTAGGTGAATATGGACTGGGAGTAAGGAATGGAAGAGAAAGCCGCCTGATAAAATTTTGCACAGAACGTAACTTAATCATAGCTAACACTTGGTTTAGGAATCATGGAAAGAATGTTGTATACGCGGAAGAGGCCTGGGGACACCTGAAGGTTTAAATTGATTATATAACGGTATGACAGAGATTGGGAACCAGATTTTAAATTGTAGGATATTTCCAGGGGCTGATGTGGATTCTGACCTCAATTTATTGGTTATGAACTGTAGATTAAAACAGAAAAAAACCTGCAAAGAGGTGGGCATTTAAGGAGATGGGACTCGAAAGAAGAAGAGGTTGTAGAAAGCTTCAGGGAGAGCATTAGGGAACGATTGATAAGGGCGGGGGGAAGAAATACAGTAGAAGAAGAATTGATAGTTTTGAGAGATGAAATAGTGAAGGCAGCAGAGGATCAAGTAGCTGAAAAAACGAGGGCTAGCAGAAATCGTTGGGCAACACAAGAGATACCGAATTCAGTTGATGAAAGGAGAAAATATAAAAATGCAGTAAATGAAGCAGGCGAAAAGGAATACAAACGTCTCAGAAATGTGATCGACAGGAAGTGCAAAATGGCTAAGCAGATATGGTTAGACAACAAATATAAGCATGTAGAAGCATATATCAGTTGGTGTAAGATAGATACTGCCTACAGGAAAATCGAAGAGACCTTCAGAGAAAAGGGGGACCACCTGTAGGAATATGAAGACATAAGGTGGAAAACCAGACCCAAGCAAAGAAGGGAAAGCACAAAGGTGGAAGGAATATATAGAGTGTCAGCAAAAGGGCGATGTACTTGAGGGCAATATTATGAAAATGGAAGAGAATGTAGATGAAGATGAAATAGGAGATATGATACTGCGTGATGAATTTGAAAGAGTACTGAAAGACCTAAGTCGAAACAAGGCTCCAGGAGCAGACAACATTCCATTAGAACTACAGATAGCCTTGGGAGAGCCGGCCCTGACAAAACTCTACCGTCTGGTGAGCAAGATTCATGAGACCGGAGAAACACCCTCAGACTTCGAGAAGAATATAATTCCAATTCCAAAGAAATCAGGTGTTGACAAGTGTCAAAATTACCGAACTATCAGTTTAATAAGTTACGGCTGCAAAATACTAACACGAATTCTTTACAGACGAATGGAAAACTGGTAGCAGCCGACCTCGGGAAAGATCAGTTTGGATTGGGTAGAAATGTTGGAACACGCGAAGCAATATCTATCTTAGAAGGTAGGTTAAGGGAAGGCAAACTTACGTTTCTATCATTTGTAGACTTAGAGAAAGCTTTTGATAATGTTGACTGGAATACCCTCTTGCAAGTACTGAAGATGGTAAGGGTAAAATACAGGGACCGAAAGGCTATTTACAATTTGTACCGAAACCAGATGGCAGTTATATTAATCGAGGAGCATGAAAGGGAGACAGTGGTTGAGAAGGGAGTGAGGCAGGATTGTAGCCTATCGCCGACGTTACTCAGTCTGTATATTGAGCAAGCAGTAAAGGGTACAAAAGAAAAATCTGGAGTAGGAATTAAAATCCAGGAAGAAGAAATACAGACTTTGAGGTTTGCCGTTGACATTGTAATTCTGTCAGAGACAGCAAAGGACCTGGAAGGGCAGTTCAACGAAATGGACAGTGTATTGAAAGGAGGATATAAGATGGACATCAACAAAAGCAAAACGAGGATAATGGAATGTAGTCGAATTAAATCAGGTGATGCCGAGGGAATTAGATTAGGAAATGACACGCTTAAAGTAGTATATAAGTTTTGCTATTTGGGGGGAAAAATAACTGATAATGGTCGAACTAGAGAGGATATAAAATGTAGACTGTCAATGGCAAGGAAAGCGTTTCTGAAAATGAGAAATTTGTTAACATCGAATATAGATGTAAGTGTTTGGAAGTCCTTTCTGAAAGAATTTATATGGAGTGTAGCCATCAATGGAAGTGAAACATGGACGACAAATAGTGTAGACAAGAAGAGAATAGAAGCTTTCTAGATTTGATGCCACAGAAGAATACTAAAGACTGGATGGGTAGATCACGTAACTAAAGAGTAGGTATTGAATGGAATTGGAGAGAAGAGAAATTTGTGGCACAGCTTAACAGGGATCGGTTGGTAGGACACGCTCTGAAGCACCAAGGGATCACCAATTTAGTATTGGAGGGCAGCGTGGAAGGTAAAGATAGTAGAGGGAGACCAAGAGACGAATGCACTAAGCAGATTCAGAAGGATGTAAGTTGCAGTGGTTACTCGGAGACGCAGAAGCTTGCACGGGATAGAGTATCATGGAGTGGTGCATCAAACCAGTCTCTGGACCGAAGACCACAACAACAACTTTGCTACAGAGACTGCCGTCTAATACGTTCACATCAGCCAGGGTGCATCCGGACAGTGTCAAAGGCAGTGTGAATACGTTGGTGCAGTGTCGCCACATCTGGAATGTGCTCTGCATACACGATACTTTTGAGATGGCCCCATAACGAAGAAAAACACGGGTTGAGATCCATCGAAAGAACGGGCCTTGCAATTAGGCCCCCTTGTCCGATTCATCAAGCAGGAAAGACACAACTGAGATGCATCCACACGTTAACGGTGAAGTTGGCTGGAGCACCGTCGTCTAGCAGCCACATAACCTTTAGAATCATGAATGCTTCTTCCAGCAGGTGAGGTGAAGTTATCCGCAAAAACGCTTATATTTCCCTTCTGTTAGGTGACGTGGAAGAAAGACTAGTCGCAAAATACAGTCACCAATTATCGTGGCCCACACATTCCGGTTTCACCGATGCTGGTGATTCGCTCGTACCGTGTGGATTCTGCATACCATCCCACAGATGACTGTTGTGAAAGTTCAAAATACCACTACGTGTAAAGGTGGCCTCCGGATATATAAACGATCTAGTCGAAAGCGTCGGATGCCCTTTAAGGCTATTCACAAGTGCTGCAGTTGTCTATTCCAAACTAGCAACGCTAGAAGATAGTAAGAATTTGCAGAACGACCTGCAAAGAATTGATGACTGGTGCAGGGTCTGACAGTTGACCCTGAACGTAAATAAATCTAACATATTGCGCATACATAGGAAAGAAATTCGACTACTGTATATCTACACTATTGATGACAAACAGCTGGAGACAGCGTCTGCCGTAAAATATCTAAGCGTAGCTATCCAGAGCGACCTTGAGTGGAATGACCATATGAAACCGATAATGGGAAACGCAGATTTCAGACTCAGACTCATCGGAAAAATCTTAAGGAAATGTAACTCATCGGTGAAAGAAGTGTCTCATAAGGCGCTTGTTCGCCCGATTGTTGAGTATTTTACATCTAACTGCGATCGCTATCAGGTAGGACTGATAGAGGAAATAGAGAAGATTCAATGAAAAGCAGTGCGTTTCGCCAAAGGATTGTTTAGCTGGCAAGAGAGCGTTACGGAGATACTAAACAAACTCCACTGGCAGACGTTACAAGAAAGGCTTTGTGAATCACAGATGGAGCTACTATTGAAATTTCGGGTCAGCATTTTTCAGCATGAGTCGGACAACATATTACTTCCTCCCACATACATCTCGCCTATTGACTACGAGGAGAAAATTCGAGAAATTAGAGCCAACACAGAGGCTTAGCGACAATCATTCTTCCCCCGCACTATGCGCGGTTGGAAGGATCAGATAGTGCTATCGAAAGTACCCTCGACCACACACCATTAAATGGCTTGTGGAATATGATGTAGATGTAGATGACACAGAGCCCGGAAACGTTGTTGCCTGGTGTAGAAACCAGTGACGAAACTGCTCCCGATGAGGAACGTCTGTCGCTAGTAAGCCCTGCACAGGCTGTAAGTGGTAAGAGTAGTAACAATTGTCGTGGAAAATATCCCACACTGATGTCTGGCTTACCCCGTACTGGCGGGCCAACTGCCTGGTACTCACACAGCGGTCGCCTTCCACATTTTCCTCCAAGTCTGGTGTCCGAACGTTTCGGGTACGTTCTTCATGATTTCCTGCTTCCTGAAACGACCCTGTCTCAGACGAACGGTGAAAAACTGTTGCAAACGTTGAATGCTGTGGTGGTTGTCGGCGGGGTTAGGTCTCGAGATCCAACCGTGTTGCCCGCCGCCCGTTGCCATTTGCCTTTCCGTGTCGGCAAGCTCTCCATTCGAATACGGAGCCACTGTGTACTGTGAACACGGGGACTCAGCAAGAGAGGTGAAGCGGACACAACATTACCAATTACTATGGCAAGAAAGGGCGCTAGGGCATGACGTATGAGGAATAGTGCCACCCTCTAGGAGGGAATCATGCATACCGCTGCATGGTACAGCGCGTGTTAGACCGCTGACAGTGTAACAAAGTATGATTGAATAAATGATCCCTAGCATGGAAACCACTCATTTCCGGACGTAGGTTCATTACACCTTTCTCGTTCCGTATCCTCACATCGATCACAACTTAGTACACGGTGAAAAAAATCACCATTTATAAACAACACAAGCGCCGCCATATTAGAAGCCAATTGCATACTTAGCCGCTACGTTTTGCAAGGTCATGTCGAGTGGTACTAATCGTCTACTAGTACAGAATGGTATAGCTTTGTTTGTTATACAAAGGGTCCCAAATAAAGGTGGTACGCCACACGTACTTGTTAATCGTCTCTCATCGAATTGCTTGTGAAGCGGGTACTGTGTCTCGGGAGTCGGCTACACTGCATTTTTTCGGAAAGTTGAGTGCAGTTGTATGTTCGTGTGTCAATTATTCTGAGAAGCTAGTACTGTTGAGATGTTACAGGAATGGGGCAGTTTGCATTAGAACAGTGAACTGATATAGTAGAATGTTACATAAATACAGGATCCATAGAGTAATGTTAAGAAATTTTCGAAGCGAAGTGTTCCGGTAGAAAACTCCTCACGACCAGCACAATTCAAGATCTGTACAGGAAATGGATGCCTGCAGGATCTGTTTGGAATGTGCAGAGGAAAAGGCGACCGACAGTGAGGTCCCTTGAAACTACAGGCAGAAGTCCCATGGGCATTACGAGAAGTCCCTGCAAGTCAGTAAGGAGCTTATTGCAGTAGGTTGGTGTACTGAAACACCTATCGTGTGAGTGTGGTGCAAAATTGAAATTTGAGGACCAGGAAAAAAAGAGTTCATTATTGTAACTGGCTATTAATATCAAGTACTAACAGCTACTTGAACCCCTCGCTTTACTTCATATCATATGAGGCGTGGTTTCATTTGTCAGGTTAATTATACTCCCTGAACTGTAGTTCCAGTCGCCGGACAACGTACGTATCTTGCATGAAGAACCTCTCCACTCAGAGAAGACTGGCGTTTAGTGTGGGTTGATCGGCATGCACATTAGTTGTTCCATATTTTTCTATTACACCTTAAACAGTACCAGATATCAAGAGGTCTTTGACTCTTTCTACCCATAGTTAACAGATGCAGAAGAGCTGTATGTAGTATTGCAACAAGATGGAGCGACCGTTCATACATCGACCAAAGTACGGCCCACATCATCAACGTGTTCCCTGAAGACAGACCTGAAGACAGACAGTCATCAAATGCTCAAGCTCTTGGGTTAAGCTGTCTGCGTCGGAAATGGCAAATGTACTCCGTACCTAAGCCCTAAGGACGCCACTACGTTGGTGTGGTGGATGGCAACTCTTAGGATGCAGATACCAGTCTGTGTGTGTCGGCTTTCGGTGACACTGTGTCCCAAAGTTCCATCTGGTTTTTTATAAACCATTACGTCTAAAAATGGAAGCATCCCATCATTTTCAACCTCCATAGTAAATTTGAGACGGGGATGAATACAGTTGAAGTGGTCCAAATATCTGTTAAGAGCATCACGTCCAAGAGGCCAGACGAAGAAAGTATCGTCCACGTATCTCCAGAAGCACGTTGGTTGCAAAGCTGAAGTCCTCAGTGCCATGTCCTCGAAGTCCTCCATAAATAACACGATTGAAAATGATGGGATGTTTCCATTTTTAGACGTAATGGTTTATAAAAAACCAGATAGAACTTTGGGACACAGTGTTCACCGAAAGACGACACGCACAGATTGGTATCTGCATCCTAAGAGTTGTCATCCACCACACCAACGTAGTGGCGTCCTTAGGACTTTGGTACGGAGAGCATATGCCAATTCCGACGCAGACAGCTTAACCCAAGAACTTGAGCATTTGATGACTGATTTTAAGGAAAATGGGTACACCGAGAAGCAGATTCGTCGGGCAATGGAGTTTGGACCATCTCCGGAGGTGTACGAAGAAGAACATAGATCTGTGGCCTTTCTTCCTTATGCTGGATGCTTATCGTTTAAGATTGGACGAATTTTAAAGAATTTTAACATAAAGGGTGTGTTCCGTCCACCTTCTAAGATTAGGCCTCTGCTCGGCTCTGAGTAGGATGATTTGGGGCTTAGGAAACCCGGGGTGTATAAAATTCCGTGTCAATGTGGGAAAGCTTACGTTGGCCGTTCTATTCGTACAGGGCATGAGAGGTGTGTGGAACATCGCCGTCATACGAGGCTACAACAGCCTAAATGAGGGACACAAAATTAAATTTGAGGATACTGTTGTGGTTGTCAGCATTTCCGGTTTTTGGTACAGTGTCTATAAAGAGGCGATTGAAATTAGGTTGGCTGATAATTTAATCAACAGGGACAATGGGTTTCCTCCTAGCAAAACGTGGAATCCTGTATTATCCCACATCAAAACTGAACGTTCTTCGGTACGGCCTTGATTGCGATATATCGTTGCCAGGAGTGTTTCACTAAGGGCGGCGCCACATCCCTGTTTTGGAAGGCAGAGACCGCGATGGGCGGCGCATGTGCCGTATCCTGAACGGTGGTCTATATAGGACGTCGATATGCAACCTGGCGTCAGTTCTCAGCGGGACTCATCAGCAGAAGCAGCATTTTCCTGAAGATGGCGACCAGTTGGATCGCCGATATGTCGGGTCAAGTTGATTTTAGGATCCGGCAGCAAACAAGAAGAGACTTTCACGTCCTCTTAGTTTACTTTTGCAAAGCACTTTGTGATGACAAAGCATTATATGACCTCAAAAATTAAATTCAGGAAGAACTAACAACACAGATTATACTAGTGTTATTTTTTTGTGACAAACTGCATCACAGGAGTATTATTACATTTCAATTGGGGGAGTGTGAAATATGGAATACCACAAGACCTGGTATTGGATCCATTTCTGATCTTCAGTTAAATGAATAACTGCCAAAATACTTCAAGTCATCAAATGTAAATGAGGATGTTCACTAGTGACAAGCAATTTGATAAAGGCTATAATGCAACGATGTGAGAGAAAATTCAGTTGATAGTTGAGCAGGTGTGCAATTGATCATATCAAATCACTGGAGATCAGTTTCAAACGAGAAATTGTATCTTACTGAAAATATATTGCTTGACAAAAAACGAAGTGTAGCAGCCAGAAGACATGGTCGGATGTCAATGCCACTTAGCAGATATATACACTATTGATAGATAAGTGAATGATTACAGTTGCAGTTCTCTTTGACAGGTATAATGGCCACTAGAGTCCTTTGGTTTGTTCAAGACCGAGACCCTGCTCTGTGTAAGATTATGGAAGCGTTGTTAAACGGCAAATCAGTGCTGGAATGTAACCCACAACAAGATGTATTGTGTTATCAGGGCAAACAGGATGATCTGTCCAAGATTTGCTTCTGGTAATCTTGGTTCCCGCCATTTTCCATTACTTTCTTAAGTTTGTGGTTAGAGGCCATTTAAGAATCGGTAGAGTCCTTAGAAAGTTTAGGGATTTTCTTACTTGGTCTATCTTGTACAGGATAAATGGCGTTCGGCGGGGGAAGTGCTGTAACTATAAAAATCCTAAACCCAATTTCAACACTCGTAGAGGATTTGTACTGTCTTCTGTGAATTATAACGGGCCCCTGCCATGCACTGGTAATGGCACTCATTATATCCAGGTCTGGTTCGTATCCAGGAGCAAGGTGGCCGCTGGGTTCATTCTTCTTCATTTGTCTGGGATATTTTTCATATTTATCCCTCCCCATACCGCTGTCATGGACTACGCTCTTCCCTTCCTCTCACAACAGTTTAAAAGATTTTGCTACGACAATGTGATAACTCACTCCACGACTATACTGAATTGTCTGCAGCTTCATTTACAGAGAGACTGAAATGCAATCTGAAGGCAGCCTCAATTATTCTCCATTCTCATTCACGCCACAAGTGTGATTATTCAGTACGTGGCATATTTGGCAATTAATTCCGCCAAACATGTAGCCCCTGGTACCACCTCCACTTCCTTGATGTTTGATCATCGTCTCATGTTCCCCTTGCCCAACCTGTTGTAGGGAAGCAGTCCACTCATGCCTTATAAAATTCACATTAGTCTTTCCATTGTGTGCCAGACAGTCCGCTGTAACTAGTTCTGACGTCATAAATATTGCGCAATAGTTTAAAATGAAGTAAATAACCTGAAACGTTTCTAGCATGTCAGGAGTAATACAAAATCAATATGTGTTTGATATCAGTGAAATAACGTTAACCATTTTCGAAATTTGGACTTTTCTCTGTAAAAATCATTGGCGCAACAGAAAAGAGCTAGAAACTTAAAAATTTATATTTAGCTTCCTTTTGAATAATAATTTAGTAGAAACAGTATTCTGGATCACACAAGTTAAAATTTTAGTTGAAATTCACGATTTTCTGGTTTCTGTCATAGAAATTATGGAAGGAAGATAGATTAAGTAGGCGAATAAATAAAGCTAGGATGTTTAAATTTAAGTAGAAGTGAGATCCGCTACAATCATAAAAATCTGAGAAGTTTCAACAGAATAACTATAAAACTATATCTATAGCGTATCTCCAAACAGCAACTTCAGAGCTCGTCTACTACGTGTAGTGTAATTAAATTAATTCCCTCGCACAAAATATTTACCTTAGCCACTTCAGACTTTTATTTTAATTACTTACTTGTGTGCTGATTGCACAATTAAATTGAAAGTTTCATCGGCCATCAGAAATGGAAGCAATGATTTATTCGATAACTTACGGTGGTGCATTACTAGCCCAGCGGCTAGTCGGGAGAGCAGATTTGATCTGGCGTTCCCTTAGCTGTCCACACTGCGGCTTTATATGTAAGAATGCTGCGCGAGAAAGAGAAGGCCCCAGTTCTCTCCAGGTGCTGCTTAGCGCACCACCTGTGCCGGGAGTCGCGTTGCATCGGTATCGTTGATATAAACAGCCTCGGATGCAGTAACAAGTTACTCGGGATACGTGTAACCATGAAATCGTTTTCGAGTGAAGTGTTAATTTTGGGATGATGTTAATGATCTATCTTTAGTTTGTGTATGTCGTATTTTCACGTGCCGCCGCAGGACAGACATTCTACCATTATTAGCGTGGCGTTTGATGAACATTATCATCAAATTATGGCTAGCATTCACTTAAACATTTCATTTGAACAGTTATATTTGCATCAGCGCATTAGACTCTGAACTGCTCTGGTAGTTGGGCTGTGTGGATTCATTTTGGTCTGTGACTTTCAGAATATAGTGAACATTTTAGGGAGAATAGTTTTTGATTATGAATCCCAGACAATCTCCTAGTTCCTCAGAGCTATAAGCTGTAGCTATAAATGTATTTCTCAGATGAAGTGGGCACTAGAAATTCTAATTACAGGCTTCACGTTTTGCTAATCACTTTCTGGTAGCCAATATTGTAGTTAGAGAGCCAGTGTTGAGAACAGAAAACACCATCAATAATAGGAACATTAACAATTATTCCACCCACCGCCGCACATATGGTGCATCGGCCGGGAAAGAAACTGAGTAAAAGTGAAAGTAATTTTTAAATATTTGGATTTGGGAGTGAAATGCGACACGCAACTGAGTAATGGAACAGTGATAGTGTTACGTGTGCATGTGGACGACGTAATTGGATTAACAACGCATCTGGATTGATGGAGCTGGCACTGAGTCTAGCAGCGTTGCTGGCGTCGCGAGAAGCCAGTTTCACCTCACCACAGTCGTCCGCTGGAGCAACCGGAGCCGCGCCTGCAGTTGCGGGCCACGCAAACTCACAGTAGCCGTCGAAGTGCTGTCTGCAGTTCAAAGCGCCGCGTCGCTCTCAGTAATCCTGGTATGCTGCGCCGTGCATAAGGAACTAAGTTAAGCGATGGAACCGAAAGAAGAAACTGAGGTTAACGTTAAATCAGAATCTATGTCTGTTGAGGGAACTGTAAATCCAGTGAATGGTTCCAGTGTTAATATGCATGACAATAGTAATGTTAAATTGAAATATGAAGTATTGTCTCCTGACAGTAGTATGAAAAGGGGCAATGATTCAGTAATAGAGACCCCTGTAATAAATCAGAAATCAGAAATTGTTAATTTATTGGATGATAGTTTATCTGATGACTTAAAAACGAAACAGTCATCAGAGGTGGTAGAGCTTAAAAAGGATAAGTTAGATATGACTGATAAATCAGATGTTTCATTTCTTTTTGATGATTCTGGTATTGAAGCTAGTTATTTGTCACCTGAGTGTGATAAAAAACCAGCTAGTGAGCAACCCAAAGATACTGGCGCTATTGATTTAAATGTTATATTACAAGCACTAGCTACCAGTAATGCTAAAATGACAGCTGAATTAAAGTCTGAAATAAGTGAGGTCAAAAGCAGTAATGCTGAATTAAAGTATGAGATTGTGGCCAGCTAAACTAATTTTAATAAACGATTGGAGGTAAGCCGGCCTCTGGTGGCCAAACGGTTCTAGGCGCTTCAGTCTGGAACCGCGCGACCGCTATGGTCGCAGGATCGAATCCTGCCTCAGGCATGGATGTGTGTGATTTCCTTAGGTTAGTTAGGTTTAAGTAGTTCTAAGTTCTAGGCGACTCATGACCTGAGATGTTAAGTCCAATAGTGCTCAGAGCCATTTGATTGGAGGTAATGGACAATACCTTCAAGGCTGGTTGGAATAAGTTGAAAGAGGATCTGGACAGTTTGAATTATAAAATTGATTACAATCATGAGGGTATTAAGAAAAAGGTTGCTCAACAATTTTCTGAAATGTATAAAACAGTAAAATCCGAAGTTGCTGAGGTTCGCAAAGACTTCCAAATGGAAGATGCGAAGCTGGAGCACAAGTTAACAGAAAAGATCGAGGTGGAATCTGAACTGTGCTCAGATAGGTTTAAAGATGTTAATATAAAAGTAAACATATGTCAAGCAGAAGTAGATGCAATCAAAACTGATACTACTCATATTGTGCAAAGAGTAGATAATGTTGAAATGAGAGTAGAAAGTATTGGTACTAACATTGAGAATAAAGTAGCGTCAGTAACTTCTGGTAATGGTAGTATACAACAAGTTGTAGCTGCAAACGCCGCATTCATCGGATGTCGGCAGTTCTTGCGGTTCGATCCAGATAAAAATATCCACCCGCTACATTTCTGGAACGATTTTGAAGATTTGATTCCACCAACTTGGTCTGAACGAGAGAAAATCTCATTTATTAGAAGCCATTTAGCAGGTGACGCCATGCATTGGTCAGCTGATGTTATGTGGAAGTGTAAAACATTAGCGGGATTTAAAACAGCTTTCATTAACGAGTATTGGTCTAGCAATAAGCATAATGAAGTGTTGAGAGACTTTTGGAGTGGAAAATGCTTCAATGCAGGCAAGGAATTTATTAAAGAGTTTGCTAGGTCATGGATTTCACGTTTGTCACATTTGGCGGAAAAGCTGAAACCTGAAATGATAATACTAGGTCTTGAAGCCAAATTGCCATGGTATTGGCAAACTAGAATTGTATCTGCCCCTCGAGACAATCTTGATCGTTTCATTGAGTATTTGGAACGTGTAGAGCGTGTTGCTGCCAATGAGGAGCAAGCACGTAATAACAGAAATGGTAATAACACTAGTAGTAATTTTAAGAACTAGCAGAATGGCAATGTAAATATCAGAACAGTAGGTGTTCGCCATCCTAAGAGAGGTAGGAATTGCCGGCCACGGTGACCGTGCGGTTCTAGGCACTTCAGTCCGGAACCGCATGGCTGCTACGGTCGCAGGTTCGAATCCTGCCTCGGGCATGGATGTGTGTGATGTCCTTAGGTTAGTTAGGTTTAATTAGTTCTAAGTTCTAGGCGATTAATGACCTCAGAAGTTGAGTCGCATAGTGCTCAGAGCCATTTTTGAGGTAGGAATTGGAGAAATAATTATCAGAACCAACAATGGCATCCAAATGATAGTAATTTTGATCCGAACAAAATTATGCAGGTAAACAACAGTGCGGAAAGCAATGCTGTGCCAGTTAACTATAACGGAAATAAAGGAAACAGTAGTAGGCCGAGGCAGGAAAACTAGTTCCCGTCTATCAGGACACTGGCGCTCACCAGGTGGTTACTTTTCCTAAGCCAGTAATTACAGTAATTGGTAAGACACATCAGAATACTCAGACTGAACATGTGGATGAGGGGTCGGTAGCATCTAAGGATACAGCAGAAATATTAAATCACTCACAGTATTAAATAGATACCATGTTAGAGATGCTTTCTAAGTGGGAAGAGAAAGAGAAGGCGCAGCAGTGTAACGGTAGGAAAGAGCTACAAAATACTGAATTGTCAGATGAAGAAGCTGAAGAAATTCATGCTTATATTTACGATAAGGATGATGTGCTCTTATCTAAAGTGCCTGTCACGGGACGTAAGTGAGAATGTAGAGGATAGCCTGTTGCAGGTCGATGAACGCAGTAGCTGTGACCAGTTGTCACTTGAGAAGGAAGCCGATTTTAATAGTGAAAGTGGTTTAGCTGAAACTAGTGTTATGCCCGTTCTGGAGGCGCAGAATCGCTCAGACTATAGTAACTTGGGTCATGTTCAGCAAACTAAATGTAATGAAGTCGTGCGGTGTTTCGATTTAAAATTAATAGACCGACTGGGAAAGGCAGCTGAAAATGTAATTCAGGAAACCCCTACACACTTTGACCTAAATGTAATGAAGACAGATTTCGATCACTTTAGTTGGAGACAAATCCAAAAGGAACTATTGGATGAGCTTGAGGAACCACCTGTACAACCTTGAATAAGCCACCCTACAATAATACTGAATATGTTGGGTATCAATGTACGTTGTCTCTTAGACAGTGGAAGTGAGGTGAGTGCGATATCTGTCCTCCTTTGATGCAGTGCCTAGTAAAGACAAGCGTACCGTAATGATGGTATCAGGACTAAGAATAATTGGTGCTACTGGCAAGGTGTCAAAAACGGTAAAGCAAGAAGCTTTGCTGCCCTTTAACATTAATGGCAATTTAATTGAACATCCACGGTTAATTGTAGATAATCTCAGTATTGAGGTTTTAATTGGCATAGATTTCTTGTCAGAATATCAGAGTGTTGTTGACTTTGAAAGAAGCCGGTACAAAAATTGTCTTGCGATAACCAGAGTAATTACGGTACCTTTTATTGATAAATATGTAGCAACTAATTATGAAACTTGGGAGCTGCCTATACGACTTCTGAAAAATAGGAGATATTGTGACGAAGACGTTAATCTTAGTAAAAGTAAGTTATACACAGGAGAAGAAGAAGAAGAAGAAGAAGAAGAAGAAGAAGCAATTATTTTGGGCAAGATAGAAGCTAAATTGCAGGATCTCGATAAAATTTCAGCTAATCAGAAGGAAGAACTGAGACAGGTTTTATAAAGGCATCATAGGGTATTTTCAAATCGACCTAGCGTGTTCAAAGGTTATGAATTTCAATTATAGATGAAACCTGGCGAAGTGTTTTTCAGGAAGCCATACCAAATACGTGTAGCTAGGAAGGAGTCGGTTCAAAAGGAGATTCATAGACTGCTAGAGTGGGGTGTGATTGAAAAAGCGATCAGTGAGTACAATAATCCTCTTGTTGTTGTACCAAAAAGAGACGGGAGTGTCAGATTGGTCTTGGACGCCCTTTGGTTGAATGAAATAGTGGTTAGGGAAAGTGATAAACCGCAGAACATGGACGAGTTATTGCAAAAGTTCCGGGGAGTAAAATTCTTAACTTCTATGGACATCACGTGTGGATATTGGAATTTGCCACTGGCGGAAAGTTCAAGGAAGTACACAGCTTTCTTGTACGAAGGAGTTTGTTACCAATACCGTGTGGTAACTTTCGGACTTAATATCTCTGTTTGTGCCTTTGTACGTGTGATGTGTCATGTTTTAGGACCAGCCTTAATTAATAAAATCACAGTCTACGTAGATGATCTGTTAATAGCAAATCCTACCTGGGAAGAACACATAGTCTTATTAGAGGAAGTGTTAGAGGCTATTGAGAGAGGTGGCATGAAACTGAAGATTGAAAAGACAGAGTGCGTTAAAGAGGAAATAGGTTTCTTGGGATATATGATAAGTGGAAAAGGTATTCTGCCTGACCCAGGCAAGCTATCAGTCATCGAAAAATTTGAGGCTCCCAGAAACAAGAAGCAGTTGAGATCGATGTTCGGTCTTTTCGGCTTCTATGGGCGTATTGTTAGTGATCAGGGTTTTAATGCACCCTGTCTTCACCTCCTGCTGAAAAAGAATGCCCCTTGGGGTTGGACAGCACAATGCCAACAGGCGTTCGAGGTGCTTTAACAATCCTTAATTAATAGTCCTATTTTACATCATCCTGATTTTGAAAAACCATTCTGTATGTCTGTTGATGCTAGTGGCTATGGTATAGCTGTGGAGATATTCGAAGTAGAAATAGAGAAGGAACAAGAGGTGCAAGTCGATCTTTACAGGCAGCAGAGAGAAATTATGGCATCTCAGAACTGGAAGCATTGGCAATTGTATTTGGGGCACAGAAATTTGAGCAGTATCTATTAGGTCACAAGATAATTGTTTACAGTGACGACAAGGCGTTGACCTTTTTAAAGACCTGTAAGTTGAGGAATGTTCGTTTGGTAAGATGGTCATTGTATCACTAGCAGTTTGACCTTGAAGTTAGATATATTCAAGGGAAAGATAATTTGGTAGCTGCTGGTTTATCTAGAAGTGCGGAGCTCTGTGATGACGCAGGAATTACAGCAACAGACCTAAGTGAAGTACGAATGCTTGCGTTGCACGAAGTAAAGGAAGAAAGTGCATTAAAGAGGGTGATTAAGAACTTGAGACGTGAGCAGAATGCAGATGACCAGCTGAAATTAGTAAATAGCTATTTGGGAGATGCGAACTATCATAAGGTTTCGCAATACTACTGTCTGCATAAAGGTATTCTGTTTAGGAGGAAAAAGGTAGGTGTTTCTGAGTGGAAGCTGTGCTTTCTCTCACAACATGTAGACTTACTAATCGACTATGCACATCTGAGGTATGGGCACTATGGTGCAAAGAGGTGCATTGCAAAATTATAATAGAAAGTTGTGTTTGACAACATGTACCGCCGTGTTGCCAAGCGTCTAGCATCTTGTGTAGTGTGCCACAAAGTCCGTGCTGCTAACACCAGAATACAAGGGGATATGCATTCAGTAGAGCCAACTGAAACCCTAGAATTACTGGCTTGTCATTTGTTTGGCCTTCTTCCTGCTTCGAGAGGTGGGTGCACCCATGTTTTTGTTGTTGTGGATGGATTTAGTATATATGTTAAGCTATACCCAATTAAAAGACAAATGCAAAAACGTTGGTAGAGAAGTTGGATAAAGATTTCTTCATGAACGTTGGCGTTCCGAAGAGTTTGCTGTCAGACAATGGGCCTCAATTTACTTCTGATAGATTTAAAGAATGTCTGGATAAGGCCGGAGTGAAACATCTGAAAATATCTGCGTATTTCCCCCAAGGAAATATGAGTTAACGTATTAAGAGAGAATTGAATAGGCTTTGCAGAACTTACTGTGCTCGGAAACACTCAAGTTGGGCAGAGCACATGAAGTATTTTGAGAATGTAATTAACAACATAAGGCGTGATGCAACTGGTTTTGCGCCTTGCGAATTGATGTTCGGCCAAGAACCGCACAATTTGATTGCAGATATGGTAGCATTACCTATTCTAACGCAAATATCCTTAGACGAGAAGAAGCTAAAGGCTAGGGCAAATATACGAAAAAGAGCATTGGAAAGGAAGAAGCGTCATGACGCAAGAGCTGTACCCACCAGTTTTGAAATAGGTCAGTTAGTCCTTGTCAAAACCAAGGAAAATCAAAGAAAATGTATGCAGAAACAAGGAAATTCGTGTTCGTAAACCAAGGACCTTTCAGGATCATAGGAAAACCACATGCCAATGCATATAGGCTAGAGTACCCTAAAAGTAAACAGCTATTCCGTCTCAGGAACGTGATCGACCTAAAGAAGGTCATAGGTAGTGAATGAATTCTGTAGGGAGGAGGTTTTCTGTAACCTCTACACAGTGTGCAGCTGTGCAGCCCCAGCTGTGCGAGATCTTCTTTCCAATTTCAGATTTCACTCTCGCTTCATCTTTTCTATCCACCTAAAATTTCAACCTCTTCATTCCAACACATTAAATTTTCCGTTATGGTTATCAAGCGAATAACAAACTAATGAATTCTGTAGGGAGGAGGTTGTTCTGTAACCTCTACATAGTGTGGCAGCTGTGCAGTCCCAGCTGTGTGAGCTCTTCTTTCACATTTCAGATCTCACTCTCTCTTCAGGTTTCCTATCCACCTACAATTTTGACCCCTTCTTTCCAATACGAAAATTTTCTTAAACCAATGAATTCTGTAGGGAGGAGGTTGTTCTGTAACCTCTACACAGTGTGGCAGCTGTGCAGTCCCAGCTGTGTGAGATCTTCTTTCCTTTTCAGATCTCACTCATTCTTCATCTTTCCTATCCACCAAATTTTCGACTCCTCCTTTGCAATACAAAAATTTTCGGTCATGGCTATCAAGCCATGAGTTCTGTAACCATAAACAATAGAGAAGTATGATGTAATTAAGATAGAAAGGTATTTGAGTAACAAGTATGTATAGAACCCTGGTAATATTATAGGTACAAAGTTGTTGTTGTATTGGAAATGGTCCACCAACAGTAATTTAAAAAGATATACAAATTCGTGTACAAGCAGGATCTTAAGTGGCAGTGAAATGTAGTGCATGCATTAGAGCTAACTAATAAATGGTAAGAGAGAGTGCTTAGTGTTATGAAAAATAGACAGATAAGTTGTAAAAATGAACTCACCTTGTGTAGCAAGGAATGGCAGTGTAATAGAATTGAGCAGTGTTGGTGGTTGAGACGTGAAGGACACATCCCTGAAGTATTTATAAGGTCGGAGCTGGCCATTATTTTGGTGTTGGGTGTGAGGTGACGCACCTACATGTATTGAGGTTATGAGTTGGAGGCGTGAATGCGACAATAGGTACCGTTATGTTAGATGAGACAGAGCAGCTCGTGGTGTCCTATAGGTTTAAGGAATTTAGCATTACGCTCTGCCATAATTACTTAATGCACTTTAGTGGTAGGTCGAGAGAGACTACCTGTGGTTTCAGCATCCAATCAAGTGGAAATGGATTGCAGCGTGAGCAAACTGATCAGCTGCAATACACTATAGATGTGAAATAAATGTGCTATCCTATGCATTAAATGTTAATAGAGTGAGTGTTAAATAAATACATACACTAGCAACATAATTGAGTAACATAATGGCAGACGTGAAACATTATTTATAGCTCAGCATAAATACACTTCGATGAAGTAAGTACATAATTGCAGATGTGTAACTGACACAGCAGCAGAGGACCAATAAGTGGATTTAGTAGTCAACTAAACGTAGTGTGTTTTGAACACTCAGAACTCTACTATTACCACAAGTTACTCACATGTACAAAAAGGCTGAGAAGACAACTGCTAATCAAATATACTCATACTATCTCTAAGAATAAGATAATCGAAGATGAGTCAGTTAAGTAAATAAAATAGAGATTTGTCAGGAATGTACCGAGCATTGGTTCAGTGTTCCGGCCCATAAACAATAAATTGAGATTAAATAGGATTTATGATTGTATGCCTTGAGCATAAATTTTCTGTAGTACGTGACTAACGGCGTTTTGAGCCATTTATTTACCGATTTTATGACAGTTAAGTAACCGCGAGAGTAAAATTGAGAAAGTTCTGTTAACTTTGTTCCAGTAACATACTGAAAGATAAAATGTATATATCCCCATTTCATTGTGACCCACCCCTTAGATATTAAGTGAACAGAGTCTGAGGCACTGTTTTTGTTTGTTCTACAGTACAAACCAGTAATGGCAGCCTGGTAGCTGTGTGAACGCGTGGAGTGACTTGGACACAACTCACAGTGACCCCTCCCCTTTCCCCAGGTAATTTAGAGTGAACGTGAAGGACGCACACCATAGCAACTTCCCCTCCTCTACCCTTGTGAATGGAAGTGTAGAACGCCAGCCAAAGCGGCTACAACCACGTGTGTGAAAATGAAATTGTCATGATTTGTGAAATTTTCTTTCAGGTTTAGAAAAGGCTGCTCAGATATAATGATCTGTTTATTTATAATGAATAACTGTGCTATTTTCTTTGAATTTGCATATGTAAAAATATTTACAGACAATTTAATGGATTTAAGATTTTCATAGTTTTACATATTTTTATGTGTTTTTCTGTTTAAGGCAATATGTATGCCAAAGTGTTTCGTTGAATTTGCTTAAATTTTGATTGATAATGTTGCTTAAGAGGCAGTGAACATGCCAGCAATTTAAATAATTGAAGCAGGTGATAAGTTTTATTTTAATATTTCTATATGTTTACATTTCAATTTTAATTTTCATAGGGAGTTAAGCTGTACTCTTGCTTCAGTTTTTGTAATTAATTTTTTTTCATTTACAATCAAAAAAATTAAGTAGAGGGTGATGTAAGGAAGCAGCCTACTCACGCATTATAAAATTCACATCAGTATTTCCATTGTGTGCCAGACAGTCCGCTGTGACTAGCTCTGACGTCATAAATATCGCGCAATACTTTAAAATGAAGTAAATAACCTGAAACGTTTCTAGCATGTCAGGAGTAATACAAAATCAATATGTGTTGGATATCAGTGAAATAACTTTAAAAATTTTCGAAATTAGGACGTTTTTCTGTAAAAATCATTGGCGCAACAGAAAAGAGCTAGATACTTAGAAATTTATATTTAGCTTCCTTTTGAATAATAAATCAGTTGAAACAGTATTCTGGATCACACAAATTAAAATTGTTGTTGAAATTCACGACTTTCTGGTTTTTGTCTTAGAAATTATGGAAGCAAAATAGATTAAGTAGGCGAATAAATAAAGCTAGGACTTTTAAATTTAAATTCAAGTGAGATCCGCTATAATCATAAAAATGTGAGAAGTTTCATCAGAATAACTGTAAAACTATAGCTATAGCGTATCTCCAAAGAGCAAGTTCAGAGCTCGTCTACTGCGTGTAGTGTAATTGAATTAATTCTCTCGCCCAAAATACTTGACTTAGCCATGTCAGACTTTTTTTATGATTACTTACTTGTGTGCTGATTGCACATTTAAATTGAAAGTTTCATTGGCCATCAGCAAAGAAAGCAATGATTTATTCGATAATTTAAAGTGGTGCATTACTAGCCCAGCGGCTGGTCAGGAGAGCACGTTTGATCAGGCGTTCCCGTAGCCGTCCGCACTGCGGCTTTATATGTAAGAACGCTGCGCGAGATAGAGAAGGCCCCAGTTCTAGCCGGATGCTGATTAGCGCACCACCTGTGCCGAGAGTCACGTCGCATCAGTATCGTTGGTATAAACAGTCTCAGATGCAGTAATAAGTTACTCGGGATACGCGTAACCATGAAATCGTTTTCGAGTGAAGTGTTAATTTGGAATGATGTTAATGATCTATCTTTAGTTTGTGTATGACGTATTTTCACGTGCCGCCGCAGGACAGACATTCTACCATTATTAGCCTGGCGTTTGATGAACATTATCATAAATTATGGCGAGCATTCACTTAAACATTTAATTTGAACAGTTATAGTTGCATCAGCGCATAAGACTCTGAACTGCTCTGGTAGTTGGATTGTGTGGATTCTTTTTGGTCTGGGACTTTCAGAATATAGTGAACATTTTAGAGAGAATAGTTTTTGATTATGAATCCCAGACAATCTCCAAATTCCTCAGAGCTATAAGCTGTAGCTGTAAATGTATTTCTCAGATGAAGTGCGCACTAGGAATTCTAATTACAGGCTTCACGTTTTGCTAATCACTTTCTGGTTGCCAATATTGTAGTTAGAGAGCCAGTGTTGAGAACGGCAAACAGCATAAATAATAGGAACATTGACAATTATTCCACCCGCCGCCCCACACTGTGATCTGTTAATGACCTGCCCCTTGAGGAAGTGACACCTAGCCTGCTTAAGGAGACGAAATATTAGCATCACACACAAGAGGCAGGCTTGCCATTGCAACCTTCGGGAAAGCGAGATTAAAGGGTGTGTTTGTGATATGGTTTCGCCCAAAACCTTGTTCCCAGGGCTCAAGGTACGACCCAAATTTCTGATAAATTGACAGCTTGCTTTGTAGGATCTTGTGACGTTATCCAGGTTCCTAACCCAGTCACCCTACTGGTACGTAACATGGCTACTGGGAAGTTTTGTTGAGTACATGTCCCCGTGATCAAGGGAGGAAGCTAAATTTTCTGTTCCCTGTTCGAGATAAATTGGCGGATGGCCTGTGATGAGGTTTTGGTGGGGAGGATGAGCCGTGGCTCTCGATTCGATATATCGTTACAGGGCCTGATCGCGATCCTTGCATGTAAAACTGGCTGAATGATGGTATGAGGTAAGTCCGAGAGAGGGCGTGAGTGGTGTGTTGGCAACGAGTGAGGCCACGGGATACAGAGGGGGAGCCACACCGTGAAGAGCATAAGCAGTCAGGAACATGTTGTGCATTCGAGGAGTGGCATGAGTGGATACAAAGAGAGGAACCATGAACTGTTCACGGGGTTGCTGCCTTCATGTTGTTGCGTGTGGTGTTTGGAAACTGGTATCATTGCTGGGTGGAGCGACAACCTTCAGTCGCTAATTTCCATCACAGACTTCTCGGCATCCTATGTGGCCAATTCCATTTCCTGTATATGGGGAGACGTTTCGTCTGATAAGCACTTGTTTACACGTAAAGGACAACATACTGCGCTGCTTTGCTGTTCTAGTGGAGCTTACAGACGAGAAGTCTACAATTTTTTTAGGCGTAATAAGCCAGCACTTAAGGCAGCCGATGTTTCAAAGCAGTGTAGTATATGATAGTCAAAATGTTATATATTTCGCAATGTTAGACTGATCGTTGCACCGTCTAAGCCTCATATTCTACCGTGAGTTAAGGGGCGATATTGAAGTTCCGGAAACAGTGTTAAGTGCCTGACTTGTGACTGAGTTCCCTGTTTCTTGTAACTTAAATTCAAACCATTGCTATTGTGTACAGACAGTATTTATGCGGACCAAAACAGGAACGTCACTCTCACTTCGCTCAAGTGGAACTGATTTGTTGCCCATTTGTAACTGTTCATCCTTGTGTTTAAGAGTTTGTAGGTTTAGAAATTTATCCTATGTCATTTCCACAGTTCAGAGGCGAGACTTAAGGCCAGGTTTCCGCTGCCCTGGTCGGCCGCAGGTCTGGCGCTGCTGTCTTAGCGACTGACCGGCCGCCGTGCCGGTGTTAGAAAAGGCCGAACCACCTGATGTAGGTCTGCTGACAGAGATCGGAGCTGTAAAACAGTAACAACTTGATTGTATGTGTCTTACTTTCTTAAACATATCTGGCTTTATTCTGATAGCTGTTAAAGTTTAAGTTGGGAGATTACTTCGCACTGACCTGTTGGTATTTAATTAATCATTTAATGAGCGCCATGGCGCGTTTTGATCTTAAATGCTTTGTAATCTGAGTTGATATCAATTAAAGACTTAGTGAGTACTGTGGAGCATGCTCCTTAATTACAATTTTAATTCGAAGGTTGTTAATAGTTTGCTAAGCTCCTGGCGCCATTTTTCTGAGATTGCAAATATTATTCAAATAGTTTTGAAAAGATAAGTTGTTTTTGACAGATAGTTCAGTAAGCGCTAGCTACATGCTTTCTTAAATCTAAAGTTTACTGAAATTCTTACTGACATCTGTTTTATAGTGTGTCGTGACATATTTTTCTGAGATAAAATTGTTTACTGTGTAATCAGAATTTCATTCATGTATTTCATCCAGGAAGAAATTTGCTTTTTTTGTGTCCATGTACTCACTGTTTAAACTGGTATAAATAAATTGTCATCATGCAAACTGTGAATGATGATGCTGTTGCTGGGTTAACCCTCCCACTCCATAGCATTGTTTGCTGAGCTGTCACAATGACAGTCTTTCCATTTAGGAATTGTGAAGCATAGCTTGGTTGACTACTCCATGATATATGGAATCGTTTCTATAAGTCTTTCTCGCATTCACAGTCCCAGATTTGCACCTGGAGACCAAAAGTGGAACTAATTTTTTTTTACCGACATAAGTCAGTTCCAAGTAAACGCATTAGAATAACTACCAAGTTTCACTGCTCTACCATAATTACAGTCCACACTGCACCTTTGCGAGCAACTGCACTTTTGTTATAACCATCTGGTATTTTCAACTCAATATTTCCACAGCGTCAGCCAAGGTAACATGAACTTCACAAATGTAAGGTATATAATAACACAAAGGAAATTTGTAGAACTTACTATAGTAATAATGTGCTATAATTAAATTACTTGAATACTTTGGAATTTACTATTAGTGACCGAGTAACTTTGCTTGCACGTATAGGCTTTTAAATTTTATCTACACTACTGGCCATTAAAATTGCTACACAAAAGAAGAAATGCAAATGATAAACGGGTATCCATTGGACAAATATATTATACTAGAACTGACATGTGATTACATTTTCATGCAATTTGGGAGCATAGATCCTGAGAAACCAGTACTCAGAAAAACCACCGCTGGCCATAGTAACGGCCTTTATACGCCTGGGCATTGAGTCAAACAGAGCTTGGATGGCGTGTACAGGGACAGCTGCCCATGCAGCTTCAACGTGATACCACAGTTCATCGACAGTTGTGACTGGTGTATTTTGACGAGCCAGTTGCTCGGCCACCACTGACCAGCCGTTTTCAATTGGCGAGAGATCTGGAGAATGTGCTGTCCAGGGCAGCACTCGAACATTTTCTGTATCCAGAAAGGCCCGCCTGCAACATGCGGTCGTGCATTATCCTGCTGAAATGTAGGATTTCGCAGGAATCGAATGGAGGGTAGAGCCAAGGGTCGTAACACATCTGAAATGTAGCGTCCACTGTTCAAAGTGCCGTCAATGCGAACAAGAGTGACAGAGACGTGTAACCAATGGCACCCCATACTATCACGCCGGGTGATCCGCCAGTATGACGATGACTAATACACGCTTCCAATGTGCGTTCACCGCGATGTCGTCAAACACGGATGCGACCATCACGAGGATGTAAACAGAACCTGGATTCATCCGAAAAGTTGACGTTTTGCCATTCGTGCACCCAGGTTCGTCGGTGAGTACACCATCGCAGGCGCTCCCGTCTGTGATGCAACGTCAAGGGTAACCGCAGTCATGGTCTCCGAGCTGATAGTCCATGCTGCTACAAACGTCCCCCAACTGTTCGTGCAGATGGTTGTTGTCTTGCGAACGCCCCCATCTGTTGACTCAGGGATCGAGACGTGGCGGCACGATCCGTTATAGCCTTGGAGATAAGATGCCTGTCATTTCGACTGCTAGTGATACGACGCCGCTGGGATCCAGCACGGCGTTCCGTATCACCCTCTTGAACCCACCGAATCCATATTCTGGTAACAGACATTAGATCTCGACCACCGTGAACAGCAATGTCGCAAAACGATAAACCGCAATCACGATGGGTTACAATCCGACCTTTATCAAAGTCGTAAACGTGATGGTACGCATTTCTCCTCGTTACAAGAGGCATCACAAGAACGTTTCACCAGGCAACGCCACTCAACTGCTGTTTGTGTATGGGATATCGGTTGGAAACTTTCCGCATGTCAGCGCGTTGTACGTGTCGCCAACGGCGCCAACCTTGTGTGAATGCTCTGAAAAGCTAATCATTAGCATATCACAGCATCTCCTTCCTGTCGGTTAAATTTCGCGTCTGTAGCATGCCATCTTCGTGGTGGAGCAATTTTAATGGACAGTAGTGTAATTTTTGTCTCTGAAATTGGGGATGTATTTACGTGAATAACAATGCGTGATACAAATTCACCGAGTTGACGATTACAGTTGTTATTAATTTTCTTTTTTCTCGTAACTTGAGTTCGAAATAGAATTCGGAAGATTGCAGCCTCTAGTGTAGACGTCGATCTACTCTCGAAACAGTTATTGTAACCCACTAAACATTCGTAATAATATTTTAAAATACAATGATTCTGTACGTACAAGAAGAACAATTTTTGTGAATAAAATACCACAGAACATGTCCCATTTATTCGATGCAATACATAATTTACAATATAGCGTTTCTATAATAGTGCACTCTTTCTTCACCTGATGTTTGAACTTCATATAAGTTGGTCTGTGTTAATGAAAGGTAATTTATACATTTTGAAATATACTCTACTCAACAAGTGTTACATTCAAGCATCTTAATTCGATCCTTACACAACTTGTCATATTCGTTATGTCATTATTGCTATGTCTCTCATTAAATACTGAACAATAACTGATAGACATGTGCATGGACCCTTTTCTCAAATTGTTAGAGGAGTATTTTGAGTGCACGCTAAGGGGAATGTTACATTCACATTTGACGAAGTGCAATTACGTTGCTTATTGCTAAAGTTTTGTCTTTCTATTTCTTTGTGGGACCATATTTTTAATGTGTAGAGAAATTACTATCCAGTAGGGCTGACATATTAATGTGTTAGGTTGATTTCATGAAACGAGGGTTGTGCATAACAGTACTGAATTGGTAAGTGTGTACTGGTATAATTTATCTAATACTGTTGTGCTATTTGCCTCGTTTGTTCGATATTTGAGCCACAGTCAGTACCTTGGTAGGATGAAAGTGAAGCTTATGTACAGCGATCTTAACGCTCAGCGGCTTACACTGACTGAGAATATGACGAGTGTAACAAGGTCAAGGTCACTCCTGACGAGGCAGTGCATCTTTTGTCTTCCATTCCATTGATTCATTCGGGTTGCGTGAGACATGGTGGGTTGGGTCAAAGAAATTAATAATTGTGATTAAGGCCTCGATATGGACTCAGTTTCACTGATGCTTGATTATGTTTCATTACGGATTCTCCAACTAACGTGGTGTTTTGTTGGTCCCATTTCTCTATGGAACAAAGCAAGTAGTAGTCCGAAATTAACACTAATATGATTTTTGTAGCGGTAGGTTTTTAGAGCTGCAGGAAACCGTATTTGACGTCCATCTGAAGACAGTGACAAAATATGGTATGCACTCGCTTACGTCAGCTACTAATCGTGACCCATCTTGTACCTCATTTAGCATTTGAAACTGTTTGTTAATCTTCTGTATTCTTCTTAGGAACACAGCTCCTCTGTCGTCTCTTGCAACACTGTGTCCCCTCTAAAAACATTCCAGTTATCGTTCCTGAGCTTTTCTCTTACACTTAAATGTAATAACTTATTACGAGCTTCAATAATTACAAATTGGTGCAATTTGTATCTTTGTCTAAGTAGATCATTTCAGTCTTGCTATTAATAAGTACCGATTGCGTGGAAGTTTAATGTAGTGAAAAAAGTGCAGCAGTTTTGATTTATCTCCTATGGTTTCCACCGATGGGATTGTACATGTTGGTTTTGAGTGAAGGTAGCGACTCTATACCTGGATATACTGCACAACAGACATGATAACATCCATTTTTGTACCCCTTGGCTGTGTTGTGCAATACTAAGCAAGGGAAGATTTTGAGGAAATAAGGTCTCATTATTTACAACACTACACGCTTTTAATAACTATGTGAGATTCTGATAAAAATTCATATAATAGGCATGTACTCTACAAGATCGTAATCATAGCAACACTGTTATAGAATTTTACTGCAGAACAACCCATGTTCACAATACTGTTGTAATTATATTCAACTCACTGTTGTTTTTATTTTCTTTTTTCGAACACTGTCCAGAAAGTTAACAAAATCACGGTGCAAGTTGTAACGAATGACAAGGAGGCCACCAACATCCGCGTATCCAAAGGAACGACGCAGAAAAATTGATGAGTGGCAGTCTGAATGCGGGCGAGTCGGCAGAAGTGGAACAGCTCTACCGTTTCTGAGCTGCGGAGAGTCGAACCCAGGACTAGCCGGCACAGGTCAGGAGCTGTCTGCGCCGCCTCCCTGGACAGCGTGTGCGAAGCCAATGACACCATTAACACCTGTGACGACTGTCACGATATAAGCAATATATGCCTCATCACTAGGTGTTTCTGGTGCTGTAATAAAACAGCGGCAACTGCATTCCAAGATATAATGCACAGCGCCGTCACCATGAATAAAACTAAGAGTATCTGGTGGGCCGAAAAGACCTCCTGGGACAGGTTGCACAGTGCAGCTTCCGGTAGCGGTCCGCAAGAGGTCGCCGCTGGCATCTCCCTTGCGCTGTTGCTCTCAGACACTGGTTGAGTTGGCGTAAGTCACTCCGCACAGGAAGAACAACGCCCACATACCTGGCAACAGCGGTAACTGCAATACAACATGCGAGCAGTGTTATCATGTAAGTCCATTTCATTTCGATAGTGAGAAATTTCAACGTCACAGCAGCTACACGTAGCGCGAGAGAGCCTGCACACACCACTTTGCTGGAGATCCTCACTGCCGCACTGGAGAAATGGCGTGACTCCAGGATACCACTGTCCCGATAAGACAAAAGACTGAGGATCCTCTGGTACTTCTGGACGTTTCGAAACAAGTCTGAAGCGACCGCCGTCACCGTGGTGGCATAAAATGTCATCATGTAGGCAACCAACCACACAAAGATGATGGAATCCATTTATCTCGCGTTCATAGCTTGCAACCAGCTTAACATGTGTTCTGTTATTGCCACGTTAATGACGAGAACAACAGCTACGTACAGCGTACCAGCACTTGTCCTCCGTAGCTCACACTTCTCATTGTCCACTGTGAACGGCGTCAACCCGAAAATCGCGCAGGTGGCGTGGTACGGTGCTACTGATCTTAAGAGGTCTCTTCTATTCGCCATTTCTACATCGGCTAGAACTCCAGCATACCTTCGTCACCTGTGCTGAACGAAAAAATTTCCCCACTTATAGTAAGCAAGACGCTTGGATTAGAAAGAGAATTAATCTGAAAACATCAACATGTGACTGACTAAGAGAGTACACTCAGCCTTAAGATAGCACTTCAGCGACAATGAGTTTTCCTTGACTCATGGAGTAAGCATAGGCATGATCAAACTGCGCCTTCATAGTCTCTATTTTTCGACATCTGAAATCGATACAAAGATGCAACAATTATAACAAAACCGAACTTAACCATCCAGTACAGTTGCCGCACCTCTGCAAACCGAAAATAGTGAAAAATGAGAACTAGAATCACTCGTAAATCCTTGAGTATGATGTGTGGGTAAATTTTGGGTGTTTGATCGTATAAGTTCTTATGTTCATTTAAGAAAGTGAGCTATCTGACCTTGCCGTAATACATTTATTAATTACTACAAGTATTATTATTGTTACGAAAAGCCATCTATAAACTTCATTGCAAAATTTATTGTTACGAATATCTGCAAGAAGTCGTGCTTACATCTCAGACAGAGCCCGAAATATTTAAACATCTGAGTAAAGTAACAAAATAAATGAAAATAAATAAGGCAGTAAACAAGAAAAGTTAAGAGGAAATGTTGGATCGTAATCCAGACCGTTACAGACGGCGCACTAAATCACCTGCAGAGAGAAGTGATGGTTGCCACTTGAAGGAGTAATGTCGACAGTCATGTAGTTAAGCCAAGCAAATCTAAATCATCTGGCAGAATGGAAATTCATATTTCGTTTCACCCATACACGAGTCTAGTAACTCAGATTTTATCGGAAATCTTTTTGCCAATATGGGATGACAGTAAACTGAGTTTTTCCGTTATCATGTTTGCTTGTTAAAGTATTGCTGTCTTTTATTTTATTTTACTTTCATTTAGGTATAACTTTTAAATATAAATTTTGTCGTGTAATGTGGGATAGTAGCAATCGTTTTCTGCTATTTTCGCTGTGTAAGATAGACGTAAAAATTTATTTTACTATGGTGTTCATGCTCGATTGTAAATGCATTTTTGTGTGAATTCAAACAGTGGAATAACAATATGGGAAGAACAGATTGCTACTCACCATATAGAGGAGGCACTGAGCTTCATACAAGCACAATGAAAAACCAGTCTAAATACTGAGCTTTCAGACAAAGTCCTCCTTCCAAAATAGAAATCACACACGTATTCAGCCAAACACAACTCCCGCTGACATGGCCATTGTCTCTGGGCGCTGGGGAAATAAGACAGGGGAACGACTAATTAATTCCTTTACATAAAATTCATTAGTAATGGGTAACAAATTATTTGAAACCACAAAAGGAGACGTTACACATGGATAACTATTTTGAGTAGGGAAAGATATCATTTGGGCTGAGGTTTAGGAACTGTTTGAAGAACGCCAAAGCTTATCCAGGAGCGGATATAAATCCAGACCACAACCTAGTAGTGGGAGAAATACAAATGAAGTTGAAAAAAGTCTGAAGAGGTAAAGGAAAAGAAAGACTAAACATGAAAAGACACAAAGAGGTAGGGAAGGGATCAGATTTGGAAAACAGACCCATGGCAAAATGTGAAAGAGAAAGTGTTGATGAAAGTGTTAATGACAAATGGAAGAAAATGAGCTAAGGACTCATAGGCTCTGCCAAAGAAGTACTAGGAATTAGACTATCCCAAAGTACCAGGAAAGAGTGGATAACAGAAAACACGTTAAAAAAGATGGAAGAGCGGAGAAAGGGCAAATATTTAGAAACTGAAGAAGGCAAAAAGAGGTACAGGAAACTGAATAATGAATTAAAAAGAGAAACTGAGGTAGCAAGGGGAAAATGTGTGAAACAGAAATAGAGAAAATGGAGAAAGAGGGAAAGTATGAAATGATGTATAGACTGTTTAGTGAGATAGTTTTTGAACGTAAAAGAAAGAGGAATAACATGGAAACTGAAAGAGCGGAATTTATCCAGCAGAACAACCACAGGAGCTTTTGAACAGACGGCAAGAATATACTGAATGTTTGTATAAGTGGGATGAAAAACGAAGCGAAATTAATGTTGAAGAGGAGCCATATGTGCCGGCAGATGGAAAGGGATTCACCATCTTGGAAGCAGCAGTAGTAAAGGCGCTGAAGGAGATGAATAGGAAGGCATGTGGAATTGACGATATGCCAGAAGGACTGGTGAAGAGTCTGGGAAACAATGCAACAAAAGAAATAGTCCACCTCTGTAATTAGATATATGACAGAGGGGAATGGCCTGAGGACTTCCTGGAAACAGTTTTGATACCAACAGAGAATAAGAGAAACACTAAAAAATG
The DNA here is from genome assembly GCF_023864345.2 of Schistocerca serialis cubense. Classification (NCBI taxonomy): domain Eukaryota; kingdom Metazoa; phylum Arthropoda; class Insecta; order Orthoptera; family Acrididae; genus Schistocerca; species Schistocerca serialis. Next base: position 60,037,705 of record NC_064638.1, on the reverse strand, counting down.
TGAAGAGCATAGTTCCATCAGTCTAATTTCTCATGCAGCGGAAGTGTTGCTGAGAGTGTTGAATAGAAGGCTATATGGCAAGCTGGATAGAGGGATTGCAGAGGAGCAGTTCAGATTAAGAAGAGGAAAAGGAACAAGAGATGCTATTGACCTGTTAAGAACTATAGGGGAAAGATATATAGAAAAAGGTAGAGAAATCTTTGCTGTTTGTACACAAATGGTAGTTGAAATCATTTCTAGGTTTGGCCTCGTTTCTTAGAAAATTTGTACCCAACCATCTACTGGATAACGATCATTTATTAAATTTGTTTCTGAAAAATACTCCTTGGTACTGGTCAACAAATGGTGCAGAAGTATATAAACAGATTAAAAATATTTTGGCTAACCCTTGTATTTTGTACCACCCTAATATAACTGAAGACCTTTGTTTAGTCACTGATGCAACTTTAGCTGCGTTAGGCGCATTTTTATTCCAGGTAATAGGGGATGAAAAAGAAATTAGAGTAATTGAATTTCTGAGTCAAGTTGTATCATCCAGCGATCATAGTTATACCGTAACAGAGCTGGAGGTGTTGGCTGAAAAATGGGCATTAGGAAAGTGCAGTTATTTCATTTATAGAAAACACTTTAAAGTACATACACACCACCAGTCAGTATGCTTTCCATTGACCTGTAAATTACTTCATGTTAGACTTGTAAGATGGGAGTCAGTGCTTCAGAGTTATGATACAGAATTAATACACATTAGCGGAAAAGATAATGTAATGGCTGACCCTCTATCTTGACGGCCACAAGGCCTAAATGGTTTAAATGATATTGTTGAATAATCATCTGCTTTTAGAACACTGATAGTAAAGAATTCTCCATTCAGAAGTCAATATTTGTCTATGTGTAAAATTCTAGGGCTGTTACAAATGGGAGACATGTACCAGAAACAAATAAGAGATCGAATTTCAAATGAAGAGGAAACTGTTCTGTTAGATATAAGTTGTGTAATGATATCTTATTTTATAAGAGGAACAACAACTTTAGGATATGGAAGGCACGTATTCCAGAAAATTACTTATTGCACATAATATTATCTGATAATGCTTCATATTTCATTAGAAATAAATGGAAACATTGTATGACAGGGAATAAGATGAAACACATGTTAATAAGTTGCCTCCATCCAGAATCCAGCCGAGTTGAGAGAGTGTTTGGAGTTCAATCGATTTAATAGATCATATGCTTCCTGGCAACAATATAAGTGGATACACCATGTACCTGTATGCGAAAATGTACTGGATAACTTACCGAATTTATCTACCAATCATACACCTGTGGAACTGATGCTTAACGAACTTGAAAAGTATGAGGGGATTAATTCCATACCTGTAGTTCCCGAAGTGGCAAGACGCAAAGCAGACACTATCCAACTTGTCCTAGAGAAGTTAAAATTTGCTGCTCTAAAAAGGCAGGCAAAATATAATACTGAAACGGGTAACATTTAGTATATAGTATTGGGATAAGATATTGTTAAAAAACGACCTGAAGTCATCTTTAATGAAGATACAGAATAAGAAGTGGCAAGAAGTTTGTTCTGGACCTTACATAAAAAGTAATACACCACATGAAGCTATTTATTACAACACCCTGAAACTAGAAAGGTGAAGGGTTTATATCATCATAGGGACCTGAAAAAGTCCTATGAGTGATGCCTTTATTCAATAATAATATAGTAGATTTTTGTGTGAATGTCTTTATGTGGGGGGCGGGGGGGGGGGGCTTAATTTTTAGTGTATAATAAATATCTAAGTCATCTTCTTTTAATGTGTTTTCTTAGAAGTAAGTTTTGTTCTGTTAGATGTTAAGGTAATGCTTCAATGTTGTCATGTTCCACTGTGAGTTAAAGTTATAGTCTGGCAAGTTGTTATTCTCGCAGTTGAATAACTGGATTCGTAATATTTAAGTAAAGGGCTGCAATACACTGTTTAAAGTTAATTTTTTAAATTTTCTGATGATATATCTAAAATTATTCCTTAAATCAATCAGTTATTTTGTTGCAACTTGAGGATTTCAACTATTGGGTCCATATTCTCGCAACTAAAGATATTTCTTACCAATTCATAACGGAAATGCTGCATTATGTAGGTTTTAAAATGTAAGACATTTCCAGGGGCGGATGTAGACTCTGACCACAATCTATTGGTTATAAACTGTAGATTAAACCTGAAGAAACTGCAAAAAGGTGTGAATGTAAGGAGATGGGATCTAGATAAACTGACTAAACCAGGAGTTGTACAGAGTTTCAGCGAGAGCATAAGGGAACTAGAATGGTGGAAAGAAATATAGTAGAAAGCAGAGGATAAAGTAGGTAAAAAGACGAGGGCTACTAGAAATCTTTGGGTAACAGAAGAAATATTGAACTTAATTGATGAAAGGAGAAAATATAGAAATGCATTAAATGAAGCAGGCAAAAAGGAATACAAACGTCTCAAAAACAAGATCGACAGGAAGTGCAAAATGGCTAAGCAGGGATGGCTAGAGGACAAATGTAAGGATGTAGAGGCTTATCTCACTAGGGGTAAGATAGTTACTGCTTACAGGAAAATTAAAGAGACCTTTGGAGAAAAGTAAACCACTTGTATGAATATCAAGAGCTCAGATGGAAACCCAGATCTAAGCAAAAAAGGGAAAGCAGAAGGATGTATGGAGTATATAGAGGGTCTATACAGGGGCGAGGTACTTGAGGACAATGTTATGGAACTGGGAGAGGATGTAGATGAAGATGAAATGGGAGATATGATACTGCGTGAAGAGTTTGACAGAGCACTGAAAGACCTTAGTCGAAACAAGGCCCCGGGAGTAGACAACATTCCACTAGAACTACTGACAGCCTTGGGAGAGCCAGTCCTGACAAAAATCTTTCATCTGGTGAGCAAGATATATGATAAGGGCGAAATACCCTCAGACTTCAAGAACATAATAATTCCAATCCCAAAGAAAGCAGGTGTTGACAGATGCGAAAATTACCGAACTGTCAGTTTAATTCTTTACAGACGAATGGAAAAACTGATAGAAACCGACCTCGGGGAAGATCAGTTTGGATTCCGTAGAAATGCTGGAACACGTGAGGCAATAGTGACCCTACGACATATCTTAGAAGTTAGATTAAGAAAAGGCAAACTTACGTTTCTAGCATTTGTAGACGTAGAGAAAGCTTTTGACAATTATTATTGGAATACTCTCTTTCAAATTCCTCAGGTGGTAGGGGTAAAATACAGGGAGCGAAAAGCTATTTACAATTTGTGCAGAAACCAGATGGCAGTTATAAGAGTCGAGGGGCATGAAAGGGGAGCAGTGGTTGGGAAGGGAGTGAGACAGGGTTGTAGCCTCTTCCCGGTGTTATTCAATCTGTGTATTGAGCAAGCAGTGAAGGAAACAAAAGAAAAATTTGGAATAGGTGTTAAAATACATGGAGAAGAAATAAAAACTTTGAGGTTCGCCGATGACATTGTAATTCTGTCAGAGACATCAAAGGACTTGGAAGAGCAGTTGAACGGAATGGATAGTGTCTAGAAAGGAGGAAATAAGATTAACATGAACAAAATCAAAACGAGAATAATGGAATGTAGTCGAATTAAGTCGGGTGATGCTGACGAAATTAGTTTAGGAAATGAGACACTTAAAGTAGTAAAGGAGTTTTGCTATTTTGGGACCAAAATAACTGATGATGGTCGAAGTAGAGAGGATATAAAATGTAGACTGGCAATGGCAAGGAAAGCGTTTCTGAATAAGAGAAATTTGTTAACATCAAGTATAGATTTAAGTGTCAGGAAGTTGTTTCTGAAAGTATTTTTATGGAATGTAGCCATGTATGGAAGTGAAACGTGGACGATTAATAGTTTGGACAAGAAGAGAATAGAACCTTTCGAAATGTGGTGCTACAGAATAATGCTGAAGATTAGATGGGTAGATCACATAACTAATGACGAGCTATTGATTAGGATTGGGGAGAAGAATAGTTTGTGGCACAACTTGACTAGAAGAAGTGATCGGTTGGTAGGACATGTTCTGAGGCATCAAGGGATCACCAATTTAGTATTGGGGGGCAGCGTGGAGGGTGAAAATCGTAGAGGGAGACCAAGAGATGAATACATTAAGCAGATTCAGAAGGATGTAGGTTGCAGTAGTTACTGGGAGATGAAGAAGCTTGCACAGGATAGAGTAGCATGGAGAGCTGCATAAAACCAGTCTCAGGACTAAACACCACAACAACAACAACGTGCAGAATTAAACGAGATTTATTAAACAGTTGCAGTTAGTCATAATTTATTCCAGGGTACTCTAACTAACTGAAAACAGCTGCCGACAGGTGTTGTTGATATACCTCGATGTGGACAAATGAAAATATGTGCCCCGACCGGGACTCGAACCCGGGATCTCCTGCATACATGGCAGACGCTCTATCCATCTGGGCCTCCGAGGACACAGATGAATAGCGCGACTGCAGGGACTTATCCCTTGCACGCTTCCCGTGAGACTCACATTCCCAACTGTCCACAATTCTACATATGTAATGTACCTTATGGACATTTGCCCACCCACTCATTACTCGCGCATGCTTTGGCGATTCCCGTAAGAGTTTGGGCAACCTGTGCGCATTCGCACAGACGAAGGTCAATGGCTGGTTAGCCTTTAACTACGTCAAGATAAAGAGACACAGCTGGGTGTTCAGATCGTGGATATCCACCCACCGATCATAGGTCGCATACAGGAGGAGGAAGGCACCCAAAATTGACTATCAATTGTCATCACATGAGGTACCTCAAGGCATTTGTAGAATAGGGTGCATTGTATATAGAAATTATAAATAAAGTAGAATAGAATGTAAACACATAAAATTTACTCTAGAAACTAGAATGAGGTAAAGTTAGTAGCAACAATTTTAAAGTCGGGGCTAAATGAATGTTGATTTGAACCAGAAGGTATGACGCAAAGTTCATGAGTAATCCCGAAATAAAACTTTACAACTAAGACACCACCCAAACATCTTAACTTTTCTTGTGCTGCCAACATGATTTTGGCTGAAGGCATTGTTATATAGTTTAAACAAGATATAGTACGTAGGGAGTTGAGGTGAAAACAATAAGTCAAAGGCAGAATGAACTGAAAGTTCCTGCTACATGATGAAATCTTTGTTGGACGTCAGTACATACAGGTATCCTCAGTGTTTCGTTTAGCAACTCGAGAATGTGATTTAATGATCTACTGATTAGCGTGACGTAAAGTCATCAGTTGTTTCTTGGGCGAGTCAGTGTAACTGAGTTACCATTATTGTATTGCTCAATGTCAATTTATATCGAGGTTTTAACCGGGCTTGTCGTAGGGCGTGCGAATGGAGTTTTTGTGAAGAAACACGTTCCGATAGGTTATTGAAACAGGGAAATATTTTAATAAAGTTGCTACCAAAAGTCGTATGGAAATGTCTGTGCAATATGAGAGAAGGGAGGAGATTTTAGTGGTGTATTTAAGGAGTGCCTAACAATTACTTATTCATTGCTGTTCAACATGTAGCATAGATTCATCATGATGATAAAATTTGTACCGAGATGGAAGTTATGAATGGCCATTATAAAAAAAATAGGAGGCAATAAGAGGGGAGTTAATAAACAGCACCGAGGTAAAAACATTTGGCATAAAAAGGTATGTAACTCTTTTTAATCGCTATTTGAAACAGCTTATATTTAAGAAAAAGCAAGGGTTAAATAACAACTGCAGCCGGCCGTGGTGGCCGAGCTGTTCTAGGCGCTTCGGTCCGGAACCGCTACGGTCGAAGGTTCGAATCCTGCCTCGGGCATGGATGTGTTTGATGTCTTTAGGTTAGTTAGGTTTAAGTAGTTCTAAATTCTAGGGGACTGATGACGTCCGATGTTAAGTCACATAGTGCTCAGAGCCATTTGAACAATTTGAGTAACAATAGCATCTCAAACATTTATAGGAAATCAACATATTCTGTCACTTTCGTAGATGTTAACACTATCCAGTCTGCAATATTGGGTGCAGCCACATGTCTCCATTAAAGAAAGAGGAGGACGAGAGCCGACGACATAAGACAAAGCAGGAAAAGTTTGCAGTAATACATTTATAGCTAATCTCAGTAATATCGTTGTTTAGACAATATCCCACAACCAACTCTGGCTGAGTGACTGATAATTACATTTACTGCATATACTCTAACAACACACTAACCTCAAAAAGTAGAAACACGTCCATCACAGACAGCAATCATAATCATCATTGTGACTATATCCTGATAATTTAGAACTGTGCCAACAATTCATTGTTAATCATCCAACTAGGGAAATTTTAATTTTATCATTTTCGTGTAACATAGTGAAACCAAAGTGATTCCGTGAGGAAAAACAAATCGCGTGCAAGAAAGCGCAAGTAACTCGTGTGTATAAGAAGGGCGGAAGAACAGATCCTAATATTTACAGACCAATATCCCTGACATCGGATTGGTGCAGAATCTTTGGACATATTCGAAGCTAGAATAAACAAATTCCCTTGAGACCGAGAAGCTTATGTCCAGCAATCAGCACGGTTGTACAAAGCATCGCTCGCGCGAAACTCCACTTGCCATTTTCTTAAATGGTAAACTCTGAACTGTGGATGGAGGAAAATAGACAAATTCCATATTTCTAGATTTCCGGAAATCGTTTGACACAGTGCTTCACTGCAGGCTGTTAACGAAGGTATGGGCATATGGAATAAGTTCACATATATGTGGTTGGCTCAAAGACTCCTTTAGTAACAGTACTCAGTATGTTGTCCTTGATGACGAGAGTACATCAGAGACAAGGGGGGTATTGTCAGGAGAGGACTGTACTTTATTTATTTTGAAACAATTGATTTAGGGTCAGATTCCACATAGTTCATTTATTACACTGATACAAAACACTAGCTCTAACGTGCTTGGGGTCACACTACATAGCCTACAGATCTGCAGACTACTCGTAAATCAATCACCGAAATACTGCAGTACACTCATGTACAGACATTCAAACAACTCGTAAATAGTCAAAATAATGCATGTAAAACGATCTGTGGACACATTCACTAATTGTAAACTGTCGATATAATGCAGTACACATCATACAGACCTGCCAACTGCACGTAAATTACCGAAATAATTCAGTAGACGAAATACTGCAGTACACTCATGTACAGACATGCAAACAACTCGTGAATTATCAAAATAATGCATGTAAAAGGCTCTGCAAAGACGCTCACAACGCTTAAACAGCTGAAAATTAAGAAGTGCACAAACACTCATTGCAACTAAAAAACGCTTTAAAACTATGGTTAATCGCGATATATCGCGAACTGTTCCAATGCGCACAAATGCTGGCACCACCGACACTGCACAGTACCTTTGCAGGACCAGCTGAAGACAAGCTATCGCCAGAGAGACGAACGCCGGGGCGCAAGCCAATGTTCTCACGCTGCTGCCACCCGTAGTCAGCAGGTGAGAGTCGCATCTATTTTAGGGAATACAGGTAGATTTCTTCAACTGTTATACTGACGTCACATGTAAATAAGAGCCAAGTCACCTTCTGGCCGTGCACATGGTCACCTAGCCACCACGGCTGAGGCTTAACTGCCAGTCCAGCACCAAGAGAGATGGTTCCATTGCGTCTCACCATCGCTGATGTGGCTAAAAGGTTTTCAGTGTTATACTGACGTCACAGGTATGTGTAAATGAGAGCCAAGTCACCCCTCTGAATGCTCTATAGAAGTCTGCGGCAATGCTTCCCAGTGATGCTGGTCGCAGGTTCGAATCCTGCCTCGGGCATGGATGTGTGTGTTGTCCTTAAGTTAGTTAGGTTTAAGTAGTTCTAAGTTCTAGGGGACTTATGACCTCAGCAGTTGAGTCCCATAGTGCCTAGAGCCATTTGAACCATTTGAATTCACTTCATAGGTGAAGACAGAAGTGGGTCACTCACTAAAGTTTACTCATTGAGGCATGTGCACTAAGGTGCGTTAAGGAGTGATCGCTTGCATTCGCTTCATCTTTGAAGAGGTTCATCCACTAATGCTTGCTCTCTGAAGGGAATTACTTTGTCCGTGAATGTTGCACAGTCACGGACTTCATCGCTGAAGCCAGAGTCTGAGGTACAGTCACCGGCGTAATGTGGCACATTCACGCCACCGGCTCCACCTGCTTGAGTTCACTTCATCTTAGAAGACAGAGACCTACCGTGCATTCGCTATCACCACGCTTCATCTTCAAAGAAAGAGAGAAGAAGTTTGCCAACTGAAGCTAGCTACAAGAGCTCGCACTAAGGTGCCCTCACTGGCGTACGTTCACTGGTGTGTGTTCACCTATGATGTCCACAGTATGTCGTTCATTCAAATTTTATTTCCTTCGATTTTTCATTTACCTGTGTTGTCTATTTTTTTTGTCCATTCATTTTGAATTAACTTCGATTTTTCATTCACTTACATTCATTGACCTGTGTTGTGCATCGTTCGATGTGCATTCTATGCTGTGCATTGTTTGTTGTCCATTCAATTTCTATTTACTTCGACTTTTCATTCACTTACATTCATTCACCTATGTTGTCCATTGTTTGTTATCCAGTCCATGTTGTCCATTGTTTGTTGTCCAATCAATGTATATTTACTTCGATTTTTCGTTGACTTATATTCATTCATCTATGTTGTTCATTGTTTGTTGTTCATTCTGTGTTGTCCATTGCTTGTTGTCTTCAGTTTTTCATCAGTATACAGATAACTATATTGAAGCTGTGTCCAACCTTTCATTATAAAGTTTCCGAATGATACACTTATGTATGTGGTAATGTATGGTAAAAGGGATTTGACATATGATTAGCAACACAGAATTTTGATGGAAAATTTTTAATTTTTACTTCTTCGTGAGGCATCGGCCGCCGCTGGCCGCAGTATGTGCGAGAAATTGCGTAAGTTTTGCCCGTATGAGATCGCTAACTCCAATAGCCGCTAGAGGAAACAGCAGGCTGTTATAGAGCAGCTGGCGCGGCCTTCAGATAACTAGCCATGCCTCCTTATCTCTGTCTCCCTCGGTATCAGCTACACTTGTCTTGCAGCAGTTAAGCAAGCTCTCAGTAGATGCCTCTGGATGCAGGACAGAGCCTGCTTCAGCTGGAGCTTCACTGCAGAAAATTAATATTACGATTATTTTGCTATTTCTGAATCAAGCTAACGCAATCTGAGACTGCTTCAGCAGTCACTGAATTAAACAGTTTCCTATAGCTTCTAAGTGATTAAAATAGATTTTAATGGGAGTTATATAGCTCAAAACGTTTTGCTCTCGTGCCAAATTTGTCACTCAAATACCAACTATATATACAAACTTCGAGCCTCTTTTTCTCTGTTAAACGTCGTAACCGAGTACGCAGTCTGCTTTCCGCAGCGCTGCGGCGAGGACGTCTTGTTTACGTCCCGTCCGCGCGGTCGCGAGTGCCCGTAGTTGTTTACTATTGCATTGTCGCTAGTTTAGAGTCCATCACTACCGACGCAACATGGCACATTCATACAGACAAACCACCATCAAGATCAGTTTTCAACCCGATCATGCACGACCGCGAGCTTTTGAAGTGGAACGTTTTCTACGTGACGACGTTAAAATTGACCCGCGAGACATAATTGGTATCCATCTTTCTATCACGAGCAGTGTTGTCTACGTCAAGCTAGTAAGTGACGAGGTGTGCAACAGAATCGTGAGAGCACATGCGAACGATTTTAAATTCAAACATTCTGATGGCCATATTGGGGCGGTCTCTATCGATCACGCGGGGCTTGGCCTCCGTACGGTACGCGTCTTCGAACTCCCTTTCGAAGTACCACCGGACGTAGTCACCGCGGCTTTCCGGCCCTACGGCAGAGTGATCAGCCATACGGCCGAAAAATGGACCACCTTTACAACGTACCCCGTTCTTAACGGGGTACGACAGATTAAAATTGAACTGACCAAACATGTTCCGTCATATCTTGTCATCGGCGGATGTAGGGCGATCATCATGTATGACGGTCAGCCACGCACTTGCTCTGGTTGTGGCCAAGTAGGCCACGTCCGGTCGGATTGACTCCGACGACGGCTTACTCAAATCCCGACAGCTGAATGACTCCTTCTACGGTGACGACCCTTCCTCTCAATTACGCCGAAGTGACACGGGCAGCAACCTTTTCCGATGCTGACGACATTAGTCCGATAGCCGCCCCCGATGGCGAGACCATAATGGCTTCTGCAGTACAGGATCCGGCCTGTACAACGGCGCCCCCACCTGAAGATAATCACCGACCGACCTTGCAAGAAGGCGTGGATGCCAGGATGGACATTGACCCACGGGTTGTGCCGACAGCGGATTTTCTTCCAGACACCGGAGCAGCTGAAGAAATCCACCCACATTCAGATACTGAAACACACGTCCGTAAACAGCGTTCCCCGCGAAAACACAAGAGACGGCGGCGTGCTCCATCGGACGAGTGTTTGCAGCGATCGTCTGACATGGACTGTGGAAATTCCGACGACGGTACCGGCGGTACAGAGGCCGCTGTAGCTTCAAACTCAACAGATCGCCGTGGTGACGGCTTCAGCCCCTCCGACCCCACAGAACAGCAGGATCACAAGCAGACAGCCGCTGCCGATTCCCAGCCAGCAGAGCCGATGGAGTCAGCGCCGAGTGCCGCAGCAGCCATAAACAGCCACCAACAGCCGATGGTATTTCATGGCGACTGGGCGGACGACTGTGAGGAACACTCCTTGCCCATCGTGTCGGACAACACGGGAGGAAATTTACCCCACCAGTGTTGATCCTTTCCCGCCGTCAGTTACAGTGCCGAGACAGCCTTACAAGGGTATTGATGGCCAACACGGATACTGTGGATAGACCTCAAACTTATCGCGTTGCAACTATAAACATCAACACTATACGGACGCGTGCTAAGTTATCCTTGCTTCTGGATATGTTGAACTCTGCTTCCATCGACATAGCCCTTCTCCAGGAAGTGTACGTCGACGACTTCCCAGGCATGTACGGTTACGATGCTTGCGTCTCTCCAGCTTCCCCAACAGGCAGCGGTGTCGCTGTACTTCTTCGGGAAGGTATAGTGGAGCACGATATCCTGTCTCTGCCTGGGGCAAGAGGAATGGCACTCATAGTACTGGGCGTCCGTTTTTCAATATCTACGCACCTTCCGGGGCGGACAAACGTCGCGAACGTTCACGATTCTTTGCGGAAGACGTCGCCCCGCTCTTCCAAGGCCGCCACGACCATCTGGTGTTTGGAGGTGACTACAATTGCGTACTGGCGCCCAGAGACCAACTCCCACGACATAATCCGTGCCCGGAACTTGAGACGCTAATTCGAGACCTGCAGATGGTGGACACTTGGAAACATCTTCACGGCCACCGACCGGGATTCACGAACTTCACAAGTCACTTTTCCAGTCGTATCGATCGGATTTATGTCTCACGCTCTCTCGCCGCTGGAACACAGGATGCGGAATTGTGGCCTGCAGCATTTTCGGACCACTCAGCTTACATTTGTGCCGTCACCCTGCGGCGGCAACAAGTGTGGAGAAGCCGCAGCCCGTGGAAATTAAACATCGCTCACCTGTCGTACCCGGATTGCCGCCAAGCCGTTGAGGATACGTGGCATTCGTGTGAAAATCGCCTCCGTGCATATCCCACAACGATCCGCTGGTGGTTGGACTGCGCCAAACCGGCAGTGAGGCGAACGTTGATAATCTACGGTCATGCCCACTCTACTTGGCGAAGACATACACTCGACTTTTACTTCCGGGTCCTGCGGGAATGCGATGCTATGGCGCCGTCTCCGGAACGACAAACGGTGGTCCACCGTGCTAAGGCTCAGATCCTCGCTCTTATGCGACGCCACCTAGAGGGGGTAGTCATCCGCTCGAGGACGCAGGATCGGATACCTAGCGAACGCCCGTCAATGTTCCACGTCCTTCGTGAACGTAAACGACGCCAACGAGCGCTGATACGCTTCATCGACACGGAGGACGGTCATCGCCTCACCGCGCAACAAGACATAAACACAGCGTTCTACAATCATTATTCTCAACTCTATTCCGCTCAGACCCCTGATCCGACAGCACTGGAGGACGTCTCTCAGACGGTTTACTACACCGTCACCCCGGCAATGGAAGCGGCGTTGATGGAAGAAATTACAGAAGAAGTGATCGACGCCATTAGAAAAGGAGCTGTCAACAAGTCTCCGGGTCCTGATGACCTCCCCTTGGATTTTTACCGGACTTTTCAATATTTATTAGCCACCCGATGGACGGACATCTGTCGCGAACTACTATCCCCGGACGTGCCGCTCCCTGCGGCCCTTGTGGAAGGGATGATTATTCCTATTCACAAACCGTCAGGTGGCTCACGACTGCAGGACTACCGCCCGTTGACGCTATTGAACTGCGAATTTAAGATCTTTTCTCAACTGTTGGCGGCGCGGATACGCCAGACCCTACGAAATGTTATATCACCCGATCAAACGTCATTAGGAGGCGACAATAATATTCAAACAGCACTCAGTGAATATCGTGACTTGATCTCACTGGCGAGGGCACGTCGTCTGAAGGGTGCACTGGCGGCAATCGATTTTAGTCAAGCTTTCGACCGAGTGGACCACAACTATTTGGAAGCGGTCCTCCAACATATGCGGTACCCACAGCCATTCGTCACTGTCGTCATGCGACTACTCCGTGGCGCGACGTCCAAGGTGATCGTCAATGGCCGCCCTTCGCAGCCCCTCACCATTTCTCGATCAATACGCCAAGGCTGCCCTCTGTCCACTTTACTTTATGCTGTGGCCATGGAACCTCTCCTCTACGGCCTGCGCCAACGACTGACGGGTATGACGTTACGAAGCCACACTCTCCGGTGTAAAGCGTACGCTGACGACCTGGTGATTGTCATCCGCAACGGTGACGACACCGCTAGCGCACTAAATTGGATAGCGAAATATGGCATGGCGACTGGTAGTCGTATCAACGTCGCAAAATCGGTGGCGATGAACATCGGGGTCGGATTGTCTGAGAACAGTGTCACCCCCTTACAGCTCAGAGATAGTTTGAAATGTCTCGGCATTGATTTTACAGGCGATATACGACGGACCGCTGCTCACAACTTTCGACGGCTTTTACGAAATGGAATTGCCAACAACCGCCTTCGAGCCCTGGACATCGTCCAACGAACCCAGTATGTCAACACACATTTAGTGTCACGCATTCCGCACATCGCCCAGATATTACCTATACCGGTGATGTTAGCTCGCCGTATACTTGCGGCTTTTGGGTCCTTCGTGAGTTCAGGAATGCTTTTCAAGATCAAATATGGGACTCTCACCCTTCCCTCGGATCGGGAAGGGCTTGGCCTTTATCACGTTTATGACAGAGCGTTCGCCCTATTTGTGAGCACATTAGTCAAACTATGGCACCGCCGTCCGGACAGTCTGACCAGTTTGTTGATAGAAGAACAAGCACCACCGTCCCTGTTGCCGCCTGTGCCGATACACCACGTCCCCTCCTCGCTCTTCTACATCGGTTTCTTTTACCTCGAACTCAGTTACGTTCGACTTGCCTTATAAGCGACTCAACTGGCGACGGCAAAGACGGTTTATAGGGTCCTGCAACGTGGACGATCCGACAACGTCGTGGAGAGGAAGCACCCGAACGTCAACTGGCGAGTAGTGTGGAGGACAATTCACCACGTAATACTGGACACTGACGTCACGGCGATGTGGTATATAACTGTCAACGGTAAGCAGGTGACCAGATCAAGGCTACATGCGATCCACATGGTAGACTCACCCACGTGCACGAGCTGTGGCGTTCAAGACACCGATGAACACCGTCTTGGCTGTAGCGAGTCTACGGCAGTGTGGCACTTAGTGAGGCAAATGTCAGCATACTTCCTTCGGGTAAAGCCGAATCATATCGACCCCAAGACTATCTTATTCTCGGATGAAACATATTACCCACGCACTAAAACTAATGCACTGACGTGGCTTCGTGGACATGCAGTGCATTATTTGTTTCAAGACGGCGCCAAGGACACTTTAGACTTTTGGAACTATTTGCAGGAACGACATTGCAAGTTCCTCCGTAACCCAAAGTATCGACAATATTTTTCCAATTTTTTGTGGAGTGCGTTCCACGACCCTCCACGTAGCTGGAACATCACGGGTAAGAGAAGCTAAAATTACAATACGATGATAGAACACTGCACGGTACAACGTGGGATCTACTTTCATCATTACAAGTCATACCTGGATGATACAGCAGATGGAGAGTTTCCTTGTGAACCCTCACACTCTGTAGCAGTATTTGCCCCATTTCCTCTTTTTGTCCCCGGTGCGAAAAGGTCTTCGCAGTTTTAGTTTTCCCATCCTCTGCAAGATGTAGCACTGGTTAATGGTGGTATGGATTCCACCCTTCAGTTTTGTTTCATGGTTTTCTTCGCCCCGCACTTTGCTCTCTTTCTTTATGTCTTTTTCTACAACTATTAGCATGGGTTTAGTTATGTGTGTCCCCAACTCAACGCAACAAGTGCACTTAGTAGTTTTCAGTTCCTTACTGTTAAAAAAAAAAAAAAAGTACGTTGACTCAATGATTTTGGCCATTATCTCATGGAGTCGTCATACGTCAGTGGTTTGAGGAGAGCTAGCCATTTGACAAAATTAATTCTATCCTCGGTTCTGTACGACTTATCGCCATCTATGGGCGCATTTGAGACCTGTGTAACGTGTTTCAGCCCAAAATAATGGAGCACTCTGTTAAATTATGGGAGGGTGCTGTGATGCGCTGACATACAGAAGGCAGAGGCCTGAAGCTCAGTGATCACTGAGTGGAAGGTGTTCGATAGGGAATGTTTTGCACTTTTTCTTGATCTGGGTAGTTTTGTCGGCGGGCGTTTCATCGAATTTTCATTTGCAGGTGAGTTGTAAGTGGGTGTGTTGAGCTTGCTAGCTGATAATCTTCCTGCACTGAGCTTGCTTGCAGATAATCTTCCTTAACTGAGACAGTTATGGAGGAGTATCTACAAGTGTGCTCAACCTACGGAAGATTATCTACGACTGCGCTGAACCTACCCTTGTGCTACTAACGCGCAAGTCATCCAATGTTGCTTCGAATGCAGTAAGTACTTGCCCTCAGCGGCCGAACTTCCCCAGATGGAAGTCACCCGGCCCACAATGCCTTATGCTCATTTCCATTTTTTCAGATGACCATTATTACAAAGAACAAAACTGTAGCAAATACCATACAGACAGAACCAAGAAAATATAAATGTATTAACTGTAGCTTTCAATTCAATTGGATCAATTATACCGAATTTCTTTTATCCTCTCTACTACGCAATCCCGCTCTTGGTGGCAGTGAAGCGGTCCTGGGTAGAAAAGGCCTGGACGTGGAAGTGTCAAGAGTTGGTTACCCACAAAATAAATATTTTTGTTAGAGTGTAATGCACTGATTTCTCAGAGTCGTTTGTCCTTTTCTCTTCTTTTTTTAGAACCAAATTTAGTACAGTGATAACCCTCATCAGCTATTCGTTAACAATAATTAAGTTAGCAGTCCAATGTACTGAGCTCTATTGTTACTGCTTTTATCTTAATTTGAAACAAAGATTTCGGCTAAAAGAAAAATAGAATTAAGAAAATGTTGCGTGTTTTAGTTCAAATGAGATTTAGTGAATCTTTCAATATCCAGTGTAAATTTATGTAAGTAGAACTTAATTAACCAAATAAAACTTCAAACCCCAAAAGGCTTACTTGCATCTACTCTTGAGAAATTTTTATACCAGATTTGATATACTTAATAGGACCTATATTCAGCGAGAAAATTTGATAAGAATCATATGGACCAAAACTGTGAATGAATTGGTTTCCATGCGAAGAAGCGAAACAGCCACGTGGTGCCTGCAGTTTAGAGCTCATCGAACCGTTAATGGAACCCAGCTCAATGCAGAGAGTCACCTGGAGACCGCGGAATTGCCGAACGAAAATGGACAGCAAAATTCTGCCCGTGTTTTGTACAATTGGCATTAAAAGATGCCTGAAACAGAACTCGAATCCTGAAACTGAGTGCTGGAGGTATTGCTGCAATGCAGCCGAATAAAGGTAACAACTAATTGCTTCCAGCCATCAAATGCATACTCTACTTCACTCGTTACGCTTACTAGCATGGAGGAAGTAAAAGTCAAAGCAAGGCCAGGGCCATTACAAGAGCAGGGCGCTCTGAACACAGTCACAAGATACTCCCAGAGACAGATGCCCACCTGTTTTATCTACGGCGGTACTAATCCAACAGATAACACTCCAAAGCTCCACCTTGGCAGCGACCATGGACGAGCGGTCACATTCCGTACAGCGCACTCAGGAACGACTTGGCATGGGAATTTCCGTTTAGTCATCCAAGCAACAGTTCGTACCACACCCAGGAAGTGGCGCTGCTATTTCCGCTTTGCTGTCCAGCCGTGTAGCCAATTACCGTCTGCCGCTCTGGTTGCCGCTAAGTGAACACACGCACTACCACGCGCATGGTGTCCACGTGGCGACCGGGGGAATCTTGCGTGTAGCAAAGATATCGACTAACTCTGATCGGCGCCAGAATCACATCGAGCAGCAATACTGTTCAAATACTGTATTTGTCTTTAATTCTATTACGAAGTTTACTGATGCCCATTACTGTGGACATTTTGTCTGATTGTTTTCAGTTGTTGTAGTTTATCTTCAGCCTCGCCCTCTAATACGCTATTTTATGTTGCTCGGGGTGACGTGATGAGCTGCTGACTATGACGTCGGCTGCAGTCGGTATTCTGTATACTTTAAACTTCTTTTATGCGTGGTATTTACTAATTTTTAGAACTAGGAAATCTATGCCATTAATAGTTTCATACTCAACATTAATTTTGTTTCGTTTTGGTGCAGTTTATTTAGTTCTATTGCAGACTGATCAATTTCCTCCACTGTTACATCGAACAATGTAAGTGTATCACCCACATAGTGTTTGTAATACATAATTTCCCTTATTGTCAAATTGGATTTGAAAAAAAGATGGTTCCAAATGATTTACGTAAAATTTTCCTAGCAGGCTAGCCAGCCAAAATATCAAAATTAGTTTTCCACAAAAATAATATGAAACACAAAATTGTTTGTAAGTTAGAAATAAAGAATGAAGAACACCACAAGTGTGGCACGTATAAATGGAAATAGCTGTTACCCATGGCTGCATTCGCATATCAGTAGCATGAAATGAAATGTGCGAAGGGCTTTACTGGCTGGTCTGGATGTTTGGGCAATTTGTGCAAGTCTTTTTATTTGAGACAGCTTCGGCGGCTTGAGTGTAGATTATGGTAAAATTACGATGGCTGTTGACATAGGAACGAGGGGGAAAAATCTACCTGACCGGAATTCTAACCCAGCGCCTCAGAGACGTAGGTCGAAAACACAAACCACAAGAAAAAATGGTTCAAATGGCTCTGAGCACTATGGGACTTAACATTCGAGGTCATTAGTCCCCTTGAACTTAGAACTACTTAAACCGAACAAACTTAAGGACGTCACACACATCCATGCCCACGGCAGGATTCGAACCTGCGACCGTAGTGGTCGCGTGGTTCCAGACTGTAGCGCCTAGAACCACTCGGCCACCACGGCTGGCTCCAAACCACAAGTCACCAACTGTCCAGTAAAGTCTCCACGCGTCATAGAAGCTATATGAGACCTATGATGATCGGCGACTAAACTGCAATGGGTTTGTGGCTGATATTAGTATGGAAGTACGGATTAAACACGTAGAGGATTGTGTAAAGCATTGTATCTATCACGTTAAACCGCACTACGTAGACCATATGGAACAATGAAACCTTTTTCACAAACTTAATAAAGCTGAAAAGTCAAAGAGTGTGTAGTGTTTTTGGAGTGTTATTATCGTTCCAGATTTCGCGTTATATTCTTTACGTCAATAAATGTGTTGTACTACATGCTGAAAGACGCGCACTTCATTCACCATTCAGTGCTCGCATTTTATGTTTCTAATCCCAGCACTCTGGTATTCGGTAATATAATAATTCAGGACGTGTTAATAATTCCTATGGGTTGCCTCATTTATCTGACGATGTTTGCAGTTTGTCTCACACTGAACTGTGAGAGGAGCTTGGCGCTAGAGGAATTTTCTTTATTTATGGGAGAGGGCAGCAGTCTTCCTAGCAGCCATGATGGCTTCCCGTTTCCGATCGCCAGGGTAGCACGTGGTGTCGTTTGAACGTTCAGTAGTGGCCAAAGTTTCTCCTGTTCTCAGTCCCCCAACCTGCCTTACCAACCTTGTAACTGCTATTTCTGCTCGGTTTTAACGTCGCGAGGTCGCGTCCCTATGAGATTCCGGCCCTCTGACTGGCCAGTTCAGGTGCGCCCGTTTTTCGCCGGTAGGCGCCAACCGCCCTCCGCGGGTGGACAGAGGACAAAGGGGCGGCAGTTCAGTTCTAGTGTGAGCGAGCCTGAGGCCGGAGGTGCTGCTTACAGGAGATCAAGTTCGGTAAGCATGAGCGCCGACGTGCTCTGTAGCTTCGCGCCCTGCATCCCAGACGGTAACTTATTGGTCATTTTACTTATGTGCATTCCTTAAAGTACAGTTTTATGCAATTTTTCCGGGTTATAAGACTGTAGGTTTTCCTTGTACAGTTGGGCATAATGGACGAGATGTGTTGGTTAGTCACAGTAGCTTGCAGTACGGCACTAAATTGTATACTTTCATGCTCGCTTTTCCGCTTCGTCTGGCAGTGGCTCTTTAATTTCTGGCGTGCAAAATTCGACTCGGAATTTAGGTCTTTCTTGCTTGAAAACATGTGCCCTTTGTCCTACGCTACGTGGTGAGTGTCTGGCACCCCTTCATGTTTCGTTAACGTAGTCGGACCGCGAGCCAAGGTTATCTAGTATCGCCAATATGAATAGTTTCGCGTCTTGTTGCTTTTATTCCTTTTGTACAGGGGGCTACCTAGCGATTCACCCACAGTAGCATCTTTCTTAGTCTTTGGCTGATTCATGGTGGTGGACGTTGCATGCCTGCAACACCTTCCTTTAGTGAATTGGACTTCAATTGATAATAAGGCGATCGTTCCTAAAATTCCTTTTCTCCTGCTATCGTGGCTTATTATTAACGAGAGTTGGGGTAGGCTGCTGAACTCAATTCTTTCTTCCCAACACCCCCTTTTGATTGTATAATTGTTCAGTATTCAACTGTTAAATGGAAGAGTCCTTTAATCTTTACATTATCCCTTTCATTAAGTAAAATCACCCCTTGTGTCACAGTAGGATAATGCAGAACTATATCGGTTGCTATAAGGTCGTCAAGTCTCGCGCAGTTAATGATACGACAAAGATTCAATATCGCGCGCCTGACACGACCATTGCACGCATGGTACCGATAACAGTAATAATAATTTTCAATTATCCTCCATTGATAAACTGGTAAGAGTTCACGGCGCAGTGTGAGAACGTGAGCACTAAATCCACTCGATGTGGTGGAAGTAGCGGCCTCTGTTTAACCTTGCTGGTTTAGAAAAAATATCAAAATTACAGCCCCTTCAGGAGGGTATAGTAACCTTAAAAATAAAACGAGCCACCCCTTTTAATGCATTCTAAAGTAGCCCGTGTTCCTCCTTATTGTTCAAAGTATCTCCATACAAAATTTCCTTAAAATAGGATGAGCGTTTTAGTCATGAAAGCGTAGACTCCTCGTAGGTTACGGTGGTCGATACACAGTGACCAATTTTTATCCAAACCGTTGGGCAAGTTCATTGGTATTTTTTTTTGTTTTTTTTTCAGAAAGGTAGGTAGACAAGTGTTTGCCATCTTTCAACTGACTGGCGATAACGGCATCGAAGCGTACGCCTTGCAGTCTTCCTAAAACAATTTTACAGAAACTATTCGGTAACAAGTTCATTTTCGCTTTACTTACAGTTTTTTATGTTAGGTTGCTGATGATATTTCCATTATTTCGTGAATGGTCATAGTTATTGAAATATTTACGTGGAAGTCAGATGCTGCGCGAAATTCGGAAAAGTTTGCAGTGAAAAACAGTGATCGCTATGAATTTGTGTTTGGGGCACATTACATACTATGCTGCTGCATATGAAATTTAGCTAACATTTGAATTTTCCTTCAGACTCGAGAAAACTGATCTGACGTAGCACATTCATCTGCGGTCACGCTTCGCCAGCGATAAGGCCAAAGTGAAATATGCACAACTTTCCCTATATTTCATAAACGGTTTCGGACATCGAAATGAGATTTTGGCAAATGAGAGCACATCAAGAGGAGAGTATTTTGCCATATGATTATTATGCGAAACTTCGTTATCTATCATGTTATTCTACTAACTACGGACTTTTTCGATGAAAGAATGTAATTTTTAAGGGCCATTGATAGCTGGTGGAACGTGAAATGTGAAGACATTATATTTCCTTTTTGGACCGAGGATATGCCTTTTCATAAGCTACTGACCTTACATTTCCTCAGTTGCTCACTTAATAAACCACTGCTTCACGATTATCTCGCAGTAGTGTCTGTACACCACGGTAGTAAGGTGAGACTATGTAAACTCCGCTGTTTTGGGCAAAAGAAGCGAACTTTAACATGGCAACCAGAGAAATGTGTAGGTTTTACTTAAAATTTGCCATGCACGACGCTTCTCTGAAAGTTACGATTGGTATACCAAAGTTTTGCCAGACTGTATCTATTCCTAACACACTGCGTGAGAAAGTCAAATAGGAATTGGACATGTTAGAATAAAAATAACATAATTGAGCCTTTCGCGATCACTAATTAGGACACACCATTGAACCAAAGACACCTACAGAAGCAAATTACATAGGTAATAAAGTAGTCTCAGGTAGTACAACGAAAAAAACCTTTTGTCAACTTGTCTAAAACGCTACTGAAAGTAGGACTCTGTGATAATAAGGACAAATATTCCTTCATTTACAAAAAAATACAGTGTCTCAGACACATACCGTTAGGAGATGGTATGCGCCTTGCAACCAAAAACTTGCAAGCCATTTCAATGCCTCCAAAACCCACTAATGTAAAACAATGCCAATCAGTCTTAGGTCAAACTGATTGTTATAGAGGGTCCATACTGGCTGAGATGATACACATGTTGCCCACAAAAGGCGAAACGTGTAATTGGAAGAAGGAGGATTGTCAAATGCCTTCTGCTACGCTGGAATGCACTTCACTGGATTCTGAAGGCTTAGACATGTACGATCCTAATACAACATAAATAGCTGCAGCAGATGGTTCATAGAAAGTAGATGACGGTACCCGCTTTTATGGTACGGACCAACTCTGGCGCCACATGATAAACCTCTGCAAACCTTCTTCCTTTTCACATGGGTCCACAGGCGAGCACTGGAGTAGTTGGTGGGGCTGATGGGGGGGGGGGGGGCGGGGGAAGTCACAGAATCGCAGCCGTCAACCAGCGACGGAGCCCTGCCACAAACTAAACCTGTGGAGCAGAACCCACCAGTAATGGCGCTGAGGTCAGCGTGGCGGTGGATCTCGGCTGCGCACAAGAGGACCAGGAGGAGAAGGTGCTCTGCCTCTCCACTTCGAGGGCATGGAATGATGTGGCCGTGAGTCGCGACCCCTGTAAGCTAGACTTCCATCAAACAACGCGAGCTGCGCAGTACAACTGAGTCGCCAGGCGAAACGGGTCTGCCAGAAAACTCTCGCGGAACTACCTTCCGATTTGAATCACGTTAAAGAAGTATTTCCGAGCTCAGTACGCCTGCAGGCCACGATATAAGTCGTGAACTGCCGCTTACCCAGCTGCGTACTCCCGAATACGTTTGAGATCGCGCTCCTGCCAGAGTTCCAGTGAGAGCTCACCTGAGCTGCTGTTCCAGCTGGCGCCGCCGCCACTACCGCTCCATTTCATCGAAGCTCGCGTGTCTGGAGGAGGATCTGCTGCTCTTCGACGAAGTACGACACCGGCACAGCGCTGTATGCACCGCATGGAAGAATGTACTGCGCAGCACTTGGAGGTAATTTCAGAGCAGCACTATCATAGGCTGGAAATATTTTACGACGATCTCTTGAAGTGGATATTGGTGTGACACTGACTAAATGAGCATTTTGGAAATAGGATTACAGTCGTTTCAATAGTTGTGTTTCTACGTTTCCATGCCTGATGCTCGGATGGGCGTGGCGCCCCTGCTTTCAGTGACTTACGTGGCACATCGGTGTTTAGTTGCCAATATTCACGTTGTTTGGTTGATTTGGAGGTCATCGATCCCACCGGATAAGGGGAGGATGGGAAGAGAATCGGCCGTGCCCTTTCAAAGGAACCATCCCGCCATTTGCCTATAGCGATTTAGAGAAATCACGGAAGACCTAAATCAGGATGGCCAGACGCTGGTTTGAACCGTGATACTCCCGAATGCGAGTCCAATGTTCTAACCACTGCGCCACCTCGCTGGATCATTCACGTTTGTCACAACATGTAGGTATAACAGTATCTGTATCACAAACCAAAAAGATGTCCCAAAAACGTCGGCCCTGCTGCATTTGATGTTATGCACGGCATGACTCGGATATTGTTCATGTGTTTACAATTGTGACTTTCAAATCAAGTGTTCAAAGAGTGACTTTAAACAGCAATATATGCTTTAAAGAGACTCGGACAGACAATGCTGCTTGTTTAATTGCATCTGGACCTTTCGCAGCATAAGTCCATATTACATGACTTTTCATGTCCATGAAGTCAGTTTTTCCTTGTATACGTATTATTTTATTTTTTTCCTAGGATAAAGTCTATAAGTGTTAAATCTGATTATCATGTAGGTCATTTGTGCTTGTCAAACGACCAATCCAACAATCTCTAAATATTTGCCCACAGCTTGGAAACTGTGGTCGATCGACAAAACAAAGTCTCCTGTAAAAACGGTGCATCACTTTGTAGTTTTCGTGCATACTGTTCGTGGAATTGTAACAGATTTTCAAAGCTATAGCCATTAAAGTGTTAACGAAGCGAATTGAGAAAAGGAAGAAAGGTACTTATAAGCAGTATTAGCAGAACACTCCTTCGGCAGATGGCACTTGCACATTCAGGTTGCCTCACTGTGACATGTGGACGCTGGGCCGTTGCTGCGAAAATTTTGGTTGTTTTCCACTCACCAACTGTTGTTCTTTCTGGTTTGGCGTGTTCCATTCTCCACATTTCGTAGTTCACAGCCACAGCTCAGATCAAGTGAGCGTGGCTCTATCAGGATGGCTTTGAGAGTACAACAGCGCCACTTCTGCAACAGTTTGGAGACATTCTTCAGAAACGAAATTTATATCCGCTTTTCCGACTATTGTATACCCTGTGAAGGTATGGGTAGCTTCACGACAAGATGTCCGATTCGCACAGACTGCTGAGGTTCAAGCGCACAGGCGAAGATACGAACTGTATGTAAGTTACCTGTTTCCTTACTTTTGGTACAGGTTGGAAGACATTTCTACCACCATTTCTCGTAACAGAGGATCAGTAGTTTGAGCCGATGTTGCCTTGTTACTATTTGATGAAAGACAAGTTCCACTGACACAGGAAACAACAATGAGGACATAGAAAAAAAAGTTCACCCTTCGGCAGTTATAAACGTTAAAAATAACTTGTGCAAGCCAAAAATTTGCCACATTGTCACCATAACTTAGAAAAAAACGAGAAAACCTCAATATGTTGTGACATCGCTTTGGCGCCATTCGTTGCAGCTTCTGTGACTTCAGTACGCTGTAAGGTGTCGGGATTTTGAACATCTTACATGTCGGGTGCCTCAGTTTTACGTGTAGTTTATAGTGTTGCAAGACACTGGTTTTGCAACTTGGACCGGCTCTTTGTGTGTATGTTTCACTTGTTTGAGATACAATACACGTGGCATCGAGAGTGACGAGAATAACTCTCTTATGTAAATTTGCATTTTCAAGATATGTTCAAATGTGTCTGAAATCTCTTGGGACTTAACTGCTAACGTCATCAGTCCCTAAGCTTACACACTACTTAACCTAAACTATCCTAAGGACAAACACACACACACCCATGCCCGAGGGAGGTCTCGAACCTCCGCGGGGCCAGCCGCACAGTCTATGACTGTAGCGCCTCAGACCGCTCGGCTAATCCGGCGCGGCTTGCATGTTTAAGTTAGGTAGACAGAGCGTGGAATCATCACAGGAGGAGAAGCCAGTTTTAGTCACTCACGCTGTGACACAATGGCCTGCAGAGCCACAGCCTAGTCAAGGTCAATGGCAGGTAATGGGCTCGGCAGAGAACTGAGGGAAGGACAGTATATCAAGTGAGCGGCGCGTGAGAACGTAACTTACCACTCTTGTGGATGATGGATTGTTAATAAAGGGTAACAGACGTGGCTGTTCACTTGAAAGCCAGCCAGCTATTCTACACTGTACTAATTAAGCCATCTGGTGATTGGGCAGCCGTGGCTACTAGAAGCGAAAGAGCGACTGCCATTGGCTGTTGCACCCAGTATCCAACACGACTGTAGAGGGAGAGGAAGCGAGGCTGAGGAGAAGCCCAACTACCCAGTGCAACAGGCACTTTCCCTTGAGACGTCGCCGAGTGTGGTCGCAGGACATCCCTCTCTAACATGACGACAGGGAAAGGACTGGTGCCAACACTTTGTTCCCCCGGCTCCTAAATTAAGTCAACAGCCGGCTCAATTATTTTCGTAAATCGCCTGAGAGGGGAACGGATACAGCCAATTTAGCTAAATTCTTGCGAGAACAGCGGGGGCAGAGTAACAAACGGCGCACCAACCTTGCGCGTGTGCTTAGCCATTAAAATCAGACTAGGGGAAAATTAGCGTTTTTCGGTTTAGCGTTTTTCGGTTCGCGGAAACGTAGGGAAAGTATTCTAATAGAGAACCAGCCAGGCTCAGTGTATGATTTTGATAGATTTACAGATCCCATGACACGCGACAGCAGCCAATCCGACGACGCTGTGCAACACAAGGTTAGAACGCAGCACGCTATTTAATGTAAATGTCGTGTCACAAGCCAATTTTACTCCAGTGATACTAAGCTCAAAGTAGGAAGACCTGTCTTCCTTGTGGTATTTCGAGAGGTTAACGCATTTTCTTCGTGACTTCGACGACCACGTTTGGTTAACATTTGTGGGGAAAGAATAAAATTTCTTAAAACTGATTTCATTGTTCGGCTGGACATTAGGATAGTCTTCCACCAGAGCGTCTTCCTCTCAGTTTAAATAATTAACTACCCTGAATTTTGTGATAGTATTGATCTTTTATATTTTATGTTATTTTAGAAATTTTATACCAGGATCGCCTTGTCTGAACAGGCGACTCCTGAGATTGCTCTTGTGCGTTGTAATGACCCAACATGTGCACATGTGATTCCAGTAAAATACAATTACAGGGAATAGTTGTTGTCTGTTCTCAGATAGAGATCTTCTTTCTACTCCACTGGAATATTTTAGGAACATTTGGGGCAGCTATACTTTTGAAGTCTAAACCTTTGGTGAATAATAGCACATTTCCTTACAGGTCGGGTTCAAACTGCGTTATGCGTGCTAAGTGGAATCTTGCACGCAATGCATACATGGCATTCACTTATTACCGAACAGAGGCACGTTTAGAACGTTGACACCAATCTAAGAGTTGCTTATGACACATCTGTACGAACAGGGATTCTTCTCGCAACAAACAGTGTCAGGTACGCATGCACAGACGTATTAGAACTACTGAACTAAGTGCAAATGTCTGTGTCCAAAAGATTGATTTATTCAGTAGCACAGATATTTAAGTTCCATGTAATTCTTGTAGAAATAGTCCTAGCCTGTGGCCACGTCCTGTTTAGAGATTAACCTCCAATTGGTGAATACAACTGTCTTCTTCCCGACACACACACTGCTCCGCGGCGCCTTTTTGCGTTGTCGTGGCATACATACTGATTAGTTTGGCAAGCAAGTCGAGGCTCCTCAGCAGGTGAGCCGCTATAGAACTGCTTGTTGAGACGTGGAATGCGCAGTCGTGTGAAAACGTGCACTGCTGGTTCCTGATGTGCAGCGCGTTTTTTTCATACTGGCGACCTCTGCTGCAGGCTGCCCGAACAGCTGGCAGTCTCACAGCGATTAGCGTGTAGGCTGCCCCGCTCCACTTGCGTTGGTAGAGGGAAGGCTAAACCTGCATGGGGTTGCCATCAGGCAACTCGGAATCACAACACTGGATATATTTGGAGTGGCCTGATTCAGCTGGCCCATTTTGCAAGGAAAATTGTGATTCGGTACAGATATCCTCGTCGATGCACCGTCATCGTGCGTGATCAGAGTTTTCTTGGCTATTATGTATGCCAGGAGTAAAATCAAGAAAGGTGTAAGGCAGGGCTGCTCATTATCAGCGGTGATATTTAATTTATATTCAGAAGAGACAATAAGGGATGTAAAGGAGTATCGTAGTGTGGGAACTCCTTGTGATGGATGGCAAATTGGCGTGATGTGTGTCGCTAATCAAATAACCTTAGTCGCCTAAAGAGGACATCAATGAAGCCAGGTGCTCAACGAAATGAAACGTGTGCTACTTGATTACTGCAATATGCACAAAAATAATGAAGGCAGTAGTGAGTGCAACGTGTGGCCCAGCTGAATAACTTGGTTCAGAGTCTTGAAGATGATGAATTTCGCTACACAGGGTATAGAAAGTTGTGTCACGAAATTTTGAACCTGGATATCTGATGCCAGTAGGAAACAAAATTACTAGTGTAGTGTAGGTCAACAATGCACAATTCTTAAACTACGGAAACTTGTCGCCACGCTTTCTGATTGGCCACGGAATTGTCCTGTTCCCGGATGCTCTGGACAACGCATGGCAGTGAATGCTTTGCCTGCCGGAGATCGCGACGTATCCGTGGTAGCGCACCAGCCCTCCACTCCGGGGGCCTTGGGTCAAATCCGCCAGGGTTTCGACACATCCATTGTATTTTTATGGTGAGACGTGCAGGGAACCAACCGGTCAACAGTTATTAGTTCACGTACAGAAAGTCTTTTACAAATTGTGTTGGTCCTGATAAGAGCCTTCTTTGTAGCTGGAAGATTGTTTACCTAAATCAGGTGCTCGAACTGGCGACCCTCTGACGCGACACAAGCTTGGAAACGCCGAACGGTGTTTTGCCGAACTCTTTCAAAGATTCCTGGCATTGCCCTGATGTGATTGGGGGCTTGTTGAAAGCGATCCATTAATTCCTCCTCGTTTCAAGGTGTTTCGCATTCTGGTGGGTGAACTACAACCTTGAAGTATCCTCACAGGAAAAAGTCCGGTGACGTTAGGTCTGGTGATCGCGGAGGCCAAGTCCTATGAGCATCTCCGCCAATTACACGGCCGTTAAACAGTTCATTTAAATACCTGAGCACAGCACGACTGTTATGAGCGGGCGTTCAATCATGCTGCAACCACATGCGTAGCCGTATAAACAGGGGAACATCTCCCAGGCGGCCGGGAAGAGTTTCTTGGAAAAACTGAAGGTAATTTTTCCGGGTATGTCTAGGAGGTAGACGGACCAGCCCAATCAGATGGTTACACGCAATGCCTGCCCAAATGTTGAGCGAAAATAGTTCCTGATGTCCGTGGACGTACGTGACGTGAGGATTTCCCATTGCCCAGCATTGAACGTTGCGAGCGATGTAATGGCCATCCCAATGGAAGGTGCCCCCGTCGTTAAACAACACCATGGCAGCGAAATTGGAATCTCGTGGAACATGTCGCAGAAACCACTGGTAAAACCCTAGCCTGTGTTCATAGTCAGCCACAGGACTTAGGTCTTGGAGAGGGTGGAAACTAGATGGATGCTCGCCGTCATCCCTCAAACCATCCCAGATTAATCGATGAGTGAACCTCACGTCATGTCCAAGCGCTCGAGTACTTGTCATAGGTGATTCCTCGAAGCACTTGAAAACAGTCTCTTCAAATGCAGCATAGCATCCTGTTCGAGGTCTTACAGCATCACCATTATATGCCGCCAACGAGCTGTTTCGCGAAGTCGCCGGTGAATTGCTGTAAACGTTTGCTTGTGTGGGTGACGTCTTGCTGGGTACCATTCCTCGTACAACCGTCGAGCTTCATGCGCATTAACGTCGGCTAGTCAGTAAGCAAAAACCATATCTCGTTGCTCTTCAAACGAATACTGTACCGCCATGCTTACTGTATGATTAAATCGCACGTGACGTGCGTGCTCTGAAGCGAAGCTTACATGTGAATGATTCTGATGTGAGGTGGAGACAAACAGCAAGACCTATTCGACACGTGTGCTTATTACGTTGGGGCAGTGACGGGGCGAGGGACGTTTGTATGTGTGAACCGACAACAATAGCGGTGCCCATCAACTGACGAACGGCAACAGGGCAATCCCATGGCCAAACAGAGCACGTGGCGCCAAGTTTCCGTAGTTTAAAAATGGTTCGTTGTCGACCTACACAACACTAGTAATTGTGGATCCTACTGGCATCGGCTATCCAGAGTTAAAATTTCGTGACACAATTTATCGCACCCTTTATAAGGAAAGGACTAGACAAATAGAGAAGATGCAAAAGGACATAGCCGAAAGTATTGCAGGAGGAGTATTAATTTTCTATTGGAAGTACAAACGCAAACATTGAATAATGTAAATCTTGAGAAAAGAAAACATTAATGAAAAGCAGTGTGTTTGAGCTCACCTCGCTGGCTGCGAAACGTGGTCAGTGGTGTGAAGGCAAGGCCATGGTTTCACGAAGCAGTTCTAATGTAAATGTGAACACGCAGGTGTCACTAGTCATGAATATGGACAACGGGAAATCCATAAAGCAATGAATTTACGTATGACAACACCATTATAATGATCGAAACAGTTGTAGAGAATGGTTAATACCTCACGGTGGAATAGAATAAACAGACATAGTGATATACACCGATATGCGAAGTTGCCAATTTACATAATCATAATATTACAGAAATGTTTACTATTCTTTTACGAGACAGAGGTGGAATATCGCAAGTCATTTGTATCCACGGATGTATGAGTTATCACTTAGTATTGGCCTCATCGTGCTCAGGCGAAATAGAACGAACCAAAAATAAATACTCATTTCCCTCAGATAACACAATGAACACGCAAAACGAGAAGTTAGTTTGATTGAGCATAGCTTTAAAGAATACGTTAAATTCCTGTAGCGCATGTGAGACTTGAATGGACGGAGCAGTTCATGATCTCATCAAGTTCATCGAAAAAGCATGCTGAAAGCAGCTATCTCAGTCCTCACAAAGCAAGCATCTAGTTTACATTCAGTCAAATACACTCCTGGAAATTGAAATAAGAACACCGTGAATTCATTGTCCCAGGAAGGGGAAACTTTATTGACACATTCCTGGGGTCAGATACATCACATGATCACACTGACAGAACCACAGGCACATAGACACAGGCAACAGAGCATGCAAAATGTCGGCACTAGTACAGTGTATATCCACCTTTCGCAGCAATGCAGGCTGCTATTCTCCCATGGAGACGATCGTAGAGATGCTGGATGTAGTCCTGTCGATTGGCTTGCCATGCCATTTCCACCTGGCGCCTCAGTTGGACCAGCGTTCGTGCTGGACGTGCAGACCGCGTGAGACGACGCTTCATCCAGTCCCAAACATGCTCAATGGGAGACAGATCCGGAGATCTTGCTGGCCAGGGTATTTGACTTAAACCTTCTAGAGCACGTTGGGTGGCACGGGATACATGCGGACGTGCATTGTCCTGTTGGAACAGCAAGTTCCCTTGCCGGTCTAGGAATGGTAGAACGATGGGTTCGATGACGGTTTGGATGTACCGTGCACTATTCAGTGTCCCCTCGACGATCACCAGTGATGTACGGCCAGTGTAGGAGATCGCTCCCCACACCATGATGCCGGGTGTTGGCCCTGTGTGCCTCGGTCGTATGCAGTCCTGATTGTGGCGCTCACCTGCACGGCGCCAAACACGCATACGACCATCATTGGCACCAAGGCAGAAGCGACTCTCATCGCTGAAGACGACACGTCTCCATTCGTCCCTCCATTCACGCCTGTCGCGACACCACTGGAGGCGGGCTGCACGATGTTGGGGCGTGAGCGGAAGACAGCCTAACGGTGTGCGGGACCGTAGCCCAGCTTCATGGAGACGGTTGCGAATGGTCCTCGCCGATACCCCAGGAGCAACAGTGTCCCCAATTTGCTGGGAAGTGGCGGTGCGGTCCCCTACGGCACTGCGTAAGTTCCTACGGTCTTGGCGTGCATCCGTACGTCGCTGCGGTCCGGTCCCAGGTCGACGGGCACGTGCACCTTCCGCCGACCACTGGCGACAACATCGATGTACTGTGGAGACCTCACGCCCCACGTGTTGAGCAATTCGGCGGTACGTCCACCCGGCCTCCCGCATGCCCACTATACGCCCTCGCTCAAAGTCCGTCAACTGCACATACGGTTCGCGTCCACGCTGTCGCGGCATGCTACCAGTGTTAAAGACTGCGATGGAGCTCCGTATGCCACGGCAAACTGGCTGACACTGACGACGACGGTGCACAAATGCTGCGCAGCTAGCGCCATTCGACGGCCAACACCGCGGTTCCTGGTGCGTCCGCTGTGCCGTGCGTGTGATCATTGCTTGTACAGCCCTCTCGCAGTGTTCGGAGCAAGTATGGTGGGTCTGACACACCGGTGTCAATGTGTTCTTTTTTCCATTTCCAGGAGTGTATGAAGAAGGAGTAAGCGTGAGGCGTTGTTCCACAACATACCGCTCTGCAATTTGGTTTTGCTGGCCAGTGTTCTGATTCTATTTAGACCATCCGCCCTTACTACTCGGTTATGCTGAAATATTGTCCGTGATCGCGTGAGCCTGATCGCATAGGAGAACGTTAGGGCAATTGTCTCCAAATTGAATAACTGATGACTGAGGAGAAGTATGTCTTAAGCTATTTTGAAAATAGCTTTCTCCATTCTTGGGTTACGTCAATTTAGAATAATGTATACAAGCCGGTGCAATCACACACTGTAAAGAACGGAACGAAGACAGGGCAGCACGAAATTCTGAATAACTGGCGGCAAAATTAAATGAAGTAATTTCTAAATTTAAATACCCGTCAGTCCAAAAGGAAAATGCCTGCTTGTTACCTGATCGATAATAACCGGAAGAGCAAGAAGGAAAGGTTTTTTCAGACTAACATGCGCTATCAGAAGGTTGTCACACACGTAACCAACACCACAACACCGCACAAAATAAAACTGAAAAAAATAATTAGTAACTGCCTTAAACAAAAAAAAAGGCAGTCAAAAGTTATAATTCGGAATGTTAAGTACGTCATCGTTACTGAAACGACTGACTGATTAAGATATTTTATTATATGAAAAACTGCATTTCCTCACCCTAACCTACAAGTACATGTACGAAACTCATGAAATTCACAAAGAAGGTTATTGAAATATCTTAAACAACTGAGAAATTACTTGAGTGAATGAATTACAGCAAAAACGCAACGCCAGGAAACGAACCAATAAAATCAAAACAATTTAACACTCTGATGAAATAGCATTAAATTAAATTGGGCCAGTGCTTACATTTAATTTTAGTCTGCCAATAGTTCTTTAATTAAATGTACTATACTTCTCATTTAAACCATTAAACTTCGTCTCTGTTATGCTGGAATTGAAAAGCTAACACACTGTGGTGTCATTACTCATACATAGTTTAACAGAAAAAATTGGCGGTATTAGTCTACTTAATATTATTCATTTCGTTTTCTATGAGTGAACGACACTCTGTGTTTGAATGTAGTAGGAAAGGTAACAATGACATAGATGAAAGATGAAATCGATGCGCTAGCATTGTAATATATCGCTATTATTACTTGAAATAAAATTAACTCAAAGTCAATATGAACGAAAATTGAAATGTTTCACAATCAATTGGAGATACTGAAAGGATGATTTCTAATTCAGTGACAATGCTCATTTCAATCCATTTATTTCGGGCACACTCTGATTAGAAAATCTACATCTACATCTACATACATACTCCGCAATCCACCATACGGCGCGTGGCAGAGTGTACCTAGTACCACCACTAGCATCTTCTCTCCCTGTTCCACTCCCAAACAGAACGAGGGAAAAATGATTGCCTATATGCCGCTGTACGAGCCCTAATCTCTCTTATCTTATCATTGTGCTCTTTCCGCGAAATGTAAGTTGGCGGCAGTAAAATTGTACTGCAGTCAGCCACAAATGCTGGTTATCTAAATTTCCTCAGTAGCGATTCACGAAAAGAACGCCTCCTTTCCTCCAGAGAAAAGGCTGGAACAGTATAGTAGGTCGTATTAGTGTTTTATAAGCGGTCTCCTTTACAGATGACCCACATCTTCCCAAATTTCTACTAATGAACCGAAGACGACTATCCGCCTTCCCCACAACTGCCATTACATGCTTGTCCCACTTCATATCGCTCTGCATTGTTACGCACAAATATCCAATCGACGTGACTGTGTCAAGCGCTACACTACTAATGGAGTATTCAAACGGTACTGGATTCTTTTTCCTATTCATCTGCATTGATATACATTTATCTATATTTAGCTGCCATTCTTTAGACCAAACTGAAATCCTGTCCAAGTCATCTTGTATCCTCCTACAGTCACTCAATGACGACACCTTCCCGTACACCACAGCATCATCAGCAAACAGCTGCACATTGCTATCCACCCTATCCAAAATATCATTTATGTAGATAGAAAACAACAGAGGACCTACCACGCTTCCCTATGGCATTCCAGATGATACCCTCACCTCATATGAACACTCACCATCGAGGAGAACATATTGGGTTCTATTACATAAGAAGTCTTCGAGCCACTCACATATTTGGGAACCAATCCCATATTGTCGTACCTTATTTAGGAGTCTGCAGTATGGCACCTAGTCAAACGCCGTCTGATACCCCACATCCATGGTTCGCAAGGTGATATGTGAAAAAAGGGCGAGTTGCGTTTCGCAGGAGCGATGCTTTCTAAAGTCGTGCTGATGCATGATCAGAAACTTCTCTGTCTCAAGGAAATTCATTATATTCGAACTGAGAATATGTTCGAGAATCCTACAACAAACCGATGTTAAGGATATTGGTCTGTAATTTTTAAGATCCGTCCTACCATTCTTATATACAGGCGTCACCTGCGCTTCTCTCCAGTAGCTCGGGACTTTATGTTGGGCAAGAGATTCGCGATAAATGCAAGCTAAGTAAGGAGCCAATGCAGTAGACTACTCTCTGTAAAACCGAATTGGAATCCCATCAGGACCTGGCGATTTATTTATTTTCAACCCATTCAGCTGCTTCACAACCCCAGGGACGTCTATTACTATGTCCTCCATACGGCAATCTGTACGAGACTCAAACGGCGTTATGTTTGTACGATCCTCCTGCGTGAAAGGTTTCTCAAATGCTAAATTTAAAATGTCAGATTTCGTTTTGTTGTCTTCCGTTGCCAGGCCAGACGAATCAATGAGTGACTGGATGGAAGCCTTCGACCCGCTTACCGATTTTACGTAAGACTAGAATTTCCTTGGGTTTTCAGCATGATCTTTTGCTAAGGTATGACGGTGGTAGTGGTTGTATGCTTCGCGCATCGCTCTTCTTACAGCAGCACGAATCTCTACTAACTTTTGCCTGTCCACATTCTCCCGATCTTTCTCGTACACACTTTTTCGGCACATACTTCTCCATTGCGTGTTTTACAATGTGTTTAAAGTTTGCCCATAATTCTTCCACGTCCATCGTACCGGAAGTAAATGAAGTCGATTCATTTACTAAGTGGGATGCTAACAACTGCCTATCTGCTCTTTCTATTAAGAAAAAACCAATCATGTGGGAGCATCTTGATGTTCTTAAAGCCTCCCACATCTGACGGCACTTCTCACGCCCTGTGATGTTGTTATTACGTGGTGGGAGACTGTGGGTACTGTATTTAGGTATATCAGTTTCTTGTGTAAGAATAAAACTGTGTGACATATAACTATGATATGTGTATGTTTTAAGACTCGATGGGATAAAAACATTTCTCGAGAGTGAGTACTATTTAACGCTTTCACACATTTTCTTACAGTACATTACAAACGTTAATGTGTTTTGGGCCTGACAGGTTCACCACAAGCCAAAGATCGAGTAATCTCGGCTTGCGGAATTCTTTTGAAATAACGAAATCAGTAAACTCTGCGTGGCCTGTAGAAAGACTATCGTACTTCTTTCTTGTAATTTGGAAAAGATACAGATCCCATTTTGCAGATACGTTTGACTCACTTATTGTTGCGGATCCGACCAAAAATTTCTGCTATAATAGCTTCAGTTATTACAATGCTGAAGGAAATATATTGTGACTCACGATACGTAAATAACAGACTCAACTCTAAGTAATACTGTTCTTGGAAATTATACTTCATCTTGAATGCACTTGCATGAATCAACAACGAGCAATAAGAATAGCAGTCTCAGTAGCAGTTGGTGGAGGAGAAGTGGAAGTGAATGATTTTAAATTGTTTTGTCAGGTTTATAGTTCTACAAGAGAAACAGTTTAGGTACGTAATGCTGTATTTTACATCATGTCTCTGGTTAACTTATAGTTGTTAGCTCTGGTAATTTATTATCTTAAGCACGTTGCGTCTTTATTAATTACAGTTTACTACTTGTAGGAAAAGAAACATGAATAAAAATATGAAAAATAACTAAAATCAGGGAAAAGAGGTGCCATACAGCCCCGTGAATGATGAAAACGCTTTCACATTTGAAACCAAAATGAATTGTGCACTGTGTCTTTGAAGAGTGCTGATAAATAAGTTTTTAAAATTGTATGACTGAAGTTTCTTTTTAAGTTCCATCATCTTTTCCTTGGCATAAATATTATTTTTGCTTTGTAGTCTTTTGCTACATAATGATTTTGTTTCTTTAATCAGATAATATTTACTATTGTATGAACGATCTTTCTTGACACCCATCAAGAATATTATTTACACTGTTGTGAATCAGCTTCGTCCGTAGTAACCTCTGCGAAATTTCTGTCTACGGCTTCACTTCATTAGTCGTTCATTTTATAACACAGTTCGATGGTTTCTCCGAGTCTTTACTCTTTATGGCATATATGAAGGGCATATTTCAATAGTGGTAAAAGTCAAATTTTGTTCATTTTGAGATACAGAATCCTAAAGTTAAATGAGCGCTGAAACATCTGCAGTTGAGGTATCAGAATTATTCAAACATATGGCTTCTTGCTAGAGATGAACCTTTCTTTGTTTGTTTGGATCATTAATTTCAGAAGCTTTATAGACAGAAAAGTTGATGTAATGGACTTGTACCACACAAGAAAGAAAATGTTGAAATGTGTGTGAAACATTATGGAACTTAAGTTCGAAGTTCATCAGTCCCTAAGCTTACATACCACCTAACCTAAATTATACACACACACACACACCCATGCCCGAGGGTGGACTCGAACCTTCGCCGGGAGCAACCGCACAGTCCATGACTGCAGCGCCTTTAGCGCCCTTTTTTTATCGAACGCGGGACACTGTTATCCAGAGGCAGCAACACTACTCACTTTTTTTAACAGGATCGAACCCTCACCCTCCTGCAGACTAACTCAATACTCCATTTTTTTTTATAAATATATATACGACGAAACAGAGAAAATTTTTAATAAAGTGAAAAAAGAGAAACAATATTGGCACCAGAGGGTTTTTTTTATTTTATTTTATTTTATTATTATTATTTTTTTTTTATGAACCAGCCAACTATGAAATGCAATAATTTATCAATCTATCACGCTACCGATTCCGCTTTTTTCTTTTCTTTTTTTTCACACACAGGAAACATACCGTAATATACACTCAAATGGCAGTATATTCCTTCAAAAAACGAAAATATTATCTTTTCCCCCAAAACAGTTATTGAAGGCCATCAATTAAAATAAAACAAAAGAAGCCATTTCGACAAATACAAAAGGGTGAAATCAGAAAAACCTATAGGAAAGAATGTGCGTCAATTTTAACGTTCCCACACATTCTTTCTCCCACCACTTCTACATTGTGGAACATCTAAGTCCATAGAAGTGTCCACAAAAAATAAAAAAAATAAAAAAGAAGGCCATGGCAACTCATCCAACGCCTTGGCGATG
The DNA here is from genome assembly GCF_023864345.2 of Schistocerca serialis cubense. NCBI lineage: Eukaryota > Metazoa > Arthropoda > Insecta > Orthoptera > Acrididae > Schistocerca > Schistocerca serialis. Next base: position 60,001,444 of record NC_064638.1, on the reverse strand, counting down.
AAAAACGAGATACAAAATATTGGAAAAAAATTCACGACTATGGGGCATCCAGAGCCACGTCCAATGTGCGGTTGCCATATATTGGGAAAAGGCACACGGATCTGCGTCATATTCACCATCACGTAGTGGACATGATGGCCAACAAGCCAGATGACGGTATTGTTCTTCGATCGAGGAAAGAGAGTGGAATCGGGACGCACGAGAATCTCCCTCGAGATAGCCGCCTCCGACGTCCTAAGGAGAAAAGACAGTTGTCGGCGAAGCCATCTCCAATGGTCATGACCGCGGGAAATCAACGGATGAGATAATGTATCAGTTTCATGGCAACGATTGCAGCGATCCGTTACACTGGGGCCAATACGAAAAAGTCGCACGTTGGTAGGTACAATATCATGAACAACTTGGTACCACGAGGACGCCACTTCCATCGGCAAAGTCGGGAGGCTGATGTTAGACCAAACAATCTTCCAGTTCGCGTCTGGCGACAGGGCTTCCACAGAGGGAAGACTATAAGGAGCTGGCCAGCGGATTAACAGCATTTTTAGGGAGAGATTCGCTTGGGAAAGGATATTTACTCCTAAACAACTGACCTCAAGAAAAAATTCCCTGACGTGCCGTAATTTATAACTAATCGTACCAATATCTACTGGAGGTGTTAAACTCTCCGGTCGGATGCAGTCATATAGGCGAGCTTTAAGTGACTGGGAGCGGGGGGGGGGGGGGGGGGCGTTGACACGTTAAAACGGTGCGACGGATGAATGAGGCACACGCCTTAACCCGAATGTCAGGTGTTGTGAATTGGCAGGAGCCAATTCACGGGGTTTAGAGGAAGCCGAAAGGCACGCGTTTAACTCACGCAGGCTGGCGTGAGGTCTCGAACAAAAGTAATTATACTATCAAGAAAAGTACGTAGCAGCTGGAAAACTTAACTTTAATCCATAATTGGTGAACATCAGTCTGACGGTACATGCATCACAAGATTAATAGCTAATGATAATGGCGCCTTACTAGGTCGTAGCAAATGACGTAGCTGAAGGCTGTGCTAACTATTGTCTCGGCAAATGAGAGCGTAATTTGTCAGTGAACCATCTCTAGCAAAGTCGGCTGTACAACTGGGGCGAGTGCTAGGAAGTCTCTCTAGACCTGCCGTGTGGCGGCGCTCGGTCTGCAATCACTGATAGTGGCGACACGCGCGTCCGACGTATACTAGCGGACCACGGCCGATTTAAAGGCTACCACCTAGCAAGTGTGGTGTCTGGCGGTGACACCACATCAGGGATGACCAAACCTCCCTGCAAACGGGGCCGCGACATGGCCCCATAACGCACGCGAAATACAGAGTGGCGCCAGATAAACCTGCCAGTTAAACTTTGTAACTTGCGGGACACCATCGCAGGAAGTGGAAATATTTGTGCAATGAACATACCTTTCCACGACCCGAACCTTATGAAGAAGTGAGAGGGAGCGACGCTCGTGTTCAATGATTGCACCCTGAATCTTATCCGTGACAGACTTGCAGTTTATCGTAGCCATCTTTAGCGGACAGCTGGCAATTATAACACCCAACGATCGATATGGGGTGACCTTCGAAGCCCATGGAATTTCAACAGCGTTAAATCCTCGCTAACTGAGTAAACGACATTTCTGGTCATTAACCCGCGCTCCCGTAAGACGACAAAAAGCATCCAAAACTTCCTTCAGCGGTGGTATATCATCATGGGTACGGAGAAGAACCGTAACGTCATCAGCATATGCACGAACGGTAAACCTTTCTCCCAGCAGCGACCATCCACTCAAACGAGCAGCTATAGTTCGCAATAATGGTTCCAGATACAGCACGTAGAGCGACATTTATAATGAACTCCCTTGAAGGACGCCCTGACACACTGCGATGGTGGAAAGAAGACGGCCATTTACGTCAATGGATGCCCGAATACCAGTGATTAGAGAGCTAAACAGCCGTCGTGCAGCATTGTTAAAACCAACAGTCGTCAATACTCGCATAAGGAATCCATGATTCGCGCGGTCTAACGCGTGAAAATCTATGAAAATCAATGAAAAGCAAAGCGCTTGGCACAGGAATGGTGGAAGCAATCGAAATTAAGTCTCGACATTCAGCAACGGGAGTCAAGAGAGTACGACCCGGAAGACAACTTTGATGACTCGCGATGATGGTAGTCAACAATACAGATATTCGGCTATTGACCGCTCGCGCCACTATTTTATAATCATAGTTGAAGAGGATTATTGGGCGGACCTGATCCACACGCGAACGTCCCGGCTTTTTGGGAATCAGGACGATTTTAGCAACCTAAAAGCTAGGTGGGAGAAGGTCTCCCTGAAACACTTCATTCACCAAGGAAGTTATCGTATTTCCTATTAAGGGCCAAAATCGAATATGATATTCTTTTGGAAGGCCATCGGGGCCTGGTGATTTGTGGGATGGAGAACTAGCCACAATATCAAGTATATCATCGAGCTGGTGTAACAACACGATCAAGGAGGGAGGTGAAATCAACAGACGCTGGACCATCTGAATCCACTTCAGCATAAAGCTCGGAATAGTACTGGTAAAGTTCACGCATGATATCAGATTGGGAGGACCTCTCACGCCCATCTGGAGAACGAATGGTAGAAAGACACGTCCTTTGAGATCTCTTGTGAAGCCGGAGAAGATGATAGAGAGAGCTCAACTCATCCTGTACGATTGAGCGAGGCTGGGAACGCAGTTGCACCCCGTCCACTTGCCTGCGTTTGAGTTGGAAAAGTTTTGCCTTCACACGGTGGACGTCGACGACTCTCAAGGGGGCATCACGAGCATTATCGTAAAGATCACGAAGGACTGCATAATAAAATTCCCTAGTGCGCCTTATTTCAGCCGCCTTTTCAGCGCTAAAATACTTGAGTGTATTTCGAATCCGGGGTTTAGCAAAGGTAACCCACCATTCTAGAAGTGAGGAATAACGCGTCTTGGACTGGGTTGTCCACTGCCATACGTCTGCGATGATGCCTTCCAGTAGTAGTAGAGGTAGAGGGGTTTTTTGGCCGCACGACAGCAAGGTCTTCAGCGCCCGTTCAGTAACATAGAGAGACGGGTGTCAAGAAAAATCCCAGAACAGGAATATAATACGGAACATAAAACACGGGTAACAATCGTTGAAAAATATGTGCTCATCCACACCGAAGCGTGGGTTGAAGCAAGGTGTCAACAGTAAAACATGGACAACACAGGAAGAAAATGGTAGAGGGACCTAAAACAATGTAGCAGATGGAAGTGGCTGGCTGACGGCAAGGAAAAAAGAGAGGAGTCAGCCACTCTGCAACACACTAAAACCTCCAGCCTAAAAGTTTAGGCCAGAGTCCAGACACATCACAAAACTTAAAAACCCTAGACACACACGTCTCATCGTTAGCTAAAACACAAGGCAGATCCCATTCAACTTTTGTTTCCGGCCTTGCGTCACGGTATAAAATGCAGTCTGTTAAAATGTGCCGGACAGAGATGTGCACACCACAAGCATCACAAAACGGAGGATCCTCCCGCCGTAATAAATAGCTATGCGTCATAGGACAGTGCCCAATCTTAAGACGTGTGAGGGCCACCTCTTCCCGCCTGAGCAACCAGCAGGAGGAACGCTACGGCCGAGTGGTTGACTTGACCGACCGCAGTTTATTGGTCGTCACCGCCAGCCATTCGTCCTCCCACAACTCCATGCACTTCCTGTGGAGTGCAGCGATGACTGACTGCAAGGGGATAGGACACTGGACCACATCCTGCTCCCTGCAGGCCTCCTTGGCAGCCCGATCAGCCTGTTCATTGCCCCATATGCCGACATGACCAGGCACCCAGCAGAAGGATACCTCTTTACCCCCTGTTGGAGCAAGTACAGTTGGTCATGTGTCAGCTGGACCATCTCCTCAGTCGGGTATAGGTTCTGCAGTGATTGTAAGGCACTAAGAGAATCGGAGCAGAGAAGAAATCGATCGCCCCGTACACGATGCATCTGCTCCAGTGCCTTCAGGATCGCGTGGAGCTCCGCTGCGAAAACGGTATATTCAGCAGGGAGGCGAATCCGGGTAACATGATCAGGGAACACCACAGAACAGCCAAGGAAAGTCTCCTGTTTGGAGCGATCAGTATAAACGACAGTGAAACCGTGATGCACATCTAAAATGTTAAAAAACAGAGATTGCAACGTAAAATAAGGTGTGCCATCTTTCTTAAAATTAGTCAAATCTAAAATAAGTTTGGGTCTCCGGAGGAGCCAAGGTGGAGATCTGCTCCAACCGCGACGTAAAACACGAAGACCAGCCATAGACATCGCACCGAGGCAACCCTGTGCACGAAACCCATAGGGCTGCGTCGCACGTTGCCGGTTATGAAACAATCGTGCCAGAGGAGGCTGAGCAACGGTATGGTATGCAGGGGTGTAAGGTGTGGACAAAGTTTTATACGCCTGGCGCACTGTAAGTAGCCGTCGCCGCATATGAAGTGGCGGTTCACCAGCCTCTGCACAGAGGCTTGGTATGGGGCTAGTTCGGAATGCCCCAGTGGCCAACTGAAGTACTTCATGTTGGACAACGTCCAAAATCTTTAAGTAAGAAGGCCTCGCAGACTCATACACCGTGCACCCATAATCGAGCCGAGATCGCACAAACGCCCTGTAAAACTGGAACAGACAAGTCCTGTCAGCTCCCCATGTACTGTGGCTAAGACATTTTAAAATACTTAAAGCCTGAAGCGACCGCCGTTTCAGGCCTTTAAGATGAGGTAACCACGTGAGCCTCGAGTCAAAAATGAGCCCTAGAAATCTCACCGTGTCTTTAAAAGTAAGAATAGTGTCCCTCAACCGCAACTCAGGAAAGGTTAAAATCGAACGAGAACGGTTAAAAAGAACACATACAGACTTCTCGGTGGAAAACTTAAAACCAATCTTCCGCGCCCATTCATCCAAACGCCTAATCGTAAGTTGCAACTGACGAGTTGTCGTTGCACGGCTTGAAGAAGAGCAGAACAAAGAGAAATCATCCACAAACAAAGAACACTGGACGGGACTTTTCACTATGGACGTAATGCTATTAATAGCGATGGCAAAGAGAGTCACACTTAAAACGCTACCCTGAGGGACACCATTCTCCTGCTCAAAGCGATCAGACAGGACGTCACCAATTCGGTATCGAAAATATCGTGGCGAGAGGAAAGACTGAATAAAAAGAGGAAGACAACCACGAAAACCCCATTCGTGAAGCTGCTCCTGGATGAGACGCCTCCAAGTGGTATCGTAGGCCTTCTCGATGTCGAAAAATACACCTAGAAGGTGATGACGGCGGAGGAAAGTTTGTTGTATAGCCGCCTCCAGGAGGGCAAGGTTATCGAAAGTGGAACGAAACCTCCTGAACCCACACTGAAAGCGACTAAGGAGTTGCCGGGATTCTAACATCAAGACAAGCCGGCGGTTGACCATCCGCTCCAAGGTCTTCCCTATGCAACTAGTGGGGGCAAAACTGCGGTAGCTACTTGGGCTCGTGCGGTCTTTCCCAGGTTTCAAAGAAGGGATTAAAACTGCCTCACGCCACGCGTCAGGGAAGTGACCTGACGCCCAAATGGCATTAAAAAGTGCGAGGAGGAGTTCTCTGTTGCGCATTGTGAGGCGCCATAGCATACTGTAATGGATCCTGTCGGGACCAGGGGATGTGTCACGAGCTCCAGACAATGCAGAATCCAGCTCCCACGTAGAGGATGGGCAGTTGTAAACTTCATGAGAGGTGGACTGGAAGTTCAGACTACATCTCTCAGCAACCGCTCTATGGTGCTGGAAACCTGGATCCTGACTGGTTGTTGCAGTAACTGTGGCAAAATTCGCTGCCATAGTCTGGGCAATGTCTCGCGGATCCGTGTGGAGAGTGCCGTTAGTCATTACAGCAGCTATGGGGCACCTCCCTCCTCTGCCAGAAATTCTCCTGATGGTCTCCCACACAATGGAACTTTTGGTGGAACGATTAATGGTGTTCAGGAACGTTTGCCACGACCTCTTCTTGCTCTCACGAATAATGCGGCGACATCTTGCCCTCGCCACCCGAAAGGCTGCAAGATTCTCAGCAGCCGGCCGACACTTGAACCGACGCAGAGCTGCACGCCTGGTCCTGATTGCAGAGCGGCATTCGGCACTCCACCAAGGCACAGGTGGCCTCTTCCGGTGGCCTGTGGACTGTGGAATGGATGCTGCAGCGGAGTGGTGGACCGTTTTGGTAATATGATCCACCCACACCTCAACATTCACACAGCGTTCGAATTGGACCAACTGGCTATAAAGTGTCCAGTCAGCTCCACTGAGCACCCATCGTGGTGGTCTCCTTTCGGGCCCCACGCCATCTGGCAGGTGAATCCAGATTGGGAAATGATCACTGCCGTGCAAGTCAGCAACCACTTCCCAGTGAGCACTGGCGGCAAGAGCTGGAGAGCAAAGCGAGAGATCAGTGGCAGAGAACGACCCAGTCGCCGTGCAGAAATGAGTACTCTGTCCTCCATTGAGCAAGTAGGCACAGGATGACAGGAGAAGCCTCTCAATCGCTCTACCCCTGGGGCAGGTAATTGCAGAGCCCCGAAGCACGTTGTTGGCATTAACATCACCACAAATAATGAATGGCTGGGGGAGCTGTGTAGGAATGTCAGTGAGGGCCGCTTCATCAAGTGCATCATGTGGGGGCAAGTAAAGTGAACAGACAGTCAATGGATGACGCACGTGCACGGACACAGCGACGGCCTGTAAAGTCGTCGTGAGTGAGAGAGGCGAGGAGTGGTAGTCCGTCCTGACGAAAATACCTACGCCTCCTCTAGCTCTCTCTCCACGCAGGTCGTCCTTTTTGTGGAGTGTATAGCCTCGTATCTCAGGGGAATATGATGGATGGAAATACGTCTCCTGGAGACAGAGACACAGTGGTCTACCCTGAGAGAGTAGACGAAGTTCCACCACATGCGTCCTGAAACCTTGCAAGTTCCACTGGAGTATGGGAGCCATCTATGATGGGGGTAGCACCTTCATCCTGTCTCTCCGACGGGGCGGGGAGACTGCAGCAGGTGGAGGGGCAGGCATGGGGCGAGATGATTGCCCCACACATACATCGGAGTCCATCAACTCTGGGGAAGAGTCAGAGGAAGCCTCACGGAAAACCACATCTGCATGGTGAGACGGTTTACTACGGGATTTGACCCGCTGTTGCTGCTGTATGGGAGCTTTCTGCGGTTTGGTGGGCTTTGGGGGAGCTGATGTGGAAGTGGTAATGGCTGTACTGGGCTTCGGAACATCCTCAGCTGTTGGAGGCGTCAGGGGCTGGCCCAAGTTCGCCACTGTACCTTTGTCTGCCATTCGAATAGGGCTACTGGCTCTGAAACACTGGCTGCATTGCAAGTGCACTGACAGCTGCGTGTATTAGTGTCAACACTCATCACCTCTGTCTGCGTGGAGGCATCGACTTTGGAGTAGGCTTCTGAACCAGGGAGGCAAAAGATGTAGCAAATGTGGGAGGTTGCATCGACTGAAAGATCTTCTTGGCCTCACCATAGGGGATACGCTTAGTTGTTTTGATTTCCTGGACTTTGCGTTCCTCTAAAAATATTCGGCAGTCCCTACTCCAAACAGGGTGGTTCCCAGAGCAATTGATACATTTGGCTGGAGAGGAGCAACCAACTCCGTCATGAGCAGCTGTACCACAGTTGCCACAAGTCGCGTCGCCTTTGCATCCTAAGCTGATATGCCCAAAACGCTGGCATTTGAAACAGCGCATTGGGGTCGGGAAATAAGGCCTCACACTAAGGCGAAGAAAGCCAGCTTTCACATGTTCAGGAAGTTTCGTGCTACTGAAGGTTAGAATAAAGGAGTCGGATTTGACAAGATTGTCAACAACCCTCCTCATGATATGTTGAACATCAACAATACCTGCCGGAGCCCATTCACGTTGCAGTTCTTCCTTGGGAATGTCAACTAGATCATGGCACGTCACAACACCTTTGCTGTAGTTCAAGGTGCTGTGCAGTTCAGTGTCTAAGGCATACTCTCCAAGGCATTTAGCAGACTGAAGTTTAGTCGCTTGCTGTGAAGTGGAAGTTTCCACTAGCAAGGTCCCATTACGTAAGCGCTTCACCGATTTCAAGGAGCCACAGATTCCCTCCAATCCCTTTTGTATATAGAAGGGCGAAACCTTCTCGAAACTACCCTCCTTCCGTTTCACAATGAGAAATACATTCGGATCACCAGAATGCATTCTGTTACCTAAGACTGGACTTGTCAAAGAAGTGCCGGAGCCAGGGGGACTGACTGCACGAGCCCTCTTAAGAGACTGGGTGTTAAAACCTTACAGCAGCCCACCCTTTCCGCTGGGAGGAAGAAAAGAGGATTTCGAAGGATCCATCTCGGTCCCAGGAGCAGCTAGGGAACTTCAAGTCCTCCTAGACAGAGCCCCGCGTGCCTAGGTAAGCCTTATACAACTGAGGTGCGGCAGGTTCCCCAGAGCTTACCCGCTAACGACTGTTCCACCTCAACAGCCATGCATCTCATCAGCGCGCAGCATACCTTGAGATTGAGGGGTTGTTTATAGAGGTTTATTCCATCATCGCGATCCGGGCGGTTAAGCCAAGATCCCCACTCCCTGAGACAGACAACATTCCACCGCCGCGCCGCACGGTGGTCGTTGAAGTATGCCCAGAGCTTACGGTGACAGAGGACAGGCGGTGCTTACCAGTCCCCAGCTCAGGAACCCCGGGGTCGCCAAGTCCGTACCCAGCAAATGAATGCTGAGCCCCTGGGGGCGATGCCTTCCAGAGAGAGGTCCGTGAGATGTAGAGTGTTTAGCTTCCATAAAGGGCGAGAGTGATGGACCCGCTGCGGGACTTGGTTAAAAGTCATTTAAACAGCACAGTGATCAGTGAAACTGGCAGGAATTACATCAATCCATAGAAGCTGACCACATATGGGGGCAGATAAATAAAAACGGTCCAATCGGCTACGTGAAGTAGCTGTAAGAAATGTAAACCGCACCAGTGTAGGATATCTGCAACTCCAAGCATCCTGGGGATGCAAGGACGTCACCATATCATTACTTTCAGGACAAAATGTATAATTGGGGGTCTGATCAACACGGCGTAAGACGCAGTTAAAATCGCCCCCTAACAAAACCTTGCGCAGGTTCCGTCGGAGTAAATAAACAACTTCTTCCTTATAGAACCGCGTGCGATCCGATGAAAGAACAGATCCAGACAGAGCGTAAAGAAAAATTAAGGCGAGGTCATAAAAACCACAGCCTATACCTTGACCATCGTCTAGCGTTTCGAAGTCCGTCAGCGGGATTCCATCTCGATAAAGTAAAGCCATAAAAACATAGAATATCCAGGAAGACAAAACACATCAAATAATACCTCTTGTAAACACACGATATCAGCTTGGGAATCGTAAATGAACTGGCGTAACGCAGCAAGCCGTAATTGGGAACGTAACCTATTAACATTGAGAATTAAAAATTTATACGCCTGCATCCGTTAACACATGCAAGGTCAATAAAACAACATTAAGGAAAAAGCACTATCACATCCATCTCTCCCCAACGTCCGGAGGCGGGGAAAAGAAGGTATAATGCTAGTCCTCCCCACCTGTCGCCGAGGAATCCTCGCTTTTCTTTTTACGACGCGCCGCGGCACGGGCAGGTTGAAAACGCTGTTTCACACCACTCCGTGAAAATATACACTCTTTATGTGGAGAGGTTGGGGGCACGTCAAGCTCCGATTTGACAGGGGAGCCATCGTCACCGCACTAATCGGAAGTCGGGAAACACAACTCAGAACGACCAATAGCAACATCAGGTACAGAAGAGACAGACAATGCAGTGCCGGTGTCGGGTGGCATCTCCTGAACATCAGAAAGTGAACCCGTAGAATCTTGTTGCTCGACCGTCTCAGCGTGGAGGAGGGGTGGTACTGCACTAGAACACTGTAAAGGCTGGCCAGCAGGCGACGTCTCTGCGGGAACAACGGAACCCACGAGAACCGTCACGTCGACGGGTGAAGTGGGGGACGCAGATTGAACGCTCCTTTCAACATCAACAAAAGCAGCCACATCCTCTCTGGTAATAATGGAACCACAATTAACATCAGTAGACAACGCAATACCGCCAGAAGGTGCACCCACTGTCAACGCCGTGTCAGAAGAACGAGACTGGAGTGGGGCGTCCTCGAAATCCGTACAGTCCTCAGTCCACCGGCGGTTGACGTGCTCTGCAGGAGCCGTCGTCCCCTCGTGGACAGAAGCCGCACTGGTACGCGTCGGTAACGGTGGAAATTCGCGAGGAGTAGAGGATAATGTTGCCCCTACATCGCTTAAAGCTGGAAACTGACTGACAGCTGACTGCGAAGTTACTATGTCTGCTAACGCTAAAGGAAAACATTTTTGATAAGACGACGTCAGAACAGTAGTACGGCGTTGGCAGTTAAATCTGAGATGACCACTTTCGTTACAGAGAAAACAAGTTCCTTCTTGCCCTGTATACGTAACATGGACGCGGTAATCACAAACAGTTAAGTGGGAAGGAATATTTTTTTAATGTACATTTCCACAGTGCGGATACCATTACAACACTGGAAGCGATGTTGTGCTGACCAGCGTTCCATCGAATATGCCGTATGATTCCAAACAGAGGCAACGCTGTTTTAAGAAATGAATCGTCCACTGCAGGAGGAAGGTTATAAATTCTAACCGGAGTATACTCGAGTGCCGCATTTTCAAGGATGACGTGACTAACAGAACCATCGCGATGTGTAAACAACTCTTTAGAACCAACTTTTTCTTTACTTGAACGGCATCATAAAACGTGACAAAGAATGCATACAAATCAGAATCCAGGTAATCATTATCTACCTGATCAGGTGTAACACAGATAACATCAGCCAACCAATCGTGACTTTTTAAGGAGCCAGGTTGAACACGACGCGTACTCTTGCCATAACTGAAACGAACGGTAGCTCGACGAGGAACAGATTTAGGAGACTCGACAGACACCATGGCGCTGGCAGAAAACACCGCCGCCAAGAGGAAAACGACAACAAACTGCGCTACGCAACTACGATGTGACTCCGGCCGATACACCAACAAGACTGAGTAGCTTCGACACAAGCGGTGCTGCGACACAGGCGGAAGTTAAGGACAACCTGGTCGCTCGACGTGCAAGGCGACACTGCGCCTAGACCGCTCGGCTAAACCCGCGCGGCCCACTGTTGAAATAAGCCCTTCATATACTACGTGGCTTGAAGTACAGAGCCAAAAAAAATATTTTTACCACTGAGGAAAATCGATCGAAAACAAACTCCCCCATATGGGCAACGTCCGTCCCAAAACCTGACCTGAAAACCTGAGCGGAGCTTCAGGACCTTACGCTTTGCATTTTCTTCACAATCCTTCGTGCCACATATGATCAGTTATTGATTGATATAAATTATTTTCAGAATATTTCTGTCTTTCACGCTGCCAACTTTGTTTCCTTTGGCGAAGAATTTGTGGTGAACGCTACGAGGGAGTTTCGTCTATAATCTCTACCTCTCATACGGATTATGCACTTATGTCTGAACATAGCAGCTCTGTGGAAAGATAAGCGACACCTTTAGTCCTGCATACCTTTCTACAGAGCTACAAGTCACCCATTTCGATGAAAATTGTCTGCACTCATAAGAGCGTATGTCGATCATCACAATAGACATAAAGCACTGACACCCTTTTTTATAAGCTTCGTGTCAATATCTACACACACTCTGTTTCAATGAATACTGTTGTGTTGGCAGAAGATCCAACACCGTGTTGCTAGTGGAGGCCGAAATGCACGCATTTTAGCTCACGCAGGCTGGCGTGAGGAGGGAAGAACTATACTCACGTGAGGTCTGGAACATGACAAGGAATTAGAATTCAGAAAGCGGACGTAATTAGTTTGATACTTAACTTTAATCCGTTAATGATGAACGTTGCTCTTGACGGTACATGATTCACAATATTATCTGTTCAGAATACATTCATAGTAACTGAATATGGCACCTTGCTAGGTCGTAGCAAATGACGTAGCTGAAGGCTATGCCAAACTGTCGTCTCTGCAAATGAGAGCGTATGTAGACCGTGAACCATCGCTAGCAAAAATGGGCTGTACAACTGGAGCGAGTGCTAGGGAGTCTCTAGACTAGACCTGCCGCGTGGAGGCGCTCGGTCTGTAATCACTGATAGTGGCGACACGCGGGTCCGACGTATACTCACGGACCGCAGCCGATTTAAATGCTACCACCTAGCAAGTGTGGTGTCTGGCGGTGACACCACAAATACTCAATATTTCACAAGTAATAAATTTATGTTGCCCCAAATAGATAGGGTTTGCAATAAGTATTTGTCTTGATTACAACCTCAGTACAAAATTAAGTACTCACGTAAGGCTGCTTTGAAACCACAGCATGTGTCCATATGTACAAGTGAACTTTGGCGTGAATTAAATACATTCTCACAAACAGTACTTGTTTTGTAATGTGAGTTTCGTTTTGTGAAATACGAAGGACATCAATGCTGAGGTCTCTGACTGTGAGAAAGAATCTCCCAGAAACAGATGGAATTGCACGCAGGGAAAACTTTGCAATAAAGCAGGATGTACGACGTGAAACCAACAGTACCCAATTAAATGGCATTTCCGAAAAAAATAAGCTGAAATCCAGATGAACCATGGTTCAAGATAATGTTTGCTGACTGCCTATGGAACTGTCTACAACCAGGGATTTGTAAAGTCTTAGACATAAAACCTGTCCAGCTGCCACAAAGGCAGTCAGAATCGTTCACTCAAGATGGCCAGTATAATCAGCTGGCCATAAGCATTCTATATCTGCCCATGTGCACTACCTGGCAACACTGTAGGATGCAAACGTGCATGGAGTAAGTGCTGTCATCCTCCACGCGCTGTCGCAGTGCTGTATCTACTCAGGGGCTAGTGTTAAGCACCGTCCAATGTAAGTATAAAGTTTCGAGTTCTAGTCCACTCCATTCCCTTTATTTTTAAATGACATTTAGATTTACTGAAATATAGTACGCTTCACATTCTAAGCCATTTGTAATAACCAAACCTTCCACAAACTATTCTTCAAAACAGCTCGCGGCTGCATCAAGATAAGAACAGTTTATGCTTGAGAGGTTCCTCGCCTTCAGTGGCCACTGGCTACCAGCCATATTCCAAATGCCATCTAACGCTGGGTGCCGGTAGCTGGATGAATGTGGCACAGGGCTTTGAGTGCATTAACGAGATGTGTCAGGAAAGCAACAAGACTGATTTTCCTATCTACCAATGTTTTTATTGCTTTCAAACAACGATATTTTCCTCTTCAGAGTACTTCCCTTCGTCAGCTACTCACCAGTGGAGTCATTGTTCTAGTCTTGGTAGTGGCGCTGAATGGCCTTTAACGTGCCGGTCACATTCTTGACAGTGTTCTCCTTAGTCCCAAAATACCAAAATAACGTCCTTTTTCAGGCATTTTCCAGTTTAGGGTGAATAAAAAAGTCACAAGGACTCACATCAGGTGAAAACAGGAGCTGCTGAACGACAGGGGTCCCTTTTGAGGTCAAAAATTCCGTGATGGAAGTGGCCCTGTGGCATGGGGCATTGCCATGACGCAGTATCCAGTTGTCTGCAGTGTCTGGTTTCCCTCGTGTCACCCTTTCCCTGAGTCTTTCAAAGACAGCTTTATACAACTCTTGGTTGCCAGTTCGTCCAGGAGGAGCAGTCTCACAGGATCACACACATTTCCCTGGTTTTCGCTGGTTTATGAAACTGTTCTCCCTCAGCGAGATTCATCTTCAACGCGTTCTCGACTTCCAAAAATGAATTGTGCCAGCAGAAATCTAGGGCTTTATATTAGAAATGTTCCCCAAAGGCCTGTTTCAACTTGTCAAAGGTCACACACGTGGATTTCCCAAGTTCGACACAAAACGTAATGACATAACATTGCTCTAAATTCCACTGTTCCATTTTCATAACACACAACAAGGATATTACTACACTGATGGCGCTCTCTGACATCCCCTGATAGCTGTAAGGAGCTGAAACTCGGATGAGCATCTGGAAGGGATGAACACGTAGGTCTGCACAAGTAGAACGACACAGCGTTGCCAGCTCGGTTCGCAGTGTTGTCAGTCTCATTGCTTTTCTGAATGAGATTTTCACTCTGCAGCAAAGTGTGCGCAACCATGCGAGTGATCTGGTAATGCTGTGTTGTTGTTCTTGTGTAGAGCAATGCTTTCATCCCTCCCTGATACTCAGAGTTTCACCTCTGTACATACATTATGTGATTCCTGAGAGTGCCATGAGTGGTGTTGCGTTTTTATTGTCTGTTACGAAAATGGAACAGGGGAATTTAGAGCAGCGTTATGACATCAAGTTTGATGTTGAATTGGGCAATCCGCGTGTGTGACCTTAGATAACTAGAAACCGGTCCTTAGGAAACAATTCTATAAAGAGCGCAAGTTTCTCACTGTCGCTAATAGATTTAGGAAGACCTAGAACACGCTGAAGAAGATCTGTTCCCAGAGAGAGCCTTCAAAATCCGACCAAAAGATCGAATGTGTGTGGGCTCTTGTGAGATTCTTCATCCACGACAAACCGTCAAGCAAGAGTTTCACAAAGGCGTCCTTTAAAAGCCAGGAAAAGTGTGAATCGAGTGAGGCTGGACAATACAGCAGGTGGATGCTGCTGGATTATGACAACACTCCACTTCGAGTGGTCACATCCATCACAGATTTTTTGACCTCAAACGGCATTTCTGTTGTTCCATAACCCTCAGTTCAAATGGTTCAAATGGCTCTGAGCACTATGGGACTCAACATCTTAGGTCACAAGTCCCCTAGAACTTACAACTACTTAAACCTACATAACCTAAGGACATCACACACACCCATGCCCGAGGCAGGATTCGAACCTGCGACCGTAGCAGTCCCGCGGTCCCGGATTGCAGCGCCAGAACCGCATGGCCACCGCGGCCGGCATAACCCTCAGTATTCACATGATTTGAGTCTCTGCCACTTTTCCTTTTCCCAAAACTGAATGGTGTTCAGAGTTCTCCAATTACGTCCATTTAAATAATTTTTCAAAGGATAGTGACAACCATGTTAAATGACCTAACAATTGAAGCCCTTCAGTTCTTATACCAAGACTGGAGTGACTCTACCGGAGTGCACATCTTGAAGGGAACTACTTAGGAGTGGACAATATTCTTGATGAAAAAATTAAAACTATGGTAGAAAAGTAATGACAGTGATGTTTTTTCTTAGACATCTTGTATATGACATACACATACTGGGGCCAAACTGCTGGTACGAGGGTTGTATTCTCCTAAACTGTACTTGTACAATACGTCTTCTTTGTATGCGATTTCTACTTTTTGCGAGAATGCATTGAATGAAGTGTACAAGGATTTAATGCTTTACATTTTTCCTTTTCTTGGTTTAATACCATAACGTTGCATCGGTGTCAAAGCTAAAATTTATTCTGAACTTCTTTAGTCACAGTACTTTCCATCAAAAACAAGAGTGATATTTTTTCCTGGTGCAGTAGGTTAGCTTGTGTCATGAGGAAGCAAGACAACTCAGTCGCAAAAACAGCGCTCCACATCAACCCAGGAGGAACAAGACTAAGAGGAAGACCGGCAAAGAGATGGACTGACAACGTCAGGGGAGACAAGCACGTTGTTGGCTTAACATCAGAAGATGTCAACGACAGGGAGAAATGAAGGACGTGTAGCAAAACAGCAGACACCGCAAGTCGGGATTAATGCTTGGTAAGAAAGAGAGAGTAGGTCAGCTTGTATTATTTTTCCTGTCTGAGGTTATGGATCTCAAGTGTGATGGTATACTTTGAAGCTATTACTGTGATAACATTGTTACTATTTACTTGTGTCCGTCTGTTTACTTTCCTTCATTTCCGTTTTAAACTACATAATCTCCTTACATTCGAGCGCTCACACACTTCCAACAATGAAATGTATGACTCACCCCTCCTTTCTGTTGGTGTTATAGGATCCACCTTTCAAACGGAGGGTTAAACAACAGAATTTTCGAAATGTATTTCTTGTTTTCCCAATTCCATAACTTGCATTGTTGTACGTTACAAAATATCTTTGAGACTATGATTTACTTTTTCTGTACCATCACAGTCCTCACGCTTATGTGTACTTTGACAATAGGCATAATAATAATCATTTAATATCTTACTTCCCATTCACTCCATCATTCCGCGACTACATCTACATGGATACTCTGCAAATCACATTTAAGTGCCTGGCAGAGGTTTCACCGAACCACCTTCACAATTCTCTATTATTCCAATCTCGTATAGCGCGCGGAAAGAATGAACACCTATATGTTTCCGTACGAGCTCTGATTTCCCTTATTTTATCGTGATAATCGTTTCTCCCTATGTAAGTCGGCGTCAACAAAATATTTTCGCATTCGAAGCAGAAAGTTGGTGATTGGGCAGGACATCATTAAAAGAAAGGCGTTTTTAGTTGCGACGCAAACTTCTTACGAAATTCCAAATCCTGCATCATTTCTGTGACACTCTCGCCCACATTTCACGATAATAGAAAACGTGCTGCACTTCTTTGAACTTTTTCGATGTACTCCGTCAGTCCTATTTGGTACGTCTTCCATACTGCGCAGCAGTATTCTAAATGAAGTACATGTGTTACATTTTCCAAGTGTCCTGCCAATAAAACGCAGTCTTCGGTTAGCCTTCCCCACTTTTTCTATGTGTTGCCTCCAGTTTCAGTTGCCAATTTCCGCACCATACAGATATAATTTCTAAATCGGTTTGCAATTTGTTTTGATCTTCTGATGACTTTATTAGTCGATAAACTACAGCGTCATCTGCAAACAACCTAAGATTACTGCTCAGATTGTCTCCCAAATCGTTTATATAGATAAGGAAAAGCAAAGGGCCTATAACAGTACCTTGGGGAACGCAGAAATCACTTCTTATTTACTCGATGACTCTCCGTCAATTACTACGAACTGTGACCACGCTGACAGGAAATCGCAAATCCAGTCACATAACTGAGACGATGTTCCATAAGCTCGTAATTTCACTACTTGCCGCTTGTGTAGTACCGTGTCAAAAGCCTTCCAAAAATTCAAGAAATACGGAATCGGTCTGAAATCCCTTGGCCCGACCGCTACGGTCGCAGGTTCGAATCCTGCCTCGGGCATCGATGTGTCTGATGTTCTTAGGTTGGTTAGGTTTAAGTACTTCTAAGTTCTAGGGGACTGTTGACCTCAGATATTAAGTCCCTTAGTGTTCAGAGCCATTTGAACCGTTTTTTCTTTTTTTTTTTTTGAAATCCCTTGTCAACAGCACTCAACACTTCACGTGAATAAAGAGCTTGTTGTATTTCACAGAAACGATGTTTTCTAAAACCATGTTGACTGTGTCTCAATAGACCGTTCCCTTCGAGGTAACTCATAATGTTGGAACACAATATATGTTCCAAAATCCTGCTGCATATCGACGTTAACGATATGGGCCTGTAATTTAGTGGATTACTCCTACTTCTTGAATATTGGTGTAACCTGTGCAACTTTCCAGTGTATGGGTACGGATCTTTGTCGAGCGAACGGTTGTATATGATTGTTAAGTATGGAGCTAATGCATCAGCAAACTCCGAAAGGAACCTAATTGGTATACAGTCTGGACCAGAAGACTTGATTTTATTAAGTGACCTAAGTTGCTTCACTACTCCGAGGATATTTACTTCTACGTTACTCATGTTGGCAGCAATTCTCGATTCGAATTCTGGAGTATTTACTTCGTCTTCTTTTGTGAAGGCATTTCGGAAGGCTGTGTTTACTAACTCTGCTTTGGCAGCACTGTCTTCAGTAGTACCTCCATTGCAATCGCGCAGAGAAGGCACTGATTGTTTCTTGCGCTAACATACTACACTTACGACCAGATTCTATTTGGATTTTCTGCCTGGTTTCGAGACAAAGTTTCGTTGTGGAAACTGACCATCTTTTACAGAAGCTCGAAATTTAGCGCGGACTTCAATGCGAGATGCTTATAACAATCTTGGGGATTTTGAGTCTTTTTAAATTTGGCATGTTTGTTTCGTTGTTTCTGCAACAATGTTCTAACCCGTTTGTTTACCAAGGAGGATCAGCTTCGTCGTTAGCTAATTTATTTGGTATAAATCTCTCAATTGCCGCCGATACTGTTTCTTAGAATTCAAGCCACATCTGGTTTACACTTATATTATTAACTTGGAATGAGTGGAAATTGTCTCTCAGGAAGGCGTCAAGTGAATTTTTATCTGCTTTTTTGAATAGATATATTATTGGTTTATTTTTGGACTATTAGGGGGTTACAATATTCAATCTCGCTACGGGAACCCTATCTTCACTAATCCCTGTATCCGTTTTGATGCTCGTTATTAACACAGGATTATTTGTTGCTAAGATGTCAAGTGTGTTTTCACAAACGGATACGATTCACGTGGGCCTATGAACTAACTACTCGAAATAATTTTCAGAGAATGCATTTAGCACAATTTCGGCTGATATTTTATGCGTACCTCCGGAATTAAACATGTATTTTCGCCAACATATCGAGGGTACCACCGACTGTTACCGTACGAGGCTGGTACGAGTTTGAAATCAAACTCAAGTTTTCTTTGAACCTTTCAGCAACTGCATCATCTAAATTGGGTGGTCGGTAAAAAGATCCTATTGTTATTTTATTCCGGTTGCCAACAATGACCTCTGCCCATACTAACTCACAGGAAGTATTTACTTCAGTTTCGCGACAAGTTAAACTACTTCTAACAGAAACAAACACACCACCGCCTACAGTGTGCAGCTTATCGTTTCAGAACACCGTTAGGTTCTTCGCAAAAATTTCGGCTGAGCGTATATCCGGCTTTTGCCAGCTTTCAGTGCCTATAACGGTTTGAGCATCAGTGCTTTCTATTAACGCTTGGAGCTCTGGTACTTTCTCAACACAGCTACGACAGTTTACAACTGTTATACCAATGGTTCCTCTATCTACGTTCTTCCTGTGTTCGGCCTGCCCCTTTGTGCCTTAAGCCCTTCTTGTTATTTCCCGAGATCCTCTAACATTAAAAACAGCCCAGCCCACGCCACAGAGTCGCTGCTACCCGTGTAGCAGCCTCCTGCGTATAGTGGACACCTGACCCAGTCAGCGGAACCCGAAACCCAACCACACTTTGGCACATGTCGAGGGATCTGCAGCCTCCACGGTCGCAGAACCTTCTGAGCTTCTGATTCAGACACTCCACTCGGCTCTGTACCTCAGGTTCGCAAGCGGTCCAGTCGATTATGCTGCAAATGGTCAGCTCCGCATTGCTTTTGCAAGCAAGACTGGCCTCGTTTAACACTTCTGTTAGCCGCTCGAAATCAGAGAAAATCTCTTGTGATCCATAGTGACGCACATCATTGGTACCGACACCCACCTGCAGTTTGCTGCATCCTTTGCTCTTCATGGCATCCGGGAGGACCCTTTCCACATCTGGAATGACTCCACTCGGTATGCACTCGGATTGCACATTGGTTTTCTTTCCCTTCTTGGCAGCCAAGTCCCTAAGGGGCCCCATAACGCGCATAAAGTTGGATCTCCGAACTAAAGTTAATCGCACCATCTGTGATTGCCCGGATTTGCTGGCTGAGTGGTTTCAATTATTAAACAAATTAGCTATAATTAATGACAGTCGTAATAAGCATAATGACCACAGTTTTGTTTCGAAATTATGTTTTAACCACCAGATAATATCATAATCCATAAGAAGCTGATGCCTCTCGACCGCAGACGTAACGATAACCATGGTTCGCTGCTGAAAGCTGCTGCCCGCTGCGGGTTTCTTACATAACATGGGCGCGTAATGAAGCGCTGTGCCACAAGGTCATTGTTATTTTTTTATTTTATTTCTATGTTTTTCATAGAATTGCTCTTACAAAAAATGGCTCTGAGCACTATTGGACTTAACATCTGAGATCATATATCCCCTAGAACTTAGAACTTCTTAAACCTAACTAACCTAAGAACATCACATACATCCATGCTCGAGGCAAGATTCGAACGTGTAACCCTAACGGTCGCGCGGTTCCAAACTGAAGCGCCAGGAACCGCTCGGTCACTGCGGCCTGCAATTGCTCTTACAGTGCATGGTGATTCAGTTAATTGGGCAACTGGCGAAGATGATAACAGAAAACACGTAGCGACACCTTCAATGTAAATGATGAAGTTCCTAGAGATTTCATATATAAAGTTATCCTGCACTGCTTCAGCGTTTACTAAGGAATTGGCATCGGAATGAAAAACAGTTGGAGTCACTCCAGTTTATCTTCCTTTCCCAGTATTGTATAATCATGATAGATCTAACGATAAATATGTGATACACGAGATTGGTAGAATGTAAGACATATCTTGGTAGTGTATGAAATTTGCTAATGATTTGGACAAATGCACAGGCTGCGCATTTAGTAACAGAAAGTGACTGTCCGACAGTATTATCACAGCTACAGTCCACCTGTAATGTAAATGAGTCGTGTGAACAAGGACCGACGCTGTAAATTCACCAATACTTTTCTGGATTCTATTCTGGTACGAAACTTGTGGGAAGGTTACTGCTTAAACAAGAGAATTTTCCATAACTCGGCACACGCAGTACTCTAAAAACTTTTATGCGTGTGATGCGACACTAAACTCCAATCACAAAAGATTACCGTTTCATTCGTATTTCCACTTCTTCTGCTGCAGGGCGACAGTACAATTTGTTATGAAAATTTTGCACTTACGTTTTTTTACTATACAGCGGAAAAACACTGCAGTTGGCAGTCAAAACACCGTCTTTAACAACACAACCACCTTTAACCAACTCTGTTGTGCGTTACAACCATTCAGCTTAATATTTCCCAATTCGAAATTCTAACGAGAATAGCTGTAATTAAAACTATCTTCACTTCTAGGTCGTCGTTTGTAAAATGATTAGTACAAATTTTAGAGTACGGTACGTTTCCTGTGTGACAGAAAAAATGGAATTATTGTTACTTTTTACTCAGAACTGGCATTGTATATAAATTTTATTTACCACCTACTTAGTTTCATGGCTTTACCTCAGACTATTCCTAAGCCGTGACGTCTCTTTGTAGGTGATGATGTAGACATATAGCATTCTCAAAGGGAAAACATCAAATAAATGAGATGAAACGCGTGGTCACCACACACACACACACACACACACACACACACACACACACACACATACACACAATGAACAGCTTCAATTATCCTGAAACTATATTCATTAAATGTAAAGATCGAATAGAAAGCCATTTACATATATGATTCTATTAAATATTACATGGTTTTTAACTCGTCGGCAAAAAGCCAAATAAAACTTTCTCGGAGAGTGGTAACAATTTTAGATCGATCCTACTTACGGCAAAGTTAAATTCAGTTTTCGACACACATATTATAGTTGGATGTCAATTAAGCTCGAGGCTCACATTTTGCTAACGGTTGTGGTCAGTTATTCACATAAACAACTGAGACGAACAGTGTAAAAGAAGCCTCAAATACTTCCTACGTGGCTGTATGCGGGTTTCGCATGTCACTTGCGAGAATCTCCACTCGGGTTTAACGCTCTGAAATGATTACAATTGCTCTTCTTGGTCACGGAGTCTATGTGACGGCTTGACTTTCATCCTCCAAAGCGATAACATTGAAGCCACGGCACACGCAACAATAAATGACAGTTGACGATCGCTGAAGTCATATCCGCGGAAACGCATCCCTTCAGTCGGAGCGCGTCGGGGAAGTGTTGCCGTCGCTGTGCCCGAGGCGAAGAGGAAGCCGTACTACGTGCCGTGGCACGAGCACAGAAAGATAAGTAATGTGTTGCGCACGGTATCAGGTAAGAGACGTAGCAGTGGAAAGCGCATTGATTAGAAGTTGCAGAATTTGGATGCTGTGTTTACCGCCACTCTTTCATGACAGGCCTTTAATATGGACTCAGCAGCTTTGCAAGTGTCATTCAACGATATTACTTATTATGAGAGACAAAGATACTGAAGCACAGTGTAGTCGTTATTTCTTTGCTTGAAATGCGGGGTGGTTTGCGTGGTTTTGTTTGCTATGGTGTTCGTAAATACACGAAATGTAAAAGACATTATATATGACTATCAAAATTCCCTTAGTGTTGATACACATTTCGAAGTGCTAGAGTTTAATCACTGTAGCTTCCATTTTGTATCTATTTTGCGTTTCATTAATAATTTGCTGAGCTAACGTGAACTTATAGCGCGTGCTACTCAACCGTTGTACGTTCCTGTTGGTAATTCGTTGTCGTACGTCGTAGCCAGTCTGATTTTCAATTGCTACTGTGTACTATCACCAGTCGCTTTGGTTTTTTTTCCGTCTATATCTCCATTTACGAAATCGGGGCTAAAAATTGCTCCGAGTGAAAGAAAGTACAAATCAACTTCGCGTATGAAACACAGAAAGTTACGAAGAAGCAGTGATGTTCTTTATCCACATCCGATTAATTATTCACCGTGTTCACTTCCTACCATTTTTCACGGGAACTCTAGCAATAAAAAGGTCATACGTAGGGTAAGTACACCTTTACCTTTTCTTATGCAACGGTAGTTTGACGTGTGAGATGCACATGTGGTTGACTTGTAATCTTTATTCATGTTTATATCAGCAGACACTGAATGTAATATCATTTGCCTAACATCAGTAATGTTCGCAGCAAATATGAGTAAGAAATACTTTTTGTGTTTCATTTATTGCTGTATTTCAGTTTTATAGATAAAGTCAAGAAGGTTGTACATCCAAAAGTGGGCCATACGATCAAGTCTGAACGTAATGGGTTGGGTATCCATGACCACAAACTTAACATTAACTTTATAACCATAGTCAGCTTAACATTAACTTTATAACCATAGTCAGGAATGCGATCTCTCCATCCCCTCTACCCAATAGCGATTAAACAAAAATGCGTTACGCAAATGGATACACCTCACATCATCATTTTCCTTTCAAGAATTAGGCTATTGCCCCTTCCAAACCTAACAAACAGAATCATTTCAATCTTTTCTGAAGTCCTCCAACAACTCTTTTCTCATTAAAACTGTAGTTCACGATTTTCTGTAGAACCTCGCATTCTCATGAGGTTTTGTATCTATTTTTCAAGATCCATTTGATTTTCATGTTGAAAATATTTCATTCTGTTCCATGATTTCCAATCACGTCACTGTTCTTTCTTTTCATGGTCTCCAAAGTTTCATTTACATAGTGTAACAAAGTAATCACCATCATCCAGTATCATTAATATCCTTAGATCTTTGTAACACTTTAACAAAGTAATCACCATCATCCATCATCATTAATATCCTTTGGGCCTTTGTCACACTTTAGCGTGGGGTCGGCCTTGATACCATTGATTTGGCGATGTTAGGGTTAGTGGGTGGCTGGATGCACTTCCTCCTGTACCCCATACTCCCCGTGATGGAATTGGTTTACCTCAGCTGTATGTGTCTAGTGTTACCGATGAAATAGTGCGATCGTTTTGAAATGTCTGCGAGTAGTGTATATGAAACGTATGGCGGGGGGGGGGGGTGGGGGGGGGGGAAGAGCACAGTATCCACCTAGTGGGATGTGGAAAACCGCCTAGAAACCACATCCAGGCTGACTGGCCCTCGGCGGTAATCTGCCGGGGGGATACGATCCAGGGCCGGGGCGCCTATGCGAGTCCAGGATGCAGCGCATTAACGCCCTTGACTAATCTGGCAGGTCTAACGAAGTAATCATCATCACTTTATAAAATTTCGTACTGGTTTCTTTTTGCACTTTAGGGGTCACTTTTCTGTTACTGGTTCCAAACACAGTTCGAAGGTGCATTAATTTGAAAACAAAATTTTCAGTATCGTCGCCTAAGTAAGAGGTTTGAATCACTGGTTCTAAAACCGAATTATCTAAGACACTTTCTGTCGCACTGGATATTTTCTTCGGAATGTCATTATTTTTGTTTTATAGCTAGAAACTTTTATATTGCAAACTCATAGACAGCTGTGATACGGGATATGCATGTAAATCATACTTAAGCTGAAATGCAAATCTAAAGTCTAGTGGCGGAACATATTCACCTTTGAATAATATCATAACATGGAAATAAACTGCAGTGGTGCATCGGAATCTACTACTAGACCCCGTTAAAGGTTCAAAGCACACACCGTTTGAAGCGTTACTCCCCCTGGACAGATGTCGGCATTGTGCATTTTGTGTGAAGGTACAAGGCTCACAGCAAACTTGCAGTAGTGCATCAAAATGTAATACTGGTCTCATAGGAAAGGTTCAAAGCACAGACTGTTTGAAGCGTTACTGCCCCTGGACAGAAGTCGGCATTTTGCATTTTATATTCAACCCCGATGAAATTTCTGTGTCTCATCGTCAATGTGATAGTCCAGAGGTTACAGTAATCCTGCAGTGGTGCATCGGAATTTAATTCTGGTCTCAAAGGAAAGGTTCAAAGCACATATTGTTTGAGGCGTTACGACCCCTGAACATAACTCGGAATTGTGCCTTTTGTATTCAATCCCGATGCAAATTCTGTGTTTCATCATCAATGTGAAGGTCCAAGGGTTACAGTAAACTTGCAGTGGTGCATCGTAATCTACTACTGCTCTCACAGGAAAGGTTCCAGCACGGACTGCTTGAAGAGTCTCTCGCCCTGGACCGAGGTCGTCATTGTGCCCTTTGTGCGATTTTTGTGTTTCATCGTTAATGCAAATGTCCAAGAGTTACAGTAAACCTCCAGTTGTGCTCCGTAGTCTACTGCTGGTGTCACGGGAAGGGTTCCAAAACAGACTGTTTGAGGCGTTTCTTCCCCTGGACACAAGTCGGCACTGTGCCTTTTGTTTCATTCCGATGCAATTTCTGTGTTTCATTGTCAACGTGAAGGACGGACCAATGGTTACAGTAACCTGCCGTGGTGCATCGGAATCTATTACTGGTCTCCCAGGAAAGGTACCTACTCAGATTGTTTGAAGCATTACTCCCCTTGGACATAAGTCGGCATTCAGCCTTTTGTATTCAATCCGATGCAATTTCTGTAATTCATTATCAGTGTGATACACCAATGTTTACAGTAACCTGCCGTAGTTCATCAGATTCCAATACTAGTCTCACAAGAAATGTGTAGTGGCTTGGCAAGACAGCCTAGCCACTAGGAAGTAGCCGAAAGGCACGCGTTTAAGCTCACGCAGGCTGACGTGAGGTCTGGAACAGGTAAAGTAATTATACAATGAAGAAAGGTACGTAGCTTCTGGAATACTTAACTTTAATCCATAATTAGTGAACATGGGTCTGACGGTACGGGCATCACAAGATTAACAGCAAATGATAATGGCGCCTTGCTCGGTCGTAGCAAATAACGTAGCTGAGGGCTATGCTAACTATTGCCTCGGCAAATGAGAGCGTAATTTGTCAGTGCACCATCTCTAGCAAAGTCGGCTGTACAACTGGGGCGAGTGCTAGGAAGTCTCTCTAGACCTGCCGTGTGGCGGCGCTCGGTCTGCAATCACTGACAGTGGCGACACGCGGGTCCGACGTATACTAATGGACCGCGGCCGATTTAAAGGCTACCACCTAACAAGTGTGGTGTCTGG
Source organism: Schistocerca serialis cubense (assembly GCF_023864345.2). Lineage (NCBI taxonomy): Eukaryota > Metazoa > Arthropoda > Insecta > Orthoptera > Acrididae > Schistocerca > Schistocerca serialis. The sequence goes on along the minus strand of NC_064638.1, from coordinate 59,975,714 downwards.
CGGTGACACCACAAAATGTTCCATCTCACATTTTTTGAGGCGTTACCCCCTTGGACAGAAGTCGGCATTGTGCCTTTTTCATTCAATCCCGATACAATTTCTGTTTTTCATCGGCAATGTAAAGGTCCAAGGGATACAGTTAATCTTCCATGGTGTATCGGAATGTAATACTGGTCTCACAGGAATGATTCGAACACAGAATTTTAGAGGCGTGACTCCCCCTGGCAGAAGTCGCCATTGTGCTTTTTTTATTCAATCCCGATGCAAATTCTGTGTTTCATCGTCAATGTGAAGGACCAAGGGTTACAGTAATCCTGCAGTGGTGCATCGGAATTTAATACTGGTTTCAAAGTAAAGGTTCAAAGCACACATTTTATGGAGTGTTTCTTCCACCTGAACAGAACTCGGCATTGTGCCTTTTGTATTCAATCCCGATGCAATTTCATTGTCTCATCGTCAATGTAGATGCCGAAGGATTACAGTAAACTTGCAGTGGTGCATCGTAATCTGCTGCTAGACTCCGAGGAAAAGTTCCAGCACAGACCGTTTGAAGCGTTTCTCCCCCTGGACCGAAGTCAGCATTGGGCATTTGTATTCAATCCCGATGCAATAGCTGTGTTTCATCATCATGTACTATACCTGCCGAGATGCAACGGAATCTTATAATATACTCCCAGGGAAGGTTCAAATCACAGTTTGTTTGAAGCGTTACTCCCCCTGTGCAGTAGTCGGCATTGTGCCTTCTTTATTTAATCCAGATGCAATTTCTGTGTTTCAACGTCAATGTGAATGTCCAAGATTTTCAGTAACCCTGCAGTGGTGCATTGGAATCTACTACTGGATTATCAAGAAAGGTACATAGCACAGACTGATTGAAACATTACTCCCCACTGGACAGAAATTGGCATTGTGACTTTAGTATTCAATGCCAATGCTATTTCATTGTCTCATCGTCAATGTAGATGCCGAAGGATTACAGTAAACTTGCAGTGGTGCATCGTAATCTGCTGCTAGACTCCGAGGAAAAGTTCCAGCACAGACCGTTTGAAGCGTTTCACCCCTGGACCGAAGTCAGCATTGAGCATTTGTATTCAATCCCGATGCAATAGCTGTGTTTCATCATCATGTACTATACCTGCCGAGATGCATCGGAATCTTATAATATACTCCCAGGGAAGGTTCAAATCACAGTTTGTTTGAAGCGTTACTCCCCCTGTACAGTAGTCGGCATTGTGCCTTCTTTATTTAATCCAGATGCAATTTCTGTGTTTCAACGTCAATGTGAATGTCCAAGATTTTCAGTAACCCTGCAGTGGTGCATTGGAATCTACTACTGGATTATCAAGAAAGGTACATAGCACAGACTGATTGAAACATTACTCCCCACTGGACAGAAATTGGCATTGTGACTTTAGTATTCAATCCCAATGCAATTTCATTGTCTCATCGTCAATGTAGATGCCGAAGGATTACAGTAAACTTGCAGTGGTGCATCGTAATCTGCTGCTAGACTCCGAGGAAAAGTTCCAGCACTGACCGTTTGAAGCGTTTCTCCCCCTGGACCGAAGTCAGCATTGGGCATTTGTATTCAATCCCGATGGAATAGCTGTGTTTCATCATCATGTACTATACCTGCCGAGATTCATCGGAATCTTATAATATACTCCCAGGGAAGGTTCAAATCACAGTTTGTTTGAAGCGTTACTCCCCCTGTACAGTAGTCGGCATTTTGCCTTCTTTATTTAATCCAGATGCAATTTCTGTGTTTCAACGTCAATGTGAATGTCCAAGATTTTCAGTAAATCTCCAGTGGTGCATCGGAATCTACTACTGGATTATCAAGAAAGGTACATAGCACAGACTGATTGAAACATTACTCCCCACTGGACATAAATTGGCATTGTGACTTTAGTATTCAATCCCGATGCAATTCCAATTATTCATCGTCAATCTTATGGTCGAAGGGTTACAGAAATCCTGTAGTGGTGCATCGGAATCTAATACTGGTCTCCCAGGAAAGATTCGAACACAGACTGTTTGAGGCGATACCCCCCATGGACAAAAGTTGGCGTTGTGCCCTTTTTATTCAATCCTGAAGTAAATTCTGTGTTTCACCATCAATGTGAAGGTCAAAGGGTTACAGTAAACCTGCAGTGGTAAATCGGAATCTACTACTGGACTCCCAGGAAGTGTTCAAAGCACAGACTGTTTGGAGCGTTACTCCCACTGGGCAGAAGTCGTCACTGTGCCTTTTGTATTCAGTCCGATGCAATATCTGTGATTCAATGTCAGTGTGGAGCACCAGGGCGCACAACTACAGTAGTCATTAACGCCCTGACTAAGTTATGAATGCACTGCGAGGCACAAGGTTAAAACAGCAACTAAAAAGGACAAAACTATAAAAGGCAAAAGATTGATAGAAAACAGTTTAATCAAATGTCCTTAGACAGGTCTATCTGGTGGATAAATCTAAGAACGCCAGCAGATGCTCCTGGGTCATCCGCTGAAATGGCATCCAGAGTACATGGCAATGTGGCGTACAGTCATCAAGTGCTCACACTGGCAGAGCCGCGCCGGCGCAGCCGTCAGCAGACGGCGATGGCTGAACCGGCGGTGTTGCATCGGAATCTATTACTGGACTCCCAGTAACAGAACTTTAGAGACATTATTGTCTTTGGAAAGAAGCCGACATTGTGCCTTTTGTTTCAATCCCGATGCCATTTCTGTGTTTCATAGTCAATGTGAAAGTCCAAGGGTTACATTAAACCCGCAGTGGTGATTCCCAATTTAATACTGTCTCCCAGAAAAGTTGCCAATACAGACTGTTTGAAGCGTTACTCGCCATAGACAGAAATCGGCGTTGTGTCTTTTTTATTTAATCCCTACGCAATTTTAGCGTTTCATCGTCAATATAATGGTCCAAGGGTTACAGTAAATCTATAGCGGTGCATTGCAACCTACCATTGGACTCCCAGGAATGGTTCCGACACAGACTGTTTGAAGCGTTTCTCCACTGGGACAGAGGTCGGCATTATGCACTTTGTTTTTAATCCTGATGCCATTTCTGTGTTTCATCGTCAATGTGAAGGTCCAAGGGTTAGAGAATACCGGCCGTGGTGTATTGGAATCTGAAATTGGTCTCCCAGGAAAGTTGCCAACACAGTCTGTTTGATGCTCTATTCCCCCTGGACATAAGTCGGCATTTTGACATTTGTATTCAATCCCGTTACAATTTCTTGTTTCTTTGTCAATGTGATAGTCCAAGGATTACAGTAAACCAGCCGTGGTCCATCGGTATGTTATAGTGGTCTCCCAGGAAAGGTTCAAGGAACAGACTGTTTGAAGCGTTACTAGCAAATCACAGAATTTGGCATTGTGCATTTTGTATTCAATCCCGATGCCATTTCTGTGTGTCACCGTCTGTGTGTGGTCCAAGGATTGCAGTAAACGTGCCGCAATGCATCGGAATTAAACACCGGATCCCCAGGAAAGTTCAAAGCATAGACTGCTTGAGACGTTACTATCCCTGAATAGAATTCGGCATTGTGCCTTTTTTATTCCATACCGATGCAATTTTGCGTTTCATTGTCAATGCGAAGGTCCAAAGGTTACAGTAAACCTGCCGTGGAGGATCTAAATCTGATACTGGTCTTCCAGGAAAGTTTCCAACACAACCTGTTTTAAACGAAACCCCACCTGGACAGAAGTCGGCATTACGACCTTTGTATTCAATACCGATGCAATTTCTGTGTTTCATCGACAATGTAAAGGTCCAAGGCATACAGAAAACCTACACTGGTGCATCGTAATCTAATACTGGACTCCCAGGAAAGTTTCAATAACAGACTGATGGAGGTTTTAACCCCCTGGACCGAAGTCGGCATTGTGCCTTTTGTATTCAGTCACGATGCAATTTCTGTGTTTCATTATCAATGTGTAGATTCAAGTGTTACAGTGAGCCAGCAACCGTCTATCGGAATCTATTACTAGATTCCCATGAGAGGTTCTAACCACAAACTGTTTGAAACCTTACTCCTATTGACAGGAGTTGGCATTGTTACTCTTGTATTCAATCCCGTTGCAATTTCTGTGTTTCATCGTCAATGTAAAGGTCCAAGCGTTAAAGTAAACCTGCAGTGGTGCTTGGGGATCTAACACTGGACTCCCAGGGATATTTCAATCACAGACTGTTTGAGGCCTTACTCCCCTGGACAGAAGTCGAAAATGTGCATTTTGTATTGAATACCGATGCAGTTTCTGTGATTCATCATGTATGTAAAGGGCCACGTTTTACACGAAACCTGCAGTGGTGCATCGGAAACTAATACTGTACTCCCATGAGAGTTTCAATCACAGACTGTTTGCGGCGCTACACCCCCTGGACAGAAGTCGGCATTGTGCCTTTTGTATTTAATCTCGTAGCAAGTTTAATCGTCAATATAAGGGTCGAAGGGTTACAGTGAGCCTCCAGTCTTGTATCGGAATCTATAACTGGATTCCCGTGAAAGGTTAAAACCACAGACTGTTTGAAGCCATGCTCCACGTGGAAACAAGTTGTCGTTGTTCCTCTTGTATTCAATCACGATGCAATTTCTGTCTTTCGTCGTCAATGTAACGGTCCAAGGGTAACAGAAACCCTGCAGTGATGCATCAGAATCCAATACTGGAGTCTCAGAAATGTTTCAATCCCATGCTGTTTGAGGCGTTGCTCCCCCTGGACAGAAGTCGGCATTCAGATTTTTGTATTCAATCACGATGCAATCTCGATGTTTCATCGTCAATGTAAAGTTCCAAGGATTACAATAATCACGCAGTGGTGCATAGGAAACTAACACAGGACTACCACGGAAGTTTCAATCACAGACTGTTTGAGGCGTTGCTCCCCCTGGACGGAAGCCGGCATTGTTCCGAGTGCATTTAATCACGATGTAATTCCTGTGTTTCATCGTCAACGAAAAGGTCCAAGGTTTACAGTGAGCTTCCAGCCGTGTATCGGAATCAATTCCTATATTGCCATGAAAGGTTCGAACCGCAGATTGTTTGAAGCCTTACTCCCTCTGGAAACAAGGCGTCATTGTTCCTCTGGTATTCAATCACGATGTACTTTCTGTTTTTCATCGTCTATGGAAACGTCCAAGGGTTATAGAAAACCTGCAGTGTTTCATCGGAATCTGATACTGGACTCCCAGGAATGATTCAATCAGAAACTGTATGAGGCGGTCCTCCCCCTGGACAGAAGTCGCCCTTGTGCATTTTGTATTTAACCTCGATGCAATCTCTGTGTTTCATCATCAATGTAAAGGTAAAAGGGCTACAGTAAACCTGCACTAGTGAATCGGAAACTAATATTGGACTCCCAGGAAAGTTTGAATTACAGACTTTTGGGGCGATACTCCCCCCGGATAGAAGTCGTACTTTTTCCACTTGTATTAAATTCTGATGCAAATTCTGTGTTTCATACAGAATGTAAGGGTCCATGGCATACAGAAAATCTGCACTGGTACATCAGAATCTAATACTGGACTCCCAGGAAAGCTTCAATCACAGACTGTTTGAGGCCTTACTCCCCCTAGACATGAGTTCTCATTGTTCTTCCTGTATTCAGTCCCGATACAATTTCTATGTTTTATCGTCAACGTGAGAGTCCAAGGGTTGCAGAAAACCTACAGCCGTGCATCGGAATCTAATACTGGACTCCCAGGAAAGTTTCAATTACTAACTGTTTGAGGCGTTACTCCCCCTGGAAAGAAGACGGCATTGTGCCTCTTGTATTTAATCCCAATGGAATCTCTGTGTTTCATCGTCAATGTAAAGGTCCAAGGTTTACAGTGCTCTTCCATTCATGTATCGTAATCAATTACTGGATTCCCATGAAAGGTTCAAACCGAAGACTGTTTGAAGCCTTACTCCACCTGGACAAAAGTTGACATTGTTCCTCTTGTATTCAATCACGAGGCAATTTCGGTGTTTCATTGTCAATGTATTGCACCAAGGGTTACAGAAAACCTGCAGTGGTGCATTGGAATCTAATACTGCACACCCAAGAAAGTTTCAATCACAGACTGTTTGAGGCGTTACTCCCCCTGGACCAAAGTCGGCATTGTGCTTTTTCTATTTAATCCCGATGTAATTTCTGTGCTTCATCGACAGTGTAAACGTACAAGCGTTACCGAATACCGGCAGTGGTTGATCGGAATCTAATACTGGACTCCCAGGAAAGTTTTAATCACAGACTGTTTCAGGCGTTACTCCCCCTGGAGAGAAGTCGGCAGTGTGCATTTTGTAGTCATCCCGACGCAATTTCTGCGTTTCATCGTGAATGTGAAGGTAAACCTGCATTGGTGCATCGGATACTAATGATGGTCTCCCGGAATGTTTCAATCACAGACTGTTTGAGGCGTTACACCCCTTGGATAGAAGTCAGCATTGTTCCGCTTGTATTCAATCCTGATGCAATTTCTGTGCTTCATCGTCAATGTGAAGGTCCAACGGATAACAGAAAACCTGCAGTGGTGCACCGGAATCTATTAGAGAATTCCCAGGAAAGTTTCAATCACAGACTGTTTGAGGCGTTACTCCCCCAGGACAGAAGTCGGCATTGATCCTCTTGTATTGAATTCCGATACAAATTTTGTGTTTCATCGTCAATGTTAAGGTCCAAGGGTTACAGAAAAACTGCAGTGGTGCATCGGAAACTAATACTGGACTCAAAGGAATGTTTCAATCACAGACTGTACCAGGCGTTACTCCCCCCGGACAGAAGGGGGCATTGTGATTTTTATATTCAATCACGATGCAATCTCTGTGTTTGATCGACAATGTAAAGGTCCAAGGATTACAATAAACGAGCAGTGGTGCAAAGGAAACTAACACAGGACTCCCACGAAAGTTTCAATCAGAGACTGTTTCAGGCGATACTCCACTTGACAGGAAACGGCAATATACCTCTGGCAATCAATCACGATGCAATATAGGGTTACAGTAAACCTGCACTAGTGAATCGGAAAGTAATACTGGACTCCCAGTAAAGTTTCAATCATGGAATTTTGGGGCGATACTCCCACCGGACAGAAGTCTTCATTGTTTCTCTTGTATTCAAATTCGATGCGATTTCTGTGACTCATAGACAATATAAAGGTCCAAGGCATACGGAAAATCTGCACTGGTGCATCGGAATCTAAGACTGGACTCCCAGGAAAGATTCCATTACAGACTGTTTGTGGCCTTACTCCCCATTGTTCTTCCTGTATTCAGTCCCGATACAATTTCTATGTTTCATCCTCAATGTGAAAGTCCAAGGGTTGCAGAATACCTGCAGTGGTGCCTCGGAATCTAATATTGAACGTCCAGGAAAGTTTCAATCACAGACTGTTTGAGGCGTTATTCCCCCTGAACGGAAGGCGGCATTGTTCCATTTGTATTCAATCCCGATGCAAAATATGTGTTTCATCGTTAATGTAGATGTCTAAGGCTTACAGAAAACCTGCAGTGGTTCAACGGGATCTAATACTGGACTCCCAGGAATGTTTCAATCACAGTCATTTGAGGTTTTACTCCCCCTGCACAGAAGTCTTCATTGTGCCTTTTCTATTCAATCCCGATTCAATCTCTGTGTTTCATTGTCAATGTAAAGTTTCAAGGGTTACAGAAAACTGGCAGTGTTGCATCGGAAACAAAAACTGGACTCCCAGGAAAGTTTCAATCACAGACTGTTTGAGGCGATACTCCCTTGGCCAGAAATCGGCAATGAGCCTTTTTTTTTTTCAATCCCGATGCAACTAATAGGTTGCATCATAAATGTATAAGTCCAGAGGTTACAGAAAACCTGCAGTGCTGCAACGGAAACTAATACTGGACTCCCAGGAAAGTTTCAATCACAGACTGTTTGAGGCGTTACTCCCCCTGGAAAGCAGTCGACATTGTTCCACTTGTATTCAATCCCGATTATATTTCTTTGTTTCAGCGTCTATGTAAAAGACCTGCAGTGGCGCATCGGAATCAAACGCAGGACTCCCAGGAAAGTTCCAGCCACAGACTATTTGATGCGTTACTCCCCCTTGACAGAAGAGGGCATTGTGCCTTTTGTATTCAATCCCGATGCAATCTCTGTGTTTCATTGTCAATGTAAAGGTCCAAGGGTTACAGAAAACCTGCAGTGGTGCATCAGAATCTAATACTACACCCAAAGGAATGTTTCAATCACAGACTGTAGAGGCGTTAATCCCCCTGGACAGAAGTTGGCATGGTGCCTTTTGTATTCAGCCCAAATGCAATGTCCGTGTTTCATCGTCAATGTAAAGGTCCAAGAGTTACAGAAAGCATGAAGTGGTGCATCGAAATCAAACACTGGACTCCCAGGAATGTTTCAATCAGAGACTGTTTGAGGCGATACTGCCCCTAGACAGATGTCGACAATGTGCATTTTGTATTGAATCCCGATGCAATTTCTGTGTTTCATCGTGTATGTAATGGGCCACGTTTTACAGGAAACCAGCAGTGGTGCATCATAAACCGGAGACTGATGCTGGACTCCAAGGAATGTTTCAATCACACACTGTTTGAGGCGTTACGCCCCCCCCCCCCCCCCCCCCCCCGGACAGAAGTAGGATTTGTTCCCTCTGTACGCAATCTCGATGACATTTCTGTGTTTCATCGCCAATGTAAACGTCAAACGGTTACAGCACACCTGCAGTGGTGCATCGAAATCTAATACAGGACTCCCAGGGAAGTTTCACTCACAGACTCTTTGAGGCGTTGCTCCCCCTGGACAGAAGTCGATAATGTGCATCTTGTATTGAATCCCGATGCAATTTCTGTAATTCATCGCGTATGTAAACGGCCAAATTTTACAGGAAACCTGCAGTGGTGCATCGGAAACTAATACTGGACTCCCACGAAAGTTTCAATCACAGACTGTTTGGGGCGCTAATTCCCCTGGACAGAAGTCGGCATTGTGCCTTTTGTATTCAATCCCGATGAAATATCTGAGTTTCACTGACAATATAAATGTCCAAGGGTTACAAAAAGACCTGTAGTGGTGCACCGGAAACTACTACTAGACTCCCAGGAAAGTTTTAATCACAGAATGTTTCAGGCGTTACTCCCCCTGGACAGAAGTCGGCAATGTAAATTTTTTATTCATCCTCATGCAATTTCTGTGTTTCATCGGGAATGTAAAGGTCCACGGGTTACAGTAAACCTGCATTGGTGCATTGGAAGTTAATGATGTACTCCCGGAAAGTTTCAAACACAGACTGTTTGAGGCGTTGCACCCCCTGGATAGAAGTCAGCATTGTTCCTCTTGTATTCAGTCCCAATACAATTTCTGTGTTTCATCGTCAATGAGAAGGTCCAACGGTTACACAAAACCTGCAGTGGTGCATTGGTATCTAATACTGTATTCCCAGTAAATTTTCAAACACACACTGTTTGAAACGTTACTCCACTGGGACAGAAGTCGTCATTTTCCTCCTGTATTCAATCCCGATACATATACTGTGTTTCATCGTAGACGAGAAGGCCCAAGGGTTATTGAAAACCGGGAGTGTTGAATCGGAATCACATCTAGTCTGCAGGAACGTTTCTATCACAGACTGTTTTAGGCGTTACTCCCTCTGGACAGAAGTCGGCATTGTGCCTTTTGTATTCAATCCCGATCAAATATCTGTGTTTCATCGTCAATGTAAAAGTCCAAGGGTTACAGAAGCCCTGCAGTGGTGCATCGGAATCTAAGACTGGACTCCCAGGAACGTTTCTATCACAGCCTGTTTGAGGCGTTACTCCCCCTGGACAGAAGTCAGCATTGTGGCTTGTGTTATCAATCCCGATGCAATTTCAGTCTTTCATCGTCTATGTAAATGTCTAAGGTTTACAGAAAAACCTGCAGTGGAGCATCGGAATCTAATAATAGACTCCCAGGAAAGTTTCAATCACAGATTGTTTGAGACGTTACTCCCCCTCGACAGGGGTCGGCATTGTGCCTTTTGTATTCAATCCCAGTTAAATATCCGGGTTTAATCGCCAATGTAAACGTCCAAGGATTTCAGTGAGCCTCCAGTCGTGTATCGGAATCAATTACTGGATTCCCATGAAAGGTGCAAATCACAGACTGTTTGAAGCCATACTCCACCTGGACACATGTTGTCAATGTTCCTCTTGTATTGAGTCACGATTCAGTTTCCGTGTTTCATCGTCAATGTAAAGGTGCAAGGGTTACAGAACACCTGTAGTGGTGCTTTGTAAACTAATACTGGACTCACAGGATTTTTCCAGATTGTTAGAACCCTTACTCCTTCTGGACAGAAGTCGTCATTGCTTCTCTTCTAATCAATCCCAATGCAATTTCTGTGTTTCATCGTCATTGTGAAGGTCCAAGCGTTTCAGAAAACCTGCAGTGGTGCATCGGAAAGTAATACTGGACTGCCAGGAACGTTTCAGTCACAAACTGTTTGGGGCGTTAATTCCCCTGGACACAAGACGGCATTGATCCTCTTCTATTCAGTCCCGATGCAATCTCTGTGTTTCATCGTCAATTTGAATGCCCAAGAGTCACAGGAAACCTGAACTGGTGCATCGGAATCTAATATTGGACTTCCAGGAATGCTACAAAAACAGACTGTTTGAGGCATTACTCCCACTGGACAGAATTCGGTAGTATGCCTTTTGTATTCAATCCCGATGCAATCTCTGTGTTTCATCGTTAATGTAAATGTCCGAGGGTTACAGTGAACCTCTAGTTGTGCATCGAAATCTATTACTGGAATCCCATGAAAGGTTCAAACCATAGACTGTTTGAACCTTATTCCCCATCGAAAGAAGTCGTCACTGTTCCTCTTGTATTCAATCCCAATGCAATTTCTATGTTTCATCGGCAAAGTAAAGGTCCAAAGGTTACAGTGAGCGTGCAGTCGTGTATCGAAATCTATTACTGGGTTCCCGTGAAAGGTTCAAATCACAGACTGTTTGAAGCCTTACTCCCCCTCGACAGAAGTCGTCATTGTTCCTCTTGTATTCAATCCCGAAGCAAATTCTGTGTTTCATCGTCAATGTGAAGGTCCAAGAAAGGTTCAGCAGCACAGTCTGTTCGAAGCATTCCCCCTTAAGAACAGAAGTGGGCCTTGTGCATTTTATGTTCAATCCTGATGCAATTTCTGTGCTTCATCGTCATTGTGAAGGTCCAAGGTTTACAGTGAGCCAGTAGTGGTACTTCGAAATCTACTACTGGACTCCCAGGAAAGGTTCCAAGTACAGACCGTTTGAAGTGTTACTCCACCGGGAAAGAATTCGGTTTTGTTGTGCTTAGTATTCAATCCCGGTATAATTGCTGTGTTTCATCGTCAATGTGAAGGTCCAAGGGTTACAGAAAACCTGCAGTGGTGTATCGGAAGCTGATGCTGGATTTCCAGGAAAGTTTCAGTCAAAGACTGTTTGAGGCGATACGCCCTCTGAACAGAAGTCGTCATTGTTCTTCTTGCACTCAATCCCGATGCAATATCTGTGATTTTCGTCATCAATGTTAAGGTCGCAGGGGTACAGAAAAACAGCAGTGGTGCATTGTAAACTAATAGTGGACTTCCAGGAATCTTTTAACCCAGATAACCCTGACGTCCTTCTGGAAGGACGACGTTACTCACTGTTGAAATTATTTATTTTTGCGAATAACGCATTGTTGGCACGGACTCTGACGCATTGTTATATGAAGTACGCAGAGCCAGTTGCGCGCTGCGACAGTCAGTTTGACGGTGTCGTTAATAGTGAGTGAGAAACTGTGTCTTCAAGATAGGGCCGATTTTACCATGGACGAACTGACTGACCTCGTCATCGATGGGTATGTATATTTTCTTTCATATTGCGTCAATAATTCTGATACTTGTCATATAATATCTTAAAGAATTAACATATATTATTTATGGGCTTATATTACGACTGAAAGTTTTCGTCAGTTGTAATTCAATTATGCTTCCAACCGTCCTTCCAGAAGGACGTCAGGATAATATGTCGTCATTTTGTATTCACAGAAAACGAAGTACACTGATGGAACTTTTGGACATGTTAGAATCAAAAGATGAAGAAATACCTAACACTGGTGTGAATGTAACATTACACCCCCCTCTAAATTTAACTGATGACGTAACAGATGAAGATTCTGGAGCTGAAAAATATCCAAGTGTAGATAAATTACCAGCAAGTCAGCTCAATGCTACTGCGCTTTGTGATTTGGCCATATTTACCAATGGTGATGCTGTGTGTGCAACAAGGAAACAATACTTCACCTCTGATGTTGTCCCAGGACCCTCCAGCAGTACAAAAACAGCAACCATAACAACAACAACCACAAACAAACCAGCAAGGCTATCAGAGAATAAAGTTCTAAACCTCAAGAAATATAACTGGAAAAGTGGTGAAATTGTTAATCCAACACCTGTATGGCCTCTAATGTTCACAGTTGGAATGAAGAAAGGGCGAACACCACTTGAATATTTCCAACAGTTTTTTGATAACGAAGTGCTTCTAATGATGGTCACATGCACAAATCAGTACGCAGCCAAGAGAAATAGACTGGGTGATTGTTCAGAAGATGAGATGTTGGTGTTTATTGCAATACTTCTGCTAAGTGGATATGTAACAGTGACACGTAGAAAGATGTACTGACAATCAGATAAAGACAGTCACATCGACCTCGTAACAAATGCCATGTCCAGAGATCGATTTGACTTCATCTTTTCCAATTTGCATGTATGCAACAATGACAATTTAGATAAATCAGACCGTTTTGGGAAATAAGCCCATTACTGTTGAAACGTCCCCTTTGAACAATTTTACATAAGACTAAGCTTAACCTGACACACAATATTTTGTTAGCGCAACGCAATCTGACTTTCAAAATTCCCTACAAAAGAATGGCCCTGACTAACATTAAACTATACCTTTCACAAATCACTTACCTCACAAAAATCTTCGCTGCTCAAGCTACTGCAATACAGCGAGCGCCACTACTGCCAGCTAAATAAAAGATTCAAACTATTGAAGGCACTAACAACTGATAGGGATAGTTAGCAAATGAAAGATATTAATAGAGAACAAACAATGTATTTACCTTGATATCATCATATATAAATATAGCAGTTCATGACAAATTACAAAACTCCGCCATCTCTCTCCCCACATCCACCACTGCTGGCGGCTCACCTCCAACTGCGCAACGCTACGCGCTGTTCACATCCAGCTGCCGCTGCCCAACACTACAATGGCAGACAACAATGCAAACTAGCCACAGACTGCACACAGCACACCCAGTGATTTTCATATTGAGCGCTACGTAACGTTGCCAATAAGAAAACATAAACAGCCTACTTACATAGAGAAAACATAAACAGCCTACTTACATAGAGAAAACATAAACAGCCTACTTACATAGAGAAAACATAAACAGCCTACTTACATAGCCCCCATGTTCCCCACAAAAAATTTTACAAAATATTTTTGGGCAGTGGCCAATAATGATTTGATAAAATTTTTCATAAATACAATAACAAAGAAATCAAATGCACACACTTATTGATACAATGTTGGTCAAAAGCTAAAATTCCTGATCATTCATTACGGTAAAATATAGTGTTTTTCTCAAAGTCTGAGCAGTAGAAGAAAATGCACATGGAAGTAGTGGATTTCCATGCAGTCTTGAAGAAGTAGTGTTGTCCTTCCAACGGAAAGACAGTGCTGACTCTCGACATGCAGACAAGTAATGGGTCACAACAGAGGAAACCCACAGCAGAGTTATTCGAAGTTTTGAAGAATATTGATAGGTAGGTCATCACAGAGCAGACCCACTGTAGTCCTGGTAGAGATTGTGGTATTGGTGGGCCACCAGAGGTGCAGACCCACTGTAGTCCTTGTAGAGATAGCCAGCAGCCATCTGTTGCGATTGTGCAGGTGCACATTCACCATCGAAGAGTCTTGCTGAGAATATAGCAAGTCCATAAACCACAACTTGTGCACTCACAAAGTTTCTGAAATTGTCCTTAGAACCAGCAATGCTGTTATCCAGTCCCTTGCTGAATTATTAACACACGTGCAATCACTAACAGTCCCTACTTCTCACATATTGTCCATATACTATGACCAACGGAAATGTGTGCAGTGAAATGAATGCTTACAAGTTACTTAGTTTGATAAACTGGTGTCAATTACAATTTTATAACATGAAAATACAATTACAAAGGTACAAAATACATCATTAAAGAACATAACAATACAGATAACATTTGTAGTAACACAGGCTTTACAAAAGAATAGAAATAAACATATACATCAGTGGAATTATGACATGAGTACATACATAAAGAATCACAATAACTTTTGAAACACCAACTTCACACATGAGCATTAAACAGAACGGAATTAATAATGTCTAACATCTTTACAAAATAAATAACATATTATTAATGCCAATTATATTCGAGGATAACAGTATTCCTCATCATAGTGAATGTAGCTTAATATTAAAAGAGAAAAAAATTCTATGAAACTACACAGAGACAGGAAGAAAACAAATACACAAGGGTACACAAACACGTACTGGGATAACACAAAAGGAAAGGACAGGGTTCGTTTTCAGTGTAACATTTGGTACTGCAGTCCATCCCAAAACTTCATTCTATAGATCTTTCGTCTTATTTCAACCTTTGCTTCCACCAAAGAAATCTTATCCAAGCATGCTTTCTGTATTCTGTTCATATTTCTTTCAAAATAAATATGGCTCATTGTACAATACTCATTTAGGCCCAAACCGTTTTCACGTAACTTTCAAAGCATTCTTCCCCTATTCTCCATAGTCAGTTTCTCATATAGTCTACCCCCTCTTAAGCTAACTTAAATCTACTGAGCTCAGATACTAAACTAAGGGACGAGGCAATGCAGCAGCACATAACAAATCAACACAAACAGCAATGCAAAAAATGCAAATTGGCAAAGCTAGCAGCATAAATGAGCAAAAGTCAAATTCAATAACACTATGCCTGGCAAACAGCAGCAACTTATACCTAAACATGACATAGCGCAAGCAGAAAAAATATTACACTAAAATGGCCATGTCTAATACCTATGTCACATCTTAACATTAGAGTGATGCATCACAATTTATTCTACAAAAGAAATTACCAAGTACTTGAAAAGAAAATTATGAATGCAGTTACTAGTTCCTTCTTATTGTTCTTTCCTTTCCAAGTGCTCCTTTTTTTAAAGAATGTGGATCATAAAATAATTATTTAATAGATCTGTTGACAGAAAGTGTTCACATTAGCAAATGCATTTTATTTTATAAAAGCAATGCTGCAACACAGCTGGAAACCAGATATCAAATGAAATAAGCAACTATGAAAAGCAAAGCATAAAAATATCATTCAATAGTCATGTGGCATTTCGTAAGTCAGTAGCACTCAACTCTCGGAGAAAGATACTTGTCATAATCATATGTAAGTAGGCTGTTTATGTTTTCTCTATGTAAGTAGGCTGTTTATGTTTTCTCTATGTAAGTAGGCTGTTTATGTTTTCTCTATGTAAGTAGGCTGTTTATGTTTTCTTATTGGCAACGTTATGTAGCGCTCAATATGAAAATCACTGGCTGTGCTGTGTGCAGTCTGTGGCTAGTTTGCATTGTTGTCTGCCATTGTAGTGTTGGGCAGCGGCAGCTGGATGTGAACAGCGCGTAGCGTTGCGCAGTTGGAGGTGAGCCGCCAGCAGTGGTGGATGTGGGGAGAGAGATGGCGGAGTTTTGTAATTTGTCGTGAACTGCTATATTTATATACGATGATATCAAGGTAAATACATTGTTTGTTCTCTATTAATATCTTTCATTTGCTAACTATCCCTGTCAGTAGTTAGTGCCTTCCATAGTTTGAATCTTTTATTTAGCTGGCAGTAGTGGCGCTCGCTGTATTGCAGTAGCTTGAGCAGCGAAGATTTTTGTGAGGTAAGTGATTTGTGAAAGGTATAGTTTAATGTTAGTCCGGGCCATTCTTTTGTAGGGAATTTTTAAAGTCAGATTGCGTTGCGCTAACAAAATATTGTGTGTCAGGTTAAGCACAGTCTTATGTAAAATTGTTCAAAGGGGACGTTTCATATGTCGACCCTTAGCCTAGGATACCTCACTGGAATCTTCTGATTTTTTGTTGTAGTTTGTGTAATTAGTGTAGCTATTGTTTATTGCTAGCGCGTAATTGTAGAGAAAATCTCCTTTGTAGTTGTAGCCTTTCATTGTTGTACAGTAAAACAGTTGTGGCATGCATATAGATTTGCACCAAGTATTTCGCAGCTACGCTTGCAATTAACTAGATATTATTTTCAGTGCTATGTTAATGTGCTCTCCTAATTTTGCACTTCAAATTGTGCTTTTCTGTGTTATCGTGTGAAATACTGTGACAATTATGGCGTGTGAAAAACGTAACACTAGGCTCCAAACTAAACTGAGAAATAATAGTGACGACGAGCGTAGCTTATCAGCGCCGCAGAGTAATGAATTTACTAATGTTCAAAGTAGTAATTTGGTAACTGTGCACAGAGAAATGGAACGGGCGTCAAACAATGGCGTGGACAGTGAAACAATTAGTGAAGAGGGAAGCATTATCGATCGATCGGTCGGCAACAGCTCGCCTCAGGAATCCGAAATGACAGGAAACAATCTCGCAAATACTGTAGATTCAGGTTTTGGATCCTCACCGTTTTCTCAAATAAGTCAAGACACATTTTCTGCTTGTCAAAATGTGAATGTTTCCGGTGTAAATTCACTGCCGAAAAGCACTGAGGAACATGTTCCAGACACCAGTGCATTGTTATTACAATGAATACAGCAAATGGGACAAACACAGCAAAAGCTTCAAAAGTTAGACACAATGGAACAAAATCTTCGAAAGTTAGACACAGTGGAACAAAATCTTAAAAAGTTAGACACAATGGAACAACATCAGAGACAAACACAGCAACAGTTAGACGCAATGGAACAAAATCTTCACACCACGCTTGAACAAACACGTGAAGATTTAACTACTGAGTTACATAACATTGAATCGAAATGTCAAAAAGTCTGTAATGACGTAAAAACACAAATTTGTGAGCATTTTCAACCTATTTTTTCGCGGCATGAAAATGTATTACAGAATCACGAAGCAGCCATAAAAGAACTGCAAACCATTGTTCATGAAAATCACGACACCTTGCAAGCTAAATTTGACTCAGTTGCATCTACCGATTCGGTTACGCAACTTGCAAAAACTCAGGATAACTTAAAGGACACAGTAGATTCGATTTCAACACAAATGGACACTCTGAAACTTGGTTCAGAAAAACACACTGAGGAAATGTGTTCATTATCAGAGAAAGTAGTTGAACTTTCGGATCAGCTAAATAATTTATCTACGAAGGTAGATGATAATCTGAATGACGCAAAACCGGTAGTCTTTAATGACACAGAACAGAGCGAACAAATTAGGAAACTGAAACAAAATCTGAATCAAATTGATACGCAACACCAAAGAGAAATCAGGGAAGTACAAGATCAGCTGACACAGGTAATACAAGAATTACGTATTTCAGAAGACACTCGCGCTCCAACACGGGAAGAGGAACTTAGAAATACGCAAAAGCCACAAAATAACAACACAGGGCACTTCGGAAATTGTGAAGGAAGTTGGCAAGGTACGCCGAATTTTGAGATGGAACCGCCTAAACGACGTAACAATGACCGACATGCGACTTACCGACATGATGATTTTGACTCTAAGCTGTTCATTACTACACGTAAATTCAAAACATTTAAAAATTCTGGCAACGACATTCATCCACAAGCATGGCTCCATCAATTCTCGCATTGTTTTCCTCCCAACTGGTCGTTAGAACACAGATTAGAATTTATGTGTGGCTACTTGGAGAATGAGCCAGCTGTAAGAATGCGATCGGTAATTCACGATTGCCACAGTGAAGGAGAGTTTTACCATGCCTTCCTCTCAGCATATTGGTCTCAAGCTACACAAGACCGTGTAAAACATAGCATCATAATGATGAAACGTTTCGAACAATCTGAATTTTCCAGTCTTCTGAAATATTTTGAAGACATGTTGCACAAGAATCAGTACCTGTCAAACCCATACAGCCCCTCTGAACTCATCCGCATTTGCTTACTCAAATTGCCTGAACGTTTACGACATATTATTTTAGCAGGACGTTGCAAAGAAGACACTGAAGCTTTTCAGGGACTGTTACAAGAACTGGAAAGTGACACTGACAATCGCGGAACACAGGAGCACAACAATTACAGATCACATCAGTCGCAATTCCGCGATGAAAGAAATAATAACTGGACGCGACAAGGCTATTCTCACAACACAAATCGTGACCGAAACAGACACCACCCGTATTACAACCGTTGGCAGAGTAGTAATAATTACAGGGAAAGATCACCTCTCCGCGGTAGTGACTATCACAGAGACAATCAGAGAAACAGACAATTTGGGAACCAAAATAATTATTATCAAGGGAGACAGAATAACTTTAGACGCAATGGTCCAACGCGCAGTTACGATTCAGGGAGAAATTCTCCACCACTTAACCGACAAGAAAGGAACTACAGGAACTACCGACATGACGACAGACGATGTGATCGTAACGACAGACCTGAATTGCATCAGAACTGGCGGGATTTAAACAGGGCAGGGCCCTCTCGTCACGGTGAATTTGTAGAAGTTAGGTCTCCAAATCCCAATAACGACGCTCGCCAACAAAGAGACAATAGGCAATGACTCACACCGCTGGCAGCCACAAAACGTTCTTATGACACTAACGACGCAGCTGCCGTAGCTAGTAATTACGTAAAAATGGAAGACATTAGGGACATCTTACTCCAGGAACACGACATAAAACATAACAATATTGCATATCCTGTGATTCACATTACAGTAAATGATGTAAAATTTACGGCAGTACTTGACTCTGGCAGTCCCATTTTAGTAATTAGTGAAACAGCCTTTAGCAAATGCAACAAATCGAACGATTGTCCCACACTTCCGTTACGTAAGATTAAATTACAAGGTGCAATCTTTGGAAAAAGTGTAGATGTACGCCAACAAACCAACTTAGAATTCTATTGTCAAAGCCACAGCTTCTCTATGAGCTTTCTCATTGTTCCATTATTGTCGACGGAAATTATATTGGGGGTAGACTTTTTGAATGAATACAAAGCAATCTTAAACTTTCACGATGCTGAAATAGGTTTAGAGAAGGAAGGTAAGTCAATAGCTTTGAAATTTGAAGATTGGCTCTCAAACCATGACGAAGAAATCAATCGGCTTTACCTTCTGTTAGACAACAGTTCGGAATTTTCTACGGAACTAGACACTAACAATCACTCTGCAAGTACTGACAGGGATGATGTCGACGGCGCATTTGACACTAATAAGTTAATTCAGAATAAAATTCAAACAATTGAGAATTGTAATGACACTGATAGGCAGGACCTTTTTGAGATTTTACAAGAACATTCCACAGTTTTTACTCATAAAACAGGAACAATCAAGGGATTTCAATACCAATTTCGTGTTCGTGAGCATACTAAATTTTGTGTTAGACCATATGTTATTCCAGCACATTATAGGGACCGTGTTAGAACAGAAATACAATCTATGCTCGACGAGGGCATTATTGAGCCTGCAGTAAGCTCATACAACAATCCATTACATGTTGTTGAGAAGAAAAATGGATCGATCAGGCTTGTCTTAGATTCGAGACAAATCAATACTATCATTATTCCTGAAACAGACAGGCCGCAGACGATGGAAGAACTTCTTCAAAATTTTAATGGTGTAAAAGTGTTGTCTTCCATTGATCTCAGATCCAGCTTTTATCAGATCGAACTTCATCCAGAATGTAGAAAATACACAGCTTTCCTTTGTTTCGGCGTTTGTTATCAGTTTCGGAAACTTCCTTTTGGTTTGAATATTTCTTCAGCAGCATTCATTCGCAGGCTAAATTCGATATTACCTGAGTTCTTAAAACGTCACATCACCTTATATGTGGACGATATTCTAATAGCAGAAGCTTCATGGGAACTACATAATCGCATCCTCAACAGTTTGTTACGTATTTTTGCAGAATCTGGAATCACAGTTAACTTGGAAAAGTCTGAATTCGGTAGGACAAAGGTGAAGTTTTTGGGACATATTATTTCTTCTGAAGGCATTCAGCCGGATCCTGAAAAGTTAGAAGCAATCAGAGCCATTCCAGTTCCATCTACAAAAAGACAAGTCCGCAGTTTTCTAGGTCTCGTAAATTTTTACCGTCGTTTTCTGAATATGCAAATTCTTGCTACACCAAAACTTTGTTCTCTCACTGGAAAAAATACTATTTGGAACTGGGACGAACAAGCACAATTGGAATTCAATTCTTTGAAAGAAGCGTTACTTCACGCGCCAATCTTAGCTCATCCAGATCTGTCACAAGATTTCTGCCTTAGCACGGATTCTTCTAAAGTCGGTCTTGATGCCCATTTATTTCAAGAAGCCATAGAAAATGACACTACCGTTCAGAAAACCATTGCTTTTGCTAGCCGAGTGCTAACAAAATCTGAAAAAAATTATTCCGTTACTGAATTAGAAGCTTTAGCTATCGTTTGGGCATTTAACAAATTCCGTTTCTTTCTTTCTGGTAAGCACGTAAAAGTATACAGTGATCATCGTGCATTACAATTTCTTATGTCTTCAAAATTAAATCATGGCAGGTTAAAACGTTGGGCATTGTTTCTGCAAGAATTCCGCTTCACAACAGTCTACATTCCCGGCAAGGAGAACATTGTTGCGGACGCACTGTCACGCGCACCGGCTGGGCTTGAGAAAAGTAACAAAGGAGGCAACCTCGAGAAAAATTTCAGTATTCGTTACATTCAGAAAGTCGCCTTTGAAAACTTCATCACCACATCTTTAAAAGACATTGCTCATGAACAAGATAAAGATCCGATTTGGAGAGACATCAAAAGTAAATGGCATGAAAAGACACACACTCAGATTCGGCATTATTACCTGGTTAGAAACAACATACTCTTCACACGCTGCACTGTTGATGACAAGCTATGGGTACTTTGCATTCCCGACGATTTTGTTAATAAGCTCATATGGTACATTCATTTCAGCTACGCACATTTTGGCCCACGAAAATGTTATCATATTCTTCGAACGACTTGTTATTTTAACAATATGGAAAAGAGAATTCGAAGAGTCTTGTCTATTTGTAAACTTTGTCAAAAGGCGAAACCATCTACTATCTCCCATAGTGCTCCGCTGTTTCCTATCATTCCTTCTAAATTAAAAGAATTTGCTGCTGTTGATCTCTTGGGACCGCTTGTCAGAACATCTAATGGATTTTCGTACGTTGTAGTCGCTGTTGAACTTACTTCAATATTTGTTTCTTTCACACCGTTACGTAAAGCCACTGGACGGTCTGTATCCAACGACTTTGTTAAAAATTTCTTACGTGAAGTTGGACACGTTAGTAAAGTCATTTCAGATAACGGACCGCAATTCCGATCTGCTGTTTGGTCACGCATGCTTTGCAACCATAAAATCAAACCTGTTTTTATTTCATTGTACTCACCACATTGTAACCCGTCTGAACGGATTATGAAAGAAATCAATAAGCTTTGCAGACTTTATTGTCACAGAAAGCATCAGCATTGGGACAGATATTTACACTTATTTCAAAATGTGCTGAATGAAATGCCTCATGATTCCATTGCTTTACCACCTACTCTTGTACTAAAGAATGAAGAACCACCGAACAGAATCAGAGAGCTTGTACCTTTCCCAAATACACGTAAACTTCGACACAAAGATATAATAGATTTGGCTCTTAAAAATATAAAATCTGCAGCAGACAAAATGAGAAAACTACACGGTAAAGCAAATGCAAAGAAATTGTATATTGGTCAGAAAGTTCTCATTAAAGCTCATTCATTGTCACATAAGAAGAAACACTTGAGTCACAAATTCTTTCTAGTTTACAATGGACCTTACAGAATCCGACGTATACCACATGATAATTGCGTTGAAGTTGAAACTCTGCGTACTAGGAAGAGTAAAGGTTTACACCACATTTCACATGTAAAACCGTTTATTGAAAGATAATCTGCTTTTTAACTTTGTCTTTGCCATCAAACTTTTCACTTCACATTTCTAGTATGCTTTGTCAGATTTAGAATCTGTTAACATGTAACAATGTTTGAAGTGAAATATCGAATCAAGAACCAAGAGAACTTATTTAAACAGAAATTACGAATGCATTGTTATAATGAACAGACGACACAGTGTTGTTAATTGTACATTCTTGCTTGTTAGTTGCACGATTACGTAACGACTATCAGGCTTACGTACTTAGTACACATACTGGTGCTGCTAATGAGATTTTAATGCAACTTTTGGTTTACTTGAAAATACATTCTGGGTTTAAAGTACTTTCTGTGAGATACCAGAGGACACAGTGGTTAGTTTATGTGACAGCTACACGATGTTATCACGACGCTACTAATGAGTGACAATTCACAATGTTGCTTTTGCAGTGTATCTGTTTTATATCTGCACAGTTTTCTGAATTCTTCTAGGAAGAAAAACATGTTTTAGTAGTAACTTTTGTGGTATAGCAACAATGAGACAGCCTTTTTCGTGGCATAACAATACGTTACTGTACAGTACTTTCTTCATTACAACAATAAGCGTAATAACTACGATATCTATACGCAAAGCATTTCACTTTTGTGTATTATGAGGTAAGTACATTGACTTATGCAGAACTTAGCTTTCGGAGGACGATAACTACGACACTTCCACACAGATTATGTTGCAACAAGACGCACATTTAGCGCTACAGTACACGTATTTGAGTGATTAATTTTGTACTTAAAACATTTATTTTTAAAGATTTTTGAATTACAAAGAAAGTTTTCCGTGATACATTTCATTGCATTGCTGTAATCTGTAACACCTGAGGGTATAATTACATTAATCCTCAGGGGGGTACATGCTTACTTTATGTACCATGTGTTTGGCAAGCACAAGGAGCCCTAGCTAATATGGTATTTGCTTATACAACTTTACACATCGGTACCATATTTTTCTAACACTCAAATTACACAGCTATCTGATCATTTAACAGAGAAAGAAACTTTTTTTACTACATCTGTGACACATGTTTACGCAATTACACAGTTGGGTAACTTCACACTTATGAAACTGTATTTTGTCTGTACTTTGAGAAACGCTCATATTTTTCGGAATCATTGTGATACTATGAGAGCTTTGAATGACGTATTTCGTATGGGGTCATGATTTTTAAAGTACGTTTCAGGCAGATGACACTATTGATATGAGCAGAGAATTTTTTTTAGGTTTTGAAATTATTGGAGGTGAGCCGCCAGCAGTGGTGGATGTGGGGAGAGAGATGGCGGAGTTTTGTAATTTGTCATGAACTGCTATATTTATATATGATGATATCAAGGTAAATACATTGTTTGTTCTCTATTAATATCTTTCATTTGCTACCTATCCCTATCAGTTGTTAGTGCCTTCCATAGTTTGAATCTTTTATTTAGCTGGCAGTAGTGGCGCTCGCTGTATTGCAGTAGCTTGAGCAGCGAAGATTTTTGTGAGGTAAGTGATTTGTGAAAGGTATAGTTTAATGTTAGTCAGGGCCATTCTTTTGTAGGGAATTTTGAAAGTCAGATTGCGTTGCGCTAACAAAATATTGTGTGTCAGGTTAAGCACAGTCTTATGTAAAATTGTTCAAAGGGGACGTTTCACTGTGTATGCTGAATGATAGATTCAAACAATTTGCGCCTCACGTGCGGCATCATTCTGTCGATGAATCGATGGTCCCATACTTCGGAAATCACGGGTTCAAACAATTCATAAAAGAGAAATCAATCCGATACGGATTCAAATTTTGGTGTGGAGGCACAAGTGGTGGATATATTATTTGGCTCGAACCCTACCAAGGAGCTGGCACGTGTAGTAAGGATTATGAAACGAGAGGTATGGGGTACGGTGTGGTACTGACCTATGTTGACCAGTTACTTCCACGTGTTCCATATCGAATATACTTTGATAACCTCTTCACCAGCGTTGAACTTCTACATGACCTAAAAGAGAGGGGCGTGGAAGTAACAGGAACAATAAGAGGAAACAGAGTTAAGAATTGTACTCTATCACCTGTAGAAAAAATGATAAAAGAAAATAGAGGATCATATGAAGTTTGTTCTGACTCAGCATCCGGGATTTCCATTGTATGTTGGAATGATAACAATGTTGTTACTGTAGCCACCAACTTTGACAGAGTGCAACCACTACGCTCTGTAGCAAGATTTTCCAGGGAACAAAAGAAAAAGATTAGCGTGCCTCAACCTAACTTATTACACTCCTACAATACTCATATTGGAGGCATAGATCGAGCTGACCACAATGTATCCCTATATAGATGCTCTATAAGAGAGAAAAGTGGTTTTTCCCGATCATTGCACATTTTATAGACATTGCAGAGCAAAATGCCTTGGAGCTTTACAAGCACAACGAAGAACCCATAGATCATCTGACATTTCGTCGTTGAATTGTCACTGCAATTCTTGAAAGTCACAAAAGAGTCACTACAAGCAGAGGACGTCCTAGTAAGAGGGCAAAACTAGATCCTAGATATGATGTAAGAGAACATTATGTTGCTGCATTACCAACGGATGAGGTAACAAAAAAGAAGCAGCCGAAATGTCGAAGTTGATACTAAAAAACTACTACTAAGTGCATAAAATGTGATGAACCACTTCATGTTTGTTGCTTTTTGTCTTATCATACAAGTGCATAAAATATGTGTATAGGTTATTTTCTTTGTTTTTTGTATTTGCTAGCTGTTTTAGCCTCTAATTGAAATTTATTTACGTTTATTTGAAAGTATAAAAACCGAAACAAGTTAATTGCGCAATGTCATATACTTTAAAAACATGTTCCCTTATTGTCCTGACGTCCTTCTGGACGGACGCTCATTTTAGGAAATACTAAATAAAAATAAATACTCAAAATTGTATTTACTTTCTCCCTTACAACCTTGTGAATGAATGCAGATAAGATATAACTCAATTTTGAAAGAAAAGATCACGACTATCTGGGTTAAGTCTGCATTGAAGCTTTTGTATTTAATTCCGGTGCAATTTCTGTGTTTCATCGTCAATGGGAAGGTCCAAGGGATACAGCAAACCTGCTGATGTGCATCGGAATCTAAAACTGGGCACACAGGAAAGGCTCAAAACATAGACCCAGAGAAAAGTCAGTCTTGTTGTACTTATATCGGCATTGTGCCTTTTGTATTTAATTCCGATGCAATTTTTCTGTTTTCTCGTCAAAGTGTAGGTCCAAGTGATACAGTAAACCTGCAGTTGTGAATCGGAATCTAAAACTGGAGACTCAGGAAAGGCTCAAACCTAAGACACTAAGAAAAATCAGTCTTCTTGTACTTAAGTCGGCATTGCGCCTTTTGCATTTAATTCCCATGCAATTGTTGTGTTTCATCGTCCAAGTGTAGGTCCAAGGAATACAGCAAACCTGCAGTTGTGCTTCGAAATCTAATACTGGCGACACAGGAAAGGCTCTAATCATAGACACTCAGAAGAGTCAGTCTTCTTGTACTTAGGTCGGCATTGTGCCTTTTGTATTTAATTCCGATGCAATTTTTGGGTTTCATCGTAAAAGTGTAGGTCCAAGGCATACATTAAAGCTGCAGATGTGCATCGGAATCTAAAACTCGTGACACAGGAAAGACTAAAAACATAGTCACTGAGAAAAGTCAATATTCTTGTACTTATGTCGGCATTATGTCTTTTGTATTTAATTCCGATGAAAATTTTGTATTTCATCGTCAAAGTGTAGGTCCAAGGGATACAGTAAACCCGCAGTTGTGATTCGGAAACTAAAACTGGTGACACAGGACATAATCAGAACTTAGGCACTAAGAAAAGTCAGTCTTCTTGTACTTAAGTCGGCATTGTGCCTTTTGTATTTAATTCCCATGCAACTTTTATGTTTCATCGCCAAAGTGTAGGTCCAAGGGATAGAGTAAACCTGCAGTTGTGCATCGTATTCTAAAACTGGTGACAAAGGAAAGGCTAACAACTTAGACAGTAAGTGAAGTCAGTTGTCTTCTACTTAAGTCGGCATTCTGCCTTTTGTATTTAACTCCGATGTAATTTTTGTGTTGAATCGTCAAGTGTAGGTCAAAGGTATACAGTAGACCAGTAATTGTGCATCGGAATTTAAAACTGGTGACACAGGAAAGGCTAAAATCATAGACACTAAGAATAGTCAGTCTTCTTTTACTTAAGTCGGAATTGTGCCTTTTGTATTTAATTCCGATGCAATTTTTGTGTTTCATCGTCAAAGTGTAGGTCAAGGGATACAGGAAACCTTACGTGGAGCATCGAATCTATAGCCGGTGACACAGGAAAGGCTCAAAACGTAGACACTAAGATAAGTCAATCTTCTTGTACGTAAGTCGGCATTGTGCCTTTTGAATTTCATTCCGATGCAATTTTTGTATATCATCGTCAAAGTGTAGGTCCTAGGGATACTGAAAACCTGCAGCTGTGCATCGGAATCTAAAACTGGTGACAAAGGAAAGGCAAATATCTTAGACACTAGGAAATGTCAGTCTTCTTGTACTTAGGTCGGCATTGTGCCTTTTGTATTTAAATCCGATACAATTTTTGTGTTATATCGTCAATGTGAAGGTACAAGAGATACAGTAAACCCGCAGTTGGGCATCGGAATCTAAAACTGGTGCCACAGGAAAGGCTCAAATCATAGACAGTAAGAAGACTCACTCGTCTTGTACTTAAGTGGGCATTGTGCCTTTTGTATTTAATTCCGATTCAATTTTTGTGTTTCATCGTCAAAGTGAAGGTGCATGGGATACAGTAAACATGAAGTGAAGCATCGGAATCTAAGACTGGTGACACAGGAAAGGCTCAGAACATAGACACTAAGAAATGTCTGTCATCTTGTACTTGTGTCGGCTTTGTGCATTTTTTATTTGTGCCGATGCAAATTTTGTGTTTCATCGTCAACGTGATGGTCCAAGGGAGACAGTAAACTTGAAGTGATCATCAGAATGTATAATTGGTCTCACAGGAAAGGCTCGAAACATAGACGGTGAGGAAACTCAGTCTACTTGTACTTAAGTCGGCTATGTGCCTTTGGATTTAATACCGATGCAATATCTGTGTTTCATCGTCAATGTGAAGGTTGATGGGATACAGTAAACCTGCAGTTGTGCATCGGAAACTAAAACTGGTGACACAGGAAAGTCTCAAAACATAGAAACTAAGAATAGTCAGTCTTCTTGTACTTAAGTCGGCATTGTGCCCTTTGTATTTAATTCCGATGCAATATTTGTGTTTCATCGTCAGAGTGAAGGTCCAAGAGATACAGTAAACCTGAAGTGAAGTATCGGAATGTGAAACTGGTCTCACAGGAAAATGTCAAAGCATATAGAGTAAGAAGACTCAGTCTTCTTGTACGTAGGTCGGCATTGTGACCTTTGTATTAAATTCCGATGCTATTTCTATTATTCATCGTCAATGTGAAGGACCAAGGGATACAGTAAACCGGCAGTGGTGCATCGGAATGTAAACCTGGTGACACAATAAAGGCTCAAATTATAGACACTAAGAAAAGTTAGTCTTCTTGTACTTAAGTCGGCATTGTGCCTTTTGTATTTAATTCCGATGCATTTTTTGTGTTTCATCGTCAAAGTGAAGATCCAAGGGATACAGTAATCCTGAAGTGAAGCATCTGAATCTAAATCTGGTCTCACAGGAAAGGCTCAAAGCATAGACGGTAAGAAGACTCTGTCTTCTTGTACTGAAGTCGGCATTGTGCCTTTTGCATTTAATTCCGATGCAATTTTTGAGATTCATCGTCAAAGTAAGGGTCCAAAGGATACAGTAATGATGAAGTGATCATCGGAATCTAAAACTGGTCTCACAGGAAAGGCTCAAAACATAGACGGTAAGCAGACTGAGTCTCCCTGTACTTAAGCCTTCATTGTGCCTTTTGGATTTAATTCCGATGCAATTTTTGAGTTTCATCGTCAAAGTGACGGTCCAAGGGATACAGTAAACCTGGAGTGAAGCATCGGAATCTAAAACTGGTCGCACAGAAAAGGCTCAAAACATAGACAGAATGAAGACTCAGTCTTCTTGTAATTAAGTCGGCATTGTGCTTTTTGTATTTAATGCCGATACAATTTCTGTGTTTCATCGTCAAAGCAAAGGTCCAAGGGATACAGTAAACCTGCAGTTCTTCATCGGAGTCTAAAACTGGTGACACAGGAATGGCTCAAATCACAGTGACTAAGAAAAGTCAGTCTTCTTTTACATAAGTCGGCATTGTGACTTTTGTATTTAAATCCGATACAATTTTTGCGTTACATCGTCAAAATGAAGTTCCAAGAGATACAGTAAACCTGCAGTTGTGCATTGGAATCTGAAACTGGTCTCACAAAAGGCTCAAATCTTTGACGGTAAGAAAACTTAGTCTTCTTGTACTTTAGTCGGCATTGTGCGTTTTGTATTTAATAACTGATGCAATTTCTGTGTTTCATCGTCAATGTTAGGTTTCAAGGGATACAGTAAACCTGCAGTTGTGCATCAGAATCTGAGACTGGTGACACAGGAAAGGCTCAAAACATAGACACTAAGAAAAGTCTGTCTTCTAGTACTTAATTCGGCATTGTGCCTCTTGTATTTAATTCCGATGCAATTTCTAAGTTTCATCGTCAATGTGAAAGTCAAAGGGATACTGTAAACCTGATGTGAAACATCGTAATCTAAAACTGGTCTCACAGGAAAGGATCAAAACATAGGCTGTAAGAAGATCCAGTCTTCTTGTACTTAAGTCGGCATTGTGCCTTTTGTATTTAATTCCGATGCAATTGCTGTATTTCATCGTCAAAGTGAAGGTCCAAGGGATACAGTAAACCGGAAGTGAAGCATCGGAATCTAAAACTGGTTGCACTGGAAAGGCCCATATCATAGATACAAAGAAAAGTCAGTCTTCTTGTACTTAAGTCGACATTGTGCCTTAAGTACTTAATTCCGATGCAACTTTGGGTTTTCATCGTCAAAGTGAAGGTCCGAGGGATGTAGTATACCTGAAGTGAAGCTTCGGAGTCTGAAACAGGTGACACGGGAAAGGCTCGAATCATAGACACTAAGAAAAGTCAGTCTTCTTGTACTTAAGTTGGCATTTTGGATTTTGAATTTAATTCCGATTCTATTCATTTGTTTCATCGTCAGACTGAATGTCCAATGGATACAGTAAACTTCAAGTGAATCATCGGAACCTAAAACTGGTCTCACAGGGAAGGCTCAAATCATAGACGGTAAGAAAACTCAGTCTTCATGTACTTATGTCGGCATTGTTCTTTTGTATTTAATTCCGATGCAATTTTTGAGTTTCATCAACAAAGTTAAGGTCCAAGGGCTACAGTAAACCTAAAGTGAAGCATCGGAATCTAAAACCGGTACACAGGAAAGGCTAAAAACATAGACGGTAAGAAGAATTGGTCTTCTTGTACTTAAGTCGGCATTGTGCCTTTGGTATTTAATGCCAATGGAATTTCTGTGTTTCATCGTTTAAGTGAAGGTCCAAGTGATGTAGTAAACCTGCAGTTGTTCATCGGAAACTATTATTGGTGACACAGGAAAGGCTCAAATCAGAGACATTAAGAAAAGTCAATCCAATTGTACTTAATTCGGCACTGTGCCTTATGTATTTAATTCAGATGCAATTTATGTGTTTCATCATCAAAGTGAAGGCCCAAGGGATACAGTAAACCTTAAGAGAAACATCGGAATCTAAAACTGGTCTCACAGGACAGGCTCAATGCATAGACCGTAAGAAGACTCAGTCTTTTTGTATTTAAGCTGCGTTGTGACTTTTGTATTTAATTCCGATGCAATTTCTGTGTTTCATCGTCAATGTGAACATCCAAGGGATACAGTAAACCTGAAGTTGTGCATCGGACTCTAAAACTGGACGACACAGGGAAGTCTCAAAATATAGACACTAATAAAAATCAGTCTTCTTGTACTTAAGATGGCATTGTGCATTTTGTATTTAATTCCGATGCAATTTCTGTGTTTCATCGTTAAAGTGAAAGTCCACGATATACAGTAAACCTGAAGTGAAGCATC
This sequence comes from Schistocerca serialis cubense, assembly GCF_023864345.2. Lineage (NCBI taxonomy): Eukaryota > Metazoa > Arthropoda > Insecta > Orthoptera > Acrididae > Schistocerca > Schistocerca serialis. The sequence continues at coordinate 59,945,449 of NC_064638.1, read as the reverse complement.
GGAATCTAAAAGTGGTCTCACAGGAAAGGCTCATCATCAACGTGAAGGTTCAAGGGATACAGTAAACCTGAAGTAAAGAATCGGAATCTAAAACTGGTCTCACAGGAAAGGCTGAGAACTTACTCGGTAAGAAAACTCAATCTACTTGTACTTATGTCCGTATTTTGCCTTTCGTATTTAATTGCGATGAAATTTCTGTGTTTCATCGTCATTGTGAAGGTCCAAGGGATACAGTAAAACTGCAGTTGTGCATCGGAATCTGAAACTGTTATCACAGGAAATGCTCAAAGCATTGACGGTAAGCAGTCTCAGCCTTCATGTAGTTCAGACGACATTGTGCTATTGTATTTAATTCCGATGCTATGTCTATGTTTCATTGTCAATGTGATGGTCCAAGGGATACAGTAAACCTGCAGTTGTGCATCGGAATCCTAATCTGGTGACACAGGAAAGGTTAAAAACAAAGACACTAGGAAAAGTTAGTCTTCTTGTACTTAAGTCGGCATTGTGCCTTTTGTATTTAATTCCGATGCAATTTTAGTTTTTCATCGTCAATGTGAAGGTGCAAGGGATACGGTAAACATGAAGTGGAGGATCGCAATCTAAAACTGGTCTCACAGTAAAGGCTCAAATCATAGACAGTAAGAAGTCTCAGTCTTCTTGTACTTAAGTGGGCATTGTGACAATTGTTTTTAATTCCAATGTAATTTAAGTGTTTCATCGTCAATGTAAGGTGCAAGGGATACAGTAAACCTGAAGTGAAGCATCGGAATCTAAAACTGGTCTCACAGGAAAGGCTCAAATCATAGACAGTAAGAAGACTCAGTCATCTTGTACTTAACTGGGCATTGTGACTTTAGAATTTAATTCCGTTGCCATTTCTGTGTTTCATCGTCAAAGTGAAGGTCCAAGGGATACAGGAAACCTGCAGTTGTGCATCGGAATGTAAAACTGGTGACACAGGAAAGGGTCAAAACATAGACACTAAGAAAAGTCAGTCTCCTTGTACTTAAGTCAGCATTGTGTCTTTTGTATTGAATTCCGATGCAATTTCTGTGTTTCATCGTCAATGTGACGGTACAAGGCATACACTATACCTGCAGTTATGTATCGGAATCTAAAACAGGTGACACAGGAAGGGTTCAAAACATATACAGTAAGAAGACTTAGTCTTCTGGTACTTAAGACGGCATTGGGCCTATTGTATTTAATTCCTATGGAAATTCTGTATTTCATCGACAATGTAAAATTCCAAAGGATACTGTAAACCTGAAGAGAAGCATCGGAATCTAAAACTGGTGACACAGGAAAGGCTCAAAACATAGACACCTTGAAGACTCTGTCTATTTGTACTTAAGTCTCCATTGTGCCTTTAGTATTTAATTCCGATTCAAATATTTGTGTTTCATCGTCTAAGTGAATTTCTAAGGGATACAGCAAACCTAAAGTGAAGCATCGGAATCTAAAACTGGTCTCACACGAAAGGCTCAAAACATAGAAGGTAAGAAGACTCAATCTTTTTGTACTTAAGTCGGCATTCTGTAATTTGTATTAAATTCCGATACAATTATTGTGCTTCATCTTCAAAGTGAAGGTCCAAGGGATACAGTAAACCTGAAGTGAAACATCGCAATCTAAAACTGGTATCACAGGAGACTCTTAATACATAGACGGTACAGTATTCATGTACTTATGTCGGCATTGTGCGTCTTGTATTTAATTCCGATGCAATTTCTGTGTTTCATCGCAAATTGAAGGTCCAAGGGATACAGTAAACATGAAGTGAAGCATCGGAATCGAAAACTGGTATCACAGGAAAGGCGCAAAACATAGACGATAAGAAGGCTCAGTCTTCTTGCACTTAAGTCGGCAATGTGTAATTTATATTTAATTCTGATGCAATTTCTTAGTTTCATCGTCAAACTCAAGATCCAAGGGATACAGAAAACATGAATTTGTTCATCGGAATCTAAAACTGGTCACACAGGAAAGGCTCAAATCATAGACACTAAGAAAAGTCAGTCTTCTTGTACTTAAGTCGGCATTGTGCCTTTGGTATTTAATGCCAATGCAATTTCTGTGTTTCATCGTTTAAGTGAAGGTCCAAGTGATGCAGTAAACCTGCAGTTGTTCATCGGAAACTATTATTGGTGACACAGGAAAGGCTCAAATCAGAGACATTAAGAAAAGTCAATCCAATTGTACTTAATTCGGCACTGTGCCTTATGTATTTAATTCAGATGCAATTTATGTGTTTCATCATCAAAGTGAAGGCCCAAGGGATACAGTAAACCTTAAGAGAAACATCGGAGTCTAAAACTGGTCTCACAGGACAGGCTCAATGCATAGACCGTAAGAAGACTCAGTCTTTTTGTATTTAAGCTGTGTTGTGACTTTTGTATTTAATTCCGATGCAATTTCTGTGTTTCATCGTCAATGTGAACATCCAAGGGATACAGTAAACCTGAAGTTGTGCATTGGACTCTAAAACTGGACGACACAGGGAAGTCTCAAAATATAGACACTAATAAAAATCAGTCTTCTTGTACTTAAGATGGCATTGTGCATTTTGTATTTAATTCCGATGCAATTTCTGTGTTTCATCGTTAAAGTGAAAATCCACGATATACAGTAAACCTGAAGTGAAGCATCGGAATCTAAAAGTGGTCTCACAGGAAAGGCTCATCGTCAACGTGAAGGTTCAAGGGATACAGTAAACCTGAAGTGAAGAATCGGAATCTAAAACTGGTCTCACAGGAAAGACTGAGAACTTACTCGGTAAGAAACCTCAATCTACTTGTACTTATGTCCGTATTTTGCCTTTCGTATTTAATTCCGATGAAATTTCTGTGTTTCATCGTCATTGTGAAGGTCCAAGGGATACAGTAAAACTGCAGTTGTGCATCGGAATCTAAAACTGTTATCACAGGAAATGCTCAAAACATTGACAGTAAGCAGTCTCAGTCTTCATGTAGTTCAGACGACATTGTGCTATTGTATTTAATTCCGATGCTATGTCTATGTTTCATTGTCAATGTGATGGTCCAAGGGATACAGTAAACCTGTAGTTGTGCATCGGAATCCTAATCTGGTGACACAGGAAAGGTTAAAAACAAAGACACTAGGAAAAGTTAGTCTTCTTGTACTTAAGTCGGCATTGTGCCTTTTGTATTTAATACCGATGCAATTTTAGTTTTTCATCGTCATTGTGAAGGTGCAAGGGATACGGTAAACATGAAGTGGAGGATCGCAATCTAAAACTGGTCTCACAGTAAAGGCTCAAATCATAGACGGTAAGAAGTCTCAGTCTTCTTGTACTTAAGTGGGCATTGTGACAATTGTATTTAATTCCAATGTAATTTAAGTGTTTCATCGTCAATGTAAGGTGCAAGGGATACAGTAAACCTGAAGTGAAGCATCGGAATCTAAAACTGGTCTCACAGGAAAGGCTCAAATCATAGACAGTAAGAAGACTCAGTCATCTTGTACTTAACTGGGCATTGTGACTTTAGAATTTAATTCCGTTGCCATTTCTGTGTTTCATCGTCAAAGTGAAGGTCCAAGGGATACAGGAAACCTGCAGTTGTGCATCGGAATGTAAAACTGGTGACACAGGAAAGGGTCAAAACATAGACACTAAGAAAAGTCAGTCTCCTTGTACTTAAGTCAGCATTGTGTCTTTTGTATTGAATTCCGATACAATTTCTGTGTTTCATCGTCAATGTGAAGGTACAAGGCATACACTATACCTGCAGTTGTGTATCGGAATCTAAAACAGGTGACACAGGAAGGGTTCAAATCATATACAGTAAGAAGACTTAGTCTTCTGGTACTTAAGACGGCATTGGGCCTATTGTAATTAATTCCTATGGAATTTCTGTATTTCATCGACAATGTAAAATTCCAAAGGATACTGTAAACCTGAAGAGAAGCATCGGAATCTAAAACTGGTGACACAGGAAAGGCTCAAAACATAGACACCTTGAAGACTCTGTCTATTTGTACTTAAGTCACCATTGTGCCTTTAGTATTTAATTCCGATTCAAATATTTGTGTTTCATCGTCTAAGTGAATTTCTAAGGGATACAGCAAACCTAAAGTGAAGCATCGGAATCTAAAACAGGTCTCACACGAAAGGCTCAAAACATAGATGGTAAGAAGACTCAATCTTTTTGTACTTAAGTCGGCATTCTGTAATTTGTATTAAATTCCGATACAATTATTGTGCTTCATCTTCAAAGTGAAGGTCCAAGGGATACAGTAAACCTGAAGTGAAACATCGCAATCTAAAACTGGTATCACAGGAGACGCTTAATACATAGACGGTACAGTATTCATGTACTTATGTCGGCATTGTGCGTCTTGTATTTAATTCCGATGCAATTTCTGTGTTTCATCGTCAAAGTGAAGGTCCAAGGGATACAGTAAACATGAAGTGAAGCATCGGAATCGAAAACTGGTATCAGAGGAGAGGCGCAAAACATAGACGATAAGAAGACTCAGTCTTCTTGCACTTAAGTCGGCAATGTGTAATTTATATTTAATTCTGATGCAATTTCTTAGTTTCATCGTCAAACTCAAGATCCAAAGAATACAGAAAACATGAATTTGTTCATCGGTATCTAAAACTGGTCACACAGGAAAGGCTCAAATCATAGACACTAAGAAAAGTCAGTCTTCTTGTACTTAAGTCGGCATTGTGCCTTTTGTAATTAATTCCGATGCAAACTTTAAGTTTCATCTTCAAAGTGAAGTTCCAAGGGATACAGTTAACCTGCAGTTGTGCATCAGAATCTAAAAGTGGTGAGACAGGAAAGGCTCAATTCATAGACACTAAGAAAATTCAGTCTTCTTGTTCTTATGTCTGCATTGTGCCTTTTGCAATTACTTCCGATGCAATTTTTGTGTTTCATCGTCAAAGTGAAGGTCCAAGGGATACAGAAAACCTAAAGTCAAGCATCGGAATCTAAAACTGGTTTCACATGAAAACTTCAGAACATAGACAGCAAGAAGACTGAGTCTTCCTTGCACTTAAGTCGGCATTGTGCCTCTTGTATTTAACTCCGATGCAATTTCTGTCATTCATCGTCAAAGTGAAGTTTCAAGGGATACAGTAAACTGGCAGTTGTGCATCGCAATCTAAAACTAATGACACAGGAATGGCTCAAAGCATAGGCATCAAGAAAAGTCAGTTCTCTTGTACGTAAGTTGGCATTGCGCCTTTTGTTTTTAATTCCGATGCAATTTTTGTGTTTCATCGTCAAAGTGAAGCTCCAAGGGATACAGTAAACCTGAAGTGAAGCATTGGAATATAAATCAGGTATCTCAGGATAGTCTAAGGCATTGACGGTAAGAGAACTCAGTCTTCTTGTACTTAAGTCAGCATTGTGCTTTTTTTATTTAATTCCGATGCAATATCTGTGTTTCATCGTAAATGTGAAGCTTTAAGAGATACAGTAAACCTGCAGTTGTGCATCGGAATCTAAAGCTTGTGACACAGGTAAGGCTCAAAACATAGACACTACGAAAAACCAGTCTTCTTGTACTTAAGTCGGCATTGTGCCTTTTGTATTTAATTCCGAAGCAATTACTTGTTTCATCGCCAAAGTGAAAGTCCAAGTGATACAGTAAACCTGAAGTGAAGCATTGGAATCTAAAACTAGTCTCACAGGATAAGCTCAAAATATAGACAGTAACAAGATTCAGTCTTCCTGTACTTAAGTCGGCATTGTGCCTTTTGTATTTAATTTCGATGCAATTTCTGTGTTTCATCGTCAATGTGTAGGACATAGGTAAACAGTAAACCGGCAGTTGTGCATCGGGATCTGAAACTGGTGTCACATTAAAGGCTCAAAACATTGACACCAAGAGAACTCAGTCTTCTTGTACTTAAGTCGGCATTGTGCCTTTTGTATTTAATTCCGATGCAATTTTTGTGTTTCATCGTCAAAGTGAGGGTCCAAGGGATATAGTAAACCTGAAGTGAAGCATCGGAATCTAAAACTAGTATCACAGGAAAGGCTCAAAACATAGACGGTAAGAAGACTCAGTAATCTTGTACGTAATTCGGCATTGTGCGTCTTGTATTTAATTCCGATGCAATTTTTGTGTTTCATCGTCAAAGTGAGGGTCCAAGGGATACACTAAACCTGAAGTGAAGCATCGGAATCTAAAACTGGTATCACAGGATAGGATCAAAACATAGACAGTAAGAAGACTCAGTCTTCTTGTACTTAAGTCTGCATTGTGCATTTTGTATTTAATTCCGATTCAATTTCTTTGTTTCATCGACAAATTAAAGGTCCACGGGATACAGTACACCTGAAGTGAAGCATCGGAATGTGAAACTGGTATCACAGGATAGGCTAAAACATAGACGGTAAGAAAAGTCAGTCATCTTGTACTTATGTCGGCATTGTGGCCTTTGTATTTAAACCTGATGCACTTTCTGTGTTTCATCGTCAATGTGAAGTTAAAAGTGATACAGTAAACCTGCATTTGCGCATCGGAATCTAAAGCTGGTCACAAAGGTAAGGCTCAAAACATTGAGACTAAGAAAAGTCAGTCTTTTTTACTTAAGTCGGCATTGTGTCTTTTGTATTTAATTTCGATGCAATTTCTGTGTTTCATCGTCAATGTGAAGGACATAGGTATACAGTAAACCTGCAGTTGTACATCAGGATCTGAAACTGGTGTCACATTAAAGGCTCAAAACATTGACACCAAGAGAACTCAGTCCTCTTGTACCCAAGTCGGCATTGTGCCTTTTGTATTTAATTCCGATGCAATTTATGTGTTTCATCGTCGAAGTGACGGTCCAAGGGATATAGTAAACCTGAAGTGAAGCATTGGAATCTAAAACTGGTATCACAGGATTGGCTCAAAACATAGTCAGTAAGAAAACTCAGTCATCTTGTACTTAGTTCGGCATTGTGCCTTATGTATTTAAATCCGATGCAATTTCTGTGTTTCATCGTCAATGTGAAGTTTCAAGAGATACAGTAAACCTACAGTTGTGCATCGGAACCTAAAGCTGGTAACACAGGAAAGGCTCAAAACATAGACACTAAAAAAGTCAGTCTTCTTGTACTTAAGTCGGCATTGTGCCTTTTGTATTTAATTTCCGAAACAATTTTTGTGTTTCATCATCAAAGTGAAGGTCCAAGGGATAAAGTAAACCTGAAGTCAAGTATCGAAATATAAAACTGGTCTCACAGGAAAGGCTAAAAGCATAGACGATAAGAAGACTCAGTCTTCATACCCTTTAGTCGGCATTGTGCCTTTTGTATTTAATTCCGAAACAATTTTTGTGTTTCATCGTCAAAGTGAATGTCCAAGGGATACAGTAAACCTGCAGTTGTGCATCGGAATCTCAAACTAGTGACACAGGAAAGGCTCAAATCATAGACACTAAGAAAAGTCAGTCTTCTTGTACTTGAGCTGGCATAGTGCCTTTTGTAATTAATTCCGATGCAAATTAGCGTTTCATCGTCAAAGTGAAGGTCCAAGGGACACTGTAAACCTGCAGTTGTGCATTGGAATCTAAAAGTGGAGACACAGGAAAGGCTCAAATCATACACATTAAGAAAAGTCAGTTTGCTAGTACATAAGTCGGCATTGTGCCGTTTGTATTTAATTCCGATGCATTTTTGTGTTTCATCGTCAAAGTGAAGATCCAAGGGATGCAGTAAACCTGCAGTTGTGCATCGGAATCTGAAGCTACTGACACAGGAAAAGTTCAAATCATAGACACTAAGAAAAGTCTGACTTCTTGTACTTAAGTAGCCATTGTGCCTTTTGTATTTAATTCCGATTCAATTTTTTTGTTTCATCGACAAAGTAAAGGTCCACGCGATACAGTAAACCTGAAGTGAAGCATCGGAATGTGAAACTGGTATCACAGGATAGGCTAAAACATAGACGGTAAGAAAAGTCAGTCATCTTGTAATTATGTCGGCATTGCGGCCTTTGTATTTAAATCTGATGCACTTTCTGTGTTTCATCGTCACTGTGAAGTTTCAAGTGATACAGTAAACCTGCATTTGCGCATCGGAATCTAAACCTGGTCACACTGGTAAGGCTCAAAACATTGACACTAAGAAAAGTCAGTCTTTTTTACTTAAGTCGGCATTGTGCCTTTTGTATTTAATTGCGAAGCAATTTTTGTGTTTCATCGTCAAAGTGAAGGTCCAAGGGATACAGTAAACCTGCAGTTATTCATCGGAATCTGAAACTGGAGACACAGGAATGGATGAAATCATAGACACTAAGAGAAGTCAGTCATCTTGTACTTAAGTCGGCATTGAGAATTTTGTTGTTAATTCCGATGCAATTTTGAGTTTCATCGTCAAAGTGAAGGTCCAAGGGATACAGTAAAGCTAAAGCGAAGCATCGGAATCCAAAACTGGTCTCACATGAAAGCCTCAAAACATAGACAGTAAGAAGACTCAGTCTTCTGTGCACTTATGTCGGCATTGTGCATTTTGTATTTAATTCCGATGCAATTTTTGTGTTTCATCGTCTATGTGAATGTTTAAGGGATATAGTAAACCTGAAGTGAAGCATCGGAATCTTAAACTGGACGCACAGGAAAGGCTCAAATCATAGACGGTAAGAAGACTCAGTCTTCTTGAACTTAAGTGGGCATTGTGAAATTTGTATTTAATTCCGACGCAATTTCTGTGTTTCAGCGTCAATGTGAAGGTCTAAGGGATACAGTAAACCTGCTGTTGCGCATCGGAATCTAAAGCAACTGACACAGGAAAGGCTCAAAATATAGACACTAAAAAAGTCAGTCTTCTTGTACCTAAGTAGGCATTGTGCATTTTGTATTTACTTCCGATGCAATTTTTGCAGTTCATCGTCAAAGTGAAGGTCAAGGGATACAGTAAACGTGCAGTTGTGCATCGGAATCTAAAACTGGTGACACAGGAAAGCTTCAAAACATAGACACTAAGAAAAGTCAGTCTTCTTGTACGTAAGTCGGCATTGTTCATTTTGTATTTAATTCCGATGCAATTTATTTGTTTCATCGTCATAGTGTAGGTCGAAGGGATACAGTAAACCTGAAGTGAAGTATCAGAATCTAAATTTGGTCTCCCAAAGGCTCAAGGCACAGACAGTAAGAAGACTCAGTAGTCTTGTAATTAAGTCGGCATTGTGCCTTTTGTATTTAATTTTGATGCAATATTTATTTTCATCCTTAAGGTCAAGGTCCAAGGGACACAGTAAACCTGCAGATGTTCATCGGAATCTAACATTGGTGACAAAGGATAGGCTCAAATCATAGACAGTAAGAAAAGTCGGTCTTCTTGTATTTAAAGTCGGCATTGTGCCTTTTGTATTTAATTCCGATGCAATTTTTGTGTTCCATCGTCAAATAGAAGGTCCAAGGGATACAGTAAACCTGCAGCTGTGCATCGGAATCTAGAACTGGTGACACAGGAACGGATCAAATCATAGACACTAAGAGGAGTCAGTCTTCTGGTACTTAAGTCGGCATTGTGCCTTTTGTAGATAAATCCGATGCAATCTTGTGTTTCATCGTCAAAGTGAAGGCCAGAGGGATACAGTAAACCTAAAGCGAAGCATCAGAATCTAAAACTGGTCTCACATGAAAGCCTCAAAACATAGACAGTAAAAAGACACAGTCTTCTTTTCACTTATGACGGCATTGTGCATTTTGTATTTATATCCGATGCAATTCTTGTGTTTCATCGTGAAAGTGAAGGTCCAAGAGAAACAGTATACCTAAGGTGAAGCATCGGAATCTAAAACTGGTCTCACAGGAAAGGGCCAAAACATTGACTGTAAGAAGACTCAGTCTTCTTGCACTTAAGTCGGCATTGTGCCTATTGTATTTAATTCCGATGTAATTTCTGTGTTTCTTCTTCAACGTGATAGTCCTAGGGATACAGTAAAACTGCAGTTATTCAAAAGAATCTAAAACTGGTGACACAGGAAAGGCTCAAATCATAGATACTTAGAGAAGTCAGTCTTCTTGTACTTATGTCGGCATTGTGCATTTTGTATTTAATTCCGATGCAATTTTTGTGTTTCATCGTGAAAGTGAATGGTCAAGGGATACAATAAACCTCAAGTGAAGCATCGGAATCATAAACTGTTCTCACGGGAAACGCTCAAATCATAGACGGTAAGAAGACCCAGTCTGCTTGTACTTAAGTGGGCATTGTGAGTTTGTATTTAATTCCGATGCAATTTTTGTGTTTCATCGTCAAAGTGAAGGTCCATCAAATACAGTAAACCTGAAGGGAAGCTTCGGAATCTAAAACTTGACTCACAGGAAAGGCTCAAAACATAGACCGTAGAAGACTCAGTCTTCTTGTACTTAAGTGGGCATTGTGCCTTTTGTATTTAATTCCGATGTAATTTCTGTGTTCATCTTCAACGTGAAGGTCCTAGGGATACAGTAAAACTGCAGTTATTCAACCGAATCTAAAACTGATTGACACAGGAAAGGCTCAAAACATAGACCGTAAGAGGACTCGCTCTTTTGTTACTTAAGTCGGCATTGTGCCTTTTGTATTTAATTCCAATGTAATTTCTGTGTTTCATCTTCAATGTGAAGGTCCAAGGGATACAGTAAACCGGCAGTTATTCATCGGAATCTGAAACTGGAGACACAGGAAGTGCACAAATCATAGACACTAAGAAAAGTAGGTCTACTTGTACTTAAGTCGGCATTGTGCCTTTTGTATTTACTTCCGATGCAATTTTTGCAGTTCATCGTCAAAGTGAAGGTTCAAGGGATACAGTAAACGTGCAGTTGTGCATCGGAATCTAAAACTGGTGACACAGGAAAGGTTCAAAACATAGAGACTAAGAAAAGTCAGTCTTCTTGTACGTAAGTCGGCATTGTGCATTTTGTATTTAATTCCGATGCAATTTATTTGTTTCATCGTCATAGTGTAGGTCGAAGGGATACAGTAAACCTGAAGTGAAGTATCAGAATCTAAATTTGGTCTCACAAAGGCTCAAGGCACAGACAATAAGAAGACTCAGTAGTCTTGTAATTAAGTCGGCATTGTGCCTTTTGTATTTAATTCGGATGCAATATTTATTTTCATCCTTAAGGTCAAGGTCCAAGGCACACAGTAAACCATCAGTTGTTCATCGGAATCTAACATTGGTGACAAAGGATAGGCTCAAATCATAGACAGTAAGAAAAGTCAGTCTTCTTGTATTTAAAGTCGGCATTGTGCCTTTTGTATTTAATTCCGATGCAATTTATTTGTTTCATCGTCATAGTGTAGGTCGAAGGGATACAGTAAACCTAAAGCGAAGCATCAGAATCTAAAACTGGTCTCACATGAAAGCCTCAAAACATAGACAGTAAAAAGACACAGTCTTCTTTTCACTTATGACGGCATTGTGCATTTTGTATTTATTTCCGATGCAATTCTTGTGTTTCATCGTGAAAGTGAAGGTCCAAGAGAAACAGTATACCTAAGGTGAAGCATCGGAATCTAAAACTGGTCTCACAGGAAAGGGCCAAAACATTGACTGTAAGAAGACTCAGTCTTCTTGCACTTAAGTCGGCATTGTGCCTATTGTATTTAATTCCGATGTAATTTCTGTGTTTCTTCTTCAACGTGATAGTCCTAGGGATACAGTAAAACTGCAGTTATTCAAAAGAATCTAAAACTGGTGACACAGGAAAGGCTCAAATCATAGATACTTAGAGAAGTCAGTCTTCTTGTACTTATGTCGGCATTGTGCATTTTGTATTTAATTCCGATGCAATTTTTGTGTTTCATCGTGAAAGTGAATGGTCAAGGGATACAATAAACCTCAAGTGAAGCATCGGAATCATAAACTGTTCTCACGGGAAACGCTCAAATCATAGACGGTAAGAAGACCCAGTCTGCTTGTACTTAAGTGGGCATTGTGAGTTTGTATTTAATTCCGATGCAATTTTTGTGTTTCATCGTCAAAGTGAAGGTCCATCAAATACAGTAATCCTGAAGGGAAGCTTCGGAATCTAAAACTTGACTCACAGGAAAGGCTCAAAACATAGACCGTAGAAGACTCAGTCTTCTTGTACTTAAGTGGGCATTGTGCCTTTTGTATTTAACTTCGATGGAATTTCTGTGTTTCATCGTCATCGTGAAGGTCCAAGGGATGCAGTAAACCTGAAGGGAAGCATCGGAATCTAAAACTGGTCTCACAGGAAAGGCCCAAAACATAGACCGTAAGAAGACTCAGATTTCTTGTACTTAAGTCGGCATTGTGCTTTTGGTATTTAACTGCGATGCAATTTCTGTGTTTCATCGTCAATGTGAAGGTCCAAGGGATACAGTAAACCAGCAGTTGTGCATCGGAATCTAAAACTGCTGACACAGGAGAAGCTCAAATTTTAGACACTGACTAAAGTCAGTCTCCTTGTACTTAAGTCGGCATTGTGCATTTTGTATTTAAGTCCGAAGTTATTTTTGTGTTTCATCCTCAAAGTGTAAGTCCAAGGGATACAGTAAAGCAGAAGTGAAGCATTGGAATCTAAAAGTGGGCTCACAGGTATGGCTCAAAACATAGCCGGTAGAAGACTCAGTCTTCTTGTACGTAAGTCGGCATTGTGCATTTTGTATTTAATTACAGTGCAATTTTTTTGTTTCATCGTCATAGTGAAGGCCCAAGGATACAGTAAACCTAAAGATAAGTATCAGAATCTAAAACTGGTCTCACAAAGACTCAAGGCATAGACAGTAAGAGGACTCAGTATTCTTGTACTTAATTCGGCATAGTTCGTTTTGTATTTAATTCCGATGCATTTTTTGTGTTTCTTTGTCAATGTGAAGGTCCAAGGGATACAGTAAACCTAAAGGGAAGCATAGGAATCTAACATTGGTATCACAGGAAAGGCTCAAAATATAGACGGTAAGAAGATTCAGTATTTTTGTGCTTAAGTCTTCGTTGTGCGTTTTGTATTTAATTCCGATGCAAGTTTTGTTTATCATTGTCATAGTGAAGGTCCAAGAGATACAGTAAACCTGAAGTGATGCATCGGAATCTAAAACTGGTATCACAGGATATGCGCAAAGCATAGACGGTAAGAAGACTCAGTCTTCTTCTACTTAAGTCGGCATTGTGCCTTTAGTATATAATTCCGATGCAATTTCTGTGTTTCATCGTCAAAGTAAGGTCCATGGGATACTGTCAACCTGCAGTAGTGCATCGGCATCTGAAACTGGTGTCACAGGAAATTCTCAAATCATAGACACTGAGAAAAGTCAGTCTTCTTGTACTTAAGTCGGCATTGTGCATTTTGTGTTTAATTCCGATGCAATTTTTGTGTTTCATCGTCAAAGTGAAGGTCCAAGGGATACAGTAAACATGAAGTGAAGCATCGGAACCTAAAACTGATCTCACTGGAGAGGCTCAAAACATAGATTGTAAGAAGACACAGTCTTCTTGTACTTAAGACGGCATTGGGCCTTTTTAATTTAATTCCGATGTAATATTTTTGTTTCATTGTCAAAGTGAAGGTCCAAGGGATACAGTAAACCTGCAGTTGTGCTTCGGAATCTAAAACTGGTGACGCAGGAAAGGCGCAAATCATAGACACTAAGAACAGTTAGTCTACTTGTACTTAAGCCGACATTGTGAATTTTGTATTTAATTCTGATGCAATTCTTGTGTTCCATCGTCAAAGTGAAGGTCCAAGGGATACAGTACACCTGCAGTTGTGGATCGGAATCTGAAACTGGTGACACATGAAAGCCCCAAATCATAGACACAAAGACAATTCAGTCTTCTTGCACTTAAGTCTACATTGTGCCTTTTGCATTTAATTGCGATGCATTTTTTGCGTTTCATCGTCAAACTGAAGGTCCAAGGGGTACAGTAAACCTGCAGTTGTGCATCGGAATCTAAAACTGGTGACACAGGAAAGGTTCAAAACATAGACACTAAGAAAAGTCAGTCTTCTTTTACGTAAGATGGCATTGTGCATTTTGTATTTAATTCCGATGCAATTTTTGTGTTCCATCATCAAAGTGAAGGACCAAGGTATACTGTAAACCTAAAGTGAAGCATCCGAATCTAAAACTGATCTCACAGCGAATTCTCAAAGCATAGACTGTAAAATGTCTGAGTCTTCTTTTACTTATATCGTCATTCTGCAAATTGTATTTAATTCCGATGCAATTTCTGTGTTTCATAGTGAAAGTGGAGGTCCAAGGGATACAGTAAATCTGCAGTTGCTCATCGGAATCTAATATAGGTGACACTGGAAAAGCACAAATCATAGACATGAAGAAAATAGTCAGTCTTCTTGTACCTAAGTCGGCATTGTGCCTTTTGTATTTAATTCCGATGCAAGTTTTGGGTTTCGTCGTCAAAGTGAAGATCCAAGGGATACAGTAAACCTGCAGTTGTGCATCGGAATCTAAAACTGGTGACACAGGAAAAGCTGAAACATACACACCAAGAAAAGTCAGTCTTTTGTACTTAAGTCGCATTGTGCCTTTTGTATTTCATTCCAATGCAATGTTTATGTTTCATCATCAAAAGGATGGTCCAAGGAATACAGTAAACCTGAAGTGAAGCATCGGAATCTAAAACTGGTATCACAGGATAGGCTCAAAATATTGACAGTACGAAAACTCAGCCTTCTGGTACTTAAGTCGGCATTGTTACTTTTGTATTTAATTCCGATGCAATATCTGTGTTTCATAGTCAAAGTGAAGGTCCAAGTGATACAGTCATCTGACGTGAAGCATCGGAATCGAAAACTGGTGACACAGGAAACCTCAAAACATAGACACTAAGAAAAGTCAGTCTTCTTGTGCTTGAGTCAGCATTGTGTCTTTTGTATTTAATTTCGATGCAATTTCTGTGTTTCATCGTCAGTGTGATGGTCAATGGGATACATTAAACCTGCAGTTGTGCATCGGAATCTAAAACCCTTGACAGGGGAAAGGCTCACAACATAGACACTATGAAAAGTCAGACTTCTTGTACTTAAGTCGGCATTGCGCATTTTGTATTTAATTCCGATGACATTCTGTGTTTCCTCGTCAATGTGAAGGTCCAAGGGATACAGTAAGCCTGAATTGAAGCATCGGAATCTAAAACTGGTCTCACAGGAAAGGCTCAAAACATAGACGGTAAGAAGACTCATACTTCTTGTACCTAAGTCGGCATTCTGCCTTTGGTATTTAATTCCTATGCAATATCTGTGTTTCATCGTGAATGTGAAGGTCCAAGGGATACAGTAAACCTGAAGTGAAGCAACGGAATCTAAAACTTGTCTCACAGGAAAGGCTCAAAACATAGACGGTAAGAAGACTCAGACTTCATGTACTTATGTCGGCATTCTACCTATGGTATTTAATTCCGATGCAATTTCTGTCTTTCATCACTAATGTGAAGGTCAAAGGGACACCGTAAACCTGCAGTTGTGCATCGGAATCTAAAGCTACTGAACCAAGAAAGGCTCATAACATAGACACTGAGAAAATTCAATCCGCATGTACTTAATTCGGCATTGTGAATTTTGTATTTAATTCCGATGCAATTTTTGTGTTTCATCGTCAAAGTGAAAGTGGAAGGGATACAGTAAAATTAAAGTGAAGCATCGGAATCTTAAACTGGTCTCACAGGAAAGGCTCAAAACATAGACGGTAAGAAGACTAAGACTTCTTGTACTTAAGTGGGCATTGTGACTTTTGTATTTAATGCCGATGCAATTTCTGTGTTTCATCGTCAATGTGAAGGTTCAAGGGATACGGTAAACCTGAAGTGAAGCATCGGAACATTAAACTGGTCTCACAGGAAAGGCTCAAATCATAGACGGTAACAAGACTCAGACTTCTTGTACTTATGTCGGCATTCTGCCTTTTGGTATGTAATTCCTATGCAACTTTTGTGTTTCATCGTCAAACTGAAGGTCCAACAAATACAGTAAACCTGAAGGGAAGATTCGGAATCTAAAACTGGACTCACAGGAAAGGCTTAAAAAATAGACCGTAGAAGACTCAGTCTTCTTGTACTTAAGTGTGCATTGTGCCTTTTGTATTTAATTTAGATGCAATTTCTGTGTTTCATCGTCAACGTGAAGGTCCAAGGGATGCAGTAAACCTGAAGGGAAGCATCGGATTCTGAAACTGGTCTCACAGGAAAGGCCCAAAACATAGACCGTAAGAAGACTCAGATTTCTTGTACTTAAGTCGGCATTGTGCCATTGGTATTTAACTACGATGTAATTTCTGTGTTTCATCGTCAATGTGAAGGTCCAAGGGATACAGTAAACCAGCAGTTGTGCATCGGAATCTAAAACTGCTGACACAGGAGAAGGTCAAATCTTAGACACTGAGTAAAGTCAGTCTTCTTGTACTTACGTCGGCATTGTGCATTTTGTAGTTAATTCCGAAGTAATTTTTGTGTTTCATCGTCAAAGTGTAGGTCCAAGGGATACAGTAAACCTGAAGTGAAGCATTGGAATCTAAATGTGGGCTCACAGGTATGGCTCAAATCATAGCCGGTAGAAGACTCAGTCTTCTTGTACTTATATAGGCATTGTGCTTTTCGTATTTAATTCCGATGTAATTTCTGTGTTTCATCTTCCAAGTGAACGTCCAACGGATACAGTAAACCTGCAGTTCCTCACTGGAATCTAATATTGGTCACACAGGAAAGGCTCAAATCATAGTCATTAAGAAACGTCAGTCTTCTTGTACGTAAGTCGGCATTGTGCATTTTGTATTTAATTACAATGCTATTTTTTTGTTTCATCGTCATAGTGAAGGTCCAAGGATACAGTAAACCTAAAGTGAAGTATCAGAATCTAAAACTGGTCTCACAAAGACTCAAGGCATAGTCAGTAAGAAGACTCAGTATTCTTGTACTTAATTTGGCATTCTTCGTTTTGTATTTAATTCCAATGCATTTTTTGTGTTTCTTTGTCAATGTGAAGGTCCAAGGGATACAGTAAACCTGAAGGTAAGCATCGTAATCTAACACGGGTATCACAGGAAAGGCTCAAAATATAGACTGTAAGAAGATTCAGTATTTTTGTGCTTAAGTCTTCATTGTGCCTTTTGTATTTAATTCCGATGCAAGTTTTTTTTTCATTGTCATAGTGAAGGCCCATGGGATACTGTCAACCTGCAGTAGTGCATCGGAATCTGAAACTGGTGTCACAGGAAAGGCTCAAATCATAGACGCTGAGAAAAGTCAGTCTTCTTGTACTTAAGTCGGCATTGTGGATTTTGTGTTTAATTCCGATGCAATTTTTGAGTTTCATCGTCGAAGTGAAGGTCCAAGGGATACAGTAAACATGAAGTGAAGCATCGGAACCTAAAACAGATCTCACTGGAAAGGCTCAAAACATAGATTGTAAGAAGACACAGTCTTCTTGTACTTAAGACCGCATTGGGCCTTTTTAATTTAAATCCGATGTAATATCTTTGTTTCATCTTCAAAGTGAAGGTCCAAGGGATACAGCAAACCTGCAGTTGTGCTTCGGAATCTAAAACTGGTGACGCAGGAAAGGCGCAAATCATAGACATTAAGAACAGTTAGTCTACTTGTACTTAAGCCGGCATTGTGAAATTTGTATTTAATTCTGATGCAATTCTTGCGTTCCATCGTCAAAGTGAAGGTCCAAGGGATACAGTAGACCTGCAGTTGTGGATCGGAATCTGAAACTGGTGACACATGAAAGCCCTAAAACATAGACACAAACACAATTCAGTCTTCTTGCACTTGAGAGTACATTGTGCCTTTTGTATTTAATTGCGATGCATTTTTTGTGTTTCATCGTCAAACTGAAGGTCCAAGGGGTACAGTAAACCTGCAGTTGTGCATCGGAATCTATAACTGGTGACACAGGAAAGTTTCAAAACATAGACACTAAGAAAAGTCAGTCTTCTTTTACGTAAGTTGGCATTGTGCATTTTGTATTTAATTCCGACAGAATTTTTGTGTTCCATTATCAAAGTGAAGGACCAAGGTATTTAGTAAACCTAAAGTGAAGCATCCGAATCTAAAACTGATCTCACAGGGAAGGCTCAAAGCATAGACTGTAAAAAGTCTGAGTCTTCTTTTACTTATATCGGCATTCTGCAAATTGTATTTAATTCCGATGCAATTTCTGTGTTTCATAGTGAAAGTGGAGGTCCAAGGGATACAGTAAATCTGCAGTTGCTCATCGGAATCTAATATAGGTGACACTGGAAAAGCACAAATCATAGACATGAAGAAAATAGTCAGTCTTCTTGTACCTAAGTCGGCATTGTGCCTTTTGTATTTAATTCTGATGCAAGTTTTGGTTTTCGTCGTCAAAGTGAAGATCCAAGGGATACAGTAAACCTGCAGTTGTGCATCGGAATCTAAAACTGGTGACACAGGAAAACGCTGAAACATACACACCAAGAAAAGCTAGTCTTCTTGTACTTAAGTCGGCATTGTGCCTTTTGTATTTAATTCCAATGCAATGTTTATGTTTCATCATCAAAAGGAAGGTCCAAGGGGTACAGTAAACCTGAAGTGAAGCATCGGAATCTAAAACTGGTATCACAGGATAGGCTCAAAACATTGACAGTAAGAAGACTCGGTCCTCTTGTACTTAAGTCGGCATTGTTACTTTTGTATTTAATTCCGGTGCAATATCTGTGTTTCATCGTCAAAGTGAAGGTCCAAGTGATACAGTAATCTGACGTAAAGCATCGGAATCGAAAAATGGTGACACAGGAAAGTTCAAAACATAGACACTAAGAAAAGACAGTCTTCTTCTGCTTGAGGCAGCATTGTGTCTTTTGTATTTAATTTCGATGCAATTTCTGTGTTTCATCGTCAATGTGGAGGTCAATGGGATACATTAAACCGGCAGTTGTGCATCCGAATCCAAAACTACTGTCACAGGAAAGGCGCAGAACATAGACAATGAGAAAAGTCAGTCTTCTTGTACTTAAGTCGGTATTGCGCATTTTCTGTTTAATTCCGATGTTATTCTGTGTTTCCTCGTCAATGTGAGGGTCCAAGGGATACAGTAAATCTGCAGTTGTGCATCTGAATCTAAAACTGGTGGCACAGAAAAGGCACAAAACATAGACACTAAGAAAAATCAGTCTTCTTGAACTTATGTCTGCATTGTGACTTTTGCATTTAATTCCGAAGCTATTTTTGTGTTTCATCGTCAAAGTGAAGGTCTAAGGGATACACTAAACCTAAAGTGAAGTATCGGAATCTAAAACTGGTTTCACGATAAAGCCTCAAAAGCTAGACAGTAAAAAGATTCATTCTCCGTTGCACTTATGTCGGAATTGTTCTTTTGTATTAACTTGCGATGCAATTTTTGTGTTTCATTGTCATAGTGAAGGTACAAGTATTACAGTAAACGTGATGTGAAGCATCGTAATCTAAAACTTGTCACACAGGAAAGGCTCAAAACGAAGACCGTAAGAAGACTTAGTCTTCTTGTACTTAAGTCGGCATTGTGCCTTTTGAATATACTTCCGATGTAATTTGTGTGTTTCCTCTTCAAAGTGAAGGTCCAAGGGGTACAGTAAACCTGCAGTTGTGCATCGGAATCTATAACTGGTGACACAGGAAAGTTTCAAAACATAGACACTAAGAAAAGTCAGTCTTCTTTTACGTAAGTTGGCATTGTGCATTTTGTATTTAATTCCGACAGAATTTTTGTGTTCCATTATCAAAGTGAAGGACCAAGGTATTTAGTAAACCTAAAGTGAAGCATCCGAATCTAAAACTGATCTCACAGGGAAGGCTCAAAGCATAGACTGTAAAAAGTCTGAGTCTTCTTTTACTTATATCGGCATTCTGCAAATTGTATTTAATTCCGATGCAATTTCTGTGTTTCATAGTGAAAGTGGAGGTCCAAGGGATACAGTAAATCTGCAGTTGCTCATCGGAATCTAATATAGGTGACACTGGAAAAGCACAAATCATAGACATGAAGAAAATAGTCAGTCTTCTTGTACCTAAGTCGGCATTGTGCCTTTTGTATTTAATTCTGATGCAAGTTTTGGTTTTCGTCGTCAAAGTGAAGATCCAAGGGATACAGTAAACCTGCAGTTGTGCATCGGAATCTAAAACTGGTGACACAGGAAAACGCTGAAACATACACACCAAGAAAAGCTAGTCTTCTTGTACTTAAGTCGGCATTGTGCCTTTTGTATTTAATTCCAATGCAATGTTTATGTTTCATCATCAAAAGGAAGGTCCAAGGGGTACAGTAAACCTGAAGTGAAGCATCGGAATCTAAAACTGGTATCACAGGATAGGCTCAAAACATTGACAGTAAGAAGACTCGGTCCTCTTGTACTTAAGTCGGCATTGTTACTTTTGTATTTAATTCCGGTGCAATATCTGTGTTTCATCGTCAAAGTGAAGGTCCAAGTGATACAGTAATCTGACGTAAAGCATCGGAATCGAAAAATGGTGACACAGGAAAGTTCAAAACATAGACACTAAGAAAAGACAGTCTTCTTCTGCTTGAGGCAGCATTGTGTCTTTTGTATTTAATTTCGATGCAATTTCTGTGTTTCATCGTCAATGTGGAGGTCAATGGGATACATTAAACCGGCAGTTGTGCATCCGAATCCAAAACTACTGTCACAGGAAAGGCGCAGAACATAGACAATGAGAAAAGTCAGTCTTCTTGTACTTAAGTCGGTATTGCGCATTTTCTGTTTAATTCCGATGTTATTCTGTGTTTCCTCGTCAATGTGAGGGTCCAAGGGATACAGTAAATCTGCAGTTGTGCATCTGAATCTAAAACTGGTGGCACAGAAAAGGCACAAAACATAGACACTAAGAAAAATCAGTCTTCTTGAACTTATGTCTGCATTGTGACTTTTGCATTTAATTCCGAAGCTATTTTTGTGTTTCATCGTCAAAGTGAAGGTCTAAGGGATACACTAAACCTAAAGTGAAGTATCGGAATCTAAAACTGGTTTCACGATAAAGCCTCAAAAGCTAGACAGTAAAAAGATTCATTCTCCGTTGCACTTATGTCGGAATTGTTCTTTTGTATTAACTTGCGATGCAATTTTTGTGTTTCATTGTCATAGTGAAGGTACAAGTATTACAGTAAACGTGATGTGAAGCATCGTAATCTAAAACTTGTCACACAGGAAAGGCTCAAAACGAAGACCGTAAGAAGACTTAGTCTTCTTGTACTTAAGTCGGCATTGTGCCTTTTGAATATACTTCCGATGTAATTTGTGTGTTTCCTCTTCAAAGTGAAGGTCCAAGGGATACCGTTAACCTGCAGTTATTCATCAGAATCTAAAACTGGTGACACAAGAAAGGCTCAATTCATAGACACTAAGAAAAGTCTATCTTCCAGTACTTAAGTCGGTGTTGTGCCTTTTGTATTTAATTCCAATGCATTTTTGTATTTCATCGTCAAAGTGAAGGTCCAAGGGATACAGTAAACCTGCAGTTGTGCGTCGGAATCTGAATC
The DNA here is from genome assembly GCF_023864345.2 of Schistocerca serialis cubense. Classification (NCBI taxonomy): domain Eukaryota; kingdom Metazoa; phylum Arthropoda; class Insecta; order Orthoptera; family Acrididae; genus Schistocerca; species Schistocerca serialis. The sequence goes on along the minus strand of NC_064638.1, from coordinate 59,924,001 downwards.
TGGTGACACATAAAAGAACCAAAACCCAGTCACTAAGACAATTCAGTCTTCTTGTACATAAGTCGGCATTGTGCCTTTTGTATTTAAATCTGATGCAATTAATGTGTTTCTTCGGCAAAGTGAAGGTCCAAGGGATACAGTAAACTTGCAGTGGTGCATCGGAATCTAAAACTGGTCTCACAGGAAAGGCTCAAAACACAGACACTAAGAAAGGTTAAGCTTCTTGTACTTAAGTCGGCATTGTGTCTTTTGTACTTAATTCCGATTAATTATTTGTATTTCTTCGTCAACGTGAAGATTCAAGGAAAACAGTACACCTGAAGTGAAGCATCGGAATCTAAAACTGGTCTCACAGGAAAGGCTCAAAGCTTGGACAGTAAGAAGACTTAGTCTTGTGGTATTTAAGTCAGCATTGTGAATTTTGTATTTAATTCCGATGCAATTTCTGTGTTTCATCGGCAATGTAAAGGTCCAAGGGATACAGTAAACTTCCAGTTGTTCATCGGAATCTAACATTGGTGACACAGGATAGGCTCAAATCATAGACATTAAGAAAAGTCAGTCTTCTTGCACATAAGTCGGCATTGTGCCTTTTGTGTTTAGTTCCGATGCTATTTCTGTGTCTCATCCTCAAAGTGAAGGTCCAAGGGATACAGTAAAAATGCTGGTATGCATCGGAGTCTAAAACTGGTGATACGGGAAAGGCTCAAAACATAGACACTAAGAAAAGTCAGTCTTCTTGCACTTAAGTCGTCATTGTGCCTTTCGTATTTAATTCCGAAGTAATGTTTGTGTTTCATCGTCAAAGTGAAGCTCGAAGGGATACAGTAAACCTGAAGTGAAGCATCGGAATCTAAAACTGGTCTCACAGGAAAGGCTCAAAGCTTAGACAGTAAGAACACTCAGTCGTGTGGTACTTAAGTCAGCATTATGCATTTTGTATTTCATTCTGAAGCAATTTTTGTGTTTCATCGGCAATGTAAAGGTCCGAGGGATACATTAAACTTGCAGTTGTTCATCGGAATCTAACATTGGTGACACAGGGCAGGCTCAAATCATAGACATTAAGAAAAATCAGTCTTCTTGTACATAAGTCGGCATTGTGCCTTTTGTATTTAATTCCGATGCAATTTTTGTGTTTCGTCGTCAAAGTGAAGGTCCAAGGGATACAGTAAAAATGCTGGTGTGCATCGGAGTCTAAAACTGGTGATACGGGAAATGCTCGAAACATAGACACTAAGAAAAGTCATTCCTCTTGTACTTAAGTTGGCATTGTGCTTTTTGTAAAAAATTGCGATGCAATTTTTGGGTTTCATCGTCAAAGTGAATGTCCATGGGTAAGTGTAAAACTGAAGTGAAGCATCGGAATCGAAAACTGGTCTCACGAGTAAGGCTCAAATCATTGACAGTAAGAACACTCAGTCTTCTTGTAATTAAGTCGGCATCGTGGCATTTGTAATCAAATCCGAAGCAATTTCTGTGATTCATCGTCAAAGCGAAGGTCCAAGTGATAAAGTAATCTGACGTGAAGCATCGGAGTCGAAAACTGGTGACACAGGAAAGCTCAAAACAAAGACACTGAGAAAAGTCAGTCTTCCTGTGCTTAAGTCAGCATTGTGCCTTTTGTATTTAATACCGATGCAATATATGTGTTTCATCGTCAATGTGAAGGTCCAAGGGATGCAGTAAACCTGCAGTTGTGCATTGGAATCTAATTCTGGTGACACAAGAATGGCACAAATCATAGACATTAAGAAAAGTCAGTCTTAATGTACTTAAGTCGGCATTGTGGCTTTTGTATTTAATTACGATGCAATCTTTGTGAATCATCGTCAAAGTGAAGGTCGAAGGGATACAGTAAACCTGTAGTGAAGCATGGGAATCTAAAACTGGTCACACAGGAAAGGCTCAAATCATACACACTAAGAGAAGTCAGACATTTTGTTCTTAAATCGGCATTGTGCCTTTTGAATTTAATTCCGATGCAATTTTTGTGTGTCATCGTCAAAGTGAAGGCCCAAGGGATACAGTAAACCTGAAGTAAGGCATCGGAATCTAAAACTGTTCTCACAGGAAAGGCTCACAACATAGACGGTAAGAAGACTCAGTCTTCTTGTACTTAAGTCGGCTTTGTGCGTTTGGTATTTAAATCCGATGCAATTTCTGTGATTCATCGTCAATGTGAAGTTTCAAGAGATACAATAAACCTGCAATTGTGCATCGGAATCTAAAGCTGGTGACACAGGAAAGGCTCAAAACATAGACACTAAGAAAAGTCAGTCTTCTTATACTTAAGTCGGCATAGTACCTTTTGTATTTAATTCCGATGCAATTTCTGAGTTTCATGGTCAAAGTGAAGGTCCAAAGGATACAGTAAACCTTCTGGTGTTCATCGGAGTCTAAACCTGGTGACACAGGAAAGGCTCAAATCATAGACACAAAAAAAAGTGAGCCCTCTTGTAGTTAAGTCGGCATTGTACCTTTTGTATTTAATTCCGGTGCATTTTTTGTGTTTCATCGCCAATTAGAAGGTCCAAGGGATACAATAATCCTCCAATTGTGCATCGGAAGCTAAAACTGGTGACAGAGGAAAGGCTCTTATCATAGACACTGAGAAAAGTCAGTCTTCTTGTACTTAAGTCGCCATTGTGCATTTTGTATTTAATTCCGATGCAATTTCTGTGCTTTATCGTCAAAGAGAAAGTCCAAGGTTTACAGTAAACTGAAGTGAAGCATCGGAATCTAAAACTAGTCATACAGGAAAGCTCAAATCATAGGCACTAAGAAAAGTCAGTCTTCTTGTACTTAAGTAGGCATTGTGCATTTTGTATTTAATTCTGATGCAATTTTTGTGTTTCATCGTCATTGTGAAGGTCCATGGGATGCAGTAAACCTGCAGTTGTACATCGGAACCTAAAACTGGTGACAGAGGAAAGCTTCTAATCATAGACCCTAACAAAAGTCAGTCTTCTTGTACTTAAGTAGGCGTGGGCATTTTGTATTTAATTCAGATGCAATATTTGTGTTTCATCATCATTATGAAGGTCCAGTGGATACAGTTAATCTGTAGTTGTGCATTGGAATCTAAAACTCATGTCACAGGAAAGGCTCAAAGCATAGCCACTAAGATAAGTCAGTCTTAATGAACTTTAGTCGGCATTGTGCCTTTTGTATTTAAATCCGATGCAATTTTTGTGTTTCATCGTCAAAGTGAAGGTCCATTTGATACAGTAAGCATGAAGTGAAGCATCGGAATCTAAAACAGGTCCCACAGGAAAGGCTCAATTAATAGACAGTAAGAAAAGTCCGTCTTCATTTTCTTAAGTCGGCATTGTGCCTTTTGTATTTCATTTCGATGCAATTTTTGTGTTTCAACGTCAGTGTCAAGGTCCAAGGGATTCAGTAAACCTGCATTTGTGCATTGGAATGTAAAACTCCTGACACAGAAACGGCTCAAAACATAGGCACTAAGAAAAGTCAGTCTTCTTGTACTTAAGTCAGCATTGTGACCTTTGTATTTAATTCCGATGCTATTTATGTGTTTCATCTTCAAAGTGAAGGCCCAAGGGATACAGTAAACCTGAAGTAAAGCATCGGAATCTAAAACTGTTCTCACAGGAAAGGCTCACAACATAGACGGTAAGAAGACTCAGTCTTCTTGTACTTAAGTCGGTTTTGTGCGTTTGGTATTTAAATCCGATGCAATTTCTGTGATTCATCGTCAATGTGAAGTTTCAAGAGATACAGTAAATCTGCAATTGTGCATCGGAATCTAAAGCTAGTGACACAGGAAAGGCTCAAAACATAGACACTAAGAAAAGTCAGTCTTCTTAATCTTAAGTCGGCATAGTACCTTTTGTATTTAATTCCGATGCAATTTCTGAGTTTCATGGTCAAAGTGAAGGTCCAAAGGATACAGTAAACCTTCTGGTGTTCATCGGAGTCTAACACGGGTGACACAGGAAAGGCTCAAATCATAGACACTAAGAAAAGTCAGTCTTCTTGTAGTTAAATCGGCATTGTACCTTTTGTATTAAATTGCGATGCATTTTTTGTTTTTCATCGCCAATGTGAAGGTCGCAGGGATACAATAATCCTGCAATTGTGCATCGGAATCTAAAACTTGCGACCAAGGAACGGCTCAAAACATAGACACTAAGGGAAGTCAGTCCTCTTGAACTTAAATCGGCATTGTGCGTTTTGTATTAAATTCCGATGCATATTTTGTGTTTCATCGTTAAAGTAACGGTCCAAAGGGTACAGTATACCTGAAGTGAAGCATAGGAGTTTTAAACTGGTCTCACAGGAAAGGTTCAAAACATAGACGGTAAGAAGACTCAGTCTTGGTCATAAGTGGGCCTTGTGACTTTCGTATTTAATTCCGATTCAATTTCTGTGTTTCATCGTCCATGTGAAGGTCCAAGGGATACAGTGAACCTGCAGTAGTGCAACGGAATCTAAAACAGGTGACAGAGGAAAGGCTCAAATCATAGACACTGAGAAAAGTCAGTCATCTTGTACTTATGTAGGCATTGTGCCTTTTGTATTGAATTCCGATGGAATTCCTGTGTTTTATCGTCAAAGAGAAAGTCCAAGGGTTACAGTAAACTGAAGTGAAGCATCGGAATCTAAAATTAATGATACAGGAAAGCTCAAATCATAAGCACTAAGAACAGTCAGTCTTCATGTACTTAAGTAGGCATTGTGCATTTTGTATTCAATTCTGATGCTATTTTCGTGTTTCATCGTATTGTGAAGGCCCATGGGACACAGTAAAACTGCAGTTGTCCATCGGAACCTAAAACTGGTGACAGAGGAAAGCCTCAAATCATCGGCCCTAAGAAAAGTCAGTCTTCTTGTACTTAAGTAGGCGTGGGCATTTTGTATTTAATTCAGATGCAATTTTTGTGTTTCATCGTCATTGTGAAGGTCCAATGGATACAGTTAATCTGCAGTTGTTCATTGGAATCAAATATTGGTGACACAGGAAAGGCTCAAATCATAGACATTAAGAAAAGTCGGTCTTATTGAACAAAAGTCGGCATTGTGCCTTAGTATTTAATTCCGATGCAATTTTTGTGTTTCATTCATCAATGTAACGTCCAAGGGATAAAGTAATCCTGCAGTCGTGCATCGAAATCTAAATTGGTGACAGAGGAATGCTCTAATCATAGACACTAAGAAAAGTCAGTCTTCTTTTACTTAAGTCGGCATTGTGCATTTTGTATTTAATTCCGATGCAATTTTTGTGTTTCATCGTCAAAGTGAAGGTCCAAGGGATACAATAAGCCGGAAGTGAAGCATCGGAATCTAAAACAGGTCTCACAGGAAAGGCTCAATTTATAGACACTAAGAAAAGTCCGTCCACTTTTACTTAAGTCGGCATTGTGCCTTTTGTATTTCATTCCGATGCAATTTTTTTGTTTCATCGTCAGTGTGAAGGGCAAACGGATTCAGCAAACCTGCAGTCGTGCATCGGAATCTAAAACTGTTGACAGAGGAAAGGCTGAAATCATAGACACTAAGAAAAGTCAATCTTCTTGTACTTAAGTCGCCATTGTGCATTTTGTATTTAATTCCGATGCAACTTTTGTGTTTCATCGTCAATGTAAAGGACCAATGGATACAGTAAACCTGCAGTTGTGCATCGGAATCTAAAACTGGTGGCAGAGGAAAGGCCCAAATCATAGACTCTAAGAAAAATCAGTCTTCTTGTACTTAAGTCGCCATTGTGCATTTTCTATTTATTTCCGATGCAACTTTTGTGTTTCATCGTCAAAGTGAAGGCCAAGGGATCCAGTAAACCAGAAGTGAAGCATCGGAATCTAAAACTGGTCGCACAGGAAAGGCTCAAATCATAGATGGTAAGAAGACTCAGTATTCTTGTACTTAAGTCGGCATTGTGCCTTTTGTATTCAAATCCGATACAATATCTGTGTTTCATCGTCAATGTGAAGTTTCAAGAGATATAGTAAACCTTCAGTTTTGCATCGGAATCTAAAACTGGTGACACAGGAAACGCCCAAATCATAGACACTATGTGAAGTCAGGCTTCTTGTACTTATGTCGGCATTGTGCATTTTGTATTTAATTCCGATGCAATATTTGTGTTTCATCGTCAATGTGAAGGTCCAATGGATACAGTAAACCTGCAGTTGTGCATCGGAATTTAAAACTCATGACACCGAAAAGGCTCAAATCATAGACACTAAGAAAAGTCAGTCTTCTTGTACTTAAGTCGGCATTGTGGTTTTGTATTGAATTCCGATGCCATTTCTGTGTTTCATCGTCAAAGGGAATGCCCAAGGGATTCAGTAAACTGAAGTGAAGCATTGGAATCTAAAACTGGAGACACAGGAAAGCTCAAAATATAGACACGAAGAAAAGTCAGTGTTCTTGTACTTAAGTCGGCATTGTGCCTTTTGTATTTAATTCCGATGCAAATTTTGTGTTTCATCGTCAATGTGAACGTTTAATAGATACAGTAAACCTGCAGTTGTGCAATGGAATGTAAAACTCATGACACCGAAAAGGCTCAAATCATAGACACTAAGAAGTGTCAGTCTTCTTGTACTTAAGTCAGCATTGTTCCCTTTGTAATTAATCTCGATGCAATTTTTGTGTTTCATCGTCAAATTGAAGGTCCTTGGGATACAGTAAACCTGAAGTGAGACATCGGAATCTAAAACTGGTCTCACAGGAAAGGCTCAAATCATAGACACTAAGATAAGTCAGTCCTCTTGTTGTTGAGTCGGCATTGCGCCTTTTGTATTTAATTCCGATGTTTTTTTTGTGTTTCATCGTCAAAGTGAAGGTCCAAGGGGTACAGTAAACCTGAAGTGAAGCATAGGAATATTAAACTGGTCTCACAGGAAAGACTCAAAACATAGATGGTAAGAGGACTCAGTCTTGTTCTTAACCGGGCCTTGTGACTTTCCTATTTAATTCCGATTTAAATTCTGTGTTTCATCGTCCATGTGAAGGTCCAAGGGATACAGTGAACCTGAGGTTGCGCAACGGAATCTAAAACTTGTGACAGAGGAAATGCTCAAATCATAGACACTAAGAAAAGTCAGTCTTCTTGTACTTAAGTCCCCATTGTGCTTTTTGTATTTAATTCCGAAGAAACTTTCGTCTTTCATCGTGAAGGTGAAGGCCAAGGGATACAGTAAACCCGAAGTGAAGCATCGTAATCTAAAAATTGTTTGGACAGGAATGGCTCAAAACATAGACAGTAAGAAGTCTCAGTCTTCTTGAACTTTAGCCGGCATTGTGCTTTTTGTATTTCATTCCGATGAAATTTCTGTGTTTCTTCCTCAAAGTGAATGTCCAAGGAATACAGTAAACCTGCAGTTGTTCATCGGAATCTATAACTGGTGACACAGGAAAGGTTCAAATCATAGACACTAAGAATAGTCAGTCTTCTTGTACTTAGGTCGGCATTGTGTATTTTGTATTTAATTCCAATGCAACCTTTGTGTTTCATCGTCAAAGTGAAGGCCAAGGGATACAGTAAACCTGAAGTGAAGCATCGGAATATGAAACTGGTTTCACAGAAAAGGCTCAAAACATAGACAGTAATAAGACTCCGTCTTCTTGAACTTATGTCGGCATTGTGCCTTTTGTATTTAATTCCGATTCAATTTCTGTGTTTCATCGTCAACGTAAAGGTCGAAGGCCTACAATAAATCTGCAGTTGTTCATTATAGTCAAATATTGGTGACACAGGAATGGATCAAATCATAGATATTGAGAAAAGTAAGTCTTATTGTGCATATGTCGGCATTGTGCCTTTTGTATTTAATTCCGATGCAATTTTTGTGTTTCACCATCATAGTAAAGGTCCAAAAGATACAGTAAACCTGCAGTTGTGCATCGGAATCTAAAACTGGTGACACAGGAATGTCTAAAATCATAGACACTAAGAAAAGTCAGTCTTCTTGTACTTAAGTCGCCATTGTGCCTTTTGAACTTAATGACGATGGAATTTTTGTGTTTCATCGTCAATGTGAAGGTCCAAGGGATACAGTAAGCCTGAAGTGAAGCATCGGAATCTAAAACAGGTCTCACAGTAAAGGCTCAATTCGTAGACGCTAAGAAAAGTCAGTCTTCATGTAGCTAAGTCGGCATTGTGCCGTTTGTATTTAATTCCGATGCAATTTTTGTGTTTCATCGACAAAGTGAAGGTCCAAGACATATAGTAAACCTGAAGTGAAGCATCGGAATCTATAACTGGTCTCACAGGAAAGGCTCAAAACATAGATGGTAAGAAAACACATTCTTCTTGTACTTAAGTCGGCATTGTGCCTTTTGTATTTAAATCCGATGCAATGTCTGTGTTTCATCGTCAATGTGAAGATTCAAGAGACACAGTTAACCTGCCGTTTTGCGTCGGAATCTATAGCTGGTAACACAGGAAAGGCTCAAAACATAAACACTAAGAGAAGTCAGTATTCTTGTACTTAAGGCGGCATTGTGCCTTTTGTTTTTAAATCCGATGCAATTTATGTGTTTCATCGTCAATGTGAAGTTTCAAGAGATAGAGAAAATCTGCAGATCTGCATCGGCATCTAAAGCCGGTGACACAGGAAGGACTCAAAACATAGACACTAAGAGAAGACAGTCTTCTTGTACTTAAGGTGGCATTGTGCCTTTTGTATTTAATTCCGATGCAAATTCTGTGTTTCATCGTCAAAGTGAAGGTCCAAGGGATACAGTAAACCTGTAGTTGTTCATCGGAATCTAAAACTGGTGACATAGGAAAGGCTCAATTCATGGACACTAAGAAAAGTCAGTCTTCTTGTACTTCAGTCGGCATAGTGCTTTTGTGTTTAATTCCGATGCAATTTTAGCGTTTCATCGTCAAAGCGAAGGTCCAAGGGATACAGTAAACCTGCAGTTGTGCATCGGAATCTAAAACTGGTGGCATTGGAAAGGCTCTAAGCATAGACACTAAGAAAAGTCAGTCTTCTTTTATTTAAGTCGGCATTGTGCCTTTTCTTTAATTCCGATACTATTTTTGTATTTCAACGTCAATGTGAAAGTCCAAGGGATACAGTAAACCTGCAGTTGAGCATCGGATTCTAAAACTGGTGACAGAGGAAATGCTCAAATCATAGACACTAAGAATAGTCAGTCTTCTTGTACTTAGGTCGGCATTGTGTATTTTGTATTTAATTCCAATGCAACCTTTGTGTTTCATCGTCAAAGTGAAGGCCAAGGGATACAGTAAACCTGAAGTGAAGCATCGGAATATGAAACTGGTTTCACAGAAAAGGCTCAAATCATAGACAGTAATAAGACTCCGTCTTCTTGAACTTATGTCGGCATTGTGCCTTTTGTATTTAATTCCGATTCAATTTCTGTGTTTCATCGTCAACGTAAAGGTCGAAGGCCTACAATAAATCTGCAGTTGTTCATTATAGTCAAATATTGGTGACACAGGAATGGATCAAATCATAGATATTGAGAAAAGTAAGTCTTATTGTGCATATGTCGGCATTGTGCCTTTTGTATTTAATTCCGATGCAATTTTTGTGTTTCACCATCATAGTAAAGGTCCAAAAGATACAGTAAACCTGCAGTTGTGCATCGGAATCTAAAACTGGTGACACAGGAATGTCTAAAATCATAGACACTAAGAAAAGTCAGTCTTCTTGTACTTAAGTCGCCATTGTGCCTTTTGAACTTAATGACGATGGAATTTTTGTGTTTCATCGTCAATGTGAAGGTCCAAGGGATACAGTAAGCCTGAAGTGAAGCATCGGAATCTAAAACAGGTCTCACAGTAAAGGCTCAATTCGTAGACGCTAAGAAAAGTCAGTCTTCATGTAGCTAAGTCGGCATTGTGCCGTTTGTATTTAATTCCGATGCAATTTTTGTGTTTCATCGACAAAGTGAAGGTCCAAGACATATAGTAAACCTGAAGTGAAGCATCGGAATCTATAACTGGTCTCACAGGAAAGGCTCAAAACATAGATGGTAAGAAAACACATTCTTCTTGTACTTAAGTCGGCATTGTGCCTTTTGTATTTAAATCCGATGCAATGTCTGTGTTTCATCGTCAATGTGAAGATTCAAGAGACACAGTTAACCTGCCGTTTTGCGTCGGAATCTATAGCTGGTGACACAGGAAAGGCTCAAAACATAAACACTAAGAGAAGTCAGTATTCTTGTACTTAAGGCGGCATTGTGCCTTTTGTTTTTAAATCCGATGCAATTTATGTGTTTCATCGTCAATGTGAAGTTTCAAGAGATAGAGAAAATCTGCAGATCTGCATCGGCATCTAAAGCCGGTGACACAGGAAGGACTCAAAACATAGACACTAAGAGAAGACAGTCTTCTTGTACTTAAGGCGGCATTGTGCCTTTTGTATTTAATTCCGATGCAAATTCTGTGTTTCATCGTCAAAGTGAAGGTCCAAGGGATACAGTAAACCTGTAGTTGTTCATCGGAATCTAAAACTGGTGACATAGGAAAGGCTCAATTCATGGACACTAAGAAAAGTCAGTCTTCTAGTACTTAAGTCGGCATAGTGATTTTGTGTTTAATTCCGATGCAATTTTAGCGTTTCATCGTCAAAGCGAAGGTCCAAGGGATACAGTAAACCTGCAGTTGTGCATCGGAATCAAAAACTGGTGCCAGAGGAAAGGCTCAAATCACAGACATTAGGTAAAATCAGTCATCTTGTACTTAAGTCGGCATTGTGCCTTATGTATTCAATTCCAATGCAATTTTTTGTGTTTCATCGAAAATGTTAAGGACCAAGGGATACAGTAAACCTACAATTGTGCATCGGAATCTAAAACTTGTGACACAGTAAAGGCTCAAAGGATAGACACTAAGAAAAGTCAGTCCTCTTGTACTTAAGTCGGCATTGTGCATTTTGTATATAATTCCGATGCAATTTTTGTCTTTCATCGTCAAAGTGAAGGTCCAAGGGGTACAGTAAACCTGAAATGAAGCATCGGAATTTTAAACTGGTCTCACACGAAAGGCTCAAAACAAAAATGGTATGAAGACTCAGGCATGTTCTTATGTGGGCCTTGTGACTTTCGTATTTAATTCCGATTCAATTTCTGTGTTTCATCGTCCATGTGAAGGTCCAAGGGATACAGTGAACCTGCAGTAGTGCAACGGAATCTAAAACAGGTGACAGAGGAAAGGCTCAAATCATAGACACTGAGAAAAGTCAGTCTTCTTGTACTTATGTAGGCATTGTGCCTTTTGTATTGAATTCCGATGGAATTTCTGTGTTTTATCGTCAAAGAGAAAGTCCAAGGGTACAGTAAACTGAAGTGAAGCATCGGAATCTAAAATTAATGATACCGGAAAGCTCACTACATAAGCACTAAGAAAAGTCAGTCTTCATGTACTTAAGTGGGCATTGTGCATTTTGTATTCAATTCTGATGCTATTTTCGTGTTTCATCGTATTGTGAAGGCCCATGGGACACAGTAAACCTGCAGTTGTCCATCGGAACCTAAAACTGGTGACAGAGGAATGCTCTAATCATAGACACTAAGAAAAGTCAGTCTTCTTTTACTTAAGTCGGCATTGTGCATTTTGTATTCAATTCCGATGCAATTTTTGTGTTTCATCGTCAAAGTGAAGGTCCAAGGGATACAGTAAGCCTGAAGTGAAGCATCGGAATCTACAACTGGTCTCACAGGAAAGGCTCGATTTATAGACACTAAGAAAAGTCAGTCTTCTTTTACTTAAGTCGGCATTGTGCCTTTTGTATTTCATTCCGATGCAATTTTTGTGTTTCATCGTCAGTGTGAAGGTCAAAGGGATTCAATAAACCTGCAGTCGTGCATCGGAATCTAAAACTGGTGACAGAGGTAAGGGTCAAATCATAGACACTAAGAAAAGTCAATCTTCTTGTACTTAAGTCGCCATTGTGCATTTTGTATTTAATTCCGATGCAACTTTTGTGTTTCATCGTCAATGTAAAGGACCAATGGATACAGTAAACCTGCAGTTGTGCATCGGAATCTAAGACTGGTGACAGAGGAAAGGCCCAAATCATAGACACTAAGAAAAATCAGTCTTCTTGTACTTAAGTCGCCATTGTGCATTTTCTATTTATTTCCGATGCAACTTTTGTGTTTCATCGTCAAAGTGAAGGCCAAGGGATCCAGTAAACCAGAAGTGAAGCATCGGAATCTAAAACTGGTCGCACAGGAAAGGCTCAAATCATAGATGGTAAGAAGACTCAGTATTCTTGTACTTAAGTCGGCATTGTGCCTTTTGTATTCAAATCCGATACAATATCTGTGTTTCATCGTCAATGTGAAGTTTCAAGAGATATAGTAAACCTTCAGTTTTGCATCGGAATCTAAAACTGGTGACACAGGAAACGCCCAAATCATAGACACTATGTAAAGTCAGGCTTCTTGTACTTATGTCGGCATTGTGCATTTTGTATTTAATTCCGATGCAATATTTGTGTTTCATCGTCAATGTGAAGGTCCAATGGATACAGTAAACCTGCAGTTGTGCATCGGAATTTAAAACTCATGACACCGAAAAGGCTCAAATCATAGACACTAAGAAAAGTCAGTCTTCTTGTACTTAAGTCGGCATTGTGGCTTTGTATTGAATTCCGATGCCATTTCTGTGTTTCATCGTCAAAGGGAATGCCCAAGGGATTCAGTAAACTGAAGTGAAGCATCGGAATCTAAAACTGGAGACACAGGAAAGCTCAAAACATAGACACGAAGAAAAGTCAGTGTTCTTGTTCTTAAGTCGGCATTGTGCCTTTTGTATTTAATTCCGATGCAAATTTTGTGTTTCATCGTCAATGTGAACGTTTAATGGATACAGTAAACCTGCAGTTGTGCAATGGAATGTAAAACTCATGACCCCGAAAAGGCTCAAATCATAGACACTAAGAAGTGTCAGTCTTCTTGTACTTAAGTCAGCATTGTTCCCTTTGTAATTAATCTCGATGCAATTTTTGTGTTTCATCGTCAAATTGAAGGTCCTTGGGATACAGTAAACCTGAAGTGAGACATCGGAATCTAAAACTGGTCTCACAGGAAAGGCTCAAATCATAGACACTAAGACAAGTCAGTCCTCTTGTTGTTGAGTCGGCATTGCGCCTTTTGTATTTAATTCCGATGTTTTTTTTGTGTTTCATCGTCAAAGTGAAGGTCCAAGGGGTACAGTAAACCTGAAGTGAAGCATAGGAATATTAAACTGGTCTCACAGGAAAGACTCAAAACATAGATGGTAAGAGGACTCAGTCTTGTTCTTAACTGGGCCTTGTGACTTTCCTATTTAATTCCGATTTAAATTCTGTGTTTCATTGTCCATGTGAAGGTCCAAGGGATACAGTGAACCTGAGGTTGCGCAACGGAATCTAATACTTGTGACAGAGGAAATGCTCAAATCATAGACACTAAGAAAAGTCAGTCTTCTTGTACTTAAGTCCCCATTGTGCTTTTTGTATTTAAATCCGAAGAAACTTTCGTCTTTCATCGTGAAGGTGAAGGCTAAGGGATACAGTAAACCCGAAGTGAAGCATCGGAATCTAAAACTAGTTTGGACAGGAAAGGCTCAAAACATAGACAGTAAGAAGACTCAGTCTTCTTGAACTTTAGCCGGCATTGTGCTTTTTGTATTTCATTCCGATGAAATTTCTGTGTTTCTTCCTCAAAGTGAATGTCCAAGGAATACAGTAAACCTGCAGTTGTTCATCGGGATCTATAACTGGTGACACAGGAAAGGTTCAAATTATAGACACTAAGAAAAGTCAGTCTCTCTGTACTTAAGTCGGCATTGTGCATTTTGTATTTAATTCCGATACAGGTTTGGCATTTCATCGTCAAAGTGAAGGTCCAAGGGATACCGTAAACCTGCAGTTGTGCATCGAAATCTAAAACTGGTGACACAGGAAAGGCTCAAATCATAGACGGTAAGAAAACTCAGTATTCTTGTACTTAAGTCGGCATTGATCCTTTTGTATTTCATTCCGATGCAAGTTATGTGTTGCATCGTCAAAGGGAAAGTCCAAGGGATACAGTAAACTGAAGTGAAGCATCGGAATCTAAAACTGGTCTCACAGGAAAGGCACAAAACATAGACGGTATGAAAACTCTGTCTTCATGTACTTAAGTCGGCAATGTGCCTTTTGAATTAAATTCCGATGCAATTTTTGAGTTTCATCGTAAATGTGAAGGTCCATGGGATACAGTAAACCTGCAGTTGTGGATCGCAATCTAAAACTGTTGACACAGGAAAGGCTCAATCCATAGACACTAAGAAAAGTCAGTCTTCTTGTACTTAAGCCAGCATTCTGACGTTTGTATTTACTTCCGATGTAATTTTTGCGTTTCAACGTCAAGGTGAAGGTCCAAGGGATACTGTAATCCTGCAGTTGTGCATCGGATTCTAAAACTGGTGACAGTGAAGGCTCAAATCATAGACACTAAGTAAGGTCAGTCTTCTTGTACTGAAGACGGCATTGTGCATTTAGTATTTAATTCCGATGCAATTTTTTTGTTTCTTCGTCAATGTGAAGGTCCAATGGATACACTAAACCAGCAGATGTGCATCGAAATCTAAAACTGGAGACACAGGAAAGGCTCAATTCATAGACACTAAGTAAAGTCAGTCTTCTTGGACTTAAGTCGGCATTGTTCCCTTTGTATTTAAATCCGATGCAATTATTGTGTTTCATCGTGAAAGTGAAGGTCCAAGGGATGCAGTAAGCATGAAGTGAAGCATCTGAATCTAAAACAGGTCTCACAGGAAAAGCTCAAATCATAGACATTAAGAAAAGTCAGTCTTCTTTTACTCAAGTTGCGCATTGCGCCCTTTGTTTTTTATTCCGGTACAATTTTTGTGTTTCAACGTCAAGGTGAAGGTCCAAGGGATACTGTAAACCTGCAGTTGTGCATCGAAATCTAAAACTGCTGACACAGTAAAGGCTCAAATCATAGACGGTATGAAAATACTGTATTCTTGTACTTTAGTCGGCATTGTGTCTTTTGTATTGAATTCCGATGCCATTTTTGAGTTTCATCGTCAAAGAGAAGGTCCAACGGATATAGTAAACCTCAAGTGAAGAATCGCAATCTAAAACTATTCTCACATTAAGGGCTCAAATCATAGAGAGCAAGAAGACTCCGTGTTCTTGAACTTATGTCGGCATTGTGCATTTTGTATTTAATTTCTATTCAAATTCTGTGTTTCATCGTCTACGTGAAGGCCCAAGGGCTACAGTAAACCTGCAGTTGCTCATTGGAACATAATATTGGTGACACAGGAATGGCTCAAATCATAGACATTAAGAAAAGTGAATCTTATTGTACATAAGTCGGCATTGTGCCATTTGTATATAATTCCGATACAATTTTTGTGTTTTACCTTCAAAGTAAACGTCCAAGGGATACAGTAAACCTGCAGTAGTGCATCGGAATCTAAAACTGGTGGCATTGGAAAGGCTCTAAGCATAGACACTAAGAAAAGTCAGTCTTCTTTTATTTAAGTCGGCATTGTGCCTTTTTTTAAATTCCGATACTATTTTTGTATTTCAACGTCAATGTGAAAGTCCAAGGGATACAGTAAACCTGCAGTTGAGCATCGGATTCTAAAACTGGTGACAGAGGAAATGCTCAAATCATAGACACTAAGAATAGTCAGTCTTCTTGTACTTAGGTCGGCATTGTGTATTTTGTATTTAATTCCAATGCAACCTTTGTGTTTCATCGTCAAAGTAAAGGCCAAGGGATACAGTAAACCTGAAGTGAAGCATCGGAATATGAAACTGGTTTCACAGAAAAGGCTCAAAACATAGACAGTAATAAGACTCCGTCTTCTTGAACTTATGTCGGCATTGTGCCTTTTGTATTTAGTTCCGATTCAATTTCTGTGTTTCATCGTCAACGTGAAGGTCGAAGGCCTACAATAAATCTGCAGTTGTTCATTATAGTCAAATATTGGTGACACAGGAATGGATCAAATCATAGATATTGAGAAAAGTAAGTCTTATTGTGCATATGTCGGCATTGTGCCTTTTGTATTTAATTCCGATGCAATTTTTGTGTTTCACCGTCAAAGTAAAGGTCCAAAAGATACAGTCAACCTGCAGTTGTGCATCGGAATCAAAAACTGGTGACAGAGGAAAGGCTCAAATCATAGACATTAGGTAAAATCAGTCATCTTGTACTTAAGTCGGCATTGTGCCTTATGTATTCAATTCCAATGCAATTTTTTGTGTTTCATCGAAAATGTTAAGGACCAAGGGATACAGTAAACCTACAATTGTGCATCGGAATCTAAAACTTGTGACACAGTAAAGGCTCAAAGCATAGACACTAAGAAAAGTCAGTCCTCTTGTACTTAAGTCGGCATTGTGCATTTTGTATATAATTCCGATGCAATTTTTGTGTTTCATCGTCAAAGTGAATGTCCAAGGGGTACAGTAAACCTGAAAAGAAGCATCGGAATTTTAAACTGGTCTCACACGAAAGGATCAAAACAAAAATGGTATGAAGACTCAGGCATGTTCTTAAGTGGGCCTTGTGACTTTCGTATTTAATTCCGATTCAATTTCTGTGTTTCATCGTCCATGTGAAGGTCCAAGGGATACAGTGAACCTGCAGTAGTGCAACGGAATCTAAAACAGGTGACAGAGGAAAGGCTCAAATCATAGACACTGAGATAAGTCAGTCTTCTTGTACTTATGTAGGCATTGTGTCTTTTGTATTGAATTCCGATGGAATTTCTGTGTTTTATCGTCAAAGAGAAAGTCCAAGGGTTACAGTAAACTGAAGTGAAGCATTGGAATCTAAAATTAATGATACAGGAAAGCTCACATCATAAGCACTAAGAAAAGTGAGTCTTCATGAACTTAAGTAGGCATTGTGCATTTTGTATTCAATTCTGATGCTATTTTCGTGTTTCATCGTATTGTGAAGGCCCATGGGACACAGTAAACCTGCAGTTGTCCATCGGAACCTAAAACTGGTGACAGAGGAATGCTCTAATCATAGACACTAAGAAAAGTCAGTCTTCTTTTACTTAAGTCGGCATTGTGCATTTTGTATTTAATTCCGATGCAATTTTTGTGTTTCATCGTCAAAGTGAAGGTCCAAGGGATACAGTAAGCCTGAAGTGAAGCATCGGAATCTAAAACAGGTCTCACAGGAAAGGCTCAATTTATAGACACTAAGAAAAGTCCGTCTACTTTTACTTAAGTCGGCATTGTGCCTTTTGTATCTCATTCCGATGCAATTTTTGTGTTTCATCGTCAGTGTGAAGGTCAAAGGGATTCAGTAAACCTGCAGTCGTGCATCGGAATCTAAAACTGGTGACAGAGGAAAGGGTCAAATCATAGACACTAAGAAAAGTCAATCTTCTTGTACTTAAGTCGCCATTGTGCATTTTGTATTTAATTCCGATGCAACTTTTGTGTTTCATCGTCAATATAAAGGACCAATGGATACAGTAAACCTGCAGTTGTGTATCGGAATCTAAAACTGGTGACAGAGGAAAGGCCCAAATCATAGACACTAAGAAAAATCAGTCTTCTTGTACTTAAGTCGCCATTGTGCATTTTCTATTTATTTCCGATGCAACTTTTGTGTTTCATCGTCAAAGTGAAGGCCAAGGGATCCAGTAAACCAGAAGTGAAGCATCGGAATCTAAAACTGGTCGCACAGGAAAGGCTCAAATCATAGATGGTAAGAAGACTCAGTATTCTTGTACTTAAGTCGGCATTGTGCCTTTTGTATTCAAATCCGATACAATATCTGTGTTTCATCGTCAATGTGAAGTTTCAAGAGATATAGTAAACCTTCAGTTTTGCATCGGAATCTAAAACTGGTGACACAGGAAACGCCCAAATCATAGACACTATGTAAAGTCAGGCTTCTTGTACTTATGTCGGCATTGTGCATTTTGTATTTAATTCCGATGCAATATTTGTGTTTCATCGTCAATGTGAAGGTCCAATGGATACAGTAAACCTGCAGTTGTGCATCGGAATTTAAAACTCATGACACCGAAAAGGCTCAAATCATAGACATTAAGAAAAGTGAATCTTATTGTACATAAGTCGGCATTGTGGTTTTGTATTGAATTCCGATGCCATTTCTGTGTTTCATCGTCAAAGGGAATGCCCAAGGGATTCAGTAAACTGAAGTGAAGCATCGGAATCTAAAACTGGAGACACAGGAAAGCTCAAAACATAGACACGAAGAAAAGTCAGTGTTCTTGTACTTAAGTCGGCATTGTGCCTTTTGTATTTAATTCCGATGCAAATTTTGTGTTTCATCGTCAATGTGAACGTTTAATGGATACAGTAAACCTGCAGTTGTGCAATGGAATGTAAAACTCATGACACCGAAAAGGCTCAAATCATAGACACTAAGAAGTGTCAGTCTTCTTGTACTTAAGTCAGCATTGTTCCCTTTGTAATTAATCTCGATGCAATTTTTGTGTTTCATCGTCAAATTGAAGGTCCTTGGGATACAGTAAACCTGAAGTGAGACATCGGAATCTAAAACTGGTCTCACAGGAAAGGCTCAAATCATAGACACTAAGATAAGTCAGTCCTCTTGTTGTTGAGTCGGCATTGCGCCTTTTGTATTTAATTCCGATGTTTTTTTTGTGTTTCATCGTCAAAGTGAAGGTCCAAGGGGTACAGTAAACCTGAAGTGAAGCATAGGAATATTAAACTGGTCTCACAGGAAAGACTCAAAACATAGATGGTAAGAGGACTCAGTCTTGTTCTTAACCGGGCCTTGTGACTTTCCTATTTAATTCCGATTTAAATTCTGTGTTTCATCGTCCATGTGAAGGTCCAAGGGATACAGTGAACCTGAGGTTGCGCAACGGAATCTAAAACTTGTGACAGAGGAAATGCTCAAATCATAGACACTAAGAAAAGTCAGTCTTCTTGTACTTAAGTCCCCATTGTGCTTTTTGTATTTAATTCCGAAGAAACTTTCGTCTTTCATCGTGAAGGTGAAGGCCGAGGGATACAGTAAACCCGAAGTGAAGCATCGGAATCTAAAACTAGTTTGGACAGGAAAGGCTCAAAACATAGACAGTAAGAAGACTCAGTCTTCTTGAACTTTAGCCGGCATTGTGCTTTTTGTATTTCATTCCGATGAAATTTCTGTGTTTCTTCCTCAAAGTGAATGTCCAAGGAATACAGTAAACCTGCAGTTGTTCATCGGAATCTATAACTGGTGACACAGGAAAGGTTCAAATTATAGACACTAAGAAAAGTCAGTCTCTCTGTACTTAAGTCGGCATTGTGCATTTTGTATTTAATTCCAATACAAGTTTGGCATTTCATCGTCAAAGTGAAGGTCCAAGGGATACCGTAAACCTGCAGTTGTGCATCGAAATCTAAAACTGGTGACACAGGAAAGGCTCAAATCATAGACGGTAAGAAAACTCAGTATTCTTGTACTTAAGTCGGCATTGTGCCTTTTGTATTTAATTCCGATGCTATTTTTGACTTTCATCGTCAAGGTGAAGGTCTTACGGATTCAGTAAACCTGAAGTGAAGCATCGGAATCTAAAACTGGTCTCACAGGAAAGGCTAAAAACTTAGACAGTTATAAGACTCCGTCTTCTTGAACTTATGTCGGCATTGTGTCTTTTGTATTTAATTCCAATTCAATATCTGTGTTTCATCGCCAAAGTGAAGGTCCAAGGGATATAGTTAACCTGCAGTTGTGCATCAAAATCTAAAACTGCTGACACAGGAAAGGCTCAATTCATAGACACTAAGTAAAGTCAGTCTTCTTGGACTTAAGTCGGCATTGTTCCCTTTGTATTTAAATCCGATGCAATTATTGTGTTTCATCGTGAAAGTGAAGGTCCAAGGGATGCAGTAAGCATGAAGTGAAGCATCTGAATCTAAAACAGGTCTCACAGGAAAAGCTCAAATCATAGACATTAAGAAAAGTCAGTCTTCTTTTACTCAAGTTGCGCATTGCGCCCTTTGTTTTTTATTCCGGTACAATTTTTGTGTTTCAACGTCAAGGTGAAGGTCCAAGGGATACTGTAAACCTGCAGTTGTGCATCGAAATCTAAAACTGCTGACACAGTAAAGGCTCAAATCATAGACGGTATGAAAATACTGTATTCTTGTACTTTAGTCGGCATTGTGTCTTTTGTATTGAATTCCGATGCCATTTTTGAGTTTCATCGTCAAAGAGAAGGTCCAACGGATATAGTAAACCTCAAGTGAAGAATCGCAATCTAAAACTATTCTCACATTAAGGGCTCAAATCATAGAGAGCAAGAAGACTCCGTGTTCTTGAACTTATGTCGGCATTGTGCATTTTGTATTTAATTTCGATTCAAATTCTTTGTTTCATCGTCTACGTGAAGGCCCAAGGGCTACAGTAAACCTGCAGTTGCTCATTGGAACATAATATTGGTGACACAGGAATGGCTCAAATCATAGACATTAAGAAAAGTGAATCTTATTGTACATAAGTCGGCATTGTGCCATTTGTATATAATTCCGATACAATTTTTGTGTTTTACCGTCAAAGTAAATGTCCAAGGGATACAGTAAACCTGCAGTAGTGCATCGGAATCTAAAACTGGTGGCATTGGAAAGGCTCTAAGCATAGACACTAAGAAAAGTCAGTCTTCTTTTATTTAAGTCGGCATTGTGCCTTTTTTTAAATTCCGATTCTATTTTTGTATTTCAACGTCAATGTGAAAGTCCAAGGGATACAGTAAACCTGCAGTTGAGCATCGGATTCTAAAACTGGTGACAGAGGAAATGCTCAAATCATAGACACTAAGAATAGTCAGTCTTCTTGTACTTAGGTCGGCATTGTGTATTTTGTATTTAATTCCAATGCAACCTTTGTGTTTCATCGTCAAAGTGAAGGCCAAGGGATACAGTAAACCTGAAGTGAAGCATCGGAATATGAAACTGGTTTCACAGAAAAGGCTCAAAACATAGACAGTAATAAGACTCCGTCTTCTTGAACTTATGTCGGCATTGTGCCTTTTGTATTTAGTTCCGATTCAATTTCTGTGTTTCATCGTCAACGTGAAGGTCGAAGGCCTACAATAAATCTGCAGTTGTTCATTATAGTCAAATATTGGTGACACAGGAATGGATCAAATCATAGATATTGAGAAAAGTAAGTCTTATTGTGCATATGTCGGCATTGTGCCTTTTGTATTTAATTCCGATGCAATTTTTGTGTTTCACCGTCAAAGTAAAGGTCCAAAAGATACAGTCAACCTGCAGTTGTGCATCGGAATCCAAAACTGGTGACACAGGAATGTCCAAAATCATAGACACTAAGGAAAGTCTGTCTTCTTGTACTTAAGTCGCCATTGTGCCTTTTGAACTTAATGACGATGGAATTTTTGTGTTTCATCGTCAATGTGAAGGTCCAAGGGATACAGTAAGCCTGAAGTGAAGCATCGGAATCTAAAACAGGTCTCACAGTAAAGGCTCAATTCGTAGACGCTAAGAAAAGTCAGTCTTCATGTAGCTAAGTCGGCATTGTGCCGTTTGTATTTAATTCCGATGTAATTTTTGTGTTTCATCGACAAAGTGAAGGTCCAAGAGATATAGTAAACCTGAAGTGAAGCCTCGGAATCTATAACTGGTCTCACAGGAAAGGCTCAAAACATAGATGGTAAGAAAACACATTCTTATTGTACTTAATTCGGCATTGTGCCTTTTGTATTTAAATCCGATGCAATGTCTGTGTTTCATCGTCAATGTGAAGATTCAAGAGACACAGTTAACCTGCCGTTTTGCGTCGGAATCTATAGCTGGTGACACAGGAAAGGCTCAAAACATAAACACTAAGAGAAGTCAGTATTCTTGTACTTAAGGCGGCATTGTGCCTTTTGTTTTTAAATCCGATGCAATTTATGTGTTTCATCGTCAATGTGAAGTTTCAAGAGATAGAGAAAATCTGCAGATCTGCATCGGCATCTAAAGCCGGTGACACAGGAAGGACTCAAAACATAGACACTAAGAGAAGACAGTCTTCTTGTACTTAAGGCGGCATTGTGCCTTTTGTATTTAATTCCGATGCAAATTCTGTGTTTCATCGTCAAAGTGAAGGTCCAAGGGATACAGTAAACCTGCAGTTGTTCATCGGAATCTAAAACTGGTGACATAGGAAAGGCTCAATTCATGGACACTAAGAAAAGTCAGTCTTCTTGTACTTAAGTCGGCATAGTGCTTTTGTGTTTAATTCCGATGCAATTTTAGCGTTTCATCGTCAAAGCG
This sequence comes from Schistocerca serialis cubense, assembly GCF_023864345.2. NCBI lineage: Eukaryota > Metazoa > Arthropoda > Insecta > Orthoptera > Acrididae > Schistocerca > Schistocerca serialis. The sequence continues at coordinate 59,901,754 of NC_064638.1, read as the reverse complement.
AAGGTCCAAGGGATACAGTAAACCTGCAGTTGTGCATCGGAATCAAAAACTGGTGACAGAGGAAAGGCTCAAATCACAGACATTAGGTAAAATCAGTCATCTTGTACTTAAGTCGGCATTGTGCCTTATGTATTCAATTCCAATGCAATTTTTTGTGTTTCATCGAAAATGTTAAGGACCAAGGAATACAGTAAACCTACAATTGTGCATCGGAATCTAAAACTTGTGACACAGTAAAGGCTCAAAGCATAGATACTAAGAAAAGTCAGTCCTCTTGTACTTAAGTCGGCATTGTGCATTTTGTATATAATTCCGATGCAATTTTTGTGTTTCATCGTCAAAGTGAATGTCCAAGGGGTACAGTAAACCTGAAATGAAGCATCGGAATTTTAAACTGGTCTCACACGAAAGGCTCAAAACAAAAATGGTATGAAACTCAGGCATGTTCTTAAGTGGGCCTTGTGACTTTCGTATTTAATTCCGATTCAATTTCTGTGTTTCACCGTCCTTGTGAAGGTCCAAGGGATACAGTGAACCTGCAGTAGTGCAACGGAATCTAAAACAGGTGACAGAGGAAAGGCTCAAATCATAGACACTGAGAAAAGTCAGTCTTCTTGTACTTATGTAGGCATTGTGCCTTTTGTATTGAATTCCGATGGAATTTCTGTGTTTTATCGTCAAAGAGAAAGTCCAAGGGTTACAGTAAACTGAAGTGAAGCATTGGAATCTAAAATTAATGATACAGGAAAGCTCACATCATAAGCACTAAGAAAAGTGAGTCTTCATGAACTTAAGTAGGCATTGTGCATTTTGTATTCAATTCTGATGCTATTTTCGTGTTTCATCGTATTGTGAAGGCCCATGGGACACAGTAAACCTGCAGTTGTCCATCGGAACCTAAAACTGGTGACAGAGGAATGCTCTAATCATAGACACTAAGAAAAGTCAGTCTTCTTTTACTTAAGTCGGCATTGTGCATTTTGTATTTAATTCCGATGCAATTTTTGTGTTTCATCGTCAAAGTGAAGGTCCAAGGGATACAGTAAGCCTGAAGTGAAGCATCGGAATCTAAAACAGGTCTCACAGGAAAGGCTCAATTTATAGACACTAAGAAAAGTCCGTCTACTTTTACTTAAGTCGGCATTGTGCCTTTTGTATTTCATTCCGATGCAATTTTTGTGTTTCATCGTCAGTGTGAAGGTCAAAGGGATTTAGTAAACCTGCAGTCGTGCATCGGAATCTAAAACTGGTGACAGAGGAAAGGGTCAAATCACAGACACTAAGAAAAGTCAATCTTCTTGTACTTAAGTCGCCATTGTGCATTTTGTATTTAATTCCGATGCAACTTTTGTGTTTCATCGTCAATATAAAGGACCAATGGATACAGTAAACCTGCAGTTGTGCATCGGAATCTAAAACTGGTGACAGAGGAAAGGCCCAAATCATAGACACTAAGAAAAATCAGTCTTCTTGTACTTAAGTCGCCATTGTGCATTTTCTATTTATTTCCGATGCAACTTTTGTGTTTCATCGTCAAAGTGAAGGCCAAGGGATCCAGTAAACCAGAAGTGAAGCATCGGAATCTAAAACTGGTCGCACAGGAAAGGCTCAAATCATAGATGGTAAGAAGACTCAGTATTCTTGTACTTAAGTCGGCATTGTGCCTTTTGTATTCAAATCCGATACAATATCTGTGTTTCATCGACAATGTGAAGTTTCAAGAGATATAGTAAACCTTCAGTTTTGCATCGGAATCTAAAACTGGTGACACAGGAAACGCCCAAATCATAGACACTATGTAAAGTCAGGCTTCTTGTACTTATGTCGGCATTGTGCATTTTGTATTTAATTCCGATGCAATATTTGTTATTCATCGTCAATGTGAAGGTCCAATGGATACAGTAAACCTGCAGTTGTGCATCGGAATTTAAAACTCATGACACCGAAAAGGCTCAAATCATAGACATTAAGAAAAGTGAATCTTATTGTACATAAGTCGGCATTGTGCCATTTGTATATAATTCCGATACAATTTTTGTGTTTTACCGTCAAAGTAAACGTCCAAGGGATACAGTAAACCTGCAGTTGTGCATCGGAATCTAAAACTGGTGGCATTGGAAAGGCTCTAAGCATAGACACTAAGAAAAGTCAGTCTTCTTTTATTTAAGTCGGCATTGTGCCTTTTTTTAAATTCCGATACTATTTTTGTATTTCAACGTCAATGTGAAAGTCCAAGGGATACAGTAAACCTGCAGTTGAGCATCGGATTCTAAAACTGGTGACAGAGGAAATGCTCAAATCATACACTAAGAATAGTCAGTCTTCTTGTACATAGGTCGGCATTGTGTATTTTGAATTTAATTCCAATGCAACCTTTGTGTTTCATCGTCAAAGTAAAGGCCAAGGGATACAGTAAACCTGAAGTGAAGCATCGGAATATGAAACTGGTTTCACAGAAAAGGCTCAAAACATAGACAGTAATAAGACTCCGTCTTCTTGAACTTATGTCGGCATTGTGCCTTTTGTATTTAGTTCCGATTCATTTTCTGTGTTCCATCGACAACGTGAAGGTCGAAGGCCTACAATAAATCTGCAGTTGTTCATTATAGTCAAATATTGGTGACACAGGAATGGATCAAATCATAGATATTGAGAAAAGTAAGTCTTATTGTGCATATGTCGGCATTGTGCCTTTTGTATTTAATTCCGATGCAATTTTTGTGTTTCACCGTCAAAGTAAAGGTCCAAAAGATACAGTAAACCTGCAGTTGTGCATCGGAATCTAAAACTGGTGACACAGGAATGTCCAAAATCATAGACACTAAGGAAAGTCCGTCTTCTTGTACTTAAGTCGCCATTGTGCCTTTTGAACTTAATGACGATGGAATTTTTGTGTTTCATCGTCAATGTGAAGGTCCAAGGGATACAGTAAGCCTGAAGTGAAGCATCGGAATCTAAAACAGGTCTCACAGTAAAGGCTCAATTCGTAGACGCTAAGAAAAGTCAGTCTTCATGTAGCTCAGTCGGCATTGTGCCGTTTGTATTTAATTCCGATGCAATTTTTGTGTTTCATCGACAAAGTGAAGGTCCAAGAGATATAGTAAACCTGAAGTGAAGCCTCGGAATCTATAACTGGTCTCACAGGAAAGGCTCAAAACATAGATGGTAAGAAAACACATTCTTATTGTACTTAATTCGGCATTGTGCCTTTTGTATTTAAATCCGATGCAATGTCTGTGTTTCATCGTCAATGTGAAGATTCAAGAGACACAGTTAACCTGCCGTTTTGCGTCAGAATCTATAGCTGGTGACACAGGAAAGGCTCAAAACATAAACACTAAGAGAAGTCAGTATTCTTGTACTTAAGGCGGCATTGTGCCTTTTGTTTTTAAATCCGATGCAATTTATGTGTTTCATCGTCAATGTGAAGTTTCAAGAGATTGAGAAAATCTGCAGATCTGCATCGGCATCTAAAGCTGGTGACACAGGAAGGACTCAAAACATAGACACTAAGAGAAGACAGTCTTCTTGTATTTAAGGCGGCATTCTGCCTTTTGTATTTAATTCCGATGCAAATTCTGTGTTTCATCGTCAAAGTGAAGGTCCAAGGGATACAGTAAACCTGCAGTTGTTCATCGGAATCTAAAACTGGTGACATAGGAAAGGCTCAATTCATGGACACTAAGAAAAGTCAGTCTTCTTGTACTTAAGTCGGCATAGTGCTTTTGTGTTTAATTCCGATGCAATTTTAGCGTTTCATCGTCAAAGCGAAGGTCCAAGGGATACAGTAAACCTGCAGTTGTGCATCGGAATCAAAAACTGGTGACAGAGGAAAGGCTCAAATCACAGACATTAGGTAATATCAGTCATCTTGTACGTAAGTCGGCATTGTGCCTTATGTATTCAATTCCAATGCAATTTTTTGTGTTTCATCGAAATTGTTAAGGACCAAGGGATACAGTAAACCTACAATTGTGCATCGGAATCTAAAACTTGTGACACAGTAAAGGCTCAAAGCATAGACACTAAGAAAAGTCAGTCCTCTTGTACTTAAGTCGGCATTGTGCATTTTGTATATAATTCCGATGCAATTTTTGTGTTTCATCGTCAAAGTGAATGTCCAAGGGGTACAGTAAACCTGAAATGAAGCATCGGAATTTTAAACTGGTCTCACACGAAAGGCTCAAAACAAAAATGGTATGAAGACTCAGGCATGTTCTTAAGTGGGCCTTGTGACTTTCGTATTTAATTCCGATTCAATTTCTGTGTTTCATCGTCCATGTGAAGGTCCAAGGGATACAGTGAACCTGCAGTAGTGCAACGGAATCTAAAACAGGTGACAGAGGAAAGGCTCAAATCATAGACACTGAGAAAAGTCAGTCTTCTTGTACTTATGTAGGCATTGTGCCTTTTGTATTGAATTCCGATGGAATTTCTGTGTTTTATCGTCAAAGAGAAAGTCCAAGGGTTACAGTAAACTGAAGTGAAGCATTGGAATCTAAAATTAATGATACAGGAAAGCTCACATCATAAGCACTAAGAAAAGTGAGTCTTCATGTACTTAAGTAGGCATTGTGCATTTTGTATTCAATTCTGATGCTATTTTCGTGTTTCATCGTATTCTGAAGGCCCATGGGACACAGTAAACCTGCAGTTGTCCATCGGAACCTAAAACTGGTGACAGAGGAATGCTCTAATCATAGACACTAAGAAAAGTCAGTCTTCTTTTACTTAAGTCGGCATTGTGCATTTTGTATTTAATTCCGATGCAATTTTTGTGTTTCATCGTCAAAGTGAAGGTCCAAGGGATACAGTAAGCCTGAAGTGAAGCATCGGAATCTAAAACAGGTCTCACAGGAGAGGCTCAATTTATAGACACTAAGAAAAGTCCGTCTACTTTTACTTAAGTCGGCATTGTGCCTTTTGTATTTCATTCCGATGCAATTTTTGTGTTTCATCGTCAGTGTGAAGGTCAAAGGGATTCAGTAAACCTGCAGTCGTGCATCGGAATCTAAAACTGGTGACAGAGGAAAGGGTCAAATCATAGACACTAAGAAAAGTCAATCTTCTTGTACTTAAGTCGCCATTGTGCATTTTGTATTTAATTCCGATGCAACTTTTGTGTTTCATCGTCAATATAAAGGACCAATGGATACAGTAAACCTGCAGTTGTGCATCGGAATCTAAAACTGGTGACAGAGGAAAGGCCCAAATCATAGACACTAAGAAAAATCAGTCTTCTTGTACTTAAGTCGCCATTGTGCATTTTCTATTTATTTCCGATGCAACTTTTGTGTTTCATCGTCAAAGTGAAGGCCAAGGGATCCAGTAAACCAGAAGTGAAGCATCGGAATCTAAAACTGGTCGCACAGGAAAGGCTCAAATCATAGATGGTAAGAAGACTCAGTATTCTTGTACTTAAGTCGGCATTGTGCCTTTTGTATTCAAATCCGATACAATATCTGTGTTTCATCGTCAATGTGAAGTTTCAAGAGATATAGTAAACCTTCAGTTTTGCATCGGAATCTAAAACTGGTGACACAGGAAACGCCCAAATCATAGACACTATGTAAAGTCAGGCTTCTTGTACTTATGTCGGCATTGTGCATTTTGTATTTAATTCCGATGCAATATTTGTGTTTCATCGTCAATGTGAAGGTCCAATGGATACAGTAAACCTGCAGTTGTGCATCGGAATTTAAAACTCATGACACTGAAAAGGCTCAAATCATAGACACTAAGAAAAGTCAGTCTTCTTGTACTTAAGTCGGCATTGTGGTTTTGTATTGAATTCCGATGCCATTTCTGTGTTTCATCGTCAAAGGGAATGCCCAAGAGATTCAGTAAACTGAAGTGAAGCATCGGAATCTAAAACTGGAGACACAGGAAAGCTCAAAACATAGACACGAAGAAAAGTCAGTGTTCTTGTACTTAAGTCGGCATTGTGCCTTTTGTATTTAATTCCGATGCAAATTTTGTGTTTCATCGTCAATGTGAACGTTTAATGGATACAGTAAACCTGCAGTTGTGCAATGGAATGTAAAACTCATGACACCGAGAAGGCTCATATCATAGACACTAAGAAGTGTGAGTCTTCTTGTACTTAAGTCAGCATTGTTCCCTTTGTAATTAATGTCGATGCAATTTTTGTGTTTCATCGTCAAATTGAAGGTCCTTGGGATACAGTAAACCTGAAGTGAGGCATCGGAATCTAAAACTGGTCTCACAGCAAAGGCTCAAATCATAGACACTAAGATAAGTCAGTCCTCTTGTTGTTGAGTCGGCATTGCGCCTTTTGTATTTAATTCCGATGTTTTTTTTGTGTTTCATCGTCAAAGTGAAGGTCCAAGGGGTACAGTAAACCTGAAGTGAAGCATAGGAATATTAAACTGGTCTCACAGGAAAGACTCAAAACATAGATGGTAAGAGGACTCAGTCTTGTTCTTAACCGGGCCTTGTGACTTTCCTATTTAATTCCGATTTAAATTCTGTGTTTCATCGTCCATGTGAAGGTCCAAGGGATACAGTGAACCTGAGGTTGCGCAACGGAATCTAAAACTTGTGACAGAGGAAATGCTCAAATCATAGACACTAAGAAAAGTCAGTCTTCTTGTACTTAAGTCCCCATTGTGCTTTTTGTATTTAATTCCGAAGAAACTTTCGTCTTTCATCGTGAAGGTGAAGGTCAAGGGATACAGTAAACCCGAAGTGAAGCATCGGAATCTAAAACTAGTTTGGACAGGAAAGGCTCAAAACATAGACAGTAAGAAGACTCAGTCTTCTTGAACTTTAGCCGGCATTGTGCTTTTTGTATTTCATTCCAAAGAAATTTCTGTGTTTCTTCCTCAAAGTGAATGTCCAAGGAATACAGTAAACCTGCAGTTGTTCATCGGAATCTATAACTGGTGACACAGGAAAGGTTCAAATTATAGACACTAAGAAAAGTCAGTCTCTCTGTACTTAAGTCGGCATTGTGCATTTTGTATTTAATTCCAATACAAGTTTGGCATTTCATCGTCAAAGTGAAGGTCCAAGGGATACCGTAAACCTGCAGTTGTGCATCGAAATCTAAAACTGGTGACACAGGAAAGGCTCAAATCATAGACGGTAAGAAAACTCAGTATTCTTGTACTTAAGTCGGCATTGTGCCTTTTGTTTTTAATTCCGATGCTATTTTTGACTTTCATCGTCAAGGTGAAGGTCTTACGGATTCAGTAAACCTGAAGTGAAGCATCGGAATCTAAAACTGGTCTCACAGGAAAGGCTAAAATCTTAGACAGTTATAAGACTCCGTCTTCTTGAACTTATGTCGGCATTGTGTCTTTTGTATTTAATTCCAATTCAATATCTGTGTTTCATCGCCAAAGTGAAGGTCCAAGGGATATAGTTAACCTGCAGTTGTGCATCAAAATCTAAAACTGCTGACACAGGAAAGGCTCAATTCATAGACACTAAGTAAAGTCAGTCTTCTTGGACTTAAGTCGGCATTGTTCCCTTTGTATTTAAATCCGATGCAATTATTGTGTTTCATCGTGAAAGTGAAGGTCCAAGGGATGCAGTAAGCATGAAGTGAAGCATCTGAATCTAAAACAGGTCTCACAGGAAAAGCTCAAATCATAGACATTAAGAAAAGTCAGTCTTCTTTTACTCAAGTTGCGCATTGCGCCCTTTGTTTTTTATTCCGGTACAATTTTTGTGTTTCAACGTCAAGGTGAAGGTCCAAGGGATACTGTAAACCTGCAGTTGTGCATCGAAATCTAAAACTGCTGACACAGTAAAGGCTCAAATCATAGACGGTATGAAAATACTGTATTCGTGTACTTAAGTCGGCATTGTGTCTTTTGTATTGAATTCCGATGCCATTTTTGAGTTTCATCGTCAAAGAGAAGGTCCAACGGATATAGTAAACCTCAAGTGAAGAATCGCAATCTAAAACTATTCTCACATTAAGGGCTCAAATCATAGAGAGCAAGAAGACTCCGTGTTCTTGAACTTATGTCGGCATTGTGCATTTTGTATTTAATTTCGATTCAAATTCTGTGTTTCATCGTCTACGTGAAGGCCCAAGGGCTACAGTAAACCTGCAGTTGCTCATTGGAACATAATATTGGTGACACAGGAATGGCTCAAATCATAGACATTAAGAAAAGTGAGTCTTATTGTACATAAGTCGGCATTGTGCCATTTGTATATAATTACGATACAATTTTTGTGTTTTACCGTCAAAGTAAACGTCCAAGGGATACAGTAAACCTGCAGTAGTGCATCGGAATCTAAAACTGGTGGCATTGGAAAAGCTCTAAGCATAGACACTAAGAAAAGTCAGTCTTCTTTTATTTAAGTCGGCATTGTGCCTTTTTTTAAATTCCGATACAATTTTTGTATTTCAACGTCAATGTGAAAGTCCAAGGGATACAGTAAACCTGCAGTTGAGCATCTGATTCTAAAACTGGTGACAGAGGAAATGCTCAAATCATAGACACTAAGAATAGTCAGTCTTCTTGTACTTAGGTCGGCATTGTGTATTTTGTATTTAATTCCAATGCAACCTTTGTGTTTCATCGTCAAAGTGAAGGCCAAGGGATACAGTAAACCTGAAGTGAAGCATCGGAATATGAAACTGGTTTCACAGAAAAGGCTCAAAACATAGACAGTAATAAGACTCCGTCTTCTTGAACTTATGTCGGCATTGTGCCTTTTGTATTTAATTCCGATTCAATTTCTGTGTTTCATCGTCAACGTGAAGGTCGAAGGCCTACAATAAATCTGCAGTTGTACATTATAGTCAAATATTGGTGACACAGGAATGGATCAAATCATAGATATTGAGAAAAGTAAGTCTTATTGTGCATATGTCGGCTTTGTGCCTTTTGTATTTAATTCCGATGCAATTTTTGTGTTTCACCGTCAAAGTAAAGGTCCAAAAGATATAGTAAACCTGCAGTTGTGCATCGGAATCTAAAACTGGTGACACAGGAATGTCTAAAATCATAGACACTAAGGAAAGTCAGTCTTCTTGTACTTAAGTCGCCATTGTGCCTTTTGAACTTAATGACGATGGAATTTTTGTGTTTCATCGTCAATGTGAAGGTCCAAGGGATACAGTAAGCCTGAAGTGAAGCATCGGAATCTAAAACAGGTCTCACAGTAAAGGCTCAATTCGTAGACGCTAAGAAAAGTCAGTCTTCATGTAGCTAAGTCGGCATTGTGCCGTTTGTAATTAATTCCGATGCAATTTTTGTGTTTCATCGACAAAGTGAAGGTCCAAGAGATGTAGTAAACCTGAAGTGAAGCCTCGGAATCTATAACTGGTCTCACAGGAAAGGCTCAAAACATAGATGGTAAGAAAACACAGTCTTCTTGTACTTAAGTCTGCATTGTGCCTTTTGTATTTAAATCCGATGCAATGTCTGTGTTTCATCGTCAATGTGAAGATTCAAGAGACACAGTTAACCTGCCGTTTTGCGTCGGAATCTATAGCTGGTGACACAGGAAAGGCTCAAAACATAAACACTAAGAGAAGTCAGTATTCTTGTACTTAAGGCGGCACTGTGCCTTTTGTTTTTAAATCCGATGCAATTTATGTGTTTCATCGTCAATGTGAAGTTTCAAGAGATAGAGTAAATCTGCAGATCTGCATCGGCATCTAAAGCCGGTGACACAGGAAGGACTCAAAACATAGACACTAAGAGAAGACAGTCTTCTTGTACTTAAGGCGGCATTGTGCCTTTTGTATTTAATTCCGATGCAAATTCTGTGTTTCATCGTCAAAGTGAAGGTCCAAGGGATACAGTAAACCTGCAGTTGTTCATCGGAATCTACAACTGGTGACATAGGAAAGGCTCAATTCATGGACACTAAGAAAAGTCAGTCTTCTTGTACTTAAGTCGGCATAGTGCTTTTGTGTATAATTCCGATGGAATTTTAGCGTTTCATCGTCAAAGCGAATGTCCAAGGGATACAGTAAACCTGCAGTTGTGCATCGGAATCAAAAACTGGTGACAGAGGAAAGGCTCAAATCACAGACATTCGGTAAAATCAGTCATCTTGTAGTTAAGTCAGCATTGTGCCTTATGTATTCAATTCCAATGCAATTTTTTGTGTTTCATCGAAAATGTTAAGGACCAAGGGATACAGTAAACCTACAATTGTGCATCGGAATCTAAAACATGTGACACAGTAAAGGCTCAAAGCACAGACACTAAGAAAAGTCAGTCCTCTTGTACTTAAGTCGGCATTGTGCATATTGTATATAATTCCGATGCAATTTTTGTGTTTCATCGTCAAAGTGAATGACCAAGAGGTTCAGTAAACCTGAAGTGAAGCATTGGAATTGTAAACTGGTCTCACAGGAAAGGCTCCAAACATAGACGGTAAGAAGACTCAGTCTTTTCCTTAAGTGGGACTTGTGAATTTCGTATTTAATTCCGATTCAATTTCTGTGTTTCTCCGTCCATGTGAAGGTCCTATGATTACAGAGAACATGAGGTTGCGCAATGGAATCTACAACTGGTGACAGACGAAACGCTCAAATCATTGACACTAAGAAAAGTCAGTCTTCTTGTACTTAAGTCCCCATTGTGCATTTTGTTTCTAATTCCGATGCAACCCTTGTGTTTCATCGTCAAAGTGAAGGCCAAGGGATACAGGAAAGCTGAGGGGAAGCATCTGAATCTAAAACTGGTCGCACAGGAAAGGCTCAAATCATAGACAGTAAGAAGATTCAGTCTACCTGTACTTAAGTCGGCATAGTGCCTTTTGTATTTAATTCCTACGTAATTTCTGTGTTTCATCCGCAAAGTAAATGTCCAATGGATACAGTAAACCTGCAGTTGTTCATCGGAATTTAAACTAGTGACCCAGGAAAGGCTCAAATCATAGACACTAAGAAATGTCAGACTTTTAGTACTTAAGTCAGCATAGTGCCTTTTTAATTTAATTCCTATGTAATTTCTGTGTTTCATCCGCAAAGTGAATGTCCAATGGATACAGTAAACCTGCAGTTGATCATCGGAATCTAAAACTGGTGACCCAGGAAGGCTCAAATCATAGACACTAAGAAAAGTCGGTCTTCTTGTACTTAAGTCGGAATTGTGCATTTTGTATTTAATTCCGATGCAATTTTTGTGTTTCATCGTCAAAGTGAATGTCCAAGGAATACAGTAAACCTAAGGTGTAGCATCGGAATCTAAAACTGGTCTCACAGGAAAGGCTCAAAATATAGATGGTAATAACACACAGTCTTCTTGTACTTAAGTCAGCATTGTGCCTTTTGTATTTAAATCCGATGCAATTTATGTGTTTCATCGTCCATGTGAAGTTTCAAAAGATAGAGTAAATCTGCAGACGTGCATCGGAATCTAAAGCCGGTGACACAAGAAAGACTCAAAACATAGACACTAAGAGAAGACAGTCTTCTTGTACTTAAGTAGGCATTGTGCCTTTTGTATTTAATTCCGATGCAAATTCTGTGTTTCATCGTCAAAGTGAAGGTCCATGGGATACAGTAAACCTGCAGTTGTGCATCGGAATCTAAATCTGGTGACTCAGGAAAGGCTAAAATCATAGACACTAAGAAAAGTCAGTCTTCTTACACTTAAGACGGCATTGCGGTTTTTGCATTTAATTCCGATGCTATTTTTGTGTTTCATCGTAAAAGTGAAGGTCCAAGGGATACAGTAAACCTAAAGTAAAGCATCGGAATCTAAAACTGGTGACAGAGGAAAGGCACAAATCATAGACACTAAGTAAAGTCAGTCTTCTTGTACCTAAGTCGGCATTGTGCAATATGTATTTAAATCCGATGCAATTTTTGTGTTTCATCGTAAATGTTAAGGTCCAATGGATACAGTAAACCTGCAGTTGTGCATTGGAATCTAAGACTCATGACACAGAAAGGGATCAAAACATAGTCACTAAGAAAGGTCAGTCTCCTTGTAGTTAAGTCGCCATTGTGTCCTTTGTATTTAAATCCGATAAAATTTTGGTGTTTCAACATCAATGTGAAGGTCCAAGGGATGCAGTAAACTGGCACTTGTGCATCGGATTCTAAAACTGGTGACAGGGGAAAGACTCAAATCATAGACACTAAGTAAAGTCAGTCTTCTTGTACTTAGGTCAGCATTGTGCATTTTGTATTTTATTCCGTTGCAATTTTTGTGTTTCATCGTCAATGTGAAGGCCCAATGGACACAGTAAGCCTGCAGTTGTGCATCAGAATCTAAAACTCATGACACAGAAAAGGCTCAAAACATAGTCACTTGGAAAAGTCAGTCTTCTTGTCCTGAAGTCGGAATTGTGCTCTTTGTATTTCATTCCGGTGCAATTTCTGTGCTTCATCATCAACGCGAAGATCCCAGGGCTACAGTAAACCTGCAGTTGTTCATTGGAATATAATATTGGTGACTCAGGAATAGCTCAAATCATAGATATTAAGAAAAGTCTGTCTTATGGTACATAAGTCGGCATTGTGCCTTTTGTATTTAATTCCGATGCAATTTTTGTGTTTTACCGTCAAAGTAAAGGTCTAAGGGATACAGTAAACGTAAAGTGAAGCATCGGAATCTATAACTGGTCTCACTGGGAAGGTTCAAAAAATAGACGGTAAGAAAACAAAGTCTTCTTGTACTTAAGTCGGCATTGAGCCTATTGTATTTTATTCCGATGCTATATTTGTGTTTCATCCCCAATGTGAAGGTCCAAGGGTTACAGTAAACCTGCAATTGTGCATCGGAATCTAAAACTTGTGACACAGGAAAGGTCAAAACATAGATATTAGGAAAAGTCAGTCCTCCTGTACTTAAGTCGGCATTATGCATTTTGTATTTAATTCCGATGCAATTTTTGCATTTTATCGTCGAAGTGAAGGTCCAAGCGATACAGTAAACCTGCAGTTGTGCATCGGAATCTAAAACTGCTGACACAGGAAAGGCTAAAAGCATAGACACTAAGAAAAGTCAGTCTCTTTGTAGTTATGTCGGCATTGTGCCTTATGTATTTAATTCCAATGCAATTTTTGTGTTTCATCGCCAATGTGAGGGTCCAAGGAATACAGTAAACCTGCGGTTGTGCATCGGAATCTAAAACTGGTGACACAGGAAAGGTTCAGAGCATAGACACTAAGAAAAGTAAGTCTTTTTGTAGTTAAGTCGGCATTGTGGCTTTTGTATTTGCTTCCGATGCAATTTCTGTGTTTCATCGTCAATGTGAAGGTCAAAGGGATACTGTAAACCTGCAGTTGTGCAACGGAATCTAAAACTGGAGACACAGGGAAGGCTCGAAACATAGACACTAAGAAAAGTCAGTCTTCTTGTACTTAAGTCATTGTGCCTTTTGTATTTAATTCCGATGCAATTTTTGTGTTTCATCTTCAAAGTGAAGGTCCAAGGGATATAGTAAACCTGCAATTGTGCATCGGAATCTAAAACTGATGACACAGGAAAGGCTCAAACATAGACACTAAGAAATATCAGACATCTTGTAATTATGTCGGCATTGTGGCTTTTGTATTTACTTCCGATGGAATTTCTGTGTTTCATCGTCAAAGTGAAGGTCCAAGGGATACTGTAAACCTGCAGTTGTGCAACGGAATCTAAAACTGGTGACACAGGGAAGGATCGAAACAAAGACACCAAGAGAAGTCAGTCCTCTTGTACTTAAGTCGGCAATGTACCTTTTGTATTTAATTTCGATGTAATTTTTGTGTTTCATCGTCAAAGTGAAGGTCCAAGGTATATAGTAAACCTGCAATTGTGCATCGGAATCTAAAACTGATGACACAGGTAAGGCTCAAATCATAGACACTAAGAAATGTCAGTCTTCTTGTACTTATGTCGTCATTGTACACTTTGTATTTAATTCCGATGTAATTTTTGTGTTTCATCGTCAATGTGAAGGTCCTAGGAATACAGTAAACCATCAGTTGAGCAGCGGAATCTAAAGCTGGTGTCACAGGAAAGGCTCAAATAATTGACGCTAAGAAAGATCAGTCTTCTTGTACTTAAGACATTGTCCCTTTTGTATTTAATTCCGTTGCAAAATTTGTGTTTCATTGAAAATGTGAAGGTCTAAGGGATACAGTAAATCCCTAATGAAGCTTCGGAATCTAAAACAGGTATCACAGGATAGGGTCAAAACATAGACGGTAAGAAGACTCACTATACTTGTACTTAAGTTGGCATTATGCCTTTTGTGTTTAATTCCAAGGCAATATTTGTGTTACATCGTCCAAGTGAAGGTCCAAGGGATACAGTAAACCTGAAGTGAAGCATCGGAATCTAAAACTGGTCCCACAGGAAAGGCTCAAATCATAGACACTAAGAAAAGTCAGTCTTCTTGTACACAAGTCGGCATTTTGCCTTTTGTATTTGATTCCGATGCAATTTTTGTGTTTCTTCGCCACTGTGAAGGTGCAAGGGATACAATAATCTACAGTTGCGCATCGGAATCTAAAAGAGGTGACACAGGAATGGCTCAAAACCTAGACAGTAAGAAAAGTTAGTCTTCTTGTACATAAGTCGGCATTGTGTCTTTAGTTTTTGATTCCAATGCAATTTTTGTGTTTCATCGTCATAGTGAAGGTCCAAGGGATACTGTAAACCTTAAGTGACGCGTCGGAATATAAAGCTGGTCTCACAGGAAAGCTCAAAACTTTGACACTTAGAAAAGTCAGTCTTCTTGTACTTCTATCGGCATTGTGCTTTTTGCATTTAATTCCGATGCAATTTTTGTGTTTCATCGTCAAAGTGACGGTCCAAGGGATACAGTAAACCTCCAGTTCTCAATCGGAATCTAAAACTAGAGACACAGGAAAGGCTCAAATCATAGACACTAAGAAAAGTCAGCCTTTTTGTTCTTATGTCGGCATTGTGACTTTTGCATTTAATTCCGATGCAATTTTTGTCTTTCATCGTCAAAATGAAGGTCCAAGTGATACAGCAAACCTTAAGTGACGCATCGGAATCTAAAACTGATCTCACAAGAAAGGCTCAAATCATAGACAGTAAGAAGAGTCAGTCATCTTGTACTTTCGTCGGCATTGTGACTTTTGTATTTAATTCCAATGCAATTTCTGTCTTTCTTCGTCAATGTGAAGGTCCATGGGATACAGTAAACCTGTAGTTGTGCATCGGAATCTAAAACTGGTGACACAGGAAAGGCGCAAATCATTGACACTAAGAAAGGTCAATCTTCTTGTACTTAAGTTGGCATTGTGCCTTTTATATTTCATGCCAAAACAATTTTGGTGTTTCATCGTCATAGTAAAGGTCCAAGGGATACAGTAAACATGAAATGAAGCATCGGAATCTAAAACTAGTCTCACAGGAAAGGCTCATAACACAGATGGTAAGAAGACTCAGTCTTCTTGTACTTAAGTCGGCATTGTGCGTTTCGAATATAATTCCGATGCCATTTCTGTGTTTCATCGTCAATGTGGAGATCCGAGGGATTCAGGAAACCTGCAGTAGTGGATTGGAATCTAAAACTGGTGACACAGGAAAGGCTCAAAGCATAGACACTCAGAATAGTCTGTCTTCTTGTACTTAAGTCGTCATTGTGCCTTTTGTATTTAATTCCGACGCAATTTTCGTGTTTCATCCGCAAAGAGAAGGTCCCAGAGATACAGCAAACCTGAAGTGAAGCATCGGAATCCTAAACTGGTCTCACAGGAAAGGGTCAAATCAATGACAGTAAGTAGACTCAGTCTTCTTGTACTTAATTCGGCATTGTGGCGTTTGTATTTAATTCCGATGCAATTTCTGTTTTTCATCGTCAAAGGGAACGTGCAAGGGATACAGTAAACTGAAGTGAAGCATCGGAATCTAAAACTGGTGCCACAGGAATGCTCAAAACATAGACACTAAGAAAAGACAGTCTTCTTGTACTTCTGTCGGCCTTCTGCCTTTTGCATTTAATTCCGATGCAATTTTTCTGGTTCATCCTCAAAGTGAAGTTCCAAGTGATACAGTAAACCTTAAGTGACGCATCGGCATCTGAAACTGATCTCACAAGAAAGGCTCAAAACATAGAAGAGTAAGAAGAGTCAGTCTTCTTTTACTTTCGTCAGCATTGTGTCTTTTGTATTTAATTCCGATGCAATTTCTGTGTTTCATCATCAACGTGAAGGTCCAAGGAATGCAGTAGACCTGCACTTGTTCATCGAAAACTAAAACTTGTAACACAGGACAGGCTCAAATCATAGACACTAAGAAGACTCAGTCTTCTTGTACTAAAGTCGGCATTCTGCCTTTTGTAATTAATTCCGATGCTATTTCTTTGTTTCATCGTCAATGTGAAGGTACAAGGCATAGAGAAAACTTGCAGTTGGGCATGGGAATCTGAACTGGTGACACCAGAAAGGCTCAAAACATAGACACTAAGCAGAATCAGTCTTCATGTACTTAAGACGGTATTATGCCTCTTGTATTTAATTCCCTATGCAATTTTTGAGTCTCATCGTCAAAATGAAAGTCCAAGGGATACAGTAAACCTGAAATGAAGCATCGGAATCTAAAACTCGTCTCACAGGAAGGGCTCAAAGCATAGACGGTAAGAAGACTCAGTCTTCTTGTACTTAAGTCGGCTTTGTGTCTGTTGTTTTTAATTCCGATGCAATATCTGTGTTCCATCGTCAACGTGAAGGTCCAAGGGATACAGTAAATCTGAAGGTAAGCATCGGAATCTGAAACTGGTCTCGCAGGAGAGACTCAAAACATTGACAATAAGAAGGGTTAGTCTTCTTGTACTTAAGTCGGCGTTGTGCCTCTTGTATTTAATTCCGATGCAATTCCTGTGTTTCATCGTCAATGTGAAGGTACAAGGGATACAGTAAACCTGCAGTTGTGCATCATAATCTAAAGCTGGTGACGCAGGAAAGACTCAAAACATAGACACTTAGAAAAGTCAGTCTTCTTGTACTTGAGTCGCCTTTGTGGCTTTTGTATTTAATGCCGAAGCAATTTTTTTGTTTCATCGTCAATGTGAAGGGCCAAGGGATAGAGTAAACCTGAAGTGAAGCATCGGAATCTAAACCTGGACTCACAGGAAAGGCTCAAATCATAGACTCTAAGTGAAGTCAGTCTTCTTGTACTTAAGTCGGCATTGTGCCAGTTGTATTTAAAACCGATGAAATTTTTGTGTTCCAACGTCAATGTGAAGGTCCAAGAGAAACAATAACCAGCAGTTGTGCATCGAAATCTAAAATAGGTGTCACGGGAAAGGCTCAAAAGCTAGACACTAATCTAAAACTGGTCTCACTGGAAAGGGTGAAACATAGGCAGTAAGAAGTGTCAGTCTTCTTGTACTAAAGTCGGCATTCTGCCTTTTGTAATTAATTCCGATTCAATTTCTTTGTTTCATCGTCAATGTGAAATCACAAGGGATACAGTAAACTTGCAGTTGTGCATAGGAATCTGAACTGGTGACACCGGAAAGGCTCAAAACATAGACACTAAGAAGAATCAGTCTTCTTGTACTTAAGTCGGCATTATGCCTCTTGTATTTAATTCCCTATGCAATTTTTGTGTCTCATCGTCAAAATGAAAGCCCAAGGGATACAGTAAACCTGAAATGAAGCATCGGAATCTAAAACTCGTCTCATAGGTCGGGCTCAAAGCTTAAACGGTAAGAGGACTCACTCTTCTTGTACTTAGGTCGGCATTGTGGCTTTTGTATTTAATTCCTATGCAATTTTAGTGTTACATCGTCGAAGTGAAGATTCAGGGGATAGAGTTAATATGAAGTGAAGCATCGGAAACTAAAACTGGTCTCACCGGAAAGGCTCAAATCATAGACGGTAAGAAGACTCAGTCTTCTTGTTCTTAAGTCGGCTTTGTGTCTGTTGTTTTTAATTCCGATGCAATATCTGTGTTTCATCGTCAAAGTGAAGGTCCAAGGGGCACACTAAACCTGAAGTGAAGCATCAGAATCTGAGACTGGTCTCACAGGAAAGGCTCAAAACATAGACTCTAAGAAGAGTCAGTCTTCCTGTACTTAAGTCGGCAATGTGCCTTTTGTATTTAATTCCGATGCAATTTTTGTGTTCCATCGTCAACGTGAAGGTCCAAGGGATACAGTAAATCTGAAGGTAGGCATCGGAAACTGAAACTGGTCTCGCAGGAGAGGCTCAAAACATTGACGGTAAGAAGAATAAGCTATATTGTACTTAAGTCGGCATTGTGCCTTTTGTATTTAATGCTCAATGCAATTTCTGTGTTCCATCATTAATGTGAAGGTCCACGAGATACACAATACCTTTAGTGAAGCATCGTAATCTAAAACTGGTCTCACAGGAAAGGCTCAAAACATAGACACTAAGAAGAGTCAGTCTTATTGTACTTAAGTCGGCATTGTGCTTTTTGTATTTAAATCCGATGCAATTTTTGTGTTTGATCGTCAAAGCGAAGGTCCAAGGGATACAGTAAACTGGAAATGAAGCATCGGAATAGAAAACTGGTCTCACAGGAAAAGCTCATAACATAGATCGTAAGAAGACACAGTCTTCTTGTACTCAAGTCTGCATTGTGCCTTTTGTATTTAATTCCGATGCAATTTCTGTGATTCATCATCAGTATGTAGGTCCAAGTGATACAGTAAACCTGAGGTGAAGCATCGGAAACCAAACTGGTCTCACAGGAAAGGGTCAAAGCATAGGCAGAAAGAAGAGTCAGTCTTCTGGTACTTAAGTCGGCATTGTGCCTTTGATATTTAATTCCGATGAAATATTTGGTTTTCATCGTCAAACTGAAAGTACATGGGATACAGTAAACCTGAAGTGAAGCATTGGAATTTAATACTGGTCTCACAGGAAAACCTCAAAACATAGACAGTAAGAAGACTCTGTCTTCTTGTACTTAAGACGGCATTGTGCCATTTGTATTTAATTCCGATGCAATTTCTGTGTTTAATCGTCAATGTGAAGGTACAAGGGATACAGTAAACCTGCAGTTGTGCATCACAATCTACAGCTGGTGCCGCAGGAAAGACTCAAAACTTAGACACTTAGAAAAGTCAGTCTAATTGTACTTAAGTCGCCATTGTGGCTTTTGTATTTAATTCCGATGCAATTTTTGTGCTTCATCGTCAAAGTGAAAGTCCAAGGGGTGCAGTAAACCTGAAGTGAAGCATCGGAATCTAAAACTGGCCTCACAGGAAAGGCTCAAAGCGTAGACAGTAAGAAAAGTCAGCTATTTTGTGCTTAAGTCGGCATTGTGCCTTTTGTATTTAATTCCGATGCAATATTTGTGTTTCATCGTCAAAGTGAAAATCCAAGGGATACAGTAAACCTGAAGTGAAGCATCGCAATCTAAAACTGGTCTCACAGGAAAGGCTCAAACATAGACAGTAAGAAGACACAGTCTTCTTGTACTTAAGTCAGCATTGTGCCTTTTGTTTTTAATTTCGATGCAATTTTTTGTGTTTCATCGTCAAAGTGATGGTCCAAGGGATACAGTATATCTCCAGTTGTGCATCGGAAACTAAAACTATTGACACAGGAAGGGCTCAAAACATAGTCACAAAAAAAAGGTCAGTCTTCTTGTACTTAAGTTGGCATTGTGCCTTTTGTATTCAATTCCTATGCATTTTTTTGTGTTTCATCGTCAAAGAGAAGGTCCATAGGATACAGTACACCTGAAGTGAAGCATCGGAATCTGAAACTGGTCTCACAGCATAGGCTCAAAACATTGACAATAAGGAGGGTTAGTCTTCTTGTACTTAAGTCGGCGTTGTGCCTCTTGTATTTAATTCCGATGCAATTCCTGTGTTTCATCGTCAATGTGAAGGTACAAGGGATACAGTAAACCTGCAGTTGTGCATCATAATCTAAAGCTGGTGACGCAGGAAAGACTCAAAACATAGACACTTAGAAAAGTCAGTCTTCTTGTACTTAAGTCGCCTTTGTGGCTTTTGTATTTAATGCCGAAGCAATTTTTTTGTTTCATCGTCAATGTGATGGTCCAAGGGATAGAGTAAACCTGAAGTGAAGCATCGGAATCTAAACCTGGACTCACAGGAAAGGCTCAAATCATAGACTCTAAGTGAAGTCAGTCTTCTTGTACTTAAGTCGGCATTGTGCCAGTTGTATTTAAAACCGATGCAATTTTTGTGTTCCAACGTCAATGTGAAGGTCCAAGAGAAACAATAACCAGCAGTTGTGCATCGAAATCTGAAATAGGTGTCACGGGAAAGGCTCAAAACCTAGACACTAAGAAAAGTTAGTCATCTTGTACTTATGTCAGCATTGTGCCTTTTGTATTTATTTCCGATGAAAGTTTTGTGTTTCATCGTCAATGTGAAGGTCCAAGGGATACAGTAAACTTGCAATTATGCATCGGAATCTAAAACTGGTGACACAGGAAAGGCTCAAACCTTAGACACTAATAAAATACAGTCTTCTTGTACTTATGTTGGCATTGTTCCTTTTGTATTTAATTCCGATGCAATTTCTGTGTTTCATCGTCAGTGTGAATGTCCAAGGCATGCAGAAAACCTGCAGTTGTTCAACGGAATCTAAAACTGGTGACACAGGAAAGGCTCAAATCATAGACACTAAGAAAAGTCAGTCTTCTCGTACTTCAGTCGGCATTGTGCATTTTGTATTTAATTCCGATGCAATTATTTTGTTTCATCGTCAATGTAAAGGTCCAAGGGATACAGTAAACATGCAGTCGGGCATCGGAATCTAAAACTGGTGATGCAGGAAAGGCTCAAAACATAGCCACTAAGAAAGGTCAGTCTTCTTGTACTTAAGTTGCCATTTTGCATTTTGTATTTAATTCCGAAGCAATCTCTGTGTTTCATATTCAATGGGAAGGTCCAAGGGATACAGTAAACCAGTAGTTGTGCATCGGAATGTAAAACTGGTGATACAGAAAAGGCTCAATACATGGAAAGTAAGAAGGCTCAGTCTTCATGTACTTGAGTCGGCATTGTGGCTTTTGTATTTCATTCCAATGCAATTTCTGTGTTTCATCATCAAAGTGAAGGTCCAAGGGATACAGTAAACCTGCAGTTGTTCATCGGAATCTAAAACTGGGGTTACGATAAAAGATCAAATCAAAGACACTAAGAAAGTCAGTCCTCTTGTCCTTAAGTCGGCATTGTGCCTCTTGTATTTAATTCCGATGCAATTTCCATGATTCATCGTCAGTACGTAGGTACAAGTGATACAGCAAACCTTAGGTGAAGCATCGGAATCTAAAACTGGTTTCACTGGAAAGGGTGAAACATAGGCAGTAAGAAGAGTCAGTCTTCTTGTACTAAAGTCGGCATTCTGCCTTTTGTAATTAATTCCGATTCAATTTCTTTTTTTCATCGTCAATGTGAAGGTACAAGGGATACAGTAAACTTGCAGTTGTGCATAGGAATCTGAACTGGTGACACCGGAAAAGCTCAAAACATAGACACTAAGAAGAATCAGTCTTCTTGTACTTAAGTCGGCATTATGCCTCTTGTATTTAATTCCCTATGCAATTTTTGTGTCTCATCGTCAAAATGAAAGCCCAAGGGATACAGTGAACCTGAAATGAAGCATCGGAATCCAAAACTCGTCTCACAGGACGGGCTCAAAGCTTAGACGGTAAGAAGACTCAGTCTTCTTGTACTTAAGTCGGCATTGTGGCTTTTGTATTTAATTCCTATGCAATTCTAGTGTTACATCGTCGAAGTGAAGATTCAGGGGATAGAGTTAATATGAAGTGAAGCATCGGAAACTAAAACTGGTCTCACCGGAAAGGCTCAAATCATAGACGGTAAGAAGACTCAGTCTTCTTGTACTTAAGTCGGCTTTGTGTCTGTTGTTTTTAATTCCGATGCAATATCTGTGTTTCATCGTCAAAGTGAAGGTCCAAGGGGCACACTAAACCTGAAGTGAAGCATCAGAATCTGAGACTGGTCTCACAGGAAAGGCTCAAAACATAGACTCTAAGAAGAGTCAGTCTTCCTGTACTTAAGTCGGCAATGTGCCTTTTGTATTTAATTCCGATGCAATTTTTGTGTTCCATCGTCAACGTGAAGGCCCAAGGGATACAGTAAATCTGAAGGTAGGCATCGGAAACTGAAACTGGTCTCGCAGGAGAGGCTCAAAACATTGACGGTAAGAAGAATAAGCTATATTGTACTTAAGTCGGCATTGTGCCTTTTGTATTTAATGCTCAATGCAATTTCTGTGTTCCATCATTAATGTGAAGGTCCACGAGATACACAAAACCTTTAGTGAAGCATCGTAATCTAAAACTGGTCTCACTGGAAAGGCTCAAAACATAGACACTAAGAAGAGTCAGTCTTATTGTACTTAAGTCGGCATTGTGCTTTTTGTATTTAAATCCGATGCAATTTTTGTGTTTGATCGTTAAAGCGAAGGTCCAAGGGATACAGTAAACTGGAAATGAAGCATCGGAATCGGAAACTGGTCTCACAGGAAAAGCTCATAACATAGATCGTAAGAAGACACAGTCTTCTTGTACTCAAGTCTGCATTGTGCCTTTTGTATTTAATTCCGATGCAATTTTTGTGTTTCATCCTCAAAGTGAATTTCCAAGGGATACAGTATACCTGAAGTGAAGCATCGGACTGTAAAACTGGCCCCACAGCAGAGTTTCAAAACATAGACACTAAGATAAGTCAGTCTTCTTGTACTTAAGTCGGCATTGTGCCTTTTGTATTTAATTCCGATGCAATTTCTGTGTTTCTTCGTCAATTTCAAGGTACAAGGGATACAGTAAACCTTCAGTTGTGCATCGGAATCTAAAACTGGTCTCACAGGAAAGGCTCAAGGCATAGAGGGTAAGAAGATTCAGTCCTCTTGTACTTAAGACGGCATTGTGCATTTTGTATTTAATTCCGATGCAATTTCTGTGATTCATCATCAGTATGTAGGTCCAAGTGATACAGTAAACCTGAGGTGAAGCATCGGAAACCAAACTGGTCTCACAGGAAAGGTTCAAAACATAGACACTAAGAGAAGTCAGTCTTCTTGTTCTTAGGTCGGCATTGTGCCTTTTGTATTTAATTCCGATGTAATTTCTGTGTTTCATCGTCAATGTTAAGCTCCAAGGGATACAGAAAAACAGCAGTGTGCATCGGAATGTAAAACAGGTGACACAGTAAAGGCTCAAAACCTAGACACTAGGAAAACTCAGACTCTTATTCTTATGTCGGCATTGTGAGTTTTGTATTTAATTCCAATACTAATTTTGAGATTCTTCGTCAAAGAGAAGGTCCAGCTGATACAGTTAACCTGAAGTGAAGCATCGGAATCTGAAACTGGTCTCAAAGGAAAGGCTCAAAACATAGACACTAAGAAGAGTCAGTCTTCTTGTACTTAAGTCGGTATTAGGCTTTTTGTCTTTAATTCCGATGCAATTTTTGTGTTTCATCGTCGAAGTGAAGGTCCAAGGGATACAGTAAACCTGAAGGGAAGCATCGTAATCTAAAACTGGTCTCACAGGAAAGGCTCAATGCACAGATGGTAAGCAGACTCAGTCTTCTTCTACTTAAGACTGCATTGTGCATTTTGTATTTAATCCGATGCAATTTCTATGTTTCATCGTCAAAGTGAAGGTTCAAGTGATAAGGTAAACCTGCAGTTGTGCATCGGAAGCTAAACCATGTGACACAGGAAAGGCTCTAAACATAGACACTAATAAAAGTCAGTCTTCTTGTACTTAAGTCGGCATTGTGCCTTTTGTATTTAATTCATATGCAATTTCTGTGTTTCATCGTCAAAGTGATGGTCCAAGGGATAGAGTGAACCTGAAGGGAAGCATCGGAATTTGAACTGGTCTCACAGGAATGGCTCAAAACATAGACAGTTAGAGAAGTCAGTCTTTTTGTACTTAAGTCGGCATTGTGCCTTTTGTATTTAATTCCGATGCAATTTCTGTGTTTCATCGTCAATTTAAAGGTCCAAGGTATATAGTAAATGAGAAGTGAAGCATCAGAATCTAAAACTGGTCTCACCGGCATGGCTCAAAACATAGACACTAAGAAGTCTCAGTCTTCTTGTACTTAAGTCAGCATTGTGCCTTTTATATTTAATTCCGATGCAATTTTTTTGTTTCGTCGTTAGAGTGAAGGTCCGCGGGATACAGTGGACCTGAAGTGAGGCATCGGAATCTAAGACTGGTCTCACAGGAAAGGCTCAAAACATAGACACTAAGTAAAGTGAGACTTCTTGTACTTAAGTCGGCATTGTGCCTTTTGTATTTAATTCCGATGCAATTTCTGTGTATCATCGTCAATGTGAAGGTCCAAGGCATGCAGTGAATCTGCAGTTGCGCATCGAAATCTAAAACTGGTGACACAGGAAAGGCTCAAAGCAACGACACTAAGAAAAGTCAGTCTTCCTGTACTTAAGTCAGCATTGTGCCTTTCGTTTTTATTTCCGATCAATTATTGAGTTTCATCGTTAACGTGAAGGTCCACGGGATACAGTAAACCTGAAGTGAAGCATCGGAAACTCAAACTGGTCTCACAGGAAAGGCTTAAAAAATTGACACTAAGAAAAGTCAGACTTCTTGTACTTAGGGCGACGTTGTGAATTTTATTTTTACTTCATATGCAATTTTGGTGTTTCACACTCAAAGTGAAGGTCCAAGAGAAACAATAAACCAGAAGTGAAGCAACGGAATCTAAAACTGGTCTCATATGGAAGGCTCAAAACATAGACGGTAAAAGTACTCAAACTTCTTGTACTTATGTCGGCATTGTGCCCATTGTATTTAATTCCAATGCAATTTCTGTTCTTCATCGTCAAAGTAAAGGACCAAGGGATACAGTAAATCTGCAGTTGTGAATCGGAATCTAAAACTGATCTCACAGGAAAGGCTCAAATCAAAGACATTAAGAAAAGTCAGTCTTCTTGTACTTAAGTTCGCATTGTGCATTTTGTATTTAATTCCGATGCAATACTTGTGTTTCACTGTCAAAGTAAAGGTACAAGGGATACAGTAAACCTGAAGGGAAGCATTCGAATCTAACACTGGTATCACAGGAAAGGCTCAAAATATAGACGGTAAGAAGATTCAGTATTTTTGTGCTTCAGCCTTCATCGTGCCTTTTGTATTTAATTCCAATGCAAGTTTTGTTTTTCATTGTCATAGTGAAGGTCCAAGGGCTACAGTAAACCTGAAGTGAAGCATCGGAATCTATAACAGGTCTCACAGGAAAGGCTCAAAGCATAGACGGTAAGAAGACTCAGTCCTCTTGTACTTCAGTCGGCATTGTGCCTTTCGTATTGAATTCCAATGCAATATTTGTGTTTCATGGTCAAAGTGAAGGTCCGAGGTTTACAGTAATCCTGAAGTGAAGTACTGGAATCTCAAACAGGTCTCACAGGGAAATCCCAGAACATAGAAAGTAAGAAGACTCAGTCTTCATGTACTTAAGTCAACATTATGCCTTTTGTATTTAATTGCGATGCAATTTCTGTGTTTCATCGTCAATCTGAAGGGCCAAGGGATACAGAAAAACTGCAGTTGTGCATTGGAATGTAAAACAGGTGACTCAGGAAAGGTTAAAAGCATAGACACTATGAAAAGTCAGTCTCGTGTACTTAAGTTGGCATTGTGGCTTTTGTATTTAATTGCGATTCAATTTCTGTGTTTCATCGTCAAAGAGAAGGTCCAATTGATACAGTAAACCTGAAGTGAAGCATCGGAATCTGAAACTGGTCTCACAGTAAAGGCTCATAACATAGGTACTAAGAAGAGTCAGTCTTCTTGTACTTAAGTCTGCATTGTGCCTTTTGTCTTTAATTCCGATAAAATTTTTGTGTTTCATCGTCGAAGATAAGGGCCAAGGGATACAGTAGACCTGAAGTGAAGCATCGGAATCGAAAACAGCTCTCACAGGAAAGGCTCAAATCACAGACGGTAAGAAGACACATCCTCCTTGTACTTAAGTCGGTATTGTGCCTTTTGTATTTAACACAAATGCAATTTTTGTTTTTCATCTACAAAGTGAAGGTCGAAGGGATACAGGAAAACTGCAGTTTTGCATCGGAATGTAAAACAGGTGACACAGGAAAGGCTCAAATCAAAGACACTACGAAAAGTCAGTCTCTTCTACTTAAGTCGGCATTGTGGCTGTTGTATTTAATTGCGACGCAATTTCTGTGTTTCATCGTCAAAGGGAATGTCCAAGGGATACAGCAAACCTGAAGTTAACCATCGGAATCTTAAACGGGTCTCACAGGAAAGGCTCAAAACATAGACACTAAGAAGAGTCAGTCTTCTTGTACTTAAGTCGGCGTTGTGCATTTTGTTCTTAATTCCAATTAAATATCTGTGTTTCATTGTTAAAGTGAAGGTCCACGGGATACAGTAAACAGGAAGTGAAGCATCGGAATCTAAAACTGGTCTCACAGGAAAGGCTCAAATCTTAGACACTAAGAAATGTCAGACTTCTTGTACTTAAGTCGGTATTGTGCCTTTTGCATTTAATTCCTATGCATTCATTGTGATTCATCGTCAAAGAGAAGTTCCAGCTGATACAGTAAACCTGATGCGAAGCATCGGAATCTGAAACTGGTCTCTCAGGAAACGCTCAAAACTTAGACACTAAGATGAGTAAGTCTTCTTGTACTTAAGTCGGCATTTTGCCTCTTGTATTTAATTTCGATGCAATTTTTGTGTTTCATCGTCGAAGTAAAGGTCCTAGGGATACAGTAAACCTGAAGTGAAGCATCGTAATCTAAAACTGGTCTCACAGGAAGGCTCAAACATAGACGGTAAGAAGACTCAGTCATCTTGTACTTAAAACGGAATTGTGCGTTTTTAATTTAATTCCGATGCAATTTCTGTGTTTCAACGTCAAAGTGAAGGTCAAAGTGATAATGTAAACCTGAAGTGAAGAATCGGAATTTAAAACTCGTCTCACAGGATAGGTTCAAATCGTAGTCACAAAGAAAAGTCAGTCTTCTAGTCCTTAAGTCGGCATTGTGTCTTTTGTATTTAATTCCGATGCAATTTTAGTGTATCATGATCAAAGTAATGGTCCCACGGATATAGTAAAACTGAAGTGAAGCATCGGAATCTAAGACTGGTCTCACAGGAAAGGCTCCTAACTTAGACGGTAAGAAGACACAGTCATCTTGTACTTAATAAGGCTTTGTGCCTTTTGTATTTAATTTCGATGCAATGTCTGTGTTTCAACGTCAAAGTGAAGGTCCAAGGGCTACAGCAAACATGAGTTGAAGCATCGGAATCTGAAACTCGGCTCACAAGATAGGCTCAAATCATAGACACTAAAAAAAGTCAGTCTCTTGTATTTAAGCCGGCATTGTGCCTTTTGTATTTAATTCCGGTGCTATTTTTGTGTTTCTTCGTTAAAGTGAAGGTCCAAGGGATACAGTAAACCTAAAGTGAAGAATCGGAATCTAAAACTGGTCTCACAGGGAAGGCTCAAAACATAGACGGTAAGAAGACTCAGTCTTCTTGTACTTTAGGCGGCATTGTGCCTTTTGAATTCAATTCCGATGCAATTTCTGTGTTTTTTTGTCAATGTGAAGGTAAAAGAGATACAGTAAACCTAAAGAGAAGCATCGGAATCTGAAACTGGTCTCACAGGAAAGGCCCAATCATAGACGTTAAGAAGAATCAGTGTTCTTGTACTTAAGTCGGCATTGTGCCTTTTGAATTTAATCCGATGCCATTTTTGTGTTTCATCGTTAACGTTAAACCTGAAGTGAAGCATCGGAATCTGAAACTGGTCTTACAGGATAGGGTCAAAACATAGACACTAATAAGAGTCAGTCTCTTTGTACAAAATTCGGCAAATTACCTTTTGTATTTAATTTCGATGCAATTTTTGAGTTTCATCGTCAAAGTGAAGGTCCAAGGGATACAGTATCCCTGAAATGAAGCATCGAAATCTAATACTTGTATTACAGGAAACTGACACTAACAAAATTCAGTCTTCTTGTACTTAAGTCGGCATTGTTCATTTTGTTTTTAATTTCGATGCAATTTTTGTGTTTCATCGTCAAAATGAAGGTCCTAGGGATACAGTAAACCTGAAGTGAAGCATCGAAATCTATAACTGGCCTCCCAGGAAAGGTTCAAACCATAGACAATAAGAATAATCGGTAATCTTGTACTTAAGTCGGCATTGTGCCTTTTGTATTTAATTCCGACGAAATTTCTGTGTCTCTTCGTCAATGTGAAGGTCCAAGGCATACAGAAAAACTGCAGTTGAGCAACGGAGTGTAATACAGGGGACACAGGAAAGGTTCAAAACATAGACACTAAGAAAAGAGAGCCTTTTTCTACTTAAGTCGGCATTGTAGGTTGTGTATTTAACTCCGATGCAATATTTGTGTCCCATCGTCAAAGTGTAGGTCCAAGGGATAAAGTAAATCTATAATGAAGCATCGTAATCTAAAACTGGTTTCACTGGGAAGACTCAAAACATAGACACTAAGAATTGACTGTATTCTTTTACTTAAGTCGGCATTAAGCTTTTGTATTTGATTCCGATGCTATTCTTGTGTTTTATCGTCAAAGTGAAGGTCCAAGGGATACAGTAAACCTGAAGTGAACCCTCGTAATCTAAAACTGGTCTCACAGGAAAGGCTCAAAACATAGACGGTAAGAAGACTCGGTCTTCGTGTACTGAAGTCGGCATTGTGCTTTTTGTATTTGCTTCCATTGCAATTTCTGTGATTCATCTTCAAAGTGGAAGTCCAAGGGATACAGTAAACCTGCAGTTGTCCATCGGAAAATGAAACTGGTCTCACAGGAAAGGTTCATATCATAGACTCTAAGAATTATTAGTCTTCTTGTACTTAAGTTGGCATTGTGCCTTTTGTATTCAATTCCGATTCGATTTTTGTGTTTCATCGTCAAAGTGAAGGTCCAAGGGATACAGTAAACCTGAAGTGAAGAATCGGAATCTAAAACTGGTCTCACAGGGAAGGCTCAAGTCATAGACACTGAGAATAGTCAGTCTTCTTGTACATAAGTCGGCATTGTGCCTATGAATTTAATTCCGATGCATTTTTTGTGTTTCTTAGTCAAAGTGAAGCTCAAAGGGATGCAGTAAACCTGAAGCGAAGCATCGGAATCTAAAACTGGTAACACAGGAAAGGCTCAAGACATAGACGGTGAGAAGACACAGGCTTCTTGTACTTATGTCGGCATTGTGATTATGCATTTAATTCCGAAGCAATTTCTGTGTTTCATCGTCAAAGTGAATGTCCAAGGGATACAGTAAAACTGAAGTGAAGCATCGGAATCCAAAACCGGTCTCACAGGAAAGGTTCAAAAAATAGACACTAAGAAAAGTCAGTGTTCTTGTACTTAAGTCGGCATTGTGGCTTTTATATTTAATTCCGATGCAATTTTTGTCTTTCAACGTCAAAGTGAAGGACCAAGTGATACATCAAACATGAGGTCAAGCATCGGAATCTAAAACTGGTCTCACACGAAAGGTTCAAACCATAGACAAGAAGAATAATCATTAATCTTATACTTAAGTCGGCATTGCGCCTTTTGTATTTATTTCCGACGACATTTCTGTGTTTCTTCGTCAATGTGAAGGTCCAAGGGATACAGAAAAACTGCAGTTGAGCAACGGAATGTAAAACAGGGGACACAGGAAAGGCTCAAAACATAGACACTAAGAAAAGACAGTCTTGTTCTACTTAAGTCGGCATCGTGGGTTGTGTATTTAACTCCGATGCAATTTTTGTGTTCCATCGTCAAAGTGAAGGTCCAAGGGATAAAGTAAATCTATAGTGAAGCATCGAAATCTAAAACTTGTCTCACAGGAAAGGTTCAAAACATAGACGGTAAGAAGACTCAGTCTTCTTGTACTGATGTCGGCATTTTGCTTTTTGTATTTGCTTCCATTGCAAATTCTGTGATTCATCTTCAAAGTGAAATTCCAAGGGATACAGTAAACCTGCAGTTGTGCATCGGAAAATGAAACTGGTCTCACAGGAAAGGTTCGTATCATAGACTCTAAGAATGATCAGTCTTCTTGTACTTAAGTCGGCATTGTGCCTTTTGTATTTAAGTGCGATGCAATTTTTGTGTTTCATCTACAAAGTGAAGGTCCAAGGGATACAGTAAATCTGAAGTGAAGCGTCGTAATCTGAAACTGGTCTCACTGGAGAGGCTCAAAACATAGACGGTAAGAAGACTCAATCTTCTTGTACTTGAGTCGGCAGTGTGCCTTTTGTATTTAATTCCGATGCAATTGCTGTGTTTCAACGTCAAAGTGAAGGTCCAAGGGATACAGTAAACCTGAAGTGAAGCATCGGAATCTAAAACTGGTGTCACAGGATTAGCTCAAGTAATAGGCACTAAGAAAATTTATTCTTTTTGTACTGAAGTCGGCATTGTGCCTTTTGCGTTTGATTGCGATGCAATTTTTGTGTTTCATCGTCAAAGTGAAGGTCCAAGGGAAACAGGAAAACCTGAAGTGAACCGTCGTAATCTAAAGCAGGTCTTACAGGAAAGGCTCAAAACATAGACGTAAGAAGTCTCAGTCTTCTTCTACTTATGACGGCATTGTGCCTTTGTATTTAATTCCAATGCAATATCTGCGTTTCATCGTCAATGTGAAGGACCAAGGGATACCGTAAACGTGCAGTTGTGCATCGGATTCCAAAACTGGGCTCACAGGAAAGATTCAAATCATAGATACTAAGAAGAGTCAGTCTTCTTGTCCTTAAGTCGGCATTGTGTCTTTTGTATTTAATTCCAATGCAATTTCTGTGTTTCATCGCCAATTTGAAGGTCGAAGGGATACAGTAAATCTGCAGTTGTGCATCGGAATCTAAAACTGGTGACACAGGAAAGGCTCAAAACAACGACACTAAGAAAAGTCAGTCTTCTTGTACTTAAGTCGGCATTGAGCCTTTTGTATTTAATGTCGATGCAATTTCTGTGTTTCATCGTCAAAGTGAATGTCCAAGGGATACAGTAAACCTGAAGTGAAGCATCGGAATCTAAAACTATTCTCACAGGAAAGGTTCAAAAAATAGACACTTCGAAATGTCAGTCTTCTTGTACATAAGTCAGCATTGTGGCTTTTATATTTAATTCCGATGAAATTTCTGTGTTTGATCGTCAGTGTGAAGGTCCAAGGGATACAGAAAAACGGCAGTTGTGCAACGGAATGTAAAACAGGTGACACATGAACGGCTTCAAACATAGACACTAAGAAAAGTCAGTCTCTTGTACATAAGCCGGCATTGTGCCTTTGTATTTATGTCCGTTGCAATTTCTGTGTTTCATCGTCAATCGGAAGGTCCGAGGGATACAGTAAACCTGAAGTCTAGCATCGGAATCAAATACTGGTGTCACAGGAAGAGCTCAAAACTTAGACGGTAAGGAGACTCAGTCTTCTTGCACATAAGCCGGTATTGTGCCTTTTGTATTTAATTCCGATGCAATATCTGTGTTTTATCGTCAATTTGAAGGTCCAAGGGACACAAAAAAACTACAGTTGTGCATCGGAATCTAAAACTGGTGACAAAGGAAATGCTCAAAAATCGACACGAAGAAAAGTCAGTCTTCTTGCACTTAAGTCGGCATTCTGCCTTTTGAATTTAAATCCGATGCAAATTCTGTGTTTCATCGTCAATGTGAAGGTCCAAGGGATACTGTAAACCTGACGTGAGGCATCGGAATCTGAAACTGGTCTCACAGGAAAGGCTCAAAGCATTGATACAAAGAAGAGTCAGTCTTCTTGTACTTAAGTCGGCATTGTGCTTTTTGTATTTTATTCCGATGCAATTCTCGTGTTTCATCGTCAAACTGAAGGTCCAAGGGATACAGAAAAACTGAGTTGAAGCATCGGAATCTAATATTGGTCTCACAGGGAAGGATCAAAACGTAGACAGTAAGGAGACTCAGTCTTCTTGTACTTAAGTCGGTATTGTGCCTTTGTATTTAATTCCAATGCAATTTCTGCGTTCCATCGTCAATGTGAAGGACCAAGGGATACAGTAAACGTGCAGTTGTGAATCGGATTCCAAAACTGGGCTCACAGGAAAGGTTCAAATCATAGATACTAAGAAGAGTCAGTCTTCTTGTCCTTAAGTCGGCATTGTGTCTTTTGTATTTAATTCCAATGCAATTTCTGTGTTTCATCGTCACTTTGAACGTCGAAGGGATACAGTAAATCTGCAGTTGTGCATCGGAATCTAAAACTGGTGACACAGGAAATTCTCAAAACAACGACACTAAGAAAAGTCAGTCTTCCTGTACCTAAGTCGGAATTGTACCTTTTGTATTTAATTCCGATGCAATTTCTGTGTTTCATCGTCAAAGTGAATATCCAAGGGATACAGTAAACCTGAAGTGAAGCATCGGAATCTAAAACTGGTGTCACAGGGTAGGCCCAAAATTAAGACGGGAAGAAGACTCAGTCTTCTTGTACATAAGTCTGCATTGTGGCTTTTTTATTTAATTCCGAGGCAATTTTCAAGTCTCATCGTCAATGTGAAGGTCCAAGGGATACAGTAAACCTGCAGTTGTGCATCGGAATCTAAAACTGGTCTCACAGGAAAGGATCAAATCATAGACTCTAAGAAAAGTCAATGTTCTTGTACTTAAGTCGTTATTGTGCCTTTTGTATTTAATTCCGATGCAATTTCTGTGTTTCATCGTCTATGTGAAGGTCCAAGGGATACAGTAAACCTGAAGTGAAGCATCGGAATCTATAACTGGTCTCACAGGGAAGGCTCAAAATAAAGACAGTAAGAAGACTTAGTCTTCTTGTACTTAAGTCGACATTGTGATTTTTGTATTTAATTCCGAAGCAAAATCTGTGTTGCATCGTCAATGTGTAGGTCCAAGGGATGCAGAAAACCTGCAGTTGTGCATTGCAAAGTACAGCAGGTGACATGGAAAGGCTCAAAACATAGACACTAAGAAAACTCAGTCTCTTGTACTTAAGTCGGCATTGTGCCTTTTGTATTTATTTCCGATGCATTTTCTGTGTTTCATCGACATCATCAAGGTCCGAGGGATACAGTAGATCTGCAGTTGTGCATCGGAATCTAAAACTGGTGACACAGGAAAGGCTCAAAAGTACGACAATAAAAAAAGTCAGTCTTCTTGTACTTAAGTCGGAATTCTGCCTTTTGTATTTAATTCCGATGCAATTTCTGTGTTTCATCGTCAAAGGGGATATCCAAGGGATACAGTAAACATGAAGTGAAGCATCGGAATCTAAAACTGGTCTCACAGGGTAGGCTCAAAACATAGATAGTAAGAAGACTCAGTCTACTTGTACTTAAGACTGCATTGTGGCTTTTTTATGTAATTCCGAGGCTATTTTCGAGTCTCATCTTCAATGTGAAGATCCAAGGGATACAGTAAACCTGCAGTTGTGAATCGGAATCTAAAACTGGTCTCACAGGAAAGGATCAAATCACAGACTCTAAGAGAAGTCAGTCTTCTTGAACTAATGTCGGCATTGTGCCTTTTAAATTAAATTCCGATTTAATATTTGTGTTTCATCGTCAATATGAAGGTCCAAGGGATACAGGAACCTGAAGTGAAGCACCGGAATCTAAAAGTGGTCTCACTGGAAAGGATTACATCATAGACGGTTAGAAGACTCAGTCTTCTTGTACTTAAGTCAGCATTGTGCCTTTTGTATTTAATTCCGATGCAATTTCTATGTTTTATCGTCAATTTGAAGGTCTAAGGGACACAAAAAAACTGCAGTTGTGCATCGGAATCTAAAACTGGTGACAAAGGAAGTGCTCAAAAATAGACACTAAGAAAAGTCAGTCTTCTTGCACTTAAGTCGGCGTTCTGCCTTTTGAATTTATATCCGATGCAAATTCTGTGTTTCACCGACAATGTGAAGGTCCAAGGGATACAGTAAACCTGAAGTGAAGCATCAGAATCTTAAACTGGTCTCACAGGGTAGGCTCAAACCATAGACACTAAGAAAGGTCAGTCTTCCTGTACTTAAGTCGGCATTGTGCGTTTTGTATTTAATTCCGATGCAGTTTTTGTGGTTCATCGTCAAAGCGAAGGTCCAAGAGATACAGTAAACCTGAAGTGAAGTATCGGAATCTACAACTGGTCTCACAGGGTAGGCTCAAAACATAGTCTGTAAGAAGACTCAGTCTTCTTGTACTTAAGTCTGCATTGTGGCCTTTTTATTTAATTCCGTGGCAATTGTCGAGTCTCATCGTCAATGTGAAGGTCCAGGGGATACAGTAATCCTGCAGTTGTGCATCGGGAGCTAAAACTGGTCTCACAGGAAAGGATCAAATCATAGACTCTAAGAAAAGTCAGTCATCTTGAACTTACGTCGGCATTGTGCCTTTTAAATTTAATTCCGATGCAATATTTGTGTTTCATCGCCAATTTGAAGGTCCAAGGGATACAGAAAAACTGCAGCTGTGCAACGGAATGTAAAACAGGTGACACAGTAAAGGCTCAAAACATAGACACTAAGAAAAGTCAGTCTTCTTGTACTTAAATTTGCATTGTGGCTTCTATATTTAATTCCGATGCAATTTTTGTGTTTCTTGGTCAAAGTGAAGGTCCAAAGGACACAGTAAACCTGAAGTGAAGCATCGGAATTGAAAACTGGTCTCACAGGGAACTCTCAAAACATGGACAGTAAGAAGACTCAGCCTCCTTGTACTTAAGTCTGCATTGTGGCTTTTTTATTTAATTCCGATGCAATTTCTCTGTTGCATCGTCAATGTGAAGGTCCAAGGGATACAAAAAAACTGTAGTAGTGCATCGGAAACTAAAATTGGTGACAAGGGAAACGCTCAAACATGGCCACTAAGAAAAGTCAGTCTTCTTGCACTTAAGTCGGCATTGTGCCATTTGAATTTAAATCCGATGCAATTTTCGTGTTTCATCGTCAATTGGAACGTCCAAGGGATACAGTAAACCTGAAGTGAAGCCTCGGAATCCAAAACTGGTTTCACAGGAATGGCTCAAAACATAGACGGTAAGAAGACTCAGTCTTCTTGTACTTAAGTCGGCATTGTACCTTTTGTATTTAATTCCGATGGAATTTCTTTGTTTCATCGTCAATGTGAAGGTCCAAGGGATACAGTAAACCTGAAGTGAAGCATCGGAATCAATAACTGGTCTCACAGGGAAAGCTCAAAACACAGACAGTAATAAGACTCAGTCTCCTTGTACTTAAGCCGGCATTGTGCCATTTGCATTTAATTCCGATGCAATTTTTGTGTTTCATCGTCAAAGTGAAGGTTCAAGGGAAACAGTGAACCTGAAGTGAAGCATCGGAATCCAAAACTGGTCTCACAGGAAAAGCTCAAAACAAAGAGGGTAAGAAGACTCAGTCTTCTTGTACTTAAGTCGGCATTGCGCCTTTTGTATTTAATTCCGGTGCAATTTCTGAGTTTCATCGTCTAAGTAAATGTCCAAGGGATACAGTAAACATGAAGTGTAGCATCGGAATCTAAGACTGGTCTCACAGGAAAGGTTCAAAAAATAGACACTATGAAAAGTCAGTCTTCTTGTACATAAGTCGGCATTGTGGCTTTTATATTCAATTCCGATGCAATTTTTGTTTTTCATACTCAAAGTGAAGGTCATAAGGATACAGTAAACCTGAAGTGAAGAATCCGAATCTAAAACTGTTCTCACAGCGAAGGCTCAAAACATAGACGGTAAGAAGACTCAGTATTCTTGTACTTAAAACGGCATTGTGCATATTGTATTTAATTCCGATACAATCTCTGTGTTCCATCGTCAATGTGAGGGTCCAGGGGATACAGAAAAACTGCAGTTGTGCATCGGAATGTAAAGCAGGTGACACTGGAAAGGCTCAAAACATAGCCACTAAGATAAGTCAGTCTCTTGTACTTAAGACGGCATTGTGCCTTTTGTATTTAATTTCGATTCAATTTCTGTGTTTCTTCGTCGATATGGAGGTCCAAGGTATACAATAGATCAGCAGATGTGCATCGGAATCTAAATCTGGTGACACAGGAAAGGCTCAAAACGTATACACTAAGATAAGACAGTGTTCTTGTACTTAAGTCGGCATTGTGAGTTTTGTATTTAATTCCGATGCAATTTCTGTGTTTCATCATCAATGTGAATTTCCAAGGGATACAGTGAACCTGAAGTGATGCATCGGAATCAATAACAGGTCTCACAGGGAAGGCTCAAAACGTAGACAGTAAGAAGACTCAGTCTTCTTGTACTTAAGTCGGCATTGTGAATTTTATACTTAATTCCGATGCAAATTCTGTGTTGCACCGTCAATGTGAAGTTCCAAGGGATGCAGATAAACTGCAGTTGTGCATCACAAAGTACAGCAGGTGACACGGGAAAGGCTCAAAACATAGACACTAAGAAAAGTCAATCTCTTGTACTTATGTCGGCATTGTGGCATTTGTATTTAATTCAGATGCAATTTGTGTGTTTCATCGCCAATGTGAAGGTCGAAGGGATACAGTGAATCTGTAGTTAAGCATCGAAATCTAAAACTGGTGACACAGGAAAGGCATAAAACATAGACACTAAGAAAACTCAGTCTCTTGTACTTAAGTCGGCATTGTGCCATTTGTATTTAATTCCGATGCAATTTTAGTGTTTCATCGTCAATATGAAGGTCCAAGGGATACAGTAAACCTGAAGTGAAGCATCGGAATCTAAAACTGGTCTCACAGGAATACCTCAAAACATAGATGGTAAGAAGACTCAGTCTTCTTGTACTTAAGTCGGCATTGTGTCTTTTGTATTTAATTCCGATGCAATTTCTGTGTTTCATCGTCAAAGTGAATGTCCAAGGGATACAGTAAACCTGAAGTGAAGCATCGGAATCAATAACTGGTCTCACAGGGAAGGCTCAAATCATAGACAGTGAGAAGACTCAGTCTTCTTGTACTTATGTCGGCATTGTGATTTTTGTATTTAATTCCGATGCAAATTCTGTGTTGCATCGTCAATCTGAAGCTCCAAGGGATGCAGAAAAACTGCAGTTGTGCATCGCAAACAACAGCAGGTGACACGGGAAAGGCTCAATACATAGACACTAAGAAAATCAGTCTCTTAAAATTATGTCGGCCTTGTGCCTTTTGTATTTATTTCGGATGCAATTGGTGTGTAATATCGTCAATGTGGAGTTCCAAGGGATACAGTGAATCTGCAGTTGTGCAACGAAATCTAAAACTGGTGACACAGGAAAGGCACAAACATAGACACTAAGAAAAGTCAGTCTCTTGTACTTAAGACGGCATTGTACCATTTGTATTTAATTCCGATGCAATTTTTGTGTTTCATCGTCAAAGTGAAGGTCCAAGGGATATGGTAAACCTGAAGTGAAGCATCGGAATCTTAAACAGGTCGCACAGTAAAGGCTCAAAACAAAGACTGTAAGAAGACTCAGTCTTATCGTACTTAAGTCGGCATTGTGCCTTTTCTATTGATTTCCGAAGCAATTTTTGTGTGTCATCGTCAAAGTGGAGGTCCTATGGATATAGTAATCCTGAAGTGAAACATCGAAATCTAAAGCTAGTCTCACAGCAAAGGCTCAGAATGAAGACGGTAAGTAGATTCTGTCTTCTTGTCCTTAAGTCGGCATTGTGCCTTTTGTATTTAATTCCGATGCAATTTCTGTGTTCATCGTCGAAGTGAATGTCCAAAGGATACACTAAACCTGAAGTGAAGCATCAGGATCTAAATCTTGTCTCACAGGGAAGGCTCAAAGCATAGACAGTAAGAAGGCTCAGTCTTCATGTACTTAAGTCGGCACTGTGACTTTTGTATTTAATTCCGATGCAATTTCTGTGTTTCATCGTCAATGTAAAGGTCCAAGGGATACAGAAAAACTGCAGTTGTGCATGGGAATCTAAAACTGGTGACACAGGATGGCCTCAAAGCATAGGCACTAAGAAAAGTCAGTCTTCTTTACATAAGTCGGAATTGTGCCTTTTGTATTTAATTCCGATGCAATTTCAGTGTTTCATCGACAATGTGGAGGTCCAAATGATACAGTAAAGCTGAAGTGAAGCATCGCAATCTAAAACTGGTCTCACTGGAAAGTCTCAAATCATAGACTGTAAGAAGACTCAGTCTTCTGGTACTTAAGACGGCACTTTGCCTGTTATATTTAATTCCGATGCAATTTATGTGTTTCATCGACAATATGAAGGTCCAAGGGATACAGTAAACCTGTAGTAAAGCATCGGAATCTGAAACTGATCTCACAGGAAAACCTCAAAACATAGATGGTAAGAAGACTCAGTCTTCTTGTACTTAAGTCGGCATTGTGCCTATTGTATTTAAATCCGAACCAATTTCTGTGTTTCATCGTCAAGGTGAATGTCGAAGGGATACAGTAAACTTGAAGTGAAACATCGGAATCCAAAACTGGTCAAACAGGAAAGGCCGAAACATAGACGGTAAGAAGAATCAGTCTTCTTGTACTTAAGTTGGCTTTGTGCCATTTGTATTTAATTCTGATACAATTTTTTTGTTTCATCGTCAGTATAAAGGTCCAAGGGATTCAGTAACCCTGAAGTGAAGCATCGGAATCTAAAACTTGTGACACTGGAAGGGCTCAAAACATAGACACTAAGGAAAGTCAGTCTACTGTTACTTAAGTCGGCATTGTGCCCTTTGTATTTAATTCCGATGAAATTTCTGTGTTTCCTCGTTAATGTGAAGGTCAAAGGGATACAAATAAACTGCAGTTGTGCATCGGTATCTAAAAGTAGTGTCACAGGAAATGCTCAAACATAGGCATTTAGAAAAGTCAGTCTTCTTTCACTTAAGTCGCCATTGCGCCTTTTGAATTTTACTCCGATGCAATTACTGTGTTTCAACGTCAATGTGAATATCCAATGGATACAGTAAACCTGACGTGAAGCATCAGAATCTAAAACTGGTCTCACAGGATAGGCTCAAATCATAGTCAATAAGAAAGGTCGGTTTTCTTCTACTTAGGACGGCATTGTGCCTTTCGTATTTAATTCCGATGCAATTTTTCTGTTTCATCGTCGAAGTGAAGTTCCAAGGGATACAGTAAACCTGAACCGAAGCATCGGAATCATAAACTGGTCTCACAGAGAAGGCTCACAACATAGACAGTATAAAGAAGAAGTCTTCTTGTACTTAAGTCGGCATTGTGCCTTTTGCATTTAATTCCGATGCTACTTCTGTGTTTCATCGTCAATGTCAAGGTGCAAGGGATACAGTAAACCTGAAGTGATGCATCGGAATCACTAACTGGTCTCACAGGGAAGGCTCAGATCATGGACAATAAGAAAGGTCAGTCTTCTTCCACTTAGGACGGAATTGTTCCTTTTGTATTTAATTCCGATGCAATTTTTCTGTTTCATCGTCGAAGTGAAGTTCCAAGGGATACAGTAAACCTGAAGAGAAGCATCGGAATCTGAAACTGGTCCCACAGGAAAAGCTCAAAACATAGACGGTAAGAAGAATCAGTCTTCTTATACTTAAGTCGGCATTGTGCCTTTTGTGTTTAATTCCGATGCAATCTCTGTGTATCATCGTCAACGTGAATGTCCAAGGGATACAGTAAACCTGATGCGAAGCATAGGAATCAAAAACTGGTCTCACAGAGAAGGCTCACAACATAGACAGTATGAAGAAGCAGTCTTCTCGTACTTAAGTCGTACATTTAATTGCGATGCAGTTTCTGTGTTTCATCGTCAATGTCAAGGTCCAAGGGATACAGTAAAACCTAAAGTGAAGCACCGGAATCCAAAACTGGTCTCGCAGGAAAGGCTGAAAGCGTAGACGGTAAGAAGACTCAGACTTCTTGTACTTAAGTTGGCATTGTGCCTTTTTCATTTAATTCCGATGCAATTTTTTTGTTTCATCGTCTAAGTGAAGGCCCAAGGGATACAGTAATCCTGAAGTGAAGCATCAGAATCTAAAACTGGTCTCACAGGGAAGGCTGAAAACATAGACCGTAAGAAGACTCAGACATCTTGTACTTTAGTCGGCATTGTGCATTTTCTATTTAATTCCGATGCAATTTTTGTGTTTGATCGTTAATGTGAAGGTCCAAGGGATACAGAAAAACTGCAGTTGTGCAACGGAATGTTAAACAGGTGACACAGGAAATTCTCACAACAAAGACACGAAGAAAAGTCAGTCTCTTGTACTTAAGTAGGCATTGTGCCTTTTGTATTTAATTTCGATGCAATTTCTCAGTTTTATCGTCAATTGGAAGGTCCTAGGGATACAGTAAACCTGAAGCGAAGCATCAGAATCCAAAACCGGTCTCACAGGAATAGCTCAAAACACAGACGGTAAGAAGATTCAGTCTTCTTCTAATTAAGTCATCATTGTGACTTTTGTACTTAATTCCGATGCAATTTCTGTGTTTCATCGTTAATATGAAGGTCCAAGGGATACAGTAAATCAGCAGTTGTGCATCGGAATCTAAAACTGGTAATACAGGAAAGACTCAAAACAGCGACACTAAGAAAAGTCAATCTTCTTATACTTAAATCGGCATTGTGCCTTTTGTACTTAATTTCGATGCAATTATGGTGTTTCATCGTCAAAGTAAAGGTCCAAGGGATACAGTAAACGAGCAGGTGGAGCATCGGAATCCAAAACTGGTGACACAGGAAAGGCTAAAAAAATTGACACTAAGAAAAGTCAGTCCTCTTGTACATAAGTAGGCATTGTGATTTTTGTATTTAATTCCGATGCAAATTCTGTGTTGCATCGTCAATGTGAAGGTCTAAGGGATGCAGAAAAACTGCAGTTGTGCATCGCAAAGGACAGCAGGTGACAGGGGAAAGGCTCAAAACATCGACACTAAGAAAAGTCAGTCTCTTGTACTTATGTCGGCCTTGTGCCTTTTGTATTTAATTCGGATGCAATTGCTGTGTTTCATCGTCAATGTGAAGGTCCAAGGGATACAGTGAATCTGCAGTTGTGCATCGAAATCTAAAACTTTTGACACAGGAAAGGCACAAACATAGACACTACGGAAAGTCAGTCTCTTGTACTTAAGTCGGCATTGTACAATTTGTATTTAATTCCGATGCAATTTTTGTGTTTCATCGTCAAAGTGTGGGTCCAAGGGATACAGTAAACCTAAAGTGAAGCATCGGAATCTTAAACTGGGCTCACAGTAGAGGCTCAAAACAAAGACGCTAAGAAGACTCAGTCTTATCGTACTTAAGTCGGCATTGTGCCGTTTCTATTTAATTCCGAAGCAATTTTTGTGTTTCATCGTCAAAGTGGAGGTCCTAGGGATACAGTAAACCTGAAGCGAAATATCGGAATCTAAAGCTGGTCTCACAGCAAAGGCTCAAAACATAGACGGTAAGGAGACTCAGTCTTCTTGTCCTTAAGTCGGCATTGTGCCTTTTGTTTTTAATTCCGATGCAATTTCTGTGTTTCATCGTCAAAGTGGATGTCCAATGGATACAGTAAACCTGAAGTGAAGCATCAGAATCTAAAACTTGTCTCACAGGGAAGGCTCAAAGCGTAGACAGTAAGAAGGCTCAGTCATCTTGTACTTCAGTCGGCACTGTGCCTTTTGTATTTAATTCCGATGCAATTTCTGTGTTTCATCGTCAATGTAGAGGTCCAAGGGATACAGAAAAACTGCAGTTGTGCATAGGAATCTAAAACTGGTGACACAGGAAGGCCTCAAAACATAGGCACTAAGAAAAGTCAGTCTTCTTTTACATAAGTCGGCATTGTGCCTTTTGTATACAATTCCGATGCAATTTCAGTGTTTCATCGACAATGTGAAGGTCCAAGTGATACAGAAAACCTGAAGTGAAGCATCGGAATCTAAAACTGGTCTCAATGGAAAGGATCAAAACATAGACTGTAAGAAGACTCAGTCTTCTGGTAGTTTAGTCGGCACTTTGCCTGTTGTATTTAATTCCGATGCAATTTATGTGTTTCATCGTCAATATGAAGGTCCAAGGGATACAGTTAATCTGCAGGTGTGCATCGGAATCTAAAACTGGTAACACAGGAAAGGCTCAAAACAACGACACGAAGAAAAGTCAGTCTTCCTGTACTGAGGTCGGCATTGTGCCTTTTGTATTTAATTTCGATGCAATTTCTGTGTTTCATCGTCAACGTGAAGGTCCAAGGGATACAGTAAACCTGAAGTGAAGCATCGGAATCCAATACTGGTCAAACCGGAAAGGCTGAAAACATAGACGGTAAGAAGACTCAGTACTCTTGTACTTACGTTGGCATTGTGCCTTTTGCATTTAATTCTGACTCAATTTTTTTGTTTCATCGTCAGTATAAAGGTCCAAGGGATACCGTAACCCTGAAGTGAAGTATCGGAATCTAAAACTGGTGACACAGGAAGGGCTCAAAACATAGACACTAATAAAAGTCAGTCTTCTCTTACTTAAGTCGGCATTGTGCCTTTTGTATTTAATTCCCATGCAATTCTTGTGTTTCATCGTCAAATTGAAGGTCCAAGGGATACAGTAAACCTGAAGTGAAGCATCGGAATGTAAAACTGGTCTCACAGGAAACGCTCAAAACATAGACAGTAAGAAGACTTAGTCTTCTTGTACTTAAGTTGGCATTGTATTATTTGTATTTAATTCTAATGCAATTTCTGTGTTTCATCGTCAATGTGAACGTCCAAGGGATACAGAAAAACTGCAAGTAGTCCAAAGGAATGTAAAACAGGTGACACAGGATAGGCTCAAAACATAGACACTACGAAAAGTCAGTATCTTGTGCTTAAGTCGGTATTGTGC
The DNA here is from genome assembly GCF_023864345.2 of Schistocerca serialis cubense. Lineage (NCBI taxonomy): Eukaryota > Metazoa > Arthropoda > Insecta > Orthoptera > Acrididae > Schistocerca > Schistocerca serialis. The sequence continues at coordinate 59,859,060 of NC_064638.1, read as the reverse complement.
CTTTTGTATTTACTTGCGATGCAGTTTCTGGGTTTTATCGTCAAAGTGAAGGTCCAAGGGATACAGTACACCTGCAGTTGTGCATCGGAATCTAAAACTGGTCTCACAGGAAAGGTTCAAATCACAGACATCAAGATAAGTCAGTCTTCTTGTACTTAAGTCGGCATTGTGTCTTTGATATTTAATTCCGATGCAATCCTTATGTGTCATCATCAAAGTGAAGGTCCAAGGGATACCGAAATCGAGGAAGTGAAGCATCGGAATCTAAAACTGTTGACACGGGCAAGGCTCAAAACATAGACACTAAGAAAATCCAGTGTTCTTGTACTTACGCTGGCATTGTGCCTTTTGTATTTAATTCCGATGCAATTTCTGTGTTACATCGTCAATGGGAAGGTCAAAAGGATACATTAAACCTGGAGTGAAGCATCGGAAACTATAACTGTACTCACAGGGAAGGCTCAGAACATAGACAGTAAGAAGACTCAGTCTTGTTGCACTTAAGTCGCCATTGTGCCTTTTGAATTTAATTCCGATGCAATTTCTGTGTTTCATCGTCAATGTGAATATCCAATGGATACAGTAAACCTGACGTGAAGCATCAGAATCTAAAACTGGTCTCACAGGATAGGCTCAAATCATAGACAATAAGAAAGGTCAGTCTTCTTCTACTTAGGACGGCATTGTGCCTTTTGTATTTAATTCCGATACAATTTTTCTGTTTCATCGTCGAAGTGAATTTCCAAGGGATGCAGTAAACCTGAAGTGAAGCATCGGAATCTGAAACTGGTCTCACAGAGAAGGCTCACAACATAGACAGTATGAAGAAGCAGTCTTCTTGTACTTAAGTCGGCATTGGTCCTTTTGCAATTAATTCCGATGCAATTTCTGTGTTTCATCGTCAATGTCAAGGTCCAAGGGATACAGTAAACCTGAAGTGAAGCACCGGAATCCATAACTGGTCTCGCAGGAAAGGCAGAAAGCATAGACGGTAAGAAGACTCAGTCTTGTTGTACTTAAGTTGGCATTGTGCCTTTTGTATTTAATTCCGATGCAATTTCTGTGTTTCATCGTCGAAGTGAAGGTCCAAGGGATACAGTACACCTGTGGTTGTGCATCGGAATCTAAAACTGGTCTCACAGGAAAGGTTCAATTTACAAACATCAAGATAAGTCAGTCTTCTTGTACTTAAGCCGGCATTGTGCCTTTGATATTTAATTCCGATGCATTGCTTATGTGTCATCGGCAAAGTGTATGTCCATGGTATACAGTAAACGAGGAAGTAAAGCATCGGAATCTAAAACTGTTGACACAGGAAAGGCTCAAAACATAGACACTAAGAAAAGTCAGTCTTCTTGTACTTACGCCGGCATTGTGCCTTTTGTATTTAATTTCGATGCAATTATAGTGTCTCATCGTCAAAGTGAAGGTCCAAGGGATACAGCAAACGAGGATGTGAAGCATCGGAATGTAAAACTGGTGACACAGGAAAGGCGCAAAACAGAGGCACTAAGAAAAGTCGGGCCTTTTTTACTTAAGTCGGCATTGCGCCTTTTGAATTTAACCCTAGCATTACCAACGGGGGGCCTCGTAGGCCCAGTGACTCAGTTTTTCTATGTTGTATCCACACCCTTTGATATATGAACTTGAAAGCAAAGGTAACTGTTCGTTATTGAATGTACTATTGAGTCATTACAGAATTTCGGAATAAAAATGTAATTAAAATTCATTTACTTGATTTAATTCTCTGTGGACCTTAGAAGCCCACCCGTTGGTAATAGCAGGGAAAGATTTACGAGGTTGAGTCTCTCGTTTCAAATTCTTACCATGAAACGAATTTTGGCATTGTTGCCTTCAGACATATTATTATGAAGCGGACCATTGTTATTTTCAGTGTTTCTGCTGCTGTTGAACCAGCAACATGAGTAGACATCGTTTACGTGATAGTTCCATTGAAAGAGTGCTAGAAGAAGTTTTGAACGAATCAGATTTAGAGGAAAGTGAAGTGGATGATGATGTGGAAGAAATTAGAACTGATTCATCGTCTGAGAATGAAGATGAGGTTGAAGCCAATCCACCAGATGATAATGAGACGGAATGTGATAAATTCATTGCAAAAAGTGGACGAGAGTATATTACGAAGCCATCTCGACAATATCGGCGTTCTGTACAAAATATAGTGCGAGAAAGAATGGGGCTAGGACAACAAGGAAGAATTGCGCCTCCGAAAGAGGCTATAGAGCTCTTTTTTACACCTCAAATTATGAATCTAATAAAACTACACTCAAATGAAGAGGCTTCTCGACTAGGTATTCAGCACACAGATGAAGATGAGTTATTTTGTTATATAATACTCTTGCTAATCATGGGTTCAAATCATGACAATAAAATACCTGTCCAAGATTTATGGTCTTTGCTTCAGGGCCGACAAGTCTACTATGGATCAATGAGTCGGACCCGATTTTTCGAATTGACTAAAATATTGAGGTTTGATGATAAGAACACAAGAGAAATTCGTCGCCAGACTGACAAGTTTGCTCCAATGAGGGAAATTTTTGAAAGCTTCAATTCTTCACTTCCATTGTATTTCATTCCTGGTCTACATACAACAGTGGATGAGATGTTGTCTTTGTTCCGTGGTCGCTGTCCATTCAAGGTGTTTCTAAAAGAAAAACCTGGAAAATACGGCATTCTAATTCGAATGCTGTCTGATTCTGAGACTAGATATGTGATCAGCATGGACATCTATACAGGCAAGTCAGGAAATACACAGCATTCAAATGGACCGATGGAAATTGTAAAGAGACTAATAAAACCTATTGAAAAATCGGGCCATAATGTTACCACAGATCGGTACTATACTTCAGTGGAGCTTGCTGAGACTCTATGGAATGATTTTCACCTCACACTTGTTGGCACCCTACAGTCTAACAGACGCCACATACCTGAAGAGCTGAAGTCTACAACTGGCCGCAGTTTACACTCTTCCATCTTTGCTTATACTGACCCTCAGACACAGAGGCCACCAGTTACTCTTGCATCAACGCTAGTCCGCGAGAAGCCAAAACGACTGCTGTTGATGCTTTCAACTTATCACTCAGAAAGGGTGTTGAATGAAGACTCAAAAAAGACTAACATAAATCTTTTTTATAATTCTACAAAGGGAGGCGTGGACACCATAGACCAGATGGCAAGACACTACAGCACAAAGAGAGGAACAAGAAGATGGCCTTTGTCCCTCTTCTACACACTCATTGACATAGCAGCAGTAAATGCATATTCACTCTTCCTCCTCAACTTTCCGAATTGGAAAAAGTTTTAGCTAAACCGCAGAAGAGTTTTTATCACTAACTTAGGTCTCGAACTAATAAGATCTCAAGTAGATAAACGGGCACAAAATTTGTATGGACTTCAGAAGCCGGTAATAATGGCAATGGAAAGCATCACACAACGGAAGCTCAGCTGCTCTGTAGAACCATCATCCTCAACAGCAGAACCAGGAACACGTGCACGGTGCCACCTATGCTGCCAAGAAGCTGCATCTAAAAAGATCAAGTACAACAAGCTGCGAAAGACAACTGTTACCTGCTCTCAGTGCCACAAACACGTCTGTGGGAAACACTGCAGGAAGACAGTATTGTGTGAAAATGCGTTGCAGAATGAGACAGTAAATTTTGTTTGCTTCATGTAGTGTATCGAATTAAAATAGTCGTTTTTATATGAAAACACTATTTTGAAACAATTTTCCAAGAAATATATAAACGGAATCTCGTGATTTGTTCATTTTATTCCTATTATAATAACATCTTTTATTATCCAGTATACAAAAACAATGTCTAAGCATTTTGAATTGTTTTAGAGGTATCAGAAGTAAATAAACTTGATTTATGATAAAATAAATTGTAGTATTCTTTATGGGCTTTTGAGGCCCCCTCGTTGGTATTACATGTAACAAAAAACACGTTGGTAATGCTAGGGTTAATTCTGATGCAATTTTTCTGTTTCATCGTCAAAGTGAAGGTCCAAAGGATACACTAAACCTGAAGTAAAGCATCGTAATCTAAAACTGGTCCCACAGGAAAGGCCTAAACATAGACGGTAAGAAGACTCAGTCATCTTGTACTTAATTCGGCATTGTGCATTTTGCATTTAATTCCGATGCAATTTCTGTGTTTCAACGTCAAAGTGAAGTTCCAAGGGATACAGTAAACCTGAATTGAGCATCGGAATCTAAAACTGGCCTCACAGGGAAGGCTCAAACATGCACAGCAAGAAGAATCAGTCTTCTTGTTCTTCAGCCGGCATTGTCCCTTTTGTATTTAATTCCGATGCAATTTCTGTGTTTCATCGTCAATGTGAAGGTCCCAGGGATACGAAAAAACTGCAGTTGTGCATCGGAGTCTAAAATTGGTGACACTGGAAATGCTCAAACATAGACACTAAGAAAAGTCAGTCTTCTTGTACTTAAGTCGCCATTGTGCCTTTTGAATATGATTCCGATGCAATTTGTGTGTTTCTTCGTCAATGTGAAGGTCCAAGGGATACATAAAAACTGCAGTTGTGCATCAGAATGTAAATCATTTGACACTGGAAAGGCTCAAATCATAGACACTAAGAAAAGTCAGTCTCTTGTACTTAAGTCGGCATTGTGCATTTTGTATTTTATTCCGATGCAATTTCTATGTTTCACCGTCAATTGGAAGGTCCAAGGGATACAGTAAACCTGAAGTGAAGCTTCAGAATCCAAAACTGGTCCCACAGGAAAGGCTGTAAACATAGTTGGTAAGAAGACTCAGTCTTCTTGTACTTAAGTCGGCATTGTGCCTTTTGTTTTTAATTGCGATGCAAATTCTGTGTTCCATCGTCAATGTGAAGGTCCAGGGGATGCAGTAAATCTACAGTTGTGCATCGATATCTAAAACTGGTGACACAGGAAAGGCTCAAAACATCGACATTAAGAAACGTCAGTCTTCTTGTACTTAAGTCTGCATCGTGCCTTTTGTATTTAAATCCGAAGCAATTTTTGAGATTCATCGTCACAGTGAAGATCCAAGGGATACTGTAAACCTGAAGTGGAGAATCGGAATCTAAAACTGGTCTCACAGGGAAGGCTCAAATCATAGACACTAAGAAAAGTCAGTCTTGTTGTACTTAAGTGGGCATTGTGCTTTTTGTATTTAATTCCGATGCAATTTCTGTGTTTCATCGTCATTTGGAAGGTCTAAGGGATACAAAAAAATCGCAGTTGTGCATTGGAAACTAAAACTGGTGACACAGGAAAGACTCAAAACAACGACACTAAGAAAAGTCGGCCTCCTTGTACTTAAGTCGGCATTGTGCTTTTTGTATTTAATACCGATACAATTTCTGTGTTTCATCGTCAATATGAAGGTCCAAGAGATACAGTAAATCAGCAGTTGTGCATCGGAATCTAAAACTGGTGACACAGGATACACTCAAAAAAACGACACTAAGAAAAGTCAGTCTTCATGTACTTAAGTCGGCATTGTGCGTTTTGTATTTACTTTCGTTGCAATAGTGGTGTTTCATTGTCAGAGTGATGGTCCAAGGGAAACAGCAAACGAGGAAGTGAAGCATCGGAATCTAAAACTGGTGACACAGGAAAGGTTCAAAACATAGACACTAAAATAAGTCAGTGTTCTTGAACTTAAGTCGGCATTGTGATTTTTGTATTTAACTCCGATTCATATTCTGTGTTGCATCGCCAATGTGAAGGTCCAAGGGATGCAGAAAAAATGCAGTTGTGCATGGCAAAGTACAGGAGGCGACACGGGAAATCCTCAGAACATAGACACTAAGAAAAGTCTGTCTCTTGTACTTAAGTCGGCATTGTGCATTTTGTATTTAATTCCGATGCAATTTCTGTGTTTCATCGTCAATGTGAATGTCCAAAGGACACAGTAAACCTGAAGTGAAGCATCGGAATCTAAAACTGGTTTTACAGGAACGGTTCAAATCATAGACACTAAGAAAAGTCAGTCTTCTTGAACCTAAGTCGGCATTGTGCCTTTTATATTTAGTTCCGTTGCAATTTTTGTGTTTCATCGTCAAATTGAAGGCCAAAGGGATACGGTAAACCTGAAGTGAAGCATCGGAATCTAAAACTGGTCTCACAGGGAAGGCTGAAAACATAGACGTAAGAAGACTCAGTCTTCTCGTACGTAAGTCGGCATTGTGCCTTTTGTATTTGATTCCGATGCAATTTCTGTGTTTCATCGTCAATGTGAATGTCCAAAGGATACAGTAAACCTGAAGTGAAGCATCGGAATCTAAAACTGGTTTTACAGGAACGGTTCAAATCATAGACACTAAGAAAAGTCAGTCTTCTTGTACTGAAGTCTGCATTGTGCCTTTTGTACTTACTTTCGATGCAATTATGGTGTTTCATCGTCAAAGTGAGGTCCAAGGGACACAGTAAACGATGAAGTGAAGCATCGGAATCTCAAACTGGTGACACAGGACAAGCTCAAAACATAGACACTAAGAAAAGTCAATGTTCTTTTACTTAAGTCGGCATTGTGCCTTTTGTATTTAATTCCGATGCATATTCTGTGTTTCAACGTGAATGCGAAGGTCCAAGGGATACAGTAATCCTGAAGTGAAACATCAGAATCTAAAACTGGTCTCACGGGATAGGCTCAAATCGTAGACACTAAGAAAGGTCATTCTTCTTGTACTTAACTCGGCAATGTGCCATTTGTATTTAATTCCGATGCAATTTTTGTGTTTCATCGTCAAAGTGAAGGTCCAAGGGAAACAGTAAACCTGAAGTGAAGCATCGGAATCTGAAAATGGTCTCACGGGATAGGCTCAAATCGTAGACACTAAGAAAGGTCATTCTTCTTGTACTTAACTCGGCAATGTGCCATTTGTATTTAATTCCGATGCAATTTTTGTGTTTCATCGTCAAAGTGAAGGTCCAAGGGAACAGTAAACCTGAAGTGAAGCATCGGAATCTAAAACTCGTCTCACAGGAAAAGCTCAAAAAATAGACACTAAGAAAAGTAAGACTTCTTGTGTATAAGTCGGCATCGTGGCTTTTATATTTAATACCGAAGCAATTTTTATGTTTAATAGTCAAAGTGAAGGTCAAAGGGATACAGTAATCCTGAAGTGAAGCATCGGAATCTAAAACTGTTCTCACAGGGAAGGCTCTAAGCATAGACAGTAAGAAGACTCAGTCTTCTTGTACTTAAGTCGGTATTGTGCCTTCTGTATTAAAGTTCCGATGCAATTTCTGTGTTCCATCGTCAATGTGAAGGTCCAAGGGATACAGAAAAACTGCAGTTGTGCATCGGAATGTAAAGCATTTGACACTGGAAACGCTCAAAGCATAGACACTAAGAAAAGTCAGTCTCTTGTACTTAAGTCTGCATTGTGCATTTTGTATTTTAATCCGATGCAATTTCTGTGTTTCATCGTCAATTGGAAGGTCCAAGGGATACAGTAAACCTGAAGTGAAGCCTCGGAATCCAAAAGTGGTCCCACAGGAGAATCTCAAAACATAGTTGGTAAGAAGACTCAGTCTTCTTGTACTTATGTCGGTATTGTGCCTTTTGTTTTTAATTGCGATGCAAATTCTGTGTTCCATCGTCAATGTGAAGGTCCAAGGGATGCAGTAAATGTACAGGTGTGCATCAATATCTAAAACTGGTGACAGAGGATAGGCTCAAAACATAGACACTAAGAAAAGTCAGTCTTCTTGTGCTTAAGTTGGCATTGTGCCTTTTAAATTTAACTCCGAAGCGATTTTTGAGTTTCATCGTCAAAGTGAAGATCCTAGGGATACTGTAAACCTGAAGTGCAGAATCGGAATCTAAAACTGGTCTCACAGGAAAGGCTCAAAACATAGACTGAAAGAAACGTCAGTCATCTTGTACTTAAGTCGGCATTGTCTGTTTTGTGTTTAATTCCGATCCAATTTTAGTGTTTCATCCTCAAAGTGTAGGTCCAAGGGATACAGTAAACCCTAAATGAAGCTTCGGAATCTAAAACTGGTATCACAGGAAAGGCTCAAAACTTAGACGGTAAGAAGACTCAGTCTTGTTGCACTTAAGTCGGCTTTGTCCATTTTGTATTTAATTCCGATGCCCCCCCCCCCCCCCCTGCTGGTTCGGGGGTTAGAATAGGCCCGCGGTATTCCTGCCTGTTGTAAGAGGCGACCAAAAGGAGTCTCAAACGTTTCGGCCTTATGTGATGGTCCCCTGTCGGGTTTGGCCTCCATATCTCAAAATTTTTCCGAAGAGCGTGCCGATTAGGGAATTGCGCCTTGCTTGGTGCATTGTGTCCGTGTTGTGTTGAGAACTTTCGCAATCTTATTCGTCGTTGCATTGCAGTCTTGCCCGCTCTCCATCGCTTGGCCATGGATGCGCTCCAGCGTGCTCTTTCTGCCCAGCACTGTGCAGGGCCATTTTCTGCGCTGACGACGCCCATGGACCACATGTCACCTAACATCCCACACGGTAGCCAGTCCGTTGTGGTGGGGCCGCCATGTACCTTCTTGGTTGTAGCCCCCTGACAACACAGGGATCGCTCTACTGATGCCTGCGCCATTCACTCCCCACGTATGCCAAGGAGTAGATGCCCATCTCCTTGGGGCATCAGGACTCCCGGCAATGGCCATCCTGTCAGGTGGCTATTGCTGTGGCTGGGTGGCACCTGTGGGGAGGGCCCTTGGTCGGAGTAGGTGGAATCAGGGCGGATGACCCACAATGAAGCGTGGTACATCATCTATCGCTGGTGGGCCTCCACCAGCAGTCTCTAAGCGATCGAGGTCTAACCTCAACGGGAAGAAATTTTATGAGCGATCGTTTCCCTCCCTAGCTACACCATGGGAGGAATGTCTTGCTAATGAAGGCAGTGGAGAATATTCCCCCCGGTACCTCGTGTGTACGCAGATTTATGGAGAATCGTTCATGTCGACCAAGCGCCAGTTTTTTGTGGAGCATTTAGAGGACAAGTTCGGGGAGGTGGAATGCTTGTCGAAGATGCGCTCTAGTTCTGTGCTCATCAAAACGGCATCCTCTGCCCAGTCACAGAGGTTGCTCCATTGTGACAAGTTGGGGGATGTTTCCGTTAGCATCACGCCGCATAAGAGTCTCAACATGGTCCAGGGTATTACATTCCACAGGGACATATTTCTGCAGTCCGACGATGAATTACGCGCCAACCTCGAACGACGAGGTGTTCACTTCGTCCGGCGCGTCCATCGGGGTCCGAGGGATAATCAGGTAGCCACCGGTGCCTTCATCTTGGCCTTTGAGGGTGATGTCTTACCCGAAAAGGTTAAGGTGATGGTTTACCGTTGTGATGTGAAACCATATATCCCTCCTCCGATGTGGTGTTTCAAATGCTGGAAGTTTGGGCACATGTCATCTCGCTGTACTTCCAGAATCACGTGTCGGGATTGCGGACGTCCGTCGCATCCTGATACTCCATGTGCTCCGCCTCCCATCTGTGTTAACTGTGGGGAATACCATTCCCCCTGCTCACCGGACTGTCGGATCTTACAGAAGGAAAGGAAGATAATGGAGTACAAGACCCTGGACCGCCTGACCTACACTGAGGCAAGGCGGAAATATGAGCGGCTACATCCAGTGCCCATGACGTCTACCTATGCCGCTGCTGCAACACCAGTTCGCTCTCAGTTCTGCCAGAATTCACCGGCCCCCTTGGTTGCGGGGGGCACTTCACTCCCTGTTGCTCCTGCTCCATCTACTTCAGGAGCAACACCACCCGAACCACTGGGGACATCTGTTCCCCCTTCACAGCCGGAGAAGCGTGTGCCTTCTTCGGCTCCTCTCGCCCGGAAGGGGTCCCTTGGGGCCCTCCCATCCCAGGCTTTGCCCAGTGCCAAAGCGGACACCCGCAAGTTTGCCAAACAACCACCGGTCGCTGGTCGTAGGGCGTCACGGTCGTCTTCAGTCCCTGAGACTGACCCAGTGAGGCCTTCCCAGCCAGACCCACCTAAGGCACAGCACGCAAAGCAGTCGAAGGAAAAGGCTCCCAAACATCCTGAAATTGCGGTGGCACCTGTCCCACTGCAACCTTCTCCCTCTGTGTCCGAAGATGAGGTGGAGATTCTAGCGTCCACTGAGGACCTGGATCTCGCCAGTCCCTCGGATGCAATAGATAGCTGTTGTCCAGGTGGTGGCTCAGTAGCAGCAGGGGCCCCGGAGGCGTACTCTGCCTCCCCAGTCCCTTCACGCTTTTCCCATCCATGGCTAATACCATCCTCCAGTGGAACTGCAGCGGTTTCATCCACCATCTAGCTGAGCTCCGCCAATTTATCAGCCGTCATCATTTCCTTTGCATTGCTCTGCAGGAAACTTGGTTTCCAGCAATGGGAACCCCCGCCCTCCGTGGCTATCGGGGTTATTTTAAGAACCGGGCAGCTTATGAAAGGGTGTCTGGTGGCGTCTGCATATATGTCCTTAACTCTCTTCACAGCGAGTTTGTACCCCTACAAACAGCTTTAGAGGCTATCGCTGTTCGCGTGTGGACGCCACAGGCTCTTATCGTCTCCAGTATTTACCTTCCACCTGATGGTGCTGTCACGCAGCATGTCCTGGCTGCTCTGATAGCCCAACTGCCGCCACCTTTTTTGCTGCTGGGTGATTTCAATGCCCACAACCCTCTATGGGGTGGGACTGTCTCTGATGACCGTGGTCGGGCCGTGGAGCATGTGTTGGCTCAGCTCGACCTTAGCCTCTTGAAAACCGGTGCTCCCACGCATTTCAGTGTGGCCCATGGCTCGTCCTCTGCCATCGATCTCTCTATTTGCAGCCCTGGACTTGTCCCATCCCTCCACTGGAGAGTGCATCCTGACCTGTGTGGTAGTGACCATTTTCCCATCTATTTGTCACTGCCCCAGTGTCATTCTTCTGGGCGCCTGCCCCGCTGGGCTCTCCACAGGGCTGACTGGCTGGCTTTTACTTCCGCAGCAACCATTGAGTCTCCCCAACAGGGTGACATTGACGAGGTGGTCCGTGTTTTAACCACGTCCATCATTTCAGCAGCCGAGGCTGCCATCCCCCGTTCTTCTGGCTGCCCTCCGAGGAAGGCTGTCCCCTGGCGGTCGCCGGAGATTGCTGAGGTTATTCGCGACCGTAGGCGGGCTCTCCAGCGTCATAGGCGGCACCCGTCTCTGGAGACCCTCATCACCTTTAAGAGGCTCCGTGCCTTCGCCCACCGTCTTATTGCACGGCGTAAGCAGGAGTGCTGGGAGAGGTACGTCTCATCCCTGGGCTTCCGTGTCTCCCCCTCGCCCGTGTGGTCCCGGATCCGGCGGATTTATGGATCCCAGACCCCTACGGGTGTCCCTGGAATCTCCCTGGCCGGCGCACTTTGCTGCGCACTTTGCTGAGAGCTCTGCGACTGCAACTTATACCCCCGCCTTTCGCTCTCTTAAGGAGCGGGCCGAGCAGACGCCATTATCATTCCACACGCGTCGTTCTGAAACATACAATGCTCCTTTCAGTGAGAGGGAATTCCTCGCTGCCCTCGCCGATTGCCCTGATACAGCACCAGGACCGGACTGCATCCACGCACAGATGCTGAAGCATCTCACCATCTTTAACCGCATTTGGAGCGAGGGCGTGTTCCCGTCGCAATGGCGAGAGGGTCTTATTGTCCCCATCTTGAAGCCCGGTGCGGACCCACTGGCGGTGGACAGCTATCGTCCCATTACCCTCACCAACGTTTTGTGCAAATTGCTCGAACGTATGGTGGGGCGGCGTTTGTGTTGGGTCCTTGAGTCGCGCGGTCTCCTCGCTCCATCCCAGGGTGGCTTCCGCCGGGGCCGGTCCGCCACGGACAATTTGGTGCGGCTTCAATCTGCTATCCATACGGCCTTTCCCCTACGTCAGCATCTCGTTGCTGTATTTTTCGATCTGCGGAAGGCGTATGACACCACATGGAGGCATCACATCCTCGCCACGTTGCATGAGTGGGGTCTTCGTGGTCAGCTCCCGGCTTTTCTTCAAACCTTTTTATTGCGCCGCTCTTTCCGGGTGCAAGTCGGTGCCGTTTTTAGTTCATCTTATATACAGGAAAGTGGGGTCCCGCAGGGCTCGGTGTTGAGCGTCTCCTTATTTCTAGTGGCCATTAATGGCCTGGCTGCAGCCGTGGGGTCGTCGGTGTGTCCTTCTTTGTATGCCGACGACTTCTGCATCTCATTTTGCTCCACGACTACGGGAGTCGCCGAACGCAGGCTGCAAGTCACCATTCGCAAGGCAGCATCATGGGCTCTGACTCATGGTTTTCAGTTCTCTGCAGCCAAGACTCGAGTTATGCACTTCTGCAGGCGTTGGCCGGTCCACCCTCATCCTGAACTTTACCTCGACGGCCACCTGCTTGACGTGGTGGACACTTGCCGCTTCTTGGGACTCGTGTTTGATGCCCGGCTCACATGGGTTCCTCATGTTACTCAGCTGAAGCAAATATGCTGGCGGCACCTCAACTCCCTCCGCTGCCTTAGCCACATGTCTTGGGGTGCAGATCGCTGCACGCTGCTGCGATTGTACAGAGCCCTTGTGCAGTCCCGGCTTGATTATGGGAGCCTGGCCTATGGGTCTGTGTCACCCTCAGTGTTGAAGTTGTTAGACCCCATACACCACTGTGGGGTTCGGCTTGCAACTGGCGCGTTTTGCACAAGCCCCGTGGATAGTCTACTGGTGGCGGCCGGGGTTCCCCCGCTGCGGATTCGCCGCCATCGTCTGCTCGCTGACTATGCTGTCCACGTGCATTGCTCGGCAGGCCATCCCAGTCGTCGCCTGCTTTTCCCTACCATGGTCCTCCATCTGGCCTAACGGCGACCTAGATCTGGGCTTTCCGTAGCTGTCCGCGTCCAGTCCCTGCTGTCGGAACTGGGGTCATTCCCTCTTCTGCCTCCCTTCCGGGTCCGTGCACCTATGCCTCCCTGGTGTTTGCCCCGGCCGTCCGTCCGTCAGGACTTGGCGCAGGGACCCAAGGACTCAGTTCCGCCTGTGGCCCTCCGTCGCCGTTTTCTTGCGCTCCTCGCCTCATTTCCGGGCTGTGAGACTGTCTACACTGATGGTTCCCTAGTTGATGGTCGCACATCCTACGCTTTTGTTCATGCTGCCCATGTTGAGCAACGCTCCTTGCCGGCTGGCTGCAGTATTTTTACTGCAGAGCTGGTGGCAATCTTATGCGCTCTTGAGCATATGCGTTTCTGCTCAGGTAGGTCCATCGTCATCTGCAGTGACTCCCTGAGCAGCCTTCAGGCCATCGACCGCTGCTATCCCTCTTCTCCTCTGGTGTCCTCTATTCAGGAGTCTGTTTCCGCCATTGCCCGTTCTGGTCGTTTGGTAGTCTTGGTGTGGACGCCAGGTCATGTTGGCATCCCGGGGAACGAACGTGTTGACAGGCTGGCCAAAGGGGCGATCGACGCCCCAGTTTAGGAGATCGGCCTCACAGCTCGCGATCAGCAGCTGGTGTTGGGCTGTAAGGTGCTTCGGGTGTGGTCTGCTGAGTGGCGAGGCATGACAGCGCCTAATAAACTGCGGGCTGTCAAGGAGACGACTGATGTGTGGCGCCCCTCCCTGCGGTCTTCTCGCAGGGACTCTGTTATCTTGTGTTGGCTCCGCATCGGCCATACATACCTGACGCATGGCCATCTTTTGCGTCAGGAGGATCCCCCCATGTGTCAGTGTGGGTCCCGGCTGACGGTCGCCCACATTTTATTGGAATGTCCCCGACTGCGCACCCTCCGGCAGTCTTTTAATCTCCTGGGCACTTTGTCTTTGGTTTTAAGCGACAATGCCTCCATGGCTGATGACGTTTTAAATTTTATCCGTGGTAGTTCTTTTCCTTGTTCCATTTAGGGAGGTCCTGCTCCTTTCCCTTTGTGTGTCTCTTGTCCTCAAGTCTCTCGTATTTGGTTGCAGATTTTAGTGTGTCGTCGGTTGGTTGACTCTTTCCCTCTTTTGTTGTCGTGGTCAGTCAACCTGTCTCCGGGTATCTTCTTTTGTTCCGTTTCTTTTTGGCTGGTGTCTTCGTGTCTGTAGTGTTTGTTGCCTAATTTGTGTTCTTTAGTGCCTGGGGGGGGGGGGACTCTCCTTCCCCTTGGGGTTTTATCTGCTCCGCACCTTAATGTCTCGCCTGTCTTTGGAATGGGGACTGATGACCTTAGCTGTTTAGTCCCCCTTAAATATCAAAACAACCACCACCACCACCATTCCGATGCAATTTCTCTGTTTCATCGTCAAAGTGAATGTTAAAGGGATACAGTAAACCTGAAGTGCAGCATCGGAATCTAAAACTGGTCCCACAGGAAAATCTCAAAAATAGACATTAAGAATAATCAGTCTTCTTGCTTTTAAGTCGGCATTGTGCATTTTGTATTTAATTCCGATGGAATTTTTGTCTCTCACAGTCAAAGTGAAGGTCCAAGGGATATAGTAAACCTGAAGTAAAGCATCGTAATCTATAACTGGTCTCACAGGGAAGGTTCAAAAAATAGACACTAAGAAAAGTCAGTCTTCTTGTACTTAAGTCGGCATTGTGGCTTTTATATTTAATTCCGATGCAATTTTTGTGTTTCATCGTCAAAGTGAAGGTCCAAGGCAGCAAACCTCAAGTGAAGCATCGGAATCTAAAACTGGTCTCACAGGGAAAGCTCAAAACATAAACAGTAAAAAGACTCAGTCTTCTTGTACTTAAGTCGGCAATATGAGTTTTGTATTTAATTCCGATGCAAATTCTGTGTTGCATCGTCAATGTGAAGGTCCAAGGGAAACAGAAAAACTGCAAAGGTCCCGAGTTCGAGCCTCGGTCGGGCACACAGTTTTAATCTGCCAGGAAGTTTCAGTCTTCTTGTACTTAAGTCGGCATTTTGCCATTTGTATTTACTTTCGAAGCAATTATGGTATTTCTTCGTCAAAGTGAAGGTCCAACGGATACAGTAAACGAGGAAGCAAGGCATCGGAAACTAAAATTGGTGACACACGAAAGGCTCAAAACATAGACACTGAGAAAAGTCAGTGTACTTGTACTTAAATCGGCATTGTGCCTTTTGTATTTAATTCCGATGGAATTTCTGTGTTTCATCGTCAATGTGAAGGACCAAGGGATACAGTAAACCTGAAGTGAAGCATCGGAATCTATAACTGGTCTCACAGGGAAGGATGAAAACATAGACAGTAAGAAGACTCAGTCTTCTTTTACTTAAGTCCGCATTGTGATTTTTGTATTTAATTCCGATGCAAATTCTGTGTTGCATCGACAATGTGAAGGTCCTAGGGATGCAGAATAACTGCAGTTGTGCATGGCAAAGTACAGCAGGTGACACGGGAAAGGCTCAAAACATAGATGCAATTTCTGTGTTTCATCGTCTTTATAAAGGTCCAAGGGATACAGTGGATCTGCAGTTGTGCATCGGAATCTAAAACTGGTGACACAGGAAAGGCTCAAAACAACGACACTAAGAAATGTCAGTCTTCTTGTACTTAAGTCGGCTGTGTGCCTTTTGTATTTAATTCCAATGAGATTACTGTGTTTCATCGTCAATGTGAATGTCCAAGGGATACAGTAAACCTGAAGTGAATCATCGGAACCTAAAACTGGTCTCACAGGGAAGGCTCAAAACATAGACAGTAAGAAGACTCAGTCTTCTTGTACTTAAGTCAGCATTGTGGATTTTTTATTTAATTCCGATGCAACCTTCGTGTGTCGTCGTCAATGCGAACGTCCAAGGGATACAGAAAAACTGCAGTTGTACATCGGAATCTAAAACTGGTCTCATTGGAAAGGTTCAAATCATAGACACTAAGAAAAGTCAGTCTTCTTGTACTTATGACGGCATTGTGCCTTTTGTATTTACTTTCAATGCAATTGTGGTGTTTCATCGTCAGAGTGAAGGTACAAGGGATACAGTAAACGAGGAAGTGAAGCGTGGGAATCTAAAACTGGTGACACAGGAAAGGCTCAAACCATAGACGGTAAGAAGACTCAGTCTTCTTGTACTTAAGCCGAAATTGTGCCTTTTGAATTTAATTCCAATGCAGATTCTGTGTTTCATCGTCAAAGTGAAGGTTCAAGGGAAACAGTAAACCTGAGGTCAAGCATCGGAATCTAAAACTGGTCTCACAGGAAAGCTTCAAAAAATAGACACAAAGAGATGTCAGTCATCTTGTACATAAGTCGGCATTGTGGCTCTTATATTTAATTCCGATGCAATTTTTGTGTTTCATAGTCAAAGTGAAGGTCAAAGGGATACAGTAATGCTGAGGTGAAGCATCGGAATCCAAAACTGTTCTCACAGGGAAGGCTCAAAACATAGGCAGTAAGAAGACTCAGTCTTCTTGTACTTATATCGATATTGTGCCTTTTGTATTTAATTGCGATGCAATTTCTGTGTTCCATCGTCAATGTGAAGGTCCAAGTGATACAGAAAAACTGCAGTTGTGCATCGGAATGTAAAGCATTTGACACAGGAAAGGCTCAAAACATAGACACTAAGAAAAGTCAGTCTTCTTGTACTTAAGTCGGCATTGTGCCTTTTGTATTTAACTCCGAAGCAATATTTGAGTCTCATCGTCAAAGTGAAGATCCATGGGATACTGTAAACCTGAAGTGCAGAATCGGAATCTAATACTGGTCTCACAGGAGGGCTCAAAACATAGACACTAAGAAACGTCAGTCTTCTTGTCCTTAATTCGGCATTGTACCTTTTGTAATTGATTCCGATGCAATTTCTGTGTTTCAACGTCAAAGTGATTGTCCAAGGGATACAGTAACCCTGAAGTGAAACATGGCGATCTAAAACTGGTCTCACAGGAAAGGTTCAAAACAACGACACTAAGAAAAATCATCCTTCCTGTACTAAATTCGACATTACGCATTTTGTATTTAATTCCGATGCAATTATGATGTTTCATCGTCAAAGTGAAGGTCCAAGGGATACAGTAAACCTTATGTGAAGCATCGGAATCTAACACTGGTCTCACAGGGAAGGCTCAAAACAAAGAAAGTTAGAAGACTCAGTCTTCTTGTACTTAAGCCATCATTGTGACTTTTGTATTTCTTTCCGGTGCAATTCCTGTGTTTCATCGTCAATGTCAAGGTCCAAGGGATACTAAAAACTGCAGTTGTGCATCGCAATCTAAAACTGGTGACACAGATAATGCTCAAAACATAGAAACTTAGAAAAGTCAGTCTTCTTTCACTTAAGTCGGCACTGTGAATTTTGAATGTAATTTCGATGCAATTTCTGTGTTTCTTCGTCAATGTGAAGGTCCATGGGATTTAGTAAACCTGAAGTGAAGCATCGGAATCCAAAACTGGTATCACAGGAAAGGCCTTAAAACATGGTTGGTAAGAAGACTCAGTCTTCTTGTACTTAAGTCGGCATTGTGCCGTTTGTATTAAATTCCGATGAAATTTCTGTGTTTCATCTTCAATGTGAAGGTCCAAGGGATACAGTAAAACTGCAGTTGTGCATCGAAATCTAAAACTGGTGACACAGGAAAGGCTCAAAACAAAGACGCTAAGAAAAGTCAGTCGTCTTGTACTTAGGTCGGCATTGTGCCTTTTGTATTTAATTCCGATGCAATTTTTGTTTTTCATCGTTAAAGTGAAGATCCAAGGGATGCAGTAAGCCTGAAGTGTGGAATCGGAATCTAAAACTGGTCTCACAGGAAAGGCTCAAAGCATAGACACTGAGAAACGTCAGTCTTTTTTTACTTAAGTCGGCATTGTGCCTTTTTTATTTTATTCCTTTTGTGGCGGCGTTCGTAGCGACAAGCAATTCGCTGTAGAAACGGCTTACGAAGTCACCGCCACACTTCTAGCAAAAAAATGGCTCTGAGCACTATGGGACTTAACATCTATGGTCATCAGTCCCCTAGAAGTTAGAACTACTTAAACCTAACTAACCTATGGACAGCACACAACACCCAGCCATCACGAGGCAGAGAAAATCCCTGACCCCGCCGGGAATCGAACCCAGGAACCCGGGCGTGGGAAGCGAGAACGCTACCGCACGACCACGAGATGCGGGCACTTCTAGCAGCGGGCCGACCGGTCCGCTGGAACAGTGAACAGAAAGAGGAAAACCCAAACACTCTGATTAAATAAAAGTCGGTACTTATCTTTATTAACGAGGATACAGCAACACAGTAGTGAACTCCGTGTCTACAGAAATCTGTTTAGTTCGAGTCGGAGCGGCTAGGTCAGCGTCGGCTGACGACAAACAACAACTTTGCTGCGATGAACACACAACTGACTAGCAAGTACACAATTCGGTGGCGAGTATACAACTGAGCGGCGAATACAGAACTGTCCTAGCGCTCGCGACTCCAGCGCTTAAGAAGCCAGAAGCCAGCGGTGGCGCGCGCAGACCTGCGGCGATTTGCTGTCTCGCTGGCGCTGCTTATGCGGACGGCGTCCGGACTTTGATGCTGCCAATCTTTTGGCAGTGGGCTCGGGTGGCATTACTGGCTAGGATATAACACTCCTCCCCCCCAAATCGCCGCACCGTCGTTGAGTAATGACGTGGCGAGCGTCGACGGCGGGCGAGGGGTCTGGCTGCAGGCGTAGCAGAAGAGACCGGGGCGGAGACTGTTGTCGGTGGCAGTCTCCGGTCCGCACCCCAGCATTGGCTTGCGCGGGGCCTCGGGAAACACCGACTGACAACCGAGGTCAGGGTGCCCGCCTGTGACCACGGGCGCAGTTTCTGGTACTGGACGCGACGGGGCGTCGGGACCCACGAAGAGAGGCAGCGTCTCCTGACGCTGCGTGACGGCTGCTGAGTGGGCGCCGGAGAAGGCGCTGCGGTGTCAGACTCCTTGGGGGTGCCCAAGGAAAGCGGCTGCAGTACAGGCTACACAGCCACCGCTTGGTGGCTGAGGGGTCGACGTCCATCAGCTCTGAAGGCGGTCGCGACTGAAGAGGGACCGCAGGCGCCGGAGCGACCACCTGGCGCGCTCCCGGATGAAGCTGCGCGGGAGGCATCAACGGGACGGGCTGTCGGCGTGGTAGCGGCGACGGCTGCTGCTGCTGCCCTGGGGGCGGCAGCGAAGTCGGAAGGCGCGGCTGGAACCCGCCGCGGACCAAATCTGTGGACAAAGAACGAGCGGCAGTATCCGGGCGGCCAGCGCGGCGCAACTTGTTCTGATGTCTCCTGTGCACCCCAGTAGCACCTTGAACAGTACAAAAACCGCGACCCTGGACACTTATCACGGTACCACGTTCCCAACGACGGCGA
This sequence comes from Schistocerca serialis cubense, assembly GCF_023864345.2. Taxonomy (NCBI): domain Eukaryota; kingdom Metazoa; phylum Arthropoda; class Insecta; order Orthoptera; family Acrididae; genus Schistocerca; species Schistocerca serialis. Next base: position 59,839,814 of record NC_064638.1, on the reverse strand, counting down.
CCGTGATAAACTCTGAAAAAAACGGCGTCGTTGCGCTGAAAACGCGTGCGATGGTCAGAAGCGGCGGGTCGATCCGGGGGGTGCAACAACCGTAGTAGGGTGCGATGACGACGGCCGTGGAGAAGCTCCGCAGGCGAAGGGCCGTCGCGTGGCGTGGTCCGGTACGACGACAGGAACGTGATGAGGGCCTGCTGACGAGAGTGCGTAGCACGAAGGCAGTCCATATGATCCTTGAATGCACGTACAAAACGTTCCGCTGCACCATTCGATTGAGGGTGGAACGGCGGAGTAAGAACATGGCGAATGCCATTGGCAGAACAAAAACTTTCAAATTCAGCAGAGGTAAATTGTGGACCATTGTCAGACACTAAAACTTCTGGAAGACCCTCAATACAAAAAATTGAAGTGAACGCCTGCATAGTTTGTGCTGACGTTGTAGACTGCATGGGCACAACAAACGGAAAATTGCTAAATGCATTTATCACGATGAGCCAACGAGAATGCCAATATGGAGCAGCGAAATCAATATGTACTCGCTGCCAGGGACCGGCAGGGCGTGCCCACTCAAAATAGCGTTGAGGCGGAGCAGCTTGGTGTTCGGCACACGTCGAACAATCTGTAGACATCTGCGTAATCTGCTTATCAATGCCGATCCATGTACAATGACGGCGGGGAAGCTGCTTGGTGCGGACCACTCCCCAATGACCTTGATGCATCAAGTCGAGGACCTTGGATTGGAGCACTTGGGGAACCACTACACGAAGCTGGTCATTCTCGGTGCGTAACAGCAAAACTCTGTGCGAAACAGACAACAGATGACGTTGCGGATAATAGCGACGAACCACAGGATCCGATATGTCCTTTGCCCTGGACGGCCAACCACGTTGAACAAAACGTAATAGTAAACTCAGATGAGGATCCGTAGCTGTCTCATGTGCCACCTGACGATAATCAATCGGAAAATCCCGGAGGGATTGATGCTCATCGGCGTCAATCTGATGGCAAGAGTCGTCAGAGGAATCGAAGACATCATCCGCAGCAATCGGCAATCTAGAAAGCGCGTCAGCGTTTGCATGCTGAGCTGTAGGGCGATACAGTATCTCATACTGGTATTGTGATAACAAATGAGCCCAACGTTGTAGTCTCTGGGTTGGCCGCTGAGGAACTGGTTTAGACGGATGAAACAGTGACGTCAGGGGCTTGTGATCTGTTACTAAATAGAACGGTCTACCATAGAGGTAGTGATGGAATTTTGTGACACCGAACACAATAGCCAACGCTTCTTCGTCCAATTGGCTATAATTACACTGAGCTTTGTTTAGCAATTTAGATGCGAACGCAATAGGACGGACGTTCGGTGAAACCGTCAAGGTGAGACAACACAGCACCGAGGCTGAAAGAAGAGGCATCACAAGCTAACACCAGAGGCTTGTTAGGGTCGTAATGGACCAGACAACGATCATTCTATAAAGCCTCTTTAAGCTGCTGAAAGGCTGATTGGCAATCAGCTGACCACACAAACGGAACATTCTTACGGCGGAGACGATGCAACGGTGCAGCAATCTGTGATGCATTAGGTATAAACCTAATATAATATGTCAATTTGCCAAGAACTGCTTGCAATTCCTGCAGATTGCGAGGGGCGGGCAAATCACGAATAGCTGCTAAATGTGACTGGGAGGGATGAATGCCTTGAGCATTAATAACATGTCCCAGATACTCCAACTCCGTAAGGAAAAATGAACATTTATCGATGTTGCAACGTAGGCCTGCCTGAGACAACACTGTAAACAAACACTCCAAATTACGGAAATGTTCAGCAGGCGTCCGACCGGACACAACAATATCGTCTAAATAGTTGCAACACGATGGCACATTAGCCAGAAGTTGTGACAGAAAACGCTGAAAAACAGCTGGAGCTGACGCACAACCAAAAGGCAAACGCAGAAAACGGAACAACCCCAACGACGTGTTTATGACAAAATACTGTTGTGATTGCTCGTCGAGGGGCAATTGCAAATATGTTTCACGGAGATCAATTTTGGAAATGAAACGAGCTTCCCCTAACTTATCCATCAGCTCGTCCGGTCTAGGCAAAGGAAAAGAATCAATGACAGTCTGAGGATTAACTGTCGACTTAAAATCAGCACACAAACGTAACTTGCCAGACGGTTCCTTTATAATAACTAAGGGAGAAGCCCACTCGCTCGCTGAAACGGGTTGAATAACACCGTTGTTTTGCCAACGACGAAGTTCATCTTCTACAGGTGCCCGGAGGGCGTGAGGCACTGGACGAGCACGACAAAATCGAGGCTGAGCATTATCTTTTAACGTAATATGAGCGGCAAAGTTCGCAGCACAACCTAGTTCGTCTTTAAATATGTCACTGTATCGTTTACACAAATCGGTTATGCTGTCTTGAGGAACAACAACAGAATTAATTTGCAACACATTGTCTTGCATAGACAGGCCAAACAAGTCAAAACAGTTTAATCCGAAAATGTTTACACTGTCTGTAGCGCGGAGCACTGTGAATGAAACTGTTTTTGTATTGCCACGGAATGTGGCTGGCACGCTACATACACCTAACACAGGAATTTGTTCTCCACTATAAGTAGCCAAAGAATGTTTTGCCGCTGAAAGTTTAGGGCGGCCGATAGCCGCATACGTAGCACTATTTATGAGAGTCACAGACGCACCAGTGTCTAATTGAAAATTGAAGGTCTTATCCTGGATGCGTAGCTTCACAAATAGTTTATTACACTGTCTCTGGATCGGTTCAGTTGAGGCGGAAGACACAAAATCAGCGCGTTTAGCGCGTGTTCGCTGCTTACGACAACTCGTGGGTTGGGCGGGTGGAACAACAACTCCCGCTTCACTTGCAGTCTGTACATTACTTTTTACAGCGTTTGAATTACGCTTGGGTCGCATAGCAGAGGGCTGGGTGGGTGGCTTATTGCGAACAAGTTTATTACCCACACGAACCGTGGAAGAGTCTTTAAACGCGACCTTCTGGGCGGGCTGGCTTTGAAGAACATGAATATCCATGGGCTGGGCAGCACTAGAATTGGTCTTGCGTTTACGCAAACAAACAGTCTGGATGTGTAATTTCCTTTGACAAAAGTGACAAACCGCGTTTCTTAACGGGCAACGTTCACGAGGATGAGCAAGAACACACTTAGGGCAAGACTTAACTGTATCATTTTGCACACGCGGCTGACGAATGTGTTTAACATGACGCGGCCGGCTAGTGTTTACAGTTTGACTCTGCCGGTGGGGCGCGGGCGGGACATAACTTGCTTAGCACAGGCAATTTGAGAAATACATGGCTGATCTAACTCACACTCAGCATAGTCAAAAGTATCTTGGGCTTCAATGATGTTCATCACAGTCTCTAATGACGGGTCAGGCAACTTTAAGATAGCAGCACGAATACGAGAATCTGCATTGTTTTGAGTAATAGCGTCTCGTAACATGACATCACTGTAGGAAGCTCCACACACACAATTAAATCGGCACTGACGGGTGAGGCCCCGTAAATCTGTTAACCACTGCTTATTAGATTTATGTGGCAGTTTCTTTAATCTGAAGAACTTGAATCTGGCTGCTGCCACATGAACTCGCGACTCGAAATACTCAGCAAGCTTGTTAACAACAACGTCATAGTCTAAAGCTTCTGGCTTGGATTCCGGGAACAACTTACAAAGTAGTCGATAGACTTCCACGCGTGCAGTGGAAATTAAATAAAGCTGCCGCTCAGTACCCGTGATTTTATAGATTGTCATGTGCGCCTGCAACTGCGCGAAATTCTCTCGCCATTCTTCTCTTGATGCATCAAACGCACGGAAAGGTGGTGCTGCCTGTGATTGTTCCTTTTGTGTTGGAGGATTAGCCGCTTGTTTGGCGATTGCTTCCACCAGACTTTGTATTTGCTGACTCTGTAACAAGATCAACTGCTGTAATTCGGCAGACATAGTGAACACAAATTAAACCAGCCCCCAAAATTTTATCGCTATAATTAGTATAACCAGAAACAAGTTGAACCAGCCCTGCACACGAGTTCGGAAGTCCTCGTCGCCAGTTTTGTGGCGGCGTTCGTAGCGACAAGCAATTCGCTGTAGAAACGGCTTACGAAGTCACCGCCACACTTTTAGCAGCGGACCGACCGGTCCGCTGGAACAGTGAACAGAAAGAGGAAAATCCAAACACTCTGATTAAATAAAAGTCGGTACTCATCGTTATTAACGAAGATACAGCAACACAGTAGTGAACTCCGTGTCTACAGAAATCTGTCTAGTTCGAGTCGGAGCGGCTAGGTCAGCGTCGGCTGACGACAAACAACAACTCTGCTGCGATGAACACACAACCGACTAGCAAGTACACAATTCGGTGGCGAGTATACAACTGAGCGGGGAATACAGAACTGTCCTAGCGCTCGCGACTACAGCGCTTAAGAAGCCAGAAGCCAGCGGTGGCGCGCGCAGACTTGCGGCGATTTGCTGTCTCGCTGGCGCTGCTTATGCGGACGGCGTCCGGACTTTGATGCTGCCAACCTTTTGGCAGCGGGCTCGGGTGGCATTACTGGATAGGATATAACAATTCGGATGCAATTTTTGTGGTTGATCGTCAAATCTAAGGACCAAGGGATACTGAAAACCTGAAGTGAAGCATCGGAATCTAAAACTGGCCTCAAACGAAAGGCTCAAAACATAGACGGTAAGAAGACTCAGTCATCTTGTACTTAAGTCGGCACTGTGCCTTTTGTATTTATTTCCGATGCAATTTCTGTGTTTCATCGTCAAAATGAATGTCCAAGGGATACAGTAAACCGAAGTGAAGCATCGGAATCTAAAACTGGTCGCACAGGAAAGGTTCGAAGGATAGACACTAAGAAATGCAGTCTTCTTGTACTTAAGTCGGCGTTGCGGCTTTTATATTTAATTACGATACAATTTTTGTGTTTCATCGACAAATTGAAGGTCCAAGGTATACAGTAATCCTGAAGCGAGGCATCAGAATCTAAAACTGGTCTCACAAGGAAGGCACAAAACCTAAACAGTAAGAAGACTCTGTCTTCTTGTATTTAAGTCGGCATTTTGCCTTTTGTATTTAATTCCGATGCAATTTCTGTGTTTCATCGTCAATGTGAATGTCCAAGGGATACAGTAAGACTGCTGTTGTGCATCGGAATCTAAAACTGGTGACATAGAAAGGGCTCATAACATAGACACTAAGAAAAGTCAGTCTTCTTGTACTTAAGACGGCTTTGTGCCTTTTGTATTTAATTCCGACGCAATTATTATGTTTCATCGTCAAAGTGAAGGTCCAAGGGATACAGTAATCCATAAGTGAAGCATCTGAATCTAAAACAGGTCTCATGGGAAAGGCTCAGAACATAGATATTACGAAGACTCAGTCTTCTTGTACTTCAGTCGGCATTGTGCCTTTTGAATGTAATTTCGATGCAATTTCTGTGTTTCATCGTCAATGTGAAGGGCCAAGGGCTCCAGTATACCTGAAGTGAAGCATCGGAATCTAAAACTGATCTCAGAGGGAAGGCTCAAAACATAAACAGTAAGAAGACTCAGTCTTCTTGTACCTTAGTCGGCATTGTGCCTTTTGTACTTAATTCCAATGCAATTTCTGTGTTTCATCGTCAATGTGAAGGTCCAAGGGATACAGTAAATGTGCAGTTGTGCATCGAAATCTAAAACTGGTGCACAGGAAAGGCTCAAAACAACGACACTAAGAAAAGTCAGTCTTCTTGTACTTAAGTCTGCATTGTGCCTTTTGTATTTAATTCCGATGGAATTTTTGCGATTCATCGTCAAAGTGAAGATCCAAGGGATATGGTAAACCTAAAGTGTAGAATCAGAATCTAAAACTGGTCTCAAAGGAATGGCTCAAAAAAAATAGACACTAAGAAAAGTCAGTCTTCTTGTACTTACGTCGGCAATGTGGCTTTTATATTTAATTCCGATGCAATTTTAGTGTTTCATCGTCAAAGTGAAGGTCCAAGGGATACATTAAACCTGAAGTGAAGCATCGGAATCTAAAACTGATCTCGCAGGGAAGGCTCAAAACATAGACAGAAAGAAGACTCATTCTTCTTTACTTAAGTCGGCATTCTGCCTTTTGTATGTAATTCCGATGCAATTTCTGTGTTGCATCGTCAGTGTGAAAGTCCAAGGGATACAGAATAACTGCAGCTGTGCATCGGAATGTAAAGCAGAAGACACGGGAAAGGCTCAAACCATTGGCACTAAGAAAAGTCAGTCTCTTGTACTTAAGCCTGCATTGTGCCTTTTGTACTTAATTCCGGTGCAATTTCTGTGTTCCATCGGCAATGTGAAGGTCCAAGCATACAGTAAACCCGAAGCAGCGGAATCCAAAACTGGCCTCACAGGAAAGGCTCAAATCATAGACGGTAAGAAAAGACAGTCTTCTTGCACTTAAGGCGGCATTGTGATTTTTGAACGTAATCCCGATGCAATTTCTGTGTTTCATCGTCAATGTGAAGGTCCAAGGGATACAGTAAACCAGGAAGTGAAGTATCGTAATCTGAAACTGGTGACACAGGTGAGATTCAACGACACTAAGAAAAGTCAGTGTTCTTGTATTGAAGACGGCATTGCTCCTTGTGTATTTAATTCCGATGCAATTTTTCAGTTTCATCGTCAAAGTGAAGGTCCGAGGGATATAGTAAACCTGAGGTGAAGTATCGGAATCCAAAACTGGTCTCACAGGAAAGGTTAAAAACGTAGGCGGTAAGAAGTCTCAGTCTTCTTGTACTGAAGTCGGCATTGTGCCTTTTGTGTTTAATTCCGATGTAATTTCTGTGTTTCAACGGCAATATGATGGTCCAAGGGATACAGTAAATCTGCAGTTGTGCATCGAAATCTAAAACTGGTGACACAGGAAAGGCTCAGTGCAACGACACTAAGAAAAGTCAGTCTTCTTGTACTTAAGTCGGCATTGTGCCTTTTGTGTTTAATTCCGATGTAATTTCTGTGTTTCAACGTCAATATGATGGTCCAAGGGATACAGTAAATCTGCAGTTGTGCATCGAAATCTAAAACTGGTGACACAGGAAAGGCTCAGTGCAACGACACTAAGAAAAGTCAGTCTTCTTGTACTTAAGTCGGCATTGTTCCTTTTGTATTTAATTCCGATGCAATTTTTGTGTTTCATCGTCAAAGTGAATGTGCAAGGGATACAGTAAACCTAAAGTGAAGCATCGGAATCTAAAACTGGTCTCACAGGAAAGGATCAATAAGTATACACTAAGAAACGTCAGTCTTCCTGTGCTTAAGTCAACATTGTGATTTTTGCATTTAATTCCGATGCAATTTTTGTGTTTCATCGTCAAAGAGAAGATCCAAGGGATACAGTAAACCTGCAGTGTTGAATCGGAATCTAAAACAGGTCTCACAGGATTGGCTCAAGACATAGACACTAAGAAACGTCAGTCTTCTTGTACTTAAGTCGGCTGTGTGGTTTTTATAATTAATTCCGATGCAATTTTTGTGTTTCATCGTCAAAGTGAAGGTCCAAGGGATACAGTAAACCTGGGGTGAAGCATCATAATCTAACACTGGTCTCACAGGAAAGGCTTATAACATAGACGGTAAGAAGACTCAGTCATCTTGTATTTAAGATGGCATTGTGCAATTTGTATCTAATTCCGATGCAATTTTTGAGTTTCTTCGTCAAAGTGAAGGTCCAAGGGATATAGTAAGCCAGAAGTGAAGCATCGGAATCTAAAACTGGTCTCACAGAGAAGGCTCAAAACATACACTGTAAGAATACTCAGTAATCTTGTACTAAAGCCGGCATTGTGCGTTTTCTATTTAATTACGATGCAATTTCAGTGTTACATCGTCAATGTGAAGGTCCAAGGGATCCAAAAAAACTACAGTTGTGCATTGGAATCTAAAACTGGTGACACAGGAAATGCTCAAAACATAGATACTAAGAAAATCAGTCTACTTGCACTTAAGTCGGCACTGAGCATTCTGAATTTAATTCCGATGCAATTATGGTGTTTCATCGTCAGAGTGATGGTCCAAGGGATACAGTAAACCAGGAAGCGAAGTATCGTAATTTAAAACTGGTGACACATTTAAGACTCAAAGACACTAAGAAAAGTAAGTGTTCTTGTACTTAAGTCAGCATTGTGATTTTTGTATTTAATTCTCATGCAATTTTTGTGTTTCATCGTCAAAGAGAAGATCCAAGGGAAACAGTGAACCTGAAGTGTTAAATTGGAACCTAAAACAGGTCTCACAGGAATGGCTCAAAACATAGACACTAAGAAACGTCAGTCTTATTGTACTTAAGTCGGTATTGTGGCTTTTATAATTAATTCCGATGCAATTTTTGTGATTCATCGTCTAAGTGAAGGTCCAAGGGATACAGTAAACCTGATGTGATGCATCGTAATCTAAAACTGGCCTCACAGGAAAGGCTCAAAACGTAGATGGTATGAAGACTCAGTCATCTTGTACTTAAGACGGCCTTGTGCCTTTTGTATCTAATTACAATGCAATTTTAGAGTTTCATCGTCAAAGTGAAGTCCAAGGGATACAGTAAATCTGGAGTTGTGCATCGAAATCTAAAACTGGTGACACAGGAAATGCTCAAAACATAGACACTAAAAAAGTCAGTCTTCTTGTACTTAAGTCGGCGTTGTGCCTTTTGTATTTAATTCCGATGCAATTTTTGTGTTTCATCGTCAAAGTGAAGATCCAAGGGATATAGTAAACCTGAAATGTAGAATCAGAATCTAAAACTGGTCTCACTGGAATGGCTCAAAAAATAGACACTATGAAATGTCAGTCTTCTTGTACGTCAGTCGAAATTCTGGCTTTTGTATTTCTTTCCGATGCAATTTTAGTGTTACATCGTCAAAGTGAATGTCCAAGGGATACAGTAAACCTAAAGTGCAACATCGGAATCTAAAACCGCTCGCACAGGGAAGGCTCAAAACATAGACACTAAGGAAATTCTGTCTTCTTGTACTTAAGTCGGCATTGTGTCTATTGTATTTAATTCTGATGCAATTTCTGTGTTGCATCGTCAATGTGAAGGTCCAAGGGATACAGAATAACTGCAGCTGTGCATCGGATTTTAAAGCAGGTGACACGGGAAAGTCTCAAACCATAGACACTAAGAAAAGTCAGTCTCTTGTACTTAAGCCGGCACTGTGCCTTTTGTATTTAATTCCGGAGCAATTTCTGTGTTCCATCGTCAATGTGAAGGTCCACGGCATACAGTAAACCTTGTAACGTCCCTTAACAAAAGACATATTTTGTAGTAAAGAGAAAATATTGTGCATCGTATCCTGTTATTGTATTGAATTATAAATATCATACAAAGATGAAAAAATATCACTAGTATAAATAATACAGAACGAACAGTAATTTCTTTGTCTTCCTCTTGGAGTTACGGGAGTAAGATAGCTTGTGTCGCAGTTGTACATGCTAACGTAGTCTTCTTTTGTCATGGTTAATCGATGTACGCCATTATGTACTCATTTTTAAAAAAAGGTGTGTATTGTAGATAAATTAACATATTTGAATGTTTTGAAAAGAGTTATTTAATGAAATCTTGCACTATTATTTGTAGTAGCTTGCGTAAATTATTATCCCATCCTTTTAAGACATTTTCAGATATTTAAATATTATCCGTGGTGCAGAGCTGCGCTACGAACGAACAAGCCGCTGCCGCGGCGCATTCAAACTGCATTAAAAGAAATCGATCATACCGCAAAGAAGCGGGAAGGTAATAGTGAAATAAAATCATCTGTTTCAGCTTCCGGACTTGCAGAGCAGAGCAGCAGATTTTATGATGTGTTTTGCAGGTTGAAGCGGGCTGCTGATAATATATTGCTAACAGTACAAAGGAGATAATTTACATTCGTAACATAATAGGAATTTTGTTGTGCTTAGTTCTGGTCTGGCAAACCTTATAGTGAAAACGTATCTTTCTCCGACAATAGTCTCATGTTCTTGTGCTAGTCGTGGTAATTATTGGTTTTTTTACGCTTAGCAAAAATCCACTGCAAAATGTTGAACAATCTATGCGAACTGTAACATCAGTATTTCATAAGAAAGTAATTTTCATTTTCAATAACTATAAAGTAGGGAAGATATGTAGATTTTTTATAGTGAGTTACAGTAACCAAAAATGTTCCTTTCCTAGAAAGCCTGATACAGAACAATAAGAACCTAATACATTCTACAATTTTGGTAAACATTTTTGGAATTCAGTGATCAATTAATTGTTATATTTAGATTAAAGTTCAGTCTTGATCACGTTATGTCTGTTTTAATGAGTAACCGGTTTCGGTTTTTTCTATAAAACCATCATCAGACCCATTGGCTCCCTTGGGTTGGTAGGTGGAGCTCTCCTTGCTGCTGTGCAGTCAACTGATCAGTTGACTGCACAGCAGCAAGGAGAGCTCCACCTACCAACCCAAGGGAGCCAATGGGTCTGATGATGGTTTTATAGAAAAAACCGAAACCGGTTACTCATTAAAACAGACATAACGTGATAAAGACTGAACTTTAATCTAAATCTAATACATTCTGTTTTGTTGAAAATTAATGATTATAAAGAAATTCTTGGCACAGCATTTCTAAAAGGTATTTCGCGGCTCTTTTCGTATATGCATTATTACGCGAGCAATAACAAAAACAAAACCAAAATAAATAGAAAAGAGTATATATATATAATTTACGAGTTACGCGAAAACCTGAAGTGAAGCATCGGAATCCAGAACTGGCCCCACAGGAATGGATCAAAACATAGACGGTAAGAGGACACAGACTTCTTGTACCTAAGTCGGCATTGTGCCTTTTTTATGTAATTCCAATGCAATTTCTGGGTCCATCGTCAATGTGAAGGTCCAAGGGATACAGTAAATCTGCAGTTGTGCATCGAAATCTAAAACTGGTGCACAGGAAAGGCTCAAAACAAACTTAGGTCAGCATGGTGCCTTTTGTATATAATTCCGATGCAATTTTCGTGTTTCATCGTCAAAGTGAAGATCCAAGGGATACAGAAAACCTGAAGTATAGAATGAGAATCTTAAACTGGTCTCACAGGAATGGTTCAAAACATAGACACTAAGAAACGTCAGTCCTCTTGTACGTCAGTCGGCATTGTGACTTTTATATTTAATTCCGATGCATTTTTTGTGTTTCATCATCAAAGTGAAGGACCAAGGGATACAGTAAACCTGAAGTGAAGAAACGTAATCCAAAACTGGTCTCACAGGAAAGGCTCAAAACATAGACGGTAAGAAAAGACAGTCTTCTTGCACTTAAGGCGGCATTGTGCCTTTAGTATGTGATTCCGATGCAATTTCTGTGTTTCGTCGTGAATGTGAAGGGCCAAGAGATACAGAAAAACTGAAGTGAAGAAACGGAATCCAAAACTGGTCTCACAGGAAAGGCTCAAAACATAGACGGTAAGAGGACTCAGTATTATTGTACTTACGTCGACATTGTGCCTTTTGTATTTAATTCCAATGCAATTTCAGTGTTTCATCGTCAATGTGAAGGTCCAAGGGATACAGTAAACCTGAAGTAAAGCTTCGGAATCAAAAACTGGTCTCACAGGAAGGGCTCAAAACATAGACGGTAAGAAGACTAAATCTTCTAGTACTTAAGTCGGCATTGTGACTTTTGTTTTCAATTCCGATGCAATTTCTGTGTTTCATTATCAAAGTGCATATCCAAGTGGATAGTAAACGTGTAGTGAAGCATCGAAGTCTAAAACTGGTCCCACAGGAAAGGTTCAAAAAATAGTCAACAAGAAAAGTCAGACTTCTCGTACTTAAGTCGGCATTGTGCATTTTGTATTTATTCCTATGCAATTTCTCTGTTTCAACGTCAAAGGGAATGTCCAAGGGATACAGTAACCCTGAAGTGAAGCATCTTATTCTAAATCTGGTCTCACATGAAAGGTTCAAAACATAGACACTAGGAAAAATCAGTCATCTTGTACTTAAGCCGGCATTGTGCTTTTTTGTATTTAATTCCAAAGCAATTTTTGTGTTTCATCGTCAAAGTGATGGTCCAAGAGATACAGTAAACCAGGAAGTGAAGTATCGTAATCTAAACTGGTAACACAGGTAAGACTCAATGACACTAAGAAAAGTCAGTGTTCATGTATTTAAGTCAGCATTGTAATTTTTGTATTTAATTCCGATGCAATTTCTGCGTTACATCATCAATGTGAAGGTCCAAGGGATACACATAAACTGCAGTTGTGCATCGGAAACTAAATCTGGTGACACAGGAAATGCTCAAAACATAGACACTAAGAAATGTCAGTCTCCTTGTACTTAAGTCGGCATTGTGCCTTTTGTATTAATTCCTATGCAATTTCTGTGTTTCAACGTGAAAGAGATTGTCCAAGGGATACAGTAACCCTGAAGTGAAGTATCTTATTCTAAAATAAATCTCACAGGAAAGGTTCGAAACATAGACACTAAGAAATATCAGTCATCTTGTACTTAAGTCGGCATTGTGCTTTTTGTATTTAATTCCGATGCAATTTTTGTGTTTCATCGTCAAAGTGAAGGTCCAAGGGATACAGTAAACCAGGAAGTGAAATATCGTAATCTAAAACTATTGGCACAGGTAAGACTCAAATACACTAAGAGAAGTCAGTGTTCTTATACTTAAGTTAGCATTGTGATTTTTTATATAATTCCGATGCAATTTCTGCGTTACATCATCAATGTGAAGGTCCAAGGGATACAGAAAAACTGCAGTTGTGCATCGGAATCTAAAACTGGTGACACAGGAAAGGCTCAAAACATGGACACTAAGAGAAGTCAGTGTTCTTGTACTTAAGTCGGCATTGTGCCATTTGTGTTTCATTCCGATTCAATTTTTGTGTGTCATCGTCAAAGTGAAGATCCAATCGCTACAGTAAACCTGAAGTGAATCATCGTAATCTAAACCTGGTCTCACAGGAAAGGCTCAAAACCTAGACGGTATGAAGACTCAGTCATCTTGTACTTAAGTCGGCCTTGTGCCTTTCCTTATTAAATTCCGATGCAATTTCTATGGTTCAACGTCAAAGTGAATGTCCAAGGGATACAGTAACCCTAAGGTGAAGCATCGGAGTCTAAAACTGGTCTCACAGGAAAGGCTCAAGTCATAGGTGGTTAGAAGACTCAGTCTTCTTGTACTTAAGTCGGCATTGTACCTTTTGTATTTAATTCCGATGCAATATCTGTGTTTCATCGTCAATATGATGGTCCAAGGGATTCAGTAAATTTGCAGTTGTGCATCGGAATCTAAAACTGTTGTAACAGGAGAGGCTCAAAACTACGACACTAAGAAAAGTTAGTTCTCTTGTACTTACGTCGGCATGGTGCCGTTTGTATTTAATTTCGATGCAATTATAGTGTTTCATCGTTAAAGTGAAGGTCGAAGGGATACTGTAAATGAGGAAGTGAAGCATCGGAATGTAAAGCTGGTGACACAGGAAATGCTTAAAACATAGACACTAAGAAAAGTTAGTGATCTTGTGCTTAAGTCGGAGATGTGCCTTTTGTATTTAATTCCAATGCAATTTCTGTGTTTCATCGTCAATATGATGGTCCAAGGGATTCAGTAAATTTGCAGTTGTGCATCGGAATCTAAAACTGTTGTCACAGGAAAGGCTCGAAACAACGACAATAAGAAAAGTCAGTCTTCTTGTACGTAAGTCGGCATTGTGCCTTTTTAATTAATTCCAATGCAATTTTTGTGTTTCATCATCAAAGTGAAGATCCAAGCGATACAGTAAACCTGAAGTGTAGATTCGGAATCTAAAACTGGTCTCACAGGAAAGGCTCAAAACAAAGACAGTAAGAAGACTTATTCTACTTGTACTTAAGCCAGCATTGTGACTTTTGTGTTTTTATTCCGATGCAATTTCTGCGTTACAACATCATTGTGAAGGTCCAAGGGATACAGATAAACTGCAGTTAGGCATCGGAATCTAAAACTGGTGACACAGGAAATGCTCAATACATAGACACTAAGAAAAGTCAGTCGGCTTGCACTTAAGTCGGGTTTGTGGATTTTGAATTTAATTCCGATCAATTGTGGTGTTTCATCGTCAAAGTGAACGTCCAAGGGATACAGTATACGAGGAAGTGAAGTATCCAAATCTAAAACTGGTGACACAGGAAAGGCTCAAAACATAGACACTTAGAAAAGTCAGTGTTCTTGTACTTAATTCGGCATTGTGCTTATGTATTTAATTCCGATGCAATTTTTGAGTTTCATCGTCAAAGTGAAGATCAAAGGGATACAGTAAAATTGAAGCGTAGAGTCGGAATCTAAAACTGGTCTCACAGGAAAGGCTCAAAACATAGGCACTAAGTAACGTCAGTCTTCTTGTAATTAAGTCGGCATTGTGCATTTTGTATTTAATTCCGATGCAATACTTGTATTTCATCGTCAAAGTGAAGGTTCAAAGGATACAGTAAACCTGAAGTGAACCATCAGAAACTAAAACTGGTCTCACTGGAAAGGCTTAAAGAATAGACGGTATGAAGACTCAGTCTTCTTGTACTTAAGTGGGCATTGTGCCTTTTGTTTTTACTTCCGATGCAATTTCTGTGATTCATCGTCAAAGTGAATGTCCAAGGGATACAGTAAACCTGAAGTGAAGCATCGGAATCTAAAACTGGTCAGACAGGAAAGGTTCCAAAAATAAACACTAAAAAAGTCAGTCTTCTCGTACTTAAGTCGGCATTGTGGATTTTATATACATTTCCGGAGCAATATCTGTGTCTCATCGTCAATATGTTGGTCCAAGGGATACAGAAAAACTGCAGTTCTGCATCAGAATGTAAAGCAGGTGACACGGGAAAGGCTCGAAAAATAGACACTAAGAAAAACCAGTCTCTTGTACTTAACTCGGCATTGTGGTTCAAATGGTTCAAATGGCTCTGAGCACTATGGGACTCAACTGCTGAGGTCATTGGTCCCCTAGAAGTTAGTACTATTTAAACCTAACTAACCTAAGGACATCACACACATCCATGCCTGAGGCAGGATTCGAACCTGCGACCGTAGCGGTCTTGCGGTTCCAGACTGCAGCGCCAGAACTGCGCGGCCACTTCGGCTGGCTCGGCATTGTGCCTTTTGTATTTAATTCCGATGCAATTTCTGTGTTTCAACGTCATAGTGAATGTTCAAGGGATATAGTAACCCTGAAGTGAAGCACCTTATTCTAAAACTAATCTCACAGGAAAGGTTCAAAACATAGACACTAAGAAATATCAGTCATCTTGTACTTAAATCGGCATTGTGCTTTTTGTATTTAATTCCGATGCAATTTTTGTGATTCATCTTCAAAGTGAAGGTCCAAGGGATACAGAAAAACTGCAGTTGTGCATCGGAATCTAAAACTGGTGACAGAGGAAATGCTGGAAGCATAGACACTAAGAAACGTTAGTCTCCTTGTACTTAAGTCGGATTTGTGCGTTTTGTATTTAATTCCAATGCAATTTCTGTATTTCATCGTCAATGTGAAGGTCCAAGGGATTCAGTAAACCTGAAGTGAAGCATCGGAATCTAAAACTGGTCCCACAGGAAAGGCTCAAAACATTGACGGTAATAAGACTCAGTCTTCTTGTACTTAAGTGGGCAATGCGCCTTTTGTTTTTAATTCCGATGCAATTTCTGTGTTTCATCGTCAAAGTCAATGTCCAAGGCTACAGTAAACCTGAAGTGAAGCATCGGAATCTAAAGCTGGTCAGACAGGAAAGGTTTCAAAAATAAACACTAACAAAAGTCAGTCTTCTCGTACTTAAGTCGGCATTGTGGCTTTTATACATAATCCCGATGCTATATCTGTGCTTCATCGTCAATATGAAGGTCCAAGGGATACAGTAAATCTGCAGTTGTGCATCGGAATCTAAAACTGGTGACACAGGAAAGGCTCAAAACAACGACACTAAGAAAAGTTAGTTCTCTTGTACTTACGTCGCCATGATGCTTTTTGTATTTAATTTCGATGCAATTATGGTGTTCCATCGTTAAAGAGAAGGTCGAATGGATACTGTAAATTAGGAAGTGAAGCATCGGAATCTAAGGCTGGTGACACAGGAAATGCTCAAAACTTAGACACTAAGAGAAGTCAGTGTTCTTGTACTTAAGTCGGCATTGTGCCATTTTTATTTAATTCCGATTCAATTTTAGTGTTTCATCGTCAAAGTGAAGATCCAAGGAATACAGTAAACCTGAAGTGAATCATCGTGATCTAAAACTGGTCTCACAACAAAGGCTCAAAACATAGACGGTAAGAAGACACAGTTATCTTGTACTTAAGTCGGCATTGTGCCTTTTGTATTTAATTTCGATACAATTATGGTGTTGTATCGTTGAAGTGAAGGTAGGAGGGATACTGTAAACAAGGAAGTGAAGCATCGGAATCTAAAGCTGGTGACACAGGAAATTCTCAAAGCATAGACACTAAGAAAAGTCAGTGTTCTTGTACTTAAGTCGGCATTGTGCCTTTTGTATTTATTTCCGATTTAATTTTTGTGTTTCATTGTCAAAGGGAAGGTCCAAGGGATACAGTAAACCTGAATTGAAGCATCGTAATCTAAAACTGGTCTCACAGGAAAGGCTCAAAACATAGATGGTATGAACGCTCAGTCATCTTGTACTTAAGTCAGCATTGTGCCTTTTGTATTTAATTCCGATGCAATTTCTATGGTTCAACGTCAAAGTGAATGTCCATGGGATACAGTAACCCTGAGGTGAAGCATCGGAATCTAAAACTGGTCTCACAGGAATTGCTCAAGTCATAGGTGGTAAGAAGACTCAGTCTTCTGGTACTTAAGTCGGCATTGTGCCTTTTGTATTTCATTCCGATGCAATATCTGTTTTACATCGTCAATATGAAGGTCCAAGGGATACAGTAAATCTGCAGTTGTGCATCGGAATCTAAGACTGGTGACACAAGAAAGGCTCAAAACAACGACACTAAGAAAAGTTAGTCTTCTTGAACTTACGTCGGCATGGTGCCTTTTGTATTTAGTTCCGATGCAATTTTTGTGTTTCATCGTCAAAGTGAAGAGCCAAGGGAAACAGTAAACCTGAAGTGTAGAGTCGGAATCTAAAACTGGTTCCACAGGGAAGGCTCAAAGCACAGACACTAAGAGACGGCAGTGTTCTTGTACTTAAGTCGGCATTGTGCCCTTGGTATTTAATTCCGGTGCAATTTTGGTGTTTCATCGTCAAAGTGAAGGTCCAAGGGATACAGTAAACCTGAAGAGAAACATCGGAATCTAAAACTGGTGTCGCAGGAACGGCTCAAAACATAGAAGGAAAGAAGACTCAGTCTTCTCGCACTTAAGTCGGCATTGTTCGCTTTGTATTTAATTCCGATGCAAATTCTGTGTTTCATCGTCAATGTGTAGGTCCAAGGGATACAGTAAACCCTAAAGTGAGGCATCGGAATCTAAAACTGGTCTCACAGGATAGTCTCAAATCATAGACACTAAGAAAAGTCAGTCCTCATGTACTTAAGTCGGCATTATGCCTTTTGTATTTAATTCCGATGTAATTTCTGTGTTTCATCATCAAAGTAAAGGTCCAAGGGATACAGTAAACCTAAAGTGAAACATCGTAATCTATAACTATTGGCACAGGTAAGTCTCAAAGACACTAAGAAAAGTCAGTTTTCTTATACTTAAGTTAGCATTGTGATTTTTTATTCAATTCCGATGCAATTTCTGCGTTACGTCAGTAATGTGAAGGTCCATGGGATACAGAAAAACTGCAGTTGTGCATCAGAATCTAAAACTGGTGACACAGGAAATGCTCAAAACATAGACACTAAGAAACGTCAGTCTCCTTGTACTTAAGTCGGAGCTGTGCCTTTTGTATTTAATTCCAATGCAATTTCTGTGTTTCATCGACAATGTGAAGGTCCAAGGGATACAGTAAACCTGAAGTAAAGCTTCGGAATCTAAAACTGGTGACACAGGAAGGGCTTAAAACATAGTCACTAAGATAAGTCAGTGTTCTTGTACTTAAGTCGGCATTGTGCTTATGTATTTAATTCCGATGCAATTTGTGAGTTTCATCGTCAAAGTGAAAATCCAAGGGATACAGTAAAAATGACACGTTGAGTCGGAATCTAAAACTGGTCTCACAGGAAAGGCTCAAAACATAGACACTAAGTAACGTCAGTTTTCTTGTACTTAAGTCGGCATTGTGCATTTTGTATTTATTTCCGATGCAATACTTGTATTTCATCGGCAAAGTGATGGTCCAAGGGATACACTAAACCTGAAGTGAAGCATTGGAATCTAAAACTGGTCAGACAGGAAAGGTTCCAAAAATAAACACTAACAAAACTCAGTCTTCTCGTACATAAGTCGGCATTGTGGCTTTTATATATAATTCCGATGCAATATCTGTGTTTCGTCGTCATTATGAAGGTCCAAGGAATACAGTAATTCTGCAGTTGTGCATCGAAATCTAAAACTGGTGACACAGGAAAGGCTCAAAACAACAACACTAAGAAAAGTCAGTCTTCTTGTACCTAAGTTGGCATTGTGCCTTTTAAATTTAACTATGAATCAATTTTTGAGTTTCATCGTCAAAGTGAAGATCCTTGGGATATTGTAAACAAGAAGTGCAGAATCGGAATCTAAAACTGGACTCACAGGAAAGGCTCAAAACATTGACTTTAAGAAACGTCAGCCATCTTGTACTTAAGTCGTCATTGTCCCTTTTGTATTTCATTTCGATCCAATTTCTGTGTTTCATCATAAAAGTAAAGGTCCAAGCTATACAGTAAACCTAAAGTGATGCATCGGAATCTAAAACTGGTGTACTTAAGTCGGCATTGTGCCTTTTGTATTTAATTCCAATGCAATTTTGTGTTTCATCGTCAAAGTAAAGATCCAAGGGATACAGTATACGAGGAAGTGAAGTATCCAAATCTAAAACTGGTGACACAGGAAAGGCTCAAAACACAGACACTGAGGAAAGTCAGTCTTCTCGTACTTAAGTCGGCATTGTGGCTTTTATATATAATTCCGATGCAATATCTGTGTTTCATCGTCAATATGAAGGTCCAAGGGATACAGTAAATCTGCAGTTATGCATCGGAATCTAAAACTGGTGACACAGGAAAGGCTCAAAACAACGACACTAAGGCAAGTTAGTCCTCTTGTACTAACGTCGGCATGGTGCCTTTCGTACTTAATTTCGATGCAATTATGGTGTTATATCGTTAAAGTGAAGGTCGAATGGATACTGTAAACGAGGAAGTAAAGCATCGGAATCTAAAGCTGGTGACACAGGAAATGCTCAAAACATAGACACTGAGAAAAGTCAGTGTTCTTGTACTTAAGTCGGCATTGTGCCATTGGTATTTAATTTAGATTTAATTTTTGTGTTTCATCGTCAAAGTGAAGATACAAGGGATACAGTAAACCTGAAGTGAATCATCGTAATCTACTTCTGGTCTCACAGGAAAGGCTTAAAACATAGACGGTAACAAGACTCAGTCATCTTGTACTTAAGTCGGCATTGTGCCTTTTGTATTTAATTCCGATGCAATTTCTGTGGTTCAACGCCAAAGTGAATGTCCAAATGTCCAAGGGATACAGTAACCCTGAGTTGAAGCATGGGAATCTAAAACTGGTCACACAGGAAAGGCTCAAGTCATATGTGGTATGAAGACTCAGTCTTCTTGTACTTAAGTCGGCATTGTGCCTTTTGTATTTAATTCCGATGTAATTTCTGTGTTTCATCGTCGATATGAAGGGCCAAGGGATACAGTAATTCTGCAGTTGTGCATCGAAATCTAAAACTGGTGACACAGGAAAGGCTCAAAACAACGACACTAAGAAAAGTCAGTCTTCATGTACTTATGTCGGCATTGTGCCTTTTGTATTTAATTCCAATGCAATTTTTGTGTTTCATCATCAAAGTGATGATCCAAGGGGTACAGTAAACTTGAAGTGTGGAGTCGGAATCTAAAACTGGTGTCACAGGAAAGGCTCAAAACATAGACTTTAAGAAACGTCAGCCATCTTGTACTTAAGTCGTCATTGTCCCTTTTGTATTTAATTTCGATCCAATTTTTGTGTTTCATCATCAAAGTAAAGGTCTAAGGTATACAGTAAACCTAAAGTGAAGCATCGTAATCTAAAACTGTTGTACTGAAGTCGGCATTGTGCCTTTTGTATTTAATTCCGTTGCAATTTTTGTGTTTCATCGTCAAAGTGAAGATCCAGGGGATACAGTAAACCTGAAGTGAAGCATCGGAATCCATAACTGGTCGCACAGGAAAGGTTCAAAAAGTATACTCTAAAAAAAGTCAGTCTTCTTGTACTTAAGTCAACATTGTGATTTTTGTATTTAATTCCGATTCATTTTTAGTGTTTCATCGTCAAAGTGAAGGTCCAAGGGATACGGTAAACCTGAAGTGAAGCGTCGTAATCTAAAACTGGTCTCACAGGAAAGGTTCAAAACACAGGCAGTAAGAAGATTCAGTCATCTTGTACTTAAGACTGCAATGTGCCTTTTGTATTTAATTCCGATGCAATTTCTGTGGTTCAATGTCAAATTGAATGTCCAAGGGTTACAGTAACCCTGAAGTGAAGCATCGGAATCTAAAACTGGTCTCACAGGAAAGGTTCAATGCATAGACAGTAAGAAAAATCAGTCTTCTAGTACTTAGGTCGGCATTGTGCTTTTTGTATTTAATTCCGAAGCAATTTCTGTGCTTCAAAGTCAAAGTGAAGGTCCAAGGGATACAGTAAGCTCTGAAGTGAAGCTTCGGAATCTAAAACTGGTCTCACAGGAAAGGTTCAGTACATTGACAGTAAGAAAAATCAGTCTTCTTGTACTTAAGTCGGCATTGTGCGATTTGTATTTAATTCCGAAGCCATTTCTGTGTTTCATCGTAATATGGGGGCCCAAGGGTTACAGTAAATCTGCAGTTTAACATCGGAATCTAAGACCGATGACACAGTAAAGGCTCAAAACATAGACACTAAGAAAAGTCAGTGTTCTTGTTCTTAAGTCATCATTGTGCCTTTTGTAATTAATTCCGATGCAATTTTTGTGTTTCATCGTCAAAGTGAAGGTCCAAGGGATACAGTAAACCTAAAACGAAGCATCGTAATCTAAAACTGGTCTCACAGGAAAAGCTCAATGCATAGTCGGTAAGCCGACTAATGCATCTTGTACTTAAGCCGGCATTGTGCATCTTGTATTTAATTCCGATGCAATTTCTGTGTTTCATCGTCAATGTGAAGGTCCAAGATATACAGTAAATCTGCAGTTGGCATCGAAGTGTAAAAGTGGTGACACAGGAAAGGCTCAAAACAACAACACTAAGAAAAGTCAGTCTTCTTGTAATTAAATCGGCATTGTGCCTTTTGTATTAAATTCCGATGCAATTTTGGTGTTTCATCGTCAAAGTGAAGGTCCAAGGTATACAGTAAACCTGAAGTGAAGCATCGGTATCTAAAACTGGTCTCACAGGAAAGGCTCAAAACGTAGACGGTAAAAACACTCAGTCTTCTTGTACTTAAGTCGGCATTTTGCATTTAGTATTTAATTCCGATGCAAATTTTGGTGTTTCATCGTCAATGTGAAGGTCCAAGGGATACAGTAAACCTGAAGTGAAGCATCGGAATCTAAAACTAATCTCACAGGAAAGGCTCAAAGCATAGACACTAAGAATCGTCAGTCTTCTTGTATTTAAGTAGGCAAATGTGCCTATTGTATTTAATTCCGATGCAATTTCTGTGCTTCATCGTCAATATGAAGGTCCAAGGGATACAGTAAATCTGCAGTTTTGCACCAGAATCTGAAACTGGTGACACAGGAAAGGCTCAAAACAACTACACTAAGAAAAGTCAGTCTTCTTGTTCTTAAGTCGGCATTGAGCCTTTAGTATTTAATTCCGATGCTATTATGGTGTTTCATCGTCAAAGTGAAGGTCCAAGGGATACATTAAACGAGGGAGTGTTGCATCGGAATCTGAAACTGGTGACACATTAAAGGCTGAAAACATAGACACGAAGAAAAGTCAGTGTTTATGTACGTAAGACGGCATGGTGCCTTTTGAATTTAATTCCGATGCAATGTCTGTGTTGCACGGTCAACTTGAAGGTCCAAGGGTTACAGTGAACCTGACGTGATGCATCGGAATCCTAAAGTGGTCTCACAGGAAAGGCTCAAAGCATAGACTGCCAAAAGACTCAGTCTTCTTTTACTTAAGTCATCATTGTTCCTTTTGTATTTAATTCAGATGCAATTTCTTGTTTCATTGTCAATGTGAGGGTCCACGAGATACAGTAAATCTGCAGTTTTGCATCGAAATCTAAAACTGGTGTCACAGGGAAGGCTCAAAACAACGATCCTAAGAAAGGTCAGTCTTCTTGTACTTAAGTCGGCATTGTGCCTTTTGAATTTAATTAAGATGCTATTTTTGTGTTTCATCGTCAAAGTGGAGTTACAAGGGATACAGTAAACCTAAAGTGTAGAGTCGGAATTTAAAAGTGGTGTCTCAGGAAAGTTTAAACATAGACACTAAGAGACGTCAATCTTCTTGTACCTAACTCGGAATGGTGCCTTTTATATTTAAATTCGATGCAGTTTATGTGTTTTATCGTCAAAGTGATTGTCCAAGGGATACAGAAAACCTGAAGTGAAGCATCGGAATCTCAAATTGGTCTCACAGGAAAAGCTCAAAACATAGTCTGTATGAAGACTCAGTCATCTTGTACCTAAGTCGGCATTGTGCTTTTTGTATTTAATTCCGACGCAATTTTTGTGTATCATAGTCAAAGTAATGGTCCAAGGGATACAGTAAACCTGAAGTGAAGCATCAGTATCTAAAACTGGCCTCACAGGGAAGGCTTGAAGCATAGCCAGTAAGAAGGCTCAGCCATCTTGTTCGTAAGTTGGCATTGTGCCTTTTGTATTTAATTCCGATGCAGTTTCAGTGTTTCTTCGTCAATGTGAAGGTCCAAGGGATACATAAAAACTGCAGTTGTGCATCGGAATGTAAAACAGGTGACACAGGAAAGGCTCAAAACATAGACACCATGAAACGTCAGTCATTTTGTACTTAAGTCGTCATTGTGCCTTTTGTATTTAATTTCGATCCAATTTTTGTGTTTCATCATCATAGTAAAGGTCCAAGGTATACAGTAAACCTAAAGTGAAGCATCGGAATCTAAAACTGGGGTACTTAAGTCGGCATTGTGCCTTTTGTATTTAATTCCGATGCAATTTTTGTGTTTCATCGTCAAAGTGAAGATCCAGGGGATACAGTAAACCTGAAGTGAATCATCGGAATCTAAAACTGGTCTCACAGGAGAGGTTTAATACATAGACAGTTAGAAACATCAGTCTTCTTGTACTTAGTTCGGCATGGTGTATTTTGTGTTTAATTCCGAAGCATTTTTTGTGTTTCATCGTCAAAGTGAAGGTCCAATTGATACTGAAAACCTGAAGTGTAGCATCGGAATCTAAGACTGGTCTCACAGGAAAGGTTCAAAAAATAGATACAAAGAAAAGTCAGTCTTCCTGTACTTAAGTCGGCATTGTGCCTTAGTATTTAATTCCGATGCAATTTCTGTGTTTCATCGTCAATGTGAAGGTCCAAGTGATACAGTAAATCAGCAGTTGCGCATCGAAATCGAAAACTGACGACACAGGAAGGGCTGAAAACAACGACACTAAGAAGAGTCAGTCTTCTTGTACTTAAGTCGGCATTGTGCTTTTTGTATTTAATTCCGACGCAAATTCTGTGCTTCATCGTCAAAGTGATGGTCCAAGGGACACAGTAAACCTGAAGGGAAGCTTCGGAATGTAAAACAGGTCTCACAGGACAGGTTCAATACATAGACAGGAAGAAAAGTCTGTCTTCTAGTACTAAAGTCGGCATTGTGCGAATTGTATTTAATTCCGATGCAAATTCTGTGTTTCATCGTAGTATGAGGGTCCAAGGGATACAGTAAATCTGCAGTTTAACATCGGAATCTAAGACTGATGACACAGTAAAGGCTCAAAACATAGACACTAAGAAAAGTCAGTGTACCTGTTATTAAGTCATCATTGTGCCTTTTGTAATTAATTCCGATGCAATTTTGGTGTTTCATCGTCAAAGTGAAGGTCCAAGGTATACAGTAAACCTGAAGTGAAGTATCGGAATCTAAAACTGGTCTCACAGGAAAGGCTCAAAACGTAGACGGTATGAAGATTCAGTCTTCTTGTACTTAAGTCGGCATTTTGCATTTAGTATTTAATTCCGATGCAAATTTTGGTGTTTCTTCGTCAATGTGAAGGACCAAGGGATACAGTAAACCTGAAGTGAAGCATCGGAATCTAAAGCTAATCTCACAGGAAAGCATAGACACTAAGAATCGTCAGTCTTCTTGTACTTAAGTAGGCAAATGTGCCTTTTGTATATAATTCCGAAGCAATATCTGTGCTTCACCGTCAATATTAAGGTCCAAGGGATACAGTAAATCTGCAGTTTTGCACCAGAATCTGAAAATGGTAACACAGGAAAGGCTCAAAACAACTACACTAAGAAAAGTCAGTCTTCTTGTACTTAAGTCGGCATTGTGCGTTTAGTATTTAATTCCGACGCAATTATGGTGTTTCATCGTCAAAGTGAAGGTCCAAGGGATACATTAAACGAGGGAGTGTTGCATCGGAAACTAAAACTGGTGACACATTAAAGGCTGAAAACATAGACACGAAGAAAAGTCAGTGTTCATGTACTTAAGACGGCATTGTGCCATTTGAATTTAATTCCGATGCAATGTCTGTGTTGCATGGTCAACTTGAAGGTCCAGGGGTTACAGTGAAACTGAAGTGAAGCATCAGAATCCAAAAGTGATCTCACAGGAAAGGCTCAAAACATAGACTGCAAGAAGACTCAGTCTTCTTGTACTTAAGCCATCATTGTTCCTTTTGTATTTAATTCAGATGCAATATCTGTGTTTCATCGTCAATGTGAGGGTCCAAGGGATACAGTAAACCTGAAGTGAAGCATCAGTATCAAAAACTGGCCTCACAGGGAAGGTTTAAAGCATAGCCAGTAAGAAGACTCAGTCCTCTAGTACTTAAGTTGGCATTGTGCCTTTTGTATTTAACTCCGATGCAATTTTTGTGTTTCATCGTCAATGTGAATGTCCACGAGAAACAGGAAACGAGGAAGTGAAGCATCGGAATCTAAAACTGGTGACACAGGAAATGCTTAAAACATAGACAGTAAGAAGACACAGTCTTCTTGTACTTAAGCCGGCATTGTGGGTTTTGTATTTAATTCCGATGCTATTTTTGTGTTTCATCGTCAAAGTGATAGTCCAAGGGATAGAGTAAACCTGAAGTGATGCATCGGAATCTAAAACTGGTCTCACAGGAAAGGCTCAAACATAGACGGTAAGAAGACCCAGTCTTCTTGTACTTAAGTCGGCATTGTGCCTTATGATTTTAGCTCAGATGCAATTTATGTGTATTATCGTCAAAGTGAATGTCCAAGGGATCCAGTAAACCTGAAGTGGAGCATCGGAATCTCAAACTGGTCTTACAGGAAAGGCTCAAAACATAGACGGTATGAAGACTCAGTCTTCTTGTACCTAAGTCGGCATTGTGGTTTTTGTATTTGATTCCGACGCAATTTTTGTGTTTCATCGTCAAAGTGAAGGGCCAAGGGATACAGTATACCTGAAGTGAAGCATCAGTATCTAAAACTGGCCTCACAGGGAAGGCTTAAACCATAGCCAGTAAGAAGACTCAGTCCTCTTGTACTTACGTTGGCATTGTGCCTTTTGTATTTAATTCCGATGCAATTTCAGTGTTTCTTCGTCAATGTGAAGGTCCAAGGGATACATTAAACCTGAAGTGAAAAATCAGAATGCAAAACTGGTCACAAAGGAAAGACTCAAAACATAGACGGTAACAAGACTGAGTCTTCTTGTACTTAAGTCGGCATTGTGCCTTTTGTATTTAATTCCGATGCAATTTATGTGTTGTATCGTCAAAGTGAAGGTCCAAGGGATACAGTAAACCCGAAGTGAAGCATCGGAATCTAAAACAGGTCTCACAGGGAAGGCTCAAACCATAGACAGTAAGAAGACTCAGTCTTCTTGTACTTAAGCCGGAATTGTGCCTTTTGTATTTAGTTCCGATGCAATTTATGTGTTGTATCGTCAAACTGAAGGTCCAAGGGATACAGTAAACCCGAAGTGAAGCATCGGAGTCTAAAACTGGTCTCACATGGAAGGCTCAAACCATGGACAGTAAGAAGACTCAGTCTTCTTGAACTTAAGCCGGAATTGTGTCTTTTGTATTTAATTCCGGTGCAATTTCTGTGATTCATCGTCAATGTGAAGGTCCAAGGGATACAAAAAAACCGCAGTTGTGCATCGTAATCTAAAACTGGTGACATAGGAAATGCCAAAAAAAAAGACACTAAGAAAAGTCAGTCTTCTTGCACTTAAATCGACATTGTGCATTTAGAATTTAATACCGATGCAATTACTGTGTTTCATCGTCAATGTGAAGTTCCAAGGGATACAGTCAACATGAAGTGAAGCATCGGAATCTAAAACTGGTCTCACAGGATAGGCTCAAATCATAGACAGTAAGAAAAGTCAGTCTCTTGTACTTAAGTCGTCATTGTGCCTTTTGAATTTAGTTCCGATGCTATTTCTGTGTTTCATCGTCAATAGGAAGGTCCAAGTGATACAGTAAATCTGCAGTTGCGCATCGAAATCTAAAACTGGTGACACAGGAAAGGCTCAAAGCAACGACACTTAGAAGAGTCAGACTTCTTGTACTTAAGTCGGCATTGTGACTTCTGTATTTAATTCCGATGCAATTTCTGTGTTTCATTGTCAAGGTAAAGGTCGAAGGGATACAGTAAACCTGAAGTGTAGCATCGGAATTTAAAACTAGTCTCACAAGATACGTTCAAATCATAGACACTAAGAAAAGTCAGTCTTCTTGTACTTAAGTTGGCATGGTGCCTTTTGTATTTAATTCCGATGCAATATTAGTGTTTCATCGTCAAAGTGAAGATCCAAGAGATACTGTAAACCTGAAGTGAAGAGTCGGTATCTAAAACTGGTCTCACAGGAATGTCTCAGAGCATAGACACTAAGAAACGTCAGTCTTCTTGTACATAAGTCTGCACTGTGGCTTTTATATTTAATTCCGATGCAATTTTACTGTTTTATCGTCAAAGTGAGGGTCCAAGGGATACAGTGAACCTGAAGTGTAGCATGGGAATCTAAAACTGGTGTCACAGGGAACGATCAAAATTATGGACAGTAAGAAAATTCAGTCTTCTTGTACTTAAGTCGGCATTGTCCCTTTTGCATTTAATTCTGATGCTATTTGTGTGATTCATCGTCAATGTGAAGGTCAAAGGCATACAGACAAACTACAGTTGTGCATCGGAGTTTAAAACTGGTGACACAGGATGTCCTCAAAACATAGACAATAAGATAAGTCAGTCTTTTTGTACTTCAGTAGGCAGTGTGCCTTTTGTATTTAATTCCGATGTAAATTCTTTGTTTCATCGTCAGTTTGGTAGTCCAAGTGATACAGTAATCCTGAAGTGAAGCATCGGAATCTAAAACTGGTCTCACAGGAAAGGCTCAAATCATTGATGGTAAGAAGACTCAGTTATCTCGTACTTAAGTCGGCACTGTGCCTTTCGTATTAAAATCCGATGCAATATCTGTGTTTCATTGTCAATATGAACGTCCAAGGTATACTGCAAATCTGCAGTTGTGCATCGGAATCTAAAACTGGTGACACAGGAAAGGCTCATAACAACGCAACTAAGAAAAGTTAGTCCTCTTGTGCTCAAGTCGGTATTGTGCTTTTTGAATTTAATTTCGACGCAATTATGGTGTTTCATCGTCAAAGTTAAGGTCGAAGGGACACTGTAAAGGTGGGAGTGAAGCATCGAAATTTAAAACTGGTGACACAGGAAAGGCTCAAAACATAGACACTAAGAAAAGTCAGTGTTCTAGTACTTATGTCGGCATTGTGCCTTTTGTATTTAATTCCGATTCAATTTTTGTGTTTCATCGTCAAAGTGAAGGTCCAAGGGATACTGGAAACCTGAAGTGAAGCATCGTAATCTAAAACAGGTCTCACAGGAAAGGCTGATATCATAGACGGTAAGAAGACTCAGTCATCTTGTACTAAAGTCTGCATTGTGCCTTTTGTATTCAATTCCGATGAAATTTCTGTGTTTCTAAGTCAACGTGAATGTCCAAGGGATCCAGTAACCCTGAAGTGAAGCAACGGAATCTTAAACTGGTGTCACAGGAAAGGTTCAATACATAGACACTAAGAAAAATCAGTCTTCTTATACTTCAGTCGGCATTGTGTATTTTGTATATAATTCCGATGCAATTTTTGTGTTTCATCGTCAAAGTTAAGGTCCAAGGGATACAGTAAACCCGAAGTGAAGCATCGGAATCTAAAACTGGTCTCGCAGGATAGGCTGAAATTTTAGACACTAAGAAAAGTCAGACTCTTGTGCTTAAGTCGACATTGTGCCTTTTGAATTTAATTTCGACGCAATTTCTGTGTTTCATCGTCAATGTGAAGGTCCAAGTATTACAGCAAATCTGCAGTTGCGCATCGAAGTCTAAAGCTGGTGATACAGGAAAGGTTCAAAAAAACGTCACTAAGAAGAGTCAATCTTCTTGTACTTAATAGGCACTGTGCCTTCTGTATTAAATTCCGATGCAATTTCTATGTTTCATCGTCAAGGTAAAGGTCCAAGGGATACAGTAAACCTAATGTGTAGCATCGGAATTTAAAACTGGTCACACTGGATACACTCAAATCATAGACACTAAAAAAATCAGTCTTCTTGTACTTAAGTTGGCATGGTGCCTTTTGTATTTAATTCCGATGCAATTTTTGTGCTTCATCGTCAAAGTGAAGATACAAGGGATACAGTAAACCTGAAGTGAAGAGTCTTAATCTAAAACTGGCCTCACAGGAATGGCTCAAGGCATAGACACTAAGAAACGTCAGTCTTCTTGCACTTAACTCGGCACTGTGGCTTTTATATTCAATTCCGATGCAATACGTGTGTTTCATCGTCAAAGTGATGGTCCAAGGGATACAGCAATCCTGAAGTGTAGCATCGAAATCCGAAGCCGGTCTCACAGGAAAGGTTGAAAAAATAGTCACTGAGAAAAGTCAGTCTTCTTGTACTTAAGTCGGCGTTGAGCATTTTGTGTTTCATTCCGATGCAATTTCTGTGTTTCATCGTCAATGTGACTGTCCAAGGTATACAAAGACACTGCAGTTGTGCATCGGTATCTAAAACTGGTGACACAGGAAATGCTCAAATCATAGACATTAAGAATCGTCAGTCTTCTTGAACTTAAGTAATCATTGTGACTTTTGTATTTAATTCCGATATAATTTCCGTGTTTCATCTTCAATGTGAAGGTCCAAAGTTATACAGTAAACCTGAAGTGAAGCATCGGAATCTAAAACTGGTCTCACAGGATAGGCTCAATACATAGACACTAAGACAAGTCAGTCTTCTTGTACTTAAGTTGGCATTGTGCCTTTTGTATTTAATTCCTATGCAAATTTTGTGTTTCATTCGTCAATATGAAGGTCCAAGGGATAGAGCAAATCTGCAGCAGAGCTTCGGATTCTAAAACTGGTGACACAGGAAAGGCTCAAAATAACGACACTAAGAAAACCAAGTCTTCTATTACTTAAGTCGGCATTGTGCCTTTTGTATTTAATTCCGATGCAATTTTTGTCTTTCATCGAGAATGTGAAAGTCCAAGGGATACCGTAAACCTGCAGTGTAGCATCGGAATCTAAGACTGGTCTCACAGGAAAGGTTCAAAACATAGACACTAAGATAAATCAGTCTTCTTGTTCTTAAGTCGACATTGGGCATCTTGCATTTAATTCCGATGCAACTTTTGCGTTTCATCGTCGAATCGAAGGGCCAAGGAATACAGTATACCTGAAGTGAAGCATCGGAATCTAAAACTGGTCTCACAGTAAAGGCTCAAATCATAGACAGTAAGAAGACTCAGTCTTCTTGTACTTAAGCCGGCATCGTGCATTTTGTAATTAATTGCGATGCAATTTCTGTGTTTCATCGTCAATGTGAAGGTCCAAGTGATACAGGAAACCTGAAGTGAAGCATCTGAATCTGAGACAGGACTCACAGGATAGGTTCAAATCATAGACACTAAGAAAAGTCAGTCTTGTTGTACTTAAGTTGGCATTGTTTCTTTTGTATTTCATTCCGATGCAATTTTTGTCTTTCATCGTCAAAGTGAAAGTCCAAGGGATACAGTAATTCTGCAAATGTGCATTGTAATCTAAAACTGGTGACACAGGAAAAGCTCATAAAAACGACACTAAGAAATGTTAGTCCCTTTGTACTCAAGTCAGCCATGTGCCTTTTGTATTTAATTTCGACGCAATTATGGTGTTTCATCGTCAAAGTGATGGTCGAAGGGATACTGTAAACGTGGAAGTGAAGCATCGGAATCTAAAACTGGTGACACACGAAACGCTCGAATCATAGACACTAAGAAAAGTCAGTGTTCTTGTACTTAAGTCGGCATTGTGCCTTTTGTATTTAATTCCAATCCATTTTTGTGTTTCATCGTCAAAGTGAAGGTCCAAGGGATACAGTCAACCTGAAGTGAAGCATCGGAATCTAAAACTGGACTCACAGGATAGGCTCAAATCATGTTCACTAAGAAAAAGCAGTCTCCTGTACTTAAGTCGGCATTGTGCCTTTTGAATTTAATCCGTTGCAATTTCTGTGTTTCATCGTCAATAGGAAGGTCCAAATGATACAGGAAATCTGCAGTTGCGCATCGAAATCTAAAACAGGTGACACAGGTATGGCTCAAAACAGCGACACTAAGAAGAGTCAGTCTTCTTGTACTTAAGTCGGTATTGTGACTTCTGTATTTAATTCCGATGCAATTTCTGTATTTCATCGTCAAGGTAAAGGTCCAACGAATACAGTAAACATGAAGTGTATCATCGGAATCTAAAACTGGTCTCACAAGAAAGGTTCAAAAAATAGACACTAAGAAAAGTCAGTCTTCTTGTACTTAAGTCGGCAATGTGCCTTTTGTATTTAATTCCGATGCAACATCTGTGTATTATCGTCAAAGTGAAGGTCCAAGTGATACAGTAAATCTGAAATAAAACATCGCAATCTAAAACTGGTCACACAGGATGGGCTCAAATCATAGACACTAAGAAAACTCAGTCTTCTTGTTCTTAAGTGAGCATGGTGCCTTTTGTATTTAATTCCGATGAAATTTTTGTGTTTCATCGTCAAAGTGTAGGTCCAAGGAATTCAGTAAACCTGAAGTGTAGCATCGGAACCTAAAACTGGTATCACAGGATAGGCTCAAATCATAGACACTAAGAAAAGTTGGTCATCTTGTACTTAAGTTGGCATAGTGATTTTCGTATTTAATTCCGATGCATTTTTTGTCTCATCGTCAACATGATGGTCCAAAGGATACAGCAAATCTGTAGTTGAGCATCGGAATCTAAAACTGGTCACACAGGAAAGGCTCAAACCACAGACGGTAAGAAGACTCAGTCATGTTGTACGTTAGTCGGCATTGTGCCTTCTGCATTTAAACCCGTTCAATTTCTGTGTTTAATCGTCAAAGTGAAGGTACAATGCATACAGTAAACCTGAAGTGACGCATCGGAATCGGAATCTCGTCTCACAGGGAAAGCTCAAATCATAGACAGTAAGAAGACTCAGTCTTCTTGTACTTAAGCCGACATTGTGCATTATCTATTTAATTTCGATGCAATTTTTGTGTTTCATCGTCAATGTGAATGTCCATGGAATACAAAAAAACTGCAGTTGTGCATCGGAATCTAAAACTGGTAACACAGTAAATGCTCAAGTCATAGACACTAAGAAAAGTCAGTCTTCTTGCACTTAAGTAGGCATTTGGCGTTTTGTATTTAATTCCGATATAATTTCTGTGTTTCATCGTCTATGTGAAGGTCCAAGAGATACAATGAACCTGAGATGCAATTTATGTGTTGTATCGTCAAAGTGAAGGTCCAAGGGATACAGTAAACCCGAAGTGAAGCATCGGAATCTAAAACAGGTCTCACAGGGAAGGCTCAAACCATAGACAGTAAGAAGACTCAGTCTTCTTGTACTTAAGCCGGAATTGTGCCTTTTGTATTTAGTTCCGATGCAATTTATGTGTTGTATCGCCAAACTGAAGGGCCAAGGGATACAGTAAACCTGAAGTGAAGCATCTGAATTAAAAACTCGGCTCACGGGGAAGGCTCGAAACATAGACAGTAAGAAGACTCAGTCCTCTTGCACTTAGGTCGGCATTGTGTCTTATGTATTTAATTCCGATGCAATTTCTGTGTTTCATCGTCAATGTGAAGGTTCACGGGATACAGAAAAACTACAGTTGTGCTTCGGAATCTAAAACTGGTAACACAGGAAAGGCTCAAAACAACGACACTAAGAAAAGTCAGTCTTCTTGTACATAAGTCGGCATTGCGCGTTTTGTATTTAATTCCGATGCAATTTCTGTGTTTCAGCGTCAAAGTGAAGGGCCAAGGGATACAAAGAGACTGGAGTTGTGGATCGGCATCTGATACTGGTGACACAGGAAAGGCTCAAAACAACGACACTAAGAAAAGTCAGTCTTCGTGTACTTAAGTCGGCATTGCGGGTTTTGTATTTAATTCCGATGCAATTTTTGTGTTTCATCGCAAAGTGAAGATCTAAGGGATACAGTAAACCTGAAAGGTAGAATCGGAATCTAAAACTGGTCTCACAGGAAACGCTCAAAACATAGACACTAGGAATCGTCAGTCTTCCTGTACTTAAGTCGGCATTGTGATTTTTGTATGTAATTCCCATGCAATTCTTGTATTTCATCGTCAAAGTGAAGGTCCAAGGGATACAGTTAACCTGAAGTGAAGCATCGGGGTCCATAACTGGTCTCACAGGAAAGTCTCAAACATAGACGGTAAGAAACTCAGTCTTATTGTACTTAAGTCGGCATTGTGCCTTTCGTATTTCATTGCGATGCAATTTCTGTGTTTCATCATCAATGTGAAGGTCCAAGGGATACAGAAAATCTGCAATTGTGCATTGAAATCTAAAACTGGTGACATAGGATAAGCTCATAATAACGACACTAAAAAAAGTCAGTCTTCTTGTACTTAAGTCGGCATTGTGCCTTTTGTATTTAATTCAAATGCAATTTCTGTGTTTCAACGTCAAAGTGAAGGTACAAGGGATACATTATCCCTGAAGTGAAGCATCAGAATCTAAAACTGCTCTCACAGGGAAGGCTGAAATCATAGGCAGTAAGAAGACTCAGTCTTCTTGTACTTAAGCAGGCATTGTGCACTTTGTATTTAATTCCCATGCAATATCTGTGTTTCATCGTCAATGTGAAGGTCCAAGGGATACATAAAAACTGCAGT
The DNA here is from genome assembly GCF_023864345.2 of Schistocerca serialis cubense. Lineage (NCBI taxonomy): Eukaryota > Metazoa > Arthropoda > Insecta > Orthoptera > Acrididae > Schistocerca > Schistocerca serialis. Next base: position 59,806,278 of record NC_064638.1, on the reverse strand, counting down.
TGTGCATCGTAATGTAAAACTGGTGACACAGGAAGGTCTCATAACAAAGACACTAAGAAAAGTGAATGTGCTTGTACTTAAGACGGCTTTGTGCCTTTTGTATTTAATTGCGATCTAATTTGTGTGTTTCTTCGTCAAAATGAAGGTCCCAGGGATACAGTAAACTTGAAGTGAAACATCGGGTTCTAAAACTTTTACTCACAGGAAAGGCTTAAAACATAGATGGTAAGAAGACTCAGTCTTCTTGTACTTAAGTCGGCATTGTGCCTTTTGTATTTAATTCCGATGCAATTTCTGTGTTTCATCGTCAATGTGAAGGTCCAAGGGATTAGGTAAACCTGAAGTAAAGCATCGGAATCCAGAACAGGTCTCACAGGAAAGCTCAGAACACAGATGGTAAGAAGACTCAGTCTTTTTGTACTTAAGTCTGCGTTGTGACTTTTGTATTTAAATCCTGTGCAATATCTCTTTTTCATCGTCAATATAAACGTCCAAGGGCTACAGTAAATCTGCAGTTGTGCATCGGAATCAAAAACTGGTTACACAGGAAAGGCTCAAAACAACAACACTAAGAACAGTTAGTCTTCTTGTACTAAAGTCTGCATTGTGCCTTTTGTACTTAATTTCGATGCAATTACGGTGTTTCATCGTCAAGGTGAAGGTCCAAGGGATACAGTATCCCTGAAGAGAAGCATCGGAATATATAACTGGTCTCACAGGTAAGGTCCAAAGCATAGACACTAAGAAAAATTAGTCTTATTGTACCTAAGTTGGCATAGTGCATTTTGTATTTAATTCCGATGCAATATCTGTGTTTCATCGTCAATATGAAGGTCCAAGGGATACAGTAATTCTGCAAATGTGCATCGGAATCTAAAACTGGTGACACAGGAAAGGCTCATAACAACGACACTAAGAAAAGTTAGTCCTTTTGTACTCAAGTCAGCCATGTGCCTTTTGTATTTAATTTCGGCGCAATTATGATGTTTCATCGTCAAAGTGAAGGTCGAAGGGATACTGTAAACGTGGAAGTGAAGCATCAGAATCTAAAACTGGTGACACACGAAAGGCTCGAATCATAGACACTAAGAAAAATCAGTGATCTTGTACTTAGGTCGGCATTGTGCCTATTGTATTTAATTCCGATTCCATTTTTGTGTTTCATCGTCAAAGTGAAGGTCCAAGGGATACAGTCAACCTGAAGTCAAGCATCGTAATCTAAAACTGGTCTCACAAGAAAGGCTCAAAACATAGATGGTGAGAAGACTCAGTCATCTTGTAGCTAAGTCGGCATTGTGTCTTTTGTATTTAATTCCGATGCAATTTCTGTGTTTCAACGTCAAAGTGAATGTCCAAGGGATACAGTAACCCTGAAGTTAAGCATCGGAATCTAAAACTTTGCTCACACGAAAGGCTGATAACATAGATGGTAAGAAGACTCAGTCTTCTTGTACTTAAGTCGGCATTGTGCCTTTCGTATTTAATTGCGATGCAATTTCTGAGTTTCATCGTCAATGTGAAGGTCCAGAGGATACAGAAAAACTGCAGTTGTGCATCAGAATCTAAAACTGGTGACACAGGAATGCTTCAAACCAGAGACGCTAAGAAAAGTCAGTCTTCTTGTACTTAAGTCGGCATTGTGCCTTTTGTATTGAATTCCGATGCAATTTTGTGTTTCATCGTCAAAGTGAAGGTCCAAGGGATACAGTAAACCTGAAGTGAAACAATGGAATCTGAAACTGGTCTCACAGGAAAGGCTCAAAACGTAGACGGTTAGAAGACTCAGTCTTCATGTACTTATGTCGGCATTGTGCCTTTTGTATTTAATTCCGATGCTATTTCTGTGTTTCATCGTCAATGTGAACGTCCAAAGGATACAGTAAAACTGCGGTGGTGCTTCGGAATCTAAATCTGGTGACACAGGAAAGGCTCAAAGCAACGACACTAAGAAAAGTCACTCTTCTTGTACTTAAGTCGGCATTGTGCCTTTTATATTTAATTCCGATGCAAATTTTGTGTATCATCGTCAAAGTGAAGCTCCAAGGGATACAGTATACCTGAAGTGAAGCATCGGGATCCAAAACTGGTCTCACAGGAACGGCTCAAAACATAGAGGGTAAGAAGATTCAGTCTTCTTCTACTTAAATCGGCATTGTGCCTTTTGTGGTTAAATCCGATGCAATTTCTGTATTTCATCGTCAATATGATTGTCCAAGGGATACAGTAAACCTGAAGTGAAGCAACGGAAACTAAAACTGGTCTCACAGGAAAGGTTCAAAAAATAGACACTAAGAAAAGTCAGTGTTCTTGTACTTAAGTCGGCATTGTGCATTTTGTATTTCATTCCGATGCAATATTTGTGTTTCATAGTCAAAGTAAAGGTCAGAGGGATACAGTATACCTGAAGTTAAGCATCGGAATCTAAAACTGGTCTCACAGGTAAGGCTCAAAACATAGACAGTAAGAAGACTCAGGCTTCTTGTACTAAAGCGCGCATTGTGCCATTTGTATTTAATTCCGATGCCATTTCTGTGTTTCATCGTCAATGTGAAGGTCCAAGGGATACAAATAAACCGCAGTTTTGCATCGGAATCTAATTCTGGTGACACGGGAAATGCTCAAAACGTAGTGTACAGGATGGCGGGTATGGGCAGGCGGTGGGCGTTATGGAATAATAGTGTAATTTTCGGAGAACGGCCATTTATTGGCTAAAGCATGATGAAAGGGGCTACATAGGCCTAGGGAGGTGATGGTGAGCCAGAGCTTGCAATTTGGCGAACATTCTTCGCGAAGCTACCGAAAGTGGTTGTCTGCCAAAACTAAGTCCACAGTGCCGCAGCACCGGGAGAAGCGGGAGATGTTCGGTGCTACAGGACGCGCATCCGACTCGCGGGTGAGCAAGAATACAAGAGGGGCAAGCCCGGCGACGGGCGGCCGGGTATGTTCGACCCACCACGCGGCTTCCTCCGCCCTGATTGGTCAGTACCGAGCAAACCGTGCGGGCGGCATGGAACTTTCCAGAGCGTTACCTGCTAAGCGACGCCTGGGGCGGCGTTACCACGTCAGCACACGAGAGAGGCGCGTGAACAAGGTGCCCTTCATCGGTGCTGACTTCCTGTTACTAGACCGTGGGGTGAAAGAATTTACACGCAGCTAACGCTGCCGGCCGTGGCTTGGCTGCAATGGAAAGATGAAGTTACTGGTTGGAGACTCATATAATAAAGTAAAATCTCCCACTGTCTGGCTCATCCTTTACATTCCTGTCCCTTCCGTGGGAGCGGAGAACGTACGTGAATTCGCTCAATGTAATTATTATTTGAATGTAAACAAATTTATCTTGCAAAAGAAAGTGAACACCACTTGATTAAGAATGGCCCTCTCGGAAGACGGCAGGGGTCTTAATCTATGGGAGGGTATAGAGACTCTAAAGACCTCCTAGGGGTCGCAAGGGGACTTGCATCAACAATATTGTTTGCATTCAAGGACCATCATACAACATCAAAACATCATAACATCATAAAATATCAAATCAAAATTAGAACAAAACATAGCAGTGTGAATTAGATAAACATGTCAAGTGTTCTTGTTGCTAAGTTGAAGTAAAAATGTCTTTTTTTTCTTTTGTTGGAATAAGTTGAAAATATAATCATATCACCACTGGTGAGTCACTGCAGGGGCGCCTGGCGCGAGGCGGCGTGGTGTGTTGTCCTCAGCGGGCAGCGCGCAGGCTCCCGGCGGGAAGGAGGCGTGGCCGTGGCCGGGTCAGTGCACGGGAACTCAGCGCAGGGTAGGGGGGTATGAGGGGAGGTCCACATGTTTCAAAACACAGTTGAAAAGGGAGTTATCACTAAGGGAACACTTTACTACACTACACTAGTTTTTCGACATTAGTTGACATCTCAGTTTCACTCTTAAAACTAAGGGAGGGCACATGCCTGATAGGTTTTTGTGTTCTACTTTTTTTTTAGTTCGTGGCTGTTTGCCATTAATTTAAGTGTGCCAACAGGCGAACGTAAGAAATTTGTCCTTGTTTAGCAAGTCATCAATTAACAATAGGAGGTGATCATTTGATATGTTAGACAAGGCTGGCAAGTTAGCTGACAAGGGAATCATGAATGGGCTTTCAGGTATAAAAAACATAATTAAAGGGGCGTGTATACTACGTGAGTAAGCTGTAGTGGCATGAAAGGTTGTAAGTGGTGTTCCAACAGGAACCGTTTGCTAAAGACCTGCGCGGAGGCTACGTCAGAGTGGCAGCTGGCTGCAAGGCCGATCTCGCGCTACGTCAGACAGGCGCGCGGCAGATAACTTCCAAGGGCAGCGCCGCGTGAGAGCGGCACGCGGCAGCTGAGAAGCGAAGCCGAGGCGGCGCAGGAAGCATGCGTCAGGTGTAAGAGCGAGAGAGAGTGATGAAACTTACCGACGCTGTTCACTGCGCCCTCTGTACTTTACACTCTATCCACATGTTCTTGGGCTCCTGCGCCAGATGAGCGGATTTATGTGCTTCAAAGTGACGAATATTAATGTTACAATTAGGGTATAGCATTACTGAATAAATGGGGATATATATGCGTAATCGATATGAGTTATTCACCGATGACCAACAAAATAGAAGTGGGATTACTCGTGAGATCACGATAGACGCTTTGTTACATTATGCATCAGTAAATTGGTTCATGGAAATATAAAAATGAGTTACACGAATATCATATTATATTTACTGTATACTCCATATCAGTAAACAAACAAGGTTAAATGCCTCTTTGAGCTAACCATCCAAATGCAATAACATTCACATTGTGAGAGGAAGTTTCTCATGCATCAATATATTTGCAAAACACCATAAAGTGAGAGTGACAAAGAAAAGTGACACAAGTTTGGTGCAGGTGGGACATAGATTGTGTCGTAGGATGTCAACGCTGTTGCTAACAAGCGGAGAAAAACAAAACACCACAAGAATCTAGAGATTTCCATAGTGGGAACAGAAAGGGTAAGGATTTGAATTAGAGACAACTAAGTTGAGCGTAATTTCTGAAGGACTTTCCTTTTATGAAGGTTTAGTGCACGGCGCATCGTTGACACGACATTATCGCCTACTTAACTGTGTAAATGATAATTCTGCGACTCCAAGATAGCTGCTACTTACTTATTCCTAAAACACGGCTTCTCTCACTTAAAACAAAACTTTACTGTGCGACAAAATTCACCGTCTTTATGCTCTCAACATCTTACGACTAACTTTACTTTGCGACCAAATTCGCCCTCGTTATCCTCTCAACATCTTGCGACTAACTTTACTTTGCCACCAAATTCGCCCTCGTTATCCTCTCCACATCTTGCGACTAACTTTACTTTGCGACCAACTTCGCCGTCTTCATCCTCTCAACATTTTGCGACTAAACTCGCGGTCTCTGTAACTCCTTGGTGCTGGCCTCCTCGGGCCCAGCTGGTTGCTTAAAACTCCGTCTATCCTTGGTTATATCGCAGTGTCTTGGGACACGTCATACAGTTAAATGCTACTACTTCAATAGTCGGTATTCCTTCGGAAAATACAACGGCAAAGCAGTGTCAAAGGAGGCTCAAGGTTTTGAACAGAGATTTCCGCTTACTGGCGGTGTAGCTGCGGGCTAGAACCGGTTCGCGTCTGATGTTGCCTGATCAGCTGTCGTCAGAGAGCACGGAACACTGTTCTCGTGAGTTCTTCTTCGACATGAAAGATTAAAGACTGGCCTGAATAGTTTTGTGTCTGTTGAAAGTTGACAGATTAAAGTGGGTAGGATGGACTGTGCCGCGAAACTGAAAAGTGAAGAAACGACACAGACAGCTAAGGGGCCGCGCGGGAGCCAACCGCGTCACGTAAGGTACGTGCCCTTGCGGGTGGTGTATGACTCTTCATGTGTTGTGTTGAGAGAGGAAAGATGAAAGTGGGTAGGATGGACTATGTCGCGAAACCGAAAAGTGAAGAAACGACACAGACAGCTAAGGGACCGCGCAGGTGCCAGCCGCGTCACGTAAGGTACGTGCCCTTGCGGGTGTGCTTCTCTTGTTCATCCAACAGACTAGGTATATAGCCAAAACGTGCTCGTTCTGTGGGTGTTATTCACTCTGTTTACGTTATCTATCACGGGGGTAGGCATGTGGTATGTCCCTCCAGATAAACATTCAAGTACAAATCAAAATAAAGCATGGTTACATCCTAAATTACTCTTCCAAAACAATTTATCACCTAAGACATCATTATTATTAAACAAATAATTGGCAGTACTCGGGAACTGACTCTAGCATACTTGAAATCCTACAAAATGATAATCCTCATCAATATAGTAACACAGTGACACATGGAAACACTAGGTTGATACAAATACTAAATTACTGGTGCTGGCAAAACTTTAGCAAAATTCTCTAAACATTTGATAACAGCATAAATAAGACATGGACAAAATGAACAATAGTAAAAATAATTCATAGGCATAAGTAATTAGACATAATCAATTGGACATAACTAATTGGCAGCTCGTCATAGTGATATAAGCGGTCGCAAAACCGCAACAAAAGCAAATGTTTAAAATATTATTTCCTTCAAACAAAACTTCCTTATCCTCCAGTTACATTTGGTAGCAAAATGAATGTAAGCATCCCTTTGTATTCCTTTATGCTCTCGTTTGTGTTTTCATTCCAACCGGTCTTTGGTACTTCTACCCACAAGAAAACTGTCATTAAGTAATGGCAATGTTGTGTGTAATGCTGTGGAATAGTGTAATGTCACGTTATTACTTCCTTTAGCAAGATTCTGATGAAAAATGATTTTATGTCTCCTTCAATGAACAGACCAATAATTATTAAACGTGTGATAAACCGTTTCCTGTGTTGATTTGTATTTGCAAATATTGACGATCATCAGTCACCCAACCAATAGTTCTGGTGAGTATTTGTTGTTCCTTTTTTGTTCATTCTCTCACTTACCTGCTTCCATATAGTCAATATTGGCAGCTCGACGAAGCTGGTTGCATCTCGAAGACGTCGATATGACTTACCTGTCGGTCCTTTGGTTTTTGATAAAATTAGAGTTCATTTGTCATATAAAGAGTGTGTAGGGAGCAAAGTATGTTCCTTACTATTGAAAATGTGCGCAAAGTTATTCAAAGGGTTCGTTATATAATGGTTAAGAATATCTGTGTTGAGATTCAGTGCAGCTTGAGGTGCTAAGGTGCGACACGCGTCGCGCTCGTGAGATTGTAAGTTGCTGACAGCACAGCTGACAGTACGGCTGCTTCCGGTTTCACTGGCTCGGCGACATAACTGGCGTTCACGCTGGGTCCGTCCTCTTGCTACGCGTGGAGGTAACCTCTCGGTACAGTCACAAAATTTCCTTCCAGAGTTATCTTATGTTGTTCACGACAGTTATGCATGGAAGATGTTCTTTTCTAAGGGACTCTAATAACTTAAATCGCTAGAGGTCACAAAACTATCGGGTTCCAATTATTTTACTTAAACACTCTGTTCTTCTAAAATTTAGGTAAATGGCAGGTGTTAGGCTTCTAGATAAACTGTATTTTGCGATAGCATTCCAAACCCAACACCTTGGCTAACGCGTTTCCCACACAGCGGTCGTTTACAGGACTCATATTACGACAAGGGCCGGCTTCCTTGACGCCATATAGATCCGTTTATTAACTGTGGTGGTAATACAACATGGCCGGAGATCGATCTGAAATTCCAACGTTTACTAATCCTGATGGTTTAGACAATGCGTACCAGGAAAAAGTTCTCTCTCACGATTTTGTTCCTTACTGAAAACACGGATAGACAACACAAATAGATTCCCGTCTTTAGATAATACTAATAAAATCTGTAGGGCAATATTAAGCTGGTGATTTTATTTCTATAACTATCCATTTAGGTTTGCTGTTTAAACTGCAACGTACGAATGTACGAATGTGTAGCGTGGCTGAGGCAAATGGCCTGCAGGGCGAAGGTAGGGCGGTGAGGTGGGGCGAGGGGAGAGGTGCAGATGCCGCACGCACCAAAGACAGAGGCGGCGGGTGGGGAACTGCAATGGCCGCTCTCTCTCTGCAGGCTGGTGACAAGGAAGGGTAGGGAAGGGGGCCGCGTCGCCAGCTGACAGAGAGGGGCGGGGCTCGGCGCATGTGAACAGCTGTAAAAAACAGCGGCGGTATTTACGCGACTCCTTCCGTGGCATTTGATAAACAGAAATACGTGGTACCAAAAAAAACTTACCATGTTGTCTGTTCAACATCGCATCATGAAAACAATAAAACAGCACTTGAGGAAGACTCCTTTTACTTTAGAGTAACCTATTTGTTGTTTAACTTGGACATACTTATTCTTGTTATTATCGTTGTGTGATCATTTAGCAAAACATACATGTAATTGGGCGTATTCATAGGACAGGTAGACGGCAGCATGTAGTCACTGATCTACTGGCAGTTACGATGGCGTGTTACTATCAAATTTTTATGGTAAAACTTTAATAGCTGTGTTCGTGCACTATTCACTAAATTAACAGGTGAAATGTGAATCCCTCAGATATGTTCTAGATTAACTGATTCTTTCTCTAAGTGTTCTGTTGACAAGGACAACTTTCCCCTTAATTCCATGATTAAAGAATGTTTGTGTTTTTAATTCTCCACTGCTACGATAAAATTACTGGAGACGTTAAATGACAAAATGATTACATAACTTCAATCACTTCCATTAACATGTGACGTCATAAATTCTATTACTAGTTACCAACAGTTGCCAATTCTTATGTCTTCTTATAGCTAACATGCACAATTTAATTAAATGTATAGTAACTACGGAGTTTTCCGTCAATTAATTCTCTTGCTGCATGCAGGACGTTTCCAACTGTTTACATACCATTCCAGACCTACTTTCAGGAACGCAAATCATAGGGGTTTGACCTTAGAGCATATCTACGTTGCTGTCTAGGCGGTTGTATTACCTTCTTTCTTGCTTTTTTGGGTGTAACTACTGGCGTAATAGGCCAAGCTTCTCCGGTCGGAATTCCGTGCTGAACCAAATCCGTAGCCGGAAGAAACTGCCTCTCTTCAAACAACCACGAAAATGCCTCTAATACTGGCTGCAACATCCTTTTCTCCTCACTATTTAAATGACCTAACTTCTCTGCTAACTGACTCCTAATCGTCGACGCGACATATCGCACTTCTCTAACTGAAAATTTCTTTCCTCTCCTTCCTCTCCCATCTTTATCTCGCTGCTTCTCAGCTCCTCTTATTTCCTCAAAAATTTCCTGGCCACTGGCAACAATAGTACCCTTCGGTACCACAACATCTTCTACACCAAAATTATCTATACTTACTGGTATCGCAAAACCCTTCTGTCTCCTCTCCGGTCGGCAGATACTTCTCTTTATATGTACTGACTGACGATCTAAAACATCATTCTGGGTGAGCGGGTCAACCAGAATGTCTTTCTTGGGGCGTTTTTGATTTTTGACATCTATCCAGAGAATCTTTCCACTTCCGCCTTTTATCCTCACAGGGTCATTGGTTTTTATCGCCCACATCTGCGGTTTTATGGGAGACTGTGAACGGCGCCTTTCGCAGCTCCCTCGCGTCTGACGGGGGTGAATTGCTTCGCCGAACTGCACAGTTCGCGTTCGATAATCCACTATCCCCTGATAACGGTACAGGAAGTCATTCCCTAGTATGATGTCAAATTCACCCTTCTTTAGCCTTACTACCTCCATCCTCTGACTGTATCTACCACCGTCTATTTGCAGATTCACTACACACGAACCTGCAGGGACAATTACTTCCTCTCCAAGGCCACTGATATTGTACCGGGGTGGCTGTAACACCCTTCGATCATTTTTCTCCACAAACAATACACTAACTTGAGCACCAGTATCAACTAAAATTCTAACTGATTTGTTCCCGAGTACGCCAAATAGACTAACGTGTTCCACCTCTTTACATTTTTCGGTCCTAACCGGGTGTATTATTTTGGTCGGGGGCGCGGGTGGGTGGCGGAACCTGCCCCCCAAGCGTTTCCCTGATTCGACCCCACGTTGCGGCGGTGGCCGCGCATCTGATTAGAAAATGGAGACTTTGTGGGGCAAACATTATTAGCATGACCTACTGTCTGGCAAATAGTGCAATACGGGGCGCGACAGCGCATTGCCGTATGGTTGGGCTTCCCACAACGCTGACAAAATATTTCTTTTGCTGGGACCGGTACTGGGTCCGATGGGCGCGGGGCGGCAGCGCAAAAACGCAACACCTCTTCGCGAAGCATTGCCAAACGAACAGCTTCAAACAGAGAACTGGGGGAGGCTGCTTTGACTTCTCCTCCGATGCGGGGTCAATACCGCGGACAAATGCATACTTTGCACGCACTTCGGCTTCTGAGCGCAAAATTCTGTTTTCACTGGCATTTTCGCCTAGCTTATAGGTACGACAAGACACTGCTCGTATGCGATCTGCAAAGGCATCAAAATCCTCATTAGGCTTCTGCCTAAGGGTTGATAATTGATCTCTGTAATATGTGGTACCTCTGGTATCGGTATAACGCATAGTCAATCCGCGGGCCAATACTTCAAATTCGTGCGTGTCACGCAATTCATCCACCGTTTGTATGAACATTCGGGCTTCCCCTGTCAACTTCAGTATGGCTACATTGACCAATAGATCGTCCGGCCATGCACACGTGCTACCCACATCACGAATATTTTGTAAAAACATAGCCACATTTTCGTGGGACTTCCCAGAAAACGTGGGAATGAAATCAGCCGCAGGAAAATTGCTTACAGTCGCCATGTTAGCAGAAATTGTGGCGTTTGTATTAGAGACAGAATTAGTGTTAGTTGCCTCTGTTTGAGCATTAGATACAGGGGTGGAGCTAGCCACAGGTATGGAAGTTTGCGCACTAGCTTCCAGCGTCTGTTTCAAGACGCGGTTTTGCTCAAGTAGCTCCTGATTTTGTGCAAATAACTGGCGCATTTGTGCATTTATGACCTCGAGCGGGTCTTGCGAGACAGGTGCCTCTACGGGGGTATCCCGTTCCGTCGCTCGTGTTCCCATCGACATGTTTACAAATTTATGGGACGCTAGTGACCAAAAAAAGGTAATAATTGTTACAAGAAAAGGACGGCCACAAAGATTCTCAATCCAGCGGCGGAAGATCGTCGAAGCTATTGTTGAAAGCATCGCGGCGACTTACATGGCGATGGAGGCGGTGCGACGCATTGGTGGCGTCGACGGTGTGTTGCAGTGGCTGCTGCGGCTGACGGCGGTCGGCGGGCGGCGGGCGGCAACGGCAGAGACGGCGGCGGCGGCGTCCGGACCCGCGGGCGGCGGCAAATGTGTTGGCGGCGGACGGCGCTGGCTCGGCCGGTCGGTGATGGCGGCAGGCCCCTGGCGCGTCGGTGACAGCGGCGGGCGGCGGTGGGCGGCGGCAGATGACGGCGACGGATGACGGCGGCCCGGCCGGTCGGGCAGCGCAACGCAAGCCCCTCGAACTCAGGCAGCGGGCAGAGGGCAGCGCGGCGGCGTGCGGCTCACGTGGCTGACTAGCGTGGGCGGCCCCGCTGCAGCGCGCGCCCTGTGCGTGTTTAGTGGAGTAGCCACGGCCCACGTGGAGTAAACGAGGCGGCCGGTTGGCGCAATCCATGCACGAAGTGTACGGCGTCTTGCCGGGAGAAATTTTGTGTAGCGACAAAGTCACTACGGGAACGGATCCCACTTCTGACACCAGTTGTACAGGATGGCGGGTATGGGCAGGCGGTGGGCGTTATGGAATAATAGTGTAATTTTTGGAGAAAGGCCATTTATTGGCTAAAGCATGATGAAAGGGGCTACATAGGCCTAGGGAGGTGAGGGTCAGCCAGAGCTTGCAATTTGGCGAACATTCTTCGCGAAGCTACCGAAAGTGGTTGTCTGCCAAAACTAAGTCCACAGTGCCGCAGCACCGGGAGAAGCGGGATATGTTCGGTGCTACAGGACGCGCATCCGACTCGCGGGTGAGCAAGAATACAAGAGGGGCTAGCCCGGCGACGGGCGGCCGGGTATGTTCGACGCACCACGCGGCTTCCTCCGCCCTGATTGGTCTGGACCGAGCAAACCGTGCGGGCGGCATGGAACTTTCCAGAGCGTTGCCTGCTAAGCGACGCCTGGGGCGGCGTTACCTCGTCAGCACACGACAGAGGCGCGTGAACAAGGTGTCCTTCATCGGTGCTGACTTCCTGTTACTAGAACGTGGGATGAAAGAATTTACAGGCAGCTAACGCTGCCGGCCGTGGCTTGGCTAGAATGGAAAAATGAAGTTACTGGTTGGAGGCTCATATAATAAAGTAAAATCTCCCACTGTCTGGCTCATCCTTTGCAATAGACACTAAGAAAAGTCAGTCTTCTTGCACTTAAGTCGGCATTGTGCCTTTGAATTTAATTCCGATGCAATTACTGCGTTTCATCGTCAAAGTGAATGTCCAAGGGATACAGTTAACCAGAAGTGAAGCATAGGAATCTAAAACTGGTCTCACAGGAAAGGTTCAAAGAACAGACACTAAGAAAAGTCAGTCTTTTTGTACTTAAGTTGGCATTGTGGTTTTATATTTAATTCCGATGCAATTATTGTGTTTCATCGTCAAAGTGAATGTCCAAGGGATACAAAAAAACCTAAAGTGAAGCATCGGAATCTAAAACTAGTTTCACAGGGAAGGCTCAAAACATTGACAGTAAGAAGACTCAGTCTTCTTGTACTTAAGTCGGCAATGTGCCATTTGTATTTACTTCCGATGCAATTTCTGTATTGCATCGTCAATGTGAAGGTCCAAGGGACAGAGAAAAACGGCAGTTGTTCATCGGAATGTAAAGCAGGTGACACGGGAGAGGCTCAAATCATAGACACTAAGAAAAGTCTCTTGTACTCAAGTCGGCACTGTGCCTTTGGTATTTAATTCCGATGCAATTTTTGTAATTCATCATCAAAGTGAAGGTGCAAGGGATAAAGTAGACCCGAAGTTAAGTATCAGAATCTTAAACTGGTCTCACAGGAAAGGCTCAAATAATAGACACTAAGAAAAGTCAGTCTTCTTGTACTTAAATCGGCATTGTGGCATTTATATTTCATTCCGACGCAATTTTTGGGTTTCCACGTCAAAGTGAAGGTCCAAGGGATACAGTAAACCTGAAGTGAAGCATCGGAATCTAAGACTGGTCTCACAGGGAGGGCTCAAAACATAGACATTAGTAAGACTCAGTCTTCTTGTACGTAAGTCGGCATTGTGCCTTTTTTGTTTAATTGCGATGCAATTTCTGTGTTTCATCGTCAATATGAAGGCTCAAGGGATACAGTAAATCTGCAGTTGCGCATCGGAAACTAGAACTGGTGACACTGGAAAGGCTCAAAACAACGACACTAAGAAAAGTCAGTGTTCTAGTACTTCAGTCGGCATTGTGCATTTTGTATTTAATTCCGACGCTATTTTTGTGTTTCATCGTCAATGTGAAGGCCCAAGGGATACAGTAAAACTGCAGTTGTTCTTCGGAATCTAAATCTGGTAACACAGGAAAGGCTCAAAGCAACGACACTAAGAAAAGTCACTCTTCTTGTACTTAAGTCGGCATTGTGCCTTTTGTATTTAATTCCGATGCAATTTTTGTGTATCATCGTCAAAGTGAAGCTCCAAGGGATAAAGTAAACCTAAAGTCAAGCATCGGGATCCAAAACTGGTCTCACAGGAACGACTCAAAACATAGACGGTAAGAAGATTCAGTCTTCTTGTACTTAAGTCGGCTTTGTGCATTTTGTGTTTAATTCCGATGCAATTTCGGTTTTTCATCGTCAAAATTATTCTCCAAGGGATACAGTAAACCTGAAGTGAAGCAACGGAACCTAAAACTGGTCTCACAAGAAAGGCTCAAAACATAGATGGTAAGAAGACTCAGTCATATTGTAGCTAAGTCGGCATTGTGTCTTTTGTATTTAATTCCGATGCAATTGTTGTAATTTTTCGTCAAAATGAAGGTCCAAGGGATACAGTAAACCTGAAGTGAAAGATCGGAATCTGAAACTTTGCTCACAGGAAAGGCTGAAAACATAGATGATAAGAAGACTCAGTCATCTTGTACTTAAGTCGGCATTGTGCCTCCTGTATTGAATTCCGATGCACTTTCTCAGTTTCATCGTCAATATGAAGGTCCAAAGGATACAGAAAAACTGCAGTTGTGCATCAGAATCAAAATCTGGGGACACAGGAATGCTTCGAATCATAGACACTAAGAAAAGTCAGTCTTCTTGTACTAAAGTCGGCATTGTGAACTTTGTATTTAATTCCGATGCAATTTTGTGTTTCATCGTCAAAGTGAAGGTCCAAGGGATACAGTAAACCTGAAGTGAAACAATGGAATCTAAAACTGGTCTCACAGGAAAGGTTCAAAAAATAGACACTAATAAAAGTCAGTGTTCTTGTACTTAAGTCGGCAGTGTGCATTTTGTATTTAATTCCGATGCAATATTTGTGTTTCATAGTCAAAGCAAAGGTCAGAGGGATACAGTATACCTGAAGTGAAGCGTCGGAATCTAAAACTGGTCTCACAGGTAAGGCTCAAAACACAGACAGTGAGAAGAATCAGGCTTCTTGTCTTAAAGCGCGCATTGTGCCATTTGTAATTAATTCCGATGCCATTTCTGTGTTTCGTCATCAATGTGGAGGTCCAATGGATACAAATAAACTGCAGTTGTGCTTCGTAATCTAAATCTGGTGACACGGGATATGCTCAAAACATAGACACTAAGAAAAGTCAGTCTTCTTGCACTTAAGTCGACATTGAGCCTTTGAATTTAATTCCGATGCATTTTCTGCATTTCACCGTCAAAGTGAATGTCCAAGGGATACAATTAACCAGAAGTGAAGCATCGGAATCTAAACTGGTCTCACAGGAAAGGTTCAAAGAACAGACACTAAGAAAAGTCAGTCTTCTTGTACTTAAGTTGGCATTGTGGTTTTATATTTAATTCCGATGCAATTATTGTTTTTCATCGTCAAAGTGAAGGGTCAAGGGATACAAAAAAACCTGAAGTGAAGCATCGGAATCTAAAACTGGTGACACAGGAAGGCCTCATAACATACACAATAAGACAAGTCAGTCTTCTTGTACTTAAGTGGGCATTGTGCCTTTTGAATTTAATTCCGATGCAATTTCCGTGTTTCATCGTCAATATGAAGGCTCAAGGGATACAGAAAATCTGCAGTTGCGCATCGGAATCTAAAACTGGGGAGACTGGAAAGGCTCAAAACAACGACATTAAGAAAAGTCAGTGTTCTTGTACTTAAGTTGGCATTGTGCCTTTTGTATTTAATTCCGACGCAATTTTTGTGTTTCATTATCAAAGTGAAGGTTCAAGGGACACAGTAAACCTGAAGTGAAGCATCGGAATCTAAAACTGGTCTCACAGGAAAGGCTCAAAACATAGACAGTGAGAAGACTCAGTTTACATGTACATAAGTCGGCATTGTGAGTTTTGTATATAATTCCGTTGCAATTTCTGTGTTTCATCGTCAATGTAAAGGACCAAGGGAAACAGGAAAACTGCAGTTATGCATCGGAATCTGAAACTGTTGACACAGGAAGGGCTCAAAACATAGACACTAAGAAAAGACAGTGTTCTTGCACTTAAGTCGGCATTGTGGCTTTTATATATAATTCCGATGCAATTTGTGTGTTTCATCGTCAATGTGAAGGTCCAAGGGGTACAGTAAACATGAAATCAAACTTCGGACTCTAAAACTGGTCTCACAGGAAAGGCGATGAACATACATGGTAAGAAGACTCAGTCTTCTTGTACTTAAGTCGGCAATGTGGCTTTTGTATTTAATTCCGATCCAATTTTTGTGTTTCATCGTCAAAGTGAAGGTCCAAGGGGAACAGAAAACCTGAAGTGAAGCGTCGTAATCTAAAACTGGTCTCACAGGAAAGCTCAAAACATAGATGGTAAGAAGACTCAGTCATCTTGTAGATAAGTCTGCATTGTGCATTTTGTATTTAATTCCGATGCAAAATTTGTGTTTCATCGGCAAAGTGAAGGTCAAAGGTATTCAGTATACCTGAAGTGAAGCATCGGAATCTAAAACTGGTCTCACAGGGAAAGCTCAAAACATAGACAGTAAGAACTTTCAGGCTTCTTGTACTTAAGCTGGCATTGCGCCTTTTGTATTTACTTCCGATTCAATTTATATGTTTCCTCGTCAATGTGAAGGTCCAAGGGATACAAAAAAAACTGCAGTTGTGCATCGCAATCTAAATCTGGTGACACAGGAAATGGTCAAAACATAGACACTAAGATAATTCAGTCTTCTTGCACTAAATCGGCATTGTGCCTTTGAATTTAATTCCGATGCAATTTCTGTGTTTCATCGTCAATGTGAAGGTCCAAGGGATACAAGAAACCTGAACTGAAGCATCGGAATCTAAAAATGGTGACAAAGGAAAGGCTCAAAACATAGAAACTAAGAAAAGTCAGAGTTCTTGTACTTAAGTCGGCATTGTGGCTTTTGTATTTAATTCCGATGCAATATTTGTGTTTCATCGTCAAAGTGAAGGTCCAAGAGATACAGAAAACCTGAAGTGATGCATCGTAACCTAAAACTGGTCTCACAGGAAAGGCTCCAAACATAGATGGTAAGAAGACTCAGTCGTCTTGTAGTTAAGTCGGCATTGTACCTTTTATATTTAATTCCGATGCAATTTTTGTGTTTCATTATCAAAGTGAATGTCCATGGGATACAGTAACCCTGAAGTGAAGCATCGGAATCCAAAACAGGTCTCACAGGCAAGGTTCAAATCATAGACACTAATAAAAATCAGTCCCCTTGTACTTAAGCCGGCATTGTGCATTTTGTATTTAATTCCGATGCAATATTTGTGTTTCATCGTCAAAGTGAAGGTCAGAGGGATACAGTATACCTGAAGTGAAGCATCGGAATCTAAAACTGGTCTCACAGGGAAGGGTCAAAACATAGATAGTAAGAAGACTCAGGCTTCTTGTACTTATGCCGGCATTGTGCCTTTTGTGTTTACTTCCGATGCAATTTCAGTGTTTCCTCGTCAATGTGAAGGTCCAAGGGATACAAATAAACTGCAGTTGTGCATCGGAATATAAATCTGGTGACACAGGAAATGCTCAAAGCATAGACACTAAGAAAATTCAGTCTTCTTGCACTTAAGTCGGCATTGTGCCTTTGAATTTAATTCCGATGCAATTTCTGAGTTTCATCGTCAATGTGAAGGTCCAAGGGATACAGAGAAACTGCAGTTGTGCATCGGTATCTAAAACTGGTGACACAGGAAAAGCTCAAAACATAGACACTAAGAACAATCAGTCTACTTGTACTTAAGTTGGCATTGTGCCTTTTGTATTTAATTCCGATGAAATTTGTGTGTATCATCGTCAATGTGAAAGTCCAAGGGATACAGTAAACCTGAAGTGAAGCATCGGAATCTAAAACTGGTCTCACAGGAAAGGTTCAAAAAGTAGACACTAAGAAAGGTCAGTCTTCTTGTACGTATGTCGGCATTGTGGCTTTTATATTTAATTCCAATGCTATTTTTGAGTTTCATCGTCAAAGTGAAGGTCCAACGGATACAGTAACCCTGAAGTGAAGCATCGGAATCTAAATCTGGTCTCACAGGAATGGTTCAAATCATAGACACTAAGTAAAGTCAGTCTTCTTGTACTTAAGTCGGCATTATGCATTTTGTATTTAATTCCGATGCAATGTTTGTGTTTCATCGTCAAAGTGAACGTCCAAGGGAAACGGTAAACCAGAAGTGAAGCATTGGAATCTGAGACTGGTCTCACGTTGAAGGCTCAATTCATAGACAG
Organism: Schistocerca serialis cubense; assembly: GCF_023864345.2. Taxonomy (NCBI): domain Eukaryota; kingdom Metazoa; phylum Arthropoda; class Insecta; order Orthoptera; family Acrididae; genus Schistocerca; species Schistocerca serialis. Next base: position 59,788,410 of record NC_064638.1, on the reverse strand, counting down.
TAAGAAGACTCAGTCTTCTTGTACTTATGTCGGCATTGTGCCATTTATATTTAATTCCGATGCAATTTCTGTGTTGCATCGTCAATGTGAAGGTCCAAGGGATAGACAAAAACCGCAGTTGTGTATCGGTATGTAAAGCAGGTGACACGGGAGAGGCTCAAATCATAGACACTAAGAAACGTCTCTTGTACTCAAGTCGGCATTGTGCCCTTTGTATTTAATTCATATGCAATCTTTGTGTTTAATCGTCAAAGTGAAGGTCCAAGGGATACAGTAAAACTGAAGTTAAGGATCAGAATCTAAAACTTGTCTATCAGGAAGGGTTCAAACATAGACACAAAGAAAAATCAGTCTTCTTGTACTTAAGTCGGCATCGTGCCGTTTACATATAATTCCGATGCAATTTTTGTGTTTCATCGTCAGAGCGAAGGTCCAAGGGAAACAGTAAACCTGAAGTGAAGCATCGGAATCCAAAACTGGTCTCACTGGGAAGGCTCAAAACATAAACAGTAAGAAGAGTCAGACTTCTCTTACTTAAGTCGGCATTGTGCCATCTATATTTAATGCCGATGCAGTAACTGTGTTGCATCATCAATGTGATGGTCCAAGGGATAGACAAAAACTGCAGTTGTACATCAGAATGTAAAGCAGGTGACACGAGAGAGGCTCAAATCATAGACACTATGAAACGTCTCTTGTACTCAAGTCGACGTTGTGCACTTTTTATTTAATTCCGATGCAATCTATGTGTTTCATCGTCAAAGTGAAGGTCCAAGGGATACAGTAAACCTGAAGTTAAGCATCAGAACCTAAAACTTGTCACACAGGAAAAGTTCAAATAATAAACACAAAAAAAAGTTCGTCTTCTTGTACTTAAGTCAGCTTTGTGGCATTTATATTTAATTCCGATGCAATTAATGGGTTTCCTCGACAAAGTGAAGGTCCAAGGGATACAGTAAACCTGAAGTGAAGCATCGGAATCTAAAACTGGTCTCACAAGGATGGCTCGAAACATACACAGTAAGAAGATGCAGTCTTCTTGTACTTTAGCCGGCATTGTTCCTTTTGTATTTAATTCCCATGCAATTTCTGTGTTTCATCGTCAATGTGATGGTCCAAGGGATACAGAAAAACTGCAGTTGTGCATCGGAACCGAAAACTGGTGACGCAGGTAGGGCTCACAAGATATACACGAAGAAAAGTCAGTCTTCTTATACTTAAGTCGGCATTGTGCATTTTGTATTTATTTCCGATGCAATATCTGTGTTTTATCGTCAATATGAAGGTCCAAGGGGTAAAGTAAATCTGCAGTTGTGCACCGGAATCTAAAACTGGTGACACTGGAAAGGCTCAAAACAACGACACCTTGAAAAGTCAGTCTTCTTGTACTAAAATCGACATTGTGCCTTTTGTATTTGATTCCGCTGCAATTGTGATGTTTCATCGTTAAAGTGGAGGTCCAAGGGATACACTAAACGATGAAGGTAAGGATCAAAATCTAAAACTGGTGACACAGGAAAGGCTCAAAACATACCACACTAAGAAAAGTCAGTGTTCTTGTAATTAAGTCGGCATTGTGCCTTTTGTATTTAATTCCGATGCAATTTTTGAGTTTCATCGTCAAAATGAAGTTCCAAGGGATACAGTAAATCTGAAGTGAAGCATCGTAATTTAGAACTTGTCTTACAGGAAACGCTCAAAACATAGACAGTAAGAATTCTCTGTCAACTTGTACTTAAGTCGGCATGGTGCATTTTGTATTGAATTCCGATGCAATCTCTTTGTTTCAACGTCAAAGGAAGTTACAAGTGATACAGTATCCATGAAGTGAGGCAGCGGAATCTAAAACTGGTCTCACAGGAATGGTTCAAAACATGGACACTAAGAAAAGTCAGTGTTCTTGCACTTAAGTCGGCATTCTGCCTTTTGTATTTAATTCCAATGCAATTTCTGTGTTTCATCGTCAAAGTGAATGTCCACGGGATACAGTAAACCTGAAGTGAAGCATCGGATTCTAAAACTGGTCTCACAGGGAAGGCTCAAAACATAGACAGTAAGAAGAGTCTGTCTTCTTTTACTTAAGTCGGCATTGTGCCATTTATATTTAATTCCGATGCAATATCTGTGTTGCATCATCAATGTGAAGGTCCAAGGGATAGACAAAAATTGCAGTTGTGCATCGGAATGTAAAGCAGGTGACACGAGAGAGGCTCAAATCGTAGACACTAAGAAAAGTCTCTTGTACTCAAGTCGTCATTGTGCCTTTTGTATTTAATTCCGATACAACTTCTGTATTTCATCGTCAATGTGATGGTCCAAGGGATACAGAAATACTGCAGTTGTGCATCGGAATCTAAACTGGTGACACAGGAAGGGCTCATAACATACACACTAAGAAAAGTCAGTCTTCTTATACTTAAGTCGGCATTGTTCCTTTGGAATTTAATTCCGATGCAATATCTGTGTTTCATCGTCAATATGAAGGTCAAAGGGATACAGTATATCTGCAGTTGTGCATCGGAATCTAAAACTGGTGACACTGGAAAGGCTCAAAACAACGACACTAAGAAACGTCAGTCTCCTTGTACTTAAATCGGCATCGTGCCTTTTCTATTTAGTCCGCTGCAATTATGGAGTTTCAACGTTAAAGTGAATGTCCAAGGGATACAGTAAACGAGGAAGTGAAGTATCGGAATCTAAAACTGGTTTCACACGAAAGGCTCAGACATAGACGGTAACAAGACTCAGTCTTCTTGTACTTAAGTCGGAATTGTGCCTTTTGTATTTAATTCCAATGCAATTCCTGTGTTTCATCGTCAAAGTGAAGGTCCAAGGGATACAGTAAACAAGAAGATAAGCATCGGAATCTAAATCTGGTCTCACAGGAAAGGCCCAAAGCATAGACGGTATGAAGCCTCAGTCTTCTAGTACTTAAGCCGGCATTGTGCCTTTTGTATTTAATTCCGATGCAATTTCTGTGTTTCACGTCTATATGAAGGTCCAAGAGATACAGTAAATCTGCAGCTGCGCATCGGAATCTACAACTGGTGACACAGGAAAGGCTCAAAACAACGACACTAAGAAAAGTCAGTCTTCTGGTGCTAAAGTCGGCATTTTCCTTTTGTGTTTAATTCCGATGCAATTATGGTGTTCCATCGTCAAAGTGAATTACCAAGGAAACAGTAAACGAGTAAGTGAAGCATTGGAATCTAAAACTGGTGACACAGGAAAGTCTCAAAACATAGAAAAATAGAAAAGTCAGTCTTTTTGTACTTAAGTCGGCTTTGTGCCTCTCGTATATAATTCCGATGCATTTTTGTGTTTCAATGTCAACGTGCAGGTCTAAGGGATACTGTAAACCTGAAGTGAAGCATCTTAGTGTAAAACTGGTCTCACGGGGAAGGCTCAAAATATAAACATTAAGCAGACTCAGTCTTGTTGTACTTAAGTCGGCTTTGTGCCTCTCGTATATAATTCCGATGCAATTTCCGTGTTTCATCGTCAATGTGAAGGTCCTAGAGATAGAGAATACCTTCAGTTGTGCTTCGGAAACTAAAACTGGTGACACAGGAAAGGCTCAAAACATAGACGCTGAGAAAAGCCAGTCTTCTTGCACTTAAGTCGGCATTGTGCCTTATGTACTTAATTCCTGTGCAATATCTGTGATTCATTGTCAGTATGTAGGTCCAAGTGATACAGTTAACCTGAGGTGAAACATCGGAATCCAAATCTGGTCTCACAGGAAAAGCTCAAAACAATAACAGTAAGAAGGGTCAGACATCTTGTACTTACGTCAGCATATGCCTTTTGTATTTAAGTACGATGCTATTTCTTTGTTCCATCGTCAATGTGATGGTCCAAGGGATACACTAAACCTGAAGAGAAGCAGCGGAATGTAAAACCGGTCCCACAGGAGAGGCTCAAAACATAGATGGTAAAAAGACACAGTCTTCTGCTACTTATGTCGGCATTGTGACTTTTGCATTTAATTCTGATGCTATTTCTGTGTTCATGGTCAATGTGACGGTACAAGGGATACAGTAAACCTGCAGTTGTGTATCGGAATCTAAAACTGGTGACTCAGGAAAGGCTCAAAACATAGACACTAAGAAAAGTCGGCAAAGTGCCTTTTATAGTAAATTAAGATGCAATTTTAGCGTTTCATCGTCAAAGTGGAAGGCCAAGGGATGCAGTAAACCAGAAGTGAAGCATCGGAATATAAAACTGGTCTCACAGGAAAGGCTCAAGACATAGACGGTAAGAAGACGCAGTCTTCTTGTACTTAACTTGGCATTGTGCAATTTGTATTTAATTCCGATGCAATTTCTGTGTTTCACGTCTATATGAAGGTCCAAGAGATACAGTAAATCTGCAGCTGCGCATCGGAATCTACAACTGGTGACACAGGAAAGGCTCAAAACAACGACACTAAGAAAAGTCAGTCTTCTGGTGCTAAAGTCGGCATTTTCCTTTTGTGTTTAATTCCGATGCAATTATGGTGTTCCATCGTCAAAGTGAATTACCAAGGAAACAGTAAACGAGTAAGTGAAGCATTGGAATCTAAAACTGGTGACACAGGAAAGGCTCAAAACATAGGCGCTAAGTAAAGTCAATCTACATGTACATCAGCCGACATTGTGCCTTTTGTATGAAATCCGATGCAATTTCAGTGTTTCATCAACAATGTGAGGGTTCAAGGGATACAATAAACCTGAAGTGAAGCAATGGTATCTAAAACAGGTCTCACAGGAATGGCTCAAAATATAGACACTAAAAAAGTCAGCCATCTAGTACTTATGTCGGCATTGTGCCTTTTGTATTTGACTGAGATGCTATTTTTGTGTTTTATCGTCAAAGTGAAGGTCCAAGTGATACAGTAAACCTTACGTGATGCATTGGAATCTAAAACTGGTGACACAGTAAAGGTTCAAAGCATACACACTAAGGAAGTCACTCATCTTGTACTTAAGTTAGAATTTTGTTTTTTTGTATTTAATTCCGATGCAATTTCTGTGTTTCATCACTCAATGTCAAGGTCCAAGGGATAGAGTAAACTTGAAGTGAAGCGTCGGAATCTAAATTTGGTCTCTCAGGAAAGGCTCAAATCATAGATGGTAAGAAGACTCAGTCCTCTTGTACTTAAGTCGGCATTGTGCCTTTTGTTTTCAAATGTGATGCATTTTTCTGTATTTCATCGTCAAAGTGAACGTCCAAGCGATACAGTAAAGCTGCAGTGAAGCATCGGAATCTAAAACTGGTCTCACAGGGAAGGCTCAAAACATAGGCAGTAAGAAGACTCAGTCTCATTGTACTTAGGTCGGCATTGTGCCTTTTGTATTTAATTACGATGCAATTTCTGCGTTTCATCATCGATGTGAAGGTCCTAGGGATACAGAAAAACTGCAGTTGTGCATCGGAATCTAAAACCTGTGACACAGAAAGGGCTCAAAACATAGACACTAAGAGAAGTCAGTCTTCTTGTACTTAAGTCGGCATTGTGTCATTTGTATTTAATACCGATGCAATTTCTGATATTCATCGTCAATGTGAAGGTCCAAGGGATTCAGTAAACTTGAAGTGATGCATCGGAATCAAAAACTGGTCTCACAGGAAAGGCTCAAAACATAGACAGTAAGAAGAATCAGTCTTCTTGTACTTAAGTCGGCTTTGTGAATTTTGTATTTAATTCCAGTGCAATTTCAGTGTAACATCGTCACAGTGAAGGTCCAAACGATACAGTAAACCTGCAGTCTTGCATCGGAATCTAATTATGGTCGCACAGGAAAGGCTCGAACATTGACACTGAGAAAAGCCAGTCTTCTTGAACTTAAGTCGGCATTGTGCTTTTTTTGTATGTAATTGCGATGCAATTTCTGTGTTTGATCGTCAATGTAAAGGTCCAAGGGATACAGTAAACCAGCAGTTGTGCAACCGAATCTAAAACTGGTGACACAGAAAAGGGTCAAGTCATAGACACTAACAACGGTCAGTCTTCTTGTACTTAAGGTGGCATTGTGGCTTTTGTTTTTAATTCCGATGCAATTATTGTGTTTCATCGTGAAAGTGAAGGTCCAAGGGATACATTAACCTGACGTGAAGCATCGGAATCTACAACTTGTGACACAGGATAGGCTCAAAACATAGGCACTAAGTAAAGTCAGTCTTCTTCTACTTAAATCGGCATTGTGCCTTTTGTAATTAATTCCGATGCAATTTCTGTGTTTCATCGTCAATGTGGAGGTCCATGGCATACAGTAAACCTGAAGTGAAGCATCGGAATCTAAAACTGGTTTCACAGGAAAGGCAAAAATCGTAGATTGTTAGAAGACTCAGTATTCTTGTACTTAAGTCGGCAATCTGCCTATTGATTGTAATTCCGATGGAATATCTATTGCTCATCGTCAATACGAAAGTCCAAGGGACACAGTAAGTCTGCAGTTGTGCATCGGAATCTAAGACTGGATACACAGGTAAGGCTCAAAACAAAGACCGTAAGAAAAGTCAGTATTCTTGAATTTAAGTCGACATTGTGCCATTTGTATTTAATTCCGATGCAATTTTTGTGTTTCATCGTCCAAATGAAGGTCCAAGGGATACAGTAAACCAGAAGTGAAGCATTGGAAACTAAAACTGGTGACACAGGAAAGGCTCAAATCATAGACAGTAAGAAAACTCAGTCAACTTGTACTTAAGTCAGCTATGTGCCTTTTTTATTTAATTCCGATGCAATTTCAGTGTTTCATCGTCAATGTGAAGGGCCAAGGGATACAGTATATCAGCAGCTGTGCACCGGAATGTAAGTCTGGAGACACACGAAAGGCAAGGTACACAGACACTAAGAAATGTCAGTCCACTTGTACATAAGTCGGCATTGTGCCTTTTGTATTTAATTCCAATGCAATTTCCGTGTTTCATTGTCAATCTGAAGGTCCAAGCGATACAGTAAACCTGCAGATCTGCATCGGAATCAAAAATTGGTCTCACAGGAAAAGCTCAAACATAGACACTAGGAAACTTGTGTCTTGTTGTACTTAAGTCGGCATTGTGTCTTTAGTATTTAATTCTGATGCAATTTCTGTGTTTCTTCGTCAAAGGGAGGGTCCAAGGGATACAGTAAACCTGAAGTGAAGCATCGGAGTGTAAAACTGGTCTCACTCGGGCTGCTCAACACATAGACAGTTAGCAGACTCAGTCTTTTTGTATTTAAGTCGGCATTGTGCATTTTGCATTTATTTCCGATGCAATTTCCGTGTTTCATCGTCGAGGTGAAGGTCCAAGGGATACAGTGAGCATGAAGGGAAGCATCGGAATCTAAAACTGGTCTCACAGGAAAGGCTCAAACATAGACGGTAAGAAGACACAGTCTTCTTGTACTTAACTTGGCATTGTGCATTTTGTATTTAATTCCGATGCAATTTCTGTTTTTCATTGTCAATGTTAAGGTTCTAGGGATACGGTAAACCTGTAGTTGTGCATCGGAATCTATAACTGGTGATACAGGAAAGGCTCAAAACATAGACACTAGGAAAAGTCAGTCTTGCACTAATGTCGGCAATGTACCTTTTGTATTTAATTCCGACGCAATTTTTGTGTTTCATTGTCAATGTGAAGGTCTATGGGATACAGTAAACCTGGAGTTCTGCATCGCAATTTAAAATTGGTCTGACAGGAAAGGCTCAAACCATAGACACTAAGAAACGTCTGTCTTCTTGTACTTAAGTCGGCATTGTGTCTTTTGTATTTAATTCCGATGCAATTTCTGTGTTTCTTCGTCAAAGTGAAGGTCCAAGGGATTCTGTAAACCTGAAGTGAAGCATTGGAATCTACAACTGCTGACACAGGAAAGGCTCATAACATAGACAATAAGAAGTCTCAGTCTTCTTGTACTTAAGTTGGCATTGTGCCTATTGTATTTAATTCATATGCAATTTCTGTGTTTCATCATCAATGTGAAGGTCCAATGGATACAGTAAACCTGCAGTTGTGCATCGTAATCTAATACTGGAGACACAGGAAAGTCTCAAAACATAGAAAAATAGAAAAGTCAGTCTTTTTGTACTTAAGTCGGCTTTGTGCCTCTCGTATATAATTCCGATGCATTTTTGTGTTTCAATGTCAACGTGCAGGTCTAAGGGATACTGTAAACCTGAAGTGAAGCATCTTAGTGTAAAACTGGTCTCACGGGGAAGGCTCAAAATATAAACATTAAGCAGACTCAGTCTTGTTGTACTTAAGTCGGCTTTGTGCCTCTCGTATATAATTCCGATGCAATTTCCGTGTTTCATCGTCAATGTGAAGGTCCTAGAGATAGAGAATACCTTCAGTTGTGCTTCGGAAACTAAAACTGGTGACACAGGAAAGGCTCAAAACATAGACGCTGAGAAAAGCCAGTCTTCTTGCACTTAAGTCGGCATTGTGCCTTATGTACTTAATTCCTGTGCAATATCTGTGATTCATTGTCAGTATGTAGGTCCAAGTGATACAGTTAACTTGAGGTGAAACATCGGAATCCAAATCTGGTCTCACAGGAAAAGCTCAAAACAATAACAGTAAGAAGGGTCAGACATCTTGTACTTACGTCAGCATATGCCTTTTGTATTTAAGTACGATGCTATTTCTTTGTTCCATCGTCAATGTGATGGTCCAAGGGATACACTAAACCTGAAGAGAAGCAGCGGAATGTAAAACCGGTCCCACAGGAGAGGCTCAAAACATAGATGGTAAAAAGACACAGTCTTCTGCTACTTATGTCGGCATTGTGACTTTTGCATTTAATTCTGATGCTATTTCTGTGTTCATGGTCAATGTGACGGTACAAGGGATACAGTAAACCTGCAGTTGTGTATCGGAATCTAAAACTGGTGACTCAGGAAAGGCTCAAAACATAGACACTAAGAAAAGTCGGCAAAGTGCCTTTTATAGTAAATTAAGATGCAATTTTAGCGTTTCATCGTCAAAGTGGAAGGCCAAGGGATGCAGTAAACCAGAAGTGAAGCATCGGAATATAAAACTGGTCTCACAGGAAAGGCTCAAGACATAGACGGTAAGAAGACGCAGTCTTCTTGTACTTAACTTGGCATTGTGCAATTTGTATTTAATTCCGATGCAATTTCTGTGTTTCACGTCTATATGAAGGTCCAAGAGATACAGTAAATCTGCAGCTGCGCATCGGAATCTACAACTGGTGACACAGGAAAGGCTCAAAACAACGACACTAAGAAAAGTCAGTCTTCTGGTGCTAAAGTCGGCATTTTCCTTTTGTGTTTAATTCCGATGCAATTATGGTGTTCCATCGTCAAAGTGAATTACCAAGGAAACAGTAAACGAGTAAGTGAAGCATTGGAATCTAAAACTGGTGACACAGGAAAGGCTCAAAACATAGGCGCTAAGTAAAGTCAATCTACATGTACATCAGCCGACATTGTGCCTTTTGTATGAAATCCGATGCAATTTCAGTGTTTCATCAACAATGTGAGGGTTCAAGGGATACAATAAACCTGAAGTGAAGCAATGGTATCTAAAACAGGTCTCACAGGAATGGCTCAAAATATAGACACTAAAAAAATTTAGTCTTCTTGCACTTAAGTCGGCATTGTGCCTTTAGTATTTAATTCCGATGCAATTTTTGTGTTTCAGCGTCAAAGTGAAAATCCAAGGGATACAGTAAACGTGAAGTGTAGAATCGGATTCTAAAACTGGTCTCACAGGAAAGGCTCGAAAAATACAGACGGAGAAACGTCGACTTCTTCTACTGAAGTCAGCATTGTGCCATTTGTATTTAATTCTGATGAAATTTTTGTGTTTCATCCTCTAAGTGAAGATCCAAGGGAAACAGTAAACCTGAATGAAGCATCGGTGTCTAAAACTGGTCTCACAGGAATGGCTCAAACCATAGACACTAAAAAAGTCAGCCATCTAGTACTTATGTCGGCATTGTGCCTTTTGTATTTGACTGAGATGCTATTTTTGTGTTTTATCGTCAAAGTGAAGGTCCAAGTGATACAGTAAACCTTACGTGATGCATTGGAATCTAAAACTGGTGTCACAGTAAAGGTTCAAAGCATACACACTAAGGAAGTCAGTCATCTTGTACTTAAGTTGGAATTTTGTTTTTTTGTATTTAATTCCGATGCAATTTCTGTGTTTCATCACTCAATGTCAAGGTCCAAGGGATAGAGTAAACTTGAAGTGAAGCGTCGGAATCTAAATTTGGTCTCTCAGGAAAGGCTCAAATCATAGATGGTAAGAAGACTCAGTCCTCTTGTACTTAAGTCGGCATTGTGCCTTTTGTTTTCAATTGTGATGCATTTTTCTGTATTTCATCGTCAAAGTGAACGTCCAAGCGATACAGTAAAGCTGCAGTGAAGCATCGGAATCTAAAACTGGTCTCACAGGGAAGGCTCAAAACATAGGCAGTAAGAAGACTCAGTCTCATTGTACTTAGGTCGGCATTGTGCCTTTTGTATTTAATTACGATGCAATTTCTGCGTTTCATCATCGATGTGAAGGTCCTAGGGATACAGAAAAACTGCAGTTGTGCATCGGAATCTAAAACCTGTGACACAGAAAGGGCTCAAAACATAGACACTAAGAGAAGTCAGTCTTCTTGTACTTAAGTCGGCATTGTGTCATTTGTATTTAATACCGATGCAATGTCTGATATTCATCGTCAATGTGAAGGTCCAAGGGATTCAGTAAACTTGAAGTGATGCATCGGAATCAAAAACTGGTCTCACAGGAAAGGCTCAAAACATAGACAGTAAGAAGACTCAGTCTTCTTGTACTTAAGTCGGCTTTGTGAATTTTGTATTTAATTCCAGTGCAATTTCAGTGTAACATCGTCACAGTGAAGGTCCAAACGATACAGTAAACCTGCAGTCTTGCATCGGAATCAAAAATTGGTCTCACAGGAAAAGCTCAAACATAGACACTAGGAAACTTGTGTCTTGTTGTACTTAAGTCGGCATTGTGCTTTTTTTGTATGTAATTGCGATGCAATTTCTGTGTTTGATCGTCAATGTAAAGGTCCAAGGGATACAGTAAACCAGCAGTTGTGCAACCGAATCTAAAACTGGTGACACAGAAAAGGGTCAAGTCATAGACACTAACAACGGTCAGTCTTCTTGTACTTAAGGTGGCATTGTGGCTTTTGTTTTTAATTCCGATGCAATTATTGTGTTTCATCGTGAAAGTGAAGGTCCAAGGGATACATTAACCTGACGTGAAGCATCGGAATCTACAACTTGTGACACAGGATAGGCTCAAAACATAGGCACTAAGTAAAGTCAGTCTTCTTCTACTTAAATCGGCATTGTGCCTTTTGTAATTAATTCCGATGCAATTTCTGTGTTTCATCGTCAATGTGGAGGTCCATGGCATACAGTAAACCTGAAGTGAAGCATCGGAATCTAAAACTGGTTTCACAGGAAAGGCAAAAATCGTAGATTGTTAGAAGACTCAGTATTCTTGTACTTAAGTCGGCAATCTGCCTATTGATTGTAATTCCGATGGAATATCTATTGCTCATCGTCAATACGAAAGTCCAAGGGACACAGTAAGTCTGCAGTTGTGCATCGGAATCTAAGACTGGATACACAGGTAAGGCTCAAAACAAAGACCGTAAGAAAAGTCAGTATTCTTGAATTTAAGTCGACATTGTGCCATTTGTATTTAATTCCGATGCAATTTTTGTGTTTCATCGTCCAAATGAAGGTCCAAGGGATACAGTAAACCAGAAGTGAAGCATTGGAAACTAAAACTGGTGACACAGGAAAGGCTCAAATCATAGACAGTAAGAAAACTCAGTCAACTTGTACTTAAGTCAGCTATGTGCCTTTTTTATTTAATTCCGATGCAATTTCAGTGTTTCATCGTCAATGTGAAGGGCCAAGGGATACAGTATATCAGCAGCTGTGCACCGGAATGTAAATCTGGAGACACACGAAAGGCAAGGTACACAGACACTAAGAAATGTCAGTCCACTTGTACATAAGTCGGCATTGTGCCTTTTGTATTTAATTCCAATGCAATTTCCGTGTTTCATTGTCAATCTGAAGGTCCAAGCGATACAGTAAACCTGCAGATCTGCATCGGAATCAAAAATTGGTCTCACAGGAAAAGCTCAAACATAGACACTAGGAAACTTGTGTCTTGTTGTACTTAAGTCGGCATTGTGTCTTTAGTATTTAATTCTGATGCAATTTCTGTGTTTCTTCGTCAAAGGGAGGGTCCAAGGGATACAGTAAACCTGAAGTGAAGCATCGGAGTGTAAAACTGGTCTCACTCGGGCTGCTCAACACATAGACAGTTAGCAGACTCAGTCTTTTTGTATTTAAGTCGGCATTGTGCATTTTGCATTTATTTCCGATGCAATTTCCGTGTTTCATCGTCGAGGTGAAGGTCCAAGGGATACAGTGAGCATGAAGGGAAGCATCGGAATCTAAAACTGGTCTCACAGGAAAGGCTCAAACATAGACGGTAAGAAGACACAGTCTTCTTGTACTTAACTTGGCATTGTGCATTTTGTATTTAATTCCGATGCAATTTCTGTTTTTCATTGTCAATGTTAAGGTTCTAGGGATACGGTAAACCTGTAGTTGTGCATCGGAATCTAAAACTGGTGATACAGGAAAGGCTCAAAACATAGACACTAGGAAAAGTCAGTCTTGCACTAATGTCGGCAATGTACCTTTTGTATTTAATTCCGACGCAATTTTTGTGTTTCATTGTCAATGTGAAGGTCTATGGGATACAGTAAACCTGGAGTTCTGCATCGCAATTTAAAATTGGTCTCACAGGAAAGGCTCAAACCATAGACACTAAGAAACGTCTGTCTTCTTGTACTTAAGTCGGCATTGTGTCTTTTGTATTTAATTCCGATGCAATTTCTGTGTTTCTTCGTCAAAGTGAAGGTCCAAGGGATTCTGTAAACCTGAAGTGAAGCATTGGAATCTACAACTGCTGACACAGGAAAGGCTCATAACATAGACAATAAGAAGTCTCAGTCTTCTTGTACTTAAGTTGGCATTGTGCCTATTGTATTTAATTCATATGCAATTTCTGTGTTTCATCATCAATGTGAAGGTCCAATGGATACAGTAAACCTGCAGTTGTGCATCGTAATCTAATACTGGAGACACAGGAAAGTCTCAAAACATAGAAAAATAGAAAAGTCAGTCTTTTTGTACTTAAGTCGGCTTTGTGCCTCTCGTATATAATTCCGATGCATTTTTGTGTTTCAATGTCAACGTGCAGGTCTAAGGGATACTGTAAACCTGAAGTGAAGCATCTTAGTGTAAAACTGGTCTCACGGGGAAGGCTCAAAATATAAACATTAAGCAGACTCAGTCTTGTTGTACTTAAGTCGGCTTTGTGCCTCTCGTATATAATTCCGATGCAATTTCCGTGTTTCATCGTCAATGTGAAGGTCCTAGAGATAGAGAATACCTTCAGTTGTGCTTCGGAAACTAAAACTGGTGACACAGGAAAGGCTCAAAACATAGACGCTGAGAAAAGCCAGTCTTCTTGCACTTAAGTCGGCATTGTGCCTTATGTACTTAATTCCTGTGCAATATCTGTGATTCATTGTCAGTATGTAGGTCCAAGTGATACAGTTAACCTGAGGTGAAACATCGGAATCCAAATCTGGTCTCACAGGAAAAGCTCAAAACAATAACAGTAAGAAGGGTCAGACATCTTGTACTTACGTCAGCATATGCCTTTTGTATTTAAGTACGATGCTATTTCTTTGTTCCATCGTCAATGTGATGGTCCAAGGGATACACTAAACCTGAAGAGAAGCAGCGGAATGTAAAACCGGTCCCACAGGAGAGGCTCAAAACATAGATGGTAAAAAGACACAGTCTTCTGCTACTTATGTCGGCATTGTGACTTTTGCATTTAATTCTGATGCTATTTCTGTGTTCATGGTCAATGTGACGGTACAAGGGATACAGTAAACCTGCAGTTGTGTATCGGAATCTAAAACTGGTGACTCAGGAAAGGCTCAAAACATAGACACTAAGAAAAGTCGGCAAAGTGCCTTTTATAGTAAATTAAGATGCAATTTTAGCGTTTCATCGTCAAAGTGGAAGGCCAAGGGATGCAGTAAACCAGAAGCGAAGCATCGGAATATAAAACTGGTCTCACAGGAAAGGCTCAAGACATAGACGGTAAGAAGACGCAGTCTTCTTGTACTTAACTTGGCATTGTGCAATTTGTATTTAATTCCGATACAATTTCTGTTTTTCGTCGTCAATGCGAAGGTTCAAGGGATACAGTACACCTGTAGTTGTGTTTCGGAATCTAAAACTGGTGAAACAGGAAAGGCTCAAAACATAGACACTAGGAAAAGTCAGTAACCTTGTACTAACATCGATATTGTGCCTTTTGTATTTAATTCCGACGCAATTTTTGTGTATCATCGTCAAAGTGAAGGTCCAGGGGATACAGTAAACCTGAAGTGAAGCATCGGAATCTCAGACTAGTGACACAGGAAAGGCTCAAAACATAGACAGTGAGAAGAGTCAGTCATTTTGTACTTCAGTCGGGAATGTGCCTTTTGTAGTTGTTTCCGATGCAATTTTAGTGTTTCGTCGTCAACGTGAAGGGCCAATTGATACAGTAAACCAGAAGTGAAGCATCGGAATCTATATCTGGTCTCACAGAAAAGGCTCAAAACACATACGTTTAGAAGACTCAGTCTTCTTGTACGTAAGTCGGCATTGTGACTTTTGTATTTAATGCCAATGCAATTTCTGTGTTTCATCGTCACAGTTAAGGTCCAAACGATACAGTAAACCTGCAGTTGGTCATCGGAAACTAAAACTGGTCCAACAGGAAAGGCTCAAAACATAGACAGTAAGAAGACTCAGTCTTCTTATACTTAATTCGGCATTGTGTCTTTGGTATTTAATTCCGAAGCTATTTCTGTGTTTCTTCATCAAAGTAAAGGTCCGAATGATACAGTAAACCTGCAGTTGTGCATCGGAATCTAAAAGTGGTCTCACAGGAAAGGCTCAAAGCATCGACACTAAGAAACGTCAGTCTTTTTGTACTTAAGCCGGGAATGTGCCTTTTGTAGTTAATTCCGATGCAATTTTTGTCTTTCATCGTCAATGTGCAGGTCCTAGGGATACAGTAAACCTGAAGGTAAGCATCGGAATCAGAAACTGGTCTCACAGGTAAAACTCATAACCTAGACAATTAGAAGACTCAGTCTTGTTTTACTTAAGTCGGCATTGTGCCTTTTGAATTTAATTACGATGCAATTTCTGTGTCTTATCGTCAAAGTGAAGGTCCAAGAGATACAGTTAACCTGCAGTGCGCCTCGGATTATAAAACCGGTGTCACAGGAAAGGCTCAAAAAATAGACACTAATTAACGTCAGTCTTTTTATCCTTAAGTCGGCAATGTGCTTTTGTAGTTAATTCCGATGCAATTTTGGGTATCATCGTCAAAGTGTAGGCCCAAGGGATACAGTAAACCTGAAGTGAAGCATTGGACAGGCTCATAACATAGACAGTAAGAAGACTCAGTCTTCTTGTACTTAAGTCGGCATTGTGCCTTTTGAATTTAATTCCGATGCTAGTTTTGTGTTTCATCGTCAAAGTGAAGGGCCAAGGGATACAGTGAAACTGAAGTGAAGCATCGGAATCCATAACTGGTGACACATGAAAGGCTCAAAGCATTGACAGTAAAAAGACTCAGTCTTCTTGTACTTAAGTCGGGATTGTGCCTATTGTATTTAATTCATATGCAATTTATGTGTTTCATCATCAATGAGAAGGCCCAAGGGATACAGTTACCCTGCAGTTGTGCATCGTAATCTAAAACTGGGGACACAGGAAACGCTCAAAACATAGACACTAAGAAAAGTCTGTCTTCTTGTACTTAATTCGGCATTGTGCCTTTTGTATGTAATTCCGATGCAATTTCTGTGTCTCATCGTCAATGTGAGGGTCCAAGTGATACAGTAAACCTGCAGTGAGCTTCTTAATAAAACTGGTGACACAGGAAAGACTCAAAATATAGACACTAAGAAAAGTCAGTCTTTTTCTACGTAGTCGGCTATTTGCCTTTTGTAGTTAATTCCGATGCATTTTTGTGCTTCATCGTCAAAGTGACGGTCCAAGGGATACAGTAAACCTGAAGTGAAGCATCGCAAACTAAAAACTGGTCTCACAGGCAAGGCTCAGAACATCGACACTAAGAAATGTCAGTCCTTTTGTACTTAAGTCGTGAGTGTGCTTTTGTAGTTTATTCCGATGCAATTTTTGTGTTTCATCGTCAAAGTGCAGGTCCAAGGGATACAGTAAACCTGAAGTGAAGCATCGGAATGAGAAACTGGTCTCACAGGCAACGCTCATAACATAGACAGTAAAAAGACGCAGTCTTGTTTTACTTAAGTCGGCATTGTGATTTTAGTATTTAATTCCGATGCAATTTTTATATTTCATCGTCAAAGTGAAGGTCTAAGGGATACAGTAAACCTTAAGTGAAGCATCGGAATCTGGCACAGGTCTGACTGGAATGGCTCAAAACATAGACGTTAAGAAGACACAGTCTTCTTCTACTTAAATTGGCATTGAGCCTTTCGTATTTAATTCCTATGCAATTTCTGTTTTTCATCGTCAATGTGAAGGTACAAGGGATACAGTACACCTGAAGTGAAGCATTGGAATCAGAAACCGGTCATACAGGCAACGCTCATAGCATAGACAGTAAGAAGACTCAGTATTGTTTTACTTAAGTCGGCATTGTGCCTTTTGTATTTAATTTCGATTCAATTTTTGTGTCTCATCGTCAAAGTGAAGTTCCAAGGGATACAGTAAAAGTGAAGTTGAGCATCGGTATCCAAAAGTGGTCTCACATGTACGGCTCGAAAAATAGATGGTAAGAAGACACAGTCTTCTTGTACTTAAGTTATCATTGTGCCTTTTGCATTTATTTCCGATGCAATTTTTGTGTTTCATTGACAAAGTGAAGCTCCAGGGGATACAGTAAACCTGAAGTGAAGCATCGGATACTAAAACTGGTCTCACAGGAAAGGTTCAAAATATCGACACTAAGACAAGTCAGTCTTTTTGTACATTAGTCGGGAATGTGCCTTTTGTAGTTAATTCCGATTCAATTTTAGTGTCTCATCGTCAATGTGAAGGTCCAAGTGATACAGTAAACCTGCAGTGAGCTTCTTAATAAAACTGGTGCCACAGGAAAAGCTCGAAATATAGACACAAAGAGAAGTCAGTCTTTTTGTACTTAGTCGGCGATGTGCCTTTTGTAGTTAATTCCGATGCAATTTTTGTGTTTCATCGTCAAAGTGACGGTCCAAGGGACACAGTAAACCTGAAGTGAAGAATCGGAAACCAAAACTGGTCTCAGAGGAAAGGCTCAAAACAGCGATACTAAGAAAAGTCAGTCTTTTTGTACTTAAGTCGGGACTGTGCCTTTTGTAGTTTATTCCGATGCCATTTTTGTAAGTCTTCGTTAAAATGCAGGTCCAAGGGATAGAGTAAACCTGAAGTCAAGCATCGGAATCAGAAACTGGTCTCACAGGCAACGCTCATAACATAGACAATAAGAAGACCTAGTCTTGTTTTACTTAAGTCGGCATTGTGCCTTTTGCATTTAAGTCCGATGCAATTTTTGTGTTTCATCGTCAAAGTGAAGCTCCAAGGGATACAGTAAAACTGAAGTTGAGCATCGGTATCCAAAAGTGGTCTCACATGTACGGCTCAAAACATAGATGGTAAGAAGACACAGTCTTCTTGTACTTAAGTTATCATTGAGCCATTTGTATTTGATTTCGATGCAATTTTTGTGTTTCATCGTCAAAGTGAAGGGCCAAGGGATACAGTAAAACTGAAGTGAAACATCGGAATCTTAAACTGTTGACACAGGAGAGGCTCAAGACATTGACAGTAAGAAGACTCAGTCATCTTGTTCTGACGTCGGCATTGTGCCTTTTGTAACTAATAACTATGTAATTTTTGTGATTTATCGTCAAAGTGAAGGTCCAAGGGATACAGTAAACCTGAAGTGAAGCATCGGAAACCAAAAGTGGTCTCACATGTACGGCTCAAAACATAGACGGTAAGAAGATTAAGTCTTCTTGTACTTAAGTCGGCTTTGTGCATTTTGTGTTTAATTCCGATGCAATTTCGGTTTTTCATCGTCAAAATTATTCTACAAGGGATACAGTAAACCTGAAGTGAAGCAACGGAACCTAAAACTGGTCTCACAAGAAAGGCTCAAAACATAGATGGTAAGAAGACTCAGTCATATTGTAGCTAAGTCGGCATTGTGTCTTTTGTATTTAATTCCGATGCAATTTTTGTAATTTTTCGTCAAAATGAAGGTCCAAGGGATACAGTAAACCTGAAGTGAAAGATCGGAATCTGAAACTTTGCTCACAGGAAAGGCTGAAAGCATAGATGATAAGAAGACTCAGTCATCTTGTTCTTAAGTCGGCATTGTGCCTCCTGTATTGAATTCCGATGCACTTTCTCAGTTTCATCGTCAATATGAAGGTCCAAAGGATACAGAAAAACTGCAGTTGTGCATCAGAATCAAAATCTGGGGACACAGGAATGCTTCGAATCATAGACACTAAGAAAAGTCAGTCTTCTTTTACTAAAGTCGGCATTGTGAACTTTGTATTTAATTCCGATGCAATTTTGTGTTTCATCGTCAAAGTGAAGGTCCAAGGGATACAGTAAACCTGAAGTGAAACAATGGAATCTAAAACTGGTCTCACAGGAAAGGTTCAAAAAATAGACACTAATAAAAGTCAGTGTTCTTGTACTTAAGTCGGCAGTGTGCATTTTGTATTTAATTCCGATGCAATATTAGTGTTTCATAGTCAAAGTAAAGGTCAGAGGGATACAGTATACCTGAAGTGAAGCGTCGGAATCTAAAACTGGTCTCACAGGTAAGGCTCAAAACACAGACAGTAAGAAGAATCAGGCTTCTTGTCTTAAAGCGCGCATTGTGCCATTTGTAATTAATTCCTATGCCATTTCTGTGTTTCGTCATCAATGTGGAGGTCCAATGGATACAAATAAACTGCAGTTGTGCTTCGGAATCTAAATCTGGTGACACGGGATATGCTCAAAACATAGACACTAAGAAAAGTCAGTCTTCTTGCACTTAAGTCGACATTGTGCCTTTGAATTTAATTCCGATGCATTTTCTGCATTTCATCGTCAAAGTGAATGTCCAAGGGATACAATTAACCAGAAGTGAAGCATCGGAATCTAAACTGGTCTCACAGGAAAGGTTCAAAGAACAGACACTAAGAAAAGTCAGTCTTCTTGTACTTAAGTTGGCATTGTGGTTTTATATTTAATTCCGATGCAATTATTGTTTTTCATCGTCAAAGTGAAGGTTCAAGAGATACAAAAAAACCTGAAGTGAAGCATCGGAATCTAAAACTGGTGACACAGGAAGGCCTCATAACATACACAATAAGACAAGTCAGTCTTCTTGTACTTAAGTGGGCATTGTGCCTTTTGATTTTAATTCCGATGCAATTTCCGTGTTTCATCGTCAATATGAAGGCTCAAGGGATACAGTAAATCTGCAGTTGCGCATCGGAATCTAAAACTGGGGAGACTGGAAAGGCTCAAAACAACGACATTAAGAAAAGTCAGTGTTCTTGTACTTAAGTCGGCATTGTGCCTTTTGTATTTAATTCCGACGCAATTTTTGTGTTTCATTATTAAAGTGAAGGTTCAAGGGATACAGTAAACCTGAAGTGAAGCATCGGAATCTAAAACTGGTCTCACAGGAAAGGCTCAAAACATAGACAGTGAGAAGACTCAGTTTACATGTACATAAGTCGGCATTGTGAGTTTTGTATATAATTCCGTTGCAATTTCTGTGTTTCATCGTCAATGTAAAGGACCAAGGAAACAGGAAAACTGCAGTTATGCATCGGAATCTGAAACTGTTGACACAGGAAGGGCTCAAAACATAGACACTAAGAAAAGACAGTGTTCTTGTACTTAAGTCGGCATTGTGGCTTTTATATATAATTCCGATGCAATTTGTGTGTTTCATCGTCAATGTGAAGGTCCAAGGGATACAGTAAACATGAAATCAAACATCGGACTCTAAAACTGGTCTCACAGGAAAGGCAACGAACATACATGGTAAGAAGACTCAGTCTTCTTGTACTTAAGTCGGCATTGTGGCTTTTGTATTTAATTCCGATCCAATTTTTGTGTTTCATCGTCAAAGTGAAGGTCCAAGGGGAACAGAAAAGCTGAAGTGAAGCGTCGTAATCTAAAACTGGTCTCACAGGAAAGCTCAAAACATAGATGGTAAGAAGACTCAGTCATCTTGTAGTTAAGTCTGCATTGTGCAATTTGTATTTAATTCCGATGCAAAATTTGTGTTTCATCGGCAAAGTGAAGGTCAAAGGTATTCAGTATACCTGAAGTGAAGCATCGGAATCTAAAACTGGTCTCACAGGGAAAGCTCAAAACATAGACAGTAAGAAGATTCAGGCTTCTTGTACTTAAGCTGGCATTGCGCCTTTTGTATTTACTTCCGATGCAATTTATATGTTTCCTCGTCAATGTGAAGGTCTAAGGGATACAAAAAAAACTGCAGTTGTGCATCGCAATCTAAATCTGGTGACACAGGAAATGGTCAAAACATAGACACTAAGATAATTCAGTCTTCTTGCACTAAATCGGCATTGTGCCTTTGAATTTAATTCCGATTCAATTTCTGTGTTTCATCGTCAATGTGAAGGTCCAAGGGATACAAGAAACCTGAAGTGAAGCATCGGAATCTAAAAATGGTGACAAAGGAAAGGCTCAAAACATAGACACTAAGAAAAGTCAGAGTTCTTGTACTTAAGTCGGCATTGTGGCTTTTGTATTTAATTCCGATGCAATTTTTGTGTTTCATCGTCAAAGTGAAGGTCCAAGGTATACAGAAAACCTGAAGTGAAGCATCGTAGTCTAAAACTGGTCTCTCAGGAAAGGCTCAAAACATAGATGGTAAGAATACTCAGACATCTTGTAGCTGAGTCGGCATTGTGCATTTTGTATATAATTCCGATGCAATTTCTGTATTTCAAGGTTAAAGTGAATGTACAAGGGATACAATAACTCTGAAGTGAAGCATCGGAATCTAAAACAGGTCTCACAGGAAAGGTTTAATACATAAACACTAAGAAAAATCGGTCCTCTTGTACTTAAGTCGGCATTGCGCATTTTGTATTTAATTCCGATGCAATATTTATGTTTCATCATCAAAGTGAAGGTCAAAGGGATACAGTAAACCTGAAGTGAAGCATCGGAATTTAAAACTGGTCTCACAGGGAAGGCTCAAAACATTGACAGTAAGAAGACTCAGTATTCTTGTACTTAAGTCGGCATTGTGGCTTTTGTATTTAATTCCGATGCAATATTTGTGTTTCATCGTCAAAGTGAAGGTCCAAGGGATACAGAAAACCTGAAGTGATGCATCGTAACCTAAAACTGGTCTCACAGGAAAGGCTCCAAACATAGATGGTAAGAAGACTCAGTCGTCTTGTAGTTAAGTCGGCATTGTGCCTTTTATATTTAATTCCGATGCAATTTTTGTGTTTCATTATCAAAGTGAATGTCCATGGGATACAGTAACCCTGAAGTGAAGCATCGGAATCTAAAACAGGTCTCACAGGCAAGGTTCAAATCATAGACACTAATAAAAATCAGTCCTCTTGTACTTAAGCTGGCATTGTGCATTTTGTATTTAATTCCGATGCAATATTTGTGTTTCATCGTCAAAGTGAAGGTCAGAGGGATACAGTATACCTGAAGTGAAGCATCGGAATCTAAAACTGGTCTCACAGGGAGGGGTCAAAACATAGACAGTAAGAAGACACAGGCTTCTTGTACTTATGCCGGCATTGTGCCTTTTGTGTTTACTTCCGATGCAATTTCAGTGTTTCCTCGTCAATGTGAAGGTCCAAGGGATACAAATAAACTGCAGTTGTGCATCGGAATATAAATCTGGTTACACAGGAAATGCTCAAAGCATAGACACTAAGAAAATTCAGTCTTCTTGCACTTAAGTCGGCATTGTGCCTTTGAATTTAATTCCGATGCAATTTCTGAGTTTCATCGTCAATGTGAAGGTCCAAGGGATACAGAGAAACTGCAGTTGTGCATCGGTATCTAAAACTGGTGACACAGGAAAAGCTCAAAACATAGACACTAAGAACAATCAGTCTACTTGTACTTAAGTTGGCATTGTGCCATTTGTATTTAATTCCGATGAAATTTGTGTGTATCATCGTCAATGTGAAAGTCCAAGGGATACAGTAAACCTGAAGTGAAGCATCGGAATATAAAACTGGTCTCACAGGAAAGGTTCAAAAAGTAGACACTAAGAAAGGTCAGTCTTCTTGTACGTATGTCGGCATTGTGGCTTTTATATTTAATTCCAATGCTATTTTTGAGTTTCATCGTCAAAGTGAAGGTCCAACGGATACAGTAACCCTGAAGTGAAGCATCGGAATCTAAATCTGGTCTCACAGGAATGGGTCAAAACATAGACACTAAGTAAAGTCAGTCTTCTTGTACTTAAGTCGGCATTATGCATTTTGTATTTAATTCCGATGCAATGTTTGTGTTTCATAGTCAAAGTGAACGTCCAAGGGAAACGGTAAACCAGAAGTGAAGCATTGGAATCTGAGACTGGTCTCACGTTGAAGGCTCAATTCATAGACAGTAAGGAGACTCAGTCTTCTTGTACTTATGTCGGCATTGTGCCATTTATATTTAATTCCGATGCAATTTCTGTGTTGCATCGTCAATGTGAAGGTCCAAGGGATAGACAAAAACCGCAGTTGTGTATCGGTATGTAAAGCAGGTGACACGGGAGAGGCTCAAATCATAGACACTAAGAAACGTCTCTTGTACTCAAGTCGGCATTGTGCCCTTTGTATTTAATTCATATGCAATCTTTGTGTTTAATCGTCAAAGTGAAGGTCCAAGGGATACAGTAAAACTGAAGTTAAGGATCAGAATCTAAAACTTGTCTATCAGGAAGGGTTCAAACATAGACACAAAGAAAAATCAGTCTTCTTGTACTTAAGTCGGCATCGTGCCGTTTACATTTAATTCCGATGCAATTTTTGTGTTTCATCGTCAGAGCGAAGGTCCAAGGGAAACAGTAAACCTGAAGTGAAGCATCGGAATCCAAAACTGGTCTCACTGGGAAGGCTCAAAACATAAACAGTAAGAAGAGTCAGACTTCTCTTACTTAAGTCGGCATTGTGCCATCTATATTTAATTCCGATGCAATAACTGTGTTGCATCATCAATGTGATGGTCCAAGGTATAGACAAAAACTGCAGTTGTACATCGGAATGTAAAGCAGGTGACACGAGAGAGGCTCAAATCATAGACACTAAGAAACGTCTCTTGTACTCAAGTCGACGTTGTGCACTTTGTATTTAATTCCGATGCAATCTATGTGTTTCATCGTCAAAGTGAAGGTCCAATTGATACAGTAAACCTGAAGTTAAGAATCAGAACCTAAAACTTGTCACACAATAAAAGTTCAAATAATAAACACAAAAAAAAGTTCGTCTTCTTGTACTTAAGTCAGCTTTGTGGCATTTATATTTAATTCCGATGCAATTAATGGGTTTCCTCGACAAAGTGAAGGTCCAAGGGATACAGTAAACCTGAAGTGAAGCATCGGAATCTAAAACTGGTCTCACAAGGATGGCTCGAAACATAGACAGTAAGATCATGCAGTCTTCTTGTACTTTAGCCGGCATTGTTCCTTTTGTATTTAATTCCCATGCAATTTCTGTGTTTCATCGTCAATGTGATGGTCCTAGGGGTACAGTAAATCTGCAGTTGTGCATCGGAATCTAAAACTGGTGACACTGGAAAGGCTCAAAACAACGACACCTTGAAAAGTCAGTATTCTTGTACTAAAATCGACATTGTGCCTTTTGTATTTGATTCCGCTGCAATTGTGATGTTTCATCGTTAAAGTGGAGGTCCAGTGGATACACTAAACAAGGAAGGTAAGGATCAAAATCTAAAACTGGTGACACAGGAAAGGCTCAAAACATACCACACTAAGAAAAGTCAGTGTTCTTGTAATTAAGTCGGCATTGTGCCTTTTGTATTTAATTCCGATGCAATTTTTGAGTTTCATCGTCAAAATGAAGTTCCAAGGGATACAGTAAATCTGAAGTGAAGCATCGTAATTTAGAACTTGCCTTACAGGAAACGCTCAAAACATAGACAGTAAGAATTCTCTGTCAACTTGTACTTAAGTCGGCATGGTGCATTTTGTATTGAATTCCGATGCAATCCCTTTGTTTCAACGTCAAAGGAAGTTACAAGTGATACAGTATCCATGAAGTGAGGCAGCGGAATCTAAAACTGGTCTCACAGGAATGGTTCAAAACATGGACACTAAGAAAAGTCAGTGTTCTTGCACTTAAGTCGGCATTCTGCCTTTTGTATTTAATTCCAATGCAATTTCTGTGTTTCATCGTCAAAGTGAATGTCCACGGGATACAGTAAACCTGAAGTGAAGCATCGGATTCTAAAACTGGTCTCACAGGGAAGGCTCAAAACATAGACAGTAAGAAGAGTCTGTCTTCTTTTACTTAAGTCGGCATTGTGCCATTTATATTTAATTCCGATGCAATATCTGTGTTGCATCATCAATGTGAAGGTCCAAGGGATAGACAAAAATTGCAGTTGTGCATCGGAATGTAAAGCAGGTGACACGAGAGAGGCTCAAATCGTAGACACTAAGAAAAGTCTCTTGTACTCAAGTCGACATTGTGCCTTTTGTATTAAATTCCGATACAACTTCTGTATTTCATCGTCAATGTGATGGTCCAAGGGATACAGAAATACTGCAGTTGTGCATCGGAATCTAAACTGGTGACACAGGAAGGGCTCATAACATACACACTAAGAAAAGTCAGTCTTCTTATACTTAAGTCGGCATTGTTCCTTTGGAATTTAATTCCGATGCAATATCTGTGTTTCATCGTCAATATGAGGGTCAAAGGGATACAGTATATCTGCAGTTGTGCATCGGAATCTGAAACTGGTGACACTGGAAAGGCTAAAAACAACGACACTAAGGAACGTCAGTCTCCTTGTACTTAAATCGGCATCGTGCCTTTTGTATTTACTTCCGCTGCAATTATGGAGTTTCAACGTTAATGTGAATGTCCAAGGGATACAGTAAACAAGGAAGTGAAGTATCGGAATCTAAAACTGGTTTCACACGAAAGGCTCAGACATAGACGGTAACAAGACTCAGTCTTCTTGTACTTAAGTCGGAATTGTGCCTTTTGTATTTAATTCCAATGCAATTCTTGTGTTTCATCGTCAAAGTAATGGTCCAAGGGATACAGTAAACAAGAAGATAAGCATCGGAATCTATATCTGGTCTCACAGGAAAGGCCCAAAGCATAGACGGTATGAAGCCTCAGTCTTCTAGTACTTAAGCCGGCATTGTGCCTTTTGTATTTAATTCCGATGCAATTTCTGTGTTTCACGTCTATATGAAGGTCCAATAGATACAGTAAATCTGCAGCTGCGTATCGGAATCTACAACTGGTGACACAGGAAAGGCTCAAAACAACGACACTAAGAAAAGTCAGTCTTCTGGTGCTAAAGTCGGCATTTTCCTTTTGTGTTTAATTCCGATGCAATTATGGTGTTCCATCGTCAAAGTGAATTACCAAGGAACACAGTAAACGAGTAAGTGAAGCATTGGAATCTAAAACTGGTGACACAGGAAAGGCTCAAAACATAGGCGCTAAGTAAGGTCAATCTACATGTACATCAGCCGACATTGTGCCTTTTGTATGAAATCCGATGCAATTTCAGTGTTTCATCAACAATGTGAGGGTCCAAGGGATACAATAAACCTGAAGTGAAGCAATGGTATCTAAAACAGGTCTCACAGGAATGGCTGAAAATATAGACACTAAAAAAGTCAGCCATCTAGTACTTATGTCGGCATTGTGCCTTTAGTATTTAATTCCGATGCAATTTTTGTGTTTCAGCGTCAAAGTGAAAATCCAAGGGATACAGTAAACGTGAAGTGTAGAATCGGATTCTAAAACTGGTCTCACAGGAAAGGCTCGAAAAATACAGACGGAGAAACGTCGACTTCTTCTACTGAAGTCAGCATTGTGCCATTTGTATTTAATTCTGATGAAATTTTTGTGTTTCATCCTCTAAGTGAAGATCCAAGGGAAACAGTAAACCTGAATGAAGCATCGGTGTCTAAAACTGGTCTCACAGGAATGGCTCAAACCATAGACACTAAAAAAGTCAGCCATCTAGTACTTATGTCGGCATTGTGCCTTTTGTATTTGACTGAGATGCTATTTTTGTGTTTTATCGTCAAAGTGACGGTCCAAGGGATACAGTAAACCTTACGTGATGCATTGGAATCTAAAACTGGTGACACAGTAAAGGTTCAAAACATACACACTAAGGAAGTCAGTCATCTTGTACTTAAGTTGGAATTTTGTTTTTTTGTATTCAATTCCGATGCAATTTCTGTGTTTCATCACTCAATGTCAAGGTCCAAGGGATAGAGTAAACTTGAAGTGAAGCGTCGGAATCTAAATTTGGTCTCTCAGGAAAGGCTCAAATCATAGATGGTAAGGAGACTCAGTCCTCTTGTACTTAAGTCGGCATTGCGCCTTTTGTATTTAATTGCCATGCAATTACTGTGTTTCATCGACACAAAGAAGGTCCAAAGGATACAGTAAATTTGCAGCTGTACATCGGAAACTAAAACTGGTGAGACAGGAGAGGCTCAAAACAACGACACTAAGAAAAGTCAGTCTTCTTGTACTTAAGTCGGCATTGTGCCTTTTGTTTTCAATTGTGATGAATTTTTCTGTATTTCATCGTCAAAGTGAACGTCCAAGCGATACAGTAAAGCTGCAGTGAAGCATCGGAATCTAAAACTGGTCTCACAGGGAAGGCTCAAAACATAGGCAGTAAGAAGACTCAGTCTCATTGTACTTAGGTCGGCATTGTGCCTTTTGTATTTAATTACGATGCAATTTCTGCAATTCATCATCGATGTGAAGGTCCTAGGGATACAGAAAAACTGCAGTTGTGCATCGGAATCTAAAACCTGTGACACAGAAAGGGCTCAAAACATAGACACTAAGAGAAGTCAGTCTTCTTGTACTTAAGTCGGCATTGTGTCATTTGTATTTAATACCGATGCAATGTCTGATATTCATCGTCAATGTGAAGGTCCAAGGGATTCAGTAAATTTGAAGTGATGCATCGGAATCAAAAACTGGTCTCACAGGAAAGGCTCAAAACATAGACAGTAAGAAGACTAAGTCTTCTTGTACTTAAGTCGGCTTTGTGAATTTTGTATTTAATTCCAGTGCAATTTCAGTGTAACATCGTCACAGTGAAGGTCCAAACGATACAGTAAACCTGCAGTCTTGCATCGGAATCTAATTATGGTCGCACAGGAAAGGCTCGAACATTGACACTGAGAAAAGCCAGTCTTCTTGAACTTAAGTCGGCATTGTGCTTTTTTTGTATGTAATTGCGATGCAATTTCTGTGTTTGATCGTCAATGTAAAGGTCCAAGGGATACAGTAAACCAGCAGTTGTGCAACCGAATCTAAAACTGGTGACACAGAAAAGGCTCAAGTCATAGACACTAACAACAGTCAGTCTTCTTGTACTTAAGGCGGCATTGTGGCTTTTGTTTTTAATTCCGATGCAATTATTGTGTTTCATCGTGAAAGTGAAGGTCCAAGGGATACATTAACCTGACGTGAAGCATCGGAATCTACAACTTGTGACACAGGATAGGCTCAAAACATAGGCACTAAGTAAAGTCAGTCTTCTTCTACTTAAATCGGCATTGTGCCTTTTGTAATTAATTCCGATGTAATTTCTGTGTTTCATCGTCAATGTGGAGGTCCATGGCATACAGTAAACCTGTAGTGAAGCATCGGAATCTAAAACTGGTCTCACAGGAAAGGCAAAAATCGTAGATTGTAAGAAGACTCAGTATTCTTGTACTTAAGTCGGCAATCTGCCTATTGATTGTAATTCCGATGGAATATCTATTGCTCATCATCAATACGAAAGTCCAAGGGACACAGTAAGTCTGCAGTTGTGCATCGGAATCTAAGACTGGATACACAGGTAAGGCTCAAAACAAAGACCGTAAGAAAAGTCAGTATTCTTGAATTTAAGTCGACATTGTGCCATTTGTATTTAATTCCGATGCAATTTTTGTGTTTCATCGTCCAAATGAAGGACCAAGGGATACAGTAAACCAGAAGTGAAGGATTGGAAACTAAAACTGGTGACACAGGAAAGGCTCAAATCATAGACAGTAAGAAGACTCAGTCTACTTGTACTTAAGTCAGCTATGTGCCTTTTTTATTTAATTCCGATGCAATTTCAGTGTTTCATCGTCAATGTGAAGGGCCAAGGGATACAGTATATCAGCAGCTGTGCACCGGAATGTAAATCTGGAGACACACGAAAGGCAAGGTACACAGACACTAAGAAATGTCAGTTCACTTGTACATAAGTCGGCATTGTGCCTTTTGTATTTAATTCCAATGCAATTTCCGTGTTTCATTGTCAATCTGAAGGTCCAAGCGATACAGTAATCCTGCAGATCTGCATCGGAATCAAAAATTGGTCTCACAGGAAAAGCTCAAACATAGACACTAGGAAACTTGTGTCTTGTTGTACTTAAGTCGGCATTGTGTCTTTAGTATTTAATTCCGATGCTATTTCTGTGTTTCATCGTCAAAGGGAGGGTCCAAGGGATACAGTAAACCTGAAGTGAAGCATCGGAGTGTAAAACTGGTCTCACGGGGAAGGCTCAAAATATAAACATTAAGCAGACTCAGTCTTGTTGTACGTAAGTCGGCTTTGTGCCTCTCGTATATAATTACGATGCAATTTCCGTGTTTCATCGTCAATGTGAAGGTCCTAGAGGTAGAGAATACCTTCAGTTGTGCATCGTAATCTAATACTGGAGACACAGGAAAGTCTCAAAACATAGAAAAATAGAAAAGTCAGTCTTTTTGTACTTAAGTCGGCTTTGTGCCTCTCGTATATAATTCCGATGCATTTTTGTGTTTCAGTGTCAACGTGTAGGTCCAAGGGATACTGTAAACCTGAAGTGATGCATCTTAGTGTAAAACTGGTCTCACGGGGAAGGCTCAAAATATAAGCATTAAGCAGACTCAGTCTTGTTGTACTTAAGTCGGCTTTGTGCGTCTCGTATATAATTCCGATGCAATTTCCGTGTTTCATCGTCAATGTGAAGGTCCTAGAGATAGAGAATACCTTCAGTTGTGCTTCGGAAACTAAAACTGGTGACACAGGAAAGGCTCAAAACATAGACGCTGAGAAAAGCCAGTCTTCTTGCACTTAAGTCGGCATTGTGCCTTATGTACTTAATTCCTGTGCAATATCTGTGATTCATTGTCAGTATGTAGGTCCAAGTGATACAGTTAACCTGAGGTGAAACATCGGAATCCAAATCTGGTCTCACAGGGAAAGCTCAAAACAATAACAGTAAGAAGAGTCAGACATCTTGTACTTATGTCAGCATATGCCTTTTGTATTTAAGTACGATGCTATTTCTTTGTTCCATCGTCAATGTGATGGTCCAAGGGATACACTAAACCTGAAGAGAAGCAGCGGAATGTAAAACCGGTCCCACAGGAGAGGCTCAAAACGTAGATGGTAAAAAGACACAGTCTTATGCTACTTATGTCGGCATTGTGACTTTTGCATTTAATTCTGATGCTATTTCTGTGTTCATGGTCAATGTGACGGTACAAGGGATACAGTAAACCTGCAGTTGTGTATCGGAATCTAAAACTGGTGACTCAGGAAAGGCTCAAAACATAGACACTAAGAAAAGTCGGGGAAGTGCCTTTTATAGTAAATTAAGATGCAATTTTAGCGTTTCATCGTCAAAGTGGAAGGCCAAGGGATGCAGTAAACCAGAAGTGAAGCATCGGAATATAAAACTGGTCTCACAGGAAAGGCTCAAGACATAGACGGTAAGAAGACGCAGTCTTCTTGTACTTAACTTGGCATTGTGCAATTTGTATTTAATTCCGATACAATTTCTGTTTTTCGTTGTCAATGCGAAGGTTCAAGGGATACAGTACAGCTGTAGTTGTGTATCGGAATCTAAAACTGGTGAAACAGGAAAGGCTCAAAACATGGACACTAGGAAAAGTCAGTCACCTTGTACTAATATCGATATTGTGCCTTTTGTATTTAATTCCGACGCAATTTTTGTGTATCATCGTCAAAGTGAAGGTCCAGGGGATACAGTAAACCTGAAGTGAAGCATCGGAATCTCAGACTAGTGACACAGGAAAGGCTCAAAACATAGACAGTGAGAAGAGTCAGTCATTTTGTACTTCAGTCGGGAATGTGCCTTTTGTAGTTGTTTCCGATGCAATTTTAGTGTTTCGTCGTCAACGTGAAGGGCCAATTGATACAGTAAACCAGAAGTGAAGCATCGGAATCTATATCTGGTCTCACAGAAAAGGCTCAAAACACATACGTTTAGAAGACTCAGTCTTCTTGTACGTAAGTCGGCATTGTGACTTTTGTATTTAATGCCAATGCAATTTCTGTGTTTCATCGTCACAGTTAAGGTCCAAACGATACAGTAAACCTGCAGTTGGTCATCGGAAACTAAAACTGTTCCAACAGGAAAGGCTCAAAACATAGACAGTACGAAGACTCAGTCTTCTTATACTTAATTCGGCATTGTGTCTTTGGTATTTAATTCCGAAGCAATTTCTGTGTTTCCTCGTCAAAGTAAAGGTCCGAATGATACAGTAAACCTGCAGTTGTGCATCGGAATCTAAAAGTGGTCTCACAGGAAAGGCTCAAAGCATCGACACTAAGAAACGTCAGTCTTTTTGTACTTAAGCCGGGAATGTGCCTTTTGTAGTTAATTCCGATGCAATTTTTGTCTTTCATCGTCAATGTGCAGGTCCTAGGGATACAGTAAACCTGAAGGTAAGCATCGGAATCATAAACTGGTCTCACAGTAAAACTCATAACCTAGACAATTAGAAGACTCAGTCTTGTTTTACTTAAGTCGGCATTGTGCCTTTTGAATTTAATTACGATGCAATTTCTGTGTCTCATCGTCAACGTGAAGGTCCAAGAGATACAGTTAACCTGCAGTGCGCCTCGGATTATAAAACCGGTGTCACAGGAAAGGCTCAAAAAATAGACACTAATTAACGTCAGTCTTTTTATCCTTAAGTCGGCAATGTGCTTTTGTAGTTAATTCCGATGCAATTTTTGGGTATCATCGTCAATGTGAGGGTCCAAGGGATACAGTAAACCTGAAGTGAAGCATTGGAAAGGCTCATAACATAGACAGTAAGAAGACTCAGTCTTCTTGTACTTAAGTCGGCATTGTGCCTTTTGAATTTAATTCCGATGCTAGTTTTGTGTTTCATCGTCAAAGTGAAGGGCCAAGGGATACAGTGAAACTGAAGTGAAGCATCGGAATCCATAACTGGTGACATATGAAAGGCTCAAAGCATTGACAGTAAAAAGACTCAGTCTTCTTGTACTTAAGTCGGGATTGTGCCTATTGTATTTAATTCATATGCAATTTATGTGTTTCATCATCAATGAGAAGGCCCAAGGGATACAGTTACCCTGCAGTTGTGCATCGTAATCTAAAACTGGGGACACAGGAAACGCTCAAAACATAGACACTAAGAAAAGTCTGTCTTCTTGTACTTAATTCGGCATTGTGCCTTTTGTATGTAATTCCGATGCAATTTCTGTGTCTCATCGTCAATGTGAGGGTCCAAGTGATACAGTAAACCTGCAGTGAGCTTATTAATAAAACTGGTGACACAGGAAAGTCTCAAAATATAGACACTAAGAAAAGTCAGACTTTTTCTACTTAGTCGGCTATTTGCCTTTTGTAGTTAATTCCGATACATTTTTGTGCTTCATCGTCAAAGTGACGGTCCAAGGGATACAGTAAACCTGAAGTGAAGCATCACAAACTAAAAACTGGTCTCACAGGCAAGGCTCAAAACATCGACACTAAGAAATGTCAGTCCTTTTGTACTTAAGTCGTGAGTGTGCTTTTGTAGTTTATTCCGATGCAATTTTTGTGTTTCATCGTCAAAGTGCAGGTCCAAGGGACACAGTAAACCTGAAGTGAAGCATCGGAATGAGAAACTGGTCTCACAGGCAACGCTCATAACATAGACAGTAAAAAGACGCAGTCTTGTTTTACTTAAGTCGGTATTGTGATTTTCGTGTTTAATTCCGATGCAATTTTTATATTTCATCGTCAAAGTGAAGGTCTAAGGGATACAGTAAACCTTAAGTGAAGCATCGGAATCTGGCACAGGTCTGACTGGAATGGCTCAAAACATAGACGTTAAGAAGACACAGTCTTCTTCTACTTAAATTGGCATTGAGCCTTACGTATTTAATTCCGATGCAATTTCTGTTTTTCATCGTCAATGTGAAGGTACAAGGGATACAGTACACCTGAAGTGAAGCATTGGAATCAGAAACCGGTCATACACGCAACGCTCATAGCATAGACAGTAAGAAGACTCAGTATTGTTTTACTTAAGTCGGCATTGTGCCTTTTGTA
Organism: Schistocerca serialis cubense; assembly: GCF_023864345.2. Taxonomy (NCBI): domain Eukaryota; kingdom Metazoa; phylum Arthropoda; class Insecta; order Orthoptera; family Acrididae; genus Schistocerca; species Schistocerca serialis. The sequence continues at coordinate 59,755,728 of NC_064638.1, read as the reverse complement.
TTTATTTTCGATTCAATTTTTGTGTCTCATCGTCAAAGTGAAGTTCCAAGGGATACAGTAAAAGTGAAGTTGATCATCGGTATCCAAAAGTGGTCTCACATGTACGGCTCGAAACATAGATGGTAAGAAGACACAGTCTTCTTGTACTTAAGTTATCATTGTGCCTTTTGCATTTATTTCCGATGCAATTTTTGTGTTTCATTGACAAAGTGAAGCTCCAGGGGATACAGTAAACCTGAAGTGAAGCATCGGATACTAAAACTGGTCTCACAGGAAAGGTTCAAAATATCGACACTAAGACAAGTCAGTCTTTTTGTACATTAGTCGGGAATGTGCCTTTTGTAGTTAATTCCGATTCAATTTTAGTGTCTCATCGTCAATGTGAAGGTCCAAGTGATACAGTAAACCTGCAGTGAGCTTCTTAATAAAACTGGTGCCACAGGAAAAGCTCGAAATATAGACACTAAGAGAAGTCAGTCTTTTTGTACTTAGACGGCGATGTGCCTTTTGTAGTTAATTCCGATGCAATTTTTGTGTTTCATCGTCAAAGTGACGGTCCAAGGGACACAGTAAACCTGAAGTGAAGAATCGGAAACCAAAACTGGTCTCAGAGGAAAGGCTCAAAACAGCGATACTAACAAAAGTCAGTCTTTTTGTACTTAAGTCGGGACTGTGCCTTTTGTAGTTTATTCCGATGCCTTTTTTGTAAGTCTTCGTTAAAATGCAGGTCCAAGGGATACAGTAAACCTGAAGTCAAGCATCGGAATCAGAAACTGGTCTCACAGGCAACGCTCATAACATAGACAGTAAGAAGACCTAGTCTTGTTTTACTTAAGTCGGCATTGTGCCTTTTGCATTTAAGTCCGATGAAATTTTTGTGTTTCATCGTCAAAGTGAAGCTCCAAGGGATACAGTAAAACTGAAGTTGAGCATCGGTATCCAAAAGTGGTCTCACATGTACGGCACAAAACATAGATGGTAAGAAGACACGGTCTTCTTGTACTTAAGTTATCATTGAGCCTTTTGTATTATATTTCGATGCAATTTTAGTGTTTCATCGTCAAAGTGAAGGGCCAAGGGATACAGTAAAACTGAAGTGAAACATCGGAATCTTAAACTGTTGACACAGGAGAGGCTCAAAGCATTGACAGTAAGAAGACTCAGTCATCTTGTTCTGACGTCGGCATTGTGCCTTTTGTAACTAATAACTATGTAATTTTTGTGATTTATCGTCAAAGTGAAGGTCCAAGGGATACAGTAAACCTGAAGTGAAGCATCGGAAACCAAAAGTGGTCTCACATGTACGGCTCAAAACATAGATGGTAAGAAGACACAGTCTTCTTGTACTTAAGTCGGTATAGTGCCATTTGTATTTAATTCTGAAGCTATTTTTGTGTTTCATTGTCAAAGTGAATGTCCAAGGGATACAGTAAACCTGAAGTGAAGCATCGGAAACTAAAACTGGTGACACAGGTAAGGCTTAAAACATAGACAGTAAGAAGACTATGTCATCTTGTACTTAAGTCGGCATTGTGTCTATTGTATTAAATTCATATGCAATTTCTGTGTTTCATCATCTATGTGAAGGCCCAAGGGATACAGTAAACCTGCAGTTGTGCATCTTAATCTAAAACTGGGGAGACAGGAAAGGCTCAAAACATAGACTCTTAGAATAGTCTGTCTTCTTGTACTTAAGTCGGCATTGTGCCTTTTGCATGTAATTCCGATGCAATTTCTGTGTCTCATCGTCAATGTGAAGGTCCAAGGGATACAGTAAACCAGCAGTGAGCTTCTTAATAACACTGGTATCATGAGAAAGGCTCAAATTATAGACACTAAGAAAAGTCAGTCTTTTTGTCCTTAAGTTGGCAATATGCCTTTTGTAGGTAATTCCGATGCAATTTTTGTGTTTTATCGTCAAAGTGAAGGTACAATGGAACAGTAAAACTGAAGTGAAGCATCGGAAACCGAAACTGGTCTCACAGGAACGGCTCAAACATAAACACTAAGAAAAGTCAGTATTCTCGTACTTAAGTACGCATTGTGCCTTTTGTATATAGTTCCGATGCAAGTTTTGTGTTTCATCGTCAAACTGGAGGTCCAACGGATACAGTAAACCTGAAGTGAATCATCGGAATCCAAAAGTGGTCTCACATGTACGGCTCAAAACATAGACAGTAAGAAGACTAATTCTTCCTGTACTTAAGTCGGCATTGTGCCTTTTGTGTTTATTTTATATGCAGTTTCTGTGTTTCATCGACAATGTGAAGTTCCAAGGGACACAGTAATCCAGCAGTTGTGCTACGGAATCTAAAACTGGTGACATACTAAAGGTTCAAAACATAGACACTAAGAAAAGTCAGTCTTTTTGTACTTAAGTCGGCAATGTGCCTTTTTTAGTTAATTCCAATGCAATATTTGTGATTCATCCGCAAAGAGAAGGTCCAAGGGATACAGTAAACTTGGAGTGTAGCATCGGAATCTAAAACTGGTCTCACAGGAAAGGCTGAAAACATAGACGGTAAGAAGACACAGTCTTCTTGTACCTAAGTCGGCATTGTGCATTTTGTATTTAATACATATGCAATTTCTGAGCTTCATCGTCAATGTGAAGGTAGAAGGGACACAGTAAACCGGCAGTTGTGCATAATAATCTAAAACTGGGGACACAGGAACGTCTCAAGACATAGACACTAAGAAAAGTCAGTCTTTTTGTACTTAAGTCGGCATTGTGCCTTTTGTATTTAATTCCGATGGAATTTTTGTAATACATCGTCAAAGTGAAGGCCCAAGGGATACGGTAAACCTGCAGGTATGCGTCGGAATCTAAAACTGGTCTCACAGGAAAGGCTCAGAACATAGACACTAAGAGAAGTCAGTCTAATTGTACTGAAGTCTGCAATGTGCCTTTTGTAGTTAATTCCGATGCAATTTTTGTGTTTCATCATCAAAGTGAGGGTCCAAGGGATACAGTAAACCTGAAGTGACGCATCGGAATCTAAAACTGGTCTCACATGAAACGCTCAAAACATAGACGGTAAGAGGACACAGTCTTCTTGTACTTAAGCCCCCATAGTGCTTTTTGTATTTAATTCCCAAGCAATTTCTGTGCTTCATCGTCAATGTGAAGGCACAAGGGATACAGTAAACCAGCAGTTGTGCATCGGATTCCAAAGCTGGTGACACAGGAAAGGCTCAAACATAGACACTAAGGAAAGTCAGTCTTCATTTACTTAAGTCGGCATTGTGACTTTTGTATGTAATTCATATGCAATTTCTGTGTTTCATCGTCAATGTGAAGGTCGAAGGGATACAGTAAACCCACAGTTGTGCATCATAATCTAAAACTGGGGACACAGGAAAGTCTCAAAACATAGACACTAGGAAAAGTCAGTCTTTTTGTACTTAAGCCGGCATAGTGCATTGTGTATTTAATTCCGAAGCAATTTCTTAGTTTCAACGTCAATGTGAAGGTCCAAGTGATACAGTAAACCTGCAGTTGTGCATCGGAAGCTAAACCTGGTGACACAGGAAAGGCTCAAAACATAGACGGTAAAAAGACTCAGTCTCCTTGTACCTAAGTCGGCATTGTGCCTTTTGTGTTTATTTTATATGCAATTTCTGTGTTTCATCGATAACGTGAAGTTCCAAGGGATACAGTAAAACAGCAGTTGTGCATCGCAATCTAAAACTGTGGACACAGGTAAGGCTCAAGACATATGCTCTAAGAAAAGTCAGTCTTCCTGTACTTCAGTCGGCATTGTGCTTTTTATATTTAATCCCGATGCAATTTTTGTGTTTCATCGTCAAAGTGAAGGTCCAAGGGATACAGTAAACCTGCAATGAGGCATCGGAATCTAAAACTGGTCTCACAGGACGGGCTCAAAACATGGGCAGTACGAGGACTCAATCCTCTTGTACTTAAGCGCGCATGGTGCATTTGTATTCAATTCCGATGCAACTTCTGTGTTTCTTCGACAATGGGATACAGTAAACCTGCAGTTGTGCATCGGAATCTAAAACTGGTCTCACAGGAAAGGCTCAAAGCATCGACACTAAGAAACGTCAGTCTTTTTGTACTTAAGTCGGGAATGTGCCTTTTGTAGTTAATTCCGATGCAATTTTTGTCTTTCATCGTCAATGTGCAGGTCCTAGGGATACAGTAAACCTGAAGGTAAGCATCGGAATCAGAAACTGGTCTCACAGGTAAAACTCATAACCTAGACAATTAGAAGACTCAGTCTTGTTTTACTTAAGTCGGCATTGTGCCTTTTGAATTTAATTACGATGCAATTTCTGTGTCTCATCGTCAACGTGAAGGTCCAAGAGATACAGTTAACCTGCAGTGCGCCTCGGATTATAAAACCGGTGTCACAGGAAAGGCTCAAAAAATAGACACTAATTAACGTCAGTCTTTTTATCCTTAAGTCGGCAGTGTGCTTTTGTAGTTAATTCCGATGCAATTTTTGGGTATCATCGTCAAAGTGTAGGCCCAAGGGATACAGTAAACCTGAAGTGAAGCATTGGAAAGGCTCATAACACAGACAGTAAGATGACTCAGTCTTCTTGTACTTAAGTCGGCATTGTGCCTTTTGAATTTAATTCCGATGCTAGTTTTGTGTTTCATCGTCAAAGTGAAGGGCCAAGGGATACAGAGAAACTGAAGTGAAGCATCGGAATCCATAACTGGTGACACATGAAAGGCTCAAAGCATTGACTGTAAAAAGACTCAGTCTTCTTGTACTTAAGTCGGGATTGGCCTATTGTATTTAATTCATATGCAATTTATGTGTTTCATCATCAATGAGAAGGCCCAAGGGATACAGTTACCCTGCAGTTGTGCATCGTAATCTAAAACTGGGGACACAGGAAACGCTCAAAACATAGACACTAAGAAAAGTCTGTCTTCTTGTACTTAATTCGGCATTGTGCCTTTTGTATGTAATTCCGATGCAATTTCTGTGTCTCATCGTCAATGTGAGGGTCCAAGTGATACAGTAGACCTGCAGTGAGCTTCTTAATAAAACTGGTGACACAGGAAAGACTCAAAATATAGACACTAAGAAAAGTCAGTCTTTTTCTACTTAGTCGGCTATTTGCCTTTTGTAGTTAATTCCGATGCATTTTTGTGCTTCATCGTCAAAGTGACGGTCCAAGGGATACAGTAAACCTGAAGTGAAGCATCGCAAACTAAAAACTGGTCTCACAGGCAAGGCTCAAAACATCGACACTAAGAAATGTCAGTCCTTTTGTACTTAAGTCGTGAGTGTGCTTTTGTAGTTTATTCCGATGCAATTTTTGTGTTACATCGTCAAAGTGCAGGTCCAAGGGATACACTAAACCTGAAGTGAAGCATCGGAATGAGAAACTGGTCTCACAGGCAACGCTCATAACATAGACAGTAAAAAGACGCAGTCTTGTTTTACTTAAGTCGGCATTGTGATTTTCGTATTTAATTCCGATGCAATTTTTATATTTCATCGTCAAAGTGAAGGTCTAAGGGATACAGTAAACCTTAAGTGAAGCATCGGAATCTGGCACAGGTCTGACTGGAATGGCTCAAAACATAGACGTTAAGAAGACACAGTCTTCTTCTACTTAAATTGGCATTGAGCCTTTCGTATTTAATTCCGATGCAATTTCTGTTTTTCATCGTCAATGTGAAGGTACAAGGGATACAGTACACCTGAAGTGAAGCATTGGAATCAGAAACCGGTCATACAGGCAACGCTCATAGCATAGACAGTAAGAAGACTCAGTATTGTTTTACTTAAGTCGGCATTGTGCCTTTTGTATTTAAGTCCGATGCAATTTTTGTGTTTCATCGTCAAAGTGAAGCTCCAAGCATACAGTAAAACTGAAGTTGAGCATCGGTATCCAAAAGTGGTCTCACATGTACGGCTCAAAACATAGATGGTAAGAAGACACAGTCTTCTTGTACTTAAGTTACCATTGAGCCTTTTGTATTTGATTTCGATGCAATTTTTGTGTTTCATCGTCAAAGTGAAGGGCCAAGGGATACAGTAAAACTGAAGTGAAACATCGGAATCTTAAACTGTTGGCACAGGAGAGGCTCAAAGCATTGACAGTAAGAAGACTCAGTCATCTTGTTCTGAAGTCGGCATTGTGCCTTTTGTAACTAATAACTATGTAATTTTTGTGATTTATCGTCAAAGTGAAGATCCAAGGGATACAGTAAACCTGAAGTGAAGCATCGGAAACCAAAAGTGGTCTCACATGTATGGCTCAAAACATAGATGGTAAGAAGACACAGTCTTCTTGTACTTAAGTCGGTATAGTGCCATTTGTATTTAATTCTGAAGCTCTTTTTGTGTTTCATTGTCAAAGTGAATGTCCAAGGGATACAGTAAACCTGAAGTGAAGCATCGGAAACTAAAACTGGTGACACAGGTAAGGCTTAAAACATAGACAGTAAGAAGACTATGTCATCTTGTACTTAAGTCGGCATTGTGTCTATTGTATTAAATTCATATGCAATTTCTGTGTTTCATCATCTATGTGAAGGCCCAAGGGATACATTAAACCTGCAGTTGTGCATCTTAATCTAAAACTGGGGAGACAGGAAAGGCTCAAAACATAGACCCTTAGAAAAGTCTGTCTTCTTGTACTTAAGTCGGCATTGTGCCTTTTGCATGTAATTCCGATGCAATTTCTGTGTCTCATCGTCAATGTGAAGGTCCAAGGGATACAGTAAACCAGCAGTGAGCTTCTTAATAACACTGGTATCATGAGAAAGGCTCAAATTATAGACACTAAGAAAAGTCAGTCTTTTTGTCCTTAAGTTGGCAATGTGCCTTTTGTAGGTAATTCCGATGCAATTTTTGTGTTTTATTGTCAAAGTGAAGGTACAATGGATACAGTAAAACTGAAGTGAAGCATCGGAAACCGAAACTGGTCTCACAGGAACGGCTCAAACATAAACACTAAGAAAAGTCAGTATTCTCGTACTTAAGTACGCATTGTGCCTTTTGTATATAGTTCCGATGCAAGTTTTGTGTTTCATCGTCAAACTGGAGGTCCAACGGATACAGTAAACCTGAAGTGAATCATCGGAATCCAAAAGTGGTGTCACATGTACGGCTCAAGACATAGACAGTAAGAAGACTCATTCTTCCTGTACTTAAGTCGGCATTGTGCCATTTGTGTTTATTTTATATGCAGTTTCTGTGTTTCATCGACAACGTGAAGTTCCAAGGGATACAGTAATCCAGCAGTTGTGCTACGGAATCTAAAACTGGTGACATACTAAAGGTTCAAAACATAGACACTAAGAAAAGTCAATCTTTTTGTACTTAAGTCGGCAATGTGCCTTTTTTAGTTAATTCCAATGCAATATTTGTGATTCATCCGCAAAGAGAAAGTCCAAGGGATACAGTAAACTTGGAGTGTAGCATCGGAATCTAAAACTGGTCTCACAGGAAAGGCTGAAAGCATAGACGGTAAGAAGACACAGTCTTCTTGTACCTAAGTCGGCATTGTGCATTTTGTATTTAATACATATGCAATTTCTGAGCTTCATCGTCAATGTGAAGGTAGAAGGGACACAGTAAACCGGCAGTTGTGCATAATAATTTAAAACTGGGGACACAGGAAAGTCTCAAGACATAGATAGTAAGAAAAGTCAGTCTTTTTGTACTTAAGTCGGCATTGTGCCTTTTGTATTTAATTCCGATGGAATTTTTGTAATACATCGTCAAAGTGAAGGCCCAAGGGATACGGTAAACCTGCAGGTATGCGTCGGAATCTAAAACTGGTCTCACAGGAAAGGCTCAGAACATAGACACTAAGAGAAGTCAGTCTAATTGTACTTAAGTCTGCAATATGCCTTTTGTAGTTAATTCCGATGCAATTTTTGTGTTTCATCGCCAAAGTGAGGGTCCTAGGGATACAGTAAACTTGAAGTGACGCATCGGAATCTAAAACTGGTCTCACATGAAACGCTCAAAACATAGACGGTAAGAGGACACAGTCTTCTTGTACTTAAGCTCCCATAGTGCTTTTTGTATTTAATTCACAAGCAATTTCTGTGCTTCATCGTCAATGTGAAGGCATAAGGGATACAGGAAACCAGCAGTTGTGCATCGGATCCAAAGCTGGTGACACAGGAAAGGCTCAAACATAGACACTAAGGAAAGTCAGTCTTCATTTACTTAAGTCAGCATTGTGCCTTTTGTATGTAATTCATATGCAATTTCTGTGTTTCATCGTCAATGTGAATGTCGAAGGGATACAGTAAACCCACAGTTGTGCATCATAATCTAAAACTGGGGACACAGGAAAGTCTCAAAACATAGACACTAGGAAAAGTCAGTCTTTTTGTACTTAAGCCGGCATAGTGCATTGTGTATTTAATTCCGAAGCAATTTCTGTGTTTCAACGTCAATGTGAAGGTCCAAGTGATACAGTAGACCTGCAGTTCTGCATCGGAAGCTAAACCTGGTGACACAGGAAAGGCTCAAAACCCAGACGGTAAAAAGACTCAGTCTTCTTGTACCTAAGTCGGCATTGTGCCTTTTGTGTTTATTTTATATGCAATTTCTGTGTTTCATCGATAACGTGAAGTTCCAAGGGATACAGTAAAACAGCAGTTGTGCATCGCAATCTAAAACTGTGGACACAGGTAAGGCTCAAGACATATGCTCTAAGAAAAGTCAGTCTTCTTGTACTTCAGTCGGCATTGTGCTTTTTATATTTAATCCCAATGCAATTTTTGTGTTTCATCGTCAAAGTGAAGGTCCAAGGGATACAATAAACCTGCAATGAGGCATCGGAATCTAAAACTGGTCTCACAGGATGGGCTCAAAACATGGGCAGTACGAGGACTCAATCCTCTTGTACTTAAGCGCGCATGGTGCATTTGTATTCAATTCCGATGCAACTTCTGTGTTTCTTCGTCAATGGGATACAGTAAACCTGCAGTTTTGCATCGGAATCTAAACCTGGTGACACAGGAAAGGCACAAATCATAGACAGTAAGAAGACCCCGTTTTCTTCTACTTAAGTCGGCTTTGTGCTTTTTGTATTTTATTCCTATACAATTTCTGTGTTTCATCGTCACAGTTAAGGTCCAAGGGATACAGTAAACCTGAAGTGAGGCATCGGAATCTAAAACTGGTCTTACAGGAAAGGCTCAAAACACAGACGTTAAGAAGACTCAGTCTTCTTCTACTTAAGTCGGCAATGTGCCTTTCGTCTTTAATTCCGATGCAATTTCGTGTTTCATCGTCAAAGTGATGGTCCAAGGGATACAGTAAACCTGAAGTCAGGGGTCGGATAATAAAACTGGACTCACAGGAAGGGCCCATAACATAGACGGTTAGAAGACTCAGTCTTCTTGTACTTATGTCGGCATAGTGCTGTTTGTATTTAATTCCGATGCAATTTTTGTGTTTCATCGTCAAAGTGAGGGTCCAACGGATTAAGTAAACCTTAAGTGAAGCATCGGAATCTGAAACTGGTCTCACAGGAAAGGCTCAAAGCATAGAAGGTAAGAAGTCTCTGTCTAATTGTACTTAAGAAGGCATTGTGAATTTTGTATTTAATTCCGATGCAATTTCTCTGTGTCATCGCCAATGTGAACGTCCCAGTGATACAGTAAACCTGCCGTTGTACATCGGAAACCAAACCTGGCGACACAGAAAAAGGCACAAATCATAGACAGTAAGATGACTCTTTCTTCTTGTACTTAAGTCGGTATTGTGCCTCTCGTACTTAATTCCGGTGCAATTTCGTGTTACATCGTCAAAGTGATGGTAAAAGGGATACAGTAAAGCTGAAGTGAAGCACCGGTGTCTAAGACTGGACTCACAGGGAAGGTTCACAACATAGACGGTAAGAAGACTCAGGCTTCTTGTACTTAAGTCGACATCGTGCATTTGTATTTATTTCCGATGCAACTACTGTGTTTCATCGTCAATAGGACACAGTATACCTGCAGTTTTGCATCGGAATCTAAAACTGGTGACACAGGAAAGGCTCAACACATAGACACATATAAAAGACAGTCTTCTGGTGACACAGGAAAGGCTCAACACATAGACACATATAAAAGTCAGTCTTCTCGTACTTCAGGAAACTGGTCACGCAGGAGAGGCTCGAAACATTGACACTAAGAGGAGTTAGTCTTCTTGTACTTAAGTCAGCATTGTGCCTTTTGTTTTTAATTACGATGCAATATTTGTGTTTCATCGTCAAAGTGAAGGTCAAGGGGATACAATAAACCTGAAGTGAAGTATTGGAATCTGAAACTGGTCACGCAGGAGAGGCTCAAATCATTGACACTAAGAGGAGTCAGTCTTCTTGTACTTAAGTCGGCATTGTGGCTTTTGTATTTAATTCCGATGCAATATTTGTGTTTCATCGTCAAAGTGAAGGTCAAAGGGATACAGTAAACCTGAAATGAAGCATCGGAATCTAAAACTGGTCTCACTAGAAAGGCTCAAAACATAGACGGTAAAAAGACTCAGTCTTTTGTACTTAAGTCGGCATTGTGCCTTTTGTATTTCATTCCAATGCAATTTCGGTGTTTCTACGTCAATGTGAAGTTTCAAGGGATACAGTAAACCTGAAGTGAATCATCGGAATCTAAAACTGGTCTTACAGGAAAGGCTCAAATCATAGACGTTAAGAAGACTCAGTCTTCTTGTACTCAATTCGGCATTGTGCCTTTCGTATTTAATTTCGATGCAATGTCGTGTTTCATCGTCAAAGTGAAGGTCAAAGGGATACAGTAAACCTGAAGTGAAGCATCGGAATCAAAAACTGGTCTCACAGGAAAGGCTCAATGCATGGATGGTTAGAAGACTCAGTCTCCTTCTACTTAAGACGGAATTGTGCATTTTGTATTTAATTCCGAAGCTATTTCTGTGTTTCATCGTCAATGTGAAGTTCCAAGTGATACGGTAAACCTGCAGTTGTGCATCGGATACCAAACCTAGTAACACAGGAAATGCACAAACACAGGCTGTAAGAAGACTCTGTCTTCATGTACTTAAGTCGGCATTGTGCCTTTTGTATTTAATTCCAATGCAATTTCTGTGTTTGATAGTCAAAGTGAATGTCCAAGGGATACGGTAAACCTGAAGTGAAGCATCGGAATGAAAAACTGGTCTTACAGGAAAGGCTCAAACATAGACGTTAAGAAGACTCAATCTTCTTGTACTTAAGTCGGCATTGTGCCCTTTGTGTTTAATTCCGAGGCTAGTTCTGTGTTTTATCGTCACTGTGTAGGTCCTTTTGATACAGTAAACCTGCAGTTGTTAATCGGAAACTAAACCAAGTGACACAGGGAAGGCTCAAAACAAAGACGGTATAAAGACTCTGTCTTCTTGTCCTTAAGTCAGCATTGAAGCCTTTGTGTTTAATTCCTATGCAATATCTGTGTCATCGTCAACCTGAAGGTCCAACGGATACAGTAAACCTGAAGTGAAGCATCGGAATCTAAAACTGGGCTCACATGAAAGACTCGAAACATAGACAGTAAGAAGACTCAGTGTTCTTGTACTTTTGTAACATTGTTCCTTTTGTATTTAATTCAGATGCAATTTCTGTGTAACATCGTCAGTTTGACGGTCCAAGGGATGCAGTAAACGTGCAGTTGTGCATTGGAATCTAAATCTGGTGACAGAGGGAAGGCTCAAAACATGGACACGAAGATAAGTCAGTCTATTTGCACTTAAGTAGGCATTGTGCCTTTTTGTTTTTAATTCCGATTCAATTTCTGTGTTTCATCGTCAACGTAAAGGTCCAAAGGATACAGTAAACCAGCAGTTGTGCATTGGAATCTTAAACTGGTGACACAGAAGAGGATCACAACATAGACACTTAGGAAAGTCAGTCTTTTTGTGCTTTTGTCGGCATTGTGACTTTTGTATTTAATTCCGATATAATATCTGTGTTTCATCGTCAAAGTGAAGGTCCAAGGGATACAGTAAATGAGCAGTTGTGCATCGGAATCTAAAAATGGTCTGACATTAAAGGTTCAAAGCATAGACACTAAGAAAAGTCAGTCTTCTTGTACTTAAGTCGGCCTTGTGCTTTTGTATTTAATTCCGTTGGAATTTCTGTGTTTAATCGTCAATGTAAAGGTCCAAAGGATACAGTAAATCAGCAATTGTGCGTTGGAATCTAAAACTGGTGACACAGGAAAGGCTCAAAACATAGACACTAAGAAAGGCAGTCTTCTTGTGCTTGAGTCGGCATTGTGCCTTTCGTATTTAATTCCGATGCAATTTCGTGTTTCATCGTCAAAGTGATGGTCCAAGGGATACGGTAAACCTGAAGTAAAGCATCGGAAGCTAAAACTGGTCACACAGGAAAGGCTCAAAACATAGACAGTAAGGAGACTCAGTCTTCTTGTACTTAAGTCGGCATTGTGACTTTTGTATTTAATTCCGTTGCCATTTTTGTGTTTCATGGTCAATGTGAAGGTCCAAGGGATACAGTAAACCTGCAGTTGTGCGTCGAATCTAAAACTGGTAACACAGGAAAGGCTCAAAACATAGACACTAAGAAAAGTCAGTCTTCTTGTTCCTATGTCGGCATTGCACCTTATGTATTTAATTCCGATGGAATTTCTGTGTTTCATCGCCAAAGTGAAGATCCAAGGGATTCTGTAAACCTGAGGTGAAGCATCGTAATCTAAAACTGATCTCACAGGAAAGGTTCAAAACATAGACACTAAGAAAAGTCAGTCTTGTTGCACTGAAGTCGGCATTGTGCGGTTTGTATTTAATTCCGGTGCAACTTTTGTGTTTCTGCGTCAAAGTGAAGGTCCAAGGGATTCTGTAAACCTGAGGTGAAGCATCGGAATCCAAAACTGGTCTCACAGGAAAGGCTCAAACCATAGAAAGGATAAGGCTCAGTCTCCATCAATTTAAGACGGCATTGTGCATTTTGTATTTAATTCCGATGCAATTTCAGTGTTTCAACGTCAATGAGAAGGTCCAAGTGAAACAGTAAACCTGCAGTTGTGCGTCAGAAACCAAACCTGGTAACACAGGAAATGCACAAATCACAGGCAGTAAGAGGACTCTGTCTTCTTGTACTTAAGTCGGCATTGTGCCTTTTGTATTTAATTCCAATGCAATTTCTGTGCTTGATCGTCAAAGTGAATGTCCAAAGGATACGGTAATCCTGAAGAGTAGCATCGGAATCAAAAACTGGTCTTACAGGAAAGGCTCAAACATAGACGTTAAGAAGACTCAGTCTTCTTGTACCTAAGTCGGCATTGTGCCCTTTGAGTTTAATTCCGAAACCATTTCTGTGTTTCATCGTCAATGTGAAGGTCCATGTGATGTAGTAAAGCTGCAGTGGTTCATCGGAAACTAAACCAGGTGACACAGGAAAGGCTCAAAACAAAGACGGTAAGAAGACTCTGTCTTCTTGTCCTTAAGTCGGCATTGTGCCGTTTGTGTTTAATTCCGATGAAATATCTGTGTTTCATCGTCAATCTAAAGGTCCAACGGATACAGTAAACCTGAAGTGAAGCACTGGAATCTAAAACTGGGCTCACATGAAAGACTCGAAACATAGACACTAAGAAGACTCAGTGTTCTTGTACTTTTGTAGCATTGTTCCTTTTGTAATTAATTCAGATGCAATTTCTGTGTTTCATCGTCAATTTGAAGGTCCAAGATATACAGCAAACCTGCAGTTGTGCATTGGAATCTAAATCTGGTGACACAGGAAAGGCTCAAAACATAGACACCAAGAGAAGTCAGTCTTTTTGCACTTAAGACGGCGTTGTGCCTTATGTATCTATGTCCGATGCAATTTCTGTGTTTCATCGTGAAAGCTAAGGTCCAAGGGATACAGTAAAACTGAAGTGAGGCATCGGAATCTAAAACTAGTTTGACAGGAAAGGATCAAAACATAGACCCTAAGAAAAGTCAGTCTGCTTGTACTTAAGTCGGCATTGTGAGTTTTGTATTTAATTCCGATGCAACTTCTGTATTTCATCGCCAATGGGATACAGCAAACCTGCAGTTTTACATCGGAATCTAAAACTGGTGACTCAGGAAAGGCTCAAAACATGGACACGAAGATAAATCAGTCTATTTGCACTTATGTCGGCATTGTGCCTTTTGTTTTTAATTCCGATTCAATTTCTGTGTTTCATCGTCAATGTAAAGGTCCAAAGGATACAGTAAACCAGCAGTTGTGCATTGGAATCTTAAACTGGTGACACAGGAGAGGATCACAACATAGACACTTAGGAAAGGCAGTGTTTTTGTGCTTATGTCGGCATTGTGCATTTTGTATTTAATTCCGATATAATTTCTGTGTTTCATCGTCAAAGTGAAGGTCCAAGGGATACAGTAAATGAGCAGTTCTGAATCGGAATCTAAAACTGGTCTGACAGGATAGGTTCAAAGCATAGACACTAAGAAAAGTCAGTCTTCTTGTACTTAAGTCGGCCTTGTGCCTTTTGTATTTAATTCCGTTGCAATTTGTGTGTTTAATCGTCAATGTAAAGGTCCGAAGGATACAGTAAATCAGCAATTGTGCAATGGACTCTAAAACTGGTGACACAGGAAAGGCTCAAAACATAGACACTAAGGAAAGTCAGTCTTCTTGTGCTTGAGTCGGCATTGTGCCTTTTGTATTTAATTCCAATGAAATTTCTGTGTTTCATCGTCAAAGAGAAGGTCCAAGGAATACAGTAAAACTGAAGTGAAGCATTGGAATCTAAAACTAGTCTGCAGGAAAGTTTCGAAACATAGACTCTAAGAAAAGTCAGTCTTCTTCTACTTAAGTCGGCAATGTGCCTTTTGTATTTAATTCCGATGCAATTTCTGTGTTACATCTTCTATGTAAAGGTCCAAGGGATACAGTAAATCTGCAGTTGTTGATTGGAATCGAAAACTGGTTTCACGGGAAAGGCTCAAAACATAGACGGTAAGAAGACTCAGACTCCTTGTACTTAGGTTGACTTTGTGCCATTTAATTCCGAAGCAATTTCTGTGTTTCATCTTCTATGTAAAGGTCCAAGGGATACAGTAAATCTGCAGTTGTTCATTGGAATCTAAAACTGGTTTCACGGGAAAGGCTCAAAACATAGATGGTAAGAAGACTCAGACTCCTTGTACTTAGGTCGACTTTGTGCCATTTAATTCCGAAGCAATTTCTGTGTTTCATCGTCAACGTGAAGGTCCAGAGGGTACAGTAAACCTGAAGTGAAGCGTCGGAATCTGAAACTGGTCTCACAGGAAGGCTCAAAACATAAACACTGAGAACACTCAGTCTTCTTGTACTTAAGTTTGCATTGTGGCTTTTGTATTTAATTCTGATGCTATTTGTGTGTTTCATCGTCAAAGTGAAGGTCAAAGGGATTCAGTAAACCTGAAGTGAAGCATCGTAATCTAAAACTGGTCTCACAGGAAAGGCTCAAAACATAGACGGTAAGAAGACTCAGTCTTTTGTACTTAAGTCGGCATTGTGCCTTTTGTATTTCATTCCAATGCAATTTGTGTGTTTCTTCGTCAAAGTGAAGTTTCAAGGGATACAGAAAACCTGAAGTGAAGCATCGGAATCTAAAACGATTCTCACAGTTGAGCTTCAAAACATAGACACCAAGAATAGTCAGTTATCTTGTACTAAAGTCGGCATTGTCCGTTTTGTATTTACTTTCGATGCAATTTTTGTGTTTCACCGTCAATATGAAGGTCCAAGGGATTAAGTAAACCTGAAGTGAAGCATTGGAATCTAAAACTGGGCTTACAGGAAAGGCTCAAAACATAGACGTTAAGAAGACTCGGTCTACTTGTACATAAGTCGGCATTATGCCATTTGTATTTAATTCCGATGCAATTTCTGTGTTTCATCTTCTATGTAAAGGTCCAAGGGATAGAGTAAATCTGCAGTTGTTCATTGGAATCTAAAACTGGTTTCACGGGAAAGGCTCAACACATAGACGGTAAGAAGACTCAGACTCCTTGTACTTAGGTCAACTTTGTGCCATTTAATTCCGATGCAATTTCAGTGTTTCATCGTCAAAGTGAAGGTCCAAGGGATACAGTAATCCTGAAGTGAAGCATCGGAAACTAAAACTGGGCTCAAAGTAAAGGCTCGAAACATAGACACTAAGAAGACTAATTCTTCTTGTACTTAAATCAGCATTGTGCCTTTTGTATTTAATTCAGATGCAATATCTGTGTTTCATCGTGAATGTAAAGGTCCAAGGGATACAGTAAACCTGCAATTGTGCATCGGAATCTAAAACTGTTGACACAGGAAAGGCACAGAAAATAGACACTAAGAAATGTCAGCCTTTTTGTTCTTATGTCGGCATTTTGCCTTTTGTATTTAATTCCGATGAAATTTCTGTGTTTCATCGTCAAAGCTAAGGTCCAAAGGATACAGTAAACCTGAAGTGAAGCATCGGAATCTAAAACTGATCTCACAGGAAAGTCTCAAAACACAGACACTAAGAAAGTCATTCTTCCTGTGCTTCCGTCGGCATTGTGCCTTTTGTATTTAATTCCGATGCAATTGTTGTGTTTCATCGTCAAAGTGAAGATCCAAGGGATACAGTAAACCTGAAGTGAAGCATCGGAATCTCTAACAGGTTTCACAGGGGAGGCTCAAAGCATAGATGGTAAGAAGACTCAGTCTACTTCTACTTAAGACGGCATTGTGCATTTTGTATTTAACTCCGAAGCTATTTCTATGTTTCATCGTCAATGTGAAGGTCCAAGTGATACACTAAACCTGCAATTGTGCATCGGAAACAAAACCAGGTGATACAGGAAATGCTCAAAACATAGACGGTAAGAAGACCCAGTCTTCTTGTACTTAAGTCGGCAATGTGCTTTTTGTATTTAATTCTGATGCCAATTCTGAGTTTCATCGTCTACGTGAATGTCCAACGGATACAGTAAACCTGCAGTTGTGCATCGTAATCTAAGACTGGGGACACAGGAAAGGCTCAAAGCTGAGACATCAAGATAAATCATTCTTTTTGTACCTAAGTCGGCATATTGCATTTTGTATTTTTAATTCGATGCAATTTTTATTTAATTCATATATAATATCTGTGTTTCATTGTCAATGTGTAGGTCCAAGGGATACAGTAAACCTCAAATGAAGCGTCGGAATCTAAAACTGGTCTCACAGCAAAAGCTCAAAACATAGACACTAAGAAAAGTCAGTCTTCTCGTACTGAAGTCGGTATTGTGCCTTTTGTATTTAATTCCGATGCAATTTCTGTGTTACATCTTCTATGTAAAGGTCCAAGGGATACAGTAAATCTGCAGTTGTTCATTGGAATCTAAAACTGGTTTCACGGGAAAGGCTCAAAACATAGACGGTAAGAAGACTCTGACTCCTTGTACTTAGGTTGACTTTGTGCCATTTAATTCCGAAGCAATTTCTGTGTTTCATCGTCAACGTGAAGGTCCAGGGGATACAGTAAACCTGAAGTGAAGCGTCGGAATCTGAAACTGGTCTCACAGGAAGGCTCAAAACATAAACACTAAGAACACTCAGTCTTCTTGTACTTAAGTGGGCATTGTGGCTTTTGTATCTAATTCTGATGCAATTTTTGTGTTTCATCGTCAAAGTGAAGGTCAAAGGGATTCAGTAAACCTGAAGTGAAGCATCGTAATCTAAAACTGGTCTCACAGGAAAGGCTCAAAACATAGACGGTAAGAAGACTCAGTCTTTCGTACTTAAGTCGGCATTGTGCCTTTTTTATTTCATTCCAATGCAATTTGTGTGTTTCTTCGTCAAAGTGAAGTTTCAAGGGATACAGAAAACCTGAAGTGAAGCATCGGAATCTAAAACTATTCTCACAGTTGAGCTTCAAAACATAGACACCAAGAATAGTCAGTCATCTTGTACAAAAGTCGGCATTGTCCGTTTTGTATTTACTTTCGATGCAATTATTGTGTTTCACCGTCAATATGAAGGTCCAAGGGATTAAGTAAACCTGAAGTGAAGCATCGGAATCTAAAACTGGGCTTACAGGAAAGGCTCAAAACATAGACGTTAAGAAGACTCAGTCTACTTGTACATAAGTCGGCATTGTGCCATTTGTATTTAATTCCGATGCAATTTCTGTGTTTCATCTTCTATGTAAAGGTCCAAGGGATACAGTAAATTTGCAGTTGTTCATTGGAATCTAAAACTGGTTTCACGGGAAAGGCTCAAAACATAGATGGTAAGAAGACTCAGACTCCTTGTACTTAGGTCGACTTTGTGCCATTTAATTCCGAAGCAATTTCTGTGTTTCATCGTCAACGTGAAGGTCCAGAGGATACAGTAAACCTGAAGTGAAGCGTCGGAATCTGAAACTGGTCTCACAGGAAGGCTCAAAACATAAAAACTATGAACACTCAGTCTTCTTGTACTTAAGTTTGCATTGTGGCTTTTGTATTTAATTCTGATGCTATTTTTGTGTTTCATCGTCAAAGTGAAGGTCAAAGGGATTCAGTAAACCTGAAGTGAAGCATCGTAATCTAAAACTGGTCTCACAGGAAAGGCTCAAAACATAGACGGTAAGAAGACTCAGTCTTTTGTACTT
The DNA here is from genome assembly GCF_023864345.2 of Schistocerca serialis cubense. NCBI lineage: Eukaryota > Metazoa > Arthropoda > Insecta > Orthoptera > Acrididae > Schistocerca > Schistocerca serialis. Next base: position 59,737,184 of record NC_064638.1, on the reverse strand, counting down.
AAGTCGGCATTGTGCCTTTTGTATTTCATTCCAATGCAATTTGTGTGTTTCTTCGTCAAAGTGAAGTTTCAAGGGATACAGAAAACCTGAAGTGAAGCATCGGAATCTAAAACGATTCTCACAGTTGAGCTTCAAAACATAGACACCAAGAATAGTCAGTTATCTTGTACTAAAGTAAAGGTCCAAGGGATACAGTAAACCAGAAGTGAAGCATCGGAATCAAAAACAGGTCTCACAGGAAGGGCTCAAAACGTAGACAGTAAGAGGACTCAGTCTTCTTGTACATAAGTCGGCTTTGTAACATTTGTATTTAATTCCGATGCAATTTTTGTGTTCCATCGTCAAGGTGAAGGTCCATGGGATAGAGTAAACCTGAAGTGAAGTATCGGAATCAAAAACTGGTCTCACTGGAAAGGCCCAAAGCATAGACGGGAAGAAGCCTCAGTCTTCCTGTACTGAAGTGTGCATTGTGAATTTTGTATCGAATACTGATGCAATTTTGGTGATTCATCGTCAAGGTGAAGGTCCAAGGGATACAGTAAACCTGAAGTGAAGCATCGGAATCTAAAGCTGGACTCACAGGAAAGGCTCAAAACATAGACGGTGAGAAGACTCAGTCTTCTTGTACTTATGTCGGCATTGTGTCTTTTCAATTTAATTCCGATGCAATTTCTGTGTTTTATCGTCAAAGTGAAGATCCAAGGGATTCAGTAAACTTGAGGTGAAGCATCCGATTCCAAAACTGATCTTACAGGAAAGGTTCAATACACAGACACTAAGAAAAGTCAGTGTAGTTGTAGTTAAGTCGGCATTTTGCGGTTTTTATTTAATTCCGGTGCAATTTTTGAGTTTCTTCGTCAAAGTGAAGGTCCAAGGGACTACGTAAACCTGAAGTGAAGCATCGGATTCCAAATCTGATCTCACAGGAATGGCTCAAAACATAGAAAGGATAAGACTCAGTCTCCTTCAATTTAAGACGGCAATGTGCATTTTGTATTTAATTCCGATGCAATTTCAGTGTTTCAACGTCAATGTGAAGGTCCAGGTGAAACACTAAATCTGCAGTTGTGCATCGGAAACCAAACCTGGTAACACAGGAAATGCACAAATCACAGGCTGTAAGAAGACTCTGTCTTCTTGTACTTAAGTCGGCATTGTGCCTTTTGTATTTAATTCCAATGCAATATCTGTGTTTCATCGTCAAAGTGAATGTCCAAGGGATACGGTAAACCTGAAGTGAAGCATCGGAATCTAAAACTAGTCGTACAGAAAAGGCTCAAACATAGACGTTAAGAAGACTCAGTCTTCTTGTACTTAAGTCGGCATTGTGCCCTTTGTATTTATTTCCGAAACTATTTCTGTGTTTCATCGTCAATGTGAAGGTCCATGTGATACAGAAAACCTGCAGCTTTTCATCGGAAACTAAACCAGGTGACACAGGAAAGGCTCAAAGCAAAGACGGTAAGATGACTAACTCTACTTGTCCTTAAGTCGGCATTGTGCCCTTTGTATTTATTTCCGTTGCAATATCTGTGTTTCATCGTCAATCTGAAGGTCCAACGGATACAGTGAACCTGAAGTGAAGCATCGGAATTTAAAACTGGGCTCACAGGAAAGACTCAAAACATAGACACTAAGAAGACTCAGTGTTCTTGTACTTGAGTAGCATTGTTCCTTTTGTATTTAATTCAGATGCAATTTCTGTGTTTCATCTTCAATTTGACGGTATAAGGGATACAGTAAACCTGCAGTCGTGCATCGGAATCTAAAAGTGGTGACACAGGAAAGGCTTAAAACTTAGACACCAAAAAAAGTCAGCTTTTTGCACTTAAGTCGGCGTTGTGCCTTATGTATCTATGTCCGATGCAAATTCTGTGTTTCATCGTCAAAGCTAAAGTCCAAGGGATACAGTAAACCTGAAATGAAGCATCGGAATCTAAATCTGGTCCCACAGGCAGGAGTCAAAATATAGACGGTAAGAGGTCTCAGTCTTCTTGTACTTAAGTCAGCATTGGGCCTCTTGTATTTAATTCCGTTGAAACTTCTGTGTTTCATCGTCAATGTGAAGGTCCAAGAGATACAGTAAACCAGCAGTTGTGCATCACAATCTAAGACTGGGGACAAAGGAGAGGCTCAAAACATAGACACTAAGAAAAACCAGTCTTCTTGTACTTAAGTTGGCCTTGTGACTTTTGTATTTAATTCCGTTGCAATCTTTGTACTTCATTGTCAATGTGAAGGTTCAAGGGATACAGTAAACCAGCAGTTGTGCGTCGAATGTAAAACTGGTGACACAGGAAAGGCTCAAAACATAGATACTGAGAAAAGTCAGTCTTCTTGTTCCTATGTCGGCATTGTGCCTTTTGTATTTAATTCATATGCATTTTCTGTGTTTCATCTTTAATGTGATGGTTCAAGGGATACAGTAAACCTGCAGTTGTGCATCATTATCTAAAACTGGTGACACAGGAAATTCTCAAAACATAGTCTCTAAGGAAAATCAGTCTTCTTGTGCTTGAGTCGGCATTGTGCCTTTTGTATCTATTTCCGATGCAATTTCTGTGATTCATCGTCAAAGAGAAGGTCCAAGGAATACAGTAAAACTGAAGTGAGGCATCGTAATCTAAAACTGGTCTGACAGGAAAGTTTCAAAACATAGACCCAAAGAAAAGTCAGTCTCCTTCTACTTAAGACTTCATTGTGCATTTTGTATTTAATTCCGATGCTATTTCTGTGTTTCATCGTCAAAGTGAAGGTCCAAGGGATACAGTAAACCGGAAGTGAAGCATCGGAATCTAAAACTGGTCTCACAGGAAAGGCTCAAAACAAAGAGACTAAGAAGAGTTAGTCTTCTTGTACTTAAGTCAGCATTGTGAATTTGGTATTTAATTCCGATGCAATTTCTGTGCTTGATCGTCAATGTGGGGGTCCAAGTGATACAGGAAACCAGCAGTTGTGCATCGTAATCTAAACCAGGTGACACAGGAAAGGATCAAAACATAGACACTAAGGGAAGTTAGTCTTAAGTCGGCATTGTGCCTTCTGTATTTAAATCCGTTGCAATTTCTGTGTTTCATCGTCAATGTAAAGGACCAAGGGATACAGTAAAGCTGCCGTTGAGCATTGGAATCTAAAACTGGTGACACAGGAAAGGCTCAAAGCATAGACACAAAGGAAAGTCAGTCTTCTTGTACTTAAGCCGACATTGTGCCCTTTGTATTGAATTCCAATGCAACTTCTGTGTTTCATCGTCAAAGTGAAGGTCCAGTGTGAATACAGTGTGATACAGTAAACCTGCGGTTGCGCATCGGATACTAAACCTGGTGAAACAGCAAAGGCTCATAACAAAGACGGTAAGAGGACTCAGCCTTCTTGTACTTAAGTCGGCATTGTGCCTTTTGTATTGAATTCCGATGCAATTTTTGTGACTCATCGTCAGTATGTAGGTAAGTCCAAATGATACAGTAAACCTAAGTGAGGCACCGGAATCTAAAACTGGTTTCACAGGAAAGGCTCAAAACACATACGGAAAGAAGGCTCAGTCCTCTTGTACATAAGTTGGCATTGTGCCTTTTGTATTTAATTCCGATGCTATTTCTGTATTATATCGTCAAAGTGAAGGTCCAAGGGATACAGTAAACCTCAATTGAAGCATCGGAATCTAAAACTGGTCTCACAGGGAATGCTCTAAGCATACACACAAAGAAGACTCAGTCGTCTTGTACTTGAGTTGGCTTTGTGCATTTTGTACTCAATTCCGAAGCTATTTCTGTGTTTCATCGTCAATGTGAAGGTCCATGTGATACAGGACACCTGCAGTTGTTCATCGGAAACTAAACCTGGTGACACAGGAAAGGCTCAAAACAAAGACGGTAAGGAGACTCAGTGTACTTGTCCTTAAGTCGGCATTGTGCCCTTTGTATTTATTTCCGATGCAATGTCTGTGTTTCATCGTCAATCTTGAGGTCCAACGGATTTAGTAAACCTGAAGTGAAGAATCGGAATCTAAGAGTGGTCTCACAGGAAGGGGTCAAAACATAGACGGTAAGAGGACTCAGTCGTCTTGTACTTAAGTCGGCATTGGGCCTCTTGTTTTTAATTCCGTTGAAACTTCTGTATTTCATCGTCAATGTGAAGGTCCAAGAGATACAGTAAACCAGCAGTTGTGCATCACAATCTAAGACTGGGGACACAGGAGAGGCTCAAAACATAGACACTAAGAAAAACCAGTCTTCTTGTACTTAAGTCGGCCTTGTGACTTTTGTATTTAATTCCGTTGCAATCTTTGTGTTTCATCGTCAATGTGAAGGTCCAAGGGATACAGTAAACCTGCAGTTGTGCATCGTAATCTAAACCAGGTGACACAGGAAAGGCTCAAAACATAGACACTAAGGGAAGTCAGACTTAAGTCGGCATTGTGCCTTTTGTATTTAATTCCGATGCAATTTCACTGTTTCGTCGTCTATGTAAAGGACAAAGAGATACAGCAAAGCTGCCGTTGTGCATTGGAATCTAAAACTGGTGACACAGGAATGGCTCAAAGCATAGACACAGAGGAAAGTCAGTCTTCTTGTACTTAAGCCGACATTGTGCCTTTTGTATTGAATTCCAATGCAATTTCTGTGTTTCGTCGTCAAAGTGAAGGTCCATTGTGAAGCACAGTGTGATACAGTAAACCTGCGGTGGCGCATCGGAAACTAAACCTGGTGAAACAGCAAAGGCTCATAACATAGACGGTAAGAGGACTCAGTCTTCTTGTACTTAAGTCAGCATTGTGCCTTTTATATTTAAATCCGATGCTATTTTTGTGTTTGATCGTCTAAGTGAAGGTCCAAGGGATACAGTAAACACGAAGTGAAGAATCGGAATCTGAAACTGGTCTCACAAGAAATGCTCTAAGCATAGGCACTAAGAAGAATAGGTCATCTTGTACTTGAGTCGGCTTTGTGCCTATTGTATTTAATTACGATGCAATTTCTGCATTTCATCGTCAATGTGAAGTATAAGGGATACAGTAAAACTGCAGTTGTGCATCGGAATCTAAAACTGGTGACACAGGAAAGGCTCAAAACATAGACACTAATGAAAGTCAGTCTTTTTGTACTTAAGTTGGCATTGTGACTTTTGTATTTAAGTACGATGCAATTTTTGTGTTTCATCGTCAAAGTGAAGGGCCAAGTGATACAGTAAACCTGAAGTGAAGCAACGGAATCTAGATCTGGTTTCACTGGAAAGGCCCAAAACATTGACGGTAAGAAGACTCAGTCTTGTTGTACTTCAGTCGTCATTGTGCCTTTTGCATCTAATTCCGATGCAATTTCTGTGTTCCATCGTCAAATTGAAGGTCCAAGGTATACAGTAAACTTGAAGTGAAGCATCGGAATCTAAAACTGGTCTCACAGGAAAGGTTCAAAACATAGACACTACGAAAAGTCAGTCTTCTTGTCCTTAAGTCGGCATTGTGCCTTTTGCATTTATTTCATATGCGATTTCTGTGTTTCATCGTCAATGTGAAGGTCCAAGGGATACAATAAACCTGCAGTTGTGCATCGTAATCTAAACCTGGTGACAGAGGAAAGGCTCAAAACATAGACACTAAGGGAAGTCAGTCTTTTTGTACTTAAGTCGGCATTGTGACTTTTGTATTTAATTCCGATGCAATTTTGGTGTTTCATCGTCAAAGTGAAGGTCCAAGGAATACAGTAAACCTGAAATGAAGCAACGGAATCTAAAGCTAATCTCACAGGATGGGCTCAAAGCAAAGACAGTAAGGAGACTCGGTCTTCCTGCACTTAAGTGGGCATTTTGCCTTTTGTATTGAATTCCGATGCAATTTTTGTGATTCATCGTCAAAGTGATGGTCCAAGGGATACAGTAAACCTAAAGTGAAGCATCGGAATCTATACTTGTCTCACAGGAAATGCTCTAAACATAGGCACTAAGAAGACTCAGTCATCTTGCACTTGAGTCGGCATTGTGCCTATTGTATTTAATTCCGATGCAACTTCTGCATTTCATCGTCAATGTGAAGTATAAGGGATACAGTAAATCTGCAGTTGTGCATCGGAATCTAAAACTGGTGACACAGGAAAGGCTCAAAACATAGATACTAAGGAAAGTCAGTCTTTTTCTACTTAAGTCGGCATTGTGACTTTTGTATTCAATCCGATGCAATTTTTTTGTTTCATCGTCAATGTAAAGGTCCAAGGGATACAGTAAATCTGCAGTTGTGCATTGGAATCTAAAGTTAGTGACACAGGAATGGCTCAAATCATAGACATTAAGGAAAGTCAGTCTTCTTGTACTTAAGTCGGCACTGTGCTTTTTTATTTAATTCCGATGCAATATCTGTGTTTCATCGTCGAAGTGAAGGTCCAAGGAATGCAGTAAACGTGAAGCGAAGCAACGGAATCTAGATCAGGTCTCACTTGAAAGGCTCAAATCATAGACGATAAGAAGACTCAGTCTTCTTGTACTTAAGTCGACATTGTGGATTTTGTATTGAATTCCGATGCAAGTTTTGTCTTCCATCGTCAAAGTGAAGGGCCAAGTGATACAGTAAACCTGAAGTGAAGCTGCGTAATCGAAATCTGGTTTCACTGGAAAGGCCCATAACATAGACAGTAAGAAGACTCAGTCTTCTTGTACTTAAGTCGACATTGTGCCTTTTGTATCTAATTCCGATGCAATTTCTGTGTTTCATCGTCAAAGTAAAGGTCCAAGTGATACAGTAAACCTGAAGTGCAGCATCGGAATCTAAAACTGGTCTCACAGGAAAGGTTCAAAACATAGACACTACGAAAAACAGTCGTCTTGTCCTTCAGTCGGCATTGTGCCTTTTATATTTATTTCCATTGCAATTTTTGTGTTTCATCGTCAAAGTGAAGGTCCAAGGGATACAGTAAACCTGAAGTGAAGCAACGGAATCTAAAACTAATCTCACAGGAAGGGCTCAAAACATAGACAGTAACGAGACTCAGTCTTGTTGTGCTTAAGTCGGCACAATGCATTTGTATTATTTTCCGATTCAACTTCTGCGTTTCATCGTCAAAGTGATGGTCCAAGGAATACAGTAAACCTGAATTGAAGCATCGGAATCTATAACTGGTCTCACTTGAAAGACTCAAAACATAGACAGTAAGAAGACTCAGTCTTCCTGCTCCTAAGTGGGCATTGTGCCTTTGGTATTTAATTCCGATGCTACTTCTGTGTCTCATCGTCAAAGAGAAGGTCCAAGGGATACTGCAAACCTGAAGTGAAGCATCGGAATCTAAAACTGGTCTCACAGGAAAGGCTCAAAGCATAGACGGTAAGAAGACTCAGTTTTCTTCTACTTAAGACGGCATTGTGCATTTTGTAATTAATTCCGAAGCAGTTTCTGTGTTTCATCGTCAATGTGAAGGTCCAAGGGATACTGTAAACCTGAAGTGAAGCATTGGAATCTAAAACTGGTCTCACAGGAAAGGCTCAAAACATAGAGACTAAGAAGAGTTAGTCTTCTTGTACTTAAGTCAGCATTGTGAATTTGGTATTTAATTCCGATGCAATTTCTGTGCTTGATGGTCAATGTGGGGGTCCAAGTGATACAGGAAACCAGCAGTTGTGCATCGTAATCTAAACCAGGTGACTCAGGAAAGGATCAAAACATAGACACTAAGGGAAGTTAGTCTTAAGTCGGCATTGTGCCTTCTGTATTAAATTCCGTTGCAATTTCTGTGTTTCATCGTCAATGTAAAGGACCAAGGGATACAGTAAAGCTGCCGTTGAGCATTGGAATCTAAAACTGGTGACACAGGAAAGGTTCAAAGCATAGACACAAAGGAAAGTCAGTCTTCTTGTACTTAAGCCGACATTGTGCCCTTTGTATTGAATTCCAATGCAACTTCTGTGTTTCATCGTCAAAGTGAAGGTCCAGTGTGAAGCACAGTGTGATACAGTAAACCTGCGGTTGCGCATCGGATACTAAACCTGGTGAAACAGCAAAGGCTCATAACAAAGACGGTAAGAGGACTCAGCCTTCTTGTACTTAAGTCGGCATTGTGCCTTTTGTATTGAATTCCGATGCAATTTTTGTGACTCATCGTCAGTATGTAGGTAAGTCCAAATGATACAGTAAACCTAAGTGAGGCACCGGAATCGAAAACTGGTTTCACAGGAAAGGCTCAAAACACATACGGAAAGAAGGCTCAGTCCTCTTGTACTTAAGTCGGCATTGTGCCTTTTGTATTTAATTCCGATGCTATTTCTGTGTTTTATCGTCAAAGTGAAGGTCCAAGGGATACAGTAAACCTCAAGTGAAGCATCGGAATCTAAAACTGGTCTCACAGGGAATGCTCTAAGCATACACACAAAGAAGACTCAGTCGTCTTGTACTTGAGTTGGCTTTGTGCATTTTGTATTCAATTCCGAAGCTATTTCTGTGTTTCATCGTCAATGTGAAGGTCCATGTGATACAGGACACCTGCATTTGTTCATCGGAAACTAAACCTGGTGACACAGGAAAGGCTCAAAACAAAGACGGTAAGGAGACTCAGTGTACTTGTCCTTAAGTCGGCATTGTGCCCTTTGTATTTATTTCCGATGCAATATCTGTGTTTCATCGTCAATCTTGAGGTCCAACGGATTTAGTAAACCTGAAGTGAAGAATCGGAATCTAAAACTGGGCTCACAGGAGAGACTCGAAACATAGACACTAAGAAGACTCAGTGTTCTTGTACTTGAGAAGCATTGTTCCATTTGTATTTAATTCAGATGCAATTTCTGTGATTCGTCATCAATTTGAGGGTCCAAGGGATACAGCAAATCTGCAGTTGTGCATCGGAATCTAAAACTGGTGACACAGGAAAGGCTCAAATCATAGACACCAAAAAATGTCAGTCTTTTAGCACTTAAGTCGGCGTTGTACCTTATGTATCTATGTCCGATGCAAATTCTGTGTTTCATCGTCAAAGCTAAGATCCAAGGGATACAGTAAACCTGAAATGAAGCATCGGAATCTAAGAGTGGTCTCACAGGAAGGGGTCAAAACATAGACGGTAAGAGGACTCAGTCGTCTTGTACTTAAGTCGGCATTGGGCCTCTTGATTTTAATTCCGTTGAAACTTCTGTGTTTCATCGTCAATGTGAAGGTCCAAGAGATACAGTAAACCAGCAGTTGTGCATCACAATCTAAGACTGGGGACACAGGAGAGGCTCAAAACATAGACACTAAGAAAAACCAGTCTTCTTGTACTTAAGTCGGCCTTGTGACTTTTGTATTTAATTCCGTTGCAATCTTTGTGTTTCATCGTCAATGTGAAGGTCCAAGGGATACAGTAAACCTGCAGTTGTGCATCGTAATCTAAACCAGGTGACACAGGAAAGGCTCAAAACATAGACACTAAGGGAAGTCAGACTTAAGTCGGCATTGTGCCTTTTGTATTTAATTCCGATGCAATTTCACTGTTTCGTCGTCTATGTAAAGGACAAAGAGATACAGCAAAGCTGCCGTTGTGCATTGGAATCTAAAGCTGGTGACACAGGAATGGCTCAAAGCATAGACACAGAGGAAAGTCAGTCTTCTAGTACTTAAGTCGGCATTGTGCCTTTTATATTTAAATCCGATGCTATTTTTGTGTTTGATCGTCTAAGTGAAGGTCCAAGGGATACAGTAAACACGAAGTGAAGAATCGGAATCTGAAACTGGTCTCACAAGAAATGCTCTAAACATAGGCACTAAGAAGAATAAGTCATCTTGTACTTGAGTCGGCTTTGTGCCTATTGTATTTAATTACGATGCAATTTCTGCATTTCATCGTCAATGTGAAGTATAAGGGATACAGTAAAACTGCAGTTGTGCATCGGAATCTAAAACTGGTGACACAGGAAAGGCTCAAAACATAGACACTAATGAAAGTCAGTCTTTTTGTACTTAAGTTGGCATTGTGACTTTTGTATTTAAGTACGATGCAATTTTTGTGTTTCATCGTCAAAGTGAAGGGCCAAGTGATACAGTAAACCTGAAGTGAAGCAACGGAATCTAGATCTGGTTTGACTGGAAAGGCCCAAACATTGACGGTAAGAAGACTCAGTCTTGTTGTACTTAAGTCGTCATTGTGCCTTTTGTATCTAATTCCGATGCAATTTCTGTGTTCCATCGTCAAATTGAAGGTCCAAGGTATACAGTAAACTTGAAGTGAAGCATCGGAATCTAAAACTGGTCTCACAGGAAAGGTTCAAAACATAGATACTACGAAAAGTCAGTCTTCTTGTCCTTAAGTCGGCATTGTGCCTTTTGCATTTATTTCATATGCGATTTCTGTGTTTCATCGTCAATGTGAAGGTCCAAGGGATACAATAAACCTGCAGTTGTGCATCGTAATCTAAACCTGGTGACACAGGAAAGGCTCAAAACATAGACACTAAGGGAAGTCAGTCTTTTTGTACTTAAGTCGGCATTGCGACTTTTGTATTTAATTCCGATGCAATTTTGGTGTTTCATCGTCAAAGTGAAGGTCCAAGGAATACAGTAAACCTGAAATGAAGCAACGGAATCTAAAGCTAATCTCACAGGATGGGCTCAAAGCAAAGACAGTAAGGAGACTCTGTCTTCCTGCACTTAAGTGGGCATTTTGCCTTTTGTATTGAATTCCGATGCAATTTTTGTGATTCATCGTCAAAGTGAAGGTCCAAGGGATACAGTAAACCTAAAGTGAAGCATCGGAATCTATACTTGTCTCACAGGAAATGCTCTAAACATAGGCACTAAAGAGACTCAGTCATCTTGCACTTGAGTCGGCATTGTGCCTATTGTGTTTAATTCCGATGCAACTTCTGCATTTCATCGTCAATGTGGAGTATAAGGGATACAGTAAATCTGCAGTTGTGCATCGGAATCTAAAACTGGTGACACAGGAAAGGCTCAAAACATAGATACTAAGGAAAGTCAGTCTTTTTCTACTTAAGTCGGCATTGTGACTTTTGTATTCAATCCGATGCAATTTTTTTGTTTCATCGTCAATGTAAAGGTCCAAGGGATACAGTAAATCTGCAGTTGTGCATTGGAATCTAAAGTTAGTGACACAGGAATGGCTCAAATCATAGACATTAAGGAAAGTCAGTCTTCTTGTACTTAAGTCGGCACTGTGCTTTTTTTATTTAATTCCGATGCAATATCTGTGTTTCATCGTCGAAGTGAAGGTCCAAGGAATGCAGTAAACATGAAGCGAAGCAACGGAATCTAGATCAGGTCTCACTTGAAAGGCTCAAATCATAGACGATAAGAAGACTCAGTCTTCTTGTACTTAAGTCGACATTGTGGATTTTGTATTGAATTCCGATGCAAGTTTTGTCTTCCATCGTCAAAGTGAAGGGCCAAGTGATACAGTAAACCTGAAGTGAAGCTGCGGAATCGAAATCTGGTTTCACTGGAAAGGCCCATAACATAGACAGTAAGAAGACTCAGTCTTCTTGTACTTAAGTCGACATTGTGCATTTTGTATCTAATTCCGATGCAATTTCTGTGTTTCATCGTCAAAGTAAAGGTCCAAAGGATACAGTAAACCTGAAGTGCAGCATCGGAATCTAAAACTGGTCTCACAGGAAGGGTTCAAAACATAGACACTACGAAAAACAGTCTTCTTGTCCTTAAGTCGGCATTGTGCCTTTTATATTTAATTCCATTGCAATTTTTGTGTTTCATCGTCAAAGTGAAGGTCCAAGGGATACAGTAAACCTGAAGTGAAGCAACGGAATCTAAAACTAATCTCACAGGAAGGGCTCAAAACATAGACAGTAACGAGACTCAGTCTTGTTGTGCTTAAGTCGGCACAATGCATTTGTATTATTTTCCGATTCAACTTCTGCGTTTCATCGTCAAAGTGATGGTCCAGGGAATACAGTAAACCTGAATTGAAGCATCGGAATCTAAAACTGGTCTCACTTGAAAGACTCAAAACATAGACAGTAATTAGACTCAGTCTTCCTGCTCCTAAGTGGGCATTGTGCCTTTGGTATTTAATTCCGATGCTACTTCTGTGTCTCATCGTCAAAGAGAAGGTCCAAGGGATACTGCAAACCTGAAGTGAAGCATCGGAATCTAAAACTGGTCTCACAGGAAAGACTCAAAGCATAGACGGTAAGAAGACTCAGTTTTCTTCTACTTAAGACGGCATTGTGCATTTTGTAATTAATTCCGAAGCAATTTCTGTGTTACATCGTCAATGTGAAGGTCTAAGTGATACAGTAAACCTGGGGTTGCGCATCGGAAAGTAAACCAGGTGATACAGGAAAGGCTCAATACATAGACGGTAAGAAGACTCAGTCTTCTTGTGCTTAAGTCGGCATTGTGCCTTTTGTACCTAATTCCGATGCTATTTCTGGGTTTCATAGTCAATGTGAAGGTCCAAGGGATACTGTAAACCTGAAGTGAAGCATCGGAATCTAAAACTGGTCTCACAGGAAAGTCTCAAAGCATAGATGGTAAGAAGACTCAGTCTTATTCTACTTAAGACGGCATTGTGTATTTTGTAATTAATTCCGAAGCAATTTCTGTGTTTCATCGTCAATGTGAAGGTCCACGTAATACAGTAAACCTGGCGTTGCGCATTGGAAACTAAACCTGGTGATACAGGAAAGGCTCAAAACATAGACGGTAAGAAGACTCAGTCTTCTTGTACTTAAGTCGGCATTGTGCCTTTTGTATTTAATTCAGATGCAATTTTAGTGTTTGATCGTCAAAGTGAAGGTCCAAGGGATACAGTAAACCTCAAGTGAAGCATCGGATTCAAAAACTGGACTCTCAGGAAAGGTTCACATCATAGACGGTAAGAAGACTCAGGATTCCGGTACTTATTTCGGCTTTGTGCCTTTGGTATTTAATTCCTCTGCAATTTCTGTGTTTCATCGTCAAAGGGAAGGTCCAAGGGATGCAGTAAACCTGAAAGGATGTATCGGAATCTAAAACTGGTCTCACTAGACAGGCTGAAATCATAGACGGTAAGAAGACTTAGTCTTCTTGTATTTAAGTCGGCATTGTGTCTTTTGTATTGAATTCCGATGCAATTTTTGTGATTCATCATCAGTATGTAGGTAGGTCCAAGTGATACAGTGAACCTAAGTGAAGCATCGGAATCTAAACTGTTTTCACAGGAAAGGCTCAGAACATAAAAGGTAAGAAGACTCAGTCCTCTTGTACTTGAGTCAGCATTGTGCCTTTTGTATTTAATTCCGATGCAATTTCTGAGTTTCATCGCCAAAGTGAAGGTCCAGGGGATTGCAGTAAATCCGAAGTGAAGCATCGGAATCAGAAACTGGTCTCACTGGAAAGGCTGAAATCATAGTCGGTAAGAAAACTCAGTCTTCTTGTACTTAAGTCGACATTGCGCCTTTTGTATTTAATTCATATGCAATTTCTGTGTTTTTTCGTCAATGTGATGGTGCAAGGGATATAGTAAACCTGCAATTGTCCATCGTAATCTAAAACTGGGGACACAGGAAAGGCTCAAAACATAGACACTAAGAAAAGTCAGTCTTCGTGTACTTAAGTCTGCATTGTGCCTTTTATATTTAAATCCGATGCAATTTTTATGTTTGATCATCTAAGTGAAGGTCCAATTAATACAGTAAACCTGAAGTGAAGCATCGGAATCTATACTTGTCTCACAGGAAATGCTCTAAACATAGGCACTAAGAAGACTCAGTCATCTTGCACTTGAGTCGGCATTGTGCCTATTGTATTTAATTCCGATGCAATTTCTGCATTTCATCGTCAATGTGAAGTATAAGGGATACAGTAAACCTGCAGTTGTGCATCGGAATCTAAAACTGGTGACACAGGAAAGGCTCAAAACATAGACACTAAGGAAAGTCAGTCTTTTTCTACTTAAGTCGGCATTGTGACTTTTGTATTCAATTCCGATGCAATTTTTTTGTTTCATCGTCAATGTAAATGTCCAAGGGATACAGTAAATCTGCAGGTGTGCATTGAAATCTAAAGTTAGTGATACAGGAATGGCTCAAATCATAGACACTAAGGAAAGTCAGTATTCTTGTACTTAAGTCGGCACTGTGCCTTTTTTATTTAATTCCTTAGCAATATCTGTGTTTCATCGTCAAAGTGAAGGTCCAAGGAATACAGTAAACATGAAGCGAAGCAACGGAATCTAGATCAGGTCTCACTGGAAAGGCTCAAATCATAGACGATAAGAAGACTCAGTCTTCTTGTACTTAAGCCGACATTGTGGATTTTGTATTGAATTCCGATGCAAGTTTTGTCTTCCGTCGTCAAAGTGAAGGGCCAAGTGATACAGTAAACCTGAAATGAAGCTGCGGAATCTAAATCTGGTTTCACTGGAAAGGCCCATAACATAGACGGTAAGAAGACTCAGTCTTCTTGTACTTAAGTCGACATTGTGCCTTTTGTATCTAATTCCGATGCAATATCTGTGTCTCATCGTCAAAGTAAAGGTCCAAGGGATACAGTACACCTGAAGTGCAGCATCGGAATCTAAAACTGGTCTCACAGGAAAGGTTCAAAACATAGACACTACGAAAAGTCAGTCTTCTTGTCCGTATGTCGGCATTGTACCTTTTATATTTAACTCCGATGCAATTTTTGTGTTTCATCGTCAAAGTGAAGGTCCAAGGGATACATTAAACCAGAAATGAAGCAACGGAATCTAAAACTAATCTCACAGAAAGGGCTCAAAACATAGACAGTAACGAGACCCAGTCTTGTTGTGCTTAAGTCGGCACGGTGCATTTGTATTATTTTCCGATGCAACTTCTGCGTTTCATCGTCAAAGTGATGGTCCAAGGAATACAGTAAACCTGAATTGAAGCATCGGAATCTAAAACTCGTCTCATTTGAAAGACTCAAAACATAGACAGTAAGAAGACTCAGTCTTCCTGCTCCTAAGGGGGCATTGTGCCTTTGGTATTTAATTCCGATGCTATTTCTGTGTCTCATTGTCAAAGTGAAGGTCCAAGGGATACTGTAAACCTGAAGTGAAGCATCGGAATTTAAAACTGGTCTCACTGGAAAGGCTCAAAGCATAGACGGTAAGAAGACTCAGTTTTCTTCTGCTTAAAACGGCATTGTGCATTTTGTAATTAATTCCGAAGCAATTTCTGTGTTTCATCGTCAATGTGAAGGTCTAAGTGATACAGTAAACCTGGGGTTGAGCATCGGAAAGTAAACCAGGTGATACAGGAAAGGCTCAAAACATAGACGGTAAGAAGACTCAGTCTTCTTGTACTTAAGTCGGCATTGTGCCTTTTGTACATAATTCCGATGATATTTCTGTGTCTCATCGTCAATGTGAAGGTCCAAGGGATACTGTAAACCTGAAGTGAAGCATTGGAATCTAAAACTGGTCTCACAGGAAAGGCTCAAAGCATAGATGGTAAGAAAACTCAGTCTTGTTCTACTTAAGACGGCATTGTGTATTTTGTAATTAATTCCGAAGCAATTTCTGTGTTTCATCGTCAATGTGAAGGTCCACGTAATACAGTAAACCTGGCGTTGCGCATCAGAATCTAAACCTGGTGATACAGGAAAGGCTCAAACCATAGACGATAAGAAGACTCAGTCTTCTTGTACCTAAGTCGGCATTGTGTCTTTTGTATTGAATTCCGATGCAATTTTTGTGATTCATCATCAGTATGTAGGTAGGTCCAAGTGATACAGTGAACCTAAGTGAAGCATCGGAATCTAAACTGTTTTCACAGGAAAGGCTCAGAACATAAAAGGTAAGAAGACTCAGTCCTCTTGTACTTGAGTCGGCATTGTGCCTTTTGTATTTAATTCCGATGCAATTTCTGTGTTTCATCGTCAAAGTGAACGTCCAAGGGATACAGTAAACCTGAAGTGAAGCATCGGAAACTAAAACTGGTCTCACAGGAAAGGCTCCAAGATTCGATGGTAAGAAGACTCAGTCTTCTTCTTCTTAAGACGGCATTGTGAATGTTGTAATTAATTCCGAAGGCATTTCTGTGTTTCGTCGTCAATGTGAACTTCCAAGTTATACAGTAAACCTGCGGTTGCGCATCTGAAACTAAACCTGGTGATACAGGAAAGGCTCAAAACAAAGACGGTAAGAAGACTCAGTCTTCTTGTACTTAAGGCGGCATCGTGCCATTTGTATTTAATTCATATGCAATTTATGTGTTTCATCGTCAATGCGAAGGTCCAAGGGATACAGTAAACCTGCAGTAGTGCATCGTAATCTAAAACTGTAACCACACGAATGGTTCAAAGCATAGGCACTAAGAAAAGTCAGTCTTCTTGTACTTATGTCGGCATTGTGCCTTTTATATTTAATTCCGATGCAATTATTGTGTTTGATCGTCAAAGTGAAGGTCCTAGGGAAACAGTATACCTCGAGTGAAGCATCGGAATCTAAAACTGGTCTCACAGGGAATGCTCTAAACATAGACACTAAGAGGACTCAGTCGTCTTGTACTTGAGTTGGCTTTATGCCTTTTGTATTCAATTCCGATTCAATTTCCGTGTTTCATCGTCAATGTGAAGTCCATAGGATACAGTAAACCTGCAGTTGTGCATTGGAATCTAAAACAGGTGACACAGGAAAGGCTGAAAACATAGACGCTAGAGAAAGGCAGTCTTCTTGTACTTAAGTCGGCATTGTGCCTTTTGTATTTAATTCCGCTGCAATATCTGTGTTTCATCGTCAAAGTGAAAGTCCAAGGAATACAGTAGACCTGAATTGAAGCATCGGAATCTAAAACTGGTCTCACTGGAAAGGCTCAAATTATAGACGATAAGAAGACTCAGTCTTCTTTTACTTAAGTCGACATTGTGAGTTTTTTTTTAAATTTCGATGCAAGTTTTGTGTTTCATCGTCGAAGTGAAGGGCCACGTGATACAGTAAACCTGAAGTATAGCAACGGAATCTAAATCTGGCCTCACTGGAAAGGCGCAAAACAAAGACGGTAAGAAGATTCAGTCTTCTTGTATCTAAGTCGACATTGTGCCTTTTGTTTTTCATTCCGATGCAATTTCTGTGTTTCATCGTCAAAGTGAAGGTCCAAGGGATACAGTAAACCTGAAGTGTAGCATCGGAATCTCAAACTGGTCTCACAGGATAGGCTCAAAGCTTCGATGTAAGAAGACTCAGTCTTCTTCTACTTATGATGGCAATGTGCATTTTGTAATTAATTCCGAAGGCACTTCTATGTTTCATCGTCAATGTGAAGGTCCAAGTGATACAGTAAAGCTGCTGTTGCGCATCGGAAACTAAACCTGGTGATGCAGGAAAGGCTCAAAAATTAGACGGTAAGAAGGCTCAGTCTTCTTGTACTTAAGTCAGCATTGTGCCATTTGTATTTAATTCCGATGCAATTTTAGTGTTTGATCGTGAAAGTGAAGGTCCAAGGGATACAGTAAACCTCAATTGAAGCATCGGAATCTAAAACTGGTTTCACTGGAAAGGCTCAAAACATAGACAGTAAGAAGACTCAGTCTTCCTGTACTTAAGTGGGCATTGTGCCTTTTGTATTTAATTCCGATCCAATTTTTGTGATTCATCGTCAAAGAGAAGGTCCAAGGGATCCATTAAACCTAAAGTGAAGCATCGGAATCTAAAACTGGACTCTCAGGAAAGGTTCACATCGTAGACCGTACGAAGACTCAGCCTTCCTGTACTTGAGTTGGCATTGTGCCTTATGTATTTAATTCCGAGGCAATTGCTGTGTTTCATCGACAAAGTGAAGGTCCAAGGGATACAGTATACCTGAAGTGAAGCAACGGAATCTATAACTGGTCTCACAGGAAAGGCTCCAAGCTTCGATGGTAAGAAGACTCAGTCCTCTTCTACGTAAGACGGCATTGTGCATTTTGTAATTAATTCTGAAGGCCTTTCTGTGTTTCATCGTTAATGTGAACTTCCAAGTGAACAGTAAACCTGCGGTTGTGCATCGGAAACTAAACCTGGTGATACAGGAAAGGCTCAATACATAGACAGTAAGAAGACTCAGAATTCTTGTACTTTTTTCTGCCATGTGCCCTATGTATTTAATTCATATACAATTTCTGTGTTTCATCGTCAATGGGATGGTCCAAGGGATACAGTAAACCTGCAGTTGTACATCGTAATCTAAAACTGGGGACACACGAATAGCTCAAAGCATAGACACTAAGAAAGGTCAGTGTTCTTGAACTTAAGTCGGCATTGTGCCTTTTATATGAAATTCAGATGCAATTTTTTTGTTTGATCGTCAAAGTGAACGTCCAAGGGATACAGTACACCTCAAGTGAAGCATTGGAATCTAAAACTGGTCTCACAGGAAATCCTCTAAACATAGCCACTAAGAAGACTCAGTCATCTTCTACTTGAATCGGCTTTGTGACTTTTTCATTTAATTCCGATGCAATTTCTGTGTTTCATCGTCAATGTAAATTCGCAGGGATACAGTAAACCTGCAAATGTGCATCGGATTCTAAAACTGGTGACACAGGTATGGATCAAAACATAGACACTAAGGAAAGTCAGTCTTTTTGTACTTAAGTCGGCATTGTGCCTTTTGTGTTTCATTCCGATGCAATTTCGGTATTTCATCGTCAAAGTGAAGGTCCAAGGGATACAGTAAACCTCAAGTGAAGCATCGGAATCTAAAATTGGTCTCACAGCAAAGGTTCAAAACAAAGACACTAAGAAAGCACAGTCTTCTTGTACTTAAGTAGGCATTGTGCCTTTTGTATTGAATTCCGATGCAATTTCTGTGTTTCATCGTCAAAGTGAAGGTCCAAATGATACAGTAAACATGCAGTGAAGCATCGGAATCTAAAACTGGTCTCACAGGAAAGGCTCAAAACATAGATGGTAAGAAGACTTATTCTTCTTCTAATTAAGACGGCATTGTGCATTTTGTAATTAATTCCGAAGCAATAACTGTGTTTCATCGTCAATGTGAAGGTCCAAGTTATACTTTAAACCTGCGGTTGCGCATCGGAAACTAAACCTGGTGATACAGGAAATGCTCAAAACATAGACAGTAAGAAGACTCAGTCTTCTTGTAATTAAGTCGGCAATATGCCTTTTGTATTTAATACATATGCAATTTCTGTGTTTCATCGTCAATGAGATGGTCCAAGGGATACAGTAAACCTGCAGTTGTGCATCGTATTCTAAAACTGGGGACTCAGGAATAGCTCAAATCATAGACACTAAGATTGGTCAGTCTTCTTGTACTTAAGTCGGCATTGTGCCTTTTGTATTTAATTCCGATGCAATTTCTGTGTTTGATCGTGAAAGTGAAGGACCAAGGAATACAGTAAACCTGAAGTGAAGCAACGGAATCTAAATCTGCTCTCACTGGAAAGGCTCAAATCATAGACAGTAAGAAGACTCAGTCTTCTTATACTTCAGTCAGCATTGTGCCTTTTGTATTCAATTCCGATGCAATTTCTGTGTATCATCGTCAAAGTGAAGGTCGAAGGGATACAGTAAACCTGAAGTGAAGCATCGGAATCTAAAACTGCTCCCACAGGAAAGGCTCAAAACATAGACGGTATGAAGACTCAGTCATCTTGTACTTGAATCGGTTTTGTGCCTTTTGTATTTAATTCCGATGCAATTTCTGTGTTTCATCGTCAATGTGAATTCCATGGGATACAGTAAACCTGCAGTTGTGCATCGGAATCTAAAACTGGTGTCATAGGAAAGCCTCAAAACATAGACACTAAGAGAAGTCAGTCTTCTTGTACTTAAGTCGGCATTGTGCCTTTTGTATTTAATTCCGACGTAATTTCTGAGTTTCATCGTCATTGTAAAGGTCCAAGGGATACAGTAAATGTGCAGTTGCGCATTGGAATCTGAAAGTGGTGACACAGGAAAGGCTCAAAGCTTTGACACTAAGGTAAGTCTGTCTTCTTGTACTTAAGTCGATATTGTGCCTTTTTTATTGATTTCCGATGCAAGTTTTGTGTTTCATCGTCAAAGTGTAGGGCCAAGGGATACGGTAAACCTAAGGTGAAGCATCGGAATCTATATCTGGACTCACAGGAAGGGCTCTAAACATGGACGGTACGAGACTCAGACTTCTTGCACCTAAATCGAAATTGTGAATTTTGTGTTTAATTCCGAAGCAATTTCTGTGTTTCACCGTCAACGTGAAAGTTCAAGGGATACAGTAAACCTGGAGCGAAGCGTCGGAATCTAAGACTGGTCTCAAAGGAAGGCTCTAAACATAGACACTAAGAAGACGGGGTCTTCTTGTACTTATGTCGGCATTCTGCCGTTAGTATTTAATTCCGATGCAATTTTTGTGTTTCATCGTCTAGGTGAAAGTCCAAGGGATACGGTAAGCCTGAAGTGAAGCATCGGAATCTGAAACTGGACTCACAGGAAAGGTTCACAACATAGATGGTAGGAAGTGTCAGTCTTCTTGTACTTAAGTCGGCATTGAGCCTTTTGTATTTAATTCCGATGCAATTTTTGTGATTCATCGCCAAAGTTCAGGTTCAAGGGATACAGTAAACCTGAAGTGAAGCATCGGAATCTTAAACTGGACTCACGGGAAAGTTTCACAACATACACGGTAATAAGACTCAGGCTTCTTGTACTCAAGTCGGCATTGTGCCTTTTGTAATTAATTCCGAAGCAATTTCTGTGTTTCATCGTCAATGTAAAGGTCCAAGTGATGCAGTAAACCTGCGGTTGTGCATCGGAAACTAAACCTGGTGACACAGGAAAGGCTCAAAACATAGACACTAAGAAAAGTCAGTCTTCTTGTACTTAAGTCGGCATTGTGCCTTTTTTATTTAATTCCGATGCAATTTCTGTGTTTAATCGTCAATGTAAAAGTCCAAGGGATACAGTTAATCAGCAGTTGTGCATTGGAATTTAAAACTGCTGACACAGGAAAGGCTCAAATCATAGACACTAAAGAAAGTCAGCCTGCTTGTACCTAAGTCGGCATTGTGCCTTTTGTATTTCATTCCAATGCATTTTTTGTGTTTCATCGTCAAAGTGTAGGTCAAAGGAAAACAGTAAACCGTAAGTGGAATCTAAAACTGGTCTCACAGGAAATGCTTTAAACATAGACACTAAGAAGACTCAGTCATCTTCTACTTGCGTGGGCTTTGTGCCTTTTGTATATATTTTCGGATGCAATTTCTGTGTTACATCGTCAATGTGAAATCCAAGGGATACAGTAAACCTGCAGTTGTGCATCGGAATCTAAAACTGGTGACACAGGAAAAGCTCAAAGCATAGAAACTAAGGAAAGTCAGTCATTTATTACTTATGTCAGCATTGTGACTTTTTTATTATATCCGATGCAAGTTTTGTGTTTCGTCGTCAAAGTGAAGTGCCAAGTGATACAGTACACCTGAAGTGAGGCAACGGAATCTAAATCTGGTCTCACTGGAGAGGGCCAAATCATAGACAGTATGAAGGCTCAGTCCTCTTGTACTTAAGTCGAGATTGTGCCTTTTGTATTTCATTCCGATGCAATATCTGTGTTTCATCGACAAAGTGAAGGTCCAAGGGATACAGTAAACCTGAAGTGAAGCATCGGATTCTAAAACTAGTCTCACCGGAAAGGCTCAAAGCATGGACGGTAAGAAGACTCAGTCTTCTTCTACTTAGGACGGTATTGTGCATTTTGAATTTGATTCCGAACTAATTTCTGTGTTTAATCGACAATGTGAAGGTCCAAGTGATACAGTAAACCTGCAGTTGTGCGTCGGAAACGAAACCTGGTGACACAGGAATGGTTCAAAACATAGACGGTAGGAAGTCTCAGTCTTCTTGTACTTAAGTCGGCATTGTGGCTTTTGTAGTTAATTCATATGCAATTTCTGTTTTTCATCGTCAATGTGGAGGTC
The DNA here is from genome assembly GCF_023864345.2 of Schistocerca serialis cubense. Lineage (NCBI taxonomy): Eukaryota > Metazoa > Arthropoda > Insecta > Orthoptera > Acrididae > Schistocerca > Schistocerca serialis. The sequence continues at coordinate 59,715,355 of NC_064638.1, read as the reverse complement.
CAAGGGATACAGTAAACCTGATGTGATGTATCGGAATATAAAACTGGACTCACAGGGAGGGCTCAAAACATAGGCGGTAAGAAGACTGAGTCTTCTTGTACTTAAGTCGGCATTGTGCTTTTGTATTTAATTCCCATGCAATTTTTGTGTTTCATCGTCAAAGTGAAAGGCCAAGGGATTACGTAAACCTGATATGAAGCATCGAAATCTAAAACTGGTCTCACAGGAAAGGCTCAATGCCTAGAAGGTAAGAAGACTCAGTCTCCTTCTACTTAAGACGGCGTTGTGAATTTTGTATTCCATTCCGATTCAATTTCTGTGTTTCAACGTCAAACTGAAGGTCCTAGTGATACAGTAAACCTTCAGTTGTGCATCGGAAACGAAACCTGATGACACAGGAAAGGCACAAATCACAGACAGGAAGAAGACAATGTCTTCTTGTACTTAAGTGGGCATTGTGCCTTTTGTATTTAATTCATATGCTATTTCTGTGTTTCATCGTCAATGTGAAGGTCCAAGGGATACATTAAACCTGCAGTTGTGCATCGGAATCTATAACTGCTGACACAGGAAAGGCTCAAAACATAGACGGTAGGAAGGCTCAGTCTTCTTGTACTTAAGTCGGCATTGTGGCTTTTGTAATTACTTCATATGCAATTTTTGTGTTTCATCGACAACGTGAAGATCCAAGGGATACAGTAATTCAGAAGTGAAGCGTCGGAATCTAAAACTGGTCTCACGGGAATGGTTCAAAACATAGACACTAAGAAGACTCAGTCTTCTTGTACTTAAGTCTGCATTGTGCCTTTTGTATTTGATTCCGAAGCAATTTCGGTGTTTTATCGTCAAAGTTAAGGTCCAAGGAATAGAGTAAACCTGAAGTGAAGCATCGGAATCTGAAACTGGTCTCACAGGAGAGGCTCAAAACATAGACACTAAGAAGACTCAGGCTTATTGTACTTAATTCGGCATTGTGTCTTTTGTATTGAATTCCGATGCAATTTATCCGATTCATCGTCAGTATGAAGGTCCAAGTGATACAGAGTACCTGAAGTGAAGCATCGGAATCAAAAACTGGTCTCAAAGGAAAGGCTCAAAACATAGACGGTAAGAAGACAGTCTTCTTGTACTTGAGTCGGCATTGTGCATTTTGCATTTAATTCCGATGCAATTTTTGTGTTTCATCGTCAATGTCACTGTCCAATGGATACAGTAATCCTGCAGTTGTGTATCGTAATGTAAAGCTGGGGACACAGGAAAGGCTCAAAACATAGACACTAAGAAATTTCGGTGTTCTTGTACTTAAGTCGGCATTGTGTCTTTTGGATTTATTTCCGTTGCAATTTTTGTGATTCATCGTCAGTATGTAGGTCCAAGAGATACAGTAAACCTGAAGTGAAGCCTCGGAATCTAAAACTGGTCCCACTGGAAAGGCTCAAAACATAGACGGTAAGAAGGCTCAGTCTTCTTGTACTTAAGTCAGCATTGTGCCGTATGTATTTAATTACGATTCAATTTCTGTGTTTCATCGTCAAAGTGAAGGTCCAAGGGATACAGTAAACCTGAAGTGAAGCATCAGAATCTAAAACTGGCCTCACCGGAAAGGTTCAAAACATAGACACTAAGAAAAATCAGTCTTCTTGTACTTAAGACTGCATTGTGCCTTTTGTATTTATTTCCGAAGCAATTTCGGTGTTTCATCGTCAACGTGAAGGTCCAAGGGATACAGTGAACCTGAATCGTAGCGTCGGAATCTAAAACTGGTCTCACAGCAAAGGCTCATAACATAGACACTAAGAAGAGTCAGGCTTATTGTACTTAAGTTGGCATTTTGGCTTTTGTATTTAATTCCGATGCATTTTTTGCGTTTCATCGTCAAAGTGAAGGTCCAAGGTATGCAGTAAACCTGATGTGCAGCATCGAAATCTAAAACTGGTCTCACTGGAAAAGCTAAATCGTAGATGGAAAGAAGAATCAGTCTTATTGTACTTAATTCGGCATTTTGTATTGTGTATTGAATTCCGATGCAATTTTTGTGATTCATCGTCAATATGAAGGTCCAAGTGATACTGAGTACCTGAAGTGAAGCATCGGAATCTAAAACTGGTCTCACAGGAAAGGCCCAAAGCTTAGACGGTGAGAAGACTCAGTCTTCTGGTACTTAAGTCGGCATCGTGCCTTTTATATTTAGTTACGATGCTATTTCTGTGTTTCATCGTCAAAGTGAAGGTCCAAGGGATACAGTACACCTGAAATTAAGAATCGAAATCTAAAACTGGTCCCACACGAAAGGCTCAATGCATTGAAGGTAAGAAGACTCTGTCTCCCTCTATGTAAGACGGCATTGTGGATTTTGTATTTAATTCCGATGCAATTTCCGTGTTTCACGACAATGTCAAGGTCCTAGTGATACAGTAAACCTTCAGTTGTGCATCGGAAACCAAACCTGGTTACACAGGAAAGGCACAAATCATAGACAGTAAGAAGACTATGTCTTCATTTACTTAAGTCGGCATTGTGCCTTTTGCATGTAATTCATATGCAATTTCTGAGTTTCATCGACAATGTGTAGGTCCTAGTGATACAGTAAACCTTCAGTTGTGCATCGGAGACCACACCTGGTGACACAGGAAAGGCACAAAACATAGACAGTAAGAAGACTATGTGTTCTTTTACTTAAGTCGGCATTGTGCCTTTTGTATTTAATTCATATGCAATTTCTCGTTTCATCGTCAAAGGGAAGGTCCAAGGGATACAGTAAACCTGAAGTGAAGCATCGGAAAATAAAACTGGCCTCACAGGGAAGGTTCAAAACATAGACACTAAGAAAAGTCTGTCTTCTTGTACTTAAGTCTGCATTGTGCCTTTTGTATTTAATTCCGAAGCAATTTCGGTGTTTCATCCTTAACGTGAAGGTCCAAGGGATACAGTGAACCTGAAGTGAAGCGTCGGAATCTAAAACTGGTCTCACAGCAAAGGCTCAAAACATAGGCACTAAGAAGACTGAGTCTTCTTGTACTTAAGTCGGCATTGTGTCTTGTGTATTGAATTCCGATGCAATGTTTGGGATTCATCGTCAGTATGAAGGTACAAGTGATACTGAGTAACTGAAGGGAAGCATCGGAATCTAAAACTGGTCTCACAGGAAAGGCTCAAAGCATAGACGGTAAGAAGACTCAGTCTTCTTGTACTTAAGTCGGCATTGTGCCTTTTATATTTAGTTACGATGCAATTTCTGTGTTACATCGACAAAGTGAACGTCCAAAGTATACAGTACACCTGAAATTAAGCATCGAAATCTAAAACTGGTCCCACAGGAAAGGCTCAATGCATAGAAGGTAAGATGACCCAGTCTCCTTCTACTTAAGACGGCATTGTTCATTTTGTATTTAATTCCGGTGGAATTTCTGTGTTTCACGTCAAAGTCAAGGTCCTATTGATACAGTAAACCTTGAGTTGTGCATCGGAAACCAAACCTTGTGACACAGGAAAGGCACAAATCATAGTCAGTAAGAAGACTATGTCTTCTTTTACTTAAGTCGGCATTGTGCCTTTTGTATTTAATTCATATGCAATTTCTGAGTTTCATCGTCAATGTGAAGGTCCTAGTGATACAGTAAACCTTCCGTTGTGCATCGGAAATCAAACTTGGTGACACAGGAAAGGCACAAATCATAGACAGTAAGAAGACTGTGTCTTCTTTTACTTATGTCGGTATTGTGCCTTTTGTATTTAATTCATATGCAATTTCTGAGTTTCATCGTCAATGTGAAGGTCCAAGGGATACAGTAAACCTGCAGTTGTGCATCGGAATCTATAACTGCTGACACAGGAAAGGCTCAAAACATAGACGGTAGGAAGTCTCAGTCTTCTTCTACTTAAGTCGGCATTGTGGCTTTTGTAATTAATTCATATGCAATTTTTGTGTTTCATCGACAACGTGAAGGTCCAAGGGATACAGTAATTCAGGAGTGAAGCGTCGGAATCAAAAACTGGTCTCACAGGGAAGTTTCAAAACATAGACACTAAGAAGACTCAGTCTTCTTGTACTTAAGTCGGCATTGTGCCGTTTGTACTTAATTCCGATGCAATTTTTCGTTTCATCGTCAAAGGGAAGGTCCAAGGGAAACAGTTCTCCTGAAGTGAAGCATCGGAATCTAATACTGGTCTCACAGGAAAGGCTCAAAACATAGACGGTAAGAAGACTCAGTCTTCTTGTACTTAAGTCGGCATTGTACCTTTTGTATTTAATTCCGATGCAATATCTGTGTTTCATCGACAAAGTGAAGGTCCAAGGGATGCAGTAAACCTGAAGTGAAGCATCGGATTCTAAAACTAGTCTCACCGGAAAGGCTAAAAGCATGGACGGTAAGAAGACTCAGTCTTCTTCTACTTAAGACGGTATTGTGCATTTTGTATTTGATTCCGAAATAATTTCTGTGTTTAATCGTCAATGTGAAGGTCCAAGTGATACAGTAAACCTGCAGTTGTGCATCGGAAACTAAACCTGGTGACACAGGAAAGGCTCAAACCATAGACGGTAGGAGTCTCAGTCTTCTTGTCCTTAAGTCGGCATTGTGGCTTTTGTAATTAATTCATATGCGATTTCTGTTTTTCATCGTCAATGTGGAGGTTCAAGGGATACAGTAAACCTGACGTGATGTATCGGAATCTAAAACTGGCTCACAGTGAGGGCTCAAAACATAGGCCACAGTCTTCATGTACTTAGGACGACTATGTGCCTTTGGTATAAAACTCCGATGCAAATTTTGTGTTTCATCGTCAATCTGAAGGTCCTAGTGATACAGTGAACCTTCAGTTGTGCATCGGAAACCAAACCTGGTAACACAGGAAAGGCACAAATCATAGACAGTAAGAAGACTATGTCTTCTTGTACTTAAGTAGGCATTGTGACTTTTGTATTTATTTCATATGCAATTTCTGTGTTTCATCGTCAATGTGAAGGTCCAAGGGATACAGTAAAACTGCAGTTGTGCATCGGAATCTATAACTGCTGACACAGGAAAGGCTCAAAACAATTACACTAAGAAATGTCAGTGTTCTTGTACATAAGTCGGCATTGCGTCTTTTGGATTTATTTCCGTTGCAATTTTTGTGATTCATCGTCAGTATGTAGGTCCAAGTGATACAGTAAACCTGAAGTGAAGCTTCGGAATCTAAAACAGGTCTCACTGGAAAGGCTCAAAACATAGACGGTAAGAAGACTCACTCTTCTTGTACTTAAGTCGGCATTGTACCTTTTGTATTTAATTCCGAAGTAATTTCGGTGTTTCATCGTCAACGTGAACGTCCAAGGGATACAGTGAACCTGAAGTGAAACGTCGGAATCTAAAACTGGTCTCACAGCAAAGGCTCAAAACATAGACACTAAGAAGACTCAGTCTTTTTGTATTTCAGTTGGCATTGTGTCGTTTGTATTTAATTCCGGAGCAGTTTATGTGTTTCATCGTCAAAGTTCAGGTACAAGGGATAGCGTAAACCTGAAGTGAAGCATCGGAATCTGAAACTGGTCTCACAGGAGAGGCTCAAAACATAGACACTAAGAAGAGTCAGTCTTCTTGTACTTAATTCGGCATTGTGTCTTTTGTATTAAATTCCGATGCAATTTTTCTGATTCATCGTCAGTATGAAGGTCCAAGTGATATAGAGTACATGAAGTGAAACATCGGAATCTAAAACTGGTCTCACAGGAAAGGCTGAAGGCATAGACGGTAAGAAGACTCAGTCTTCTTGTACTTAAGTCGGCATTGTGCCGTTTGTATTTAATTACATTGCAATTTCTGTGTTTCATCATCAAAGTGAAGGTCCAAGGGATACAGTAAACCTGAAGTGAAGCATCGGAATCTAAAACTGGCTTCACAGGAAAGGTTCATAACATAGACACTAAGAAAAAGTCAGTCTTCTTGTACTTAAGTCGGCATTGTGCCGTTTGTATTTAATGACGATGCAATTTCTCTGAATCATTGTCAAAGTGAAGGTCCAAGGGATACAGTGAACCTGAATCGAAGCGTCGGAATCTAAAACTGGTCTCACAGCAAAAGCTCATAACATAGACACTAAGAAGAGTCAGGTTTATTGTACTTAAGTTGGCATTGTGGCTTTTGTATTTAATTCCGATGCAATTTCTGTGTTTCACGACAATGTCAAGCACCTAGTGATACAGTAAACCTTCAGTTGTGTATCGGAAACCAAACCTGGTGACACAGGAAAGGCACAATTCATAGACAGTAAGAAGACTATGTCTTCTTTTACTTAAGTCGGCATTGTGCCCTTTGTATTTAATTCATATGCAATTTCTGAGTTTCATCGACAATGTGTAGGTCCTAGTGATACAGTAAACCTTCAGTTGTGCATCGGAAACCAAACCTGGTGACACAGGAAAGGCACAAAACATAGACAGTAAGAAGACTATGTCTTCTTTTACTTAAGTCGGCATTGTGCCTTTTGTATTTAATTCATATGCAATTTCTGGGTTTCATCGTCAATGTAAAGGTCCAAGGGATACGGTAAACCTGCAGTTGTGCATCGAAATCTATAACTGCTGACACAGGAAAGGCTCAAAACATAGACGGTAGGAAGTCTCAGTCTTCTTGTACTTAAGTCGGCATTGTGCCTTTTGTATTTAATTACGATGCAATTACTGTGTTTTATCGTAAAAGTGAAGGTCCAAGGGATACAGTAAACCTGAAGTGACGCATCGGAATCTACAACAGGTCTCACGGAAAAGGATCAAAACATAGACACTATGAAATGTCAGTTTTCTTCTAAATAAGTCGGCATTGTGCCTTTTGTATTTAATTCCCATGCAATTTTTGTGTTTCATCGGCAAAGTGAAGGTCCAAGGGATTACTTAAACCTGAAATGAAGCATCGATATCTAAAACTGGTCTCACAGGAAAGGCTCAATGCATAGAAGGTAAGAAGACTCAGTCTCCTTCTACTTAAGACGGCATTGTGAATTTTGTATTTAATTCCGATGCAATTTCCTTGTTTCATCGTCATTCTGAAGGTCCTAGTTATACAGTAAACCTTCAGTTGTGCATCGGAAACCAAACCTGGTGACACAGGAAAGGCACAAATCATAGACAGTTAGAAGACTATGTCTTCTTGTACTTAAGTCGGCATTGTGCCTTTTGTATTTAATTACAATGCAATTTCTGTGTTTTATCGTAAAAGTGAAGGTCCAATTGATACAGTATACCTGAAGTGAAGCATCGGAATCTACAACAGGTCTCACTGAAAATGATCAAAACATAGACACTGTGAAATGTCAGTCTTCTTCTAAATAAGTCAGCATTGTGTCTTTTGGATTTATTTCCGTTGCAATTTTTGTGATTCATCGTCAGTATGTAGGTCCAAGTGATACAGTAAACCTGAAGTGAAGCTTCGGAATCTAAAACTGGTCTCACTGGAAAAGCTCAAAACATAGAAGGTAAGAAGACTCAGTCTTCTTGTACTTAAGTCGGCATTGTACCTTTTGTATTTAAATCCGAAGTAATTTCGGTGTTTCATCGTCAACGTGAAGGTCCAAGGGAGACAGTGAACCTGAAGTGAAGCGTCGGAATCTAAAACTGGTCTCACAGCAAAGGCTCAAAACATAGACACTAAGAAGGGTCAGGCTTATTGTACTTGTGTTGGCATTGTGGCTTTTGAATTTAATTCCGATGCATCTTTTGCGTTTCATCGTCAAAGTGAACGTCCAAGGGATGCAGTAAACCTTATGAGAAGCATCGGAATCTAAAACTGGTCGCACTGGAAACGCTAATTCATAGACGGAAAGAAGAATCATCCTTCTTGTACTTAATTCGGCAATGTGTCTTTTGTATTGACTTCCGATGCAATTTTTCTGATTCATCGTCAGTATGAAGGTCCAAGTGATACAGAGTACCTGAAGTGTAGCATCGGAATCTAAAACTGGTCTCACAGGAAAGGTTCAAAGCATAGACGGTAAGAAGACTCAGTCTTCTTGTACTTAAGTCGGCATTGTGCCGTTTGTATTTAATTACGATGCAATTTCTGTGTTTCATCGTCAAAGTGAAGATCCAAGAGATACAGTGAAACTGAAGTGAAGCATCGGAATCTAAAACTGGCTTCACAGGAAAGGTTCATAACATAGACACTAAGAAAAAGTCAGTCATCTTGTACTTAAGACTGCATTGTGCCTTTTGTATTTAATTCCGAAGCAATTTCAGTGTTACATCGTCAACGTGAAGGTCCAAGGGATACAGTGAACCTGAATCGAAGCGTCGGAATCTAAAACTGGTCTCACAGCAAAGGCTCAACACATAGACACTAAGAAGGGTCAGGCTTATTGTACTTGTGTTGGCATTGTGGCTTTTGTATTCAATTCCGATGCATCTTTTGCGTTACATCGTCTAAGTGAAGGTCCAAGGGATGCATTAAACCTGATGTGAAGCATCGAAATCTAGAACTGGTCTCACTGGAAAAGCTAAATCATAGACAGAAAGAAGAATCAGTCTTCTTGTACTTAATTCGGCATTGTGTCTTGTGTATTGAATTCCGATGCAATTTTTGTGATTCATCGTCAGTATGAAGGTCCAAGTGATACTGAGTACCTGAAGTGAAGCATCGGAATCTAAAACTGGTCTCACAGGAAAGGCTCAGAGCTTAGACGGTAAGAAGACTCAGTCTTCTTGTACTTAAGTCGGCATTGTGCCATTTATATTTAGTTACGATGCAATTTCTGTGTTACATCGTCAAAGTGAAGGTCCAAGGGATACAGTACTCCTGAAATTAAGCATCGAAATCTAAAACTGGTCTCACAGGAAAGGCTCAGAGCTTAGACGGTAAGAAGACTCAGTCTTCTTGTACTTAAGTCGGCATTGTGCCTTTTATATTTATTTACGATGCAATTTCTGTGTTACATCGTCAAAGTGAAGGTCCAAGGGATACAGTACTCCTGAAATTAAGCATCGAAATCTAAAACTGGTCTCACAGGAAAGGCTCAATGCATAGAAGGTAAGAAGACTCAGTCTCCTTCTAGTTAAGACGGCATTGTGCATTTTGTATTTAATTCCATTGCAATTTCTGTGTTTCACGTCATTGTCAAGGTATTAGTTATACAGTAAACCCTCAGTTGTGCATCGGAAACCAAACCTGGTGACACAGGAAAGGCACAAATCATAGACATTAAGAAGCCTATGTATTCATTTACTTAAGTCGGCATTGTGCCTTTTGTATTTAATTCATATGCAATTGCTGAGTTTCATCGTCAATGTGAAGGTCCAAGGGATACAGTAAACCTGCAGTTGTGCATCGGAATCTATAACTGTTGACACAGGAATGGCTCAAAACATAGACGGTAGGAAGTCTCAGTCTACTTGTACTTAAGTCGGCATTGTGGCTTTTGTAATTAATTCACATGCGATTTTTGTGTTTCATCGTCAAAGTGTAGGTCCAAGGGATACAGTAATTCAGAAGTGAAGCGTCGGAATCGAAAACTGGTCTCACGGGAAAGGTTCAAAACATAGACACTAAGAAGGCTCAGTCTTCTTGTACTTAAGTCGGCATTGTGCCGTTTGTACTTAATGCCGATGGAATTTTTCGTTTCATCGTCAAAGGGAAGGTCCAAGGGATACAGTTATCCTGAAGTGAAACATCGGAATCAAAAAGCTGGTCTCACAGGAAAGGCTCAAATCATAGACGGTAAGAAGACTCAGTCTTCTTGTACTTAAGTCGGCATTGTGCCTTTTATATTTAATTACGATGCAATTTTTGAGTTTCATCGTCAAAGTGAAGGTCCAAAGGATACTGTGTACCTGAAGTAAAATACCGGAATCCATAACTGGTCTCACAGGAGAGGCTCAAAACATAGATGGTAAGAAGACTGAGTCTTCTTGTACTTAAGTCGGCATTGTGCCTTTTGTTTTTAATTACGATGCAATCTCTGTGTTTCATCGTCAAAGTGAAGGTCCAAGGGATGCAGTAAACCTGATGTGAAGCATCGGAATCTAAAACTGGTCTCACTGGAAAGGCTAAATCATAGACGGAAAGAAGAATCAGTCTTCTTGTTCATAATTCGGCATTGTGTCTTTTGTATTGAATTACGATGCAATTTTTCTGAGTCATCGTCAGTATGAAGGTCCAAGTGATACATAGTACCTGAAGTGAAGCATCGGAATCTAAAACTGGTATCACAGGAATGGCTCAAAGCATAGACGGTAAGAAGACTCAGTCTTCTTGTACTTGAGTCGGCATTGTGAATTTTGCATTTAATTCCGATGTAATTTTTGTGTTTCATCGTCAATGTCACTGGCAAATGGATACAGTAATACTGCAGTTGAGTATCGTAATGTAAAACTGGGGACAGAGGAATGTCTCAAAACATACACACTAAGAAATGTCAATCTTTTTGTACTTAAGTCGGCATTGTGCTTTTAGTATAGAGTTCCGATGCAATTTTTGTGTTTCATTGTCAAAGTGAAGGTCCAAGAGATTTAGTAAACCTGAAGTAAAGAATCGGAATCTAAAACTGGACTTACATGAAAGGCTCAATACGTAGGCGGAATGAAGAGTGATTCTTCTTGTACTTAAGTTGACATTGTGCCTTTTGTATTTATTTCCGAAGCAATAACTGTGTTTCATCGTCAACGTGAAAGTCTAAGGGATACAGTAAACCCGAAGTGAAGCGTCAGAATCTACAACAGGTCTCACGGAAAAGGATCAAAACATAGACACTATGAAATGTCAGTCTTCTTCTAAATAAGTCGGCATTGTGCCTTTTGTATTTAATTCCCATGCAATTTTTGTGTTTCATCGGCAAAGTGAAGGTCCAAGGGATTACATAAACCTGAAATGAAGCATCGATATCTAAAACTGGTCTCACAGGAAAGGCTCAATGCATAGAAGGTAAGAAGACTCAGTCTCCTTCTACTTAAGACGGCATTGTGAATTTTGTATTTAATTACGATGCAATTTCTGTGTTTTATCGTAAAAGTGAAGTTCCAAGGGATACAGTAAACCTGAAGTGAAGCATCGGAATCTACAACAGGTCTCACTGAAAAGGATCAAAACATAGACACTGTGAAATGTCAGTCTTCTTCTAAATAAGTCGGCATTGTGTCTTTTGGATTTATTTCCGTTGCAATTTTTGTGATTCATCGTCAGTATGTAGGTCCAAGTGATACAGTAAACCTGAAGTGAAGCTTCGGAATCTAAATCTGGTCTCACTGGAAAGGCTCAAAACATAGAAGGTAAGAAGACTCAGTCTTCTTGTACTTAAGTCGGCATTGTACCTTTTGTATTTAATTCCGAAGTAATTTCGGTGTTTCATCGTCAACGTGAAGGTCCAAGGGAGACAGTGAACCTCAAGTGAAGCGTCGGAATCTAAAACTGGTCTCACAGCAAAGGCTCAAAACATAGACACTAAGAAGACTCAGTCTTTTTGTATTTAAGTTGGCATTGTGTCGTTTGTATTTAATTCCAGAGCAGTTTATGTGTTTCATCGTCAAAGTTAAGGTCCAAGGAATAGGGAAACCTGAAGTGAAACATCGGAATCTGAAACTGGTCTCACAGGAGACGCTCAAAACATAGACACTAAGAAGAGTCAGGCTTATTGTACTTAAGTCGGCATTGTCTCTTTTGTGTGTAACTCCGATGCAATTTTTTGCGTTTCATCGTCAAAGTGAACGTCCAAGGGATGCAGTAAACCTGATGAGAAGCATCGGAATCTAAAACTGGTCGCACTGGAAACGCTAATTCATAGACGGAAAGAAGAATCAGCCTTCTTGTACTTAATTCGGCAATGTGTCTTTTGTATTAAATTCCGATGTAATTTTTCTGATTCATCGTCAGTATGAAAGTCCAAGTGTTACAGAGTACCTGAAGTGAAGCATCGGAATCTAAAACTGGTCTCACAGGAAAGGCTCAAAGCATAGACGGTAAGAAGACTCAGTCTTCTTGTACTTAAGTCGGCATTGTGCCGTTTGTATTTAATTACGATGCAATTTCTGTGTTTCATCGTCAAAGTGAAGATCCAAGGGATACAGTGAAACTGAAGTGAAGCATCGGAATCTAAAACTGGCTTCACAGGAAAGGTTCATAACATAGACACTAAGAAAAAGTCAGTCTTCTTGTACTTAAGACTGCATTGTGCCTTTTGTATTTAATTCCGAAGCAATTTCAGTGTTACATCGTCAACGTGATGGTCCAAGGGATACAGTGAACCTGAATCGAAGCGTCGGAATCTAAAACTGGTCTCACAGGAAAGGCTCAAAGCTTAGACGGTAAGAAGACTCAGTCTTCTTGTCCTTAAGTCGGCATTGTGCCTTTTATATTTAGTTAAGATGCAATTTCTGTGTTTCACGTCATTGTCAAGTTATACAGTAAACCTTCAGTTGTGCATCGGAAACCAAACCTGGTGACACAGGAAAGGCACAAATCATAGACAGTAAGAAGCCTATGTATTCATTTACTTAAGTCGGCATTGTGCCATTTGTATTTAATTACGATGCAATTTCTGTGTTTTATCTTAAAAGTGAAGTTCCAAGGGATACAGTAAACCTGAAGTGAAGCATCGGAATCTACAACAGGTCTCACTGAAAAGGATCAAAACATAGACACTGTGAAATGTCAGTCTTCTTCTAAATAAGTCGGCATTGTGTCTTTTGGATTTATTTCCGTTGCAATTTTTGTGATTCATCGTCAGTATGTAGGTCCAAGTGATACAGTAAACCTGAAGTGAAGCTTCGGAATCTAAAACTGGTCTCACTGGAAAGGCTCAAAACATAGAAGGTAAGAAGACTCAGTCTTCTTGTACTTAAGTCGGCATTGTACCTTTTGTATTTAATTCCGAAGTAATTTCGGTGTTTCATCGTCAACGTGAAGGTCCAAGGGAGACAGTGAACCTGAAGTGAAGCGTCGGAATCTAAAACTGGTCTCACAGCAAAGGCTCAAAACATAGACACTAAGAAGACTCAGTCTTTTTGTATTTAAGTTGACATTGTGTCGTTTGTATTTAATTCCGGAGCAGTTTATGTGTTTCATCGTCAAAGTTAAGGTCCAAGGAATAGGGTAAACCTGAAGTGAAGCATCGGAATCTGAAACTGGTCTCACAGGAGACGCTCAAAACATAGACACTAAGAAGAGTCAGGCTTATTGTACTTAAGTCGGCATTGTGGCTTTTGTGTGTAACTCCGATGCAATTTTTGCGTTTCATCGTCAAAGTGAACGTCCAAGGGATGCAGTAAACCTGATGAGAAGCATCGGAATCTAAAACTGGTCGCACTGGAAACGCTAATTCATAGACGGAAAGAAGAATCAGCCTTCTTGTACTTAATTCGGCAATGTGTCTTTTGTATTAAATTCCGATGCAATTTTTCTGATTCATCGTCAGTATGAAGGTCCTAGTGATACAGAGTACCTGAAGTGAAGCATCGGAATCTAAAACTGGTCTCACAGGAAAGGCTCAAAGCATAGACGGTAAGAAGACTCAGTCTTCTTGTACTTAAGTCGGCATTGTGCCGTTTGTATTTAATTACGATGCAATTTCTGTGTTTCATCGTCAAAGTGAAGATCCAAGGGATACAGTGAAACTGAAGTGAAGCATCGGAATCTAAAACTGGCTTCACAGGAAAGGTTCATAACATAGACACGAAGAAAAAGTCAGTCTTCTTGTACTTAAGACTGCATTGTGCCTTTTGTATTTAATTCCGAAGCAATTTCAGTGTTACATCGTCAACGTGAAGGTCCAAGGGATACAGTGAACCTGAATCGAAGCGTCGGAATCTAAAACTGGTCTCACAGCAAAGGCTCAAAACATAGACACTAAGAAGGGTCAGGCTTATTGTACTTGTGTTGGCATTGTGGCTTTTGTATTTAATTCCGATGCATCTTTTGCGTTACATCGTCTAAGTGAAGGTCCAAGGGATGCATTAAACCTGATGTGAAGCATCGAAATCTAGAACTGGTCTCACTGGAAAAGCTAATTCATAGACGGAAAGAAGAATCAGTCTTCTTGTACTTAATTCGGCATTGTGTCTTGTGTATTGAATTCCGATGCAATTTTTGTGATTCATCGTCAGTATGATGGTCCAAGTGATACTGAGTACCTGAAGTGAAGCATCGGAATCTAAAACTGGTCTCACAGGAAAGGCTCAAAGCTTAGACGGTAGGAAGACTCAGTCTTCTTGTCCTTAAGTCGGCATTGTGCCTTTTATATTTAGTTACGATGCAATTTCTGTGTTACATCGTCAAAGTGAAGGTCCAAGGGATACAGTACTCCTGAAATTAAGCATCGAAATCTAAAACTGGTCTCACAGGAAAGGCTCAATGCATAGAAGGTAAGAAGACTCAGTCTCCTTCTAGTTAAGACGGCATTGTGCATTTTGTATTTAATTCCATTGCAATTTCTGTGTTTCACGTCATTGTCAAGGTATTAGTTATACAGTAAACCTTCAGTTGTGCATCGGAAACCAAACCTGGTGACACAGGAAAGGCACAAATCATAGACAGTAAGAAGCCTATGTATTCATTTACTTAAGTCGGCATTGTGCCTTTTGTATTTAATTCATATGCAATTGCTGAGTTTCATCGTCAATGTGAAGGTCCAAGGGATACAGTAAACCTGCAGTTGTGCATCGGAATCTATAACTGTTGACACAGGAATGGCTCAAATCATGGACGGTAGGAAGTCTCAGTCTTCTTGTACTTAAGTCGGCATTGTGGCTTTTGTAATTAATTCACATGCGATTTTTGTGTTTCATCGGCAAAGTGTAGGTCCAAGGGATACAGTAATTCAGAAGTGAAGCGTCGGAATCGAAAACTGGTCTCACGGGAAAGGTTCAAAACATAGACACTAAGAAGGCTCAGTCTTCTTGTACTTAAGTCGGCATTGTGCCGTTTGTACTTAATGCCGATGGAATTTTTCGTTTCGTTGTCAAAGGGAAGGTCCAAGGGATAAAGTTATCCTGAAGTGAAACATCGGAATCTAAAGCTGGTCTCACAGGAAAGGCTCAAAACATAGACGGTAAGAAGACTCAGTCTTCTTGTACTTAAGTCGGCATTGTGCCTTTTATATTTAATTACGATGCAATTTTTGAGTTTCATCGTCAAAGTGAAGGTCCAAAGGATACTGTGTACCTGAAGTAAAATATCGGAATCCACAACTGGTCTCACAGGAGAGGCTCAAAACATAGATGGTAAGAAGACTGAGTCTTCTTGTACTTAAGTCGGCATTGTGACGTTTGAACTTAATTCCGATGCAATATTCCGTTTCATCGTCAAAGAGAAGGTGCAAGCGATACAGTTAACCTGAAGTGAAGCATCGGAATGTAAAACTGGTCTCACAGGAAAGTCTCAAAACATAGACGGTAAGAAGACTCAGTCTTCTTGTAATTAAGTCGGCATTGTGCCTTTTGTATTTAATTACGATGCAATTTCTGTGTTCCATCGTCAAAGAGAATGTCCAAGGGATACGGTACCCTGAAGTGAAGCATCGGAATCTAAAACTGGTCTCACAGAAAAAGATCAAAACATAGACACTATGAAAAGTCAGTCTTCTTGTAATTAAGTCGGCATTGTGCCTGTTGTTTTTAATTCCGATGCAATTTTTGTGTTTCATCGTCAAAGTGAAGGTCCAAGGGATTTCGTAAACCTGAAATGAAGCATCGAAATCTAAAACTGGTCTCACAGGAAAGGCTCAATGCATAGATGGTAAGAAGACTCAGTCTCCTTCTACTTAAGACGGCATTGTGCATTTTGAATGTAATTCCGATGCAATTTCTGTGTTTCATCGTCAATGTGAAGGTCCTAGTGATACAGTAAACCTTCAGTTGTGCATCGGACACCAAACCTGGTGACACAGGAAAGGCACAAATCATAGACAGTAAGAGGACTATGTCTTCTTGTACTTAAGTCGGCACTGTGCCTGTGGTATTTAATTCATATGCAATGTCTGAGTTTCATCGTCAATGTGACGGTCCAAGGGATACAGTAAACCTGCAGTTGTGCATCGGAATCTATAACTGCTGACACAGGAAAGACTCAAACATAGACACTAAGAAATGTCAGTGTTCTTGTACTTAAGTCGGCATTGTGTCTTTGGATTTATTTCCGTTGCAATTTTTGTGATTCATCGTCAGTATGTAGGTCGAAGTGATACAGAAAACCTGATGTGAAGCTTCGGAATCTAAAACTGGTCTCACTGGAAAGGCTCAAAACATAGACGGTAAGAAGACTCAGTCTCCTTGTACTTAAGTCGGCATTGAGCCTTTTGTATTTAATTACGATGCAATTTCTGTGTTTCATCGTCAAGGGGAAGGTCCAAGGGATACAGTAAACCTGAAGTGAAGGATCGGAATCTAAAACTGGCCCCACAGGAAAGGTTCAAAACATTGACACTAAGAAAAGTCAGTCTTCTTGTACTTAAGTCTGCATTCTGCCTTTTGTATTTAATTCCGAAGCAATTTCGGTGTTTCATCGTAAACGTGAAGGTCCAAGGGATGCAGTGAACGTGAAGTGAAGCGTCGGAATCTAAAACTGGTCTCACAGCAAAGGCTCAAAACATAGACACTAAGAAGACTCAGTCTTTTTGTATTTAAGTTGACATTGTGTCGTTTGTATTTAATTCCGGAGCAGTTTATGTGTTTCATCGTCAAAGTTAAGGTCCAAGGAATAGGGTAAACCTGAAGTGAAGCATCGGAATCTGAAACTGGTCTCACAGGAGACGCTCAAAACATAGACACTAAGAAGAGTCAGGCTTATTGTACTTAAGTCGGCATTGTGGCTTTTGTGTGTAACTCCGATGCAATTTTTGCGTTTCATCGTCAAAGTGAACGTCCAAGGGATGCAGTAAACCTGATGAGAAGCATCGGAAACTAAAACTGGTCGCACTGGAAACGCTAATTCATAGACGGAAAGAAGAATCAGCCTTCTTGTACTTAATTCGGCAATGTGTCTTTTGTATTAAATTCCGATGCAATTTTTCTGATTCATCGTCAGTATGAAGGTCCTAGTGATACAGAGTACCTGAAGTGAAGCATCGGAATCTAAAACTGGTCTCACAGGAAAGGCTCAAAGCATAGACGGTAAGAAGACTCAGTCTTCTTGTACTTAAGTCGGCATTGTGCCGTTTGTATTTAATTACGATGCAATTTCTGTGTTTCATCGTCAAAGTGAAGATCCAAGGGATACAGTGAAACTGAAGTGAAGCATCGGAATCTAAAACTGGCTTCACAGGAAAGGTTCATAACATAGACACTAAGAAAAAGTCAGTCTTCTTGTACTTAAGACTGCATTGTGCCTTTTGTATTTAATTCCGAAGCAATTTCAGTGTTACATCGTCAACGTGAAGGTCCAAGGGATACAGTGAACCTGAATCGAAGCGTCGGAATCTAAAACTGGTCTCACAGCAAAGGCTCAAAACATAGACACTAAGAAGGGTCAGGCTTATTGTACTTGTGTTGGCATTGTGGCTTTTGTATTTAATTCCGATGCATCTTTTGCGTTACATCGTCTAAGTGAAGGTCCAAGGGATGCATTAAACCTGATGTGAAGCATCGAAATCTAGAACTGGTCTCACTGGAAAAGCTAATTCATAGACGGAAAGAAGAATCAGTCTTCTTGTACTTAATTCGGCATTGTGTCTTGTGTATTGAATTCCGATGCAATTTTTGTGATTCATCGTCAGTATGATGGTCCAAGTGATACTGAGTACCTGAAGTGAAGCATCGGAATCTAAAACTGGTCTCACAGGAAAGGCTCAAAGCTTAGACGGTAGGAAGACTCAGTCTTCTTGTCCTTAAGTCGGCATTGTGCCTTTTATATTTAGTTACGATGCAATTTCTGTGTTACATCGTCAAAGTGAAGGTCCAAGGGATACAGTACTCCTGAAATTAAGCATCGAAATCTAAAACTGGTCTCACAGGAAAGGCTCAATGCATAGAAGGTAAGAAGACTCAGTCTCCTTCTAGTTAAGACGGCATTGTGCATTTTGTATTTAATTCCATTGCAATTTCTGTGTTTCACGTCATTGTCAAGGTATTAGTTATACAGTAAACCTTCAGTTGTGCATCGGAAACCAAACCTGGTGACACAGGAAAGGCACAAATCATAGACAGTAAGAAGCCTATGTATTCATTTACTTAAGTCGGCATTGTGCCTTTTGTATTTAATTCATATGCAATTGCTGAGTTTCATCGTCAATGTGAAGGTCCAAGGGATACAGTAAACCTGCAGTTGTGCATCGGAATCTATAACTGTTGACACAGGAATGGCTCAAATCATGGACGGTAGGAAGTCTCAGTCTTCTTGTACTTAAGTCGGCATTGTGGCTTTTGTAATTAATTCACATGCGATTTTTGTGTTTCATCGGCAAAGTGTAGGTCCAAGGGATACAGTAATTCAGAAGTGAAGCGTCGGAATCGAAAACTGGTCTCACGGGAAAGGTTCAAAACATAGACACTAAGAAGGCTCAGTCTTCTTGTACTTAAGTCGGCATTGTGCCGTTTGTACTTAATGCCGATGGAATTTTTCGTTTCATTGTCAAAGGGAAGGTCCAAGGGATAAAGTTATCCTGAAGTGAAACATCGGAATCTAAAGCTGGTCTCACAGGAAAGGCTCAAAACATAGACGGTAAGAAGACTCAGTCTTCTTGTACTTAAGTCGGCATTGTGCCTTTTATATTTAATTACGATGCAATTTTTGAGTTTCATCGTCAAAGTGAAGGTCCAAAGGATACTGTGTACCTGAAGTAAAATATCGGAATCCACAACTGGTCTCACAGGAGAGGCTCAAAACATAGATGGTAAGAAGACTGAGTCTTCTTGTACTTAAGTCGGCATTGTGCCTTTTGTTTTTATTACGATGCAATCTCTGTGTTTCATCGTCAAAGTGAAGGTCCAAGGGATGCAGTAAACCTGATGTGAAGCATCGGAATCTAAAACTGGTCTCACTGGGAAGGCTAAATCATAGACGGAAAGAAGAATCAGTCTACTTGTTCTTAATTCGGCATTGTGTCATTTGTATTGAATTACGATGCAATTTTTCTGATTCATCGTCAGTATGAAGGTCCAAGTGATACATAGTACCTGAAGTGAAGCATCGGAATCTAAAACTGGTATCACAGGAATGGCTCAAAGCATAGACGGTAAGAAGACTCAGTCTTCTTGTACTTGAGTCGGCATTGTGCATTTTGCATTTAATTCCGATGTAATTTTTGTGTTTCATCGTCAATGTCACTGGCAAATGGATACAGTAATCCTGCAGTTGAGTATCGTAATGTAAAACTGGGGACAGAGGAATGGCTCAAAACATAGACACTAAGAAATGTCAGTCTTTTTGTACTTAAGTCGGCATTGTGCTTTTAGTATAGAGTTCCGATGCAATTTTTGTGTTTCATTGTCAAAGTGAAGGTCCAAGAGATTTAGTAAACCTGAAGTAAAGAATCGGAATCTAAAACTGGACTTACATGAAAGGCTCAATACATAGGCGGAATGAAGAGTGATTCTTCTTGTACTTAAGTTGACATTGTGCCTTTTGTATTTATTTCCGAAGCAATAACTGTGTTTCATCGTCAACGTGAAAGTCTAAGGGATACAGTAAACCCGAAGTGAAGCGTCAGAATCTAAAACTGGTCTCACAGGAAAGGTTCAAAACAATGACACTAAGAAGACACAGCCTTCTTGTACTTAAGTCGGCATTGTGACGTTTGAACTTAATTCCGATGCAATATTCCGTTTCATCGTCAAAGAGAAGGTGCAAGGGATACAGTTAACCTGAAGTGAAGCATCGGAATGTAAAACTGGTCTCACAGGAAAGTCTCAAAACATAGACGGTAAGAAGACTCAGTCTTCTTGTAATTAAGTCGGCATTGTGCCTTTTGTATTTAATTACGATGCAATTTCTGTGTTCCATCGTCAAAGAGAATGTCCAAGGGATACGGTACCCTGAAGTGAAGCATCGGAATCTAAAACTGGTCTCACAGAAAAAGATCAAAACATAGACACTATGAAAAGTCAGTCTTCTTGTAATTAAGTCGGCATTGTGCCTGTTGTTTTTAATTCCGATGCAATTTTTGTGTTTCATCGTCAAAGTGAAGGTCCAAGGGATTTCGTAAACCTGAAATGAAGCATCGAAATCTAAAACTGGTCTCACAGGAAAGGCTCAATGCATAGATGGTAAGAAGACTCAGTCTCCTTCTACTTAAGACGGCATTGTGCATTTTGAATGTAATTCCGATGCAATTTCTGTGTTTCATCGTCAATGTGAAGGTCCTAGTGATACAGTAAACCTTCAGTTGTGCATCGGACACCAAACCTGGTGACACAGGAAAGGCACAAATCATAGACAGTAAGAAGACTATGTCTTCTTGTACTTAAGTCGGCACTGTGCCTTTGGTATTTAATTCATATGCAATGTCTGAGTTTCATCGTCAATGTGACGGTCCAAGGGATACAGTAAACCTGCAGTTGTGCATCGGAATCTATAACTGCTGACACAGGAAAGACTCAAACATAGACACTAAGAAATGTCAGTGTTCTTGTACTTAAGTCGGCATTGTGTCTTTGGATTTATTTCCGTTGCAATTTTTGTGATTCATCGTCAGTATGTAGGTCGAAGTGATACAGAAAACCTGATGTGAAGCTTCGGAATCTAAAACTGGTCTCACTGGAAAGGCTCAAAACATAGACGGTAAGAAGACTCAGTCTCCTTGTACTTAAGTCGGCATTGAGCCTTTTGTATTTAATTACGATGCAATTTCTGTGTTTCATCGTCAAGGGGAAGGTCCAAGGGATACAGTAAACCTGAAGTGAAGGATCGGAATCTAAAACTGGCCCCACAGGAAAGGTTCAAAACATTGACACTAAGAAAAGTCAGTCTTCTTGTACTTAAGTCTGCATTCTGCCTTTTGTATTTAATTCCGAAGCAATTTCGGTGTTTCATCGTAAACGTGAAGGTCCAAGGGATGCAGTGAACGTGAAGTGAAGCGTCGGAATCTAAAACTGGTCTTACAGCAAAGGCTCAAAACATAGACACTAAGAAGACTCAGTCTTTTTGTATTTAAGTTGACATTGTGTCGTTTGTATTTAATTCCGGAGCAGTTTATGTGTTTCATCGTCAAAGTTAAGGTCCAAGGAATAGGGTAAACCTGAAGTGAAGCATCGGAATCTGAAACTGGTCTCACAGGAGACGCTCAAAACATAGACACTAAGAAGAGTCAGGCTTATTGTTCTTAAGTCGGCATTGTGGCTTTTGTGTGTAACTCCGATGCAATTTTTGCGTTTCATCGTCAAAGTGAACGTCCAAGGGATGCAGTAAACCTGATCAGAAGCATCGGAATCTAAAACTGGTCGCACTGGAAACGCTAATTCATAGACGGAAAGAAGAATCAGCCTTCTTGTACTTAATTCGGCAATGTGTCTTTTGTATTAAATTCCGATGCAATTTTTCTGATTCATCGTCAGTATGAAGGTCCTAGTGATACAGAGTACCTGAAGTGAAGCATCGGAATCTAAAACTGGTCTCACAGGAAAGGCTCAAAGCATAGACGGTAAGAAGACTCAGTCTTCTTGTACTTAAGTCGGCATTGTGCCGTTTGTATTTAATTACGATGCAATTTCTGTGTTTCATCGTCAAAGTGAAGATCCAAGGGATACAGTGAAACTGAAGTGAAGCATCGGAATCTAAAACTGGCTTCACAGGAAAGGTTCATAACATAGACACTAAGAAAAAGTCAGTCTTCTTGTACTTAAGACTGCATTGTGCCTTTTGTATTTAATTCCGAAGCAATTTCAGTGTTACATCGTCAACGTGAAGGTCCAAGGGATACAGTGAACCTGAATCGAAGCGTCGGAATCTAAAACTGGTCTCACAGCAAAGGCTCAAAACATAGACACTAAGAAGGGTCAGGCTTATTGTACTTGTGTTGGCATTGTGGCTTTTGTATTTAATTCCGATGCATCTTTTGCGTTACATCGTCTAAGTGAAGGTCCAAGGGATGCATTAAACCTGATGTGAAGCATCGAAATCTAGAACTGGTCTCACTGGAAAAGCTAATTCATAGACGGAAAGAAGAATCAGTCTTCTTGTACTTAATTCGGCATTGTGTCTTGTGTATTGAATTCCGATGCAATTTTTGTGATTCATCGTCAGTATGATGGTCCAAGTGATACTGAGTACCTGAAGTGAAGCATCGGAATCTAAAACTGGTCTCACAGGAAAGGCTCAAAGCTTAGACGGTAGGAAGACTCAGTCTTCTTGTCCTTAAGTCGGCATTGTGCCTTTTATATTTAGTTACGATGCAATTTCTGTGTTACATCGTCAAAGTGAAGGTCCAAGGGATACAGTACTCCTGAAATTAAGCATCGAAATCTAAAACTGGTCTCACAGGAAAGGCTCAATGCATAGAAGGTAAGAAGACTCAGTCTCCTTCTAGTTAAGACGGCATTGTGCATTTTGTATTTAATTCCATTGCAATTTCTGTGTTTCACGTCATTGTCAAGGTATTAGTTATACAGTAAACCTTCAGTTGTGCATCGGAAACCAAACCTGGTGACACAGGAAAGGCACAAATCATAGACAGTAAGAAGCCTATGTATTCATTTACTTAAGTCGGCATTGTGCCTTTTGTATTTAATTCATATGCAATTGCTGAGTTTCATCGTCAATGTGAAGGTCCAAGGGATACAGTAAACCTGCAGTTGTGCATCGGAATCTATAACTGTTGACACAGGAATGGCTCAAATCATGGACGGTAGGAAGTCTCAGTCTTCTTGTACTTAAGTCGGCATTGTGGCTTTTGTAATTAATTCACATGCGATTTTTGTGTTTCATCGGCAAAGTGTAGGTCCAAGGGATACAGTAATTCAGAAGTGAAGCGTCGGAATCTAAAGCTGGTCTCACAGGAAAGGCTCAAAACATAGACGGTAAGAAGACTCAGTCTTCTTGTACTTAAGTCGGCATTGTGCCTTTTATATTTAATTACGATGCAATTTTTGAGTTTCATCGTCAAAGTGAAGGTCCAAAGGATACTGTGTACCTGAAGTAAAATATCGGAATCCACAACTGGTCTCACAGGAGAGGCTCAAAACATAGATGGTAAGAAGACTGAGTCTTCTTGTACTTAAGTCGGCATTGTGCCTTTTGTTTTTATTACGATGCAATCTCTGTGTTTCATCGTCAAAGTGAAGGTCCAAGGGATGCAGTAAACCTGATGTGAAGCATCGGAATCTAAAACTGGTCTCACTGGAAAGGCTAAATCATAGACGGAAAGAAGAATCAGTCTTCTTGTTCTTAATTCGGCATTGTGTCATTTGTATTGAATTACGATGCAATTTTTCTGATTCATCGTCAGTATGAAGGTCCAAGTGATACATAGTACCTGAAGTGAAGCATCGGAATCTAAAACTGGTATCACAGGAATGGCTCAAAGCATAGACGGTAAGAAGACTCAGTCTTCTTGTACTTGAGTCGGCATTGTGCATTTTGCATTTAATTCCGATGT
This sequence comes from Schistocerca serialis cubense, assembly GCF_023864345.2. Taxonomy (NCBI): domain Eukaryota; kingdom Metazoa; phylum Arthropoda; class Insecta; order Orthoptera; family Acrididae; genus Schistocerca; species Schistocerca serialis. The sequence continues at coordinate 59,691,874 of NC_064638.1, read as the reverse complement.
AATTTTTGTGTTTCATCGTCAATGTCACTGGCAAATGGATACAGTAATCCTGCAGTTGAGTATCGTAATGTAAAACTGGGGACAGAGGAATGGCTCAAAACATAGACACTAAGAAATGTCAGTCTTTTTGTACTTAAGTCGGCATTGTGCTTTTAGTATAGAGTTCCGATGCAATTTTTGTGTTTCATTGTCAAAGTGAAGGTCCAAGAGATTTAGTAAACCTGAAGTAAAGAATCGGAATCTAAAACTGGACTTACATGAAAGGCTCAATACATAGGCGGAATGAAGAGTGATTCTTCTTGTACTTAAGTTGACATTGTGCCTTTTGTATTTATTTCCGAAGCAATAACTGTGTTTCATCGTCAACGTGAAAGTCTAAGGGATACAGTAAACCCGAAGTGAAGCGTCAGAATCTAAAACTGGTCTCACAGGAAAGGTTCAAAACAATGACACTAAGAAGACACAGCCTTCTTGTACTTAAGTCGGCATTGTGACGTTTGAACTTAATTCCGATGCAATATTCCGTTTCATCGTCAAAGAGAAGGTGCAAGGGATACAGTTAACCTGAAGTGAAGCATCGGAATGTAAAACTGGTCTCACAGGAAAGTCTCAAAACATAGACGGTAAGAAGACTCAGTCTTCTTGTAATTAAGTCGGCATTGTGCCTTTTGTATTTAATTACGATGCAATTTCTGTGTTCCATCGTCAAAGAGAATGTCCAAGGGATACGGTACCCTGAAGTGAAGCATCGGAATCTAAAACTGGTCTCACAGAAAAAGATCAAAACATAGACACTATGAAAAGTCAGTCTTCTTGTAATTAAGTCGGCATTGTGCCTGTTGTTTTTAATTCCGATGCAATTTTTGTGTTTCATCGCCAAAGTGAAGGTCCAAGGGATTTCGTAAACCTGAAATGAAGCATCGAAATCTAAAACTGGTCTCACAGGAAAGGCTCAATGCATAGATGGTAAGAAGACTCAGTCTCCTTCTACTTAAGACGGCATTTTTCATTTTGTATTTAATTCCGATGCAATTTCTGTGTTTCAGGTCAATGTCGAGGTCCTAGTGATACAGTAAACCTTCAGTTGTGCATCGGAAACCAAACCTGGTGACATAGGAAAGGCACAAATCATAGACAGTAAGAAGACTATGTCTTCTTTTACTTAAGTCGGCATTGTGCCTTTTGTATTTAATTCATATGCAATTTCTGAGTTTCATCGTCTATGTGAAGGTCCAAGGGATACAGTAAACCTGCAGTTCTGCATCGGAATCTATAACTGCTGACACAGGAAAGGCTCAAAACATAGACACTAAGAAATGATAGTGTCCTAGTACTTAATTCGGCATTGTGTCTTTTTGGATTTGTTTCCGTTGCATTTTTGATTATTCATCGTCGGTATGTAGGTCCAAGTAATACAGTAAACCTGAAGTGAAGCATCGGAACCTAAAACTGGCCTCACAGGAAAGGTTCAAAACATAGACACTAAGAAAAGTCAGTCTTCTTATACTTAAGTCTGCATTCTGCCTTTTGTATTTAATTCCGAAGCAATTTCGGTAATTCATCGTCAACGTGACGGTCCAAGGGATGCAGTAAACCTGATGTGAAGCATCGGAATCTAAAACTGGTCTCACTAGAAAGGCTAAATCATAGACGGAAAGAAGAATCAGTCTTCTTGTACTTAATTCGGCATTGTGTCTTTTGTATTGAATTACGATGCAATTTTTCAGATTCATCGTCAGTATGAAGGTCCAAGTGATACATAGTACCTGAAGTGAAGCATCGGAATCTAAAACTGGTATCACAGGAGAGGCTCAAAACATAGATGGTAAGAAGACTGAGTCTTCTTGTACTTAAGTCGGCATTGTGCCTTTTGTTTTTAATTACGATGCAATCTCTGTGTTTCATCGTCAAAGTGAAGGTCCAAGAGATACAGTAAATCTAAAGTGAAGCATCGGAATCTAAAACTGGTCTCACAGAAAAGGATCAAAACATAGACACTATGCAAAGTCAGTCTTCTTGTAATTAAGTCGGCATTGTGCCTTTTGTATTTAATTCCCATGCAATTTATGTGTTTCATCGTCAAAGTGAAGGTCAAAGGGAATACGTAAACCTGAAATGAAGCATCGAAATCTAAAACTGGTCTCACAGCAAAGGCTCAAAACATAGACACTAAGAAGACTCAGTGTTCTTGTATTGAAGTCGGCATTGTGCCGTTTATATTAAATTTCGAAGCAGTTTATGTGTTTCATCGTCAAGGTTAGGTCCAAGGAATAGAGTAAACCAGAAGTGAAGGATCGGAATCTGAAACTGATCTCACGGGAGAGTCTAAAACATAGACACTAAGATGAGTCAGGCTTATTATACATAAGTCAGCATTGCGGCTTTTGTATGTAATTCCGATGCAATTTTTGCGTTTCATCGTCAAAGTGAACGTCCAAGGGATGCAGTAAACCTGATGTGAAGCATCGGAATCTAAAACTGGTCTCACTGGAAAGGCTAAATCATAGACGGAAAGAAGAATCAGTCTTCTTGTTCTTAATTCGGCATTGTATCTTTTGTATTGAATTACGATGCAATTTTTCTTATTCATCGTCAGTATGAAGGTCCAAGTGATACATAGTACCTGAAGTGAAGCATCGGAATCTAAAACTGGTATCACAGGAATGGCTCAAAGCATAGACGGTAAGAAGACTCAGTCTTCTTGTACTTGAGTCGGCATTGTGCATTTTGCATTTAATTCCGATGCAATTTTTGTGTTTCATCGTCAATGTCACTGGCAAATGGATACAGTAATCCTGCAGTTGAGTATCGTAATGTAAAACTGGGGACAGAGGAATGGCTCAAAACATAGACACTAAGAAATGTCAGTCTTTTTGTACTTAAGTCGGCATTGTGCTTTTAGTATAGAGTTCCGATGCAATTTTTGTGTTTCATTGTCAAAGTGAAGGTCCAAGAAATTTAGTAAACCTGAAGTAAAGAATCGGAATCAAAAACTGGACTTACATGAAAGGCTCAATACATAGGCGGAATGAAGAGTGATTCTTCTTGTACTTAAGTTGACATTGTGCCTTTTGTATTTATTTCCGAAGCAATAACTGTGTTTCATCGTCAACGTGAAAGTCTAAGGGATACAGTAAACCCCAAGTGAAGCGTCAGAATCTAAAACTGGTCTCACAGGAAAGGTTCAAAACAATGACACTAAGAAGACACAGCCTTCTTGTACTTAAGTCGGCATTGTGCCGTTTGAACTTAATTCCGATGCAATATTTCGTTTCATCGTCATAGGGAAGGTGCAAGGGATACAGTTAACCTGAAGTGAAGCATCGGAATGTAAAACTGGTCTCACAGGAAAGTCTCAAAACATAGACGGTAAGAAGACTCAGTCTTCTTGTAATTAAGTCGGCATTGTGCCTTTTGTATTTAATTACGATGCAATTTCTGTGTTTCATCGTCAAAGAGAATGTCCAAGGGATACGGTACCCTGAAGTGAAGCATCGGAATCTAAAACTGGTCTCACAGAAAAAGATCAAAACATAGACACTATGAAAAGTCAGTCTTCTTGTAATTAAGTCGGCATTGTGCCTGTTGTTTTTAATTCCGATGCAATTTTTGTGTTTCACCGTCAAAGTGAAGGTCCAAGGGATTTCGTAAACCTGAATCGAAGCATCGAAATCTAAAACTGGTCTCACAGGAGAGGCTCAATGCATAGATGGTAAGAAGACTCAGTCTCCTTCTACTTAAGACGGCATTGTGCATTTTGAATGTAATTCCGATGCAATTTCTGTGTTTCATCGTCAATGTGAAGGTCCTAGTGATACAGTAAACCTTCAGTTGTGCATCGGACACCAAACCTGGTGACACAGGAAAGGCACAAATCATAGACAGTAAGAAGACTATGTCTTCTTGTTCTTAAGTCGGCACTGTGCCTTTGGTATTTAATTCATATGCAACGTCTGAGTTTCATCGTCAATGTGACGGTCCAAGGGATACAGTAAACCTGCAGTTGTGCATCGGAAACTATAACTGCTGACACAGGAAAGACTCAAACATAGACACTAAGAAATGTCAGTGTTCTTGTACTTAAGTCGGCATTGTGTCTTTGGATTTATTTCCGTTGCAATTTTTGTGATTCATCGTCAGTATGTAGGTCCAAGTGATACAGAAAACCTGATGTGAAGCTTCGGAATCTAAAACTGGTCTCACGGGAAAGGTTCAAAACATAGACACTAAGAAGGCTCAGTCTTCTTGTACTTAAGTCGGCATTGTGCCGTTTGGACTGAATGCCGATGGAATTTTTCGTTTCATCGTCAAAGGGAAGGTCCAAGGGATACAGTTATCCTGAAGTGAAACATCGGAATCTAAAGCTGGTCTCACAGGAAAAGCTCAAAACATAGACGGTAAGAAGACTTAGTATTCTTGTACTTAAGTCGGCATTGTGCCTTTTATATTTAATTACGATGCAATTTTTGAGTTTCATCGTCAAAGTGAAGGTCCAAAGGATACTGTGTACCTGAAGTAAAATATCGGAATCTATAACTGGTCTCACAGAAGAGGCTCAAAACATAGATGGTAAGAAGGCTGAGTCTTCTTGTACTTAAGTCGGCATTGTGCCTTTTGTTTTTAATTACGATGCAATCTCTGTGTTTCATCGTCAAAGTGAAGGTCCAAGAGATACAGTAAATCTAAAGTGAAGCATCGGAATCTAAAACTGGTCTCACAGAAAAGGATCAAAACATAGACACTATGAAAAGTCAGTCTTCTTGTAATTAAGTCGGCATTGTGCCTTTTGTATTTAATTCCGATGCAATTTCTGTGTTTCAGGTCAATGTCGAGGTCCTAGTGATACAGTAAACCTTCAGTTGTGCATCGGAAACCAAACCTGGTGACATAGGAAAGGCACAAATCATAGACAGTAAGAAGACTATGTCATCTTTTACTTAAGTCGGCATTGTGCCTTTTGTATTTAATTCATATGCAATTTCTGAGTTTCATCGTCTATGTGAAGGTCCAAGGGATACAGTAAACCTGCAGTTCTGCATCGGAATCTATAACTGCTGACACAGGAAAGGCTCAAAACATAGACACTAAGAAATGACAGTGTCCTTGTACTTAATTCGGCATTGTGTCTTTTTGGATTTGTTTCCGTTGCATTTTTGGATATTCATCGTCGGTATGTAGGTCCAAGTAATGCAGTAAACCTGAAGTGAAGCATCGGAACCTAAAACTGGCCTCACAGGAAAGGTTCAAAACATAGACACTAAGAAAATTCAGTCTTCTTATACTTAAGTCTGCATTCTGCTTTTTGTATTTAATTCCGAAGCAATTTCGGTAATTCATCGTCAACGTGACGGTCCAAGGGATGCAGTAAACCTGATGTGAAGCATCGGAATCTAAAACTGGTCTCACTAGAAAGGCTAAATCATAGACGGAAAGAAGAATCAGTCTTCGTGTACTTAATTCGGCATTGTGTCTTTTGTATTGAATTACGATGAAATTTTTCAGATTCATCGTCAGTATGAAGGTCCAAGTGATACATAGTACCTGAAGTGAAGCATCGGAATCTAAAACTGGCATCACAGGAAAGGCTCAAAGCATAGACGGTAACAGGACTCAATCTTCTTGTAAATGAGTCGACATTGTGCATTTTGCATTTAATTCCGATGCAATTTTTGTGTTTCATCGTCAATGTCACTGTCCAATGGATACAGTAATCCTGCAGTTGAGTATCGTAATGTAAAACTGGGGACAGAGGAATGGCTCAAAACATAGCCACTAAGAAATGTCAGTCTTTTTGTACTTAAGTCGGCATTGTGCCTTTAGTATAGAGTTCCGATGCAATTCTTGTGTTTCATTGTCAAAGTGAAAGTCCAAGGGATACAGTAAACCCAAAGTGAAGCGTCGGAATCTAAAACTGGTCTCACAGGAAAGGTTCAAAACAATGACACTAAGAAGACACAGTCTTCTTGTACTTAAGTCCGCATTGTGCCGTTTGAACTTAATTCCTATGCAATTTTTCGTTTCATCGTCAAAGGGAAGGTGCAAGGGATACAGTTAACCTGAAGTGAAGCATCGGAATGTAAAACTGGTCTCACAGGAAAGTCTCAAAACATAGACGGTAAGAAGACTCAGTTTTCTTGTACTTAAGTCGGCATTGTGCCTTTCGTATTTAATTACGATGCAATCTCTGTGTTTCATCGTCAAAGTGAAGGTCCAAGTGATACAGTACACCTGAAATGAAGCATCGAAATCTAAAACTGGTCGCACAGGAAAGGCTCAATGCATAGAAGGTAAGAAGACTCAGTCTCCTTCTACTTAAGACGGCATTGTGCATTTTAAATGTAATTCCGATGCAATTTCTGTGTTTCATCGTCAATGTGAAGGTCCTAGTGATACAGTAAACCTTTAGTTGTGCATCGGAAACCAATCCTGGTGACACAGAAAAGGAACAAATCATAGACAGTAAGAACACTATGTCTTCTTGTACTTAAGTCGGCACTGTGCCTTTGGTATTTAATTCATATGCAATGTCTGAGTTTCATCGTCAATGTGAAGGTCGAAGGGATACAGTAAACCTGCAGTTGTGCATCGGAATCTATAACTGCTGACACAGGAAAGGCTCAAAACATAGACACTAAGAAATGTCAGTGTTCTTGTACTTAAGTCGGCATTGTGTCTTTGGATTTATTTGCGTTGCAATTTTTATGATTCATCGTCAGTATGTAGGTCCAAGTGATACAGTAAACCTGAAGTGAAGCTTCGGAATCTAAAACTGGTCTCACTGGAAAGGCTCTAAACATAGACGGTAAGAAGACTCAGTCTTCTTGTACTTAAGTCGGCATTGTGCCTTTTGTATTTAATTACGATGCAATTTCTGTGTTTAATCGTCAAGGGGAAGGTCCAAGAGATACAGTAAACCTGAAGTGAACCATCGGAATTTAAATCTGGCCCCACAGGAAAGGTTCAAATCATAGACACTAAGACAAGTCAGTCTTTTTGTACTTAAGTGTTGCATTCTGCCTCTTGTATTTAATTCCGAAGCATTTTCGGTGTTTCATCGTAAACCTGAAGGTCCAAGGGATGCAGTGAACCTGAAGTGAAGCGTCGGAATCTAAAACTGGTCTCACAGCAAAGGCTCAAAACATAGACACTAAGAAATCTCAGTCTTTTTGTATTTAAGTAGGCATTGTGCCGTTTCTATTTTATACCGAAGCAGTTTTTTGTGTTTCATCGTCAAAGTTAAGGTCCAAGGAATACAGTACACCTGAAGTGAAGCATCGGAATCTCAAACTGGTCTCACAGGAGAGGCTCAAAACATAGACACTAAAAAGAGTCAGGCTTCTTGTATTTAATTCTGCATTGTGGCTTTTGTAATTAATTCCGATGCATTTTTTGCGTTTCATCGTCAAAGTGATGGTCCAAGGGATGCAGTAAACCTGATGTGAAGCATCGAAATCTAATACTGGTCTCACTAAAAAAGCTAAATCATAGACGGAAAGAGGAATCAATCTTCTTGTACTTAATTCGGCATTGTGTCTTGTGTATTGAATTCCGTTGCAATTTTTGTGATTCATCGTCAGTATGAAGGTCCAAGAGATACTGAGTACCTGAAGTGAAGCATCGGAATCTAAAACTGGTCTCACAGGAAGGGCTCAAAGCATAGACGGTAAGCAGACTCAGTCTTCTTGTACTTGAGTCGGCATTGTGCAGTTTGCATTTAATTCCGATGCCATTTTTGTGTTTCATCGTCAACGTGAAGGTCCAAGGGATACAGTAACTCAGAAGTGAAGCGTCGCAATCTAAAACTAGTCTCACGGGAAAGGTTCAAAACATAGACATTAAGAAGACTCAGTCTATTTGTACTTAAGTCGTCATTGTGCCGTTTGTACTTAATTCCAGTGCTATTTTTCGATTCATCGTCAAAGGGAAGGTCCAAGGGATACAGTAAACCTGAAGTGAAGCATCGGAATCTAAAACTGGTCTCACAGAAAAGGATCAATACATAGACGGTAAGAAGACTCAGTCTTCTTGTACTTAAGGCGGCATTGTGCCTTGTATATTTAGTTACGATGCAATTTCTGTGTTTCATCGTCAAAGTGAAGGTCCAAGGGATACAGTACACCTGAAATTAAGCATCGAAATCTAAAACTGGTCTCACAGGAAAGGCTCAATGCATAGAAGGTAAGAAGACTCAGTCTTCTTCTAATTAAGACGGCATTTTTCATTTTGTATTTAATTCCGATGCAATTTCTGTGTTTCATCATCAAAGTGAAATTCGAAGGCATACAGTAAACCTGAAGTGAACCATCGGAACCTGGAACTAGTCTCACAGGCAAGGCTCAAAACATAGACAGGATGGGGACTCAGTGATCCTGTACTTAAGTCGGCATTGTGCCTTTTACATTTAATTCCAATGTATTTTTGTGTTTCATCGTGAAAGTGAAGTTCCAAGGGATACAGTAATCCTGGAGTTGTGCATCGGAAAGTAAACCTGGTGACACAGGAAAGGCTCAAAGCATAGACAGTAAGAATACCAGTCCTCTTGTCCTTAAGTCGGCATTGTGGCTTTTTATTTAAGTCATATGCAATTTCTGTGTTTAATCGTCGATGTGAAGGTCCAAGGGATATAGTAAACCTGAAACGAAGCATCGGAATCAAAACTTGGTCTCACAGGAAGGTCTCAAAACATAGACGGTAAGAACAGTCTGTCTTCTTGTACTTAAGTCGGCATTGTGCATTTTGTATTTATATCCGATGCAGTTGTTGTCTTTCATCGTCAATGTGATGGTCCATGGAATAGAGTACACCTGAAGTGAAACATCGGAATCCAAAACTGGTCTTACTGGAAAGGCTCAAACATTAGATGGTATGAACACTCAGTATTCTGGTACTTAAGTCGGTATTGTGCATTTTGTATTGAATTCCGATGCAATTTTTGTGTTTCTTCGTCAAAGTGAAGGTCCAAGTGATACAGTAAACCTGAAGTAAAGCATCGGAATCGAAAAGTGGACTCACAGAAAAGGCTCAAAAAATAGACGGAAAGAAGTCTCTGACTGCTTGTACTTAAGTCGGCATTGTGCCTTTTGTATTTAATTCCGATGCAATTTCTGTGTTTCATCGTCAAAGTGAAGAACGAAGGCATACAGTAAACCTGAAGTGAAACTTCGGAATATAAACCTTATCTCACAGGAATGGTTCAATACATAGACACTAAGAAAGGTCAGACTTCTTAAACTTCCGTCGGCATTGTGAATTTTGTATTTACTTCCCATTCACATTTTGTGTTTCATCGTCAAAGCGAAGGTCCAAGGGATTCAGTAATCCTCCAGTTGTGCATCGGAAACTAAACCTGGTGACACAGGAAGGGCTCAAATCATAGTCTGTAAGAATACTCAGTCCTCTTGTACTTAGGTCGGCATTGTGCCTTTTGTATTTAATTCATATGCAATTTCTGTGTCTCATCGTCAATGTGAAGGTCCAAGGGATACAGTAAAGCTGCAGTAGCGGATCGTAATCTGAAACTGGGATACAGGAAAGACTCAAAACATAGACACTAAGAAAAGTCCGTCTTCTTGTCCTTAAGTCGGCATTGTCCCTTTTATATTTAATTCCTATGCAATATTTGTGTTTCATCGTCAAATTAAAGGTCCAAGGGGTAGAGTAAACCTGAAGTGAAGCATCGGAATCCAACACTGGTCTCATTGGAAAGGCTCAATTCATAGATGGTAAGATGACTCAGTATTGTGGTACTTAAGTCGCCATTGTGCCTTTTGTATTGAATTCCGATGCAATTTTTGTGTTTCATCGTCAAAGTGAAGGTCCAAATGATACAGTAATCCTGAATTGAAGCATCGGAATCGAAAACTGGACCCACAGGAAAGGCTGAAAACATAGACAGTAAGAAGACCCAGACTTCTTGTACTTAAGTCGGCATTGTGCCTTTAGTATGTAATTCCGAAGCAAATTCTGTGTTTCATCGTCAACGTGAAGGTCCAAGGGATACACTAAACCTGAAGTGAAGCGTCAGAATCTAAAACTGGTCTCACAGGAGAGGCTCAAAACATAGACGGTAAGAAGGCTCAGATTTTTGTACTTAAGTCGGCAATGTGCCGTTTGTATTTAACTCCGAATCAATTTTTGTGTTGATCGTCAAAGTGAAGGTCCAAGGGATACAGTGTACCTGAAGTGATGCATCGGAATCTAAGATTGGTGACTCAGGAAATGCTCAAAACATAGACACTAAGAAAAGTCAGCTTTTTTTACTTAAGTCGGCAATGTTCCTTTAGAATTTAATTCTGATGCAATTTCTGTTTTTAATCGTCAATGTGAAGGTCAAAGGGATACAGTAAACCTGGAGAGAAGCATCGTAATCTAAAACTAGTCTCACTGGGAAGGCTGAAAACATAGACGGTAAAAAGACTCAGTCTTCTTGTACTTAAGTCGGCATTGAGCTTTTTGTATTGAATACCGATGCATTTTTTGTGATTCATCGTCAGTATGTAGATCCAAATCATTCAGTAATCCTGCAGTGAAGCATTGGAATCTAAACCTGGTCTCACAGGAGAGGCTCAAAACATAGACGCAAGAAGACTCAGTCTTCTTGTACTTATGTCGGCATTGTGCCTTTTGTATTTCATTCACAGACAATTTCTGGGTTTCATGGTCAATGTGAAGGTCCAAGGGATACAGTAAACCTGCAGTTGTGCATCGTAATATAAAACTGGGGACACAGGAAAGGCTCAAAACATAGACACCAAAAGAGTCAGTATTCTTGTACTTAAGTCGGCATTGTGCCTTTCCTATTTAATTCCGATCCAATATTTGTGTTTCATCGGCAAAGCGAAGGTCCAAGGTATACTGTAAACCTGAAGTGAAGCATCGGAATCTAAAACAATTTTCACAGGAAAGGCTCAATGCATACACACTAAGAAGACTCAGTCTTTTTGCACTTAAGTCGCCATGGTGAATTTGTATTAAATTCCGATGCAATTTCTGTGTTTCATCGTCCAAGTGAAGGTCCAAGGGATGCAGTAAACCTGCAGTTGTGCATCGGAATCTAAAACTGGTCTCACAGGAAAGGTTCTAATCATAGACACTAAGAAACGTCAGTCTTCGTGTACTAAAGTCGTCATTGTGACTTTTATTTTAAATTCCGATGCAATTTTTGTGTTTCAACGTCAAAGTGAAGGTCCAAGGGTTACAGTAAACCAGTAGTGAAGCATCGTAATCTAAAACCGGTCTCATGGGGAAGGCTCAATTCATAGACAGTAAGATGGCTCAGTATTCTTGTACTTAAGTCGGCATGGTGCATTTGTATTTAATTCCGATCCAACTTCTTTGTTTCATCGTCAATGGGACAAAGCAAACCTGCAGTTTTGCATCGGAATCTAAAACAGGTGACACAGGAAAGACTCAAAACGTAGACACTAAAAAAAGTCAGTTTTCTTGTACTTAAGTCGGCATTGTGCCTTTTGTATTTTATTCCGAGCAAATTTTTGTGTTTCATCATCAAACTGAAGGACCAAGGGATACAGTAAACCTTCAGTGAAGCATTGGAATCTAAAACTGGTCTCACAGGAATGGCCCAAACCGTAGACGGTAAGAGGACTCAGACTTCTTGTACTTAAGTCGGCATAGCGGCTTGCGTATTTAATTCCGATGCAATTTCTGTGTTTCATCGTCTAAGTGAAGGTCCAAGGGATACAGTAAAGCTGCAGTTGTACATCGGAATCTTAAACTGGTCTCACAGGAATGGTTCAAAACATAGACACTAAGAAAAGTCAGTCTTCTTGTACTAAAATCGTCACTGTGCCATTTGTTTTCAATTCCGATGCAATTTTTGTGTTTCATCGTCAAAAAGAAGGTCGAAGGGATACAGTAAACCTAAAGTGAAGCATCGGAATCCAAAACAGGCCTTACAGGAAAGGCTCAAAACATTGACAGTAAGAAGTCTTAGTCTTCTTGTACTTAAGTCGGCATTGCGCCTTTTGTATTGAATTCCGATGCAATTTTTGTGATCCATCGTCAGAATGTAGGTCCAAGTGATACACAAAACCCGAAGTGAAGCATCGGAATCTCAAACTGCTCTCGCAGGAAAGGCTCAAATCATGAATGGTAAGAAGCCTCAGTCTTCTTGTACTAAAGTCGGCATTGTGCCTTTTGTATTTAATTCCGTTAAAATTTCTGTGTTTCATCGTCAATGTGAAGGTCCAAGGGATACATTAAACCTGAAGTGAAGCATCGGAATCCAAAACTGGTCTCACAGGGAAGGCTCAAAACGTAGACAGTAACAAAACTCAGTCTTCTTGTACTTAAGTAGGCAATGTGCCATTTGTATTTAATTCCGATGCAACTTCTTTGTTTCATCGTCAATGGGACAAAGTAAACCTGCAGTTTTGCATCAGAATCTAAAACAGGTGACACAGGGAAGGCTCAAAACATAAACACTAAGAAGAGTCAGTCTTCTTGTACTTAAGTCGGCATTGTGCCTTTGTATTTAATTCCAATGCAAAATTTGTGTTTCTCGTCAACGTGAAGGACCAAGGGATACAGTACAGCCGAAGTGAAGGATCGGAATCTAAAACTAGTCTCACAGGAATGGCTCCAAATATAGACACTAAGAAGAGTCAGTCTTCGTGTACTTAAGTCGGCATTGTGCCTTTCGTATTTAATTCCGATGCAATTTATGTGTTTCATCGTCAAAGTGAAGGTCCAAGGGATACAGTAAACCTGAAGTGAAGCATCGGAATCTAAAACCGGTCTCACTGGCAAGGCTGAAAGCATAGACGATAAGAAGACTCAGTTTTCTTGTACTTGCGTTGGCATTGTGCCTTTTGTATTGAATTACGATGCAAGTTCTGTGATTCATCGTCAGTATGTAGGTCCAAGTGATACAGTAAACCTGAAGTGAAGCATCGGAATCTAAAACTGGTCTCACAGGAAAGGCTCAAAACATAGATGGTAAGAAGACTCAGTCTGCTTGTACCTATGACGGCATTGTGCCTTTTGTATTTATCTCCGATGCAATTTTTGTGGTTTATCATCAAACTGTAGATCCAAGGGATACAGTAAACCTGAAGTGAAGCACTGGAAACTAAAACTGGTCTGACAGGGAAGGATCAAAACATAGATAGTAAGAAGACATAGTCTTCTTGTACCAAAGCCGCCATTGTGGCTTTTGTATTTAATTCCGAAGCAATTTCTGTGTTTCATCGTCAGTGTGAAGGTCCAAGGGATACTGTAAACCTGAAATGAAGCATCGGAATCTAAAACTGGTCTTACAGGAAGGGCTCAAAACATAGACGGTAAGAGGACTCAGTCTTCTTGTACTTGGATAAGCAGCTGCAACAGCAAGTCGTATAGTCCTAGCTCACTCATTTGTTACATAGTTTAGTTCTTAATTTCTTTGCGTGTTTTTGGTACTTGCATTGTTTAATTCATAAATTTCGGGCGTATTATAGTATTTGAGAGTGTAGCATCGCGTTTTAGTACCTGAATAGTGTAAATTCGCGTAGTCTCCTTCTGCCGCCGAGCAGTGTCAGCAGTGCGCAAGTAGCAGCATTACTGCATTTACTAGGCAATCTTGTATTTTAATAACCGTTTAAATTTTGTCGATTTGTTTGCGCTCTCTGTAGATTAGTTCAGACGTTTTTTGCAAAACAGTTTTTAGCATGGATAGGGACTGCAACTGCTGTGTTCGGATGCAGGCTGAGTTGGCATCCCTTCGCTCCCAGCTTCAGGCAGTGTTGGCTTCGGTCACACAGCTTGAGGCTGTTGCCAATGGGCATCAGTGTGGGGGTCCGGATGGGGGTTTGTCAGGGACGGCCAGCTCGTCCCACGCATCCCCTGATCGGACTACGACTGTGGTTGCCCGGGATACTGCCCGCATTGAGGCTGATCCCTCACCTGTGGTATAGTGGGAGGTCGTCTCATGGTGTTGCAGGGGGCGAAAGACATTCCGGAGGGCTGAACGGAAAGCCTCTCCAGTTTGTCCGACGAACCGGTTTCAGGCTCTGTCTCAGGCTGATACTGATCTTTGGCCTGACATGGCTGCTTGTCCTGTTCCAGAGGTTGCCCCTCAGTCTGCAAGATCCGGGCAGTCGCAGAGGGTGGGCTTACTGGCAGTTGGGAGCTCCAACGTCAGGCGTGTAATGGGGCCCATTAGGGAAATGGCAGCAAGAGAGGGGAAGAAAACCAATGTGCACTCCGTGTGCATACCGGGGGGAGTCATTCCAGATGTGGAAAGGGTCCTTCCGGATGCCATGAAGGGTACGGGGTGCACCCATCTGCAGGTGGTCGCTCATGTCGGCACCAATGATGTGTGTCGCTAGGGATCGGAGGAAATCCTCTCTGGCTTCCGGCATCTATCTGATTTGGTGAAGACTGCCAGTCTCGCTAGCGGGATGAAAGCAGAGCTCACGATCTGCAGCATCGTCGACAGGACTGAATGTGGACCTTTGGTACAGAGCCGAGTGGAGGGCCTGAATCAGAGGCTGAGACGGTTCTGCGACCGTGTGGGTTGCAGATTCCTCGACTTGCGCCATAGGGTGGTGGGGTTTCGGGTTCCGCTGGATAGGTCAGGAGTCCACTACACGCAACAAGAGGCTACACGGGTAGCAGGGGTTGTGTGGCGTGGGCTGGGCGGTTTTTTAGGTTAGATGGCCTTGGGCAAGTACAGAAAGGGCAACAGCCTCAACAGGTGCGGGGCAAAGTCAGGACATGCGGGGACCAAGCAGCAATCGGTATTGTAATTGTCAACTGTCGCAGCTGCGTTGGTAAAGTACCAGAACTTCAAGCGCTGATAGAAAGCACCGAAGCTGAAATCGTTATAGGTACAGGAAGCTGGCTTAAGCCAGAGATAAATTCTGCCGAAATTTTTACAAAGGTACAGACGGTGTTTAGAAAGGATAGATTGCAAGCAACCGGTGGTGGAGTGTTCGTCGCTGTTAGTAGTAGTTTATCCTGTAGTGAAGTAGAAGTGGATAGTTCCTGTGAATTATTATGGGTGGAGGTTACACTCAACAACCGAACTAGGTTAATAATTGGCTCCTTTTACCGACCTCCCGACTCAGCAGCATTAGTGGCAGAACAACTGAGAGAAAATTTGGAATACATTTCACATAAATTTTCTCAGCATGTTATAGTCTTAGGTGGAGATTTCAATTTACCAGATATAGACTGGGACACTCAGATGTTTAGAACGGGTGGTAGGGACAGAGCATCGAGTGACATTATACTGAGTGCACTATCCGAAAATTACCTCGAGCAATTAAACAGAGAACCGACTCGTGGAGATAACATCTTGGACCTACTGATAACAAACAGACCCGAACTTTTCGACTCTGTATGTACAGAACAGGGAATCAGTGATCATAAGGCCGTTGCAGCATCCCTGAATATGGAAGTTAATAGGAATATAAAAAAAGGGAGGAAGGTTTATCTGTTTAGCAAGAGTAATAGAAGGCAGATTTCAGACTACCTAACAGATCAAAACGAAAATTTCTGTTCCGACACTGACAATGTTGAGTGTTTATGGAAAAAGTTCAAGGCAACCGTAAAATGCGTTTTAGACAGGTACATGCCAAGTAAAACTATCAGGGACGGGAAAAACCCACCGTGGTACAACAACAAAGTTAGGAAACTACTGCGAAAGCAAAGAGAGCTCCACTCCAAGCTTAAACGCAGCCAAAACCTCTCAGACAAACAGAAGCTAAACGATGTCAAAGTTAGCCTAAGGAGGGCTATGCGTGAAGCGTTCAGTGAATTCAAAAGTAAAATTCTATGTTCCGACTTGACAGAAAATCCTAGGAAGTCCTGGTCTTACGTTAAATCAGTAAGTAGCTCGAAACAGCATATCCAGACACTACCGGATGATGATGGCATTGAAACAGAGGATGACACGCGTAAAGCTGAAATACTAAACACCTTTTTCCAAAGCTGTTTCACAGAGGAAGACCGCACTGCAGTTCCTTCTCTAAATCCTCACACAAACGAAAAAATGGCTGACATCGAAATAGGTGTCCAAGGCATAGAAAAGCAACTGGAATCACTCAATAGAGGAATGTCCACTGGACCTGACGGGATACCAATTCGATTCTACACAGAGTACGCGAAAGAACTTGCCCCTCTTCCAACAGCCGTGTACCGCAAGTCTCTAGAGGAACGGAGGGTTCCAAATGATTGGAAAAGAGCACAGATAGTCCCAGTCTTCAGGAAGGGTCGTCGAGCAGATGCGCAAGACTATAGACCTATATCTCTGACGTCGATCTGTTGTAGAATTTTAGAACATGTTTTTTGCTCGAGTATCATGTCGTTTTGGGAAACCCAGAATCTGTTATGTAGGAATCAACATGGATTCCGGAAACAGTGATCGTGTGAGACCCAACTCGCTTTATTTGTTCATGAGACCCAGAAAATAATAGATACAGGCTCTCAGGTAGATGCTATTTTTCTTGACTTCCGGAAGGCGTTCGATACAGTTCCGCACTGTCGCCTAATAAACAAAGTAAGAGCCTACGGAATATCTGACCAGCTGTGTGGCTGGATTGAAGAGTTTTTAGCAAACAGAACACAGCATGTTGTTATCAATGGAGAGACGTCTACAGACGTTAAAGTAACCTCTGGCGTGCCACAGGGGAGTGTTATGGGACCATTGCTTTTCACAATATATATAAATGACCTGGTAGACAGTGTCGGAAGTTCCATGCGGCTTTTCCCGGATGATGCTGTAGTATACAGAGAAGTTGCAGCATTAGAAAATTGTAGCGAAATGCAGGAAGATCTGCAGCGGATAGGCACTTGGTGCAGGGAGTGGCAACTGTCCCTTAACATAGACAAATGTAATGTATTGCGAATACATAGAAAGAAGGATCCTTTATTGTATGATTATATGATAGCGGAACAAACACTGGTAGCAGTTACTTCTGTAAAATATCTGGGAGTATGCCTGTGGAACGATTTGAAGTGGAATGATCATATAAAATTAATTGTTGGTAAGGCGGGTACCAGGTTGAGATTCATTGGGAGAGTGCTTAGAAAATGTAGTCCATTTACAAAGGAGGTGGCTAACAAAACACTCGTTCGACATATACTTGAGTATTGCTCATGAGTGTGGGATCCGTACCAGATCGGTTTGACGGAGGAGATAGAGAAGATCCAAAGAAGAGCGGCGCGATTCGTCACAGGATTATTTGGTAACCGTGATAGCGTTACGGAGATGTTTAATAAACTCAACAGGGTGCGTTTCCGGATGAGGTATCGAATATATTGCTTCCACCTACTTATACCTCCCGAGGAGATCACGATTGTAAAATTAGAGAGATTAGAGCGCGCACGGAGGCTTTCAGACAGTCGTTCTTCCCGCGAACCATATGCGACTGGAACAGGAAAGGGAGGTAATGACAGTTGCTCGTAAATTGCCCTCCGCCACACACCGTTGGGTGGCTTGCGGAGTATAAATGTAGATGTAGATGTAGAAGTAGGCATGGTGCATTTGTATTTAATTCCGATGCAACTTCTTTGTTTCATCATCAATGGGATACAGTAAACCTGCAGTTATGCATCGGAAACTAAAACTGGTGACACAGCAAAGGCTCAAAACATACACACAAAGAAAAGTCAGTCTTCTCGTACTTAAGTCGGCATTGTGCCTTTTGATTTGAATTCCGATGCATTTCTTGTGTTTTATCGGCAAAGTGAAGGTCCAAGGGATACAGTAAAACCTGAAGTGAAGCATCGGAATCTAAAACTGGATTCAGAGGATGGGCTCATAACTTAGACGGTAAGAAGACTCAGTCTTCTTGTACGTTAGTCGGCTTGTGCCTTTTGTAAATAACTCCGAAGCAATTTCTGTGTTTCATCGTCAATATGAAGGTCGAAGGAATACAGTAAACCTGAGGTGAAGCGTCGGAATCTAAACTGGTTTCACAGGAAAGGCTCAAAGCATACAAGGTAAGAAGACTCAGACTTCTTCTAATTAAATGGGCATTGTACCGTTTGTATTTAATTGCGAAGCAATATTTGTGTTTCACCGACAAAGTGAAGGTCCAAGGGATACAGTAAACCTGAAGTGAAGCATCGGAATCTGAAGCTGGTCTCACACGAAAGGCTCAAAACATAGACGGTAAGAGGACTCAGTCTTCTTGTACTTAAGTCGGCATTGTGTCTTTTGTATTTAATGCCGATGCAATATCTGTGTTTCATCGTCAAAGTGACGGTCCAAGGGACGCAGTAAACCTGAGGTGAAGCATCGGAATCTGAAACTTGTCTCACAGGAAAGGCTCAAAACATAGACACTAAGAAGAGTCAGTCTTCTTCTACTTAAGTCGGCATTGTTTCTTTTGCATTTAATTCCAATGCAATTTTTGTGTTTCATCGTCAATGTGAAGGGCCAAGGGATACAGTAAACCTGAAGTGAAGCATCGGAACCTAAAACTGGTCTCACAAGGAAGGCTCAAAACATAGACAGTAAGAAGACTCAGTCTTCCTGTACGTCGGCATCTGGCTTTTGTATTGATTTCCGATGCAATTACTGTGTTTCATCGTCAAAGTGAAGGTCCAAGGGATACAGTAAACCTGAAGTGAAGCATCGGAATCTAAAACTAGTCTCACAGAAAAAGCTCAAAACATAGATGGTAAGAAGACTCAGTCTTCTTGGACTTATGTCGGCATCGTGACTTTTGTATTTAATTCCGATGCATTTTCTGTGCGTCATCGTCAATGTGATAATCCAAGGGATACAGTAAACCTGAAGTGAAGCATCGGAATCTAAAACTGGTCTCACAGGGAAGGCTCAAAACATAGACAGTAAGACGACTCAGTCTTCTTGTACTTAAGTCAGCAGTGTGCCATTAGTATTTAATTCCGATGCAATTTCTGTGTTTCATCGTCAAAGTGACGGTCCAAGGGATACAGTAAACCTGAAGTGAAGCATCGTAATCTAAAACTGGTCTCACAGGAAGGTTCAAATATAGACCCTCAGAAAAGTCAGCATTCTTGTACTTAAGTCGCCATTGTGCCTTTTGTATTTTATTCCGATGCAATTTTTGTGTATCCCGTCAACGTTAAGGTCCAAGGGATACAGTGAACTCGAAGTGAAGCATCGGAATCTAAAACTAGTCTCACAGGTAAGGCTCAAAACATAGACACAAAGAAGAGTCAGCCTTCTCGTACTTAAGTCGGCATTGTGCCTTTCGTATTAAAATTCCGATGCAATTGATGTGTTTCATTGTCAAAGTGAAGGTCCACGGGATGCAGTAAACCTGAAGTGAAGCATCGGAATCTAAAACTGGTCTCACAGGAGAGGCTCAAAACATGGACGGTAAGAAGACTCAGTCTTCTTGTACTTAATTCGGCATTGTGACTTTTGTATTTAATTCCAATAAAATTTCTGTGTTTCAACGTCAACGTGAAGGTCCAAGGGATACAGTATAACTGAAGGGAAGCATCGGAATCAAAAACTGGTCTCACAGGGAAGGCTCAAAACATAGACAGTATGAAGACTCAGTGTTCTTGTACTTAAGTCGGCATTGTGCCTTTTGTATTTAATTCCGATGCAATTTTTGTGTTTCATCGTCCAAGTGAAGGTCCAAGGGATACAGTAAACCTGAAGTGAAGCATCAGAATCTAATACTGGTCTCACAAAAACGGCTCAAAACATAGACACTGAGAAGACTCAGTCTTCTTGTACTTAAGCCGGCATAGTGCCTTTTGTATTTGATTCCGATGCAATTTCTGTGTTTCAAAGTCAATGTGAAAGTCCAAGGGAAGCAGAAAAACTGCAATTGTGCATCGTAATCCAAAATTGGTGACATAGGAATTGCTCAAAACAAAGATATTAAGAAAAGTCAGTCTTCTTGTACCTAAGTCGGCATTGTGCCTTTTGTATTTAATTCCGACGCAATTTCTGTGTTTCATCATCAACGTGAAGGTCCAGGGGATACAGTAAACCTGAAGTGAAGCATCGGAACCTAAAACTGGTCTCACAAGGAAGGCTCAAAACATAGACAGTAAGAAGACTCAGTCTTCCTGTACGTCGGCATCTGGCTTTTGTATTGATTTCCGATGCAATTACTGTGTTTCATCGTCAAAGTGAAGGTCCAAGGGATACAGTAAACCTGAAGTGAAGCATCGGAATCTAAAACTAGTCTCACAGAAAAAGCTCAAAACATAGATGGTAAGAAGACTCAGTCTTCTTGGACTTATGTCGGCATCGTGACTTTTGTATTTAATTCCGATGCATTTTCTGTGCGTCATCGTCAATGTGATAATCCAAGGGATACAGTAAACCTGAAGTGAAGCATCGGAATCTAAAACTGGTCTCACAGGGAAGGCTCAAAACATAGACAGTAAGACGACTCAGTCTTCTTGTACTTAAGTCAGCAGTGTGCCATTAGTATTTAATTCCGATGCAATTTCTGTGTTTCATCGTCAAAGTGACGGTCCAAGGGATACAGTAAACCTGAAGTGAAGCATCGTAATCTAAAACTGGTCTCACAGGAAGGTTCAAATATAGACCCTCAGAAAAGTCAGCATTCTTGTACTTAAGTCGCCATTGTGCCTTTTGTATTTTATTCCGATGCAATTTTTGTGTATCCCGTCAACGTTAAGGTCCAAGGGATACAGTGAACTCGAAGTGAAGCATCGGAATCTAAAACTAGTCTCACAGGTAAGGCTCAAAACATAGACACAAAGAAGAGTCAGCCTTCTCGTACTTAAGTCGGCATTGTGCCTTTCGTATTAAAATTCCGATGCAATTGATGTGTTTCATTGTCAAAGTGAAGGTCCACGGGATGCAGTAAACCTGAAGTGAAGCATCGGAATCTAAAACTGGTCTCACAGGAGAGGCTCAAAACATGGACGGTAAGAAGACTCAGTCTTCTTGTACTTAATTCGGCATTGTGACTTTTGTATTTAATTCCAATAAAATTTCTGTGTTTCAACGTCAACGTGAAGGTCCAAGGGATACAGTATAACTGAAGGGAAGCATCGGAATCAAAAACTGGTCTCACAGGGAAGGCTCAAAACATAGACAGTATGAAGACTCAGTGTTCTTGTACTTAAGTCGGCATTGTGCCTTTTGTATTTAATTCCGATGCAATTTTTGTGTTTCATCGTCCAAGTGAAGGTCCAAGGGATACAGTAAACCTGAAGTGAAGCATCAGAATCTAATACTGGTCTCACAAAAACGGCTCAAAACATAGACACTGAGAAGACTCAGTCTTCTTGTACTTAAGCCGGCATAGTGCCTTTTGTATTTGATTCCGATGCAATTTCTGTGTTTCAAAGTCAATGTGAAAGTCCAAGGGAAGCAGAAAAACTGCAATTGTGCATCGTAATCCAAAATTGGTGACATAGGAATTGCTCAAAACAAAGATATTAAGAAAAGTCAGTCTTCTTGTACCTAAGTCGGCATTGTGCCTTTTGTATTTAATTCCGACGCAATTTCTGTGTTTCATCATCAACGTGAAGGTCCAGGGGATACAGTAAACCTGAAGTGAAGCATCGGAATCTAGAACTGGTCTCACAGGAAAGGCTCAAAACATAGACACTAGGAACACTTAGTCTTCTTACACTTAAGTTGGCTTTATGCCGATTGTATTTAATTCCGATAAAATTTTTATGTTTCATCGCAAAGTGAAGGTCCAAGGGATTCAGTAAACCTGAAGTGAAGCATCGGAATCAGAAACTATTCTCACAGGAAAGGCTCAAAACATAGACAGTAAGAAGTCTCAGTCTTCTTGTACTTATGTCGGCATTGTGCCTTTTGTAATTAATTCCGATGCAATTTCTGTGTTTCATCATCAACGTGAAGGTCCAGGGGATACAGTAAACCTGAAGTGAAGCATCGGAATCTAAATCTGGTCTCACAAGGAAAGCTCAAAGGATAGAGAGTAAGAAGATTCAGTCTTCTTGTACTTAAGTCGGCATTGTGCCTTTTGTATTTCATTCCGATGCTATTTCTGTTTTTCATCGCCAATGTGAAGGTCCAAGGGATACAGTAAACCTGAAGTGACGCATCGGAATCTAGAACTGGTCTCACAGGAAAGGCTCAAAACATAGACACTAAGAAAATTCAGTCTTCCTGTACGTAGGTCTGCATTGTGCCTTTTGCATTTAATTCTAATGCAATTACTGTGTTTCATCGTCACTATGAAGGTGCAAGGGATACAGTAAACTAGCAGTTGTGCAACGGAATCTAAAACTGCAGACACAGCAATGGCTCAATACAACGCCACTAAGAAATGTCATTCTTCTTGTACTTAAGTCGGCAATGTGCATTCTGTATTTGATTCCGATGCAATTATAGTGTTTCATCGTGAAAGTGAACGTCCAAGGGATACAGTAAACCAGGAAGTGTAGCATCGGAATCTAAAACTGGTGGCACAGGAATGGCTCAAAGCATATGCGCTAAGAAAAGCCAGTGTTCTTTTACTTAAATCGGCATGGTGTCTTTTGTATTTAATTTTGATGCAATTTCAGTGTTACATCGTCATAGTGAAGGTCCAACGGATACAGTAAACCTGAAGTGAAGCATCGGACTCTTAAACTGGTCTAGCAGGAAAGGCTCAAAGCATAGAAGGAAAGAAAACTGAGTGTTCTTGTACTTAAGTCGGCATTGTGCCTTTGTATTTGATTCCGATGCTGTTATAGTGCTTCATCGTGAAAGTTGAGGTCCAAGGTATACAGTAAACCGGAAGTGGAGCATCGGAATCTAAACCTGGTGACACAGGAAAGGCTCAAAACATAGACAGTAACAAGAATCAGTCTTCTTGTACTTAAGTGGGCATTGTGCCTTTTGCATTTACTTCCGATGCAATTTCTGTGTTTCATCGACAAAGTGAAGGTCCAAGGAATACAGTATACATGAAGTGAAGCATCAGAATCTAAGACCAGTCTCACAGGAAAGGCTCAAAACATAGACCATAAGAGGACTCAGCCTTCTTGTACCCAAGTCGGCATTGTGCCCTTTGTATTTAATTCCGATGCAATTTCTATGTTTCATCGTCAATGTTAAGGTCTAAGGGTATAGTAAATCTGAAGCGAAGCATCGGAATCTAAAAGTGGTCTCACAGGAATGGCTCAATTCGTAGACACTAAGAAAAGTCTGTCTTCCCCGTACTTAAGTCGGCATTGTGCTTTTGTATATAATTCCGATGCAATTAGTGTTTTTCATCGTCAATGTGATACAGTAAATCTGCAGTTGTGCATCGGAATCTAAATCTGGTGACACAGGAAAGGCTCAAAACAACGACAGTAAGAAAAGTCAGTCTTCTGGAACTTAAACCGGCATTGTGCCTTTTGTTTTTAGTTACGATGCAATTATGGTGTAACATCGTCGAAGCGAAGATCCAAGGGATACAGTAAACCTGAAGTGGAGCATCGGAATCTAAAACTTTTGATACAGGAAAGACCCAAACATAGACACTAAGAAAAGTAAGTCTTCTTGTACTTTAGTCGGCATTGTGCCTCTTGTATTTAATTCCGATTCAAATTCAGTGTTTCATCGTCAATGTGGATGTCCAAGAAATACAGTAAATCTGCAGTTGTTCATCGGAATCCAAAAATGGTGACTTAGGAAAGGCTCAAATCACAGATATGAAGAAAAGGCATTCTTCTTGTACTTAAGTCGGCATTGTGGCTTTTATATTTAATACCGATGGAATTTCTGTGTTTCATCGTCACAGGTAATGTCCAAGGGATACAGTAAACCTGAAGGGAAGGATCGGAATCTAAAACTGGTCTCACAGGGAATGCTGAAATGATAGACGGTTGGAAGACTCAGTCCTCTTGTACTTAAGTCGGAATTGTGCCTTCTGTATTTAATTCCGATGCTATTTCTGTGTTTCATCGTCAATGTGAGTGTCCAAGAGATACAGTGAAACTGATAGTGTGCATCGGAATCTAAAACTGGTGACACAGGAAAGGCTCAAAACATAGACACTAAGAAAAGTCAGTTTTCTTGTACTTAAGTGGCATTGTGCCATTTGTATTTCATAAAGATGGAATTTTTGTATTTCATCGTCAAAGTGAAGGTCCAAGGGATACAGTTAACCTGAAGTGAAGCATCGGAATCTAAAACTGGTCTCACAGGAAAGGTTCAAAAAGTAGATACTAAGAAGAGTCAGTCTTCTTGTACTTAAGTCGGTATTGTGGGTTCTATATTCAATTCCGATGCAATTTTAGTGTTTCATTGTCAAAGTGAAGGTCCAAGGGATACAGTATACCTGATGTGAAGCATCGGAATCTAAAACTGGTCACTCAGGGAAGGCTCAAATCATAGACAGTTAGAAGACTCAGTCATTTTGTACTGAAGTGGGCATTGTCCCTTTTGTTTTTAATTCCGGTGCAATTTCTGTGTTTCATCGTCAATGTGTAGGTCCAAGGGATACAGAAAAACTGCAATTGTGCATCGGAATCTAAAACTGGTGACACCGGAAGGCTCAAATCATAGACAGTATGGAGAATGAGTCTTGTTGTACTTAAGTCGGCATTGTGCCTATTGTATGTAATTGCGATGCAATTTTGGTGTTACATTGTCAAAGTGCAGGTCCAAGGGTTCCAGTAAACCTGAAGTCAAGTATCGGAATATAAACCTGGTCTCATAGGATGGGCTCAAAACATAACCACTAAGAAAAGTCAGTCTTCTTGTACTTAAGTCGGCATTGTGCTTTTGTATTTAATCCCGATGCATTTTCGGTGTTTCATCGTCAATGTGTAGGTCCAAGGGCACAGTAAGCCTGCAGTTCCTCATCGTAACCTAAGTCTGGTCGCACAGGATGGGCTCGAAACATAGACACTAAGAAATGTCAGTCTACTTGTACTTCAGTTGGCATTGTGCCTTTTGTATTTAAATCCGATGCAATTACTGTGCTTCATCGTCACCGTGAAGGTCCAAGGGATACAGTAAACCTGCAGGTGTGCATCGGACTCTAAAACTGGTGACACAGGAGCGGCTGGAAGCAGAGCCACTAAGAAATGTCAGTCTTCTTGTACTTATGTCGGCATTGTGCCTATCGTATTTACTTCCGATTCAATTACTGTGTTGCATTGCCAATGTGAAGGTCCAAGGTATTCAGTAAACCTGAAGTGAAGCATCGGATTCTAAAACTTATCTCACAGGGACGGCTCAAAATATAGACAGTAAGAAGACTAGGTCTTCTTGTACTTAAGTCGGCATTCTGCCTATTGTATTTAACTCCGATGCAATTCCTGTGTTTCATCGTCAATGTGAAGGTCCAAGGGATTCAGTAAACTTGCAGTTGTGCATCTGAATCTAAAACTTGTGACACAGGAAGGTTCGAAACATAGCCACTAAGACATATCAGTCTTCTTGTACTTAAGTCGGCATTGCCACTTTTGTATTTAATCCGGATGCAATTTTTGTGGTTCATCGTCAAAGTGAAGACCCATGGGATACAGTAAACCTGAAGTGAAGCATCTGAATCTAAAACTGGTCTCACCGGAAAGGCTGAAAACATAGACGGTAAGAACACTCTGTCTTCTTGTACTTAATTCGGCATTGTACCTTTTGTATTTAATTCACATGCAATTTCTGTGTTTCATCGACAATGCGAAGGTCCAAGGGATTCAGTAAACTAGAAGTGATGCATCGCAATCTAAAACTGGTCTCACATTTAGGGCTCAAAACATAGACACTTCGGAAAGTCAGTCATCTCGTACGTAAGTCGGCATTGTGCCTTTTGTATTTAATTCCGATGCAATGATGGTGTTTCATCATCAATGTGAATGTCCAAAGGATACAGTAACCCTGAAGTGAAGCTTCGGAATCAAAATCTGGTCTCACTGGGTAGGCTCAAAACATAGACAATAAGAAGAGTCAGTCTTCTTCTACTTAAGTCGGAATTGTGTCTTTCGTTTTTAATTCCGATGCAATTTTTGTGTTTCATCGTCAAACTGAATGTCCATGGGAAACAGTAAACCTGAAGTGAAGCATCGGAATCTAAAACTGATCTCACAGGGAAGGCTCAAAGCGTAGACAGTAAGAAGACTCAGTCTTCTTGTACTTAAGTCGGCATTGTGCCTTTTGTATTTAAATCCGATGCAATTTCCGTTCTTCATCGTCAATGTGAAGGTCCAAGGGATACAGTAGACCGGCAGTTGTGCATCCGAATCTAAAACTGGTGACACAGGACAAGCTCAAAAAACATAGACTCTAATAAAAGTCAGTCCATTTGTACTTATGTCGGCATTGTGCCTTATGTATTTAATTCCGATGCAATTTGTGTGTTTCATCGTCAATGTGGAAGTCGAATGCATACAGTAAATAACTAGTTGAGCATCATAATCTAAGACTGGGGACACAGGAAAAGCTCAAAACATAGACACTAAGAAAAGTCAGTCTTCTTGTACTTAAGTTGGCATTGTGCCTTTTGTATATAATTCCGATGCAATTTCGGTGTTTCATCGTCAATGTGAAGGTCCAAGGGGTACAGTAATTTTCCAGTTCTGCATCGGAATCTTTAACTGGTATGGCAGGAAAGGCTCAAAACATAGACAGTAAGAAGACTCAGTCTTCTTGTACTTAAGTCGGCATTGTGAATTTTGTAATTAATTCCAATGCAATTTCTGTATTTCATCGTCAATGTGAAGGTCCAAGGGACAGAGTAAACCTGCAGTTGTGCATCGGAGTATAAAACTGGTGTCTCAGGACAGGCTCGTAACATAAACACTAAGAAATGTCAGTCTTCTTGTACTTAAGTTGGCATGTGCCTTTTGTATTTAATTCCGATGCAATTTCGGTGTTTCATCATCAATGTGAAGGTCCAAGGGATACAGTAAACCAGCTGTTGTGCATCGGAATCTGAAACTGTTGACACAGAAAAGGCTCAAAGCATAGACACTAAGAAAAGTCAGTCTTCTTTTACTTAAGTCGGCATTGAGAGTTTTGTATTAAATTCCGATGTAATTTTTGTATTTCATCGTCAAAGTGAAGGCCCAAGGGATACAGTAAACCTAAAGTGAAGCATCGGAATCCAAAACTGGTCTCACAGATACGACTCAAATCATAGACAGTAAGAAGACTAGGTCTTCTTGTACTTAAGTCGGCATTATGCCTATTGTATTTAACTCCGATGCAATTCCTGTTTTTCATCGTCAAGGTGAAGGTCCAACGGATGCAGTAAACCTGCAGTTGTGCATCGGAATCTAAAACTTGTGACACAGCAATGGCTCGAAACATAGACACTAAGAAATGTCAGTCATCTTGTACTTAAGTCGGCATTGTGGCTTTTGTATTTAATTCCGATGGATTTACTGTGTTGCATCGTCAATGTGGAGGTCCAAGGGATACAGTTAACCAGAAGTGAAGCATCGGAATCTGAAATTGGTCTCACAGGAAAGGCTCAAATCATAGACGGTAAGTAGACTCCGTCTTCTTGTACTTAAGTAGACATTGTGCCCTTTGTATTTAATTCCGATGCAATTTCTGTGTTTCATCGTCAATCTGAAGATCCAAGGGATACAGTAAACCTGACGTGAAGCAACGGAATCTATAACTGGTCACACAGGGAAGGCTCAAAGCATAGACAGCAAGAAAACTAAGACTTATTTTACTTAAGTCGGCATTGTGCCCTTTGTATTTAATTCCGATGCAATTTCTGTATTTCATCGTCAATGTGAACGTCCAAGGGATAGAGTAAACCTGCAGTTGTGCATCGGAATCTAAAACTGGTGTCACAGGACAGGTTCGAAACATAGACACTAAGAAAAGTCAGACATCTTCTACTTAGGTCGTCATTTTGCCTTTTGTATTTAATTCCGATGCAATTTTTGTGTTTCATCGTCAACGCGGAGGTCCAAGGGGTAGAGTAAACCTGAAGCGAAGCATCGTAATCTAAAACTGGTGACACAGGAAAGGCTCATAACATAGATAGTAAAAAGACTCAGAGTTCTAGTACTTAAGTCGGCATTGCGCCTTTAGTATTTAATTCCGATGGAACTTCTGTGTTTCATCGTCAATGCAATGTGAAGGTCCAAGGGATACAATAATCCTGAAGCGAAGCATCGCAATGAAAAACTTGTCACACAGGAAACGCTCAAATATCGACAGTAAGAGGACTCAATCTTCGTGTACTTAAGTCGGCATTGTGCCTTTTATATTTAATTACGATGCTATTTTTGTATTTCATCGTCAAAGGGAGGGTCCAAAGTAAACAGTGAAACTGAAGTGAAGCATCGGAATCCAAAACTGGTCTCACAGGGAAGGTTCAAAACACAGACGCTAAGAAAAGACAGTCGTCTTGTACTTAAGTCGGCATTATGAATTTTGTGTTTAATTCCGATGCTAATTTTGTATTTCATCGTTAATGTAAAGGTCCAAGGGGTACAGTAAACCTGAAATGAAGCATCGGAATCTACAACTGGTCTCACACGTAAGTCTCAAAAACATTGACACTAAGAAAAGTCAGTCTACTTGTACTGAAGTCGGCATTGTGCCTTTGTATGTAATTCCGTTGCAATTACTGTATTTCACCGACAATGTGAAAGTCCAAGATATACAGTAAACCAGCAGTTGTACATCGGAAACTAAAACTGGTGTGACATGAAAGGCTCTAAACATAGACACTAAGAAAGGTTAGTCTTATTGTACTTAAGTTGGCATTGTGCCTGTTGTATTTAATTCAGCTGCAATTACTGTGTTTCATCGTCAATGTGAATGTCCAAGGGTACAGTAAACCAGCAGTTGTGCTCCGGAATCTAAAACTGTTGACACAGGAAAGAATGAAATCATAGACACTAAGAAAAGTCAGTCCTCTTGTCCTTAAGTCGGAATTGTGCATTTTGTATTTAATTCCAATGCAAATTTGTGATTCATCGTCAAAGTGCAGGTATAAGGGATACAGTAAACCTGAAGTGAAGCATCGGAATCTAAATCTGGTCTCACAGAAAAGGTTCAAATCATAGACGGTAAGAACACTCTGTCTTCTTGTACTTAATTCGGCATTGTACCTTTTGTATTTAATTCACATGCAATTCCTGTGTTTCATCGACATTGTGAAGGTCCAAGGGATACAGTAAACCAGAAGTGAAGCATCGGAATCTAAAATTGGTCTCACAGGTAGGCCCCAAAACTTTGACACTAAGGAAAAGCCCGTCTTCTTGTCTTTAAGTCGGCATTGTGGCTTTTGTATTTAATTCCGATGCAATTTTAGTGTTTCATCGTCAAAGTGAAGATCCATAGGATACAGTAAACCTGAAGTGAAGCATCTGAATCTAAAACTGGTCTCACAGGAAAGGCTCAAAACATAGACGGTAAGAAGACTCAGTCTTGTTGTACTTCATTCAGCATTGTGGCTTTTGTATTTAATTCCGATGCAATTTTTGTGTTTCATTGTGAAAGTGAAAGTCCAAGGGATACAGTAAACCTGAAGTTAAGCATCGGAATCCTAACTGGTCTCACAATAAAGGCTCAAAGCATAGACACTAAGGAAAGTCAGTCGTCTGGTACTTGAGTCTGCATTATGACTTTTGTATTTATTTTCGATGCAATTACTGTGTTTCATCGTCAAAGTGAAGGTCCAAGGGATACAGTAAACCTGCAGTCGTTCATTATATTCTAAAACTGGTGACACAGGAAAGGCTCAAACACAGACACAAAGAAAAGTCGGTCTTCTTGTACATAAGGCGGCATTTTGCCTTTTGTATTTAATTCCGATGCAATTTTTGTGTTTCATCGTCCAAGTGAAGGTCCATGGGAAACAGTAAACCTGAAGTGAAGCATCGGAATCTAAAACTGATCTCACAGGTAAAGCTCAAAGCATAGACAGTAAGAAGACTCAGTCTTCTTGTACTTAAGTCGGCATTGTGTCTTTTGTATTTAAATCCGATGGAATTTCCGTTTTTCATCGTCAATGTGAAGGTCCAAGGGATACAGTAGACCGGCAGTTGTGCATCCGAATATAAAATTGGTGACACAGGACAAGCTCGAAACATAGACACTAAGAAAAGTCAGTCCATTTGTACCTATGTCGGCATTGTGCCTTATGTGTTTAATTCCGATGCAATTTGTGTGTTTCATCGTCAATCTGAAGATCCAAGGGATACAGTAAACCTGACGTGAAGCATCGGAATCTAAAACTGGTCTCAGAGGGAAGGCTCAAGGCATAGACAGCAAGAAAACTAAGACTTCTTTTACTTATGTCGGCATTGTGCCCTTTGTATTTAATTCCAATGCAATTTCTGTATTACATCGTCAATGTGAAGGTCCAAGGGATAGAGTAAACCTGCAGTTGTGCATCGGAATATAACACTGGTGTCTCAGGACAGGCTCGTAACATAAACACTAAGAAATGTCAGTCTTCTTGTACTTAAGTTGGCATGTGCCTCTTGTATTTAATTCCGATGCAATTTCGGTGTTTCATCATCAATGTGAAGGTCCAAGGGATACAGTAAACCAGCTGTTGTGCATCGGAATCTGAAACTGTTGACACAGAAAAGGCTCAAAGCATAGACACTAAGAAAAGTCAGTCTTCTTTTACTTAAGTCGGCATTGAGAGTTTTGTATTAAATTCCGATGTAATTTTTGTATTTCATCGTCAAAGTGAAGGCCCAAGGGATACAGTAAACCTAAAGTGAAGCATCGGAATCCAAAACTGGTCTCACAGGTACGACTCAAATCATAGACAGTAAGAAGACTAGGTCTTCTTGTACTTAAGTCGGCATTATGCCTATTGTATTTAACTCCGATGCAATTCCTGTTTTTCATCGTCAAGGTGAAGGTCCAACGGATGCAGTAAACCTGCAGTAGTGCATCGGAATCTAAAACTTGTGACACAGCAATGGCTCGAAACATAGACACAAAGAAATGTCAGTCATCTTGTACTTAAGTCGGCATTGTGGCTTTTGTATTTATTTCCGATGGATTTACTGTGTTGCATCGTCAATGTGGAGGTCCAAGAGATACAGTTAACCAGAAGTGAAGCATCGGAATCTGAAATTGGTCTCACAGGAAAGGCTCAAATCATAGACGGTAAGGAGACTCCGTCTTCTTGTACTTAAGTCGACATTGTGCCCTTTGTATTTAATTCCGATGCAATTTCTGTGTTTCATCGTCAATCTGAAGATCCAAGGGATACAGTAAACCTGACGTGAACCAACGGAATCTATAACTGGTCACACAGGGAAGGCTCAAAGCATAGACAGCAAGAAAACTAAGACTTATTTCACTTAAGTCGGCATTGTGCCCTTTGTATTTAATTCCGATGCAATTTCTGTATTTCATCGTCAATGTGAACGTCCAAGGGACAGAGTAAACCTGCAGTTGTGCATCGGAATCTAAAACTGGTGTCACAGGACAGGTTCGAAACATAGACACTAAGAAAAGTCAGACATCTTCTACTTAGGTCGTCATTTTGCATTTTGTATTTAATTCCGATGCAATTTTTGTGTTTCATCGTCAACGCGGAGGTCCAAGGGGTAGAGTAAACCTGAAGCGAAGCATCGTAATCTAAAACTGGTGACACAGGAAAGGCTCATAACATAGATAGTAAAAAGACTCAGAGTTCTTGTACTTAAGTCGGCATTGCGCCTTTAGTATTTAATTCCGATGGAACTTCTGTGTTTCATCGTCAATGCAATGTGAAGGTCCAAGGGATACAATAATCCTGAAGCGAAGCATCGCAATGAAAAACTTGTCACACAGGAAACGCTCAAATATCGACAGTAAGAGGACTCAATCTTCGTGTACTTAAGTCGGCATTGTGCCTTTTATATTTAATTCCGATGCTATTTTTGTATTTCATCGTCAAAGGGAGGGTCCAAAGTAAACAGTGAAACTGAAGTGAAGCATCGGAATCCAAAACTGGTCTCACAGGGAAGGTTCAAAACACAGACGCTAAGAAAAGACAGTCGTCTTGTACTTAAGTCGGCATTATGAATTTTGTGTTTAATTCCGATGCTAATTTTGTATTTCATCGTTAATGTAAAGGTCCAAGGGGTACAGTAAACCTGAAATGAAGCATCGGAATCTACAACTGGTCTCACACGTAAGTCTCAAAACATTGACACTAAGAAAAGTCAGTCTACTTGTACTGAAGTCGGCATTGTGCCTTTGTATGTAATTCCGTTGCAATTACTGTATTTCACCGACAATGTGAATGTCCAACATATACAGTAAACCAGCAGTTGTACATCGGAAACTAAAACTGGTGTGACATGAAAGGCTCTAAACATAGACACTAAGAAAGGTTAGTCTTATTGTACTTAAGTTGGCATTGTGCCTGTTGTATTTAATTCAGCTGCAATTACTGTGTTTCATCGTCAATGTGAATGTCCAAGGGTACAGTAAACCAGCAGTTGTGCTCCGGAATCTAAAACTGTTGACACAGGAAAGAATGAAATCATAGACACTAAGAAAAGTCAGTCCTCTTGTCCTTAAGTCGGCATTGTGCATTTTGTATTTAATTCCAATGCAAATTTGTGATTCATCGTCAAAGTGCAGGTATAAGGGATACAGTAAACCTGAAGTGAAGCAACGGAATCTAAATCTGGTCTCACAGAAAAGGTTCAAATCATAGACGGTAAGAACACTCTGTCTTCTTGTACTTAATTCGGCATTGTACCTTTTGTATTTAATTCACATGCAATTCCTGTGTTTCATCGACATTGTGAAGGTCCAAGGGATACAGTAAACCAGAAGTGAAGCATCGGAAACTAAAATTGGTCTCACAGGTAGGCCCCAAAACTTTGACACTAAGGAAAAGCCCGTCTTCTTGTCTTTAAGTCGGCATTGTGGCTTTTGTATTTAATTCCGATGCAATTTTAGTGTTTCATCGTCAAAGTGAAGATCCATAGGATACAGTAAACCTGAAGTGAAGCATCCGAATCTGAAACTGGTCTCACAGGAAAGGCTCAAAACAAAGACGGTAAGAAGACTCAGTCTTGTTGTACTTCATTCAGCATTGTGGCTTTTGTATTTAATTCCGATGCAATTTTTGTGTTTCATTGTGAAAGTGAAAGTCCAAGGGATACAGTAAACCTGAAGTTAAGCATCGGAATCCTAACTGGTCTCACAATAAAGGCTCAAAGCATAGACACAAAGGAAAGTCAGTCGTCTGGTACTTGAGTCTGCATTATGACTTTTGTATTTATTTTCGATACAATTACTGTGTTTCATCGTCAAATTGAAGGTCCAAGGGATACAGTAAACCTGCAGTCGTTCATTATATTCTAAAACTGGTGACACAGGAAAGGCTCAAACACAGACACAAAGAAAAGTCGGTCTTCTTGTACATAAGGCGGCATTTTGCCTTTTGTATTTAATTCCGATGCAATTTTTGTGTTTCATCGTCCAAGTGAAGATCCATGGGAAACAGTAAACCTGAAGTGAAGCATCGGAATCTAAAACTGATCTCACAGGTAAAGCTCAAAGCATAGACAGTAAGATGACTCAGTCTTCTTGTACTTAAGTCGGCATTGTGTCTTTTGTATTTAAATCCGATGGAATTTCCGTTTTTCATCGTTAATGTGAAGGTCCAAGGGATACAGTAGACCGGCAGTTGTGCATCCGAATCTAAAATTGGTGACACAGGGCAAGCTCGAAACATAGACACTAAGAAAAGTCAGTCCATTTGTACTTATGTCGGCATTGTGCCTTATGTGTTTAATTCCGATGCAATTTGTGTGTTTCATCGTCAATCTGAAGATCCAAGGGATACAGTAAACCTGACGTGAAGCATCGGAATCTAAAACTGGTCTCAGAGGGAAGGCTCAAGGCATAGACAGCAAGTAAACTAAGACTTCTTTTACTTATGTCGGCATTGTGCCCTTTGTATTTAATTCCAATGCAATTTCTGTATTACATCGTCAATGTGAAGGTCCAAGGGATAGAGTAAACCTGCAGTTGTGCATCGGAATCTAAAACTTGTGTCACAGGACAGGCTCGAAACATAGACACTAAGAAAAGTCGGTCTTCTGTGACTTAGGTCGGCATTTTGCCTTTTGTATTTAATTCCGATGCAATTTTTGTGTTTCATCGTCTAATGGAAGGTCCAAGGTGTAGAGTAAACCTGAAGCGAAGCATCGTAATCTAAAACTGGTGACACAGGAAAGGCTCATAACATAGATGGTAAAAAGGCTCAGAGTTCTTGTACTTAAGTCGGCATTGCGCCTTTTGTATTTAATTCCGATGGAACTTCTGTGTTTCATCGTGAATGCAATGTGAAGGTCCAAGGGATGCAGTAAACCTGAAGTGAAGCATCGGAATCTAAAACTGGTCTCACAGGGATGGCTCAAATCGTAGGCAGTAAGAAGACACAGTCTTCTTGTACTTAACTCGGCATTGTGCCTTTCGTATTTAATTCCGATGCAATATTTGTGTTTCATCGGCAAGGTGAAGGTCCAAGGTGTACAGTAATCCTGAAGTGAAGCATCGGAATCTAAAACTGGTGACCTAGGAAATGCTCAAAACATTGACACTAAGAAAAGTCAGCCCTCTTGTCCTTAAGCCGGCATTGTGCCTTTTGTATTTAATTCCGATGCAATTTCGGTGTTTTATCATCAATGTGTAGGTCCAAGGGATACAGTAAACCTGAAGTGAAGCATCAGAATCTAAAACTGGTCTCACAGGAAAGGCTCAAAACATAGACGGTAAGAAGACACAATAATCTTGTACTTAAGTCGGCATTGTGCCTTTTGTATTTAATTCCCATGCAATTTCTGTGTCTCATCGTCAATGTGAAGGTCCAAGGGATACAGGAACCCTGAAGTGAAGCATCGGAATCTAAAACTGGTCTCACAGGAAAGGCTCAAAACATAGACGGTAAGGTGACTCCGTCATCTTGTACTTAAGTTGATATTGTGCTTTTTGTATTTAATTCCGATGCAATTTCGATGTTTCATCGTCAATCTGAAGGTCCAAGGGATACAGTAAACTTGAAGTGATGCATCGGAATCCACAACTAGTCTCACACGTATGGCTCAAAACATTGACACGAAGAAAAGTCAGTCTTCTTGTACTTAAGTGGGCGTTGTGCCTTTTGTATTGAATTCCGGTGCAATTTTTGTGTTTCATCGTCAATGTGAAGGTCCAAGGGATACAGGAAACATGCAGTTGTGCATCGGCCACGAAAACTGGTGACATCGGACTGGCTCGAAACATAGACAGTATGAAAATTCAGTCTTCTTGTACTTAAGTCGGCATTGTGTTTTCTGTATTTAATTCCGATGCAATTTCTGTGTTTCATCGTCAATGTGAAGGTCCAAGGAATACAGTTATTCTCCAGTTGTGCATCGGAATCTAAAACTGGGGACACAGGAAAAGCTCAAAACATAGACGGCAAGAACGCTCTGTCTTCTTGTACTTAATTCTTCATTGAACGTTTTGTATTTAATTTACGTGCAATATCTGTGTTTCAGCGTCAATGTGAAGCTCCAAGAGATACAGTTAACCTGAAGTCAAGCATCGGAATCTACAACTGGTCTCACACGTAAGGCTCAAAACATTGACACTGAGAAAAGTCAGTCTGCACTTACTGAAGTCAGCATTGTGCCTTTGTATATAATTCCGTTGCAATTACTGTGTTTCATCGACTATGTGAATGTCCAAGATATACAGTAAACCAGCAGTTGTGCATCGGAATCTAAAACTGGTGTGGCATGAAAGGCTCTAAACATAGACACTAAGAAACGAAAGTCTTCTTGTACTTAGGTTGGCATTGTGCCTGTTGTATTTAATTCCGATGCAATTACTGTGTTTCATCGTCGATGTGAAGGTCCAGGGGTACAACAAACCAACAGTTGTGCTTCGAAATCTAAAACTGTTGACACAGGAAAGGATCATATCATAGACACTAAGAAAAGTCAGTGCTCTTGTCCTTAAGTCGGCATTGTGCATTTTGTATTTAACTCCAATGCAATTTTGTGATTCATCGTCAATGTGAAGGTCCAAGGGATACAGGAAATCTGAAGTGAAGCATCGGAATCTAAAACTGGTCTCACAGGATAGGCTCAAAACATAGACGGTAAGGAGACTCCGTCTTTTTGTACTTAAGTCGACATTGTGCCTTTTGTATTTAATTCCGATGCAATTTTTGCGTTTAATCGTCAATCTGAAGGTCCAAGGAATACAGTAACCCAGCAGTTGTGCATCGGAATCTAAAACAGTTGACACAGGAAAGGCTCAAAGCAAAGACACTAAGAAAAATTAGTCTTATTGTACTTAAGTGGGCATTGTGGCTTTTGTATTTCATTCCGATGCATTTACAGTGTTGCATCGTGAATGTGAAGGTCCAAGGGATACAGTAAACCTGAAGTGAAGCAACGTAATCTAAAACTGGTGACATAGGAAAGGCTCAAATCATAGCCACTAAGAAAAGTCAGTCCCCTTGTACTTTAGTCGGCATTGTGCCTTTCGTATTTAATTCCGATGCAATATTTGTGTTTCAACGGCAAGGTGAAGGTCCAAGGTGTACAGTAATCCTGAAGTGAAGCATCCGAATCTAAAACTGGTGATCTAGGAAAGGCTCAAAACATAGACACTAAGAAAAGTCATTCTTCTTGTACTTAAGTCGGCATTGTGCTTTTGTATTTAATTTCGATGCTATTTCGGTGTTTCATCGTCAGTGTGAAGGTCCACGGGATACTGTAAACCTGAAGAGAAGCATCGGAATCAAAAACTGGTGACATAGGGAAGGCTCAAAACATAGACACTAAGAAAAGTCAGCCCTCTTGTCCTTAAGGCGGCATTGTGATTTTTGTATTTAATTCCGATGCAATGTCGGCGTTTTATCGGCAATGTGTAGGTCCAAGGGATACAGTAAACTTGAAGTGAAGCATCAGAATCTAAAACTGCTCTCACAGGAAAGGCTCAAAACCTAGACGGTAAGAAGACACAGTAATCTTGTACTTAAGTCGGCATTGTGCCTTTTGTATTTAATTCCGCTGCAATATCTGTGTCTCATCGTCAATGTGAAGGTCCAAGGGATACAGGAACCCTGAAGTGAAGCATCGGAATCTAAAACTGGTGACCTAGGAAAGGCTCAAAACATAGACACTAAGAAATGTCAACCCTCTTGTCCTTAAGCCGGCATTGTTCCTTTTGTGTTTCATTCCGATTTAATTACTGTGTTTCATTTTCACTGTGAAGGTCCAAGGGATATGGTATACGTGCACTTGTGCATCGGAATCTAAAACTAGTCTCACAGGAAGGGCTTAATACATAGACAGTAAGAAGACTCAGTCTTTTATTACTTAAGTCGGCATTGTGACTTTTGTAAATAATTCCGATGCAATTTTTGTGTTTCATCGTCAAAGTGAAAGTAAAAGGGAAACAGTTAACCTGAGGTGAAGCATCGGAATCGAAAACTGGTCTCACAGGAAAGGCTCAAATCATAGACGGTAAGGAGACCCCGTCTTCTTGTACTTACGTCGACATTGTGTCTTTTGTATTTAATTCCGTTGCATTTACTGTGTTGCATCGTCAATGTGAAGGTCCAAGGGATACAGTAAACCTGAGGTGAAACATCGTAATCTAAACCTGGTCTCACAGGAAAGGCTCAAAACATAGACACTAAGGTAAGTCAGTCATCCTGTACTTAAGGTGGCATTGTGCATTTAATATTTAATTCCGATGCAATTACTGTGTTTCATCGTCAATGTGAGGGTCCAAGAGATGTAGTAAACCTGAAGTGAAGCGTCGGAATCTAAAAATTGTCTCACAGGGAAGTCTCAAATCGTAGACAGTAAGAAGACACAGTCTTCTTGTACTTAAGTCGGCATTGTGCCTTTCGTATATAATTCCGATGCAATTTTTTTTGTTTCAACGGCAAGGTAAAGGTCCATGGTGTACAGTAATCCTGAAGTGTAGCATCGGAATCTAAAACTGGTGACATAGGAAAGGCTCAAAACATAGACACTAAGAAATGTCAGCCCTCTTGTCCTTTAGCCGGCATTGTTCTTTTGTGTTTAATTCCGATGCATTTTCTGTGTTTATTGTGAATGTGAAGGTCCAAGGGATACAGTATACCTGGACTGAAGCATCGGAATCTAAACCTGGTCTCACAGGAAAGGCTCAAAACATAGACACTAAGGTAAGTCAGTCTTCCTGTACTTAAGATGGCATTGTGCATTTAATATTTAATTCCGATGCAATTACTGTGTTTCATCGTCAATGTGAAGGTCCAAGGGATACAGTAAACCAGCAGTTATGCATCGGAATCTGAAACTGCTGACACAGGAAAGGCTCAAAACACAGACACTCGGAAAAGTCAGTCTTCTTGTACTTAATTCGGCATAGTGCATTTTATAATTAATTTCGATGCAATTTTTGTATCTCATCGTCAAAGTGAAGGTCCAAGGGATACAGTAAACCTGAAGTGAAGCATCGAAATCTATTACTGGTCTCACAGGGAAGGCTCAAATCATAGACAGTAAGAAGACTCAGTCTTCTTGTACTTAAGTCGGCATTGTGCCTTTTGTATTTAATTCCGATCCAATTTGTCTGTTTCATCGTTAATGTGAAGGTCCAAGGGATGCAGTAAACCTGCAGTTGTGCATCGGAGTCTAATACTGGTGACACAGGACAGGCTCGAATCATAGATACTAAGAAAAGTCACCCGTTTACACTTAAGTCGGCATTGTGACTTTTGTATCTAATTCTGATGCAATTTCTGTGTTACATCGTCAATATGAAGCTCGAACGGATTCAGTAAACCTGATGTGAAGCATCGGAATCTAAAACTGGTGGCACAGGAAGGGCTCAAATCATACACGGTAAGAACATTCTGTCTTCATGTACTTAATTCGGCATTGTGCCTATTGTATTTAACTCCGATGCAATTCCTGTTTTTCATCGTCAATGTGAAGGTCCAAGGGATGCGGTAAACCTGCGGTTGTGCATCGGAATCTAAAACTTGTGACACAGGAAAGGCTCGATACATAGACACTAAGAAATGTCAGTCTTCTTGTACTTAAGTCGGAATGTGGTTTTTGTATTTAATTCCGATGCATTTACTGTCTTGTATCGTCAATGTGGAGATCCAAGGGATACAGTAAATCTGAAGTGAAGCATCGTTATCTAAAACTGGTGACAAAGGAAAGGCTCAAATCATAGACACTAAGAAAATGCAGGCCTCTTGCACTTAGGTCGGCACTATGCATTTTGTATTTAATTCCGATGCAATTTTTGTGTTTCATCGTTAATGTGAAGGTCCAAGGCATGCAGTAAATCTGAAGTGAAGCATCGGAATCTAAAACTGGTCTCACACTGTAGGCTTAGTTCGTAGACTGTAAGAAGACACAGTCTTCTTGTACTTAAGTCGGCATAGTGCTTTTCGTATATAATTCCGATGCAATTTTTGTGTTTCATCGGCAAGGAGAAGGTCCAAGGTGTTCAGTAATCCTGAAGTGAAGCATCGAATCTAAAACTGGTGACCTAGGAAAGGCTCAAAAAATAGACACTAAGATAAGTCAGGCTTCATGTACTTAAGTCCGCATTGTACTTTTGTATTCAATTCCGATGTAATTTCGGTGTTTCATCGTCAGTGTGTAGGTCCATGGGATACAGTAAACCTGAAGAGAAGCATCGGAATCTAAAACTGGTGACATAGGGATGGCTCAAAACATAGACACTAAGAAAAGTCAGCCCTCTTGACCTTAAGCCGGCATTGTGCCTTTTGTATTTAATTCCGATGCAATTTCGGTGTTTCATCGTCAATGTGAATGTATAAGGGATACAGTAAACCTGAAGTGAAGCATCAGAATCTAAAACTGCTCTCACAGGAAAGCCGCAAACCCTAGACGTTAAGAAGACCCAGTAACCTTGTACTTAAGTCGGCATTGTGCCTTTTGTATTCAATTCCGAAGCAATTTCTGTGTCTCATCGTCAATGTGAAGGCCCAAGGGATACAGGAACCCTGAAGTGAAGCATCGGAATCGAAAACTGGTCCCACAGCAAGGGGTCAAAGTATAGACTCTAAGAAAAGTCAGTCTTCTTGTTCTTAAGCCAGCATTGTGCCTTTTGTATTAAATTCCGATGCAATTACTGTGTTTTATTTTCAATGTGAAGGTCCAAGGGATACAGTATACCTGCACTTGTGCATCGGAATCTAAAACTGGTCTCACAGGAAAGGCTCAAAGCATAGACAGTAAGAAAACTCAGTCTTCTTGTACTAAAGTCGGCATTGTGACTTTTGTAATTAATTCCGATACAATTTCTGTGTTTCATCGTCAATCTGAAGGTCCAAGGGATACAGTAAACCTGAAGTGATGCATCGGAATCCACAACTAGTCTCACACGTATGGCTCAAAACATTGACACCAAGAAAAGTCAGTCTTCTTGTACTTAAGGCGGCATTGTGCCTTTGTATTTAATTCCGTTGCAATTACTGTGGTTCATCGACAATGTGAATGTCCAAGGGATACAGTAAACCAGCAGTAGTGCATCGGAATTTAAAACTGGTGTGACAGGAAAGGCTCTAAACATAGACTCTAAGAAACGTCAGTGTTCTTATACTTAAGTCGGCATTGTAGCTTTTGTTTCTAATTCCGATGCATTTACTGTGTTGCATCGTCAATGTGAAGGTCCTAGAGATACAGTAAACCTGAAGTGAAGCATCGAAATCTAAAACTGGTCTCACAGGGGGAGGCTCCAAACGTAGACAGTAAGTTGACTCAGTCTTCTTGTACATAAGTCGGCATTGTGCATTTTGTATTTAATTCGGATGCAATTTCTGTGTTTCATCGTTAATGTGTCGGTCCAAGGGATGCAGTAAACCTGCGGCTGTGCATCAGAATCTAAAACTGGTGACGCAGGACAGGCTCGAAACATAGACACTAAGAAAAGCCACCTTTTGGACTTAAGTCGGCATTGTGCCTTTTGTATTTAATATCGATGATATTTCTGTGTCACATCGGCAAAGTGAAGGTCTAAGGTAAACAATAAACCTGAAGTGAAGCATCGGAACCTAAAACTGGTGACATTGGAAAGGCTGAAATCATAGACACTGAGAAACGTCAGTCTTCTTGTACTTTAGTCGGTATTGTGCCTTTTGTATTTAATTCCGATGCAATTTCGGTGTTTCGTCGTCAATGTGAAGGTCCAAGGGATACAGTAAACCTGAAGTGAAGCATCGGAATCTGAAACTGGTCTCACAGGAAAGGCTCAAATCATAGTAAGTGAGCATTGTGCTTTTTGTATTAAATTCCGATGCAATTACTGTATTTCATCGACAAAGTGAAGGTCCAAGGGGTACAGTAAACCTGAAGTGAAGCATCGGAATCTAAACCTGGTCACACAGGAAATGCTCAAAACATAGACACAAAGAGAAGTCAGTCTACTTTCACTTAAGTTGGCATTGTGCCATTAATATTTAATTCCGATGCAGCTACTGTGTTTGATTGTCAATGTGAAGGTCCAAGGGATACAGTAAAGGAGCAGTTGGGCATCGGAAACTTAAACTGCTGACATAGGAAAGACTCAAAACACAGACACTAGAAAAAGTCAGTCATCTTGTACTTAAGTCGGCATTGTGCCTTTTATAATTAATTCCGATGCAAATTTTGTGTTTCATCGTCAAACTGAACGTCCAAGGGATACAGTAAACCTGAAGTGAAGCATCGGAATCTAAAACTGGTCTCACAGGAAAGGTTCAAAGCATAGACGGTAAGTACACTTGGTCTTCTTGTACTTAATTCGGCATTGTGCCTTTGGTATTTAATTCCGTTGCAATTTCTGTGTTTCATCGGCAAAGTGAAGGTCCACGACATACAGTAAACCTGAAGTGAAGCAACCGAATCTAAAACTGGTCTCACAGGAAAGGCTCAAAGCATAGACGGTAGGAAGACTGAATCTTCTTGCACTTAAGTCGGCATTGTGCCTTTGTATTTAATTCCGATGCAATTTCTGTGTTTCATCGTCAAAGTGAAGGTCCAAGGTAAACAATGAACCTGAAGTGAAGCATCGGAACCTAAAACTGGTCTCACAGGAATGGCTCTAAACATAGACACTAAGAAAAGACAGTCTTCTTGTACTTGAGTCGGCATTATGCATTTTGTATTTAATTCCGATGCAATTACTGTGTTTCATCGTCAACTGAAAGTCCAAAGGATACAGTAAACCTGAAGAGAAGCATCGGAATATAAAACTGGTGACCTAGGAAAGGCTCAAAACATAGACACTAAGCAAAGTCAGTCTTCTTGTCCTTAAGTCGGCATTGTGCCCTTTGTATTTAATTGCGTTGCAATTTCGGTGTTTCATCGTCAATGTGAAGGTCCAAGGGATAGAGTAAACCAGCAGTTGGGCATCGGAAACTAAAACTGCTGACACAGGAAAGGCTCAAAGCACAGACACTAGGAAAAGTCAGTCATCTTGCACTTAAGTCGGCATTGTCCCTTTTATAGTTAATTCCGATGCAATTTTTGTGTTTCATCGTCAAAGTGAAGGTCCACGACATACAGTAAACCTGAAGTGAAGCATCCGAATCTAAAACTGGTCTCACAGGAAAGGCTCAAAACATAGACGGTAGGAAGACTGAATCTTCTTGTACTTAAGTCGGCATTGTGCCTTTGTATTTAATTCCGATGCAATATCTGTGTTTCATTGTCAAAGTGAAGGTCCATGGTAAACAATAAACTTGAAGTGAAGCGTCGGAACCTAAAACTGGTCTCACAGGAATGGCTCTAAACATAGACACTAAGAAAAGTCTGTCTTATTGTACTTGAGTCGGCATTATGCATTTTGTATTTAATTCTGATGCAATTTTTGTGTTTCATCGCCAATGTGAAGATCCAAGGGATACTGTAAACCTGAAATGAAGCATAGGAATCTAAAACTGGTCT
The DNA here is from genome assembly GCF_023864345.2 of Schistocerca serialis cubense. Classification (NCBI taxonomy): domain Eukaryota; kingdom Metazoa; phylum Arthropoda; class Insecta; order Orthoptera; family Acrididae; genus Schistocerca; species Schistocerca serialis. Next base: position 59,649,085 of record NC_064638.1, on the reverse strand, counting down.
CACAGGAATGGTTTAAAACTTAGACGGTATGTAGACTCAGTCTTCTTGTAGGTAAGTCGGCATTGTGCCTTTTGTATTCAATTCAGATGCAATTACTGTGTTTCATCGTCAAGTGAAAGTCCAAAGGATACAGTAAACCTGAAGAGAAGCATCGGAATATAAAACTGGTGACCTAGGAAAGGCTCAAAACACAGACACTGAGCAGAGTCAGTCTTCTTGTTCTTAAGTCGTCATTGTGCACTTTGTACTTAATGGCGTTGCAATTTCGGTGTTTCATCGTCAATGTGAAGTTCCAAGGGATACAGTAAACCCGAAGAGAAGCATCTGAATCTAAAACTGGTGACATAGGAAAGGCTCAAACCATAGACTCTAAGAAAGGTCAGTCTTCTTGTACTTAAGTCGGCATTGTGCCTTTTGTATTTAATTCCGTTGGAATTTCGGTATTTCATCGTCAATGTTAAGGTCCAAGGGATACAGTAAACCTTAAGTGAAGCATCGGAATTGTAACATTATGTGATTGCCTTATCATTTTAAATCATTCACTAATCGAGCAGTCGCTCGGCAACAGCAACAGTTAGCAAATAATGTTGCGAGAATGTAGAAGGTGAACGACCTGTGACGTAACTTGTTTATTGTCGAAGCGCCGTCATAGATGCTGGGAGTTATTGACTTAGAAAACCGCGGCGCGAAAAACGGACAGAAGAAGAGAACTTTTTTACACTTTTTTTTCTTTTTTTGATGTACGAGATATTCCCGATGAACAGCTACTCATTCTTCTCTTGTCTCCTGTAACGTGTGTCGGACGCGCATGTCTTGCCGCCGTATTATTATTGTTAAATTAATATTGCTCTAGTGTAAAGTAAATGTGTAATACTAAACGTGCCCAGCAGTAGATTTATTGTGCGACGTGTATGTGAAAACGTCAAAGGAATTGTTTTCATTACGAGAAGTGCCAGTCAAAACGGCATCCATGTTAAATCCTTCGTTGCAGTGTAAGTTCGTTTATTAATTGCCATAAATTCAGACTTAAATGGAACTGGTGTATGAACTATTTATTTAATATAGAATCTATGTCTCACTCCCTCATGAAGTTATTTAATTTTCTTTATGTTTCTTCCAAATAGAGAGTTCACAGTCACGAATTCTTTCGTCGAAATCGGACCTAAGTTGTATGCGGCGAAATATTTTCTCCGCGCCATGTTCTATTGGTAAATGCATGATAAACTATGGTCCCTTAGAAAATTGATGTTGAGCTATCCAAAAATAAATATATTTTGAATAGGCATGTACTCTCTTCCGCAATGCAACTTCCGACTGATCAGACGATCCAACAAGAAACAGCCGCACACGGTCGACGTTCGCAAATATGTTTCCACCGCTGATTATAGCTATATGTTACAGCACAAAAGTAAACATATTGTTATAATTAGCGGCTACGAACGGGGACATTTATAACTGTATGTTTATGTATACACATTACGTAAACATATCGTTATAATTGGCGCCCGAACAGGGACCCGAATTAAAAATAAAAAAAAACCTAAAGGAATAAAAATTTATGTAAGATAGGCATTGTGGAAATATTCATAAATAATTGTAGCTAATCTTGTGCTTTTTATCTGTTACATGACATCAAACGCCATCCAATAAAATTTCCATTCAGAGAAAGAAACGAGATATTCAGGGAAAATTACGGAAGAGAGATTTTTTATTGGAACAGAATTTGTGCGAAAATCTAGTTGCAACGCCCAAGGCAATCATCAACAACGTAAGTTAAAATTTCGTTAGCCATAGCCAAGCTTCCTTAATTTCGTCCGACATTAATCAATTTGTGACGATCTTTAGTAGTTGCAGTAAAAATTTGCTTTGAATTCAGTAGATTGCATTTGGTAGAGTAGAAATTTCTTCAAGTATTGTTTAAATTACATTGTTTTGTATTGCATATCAATTGTTTTTAAATGTCCGCTGCCTGTTCACGGAGCTGATCAGCCTTAGTTTTCATTTAATTTGACAAGTGTGCAGTCATACTTTTTTTACGGTCCAGAATAGTCTCTTGTTCTCGTGACGTGCATCTCCCGACATTCCGAACTTGGACGTAGCAGTGACAACCGACTCGCAACCGATAAATTACATCTCTGTCGACAGCTGACGGCCGTAGCTCAAACGAACTTCATTGACTTACTGTTTATAAATAAGTGAGCTATGGCAGACGATAAAATGTCATCACTAGATTCAAATGAACAGAATGAAACGAGTGAAGTGTCGCGTCGCTTACGGTCCCGCACAATAATTAGTAGGGCTGAGACACCAACCGAAACAATTGTAGAAGGTGAAGTGGGAAATCTTACGGACTTTGATGCCTCACACCATAATGTTACTGGTACTGAACTAGACAATGCCAGCATAGTTTCTGCCACTAGTAGTAGTAGCCATATACCGGTTACAAGGGAGGCAGGTGAAAGCAATTCAGGGGTAGTGACAGACGATGTATTCAAATAGCTACTGAGTCAAATAAGTCAAATGATGCAGGATGGAAATCGCCCAATGTTAGCCTCGCTTGAAGATAAACTGTCTACAGTAAGCGAAGAAATTAAAACTGTTAAAGAAAACGTAGCCAAAGAAGTAGCAAAGCAAGTTAAGGATGCTGTTTCTCAAATGCGAAGTGGAATAATTACCGAACTGAATGACACTTTAGCTACCATGCAAAGCGAGACAGCTGACATCCGAAACGCAACCAAGAATCTTGATTCCACCGTAACCGCGGTTAATCACAGATTAGACAGAGTAACTACGCAGGTAGAAAAATTAACCGAGGGAATGTCAAACTTGACTCTGGAAACGGAAACGAATGTAAAGGAGAGGCTAGATAGTCATGAGAGAGAATTTAGAGAAAAGTATGAGAACTGGATTGCTGGAAAGGACAAATTTGTCGAAGATAAAATTAACAAAGACCTAGTAGAGACTGTGAAAGCAACTACTCTTGGTATCTTGTCAACTCCTGGAAGCTCCGGAGATACCGTAATGTCTGAACTCGGTAGCATTAAGCGTACCCTTCAGCAAGAATTACTAAATTGGAAGCAAGAGGTAACGGAACAGCTAAATAACCTGAAGGCACAAGTGAGTAGTAGTTCCCGAATACAGAGGCCGAATTTTCCTAACTCTTTAGCCTCAGAGGAGGAAGATGAATTATTTCGTCAATTCCGAATACCTGTTGTATCTAATGAACACACTTCACCACCACATATTCCAGTTAGTCACCGAAACCAAGAATCTGACTCAGTAGTAAAAATGATGAAGGAAGAAAGCATGATAAAGCATCGAGTTTTTCAAACCTTTAATCCGGAAAAACGAAATATCCACCCAATTGTTTTTCTTCGAGGATTCTCTGGCATTTTTCCAAATTCGTGGACTGATAGACAGCGTATCCAATTTGTTACCGGATATATAGGTAGCGAATCGGCAATATGGGGAACAGAAATGGTTGATAAGTGTCGAACATATAAGGAGTTTGAGCACTGTTTCCTCAGAAAATTTTGGAGCGAAGGTGTTCAGAAGCGCCTTCGTAATGAAGTCTATAATGCAGAACAATTTGACCGCAGGAATAGTAGCCTGAGAAAGTACTTCGAAAAATATCTTGGCAAAATTAGGTATTGGGATAACCCTATCAATAGTAAAGATGTAATTATGATTCTCAAGTCTAAGTTACCCATTTCGATTCGTGACAAGCTGATAGCCATACCAGATGATGATCCACATACCTTTCTGTCGATATTAGATTCCCTAGACCTGATCTATGACGACACGAGAGCTAACAAACCGCGGAATACTCCGCACAACTCTTGGCCACAACATTACGACAGTAATGGCTATGAAAAGCCAGGGAACGATTCAAAAAATAGTAACGATTGGCAAAACGGAAGTAAAGGCAGTGGGTATCCGCACAAAATGAATAGACATAATCAACAAAACCGATTCAATCCTGTGTATAACACGGCTGGTAACCAGTACGGCAATCAATCGTACAAGCAGAAGTTGGGAAACGGTTTCAGTCAAAAAGGTTGGCAACAGCAGAGCGGATCGCAATGGAATGCACCGTACTCGCGCAGTCAACACTCAGATTACGGGCAGCAACAAACAGCTGATAACGCCCACTCATACCAATACAACTCCGCACCTAGTAAAAATTAAGCGCAGGGAATGTACAGAAACACACAGTTTAACGGCAAACCACAGTGTGAAGGTGGATTTCACAGTAACAATTCCGGAAATCATAATAGTAATAAAAATCATCAGCCCCTGCGAAGGCATTACAATCCCCCTGTATTTTTCGCAAACGCGGAAGACAGTAACACGTATTGGACACCAGAACAAACGCAGCAACATTTTGACACGAGGTTTGTGCATAACAGTAATTTTGTTCCTCAGTGTTCTCACAATATCAGATTGGTCGAACTTTCTAATGATGAAGGCCAATCAAAACCACACAAGCAGGAAAACTAAGTTCAGCATCTGAAAGCTCCCTAAGTGATGCTGTGAGACAGAATGGGGGCGACCACTTCGACGGAGAGACTTACCATGACGTACATGTACTGAGATACGGTGATAACTTATAAAGTAGGCGAAAAGGTCTTGCTAAAAACACACTTTAAACCATCGTTGCTCTTACACAAAAATCGAAAATGGCAAAGTCTTTTTGAGGGACCTTACGAGATCCTTCGTATACCGCATACACGTTGTTATCTGATTTCTGATCCCGCAAATGGAAAAATAAAAGCGTTATACCGTCACTCTGATCTTAAAAATTATCGTGCTACAGAATAAGTCAAAAGGAAAGCTTTATAATGACAAGAGAAGGTTAGCCGCTAGTGACTAAGTGACAACTGATTTGACTTCGTTAAAAAAAAATGCTTGGAATATATTACACGACAGTGAGTCTATCTTGCTATACAGCAGACAATTTAAAATATGTTATCTTGAGCCATAATTTAAGTACAGACAAGCTGATTAATGAAAAAAATTCTTGTTTAACAAAGAAAGTGATCAACTCCAAGAACCTTAGTTTTAAGATTTAGTTTTAAGGAGATAATATTTAAGAGAGAAAAATGAAATATAAAGCGAAGGATGTGCCTAACAAGCCGGCTTCTGCGATATGAAATGCTAAAGAAGTGAAAATAAAACATAGTATGTGAGAATATTTTTTTTTTAGTTCAAGGAGCAATGATCCAGAAACGAAATTTATTTTCGTCAAGGACAAGGGTCGCTTGACAATTATTGGTTCCTGATCCAATTAAAAAGGAAAACAAGTAACTAGTTTCTAAGTCATCTGTGTCTAGATTAAGTTACAATGTACATAGAAATCTGGAACAGGTTCATCTCTGCATTAAAATAACGTACTGTTTACGAAGCATGTGAGTTACTTGTAAGTACCACCATCACCACGAAAGCGATATCCTTCAGCTAGATAAACAAAGTAGCATTAATTGTAATTGCAATACGCAGGACAGATACATTCAAAGCCATAACTGAAATAAATACCAAGTATAAGAGCGTAAGTGGCAAGGACAAAGCAATGATGACTTAAGGTCATATATAGAGGTCAATGCAGTGTAGCGCAAGCAGGCGTCAAGGCGAGAATAAAATGACAATGAAACTGTGGTGTCACCGCCAGACACCACACTTGCTAGGTGGTAGCTTAAATCGGCCGCGGTCCACTTAGTACATGTCGGACAGGCGAGTCGCCACTGTGTGATTGCAGACCGTGCGCCACCACAAGGCAGGTCTCGAGATATGATATAGCACTCGACCCCAGTTGTATGCCGGCTTTTCTAGCGACTACACTGACGAAGCCTTTCTCTCATTTGCCGAGAGATAGATAGAATAGCGTTCAGCTAAGTCCATGGCTACGACCTAGCAAGGCGCCATTAGCCTTACATAGTTTGTTAGTCATCGTATGAAATGTCTCATCAAGAACGATGTATACAACAAGGACAATTAAAAGTTAAGTATTAAAGCCGCTACGTACTTTTCTTGTTACCACTTATTATGTATCCTGTTTCAGACCTCTATCTAGCCTAAGTGAGATTACGCGTGCCTTTCGGCTGCTTCATTGTGACGTAGCTGCCTTGTTACGTCACAACAGTTGGCGACGAGGTAACGGAAAAGGTCTTGTTCTTTCTCATTGCTTACATTTACTTGTGTCATGGCTTCGCCAGATGTACTGTCCGAATTTTATCGCTTGCAGAATCAGCAGACGCAGGCGTTATTGGATACCCTTGGACAGCTCGTCCAGGGTCAGCGTGCACTGCACACCGATGCGGCCGCCGCCGCTTCACCGCTACAGCAGCCACAACATGCAGTTGCACCGCCGTTTCACAATTTTGATGCGGCGCAAGAATCCTGGACGGAATGGTCACGCCAGTTTGGATTTCATCTCGCCGCCTACAGAATTCAAGGTAACGAGCGGCAGCCTCATTTATTGGCGTGTGTAGGTGTGCAAACGTACCGTGTGACAGTGAAATTGTTTCCCCGACGCGACGTAGCAACTCTGTCCTACGAAGAAATTTTGTCGGCATTGGACGCCTATTTCAAAGAAAGAGTTAATGTAGTTGCAAAAAGGTATACTTTCTTTCATACAAAACGTACGGCCAGTCAAACTAATAGGGAGTGGGTTGCAACATTGCAAGGCCTTACAAGGGATTGCGCTTTTGAGTGTGAATGTGGACTCCCTTAGTCAGATACAATGGTACGTGATGCAATTGCACAGAACTTTGCTGATGTTCGTATATGGGAGCAAATTTTGAAACTAGTTAATCCCTCCCTTCAACAAGTGATAGACATATTGGATAGACAGGACACGCTTGACTTTGCTCAGGACTCATTTGCATCTTCGCCAGCCGTGTGTAACATTAACCGGCCCGCCGGGCGCGCTGCGTGGTCCGGTACTCTGCCATCGCGCTCGTCCGCGCAGCTGCCGCCACGCTCTAAACCAGGTGTGCCGCGCCAGCATACAAATGCAGTGAAATCATGCCCGCGGTGTGCTGCTAGACATTCGCGTGAAAATTGCCCGTCACGCCAAGCTATTTGCTTTTTCTGTAATAAGAAAGGAAATGTTCAAAGTGTTTGCCAGAAAAAGCTCAGATCAGACAATCACAACCATTCCAGGCCCTTTGCTTTGCGCCGGAACCGAACCAAGAACACTCAGGCTCGTGAACCTTCGCCCATGGACATTCGTGTAGTTAATTCCACTTCGTCCAGTGCCACTGTCTCTAACAGTGACTGTGTTCGACCCACAAAAAGTGTGCGTCGACGTCGCGGGAAATCACGTCAATTAGCAAGTGATGCTGTGCCTGTATCAGTTCAAATTGCACGAGACAGTCGCTCTTGTCGTCAGCAGGACAATAAACTTTTTGTAGATTTGGACTTTAATGGCAAGGTCATACCATTCCAGCTCGATACCGGAGCTGCAGTTTCACTCCTCAATCACGACACGTACAAACAACGGGGCAAACCTCCGTTGCGTGCCGCAAATGTTCAGTTAAAAAGTTATTCAGGACAGCAGATCCCTGTGTTAGGACAGTGCACTCTTCTTGCAACATACAAGGGACAAACAAAACTTGTGTCATTTTACGTTCTTCATTCTTCTACTGCTGCGAACTATCTGGACGATATTGTGATCTCCGGAAAGACAGCCGACGAGCATTTAGCGCCCCTACGAACGTTATTTCAAGTCTTGCGACAAAATGGTCTTCGCTTGCGGAAGGACAAATGTAAGTTTTTTGCTCGTGACTTACCATACCTGGGGCATGTCATCAATGCCCAAGGCATACATCCGAGTCCAGAGCACCACCGTGCCATACAAGAATTGCCTTCGCCACAGAATGTGAAGCAGCTACAGAGTGTGTTGGGTAAAATTAACCATTATCATCGCTTTCTGCGCAATGCCTCTTCCATTTCAGCTCCGCTTCATAGCTTACGCCGTAAGGGTGTTCCGTTCGTCTGGACGACGGAATGCGAACGCGCCTTTCGCCAGTTGATATCGGCGTTGCTTTCAAATACTTGCCTTACGCCATTCGATCCCCAGAAACACCTTTTGTTGATGGTAGATGCATCAGGTTTCGGGATCGGTGCTGTGCTTGCGCACAAAGATGGATCGCGTGATCGCCCTATTGCCATTGCGTCCAAATTGCTCTCGTCTGCGCAAAGAAATTATTCACAGATAGAGGAAGAAGCTTTTGCTCTCGTGTATGGTGTTACTAAGTTCCATGATTTCTTGTATGGCCGTCACTTTCCCATCATCACAGACCACAAACCTTTGACATCGCTTTTTCATCCGCACAAGGCTGTACCTCCGCGTACAGCGCAGAAATTCATTCGCTGGTCTATTTTCCTCTCGCAGTACCGCTACGATACCTTGTATCGGTCCACTGCTAAGCACGGAAACGCCGATGCGTTGTCCCGTTCGCCTGTTGCTGAGTATAAAGCATTCGATTCTTCCGATCTTGCTTGCATGTTCATTGATTCGGAAACCGATGAAGTGGTCGAATCGTTTCCGATTGATTTTCATCGTGTAGCTACAGCCACAGCTGCTGACCCTGTCCTTGCTACCGTTTTGCGTTTTGTTGCTACGCAATGGCCTTTGTCAAAGTCTCGTATCGAGGATCCGTTTGTTCGCCGATTTTTTGCTCACAAGGAGAGACTTTTTGTTCGACGTGGTGTTTTGTTGTTGCGTTCTGATAATGATCAGTCCAGAGTCGTGATCCCACGTTCGTTACAGTCCTCTGTCTTATGGCTTCTTCACCAAGGACATTGGGGTATAGTGCGAACGAAACAACTTGCTCGTCAGCACTGTACTTGGTTCGGAATCGATGCTTCGGTTACGAATATGTGTTCTTCTTGCATGGCGTGTGCCGAACAACAATCCACACCGCCGCGGAAAGTCTTTGCATGGCCAAAAGCCACATCCCCTTGGCATCGCTTGCACAACGATTTTGCTGGTCCATTCTGGAATGCTAGATGGTTGGTTCTGGTAGATGCCTTCAGTAATTTTTCTTTTGTTGCCCGGATGTCTTCCACGACGTCAACTGCCACCATCCAAGCGCTGTCTGCTATCTTTTGGATTGAAGGTCTTCCGCAGACTATTGTTTCCGACAATGGCCCACAATTCATGTCCGCAGAATTTCAGTCATTCTGCCAGGCCAATGGTATTCAACATCTGACATCCGCGCCGTTTTCGCCTCAGTCAAACGGTGCCGCTGAACGATTGGTCCGGACTTTCAAGTCACAGATGTTGAAGTTGAAAGAGTCGCATTCTCGGGAGGACGCGTTGTTGCTCTTTTTGTCATCGTTTCGCTCTCAGCCCCGAGATGGTCGCTCGCCGGCTGAGTTGCTCCACGGTCGTCCTCATCGAATCTTGATGTCTTTGCTGCACCCGCCGCATCAGGTTCCTGTGCAGCGGCAGAGTTCTGCTTTTGCTCCAGGCGACGTTGTATTCTATCGCAACTATCGAGGTTCACGGCGTTGGCTCGCAGGGCGCATTCTTCGCTGCCTCGGCTGCGCGATGTATGTGGTTTTGGGGGCCTCTGGTGAGGTGCGTCGGCATCTCAATCAGCTGCGCCTCTGTCGTCGCACGGGTTCTGCCGCTCCCCGTCTGCTTTCTGCGACGGTGCCTTCCGGTCAGCGCCCTGGGGACCCATCAACTGGCTCGCCTCATCCCCAGGTGTTACCGACGATGCCTTCCATTTTGCCCCATGGCGCCGCGCCGCCGCCGCCTCCAGCCGGCGCCGCCCGCAGTCGACGCTTCGCTGCAGCCGCCAAGCGCCTCCCTGGGTCACGCGCCGCCGATCGCTTCCCATGACCAGCTGTCCTCCGCTATGGAACTCTTGCCCGCTCCGGACCACATGACGTCATCGCGCGTCGGGTACCCCGACGCAGTGGAGGTCGACCCTTCGGCCCCTCCTGTCTCTTTACGGGCGCATACACCGCATGTTGACGTGCACCCTGGACTAGGTTTTCAGGCGTTTCCTAGCTCCCCTCGGACCAAATGGCCGGGTGCGGGTGGCACGGCCTCGCCTGTTGTTAGGCTCCCCACCTCATCGCATAAGTCAACATGGGGTCCTCCCCACGGCGGGCGGAAGCCTTATAACATGACCGTTCGCCGATTTGCGGGAGAGGAATGTGGTGTCACCGCCAGACACCACACTTGCTAGGTGGTAGCTTAAATCGGCCGCGGTCCATTTAGTACATGTCGGACCCGCGTGTCGCCACTGTGTGATCGCAGACCGAGCGCCACCACAAGGCAGGTCTCGAGATACGATATAGCACTCGACCCCAGTTGTATGACGACTTTGCTAGAGACTACACTGACGAAGCCTTTCTCTCATTTGCCGAGAGATAGCTAGAATAGCCTTCAGCTAAGTCCATGGCTACGACCTAGCAAGGTGCCATTAGCCTTACATAGTTTGATAGTTATCGTATGAAATGTCTCATCAAGAACGATGTATACAACAAGGACGATTAAAAGTTAAGTATTAAAACAGCTACGTACTTTCCATGTTACCACTTATTACGTATCCTGTTTCAGACCTCTATCTAGCCTAAGTGAGATTACGCGTGCCTTTCGGCTGCTTCGGTGTGGCGTAGCTGTTTTGTTACGTCACAACAGAAACAGCCGGCAAAACAACCCAACTAGTTCTTAATTGGAGCGCGTACACAGACGTACGGCGCAAAGGGAAATTAATTTCTAAGTCATAAGGAACAAGGAGTTGTTTGCTAGATTTCTTCTTCTATGTACTATTATATCTATGTCTTTCTTCTGAATTTGTGTAAATACCCTAACCCGCCTAAACCCGTCCCGTAGACTTGACGTCACAGATTGAGAAATGCGGTTGACGTGGAAGGCAGGTTTGGCATACGATTTTCAAAAGGAAACGCGTGAACGAAATCGGGAAAAGCTAGTTTTGAAATGTATTTAATTTTCCTTTTAAAGTCAATCCGAGACGGAAACCGAGATCGCGATAAGGAATTTGAATATTTTCTTGAATGGTGTTCTGTTCTCATGTGAGAGGGCGATCAAATGTGACTGATTGATCCTCACATCTAGTATAATGAGAATTTTTGTTGAAATGAAAGTGATAACTTTAATGAATCTAATAAATAGAAAGAACGGTTGAAATGAATTAAAATAATAATAATTGCTAACAGATCGGAGAAGCTAACGTATTGTGACTGTGAACTAAAAGCATAATTAGTCTTAGAGAAAGATGATGAACAATGTAAAGCGAAATGTTAAAGATAGTTACCAACAAAGTAACAGAAATTGAAATGAACATGATAATCGAAGCTCTCAATTAGCAAGCTTCAAAGTGAGACAAACTATTTCATTATAAACTGTAAAAAAATTGTGTATATAGTAGTGTATAAGTGAAGGCTTAAAATGGTGTGGAAGTCTGCCACAGACACGACGAAGATAAAAAGTTTTAAACCTGCAGATAGGCCGCCGGACAATGATAGTCCGGTTGTGTAACCGAAGGCGGTGATTTGATTACGTGCAGTGCATCGGAAACTAAGTGTGTTACCTGCTTTGCAAAGTGCGAGCGCTAGCCTACCTTAAAATCTTCAAAATCGGCTGGAAAATGTGGAGACAGGGATGGTTTCAATGGAGTCTCTGTCCCTGGTAATCCTCGTCCCTCCGCACCAGCTCAGCAAACCACAACACCATCGACGCAACGTGTTCACTGAACCGTGCGCGGAAAAGCTGAAGTACCGAGTGGATGCTGGTGAGCGCCTCGAGTTGCGATTCAGCTCTAACAATCAGCCTGTGTCAACGTCCATCGACGCAACAAACGCGTTAAATTTAAAGTGATGTACTTGCACAGCACTCCCGCTGCAGTTCGACGAAACGGACTTTCCATGAAAGCCGCTCCCAAAATGAAAGACTCTTATATGAATTCACAACATATCACATACTATGCTAATGTTATATCCCGTGGATGAAATGCGAACAGCGAAACCACACGCGAATAGTGACACAGTCAAATTCCTATGATGCCCAAGTCCTAAAATTAGTTTTAAGCTTAGTTCTCAGACTAATGGGTATTTATATTTTTTGTTACATGTAACGTGTGTACATAACGTGCGAGTGAGACTCGCCCGCCAGAGCTGATGAAAAGTTTTCTACTCGGAGACCGCAAAGTAGCGATCCAAATTCACAAGGCATAAGCTTCACCTGGAGAAGAATCAAATTTTAACTTTCCTGTCAATACACAAACAATGAAAGCGTAAAAATTATAACAACTAGTGAGCAATGGAAAATGGACACGTGTGAGAAATTCCATGTGTGAGAAGTATATGTGTATAAAAACGGACAAGTGTGAGAAATTCCATGTGTGAGAATTATGTATATATAAAAAGATGAATTCTATGTGTTTTCTTTCAGGAGCACAGAGCCTATGAGCTCTGGACAATAACTTGAGGCCACAAAGATGGTCGGTATGAACTCTGTAAAAAAAGGACTGTAATGAGTACAATGTATAATGTCCATTGTAAACTTCGTAGATTTACTGTCTCAGTTTATAAATTTTTTTGTGTATCTTTACCTTAAGAACTGACTTTGTCTATGAATGAGAGATCACCATATTAGTGTAATCCTAATAATCAAATGACAGGAATACTGTGTTTCTTAAATGTAAATCTGTAAAGTACTCAATCCCATAATGTTAACGCCGACAAGTGAATCTTGGTAATCTCCATGATTTCCAAGATTCCCACGGAAGGCAATGTAACATAATGTCATTGCCTTACCATTTTAAATCATTCACTAATCGAGCAGTCGCTCGGCAACGGCTACAGTTAGCAAATAATGTTGCGAGAATGTAAAGGGTGAACGACCAGTGACGTAACTTGTTTATTGTCGAAGCGCCGTCAGAGATGCTGGGAGTTATTGACTTTGAAAACCGCGGCGCGAAAAACGGACAGAAGAAGAACACTTTTTGGCACATTTTTTTATTTTTATGTACGATATATTCTCGATGAACAGCCACTCATTCTTCTCTTGTCTCCTGTAACGTGTGTCGGACGCGCATGTCTTGCCGCCGTATTATTATTGTTAAAAATAATATTGTTCTACTTAAAGTAAATGTGTAAGACTAAAAGTGCCTAGCAGTAGATTTATTGTGCGACGTGCATGTGAAAACGTCAAAGGAATTGTTTTCAATACGAGAAGTGCCAGTCAAAACGGCATCCATGTTAAATCCATCGTTGCAGTGTAAGTTCGTCTATTAATTGCCATAAATTCAGACTTAAATAGAACTGGTGTATGAACCATTTATTTAATATAGAATCTATGTCTCACTCCTTCATGAAGTTATTTAATTTTCTTCATTTTTCTTCCAAATAGAGAGTTCACAGTCACGAATTCTTTCGTCGAAATCGGACGGAAGTTGTATGCGGCGAAATATTTTTTCCGCGCCATGTTCTATTGGTGAATGCATGATAAACTACGGTCCCTTAGGAAATTCATGTTGAGCTATCCAAAAATAATTATATTTTGAATAGGCATTTGCTCTCTTCCGCAATGCAACTTCCGACTGATCAGACGATCCAACAAGAAACAGCCGCACACGGTCGGCGTTCGCAAATATGTTTCCACCGCTGATTATAGCTATATGTTACAGCACAAAAGTAAACATATTGTTATAATTAGCGGCCACGAATGGGGACATTTATAACTGTATGTGTATGTATACACATTACGTAAACATATCGTTATAGAATCTAAAACTGGTTTCACAGGAGAGGCTCAAAACTGAGACGGTAAGAAGACTCAGTCCTCTTGTACTTAAGTCGGCATTGTGCCTTTTGTAATTAATTGCGATGCAATTTCTGTGTTTCATCGTCAACGTGAAGGTCCAAGGGATACAGTAAACCTGAAGTGAAGCATCGGAATCTAAAACTGGTCTCACAGAAAAGGCTCAAATCATAGACACTAAGATAATTCAGTCTTCTTGTTCTTAAGTGAGCATTGTGAAATTTGTATTAAATTCCGATGCAATTACTGTGTTTCAATTTCAATGTGAAGGTCCAAGGGATACAGTATTCCTGCAGTTGTGCATCGGAATCTAAAATTGGTCTCACAGGAAAGGCTCAAAACATAGACAGTAAGAAGACTCTGTCTTCCTGTACTTAAGTCGGCATTGTGACTTTTGTATTTAATTCCGAACCAATTTTTGTGTTTCATCGTCAAAGTGAAAGTCCAAGGGCTACAGTTAGCCTGAAGTGAAGCATCGGAACCTACAACTGGTCTCACAGGAAAGGCTCAAATCATAGAGGGTGAGGAGGCTCAGCCATCTTGTACTTAAGTCGACATTGTGCCTTTTGTATTTAATTCCGATGCAATTTCTGTGTATCATCGTCAATGTGAAGTCTAAGGGATACAGTAAACCTGAAGTGAAGCATCGGAATCTACAACTAATCTCACAGCTAAGGCTCAAAGCATTGACACTAGGAAAAGTCAGTCTTCTTGTACTTAAGTCGGCATTGAGCCATAGGTATTAAATTCCGATGTCATTCTTGTGTTTCATCGTCAAAGTGAAGGTCCAAGGGATACAGTAAACCTGAAGTGAAGCATTGCAATCTAAAACTGGTATCACAGGGAAAGCTCAAAACATAGACAGTAAGAAGACTAGGTCTTCTAGAAATTAAGTCGGCATTGTGAATTTTGCATTTAATTCCGATGCAATTCCTGTGTTTCATCGTCAATGTGAAGGTCCAAGGGATGCAGTAAACTTGCATTTGTGTATCGGAATCTAAAACTGGTGACACAGGAAAGGCTCGACCCATAGACACCTTAGTCGGCATTGTGGCTTTGTATTTAATTCCGATGCATTTACTGTGTTGCTTCGTGAAAGTGAAGGTCCAAGGGATGCAGTAAACCTGAAGTGAAGAACCGGAATCTATAACTGGTCTCACAGGGAAGGCTCAAATCATAGTCAGTGAGAAGTCACAGTCTTCTAGTACTTATAACGGCATTGTGCCTTTTGTATTTGATTCCGATGCAATTTCTGTGTTTCATCGTCAAAGTGTAGGTCCAAGGGATACAGTAAACCTGAAGTGAAGCATCGGATTCTAAACCTGGTCTCACAGGAAAGTCTCAAAACATAGACACTAAGAATAGTCAGTCTTCTTGTACTTAAGTTGGCATTGTGCCTTTATTATTTAATTCCGATGCAATTACTGTGTTTGATCGTCAACGTGAAGGTCCAAGGGATACAGTGAATCAGCAGTTGTGCATCGGAATCTAAAACTTCTGACACAGGAAAGGCTCAAAGCACAGACACTAGGAAAAGTCAGTCTTCTTGTACTTAAGTCGGCATTGAGACTACGGTATTAGGTTCCGATACAATTTTTGTGTTTCATCGTCAAAGCGAAGGTCCAAGGGATACAGTAAACCTGAAGTGAAGCATCGCAATCTAAAACTGGCCTCACGGGGAAGGCTCAACCCATAGACAGTAAGAAGACTAGGACTTCTAGTAATTAAGTCGGCATTATGCCTTTTGTATTTAATTCCGATGCAATTCCTGTGTTTCATCGTCAATGTGAAAGTCCAAGGGATGCAGTAAACCTGCAGTTGTCCATCGGAATCTAAAACTGGTGACACAGGAGAGTTTCGAACATAGACATCAAGAAAAGCCAGTCTTCTTGTCTTTAAGTCGGCATTGTGGCTTTTGTATTTAATTTCGATGCATTTACTGTGTTGCATCGTCAATTTGAAGGTCCAAGGGATACAGTAAACCTGAAGTGAAGCATCGGAATCTAAAACCGGACTTACAGGGAAGGATCAAATCATAGACAGTGAGAAGACACAGTCTTCTAGTACTTATGACGGCATTGTGACTTTTGTATTTAATTCCGATGCAATTTCTGTGTTTCATCGTCTAAGTGAAGGTCCAAGGAATTCAGTAAACCTGAAGCGAGGCATCGAAATATAAACCTGGTCTCACAGGAAAGGCTCAATACATAGACACTAAGAAAAGTCAGTCTTCTTGTACCTAAGTTGGCATTGTGCCTTTAATATTTAATTCCGATGCAATTACTGTGTTTGATCGTCAATGAGAAGGTCCAAGGGATACACTAAAACAGCAGTTAGGCATCGGAATCAAAAACTGCTGAGACAGGGGGGGGCTCAAAGCTCGGACACTAGGAAAAGTCAGTCATCTTGTACATAATTCGGCATTGTGCCTTTTGTATTTAATTCCGAGGCAATTTCTGTGTTTCATCGTCAATGTGCATGTCCAAGGGATACAGTAAACCTGAAGTGTAGCATCGTAATCTAAAACTGGTCTCACAGGAAACGATAAAAAACATAGACAGCAAGAAGACACAGTCTTCTTGTACTTAAGTCGGCATTGTGCCTTTTCTAAGTAATTCCGATGCTATTTCTGTGTTTCATCGTCAATGTGAAGGTCCAGGGGATACAGTAAACCAGCATTTGTGCATCGGGATCTAAAACTGGTGTGATATGAAAGGCTCTAAACATAGACACTAAGAAAAGTCAGTCTTCTTGTACTTACGTTGGCATTGTGCATTTCGTATTAAATTCCGATGCAATTACTGAGTTTCATCGTCAATGTGAAGGTCCAAGGGACACGGTACACCAGCAGTTGTGCATCAGAATCTAAAACTGTTGACACAGGAAAGGCTCAAAACATAGACACTAAGAAAAGACAGTCTTCTTGTACTTAAGTCGGCATTGAGGCTCTTGTTTAAATTCCGATGCAATTTTTGTGTTTCATCGTCAAAGTGAACGTCCAAGGGATACAGTAAACCTGAAGTGAAGCATCGCAAACCAAAACTGGTCTCACTGGGAAGGCTAAAATCATAGACAGTAAGAAGACTAGGTCTTCTAATACTTATGTCGGCATTGTGCCTTTTGTATTTAATTCCGAAGCAATTCCTGTGTTTCATCGTCAATGTGAAGGTCCAAGGGATGCAATAAACCTGCAGTTGTGCAGCGAAATCTAAAACTGGTGACACAGGAAAGGCTCGAAACATAGGCACTAAGAAAAATCAGTATTCTTGTACTTAAGTCGGCATTTTGTCTTTTGTATTTAATTGCGACGCATTTACTGTGTTTCATCGTCAATGTGAAGGTCCAAGGGATACAGTAAACCTGAAGTGAAGCATCGGAATCTTAACCTGGTCTCGCAGGAAAGGCTCAAAACATAGATACTAAGAAAAGTCAGTCTTCTTGTACTTAAGTTGGCATTGTGCCTTTAATATTTAATTCCGAAGTAATTACTGTGTTTGATCGTCACTAGGATGGTCCAAGGGAAACAGTAAACTAGCAGTTGGCATCGGAATCTAAAACTGCTGACACAGGAAAGGCTGAAAGCACAGACACTAGGAAAAGTAAGTCTTCTTGTACTTAAGTCGGCATTGTGCCTTTTATATTTAATTCCGATGCAATTTTTGTGTTTCATCGTCAATGTGAAGGTCCAAGGGATACAGTAAACCTGCAGGGAAGCATTTGAATCTAAAACTGGTCTCACAGGAAAGACTGAAATCATAGACGGTAAGAAGTGTTTGACTTCTTGCACTTAATTCGGCAGTGTGCCTTTTGTATATAATCCCGATGCAATTTCTGTGTTTCATCGTCAATGTAAAGGGCCAAGGGATACAGTAAACCTGCAGGTGTGCATCGGAATCTAAAACTGGAGATATTGGACAGGCTCGAAACATAGGCACTATTTAAAGTCACTCTTCTTGTACTTAATTCGGCATTGTGTTTTTTGTATTTAATTCCGATGCATTTCTGTGTTTCATCGTCATAGTGAATGTCCAAGGGATACAGTACAACTGAAGTGAAGCATCGGAATCTAAAACTGGTCTCACAGGAAAGTCTCAAAACTTAGACGGTACGAAGACTCAGTCTTCTTGTAGTTCAGACGGCATTGGGCCTTTTGTATTTAATTCCAATGCAATTACTGTTTTTCATCGTCAAGTGAAAGTCCAAAGGATACAGTAAACCAGAAGAGAAGCATTATAATCTAAAACTAGTGGCCTAGGAAATGCTCAAAATACAGACACTAAGTAAAGTCAGTCTTCTGGTACTTAAGTCAAAATTGTGCCCTTTGTATTTAATTCCGATGCAATTTCGGTGTTTTATCGTCAATGTGAAGGTCCGAGGGATACAGTAAACCTGTAGATAAGCATCGGAATCTAAAACTAGTGACATAGGAGAGGCTCAAAACTTAGACACTAAGAAATGTCAGTCTTCTTTTACTTAAGTCGACATTGTGCCTTTTGTATTTAATTCCGGTGCGATTACTGTGTTTCATCGTCAAGTGAAGGACCAAGGGAAACAGTAAACCTGAAGAGAAGCAACCGAATCTAAAACTGGTGACCTATTAAAGGCTTAAAACATAGAAACCAAGAAAAGTCAGTCTTCTTGTTCTTAAGTAGGCATTGTGCCCTTTGTATTTAATTCCGATGCAATATCAGTGTTTCATCGTCAATGTGAAGGTCCAAGGGATACAGTAAACCTGAAGTGAAACATCGGAATCTACAACTGGTCTCACAGGTAAGGCTCAAAGCATTGACACTAGGAAAGGTCAGTCCTCTTGTACTTAATTTGGCATTATGCATTTTGTATTTACTTCCGATGCAGTTACTGTGTTTCATCGTCTATGTGTAGGTCCAGTTGATACAGTAAACCAGCATTTGTGCATCGGAATCTAATACTGGTGTGACATGAAAGGCTCTAAACTTCTCTCACCTAAGTTGGCATTGTGCATGTTGTATTTAATTCCGATGCAATTACTGTGTTTCATCGTCAATAACAAGGTACAGGGGATACGATAAACCAGCAGTTGTGCATCGGAATCCAAAACTGTTGACACAGGAAAGGCTCAAAACATAGACACTAAGAAAAGTCAGTCTTCTTGTACTTAAGTCGGCATTGAGACTTTGGTATTAAATTCCGGTGCAATTTTTGTGTTTCATCGTCAATATGAACGTCCAAAGGATACAGTAAACCTGAAGTGTAGCATCTCAATCTAAAACTAGTCTCACAAGGAAGGCACAAAACTTTGACAGTAAGAAGACTGGGTCTTCTAGTACTTATGTCGGCATTGTGTCTTTTGTATTTAATTCCGATGCAATTCCTGTGTTTCATCGTCAATGGGAAGGTCTAAGGGATGCAGTAAACCTGCAGTTGTGCATCGGAATCTAATACTGGTGACACAGGAAAGGCTCGAAACATAGACACTAAGAAAAGTCAGTCTTCTTGTACTTAAGTCGGCATTGTGTCTTTTGTATCTAATTCCGATGCATTTACTGTGTTGCATCGTCAATGTGAAGGATCAAGGGATACAGTAAACCTGTAGTGAAGCATCGGAATCTAAAACTGGTGTCACAGGGATGGCTCAAAACATAGACAGTGAGTTGACACCGTCTTCTAGTACTTATGACGGCATTGGGCCTTTTGTATTTGATTCCGATGCTATTTCTGTGTTTCATCGTCAAAGTGAAGGTCCAAGGTATACAGAAAACCTGAAGTGAAGCATCGGAATCTAAACCTGGTCTCGCAGGAAAGGCTCCAAACATAGACACTAAGAAAAGTCAGTCCTCTTGTACTTAAGTCGGCATTGTGCCTTTTATAATTTATTCCGATGCAAATTTTGTGTTTGATCGTCATTGTGAAGGTCCAAGGGATACAGAAAACCTGAAGGGAAGCATCGGAATCTAAAACTGATCTCACAGGAAAGGCTCAAAACATAGACGGTAAGAACTCTTTGTCCTCTTGTACTTAATTTTGTATTTAATTCCGATGCTATTTCTTTGTTTCATCGTCAATGTGAAGGGCCAAGGGATAAAGTAAACCTGCAGTTGTGCATCGGAATCTAAAACTGGTGACACAGGCCAGGCTAGAAACATAGACACTATGAAATATCAGCTTCTTGTACTTAATTCGGCATTGTGTCTTTTATATTCAATTCCGCTGCAATATCTGTGTTTCATCGTCATAGTGTAGGTCCAAGGGATACAGTAAAACTGAAGTGAAGCATCGGTTTCTAAAACTGGTCTCACAGGGAAGGCTTCTTGTACTTAAGTCGGCATTGTACCTAGTGTAGTTAATTCAGATGCAATATCTGTCTTTCATCATCAATGTTATGGTCCAAAGAACACAGTATAGCTGAAGTGAAGCATCGGAATCTAAAACTGGTCTCACGGGAAAGGCTCAAATCATAGACACTAAGGAAAGTCAGTCGTCTAGTACTTATGTCGGCCTCGTGCCTTTTTCATTTAAGTCCGATGCAATTTCTGTGTTTCATCGTCAATGTGAAG
The DNA here is from genome assembly GCF_023864345.2 of Schistocerca serialis cubense. Lineage (NCBI taxonomy): Eukaryota > Metazoa > Arthropoda > Insecta > Orthoptera > Acrididae > Schistocerca > Schistocerca serialis. The sequence goes on along the minus strand of NC_064638.1, from coordinate 59,628,745 downwards.
GTCCCAGGGATGCAGTAAGTCTGCAGTTGTGCATCAGAATCTAAAACTGGATAGGTGCAATTCATGTACACTAAGGAAAGACAGTCTTCTAGTACTTACGTCGGCATTGTGCCTTTTGTATTTAATTCCGATGGAATTGTTGTGTTTCTTCGTCAAAGTGAAGGTAAATGGGAGACAGTTAAACTGAAGTGAAGCATCGGAATCTAAAACTGGTCACACAGGAAAGGATAAAAACCATAGACAGCAAGAACACTCAGTCTTCTTGTACATAAGTCGGCATTGCGAATTTTTTATTTAATTCCGATGCTATTTCTGAGTTTCATCGGCAAAGTGAAAGTCTAAGAGATACAGTGAACCTGAAGTGAAACATCGGAATCTAAAATTGGTCTCACAGGAATGGCTCAAACATAGACATTAAGAAAAGACAGTCTTCTTGTACTTAAGTCGGCATTATTCATTTTGTATTTAATACCGATGCAATCTTTGTGTTTCATCGCCAAAGTGAAGATCCTAGGGATACTGTAAACCTGAAGAGAAGTATCGGAAGCTAAAACTGGTGACCTAGGAAAGGCTTAAAACATAGACACTAAACAAAGTCAGTCTTGTTGTTCTTAAATCGGCATTGTGCCATTTCTATTTAATTCCGTTGCAATTTCGGTGTTTCATCGTCAATGTGAAGGTCCAAGGGATACAGTAAACCAGAAGTGGAGCATCTGAATCCAAAACAGGTCTCGCAGCAAAGGCTAAAATCATAGACACTAAGATAAGTCAGTCTTATTGTTCTTAAAAGAGCATTGTGCCTTTTGTATTAAATTCCGATGGAGTTACTGTGTTTCATTTTCAATGTGAAGGTCCAAGGGATACGGTATACCTGCAGTTGTGCATCAGAATCGAAAACAGGTGTGACATGAAAGGCTCTAAACATAGACACTAAGAAAAGTCAGTCTTCTTGTACGTAAGTCGGCATAGAGCCTTTGGTATTAAACTCCGATGCATTTTTTGTGTTTCATCGTCAATGTGAAGGTCCAAGGGATACAGTAAACCTGAAGGGAACTATCGGAATGTGAAACTGGTCTCACAGGAAAGGCTCAAAGCATAGACGGTAAGAATTCTTTGTCTTCCTGTACTTAATTCGGCAGTTTGCCTTTTGTATTTAATTATGATGCAACATCTGTGTTTCATCGTCAATGTGAAGGGCCAAGGGATACAGTAAACCTGAAGGGAAGCATCGGAATCTAAAGCTGGTGACACAGGGAAGGCTGAAAACATAGACAGTAAGAACACTCAGTCTTCTTGTACTTAAGTGGGCATTCCACCCTTTGTATTTAATTCAGATACAATTTCTGTCTTTCATCGTCAATGTGAAGGTCCAAGGGATGCAGTAAACCTGCAGTTGTGCATCGGAATCCCAAACTGGTGACACAGGACAGGCACGAAACATAGACACTATGAAAAGTCAGTCTTCTTGTACTTCAGTCGGCATTGAGACTTTGGTATTACATTCCGATGGAATTTTTGTGTTTCATCGTCAAAGTAAAGGTCCAAGGGATACAGTAAACCTGAAGTGAAGCATCGCAATCTAAAATTGGTCTCACTGGAAAGGCTCTAATCATAGACAGTAAGAAGACTAGGTCATCTAGAACTTATGTCGGCATTACGCCTTTTGTATTTAATTCCGATGCAATTCCAGTGATTCATCGTCAATGTGAAGGTCCAAGTGATGCAAAAACCCTTCAGTTGTGCATCGAAATCTAAAACTGGTGACGCAGGAAAGGCTCGAAACATAGACACTAAGAAAAGTGAGTCTTCTTGTACTTAAGTCGGCATTGTGGCTTTTAAATTTAATTCCGATGCATTTACTGTGCTGCATCGTCAATGTGAAGGTCCAAGGGATACATTAAACCTGAAGTGAAGCATCGGAATCTAAAACTGGTCTCGCGGGAAAGGTCCAAATCTCAGACAGTGAGAGGACACAGTCTGCTAGTACTTATGACGGCATCGTGCCTTTTGTATTTAATTGCGATGCAATATCTGTATTTCATCGTCAAAGTGAAGGTCCAAGGGATACGGTAATCCTGAAGTGAAGCATCGGAATCTAAACCTTGTCACACAGGAGATGCTCAAAACATAGACACCAAGAAAAGTCAGTCTTCTTGTACTTAAGTTGGCATTGTGCCTTTAATATTTAATTCCGATGCAATTACTGTGTTTCATCGTCAGTGTGAAGGTCTAAGGGATACAGTAAACCTGAAGTGAAGCATCGGGATCTAAAACTGGTCTCACAGGAAAGGCTCAAATCATAGATACTAAAAAAAGTCAGTCGTCTAGTACTTAAGTCGGCATTGTGCCTTTTATAATTAATTCCAATGCAATTTTAGTGTTTCATCGTCAATGTGAAGGACCAAGGTATACAGTAAACCTGAAGGGAAGCATCGGAATCTAAAACTGGTCTCACAGGAAAGGCTGAAAACATAGACGGTAAGAACTCTTTGTCATCTTGTACTTAGTTAGGCAGTGTGCCTTTTGTATTTAATTCCAATGCAATCTCTGTGTTTCATCGTCAATGTGAAGGGGCATGGGATACAGTAAAACCGAAGGGAATCATCGGAATGTAAAGCTGGTGACACAGGGAAGGCTCAAAGCATAAACAGTAAGAATACTCAGTCTTCTTGTACTTAAGTCGGCGTTGTACCCGTTGTATTTACTTCTGATGCAATTTCTGTCATTCATCGTCAATGTGAAGGTCCAAATGATACAGTAAACCTGAAGTGAAGCATCGGAATCTGAAACTGGTCTCACAGGAAGGGCTCAAATCATAGACACTAAGGAAAGTCAGTCGTCTAGTACTTATGTCGGCCTCGTGCCTTTTTCATTTAAGTCCGATGCAATTTCTGTGTTTCATCGTCAATGTGAAGGTCCCAGGGATGCAGTGAGTCTGCAGTTGTGCATCAGAATCTAAAACTGGATAGGTGCAATTCATGTACACTAAGGAAAGACAGTCTTCTAGTACTTACGTCGGCATTGTGCCTTTTGTATTTAATTCCGATGGAATTGTTGTGTTTCTTCGTCAAAGTGAAGGTAAATGGGATATAGTTAAACTGAAGTGAAGCATCGGAATCTAAAACTGGTCACACAGGAAAGGATAAAAACCATAGACAGCAAGAACACTCAGTCTTCTTGTACATAAGTCGGCATTGCGCCTTTTGTATTTAATTCAGATGCTATTTCTGAGTTTCATCGGCAAAGTGAAAGTCTAAGAGATACAGTGAACCTGAAGTGAAACATCGGAATCTAAAACTGGTCTCACAGGAAAGGCTCAAAACATTGACGGTAGGCAGACTGAATCTTCTTGTACTTAAGTCGGCATTGTGCCTTTGTATTTAATTCCGATGCAGTTTCTGTGTTTCATCGTCAAAGTGAAGGTCCAAAGTAAACAATAAACCTGAGGAGAAGCATCGGAACCGATAACTGGTCTCACAGGAATGGCTCAAACATAGACATTAAGAAAAGACAGTCCTCTTGTACTTAAGTCGGCATTATTCATTTGAAGACTTTTATCCATTGTGGATGTGGAACACTGCGACTGTGGTGTGAAAAGGTTTTCAGAAATTACTGCAACCAGTCGCCTTTTATGTAGATGTATTTTATTTAACCATGACCGGTTTCGAGCTGCCTAGCAACTCATCATCAGATGGTATATACATTTAGTGCTTTTTTGTACCCATTGTGTGGGTGGTTGAGTATCTGTGGAGATAAATCTTTCTGCAGGTATATATATATCTCTTTTAGGACGTATTTTTGAAACCATTGTGTCTTGTTTTTCACAATTTCACAAGTTAAAACTTTCACTAGATGTATATTACTTTTATGAGGCACTGTTGGAAACATATATCTTGTTTTTCGTAAACATCGCTGAACACACTTAGCCACAGATACGAATACAGGATTTACACAATCCTACGGATACTGTAAACCTGAAGAGAAGCATCGGAAGCTAAAACTGGTGACCTAGGAAAGGCTTAAAACATAGACACTAAACAAAGTCAGTCTTGTTGTTCTTAAATCGGCATTGTGCCATTTCTATTTAATTCCGTTGCAATTTCGGTGTTTCATCGTCAATGTGAAGGTCCAAGGGATACAGTAAACCAGAAGTGGAGCATCTGAATCTAAAACAGGTCTCGCAGCAAAGGCTAAAATCATAGACACTAAGATAAGTCAGTCTTCTTGTTCTTAAAAGAGCATTGTGCCTTTTGTATTAAATTCCGATGGAGTTACTGTGTTTCATTTTCAATGTGAAGGTCCAAGGGATACGGTAGACCTGCAGTTGTGCATCAGAATCGAAAACAGGTGTGACATGAAAAGCTCTAAACATAGACACTGAGAAAAGTCAGTCTTCTTGTACGTAAGTCGGCATAGAGCCTTTGGTATTAAATTCCGATGCATTTTTTGTGTTTCATCGTCAAAGTGAAGGTCCAAGGGATACAGTAAACCTGAAATGAAGCATCGGAATCTAAAACTGCTCTCACACGGAGGGCCCAAAACATAGACAGTAAGAAGACTATGTCTTGTGGTATTTATGTCGGCATTGTGCCTTTTGTATTTAATTCCGATGAAATTCCTGTGTTTCTTCGTCAATGTGAAGGTCCAAGGGATGCAATAAATCTGCAGTTGTGCATCGGAATCTAAAACTGGTGACACAGGAAAGGCTCGTAACATAGACACTACGAAAAGTCAGTCTTCTTGTACCTAAGTCGGCATTGTGGCTTTTGTATTTAATTCCGATGCGTTAACTGTGTTGCAACGTCAATATGAAGGTCCAAGGGATACAGTAAATCTGATGTGAAGCATCGGAATCAAAATCTGGTCACACAGAAAAGGTTCAAAACCGTGACGGTAGGAAGACTCTGTCCTCTTGTACTTATGTCGGCATAGTGCCTTTTGTATTTAATTCCGTTGCAATTACTGATTTTCATCGACAATGTGAATGTCCAAGAGATACAGAAAAGCAGAAGTTGTGCATCGGAATCTAAAACGGGTGACACATGAAAGACTCAAAACATAGACCGTAAGAAGACTGTGTCTTCTTCTACTTAATTCGGCATTGTGCCTTTTGTATTTAACTCTAACGGAAATTCTGTGTTTCATCGTCAATAAGCAGGTCCAAGGGATACAGTAAACCTGAAGCACGGAATCTAAAACTGGACTCACAGGAGAGGTTCAAATCATAGAAAGATAAAGTGTCAGTCCTCTTGTACTTAAGTGGGCATTGTGCCTTTTGTATTAAATTCGGATGCAATTTCTGTGTTTCATCATCAATAAGAATGTCCAACGTATACAGTAAACCTGAAGTGAAGCATCGGATTCTAAAACTGGACTCACAGGAGAGGTTCAAATCATAGAAAGTTAGAGTGTCAGTCCTCTTGTACTTAAGTGGGCATTGTGCCTTTTGTATTACATTCGGATGCAATATCTGTGTTTCATCGTCAATGAGAAGGTCCAAGGTATACAGTAAACCTAAAGTGAAGCATCGGAATCTAAAACTGGACTCACAGGAGAGGTTCAAATCATAGAAAGTGAGAGTGTCCGTCCTCTTGTACTTAAGTGGGCATTGTCCCTTTTGTATTGAATTCGGATGCAATTTCTGTGTTTCACCGTCAGTAAGAAGGTCCAAGGTATACAGGAAACCAGAAGTGAAGCATCGGAATCTAAAACTGGACTCACAGGAGAGCTTCAAATCATAGAAAGTTAGGGTGTCAGTCCTCTTGTACTTAAGTCGGCATTGTGCCTTTTATATTAAATTCGGATGCCATTTCTGTGTTTCATCGTCAATAAGAAGGTCCAAGGGATACAGTAAACCTGAAGTGAAACATCGGAATCTAAAACTGACTCACAGGAGAGGTTCAAATAATAGAAAGTGAGAGTGTCATTCCTCTTGTACTTAAGTCGGCATTGAGCCTTTTGTATTAAATTCGGATGCAATTTCTGTGTTTCATCGTCAATAAGAAGGTCCAAGGTATACAGGAAACCTGAAGTGAAGCATCGGAGTCTAAAACTGGACTCTTTAGTATGATAAAAAGAAATTATTACTATTATTAAATATATCTCAATTCTATCTATTTAAATCTGTATTTCATACTAGAATGCCGTGTTCCCAGTTTGGCACAGCTTTGCCACAGGACACACGAAAGCGGTCGAAGACGTCCGTCTTCTGGTCAGCTCCTGATCGTTGTCAGAAGGAGGCTAGTTTTTGATTACGCAAAGACTTCTATTACTTGGAAAACAACAACCCGGATTGCTTTACGTAATCAGTATGAATTTTATAATTACCTAAGGGACCTTTACCAATGAATAGTGAAAAATAAATGCATTTGCAAATGAAATCATTCATAAATGGGGCTGCTCTGAGTTGTATAGAAGATAAGGAGCGGCCTTCTGTCTACCACCAGGATGCCGCAGTATTCTCTGCTGCAGTAAAGTCTGTTTGACATTTATAAAAATAGTATGGCATGGAGGATAAAAAAGTATAAAGGAAAAGAACAGAATAAGAAGTCTGGTAAACACTAAATATATTCAAACAATTCTCACTAGCAAAATTAGGGCTTATATATAAACAATACAACTTACATAATTACTTTTCTAACACTATGGTGCGATCAGATTTCAGCCTGTCCTGTGCTGTCTCCTTGGTCCACGTTTTTTTTTTTCCACAAATTATAATCACTACTTTTCTCCTTTCGCTGAAGACAATTCTTGCACTGTTCAACACCTCTGATAACAATAACTTGGTGATTTACAGTTACAAACATGAATTACTTTAATTTTAATAATTAATTATGTTGTCTGCACGCGAGCAAGACCGCTCACTTTTTTAACTTAAGGTCGACATCCTTTACGTTTTCACATAACAAGCAGAAGCACATTAAAATCTGAAGATCTACAAAAGTTTTCTACCGCCATCTTTTATTTAGATCGAAGCGGAACGACAATTCAGCTTCTGTTAAAATGTTTCTTTGACTGCGCAATCGATGTATTAGCGTCCGCGCTAGATGCGCATCTTTACAGTTATGTAAATTATACAAAACAAATGTCTTTCAAAGGGTACTCAAAGCTTCCGTAGGACGGAAATACCAATAATATTACAAATCACCGGAGAGGTTCAAATCATAGAAAGTTAGAGTGCAAGTCCTCTTGTACCTAAGTCGGCATTGTGCCTTTTGAATTTAATTCCGTTGCAATTTCTGTGTTTCATTGTCAATAAGAAGGTCCAAGGGATACAGTAAACCTGAAGTGAAGCATCGGAATCTAAAACTGGACTCACAGGAGAGGTTCAAATCAGAGAAAGTTAGAGTGTCAGTCCTCTTGTACTTAAGTCGGCATTGTGCCTTTTGTATTAAATTCGGATGCAATTTCTGTGTTTCATCGTCAATAAGAAGGTCCTAGGGATACAGTAAACCTGAAGTGAAGCATCGGAATCTAAAACTGGACTCACAGGAGAGGTTCAAATCATAGAAAGTTAGAGTGACAGTCCTCTTGTACTTAAGTCGGCATTGTGCCTTTTGAATTTAATTCCGATGCAATTTCTGTGCTTCATCGTCAAGAAGATGGTCCAAGGGTTACAGTAAACCTGAAGTGAAGCATCGGAATCTAAAACTGGACTCACAGGAGAGGTTAAATTCATAGAAAGTTAGAGTGTCAGTCCTCTTGTACTTAAGTGGCATTGTGCCTTTTGTATTAAATTCGGATACAATTTCTGTGTTTCATCATCAATAAGAAGGTCCAAGGTATACAGGAAACCTGAGGTGGAGCATTCGAATCTAAAACTGGACTCACAGGAGAGGTTTAATTCATAGAAAGATAGAGTGTCAGTATTCTTGTACTTAAGTCGGCATTGCGCCTTTTGTATTTAATTCCGATGCTATCTCTGAGTTTCATCGGCAAAGTGAAAGTCTAAGAGATACAGTGAACCTGAAGTGAAGCATCGGACTCTAAAACTGGACCCACAGGAGAGGTTCAAATCATAGGATGTAAGAGTGTCAGTCCTCTTGTACTTAATTCGGCATTGTGCCTTTTGTATTAAATTCGGATGCAATTTCTGTGTTTCATCATCAATAAGAAGGTCCAAGGTACACAGGAATCCTGAAGTGAAGCATCGGAATCTAAAACTGGACTCACAGGAGACGTTCAAATTATAGAAAGTTAGAGTGTCAGTCCTCTTGTACTTAAGTCGGCATTGTGCCTTTTGTATTAAATCCGGATGCAATTTCTGTGTTTCATCGTCAATTCGAAGCTCCAAGGGATACAGTAAACCTGAAGTGAAGCATCGGAATCTAAAACTAGACTCACAGGAGAGGTTCAAATCATAGAAAGTAAGAGTGTCAGTCCTCTTGTACTAAAGTCGGCATTCTGCATTTTGTATTAAATTCGGATGCAATTTCTGTCTTTCTTCGTCAATAAGAAGGTCCAAGGTATACAGGAAACCTGAAGTGAAGCATCGGAATCTAAAACTGGACACTTAGGAGAGGTTCAAATCATAGAAAGTTAGAGTGTCAGTCCTCTTGTACTTAAGTCGGCATTGTGCCTTTTGTATTAAATTCGGATGCAATTTCTGTGTTTCATCGTCAATAGCAAGGTCCAATGGATACAGTAAACCTGAAGTGAAGCATCCGAATCTAAAACTGGACTCACAGGAGAGGTTCAAATCATAGAGACTCACAGTGTCAGCCCTCTTGTACTTAAGTCGGCATTGTGCCTTTTGTATTAAATTCGGATGCAATTTCTGTGTTTCATCGTCAATACGAAGGTCCAAGGGATACTGCAAACCTGAAGTGAGGCATTGGAATTTAAAACTGCGCTCACAGGAGATGTTCAAATCATAGAAAGTTAGAGTGTCAGGCCGCTTGTACTTAATTCGGAATTGTGCCTTTTGAATTTAATTCCGATGCATTTTCTGTGCATCATCGTCAATAAGAAGGTCCATGGTATACAGTAAACCTGAAGTGTAGCATCGGAATCTAAAACTGGACTCACAGGAGAGGTTCAAATCACAGAATGTTAGAGTGTCCGTCCTCTTGTACTTAAGTCGGCATTGTGCTTTTTGAATTCAAATCCGATGCAATTTCTGTGTTTCATCGTCAATAAGAAGGTCCAAATTATACAGTAAACCTGACGTGAAGCATCGGAATCTAAAACTGGACCCACAATAGAGGTTCAAATCATAGAAAGTTAGAATGTCAGTCCTCTTGTACTTAACTCGGCATTGTGCCTTTTTATTTTGATTCCGATGCAATTTCTGTGTTTCATCGTCAATAAGAAGGTCCCAGGTATACAGTAAATCTGATGTGAAGCTTCGGAATCTAAAACTGGACTCACAGGAGAGGTTCAAATCATAAATTGTTAGAGTGTCAGTCATCTTGTACTTAAGTCGGCATTGTGCCTTTTGTATTAAATTCGGATGCAATTTCAGTGTCTCATCGTCAATAAGAAGGTCCAAGGTATACAGGAAACCTAAAGTGCAGCATCGGAATCTAAAACTGAACTCACAGGAGAGGTTCCAACCATAGAAAGAGTGTCAGTCCTCTTGTACTTAAGTCGGCATTGTGCCTTTTGTATTAAATTTGGATGCAATTTGTGTGTTTCATCGTCAATAAGAAGGTCCAAGGTATACAGTAAACATGAAGTGAAGCATCGGAATCTAAAACTGGACTCACAGGAGAGGTTCAAGTAATAGAAAGCTGGAGTGTCAGTCCTCTTGTACTTAAGTCGGCATTGTGCCTTTTGAATTTAAATCCGATGCAATTTCTGTGTTTCATCGTCAATAACTAGGTCCAAGAGATACAGTAAACCTGAAGTGAAGCATCGAAATCTAAAACTGGACTCACCGGAGAGGTTCAAATCATAGAAAGTTAGAGTGTCAGTCCTCTTGTACTTAAGTCGGCATTGTGCCTTTTGTATTAAATTCGGATGCAATTTCTGTGTTTCAGTGTCAATTAGAGGGTCCAAGGGATACTGTAAACCTGAAGTGACCCATCAGAATTTAAAACTGGACTCACAGAAGAGGTTCAAATCATAGAAAGTTAGAGTGTCAGTGCTCTTGTACTTAATTCGGAATTGTGCCTTTTGAATTTAATTCCGATGCAAAATCTGTGTTTCATCGTCAATAACAAGCTCCAAGGGATACAGCAAACCTGAAGTGAAGCATCGGAATCTAAAACTGGACTCAGAGGAGAGGTTCAAATCATAGAAAGTTAGAGTGTCAGTCCTTTTGTACTTAATTCGGAAATGTGCCTTTTGAATTTAATTCCGATGCATTTTCTGTGCTTCATCGCCAATAAGAAGGGCCATGGTATACAGTAAACCTGAAGTGTAGCACCGGAAACTAAAACTGGACCCACAGGAGAGGTTCAAATCATAGAAAGTTAGAGTGTCAGTCCTCTTGTACTCAACTCGGCATTGTGACATTTTAATTTAATTCCGATGCAATTTCTGTGTTTCATCGTCAATACGAAGGTCACAGGTGTACAGTATACCTGATGTGAAGCTTCGGAATCTAAAACTGGACTCACAGGAGAGGTTCAAATCATAGAAAGTTAGAGTGTCAGTCCTCTTGTACTTAAGTGGGCATTGTGCCTTTTGTATTAAATTCGGATGCAATATCTGTGTTTCATCGTCAATGAGAAGGTCCAAGGTATACAGTAAACCTAAAGTGAAGCATCGGAATCTAAAACTGGACTCACAGGAGAGGTTCAAATCACAGAATGTTAGAGTGTCCGTCCTCTTGTACTTAAGTCGGCATTGTGCTTTTTGAATTCAAATCCGATGCAATTTCTGTGTTTCATCGTCAATAAGAAGGTCCAAATTATACAGTAAACCTGACGTGAAGCATCGGAATCTAAAACTGGACCCACAAGAGAGGTTCAAATCATAGAAAGTTAGAATGTCAGTCCTCTTGTACTTAACTCGGCATTGTGCCTTTTTATTTTGATTCCGATGCAATTTCTGTGTTTCATCGTCAATAAGAAGGTCCCAGGTATACAGTAAATCTGATGTGAAGCTTCGGAATCTAAAACTGGACTCACAGGAGAGGTTCAAATCATAAATTGTTAGAGTGTCAGTCATCTTGTACTTAAGTCGGCATTGTGCCTTTTGTATTAAATTCGGATGCAATTTCAGTGTTTCATCGTCAATAAGAAGGTCCAAGGTATACAGAAAACCTAAAGTGCAGCATCGGAATCTAAAACTGAACTCACAGGAGAGGTTCCAACCATAGAAAGAGTGTCAGTCCTCTTGTACTTAAGTCGGCATTGTGCCTTTTGTATTAAATTTGGATGCAATTTGTGTGTTTCATCGTCAATAAGAAGGTCCAAGGTATACAGTAAACATGAAGTGAAGCATCGGAATCTAAAACTGGACTCACAGGAGAGGTTCAAGTAATAGAAAGCTGGAGTGTCAGTCCTCTTGTACTTAAGTCGGCATTGTGCCTTTTGAATTTAAATCCGATGCAATTTCTGTGTTTCATCGTCAATAACTAGGTCCAAGAGATACAGTAAACCTGAAGTGAAGCATCGAAATCTAAAACTGGACTCACCGGAGAGGTTCAAATCATAGAAAGTTAGAGTGTCAGTCCTCTTGTACTTAAGTCGGCATTGTGCCTTTTGTATTAAATTCGGATGCAATTTCTGTGTTTCAGTGTCAATTAGAGGGTCCAAGGGATACTGTAAACCTGAAGTGACCCATCAGAATTTAAAACTGGACTCACAGAAGAGGTTCAAATCATAGAAAGTTAGAGTGTCAGTGCTCTTGTACTTAATTCGGAATTGTGCCTTTTGAATTTAATTCCGATGCAAAATCTGTGTTTCATCGTCAATAACAAGCTCCAAGGGATACAGCAAACCTGAAGTGAAGCATCGGAATCTAAAACTGGACTCAGAGGAGAGGTTCAAATCATAGAAAGTTAGAGTGTCAGTCCTTTTGTACTTAATTCGGAAATGTGCCTTTTGAATTTAATTCCGATGCATTTTCTGTGCTTCATCGCCAATAAGAAGGGCCATGGTATACAGTAAACCTGAAGTGTAGCACCGGAAACTAAAACTGGACCCACAGGAGAGGTTCAAATCATAGAAAGTTAGAGTGTCAGTCCTCTTGTACTCAACTCGGCATTGTGACATTTTAATTTAATTCCGATGCAATTTCTGTGTTTCATCGTCAATACGAAGGTCACAGGTGTACAGTATACCTGATGTGAAGCTTCGGAATCTAAAACTGGACTCACAGGAGAGGTTCAAATCATAGAAAGTTAGAGTGTCAGTCCTCTTGTACTTAAGTGGGCATTGTGCCTTTTGTATTAAATTCGGATGCAATATCTGTGTTTCATCGTCAATGAGAAGGTCCAAGGTATACAGTAAACCTAAAGTGAAGCATCGGAATCTAAAACTGGACTCACAGGAGAGGTTCAAATCATAGAAAGTGAGAGTGTCCGTCCTCTTGTACTTAAGTGGGCATTGTCCCTTTTGTATTGAATTCGGATGCAATTTCTGTGTTTCACCGTCAGTAAGAAGGTCCAAGGTATACAGGAAACCTGAAGTGAAGCATCGGAATCTAAAACTGGACTCACAGGAGAGCTTCAAATCATAGAAAGTTAGGGTGTCAGTCCTCTTGTACTTAAGTCGGCATTGTGCCTTTTATATTAAATTCGGATGCCATTTCTGAGTTTCATCGTCAATAAGAAGGTCCAAGGGATACAGTAAACCTGAAGTGAAACATCGGAATCTAAAACTGGACTCACAGGAGAGGTTCAAATAATAGAAAGTGAGAGTGTCATTCCTCTTGTACTTAAGTCGGCATTGAGCCTTTTGTATTAAATTCGGATGCAATTTCTGTGTTTCATCGTCAATAAGAAGGTCCAAGGTATACAGGAAACCTGAAGTGAAGCATTGGAATCTAAAACTGGACTCTTTAGTATGATAAAAAGAAATTATTACTATTATTAAATATATCTCAATTCTATCTATTTAAATCTGTATTTCATACTAGAATGCCGTGTTCCCAGTTTGGCACAGCTTTGCCACAGGACACACGAAAGCGGTCGAAGACGTCCGTCTTCTGGTCAGCTCCTGATCGTTGTCAGAAGGAGGCTAGTTTTTGATTACGCAAAGACATCTATTACTTGGAAAACAACAACCCGGATTGCTTTACGTAATCAGTATGAATTTTATAATTACCTAAGGGACCTTTACCAATGAATAGTGAAAAATAAATGCATTTGCAAATGAAATCATTCATAAATGGGGCTGCTCTGAGTTGTATAGAAGATAAGGAGCGGCCTTCTGTCTACCACCAGGATGCCGCAGTATTCTCTGCTGCAGTAAAGGCTGTTTGACATTTATAAAAATAGTATGGCACGGAGGATAAAAAAGTATAAAGGAAAAGAACAGAATAAGAAGTCTGGTAAACACTAAATATATTCAAACAATTCTCACTAGCAAAATTAGGGCTTATATATAAACAATACAACTTACATAATTACTTTTCTAACACTATGGTGCGATCAGATTTCAGCCTGTCCTGTGCTGTCTCCTTGGTCCACGTTTTTTTTTTTCCACAAATTATAATCACTACTTTTCTCCTTTCGCTGAAGACAATTCTTGCACTGTTCAACACCTCTGATAACAATAACTTGGTGATTTACAGTTACAAACATGAATTACTTTAATTTTAATAATTAATTATGTTGTCTGCACGCGAGCAAGACCGCTCACTTTTTTAACTTAAGGTCGACATCCTTTACGTTTTCACATAACAAGCAGAAGCACATTAAAATCTGAAGATCTACAAAAGTTTTCTACCGTCATCTTTTATTTAGATCGAAGCGGAACGACAATTCAGCTTCTGTTAAAATGTTTCTTTGACTGCGCAATCGATGTATTAGCGTCCGCGCTAGATGCGCATCTTTACAGTTATGTAAATTATACAAAACAAATGTCTTTCAAAGGGTACTCAAAGCTTCCGTAGGACGGAAATACCAATAATATTACAAATCACCGGAGAGGTTCAAATCATAGAAAGTTAGAGTGCAAGTCCTCTTGTACCTAAGTCGGCATTGTGCCTTTTGAATTTAATTCCGTTGCAATTTCTGTGTTTCATTGTCAATAAGAAGGTCCAAGGGATACAGTAAACCTGAAGTGAAGCATCGGAATCTAAAACTGGACTCACAGGAGAGGTTCAAATCAGAGAAAGTTAGAGTGTCAGTCCTCTTGTACTTAAGTCGGCATTGTGCCTTTTGTATTAAATTCGGATGCAATTTCTGTGTTTCATCGTCAATAAGAAGGTCCTAGGGATACAGTAAACCTGAAGTGAAGCATCGGAATCTAAAACTGGACTCACAGGAGAGGTTCAAATCATAGAAAGTTAGAGTGACAGTCCTCTTGTACTTAAGTCGGCATTGTGCCTTTTGAATTTAATTCCGATGCAATTTCTGTGCTTCATCGTCAAGAAGATGGTCCAAGGGTTACAGTAAACCTGAAGTGAAGCATCGGAATCTAAAATTGGACTCACAGGAGAGGTTAAATTCATAGAAAGTTAGAGTGTCAGTCCTCTTGTACTTAAGTGGCATTGTGCCTTTTGTATTAAATTCGGATGCAATTTCTGTGTTTCATCATCAATAAGAAGGTCCAAGGTATACAGGAAACCTGAGGTGGAGCATTCGAATCTAAAACTGGACTCACAGGAGAGGTTTAATTCATAGAAAGATAGAGTGTCAGTATTCTTGTACTTATGTCGGCATTGCGCCTTTTGTATTTAATTCCGATGCTATCTCTGAGTTTCATCGGCAAAGTGAAAGTCTAAGAGATACAGTGAACCTGAAGTGAAGCATCGGACTCTAAAACTGGACCCACAGGAGAGGTTCAAATCATAGAATGTAAGAGTGTCAGTCCTCTTGTACTTAATTCGGCATTGTGCCTTTTGTATTAAATTCGGATGCAATTTCTGTGTTTCATCATCAATAAGAAGGTCCAAGGTACACAGGAATCCTGAAGTGAAGCATCGGAATCTAAAACTGGACTCACAGGAGACGTTCAAATTATAGAAAGTTAGAGTGTCAGTCCTCTTGTACTTAAGTCGGCATTGTGCCTTTTGTATTAAATCCGGATGCAATTTCTGTGTTTCATCGTCAATTCGAAGCTCCAAGGGATACAGTAAACCTGAAGTGAAGCATCGGAATCTAAAACTAGACTCACAGGAGAGGTTCAAATCATAGAAAGTAAGAGTGTCAGTCCTCTTGTACTAAAGTCGGCATTCTGCATTTTGTATTAAATTCGGATGCAATTTCTGTGTTTCTTCGTCAATAAGAAGGTCCAAGGTATACAGGAAACCTGAAGTGAAGCATCGGAATCTAAAACTGGACACTTAGGAGAGGTTCAAATCATAGAAAGTTAGAGTGTCAGTCCTCTTGTACTTAAGTCGGCATTGTGCCTTTTGTATTAAATTCGGATGCAATTTCTGTGTTTCATCGTCAATAGCAAGGTCCAATGGATACAGTAAACCTGAAGTGAAGCATCCGAATCTAAAACTGGACTCACAGGAGAGGTTCAAATCATAGAGACTCACAGTGTCAGCCCTCTTGTACTTAAGTCGGCATTGTGCCTTTTGTATTAAATTCGGATGCAATTTCTGTGTTTCATCGTCAATACGAAGGTCCAAGGGATACTGCAAACCTGAAGTGAGGCATTGGAATTTAAAACTGCACTCACAGGAGATGTTCAAATCATAGAAAGTTAGAGTGTCAGGCCGCTTGTACTTAATTCGGAATTGTGCCTTTTGAATTTAATTCCGATGCATTTTCTGTGCATCATCGTCAATAAGAAGGTCCATGGTATACAGTAAACCTGAAGTGTAGCATCGGAATCTAAAACTGGACTCACAGGAGAGGTTCAAATCACAGAATGTTAGAGTGTCCGTCCTCTTGTACTTAAGTCGGCATTGTGCTTTTTGAATTCAAATCCGATGCAATTTCTGTGTTTCATCGTCAATAAGAAGGTCCAAATTATACAGTAAACCTGACGTGAAGCATCGGAATCTAAAACTGGACCCACAAGAGAGGTTCAAATCATAGAAAGTTAGAATGTCAGTCCTCTTGTACTTAACTCGGCATTGTGCCTTTTTATTTTGATTCCGATGCAATTTCTGTGTTTCATCGTCAATAAGAAGGTCCCAGGTATACAGTAAATCTGATGTGAAGCTTCGGAATCTAAAACTGGACTCACAGGAGAGGTTCAAATCATAAATTGTTAGAGTGTCAGTCATCTTGTACTTAAGTCGGCATTGTGCCTTTTGTATTAAATTCGGATGCAATTTCAGTGTTTCATCGTCAATAAGAAGGTCCTAGGTATACAGGAAACCTAAAGTGCAGCATCGGAATCTAAAACTGAACTCACAGGAGAGGTTCCAACCATAGAAAGAGTGTCAGTCCTCTTGTACTTAAGTCGGCATTGTGCCTTTTGTATTAAATTTGGATGCAATTTGTGTGTTTCATCGTCAATAAGAAGGTCCAAGGTATACAGTAAACCTGAAGTGAAGCATCGGAATCTAAAAGTGGACTCACAGGAGAGGTTCAAGTAATAGAAAGCTGGAGTGTCAGTCCTCTTGTACTTAAGTCGGCATTGTGCCTTTTGAATTTAATTCCGATGCAATTTCTGTGTTTCATCGTCAATAACTAGGTCCAAGGGATACAGTAAACCTGAAGTGAAGCATCGAAATCTAAAACTGGACTCACCGGAGAGGTTCAAATCATAGAAAGTTAGAGTGTCAGTCCTCTTGTACTTAAGTCGGCATTGTGCCTTTTGTATTAAATTCGGATGCAATTTCTGTGTTTCAGTGTCAATTAGAAGGTCCAAGGGATACTGAAAACCTGAAGTGACCAATCAGAATTTAAAACTGGACTCACAGAAGAGGTTCAAATCATAGAAAGTTAGAGTGTCAGTGCTCTTGTACTTAATTCGGAATTGTGCCTTTTGAATTTAATTCCGATGCAAAATCTGTGTTTCATCGTCAATAACAAGCTCCAAGGGATACAGCAAACCTGAAGTGAAGCATCGGAATCTAAAACTGGACTCAGAGGAGAGGTTCAAATCATAGAAAGTTAGAGTGTCAGTCCTTTTGTACTTAATTCGGAACTGTGCCTTTTGAGTTTAATTCCGATGCATTTTCTGTGCTTCATCGCCAATAAGAAGGGCCATGGTATACAGTAAACCTGAAGTGTAGCACCGGAATCTAAAACTGGACTCACAGGAGAGGTTCAAATCATAGAAAGTTAGAGTGTCCGTTTTCTTGTACTTATGTCGGCAATGTGCTTTTTGAATATAATACCGATGCAATTTCTGTGGTTCATCGTCAATAAGAAGGTCCAAGATATACAGTAAACTTGAAGTGAAGCATCGGAAACTGTAACTGGACCCACAGGAGAGGTTCAAATCATAGAAAGTTAGAGTGTCAGTCCTCTTGTACTCAACTCGGCATTGTGACATTTTAATTTAATTCCGATGCAATTTCTGTGTTTCATCGTCAATACGAAGGTCACAGGTGTACAGTATACCTGATGTGAAGCTTCGGAATCTAAAACTGGACTCACAGGAGAGGTTCAAATCATAGAAAGTTAGTGTCCGTGCTCTTGTACTTAAGTCGGCATTGTGCCTTGTGAATTTAATTCCGATGCAAATTCTGTGTTTCATCGTCAATAACAAGCTCCAAGGGATACAGTAAATCAGAAGTGAAGCATCGGAATCCAAAAATGGACTCACAAGAGAGCTTCTAATCATAGAAAGTTAGAGTGTCAGTCCTTTTGTACTTAAGTCGGCATTGTGCCATTTGAATTTAATTCCGATGCAATTTCTGAGTTTCATCGTCAATAACAAAGTCCAAGGGATACAGTAAACCTGAAGTGAAGCATCGCAGTCTAAACCTGGACTCACAGGAGAGGTTCATATCATAGAAAGTTAGAGTGTCAGTCCTCTTGTACTTAAGTGGGCATTGTGCCTTTTGTATTAAATTCGGATGCAATATCTGTTTTCATCGTCAATGAGGAGGTCCAAGGTATACTGTAAACCTAAAGTGAAGCATCGGAATCTAAAACTGGACTCACAGGAGAGGTTCAAATCATAGAAAGTAAGAGTGTCAGTCCTCTTGTACTTAAGTCGGCATTGTGCCTTTTGTATTAAATCCGTACGCAATTTCTGTGTTTCATCGCCAATTCGAAGGTCCAAGGGATACAGTAAACCTGAAGTGAAGCATCGGAATCTAAAACTAGACTCACAGGAGTGGTTCAAATCATAGAAAGTAAGAGTGTCAGTCCTCTTGTACTAAAGTCGGCATTCTGCATTTTGTATTAAATTTTGATGCAATTTCTGTGTTTGATCGTCAATAAGAAGGTCCAAGGTATACAGGAAACCTGAAGAGAAGCATCGGAATCTAAAACTGGACTCTTAGAAGAGGTTCGAATCATAGAAAGTTAGAGTGTCAGTCATCTTGTACTTAAGTCGGCATTGTGCCTTTTGTATTAAATTCGGATGCAATTTCTGTGTTTCATCGTCAATAGCAAGGACCAATGGATACAGTAAACCTGAAGTGAAGCATCCGAATCTAAAACTGGACTCACAGGAGAGGTTCAAATCATAGAGACTCAGGGTGTCAGTCCTCTTGTACTTAAGTCGGCATTGTGCCTTTTGTATTAAATTCGGATGCAATTTCTGTGTTTCTGTGTCAATAAGAAGGTCCAAGGGATACTGTAAACCTGAAGTGAAGCATCGGAATTTAAAACTGGACTCACAGGAGAGGTTCAAATCATAGAAAGTTAGAGTGTCAGTGCTCTTACATTTAATTCGGAATTGTGCCTTTTGAATTTAATTCCGATGCAAAATCTGTGTTTCATCGTCAATAACAAGCTCCAAGGGTTACAGTAAACCTGAAGTGAAGCATCTGAATCTAAATCTGGACTCACAGGAGAGGTTCAAATCATAGAAAGTTAGAGTGTCCGTTTTCTTGTACTTAAGTCGGCATTGTGCTTTTTGAATATTATACCGATGCAATTTCTGTGTTTCATCGTCAATAAGAAGGTCCAAGATATACAGTAAACCTGAAGTGAAGCATCGGAAACTAAAACTGGACCCACAGGAGAGGTTCAAATCATAGAAAGTTAGAGTGTCAGTCCTCTTGTACTTAACTCGGCGTTGTGCCTTTTTAATTTAATTCCGATGCAATTTCTGTGTTTCATCGTCAATAAGAAGGTCACAGGTGTACAGTAAACCTGATGTGAAGCTTCAGAATCTAAAACTGGATCACAGGAGAGGTTCAAATCATAGAAAGTTAGTGCCCGTGCTCTTGTACTTAAGTTGGCATTGTGCCTTGTGAATTTATTTCCGATGCAAATTCTGTGTTTCATCGTCAATAACAAGCTCCAAGGGATACAGTAAACCGGAAGTGAAGCATCGGAATCTAAAACTGGACTCACAAGAGAGCTTCAAATCATAGAAAGTTAGAGTGTCAGTCCTTTTGTACTTAAGTCGGCATTGTGCCATTTGAATTTAATTCCGATGCAATTTCTGTGTTTCATCGTCAATAACAAGCTCCAAGGGATACAGTTAACCTGAAGTGAAGCATCGGAATCTAAACTTGGACACACAGGAGAGGTTCAAATCATAGAAAGTTAGAGCGTCAGTCCTCTTGTACTTAAGTCGGCATAGTGCCTTTTGTATTAAATTCGGATGCAATTACTGTGTTTCATCGTCAATAAGAAGGACTAAGTGATACTGTAAACCTGAAGTGAGGCATTGGAATTTAAAACTGCACTCACAGGAGATGTTCAAATCATAGAAAGTTAGAGTGTCAGTCCGCTTGTACTTAATTCGGAATTTTGCCTTTTGAATTTATTTCCGATGCATTTTCTGTGCATCATCGTCAATACGAAGGTCCATGGTATAGAGTAAACCTGAAGTGTAGCATCGGAATCTAAAACTGGACTCACAGGAGAGGTTCAAATCACAGAAAGTTAGAGTGTCCGTCCTCTTGTACTTAAGTCGGCATTGTGCTTTTTGAATTCAAATCCGATGCAATTTCTGTGTTTCATCGTCAATAAGAAGGTCCAAGATATACAGTAAACCTGAAGTGAAGCATCGGAATCTAAACCTGGACCCACAAGAGAGGTTCAAATCATAGAAAGTTAGAATGTCAGTCCTCTTGTACTTAAATCGGCATTGTGCCTTTTGAATTTAATTCCGATGCAATTTCTGTGTTTCATCGTCAATAAGAAGGTCCCAGGTATACAGTAAACCTGATGTGTAGCTTCGGAATCTAAAACTGGTCTCACAGGAGAGGTTCAAATCAGAAAAAGTTAGAGTGTTAGTCCTCTTGTACTTAAGACGGCATTGTGCCTTTTGTATTAAATTCGGATGCAATTTCAGTGTTTCATCGTCAATAAGAAGGTCCAAGGTATACAGGAAACCTAAAGTGAAGCATCGGAATCTAAAACTGGACTCACAGGATAGGTTCAAATCATAGAAAGAGAGTCTGTCCTCTTGTACTTAAGTCCGCATTGTGCCTTTTGTATTAAATTTGGATGCAATTTCTGTGTTTCATCGTCAATAAGAAGGTCCAAGGTATACTGTAAACCTGAAGTGAAGCATCGGAATCTAAAACTGGACTCACAGGAGAGGTTCAAGTAATAGAAAGCTGGAGTGTCAGTCCTCTTGTACTTAAGTCGGCATTGTGCCATTTGAATTTAATTCCGATGCAATTTCTGTGTTTCATCGTCAATAACAAGGTCCAAGGGAGACAGTAAACCTGAAGTGAAGCATCGGAATCTAAAACTGGACTCACTGGAGAGGTTCAAATCATAGAAAGTTAGAGTGTCAGTCCTCTTGTACTTAAGTCGGCATTGTGCCTTTTGTATTAAATTCGGATGCAATTTCTGTGTTTCAGTGTCAATAACAAGGTCCAAGGGATACTGTAAACCTGAAGTGAAGCATCGGAATTTAAAACTGGACTCACAGGAGAGGTTCAAATCATAGAAAGTTAGAGTGTCAGTGCTCTTGTACTTATTTCGGAATTGTGCCTTTTGAATTTAATTCCGATGCAAAATCTGTGTTTCATTGTCAATAACAATCTCCAAGGGATACAGTAAACCTGAAGCGAAGCATCGGAATCTAAAACTGGACTCACAGGAGAGGTTCAAATCATAGAAAGTTAGAGTGTCAGTCCTTTTGTACTTAATTCGGAATTGTGCCTTTTGAATTCAATTCCGATGCATTTTCTGTGCTTCATTGCCAATAAGAAGGGCCATGGTATACAGTAAACCAGAAGTGTAGCATCGGAATCTAAAACTGGACTCACAGGAGAGGTTCAAATCATAGAAAGTTAGAGTGTCCGTTTTCTTGTACTTAAGTCGGCATTGTGCTTTTTGAATATAATTCCGATGCAATTTCTGTGTTTCATCGTCAATAAGAAGGTCCAAGATATACAGTAAACCTGAAGTGAAGCATCGGAAACTAAAACTGGACCCACAGGAGAGGTTCAAATCATAGAAAGTCAGAGTGTCAGTCCTCTTGTACTTAACTCGGCATTGTGCCTTTTTAATATAATTCCGATGCAATTTCTGTGTTTCATCGTCAATAAGAAGGTCACAGGTGTACAGTAAACCTGATGTGAAGCTTCGGAATCTAAAACTGGACTCACTGGAGAGGTACAAATCAGAGAAAGTTAGTGTCCGTGCTCTTGTACTTAAGTCGGCATTGTGCCTTGTGAATTTAATTCCGATGCGGATTCTGTGTTTCATCGTCAATAACAAGCTCCAAGGGATACAGTAAACCAGAAGTGAAGCATCGGAATCTAAAACTGGACTCACAAGAGGGCTTCAAATTATAGAAAGTTAGAGTGTCAGTCCTTTTGTACTTATGTCGGCATTGTGCCATTTGAATTTAATTCCGATGCAATTTCTGTGTTTCATCGTCAATAACAAGCTCCAAGGGATACAGTAAACCTGAAGTGAAGCATCGGAATCTAAACCTGGACTCACAGGAGAGGTTTAAATCATAGAAAGTTAGAGCGTCAGTCCTCTTGTACTTAAGTCGGCATAGTGCCTTTTGTATTAAATTCGGATGCAATTACTGTTTTCCATCGTCAATAAGAAGATCTAAGTGATACTGTAAACCTGAAGTGAGGCATTGGAATTTAAAACTGCACTCACAGGAGATGTTCAAATCATAGAAAGTTAGAGTGTCAGTCCGCTTGTACTTAAGTTTGCATGGGCCTCTTGAATTTAATTCCGATGCAATTTCAGTGTTTCATCGTCAATAAGAAGGTGCAAAGTATACAGTAAACCTGTAGTGAAGCATCGGAATCTAAAACTCGACTCACAGGAGAGGGTCAAATCATAGAAAGTTAGAGTGTCAGTCCTCTTGTACTTATGTCGGTATTGTGCCTTTTGAATTTAATTGCGATGCAACTTCTGTGCTTCATCGCCAATAAGAAGGTCTATGGTATACAGTAAACCTGAAGTGGAACCTCGGCACCTATAACTGGACTCACAGGAGAGCTTCAAATCATGGAAAAATTGAGTGTCACTCCTCTCGTACTTAAGTCGGCATTGTGGCTTTTGAATGTAATTCCGATGCAATTCCTGTGTTTCATCGTCATTAAGAAGGTCCAAGGCATACAGTAATCCTGAAGTGAAGCATCGGAATCTAAAACTCGACTCACAGGAGAGGGTCAAATCATAGAAAGTTTGATTATCATTCCTCTTGTACTTAAGTCAGCATTGTGCCTTTTGTGTTAATTTTGGATGCAATATCTGTGTTTCATCGTCAATAAGAAGGTCCAAAGGATACAGTAAACCCGAAGTGAAGCATCGGAATGTAAAGCTGGACTCACAAAGGAGGTTCAAATCATAGAAAGACGGAGTGTCACTCCTCTTGTACCTAACTCTGCATTGTGCCTTTTGAATTTAATTCCCATGCAATTTCTATGTTTCATCGTCAATACGAAGGTCCAAGGTATACAGTAAACTTGAAGTTAAGCATCGGAATCTAAAACTGCACTCACAGGAGAGGTTCAAATCATAGAATGTTAGAGTGTCAGTCCTCTTGTACCTAAGTTGCCATTGTGTCTTTTGTATTAAATTCGGATGCAATTTCTGTGTTTCATCGTCAATAAGAAGGTCCAAGGGATACAGTAAACCTGAAGTGAAGCTTCGGAATCTAAAACTGGACTCACAGGTGAGGTTCAAAACATTGAGAGTTAGAGTGTCAGTCCTCTTGTACTTAAGTCGGCATTGTGCCTTTTGTATTTAGTTCCGAAGCAATTTCAGTGTTTCATCATCAATAAGAAGGTGTAAGGTATACAGTAAACCTGAAGTGAAGCATCGGAATCTAAAACTGGACTCACAGGAGAGGTTCTAATCATAGAAAGTTAGAGTGTCAGTCCTCTTGTAATTACGTCGGCATTGTGCCTTTTGTATAAAATTCGGATGCAATTTCAGTGTTTCGTCGTCAATAAGAAGGTGCAAGATATACAGTAAACCTGAAGTGAAACATCGGAATCTAAAACTCGACTAACAGGAGAGGTTCAAATCATAGAAAGTGAGATTGTCAGTCCTCTTGTACTTAATGCGGCATTGTGCCTTTTGTATTAAATTCGGATGCAATTTCTGTGTTTCATCGTCAATAAGAAGGTCCAAGGGATCCAGCAAACCTGAAGTGAAGCATCGGAATCTAAAACTGGACTCACAGGAGAGGTTCAAATCATAGAAGTGAGAATGTCAGTCCTCTTGTACTCAATTCTGCAATGTGCCTTTTGTATTAAATTCGGATGCAATTTCTGTGTTTCATCGTCAACAAGAAGGTGCAAGGTATACAGTAAAAATGATGTGAAGCATCGGAATCTAAAACTGGACTCACAGGGGACGTTCAAATCATAGAATGTGAGATTGTCAATCCTCTTGTACTTAAGTCGGCATTGTGTGTTTTGTATTAAATTCGGATGCAATTTCTGTGTTTCATCGTCAATAAGAAGGTCCAAGGGCTACAGTAAACCTGATGTGAAGCATCGGAATCTAAAACTGGACTCACAGGAGAGGTTCAAATCATAGAAAGTTATCGTGTCAGTTCTCTTGTACTTAAGTCGGCATTGTGACTTTTTTATTAAATTCGGATGCAATTTCTGTGTTTCATCGTCAATAAGAAGGTCCAAGGGATACAGTAAACCTGAAGTGAAGCTTCGGAATCTAAAACTGGACTCACAGGTGAGGTTCAAATCATTGAAAGTTAGAGTGTCAGTCCCCTTGTACTTAAGTCGGCATTGTGCCTTTTGTATTAAATTCGGATACAATTTCTGTGTTTCATCGTCAATAAGAAGGTCCAAGGGATACAGTAAACCTGAAGTGAAGCATCGGAATCGAAAACTGGACTTTACAGGAGAGGTTCAAATCATAGAAATTTAGAGGGTCAGTCCTCTTGTACTTAAGTCGGCATTGTGCCTTTTGTATCTAATTCCGATGCAATTTCTGTGTTTCATCGCAAATAATAAGGTGCAAGGTATACAGTAAACCTGAAGTGAAGCATCGGAATCTAAAACTGGACTTACAGGAGAGGTTCAAATGATAGAAAGTGAGAGTGTCAGTCATCTTGTACTTAAGTCGGCATTGTGCCTTTTGTAATAAATTCGGATGCAATTTCTGTGTTTCATCGTCAATAAGAAGGTGCAATGTATACAGAAAACCTGAAGTGATGCATCGGAATCTAAATCTGGACTCACAAGGCAGGTTCAAATCATAGAAAGTGATAGTGTCAATCCTCTTGTACGTAAGTCTGCATTGTGTCTTTTGTATTAAATTCGGATGCAATTTCTGTGTTTCACCGTCAATAAGAAGGTCCAAGGGATACAATAAACCTGAAGTGAAGCATCGGAATATAAAATTGGACTCACAGGGGAGGTTCAAATCATAGAAAGTGAGTTTCAGTCCTCTTCTACTTAAGTCGGCATTGTGCCTTTTGTATTAAATTCGGATGCAATTTCTGTGTTTCATCGTCAATACGAAGGTCCAAGGGATACAGTAAACCTGAAGTGAAGCATCGGAATCGAAAACTGGACTCACAGGAGAGGTTCAAATCATAGAAAGCGAGAGTGTCAGTCCTCTTGTACTTAAGTCTGCATGGGCCTCTTGAATTTAATTCCGATGCAATTTCTGAGTTTCATCGTCATCAAGAAGGTCCAAGGTATACTGCCAACCTGAAGTTAAGCATCGGAATCTAAAACTAGACTAACAGGAGACTTTCAAATCATAGAAAGTTATAGTGTCACTCCTCTTGTTTTTAAGTCGGCATTGTGGCTTTTGAATTTAATTCCGATGCAATTACTGTGTTTCATCGTCAATAAGAAGGTCCAAGGTATACAGTAAACCAGAAGTTAAACATCGGAATCTAAAACTGGACTCACAGGAGAGGTTCAAATCATAGAAATTTAGAGTGTCAGTTCTCTTGTACTTAAGTTGGCATTGTTACTTTTGTATTAAATTCGGATGCTATTTCTGTGTTTCATCGTCAATAAGAAGGTCCAAGGGATACAGTAAACCTAAAGTGAAGCATCGGAATATAAAACTGGACTCACAGGAGAGGTTCATTTCATAGAAAGTTAGAGTGTCAGTCCTCTTTTACTTAGGTCGGCATTGTGCCTTTTGTATTTAATTCCGATGCAATTTCTGTGTTTTATCGTCAATAAGAAGCTGCAAGGTATACAGTAAACCTGAAGTGAAGCATCGGAATCTAAAACTGGACCCACAGGAGAGGTTTAAATCATAGAAAGATGGCGTGTCAGTCCTCTTGTACTTAACTCTGCATTGTGCTTTTTGAATTTAATTCCGATGCAATTTCTATGTTTCATTGTCAATACGACGGTCCAAGGTATACAGTAAACCTGAAGTTAAGCATCGGAATCTGAAACTGGACTCACAGGAGAGGTTCAAATCATAGGAAGTTAGAGTGTCAGGTCTCTTGTAATTAAGTCGGCATTGTGCCTTTTGTATAAAATTCGGATGCAATTTCTGTATTTCGTCGTCAATAAGAAGGTGCAAGGTATACAGTAACCCTGACGTGAAGCATCTGAATCTAAAACTGGACTCACAGGAGAGGTTCAAATCATAGAAAGCGAGAATGCCCGTCCTCTTGTACTTAAGTCGGCATTGTGCTGTTTTGAATTTAATTCCGATGCAATTTCTGTGTTTCATCGTCAATAAGAAGGTCCAAGGGATACAGTAAACCTAAAGTGAAACATCGGAATCTAAAACTGGACTCACAAGAGAGGTTCATATCATAGAAAGTGAGTGTGTCAGTCCGCTTGTACTTAAGTCGGCATTGTGCCTTTTGTATTAAATTCGGATGCAATTTCTGTGTTTCATCGTCAATACGAAGATCCATGGTATACAGTAAACCTGAAGTTAAGCATCGGAATCTAAAACTGGACTCACAGGAGAGGTTCAAATCGTAGAAAGTGAGAGTGTCAGTCCTCTTGTACTTAAGTCGGAATTGTGCCTTTTGTATTAAATTCGGATGCACTTTCTGTGTGTCATCGTCAATACGAAGGTCCAAGGGATACAGTAAACCTGAAGTGAAGCATCGGAATCGAAAACTGGACTCACAGGAGAGGTCCAAATCATAGAAAGTGAGAGTGTCAGTCCTCTTGAATTCATGTCGGCATGGGCGTTTTGAATTTAATTCCCATTTAATTTCTGTGTTTCATCGTCAATAAGAAGGTCCAAGGTATACAGTAAACCTGAAGTTAAGCTTCGGAATCTAAAACTAGACTAACAGGAGAGGCTCAAATCATAGAAAGTGATAGTGCCAGTCCTCTTGTACTTAAGTCGGCATTGTGCCTTTTCTATTGAATTCGGATGCAGTGTCTGTGTTTCATCGTCAATACGAAGGTCCAAGGGATACAGTAAATTTGAAGTGAAGCATCGGAATCTAAAACTGGACTCACAGGAGAGGTTCAAATAATAGAAAGTTACAGTGTCAGTCCTCTAGTACTTAAGTCGGCATTGTGCCTTTTGTATTTAAATCCGATGCAACTTCTGTGCTTCATCGTCAATAAGAAGGTCCATGGTATACAGTAAACCTGAAGTGTAACATCGGCACCTAAAACTGGACTCACAGGACAGGTTCAAATCATAGAAAGTTAGAGTGTCATTCATCTTCTACTTAAGTCGGCATTGTGGCTTTTCAATTTAATTCCGATGCAATTCCTGTGTTTCATCGTCAATAAGAAGGTCCAAGGTATACAGTAAACCTGAACTGAAGCATCGGAATCTAAAACTCGACTCACAGGAGAGGTTCAAATCATAGAACGTAAGAGTGTCAGTCCTCTTGTACTTAAGTCGGCATTGTGCCTTTTGTATTAAATTCGGATGCAATTTCTGTGTTTCATTGTCAATAAGAAGGTCCATGGTATACAGTAAAGCTGAAGTGTAACATCGGCACCTAAAACTGGACTCACAGGACAGGTTCAAATCATAGAAAGTTAGAGTGTCTCTCATCTTCTACTTAAGTCGGCATTGTGGCTTTTGAATTTAATTCCGATGCAATTCCTGTGTTTCATCGTCAATAAGAAGGTCCAAGGGATACAGTAAACCTAAAGTGAAGCTTCGGAATCTAAAACTGGACTCTCAGGAGAGGTTCAAACAATAGAAAGTTAGAGTGTCAGTCCTCTTGTGCTTAAGTCGGCATTGTGGCTTTTGAATTTAATTCCAAAGCAATTCCTGTGTTTCATCGTCACTAAGAAGGTGCAAAGTATACAGTAAACCTGAAGTGAAGCATCGGAATCTAAAACTGGGCTAACAGGAGAGGTTCAAATCATAGAAAGTGAGAGTGTCAGTCCTCTTGTACTTAGGTCGGAATTGTGCCTTTTGTATTAAATTCGGATGCAATTTCTGTGTGTTATCGTCAATACGAAGGTCCAAGGGATACAGTAAACCTGAAGTGAAGCATCGGAATCGAAAACTGGACTCACAGGAGACGTCCCAATCATAGAAAGTGAAAGTGTCAGTCCTCTTGTACTTAAGTCGGCATATTGGCTTTTGAATTTAATTCCGATGCAATTCCTGTGTTTCATCACCAATAAGAAGGTCCAAGGTATACAGTAAACCTGAAGTTAATCATCGGAATCTAAAACTGGACTCACAGGAGAGGTTCAATTCACAGTAAGTTGGAGTGTCAGTCCTCTTGTACTTAAGTCGGCATTGTGACTTTTGTATTAAATTCGGGTGCAATTTCTGTGTTGCATCGTCAATAAGAAGGTCCAAGGGATACAGTAAACCTAAAGTGAAGCTTACGAATCTAAAACTGGACTCACAGGAGAGGTTCAAATCATAGAAAGTGAGAGTGCCAGTCCTCTTGTACTTAAGTCGGCAATGTGCTATTTTGAATTTAATTCCGATGCAATTTCTGTGTTTCATCGTCAATAAGAAGGTCCAAGGTATACAGTAAACCTGAAGTGAAGCATCGGAATCTAAAACTGGACTCACAGGAGAGGTTGAAATCATAGAAAGTTAGAGTGTCACTCCTCTTGTACTTAAGTCGGCATTGTGGCTTTTGAATTTAATTCCGATGCAATTCCTGGATTTCATCGTCAATAAGTAGGTCCAAGGTATACAGTAAACCTGAAGTTAAGCATCGGAATCTAAAACTGGCATCACATTAGAGGTTCAAATCATAGAAAGTGAGAATGTCAGTCCTCTTGTACTTAAGTCGGTATTGTGATTTTTGTATTAAAAATTCGGATGCAATTTCTGTGTTTCGTCGTCATAAGAAGGTGCAAGGTATACAGTACACCTGAAGTGAAGCATCGGAATCTAAAACTGGACTCACAGGAGAGGTTCAAATCATAGAAAGTGAGAGTGTCAATCCTCTTGTACATAAGTCGGCATTGTGCCTTTTGTATTACATTGGGATGCAATTTCTGTGTTTCATCGTCAATAAGAAGGTCCAAGGAATACCTAAAAACCTGAATTGCAGCATCGGAATCTAAAACTGGACTCACAGGAGAGGTTCTAATCATAGAAAGTTAGAGTGTCAGTCCTCTTGTACTTAAGACAGCATTGTGCCTTTTGAATTTAATTTCGATGCAAGTTCTGCGTTTCATCGTCAATAAGAAGGTGCAAAGTGTACAGTCAACCTGAAGTGAAGCATCGGAATCTAAAACTGGCATCACATTAGAGGTTCAAATCATAGAAAGTGAGAATGTCAGTCCTCTTGTACTTAAGCCGGCATCGTGCCTTTTGAATCTAATTCCGATGCAACTTCTGTGCTTCATCGTCAATAAGAAAGTCCATGGTATACAGTAAACCTGAAGTGTAACATCGGCACCTAAAACTGGACTCACAGGAGAGGTTCAAATCATAGAAAGTTAGAGTGTCACTCCTCTTGTACTGAAGTCGGCATTGTGGCTGTTGAATGTAATTGCGATGCAATTTCTGTGCTTCATCGTCAAAAAGAAGGTCCAAGGCATTCAGTAAACCTGAAGTGAAGCATCGGAATCTAAAACTGGACTCACATTAGAGGTTCAAATCATAGAAAGTGAGATTGTCAGTCCTCTTGTACTTAAGTCGGCATTGTGCATTTTGTATTAAATCCGGATGTAATTTCTGTGTTTCATCCTCAATAGGAATGTCCAAGGTATACAGTAAACCTGAAGTGAAGCATCGGAATCTAAAACTCGACTCACAGGAGAGGTTCAAATCATAGAAAGTGAGAGTGCCGGTCCTCTTGTACTTAAGTCGGCATTGTGCTATTTTGAATTTAATTCCGATGCAATTTCTGTGTTTCATCGTCAATAAGAAGGTCCAAGGGATACAGTAAACCTGAAGTGAAGCATCGGAATCTAAAACTGGACTCACAGGAGAGGTTCAAATCATAGAAAGTTAGAGTGTCAGTCCTTTTGTACTTAATTCGGAATTGTGCCTTTTGAATTCAATTCCGATGCATTTTCTGTGCTTCATTGCCA
Source organism: Schistocerca serialis cubense (assembly GCF_023864345.2). Lineage (NCBI taxonomy): Eukaryota > Metazoa > Arthropoda > Insecta > Orthoptera > Acrididae > Schistocerca > Schistocerca serialis. The sequence goes on along the minus strand of NC_064638.1, from coordinate 59,598,715 downwards.
ATAAGAAGGGCCATGGTATACAGTAAACCAGAAGTGTAGCATCGGAATCTAAAACTGGACTCACAGGAGAGGTTCAAATCATAGAAAGTTAGAGTGTCCGTTTTCTTGTACTTAAGTCGGCATTGTGCTTTTTGAATATAATTCCGATGCAATTTCTGTGTTTCATCGTCAATAAGAAGGTCCAAGATATACAGTAAACCTGAAGTGAAGCATCGGAAACTAAAACTGGACCCACAGGAGAGGTTCAAATCATAGAAAGTCAGAGTGTCAGTCCTCTTGTACTTAACTCGGCATTGTGCCTTTTTAATATAATTCCGATGCAATTTCTGTGTTTCATCGTCAATAAGAAGGTCACAGGTGTACAGTAAACCTGATGTGAAGCTTCGGAATCTAAAACTGGACTCACTGGAGAGGTACAAATCAGAGAAAGTTAGTGTCCGTGCTCTTGTACTTAAGTCGGCATTGTGCCTTGTGAATTTAATTCCGATGCGGATTCTGTGTTTCATCGTCAATAACAAGCTCCAAGGGATACAGTAAACCAGAAGTGAAGCATCGGAATCTAAAACTGGACTCACAGGAGAGGTTTAAATCATAGAAAGTTAGAGCGTCAGTCCTCTTGTACTTAAGTCGGCATTGTGCTATTTTGAATTTAATTCCGAAGCAATTTCTGTGTTTCATCGTCAATAAGAAGGTCCAAGGGATACAGTAAACCTGAAGTGAAGCATCGGAATCTAAAACTGGACTCACAGGAGAGGTTCAAAACATAGAAAGTTAGAGTGTCAGTCCTCTTGTACTTAAGTCGGCATTGTGCGTTTTGAATTTAATTCCGATGCAATTTCTGTGTTTCATCGTCAATAAGAAGGTGCAAAGTATACAGTAAACCTGAAGTGAAGCATCGGAATCTAAAACTGGGCTCACAGGAGAGGTTCAAATCATAGAAGGTGAGAGTGTCAGTCCTCTTGTACTTAAGTCGGAATTGTGCCTTTTGTATTAAATTCGGATGCAATTTCTGAGTGTTATCGTCAATACGAAGGTGCAATGGATACAGTAAACCTGAAGTGAAGCATCGGAATCGAAAACTGGACTCACAGGAGAGGTCTCAATCATAGAAAGTGAGAGTGTCAGTCCTCTTGTACTTAAGTCGGCATTGTGACTTTTGTATTAAATTCGGGTGCAATTTCTGTGTTTCATCGTCAATAAGAAGGTGCAAAGTATACAGTAAACCTAAAGTGAAGCTTCCGAATCTAAAACTGGACTCACAGGAGAGGTTCAAATCATAGAAAGTGAGAGTGCCAGTCCTGTTGTACTTAAGTCGGCATTGTGCTATTTTGAATTTAATTCCGATGCAATTTCTGTGTTTCATCGTCAATAAGAAGGTCCAAGGTATACAGTAAACCTGAAGTGAAGCATCGGAATCTAAAACTGGACTCACAGGAGAGGTTGAAATCATAGAAAGTTAGAGTGTCACTCCTCTTGTACTTAAGTCGGCATTGTGGCTTTTGAATTTAATTCCGATGCAGTTCCTGTGTTTCATCGTCAATAAGAAGGTCCAAGGTATACAGTAAACCTGAGGTTAAGCATCGGAATCTAAAACTGGACTCACAGGAGAGGTTCAAATCATAGAAAGTTAGAGTGTCAGTTCTCTTGTACGTAAGTCGGCATTGTGACTTTTGTACTAAATTCGGATGCAATTTCTGTGTTTCATCGTCAATAAGAAAGTCCAAGGGATACAGTAAACCAAAAGTGAGGCTTCGGAATCTAAAACTGGACTCACAGGAGAGGTTCAAACCATAGAAAGTTAGAGTATCAGTCCTCTTGTTGTTAAGTCGGCATTGTGCCTTTTGAATTTAATTCCGATGCAATTTCTGTGCTTAATCGTCAAAAAGAAGGTCCAAGGCAGACAGTAAACCTGAAGTGAAGCATCGGAATCTAAAACTGGCCTCACAGGAGAGGTTCAAAACATAGAAAGTTAGAGTGTCAGTCCTCTTGTACATAAGTCGGCATTGTGCCTTTTGTATTAAATTCGGATGCAATTTCTGTGTTTCATCGTCAATAAGAAGGTCCAAGGAATACAGTAAACCTGAATTAAAACATCGGAATCTAAAACTGGACTCACAGGAGTGGTTCAAATCATAGAAATTTAGAGTGTCAGTCCTCTTGTACTTAAGACTGCATTGTGCCTTTTGAATTTAATTCCGATGCAGTTTCTGCGTTTCATCGTCAATAAGAAGGTGCAAAGTATACAGTCTACCTGAAGTGAAGCATCGGAATCTAAAACTGGACTCACAGGAGAGGTTCAAATCATAGAAAGTGAGAGTGTCAGTCCTCTTGTACTTAAGTCGGCATTGTGCCTTTTCTATTGAATACGGATGCAGTGTCTGTGTTTCATCGTCAATACGAAGGTCCAAGTGATACAGTAAATTTGAAGTGAAGCATCGGAATCGAAAACTGGACTCACAGGAGAGGTTCAAATCATAGAAAGTTAGTGTCCGTCCTCTTGTATTTAAATCGGCATTGTGCTATTTTGAATTCAATTCCGATGCAATATCTGTGTTTCATCGTCAATAAGAAGGTCCAATTTATACAGTAAACCTGAAGTGAAGCATCGGAATCTAAAACTGGACTCACAGGAGAGGTTCAAATCATAGAAAGTGAGAGTGCCAGTCCTCTCGTACTTAAGTCGGCATTGTGCTATTTTGAATTTAATTCCGATGCAATTTCTGTGTTTCATCGTCAATAAGAAGGTCCAATTTGTACAGAAACCAGATGGCAGTTATAAGAGTCGAGGGACATGAAAGGGAAGCAGTGGTTGGGAAGGGAGTAAGACAGGGTTGTAGCCTCTCCCCGATGTTGTTCAATCTGTATATTGAGCAAGCAGTAAAGGAAACAAAAGATAAATTCGGAGTAGGTATTAAAATTCATGGAGAAGAAGTAAACACTTTGAGGTTCGCCGATGACATTGTAATTCTGTCAGAGACAGCAAAAGACTTGGAAGAGCAGCTGAATGGAATGGACAGTGTCTTGAAAGGAGGATATAAGATGAACATCAACAAAAGCAAAACAAGGATAATGGAATGTAGTCTAATTAAGTGGGGTGATGCTGAGGGAATTAGATTAGGAAATGAGGCACTTAAAGTAGTAAAGGAGTTTTGCTATTTGGGGAGCAAAATAACTGATGATGGTCGAAGTAGAGAGGATATAAAATGTAGGCTGGCAATGGCAAGGAAAGCGTTTCTGAAGAAGAGAAATTTGTTAACATCCAGTATTGATTTAAGTGTCAGGAAGTCATTTCTGAAAGTATTCGTATGGAGTGTAGCCATGTATGGAAGTGAAACATGGACGATAAATAGTTAGGACAAGAAGAGAATAGAAGCTTTCGAAATGTGGTGCTACAGAAGAATGCTGAAGATTAGATGGGTAGATCACATAACTAATGAGGAAGTATTGAATAGGATTGGGGAGAAGAGCAGTTTGTGGCACAACTTGACCAGAAGAAGGGATCGGTTGGTAGGACATGTTCTGAGGCATCAAGGGATCACCAATTTAGTATTGGAGGGCAGCGTGGAGGGGAAAATCGTAGAGGGAGACCAAGAGATGAATACACTAAGCAGATTCAGAAGGATGTAGGTTGCAGTAGGTACTGGGAGATGAAAAAGCTTGCACAGGATAGAGTAGCATGGAGAGCTGCATCAAACCAGTCTCAGGACTGAAGACCACAACAACAACAACAAGAAGGTCCAAGGGATACAGTAAACCTGAAGTGAAGCATCGGAAACTAAAACTGGACTCACAGGAGAGGTTCAAAACATAGAAAGTTAAAGTGTCAGTCTTCTTATACTTAAGTCGGCCATGTGCCTTTTGAATTTAATTCCGATGCAATTTCGGTGTTTCATCGTCAATACGAAGATCCATGGTATACAGTAAACCTGAAGTTAAGCATCGGAATCTAAAACTGGACTCACAGGAGAGGTTCAAATCATAGAAAGTTAGAGTGTCAGTCCTCTTGTACTTAAGTCGGCATTGTGACTTTTGTATTAAATTCGGATGCAATTTCTGTGTTTCATCGTCAATAAGAAGGTCCAAGGTATTCAGTAACCCTGATGTGAAGCTTCGGAATCTAAAACTGGACTCACAGGAGAGGTTCAAATCATAGAAAGTTAGGGTGTCACTCCTCTTGTACTTAAGTCGGCATTGTGGCTTTTGAATGTAATTGCGATGCAATTTCTGTGCTTCATCGTCAAAAAGAAGGTCCAAGGCATTCAGTAAACCTGAAGTGAAGCATCGGAATCTAAAACTGGACTCACATTAGAGGTTCAAATCATAGAAAGTTAGATTGTCAGTCCTCTTGTACTTAAGTCGGCATTGTGCCTTTTGTATTAAATTCGGATGTAATTTCTGTGTTTCATCCTCAATACGAAGGTCCAAGGGATACAGTAAACCCGAAGTGAAGCATCGGAATTTAAAGCTGGACTCACAGGAGAGGTGCAAATCATAGAAAGTTAGAGTGTCAGTCCTCTTGTACTTAACTCGGCATTGTGCCTTTTGAATTTAATTCCGATGCAATTTCTGTGTTTCATCGTCAATACGAAGATCCATGGTATACAGTAAACCTGAAGTTAAGCATCGGAATTTAAAGCTGGACTCACAGGAGAGGTGCAAATCATAGAAAGTTAGAGTGTCAGTCCTCTTGTACTTAACTCGGCATTGTGCCTTTTGAATTTAATTCGGATGCAATTTCTGTGTTTCATCGTCAATACGAAGATCCATGGTATACAGTAAACCTGAAGTTAAGCATCGGAATCTAAAACTAGACTCACAAGAGAGGTTCAAATCATAGAAAGTGAGAGTGTCAGTCCTCTTGTATTCAAGTCGGCATGGGCGTTTTGAATTTAATTCCGATGCAATTTCTGTGTTTCATCGTCAATAAGAATGTGCAAAGCATACAGTAAACCTAAAGTACAGCTTCCGAATCTAAAACTGGACTAACAGGAGAGGTTCAAATCATAGAAAGTGAGAGTGCCAGTCCTCTTGTACTTAAGTCGGCATTGTGATATTTAGAATTTAATTCCGATGCAATTTCTGTGTTTCATCGTCAATAAGAAGGTCAAAGGAATACAGTAAACCTGAAGTGAAGCATCAGAATCTAAAACTGGACTCACAGGACACGTTGAAATCATAGAAAGTTAGAGTGTCACTCCTCTTGTACTTAAGTCGGCATTGTGGCTTTTGAATTTAATTCCGATGCAATTCCTGTGTTTCATCGTCAATAAGAAGGTCCAAGGTATACAGTAAACCTGAAGTTAAGCATCGGAATCTAAAACTGGTCTCACAGGAGAGGTTCAAATCATAGAAAGTTAGAGTGTCAGTTCTCTTGTACTTAAGTCGGCATTGTGACTTTTGTATTAAATTCGGATGCAATATCTGTGTTTCATCGTCAATAAGAAGGTCCAAGGGATACAGTAAACCTAAAGTGAAGCTTCGGAATCTAAATCTGGACTCACAGGAGAGGTTCAAACCATAGAAAGTTAGACTGTCAGTCCTCTTGTACTTAAGTCGGCATTGTGCCTTTTGAATTTAATTCCGATGCAATTTCTGTGATTAATCGTCAAAAAGAATGTCCAAGGCAGACAGTAAACCTCAAGTGAAGCATCGGAATCTAAAACTGGCCTCACATTAGAGGTTCAAAACATAGAAAGTGAGAATGTCAGTCCTCTTGTACTTAAGTCGGTATTGTGCCTTTTGTATAAAATTCGGCTGCAATTTCTGTGTTTCGTCGTCATAAGAAGGTGCAAGGTATACAGTACACCTGAAGTGAAGCATCGGAATCTAAAACTGGACTCACAGGAGAGGTTCAAATCATAGAAAGTGAGAGTGTCAATCCTCTTGTACATAAGTCGGCATTGTGCCTTTTGTATTAAATTCGGATGCAATTTCTGTGTTTCATCGTCAATAAGAAGGTGCAAGGTATACAGTAAACCTGAAGTGAAGCACTGGAATCTCAAACTGGACTCACAGGAGAGGTTTAAATCATAGAAAGTGTGAGTGTCAGTCCTCTTGTACTTAAGTCGGCAATGTGTCTTTTGTATTAAATTGGGATGCAATTTCTGTGTTTCATCGTCAATAAGAAGGTGCAAAGTATACAGTCAACCTGAAGTGAAGCATCGGAATATAAACTGGACTCACAGGAGAGGTTCAAATCATAGAAAGTGAGAGTGTCAGTCCTCTTGTACTTAAGTCGGCATTGTGCCTTTTCTATTGAATTCGGATGCAGTGTCTGTGTTACATCGTCAATACGAAGGTCCAAGGGATACAGTAAATTTGAAGTGAAGCATCGGAATCGAAAACTGGACTCACAGGAGAGGTTCAAATCATAGAAAGTTAGAGTGTCCGTCCTCTTGTACTTAAATCGGCATTGTGCTATTTTGAATTCATTTCCGATGCAATTTCTGTATTTCATCGTCAATAAGAAGGTCCAATTTATACAGTAAACCTGAAGTGAAGCATCGGAATCTAATACTGGACTCAAAGGAGAGGTTCAAATCATAGAAAGTTAGAGTGTCACTCCTCTTGTACTTAAGTCGGCATTGTGGCTTTTGAATGTAATTGCGATGCAATTTCTGTGCTTCATCGTCAAAATGAAGGTCCAAGGCATTCAGTAAACCTTAAGTGAAGCATCGGAATCTAAAACTGGACTCACTTTTGAGGTTCAAATCATAGAAAGTTAGATTGTCAGTCCTGTTGTACTTAAGTCGGCATTGTGCCTTTTGTATTAAATTCGGATGTAAATTCTGTGTTTCATCCTCAATACGACGGTCCAAGGGATACAGTAAACCCGAAGTGAAGCATCGGAATTTAAAGCTGGATTCACAGGAGAGGTGCAAATCATAGAAAGTTAGAGTGTAGGTCCTCTTGTACTTAAGTCGGCATTGTGACATTTGTATTAAATTCGGATGCAATTTCTGTGTTTCATCGTCAGTAAGAAGGTCCAAGGTATACAGTAACACTGATGTGAAGCTTCGGAATCTAAAACTGGACTCACAGGAGAGGTTCAAATCATAGAAAGTGGGAGTGCCAGTCCTCTCGTACTTAAGTCGGCATTGTGCTATTTTGAATTTAATTCCGATGCAATTTCTGTGTTTCATCGTCAATAAGAATGTCCAAGGGATACAGTAAACCTGAAGTGAAGCATCGGAATCTAAAACTGGACTCACAGGAGAGGTTCGAAACATAGACAGTTAGAGTGTCAGTCCTCTTGTACTTATGTCGGCATTGTGGCTTTTGAATTTACTTCCGATGCAATTCCTGTGTTTCATCGTCAATAAGAAGGTCCAAGGTATACAGTAAACCTGAAGTTAAGCATCGGAATCTAAAACTGGACTCACAGGAGAGGTTCAAATCAAAGAAAGTTAGAGTGTCAGTTCTCTTGAACTTAAGTCGGCATTGTGAATTTTGTATTAAATTCGGATGCAATTTCTGTTTTTTATCGTCAATAAGAAGGTCCTAGGGATACAGTAAACCTAAAATGAAGCTTCGGAATTTAAAACTGGACTCACAGGAGAGGTTCAAATCATAGAAAGTTAGAGTGTCAGCCCTCTTGTACTTAAGTCGGCATTTCGTCTTTTGTATTAAATTCGGATACAATTTCTGTGTTTCATCGTCAATAAGAAGGTCCAAGGGATACAGAAAACCTGAAGTGAAGCATCGGAATCTAAATCTTGACTTACAGGAGAGGTTCAAATAATAGAAAGTTACAGTGTCAGTCCTCTTGTACTTGAGTCGGCATTGTGCCTTTTGTATTTAACTCCGATGCAATTTCTGTGTTTCATCGTCAATACGAAGGTGCAAGGTATACAGGAAACCTGACGTGAAGCATCGGAATCTAAAACTTGACTCACAGGAGAGGTTCATATCATAGAAAGTTAGAGTGTCAGTCCTCTTGTAATGAAGTCGGCATTGTGTCTTGTGTATAAAATTCGGATGCAATTTCTGTGTTTCGTCGGCAATAAGAAAGTGCAATTTATACGGTATCCCTGATGTGAAGCATCGGAATCTAAAACTGGACTCACAGGGGAGGTTCAAATCATAGAAAGTGAGAGTGTCAATCCTCTTGTACTAAAGTCGGCATTGTGCTATTTAGAATTTAATTCCGAAGCAATTTCTGTGTTTCATCGTCAATAAGAAGGTCCAAGGGATACAGTAAACCTGAAGTGAAGCATCGGAATCTAAAACTGGACTCACAGGAGAGGTTCAAAACATAGAAAGTTAGAGTGTCAGTCCTCTTGTACTTAAGACGGCATTGTGCGTTTTGAATTTAATTCCGATGCAATTTCTGTGTTTCATCGTCAATAAGAAGGTGCAAAGTATACAGTAAACCTGAAGTGAAGCATCGGAATCTAAAACTGGGCTCACAGGAGAGGTTTAAATCATAGAAAGTGAGAGTGTCAGTCCTCTTGTACTTAAGTCGGAATTGTGCCTTTTGTATTAAATTCGGATGCAATTTCTGTGTGTTATCGTCAATACGAAGGTGCAATGGATACAGTAAACCTGAAGTGAAGCATCGGAATCGAAAACTGGACTCACAGGAGAGGTCTCAATCATAGAAAGTGAGAGTGTCAGTCCTCTTGTACTTAAGTCGGCATTGTGACTTTTGTATTAAATTCGGGTGCAATTTCTGTGTTTCATCGTCAATAAGAAGGTGCAAAGTATACAGTAAACCTAAAGTGAAGCTTCCGAATCTAAAACTGGACTCACAGGAGAGGTTCAAATCATAGAAAGTGAGAGTGCCAGTCCTGTTGTACTTAAGTCGGCATTGTTCTATTTTGAATTTAATTCCGATGCAATTTCTGTGTTTCATCGTCAATAAGAAAGTCCAAGGGATACAGTAAACCAAAAGTGAGGCTTCGGAATCTAAAACTGGACACACAGGAGAGGTTCAAACCATAGAAAGTTAGAGTATCAGTCCTCTTGTACTTAAGTCGGCATTGTGCCTTTTGAATTTAATTCCGATGCAATTTCTGTGCCTAATCGTCAAAAACAAGGTCCAAGGCAGACAGTAAACCTGAAGTGAAGCATCGGAATCTAAAACTGGCCTCACATTAGAGGTTCAAATCATAGAAAGTGAGAATGTCAGTCCTCTTGTACTTAAGTCGGTATTGTGCCTTTGTATAAAATTCGGATGCAATTTCTGTGTTTCTTCGTCATAAGAAGGTGCCAGGTATACAGTACACCTGAAGTGAAGCATCGGAATCTAAAACTGGACTCACAGGAGAGGTTCAAATCATAGAAAGTGAGAGTGTCAATCCTCTTGTACATAAGTCGGCATTGTGCCTTTTGTATTAAATTCGGATGCAATTTCTGTGTTTCATCGTCAATAAGAAGGTCCAAGGAATACAGTAAACCTGAATTGAAACATCGGAATCTAAAACTGGACTCACAGGAGTGGGTCAAATCATAGAAAGTTAGAGTGTCAGTCCTCTTGTACTTAAGACTGCATTGTGCCTTTTGAATTTAATTCCGATGCAATTTCTGCGTTTCATCGTCAATAAGAAGGTGCAAAGTATACAGTCAACCTGAAGTGAAGCATCGGAATCTAAAACTGGACTCACAGGAGAGGTTCAAATCATAGAAAGTGAGAGTGTCAGTCCTCTTGTACTTAAGTCGGCATTGTGCCTTTTCCATTGAATTCTGATGCAGTGTCTGTGTTTCATCGTCAATACGAAGGTCCAAGTGATACAGTAAATTTGAAGTGAAGCATCGGAATCGAAAACTGGACTCACAGGAGAGGTCTCAATCATAGAAAGTGAGAGTGTCAGTCCTCTTGTACTTAAGTCGGCATTGTGACTTTTGTATTAAATTCGGGTGCAATTTCTGTGTTTCATCGTCAATAAGAAGGTGCAAAGTATACAGTAAACCTAAAGTGAAACTTCCGAATCTAAAACTGGACTCACAGGAGAGGTTCAAATCATAGAAAGTGAGAGTGCCAGTCCTGTTGTACTTAAGTCGGCATTGTGCTATTTTGAATTTAATTCCGATGCAATTTCTGTGTTTCATCGTCAATAAGAAAGTCCAAGGGATACAGTAAACCAAAAGTGAGGCTTCGGAATCTAAAACTGGACTCACAGGAGAGGTTCATACCATAGAAAGTTAGAGTATCAGTCCTCTTGTACTTAAGTCGGCATTGTGCCTTTTGAATTTAATTCCGATGCAATTTCTGTGCTTAATCGTCAAAAAGAAGGTCCAAGGCAGACAGTAAACCTGAAGTGAAGCATCGGAATCTAAAACTGGCCTCACATTAGAGGTTCAAATCATAGAAAGTGAGAATGTCAGTCCTCTTGTACTTAAGTCGGTATTGTGCCTTTTGTATAAAATTCGGATGCAATTTCTGTGTTTCTTCGTCATAAGAAGGTGCAAGGTATACAGTACACCTGAAGTGAAGCATCGGAATCTAAAACTGGACTCACAGGAGAGGTTCAAATCATAGAAAGTGAGAGTGTCAATCCTCTTGTACATAAGTCGGCATTGTGCCTTTTGTATTAAATTCGGATGCAATTTCTGTGTTTCATCGTCAATAAGAAGGTCCAAGGAATACAGTAAACCTGAATTGAAACATCGGAATCTAAAACTGGACTCACAGGAGTGGTTCAAATCATAGAAAGTTAGAGTGTCAGTCCTCTTGTACTTAAGACTGCATTGTGCCTTTTGAATTTAATTCCGATGCAATTTCTGCGTTTCATCGTCAATAAGAAGGTGCAAAGTATACAGTCAACCTGAAGTGAAGCATCGGAATCTAAAACTGGACTCACAGGAGAGGTTCAAATCATAGAAAGTGAGAGTGTCAGTCCTCTTGTACTTAAGTCGGCATTGTGCCTTTTCTATTGAATTGTGATGCAGTGTCTGTGTTTCATCGTCAATACGAAGGTCCAAGTGATACAGTAAATTTGAAGTGAAGCATCGGAATCTAAAACTGGACTCACAAGAGAGGTTCAAATCATAGAAAGTTAGAGTCTCAGTCCTCTTGTACTTAAGCCGGCATCGTGCCTTTTGAATCTAATTCCGATGCAACTTCTGTGCTTCATCGTCAATAAGAAAGTCCATGGTATACAGTAAACCTGAAGTGTAACATCGGCACCTAAAACTGGACTCACAGGAGAGGTTCAAATCATAGAAAGTTAGAGTGTCAGTTCTCTTGTACTTAAGTCGGTATTGTGGCTTTTGAATGTAATTGCGATGCAATTTCTGTGCTTCATCGTCAAAAAGAAGGTCCAAGGCATTCAGTAAACCTGAAGTGAAGCATCGGAATCTAAAACTGGACTCACATTAGAGGTTCAAATCATAGAAAGTTAGATTGTCAGTCCTCTTGGACTTAAGTCGGCATTGTGCCTTTTGTATTAAATTCGGATGTAATTTCTATGTTTCATCCTCAATACGAAGATCCAAGGGATACAGTAAACCCGAAGTGAAGCATCGGAATTTAAAGCTGGACTCACAGGAGAGGTGCAAATCATAGAAAGTTAGAGTGTCAGTCCTCTAGTCTTTAACTCGGCATTGTGCCTTTTGAATTTAATTCCGATGCAATTTCTGTGTATCATCGTCAATAAGAATGTCCAAGGTATACAGTAACCCTGATGTGAAGCTTCGGAATCTAAAACTGGACTCACAGGAGAGGTTCAAATCATAGAAAGTGAGAGTGCCAGTCCTCTCGTACTTAAGTCGGCATTGTGCTATTTTGAATTTAATTCCGATGCAATTTCTGTGTTTCATCGTCAATAAGAGGGTCCAATTTGTACAGAAACCAGATGGCAGTTATAAGAGTCGAGGGACATGAAAGGGAAGCAGTGGTTGGGAAGGGAGTAAGACAGGGTTGTAGCCTCTCCCCGATGTTGTTCAATCTGTATATTGAGCAAGCAGTAAAGGAAACAAAAGATAAATTCGGAGTAGGTATTAAAATTCATGGAGAAGAAGTAAAAACTTTGAGGTTCGCCGATGACATTGTAATTCTGTCAGAGACAGCAAAAGACTTGGAAGAGCAGCTGAATGGAATGGACAGTGTCTTGAAAGGAGGATATAAGATGAACATCAACAAAAGCAAAACAAGGATAATGGAATGTAGTCTAATTAAGTGGGGTGATGCTGAGGGAATTAGATTAGGAAATGAGGCACTTAAAGTAGTAAAGGAGTTTTGCTATTTGGGGAGCAAAATAACTGATGATGGTCGAAGTAGAGAGGATATAAAATGTAGGCTGGCAATGGCAAGGAAAGCGTTTCTGAAGAAGAGAAATTTGTTAACATCCAGTATTGATTTAAGTGTCAGGAAGTCATTTCTGAAAGTATTCGTATGGAGTGTAGCCATGTATGGAAGTGAAACATGGACGATAAATAGTTAGGACAAGAAGAGAATAGAAGCTTTCGAAATGTGGTGCTACAGAAGAATGCTGAAGATTAGATGGGTAGATCACATAACTAATGAGGAAGTATTGAATAGGATTGGGGAGAAGAGCAGTTTGTGGCACAACTTGACCAGAAGAAGGGATCGGTTGGTAGGACATGTTCTGAGGCATCAAGGGATCACCAATTTAGTATTGGAGGGCAGCGTGGAGGGGAAAATCGTAGAGGGAGACCAAGAGATGAATACACTAAGCAGATTCAGAAGGATGTAGGTTGCAGTAGGTACTGGGAGATGAAAAAGCTTGCACAGGATAGAGTAGCATGGAGAGCTGCATCAAACCAGTCTCAAGGACTGAAGACCACAACAACAACAACAAGAAGGTCCAAGGGATACAGTAAACCTGAAGTGAAGCATCGGAAACTAAAACTGGACTCACAGGAGAGGTTCAAAACATAGAAAGTTAAAGTGTCAGTCTTCTTATACTTAAGTCGGCCATGTGCCTTTTGAATTTAATTCCGATGCAATTTCGGTGTTTCATCGTCAATACGAAGATCCATGGTATACAGTAAACCTGAAGTTAAGCATCGGAATCTAAAACTGGACTCACAGGAGAGGTTCAAATCATAGAAAGTTAGAGTGTCAGTCCTCTTGTACTTAAGTCGGCATTGTGACTTTTGTATTAAATTCGGATGCAATTTCTGTGTTTCATCGTCAATAAGAAGGTCCAAGGTATTCAGTAACACTGATGTGAAGCTTCGGAATCTAAAACTGGACTCACAGGAGAGGTTCAAATCATAGAAATTTAGGGTGTCACTCCTCTTGTACCTAAGTCGGCATTGTGGCTTTTGAATGTAATTGCGATGCAATTTCTGTGCTTCATCGTCAAAAAGAAGGTCCAAGGCATTCAGTAAACCTGAAGTGAAGCATCGGAATCTAAAACTGGACTCACATTAGAGGTTCAAATCATAGAAAGTGAGAGTGTCAGTCCTCTTGTATTCAAGTCGGCATGGGCGTTTTGAATTTAATTCCGATGCAATTTCTGTGTTTCATCGTCAATAAGAATGTGCAAAGCATACAGTAAACCTAAAGTATAGCTTCCCAATCTAAAACTGGACTAACAGGAGAGGTTCAAATCATAGAAAGTGAGAGTGCCAGTCCTCTTGTACTTAAGTCGGCATTGTGATATTTAGAATTTAATTCCGATGCAATTTCTGTGTTTCATCGTCAATAAGAAGGTCAAAGGTATACAGTAAACCTGAAGTGAAGCATCAGAATCTAAAACTGGACTCACAGGACACGTTGAAATCATAGAAAGTTAGAGTGTCACTCCTCTTGTACTTAAGTCGGCATTGTGGCTTTTGAATGTAATTCCGATGCAATTCCTGTGTTTCATCATCAATAAGAAGGTCCAAGGTATACAGTAAACCTGAAGTGAAGCATCGGAATCTAAAACTGGCCTCACATTAGAGGTTCAAATCATAGAAAGTGAGAATGTCAGTCCTCTTGTACTTAAGTCGGTATTGTGCCTTTTGTATAAAATTCGGAAGCAATTTCTGTGTTTCGTCGTCATAAGAAGGTGCAAGGTATACAGTACACCTGAAGTGAAGCATCGGAATCTAAAACTGGACTCACAGGAGAGGTTCAAATCATAGAAAGTGAGAGTGTCAATCCTCTTGTACATAAGTCGGCATTGTGCCTTTTGTATTAAATTCGGATGCAATTTCTGTGTTTCATCGTCAATAATAAGGTGCAAGGTATACAGTAAACCTGAAGTGAAGCATCGGAATCTAAAACTGGACTCACATTTGAGGTTCAAATCATAGAAAGTTAGATTGTCAGTCCTCTTGTACTTAAGTCGGCATTGTGCCTTTTGTATTAAATTCGGATGTAATTTCTGTGTTTCATCCTTAATACGACGGTCCAAGGGATACAGTAAACCCGAAGTGAAGCATCGGAATTTAAAGCTGGACTCACAAGAGAGGTGCAAATCATAGAAAGTTAGAGTGTAGGTCCTCTTGTACTTAAGTCGGCATTGTGACTTTTGTATTAAATTCGGATGCAATTTCTGTGTTTCATCGTCAATAAGAAGGTCCAAGGGATACAGTAAACCTAAAATGAAGCTTCGGAATTTAAAACTGGACTCACAGGAGAGGTTCAAATCATAGAAAGTTAGAGTGTCAGTCCTCTTGTACTTAAGTCGGCATTTCGTCTTTTGTATTAAATTCGGATACAATTTCTGTGTTTCATCGTCAATAAGAAGGTCCAAGGGATACAGAAAACCTGAAGTGAAGCATCGGAATCTAAATCTTGACTTACAGGAGAGGTTCAAATAATAGAAAGTTACAATGTCAGTCCTCTTGTACTTGAGTCGGCATTGTGCCTTTTGTATTTAATTCCGATGCAATTTCTGTGTTTCATCGTCAATACGAAGGTGCAAGGTATACAGGAAACCTGACGTGAAGCATCGGAATCTAAAACTTGACTCACAGGAGAGGTTCATATCATAGAAAGTTAGAGTGTCAGTCCTCTTGTAATGAAGTCGGCATTGTGTCTTGTGTATAAAATTCGGATGCAATTTCTGTGTTTCGTCGGCAATAAGAAAGTGCAATTTATACGGTATCCCTGATGTGACGCATCGGAATCTAAAACTGGACTCACAGGGGAGGTTCAAATCATAGAAAGTGAGAGTGTCAGTCCTCTTGTACTTAGGGTCGGTATTGTGCCTTTTGTATTAAATTCGGATGCAATTTCTGTGTTTCATCGTCAATAAGAATGTCCAAGAGATACAGTACACTTGAAGTGAAACATCGGAATCTAAAACTGCACTCACAGGAGAGGTACAAATCATAGAAAGTGAGATTGTCAGTCCTCTTGTACTTAAGTCGGCATTGTGCCTTTTGTATTAAATTCGGATGCAATTTCTGTGTTTCATCGTCAATAAGAAGGTGCAAGGTATACAGTAAACCTGAAGTGAAGCATAGGAATCTAAAACTGGACTCACAGGAGAGGTTCAAATCGTAGAAAGTGAGAGTGTCAGTCCTCTTGTACTTAAGTCGGCAGTGTGTTTTTTTGTATAATATCTGGATGCAATTTCTGTGTTCCATCGTCAATAAGAAGGTCCAAGGGATACAGTAAACCTGAAGTGAAAAATCGGAATCTAAAACTGGACTCACAGGAGAGGTTCAAATCATAGAAAATTAGAGTGTCAGTCCTCTTGTACTTAAGACTGCATTGTGCCTTTTGAATTTAATTCCGAGGCAATTTCTGTGTTTCATCGTCAATAAGAAGGCACAAAGTATACAGTAAACCTGAAGTGAAGCATCGGAATCTAAAACTGGACTCACAGGAGAGGTTCAAATCATAGAAAGTGAGAGTGTCAGTCCTCTTGTACTTAAGTCGGCATTGTGCCTTTTCTATTGAATTCGGATGCAGTTGCTGTGTTTCATCGTCAATACGAAGGTCCAAGGGATACAGTAAATTTGAAGTGAAGCATCGGAATCGAAAACTGGACTCCCAGGAGAGGTTCAAATCAAAGAAAGTGAGAGTGTCCGTCCTCTTGTACTTGAGTCGGCATTGTGCTATTTTGAATTTAATTCCGATGCAATTTCTGTGTTTCATCGTCAATAAGAAGGTCCAAGGTATACAGTAAACCTGAAGTGAAGCATCGGAATCTAAAACTGGACTAAAGGGAGAGGTTCAAATCATAGAAAATTAGAGTGTCAGTCCTCTTGTACTTAAGACTGCATTGTGCCTTTTGAATTTAATTCCGATGCAATATCTGTGTTTCATCGTCAATACGAAGATCCATGGTATAGAGTAAACCTGAAGTTAAGCATCGAATTCTAAAACTGGACTCACAGGAGAGGTTCAAATCGTAGAAAGTGAGAGTGTCAGTCCTCTTGTACTTAAGTCGGAATTGTGCCTTTTGTATTAAATTCGGATGCACTCTCTGTGTGTCATCGTCAATACAAAGATCCAAGGGATACAGTAAACCTGAAGTGAAGCATCGGAATCGAAAACTGGACTCACAGGAGAGGTCCAAATAATAGAAAGTGAGAGTGTCAGTCCTCTTGTATTCAAGTCGGCATGGGCGTTTTGAATTTAATTCCGATTAAAATTCTGTGTTTCATCGTCAATAAGAATGTGCAAAGTATACAGTAAACCTAAGGTGAAGCTTCCGAATCTAAAACTGGACTCACAGGAGAGGTTCAAATCATAGAAAGTGAGAGTGCCAGTCCTCTTGTACTTAAGTCGGCATTGTGCTATTTTGAATTTAATTCCGATGCAATTTCTGTGTTTCATCGTCAATAAGAAGGTCCAAGGTATACAGTAAACCTGAAGTGAAGCATCGGAATCTAAAACTGGACTAAAGGGAGAGGTTCAAATCATAGAAAATTAGAGTGTCAGTCCTCTTGTACTTAAGACTGCATTGTGGCTTTTGAATTTAATTCCGATGCAATTCCTGTGTTTCATCGTCAATAAGAAGGTCGAAGGTGTACAGTAATCCTGATGTTAAGCATCGGAATCTAAAACTGGACTCACAGGAGAGGTTCAAATCATAGATAGTTAGAGTGTCAGTTGACTTGTACTTAAGTCGGCATTGTGACTTTTGTATTAAATTCGGATGCAATTTCTGTGTTTCATCGTCAATAGGAAGGTCCAAGGGATACAGTAAACCTAAAGTGAAGCTTCGGAATCTAAAACTGGACTCACAGGAGAGGTTCAAATCATAGAAAGTTAGAGTGTCAGTCCTCTTGTACTTAAGTCGGCATTGTGCCTTTTGAATTTAATTCCGATGCAATTTCTGTGCTTCATCGTCAAAAAGAAGGTCCAAGGCAGACAGTAAACCTGAAGTGAAGCATCGGAATCTAAAACTGGACTCACATTAGAGGTTCAAATCATAGAAAGTGAGAATGTCAGTCCTCTTGTACTTAGGTCGGAATTGTGCCTTTTGTATAAAATTCGGATGCAATGTCTGTGTTTCGTCGTCATAAGAAGTGGCAAGGTATACAGTACACCTGAAGTGAAGCATCGGAATCTAAAACTGGACTCACAGGAGAGGTTCAAATCATAGAAAGTGAGAGTGTCAGTCCTCTTGTACTTAAGTCGGTAGTGTGTCTTTTGTATAAAATCTGGATGCAATTTCTGTGTTCCATCGTCAATAAGAAGGTCCAAGGGATACAGTAAACCGGAAGTGAAACATCGGAATCTAAAACTGGACTCACAGGAGAGGTTCAAATCATAGAAAATTAGAGTGTCAGTCCTCTTGTACTTAAGACTGCATTGTGCCTTTTGAATTTAATTCCGAGGCAATTACTGAGTTTCATCGTCATTAAGAAGGCACAAAGTATACAGTAAACCTGTAGTGAAGCATCGGAATCTAAAACTGGACTCACAGGAGAGGTTCAAATCATAGAAAGTGAGAGTGTCAGTCCTCTTGTACTTAAGTCGGCATTGTGCCTTCTCTATTGAATTCGGATGCAGTGTCTGTGTTACATCGTCAATACGAAGGTCCAAGGGATACAGTAAATTTGAAGTGAAGCATCGGAATCGAAAACTGGATTCACAGGAGAGGTTCAAATCATAGAAAGTTAGAGTGTCCGTCCTCTTGTACTTAAATCGGCATTGTGCTATTTTGAATTCAATTCCGATGCAATTTCTGTGTTTCATCGTCAATAAGAAGGTCCAATTTATACAGTAAACCTGAAGTGAAGCATCGGAATCTAATACTGGACTCAAAGGAGAGGTTCAAATCATAGAAAGTTAGATTGTCAGTCCTCTTGTACTTAAGTCGGCATTGTGCCTTTTGTATTAAATTGGGATGTAATTTCTGTGTTTCATCCTTAATACGACGGTCCAAGGGATACAGTAAACCCGAAGTGAAGCATCGGAATTTAAAGCTGGACTCACAAGAGAGGTGCAAATCATAGAAAGTTAGAGTGTAGGTCCTCTTGTACTTAAGTCGGCATTGTGACTTTTGTATTAAATTCGGATGCAATTTCTGTGTTTCATCGTCAATAAGAAGGTCCAAGGGATACAGTAAACCTAAAATGAAGCTTCGGAATTTAAAACTGGACTCACAGGAGAGGTTCAAATCATAGAAAGTTAGAGTGTCAGTCCTCTTGTACTTAAGTCGGCATTTCGTCTTTTGTATTAAATTCGGATACAATTTCTGTGTTTCATCGTCAATAAGAAGGTCCAAGGGATACAGAAAACCTGAAGTGAAGCATCGGAATCTAAATCTTGACTTACAGGAGAGGTTCAAATAATAGAAAGTTACAATGTCAGTCCTCTTGTACTTGAGTCGGCATTGTGCCTTTTGTATTTAATTCCGATGCAATTTCTGTGTTTCATCGTCAATACGAAGGTGCAAGGTATACAGGAAACCTGACGTGAAGCATCGGAATCTAAAACTTGACTCACAGGAGAGGTTCATATCATAGAAAGTTAGAGTGTCAGTCCTCTTGTAATGAAGTCGGCATTGTGTCTTGTGTATAAAATTCGGATGCAATTTCTGTGTTTCGTCGGCAATAAGAAAGTGCAATTTATACGGTATCCCTGATGTGAAGCATCGGAATCTAAAACTGGACTCACAGGGGAGGTTCAAATCATAGAAAGTGAGAGTGTCAGTCCTCTTGTACTTAGGGTCGGTATTGTGCCTTTTGTATTAAATTCGGATGCAATTTCTGTGTTTCATCGTCAATAAGAATGTCCAAGAGATACAGTACACTTGAAGTGAAACATCGGAATCTAAAACTGCACTCACAGGAGAGGTACAAATCATAGAAAGTGAGATTGTCAGTCCTCTTGTACTTAAGTCGGCATTGTGCCTTTTGTATTAAATTCGGATGCAATTTCTGTGTTTCATCGTCAATAAGAAGGTGCAAGGTATACAGTAAACCTGAAGTGAAGCATAGGAATCTAAAACTGGACTCACAGGAGAGGTTCAAATCGTAGAAAGTGAGAGTGTCAGTCCTCTTGTACTTAAGTCGGCAGTGTGTCTTTTGTATAATATCTGGATGCAATTTCTGTGTTCCATCGTCAATAAGAAGGTCCAAGGGATACAGTAAACCTGAAGTGAAAAATCGGAATCTAAAACTGGACTCACAGGAGAGGTTCAAATCATAGAAAATTAGAGTGTCAGTCCTCTTGTACTTAAGACTGCATTGTGCCTTTTGAATTTAATTCCGAGGCAATTTCTGTGTTTCATCGTCAATAAGAAGGCACAAAGAATACAGTAAACCTGAAGTAAAGCATCGGAATCTAAAACTGGACTCACAGGAGAGGTTCAAATCATAGAAAGTGAGAGTGTCAGTCCTCTTGTACTTAAGTCGGCATTGTGCCTTTTCTATTGAATTCGGATGCAGTTGCTGTGTTTCATCGTCAATACGAAGGTCCAAGGGATACAGTAAATTTGAAGTGAAGCATCGGAATCGAAAACTGGACTCCCAGGAGAGGTTCAAATCAAAGAAAGTGAGAGTGTCCGTCCTCTTGTACTTGAGTCGGCATTGTGCTATTTTGAATTTAATTCCGATGCAATTTCTGTGTTTCATCGTCAATAAGAAGGTCCAAGGTATACAGTAAACCTGAAGTGAAGCATCGGAATCTAAAACTAGACTAAAGGGAGAGGTTCAAATCATAGAAAATTAGAGTGTCAGTCCTCTTGTACTTAAGACTGCATTGTGCCTTTTGAATTTAATTCCGATGCAATATCTGTGTTTCATCGTCAATACGAAGATCCATGGTATAGAGTAAACCTGAAGTTAAGCATCGAAATCTAAAACTGGACTCACAGGAGAGGTTCAAATCGTAGAAAGTGAGAGTGTCAGTCCTCTTGTACTTAAGTCGGAATTGTGCCTTTTGTATTAAATTCGGATGCACTCTCTGTGTGTCATCGTCAATACAAAGATCCAAGGGATACAGAAAACCTGAAGTGAAGCATCGGAATCTAAATCTTGACTTACAGGAGAGGTTCAAATAATAGAAAGTTACAGTGTCAGTCCTCTTGTACTTGAGTCGGCATTGTGCCTTTTGTATTTAACTCCGATGCAATTTCTGTGTTTCATCGTCAATACGAAGGTGCAAGGTATACAGGAAACCTGACGTGAAGCATCGGAATCTAAAACTCGACTCACAGGAGAGGTTCATATCATAGACAGTTAGAGTGTCAGTCCTCTTGTAATGAAGTCGGCATTGTGTCTTGTGTATAAAATTCGGATGCAATTTCTGTGTTTCGTCGGCAATAAGAATGTGCAATTTATACGGTATCCCTGATGTGAAGCATCGGAATCTAAAACTGGACTCACAGGGGAGGTTCAAATCATAGAAAGTGAGAGTGTCAATCCTCTTGTACTAAAGTCGGCATTGTGCTATTTAGAATTTAATTCCGAAGCAATTTCTGTGTTTCATCGTCAATAAGAAGGTCCAAGGGATACAGTAAACCTGAAGTGAAGCATCGGAATCTAAAACTGGACTCACAGGAGAGGTTCAAAACATAGAAAGTTAGAGTGTCAGTCCTCTTGTACTTAAGACGGCATTGTGCGTTTTGAATTTAATTCCGATGCAATTTCTGTGTTTCATCGTCAATAAGAAGGTGCAAAGTATACAGTAAACCTGAAGGGAAGCATCGGAATCTAAAACTGGGCTCACAGGAGAGGTTTAAATCATAGAAAGTGAGAGTGTCAGTCCTCTTGTACTTAAGTCGGAATTGTGCCTTTTGTATTAAATTCGGATGCAATTTCTGTGTGTTATCGTCAATACGAAGGTGCAATGGATACAGTAAACCTGAAGTGAAGCATCGGAATCGAAAACTGGACTCACAGGAGAGGTCTCAATCATAGAAAGTGAGAGTGTCAGTCCTCTTGTACTTAAGTCGGCATTGTGACTTTTGTATTAAATTCGGGTGCAATTTCTGTGTTTCATCGTCAATAAGAAGGTGCAAAGTATACAGTAAACCTAAAGTGAAGCTTCCGAATCTAAAACTGGACTCACAGGAGAGGTTCAAATCATAGAAAGTGAGAGTGCCAGTCCTGTTGTACTTAAGTCGGCATTGTTCTATTTTGAATTTAATTCCGATGCAATTTCTGTGTTTCATCGTCAATAAGAAAGTCCAAGGGATACAGTAAACCAAAAGTGAGGCTTCGGAATCTAAAACTGGACACACAGGAGAGGTTCAAACCATAGAAAGTTAGAGTATCAGTCCTCTTGTACTTAAGTCGGCATTGTGCCTTTTGAATTTAATTCCGATGCAATTTCTGTGCCTAATCGTCAAAAACAAGGTCCAAGGCAGACAGTAAACCTGAAGTGAAGCATCGGAATCTAAAACTGGCCTCACATTAGAGGTTCAAATCATAGAAAGTGAGAATGTCAGTCCTCTTGTGCTTAAGTCGGTATTGTGCCTTTGTATAAAATTCGGATGCAATTTCTGTGTTTCTTCGTCATAAGAAGGTGCAAGGTATACAGTACACCTGAAGTGAAGCATCGGAATCTAAAACTGGACTCACAGGAGAGGTTCAAATCATAGAAAGTGAGAGTGTCAATCCTCTTGTACATAAGTCGGCATTGTGCCTTTTGTATTAAATTCGGATGCAATTTCTGTGTTTCATCGTCAATAAGAAGGTCCAAGGAATACAGTAAACCTGAATTGAAACATCGGAATCTAAAACTGGACTCACAGGAGTGGTTCAAATCATAGAAAGTTAGAGTGTCTGTCCTCTTGTACTTAAGACTGCATTGTGCCTTTTGAATTTAATTCCGATGCAATTTCTGCGTTTCATCGTCAATAAGAAGGTGCAAAGTATACAGTCAACCTGAAGTGAAGCATCGGAATCTAAAACTGGACTCACAGGAGAGGTTCAAATCATAGAAAGTGAGAGTGTCAGTCCTCTTGTACTTAAGTCGGCATTGTGCCTTTTCCATTGAATTCTGATGCAGTGTCTGTGTTTCATCGTCAATACGAAGGTCCAAGTGATACAGTAAATTTGAAGTGAAGCATCGGAATCGAAAACTGGACTCACAGGAGAGGTCTCAATCATAGAAAGTGAGAGTGTCAGTCCTCTTGTACTTAAGTCGGCATTGTGACTTTTGTATTAAATTCGGGTGCAATTTCTGTGTTTCATCGTCAATAAGAAGGTGCAAAGTATACAGTAAACCTAAAGTGAAGCTTCCGAATCTAAAACTGGACTCACAGGAGAGGTTCAAATCATAGAAAGTGAGAGTGCCAGTCCTGTTGTACTTAAGTCGGCATTGTACTATTTTGAATTTAATTCCGATGCAATTTCTGTGTTTCATCGTCAATAAGAAAGTCCAAGGGATACAGTAAACCAAAAGTGAGGCTTCGGAATCTAAAACTGGACTCACAGGAGAGGTTCAAACCATAGAAAGTTAGAGTATCAGTCCCCTTGTACTTAAGTCGGCATTGTGCCTTTTGAATTTAATTCCGATGCAATTTCTGTGCTTAATCGTCAAAAAGAAGGTCCAAGGCAGACAGTAAACCTGAAGTGAAGCATCGGAATCTAAAACTGGCCTCACATTAGAGGTTCAAATCATAGAAAGTGAGAATGTCAGTCCTCTTGTACTTAAGTCGGTATTGTGCCTTTTGTATAAAATTCGGATGCAATTTCTGTGTTTCTTCGTCATAAGAAGGTGCAAGGTATACAGTACACCTGAAGTGAAGCATCGGAATCTAAAACTGGACTCACAGGAGAGGTTCAAATCATAGAAAGTGAGAGTGTCAATCCTCTTGTACATAAGTCGGCATTGTGCCTTTTGTATTAAATTCGGATTCAATTTCTGTGTTTCATCGTCAATAAGAAGGTCCAAGGAATACAGTAAACCTGAATTGAAACATCGGAATCTAAAACTGGACTCACAGGAGTGGTTCAAATCATAGAAAGTTAGAGTGTCAGTCCTCTTGTACTTAAGACTGCATTGTGCCTTTTGAATTTAATTCCGATGCAATTTCTGCGTTTCATCGTCAATAAGAAGGTGCAAAGTATACAGTCAACCTGAAGTGAAGCATCGGAATCTAAAACTGGACTCACAGGAGAGGTTCAAATCATAGAAAGTGAGAGTGTCAGTCCTCTTGTACTTAAGTCGGCATTGTGCCTTTTCTATTGAATTGTGATGCAGTGTCTGTGTTTCATCGTCAATACGAAGGTCCAAGTGATACAGTAAATTTGAAGTGAAGCATCGGAATCGAAAACTGGACTCACAGGAGAGGTTCAAATCATAGAAAGTTAGTGTCCGTCCTCTTGTATTTAAATCGGCATTGTGCTATTTTGAATTCAATTCCGATGCAATTTCTGTGTTTCATCGTCAATAAGAAGGTCCAATTTATACAGTAAACCTGAAGTGAAGCATCGGAATCTAAAACTGGACTCACAAGAGAGGTTCAAATCATAGAAAGTTAGAGTCTCAGTCCTCTTGTACTTAAGCCGGCATCGTGCCTTTTGAATCTAATTCCGATGCAACTTCTGTGCTTCATCGTCAATAAGAAAGTCCATGGTATACAGTAAACCTGAAGTGTAACATCGGCACCTAAAACTGGACTCACAGGAGAGGTTCAAATCATAGAAAGTTAGAGTGTCAGTTCTCTTGTACTTAAGTCGGTATTGTGGCTTTTGAATGTAATTGCGATGCAATTTCTGTGCTTCATCGTCAAAAAGAAGGTCCAAGGCATTCAGTAAACCTGAAGTGAAGCATCGGAATCTAAAACTGGACTCACATTAGAGGTTCAAATCATAGAAAGTTAGATTGTCAGTCCTCTTGGACTTAAGTCGGCATTGTGCCTTTTGTATTAAATTCGGATGTAATTTCTATGTTTCATCCTCAATACGAAGATCCAAGGGATACAGTAAACCCGAAGTGAAGCATCGGAATTTAAAGCTGGACTCACAGGAGAGGTGCAAATCATAGAAAGTTAGAGTGTCAGTCCTCTTGTCTTTAACTCGGCATTGTGCCTTTTGAATATAATTCCGATGCAATTTCTGTGTATCATCGTCAATAAGAATGTCCAAGGTATACAGTAACCCTCATGTGAAGCTTCGGAATCTAAAACTGGACTCACAGGAGAGGTTCAAATCATAGAAAGTGAGAGTGACAGTCCTCTCGTACTTAAGTCGGCATTGTGCTATTTTGAATTTAATTCCGATGCAATTTCTGTGTTTCATCGTCAATAAGAAGGTCCAATTTGTACAGAAACCAGATGGCAGTTATAAGAGTCGAGGGACATGAAAGGGAAGCAGTGGTTGGGAAGGGAGTAAGACAGGGTTGTAGCCTCTCCCCGATGTTGTTCAATCTGTATATTGAGCAAGCAGTAAAGGAAACAAAAGATAAATTCGGAGTAGGTATTAAAATTCATGGAGAAGAAGTAAAAACTTTGAGGTTCGCCGATGACATTGTAATTCTGTCAGAGACAGCAAAAGACTTGGAAGAGCAGCTGAATGGAATGGACAGTGTCTTGAAAGGAGGATATAAGATGAACATCAACAAAAGCAAAACAAGGATAATGGAATGTAGTCTAATTAAGTGGGGTGATGCTGAGGGAATTAGATTAGGAAATGAGGCACTTAAAGTAGTAAAGGAGATTTGCTATTTGGGGAGCAAAATAACTGATGATGGTCGAAGTAGAGAGGATATAAAATGTAGGCTGGCAATGGCAAGGAAAGCGTTTCTGAAGAAGAGAAATTTGTTAACATCCAGTATAGATTTAAGTGTCAGGAAGTCATTTCTGAAAGTATTCGTATGGAGTGTAGCCATGTATGGAAGTGAAACATGGACGATAAATAGTTAGGACAAGAAGAGAATAGAAGCTTTCGAAATGTGGTGCTACAGAAGAATGCTGAAGATTAGATGGGTAGATCACATAACTAATGAGGAAGTATTGAATAGGATTGGGGAGAAGAGAAGTTTGTGGCACAACTTGACCAGAAGAAGGGATCGGTTGGTAGGACATGTTCTGAGGCATCAAGGGATCACCAATTTAGTATTGGAGGGCAGCGTGGAGGGGAAAATCGTAGAGGGAGACCAAGAGATGAATACACTAAGCAGATTCAGAAGGATGTAGGTTGCAGTAGGTACTGGGAGATGAAAAAGCTTGCACAGGATAGAGTAGCATGGAGAGCTGCATCAAACCAGTCTCAAGGACTGAAGACCACAACAACAACAACAAGAAGGTCCAAGGGATACAGTAAACCTGAAGTGAAGCATCGGAAACTAAAACTGGACTCACAGGAGAGGTTCAAAACATAGAAAGATAAAGTGTCAGTCTTCTTATACTTAAGTCGGCCATGTGCCTTTTGAATTTAATTCCGATGCAATTTCGGTGTTTCATCGTCAATACGAAGATCCATGGTATACAGTAAACCTGAAGTTAAGCATCGGAATCTAAAACTGGACTCACAGGAGAGGTTCAAATCATAGAAAGTTAGAGTGTCAGTCCTCTTGTACTTAAGTCGGCATTGTGACTTTTGTATTAAATTCGGATGCAATTTCTGTGTTTCATCGTCAATAAGAAGGTCCAAGGTATTCAGTAACACTGATGTGAAGCTTCGGAATCTAAAACTGGACTCACAGGAGAGGTTCAAATCATAGAAATTTAGGGTGTCACTCCTCTTGTACCTAAGTCGGCATTGTGGCTTTTGAATGTAATTGCGATGCAATTTCTGTGCTTCATCGTCAAAAAGAAGGTCCAAGGCATTCAGTAAACCTGAAGTGAAGCATCGGAATCTAAAACTGGACTCACATTAGAGGTTCAAATCATAGAAAGTGAGAGTGTCAGTCCTCTTGTATTCAAGTCGGCATGGGCGTTTTGAATTTAATTCCGATGCAATTTCTGTGTTTCATCGTCAATAAGAATGTGCAAAGCATACAGTAAACCTAAAGTATAGCTTCCGAATCTAAAACTGGACTAACAGGAGAGGTTCAAATCATAGAAAGTGAGAGTGCCAGTCCTCTTGTACTTAAGTCGGCATTGTGATATTTAGAATTTAATTCCGATGCAATTTCTGTGTTTCATCGTCAATAAGAAGGTCAAAGGTATACAGTAAACCTGAAGTGAAGCACCAGAATCTAAAACTGGACTCACAGGACACGTTGAAATCATAGAAAGTTAGAGTGTCACTCCTCTTGTACTTAAGTCGGCATTGTGGCTTTTGAATTTAATTCCGATGCAATTCCTGTGTTTCATCATCAATAAGAAGGTCCAAGGTATACAGTAAACCTGAAGTGAAGCATCGGAATCTAAAACTGGCCTCACATTAGAGGTTCAAATCATAGAAAGTGAGAATGTCAGTCCTCTTGTACTTAAGTCGGTATTGTGCCTTTTGTATAAAATTCGGATGCAATTTCTGTGTTTCGTCGTCATAAGAAGGTGCAAGGTATACAGTACACCTGAAGTGAAGCATCGGAATCTAAAACTGGACTCACAGGAGAGGTTCAAATCATAGAAAGTGAGAGTGTCAATCCTCTTGTACATAAGTCGGCATTGTGCCTTTTGTATTAAATTCGGATGCAATTTCTGTGTTTCATCGTCAATAAGAAGGTGCAAGGTATACAGTAAACCTGAAGTGAAGCATCGGAATCTAAAACTGGACTCACATTTGAGGTTCAAATCATAGAAAGTTAGATTGTCAGTCCTCTTGTACTTAAGTCGGCATTGTGACTTTTGTATTAAATTCGGATGTAATTTCTGTGTTTCATCCTTAATACGACGGTCCAAGGGATACAGTAAACCCGAAGTGAAGCATCGGAATTTAAAGCTGGACTCACAAGAGAGGTGCAAATCATAGAAAGTTAGAGTGTATGTCCTCTTGTACTTAAGTCGGCATTGTGACTTTTGTATTAAATTCGGATGCAATTTCTGTGTTTCATCGTCAATAAGAAGGTCCAAGGGATACAGTAAACCTAAAATGAAGCTTCGGAATTTAAAACTGGACTCACAGGAGAGGTTCAAATCATAGAAAGTTAGAGTGTCAGTCCTCTTGTACTTAAGTCGGCATTTCGTCTTTTGTATTAAATTCGGATTCAATTTCTGTGTTTCGTCGTCAATACGAAGGTGCAAGGTATACAGGAAACCTGACGTGAAGCATCGGAATCTAAAACTTGACTCACAGGAGAGGTTCATATCATAGAAAGTTAGAGTGTCAGTCCTCTTGTAATGAAGTCGGCATTGTGTCTTGTGTATAAAATTCGGATGCAATTTCTGTGTTTCGTCGGCAATAAGAAAGTGCAATTTATACGGTATCCCTGATGTGAAGCATCGGAATCTAAAACTGGACTCACAGGGGAGGTTCAAATCATAGAAAGTGAGAGTGTCAGTCCTCTTGTACTTAGGGTCGGTATTGTGCCTTTTGTATTAAATTCGGATGCAATTTCTGTGTTTCATCGTCAATAAGAATGTCCAAGAGATACAGTACACTTGAAGTGAAACATCGGAATCTAAAACTGCACTCACAGGAGAGGTACAAATCATAGAAAGTGAGATTGTCAGTCCTCTTGTACTTAAGTCGGCATTGTGCCTTTTGTATTAAATTCGGATGCAATTTCTGTGTTTCATCGTCAATAAGAAGGTGCAAGGTATACAGTAAACCTGAAGTGAAGCATAGGAATCTAAAACTGGACTCACAGGAGAGGTTCAAATCGTAGAAAGTGAGAGTGTCAGTCCTCTTGTACTTAAGTCGGCAGTGTGTCTTTTGTATAATATCTGGATGCAATTTCTGTGTTCCATCGTCAATAAGTAGGTCCAAGGGATACAGTAAACCTGAAGTGAAAAATCGGAATCTAAAACTGGACTCACAGGAGAGGTTCAAATCATAGAAAATTAGAGTGTCAGTCCTCTTGTACTTAAGACTGCATTGTGCCTTTTGAATTTAATTCCGAGGCAATTTCTGTGTTTCATCGTCAATAAGAAGGCACAAAGTCTACAGTAAACCTGAAGTGAAGCATCGGAATCTAAAACTGGACTCACAGGAGAGGTTCAAATCATAGAAAGTGAGAGTGTCAGTCCTCTTGTACTTAAGTCGGCATTGTGCCTTTTCTATTGAATTCGGATGCAGTTGCTGTGTTTCATCGTCAATACGAAGGTCCAAGGGATACAGTAAATTTGAAGTGAAGCATCGGAATCGAAAACTGGACTCCCAGGAGAGGTTCAAATCAAAGAAACTGAGAGTGTCCGTCCTCTTGTACTTGAGTCGGCATTGTGCTATTTTGAATTTAATTCCGATGCAATTTCTGTGTTTCATCGTCAATAAGAAGGTCCAAGGTATACAGTAAACCTGAAGTGAAGCATCGGAATCTAAAACTGGGCTAAAGGGAGAGGTTCAAATCATAGAAAATTAGAGTGTCAGTCCTCTTGTACTTAAGACTGCATTGTGCCTTTTGAATTTAATTCCGATGCAATATCTGTGTTTCATCGTCAATACGAAGATCCATGGTATAGAGTAAACCTGAAGTTAAGCATCGAAATCTAAAACTGGACTCACAGGAGAGGTTCAAATCGTAGAAAGTGAGAGTGTCAGTCCTCTTGTACTTAAGTCGGAATTGTGCCTTTTGTATTAAATTCGGATGCACTTTCTGTGTGTCATCGTCAATACAAAGATCCAAGGGATACAGTAAACCTGAAGTGAAGCATCGGAATCGAAAACTGGACTCACAGGAGAGGTCCAAATAATAGAAAGTGAGAGTGTCAGTCCTCTTGTATTCAAGTCGGCATGGGCGTTTTGAATTTAATTCCGATTAAAATTCTGTGTTTCATCGTCAATAAGAATGTGCAAAGTATACAGTAAACCTAAGGTGAAGCTTCCGAATCTAAAACTGGACTCACAGGAGAGGTTCAAATCATAGAAAGTGAGAGTGCCAGTCCTCTTGTACTTAAGTCGGCATTGTGCTATTTTGAATTTAATTCCGATGCAATTTCTGTGTTTCATCGTCAATAGGAAGGTCCAAGGGATACAGTAAACCTAAAGTGAAGCTTCGGAATCTAAAACTGGACTCACAGGAGAGGTTCAAATCATAGAAAGTTAGAGTGTCAGTCCTCTTGTACTTAAGTCGGCATTGTGCCTTTTGAATTTAATTCCGATGCAATTTCTGTGCTTCATCGTCAAAAAGAAGGTCCAAGGCAGACAGTAAACCTGAAGTGAAGCATCGGAATCTAAAACTGGACTCACATTAGAGGTTCAAATCATAGAAAGTGAGAATGTCAGTCCTCTTGTACTTAGGTCGGAATTGTGCCTTTTGTATAAAATTCGGATGCAATGTCTGTGTTTCGTCGTCATAAGAAGTGGCAAGGTATACAGTACACCTGAAGTGAAGCATCGGAATCTAAAACTTGACTCACAGGGGAGGTTCAAATCATAGAAAGTGAGAGTGTCAGTCCTCTTATACTTAAGTCGGTATTGTGCCTTTTGTATTAAATTCGGATGGAATTTCTGTGTTTCATCGTCAATAAGAAAGTCCAAGGGATACAGTACATTTGAAGTGAAGCATCGTAATCTAAAACTGGACTCACAGGAGAGGTTCAAATCATAGAAAGTGAGATTGTCAGTCCTCTTGTACTTAAGTCGGCATTGTGCCTTTTGTATTAAATTTGGATGCAATTTCTGTGTTTCATCGTCAATAAGAAGGTGCAAGGTATACAGTAAACCTGAAGTGAAGCATCGGAATCTAAAACTGGACTCACAGGAGAGGTTCAAATCATAGAAAGTGAGAGTGTCAATCCTCTTGTACTTAAGTCGGTAGTGTGTCTTTTGTATAAAATCTGGATGCAATTTCTGTGTTCCATCGTCAATAAGAAGGTCCAAGGGATACAGTAAACCGGAAGTGAAACATCGGAATCTAAAACTGGACTCACAGGAGAGGTTCAAATCATAGAAAATTAGAGTGTCAGTCCTTTTTTACTTAAGACTGCATTGTGCCTTTTGAATTTAATTCCGAGGCAATTACTGTGTTTCATCGTCAATAAGAAGGCACAAAGTATACAGTAAACCTGTAGTGAAGCATCGGAATCTAAAACTGGACTCACAGGAGAGGTTCAAATCATAGAAAGTGAGAGTGTCAGTCCTCTTGTACTTAAGTCGGCATTGTGCCTTCTCTATTGAATTCGGATGCAGTGTCTGTGTTACATCGTCAATACGAAGGTCCAAGGGATACAGTAAATTTGAAGTGAAGCATCGGAATCGAAAACTGGATTCACAGGAGAGGTTCAAATCATAGAAAGTTAGAGTGTCCGTCCTCTTGTACTTAAATCGGCATTGTGCTATTTTGAATTCAATTCCGATGCAATTTCTGTGTTTCATCGTCAATAAGAAGGTCCAATTTATACAGTAAACCTGAAGTGAAGCATCGGAATCTAATACTGGACTCAAAGGAGAGGTTCAAATCATAGAAAGTTAGAGTGTCACTCCTCTTGTACTTAAGTCGGCATTGTGGCTTTTGAATGTAATTGCGATGCAATTTCTGCGCTTCATCGTCAAAAAGAAGGTCCAAGGCATTCAGTAAACCTGAAGTGAAGCATCGGAATCTAAAACTGGACTCACTTTTGAGGTTCAAATCATAGAAAGTTAGATTGTCAGTCCTCTTGTACTTAAGTCGGCATTGTGCCTTTTGTATTAAATTCGGATGTAATTTCTGTGTTTCATCCTCAATACGACGGTCCAAGGGATACAGTAAACCCGAAGTGAAGCATCGGAATTTAAAGCTGGACTCACAGGAGAGGTGCAAATCATAGAAAGTTAGAGTGTCAGTCCCCTTGTACTTAAGTCGGCATTGTGACTTTTGTATTAAATTCGGATGCAATTTCTGGGTTTCATCGTCAATAAGAAGGTCCAAGGTATACAGTAACACTGATGTGAAGCTTCGGAATCTAAAACTGGACTCACAGGAGAGGTTCAAATCATAGAAAGTGAGAGTGCCAGTCCTCTCGTACTTAAGTCGGCATTGTGCCATTTTGAATTTAATTCCGATGCAATTTCTGTGTTTCATCGTCAATAAGAATGTCCAAGGGATACAGTAAACCTGAAGTAAAGCATCGGAATCTAAAACTGGACTCACAGGAGAGGTTCAAAACATAGACAGTTAGAGTGTCAGTCCTCTTGTACTTATGTCGGCATTGTGGATTTTGAATTTACTTCCGATGCAATTCCTGTGTTTCATCGTCAATAAGAAGGTCCTAGGTATACAGTAAACCTGAAGTTAAGCATCGGAATCTAAAACTGGACTCACAGGAGAGGTTCAAATCAAAGAAAGTTAGAGTGTCAGTTCTCTTGAACTTAAGTCAGCATTGTGACTTTTGTATTAAATTCGGATGCAATATCTGTGTTTCATCGTCAATAA
The DNA here is from genome assembly GCF_023864345.2 of Schistocerca serialis cubense. NCBI lineage: Eukaryota > Metazoa > Arthropoda > Insecta > Orthoptera > Acrididae > Schistocerca > Schistocerca serialis. The sequence goes on along the minus strand of NC_064638.1, from coordinate 59,567,001 downwards.
GAAGGTCCAAGGGATACAGTAAACCTAAAATGAAGCTTCGGAATTTAAAACTGGACTCACAGGAGAGGTTCAAATCATAGAAAGTTAGAGTGTCAGTCCTCTTGTACTTCAGTCGGCATTTCGTCTTTTGTATTAAATTCGGATACAATTTCTGTGTTTCATCGTCAATAAGAAGGTCCAAGGGATACAGAAAACCTGAAGTGAAGCATCGGAATCTAAATCTTGAATTACAGGAGAGGTTCAAATAATAGAAAGTTACAGTGTCAGTCCTCTTGTACTTGAGTCGGCATTGTGCCTTTTGTATTTAATTCCGATGCAATTTCTGTGTTTCATCGTCAATACGAAGGTGCAAGGTATACAGGAAACCTGACGTGAAGCATCGGAATCTAAAACTTGACTCACAGGAGAGGTTCATATCATAGAAAGTTAGAGTGTCAGTCCTCTTGTAATGAAGTCGGCATTGTGTCTTGTGTATAAAATTCGGATGCAATTTCTGTGTTTCGTCGGCAATAAGAATGGCAATTTATACGGTATCCCTGATGTGAAGCATCGGAATCTAAAACTGGACTCACAGGGGAGGTTCAAATCATTGAAAGTGAGAGTGTCAGTCCTCTTGTACTTAGGGTCGGTATTGTGCCTTTTGTATTAAATTCGGATGCAATTACTGTGTTTCATCGTCAATAAGAATGTCCAAGAGATACAGTACACTTGAAGTGAAACATCGGAATCTAAAACTGCACTCACAGGAGAGGTTCAAATCATAGAAAGTGAGATTGTCAGTCCTCTTGTACTTAAGTCGGCATTGTGCCTTTTGTATTAAATTCGGATGCAATTTCTGTGTTTCATCGTCAATAAGAAGGTGCAAGGTATACAGTAAACCTGAAGTGAAGCATAGGAATCTAAAACTGGACTCACAGGAGAGGTTCAAATCGTAGAAAGTGAGAGTGTCAGTCCTCTTGTACTTAAGTCGGCAGTGTGTCTTTTGTATAAAATCTGGATGCAATTTCTGTGTTCCATCGTCAATAAGAAGGTCCAAGGGATACAGTAAACCTGAAGTGAAAAATCGGAATCTAAAACTAGACTCACAGGAGAGGTTCAAATCATAGAAAATTAGAGTGTCAGTCCTCTTGTACTTAAGACTGCATTGTGCCTTTTGAATTTAATTCCGATGCAATTTATGTGTTTCATCGTCAATACGAAGATCCATGGTATACAGTAAACCTGAAGTTAAGCAACGGAATCTAAAACTGGACTCATAGGAGAGGTTCAAATCGTAGAAAGTGAGAGTGTCAGTCCTCTTGTACTTAGGTCGGAATTGTGCCTTTTGTATTAAATTCGGATGCACTTTCTGTGTGTCATCGTCAATACAAAGATCCAAGGGATACAGTAAACCTGAAGTGAAGCATCGGAATCGAAAACTGGACTCACAGGAGAGGTCCAAATAATAGAAAGTGAGAGTGTCAGTCCTCTTGTATTCAAGTCGGCATGGGCGTTTTGAATTTAATTCCGATGCAATTTCTGTGCTTCATCGTCAAAAAGAAGGTCCAAGGCAGACAGTAAACCTGAAGTGAAGCATCGGAATCTAAAACTGGACTCACATTAGAGGTTCAAATCATAGAAAGTGAGAATGTCAGTCCTCTTGTACTTCGGTCGGAATTGTGCCTTTTGTATAAAATTCGGATGCAATGTCTGTGTTTCCTCGTCATAAGAAGTGGCAAGGTATACAGTACACCTGAAGTGAAGCATCGGAATCTAAAACTGGACTCACAGGGGAGGTTCAAATCATAGAAAGTGAGAGTGTCAGTCCTCTTATACTTAAGTCGGTATTGTGCCTTTTGTAATAAATTCGGATGCAATTTCTGTGTTTCATCGTCAATAAGAAAGTCCAAGGGATACAGTACACTTGAAGTGAAGCATCGGAATCTAAAACTGGACTCACAGGAGAGGTTCAAATCATAGAAAGTGAGATTGTCAGTCCTCTTGTACTTAAGTCGGCATTGTGCCTTTTGTATTAAATTTGGATGCAATTTCAGTGTTTCATCGTCAATAATAAGGTGCAAGGTATACAGTAAACCTGAAGTGAAGCATCGGAATCTAAAACTGGACTCACAGGAGAGGTTCAAATCATAGAAAGTGAGAGTGTCAGTCCTCTTGTGCTTAAGTCGGTAGTGTGTCTTTTGTATAAAATCTGGATGCAATTTCTGTGTTCCATCGTCAATAAGAAGGTCCAAGGGATACAGTAAACCGGAAGTGAAACATCGGAATCTAAAACTGGACTCACAGGAGAGGTTCAAATCATAGAAAATTAGAGTGTCAGTCCTCTTGTACTTAAGACTGCATTGTGCCTTTTGAATTTAATTCCGAGGCAATTACTGTGTTTCATCGTCAATAAGAAGGTCCAAGGTATACAGGAAACCTGAAGTGAAGCATCGGAATCTAAAACTGGACTAAAGGGAGAAGTTCAAATCATAGAAAATTAGAGTGTCAGTCCTCTTGTACTTAAGTCGGAATTGTGCCTTTTGTATTAAATTCGGATGCACTTTCTGTGTGTCATCGTCAATACAAAGATCCAAGGGAGACAATATACCTGAAGTGAAGCATCGGAATCGAAAACTGGACTCACAGGAGAGGTCCAAATCATAGAAAGTGAGAGTGTCAGTCCTCTTGTATTCAAGTCGGCATGGGCGTTTTGAATTTAATTCCGATGCAATTTCTGTGTTTCATCGTCAATAAGAATGTGCAAAGTATACAGTAAACCTAAAGTGAAGCTTCCGAATCTAAAACTGGACTCACAGGAGAGGTTCAAATCATAGAAAGTGAGAGTCAGCAATGTGCTATTTAGAATTTAATTCCGATGCAATTTCTGTGTTTCATCGTCAATAAGAAGGTCAAAAGTATACAGTAAACCTGAAGTGATGCATCGGAATCTAAAACTTGACTAACACGAGAGGTTGAAATCATAGAAAGTTAGAGTGTCACTTCTCTTGTACTTAAGTCGGCATTGTGGCTTTTGAATTTAATTCCGATGCAATTCCTGTGTTTCATCGTCAATAAGAAGGTCCAAGGTATACAGTAAACCTGAAGTTAAGCATCGGAATCCAAAACTGGACTCACAGGAGAGTTTCAAACCACAGAAAGTTAGAGTGTCAGTCCTCATGTACTTAAGTCGGCATTGTGCCCTTTTGAATTTAATTCCGATGCAATTCCGGTGTTTCATCGTCAATAAGAAGGTGCAAGGTATACAGTAAACCTGAAGTGAAGCACTGGAATCTCAAACTGGACTCACAGGAGAGGTTCAAATCATAGAAAGGGAGAGTGTCAGTCCTCTTGTACTTAAGTCGGCAGTGTGTCTTTTGTATTAAATTGTGATGCAATTTCTGTGTTTCATCGTCAATAAGAAGGTCCAAGGAATACATTAAACCTGAGTTGAAGCATCGGAATCTAAAACTGGACTCACAGGAGAGGTTCAAATCATAGAAAGTTGGAGTGTCAGTCCTCTTGTACTTAAGACTGCATTGTGCCTTTTGAATTTAATTCCGATGCAATTTCTGCGTTTCATCGTCAAAAAGAAGGTGCAAAGTATACAGTCAACCTGAAGTGAAGCATCGGAATCTAAAACTGGACTCACAGGAGAGGTTCAAATCATAGAAAGTGAGAGTGTCAGTCCTCTTGTACTTAAGTCGGCATCGTGCTTTTTGAATCTAATTCCGATGCAACTTCTGTGCTTCATCGTCAATAAGAAAGTCCATGGTATACAGTAAACCTGAAGTGTAACATCGGCAACTAAAACTGGACACACAGGAGAGGTCCAAATCATAGAAAGTTAGAGTGTCACTCCTCTTGAACTTAAGTTGGCATTGTGGCTTTTGAATGTAATTGCGATGCAATTTCTGTGCTTCATCGTCAAAAAGAAGGTCCAAGGCATTCAGTAAACCTGAAGTGAAGCATCGGAATCTATAACTGGACTCACATTAGAGGTTCAAATCATAGAAAGTTAGATTGTCAGTCCTCTTGTACTTAAGTCGGCATTGTGCCTTTTGTATTAAATTCGGATGTCATTTCTGTATTTCATCCTCAATACGAAGGTCCAAGGGATACAGTAAACCCGAAGTGAAGCATCGGAATTTAAAGCTGGACTCACAGGAGTGGTTCAAATCATAGAAAGTTAGAGTGTCAGTCCTCTTGTACTTAACTCGGAATTGTGCCTTTTCAATTTAATTCCGATGCAATTTCTGTGCATCATCGTCAATACGAAGATCCATGGTATACAGTAAACCTGAAGTTAAGCATCGGAATCTAAAACTGGACTCACAGGAGATGTTCAAATCATAGAAAATTAGAGTGTCAGTCCTCTTGTACTTAAGTCGGCATTGTGACTTTTGTATTAAATTCGGATGCAATTTCTGTGTTTCATCGTCAATAAGAAGGTCCAAGGGATACAGTAACACCGATGTGAAGCTTCGGAATCTAAAACTGGACTCACAGGAGAGGTTCAAATCATAGAAAGTTAGAGTGTCAGTCCTCTTGTACTTAAGTCGGCATTGTGCCTTTTGAATTTAATTCCGATGCAATTTCTGTGCTTCATCGTCAAAAAGAAGGTCCAAGGCAGACAGTAAACCTGAAGTGAAGCATCGGAATCTAAAACTGGACGCACATTAGAGGTTCAAATCATAGAAAGTGAGAATGTCAGTCCTCTTGTACTTAGGTCGGAATTGTGCCTTTTGTATAAAATTCGGATGCAATGTCTGTGTTTCGTCGTCATAAGAAGTGGCAAGGTATACAGTACACCTGAAGTGAAGCATCGGAATCTAAAACTGGACTCACAGGGGAGGTTCAAATCATAGAAAGTGAGAGTGTCAGTCCTCTTATACTTAAGTCGGTATTGAGCCTTTTGTATTAAATTCGGATGCAATTTCTGTGTTTCATCGTCAATAAGAAAGTCCAAGGGATACAGTACACTTGATGTGAAGCATCGGAATCTAAAACTGGACTCACAGGAGAGGTTCAAATCATAGAAAGTGAGATTGTCAGTCCTCTTGTACTTCAGTCGGCATTGTGCCTTTTGTATTAAATTTGGATGCAATTTCTGTGTTTCATCGTCAATAAGAAGGTGCAAGGTATACAGTAAACCTGAAGTGAAGCAACGGAATCTAAAACTGGACTCACAGGAGAGGTTCAAATCATAGAAAGTGAGAGTGCCAGTCCTCTTGTACTTAAGTCGGCATTGTGCTATTTTGAATTTAATTCCGATGCAATTTCTGTGTTTCATCGTCATTAAGAAGGTCCAAGGTATACAGTAAACCTGAAGTGAAGCATCGGAATCTAAAACTGGACTAAAGGGAGAGGTTCAAATCATAGAAAATTAGAGTGTCAGTCCTCTTGTACTTAAGACTGCATTGTGGCTTTTGAATTTAATTCCGATGCAATTCCTGTGTTTCATCGTCAATAAGATGGTCGAAGGTGTACGGTAATCCTGATGTTAAGCATCGGAATCTAAAACTGGACTCACAGGAGAGGTTCAAATCATAGATAGTTAGAGTGTCAGTTGACTTGTACTTAAGTCGGCATTGTGACTTTTGTATTAAATTCGGATGCAATTTCTGTGTTTCATCGTTAATTAGAAGGTCCAAGGGATACAGTAAACCTAAAGTGAAGCTTCGGAATCTAAAACTGGACTCACAGGAGAGGTTCAAATCATAGAAAGTTAGAGTGTCAGTCCTCTTGTACTTAAGTCGGCATTGTGCCTAATGAATTTAATTCCGATGCAATATCTGTGCTTCATCGTCAAAAAGAAGGTCCAAGGCAGACAGTAAACCTGAAGTGAAGCATCGGAATCTAAAACTGGACTCACATTAGAGGTTCAAATCATAGAAAGTGAGAATGTCAGTCCTCTTGTACTTCGGTCGGAATTGTGCCTTTTGTATAAAATTCGGATGCAATGTCTGTGTTTCCTCGTCATAAGAAGTGGCAAGGTATACAGTACACCTGAAGTGAAGCATCGGAATCTAAAACTGGACTCACAGGGGAGGTTCAAATCATAGAAAGTGAGAGTGTCAGTCCTCTTATACTTAAGTCGGTATTGTGCCTTTTGTAATAAATTCGGATGCAATTTCTGTGTTTCATCGTCAATAAGAACGTCCAAGGGATACAGTACACTTGAAGTGAAGCATCGGAATCTAAAACTGGACTCACAGGAGAGGTTCAAATCATAGAAAGTGAGATTGTCAGTCCTCTTGTACTTAAGTCGGCATTGTGCCTTTTGTATTAAATTTGGATGCAATTTCAGTGTTTCATCGTCAATAATAAGGTGCAAGGTATACAGTAAACCTGAAGTGAAGCATCGGAATCTAAAACTGGACTCACAGGAGAGGTTCAAATCATAGAAAGTGAGAGTGTCAGTCCTCTTGTGCTTAAGTCGGTAGTGTGTCTTTTGTATAAAATCTGGATGCAATTTCTGTGTTCCATCGTCAATAAGAAGGTCCAAGGGATACAGTAAACCGGAAGTGAAACATCGGAATCTAAAACTGGACTCACAGGAGAGGTTCAAATCATAGAAAATTAGAGTGTCAGTCCTCTTGTACTTAAGACTGCATTGTGCCTTTTGAATTTAATTCCGAGGCAATTACTGTGTTTCATCGTCAATAAGAAGGTCCAAGGTATACAGGAAACCTGAAGTGAAGCATCGGAATCTAAAACTGGACTAAAGGGAGAAGTTCAAATCATAGAAAATTAGAGTGTCAGTCCTCTTGTACTTAAGTCGGAATTGTGCCTTTTGTATTAAATTCGGATGCACTTTCTGTGTGTCATCGTCAATACAAAGATCCAAGGGAGACAATATACCTGAAGTGAAGCATCGGAATCGAAAACTGGACTCACAGGAGAGGTCCAAATCATAGAAAGTGAGAGTGTCAGTCCTCTTGTATTCAAGTCGGCATGGGCGTTTTGAATTTAATTCCGATGCAATTTCTGTGTTTCATCGTCAATAAGAATGTGCAAAGTATACAGTAAACCTAAAGTGAAGCTTCCGAATCTAAAACTGGACTCACAGGAGAGGTTCAAATCATAGAAAGTGAGAGTCAGCAATGTGCTATTTAGAATTTAATTCCGATGCAATTTCTGTGTTTCATCGTCAATAAGAAGGTCAAAGGTATACAGTAAACCTGAAGTGATGCATCGGAATCTAAAACTTGACTCACACGAGAGGTTGAAATCATAGAAAGTTAGAGTGTCACTTCTCTTGTACTTAAGTCGGCATTGTGACTTTTGAATTTAATTCCGATGCAATTCCTGTGTTTCATCGTCAATAAGAAGGTCCAAGGTATACAGTAAACCTGAAGTTAAGCATCGGAATCCAAAACTGGACTCACAGGAGAGTTTCAAACCACAGAAAGTTAGAGTGTCAGTCCTCTTGTACTTAAGTCGGCATTGTGCCTTTTGAATTTAATTCCGATGCAATTCCGGTGTTTCATCGTCAATAAGAAGGTGCAAGGTATACAGTAAACCTGAAGTGAAGCACTGGAATCTCAAACTGGACTCACAGGAGAGGTTCAAATCATAGAAAGGGAGAGTGTCAGTCCTCTTGTACTTAAGTCGGCAGTGTGTCTTTTGTATTAAATTGTGATGCAATTTCTGTGTTTCATCGTCAATAAGAAGGTCCAAGGAATACATTAAACCTGAGTTGAAGCATCGGAATCTAAAACTGGACTCACAGGAGAGGTCCAAATCATAGAAAGTTGGAGTGTCAGTCCTCTTGTACTTAAGACTGCATTGTGCCTTTTGAATTTAATTCCGATGCAATTTCTGCGTTTCATCGTCAAAAAGAAGGTGCAAAGTATACAGTCAACCTGAAGTGAAGCATCGGAATCTAAAACTGGACTCACAGGAGAGGTTCAAATCATAGAAAGTGAGAGTGTCAGTCCTCTTGTACTTAAGTCGGAATCGTGCTTTTTGAATCTAATTCCGATGCAACTACTGTGCTTCATCGTCAATAAGAAAGTCCATGGTATACAGTAAACCTGAAGTGTAACATCGGCAACTAAAACTGGACACACAGGACAGGTCCAAATCATAGAAAGTTAGAGTGTCACTCCTCTTGAACTTAAGTTGGCATTGTGGCTTTTGAATGTAATTGCGATGCAATTTCTGTGCTTCATCGTCAAAAAGAAGGTCCAAGGCATTCAGTAAACCTGAAGTGAAGCATCGGAATCTATAACTGGACTCACATTAGAGGTTCAAATCATAGAAAGTTAGATTGTCAGTCCTCTTGTACTTAAGTCGGCATTGTGCCTTTTGTATTAAATTCGGATGTCATTTCTGTATTTCATCCTCAATACGAAGGTCCAAGGGATACAGTAAACCCGAAGTGAAGCATCGGAATTTAAAGCTGGACTCACAGGAGAGGTGCAAATCATAGAAAGTTAGAGTGTCAGTCCTCTTGTACTTAACTCGGAATTGTGCCTTTTCAATTTAATTCCGATGCAATTTCTGTGCATCATCGTCAATACGAAGATCCATGGTATACAGTAAACCTGAAGTTAAGCATCGGAATCTAAAACTGGACTCACAGGAGATGTTCAAATCATAGAAAATTAGAGTGTCAGTCCTCTTGTACTTAAGTCGGCATTGTGACTTTTGTATTAAATTCGGATGCAATTTCTGTGTTTCATCGTCAATAAGAAGGTCCAAGGGATACAGTAACACCGATGTGAAGCTTCGGAATCTGAAACTGGACTCACAGGAGAGGTTCAAATCATAGAAAGTTAGAGTGTCAGTCCTCTTGTACTTAAGTCGGCATTGTGCCTTTTGTATTAAATTCGGATGTCATTTCTGTGTTTCATCCTCAATACGAAGGTCCAAGGGATACAGTAAACCCGAAGTGAAGCATCGGAATTTAAAGCTGGACTCACAGGAGAGGTGCAAATCATAGAAAGTTAGAGTGTCAGTCCTCTTGTACTTAACTCGGAATTGTGCCTTTTGAATTTAATTCCGATGCAATTTCTGTGCATCATCGTCAATACAAAGATCCATGGTATACAGTAAACCTGAAGTTAAGCATCGGAATCTAAAACTGGACTCACAGGAGATGTTCAAATCATAGAAAATTAGAGTGTCAGTCCTCTTGTACTTAAGTCGGCATTGTGACTTTTGTATTAAATTCGGATGCAATTTCTGTGTTTCATCGTCAATAAGAAGGTCCAAGGGATACAGTAACACCGATGTGAAGCTTCGGAATCTAAAACTGGACTCACAGGAGAGGTTCAAATCATAGAAAGTTAGAGTGTCAGTCCTCTTGTACTTAAGTCGGCATTGTGCCTTTTGAATTTAATTCCGATGCAATTTCTGTGCTTCATCGTCAAAAAGAAGGTCCAAGGCAGACAGTAAACCTGAAGTGAAGCATCGGAATCTAAAACTGGACGCACATTAGAGGTTCAAATCATAGAAAGTGAGAATGTCAGTCCTCTTGTACTTAGGTCGGAATTGTGCCTTTTGTATAAAATTCGGATGCAATGTCTGTGTTTCGTCGTCATAAGAAGTGGCAAGGTATACAGTACACCTGAAGTGAAGCATCGGAATCTAAAACTGGACTCACAGGGGAGGTTCAAATCATAGAAAGTGAGAGTGTCAGTCCTCTTATACTTAAGTCGGTATTGTGCCTTTTGTATTAAATTCGGATGCAATTTCTGTGTTTCATCGTCAATAAGAAAGTCCAAGGGATACAGTACACTTGATGTGAAGCATCGGAATCTAAAACTGGACTCACAGGAGAGGTTCAAATCATAGAAAGTGAGATTGTCAGTCCTCTTGTACTTAAGTCGGCATTGTGCCTTTTGTATTAAATTTGGATGCAATTTCTGTGTTTCATCGTCAATAAGAAGGTGCAAGGTATACAGTAAACCTGAAGTGAAGCATCGGAATCTAAAACTGGACTCACAGGAGAGGTTCAAATCATAGAAAGTGAGAGTGTCAGTCCTCTTGTACTTAAGTCGGTAGTGTGTCTTTTGTATAAAATCTGGATGCAATTTCTGTGTTCCATCGTCAATAAGAAGGTCCAAGGGATACAGTGAACCGGAAGTGAAACATCGGAATCTAAAACTGGACTCACAGGAGAGGTTCAAATCATAGAAAATTAGAGTGTCAGTCCTCTTGTACTTAAGTCGGAATTGTGCCTTTAGTATTAAATTCGGATGCACTTTCTGTGTGTCATCGTCAATTCAAAGATCCAAGGGAGACAATATACCTGAAGTGAAGCATCGGAATCGAAAACTGGACTCACAGGAGAGGTCCAAATCATAGAAAGTGAGAGTGTCAGTCCTCCTGTATTCCACTCGGCATGGGCGTTTTGAATTTAATTCCGATGCAATTTCTGTGTTTCATCGTCAATAAGAATGTGCAAAGTATACAGTAAACCTAAAGTGAAGCTTCCGAATCTAAAACTGGACTCACAGGAGAGGTTCATATCATAGAAAGTGAGAGTCAGCAATGTGCTATTTAGAATTTAATTCCGATGCAATTTCTGTGTTTCATCGTCAATAAGAAGGTCAAAGGTATACAGTAAACCTGAAGTGATGCATCGGAATCTAAAACTTGACTCACACGAGAGTTTGAAATCATAGGAAGTTAGAGTGTCACTTCTCTTGTACTTAAGTCGGCTTAGTGGCTTTTGAATTTAATTCCGATGCAAATCCTGTGTTTCATCGTCAATAAGAAGGTCCAAGGTATACAGTAAACCTGAAGTTAAGCATCGGAATCCAAAACTGGACTCACAGGAGAGTTTCAAACCACAGAAAGTTAGAGTGTCAGTCCTCTTGTACTTAAGTCGGCATCGTGCCTTTTGAATCTAATTCCGATGCAACTTCTGTGCTTCATCGTCAATAAGAAAGTCCATGGTATACAGTAAACCTGAAGTGTAACATCGGCAACTAAAACTGGACACAAAGGAGAGGTCCAAATCATAGAAAGTTAGAGTGTCACTCCTCTTGTACTTAAGTTGGCATTGTGGCTTTTGAATGTAATTGCGATGCAATTTCTGTGCTTCATCGTCAAAAAGAAGGTCCAAGGCATTCAGTAAACCTGAAGTGAAGCATCGGAATCTATAACTGGACTCACATTAGAGGTTCAAATCATAGAAAGTTAGATTGTCAGTCCTCTTGTACTTAAGTCGGCATTGTGCCTTTTGTATTTAATTCGGATGTCATTTCTGTGTTTCATCCTCAATACGAAGGTCCAAGGGATACAGTAAACCCGAAGTGAAGCATCGGAATTTAAAGCTGGACTCACAGGAGAGGTGCAAATCATAGAAAGTTAGAGTGTCAGTCCTCTTGTACTTAACTCGGAATTGTGCCTTTTGAATTTAATTCCGATGCAATTTCTGTGCATCATCGTCAATACGAAGATCCATGGTATACAGTAAACCTGAAGTTAAGCATCGGAATCTAAAACTGGACTCATAGGAGATGTTCAAATCATAGAAAATTAGAGTGTCAGTCCTCTTGTACTTAAGTCGGCATTGTGACTTTTGTATTAAATTCGGATGCAATTTCTGTGTTTCATCGTCAATAAGAAGGTCCAAGGGATACAGTAACACCGATGTGAAGCTCCGGAATCTAAAACTGGACTCACAGGAGAGGTTCAAATCATAGAAAGTGAGAGTGCCAGTCCTCTCGTACTTAAGTCGGCATTGTGCTATTTTGAATTTAATTCCGATGCAATTTCTGTGTTTCATCGTCAATAAGAAGGCACAAAGTATACAGTAAACCTGAAGTGAAGCATCGGAATCTAAAACTGGACTCACAGGAGAGGTTCAAATCATAGAAAGTGAGGGTGTCAGTCCTCTTGTACTTAAGTCGGCATTGTGCCTTTTCTATTGAATTCGGATGCAGTTTCTGTGTTTCATCGTCAAAACGAAGGTCCAAGGGATACAGTAAATTTGAAGTGAAGCATCGGAATCGAAAACTGGACTCCCAGGAGAGGTTCAAATCATAGAAAGTTAGAGTGTCAGTCCTCTTGTACTTAAGTCGGCATTGTGTCTTTTGTATTAAATTCGGATACAATTTCTGTATTTCATCGTCAATAAGAAGGTCCAAGAGATGCAGAAAACCTGAAGTGAAGCATCGGAATCTAAAACTGGACTTACAGGAGAGGTTCAAATAATAGAAAGTTACAGTGTCAGTCCTCTTGTACTTGAGTCGGCATTGTGCCTTTTGTATTAAATTCGGATACAATATCTGTGTTTCATCGTCAATAAGAAGGCACAAAGTATACAGTAAACCTGAAGTCAAGCATCGGAATCTAAAACTGGACTTACAGGAGAGGTTCAAATAATAGAAAGTTACAGTGTCAGTCCTCTTGTACTTAAGTCGGCATTGTGCCTTTTGTATTTAATTCCGATGCAATTTCTGTGTTTCATCGTCAATACGAAGGTGCAAGGTATACAGGAAACCTGACGTGAAGCATCGGAATCTAAAACTTGACTCACAGGAGAGGTTCAAATCATAGAAAGTTAGAGTGTCAGTCCTCTTGTAATTAAGTCGGCATTGTGTCTTGTGTATAAAATTCGGTTGCAATTTCTGTGTTTCGTCGACAATAAGAAGGTGCAAGGTATACGGTATCCCTGATGTGAAGCATCGGAATCTAAAACTGGACTCACAGGAGAGGTTCAAATCATAGAAAGTGAGAGTGCCAGTCCTCTTGTACTTAAGTCGGCATTGTGCTATTTTGAGTTTAATTCCGATGCAATTTCTGTGTTTCATCGTCAATAAGACGGTCCAAGGTATACAGTAAACCTGAAGTGAAGCATCGGAATCTAAAACTGGACTCACAGGAGAGGTTGAAATAGTAGAAAGTTAGAGTGTCTCTCCTCTTGTACTTAAGTCGGCATTGTGGCCTTTTGAATTTAATTCCGATGCAATTCCTGTGTTTCATCGTCAATAAGAAGGTCCAAGGTATACAGTAAACCTAAAGTGAAGCTTCGGAATCCAAAACTGGACTCACAGGAGAGGTTCAAATCATAGAAAGTTAGAGTGTCAGTCCTCTTGTACTTAAATCGGCATTGTGCATTTTGAATTTAATTCCGATGCAATTTCTGTGCTTCATCGTCAAAAAGAAGGTCCAAGGCAGACAGTAAACCTGAAGTGAAGCATCGGAATCTAAAACTGGACTCACATTAGAGGTTCAAATTATAGAAAGTGAGAATGTCAGTCCTCTTGAACTTAGGTCGGTATTGTGCCTTTTGTGTAGAATGTGGATGCAATTTCTGTGTTTCGTCGTCATAAGAAGGTGCAAGGTACACAGTACACCTGAAGTGAAGCATCGGAATCTAAAACTGGACTCACAGGAGAGGTTCAAATCATAGAAAGTGAGAGTGTCAGTCCTCTTGTACTTATGTCGGCATTGTGCCTTTTGAATTTAATTCTGATGCAATTTCTGTGCTTCATCGTCAATAAGAAGGTCCAAGGGATACAGTAAACCTGAAGTGAAGCATCGGAATCTGAAACTGGACTTACAGGAGAGGTTCAAATAATAGAAAGTTACAGTGTCAGTCCTCTTGTACTTGAGTCGGCATTGTGCCTTTTGTATTTAATTCCGATGCAATTTCTGTGTGTCATCGTCAATACGAAGGTGCAAGGCATACAGGAAACCTGACGTGAAGCATCGGAATCTAAAACTTGACTCACAGGAGAGGTTCAAATCATAGAAAGTTAGAGTGTCAGTCCTCTTGTAATTAAGTCCGCATTGTGTCTTTTGTATAAAATTCAGATGCAATTTCTGTGTTTCATCGTTAATAAGAAGGTCCAAGGGATACAGTAAACCTAAAGTGAAGCTTCGGAATCTAAAACTGGACTCACAGGAGAGGTTCAAATCATAGAAAGTTAGAGTGTCAGTCCTCTTGTACTTAAGTCGGCATTGTGCCTTTTGAATTTAATTCCGATGCAATTTCTGTACTTCATCGTCAAAAAGAAGGTCCAAGGCAGACAGTAAACCTGAAGAGAAGCATCGGAATCTAAAACTGGACTCACAGGAGAGGTTCAAATCATAGAAAGTGAGATTGTCAGTCCTCTTGTACTTAAGTCGGCATTGTGCCTTTTGTATTAAATTCGGATGCACTTTCTGTGTGTCATCGTCAATACAAAGATCCAAGGGATACAGTATACCTGAAGTGAAGCATCGGAATCGAAAACTGGACTCACAGGAGAGGTCCAAATCATAGAAAGTGAGAGTGTCAGTCCTCTTGTATACAAGTCGGCATGGGCGTTTTGAATTTAATTCCGATGCAATTTCTGTGTTTCATCGTCAATAAGAATGTGCAAAGTATACAGTAAACCTAAAGTGAAGCTTCCGAATCTAAAACTGGACTCACAGGAGAGGTTCAAATCATAGAAAGTGAGATTGCCAGTCCTCTTGTACTTAAGTCGGCATTGTGCTATTTAGAATTTAATTCCGATGCAATTTCTGTGTTTCATCGTCAATAAGAAGTTCAAAGGTATACAGTAAACCTGAAGTGAAGCATCGGAATCCAAAACTGGACTCACAGGGGAGGTTCAAATCATAGAAAGTGAGAGTATCAGACCTTTTGTACTTAAGTCGGTATTGTGCCTTTTGTATTAAATTCGGATGCAATTTATGTGTTTCATCGTCAATAAGAAAGTCCAAGGGATACAGTACACTTGAAGTGAAGCATCGGAATTTAAAACTGGACTCACAGGAGAGGTTCAAATCATAGAAAGTGAGATTGTCAGTCCTCTTGTACTTAAGTCGGCATTGTGCCTTTTGTATTAAATTCGGATGCAATTTCTGTGTTTCATCGTCAATAAGAAGGTGCAAGGTATACAGTAAACCTGTAGTGAAGCATCGGAATCTAAAACTGGTCTCACAGGAGAGGTTCAAATCATAGAAAGTGAGATTGTCAGTCCTCTTGTACTTAAGTCGGCATTGTGCCTTTTGTATTAAATTCGCATGCACTTTCTGTGTGTCATCGTCAATACAAAGATCCAAGGGATACAGTATACCTGAAGTGAAGCATCGGAATCGAAAACTGGACTCACAGAAGAGGTCCAAATCATAGAAAGTGAGAGTGTCAGTCCTCTTGTATTCAAGTCGGCATGGGCGTTTTGAATTTAATTCCGATGCAATTTCTGTGTATCATCGTCAATAAGAATGTGCAAAGTATACAGTAAACCTAAAGTGAAGCTTCCGAATCTAAAACTGGACTCACAGGAGAGGTTCAAATCATAGAAAGTGAGAGTGCCAGTCCTCTTGTACTTAAGTCGGCATTGTGCTATTTAGAATTTAATTCCGATGCAATTTCTGTGTTTCATTGTCAATAAGAAGGTCAAAGGTATACAGTAAACCTGAAGTGAAGCATCGGAATCTAAAACTGGACTCACAGGCGAGGTTGAAATCATAGAAAGTTAGAGTGTCACACCTCTGGTACTTAAGTCGGCATTGTGGCTTTTGAAATTAAGTCCGATGCAATTCCTGTGTTTCATCGTCAATAAGAAGGTCCAAGGTATACAGTAAACCTGAAGTTAAGCATCGGAATCTAAAACTGGACTCACAGGAGAGGTTCAGATCATAGAAATTTAGAGTGTCAGTCCTCTTGTACTTATGTCGGCATTGTGCCTTTTGAATTTAATTCTGATGCAATTTCTGTGCTTCATCGTCAATAAGAAGGTCCAAGGGATACAGTAAACCTGAAGTGAAGCATCGGAATCTGAAACTGGACTTACAGGAGAGGTTCAAATAATAGAAAGTTACAGTGTCAGTCCTCTTGTACTTGAGTCGGCATTGTGCCTTTTGTATTTAATTCCGATGCAATTTCTGTGTGTCATCGTCAATACGAAGGTGCAAGGCATACAGGAAACCTGACGTGAAGCATCGGAATAAAAACTTGACTCACAGGAGAGGTTCAAATCATAGAAAGTTAGAGTGTCAGTCCTCTTGTAATTAAGTCCGCATTGTGTCTTTGTATAAAATTCAGATGCAATTTCTGTGTTTCGTCGGCAATAAGAAGGTGCAAGGTATACGGTAACCATGATGTGAAGCAACGGAATCTAAAACTGGACTCACAGGAGAGGTCCAAATCATAGAAAGTGAGAGTGTCAGTCCTCTTGTATACAAGTCGGCATGGGCGTTTTGAATTTAATTCCGATGCAATTTCTGTGTTTCATCGTCAATAAGAATGTGCAAAGTATACAGTAAACCTAAAGTGAAGCTTCCGAATCTAAAACTGGACTCACAGGAGAGGTTCAAATCATAGAAAGTGAGAGTGCCAGTCCGCTTGTACTTAAGTCGGCATTGTGCTATTTAGAATTTAATTCCGATGCAATTTCTGTGTTTCATCGTCAATAAGAAGTTCAAAGGTATACAGTAAACCTGAAGTGAAGCATCGGAATCTAAAACTGGACTCACAGGGGAGGTTCAAATCATAGAAAGTGAGAGTATCAGACCTTTTGTACTTAAGTCGGTATTGTGCCTTTTGTATTAAATTCGGATGCAATTTATGTGTTTCATCGTCAATAAGAAAGTCCAAGGGATACAGTACACTTGAAGTGAAGCATCGGAATTTAAAACTGGACTCACAGGAGAGGTTCAAATCATAGAAAGTGAGATTGTCAGTCCTCTTGTACTTAAGTCGGCATTGTGCCTTTTGTATTAAATTCGGATGCAATTTCTGTGTTTCATCGTCAATAAGAAGGTGCAAGGTATACAGTAAACCTGAAGTGAAGCATCGGAATCTAAAACTGGTCTCACAGGAGAGGTTCAAATCATAGAAAGTGAGATTGTCAGTCCTCTTGTACTTAAGTCGGCATTGTGCCTTTTGTATTAAATTCGGATGCACTTTCTGTGTGTCATCGTCAATACAAAGATCCAAGGGATTCAGTATACCTTAAGTGAAGCATCGGAATCGAAAACTGGACTCACAGAAGAGGTCCAAATCATAGAAAGTGAGAGTGTCAGTCCTCTTGTATTCAAGTCGGCATGGGCGTTTTGAATTTAATTCCGATGCAATTTCTGTGTTTCATCGTCAATAAGAATGTGCAAAGTATACAGTAAACCTAAAGTGAAGCATCCGAATCTAAAACTGGACTCACAGGAGAGGTTCAAATCATAGAAAGTGAGAGTGCCAGTCCTCTTGTACTTAAGTCGGCATTGTGCTATTTAGAAATTAATTCCGATGCAATTTCTGTGTTTCATTGTCAATAAGAAGGTCAAAGGTATACAGTAAACCTGAAGTGAAGCATCGGAATCTAAAACTGGACTCAAATTAGAGGTTCAAATTATAGAAAGTGAGAATGTCAGTCCTCTTGAACTTAGGTCGGTATTGTGCCTTTTGTGTAGAATTTGGATGTAATTTCTGTGTTTCGTCGTCATAAGAAGGTGCAAGGTACACAGTACACCTGAAGTGAAGCATCGGAATCTAAAACTGGACTCACAGGAGAGGTTCAAATCATAGAAAGTTACAGTGTCAGTCCTCTTGTACTTGAGTCGGCATTGTGCCTTTTGTATTTAATTCCGATGCAATTTCTGTGTGTCATCGTCAATACGAAGGTGCAAGGCATACAGGAAACCTGACGTGAAGCATCGGAATCTAAAACTTGACTCACAGGAGAGGTTCAAATCATAGAAAGTGAGAGTGCCAGTCCTCTTGTACTTAAGTCGGCATTGTGCTATTTTGAATTTAATTCCGATGCAATTTCTGTGTTTCATCGTCAATAAGAAGGTCCAAGGTATACAGTAAACCTGAAGTGTAGCATCGGAATCTAAAACTGGACTCACAGGAGAGGTTGACATCATAGAGTTAGAGTGTCACTCCTCTAGTACTTAGGTCGGCATTGTGGCTTTTGAATTTAATTCCGATGCAATTCCTGTGTTTCATCGTCAATAAGAAGGTCGAAGGTGTACAGTAATCCTGAAGTTAAGCATCGGAATCTAAAACTGGGCTCAAAGGAGATGTTCAATCATAGATAGTTAGAGTGTCAGTTGACTTGTACTTAAGTCGGTATTGTGACTTTTGTATTAAATTCGGATGCAATTTCTGTGTTTCATCGTTAATTAGAAGGTCCAAGGGATACAGTAAACCTAAAGTGAAGCTTCGGAATCTAAAACTGGACTCACAGGAGAGGTTCAAATCATAGAAAGTTAGAGTGTCTGTCCTCTTGTACTTAATCGGCATTGTGCCTTTTGAATTTAATTCCGATGCAATTTCTGTACTTCATTGTCAAAAAGAAGGTCCAAGGCAGACAGTAAACCTGAAGTGAAGCATCGGAATTTACAACTGGACTCACAGGAGAGGTTCAAATCATAGAAAGTGAGATTGTCAGTCCTCTTGTACTTAAGTCGGCATTGTGCCTTTTGTATTAAATTCGGATGCACTTTCTGTGTGTCATCGTCAATACAAAGATCCAAGGGATACAGTATACCTGAAGTGAAGCATCGGAATCGAAAACTGGACTCACAGGAGAGGTCCAAATCATAGAAAGTGAGAGTGTCAGTCCTCTTGTATACAAGTCGGCATGGGCGTTTTGAATTTAATTCCGATGCAATTTCTGTGTTTCATCGTCAATAAGAATGTGCAAAGTATACAGTAAACCTAAAGTGAAGCTTCCGAATCTAAAACTGGACTCACAGGAGAGGTTCAAATCATAGAAAGTGAGAGTGCCAGTCCTCTTGTACTTAAGTCGGCATTGTGCTATTTAGAATTTAATTCCGATGCAATTTCTGTGTTTCATCGTCAATAAGAAGTTCAAAGGTATACAGTAAACCTGAAGTGAAGCATCGGAATCTAAAACTGGACTCACAGGGGAGGTTCAAATCATAGAAAGTGAGAGTATCAGACCTTTTGTACTTAAGTCGGTATTGTGCCTTTTGTATTAAATTCGGATGCAATTTATGTGTTTCATCGTCAATAAGAAAGTCCAAGGGATACAGTACACTTGAAGTGAAGGATCGGAATTTAAAACTGGACTCACAGGAGAGGTTCAAATCATAGAAAGTGAGATTGTCAGTCCTCTTGTACTTAAGTCGGCATTGTGCCTTTTGTATTAAATTCGGATGCAATTTCTGTGTTTCATCGTCAATAAGAAGGTGCAAGGTATACAGTAAACCTGAAGTGAAGCATCGGAATCGAAAACTGGGCTCACAGAAGAGGTCCAAATCATAGAAAGTGAGAGTGTCAGTCCTCTTGTATTCAAGTCGGCATGGGCGTTTTGAATTTAATTCCGATGCAATTTCTGTGTTTCATCGTCAATAAGAATGTGCAAAGTATACAGTAAACCTAAAGTGAAGCTTCCGAATCTAAAACTGGACTCACAGGAGAGGTTCAAATCATAGAAAGTGAGAGTGCCAGTCCTCTTGTACTTAAGTCGGCATTGTGCTATTTAGAATTTAATTCCGATGCAATTTCTGTGTTTCATTGTCAATAAGAAGGTCAAAGGTATACAGTAAACCTGAAGTGAAGCATCGGAATCTAAAACTGGACTCACATTAGAGGTTCAAATTATAGAAAGTGAGAATGTCAGTCCTCTTGAACTTAGGTCGGTATTGTGCCTTTTGTGTAGAATTTGGATGCAATTTCTGTGTTTCGTCGTCATAAGAAGGTGCAAGGTACACAGTACACCTGAAGTGAAGCATCGGAATCTAAAACTGGACTCACAGGAGAGGTTCAAATCATAGAAAGTGAGAGTGTCAGTCCTCTTGTACTTATGTCGGCATTGTGCCTTTTGAATTTAATTCTGATGCAATTTCTGTGCTTCATCGTCAATAAGAAGGTCCAAGGGATACAGTAAACCTGAAGTGAAGCATCGGAATCTGAAACTGGACTTACAGGAGAGGTTCAAATAATAGAAAGTTACAGTGTCAGTCCTCTTGTACTTGAATCGGCATTGTGCCTTTTGTATTTAATTCCGATGCAATTTCTGTGTGTCATCGTCAATACGAAGGTGCAAGGCATACAGGAAACCTGACGTGAAGCATCGGAATCTAAAACTTGACTCACAGGAGAGGTTCAAATCATAGAAAGTTAGAGTGTCAGTCCTCTTGTAATTAAGTCCGCATTGTGTGTTTAGTATAAAATTCAGACGCAATTTCTGTGTTTCGTCGGCAATAAGAAGGTGCAAGGTATACGGTAACCATGATGTGAAGCAACGGAATCTAAAACTGGACTCACAGGAGATGTTCAAATCATAGAAAGTGAGAGTGCCAGTCCTCTTGTACTTAAGTCGGCATTGTGCTATTTTGAATTTAATTCCGATGCAATTTCTGTGTTTCATCGTCAATAAGAAGGTCCAAGGTATACAGTAAACCTGAAGTGAAGCATCGGAATCTAAAACTGGACTCACAGGAGAGGTTCAAATCATAGAAAGTGAGATTGTCAGTCCTCTTGTACTTAAGTCGGCATTGTGCCTTTTGTATTAAATTCGGATGCACTTTCTGTGTGTCATCGTCAATACAAAGATCCAAGGGATACAGTATACCTGAAGTGAAGCATCGGAATCGAAAACTGGACTCACAGAAGAGGTCCAAATCATAGAAAGTGAGAGTGTCAGTCCTCTTGGATTCAAGTCGGCATGGGCGTTTTGAATTTGATTCCGATGCAATTTCTGTGTTTCATCGTCAATAAGAATGTGCAAAGTATACAGTAAACCTAAAGTGAAGCTTCCGAATCTAAAACTGGACTCACAGGAGAGGTTCAAATCATAGAAA
Organism: Schistocerca serialis cubense; assembly: GCF_023864345.2. NCBI lineage: Eukaryota > Metazoa > Arthropoda > Insecta > Orthoptera > Acrididae > Schistocerca > Schistocerca serialis. The sequence goes on along the minus strand of NC_064638.1, from coordinate 59,546,301 downwards.
GTGAGAGTGCCAGTCCTCTTGTACTTAAGTCGGCATTGTGCTATTTAGAATTTAATTCCGATGCAATTTCTGTGTTTCATTGTCAATAAGAAGGTCAAAGGTATACAGTAAACCTGAAGTGAAGCATCGGAATCTAAAACTGGACTCACAGGCGAGGTTGAAATCATAGAAAGTTAGAGTGGCACACCTCTGGTACTTAAGTCGGCATTGTGGCTTTTGAATTTAAGTCCGATGCAATTCCTGTGTTTCATCGTCAATAAGAAGGTCCAAGGTATACAGTAAACCTGAAGTTAAGCATCGGAATCTAAAACTGGACTCACAGGAGAGGTTCAGATCATAGAAAGTTAGAGTGTCAGTCCTCTTGTACTTATGTCGGCATTGTGCCTTTTGAATTTAATTCTGATGCAATTTCTGTGCTTCATCGTCAATAAGAAGGTCCAAGGGATACAGTAAACCTGAAGTGAAGCATCGGAATCTGAAACTGGACTTACAGGAGAGGTTCAAATAATAGAAAGTTACAGTGTCAGTCCTCTTGTACTTGAGTCGGCATTGTGCCTTTTGTATTTAATTCCGATGCAATTTCTGTGTGTCATCGTCAATACGAAGGTGCAAGGCATACAGGAAACCTGACGTGAAGCATCGGAATCTAAAACTTGACTCACAGGAGAGGTTCAAATCATAGAAAGTTAGAGTGTCAGTCCTCTTGTAATTAAGTCCGCATTGTGTCTTTTGTATAAAATTCAGATGCAATTTCTGTGTTTCGTCGGCAATAAGAAGGTGCAAGGTATACGGTAACCATGATGTGAAGCAACGGAATCTAAAACTGGACTCACAGGAGATGTTCAAATCATAGAAAGTGAGAGTGCCAGTCCTCTTGTACTTAAGTCGGCATTGTGCTATTTTGAATTTAATTCCGATGCAATTTCTGTGTTTCATCGTCAATAAGAAGGTCCAAGGTATACAGTAAACCTGAAGTGAAGCATCGGAATCTAAAACTGGACTCACAGGAGAGGTTGACATCATAGAGTTAGAGTGTCACTCCTCTAGTACTTAAGTCGGCATTGTGGCTTTTGAATTTAATTCCGATGCAATTCCTGTGTTTCATCGTCAATAAGAAGGTCGAAGGTGTACAGTAATCCTGAAGTTAAGCATCGGAATCTAAAACTGGACTCAAAGGAGATGTTCAATCATAGATAGTTAGAGTGTCAGTTGACTTGTACTTAAGTCGGCATTGTTACTTTTGTATTAAATTCGGATGCAATTTCTGTGTTTCATCGTTAATAAGAAGGTCCAAGGGATACAGTAAACCTAAAGTGAAGCTTAGGAATCTAAAACTGGACTCACAGGAGAGGTTCAAATCATAGAAAGTTAGAGTGTCAGTCCTCTTGTACTTAATCGGCATTGTGCCTTTTGAAATTAATTCCGATGCAATTTCTGTACTTCATCGTCGAAAAGAAGGTCCAAGGCAGACAGTAAACCTGAAGTGAAGCATCGGAATCCAAAACTGGACTCACAGGAGAGGTTCAAATCATAGAAAGTGAGATTGTCAGTCCTCTTGTACTTAAGTCGGCATTGTGCCTTTTGTATTAAATTCGGATGCACTTTCTGTGTGTCATCGTCAATACAAAGATCCAAGGGATACAGTATACCTGAAGTGAAGCATCGGAATCGAAAACTGGACTCACAGGAGAGGTCCAAATCATAGAAAGTGAGAGTGTCAGTCCTCTTGTATACAAGTCGGCATCGGCGTTTTGAATTTAATTCCGATGCAATTTCTGTGTTTCATCGTCAATAAGAATGTGCAAAGTATACAGTAAACCTAAAGTGAAGCTTCCGAATCTAAAACTGGACTCACAGGAGAGGTTCAAATCATAGAAAGTGAGAGTGCCAGTCCTCTTGTACTTAAGTCGGCATTGTGCTATTTAGAATTTAATTCCGATGCAATTTCTGTGTTTCATCGTCAATAAGAAGTTCAAAGGTATACAGTAAACCTGAAGTGAAGCATAGGAATCTAAAACTGGACTCACAGGGGAGGTTCAAATCATAGAAAGTGAGAGTATCAGACCTTTTGTACTTAAGTCGGTATTGTGCCTTTTGTATTAAATTCGGATGCAATTTATGTGTTTCATCGTCAATAAGAAAGTCCAAGGGATACAGTACACTTGAAGTGAAGCATCGGAATTTAAAACTGGACTCACAGGAGAGGTTCAAATCATAGAAAGTGAGATTGTCAGTCCTCTTGTACTTAAGTCGGCATTGTGCCTTTTGTATTAAATTCGGATGCAATTTCTGTGTTTCATCGTCAATAAGAAGGTGCAAGGTATACAGTAAACCTGAATGAAGCATCGGAATCTAAAACTGGTCTCACAGGAGAGGTTCAAATCATAGAAAGTGAGATTGTCAGTCCTCTTGTACTTAAGTCGGCATTGTGCCTTTTGTATTAAATTCGGATGCACTTTCTGTGTGTCATCGTCAATACAAAGATCCAAGGGATACAGTATACCTGAAGTGAATCATCGGAATCGAAAACTGGACTCACAGAAGAGGTCCAAATCATAGAAAGTGAGAGTGTCAGTCCTCTTGTATTCAAGTCGGCATGGGCGTTTTGAATTTAATTCCGATGCAATTTCTGTGTTTCATCGTCAATAAGAAAGTGCAAAGTATACAGTAAACCTAAAGTGAAGCTTCCGAATCTAAAACTGGACTCACAGGAGAGGTTCAAATCATAGAAAGTGAGAGTGCCAGTCCTCTTGTACTTAAGTCGGCATTGTGCTATTTAGAATTTAATTCCGATGCAATTTCTGTGTTTCATCGTCAATAAGAAGTTCAAAGGTATACAGTAAACCTGAAGTGAAGCATCGGAATCTAAAACTGGACTCACAGGGGAGGTTCAAATCATAGAAAGTGAGAGTATCAGACCTTTTGTACTTAAGTCGGTATTGTGCCTTTTGTATTAAATTCGGATGCAATTTATGTGTTTCATCGTCAATAAGAAAGTCCAAGGGATACAGTACACTTGAAGTGAAGCATCGGAATTTAAAACTGGACTCACAGGAGAGGTTCAAATCATAGAAAGTGAGATTGTCAGTCCTCTTGTACTTAAGTCGGCATTGTGCCTTTTGTATTAAATTCGGATGCAATTTCTGTGTTTCATCGTCAATAAGATGGTGCAAGGTATACAGTAAACCTGAATGAAGCATCGGAATCTAAAACTGGTCTCACAGGAGAGGTTCAAATCATAGAAAGTGAGATTGTCAGTCCTCTTATACTTAAGTCGGCATTGTGCCTTTTGTATTAAATTCGGATGCACTTTCTGTGTGTCATCGTCAATACAAAGATCCAAGGGATACAGTATACCTGAAGTGAAGCATCGGAATCGAAAACTGGACTCACAGAAGAGGTCCAAATCATAGAAAGTGAGAGTGTCAGTCCTCTTGTATTCAAGTCGGCACGGGCGTTTTGAATTTAATTCCGATGCAATTTCTGTGTTTCATCGTCAATAAGAATGTGCAAAGTATACAGTAAACCTAAAGTGAAGCTTCCGAATCTAAAACTGGACTCACAGGAGAGGTTCAAATCATAGAAAGTGAGAGTGCCAGTCCTCTTGTACTTAAGTCGGCATTGTGCTATTTAGAATTTAATTCCGATGCAATTTCTGTGTTTCATTGTCAATAAGAAGGTCAAAGGTATACAGTAAACCTGAAGTGAAGCATCGGAATCTAAAACTGGACTCACAGGCGAGGTTGAAATCATAGAAAGTTAGAGTGGCACACCTCTGGTACTTAAGTCGGCATTGTGGCTTTTGAATTTAAGTCCGATGCAATTCCTGTGTTTCATCGTCAATAAGAAGGTCCAAGGTATACAGTAAACCTGAAGTTAAGCATCGGAATCTAAAACTGGACTCACAGGAGAGGTTCAGATCATAGAAAGTTAGAGTGTCAGTCCTCTTGTACTTATGTCGGCATTGTGCCTTTTGAATTTAATTCTGATGCAATTTCTGTGCTTCATCGTCAATAAGAAGGTCCAAGGGATACAGTAAACCTGAAGTGAAGCATCGGAATCTGAAACTGGACTTACAGGAGAGGTTCAAATAATAGAAAGTTACAGTGTCAGTCCTCTTGTACTTGAGTCGGCATTGTGCCTTTTGTATTTAATTCCGATGCAATTTCTGTGTGTCATCGTCAATACGAAGGTGCAAGGCATACAGGAAACCTGACGTGAAGCATCGGAATCTAAAACTTGACTCACAGGAGAGGTTCAAATCATAGAAAGTTAGAGTGTCAGTCCTCTTGTAATTAAGTCCGCATTGTGTCTTTTGTATAAAATTCAGATGCAATTTCTGTGTTTCGTCGGCAATAAGAAGGTGCAAGGTATACGGTAACCATGATGTGAAGCAACGGAATCTAAAACTGGACTCACAGGAGATGTTCAAATCATAGAAAGTGAGAGTGCCAGTCCTCTTGTACTTAAGTCGGCATTGTGCTATTTTGAATTTAATTCCGATGCAATTTCTGTGTTTCATCGTCAATAAGAAGGTCCAAGGTATACAGTAAACCTGAAGTGAAGCATCGGAATCTAAAACTGGACTCACAGGAGAGGTTGACATCATAGAGTTAGAGTGTCACTCCTCTAGTACTTAAGTCGGCATTGTGGCTTTTGAATTTAATTCCGATGCAATTCCTGTGTTTCATCGTCAATAAGAAGGTCGAAGGTGTACAGTAATCCTGAAGTTAAGCATCGGAATCTAAAACTGGACTCAAAGGAGATGTTCAATCATAGATAGTTAGAGTGTCAGTTGACTTGTACTTAAGTCGGCATTGTTACTTTTGTATTAAATTCGGATGCAATTTCTGTGTTTCATCGTTAATAAGAAGGTCCAAGGGATACAGTAAACCTAAAGTGAAGCTTAGGAATCTAAAACTGGACTCACAGGAGAGGTTCAAATCATAGAAAGTTAGAGTGTCAGTCCTCTTGTACTTAATCGGCATTGTGCCTTTTGAAATTAATTCCGATGCAATTTCTGTACTTCATCGTCGAAAAGAAGGTCCAAGGCAGACAGTAAACCTGAAGTGAAGCATCGGAATCCAAAACTGGACTCACAGGAGAGGTTCAAATCATAGAAAGTGAGATTGTCAGTCCTCTTGTACTTAAGTCGGCATTGTGCCTTTTGTATTAAATTCGGATGCACTTTCTGTGTGTCATCGTCAATACAAAGATCCAAGGGATACAGTATACCTGAAGTGAAGCATCGGAATCGAAAACTGGACTCACAGGAGAGGTCCAAATCATAGAAAGTGAGAGTGTCAGTCCTCTTGTATACAAGTCGGCATCGGCGTTTTGAATTTAATTCCGATGCAATTTCTGTGTTTCATCGTCAATAAGAATGTGCAAAGTATACAGTAAACCTAAAGTGAAGCTTCCGAATCTAAAACTGGACTCACAGGAGAGGTTCAAATCATAGAAAGTGAGAGTGCCAGTCCTCTTGTACTTAAGTCGGCATTGTGCTATTTAGAATTTAATTCCGATGCAATTTCTGTGTTTCATCGTCAATAAGAAGTTCAAAGGTATACAGTAAACCTGAAGTGAAGCATCGGAATCTAAAACTGGACTCACAGGGGAGGTTCAAATCATAGAAAGTGAGAGAATCAGACCTTTTGTACTTAAGTCGGTATTGTGCCTTTTGTATTAAATTCGGATGCAATTTATGTGTTTCATCGTCAATAAGAAAGTCCAAGGGATACAGTACACTTGAAGTGAAGCATCGGAATTTAAAACTGGACTCACAGGAGAGGTTCAAATCATAGAAAGTGAGATTGTCAGTCCTCTTGTACTTAAGTCGGCATTGTGCCTTTTGTATTAAATTCGGATGCAATTTCTGTGTTTCATCGTCAATAAGAAGGTGCAAGGTATACAGTAAACCTGAATGAAGCATCGGAATCTAAAACTGGTCTCACAGGAGAGGTTCAAATCATAGAAAGTGAGATTGTCTGTCCTCTTGTACTTAAGTCGGCATTGTGCCTTTTGTATTAAATTCGGATGCACTTTCTGTGTGTCATCGTCAATACAAAGATCCAAGGGATACAGTATACCTGAAGTGAAGCATCGGAATCGAAAACTGGACTCACAGAAGAGGTCCAAATCATAGAAAGTGAGAGTGTCAGTCCTCTTGTATTCAAGTCGGCATGGGCGTTTTGAATTTAATTCCGATGCAATTTCTGTGTTTCATCGTCAATAAGAAAGTGCAAAGTATACAGTAAACCTAAAGTGAAGCTTCCGAATCTAAAACTGGACTCACAGGAGAGGTTCAAATCATAGAAAGTGAGAGTGCCAGTCCTCTTGTACTTAAGTCGGCATTGTGCTATTTAGAATTTAATTCCGATGCAATTTCTGTGTTTCATCGTCAATAAGAAGTTCAAAGGTATACAGTAAACCTGAAGTGAAGCATCGGAATCTAAAACTGGACTCACAGGGGAGGTTCAAATCATAGAAAGTGAGAGTATCAGACCTTTTGTACTTAAGTCGGTATTGTGCCTTTTGTATTAAATTCGGATGCAATTTATGTGTTTCATCGTCAATAAGAAAGTCCAAGGGATACAGTACACTTGAAGTGAAGCATCGGAATTTAAAACTGGACTCACAGGAGAGGTTCAAATCATAGAAAGTGAGATTGTCAGTCCTCTTGTACTTAAGTCGGCATTGTGCCTTTTGTATTAAATTCGGATGCAATTTCTGTGTTTCATCGTCAATAAGAAGGTGCAAGGTATACAGTAAACCTGAATGAAGCATCGGAATCTAAAACTGGTCTCACAGGAGAGGTTCAAATCATAGAAAGTGAGATTGTCAGTCCTCTTGTACTTAAGTCGGCATTGTGCCTTTTGTATTAAATTCGGATGCACTTTCTGTGTGTCATCGTCAATACAAAGATCCAAGGGATACAGTATACCTGAAGTGAAGCATCGGAATCGAAAACTGGACTCACAGAAGAGGTCCAAATCATAGAAAGTGAGAGTGTCAGTCCTCTTGTATTCAAGTCGGCATGGGCGTTTTGAATTTAATTCCGATGCAATTTCTGTGTTTCATCGTCAATAAGAATGTGCAAAGTATACAGTAAACCTAAAGTGAAGCTTCCGAATCTAAAACTGGACTCACAGGAGAGGTTCAAATCATAGAAAGTGAGAGTGCCAGTCCTCTTGTACTTAAGTCGGCATTGTGCTATTTAGAATTTAATTCCGATGCAATTTCTGTGTTTCATTGTCAATAAGAAGGTCAAAGGTATACAGTAAACCTGAAGTGAAGCATCGGAATCTAAAACTGGACTCACATTAGAGGTTCAAATTATAGAAAGTGAGAATGTCAGTCCTCTTGAACTTAGGTCGGTATTGTGCCTTTTGTGTAGAATTTGGATGCAATTTCTGTGTTTCGTCGTCATAAGAAGGTGCAAGGTACACAGTACACCAGAAGTGAAGCATCGGAATCTAAAACTGGACTCACAGGAGAGGTTCAAATCATAGAAAGTGAGAGTGTCAGTCCTCTAGTACTTATGTCGGCATTGTGCCTTTTGAATTTAATTCTGATGCAATTTCTGTGCTTCATCGTCAATAAGAAGGTCCAAGGGATACAGTAAACCTGAAGTGAAGCATCGGAATCTGAAACTGGACTTACAGGAGAGGTTCAAATAATAGAAAGTTACAGTGTCAGTCCTCTTGTACTTGAGTCGGCATTGTGCCTTTTGTATTTAATTCCGATGCAATTTCTGTGTGTCATCGTCAATACGAAGGTGCAAGGCATACAGGAAACCTGACGAGAAGCATCGGAATCTAATACTTGATTCACAGGAGAGGTTCAAATCATAGAAAGTTAGAGTGTCAGTCCTCTTGTAATTAAGTCCGCATTGTGTCTTTTGTATAAAATTCAGATGCAATTTCTGTGTTTCGTCGGCAATAAGAAGGTGCAAGGTATACGGTAACCATGATGTGAAGCAACGGAATCTAAAACTGGACTCACAGGAGATGTTCAAATCATAGAAAGTGAGAGTGCCAGTCCTCTTGTACTTAAGTCGGCATTGTGCTATTTTGAATTTAATTCCGATGCAATTTCTGTGTTTCATCGTCAATAAGAAGGTCCAAGGTATACAGTAAACCTGAAGTGAAGCATCGGAATCTAAAACTGGACTCACAGGAGAGGTTGACATCATAGAGTTAGAGTGTCACTCCTCTAGTACTTAGGTCGGCATTGTGGCTTTTGAATTTAATTCCGATGCAATTCCTGTGTTTCATCGTCAATAAGAAGGTCGAAGGTGTACAGTAATCCTGAAGTTAAGCATCGGAATCTAAAACTGGACTCAAAGGAGACGTTCAATCATAGATAGAGTGTCAGTTGACTTGTACTTAAGTCTGCATTGTGACTTTTGTATTAAATTCGGATGCAATTTCTGTGTTTCATCGTTAATAAGAAGGTCCAAGGGATACAGTAAACCTAAAGTGAAGCTTCGGAATCTAAAACTGGACTCACAGGAGAGGTTCAAATCATAGAAAGTTAGAGTGTCAGTCCTCTTGTACTTAATCGGCATTGTGCCTTTTGAATTTAATTCCGATGCAATTTCTGTACTTCATCGTCAAAAAGAAGGTCCAAGGCAGACAGTAAACCTGAAGTGAAGCATCGGAATCTACAACTGGACTCACAGGAGAGGTTCAAATCATAGAAAGTGAGATTGTCAGTCCTCTTGTACTTAAGTCGGCATTGTGCCTTTTGTATTAAATTCGGATGCACTTTCTGTGTGTCATCGTCAATACAAAGATCCAAGGGATACAGTATACCTGAAGTGAAGCATCGGAATCGAAAACTGGACTCACAGGAGAGGTCCAAATCATAGAAAGTGAGAGTGTCAGTCCTCTTGTATACAAGTCGGCATGGGCGTTTTGAATTTAATTCCGATGCAATTTCTGTGTTTCATCGTCAATAAGAATGTGCAAAGTATACAGTAAACCTAAAGTGAAGCTTCCGAATCTAAAACTGGACTCACAGGAGAGGTTCAAATCATTGAAAGTGAGAGTGCCAGTCCTCTTGTACTTAAGTCGGCATTGTGCTATTTAGAATTTAATTCCGATGCAATTTCTGTGTTTCATCGTCAATAAGAAGTTCAAAGGTATACAGTAAACCTGAAGTGAAGCATCGGAATCTAAAACTGGACTCACAGGGGAGGTTCAAATCATAGAAAGTGAGAGTATCAGACCTTTTGTACTTAAGTCGGTATTGTGCCTTTTGTATTAAATTCGGATGCAATTTATGTGTTTCATCGTCAATAAGAAAGTCCAAGGGATACAGTACACTTGAAGTGAAGCATCGGAATTTAAAACTGGACTCACAGGAGAGGTTCAAATCATAGAAAGTGAGATTGTCAGTCCTCTTGTACTTAAGTCGGCATTGTGCCTTTTGTATTCAATTCGGATGCAATTTCTGTGTTTCATCGTCAATAAGAAGGTGCAAGGTATACAGTAAACCTGAAGTGAAGCATCGGAATCTAAAACTGGTCTCACAGGAGAGGTTCAAATCATAGAAAGTGAGATTGTCAGTCCTCTTGTACTTAAGTCGGCATTGTGCCTTTTGTATTAAATTCGGATGCACTTTCTGTGTGTCATCGTCAATACAAAGATCCAAGGGATACAGTATACCTGAAGTGAAGCATCGGAATCGAAAACTGGACTCACAGAAGAGGTCCAAATCATAGAAAGTGAGAGTGTCAGTCCTCTTGTATTCAAGTCGGCATGGGCGTTTTGAATTTAATTCCGATGCAATTTCTGTGTTTCATCGTCAATAAGAATGTGCAAAGTATACAGTAAACCTAAAGTGAAGCTTCCGAATCTAAAACTGGACTCACAGGAGAGGTTCAAATCATAGAAAGTGAGAGTGCCAGTCCTCTTGTACTTAAGTCGGCATTGTGCTATTTAGAATTTAATTCCGATGCAATTTCTGTGTTTCATTGTCAATAAGAAGGTCAAAGGTATACAGTAAACCTGAAGTGAAGCATCGGAATCTAAAACTGGACTCACAGGCGAGGTTGAAATCATAGAGAGTTAGAGTGTCACACCTCTGGTACTTAAGTCGGCATTGTGGCTTTTGAATTTAAGTCCGATGCAATTCCTGTGTTTCATCGTCAATAAGAAGGTCCAAGGTATACAGTAAACCTGAAGTTAAGCATCGGAATCTAAAACTGGACTCACAGGAGAGGTTCAGATCATAGAAAGTTAGAGTGTCAGTTCTCTTGTACTTAAGTCGGCATTGTGACTTTTGTATTTAATTCGGATGTAATTTCTGTGTTTCATCGTCAATAAGAAGGTCCAAGGGATACAGTAAACCTAAAGTGAAGCTTCGGAATCTAAAACTGGACTCACAGGAGAGGTTCAAACCACAGAAAGTTAGAGTGTCAGTCCTCTTGTACTTAAGTCGGCATTGTGCCTTTTGAATTTAATTCCGATGCAATTTCTGTGCATAATCGTCAAAAAGAAGGTCAAAGGCAGACAGTAAACCTGAAATGAAGCATCGGAATCTAAAACTGGCCTCACATTAGAGGTTCAAATCATAGAAAGTGAGAATGTTAGTCCTCTTGTACTTAAGTCGGTATTGTGCCTTTTGTATAAAATTCGGATGCAATTTCTGTGTTTCGTCGTCATAAGAAGGTGCAAGGTATATAGTACATCTGAAGTGAAGCATCGGAATCTAAAACTGTACTCGCAGGAGAGGTTCAAATCATAGAAAGTGAGAGTGTCAATCCTCTTGTACATAAGTCGGCATTGTGCCTTTTGTATTAAATTCGGATGCAATTTCTGTATTTCATCGTCAATAAGAAGGTGCAAGGTATACAGTAAACCTGAAGTGAATGACTGGAATCTCAAACTGGACTCACAGGAGAGGTTCAAATCATAGGAAGTGAGAGTGTCAGTCCTCTTGTACTTAAGTCGGCAGTGTGTCTTTTGTATTAAATTATGATGCAATTTCTGTGTTTCATCGTCAATAAGAAGGTCCAAGGAATACAGTAGACCTGAGTTGAAGCATCGGAATCTAAAACTGGACTCACAGGAGAGGTTCAAATCCTAGAAACTTGGAGTGTCAGTCCTCTTGTACTTAAGACTGCATTGTGCCTTTTGAATTTAATTCCGATGCAATTTCTGCGTTTCATCGTCAATAAGAATGTGCAAAGTATACAGTAAACCTAAAGTGAAGCTTCCGAATCTAAAACTGGACTCACAGGAGAGGTTCAAATCATAGAAAGTGAGAGTGCCAGTCCTCTTGTACTTAAGTCGGCATTGTGCTCTTTAGAATTTAATTCCGATGCAATTTCTGTGTTTCATCGTCAATAAGAAGGTCAAAGGTATACAGTAAACCTGAAGTGAAGCATCGGAATCTAAAACTGGACTCACAGGCGAGGTTGAAATCATAGAAAGTTAGAGTGTCACTCCTCTTGTACTTAAGTCGGCATTGTGGCTTTTGAATTTAATTCCGATGCAATTCCTGTGTTTCATCGTCAATAAGAAGGTCCAAGGTATACAGTAAACCTGAAGTTAAGCATCGGAATCTAAAACTGGACTCACAGGAGAGGTTCAGATCATAGAAAGTTAGAGTGTCAGTTCTCTTGTACTTAAGTCGGCATTGTGACTTTTGTATTAAATTCGGATGCAATTTCTGTGTTTCATCGTCAATAAAATGGTCCAAGGGATACAGTAAACCTAAAGTGAAACTTCGGAATCTAAAACTGGCCTCACATTAGAGGTTCAAATCATAGAAAGTGAGAATGTTTGTCCTCTTGTTCTTAAGTCGGTATTGTGCCTTTTGTATAAAATTCGGATGCAATTTCTGTGTTTCGTCGTCATAAGAAGGTGCAAGGTATACAGTACACCTGAAGTGAAGCATCGGAATCTAAAACTGTACTCGCAGGAGAGGTTCAAATCATAGAAAGTGAGAGTGTCAATCCTCTGGTACATAAGTCGGCATTGTGCCTTTTGTATTAAATTCGGATGCAATTTCTGTGTTTCATCGTCAATAAGAAGGTGCAAGGTATACAGTAAACCTGAAGTGAAGCACTGGAAGCTCAAACTGGACTCACAGGAGAGGTTCAAATCATAGAAAGTGAGAGTGTCAGTCCTCTTGGACTTAAGTCGGCCGTGTGTCTTTTGTATTAAATTATGATGCAATTTCTGTGTTTCATCGTCAATAAGAAGGTCCAAGGAATACAGTAAACCTGAGTTGAAGCATCGGAATCTAAAACTGGACTCACAGGAGAGGTTCAAATCATAGAAAGTTGGAGTGTCAGTCCTCTTGTTCTTAAGACTGCATTGTGCCTTTTGAATTTAATTCCGATGCAATTTCTGCGTTTCATCGTCAATAAGAAGGTGCAAAGTATACAGTCAACCTGAAGTGAAGCATCGGAATCTAAAACTGGACCCACAGGAGTGGTTCAAATCATAGAAAGTGAGAGTGTCAGTCCTCTTGTACTTAAGTCGGCATCGTGCCTTTTGAATCTAATTCCGATGCAACTTCTGTGCTTCATCGTCAATAAGAAAGTCCATGGTATACAGTAAACCTGAAGTGTAACATCGGCACCTAAAACTGGACTCACAAGAGAGGTTCAAATCATAGAAAGTAAGAGTGTCACTCCTCTCGTACTTAAGTCGGCATTGTGGCTTTTGAATGTAATTGCATTGCAATTTCTGTGCTTCATCGTCAAAAAGAAGGTCCAAGGCATTCAGTAAACCTGAAGTGAAGCATCGGAATCTAAAACTGGACTCACATTAGAGGTTCAAATCATAGAAAGTTAGATTGTCAGTCCTCTTGTACTTAAGGCGGCATTGTGCCTTTTGTATTAAATTCGGATGTCATTTCTGTGTTTCATCCTCAATACGAAGGTCCAAGGGATACAGTAAACCTGAAGTTAAGCATCGGAATCTAAAACTGGACTCACAGGAGAGGTTCAAATCATAGAAAGTTAGAGTGTCAGTCCTCTTGTACTTAAGTCGGCATTGTGACTTTTGTATTAAATTCGGATGCAATTTCTAAGTTTCATCGTCAATAAGAAGGTCCAAGGTATACAGTAACACTGACGTGAAGCTTCGGAATCTAAAACTGGACTCACAGGAGAGGTTCAAATCATAGAAAGTGAGAGTGCCAGTCCTCTCGTACTTAAGTCGGCATTGTGCTATTTTGAATTTAATTCCGATGCAATTTCTGTGTTTCATCGTCAATAAGAAGGTCCAACGGATACAGTAAACCTAAAGTGAAGCATCGGAATCTAAAACTGGACTCACAGGAGAGGTTCAAAACATAGAAAGTTAGAGTGTCAGTTCTCTTGAACTTACGTCGGCATTGTGTCTTTGGTACTAAATTCGGATACAATTTCTGTGTTTCATCGTCAATAAGCAGGTCCATGGGATACAGAAAACCTGAAGTGAAGCATCGGAATCTAAAACTGGACTTACAGGAGAGGTTCAAATAATAGAAAGCTACAGTGTCAGTCCTCTTGTACTTGAGTCGGCATTGTGCCTTTTGTATTTAATTCCGATGCAATTTCTGTGTTTCATCGTCAATACGAAGGTGCAAGGTATACAGGAAACCTGACGTGAAGCATCGGAATCTAAAACTTGACTCACAGGAGAGGTTCAAATCATAGAATGTTAGAGTGTCAGTCCTCTTGTAATTAAGTCGGCATTGTGCTATTTTGAATTTAATTCCGATGCAAATTCTGTGTTTCATCGTCAATAAGAAGGTCCAAGGTATACAGGAAACCTGAAGTGAAGCATCGGAATCTAAAACTGGACTCACAGGAGAGGTTGACATCATAGAAAGTTAGAGTGTCACTCCTCTTGTACTTAAGTCGGCATTGTGGCTATTGAATTCAGTTCCGATGCAATTCCTGTGTTTCATCGTCAATAAGAAGGTCGAAGGTGTACAGTAATCCTGAAGTTAAGCATCGGAATCTAAAACTGGACTCACAGGAGAGGTTCAAATCATAGATAGTTAGAGTGTCAGTTGACTTGTACTTAAGTCGGCATTGTGACTTTTGTATTAAATTCGGATGCAATTTCTGTGTTTCATCGTCAATAAGAAGGTCCTAGGGATACAGTAAACCTAAAGTGAAGCTTCGGAATCTAAAACTGGACTCACAGGAGAGTTTCAAATCATAGAAAGTTAGAGTGTCAGTCCTCTTGTACTTAAGTCGGCATTGTGCCTTTTGAATTTAATTCCGATGCAATTTCTGTGCTTCATCGTCAAAAAGAAGGTCCAAGGCAGACAGTAAACCTGAGTGAAGCATGGGAATCTAAAACTGGACTCACATTAGAGGTTCAAATCATAGAAAGTGCGAATGTTAGTCCTCTTGTACTTAGGTCGGTATTGGGCCTTTTGTATAAAATTCGGATGCAATTTCTGTGTTTCGTCGTCATAAGAAGGTGCAAGGTATACAGTACACCTGAAGTGAAGCATCGGAATCTAAAACTGGACTCACAGGGGAGGTTCAAATCATAGAAAGTGAGAGTGTCAGTCCTCTTGTTCTTAAGTCGGTATTGTGCCTTTTGTATTAAATTCGGATGCAATTTATATGTTTCATCGTCAATAAGAAAGTCCAAGGGATACAGTACACTTGAAGTGAAGCATCGGAATCTAAAACTGGACTCACAGGAGAGGTTCAAATCATAGAAAGTGAGATTGTCAGTCCTCTTGTACTTAAGTCGGCATTGTGCCTTTTGTATTAAATTGGGATGCAATTTCTGTGTTTCATCGTCAATAAGAAGGTGCAAGGTAAACAGTAAACCTGAAGTGAAGCATCGGAATCTAAAACTGGACTCACAGGAGAGGTTGAAATCATAGAAAGTGAGAGTGTCAATCCTCTTGTACTTAAGTCGGCAGTGTGTCTTTTGTATAAAATCTGGATGCAATGTCTGTGTTCCATCGTCAATAAGAAGGTCCAAGGGATACAGTAAACCTGAAGTGAAACATCGGAATCTAAAACTGGACTCACAGGAGAGGTTCAAATCATAGAAAATTAGAGTGTCAGTCCTCTTGTACTTAAGACTGCATTGTGCCGTTTGAATTTAATTCCGATGCAATTCCTGTGTTTCATCGTCAATAAGAAGGTCAAAGGTATACAGTAAACCTGAAGTGAAGCATCGGAATCTAAAACTGGACTCACAGGAGAGGTTGAAATCATAGGAAATTAGAGTGTCACTCCTCTTGTACTTAAGTCGGCAATGTGGCTTTTGAATTTAATTCCGATGCAATTCCTGTGTTTCATTGTCAATAAGAAGGTCCAAGGTATACAGTAAACCTGAAGTTAAGCATCGGAATCTAAAACTGGACTCACAGGAGAGGTTCAAATCATAGAAAGTGAGAGTGTCAGTCCTCTTGTACTTAAGTCGGCATTGTGCCTTTTCTATTGAATTCGGATGCAGTGTCTGTGTTTCATCGTCAATACGAAGGTCCAAGGGATACAGTAAATTTGAAGTGAAGCATCGGAATCGAAAACTGGACTCACAGGAGAGGTTCAAATCATAGAAAGTTAGAGTGTCCGTCCTCTTGTACTTAAATCGGCATTGTGCTATTTTGAATTCAGTTCCGATGCAATTTCTGTGTTTCATCGTCAATAAGAAGGTCCAATTTATACAGTAAACCTGAAGTGAAGCATCGGAATCTAAAACTGGACTCAAAGGAGAGGTTCAAATCATAGAAAGTTAGAGTCTCAGTCCTCTTGTACTTAAGTCGGCATCGCGACTTTTGAATCTAATTCCGATGCAACTTCTGTGCTTCATCGTCAATAAGAAAGTCCATGGTATACAGTAAACCTAAAGTGTAAAATCGGCACCTACAACTGGACTCACAGGAGAGGTTCAAATGATAGAAAGTTAGAGTGTCACTCCTCTTGTACTTAAGTCGGCATATTGGCTTTTGAATGTAATTGCGATGCAATTTCTGTGCTTCATCGTCAAAAAGAAGGTCCTAGGCATTCAGTAAACCCGAAGTGAAGCATCGGAATCTAAAACAGGACTCACAGGAGAGGATCAAATCATAGAAAATTAGAGTGTCAGTCCTCTTGTACTTAAGACTGCATTGTGCCTTTTGAATATAATTCCGAGGAAATTTCTGTGTTTCATCGTCAATAAGAAGGCACAAAGTATACAGTAAACCTGAAGTGAAGCAACGGATTCTAAAACTGGACTCACAGGAGAGGTTCAAATCATAGAAAGTGAGAGTGTCAGTCCTCTTGTACTTAAGTCGGCATTGTGCCTTTTCTATTGAATTCGGATGCAGTTTCTGTGTTTCATCGTCAATACGAAGGTCCAAGGGATACAGTAAATTTGAAGTGAAGCATCGGAATCTAAAACTGGACTCAAAGGAGAGGTTCAAATCATAGAAAGTTAGAGTCTCAGTCCTCTTGTACTTAAGTCGGCATCGTGCCTTTTGAATCTAATTCCGATGCAACTTCTGTGATTCATCCTCCATAAGAAAGTCCATGGTATACAGTAAACCTAAAGTGTAACATCGGCACCTAAAACTGGACTCACAGGAGAGGTTCAAATCATAGAAAGTTAGATTGTCAGTCCTCTTGTACTTAAGTCGGCATTGTGCCTTTTGTATTAAATTCGGATGTCATTTCTGTGTTTCATCCTCAATACGAAGATCCATGGTATACAGTAAACCTGAAGTTAAGCATCGGAATCTAAAACTGGACTCACAGGAGAGGTTCAAATCATAGAAAGTTAGAGTGTCAGTCCTCTTGTACTTAAGTCGGCATTGTGACTTTTGTATTAAATTCGGATGCAACTTCTGTGTTTCATCGTCAATAAGAAGGTCCAAGGGTTACAGTAAACCTAAAGTGAAGCTTTGGAATCTAAAACTGGACTCAAAGGAGAGGTTCAAATCATAGAAAGTGAGAGTGTCAGTCCTCTTGTACTTAAGTCGGCAGTGTGTCTTTTGTATTAAATTGGGATGCAATTTCAGTGTTTCATCGTCAATAAGAAGGTGCAAGGTATACAGTAAACCTGAAGTGAAGCACTGGAATCTCAAACTGGACTCACAGGAGAGGTTCAAATCATAGAAAGTGAGAGTGTCAGTCCTCTTGTACTTAAGTCGGCAGTGTGTCTTTTGTATTAAATTGGGATGCAATTTCAGTGTTTCATCGTCAATAAGAAGGTCCAAGGAATACAGTAAACCTGAGTTGAAGCATCGGAATCTAAGACTGAACTCACAGGAGAGGTTCAAATCATAGAAAGTTGGAGTGTCAGTCCACTTGTACTTAAGACTGCATTGTGCCTTTTGAATTTAATTCCGATGCAATTTCTGCGTTTCATCGTCAATAAGAAGGTGCAAAGTATACAGTCAACCTGAAGTGAAGCATCGGAATCTAAAACTGGACTGAGAGGAGAGGTTCAAATCATAGAAAGTGAGTGTCAGTCCTCTTGTACTTAAGTCGGCATTGTGCCTTTTCTATTGAATTCGGATGCAGTGTCTGTGTTTCATCGTCAATACGAAGGTCCAAGGGATACAGTAAATTTGAAGTGAAGCATCGGAATCGAAAACTGGACTCACAGGAGAGGTTCAAATCATAGAAAGTTAGAGTGTCCGTCCTCTTGTACTTAAATCGGCATTGTGCTATTTTGAATTCAGTTCCGACGCAATTTCTGTGTTTCATCGTCAATAAGAAGGTCCAATTTATACAGTAAACCTGAAGTGAAGCATCGGAATCTAAAACTGGACTCAAAGGAGAGGTTCAAATCAAGAAAGTTAGAGTCTCAGTCCTCTTGTACTTAAGTCGGCATCGTGACTTTTGAATCTAATTCCGATGCAACTTCTGTGCTTCATCGTCAATAAGAAAGTCCATGGTATACAGTAAACCTAAAGTGTAACATCGGCACCTAAAACTGGACTCACAGGAGAGGTTCAAATGATAGAAAGTTAGAGTGTCACTCCTCTTGTACTTAAGTCGGCATTGTGGCTTTTGAATGTAATTGCGATGCAATTTCTGTGCTTCATCGTCAAAAAGAAGGTCCAAGGCATTCAGTAAACCTGAAGTGAAGCATCGGAATCTAAAACTGGACTCACAGGAGAGGTTCAAATCATAGAAAGTGAGAGTGTCAGTCCTCTTGTACTTAAGTCGGCATTGTGCCTTTTCTATTGAATTCGGATGCAGTTTCTGTGTTTCATCGTCAATACGAAGGTCCAAGGGATACAGTAAATTAGAAGTGAAGCATCGGAATCTAAAACTGGACTCAAAGGAGAGGTTCAAAACATAGAAAGTTAGAGTCTCAGTCCTCTTGTACTTAAGTCGGCATCGTGCTTTTTGAATCTAATTCCGATGCAACTTCTGTGATTCATCGTCAATAAGAAAGTCCATGGTATACAGTAAACCTAAAGTGTAACATCGGCACCTAAAACTGGACTCACAGGAGAGGTTCAAATCATGGAAAGTTAGATTGTCAGTCCTCTTGTACTTAAGTCGGCATTGTGCCTTTTGTATTAAATTCGGATGTCATTTCTGTGTTTCATCCTCAATACGAAGGTCCAGGGGATACAGTAAACCCGAAGTGAAGCATCGGAATTTAAAGCTGGACTCACAGGAGAGGTGCAAATCATAGAAAATTAGATTGTCAGTCCTCTTGTACTTAACTCGGCATTGTGCCTTTTGAATCTAATTCCGATGCAATTTCTGTGTATCATCGTCAATACGAAGATCCATGGTATACAGTAAACCTGCAGTTAAGCATCGGAATCTAAAACTGGACTCACAGGAGAGGTTCAAATCATAGAAAGTTAGAGTGTCAGTTCTCTTGAACTTAAGTCGGCGTTGTGACTTTTGTATTAAATTCGGATGCAATTTCTGTGTTTCATCGTCAATAAGAAGGTCCAAGGGATACAGTAAACCTAAAATTAAGCATCGGAATTTAAAACTGGACTCACAGGAGAGGTTCAAATCATAGAAAGTTAGAGTGTCAGTCCTCTTGTACTTAAGTCGGCATTGTGTCTTTTCTATTAAATTCGGATACAATTTCTGTGTTTCATCGTCAATAAGAAGGTCCAAGGGATACAGAAAACCTGAAGTGAAGCATCGGAATCTAAAACTGGACTTACAGGAGAGGTTCAAATAATAGAAAGTTAGAGTGTCAGTCCTCTTGTACTTGAGTCGGCATTGTGCCTTTTGTATTTATTTCCGATGCAATTTCTGTGTTTCATCGTCAATACTAAGGTGCAAGGTATACAGCAAACCTAACGTGAAGCATCGGAATCTAAAACTTGACTCACAGGAGAGGTTCAAATCATAGAAAGTTAGAGTGTCAGTCCTCTTGTAATTAAGTCGGCATTGTGTCTTGTGTATAAAATTCGATGGAATTACTGTGTTTCGTCGGCAATAAGAAGGTGCAAGGTATACGGTATCCCTGATGTGAAGCAACGGAATCTAAAACTGGACTCACAGGAGAGGTTCAAATCATAGAAAGTGAGAGTGCCATTCCTCTTGTACTTAAGTCGGCATTGTGCTATTTTGAATTTAATTCCGATGCAATTTCTGTGTTTCATCGTCAATAAGAATTTCCAAGGTATACAGTAAACCTGAAGTGAAGCATCGGAATCTAAAACTGGACTCACAGGAGAGGTTGAAATAGTAGAAAGTTAGAGTGTCACTCCTCTTGTACTTAAGTCGGCATTGTGGCTTTTGAATTTAATTCCGATGCAATTCCTGTGTTTCATCGTCAATAAGAAGGTCCAAGGTATACAGTAAACCTAAAGTGAAGCTTCGGATTCTAAAACTGGGCTCACAGGAGAGGTTCAAATCATTGAAAGTTAGAGTGTCAGTCCTCTTGTACTTAAATCGGGATTGTGCATTTTGAATTTAATTCCGATGTAATTTCTGTGCTTCATCGTCAAAAAGAAGGTCCAAGGCAGACAGTAAACCTGAAGTGAAGCATCGGAATCTAAAACTGGACTCACATTAGAGGTTCAAATCATAGAAAGTGAGAATGTCAGTCCTCTTGTACTTAGGTCGGTATTGTGCCTTTTGTGTAAAATTTGGATGCAATTTCTGTGTTTCGTCGTCATAAGAAGGTGCAAGGTATACAGTACACCTGAAGTGAAGCATCGGAATCTAAAACTGGACTCACAGGAGAGGTTCAAATCATAGACAGTGAGAGTGTCAGTCCTCTTGTACTTATGTCGGCATTGTGCCTTTTGAATTTAATTCCGATGCAATTTCTGTGCTTCATCGTCAATAAGAAGGTCCAAGGGATACAGTAAACCTGAAGTTAAGCATCGGAATCTAAAACTGGACTCCCAGGAGAGGTTCAAATCATAGATAGTTAGAGTGTCAGTTGACTTGTACTTAAGTCGGCATTGTGACTTTTGTATTAAATTCGGATGCAATTTCTGTGTTTCATCGTCAATAAGAAGGTCCAAGGGATACAGTAAACCTAAAGTGAAGCTTCGGTATCTAAAACTGGACTCACAGGAGAGTTTCAAATCATAGAAAGTTAGAGTCTCAGTCCTCTTGTACTTAAGTCGGCATTGTGCCTTTTGAATTTAATTCCGATGCAATTTCTGTGCTTCATCGTCAAAAAGAAGGTCCAAGGCAGACAGTAAACCTGAGTGAAGCATGGGAATCTAAAACTGGACTCACATTAGAGGTTCAAATCATAGAAAGTGAGAATGTTAGTCCTCTTGTACTTAGGTCGGTATTGGGCCTTTTGTATAAAATTCGGATGCAATTTCTGTGTTTCGTCGTCATAAGAAGGTGCAAGGTATACAGTACACCTGAAGTGAAGCATCGGAATCTAAAACTGGACTCACAGGGGAGGTTCAAATCATAGAAAGTGAGAGTGTCAGTCCTCTTGTTCTTAAGTCGGTATTGTGCCTTTTGTATTAAATTCGGATGCAATTTATATGTTTCATCGTCAATAAGAAAGTCCAAGGGATACAGTACACTTGAAGTGAAGCATCGGAATCTAAAACTGGACTCACAGGAGAGGTTCAAATCATAGAAAGTGAGATTGTCAGTCCTCTTGTACTTAAGTCGGCATTGTGCCTTTTGTATTAAATTCGGATGCAATTTCTGTGTTTCATCGTCAATAAGAAGGTGCAAGGTAAACAGTAAACCTGAAGTGAAGCATCGGAATCTAAAACTGGACTCACAGGAGAGGTTGAAATCATAGAAAGTGAGAGTGTCAATCCTCTTGTACTTAAGTCGGCAGTGTGTCTTTTGTATAAAATCTGGATGCAATGTCTGTGTTCCATCGTCAATAAGAAGGTCCAAGGGATACAGTAAACCTGAAGTGAAACATCGGAATCTAAAACTGGACTCACAGGAGAGGTTCAAATCATAGAAAATTAGAGTGTCAGTCCTCTTGTACTTAAGACTGCATTGTGCCGTTTGAATTTAATTCCGATGCAATTCCTGTGTTTCATCGTCAATAAGAAGGTCAAAGGTATACAGTAAACCTGAAGTGAAGCATCGGAATCTAAAACTGGACTCACAGGAGAGGTTGAAATCATAGGAAATTAGAGTGTCACTCCTCTTGTACTTAAGTCGGCAATGTGGCTTTTGAATTTAATTCCGATGCAATTCCTGTGTTTCATCGTCAATAAGAAGGTCCAAGGTATACAGTAAACCTGAAGTTAAGCATCGGAATCTAAAACTGGACTCACAGGAGAGGTTCAAATCATAGAAAGTGAGCGTGTCAGTCCTCTTGTACTTAAGTCGGCATTGTGCCTTTTCTATTGAATTCGGATGCAGTGTCTGTGTTTCATCGTCAATACGAAGGTCCAAGGGATACAGTAAATTTGAAGTGAAGCATCGGAATCGAAAACTGGACTCACAGGAGAGGTTCAAATCATAGAAAGTTAGAGTGTCCGTCCTCTTGTACTTAAATCGGCATTGTGCTATTTTGAATTCAGTTCCGATGCAATTTCTGTGTTTCATCGTCAATAAGAAGGTCCAATTTATACAGTAAACCTGAAGTGAAGCATCGGAATCTAAAACTGGACTCAAAGGAGAGGTTCAAATCATAGAAAGTTAGAGTCTCAGTCCTCTTGTACTTAAGTCGGCATCGCGACTTTTGAATCTAATTCCGATGCAACTTCTGTGCTTCATCGTCAATAAGAAAGTCCATGGTATACAGTAAACCTAAAGTGTAAAATCGGCACCTACAACTGGACTCACAGGAGAGGTTCAAATGATAGAAAGTTAGAGTGTCACTCCTCTTGTACTTAAGTCGGCATATTGGCTTTTGAATGTAATTGCGATGCAATTTCTGTGCATCATCGTCAAAAAGAAGGTCCAAGGCATTCAGTAAACCCGAAGTGAAGCATCGGAATCTAAAACAGGACTCACAGGAGAGGATCAAATCATAGAAAATTAGAGTGTCAGTCCTCTTGTACTTAAGACTGCATTGTGCCTTTTGAATATAATTCCGAGGAAATTTCTGTGTTTCATCGTCAATAAGAAGGCACAAAGTATACAGTAAACCTGAAGTGAAGCAACGGATTCTAAAACTGGACTCACAGGAGAGGTTCAAATCATAGAAAGTGAGAGTGTCAGTCCTCTTGTACTTAAGTCGGCATTGTGCCTTTTCTATTGAATTCGGATGCAGTTTCTGTGTTTCATCGTCAATACGAAGGTCCAAGGGATACAGTAAATTTGAAGTGAAGCATCGGAATCTAAAACTGGACTCAAAGGAGAGGTTCAAATCATAGAAAGTTAGAGTCTCAGTCCTCTTGTACTTAAGTCGGCATCGTGCCTTTTGAATCTAATTCCGATGCAACTTCTGTGATTCATCCTCAATAAGAAAGTCCATGGTATACAGTAAACCTAAAGTGTAACATCGGCACCTAAAACTGGACTCACAGGAGAGGTTCAAATCATAGAAAGTTAGATTGTCAGTCCTCTTGTACTTAAGTCGGCATTGTGCCTTTTGTATTAAATTCGGATGTCATTTCTGTGTTTCATCCTCAATACGAAGGTCCAGGGGATACAGTGAACCCGAAGTGAAGCATCGGAATTAAAAGCTGGACACACAGGAGAGGTGCAAATCATAGAAAATTAGATTGTCAGTCCTCTTGTACTTAACTCGGCATTGTGCCTTTTGAATTTAATTCCGATGCAATTTCTGTGTATCATCGTCAATACGAAGATCCATGGTATACAGTAAACCTGAAGTTAAGCATCGGAATCTAATACTGGACTCACAGGAGAGGTTCAAATCATAGAAAGTTAGACTGTCAGTCCTCTTGTACTTAAGTCAGCATTGTGACTTTTGTATTAAATTCGGATGCAACTTCTGTGTTTCATCGTCAATAAGAAGGTCCAAGGGTTACAGTAAACCTAAAGTGAAGCTTTGGAATCTAAAACTGGACTCACAGGAGAGGTTCAAACCATAGAAAGTTAGAGTGTCAGTCCTCTTGTACTTAAGTCGGCATTGTGCCTTTTGAATTTAATTCCGATGCAATTTCTGTTCTTAATCGTCAAAAAGAAGGTCCAAGGCAGACAGTAAACCTGAAGTGAAGCATCGGAATCTAAAACTGGACTCAAAGGAGAGGTTCAAATCATAGAAAGTGAGAGTGTCAGTCCTCTTGTACTTAAGTCGGCAGTGTGTCTTTTGTATTAAATTGGGATGCAATTTCAGTGTTTCATCGTCAATAAGAAGGTGCAAGGTATACAGTAAACCTGAAGTGAAGCACTGGAATCTCAAACTGGACTCACAGGAGAGGTTCAAATCATAGAAAGTGAGAGTGTCAGTCCTCTTGTACTTAAGTCGGCAGTGTGTCTTTTGTATTAAATTGGGATGCAATTTCAGTGTTTCATCGTCAATAAGAAGGTCCAAGGAATACAGTAAACCTGAGTTGAAGCATCGGAATCTAAGACTGAACTCACAGGAGAGGTTCAAATCATAGAAAGTTGGAGTGTCAGTCCTCTTGTACTTAAGACTGCATTGTGCCTTTTGAATTTAATTCCGATGCAATTTCTGCGTTTCATCGTCAATAAGAAGGTGCAAAGTATACAGTCAACCTGAAGTGAAGCATCGGAATCTAAAACTGGACTGAGCGGAGAGGTTCAAATCATAGAAAGTGAGTGTCAGTCCTCTTGTACTTAAGTCGGCATTGTGCCTTTTCTATTGAATTCGGATGCAGTGTCTGTGTTTCATCGTCAATACGAAGGTCCAAGGGATACAGTAAATTTGAAGTGAAGCATCGGAATCGAAAACTGGACTCACAGGAGAGGTTCAAATCATAGAAAGTTAGAGTGTCCGTCCTCTTGTACTTAAATCGGCATTGTGCTATTTTGAATTCAGTTCCGACGCAATTTCTGTGTTTCATCGTCAATAAGAAGGTCCAATTTATACAGTAAACCTGAAGTGAAGCATCGGAATCTAAAACTGGACTCAAAGGAGAGGTTCAAATCAAGAAAGTTAGAGTCTCAGTCCTCTTGTACTTAAGTCGGCATCGTGACTTTTGAATCTAATTCCGATGCAACTTCTGTGCTTCATCGTCATTAAGAAAGTCCATGGTATACAGTAAACCTAAAGTGTAACATCGGCACCTAAAACTGGACTCACAGGAGAGGTTCAAATGATAGAAAGTTAGAGTGTCACTCCTCTTGTACTTAAGTCGGCATTGTGGCTTTTGAATGTAATTGCGATGCAATTTCTGTGCTTCATCGTCAAAAAGAAGGTCCAAGGCATTCAGTAAACCTGAAGTGAAGCATCGGAATCTAAAACTGGACTCACAGGAGAGGTTCAAATGATAGAAAGTTAGAGTGTCACTCCTCTTGTACTTAAGTCGGCATTGTGGCTTTTGAATGTAATTGCGATGCAATTTCTGTGTTTCATCGTCAATAAGAAGGTCCAAGGGATACAGTAAACCTAAAATTAAGCATCGGAATTTAAAACTGGACTCACAGGAGAGGTTCAAATCATAGAAAGTTAGAGTGTCAGTCCTCTTGTACTTAAGTCGGCATTGTGTCTTTTCTATTAAATTCGGATACAATTTCTGTGTTTCATCGTCAATAAGAAGGTCCAAGGGATACAGAAAACCTGAAGTGAAGCATCGGAATCTAAAACTGGACTTACAGGAGAGGTTCAAATAATAGAAAGTTAGAGTGTCAGTCCTCTTGTACTTGAGTCGGCATTGTGCCTTTTGTATTTATTTCCGATGCAATTTCTGTGTTTCATCGTCAATACTAAGGTGCAAGGTATACAGGAAACCTAACGTGAAGCATCGGAATCTAAAACTTGACTCACAGGAGAGGTTCAAATCATAGAAAGTTAGAGTGTCAGTCCTCTTGTAATTAAGTCGGCATTGTGTCTTGTGTATAAAATTCGGATGCAATTTCTGTGTTTCGTCGGCAATAAGAAGGTGCAAGGTATACGGTATCCCTGATGTGAAGCAACGGAATCTAAAACTGGACTCACAGGAGATGTTCAAATCATAGAAAGTGAGAGTGCCATTCCTCTTGTACTTAAGTCGGCATTGTGCTATTTTGAATTTAATTCCGATGCAATTTCTGTGTTTCATCGTCAATAAGAATTTCCAAGGTATACAGTAAACCTGAAGTGAAGCATCGGAATCTAAAACTGGACTCACATTAGAGGTTCAAATCATAGAAAGTGAGAATGTCAGTCCTCTTGTACTTAGGTCGGTATTGTGCCTTTTGTGTAAAATTTGGATGCAATTTCTGTGTTTCGTCGTCATAAGAAGGTGCAAGGTATACAGTACACCTGAAGTGAAGCATCGGAATCTAAAACTGGACTCACAGGAGAGGTTCAAATCATAGACAGTGAGAGTGTCAGTCCTCTTGTATTTATGTCGGCATTGTGCCTTTTGAATTTAATTCCGATGCAATTTCTGTGCTTCATCGTCAATAAGAAGGTCCAAGGGATACAGTAAACCTGAAGTGAAGCATCGGAATCTGATACTGGACTTACAGGAGAGGTTACAAATAATAGAAAGTTACAGTGTCAGTCCTCTTGTACTTGAGTCGGCATTGTGCCTTTTGTATTTAATTCCGATGCAATATCTGTGTTTCATCGTCAATACGAAGGTGCAAGGCATACAGGAAACCTGACGTGAAGCATCGGAATCTAAAACTTGACTCACAGGAGAGGTTCAAATCATAGAAAGTTAGAGTGTCAGTCCTCTTGTACTTAAGACTGCATTGTGCCTTTTGAATTTAATTCCGAGGAAATTTCTGTGTTTCATCGTCAATAAGAAGGCACAAAGTATACAGTAAACCTGAAGTGAAGCCTCGGAATCTGAAACTGGACTCACAGGAGAGGTTCAAATCATAGAAAGTGAGAGTGTCAGTCCTCTTGTACTTAAGTCGGCATTGTGCCTTTTCTATTGAATTCGGATGCAGTTTCTGTTTTTCATCGTCAATACGAAGGTCCAAGGGATACAGTAAATTTGAAGTGAAGCATCGGAATCGAAAACTGGACTCCCAGGAGAGGTTCAAATCAAAGAAAGTGAGAGTGTCCGTCCTCTTGTACTTAAGTCGGCATTATGCTATTTTGAATTTAATTCCGATGCAATTTCTGTGTTTCATCGTCAATAAGAAGGCCCAAGGTATACAGTAAACCTGAAGTGAAGCATCGGAATCTAAAACTGGACTAAAGGGGGAGGATCCAATCATAGAAACTTAGAGTCTCAGTTCTCTTGTACTTAAGTCGGCATCATGCCTTTTGAATTTAATTCCGATGCAATTTCTGTGCTTCATCGTCAATAAGAAAGTCCATGGTATACAGTAAACCTGAAGTGAAGCATCGGAATCTAAAACTGGACTAACAGGGGAGGTTCAAATCATAGAAAGTGAGAGTATCAGACCTTTTGTACTTAAGTCGGTATTGTGCCTTTTGTATTAAATTCGGATGCAATTTATGTGTTTCATCGTCAATAAGAAAGTCCAAGGGATACAGTACACTTGAAGTGAAGCATCGGAATTTAAAACTGGACTCACAGGAGAGGTTCAAATCATAGAAAGTGAGATTGTCAGTCCTCTTGTACTTAAGTCGGCATTGTGCCTTTTGTATTAAATTCGGATGCAATTTCTGTGTTTCATCGTCAATAAGAAGGTGCAAGGTATACAGTAAACCTGAAGTGAAGCATCGGAATCTAAAACTGGTCTCACAGGAGAGGTTCAAATCATAGAAAGTGAGATAGTCAGTCCTCTTGTACTTAAGTCGGCATTGTGCCTTTTGTATTAAATTCGGATGCACTTTCTGTGTGTCATCGTCAATACAAAGATCCAAGGGATACAGTATACCTGAAGTGAAGCATCGGAATCGAAAACTGGACTCACAGAAGAGGTCCAAATCATAGAAAGTGAGAGTGTCAGTCCTCTTGTATTCAAGTCGGCATGGGCGTTTTGAATTTAATTCCGATGCAATATCTGTGTTTCATCGTCAATAAGAATTTGCAAAGTATACAGTAAACCTAAAGTGAAGCTTCTGAATCTAAAACTGGACTCACAGGAGAGGTTCAAATCATAGAAAGTGAGAGTGCCAGTCCTCTTGTACTTAAGTCGGCATTGTGCTATTTAGAATTTAATTCCGATGCAATTTCTGTGTTTCATTGTCAATAAGAAGGTCAAAGGTATACAGTAAACCTGAAGTGAAGCATCGGAATCTAAAACTGGACTCACAGGAGAGGTTCAGATCATAGAAAGTTAGAGTGTCAGTTCTCTTGTACTTAAGTCGGCATTGTGACTTTTGTATTTAATTCGGATGTAATTTCTGTGTTTCATCGTCAATAAGAAGGTCCAAGGGATACAGTAAACCTAAAGTGAAGCTTCGGAATCTAAAACTGGACTCACAGGAGAGGTTCAAACCACAGAAAGTTAGAGTGTCAGTCCTCTTGTACTTAAGTCGGCATTGTGCCTTTTGAATTTAATTCCGATGCAATTTCTGTGCATAATCGTCAAAAAGAAGGTCAAAGGCAGACAGTAAACCTGAAATGAAGCATCGGAATCTAAAACTGGCCTCACATTAGAGGTTCAAATCATAGAAAGTGAAAATGTTAGTCCTCTTGTACTTAAGTCGGTATTGTGCCTTTTGTATAAAATTCGGATGCAATTTCTGTGTTTCGTCGTCATAAGAAGGTGCAAGGTATATAGTACATCTGAAGTGAAGCATCGGAATCTAAAACTGTACTCGCAGGAGAGGTTCAAATCATAGAAAGTGAGAGTGTCAATCCTCTTGTACATAAGTCGGCATTGTGCCTTTTGTATTAAATTCGGATGCAATTTCTGTATTTCATCGTCAATAAGAAGGTGCAAGGTATACAGTAAACCTGAAGTGAAGCACTGGAATCTCAAACTGGACTCACAGGAGAGGTTCAAATCATAGAAAGTGAGAGTGTCAGTCCTCTTGTACTTAAGTCGGCAGTGTGTCTTTTGTATTAAATTATGATGCAATTTCTGTGTTTCATCGTCAATAAGAAGGTCCAAGGAATACAGTAGACCTGAGTTGAAGCATCGGAATCTAAAACTGGACTCACAGGAGAGGTTCAAATCCTAGAAACTTGGAGTGTCAGTCCTCTTGTACTTAAGACTGCATTGTGCCTTTTGAATTTAATTCCGATGCAATTTCTGCGTTTCATCGTCAATAAGAATGTGCAAAGTATACAGTAAACCTAAAGTGAAGCTTCCGAATCTAAAACTGGACTCACAGGAGAGGTTCAAATCATAGAAAGTGAGAGTGCCAGTCCTCTTGTACTTAAGTCGGCATTGTGCTCTTTAGAATTTAATTCCGATGCAATTTCTGTGTTTCATCGTCAATAAGAAGGTCAAAGGTATACAGTAATCCTGAAGTGAAGCATCGGAATCTAAAACTGGAATCACAGGCGAGGTTGAAATCATAGAAAGTTAGAGTGTCACTCCTCTTGTACTTAAGTCGGCATTGTGGCTTTTGAATTTAATTCCGATGCAATTCCTGTGTTTCATCGTCAATAAGAAGGTCCAAGGTGTACAGTAAACCTGAAGTTAAGCATCGGAATCTAAAACTGGACTCACAGGAGAGGTTCAGATCATAGAAAGTTAGATTGTCAGTTCTCTTGTACTTAAGTCGGCAATGTGACTTTTGTATTAAATTCGGATGCAATTTCTGTGTTTCATCGTCAATAAGAAGGTCCAAGGGATACAGTAAACCTAAAGTGAAGCTTCGGAATCTAAAACTGGCCTCACATTAGAGGTTCAAATCATAGAAAGTGAGAATGTTTGTCCTCTTGTTCTTAAGTCGGTATTGTGCCTTTTGTATAAAATTCGGATGCAATTTCTGTGTTTCGTCGTCATAAGAAGGTGCAAGGTATACAGTACACCTGAAGTGAAGCATCGGAATCTAAAACTGTACTCGCAGGAGAGGTTCAAATCATAGAAAGTGAGAGTGTCAATCCTCTGGTACATAAGTCGGCATTGTGCCTTTTGTATTAAATTCGGATGCAATTTCTGTGTTTCATCGTCAATAAGAAGGTGCAAGGTATACAGTAAACCTGAAGTGAAGCACTGGAAGCTCAAACTGGACTCACAGGAGAGGTTCAAATCATAGAAAGTGAGAGTGTCAGTCCTCTTGGACTTAAGTCGGCAGTGTGTCTTTTGTATTAAATTATGATGCAATTTCTGTGTTTCATCGTCAATAAGAAGGTCCAAGGAATACAGTAAACCTGAGTTGAAGCATCGGAATCTAAAATATGGACTCACAGGAGTGGTTCAAATCATAGAAAGTGAGAGTGTCAGTCCTCTTGTACTTAAGTCGGCATCGTGCCTTTTGAATCTAATTCCGATGCAACTTCTGTGCTTCATCGTCAATAAGAAAGTCCATGGTATACAGTAAACCTGAAGTGTAACATCGGCACCTAAAACTGGACTCACAGGAGAGGTTCAAATCATAGAAAGTAAGAGTGTCACTCCTCTTGTACTTAAGTCGGCATTGTGGCTTTTGAATGTAATTGCATTGCAATTTCTGTGCTTCATCGTCAAAAAGAAGGTCCAAGGCATTCAGTAAACCTGAAGTGAAGCATCGGAATCTAAAACTGGACTCACATTAGAGGTTCAAATCATAGAAAGTTAGATTGTCAGTCCTCTTGTACTTAAGGCGGCATTGTGCCTTTTGTATTAAATTCGGATGTCATTTCTGTGTTTCATCCTCAATACGAAGGTCCAAGGGATACAGTAAACCTGAAGTTAAGCATCGGAATCTAAAACTGGACTCACAGGAGAGGTTCAAATCATAGAAAGTTAGAGTGTCAGTCCTCTTGTACTTAAGTCGGCATTGTGACTTTTGTATTAAATTCGGATGCAATTTCTAAGTTTCATCGTCAATAAGAAGGTCCAAGGTATACAGTAACACTGACGTGAAGCTTCGGAATCTAAAACTGGACTCACAGGAGAGGTTCAAATCATAGAAAGTGAGAGTGCCAGTCCTCTCGTACTTAAGTCGGCATTGTGCTATTTTGAATTTAATTCCGATGCAATTTCTGTGTTTCATCGTCAATAAGAAGGTCCAAGGGATACAGTAAACCTAAAGTGAAGCATCGGAATCTAAAACTGGACTCACAGGAGAGGTTCAAAACATAGAAAGTTAGAGTGTCAGTTCTCTTGAACTTACGTCGGCATTGTGACTTTTGTATTAAATTCGGATGCAATTTCTGTGTTTCATCGTCAAAAAGAAGGTCCAAGGGATACAGTAAACCTAAAATGAAGCTTCGGAAATTAAACTGGACTCACAGGAGAGGTTGAAATCATAGAAAGTTAGAGTGTCAGTCCTCTTGTACTTAAGTCGGCATTGTGTCTTTGGTACTAAATTCGGATACAATTTCTGTGTTTCATCGTCAATAAGCAGGTCCATGGGATACAGAAAACCTGAAGTGAAGCATCGGAATCTAAGACTGGACTTACAGGAGAGGTTCAAATAATAGAAAGCTACAGTGTCAGTCCTCTTGTACTTGAGTCGGCATTGTGCCTTTTGTATTTAATTCCGATGCAATTTCTGTGTTTCATCGTCAATAAGAAGGTCCAAGGGATACAGTAAACCTAAAATTAAGCATCGGAATTTAAAACTGGACTCACAGGAGAGGTTCAAATCATAGAAAGTTAGAGTGTCAGTCCTCTTGTACTTAAGTCGGCATTGTGTCTTTTCTATTAAATTCGGATACAATTTCTGTGTTTCATCGTCAATAAGAAGGTCCAAGGGATACAGAAAACCTGAAGTGAAGCATCGGAATCTAAAACTGGACTTACAGGAGAGGTTCAAATAATAGAAAGTTAGAGTGTCAGTCCTCTTGTACTTGAGTCGGCATTGTGCCTTTTGTATTTATTTCCGATGCAATTTCTGTGTTTCATCGTCAATACTAAGGTGCAAGGTATACAGGAAACCTAACGTGAAGCATCGGAATCTAAAACTTGACTCACTGGAGAGGTTCAAATCATAGAAAGTTAGAGTGTCAGTCCTCTTGTAATTAAGTCGGCATTGTGTCTTGTGCATAAAATTCGGATGCAATTTCTGTGTTTCGTCGGCAATAAGAAGGTGCAAGGTATACGGTATCCCTGATGTGAAGCAACGGATCTAAAACTGGACTCACAGGAGAGGTTCAAATCATAGAAAGTGAGAGTGCCATTCCTCTTGTACTTAAGTCGGCATTGTGCTATTTTGAATTTAATTCCGATGCAATTTCTGTGTTTCATCGTCAATAAGAAGGTCCAAGGTATACAGTAAACCTGAAGTGAAGCATCGGAATCTAAAACTGGACTCACAGGAGAGGTTGAAATAGTAGAAAGTTAGAGTGTCACTCCTCTTGTACTTAAGTCGGCATTGTGGCTTTTGAATTTAATTCCGATGCAATTCCTGTGTTTCATCGTCAATAAGAAGGTCAAAGGTATACAGTAAACCTGAAGTGAAGCATCGGAATCTAAAACTGGACTCACAGGAGAGGTTGAAATCATAGGAAATTAGAGTGTCACTCCTCTTGTACTTAAGTCGGCAATGTGGCTTTTGAATTTAATTCCGATGCAATTCCTGTGTTTCATCGTCAATAAGAAGGTCCAAGGTATACAGTAAACCTGAAGTTAAGCATCGGAATCTAAAACTGGACTCACAGGAGAGGTTCAAATCATAGAAAGTGAGAGTGTCAGTCCTCTTGTACTTAAGTCGGCATTGTGCCTTTTCTATTGAATTCGGATGCAGTGTCTGTGTTTCATCGTCAATACGAAGGTCCAAGGGATACAGTAAATTTGAAGAGAAGCATCGGAATCGAAAACTGGACTCACAGGAGAGGTTCAAATCATAGAAAGTTAGAGTGTCCGTCCTCTTGTACTTAAATCGGCATTGTGCTATTTTGAACTCAGTTCCGATGCAATTTCTGTGTTTCATCGTCAATAAGAAGGTCCAATTTATACAGTAAACCTGAAGTGAAGCATCGGAATCTAAAACTGGACTCAAAGGAGAGGTTCAAATCATAGAAAGTTAGAGTCTCAGTCCTCTTGTACTTAAGTCGGCATCGCGACTTTTGAATCTAATTCCGATGCAACTTCTGTGCTTCATCGTCAATAAGAAAGTCCATGGTATACAGTAAACCTAAAGTGTAAAATCGGCACCTACAACTGGACTCACAGGAGAGGTTCAAATGATAGAAAGTTAGAGTGTCACTCCTCTTGTACTTAAGTCGGCATATTGGCTTTTGAATGTAATTGCGATGCAATTTCTGTGCTTCATCGTCAAAAAGAAGGTCCAAGGCATTCAGTAAACCTGAAGTGAAGCATCGGAATCTAAAACAGGACTCACAGGAGAGGTTCAAATCATAGAAAATTAGAGTGTCAGTCCTCTTGTACTTAAGACTGCATTGTGCCTTTTGAATTTAATTCCGAGGAAATTTCTGTGTTTCATCGTCAATAAGAAGGCACAAAGTATATAGTAAACCTGAAGTGAAGCAACGGATTCTAAAACTGGACTCACAGGAGAGGTTCAAATCATAGAAAGTGAGAGTGTCAGTCCTCTTGTACTTAAGTCGGCATTGTGCCTTTTCTATTGAATTCGGATGCAGTTTCTGTGTTTCATCGTCAATACGAAGGTCCAAGGGATACAGTAAATTTGAAGTGAAGCATCGGAATCTAAAACTGGACTCAAAGGAGAGGTTCAAATCATAGAAAGTTAGAGTCTCAGTCCTCTTGTACTTAAGTCGGCATCGTGCCTTTTGAATCTAATTCCGATGCAACTTCTGTGATTCATCCTCAATAAGAAAGTCCATGGTATACAGTAAACCTAAAGTGTAACATCGGCACCTAAAACTGGACTCACAGGAGAGGTTCAAATCATAGAAAGTTAGATTGTCAGTCCTCTTGTACTTAAGTCGGCATTGTG
This sequence comes from Schistocerca serialis cubense, assembly GCF_023864345.2. Classification (NCBI taxonomy): domain Eukaryota; kingdom Metazoa; phylum Arthropoda; class Insecta; order Orthoptera; family Acrididae; genus Schistocerca; species Schistocerca serialis. Next base: position 59,512,936 of record NC_064638.1, on the reverse strand, counting down.
CCTTTTGTATTAAATTCGGATGTCATTTCTGTGTTTCATCCTCAATACGAAGGTCCAGGGGATACAGTGAACCCGAAGTGAAGCATCGGAATTTAAAGCTGGACACACAGGAGAGGTGCAAATCATAGAAAATTAGATTGTCAGTCCTCTTGTACTTAACTCGGCATTGTGCCTTTTGAATTTAATTCCGATGCAATTTCTGTGTATCATCGTCAATACGAAGATCCATGGTATACAGTAAACCTGAAGTTAAGCATCGGAATCTAAAACTGGACTCACAGGAGAGGTTAAAATCATAGAAAGTTAGAGTGTCAGTCCTCTTGTACTTAAGTCGGCATTGTGACTTTTGTATTAAATTCGGATGCAACTTCTGTGTTTCATCGTCAATAAGAAGGTCCAAGGGTTACAGTAAACCTAAAGTGAAGCTTTGGAATCTAAAACTGGACTCACAGGAGAGGTTCAAACCATAGAAAGTTAGAGTGTCAGTCCTCTTGTACTTAAGTCGGCATTGTGCCTTTTGAATTTAATTCCGATGCAATTTCTGTGCTTAATCGTCAAAAAGAAGGTCCAAGGCAGACAGTAAACCTGAAGTGAAGCATCGGAATCTAAAACTGTACTCACAGGAGAGGTTCAAATCATAGAAAGTGAGAGTGTCAATCCTCTCGTACATAAGTCGGCATTGTGCCTTTTGTATTAAATTCGGATGCAATGTCTGTGTTTCATCGTCAATAAGAAGGTGCAAGGTATACAGTAAACCTGAAGTGAAGCACTAGAATCTCAAACTGGACTCACAGGAGAGGTTCAAATCATAGAAAGTGAGAGTGTCAGTCCTCTTGTACTTAAGTCGGCAGTGTGTCTTTTGTATTAAATTGGGATGCAATTTCAGTGTTTCATCGTCAATAAGAAGGTCCAAGGAATACAGTAAACCTGAGTTGAAGCATCGGAATCTAAGACTGGACTCACAGGAGAGGTTCAAATCATAGAAAGTTGGAGTGTCAGTCCTCATGTACTTAAGACTGCATTGTGCCTTTTGAATTTAATTCCGATGCAATTTCTGCGTTTCATCGTCAATAAGAAGGTGCAAAGTATACAGTCAACCTGAAGTGAAGCATCGGAATCTAAAACTGGACTGAGAGGAGAGGTTCAAATCATAGAAAGTGAGTGTCAGTCCTCTTGTACTTAAGTCGGCATTGTGCCTTTTCTATTGAATTCGGATGCAGTGTCTGTGTTTCATCGTCAATACGAAGGTCCAAGGGATACAGTAAATTTGAAGTGAAGCATCGGAATCGAAAACTGGACTCACAGGAGAGGTTCAAATCATAGAAAGTTAGAGTGTCCGTCCTCTTGTACTTATATCGGCATTGTGCTATTTTGAATTCAGTTCCGACGCAATTTCTGTGTTTCATCGTCAATAAGAAGGTCCAATTTATACAGTAAGCCTGAAGTGAAGCATCGGAATCTAAAACTGGACTCAAAGGAGAGGTTCAAATCAAGAAAGTTAGAGTCTCAGTCCTCTTGTACTTAAGTCGGCATCGTGACTTTTGAATCTAATTCCGATGCAACTTCTGTGCTTCATCGTCAATAAGAAAGTCCATGGTATACAGTAAACCTAAAGTGTAACATCGGCACCTAAAACTGGACTCACAGGAGAGGTTCAAATGATAGAAAGTTAGAGTGTCACTCCTCTTGTACTTAAGTCGGCATTGTGGCTTTTGAATGTAATTCCGATGCAATTTCTGTGCTTCATCGTCAAAAAGAAGGTCCAAGGCATTCAGTAAACCTGAAGTGAAGCATCGGAATCTAAAACTGGACTCACAGGAGAGGTTCAAATCATAGAAAATTAGAGTGTCAGTCCTCTTGTACTTAAGACTGCATTGTGCCTTTTGAATTTAATTGCAAAGAAATTTCTGTGTTTCATCGTCAATAAGAAGGCACAAAGTATACAGAAAACCTCAAGTGAAGCAACGGATTCTAAAACTGGACTCACAGGAGAGGTTCAAATCATAGAAAATGAGAGTGTCAGTCCTCTTGTACTTAAGTCGGCATTGTGCCTTTTCTATTGAATTCGGATGCAGTTTCTGTGTTTCATCGTCAATACGAAGGTCCAAGGGATACAGTAAATTTGAAGTGAAGCATCGGAATCTAAAACTGGACTCAAAGGAGAGGTTCAAATCATAGAAAGTTAGAGTCTCAGTCCTCTTGTACTTAAGTCGGCATCGTGCTTTTTGAATCTAATTCCGATGCAACTTCTGTGATTCATCGTCAATAAGAAAGTCCATGGTATACAGTAAACCTAAAGTGTAACATCGGCACCTAAAACTGGACTCACAGGAGAGGTTCAAATCATGGAAAGTTAGAGTGTCGGTCCTCTTGTACTTGAGTCGGCATTGTGCCTTTTGTATTTATTTCCGATGCAATTTCTGTGTTTCATCGTCAATACTAAGGTGCAAGGTATACAGGAAACCTAACGTGAAGCATCGGAATCTAAAACTTGACTCACAGGAGAGGTTCAAATCATAGAAAGTTAGAGTGTCAGTCCTCTTGTAATTAAGTAGGCATTGTGTCTTGTGTATAAAATTCGGATGCAATTTCTGTGTTTCGTCGGCAATAAGAAGGTGCAAGGTATACGGTATCCCTGATGTGAAGCAACGGAATCTAAAACTGGACTCACAGGAGAGGTTCAAATCATAGAAAGTGAGAGTGCCATTCCTCTTGTACTTAAGTCGGCATTGTGCTATTTTGAATTTAATTCCGATGCAATTTCTGTGTTTCATCGTCAATAAGAAGGTCCAAGGTATACAGTAAACCTGAAGTGAAGCATCGGAATCTAAAACTGGACTCACAGGAGAGGTTGAAATAGTAGAAAGTTAGAGTGTCACTCCTCTTGTACTTAAGTCGGCATTGTGGCTTTTGAATTTAATTCCGATGCAATTCCTGTGTTTCATCGTCAATAAGAAGGTCCAAGGTATACAGTAAACCTAAAGTGAAGCTTCGGATTCTAAAACTGGACTCACAGGAGAGGTTCAAATCATAGAAAGTTAGAGTGTCAGTCCTCTTGTACTTAAATCGGCATTGTGCATTTTGAATTTAATTCCGATGCAATTTCTGTGCTTCATCGTCAAAAAGAAGGTCCAAGGCAGACAGTAAACCTGAAGTGAAGCATCGGAATCTAAAACTGGACTCACATTAGAGGTTCAAATCATAGAAAGTGAGAATGTCAGTCCTCTTGTACTTAGGTCGGTATTGTGCCTTTTGTGTAAAATTTGGATGCAATTTCTGTGTTTCGTCGTCATAAGAAGGTGCAAGGTATACAGTACACCTGAAGTGAAGCATCGGAATCTAAAACTGGACTCACAGGAGAGGTTCAAATCATAGACAGTGAGAGTGTCAGTCCTCTTGTACTTAAGTCGGCATTGTGCCTTTTGAATTTAATTCCGATGCAATTTCTGTGCTTCATCGTCAATAAGAAGGTCCATGGGATACAGTAAACCTGAAGTGAAGCATCGGAATCTGATACTGGACTTACAGGAGAGGTTACAAATAATAGAAAGTTACAGTGTCAGTCCTCTTGTACTTGAGTCGGCATTGTGCCTTTTGTATTTAATTCCGATGCAATATCTGTGTTTCATCGTCAATACGAAGGTGCAAGGCATACAGGAAACCTGACGTGAAGCATCGGAATCTAAAACTTGACTCACAGGAGAGGTTGAAATCATAGAAAGTTAGAGTGTCAGTCCTCTTGTACTTAAGACTGCATTGTGCCTTTTGAATTTAATTCCGAGGAAATTTCTGTGTTTCATCGTCAATAAGAAGGCACAAAGTATACAGTAAACCTGAAGTGAAGCCTCGGAATCTGAAACTGGTCTCACAGGAGAGGTTCAAATCATAGAAAGTGAGAGTGTCAGTCCTCTTGTACTTAAGTCGGCATTGTGCCTTTTCTATTGAATTCGGATGCAGTTTCTGTGTTTCATCGTCAATACGAAGGTCCAAGGGATACAGTAAATTTGAAGTGAAGCATCGGAATCGAAAACTGGACTCCCAGGAGAGGTTCAAATCAAAGAAAGGAGAGTGTCCGTCCTCTTGTACTTAAGTCGGCATTATGCTATTTTGAATTTCATTCCGATGCAATTTCTGTGTTTCATCGTCAATAAGAAGGCCCAAGGTATACAGTAAACCTGAAGTGAAGCATCGGAATCTAAAACTGGACTAAAGGGGGAGGATCCAATCATAGAAACTTAGAGTCTCAGTTCTCTTGTACTTAAGTCGGCATCATGCCTTTTGAATTTAATTCCGATGCAATTTCTGTGCTTCATCGTCAATAAGAAAGTCCATGGTATACACTAAACCTGAAGTGTAACATCGGCACCTACAACTGGACTCACAGGAGAGGTTCAAATCATACAAAGTAAGAGTGTCACTCCTCTTGTACTTAAGTCGGCATTGTGGCTTTTGAATTTAATTCCGATGCAATTCCTGTGTTTCATCGTCAATAAGAAGGTCCAAGGTATACAGTAAACCTAAAGTGAAGCTTCGGAATCTAAAACTGGACTCACAGGAGAGGTTCAAATCATAGAAAGTTAGAGTGTCAGTCCTCTTGTACTTAAATCGGCATTGTGGATTTTGAATTTAATTCCGATGCAATTTCTGTGCTTCATCGTCAAAAAGAAGGTCCAAGGCAGACAGTAAACCTGAAGTGAAGCATCGGAATCTAAAACTGGACTCACATTAGAGGTTCAAATCATAGAAAGTGAGAATGTCAGTCCTCTTGTACTTAGGTCGGTATTGTGCCTTTTGTGTAAAATTTGGATGCAATTTCTGTGTTTCGTCGTCATAAGAAGGTGCAAGGTATACAGTACACCTGAAGTGAAGCATCGGAATCTAAAACTGGACTCACAGGAGAGGTTCAAATCATAGACAGTGAGAGTGGCAGTCCTCGTGTACTTAAGTCGGCATTGTGCCTTTTGAATTTAATTCCGATGCAATTTCTGTTCTTCATCGTCAATAAGAAGGTCCAAGGGATACAGTAAACCTGAAGTGAAGCATCGGAATCTGATACTGGACTTACAGGAGAGGTTACAAATAATAGAAAGTTACAGTGTCAGTCCTCTTGTACTTGAGTCGGCATTGTGCCTTTTGTATTTAATTCCGATGCAATTTCTGTGATTCATCGGCAATACGAAGGTGCAAGGCATACAGGAAACCTGACGTGAAGCATCGGAATCTAAAACTTGACTCACAGGAGAGGTTCAAATCATAGAAAGTTAGAGTGTCAGTCCTCTTGTAATTAAGTCCGCATTGTGTCTTTTGTATAAAATTCAGATATAATTTCTGTGTTTCGTCGGCAATAAGAAGGTGCAAGGTATACGGTAACCATGATGTGAAGCAACGGAATCTAAAACTGGACTCACAGGAGAGGTTCAAATCATAGAAAGTGAGAGTGCCAGTCCGCTTGTACTTTAGTCGGCATAGTGCTATTTTGAATTTAATTCCGATGCAATTTCTGTGTTTCATCGTCAATAAGAAGGTCCAAGGTATACAGTAAACCTGAAGTGAAGCATCTGAATCTAAAACTGGACCCACAGGAGAGGTTCAAATCATAGATAGTTAGAGGGTCAGTTGACTTGTACTTAGGTCGGTATTGTGCCTTTTGTATAAAATTCGGATGCAATTTCTGTGTTTCGTCGTCATAAGAAGGTGCAAGGTATACAGTACACCTGAAGTGAAGCATCGGAATCTAAAACTGGACTCACAGGGGAGGTTCAAATCATAGAAAGTGAGATTGTCAGTCCTCTTGTACTTAAGTCGGCATTGTGCCTTTTGTATTAAATTCGGATGCAAATCCTGTGTTTCATCGTCAATAAGAAGGTGCAAGGTATACAGTAAACCTGAAGTGAAGCATCGGAATCTAAAACTGGACTCACAGGAGAGGTTCAAATCATAGAAAGTGTGAGTGTCAGTCCTCTTGTACTTAAGTCGGCAGTGTGTCTTTTGTATAAATTCTGGATGCAATTTCTGTGTTCCATCGTCAATAAGAAGGTCCAAGGGATACAGTAAACCTGAAGTGAAACATCGGAATCTAAAACTGGACTCACAGGAGAGGTTCAAACCATAGAAAATTAGAGTGTCAGTCCTCTTGTACTTAAGACTGCATTGTGCCTTTTGAATTTAATTCCGAGGAAATTTCTGTGTTTCATCGTCAATAAGAAGGCAGAAAGTATACAGTAAACCTGAAGTGAAGCATTGGAATCTAAAACTGGACTCACTGGAGATGTTCTAATAATCGAAAGTTAGAGTCTCAGTCCTCTTGTACTTAAGTCGGCATCGTGCATTTTGTATTTAATTCCGATGCAATTTCTGTGTTTCATCGTCAATTCGAAGATCCATGGTATACAGTAAACCTGAAGTTAAGCATCGGAATCTAAAACTGGACTCACTGGAGAGGTTCAAATCACAGAAAGTTAGAGTGTCAGTCCTCTTGTACTTAAGTCGGCATCGTGCATTTTGTATTTAATTCCGATGCAATTCCTGTGTTTCGTCGTCAATAAGAAGGTGCAAGGTATACAGTAACCCTGATGAGAAGCATCGGAATCTAAAACTGGACTCACAGGAGAGGTTCAAATCATAGAAAGTGAGAGTGCCAGTCCTCTTGTACTTAAGTCGGCATTGTGCTATTTTGAATTTAATTCCGATGCAATTTCTGTGTTTCATCGTCAATAAGAAGGTCCAAGGGATACAGTAAACCTGAAGTGAAGCATCGGAATCGAAAACTGGACTCACAGGAGAGGTTCAAAACATAGAAAGTTAGAGTGTCAGTCTTCTTGTATTTAAGTCGGCATTGTGCCTTTTGAATTTAATTCCGATGCAATATCGGTGTTTCATCGTCAATACGAAGGTGCAAAGTATACAGTAAACCTGAAGTGAAGCATCGGAATCTAAAACTGGACTCACAGGAGAGGTTCAAATCGCAGAAAGTGAGAGTGTCAGTCCTCTTGTACTTAAGTCGGAATTGTGCCTTTTGTATTAAATTCGGATGCACTTTCTGTGTGTCATCGTCAATACGAAGGTCCAAGGGATACAGTAAACCTGAAGTGAAGCATCGGAATCGAAAACTGGACTCACAGGAGAGGTCCAAATCATAGAAAGTGAGAGTGTCAGTCCTCTTGTATTCAAGTCGGCATGGGCCTTTTGAATTTAATTTCGATACATTTTCTGTGTTTCATCGTCAATAAGAAGGTCCAAGGTATACAGTAAACCTGAAGTTAAGCTACGGAATCTAAAACTAGACTAACAGGAGAGGCTCAAATCATAGAAAGTTAGAGGTTCACTAGTCTTGTACTTAAGTCGGCATTGTGGCTTTTGAATTTAATTCCGATGCAAATCCTGTGTTTCATCGTCAATAAGAAGGTTCAAGGTATACAGTAAACCTGAAGTTAAGCATCGGAATCTAAAACTGGACTCACAGGAGAGGTTCATATCGTAGAAACTTCGAGTGTCAGTTCTCTTGAACTGAAGTCGGCATTGTGACTTTTGTATTAAATTCGGATGCAATTTCTGTGTTTCATCGTCAATAAGAAGGTCCAAGGGATACAGTAAACCTAAAGTGAAGCTTCGGAATCTAAAACTGGACTCGCAGGAGAGGTTCAAATCATAGAAAGTTAGAGTGTCAGTCCTCTTGTACTTAAGTCGGCATTGTGTCTTTTGTATTAAATTCGGATACAATTTCTGTGTTTCATCGTCAATAAGAAGGTCCAAGGGATACAGTAAACCTGAAGTGAAGCATCGGAATCTAAAACTGGACTCACATTAGAGGTTCAAATTATAGAAAGTGAGAATATCAGTCCTCTTGTACTTAAGTCGGTATTGTGCCTTTTGTATAAAATTCGGATGCAATTTCTGTGTTTCGTCGTCATAAGAAAGTGCAAGGTATACAGTACACCTGAAGTGAAGCATCGGAATCTAAAACTGGACTCACAGGAGAGGTTGAAATCATAGAAAGTGAGAGTGTCAGTTCCCTTGTACTTAAGTCGGCATTGTGCCTTTTGTATTAAATTCGGATGCAATTTCTGTGTTTCATCGTCAATAAGAAAGTCCAAGGGATACAGTACACTTGAAGTGAAGCATCGGAATCTAAAACTGGACTCACAGGAGAGGTTCAAATCATAGAAAGTGCGATTGTCAGTCCTCTTGTACTTAAGTCGACCTTGTGCCTTTTGTATTAAATTCGGATGCAATTTCTGTGTTTCATCGTCAAGAAGAAGGTGCATGGTATACAGTAAACCTGAAGTGAAGCATCTGAATCTAAAACGGGACTCACAGGAGAGGTTCAAATCATAGAGAGTGAGAGTGTCAGTCCTCTTGTACTTAAGTCGGCATTGTGCTTTACTAATGAATTCGGTAGCAGTTTCTGTGTTTCATCGTCAATACGAAGATCCATGGTATACAGTAAACCTGAAGTTAAGCATCGGAATCTAAAACTGGACTCACTGGAGAGGTTCAAATGATAGAAAGTTAGAGTGTCAGTCCTCTTGTACTTAAGTCGGAATTGTGACTTTTGTATTAAATTCGGATGCAATTTCTGTGTTTCATCGTCAATAAGAAGGTCCAAGGTATACGGTAAACCTGAAGTGAAGCATCGGAACCTAAAACTGGACTCACAGGAGAGGTTCAAATAATAGAAAGTTAGAGTCTCAGTCCTCTTGTACTTAAGTCGGCATCGTGCCTTTTGTATTTAATTCCGATGCAATTTCTGTGTTTCGTCGTCAATAAGAAGGTGCAAGGTATACAGTAACCCTGTTGTGAAGCATCGGAATCTAAAACTGGACTCACAGGAGAGGTTCAAATCATAGTAAGTGAGAGCGCCAGTGCTCTTGTACTTAAGTCGGCATTGTGCTATTTTGAATTTAATTCCGATGCAATTTCTGTGTTTCATCGTCAATAAGAAGGTCCAAGGGATACAGTAAACCTGAATGAAGCATCGGAATCTAAAACTGGACTCACAGGAGAGGTTCAAAACATAGTAAGTTATAGTGTTACTCCTCTTGTACTTAAGTCGGCATTGTGCCTATTGAATTTAATTCCGATGCAATTTCGGTGTTTCATCGTCAATAAGAAGGTGCAAAGTATACAGTAAACCTGAAGTGAAGCATCGGAATCTAAAACTGGACTCACAGGAGAGGTTCAAATCATAGAAAGTGAGAGTGTCAGTCCTCTTGTACTTAAGTCGGCATTGTGGCTTTTGAATTTAATTTCGATGCAATTCCTGTGTTTCATCGTCAATAAGAAGGTCTAAGGTATACAGTAAACCTGAAGTTAAGCATCGGAATCTAAAACTGGACTCACAGGAGAGGTTCAAAACAGAAAGTTAGAGTGTTACTCCTCTTGTACTTAAGTCGGCATTGTGCCTATTGAATTTAATTCCGATGCAATTTCGGTGTTTCATCGTCAATAAGAAGGTGCAAAGTATACAGTAAACCTGAAGTGAAGCATCGGAATCTAAAACTGGACTCACAGGAGAGGTTCAAATCATAGAAAGTGAGAGTGTCAGTCCTCTTGTACTTAAGTCGGCATTGTGCTATTTTGAATTTAATTCCGATGCAATTTCTGTGTTTCATCGTCAATAAGAAGGTCCAAGGGATACAGTAAACCTGAAGTGAAGCATCGGAATCTAAAACTGGACTCACAGGAGAGGTTCAAAACATAGAAAGTTAGAGTGTTACTCCTCTTGTACTTAAGTCGGCATTGTGCCTATTGAATTTAATTCCGATGCAATTTCGGTGTTTCATCGTCAATAAGAAGGTGCAAAGTATACAGTAAACCTGAAGTGAAGCATCGGAATCTAAAACTGGACTCACAGGAGAGGTTCAAATCATAGAAAGTGAGAGTGTCAGTCCTCTTGTACTTAAGTCGGCATTGTGGCTTTTGAATTTAATTTCGATGCAATTCCTGTGTTTCATCGTCAATAAGAAGGTCTAAGGTATACAGTAAACCTGAAGTTAAGCATCGGAATCTAAAACTGGACTCACAGGAGAGGTTCAAATCATAGAAAGTTAGAGTGTCAGTTCTCTTGTACTTAAGTCGGCATTGTGACTTTGGTATGAATTTCGGATGCAATTTCTGTGTTTCATCGTCAATAAGAATGTCCAAGGGATACAGTAAACCTAAAGTGAAGCTTCGGAATCTAAAACTGGTCTCACAGGAGAGGTTCAAATCATAGAAAGTTAGAGTATCAGTCCTCTTGTACTTATGTCGGCATTGTGTCTTTTGTATGAAATTCGGATACAATTTCTGTGCTTCATCGTCAATAAGAAGGTCCAAGGGATACAGTAAACCTGAAGTGAAGCATCGGAATCTAAAACTGGACTCACAGGAGAGGTTGAAATCATAGAATGGTAGAGTGTCACTCCTCTTGTACTTAAGTCGGCATTGTGGCTTTTGAATTTAATTCCGATGCAATTTCTGTGCTTCATCGTCAATAAGAAAGTCCAAGGGATACAGTACACTTGAATTGAAGCATCGGAATCTAAAACTGGACTCACAGGAGAGGTTCAAATCATAGAAAGTGAGAGTGTCAGTCCTCTTGTACTTAAGTCGGCAGTGTGTCTTTTGTATTATATTGGAATGCAATTTCTGTGTTTCATCGTCAATAAGAAGGTCCAAGGGATACAGTAAACCTGAAGTGAAGCATCGGAATCTAAAACTGGACTCACAGGAGAGGTTCAAATCAAAGAAAATTAGAGTGTCAGTCCTCTTGTACTTAAGCCAGCATTGTGCATTTTGAATTTAATTCCGATGAAATTTCTGTGTTTCATCGTCAATACAAAGGTGCAAGGTATACATTAAACCTGACGTGAAGCATCGGAATCTAAAACTGGTCTCACAGGAGAGGTTCAAATCATAGAAAGTTAAAGCGTCAGTCCTCTTGTAATTAAGTCGGCATTGTGTGTTTTGTATAAAATTCGGATGCAATTTCTGTGTTTCGTCGGCAATAAGAAGGTGCGAGGTATACAGTGACCCTGATGTGAAGCATCGGAATCTAAAACTGGACTCACAGGAGAGGTTCAAATCATAGAAAGTGAGAGTGCCAGTCCTCTTATACTTAAGTCGGCATTGTGCAATTTTGAATTGAATTCCGATGCAATTTCTGTGCTTCATCATCAATATGAAAGTCCAAGGGATACAGTACACTTCAAGTGAACCATCGGAATCTAAAACTGGACTCACAGGAGAGGTTCAAATCATAGAAAGTGAGAGTGTCAGTCCTCTTGTACTTAAGTCGGCAGTGTGTCTTTTGTATTATATTGGAATGCAATTTCTGTGTTTCATCGTCAATAAGAAGGTGCAAAGTATACAGTAAACCTGAAGTGAAGCATCGGAATCTAAAACTGGACTCACAGGTGAGGTTCAAATCATAGAAAGTGAGAGTGTCAGTCCTCTTGTACTTAAGTCGGCATTGTGCCTTTTCTATTGAATTCGGATGCGTTTTCTGTGTTTCATCGTCAATACGAAGGTCCAAGGGATACAGTAAATATGAAGTGAAGCATCGGAATCTAAAACTGGACTCACAGGAGAGGTTCAAATCATAGAAAGTGAGAGTGTCCGTCCTCTTGTACTTAAGTCGGCATTGTGCTAATTTGAATTAATTCCGATGCTATTTCTGTGTTTCATCGTCAATAAGAAGGTCCAAGGTATACAGTAAACCTGAAGTGAAGCATCGGAATCTAAAACTGGACTCACAGGAGAGGTTCAAATCATAGAAAGTTAGAGTCTCAGTCCTCTTGTACTTAAGTCGGAATCGTGCCTTTTGAATTTAATTCCGATGCAACTTCTGTGCTTCATCGTCAATAAGAAAGTCCAAGGTATAAAGTAAACCTGAAGTGTAACATCGGCACCTAAAACTGGACTCACAGGAGAGGTTCAAATCATAGAAAGTGAGAGTGCCAGTACTCTTGTACTTAAGTCGGCATTGTGCTACTTTGAATTTAATTCCGATGCAATTTCTGTGTTTCATCGTCAATAAAAAGGTCCAAGGTATACAGTAAACCTGAAGTGAAGAATCGGAATTTAAAACTGGATTCATAGGAGAGGTTCAAATAATAGAAAGTTAGAGTCTCAGTCCTCTTGTACTTAAGTCGGCATCGTGCCTTTTGAATTTAAATCTGATGCAACATCTGTGCTTCATCGTCAAAAAGAAGGTCCATTGTACACAGTAAACGTGAAGTGAAGCATCGGAATCTAAAACTGGACTCACAGGAGAGGTTGAAATCATAGAAAGTGAGAATGTCAGTCCCCTTGTACTTAAGTCGGTATTGTGCCTTTTGTATAAACTTCGGATGCAATTTCTGTGTTTCGTCGTCATAAGAAGGTGCAAGGTATACAGTACACCTGAAGTGAAGCATCGGAATCAAAAACTGGACTCACAGGAGAAGTTCAAATCATAGAAAGTGAGAGTGTCAGTCCTCTTGTACTTAAGTCGGCATTGTGCCTTTTGTAATAAATTCGGATGCAATTTCTATGTTTCATCGTCAATAATAAAGTCCAAGGCATACAGTACTCTTGATGTGAAGCATCGGAATCTAAAACTGGACTCACAGGAGAGGTTCAAATCATACAAAGTGAGAGTGTCAGTCCTCTTGTACTTAAGTCGGGAGTGTGTCTTTTGTATTATATTGGGATGCAATTTCTGTGTTTCATCGTCAATAAGAAGGTCCAAGGGATACAGTAAACCTGAAGTGAAGCATCGGAATCTAAAACTTCACTCACAGGAGAGGTTCAAATCATAGAAAATTAGAGTGTTAGTCCTCTTGTACTTAAGACAGCATTGAGCCTTTTGAATTTAATTCCGATGCAATTTCTGTGTTTCATCGTCAATAAGAAGGTGCAAAGTATACAGTAAACCTGAAGTGAAGCATCGGAATCTAAAACTGGACTCACAGGAGAGGTTCAAATCATAGAAAGTGAGAGTGCCAGTACTCTTGTACTTAAGTCGGCAATGTGCTACTTTGAAATTAATTCCGATGCAATTTCTGTGTTTCATCGTCAATAAGAAGGTCCAAGGTATACAGTAAACCTGAAGTGAAACATCGGAACTTAAACTGGATTCATGGGAGAGGTTCAAATCTTAGAAAGTTAGGGTCTCAGTCCTCTTGTACTTAAGTCGGAATCGTGCCTTTTGAATTTAAATCTGATGCAACTTCTGTGCTTCATCGTCAATAAGAAGGTCCATGGTACACAGTATACCTGAAGTGAAGCATCGGAATCAAAAACTGGACCCACAGGAGAGGTTGAAATCATAGAAAGTGAGAATGTCAGTCCTCTTGTATTTAACTCGGCATTGTGCCTTTTGTATAAAATTCAGATGCAATTTCTGTGTTTCGTCGTCATAAGAAGGTGCAAGGTATACAGTAAACCTGAAGTGAAGCATCGGAATCTAAAACTGGACTCACAGGAGAGGTTCAAATCATAGAAAGTGAGAGTGTCAATCCTCTTGTACTTAAGTCGGCATTGTGCCTTTTGTATTAAATTCGAATGCAATTTCTGAGTTTCATCGTCAATAGGAAAGTCCAAGGGATACAGTACACTTGAAATGAAGCATCGGAATATAAAACTGGACTCACAGGAGAGGTTCAAATCATAGAAAGTGAGATTGTCAGTCCTCTTGTACTTGAGTCGGCATTGTGCCTTTTGGATTATATTCGGATGCAATTTCTGTGTTTCATCGTCAATAAGAAGGTGCACGTATACAGTAAACCTGAAGTGAAGCATCGGAATCTAAAACTGGACTCACAGGAGAGGTTCAAATCATAGAAAGTGAATGTGTCAGTCCTCTTGTACTTAAGGCGGCATTGTGTCTTTTCTAATAAATTGGGATGCATTTTCTGTGTTACATCGTCAACAAGAAGGTCCAAGGGATACAGTAAACCTGAAGTCAAGCATCGGAATCTAAAACTGGACTCACAGGAGAGATTGAAATCATACAAAGGTAGAGTGTCACTACTCTTGTGCTTAAGTCGGCATTGTGGCTTTTGAATTTAATTCCGATGCAATTCCTGTGTTTCATCGTCAATAAGAAGGTCCAAGGTATACAGTAAACCTGAAGTTAAGCATCGTAATCTAAAACTGGACTCACAGGAGAGGTTCAAATCACAGAAAGTTAGAGATTCAGTTCTCTTGTACTTAAGTCGGCATTGTGAGTTTTGTATTAAATTCGGATACAATTTCTGTGTTTCATCGTCAATAAGAAGGTCCAAGGGATACAGTAAACCTAAAGTGAAGCTTCGGAATCTAAAGCTGGACTCACAGGAGAGGTCCAAATCATAGAAAGTTAGAGTGTCAGTCCTCTTGTACTTAAGTCGCCATTGTGCCTTTTGAATTTAATTCCGATGCAATTTCTGTGCTTCATCGTCAAAAAGAAGGTCCAAGGCAGACAGTAAACCTGAAGTGAAGCATCGGAATTTAAAACTGGACTTACATTAGAGGTTCAAATCATAGAAAGTGAGAATGTCTGTCCCCTTGTACTTAAGTCGGTATTGTGCCTTTTGTATAAAATTCGGATGCAATTTCTGTGTTTCGTCGTCATAAGAAGGTGCAAGGTATACAGTACACCTGAAGTGAAGCATCGGAATCAAAAACTGGACTCACAGGAGGAGTTCAAATCATAGAAAGTGAGAGTGTCAGTCCTCTTGTACTTAAGTCGGCATTGTGCCATTTGTATTAAATTCGGATGCAATTTCTGTGTTTCATCGTCAATAAGAAGGTCCAAGGGATACAGTAAACCTGAAGTGAAGCATCGGAATCTAAAACTGGACTCACAGGAGAGGTTCAAATCATAGAAAGTGAGAATGTCAGTCCCCTTGTACTTAAGTCGGTATTGTGAATTTTGTATAAAATTCGGATGCAATTTCTGTGTTTCGTCGTCATAAGAAGGTGCAAGGTATACAGTACACCTGAAGTGAAGCATCGGAATCAAAAACTGGACTCACAGGAGAAGTTCAAATCATAGAAAGTGAGAGTGTCAGTCCTCTTGTACTTAAGTCGGCATTGTGCCTTTTGTATTAAATTCGGATGCAATTTCTGTGTTTCAACGTCAATAATAAAGTCCAAGGCATACAGTACACTTGATGTGAAGCATCGGAATCTAAAACTGGACTCACAGGAGAGGTTCAAATCATAGAAAGTGAGACTGTCAGTCCTCTTGTACTTAAGTCGACAGTGTGTCTTTTGTATTATATTGGGATGCAATTTCTGTGTATCATCGTCAATAAGAAGGTGCAAAGTATACAGTAAACCTGAAGTGAAGCATCGGAATCTAAAACTGGACTCACAGGAGAGGTTCAAATCATAGAAAGTGAGAGTGTCAGTCCTCTTGTACTTAAGTCGGCATTGTGCCTTTTCTATTGATTTCGGATGCGTTTTCTGTGTTTCATCGTCAATACGAAGGTCCAAGGGATACCGTAAATTTGAAGTGAAGCATCGGAATCTAAAACTGGACTCACAGGAGAGGTTCAAATCATAGAAAGTGAGAGTGCCAGTACTCTTGTACTTAAGTCGGCATTGTGCTACTTTGAATTTAATTCCGATGCAATTTCTGTGTTTCATCGTCAATAAGAAGGTCCAAGGTATACAGTAAACCTGAAGTGAAGCATCGGAACTTAAACTGGATTCATAGGAGAGGTTCAAATCATAGAAAGTTAGAGTCTCAGCCCTCTTGTACTTAAGTCGGCATCGGGCCTTTTGAATTTAAATCTGATGCAACTTCTGTGCTTCATCGTCAATAAGAAGGTCCATGGTACACAGTGTACCTGAAGTGAAGCATCGGAATCAAAAACTGGACTCACAGGAGAGGTTGAAATCATAGAAAGTGAGAATGTCAGTCCTCTTGTACTTAAGTCGGCATTGTGCCTTTTGTATAAAATTCAGATGCAATTTCTGTGTTTCGTTGTCATAAGAAGGTGCAAGGTATACAGTAAACCTGAAGTGAAGCATCGGAATCTAAAACAGGACTCACAGGAGAGGTTCAAATCATAGAAAGTGAGAGTGTCAGTCCTCTTGTACTTAAGTCGGCATTGTGCCTTTTGTATTAAATTCGAATGCAATTTCTGTGTTTCATCGGCAATAAGAAAGTCCAAGGGATACAGTACACTTGAAGTGAAGCATCGGAATCTAAAACTGGACTCACAGGAGAGGTTCAAATCATAGAAAGTGAGATTGTCAGTCCTCTTGTACTTGAGTCGGCATTGTGCCTTTTGCATTATATTCGGATGCAATTTCTGTGTTTCATCGTCAATAAGAAGGTGCAACGTATACAGTAAACCTGAAGTGAAGCACCGGAATCTAAAACTGGACTCACAGGAGAGGTTCAAATCATAGAAAGTGAGAGTGTCAGTCCTCTTGTACTTAAGGCGGCATTGTGTCTTTTCTAATAAATTGGGATGCAATTTCTGTGTTACATCGTCAACAAGAAGGTCCAAGGGACACAGTAAACCTGAAGTGAAGCATCGGAATCTAAAACTGGACTCACAGGAGAGATTGAAATCATAGAAAGGTAGAGTGTCACTACTCTAGTGCTTAAGTCGGCATTGTGGCTTTTGAATTTAATTCCGATGCAATTCCTGTGTTTCATCGTCAATAAGAAGGTCCAAGGTATACAGTAAACCTGAAGTTAAGCATCGGAATCTTAAACTGGACTCACAGGAGAGGTTCAAATCATAGAAAGTTAGAGATTCAGTTCTCTTGTACTTAAGTCGGCATTGTGAGTTTTGTATTAAATTCGGATACAATTTCTGTGTTTCATCGTCAATAAGAGGGTCCAAGGGATACAGTAAACCTAAAGTGAAGCTTCGGAATCTAAAGCTGGACTCACAGGAGAGGTCCAAATCATAGAAAGTTAGAGTGTCAGTCCTCTTGTACTTAAGTCGGCATTGTGCCTTTTGAATTTAATTCCGATGCAATTTCTGTGCTTCATCGTCAAAAAGAAGGTCCAAGGCAGACAGTAAACCTGAAGTGAAGCATCGGAATCTAAAACTGGACTTACATTAGAGGTTCAAATCATAGAAAGTGAGAATGTCTGTCCCCTTGTACTTAAGTCGGTATTGTGCCTTTTGTATAAAATTCGGATGCAATTTCTGTGTTTCATCGTCATAAGAAGGTGCAAGGTATACAGTACACCTGAAGTGAAGCATCGGAATCAAAAACTGGACTCACAGGAGGAGTTCAAATCATAGAAAGTGAGAGTGTCAGTCCTCTTGTACTTAAGTCGGCATTGTGCCATTTGTATTAAATTCGGATGCAATTTCTGTGTTTCATCGTCAATAAGAAGGTCCAAGGGATACAGTAAACCTGAAGTGAAGCATCGGAATCTAAAACTGGACTCACAGGAGAGGTTCAAATCATAGAAAGTGAGAATGTAAGTCCCCTTGTACTTAAGTCGGTATTGTGACTTTTGTATAAAATTCGGATGCAATTTCTGTGTTTCGTCGTCATAAGAAGGTGCAAGGTATACAGTACACCTGAAGTGAAGCATCGGAATCAAAAACTGGACTCACAGGAGAAGTTCAAATCATAGAAAGTGAGAGTGTCAGTCCTCTTGTACTTAAGTCGGCATTGTGCATTTTGTATTAAATTCGGATGCAATTTCTGTGTTTCATCGTCAGTAATAAAGTCCAAGGCATACAGTACACTTGATGTGAAGCATCGGAATCAAAAACTGGACTCACAGGAGAGGTTCAAATCATAGAAAGTGAGAGTGTCAGTCCTCTTGTACTTAAGTCGGCAGTGTGTCTTTTGTATTATATTGGGATGCAATTTCTGTGTTTCATCGTCAATAAGAAGGTCCTAGGGATACAGTAAACCTGAAGTGAAGCATCGGAATCTAAAACTGGACTCACAGGAGAGGTTCAAATCATAGAAAATTAGAGTCTCAGTCCTCTTGTACTTAAGTCGGCATCGTGCATTTTGAATTTAAATCTGATGCAACTTCTGTGCTTCATCGTCAATAAGAAGGTCCATGGTACACAGTATACCTGAAGTGAAGCATCGGAATCAAAAACTGGACTCACAGGAGAGGTTGAAATCATAGAAAGTGAGAATGTCAGTCCTCTTGTACTTAAGTCGGCATTGTGCCTTTTGTATAAAATTCAGATGCAATTTCTGTGTTTCGTCGTCATAAGAAGGTGCAAGGTATACAGTAAACCTGCAGTGAAGCATCGGAATCTAAAACTGGACTCACAGGAGAGGTTCAAAACATAGAAAGTGAGAGTGTCAGTCCTCTTGTACTTAAGTCGGCATTGTGCCTTTTGTATTAAATTCGAATGCAATTTCTGTGTTTCATCGTCAATTAGAAAGTCCAAGGGATACAGTACACTTGAAGTGAAGCATCGGAATCTAAAACTGGACTCACAGGAGAGGTTCAAATCATAGAAAGTGAGATTGTCAGTCCTCTTGTACTTGAGTCGGCATTGTGCCTTTTGCATTATATTCGGATGCAATTTCTGTGTTTCATCGTCAATAAGAAGGTGCAACGTATACAGTAAACCTGAAGTGAAGCATCGGAATCTAAAACTGGACTCACAGGAGAGGTTCAAATCATAGAAAGTGAGAGTGTCAGTCCTCTTGTACTTAAGGCGGCATTGTGTCTTTTCTAATAAATTGGGATGCAATTTCTATGTTTCATCGTCAACAAGAAGGTCCAAGGGATACAGTAAACCTGAAGTGAAGCATCGGAATGTAAAACTGGACTCACAGGAGAGATTGAAATCATAGAAAGGTAGAGTGTCACTACTCTTGTGCTTAAATCGGCATTGTGGCGTTTGAATTTCATTCCGATGCAATTCCTGTGTTTCATCGTCAATAAGAAGGTCCAAGGTATACAGTAAACCTGAAGTTAAGCATCGGAATCTAAAACTGGACTCACAGGAGAGGTTCAAATCATAGAAAGTTAGAGATTCAGTTCTCTTGTACTTAAGTCGGGATTGTGAGTTTTGTATTAAATTCGGATACAATTTCTGTGTTTCATCGTCAATAAGAAGGTCCAAGGGATACAGTAAACCTAAAGTGAAGCTTCGGAATCTAAAGCTCGACTCACAGGTCAGGTCCAAATCATAGAAAGTTAGAGTGTCAGTCCTCTTGTACTTAAGTCGGCATTGTGCCTTCTGAATTTAATTCCGATGCAATTTCTGTGCTTCATCGTCAAAAAGAAGGTCCAAGGCAGACAGTAAACCTGAAGTGAAGCATCGGAATCTAAAACTGGACTTACATTAGAGGTTCAAATCATAGAAAGTGAGAATGTCTGTCCCCTTGTACTTAAGTCGGTATTTGCCTTTTGTATAAAATTCGGATGCAATTTCTGTGTTTCGTCGTCATAAGAAGGTGCAAGGTATACAGTACACCTGAAGTGAAGCATCGGAATCAAAAACTGGACTCACAGGAGGAGTTCAAATCATAGAAAGTGAGAGTGTCAGTCCTCTTGTACTTAAGTCGGCATTGTGCCATTTGTATTAAATTCGGATGCAATTTCTGTGTTTCATCGTCAATAAGAAGGTCCAAGGGATACAGTAAACCTGAAGTGAAGCATCGGAATCTAAAACTGGACTCACAGGAAAGGTTCATATAGTAGAAAATTAGAGTGTCAGTCCTCTTGTACTTAAGACTGCATTGTGCCTTTTGAATTTTATTCTGATCCAATTTCTGTGTTTCATCGTCAATAAGTAGGTGCAAAGTATACAGTAAACCTGAAGTGAAGCATCGGAATCTAAAACTGGGCTCACAGGAGAGGTTCAAATCATAGAAAGTGAGAGTGTCAGTCCTCTTGTACTTAAGTCGGCATTGTGCCTTTTCTATTGAATTTCGGATGCTTTTTCTGTGTTTCATCGTCTTTAAGTAGGTGCAAAGTATACAGTAAACCTGAAGTGAAGCATCGGAATCTAAAACTGGACTCACAGGAGAGGTTCAAATCATAGAAAGTGAGAGTGACAGTCCTCTTGTACTTAAGTCGGCATTGTGACTTTTCTATTGAATTCGGATGCTTTTTCTGTGTTTCATCGTCAATAAGAAGGTCCAAGGTATACAGTAAACCTGAAGTGAAGCATCGGAATCTAAAACTGGACTCACAGGAGAGGTTCAAATCATAGAAAGTGAGAGTGTCCGTCCTCTTGTACTTAAGTCGGCATTGTGGCTTTTGAATGTAACTCCGATGCAATTTCTGTGCTTCATCGTCAAAAAGAAGATCCAAGGCATTCAGTAAACCTGAAGTGAAGCATCGGAATCTAAAACTCCACTCACATTAGAGGTTCAAATCATAGAAAGTTAGATTGTCAGTCCTCTTGTACTTAAGTCGGCATTGTGCCTTTTGTATTAAATTCGAATGTAATATCTGTGTTTCATCGACAATACGAAGGTCCAAGGGATACAGTAAACCCAAAGTGAAGCATCGGAATTTAAAGCTGGACTCACAGGAGAGGTGCAAATCATAGAAAGTTAGAGTGTCAGTCCTCTTGTACTTAACTCGGCATTGTGCCTTTTGAATTTCATTCCGATGCAATTTCTGTGTTTCATCGTCAATACGAAGAGCCATGGTATACAGTATACCTGAAGTTAAGCATCGGAATCTAAAACTGGACTCACAGGAGAGGTTCAATCATAGAAAGTTAGAGTGTCAGTCACCTTGTACTTAAGTCGGCATTGTGACTTTTGTATTAAACTCGGATGCGATTTCTGTGTTTCATCGTCAATAAGAAGGTCCAAGGTATACAGTAAACCTGAAGTGAAGCATCGGAATCTAAAACTCGACTCACAGGAGAGGTTCAAATCATAGAAAGTAAGAGTGCCAGTCCTCTTGTACTTAAGTCGGCATTGTGCATTTTGAATTTAATTCCGATGCAATTTCTGTGCTTCATCGTCAAAAAGAAGGTCCAAGGCAGACAGTAAACCTGAAGTGAAGCATCGGAATCTAAAACTGGACTCACAGGAGACGTTCAAATAATGGAAAGTTACAGTCTCAGTCCTCTTGTACTTAAGTCTGCATCGTGCCTTTTGTATTTAATTCCGATGCAATTTCTGTGTTTCATCGTCAATAAGAAGGTCCAAGGTATACAGTAAACCTGAAGTGAAGCATCGGAATCTAAAACTGGACTTACCGGAGAGGTACAAATCATAGAAAGTTAGAGTGTCAGTCCTCTTGTATTTAAGTCGGCATTGTGTCTTTTGTATTAAATTCGGATACAATTTCAGTGTTTCATCGTCAATAAGAATGTCCAAGGGATACAGTAAACCTAAAGTGAAGCTTCGGAATCTAAAGCTGGACTCACAGGAGAGGTCCAAATCATAGAAAGTTAGAGTGTCAGTCCTCTTGTACTTAAGTCGGCATTGTGCCTTTTGAATTTAATTCCGATGCAATTTCTGTGCTTCATCGTCAAAAAGAAGGTCCAAGGCAGACAGTAAACCTGAAGTGAAGCATCGGAATCTAAAACTGGACTTACATTAGAGGTTCAAATCATAGAAAGTGAGAATGTCTGTCCCCTTGTACTTAAGTCGGTATTTGCCTTTTGTATAAAATTCGGATGCAATTTCTGTGTTTCGTCGTCATAAGAAGGTGCAAGGTATACAGTACACCTGAAGTGAAGCATCGGAATCAAAAACTGGACTCACAGGAGGAGTTCAAATCATAGAAAGTGAGAGTGTCAGTCCTCTTGTACTTAAGTCGGCATTGTGCCATTTGTATTAAATTCGGATGCAATTTCTGTGTTTCATCGTCAATAAGAAGGTCCAAGGGATACAGTAAACCTGAAGTGAAGCATCGGAATCTAAAACTGGACTCACAGGAGAGGTTCAAATCATAGAAAGTGAGAATGTCAGTCCCCTTGTACTTAAGTCGGTAATGTGCCTTTTGTATATAATTCGGATGCAATTTCTGTGTTTCGTCGTCATAAGAGGGTGCAAGGTATACGGTACACCTGAAGTGAAGTATCGGAATCAAAAACTGGACT
Organism: Schistocerca serialis cubense; assembly: GCF_023864345.2. Lineage (NCBI taxonomy): Eukaryota > Metazoa > Arthropoda > Insecta > Orthoptera > Acrididae > Schistocerca > Schistocerca serialis. The sequence continues at coordinate 59,490,959 of NC_064638.1, read as the reverse complement.
CACAGGAGAAGTTCAAATCATAGAAAGTGAGAGTGTCAGTCCTCTTGTACTTAAGTCGGCATTGTGCCTTTTGTATTAAATTCGGATGCAATTTCTGTGTTTCATCGTCAATAATAAAGTCCAAGGCATACAGTACACTTGATGTGAATCATCGGAATCTAAAACTGGACTCACAGGAGAGGTTCAAATCATAGAAAGTGAGAGTGTCAGTCCTCTTGTACTTAAGTTGGCATTGTGCCTTTTCTATTGAATTCGGATGCGTTTTCTGTGTTTCATCGTCAATACGAAGGTCCAAGGGATACAGTAAATTTGAAGTGAAGCATCGGAATCTAAAACTGGACTCACAGGAGAGGTTCAAATCATAGAAAGTGAGAGTGTCAGTCCTCTTGTACTTAAGTCGGCATTGTGCCTTTTCTATTGAATTCGGATGCTTTTTCTGTGTTTCATCGTCAATAAGAAGGTCCAAGGTATACAGTAAACCTGAAGTGAAGCATCGGAATCTAAAACTGGACTCACAGGAGAGGTTCAAATCATAGAAATTGAGAGTGTCCGTCCTCTTGTACTTAAGTCGGCATTGTGGCTTTTGAATGTAACTCCGATGCAATTTCTGTGCTTCATCGTCAAAAAGAAGATCCAAGGCATTCAGTAAACCTGAAGTGAAGCATCGGAATCTAAAACTCGACTCACATTAGAGGTTCAAATCATAGAAAGTTAGATTGTCAGTCCTCTTGTACTTAAGTCGGCATTGTGCCTTTTGTATTAAATTCGGATGTAATATCTGTGTTTCATCGACAATACGAAGGTCCAAGGGATACAGTAAACCCAAAGTGAAGCATCGGAATTTAAAGCTGGACTCACAGGAGAGGTGCAAATCATAGAAAGTTAGAGTGTCAGTCCTCTTGTACTTAACTCGGCATTGTGCCTTTTGAATTTAATTCCGATGCAATTTCTGTGTTTCATCGTCAATACGAAGAGCCATGGTATACAGTATACCTGAAGTTAAGCATCGGAATCTAAAACTGGACTCACAGGAGAGGTTCAAATCATAGAAAGTTATAGTGTCAGTCACCTTGTACTTAAGTCGGCATTGTGACTTTTGTATTAAATTCGGATGCAATTTCTGTGTTTCATCGTCAATAAGAAGGTCCAAGGGATACAGTAAACCTAAAGTGAAGCTTCGGAATCCAAAGCTGGACTCACAGGAGAGGTCCAAATCATAGAAAGTTAGAGTGTCAGTCCTCTTGTACTTAAGTCGGCATTGTGCCTTTTGAATTTAATTCCGATGCAATTTCTGTGCTTCATCGTCAAAAAGAAGGTCCAAGGCAGACAGTACACCTGAAGTGAAGCATCGGAATCTAAAACTGGACTTACATTAGAGGTTCAAATCATAGAAAGTGAGAATGTCTGTCCCCTTGTACATAAGTCGGTATTTGCCTTTTGTATAAAATTCGGATGCAATTTCTGTGTTTCGTCGTCATAAGAAGGTGCAAGGTATACAGTACACCTGAAGTGAAGCATCGGAATTAAAAACTGGACTCACAGGAGGAGTTCAAATCACAGAAAGTGAGAGTGTCAGTCCTCTTGTACTTAAGTCGGCATTGTGCCATTTGTATTAAATTCGGATGCAATTTCTGTGTTTCATCGTCAATAAGAAGGTCCAAGGGATACAGTAAACCAGAAGTGAAGCATCGGAATCTAAAACTGGACTCACAGGAGAGGTTCAAATCATAGAAAGTGAGAATGTCAGTCCCCTTGTACTTAAGTCGGTATTGTGCCTTTTGTATAAAATTCGGATGCAATTTCTGTGTTTCGTCGTCATAAGAAGGTGCAAGGTATACAGTACACCTGAAGTGAAGCATCGGAATCAAAAACTGGACTCACAGGAGAAGTTCAAATCATAGAAAGTGAGAGTGTCAGTCCTCTTGTACTCAAGTCGGCATTGTGCCTTTTGTATTAAATTCGGATGCAATTTCTGTGTTTCATCGTCAATAATAAAGTCCAAGGCATACAGTACACTTGATGTGAAGCATTGGAATCTAAAACTGGACTCACAGGAGAGGTACAAATCATAGAAAGTGAGAGTGTCAGTCCTCTTGTACTTAAGTCGGCATTGTGGCTTTTCTATTGAATTCGGATGCGTTTTCTGTGTTTCATCGTCAATACGAAGGTCCAAGGGATACAGTAAATTTGAAGTGAAGCATCGGAATCTAAAACTGGACTCACAGGAGAGGTTCAAATCATAGAAAGTGAGAGTGACAGTACTCTTGTACTTAAGTCGGCATTGTGCTACTTTGAATTTAAATCCGATGCAATTTCTGTGTTTCATCGTCAATAAGATGGTCCAAGGTATACAGTAAACCTGAAGTGAAGCATCGGAACTTAAACTGGATTCATAGGAGAGATTCAAATCATAGAAAGTTAGGGTCTCAGTCCTCTTGTACTTAAGTCGGAATCGTGCCTTTTGAAATTAAATCTGATGCAACTTCTGTGCTTCATCGTCAATAAGAAGGTCCATGGTACACAGTATACCTGAAGTGAAGCATTGGAATCAAAAACTGGACTCACAGGAGTGGTTGAAATCATAGAAAGTGAGAATGTCAGTCCTCTTGTATTTAAGTCGGCATTGTGCCTTTTGTATAAAACTCAGATGCAATTTCTGTGTTTCGTCGTCATAAGAAGGTGCAAGGTATACAGTAAACCTGAAGTGAAGCATCGGAATCTAAATCTGGACTCACAGGAGAGGTTCAAATCATAGAAAGTGAGAGTGTCAATCCTCTTGTACTTAAGTCGGCATTGTGCCTTTTGTATTAAATTCGAATGCAATTTCTGTGTTTCATCGTCAATAAGAAAGTCCAAGGGATACAGTACACTTGAAATGACGCATCGGAATCTAAAACTGAACTCACAGGAGAGGTTCAAATCATAGAAAGTGAGATTGTCAGTCCTCTTGTACTTGAGTCGGCATTGTGCCTTTTGCATTATATTCGGATGCAATTTCTGTGTTTCATCGTCAATAAGAAGGTGCACGTATACAGTAAACCTGAAGTGAAGCATCGGAATCTAAAACTGGACTCACAGGAGAGGTTCAAATCATAGAAAGTGAATGTGTCAGTCCTCTTGTACTTAAGGCGGCATTGTGTCTTTTCTAATAAATTGGGATGCATTTTCTGTGTTACATCGTCAACAAGAAGGTCCAAGGGATACAGTAAACCTGAAGTGAAGCATCGGAATCTAAAACTGGACTCACAGGAGAGATTGAAATCATACAAAGGTAGAGTGTCACTACTCTTGTGCTTAAGTCGGCATTGTGGCTTTTGAATTTAATTCCGATGCAATTCCTGTGTTTCATCGTCAATAAGAAGGTCCAAGGTATACAGTAAACCTGAAGTTAAGCATCGGAATCTAAAACTGGACTCACAGGAGAGGTTCAAATCATAGAAAGTTAGAGATTCAGTTCTCTTGTACTTAAGTCGCCATTGTGAGTTTTGTATTAAATTCGGATACAATTTCTGTGTTTCATCGTCAATAAGAAGGTCCAAGGGATACAGTAAACCAAAAGTGAAGCTTCGGAACCTAAAGCTGGACTCACAGGAGAGGTCCAAATCATAGAAAGTTAGAGTGTCAGTCCACTTGTACTTAAGTCGCCATTGTGCCTTTTGAATTTAATTCCGATGCAATTTCTGTGCCTCATCGTCAAAAAGAAGGTCCAAGGCAGACAGTAAACCTGAAGTGAAGCATCGGAATCTAAAACTGGACTTACATTAGAGGTTCAAATCATAGAAAGTGAGAATGTCTGTCCCCTTGTACTTAAGTCGGTATTGTGCCTTTTGTATAAAATTCGGATGCAATTTCTGTGTTTCGTCTTCATAAGAAGGTGCAAGGTATACAGTACACCTGAAGTGAAGCATCGGAATCAAAAACTGGACTCACAGGAGGAGTTCAAATCATAGAAAGTGAGAGTGTCAGTCCTCTTGTACTTAAGTCGGCATTGTGCCATTTGTATTAAATTCGGATGCAATTTCTGTGTTTCATCGTCAATAAGAAGGTCCAAGGGATACAGTAAACCTGAAGTGAAGCATCGGAATCTAAAACTGGACTCACAGGAGAGGTTCAAATCATAGAAAGTGAGAATGTCAGTCCCCTTGTACTTAAGTCGGTATTGTGCCTTTTGTATAAAATTCGGATGCAATTTCTGTGTTTCGTCGTCATAAGAAGGTGCAAGGTATACAGTACACCTGAAGTGAAGCATCGGAATCAAAAACTGGACTCACAGGAGAAGTTCAAATCATAGAAAGTGAGAGTGTCAGTCCTCTTGTACTTAAGTCGGCATTGTGCCTTTTGTATTAAATTCGGATGCAATTTCTGTGTTTCATCGTCAATAATAAAGTCCAAGGCATACAGTACACTTGATGTGAAGCATCGGAATCTAAAACTGGACTCACAGGAGAGGTTAAAATCATAGAAAGTGAGAGTGTCAGTCCTCTTGTACTTAAGTCGACAGTGTGTCTTTTGTATTATATTGGGATGCAATTTCTGTGTTTCATCGTCAATAAGAAGGTCCAAGGGATACAGTAAACCTGAAGTGAAGCATCGGAATCTAAAACTGGTCTCACAGGAGAGGTTCAAATCATAGAAAATTAGAGTGTCAGTCCTCTTGTACTTAAGACAGCATTGAGCCTTTTGAATTTAATTCCGATGCAATTTCTTTGTATCATCGTCAATAAGAAGGTGCAAAGTATACAGTAAACCTGAAGTGAAGCATCGGAATCTAAAACTGGACTCACAGGAGAGGTTCAAATCATAGAAAGTGAGAGTGTCAATCCTCTTGTACTTAAGTCGGCATTGTGCCTTTTGTATTAAATTCGAATGCAATTTCTGTGTTTCATCGTCAATAAGAAAGTCCAAGGGATACAGTACACTTAAAATGAAGCATCGGAATCTAAAACTGGACTCACAGGAGAGGTTCAAATCATAGAAAGTGAGAGTGTCAGTCCTCTTGTACTTAAGTCGGCATTGTGCCTTTTCTATTGAATTCGGATGCGTTTTCTGTGTTTCATCGTCAATACGAAGGTCCAAGGGATACAGTAAATTTGAAGTGAAGCATCGGAATCTAAAACTGGACTCACAGGAGAGGTACAAATCATAGAAAGTGAGAGTGCCAGTACTCTTGTACTTAAGTCGGCATTGTTCTACTTTGAATTTAATTCCGATGTAATTTCTGTGTTTCATCGTCAATAAGATGGTCCAAGGTATACAGTAAACCTGAAGTGAAGCATCGGAACTTAAACTGGATTCATAGGAGAGGTTCAAATCATAGAAAGTTAGGGTCTCAGTCCTCTTGTACTTAAGTCGGAATCGTGCCTTTTGAATTTAAATCTGATGCAACTTCTGTGCTTCATCGTCAATAAGAAGGTCCATGGTACACAGTATACCTGAAGTGAAGCATTGGAATCAAAAACTGGACTCACAGGAGTGGTTGAAATCATAGAAAGTGAGAATGTCAGTCCTCTTGTATTTAAGTCGGCATTGTGCCTTTTGTATAAAATTCAGATGCAATTTCTGTGTTTCGTCGTCATAAGAAGGTGCAAGGTATACAGTAAACCTAAAGTGAAGCATCGGAATCTAAAACTGGACTCACAGGAGAGGTTCAAATCATAGAAAGTGAGAGTGTCAATCCTCTTGTACTTAAGTCGGCATTGTGCCTTTTGTATTAAATTCGAATGCAATTTCTGTGTTTCATCGTCAATAAGAAAGTCCAAGGGATACAGTACACTTGAAATGAAGCATCGGAATCTAAAACTGAACTCACAGGAGAGGTTCAAATCATAGAAAGTGAGATTGTCAGTCCTCTTGTACTTGAGTCGGCATTGTGCCTTTTGCATTATATTCGGATGCAATTTCTGTGTTTCATCGTCAATAAGAAGGTGCACGTATACAGTAAACCTGAAGTGAAGCATCGGAATCTAAAACTTGACTCACAGGAGAGGTTCAAATCATAGAAAGTGAATGTGTCAGTCCTCTTGTACTTAAGGCGGCATTGTGTCTTTTCTAATAAATTGGGATGCATTTTCTGTGTTACATCGTCAACAAGAAGGTCCAAGGGATACAGTAAACCTGAAGTGAAGCATCGGAATCTAAAACTGGACTCACAGGAGAGATTGAAATCATACAAAGGTAGAGTGTCACTACTCTTGTGCTTAAGTCGGCATTGTGGCTTTTGAATTTAATTCCGATGCAATTCCTGTGTTTCATCGTCAATAAGAAGGTCCAAGGTATACAGTAAACCTGAAGTTAAGCATCGGATTCTAAAACTGGACTCACAGGAGAGGTTCAAATCATAGAAAGTTAGAGATTCAGTTCTCTTGTACTTAAGTCGCCATTGTGAGTTTTGTATTAAATTCGGATACAATTTCTGTATTTCATCGTCAATAAGAAGGTCCAAGGGATACAGTAAACCTAAAGTGAAGCTTCGGAATCTAAAGCTGGACTCACAGGAGAGGTCCAAATCATAGAAAGTTAGAGTGTCAGTCCACTTGTACTTAAGTCGCCATTGTGCCTTTTGAATTTAATTCCGATGCAATTTCTGTGCTTCATCGTCAAAAAGAAGGTCCAAGGCAGACAGTAAACCTGAAGTGAAGCATCGGAATCTAAAACTGGACTTACATTAGAGGTTCAAATCATAGAAAGTGAGAATGTCTGTCCCCTTGTACTTAAGTCGGTATTGTGCCTTTTGTATAAAATTCGGATGCAATTTCTGTGTTTCGTCGTCATAAGAAGGTGCAAGGTATACAGTACACCTGAAGTGAAGCATCGGAATCAAAAACTGGACTCACAGGAGGAGTTCAAATCATAGAAAGTGAGAGTGTCAGTCCTCTTGTACTTAAGTCGGCATTGTGCCATTTGTATTAAATTCGGATGCGATTTCTGTGTTTCATCGTCAATAAGAAGGTCCAAGGGATACAGTAAACCTGAAGTGAAGCATCGGAATCTAAAACTGGACTCACAGGAGAGGTTCAAATCATAGAAAGTGAGAATGTTAGTCCCCTTGTACTTAAGTCGGTATTGTGCCTTTTGTATAAAATTCGGATGCAATTTCTGTGTTTCGTCGTCATAAGAAGGTGCAAGGTAAACAGTACACCTGAAGTGAAGCATCGGAATCAAAAACTGGACTCACAGGAGAAGTTCAAATCATAGAAAGTGAGAGTGTCAGTCCTCTTGTACTTAAGTCGGCATTGTGCCTTTTGTATTAAATTCGGATGCAATTTCTGTGTTTCATCGTCAATAATAAAGTCCAAGGCATACAGTACACTTGATGTGAAGCATCGGAATCTAAAACTGGACTCACAGGAGAGGTTCAAATCATAGAAAGTGAGAGTGTCAGTCCTCTTGTACTTAAGTCGACAGTGTGTCTTTTGTATTATATTGGGATGCAATTTCTGTGTTTCATCGTCAATAAGAAGGTCCAAGGGATACAGTAAACCTGAAGTGAAGCATCGGAATCTAAAACTGGACTCACAGGAGAGGTTCAAATCATAGAAAATTAGAGTGTCAGTCCTCTTGTACTTAAGACAGCATTGAGCCTTTTGAATTTAATTCCGATGCAATTTCTGTGTATCATCGTCAATAAGAAGGTGCAAAGTATACAGTAAACCTGAAGTGAAGCATCGGAATCTAAAACTGGACTCACAGGAGAGGTTCAAATCATAGAATGTGAGAGTGTCAGTCCTCTTGTACTTAAGGCGGCATTGTGTCTTTTCTAATAAATTGGGATGCAATTTCTGTGTTACATCGTCAACAAGAAGGTCCAAGGGATACAGTAAACCTGAAGTGAAGCATCGGAATCTAAAACTGGACTCACAGGAGAGATTGAAATCTTAGAAAGGTAGAGTGTCACTACTCTTGTGCTTAAGTCGGCATTGTGGCTTTTGAATTTAATTCCGATGCAATTCCTGTTTTTCATCGTCAATAAGAAGGTCCAAGGTATACAGTAAACCTGAAGTTAAGCATCGGAATCTAAAACTGGACTCACAGGAGATGTTCAAATCATAGAAAGTTAGAGATTCGGTTCTCTTGTACTTAAGTCGGCATTGTGAGTTTTGTATTAAATTCGGATACAATTTCTGTGTTTCGTCGTCATAAGAAGGTGCAAGGTATACTGTACACCTGAAGTGAAGCATCGGAATCAAAAACTGGACTCACAGGAGGAGTTCAAATCATAGAAAGTGAGAGTGTCAGTCCTCTTGTACTTAAGTCGGCATTGAGCCATTTGTATTAAATTCGGATGCAATTTCTGTGTTTCATCGTCAATAAGAAGGTCCAAGGGATACAGTAAACCTGAAGTGAAGCATCGGAATCTAAAACTGGACTCACAGGAGAGGTTCAAATCATAGAAAGTGAGAATGTCAGTCCCCTTGTACTTAAGTCGGTATTGTGACTTTTGTATAAAATTCGGATGCAATTTCTGTGTTTCGTCGTCATAAGAAGGTGCAAGGTATACAGTACACCTGAAGTGAAGCATCGGAATCAAAAACTGGACTCACAGGAGAAGTTCAAATCATAGAAAGTGAGAGTGTCTGTCCTCTTGTACTTAAGTCGGCATTGTGCCTTTTGTATTAAATTCGGATGCAATTTCTGTGTTTCATCGTCAATAATAAAGTCCAAGGCATACAGTACACTTGATGTGAAGCATCGGAATCTAAAACTGGACTCACAGGAGAGGTTCAAATCATAGAAAGTGAGAGTGTCAGTCCTCTTGTACTTAAGTCGGCAGTGTGTCTTTTGTATTATATTGGGATGCAATTTCTGTGTTTCATCGTCAATAAGAAGGTCCAAGGGATACAGTAAACCTGAAGTGAGGAATCGGAATCTAAAACTGGACTCACAGGAGAGGTTCAAATCATAGAAAATTAGAGTGTCAGTCCTCTTGTACTTAAGACAGCATTGAGCCTTTTGAATTTAATTCCGATGCAATTTCTGTGTTTCATCGTCAATAAGAAGGTGCAAAGTATACAGTAAACCTGAAGTGAAGCATCGGAATCTAAAACTGGACTCACAGGAGAGGTGCAAATCATAGAAAGTTAGGGTCTCAGTCCTCTTGTACTTAAGTCGGCATCGTGCCTTTTGAATTTAATTCCGATGCAACTTCTGTGCTTCATCGTCAATAAGAAAGTCCATGTTATACAGTAAACCTGAAGTGTAACATCGGCACCTAAAACTGGACTCACAGGAGAGGTTCAAATCATAGAAAGTGAAAGTGCCAGTACTCTTGTACTTAAATCGGCATTGTGCTACTTTGAATTTAATTCCGATGCAATTTCTGTGTTTCATCTTCAATAAGAAGGTCCAAGATATACAGTAAACCTGAAGTGAAGCATCGGAACTTTAACTGGATTCATAGGAGAGGTTCAAATCATAGAAAGTTAGAGTCTCAGTCCTCTTGTACTTAAGTCGGCACCGTGCATTTAGAATGTAAATCTGATGCAACTTCCGTGCTTCATCGTCAATAAGAAGGTCCATGGTACACAGTATACCTGAAGTGAAGCATCGGAATCAAAAACTGGACTCACAGGAGAGGTTGAAATCATAGAAAGTGTGAATGTCAGTCCTCTTGTACTTAAGTCGGCATTGTGCCTTTTGTATAAAATTCAGATGCAATTTCTGTGTTTCGTCATCATAAGAAGGTGCAAGGTATACAGTAAACCTGAAGTGAAGCATCGGAATCTAAAACTGGACTCACAGGAGAGGTTCAAAACATAGAAAGTGAGAGTGTCAGTCCTCTTGTACTTAAGTCGGCATTGTGCCTTTTGTATTAAATTCGAATGCAATTTCTGTGTTTCAGCGTCAATAAGAAAGTCCAAGGGATACAGTAAACCTGAAGTGAAGCATCGGAATCTAAAACTGGACTCACAGGAGAGGTTCAAATCATAGAAAGTGAGAGTGTCAGTCCTCTTGTACTTAAGGCGGCATTGTCTCTTTTCTAATAAATTGGGATGCAATTTCTATGTTTCATCGTCAACAAGAAGGTCCAAGGGATACAGTAAACCTGAAGTGAAGCATCGGAATCTAAAACTGGACTCACAGGAGAGATTGAAATCATAGAAAGGTAGAGTGTCACTACTCTTGTGCTTAAGTCGGCATTGTGGCTTTTGAATTTCATTCCGATGCAAATCCTGTGTTTCATCGTCAATAAGAAGGTCCAAGGTATACAGTAAAGCTGAAGTTAAGCATCGGAATCTAAAACTGGACTCACAGGAGAGGTTCAAATCATAGAAAGTTAGAGATTCAGTTCTCTTGTACTTAAGTCGGCATTGTGAGTTTGTATTAAATTCGGATACAATTTCTGTGTTTCATCGCCAATAAGAAGGTCCAAGGGATACAGTAAACCTAAAGTGAAGCTTCGGAATCTAAAGCTGGACTCACAGGAGAGGTCCAAATCATAGAAAGTTAGAGTGTCAGTCCTCTTGTACTTAAGTCGGCATTGTGCCTTTTGAATTTAATTCCGATGCAATTTCTGTGCTTCATCGTCAAAAAGAAGGTCCAAGGCAGACAGTAAACCTGAAGTGAAGCATCGGAATCTAAAACTGGACTTACATTAGAGGTTCAAATCATAGAAAGTTAGAATGTGTGTCCCGTGTACTTAAGTCGGTATTTGCCTTTTGTATAAAATTCGGATGCAATTTCTGTGTTTCGTCGTCATAAGAAGGTGCAAGGTATACAGTACACCTGAAGTGAAGCATCGGAATCAAAAACTGGACTCACAGGAGGAGTTCAAATCATAGAAAGTGAGAGTGTCAGTCCTCTTGTACTTAAGTCGGCATTGTGCCATTTGTATTAAATTCGGATGCAATTTCTGTGTTTTATCGTCAATAAGAAAGTCCAAGGCATACAGTACACTTGAAGTGAAACATCGGAATCTAAAACTGGACTCACAGGAGAGGTTCAAATCATAGAATGTGAGAGTGTCAGTCCTCTTGTACTTAAGTCGGCAGTGTGTCTTTTGTATTATATTGGGATACAATTTCTGTGTTTCATCGTCAATAAGAAGGTCCAAGGGATACAGTAAACCTGAAGTGAAGCATCGGAATCTAAATCTGGACTCACAGGAAAGGTTCATATCATAGAAAATTAGAGTGTCAGTCCTCTTGTACTTAAGACTGCATTGTGCCTTTTTAATTTAATTCTGATCCAATTTCTGTGTTTCATCGTCAATAAGTAGGTGCAAAGTATACAGTAAACCTGAAGTGAAGCATCGGAATCTAAAACTGGACTCACAGGAGAGGTTCAAATCATAGAAAGTGAGAGTGTCAGTCCTCTTGTACTTTAGTCGGCATTGTGCCTTTTCTATTGAATTCGGATGCTTTTTCTGTGTTTCATCGTCAATAAGTAGGTGCAAAGTATACAGTAAACCTGGAGTGAAGCATCGGAATCTAAAACTGGACTCACAGGAGAGGTGCAAATCATAGAAAGTGAGAGTGTCAGTCCTCTTGTACTTAAGTCGGCATTGTGCCTTTTCTATTGAATTCGGATGCTTTTTCTGTGTTTCATCGTCAATAAGAAGGTCCAAGGTATACAGTAAACCTGAAGTGAAGCATCGGAATCTAAAACTGGACTCACAGGAGAGGTTCAAATCATAGAAAGTGAGAGTGTCCGTCCTCTTGTACTTAAGTCGGCATTGTGGCTTTTGAATGAAACTCCGATGCAATTTCTGTGCTTCATCGTCAAAAAGAAGATCCAAGGCATTCAGTAAACCTGAAGTGAAGCATCGGAATCTAAAACTCGACTCACATTAGAGGTTCAAATCATAGAAAGTTAGATTGTCAGTCCTCTTGTACTTAAGTCGGCATTGTGCCTTTTGTATTAAATTCGGATGTAATATCTGTGTTTCATCGACAATACGAAGGTCCAAGGGATACAGTAAACCCAAAGTGAAGCATCGGAATTTAAAGCTGGACTCACAGGAGAGGTGCAAATCATAGAAAATTAGAGTGTCAGTCCTCTTGTACTTAACTCGGCATTGTGCCTTTTGAATTTATTCCGATGCAATTTCTGTGTTTCATCGTCAATACGAAGAGCCATGGTATACAGTATACCTGAAGTTAAGCATCGGAATCTAAAACTGGACTCACAGGAGAGGTTCAAATCATAGAAAGTTAGAGTGTCAGTCACCTGGTACTTAAGTCGGCATTGTGACTTTTGTATTAAATTCGGATGCAATTTCTGTGTTACATCGTCAATAAGAAGGTCCAAGGTATACAGTAAACCTGAAGTGAAGCATCGGAATCTAAAACTCGACTCACAGGAGAGGTTCAAATCATAGAAAGTAAGAGTGATAGTCCTCTTGTACTTAAGTCTGCATTGTGCCTTTTGTATTAAATTCGGATGCAATTTCTGTGTTTCATCGTCAATAAGAAGGTCCAAGGGATACAGTAAACCTGAAGTGAAGCATCGGAATCTAAAACTCGACTCACAGGAGAGGTTCAAATCATAGAAAGTTAGAGTGTCAGTCCTCTTGTACTTAAGTCGGCATTGTGCATTTTGAATTTAATTCCGATGCAATTTCTGTGCTACATCGTCAAAAAGAAGGTCCACGGCAGACAGTAAACCTGAAGTGAAGCATCGGACTCTAAAACTGGACTCACAGGAGAGGTTCAAATAATAGAAAGTTAGAGTCTCAGTCCTCTTGTACTTAAGTCGGCATCGTGCCTTTTGTATTTAATTCCGATGCAATTACTGTGTTTCATCGTCAATAAGAAGGTCCAAGGTATACAGTAAACCTGAAGTGAAGCATCGGAATATGAAACTGGACTCACAGGAGAGGTTCAAATCTTAGAAAGTTAGAGTCTCAGTCCTCTTGTACTTAAGTCGGCATCGTGCCTTTTGTATTTAATTCCGATGCAATTTCTGTGTTTCGTCAACAAATAAGAAGGTGCAAGGTATACAGTAACCATGATGTGAAGCATCGGAATCTAAAACTGGACTCACAGGAGAGGTTCAAATCATAGACAGTGAGACTGCCAGTCCTCTTGTACTTAAGTCGGCATTGTGCTATTTTGAATTTTATTCTGATGCAATTTCAGTGTTTCAACATCAATAAGAAGGTCCAAGGGATACAGTAAACCTGAAGTGAAGTATCGGAATCTAAAACTGGACTCACAGGAGAGGTTCAAAACATAGAAAGTTAGAGTGTCAGTCCTCTTGTACTTAAGTCGGTATTGTGCCTTTCGAATTTAATTGCGATGCAATTTCGGTGTTTCATCGTCAATAAGAAGGTGCAAAGTATACAGTAAACCTGAAGTGAAGCATCGGAATCTAAAACTGGACTCACAGGAGAGGTTCAAATCATAGAAAGTGAGAGTGTCAGTCCTCTTGTACTTAAGTCACCATTGTGCCTTTTGTATTAAATTCGGATGCAATTTCTGTGTTTCATCGTCAATACGAAGGTCCAAGGGATACAGTAAAAATGAAGTGAAGCATCGGAATCGAAAACTGGACTCACAGGAGAGGTTCAAATCATAGAAAGTGAGAGTGACAGTCCTCTTATACTTAAGTCGGCATGGGCCTTTTGAATTTAATTCCGATGCAATTTCTGTGTTTCATCGTCAATAAGAAGATCCAAGGTATACAGTAAACCTGAAGTGAAGCATCGGAACTTAAACTGGATTCATAGGAGAGGTTCAAATCATAGAAAGTTAGAGTCTCAGTCCTCTTGTACTTAAGTCGGCATCGTGCCTTTTGAATTTAAAGCCGATGCAACTTCTGTGCTTCATCGTCAATAAGAAGGTCCATGGTACACAGTAAACCTGAAGTGAAGCATCGGAATCTAAAACTGGACTCACAGGAGAGGTTGAAATCATAGAAAGTGAGAATGTCAGTCCTCTTGTACTTAAGTCGGCATTGTGCCTTTTGTATAAAATTCGGATGCAATTTCTGTGTTTCGTCGTCATAAGAAGGTGCAAGGTATACAGTAAACCTGAAGTGAAGCATCGGAATCTAAAACTGGACTCACAGGAGAGGTTCAAATCATAGAAAGTGAGAGTGTCAGTCCTCTTGTACTTAAGTCGGCCATGTGCCTTTTGTATTAAATTCGAATGCAATTTCTGTGTTTCATCGTCAATAAGAAAGTCCAAGGGATACAGTACACTAGAAGTGAAGCATCGGAATCTAAAACTGGACTCAGAGGAGAGGTTCAAATCATAGAAAGTGAGATTGTCAGTCCTCTTGTACTTGAGTCGGCATTGTGCCTTTTGCATTATATTCGGATGCAATTCCTGTGTTTCATCGTCAATAAGAAGGTCCAAGGGATACAGTAAACCTGAAGTGAAGCATCGGAATATAAAACTCGACTCACAGGAGAGGTTCAAATCATAGAAAGTTAGAGTGTCAGTCCTCTTGGACTTAAGTCGGCATTGTGCATTTTGAATTTGATTCCGATGCAATTTCTGTGCTTCATCGTCAAAAAGAAGGTCCAAGGTATACAGTAAACCTGAAGTGAAGCATCGGAATCTAAAACTGGACTCACAGGAGAGGTTCAAATCTTAGAAAGTTAGAGTCTCAGTCCTCTTTTATTTAAGTCGGCATCGTGCCTCTTGTATTTAATTCCGATGCAATTTCTGTGTTTCGTCAACAAATAAGAAGGTGCAAAGTATACAGTAACCATGATCTGAAGCATCGGAATCTAAAACTGGACTCACAGGAGAGGTTCAAATCATAGACAGTGAGACTGCCAGTCCTCTTGTACTTAAGTTGGCATTGTGCTATTTTGAATTTTATTCCGATGCAATTTCTGTGTTTCAACGTCAATAAGAAGGTCCAAGAGATACAGTAAACCTGAAATGAAGCATCGGAATCTAAAACTCTACTCACTGGAGAAGTTCAAAACATAGAAATTTAGAGTGTCAGTCCTCTTGTACTTAAGTCGGTATTGTGCCTTTTGAATTTAATTCCGATGCAATTTCGGTGTTTCATCGTCAATAAGAAGGTGCAAAGTATACAGTAAACCTGAAGTGAAGCATCGGAATCTAAAACTGGACTCACAGGAGAGGTTCAAATCATAGAAAGTGAGAGTGTCAGTCCTCTTGTACTTATGTCATCATTGTGCCTTTTGTATTAAATTCGGATGCAATTTCTGTGTTTCATCGACAATACGAAGGTCCAAGGGATACAGTAAAAATGAAGTGAAGCATCGGAATCGAAAACTGGACTCACAGGAGAGGTTCAAATCATAGAAAGTGAGAGTGACAGTCCTCTTATACTTAAGTCGGCATGGGCCTTTTGAATTTTATTCCGATGCAATTTCTGTGTTTCATCGTCAATAAGAAGGTCCAAGGTATACAGTAAATCTGAAGTGAAGCATCGGAACTTAAACTGGATTCATAGGAGAGGTTCAAATCATAGAAAGTGAGAGTCTCAGTCCTCTTATACTTAAGTCGGCATCGTGCCTTTTGAATTTAAATCCGACGCAACTTCTGTGCTTCATCGTCAATAAGAAGGTCCATGGTACACATTAAACCTGAAGTTAAGCATCGGAATCTAAAACTGGACTCACAGGAGAGGTTGAAATCATAGAAAGTGAGAATGTCAGTCCTCTTGTACTTAAGTCGGCATTGTGCCTTTTGTATAAAATTCGGATGCAATTTCTGCGTTTCGTCGTCATAAGAAGGTGAAAGGTATACAGTAAAACTGAAGTGAAGCATCGGAATCTAAAACTGGACTCGTAGGAGAGGCTCAAATCATAGAAAGTGAGAGTGTCAGTCCTCTTGTACTTAAGTCGGCATTGTGCCTTTTGTATTAAATTCGAATGCAATTTCTGTGTTTCATCGTCAATAAGAAAGTCCAAGGGATACAGTACACTTGAAGTGAAGCATCGGAATCTAAAACTGGACTCACAGGAGAGGTTCAAATCATAGAAAGTGAGATTGTCAGTCCTCTTGTACTTGAGTCGGCATTGTGCCTTTTGCATTATATTCGGATGCAATTTCTGTGTTTCATCGTCAATAAGAAAGTCCAAGGGATACAGTACACTTGAAGTGAAGCATCAGAATCTAAAACTGGACTCACAGGAGAGGTTCAAATCATAGAAAGTGAGAGTGTCAGTCCTCTTGTACTCATGTCGGCCATGTGCCTTTTGTATTAAATTCGAATGCAATTTCTGTGTTTCATCGTCAATAAGAAAGTCCAAGGGATACAGTACACATGAAGTGAAGCATCGGACTCTAAAACTGGACTCAGAGGAGAGGTTCAAATCATAGAAAGTGAGATTGTCAGTCCTCTTGTACTTGAGTCGGCATTGTGCCTTTTGCATTATATTCGGATGCAATTCCTGTGTTTCATCGTCAATAAGAAGGTCCAAGGGATACAGTAAACCTGAAGTGAAGCATCGGAATCTAAAGCTCGACTCACAGGAGAGGTTCAAATCATAGAAAGTTAGAGTGTCAGTCCTCTTGGACTTAAGTCGGCATTGTGCATTTTGAATTTAATTCCGATGCAATTTCTGTGCTTCATCGTCAAAAAGAAGGTCCAAGGTATACAGTAAACCTGAAGTAAAGCATCGGAATCTAAAACTGGACTCACAGGAGAGGTTCAAATCTTAGAAAGTTAGAGTCTCAGTCCTCTTTTACTTAAGTCGGCATCGTGCCTCTTGTATTTAATTCCGATGCAATTTCTGTGTTTCGTCAACAAATAAGAAGGTGCAAAGTATACAGTAACCATGATGTGAAGCATCGGAATCTAAAACTGGACTCACAGGAGAGGTTCAAATCATAGACAGTGAGACTGCCAGTCCTCTTGTACTTAAGTCGGCATTGTGCTATTTTGAATTTTATTCCGATGCAATTTCTGTGTTTCAACGTCAATAAGAAGGTCCAAGGGATACAGTAAACCTGAAGTGAAGCATCGGAATCTAAAACTCTACTCACTGGAGAAGTTCTAAACATAGAAAGTTAGAGTGTCAGTCCTCTTGTACTTAAGTCGGTATTGTGCCTTTTGAATTTAATTCCGATGCAATTTCGGTGTTTCATCGTCAATAAGAAGGTGCAAAGTATACAGTAAACCTGAAGTGAAGCATCGGAATCTAAAACTGGACTCACAGGAGAGGTTCAAATCATAGAAAGTGAGAGTGTCAGTCCTCTTGTACTTATGTCATCATTGTGCCTTTTGTATTAAATTCGGATGCAATTTCCGTGTTTCATCGTCAATACGAAGGTCCAAGGGATACAGTAAAAATGAAGTGAAGCATCGGAATCGAAAACTGGACTCATAGGAGAGGTTCAAATCATAGAAAGTGAGAGTGACAGTCCTCTTATACTTAAGTCGGCATGGGCCTTTTGAATTATATTCCGATGCAATTTCTGTGTTTCATCGTCAATAAGAAGGTCCAAGGTATACAGTAAACCTGAAGTGAAGCATCGGAACTTAAACTGGATTCATAGGAGAGGTTCAAATCATAGAAAGTGAGAGTCTCAGTCCTCTTATACTTAAGTCGGCATCGTGCCTTTTGAATTTAAATCCGACGCAACTTCTGTGCTTCATCGTCAATAAGAAGGTCCATGGTACACATTAAACCTGAAGTTAAGCATCGGAATCTAAAACTGGACTCACAGGAGAGGTTGAAATCATAGAAAGTGAGAATGTCAGTCCTCTTGTACTTAAGTCGGCATTGTGCCTTTTGTATAAAATTCGGATGCAATTTCTGCGTTTCGTCGTCATAAGAAGGTGCAAGGTATACAGTAAAACTGAAGTGAAGCATCGGAATCTAAAACTGGACTCGTAGGAGAGGCTCAAATCATAGAAAGTGTGAGTGTCAGTCCTCTTGTACTTAAGTCGGCATTGTGCCTTTTGTATTAAATTCGAATGCAGTTTCTGTGTTTCATCGTCAATAAGAAAGTCCAAGGGATACAGTACACTTGAAGTGAAGCATCGGAATCTAAAAATGGACTCACAGGAGAGGTTCAAATCATAGAAGGTGAGATTGTCAGTCCTCTTGTACTTGAGTCGGCATTGTGCCTTTTGCATTATATTCGGATGCAATTTCTGTGTTTCATCGTCAATAAGAAAGTCCAAGGGATACAGTACACTTGAAGTGAAGCATCGGAATCTAAAACTGGACTCACAGGAGAGGTTCAAATCATAGAAAGTGAGAGTGTCAGTCCTTTTGTACTTAAGGCGGCATTGTAAATTGGGATGCAATTTCTGTGTTTCATCGTCAACAAGAAGGTCCAAGGGATACAGTAAACCTGAAGTAAACATCGGAATCTGAAACTGGACTCACAGGAGAGATTGAAATCATAGAAAGTTAGAGTGTCAGTCCTCTTGTACTTAAGTCAGCATTGTGCCTTTTGAATTTAATTCCGAAGCAATTTCTGTGCTTCATCGTCAAAAAGAAGGTCCAAGGCAGACAGTAAACCTAAAGTGAAGCATCGGAATCGAAAACTGGACTTACATTAGAGGTTCAAATCATAGAAAGTGAGAATGTCAGTCCCCTTGTACTTAAGTCGGTATTGTGCCTTTAGTATAAAATTCGGATGCAATTTCTGTGTTTCGTCGTCATAAGAAGGTGCAAGGTATACAGTACACCTGAAGTGAAGGATCGGAATCAAAAACTGGACTCACAGGAGGAGGTCAAATCATAGAAAGTGAGAGTGTCAGTCCTCTTGTACTTAAGTCGGCATTGTGCCATTTGTATTAAATTCGGATGCAATTTCTGTGTTTCATCGTCAATAAGAAAGTCCAAGGCATACAGTACACTTGAAGTGAAACATCGGAATCTAAAACTGGACTCACAGGAGAGGTTCAAATCATAGAATGTGAGAGTGTCAGTCCTCTTGTACTTAAGTCGGCAGTGTGTCTTTTGTATTAAATTGGGATGCAATTTCTGTGTTTCATCGTCAATAAGAAAGTCCAAGGGATACAGTAAACCTGAAGTGAAGCATCGGAATCTAAAACTGGACTCACAGGAGAGGTTCAAATCATAGAAAGTTAGAGTCTCAGTCCTGTTGTACTTAAGTCGGCATCGTGCCTTTTGAATTTAATTCCGATGCAACTTCTGTGCTTCATCGTCAATAAGAAAGTCCATGGTATACAGTAAACCTGAAGTGTAACATCGGCACCTAAAACTGGACTCACAGGAGAGGTTCAAATCATAGAAAGTGAGAGTGTCAGTCCTCTTGTACTTAAGGCGGCATTGTGTCTTTTCTTATTAATTGGGATGCAATTTCTGTGTTTCATCGTCAACAAGAAGGTCCAAGGGATACAGTAAACCTGAAGTGAAGCATCGGAATCTAAAACCGGACTCACAGGAGAGATTGAAATCATAGAAAGGTAGAGTGTCACTACTCTTGTACTTAAGTCGGCATTGTGGCTTTTGAATTTAATTCCGATGCAATTCCTGTGTTTCATCGTCAATAAGAAGGTCCAAGGCAGACAGTAAACCTTAAGTGAAGCATCGCAATCTAAAACTGGACTTACATTAGAGGTTCAAATCATAGAAAGTGAGAATGTCAGTCCCCTTGTACTTAAGTCGGTATTGTGCCTTTTGTATAAAATTCGGATGCAATTTCGGTGTTTCGTCGTAATAAGAAGGTGCAAGGTATACAGTACCCCTGAAGTGAAGCATCGGATTCAAAAACTGGACTCACAGGAGGAGTTCAAATCATAGAAAGTGAGAGTGTCAGTCCTCTTGTACTTAAGTCGGCATTGTGCCATTTGTATTAAATTCAGATGCAATTTCTGTGTTTCATTGTCAATAAGAAAGTCCAAGGCATACAGTACACTTGAAGTGAAACATCGGAATCTAAAACTGGACTCACAGGAGAGGTTCAAATCACAGAAAATTAGAGTGTCAGTCCTCTTGTACTTAAGACTGCATTGTGCCTTTTGAATTTAATTCTGATCCAATTTCTGTGTTTCATCGTCAATAAGTAGGTGCAAAGTATACAGTAAACCTGAAGTTAAGCATCGGAATCTAAAACTGGACTCACAGGAGAGGTGCAAATCATAGAAAATTAGAGTGTCAGTCCTCTTGTACTTAACTCGGCATTGTGCCTTCTGAATTTATTCCGATGAAATTTCTGTGTTTCATCGTCAATACGAAGAGCCATGGTATACAGTATTCCTGAAGTTAAGCATCGGAATCTAAAACTGGACTCACAGGAGAGGTTCAAATCATAGAAAGTTAGAGTGTCAGTCCTCTTGTATTTAAGTCGGCATTGTGCCTTTTGAATTTATTTCCGATGCAATTTCTGTGTTTCATCGTCAATAAGAAAGTGCAAAGTATACAGTAAACCTAAAGTGAAGCATCGGAATCTAAACCTGGACTCACAGGAGAGGTTCAAATCACAGAAAGTTAGAGTGTCACTCCTCTTGTACTTAAGTCGGCATTGTGGCTTTTGAATTGTATTCCGATGCAATTACTGTGTTTCATCGTCAATAAGAAGGTCCAAGGGATACAGTAAACCTGAAGTGAAGCATCGGAATCTAAAACTCGACTCACAGGAGAGGTTCAAATCATAGAAAGTTAGAGTGGCAGTCCTCTTGTACTTAAGTCGGCATTGTGCATTTTGAATTTAATTCCGATGCAATTTCTGTGCTTCATCGTCAAAAAGAAGGTCCAAGGCAGACAGTAAACCTGAAGTGAAGCATCGGACTCTAAAACTGGACTCACAGGAGAGGTTCAAATAATAGAAAGTTAGAGTCTCAGTCGTCTTGTACTTAGGTCGGCATCGTGCCTTTTGTATTTAATTCCGATGCAATTTCTGTGTTTCATCGTCAATGAGAAGGTCCAAGGTATACAGTAAACCTGAAGTGAAGCATCGGAATCTGAAACTGGACTCACAGGAGAGGTTCAAATCTTAGAGAGTTAGAGTCTCAGTCCTCTTGTACTTAAGTCGGCATCGTGCCTTTTGTATTTAATTCCGATGCTATTTCTGTGTTTCGTCAACAAATAAGAAGGTGCAAGGTATACAGTAACCATGATGTGAAGCATCGGAATCTAAAACTGGACTCACAGGAGAGGTTCAAATCATAGACAGTGAGACTGCCAGTCCTCTTGTACTTAAGTCGGCATTGTGCTATTTTGAATTTTATTCCGATGCAATTTCAGTGTTTCAACATCAATAAGAAGGTCCAAGGGATACAGTAAACCTGAAGTGAAGTATCGGAATCTAAAACTGGACTCACAGGAGAGGTTCAAAACATAGAAAGTTAGAGTGTCAGTCCTCTTGTACTTAAGTCGGTATTGTGCCTTTCGAATTTAATTCCGATGCAATTTCGGTGTTTCATCGTCAAAAAGAAGGTGCAAAGTATGCAGTGAACCTGAAGTGAAGCATCGGAATCTAAAACTGGACTCACAGGAGAGGTTCAAATCATAGAAAGTGAGAGTGTCAGTCCTCTTGTACTTAAATCACCATTGTGCCTTTTGTATTAAATTCGGATGCAATTTCTGTGTTTCTTCGTCAATACGAAGGTCCAAGGGATACAGTAAAAATGAAGTGAAGCATCGGAATCGAAAACTGGACTCACAGGAGAGGTTCAAATCATAGAAAGTGAGAGTGACAGTCCTCTTATACTTAAGTCGGCATGGGCCTTTTGAATTTAATTCCGATGCAATTTCTGTGTTTCATCGTCAATAAGAAGATCCAAGGTATACAGTAAACCTGAAGTGAAGCATCGGAACTTAAACTGGATTCATAGGAGAGGTTCAAATGATAGAAAGTTAGAGTCTCAGTCCTCTTGTACTTGAGTCGGCATCGTGCCTTTTCAATTTAAAGCCGATGCAACTTCTGTGCTTCATCGTCAATAAGAAGGTCCATGGTACACAGTAAACCTGAAGTGAAGCATCGGAATCTAAAACTGGACTCACAGGAGAGGTTGAAATCATAGAAAGTGAAAATGTCAGTCCTCTTGTACTTAAGTCGGCATTGTGCCTTTTGTATAAAATTCGGATGCAATTTCTGTGTTTCGTCGTCATAAGAAGGTGCAAGGTATACAGTAAACCTGAAGTGAAGCATCGGAATCTAAAACTGGACTCACAGGAGAGGTTCAAATCATAGAAAGTGAGAGTGTCAGTCCTCTTGTACTTAACTCGGCATTGTGCCTTTTGAATTTAATTCCGATGGAATTTCTGTGTTTCATCGTCAATAAGAAAGTCCAAGGGATACAGTACACTTGAAGTGAAGCATCGGAATCTAAAACTGGACTCACAGGAGAGGTTCAAATCATAGAAAGTGAGAGTGTCAGTCCTCTTGTACTTAAGGCGGCATTGTGTCTTTTCTAATAAATTGGGATGCAATTTCTGTGTTTCATCGTCAACAAGAAGGTCCAAGGGATACAGTAAACCTGAAGTGAAGCATCGGAATCTAAAACCGGACTCACAGGAGAGATTGAAATCATAGAAAGGTAGAGTGTCACTACTCTTGTACTTAAGTCGGCATTGTGGCTTTTGAATTTAATTCCGATGCAATTCCTGTGTTTCATCGTCAATAAGAAGGTCCAAGGCAGACAGTAAACCTGAAGTGAAGCATCGGAATCTAAAACTGGACTTACATTAGAGGTTCAAATCATAGAAAGTGAGAATGTCAGTCCCCTTGTACTTAAGTCGGTATTGTGCCTTTTGTATAAAATTCGGATGCAATTTCTGTGTTTCGTCGTCATAAGAAGGTGCAAGGTATACAGTACACCTGAAGTGAAGCATCGGAATCAAAAACTGGACTCACAGGAGGAGTTCAAATCATAGAAAGTGAGAGTGTCAGTCCTCTTGTACTTAAGTCGGCATTGTGCCATTTGTATTAAATTCAGATGCAATTTCTGTGTTTCATCGTCAATAAGAAAGTCCAAGGCATACAGTACACTTGAAGTGAAACATCGGAATCTAAAACTGGACTCACAGGAGAGGTTCAAATCATAGAATGTGAGAGTGTCAGTCCTCTTGTACTTAAGTCGGCAGTGTGTCTTTTGTATTAAATTGGGATGCAATTTCTGTGTTTCATCGTAAATAAGAAGGTCCAAGGGATACAGTAAACCTGAAGTGAAGCATCGGAATCTAAAACTGGACTCACAGGAGAGATTGAAATCATAGAAAGGTAGAGAGTCACTACTCTTGTACTTAAGTCGGCATTGTGGCTTTTGAATTTAATTCTGATGCTATTTCTGTGTTTCATCGTCAAAAAGAAGGTGCAAAGTATACAGTAAACCTGAAGTGAAGCATCGGAATCTAAAATTGGACTCACAGGAGAGGTTGAAATCATAGAAAGTGAGAGTGTCAGTCCTCTTGTACTTAAGTCGGCATTGTGCCTTTTCTATTGAATTCGGATGCGTTTTCTGTGTTTCATCGTCACTACGAAGGTCCAAGGGATACAGTAAATTTGAAGTGAAGCATCGGAATCTAAAACTGGACTCACAGGAGAGGTTCAAATCATAGAAAGTGAGAGTGTCCGTCCTCTTGTACTTAAGTCGGCATTGTGCTATTTTGAATTAATACCGATGAAATTTCTGTGTTTCATCGTCAATAAGAAGTTCCAAGGTATACAGTAAACCTGAAGTGAAGCATCGGAATCTAAAACTGGACTCACAGGAGAGGTTCAAATCACAGAAAGTTAGAGTCTCAGTCCTCTTGTACTTAAGCCGGCATCGTGCCTTTTGAATTTAATTCCGATGCAACTTCTGTGCTTCATCGTCAATAAGAAAGTCCATGGTATACAGTAAACCTGAAGTGTAACATCGGCACCTAAAACTGGACTCACAGGAGAGATTCAAATCATAGAAAGTTAGAGTGTCACTCCTCTTGTACTTAAGTCGGCATTGTGGCTTTGAATGTAACTCCGATGCAATTTCTGTGCTTCATCGTCAAAAAGAAGATCCAAGGCATTCAGTAAACCTGAAGTGAAGCATCGGAATCTAAAACTCGACTCACATTAGAGGTTCAAATCATAGAAAGTTAGATTGTCAGTCCTCTTGTACTTAACTCGGCATTGTGCCTTTTGTATTAAATTCGGATGTAATATCTGTGTTTCATCGACAATACCAAGGTCCAAGGGATACAGTAAACCCGAAGTGAAGCATCGGAATTTAAAGCTGGACTCACAGGAGAGGTGCAAAACATAGAAAGTTAGAGTGTCAGTCCTCTTGTACTTAACTCGGCATTGTGCCTTTTGTATTTATTTCCGATGCAATTTCTGTGTTTCATCGTCAATACGAAGAGCCATGGTATACAGTATACCTGAAGTTAAGCATCGGTATCTAAAACTGGACCCACAGGAGAGGTTCAAATCATAGAAAGTTAGTGTGTCAGTCATCTTGTACTTAAGTCGGCATTGTGACTTTGGTATTAAATTCGGATGCAATTTCTGTGTTTCATCGTCAATAAGAAGGTCCAAGGTATACAGTAAGCCTGAAGTGAAGCATCGGAATCTAAACCTCGACTCACAGGAGAGGTTCAAATCATAGAAAGTAAGAGTGTCAGTCCTCTTGTACTTAAGTCGGCATTGTGCCTTTTGTATAAAATTCGGATGCAAAATCTGTGTTTCATCGTCAGTAGGAAGGTCCTAGAGATACAGTAAACCTGAAGTGGAGCATCGGAATGTAAAACCGGACTCACAGGAGAGGTTCAAATCATAGAAAGTTAGAGTGTCAGTCACCTTGTACTTAAGTCGGCATTGTGACTTTTGTATTAAATTCGAATGCAATTTCTGTGTTTCATCGTCAATAAGAAGGTCCAAGGTATACTGTAAACCTGAAGTGAAGCATCGGAATCTAAAACTCGACTCACAGGAGAGGTTCAAATCATAGGAAGTAAGATTGCCAGTCCTCTTGTACTTAAGTCGGCATTGTGCCTTTTGTATTAAATTCGGATGCAATTTCTGTGTTTCATCGTCAATAAGAAGGTCCTAGAGATACAGTAAACCTGAAGTGAAGCATCGGAATCTAAAACCGGACTCACAGGAGAGGTTCAAATCATAGAAAGTTAGAGTGACTGTCCTCTTGTACTTAAGTCGGCCTTGTGCATTTTGAATTTAATTCCGATGCAATTTCTGTGCTTCATCGTCAAAAAGAAGGTCCAAGGCAGACAGTAAACCTGAAGTGAAGCATTGGAATCTAAAACTGGACTCACAGGAGACGTTCAAATAATGGAAAGTTAGAGTCTCAGTCCTCTTGTACTTAAGTCTGCATCGTGCCTTTTGTATTTAATTCCGATGCAATTTCTGTGTTTCATCGTCAATAAGAAGGTCCAAGGTATACAGTAAACCTGAAGTGAAGCATCGGAATCTAAAACTGGACTTACAGGAGAGGTACAAATCATAGAAAGTTAGAGTGTCAGTCCTCTTGTATTTAAGTCGGCATTGTGCCTTTTGAATTTATTTCCGATGCAATTTCTGTGTTTCATCGTCAATAAGAAAGTGCAAAGTATACAGTAAACCTAAAGTGAAGCATCGGAATCTAAACCTGGACTCACAGGAGAGGTTCAAATCACAGAAAGTTAGAGTGTCACTCCTCTTGTACTTAAGTCGGCATTGTGGCTTTTGAATTGTATTCCGATGCAATTACTGTGTTTCATCGTCAATAAGAAGGTCCAAGGGATACAGTAAACTTGAAGTGAAGCATCGGAATCTAAAACTCGACTCACAGGAGAGGTTCAAATCATAGAAAGTTAGAGTGGCAGTCCTCTTGTACTTAAGTCGGCATTGTGCATTTTGAATTTAATTCCGATGCAATTTCTGTGCTTCATCGTCAAAAAGAAGGTCCAAGGCAGACAGTAAACCTGAAGTGAAGCATCGGACTCTAAAACTGGACTCACAGGAGAGGTTCAAATAATAGAAAGTTAGAGTCTCAGTCCTCTTGTACTTAAGTCGGCATCGTGCCTTTTGTATTTAATTCCGATGCAATTTCTGTGTTTCATCGTCAATGAGAAGGTCCAAGGTATACAGTAAACCTGAAGTGAAGCATCGGAATCTGAAACTGGACTCACAGGAGAGGTTCAAATCTTAGAGAGTTAGAGTCTCAGTCCTCTTGTACTTAAGTCGGCATCGTGCCTTTTGTATTTAATTCCGATGCTATTTCTGTGTTTCGTCAACAAATAAGAAGGTGCAAGGTATACAGTAACCATGATGTGAAGCATCGGAATCTAAAACTGGACTCACAGGAGAGGTTCAAATCATAGACAGTGAGACTGCCAGTCCTCTTGTACTTAAGTCGGCATTGTGCTATTTTGAATTTTATTCCGATGCAATTTCAGTGTTTCAACATCAATAAGAAGGTCCAAGGGATACAGTAAACCTGAAGTGAAGTATCGGAATCTAAAACTGGACTCACAGGAGAGGTTCAAAACATAGAAAGTTAGAGTGTCAGTCCTCTTGTACTTAAGTCGGTATTGTGCCTTTCGAATTTAATTCCGATGCAATTTCGGTGTTTCATCGTCAAAAAGAAGGTGCAAAGTATGCAGTGAACCTGAAGTGAAGCATCGGAATCTAAAACTGGACTCACAGGAGAGGTTCAAATCATAGAAAGTGAGAGTGTCAGTCCTCTTGTACTTAAATCACCATTGTGCCTTTTGTATTAAATTCGGATGCAATTTCTGTGTTTCATCGTCAATACGAAGGTCCAAGGGATACAGTAAAAATGAAGTGAAGCATCGGAATCGAAAACTGGACTCACAGGAGAGGTTCAAATCATAGAAAGTGAGAGTGACAGTCCTCTTATACTTAAGTCGGCATGGGCCTTTTGAATTTAATTCCGATGCAATTTCTGTGTTTCATCGTCAATAAGAAGATCCAAGGTATACAGTAAACCTGAAGTGAAGCATCGGAACTTAAACTGGATTCATAGGAGAGGTTCAAATCATAGAAAGTTAGAGTCTCAGTCCTCTTGTACTTGAGTCGGCATCGTGCCTTTTGAATTTAAAGCCGATGCAACTTCTGTGCTTCATCGTCAATAAGAAGGTCCATGGTACACAGTAAACCTGAAGTGAAGCATCGGAATCTAAAACTGGACTCACAGGAGAGGTTGAAATCATAGAAAGTGAAAATGTCAGTCCTCTTGTACTTAAGTCGGCATTGTGCCTTTTGTATAAAATTCGGATGCAATTTCTGTGTTTCGTCGTCATAAGAAGGTGCAAGGTATACAGTAAACCTGAAGTGAAGCATCGGAATCTAAAACTGGACTCACAGGAGAGGTTCAAATCATAGAAAGTGAGAGTGTCAGTCCTCTTGTACTTAACTCGGCATTGTGCCTTTTGAATTTAATTCCGATGGAATTTCTGTGTTTCATCGTCAATAAGAAAGTCCAAGGGATACAGTACTCTTGAAGTGAAGCATCGGAATCTAAAACTGGACTCACAGGAGAGGTTCAAATCATAGAAAGTGAGAGTGTCAGTCCTCTTGTACTTAACGCGGCATTGTGTCTTTTCTAATAAATTGGGATGCAATTTCTGTGTTTCATCGTCAACAAGAAGGTCCAAGGGATACAGTAAACCTGAAGTGAAGCATCGGAATCTAAAACCGGACTCACAGGAGAGTTTGAAATCATAGAAAGGTAGAGTGTCACTACTCTTGGACTTAAGTCGGCATTGTGGCTTTTGAATTTAATTCCGTTGCAATTCCTGTGTTTCATCGTCAATAAGAAGGTCCAAGGCAGACAGTAAACCTGAAGTGAAGCATCGGAATCTAAAACTGGACTTACATTAGAGGTTCAAATCATAGAAAGTGAGAATGTCAGTCCCCTTGTACTTAAGTCGGTATTGTGCCTTTTGTATAAAATTCGGATGCAATTTCTGTGTTTCGTCGTCATAAGAAGGTGCAAGGTATACAGTACACCTGAAGTGAAGCATCGGAATCAAAAACTGGACTCACAGGAGGAGTTCAAATCATAGAAAGTGAGAGTGTCAGTCCTCTTGTACTTAAGTCGGCATTGTGCCATTTGTATTAAATTCAGATGCAATTTCTGTGTTTCATCGTCAATAAGAAAGTCCAAGGCATACAGTACACTTGAAGTGAAGCATCGGAATCTAAAACTGGACTCACAGGAGAGGTTCAAATCATAGAATGTGAGAGTGTCAGTCCTCTTGTACTTAAGTCGGCAGTGTGTCTTTTGTATTAAATTGGGATGCAATTTCTGTGTTTCATCGTAAATAAGAAGGTCCAAGGGATACAGTAAACCTGAAGTGAAGCATCGGAATCTAAAACTGGACTCACAGGAGAGATTGAAATCATAGAAAGGTAGAGAGTCACTACTCTTGTACTTAAGTCGGCATTGTGGCTTTTGAATTTAATTCTGATGCTATTTCTGTGTTTCATCGTCAAAAAGAAGGTGCAAAGTATACAGTAAACCTGAAGTGAAGCATCGGAATCTAAAATTGGACTCACAGGAGAGGTTCAAATCATAGAAAGTGAGAGTGTCAGTCCTCTTGTACTTAAGTCGGCATTGTGCCTTTTCTATTGAATTCGGATGCGTTTTCTGTGTTTCATCGTCACTACGAAGGTCCAAGGGATACAGTAAATTTGAAGTGAAGCATCGGAATCTAAAACTGGACTCACAGGAGAGGTTCAAATCATAGAAAGTGAGAGTGTCCGTCCTCTTGTACTTAAGTCGGCATTGTGCTATTTTGAATTAATACCGATGAAATTTCTGTGTTTCATCGTCAATAAGAAGTTCCAAGGTATACAGTAAACCTGAAGTGAAGCATCGGAATCTAAAACTGGACTCACAGGAGAGGTTCAAATCACAGAAAGTTAGAGTCTCAGTCCTCTTGTACTTAAGTCGGCATCGTGCCTTTTGAATTTAATTCCGATGCAACTTCTGTGCTTCATCGTCAATAAGAAAGTCCATGGTATACAGTAAACCTGAAGTGTAACATCGGCACCTAAAACTGGACTCACAGGAGAGGTTCAAATCATAGAAAGTTAGAGTGTCACTCCTCTTGTACTTAAGTCGGCATTGTGGCTTTGAATGTAACTCCGATGCAATTTCTGTGCTTCATCGTCAAAAAGAAGATCCAAGGCATTCAGTAAACCTGAAGTGAAGCATCGGAATCTAAAACTCGACTCACATTAGAGGTTCAAATCATAGAAAGTTAGATTGTCAGTCCTCTTGTACTTAACTCGGCATTGTGCCTTTTGTATTAAATTCGGATGTAATATCTGTGTTTCATCGACAATACCAAGGTCCAAGGGATACAGTAAACCCGAAGTGAAGCATCGGAATTTAAAGCTGGACTCACAGGAGAGGTGCAAAACATAGAAAGTTAGAGTGTCAGTCCTCTTGTACTTAACTCGGCATTGTGCCTTTTGAATTTAATTCCGATGCAATTTCTGTGTTTCATCGTCAATACGAAGAGCCATGGTATACAGTATACCTGAAGTTAAGCATCGGTATCTAAAACTGGACCCACAGGAGAGGTTCAAATCATAGAAAGTTAGTGTGTCAGTCATCTTGTACTTAAGTCGGCATTGTGACTTTTGTATTAAATTCGGATGCAATTTCTGTGTTTCATCGTCAATAAGAAGGTCCAAGGTATACAGTAAGCCTGAAGTGAAGCATCGGAATCTAAAACTCGACTCACAGGAGAGGTTCAAATCATAGAAAGTAAGAGTGTCAGTCCTCTTGTACTTAAGTCGGCATTGTGCCTTTTGTATAAAATTCGGATGCAATTTCTGTGTTTCATCGTCAGTAGGAAGGTCCTAGAGATACAGTAAACCTGAAGTGAAGCATCGGAATGTAAAACCGGACTCACAGGAGAGGTTCAAATCATAGAAAGTTAGAGTGTCTGTCCTCTTGTACTTAAGTCGGCATTGTGCATTTTGAATTTAATTCCGATGCAATTTCTGTGCTTCATCGTCAAAAAGAAGGTCCAAGGCAGACAGTAAACCTGAAGTGAAGCATCGGAATCTAAAACTGGACTCACAGGAGAGGTTTAAATAATAGAAAGTTAGAGACTCAGTCCTCTTGCACTTAAGTCGCCATTGTGCCTTTTGTATTAAATTGGGATGCAATTTCTGTGTTTCATCATCAATAAGAAGGTCCAAGGGATACAGTAAACCTGAAGTGAAGCATCGGAATCTAAAACTGGACTTACAGGAGAGGTACAAATCATAGAAAGTTAGAGTGTCAGTCCTCTTGTATTTAAGTCGGCATTGTGTCTTTTGTATCAAATTCGGATACAATTTCTGTGTTTCACCGTCAATAAGAAGGTCCAAGGAATACAGTAAACATGAAGTGAAGCCTCTGAATCTAAAACTGGACTCACAGGAGAGGTTCAATTAATAGAAGGTTACAGTGTCAGTCCTCTTGTACTTAAGTCGGCATTGTGCCTTTTTTATTTAATTCCGATGCAATTTCTGTGTTTCATCGTCAATAAGAAGGTCCAAGGGATACAGTAAACCTGAAGTGAAGCATCGGAATCTAAAACTGGACTCACAGGAGAAGTTCAAATCATAGAAAGTTAGAGTGTCGGTCCTCTTGTACTTAAGACTTCATTGTGCCTTTTGAATTTATTTCCGATGCAATTTCTGTGTTTCATCGTCAATAAGAAAGTGCAAAGTATACAGTAAACCTGAAGTGAAGCATCGGAATCTAAATCTGGACTCACAGGAGAGGTTCAAATCACAGAAAGTTAGAGTGTCACTCCTCTTGTACTTAAGTCGGCATTGTGGCTTTTGAATTTTATTCCGATGCAATTCCTGTGTTTCATCGTCAATAAGAAGGTCCAAGGGATACAGTAAACCTGAAGTGAAGCATCGGAATCTAAAACTCGACTCACAGGAAAGGTTCAAATCATAGAAAGTTTGAGTGTCAGTCCTCTTGTACTTAAGTCGGCATTGTGCATATTGATTTTAATTCCGATGCAATTTCTGTGCTTCATCGTCAAAAAGAAGGTCCAAGGCAGACAGTAAACCTGAAGTGAAGCATCGAAATCTAAAACTGGACTCACAGGAGAGGTTCAAATAATAGAAAGTTAGAGTCTTAATCCTCTTGTACTTAAGTCGGCATCGTGCCTTTTGTATTTAATTCCGATGCAATTTCTGTGTTTCTTCGTCAATAAGAAAGTCCAAGGGATACAGTAAACCTGAAGTGAAGCATCGGAATCTAAAACTGGACTTACAGGAGAGGTACAAATCATAGAAAGTTAGAGTGTCAGTCCTCTTGTATTTAAGTCGGCATTGTGTCTTTTGTATCAAATTCGGAACAATTTCTGTGTTTCACCGTCAATAAGAAGGTTCAAGGAATACAGTAAACATGAAGTGAAGCGTCTGAATCTAAAACTGGACTCACAGGAGTGGTTCAATTAATAGAAGGTTACAGTGTCAGTCCTCTTGTACTTAAGTCGGCATTGTGCCTTTATTATTTAATTCCGATGCAATTTCTGTGTTTCATCGTCAATAAGAAGGTCCAAGGGATACAGTAAACCTGAAGTGAAGCATCGGAATCTAAAACTGGACTCACAGGAGAAGTACAAATCATAGAAAGTTAGAGTGTCGGTCCTCTTGTACTTAAGACTTCATTGTGTCTTTTGAATTTATTTCCGATGCAATTTCTGTGTTTCATCGTCAATAAGAAAGTGCAAAGTATACAGTAAACCTGAAGTGAAGCATCGGAATCTAAAACTGGACTCACAGGAGAGGTTCAAATCACAGAAAGTTAGAGTGTCACTCCTCTTGTACTTAAGTCGGCATTGTGGCTTTTGAATTTTATTCCGATGCAATTCCTGTGTTTCATCGTCAATAAGAAGGTCCAAGGGATACAGTAAACCTGAAGTGAAGCATCGGAATCTAAAACTCGACTCACAGGAAAGGTTCAAATCATAGAAAGTGAGAGTGCCAGTCCTCTTGTACTTAAGTCGGCATTGTGCATTTTGAATTTAATTCCGATGCAATTTCTGTGCTTCATCGTCAAAAAGAAGGTCCAAGGCAGACAGTAAACCTGAAGTGAAGCATCGAAATCTAAAACTGGACTCACAGGAGAGGTTCAAATAATAGAAAGTTAGAGTCTCAGTCCTCTTGTACTTAAGTCGGCATCGTGCCTTTTGTATTTAATTCCGATGCAATTTCTGTGTTTCATCATCAACAAGAAGGTCCAAGGTATACAGTAAACCTGAAGTGAAGCATCGGAATCTAAAACTGGACTCACAGGAGAGGTTCAAATCATAGAAAGTTAGAGTCTCAGTCCTCTTGTACTTAAGTCGGCATCGTGCCTTTTGTATTTAATTCCGATGCAATTTCTGTGTTTCGTCAACAAATAAGAAGGTGCAAGGTATACAGTAACCCTGATGTGAAGCATCGGAATCTAAAACTGGACTCACAGGAGAGGTTCAAATCATAGACAGTGAGACTGCCAGTCCTCTTGTACTTAAGTCGAAATTGTGCTATTTTGAATTTTATTCCGATGCAATTTCTGTGTTTCAACGTCAATAAGAAGGTCCAAGGGATACAGTAAACCTGAAGTGAAGCATCGGAATCTAAAACTGTACTCACAGGAGAGGTTCAAAACATAGAAAGTTAGAGTGTCAGTCCTCTTGTACTTAAGTCGGTATTGTGCCTTTTGAATTTAATTCCGATGCAATTTCGGTGTTTCATCGTCAATAAGAAGGTGCAAAGTATACAGTAAACCTGAAGTGAAGCATCGGAATCTAAAAGTGGACTCACAGGA
Organism: Schistocerca serialis cubense; assembly: GCF_023864345.2. Taxonomy (NCBI): domain Eukaryota; kingdom Metazoa; phylum Arthropoda; class Insecta; order Orthoptera; family Acrididae; genus Schistocerca; species Schistocerca serialis. Next base: position 59,458,334 of record NC_064638.1, on the reverse strand, counting down.
GAGGTTCAAATCATAGAAAGTGAGACTGTCAGTCCTCTTGTACTTAAGCCATCATTGTGCCTTTTGTATTAAATTCGGATGTAATTTCTGTGTTTCATCGTCAATACGAAGGTCCAAGGGATACAGTAAAAATGAAGTGAAGCATCGGAATCGAAAACTGGACTCACAGGAGAGGTTCAAATCATAGAAAGTGAGAGTGACAGTCCTCTTATTCTTAAGTCCGCATGGGCCTTTTGAATTTTATTCCGATGCAATTTCTGTGTTTCATCGTCAATAAGAAGGTCCAAGGTATACAGTAAACCTGAAGTTAGGCATCGGAATCTAAAACTAGACTAACAGGAGAGGTTCAAATCATAGAAAGTTAGAGTGTCACTCCTCTTGTACTTAAGTCGGCTGTGTGGCTTTTGAATTAAATTCCGATGCAATTCCTGTGTTTCATCGTCAATAAGAAGGTCCAAGGTATACAGTAAACCTGAAGTTAGGCATCCGAATCTAAAACTAGACTAACAGGAGAGGTTCAAATCATTGATAGTTAGAGCGTCACTCCTCTTATACTTAAGTCGGCTGTGTGGCTTTTGAATTAAATTCCGATGCAATTCCTGTGTTTCATCGTCAATAAGTAAGTCCAAGGTATACAGTAAACCTGGAGTTAAGCATCGGAATCTAAAACTGGACTCACAGGAGAGGTACAAATCACAGAAAGTTAGAGTGTCTGTCCTCTTGTATTTAAGTCGGCATTGTGTCTTTTGTATCAAATTCGGATACAATTTCTGTGTTTCACCGTCAATAAGAAGGTCCAAGGGATACAGTAAACCTGAAGTGAAGCCTCTGAATCTAAAACTGGACTCACAGGAGAGGTTCAATTTATAGAAGGTTACAGTGTCAGTCCTCTTGTACTTAAGTCGGCATTGTGCCTTTTGTATTTAATTCCGATGCAATTTCTGTGTTTCATCGTCAATAAGAAGGTCCAAGGGATACAGTAAACCTGATGTGAAGCATCGGAATCTAAAACTGGACTCACAGGAGAAGTACAAATCATAGAAAGTTAGAGTGTCGGTCCTCTTGTACTTAAGACATCATTGTGCCTTTTGAATTTATTTCCGATGCAATTTCTGTGTTTCATCGTCAATAAGAAGGTGCAAAGTATACAGTAAACCTGAAGTGAAGCATCGGAATCTAAAACTGGACTCACAGGAGAGGTTCAAATCATAGAAAGTGAGAGTGCCAGTACTCTTGTACTTAAGTCCGCATTGTGCTACTTTGAATTTAATTCCGATGCAATTTCTGTGTTTCATCGTCAATAAGAAGGTCCAAGGGATACAGTAAACCTGAAGTGAAGCATCGGAATCTAAAACTCGACTCACAGGAGAGGTTCATATCATAGAAAGTTAGAGTGTCAGTCCTCTTGTACTTAAGTCGGCATTGTGCATTTTGAATTTAATTCCGATGCAATTTCTGTGCTTCATCGTCAAAAAGAAGGTCCAAGGCAGACAGTAAACCTGAAGTGAAGCATCGGAATCTAAAACTGGACTCACAGGAGAGGTTCAAATCATAGACAGTGAGACTGCCAGTCCACTAGTACTTAAGCCGGCATTGTGCTATTTTTTAATTTTATTCCGATGCAATTTCTCTGTTTCAACGTCAATAAGAAGGTCCAAGGGATACAGTAAACCTGAAGTGAAGCATCGGAATCTAAAACTGGACTCACAGGTGAGGTTCAAAACATAGAAAGTGAGAGTGACAGTCCTCTTATACTTAAGTCGGCATGGGCCTTTTGAATTTTATTCCGATGCAATTTCTGTGTTTCATCGTCAATAAGTAGGTCCAAGGTATACAGTAAACCTGAAGTTAGGCATCGGAATCTAAAACTAGACTAACAGGAGAGGTTCAAATCATAGAAAGTTAGAGTGTCACTCCTCTTGTACTTAAGTCGGCTGTGTGGCTTTTGAATTAAATTCCGATGCAATTCCTGTGTTTCATCGTCAATAAGAAAGTCCAAGGTATACAGTAAACCTGAAGTTAAGCATCGGAATCTAAAACTGGGCTCACAGGAGAGGTTGAAATCATAGAAAGTTAGAGTGTCAGTTCTCTTGTACTTAAGTCGGCATTGTGACTTTTGTATTAAATTCGGATGCAATTTCTGTGTTTCATCGTCAATAAGAAGGTCCAAGGTATACAGTAAACCTAAAGTGAAGCTTCGGAATCTAAAACTGGACTCACAGGAGAGGTTCAAATCATAGAAAGTTAGAGTGTCAGTTCTATTGTATTTAAGTCGGCATTTTGTCTTTTGTATCAAATTCGGATACAATTTCTGTGTTTCACCGTCAATAAGAAGGTCCAAGGGATACAGTAAACCTGAAGTGAACCCTCTGAATCTAAAACTGGACTCACAGAAGAGGTTCAATTAATAGAAGGTTACAGTGGCAGTCCTCTTGTACTTAAGTCGGCATTGTGCCTTTTGTATTTAATTCCGATGCAATTTCCGTGTTTCATCGTCAATACGAAGGTGCAAGGTATACAGTTAACCTGACGTGAAGCATCGGAATCTAAAACTGGACTCACAGGAGAGGTTCAAATCATAAAAAGATAGAGTGTCAGCCCTCTTGTACTTAAGTCGGCATTGTGCCTTTTGTATAATAATTCGAATGCAATTTCTGTGTTTCGTCGTCAATAAGAAGTTGCAAGGTAAACAGTAACCCTGATGTGGAGCATCGGAATCTAAAACTGGACTCACAGGAGAGGTTCAAATCATAGAAAGTGAGAGTGCCAGTACTCTTGTACTTAAGTCGGCATTGTGCTACTTTGAATTTAATTCCGATGCAATTTCTGTGCTTCATCGTCAAAAAGAAGGTCCAAGGCTTTCAGTAAACCTGAAGTGAAGCATCGGAATCTAAAACTGGACTCACATAAGAGGTTCAAATCATAGAAAGTTAGATTGTCAGTCCTCTTGTACTTAAGTCGGCATTGTGCCTTTTGTATTAAATTTGGATGACATTTCTGTGTTTCATCGTCAATAAGAAGGTCCAAGGGATACTGTAAACCTGAAGTGAAGCTTCGGAATCTAAAACTGGACTCACAGGAGAGGTTCAAACCATAGATAGTTAGAGTAACAGTCCTCTTGTACTTAAGTCGGCATTGAGCCTTTTGTATTAAATTCGGATACAATTTCTGTGTTTCATCGTCAATAAGAAGGTCCAAGGGCTACAGTAAACCTGAAGTGAAGCATCAGAATCTAAAACTGGACTCACAGGAGAGGTTCAAATCATAGAAAGTTAGAGTGTCAATCCTCTTGTAATTAAGTCGGCATTGTGCCTTTTGTATAAAATTCGGATGCAATTTCTGTGTTTCGTCATCAAAAAGAAGGTGCAAGGTATACAGTAAACCTGAAGTGAAGCATCGGAATATAAAACTGGACTCACAGGAGGGGTTCAAATCATAGAACGTTAGAGTGTCAGTCCTCTTGTACTTAAGTCGGCATTGTGCCTTTTCTATTAAATTCGAATGCAATTTCTGTGTTTCATCGTCAATATGAAGGTCCAAGGGATACAGTAAATTTTAAGTGAAGCATCGGAATCGAAAACTGGCTCACAGGAGTGGTTAAAATCATAGAAAGTGAGATTGTCAGTCCTCTTGTACTTGATTCGGCATTGTGCCTTTTGTATTAAAATCATATGCAATATCTGTGTTTCATCGTCAATAAGAAGGTGCAACGTATACAGTAAACCTGAAGTGAAGCATCGGATTCTAAAACTGGACTCACAGGAGAGTTTCAAATCATAGAAAGTGAGAGTGTCAGTCCTCTTGTAATTAAGGCGGCATTGTGTCTTTTGTATTAAATTGGGATGCAATTTCTGTGTTTCATCGTCAATAAGAAGGTCCAAGGGATACAGTAAACCTGAAGTGAAGCATCGGAATCTAAAACTGGACTCACAGGAGAGGTTCAAATCAAAGAAAGTTAGAGTGTCGGTCCTCTTGTACTTAAGACTGCATTGTGCCTTTTGAATTTAATTCCGATGCAATTTCTGTGTTTCATCGTCAATAAGAAGGTGCAAAGTATACAGTAAACCTGAAGTGAAGCATCGGATTCTAAAATTGGTCTCACAGGAGAGGTTAAAATCATAGAAAGTGAGAGTGTCAGTCCTCTTGTACTTAAGTCGGCATTGTGCTATTTTGAATTTAATTCCGATGCAATTTCTGTGTTTAATCGTCAATAAGAAGGTCCAAGGTATACAGTAAACCTGAAGTGAAGCATCGGAATCTAAAACCGGACTCACAGGAGAGGTTCAAATCATAGAAAGATAGAGTCTCAGTCCTCTTGTACTTAAGTCGGCATCGTGCCTTTTGAATTTAATTCCGATGCAACTTCTGTGCTTCATCGTCAATACGAAAGTCCATGGTATACAGTAAACATTAGTGTAACATCGGCACCTAAAACTGGACTCACAGGAGAGGTTCAAATCATAGAAAGTGAGAGTATCACTCCTCTTGTACTTAAGTCGGCATTGTGGCTTTTGAAAGTAATTCCGATGCAATTTCTGTGTTTCATCGTCAGTAAGAAGGTCCGAGGGATACAGTAAACCTGAAGTGAAGCATCGGAATCTAAAACTGGACTCACAGGAGAGGTTCAAATCATAGAAAGTTAGAGGGTCAGTCCTCTTGTACTTAAGTCGGCATTGAGCCTTTTGAATTAATTCCGATGCAATTTCTGTGCTTCATCGTCAAAAAGAAGGTCCAAGGCAGACAGTAAGCCTGAAGTGGAGCATCGGAATATAAAACTGGACTCACATTAGAGGTTCAAATCATAAAAAGTGAGAATATCAGTCCTCTGGTACTTAAGTCGGCATTGTGCCTTTTGAAAAAAATTCGGATGCAATTTCTGTGTTTCGTCGTCATAAGAAGGTGCAAGGTATACAGTAAGCTTGAAGTGTAGCATCAAAATCTAAAACTGGACTCACAGGAGAGGTTCAAATCATAGAAAGTGAGAGTGTCATTCCTCTTGTACTTAAGTCGCCATTGTGCCTTTTGTATTAAATTGGGATGCAATTTCTGTGTTTCATCATCAATAAGAAGGTCCAAGGGATACAGTAAACCTGAAGTGAAGCATCGGAATCTAAAACTGGACTCACAGGAGAGGTTCAAATCATAGAACGTTAGAGTGTCAGTCCTCTTGTACTTAAGTCGGCAATGTGCCTTTTCTATTAAATTCGAATGCAATTTCTGTGTTTCATCGTCAATATGAAGGTCCAAGGGATGCAGTAAATTTTAAGTGAAGCATCGGAATCGAAAACTGGACTCGCAGGAGTGGTTAAAATCATAGAAAGTGAGATTGTCAGTCCTCTTGTACTTAAGTCGGCATTGTGGCTTTTGTATTAAATTCAGATGCTATTTCTGTGTTTCATCGTTATTAAGAAGGTCCAAGGGATACAGTAAACCTGAAGTGAAGCATCAGAATCTAAAACTGGACTCACAGGACAGGTTCAAATCATAGAAAGTTAGAGTGTCAGTCCTCTTGTATTTAAGTCGGCACTGTGCCTTTTGAATTTAATTCCGATGCAATTTCTGTGTTTTATCGTCAATAAGGAGGTGCAAAGTATACAGGAAACCTGAAGTGAAGCATCGGAATCTACAACTGGACTCACAGGAGAGGTTCAAATCATAGAAAGTGAGAGTGTCAGTCCTCTTGTACTTAAATCGGCATTGTGCATTTTGTATTAAATTCGGATGCAATTTCTGGGTTTCATCGTCAATAAGAAGGTCCAAGAGATACAGTAAACCTGAAGTGAAGCATCAGAATCTAAAACTGCACTCACAGGAGAGGTTCAAATCATAGAAAGTTAGAGGGACAGTCCTCTTGTACTTAAGTCGGCATTGAGCCTTTTGAATTAATTCCGATGCAATTTCTGTGCTTCATCGTCAAAAAGAAGGTCCAAGGCAGACAGTAAGCCTGAAGTGGAGCATCGGAATATAAAACTGGACTCACATTAGAGGTTCAAATCATAGAAAGTGAGAATATCAGTCCTCTAGCACTTAAGTCGGCATTGTGCCTTTTGAAAAAAATTCGGATGCAATTTCTGTGTTTCGTCGTCATAAGAATGTGCAAGGTATACAGTAAGCCTGAAGTGAAGCATCAAAATCTAAAACTGGACTCACAGGAGAGGTTCAAATCATAGAAAGTGAGAGTGTCATTAATCTTGTACTTAAGTCGCCATTGTGCCTTTTGTATTAAATTGGGATGCAATTTCTTTGTTTCATCATCAATAAGAAGGTCCAAGGGATACAGTAAACCTGAAGTGAAGCATCGGAATCTAAAACTGGACTCACAGGAGAGGTTCAAATCACAGAACGTTAGAGTGTCAGTCCTCTTGTACTTAAGTCGGCATTGTGCCATTTCTATTAAATTCGAATGCAATTTCTGTGATTCATCGTCAATATGAAGGTCCAAGGGACACAGTAAATTTTAAGTGGAGCATCGGAATCGAAAACTGGACTCACAGGAGTGGTTAAAATCATAGAAAGTGAGATTGTCAGTCCTCTTGTACTTGAGTCGGCATTGTGCCTTTTGTATTAAAATCATATGCAATTTCTGTGTTTCATCGTCAATAAGAAGGTGCAACGTATACAGTAAACCTGAAGTGAAGCATCGGATTCTAAAACTGGACTCACAGGAGAGGTTCAAATCATAGAAAGTGAGAGTGTCGGTCCTCTTGTACTTAAGACTGCATTGTGCCTTTTGAATTTAATTCCGATGCAATTTCTGTGTTTCATCGTCAATAAGAAGGTGCAAAGTATACAGTAAACCTGAAGTGAAGCATCGGATTCTAAAATTGGACTCGCAGGACAGGTTAAAATCATAGAAAGTGAGAGTGTCAGTCCTCTTGTACTTAAGTCGGCATTGTGCCTTTTCTATTGAATTCGGATGCAATTTCTGTGTTTCATCGTCAATACGAAGGTCCAAGGGATACAGTAAATTTGAAGTGAAGCATCGGAATCGAAAACTAGACTCACAGGAAAGGTTCAAATCATAGAAAGTGAGAGTGTCCGTCCTCTTGTACTTAAGTCGGTATTGTGCTATTTTGAATTTAATTCCGATGCAATTTCTGTGTTTAATCGTCAATAAGAAGGTCCAAGGTATACAGTAAACCTGAAGTGAAGCATCGGAATCTAAAACCGGACTCACAGGAGAGGTTCAAATCATAGAAAGATAGAGTCTCAGTCCTCTTGTACTTAAGTCGGCATCGTGCCTTTTGAATTTAATTCCGAAGCAACTTCTGTGCTTCATCGTCAATACGAAAGTCCATGGTATACAGTAAACATTAGTGTAACATCGGCACCTAAAACTGGACTCACAGGAGAGGTTCAAATCGTAGAAAGTGAGAGTATCACTCCTCTTGTACTTAAGTCGGCATTGTGGCTTTTGAAAGAAATTCCGATGCAATTTCTGTGTTTCATCGTCAATAAGAAGGTCCGAGGGATACAGTAAACCTGAAGTGAAGCATCGGAATCTAAAACTGGACTCACAGGAGAGGTTCAAATCATAGAAAGTAAGAGTGTCGGTCCTCTTGTACTTAAGACTGCATTGTGCATTTTGAATTTAATTCCGATGCAATTTCTGTGTTTCATCGTCAATAAGAAGGTGCAAAGTATACAGTAAACCAGAAGTGAAGCATCGGATTCTAAAACTGGACTCACAGGAGAGGTTAAAATCATTAAAAGTGAGAGTGTCAGTCCTCTTGTACTTAAGTCATCATTGTGCCTTATCTATTGAATTCGGATGCACTTTCTGTGTTTCATCGTCAATACGATGGTCCAAGGGATACAGTAAATTTGAAGTGAAGCATCGGAATCGAAAACTGGACTCACAGGAAAGGTTCAAATCATAGAAAGTGAGAGTGTCCGTCCTCTTGTACTTAAGTCGGCATTGTGCTATTTTGAATTTAATTCCGATGCAATTTCTGTGTTTAATCGTCAATACGAAGGTCCAAGGTATACAGTAAACCTGAAGTGAAGCATCAGAATCTAAAACCGGACTCACAGGAGAGGTTCAAATCATAGAAAGATGGAGTCTCAGTCCTCTTGTACTTAAGTCGGCATCGTGCCTCTTGAATTTAATTCCGATGCAACTTCTGTGCTTCATCGTCAATACGAAAGTCCATGGTATACAGTAAACATTAGTGTAACATCGGCACCTAACACTGGACTCACAGGAGAGGTTCAAATCATAGAAAGTGAGAGTATCACTCCTCTTGTACTTCAGTCGGCATTGTGGCTTTTGAAAGTAATTCCGATGCAATTTCAGTGTTTCATCGTCAATAAGAAGGTGTAAGGTATACAGTAAACCTGAAGTGAAACATCGGAATCTAAAACTGGACTCACAGGAGACGTTCAAATCATAGAAAGTCAGAGTGTCAGTCCTCTTGTAATTACGTCGGCATTGTGCATTTTGTAAAAAATTCGGAAGCAATTTCTGTGTTTCGTCGTCAATAATAAGGTTCAAGGTATACAGCAAAGCTGAAGTGAACCATCGGAATCTAAATCTGGACTTACGGGAGAGGTTCAAATCATAGAATGTGAGAGTGTCAGTCCTCTTGTACTTAAGTCGGCATTGTGCTTTTTGTATTAAATTCGGATGCAATATCTTTGTTTCATCGTCAATAAGAAGGTCCAAGGGAAACAGTAAACCTGAAGTGAAGCATCGGAATCTTAAACTGGACTCACATTAGAGGTTCAAATCATAGAAAGTGAGAGTGTCAGTCCTCTTGTACTTATGTCGGCATTGTGTCTTTTGTATTAAATTCGGATACAATTTCTGTGTTTCATCGTCAATAAGAAGGTCCAAGGGATACAGTAAACCTGAAGTGAAGCATCAGCATCTAAAACTGGACTCACAGGAGAGGTTCAAATAATAGAAAGTTAGAGTGTCAGTCCTCTTGTAATTAAGTCGGCATTGTGCCTTTTGTATAAAATTCGGATGCAATTTCTGTGTTTCGTCGTCAATAAGAAGGAGCAAGGTGTACAGTAACCCTGATGTGAAGCATCGGAATCTAAAACTGGACTCACAGGAGAGGTTCAAATCATAGAAAGTGAGAGTGCTAGTCCTCTTGTACTTAAGTCGGCATTGTGCTATTTGAATTTAATTCCGATGCAATTTCTGTGTTTCATCGTCAATAAGAAGGTCCAAGGTATACAGTAAACCTGAAATGAAGCATCGGAATCTAAAACGGGACTCACAGGAGAGGTTCAAATCATAGAAAGTTAGAGTCTCAGTCCTCTTGTACTTAAGTCGGCATTGTGCTATTTGAATTTAATTCCGATGCAACTTCTGTGCTTCATCGTCAATAAGAAGGTCCATGGTATACAGTAAACCTGAAGTGTAACATCGGCACCTAAATCTGGACTCTCAGGAGAGGTTGAAATCATAGAAAGTTAGAGTGTCACTCCTCTTGTACTTATGTCGGCATTGTGCCTTAAAAAAAAAATTCGGATGCAATTTCTGTGTTTCGTCGTCATAAGAAGGTGCAAGGTATACAGTAAACCTGAAGTGAAGCATCGGAATCTAAAACTGGACTCACAGGAGAGGTTCAAATCATAGAAAGTGAGAGTGTCAGTCCTCTTGTACTTAAGTCGGCATTCTGCCTTTTCTATTAAATTCGAATGCAATTTCTGTGTTTCATCGTCAATACGAAGGTCCAAGGGATACAGTAAATTTTAAGTGAAGCATCGGAATCGAAAACTGGACTCACAGGAGAGGTTCAAATCATAGAAAGAGGAGAGTGTCACTCCTCTTGTACTTAAGTCGGCATTGTGGCTTTTGAATGTAATTCCGATGTAATTCCTGTGTTTCATCGTCAATAAGAAGTTCCAAGGTATACAGTAAAACTGAAGTGAAGCATCGGAATCTAAAACTCGACTCACAGGAGAGGTTCAAATCATAGAAAGTTAGAGTGTCAGTCCTCTTGTACTTAAGTCGGCATTGTGCCTTTTGAATTTAATTCCGATGCAATTTCTGTGCTTCATCGTCAAAAAGAAGGTCCAAGGCATTCAGTAAACCTGAAGTGAAGCATCGGAATCTAAAACTGGACTCACATTAGAGGTTCAAATCATATAAAGATAGATTGTCAGTCCTCTTGTACTTAACTCGGCATTGTGCCTTTTGTATTAAATTCGGATGCAATTTCTGTGTTTCATCGTCAATAAGAAGGTCCAAGGGATACTGTAAACCTGAAGTGAAGCTTTGGAATCTATAACTGGACTCACAGGAGAGGTTCAAATCATAGATAGTTAGAGTAACAGTCCTCTTGTACTAAAGTCGGCATTGAGTCTTTTGTATTAAATTCGGATACAATTTCTGTGTTTCATCGTCAATAAGAAGGTCCAAGGGATACAGTAAACCTGAAGTGAAGCAGCGGAATCTAAAACTGGACTCACAGGAGAGGTTCAAATCATAGAAAGTTAGAGTGTCAGTCCTCTTGTAATTAGGTCGGCATTGTGACTTTTGTATAAAATTCGAATGCAATTTCTGTGTTTCGTCGTCAATAAGAAGGTCCAAGGGATACAGCTAACCTGAAGTGAAGCATCAGCATCTAAAACTGGACTCACAGGAGAGGCTCAAATAATAGTAAGTTAGAGTGTCTGTCCTCTTGTACTTAAGTCGGCATTGTGCCTTTTGTATTTATTTCCGATGCAATATCTGTGTTTCATCGTCAATACGAAGGTGCAAGCTATACAGTAAACCTGTTGTGAAGCATCGGAATCTAAAACTGGACTCACAGGAGAGGTTCAAATCATAGAAAGTTAGAGTGTCAGTCCACTTGTAATTAAGTCGGCATTGTGGCTTTTGTATAAAATTAGGATGCAATTTCTGTGTTTCGTCGTCATTAAGAAGGTGCAAGATGTACAGTAACCCTGATGTGAAGCATCGGAATCTAAAACTGGACTCACAGGAGAGGTTCAAATCATAGAAAGTGAGAGTGCCAGTCCTCTTTTACTTAAGTCGGCATTGTGCTATTATGAATTTAATTCCTATGCAATTCCTGTGTTTCTTCGTCAATAAGAAGGTCCAAGGTATACAGTAAACCTGAAATGAAGCATCGGAATCTAAAACTGGACTCACAGGAGAGGTTCAAATCATAGAAATTTAGAGTCTCAGTCCTCTTGTACTTAAGTCGGCATTGTGCCTTTTCTATTAAATTCGAATGCAATTTCTGTGTTTCATCGTCAATACGAAGGTCCAAGGGATACAGTAAATTTTAAGTGGAGCATCGGAATCGAAAACTGGACTCACAGGAGAGGTTAAAATCATAGAAAGTGGAGAGTGTCACTCCTCTTGTACTTAAGTCGGCATTGTGCTTTTTGTATTAAATTCGGATGCAATATCTTTGTTTCATCGTCAATAAGAAGGTCCAAGGGAAACAGTAAACCTGAAGTGAAGCATCGGAATCTTAAACTGGACTCACATTAGAGGTTCAAATCATAGAAAGTGAGAGTGTCAGTCCTCTTGAACTTATGTCGGCATTGTGTCTTTTGTATTAAATTCGGATACAATTTCTGTGTTTCATCGTCAATAAGAAGGTCCAAGGGATACAGTAAACCTGAAGTGAAGCATCAGCATCTAAAACTGGACTCACAGGAGAGGTTCAAATAATAGAAAGTTAGAGTGTCAGTCCTCTTGTAATTAAGTCGGCATTGTGCCTTTTGTATAAAATTCGGATGCAATTTCTGTGTTTCGTCGTCAATAAGAAGGAGCAAGGTGTACAGTAACCCTGATGTGAAGCATCGGAATCTAAAACTGGACTCACAGGAGAGGTTCAAATCATAGAAAGTGAGAGTGCTAGTCCTCTTGTACTTAAGTCGGCATTGTGCTATTTGAATTTAATTCCGATGCAATTTCTGTGTTTCATCGTCAATAAGAAGGTCCAAGGTATACAGTAAACCTGAAATGAAGCATCGGAATCTAAAACGGGACTCACAGGAGAGGTTCAAATCATAGAAAGTTAGAGTCTCAGTCCTCTTGTACTTAAGTCGGCATTGTGCTATTTGAATTTAACTCCGATGCAACTTCTGTGCTTCATCGTCAATAAGAAGGTCCATGGTATACAGTAAACCTGAAGTGTAACATCGGCACCTAAATCTGGACTCTCAGGAGAGGTTGAAATCATAGAAAGTTAGATTGTCACTCCTCTTGTACTTATGTCGGCATTGTGCCTTAAAAAAAAAATTCGGATGCAATTTCTGTGTTTCGTCGTCATAAGAAGGTGCAAGGTATACAGTAAACCTGAAGTGAAGCATCGGAATCTAAAACTGGACTCACAGGAGAGGTTCAAATCATAGAAAGTGAGAGTGTCAGTCCTCTTGTACTTAAGTCGGCATTGTGCCTTTTCTATTAAATTCGAATGCAATTTCTGTGTTTCATCGTCAATACGAAGGTCCAAGGGATACAGTAAATTTTAAGTGAAGCATCGGAATCGAAAACTGGACTCACAGGAGAGGTTCAAATCATAGAAAGAGGAGAGTGTCACTCCTCTTGTACTTAAGTCGGCATTGTGGCTTTTGAATGTAATTCCGATGTAATTCCTGTGTTTCATCGTCAATAAGAAGTTCCAAGGTATACAGTAAAACTGAAGTGAAGCATCGGAATCTAAAACTCGACTCACAGGAGAGGTTCAAATCATAGAAAGTTAGAGTGTCAGTCCTCTTGTACTTAAGTCGGCATTGTGCCTTTTGAATTTAATTCCGATGCAATTTCTGTGCTTCATCGTCAAAAAGAAGGTCCAAGGCATTCAGTAAACCTGAAGTGAAGCATCGGAATCTAAAACTGGACTCACATTAGAGGTTCAAATCATATAAAGATAGATTGTCAGTCCTCTTGTACTTAACTCGGCATTGTGCCTTTTGTATTAAATTCGGATGCAATTTCTGTGTTTCATCGTCAATAAGAAGGTCCAAGGGATACTGTAAACCTGAAGTGAAGCTTTGGAATCTATAACTGGACTCACAGGAGAGGTTCAAATCATAGATAGTTAGAGTAACAGTCCTCTTGTACTAAAGTCGGCATTGAGTCTTTTGTATTAAATTCGGATACAATTTCTGTGTTTCATCGTCAATAAGAAGGTCCAAGGGATACAGTAAACCTGAAGTGAAGCAGCGGAATCTAAAACTGGACTCACAGGAGAGGTTCAAATCATAGAAAGTTAGAGTGTCAGTCCTCTTGTAATTAGGTCGGCATTGTGACTTTTGTATAAAATTCGAATGCAATTTCTGTGTTTCGTCGTCAATAAGAAGGTCCAAGGGATACAGCTAACCTGAAGTGAAGCATCAGCATCTAAAACTGGACTCACAGGAGAGGTTCAAATAATAGTAAGTTAGAGTGTCTGTCCTCTTGTACTTAAGTCGGCATTGTGCCTTTTGTATTTATTTCCGATGCAATATCTGTGTTTCATCGTCAATACGAAGGTGCAAGCTATACAGTAAACCTGTTGTGAAGCATCGGAATCTAAAACTGGACTCACAGGAGAGGTTCAAATCATAGAAAGTTAGAGTGTCAGTCCACTTGTAATTAAGTCGGCATTGTGGCTTTTGTATAAAATTAGGATGCAATTTCTGTGTTTCGTCGTCATTAAGAAGGTGCAAGATGTACAGTAACCCTGATGTGAAGCATCGGAATCTAAAACTGGACTCACAGGAGAGGTTCAAATCATAGAAAGTGAGAGTGCCAGTCCTCTTTTACTTAAGTCGGCATTGTGCTATCATGAATTTAATTCCTATGCAATTCCTGTGTTTCATCGTCAATAAGAAGGTCCAAGGTATACAGTAAACCTGAAATGAAGCATCGGAATCTAAAACTGGACTCACAGGAGAGGTTCAAATCATAGAAATTTAGAGTCTCAGTCCTCTTGTACTTAAGTCGGCATTGTGCCTTTTCTATTAAATTCGAATGCAATTTCTGTGTTTCATCGTCAATACGAAGGTCCAAGGGATACAGTAAATTTTAAGTGGAGCATCGGAATCGAAAACTGGACTCACAGGAGAGGTTCAAATCATAGAAAGTGGAGAGTGTCACTCCTCTTGTACTTAAGTCGGCATTGTGGCTTTTGAATGTAATTCCGATGTATTTCCTGTGTTTCATCGTCAATAAGAAGTTCCAAGGAATACAGTAATCCTGAAGTGAAGCATCGGAATCTAAAACTCGACTCACAGGAGAGGTTCAAATCATAGAAAGTTAGAGTGTCAGTCCTCTTGTACTTAAGTCGGCATTGTGCCTTTTGAATTTAATTCCAATGCAATTTCTGTGCTTCATCTTCAAAAAGAAGGTCCAAGGCATTCAGTAAACCTGAAGTGAAGCATCGGAATCTAAAACTGGACTCATATTAGAGGTTCAAATCATATAAAGTTAGATTGTCAGTCCTCTTGTACTTAAGTCGGCATTGTGCCTTTTGTATTAAATTCGGATGCAATTTCTGTGTTTCATCGTCAATAAGAAGGTCCAAGGGATCCTGTATACCTGAAGTGAAGCTTTGGAATCTAAAACTGGACTCACAGGAGAGGTTCAAATCATAGATATTTAGAGTAACAGTCCTCTTGTACTTAAGTCGGCATTGAGCCTTTTGTATTAAATTCGGATACAATTTCTGTGTTTCATCGTCAATAAGAAGGTCCAAGGGATACAGTAAACCTGAAGTGAAGCATCGGAATCTAAAACTGGACTCACAGGAGAGGTTCAAATCATAGAAAGTTAGAGTGTCAGTCCTCTTGTAATTAAGTCGGCATTGTGCCTTTTGTATAAAATTCGAATGCAATTTCTGTGTTTCGTCGTCAATAAGAAGGTCCAAGGGATACAGCAAACCTGAAGTGAAGCATCAGCATCTAAAACTGGACTCACAGGAGAGGTTCAAATAATAGTAAGTTAGAGTGTCTGTCCTCTTGTACTTAAGTCGGCATTGTGCCTTTTGTATTTAATTCCGATGTAATATCTGTGTTTCATCGTCAATACGAAGGTGCAAGCTATACAATAAACCAGACGTGAAGCATCGGAATCTAAAACTGGACTCACAGGAGAGGTTCAAATCATAGAAAGTTAGAGTGTCAGTCCTCTTGTAATTAAGTCGGCATTGTGGCTTTTGTATAAAATTAGGATGCAATTTCTGTGTTTCGTCGTCATTAAGAAGGTGCAAGGTGTACAGTAACCCTGATGTGAAGCATCGGAATCTAAAACTGGACTCACAGGAGAGGTTCAAATCATAGAAAGTGAGAGTGCCAGTCCTCTTGTACTTAAGTCGGCATTGTGCTATTTTGAATTTAATTCCGATGCAATTTCTGTGTTTCATCGTCAATAAGAAGGCCCAAGGGATACAGTAAACCTGAAGTGAAGCATCGGAATCTTAAACTGGACTCTCATTAGAGGTTCAAATCATAGAAAGTGAGAGTGTCAGTCCTCTTGTACTTAAGTCGGCATTGTGTCTTTTGTATTAAATTCGGATACAATTTCTGTGTTTCATCGTCAATAAGAAGGTCCAAGGGATACAGTAAACCTGAAGTGAAGCATCAGCATCTAAAACTGGACTCACAGGAGAGGTTCAAATAATAGAAAGGTAGAGTGTCAGTTCTCTTGTAATTAAGTCGGCATTGTGCCTTTTGTATACAATTCGGATGCAATTTCTGTGTTTCGTCGTCAATAAGAAGGAGCAAGGTGTACAGTAACCCTGATGTGAAGCATCGGAATCTAAAACTGGACTCACAGGAGAGGTTCAAATCATAGAAAGTGAGAATGCTAGTCCTCTTGTACTTAAGTCGGCATTGTGCTATTTGAATTTAATTCCGATGCAATTTCTGTGTTTCATCGTCAATAAGAAGGTCCAAGGTATACAGTAAACCTGAAATGAAGCATCGGAATCTAAAACTGGACTCACAGGAGAGGTTCAAATCAATGAAAGTTAGAGTCTCAGTCCTCTTGTACTTTAGTCCGCAACGTGCCTTTTGAATTTAATTCCGATGCAACTTCTGTGCTTCATCGTCAATAAGAAGGTCCATGGTATACAGTAAACCTGAAGTGTAACATCGGCACCTAAATCTGGACTCTCAGGAGAGGTTGAAATCATAGACAGTTAGAGTGTCACTCCTCTTGAACTTAAGTCGGCATTGTGCCTTTTGAAAAAAATTCGGATGCAATTTCTGTGTTTCGTCGTCATAAGAAGGTGCAAGGTATACAGTAAACCTGAAGTGAAGCATCGGAATCTAAAACTGGACTCACAGGAGAGGTTCAAATCATAGAAAGTGAGAGTGTCAGTCCTCTTGTACTTAAGTCGGCATTGTGCCTTTTCTATTAAATTCGAATGCAATTTCTGTGTTTCATCGTCAATACGAAGGTCCAAAGGATACAGTAAATTTTAAGTGAAGCATCGGAATCGAAAACTGGACTCACAGGAGAGGTTCAAATCATAGAAAGTGGAGAGTGTCACTCCTCTTGTACTTAAGTCGGCATTGTGGCTTTTGAAAGTAATTCCGATGTAATTCCTGTGTTTCATCGTCAATAAGAAGTTCCAAGGTATACAGTAATCCTGAAGTGAAGCATCGGAATCTAATACTCGACTCACAGGAGAAATTCAAATCATAGAAAGTTAGAGTGTCAGTCCTCTTGTACTTAAGTCGGCATTGTGCCTTTTGAATTTAATTCCGATGCAATTTCTGTGCTTCATCGTCAAAAAGAAGGTCCAAGGCATTCAGTAAACCTGAAGTGAAGCATCGGAATCTAAAACTGGACTCACATTAGAGGTTCAAATCATACAAAGTTAGATTGTCAGTCCTCTTGTACTTAAGTCGGCATTGTGCCTTTTGTATTAAATTCGGATGCAATTTCTGTCTTTCATCATCAATAAGAAGGTCCAAGGGATACTGTAAACGTGAAGTGAAGCTTTGGAATCTAAAACTGGACTCACAGGAGAGGTTCAAATCATAGATAGTTAGAGTAACAGTCCTCTTGTACTTAAGTCGGCATTGAGCCTTTTGTATTAAATTCGGATACACATTCTGTGTTTCATCGTCAATAAGAAGGTCCAAGGGATACAGTAAACCTGAAGTGAAGCATCGGAATCTAAAACTGGACTCACAGGAGAGGTTCAAATCATAGAAAGTTAGAGTGTCAGTCCTCTTGTAATTAAGTCGGCATTGTGCTATTTTGAATTTAATTCGGATGCAATTTCTGTGTTTCATCGTCAATCAGAAGGTCCAAGGTATACAGTAAACCAGAAATGAAGCATCGGAATCTAAAACTGAACTCACAGGAGAGGTTCAAATCATAGAAAGTTAGAGTCCCAGTCCTCTTGTACTTAAGTCCGCATCGTGCCTTTTGAATTTAATCCCGATGCAACTTCTGTGCTTCATCGTCAATAAGAAGGTCCAAGGGATACAGTAAACCTGAAGTGAAGCTTCAGCATCTAAAACTGGACTCACAGGAGAGGTTCAAATAATAGAAAGGTAGAGTGTCAGTTCTCCTGTAATTAAGTCGGCATTGTGCCTTTTGTATACAATTCGGATGCAATTTCTGTGTCGTCGTCAATAAGAAGGAGCAAGGTGTACAGTAACCCTGATGTGAAGCATCGGAATCTAAAACTGGACTCACAGGAGAGGTTCAAATCATAGAAAGTGAGAATGCTAGTCCTCTTGTACTTAAGTCGGCATTGTGCTATTTGAATTTAATTCCGATGCAATTTCTGTGTTTCATCGTCAATAAGAAGGTCCAAGGTATACAGTAAACCTGAAATGAAGCATCGGAATCTAAAACTGGACTCACAGGAGAGGTTCAAATCAATGAAAGTTAGAGTCTCAGTCCTCTTGTACTTAAGTCCGCCTCGTGCCGTTTGAATTTAATTCCGATGCAACTTCTGTGCTTCATCGTCAACAAGAAGGTCCATGGTATACAGTAAACCTGAAGTGTAACATCGGCACCTAAATCTGGACTCTCAGGAGAGATTGAAATCATAGAAAGTTAGAGTGTCACTCCTCTTGTACTTAAGTCGGCATTGTGCCTTTTGAAAAAAATTCGGATGCAATTTCTGTGTTTCGTCGTCATAAGAAGGTGCAAGGTATACAGTAAACCTGAAGTGAAGCATCGGAATCTAAAACTGGACTCACAGGAGAGGTTCAAATCATAGAAAGTGAGAGTGTCAGTCCTCTTGTACTTAAGTCGGCATTGTGCCTTTTCTATTAAATTCGAATGCAATTTCTGTGTTTCATCGTCAATACGAAGGTCCAAGGGATACAGTAAATTTTAAGTGAAGCATCGGAATCGAAAACTGGACTCACAGGAGAGGTTCAAATCATAGAAAGTGGAGAGTGTCACTCCTCTTGTACTTAAGTCGGCATTGTGGGTTTTGAATGTAATTCCGATGTAATTCCTGTGTTTCATCGTCAATAAGAAGTTCCAAGGTATACAGTAATCCTGAAGTGAAGCATCGGAATCTAAACTCGACTCACAGGAGAGGTTCAAATCATAGAAAGTTAGAGTGACAGTCCTCTTGTACTTAAGTCGGCATTGTGCCTTTTGAATTTAATTCCGATGCAATTTCTGTGCTTCATCGTCAAAAAGAAGGTCCAAGGCATTCAGTAAACCTGAAGTGAAGCATCGGAATCTAAAACTGGACTCACATTAGAGGTTCAAATCATATAAAGTTAGATTGTAAGTCCTCTTGTACTTAAGTCGGCATTGTGCCTTTTGTATTAAATACGGATGCATTTTCTGTGTTTCATCGTCAATAAGAAGGTCCAAGGGATACTGTAAACCTGAAGTGAAGCTTTGGAATCTAAAACTGGACTCACAGGAGAGGTTCAATTCATAGATAGTTAGAGTAACAGTCCTCTTGTACTTAATCGGCATTGAGCCTTTTGTATTAAATTCGGATACAATTTCTGTGTTTCATCGTCAATAAGAAGGTCCAAGGGATACAGTAAACATGAAGTGAAGCATCGGAATCTAAAACTGGACTCACAGGAGAGGTTCAAATCGTAGAAAGTTAAAGTGTCAGTCCTCTTGTAATTAAGTCGGCATTGTGCCTTTTGTATAAAATTCGAATGCAATTTCTGTGTTTCGTCGTCAATAAGAAGGTCCAAGGGATACAGTAAACCTGAAGTGAAGCATCAGCATCTAAAACTGGAATCACAAGAGAGGTTCAAATAATAGTAAGTTAGAGTGTCTGTCCTCTTGTACTTAAGTCGGCGTTGTGCCTTTTGTATTTAATTCCGATGCAATATCTGTGTTTCATCGTCAATACGAAGGTGCAAGCTATACAGTAAACCTGACGTGAAGCATCGGAATCTAAAACTGGACTCACAGGAGAGGTTCAAATCATTGAAATTTAGAGTGTCAGTCCTCTTGTAATTAAGTCGGCATTGTGGCTTTTGTATAAAATTAGGATGCAATTTCTGTGTTTCGTCGTCATTAAGAAGGTGCAAGGTGTACAGTAAACCTGAAATGAAGCATCTGAATCTAAAACTGGACTCACACTAGAGGTTCAAATCATAGAAAGTGAGAGTGTCAGTCCTCTTGCACTTAAGTCGGCATTGTGCCTTTTGTATTAAATTGGGATGCAATTTCTGTGTTTCATCGTCAATAAGAAGGTCCAAGGGATACAGTAAACCTGAAGTGAAGCTTCCGAATCTAAAAATGGACCCACAGGAGAGGTTCAAATCATAGAAAGTTAGAGTGTCAGTCCTGTTGTACTTAAGACTGCATTGCGCTTTTTGAATTTAATTCCGATGCAATTTCTGTGATTCATCGTCAATAAGAAGGTCCAAGGTATACAGTAAACCTGAAGTGAAGCATTGGAATCTAAAACTGGACTCGCAGGAGAGGTTCAAATCATAGAAAGTGAGAGTGTCAGTCCTCTTGTACTTAAGTCGGCATTGTGCCTTTTCTATTAAATTCGAATGCAATTTCTGTGTTTCATCATGAATACGAAGGTCCAAGGGATACACTAAATTTTAAATGAAGCATCGGAATCGAAAACTGGACTCACAGGAGAGGTTCAAATCATAGAAAGTGAGAGTGTCACTCCTCTTGCACTTAAGTCGGCATTGTGCCTTTTGTATTAAATTGGGATGCAATTTCTGTGTTTCGTCGTCAATAACAAGGTGCAAGGTATACAGTAAACCTGAAGTGAAGCATCGGAATCTAAATCTGGACTTACAGGAGAGGTTCGAATCATAGAGAGTGAGAGTGTCAGTCCTCTTGTACTTAAGTTGGCATAGTGCCTTTTGTATAAAATTCGGATGCAATATCTTTGTTTCATCGTCAAACAGAAGGTCCAAGGGATACAGTAAACCTGAAGTGAAGCATCGGAATCTAAAACTGTACTCACATTAGAGGTTCAAATCATAGAAAGTAAGAGTGTCAGTCCTCTTCTACTTAAGTCGGCATTGTGCCTTTTGTATTAAATTCGGATACAATTTCTGTGTTTCGTCGTCAATATGAAGGTGCAAGGTATACAGTAAACCCGAAGTGAAGCATCGGAATCTAAAACTAGACTCTCAGGGGAGGTTCAAATCATAGAAAGTGAGAGTGTCAATCCACTTGTACTTAAGTCGGCATTGTGTCTTTTGTATTAAATTCAGATGCTATTTCTGTGTTTCATCGTCAATAAGAAGGTCCAAGGGATACAGTAAACCTGAAGTGAAGCATCAGAATCTAAAACTGGACTCACAGGAGAGGTTCAAATCATAGAAAGTTAGAGTGTCAGTCCTCTTGTACTTAAGTCGGCATTGTGCCCATTGAATTTAATTCCGATGCAATTTCTGTGTTTTATCGTCAATAAGGAGGTGCAAAGTATACAGGAAACCTGAAGTGAAGCATCGGAATTTAAACTGGACTCACATTAGAGGTTCAAATCATAGAAAGTGAGAGTGTCAGTCCTCTTGTACTTAAGTAGGCATTGTGCCTTTTGTATTAAATTGGGATTCAATTTCTGTGTTTCATCGTCAATAAGAAGGTCCAAGGGATACGGTACACCTGAAGTGAAGCATCGGAATCTAAAACTGGACTCACAGGAGAGGTTCAAATCATAGAACGTTAGAGTGACAGTCCTCTTGTACTTAAGTCGGCATTGTGCCTTTTGAATTTAATTCCGATGCAATTTCTGTGCTTCATCGTCAAAAAGAAGATCCAAGGTATTTAGTAAACCTGAAGTGAAGCATCGGAATCTAAAACTGGACTCACATTAGAGGTTCAAATCATAGAAAGTTAGATTGTCAGTCCTCTTGTACTTAAGTCGGCATTGTGCTTTTTCTATTAAATTCGAATGCAATTTCTGTGTTTCATCATCAATACGAAGGTCCAAGGGATACAGTAAATTTTAAATGAAGCATCGGAATCGAAAACTGGACTCACAGGAGAGGTTCAAATCATAGAAAGTGAGAGTGTCACTCCTCTTGTACTTAAGTCGGAATTGTGGCTTTTGAATGTAATTCCGATGCAATTCCTGTGTTTCATCGTCAATAAGAAGTTCCAAGGTATACAGCATTCCTGAAGTGAAGCATCGGAATGTAAAACTCGACTCACAGGAGAGGTTCAAATCATAGAAAGTTAGAGTGTCAGTCCTCTTGTACTTAAGTCGGCATTGTGCATTTTGAATTTAATTCAGATGCAATTTCTGTGTTTCATCGTCAATAAGAAGGTCCAAGGTATACAGTAAACCTGAAATGAAGCATCGGAATCTAAAACTGGACTCACAGGAGAGGTTCAAATCATAGAAAGTTAGAGTCTCAGTCCTCTTGTACTTAAGTCCGCATCGTGCCTTTTGAATTTAATTCCGATGAAACTTCTGTGCTTCATCGTCAATAAGAAGGTCCATAGTATACAGTAAACCTGAAGTGTAACATCGGCACCTAAATCTGGACTCTCAGGAGAGGTTGAAATCATAGAAATTTAGAGTGTCACTCCTCTTGTACTTAAGACGGCATTGTGCCTTTTCTATCAAATTCGAATGCAATTTCTGTGTTTCAACGTCAATACGAAGGTCCAAGGGATACAGTAAATTTTAAGTGAAGCATCGGAATCTAAAACTGGACTCACAGGAGTGGTTCAAATCATAGAAAGTGGAGAGTGTCACTCCTCTTGTACTTAAGTCGGCATTGTGCCTTTTGAATTTAATTCCGATGCAATTTCTGTGCTTCATCGTCAAAAAGAAGGTCCAAGGCATTCAGTAAACCTGAAGTGAAGCATCGGAATCTAAAACTGGACTCACATTAGAGGTTCAAATTATATAAAGTTAGATTGTCAGTCCTCTTGTACTTAAGTCGGAATTGTGCCTTTTGTATAAAATTCGAATGCAATTTCTGTGTTTCGTCGTCAATAAGAAGGTCCAAGGGATACAGTAAACCTGAAGTGAAGCATCAGCATCTAAAACTGGACTCACAGGAGAGGTTCAAATAATAGTAAGTTAGAGTGTCTGTCCTCTTGTACTTAAGTCGGCATTGTGCCTTTTGTATTGAATTCCGATGCAATAGCTGTGTTTCATCGCCAATACGAAGGTGCAAGCTATACAGTAAACCTGACGTGAAGCATCGGAATCTAAAACTGGACTCACAGGAGAGGTTCAATTCACAGAAAGTTAGAGTGTCAGTCCTCTTGTAATTATGTTGGCAATGTGGCTTTTGAATTTAATTCCGATGCAATTCCTGTGCTTCATCGTCAATAAGAAGGTCTATGGTATACAGTAAACCTGAAGTGTAACATCGGCACCTAAATCTGGACTCTCAGGAGAGGTTCAAATCATAGAAAGTAAGGGTGTCAGTCCCCTTGTACTTAAGTCTGCATTGTGCATTTTGTATTAAATTCGGATGCAATTTCTGTGTTTCATCGTCAATAAGAATGTCCAAGAGATACAGTAAACCTGAAGTGAAGCATCGGAATCTAAAACTGGACTCACAATAGAGGTCAAATCATAGAAAGTTAGAGTGTCAGTGGTCTTGTACTTAAGTCAGCATTGTGCCTTTTGAAAAAAATTCGGATGCAATTTCTGTGTTTCGTCGTCATAAGAAGGTGCAAGGTATACAGTAAATCTGAAATGAAGCATCGGAATCTAAAACTGGACTCACAGGAGAGGTTCAAATCATAGAAAGTGAGAGTGTCAGTCCTCTTGTACTTAAGTCGGCATTGTGTCTTTTGCATTAAATTCGGATACAATTTCTGTGTTTCATCGTCAATAAGAAGGTCCAAGGGATACAGTAAACCTGAAGTGACGCATCAGCATCTAAAACTGGACTCACAGGAGAGGTTCAAATAATAGAAAGGTAGAGTGTCAGTTCTCCTGTAATTAAGTCGGCATTGTGCCTTTTGTATACAATTCGGATGCAATATCTGTGTTTCGTCGTCAATAAGAAGGAGCAAGGTGTACAGTAACCCTGATGTGAAGCATCGGAATCTAAAACTGGACTCACAGGAGAGGTTCAAATCATAGAAAGTGAGAATGCTAGTCCTCATGTACTTCAGTCGGCATTGTGCTATTTGAATTTAATTCCGATGCAATTTCTGTGTTTCATCGTCAATAAGAAGGTCCAAGGTATACAGTAAACCTGAAATGAAGCATCGGAATCTAAAACTGGACTCACAGGAGAGGTTCAAATCATTGAAAGTTAGAGTCTCAGTCCTCTTGTACTTAAGTCCGCATCGTGCCTTTTGAATTTAATTCCGATGCAACTTCTGTGCTTCATCGTCAATAAGAAGGTCCATGGTATACAGTAAACCTGAAGTGTAACATCGGCACCTAAATCTGGACTCACAGGAGAGATTGAAATCATAGAAAGTTAGAGTGTCACTCCTCTTGTACTTAAGTCGGCATTGTGCCTTTTGAAAAAAATTCGGATGCAATTTCTGTGTTTCGTCGTCATAAGAAGGTGCAAGGTATACAGTAAACCTGAACTGAAGCATCGGAATCTAAAACTGGACTCACAGGAGAGGTTCAAATCATAGAAAGTGAGAGTGTCAGTCCTCTTGTACTTAAGTCGGCATTGTGCCTTTTCTATTAAATTCGAATGCAATTTCTGTGTTTCATCGCCAATACGAAGGTCCAAGGGATACAGTAAATTTTAAGTGAAGCATCGGAATCGAAAACTGGACTCACAGGAGAGGTTCAAATCATAGAAAGTGGAGAGTGTCACTCCTCTTGTACTTAAGTCGGCATTGTGGCTTTTGAATGTAATTCCGATGTAATTCCTGTGTTTCATCGTCAATAAGAAGTTCCAAGGTATACAGTAATCCTGAAGTGAAGCATCGGAATCTAAACTCGACTCACAGGAGAGGTTCAAATCATAGAAAGTTAGAGTGACAGTCCTCTTGTACTTAAGTCGGCATTGTGCCTTTTGAATTTAATTCCGATGCAATTTCTGTGCTTCATCGTCAAAAAGAAGGTCCAAGGCATTCAGTAAACCTGAAGTGAAGCATCGGAATCTAAAACTGGACTCACATTAGAGGTTCAAATCATATAAAGTTAGATTGTAAGTCCTCTTGTACTTAAGTCGGCATTGTGCCTTTTGTATTAAATACGGATGCATTTTCTGTGTTTCATCGTCAATAAGAAGGTCCAAGGGATACTGTAAACCTGAAGTGAAGCTTTGGAATCTAAAACTGGACTCACAGGAGAGGTTCAAATCATAGATAGTTAGAGTAACAGTCCTCTTGTACTTAAGTCGGCATTGAGCCTTTTGTATTAAATTCGGATACAATTTCTGTGTTTCATCGTCAATAAGAAGGTCCAAGGGATACAGTAAACATGAAGTGAAGCATCGGAATCTAAAACTGGACTCACAGGAGAGGTTCAAATCATAGAAAGTTAAAGTGTCAGTCCTCTTGTAATTAAGTCGGCATTGTGCCTTTTGTATTTAATTCCGATGCAATATCTGTGTTTCATCGTCAATACGAAGGTGCAAGCTATACAGTAAACCTGACCTGAAGCATCGGAATCTAAAACTGGACTCACAGGAGAGGTTCAAATCATAGAAAGTTAGAGTGTCAGTCCTCTTGTAATTAAGTCGGCATTGTGGCTTTTGTATAAAATTAGGATGCAATTTCTGTGTTTCGTCGTCATTAAGAAGGTGCAAGGTGTACAGTAACCCTGATGTGAAGCATCGGAATCTAAAACTGGACTCACAGGAGAGGTTCAAATCATAGAAAGTGAGCGTGCCAGTCCACTTGTACTTAAGTCGGCATTGTGCTATTTTGAATTTAATTCCGATGCAAATTCTGTGTTTCATCGTCAATAATAAGGTCCAAGGTATACAGTAAACCTGAAATGAAGCATCGGAATCTAAAACTGGACTCACAGGAGAGGTTCAAATCATAGAAAGTTAGAGTCTCAGTCCTCTTGTACTTAAGTCCGCATCGTGCCTTTTGAATTTAATCCCGATGCAACTTCTGTGCTTCATCGTCAATAAGAAGGTCCATGGTATACAGTAAACCTGAAGTGTAACATCGGCACTTAAATCTGGACTCTCTGGAGAGGTTGAAATCATAGAAAGTTAGAGTGTCACTCCTCTTGTACTTAAGTCGGCATTGTGGCTTTTGAATTTAATTCCGATGCAATTCCTGTGCTTCATCGTCAATAAGAAGGTCCATGGTATACAGTAAACCTGATGTGTAACATCGGCAACTAAATCTGGACTCTCAGGAGAGGTTCAAATCATAGAAAGTAAGGGTGTCAGTCCCCTTGTACTTAAGTCTGCATTGTGCATTTTCTATTAAATTCGGATGCAATTTCTGTGTTTCATCGTCAATAAGAAGGTCCAAGAGATACAGTAAACCTGAAGTGAAGCATCGGAATCTAAAACTGGACTCACAGGAGAGGTCAAATCATAGAAAGTTAGAGTGTCAGTGGTCTTGTACTTAAGTCGGCATGTGCCTTTTGAAAAAAATTCGGATGCAATTTCTGTGTTTCGTCGTCGTAAGAAGGTGCAGGGTATACAGTAAATCTGAAGTGAAGCATCGGAATCTAAATCTGGACTTACAGGAGAGGTTCAAATCATAGAAAGTAAGGGTGTCAGTCCCCTTGTACTTAAGACTGCATTGCGCTTTTTGAATTTAATTCCGATGCAATTTCTGTGATTCATCGTCAATAAGAAGTTCCAAGGAATACAGTAAACCTGAAGTGAAGCATTGGAATCTAAAACTGGACTCGCAGGAGAGGTTCAAATCATAGAAAGTGAGAGTGTCAGTCCTCTTGTACTTAAGTCGGCATTGTGCCTTTTCTATTAAATTCGAATGCAATTTCTGTGTTTCATCATCAATACGAAGGTTCAAGGGATACAGTAAATTTTAAATGAAGCATCGGAATCGAAAACTGGACTCACAGGAGAGGTTCAAATCATAGAAAGTGAGAGTGTCACTCCTCTTGTACTTAAGTCGGAATTGTGGCTTTTGAATGTAATTCCGATGGAATTCCTGTGTTTCATCGTCAATAAGAAGTTCCAAGGTATACAGTAATCCTGAAGTGAAGCATCGGAATGTAAAACTCGACTCACAGGAGAGGTTCAAATCATAGAAAGTTAGAGTGTCAGTCCTCTTGTACTTAAGTCGGCATTGTGCATTTTGAATTTAATTCAGATGCAATTTCTGAGCTTCATCGTCAAAAAGAAGGCCAAGGCATTCAGTAAACCTGAAGTGAAGCATCGGAATCTAAAATTGGACTCACATTAGAGGTTCAAATCATAGAAAGTTAGATTGACAGTCCTCTTGTACTTAAGTCGCCATTGTGCCTTTTGTATTAAATTCGGATGCAATTTCTGTGTTTCATCGTCAATACGAAGGTCCAAGGGATACTGTAAACCTGAAGTGAAGCTTCGGAATCTAAAACTGGACTCACAGGAGAGGTTCAAATCATAGATAGTTAGAGTAACAGTCCTCTTGTACTTAAGTCAGCATTGAGCCTTTTGTATTAAATTCGGATTCAATTACTGTGTTTCATAGTCAATAAGAAGGTCCATGGGATACAGTAAACCTGAAGTGAAGCATCGGAATCTAAAACTGGACTCACAGGAGAGGTTCAAATCATAGGAAGTTTGAGTGTCAGTCCTCTTGTAATTAAGTCGGCATTGTGCCTTTTGTATAAAATTCGGATGCAATTTCTGTGTTTCGTCGTCAATAACAAGGTGCAAGGTATACAGTAAACCTGAAGTGAAGCATCGGAATCTAAATCTGGACTTACAGGAGAGGTTCGAATCATAGAGAGTGAGAGTGTCAGTCCTCTTGTACTTAAGTCGGCATAGTGCCTTTTGTATAAAATTCGGATGCAATATCTTTGTTTCATCGTCAAACAGAAGGTCCAAGGGATACAGTAAACCTGAAGTGAAGCATCGGAATCTAAAACTGTACTCACATTAGAGGTTCAAATCATAGAAAGTAAGAGTGTCAGTCCTCTTCTACTTAAGTCGGCATTGTGCCTTTTGTATTAAATTCGGATGCAATTTCTGTGTTTCGTCGTCAATATGAAGGTGCAAGGTATACAGTAAACCCGAAGTGAAGCATCGTAATCTAAAACTAGACTCTCAGGGGAGGTTCAAATCATAGAAAGTGAGAGTGTCAATCCACTTGTACTTAAGTCGGCATTGTGTCTTTTGTATTAAATTCAGATGCTATTTCTGTGTTTCATCGTCAATAAGAAGGTCCAAGGGATACAGTAAACCTGAAGTGAAGCATCAGAATCTAAAACTGGACTCACAGGAGAGGTTCAAATCATAGAAAGTTAGAGTGTCAGTCCTCTTGTACTTAAGTAGGCATTGTGCCTTTTGTATTAAATTGGGATTCAATTTCTGTGTTTCATCGTCAATAAGAAGGTCCAAGGGATACGGTACACCTGAAGTGAAGCATCAGAATCTAAAACTGGACTCACAGGAGAGGTTCAAATCATAGAACGTTAGAGTGTCAGTCCACTTGTACTTAAGTCGGCATTGTGCCTTTTGAATTTAATTCCGATGCAATTTCTGTGCTTCATCGTCAAAAAGAAGATCCAAGGTATTTAGTAAACCTGAAGTGAAGCATCGGAATCTAAAACTGGACTCACATTAGAGGTTCATATCATAGAAAGTTAGATTGTCAGTCCTCTTGTACTTAAGTCGGCATTGTGCCTTTTCTATTAAATTCGAATGCAATTTCTGTGTTTCATCATCAATACGAAGGTCCAAGGGATACAGTAAATTTTAAATGAAGCATCGGAATCGAAAACTGGACTCACAGGAGAGGTTCAAATCATAGAAAGTGAGTGTGTCACTCCTCTTGTACTTAAGTCGGAATTGTGGCCTTTGAATGTAATTCCGATGCAATTGCTGTGTTTCATCGTCAATAAGAAGTTCCCAGGTATACAGTAATCCTGAAGTGAAGCATCGGAATGTGAAACTCGACTCACAGGAGAGGTTCAAATCATAGAAAGTTAGAGTGTCAGTCCTCTTGTACTTAAGTCGGCATTGTGCATTTTGAATTTAATTCAGATGCAATTTCTGTGCTTCATCGTCAAAAAGAAGGCCAAGGCATTCAGTAAACCTGAAGTGAAGCATCGGAATCTAAAATTGGACTCACATTAGAGGTTCAAATCATAGAAAGTTAGATTGACAGTCCTCTTGTACTTAAGTCGGCATTGTGCCTTTTGTATTAAATTCGGATGCAATTTCTGTGTTTCATCGTCAATACGAAGGTCCATGGGATACTGTAAACCTGAAGTGAAGCTTCGGAATCTAAAACTGGACTCACAGGAGAGGTTCAAATCATAGATAGTTAGAGTAACAGTCCTCTTGTACTTAAGTCAGCATTGAGCCTTTTGTATTAAATTCGGATACAATTACTGTGTTTCATAGTCAATAAGAAGGTCCAAGGGATACAGTAAACCTGAAGTGAAGCATCGGAATCTAAAACTGGACTCACAGGAGAGGTTCAAATCATAGAAAGTTAGAGTGTCAGTCCTCTTGTACTTAAGTCGGCATTGTGCACATTGAATTTAATTCCGATGCAATTTCTGTGTTTTATCGTCAATAAGGAGG
Source organism: Schistocerca serialis cubense (assembly GCF_023864345.2). NCBI lineage: Eukaryota > Metazoa > Arthropoda > Insecta > Orthoptera > Acrididae > Schistocerca > Schistocerca serialis. The sequence goes on along the minus strand of NC_064638.1, from coordinate 59,429,330 downwards.
TGCAAAGTATACAGGAAACCTGAAGTGAAGCATCGGAATCTAAAACTGGACTCACATTAGAGGTTCAAATCATAGAAAGCGAGAGTGTCAGTCCTCTTGTACTTAAGTAGGCATTGTGCCTTTTGTATTAAATTGGGATTCAATTTCTGTGTTTCATCATCAATAAGAAGGTCCAAGGGATACGGTAAACCTGAAGTGAAGCATCGGAATCTAAAACTGGACTCACAGGAGAGGTTCAAATCATAGAACGTTAGAGTGTCAGTCCTCTTGTACTTAAGTCGGCATTGTGCCTTTTGAATTTAATTCCGATGCAATTTCTGTGCTTCATCGTCAAAAAGAAGATCCAAGGTATTTAGTAAACCTGAAGTGAAGCATCGGAATCTAAAACTGGACTCACATTAGAGGTTCAAATCATAGAAAGTTAGATTGTCAGTCCTCTTGTACTTAAGTCGGCATTGTGCCTTTTGTATTAAATTCGGATGCAATTTCTGTGTTTCATCGTCAATAAGAAGGTCGAAGGTATACAGTAAACCTGAAGTGAAGCATCGGAATCTAAAACTGGACTCACAGGAGAGGTTCTAATTATAGAAAGTAAGGGTGTCAGTCCCCTTGTACTTAAGTCTGCATTGTGCATTTTGTATTAAATTCGGATGCAATTTCTGTGTTTCATCTTCAATAAGAAGGTCCAAGAGATACAGTAAACCTGAAGTGAAGCATCGGAATCTAAAACTGGACTCACAGGAGAGGTTCAAATCATAGAAAGTGAGAGTGTCAGTCCTTTTGTACTTAAGTCGGCATTGTGCCTTTTCTATTAAATTCGAATGCAATTTCTGTGTTTCATCGTCAATACGAAGGTCCAAGGAATACAGTAAATTTTAAGTGAAGCATCGGAATCGAAAACTGGACTCACAGGAGAGGTTCAAATCATAGAAAGTGAGAGTGTCACTCCTCTTGTACTTAAGTCGGCATTGTGGCTTTTGAATGTAATTCCGATGCAATTCCTGTGTTTCATCGTCATTAAGAAGTTCCAAGGTATACAGTAATCCTGAAGTGAAGCATCGGAATCTAAAACTGGACTCACATGAGAGGTTCAAATCTTAGAAAGTTAGAGTGTCAGTCCTCTTGTAATTAAGTCGGCATTGTGCCTTTTGTATAAAATTCGGATGCAATTTCTGTGTTTCGACGTCAATAAGAAGGTGCAAGGTATACAGTAAACCTGAAGTGAAGCATCGGAATCTAAATGTGGACTTACGGGAGAGGATCGAATCATAGAGAGTGAGAGTGTCAGTCCTCTTGTACTTCAGTCGGCATTGTGCCTTTTGAATTTAATTCCGATGCAATTTCTGTGCTTCATCGTCAAAAAGAAGGTCCAAGGCATTCAGTAAACCTGAAGTGAAGCATCGGAATCTAAAATTGGACTCACATTAGAGGTTCAAATCATAGAAAGTTAGATTGTCAGTCATCTTGTACTTAAGTCGGCATTGTGCCTTTTGTATTAAATTCGGATGCAATTTCTATGTTTCATCGTCAATAAGAAGGTCCAAGGGATACTGTAAACCTGAAGTGAAGCTTCGGAATTTAAAACTGGACTCACAGGAGAGGTTCAAATCATAGATAGTTAGAATAACAGTCCTCTAGTACTTAAGTCAGCATCGAGCCTTTTGTATTAAATTCGGATACAATTTCTTTGTTTCATCGTCAAACAGAAGGTCCAAGGGATACAGTAAACCTGAAGTGAAGCATCGGAATCTAAAACTGTACTCACATTAGAGGTTCAAATCATAGAAAGTAAGAGTGTCAGTCCTCTTCTACTTAAGTCGGCATTGTGCCTTTTGTATTAAATTCGGATGCAATTTCTGTGTTTCGTCGTCAATAAGAAGGTGCAAGGTATACAGTAAACCCGAAGTGAAGCATCGGAATCTAAAACTAGACTCTCAGGGGAGGTTCAAATCATAGAAAGTGAGAGTGTCCATCCACTTGTACTTAAGTCGGCATTGTGTCTTTTGTATTAAATTCAGATGCTAATTGTGTTTCATCGTCAATAAGAAGGTCCAAGGGAAACAGTAAACCTGAAGTGCAGCATCAGAATCTAAAACTGCACTCACAGGAAAGGTTCAAATCATAGAAAGATAGAGTGTCAGTCCTCTTGTACTTAAGTCAGCATTGTGCCTTTTGAATTTAATTTCGATGCAATTTCTGTGTTTTATCGTCTATAAGAAGGTGCAAAGTATACAGGAAACCTGAAGTGAAGCATCGGAATCTAAAACTGGACTCACAGGAGAGGTTCAAATCATAGAAAGTTAGATTGTCTGTCCTCTTGTACTTAAGTTGGCATTGAGCCTTTTGAATTTAATTCCGATGCAATTTCTGTGTTTCATCGTCAATAAGAAGGTCCAAGGGATACAGTAATCGTGAAGTGAAGCATCGGAATCTAAAACTGGACTCACAGGAGAGGTTCAAATCATAGAACGTTAGAGTGTCAGTCCTCTTGTACTTAAGACTGCATTGCGCTTTTTGAATTTAATTCCGATGCAATTTCTGTGATTCATCGTCAATAAGAAGGTGCAAAGTATACAGTAAACCTGAAGTGAAGCATCGGAATCTAAAACTGGACTCACAGGAGAGGTTCAAATCATAGAAAGTTAGAGTCCCGGTCCTCTTGTGCTTAAGTCGGCATCGTGCCTTTTGAGTTTAATTCCGATGCAACTTCTGTGCTTCATCGTCAATAAGAAAGTCCATGGTATACAGTAAACCTGAAGTGTAACATCGGCACCTAAAACTGGACTCACAGGAGAGGTTCAAATCATAGAAAGTTAGAGTGTCAGTCCTCTTGTACTTAAGTCGGCATTGTGCCTTTTGAATTTAATTCCGATGCTATTTCTGTGCTTAATCGTCAAAAAGAAGGTCCAAGGCATTCAGTAAACCTGAAGTGAAGCATCGGAATCTAAAACTGGACCCACATTAGAGGTTCAAATCATAGAAAGTTAGATTGTCAGTCCTCTTGTACTTAAGTCGGCATTGTGCCTTTTGTATTAAACTCGGATGCAATTTCTGTGTTTCATCGTCAATACGAAGGTCCAAGGGATACAGTATACATGAAGTGAAGCATCGGAATCGAAAACTGGACTCACAGGAGAAGTTCAAATCTTCGAAAGTAAGAGTGTCAGTCCTTTTGTACTTAAGTCGGCATGGGCCTTTTGAATTTAATTCCGATGCAATTTCTGTGTTTCATCGTCAATAAGAATGTCCAAGGTATACAGTAAACCTGAAGTTAAGCATCGGAATCTAAAACAAGACTCACAGGAGAGGTTCAAATCATAGAAAGTTAGAGTGTCAGTTCTCTTGTACTTAAGTCGGCATTGTGACTTTTGTATTAAATTCGGATACATTTTCTGTATTTCATCGTCAATAAGAAGGTCCAAGGGATACAGTAAACCTGAAGTGAAGCTTCAGAATCTAAAACTGCACTCACAGGAGAGGTTCATTTCATAGAAAGTTAGAGTGTGAGTCCGCTTGTACTTAAGTCGGCATTGTGCCTTTTGTATTAAGTTCGGATACATTTTCTGTGTTTCATCGTAAATAAGAAGGTCCAAGGGATACAGTAAACCTGAAGTGAAGCATCGGAATCTAAAACTGGACTCACAGGAGAGGTTCAAATCATAGAAAGTTAGAATGTCAGTCCTCTTGTACTTAAGTCGGCATTGTGCCTTTTGTATTAAATTCTGATGCAATTTCTGTGTTTCATCGTCATTAAGAAGCTGCAAGGTATACAGTAAACCTGAAGTGAAGCATCGGAATCTAAAACTGGACTCACAGGAGAGGTTCAAATCATAGAAAGTTAGAGTGTAGGTCCTCTTGTACTTAAGTCGGCATTGTGCCTATTTGAAAAAAATTTCGGATGCAATTTCTGTGTTTCGTCGTCATAAGAAGGTGCAAGGTATACAGTAAACCTTAAGTGATGCATCGGAATCTAAAACTGGACTCACAGGAGCGGTTCAAATCATAGAAAGTGAGAGTGTCAGTCCTCTTGTACTTAAGTCGGCATTGTGCCTTTTGTATTAAATTGGGATGCAATTTCTGTGTTTCATCGTCAATAAGAAGGTCCAAGGGATACAGTAAACCTGAAGTGAAGCATCGGAATCTAAAAATGGACTCACAGGAGAGGTTCAAATCATAGAAAGTTAGAGTGTCAGTCCTGTTGTACTTAAGACTGCATTGCGCTTTTTGAATTTAATTCCGATGCAATTTCTGTGAATCATCGTCAATAAGAAGGTGCAAAGTATACAGTAAACGTGAAGTGAAGCATCGTAATCTAAAACTGGACTCACAGGAGAGGTTCAAATCATAGAAAGTTAGAGTCTCGGTCCTCTTGTACTTAAGTCGGCATCGTGCTTTTTGAGTTTAATTCCGATGCAACTTCTGTGCTTCATCGTCAAAAAGAAGGTCCAAGGCATTCAGTAAACCTGAAGTGAAGCATCGGAATCTAAAACTGGACTCTCATCAGAGGTGAAATCATAGAAAATTAGATTGTCAGTCCTCTTGTACTTAAGTCGGCATTGTGCCCTTTGTATTAAATTCGGATGCAATATCTTTGTTTCATCGTCAATCAGAAGGTCCAAGGGATACAGTAAACCTGAAGTGAAACATCGGAATCTAAAACTGGACTCACATTACAGGTTCAAATCATAGAAAGTAAGAGTGTCAGTCCTCTTGTACTTAAGTCGGCATTGTGACTTTTGTATTAAATTCGAATGCAATTTCTGTGTTTCATCGTCAATAAGAAGGTGCAAGGTATACAGTAAACCTGAAGTGAAGCATCGGAATCTAAAACTAGACTCTCAGGGGAGGTTCAAATCATAGAAAGTGAGAGTGTCAATCCACTTGTACTTAAGTCGGTATTGTGTCATTTGTATTAAATTCGGATGCTATTTATGTGTTTCATCGTCAATAAGAAGGTCCAAGGGATACAGTAAACCTAAAGTGAAGCATCAGAATCTAAAACTGGACTCACAGGAGAGGTTCAAATCATAGAAAGTGAGAGTGACAATCCTCTTGTACTTAAGTCGGCATTGTGACTTTTGTATTAGATTCGGATGCAAATTCTGTGTTTCATCGTCAATAGGAGGGTCCAAGGGATACTGTAAACCTGAAGTGAAGCTTTGGAATCTAAAACTGGACTCACAAGAGAGGTTCAAATCATAGATAGTCAGAGTAACAGTCCTCTTGTACTTAAGTCGGCATTTAGCCTTTTGTATTAAATTCGGATACAATTTCTGTGTTTCATCGTCAATAAGAAGGTCCAAGGGATACAGTAAACCTGAAGTGAAACATCGGAACCTAAACCTGGACTCACAGGAGAGGTTCGAATCATAGAAATTGAGAGTGTCAGTCTTCTTGTACTTAAGTCGGCATTGTGCCCTTTGTATTAAATTCGGATGCAATATCTTTGTTTCATCGTCAATCAGAAGGTCCAAGGGATACAGTAAACCTGAAGTGAGACATCGGAATCTAAAACTGGACTCACATTACAGGTTCAAATCATAGAAAGTAAGAGTGTCAGTCCTCTTGTACTTAAGTCGGCATTGTGACTTTTGTATTAAATTCGAATGCAATTTCTGTGTTTCATCGTCAATAAGAAGGTGCAAGGTATACAGTAAACCTGAAGTGAAGCATCGGAATCTAAAACTAGACTCTCAGGGGAGGTTCAAATCATAGAAAGTGAGAGTGTCAATCCACTTGTACTTAAGTCGGTATTGTGTCATTTGTATTAAATTCGGATGCTATTTATGTGTTTCATCGTCAGTAAGAAGGTCCAAGGGATACAGTAAACCTGAAGTGAAGCATCAGAATAAAACTGGACTCACAGGAGAGGTTCAAATCATAGTAAGTTAGAGTGTCAGTCCTCTTGTTCTGAAGTCGGCATTGTGCCTTTTGAATTTAATTCCGATGCAATTTCTGTGTTTTATCGTCAATAAGAAGGTGCAAAGTATACAGGAAGCCTGAAGTGAAGCATCGGAATCGAAAACTGGACTCACAGGTGAGGTTCAAATCATAGAAAGTGAGAGTGTCAGTCCTCTCGTACTTAAGTCGGCATTGTGCCTTTTGTATTAAATTAGGATGCAATTTCTGTATTTCATCGTCAATAAGAAGGTCCAAGGGATACAGTAAACCTGAAGTGAAGCATCGGAATCTAAAAATGGACTCACAGGAGAGGTTCAAATCATAGAAAGTTAGTGTGTCAGTCCTGTTGTACTTAAGACTGCATTGCGCTTTTTGAATTTAATCCCGATGCAATTTCTGTGATTCATCATCAATAAGAAGGTGCAAAGTATACAGTAAACCTGAAGTGAAGCATCGGAATCTAAAACTGGACTCACAGGAGAGGTCCAAATCATAGAAAGTTAGAGTCTCGGTCCTCTTGTACTTAAGTCGGCATCGTGCTTTTTGAGTTTAATTCCGATGCAACTTCTGTGCTTCATCGTCAATAAGAAATTCCATGGTATACAGTAAACCTGAAGTGTAACGTCGGCACCTATAACTGGACTCACACGAGGGGTTCATATCATAGAAAGTTAGAGTGTCAGTCCTCTTGTACTTAAGTCGGCATTGTGCCTTTTGAATTTAATTCCGATGCAATTTCTGTGCTTCATCGTCAAAAAGAAGGTCCAAGGCATTCAGTAAACCTGAAGTGAAGCATCGGAATCTAAAACTGGACTCTCATTAGGGGTAAAATCATAGAAAATTAGATTGTCAGTCCTCTTGTACTTAAGTCGGCATTGTGCCTTTTGTATTAAATTCGGATGTAATTTCTGTGTTCCATCGTCAATACGAAGGTCCAAGGGATACAGTAAACCCGAAGTGAAGCATCGGAATCTAAAGCTGGACTGACAGGAGAGGTTCAAATCATAGAAAGTTAGAGGGTCAGTCCTCTTGTACTTAACTGGGCATTGTGCCATTTGAATTTAATTCCGATACAATTTCTGTGTTTCATCGTCAATACGAAGGTCCAAGGTATACAGTAAACCTGAAGTGAAGCATCGGAATCTAAAGTTGGACTCACAGGAGAGGTTCAAATCATAAAAAGTGAGAGTGACAATCCTCTTGTACTTAAGTCGGCATTGTGACTTTTGTATTAAATTCGGATGCAATTTCTGTGTTTCATCGTCAATAGGAGGGTCCAAGGGATACTGTAAACCTGAAGTGAAGCTTTGGAATCTAAAACAGGACTCATAGGAGAGGTTCAAATCATAGACAGTTAGAGTAACAGTCCTCTTGTACTTAAGTCGGCATTGAGCGTTTTGTATTAAATTCGGATACAATTTCTGTGTTTCATCGTCAATAAGAAGGTCCAAGGGATACAGTAAACCTGAAGTGAAACATCGGAATCTAAAACTGGACTCACATTACAGGTTCAAATCATAGAAAGTGAGAGTGTCAGTCCTCTTGTACTTAAGTCGGCATTGTGACTTTTGTATTAAATTCGAATGCAATTTCTGTGTTTCATCGTCAATAAGAAGGTGCAAGGTATACAGTAAACCTGAAGTGAAGCATCGGAATCTAAAACTAGACTCTCAGGGGAGGTTCAAATCATAGAAAGTGAGAGTGTCAATCCACTTGTACTTAAGTCGGTATTGTGTCATTTGTATTAAATTCGGATGCTATTTATGTGTTTCATCGTCAATAAGAAGGTCCAAGGGATACAGTAAACCTGAAGTGAAGCATCAGAATCTAAAACTGGACTCACAGGAGAGGTTCAAATCATAGAAAGTTAGAGTGTCAGTCCTCTTGTTCTGAAGTCGGCATTGTGCCTTTTGAATTTAATTCCGATGCAATTTCTGTGTTATATCGTCAATAAGAAGGTGCAAAGTATACAGGAAGCCTGAAGTGAAGCATCGGAATCGAAAACTGGACTCACAGGTGAGGTTCAAATCATAGAAAGTGAGAGTGTCAGTCCTCTCGTACTTAAGTCGGCATTGTGCCTTTTGTATTAAATTCGGATGCAATTTCTGTGTTTCATCGTCAATAAGAAGGTCCAAGGGATACAGTAAACCTGAAGTGAAGCTTCAGAATCTAAAACTGGACTCACAGGAGAGGTTCATATCATAGAAAGTTAGAGTGTCAGTCCGCTTGTACTTAAGTCGGCATTGTGCCTTTTGTATTAAATTCGGATACAATTTCTGTGTTTCATCGTCAATACGAAGGTTCAAGGGATACAGTAAATTTTAAGTGAAGCATCGGAATCGAAAACTGGACTCACAGGAGAGGTTCAATTCATAGAAAATGAGAGTGTCCGTCCTCTTGTACTTAAGTCGGCATTGTGCTATTTTGAAATTAATTCCGATGCAATTTCTGTGTTTCATCGTCAAAAAGAAGGTCCAAGGTATACAGAAAACCTGAAGTGAAGCATCGGAATCTAAAACTGGACTCACAGGAGAGGTTCATATCATAGAAAGTTAGAGTGTCAGTCCTCTTGTACTTAAGTCAGCATTGTGCCTTTTGAATTTAATTCCGAAGCAATTTCTGTGCTTCATCGTCAAAAAGAAGGTCCAAGGCATTCAGTAAACCTGAAGTGAAGCATCGGAATCTAAAACTGGACTCACAGGAGAGGTTCAAATCATAGAAAGTGAGAGTGTCAATCCTCTTGTACTTAAGTCGGCATTGTGACTTTTGTATTAAATTCGGATGCAATTTCTGTGTTTCATCGTCAATAAGAAGGTCCAAGGGATACTGTAAACCTGAAGTGAAGCTTTGGAATCTAAAACTGGACTCACAGGAGAGGTTCAAATCATAGATAGTTAGAGTAACAGTCCTCTTGTACTTAAGTCGGCATTGAGCCTTTTGTAATAAATTCGGATACAATTTCTGTGTTTCATCGTCAATAAGAATGTACAAGGTATACAGTAAACCTGAAGTTAAGCATCGGAATCTAAAACTAGACTCACAGGAGAGGTTCAAATCATAGAAAGTTAGAGTGTCACTCCTCTTGTACTTAAGTCGGCATTGTGACTTTTGAATTTAATTCCGATGCAATTCCTGTGTTTCATCGTCAATAAGTAGGTCCAAGGTATACAGTAAACCTGAAGTTAAGCATCGGAATCGAAAACTATACTCACAGGAGAGGTTCAAATCATAGAAAGTTAGAGTGTCAGTTCTTTTGTACTTAAGTCGGCATTGTGACTTTTGTATTAAATTAGGATGCAATATCTGTGTTTCATCGTCAATAAGAAGGTCCAAGGGATACAGTAAACCTGAAGTGAAGCTTCAGAATCTAAAACTGGACTCACAGGAGAGGTTCATATCATAGAAAGTTAGAGTGTCAGTCCGCTTGTACTTAAGTCGGCATTGTGCCTTTTGTATTAACTTCGGATACAATTTCTGTGTTTCATCGTCAATAAGAAGGTCCAAGGGATACAGTAAACCTGAAGTGAAGCATCGGAATCTAAAACTGGACTCACAGGAGAGGTTCAAATCATAGAAAGTTAGAGTGTCAGTCCTCTTGTACTTAAGTCGGCATTGTGCTTTTTGTATTAAATTCCGATGAAATTTCTTTGTTTCATCGTCAATAAGAAGGTCCAAGGGATACAGTAAACCTGAAGTGAAGCATCGGAATCTAAAAATGGACTCACAGGAGAGGTTCAAATCATAGAAAGTTAGAGTGACAGTCCTGTTGTACTTAAGACTGCATTGCGCTTTTTGATTTTATTCCGATGCAATTTCTGTGATTCATCGTCAATAAGAAGGTGCAAAGTATACAGTAAACCTGAAGTGAAGCATCGGAATCTAAAACTGGACTCACAGGAGAGGTTCAAATCCTTGAAAGTGAGAGTGTCAGTCCTCTTGAACTTAAGTCGGCATTGTGCCTTATCTATTAAATTCGAATGCAATTTCTGTGTTTCATCGTCAATACGAAGGTCCTAGGGATAGAATAAATTTTAAGTGAAGCATCGGAATCGAAAACTGGACTCACAGCAGAGGTTCAAATCATAGAAAGTGGGAGTGTCTCTCCTCTTGTACTTAAGTCGGCATTGTGGCTTTTGAATGTAATTCCGATGCAATTCCTGTGTTTCATCGTCAATAAGAAGTTCCAAGGTATACAGTAATCCTGAGGTGAAGCATCGGAATCTAAAACTCGACTCACAGGAGAGGTTCAAATCATAGATAGTTAGAGTAACAGTCCTCTTGTACTAAAGTCGGCATTGAGCCTTTTGTATTAAATTCGGATACAATTTCTGTGTTTCATCGTCAATAAGAAGGTCCAAGGGATACAGTAAATCTGAAGTGAAGATTCGGAATCTAAAACTGGACTCACAGGAGAGGTTCAAATCATAGAAAGTTAGAGTGTCAGACTTCTTGTACTTAAGTCGGCATTGTGCCTTTTGTATTAAATTCGGATGCAATATCTTTGTTTCATCGTCAATCAGAAGGTCCAAGGGATACAGTAAACCTGAAGTGAAGCATCGGAATCTAAAACTGGACTCACATTGCAGGTTCAAATCATAGGAAGTAAGCGTGTCAGTCCTCTTGTACTTAAGTCGGCATTGTGTCTTTTGTATTAAATTCGAGTGCAATTTCTGTGTTTCATCGTCAATAAGAAGGTGCAAGGTATACAGTACACCTGAAGTGAAGCACCGGAATCTAAAACTAGACTCTCAGGGGAGGTTCAAATCATAGAAAGTGAGAGTGTCAATCCACTTGTACTTAAGTCGGCATTGTGTCTTTTGTATTAAATTCGGATGCTATTTATGTGTTTCATCGTCAATAAGAAGGTCCAAGGGATACAGTAAACCTGAAGTGAAGCTTCAGAATCTAAAACTGGGCTCACAGGAGAGGGTCAATTCATAGAAAGTTAGAGTTTCAGTCCTCTTGTACTGAAGTCGGCATTGTGCCTTTTGAATTTAATTCCGATGCAATTTCTGTTTTTTATCGTCAATAAGAAGGTGCAAAGTATACAGGAAACCTGAAATGAAGCATCGGAATCTAAAACTGGACTCACAGGAGCGGTTCAAATCATAGTAAGTGAGAGTGTCACTCCTCTTGTACTTAAGTCGGCATTGTGCCTTTTGTATTAAATTCGGATGCAATTTCTGTGTTTCATCGTCAATACGAAGGTCCAAGGGAGACTGTATACCTGAAGTGAAGCATCGGAATCGAAAACTGGACTCACAGGAGAGGTTCAAATCTTCGAAAGTGAGAGTGTCAGTCCTCTTGTACTTAAGTCGGCATGGGACTTTTGAATTTAATTCCGATGCAATTTCTGTGTTTCATCGTCAATAAGAATGTACAAGGTATACAGTAAACCTGAAGTTAAGCATCGGAATCTAAAACTAGACTCACAGGAGAGGTTCAAATCATAGAAAGTTAGAGTGTCATTTCTCTTGTACTTAAGTCGGCATTGTGACTTTTGTATTAAATTCGGATGCAATATCTGTGTTTCATCGTCAATAAGAAGGTCCAAGGTATACAGTAAACCTGAAGTGAAGCTTCAGAATCTACAACTGGGCTCACAGGAGAGATTCATATCATAGAAAGTTAGAGTGTCAGTCCGCTTGTACTTAAATCGGCATTGTGCCTTTTGTATTAAATTCGGATACAATTTCTGTGTTTCATCGTCAATAAGAAGGTCCAAGGGATACAGTAAACCCGAAGTGAAGCATCGGAATCTAAAACTGGACTCACAGGAGAGGTTCAAATCATAGAAAGTTAGAGTGTCAGTCCTCTTGTACTTAAGTCGGCATTGTGCCTTTTGTATGAAATTCCGATGCAATTTCTTTGTTTCATCATCAATAAGAAGGTGCAAGGTATACAGTAAACCTGAAGTGAAGCATCGGAATCTAAAACTAGACTCACAGGAGAGGTTCAAATCATAGAAAGTTAGAGTGTCAGTTCTCTTGTACTTAAGTCGGCATTGTGACTTTTGTATTAAATTCGGATGCAATATCTGTGTTTCATCGTCAATAAGAAGGTCCAAGGGATACAGTAAAACCTGAAGTGAAGCATCGGAATCTAAAACTGGACTCACAGGAGAGGTTCATATAATAGAAAGTTAGAGTGTCAGTCCGCTTGTACTTAAGTCGGCATTGTGCCTTTTGTATTAAATTGGAATGCATAGTCTGTGTTTCATCGTCAATAAGATGGTCCAAGGGATAGAGTAAACCTGAAGTGAAGCATCGGAATCTAAAAATGGACTCACAGGAGAGGTTCAAATCATAGAAAGTTAGAGGGTCAGTCCTATTGTACTTAAGGATGCATTGCGGTTTTTGAATTTAATTCCGATGCAATTTCTGTGATTCATCGTCAATAAGAAGGTGGAAAGTATACAGTAAACCTGAAGTGAAGCATCGGAATCTAAAACTGGACTCACAGGAGAGGTTCAAATCATAGAAAGTGAGAGTGTCACTCCTCTTGTACTTAAGTCGGCATTGTGGCTTTTGAATGTAATTCCGATGCAATTCCTGTTTTTCATCGTCAATAAGAATTTCCAAGGTATACAGTAATCCTGAGGTGAAGCATCGGAATCTAAAACTGGACTCACAGGAGAGGTTCAAATCATAGAAAGTTAGAGTGTCAGTCCTCTTGTACTAAAGTCGGCATTGAGCCTTTTGTATTAAATTCGGATACAATTTCTGTGTTTCATCGTCAATAAGAAGGTCCAAGGGATACAGTAAACCTGAAGTGAATCATCGGAATCTAAAACTAGACTCACAGGAGAGGTTCAAATCATAGAAAGTTAGAGTGTCAGTTCTCTTGTACTTAAGTCGGCATTGTGACTTTTGTATTAAATTCGGATGCAATATCTGTGTTTCATCGTCAATAAGAAGGTCCAAGGGATACAGTAAACCTGAAGTGAAGCTTCAGAATCAAAAACTGGACTCACAGGAGAGGTTCATATAATAGAAAGTTAGAGTGTCAGTCCGCTTGTACTTAAGTCGGCATTGTGCCTTTTGTATTAAATTCGGATACAATTTCTGTGTTTCATCGTCAATAAGAAGGTCCAAGGGATACAGTAAACCTGAAGTGAAGCATCGGAATCTAAAACTGGACTCACAGGAGAGGTTCAAATCATAGAAAGTTAGAGTGTCAGTCCTCTTGTACTTATGTCGGCATTGTACCTTTTGAAAAAAATTCGGATGCAATTTCTGTGTTTCGTCGTCATAAGAAGGTGCAAGGTATACAGTAAACCTGAAGTGAAGCATCGGAATCTAAAACTGGACTCACAGGAGCGGTTCAAATCATAGAAAGTGAGAGTGTCAGTCCTCTTGTACTTAAGTCGGCATTGTGGCTTTTGTATTAAATTGGAATGCATTGTCTGTGTTTCATCGTCAATAAGAAGGTCCAAGGGATACAGTAAACCTGAAGTGAAGCATCGGAATCTAAAAATGGACTCACAGGAGAGGTTCAAATCATAGAAAGTTAGAGTGTCAGTCCTATTGTACTTAAGACTGCATTGCGCTTTTTGAATTTAATTCCGATGCAATTTCTGTGATTCATCGTCAATAAGTAGGTGGAAAGTATACAGTGAACCTGAAGTGAACCATCGGAATCTAAAACTCGACTAACAGGAGAGGTTCAAATCATAGAAAGTTAGAGTGTCAGTCCTCTTTTACTTAAGTCTGCATTGTGCCTTTGGAATTTAATTCCGATGCAATTTCTGTGCTTCATTGTCAAAAAGAACGTCCAAGGCATTCAGTAAACCTGAAGTGAAGCATCGGAATCTAAAATTGGACTCACATTAGAGGTTCAAATCATAGAAAGTTAGATCGTCAGTCCTCTTGTACTTAAGTCGGCATTGTGCCTTTTGTATTAAATTCGGATGCAATTTCTGTGTTTCATCGTCAATAAGAAGGACCAAGGGATACTGTAAACCTGAAGTGAAGCTTCGGAATCTAAAACTGGACTCACAGGAGAGGTTCAAATGATAGAAAGTTAAAGTGTCAGTCCTCTTGTACTTAGGTCGGCATTGTGCCTTTTGAATTTAATTCCGATGCAATTTCTTTGTTTTATCGTCAATAAGAAGGTGCAAAATATACAGGAAACCTGAAGTGAAGCATCGGAATGTAAAACTGGACTCACAGGAGAGGTTCAAATCATAGAAAGTGAGAGTGTCAGTCCTCTTGTACTTATGTCGGCATTGTGCCTTTTGTATTAAATTCGGATACAATTTCTGTGTTTCATCGTCAATAAGAAAGTCCAAGGGATACAGTAAACCTGAAGTGAAGCATCGGAATCTAAAACTGGACTCACGGAAGAGGTTCAAATCATAGAAAGTTAGAGTGTCAGTCCTCTTCTACAAAAGTCGGCATTGTGCCTTTTGTATTAAATTCGGATGCAATTTCTGTGTTTCGTCTTCAATAAGAAGGTGGAAAGTATACAGTAAACCTGAAGTGAAGCATCGGAATCTAAAACTGGACTCACAGGAGAGGTTCAAATCATAGAAAGTGAGAGTGTCACTCCTCTTGTACTTAAGTCGGCATTGTGGCTTTTGAATGTAATTCCGATGCAATTCCTGTTTTTCATCGTCAATAAGAATTTCCAAGGTATACAGTAATCCTGAGGTGAAGCATCGGAATCTAAAACTGGACTCACAGGAGAGGTTCAAATCATAGAAAGTTAGAGTGTCAGTCCTCTTGTACTTATGTCGGCATTGTGCCTTATGTATTAAATTCGGATGCGATTTCTGTGTTTCATCGTCAATACGAAGGTCCTAGGGATACAGTAAACCTGAAGTGAAGCATCGGAATCGAAAACTGGACTCACAGGAGAGGTTCAAATCTTCGAAAGTGAGAGTGTCAGTCCTCTTGTACTTAAGTCGGCAAGGGTCTTTTGAATTTAATTCCGATGCCATATCTGGGTTTCATCGTCAATAAGAAGGTCCATGGTAACCAGTAAACCTGAAGTTAAGCATCGGAATCTAAAACTAGACTCACAGGAGAGGTTCAAATCATAGAAAGTTATAGTGGCACTCCTCTTGTACTTAAGTCGGCATTGTGGCTTTTGAATTTAATTCCGATGCAATTCCTGTGTTTCGTCGTCATAAGAAGGTGCAAGGTATACAGTAAACCTGAAGTGAAGCATTGGAATCTAAAACTGGACTCACAGGTGAGGTTCAAATCATAGAAAGTGAGAGTGTCTGTCCTCTTGTACTTAAGTCGGCATTGTGCCTTTTGTATTAAATTGGGATGCAATTTCTGTGTTTCATCGTCAATAAGAAGGTCCAAGGGATACAGTAAACCTGAAGTGAAGCATCGGAATCTAAAGCTGGACTCACAGGAGAGGTTCAAATCTTCGAAAGTGAGAGTGTCAGTCCGCTTGTACTTAAGTCGGCATGGGTCTTTTGAATTTAATTCGGATGCAATTTCTGTGTTTCGTCGTCAATTAGAAGGTCCAAGGTATTCAGTAAACGTGAAGTGAAGCATCGGAATCGAAAACTGGACTCACAGGAGAGGTTCAAATCATAGAAAGTGAGAGTGTCCGTCCTCTTGTACTTCAGTTGGCATTGAGCTATTTTGAAATTAATTCCGATGCAATTTCTGTGTTTCATCTTCAATAAGAAGGTCCGAGGTATACACTAAACCTGAAGTGAAGCATCGGAATCTATAACTGGACTCACAGGAGGGGTTCAAATCATAGAAAGTTAGAGTGTCAGTCCTCTTGTACTTAACTTGGCATTGTGCCTTTTGAATTTAATTCCGTTACAATTTCTGTGATTCATCGTCAATACGAAGGTCCAAGGTACACAGTTAACCTGAAGTAAAGCATCGGAATCTAAAACTAGACTCACAGGAGAGGTTCAAATCATAGAAAGTGAGAGTGTCAATCCTCTTGTACTTAAGTCGGCATTGTGACTTTTGTATTAAATTCGGATGTAATTTCTGTATTTCATCGTCAATAACAAGGTCCAAGGGATACTGTAAACCTGAAGTGAAGCTTTGGAATCTAAAACTGGACTCACAGGAGAGGTTCAAATCATAGATAGTTAGAGTAACAGTCCTCTTGTACTTAAGTCGGCATTGAGCCTTTTGTATTAAATTCGGATACAATTTCTGTGTTTCAACGTCAATAAGAAGGTCCAAGGGGTACAGTAAACCTGAAGTGAAACAACGGAATCTAAAACTGGACTCACAGGAGAGCTTCAAATCATAGAAAGATAGATTGTCAGTCCTCTTGTAATTAAGTCGTCATTGTGCCTTTTGTATAAAATTCAGATGCAATTTCTGTGTTTCGTCGTAAATAAGAAGGTGCAAGGTATACAGTAAACCTGAAGTGAAGCATCGGAATCTAAATCTAGACTTACGGGAAGGTTCGAATCATAGAAAGTGAGAGTGTCAGTCTTCTTGTACTTAAGTCGGCATTGTGCCTTTTGTATTAAATTCGGATGCAATATCATTGTTTCATCGTCAATCAGTAGGTCCAAGGGATACAGTAAACCTGAAGTGAAACATCGGAATCTAAAACTGGACTCACATTACAGGTTCATATCATAGAAAGTAAGAGTGTCAGTCCTCTTGTACTTAAGTCGGCATTGTGCCTTTTGTATTAAATTCGGATGCTATTTATGTGTTTCATCGTCAATAAGAAGGTCCAAGGGATACATTAAACCTGAAGTGAAGCATCAGAATGTAAAACTGGACTCACAGGAGAGGTTCAAATCATAGAAAATTAGAGTGTCAGTCCTCTTGTACTGAAGTCAGCATTGTGCCTTTTGAATTTAATTCCGCTGCAATTTCTATGTTTTATTGTCATTAAGAAGGTGTAAAGTATACAGGAAACCTGAAGTGAAGCATCGGAATATAAAACTGGACTCACAGGTGAGGTTCAAATCATAGAAAGTGAGAGTGTCAGTCCTCTCGTACTTAAGTCGGCATTGTGCTTTTTGTATTAAATTCGGATGCAATTTCTGTGTTTCATCGTCAATAAGAAGGTCCAAGGGATACAGTAAACCTGAAGTGAAGCATCGGAATCTAAAACTGGACTCACAGGAGAGGTTCAAATCATAGAAAGTTAGAGTGTCAGTCCTCTTGTACTTAAGTCGGCATTGTGCCTTTTGTATTTAATTCCGATGCAATTTCTGTGTTTCATCGTCAATAAGAAGATGCAAGGTATACAGTAAACCTGAAGTGAAGCATCGGAATCTAAAACTGGACTCACAGGAGAGGTTCAAATCATAGAAAGTTTGAGTGTCATTCCTCTTGTAATAAAGTCGGCATTGTGCCTTTTGTATAAAATTCGGATGCTATTTCTGTGTTTCATCGTCAATAAGAAGGTCCAAGGTATACAGTAAACCTGAAGTGAAGCATCGGAATCTAAAACTGGACTCACAGGAGAGGTTCAAATCATAGAAAGTTAGAGTGTCAGTCCTCTTGTACTTAAGTCGGCATTGTGCCTTTTGTATTAAATTCCGATGCAATTTCTTTGTTTCATCGTCAATAAGAAGGTGCAAGGTATACAGTGAACCTGAAGTGAAGCATCGGAATCTAAAACTGGACTCACAGGAGAGGTTCAAATCATAGAAAGTTAGAGTGTCAGTCCTCTTGTACTTAAGTCGGCATTGTACCTTTTGAAAAAAATTCGGATGCAATTTCTGTGTTTCGTCGTCATAAGAAGGTGCAAGGTATACAGTAAACCTGAAGTGAAGCATCGGAATCTAAAACTGGACTCACAGGAGCGGTCCAAATCATAGAAATTGAGAGTGTCAGTCCTCTTGTACTTAAGTCGGCATTGTGCCTTTTGTATTAAATTGGGATGCATAGTCTGTGTTTCATCGTCAATAAGAAGGTCCAAGGGATACAGTAAACCTGAAGTGAAGCATCGGAATCTAAAAATGGACTCACAGGTGAGGTTCAAATCATAGAAAGTTAGAGTGTCAGTCCTGTTGTACTTAAGACTGCATTGGGCTTTTTGAATTTAATTCCGATGCAATATCTGTGATTCATCGTCAATAAGAAGGTGCAAAGTATACAGTAAACCTGAAGTGAAGCATCGGAATCTAAAACTGGACTCACTGGAGAGGTTCAAATCATTGAAAGTGAGAGTGTCAGTCCTCTTGTACTTAAGTCGGCATTGTGCCTTATCTATTAAATTCGAATGCAATTTCTGTGTTTCATCGTCAACACGAAGGTCCAAGGGATACAGTAAATTTTAAGTGAAGCATCGGAATCGAAAACTGGACTCACAGGAGAGGTTAAAATCATAGAAAGTGAGAGTGTCACTCCTCTTGTACTTAAGTCGGCATTGTGGCTTTTGAATGTACTTCCGATGCAATTCCTGTGTTTCATCGTCAATAAGAAGTTCCAAGGTATACAGTAATCCTATGGTGAAGCATCGGAATCTAAAACTCGACTCACAGGAGAGGTTCAAATCATAGAAAGTTAGAGTGTCAATCCACTTGTACTTAAGTCGGCATTGTGCATTTTGAATTTAATTCCGATGCAATTTCTGTGCTTCATTGTCAAAAAGAAGGTCCAAGGCATTCAGTTAACCTGAAGTGAAGCATCGGAATCTAAAATTGGACTCACATTAGAGGTTCAAATCATAGAAAATTAGATTGTCAGTCCTCTTGTACTTAAGACGGCATTGTGCCTTTTGTATTAAATTCGGATGCAATTTCTGTGTTTCATCGTCAACAAGAAGGTCCAAGGGATACTGTAAACCTGAAGTGAAGCTTCGGAATCTAAAACTGGACTCACAGGAGAGGTTCAAATCATAGAAAGTAAGAGTGTCAGTCCTCTTGTACTTAAGTCGGCATTGTGCCTTTTGAATTTAATTCCGATGCAATTTCTGTGCTTCATCGTCAAAAAGAAGGTCCAAGGCATTCAGTAAACCTGAAGTGAAGCATCGGAATCTAAAACTGGACTCACATTAAAGGTTCAAATCATAGAAAGTTAGATTGTCAGTCCTCTTGTACTTCAGTCGGCATTGTGCCTTTTGTATTAAATTCGGATGTAATTTCTGTGTTTCATCGTCAATACGAAGGTCCAAGGGATACAGTAAACCCAAAGTGAAGCATCGGAATCTAAAGCTGGACTTACAGGGGAGATTCAAATCATAGAAAGTTAGAGTGTCAGTCCTCTTGTACTTAACTTGGCATTGTGCCTTTTGAATTTAATTCCGACACAATTTCTGTGTTTCATCGTCAATACGAAGGTCCGAGGTATACAGTAAACCTGAAGTGAAGCATCGGAATCTAAAACTGGACTCACAGGAGAGGTTCAAATCATAGAAAGTGAGAGTGTCAATCCTCTTGTACTTAAGTCGGCATTGTGACTTTTGTATTAAATTCGGATGCAATTTCTGTATTTCATCGTCAATAACAAGGTCCAAGGGATACTGTAAACCTAAAGTGAAGCTTTGGAATCTAAAACTGGACTCACAGGAGAGGTTCAAATCATAGATAGTTAGAGTAACAGTCCTCTTGTACTTAAGTCGACATTGAGCCTTTTGTATTAAATTCGGATACAATTTCTGTGTTTCATCGTCAATAAGAAGGTCCAAGGGTTACAGTAAACCTGAAGTGAAACATCGGAATCTAAAACTGGTTCACAGGAGAGCTTCAAATCATAGAAAGTTAGATTGTCAGTCCTCTTGTAATTAATTCGGCTTTGTGCCTTTTGTATAAAATTCGGATGCAATTTCTGTGTTTCGTCGTAAATAAGAAGGTGCAAGGTATACAGTAAACCTGAAGTGAAGCATCGGAATCTAAATCTGGACTTACGGGAGAGGTTCGAATCATAGAAAGTGAGAGTGTCAGTCTTCTTGTACTTAAGTCGGCATTGTGTCTTTTGTAATAAATTCGGATGCAATTTCTGTGTTTCATCGTCAATAAGAAGGTCCAAGAGATACAGTAAACCTGAAGTGAAGCATCGGAATCTAAAACTGGACTCACAGGAGAGGTTCAAATCATAGAAAGTAAGAGTGTCAGTCCCCTTGTACTTAAGTCGGCATTGTGCCTTTTGAATTTAATTCCGATGCAATTTCTGTGCTTCATCGTCAAAAAGAAGGTCCAAGGCATTCAGTAAACCTGAAGTGAAGCATCGGAATCTAAAACTGGACTCACATTAGAGGTTCAAATCATAGAAAGTTAGATTGTCAGTCCTCTTGTACTTAAGTCGGCATTGTGCCTTTTGTATTAAATTCGGATGTAATTTCTGTGTTTCATCGTCAATACGAAGGTCCAAGGGATACAGTAAACCCAAAGTGAAGCATCGGAATCTAAAGCTGGACTTACAGGAGAGGTTCAAATCATTGAAAGTTAGAGTGTCAGTCCTCTTGTACTTAACTTGGCATTGTGCCTTTTGAATTTAATTCCGACACAATTTCTGTGTTTCATCGTCAATACGAAGGTCCGAGGTATACAGTAATCCTGAAGTGAAGCATCGGAATCTAAAACTGGACTCACAGGAGAGGTTCAAATCATAGAAAGTGAGAGTGTCAATCCTCTTGTACTTAAGTCGGCATTGTGACTTTTGTATTAAATTCGGATGCAATTTCTGTATTTCATCGTCAATAACAAGGTCCAAGGGATACTGTAAACCTAAAGTGAAGCTTTGGAATCTAAAACTGGACTCACAGGAGAGGTTCAAATCATAGATAGTTAGAGTAACAGTCCTCTTGTACTTAAGTCGACATTGAGCCTTTTGTATTAAATTCGGATACAATTTCTGTGTTTCATCGTCAATAAGAAGGTCCAAGGGTTACAGTAAACCTGAAGTGAAACATCGGAATCTAAAACTGGTTCACAGGAGAGCTTCAAATCATAGAAAGTTAGATTGTCAGTCCTCTTGTAATTAAGTCGGCATTGTGCCTTTTGTATAAAATTCGGATGCAATTTCTGTGTTTCGTCGTAAATAAGAAGGCGCAAGGTATACAGTAAACCTGAAGTGAAGCATCGGAATCTAAATCTGGACTTACGGGAGAGGTTCGAATCATAGAAAGTGAGAGTGTCAGTCTTCTTGTACTTAAGTCGGCATTGTGCCTTTTGTATTAAATTCGGATGCAATATCTTTGTTTCATCGTCAATCAGTAGGTCCAAGGGATACAGTAAACCTGAAGTGAAACATCGGAATCTAAAACTGGACTCACATTACAGGTTCAAATCATAGAAAGTAAGAGTGTCAGTCCACTTGTACTTAAGTCGGCAGTGTGCCTTTTGTATTAAATTCGGATGCTATTTATGTGTTTCATCGTCAATAAGAAGGTCCAAGGGATACAGTAAACCTGAAGTGAAGCATCAGAATGTAAAACTGGACTCACAGGAGAGGTTAAAATCATAGAAAGTTAGAGTGTCAGCCCTATTGTACTGAAGTCGGCATTGTACCTTTTGAATTTAATTCCGATGCAATTTCTGTGTTTTATCGTCAATAAGAAGGTGCAAAGTATACAGGAAACCTGAAGTGAAGCATCGGAATATAAAACTGGACTCACAGGTGAGGTTCAAACCATAGAAAGTGAGAGTGTCAGTCCTCTCGTACTTAAGTCGGCATTGTGCCTTTTGTATTAAATTCGGATGCAATTTCTGTGTTTCATCGTCAATACGAAGGTCCAAGGGATACAGTATACCTGAAGTGAAGCATCGGAATCGAAAACTGGACTCACAGGAGAGGTTCAAATCTTCGAAAGTGAGAGTGTCAGTCCTCTTGTACTTAAGTCGGCATGGGCCTTTTGAATTTAATTCCGATGCAATTTCTGTGTTTCATCGTCAATAAGAAGGTCCATGGTAACCAGTAAACCTGAAGTTAAGCATCGGAATCTAAAACTATACTCACAGGAGAGGTTCAAATCATAGAAAGTTAGAGTGGCACTCCTCTTGTACTTATGTCGGCATTGTGGCTTTTGAATTTTATTCCGATGCAATTCCTGTGTTTCATTGTCAATAAACAGGTCCAAGGTATACAGTAAACCTGAAGTGAAGCATCGGAATCTAAAACTCGACTCACAGGAGAGGTTCAAATCATAGAAAGTAAGGGTGTCAGTCCCCTTGTACTTAAGTCTGCGTTGTGCATTTTGTATTAAATTCGGATGCAATTTCTGTGTTTCATCGTCAATAAGAAGGTCCAAGAGATACAGTAAACCTGAAGTGAAGCATCGGAATCTAAAACTGGACTCACAGGAGAGGTTAAATCATAGAAAGTTAGAGTGTCAGTCCTCTTGTACTTAAGTCGGCATTGTGCCTTTTGTATTAAATTGGGATGCAATTTTTGTGTTTCATCGTCAATAAGA
This sequence comes from Schistocerca serialis cubense, assembly GCF_023864345.2. NCBI lineage: Eukaryota > Metazoa > Arthropoda > Insecta > Orthoptera > Acrididae > Schistocerca > Schistocerca serialis. Next base: position 59,407,118 of record NC_064638.1, on the reverse strand, counting down.
AGGTCCAAGGCAGACAGTAATCCTGAAGTGAAGCATCGGAATCTAAAACTGGACTGACATTAGAGGTTCAAATCATAGAAAGTGAGAATGTCAGTCGTCTTGTACTTAAGTCGGCATTGTGCCTTTTGAAAATAATTCGGATGCAATTTCTGTGTTTCGTCGTCATAAGAAGGTGCAAGGTATACAGTAAACCTGAAGTGAAGCATCGGAATCTAAAACTGGACTCACAGGAGAGGATCAAATCATAGAAAGTGAGAGTGTCTGTCCTCTTGTACTTAAGTCGGCATTGTGCCTTTTGTATTAAATTGGGATGCAATTTCTGTGTTTCATCGTCAATAAGAAGGTCCAAGGGATTCAGTAAACCTGAAGTGAAGCATCGGAATCTAAAACTGGACTCACAGGAGAGGTTCAAATCATAGAACGTTAGAGTGTCAGTCCTCTTGTACTTAAGACTGCATTGCGCTTTTTGAATTTAATTCCGATTCAAATTCTGTGATTTATCGTCAATAAGAAGGTACAAAGTATACAGTAAACCTGAAGTGAAGCATCGGAATCTAAAACTGGACTCACAGGAGAGGTTCAAATCCTAGAAAGTGAGAGTGTCAGTCCGCTTGTACTTAACTTGGCATTGTGCCTTTTGAATTTAATTCCGATACAATTTCTGTGTTCCATCGTCAATACGAAGGTCCAAGGTATACAGTAAACCTGAAGTGAAGCATCGGAATCTAAAACTGGACTCACAGGAGATGTTCAAATATTCGAAAGTGAGAGTGTCAATCCTCTTGTACTTAAGTCGGCATTGTGACTTTTGTATTAAATTCGGATGCAATTTCTGTATTTCATCGTCAATAACAAGGTCCAAGGGATACTGTAAACCTGAAGTGAAGCTTTGGAATCTAAAACTGGACTCACAGGAGAGGTTCAAATCATAGATAGTTAGAGTAACAGTCCTCTTGTACTTAAGTTGGCATTGAGCCTTTTGTATTAAATTCGGATACAATTTCTGTGTTTCATGGTCAATAAGAAGGTCCAAGGGTTACAGTAAACCTGAAGTGAAACATCGGAATCTGAAACTGGTTCACAGGAGAGCTTCAAATCATAGAAAGTTAGATTGTCAGTCCTCTTGTAATTAAGCGGCATTGTGCCTTTTGTATAAAATTCGGATGCAATTTCTGTGTTTCGTCGTAAATAAGAAGGTGCAAGGTATACAGTAAACCTGAAGTGAAGCATCGGAATCTAAATCTGGACTTACGGGGGAGGTTCGAATCATAGAAAGTGAGAGTGTCAGTCTTCTTGTACTTAAGTCGGCATTGTGCCTTTTGTATTTAATTCGGATGCAATATATTTGTTTCATCGTCAATCAGTAGGTCCAAGGGATACAGTAAACCTGAAGTGAAACATCGGAATCTAAACTTGGACTCACATTACAGGTTCAAATCATAGAAAGTAAGAGTGTCAGTCCTCTTGTACTTAAGTCGGCAGTGTGCCTTTTGTATTAAATTCGGATGCTATTTATGTGTTTCATTATCAATAAGAAGGTCCAAGGGATACAGTAAACCTGAAGTGAAGCATGAGAATGTAAAACTGGACTCACAGGAGAGGTTCAAATCATAGAAAGTGAGAGTGTCAGTCCTCTTGTACTGAAGTCGGCATTGTGCCGTTTGAATTTAATTCCGATGCAATTTCTGTGTTTTATCGTCAATAAGAAGGTGCAAAGTATACAGGAAACCTGAAGTGAAGCATCGGAATATAAAACGGGACTCACAGGTGAGGTTCAAATCATAGAAAGTGAGAGTGTCAGTCCTCTCGTACTTAAGTCGGCATTGTGCCTTTTGTATTAAATTCGGATGCAATTACTGTGTTTCATCGTCAATACGAAGGTCCAAGGGATACAGTATACCTGAAGTGAAGCATCGGAATCGAAAACTGGACTCACAGGAGAGGTTCAAATCATAGAAAGTTAGAGTCTCAGTCCTCTTGTACTTAAGTCGGCATCGTGCATTTTGAGTTTAATTCCGATGCAATTTCTGTGCTTCATCGTCAAAAAGAAGGTGCAAGGGATACAGTAAACCTGAAGTGAAGTATCGGAATCTAAAACCGGACTCACAGGAGAGGTTCAAATCATAGAAAGTGAGAGTGTCAGTCCTCTTGTACTTAAGTCGGCATTGTGCCTTTTGTATTAAATTCGGATGGAATTTCTGTGTTTCATCGTCAATAAGAAGGTCCGAGGTATACAGTAAACCTAAAGTTAAGCATCGGAATCTAAAACTAGACTCACAGGAGAGGTTCAAATCATAGAAAGTGAGAGTGTCAGTCCTCATGTACTTAAGTCGGCATTGTGCCTTTTTTATTAAATTGGGATGCAATTTCTGTGTTTCATCGTCAATAAGAAAGTCCAAGGGATACAGTAAAACTGAAGTGAAGCATCGGAATCTAAAACTGGACTCACAGGAGAGGTTCAAATCATAGAAAGTTAGAGTCTCCTTCCTCTTGTACTTAAGTCGGCATCGTGCCTTTTGAGTTTAATTCCGATGCAATTTCTGTGCTTCATCGTCAAAAAGAAGGTCCAAGGCATTCAGTAAACCTGAAGTGAATCATCGGAATCTAAAACTGGACTCACAATAGAGGTTGAAATTATAGAAAGTTAGATTGTCAGTCCTCTTGTACTTAAGTCGGCATTGTGCCTTTTGAATTAAATTCGGATGTAATTTCTGTGTTTCATCGTCAATACGAAGGTCCAAGGGATACATTAAACCCGAAGTGAAGCATCGGAATCTAAAGTTGGACTCACAGGAGAGGTTCAAATCATAGATAGTTAGAGTAACAGTCCTCTTGTACTTAATTCTTCATTGAGCATTTTGTATTCAATTCGGATACAATTCCTGTGTTTCATCGTCAATAAGAAGGTCCAAGGGATACAGTAAACCTGAAGTGAAACATCGGAATCTAAAACTGGACTCAAATTAGAGGTTCAAATCATAGAAAGTTAGAGTGTCAGTCCTCTTTTACTTAAGTCGGCATTGTGCCTTTTGTATTTAATTCCGATGCCATTTCAGTGTTTCATCGTCAATAAGAAGGTGTAAGGTATACAGTAAACCTGAAGTGAAGCATCGGAATCTAAAACTGGACTCACAGGAAAGGTTCAAATCATAGAAAGTTAGAGTGTCAGTCTTCTTGTAATTAAGTCGGCATTGTGCCTTTTGTATAGAATTTGGATGCAATTTCTGTGTTTCGTCGTCAATAAGAAGGTGCAAGGTATACAGTAAACCTGAAGTGAAGCATCGGAATCTAAATCCGGACTTACGGGAAAGGTTCGAATCATAGAAAGTGAGAGTGTCAGTCCTCTTGTACTTAAGTCGGCATTGTGCCTTTTGTATTAAATTCGGATGCAATTTCAGTGATTCATCGTCAATAAGAAGGTGCAAGGGATACAGTAAACCTGAAGGGAAGTATCGGAACCTAAAACTGGACTCACAGGAGAGGTTCAAATCGTAGAAAGTTAGAGTGTCAGTTCTCTTGTACTTAAGTTGGCATTGTGCCTTTTGAATTTAATTCCGATGCAATTTCTGTGTTTCATCGTCAATAAGAAGGTCCGAGGTATAGAGTAAACCTAAAGTTAAGCATCGGAATCTATAACTAGACTCACAGGAGAGGTTCAAATCATAGAAAGTGAGAGTGTCAGTCCTCTTGTACTTAAGACTTCATTGTGCCTTTTGAATTAAATTCGGATGTAATTTCTGTGCTTCATCGTCAATACGAAGGTCCAAGGGATACAGTAGACCCGAAGTGAAGCATCGGAATCTAAAGCTGGACTCACAGGAGAGTTTCAAATCATAGAAAGGTAGAGTGTCAGTCCTCTTGTACTTAACTCGGCATTGAGCCTTTTCAATTTAATTCCGATGCAATTTCAGTGTTTCATCGTCAATAAGAAGGTGTAAGGTATACAGTAAACCTGAAGAGAAGCATCGGAATCTAAAACTGGACTCACAGGAGAGGTTCAAATCATAGAAAGTTAGAGTGTCAGTCCTCTTGTAATTAAGTCGGCATTGTGCCTTCTGTATAAAATTCGGATGCAATTTCTGTGCTTCGTCGTCAATAAGAAGGTGCAAGGTATACAGTAAACCTGAAGTGAAGCATCGGAATCTAAATCCGGACTTACAGGAAAGGTTCGAATCATAGAAAGTGAGAGTGTCAGTCCTCTTGTACTTAAGTCGGCATTGTGCCTTTTGTATAAAATTCGGATGCAATATCTTTGTTTCATCGTCAATCATAAGGTCCAAGGGATACAGTAAACCGGAAGTGAAGCATCGGAATCTAAAACTGGACTCACATTAGAGGTTCAAATCATAGAAAGTAAGAGTGTCTGTCCTCTTGTACTTAAGTCGGCATTGTGCCTTTTGTATTAAATTCGGATGCAATTTCTGCGTTTCATCGTCAATAAGAATGTGCAAGGTGTACAGTAAACCTGAAGTGAAGCATCGGAATCTAAAACTGGACTCACAGGAGAGGTTCAAATCATAGAAAGTTAGAGTCTCAGTCCTCTTGTACTTAAGTCGGCATCGTGCCTTTTGAATTTAATTCCGATGCAACTTCTGTGTTTTATCGTCAATAAGAAGGTGCAAAGTAAACAGGAAACCTGAAGTGAAGCATCGGAATCTAAAACTGGACTCACAGGAGAGGTTCTAATCATAGAAAGTGAGAGTGTCAGTCCTCTTGTACATAAGTCGGCATTGTGCCTTTTGTATTAAATTCGGATGCAATTTCTGTGTTTCATCGTCAATAAGAAGGTGCAAGGGATACAGTAAACCTGTAGTGAAGTATCGGAATCTAAAACTGGACTCACAGGAGAGGTTCAAATCATAGAAAGTTAGAGTGTCAGTCCTCTTGTACTTAAGTCGGCATGGAGCCGTTTGAATTTAATTCCGATGCAATTTCTGTTCTTCATCGTCAAAAAGAAGGTCCAAGGCAGACAGTAAACCTGAAGTGAAGCATCGGAATCTAAAACTGGACTCACATTAGAGGTTCAAATCATAGAAAGTGAGAATGTCAGTCCACTTGTACTTAAGTCGGCATTGTGCCTTTTGAAAAATATTCGGATGCAATTTCTGCGTTTCGTCGTCATAAGAAGGTGCAAGATATACAGTAAACCTGAAGTGAAGCATCGGAATCTAAAACTGGACTCACAGGAGAGATTCAAATCATAGAAAGTGAGAGTGTCAGTCCTCTTGTACTTAAGTCGGCATTGTGCCTTTTGTATTAAATTGGGATGCAATTTTTGTGTTTCATCGTCAATAAGAAGGTCCAAGCGATACAGTAAACCTGAAGTGAAGCATCGGAATCTAAAACTGGACTCACAGGAGAGGTTAAAATCATAGAAAGTTAGAGTGTCACTCCTCTTGTACTTAAGTCGGAATTGTGGCTTTTGAATGTAATTCCGAAGCAATTCCTATGTTTCATCGTCAATAAGAAGTTCCAAGGTATACAGTAATCCTGAAGTGAAGCATCGGAATCTAAAACTCGACTCACAGGAGAGGTTCAAATCATAGAAAGTTAGAGTGTCAGTCCTCTTGTACTTAAGTCGGCATTGTGCCTTTTGAATTTAATTCCGATGCAATTTCTGTGCTTCATCGTCAAAAAGAAGGTCCAAGGCATTCAGTAAACCTGAAGTGAAGCATCCGAATCTAAAACTGGACTCACATTACAGGTTGAAATCATAGAAAGTTAGATTGTCAGTCCTCTTGTACTTAAGTCTTCATTGTGCCTTTTGAATTAAATTCGGATGTAATTTCTGTGTTTCATCGTCAATACGAAGGTCCAAGGGATACAGTAAACCCGAAGTGAAGCGTCGGAATCTAAAGCTGGACTCACAGGAGAGGTTCAAATCATAGAAAGGTAGAGTGTCAGTCCTCTTGTACTTAATTCAGCATTGTGCCTTTTGAATTTAATTCCGATGCAATTTTTGTGTTTCTTCGTCAATACGAAGGTCCAAGGTATACAGTAAACCTGAAGTTAAGCATCGGAATCTAAAACTGGATTCACAGGAGAGGTTCAAATCATAGAAAGTGAGAGTGTCAGTCCTCTTCTACTTAAGTCAGCATTGTGACTTTTGTATTAAATTCGGATGCAATTTCTGTGTTTCATCGTCAATAAGAAGGTCCAAGGGATACTGTAAACCTGAAATGAAGCTTCGGAATCTATAACTGGACTCACAGGAGTGGTTAAAATCATAGATAGTTAGAGTAACAGTCCTCTTGTACTTATGTCGGCATTGAGCCTTTTGTATTAAATTCAGATACAATTTCAGTGTTTCATCGTCCATAAGAAAGTCCAAGGGATACAGTAAACCTGAAGTGAAGCATCGGAATCTAAGACTGGACTCACAGGAGAGGTTCAAATCATAGAAAGTTAGAGTGTCAGTCCTCTTGTACTCAAGTCGGCATTGTGCCTTTTGTATTTAATTCCGATGCAATTTCAGTGTTTCATCGTCAATAAGAAGGTGTAAGGTATACAGTTAACCTGAAGTGAAGCATCGGAATCTAAAACTGGACTCACTGGAGAGGTTCAAACCATAGAGAGTTAGAGTGTCAGTCCTCTTGTAATTAAGTCGGCATTGTGCCTTTTGTATAAAATTCGGATGCAATTTCTGTGTTTCGTCGTCAATAAGAAGGTGCAAGGTATACAGTAAACCTGAAGTGAAGCATCGGAATCTAAATCCGGACTTACGGGAGAGGTTCGAATCATAGAAAGTGAGAGTGTCAGTCCTCTTGTACTTAAGTCGGCATTGTGCCTTTTGTATAAAATTCGGATGCAATATCTTTGTTTCATCGTCAATCAGAAGGTCTAAGGGATACAGTAAACCGGAAGTGAAGCATCGGAATCTAAAACTGGACTCACATTAGAGGTTCAAAACATAGAAAGTAAGAGTGTCAGTCCTCTTGTACTTAAGTCGGCATTGTGCCTTTTGTATTAAAATCGGATGCAATTTCTCTGTTTTATCGTCAAAAAGAATGTGCAAGGTATACAGTAAACCTGAAGTGAAGCATCGGAATCTAAAACTAGACTCTCAGGGGAGGTTCAAATCATAGAAAGTGAGAGTGTGAATCCACTTGTACTTAAGTCGGCATTGTGTCTTTTGTATTAAATTCGGATGCCATTTCTGTGTTTCATCGTGAATAAGAAGGTCCAAGGGATACAGTAAACCTGAAGTGAAGCATCAGTATCTAAAAGTGGACTCACAGGAGAGGTTCAAATCATAGAAAGTGAGAGTGTCAGTCCTCTTGTACTTAAGTCGACATGGGCCTTTTGAATTTAATTCCGATGCAATTTCTGTGTTGCATCGTCAATAAGAAGGTCCAAGGTATACAGTAAACCTGATGTTAAGCATCGGAATCTAAAACTAGGCTCACAGGAGAGGTTCTAATCATAGAGAGTTAGAGTGTCACTCCTCTTGCACTTAAGTCGGCATTGTGGCTTTTGAATTTAATTCCGATGCAATTCCTGTGTTTCATCGTCAATAAGCATGTCCAAGGTGTACAGTAAACCTGATGTTAAGTATCGGAATCTAAAACTATACTCACAGGAGAGATTCAAATCATAGAAAGTTAGAGTGTCAGTTCTCTTGTACTTAAGTCGGCATTGTGACTTTTGTATTAAATTCGGATGCAATACCTGTGTTTCAGCGTCAATTAGAAGGTCCAAGGGATATAGTAAACCTGAAGTGAAGCTTCAGAATCTAAAACTGGACTCACAGGAGAGGTTCAAATCATAGAAAGTTAGAGTGTCAGTTCTCTTGTACTTAAGTCGGCATTGTGACTTTTGTATTAAATTCCGATGCAATTTCTGTGTTTCATCGTCAATAAGAAGGTCCAAGGGATACAGTAAACCTGAAGTGAAGCTTCAGAATCTAAAACTGGACCCACAGGAGAGGTTCAAATCATAGAAAGTTAGAGTGTCAGTCCGCTTGTACTTAAGTCGGCATTGTGCCTTTTGTATTACATTCGGATACAATTTCTGTGTTTCATCGTCAATAAGAAGGTCCAAGGGATACAGTAAACCTGAAGTGAAGCATCGGAATCTAAAACTGGACTCACAGGAGAGGTTCAAATCACAGAAAATTAGAGTCTCAGTCCTCTTGTACTTAAGTCGGCATTATGCCTTTTGTATTTAATTACGATGCAATTTCTGTGTTTCATCGTCAATAAGAAGGTGCAAGGTATACAGTAAACCTGAAGTGAAGCATCGGAATCTAAAACTGGACTCACAGGAGAGGTTCAAATCTTGGAAAGTTAGAGTGTCATTCCTCTTGTAATTAAGTCGGCATTGTGCCTTTTGTATAAAATTCGGATGCAATTTCTGTGTTTCGTCGTCAATAAGAATTTCCAAGGTATACAGTAAACCTGAAGTGAAGCATCGGAATCTAAAACTGGACTCACAGGAGAGATTCAAATCATAGAAAGTGAGAGTGTCAGTCCTCTTGTACTTAAGTCGGCATTGTGCCTTTTGTATTAAATTGTGATGCAATTTCTGTGTTTCATCGTCAATAAGTAGGTCCAAGGGATACAGTAAACCTGAAGTGAAGCATCGGAATCTAAAACTGGACTCACAGGAGAGGTTCAAATCATAGAAAGTTAGAGTCTCAGTCCTCTTGTACTTAAGTCGGCATTGTGCCTTTTGAATTAAATTCGGATGTAATTTCTGTGTTTCATCGTCAATACGAAGGTCCAAGGGATACAGTAAACCCGAAGTGAAGCATCGGAATCTAAAGCTGGACTCACAGGAGAGGTTCAAATGATAGAAAGGTAGAGTGTCAGTCCTCTTATACTTAACTCGGCATTGTGCCTTTTGAATTTAATTCCGATGCTATTTTTGTGTTTCATCGTCAATGCCAAGGTCCAAGGTATACAGTAACCCTAAAGTTAAGCATCGGAATCTAACACTGGACTCACAGGAGAGGTTCAAATCATAGAAAGTGAGAGTGTCAGTCCTCTTCTACTTAAGTCAGCATTGTGACTTTTGTATTAAATTCGGTTGCAATTTCTGTGTTTCATTGTCAATAAGAAGGTCCAAGGGATACTGTAAACCTGAAGTGAAGCATCGGAATCTAAAACTGGACTCACAGGAGAGGTTCAACTCATAGAAAGTTAGAGTGTCAGTCCTCTTGTAATTATGTCGGCATTGTGCCTTTTGTATAAAATTCGGATGCAATTTCTGTGTTTCGTCGTCAATAAGATGGTGCAAGGTATACAGTAAACCTGAAGTGAAGCATTGGAATCTAAATCCGGACTTACGGGAGAGGATCGAATCATAGAAAGTGAGAGTGTCAGTCCTCTTGTACTTAAGTCGGCATTGTGCCTTTTGTATAAAATTCGGATGCAATATCTTTGTTTCATCGTCAATCAGAAGGTCCAAGGGATACAGTATACCGGAAGTGAAGCATCGGAATCTAAAACTGGACTCACATTAGAGGTTCAAATCATAGAAAGTAAGAGTGTCAGTCCTCTTGTACTTAAGTCGGCATTGTGCCTTTTGTATTAAATTCGGATGCAATTTCTGTGTTTCATCGTCAATAAGAATGTGCAAGGTATACAGTAAACCTGAAGTGAAGCATCGGAATCTAAAACTAGACTCTCAGGGGAGGTTCAAATCATAGAAACTGAGAGTGTCAATCCACTTGTACTTAAGTCGGCATTGTGTCTTTTGTATTAAATTCGGATGCTATTTCTGTGTTACATCGTGAATAAGAAGGTCCAAGGGATACAGTAAACCTGAAGTGAAGCATCAGAATCTAATACTGGACTCACAGGAGAGGTTCAAATCATAGAAAGTGAGAGTGTCAGTCCTCTTGTACTTAAGTCGGCATTGTGCCTTTTGTATTTAATTACGATGCAATTTCTGTGTTTCATCGACAATAAGAAGGTGCAAGGTATACAGTAAACCTGATGTTAAGCATCGGAATCTAAAACTAGGCTCACAGGAGAGATTCTAATCATAGAGAGTTAGAGTGTCACTCCTCTTGCACTTAAGTCGGCATTGTGGCTTTTGAAATTAATTCCGATGCAATTCCTGTGTTTCATCGTCAATAAGCATGTCCAAGGTATACAGTAAACCTGAAGTTAAGCATCGGAATCTAAAACTATACTCACAGGAGAGATTCAAATCATAGAAAGATAGAGTGTCAGTTCTCTTGTACTTAAGTCGGCATTGTGACTTTTGTATTAAATTCGGATGCAATACCTGTGTTTCATCGTCAATTAGAAGGTCCAAGGGATATAGTAAACATGAAGTGAAGCTTCAGAATCTAAAACTGGACTCACAGGAGAGGTTCAAATCATAGAAAGTTAGAGTGTCAGTTCTCTTGTACTTAAGTCGTCATTGTGACTTTTGTATTAAATTCCGATGCAATTTCTGTGTTTCATCGTCAATAAGAAGGTCCAAGGGATACAGTAAACCTGAAGTGAAGCTTCAGAATCTAAAACTGGACTCACAGGAGAGGTTCAAATCATAGAAAGTTAGAGTGTCAGTCCGCTTGTACTTAAGTCGGCATTGTGCCTTTTGTATTAAATTCGGATACAATTTCTGTGTTTCATCGTCAATAAGAAGGTCCAAGGGATACAGTAAACCTGAAGTGAAGCATTGGAATCTAAAACTGGACTCACAGGAGAGGTTCAAATCAATGAAAATTAGAGTCTCAGTCCTCTTGTACTTAAGTCGGCATTGTGCCTTTTGTATTTAATTACGATGCAATTTCTGTGTTTCTTCGTCAATAAGTAGGTCCAAGGGATACAGTAAACCTGAAGTGAAGCATCGGAATCTAAAACTGGTCTCACAGGAGAGGTTCAAATCATAGAAAGTTAGAGTCTCAGTCCTCTTGTACTTAAGTCGGCATTGTGCCTTTTGAATTAAATTCGGATGTAATTTCTGTGTTTCATCGTCAATACGAAGGTCCAAGGGATACAGTAAACCCGAAGTGAAGCATCGGAAACTAAAGCTGGACTCACAGGAGAGGTTCAAATCATAGAAAGTTAGAGTGTCAGTCCTCTTGTAATTATGTCGGCATTGTGCCTTTTGTATAAAATTCGGATGCAATTTCTGTGTTTCGTCGTCAATAAGAAGGTGCAAGGTATACAGTAAACCTGAAGTGAAGCATCGGAATCTAAATCCGGACTTACGGGAGAGGATCGAATCATAGAAAGTGAGAGTGTCAGTCCTCTTGTACTTAAGTCGGCATTGTGACTTTTGTATTAAATTTCGATGCAATTTCTGTGTTTCATCGTCAATAAGAAGGTCCAAGGGATACAGTAAACCTGAAGTGAAGCTTCAGAATCTAAAACTGGACTCACAGGAGAGGTTCAAATCATAGAAAGTTAGAGTGTCAGTCCGCTTGTACTTAAGTCGGCATTGTGCCTTTTGTATTAAATTCGGATACAATTTCTGTGTTTCATCGTCAATAAGAAGGTCCAAGGGATACAGTAAACCTGAAGTGAAGCATTGGAATCTAAAACTGGACTCACAGGAGAGGTTCAAATCAATGAAAATTAGAGTCTCAGTCCTCTTGTACTTAAGTCGGCATTGTGCCTTTTGTATTTAATTACGATGCAATTTCTGTGTTTCATCGACAATAAGAAGGTGCAAGGTATACAGTAAACCTGATGTTAAGCATCGGAATCTAAAACTAGGCTCACAGGAGAGGTTCTAATCATAGAGAGTTAGAGTGTCACTCCTCTTGCACTTAAGTCGGCATTGTGGCTTTTGAATTTAATTCCGATGCAATTCCTGTGTTTCATCGTCAATAAGCATGTCCAAGGTATACAGTAAACCTGAAGTTAAGCATCGGAATCTAAAACTATACTCACAGGAGAGATTCAAATCATAGAAAGTTAGAGTGTCAGTTCTCTTGTACTTAAGTCGGCATTGTGACTTTTGTATTAAATTCGGATGCAATACCTGTGTTTCATCGTCAATTAGAAGGTCCAAGGGATATAGTAAACATGAAGTGAAGCTTCAGAATCTAAAACTGGACTCACAGGAGAGGTTCAAATCATAGAAAGTTAGAGTGTCAGTTCTCTTGTACTTAAGTCGTCATTGTGACTTTTGTATTAAATTCCGATGCAATTTCTGTGTTTCATCGTCAATAAGATGGTCCAAGGGATACAGTAAACCTGAAGTGAAGCTTCAGAATCAAAAACTGGACTCACAGGAGAGGTTCAAATCATAGAAAGTTAGAGTGTCAGTCCGCTTGTACTTAAGTCGGCATTGTGCCTTTTGTATTAAATTCGGATACAATTTCTGTGTTTCATCGTCAATAAGAAGGTCCAAGGGATACTGTAAACCTGAAGTGAAGCATTGGAATCTAAAACTGGACTCACAGGAGAGGTTCAAATCAATGAAAATTAGAGTCTCAGTCCTCTTGTACTTAAGTCGGCATTGTGCCTTTTGTATTTAATTACGATGCAATTTCTGTGTTTCATCGTCAATAAGATGGTGCAACGTATACAGTAAACCTGAAGTGAAGCATCGGAATCTAAAACTGGACTCACAGGAGAGGTTCAAATCTTGGAAAGTTAGAGTGTCATTCCTCTTGTAATTAAGTCTGCATTGTGCCTTTTGTATAAAATTCGGATGCAATTTCTGTGTTTCGTCGTCAATAAGAATTTCCAAGGTATACAGTAAACCTGAAGTGAAGCATCGGAATCTAAAACTGGACTCACAGGAGAGATTCAAATCATAGAAAGTGAGAGTGTCAGTCCTCTTGTACTTAAGTCGGCATTGTGCCTTTTGTATTAAATTGGGATGCAATTTCTGTGTTTCATCGTCAATAAGTAGGTCCAAGGGATACAGTAAACCTGAAGTGAAGCATCGGAATCTAAAACTGGACTCACAGGAGAGGTTCAAATCATAGAAAGTTAGAGTCTCAGTCCTCTTGTACTTAAGTCGGCATTGTGCCTTTTGTATTAAATTGGGATGCAATTTCTGTGTTTCATCGTCAATAAGTAGGTCCAAGGTATACAGTAAACCTGAAGTGAAGCATCGGAATCTAAATCCGGACTTACGGGAGAGGATCGAATCATAGAAAGTGAGAGTGTCAGTCCTCTTGTACTTAAGTCGGCATTGTGCCTTTTGTATAATATTCGGATGCAATATCTTTGTTTCATCGTCAATCAGAAGGTCCAAGGGATACAGTAAACCGGAAGTGAAGCATCGGAATCTAAAACTGGACTCACATTAGAGGTTCAAATCATAGAAAGTAAGAGTGTCAGTTCTCTTGTACTTAAGTCGGCATTGTGCCTTTTGTATTAAATTCGGATGCAATTTCTGTGTGTCATCGTCAATAAGAATGTGCAAGGTATACAGTAAACCTGAAGTGAAGCATCGGAATCTAAAACTAGACTCTCAGGGGAGATTCAAATCATAGAAAGTGAGAGTGTCAATCCACTTGTACTTAAGTCGGCATTGTGTCTTTTGTATTAAATTCGGATGCTATTTCTGTGTTACATCGTGAATAAGAAGGTCCAAGGGATACAGTAAACCTGAAGTGAAGCATCAGAATCTAAAACTGGACTCACAGGAGAGGTTCAAATCATAGAAAGTGAGAGTGTCAGTCCTCTTGTACTTCAGTCGGCATGGGCCTTTTGAATTTAATTCCGATGCAATTTCTGTGTTTCATCGTCAATAAGAAGGTCCAAGGTATACAGTAAACCTGATGTTAAGCATCGGAATCTAAAACTAGGCTCACAGGAGAGGTTCTAAACATAGAGAGTTAGAGTGTCACTCCTCTTGCACTTATGTCGGCATTGTGGCTTTTGAATTTAATTCCGATGCAATTCCTGTGTTTCATCGTCAAAAAGCAGTTCCAAGGTATACAGTAAACCTGAAGTTAAGCATCGGAATCTAAAACTATACTCACAGGAGAGGTTCAAATCATAGAAAGTTAGAGTGTCAGTTCTCTTGTACTTAAGTCAGCATTGTGACTTTTGTATTAAATTCGGATGCAATACCTGTGTTTCATCGTCAATAAGAAGGTCCAAGGGATACAGTAAACCTGAAGTGAAGCTTCAGAATCTAAAACTGGACTCACAGGAGAGGTTCAAATCATTGAAAGTTAGAGTGTCAGTCCGCTTGTACTTCAGTCGGCATTGTGCCCTTTGTATTAAATTCGGATACAATTCCTGTGTTTCATCGTCAATAAGAAGGTCCAAGGGATACAGTAAACCTGAAGTGAAGCATCGGAATCTAAAACTGGACTCACAGTAGAGTTTCAAATCACAGAAAATTAGAGTGTCAGTCCTCTTGTACTTAATTCGGCATTGTGCCTTTTGAATTTAATTATGATGCAATTTCTGTGTTTCATCGTCAATAAGAAGGTGCAAGGTATACAGTTAACCTGAAGTGAAGCATCGGAATCGAAAACTGGATTCACAGGAGAGGTTCAAATCATAGAAAGTTAGAGTGTCATTCCTCTTGTAATTAAGTCGGCATTGTGCCTTTTGTATAAAATTCGGATGCAATTTCTGTGTTTCGTCGTCAATAAGAATTTCCAAGGTATGCAGTAAACCTGAAGTGAAGCATTGGAATCTAAAACTGGGCTCACAGGAGAGGTTCAAATCATAGAAAGTTAGAGTGTCAGTCCTCTTGTACTTAAGTCGGCATTGTGCCTTTTGAATTTAATTCCGATGCAACTTCTGTGCTTCATCGTCAATAAGAAAGTACATGGTATACAGTAATCCTAAAGTGTAACATTGGCACCTAAAACTGGACTCACAGGAGAGGTTAAAATCATTGAAAGTTAGAGTGTCAGTCCTCTTGTACTTAAGTCGGCATTGTGCCTTTTGTATAAAATTCGGATCCAATTTCTGTGATTCGTCGTCATAAGAAGGTGCAAGGTATACAGTAAACCTGAAGTGAAGCATCGGAATCTAAATCCGGACTTACGGGAGAGGATCGAATCATAGAAAGTGAGAGTGTCAGTCCTCTTGTACTTAAGTCGGCATTGTGCCTTTTGTATAAAATTCGGATGCAATATCTTTGTTTCATCGTCAATCAGAATGTCCAAGGGATACAGTAAACCGGAAGTGAAGCATCGGAATCTAAAACTGGACTCACATTAGAGGTTCAAATCATAGAAAGTAAGAGTGTCAGTCCTCTTGTACTTAAGTCGGCATTGTGCCTTTTGTATTAAATTCGGATGCAATTTCTGTGTTTCATCGTCAATAAGAATGTGCAAGGTATACAGTAAACCTGAAGGGAAGCATCGGAATCTAAAACTAGACTCTCAGGGGAGATTCAAATCATAGAACGTGAGAGTGTCAATCCACTTGTACTTAAGTCGGCATTGTGTCTTTTGTATTAATTTCGGATGCTATTTCTGTGTTACATCGTGAATAAGAAGGTCCAAGGGATACAGTAAACCTGAAGTGAAGCATCAGAATCTAAAACTGGACTCACAGGAGAGGTTCAAATCATAGAAAGTGAGAGTGTCAGTCCTCTTGTACTTAAGTCGGCATGGGCCTTTTGAATTTAATTCCGATGCAATTTCTGTGTTTCATCGTCAATAAGAAGGTCCAAGGTATACAGAAAACCTGATGTTAAGCATCGGAATCTAAAACTAGGCTCACAGGAGAGGTTCTAAACATAGAGAGTTAGAGTGTCACTCCTCTGGCACTTAAGTCGGCATTGTGGCTTTTGAATTTAATTCCGATGCAATTCCCGTGTTTCATCGTCAATAAGCAGTTCCAAGGTATACAGTAAACCTGAAGTTAAGCATCGGAATCTAAAACTATACTCACAGGAGAGGTTCAAATCATAGAAAGTTAGAGTGTCAGTTCTCTTGTACTTAAGTCAGCATTGTGACTTTTGTATTAAATTCGGATGCAATACCTGTGTTTCATCATCAATAAGAAGGTCCAAGGGATACAGTAAACCTGAAGTGAAGCTTCAGAATCTAAAACTGGACTCACAGGAGAGGTTCAAATCATTGAAAGTTAGAGTGTCAGTCCGCTTGTACTTCAGTCGGCATTGTGCCCTTTGTATTAAATTCGGATACAAT
Source organism: Schistocerca serialis cubense (assembly GCF_023864345.2). NCBI lineage: Eukaryota > Metazoa > Arthropoda > Insecta > Orthoptera > Acrididae > Schistocerca > Schistocerca serialis. The sequence goes on along the minus strand of NC_064638.1, from coordinate 59,391,076 downwards.
TCCTGTGTTTCATCGTCAATAAGAAGGTCCAAGGGATACAGTAAACCTGAAGTGAAGCATCGGAATCTAAAACTGGACTCACAGTAGAGTTTCAAATCACAGAAAATTAGAGTGTCAGTCCTCTTGTACTTAATTCGGCATTGTGCCTTTTGAATTTAATTATGATGCAATTTCTGTGTTTCATCGTCAATAAGAAGGTGCAAGGTATACAGTAAACCTGAAGTGAAGCATCGGAATCTAAAACTGGACTCACAGGAGAGGTTCAAATCATAGAAAGTTAGAGTGTCATTCCTCTTGTAATTAAGTCGGCATTGTGCCTTTTGTATAAAATTCGGATGCAATTTCTGTGTTTCTTCGTCAATAAGAATTTCCAAGGTATGCAGTAAACCTGAAGTGAAGCATTGGAATCTAAAACTGGGCTCACAGGAGAGGTTCAAATCATAGAAAGTTAGAGTGTCAGTCCTCTTGTACTTAAGTCGGCATTGTGCCTTTTGAATTTAATTCCGATGCAACTTCTGTGCTTCATCGTCAATAAGAAAGTACATGGTATACAGTAATCCTAAAGTGTAACATTGGCACCTAAAACTGGACTCACAGGAGAGGTTCAAATCATTGAAAGTTAGAGTGTCAGTCCTCTTGTACTTAAGTCGGCATTGTGCCTTTTGTATAAAATTCGGATCCAATTTCTGTGATTCGTCGTCATAAGAAGGTGCAAGGTATACAGTAAACCTGAAGTGGAGCATCGGAATCTAAAACTGAACTCACAGGAGAGGTTCAAATCATAGAAAGTGAGAGTGTCAGTCCTCTTGTACTTAAACTTGCATTGTGTCTTTTGTATTAAATTGGGATGCAATCTCTGTGTATCATCGTCAATAAGAAGGTCCAAGGGATACAGTAAACCTGAAGTGAAGCATCGGAATCTAACACTGGACTCACAGGAGAGGTTCAAAACATAGGAAGTTATAGTGTCAGTCCTCTTGTACTTAAGACTGCGTTGTGCCTTTTGTATTAAATTCGGATGTAATTTCTGTGTTTCATCGTCAATACGAAGGTCCAAGGGATACAGTAAACCCGAAGTGAAGCATCGGAATCTAAAGCTGGACTCACAGGAGAGGTTCAAATCATAGAAAGTTAGAGTGTCAGTCCTCTTGTACTTAACTCGGCATTGTGCCTTTTGAATTTAATTCCGATGCAATTTCTGTGTTTCATCGTCAATACGAAGGTCCAAGGGATACAGTAAACCTGAAGTGAAGAATCGGAATCTAAAACTGGACTCACAGCAGAGGTTCAAATCATAGAAATTTAGAGTGTCAGTTCTCTTGTAATTAAGTCGGCATTGTGCCTTTTGTATAAAATTTGGATGCAATTACTGTGTTTCGTCGTCAATAAGAAGGTGCAAGGTATACAGGTAACCTGAAGTGAAGCATCGGAATCTAAATCTGCACTTACGGGAGAGGTTCGAATCATAGAAAGTGAGAGTTTCAGTCCTGTTGTACTTAAGTTGGCATTGTGCCTTTTGTATTAAATTCGGATGCAATATCTTTATTTCATCGTCAATAAGAAGGTCCAAGGGATACAGTAAACCTGAAGTGAAGCATCGGCATCTAAAACTGGACTCACATTAGAGGTTCAAATCATAGAAAGTAAGAGTGTCAGTCCTCTTGTACTTAAGTCGGCATTGTGCCTTTTGTATTAAATTCGGATGCAATTTCTGTGTTTCATCGTCAAAAAGAAGGCGCAAGGTATACAGTAAACCTGAAGTGAAGCATCGGAATCTAAAACTAGACTCTCAGGGGAGTTTCAAATCATAGAAAGTGAGAGTGTCAATCCTCTTGTACTTAAGACGGCATTGTGTCTTTTGTATTAAAATCGGATGCAATTTCTGTGTTTCATCGTCAATAAGAAGGTGCAAGGTATACAGTAAACCTGAAATGAAGCATCGGAATCTAAAACTAAGCTCTCAGAGGAGGTTCAAATCATAGAAAGTGAGAGTGTCAATCCTCTTGTACTTAAGTCGGCAATGTGTCTTTTGTATTAAATTCGGATGCAATTTCTGTGTTTCATCGTCAATAAGAAGGTCCAAGGGATACAGTAAACCTGAAGTGAAGCATCGGAATCTAACACTGGACTCACAGGAGAGGTTCAAATCGTAGAAAGTTAGAGTGTCATTCCTCTTGTAATTAAGTCGGCATTGTGCCTTTTATATAAAATTCGGATGCAATTTCTGTGTTTCGTCGTCAATAAGAATTTCCAAGGTATACAGTAAACCTGAAGTGAAGCATCGGAATCTAAAACTGGACTCACAGGAGAGGTTCAAATCATAGAAAGTTAGAGTGTCAGTCCTCTTGTACTTAAGTCGGCATTGTGCCTTTTGTATGAAATTCGGATGCAATTTCTGTGATTCGTCGTCATAAGAAGGTGCAAGGTATACAGTAAACCGGAAGTGGAGCATCGGAATCTAAAACTGGACTCACAGGAGAGGTTCAAATCATAGAATGTGAGAGTGTCAGTCCTCTTGTACTTAAGTCGGCATTGTGCCTTTTGTATGAAATTCGGATGCAATTTCTGTGTTTCATCGTCAATAAGTAGGTGCAAGGTATAAAGTAAAGCTGAAGTGAAGCATTGGAATCTAAAACTGGACACACAGGAGAGGTTCCAATCATAGAAAGTGAGAGTGTCAGTCCTCTTGTACTTAAGTCGGCATTGTGTCTTTTGTGTTAAATTGGGATGCAATCTCTGTGTATCATCGTCAATAAGAATGTTCAAGGGATACAGTAAAGCTGAAGTGAAACATCGGAATCTAACGCTGGACTCACAGGAGAGGTTCAAATCATAGAAAGTTAGAGTGTCAGTCCTCTTGTACTTAAGACTGCATTGTGCCTTTGTATTAAATTCGGATGTAATTTCTGTGTTTCATCGTCAATACGAAGGTCCAAAGGATACAGTAAACCCGAAGTGAAGCATCGGATTCTAAAGCTGGACTCACAGGAGAGGTTCAAATCGTAGAAAGTTAGAGTGTCAGTCCTCTTCTACTTAACTCTGCATTGTGCTTTTTGAATTTAATTCGGATGTAATTTCTGTGTTTCATCGTCAATACGAAGGTCCAAGGGATACAGTAAACCCGAAGTGAAGCATCGGAAACTAAAGCTGGACTCACAGGAGAGGTTCAAATCATAGAAAGTTAGAGTGTCAGTCCTCTTGTAATTATGTCGGCATTGTGCCTTTTGTATAAAATTCGGATGCAATTTCTGTGTTTCGTCGTCAATAAGAAGGTGCAAGGTATACAGTAAACCTGAAGTGAAGCATCGGAATCTAAATCCGGACTTACGGGAGAGGATCGAATCATAGAAAGTGAGAGTGTCAGTCCTCTTGTACTTAAGTCGGCATTGTGCCTTTTGTATAAAATTCGGATGCAATATCTTTGTTTCATCGTCAATCAGAAGGTCCAAGGGATACAGTAAACCGGAAGTGAAGCATCGGAATCTAAAACTGGACTCACATTAGAGGTTCAAATCATAGAAAGTAAGAGTGTCAGTCCTCTTGTACTTAAGTCGGCATTGTGCCTTTTGTATTAAATTCGGATGCAATTTCTGTGTTTCATCGTCAATAAGAATGTGCAAGGTATACAGTAAACCTGAAGTGAAGCATCGGAATCTAAAACTAGACTCTCAGGGGAGATTCAAATCATAGAAAGTGAGAGTGTCAATCCACTTGTACTTAAGTCGGCATTGTGTCTTTTGTATTAAATTCGGATGCTATTTCTGTGTTACATCGTGAATAAGAAGGTCCAAGGGATACAGTAAACCTGAAGTGAAGCATCAGAATCTAAAACTGGACTCACAGGAGAGGTTCAAATCATAGAAAGTGAGAGTGTCAGTCCTCTTGTACTTAAGTCGCCATGGGCCTTTTGAATTTAATTCCGATGCAATTTCTGTGTTTCATCGTCAATAAGAAGGTCCAAAGTATACAGTAAACCTGATGTTAAGCATCGGAATCTAAAACTAGGCTCACAGGAGAGGTTCTAAACATAGAGAGTTAGAGTGTCACTCCTCTTGCACTTAAGTCGGCATTGTGGCTTTTGAATTTAATTCCGATGTAATTCCTGTGTTTCATCGTCAATAAGCAGTTCCAAGGTATACAGTAAACCTGAAGTTAAGCATCGGAATCTAAAACTATACTCACAGGAGAGGTTCAAATCATAGAAAGTTAGAGTGTCAGTTCTCTTGTACTTAAGTCAGCATTGTGACTTTTGTATTAAATTCGGTTGCAATACCTGTGTTTCATCGTCAATAAGAAGGTCCAAGGGATACAGTAAACCTGAAGTGAAGCTTCAGAATCTAAAACTGGACTCACAGGAGAGGTTCAAATCATTGAAAGTTAGAGTGTCAGTCCGCTTGTACTTCAGTCAGCATTGTGCCCTTTGTATTAAATTCGGATACAATTCCTGTGTTTCATCGTCAATAAGAAGGTCCAAGGGATACAGTAAACCTGAAGTGAAGCATCGGAATCTAAAACTGGACTCACAGTAGAGTTTCAAATCACAGAAAATTAGAGTGTCAGTCCTCTTGTACTTAAGTCGGCATTGTGCCTTTTGAATTTAATTCCGATGCAACTTCTGTGCTTCATAGTCAATAAGAAAGTACATGGTATACAGTAATCCTAAAGTGTAACATTGGCACCTAAAACTGGACTCACAGGAGAGGTTCAAATCATTGAAAGTTAGAGTGTCAGTCCTCTTGTACTTAAGTCGGCATTGTGCCTTTTGTATAAAATTCGGATCCAATTTCTGTGATTCGTCGTCATAAGAAGGTGCAAGGTATACAGTAAACCTGAAGTGGAGCATCGGAATCTAAAACTGGACTCACAGGAGAGGTTCAAATCATAGAAAGTGAGAGTGTCTGTCCTCTTGTACTTAAGTTTGCATTGTGTCTTTGGTATTAAATTGGGATGCAATCTCTGTGTATCATCGTCAATAAGAAGGTCCAAGGGATACAGTAAACCTGAAGTGAAGCATCGGAATCAAACACTGGACTCACAGGAGAGGTTCAAAACATAGGAAGTTATAGTGTCAGTCCTCTTGTACTTAAGACTGCGTTGTGCCTTTTGTATTAAATTCGGATGTAATTTCTGTGTTTCATCGTCAATACGAAGGTCCAAGGGATACAGTAAACCCGAATTGAAGCATCGGAATCTAAAGCTAAACTCACAGGAGAGGTTCAAATCATAGAAAGTTAGAGTGTCAGTCCTCTTGTACTTAACTCGGCATTTGCCTTTTGAATTTAATTCCGATGCAATTTCTGTGTTTCATCGTCAATACGAAGGTCCAAGGGATACAGTAAACCTGAAGTGAAGAATCGGAATCTAAAACTGGACTCACAGGAGAGGTTCAAATCATAGAAAGTTAGAGTGTCAGTCCTCTTGTACTTAAGTCGGCATTGTGCCTTTTGTATTTAATTCCGATGCAATTTCAGTGTTTCATCGTCAATACGAAGGTGTAACGTATACAGTAAACCTGAAGTAAAGCATCGGAATCTAAAACTGGACTCACAGGAGAGGTTCAAATCATAGAAATTTAGAGTGTCAGTTCTCTTGTAATTAAGTCGGCATTGTGCCTTTTGTATAAAATTTGGATGCAATTTCTGTGTTTCGTCGTCAATAAGAAGGTGCAAGGTATACAGTTAACCTGAAGTGAAGCATCGGAATCTAAATCTGCACTTACGGGAGAGGTTCGAATCATAGAAAGTGAGAGTTTCAGTCCTGTTGTACTTAAGTTGGCATTGTGCCATTTGTATTAAATTCGGATGCAATATCTTTATTTCATCGTCAATAAGAAGGTCCAAGGGATACAGTAAACCTGAAGTGAAGCATCGGCATCTAGAACTGGACTCACATTAGAGGTTCAAGTCATAGAAAGTAAGAGTGTCAGTCCTCTTGTACTTAAGTCGGCATTGTGCCTTTTGTATTAAATTCGTATGCAATTTCTGTGTTTCATCGTCAAAAAGAAGGCGCAAGGTATACAGTAAACCTGAAGTGAAGCATCGGAATCTAAAACCAGACTCTCAGGGGAGTTTCAAATCATAGAGAGTGAGAGTGTCAATCCTCTTGTACTTAAGACGGCATTGTGTCTTTTGTATTAAAATCGGATGCAATTTCTGTGTTTCATCGTCAATAAGAAGGTGCAAGGTATACAGTAAACCTGAAGTGAAGCATCGGAATCTAAAACTAGGCTCTCAGGGGAGGTTCAAATCATAGAAAGTGAGAGTGTCAATCCTCTTGTACTTAAGTCGGCAATGTGTCTTTTGTATTAAATTCGGATGCAATTTCTGTGTTTCATCGTCAATAAGAAGGTCCAAGGGATACAGTAAACCTGAAGTGAAGCCTCGGAATCTAAAACTGGACTCACAGGAGAGGTTCAAATCATAGAAAGTTAGAGTGTCATTCCTCTTGTAATTAAGTCGGCATTGTGCCTTTTATATAAAATTCGGATGCAATTTCTGTGTTTCGTCGTCAATAAGAATTTCCAAGGTATACAGTAAACCTGAAGTGAAGGATCGGAATCTAAAACTGGACTCACAGGAGAGGTTCAAATCATAGAAAGTTAGAGTGTCAGTCCTCTTGTACTTAAGTCGGCATTGTGCCTTTTGTATGAAATTCGGATGCAATTTCTGTGATTCGTCGTCATAAGAAGGTGCAAGGTATACAGTAAACCTGAAGTGGAGCATCGGAATCTAAAACTGGACTCACAGGAGAGGTTCAAATCATAGAATGTGAGAGTGTCAGTCCTCTTGTACTTAAGTCGGCATTGTGCCTTTTGTATGAAATTCGGATGCAATTTCTGTGTTTCATCGTCAATAAGTAGGTGCAAGGTATAAAGTAAACCTGAAGTGAAGCATTGGAATCTAAAACTGGACACACAGGAGAGGTTCAAATCATAGAAAGTGAGAGTGTCAGTCCTCTTGTACTTAAGTCGGCATTGTGTCTTTTGTGTTAAATTGGGATGCAATCTCTGTGTATCATCGTCAATAAGAAGGTTCAAGGGATACAGTAAAGCTGAAGTGAAACATCGGAATCTAACGCTGGACTCACAGGAGAGGTTCAAATCATAGAAAGTTAGAGTGTCAGTCCACTTGTACTTAAGACTGCATTGTGCCTTTGTATTAAATTCGGATGTAATTTCTGTGTTTCATCGTCAATACGAAGGTCCAAAGGATACAGTAAACCCGAAGTGAAGCATCGGATTCTAAAGCTGGACTCACAGGAGAGGTTCAAATCGTAGAAAGTTAGAGTGTCAGTCCTCTTCTACTTAACTCGGCATTGTGCTTTTTGAATTTAATTCCGATGCAATTTCTGTGTTTCATCGTCAATACGAAGGTCCAAGGGATACAGTAAACCTGAAGTGAAGAATCGGAATCTAAAACTGGTCTCACAGGAGAGGTTCAAATCATAGAAAGTTAGAGTGTCAGTCCTCTTGTACTTAAGTCGGCATTGTGCCTTTTGTATTTAATTCCGATGTAATTTCAGTGTTTCATCGTCAATAAGAAGGTGTAAGGTATACAGTAAACCTGAAGTAAAGCATCGGAATCTAAAACTAGACTCTCAGGGGAGGTTCATATCATAGAAAGTGAGAGTGCCAATCCTCTTGTACTTAAGTCGGCATTGTGTCTTTTGTATTAAATTCGGATGCTATTTCTGTGTTTCATCGTCAATAAGAAGGTCAAAGGGATTCAGTAAACCTGAAGTGAAGCATCGGAATCTAAAGCTGGACTCACAGGAGAGGTTCAAATCTTACAAAGTTAGAGTGTCAGTCCTCTTGTACTTAAGACGGCATTGTGCCTTTTGAATTTAATTCCGATGCAATTTCTGTGTTTTATCGTCAATAAGAAGGTGAAAAGTATACAGGAAACCTGAAGTGAAGCAACGGAATCTAAAACTGGACTCACAGGAGAGGTTCAAATCATAGAAAGTGAGAGTGTCAGTCCTCTTGTACTTAAGTCGGCATTGTGCCGTTTGTATTAAATTCGGATGCAATTTCTGTGTTTCATCGTCAATACGAAGGTCCAAGGGATACAGTAAACCTGAAGTGAAGCATCGGAATCGAAAACTGGACTCACAGGAGAGGATCAAATCTTCGAAAGTGAGAGTGTCAGTCCTCTTGTACTTAAGTCGGCATGGGCCTTTTGAATTTAATTCCGATGCAATTTCTGTGTTTCATCGTCAATAAGAAGGTCCAAGGTATACAGTAAACCTGAAATTAAGCATATGATCTAAAAGTAGACTCACAGGAGAGGTTCAATCATGGAAAGTTAGAGTGACACTCCTCTTGTACTTAAGTCGGCATTGTGGCTTTTGAATTTAATTCCGATGCAATTCCTGTGTTTCATCGTCAATAAGCAGGTCCAAGGTATACAGTAAACCTGAAGTTAAGCATCGGAATCGAAAACTATACTCACAGAAGAGGTTCAAATTATAGAAAGTTAGAGTGTCAGTCCGCTTGTACTTAAGTCGGCATTGTGCCTTTTGTATTAAATTCGGATACAATTTCTGTGTTTCATCGTCAATAAGAAGGTCCAAGGGATAGAGTAAACCTGAAGTGAAGCATGGGAATCTAAAACTGGACTCACAGGAGAGGTTCAAATCATAGAAAGTTAGAGTGTCAGTCCTCTTGTACTTAAGTCGGCATTGTGGCTTTTGTATTAAATTCGGATTCAATTTCTGGGTTTCATCGTCAATAAGAAGGTCCAAGGGATACAGTAAACCCTAAGTGAAGTATCGGAATCTAAAACTGGACTCACAGGAGAGGTTCAAATCATAGAAAGTTAGAGTGTCAGTCCTCTTGTACATAAATCGGCATTGTGCCTTTTGAATTTAATTCCGATGCAATTTCTGTGTTTCATCGTCAATACGAAGGTCCAAGGGATACAGTAAATCTGAAGTGAAGAATAGGAATCTAAAACTGGACTCACAGGAGAGGTTCAAATCATAGAAAGTTAGAGTGTCAGTCCTCTTGTACTTAAGTCGCATTGTGCCTTTTGTATTTAATTCCGATGTAATTTCAGTGTTTCATCGTCAATAAGAAGGTGTAAGGTATACAGTAAACCTGAAGTAAAGCATCGGAATCTAAAACAAGACTCTCAGGGGAGGTTCAAATCATAGAAAGTGAGAGTGTCAATCCTCTTGTACTTAAGTCGGCATTGTGTCCTTTGTATTAAATTCGGATGCAGTTTCTGTGTTTCATCGTCAATAAGAAGGTCCAAGGGATACAGTAAACCTGAAGTGAAGCATCGGAATCTAAAGCTGGACTCACAGGAGAGGTTCAAATTATACAAAGTTAGAGTGTCAGTCCTCTTGTACTTAAGTCGGCATTGTGCCTTTTGAATTTAATTCCGATGCAATTTCTGTGTTTTATCGTCAATAAGAAGGTGAAAAGTATACAGGAAACCTGAAGTGGAGCAACGGAATCTGAAACTGGACTCACAGGAAAGGTTCAAATCATAGAAAGTGAGAGTGTCAGTCCTCTTGTACTTAAGTCGGCATTGTGCCGTTTGTATTAAATTCGGATGCAATTTCTGTGTTTCATCGTCAATACGAAGGTCCAAGGGATACAGTAAACCTGAAGTGAGGCATCGGAATCGAAAACTGGACTCACAGGAGAGGATCAAATCTTCGAAAGTGAGAGTGTCAGTCCTCTTGTACTTAAGTCGGCATTGTGGCTTTTGAATTTAATTCCCATGCAATTCCTGTGTTTCATCGACAATAAGCAGGTCCAAGGTATACAGTAAACCTGAAGTTAAGCATCGGAATCGAAAACTATACTCACAGGAGAGGTTCAAATTATAGAAAGTTAGAGTGTCAGTTCTCTTGTACTTAAGACGGCCATGTAACTTTTGTATTAAATTCGGATGCAATTTCTGTGTTTCATCGGTAATAAGAAGGTCCAAGGGATACAGTAAACCTGAAGTGAAGCTTCAGAATCTAAAACTGGACTCACCTGAGAGGTTCAAATCATAGAAAGTTGGAGTGTCAGTCCTCTTGTACTTAAGTCGGCATTGTGCCTTTTGTATTTAATTCCGATGCAATCTCTGTGTTTCATCGTCAATAAAAAGGTGCAAGGTATACAGTAAACCTGAAGTGGAGCATCGGAATATAAAACTGGACTCACAGGAGAGGTTCAAATCATAGAAAGTTAGAGTGTCAGTCCTCATGTAATTAAGTCGGCATTGAGCCTTTTGTATAAAATTCGGATGCAATTTCTGTGTTTCGTCGTCAATTAGAAGGTCCAAGGTATACAGTAAACGTGAAGTGTAGCATCGGAATCTAAAACTGGACTCACAGGAGAGGTTCAAATCATAGAAAGTTAGAGTCTCAGTCCTCTTGTACTTAAGTCGGCATCGTGCCTTTTGCATTTAATTCCGATGCAACTTCTGGGCTTCATCGTCAATAAGATAGTCCATGGTATACAGTAAACCTAAAGTGTAACATTGGCACCTAAAACTGGACTCACAGGAGAGGTTCAAATCATAGAAAGTTAAACTGTCACTCCTCTTGTACTCAAGTCGGCATTGTGGCTTTTGAATTTCATTCCGATGCTTTTCCTGAGTTTCATCGTCAATAAGAAGGTCCAAGGTATACAGTAAACCTAAAGTGAAGCATCGGAATCGAAAACTGGGTTGACAGGAGAGGTTCAAACCATAGAAAGTGAGAGTGTCAGTCCTCTTGTACTTAAGTCGGCATGGGCATTTTGAATTTCATTCCGATGCAATTTCTGTGTTTCATCGTCAATAATAAGGTCCAAGGTATACTGTAAACCTGAGGTTAAGCATCTGAATCTAAAACTAGACTCACAGGAGAGGTTCAAATCATAGATAGTTAGATTGTCAGTCCTCTTGTACTTAAGTCGGCATTGTGGCTTTTGTATTAAATTCGGATTCAATTTCTGTGTTTCATCGTCAATAAGAAGGTCCAAGGGATACAGTAAACCCGAAGTGAAGCATCGGAATCTAAACCTGGACTCACAGGGAGAAGTTAGAGTGTCAGTCCACTTGAACTTAAGTCGTCATTGAGCCTTTTGAATTTAATTCCAATGCAATATCTGTGCTTCATCGTCAAAAAGAAGGTCCAAGGCATACAGTAAACCTGAAGTGAAGCATCGGAATCTAAAACTGGACTCACATTCGAGGTTCAAATCATAGAAAGTTAGATTGTCAGTCCTCTTGTACTTAAGTCGGCATTGTGGCTTTTGTATTAATTTCGGGTTCAATTTCTGGGTTTCATCGTCAATAAGAAGGTCCAAGGGATACAGTAAACCCGAAGTGAAGCATCGGAATCTAAAGCTGGACTCACAGGAGAGGTTCAAATCATAGAAAGTTAGAGTGTCAGTCCACTTGAACTTAACTCGGCATTGTGCCTTTTGAATTTAAATCCGATGTAATTTCTGTGTTTCATTGTCAACACGAAGGTCCAAGGTATTCAAAAACCTGAAGTGAAGCATCGGAATCTAAAACCGGACTCACAGGAGAGGTTCAAATCATAGATAGTTAGAGTGTCAGTACTCTTGTACTTAAGTCGGCATTGTGCCTTTTGAATTTAATTCCGATGCAATTTCTGTGTTTCATCGTCAATAAGAAGGTGCAAGGTATACAGTAAACCTGAAGTGAAGCATCGAAATCAAAAACTGGACTCACATGAGAGGTTCAAATCATAGAAAGTTAGAGTGTCAGTCCTCTTGTACTTAAGTTCTTCATTGTGCCTTTTGAATTTAATTCCGATGTAATTTCTGTGTTTTATCTTCAATAAGAAGGTGTAAAGTATACAGGAAACCTGAAGTGAAGCAACGGAATCTTAAACTGGACTCACAGGAGAATTTCAAATCATAGAAAGTGAGTGTGTCAGTCCCCTTGTACTTAAGTCGGCATTGTGCCTTTTGTATTAAATTCGGATGCAATTTCTGTGTTTCATAGTCAATACGAAGGTCCAAGGGATACAGCAAACCTGAAGTGAAGCATCGGAATCGAAAACTGGACTCACAGGAGAGGTTCAAATCTTCGAAAGTGAGAGTGTCAGTCCTCTTGTACTTAAGTCGGCATGGGCCTTTTGAATTTAATTCCGATGCAATTTCTGTGTTTCATCGCCAATAAGAAGGTCCAAGGTATACAGTAAACCTGAAGTTAAGCACCGGAATCTAAAAGTAGACTCACAGGAGAGGTTCAAATCATAGAAAGTTAGAGTGTCACTCCTCTTGTACTTAAGTCGGCATTGTGGCTTTTGAATTTAATTCCGATGCAATTCCTGTGTTTCATCGGCAATAAGCCAGCCCAAGGTATACAGTAAACCTGAAGTTAAGCATCGGAATCGAAAACTATACTCACAGGAGAGGTTCAAATCATAGAATGTTAGAGTGTCAGTTCTCTAGTACTTAAGTCGGCATTGTAACTTCTGTATTAAATTCGGATGCAATTTCTGTGTTACATCGTTAATAAGAAGGTCCAAGGGATACAGTAAACCTGAAGTGAAGCTTCAGAATCTAAAACTGGACTCACAGGAGAGGTTTAAATCATAGAAAGTTAGAGTGTCAGTCCGCTTGTACTTAAGCCGTCATTGTGCCTTTTGTATTAAATTCGGATACAATTTCTGTGTTTCATCGTCAATAAGAAGGTCCAAGGGATACAGTAAACCTGAAGTGAAGCATCGGAATCTAAAACTGGACTCACAGGAGAGGTTCAAATCATAGAAAGTTAGAGTGTCACTCCTCTTGTACTTAAGTTGGCATTGTGCCTTTTGTATTTAATTCCGATACAATTTCTGTGTTTCATTGTCAATAAAAAGGTGCAAGGTATACAGTAAACCTGAAGTGAAGCATCGGAATCTAAAACTGGACTCACAGGAGAGGTTCAAATCATAGAAAGTTAGAGTGTCAGTCCTCTTGTAATTATGTCGGCATTGAGCCTTTTGTATAAAATTCGGATGCAATTTCTGTGTTTCGTCGTCAATTAGAAGGTCCAAGGTATACAGTAAACGTGAAGTGAAGCATCGGAATCTAAAACTGGACTCACAGGAGAGGTTCAAATCATCGAAAGTTAGAGTCTCACTCCTCTTGTACTTAAGTCGGCATCGTGCCTTTTGAATTTAATTCCGATGCAACTTCTGTGCTTCATCGTCAATAAGATAGTCCATGGTATACAGTAAACCTGAAGTGTAACATTGGCACCTAAAACTGGTCTCACAGGAGAGGGTCAAATAATAGAAAGTTAGAGTGTCACTCCTCTTGTACTCAAGTCTGCATTGTGGCTTTTGAATTTAATTCCGATGCAATTCCTGTGTTTCATCGTCAATAAGAAGGTCCAAAGTATACAGTAAACCTGATGTGAAGCATCGGAATCTAAAATTCGACTCACAGGAGAGGTTCAAATCATAGACAGTTAGAGTGTCAGTCATTTAGTACTTAAGTCGGCTTTGTGCCTTTTGAATTTAATTCCGATGCAATTTCTGTGTTTCATCGTCAAAAAGAAGGTCCAAGGCAGACAGTAAACCTGATGTGAAGCATCGGAATCTAAAACTAGACTCACATTAGAGGTTCAAATCATAGAAAATTAGATTGTATGTCCTCTTGTACTTATGTCGGCATTGTGCCTTTTGTATAACATTCGGATGCAATTTATGTGTCTCGTCGTCAATAAGAAGTTGCAAGGTACACAGTAAACCTGAAGTGAAACATCGGAATATGAAACTGGACTCACAGGAGAGGTTCATATCATAGAAGTGAGAGTGTCAGTCCTCTTGTACTTAAATCAGCATTGTGCCTTTTGAATTTTATTCCGATGCAATTTTTGTGTTCATCGTCAAACAGAAGGTCCAAAGCATACAGTAAACCTGAAGTGAAGCTGCGGAATCTAAAACTGGACTCAGATTAGATGTTCAAATCATAGAAAGTTAGATTGTCAGTCCTCTTGTAATGAAGTCTTCATTGTGCCTTTTGTATAAAATTCGGATGCAATTTCTGTGTTTCGTCGTCAATAAGAGGGTGCAAGGTATACTGTAAACCCAAAGTGAAGCATCGGAATCTAAAACTGGACTCACAGGAGAGGTTGAAATTATAGAAAGTGAGAGTGTCAGTCCCCTTGTACTTAAGTCGGCATTGTGCCTTTTGTATAAAATTCGGAAGCAATTTCTGTGTTTCATCGTCAATAAGAAGGTCCAAGGGATACAGTTAACCTGAAGTGATGCATCGGAGTCATAAACTGGACTCACAGGCGTTGTTCAAATCATAGAAAGTTAGAGTGTCAGTCCTCTTGTACTTAAGTCGGCATTGTGCCTTTTGTATTAAATTCGGATGCAATTTCTGTGCATCATCGTCAATACGAATGTCCAAGGGATTCAGTAAACCTGAAGTGAAGCATCGGAATCGAAAACTGGACTCACAGGAGAGGTTCAAACCATAGAGAGTGAGAGTGTCAGTCCTCTTGTACTTAAGTCGGCATGGGCATTTTGAACTTCATTCCGATGCAATTTCTGTGTTTCATCGTCAATAACAAGGTCCAAGGTATACAGTAAACCTGAAGTTAAGCATCTGAATCTAAAACTAGACTCACAGGAGAGGTTCAAATCATAGAAAGTTAGAGTGTCACTCCTCTTGTACTTAAGTCGGCATTGTGGCTTTTGAATTTAATTCCGATGCAATTCCTGTGTTTCATCGTCAATAAGCAAGCCAAAGGTATACAGTAAACCTGAAGTTAAGCATCGGAATCGAAAACTATACTCACAGGAGAGGTTCATATCATAGAAAGTTAGAGTGTCAGTTCTCTTGTACTTAAGTCGGCATTGTAACTTTTGTATTAAATTCGGATGCAATTTCTGTGTTTCATCGTTAATAAGAAGGTCCAAGGGATACAGTAAACCTGAAGTGAAGCTTCAGAATCTAAAACTGGACTCACCGGAGAGGTTTAAATCATAGAAAGTTAGAGAGTCAGTCCGCTTGTACTTAAGTCGGCATTGTGCCTTTTGTATTAAATTCGGATACAATTTCTGTGTTTGATCGTCAATACGAAGGTCCAAGGCATACAGTAAACCTGAAGTGAAGCATCGGAATCTAAAACTGGACCCACAGGAGAGGTTCAAATCATTGAAAGTTAGAGTGTCACTCCTCTTAAACTTAAGTCGGCATTGTGCCTTTTGTATTTAATTCCGATGCAATTTCTGTGTTTCATCGTCAATAAAAAGGTGCAAGGTATACAGTAAACCTGAAGTGAAGCATCGGAACCTAAAACTGGACTCACAGGAGAGGTTTAAATCATAGAAAGTTAGAGTGTCAGTCCTCTTGTATTTATGTCGGCATTGAGCCTTTTGTATAAAATTCGGATGCAATTCCTGTGTTTCGTCGTCAATTAGAAGGTCCAAGGTATACAGTAAACGTGAAGTGAAGCATCGGAATCTAAAACTGGACTCACAGGAGAGGTTCAAATCATCGAAAGTTAGAGTCTCAGTCCTCGTGTACTTAAGTCGGCATCGTGCCTTTTGAATTTAATTCCGATGCAACTTCTGTGCTTCATCGTCAATAAGATAGTCCATGGTATACAGTAAACCTGAAGTGTAACATTGGCACCTAAAACTGGTCTCACAGGGGAGGGTCAAATCATAGAAAGTTAGAGTGTCACTCCTCTTGTACTCAAGTCGGCATTGTGGCTCTTGAATTTAATTCGGATACAATTCCTGTGTTTCATAGTTAATAAGAAGGTCCAAGGTATACAGTAAACCTGAAGTGAAGCAAAGGAATCTAAAATTCGACTCACAGGAGAGGTTCAAATCATAGACAGTTAGAGTGTCAGTCCTCTTGTACTTAAGTCGGCATTGTGCCTTTTGTATTAAATTCGGATGCAATTTCTGCGTTTCATCGTCAATAAGAAGGTCCAAGGGATACAGTAAACCTGAAGTGTAGCATCGGAATCTAGAACTGGACTCACAGGAGAGGTTCAAATCATAGAAAGTTAGAGTGTCAGTCATTTAGTACTTAAGTCGGATTTGTGCCTTTTGAATTTAATTCCGATGCAATTTCTGTGCTACATCGTCAAAAAGAAGGTCCAAGGCAGACAGTAAACCTGATGTGAAGCATCGGAATATAAAACTGGACTCACAGGAGAGGTTCAAATCATAGAAGTGAGAGTGTCAGTCCTCTTGTACTTAAATCGGCATTGTGCCTTTTGAATTTAATTCCCATGCAATTTCTGTGTTTCATCGTCAATGTGAAGGTCCAAGGTATACAGTAAACCTGAAGTTAAGCATCGGAATCTATAACTGGACTCACAGGAGAGGTTCAAATCATAGAAAGTGAGAGTGTCAGTCCTCTTGCACTTAAGTCGGCATTGTGCCTTTTGTATTTAATTCGTCTGCAATTTCTGTGTTTCATCGTCAATAAGAAGGTCCATGGGATACAGTAAACCGGAAGTAAAGCATCGGAAACTAAAACTGGACTCACAGGAGAGGTTCAAATCATAGAAAGTTAGAGTGTCAGTCCTCTTGTAATGAAGTCTTCATTGTGCCTTTTGTATAAAATTCGAATGCAATTTCTGTGTTTCGTCGTCAATAAGAGGGTACAAGGTATACTGTAAACCCAAAGTGAAGCATCGGAATCTAAAACTGGACTCACAGGAGAGCTTCAATTTATAGAAAGTGAGAGTGTCAGTCCTATTGTACTTAAGTCGGCATTGTGCCTTTTGTATAAAATTCGGAAGCAATTTCTGTGTTTCATCGTCAATAAGAAGGTCCAAGGGATACAGTAAACCTGAAGTGAAGCATTGGATTAAAAAACTGGACTCACAGGAGTTGTTCAAATCATAGAAAGTTAGAGTGTCAGTCCTCTTGTACTTAAGTCGTCATTGTGCCTTTTCAATTTAATTCCAATGCAATTTCTGTGTTTCATCGTCAATAAGATGGTGCAAAGTATACAGTAAACCTGAAGGGAAGCATCGCAATCTAAAACTTGACTCACAGGAGAGGTTCAAATCATAGAAAGTGAGAGTGTCAGACCTCTTGTACTTAAGTCGGCGTTGTGCCTTTTGTATTAAATTCGGATGCAATTTCTGTGCATCATCGTCAATACGAAGGTCCAAGGGATTCATTAAACCTGAAGTGAAGCATCGGAATCGAAAACTGGACTCACAGGAGAGGTTCAAACCACAGAAAATGAGAGTGTCAGTCCTCTTGTACTTAAACGGCATGGGTATTTTGAATTTCATTCCGATGCAATTTCTGTGTTTCATCGTCAATAACAAGGTCCAAGGTATACAGTAAACCTGAAGTTAAGCATCTGAATCTAAAACTAGACTCACAGGAGAGGTTCAAATCATAGAAAGTTAGAGTGTCACTCCTCTTGTACTTAAGTCGGCATTGTGGTTTTTGAATTTAATTCCGATGCGATTCCTGTGTTTTATCGTCAATAAGAAGGTCGAAGGGATACAGTAAACCTGAAGTGAAGCATCGGAATCTAAAAGTGGACTCACAGGAGAGGTTCAAATCATAGGAAGTTAGAGTGTCATTCCTCTTGTAATTAAGTCGGCATTGTGCCTTTTGTATAAAATTCGGATGCAATTTCTGTGTTTCGTCGTCAAATAGAATTTCGAAGGTATACAGTAAACCTGAAGTGAAGCATCGGATACTAAAACTGGACTCACAGGAGAGGTTCAAATCATAGAATGTTATAGTGTCAGTCCTCTTGTACTTAAGTCGGCATCGTGCCTTTTAAATTTAATTCCGATGCAACTTCTGTGCTTCATCGTCAATAAGAAAGAACATGATATACAGTAAACCTAAAGTGTAACATTGGCACCTAAAACTGGACTCACAGGAGAGGTTCAAATCACAGACAGTTAGAGTGTCAGTCCTCTTGTACTTAAGTCGGCATTGTGCCTTTTGTATTAAATTCGGATGCAATTTCTGTGTTTCATCGTCAATAAGAAGGTCCAAGGGATACAGTAAACCTGAAGTGAAGCATCGGAATCTAAAACTGGACTCACAGGAGAGGTTCAAATCATAGAAAGTTAGAGTGTCAGTCATTTAGTCCTTAAGTCGGCTTTGTGCCTTTTGAATATAATTCCGTTGCAATTTCTGTGCTTCATCGTCAAAAAGAAGGTCCAAGGGAGACAGTAAACCTGAAGTGAAGCATCGGAATCTAAAACTGGACTCACATTAGAGGTTCAAATCATAGAAAGTTAGATTATCAGTCCTCTTGTACTTAAGTCGGCATTGAGCCTTTTGTATAAAATTCGGATGCAATTTATGTGTCTCGTCGTCAACAAGAAGTTGCAAGGTATAAAGTAAACCTGAATTGAAGCATCGGAATCTAAAACTGGACTCACATGAGAGGTTCAAATCATAGAAAGTTAGAGTGTCAGTCCTCTTGTACTTAAGTCGGCATTGTGCCTTTTGAATTTAATTCCGATGCAATTTCTGTGTTTCATCGTCAATAAGAAGATGCAAGGTATACAGTAAACCTGAAGTGAAGCATCGGAATCTAAAACTGGACTCACATGAGAGGTTCAAATCATAGAAAGTTAGAGTGTCAGTCCTCTTGTACTTAAGTTCTTCATTGTGCCTTTTGAATTTAATTCCGATGCAATTTCTGTGTTTTATCGTCAATAAGAAGGTGTAAAGTATACAGGAAACCTGAAGTGAAGCAACGGAATCTAAAACTGGACTCACAGGAGAGGTTCAAATCATAGAAAGTGAGTGTGTCAGTTCTCTTGTACTTAAGTCGGCATTGTGCCCTTTGTATTAAATTCGGATGCAATTTCTGTGTTTCATCGTCAATAAGAAGGTCCAAGGGATACAGTAAACCTGATGTGAAGCATCGGAATCGAAAACTGGACTCACAGGAGAGGTTCAAATCTTCGAAAGTGAGAGTGTCAGTCCTCTTGTACTTAAGTCGGCATGGGCCTTTTGAATTTAATTCCGATGCAATTCCTGTGTTTCATCGTCAATAAGCAAGCCCAAGGTATACAGTGAACCTGAAGTTAAGCATCGGAATCGAAAACTATACTCACAGGAGAGGTTCAAATCATAGAAAGTTAGAGTGTCAGTTCTCTTGTAAATAAGTCGGCATTGTAACTTTTGCATTAAATTCGGATGCAATTTCTGTGTTTCATCGTTAATAAGAAGGTCCAAGGGATACAGTAAACCTGAAGTGAAGCTCCAGAATCTAAAACTGGACTCACAGGAGAGGTTTAAATCATAGAGAGTTAGAGTGTCAGTCCGCTTGTACTTAAGTCGGCATTGTGCCTTTTGTATTAAATTCGGATGCAATTTCTGTGTTTCATCGTCAATAAGAAGGACCAAGGGATACAGTAAACCTGAAGTGAAGCATCGGAAACTCACAGGAGAGGTTCAAATCATTGAAAGTTAGAGTGTCACTCCTCTTGTACTCAAGTCGGCATTGTGGCTTTTGAATTTAATTCCGATGCAATTCCTGTGTTTCATCGTCAATAAGATGGTCCAAGGTATACAGTAAACCTGAAGTGAAGCATCGGAATCTAAAATTCGACTCACAGGAGAGGTTCAAATCATAGACAGTTAGAGTGTCAGTCTTCCTGTACTTAAGTCGCCATTGTGCCTTTTGTATTAAATTCGGATGCAATTTCTGTGTTTCATCGTCAATAAGAAGGTCCAAGGGATACAGTAAACCTGAAGTGAAGCATCGGAATCTAAAACTGGACTCACAGGAGAGGTTCAAATCATAGAAAGTTACAGTGTCAGTCATTTAGAACTTAAGTCGGCTTTGTGCCTTTTGAATTTAATTCCGATGCAATTTCTGTGCTTCATCGTCAAAAAGAAGGTCCAAGGCAGACAGTAAACCTGATGTGAAGCATCGGAATCTAAAACTAGACTCACATTAGAGGTTCAAATGATAGAAAGTTAGATTGTCAGTCCTCCTGTACTTAAGTCAGCATTGTGCCTTTTGTATAAAATTCGGATGCAATTTATGTGTCTCGTCGTCAATAAGAGGTTCAAACCATAGAAAGTTAGATTGTCAGTCCTCCTGTACTTAAGTCAGCATTGTGCCTTTTGTATAAAATTCGGATGCAATTTATGTGTCTCGTCGTCAATAAGAAGGTGCAAGGTATACAGTAAACCTGAAGTGAAGCATCGGAATCTAAAACTGGACTCACAGAAATGGTTCAAATCATAGAAATTTAGAGTGTCAGTCCTCTTGTAATGAAGTCTTCATTCTGCCTTTTGTATAAAATTCGGATGCAATTTCTGTGTTTCGTCGTCAATAAGAGGGTGCAAGGTATACTGTAAACCCAAAGTGAAGCATCGGAATCTAAAACTGGACTCACAGGAGAGGTTCAAATAATAGAAAGTGAGGGTGTCAGTCCTCTTGTACTTAAGTCGGCATTGTGCCTTTTGTATGAAATTCGGAAACAATTTCAGTGTTTCATCGTCAATACGAAGGTCCAAGGGATTCAGTAAACCTAAAGTGAAGCATCGGAATCGAAAACTGGACTCACAGGAGAGGTTCAAACCATAGAAAGTGAGAGTGTCAGTCCTCTTGTACTTAAGTCGGCATGGGTATTTTGAATTTCATTCCGATGCAATTTCTGTGTTTCATCGTCAATAACAAGGTCCAAGGTATACAGTAAACCTGAAGTTAAGCATCTGAATCTAAAACTACACTCACAGGAGAGGTTCAAATCATAGATAGATAGAGTGTCACTCCTCTTGTACTTAAGTCGGCATTGTGGTTTTTGAATTTAATTCTGATGCGATTCCTGTGTTTTATCGTCAATAAGAAGGTCCAAGGGATACAGTAAACCTGAAGTGAAGCATCGGAATCTAAAAGTGGACTCACATGAGAGGTTCAAATCATAGAAAGTTAGAGTGTCAGACCTTTTGTACTTAAGTCGGCATCGTGCATTTTTAAATTTAATTCCGATGCAACTTCTGTGCTTCATCGTCAATAAGAAAGTACATGGTATACAGTAAACCTAAAGTGTAACATTGGCACCTAAAACTTTACTCACAGGAGAGGTTCAAATCATAGACAGTTAGAGTGTCAGTCCTCTTGTACTTAAGTCGGCATTGTGCCTTTTGTATTAAATTCGGATGCAATTTCTGTGTTTCATCGTCAATATGAAGGTCCAAGGGATACAGTAAACCTGAAGTAAAGCATCGGAATCTAAAACTGGACTCACAGGAGAGGGTCAAATCATAGAAAGTTAGAGTGTCAGTCATTTTGTACTTAAGTCGGCTTTGTGCCTTTTGAATATAATTCCGATGCAATTTCTGTGCTTCATCGTCAAAAAGAAGGTCCAAGGCAGACAGTAAACCTGAAGTGAAGCATCGGAATATAAAACTGGACTCACATTAGAGGTTCAAATCATAGAAAGTTAGATTGTCAGTCCTCTTGTACTTAAGTCGGCATTGAGCCTTTTGTATAAAATTCGGATAAAATTTATGTGTCTCGTCGTCAACAAGAAGTTGCAAGGTATACAGTAAACCTGAAGTGAAGCATCGGAATCTAAAACACGACTCACATGAGAGGTTCGAATCATAGAAAGTTAGAGTGTCAGTCCTCTTGTACTTAAGTCGGCATTGTGCCTTTTGAATTTAATTCCGATGCAATTTCTGTGTTTTATCGTCAATAAGAAGGTGCAAAGTATACAGGAAACCTGAAGTGACGCAACGGAATCTAAAACTGGACTCACAGGAGAGGTTCAAATCTTCGAAAGTGAGAGTGTCAGTCCTCTTGCACTTAAGTCGGCATGGGCCTTTTGAATTTAATTCCGATGCAATTTCTGTGTTTCATCGTCAATAAGAAGGCCCAAGGTATACAGTAAACCTGAATTTAAGCATCGGAATCTAAAAGTAGACTCACAGCAGAGGTTCAAATCATAGAAAGTTAGAGTGTCACTCCTCTTGTGCATAAGTCGGCATTGTGACTTTCAATTTAATTCCGATGCAATTCCTGTGTTTCATCTTCAATAAGCAGGTCCAAGGTATACAGTAAACCTGAAGTTAAGCATCGGAATCGAAAACTATACTCACAGGAGAGGTTCAAATCATCGAAAGTTAGAGTGTCAGTTCTCTTGTACTTAAGTCGGCATTGTAACTTTTGTATTAAATTCGGATGCAATTTCTGTGTTTCATCGTTAATAAGAAGGTCCAAGGGATACAGTAAACCTGAAGAAAAGCTTCAGAATCTAAAACTGGACTCACAGGAGAGGTTCAAATCATAGAAAGTTAGAGTCTCAGTCCTCTTGTAATTAAGTCGGCATCGTGCCTTTTGCATTTAATTCCGATGCAACTTCTGTGCTTCATCGTCAATAAGATAGTCCATGGTATACAGTAAACCTGAAGTGTAACATTGGCACCTAAAACTGGACTCACAGGAGAGGTTCAAATAACAGAAAGTTAGAGTGTCACTCCTCTTGTACTCAAGTCGGCATTGTGGCTTTTGAATTTCATTCCGATGCTTTTCCTGTGTTTCATCGTCAATAAGAAGGTCCAAGGTATACAGTAAACCTGACGTGAAGCATCGGAATCGAAAACTGGGTTCACAGGAGAGGTTCAAACCATAGAAAGTGAGAGTGTCAGTCCTCTTGTGCTTAAGTCGGCATGGGCATTTTGAATTTCATTTCGATGCAATTTCTGTGTTTCATCGTCAATAACAAGGTCCAAGGTATACAGTAAACCTGAAGTTAAGCATCTGAATCTAAAACTAGACTCACAGGAGAGGTTCAAATCATTGAAAGTTAGATTGTCAGTCCTCTTGTACTTAATTCGGCATTGTGGCTTTAGTATTAAATTCGGATTCAATTTCTGTGTTTCATCGTCAATAAGAAGGTCCAAGGGATACAGTAAACCCGAAGTGAAGCATCCGAATCCAAACCTGGACTCACAGGAGAGGTTCAAATCATAGAAAGTTAGAGTGTCAGTCCACTTGAACTTAAGTCGGCAATGTGCCTTTTGAATTTAATTCCGATGCAATTTCTGTGCTTCATCGTCAAAAAGAAGGTCCAAGGCATACGGTAAACCTGAAGTGAAGCATCGGAATCTATAACTGGACTCACATTAGAGGTTCAAATCGTAGAAAGTTAGATTGTCAGTCCTCTTGTACTTAAGTCGGCATTGTGGCTTTTGTATTAAATTCGGATTCAATTTCTTGGTTTCATCGTCAATAAGAAGGTCCAAGGGATACAGTAAACCCGAAGTGAAGCATCGGAATCTAAAGCTGGACTCACAGGAGAGGTTCAAATCATAGAAAGTTAGAGTGTCAGTCCACTTGAACTTAACTCGGCATTGTGCCTTTTGAATATAAATCCGATGCAATTTCTGTGTTTCATTGTCAATACGAAGGTCCAAGGTATACAGTAAACCTGAAGTGAAGCATCGGAATCTAAAACCGGACTCACAGGAGAGGTTGAAATTATTGATTGTTAGAGTGTCAGTACTCTTTTACTTAAGTCGGCATTGTGCCTTTTGTATTTAATTCCGATGCAATTTCTGTGTTTCATCGTCAATAAGAAGGTGCAAGGTATACAGTAAACCTGAAGTGAAGCATCGGAATCTAAAACTGGACTCACATGAGCGTTTCAAATCATAGAAAGTTAGAGTGTCAGTCCTCATGTACTTAAGTTCTTCATTGTGCCTTTTGAATTTAATTCCGATGCAATTTCTTTGTTTTATCGTCAATACGAAGGTGTAAAGTATACAGGAAACCTGAAGTGAAGCAACGGAATCTAAAACTGGACTCACAGGAGAGGTTCAAATCATAGAAAGTGAGTGTGTCAGTCCTCTTGTACTTAAGTCGGCATTGTGCCTTTTGTATTAAATTCGGATGCAATTTCTGTGTTTCATCGTCAATACGAAGGTCCAAGGGATACAGTAAACCTGAAGTGAAGCATCGGAATCGAAAACTGGACTCACAGGAGAGGTTCAAATCTTCGAGAGTGAGAGTGTCAGTCCTCTTGTACTTAAGTCGGCATGGGCCTTTTGAATTTAATTCCGATGCAATTCCCGTGTTTCATCGTCAATAAGCAAGCCCAAGGTATACAGTAAACCTGAAGTTAAGCATCGGAATCGAAAACTATACTCACAGGAGAGGTTCAAATCATAGAAAGTTAGAGTGTCAGTTCTCTTGTACTTAAGTCGGCGTTGTAACTTTTGTATTAAATTCGGATGCAATTTCTGTGTTTCATCGTTAATAAGAAGGTCCAAGGGATACAGTAAAACTCAAGTGAAGCTTCAGAATCTAAAACTGGGCTCACAGGAGAGGTTTAAATCATAGAAAGTTAGAGTGTCAGTCCGCTTGTACTTAAGTCGGCATTGTGCCTTTTGTATTAAATTCGGATACAATTTCTGTGTTTCATCGTCAATAAGAAGGTCCAAGGGATACAGTAAACCTGAAGTGAAGCATCGGAATCTAAAACTGGACTCACAGGAGAGGTTCAAATCATAGAAAGTTAGAGTGTCACTCCTCTTGTACTAAAGTCGGCATTGTGCCTTTTGTACTTAATTCCGATGCAATTTCTGTGTTTCATCGTCAATAAAAAGGTGCAAGGTATACAGTAACCTGAAGTGAAGCATCGGAATCTAAAACTGGACTCACAGGAGAGGTTCAAATCATAGAAACTTAGAGTGTCAGTCCTCTTGTAATTATGTCGGCATTGAGCCTTTTGTATTAAATTCGGATGCAATTTCTGTGTTTCATCGTCAATAAGAAGGTCCAAGGGATACAGAAAACCTGAAGTGAAGCATCGGAATCTAACACTGGACTCACAGGAGAGGTTCAAATCATCGAAAGTTAGAGTCTCAGTCCTCTTGTACTTAAGTCGGCATCGTGCCTTTTGAATTTAAATCCGATGCAACTTCTGTGCTTCATCGTCAATAAGATAGTCCATGGTATACAGTAAACCTGAAGTGTAACATTGGCACCTAAAACTGGTCTCACAGGAGAGGGTCAAATCATAGAAAGTTAGAGTGTCACTCCTCTTGTACTCAAGTCGGCATTGTGGCTTTTCAATTTAATTCCGATGCAATTCCTGTGTTTCATCGTCAATAAGAAGGTCCAAGGTATACAGTAAACCTGAAGTGAAGCATCGGAATCTAAAATTCGACTCACAGGAGAGTTCAAATCATAGACAGTTAGAGTGTCAGTCCTCTTGTACTTAAGTCGGCATTGTGCCTTTTGTATTAAATTCGGATGCAATTTCTGTGTTTCATCGTCAATAAGAAGGTCCAAGGGATACAGAAAACCTGAAGTGAAGCATCGGAATCTAAAACTGGACTCACAGGAGAGGTTCAAATCATAGAAAGTTAGAGTGTCAGTCATTTAGTACTTAAGTCGGCTTTGTGCCTTTTGAATTTAATTCCGATGCAATTTCTGTGCTTCATCGTCAAAAAGAATTTCCAAGGCAGACAGTAAACATGATGTGAAGCATCGGAATCTAAAACTGGACTCACAGGAGAGGTTCAAATTATAGAAACTGAGAGTGTCACTCCTCTTGTACTTAAGTCGGCATTGTGCCATTTGTATAAAATTCGGAAGCAATTTCTGTGTTTCATCGTCAATAAGAAGGTCCAAGGGATACAGTAAACCTGAAGTGATGCATCGGATTCAAAAACTGGACTCACAGGAGTGGTTCAAATCATAGAAAGTTAGAGTGTCAGTCCTCTTGTACTTAAGTCGTCATTGTGCCTTTTGAATTTAATTCCAATGCAATTACTGTGTTTCATCGTCAATAAGAAGGTGCAAAGTATACAGTAAACCTGAAGGGAAGCATCGCAATCTAAAACTTGACTCACAGGAGAGGTTCAAATCATAGAAAGTGAGAGTGTCAGTCCGCTTGTACTTAAGTCGGCTTTGTGCCTTTTGTATTAAATTCGAATGCAAATTCTGTGCATCATCGTCAATACGAAGGTCCAAGGGAATCAGTAAACCTGAAGTGAAGCATCGGAATCGAAAACTGTACTCACAGGAGAGGTTCAAACCATAGAAAGTGAGAGTGTCAGTCCTCTTGTACTTAAGTCGGCATGGGCTTTTTGAATATCATTCCGATGGAATTTCTGTGTTTCATCGTCAATAACAAGGTCCAAGGTATACAGTAAACCTGAAGTTAAGCATCTGAATCTAAAACTAGACTCACAGGAGAGGTTCAAATCATAGAAAGTTAGAGTGTCACTCCTCTTGTACTTAAGTCGGCATTGTGGTTTTTGAATTTAATTCCGATGCCATTCCTGTGTTTTATCGTCAATAAGAAGGTCCAAGGGATACAGTAAACCTGAAGTGAAGCATCGGAATCTAAAAGTGGACTCACAGGAGGGGATCAAATCATAGAAAGTTAGAGTGTCAGTCATTTAGTACTTAAGTCGGCTTTGTGCCTTTTGAATATAATTCCGATGCAATTTCTGTGCTTCATCGTCAAAAAGAAGGTCCAAGGCAGACAGTAAACCTGAAGTGAAGCATCGGAATCTAAAACTGGATCACATTAGAGGTTCAAATCATAGAAAGTTAGAGTGTCAGTCCTCTTGTACTTAAGTCGGCATTGTGCCTTTTGAATTTAATTCCGATGCAATTTCTGTGTTTTATCGTCAATAAGAAGGTGTAAAGTATACAGGAAACCTGAAGTGACGCAACAGAATCTAAAAGTGGACTCACAGGAGAGGTTCAAATCTTCGAAAGTGAGAGTGTCAGTCCTCTTGTACTTAAGTCGGCATGGGCCTTTTGAATTTAAGTCCGATGCAACTTATGTGCTTCATCGTCAATAAGATAGTCCATGGTATACAGTAAACCTGAAGTGTAACATTGGCACCTAAAACTGGTCTCACAGGAGAGGTTCAAATCATATAAAGTTAGAGTGTCACTCCTCTTGTACTCAAGTCGGCATTGTGGCTTTTGAATTTTATTCCGATGCAATTCCTGTGTTTCTTCGTCAATAAGAAGGTCCAAGGTATACAGTAAATCTGAAGTGAAGCATCGGAATCTAAAATTCGACTCTCAGGAGAGGTTCAAGTCATAGACAGTTAGAGTGTCAGTCCTCTTGTACTTAAGTCAGCATTGTGCCTTTTGAATTAAATTCGCATGCAATTTCTGTGTTTGATCGTCAATAAGAAGCTCCAAGGGATACAGTAATCCGGAAGTGAAGCATCGGAATCTAAAACTGGACTCACAGGAGAGGTGCAAATCATAGAATGTTAGAGTGTCAATCATTTAGTACTTAAGTCGGCTTTGTGCGTTTTGAAATTAATTCCGATGCAATTTCTGTGCTTCATTGTCAAAAAGAAAGTCCAAGGCAGACAGTAAACCTGAAGTGAAGCATCGAAATCTGAAACTGGACTCACATTAGAGGTTCAAATCATAGAAAGTTAGATTGTCAGTCATCTTGTACTTAAGTCGGCATTGTGCCTTTTGTAAACCTGAAGTGAAGCATCGGAATTTAAAACTGGCTACACAGGAGAGGTTCAAATCATAGAAGTGAGAGCGTCTGTCCTCTTGTACTTAAATCGGCATTGTGCCTTTTGAATTTTATTCCGATGCAATTTTTGTGCTTCATCGTCAAACAGAAGGTCCAAGGCATACAGTAAACCTGAAGTGAAGCAGCGGAATCTAAAACTGGACTCAGATTAGAGGTTCAAATCATTGAAAGTTAGATTGTCAGTCCTCTTGTACTTAATTCGGCATTGTGCATTTTGTATTAAATTCGGATGCAATTTCTGTGTTTCATCGTCAATAAGAAGGTCCAAGGGATACAGTAAACCCGAAGTGAAGCATCGGAATCTAACGCTGGACTCACAGGAGAGGTTCAAATCATAGAAAGTTAGAGTGTCAGTCCTCTTGTACTTAAGTCGGCATCATGCCTTTTGAATTTAATTCCGATGCTACTTCTGTGCTTCATCGTCAATAAGAAAGTACATGGTATACAGTAAACCTAAAGTGTAACATTGGCACCTAAAACTGGACTCACAGGAGAGGTTCAAATCATAGACAGTTAGAGTGTCAGTCCTCTTGTACTTAAGTCGGCATTGTGCCTTTTGAATTTAATTCCGATGCAATTTCTGTGTTTTATCGTCAAAAAGAAGGTCCAAGGCAGACAGTAAACCTGAAGTGAAGCATCGGAATCTAAAACTGGACTCATATTAGAGGTTCATATCATAGAAAGTTACAGTGTCAGTCCTCTTGTACTTAAGTCGGCATTGTGCCTTTTGAATTCAATTCCGATGCAATTTCTGTGTTTTATCGTCAATAAGAAGGTGTAAAGTATACAGGAAACCTGAAGTGACGCAACAGAATCTAAAACTGGACTCACAGGAAAGGTTCAGATCTTCGAAAGTGAGAGTGTCAGTCCTCTTGTACTTAAGTCGGCATGGGCCTTTTAAATTTAATTCCGACGCAATTTCTGTGTTTCATCGTCAATAAGAAGGTCCAAGGTATACAGTAAACCTGAAGTTAAGCATCGGAATCTAAAAGTAGACTCACAGCAGAGGTTCAAATCATAGAAAGTTAGAGTGTCACTCCTCTTGTAATTAAGTCGGCATTGAGCCTTTTGTATAAAATTCGGATGCAATTTCTGTGTTTGATCGTCAATAAGAAGGTCCAAGGGATACAGTAAACCTGAAGTGAAGCATCGGAATCTAAAACTGGACTCACAGGAGAGGTGCAAATCATAGAATGTTAGAGTGTCAATCATTTAGTACTTAAGTCGGCTTCGTGCCTTTTGAATTTAATTCCGATGCAATTTCTGTGCTTCATCGTCAATAAGAAGGTCCAAGGCAGACAGTAAACCTGAAGTGAAGCATCGGAATCTAAAACTGGACTCACATTAGAGGTTCAAATCATAGAAAGTTAGATTGTCAGTCATCTTGTACTTAAGTCGGCATTGTGCCTTTTGTATAATATTCGGATGCAATTTATGTGTCTCGTCGTCAATAAGAAGTTGCAAGGTATACAGTAAACCTGAAGTGAAGCATCGGAATATAAAACTGGACTCACAGGAGAGGTTCAAATCATAGAAGTGAGAGCGTCAGTCCTCTTGTACTTAAATCGGCATTGTGCCTTTTGAATTTTATTCCGATGCAATTTTTGTGCTTCATCGTCAAACAGAAGGTCTAAGTCATACAGTAAACCTGAAGTGAAGCAGCGGAATCTAAAACTGGACTCAGATTAGAGGTTCAATTCATTGAAAGTTAGATTGTCAGTCCTCTTGTACTTAAGTCGGCATGGTGCATTTTGTATTAAATTCGGATGCAATTTCTGTGTTTCATCGTCAATAAGAAGGTCCAAGGGATACAGTAAACCCGAAGTGAAGCATCGGAATCTAACGCTGGACTCACAGAAGAGGTTCAAATCATAGAAAGTTAGAGTGTCAGTCCTCTTGTACTTAACTCGGCATTGTGCCTTTTGAATTTAATTCCGATGCAATTTCTGTGTTTCATAGTCAATGCGAAGGTCCAAGGTATACAGTAAACCTGAAGTTAAGCATCGGAATCTATAACTGGACTCACAGGAGAGGTTCAAATCATAGAAAGTTAGAGTGTCAGTCCTCCTGTACTTAAGTCGGCATTGTGCCTTTTGAATTTAAATCGTCTGCAATTTCTGTGTTTCATCGTCAATAAGAAGGTCCAAGGGATACAGTAAACCGGAAGTAAGGCATCGGAAACCAAAACTGGACTCACAGGAGAGGTTCAAATCATAGAAAGTTAGTGTGTCAGTCCTCTTGTACTTATGTCGGCATTGTGCCTTTTGTATTTAATTCCGATGCAATTTCTGTGTTTCATCGTCAATAAGAAGTTGCAAGGTATACAGTAATCCTGAAGTGAAGCATCGGAATCTAAAACTGGACTCACAGAAGAGGTTCAAATCATAGAAAGTTAGAGTGTCAGTCCTCTTGTAATTAAGTCTTCATTGTGCCTTTTGTATAAAATTCGGATGCAATTTCTGTGTTTCGTCGTCAATAAGAGGGTGCAAGGTATACTGTAAACCCAAAGTGAAGCATCGGAATCTAAAACTGGACTCACGTTAGAGGTTCAAATCATAGAAAGTAAGAGTGTCAGTCCTCTTGTACTTAAGTCGGCATTGTGGCTTTTGTATTAAATTTGGATGCAATTTCTGTGTTTCATCGTCAATAAGAGGGTCCAAGGGATACAGTAAACCCGAAGTGAAGCATCAGAATCTAAAGCTGGACTCACAGGAGAGGTTCAAATCATAGAAAGTTAGAGTGTCAGTCCACTTGAACATAACTCGGCATTGTGCCTTTTGTATTTAAATCCGATGCAATTTCCGTGTTTCATCGTCAATACGAAGGTCCAAGGTATACAGTAAACCTGAAGTTAAGCATCGGAATCTAAAACCGGACACACAGGAGAGGTTCAAATCATAGATAGAGTGTCAGTCCTCTTGTACTTAAGTCGTCATTGTGCCTTTTGTATTTAATTCCGATGCAATTTCTGTGTTTTTTCGTCAATAAGAAGGTGCAAAGTATACAGTAAACCTGAAGTGAAGCATCGGAAACTAAAACTGGACTCACAGGATAGGTTCAAATCATAGAAAGTTAGAGTGTCAGTCTTCTTGTAATTAAGTCGGCATTGTGCCTTTTGTATAAAATTCGGATGCAATTTCTGTGTTTCGTCGTCAATAAGAAGGTGCAAGGTATACAGTAAACCTAATGTGAAGCATCGGAATCTAAATCTGGACTTACGGGAGAGGTTCAAATCATAGAAAGTAAGAGTGTCAGTCCTCTTGTACTTAAGTCGGCATTGTGGCTTTTGTATTAAATTCGGATGCAATATCTTTGTTTCATCGTCAATAAGAAGGTCCAAGGGACACAGTAAACCTGAAGTGAAGCATCGGAATCTAAAACTGGACACACATTAGAGGTTCAAATCATAGAAAGTAAGAGTGTAAGTCCTCTTGTACTTCAGACGGCATTGTTCCTTTTGTATTAAATTCGGATGCAATTTCTGTGTTTCATCTTCAATAAGAAGGTGCAAAGTATACAGGAAACCTGAAGTGAAGCATCGGAAACTAAAACTGGACTCACAGGAGAGGTTCAAATCATAGAAAGGGAGAGTGTCAGTCCTCTTGTACTTAAGTCGGCATTGTGCATTTTGTATTAAATTCGGATGCAATTTCTGTGTTTCATCGTCAATAAGAAGGTCCAAGGGATACAGTAAACCCGAAGTGAAGCATCGGAATCTAACGCTGGACTCACAGGAGAGGTTCAAATCATAGAAAGTGAGAGTGTCAGTCCTCTTGTACTTAAGTCGGCATTGTGCCTTTTGAATTAAATTCCGATGCAATTTCTGTGCTTCATCGTCAATAAGAAGGAGCAAGGTATACAGTAAACCTGAAGTGAAGGATTAGAATCTAAAACTGGACTCACAGGAGAGGTTCAAATCATAGAAATTTAGAGTGTCATTCCTCTTGTAATGAAGTCGGAATTGTGCCTTTTGTATAAAATTCGGATGCAATTTCTGTGTTTCGTCGTCAATAAGAATTTCCAAGGTATACAGTAAACATGAAGTGAAGCATCGGAATCTAAAACTGGACTCACAGGAGAGGTTCAAATCACAGAAAGTTAGAGTGTCAGTCCTCTTGTACTTAAGTCGGCATCGTGCCTTTTGAATTTAATTCCGATGCTACTTCTGTGCTTCATCGTCAATAAGAAAGTACATGGTATACAGTAAAACTAAAGTGTAACATTGGCACCTAAAACTGGACTCACAGGAGAGGTTCAAATCATAGAAAGTTAGAGTGTCAGTCCTCTTGTACTTAAGTCGGCATTGTGCCATTTGTATTAAATTCGGATGCAATTTCTGTGTTTCATCGTCAATAAGAAGGTACAAGGGATACAGTAAACCTGAAGTGAAGCATCGGAATCTAAAATTGGACTCACAGGAGAGGTTCAAATCATAGAAAGTTAGAGTGTCAGTCATTTAGTACTTAAGTCGGCTTTGAGCCTTTTGAATATAATTCCGATGCAATTTCTGTGCTTCATCGTCAAAAAGAAGGTCCAAGGCAGACAGTAAACCTGAAGTGAAGCATCGGAATCTAAAACTGGACTCATGTTTTAGGTTCAAATCATAGAAAGTTAGAGTGTCAGTCCTCTTGTACTTAAGCCGGCATTGTGCTTTTGAATTTAATTCCGATGCAATTTCTGTGTTTTATCGTCAATAAGAAGGTGTAAAGTATACAGGAAACCTGAAGTGACGCAACAGAATCTAAAACTGGACTCACAGGAGAGGTTCAAATCTTCGAAAGTGAGAGTGTCAGTCCTCTTGTACTTAAGTCGGCATGGGCCTTTTGAATTTAATTCCGATGCAATTTCTGTGTTTCATCGTCAATAAGAAGGTCCAAGGTATACAGTAAACCTGAAGTTAAGCATCGGAATCTAAAAGTAGACTCACAGCAGAGGTTCAAATCATAGAAAGTTAGAGTGTCACTCCTCTTGTACATAAGTCGGCATTGTGGCTTTTGAATTTAATTCCGATGCAATTCCTGTGTTTCATCGTCAATAAGCAGGTCCAAGGTATACAGTAAACCTGAAGTTAAGCATCGGAATCGAAAACTATACTCACAGGAGAGGCTCAAATCATAGAAAGTTAGAGTGTCAGTCCTCTTGTAATTAAGTCGGCATTGAGCCTTTTGTATAAAATTCGGATGCAATTTCTGTGTTTGATCGTCAATAAGAAGGTCCAAGGGATACAGTAAACCTGAAGTGAAGCATCGGAATCTAAAACTGGACTCACAGGAGAGGTGCAAATCATAGAATGTTAGAGTGTCAATCATTTAGTACTTAAGTCGGCTTTGTGCCATTTGAATTTAATTCCGATGCAATTTCTGTGCTTCATCGTCAAAAAGAAGGTCCAAGGCAGACAGTAAACCTGAAGTGAAGCATCGGAATCTAAAACTGGACTCACATTAGAGGTTCAAATCATAGAAAGTTAGATTGTCAGTCATCTTGTACTTAAGTCGGCATTGTGCCTTTTGTATAAAATTCGGATGCAATTTATGTGTCTCGTTGTCAATAAGAAGTTGCAAGGTATACAGTAAACCTGAAGTGAAGCATCGGAATATAAAACTGGACTCACAGGAGAGGTTCAAATCATAGAAGTGAGAGCGTCAGTCCCCTTGTACTTAAATCGGCATTGTGCCTTTTGAATATTATTCCGATGCAATTTTTGTGCTTCATCGTCAAACAGAAGGTCCAAGGCATACAGTACACCTGAAGTGAAGCAGCGGAATCTAAAACTGGACTCAGATTAGAGGTTCACATCATTGAAAGTTAGATTGTCAGTCCTCTTGTACTTAAGTCGGCATTGTGCATTTTGTATTAAATTCGGATGCAATTTCTGTGTTTCATCGTCAATAAGAAGGTCCAAGGGATACAGTAAACCTGAAGTGAACCATCGGAATCTAACGCTGGACTCACAGGAGAGGTTCAAATCATAGAAAGTTAGAGAGTCAGTCCTCTTGTACTTAACTCGGCATTGTGCCTTTTGAA
Source organism: Schistocerca serialis cubense (assembly GCF_023864345.2). Classification (NCBI taxonomy): domain Eukaryota; kingdom Metazoa; phylum Arthropoda; class Insecta; order Orthoptera; family Acrididae; genus Schistocerca; species Schistocerca serialis. Next base: position 59,357,594 of record NC_064638.1, on the reverse strand, counting down.
TTTAATTCGGATGCAATTTCTGTGTTTCATAGTCAATGCGAAGGTCCAAGGTATACAGTAAACCTGAAGTTAAGCATCGGAATCTATAACTGGACTCACAGGAGAGGTTCAAATCATAGAAAGTTAGAGTGTCAGTCCTCCTGTACTTAAGTCGGCATTGTGCCTTTTGAATTTAATTCGTCTGCAATTTCTGTGTTTCATCGTCAATAAGAAGGTCCAAGGGATACAGTAAACCGGAAGTAAAGCATCGGAAACTAAAACTGGACTCACAGGAGAGGTTCTAATCATAGAAAGTTAGAGTGTCAGTCCTCTTGTACTTATGTCGGCATTGTGCCTTTTGTATTTAATTCCGATGCAATTTCTGTGTTTCATCGTCAATAAGAAGTTGCAAGGTATACAGTAAACCTGAAGTGAAGCATCGGAATCTAAAACTGGACTCACAGAAGAGGTTCAAATCATAGACAGTTAGAGTGTCAGTCCTCTTGTAATTAAGTCTTCATTGTGCCTTTTGTATAAAATTCGGATGCAATATCTGTGTTTCGTCGTCAATAAGAGGGTGCAAGGTATACTGTAAACCCAAAGTGAAGCATCGGAATCTAAAACTGGACTCACGTTAGAGGTTCAAATCATAGAAAGTAAGAGTGTCAGTCCTCTTGTACTTAAGTCGGCATTGTGGCTTTTGTATTAACTTCGGATGCAATTTCTGTGTTTCATCGTCAATAAGAGGGTCCAAGGGATACAGTAAACCTGAAGTGAAGCATCGGAATCTAAAACTGGACACACATTAGAGGTTCAAATCATAGAAAGTTAGAGTGTCAATCCTCTTGTACTTAAGTCGGCATCGTGCCTTTTGAATTTAATTCCGATGCAACTTCTGTGCTTCATCGTCAATAAGATAGTACATGGTATACAGTAAACCTAAAGTGTAACATTGGCACCTAAAACTGGACTCACAGGAGAGGTTCAAATCATAGACAGTTAGAGTGTCAGTCCTCTTGTACTTAAGTCGGCATTGTGCCTTTTGTATTAAATTCGGATTTAATTTCTGTGTTTCATCGTCAATAAGAAGGTACAAGGGATACAGTAAACCTGAAGTGAATCATCGGAATCTAAACCTGGACTCACAGGAGAGGTTCAAATCATAGAAAGTTAGAGTGTCAGTCATTTAGTACTGAAGTCGGCTTTGTGCCTTTTGAATATAATTCCGATGCAATTTCTGTGCTTCATCGTCAAAAAGAAGGTCCAAGGCAGACAGTAAACCTGAAGTGACGCAACGGAATTTGAAACTGGACTCACAGTAGAAGTTCTAATCTTCGAAAGTGAGAGTGTCAGTCCTCTTGTACTTAAGTCGGCATGGGCCATTTGAATTTAATTCCGATGCCATTTCTGTGTTTCATCGTCAATAAGAAGGTCTTAGGTATATAGTAAACCTTAAGTTAAGCATCGGAATCTAAAAGTAGACTCACAGCAGAGGTTGAAATCATAGAAAGTTAGAGTGTCACTCCTCTTGTACATAAGTCGGCATTGTGGCTTTTGAATTTAATTCCGATGCAATTCCTGTGTTTCATCGTCAATAAGCAGGTCCAAGGTATACAGTAAACCTGACGTTAAGCATCGGAATCGAAAACTATACTCACAGGAGGGGTTCAAATCATAGAAAGTTAGAGTGTCAGTCCTCTTGTAATTAAGTCGGCATTGAGCCTTTTGTATAAAATTCGGATACAATTTCTGTGTTTCGTCGTCAATTAGAAGGTCCAAGGTATACAGTTAACGTGAAGTGAAGCATCGGAATCTAAAACTGGACTCACAGGAGAGGTTCAAATCATAGAAAGGTAGAGTCTCAGTCCTCTTGTAATTAAGTCGGCATCGTGCATTTTGAATTTAAGTCCGATGCAACTTATGTGCTTCATCGTCAATAAGATAGTCCATGGTATACAGTAAACCTGAAGTCTAACATTGGCACCTAAAACTGGTCTCACAGGAGAGGTTCAAATCATAGAAAGTTAGAGTGTCACTCCTCTTGTACTCAAGTCGGCATTGTGGCTTTTGAATTTAATTCCGATGCAATTCCTGTGTTTCTTCGTCAATAAGAAGGTACAAGGGATACAGTAAACCTGAAGTTAAGCTTCGGAATCTAAAACTATACTCACAGGAGAGGTTCAAATCATAGAAAGTTAGAGTGTCAGTACTCTTGTACTTAAGTCGACATTGTGCCTTTTGAATTTAATTCCGATGCAATTTCTGTGTTTCATCGTCAATAAGAAGGTCCGAGGGATACAGTAAACCCGATGTGAAGCATCGGAATCTAAAGCTGGACTCACAGGAGAGGTTCAAATCATAGAAAGTTAGAGTGTCAATCCTCTTGTACTTAAGTCGGCATCGTGCCTTTTGAATTTAATTCCGATGCAACTTCTGTGCTTCATCGTCAATAAGATAGTACATGGTATACAGTAAACCTAAAGTGTAACATTGGCACCTAAAACTGGACTCACAGGAGAGGTTCAAATCATAGACAGTTAGAGTGTCAGTCCTCTTGTACTTAAGTCGGCATTGTGCCTTTTGTATTAAATTCGGATGCAATTTCTGTGTTTCGTCGTCAATAAGAAGGTACAAGGGATACAGTAAACCTGAAGTGAAGCATCGGAATCTAAACCTGGACTCACAGGAGAGGTTCAAATCATAGAAAGTTAGAGTGTCACTCCTCTTGTACATAAGTCGGCATTGTGGCTTTTGAATTTAATTCCGATGCAATTCCTGTGTTTCATCGTCAATAAGCAGGTCCAAGGTATACAGTAAACCTGACGTTAAGCATCGGAATCGAAAACTATACTCACAGGAGAGGTTCAAATCATAGAAAGTTAGAGTCTCAGTCCTCTTGTAATTAAGTCGGCATCGTGCATTTTGAATTTAAGTCCGATGCAACTTATGTGCTTCATCGTCAATAAGATAGGTCATGGTATACAGTAAACCTGAAGTGTAACATTGGCACCTAAAACTGGTCTCACAGGAGAGGTTCAAATCATAGAAAGTTAGAGTGTCACTCCTCTTGTACTCAAGTCGGCATTGTGGCTTTTGAATTTAATTCCGATACAATTCCTGTGTTTCTTCGTCAATAAGAAGCTCCAAGGTATCCAGTAAACCTGAAGTGAAGCATCGGAATCTAAAATTCGACTCACAGGAGAGGTTCAAATCATAGACAGTTAGAGTATCAGTCCTCTAGTACTTAAGTCGGCATTGTGCCTTTTGTATTAAATTCGCATGCAATTTCTGTGTTTGATCGTCGATAAGAAGGTCCAAGGGATACAGTAAACCTGAAGTGAAGCATCGGAATCTAAAACTGGACTCACAGGAGAGGTGCATATCATAGAATGTTAGAGTGTCAATCATTTAGTACTTAAGTCGGCTTTGTGCCTTTTGAATTTAATTCCGATGCTATTTCTGTGCTTCATCGTCAAAAAGAAGGTCCAAGGCAGACAGTAAACCTGAAGTGAAGCATCGGAATCTAAAACTGGACTCACATTACAGGTTCAAATCATAGGAAGTTAGATTGTCAGTCATCTTGTACTTAAGTCGGCATTGTGCCTTTTGTATAAATTTCGGATGCAATTTATGTGTCTCGTCGTCAATAAGAAGTTGCAAGGTATACAGTAAACCTGAAGTGAAGCATCGGAATATAAAACTGGACTCACAGGAGAGGTTCAAATCATAGAAGTGAGAGCGTCAGTCCTCTTGTACTTAAATCGGCATTGTGCCTTTTGAATTTTATTCCCATGCAATTTTTGTGCTTCATCGTCAAACAGAAGGTCCAAGGCATACAGTAAACCTGATGTGAAGCAGCGGAATCTAAAACTGGACTCAGATTAGAGGTTCAAATCTTTGAAAGTTAGATTGTCAGTCCTCTTGTACTTAAGTCGGCATTGTGCATTTTGTATTAAATTCGGATGCAATTTCTGTGTTTCATCGTCAATAAGAAGGTCCAAGGTATACAGTAAACCCGAAGTGAAGCATCGGAATCTAACGCTGGACTCACAGGAGAGGTTCAAATCATAGAAAGTTAGAGTGTCAAACCTCTTGTAATTAAGTCGGCATTGTGCACTTTGTATTTAATTCGGATGCAATTTCTGTGTTTCATTGTCAATACGAAGGTCCATGGGATACAGTAAACCTGAAGTGAAGCATCGGAATCGAAAACTGGACTCACAGGAGAGGTTCAAATCATCGAAAGTGAGAGTGTCAGTCCTCTTGTACTTAAGTTGGCATGGGCCTTTTGAATTTAATTCAGATGCAATTTCTGTATTTCATCGTCAATAAGAAGGTCCAAGGTATACAGTAAACCTGAAGTTAAGCATCGGAATCTAAAACTAGACTCACAGGAGAGGTTCAAATCATAGAAAGTTAGAGTGTCACTCCTCTTGTAGTTAAGTCGGCATTGTGGCTTTTGAATTTAATTCCGATGCAATTCCTGTGTTTCATCGTCAATAAGAAGGTCCAAGGTGTACAGTAAACCTGAAGTTAAGCTTCGGAATCTAAAACTATACTCACAGGAGAGGTTCAAATCATAGAAAGTTAGAGTGTCAGTACTCTTGTACTTAAGTCGGCATTGTGCCTTTTGTATTTAATTCCGATGCAATTTCTGTGTTTCATCGTCAATAAGAAGGTCCGAGGGATACAGTAAACCCGAAGTGAAGCATCGGAATCTAAAGCTGGACTCAAAGGAGAGGTTCAAATCATAGAAAGTTAGGGTGTCAGTCCTCTTGTACTTAAGTTGGCATTGTGCCTTTTGTATTTAATTCCGATGCAATATCTGTGTTTCATCATCAATAAGAAGGTCCAAGGGATACAGTAAACCTGAAGTGAAGCATCGGAAACAAAAACTGGACTCACATTAGAGGTTCAAATCATAGAAAGTAAGGGTGTAAGTCCTCTTGTACTTAAGTCGGCATTGTGCCTTTTGTATTAAATTCGGATGCAATTTCTGTGTTTCATCTTCAATAAGAAGGTGCAAAGTATACAGGAAACCTGAAGTGAAGCATCGGAATCTAAAACTGGACTCACAGGAGAGGTTCAAATCATAGAAAGGGAGAGTGTCAGTCCTCTTGTACTTAAGTCGGCATTGTGTCCTTTGTATTAAATTCGGATGCAATTTCTGTGTTTCATCGTAAATACGAAGGTCCATGGGATACAGTAAACCTGAAGTGAAGCATCGGAATCGAAAACTGGACTCACAGGAGAGGTTCAAATCATCGAAAGTGAGAGTGTCAGTCCTCTTGTACTTAAGTTGGCATGGGCCTTTTGAATTTAATTCAGATGCAATTTCTGTATTTCATCGTTAATAAGATGGTCCAAGGTATACAGTAAACCTGAAGTGAAGCATCGGAATCTAAATCTAGACTCATAGGAGAGGTTCAAATCATAGAAAGTTAGAGTGTCACTCCTCTTGTACTTAAGTCGGCATTGTGGCTTTTGAATTTAATTCCGATGCAATTCCTGTGTTTCATCGTCAATAAGAAGGTCCAACGTGTACAGTAAACCTGAAGTTAAGCTTTGGAATCTAAAACTATACTCACAGGAGAGGTTCAAATCATAGAAAGTTAGAGTGTCAGTACTCTTGTACTTAAGTCGACATTGTGCCTTTTGTATTTAATTCCGATGCAATTTCTGTGTTTCATCGTCAATAAGAAGGTCCGAGGGATACAGTAAACCCGAAGTGAAGCATCGGAATCTAAAGCTGGACTCACAGGAGAGGTTCAAATCATAGATAGTTAGAGTGTCAATCCTCTTGTACTTAAGTCGGCATCGTGCCTTTTGAATTTAATTCCGATGCAACGTCTGTGCTTCATCGTCAATAAGATAGTACATGGTATACAGTAAACCTAAAGTGTAACATTGGCACCTAAAACTGGACTCACAGGAGAGGTTCAAATCATAGAAAGTTAGAGTGTCACTCCTCTTGTACTTAAGTCGGCATTGTGGCTTTTGAATTTAATTCCGATGCAATTCCTGTGTTTCATCGTCAATAAGAAGGTCCAAGGTGTACAGTAAACCTGAAGTTAAGCTTCGGAATCTAAAACCATACTCACAGGAGAGGTTCAAATAATAGAAAGTTAGAGTGTCAGTACTCTTGTACTTAAGTCGGCATTGTGCCTTTTGTATTTAATTCCGATGCAATTTCTGTGTTTCATCGTCAATAAGAAGGTCCGAGGGATACAGTAAACCCGAAGTGAAGCATCGGAATCTAAAGCTGGACTCACAGGAGAGGTTCAAATCATAGAAAGTTAGAGTGTCAGTCCTCTTGTACTTAAGTCGGCATTGTGCCTTTTGTATTAAATTAGGATGCAATTTCTGTGTTTCATCGTCAATAAGAAGGTACAAGGGATACAGTAAACCTGAAGTGAAGCATCGGAATCTAAACCTGGACTCACAGGAGAGGTTCAAATCATAGAAAGTTAGAGTGTCAGTCATTTAGTACTTAAGTCGGCTTTGTGCCTTTTGAATATAATTCCGATGCAATTTCTGTGCTTCATCGTCAAAAAGAAGGTCCAAGGCAGACAGTAAACCTGAAATGAAGCATCGGAATCTAAAACTGGACTCACATTAAAGGTTCAAATCATAGAAAGTTAGAGCGTCAGTCCTCTTGTACTTAAGTCGGCATTGTGCCTTTTGAATTTAATTCCGATGCAATTTCTGTGTTTTATCGTCAATAAGGTGTAAAGTATACAGGAAACCTGAAGTGACGCAACGAAATTTAAAACTGGACTCACAGGAGAAGTTCAAATCTTAGAAAGTGACAGTGTCAGTCCTCTTGTACTTAAGTCGGCATGGGCCTTTTGAATTTAATTCCGATGCCATTTCTGTGTTTCATCGTCAATAAGAAGGTCTTAGGTATATAGTAAACCTGAAGTTAAGCATCGGAATCTAAAAGTAGACTCACAGCAGAGGTTCAAATCATAGAAAGTTAGAGTGTCACTCCTCTTGTACATAAGTCGGCATTGTGGCTTTTGAATTTAATTCCGATGCAATTCCTGTGTTTCATCGTCAATAAGAAGGTCCAAGGTATACAGTAAACCTGAAGTGAAGCATCGGAATCTAAAATTCGATTCACAGGAGAGGTTCAAATCATAGACAGTTAGAGTGTCAGTCCTCTTGTACTTAAGTCGGCATTGTGCCTTTTGTATTAAATTCGCATGCAATTTCTGTGTTTGATCGTCGATAAGAAGGTCCAAGGGATACAGTAAACCTGAAGTGAAGCATCGGAATCTAAAACTGGACTCACAGGAGAGGTGCATATCATAGAATGTTAGAGTGTCAATCATTTAGTACTTAAGTCGGCTTTGTGCCTTTTGAATTTAATTCCGATGCTATTTCTGTGCTTCATCGTCAAAAAGAAGGTCCAAGGCAGACAGTAAACCTGAAGTGAAGCATCGGAATCTATAACTGGACTCACATTACAGGTTCAAATCATAGGAAGTTAGAGTGTCAGTCATTTAGTACTTAAGTCGGCTTTGTGCCTTTTGAATATAATTCCGATGCAATTTCTGTGCTTCATCGTCAAAAAGAAGGTCCAAGGCAGACAGTAAACCTGAAGTGAAGCATCGGAATCTAAAACTGGACTCACATTAAAGGTTCAAATCATAGAAAGTTAGAGCGTCAGTCCTCTTGTACTTAAGTCGGCATTGTGCCTTTTGAATTTAATTCCGATGCAATTTCTGTGTTTTATCGTCAATAAGAAGGTGTAAAGTATACAGGAAACCTGAAGTAACGCAACGGAATCTAAAACTGGACTCACAGGAGAAGTTCAAATCTTAGAAAGTGAGAGTGTCAGTCCTCTTGTACTTAAGTCGGCATGGGCCTTTTGAATTTAATTCCGATGCCATTTCTGTGTTCCATCGTCAATAAGAAGGTCTTAGGTATATAGTAAACCTGAAGTTAAGCATCGGAATCTAAAAGTAGACTCACAGCAGAGGTTCAAATCATAGAAAGTTAGTGTGTCACTCCTCTTGTACATAAGTCGGCATTGTGGCTTTTGAATTTAATTCCGATGCAATTCCTGTGTTTCATCGTCGATAAGCAGGTCCAAGGTATACAGTAAACCTGACGTTAAGCATCGGAATCGAAAACTATACTCACAGGAGAGGCTCAAATCATAGAAAGTTAGAGTGTCAGGCCTCTTGTAATTAAGTCGGCATTGAGCCATTTGTATAAAATTCGGATGCAATTTCTGTGTTTCGTCGTCAATTAGAAGGTCCAAGGTATACAGTTAACGTGAAGTGAAGCATCGAAATCTAAAACTGGACTCACAGGAGAGGTTCAAATCATAGAAAGGTAGAGTCTCAGTCCTCTTGTAATTAAGTCGGCATCGTGCATTTTGAATTTAAGTCCGATGCAACTTATGTGCTTCATCGTCAATAAGATAGTCCATGGTATACAGTAAACCTGAAGTGTAACATTGGCACCTAAAACTGGTCTCACAGGAGAGGTTCAAATCATAGAAAGTTAGAGTGTCACTCCTCTTGTACTCAAGTCGGCATTGTGGCTTTTGAATTTAATTCCGATGCAATTCCTGTGTTTCTTCGTCAATAAGAAGGTCCAAGGTATACAGTAAACCTGAAGTGAAGCATCGGAATCTAAAATTCGACTCACTGGAGAGGTTCAAATCATAGACAGTTAGAGTGTCAGTCCTCTTGTACTTAAGTCGGCATTGTGCCTTTTGTATTAAATTCGCATGCAATTTCTGTGTTTGATCGTCGATAAGAAGGTCCAAGGGATACAGTAAACCTGAAGTGAAGCATCGGAATCTAAAACTGGACTCACAGGAGAGGTGCATATCATAGAATGTTAGAGTGTCAATCATTTAGTACTTAAGTCGGCTTTGTGCCTTTTGAATTTAATTCCGATGCTATTTCTGTGCTTCATCGTCAAAAAGAAGGTCCAAGGCAGACAGTTAACCTGAAGTGAAGCATCGGAATCTAAAACTGGACTCACATTACAGGTTCAAATCATAGGAAGTTAGATTGTCAGTCATCTTGTACTTAAGTCGGCATTGTGCCTTTTGTATAAATTTCGGATGCAATTTATGTGTCTCGTCGTCAATAAGAAGTTGCAAGGTATACAGTAAACCTGAAGTGAAGCATCGGAATATAAAACTGGACTCACAGGAGAGGTTCAAATCATAGAAGTGAGAGCGTCAGTCCTCTTGTACTTAAATCGGCATTGTGCCTTTTGAATTTTATTCCGATGCAATTTTTGTGCTTCATCGTCAAACAGAAGGTCCAAGGCATACAGTAAACCTGAAGTGAAGCAGCGGAATCTAAAACTGGACTCAGATTAGAGGTTCAAATCATTGAAAGTTAGATTGTCAGTCCTCTTGTACTTAAGTCGGCATTGTACATTTTGTATTAAATTCGGATGCAATTTCTGTGTTTCATCGTCAATAAGAAGGTCCAAGGTATACAGTAAACCCGAAGTGAAGCATCGGAATCTAAAACCGGACTCACAGGAGAGGTTCAAATCATAGATAGTTAGAGTGTCAGTCCTCTTGTACTTAAGTCGGCACTGTGCCTTTTGTATTTAATTCCGATGCAATTTCTGTGTTTTTTCGTTAATAAGAAGGTGCAAGGTATACAGTAAATCTGAAGTGAAGCATCGGAATCTAAAACTGGACTCACAGGAGAGGTTCAAATCATAGAAAGTTAGAGTGTCAGTCCTCTTGTAATTAAGTCGGCATTGTGCCTTTTGTATAAAATTCTGATGCAATTTCTGTGTTTCGTCGTCAATAATAACGTTCAAGGTATACAGTACACCTGATGTGAAGCATCGGAATCTAAATCTGGACTTACGGGAGAGGTTCAAATCATAGAAAGTGAGAGTGTCAGACCCCTTGTAATCAAGTCGGCATTGTGCCCTTTGTATTAAATTCGGATGCAATTTCTGTGTTTCATCGTCAATACGAAGGTCCATGGGATACAGTAAACCTGAAGTGAAGCATCGGAATCGAAAACTGGACTCACAGGAGAGGTTCATATCATCGAAAGTGAGAGTGTCAGTCCTCTTGTACTTAAGTTGGCATGGGCCTTTTGAATTTAATTCAGATGCAATTTCTGTATTTTCGTCAATAAGAAGGTCCAAGGTATACAGTAAACCTGAAGTTAATCATCGGAATCTAAAACTAGACTCACAGGAGAGGTTCAAATCAGAGAAAGGTAGAGTGTCACTCCTCTTGTACTTAAGACGGCATTGTGGCTTTTGAATTTAATTCCGATGCAATTCCTGTGTTTCATCGTCAATAAGAAGGTCCAAGGTGTACAGTAAACCTGAAGTTAAGCTTCGGATGCTAAAACTATACTCACAGGAGAGGTTCAAATCATAGAAAGTTAGAGTGTCAGTACTCTTGTACTTAAGTCGGCATTGTGCCTTTTGTATTTAATTCCGATGCAATTTCTGTGTTTCATCGTCAATAAGAAGGTCCGAGGGATACAGTAAACCCGAAGTGAAGCATCGGAATCTAAAGCTGGACTCACAGGAGAGGTTCAAATCATAGAAAGTTAGAGTGTCAGTCCTCTTGTACTTAAGTCGGCATTGTGCCTTTTGTATTTAATTCCGATGCAATTTCTGTGTTTCATCGTCAATAAGAAGGTGCAAGGTGTACAGTAAACCTAAAGTGAAGCATCGGAATCTAAAACTGGACTCACAGGAGAGGTTCAAATCATAGAAAGTGAGAGTGTCACTCCTCTTGTAATTAAGTCGGCATTGTGCCTTTTGTATAAAATTCGGATGCAATTTCTGTGTTTCGTCGTTAATAAGAAGGTGCAAGTTATACGGTAAACCTGAAGTGAAGCATCGGAATCTAAATCTGGACTTACGGCAGAGGTTCAAATCATAGAAAGTTAGATTGTCAGTCCTCTTGTACTTAAGTCGGCATTGTGCCTTTTGTATTAAATTCGGATGCAATATCTTTGTTTCATCGTCAATAAGAAGGTCCAAGGGACAGAGTAAACCTGAAGTGAAGCATCGGAATCTAAAATTGGACTCACATTAGAGGTTCAAATCATAGAAAGTAAGAGTGTCAGTCCTCTTGTACTTAAGACGGCATTGTGCCTTTTGTATTAAATTCGGATGCAATTTCTGTGTTTCATCGTCAATAAGAAGGTGCAAGGTATACAGTAAACCTGAAGTGAAGCATCGGATTCTAAAGCTGGACTCACAGGGGAGGTTCAAATCATAGAAAGTGAGAGTGTCAATCTTCTTGTACTTAAGTCGGCATTGTGTCTTTTGTATTAAATTCGGATGCAATTTCTGTGGTTCATCATCAATAAGAAGGTCCTAGGGATACAGTAAACCTAAAGTGAAGCATCGGAATCTAAAACTGGACTCACAGGAGAGGTTCAAATCATAGAAAGTTAGAGTGTCAGTCCTCTTGTACTTAAGTCGGCATTGTGCCTTTTGTATTTAATTCGTCTGCAATTTCTGTGTTTCATCGTCAATAAGAAGGTCCATGGGATACAGTAAACCGGAAGTAAAGCATCTGAAACTAAAACTGGACTCACAGGAGAGGTTCAAATCATAGAAAGTTAGAGTGTCAGTCCTCTTGTACTTATGTCTTCAGTGTGCCTTTTGTATTTAATTCCGATGCTATTTCTGTGTTTCATCGTCAATAAGAAGGTGCAAGGTATACAGTAAACCTGAAGTGAAGCATCGGAATCTAAAACTGGACTCACAGAAGAGGTTCAAATCATAGAAAGGTAGAGTGTCAGTCCTCTTTTAATTAAGTCTTCATTGTGCCGTTTGTATAAAATTCGGATGCAATTTCTGTGTTTCGTCGTCAATAAGAGGGTGCAAGGTATACTGTAAACCTAAAGTGAAGCATCGGAATCTAAAACTGGACTCACAGGAGAGGTTCAAATTACAGAAAGTGAGAGTGTCAGTCCTCCTGTACTTAAGTCGGCATTGTGTCTTTTGTATAAAATTCGGAAGCAATTTCTGTGTTTCATCGTCAATAAGAAGGTCCAAGGGATACAGTAAACCGGAAGTATAGCATCGGAAACTAAAACTGGACTCACAGGAGAGGTTCAAATCATAGAAAGTTAGAATGTCAGTCCTCTTGTACTTATGTCGGCATTGTGCCTTTTGTATTTAATTCCGATGCAATTTCTGTGTTTCATCGTCAATAAGAAGGTGCAAGGTATACAGTAAACCTGAAGTGAAGCATCGGAATCTAAAACTGGACTCACAGAAGAGGTTCAAATAATAGAAAGGTAGAGTGTCAGTCCTCTTGTAATTAAGTCTTCATTGTGCCTTTTGTATAAAATTCGGATGCAATTTCTGTGTTTCGTCGTCAATAAGAGGGTGCAAGGTATACTGTAAACCTAAAGTGAAGCATCGGAATCTAAAACTGGACTCACAGGAGAGGTTCAAATTATAGAAAGTGAGAGTGTCAGTCCTCCTGTACTTAAGTCGGCATTGTGTCTTTTGTATAAAATTCGGAAGCAATTTCTGTGTTTCATCGTCAATAAGAAGGTCCAAGGGATACAGTAAACCTGAAGTGATGCATCGGAATCTAAAACTGGACTCACAGGAGAGGTTGAAATCATAGAAAGTTAGAGTGTCAGTCCTCTTGTACTTAAGTCGGCATTGTGCCTTTTGAATCTAATTCCAATGCAATTTCTGTGTTTCATCGTCAATAAGAATGTGCAAAGTATACAGTAAACCTGAAGGGAAGCATCGCAATGTAAAACTTGACTCACAGGAGAGGATCAATTCATGGAAAGTGAGAGTGTCAGTCCTCTTGTACTTAAGTCGGCATTGTGCTTTTTGTATTAAGTTCGGATGCAATTTCTGTGTATCATCGTCAATACGAAGGTCCAAGGGATTCAATAAACCTGAAGTGAAGCATCGCAACCGAAAACTGGACTCACAGGAGAGGTTCAAACCATAGAAAGTGAGAGTGTCAGTCCTCTTGTACTTAAGTCGGCATGGGCATTTTGAATTTCATTCCTCTGCAATTTCTGTGTTTCATCGTCAATAACAAGGTCCAAGGTATACAGTAAACCTGAAGTTAAGCATCTGAATCTAAAACTAGACTCACAGGAGAGGTTCAAATCATAGAAAGTTAGAGTGTCACTCCTCTTGTACTTAAGTCGGCATTGTGTCTTTTGTATTAAATTCGGATGCAATTTCTGTGTTTCATCATCAATAAGAAGGTCCAAGGGATACAGTAAACCTAAAGTGAAGCATCGGAATCTGAAACTGGACTCACAGGAGAGGTTCAAATCATAGAAAGTTAGAGTGTCAGTCCTCTTGTACATAAGTCGGCATTGTGCCTTTTGTATTTAATTCGTCTGCAATTTCTGTGTTTCATCGTCAATAAGAAGGTCCAAGGCATACAGTAAACCGGAAGTAAAGCATCGGAAACTAAAACTGGACTCACAGGAGAGGTTCAAATCATAGAAAGTTAGAGTGTCAGTCCTCTTGTACTTATGTCGGCATTGTGCCTTTTGTATTTAATTCCGATGCAATTTCTGTGTTTCATCGTCAATAAGAAGGTGCAAGGTATACAGTAAACCTGAAGTGAAGCATCGGAATCTAAAACTGGACTCACAGAATAGGTTCAAATAATAGAAAGGTAGAGTGTCAGTCCTCTTTTAATTAAGTCTTCATTGTGCCTTTTGTATAAAATTCGGATGCAATTTCTGTGGTTCGTCGTCAATAAGAGGGTGCAAGGTATACTGTAAACCTAAAGTGAAGCATCGGAATCTAAAACTGGACTCACAGGAGAGGTTCAAATTATAGAAAGTGAGAGTGTCAGTCCTCCTGTACTTAAGTCGGCATTGTGTCTTTTGTATAAAATTCGGAAGCAATTTCTGTGTTTCATCGTCAATAAGAAGGTCCACGGGATACAGTAAACCTGAAGTGATGCATCGGATTCTAAAACTGGACTCACAGGAGAGGTTCAAATCATAGAAAGTTAGAGAGTCAGTCCTCTTGTACTTAAGTCGGCATTGTGCCTTTTGTATTTAATTCGTCTGCAATTTCTGTGTTTCATCGTCAATAAGACGGTCCAAGGGATACAGTAAACCGGAAGTAAAGCATCTGAAACTAAAACTGGACTCACAGGAGAGGTTCAAATAATAGAAAGTTAGAGTGTCAGTCCTCTTGCACTTATGTCTTCAGTGTGCCTTTTGTATTTAATTCCGATGCTATTTCTGTGTTTCATCGTCAATAAGAAGGTGCAAGGTATACAGTAAACCTGAAGTGAAGCATCGGAATCTAAAACTGGACTCACAGAAGAGGTTCAAATCATAGAAAGGTAGAGTGTCCGTCCTCTTTTAATTAAGTCTTCATTGTGCCTTTTGTATAATATTCGGATGCAATTTCTGTGTTTCGTCGTCAATAAGAGGGTGCAAGGTATACTGTAAACCTAAAGTGAAGCATCGGAATCTAAAACTGGACTCACAGGAGAGGTTCAAATTATAGAAAGTGAGAGTGTCAGTCCTCCTGTACTTAAGTCGGCATTGTGTCTTTTGTATAAAATTCGGAAGCAATTTCTGTGTTTCATCGTCAATAAGAAGGTCCAAGGGATACAGTAAACCTGAAGTGATGCATCGGATTCTAAAACTGGACTCACAGGAGAGGTTGAAATCATAGAAAGTTAGAGTGTCAATCCTCTTGTACTTAAGTCGGCATTGTGTCTTTTGTATTAAATTCGGATGCAATTTCTGTGTTTCATCATCAATAAGAAGGTCCAAGGGATACAGTAAACCTAAAGTGAAGCATCGGAATCTGAAACTGGACTCACAGGAGAGGTTCAAATCATAGAAAGTTAGAGTGTCAGTCCTCTTGTACTTAAGTCGGCATTGTGCCTTTTGTATTTAATTCGTCTGCAATTTCTGTTTTTCATCGTCAATAAGAAGGTCCAAGGGATACAGTAAACCGGAAGTAAAGCATCGGAAACTAAAACTGGACTCACAGGAGAGGTTCAAATCATAGAAAGTTAGAATGTCAGTCCTCTTGTACTTATGTCGGCATTGTGCCTTTTGTATTTAATTCCGATGCAATTTCTGTGTTTCATCGTCAATAAGAAGGTGCAAGGTATACAGTAAACCTGAAGTGAAGCATCGGAATCTAAAACTGGACTCACAGAAGAGGTTCAAATAATAGAAAGGTAGAGTGTCAGTCCTCTTGTAATTAAGTCTTCATTGTGCCTTTTGTATAAAATTCGGATGCAATTTCTGTGTTTCGTCGTCAATAAGAGGGTGCAAGGTATACTGTAAACCTAAAGTGAAGCATCGGAATCTAAAACTGGACTCACAGGAGAGGTTCAAATCATAGAAAGTCAGAGTGTCAGTCCTCTTGTACTTAAGTCGGCATTGTGCCTTTTGTATTTAATTCGTCTGCAATTTCTGTGTTTCATCGTCAATAAGAAGGTCCAAGGGATACAGTAAACCGGAAGTAAAGCATCTGATACTAAAACTGGACTCACAGGAGAGGTTCAAATCATAGAAAGTTAGTGTGTCAGTCCTCTTGTACTTATGTCTTCAGTGTGCCTTTTGTATTTAATTCCGATGCTATTTCTGTGTTTCATCGTCAATAAGAAGGTGCAAGGTATACAGTAAACCTGAAGTGAAGCATCGGAATCTGAAACTGGACTCACAGAAGAGGTTCAAATCATAGAAAGGTAGAGTGTCAGTCCTCTTTTAATTAAGACTTCATTGTGCCTTTTGTATAAAATTCGGATGCAATTTCTGTGTTTCGTCGTCAATAAGAGGGTGCAAGGTATACTGTAAACCTAAAGTGAAGCATCGGAATCTAAAACTGGACTCACAGGAGAGGTTCAAATTATAGAAAGTGAGAGTGTCAGTCCTCCTGTACTTAAGTCGGCATTGTGTCTTTTGTATAAAATTCGGAAGCAATTTCTGTGTTTCATCGTCAATAAGAAGGTCCAAGGGATACAGTAAACCTGAAGTGATGCATCGGATTCTAAAACTTGACTCACAGGAGAGGATCAAATCATGGAAAGTGAGAGTGTCAGTCCTCTTGTACTTAAGTCGGCATTGTGCTTTTTGTATTAAGTTCGGATGCAATTTCTGTGTATCATCGTCAATACGAAGGTCCAAGGGATTCTATAAACCTGAAGTGAAGCATCGCAATCGAAAACTGGACTCACAGGAGAGGTTCAAACCATAGAAAGTGAGAGTGTCAGTCCTCTTGTACTTAAGTCGGCATGGGCATTTTGAATTTCATTCCTCTGCAATTTCTGTGTTTCATCGTCAATAACAAGGTCCAAGGTATACAGTAAACCTGAAGTTAAGCATCTGAATCTAAAACTAGACTCACAGGAGAGGTTCAAATCATAGAAAGTTAGAGTGTCACTCCTCTTGTACTTATGTTGGCATTGTGTCTTTTGTATTAAATTCGGATGCAATTTCTGTGTTTCATCATCAATAAGAAGGTCCAAGGGATACAGTAAACCTAAAGTGAAGCATCGGAATCTGAAACTGGACTCACAGGAGAGGTTCAAATCATAGAAAGTTAGAGTGTCAGTCCTCTTGTACTTAAGTCGGCATTGTGCCTTTTGTATTTAATTCGTCTGCAAATTCTGTGTTTCATCGTCAATAAGAAGGTCCAAGGGATACAGTAAACCGGAAGTAAAACTTCGGAAACTAAAACTGGACTCACAGGAGAGGTTCAAATCATAGAAAGTTAGAGTGTCAGTCCTCTTGTACTTATGTCGGCATTGTGCCTTTTGTATTTAATTCCGATGCAATTTCTGTGTTTCATCGTCAATAAGAAGGTGCAAGGTATACAGTAAACCTGAAGTGAAGCATCGGAATCTAAAACTGGACTCACAGAAGAGGTTCAAATCATAGAAAGGTAGAGTGGCAGTCCTCTTTTAATTAAGACTTCATTGTGCCTTTTGTATAAAATTCGGATGCAATTTTTGTGTTTCGTCGTCAATAAGAGGGTGCAAGGTATACTGTAAACCTAAAGTGAAGCATCGGAATCTAAAACTGGACTCTCAGGAGAGGTTCAAATTATAGAAAGTGAGAGTGTCAGTCCTCCTGTACTTAAGTCGGCATTGTGTCTTTTGTATAAAATTCGGAAGCAATTTCTGTGTTTCATCGTCAATAAGAAGGTCCTAGGGATACAGTAAACCTGAAGTGATGCATCGGATTCTAAAACTTGACTCACAGGAGAGGATCAAATCATGGAAAGTGAGAGTGTCAGTCCTCTTGTACTTAAGTCGGCATTGTGCTTTTTGTATTAAGTTCGGATGCAATTTCTGTGTATCATCGTCAATACGAAGGTCCAAGGGATTCTATAAACCTGAAGTGAAGCATCGCAATCGAAAACTGGACTCACAGGAGAGGTTCAAACCATAGAAAGTGAGAGTGTCAGTCCTCTTGTACTTAAGTCGGCATGGGCATTTTGAATTTCATTCCTCTGCAATTTCTGTGTTTCATCGTCAATAACAAGGTCCAAGGTATACAGTAAACCTGAAGTTAAGCATCTGAATCTAAAACTAGACTCACAGGAGAGGTTCAAATCATAGAAAGTTAGAGTGTCACTCCTCTTGTACTTATGTCGGCATTGTGTCTTTTGTATTAAATTCGGATGCAATTTCTGTGTTTCATCATCAATAAGAAGGTCCAAGGGATACAGTAAACCTAAAGTGAAGCATCGGAATCTGAAACTGGACTCACAGGAGAGGTTCAAATCATAGAAAGTTAGAGTGTCAGTCCTCTTGTACTTAAGTCGGCATTGTGCCTTTTGTATTTAATTCGTCTGCAATTTCTGTGTTTCATCGTCAATAAGAGGGTCCAAGGGATACAGTAAACCGGAAGTAAAGCTTCGGAAACTAAAACTGGACTCACAGGAGAGGTTCAAATCATAGAAAGTTAGAGTGTCAGTCCTCTTGTACTTATGTCGGCATTGTGCCTTTTGTATCTAATTCCGATGCAATTTCTGTGTTTCATCGTCAATAAGAAGGTGCAAGGTATACAGTAAACCTGAAGTGAAGCATCGGAATCTAAAACTGGACTCACAGAAGAGGTTCAAATCATAGAAAGGTAGAGTGGCAGTCCTCTTTTAATTAAGACTTCATTGTGCCTTTTGTATAAAATTCGGATGCAATTTTTGTGTTTCGTCGTCAATAAGAGGGTGCAAGGTATACTGTAAACCTAAAGTGAAGCATCGGAATCTAAAACTGGACTCTCAGGAGAGGTTCAAATTATAGAAAGTGAGAGTGTCAGTCCTCCTGTACTTAAGTCGGCATTGTGTCCTTTGTATAAAATTCGGAAGCAATTTCTGTGTTTCATCGTCAATAAGAAGGTCCTAGGGATACAGTAAACCTGAAGTGATGCATCGGATTCTAAAACTTGACTCACAGGAGAGGATCAAATCATGGAAAGTGAGAGTGTCAGTCCTCTTGTACTTAAGTCGGCAATGTGCTTTTTGTATTAAGTTCGGATGCAATTTCTGTGTATCATCGTCAATACGAAGGTCCAAGGGATTCTATAAACCTGAAGTGAAGCATCGCAATCGAAAACTGGACTCACAGGAGAGGTTCAAACCATAGAAAGTGAGAGTGTCAGTCCTCTTGTACTTAAGTCGGCATGGGCATTTTGAATTTCATTCCTCTGCAATTTCTGTGTTTCATCGTCAATAACAAGGTCCAAGGTATACAGTAAACCTGAAGTTAAGCATCTGAATCTAAAACTAGACTCACAGGAGAGGTTCAAATCATAGAAAGTTAGAGTGTCACTCCTCTTGTACTTATGTCGGCATTGTGTCTTTTGTATTAAATTCGGATGCAATTTCTGTGTTTCATCATCAATAAGAAGGTCCAAGGGATACAGTAAACCTAAAGTGAAGCATCGGAATCTGAAACTGGACTCACAGGAGAGGTTCAAATCATAGAAAGTTAGAGTGTCAGTCCTCTTGTACTTAAGTCGGCATTGTGCCTTTTGTATTTAATTCGTCTGCAATTTCTGTGTTTCATCGTCAATAAGAAGGTCCAAGGGATACAGTAAACTGGAAGTAAAGCATCGGAAACTAAAACTGGACTCACAGGAGAGGTTCAAATCATAGAAAGTTAGAGTGTCAGTCCTCTTGTACTTATGTCGGCATTGTGCCTTTTGTATTTAATTCCGATGCAATTTCTGTGTTTCATCGTCAATAAGAAGGTGCAAGGTATACAGTAAACCTGAAGTGAAGCATCGGAATCTAAAACTGGACTCACAGAAGAGGTTCAAATAATAGAAAGGTAGAGTGTCAGTCCTCTTGTAATTAAGTCTTCATTGTGCCTTTTGTATAAAATTCGGATGCAATTTCTGTGGTTCGTCGTCAATAAGAGGGTGCAAGGTATACTGTAAACCTAAAGTGAAGCATCGGAATCTAAAACTGGACTCACAGGAGAGGTTCAAATTATAGAAATTGAGAGTGACAGTCCTCCTGTACTTAAGTCGGCATTGTGTCTTTTGTATAAAATTCGGAAGCAATTTCTGTATTTCATCGTCAATAAGAAGGTCCACGGGATACAGTAAACCCTAAGTGATGCATCGGATTCTAAAACTGGACTCACAGGAGAGGTTCAAATCATAGAAAGTTAGAGTGTCAGTCCTCTTGTACTTAAGTCGGCATTGTGTCTTTTGAATCTAATTCCAATGCAATTTCTGTGTTTCATCGTCAATAAGAATGTGCAAAGTATACAGTAAACCTGAAGGGAAGCATCGCAATCTAAAACTTGACTCACAGGAGAGGTTCAAATCATGGAAAGTGAGAGTGTCAGTCCTCTTGTACTTAAGTCGGCATTGTGCTTTTTGTATTAAGTTCGGATGCAATTTCTGTGTATCATCGTCAATACGAAGGTCCAAGGGATTCAATAAACCTGAAGTGAAGCATCGCAATCGAAAACTGGACTCACAGGAGAGGTTCAAACCATAGAAAGTGAGAGTGTCAGTCCTCTTGTACTTAAGTCGGCATGGGCATTTTGAATTTCATTCCTCTGCAATTTCTGTGTTTCATCGTCAATAACAAGGTCCAAGGTATACAGTAAACCTGAAGTTAAGCATATGAATCTAAAACTAGACTCACAGGAGAGGTTCAAATCATAGAAAGTTAGAGTGTCACTCCTCTTGTACTTAAGTCGGCATTGTGGTTTTTGAATTTAATTCCGATGCGATTCCTGTGTTTTATCGTCAATAAGAAGGTCCAAGGGATACAGTAAACCTGAAGTGAAGCATCGGAATCTAAAACTGGACTCACAGGAGAGGTTCTAATCATAGAAAGTTAGAGTGTCAGTTCTCTTGTGCTTAAGTCGGCATTGTGCCCTTTGAATTTATTTCCGATGCAATTTCTGTGCTTCATCGTCAAAAAGAAGGTCCAAGGCATACAGTAAACCTGAAGTGAAGCATCGGAATCTAAAACTGGACTCACATTAGAGGTTCAAATCATAGTAAGTTAGAATGTCAGTCCTCTTGTACTTAAGTCGGCATTGTTGCTTTTGTATTAAATTCGGATTCAATTTCTGTGTTTCATCGTCAATAAGAAGGTCCAAGGGATACAGTAAACCCGAAGTGAAGCATCGGAATGTAAAGCTGGACTCACAGGAGAGGTTCAAATCATAGAAAGTAGGAGTGTCCGTCCACTTGAACTTAACTCGGCATTGTGCCTTTTCAATTTAAATCCGATGCAATTTCTGTGTTTCATTGTCAATACGAAGGTCCAAGGTATACAGTAAACCTGAAGTGAAGCATCGGAATCTAAAACCGGACTCACAGGAGAGGTTCAAATCAAAGATAGTTAGAGTGTCAGTCCTCTTGTACTTAAGTCGGCATTGTGCATTTTGTATTTAATTCCGATGCGATTTCTGTGTTTCATCGTCAATAAGTAGGTGCAAGGTATACAGTAAACCTGAAGTGAAGCATCGGAATCTAAAACTGGACTCACATGAGAAGTTCAAATCATAGAAAGTTAGAGTGTCAGTCCTCTTGTACTTAAGTCGGCATTGTGCCTTTTGAATTTAATTCCGATGAAATTTCTGTGTTTTATCGTCAATAAGAAGGTGTAAAGTATACAGGAAACCTGAAGTGACGCAACGGAATCTAAAACTGGACTCACAGGAGAGGTTCAAATCTTCGAAAGTGAGAGTGTCACACCTCTTGTACTTAAGTCGGCAAGGGCCTTTTGAATTTAGTTCCGATGCAATTTCTGTGTTTCATCGTCAATAAGAAGGTCCAAGGTATACAGTAAACCTGAAGTTAAGCATCGGAATCTAAAAGTAGACTCACAGGAGAGGTTCAAATCATAGAAAGTTAGAGTCTCAGTCCTCTTGTACTTAAGTCGGCATTGTGGCTTTTGAATTTAATTCCGATGCAATTCCTGTGTTTCATCGTCAATAAGCAGGTCCAAGGTATACAGTAAACCTGAAGTGTAACATTGGCACCTAAAACTGGTCTCACAGGCGAGGTTCAAATCATAGAAAGTTAGAGTGTCACTCCTCTAGTACTCAAGCGGCATTGTAACTTTTGTATTAAATTCGGATGCAATTTCTGTGTTTCATCGTTAATAAGAAGGTCCAAGGGATACAGTAAACCTGAAGTGAAGCTTCAGAATCTAAAACTGGACTCACAGGAGAGGTTTAAATCATAGAAAGTTAGAGTGTCAGTCCTCTTGAACTTAAGACAGCATTGTGCCTTTTGTATTAATTTCGGATGCAATTTCTGTGTTTCATCGTCAATAAGAAGGTGTAAGGTATATAGTAAACATGAAGTGAAGCATCGGATTCAAAAACTGGACTCACAGGGGAGGTTCAAATCATAGAAAGTGAGAGTGTCAATCCTCTTGTACTTAAGTCGGCATTGTGTCTTTTGTATTAAATTCGGATGCAATTTCTGTGTTTCATCATCAATAAGAAGGTCCAAGGGATACAGTAAACCTGAAGTGAAGCATCGGAATCTAAAACTGGACTCACATTAGAGGTTCAAATCATAGAAAGTTAGATTGTTAGTCCTCTTGTACTTAAGTCGACATTGTTGCTTTTGTATTAAATTCGGATTCAATTTCTGTGTTTCATCGTCAATAAGAAGGTCCAAGGGATACAGTAAACCCGAAGTGAAGCATCGGAATCTAAAGCTGGACTCACAGGAGAGGTTCAAATCATAGAAAGTTAGAGTGTCCGTCCACTTGAACTTAACTCGGCATTGTGCCTTTTGAATTTAAATCCGATGCAATATCTGTGTTTCACTGTCAATACGAAGGTCCAAGGTATACAGTAAACCTGAAGTGAAGCATCGGAATCTAAAACCGGACTCACAGGAGAGGTTCAAATCATAGATAGTTAGAGTGTCAGTCCTCTTGTACTTAAGTCGGCATTGTGCCTTTTGTATTTAATTCCGATGCGATTTCTGTGTTTCATCGTCAATAAAAAGGTGCAAAGTATACAGTAAACTTGAAGTGAAGCATCGGAATCTAAAACTGGACTCACAGGAGACATTCAAATCATAGAAAGTTAGAGTGTCAGTTCTCTTGTAATTAAGTCGGCATTGAGCCTTTTGTATAAAATTCGGATGCAATTTCTGTGTTTCGTCGTCAATTAGAAGGTCCAAGGTATACAGTTAACGTGAAGTGAAGCATCGGAATCTAAAACTGGACTCACAGGAGAGGTTCAAATCATAGAAAGTTAGAGTCTCAGTCCTCTTGTACTTAAGTCGGCATCGTGCCTTTTGAATTTAATTCCGATGCAACTTCTGTGCTTCATCATCAATAAGATAGTCCATGGTATGCAGTAAACCTGAAGTGTAACATTGGCACCTAAAACTGGTCCCACAGGAGAGGTTCAAATCATAGAAAGTTAGAGATTAACTCCTCTTGTACTCAAGTCGGCATTGTGGCTTTTGAATTTAACTCCGATGCAATTCCTGTGTTTCTTCGTCAATAAGAAGGTCCAAGGTATACAGTAAACCTGAAGTGAAGCATCGCAATCTAAAATTCGACTCACAGGAGAGGTTCAAATCATAGACAGTTAGAGTGTCAGTCCTCTTGTACTTAAGTCGGCATTGTGCCTTTTGTATTTAATTTGCATGCAATTTCTGTGTTTGATCGTCAATAAGAAGGTCCAAGAGATACAGTAAACCTGAAGTGAAGCATCGGAATCTAAAACTGGAGTCACAGGAGTGGTTCAAATCATAGAAAGTTAGAGAGTCAGTCATGTAGTACTTAAGTCGGCTTTGTGCCTTTTGAATTTAATTCCGATGCAATTTCTGTGCTTCATCGTCAAAAAGAAGGTCCAAGGCAGACAGTAAACCTGAAGTGAAGCATCAGAATCTAAAACTGGACTCAGATTAGAGGTTCAAATCATTGAAAGTTAGATTGTCAGTCCTCTTGTACTTAGGTCGGCATTGTGACTTTTGTATTTAATTCGTCTGCAATTTCTGCGTTTCGTCGTCAATAAGAGGGTGCAAGGTATACTGTAAACCCAAAGTGAAGCATCGGAATCTAAAACTGGACACACATTAGAGGTTCAAATCACAGAAAGTAAGAGTGTCAGTCCTCTTGTACTTAAGTCGGCATTGTGGCTTTTGTTTTAAATTCGGTTGCAATTTCTGTGTTTCATCGTCAATAAGAAGGTCCAAGGGATACAGTAAACCCGAAGTGAAGCATCAGAATCTAAGTCTGGACTCACAGGAGAGGTTCAAATCATAGAAAGTTAGAGTGTCAGTCCTCTTGTAATTAAGTCGGCATTGTGCCTTTTGTATAAAATTCGGATGCAATTTCTGTGTTTCGTCGTCAATAAGAAGGTGCAAGGTATACAGTAAACCTGATGTGAAGCATCGGAATCTAATTCTGGACTTATGGGAGAGGTTCAAATCATAGAAAGTGAGAGTGTCAGTCCTCTTGTACTTAAGTCGGCATTGTGCCTTTTGTATTAAATTCGGATGCAATATCTTTGTTTCATCGTCAATCAGAAGGTCCAAGGGTCACAGTAAATCCGAAGTGAAGCATCGGAATCTAAAACAGGACTCACATTAGAGGTTCAAATCATAGAAAGTAAGAGTGTCAGTCCTCTTGTACTTAAGACGGCATTGTGCCTATTGTATTAAATTCGGATGCAATTTCTGTGTTTCATCGTCAATAAGAAGGTGCAAGGTATACAGTATACCTGAAGTGAAGCATCGGATTCTAAAACTGGATTCACAGGGGAGGTTCAAATCATAGAAAGTGAGAGTGTCAATCCTCTTGTACTTACATCGGCAATGTGTCTTTTGTATTAAATTCGGATGCAATTTTTGTGTTTCATCATCAATAAGAAGGTCCAAGAGATACAGTAAACCTTAAGTGAAGCATCGGAATCTAAAACTGGACTCACAGGAGAGGTTCAAATCATAGAAAGTTAGAGTGTCAGTCCTCTTGCACTTAAGTCGGCATTGGGCCTTTTGAATTAACTTCCGATGCAATTTCTGTGTTTTATCGTCAATAAGAAGGTGCAAAGTATACAGGAAACCTGAAGTGAAGCATCGGAATCTAAAACTGGACTCACAGGAGAGGTTCAAATCATAGAAAGTGAGAGTGTCAGTCCTCTTGTACTTAAGACGGCATTGTGCCCTTTGTATTAAATTCGGATGCAATTTCTGTGTTTCATCGTCAATACGAAGGTCCATGGTATACAGTAAACCTGAAGTGAAGCATCGGAATCGAAAACTGGACTCGCAGGAGAGGTTCAAATCATCGAAAGTGAGAGTGTCAGTCCTCTTGTACTTAAGTTGGCATGGGCCTTTTGAATTTAATTCAGATGCAATTTCTGTGTTTCATCGTCAATAAGAAGGTCCAAGGTATACAGTAAACCTGAAGTTAAGCATTGGAATCTAAAATTCGACTCACAGGAGTGGTTCAAATCATAGACAGTTAGAGTGTCAGTCCTCTTGTACTTAAGTCGGCATTGTGCCTTTTGTATTAAATTCGCATGCAATTTCTGTGTTTGATCGTCAATAAGAAGGTCCAAGGGATACAGTAAACCTGAAGTGAAGCATCGGAATCTAAAACTGGACTCACAGGAGTGGTTCAAATCATAGAAAGTTAGAGAGTCAGTCATTTAGTACTTAAGTCGGCTTTGTGCCTTTTGAATTTAATTCCGATGCAATTTCTGTGCTTCATCGTCAAGAAGAAGGTCCAAGGCAGATAGTAAACCTGAAGTGAAGCATCGGAATCTAAAACTGGACTCAGATTAGAAGTTCAAATCATAGAAAGTTAGATTGTCAGTCCTCATGTACTTAAGTCGGCATTGTGCCATTTGTATAAAATTCGAATGCAATTTATGTGTCTCGTCGTCAAGAAGAAGTTGCAAGGTATACAGTAAACCTGATGTGAAGCATCGGAATCTAAATCTGGACTTATGGGAGAGGTTCAAATCATAGAAAGTGAGAGTGTCAGTCCTCTTGTACTTAAGTCGGCATTGTGCCTTTTGTATTAAATTCGGATGCAATATCTTTGTTTCATCGTCAATCAGAAGGTCCAAGGGTCACAGTAAATCCGAAGTGAAGCATCGGAATCTAAAACTGGACCCACATTAGAGGTTCAAATCATAGAAAGTAAGAGTGTCAGTCCTCTTGTACTTAAGACGGCATTGTGCCTTTTGTATTAAATTTCGGATGCAATTTCTGTGTTTCATCGTCAATAAGAAGGTGCAAGGTATACAGTATACCTGAAATGAAGCATCGGATTCTAAAACTGGATACACAGGGGAGGTTCAAATCATAGAAAGTGAGAGTGTCAATCCTCTTGTACTTAAGTCGGCAATGTGTCTTTTGTATCAAATTCGGATGCAATTTTTGTGTTTCATCATCAATAAGAAGGTCCAAGGGATACAGTAAACCTGAAGTGAAGCATCGGAATCTATAACTGGACTCACAGGAGAGGTTCAAATCATAGAAAGTTAGAGTGTCAGTCCTCTTGCACTTAAGTCGGCATTGTGCCTTTTGAATTAACTTCCGATGCAATTTCTGTGTTTTATCGTCAATAAGAAGGTGCAAAGTATACAGGAAACCTGAAGTGAAGCATCGGAATCTAGAACTGGACTCACAGGAGAGGTTCAAATCATAGAAAGTGAGAGTGTCAGTTCTCTTGTACTTAAGACGGCATTGTGCCCTTTGTATTAAATTCGGTTGCAATTTCTGTGTTTCATCGTCAATACGAAGGTCCATGGGATACAGTAAACCTGAA
Source organism: Schistocerca serialis cubense (assembly GCF_023864345.2). Lineage (NCBI taxonomy): Eukaryota > Metazoa > Arthropoda > Insecta > Orthoptera > Acrididae > Schistocerca > Schistocerca serialis. Next base: position 59,331,383 of record NC_064638.1, on the reverse strand, counting down.
GTGAAGCATCGGAATCGAAAACTGGACTCACAGGAGAGGTTCAAATCATCGAAAGTGAGAGTGTCAGTCCTCTTGTACTTAAGTTGGCATGGGCCTTTTGAATTTAATTCAGATGCAATTTCTGTGTTTCATCTTCAATAAGAAGGTCCAAGGTATACAGTAAACCTGAAGTTAGGCATTGGAATCTAAATTTCGACTCACAGGAGTGGTTCAAATCATAGACAGTTAGAGTGTCAGTCCTCTTGTACTTAAGTCGGCATTGTGCCTTTTGTATTAAATTCGCATGCAATTTCTGTGTTTGATCGTCAATAAGAAAGTCCAAGGGATACAGTAAACCTGAAGTGAAGCATCGGAATCTAAAACTGGACTCACAGGAGTGGTTCAAATCATAGAAAGTTAGAGAGTCAGTCATTTAGTACTTAAGTCGGCTTTGTGCCTTTTGAATTTAATTCCGATGCAATTTCTGTGCTTCATCGTCAAAAAGAAGGTCCAAGGCAGACAGTAAACCTGAAGTGAAGCATCGGAATCTAAAACTGGACTCAGATTAGAGGTTCAAATCATAGAAAGTTAGATTGTCAGTCTTCTTGTACTTAAGTCGGCATTGTGCCATTTGTATAAAATTCGGATGCAATTTTTGTGTCTCGTCGTCAATAAGGAGTTGCAAGGTATACAGTAAACCTGATGTGAAGCATCGGAATTTAAATCTGGACTAATGGGAGAGGTTCAAATCATAGAAAGTGAGAGTGTCAGTCCTCTTGTACTTAAGTCGGCATTGTGCCTTTTGTATAAAATTCGGATGCAATATCTTTGTTTCATCGTCAATCAGAAGGTCCAAGGGTCACAGTAAATCCGAAGTGAAGCATCGGAATCTGAAACTGGACTCTCATTAGAGGTTCAAATCATAGAAAGTAAGAGTGTCAGTCCTCTTGTACTTAAGACGGCATTGTGCCTTTTGTATTAAATTCGGATGCAATTTCTGTGTTTCATCGTCAATAAGAAGGTGCAAGGTATACAGTATACCTGAAGTGAAGCATCGGATTCTAAAACTGGATTCACAGGGGAGGTTCAAATCACAGAAAGTGAGAGTGTCAATCCTCTTGTACTTAAGTCGGCAATGTGTCTTTTGTATTAAATTCGGATGCAATTTTTGTGTTTGATCATCAATAAGAAGGTCCAAGGCATACAGTAAACCTGAAGTGAAGCATCGGAATCTAAAACTGACTCATAGGAGAGGTTCAAATCATAGAAAGTTAGAGTGTCAGTCCTCTTGCACTTAAGTCGGCATTGTGCCTTTTGAATTAACTTCCGATGCAATTTCTGTGTTTTATCGTCAATATGAAGGTGCAAAGTATACAGGAAACCCGAAGTGAAGCATCGGAATCTAAAACTGGACTCACAGGAGAGGTTCAAATCATAGAAAGTGAGAGTGTCAGTCCTCTTGTACTTAAGACGGCGCTGTGCCCTTTGTATTAAATTCGGATGCAATTTCTGTGTTTCATCGTCAATACGAAGGTCCATGGGATACAGTAAACCTCAAGTGAAGCATCGGAATCGAAAACTGGACTCACAGGAGAGGTTCAAATCATAGAAAGTTAGAGAGTCAGTCCTCTTGTACTTAAGTCGGCATTGTGGCTTTTGAATTTAATTCCGATGCATTTCCTGTGTTTCATCGTCAATAAGAAGGTCCAAGGTGTACAGTAAATCTGGAGTTACACTTCGGAATCTAAAACTATACTCACAGGAGAGGTTCAAATCATAGAAAGTTAGAGTGTCAGTACTCTTGTACTTAAGTCGGCATTGTGCCTTTTGTATTTAATTACGATGCAATTTCTGTGTTTCATCGTCAATAAGAAGGTCCAGGGGATACAGTAAACCCGAAGTGAAGCATCGGAATCTAAAGCTGGACTCATAGGAGAGGTTCAAATCATAGAAAGTTAGAGTGTCAGTCCTCTTGTACTTAAGTCGGCATTGTGCCTTTTGTATTTAATTCCGATGCAATTTCTGTGTTTCATCGTCAATAAGAAGGTGCAAGGTATACAGTAAACCTGAAGTGAAGCATGGGAATCTAAAACTGGACTCAGATTAGAGGTTCAAATCATAGAAAGTTAGATTGTCAGTCTTCTTGTACTTAAGTCGGCATTGTGCCATTTGTATAAAATTCGGATGCAATTTTTGTGTCTCGTCGTCAATAAGGAGATGCAAGGTATACAGTAAACCTGATGTGAAGCATCGGAATCTAAATCTGGACTTATGGGAGAGGTTCAAATCATAGAAAGTGAGAGTGTCAGTCCTCTTGTACTTAAGTCGGCATTGTGCCTTTTGTATAAAATTCGGATGCAATATCTTTGTTTCATCGTCAATCAGAAGGTCCAAGGGTCACAGTAAATCCGAAGTGAAGCATCGGAATCTAAAACTGGACTCTCATTAGAGGTTCATATCATAGAAAGTAAGAGTGTCAGTCCTCTTGTACTTAAGACGGCATTGTGCCTTTTGTATTAAATTCGGATGCAATTTCTGTGTTTCATCGTCATTAAGAAGGTGCAAGGTATACAGTATACCTGAAGTGAAGCATCGGATTCTGAAACTGGATTCACAGGGGAGGTTCAAATCACAGAAAGTGAGAGTGTCAATACTCTTGTACTTAAGTCGGCAATGTGTCTTTTGTATTAAATTCGGATGCAATTTTTGTGTTTCATCATCAATAAGAAGGTCCAAGAGATACAGTTAACCTGAAGTGAAGCATCGGAATCTAAAACTGACTCATAGGAGAGGTTCAAATCATAGAAAGTTAGAGTGTCAGTCCTCTTGCACTTAAGTCGGCATTGTGCCTTTTGAATTAACTTCCGATGCAATTTCTGTGTTTTATCGTCAATATGAAGGTGCAAAGTATACAGGAAACCTGAAGTGAAGCATCGGAATCTAAAACTGGACTCACAGGAGAGGTTCAAATCATAGAAAGTGAGAGTGTCAGTCCTCTTGTACTTAAGACGGCGCTGTGCCCTTTGTATTAAATTCGGATGCAATTTCTGTGTTTCATCGTCAATACGAAGGTCCATGGGATACAGTAAACCTCAAGTGAAGCATCGGAATCGAAAACTGGACTCACAGGAGAGGTTCAAATCATAGAAAGTTAGAGAGGCAGTCCTCTTGTACTTAAGTCGGCATTGTGGCTTTTGAATTTAATTCCGATGCATTTCCTGTGTTTCATCGTCAATAAGAAGGTCCAAGGTGTACAGTAAATCTGGAGTTACACTTCGGAATCTAAAACTATACTCACAGGAGAGGTTCAAATCATAGAAAGTTAGAGTGTCAGTACTCTTGTACTTAAGTCGGCATTGTGCCTTTTGTATTTAATTACGATGCAATTTCTGTGTTTCATCGTCAATAAGAAGGTCCAGGGGATACAGTAAACCCGAAGTGAAGCATCGGAATCTAAAGCTGGACTCACAGGAGAGGTTCAAATCATAGAAAGTTAGAGTGTCAGTCCTCTTGTACTTAAGTCGGCATTGTGCCTTTTGTATTTAATTCCGATGCAATTTCTGTGTTTCATCGTCAATAAGAAGGTGCAAGGTATACTGTAAACATGAAGTGAAGCATCGGAATCTAAATCTGGACTTACGGGAGAGTTTCAAATCATAGAAAATGAGAGTGTCAGTCCTCTTGTACTTAAGTCGGCATTGTACCTTTTGTATTAAATTCGGATGCAATATCTTTGTTTCATCGTCAATAAGAAGGTCCAAGGGACACAGTAAACCTGAAGTGAAGCATCGGAATCTAAAACTGGACTAACATTACAGGTTCAAATCATAGAAAGTAAGAGTGTCAGTCCTCTTGTACTTAAGACGGCATTGTGCCTTTTGTATTAAATTCGGATGCAATTTCTGTGTTTCATCGTCAATAAGAAGGTGCAAGGTATACAGTAAACCTGAAGTGAAGCATCAGAATCTAAAACTGGACTCACAGGGGAGGTTCAAATCATAGAAAGTGAGAGTGTCAATCCTCTTGTACTTAAGTCGGCTTTGTGGCTTTTATATTAAATTCGGATGCAATTTCTGTGTTTCATCATCAATAAGAAGGTCCAAGGGATACAGTAAACCTGAAGTGAAGCATCGGAATCTAAAACTCGACTCACAGGAGAGGTTCAAATCATAGAAAGTTAGAGAGTCAGTCCTCTTGTACTTAAGTCGGCATTGTGCCTTTTGAATTTAATTCCGATGCAATTTCTGTGTTTTATCGTCAATAAGAAGGTGCAAAGTATAGAGGAAACCTAAAGTGAAGCATCGGAATCTAAAAGTGGACTCACAGAAGAGGTTCAAATAATAGAAAGTGAGAGTGTCAGTCCTCTTGTACTTAAGTCGGCATTGTGCCCTTTGTATTAAATTCGGATGCAATTTCTGTGTTTCATCGTCAATACGAAGTCCAAGGGATACAGTAAAATTGAAGTGAAGCATCGGAATCTAAAACTGGACTAACAGGAGAGGTTCTAATCATAGAAAGTTAGAGTGTCAGTTCTCTTGTAATTAAGTCGGCATTGTGCCTTTTGTATAAAATTCGGATGCAATTTCTGTGTTTCGTCGTCAATAAGAAGGTGCAAGGTATACAGTAAACCTGATGTGAAGCATCGGAATCTAAATCTGGACTTATGGGAGAGTTTCAAATCATAGAAAGTGAGAGTGTCAGTCCTCTTGTACTTAAGTCGGCATTGTGCCTTTTGTATTACATTCGGATGCAATATCTTTGTTTCATCGTCAATAAGAAGGTCCAAGGGACACAGTAAATCTGAAGTGAAGCATCGGATTCTAAAACTGGACTCACATTAGAGGTTCAAATCACAGAAAGTAAGGGTGTCAGTCCTCTTGTTCTTAAGACGGCATTGTGCCTTTTGTATTAAAATCGGATGCAATTTCTGTGTTTCATCGTCAATAAGAAGGTCCAAGGTATACAGTAAACGTGAAGTTAAGCATCGGAATCAAAAACTAGACTCACAGGAGAGGTTCAAATCATAGAAAGTTAGAGTGTCACTCCTCTTGTACTTAAGTCGGCATTGTGGCTTTTGAATTTAATTCCGATGCAATTCCTGTGTTTCATCGTCAATAAGAAGGTCCAAGGTGTACAGTAAACCTGAAGTTAAGCTTCGGAATCTAAAACTATACTCACAGTAGAGGTTCAAATCACAGAAAATCTGAGTGTCAGTACTCTTGTACTTAAGTCGGCATTGTGCCTTTTGTATTTAATTACGATGCAATTTCTGTGTTTCATCGTCAATAAGAAGGTCCAAGGGATACAGTAAACCCGAAGTGAAGCATCGGAATCTAAAGCTGGACTCACAGGAGAGGTTCACATCATAGAAAGTTAGAGTGTCAGTCCTCTAGTACTTAAGTCGGCATTGTGCCTTTTGTATTTAATTCCGATACAATTTCTGTGTTTCATCGTCAATAAGAAGGTGCAAGGTATACAGTAAACCTTAAGTGAAGCATCGTAATCTAAAACTGGACTCACAGGAGAGGTTCAAATCATAGAAAGTTAGAGTGTCAGTCCTCTTGTAATTAAGTCGGCATTGTGCTTTTTGTATAAAATTCGGATGCAATTTCTGTGTTTCGTCGTCAATAAGAAGGTGCAAGGTATACGTTAAACCTGAAGTGAAGCATCGGAATCTAAATCTGGACTTACGGGAGAGGTTCAAATCATAGAAAGTGAGAGTGTCAGTCCTCTTGTACTTAAGTCGGCATTGTGCCTTTTGTATTAAATTCGGATGCAATATCTTTGTTTCATCGTCAATAAGAAGGTCCAAGGGACACAGTAAACCTGAAGTGAAGCATCGGAATCTAAAACTGGACTCACATTAGAGGTTCAAATCATAGAAAGTAAGAGTGTCAGTCCTCTTGTACTTAAGACGGCATTGTGCCTTTTGTATTAAATTCGGATGCAATTTCTGTGTTTCATCGTCAATAAGAAGGTGCAAGGTATACAGTAAACCTGAAGTGAAGCATCGGATTCTAAAACTGGACTCACAGGGGAGGTTCAAATCATAGAAAGTGAGAGTGTCAATCCTCTTGTACTTAAGTCGGCATTGTGGTTTTTGTATTAAATTCGGATGCAATTTCTGTGTTTCATCATCAATAAGAAGGTCCAAGGGATACAGTAAACCTGAAGTGAAGCATCGGAATCGAAAACTGGACTCACAGGAGAGGTTCAAATCATCGAAAGTGAGTGTCAGTCCTCTTGTACTTAAGTCGGCATGGGCCTTTTGAATTTAATTCCGATGCAATTTCTGTGTTTCATCGTCAATAAGAAGGTCCAAGGTATACAGTAAACCTGAAGTTAAGCATCGGAATCTAAAACTAGACTCACAGGAGAGGTTCAAATCATAGAAAGTTAGAGTGTCACTCCTCTTGTACTTAGGTCGGCATTGTGGCTTTTGAAATTAATTCCGATGTAATTCCTGTGTTACATCGTCAATAAGAAGGTCCAAGGTGTACCGTAAACCTGAAGTTAGGCTTCGGAATCTAAAACTATACTCACAGGAGAGGTTCAAATCACAGAAAGTTAGAGTGTCAGTACTCTTGTACTTAAGTCGGCATTGTGACTTTTGTACTAAATTCGGTTGCAATTTCTGTGTTTCGTCGTCAACAAGAAGGTGCAAGGTATACAGTAAACCTGATGTGAAGCATCGGAATCTAAATCTGGACTTATTGGAGAGGTTCAAATCATAGAAAGTGAGACTGTCAGGCCTCTTGTACTTAAGTCGGCATTGTGCCTTTTGTATTACATTCGGATGCAATATCTTTGTTTCATCGTCAATAAGAAGGTCCAAGGGACACAGTAAATCTGAAGTGAAGCATCGGATTCTAAAACTGGACTCACATTAGAGGTTCAAATCACAGAAAGTAAGAGTGTCAGTCCTCGTTTCATCGTCAATAAGAAGCTCCAAGGGATACAGTAAACCTGAAGTGAAGTTTCGGAAACTAAAACTAGACTCAAAGGAGAGGTTCAAATCATAGAAAGTTAGAGTGTCAGTCCTCTTGTACTTATGTCGGCATTGTGCCTTTTGAATTTAATTCCGATGCAATTTCTGTGTTTCATCGTCAATAAGAATGTGCAAAGTATACAGTAAACCTGAAGGGAAGCAACGGTATCTAAAACATGACTCACAGGAGAGGTTCAAATCATAGAAAGTGAGAGAGTCAGTCCTCCTGTACTTAAGTCGGCATTGTGCCTTTTGTATTAAATTCGGATGCAATTTCTGTGTTTCATCGTCAATACGGAGGTCCAATGGATACAGTAAACCTGAAGTGAAGCATCGGAATCGAAAACTGGACTCACAGGAGAGATTGAAATCATTGAAAGTTAGAGTGTCAGTCCTCTTGTACTTAAGTCGGCACGGGCCTATTGAATTTAATTCCGATGCAATTTCTGTGTTTCATCGTCAATAACAAGTTCCAAGGAATACAGTAAACCTGAAGTTAAGCATCGGTATCTAACACTAGACTCACAGGAGAGGTTCAAATCATAGAAAGTTAGAGTGTCACTCCTCTTGTACTTCAGTCGACATTGTGGCTATTGAATTTAATTCCGATGCAATTGCTGTATTTCATCGTCAATACGAAGGTCCAAGGTATATAGTAAACCTGAAGTTAAGCATCGGAATCTAAAACTGGACTCACAGGAGAGGTTCAATTCATAGAAAGTTAGAGTGTCAGTCGTCTCGTACTTAAGTCGGCATTGTGCCTTTTGAATTTAATTCCGATGCAATTTCGGTGCTTCATCGTTAAAAAGAAAGTCCAAGGCAGACAGTAAACCTTACGTTAAGCATCGGAATCTAAAACTGGACTCACATTAGAGGTTCAAATCATAGAAAGTTAGATTGTCAGTCCTCTTGTACTCATGTTGGCATTGTGCCTTTTGTATAGAATTCGGATGCAATTTCTGTGTTTCGTTGTCAAAAAGAAGGTGCAAGGTAAACAGTAAACCTGAAGTTAAGCATCGGAATCTAAAACTGGACTCACAGGAGAGGATCAATTCATAGAAAGTTAGAGTGTCAGTCCTCTTGAACTTAAGTCGGCATTGTGACTTTTGTATTAATTTCGGAAGCAATTTCTGTGTTTCGTCGTCAAAAAGAAGGCGCAAGGTAAACAGTAAAACTGAAGTGAAGCATCGGAATCTAAAACTGGACTCACAGGAGAGGTTCAAATCATAGAAAGTGAGAGTGTCAGTCCTCTTGTACTTAAGTCGGCATTGTGCCTTTTGAATTTAATTCCGATCCAATTTCTGTGCTTCATCGTCAAAAAGAAGGTCCAAGGGATACAGTAAACCTGAAGTGAAGTTTCGGAATCTAAAACTGGACTCACAGGAGAGGTTCACATCATAGAAAGTTAGTGTGTCGGTCCTCTTTTACTTAAGTCGGCATTGTGCCTTTTGTATTAAATTCGGATACAATTTTTGTGTTTCATCGTCAAAAAGAGGGTCCAAGGCATACTGTAAACCTGAAGTGAAGCATCGGAATCTAAAACTGGAATCACATTAGAGGTTCAAAGCATAGAAAGTTATATTGTCAGTCCTCTTGTACTTAAGTCGGCATTGTGCCTTTTGTATTAAATTCGGATGCAATTTCTGTGTATCATCGTCAATACGAAGGTCCAAGGGATACAGTAAACCTGAAGTGAAGCATCGGAATCGAAAACTGGACTCACAGGAGAGATTGAAATCATTGAAAGTTAGAGTGTCAGTCCTCTTGTACTTAAGTCGGCACGGGCCTATTGAATTTAATTCCGATGCAATTTCTGTGTTTCATCGTCAATAACAAGTTCCAAGGAATACAGTAAACCTGAAGTTAAGCATCGGTATCTAACCCTAGACTCACAGGAGAGGTTCAAATCATAGAAAGTTAGAGTGTCACTCCTCTTGTACTTCAGTCGACATTGTGGCTATTGAATTTAATTCCGATGCAATTGCTGTAATTCATCGTCATTACGAAGGTCCAAGGTATATAGTAAACCTGAAGTTAAGCATCGGAATCTAAAACTGGACTCACAGGAGAGGTTCAATTCATAGAAAGTTAGAGTGTCAGTCCTCTCGTACTTAAGTCGGCATTGTGTCTTTTGAATTTAATTCCGATGCAATGTCTGTGTTTTATCGTCAATAAGAAGGTGCAAAGTATACAGGAAACCTGAAGTGAAGCATCGGAATCTAAAACTGGACTCACAGGAGAGGTTCAAATAATAGAAAGTGAGAGTGTCAGTCCTCTTGTACTTAAGTCGGCATTGTGCCCTTTGTATTAAATTCGGATGCAATTTCTGTGTTTCATCGTCAATACGAAGTCCAAGGGATACAGTAAACCTGAAGTGAAGCATCGGAATCGAAAACTGGACTCACAGGAGAGGTTCAAATCATCGAAAGTGAGTGTCAGTCCTCTTGTACTTAAGTCGGCATGGGCCTTTTGAATTTAATTCCGATGCAATTTCTGTGTTTCATCGTCAATAAGAAGGTCCAAGGTATACAGTAAACCTGAAGTTAAGCATCGGAATCTAAAACTAGACTCACAGGAGAGGTTCAAATCATAGAAAGTTAGAGTGTCACTCCTCTTGTACTTAGGTCGGCATTGTGGCTTTTGAAATTAATTCCGATGTAATTCCTGTGTTACATCGTCAATAAGAAGGTCCAAGGTGTACCGTAAACCTGAAGTTAGGCTTCGGAATCTAAAACTATACTCACAGGAGAGGTTCAAATCACAGAAAGTTAGAGTGTCAGTACTCTTGTACTTAAGTCGGCATTGTGACTTTTGTACTAAATTCGGTTGCAATTTCTGTGTTTCGTCGTCAACAAGAAGGTGCAAGGTATACAGTAAACCTGATGTGAAGCATCGGAATCTAAATCTGGACTTATGGGAGAGGTTCAAATCATAGAAAGTGAGACTGTCAGGCCTCTTGTACTTAAGTCGGCATTGTGCCTTTTGTATTACATTCGGATGCAATATCTTTGTTTCATCGTCAATAAGAAGGTCCAAGGGACACAGTAAATCTGAAGTGAAGCATCGGATTCTAAAACTGGACTCACATTAGAGGTTCAAATCACAGAAAGTAAGAGTGTCAGTCCTCGTTTCATCGTCAATAAGAAGCTCCAAGGGATACAGTAAACCTGAAGTGAAGTTTCGGAAACTAAAACTAGACTCAAAGGAGAGGTTCAAATCATAGAAAGTTAGAGTGTCAGTCCTCTTGTACTTATGTCGGCATTGTGCCTTTTGAATTTAATTCCGATGCAATTTCTGTGTTTCATCGTCAATAAGAATGTGCAAAGTATACAGTAAACCTGAAGGGAAGCAACGGTATCTAAAACATGACTCACAGGAGAGGTTCAAATCATAGAAAGTGAGAGAGTCAGTCCTCCTGTACTTAAGTCGGCATTGTGCCTTTTGTATTAAATTCGGATGCAATTTCTGTGTTTCATCGTCAATACGGAGGTCCAATGGATACAGTAAACCTGAAGTGAAGCATCGGAATCGAAAACTGGACTCACAGGAGAGATTGAAATCATTGAAAGTTAGAGTGTCAGTCCTCTTGTACTTAAGTCGGCACGGTCCTATTGAATTTAATTCCGATGCAATTTCTGTGTTTCATCGTCAATAACAAGTTCCAAGGAATACAGTAAACCTGAAGTTAAGCATCGGTATCTAACACTAGACTCACAGGAGAGGTTCAAATCATAGAAAGTTAGAGTGTCACTCCTCTTGTACTTCAGTCGACATTGTGGCTATTGAATTTAATTCCGATGCAATTGCTGTATTTCATCGTCAATACGAAGGTCCAAGGTATATAGTAAACTTGAAGTTAAGCATCGGAATCTAAGACTGGACTCACAGGAGAGATTCAATTCATAGAAAGTTAGAGTGTCAGTCGTCTCGTACTTAAGTCGGCATTGTGCCTTTTGAATTTAATTCCGATGCAATTTCGGTGCTTCATCGTTAAAAAGAAAGTCCAAGGCAGACAGTAAACCTACGTTAAGCTTCGGAATCTAAAACTGGACTCACATTAGAGGTTCAAATCATAGAAAGTTAGATTGTCAGTCCTCTTGTACTCAAGTTGGCATTGTGCCTTTTGTATAGAATTCCGATGCAATTTCTGTGTTTCGTTGTCAAAAAGAAGGTGCAAGGTAAACAGTAAACCTGAAGTTAAGCATCGGAATCTAAAACTGGACTCACAGGAGAGGATCAATTCATAGAAAGTTAGAGTGTCAGTCCTCTTGAACTTAAGTCGGCATTGTGACTTTTGTATTAATTTCGGAAGCAATTTCTGTGTTTCGTCGTCAAAAAGAAGGCGCAAGGTAAACAGTAAAACTGAAGTGAAGCATCGGAATCTAAAACTGGACTCACAGGAGAGGTTCAAATCATAGAAAGTGAGAGTGTCAGTCCTCTTGTACTTAAGTCGGCATTGTGCCTTTTGAATTTAATTCCGATCCAATTTCTGTGCTTCATCGTCAAAAAGAAGGTCCAAGGGATACAGTAAACCTGAAGTGAAGTTTCGGAATCTAAAACTGGACTCACAGGAGAGGTTCACATCATAGAAAGTTAGTGTGTCGGTCCTCTTTTACTTAAGTCGGCATTGTGCCTTTTGTATTAAATTCGGGTACAATTTTTGTGTTTCATCGTCAAAAAGAGGGTCCAAGGCATACTGTAAACCTGAAGTGAAGCATCGGAATCTAAAACTGGAATCACATTAGAGGTTCAAAGCATAGAAAGTTATATTGTCAGTCCTCTCGTACTTAAGTCGGCATTGTGCCTTTTGAATTTAATTCCGATGCAATTTCGGTGCTTCATCGTTAAAAAGAAAGTCCAAGGCAGACAGTAAACCTTACGTTAAGCATCGGAATCTAAAACTGGACTCACATTAGAGGTTCAAATCATAGAAAGTTAGATTGTCAGTCCTGTTGTAATCAAGTTGGCATTGTGCCTTTTGTATAGAATTCGGTTGCAATTTCTGAGTTTCGTTGTCAAAAAGAAGGTGCAAGGTAAACAGTAAACCTGAAGGTAAGCATCGGAATCTAAAACTGGACTCACAGGAGTGGATCAATTCATAGAAAGTTAGAGTGTCAGTCCTCTTGAACTTAAGTCGGCATTGTGACTTTTGTATTAATTTCGGAAGCAATTTCTGTGTTTCGTCGTCAAAAAGAAGGCGCAAGGTAAACAGTAAAACTGAAGTGAAGCATCGGAATCTAAAACTGGACTCACAGGAGAGGTTCAAATCATAGAAAGTGAGAGTGTCAGTCCTCTTGTACTTAAGATGGCATTGTGCCTTTTGAATTTAATTCCGATCCAATTTCTGTGCTTCATCGTCAAAAAGAAGGTCCAAGGGATACAGTAAACCTGAAGTGAAGTTTCGGAATCTAAAACTGGACTCACAGGAGAGGTTCACATCATAGAAAGTTAGTGTGTCGGTCCTCTTTTACTTAAGTCGGCATTGTGCCTTTTGTATTAAATTCGGATACAATTTTTGTGTTTCATCGTCAAAAAGAGGGTCCAAGGCATACTGTAAACCTGAAGTGAAGCATCGGAATCTAAATCTGGAATCACATTAGAGGTTCAAAGCATAGAAAGTTAGATTGTCAGTCCTCTTGTACTTAAGTCGGCATTGTGCCTTTTGTATTAAATTCGGATGCAATTTCTGTGTATCATCGTCAATACGAAGGTCCAAGGGATACAGTAAACCTGAAGTGAAGCATCGGAATCGAAAACTGGACTCACAGGAGAGGTTCCAACCATAGAAAGTGAGAGTGTCAGTCCTCTTGTACCTAAGTCAGCATGGGCATTTTGAATTTAAATCCGATGCAATTTCTGTGTTTCATCGTCAATAACAAGGTCCAAGGTATACAGTAATCCTGAAGTTAAGCATCTGAATCTAAAACTAGACTCATAGGAGAAGTTCAAATCATAGAAAGTTAGAGTGTCACTCCTCTTGTACTTAAGTCGGCATTGTGGCTTTTGAATTTAATTCCGATGCAATTCCTGTGTTTCGTCGTCAATACGAAGGTCCAAGGGATACAGTAAACCTGAAGTGAAGCATCGGAAACTAAAACTGGACTCACAGGAGAGGTTCAAATCATAGAAAGTAAGAGTGTCAGTCCTCTTGTACTTATGTCGGCATTGTGCCTTTTGTATTTATTTCCGATGCAATTTCTGTGCTTCATCGTCAAGAAGAAGGTCCAAGGCAGACAGTAAACCTGAAGTGAAGCATCGGAATGTAAAACTGGACGCACATTAGAGGTTCAAATCATAGAAAGTTAGATTGTCAGTCCTCTTGTACTAATGTTGTCATTATGGCTTTTGTATAAAGTTGGAATGCAATTTCTGTGTTTCGTCGTCAATAGGAAGGTGCAAGGTATACAGTAAACCTGAAGTGAAGCATCTGAATCTATTACTTGACTCACAGGAGAGGTTCAAATCATAGAAAGTGAGTGTGTCAGTCCTCTTGTACTTAAAGCGGCATTGTGCCTTTTGAATTTAATTCCGATGCAATTTCTGTGCCTCAACGTCAAAAAGAAGGTCCAAGGCATACAGTAAACCTGAAGTGAAGCATCGGAATCTAAAACTGGACTCACATTAGAGGTTCAAATCATAGAAAGTTAGATTGTCAGTTCTCTTGTACTTAAGTCGGCATTGTGCCTTTTGTATTAAATTCGGATGCAATTTCTGTGTTTCATCGTCAATAAGAAGGTCCAAGGGATACAGTAAACCTGAAGTGAAGCATCGGTATCTAAATCTGGACTTACGGGAGAGGTTCAAATCATAGAAAGTGAGAGTGTCAGTCCTCTTGTACTTAAGTCGACATTGTGCCTTTTGTATTAAATTCGGATGGAATATCTTTGATTCATCATCAATAAGAAGATCCAAAGGACACATTAAACCTGTAGTGAAGCATCGGAATCTAAAACTGGACTCACATTAGAGGTTCAAATCATAGAAATTTAGATTGTCAGTCCTCTTGTACTTTAGTCGGCATTGTGGCTTTTGAATTTCATTCCGATGCAATTCCTGTGTTTCATCGTCAATCAGAAGGTCCAAGGGATGCAGTATACCAGAAGTGAAGCATCGGAATCAAAAACTGGACACACAGGAGAGGTTCAAATCATAGAAAGTTAGAGTGTCAGTCCTCTTGTACGTAAGTCGGTATTGTGCCTTTTGAGTTTATTTCCGATGCAATTTCTGTGCTTCAACGTCAAAAAGAAGGTCCAAGGCAGACAGTAAACCTTAAGTGAAGCATCGGAATCTAAAACTTGACTCACAGGAGAGGTTCAAATCATAGAAAGTTAGATTGTCAGTCCTCTTGTACTTACGTTGGCATTGTGCCTTTTGTATAGAATTCGGATGCAATTTCTGTTTTTCGTCGTCAAAAAGAAGGTCCAAGGTAAACAGTAATCCTGAAGTGAAGCATCGGCATCTAAAACTGGACTCACAGGAGAGGTTCAAATCATAGAAAGTGAGAGTGTCAGTCCTCTAGTACTTAAGTAGGAATTGTGCCTTTTGAATTTAATTCCGATCCAATTTCTGTGCTTCATCGTCAAAAAGATGGTCCAAGGCATACAGTAAACCTGAAGTGAAGCATCGGAATCTAAAACTGGACTCACATTAGAGGTTCAAATCATAGAAAGTTAGATTGTCAGTTCTCTTGTACTTAAGTCGGCATTGTGCCTTTTGTATTAAATTCGGATGCAATTTCTGTGTTTCATCGTCAATAAGAAGGTCCCAGGGATACAGTAAACAGGAAGTGAAGCATAGGAATCTAAGGCTGGACTCACAGGAGAGGTTCAAATCATAGAAAGTAAGAGTGTCAGTCCTCTTGTAATTAAGTCAGCTTTGTGCCTTATGTATAAAATTCGGATTCAATTTCTGTGTTTCGTCGTCAATAAGAAGGTGCAAGGGATACAGTAAACCTGAAGTGAAGCATCGGAATCTAAATCTGGACTTACGGGAGAGGTTCAAATCATAGAAAGTGAGAGTGTCAGTCCTCTTGTACTTAAGTCGGCATTGTGCCTTTTGTATTAAATTCGGATGCAATATCTTTGATTCATCGTCAATAAGAAGGTCCAAGGGACAAAGTAAACCTGAAGTGAAGCATCGGAATCTAAAACTGGACTCACATTGGAAGTTCAAATGATAGAAAGTAAGAGTGTAAGTATTCTTGTACTTAAGTCGGCATTGTGCCTTTTGTATTAAATTCGGACGCAATTTCTGTGTTTCATCGTCAATAAGATGTTGCAAGGTATACAGTAAACCTGAAGTGAAGCATCGGATTCTAAAACTGAACTCACAGGAGAGGTTCAAATCATAGAAAGTAAGAGTGTCAGTCCTCTTGTACTTAAGTCGGCATTGCGCCTATTGTATTAAATTCGGATGCAATTTCTGTGTTTCATCGGCAATACGAAGGTCCAAGGGATACAGTAAACCTGAAAAGAAGCACCGGAATCGAAAACTGGACACACAGGAGAGGTTCAAATCATAGAAAGTTAGAGTGTCAGTCCTCTTGTACTTAAGTCGGCATTGTGGCTTTTGAATTTCATTCCGATGCAATTCCTGTGTTTTAACGTCAATAAGAAGGTCCAAGGGATGCAGTAAACCTGAAGTGAAGCATCGGAATCTAAAACTGGACTCACAGGAGCGGTTCAAATCATAGAAAGTTAGAGTGTCAGTCCTCTTGTACTTAAGGCGGCATTGTGCCTTTTGAATTTAATTCGGATGCAATTTCTGTGTTTCATCGTCAATACGAGGATCCAAAGTATACAGTAAACCTGAAGTTAATCATCGGAATCTATAACTGGACTCACAGGAGAGGATCAATTCATAGAAAGTTAGAGTGTCAGTCCTCTTGTACTTAAGTCCGCATTGTGACTTTTGTATTAAATTCGGATGCAATTACTGTGTTTCGTCGTCAATAGGAAGGTGCAAGGTATACAGTGAACCTGAAGTGAAGCATCTGAATCTATAACTGGACTTACAGGAGAGGTTCATATCATAGGAAGTGAGTGTGTCAGTTCTCATGTATTTAAGTCGGCATTGTGCCTTTTGAATTTAATTCCGATGCAATTTCTGTGCTTCAACGTCAAAAAGAAGGTCCAAGGCATACAGTAAACCTGAAGTGAAGCATCGGAATCTAAAACTGGACTTACATTAGAGGTTCAAATCATAGAAAGTTAGATTGTCAGTCCTCTTGAACTTAAGTCGGCATTGTGGCTTTTGTATTAAATTCCTATGCAATTTCTGTGTTTCATCGTCAATAAGAAGGTCCAAGGGATACAGTAAACCCGAAGTGAAGAATCGGAATCTAAAGCTGGACTCACAGGAGAGGTTCAAATCATAGAAAGTTAGAGTGTCAGTAGACTTGTACATAACTCGGCATTGTGCTTTTTGAATTTAAATCCGATGCAATTTCTGTGTTTCATCGTCAACACGAAGGTCCAAGGTGTACAGTAAACCTGAAGTGAAGCATCGGAATCTAAAACCGGACTAACAGGAGAGGTTCAAATCATAGTTAGTTAGAGTGTCAGTCCACTTGTACTTAATTCGGCATTGTGCCTTTTGTATTTAATTCCGATGCAATTTCTGTGTTTCATCGTCAATAAGAAGGTGCAAAGTATACAGTAAACCTGAAGTGAAGCATCGGAATCTAAAACTGGACTCACAGGTGAGGTTCTAATCATAGAAAATTAGAGTGTCAGTCCTCTTGTAATTAAGTCGGCATTGTGCCTTATGTATAAAATTCGCAATCAATATCTGTGTTTCGTCGTGAATAAGAAGGTGCAAGGGATACAGTAAACCTGAAGTGAAGCATCGGAATCTAAATCTGGACTAACGGGAGAGGTTCAAATCATAGAAAGTGAGAGTGTCAGTCCTCTTGTACTTAAGTCGGCATTGTGCCTTTTGTATTAAAATCGGATGCAATTTCTGTAATTCATCGTCAATAAGAAGGTGCAAGGTATACAGTAAACCTGAAGCGAAGCATCGGATTCTAAAACTGGACTCACAGGAGAGGTTCAAATCATAGACAGTTAGAGTGTCAATCCTCTTGTACTTAAGTCGGCATTGTGCCTATTGTATTAAATTCGGATGCAATTTCTGTGTTTCATCGTCAATACGAAGGTCCAAGGGATACAGTAAACCTGAAGTGAAGCATCGGAATTGGAAACTGGGCTCACAGGAGATGTTCAAATTATAGAAAGTTAGAGTGTCAGTCCTCTAGAACTTAAGTAGGCATTGTGACTTCTGAATTTCATTCCTATGCAATTCCTGTGTTTCATCGTCAATAAGAAGGTCCAAGGGATGCAGTAAACTTGAAGTGTAGCATCGGAATCTAAAACTGGACTCACAGGAGAGGTTCAATCATAGAAAGTTAGAGTGTCAGTCATCTTGTACTTAAGTCGGCATTGTGCCTTTTGAATTTAATTCCGATGCAATTTCTGTGTTTCATCGGCAAAAAGAAGGTCCAAGGCAGACAGTAAACCTTAAGTGAAGCATCGGAATCTAAAACTGGACTCACAGGAGAGGTTCAAAACATAGAAAGTTAGATTGTCAGTCCTCTTGTACTTAAGTTGGCATTGTGCCTTTTGTATAGAATTCGGATCCCATTTCTGTGCTTCATCGTCAAAAAGAAGGTCCAAGGGGTACAGTAAACCTGAAGTGAAGCATCGGAATCCAAAACTGGACTCACATTAGAGGTTCAAATCATAGAAAGTTAGATTGTCAGTCCTCTTGTACTTAAGTCGGCATTGTGCCTTTTGTATTAAAATTCGTATGCAATTTCTGTGTTTCATCGTCAATAAGAAGATCCAAGGGATACAGTAAACCCGAAGTGAAGCATCGGAATCAAAAGCTGGACTCACAGGAGAGGTTCAAATCATAGAAAGTTAGAGTGTCAGTCCCCTTATACTTAACTCGGTATTGTGCATTTTGAATTTAATTCCGATGCAATTTCTGTGTTTCATCGTCAATACGAATGTCCAAGGTAGACGGTAAACCTGAAGTTAAGCATCGGAATCTAAAACTGGACTCACAGGAGAGGTTCAATTCATAGAAAGTGAGAGTGTCAGTCCTCTTGTACTTAAGTCGGCATTATGCCTTTTTGTATTAAATTCGGATGCAATATCTTTGATTCATCGTCAATAAGAAGGTCCAAGGGACACAGTAAACCTGATGTGAAGCATCGGAATCTAAAACTGGACTCACATTAGAGGTTCAAATCATAGAAAGTAAGAGTGTCAATCCTCTTGTACTTAAGTTGGCATTGTGCCTTTTGTATTAAATTCGGATGCAATTTCTGAGTTTCATCGTCAATAAGAAGGTGCAAGGTATACAGTAAACCTGAAGTGAAGCATCGGATTCTAAAACTGGACTCACAAGAGAGGTTCAAGTCATAGACAGTTAGAGTGTCAGTCCTCTTATACTTAAGTCGGCATTGTGCCTATTGTATTAAATTCGGATGCAATTTCTGTGTTTCGTCGTCAATACGAAGGTCCAAGGGATACAGTAAACCTGAAGTGAAGCATCGGAATCGAAAACTGGACTCACAGGAGAGGTTCAAATCATAGAAAGTTAGATTGTCAGTCCTCTTGTACTTATGTCGGCATTGTGGCTTTTGAATTGCATTCTGATGCAATTCCTGTGTTTCATCGTCAATAAGAAGGTCCAAGGGAAGCAGTAAACCTGAAGTGAAGCATCGGAATCGAAAACTGTACTCACAGGAGAGGTTCCAACCATAGAAAGTGAAAGTGTCAGTCCTCTTGTACTTAAGTCGGCAATGGGCATTTTGAATTTAAATCCGATGCAATTTCTGTGTTTCATCGTCAGTAGGAAGGTCCAAGGGATACAGTAAACCTGAAGTGAAGCATCGGAAACTAAAACTGGACTCACAGGAGAGGTTCAAATCATAGAAAGTTAGAGTGTCAGTCCTCTTGTACTTAAGTCGGCATTGTGCCTTTTGAATTTATTTCCGATGCAATTTCTCTGCTTCATCGTCAAGAAGAAGGTCCAAGGCAGACAGTAAACCTGCAGTGAAGCATCGGAATGTAAAACTGGACGCACATTATAGGTTCAAATCATAGAAAGTTAGATTGTCAGTCCTCTTGGACTTATGTTGTCATTATGGCTTTTGTATAAAGTTGGGATGCAATTTCTGTGTTTCGTCGTCAATAACAAGGTGCAAGGTATACAGTAAACCTGAAGTGAAGCATCTGAATCTATAACTGGACTCACAGGAGAGGTTCAAATGAAAGAAAGTGAGTGTGTCAGTCCTCTTGTACTTAAGTCGGCATTGTGCCTTTTGAATTTAATTCCGATGCAATTTCTGTGCTTCAACGTCAAAAAGAAGGTCCAAGGCATACCGTAAACCTGAAGTGAACCATCGGAATCTAAAACCTGACTCACAGGAGAGGTTCAAATCATAGAAAGTTAGAGTGTCAGTCCTCTTGTAATTAAGTCGGCATTGTGCCTTATGTATAAAATTTGGATTCAATTTCTGTGTTTCGTCGTCAATAAGAAGGTGCAAGGGATACAGTGAACCTGAAAAGAAGCATCGGAATCTAAATCTGGACTTACGGGAGAGGTTCAAATCATAGAAAGTGAGTGTGTCAGACCTCTTGTACTTAAGTCGGCCATGTGCCTTTTGTATTAAATTCGGATGGAATATCTTTGATTCATCGTCAATAAGAAGGTCCAAGGGACACAGTAAACCTGAAGTGAAGCATCGGAATCTAAAACTGGACTCACATTAGAGGTTCAAATCATAGAAAGTAAGAGTGTCAGTCCTCTTGTACTTAAGTCGGCATTGTGCCTTTCGTATTAAATTCGGATTCAATTTCTGTGCTTCATCGTCAAAAAGAAGGTCCAAGGCAGACAGTAAACCTTAAGTGAAGCATCGGAATCTAAAACTGGACTCACAGGAGAGGTTCAAATCATAGAAAGTTAGATTGTCAGTCCTCTTGTACTTAAGTTGGCATTGACCCTTTTGTATAATATTCGGATGCAATTTCTGTTTTCCGTCGTCAAAAAGAAGGTCCAAGGTAAACAGTAAACCTGAAGTGAAGCATAGGAATCTAAAGCTGGGCGCACAGGAGAGGTTCAAATCATAGAAAGTTAGAGTGTCAGTCCTCTTGTAATTAAGTCGGCATTGTGCCTTATGTATAAAATTCGGATTCAATTTCTGTTTTCGTCGTCAATAAGAAGGTGCAAGGGATACAGTAAACCTGAAGTGAAGCATCGGAATCTAAATCTGGACTTAGATTCCGATGCTTCACTTCAAGTTTACTGTAACCCTTGGACCTTCTTATTGACGATGAAACACAGGAATTGCATCGGAATGAAATTCAAAAGCCACAATGCCGACTTAAGTACAAGAGGACTGACACTCTAACTTTCTATGCTTTGAACCTCTCCTGTGAGTCCAGTTTTAGATTCCGATGATTCACTTCAGGTTTACTGTCTCCCTTGGACCTTCGTATTGACGATGAAACACAGAAATTGCATCCGAATTTAATACAATAGGCACAATGCCGACTTAAGTACAAGAGGACTGACACTCTGTCTATGATTTGAACCTCTCCTGTGAGTCCAGTTTTAGAATCCGATGCTTCACTTCAGATTTATTGTATACCTTGCACCTTCTTATTGACGATGAAACACAGAAATTGCATCGGAATTTAATACAAAAGCCACAATGCCGACTTAGTACAAGAGTACTGTCAATCTAACTTTCTATGATTTGAACCTCTAATGTGAGTCCAGTATTAGATTCCGATGCTTCACTTCAGGTTTACTGTATGCCTTGGACCTTCTTTTTGACGTTGAAGCACAGAAATTGCATCGGAATTAAATTCAAAAGGCACAATGCCGACTTAAGTACATGAGGACTGACACACTCACTTTCTATGATTTGAACCCCTCCTGTGAGTCCAGTTATAGATTCAGATGCTTCACTTCAGGTTTACTGCATACCTTGCACCTTCCTATTGACGACGAAACACAGAAATGGCATCCGAACTTTATACAAAAGTCACAATGCCAACTTAAGTACAAGAGGACTGACACTCTAACTTTCTATGAATTGAACCTCTCCTGTGAGTCCAGTTTTAGATTCCGATGCTTAACTTCAGGTTTACTGTATACCTTGGAACTTCGTATTGACGATGAAAGACAGAAATTGCATCTGAATTAAATTCAAAAGGCACAATGCCGACTTAAGTACAAGAGGACTGACACTCTAACTTTCTATGATTTGAACCTCTCCTGTGAGTCCAGTTTTAGATTCCTATCCTTCACTTCAAGTTTACTGCAACCCTTGGACATTCTTATTGACGATGAAACACAGGAATTGCATCGGAATGAAATTCAAAAGCCACAATGCCGACTTAAGTACAAGAGGACTGACACTCTAACTTTCTATGATTTGAACCTCTCCTGTGAGTCCAATTTTCGATTCCGATGCTTCACTTCAGGTATACCGTCTACCTTGGACCTTCGTATTGACGATGAAACACAGAAATTGCATCCGAATTTAATACAATAGGCACAATGCCGACTTAAGTACAAGAGGACTGACACTCTAACTGTCTATAATTTGAACCTCTCCTGTGAGTCCAGATTTAGAATCCGATGCTTCACTTCAGGTTTACTGTATACCTTGCACCTTCTTATTGACGATGAAACACAGAAATTGCATCCGAATTTAATACAAAAGGCACAATGCCGATTTAAGTACAAGAGGACTGACACTCTTACATTCTATGATTTGAACCTCTAATGTGAGTCCAGTCTTAGATTCCGATGCTGCACTTCAGGTTTACTGTGTCCCTTGGACCTTCTTATTAACGATGAATCAAAGTTATTGCATCCGAATTTAATGCAAAAGGCACAATGCCGACTTAAGTACATGAGGACTGACACTCTCACTTTCTATGATTTGAACCTCTCCCGTAACTCCAGATATAGACTCCGATGCTTCACTTCAGGTTTACTGTATCCCTTGCACCTTCTTATTGACGACGAAACACAGAAATTGAATCCGAATTTTATACATAAGGCACAATGCCAACTTAATTTCAAGAGGAGTGACACTCTAACTTTCTATGATTGGAACCTCACCTGTGAGTCCAGTTTTAGATTCCGATGCTTCACTTCAGATTTACTGTATACCTTGCACCTTCTTATTGACGATGAAACACAGAAATTGCATCGGAATTTAATACAAAAGCCACAATGCCGACTTAAGTACAATAGGACTGACAATCTAACTTTCTATGATTTGAACCTCTAATGTGCGTCCAGTTTTAGATTCCGATGCTTCACTTCAGGTTTACTGGATGCCTTGGACCTTCTTTTAGACGTTGAAGCACGGAAATTGCATCGGAATTAAATTCAAAAGGCACAATGCCGACTTAAGTACATGAGGACTGACACACTCACTTTCTATGATTTGAAGCTCTCCTGTGAGTCCAGTAATAGATTCAGATGCTTCACTTCAGGTTCACTGTATACCTTGCACCTTCCTATTGACGACGAAACACAGAAATGGCATCCGAACTTAATACAAAAATCACAATGCCAACTTAAGTACACGAGAACTGACACTCTAACTTTCTATGAATTGAACCTCTCCTGTGAGTCCAGTTTTAAATTCCGATGCTTAACTTCAGGTTTACTGTATACCTTGGATCTTCGTATTGACGATGAAACACAGAAATTGCATCGGTATTAAATTCAAAAGGCACAATGCCGACTTAAGTAATGAGGACTGACACTCTAACTTTCTCTGATTTGAACCTCTCCGTTGAGTCCAGTTTTAGATTCCGATGCTTCACTTCAGGTTTACTGCATCCCTTGGACCTTGTTATTGACGATGAAACACAGGAATTGCATCGGAATGAAATTCAAAAGCCACAATGCCGACTTAAGTACAAGAGGACTGACACTCTAACTTTCTATGATTTGAACCTCTCCTGTGAGTCCAGTTTTCGATTCCGATGCTTCACTTAAGGTTTACTGTATCCCTTGGACCTTCGTATTGACGATGAAACACAGAAATTGCATCCGAATTTAATACAATAGGCACAATAACGACTTAAGTACAAGAGGACTGACACTCTAACTGTCTATGATTTGAACCTCTCCTGTGAGTTCAGTTTTAGAATCCGATGCTTCACTTCATGTTTACTGTATACCTTGCAACATCTTATTGACGATGAAACACAGAAATTGCATCCGAATTTAATACAAAAGGCACAATGCCGACTTATGTACAAGAGGACTTACACTCTTACTTTCCATGATTTGAACCTCTAATGTGAGTCCAGTTTTAGATTCCGATGCTTCACTTCAGGTTTACTGTGTCCCTTGGTCCTTCTTATTGACGATGAATCAAAGATATTGCATCCGAATTAAATTCAAAAGGCACAATGCCGACTTAAGTAGAAGAGGACTGACACTCTCACTTTCTATGATTTGAACCTCTCCCGTAAGTCCAGATTTAGATTCCGATGCTTCACTTCAGGTTCAAATCATAGAAATTTAGAGTGTCAGTCCTCTTGTACTTAAGACGGCATAGTGTCTTTAGAATTTAATTCCGATGCAATTTCTTTGCTTCATCGTCAAACAGAAGGTCCAAGGCAGACAGTAAACCTTAAGTGAAGCATCGGAATCTAAATTGGACTCACAGGGGAGGTTCAATTCATAGAAAGTGAGAGTGTCTGTCCTCTTGTACTTAAGTCGGCATTGTGCCTTTTGTATTAAATTCGGATGCAATATCTTTGATTCATCGTCAATAAGAAGGTCCAAGGGACACAGTAAACCTGAAGTGAAGCATCGGAATCTAAAACTGGACTGACATTAGAGGTTCAAATCATAGACAGTTAGAGTGTCAGTCCTCTTGTACTTAAGTCGGCATTGTGCCTATTGTATTAAATTTGGATGCAATTTCTGTGTTTCATCGTCAATACGTAGGTCGAAGGGATACAGTAAACCTGAAGTGAAGCATCGGAATCGAAAACTGGAGTCACAGGAGAGGTTCAAATCATAGAAAGTTAGAGTGTCAGTCCTCTTGTACTTAAGTCGGCATTGTGGCTTTTGAATTTCATTCTGATGCAATTCCTGTGTTTCATCGTCAATAAGAAGTTCCAAGGGATGCAGTAAACCTGAGGTGAAGCATCGGAATCTAAAACTGGACTCACAGGAGAGGTTCAAATCATAGAAAGTTAGAGTGTCAGTCCTCTTGTACTTATGTCGGCATTGTGCCCTTTGAATTTAATTCCGATGCAATTTTTGTGCTTCATCGTCAAAAAGAAGGTCCAAGGCAGACTGTAAACCTTAAGTGAAGCATCGGAATCTAAAACTGGACTCACAGGAGAGGTTCAAATCATAGAAAGTTGGATTGTCAATCCTCTTGTACTTAAGTTGGCATTGTGCCTTTTGTATAGAATTCGGATGCAATTTCTGTTTTTCGTCGTCAAAAAGAAGGTGCAAGGTAAACAGTAAACCTGAAGTGAAGCATCGGAATCTAAAACTGGACTCACAGGACAGGTTCAAATCATAGAAAGTGAGAGTGTCAGTCCTCTTGTACTTAAGTAGGCATCGTGCCTTTTGAATTTAATTCCGATCCAATATCTGTGCTTCATCGTCAAAAAGAAGGTCCAAGGCATACAGAAAACCTGAAGTGAAGCATCGGAATCTAAAACTGGACTCACATTAGAGGTTCAAATCATAGAAAGTTAGATTGTCAGTCCTCTTGTACTTAAGTCGGCATTGTGCCTTTTGTATTAAATTCCGATGCAATTTCTGTGTTTCATCGTCAATAAGAAGGTCCAAGGGATACAGTAAACCCAAAGAGAAGCATCGGAATCTAAAGCTGGACTCACAGGAGAGGTTCAAACCATAGAAAGTTCGAGTGTCAGTCCACTTGTACTTAACTCGGCATTGTGCGTTTTGAATTTAAATCCGATGCAATTTCTGTGTTTCATCGTCAACACGAAGGTCCAAGGTATACAGTAATCCTGAAGTGAAGCATCGGAATCTAAAACCGGACTCACAGGAGAAGTTCTAATCATAGATAGTTAGAGTGTCAGTCCTCTTGTACTTAAGTCGGCATTGTGCCTTTTGTATTTAATTCCGATGCAATTTCTGTGTTTCATCGTCAATAAGAAGGTGCAAGGTATACAGTAAACCTGAAGTGAAGCATCGGAATCTAAAACTGGACTCACAGGTGAGGTTCCAATCATAGAAAGCTAGAGTGTCAGTCCTCTTGAAATTAAGTCGGCATTGTGCCTTATGGATAAAATTCGGATTCAATTTCTGTGTTTCGTCGTCAATAAGAAGGTGCAAGGGATACAGTAAACCTGAAGTGCAGCACGGAATCTAAATCTGGAGTTACGGGAGAGGTTCAAATCATAGAAAGTTAGATTGTCAGTCTTCTTGTACTTAAGTCGGCATTGTGCCTTTTGTATTAAATTCGGATGCAATATCTTTGATTCATCGTCAATACGAAGGACCAAGGGACACAGTAAACCTGAAGTGCAGCATCGGAATCTAAGACTGGACTCACATTAGAGGTACAAATCATAGAAAGTAAGAGTGTCAGTCCTCTTGTACTTAAGTCGGCATTGTGCCTTTTGTATTAAATTCGGATGCAATTTCTGTGTTTCATCGTCAATAAGATGGTGCAAGGTATACAGTAAACCTGAAGTGAAGCATCGGATTCTAAAACTGGACTCACAGGAGAGGTTCAAATCCTGGACTGTTAGAGTGTCAGTCCTGTTGTACTTAAGTCGGCATTGTGCCTTTTGTATTAAATTCGGATGCAATTTCTGTGTTTCATCGTGAATAAGAAAGTCCAAGGGATACAGTAAACCCGAAGTGAAGCATCGGACTCTAAAGCTGGACTCACAGGAGAGGTTCAAATCATACAAAATTAGAGTGTCAGTCCTCTTGTACTTAAGTCGGCATTGTGCCTTTTGAATTTAATTCCGATGCAATTTCTGTGCTTCATCGTCAAAAAGAAGGTCCAAGGCAGACAGTAAACCTTAAGTGAAGCATCGGAATCTAAAACTCGACTCACAGGTGAGGTTCAAATCATAGAAAGTTACATTGTCAGTCCTCTTGTACTTAAGTTGGCATTGTGCCTTTTGTATAGAATTCGGATGAAATTACTGTTTTTCGTCGTCAAAAAGAAGGTGCAAGGTAAACAGTAAACCTGAAGTGAAGCATCGGAATCTAAAACTGGACTCACAGGAGAGGTTCAAATCATAGAAAGTGAGAGTGTCAGTCCTCCTGTACTTAAGTAGGTATTGTGACTTTTGAATTTAATTCCGATCCAATTTCTGTGCTTCATCGTCAAAAAGAAGGTCTAAGGCATACAGTAAACCTGAAGTGAAGCATCGGAATCTAAAACTGGACTCACATTAGAGGTTCAAATCATAGAAAGTTAGATTGTCAGTCCTCTTGTACTTAAGTCGGCATTGTGCCTTTTGTATTAAATTCGGATGCAATTTCTGTGTTTCATCGTCAATAAGAAGGTCCAAGGGATACAGTAAACCCGAAGTGAAGCATCGGAATCTAAAGCTGGACTCACAGGAGAGGTTCAAATCATAGAAAGTTCGAGTGTCAGTCCCCTTGTACTTAACTCAGTATTGTGAATTTTGAATTTAATTCCGATGCAATTTCTGTGTTTCATCGTCAATACGAAGGTCCAAGGTATACAGTAAACCTGAAGTTAAGCATCGGAATCTAAAACTGGACTCACAGGAGAGGTTCCATTCCTAGAAAGTTAGAGTGTCAGTCCTCTTGTACTTAAGTCGGCATTGTGACTTTTGTATTAAATTCGGATGCAAATTCTGTGATTCGTCGTCAATAGGAAGGTGCAAGGTATACAGTAAACCTGAAGTGAAGCATCTGAATCTATAACTGGACTCACAGGAGAGTTTCAAATCATAGAATGTGAGTGTGTCAGTCCTCTTGTACTTATGACGGCATTGTGCCTTTTGAATTTAATTCCGATGCAATTTCTGTGCTTCAACGTCAAAAAGAAGGTCCAAGGCTTACAGTAAACCTGAAGTGAAGCATCGGAATCTAAAACTGGACTCACTTTAGAGTTTCAAATCATAGAAAGTGAGATTGTCAGTCCTCTTGTATTTAAGTCGGCATTGTGGCTTTTGTATTATGTTCGGATGCAATTTCTGTGTTTCGTCGTCAATAACACTGTGCTAGGGATACAGTAAACCCAAAGTGAAGCATCGGAATCTAAAACTGGACTCACAGGAGAGGTTCAAATCATAGAAAGTTAGAGTGTCAGTCCCCTTGTACATAACTCGGCATTGTGCTTTTTGAATTTAAATCCGATGCAATTTCTGTGTTTCATCGTCAACACGAAGGGCCAAGGTATACAGTAAACCTGAAGTGAAGCATCGGAATCTAAAACCGGACTCACAGGAGAGGTTCAAATCATAGATAGTTAGAGTGTCAGTCCTCTTGTACTTAAGTCGGCATTGTGCCTTTTGTATTTAATTCCGATGCAATTTCTGTGTTTCATCGTCAATAAGAAGGTGCTAGGTATACAGTAAACCTGAAGTGAAGCATCGGAATCTAAAACTGGACTCACAGGAGAGGTTCAAATCATAGAAAGTTAGAGTGTTAGTCCTCTTGTAATTAAGTCGGCATTGTGCCTTGTGTATAAAATTCGGATTCAATTTCTGTGTTTCGTCGTCAATAAGAATGTGCTAGGGATACAGTAAACCTGAAGTGAAGCATCGGAATCTAAATCTGGACTTACGGGAGAGGTTCAAATCATAGAAAGTGAGAGTGTCAGTCCTCTTGTACTTAAGTCGGCATTGTGCCTTTTGTATTAAATTCGGATGCAATATCTTTGATTCATCGTCAATAAGAAGGTCCAAGCGACACAGTAAACCTGAAGATAAGCATCGGAATTTAAAACTGGACTCACATTAGAGGTTCAAATCATAGAAAGTAAGAGTGTCAGTCCTCTTGTACTTAAGTCGGCATTGTGCCTTTTGTATTAAATTCGGATGCAATTTCTGTGTTTCATCGTCAATAAGAAGGTGCAAGGTATACAGTAAACCTGAAGTGAAGCATCGGATTCTAAAACTGACCTCACAGGAGAGGTTCAAATCATAGACAGTTAGAGTGTCAGTCCTCTTGTACTTAAGTCGGCATTGTGCCTATTGTAAGAAATTCGGATGCAATTTCTGTGTTTCATCGTCAATACGAAGGTCCAAGGGATACAGTAAACCTGAAGTGAAGCATCGGAATCGAAAACTGGACTCACAGGAGAGGTTCAAATCATAGAAAGTTAGAGTGTCAGTCCTCTTATACTTAAGTCGGCATTGTGGCTTTCGAATTTCATTCCGATGCTATTCCTGTGTTTCATCGTCAATAAGAAGGTCCAAGGGATGCAGTAAACCTGAAGTGAAGCATCGGAAACTAAAACTGGACTCACAGGAGAGGTTCAAATCATAGAAAGTTAGAGTGTCAGTCCTCTTGTACTTAAGTCGGCATTGTGAATTTTGAATTTAATTCCGATGCAATTTCTGTGCTTCATCGTCTAAAAGAAGTTCCAAGGCAGACAGTAAACCTTAAGTGAAGCATTGGAATCTAAAACTGGACTCACAGGAGAGGTTCAAATCATAGAAAGTTAGATTGTCAGTCCTCTTGTACTTAAGTCGGCATTGTGCCTTTTGTATAGAATTCGGATGCAATTTCTGTTTTTCGTCGTCAAAAAGAAGGTGCAAGGTAAACAGTAAACCTGAAGTGAAGCATCGGATTCTAAAACTGGACTCACAGGAGAGGTTCAGATCATAGAAAGTGAGAGTGTCAGTCCTCTTGTACTTAAGTCGGCATTGTGCCTTTTGAATTAAATTCGGATGCAATTTCTGTGTTTCATCGTCAATAAGAAGGTCGAAGGGATACAGAAAACCCGAAGTGAAGCATCGGAATCTAAAGCTGGACCCACAGGAGAGGTTCAAATCATAGAAAGTTAGAGTGTCAGTCCCATTGTACTTAACTCGGTATTGTGCATTTTGAATTTAATTCCGATGCAATTTCTGTGTTTCATCGTCAATACGAAGGTCCAAGGTATACAGTAAACCTGAAGTGAAGCTTCGGAATCTAAAACTATACTCACAGGAGAGGTTCAAATCATAGAAAGTTAGAGTGTCGGTCCTCCTTTACTTAAGTCGGCATTGTGCCTTTTGTATTAAATTCGGATACAATTTTTGTGTTTCATCGTCAAAAAGAAGGTCCAAGGCATACTGTAAACCTGAAGTGAAGCATTGGAATCTAAAACTGGACTCACATTAGAGGTTCAAATCATAGAAAGTTAGATTGTCAGTCCTCTTGTACTTAAGTCGGCATTGTGCATTTAGTTTTAAATTCGGATGCAATTTCTGTGTATCATCGTCAATACGAAGGTCCAAGGGAAACAGTAAACCAGAAGTGAAGCATCAGAATCGAAAACTCGACTCACAGGAGACGTTCCAACCATAGAAAGTGAGAGTGTCAGTCCTCTTGTACTTAAGTCGGCATGGGCATTTTGAATTCTATTCCGATGCAATTTCTGTGTTTCATCGTCAATGACAAGGTCCAAGGTATACAGTAAACCTGATGTTAAGCATCTGAATCTAAAACTAGACTCACAGGAGAGGTTCAAATCATAGAAAGTCAGAGTGTCACTCCTCTTGTACTTAAGTCGGCATTGTGGCTTTTGAATTTAATTCCGATGCAATTCCTGTGTTTCATCGTCAATAAGAAGTTCCAAGGGATAGAGTAAACCTGAAGTGAAGCATCGGAAACTAAAACTGGACTCACAGGAGAGGTTCAAATCATAGAAAGTTAGATTGTCAGTCCTCTTGTACTTAAGTCGGCATTGTGGCTTTTGTATAAAATTGGGATGCAATTTCTGTGCTTCGTCGTCAATAGGAAGGTGCAAGATATACAGTAAACCTGAAGTGAAGCATCTGAATCTAAAACTGGACCCACAGGAGAGGTTCAAATCATAGAAAGAGAGTGTCAGTCCTCTTGTACTTAAGTCAGCATTGTGCCTTTTGAATTTAATTTCTATGCAATTTCTGCGCTTCATCGTCAAAAAGAAGGTCCAAGGCATACAGTAAACCTGAAGTGAAGCATCGGAATGTAAAACTGGACTCACATTAGAGGTTCAAATCATAGAAAGTTAGATTGTCAGTCCTCTTGTACTTAAGTCGGCATTGTGGCTTTTGTATTAAATTCGGATGCAATTTCTGTGTTTCATCGTCAATAAGAAGGTCCAAGGGATACAGTAAACCCGAAGGAAGCATCGGAATCTAAAGCCGGACTCACAGGAGAGGTTCAAATCATAGAAAGTTAGAGTGTCAGTCCACTTGTACTTAACTCGGCAATGTGCCTTTTGATTTTAAATCCGATGCAATTTCGGTGTTTCATCGTCAACACGAAGGTCCAAGGTATACAGTAAACCTGAAGTGAAGTATCGGAATCTAAAACCGAACTCAGAGGAGAGGTTCAAATCATAGATAGTTAGAGTGTCAATCCTCTTGTACTTAAGTTGACATTGTGACTTATGTATAGAATTCAGATGCAATATCTGTTTTTCGTCGTCAAAAAGAAGGTGCAAGGTAAACAGTAAACCCGAAGTGAAGCATCGGAATGTAAAACTGGACTCACATTAGAGGTTCAAATCATAGAAAGTTAGATTGTCAGTCCTCTTGTACTTAAGTCGGCATTGTGCCATTTGTATTAAATTCGGATGCAATATCTTTGATTCATCGTCAATAAGAAGGTCCAAGGGACACAGTAAACATGAAGTGAAGCATCGGATTCTAAAACTGGACTCACATTAGAGGTTCAAATCATAGAAAGTAAGAGTGGCAGTCCTCTTGTACTTAAGTTGGCATTGTGCCTTTTGTATTAAATTCGGATGCAATTTCTGTGTTTCATCGTCAATAAGAAGGTGCAAGGTATACAGTAAACCTGAAGTGAACCATCGGATTCTAAAACTGGACTCACAGGAGAGGTTCAAATCATAGAAAGTTAGAGTGTCAGTCCTCTTGTACTTAAATCGGCATTGTGCCTATTGTATTAAATTCGGATTTAATTTCTGTGTTTCATCGTCAATACGTAGGTCCAAGGGATACAGTAAACCTGAAGTGAAGCATCGGAATCGAAAACTGGACTCACAGGAGGGGTTCAAATCATAGAAAGTTAGAGTGTCAGTCCTCTTGTACTTAAGTCGGCATTGTGGCTTTTGAATTTCATTCTGATGCAATTCCTGTGTTTCATCGTCAATAAGAAAGTCCAAGGGATGCAGTAACCCTGAAGTGAAGCATCGGAATCTAAAACTGGACTCACAGGAGAGGTTCAAATCATAGAAAGTTAGAGTGTCAGTCCTCTTGTACTTAAGTCGGCATTGTGTCCTTTGAATTTAATTCCGATGCAATTTTTGTGCTTCATCGTCAAAAAGAAGGTCCAAGGCAGACAGTAAACCTTAAGTGAAGCATCGGAATCTAAAACTGGGTTCACAGGAGAGGTTCAAATCATAGAAAGTTAGATTGTCAGTCCTCTTGTACTTAAGTTGGCATTGTGCCTTTTGTATAGAATTCGGATGCAATTTCTGTTTTTCGTCGTCAAAAAGAAGGTGAAAGGTAAACAGTAAACCTGAAGTGAAGCATCGGAATCTAAAACTGGACTCACAGGAAAGGTTCAAATCATAGAAAGTGAGAGTGTCAGTCCTCTTGTACTTAAGTAGGCATCGTGCCTTTTGAATTTAATTCCGATCCAATTTCTGTGCTTCATCGTCAAAAAGAAGGTCCAAGGCATACAGTTAACCTGAAGTGAAGCATCGGAATCTAAAACTGGACTCACATTAGAGGTTGTAATCATGGAAAGTTAGATTATCAGTCCTCTTGTACTTAAGTCGGCATTGTGCCTTTTGTATTAAATTCGGATGCAATTTCTGTGTTTCATCGTGAATAAGAAAGTCCAAGGGATACAGTAAACCCGAAGTGAAGCATCGGAATCTAAAGCTGGACTCACAGGAGATTTTCAAATCATAGAAAATTAGAGTGTCAGTCCTCTTGTACTTAAGTCGGCATTGTGCCTTTTGAATTTAATCCCGATGCAATTTCTGTGCTTCATCGTCAAAAAGAAGGTCCAAGGCAGACAGTAAACCTTAAGTGAAGCATCGGAATCTAAAATTCGACTCACAGGAGAGGTTCAAATCATAGAAAGTTACATTGTCAGTCCTCTTGTACTTAAGTTGGCATTGTGCCTTTTGTATAGAATTCGGATGAAATGTCTGTTTTTCGTCGTCAAAAAGAAGGTGCAAGGTAAACAGTAAACCTGAAGTGAAGCATCGGAATCTAAAACTGGACTCACAGGAGAGGTTCAAATCATAGAAAGTGAGAGTGTCAGTCCTCCTGTACTTAAGTAGGTATTGTGCCTTTTGAATTTAATTCCGATCCAATTTCTGTGCTTCATCGTCAAAAAGAAGGTCCAAGGCATACAGTAAACCTGAAGTAAAGCATCGGAATCTAAAACTGGACTCACATTAGAGGTTCAAATCATAGAAAGTTAGATTGTCAGTCCTCTTGTACTTAAGTCGGCATTGTGCCTTTTGTATTAAATTCGGATGCAATTTCTGTGTTTCATCGTCAATAAGAAGGTCCAAGGGATACAGTAAACCCGTAGTGAAGCATCGGAATCTAAAGCTGGACTCACAGGAGAGGTTCAAATCATAGAAAGTTCGAGTGTCAGTCCCCTTGTACTTAACTCAGTATTGTGAATTTTGAATTTAATTCCGATGCAATTTCTGTGTTTCATCGTCAATACGAAGGTCCAAGGTATACAGTAAACCTGAAGTTAAGCATCGGAATCTAAAACTGGACTCACAGGAGAGGTTCCATTCCTAGAAAGTTAGAGTGTCAGTCCTCTTGTACTTAAGTCGGCATTGTGACTTTTGTATTAAATTCGGATGCAAATTCTGTGTTTCGTCGTCAATAGGAAGGTGCAAGGTATACAGTAAACCTGAAGTGAAGCATCTGAATCTATAACTGGACTCACAGGAGAGGTTCAAATCATAGAAAGTGAGTGTGTCAGTCCTCTTGTACTTAAGACGGCATTGTGCCTTTTGAATTTAATTCCGATGCAATTTCTGTGCTTCAACGTCAAAAAGAAGGTCCAAAGCTTACAGTAAACCTGAAGTGAAGCATCGGAATCGAAAACTGGACTCACTTTAGAGTTTCAAATCATAGAAAGTGAGATTGTCAGTCCACTTGTATTTAAGTCGGCATTGTGGCTTTTGTATTAAGTTCGGATGCAATTTCTGTGTTTCATCGTCAATAAGAAGGTCCAAGGGATACAGTAAACCCGAAGTGAAGCATCGGAATCTAAAGCTGGACTCACAGGAGAGTTTCAAATCATAGAAATTTAGAGTGTCAGTCCACTTGTACTTAACTCGGCATTGTGCTTTTTGAATTTAAATCCGATGCAATTTCTGTGTTTCATCGTCAACACGAAGGGCCAAGGTATACGGTAAACCTGAAGTGAAGCATCGGAATCTAAAACCGGACTCACAGGAGAGGTTCAAATCATAGATAGTTAGAGTGTCAGTCCTCTTGTACTTAAGTCGGCATTGTGCTTTTTGTATTTAATTCCGATGCAATTTCTGTGTTTCATCGTCAATAAGAAGGTGCTAGGTATACAGTTAACCTGAAGTGAAGCATCGGAATCTAAAACTGGACTCACAGGAGAGGTTCAAATCATAGAAAGTTAGAGTGTTAGTCCTCTTGTAATTAAGTCGGCATTGTGCCTTGTGTATAAAATTCGGATTCAATTTCTGTGTTTCGTCGTCAATAAGAATGTGCTAGGGATACAGTAAACCTGAAGTGAAGCATCGGAATCTAAATCTGGACTTACGGGGGAGGTTCAAATCATAGAAAGTGAGAGTGTCAGTCCTCTTGTACTTAAGTCGGCATTGTGCCTTTTGTATTAAATTCGGATGCAATATCTTTGATTCATCGTCAATAAGAAGGTCCAAGGGACACAGTAAACCTGAAGATAAGCATCGGAATTTAAAACTGGACTCACATTAGAGGTTCAAATCATAGAAAGTACGAGTGTCAGTCCTCTTGTACTTAAGTCGGCATTGTGCCTTTTGTATTAAATTCGGATGCAATTTCTGTGCTTCATCGTCTAAAAGAAGTTCCAAGGCAGACAGTGAACCTTAAGTGAAGCATCGGAATCTAAAACTGGACTCACAGGAGAGGTTCAAATCATAGAAAGTTAGATTGTCAGTCCTCTTGTACTTAAGTCGGCATTGTGCCTTTTGTATAGAATTCGGATGCAATTTCTGTTTTTCGTCGTCAAAAAGAAGGTGCAAGGTAAACAGTAAACCTGAAGTGAAGCATCGGATTCAAAAACTGGACTCACAGGAGAGGTTCAGATCATAGAAAGTGAGAGTGTCAGTCCTCTTGTACTTAAGTCGGCATTGTGCCTTTTGAATTAAATTCGGATGCAATTTCTGTGTTTCATCGTCAATAAGAAGGTCCAAGGGATACAGTAAACCCGAAGTGAAGCATCGGAATCTAAAGCTGGACCCACAGGAGAGGTTCAAATCATAGAAAGTTAGAGTGTCAGTCCCATTGTACTTAACTCGGTATTGTGCATTTTGAATTTAATTCCGATGCAATTTCTGTGTTTCATCGTCAATACGAAGGTCCAAGGTATACAGTAAACCTGAAGTGAAGCTTCGGAATCTAAAACTGTACTCACAGGAGAGGTTCAAATCATAGAAAGTTAGAGTGTCGGTCCTCCTTTACTTAAGTCGGCATTGTGCCATTTGTATTCAATTTGGATACAATTTTTGTGTTTCATCGTCAAAAAGAAGGTACAAGGCATACTGTAAACCTGAAGTGAAGCATCGGAATCTAAAACTGGACTCACATTAGAGGTTCAAATCATAGAAAGTTAGATTGTCAGTCCTCTTGTACTCAAGTCGGAATTGTGCATTTAGTTTTAAATTCGGATGCAATTTCTGTGTATCATCGTCAATACGAAGGTCCAAGGGATACAGTAAACCAGAAGTGAAGCATCAGAATCGAAAACTCGACTCACAGGAGACGTTCCAACCATAGAAAGTGAGAGTGTCAGTCCTCTTGTACTTAAGTCGGCATGGGCATTTTGAATTCTATTCCGATGCAATTTCTGTGTTTCATCGTCAATGACAAGGTCCAAGGTATACAGTAAACCTGATGTTAAGCATCTGAATCTAAAACTAGACTCACAGGAGAGGTTCAAATCATAGAAAGTTAGAGTGTCAGTCCTCTTGTACTTAAGTCGGCATTGTGGCTTTTGAATTTAATTCCGATGCAATTCCTGTGTTTCATCGTCAATAAGAAGTTCCAAGGGATAGAGTAAACCTGAAGTGAAGCATCGGAAACTAAAACTGGACTCACAGGAGAGGTTCAAATCATAGAAAGTTAGATTGTCAGTCCTCTTGTACTTAAGTCGGCATTGTGGCTTTTGTATAAAATTGGGATGCAATTTCTGTGCTTCGTCGTCAATATGAAGGTGCAAGATATACAGTAAACCTGAAGTGAAGCATCTGAATCTAAAACTGGACCCACAGGAGAGGTTCAAATCATAGAAAGTGAGAGTGTCAGTCCTCTTGTACTTAAGTCAGCATTGTGCCTTTTGAATTTAATTTCAATGCAATTTCTGTGCTTCATCGTCAAAAAGAAGGTCCAAGGCATACAGTAAACCTGAAGTGAAGCATCGGAATGTAAAACTGGACTCACATTAGAGGTTTAAATCATAGAAAGTTAGATTGTCAGTCCTCTTGTACTTAAGTCGGGATTGGGGCTTTTGTATTAAATTCGGATGCAATTTCTGTGTTTCATCGTCAATAAGAAGGTCCAAGGGATACAGTAAACCTGAAGTGAAGTATCGGAATCTAAAACCGAACTCACAGGAGAGGTTCAAATCATAGATAGTTAGAGTGTCAATCCTCTTGTACTTAAGTTGACATTGTGACTTATGTATAGAATACAGATGCAATTTCTGTTTTTCGTCGTCAAAAAGAAGGTGCAAGGTAAACAGTAAACCTGAAGTGAAGGCTCGGAATCTAAAACTGGACTCACAGGAGAGGTTCAAATCATAGAATGTTAGAGTGTCAGTCCTCTTGTACTTAAGTCGGCATTGTGCCATTTGTATTAAATTCGGATGCAATATCTTTGATTCATCGTCAATAAGAAGGTCCAAGGGACACAGTAAACATGAAGTGAAGCATCGGAATCTAAAACTGGACTCACATTAGAGGTTCAAATCATAGAAAGTAAGAGTGGCAGTCCTCTTGTACTTAAGTTGGCATTGTGCCTTTTGTATTAAATTCGGATGCAATTTCTGTGTTTCATCGTCAATAAGAAGGTGCAAGGTATACAGTAAACCTGAAGTGAACCATCGGATTCTAAAACTGGACTCACAGGAGAGGTTCAAATCATAGAAAGTTAGAGCGTCAGTCCTCTTGTACTTAAATCGGCATTGTGCCTATTGTATTAAATTCGGATGCAATTTCTGTGTTTCATCGTCAATACGTAGGTCCAAGGGATACAGTAAACCTGAAGTGAAGCATCGGAATCGAAAACTGGACTCACAGGAGGGGTTCAAATCATAGAAAGTTAGAGTGTCAGTCCTCTTGTACTTAAGTCGGCATTGTGGCTTTTGAATTTCATTCTGATGCAATTCCTGTGTTTCATCGTCAATAAGAAAGTCCAAGGGATGCAGTAAACCTGAAGTGAAGCATCGGAATCTAAAACTGGACTCACAGGAGAGGTTCAAATCATAGAAAGTTAGAGTGTCAGTCCTCTTGTACTTAAGTCGTCATTGTGTCCTTTGAATTTAATTCCGATGCAATTTTTGTGCTTCATCGTCAAAAAGAAGGTCCAAGGCAGACAGTAAACCTTAAGTGAAGCATCGGAATCTAAAACTGGGTTCACAGGAGAGGTTCAAATCATAGAAAGTTAGATTGTCAGTCCTCTTGTACTTAAGTTGGCATTGTGCCTTTTGTATAGAATTCGGATGCAATTTCTGTTTTTCGTCGTCAAAAAGAAGGTGCAAGGTAAACAGTAAACCTGAAGTGAAGCATCGGAATCTAAAACTGGACTCACAGGAAAGGTTCAAATCATAGAAAGTGAGAGTGTCAGTCCTCTTGTACTTAAGTAGGCATCGTGCCTTTTGAATTTAATTCCGATCCAATTTCTGTGCTTCATCGTCAAAAAGAAGGTCCAAGGCATACAGTAAACCTGAAGTGAAGCATCGGAATCTAAAACTGGACTCACATTAGAGGTTGTAATCATGGAAAGTTAGATTATCAGTCCTCTTGTACTTAAGTCGGCATTGTGCCTTTTGTATTAAATTCGGATGCAATTTCTGTGTTTCATCGTGAATAAGAAAGTCCAACGGATACAGTAAACCCGAAGTGAAGCATCGGAATCTAAAGCTGGACTCACAGGAGATTTTCAAATCATAGAAAATTAGAGTGTCAGTCCTCTTGTACTTAAGTCGGCATTGTGCCTTTTGAATTTAATTCCGATGCAATTTCTGTGCTTCATCGTCAAAAAGAAGGTCCAAGGCAGACAGTAAACCTTAAGTGAAGCATCGGAATCTAAAATTCGACTCACAGGAGAGGTTCAAATCATAGAAAGTTACATTGTCAGTCCTCTTGTACTTAAGTTGGCATTGTGCCTTTTGTATAGAATTCGGATGAAATGTCTGTTTTTCGTCGTCAAAAAGAAGGTGCAAGGTAAACAGTAAACCTGAAGTGAAGCATCGGAATCTAAAACTGGACTCACAGGAGAGGTTCAAATCATAGAAAGTGAGAGTGTCAGTCCTCCTGTACTTAAGTAGGTATTGTGCCTTTTGAATTTAATTCCGATCCAATTTCTGTGCTTCATCGTCAAAAGAAGGTCCAAGGCATACAGTAAACCTGAAGTAAAGCATCGGAATCTAAAACTGGACTCACATTAGAGGTTCAAATCATAGAAAGTTAGATTGTCAGTCCTCTTGTACTTAAGTCGGCATTGTGCCTTTTGTATTAAATTCGGATGCAATTTCTGTGTTTCATCGTCAATAAGAAGGTCGAAGGGATACAGTAAACCCGAAGTGAAGCATCGGAATCTAAAGCTGGACTCACAGGAGAGGTTCAAATCATAGAAAGTTCGAGTGTCAGTCCCCTTGTACTTAACTCAGTATTGTGAATTTTGAATTTAATTCCGATGCAATTTCTGTGTTTCATCGTCAATACGAAGGTCCAAGGTATACAGTAAACCTGAAGTTAAGCATCGGAATCTAAAACTGGACTCACAGGAGAGGTTCCATTCCTAGAAAGTTAGAGTGTCAGTCCTCTTGTACTTAAGTCGGCATTGTGACTTTTGTATTAAATTCGGATGCAAATTCTGTGTTTCGTCGTCAATAGGAAGGTGCAAGGTATACAGTAAACCTGAAGTGAAGCATCTGAATCTATAACTGGACTCACAGGAGAGGTTCAAATCATAGAAAGTGAGTGTGTCAGTCCTCTTGTACTTAAGACGGCATTGTGCCTTTTGAATTTAATTCCGATGCAATTTCTGTGCTTCAACGTCAAAAAGAAGGTCCAAGGCTTACAGTAAACCTGAAGTGAAGCATCGGAATCGAAAACTGGACTCACTTTAGAGTTTCAAATCATAGAAAGTGAGATTGTCAGTCCACTTGTATTTAAGTCGGCATTGTGGCTTTTGTATTAAGTTCGGATGCAATTTCTGTGTTTCATCGTCAATAAGAAGGTCCAAGGGATACAGTAAACCCGAAGTGAAGCATCGGAATCTAAAGCTGGACTCACAGGAGAGTTTCAAATCATAGAAATTTAGAGTGTCAGTCCACTTGTACTTAACTCGGCATTGTGCTTTTTGAATTTAAATCCGATGCAATTTCTGTGTTTCATCGTCAACACGAAGGGCCAAGGTATACAGTAAACCTGAAGTGAAGCATCGGAATCTAAAACCGGACTCACAGGAAAGGTTCAAATCATAGATAGTTAGAGTGTCAGTCCTCTTGTACTTAAGTCGGCATTGTGCCTTTTGTATTTAATTCCGATGCAATTTCTGTGTTTCATCGTCAATAAGAAGGTGCTAGGTATACAGTAAACCTGAAGTGAAGCATCGGAATCTAAAACTGGACTCACAGGAGAGGTTCAAATCATAGAAAGTTAGAGTGTTAGTCCTCTTGTAATTAAGTCGGCATTGTGCCTTGTGTATAAAATTCGGATTCAATTTCTGTGTTTCGTCGTCAATAAGAATGTGCAAGGTATACAGTAAACCTGAAGTGAAGCATCGGATTCTAAAACTGACCTCA
This sequence comes from Schistocerca serialis cubense, assembly GCF_023864345.2. Taxonomy (NCBI): domain Eukaryota; kingdom Metazoa; phylum Arthropoda; class Insecta; order Orthoptera; family Acrididae; genus Schistocerca; species Schistocerca serialis. The sequence goes on along the minus strand of NC_064638.1, from coordinate 59,291,977 downwards.
CAGGAGAGGTTCAAATCATAGACAGTTAGAGTGTCAGTCCTCTTGTACTTAAGTCGGCATTGTGCCTATTGTATGAAATTCGGATGCAATTTCTGTGTTTCATCGTCAATACGAAGGTCCAAGGGATACAGTAAACCTGAAGTGAAGCATCGGAATCGAAAACTGGACTCACAGGAGAGGTTCAAATCATAGAAAGTTAGAGTGTCAGTCCTCTTATACTTAAGTCGGCATTGTGGCTTTTGAATTTCATTCCGATGCAATTCCTGTGTTTCATCGTCAATAAGAAGGTCCAAGGGATGCAGTAAACCTGAAGTGAAGCATCGGAATCTAAAACTGGACTCACAGGAGAGGTTCAAATCATAGAAAGTTAGAGTGTCAGTCCTCTTGTACTTAAGTCGGCATTGTGAATTTTGAATTTAATTCCGATGCAATTTCTGTGCTTCATCGTCTAAAAGAAGTTCCAAGGCAGACAGTGAACCTTAAGTGAAGCATCGGAATCTAAAACTGGACTCACAGGAGAGGTTCAAATCATAGAAAGTTAGATTGTCAGTCCTCTTGTACTTAAGTCGGCATTGTGCCTTTTGTATAGAATTCGGATGCAATTTCTGTTTTTCGTCGTCAAAAAGAAGGTGCAAGGTAAACAGTAAACCTGAAGTGAAGCATCGGATTCAAAAACTGGACTCACAGGAGAGGTTCAGATCATAGAAAGTGAGAGTGTCAGTCCTCTTGTACTTAAGTCGGCATTGTGCCTTTTGAATTAAATTCGGATGCAATTTCTGTGTTTCATCGTCAATAAGAAGGTCCAAGGGATACAGTAAACCCGAAGTGAAGCATCGGAATCTAAAGCTGGACCCACAGGAGAGGTTCAAATCATAGAAAGTTAGAGTGTCAGTCCCATTGTACTTAACTCGGTATTGTGCATTTTGAATTTAATTCCGATGCAATTTCTGTGTTTCATCGTCAATACGAAGGTCCAAGGTATACAGTAAACCTGAAGTGAAGCTTCGGAATCTAAAACTATACTCACAGGAGAGGTTCAAATCATAGAAAGTTAGAGTGTCGGTCCTCCTTTACTTAAGTCGGCATTGTGCCATTTGTATTCAATTTGGATACAATTTTTGTGTTTCATCGTCAAAAAGAAGGTACAAGGCATACTGTAAACCTGAAGTGAAGCATCGGAATCTAAAACTGGACTCACATTAGAGGTTCAAATCATAGAAAGTTAGATTGTCAGTCCTCTTGTACTCAAGTCGGAATTGTGCATTTAGTTTTAAATTCGGATGCAATTTCTGTGTATCATCGTCAATACGTAGGTCCAAGGGATACAGTAAACCAGAAGTGAAGCATCAGAATCGAAAACTCGACTCACAGGAGACGTTCCAACCATAGAAAGTGAGAGTGTCAGTCCTCTTGTACTTAAGTCGGCATGGGCATTTTGAATTCTATTCCGATGCAATTTCTGTGTTTCATCGTCAATGACAAGGTCCAAGGTATACAGTAAACCTGATGTTAAGCATCTGAATCTAAAACTAGACTCACAGGAGAGGTTCAAATCATAGAAAGTTAGAGTGTCAGTCCTCTTGTACTTAAGTCGGCATTGTGGCTTTTGAATTTAATTCCGATGCAATTCCTGTGTTTCATCGTCAATAAGAAGTTCCAAGGGATAGAGTAAACCTGAAGTGAAGCATCGGAAACTAAAACTGGACTCACAGGAGAGGTTCAAATCATAGAAAGTTAGATTGTCAGTCCTCTTGTACTTAAGTCGGCATTGTGGCTTTTGTATAAAATTGGGATGCAATTTCTGTGCTTCGTCGTCAATAGGAAGGTGCAAGATATACAGTAAACCTGAAGTGAAGCATCTGAATCTAAAACTGGACCCACAGGAGAGGTTCAAAACATAGAAAGTGAGAGTGTCAGTCCTCTTGTACTTAAGTCAGCATTGTGCCTTTTGAATTTAATTTCAATGCAATTTCTGTGCTTCATCGTCAAAAAGAAGGTCCAAGGCATACAGTAAACCTGAAGTGAAGCATCGGAATGTAAAACTGGACTCACATTAGAGGTTTAAATCATAGAAAGTTAGATTGTCAGTCCTCTTGTACTTAAGTCGGCATTGTGGCTTTTGTATTAAATTCGGATGCAATTTCTGTGTTTCATCGTCAATAAGAAGGTCCAAGGGATACAGTAAACCCGAAGGAAGCATCGGAATCTAAAGCCGGACTCACAGGAGAGGTTCACATCATAGAAAGGTAGAGTGTCAGTCCACTTGTACTTAACTCGGCATTGTGCCTTTTGATTTTAAATCCGATGCAATTTCGGTGTTTCATCGTCAACACGAAGGTCCAAGGTATACAGCAAACCTGAAGTGAAGTATCGGAATCTAAAACCGAACTCACAGGAGAGGTTCAAATCATAGATAGTTAGAGTGTCAATCCTCTTGTACTTAAGTTGACATTGTGCCTTTTGTATAGAATACAGATGCAATTTCTGTTTTTCGTCGTCAAAAAGAAGGTGCAAGGTAAACAGTAAACCTGAAGTGAAGCATCGGAATCTAAAACTGGACTCACAGGAGAGGTTCAAATCATAGAAAGTGAAAGTGTCAGTCCTCTTGAACTTAAGTAGGCATTGTGCCTTGTGAATTTAATTCCCATCCAATTTCTGTGCTTCATCGTGAAAAAGAAGGTCCAAGGCATACAGTAAACCAGAAGTGAAGCATCGGAATCTAAAACTGGACTCACATTAGAGTTTCAAGTCATAGAAAGTTAGATTGTCAGTCCTCTTGTACTTAAGTCGGCATTGTGCCTTTTGTATTAAATTCGGATGCAATTTCTGTGTTTCATCGTCAATAAGAATGTCCAAGGGATACAGTAAACCCGAAGTGAAGCATCGGAATCTAAAGCTGGACTCACAGGGGAGGTTCAACTCATAGAAAGTTAGAGTGTTAGTCCCCTTGTACTTAACTCGGTATTGTGCATTTTGAATTTAATTCCGATGCAATTTCTGTGTTTCATCGTCAATACGAATGTCCAAGGTATACAGTAAACCTGAAGTTAAGCATCGGAATCTAAAACTGGACTCACAGGAGAGGTTCAATTCATAGAATGTTAGAGTGTCAGTCCTCTTGTACTTAAGTCGGCATTGTGACCTTTGTATTAAATTCGGATGCAATTTCTGTGTTTCATCGTCAATAAGAAGGTTCAAGGGATACAGTAAACCTGAAGTGAAGCTTCGGAATCTAAAACTGGACTGACAGTAGAGGTGCAAATCATAGAAAGTTAGAATGTCGGTCCTCCTTTACTTAAGTCGGCATTGTACCTTTTGTATTAAATTCGGATACAATTTTTGTGTTTCATCGTCAAAAAGAAGGTCCAAGGGATACAGTAAACCTGAAGTGAAGCATCTGAATCTAAATCTGGACTTACAGGAGAGATTCAAATCATAGAAAGTTAGATTGTCAGTCCTCTTGTACTTAAGTTGGCATTGTGCCTTTTGTATAGAATTCAGATGCAATTTCTGTTTTTCGTCGTCAAAAAGAAGGTCCAAGGCATACAGTAAACCTGAAGTGAAGCATCGGAATCTAAAACTGGACTCACATTAGAGGTTCAAATCATAGAAAGTTAGATTGTCAGTCCTCTTGTACTTAAGTCGGCATTGTGGTTTTGTATTAAATTCGGATGCAATTTCTGTGTTTCATCGTCAATAAGAAGGTCCAAGGGATACAGTAAACCCGAAGTGAAGCATCGGAATCTAAAGCTGGATCCACAGGAGAGGTTCAAATCATAGAAAGTTAGAGTGTCAGTCCCCTTGTACTTAACTCGGTATTGTGCATTTTGAATTTAATCCCGATGCAATTTCTGTGTTTCATCGTCAATACGAAGGTCCAAGGTATACAGTAAACCTGAAGTGAAGTTTCAGAATCTAAAACCGAACTCACAGGAGAGGTTCAATTCATAGATAGTTAGAGTGTCAATCCTCTTGTACTTAAGTTGGCATTGTGCCTTTTTTATAGAATACAGATGCAATTTCTGTTTTTCGTCGTCAAAAAGAAGGTGCAAGGTAAACAGTAAACCTGAAGTGAAGCATCGGAATCCAAAACTGGACTCACAGGAGAGGTTCAAATCATAGAAAGTGAGAGTGTCAGTACTCTTGAACTTAAGTAGGCATTGTGCCTTTTGAATTTAATTCCGATCCAATTTCTGTGCTTCATCGTGAAATAGAAGGTCCAAGGCATACAGTAAACCTGAAGTGAAGCATCAGAATCTAAAACTGGACTCACATTAGAGGTTCAAATCAAAGAAAGTTAGATTGTCAGTCCTCTTGTACTTAAGTCGGCTTTGTGCCTTTTGTATTAAATTCGGATGCAATTTCTGTGTTTCATCGTCAATAAGAAGATCCAAGGGATACAGTAAACCCAAACTGAAGCATCGGAATCTAAAGCTGGACTCACAGGAGAGGTTCTAATCATAGAAAGTTAGAGTGTTAGTCCCCTTGTACTTAACTCGGTATTGTGCATTTTGAATTAAATTCCGATGCAATTTCTGTGTTTCATTGGCAATACGAATTTCCAAGGTATACAGTAAACCTGAAGTTAAGCATCGCAATCTAAAACTGGACTCACAGGAGAGGTTCAATTCATAGAATGTTAGAGTGTCAGTCCTCTTGTACTTAAGTCGGCATTGTGACTTTTGTATTAAATTCGGATGCAATTTCTGTGTTTCATCGTCAATAAGAAGGTACAAGGCATACAGAAAACCTGAAGTGAAGCTTCGGAATCTAAAACTGGACTGACAGGAGAGGTGCAAATCATAGAAAGTTAGAGTGTCGGTCCTCCTTTACTTAAGTCGGCATTGAACCGTTTGTATTAAATTCGGATACAATTTTTCTGTTTCATCGTCAAAAAGAAGGTCCAAGGGATACAGTAAACCTGAAGTGAAGCATCGGAATCTAAAACTGGACTCACAGGAGAGGTTCAAATCATAGAAAGTTAGATTGTCAGTCCTCTTGTACTTAAGTCGGCATTGTGCCTTTTGTATTAAATTCGGATGCAATTTCTGTGTTTCATCGTCAATAAGAAGGTCCAAGGGATACAGTAAACCGGAAGTAAAGCATCGGAAAGTAAAACTGGACTCACAGGAGAGGTTCAAATCATAGAAAGTTAGAGTCTCAGTCCTCTTGTAATTAAGTCGGCATTGTGCCTTTTGTATTAATTCGGATGCAATTTCTGTGTTTCTTCGTCAGTACGAATGTCCAAGGTATACAGTAAACCTGAAGTGAAGCATCGGAATCTAAATCTGGACTTACAGGAGAGGTTCAAATCATAGAAAGTGAGAGTGTCAGTCCTCTTGTACTTAGGTCGGCATTGTGCCTTTTGTATAAAATTCGGATGCAATATCTTTGATTCATCGTCAATAAGAGGGTCCAAGGGACACAGTAAACCTGAAGTGAAGCATCGGAATCTAAAACTGGACTCACATTAGAGGTTCAAATCATAGAAAGTTAGATTGTCAGTGCTCTTGTACTTAAGACGGCATTGTGCATTTTATATTAAATTGGGATGCAATTTATGTGTATCATTGTCAATAAGGTCCAAGGGATACAGTAAACCCGAAGTGAAGCATCGGAATCTAACGCTGGACTCACAGGAGAGGTTCAAATCATGGAAAGTTAGAGTGTCAGTCCTCTTGTACTCTACTCGGCATTGTGCCTTTTGAATTTAATTCCGATGCAATTTCTGTGTTTCATCGTCAATACCAAGGTCCAAGGTAAACAGTAAACCTGAAGTTAAGCATCGGAATCTAAAACTGGACTCACAGGAGAGGTTCAAATCATAGAAAGTTTGAGTGTCAGTCCTCTTGTACTTAAGTCGGCATTGTGACTTTTGTATTAAATTCGGATGCAATTTCTGTGTTTCATCGTCAATAAGAAGGTCCAAGGGATACAGTAAACTGGAAGTAAAGCATCGGAAAGTAAAACTGGACTCACAGGAGTGGTTCATATCATAGAAAGTTAGAGTGTCATTCCTCTTGTACTTATGTCGGCATTGTGCCTTTGATATTTAATTCCGATGCAATTTCTGTGTTTCATCGTCAATAAGAAGGTGCAAGGTATACAGTAAACCTGAAGTAAAGCATCGGAATCTAAAACTGGACTCACGGGAGAGGTTCAAATCATAGAAAGTTAGAGTGTCAGTCCTCTAGTACTTAAGTCGGTATTGTGCCTTTTGAATTTAATTCCAATGCAATTTCTGTGTTTCATCGTTAATAAGAAGGTGCAAAGTATACAGTAAACCTGATGGGAAGCATCGCAATCTAAAACTTGACTCACAGGAGAGGTTCAAATCATAGAAAGTGAGAGTGTCAGTCCTCTTGTACTTAAGTCGGCATTGTGGCTTTTGAATTTAATTCCGATGCAATTCCTGTGTTTCATCGTCAATAAGAAGGTCCAAGGGATACAGTAAACCTGAAGTGAAGCTTCGGAAACTAAAACTGGACTCACAGGAGAGGTTCAAATCAAAGAAAGTTAGAGTGTCAGTTCTCTTGTACTTAAGTCGGCATTGTGCCTTTTGAATTTATTTCCGATGCAATTTCTGTGCTTCATCGTCATGAAGAAGCTCCGAGGCCGACAGTAAACCTGAAGTGAAGCATCGGAATCTAAAACTGGATGCACATTAGAGGTTCAAATCATAGAAAGTTAGATTGTCAGTCCTCTTGTACTTATGTCGGCATTGAGGCTTTTGTATAAAATTGGGATGCAATTTCTGTGTTTCGTCGTCAATAGGAAGGTGCAAGATATACAGTAAACCTGAAGCGAAGCATCTGAATCTAAAACTGGACTCACAGGAGAGGTTCAAATCATAGAAAGTGAGAGTGTCAGTCCTCTTGTACTTAAGTCAGCATTGTGCCTTTTGAATTTAATTCCGAAGCAATTTCTGTGCTTCAACGTCAAAAAGAAGGTCCAAGGCATACAGTAAACCTGAAGTGAAGCATCGGAATCTAAAACTGGACTCACATTAGAGGTTCAAATCATAGAAAGTTAGATTGTCAGTCCTCTTGTACTTAAGTCGGCATTGTGGCTTTTGTATTAAATTCGGATGCAATTTCTGTGTTTCATCGTCAATAAGAAGGTCCAACGGATACAGTAACCCCGAAGTGAAGCATCGGAATCTAAAGCTGGACTCACAGGAGAGGTTCAAATCATAGAAAGTTAGAGTGTCAGTCCACTTGTACTTAACTCGGCTTTGTGCCTATTGATTTTAAATCCGATGCAATTTCTGTGTTTCATCGTCAAAAAGAAGGTCCAAGGCAGACAGTAAACCTTCAGTGAAGCATCGGAATCTAAAACTGGACACACAGAAGAGGTTCAAATCATAGAAAGTTAGATTGTCAGTCCTCTTGTACTTAAGTCGGCATTGTGCCTTTTGTATTAAATTCGGATGCAATTTCTGTGTTTCATCGTCAATAAGAAGGTCCAAGGGATACAGTAAACCGGAAGTAAAGCATCGGAAAGTAAAACTGGACTCACAGGAGAGGTTCAAATCATAGAAAGTTAGAGTGTCATTCCTCTTGTACTTAACTCGGCATTGTGCCTTTTGAATTTAATTCCGATGCAATTTCTATGTTTCATCGTCAATACGAAGGTCCAAGGTAAACAGTAAACCTGAAGTTAAGCATCGGAATCTAAAACTGGACTCACAGGAGAGGTTCAAATCATAGAAAGTTAGAGTGTCAGTCCTCTTGTACTTAAGTCGGCATTATGACTTTTGTATTAAATTCGGATGTAATTTCTTTGTTTCATCGTCAATAAGAAGGTCCAAGGGATACGGTAAACCGGAAGTAAAACATCGGAGAGTAAAACTGGACTCACAGGAGAGGTTCAAATCATAGAAAGTTAGAGTGTCATTCCTCTTGTACTTAACTCGGCATTGTGCCTTTTGAATTTAATTCCGATGCAATTTCTGTGTTTCATCGTCAATACGAAGGTCCAAGGTAAACAGTAAACCTGAAGTTAAGCATCGGAATCTAAAACTGGACTCACAGGAGAGGTTCAAATCATAGAAAGTTAGAGTGTCAGTCCTCTTGTACTTAAGTCGGCATTGTGACTTTTGTATTAAATTCGGATGCAATTTCTTTGTTTCATCGTCAATAAGAAGGTCCAAGGGATACAGTAAACCGGAAGTAAAACATCGGATAGTAAAACTGGACTCACAGGAGAGGTTCAAATCATAGAAAGTTAGAGTGTCATTCCTCTTGTACTTATGTCGGCATTGTGCCTTTTGTATTTAATTCCGATGCAATTTCTGTGTTTCATCGTCAATAAGAAGGTGCAAGGTATACAGTAACCCTGAAGTAAAGCATCGGAATCTAAAACTGGACTCACAGGAGAGGTTCAAATCATAGAAAGTTAGAGTGTCAGTCCTCTAGTACTTAAGTCGGCATTGTGCCTTTTGTATTTAATTCCAATGCAATTTCTGCGTTTCATCGTTAATAAAAAGGTGCAAAGTATACAGTAAACCTGAAGGGAAGCATCGCAATCTAAAACTTGACTCACAGGAGAGGTTCAAATCATAGAAAGTGAGAGTGTCAGTCCCCTTGTACTTAAGTCGGCACTGTGGCTTTTGAATTTAATTCCGATGCAATTCCTGTGTTTCATCGTCAATAAGAAGGTCCAAGGGATACAGTAAACCTGAAGTGAAGCATCGGAAACTAAAACTGGACTCACAGGAGAGGTTCAAATCAAAGAAAGTTAGAGTGTCAGTCCTCTTTTACTTAAGTCGGCATTGTGCCTTTTGAATTTATTTCCGATGCAATTTCTGTGCTTCATCGTCAAGAAGAAGGTCCGAGGCAGACAGTAAACCTGAAGTGAAGCATCGGAATCTAAAACTGGATGCACATTAGAGGTTCAAATCATAGAAAGTTAGATTGTCAGTCCTCTTGTACTTATGTCGGCATTGTGGCTTTTGTATAAAATTGGGATGCAATTTCTGTGTTTCGTCGTCAATAGGAAGGTGCAAGATATACAGTAAACCTGAAGCGAAGCATCTGAATCTAAAACTGGACTCACAGGAGAGGTTCAAACCATAGAAAGTGAGAGTGTCAGTCCTCTTGTACTTAAGTCAGCATTGTGCCTTTTGAATTTAATTACGATGCAATTTCTGTGCTTCAACGTCAAAAAGAAGGGCCAAGGCATACAGTAAACCTGAAGTGAAACATCATAATCTAAAACTGGACTCACATTAGAGGTTCAAATCATAGATAGTTAGATTGTCAGTCCTCTTGTACTTAAGTCGGCATTGTGGCTTTTGTATTAAATTCGGATGCAATTTCTGTGTTTCATCGTCAATAAGAAGGTCCAACGGATACAGTAAACCCGAAGTGAAGCATCGGAATCTAAAGCTGGACTCACAGGAGAGGTTCAAATCATAGAAAGTTAGAGTGTCAGTCCACTTGTACTTAACTCGGCATTGTGCCTTTTGATTTTAAATCCGATGCAATTTCTGTGTTTCATCGTCAAAAAGAAGGTCCAAGGCAGACACTAAACCTTCAGTGAAGCATCGGGATCTAAAACTGGACACACAGAAGAGGTTCAAATCATAGAAAGTTAGATTGTCAGTCCTCTTGTACTTAAGTCGGCATTGTGCCTTTTGTATTAAATTCGGATGCAATTTCTGTGTTTCATCGTCAATAAGAAGGTCCAAGGGATACAGTAAACCGGAAGTAAAGCATCGGAAAGTAAAACTGGACTCACAGGAGAGGTTCAAATCATAGAAAGTTAGAGTCTCAGTCCTCTTGTAATTAAGTCGGCATTGTGCCTTTTGAATTTAATTCCGATGCAATTTCTGTGTTTCATCGTCAATACGAAGGTCCAAGGTAAACAGTAAACCTGAAGTTAAGCATCGGAATCTAAAACTGGACTCACAGGAGAGGTTCAAATCATAGAAAGTTAGAGTGTCAGTCCTCTTGTACTTAAGTCGGCATTGTGACTTTTGTATTAAATTCGGATGCAATTTCTTTGTTTCATCGTCAATAAGAAGGTCCAAGGGATACAGTAAACCGGAAGTAAAACATCGGAAAGTAAAACTGGACTCACTGGAGAGGTTCAAATCATAGAAAGTTAGAGTGTCATTCCTCTTGTACTTAACTCGGCATTGTGCCTTTTGAATTTAATTCCGATGCAATTTCTGTGTTTCATCGTCAATACGAAGGTCCAAGGTAAACAGTAAACCTGAAGTTAAGCATCGGAATCTAAAACTGGACTCACAGGAGAGGTTCAAATCATAGAAAGTTAGAGTGTCAGTCCTCTTGTACTTAAGTCGGCATTGTGACTTTTGTATTAAATTCGGATGCAATTTCTTTGTTTCATCGTCAATAAGAAGGTCCAAGGGATACAGCAAACCGGAAGTAAAACATCGGAAAGTAAAACTGGACTCACAGGAGAGGTTCAAATCATAGAAAGTTAGAGTGTCATTCCTCTTGTACTTATGTCGGCATTGTGCCTTTTGTATTTAATTCCGATGCAATTTCTGTCTTTCATCGTCAAAAAGAAGGTCCAAGGCAGACAGTAAACCTTCAGTGAAGCATCGGGATCTAAAACTGGACACACAGAAGAGGTTCAAATCATAGAAAGTTAGATTGTCAGTCCTCTTGTACTTAAGTCGGCATTGTGCCTTTTGTATTAAGTTCGGATGCAATTTCTGTGTTTCATCGTCAATAAGAAGGTCCAAGGGATACAGTAAACCGGAAGTAAAGCATCGGAAAGTAAAACTGGGCTCACAGGAGAGGTTCAAATCATAGAAAGTTAGAGTCTCAGTCCTCTTGTAATTAAGTCGGCATTGTGCCTTATGTATAAAATTCGGAATCAATTTCTGTGTTTCGTCGTGAAAAAGAAGGTCCAAGGCATACAGTAAACCTGAAGTGAAGCATTGGAATCTAAACCTGGACTCACATTAGAGGTTCAAATCATAGAAAACTAGATTGTCAGTCCCCTTGTACTTAAGTCGGCATTGTGCCTTTTGTATTAAATTCGGATGCAATTTCTGTCTTTCATCGTCAATAAGAAGGTCCAAGGGATACAGTAAACCCGAAGTGAAGCATCGGAATCTAAAGCTGGACTCACAGGAGAGATTCAAATCATAGAAAGTTAGAGTGTCAGTCCCCTTGTACTTAACTCGGTATTGTGCATTTTGAATTTAATTCCGATGCAATTTCTGTATTTCATCGTCAATACGAATGTCCAAGGTATACAGTAAACCTGAAGTGAAGCATCGGAATCTAAATCTGGACTTACAGGAGAGGTTCAAATCATAGAAAGTGAGAGTGTCAGTCCTCCTGTACTTAAGTCGGCATTGTGCCTTTTGTATAAAATTCGGATGCAATATCTTTGATTCATCGTCAATAAGAAGGTCCAAGTGACACAGTAAACCTGAAGTGAAGCATCGAAATCTAAAACAGGACTCACATTAGGGTTTCAAATCATAGAAAATTAGATTGTCAGTGCTCTTGTACTTAAGTCGGCATTGTGCATTTTGTATTAAATTTGGATGCAATTTCTGTGTATCATCGTCAATAAGGTCCAAGGGATACAGTAAACCCGAAGTGAAACATCGGAATCTAACGCTGGACTCACAGGAGTGGTTCAAATCATAGAAAGTTAGAGTGTCATTCCTCTTGTACTTAACTCGGCATTGTGCCTTTTGAATTTAATTCCGATGCAATTCCTGTGTTTCATCGTCAATAAGAAGTTCCAAGGGATAGAGTAAACCTGAAGTTAAGCATCGGAATCTAAAACTGGACTCACAGGAGAGGTTCAAATCATAGAAAGTTAGAGTGTCAGTCCTCTTGTACTTAAGTCGGCATTGTGACTTTTGTATTAAATTCGGATGCAATTTATGTGTTTCATCGTCAATAAGAAGGTCCAAGGGATACAGTAAACCAGAAGTAAAACATCGGAAAGTAAAACTGGACTCACAGGAGAGGTTCAAATCATAGTAAGTTAGAGTGTCACTCCTCTTGTACTTATGTCGGCATTGTGCCTTTTGTATTTAATTCCGATGCAATTTCTGTGTTTCATCGTCAATAAGAAGGTGCAAGGTATACAGTAAACCTGAAGTAAAGCATCGGAATCTAAAACTGGACTCACAGGAGAGGTTCAAATCATAGAAAGTTAGAGTGTCAGTCCTCTAGTACTTAAGTCGGCATTGTGCCTTTTGAATTTAATTCCAATGCAATTTCTGTGTTTCATCGTTATTAAGAAGGTGCAAAGTATACAGTAAACCTGAAGGGAAGCATCGCAATCTAAAACTTGACTCACAGGAGAGGTTCAAATCATAGAAAGTGAGAGTGTCAGTCCTCTTGTACTTAAGTCGGCATTGTGGCTTTTGAATTTAATTTCGATGCAATTCCTGTGTTTCATCGTCAATAAGAAGGTCCAAGGGATACAGTAAACCTGAAGTGAAGCATCGGAAACTAAAACTGGACTCACAGGAGAGGTTCAAATCAAAGAAAGTTAGAGTGTCAGTCCTCTTGTACATAAGTCGGCATTGTGCCTTTTGAATTTATTTCCGATGCAATTTCTGTGCTTCATCGTCAAGAAGAAGGTCCGAGGCAGACAGTAAACCTGATGTGAAGCATCGGAATCTAAAACTGGACGCACATTAGAGGTTCAAATCATAGAATGTTAGACTGTCAGTCCTCTTGTACTTATGTCGGCATTGTGGCTTTTGTATAAAATTGGGATGCAATATCTGTGTTTCGTCGTCAATAGGAAGGTGCAAGATATACAGTAAACCTGAAGTGAAGCATCTGAATCTAAAACTGGACTCACAGGAGAGGTTCAAATCATAGAAAGTGAGAGTGTCAGTCCTCTTGTACTTAAGTCAGCATTGTGCCTTTTGAATTTAATTCCGATGCAATTTCTGTGCTTCAACGTCAAAAAGGAGGTCCAAGGCATACAGTAAACCTGAAGTGAAGCATCGGAATCTAAAACTGGACTCATATTAGAGGTTCAAATCATAGAAAGTTAGATTGTCAGTCCTCTTGTACTTAAGTCGGCATTGTGGCTTTTGTATTAAATTCGGATGCAATTTCTGTGTTTCATCGTCAATAAGAAGGTCCAAGGGATACAGTAAACCCGAAGTGAAGATTCGGAATCTAAAGCTGGACTCACAGGAGAGGTTCAAATCATAGAAAGTTAGAGTGTCAGTCCACTTGTACTTAACTCGGCATTGTGCCTTTTGATTTTAAACACGATGCAATTTCGGTGTTTCATTGTCAACACGAAGGTCCAAGGTATACAGTAAACCTGAAGTGAAGTATCGGAATCTAAAACCGGACTCACAGGAGAGGTTCAAATCATAGATAGTTAGAGTGTCAATCCTCTTGTACTTAAGTCGGCATTGTGCCTTTTGTATTTAATTCCGATGGAATTTCTGTGTTTCATCGTCAATAAGAAGGTGCAAGGTATACAGTAAAACTGAAGTGAAGCATCGGAATCTAAAACTGGACTCACAGGAGAGGTTCAAATCATAGAAAGTTAGAGTGTCAGTCCTCTTGTAATTAAGTCGGCATTGTGGCTTTTGTATTAAATTCGGATGCAATTTCTGTGTTTCATCGTCAATAAGAAGGTCCAAGGGATACAGTAAACCCGAAGTGAAGCATCGGAAACTAAAGCTGGACTCACAGGAGAGGTTCAAATCATAGAAAGTTAGAGTGTCAGTCCACTTGTACTTAACTCGGCAATGTGCCTTTTGATTTTAAATCCGATGCAATTCCGGTGTTTGATCGTCAACACGAAGGTCCAAGGTATACAGTAAACCTGAAGTGAAGTATCGGAATCTAAAACCGAACTCACAGGAGAGGTTCAAATCATAGATAGTTAGAGTGTCAATCCTCTTGTACTTAAGTCGGCATTGTGCCTTTTGTATTTAATTCCGATGCAATTTCTGTGTTTCATCGTCAATAAGAAGGTGCAAGGTATACAGTAAACCTGAAGGAAAGCATCGGAATCTAAAACTGGACTCACAGGAGAGGTTCAAATCATAGAAAGTTAGAGTCTCAGTCCTCTTGTAATTAAGTCGGCATTGTGTCTTATGTATAAAATTCGGATTCAATTTCTGTGTTTCGTCGTCAATAAGAAGGTGAAAGGGATACAGTAAACCTGAAGTGAAGCATCGGAATCTAAATCTGGACTTGCAGGAGAGGGTCAAATCATAGAAAGTGAGAGTGTCAGTCCTCTTGTACTATAGTCGGCATTGTGGCATTTGAAATTCGTTCCGATGCAATTCCTGTGTTTCATCGTCAATAAGAAGGTCCAAGGGATACAGTAAACCGGAAGTAAAGCATCGGAAAGTAAAACTGGACTCACAGGAGAGGTTCAAATCATAGAAAGTTAGAGTCTCAGTCCTCTTGTAATTAAGTCAGCATTGTGCCTTATGTATAAAATTCGGATTCAATTTCTGTCTTTCGTCGTGAAAAAGAAGGTCCAAGGCATACAGTAAACCTGAAGTGAAGCATCGGAATCTAAAACTGGACTCACATTAGAGGTTCAAATCATAGAAAGTTAGATTGTCAGTCCTCTTGTACTTAAGTCGGCATTGTGCCTTTTGTATTAAATTCGGATGCAATTTCTGTCTTTCATCGTCAATAAGAAGGTCCAAGGGATACAGTAAACCCGAAGTGAAGCATCGGAATCTATAGCTGGACTCACAGGAGAGGTTCAAATCATAGAAAGTTAGAGTGTCAGTCCCCTTGTACTTAACTCGGTATTGTGCATTTTGAATTTAATTCCGATGCAATTTCTGTGTTTCATCGTCAATACGAATGTCCAAGGTATACAGTAAACCTGAAGTAAAGCATCGGAATCTAAGTCTGGACTTACAGGAGAGGTTCAAATCATAGAAAGTGAGAGTGTCAGTCCTCTTGTAGTTAAGTCGGCATTGTGCCTTTTGTATAAAATTCGGATGCAATATCTTTGATTCATCGTCAATGAGAAGGTCCAAGGGACACAGTAAACCTGAAGTGAAGCATCGGAATCTAAAACAGGACTCACATTAGAGGTTCAAATCATAGAAAGTTAGATTGTCAGTGCTCTTGTACTTAAGTCGGCATTGTGCATTTTGTATTAAATTCGGATGCAATTTCTGTGTATCATCGTCAATAAGGTCCAAGGTATACAGTAAACCCGAAGTGAAGCATCGGAATCTAACGCTGGACTCACAGGAGAGGTTCAAATCATAGAAAGTTAGAGTGTCAGTCCTCTTGTACTTAACTCGGCATTGTGCATTTTGAATTTAATTCCGATGCAATTTCTGTGTTTCATCGTCAATACGAAGGTCCAAGGTAAACAGTAAACCTGAAGTTAAGCATCGGAATCTAAAACTGGACTCACAGGAGATGTTCAAATCATAGAATGTTAGAGTGTCAGTCCTCTTGTACTTAAGTCGGCATTTTGACTTTTGTATTAAATTCGGATGCAATTTCTGTGTTTCATCGTCAATAAGAAGGTCCAAGGGATACAGTAAACCGGAAGTAAAGCATCGGAAAGTAAAACTGGACTCACAGGAGAGGTTCAAATCATAGAAAGTTAGAGTGTCAGTCCTCTAGTACTTAGGTCGGCATTTTGCCTTTTGAATTTAATTCCAATGCAAATTCTGTGTTTCATCGTTAATAAGAAGGTGCAAAGTATACAGTAAACCTAAAGGGAAGCATCGCAATCTAAAACTTGACTCACAGGAGAGGTTCAAATCATAGCAAGTGAGAGTGTCAGTCCTCTTGTACTTAAGTCGGCATTGTGGCTTTTGAATTTAATTCCGATGCAATTCCTGTGTTTCATCGTCAATAAGAAGGTCCAAGGGATACAGTAAACCTGAAGTGAAGCATCGGAAACTAAAACTGGACTCACAGGAGAGGTTCAAATCAAAGAAAGTTAGAGTGTCAGTCCTCTTGTACTTACGTCGGCATTGTGCCTTTTGAATTTATTTCCGATGCAAATTCTGTGCTTCATCGTCAAGAAGAAGGTCCGAGGCAGACAGTAAACCTTAAGTGAAGCATCGGAATCTAAAACTGGACGCACATTAGAGGTTCAAATCATAGAAAGTTAGATTGTCAGTCCTCTTGTACTTAAGTTGGCATTGTGGCTTTTGTATAAAATTCGGATTCAATTTCTGTGTTTCGTCGTGAAAAAGAAGGTCCAAGGCATACAGTAAACCTGAAGTGAAGCATCGGAATCTAAAACTGGACTCACATTAGAGGTTCAAATCATAGAAAGTTAGATTGTCAGTCCTCTTGTACTTATGTCGGCATTGTGGCTTTTGTATAAATTGGGATGCAATTTCTGTGTTTCGTCGTCAATAGGAAGGTGCAAGATATACAGTAAACCTGAAGTGAAGCATCTGAATCTAAAACTGGACTCACAGGAGAGGTTCGAATCATAGAAAGTGAGAGTGTCAGTCCTCTTGTACTTAAGTCAGCATTGTGCCTTTTGAATTTAATTCCGATGCAATTTCTGTGCTTCAACTTCAAAAAGAAGGTCCAAGCCATACAGTAAACCTGAAGTGAAGCATCGGAATCTAAAACTGGACTCACATTAGAGGTTCAAATCATAGAAAGTTAGATTGTCAGTCCTCTTGTACTTAAGTCGGCATTGTGGCTTTTGTATTAAATTCGGATGCATTTTCTGTGTTTCATCGTCAATAAGAAGGTCCAAGGGATACAGTAAACCCGAAGTGAAGCATCGGAATCTAAAGCTGGACTCACAGGAGAGGTTCAAATCATAGAAAGTTAGAGTGTCAGTCCACTTGTACTTAACTCGGCATTGTGCCTTTTGATTTTAAATCCGATGCAATTTCGGTGTTTCATCGTCAACACGAAGGTCCAAGGTATACAGTAAACCTAAAGTGAAGTATCGGAATCTAAAACCGGTCTCACAGGAGAGGTACAAATCATAGATAGTTAGAGTGTCAATCCTCTTGTACTTAAGTCGGCATTGTGCCTTTTGTATTTAATTCCGAAGGAATTTCTGTGTTTCATCGTCAATAAGAAGGTGCAAGGTATACAGTAAACGTGAAGTGAAGCATCGGAATCTAAAACTGGACTCACAGGAGAGGTTCAAATCATAGAAAGTTAGAGTGTCAGTCCACTTGTACTTAACTCGGCATTGTGCGTTTTGATTTTAAATCCGATGCAATTTCGGTGTTTGATCGTCAACACGAAGGTCCAAGGTATACAGTAAATCTGAAGTGAAGTATCGGAATTAAAAACCGAACTCACAGGAGAGGTTCAAATCATAGATAGTTAGAGTGTCAATCCTCTTGTACTTAAGTCGGCATTGTGCCTTTTGTATTTAATTCCGATGCAATTTCTGTGTTTCATTGGCAATAAGAAGGTGCAAGGTATACAGTAAACCTGAAGTGAAGCATCGGAATCTAAAACTGGACTCACAGGAGAGGTTGAAATCATAGAAAGTTAGAGTCTCAGTCCTCTTGTAATTAAGTCGGCATTGTGTCTTATGTATAAAATTCGGATTCAATTTCTGTGTTTCGTCGTCAATAAGAAGGTGCAAGTGATACAGTAAACCTGAAGTGAAGCATCCGAATCTAAATCTGGACTTACAGGAGAGGGTCAAATCATAGAAAGTGAGAGTGTCAGTCCTCTTGTACTAAAGTCGGCATAGTGGCTTTTGAATTTCGTTCCGATGCAATTCCTGTGTTTCATCGTCAATAAGAAGGTCCAAGGGATGCAGTAAACCTGAAGTGAAGCATCGGAATCTAAAACTGGACTCACAGGAGAGGTTCAAAACATAGAAAGTTAGAGTGTCAGTCCTCATGTACTTAAGTCGGCATTGTGCTTTTTGAATTTAATTCCGATGCAATTTCTGTGCTTCATCGTCAAAAAGAAGGTCCAATGCAGACAGTAAACCTTAAGTGAAGCATCGGAATCTAAAACTGGACTCACAGGAGAGGTTCAAATCATAGAAAGTTAGATTGTCAGTCCTCTTGTACTTAAGTTGGCATTGTGCCTTTTGTATAGAATTCGGATGCAATTTCTGTTTTTCGTCGTCAACAAGAAGGTGCAAGGTAAACAGTAAACCTGAAGTGAAGCATCGGAATCTAAAACTGGACTCACAGGAGAGGTTCAAATCATAGAAAGTGAAAGTGTCAGTCCTCTTGAACTTAAGTAGGTATTGTGCCTTTTGAATTTAATTCCGATCCAATTTCTGTGCTTCATCGTGAAAAAGAAGGTCCAAGGCATACAGTAAACCTGAAGTGAAGCATCGGAATCTAAAACTGGACTCACATTAGAGGTTCGAATCATAGAAAGATAGAATCTCAGTCCTCTTGTAATAAAGTCGGCATTGTGCCTTATGTATAAAATTCGGATTCAATTTCTGTGTTTCGTCGTCAATAAGAAGGTGCAAGGGATACAGTAAACCTGAAGTGAAACATCGGAATCTAATTCTGGACTTACAGGAGTGGATCTAATCATAGAAAGTGAGAGTGTCAGTCCTCTTGTACTTAAGTCGGCATTGTGGCTTTTGAATTTCATTCCGATGCAATTCCTGTGTTTCATCGTCAATAAGAAGGTACAAGGGATGCAGTAAACCTGAAGTGAAGCATCGGAATCTAAAACTGGACTCACAGGAGAGGTTCAAATCATAGAAAGTTAGAGTGTCAGTCCTCTTGTACTTAAGTCGGCATTGTGCCTTTTGAATTTAATTCCGATGAAATTTCTGTGCTTCATCGTCAAAAAGAAGGTCCAAGGCAGACAGTAAACCTTAAGTGAAGCATCGGAATCTAATACTGGACTCACAGGAGAAGTTCAAATCATAGAAAGTTAGATTGTCAGTCCTCTTGTACTTAAGTTGGCATTGTGCCTTTTGTATAGAATTCGGATGCAATTTCTGTTTTTCGTCGTCAAAAAGAAGGTGCAAGGTAAACAGTAAACCTGAAGTGAAGCATCGGAATCTAAAACTGCACTCACAGGAGAGGTTCAAATCATAGAAAGTGAGAGTGTCAGTCCTATTGTACTTAAGTAGGCATTGTGCCTTTTGAATTTAATTCCGAACCAATTTCTGTGCTTCATCGTCAAAAAGAAGGTCCAAGGGATACAGTAAACCTGAAGTGAAGCATCAGAATCTAAAACTGGACTCACATTAGAGGTTCAAATCATAGAAAGTTAGATTGTCAGTCCTCTTTTACTTAAGTCGGCATTGTGCCTTTTGTATTAGATTCGGATGCAATTTCTGTGTTTCATCGTCAATAAGAAGTTCCAAGGGATACAGTAAACCCGAAGTGAAGCATCGGAATCTAAAGCTGGACTCACAGGAGAGGTTCAAATCATATAAAGTTAGAGTGTCAGTCCCCTTGTACTTAACTCGGTATTGTGCATTTTGAATTTAATTCCGATGCAATTTCTGTGTTTCATCGTCAATACGAATGTCCAAGGTATACAGTAAACCTGAAGTGAAGCATCGGAATCTAAATCTGGACTTACAGGAGAGGTTCAAATAATAGAAAGCTAGAGTGTCAGTCCTCTAGTACTTAAGTCGGCATTGTGCCTTTTGAATTTAATTCCAATGCAATTCCTGTGTTTCATCGTCAATAAGAAGGTCCAAGGGATACAGTAAACCTGAAGTGAAGCATCGGAAACTAAAACTGGACTCACAGGAGAGGTTCAAATCATAGAAAGTTAGAGTGTCAGTCCTCTTGTACTTAAGTCGGCATAGTGCCTTTTCAATTTATTTCCGATGCAATTTCTGTGCTTCATCGTCAAGAAGAAGGTCCAAGGCAGACAGTAAACCTGAAGTGAAGCATCGGAATCTAAAACTGGACGCACATTAGAGGTTCAAATCATAGAAAGTTAGATTGTCAGTCCTCTTGTACTTATGTCGGCATTGTGCCTTTTGTATAAAATTGGGATGCAATTCCTGTGTTTCGTCGTCAATAGGAAGGTGCAAGATATACAGTAAACCTGAAGTGAAGCATCTGAATCTAAAACTGGACTCACAGGAGAGGTTCAAATCATAGAAAGTGAGAGTGTGAGTCCACTTGTACTTAAGTCAGCATTTTGCCTTCTGAATTTAATTCCGATGCAATATCTGTGCTTCAACGTCAAAAAGAAGGTCCAAGGCATACAGTAAACCTGAAGTGAAGCATCGGATTCTAAAACTGGACTCACATTAGAGGTTCAAATCATAGAAAGTTAGAATGTCAGTCCTCTTGTACTTAAGTCGGCATTGTGGCTTTTGTATTAAATTCGGATGCAATTTCTGTGTTTCATCGTCAATAAGAAGGTCCAAGGGATACAGTAAACCCGAAGTGAAGCATCGGAATCTAAAGCTGGACTCACAGGAGAGGTTCAAATCATAGAAAGTTAGAGTGTAAGTCCACTTGTACTTAACTCGGCATTGTGCCTTTTGATTTTTAATCCGATGCAATTTCGGTGTTTCATCGTCAACACGAAGGTCCAAGGTATACAGTAAACCTGAAGTGAAGTATCGGAATCTAAAACCGGACTTACAGGAGAGGTTCAAATCATAGATAGTTAGTGTGTCAATCCTCTTGTACTTAAGTTGGCATTGTGCCTTTTGTATTTAATTCCGATGGAATTTCTGTGTTTCATCGTCAATAAGAAGGTGCAAGGTATACAGTAAACCTGAAGTGAAGCATCGGAATCTAAAACTGGACTCACAGGAGAGGTTCAAATCATAGAAAGTTAGAGTCTCAGTCCTCTTGTAATTAAGTCGGCATTGTGTCTTATGTATAAAATTCGGATTCAATTTCTGTGTTTCGTCTGTCAACAAGAATGTGCAAGGGATACAGTAAACCTGAAGTGAAGCATCGGAATCTAAATCTGGACTTACAGGAGAGGGTCAAATCATAGAAAGTGAGAGTGTCAGTCCTCTTGTACTAAAGTCGGCATTGTGGCTTTTGAATTCAATTCCGATGCAATTTCTGTGCTTCATCGTCAAAAAGAAGGTCCAAGGCAGACAGTAAACCTTAAGTGAAGCATCGGAATCTAAAACTGGACTCACATTAGAGGTTCAAATCATAGAAAGTTAGATTGTCAGTCCTCTTGTACTTAAGTCGGCATTGTGCCTTTTGTATTAAATTCGGATTCAATTTCTGTGTTTCATCGTCAATAAGAAGGTCCAAGGGATACAGTAAACCTGAAGTGAAGCATCGGAATCTAAAGCTGGACTCACAGGAGAGGTTCAAATCATAGAAAGTTAGAGTGTCAGTCCCCTTGTACTTAACTCGGTATTGTGCATTTTGAATTTAATTCCGATGCAATTTCTGTGTTTCATCGTCAATACGAATGTCCAAGGTATACAGTAAACCTGAAGTTAAGCATCGGAATCTATAACTGGACTCACAGGAGAGGTTCAATTCATAGAAAGTTAGAGAGTCAGTCCTCTTGTACTTAAGTCGGCATTGTGACTTTTGTATTAAATTCGGATGCAATTTCTGTGTTTCATCGTCAATAAGAAGGTCCAAGGGATACAGTAAACCTGAAGTGAAGCTTCGGAATCTAAAACTGGACTCACAGGAGAGGTTCAAATCATAGAAAGTTAGA
The DNA here is from genome assembly GCF_023864345.2 of Schistocerca serialis cubense. Lineage (NCBI taxonomy): Eukaryota > Metazoa > Arthropoda > Insecta > Orthoptera > Acrididae > Schistocerca > Schistocerca serialis. The sequence goes on along the minus strand of NC_064638.1, from coordinate 59,270,414 downwards.
GTGTCGGTCCTCCTTTACTTAAGTCGGCATTGTGCCTTTTGTATTAAATTCGGATACAATTTTTGTGTTTCATCGTCAAAAAGAAGGTCCAAGGGATACAGTAAACCTGAAGTGAAGCATCGGAATCTAAAACTGGACTCACATTAGAGTTTCAAATCATAGAAATTTAGAGTGTAAGGCCTCTTGTACTTATGTCGACATTGTGCCTTTTGAATTTAATTCCGATGCAATTTCTGTGCTTCATCGTCAAAAAGAAGGTCCAAGGCAGACGGTAAACCTTAAGTGAAGCATCGGAATCTAAAACTGGACTCACAGGAGAAGTTCAACCATAGAAAGTGAGAGTGTCAGCCCTCTTGTGCTTAAGTCGGCATTGTGCCTTTTGAGATTAATTCCGATCCAATTTCTGTGCTTCATCGTCAAAAACAAGGTCCAAGGCATACAGTAAACCTGAAGTGAAGCATCGGAATCTAAAACTGGACTCACATTAGAGGTTCAAATCATAGAAAGTTAGATTGTCAGTCCTCTTGTACTTAAGTCAGCATTGTGCCTTTTGTATTAAATTCGGATGCAATTTCTGTGTTTCATCGTCAATAAGAAGGTCCAAGGGATACAGTAAACCCGAAGTGAAGCATCGGAATCTAAAGCTGGACTCACAGGAGAGGTTCATATCATAGAAAGTTAGAGTGTCAGTCCCCTTGTACTTAACTCGGTATTGTGCATTTTGAATTTAATTCCGATGCAATTTCTGTGTTTCATCGGCAATAACAAGGTCCAAGGTATACAGTAAACCTGAAGTTAAGCATCTGAATCTAAAACTAGACTCACAGGAGAGGTTCAAAACATAGAAAGTTAGATTGTCAGTCCTCTAGTACTTAAGTCGGCATTGTGCCTTTTGAATTTAATTCCAATGCAATTTCCGTGTTTCATCGTTAATAAGAAGGTGCAAAGTATACAGTAAACCTGAAGGGAAGCATCGCAATCTAAAACTTGACTCACAAGAGAGGTTCAAATCATAGAAAGTGAGAGTGTCAGTCCTCTTGCACTTAAGTCGGCATTGTGCCTTTTGTATTAAATTCGGATGCAATTTCTGTGTATCATCGTCAATACGACGCTCCAAGGGATTCAGTAAACCTGAAGTGAAGCATCGTAATCGAAAACTGGACTCACAGGAGAGATTCAAACCATAGAAATTGAGAGTGTCAGTCCTCTTGTACTTAAGTCGGCATGGGCATTTTGAATTTAAATCCGATGCAATTTCTGTGTTTCATCGTCAATAACAAGGACCAAGGAATACAGGAAACCTGAGGTGAAGCATCGGAATCTAAAACTGGACTCACAGGAGAGGTTCAAATCATAGAAAGTTAGAGTGTCAGTCCTCTTGTACTTAAGTCGCCATTGTGCCTTTTGAATTTCTTTCCGATGCAATTTCTGTGCTTCATCGTCAAAAAGAAGGTCCATGGCAGACAGTAATCCTGAAGTGAAGCATCGGAATCTAAAACTGGATTCACATTAGAGGTTCAAATCATAGCAAGTTAGATTGTCAGTCCTCTTGCACTTAAGTCAGTATTGTGGCTTTTGAATTTAATTCGGATGCAATTTCTGTGTTTCATCGTCAATAAGATGGTTCAAGGGATCCAGTAAACCCGAAGTGAAGCATTGGAATCTAAAGCTGGACTCACAGGAGAGGTTCAAATCATAGAAAGTTAGAGTGTTAGACCACTTGTACTTAACTCGGCATTGTGCCTTTTGAAATTAAATCCGATGCAATTTCTGTGTTTCATCGTCAATACGAAGGTCCAAGGTATACAGTAAACCTGAAGTGAAGCATCGGAATTTAAAACCGGACTCACAGGAGAGGTTCAAATCATAGAAAGTTAGAGTGTCAGTCCTCTTGTAATTAAGTCGGCATTGTGCCTTTTGTATAAAATTCGGATGCAATTTCTGTGATTCGTCGTCAATAAGAAGGTGCAAAGTATACAGTAAACCTTAAGTGAAGCACCGGAATCTAAATCTGGAATTACGGGAGAGGTTCAAATCATAGAAAGTGAGAGTGTCAGTCCTCCTGTACTTAAGACGGCATTGAGCCTTTTGTATTAAATTCGGATGCAATATCTTTGTTTCATCGTCAATAAGAAGGTCCAAGGGACACAGTAAAGGTGAAGTGAAGCATCGGAATCTAAAACTGGACTCACATTAGAGGTTCAAATCATAGAAAGTAAGAGTGTCAGTCCTCTTATACTTAAGTCGGCATTGTGCCTTTTGTATTAAATTCGGATGCAATTTCTGTGTATCGTCGTCAATAAGAACGTGCAAGGTATACAGGAAACCTGAAGTGAAGCATCGGTATCTAAAACTTGACTCACAGGAGAGGTTCATATCATAGAAAGTGAGAGTGTCAGTCCTCCTGTACTTAAGTAGGCATTGTGCCTTTTGTATTAATTTCGGATGCAATTTCTGTGTTTCATCGTCAATAAGAAGGTCCAAGGGATACAGTAAACCTGAAGTGAAACTTCGGAATCGAAAACTGGACTCACAGAAGAGGTTCAAATTATAGAAAGTGAGAGTGTCAGTCCTCTTGTACTTAGGTCGGCATGGGCCTTTTGAATTTAATTCCGATGCAATTTCTGTGTTTCATCGTCAATAAGAAGGTCCAAGGGATACAGTAAACACGAAGTGAAGCATCGGAATCTAAAGCTGGGCTCACATTAGAGGTTCAAATCATAGAAAGTTAGATTGTCAGTCCTCTTGTACTTAAGTCGGCATTGTGCTTTTTGTATTAAATTCAGATGCAATTTCTGTGTATAATCGTCAATACGAAGGTCCAAGCGATGCAGTAAACCTGAAGTGAATCATCGGAATCGAAAACTGGACTCACAGGAGAGGTTCCAACCATAGAAAGTGAGAGTGTCAGTCCTCTTGTACTTAAGTCGGCATGGACATTTTGAATTTAATTCCGATGCAATTTCTGTGTTTCATCGTCAATAACAAGGTCCAAGGTATACAGTAAACCTGAAGTTAAGCATCTGAATCTAAAACTAGACTCACAGGAGAGGTTCAAATCATAGAAAGTTAGAGTGTTACTCCTCTAGTACTTAAGTCGTCATTGTGGCTTTTGAATTTAATTCCGATGCAATTCCTGTGTTTCATCGTCAATAAGAAGGTCCAAGGGATACAGTAAATCTGAAGTGAAGCATCGGAATCTAAAACTGGACTCACAGGAGAAGTTCAAATCATAGAAAGTTAGAGTGTCAGTCCTCTTGTACTTAAGTCGGCATTGTGCCTTTTGAATTTACTTCCGATGCAATTTCAGTGCTTCATCGTCAAAAAGAAGGTCCAAGGCAGACAGTAAACCTGAAGTGAAGCATCGGAATCTAAAACTGGACGCACATTAGAGGTTCAAATCATAGAAAGTTAGATTGTCAGTCCTCTTGTACTTAAGTTGGCATTGTGGCTTTTGTATAAAATTGGGATGCAATTTCTGTGTTGCGTCGTCAATAGGAAGGTGCAAGGTATACAGTAAACCTGAAGTGAAGCATCGGAATCTAAAACTGGACTCACAGGAGAGGTTCAAATCATAGAAAGTGAGAGTGTCAGTCCTTTTGTACTTAAGTGGGCATTGTGCCTTTTAAATTTAATTCCGATGCAATTTCTGTGCTTCATCGTCATAAAGAAGGACCAAGGGATACAGTAAACCCGAAGTGAAGCATCGGAATCTAGAGCTGGACTCACAGGAGAGGTTCAAATCATAGAAAGTAAGAAGATCAGTCCACTTGTACTTAACTCGGCATTGTGCCTTTTGAATTTAAATCCGATGCAATTTCTGTGTTTCATCGTCAACACGAAGGTCCAAGGAATACAGTAAACCTGAAGTGAAGCATCGGAATCTAAACCCGGACTCACAGGAGAAGTTGAAATCATAGATAGTTAGAGTGTCAGTCCTCTTGTACTTAAGTCGGCATTGTGCCTTTTGTATTTAATTCCGATACAATATCTGTGGTTCATCGTCAATGAGATGGTGCAAGGTATACAGTAAACCTTAAGTGAAGCACCGGAATCTAAATCTGGACTTACGGGGAGGTTCAAATCATAGAAAGTGAGAGTGTCAGTCCTCTTGTACTTAAGTCGGCATTGTGCCTTTTGTATTCAATTCGGATGCAATATCTTTGTTTCATGGTCAATAAGAAGGTCCAAGGGACACAGTAAACCTGAAATGAAGCATCGGAATCTAAAACTGGACTCACATTAGAGGTTCAAATCATAGAAAGTAAGAGTGTCAGTCCTCTTGTACTTAAGTCGGCATTGTGCCTTTTGAATTTATTTCCGATGCAATTTCTGTGCTTCATCGTCAAAAAGAAGGTCCAAGGCAGACAGTAAACCTTAAGTGAAGCATCGGAATCTAAAACTGGACTCACATTAGAGGTTCAAATCATAGAAAGTTAGATTGTCTGTCCTCTTGTACTTAAGTTGACATTGTGCCTTTTGTATAGAATTCGGATGCAATTTCTGTGTTTCGTCGTCATAAAGAAGGTGCAAGGTAAACAGTAAACCTGAAGTGAAGCATCGGAATCTAAATCTGGACTCACAGGAGAGGTTCAAATCATAGAAAGTTAGAGTGTCAGTCCTCTTGTACTAAAGTCGGCATTGTGCCTTTTGAATTTAATTCCGATGAAATTTCTGTGCTTCATCGTCAAAAAGAAGGTCCAAGGCATACAGTAAACCTGAAGTGAAGCATCGGAATCTAAAACTGGACTCACATTAGAGGTTTAAATCATAGAAAGTTACTTTGTCAGTCCTCTTGTACTTAAGTCGACATTGTGACTTTTGTATTAAATTCGGATGCAATTTCTGTGTTTCATCGTCAATAAGAAGGTCCAAGGGATACAGTAAACCTGAAGTGAAGCTTCAGAATCTAAAACTGGACTCACAGGAGAGGTTCAAATCATAGAAAGTTAGAGTGTCAGTCCTCTTGTACTTAAGTCGGCATTGTGCCTTTTGTATAAAATTCGGATGCAATTTCTGTGATTCGTCGTCAATAAGAAGGTGCAAAGTATACAGTAAACCTTAAGTGAAGCACCGGAATCTAAATCTGGAATTACGGGACAGGTTCAAATCATAGAAAGTGAGAGTGTCAGTCCTCCTGTACTTAAGACGGCATTGAGCCTTTTGTATTAAATTCGGATGCAATATCTTTGTTTCATCGTCAATAAGAAGGTCCAAGGGACACAGTAAACGTGAAGTGAAGCATCGGAATCTAAAACTGGACTCACATTAGAGGTTCAAATCATAGAAAGTAAGAGTGTCAGTCCTCTTATACTTAAGTCGGCATTGTGCCTTTTGTATTAAATTCGGATGCAATTTCTGTGTATCGTCGTCAATAAGAACGTGCAAGGTATACAGGAAACCTGAAGTGAAGCATCGGTATCTAAAACTTGACTCACAGGAGAGGTTCATATCATAGAAAGTGAGAGTGTCAGTCCTCCTGTACTTAAGTAGGCATTGTGCCTTTTGTATTAATTTCGGATGCAATTTCTGTGTTTCATCGTCAATAAGAAGGTCCAAGGGATACAGTAAACCTGAAGTGAAACTTCGGAATCGAAAACTGGACTCACAGAAGAGGTTCAAATCATAGAAAGTGAGAGTGTCAGTCCTCTTGTACTTAGGTCGGCATGGGCCTTTTGAATTTAATTCCGATGCAATTTCTGTGTTTCATCGTCAATAAGAAGGTCCAAGGGATACAGTAAACCCGAAGTGAAGCATCGGAATCTAAAGCTGGGCTCACATTAGAGGTTCAAATCATAGAAAGTTAGATTGTCAGTCCTCTTGTACTTAAGTCGGCATTGTGCTTTTTGTATTAAATTCAGATGCAATTTCTGTGTATAATCGTCAATACGAAGGTCCAAGCGATGCAGTAAACCTGAAGTGAATCATCGGAATCGAAAACTGGACTCACAGGAGAGGTTCCAACCATAGAAAGTGAGAGTGTCAGTCCTCTTGTACTTAAGTCGGCATGGACATTTTGAATTTAATTCCGATGCAATTTCTGTGTTTCATCGTCAATAACAAGGTCCAAGGTATACAGTAAACCTGAAGTTAAGCATCTGAATCTAAAACTAGACTCACAGGAGAGGTTCAAATCATAGAAAGTTAGAGTGTTACTCCTCTAGTACTTAAGTCGTCATTGTGGCTTTTGAATTTAATTCCGATGCAATTCCTGTGTTTCATCGTCAATAAGAAGGTCCAAGGGATACAGTAAATCTGAAGTGAAGCATCGGAATCTAAAACTGGACTCACAGGAGAAGTTCAAATCATAGAAAGTTAGAGTGTCAGTCCTCTTGTACTTAAGTCGGCATTGTGCCTTTTGAATTTACTTCCGATGCAATTTCAGTGCTTCATCGTCAAAAAGAAGGTCCAAGGCAGACAGTAAACCTGAAGTGAAGCATCGGAATCTAAAACTGGACGCACATTAGAGGTTCAAATCATAGAAAGTTAGATTGTCAGTCCTCTTGTACTTAAGTTGGCATTGTGGCTTTTGTATAAAATTGGGATGCAATTTCTGTGTTGCGTCGTCAATAGGAAGGTGCAAGGTATACAGTAAACCTGAAGTGAAGCATCGGAATCTAAAACTGGACTCACAGGAGAGGTTCAAATCATAGAAAGTGAGAGTGTCAGTCCTTTTGTACTTAAGTGGGCATTGTGCCTTTTAAATTTAATTCCGATGCAATTTCTGTGCTTCATCGTCATAAAGAAGGACCAAGGGATACAGTAAACCCGAAGTGAAGCATCGGAATCTAGAGCTGGACTCACAGGAGAGGTTCAAATCATAGAAAGTAAGAAGATCAGTCCACTTGTACTTAAATCGGCATTGTGCCTTTTGAATTTAAATCCGATGCAATTTCTGTGTTTCATCGTCAACACGAAGGTCCAAGGAATACAGTAAACCTGAAGTGAAGCATCGGAATCTAAACCCGGACTCACAGGAGAAGTTGAAATCATAGATAGTTAGAGTGTCAGTCCTCTTGTACTTAAGTCGGCATTGTGCCTTTTGTATTTAATTCCGATACAATATCTGTGGTTCATCGTCAATGAGATGGTGCAAGGTATACAGTAAACCTTAAGTGAAGCACCGGAATCTAAATCTGGACTTACGGGGAGGTTCAAATCATAGAAAGTGAGAGTGTCAGTCCTCTTGTACTTAAGTCGGCATTGTGCCTTTTGTATTCAATTCGGATGCAATATCTTTGTTTCATGGTCAATAAGAAGGTCCAAGGGACACAGTAAACCTGAAATGAAGCATCGGAATCTAAAACTGGACTCACATTAGAGGTTCAAATCATAGAAAGTAAGAGTGTCAGTCCTCTTGTACTTAAGTCGGCATTGTGCCTTTTGAATTTATTTCCGATGCAATTTCTGTGCTTCATCGTCAAAAAGAAGGTCCAAGGCAGACAGTAAACCTTAAGTGAAGCATCGGAATCTAAAACTGGACTCACATTAGAGGTTCAAATCATAGAAAGTTAGATTGTCTGTCCTCTTGTACTTAAGTTGACATTGTGCCTTTTGTATAGAATTCGGATGCAATTTCTGTGTTTCGTCGTCATAAAGAAGGTGCAAGGTAAACAGTAAACCTGAAGTGAAGCATCGGAATCTAAATCTGGACTCACAGGAGAGGTTCAAATCATAGAAAGTTAGAGTGTCAGTCCTCTTGTACTAAAGTCGGCATTGTGCCTTTTGAATTTAATTCCGATGAAATTTCTGTGCTTCATCGTCAAAAAGAAGGTCCAAGGCATACAGTAAACCTGAAGTGAAGCATCGGAATCTAAAACTGGACTCACATTAGAGGTTTAAATCATAGAAAGTTACTTTGTCAGTCCTCTTGTACTTAAGTCGACATTGTGACTTTTGTATTAAATTCGGATGCAATTTCTGTGTTTCATCGTCAATAAGAAGGTCCAAGGGATACAGTAAACCTGAAGTGAAGCTTCAGAATCTAAAACTGGACTCACAGGAGAGGTTCAAATCATAGAAAGTTAGAGTGTCAGTCCTCTTGTACTTAAGTCGGCATTGTGCCTTTTGTATAAAATTCGGATGCAATTTCTGTGATTCGTCGTCAATAAGAAGGTGCAAAGTATACAGTAAACCTTAAGTGAAGCACCGGAATCTAAATCTGGAATTACGGGACAGGTTCAAATCATAGAAAGTGAGAGTGTCAGTCCTCCTGTACTTAAGACGGCATTGAGCCTTTTGTATTAAATTCGGATGCAATATCTTTGTTTCATCGTCAATAAGAAGGTCCAAGGGACACAGTAAACGTGAAGTGAAGCATCGGAATCTAAAACTGGACTCACATTAGAGGTTCAAATCATAGAAAGTAAGAGTGTCAGTCCTCTTATACTTAAGTCGGCATTGTGCCTTTTGTATTAAATTCGGATGCAATTTCTGTGTATCGTCGTCAATAAGAACGTGCAAGGTATACAGGAAACCTGAAGTGAAGCATCGGTATCTAAAACTTGACTCACAGGAGAGGTTCATATCATAGAAAGTGAGAGTGTCAGTCCTCCTGTACTTAAGTAGGCATTGTGCCTTTTGTATTAATTTCGGATGCAATTTCTGTGTTTCATCGTCAATAAGAAGGTCCAAGGGATACAGTAAACCTGAAGTGAAACTTCGGAATCGAAAACTGGACTCACAGAAGAGGTTCAAATCATAGAAAGTGAGAGTGTCAGTCCTCTTGTACTTAGGTCGGCATGGGCCTTTTGAATTTAATTCCGATGCAATTTCTGTGTTTCATCGTCAATAAGAAGGTCCAAGGGATACAGTAAACCCGAAGTGAAGCATCGGAATCTAAAGCTGGGCTCACATTAGAGGTTCAAATCATAGAAAGTTAGATTGTCAGTCCTCTTGTACTTAAGTCGGCATTGTGCTTTTTGTATTAAATTCAGATGCAATTTCTGTGTATAATCGTCAATACGAAGGTCCAAGCGATGCAGTAAACCTGAAGTGAATCATCGGAATCGAAAACTGGACTCACAGGAGAGGTTCCAACCATAGAAAGTGAGAGTGTCAGTCCTCTTGTACTTAAGTCGGCATGGACATTTTGAATTTAATTCCGATGCAATTTCTGTGTTTCATCGTCAATAACAAGGTCCAAGGTATACAGTAAACCTGAAGTTAAGCATCTGAATCTAAAACTAGACTCACAGGAGAGGTTCAAATCAGAGAAAGTTAGAGTGTTACTCCTCTAGTACTTAAGTCGTCATTGTGGCTTTTGAATTTAATTCCGATGCAATTCCTGTGTTTCATCGTCAATAAGAAGGTCCAAGGGATACAGTAAATCTGAAGTGAAGCATCGGAATCTAAAACTGGACTCACAGGAGAAGTTCAAATCATTGAAAGTTAGAGTGTCAGTCCTCTTGTACTTAAGTCGGCATTGTGCCTTTTGAATTTACTTCCGATGCAATTTCAGTGCTTCATCGTCAAAAAGAAGGTCCAAGGCAGACAGTAAACCTGAAGTGAAGCATCGGAATCTAAAACTGGACGCACATTAGAGGTTCAAATCATAGAAAGTTAGATTGTCAGTCCTCTTGTACTTAAGTTGGCATTGTGGCTTTTGTATAAAATTGGGATGCAATTTCTGTGTTGCGTCGTCAATAGGAAGGTGCAAGGTATACAGTAAACCTGAAGTGAAGCATCGGAATCTAAAACTGGACTCACAGGAGAGGTTCAAATCATAGAAAGTGAGAGTGTCAGTCCTTTTGTACTTAAGTGGGCATTGTGCCTTTTAAATTTAATTCCGATGCAATTTCTGTGCTTCATCGTCATAAAGAAGGACCAAGGGATACAGTAAACCCGAAGTGAAGCATCGGAATCTAGAGCTGGACTCACAGGAGAGGTTCAAATCATAGAAAGTAAGAAGATCAGTCCACTTGTACTTAACTCGGCATTGTGCCTTTTGAATTTAAATCCGATGCAATTTCTGTGTTTCATCGTCAACACGAAGGTCCAAGGAATACAGTAAACCTGAAGTGAAGCATCGGAATCTAAACCCGGACTCACAGGAGAAGTTGAAATCATAGATAGTTAGAGTGTCAGTCCTCTTGTACTTAAGTCGGCATTGTGCCTTTTGTATTTAATTCCGATACAATATCTGTGGTTCATCGTCAATGAGATGGTGCAAGGTATACAGTAAACCTTAAGTGAAGCACCGGAATCTAAATCTGGACTTACGGGAGAGGTTCAAATCATAGAAAGTGAGAGTGTCAGTCCTCTTGTACTTAAGTCGGCATTGTGCCTTTTGTATTCAATTCGGATGCAATATCTTTGTTTCATGGTCAATAAGAAGGTCCAAGGGACACAGTAAACCTGAAATGAAGCATCGGAATCTAAAACTGGACTCACATTAGAGGTTCAAATCATAGAAAGTAAGAGTGTCAGTCCTCTTGTACTTAAGTCGGCATTGTGCCTTTTGAATTTATTTCCGATGCAATTTCTGTGCTTCATCGTCAAAAAGAAGGTCCAAGGCAGACAGTAAACCTTAAGTGAAGCATCGGAATCTAAAACTGGACTCACATTAGAGGTTCAAATCATAGAAAGTTAGATTGTCTGTCCTCTTGTACTTAAGTTGACATTGTGCCTTTTGTATAGAATTCGGATGCAATTTCTGTGTTTCGTCGTCATAAAGAAGGTGCAAGGTAAACAGTAAACCTGAAGTGAAGCATCGGAATCTAAAACTGGACTCACAGGAGAGGTTCAAATCATAGAAAGTTAGAGTGTCAGTCCTCTTGTACTAAAGTCGGCATTGTGCCTTTTGAATTTAATTCCGATGAAATTTCTGTGCTTCATCGTCAAAAAGAAGGTCCAAGGCATACAGTAAACCTGAAGTGAAGCATCGGAATCTAAAACTGGACTCACATTAGAGGTTTAAATCATAGAAAGTTACTTTGTCAGTCCTCTTGTACTTAAGTCGACATTGTGACTTTTGTATTAAATTCGGATGCAATTTCTGTGTTTCATCGTCAATAAGAAGGTCCAAGGGATACAGTAAACCTGAAGTGAAGCTTCAGAATCTAAAACTGGACTCACAGGAGAGGTTCAAATCATAGAAAGTTAGAGTGTCAGTCCTCTTGTACTTAAGTCGGCATTGTGCCTTTTGTATTAAATTCGGATACAATTTTTGTGTTTCATCGTCAATAAGAAGGTCCAAGGGATACAGTAAACCTGAAGTGAAGCATCGGAATCTAAAACTGGACTCACAGGAGAGGTTCAAATCATAGAAAGTTACAGTGTCACTCTTCTTGTACTTAAGTCGGCATTGTGGCTTTTGAATATAATTCCGATGCAATTCCTGTATTTCATCGTCAATAAGAAGGTCCAAGGTATACAGTAAACCTGAAGTGAAGCATCGGAATTTAAAACTCGACTCACAGGAGAGGTTAAAATCATAGAAAGTTAGAGTGTCAGTCCTCTTGTACTTAAGTCGGCATTGTGCCTTTTGTATTCAATTCCGATGCAATTTTTGTGTTTCATCGTCAATAAGAAGGTCCAAGGGCTACAGTAAACCTGAAGTGAAGCATCGGAATCTAAAACAGGACTCACAGGAGAGGTTCAAATCATAGAAAATTAGAGTGTCACTCCTCTTGTACTTAAGTCGGCATTGTGGCTTTTGAATTTAATGCCGATGCAATTCCTGTGTTTCATCGTCAATAAGAAGGTCCAAGGGATGCAGTAAACCTGAAGTGAAGCATCGGAATCTAATACTGGACTCACAGGAGAGGTTCAAATCGTAGAAAGTTAGAGTGTCAGTCCTCTTGTACTTAAGTCGGCATTGTGCCTTTTGAATTTAATTCCGATGCAATTTCTGTGCTTCATCGTCAAAAAGAAGGTCCAAGGCAGACAGTAAACCTTAAGTGAAGCATCGGAATCTAAAACTGGACTCACATTAGAGGTTCAAATCATAGAAAGTTAGATTGTCTGTCCTCTTGTACTTAAGTTGGCATTGTGCCTTTTCTATTAAATTCAGATGCAATTTCTGTGTATAATCGTCAATACGAAGGTCCAAGGGATACAGTAAACCTGAAGTGAAGCATCGAAATCCAAAACAGGACTCACAGGAGAGGTTCAAATCATAGAAAATTAGAGTGTCACTCCTCTTGTACTTAAGTCGGCATTGTGGCTTTTGAATTTAATTCCGATGCAATTCCTGTGTTTCATCGTCAATAAGAAGGTCCAAGGGATGCAGTAAACCTGAAGTGAAGCATCGGAATCTACTACTGGACTCACAGGAGAGGTTCAAATCGTAGAAAGTTAGAGTGTCAGTCCTCTTGTACTTAAGTCGGCATTGTGCCTTTTGAATATAATTCCGATGCAATTTCTGTGCTTCATCGTCAAAAAGAAGGTCCAAGGCAGACAGTAAACCTGAAGTCAAGCATCGGAATCTAAAACTGGACGCACATTAGTGGTTCAAATCATAGAAACTTAGATTGTCAGTCCTCTTGTACTTAACTCGGCATTGTGCCTTTTGAATTTATTTCCGATGCAATTTCTGTGTTTTATCGTCAATAAGAAGGTGCAAAGTATACAGGAAAACTGAAGTGAAGCATCGGAATCTAAAACTGGACTCACAGGAGGGGTTCAAATCATAGAAAGTGAGAGTGTCAGTCCTCTTGTACTTTAGTCGGCATTGTTCATTTTGTATTAAATTCGGATGCAATTTCTGTGTTTCATCGTCAATACGAAGGTCCAAGGGAGACAGTAAACCTGAAGTGAAGCATCGGAATCGAAAACTGGACTCACAGGAGAGGTTGAAATCATCGAATGTGAGAGTGTCAGCCCTCTTGTACTTAAGTCGGCATGGTCCTTTTGAATTTAATTCCGATGCAATTCCTGTGTTTCATCGAAAATAAGAAGGGCCAAGGTATACAGTAAACCTGATGTTAAACTTCGGAATCTAAAACTATACTCACAGGAGAGGTTCAAATCATGGAAAGTTAGTGTGTCAGTACCCTTGTACTTAAGTCGGCATTGTGACTTTTGTATTAAATTCGGATGCAATTTCTGTGTTTCATCGTCAATAAGAAGGTCCAAGCGCTACAGTAAACCTGAAGTGAAGCATCGGAATCTAAAACAGGACACAGGAGAGGTTCAAATCATAGAAAGTTAGAGTGTCAGTCCTCTTGTAATTAAGTCTTCATTGTGCCTTTTGTATAAAATTCGGATGCAATTTCTGTGTTTCGTCGGCAATAAGAAGGTGCAAGGTATACAGTAAACCTGATGTGAAGCATCGGAATCTAAAACTGGACTCACAGGAGAGGTTCAAGTCATAGAAAGTGAGAGTGTCTCTCCTCTTGTACCTAACTCGGCATTGTGCCTTTTGTATAAAATTCGGATGCAATTTCTGTGTTTCATCGTCAATAAGAAGGTGCAAGGTATACAGTAAACCTGAAGTGAAGCATCGGAATCTAAAACTGGACTCACAGGAGAGGTTCAAATCATAGAAAGTAAGAGTGTCAATCCTCTTGTACTTAAGTCGGCATTGTGACTTTTGTATTAAATTCGGAAGCAAGTTCTGTGTTTCATCGTCAATAAGAAGATCCAAGGGATACAGTAAACCTTAAGTGAAGCATCGGATTCTAAATCTGGACTCACAGGAGAGGTTCAAATCATAGAATGTTAGAGTGTCAGTCCTCTTGTACTTAAGACGGCATTGTGCCATTTGAATTTAATTCCGATGCAATTTCTGTGTTTCATCGTCAATAAGAAGGTGCAAAGTATACAGCAAACCTGAAGGGAAGCATCGGAATCTAAAACTTGACTCACAGAAGAGGTTCAAATCATAGAAAGTTAGAGTCTCAGTCCTCTTGTAATTAAGTCGGCATCGTGCCTTTTAAATTTAATTCCGATGCAACTTCTGTGCTTCATCGTCAATAAAAAAGTCCATGGTATACAGTAAAGCTGAAGTGTAACATTGGCATCTAAAACTGGACTCACAGGAGAGGTTCATATCATAGAAAGTTAGAGTGTCACACCTCTTGTACTTAAGTCGGCATTGTGCCTAATGAATTTAATTCCGATGCAGTTTCTGTGTTTCATCGTCAATAAGAAGGTGCAAAGTAAACCTGAAGGGAAGCATCGGTATCTAAAACTTGACTCACAGGAGGGGTTCAAATCATAGAAAGAGAGAGTGTCAGTAATCCTGTGCTTAAGTCGGCATTGTGCTTTTTGTATTAAATTCGGATGCAATACTGTGTTTCATCGTCAATACGAAGGTCCAAGGGATACAGTAAACCTGAAGTGAAGCATCGGAATCGAAAACTGGACTCACAGGAGAGATTCAAATCATAGAAAGTGAGAGTGTCAGTCCTCTTGTACTTAAGTCGGCATGGGCCTTTTGAATTTAATTCCGATGCAATTTCTGTGTTTCATCGTCAATAACAAGTTCCAAGGTATACAGTAAACCTGAAGTTAAGCATTGGAATCTAACACTAGACTCATAGGAGAGGTTCAAATCATAGAAAGTTAGAGTGACACTCGTCTTGTACTTAAGTCGGCATTGTGGCTTTTGAATTTAATTCCGATGCAATTCCTGTGTTTCTTCGTCAATAAGAAGTTCCAAGGAATGCAGTAAACCTGAAGTGAAGCATCGGATCTCTAAAACTGGACTCACAGGAGAGGTTCAAATCGTAGAAAGTTAGAGTGTCAGTCCTCTTGTACTTAAGTCGGCATTGTGCCTTTTGAATTTAATTCCGATGCAATTTCTGTGCTTCATCGTCAAAAAGAAGGTCCAAGGCAGACAGTAAACCTTAAGTGAAGCATCGGAATCTAAAACTGAACTCACATTAGAGGTTCAAATCATAGAAAGTTAGATTGTCTGTCCTCTTGTACTTTAGTTGACAGTGTCCCTTTTGTATAGAATTCGGATGCAATTTCTGTGTTTCGTCGTCATAAAGAAGGTGCAAGGTAAACAGTAAACCTGAAGTGAAGCATCGGAATCAAAAACTGGACTCACAGGAGAGGTTCAAATCATAGAAAGTTAGAGTGTCAGTCCTCTTGTACTTAAGTCGGCATTGTGCCTTTTGAATTTAATTCCGATGCAATTTCTGTGCTTCATCGTCAAATAGAAGGTCCAAGGCATACAGTAAACCTGAAGTGAAGCATCGGAATCTAAAACTGGACTCACATTAGAGGTTCAAATCATAGAAAGTTACTTTGTCAGTCCTCTTGTACTTAAGTCGACATTGTGACTTTTGTATTAAATTCGGAAGCAATTTCTGTGTTTCATCGTCAATAAGAAGGTCCAAGGGATACAGTAAACCTGAAGTGAAGCTTCGGAATCTAAAACTGGACTCACAGGAGAGGTTCAATTCATAGAAAGTTAGAGTGTCAGTCCTCTTGTACTTAAGTCGGCATTGTGCCTTTTGTATTAAATTCGGATACAATTTTTGTGTTTCATCGTCAATAAGAAGGTCCAAGGGATACAGTAAACCTGAAGTGAAGCATCGGAATCTAAAACTGGACTCACAGGAGAGGTTCAAATCATAGAAAGTTACAGTGTCACTCTTCTTGTACTTAAGTCGGCATTGTAGCTTTTGAATATAATTCCGATGCAATTCCTGTATTTCATCGTCAATAAGAAGGTCCAAGGTATACAGTAAACCTGAAGTGAAGCATCGGAATTTAAAACTCGACTCACAGGAGAGGTTAAAATCATAGAAAGTTAGAGTGTCAGTCCTCTTGTACTTAAGTCGGCATTGTGCCTTTTGTATTCAATTCGGATGCAATTTCTGTGTTTCATCGTCAATAAGAAGGTCCAAGGGCTACAGTCAACCTGAAGTGAAGCATCGGAATCTAAAACAGGACTCACAGGAGAGATTCAAATCATAGAAAATTAGAGTGTCACTCCTCTTGTACTTAAGTCCGCATTGTGGCTTTTGAATTTAATTCCGATGCAATTCCTGTGTTTCATCGTCAATAAGAAGGTCCAAGGGATGCAGTAAACCTGAAGTGAAGCATCGGAATCTAATACTGGACTCACAGGAGAGGTTCAAATCGTAGAAAGTTAGAGTGTCATTCCTCTTGTACATAAGTCGGCATTGTGCCTTTTGAATTTAATTCCGATACAATATCTGTGCTTCATCGTCAAAAAGAAGGCCAAAGGCAGACAGTAAACCTTAGGTGAAGCATCGGAATCTTAAACTGGACTCACATTAGAGGTACAAATCATAGAAAGTTAGATTGTCTGTCCTCTTGTACTTAAGTCGGCATTGTGCCTTTTGTATTAAATTCAAATGCAATTTCTGTGTATAATCGTCAATACGAAGGTCCAAGGGATACAGTAAACCTGAAGTGAAGCATCGGAATCTAAAACAGGACTCACAGGAGAGGTTCAAATCATAGAAAGTTAGAGTGACACTCGTCTTGTACTTAAGTCGGCATTGTGGCTTTTGAATTTAATTCCGATGCAATTCCTGTGTTTCATCGTCAATAAGAAGTTCCAAGGGATGCAGGAAACCTGAAGTGAAGCATCGGATCTCTAAAACTGGACTCACAGATGAGGTTCAAATCGTAGACAGTTAGAGTGTCAGTCCTCTTGTACTTAAGTCGGCATTGTGCCTTTTGAATTTAATTCCGATGCAATTTCTGTGCTTCATCGTCAAAAAGAAGGTCCAACGCAGACAGTAAACCTGAAGTGAAGCATCGGAATCTAAAACTGGACGCACATTAGTGGTTCACATCATAGAAAGTTAGATTGTCAATCCTCTTGTACTTAACTCGGCATTGTGCCTTTTGAATTTATTTCCGATGCAATTTCTGTGTTTTATCGTCAATAAGAAGGTGCAAAGTATACAGGAAACCTGAAGTGAAGCATCGGAATCTAAAACTGGACTCACAGGAGGGGTTCAAATCATAGAAAGTGAGAGTGTCAGTCCTCTTGTACTTTAGTCAGCATTGTGCATTTTGTATTAAATTCGGATGCAATTTCTGTGTTTCATCGTCAATACGAAGGTCCAAGGGAGACAGTAAACCTGAAGTGAAGCATCGGAATCGAAAACTGGACTCACAGGAGAGGTTGAAATCATCGATTGTGAGAGTGTCAGTCCTCTTGTACTTAAGTCGGCATGGTCCTTCTGAATTTAATTCCGATGCAATTCCTGTGTTTCATCGAAAATAAGAAGGGCCAAGGTATACAGTAAACCTGATGTTAAACTTCGGAATCTAAAACTATACTCACAGGAGTGGTTCAAATCATGGAAAGTTAGTGTCAGTACCCTTGTACATTAGTCGGCATTGTGACTTTTGTATTAAATTCGAATGCTATTTCTGTGTTTCTTCGTCAATAAGAAGGTCCAAGGGATACAGTAAACCTGAAGTGAAATTTCGGAATCTAAAACTGGACTCACAGGAGAGGTTCAAATCATAGAAAGTTAGGGTGTCAGTCCTCTTGTACTTAAGTCGGCATTGTGCCTATTGAATTTAATTTCCGATGCAGTTTCTGTGTTTCATCGTCAATAAGAAGGTGCAAAGTATACAGTAAACCTGAAGGGAAGCATCGGTATCTAAAACTTGACTCACAGGAGAGGTTCAAATCATAGAAAGAGAGAGTGTCAGTCCTCCTGTGATTAAGTCGGCATTGTGCCTTTTGTATTAAATTCGGATGCAATTTCTGTGTTTCATCGTCAATTCGAAGGACCAAGGGATACAGTAAACCTGAAGTGAAGCATCGCAATCGAAAACTGTACTCACAGGAGAGGTTCAAATCATAGAGTGTGTCAGTCCTCTTGTACTTAAGTCGGCATGGGCCTATTGAATTTAATTCCAATGCAACTTCTGTGCTTCATCGTCAATAAAAAAGTCCATGGTATACAGTAAAGCTGAAGTGTAACATTGGCACCTAAAACTGGACTCACAGGAGGGGTTCAAATCATAGAAAGTGAGAGTGTCACACCTCTTGTACTTAAGTCGGCATTGTGGCTTTTGAATTTAATTCCGAAGCAATTCCTGTGTTTCATCGTCAATAAGAAGGTCCAAGGTATACAGTATATCTGAAGTTAAGCATCGGAATCTAAAACTAGACTCACACGAGAGGTTCAAATCATAGAAAGTTAGAGTGTCACTCCTCTTCTACTTAAGTCGGCATTGTGGCTTTTGAATTTAATTCCGATGCAATTCCTGTGTTTCATCGTCAATAAGAAGGGCCAAAGTATACAGTAAACCTGAAGTTAAACTTCGGAATCTAAAACTATTCTCACAGGAGAGGTTCAAATCATGGAAAGTTAGTGTGTCAGTACTCTTGTACTTAAGTCGGCATTGTGACTTTTGTATTAAATTCGGATGCTATTTCTGTGTTTCTTCGTCAATAAGAAGGTCAAGGGATACAGTAACCCTGAAGTGAAGTTTCGGAATCTAAAACTGGACTCACAGGAGAGGTTCAAATCATAGAAAGTAAGAGTGTCAGTCCTCTTGTACTTAAGTCGGCATTGTGCCTTTTGAATTTAATTCCGATGCAGTTTCGGTGTTTCATCATCAATAAGAAGGTGCAAAGTATACAGTAAACCTGAAGGGAAGCATCGGTATCTAAAACTGGACTCACAGGAGAGGTTCAAATCATAGAAAATGAGATTGTCAGTCCTCTTGTACTTAAGTCGGCATGGGCCTTTTGAATTTAATTCCGATGCAATTTCTGTGTTTCATCGTCAATAACAAGTTCCAAGGTATACAGTAAACCTGAAGTTAAGCATCGGAATCTAACACTAGACTCACAGGAGAGGTTCAAAACATAGAAAGGTAGAGTGTCACTCCTCTTGTACTTAAGTCGGCATTGTGGCTTTTGAATTTATTTCCGATGCAATTCCTGTGTTTCGTCGTCAATAAGAAGGTCCAAGGGATACAGTAAACCTGAAGTGAAGTTTCGGAATCTAAAACTGGACTCACAGGAGTGGTTCCAATCGTAGAAAGTTAGAGTGTCAGTCCTCTTCTACTTAAGTCGGCATTGTGCCTTTTGAAATTAATTCCGATGTAATTTCTGTGCTTCATCGTTAAAAAGAAGGTCCAAGGCTGACAGTAAACCTTAAGTGAAGCATCGGAATCTTAAACTCGACTCACATTAGACGTTCAAATCATAGAAAGTTTGATTGTCTGTCCTCTTGTACTTAAGATGGCATTGTGCCTTTTGTATAGAATTCGGATGCAATTTCTGTGTTTCGTCGTCAAAAAGAAGGTGCAAGGTAAACAGTAAACCTGAAGTGAAGCATCGGAATCTAAAACTGGACTCACAGGAGAGGTCCAAATCATAGAAAGTGAGAGTGTCAGTCCTCTTGTACTTAAGTCTGCATTGTGCCTTTTGAATTTAATTCCGATGCAATTTCTGTGCTACATCGTCAAAAAGAAGGTCCAAGGCATACAGTAAACCTGAAGTGAAGCATCGGAATCTAAAACTGGACTCACATTAGAGGTTCAAAGCATGGAAAGTTAGATTGTCAGTCCTCTTGTACTTAAGTCGGCATTGTGACTTTTGTATTAAATTCGGATGCAATTTCTGTGTTTCATCGTCAATAAGAAGGTCCAAGGGATACAGTAAACCTGAAGTGAAGCTTCGGAATCTAAAACTGGACTCACAGGAGAGGTTCAAATCATAGAAAGTGAGAGTGTCTGTCCTCTTGTACTTAAGTCGGTATTGTGCCTTTTGTATAAGATTCGGATGCAATTTCTGTGTTTCATCGTCAATAAGAAGGTGCAAGGTATACAGTGAACCTTAAGTGAAGCATCGGATTCTAAAACTGGACTCACAGGAGAGGTTCAAATCATAGAATGTTAGAGTGTCAGTCCTCTTGTACTTAAGACGGCATTGTGCCTTTTGAATTTAATTCCGATGGAATTTCTGTGTTTCATCGTCAATAAGAAGGTGCAAAGTATACAGCAAACCTGAAGGGAGGCATGGGAATCTAAAACTTGACTCACAGAAGAGGTTCAAATCATAGAAAGTTAGAGTCTCAGTCCTCTTGTACTTAAGTCGGCATCGTGCCTTTCGAATTTAATTGCGATGCAACTTCTGTGCTTCATCGTCAATAAAAAAGTCCATGGTATACAGTAAACCTGAAGTGTAACATTGGCACCTAAAACTGGACTCACAGGAGAGGTTCAAATCATAGAAAGTTAGAGTGTCACTCCTCTTCTACTTAAGTCGGCATTGTGGCTTTTGAATTTAATTCCGATGCAATTCCTGTGTTTCATCGTCAATAAGAAGGGCCAAGGTATACAGTAAACCTGAAGTTAAACTTCGGAATCTAAAACTATACTCACAGGACAGGTTCAAATCATAGAAAGTGAGAATGTCAGTATTCCTGTGCTTAAGTCGGCATTGTGCCTTTTGTATTAAATTCGGATGCAATTCCTGTGTTTCATCGTCAATACCAAGGTACAAGGGATACAGTAAACCTGAAGTGAAGCATCGGAATCGAAAACTGGACTCACAGGAGAGGTTCAAATCATAGAAAGTGAGATTGTCAGTCCTCTTGTACTTAAGTCGGAATGGGCCTTTTGAATTTAATCCCGATGCAATTTCTGTGTTTCATCGTCAATAACAAGTACCAAGGTATACAGTAAACCGGAAGTTAAGCATCGGAATCTAACACTAGACTCACAAGAGAGGTTCAAATCATAGAAAGTTAGAGTGTCACTCCTCTTGTACTTAAGTCGGCATTGTGGCTTTTGAATTTATTTCCGATGCAATTCCTGTGTTTCATCGTCAATAAGAAGGTCCAAGGGATACAATAAACCTGAAGTGAAGTTTCGGAATCTAAAACTGGACTCATAGGAGAGGTTCCAATCGTAGAAAGTTAGAGTGTCAGTCCTCTTGTACTTAAGTCGGCATTGTGCCTTTTGAATTTAATTTCGAAGTAATTTCTGTGCTTCATCGTTAAAAAGAAGGTCCAAGGCAGACAGTAAACCTTAAGTGAAGCATCGGAATCTAAAACTCGACTCACATTAGACGTTCAAATCATAGAAAGTTTGATTGTCAGTCCTCTTGTACTTTAGTCGGCATTGTGGCATTTGAATTTAATTCCGATGCAATTCCTGTGTTTCATCGTCAATAAGAAGGTCCAAGGGATACAGTAAAACTGAAGTGAAGCATCGGAATCTAAAACTGGACTCACTGGAGAGGTTCAAATCATAGAAGGTTAGAGTGTCAGTCCTCTTGTACTTAAGTCGGCATTGTGCCTTTTGATTTAATTCCGATGCAATTTCTGTGCTTCATCGTCAAAGAGAAGGTCCAAGGGATACAGTAAACCTGAAGTGAAGCATCGGAATCTAAAACAGTACTCACAGGAGAGGTTCAAATCATAGATGGTTAGAGTGTCAGTCTCATTGTACTTAAGTCGGCATTGTGCCTTTTGAATTTAATTCCGATGCAATTTCTGTGCTTCATCGTCAAAAAGAAGGTCCAAGGCAGACAGTAAACCTGAAGTGAAGCATCGGAATCTAAAAGTGGACTCACATTACAGGTTGAAATCATAGAAAGTTAGATTATCAGTCCTTTTGTACTTAAGTCGTCATTGTGCCTTTTGTATAAAATTCGGATGCAATTTCTGTGTTTCGTCGTCAATAAGAAGGTGCAAGGAATACAGTACACCTGAAGTGAAGCTTCGGAATCTAAAACTGGACTCACAGGAGAGGTTCAAATCATAGAAAGTGAGAGTGTCAGTCCTCTTGTACTTAAATCGGCATTGTGCCTTTTGAATTGAATTCCGATGCAATTTCTGTGCTTCATCGTCAAAAAGAAGGTCAAAGGCATACAGTAAACCTGAAGTGAAGCATCGGAATCTAAAACTGGACTCACATTAGAGGTTCAAATCATAGAAAGTTAGATTGTCAGTCCTCATGTACCTAAGTCGGCATTGTGCCTTTTGTATTAAATTCGGATGCAATTTCTGTGTTTCATCGTCAATGAGAAGGTCCAAGGGATACAGTAAACCCAAAGTTAGGCATCGGAATCTAAAGCTGGACTCTCAGGAGAGGTTCATATCATAGAAAGTTAGAGTGTCAGTCCTCTTGTATTTAACTCGGCATTGTGCCTTTTGAATTTAATTCCGATGCAATTTCTGAGTTTCATCGTCATTACGAAGGTACAAGGTATACAGTAAACCTGAAGTTAAGCATCGGAATCTAAAACTGGACTCAAAGGGGAGGTTCAAATCATTGAAAGTTAGAGTGTCAGTCCTCTTGTAATTAAGTCTTCATTGTGCCTTTTGTATAAAATTCCGATGCAATTTCTGTGTTTCGTCGTCAATAACAAGGTGCAAGGTATACAGTAAACATAAAGTGAAGCATCGGAATCTAAAACTGGAATCAAAGGGGAGGTTCAAATCATAGAATGAGAGAGTGTCAGTCCTCTTGTATTTAAGTCGGCATTGTGCCTTTTGTATCAAATTCGGATGCATTTTCTGTGTTTCTTCGTCAATAAGAAGGTCCAAGGGACACAGTAAACCTGAAGTGAAGCATCGGAATCTAAAACTGGACCCACAGGAGAGGTTCAAATCATAGAATGTGAGAGTCTCAGTCCTCTTGTACTTAAGTCGGCATTGTGCCTTTTGTAATAAATTCGGATGCAATTTCTGTGTTTCATCGTCAATAAGAAGGTCCAAGGGATACAGTAAACCTGAAGTGAAGCATCGGAATCTAAAACTGGACTCACAGGAGAGGTTCAAATCATAGAATGTTTGAGTGTCAGTACTCTTGTACATAAGTCGGCATTGTGCCTTTTGAATTTAATTCCGATGCAATTTCTGTGCTTTATCGTCAATAAGAAGGTGCAAAGTATACAGGAAACCCGAAGTGAAGCATCGGAATCTAAAACTGGACTCATAGGAGAGCTTCGAATCATAGGACGTGAGAGTGTTAGTCCACTTGTACTTAAGTCGACATTGTGCCTTCTGTATTAAATTCGGATACAATTTCTGTGTTTCATCGTCAATACAAAAGTCCAAGGGATACAGTACACCTGAAGTGAAGCATCAGGATCGAAAACTGGACTCACAGGAGAGGTTCAAATCATAGAAAGTGAGAGTGTCAGTCCTCTTGTACTTAAGTCGGCATTGTGGCTTTTGAATTTAATTCCGATGCAATTCCTGTGTTTCATCGTCAATAAGAAGGTGCAAGGTATACAGTAAACCTGAAGTGAAGCATCGGAATCTAAAACTGGACTCACAGGAGAGGTTCAAATCATAGAATATTAGAGTGTCAGTCCTCTTGTAATTCAGTCGGCATTGTGCCTTTTGTATAAAATTCGGATGAATTTCTGTGTTTCGTCGTCAATAAGAAGGTGCAAGGTATACATTAAAACTGAAGTGAAGTATCGGAATCTAAAACTGGACTCACAGGAGAGGTTCAAATCATAGAAAGTGAGAGTGTCAGTCCTCTTGTACTTAAGTTGGCATTGTGCTATTTTGAATTTAATTCCGATGCAATTTCTGTGTTTCATCGTCAATAAGAAGGTCCAAGGGATACAGTAAACCTGAAGTGAAGCATCGGAATCTAAAACTGGACTCACAGGAGAGGTTCAAATCATAGAAAGTAAGATTCTCAGTCCTCTTGTACTTAAGTCGTCATCGTGCCTTTTAATTTAATACCGATGCAACTACTGTGTTTCATCGTCAATACGAAAGTCCATGGTATACAGAAAACCTGAGGTGTAACATGGGCACCTAAAACTGGACTCACAGGAGAGGTTCAAATCATAGAAAGTTAGAGTGTCAGTCCTCTTGTACTTAAGTCGGCATTGTGGCTTTTGAATTTAATTCGGATGCAATTTCTGTGTTTCATCGTCAATACGAAGGTCCAAGGGATACAGTAAACCTGAAGTGCAGCATCGGAATCGAAAACTGGACTCACATTACAGGTTAAAATCATAGAAAATGAGAGTGTCAGTCCTCTTGTACTTAAGTCGGCATGGGCATTTTGAATTTAATTCCGATGCAATTTCTGTGTTTCATCGTCAACAAGAAGGTCCTAGGTATACAGTAAACCTGAAGTTAAGCATCGGAATCTGAAACTAGACACACAGGAGAGGTTCAAATCATAGAAAGTTAGAGTGTCAGTCCTCTTGTACTTAAGTCGGCATTGTGAATTTTGTATTTAATTCCGATGCAGTTTCTGTGTTTCATCGTCAATAAGAAGGTGCAAGGGATATAGTAAACCTGAAGTGAAGCATCGGAATCTAAAACTTGAATCACAGGAGAGGTTCAAATCATTGAAAGTGGGAGTGTCAGTCCTCTTGTACTTATGTCGACATGGGCGTTTTGAATTTAATTCTGATGCAATTTCTGTGTTTCATCGTCAATAACAAGGTCCAAGGTATACAGTAATCCTGAAGGGAAACATCGGAATCTAAAACTTGACTCACAGAAGAAGTTCAAATCATAGAAAGCGAGAGTGTCAGTCCTCTTGTACTTAAGTCGGCATTGTGGCTTTTGTATTAAATTCGGATGCAATTTCTGTGTTTCTCCGTCAATACGAAGGTCCAAGGTATGCAGTAAACCTGAAGTGAAGCATCAGAATCGAAAACTGGAATCACAGGAGAGGTTCAAATCATTGAAAGTGGGAGTGTCAGTCCTCTTGTACTTATGTCGACATGGGCGTTTTGAATTTAATTCTGATGCAATTTCTGTGTTTCATCGTCAATAACAAGGTCCAAGGTATACAGTAAAAGCGAAGTTAAGCATCGGAATATAAAACTAGACTCACAGGAGAGGTTCAAATCATACAAAGTTAGAGTGTCACTCCTCTTGTACTAAAGTCGGCATTGTGGCTTTTGAATTTAAATCCGATGCAATTCCTATGTTTCATCGTCAATACGAAGGTCCAAGGGATACAGTAAACCTGAAGTGAAGCATCGGAATCTAAAACTGGACTCACATTAGAGGTTCAAATCATAGAAAGTTAGATTGTCAGTCCTCTTGTACTTAAGTTGGCATTGTGGCTTTTGTATAAAATTGGGATGCAATTTCTGTGTTTCGTCGTCAATAGGATGGTGCATGGTATACAGTAAACCTGGGTGAAGCATCGGTATCTAAAACTGGACTCACAGGAGAGATTCAAATCATAGAAAGTGAGAGTGCCAGTCCTCTTGTTCTTGAGTCGGTATTGTGCCTTTTGAATTTAATTCCGATGCAATTTCTGTGCTTCATCGTCAAAAAGAAGGTCCAAGGCATACAGTAAACCTGAAGTGAAGCATCGGAATCTAAAACTGGACTCACATTAGAGTTTCAAATCATAGAATGTTAGATTGTCAGTCCTCTTGTACTTAAGTCGGCATTCTGGCTTTTGTGTTAAATTCGGATGCAATTTCTGTGTTTCATCGTCAATTAGAAGGTCCAAGGTATACAGTAAACCCGAAGTGAAGCATCGGAATCTAAAGCTGGACTCACAGGAGTGGTTCAAATCATAGAAAGTTAGAGTGTCAGTCCACTTGTACATAACTCGGCATTGTGCCTTTTGAATTTAAATCCGATGCAATTTCTGTGTTTCATCGTCAATACGAAGGTCCAAGGTATACAGTAAACCTGACGTGAAGCATCGGAATCTAAAACCGGACTCACAGGAGAGGTTCAAATCATAGATAGTTAGAGTGTCAGTCCTCTTGTACTTATGTCGGCATTGTGCCTTTTGTATTAAATTCGGATGCAATTTCTGTGTTTCATCGTCAATAAGAAGGTGCAGGGTATACAGTAAACCTGAAGTGAAGCATCGGATTCTAAAACTAGACTCACAGGGGAGGTTCAAATCATAGAAAGTTAGATTGTCAGTCCTCTTGTACTTAAGTTGGTATTGTGCCTTTTTTATAGAATTCGGATGCAATTTCTGTGTTTCGTCGACAAAAAGAAGGTGCAACGTAAACAGTAAACCTGAAGTGAAGCATCGGAATCTAAAACTTGACTCACAGAAGAGGTTCAAATCATAGAAAGTGAGAGTGTCAGTCCTCTTGTACTTAAGTTGGCATTGTGCCGTTTGTATTAAATTCGGATGCAATTTCTGTGTTTCACCGTCAATACGAAGGTCCAAGGGATCCAGTAAACCTGAAGTGAAGCATCGGAATCGAAAACTGGACTCACCGGAGAGGTTCAAATCATAGAAAGTGGGAGTGTCAGTCCTCTTGTACTTAAGTCGGCATGGGCGTTTTGAGTTTAATTCCGATGCAATTTCTGTGTTTCATCGTCAATAACAAGGTCCAAGGTATACAGTAAAATTGAAGTTAAGCATCGAATTATAAAACTAGACTCACAGGAGAGGTTCAAATCATAGAAAGTTAGAGTGTCAGTCCTCTTTTAATTAAGTCGGCATTGTGCCTTTTGTATAAAATTCGGATGCAATTTCTGTGTTTCGTCGTCAATAAGAAGGTGCAAGGTATACAGTAAACCTGAAGTGAAGCATTGGAATCTAAATCTGGACTTACGGGAGAGGTTCAAATCATAGAAAGTGAGAGTGTCAGTCCTCTTGTACTTAAGTCGGCATTGTGTCTTTTAAATTAAATTCGGATGCAATTTCTGTGATTCATCGTCAATAAGAAGGTCCAAGGAATACAGTAAACCCGAAGTGACGCATCGGAATCTAAAACTGGACTCACAGGAGAGGTTCAAATCATAGAAAGTTAGATAGTCAGTCCTCTTGTACCTAAGTCGGCATTGTGCCTTTTTAATTTAATTCCGATGCAATTTCTGTGTTTTATCGGCAATAAGAAGGTGCAAAGTATACAGGAAACATGAAGTGAATCATCGGAATCTAAAACTTGACTCACAGAAGAGGTTCAAATCATAGAAAGTGAGGGTGTCAGTCCTCTTGTACTTAAGTCGGCATTGTGCCTTTTGTATTAAATTCAAATGCAATTTCTGTGTTTCACCGTCAATACGAAGGTCCAAGGGATCCAGTAAACCTGAAGTGAAGCATCGGAATCGAAAACTGGACTCACAGGAGAGGTTCAAATCATAGAAAGTGGTAGTGTAAGTCCTCTTGTACTTAAGTCGGCATGGGCGTTTTGAATTTAATTCCGATGCAATTTCTTTGTTTCATCGTCAATAACAAGGTCCAAGGTATACAGTAAAATTGAAGTTAAGCATCGAATTATAAAACTAGACTCACAGGAGAGGTTCAAATCATAGAAAGTTAGAGTGTCACTCCTCTTGCACTTAAGTTGGCATTGTGGCTTTTGAATTTATTTCCGATGCAATTCCTGTGTTTCATCGTCAATAAGAAGGTCCAAGGGATACAGTAAACCTGAAGTGAAGCATCAAAATCTAAAACTGGACTTACAGGAGACGTTCAAATCATAGAAAGTTAGAGTGTCAGTCCACTTGTACTTAAGTCGGCATTGTGCCTTTTGAAGTTAATTCCAATGCAATTTCTGTGCTTCATCGTCAAAAAGAAGGTCCAAGGTATACAGTAAACCTGAAGTTAAGCATCGGAATGTAAAACTAGACTCACTGGAGAGGTTCAAATCATTGAAAATTAGTGTCAGTCCTCTTGTACTTATGTCGGCATTGTGGCTTTTGAATTTAATTCCGATGCAATTCCTGTGTTTCATCGTCAATAAGAAGGACCAAGGTATACAGTAAACCTGAAGTTAAGCTTAAGAATCTAAAACTTTACTCACAGGAGAGGTTCAAATCATAGAAAGTTAGAGTGTCAGTCCTCTTGTACTTAAGTCGGCATTGTGCCTTTTGAATTTAATTCCGATGCAATTTCTGTGCTTCATCGTCAGAAAGAAGGTCCAAGGCAGACAGTAAACCTTAAGTGAAGCATCGGAATCTAAAACTGGACTCACATTAGAGGTTCAAATCATAGGAAGTTAGATTGTCAGTCCTCCTGTACTTAAGTTGGCATTGTGCCTTTGGATAGAATTCGGATGCAATTTCTGTGTTTCGTCGTCAAAAAGAAGGTGCAAGGTAAACAGTAAACCTGAAGTGCAGCATCGGAATCTAAAACTGGACTCGCAGGAGAGGTTCAAATCGTCCAAAGTGAGATTGTCACTCCTCTTGTACTGAAGTCGGCATTGTGGCTTTTAAATTTAATTCCGATGCAATTCCTGTGTTTCATCGTCAATAAGAAGGTCCAAGGTATACAGTAAACCTGAAGTTAAGGCTCGGAATCTACAACTATACTCATAGGAGAGTTTCAAATCATAGAAATTTAGAGTGTCAGTCCTCTTGTACTTAAGTCGCCATTGTGCCTTTTGTATTTAATTCCGATGCAATTTCTGTGTTTTATCGTCAATAAGAATGTGCAAGGTATACAGTAAACCTGAAGTGAAGCATCGGAATCTAAAACTGGACTCACAGGAGAGGTTCAAATCATAGAAAGTTAGAGTGTCTGTCCTCTTTTAAGTAAGTCGGCATTGTGCCTTTTGTATAAAATTCGGATGCAATTTCTGTGTTTCGTCGTCAATAAGAAGGTGCAAGGTATACAGTAAACCTGAAGTGAAGCATCGGAATCTAAATCTGGACTTACGGGAGAGGTTCAAATCATAGAAAGTGAGAGTGTCAGTCCTCTTGTACTTAAGTCGGCATTGTGCCTTTTGTATTAAATTCGGATGCAATTTCTGTGTTTCATTGTCAATAAGAAGGTGCAAGGTATACAGTAAACCTGAAGTGAAGCATCGGATTCTAAAACTGGCCTTACAGGGGAGGTTCAAATCATAGAAAGTGAGAGTGTCAATCCTTTTGTACTTAAGTCGGTATTGTGTCTTTTGTATTAAATTCGGATGCAATTTCTGTGTTTCATCGTCAGTAAGAAGGTCCAAGGGATACAGTAAACCTGAAGTGACGCATCGGAATCTAAAACTGGACTCACAGGAGAGGTTCAAATCATAGAAAGTTAGAGTGCCAGTCCTCTTGTACTTCAGTCGGCATTGTGCCTTTTTAATTTAATTCCGATGCAATTTCTGTGTTTTATCGTCAATAAGAAGGTGCAGAGTATACAGGAAACATGAAGTGAAGCATCGGAATCTAAAACTGGACTCACAGGAGAGGATCAAATCATAGAAAGTGAGAGTGTCAGGCCTCCTGTACTTAAGTCGGCATTGTGCCCTTTGCATTAAATTCGGTTGCAATATCTGTGTTTCATCGTCAATACGAAGGTCCAAGGGATACAGTAAACCGGAAGTGAAGCATCGGAACCGAAAACTGGACTCACAGGAGAGGTTCAAATCGTCGAAAGTGAGAGTGTCACTCCTCTTGTACTGAAGTCGGCATTGTGGCTTTTAAATTTAATTCCGATGCAATTCCTGTGTTTCAACGTCAATAAGAAGGTCCAAGGTATACAGTAAACCTGAAGTTAAGGCTCGGAATCTAAAACTATACTCACAGGAGAGGTTCAAATCACAGAAAGTTAGAGTGTCACTCCTCTTGTACTTAAGGTGGCATTGTGGCTTTTGAATTTAATTACGATGCAATTACTGTGTTTCATCGTCAATAAGAAGGTCCAAGGGATACAGTAAACCTAAAGTGAAGCATCGGAATCTAAAACTGGACTCACATTAGAGGTTCAAATCATAGAAAGTTAGATAGTCAGTCCTCTTGTACTTAAGTTGGTATTGTGCCTTTTTTATAGAATTCGGATGCAATTTCTGTGTTTCGTCGACAAAAAGAAGGTGCAACGTAAACAGTAAACCTCAAGTGAAGCATCGGAATCTAAAACTTGACTGACACAAGAGGTTCAAGTCATAGAAAGTGAGAGTGTCAGTCCTCTTGTACTTAAGTCGGCATTGTGCCTTTTGTATTAAATTCAAATGCAATTTCTGTGTTTCACCGTCAACACGAAGGTCCAAGGGATCCATTAAACCTGATGTGAAGCATCGGAATCGAAAACTGGACTCACAGGAGAGGTGCAAATCATAGAAAGTGGGAGTGTCAGTCCTCTTGCACTTAAGTCGCATGGGCGTTTTGAATTTAATTCCGATGCAATTTCTGTGTTTCATCGTCAATAACAAGGTCCAAGGTATACAGTAAAATTGAAGTTAAGCATCGAATTATAAAACTAGACTCACAGGAGAGGTTCAAATCATAGAAAGTTAGAGTGTCACTCCTCTTGTGCTTAAGTTGGCATTGTGGCTTTTGAATTTAATGAAGATGCAATTCCTGTGTTTCATTGTCAGTAAGAAGGTCCAAGGGATACAGTAAACCTGAAGTGAAGCATCGGAATCTAAAACTAGACTCACAGGAGAGGTTTATAATCATAGAAAAGTAGAGTGTCGGTCCTCTTGTACTTAAGTCGGAATTGTGGCTTTTGAATTTAATTCCGATGCAATTCCTGTGTTTCATCGTCAATAAGAAGGACCAAGGTATACAGTAAACCTGAAGTTAAGCTTAAGAATCTAAAACTATACTCACAGGAGAGGTTCAAATCATAGAGAGTTAGAGTGTCAGTCCTCTTGTACTTAAGTCGGCATTGTGCCTTTTGAATTTAATTCCGATGCAATTCCGTTGTTTCATCGTCAATAAGAAGGACCAAGGTATACAGTCAACCTGAAGTTAAGCTTAAGAATCTAAACCTATACTCACAGGAGAGGTTCAAATTATAGAAAGTTAGAGTGTCAGTCCTCTTGTACTTAAGTCGGCATTGTGCCTTTTGTATTAAATTCGGTTGCAATATCTGTGTTTCATCGTCAATAAGAAGGTCCAAGGAATACAGTAAACCCGAGGTGTAGCATCGGAATCTAAAGCTGGACTCACAGGAGAGGCTCAAATCATAGATAGTTAGAGTGTCAGTCCCATTGTACTTAGCTCGGTATTGTGCTTTTTGAATTTAATGCCGATGCAATTTCTGTGTTTCATCGTCAATACGAAGTTCCAAGGTATACAGTAAACGTGAAGTTAAGCATCAGAATCTAATACTGGACTCACTGGAGAGGTTCAATTCATAGATAGTTAGAGTGTCAGTCCTCTTGTACTTAAGTCGGCATTGTGACTTTTGTATTAAATACGGATGCAATTTCTGTCTTTCATCGTCAATAAGAAGGTCCATGGGATACAGTAAACCTGAAGTGAAGCTGCGGAATTTAAAACTGGACTCACAGGAGAGTTTCAAATCATAGAAAGTTAGAGTGTCAATCCTCTTGTACTTAAGTCGGCATTGCATCTTTTGTATTAAATTCTGATGCAATTTCTGTGTGTCATCGTTAATAAGAAGGTCCAAGGGAAACAGTAGACCTGAAGGGAAGCATCGGAATCTAAAACTGGACTCACAGGAGAAGTTCAAATCATAGAAAGTTAGAGTGTCAGTCCTCTTGTACCTAAGTCGGCATTGTGCCTTTTGAATTTAATTCCGATGCAATTTCAGTGTTTTATCGTCAATAAGAACGTGCAAAGTATACAGGATACATGAAGTGAAGCATCGGAATCTAAAACTGTACTAACAGGAGAGATTCAAATCATTGAAAGTGAGAGTGTCAGTCCTCTTGTACTTAAGTCGGCATGGGCGTTTTGAATTTAATTCCGATGCAATTTCTGTGTTTCATCGTCAATAACAAGGTCCAAGGTATACAGTAAAATTGAAGTTAAGCATCGAATTATAAAACTAGACTCACAGGGAGGTTCAAATCATAGAAAATTAGAGTGTCACTCCTCTTGTACTTAAGTTGGCATTGTGGCTTTTGAATTTAATTCCGATGCAATTCCTGTGTTTCATCGTCAATAAGAAGGTCCAACGGATACAGTAAACCTGAAGTGAAGCATCGGAATCCAAAACTGGACTCACAGGAGAGGTTCAAATCATAGAAAGTGAGAGTGTCAATCCTCTTGTACTTAAGTCGGCATTGTGCCTTTTGTATTAAATTCGGATGCAATTTCTGTGTTTCATCGTCAATAAGAAGGTGCAAGGTATACAGTAAACCTGAAGTGAAGCATCGGATTCTAAAACTGGACTCACAGGGGAGGTTCAAATCATAGAAAGTGAGAGTGTCAATCCTTTTGTACTTAAGTCTGCATTGTGTCTTTTGTATTAAATTCGGATGCAATTTCTGTGTTCCATCGTCAATAAGAAGGTCCAAGGGATACAGTAAACCTGAAGTGACGCATCGGAATCTAAAACTGGACTCACAGTAGAGGTTCAAATCATAGAAAGTTAGAGTGCCAGTCCTCTTGTACTTAAGTCGGCATTGTGCATTTTTAATTTAATTCCGATGCAATTTCTGTGTTTTATCGTCAATAAGAAGGTGCAAAGTAAACAGGAAACATGAAGTGAAGCATCGGAATCTAAAACTGGACTCACAGGAGAGGTTCAAATCATAGAAAGTGAGAGTGTCAGTCCTCTTGTACTTAAGTCGGCATTGTGCCCTTCGCATTAAATTCGGTTGCCATTTCTGTGTTTCATCGTCAATACGAAGGTCCAAGGGATACAGTAAACCTGAAGTGAAGCATCAGAACCGAAAACTGGACTCACAGGAGAGGTTCAAATCGTCGAAAGTGAGAGTGTCAGTCCTCTTGTACTTAAGTCGGCATGGGCCTTTTGAATTTAAGTCCGATGCATTTCTGTGTTTCATCGTCAATAAGAAGGTCCAAGGTATACAGTAAACCTGACGTTAA
Organism: Schistocerca serialis cubense; assembly: GCF_023864345.2. Classification (NCBI taxonomy): domain Eukaryota; kingdom Metazoa; phylum Arthropoda; class Insecta; order Orthoptera; family Acrididae; genus Schistocerca; species Schistocerca serialis. Next base: position 59,237,856 of record NC_064638.1, on the reverse strand, counting down.
GCATCGGAATCTAAAACTAGACTCACAGGAGAGGTTCAAATCATAGAAAGTTAGAGTGTCACCCCTCTTGTACTTAAGTTGGCATTGTGGCTTTTGAATTTAATTCCGATGCAATTCCTGTGTTTCATCGTCAATAAGAAGGTCCAAGGGATACAGTAAACCTGAAGTGAAGCATCGGAATCCAAAACTGGACTCACAGGAGAGGTTCAAATCATAGATAGTTAGAGTGTCAGTCGTCTTGTACTTAAGTCACCATTGTGCCTTTTGTATTTAATTCCGATGCAATTTCTGTGTTTCATCGTCAATAAGAAGGTGCAAGGTATACAGAAAACCTGAAGTGAAGCATCGGAATCTAAAACTGGACTCACAGGAGAGGTTCAAATCATAGCAAGTTAGAGTGTCAGTCCTCTTTTAAGTAAGTCGGCATTGTGCCTTTTGTATAAAATTCGGATGCAATTTCTGTGTTTCGTCGTCAATAAGAAGGTGCAAGGTATACAGTAAACCTAAAGTGAAGCATCGGAATCTAAATCTGGACTTACGGGAGAGGATCAAATCATAGAAAGTGAGAGTGTCAGTCCTCTTGTACTTAAGTCGGCATTGTGCCTTTTGTATTAAATTCGGATGCAATTTCTGTGTTTCATCGTCAATAAGAAGGTGCAAGGTATACAGTAAACCTGAAGTGAAGCATCGGATTTCAAAACTGGACTCACAGGGGAGGTTCAAATCATAGAAAGTGAGAGTGTCAGTCCTCTTGTAGTTAAGTCGGCATGGGCCTTTTGAATTTAATTCCGATGCATTTCTGTGTTTCATCGTCAATAAGGAGGTCCAAGGTATACAGTAAACCTGAAGTTATGCATCGGAATCTAAAACTAGACTCACAGGAGAGGTTCAAATCATAGAAAGTTATAGTGTCACTCCTCTTGTACTGAAGTCGGCATTGTGGCTTTTAAATTTAATTCCGATGCAATTCCTGTGTTTCATCGTCAATAAGAAGGTCCAAGGTATACAGTAAATCTGAAGTTAAGGCTCGGAATCTAAAACTATACTCACAGGAGAGGTTCAAATCATAGAAAGCTAGAGTGTCACTCCTCTTGTACTTAAGTTGGCATTGTGGCTTTTGAATTTAATTCAGATGCAATTCCTGTGTTTCATCGTCAATAAGAAGGTCCAAGGGATACAGTAAACCTGAAGTGAAGCATCGGAATCTAATACTGGACTCACATTAGAGGTTCAAATCATAGAAAGTTAGATTGTCAGTCCTCTTGTACTTAAGTTGGTATTGTGCCTTTTTTATAGAATTCTGATGCAATTTCTGTGTTTCGTCGACAAAAAGAAGGTGCAACGTAAACAGTAAACCTGAAGTGAAGCATCGGAATCTAAAACTTGACTCACAGATGAGGTTCAAATCATAGAAAGTGAGAGTGTCAGTCCTCTTGTACTAAAGTCGGCATTGTGCCTTTTGTATTAAATTCAAATGCAATTTCTGTGTTTCACCGTCAATACGAAGGTCCAAGAGATCCAGTAAACCTGAAGTGAAGCATCGGAATCGAAAACTGGACTCACAGGAGAGGTTCAAATCATAGAAAGTGGGAGTGTCAGTCCTCTTGTACTTAAGTCGGCATGGGCGTTTTGAATTTAATTCCGATGCAATTTCTGTGTTTCATCGTCAATAACAAGGTACAAGGTATACAGTAAAATTGAAGTTAAGCATCGAATTATAAAACTAGACTCACAGGAGAAGTTCAAATCATAGAAAGTTTGAGTGTCACTCCTCTTGTACTTAAGTTGGCATTGTGGCTTTTCAATTTAATTCCGATGCAATTCCTGTGTTTCATCGTCAATAAGAAGGTCCAAGGGATACAGTAAACCTGAAGTGAAGCATCGGAATCTAAAACTGGACTTACAGGAGAGGTTCAAATCATAGAAAGTGGGAGTGTCAGTCCTCTTGTACTTAAGTCGGCATGGGCGTTTTGAATTTAATTTCGATGCAATTTCTGTGCTTCATCGTCAAAAAGAAGGTCCAAGGCAGACAGTAAACCTTAAGTGAAGCATCGGAATCTACAACTGGACTGACATTAGAGGTTCAAATCATAGGAAGTTAGATTGTCAGTCCTCCTGTACTTAAGTTGGCATTGTGCCTTTGGATAGAATTCGGATGCAATTTCTGTGTTTCGTCGTCAAAAAGAAGGTGCAAGGTAAACAGTAAACCTCAAGTGAAGCATCGGAATCTAAATCTGGACTCACAGGAGAGGTTCAAATCATAGAAAGTGAGAGTGTCAGTCCTCTTGCACTTAAGTCGGCATTGTGCCTTTTGAATTTAATTCCGATGCAATTTCTGTGCTTAATCGTCAAAAAGAAGGTCCAAGGCATACAGTAAATCTGAAGTGAAGCATCGGAATCTAAAACTGGACTCACATTAGAGGTTCAAATCATAGAAAGTTAGATTGCCAGTCCTCTTGTACTTAAGTCGGCATTGTGCCTTTTGTATTAAATTCGGATGCAATATCTGTGTTTCATCGTCAATACGAAGGTCCAAGGAATACAGTAAACCCGAGGTGAAGCATCGGAATCTAAAGCTGGACTCACAGGGGAGGTTCAAATCATAGAAAGTTAGAGTGTCAGTCCTCTTGTACTTAAGTCGGCATTGTGACTTTTGGATTTAATACCGAATCAATTTCAGTGTTTTATCGTCAATAAGAAGGTGCAAAGTATACAGGAAACATGAAGTGAAGCATCGGAATCTAAAACTGGACTAACAGGAGAGGTTCAAATCATAGAAAGTGAGAGTGTCAGTCATCTTGTACTTAAGTCGGCATGGGCCTTTTGAATTTAATTCCGATGCATTTCTGTGTTTCATCGTCAATAAGAAGGTCCAAGGTATACAGTAAACCTGATGTTAAGCATCGGAATCTAAAACTAGACTCACAGGAGAGGTTCAAATCATAGAAAGTCAGAGTGTCACTCCGCTTGTACTTAAGTCGGCATTGTGGCTTTTGAATTTAATTCCGATGCAATTCCTGTGTTTCATCGTCAATAAGAAGGTCCGAGGTATACAGTAAACCTGAAGTTAAGGTTCGGAATCTAAAACTATACTCACAGGAGAGGTTGAAATCATAGAGTTAGATTGTCAGTCCTGTTGTACTTAAGTCGGCATTGTGCCTGTTGAATTTAATTCCGATGCAATTTCTGTGCTTCATCGTCAAAAAGAAGGTCCAAGGCAGACAGTGAACCTTAAGTGAAGCATCGGAAACTAAAACTGGACTCACATTAGAGGTTCAAATCATAGAAAGTTAGATTGTCAGTCCTCCTGTACTTAAGTTGGCATTGTGCCTTTGGATAGAATTCGGATGCAATTACTGTGTTTCGTCGTCAAAAAGAAGGTGCAAGGTAAACAGTAAACCTGAAGTGAAGCATCGGAATCTAAAGCTGGACTCACAGGAGGGGTTCAAATCATAGAAAGTGAGAGTGTCAGTCCTCTTGAACTTAAGTCGGCATTGTGCCTTTTGAATTTAATTCCGATGCAATTTCTGTGCTTCATCGTCAAAAAGAAGGTCCAAGGCATACAGTAAACTTGAAGTAAAGCATCGGAATCTAAATCTTGACTCACATTAGAGGTTCAAATCATAGAAAGTTAGATTGTCAGTCCTCTTGTACTTAAGTTGGTATTGTGCCTATTTTATAGAATTCGGATGCAATTTCTGTGTTTCGTCGACAAAAAGAAGGTGCAACGTAAACAGTAAACCTGAAGTGAAGCATCGGAATCTAAAACTTGACTCACAGAAGAGGTTCAAATCATAGAAAGTGAGAGTGTCAGTCCTCTTGTACTTAAGTCGGCATTGTGCCTTTTGTATTAAATTCAAATGCAATTTCTGTGTTTCACCGTCAATACGAAGGTCCAAGGGATCCAGTAATCCTGAAGTGAAGCATCGGAATCGAAAACTGGACTCACAGGAGAGGTTCAAATCATAGAAAGTGGGAGTGTCAGTCCTCTTGTACTTAAGTCGGCATGGGCGTTTTGAATTTAATTCCGATGCAATTTCTGTGTTTCATCGTCAATAACAAGGTCCAAGATATACAGTAAAATTGAAGTTAAGCATCGAATTATAAAACTAGACTCACAGGAGAGGTTCAAATCATAGAAAATTAGAGTGTCACTCCTCTTGTACTTAAGTTGGCATTGTGGCTTTTGAATTTAATTCCGATGCAATTCCTGTGTTTCATCGTCAATAAGAAGGTCCAAGGGATACAGTAAACCTGAAGTGAAGCATCGGAATCTAAAACTGGACTTACAGGAGAGTTTCAAATCATAGAAAGTTAGAGTGTCAGTCCACTTGTACTTAAGTCGGCATTGTGCCTTTTGAATTTAATTCCGATGCAATTCTTGTGTTTCATCGTCAATAAGAAGGACCAAGGTATACAGTAAACCAGAAGTTAAGCTTAAGAATCTAAAACTATACTCACAGGAGAGGTTCAAATCATAGAAAGTTAGAGTGTCAGTCCTCTTGTACTTAAGTCGGCATTGTGCCTTTTGAATTTAATTCCGATGCAATTTCTGTGCTTCATCGTCAGAAAGAAGGTCCAAGGCAGACAGTAAACCTTAAGTGAAGCATCGGAATCTAAAACTGGACTCACATTAGAGGTTCAAATCATAGGAAGTTAGATTGTCAGTCCTCGTGTACTTAAGTTGGCATTGTGCCTTTGGATAGAATTCGGATGTAATTTCTGTGTTTCGTCGTCAAAAAGAAGGTGCAAGGTAAACAGTAAACCTGAAGTGAAGCATCGGAATCTAAAACAGGACTCACAGAAGAGGTTCAAATCATAGAAAGTGAGAGTGTCAGTCCTCTTGTACTTAAGTCGGCATTGTGCCTTTTGTATTAAATTCAAATGCAATTTCTGTGTTTCACCGTCAATACGAAGGTCCAAGGGATCCAGTAAACCTGAAGTGAAGCATCGGAATCGAAAACTGGACTCACAGGAGAGGTTCTAATCATAGAGAGTGGGAGTGTCAGTCCTCTTGTACTTAAGTCGGCATGGGCGTTTTGAATTTAATTCCAATCCTATTTCTGTGTTTCATCGTCAATAACAAGGTCCAAGATATACAGTAAAATTGAAGTTAAGCATCGAATTATAAAACTAGACTCACAGAAGAGGTTCAAATCATAGAAAGTGAGAGTGTCAGTCCTCTTGCACTTAAGTCGGCATTGTGCCTTTTGAATTTAATTCCGATGCAATTTCAGTGTTTTATCGTCAATAAGAAGGTGCAAAGTATACAGGAAACATGAAGTGAAGCATCGGAATCTAAAACTGGACTAACAGGAGAGGTTCAAATCATAGAAAGTGAGAGTGTCAGTCCTCTTGTACTTAAGTTGGCATTGTGCCCTTTATATTAAATTCGGATGCAATTTCTGTGCTTCATCGTCAACACGAAGGTCCAAGGGATACAGTAAACCTGAAGTGAAGCATCGGAATCGAAAACTGGACTCACAGGAGAGGTTCAAATCACCGAAAGTGAGAGTGTCAGTCCTCTTGTACTTAAGTCGGCATGGGCCTTTTGAATTTAATTCCGATGCATTTCTGTGTTTCATCGTCAATAAGAAGGTCCAAGGTATACAGTAAACCTGAAGTTAAGCATCGGAATCTACAACTAGACTCACAGGAGAGGTTCAAATCATAGAAAGTTAGAGTGTCACTCCTCTTGTACTTAAGTCGGCATTGTGGCTTTTGAATTTAATTCCGATGCAATTCCTGTGTTTCATCGTCAATAAGAAGGTCCGAGGTATACAGTAAACCTGAAGTTAAGGTTCGTAATCTAAAACTATACTCACAGGAGAGGTTCAAATCATAGAGTTAGAGTGTCAGTCCTCTTGTACTTAAGTCGGCATTGTGCCTTTTGAATTTAATTCCGATGCAATTTCTGTGCTTCATCGTCAAAAAGAAGGTCCAAGGCAGACAGTATACCTTAAGTGAAGCATCGGAATCTAAAACTGGACTCACATTAGAGGTTCAAATCATAGAAAGTTAGATTGTCAGTCCTCCTGTACTTAAGTTGGCATTGTGCCTTTGGATAGAATTCGGATGCAATTTCTGTGTTTCGTCGTCAAAAAGAAGGTGCAAGGTAAACAGTAAACCTGAAGTGAAGCATCGGAATCTAAAACTGGACTCACAGGAGACGTTCAAATCATAGAAAGTGAGAGTGTCAGTCCTCTTGCACTTAAGTTGGCATTGTGCCTTTTTAATTTAATTCCGATGCAATTTCTATGCTTCATCGTCAAAAAGAAGGTCCAAGGTATACAGTAAACCTGAAGTTAAGCATCGGAATCTAAAACTAGACTCACAGGCGAGGTTCAAATCATAGAAAGTTAGATTGCCAGTCCTCTTGTACTTAAGTCGGCATTGTGCCTTTTGTATTAAATTCGGATGCAATATCTGTGTTTCATCGTCAATAAGAAGGTCCAAGGAATACAGTAAACCCGAGGTGAAGCATCGGAATCTAAAGCTGGACTCACAGGAGAGATTCAAATCATAGAAAGTTAGAGTGTCAGTCCCCTTGTACTTAACTCGGTATTGTGCTTATTGAATTTAATTCCGATGCAATTTCTGTGTTTCATCGTTAATACGAAGGTCCAAGGTATACAGTAAACCTGAAGTTAAGCATCAGAATCTAAAACTGGACTCACAGGAGAGGTTCATATCATAGAAATTTAGAGTGTCAATCCTCTTGTACTTAAGTCGGCATTGTGTCTTTTGTATTAAATTCGGATGCAATTTCTGTGTTTCATCGTTAATAAGAAGGTCCAAGGGATACAGTAAACCTGAAGTGAAGCATTAGAATCTAAAACTGGACTCACAGGAGAGGTTCAAATCATAGAAAGTTAGAGTGTCAGTCCTCTTGTACCTAAGTCGGCATTGTGCCTTTTGAATTTAATTCCGATGCAATTTCAGTGTTTTATCGTCAATAAGAAGGTGCAAAGTATACAGGAAACATGAAGTGAAGCATCGGAATCTAAAACTGGACTAACAGGAGAGGTTCAAATCATAGAAAGTGAGAGTGTCAGTCCTCTTGTACTTAAGTCGGCATTGTGCCCTTTGTATTAAATTCGGATGCAATTTCTGTGTTTCATCGTCAACACGAAGGTCCAAGGGATACAGTAAACCTGAAGTGAAGCATCGGAATCGAAAACTGGACTCACAGGAGAGGTTCAAATCATCGAAAGTGAGAGTGTCAGTCCTCTTGTACTTAAGTCGGCATGGGCCTTTTGAATTTAATTCCGATGCATTTCTGTGTTTCATCGTCAATAAGAAGGTCCAAGGTATACAGTAAACCTGAAGTTAAGCATCGGAATCTAAAACTAGACTCACAGGCGAGGTTCAAATCATAGAAAGTTAGAGTGTCACTCCTCTTGTACTTAAGTCGGCATTGTGGCTTTTGAATTTAAATCCGATGCAATTCCTGTGTTTCATCGTCAATAAGAAGGTCCGAGGTATACAGTAAACCTGAAGTTAAGGTTCGGAATCTAAAACTATACTCACAGGAGAGGTTTAAATCATAGAGTTAGAGTGTCAGTCCTCTTGTACTTAAGTCGGCATTGTGCCTTTTGAATTTAATTCCGATGCAATTTCTGTGCTTCATCGTCAAAAAGAAGGTCCAAGGCAGACAGTAAACGTTAAGTGAAGCATCGGAATCTAAAACTGGACTCACATTAGAGGTTCAAATCATAGAAAGTTAGATTGTCAGTCCTCCTGTACTTAAGTTGGCATTGTGCCTTTGGATAGAATTCGGATGCAATTTCTGTGTTTCGTCGTCAAAAAGAAATTGCAAGGTAAACAGTAAACCTGAAGTGAAGCATCGGAATCTAAAACTGGACTCACAGGAGAGGTTCAAATCATAGAAAGTGTGAGTGTCAGTCCTCTAGAACTTAAGTCGGCATTGTGCCTTTTGAATTTAATTCCGATGCAATTTCTGTGCTTCATCGTCAAAAAGAAGGTCCAAGGCATACAGTAAACCTGAAGTGAAGCATCGGAATCTAAAACTGGACTCTCATTAGAGGTCCAAATCATAGTAAGTTAGATTGTCAGTCCTCTTGTACTTAAGTCGGCATTGTGCCTTTTGTATTAAATTCGGATGCAATATCTGTGTTTCATCGTCAATAAGAAGGTCCAAATAATACAGTAAACCCGAAGTGAAGCATCGGAATCTAAAGCTGGACTCACAGGAGAGGTTCAAAACATAGAAAGTTAGAGTGTCAGTCCCCTTGTACTTAGCTCGGTATTGTGCTTTTTGAATTTAATTCCGATGCAATTTCTGTGTTTCATCGTCAATATGAAGGTCCAAGGTATACAGTAAACCTGAAGTTAAGCATCAGAATCTAAAACTGGACTCACAGGAGAGGTTCAAATCATAGAAAGTTAGATTGTCAGTCCTCTTGTACTTATGTTGGTATTGTGCCTTTTTTATAGAATTCTGATGCAATTTCTGTGTTTCGTCGACAAAAAGAAGGTGCAACGTAAACAGTAAACCTGAAGTGAAGCATCGGAATCTAAAACTTGACTCACAGAAGAGGTTCAAATCATAGAAAGTGAGAGTGTCAGTCCTCTTGTACTAAAGTCGGCATTGTGCCTTTTGTATTAAATTCAAATGCAATTTCTGTGGTTCACCGTCAATACGAAGGTCCAAGAGATCCAGTAAACCTGAAGTGAAGCATCGGAATCGAAAACTGGACTCACAGGAGAGGTTCAAATCATAGAAAGTGGGAGTGTCAGTCCTCTTGTACTTAAGTCGGCATGGGCGTTTTGAATTTAATTCCGATGCAATTTCTGTGCTTCATCGTCAGAAAGAAGGTCCAAGGCAGACAGTAAACCTTAAGTGAAGCATCGGAATCTAAAACTGGACTCACATTAGAGGTTCAAATCATAGGAAGTTAGATTGTCAGTCCTCCTGTACTTAAGTTGGCATTGTGCCTTTGGATAGAATTCGGATGCAATTTCTGTGTTTCGTCGTCAAAAAGAAGGTGCAAGGTAAACAGTAAACCTCAAGTGAAGCATCGGAATCTAAAACTGGACTCACAGGAGAGGTTCAAATCATAGAAAGTGAGAGTGTCAGTCCTCTTGCACTTAAGTCGGCATTGTGCCTTTTGAATTTAATTCCGATGCAATTTCTGTGCTTAATCGTCAAAAGGAAGGTCCAAGGCATACAGTAAATCTGAAGTGAAGCATCGGAATCTAAAAATGGACTCACATTAGAGGTTCAAATCATAGAAAGTTAGATTGCCAGTCCTCTTGTACTTAAGTCGGCATTGTGCCTTTTGTATTAAATTCGGATGCAATATCTGTGTTTCATCGTCAATAAGAAGGTCCAAGGAATACAGTAAACCCGAGGTGAAGCATCGGAATCTAAAGCTGGACTCACAGGAGAGGTTCAAATCATAGAAAGTTAGAGTGTCAGTCCTCTTGTACTTAAGTCGGCATTGTGATTTTTGAATTTAATTCCGAATCAATTTCAGTGTTTTATCGTCAATAAGAAGGTGCAAAGTATACAGGAAACATGAAGTGAAGCATCGGAATCTAAAACTGGACTAACAGGAGAGGTTCAAATCATAGAAAGTGAGAGTGTCAGTCCTCTTGTACTTAAGTCGGCATGGGCCTTTTGAATTTAATTCCGAGGCATTTCTGTGTTTCATCGTCAATAAGAAGGTCCAAGGTATACAGTAAACCTGATGTTAAGCATCGGAATCTAAAACTAGACTCACAGGAGAGGTTCAAATCATAGAAAGTCAGAGTGTCACACCGCTTGTACTTAAGTCGACATTGTGGCTTTTGAATTTAATTCCGATGCAATTCCTGTGTTTCATCGTCAATAAGAAGGTCCGAGGTATACAGTAAACCTGAAGTTAAGGTTTGGAATCTAAAACTATACTCACAGGAGAGGTTGAAATCATAGAGTTAGATTGTCAGTCGTGTTGTACTTAAGTCGGCATTGTGCCTTTTGAATTTAATTCCGATGCAATTTCTGTGCTTCATCGTCAAAAAGAAGGTCCAAGGCAGACAGTGAACCTTAAGTGAAGCATCGGAATCTAAAACTGGACTCACATTAGAGGTTCAAATCATAGAAAGTTAGATTGTCAGTCCTCCTGTACTTAAGTTGGCATTGTGCCTTTGGATAGAATTCGGATGCAAATTCTGTGTTTCGTCGTCAAAAAGAAGGTGCAAGGTAAACAGTAAACCTGAAGTGAAGCATCGGAATCTAAAGCTGGACTCACAGGAGGGGTTCAAATCATAGAAAGTGAGAGTGTCAGTCCTCTTGAACTTAAGTCGGCATCGTGCCTTTTGAATTTAATTCCGATGCAATTTCTGTGCTTCATCGTCACAAAAGAAGGTCCAAGGCATACAGTAAACCTGAAGTAAAGCATCGGAATCTAAATCTTGACTCACATTAGAGGTTCAAATCATAGAAAGTTAGATTGTCAGTCCTCTTGTACTTAAGTTGGTATTGTGCCTTTTTTATAGAATTCGGATGCAATTTCTGTGTTTCGTCGACAAAAAGAAGGTGCAACGTAAACAGTAAACCTGAAGTGAAGCATCGGAATCTAAAACTTGACTCACAGAAGAGGTTCAAATCATAGAAAGTGAGAGTGTCAGTCCCCTTGTACTTAAGCCGGCATTGTGCCTTTTGTATTAAAATCAAATGCAATTTCTGTGTTTCACCGTCAATACGAAGGTCCAAGGGATCCAGTAATCCTGAAGTGAAGCATCGGAATCGAAAACTGGACTCACAGGAGAGGTTCAAATCATAGAAAGTGGGAGTGTCAGTCCTCTTGTACTTAAGTCGGCATGGGCGTTTTGAATTTAATTCCGATGCAATTTCTGTGTTTCATCGTCAATAACAAGGTCCAAGATATACAGTAAAATTGAAGTTAAGCATCGAATTATAAAACTAGTCTCACAGGAGAGGTTCAAATCATAGAAAATTAGAGTGTGACTCCTCTTGTACTTAAGTTGGCATTGTGGCTTTTGAATTTAATTCCGATGCAATTCCTGTGTTTCATCGTCAATAAGAAGGTCCAAGGGATACAGTAAACCTGAAGTGAAGCATCGGAATCTAAAACTGGACTTACAGGAGAGTTTCAAATCATAGAAAGTTAGAGTGTCGGTCCACTTGTACTTAAGTCAGCATTGTGCCTTTTGAATTTAATTCCGATGCAATTTCTGTGCTTCAACGTCAAAAAGGAGGTCCAAGGCATACAGTAAACCTGAAGTGAAGCATCGGAATCTAAAACTGGACTCATATTAGAGGTTCAAATCATAGAAAGTTAGATTGTCGGTCCTCTTGTACTTAAGTCGGCATTGTGGCTTTTGTATTAAATTCGGATGCAATTTCTGTGTTTCATCGTCAATAAGAAGGACCAAGGTATACAGTAAACCTGAAGTTAAGCTTAAGAATCTAAAACTATACTCACAGGAGAGGTTCAAATCATAGAAAGTTAGAGTGTCAGTCCTCTTGTACTTAAGTCGGCATTGTGCCTTTTGAATTTAATTCCGATGCACTTTCTGTGCTTCATCGTCAGAAAGAAGGTCCAAGGCAGACAGTAAACCTTAAGTGAAGCATCGGAATCTACAACTGGACTCACATTAGAGGTTCAAATCATAGGAAGTTAGATTGTCAGTCCTCGTGTACTTAAGTCGGCATTGTGCCTTTGGATAGAATTCGGACGTAATTTCTGTGTTTCGTCGTCAAAAAGAAGGTGCAAGGTAAACAGTAAACCTGAAGTGAAGCATCGGAATCTAAAACAGGACTCACAGGAGAGGTTCAAATCATAGAAAGTGAGAGTGTCAGTCCTCTTGCACTTAAGTCGGCATTGTGCCTTTTGAATTTAATTCCGATGCAATTTCTGTGCTTAATCGTCAAAAAGAAGGTCCAAGGCATACAGTAAATCTGAAGTGAAGCATCGGAATCTAAAACTGGTCTCACATTAGAGGTTCAAATCATAGAAATCTAGATTGTCAGTCCTCTTGTACTTAAGTCGGCATTGTGCCTTTTGTATTAAATTCGGATGCAATATCTGTGTTTCATCGTCAATAAGAAGGTCCAAGGAATACAGTAAACCCGAGGTGAAGCATCGGAATCTAAAGCTGGACTCACAGGAGCGGTTCAAATCATAGAAAGTTAGAGTGTCAGTCCTCTTGTACTTAAGTCGGCATTGTGACATTTGAATTTAATTCCGAATCAATTTCAGTGTTTTATCGTCAATAAGAAGGTGCAAAGTATACAGGAAACATGAAGTGAAGCATCGGAATCTAAAGCTGGACTCACAGAAGAGGTTCAAATCATAGAAAGTGAGAGTGTCAGTCCTCTTGTACTTAAGTCGGCATTGTGCCTTTTGTATTAAATTCAAATGCAATTTCTGTGTTTCACCGTCAATACGAAGGTCCAAGGGATCCAGTAAACCTGAAGTGAAGCATCGGAATCGAAAACTGGACTCACAGGAGAGGTTCAAATCATAGAAAGTGGGTGTGTCAGTCCTCTTGTACTTAAGTCGGCATGGGCGTTTTGAATTTAATTCCGATGCAATTTCTGTGTTTCAACGTCAATAACAAGGTCCAAGATATACAGTAAAATTGAAGTTAAGCATCGAATTATAAAACTAGACTCACAGAAGAGGTTCAAATCATAGAAAGTGAGAGTGTCAGTCCTCTTGCACTTAAGTCGGCATTGTGCCTTTTGAATTTAATTCCGATGCAATTTCAGTGTTTTATCGTCAATAAGAAGGTGCAAAGTATACAGGAAACATGAAGTGAAGCATCGGAATCTAAAACTGGACTAACAGGAGAGGTACAAATCATAGAAAGTGAGAGTGTCAGTCCTCTTGTACTTAAGTCGGCATTGTGCCCTTTATATTAAATTCGGATGCAATTTCTGTGCTTCATCGTCAACACGAAGGTCCAAGGGATACAGTAAACCTGAAGTGAAGCATCGGAATCGAAAACTGGACTCACAGGAGAGGTTCAAATCACCGAAAGTGAGAGTGTCAGTCCTCTTGTACTTAAGTCGGCATGGGCCTTTTGAATTTAATTCCGATGCATTTCTGTGTTTCATCGTCAATAAGAAGGTCCAAGGTATACAGTAAACATGAAGTTAAGCATCGGAATCTAAAACTAGACTCACAGGAGAGGTTCAAATCATAGAAAGTTAGAGTGTCACTCCTCTTGTACTTAAGTCGGCATTGTGGTTTTTTGAATTTAATTCCGATGCAATTCCTGTGTTTCATCGTCAATAAGAAGGTCCGAGGTATACAGTAAACCTGAAGTTAAGGTTCGGAATCTAAAACTATACTCACAGGAGAGGTTCAAATCATAGAGTTAGAGTGTCAGTCCCCTTGTACTTAAGTCGGCATTGTGCCTTTTGAATTTAATTCCGATGCTATTTCTGTGCTTCATCGTCAAAAAGAAGGTCCAAGGCAGACAGTATACCTTAAGTGAAGCATCGGAATCTAAAACTGGACTCACATTAGAGGTTCAAATCATAGAAAGTTAGATTGTCAGTCCTCCTGTACTTAAGTTGGCATTGTGCCTTTGGATAGAATTCGGATGCACATTCTGTGTTTCGTCGTCAAAAAGAAGGTGCAAGGTAAACAGTAAACCTGAAGTGAAGCATCGGAATCTAAAACTGGACTCACAGGAGACGTTCAAATCATAGAAAGTGAGAGTGTCAGTCCTCTTGCACTTAAGTTGGCATTGTGCCTTTTTAATTTAATTCCGATGCAATTTCTATGCTTCATCGTCAAAAAGAAGGTCCAAGGCATACAGTAAATCTGAAGTGAAGCATCGGAATCTAAAACTGGACTCACATTAGAGGTTCAAATCATAGAAAGTTAGATTGCCAGTCCTCTTGTACTTAAGTCGGCATTGTGCCTTTTGTATTAAATTCGGATGCAATATCTGTGTTTCATCGTCAATAAGAAGGTCCAAGGAATACAGTAAACCCGAGGTGAAGCATCGGAATCTGAAGCTGGACTCACAGGAGAGGTTCAAATCATAGAAAGTTAGAGTGTCAGTCCCCTTGTACTTAACTCGGTATTGTGCTTTTTGAATTTAATTCCGATGCAATTTCTGTGTTTCATCGTTAATACGAAGGTCCAAGGTATACAGTAAACCTGAAGTTAAGCATCAGAATCTAAAACTGGACTCACAGGAGAGGTTCAAATCATAGAAAGTGATAGTGTCAGTCCTCTTGTACTTAAGTCGGCATTGTGCCCTTTGTATTAAATTCGGATGCAATTTCTGTGTTTCATCGTCAACACGAAGGTCCAAGGGATACAGTAAACCTGAAGTGAAGCATCGGAATCGAAAACTGGACTCACAGGAGAGGTTCAAATCATCGAAAGTGAGAGTGTCAGTCCTCTTGTACTTAAGTCGGCATGGGCCTTTTGAATTTACTTCCGATGCATTTCTGTGTTTCATCGTCACTAAGAAGGTCCAAGGTATACAGTAAACCTGAAGTTAAGCATCGGAATCTAAAACTAGACTCACAGGAGAGGTTCAAATCATAGAAAGTTAGAGTGTCACTCCTCTTGTACTTAAGTCGGCATTGTGGCTTTTGAATTTAAATCCGATGCAATTCCTGTGTTTCATCGTCAATAAGAAGGTCCGAGGTATACAGTAAACCTGAAGTTAAGGTTCGGAATTTAAAACTATACTCACAGGAGAGGTTCAAATCATAGAGTTAGAGTGTCAGTCCTCTTGTACTTAAGTCGGCATTGTGCCATTTGAATTTAATTCCGATGCAATTTCTGTGCTTCATCGTCAAAAAGAAGGTCCAAGGCAGACAGTAAACCTTAAGTGAAGCATCGGAATCTAAAACTGGACTCACATTAGAGGTTCAAATCATAGAAAGTTAGATTGTCAGTCCTCCTGTACTTAAGTTGGCATTGTGCCTTTGGATAGAATTCGGATGCAATTTCTGTGTTTCGTCGTCATAAAGAAGGTGCAAGGTCAACAGTAAACCTGAAGTGAAGCATCGGAATCTAAAACTGGACTCACAGGAGAGGTTCAAATCATAGAAAGTGAGAGTGTCAGTCCTCTTGAACTTAAGTCGGCATTGTGCCTTTTGAATTTAATTCCGATGCAATTTCTGTGCTTCATCGTCAGAAAGAAGGTCCAAGGCAGACAGTAAATCTTAAGTGAAGCATCGGAATGTAAAACTGGACTCACATTAAAGGTTCAAATCATAGAAAGTTAGATTGTCAGTCCTCTTGTACTTAAGTCGGCATTGTGCCCTTTGTAATAAATTCGGATGCAATATCTGTGTTTCATCGTCAATAAGAAGGTCCAAGGAATACAGTAAATCCGAGGTGAAGCATCGGAATCTAAAGCTGGACTCACAGGAGAGGTTCAAATGATAGAAAGTTAGAGTATCAGTCCCCTTGTACTTAACTCGGTATTGTGCTTTTTGAATTTAATTCCGATGCAATTTCTGTGTTTCATCGTCAATACGAAGGTCCGAGGTATACAGTAAACCTGAAGTTAAGCATCTGAATCTAAAACTGGACTCACAGGAGGGGTTCAAATCATAGAAAGTTAGAGTGTCGGTCCTCTTGTACTTAAGTCGGCATTGTGACTTTTGTATTAATTTCGGATACAATTTTTGTGTTTCATCGTCAAGAAGAAGGTCCAAGGCATACAGTAAACCTGAAGTGAAGCATCGGATTCTAATACTGGACGCACAGGGGAGGTTCAAATCATAGAAAGTGAGAGTGTCAATCCTCTTGTACTTAAGTCGGCATTGTGTCTTTTGTATTAAATTCGGATGCAATATCTGTGTTTCATCGTCAATAAGAAGGTCCAAGGGATACAGTAAACCTGAAGTTAAGAATCGGAATCTAAAACTGGACTCACAGGAGAGGTTCAAATAATAGAAAGTTAGAGTGTCAGTCCTCTTGTACCTAAGTCGGCATTGTGCCTTTTGAATTTAATTCCGATGCAATTTCAGTGTTTTATTGTCAATAAGAAGGTGCAAAGTATACAGGAAACATGAAGTGAAGCATCGGAATCTAAAACTGGACTATCAGGAGAGGTTCAAATCATAGAAAGTGAGAGTGTCAGACCTCTTGCACTTATGTCGGCATTGTGCCCTTTGTATAAAATTCGGATGCAATTTCTGTGTTTCATCGTCAACACGAAGGTCCAAGGGATACAGTAAACCTGAAGTGAAGCATCGGAATCGAAAACTGGACTCACAGGAGAGGTTCAAATCATCGAAAGTGAGAGTGTCAGTCCTCTTGTACTTAAGTCGGCATGGGCCTTTTGAATTTAATTCCGATGCATTTCTGTGTTTCATCGTCTATAAGAAGGTCCAAGGTATACAGTAAACCTGAAGTTAAGCATCGGAATCTAAAACTAGACTCACAGGAGAGGTTCAAATCATAGAAAGTTAGAGTGTCACTCCTCTTGTACTTAAGTCGGCATTGTGGCTTTTGAATTTAATTCCGATGCAATTCCCGTGTTTCATCGTCAATAAGAAGGTCCAAGGGATACAGTAAACCTGAAGTGAAGCATCGGAATCTAAAACTGGACTTACAGGAGAGTTTCAAATCATAGAAAGTTAGAGTGTCAGTCCACTTGTACTTAAGTCGGCATTGTGCCTTTTGAATTTAATTCCGATGCAATTCCTGTGTTTCATCGTCAATAAGAAGGTCCAAGGTATACAGTAAACCTGAAGTTAAGGTTCGGAATCTAAAACTATACTCACAGGAGAGGTTCAAATCATAGAGTTAGAGTGTCAGTCCTCTTGTACTTAAGTCGGCATTGTGCCTTTTGAATTTAATTCCGATGCAATTTCTGTGCTTAATCGTCAAAAAGAAGGTCCAAGGCAGACAGTAAACCTGAAGTGAAGCATCGGATTCTAAAACTGGACTCACATTGGAGGTTCAAATCATAGAAAGTTAGATTGTTAGTCCTCTTGTACTTAAGTCGGCATTGTGCCTTTTGTATTAAATTCGGATGCAATATCTGTGTTTCATCGTCAATAAGAAGGTCCAAGGGATACAGCAAACCCGAAGTGAAGCATCGGAATCTAAAGCTGGACTCACAGGAGAGGTTCAAATCATAGAAAATTAGAGTGTCAATCCCCTTGTACTTAACTCGGTATTGTGCTTTTCGAATTTAATTCCGATGCAATTTCTGTGTTTCATCGTCAATACGAAGGTCCAAGGTATACAGTAAACTTGAAGTTAAGCATCAGAATCTAAAACTGGACTCACAGGAGAGGTTCAAACCATAGAAAGTGAGAGTATCAGTCCTCTTGTACTTAAGTCGGCATGGGCATTTTGAATTTAATTCCGATGCAATTTCTGTGTTTCATCGTCAATAACAAGGTCCAAGGTATACAGTAAACCTGAAGTTAACCATCTGAATCTAAAACTAGACTCACAGGAGAGGTTCAAATCATAGGAATTTAGAGTGTCAGTCCTCTTGTACTTAAGTCGGCATTGTGACTTTTGTATTAAATTCGGATGCAATTTCTGTGTTTCATCGTCAATAAGAAGGTCCAAGGGATACAGTAAACCTGAAGTGAAGCTTCGGAATCTAAAACTGGACTCACAGGAGAGGTTCAAATCATAGAAAGTTAGAGTGTCAGTCCTCTTGTACTTAAGTCGGCATTGTGCCTTTTGTATTAAATTCGGATACAATTTTTGTGTTTCATCGTCAAAAAGAAGGTCCAAGGCATACAGTAAACCTGAAGTGAAGCGTCGGAATCTAAAACCGGACTCACATTAGAGGTTCAAATCATAGAAAGTTAGATTGTCAGTCCTCTTGTACTTAAGTCGGCATTATGCCTTTTGTATTAAATTCGGATGCAATTTCTGTGTATTATCGTCAATACGAAGGTCCAAAGGATACAGTAAACCTGAAGTGAAGCATCGGAATCGAAAACTGGAGTCACAGGAGAGGTTCAAACCATAGAAAGTGAGAGTATCAGTCCTCTTGTACTTAAGTCGGCATGGGCATTTTGAATTTAATTCCGATGCAATTTCTGTGTTTCATCGTCAATAACAAGGTCCAAGGTATACAGTAAACCTGAAGTTAACCATCTGAATCTAAAACTAGACTCACAGGAGAGGTTCAAATCATAGAAATTTAGAGTGTCACTCCTCTTGTACTTAAGTCGGCATTGTGGCTTTTGAATTTAATTCCGATGAAATTCCTGTGTTTCATCGTCAATAAGAAGGTCCAAGGGATACAGTAAACCTGAAGTGAAGCATCGGAATCTAAAACTGGACTCACAGGAGAGTTTCAAATCATAGAAAGTTAGAGTGTCAGTCCTCTTGTACTTAAGTCGGCATTGTGTCTTTTGAATTTATTTCCGATGCAATTTCTGTGCTTCATCGTCAAAAAGAAGGTCCAAGGCAGACAGTAAACCTGAAGTGAAGCATCGGAATCTAAACCTGGACGCACATTAGAGGTTCAAATCATAGAAAGTTAGATTGTCAGTCCTCTTGTACTTAAGTCGGCATTATGGCTTTTGTATTAAATTCGGATGCAATTTCTGTGTTTCTTCGTCAATAACAAGGACCAAGGGATACAGTAAACCCGAAGAGAAGCATCGGAATCTAAAGCTGGACTCACAGGAGAGGTTCAAATCATAGAAAGTTAGAGTGTCAGTCCACTGGTACTTAACTCGGCATTGTGCCTTTTGAATTTAAATCCGATCCAATTTCTGTGTTTCATCGTCAATACGGATGTCCAAGGTATACAGTAAACCTGAAGTGAAGCATCGGAATCTAAAACCGGACTCACAGGAGAGGTTCAAATCATAGATTGTTAGAGTGTCAGTCCTCTTGTACTTAAGTCGGCATTGTGCTTTTTGAATTTAATTCCGATGCAATTTCTGTGTTTTATCGTCAATAAGAAGGTGCAAAGTATGCAGGAAACCTGAAGTGAAGCATCGGAATCTAAAACTTGACTCACAGGAGAGGTTCCAATCATAGAAAGTGAGAGTGTCGGTCCTCTTGTATTTAAGTCGGCATTGTGCCTTTTGTATTAAATTCGGATGCAATATCTGTGTTTCATCGTCAATTCGAAGGTCCAAGGGATACAGTAAACCTGAAGTCAAGCATCGGAATGGAAAAGTGGACTCACAGGAGAGATTCAAAACATTTAAAGTGAGAGTGTCTGTCCTCTTGTACATAAGTCGGCATGGGCCTTTTGAATTTAATTTCGATGCAATTTCTGTGTTTCATCGTCAATAAGAAGGTCCAAGGTATACAGTAAACCTGAAGTTAAGCATCGGAATCTAAATCTGGACTTACGGGAGAGGTTCAAATCATAGAAAGTGAGAGTGTCAGTCCTCTTGTACTTAAGTCGGCATTGTGCCTTTTGTATTAAATACGGATGCAATATCTTTGTTTCATCGTCAATAAGAAGGTCCAAGGGACACAGTAAACCTGAAGTGAAGCATCGGAATCTAAAACTGGACTCACATTAGAAGTTCAAATCATAGAAAGTAAGAGTGTCAGTCCTCTTGTACTTAAGTCGGCATTGTGCCTTTTGTATTAAATTCGGATGCAATTTCTGTGTTTCATCGTCAATAAGAAGGTGCAAGGTATACAGTAAACCTGAAGTGAAGCATCGGTTTCTAAAACTGGACTTACAGGGGAGGTTCAAATCATAGAAAGTGAGAGTGTCAATCCTCTTGTACTTAAGTCGGCATTGTGTCTTTTGTATTAAATTCGGATGCAACTTCTGTGTTTCATCGTCAATAAGAAGGTCCAAGGGATACAGTAAACCTGAAGTGCAGCATCGGAATCCAAAACAGGACTCACAGGAGAGGTTCAAATCATAGAAAGTTAGAGTGTCCCTCCTCTTGTACTTAAGTCGGCATTGTGGCTTTTGAATTTAATTCCGATGCAATTCCTGTGTTTTATCGTCAATAAGAAGGTCCAAGGTATACAGTAAACCTGAAGTTAAGGTTCGGAATCTAGAACTATACTCACAGGAGAGGTTCCAATCATAGAGTTAGAGTGTCAGTCCTCTTGTACTTACGTCAGCATTGTGCCTTTTGAATTTAATTCCGACGCAATTTCTGTGCTTAATCGTCAAAAAGAAGGTCCAAGGCAGACAGTAAACCTGAAGTGAAGCATCGGAATCTAAAACTGGAATCACATTGGAGGTTCAAATCACAGAAAGTTAGATTGTTAGTCCTCTTGTACTGAAGTCGGCATTGTGCCTTTTGTATTAAATTCGGATACAATTTTTGTGTTTCATCGTCAAAAAGAAGGTCCAAGGCATACAGTAAACCTGAAGTGAAGCGTCGGAATCTAAAACTGGACTCACATTAGAGGTTCAAATCATTGAAAGTTAGATTGTCAGTCCTCTTGTACTTAAGTCGGCATTGTGCCTTTTGTATTAAATTCGGATGCAATTTCTGTGTATCATCGTCAATACGAAGGTCCAAAGGATACAGTAAACCTGAAGTGAAGCATCGGAATCGAAAACTGGAGTCACAGGAGAGGTTCAAACCATAGAGAGTGAGAGTATCAGTCCTCTTGTACTTAAGTCGGCATGGGCATTTTGAATTTAACTCCGATGCAATTTCTGTGTTTCATCGTCAATAACAAGGTCCAAGGTATACAGTAAACCTGAAGTTAACCATCTGAATCTAAAACTTGACTCACAGGAGAGGTTCAAATCATAGAAATTTAGAGTGTCACTCCTCTTGTACTTAAGTCGGCATTGTGGCTTTTGAATTTAATTCCGATGCAATCCTGTGTTTCATCGTCAATAAGAAGGTCCAAGGGATACAGTAAACCTGAAGTGAAGCATCGGAATCTAAAACTCGACTCACAGGAGAGTTTCAAATCATAGAAAGTTAGAGTGTCAGTCCTCTTGTACTTAAGTCGGCATTGTGCCTTTTGTATTAAATACGGATGCAATATCTTTGTTTCATCGTCAATAAGAAGGTCCAAGGGACACAGTAAACCTGAAGTGAAGCATCGGAATCTAAAACTGAACTCACATTAGAAGTTCAAATCATAGAAAGTAAGAGTGTCAGTCCTCTTGTACTTAAGTCGGCATTGTGCCTTTTGTATTAAATTCGGATGCAATTTCTGTGTTTCATCGTCAATAAGAAGGTGCAAGGTATACAGTAAACCTGAAGTGAAGCATCGGTTTGTAAAACTGGACTCACAGGGGAGTTTCAAATCATAGAAAGTGAGAGTGTCAATCCTCTTGTACTTAAGTCGGCATTGTGTCTTTTGTATTAAATTCGGATGCAATTTCTGTGTTTCATCGTCAATAAGAAGGTCCAAGGGATACAGTAAACCTGAAGTGCAGCATCGGAATCCAAAACAGGACTCACAGGAGAGGTTCAAATCATAGAAAGTTAGAGTGTCAGTCCTCTTGTACTTAAGTCGGCATGTTCCTTTTGAATTTAATTCCGATGCAATTTCTGTGTTTCATCGTCAATAAGAAGGTCCAAGGTATACAGTAAACCTGAAGTTAAGCATCGGAATCTAAAACTAGACTCACAGGAGAGGTTAAAATCATAGAAAGTTAGAGTGGCACTCCTCTTGTACTTAAGTCGGCATTGTGGCTTTTGAATTTAATTCCGATGCAATTCCTGTGTTTCATCGTCAATACGAAGGTCCAGGGTATACAGTAAACCTGAAGTTAAGCTTCGGAATCTAAAACTATACTCACAGGAGAGGTTCAAATCATAGAAAGTTAGAGGGTCAGTACTCTTGTACTTAAGTCGGCATTGTGAATTTTGTATTAAATTCTGATGCAATTTCTGTGTTTCATCGTCAATAAGAAGGTCCAAGGTATACAGTAAACCTGAAGTTAAGCATCGGAATATAAATCTGGACTTACGGGAGAGGTTCAAATCATAGAAAGTGAGAGTGTCAGTCCTCTTGTACTTAAGTCGGCATTGTGCCTTTTGTATTAAATACGGATGCAATATCTTTGTTTCATCGTCAATAAGAAGGTCCAAGGGACACAGTAAACCTGAAGTGAAGCATCGGAGTCTAAGACTGGACTCACATTAGAAGTTCAAATCATAGAAAGTAAGAGTGTCAGTCCTCTTGTACTTAAGTCGGCATTGTGCCTTTTGTATTAAATTCGGATGCAATTTCTGTGTTTCATCGTCAATAAGAAGGTGCAAGGTATACAGTAAATTTGAAGTGAAGCATCGGTTTCTAAAACTGGACTCACAGGGGAGGTTCAAATCATAGAAAGTGAGAGTGTCAATCCTCTTGTACTTAAGTCGGCATTGTGTCTTTTGTATTAAATTGGGATGCAATTTCTGTGTTTCATCGTCATTAAGAAGGTCCAAGGGATACAGTAAACCTGATGTGCAGCATTGGAATTCAAAACAGGACTCACAGGAGAGGTTCAAATCATAGAAAGTTAGAGTGTCAGACCTCTTGTACTTAAGTCGGCATGTTCCTTTTGAATTTAATTCCGATGCAATTTCTGTGTTTCATCGTCAATAAGAAGGTCCAAGGTATACAGTAAACCTGAAGTTAAGCATCGGAATCTAAAACTAGACTCACAGGAGAGGTTCAAATCATAGAAAGTTAGAGTGGCACTCCTCTTGTACTTAAGTCGGCATTGTGGCTTTTGAATTTAATTCCGATGCAATTCCTGTTTTTCATCGTCAATACGAAGGTCCAAGGTATACAGTAAACCTGAAGTTAAGCTTTGGAATCTAAAACTACTCACAGGAGAGGTTCAAATCATAGAAATTTAGAGGGTCAGTACTCTTGTACTTAAGTCGGCATTGTGCCTTTTGTATTAAATTCGGATACAATTTTTGTGTTTCATCGTCACAAAGAAGGTCCAAGGCATACAGTAAACCTGAAGTGAAGCATCGGATTCTAAAACTGGACTCACAGGGGAGGTTCAAATCATAGAAAGTGAGAGTGTCAAACCTCTTGTACTTAAGTCGGCATTGTGTCTTTAGAATTAAATTCGGATGCAATATCTGTGTTTCATCGTCAATAAGAAGGTCCAAGGGATACAGTAAACCTGAAGTGAAGAATCGGAATCTAAAACTGGACTCACAGGAGAGGTTCAAATCATAGAAAGTTAGAGTGTCAGTCCTCTTGTACCTAAGTCGGCATTGTGCTTTTTGAATTTAATTCCGATGCGATTTCAGTCTTTTATCGTCAATAATAAGGTGCAAAGTATACAGGAAACATGAAGTGAAGCATCGGAATCTAAAACTGGACTAACAGGAGAGGTTCAAATCATAGAAAGTGAGAGTGTCAGTCCTCTTGTACTTAAGTCGGCATTGTGCCCTTTGTATTAAATTCGGATGCAATTTCTGTGTTTCATCGTCAACACGAAGGTCCAAGGGACACAGTAAACCTGAAGTGATGCATCGGAATCGAAAACTGGACTCACAGGAGAGGTTCAAATCATCGAAAGTGAGAGTGTCAGTCCTCTTGTACTTAAGTCGGCATGGGCCTTTTGAATTTAATTCCGATGCATTTCTGTGTTTCATCGTCAATAAGAAGGTCCAAGGTATACAGTAAACCTGAAGTTAAGCATCGGAATCTAAAACTAGACTCACAGGAGAGGTTCAAATCATAGAAAGTTAGAGTGTCACTCCTCTTGTACTTAAGCCGGCATTGTGGCTTTTGAATTTAATTCCGATGCAATTCCTGTGTTTCATCGTCAATAAGAAGGTCCAAGGTATACAGTAAACCTGAAGTTAAGGTTCGGAATCTAAAACTATACTCACAGGAGAGGTTCGATCCATAGAGTTAGAGTGTCAGTCCTCTTGTACTTAAGTCGGCATTGTGCCTTTTGAATTTAATTCCGTTGCAATTTCTGGGCTTCATCGTCAAAAAGAAGGTCCAAGGCAGACAGTAAACCTGAAGTGAAGCATCGGAATCTAAAACTGGACTCACATTGGAGGTTCAAATCATAGAAAGTTAGATTGTCAGTCCTCTTGTACTTAAGTCGGCATTGTGCCTTTTGTATTAAATTCGGATGCAATATCTGTGTTTCATCGTCAATAAGAAGGTCCAAGGAATACAGTAAACCCGAAGTGAAGCATCGGAATCTAAAGCTGGACTCACCGGAGAGGTTCAAATCATAGAAAGTTAGAGAGTCAGTCCCCTTGTACTTAACTCGGTATTGTGATTTTCGAATTTAATTCTGTTGCAATTTCTGTGTTTCATCGTCAATACGAAGGTCCAAGGTATACAGTAAACCTGAAGTTAAGCATCAGAGTCTAAAACTGTACTCACAGGAGAGGTTCAAATCATAGAAATTTAGAGTGTCAGTCCTCTTGTACTTAAGTCGGCATTGTGACTTTTGGATTAAATTCGGATGCAATTTCTGTGTTTCATCGTCAATAAGAAGGTCCAAGGGATACAGTAAACCTGAAGTGAAGCTTCGGAATCTAAAACTGGACTCACAGGAGAGGTTGAAATCATAGAAAGTTATAGTGTCAGTCCTCTTGTACTTAAGTCGGCATTGTGCCTTTTGTATTAAATATGGATACAATTTTTGTGTTTCATCGTCAAAAAGAAGGTCCAAGGCATACAGTAAACCTGAAGTGAAGCGTCGGAATCTAAAACTGGACTCACATTAGAGGTTCAAATCATAGAAAGTTAGATTGTCAGTCCTCTTGTACTTAAGTCGGCATTGTGCCTTTTGTATTAAATTCGGATGCAATTTCTGTGTATCGTCGTCAATACGAAGGTCCAAAGGATACAGTAAACCTGAAGTGAAGCATCGGAATCGAAAACTGGCGTCACAGGAGAGGTTCAAACCATAGAAAGTGAGAGTGTCAGTCCTCTTGTACTTAAGTCGGCATGGGCATTTTGAATTTAATTCCGATGCAATTTCTGTGTTTCATCGCCAATAAGAAGGTCCAAGGTATACAGTAAACCTGAAGTTAACCATCTGAATCTAAAACTAGACACACAGGAGAGGTTCAAATCATAGAAATATAGAGTGTCACTCCTCTTGTACTTAAGTCGGCGTTTTGGCTTTTGAATTTAATTCCGATGCAATTCCTGTGTTTCATCGTCAATAAGAAGGTCCAAGGGATACAGTAAACCTGAAGTGAAGCATCGGAATCTAAAACTGGACTCACAGGAGAGGTTCAAATCATAGAAAGTTAGAGTGTCAGTCCTCTTGTACTTAAGTCGGCATTGTGCCTTTTGAATTTATTTCCGATGCAATTTCTGCGCTTCATCGTCAAAAAGAAAGTCCAAGGCAGACAGTAAACCTGAAGTGAAGCATCGGAATCTAAAACTGGACGCACATTAGAGGTTCAAATCATAGAAAGTTAGATTGTCAGTCCTCTTGTACTTAAGTCGGCATTGTGCTTTTTGTATTTAATTCCGATGCAATTTCTGTGTTTTATCGTAATTAAGAAGGTGCAAAGTATACAGGAAACCTGAAGTGAAGCATCGGAATCTAAAACTTGACTCACAGGAGAGGTTCCAATCATAGAAAGTGAGAGTGTCAGTCCTCTTGTATTTAAGTCGGCATTGTGCCTTTTGTATTAAATTCAGATGCAATATCTGTGTTTCATCGTCAATTCGAAGGTCCAAGGGATACAGTAAACCTGAAGTCAAGCATCGGAACGGAAAAGTGGACTCACAGGAGAGGTTCAAATCATGGAAAGTGAGAATGTCTGTCCTCTTGTACTTAAGTCGGCATGGGCCTTTTGAATTTAATTTCGATGCAATTTCTGTGTTTCATCGTCAATAAGAAGGTCCAAGGTATACAGCAAACCTGAAGTGAAGCATCGGTTTCTAAAACTGGACTCACAGGGGAGGTTCAAATCATAGAAAGTGAGAGTGTCAATCATCTTGTACTTAAGTCGGCATTGTGTCTTTTGTATTAAATTCGGATGGAATTTCTGTGTTTCATCGTCAATAAGAAGGTCCAAGGGATACAGTAAACCTGAAGTGCAGCATCGGAATCCAAAACAGGGCTCACAGGAGAGGTTCAAATCATAGAAAGTTAGAGTGTCAGTCCTCTTGTACTTAAGTCGGCCTGTTCCTTTTGAATTTAATTCCGATGCAATTTCTGTGTTTCATCGTCAATAAGAAGGTCCAAGGTATATAGTAAACCTGAAGTTAAGCATCGGAATCTAAAACTAGACTCACAGGAGAAGTTCAAATCACAGAAAGTTAGAGTGGCACTCCTCTTGTACTTAAGTCGGCATTGTGGCTTTTGAATTTAATTGCGATGCAATTCCTGTGTTTCATCGTCAATACGAAGGTCCAAATTATACAGTAAACCTGAAGTTAAGCTTCGGAATCTAAAACTATACTCACAGGAGAGGGTCAGATCATAGAAAGTTAGAGGGTCAGTACTCTTGTACTTAAGTCGGCATTGTGCCTTTAGAATTTAATTCCGATGCAATTTCTGTGTTTCATCGTCAATAAGAAGGTGCAAAGTATACAGTAAACCTGAAGGGAAGCATCGGTATCTACAACTTGACTCACAGGAGAGGTTCAAATCATAGAAAGTGAGAGTGTCAGTCCTCCTCTACTTAATTCGGCATTGTGCCTTTTGTATTAAATTCGGATGTAATTTCTGTGTTTCATCGTCAATGCGAAGGTCCAAGGGATACAGTAAACCTGAAGTGAAGCATCGGAATGGAAAAGTGGATTCACAGGAGAGGTACAAATCATGGAAAGTGAGAGTGTCTGTCCTCTTGTACTTAAGTCGGCATGGGCCTTTTGAATTTAATTTCGATGCAATTTCTGTGTTTCATCGTCAATAAGGAGGTTGAAGGTATACAGTAAACCTGAAGTTAAGCATCAGAATCTAAATCTGGACTTACGGGAGAGGTTCAAATCATAGAAAGTGAGAGTGTCAGTCCTCTTGTACTTATGTCGGCATTGTGCCTTTTGTATTAAAATTCGGATGCAATATCTTTGTTTCATCGTCAATAAGAAGGTCCAAGGGACACAGTAAACCTGAAGTGAAGCTTCGGAATCCTAAACTGTACTCACATTAGAAGTTCAAAACATATAAAGTAAGAGTGTCAGTCCTCTTGTACTTAAGTCGGCATTGTGCCCTTTGTATTAAATTCGGATGCAATTTCTGTGTTTCATCGTCAATAAGAAGGTGCAAGGTATACAGTAAACCTGAAGTGAAGCATCGGTTTCTAAATCTGGACTCACAGGGGAGGTTCAAATCATAGAAAGTGAGAGTGTCAATCCTCTTTTACTTAAGTCGGCATTGTGTCTTTTGTATTAAATTCGGATGCAATTTCTGTGTTTCATCGTCAATAAGAAGGTCCAAGGGATACAGTAAACCTGAAGTGCAGTATCGGAATCCAAAACAGGACTCACAGAAGAGGTTCTAATCATAGATAGTTAGAGTGTCAGTCCTCTTGTACTTAAGTCGGCATGTTCCTTTTGAAATTAATTCCTATGCAATTTCTGTGATTTATCGTCAATAA
Source organism: Schistocerca serialis cubense (assembly GCF_023864345.2). Taxonomy (NCBI): domain Eukaryota; kingdom Metazoa; phylum Arthropoda; class Insecta; order Orthoptera; family Acrididae; genus Schistocerca; species Schistocerca serialis. The sequence continues at coordinate 59,210,423 of NC_064638.1, read as the reverse complement.
GAAGGTGCAAAGTATACAGGAAACCTGAAGTGAAACATCGGAATCTAAAACTTGACTCACAGGAGAGGTTCCAAACATAGAAAGTAAGAGTGTCAGTCCTCTTGTATTTAAGTCGGCATTGTGCCTTTTGTATTAAATTCGGATGCAATATCTGTGTTTCATCGTCAATTCGAAGGTCCAAGGGATACAGTAAACCTGAAGTCAAGCATCGGAATGGAAAAGTGGACTCACAGGAGAGGTTCAAATCATAGAAAGTTAGAGGGTCAGTACTCTTGTACTTAAATCGGCATTGTGAATTTTGTATTAAATTCTGATGCAATTTCTGTGTTTCATCGTCAATAAGAAGGTCCAAGGGATACAATAAACCTGTAGTGAAGCATCGGAATCTAAAACTGGACACACAGGAGAGGTTCAAATCATAGAAAGTTAGAGTGTCAGTCCTCTTGTACTTAAGTCGGCATTGTGCCTTTTGAATTTTATTCCGATGCAATTTCTGTGTTTCATCGTCAATAAGAAGGTGCAAAGTATACAGTAAACCTGAAGGGAAGCATCGGTATCTAAAACTTGACTCACAGGAGAGGTTCAAATCATAGAAAGTGAGAGTGTCAGTCCTCCTCTACTTAATTCGGCATTGTGCCTTTTGTATTAAATTCGGATGCAATTTCTGTGTTACATCGTCAATGCGAAGGTCCAAGGGATACAGTAAACCTGAAGTGAAGTATCGGAATCTAAAACTGGACACACAGGAGAGGTTCAAATCATAGAAAGTTAGAGTGTCAGTCCTCTTGTACTTAAGTCGGCATTGTGGCTTTTGAATTTAATTCCGATGCAATTCCTGTGTTTCATCGTCAATACGAAGGTCCAAGGTATACAGTAAACCTGAAGTTAAGCTTCGGAATCTAAAACTATACTCACAGGAGAGGTTCAAATCATAGAAATTTAGAGGGTCAGTACTCTTGTACTTAAGTCGGCATTGTGCCTTTTGTATTAAATTCGGATACAATTTTTGTGTTTCATCGTCAAAAAGAAGGTCCAAGGCATACAGTAAACCTGAAGTGAAGCATCGGATTCTAAAACTGGACTCACAGGGGAGGATCAAATCATAGAAAGTGAGAGTGTCAATCCTCTTGTACTTAAGTCGGCATTGTGTCTTTTGTATTAAATTCGGATGCAATATCTGTGTTTCATCGTCAATAAGGAGGTCCAAGGGATACAGTAAACCTGAATTGAAGAATTGGAATGTAAAACTGGACTCACAGGAGAGGTTCAAATCATAGAAAGTTAGAGTGTCAGTCCTCTTGTACCTAAGTCGGCATTGTGCCTTTTGAATTTAATTCCGATGCGATTTCAGTGTTTTATCGTCAATAAGAAGGTGCAAAGTATACAGGAGACATGAAGTGAAGCATCGGAATCTAAAACTGGACTAACAGGAGAGGTTCAAATCAAAGAAAGTGTGAGTGTCAGTCCTCTTGTACTTAAGTCGGCATTGTGCCCTTTGTATTAAATTCGGATGCAATTTCTGTGTTTCATCGTCAACACGAAGGTCCAAGGGACACAGTAAACCTTAAGTGAAGCATCGGAATCGAAAACTGGACTCACAGGAGAGGTTCAAATCATCGAAAGTGAGAGTGTCAGTCCTCTTGTACTTAAGTCGGCATGGGCCTTTTGAATTTAATTCCGATGCATTTCTGTGTTTCATCGTCAATAAGAAGGTCCAAGGTATACAGTAAATCTGAAGTTAAGCATCGGAATCTAAAACTAGACTCACAGGAGAGGTTCAAATCATAGAAAGTTAGAGTGTCACTCCTCTTGTACTTAAGTCGGCATTGTGGCTTTTGAATTTAATTCCGATGCAATTCCTGTGTTTCATCGTCAATAAGAAGGTCCAAGTTATACAGTAAACCTGAAGTTAAGGGTCGGAATCCAAAACTATACTCACAGGAGAGGTTCGAATCATAGAGTTAGAGTGTCAGTCCTCTTGTACTTAAGTCGGCATTGTGCTTTTGAATTTAATTCCGTTGCAATTTCTGTGCTTCATCGTCAAAAAGAAGGTCCAAGGCAGACAGTAAACCTGAAGTGAAGCATCGGAATCTATAACTGGACTCACATTGGAGGTTCAAATCATAGAAAGTTAGATTGTCAGTCCTCTTGTACTTAAGTCGGCATTGTGCCTTTTGTATTAAATTCGGATGCAATATCTGTGTTTCATCGTCAATAAGAAGGTCCAAGGAATACAGTAAACATGAAGTGAAGCATCGGTTTCTAAAACTGGACTCACAGGGGAGGTTCAAATCATAGAAAGTGAGAGTGTCAATCATCTTGTACTTAAGTCGGCATTGTGTCTTTTGTATTAAATTCGGATGCAATTTCTGTGTATCATCGTCAATAAGAAGGTCCAAGGGATACAGTAAACCTGAAGTGCAGCATCAGAATCCAAAACAGGACTCATAGGAGAGGTTCAAATCATAGAAAGTTAGAGTGTCAGTCCTCTTGTACTTAAGTCGGCCTGTTCCTTTTGAATTTAATTCCGATGCAATTTCTGTGTTTCATCGTCAATAAGAAGGTCCAAGGTATATAGTAAACCTGAAGTTAAGCATCGGAATCTAAAACTAGACTCACAGGAGAAGTTCAAATCATAGAAAGTTAGAGTGGCACTCCTCTTGTACTTAAGTCGGCATTGTGGCTTTTGAATTTAATTGCGATGCAATTCCTGTGTTTCATCGTCAATACGAAGGTCCAAGGTATACAGTAAACCTGAAGTTAAGCTTCGGAATCTAAAACTATACTCACAGGAGAGGTTCAAATCATAGAAAGTTAGAGGGTCAGTACTCTTGTACTTAAATCGGCATTGTGAATTTTGTATTAAATTCTGATGCAATTTCTGTGTTTCATCGTCAATAAGAAGGTCCAAGGGATACAATAAACCTGTAGTGAAGCATCGGAATCTAAAACTGGACACACAGGAGAGGTTCAAATCATAGAAAGTTAGAGTGTCAGTCCTCTTGTACTTAAGTCGGCATTGTGCCTTTTGAATTTTATTCCGATGCAATTTCTGTGTTTCATCGTCAATAAGAAGGTGCAAAGTATACAGTAAACCTGAAGGGAAGCATCGGTATCTAAAACTTGACTCACAGGAGAGGTTCAAATCATAGAAAGTGAGAGTGTCAGTCCTCCTCTACTTAATTCGGCATTGTGCCTTTTGTATTAAATTCGGATGCAATTTCTGTGTTACATCGTCAATGCGAAGGTCCAAGGGATACAGTAAACCTGAAGTGAAGTATCGGAATCTAAAACTGGACACACAGGAGAGGTTCAAATCATAGAAAGTTAGAGTGTCAGTCCTCTTGTACTTAAGTCGGCATTGTGGCTTTTGAATTTAATTCCGATGCAATTCCTGTGTTTCATCGTCAATACGAAGGTCCAAGGTATACAGTAAACCTGAAGTTAAGCTTCGGAATCTAAAACTATACTCACAGGAGAGGTTCAAATCATAGAAATTTAGAGGGTCAGTACTCTTGTACTTAAGTCGGCATTGTGCCTTTTGTATTAAATTCGGATACAATTTTTGTGTTTCATCGTCAAAAAGAAGGTCCAAGGCATACAGTAAACCTGAAGTGAAGCATCGGATTCTAAAACTGGACTCACAGGGGAGGATCAAATCATAGAAAGTGAGAGTGTCAATCCTCTTGTACTTAAGTCGGCATTGTGTCTTTTGTATTAAATTCGGATGCAATATCTGTGTTTCATCGTCAATAAGGAGGTCCAAGGGATACAGTAAACCTGAATTGAAGAATTGGAATGTAAAACTGGACTCACAGGAGAGGTTCAAATCATAGAAAGTTAGAGTGTCAGTCCTCTTGTACCTAAGTCGGCATTGTGCCTTTTGAATTTAATTCCGATGCGATTTCAGTGTTTTATCGTCAATAAGAAGGTGCAAAGTATACAGGAGACATGAAGTGAAGCATCGGAATCTAAAACTGGACTAACAGGAGAGGTTCAAATCAAAGAAAGTGTGAGTGTCAGTCCTCTTGTACTTAAGTCGGCATTGTGCCCTTTGTATTAAATTCGGATGCAATTTCTGTGTTTCATCGTCAACACGAAGGTCCAAGGGACACAGTAAACCTTAAGTGAAGCATCGGAATCTAAAACTGGACTAACAGGAGAGGTTCAAATCAAAGAAAGTGTGAGTGTCAGTCCTCTTGTACTTAAGTCGGCATTGTGCCCTTTGTATTAAATTCGGATACAATTTTTGTGTTTCATCGTCAAAAAGAAGGTCCAAGGCATACAGTAAACCTGAAGTAAAGCATCGGATTCTAAAACTGGACTCACAGGGGAGGATCAAATCATAGAAAGTGAGAGTGTCAATCCTCTTGTACTTATGTCGGCATTGTGGCTTTTGTATTAAATTCGGATGCAATTTCTGTGTTTCATCATCAATAATAAGGCCCAAGGGATACAGTAAACCCGAAGTGAAGCATCCGAATCTAAAGCTGGACTCACAGGAGAGGTTCAAATCATAGAAAGTTAGAGTGTCAGTCCACTTGTACTTACCTCGGCATTGTGCCTTTTGAAATTAAATCCGATCCAATTTCTGTGTTTCATCGTCAATACGGATGTCCAAGGTATACAGTAAACCTGAAGTGAAGCATCGGAATCTAAAACCGGACTCACAGGAGAGGTTCAAATCATAGACAGTTAGAGTGTCAGTCCTCTTGTACTTAAGTCGGCATTGTGCTTTTTGTATTTAATTCCGATGCAATTTCTGTGTTTTATCGTCAATAAGAACGTGCAAAGTATACAGGAAACCTGAAGTGAAGCATCGGAATCTAAAACTTGACTCACAGGAGAGGTTCCAATCATAGAAAGTGAGAGTGTCAGTCCTCTTGTATTTAAGTCGGCATTGTGCCTTTTGTATTAAATTCAGATGCAATATCTGTGTTTCATCGTCAATTCGAAGGTCCAAGGGATACAGTAAACCTGAAGTCAAGCATCGGAATGGAAAAGTGGACTCACAGTAGAGGTTCAAATCATGGAAAGTGAATGTTTCTGTCCTCTTGTACTTAAGTCGGCATGGGCCTTTTGAATTTAATTTCGATACAATTTCTGTGTTTCATCGTCAATAAGAAGGTCCAAGGTATATAGTAAACATGAAGTTAAGCATCGGAATCTAAATCTGGACTTACGGGAGAGGTTCAAATCATAGAAAGTGAGAGTGTCAGTCCTCTTGTACTTAAGTCGGCATTGTGCCTTTTGTATTAAATACGGATGCAATATCTTTGTTTCATCGTCAATAAGAAGGTCCAAGGGACACAGTAAACATGAAGTGAAGCATCGGAATGGAAAAGTGGATTAACATTAGAGGTTCAAATCATGGAAAGTGTGAGTGTCTGTCCTCTTGTACTTAAGTCGGCATGGGCCTTTTGAATTTAATTTCGATGCAATTTCTGTGTTTCATCGTCAAAAAGAAGGTCGAAGGTATACAGTAAACCTGAAGTTAAGCATCGGAATCTAAATCTGGACTTACGGGAGAGGTTCAATTCAAAGAAAGTGAGAGTGTCAGTCCTCTTGTACTTATGTCGGCATTGTGCCTTTTGTATTAAATTCGGATGCAATATCTTTGTTTCATCGTCAATAAGAAGGTCCAAGGGACACAGTAAACCTGAATTGAAGCTTCGGAATCTAAAACTGGACTCACATTAGAAGTTCAAAACATAGAAAGTAAGAGTGTCAGTCCTCTTGTACCTAAGTCGGCATTGTGCCTTTTGTATTAAATTCGGATGCAATTTCTGTGTTTCATCGTCAATAAGAAGGTGCAAGGTATACAGTAAACCTGAAGTGAAGCATCGGTTTCTAAATCTGGACTCACAGGGGAGGTTCAAATCATAGAAAGTGAGAGTGTCAATCCTCTTGTACTTAAGTCGGCATTGTGTCTTTTGTATTAAATTCGGATGCAATTTCTGTGTTCCATCGTCAATAAGAAGGTCCAAGGGATACAGTAAACCTGAAGTGCAGCATCGGAATCCAAAACAGGACTCACAGAAGAGGTTCAAATCATAGATAGTTAGAGTGTCAGTCCTCTTGTACTTAAGTCGGCATGTTCCTTTTGAATTTAATTCCTATGCAATTTCTGTGTTTTATCGTCAATAAGAAGGTGCAAAGTATACAGGAAACCTGAAGTTAAGCATCGGAATCTAAAACTAGACTCACAGGAGAAGTTCAAATCATAGAAAGTTAGAGTGGCACTCCTCTTGTACTTAAGTCGGCATTGTGGCTTTTGAATTTAATTCCGATGCAATTCCTGTGTTTCGTCGTCAATACGAAGGTCCAAGGTATACAGTAAACCTGAAGTTAAGCTTCTGAATCTAAAACTATACCCACAGGAGAGGTTCAAATCATAGAAAGTTAGAGGGTCAGTACTCTTGTACTTAAATCGGCATTGTGAATTTTGTATTAAATTCGGATGCAATTTCTGTGTTTCATCGTCAATAAGAAGGTCCAAGGGATACAGTAAACCTGAAGTGCAGCATCGGAATCAAAAACAGGACTCACAGGAGAGGTTCAAATCATAGAAAGTTAGAGTGTCAGTCCTCTTGTACTTAAGTCGGCATGTTCCTTTTGAATTTAATTCCTATGCTATTTCTGTGTTTCATCGTCAATAAGAAGGTGCAAAGTATACAGTAAACCAGAAGGGAAGCATCGGTATCTAAAACTTGACCCACAGGAGAGGTTCAAATCTTAGAAAGTGAGAGTGTCAGTCCTCCTGTACTTAAATCGGCATTGTGCCTTTTGTATTAAATTCGGATGCAATTTCTGTGTTTCATCGTCAATGCGAAGGTCCAAGGGATACAGTAAACCTGAAGTGAAGCATCGGAATGGAAAAGTGGATTCACATTAGAGGTTCAAATCATGGAAAGTGTGAGTGTCTGTCCTCTTGTACTTAAGTCGGCATGGGCCTTTTGAATTTAATTTCGATGCAATTTCTGTGTTTCATCGTCAATAAGAAGGTCGAAGGTATAGAGTAAACCTGAAGTTAAGCATCGGAATCTAAATCTGGACTTACGGGAGAGGTTCAAATCATAGAAAGTGAGAGTGTCAGTCCTCTTGGACTTATGTCGGCATTGTGCCTTTTGTATTAAATTCGGATGCAATATCTTTGTTTCATCGTCAATAAGAAGGTCCAAGGGACACAGTAAACCTGAAGTGAAGCTTCGGAATCTAAAACTGGACTCACATTAGAAGTTCAAAACATAGAAAGTAAGAGTGTCAGTCCTCTTGTACTTAAGTCGGCATTGTGCCTTTTGTATTAAATTCGGATGCAATTTCTGTGTTTCATCGTCAATAAGAAGGTGCAAGGTATACAGTAAACCTGAAGTGAAGCATCGGTTTCTAAATCTGGACCCACAGGGGTGGTTCAAATCATAGAAAGTGAGAGTGTCAATCCTCTTGTACTTAAGTCGGCATTGTGTCTTTTGTATTAAATTCGGATGCAATTTCTGTGTTTCATCGTCAATAAGAAGGTCCAAGGGATACAGTAAACCTGAAGTGCAGCATCGGAATCCAAAACAGGACTCACAGAAGAGGTTCAAATCATAGATAGTTAGAGCGTCAGTCCTCTTGTACTTAAGTCGGCATGTTCCTTTTGAATTTAATTCCTATGCTATTTCTGTGTTTTATCGTCAATAAGAAGGTGGAAAGTATACAGGAAACCTGAAGTTAAGCATCGGAATCTAAAACTAGACTCACAGGAGAAGTTCAAATCATAGAAAGTTAGAGTGGCACTCCTCTTGTACTTAAGTCGGTATTGTGGCTTTTGAATTTAATTCCGATGCAATTCCTGTGTTTCATCGTCAATACGAAGGTCCAAGGTATACAGTAAACCTGAAGTTAAGCTTCGGAATCTAAAACTATACTCACAGGAGAGGTTCAAATCATAGAAAGTTAGAGGGTCAGTACTCTTGTACTTAATTCGGCATTGTGAATTTTGTATTAAATTCTGATGCAATTTCTGTGTTTCATCGTCAAATAGAAGGTCCAAGGGATACAATAAACCTGAAGTGAAGCATCGGAATCTAAAACTGGACACACAGGAGAGGTTCAAATCATAGAAAGTTAGAGTGTCAGTCCTCTTGTACTTAAGTCGGCATTGTGCCTTTTGAATTTAATTCCGATGCAATTTCTGTGTTTCATCGTCAATAAGAAGGTGCAAAGTATACAGTAAACCTGAAGGGAAGCATCGGTATCTAAAACTTGACTCACAGGAGAGGTTCAAATCATAGAAAGTGAGAGTGTCAGTCCTCTTGTACTTAAGTCGGCATTGTGCCTTTTGTATTAAATTCGGATGCAATATCTTTGTTTCATCGTCAATAAGAAGGTCCAAGGGACACAGTAAACCTGAAGTGAAGCATCGGAATCTAAAACTGGTCTCACATTAGAAGTTCAAATAATAGAAATTAAGAGTGTCAGCCCTCTTGTACTTAAGTCGGCATTGTGCCTTTTGTATTAAATTCGGATGCAATTTCTGTGTTTCATCGTCATTAAGAAGGTGCAAGGTATACAGTAAACCTGAGGTGAAGCATCGGTTCCTAAATCTGGACTCACAGGGGAGGTTCATATCATAGAAAGTGAGAGTGTCAATCCTCTTGTACTTAAGTCGGCATTGTGTCTTTTGTATTAAATTCGGATGCAATTTCTGTGTTTCATCGTCAATAAGAAGGTCCAAGGGATACAGTAAACCTGAAGTGCAGCATCGGAATCAAAAACAGGACTCACAGGAGAGGTTCAAATCATAGAAAGTTAGAGTGTCAGTCCTCTTGTACTTAAGTCGGCATGTTCCTTTTGAATTTAATTCCGATGCAATTTCTGTGTTTCATCGTCAATAAGAAGGTCCAAGGTATACAGTAAACCTGAAGTTAAGCATCGGAATCTAAAACTAGACTCACAGGAGAGGTTCAAATCATAGAAAGTTAGAGTGGCACTCCTCTTGTACTTAAGTCGGCATTGTGGCTTTTGAATTTAATTCCGATGCAATTCCTGTGTTTCATCGTCAATACGAAGGTCCAAGGTATACAGTAAACCTGAAGTTAAGCTTCGGAATCTAAAACTATACTCACAGGAGAGGTTCAAATCATAGAAAGTTAAAGTGTCAGTACTCTTGTACTTAAGTCGGCATTGTGAATTTTGTATTAAATTCTGATGCGATTTCTGTGTTTCATCGTCAATAAGAAGGTCCAAGGGATACAATAAACCTGAAGTGAAGCATCGGAATCTAAAACTGGACACACAGGAGAGGTTCAAATCATAGAAAGTTAGAGTGTCAGTCCTCTTGTACTTAAGTCGGCATTATGCCTTTTGAATTTAATTCCGATGCAATTTCTGTGTTTCATCGTCAATAAGAAGGTGCAAAGTATACAGTAAACCTGAAGGGAAGCATCGGTATCTAAAACTTGACTCACAGGAGAGGTTCAAATCATAGAAAGTGAGAGTGTCAGTCCTCCTGTACTTAAATCGGCATTGTGCCTTTTGTATTAAATTCGGATGCAATTTCTGTGTTTCATCGTCAATGCGAAGGTCCAAGGGATACAGTAAACCTGAAGTGAAGCATCAGAATGGAGAAGTGGACTCACAGGAGAGGTTCAAATCATGGAAAGTGAGAGTGTCTGTCCTCTTGTACTTAAGTCGGCATGGGCCTTTTGAATTTAATTTCGCTGCAATTTCTGTGTTTCATCGTCAATAAGAAGGTCCAAGGTATACAGTAAACCTGAAGTTAAGCATCGGAATCTAAATCTGGACTTACGGGAGAGGTTCAAATCATAGAAAGTGAGAGTGTCAGTCCTCTTGTACTTAAGTCGGCATTGTGCCTTTTGTATTAAATTCGGATGCAATATCTTTGTTTCATCGTCAATAAGAAGGTCCAAGGGACACAGTAAACCTGAAGTGAAGCATCGGAATCTAAAACTGGACTCACATTAGAAGTTCAAATCATAGAAAGTAAGAGTGTCAGTCCTCTTGTACTTAAGTCGGCATTGTGCCTTTTGTATTAAATTCGGATGCAATTTCTGTGTTTCATCGTCAATAAGAAGGTGCAAGGTATACAGTAAACCTGAAGGGAACCATCGGTTTCTAAAACTGGACTCACAGGGGAGGTTCAAATCATACAAAGTGAGAGTGTCAATCCTCTTGTACTTAAGTCGGCATTGTGCCTTTTGTATTAAATTCGGATGCAATTTCTGTGTTTCATCGTCAATGCGAAGGTCCAAGTGATACAGTAAACCTGAAGTGAAGCATCGGAATCGAAAACTGGACTCACAGGAGAGGTTCAAATCATAGAAAGTGAGAGTGTCAGTCCTCTTGTACTTAAGTCGGCATGGGCCTTTTGAATTTAAGTCCGATGCAATTTCTGTGTTTCATCGTCAATAACAAGTTCTAAGGTATACAGTAAACCTGAAGTTAAGCATCGGAATCTAACACTAGACTCACAGGAGAGGTTCAAATCATAGAGAGTTAGAGTGTCACTCATCTTGTACTTAAGTCGGCATTGTGGCTTTTGAATTTAATTCCGATGCAATTTCTGTGCTTCAACGTCAAAAAGAAGGTCCAAGGCAGACAGTAAACCTTAAGTGAAGCATCGGAATCTAAAACTGGACTCACATTAGAGGTTCAAATCATAGAAAGTTAGATTGTCAGTCCTCTTGTACTTAGGTTGGCATTGTGCCTTTTGTATAGAATTCGGATGCAATTTCTGTGTTTCGTCGTCAAAAAGAAGGTGCAAGGTAAACAGTAAACATGAAGTGAAGCATCGGAATCTAAAACTGGACTCACAGGAGAGGTTCAAATCATAGAAAGTGAGATTGTCAGTCCCCTTGTACTTAAGTCGGCATTGTGCCTTTTGAATTTAATTCCGTTGCAATTTCTGTGTTTCATCGTCAAAAAGAAGGTCCAAGGTATACAGTAAAACTGAAGTTAAGAATCGGAATCTAAAACTGGACTCACAGGAGAGGTTCAAATCATAGAAAGTTAGAGTGTCAGTCCTCTTGTACTTAAGTCGGCATTGTGACTTTTGTGTTAAATTTGGATGCAATTTCTGTGTTTCATCGTCAATAAGAAGGTCCAAGGGCTACAGTAAACCTGAAGTGAAGCATCGGAATCTAAAACAGGACTCACAGGAGAGGTTCAAATCATAGAAAGTTAGGGTGTCAGTCCTCTTGTACTTAAGTCGGCTTTGAGCCTTTTGAATTTAATTGTGATGCAACTTCTGTGCTTCATCGTCAAAAAGAAGGTCCAAGGCAGACAGTAAACCTGAAGTGAAGCATCGGAATCTCAAAGTGGACTCATATTAGAGGTTCAAATCATAGACTGTTAGATTGTCAGTCCTCTTGTACTTACGTCGGCATTGTGCCTTTTGTATAAAATTCGGATGCAATTTCTGTGTTTCGTCGTCAATAAGAACGTGCAAAGTATACAGAAAACCTGAAGGGAAGCATCGGAATCTAAAACTTGACGCTCAGAAGAGGTTCAAATCATAGAAAGAGAGAGTGTCAGTCCTTTTGTACTTAAGTCGGCATTGTGCCTTTTGTGTTAAATTCGGATGCAATTTCTGTGTTTCGTCGCCAATAAGAAGGTGCAAGGTATACAGTTAACCTGAAGTGAAGCATCGGAATCTAAAGCTGGACTCACAGGAGAGGTTCAAATCATAGAAAGTGAGAGTGTCAGTCCTCTTGTACTGAAGTCGGCATTGTGTCTTTTGAATTTAGTTCCGTTGCAATTTCAGTGCTTCATCGACAAAAAGAAGGTCCAAGGCATACAGTAAACCTGAAGTGAAGCATCGGAATCTAAAACTGGACTCACATTAGAGGTTCAAATCATAGAAAGTTAGATTGTCAGTCCTCATGTACTTAAGTCGGAATTGTGCCTTTTGTATTAAATTCGGATGCAGTTTCTGTGTTTCATCGTCAATAAGAAGGTCCAAGGGATACAGTAAACCCGAAGTGAAGCATCGGAATCTAAAGCTGGACTCTCAGGAGAGGTTCATATCATAGAAAGTTAGAGTGTCAGTCCTCTTGTACTTAACTCGGCATTGTGCATTTTGAATTTAATTCCGATGCAATTTCTGTGTTTCATCGTCATTACGAAGGTACAAGGTATACAGTCAACCTGAAGTTAAGCATCGGAATCTAAAACTGGACTCACAGGTGAGGTTCAAATCTTAGAAAGTTAGGGTGTCAGTCCTCTTGTACTTAACTCGGCATTGTGACTTTTGTATTAAATTCGGATGCGATTTCTGTGTTTCATCGTCAATAAGATTGTCCAAGGGATACAGTAAACCCGAAGTGAAGCTTCGGAATCTAAAACTGGACTCACAGGAGAGTTTCAAATCATTGAAAGTTAGAGTGTCAGTCCTCTCGTACTTAAGTCGGCATTGTGGGTTTTGAATTTAATTCCGATGCAATTTCTGTGTTTCATCGTCAATAAGAAGGTGCAAGGTATACAGTAAACCTGAAGTGAAGCGTCGGAATCTAAAAGTGGACTCACAGGAGAGGTTCAAATCAAAGAAAGTGAGAGTGTCAGACCTCTTCATCTTAAGTCGGCATTGTGCCTTTTGTATTAATTTCGGATGCAATTTCTGTGTTTCATCGTCAATAAGAAGGTGCCAGGTGTACAGTAAACCTGAAGTGAAGCATCGGAATCTAAAAGTGAACACACAAGGGAGGTTCAAATCATAGAAAGTGTGAGTGTCAATCCTCCTGTACTGAAGTCGGCATTGTGTCTTATGTATTAAATTCGGATGCAATTTCTGTGTTTCATCGTCACTAAGAAGGTGCAAGGTATACAGTTAACCTGAAGTGAAGCATCGGAATCTAAAGCTGGACTCACAGGAGAGGTTCAAAACATAGAAATTTAGAGTGTCAGTACTCTTGTACTTAAGTCGGCATTGTGCCTTTTGAATTTAATTCCGATGCAATTTCTGTGGTTTATCGTCAATAAGAAGGTGCAAAGTATACAGGAAGCCTGAAGTGAAGCATCGGAATCTAAAACTGGACTCACAGGAGAGGTTCAAATCATAGAAAGTGAGAGTGTCAGTCCTCTTGTACTTAAGTCGGCATTGTGCATTTTGTATCAAATTGGGATGCAATTTCTGAGTTTCATCGTCAATACGAAGGTCCAAGGTATACAGTAAACCTGAAGTTAAGCATCGGAATCTAAAACTATTCTCACAGGAGAGGTTCAAATCATAGAAAGTTAGAGTGTCAGTTCTCTTCTACTTAAGTTGGCATTGTGACTTTTGTATTAAATTCGGATGCAATATCTGTGTTTCATCGTCAATAAGAAGATCCAAGGGATACAGTAAACCTGAAGTGAAGCTTCGGACTCTAAAACTGGACTCACAGGAGAGGTTCAAATCATAGAAATTTAGAGTGTCAGTCAGCTTGTACTTAAGTCGGCATTGTACCTTTTGTATTAAATACGGATACAATTTCTGTGTTTCATCGTCAATAAGAAGGTCCAAGGGATACAGTAAACCTGAAGTGAAGCATCGGAATCTAAAACTGGACTCACAGGAGAAGTTCAAATCATAGAAAGTTAGAGTGTCAGTCCTCTTATACTTAAGTCGGCATTGTGCCTTTTGTATTTAATTCCGATGCAATTTCTGTGTTTCATCGTCAATAAGAAGGTGCAAGGTATACAGTAAACCTGAAGTGAAGCGTCGGAATCTAAAACTGGACTCACAGAGAGGTTCAAATCATAGAAAGTTAGAGTGTCAGTCCCCTTGTAATTCAGTCGGCATTGTGTCTTTTGTATAAAATTCGGATGCAATTTCTGTGTTTCGTCGTCAATAAGAAGGTGCAAGGTATACAGGAAACCTGAAGTGAAGCATCGGAATCTAAAACTGGACTCACAGGAGAGGTTCAAATCATAGAAAGTGAGAGTGTCAGTCCTCTTGTACATAAGTTGGCATTGTGCTATTTTGAATTTAATTCCGATGCAATTTCTGTGTATCATCTTCAATAACAAGGTCCAAGGCATACAGTGAACCTGAAGTGAAGCATCGGAATCTTAAACTGTACTCACAGGAGAGGTTCAAATCATAGAAAGTTAGAGTCTCAGTCCTCTTGTACTTAAGTCGGCATCGTGCTTTTTGAATTTAATTCCGATGCAACTACTGTGATTCATCGTCAATAAGAAAGTCCATGGTATACAGTAAACCAGAAGTGTAACATTGCCACCTAAAAATGGACTCACAGGAGAGGTTTAAACCATAGAAAGTGAGAGTGTCAGTCCTCTTGTACTTAAGTTGGCATTGTGCTATTTTGAATTTAATTCCGATGCAATTTCTGTGTTTCATCGTCAATAAGAAGGTCCAAGGAATACAGTAAACCTGAAGTGAAGCATCGGAATCTGAAACTGGATTCACAGGAGAGGTGCAAATCATAGAAAGTTAGTGTGTCAGTCCTCTTGTAATTAAGTCGGCATTGTGCCTTTTGAATTTAATTCCGATGCAATTTCTGTGTTTTATCGTCAATAAGAAGGTGCAAAGTATACAGGAAGCCTGAAGTGAAGCATCGGAATCTAAAACTGGACTCACAGGAGAGGTTCCAATCATAGAAAGTGAGAGTGTGAGTCCTCTTGTACTTAAGTCGGCATTGTGCCTTTTGTATCAAATTGGGATGCAATTTCTGTGTTTCATCGTCAATACGAAGGTCCAAGGTATACAGTAAACCTGAAGTTAAGCATCGGAATCTAAAACTGTTCTCACAGGAGAGGTTCAAATCATAGAAAGTTAGAGTGTCAGTTCTCTTCTACTTAAGTCGGCATTGAGACTTTTGTATTAAATTCGGATGCAATATCTGTGTTTCATCGTCAATAAGAAGATCCAAGGGATACAGTAAACCTGAAGTGAAGCTTCGGACTCTAAAACTGGACTCACAGGAGAGGTTCAAATCATAGAAAGTGAGAGTGTCAGTCCTCTTGTACATAAGTTGGCATTGTGCTATTTTGAATTTAATTCCGATGCAATTTCTGTGTTTCATCGTCAATAAAAAGGTCCAAGGCATACAGTAAACCTGAAGTGAAGCATCGGAATCTTAAACTGTACTCACAGGAGAGGTTCAAATCATAGAAAGTTAGAGTCTCAGTCCTCTTGTACTTAAGTCGGCATCGTGCTCTTTGAATTTAATTCCGATGCAACTACTGTGCTTCATCGTCAATAAGAAAGTCCATGGTATACAGTAAACCAGAAGTGTAACATTGGCACCTAAAAATGGACTCACAGGAGAGGTTTAAATCATAGAAAGTGAGAGTGTCAGTCCTCTTGTACTTAAGTTGGCATTGTGCTATTTTGAATTTAATTCCGATGCAATTTCTGTGTTTCATCGTCAATAAGAAGGTCCAAGGGATACAGTAAACCTGAAGTGAAGCATCGGAATCTGAAACTGGACTCACAGGAGAGGTTCAAATCATAGAAAGTTAGTGTGTCAGTCCTCTTGTAATTAAGTCGGCATTGTGCCTTTTGAATTTAATTCCGATGCAATTTCTGTGTTTTATCGTCAATAAGAAGGTGCAAAGTATACAGGAAACCTGAAGTGAAGCATCGGAATCTAAAACCTGACCCACAGGAGAGGTTCCAATCATAGAAAGTGAGAGTGTCAGTCCCCTTGTATTTAAGTCGGCATTGTACCTTTGGTATTAAATTCGGATGCAATATCTGTGTTTCATCGTCAATACGAAGGTCCAAGGGATACAGTAAACCTGAAGTCAAGCATCGGAATGGAAAAGTGGACTCACAGGAGAGGTTCAAATCATGGAAAGTGAGAGTGTCTGTCCTCTTGTACATAAGTCAGCATGGGCCTTTTGAATTTAATTCCGATGCAATTTCTGTGTTTCATCGTCAATAAGAAGGTCCAAGGTATACAATAAACCTGATGTTAAGCATCGGAATCTAAATCTGGACTTACGGGAGAGGCTCAAATCATAGAAAGTGAGAGTGTCAGTCCTCTTGTACTTAAGTCGGCATTGTGCCTTTTGTATTAAATTCGGATGCAATATCTTTCTTTCATCGTCAATAAGAAGGTCCAAGGGACACAGTAAACCGGAAGTGAAGCATCGGAATCTAAAACTGGACTCACATTAGAGGTTCAAATCAATGAAAGTAAGAGTGTCAGTCCTCTTGTACTTAAGTCGACATTGTGCCTTTTGTATTAAATTCGGATGCAATTTCTGTGTATCATCGTCAATAAGAAGGTGCAAGGTATAGAGTAAACCTGAAGGGAAGCATCGGTTTGTGAAACTGGACTTACAGGGGAGGTTCAATCATAGAAAGTGAGAGTGTCAGTCCTCTTGTACTTAAGTCGGCATTGTGCCTTTTGTATTAAATTTGGATGCCATTTTCTGTGTTTCATCGTCAATACGAAGGTCCAAGGTATACAGTAAACCTGAAGTTAAGCTTCGGAATCTAAAACTATACTCACAGGAGAGGTTCAAATCATAGAAAGTTAGAGTGTCAGTACTCTTGTACTTAAGTCGGCATTGAGAATTTTGTATTAAATTCGGATGCAATTTCTGTGTTTCATCGTCAATAAGAAGGTGCAAAGTATACAGTAAACCTGAAGGGAAGCATCGCTATCTAAAACTTGACTCACAGGAGAGGTTCAAATCATAGAAAGTGAGAGTGTCAGTCCTCCTGTACTTAAGTCGCATTGTGCCTTTTGTATAAAATTCGGATGCAAATTCTGTGTTTCATCGTCAATACGAAGGTCCAAGGGATTCAGTAAACCTGAAGTGAAGCATCGGAATAGAAAACTGGACTCACAGGAGAGGTTCAAATCATAGTAAGTGAGAGTGTCAGTCCTCTTGTACTTAAGTCGGCATTGGCCTTTTGAATTTAATTCCGATGCTATTTCTGAGTTTCAACGTCAATAACATGTTCCAAGGTATACAGTAAACATGGAGTTAAGCATCGGAATCTAAAACTGGACTCACAGGAGAGGTTCAAATCATAGAAAGTTACAGTGTCAGTCCTCTTGTGCTTAAGTCGGCATTGTGACTTTTGTATTAAATTCGGGTGCAATTTCTGTGTTTCATCGTCAGTAAGAACGTCCAAGGGTTACAGTAAACCTGAAGTGAAGCTTCGGAATCTAAAACTGGACTCACAGGAGTGGATCAAACCATATAAAGTTCGAGTGTCAGTCCTCTTGTACTTAAGTCGGCATTGTGCCTTTTGTATTAAATTCGGATACAATTTTTGTGTTTCATCGTCAATAAGAAGGTCCAAGGGATACAGTAAACCTGAAGTGAAGCATCGGAATCTAAAACTGGACTCACAGGAGAGGTTCAAATCATAGTAAGTGAAAGTGTCCGTCCTCTTGTACTTAAGTCGGCATGGGCCTTTTGAATTTAATTCCGATGCAATTTCTGAGTTTCAACGTCAATAACATGTGCCAAGGTATACAGTAAACATGAAGTTAAGCATCGGAATCTAAAACTGGACTCACAGGAGAGGTTCAAATCATAGAAAGTTACTGTGTCAGTCCTCTTGTACTTAAGTCGGCATTGTGACTTTTGTATTAAATTCGGATGCAATTTCTGTGTTTCATCGTCAGTAAGAACGTCCAAGGGTTACAGTAAACCTGAAGTGAAGCTTCGGAATCTAAAACTGGACTCACAGGAGAGGATCAAACCATAGAAAGTTCGAGTGTCAGTCCTCTTGTACTTCAGCCGGCATTGTGGCTTTTGAATTTAATTAAGATGCAATTCCTGTGTTGCATCGTCAATAAGAAGGTCCAAGGTATACAGTAAACCTGAAGTGAAGCATCGGAATTTGAAACTCGACTCACAGGAGAGGTTCAAATCATAGAAAGTTAGAGTCTCAGTCCTCTTGTACTTAAGTCGGCATTGTGCCTTTTGTATTAATTTCGGATGCAATTTCTGTGTTTCATCGTCAATAGGAAGGTCCAAGGGCTACAGTAAACCTGAAGTGAAACATCGGAATCTAGAACAGGACTCACAGGAGAGGTTCAAATCATAGAAACTTAGAGTGTCAGTCCTCTTGTAATTATGTCTTCATTGTGCCTTTTGTATAAAATTCGGATGCAATTTCTGTGTTTCGTCGTTAATAAGAAGGTGAAAGGTATACAGTAAACCTGAAGTAAAGCATCGGAATCTAAAACTGGACTCACAGGAGAGGTTCAAATCATAGAAAGTGAGAGTGTCAGTCCTCTTGTACTTAAGTCGGCATTGTGCCTTTTGAATTTAATTCCGATGCAATTTCTGTGCTTCATCGTCAATAAGAAGGTGCAAGGTATACTGTAAACCTGAAGTGAAGCGTCGGAATCTAAAAGTGGACTCACAGGAGAGGTTCAAATCGTAGAAAGTGAGAGTGTCAATCCTCCTGTACTGAAGTCGGCATTGTGCCTTATGTATTAAATTCGGATGCCATTTCTGTGTTTCATTGTCAATAAGAAGGTCCAAGGGATACAGTAAACCTGAGCTGAAGCATCGGAAACTAAAACTGGACTCACAGGAGAGGTTCAAATCATAGAAATTTAGAGTGGCAGTACTCTTGTACTTAAGTCGGCATTGTGCCTTTTGAATTTAATTCCGATGCAATTTCTGTGTTTTATCGTCAATAAGAAGGTGCAAAGTATACAGGAAGACTGAAGTGAAGCATCGGAATCTAAAACTGGACTAACAGGAGAGGTTCAAATCATAGAAAGTGAGAGTGTCAGTCCTCTTGTACTTAAGTCGGCATTATGCCTTTTGTATTAAATTCGGATGCAATTTCTGTGTTTCATTGTCAATACGAAGGTCCAAGGTATACAGTAAACCTGAAGTTAAGTATCGGAATCTAAAACTATACTCACAGGAGAGGTTCAAATCATAGAAAGTTAGAGTGTCAGTTCTCTTCTACTTAAGTCGGCATTGTGCCTTTTGTATTTAATTCCGATGCAATTTCTGTGTTTCATCGTCAATGAGAAGGTGCAAGGTATACAGTAAACCTGAAGTGAAGCATCGGAATCTAAAACCGGACTCACAGGAGAGGTTCAAATCATAGAAAGTTAGAGTGGCAGTCCTCTTGTAATTCAGTCGGCATTGTGCCTTTTGTAAAAAATTCATATGCAATTTCTGTGTTTCGTCGTCAATAAGAAGGTGCAAGGTATACAGTAAACGCGAAGTGAAGCATCGTAATCTAAAACTGGACCCACAGGAGAGGTTCAAATCATAGAAAGTGAGAGTGTCAGTCCTCTTGTACTTAAGTTGGCATTGTGCCTTTTGAATTTAATTCCGATGCAATTTCTGTGTTTTATCGTCAATAAGAAGGTGCAAAGTATACAGGAAGACTGAAGTGAAGCATCGGAATCTAAAACTGGACTAACAGGAGAGGTTCAAATCATAGAAAGTGAGAGTGTCAGTCCTCTTGTACTTAAGTCGGCATTATGCCTTTTGTATTAAATTCGGATGCTATTTCTGTGTTTCATTGTCAATACGAAGGTCCAAGGTATACAGTAAACCTGAAGT
The DNA here is from genome assembly GCF_023864345.2 of Schistocerca serialis cubense. Lineage (NCBI taxonomy): Eukaryota > Metazoa > Arthropoda > Insecta > Orthoptera > Acrididae > Schistocerca > Schistocerca serialis. Next base: position 59,190,914 of record NC_064638.1, on the reverse strand, counting down.
TAAGTATCGGAATCTAAAACTATACTCACAGGAGAGGTTCAAATCATAGAAAGTTAGAGTGTCAGTTCTCTTCTACTTAAGTCGGCATTGTGCCTTTTGTATTTAATTCCGATGCAATTTCTGTGTTTCATCGTCAATGAGAAGGTGCAAGGTATACAGTAAACCTGAAGTGAAGCATCGGAATCTAAAACCGGACTCACAGGAGAGGTTCAAATCATAGAAAGTTAGAGTGGCAGTCCTCTTGTAATTCAGTCGATATTGTGCCTTTTGTAAAAAATTCATATGCAATTTCTGTGTTTCGTCGTCAATAAGAAGGTGCAAGGTATACAGTAAACGCGAAGTGTAACATTGGCACCTAAATATGGACTCACAGGAGAGGTTTCAATCATAGAAAGTGAGAGTGTCAGTCCTCTTGTACTTAAGTTGGCATTGTGCTATTTTGAATTTAATTCCGATGCTATTTCTGTGTTTCACCGTCAATAAGATGGTCCAAGGGATACAGTAAACCTGAAGTGAAGCATCGGAATCTGAAACTGGACTCACAGGAGAGGTTCAAATCATAGAAAGTTAGTGTGTCAGTCCTCTTGTAATTAAGTCGGCATTGTGCCTTTTGAATTTAATTCCGATGCAGTTTCTGTGTTTTATCGTCAATAAGAAGGTGCAAAGTATACAGGAAACCTGAAGTGAAGCATCGGAATCTAAAACCTGACCCACAGGAGAGGTTCCAATCATAGAAAGTGAGAGTGTCAGTCCCCTTGTATTTAAGTCGGGATAGTACCTTTGGTATTAAATTCGGATCCAATATCTGTGTTTCATCGTCAATACGAAGGTCCAAGGGATACAGTAAACCTGAAGTCAAGCATCGGAATGGAAAAGTGGACTCACAGGAGAGGTTCAAATCATGGAAAGTGAGAGTGTCTGTCCTCTTGTACTTAAGTCAGCATGGGCCTTTTGAATTTAATTCCGATGCAATTTCTGTGTTTCATCGTCAATAAGAAGGTCCAAGGTATACAATAAACCTGATGTTAAGCATCGGAATCTAAATCTGGATTTACGGGAGAGGTTCAAATCATAGAAAGTGAGAGTGTAAGTCCTCTTGTACTTAAGTCGGCATTGTGCCTTTTGTATTAAATTCGGATGCAATATCTTTGTTTCATCGTCAATAAGAAGGTCCCAGGGACACAGTAAACCGGAAATGAAGCATCGGAATCTAAAACTGGACTCACATTAGAGGTTCAAATCAATGAAAGTAAGAGTGTCAGTCCTCTTGTACTTAAGTCGACATTGTGCCTTTTGTATTAAATTCGGATGCAATTTCTGTGTATCATCGTCAATAAGAAGGTGCAAGGTATACAGTAAACCTGAAGTGAAGCATCGGTTTCTAAAACTGGACTTACAGGGGAGGTTCAATCATAGAAAGTGAGAGTGTCAGTCCTCTTGTACTTAAGTCGGCATTGTGCCTTTTGTATTAAATTCGGATGCAATTTCTGTGTTTCATCGTCAATACGAAGGTCCAAGGTATACAGTAAACCTGAAGTTAAGCTTCGGAATCTAAAAGTATACTCACAGGAGAGGTTCAAATCATAGAAAGTTAGAGTGTCAGTACTCTTGTACTTAAGTCGGCATTGAGAATTTTGTATTAAATTCGGATGCAATTTCTGTATTTCATCGTCAATAAGAAGGTCCAAGGGATACATTAAACCTGAAGTGAAGTTTCGGAATCTAAAACTGGACACACAGGAGAGGCTCAAATCACAGAAAGTTAGAGTGTCAGTCGTCTTGTACTTAAGTCGGCATTGTGCCTTTTGAATTTAATTCCGATGCAATTTCTGTGTTTCATCGTGAATAAGAAGGTGCAAAGTATACAGTAAACCTGAAGGGAAGCATCGCTATCTAAAACTTGACTCACAGGAGAGGTTCAAATCATAGAAAGTGAGAGTGTCAGTCCTCCTGTACTTAAGTCGCATTGTGCCTTTTGTATTAAATTCGGATGCAAATTCTGTGTTTCATCGTCAATACGAAGGTCCAAGGAATACAGTAAACCTGAAGTGAAGCATCGGAATAGAAAACTGGACTCACAGGAGAGGTTCAAATCATAGTAAGTGAGAGTGTCAGTCCTCTTGTACTTAAGTCGGCATTGGCCTTTTGAATTTAATTCCGATGCAATTTCTGAGTTTCAACGTCAATAACATGTTCCAAGGTATACAGTAAACATGAAGTTAAGCATCGGAATCTAAAACTGGACTCACAGGAGAGGTTCAAATCATAGAAAGTTACAGTGTCAGTCCTCTTGTGCTTAAGTCGGCATTGTGACTTTTGTATTAAATTCGGATGCAATTTCTGTGTTTCATCGTCAGTAAGAACGTCCAAGGGTTACAGTAAACCTGAAGTGAAGCTTCGGAATCTAAAACTGGACTCACAGGAGAGGATCAAACCATAGAAAGTTCGAGTGTCAGTCCTCTTGTACTTAAGTCGGCATTGTGCCTTTTGTATTAAATTCGGATACAATTTTTGTGTTTCATCGTCAATAAGAAGGTCCAAGGGATACAGTAAACCTGAAGTGAAGCATCGGAATCTAAAACTGGACTCACAGGAGAGGTTCAAATGATAGTAAGTGAAAGTGTCAGTCCTCTTGTACTTAAGTCGGCATGGGCCTTTTGAAATTAACTCCGATGCAAATTCTGAGTTTCAACGTCAATAACATGTTCCAAGGTATACAGTAAACATGAAGTTAAGCATCGGAATCTAAAACTGGACTCACAGGAGAGGTTCAAATCATAGAAAGTTACAGTGTCAGTCCTCTTGTACTTAAGTCGGCATTGTGACTTTTGTATTAAATTCGGATGCAATTTCTGTGTTTCATCGTAAGTAAGAACGTCCAAGGATTACAGTAAACCTGAAGTGAAGCTTCGGAATCTAAAACTGGACTCACAGGAGAGGATCAAACCATAGAAAGTTCGATTGTCAGTCCTCTTGTACTTCAGCCGGCATTGTGGCTTTTGAATTTAATTAAGATGCAATTCCTGTGTTGCATCGTCAATAAGAAGGTCCAAGGTATACAGTAAACCTGAAGTGAAGCATCGGAATATGAAACTCGACTCACAGGAGAGGTTCAAATCATAGAAAGTTAGAGTCTCAGTCCTCTTGTACTTAAGTCGGCATTGTGCCTTTTGTATTAAATTCGGATGCAATTTCTGTGTTTCATCGTCAATAGGAAGGTCCAAGGGCTACAGTAAACCTGAAGTGAAACATCGGAATCTAGAACAGGACTCACAGGAGAGGTTCAAATCATAGAAACTTAGAGTGTCAGTCCTCTTGTAATTATGTCTTCATTGTGCCTTTTGTATAAAATTCGGATTCAATTTGTGTGTTTCTTCGTCAATAAGAAGGTGAAAGGTATACAGTAAACCTGAAGTAAAGCATCGGAATCTAAAACTGGACTCACAGGAGAGGTTCAAATCATAGAAAGTGAGAGTGTCTGTCCTCTTGTACTTAAGTCGGCATTGTGCCTTTTGTATAAAATTCGGATGCAATTTCTGTGTTTCATCGTCAGTAAGAAGGTGCAAGGTATACAGCAAACCTGAAGGTAAGCATCGGAATCTAAAACTTGACTCACAGAAGAGGTTCAAATAATAGAAAGTTAGAGTCTCAGTCCTCTTGTACTTAAGTCGGCATCGTGCCTTTTGAATTTAATTCCGATGCAACTTCTGTGCTTCATCGTTAATAAAAAAGTCCATGGTATACAGTAAACCTGAATTGTAACATTGGCACCTAAAACTGGACTTACAGGAGAGGTTCAAATCATAGAAAGTTAGAGTGTCACTCCTCTTGTACTTTAGTCGGCATTGTGGCTTTTGAATTTAATTCCGATGCAATTCCTGTGTTTCATCGTCAATAAGAAGGTCCAAGGCAGACAGTAAACCTGAAGTGAAGCATCGGAATCTAAAACTGGACTCATATTAGAGGTTCAAATCATAGACAGTTAGATTGTCAGTCCTCTTGTACTTACGTCGGCATCGTGCCTTTTGAATTTAATTCCGATGCAATTTCTGTGTTAAATCGTCAATACGAAGGTCCAAGGGATACAGGAAACCTGAAGTGAAACATCGGAATCGAAAACTGGACTCACAGGAGAGATTCAAATCATAGAAAGTGAGAGTGTCAGTCCTCTTGTACTTAAGTCGGCATTGTGCCTTTTGAAATTAATTCCGATGCAATTTCTGTGCTTCATCGTCAAAAAGAAGGTCCAAGGCATACAGTAAACCTGAAGTTAAGCATCGGAATCTAAAACTGGACTCACATTAGAGTTTCAAATCATAGAAAGTTAGATTGTCGGTCCTCATGTACTTAAGTCGGCATTGTGCCTTTTGTATTAAATTCGGGTGCAATTTCTGTATTTCATCGTCAATAAGAAGGTCCAAGGGATACAGTAAACCCGAAGTGAAGCATCGGAATCTAAAGCTGGACTCTCAGGAGAGGTTCATATCATAGAAAGTTAGAGTGTCAGGCCTCCTGTACTTAACTCGGCATTGTGCCTTTTGAATTTCATTCCGATGCAATTTCTGTGTTTCATCGTCAATAAGAAGGTGCAAGGGATACAGTCAACCTGAAGTTAAGCATCGGACTCTAAAACTGGACTCACAGGAGAGGTTCAAATCATAGAAAGTTAGAGTGTCAGTCCTCTTGTACTTGAGTCGGCATTGTGACTTTTGGATTAAATTCGGATGCAATTTCTGTGTTTCATCGTCAATAAGAAGGTCCTAGGGATACAGTAAACCTGAAGTGAAGCTTCGGAATCTAAAACTGGAGTCACAGGAGAGTTTCAAATCATAGAAAGTTAGAGTGTCAGTCCTCTTGTACTTAAGTCGGCATTGTGCCTTTTGTATTAAATTCGGATACAATTTCTGTGTTTCATCGTTAATAAGAAGGTCCAAGGATTACAGTAAAACTGAAGTGAAACATCGGAATCTAAAACAGGACTCACGGGAGAGGTTCAAATCATAGAAAGTTAGAGTGTCAGTCCTCTTGTACTTAAGTCGGCATTGTGCCTTTTGTATTTAATTCCGATGCAATTTCTGTGCTTCATCGTCAATAAGAAGGTGCAAGGTATACAGTAATCCTGAAGTGAAGCGTCGGAATCTAAAAGTGGACTCACAGGAGAGGTTCAAATCATAGAAAGTGAGAGTGTCAGTCCTCTTCAACTTAAGTCGGCATTGTGCCTTTTGTATTAAATTCGGATGCAATTTCTGTGTTTCATCGTCAATAAGAAAGTGCCAGGTGTACAGTAAACCTGAAGTGAAGCGTCGGAATCTAAAAGTGGACTCACAGGAGAGGTTCAAATCATAGAAAGTGAGAGTGTCAATCCTCCTGTACTGAAGTCGGCATTGTGCCTTATGTATTAAATTCGGATGCCATTTCTGTGTTTCATTGTCAATAAGAAGGTCCAAGGGATACAGTAAACCTGAGCTGAAGCATCGGAAACTAAAACTGGACTCACAGGAGAGGTTCAAATCATAGAAATTTAGAGTGTCAGTACTCTTGTACTTAAGTCGGCATTGTGCCTTTTGAATTTAATTCCGATGCAATTTCTGTGTTTTATCGTCAATAAGAAGGTGCAAAGTATACAGGAAGACTGAAGTGAAGCATCGGAATCTAAAACTGGACTAACAGGAGAGGTTCAAATCATAGAAAGTGAGAGTGTCAGTCCTCTTGTACTTAAGTCGGCATTATGCCTTTTGTATTAAATTCGGATGCAATTTCTGTGTTTCATTGTCAATACGAAGGTCCAAGGTATACAGTAAACCTGAAGTTAAGTATCGGAATCTAAAACTATGCTCACAGGAGAGGTTCAAATCATAGAAAGTTAGAGTGTCAGTTCTCTTCTACTTAAGTCGGCATTGTGCCTTTTGTATTTAATTCCGATGCAATTTCTGTGTTTCATCGTCAATGAGAAGGTGCAAGGTATACAGTAAACCTGAAGTGAAGCATCGGAATCTAAAACCGGACTCACAGGAGAGGTTCAAATCATAGAAAGTTAGAGTGGCAGTCCTCTTGTAATTCAGTCGGCATTGTGCCTTTTGTAAAAAATTCATATGCAATTTCTGTGTTTCGTCGTCAATAAGAAGGTGCAAGGTATACAGTAAACGCGAAGTGAAGCATCGTAATCTAAAACTGGACCCACAGGAGAGGTTCAAATCATAGAAAGTGAGAGTGTCAGTCCTGTTGTACTTAAGTTGGCATTGTGCCTTTTGAATTTAATTCCGATGCAATTTCTGTGTTTTATCGTCAATAAGAAGGTGCAAAGTATACAGGAAGACTGAAGTGAAGCATCGGAATCTAAAACTGGACTAACAGGAGAGGTTCAAATCATAGAAAGTGAGAGTGTCAGTCCTCTTGTACTTAAGTCGGCATTATGCCTTTTGTATTAAATTCGGATGCAATTTCTGTGTTTCATTGTCAATACGAAGGTCCAAGGTATACAGTATATCTGAAGTTAAGTATCGGAATCTAAAACTATACTCACAGGAGAGGTTCAAATCATAGAAAGTTAGAGTGTCAGTTCTCTTCTACTTAAGTCGGCATTGTGCCTTTATATTTAATTCCGATGCAATTTCTGTGTTTCATCGTCAATGAGAAGGTGCAAGGTATACAGTAAACCTGAAGTGAAGCATCGGAATCCAAAACCGGACTCACAGGAGAGGTTCAAATCATAGAAAGTTAGAGTGGCAGTCCTCTTGTAATTCAGTCGATATTGTGCCTTTTGTAAAAAATTCATATGCAATTTCTGTGTTTCGTCGTCAATAAGAAGGTGCAAGGTATACAGTAAACGCGAAGTGAAGCATCGTAATCTAAAACTGGACCCACAGGAGAGGTTCAAATCATAGAAAGTGAGAGTGTCAGTCCTCTTGTACTTAAGTTGGCATTGTGCTATTTTGAATTTAATTCCGATGCAATTTCTGTGTTTCATCGTCAATAAGAAGGTTCAAGGGATACAGTTAACCTGAAGTGAAGCATCGGACTCTAAAACTGTACTCACAGGAGAGGTTCAAATCATAGAAAGTTTGAGTCTCAGTCCTCTTGTACTTAAGTCGGCATCGTGCCTTTTGAATTTAATTCCGATGCAACTACTGTGCTTCATCGTCAATAAGAAAGTCCGTGGTATACAGTAAACCTGAAGTGTAGCATTGGCACCTAAAACTGGACTCACAGGAGAGGTTCAAAACATAGAAAGTGAGAGTGTCAGTCCCCTTTTACTTAAGTCGGCATGGGCCTTCTGAATTTAATTCCGATGCAATTTCTGTGTTTCATCGTCAATAAGAAGGTCCAAGGTATACAGTAAACCTGAAGTTAAGCATCGGAATCAAAAACTATACTCACAGGAGAGGTTCAAATCATAGAAGGTTAGAATGTCAGTTCTCTTCTACTTAAGTCGGCATTGCGCCTTTTGTATTAAATTCGGATACAATTTCTGTGTTTTATCGTCAATAAGAAGATCCAAGGGATACAGTAAACCCGAAGTGAAGCATCGGAATCTAAAGCTGGACTCTCAGGAGAGGTTCATATCGTAGAAAGTTAGAGTATCAGTCCTCTTGTACTTAACTCGGCATTGTGCCTTTTGAATTTAATTCTCATGAATTTCTGTGTTTCATTGTCATTACGAAGGTACAAGGTATACAATCAACCTGAAGGTAAGCATCGGACTATAAAACTGGACTCACAGGAGAGGTTCAAATCATAGAAAGTTAGTGTGTCAGTCCTCTTGTACTTAAGTCGGCATTGTGACTTTTGTATTAAATTCGGATGCAATTTCTGTGTTTCATCGTCAATAAGAAGGTCCAAGGGATACAGTAAACCTGAAGTGAAGCTTCGGAATCTAAAACTGGACTCACAGGAGAGATTCAAATCATAGAAAGTTAGAATGTCAGTCCTCTTGTACTTAAGTCGGCATTGTGATTTTTGTATTAAATTCGGATACAATTTCTGTGTTTCATCGTCAATAAGAAGGTCCAAGGGATACAGTAAACCTGAAGTGAAGCATCGGAATCTAAAACTGGACCCACAGGAAAGTTTCAAATCATAGAAAGTTAGAGTGTCAGTCCTCTTGTACTTAAGTCGGCATTGTGCCTTTTGTATTTAATTCCGATGCAATTTCTGAGATTCATCGTCAATAAGAAGGTGCAAGGTATACAGTAAACTTGAAGTGAAGCGTCGGAATCTAAAAGTGGACTCACAGGAGAGGTTCAAATCAAAGAAAGTGAGAGTGTCAGTCCTCTTCAACTTAAGTCGGCATTGTGCCCTTTGTATTAAATTCGGATGCAATTTCTGTGTTTCATCGTCAATAAGAAGGTTCCAGGTGTACAGTTAACCTGAAGTGAAACATCGGAATCTAAAAGTGAACACACAAGGGAGGTTCAAATCATAGAAAGTGAGAGTGTCAATCCTCCTGTACTGAAGACGGCATTGTGTCTTATGTATTAAATTCGGATGCAATTTCTGTGTTTCATTGTCAATAAGAAGGTCCAAGGGATGCAGTAAACCTGAAGTGAAGCATCGGAATCTAAAACTGGACTCACAGGAGAGGTTCAAATCATAGAAATTTAGAGTGTCAGTACTCTTGTACTTAAGTCGGCATTGTGGCTTTTGAATTTAATTCGGATGCAATTTCTGTGTTTCATCGTCAATACGAAGGTCCAAGGGATACAGTAAACGTGAAATGAAGCATCAGAATCGAAAACTGGACTCACAGGAGATGTTGAAATCATAGAAAGTGAGAGTGTCAGTCCTCTTGTACTTAAGTCGGCATTGCGCCTTTTGTATTAAAATCGGATGCAATTTCTGTGTTTCATCGTCAATACGAAGGTGCAAAGTATACAGTAAACCTGAAGTGAAGCATCGGAATCTAAAACTATACTCACAGGAGAGGTTCAAATCATAGAAAGTTAGAGTGTCAGTTCTCTTCTACTTAAGTCGGCATTGTGGCTTTTGAATTTAATTCGGATGCAATTTTTGTGTTTCATCGTCAATACGAAGGTCCAAAGGATACAGTAAACCTGAAGTCAAGCATTGGAATCGAAAACTGGACTCACAGGAGAGGTTCAAATCATAGAAAGTGAGAGTGTCACTCCTCTTGTACTTAAGTCGGCATTGTGGCTTTTCAATTTAATTCCGATGCAATTCCTGTGTTTCATCGGCAATAAGACGGTCCAAGGTATACAGTATACCTGAAGTTAAGCATCGGAATCTAAAACTATACTCACAGGAGAGATTGAAATCATAGAAAGTTAGAATGTCAGTTCTCTTGTACTTAAGTCGGCATTGTGCCTTTTGTATTAAATTCGGATACAATTTCTGTGTTTCATCGTCAATAAGAAGGTCCAAGGGATACAGTAAACTTGAAGTGAAGCATCGGAATCTAAAACTCGACTCACAGGAGAGGTTCCAATCATAGAAAGTTAGAGTGTCAGTCCTCTTGTACTTAAGTCGGCATTGTGCCTTTTGTATTTAATTCCGATGCAATTTCTGTGTTTTATCGTCAATAAGAAGGTGCAAGGTATACAGTAAACCTGAAGTGAAGCATCGGAATCTAAAACTGGACTCACAGGAGAGGTTCAAATCATAGAAAGTTAGAGTGTCAGTCCTCTTGTAATTCAGTTGGCCTTGTGCCATTTGTATAAAATTCGAATGCAATTTCTGTGTTTCGGCGTCAATAAGAAGGTGCAAGGTATACAGTAAACCTGAAGTGAAGCATCGGATTCTAAAACTGGACTCACAGGAGTGGTTCAAATCATAGAAAGTGAGAGTGTCACTCCTCTTGTACTTAAGTCAGCATTGTGGCTTTTGAATTTAATTCCGATGCAATTCCTGTGTTTCATCGTCAATAAGAAGGTCCAAGATATACAGTAAACCTGAAGTGAAGCATCGGAATCTAAAACTCGATACACAGGAGAGGTTCAAATCATAGAAAGTTAGAGTGTCAGTCCTCTTGTACTTAAGTCGGCATTGTGCCTTTTGTATTAAATCCGGATGCAATTTCTGTGTTTCATCGTCAATAAGAAGGTCCAAGGGATACAGTAAACCTAAAGTGGAGCAACGGAATCTAAAACTGGACTCACAGGAGAGGTTCAAATCATAGAAAGTTAGAGTGTCAGTCCTCTTGTACATAAGTCGGCTTTGTGCCTTTTGAATTTAATTCCGATGCAATTTCTGAGCTTCATCGTCAAAAAAAGGTCCAAGGCAGACAGTAAACACGAAGTGAAGCATCGGAATCTAAAACTAAACTCACATTAGAGGTTCAAATCATAGAAAGTTAGATTGTCAGTCCACTTGTACTTAAGTCGGCATTGTGCCTTTTGTATAAAATTCGGATGCCATTTCTGTGTTTCGTCGTCAATAAGAAGGTGCAAGGTATACAGTAAACCTGAAGTGAAGCATCGGAATATAAAACTTGACTCACAGGTGAGGTTCAAATCATAGAACGTGAGAGTGTCTGTCCTCTTGTACTTCAATCGGCATTGTGCCTTGTGAAATTAATTCCGATGCAATTTCTGTGCTTCAACGTCAAAAAGAAGGTCCAAGGCATACAGTAAACCTGAAGTGAAGCATCGGAATCTAAAACTAGACTCAGATTAGAGTTTCAAGTCATAGAAAGTTAGATTGTCAGCCCTCTTGTACTTAAGTCGGCATTCTGCCTTTTGTATTAAATTCGGGTGCAATTTCTGTGTTTCATCGTCAATATGAAGGTCCAAGGGATACAGTAAACCCGAAGTGAAGCATCGGAATCTAAAGCTGGACTCACAGGAGAGGTTCAAATCATAGAAAGTTAGAGTGTCAGTCCTCTTGTACTTAAGTCGGCATTGTGCCTTTTGTATTAAATTCGGATGCAATTTCTGTGTTTCATCGTCAATAAGAAAGTCTAAGGGATACAGTAAACCTGAAGTGGAGCATCGGAATCTAAAACTGGACTCACAGGAGAGGTTCAAATCATAGAAAGTTAGAGTGTCAGTCCTCTTGTACATAATTCGGCTTTGTGCCTTTTGAAGTTAATTCCGATGCAATTTCTGAGCTTCATCGTCAAAAAGAAAGTCCAAGGCAGACAGTAAACCCGAAGTGAAGCATCGGAATCTAAAACTGGACTCACAGGAGAGGTTCAAATCATAGAAACTTACAGTGTCAGTCCTCTTGTACTTAAGTCGGCATTGTGCCTTTTGTATAAAATTCGGATGCTATTTCTGCGTTTCGTCGTCAATAAGAAGGTGCAAGGTATACAGTAAACCTGAAGTGAAGCATCGGAATATAAAACTGGACTCACAGGAGCGGTTCAAATCATAGAACGTGAGAGTGTCAGTCCTCTTGTACTTAATTCGGCATTGTGCCTTTGAATTTAATTCCGATGCAGTATCTGTGCTTCATCGGCAAAAAGAAGGTCCAAGGCATACAGTAAACCTGAAGTGAAGCATCGGAATCTAAAACTAGACTCAGATTAGAGATCCAAATCATAGAAAGTTAGATTGTCAGTCCTCTTGTACTTAAGTCGGCATAGTGCCTTTTGCATTAAATTCGGATGCAATTTCTCTGTTTCATCGTCAATAAGAAGCTCCAAGGGATACAGTAAACACGAAGTGAAGCATCGTAATCTAAAGCTGGACTCACAGGAGAGGTTCAAATCATAGAAAGTTAGTGTGTCAGTCCTCTTGTACTTAACTCGGCATTGTGCCTTTTGAATTTAATTCTGATGCAATTTCTGTGTTTCATCGTCATTACGAAGGTCCAAGGTATACAGTAAACCTGAAGTTTAGCATCGGAATCTAAAACTGGACCCACAGGAGAGGTTCGAATCATAGAAAGTTAGAGTGTCAGTCCTCTTGTACTTAAGTCGGCATTGTGACTTTTGTATTAAGTTCGGATGCAATTTCTGTGTTTCATCGTCAATAAGCAGGTGCAAGGGTTATAGTAAACCGGAAGTAAAGAATCGGAAACTGAAACAGAACCCACAGGAGAGGTTCAAATCATAGAAAGTTAGAGTGTCAGTCCTCTTGTACATAAGTCGGCATTGTTCCTCTTGTATTTAATTCCGATGGAATTTCTGTGTTTCATCGTCAATAACAAGGCCAAGGTATACAGTAAAATTGAAGTTAAGCATCGGAATAAAAACTAGACTCACAGGAGAGGTTCAAATCATAGAAAGTTAGAGTTTCACTGGTCTGGTACTTAAGTCGGCATTGTGGCTTTTGAATTTAATTCCGATGCAATTCCTGTGTTTCATCGTCAATAAGAAGGTCCAAGGGATACAGTAAACGTGAAGTGAAGCATCGGAATCTAAAACTGGACTCACAGGGGAGTTTCAAATCAAAGAAAGTTAGAGTGTCAGTCCACTTGTACTTAAGTCGGCATTGTGCCTTTTGTATAAAGTTGGGATGCAATTCCTGTGTTTCGTCATCAATAAGAAGGTGCAAGGTATACAGTAAACCTGAAGTGAAGAATCGGAATCTAAAACTAGACTCACAGGAGAGGTTGAAATCATAGAATGTGAGAGTGTCAGTCCTCTTGTACTTAAGTCGGCATTGTGCCTTTTGTATTTAATTCCGATGCAATTTCTGAGATTCATCGTCAATAAGAAGGTGCAAGGTATACAGTAAACTTGAAGTGAAGCGTCGGAATCTAAAAGTGGACTCACAGGAGAGGTTCAAATCAAAGAAAGTGAGAGTGTCAGTCCTCTTCAACTTAAGTCGGCATTGTGCCCTTTGTATTAAATTCGGATGCAATTTCTGTGTTTCATCGTCAATAAGAAGGTTCCAGGTGTACAGTTAACCTGAAGTGAAACATCGGAATCTAAAAGTGAACACACAAGGGAGGTTCAAATCATAGAAAGTGAGAGTGTCAATCCTCCTGTACTGAAGACGGCATTGTGTCTTATGTATTAAATTCGGATGCAATTTCTGTGTTTCATTGTCAATAAGAAGGTCCAAGGGATGCAGTAAACCTGAAGTGAAGCATCGGAATCTAAAACTGGACTCACAGGAGAGGTTCAAATCATAGAAATTTAGAGTGTCAGTACTCTTGTACTTAAGTCGGCATTGTGGCTTTTGAATTTAATTCGGATGCAATTTCTGTGTTTCATCGTCAATACGAAGGTCCAAGGGATACAGTAAACGTGAAATGAAGCATCAGAATCGAAAACTGGACTCACAGGAGATGTTGAAATCATAGAAAGTGAGAGTGTCAGTCCTCTTGTACTTAAGTCGGCATTGCGCCTTTTGTATTAAAATCGGATGCAATTTCTGTGTTTCATCGTCAATACGAAGGTGCAAAGTATACAGTAAACCTGAAGTGAAGCATCGGAATCTAAAACTATACTCACAGGAGAGGTTCAAATCATAGAAAGTTAGAGTGTCAGTTCTCTTCTACTTAAGTCGGCATTGTGGCTTTTGAATTTAATTCGGATGCAATTTTTGTGTTTCATCGTCAATACGAAGGTCCAAAGGATACAGTAAACCTGAAGTCAAGCATTGGAATCGAAAACTGGACTCACAGGAGAGGTTCAAATCATAGAAAGTGAGAGTGTCACTCCTCTTGTACTTAAGTCGGCATTGTGGCTTTTCAATTTAATTCCGATGCAATTCCTGTGTTTCATCGGCAATAAGACGGTCCAAGGTATACAGTATACCTGAAGTTAAGCATCGGAATCTAAAACTATACTCACAGGAGAGATTGAAATCATAGAAAGTTAGAATGTCAGTTCTCTTGTACTTAAGTCGGCATTGTGCCTTTTGTATTAAATTCGGATACAATTTCTGTGTTTCATCGTCAATAAGAAGGTCCAAGGGATACAGTAAACTTGAAGTGAAGCATCGGAATCTAAAACTCGACTCACAGGAGAGGTTCCAATCATAGAAAGTTAGAGTGTCAGTCCTCTTGTACTTAAGTCGGCATTGTGCCTTTTGTATTTAATTCCGATGCAATTTCTGTGTTTTATCGTCAATAAGAAGGTGCAAGGTATACAGTAAACCTGAAGTGAAGCATCGGAATCTAAAACTGGACTCACAGGAGAGGTTCAAATCATAGAAAGTTAGAGTGTCAGTCCTCTTGTAATTCAGTTGGCCTTGTGCCATTTGTATAAAATTCGAATGCAATTTCTGTGTTTCGGCGTCAATAAGAAGGTGCAAGGTATACAGTAAACCTGAAGTGAAGCATCGGATTCTAAAACTGGACTCACAGGAGTGGTTCAAATCATAGAAAGTGAGAGTGTCACTCCTCTTGTACTTAAGTCAGCATTGTGGCTTTTGAATTTAATTCCGATGCAATTCCTGTGTTTCATCGTCAATAAGAAGGTCCAAGATATACAGTAAACCTGAAGTGAAGCATCGGAATCTAAAACTCGATACACAGGAGAGGTTCAAATCATAGAAAGTTAGAGTGTCAGTCCTCTTGTACTTAAGTCGGCATTGTGCCTTTTGTATTAAATCCGGATGCAATTTCTGTGTTTCATCGTCAATAAGAAGGTCCAAGGGATACAGTAAACCTAAAGTGGAGCAACGGAATCTAAAACTGGACTCACAGGAGAGGTTCAAATCATAGAAAGTTAGAGTGTCAGTCCTCTTGTACATAAGTCGGCTTTGTGCCTTTTGAATTTAATTCCGATGCAATTTCTGAGCTTCATCGTCAAAAAAAGGTCCAAGGCAGACAGTAAACACGAAGTGAAGCATCGGAATCTAAAACTAAACTCACATTAGAGGTTCAAATCATAGAAAGTTAGATTGTCAGTCCACTTGTACTTAAGTCGGCATTGTGCCTTTTGTATAAAATTCGGATGCCATTTCTGTGTTTCGTCGTCAATAAGAAGGTGCAAGGTATACAGTAAACCTGAAGTGAAGCATCGGAATATAAAACTTGACTCACAGGTGAGGTTCAAATCATAGAACGTGAGAGTGTCTGTCCTCTTGTACTTCAATCGGCATTGTGCCTTGTGAAATTAATTCCGATGCAATTTCTGTGCTTCAACGTCAAAAAGAAGGTCCAAGGCATACAGTAAACCTGAAGTGAAGCATCGGAATCTAAAACTAGACTCAGATTAGAGTTTCAAGTCATAGAAAGTTAGATTGTCAGCCCTCTTGTACTTAAGTCGGCATTCTGCCTTTTGTATTAAATTCGGGTGCAATTTCTGTGTTTCATCGTCAATATGAAGGTCCAAGGGATACAGTAAACCCGAAGTGAAGCATCGGAATCTAAAGCTGGACTCACAGGAGAGGTTCAAATCATAGAAAGTTAGAGTGTCAGTCCTCTTGTACTTAAGTCGGCATTGTGCCTTTTGTATTAAATTCGGATGCAATTTCTGTGTTTCATCGTCAATAAGAAAGTCTAAGGGATACAGTAAACCTGAAGTGGAGCATCGGAATCTAAAACTGGACTCACAGGAGAGGTTCAAATCATAGAAAGTTAGAGTGTCAGTCCTCTTGTACATAATTCGGCTTTGTGCCTTTTGAAGTTAATTCCGATGCAATTTCTGAGCTTCATCGTCAAAAAGAAAGTCCAAGGCAGACAGTAAACCCGAAGTGAAGCATCGGAATCTAAAACTGGACTCACAGGAGAGGTTCAAATCATAGAAACTTACAGTGTCAGTCCTCTTGTACTTAAGTCGGCATTGTGCCTTTTGTATAAAATTCGGATGCTATTTCTGCGTTTCGTCGTCAATAAGAAGGTGCAAGGTATACAGTAAACCTGAAGTGAAGCATCGGAATATAAAACTGGACTCACAGGAGCGGTTCAAATCATAGAACGTGAGAGTGTCAGTCCTCTTGTACTTAATTCGGCATTGTGCCTTTGAATTTAATTCCGATGCAGTATCTGTGCTTCATCGGCAAAAAGAAGGTCCAAGGCATACAGTAAACCTGAAGTGAAGCATCGGAATCTAAAACTAGACTCAGATTAGAGATCCAAATCATAGAAAGTTAGATTGTCAGTCCTCTTGTACTTAAGTCGGCATAGTGCCTTTTGCATTAAATTCGGATGCAATTTCTCTGTTTCATCGTCAATAAGAAGCTCCAAGGGATACAGTAAACACGAAGTGAAGCATCGTAATCTAAAGCTGGACTCACAGGAGAGGTTCAAATCATAGAAAGTTAGTGTGTCAGTCCTCTTGTACTTAACTCGGCATTGTGCCTTTTGAATTTAATTCTGATGCAATTTCTGTGTTTCATCGTCATTACGAAGGTCCAAGGTATACAGTAAACCTGAAGTTTAGCATCGGAATCTAAAACTGGACCCACAGGAGAGGTTCGAATCATAGAAAGTTAGAGTGTCAGTCCTCTTGTACTTAAGTCGGCATTGTGACTTTTGTATTAAGTTCGGATGCAATTTCTGTGTTTCATCGTCAATAAGCAGGTGCAAGGGTTATAGTAAACCGGAAGTAAAGAATCGGAAACTGAAACAGAACCCACAGGAGAGGTTCAAGTCATAGAAAGTTAGAGTGTCAGTCCTCTTGTACATAAGTCGGCATTGTTCCTCTTGTATTTAATTCCGATGGAATTTCTGTGTTTCATCGTCAATAACAAGGCCAAGGTATACAGTAAAATTGAAGTTAAGCATCGGAATAAAAACTAGACTCACAGGAGAGGTTCAAATCATAGAAAGTTAGAGTTTCACTGGTCTGGTACTTAAGTCGGCATTGTGGCTTTTGAATTTAATTCCGATGCAATTCCTGTGTTTCATCGTCAATAAGAAGGTCCAAGGGATACAGTAAACGTGAAGTGAAGCATCGGAATCTAAAACTGGACTCACAGGGGAGTTTCAAATCAAAGAAAGTTAGAGTGTCAGTCCACTTGTACTTAAGTCGGCATTGTGCCTTTTGTATAAAGTTGGGATGCAATTCCTGTGTTTCGTCATCAATAAGAAGGTGCAAGGTATACAGTAAACCTGAAGTGAAGAATCGGAATCTAAAACTAGACTCACAGGAGAGGTTGAAATCATAGAATGTGAGAGTGTCAGTCCTCTTGTACATAAGTCGGCATTGTGCCTTTTGAATTTAATTCCGATGGAATTTCTGTGCTTCATCGTCAAAAGGAAGGACCAAGGCATACAGTAAACCTGAAGTGAAGCATCGGAATCTAAAACTGGACTCACATTAGAGGTTCAAATCATAGAAAGTTAGATTGTCAGTCCTCTTGTACTTAAGTCGGCATTGTGCCTTATGTATTATATTCTGATGCTATTTCTGTGTTTCATCGTCAATAAAAAGGTCCAAGGGAAACAGTAAACCTGAAGTGAAGCATCGGAATCTAAAACTGGACTCACAGGAGAGGTTCAAATTATAGAAAGTTAGAGTGTCTCTCCTCTTGTAATTAAGTCTTCATTGTGCCTTTTGTATAAAAGTCCGATGCAATTTCTGTGTTTCGTCGTCAATAAGAAGGTGCAAGGTTTACAGTAAACCTGAAGTGAAGCATCGGAATCTAAAACTGGACTCACAGGAGAGGTTCAAATCATAGAAAGAGAGAGTGTCAGTCCTCTTGTACTTAAGTCGGCATTGTGCCTTTTGTATTAAATTCGGGTGCAATTTCTGTGTTTCATCGTCAATAAGAAGGTGCAAGGTATACAGTAAACCTGAAGTGAAGCATCGGAATCTAAAACTGGACGCACAAGGGAGTTTCAAATCATAGAAAGTGAGAGTGTCAATCCTCTTGTCCTTATTTCGGCATTGTGTCTTATGTATTAAATTCGGATGCAATTTCTGTGTTTCATCGTCAATAAGAAGATCCAAGGGATACAGTAAACCTGATGTGAAGCATCTGAATCTAAAACTGGACTCACATTAGAGGTTCAAATCATAGAAAGTGAGGGTGTCAGTCCTCTTGTACTTAAGTGGGCGATGTGCCTTCTGAATTTAATTCCGATGCAATTTCTGTGCTTCATCGTCAAAAAGACGGTGCAAGGTAAACAGTAAACCTGAAGTTAAGCATCGGAATCTAAAACAAGACTCACAGGAGAGGTTCAAATCATAGAAAGTTAGAGTGTCACTCCTCTTGTACTTAAGTCGGCATAGTGCCTTTTGTATTATATTCGGATGCTATTTCTGTGTTTCATCGTCAATATGAAGGTCCAAGGGATACAGTAAACCTGAAGTGAAGCATTGGAATCTAAAACTGGACTCACAGGAGAGGTTCAAATCATAGAAAGTTAGAGTGTCAGTCCACTTGTACTTAAGTCGGCATTGTGCCTTTTGAATTTAATTCCGATGCAATTTCCTTGCTACATCGTCAAAAAGAAGGTCCAAGGCAGACAGTAAACCTGAAGTGAAGCATCGGAATCTAAAACTGGTCTCACATTAGAGGTTCATATCATAGAAAGTTAGATTGTCAGTCCTCTTGTACTTAAGTCGGCATTGTGCCTTTTGTATATAATTGGGATGCAATTTCTGTCTTTCGTCGTCAATAAGAAGGTGCAAGGTATACAGTAAACCTGAAGTGAAGAATCGGAATCTAAAACTAGACTCACAGGAGAGGTTCAAATCACAGAAAGTGAGAGTGTCAGTCCTCTTGTACTTATGTCGGCATTGTGCCTTTTGAATTTAATTCCGATGCAATTTCTGTGCTTCATCGTCAAAAGGAAGGACCAAGGCATACAGTAAACCTGAAGTCAAGTATCGGAATCTAAAACTTGACTCACATTAGAGGTTCAAATCATAGAAAGTTACATTGTCAGTCCTCTTGTACTTAAATCGGCATTGTGCCTTTTGTATTATATTCAGGATGCTATTTCTGTGTTTCATCGACAATAAGAAGGTCCAAGGGATACAGTAATCACGAAGTGAAACATCGGAATCTAAAGCTGGAATCACAGGAGAGGTTCAAAACATAGAAAGTTAGAGTGTCAGTCCTCTTGTACTTAACTCGGCATTGTGCGTTTTGAATTTAATTCCGATGCAATTTCTGTGTTTCATCGTCAACAAGAAGGTGCAAAGTATACAGTAAAAATGACGTGAAGCATCGGAATCTAAGACTTGACTCACAGGAGAGGTTCAAATCATAGAAAGTGAGAGTGTCAGTCACAATGTACTTAGGTCGGCATTTTGCCTTTTGTATTAAATTCGAATGCAATTTCTGTGTTTCATCGTCAATACGAAGGTCCAAGGGATACAGTAAATCTGAAGTGAAGCATCGGAATCGAAAACTGTACTCACAGGAGAGGTTCAAATCATAGAAAGTGAGAGTGTCAGTCCTCTTGTACTTAAGTCGGCATTGTGCCTTTTGAATTTCATTCCGATGCAATTTCTGTGCCTCATCGTCAAAAGGAAGGACCAAGGCATACAGTAAACCTGAAGTGCAGCATCGGAATCTAAAACTGGACTCACAGGAGAGGTTCAAATCATAGAAAGTTAGAGTGTCAGTCCTCTTGTACTTAAGTCGGCATTGTGACTTTTGTATTAAATTCGGATGCAATTTCTGTGTTTCATCGTCAATAAAAAGGTCCAAGGGATACAGTAAACCTGAAGTGAAGCATCGGAATCTAAAACTGGACTCACAGGAGAGGTTCAAATCATAGACAGTTAGAGTGTCAGTCCTCTTGTAATTAAGTCTTCATTGTGGCTTTTGTATAAAATTCCGATGCAATTTCTGTGTTTCATCGTCAATAAGAAGGTGCAAGGTATACAGTAAACCTGAAGTGAAGAATCGGAATCTAAAACTAGACTCACAGGAGAGGTTCAAATCACAGAAAGTGAGAGTGTCAGTCCTCTTGTACTTATGTCGGCATTGTGCCTTTTGAATTTAATTCCGATGCAATTTCTGTGCTTCATCGTCAAAAGGAAGGACCAAGGCATACAGTAAACCTGAAGTCAAGTATCGGAATCTAAAACTTGACTCACATTAGAGGTTCAAATCATAGAAAGTTACATTGTCAGTCCTCTTGTACTTAAATCGGCATTGTGCCTTTTGTATTATATTCGGATGCTATTTCTGTGTTTCATCGACAATAAGAAGGTCCAAGGGATACAGTAATCACGAAGTGAAACATCGGAATCTAAAGCTCGAATCACAGGAGAGGTTCAAAACATAGAAAGTTAGAGTGTCAGTCCTCTTGTACTTAACTCGGCATTGTGCGTTTTAATTTTAATTCCGATGCAATTTCTGTGTTTCATCGTCAACAAGAAGGTGCAAAGTATACAGTAAAAATGACGTGAAGCATCGGAATCTAAGACTTGACTCACAGGAGAGGTTCAAATCATAGAAAGTGAGAGTGTCAGTCACAATGTACTTAAGTCGGCATTTTGCCTTTTGTATTAAATTCGAATGCAATTTCTGTGTTTCATCGTCAATACGAAGGTCCAAGGGATACAGTAAATCTGAAGTGAAGCATCGGAATCGAAAACTGTACTCACAGGAGAGGTTCAAATCATAGAAAGTGAGAGTGTCAGTCCTCTTGTACTTAAGTCGGCATTGTGCCTTTTGAATTTAATTCCGATGCAATTTCTGTGCCTCATCGTCAAAAGGAAGGACCAAGGCATACAGTAAACCTGAAGTGCAGCATCGGAATCTAAAACTGGACTCACAGGAGAGGTTCAAATCATAGAAAGTTAGAGTGTCAGTCCTCTTGTACTTAAGTCGGCATTGTGACTTTTGTATTAAATTCGGATGCAATTTCTGTGTTTCATCGTCAATAAAAAGGTCCAAGGGATACAGTAAACCTGAAGTGAAGCATCGGAATCTAAAACTGGACTCACAGGAGAGGTTCAAATCATAGACAGTTAGAGTGTCAGTCCTCTTGTAATTAAGTCTTCATTGTGGCTTTTGTATAAAATTCCGATGCAATTTCTGTGTTTCATCGTCAATAAGAAGGTGCAAGGTTTACAGTAAACCTGAAGTGAAGCATCGGAATCTGAAACTGGACTCACAGGAGAGGTTCAAATCATAGAAAGTTAGATTGTCAGTCCTCTTGTACTTAAGTCGGCATTGTGCCTTTTGTATTATATTCGGATGCTATTTCTGTGTTTCATCGTCAATAAGAAGGTCCAAGGGATACAGTAAACTCGAAGTGAAGCATCGGAATCTAAAACTGGACTCACAGGAGAGGTTCAAATTATAGAAAGTTAGAGTGTCTCTCCTCTTGTAATTAAGTCTTCATTGTGCCTTTTGTATAAAAGTCCGATGCAATTTCTGTGTTTCGTCGTCAATAAGAAGGTGCAAGGTTTACAGTAAACCTGAAGTGAAGCATCGGAATCTAAAACTGGACTCACAGGAGAGGTTCAAATCATAGAAAGAGAGAGTGTCAGTCCTCTTGTACTTAAGTCGGCATTGTGCCTTTTGTATTAAATTCGGATGCAATTTCTGTGTTTCATCGTCAATAAGAAGGTGCAAGGTATACAGTAAACCTGAAGTGAAGCATCGGAATCTAAAACTGGACGCACAAGGGAGTTTCAAATCATAGAAAGTGAGAGTGTCAATCCTCTTGTCCTTATTTCGGCATTGTGTCTTATGTATTAAATTCGGATGCAATTTCTGTGTTTCATCGTCAATAAGAAGATCCAAGGGATACAGTAAACCTGATGTGAAGCATCTGAATCTAAAACTGGACTCACATTAGAGGTTCAAATCATAGAAAGTGAGGGTGTCAGTCCTCTTGTACTTAAGTGGGCGATGTGCCTTCTGAATTTAATTCCGATGCAATTTCTGTGCTTCATCGTCAAAAAGACGGTGCAAGGTAAACAGTAAACCTGAAGTTAAGCATCGGAATCTAAAACAAGACTCACAGGAGAGGTTCAAATCATAGAAAGTTAGAGTGTCACTCCTCTTGTACTTAAGTCGGCATAGTGCCTTTTGTATTATATTCGGATGCTATTTCTGTGTTTCATCGTCAATATGAAGGTCCAAGGGATACAGTAAACCTGAAGTGAAGCATTGGAATCTAAAACTGGACTCACAGGAGAGGTTCAAATCATAGAAAGTTAGAGTGTCAGTCCTCTTGTATTTAAGTCGGCATTGTGACTTTTGTATAAAATTCGGATGCAAATTCTGTGTTTCATCGTCAATACGAAGGTCCAAGGGATACAGTAAATCTGAAGTGAAGCATCGGAATCGAAAACTGTACTCACAGGAGAGGTTCAAATCATAGAAAGTGAGAGTGTCAGTCCTCTTGTACTTAAGTCGGCATTGTGACTTTTGTATTAAATTCGGATGCAATTTCTGTGTTTCATCGACAATAAGAAGGTCCAAGGGATACAGTAATCACGAAGTGAAACATCGGAATCTAAAGCTCGAATCACAGGAGAGGTTCAAAACATAGAAAGTTAGAGTGTCAGTCCTCTTGTACTTAACTCGGCATTGTGCGTTTTGAATTTAATTCCGATGCAATTTCTGTGTTTCATCGTCAACAAGAAGGTGCAAAGTATACAGTAAAAATGACGTGAAGCATCGGAATCTAAGACTTGACTCACAGGAGAGGTTCAAATCATAGAAAGTGAGAGTGTCAGTCACAATGTACTTAAGTCGGCATTTTGCCTTTTGTATTAAATTCGAATGCAATTTCTGTGTTTCATCGTCAATACGAAGGTCCAAGGGATACAGTAAATCTGAAGTGAAGCATCGGAATCGAAAACTGTACTCACAGGAGAGGTTCAAATCATAGAAAGTGAGAGTGTCAGTCCTCTTGTACTTAAGTCGGCATTGTGCCTTTTGAATTTAATTCCGATGCAATTTCTGTGCCTCATCGTCAAAAGGAAGGACCAAGGCATACAGTAAACCTGAAGTGCAGCATCGGAATCTAAAACTGGACTCACAGGAGAGGTTCAAATCATAGAAAGTTAGAGTGTCAGTCCTCTTGTACTTAAGTCGGCATTGTGACTTTTGTATTAAATTCGGATGCAATTTCTGTGTTTCATCGTCAATAAAAAGGTCCAAGGGATACAGTAAACCTGAAGTGAAGCATCGGAATCTAAAACTGGACTCACAGGAGAGGTTCAAATCATAGACAGTTAGAGTGTCAGTCCTCTTGTAATTAAGTCTTCATTGTGGCTTTTGTATAAAATTCCGATGCAATTTCTGTGTTTCATCGTCAATAAGAAGGTGGAAGGTTTACAGTAAACCTGTAGTGAAGCATCGGAATCTGAAACTGGACTCACAGGAGAGGTTCAAATCATAGAAAGTTAGATTGTCAGTCCTCTTGTACTTAAGTCGGCATTGTGCCTTTTGTATTATATTCGGATGCTATTTCTGTGTTTCATCGTCAATAAGAAGGTCCAAGGGATACAGTAAACCCGAAGTGAAGCATCGGAATCTAAAGCTGGACTCACAGGAGAGGTTCAAATCATAGAAAGTAAGAGTGTCAGTCCTCTTGTACTGAAGACGGCATTGTGACTTTTGTAATAAATTCGGATGCAATTTCTGTGTTTCATCGTCAATAACAAGGTCCAAGGGATTCAGTAAACCTGAAGTGAAGCATCGGAATGTAAAACTGGACTCACAGGAGAGGTTCAAATCATAGAAAGTTAGAGTGTCAGTCCTCTTGTAACTAAGTCTTCATTGTGCCTTTTGTATAAAATTCCGATGCAATTTCTGTGTTTCGTCGTCAATAAGAAGGTGCAAGGTTTACAGTAAACCTGAAGTGAAGCATCGGAATCTAAAACTGAACTCACAGGAGAGTTTCAAATCATAGAAAGAGAGAGTGTCAGTCCTCTTGCACTTAACTCGGCATTGTGCCTTTTGTATTAAATTCGGATGCCATTTCTGTGTATCAACGTCAATAAGAAGGTGCAAGGTATACAGTAAACCTGAAGTGAAGTATCGGAATCTGAAACTGGACTCACAAGGGAGGTTCAAATCTTAGAAAGTGAGAGTGTCAATCCTCTTGTTCTTAAGTCGGCATTGTGTCTTATGTATTTAATTCGGATGCAATTTCTGTGTTTCATCGTCAAAAAGAAGGTCCAAGGGATACAGTAAACCTGAAGTGAAGAATCGGAATCTAAAACTAGACTCACAGGAGAGGTTCAAATCATAGAAAGTGAGAGTGTCAGTCCACTTGTACTTAAGTCGGCATTGTGCCTTTTGAATTTAATTCCGATGCAATTTCTGTGCTTCATCGTCAAAAGGGAGGACCAAGGCATACAGTAAACCTGAAGTGAAGCATCGGAATCTACAACTGGACTCACATTAGAGGTTCAAATCATAGAAAGTGAGAGTGTCAGTACTCTTGTACTTAAGTCGGCATTGTGCCTTTTGAATTTAATTCCGATGCAATTTCTGTGCTTCATCTTCAAAAAGAAGGTGCAAGGTAAACAGTAAACCTAATGTGAAGCATCGGAATCTAAAACTAGACTCACAGGAGAGGTTCAAATCATAGAAAGTTAGAGTGTCACTCCTCTTGTACTTAAGTCTTCACAGTGCCTTTTGTATTATATTCGGATGCTATTTCTGTGTTTCATCGTCAATAAGAAGGTCCAAGGGATACAGTAAACCTGAAGTGAAGCATCGGAATCTTAAACTGGACCCACAGGAGAGGTTCAAATCATAGAAAGTTAGAGTATCAGTTCTCTTGTACTTAAGTCGGCATTGTGATTTTTGTTTTAAATTCGGATGCAATTTTAGTGTTTGATCGTCAATAAGAAGGTCCAAGGGATACAGTAAACCTGAAGTGAAGCTTCGGAATCTAAACCTGGACTCACAGGAGATGTTTAAATCATAGAATGTTAGAGTGCCACTCCTCTTGTACTTAAGTCGGCATTGTGGCTTTTGAATTTAATTCCGATGCAATTCCTGTGTTTCATCGTCAATAAGAAGGTCCAAGGCATACAGTAAACCTGAAGTTACGCATCGGATTCTAAAACTGGACTCACAGGAGAGGTTCAAATCATTGAAAGTTAGAGTGTCTGTTCTCTTGTACTTAAGTCGACATTGTGATTTTTGTATTAAATTCGGATGAAATTTTTGTGTTTGATCGTCAATAAGAAGGTCCAAGGGA
The DNA here is from genome assembly GCF_023864345.2 of Schistocerca serialis cubense. Lineage (NCBI taxonomy): Eukaryota > Metazoa > Arthropoda > Insecta > Orthoptera > Acrididae > Schistocerca > Schistocerca serialis. The sequence goes on along the minus strand of NC_064638.1, from coordinate 59,165,978 downwards.
TACAGTAAACCTGAAGTGAAGCTTCGGAATCTAAACCATGCTTCACAGGAGAGGTTAAAATCATAGAAAGTTAGAGTGTTAGTCCTCTTGTACTTAAGTCGGCATTGTGCCTTTTGAATTTAATTCCGATGCAAATTCTGAGCTTCATTGTCAAAAAGAAGGTCTAAGGCAGACAGTAAACCTGAAGTGAAGCATCGGAATCTAAAATTGGGCTCACATTAGAGGTTCAAATCATAGAAAGTTAGATTGTCAGTCCTCTTGTACTTGAGTCGGCATTGTGCCTTTTGTATATAATTGGGATGCAATTTCTGTCTTTCGTCGTCAATAAGAAGGTGCAAGGTATACAGTAAACCTGAAGTGAAGAATCGGAATCTAAAACTAGACTCACAGGAGTGGTTCAAATCACAGAAAGTGAGAGTGTCAGTCCTCTTGTACTTATGTCGGCATTGTGCCTTTTGAATTTAATTCCGATGCAATTTCTGTGCTTCATCGTCAAAAGGAAGGACCAAGGCATACAGTAAACCTGAAGTCAAGCATCGGAATCTAAAACATGACTCACATTAGAGGTTCAAATCATAGAAATTTACATTGTCAGTCCTCTTGTACTTAAATCGGCATTGTGCCTTTTGTATTATATTCGGATGCTATTTCTGTGTTTCATCGACAATAAGAAGGTCCAAGGGATACAGTAATCCCGAAGTGAAACATCGGAATCTAAAGCTGGAATCACAGGAGAGGTTCAAAACATAGAAAGTTAGAGTGTCAGTCCCCTTGTACTTAACTCGGCATTGTGCGTTTTGAATTTAATTCCGATGCAATTTCTGTGTTTCATCGTCAACAAGAAGGTGCAAAGTATACAGTAAACCTGACGTGCAGCATCGGAATCTAAGACTTGACTCACAGGAGAGGTTCAAATCATAGAAAGTGAGAGTGTCAGTCACAATGTACTTAAGTCGGCATTGTGCCTTTTGTATTAAATTCGAATGCAATTTCTGTGTTTCATCGTCAATACGAAGGTCCAAGGGATACAGTAAATCTGAAGTGAAGCATCGGAATCGAAAACTGTACTCACAGGAGAGGTTCAAATCATAGAAAGTGAAAGTGTCAGTCCTCTTGTACTTAAGTCGGCATTGTGCCTTTTGAATAAAGTTCTGATTCAATTTCTGTGTTTCATTGTCAATAAGAAGGTGCAAGGTATACAGTAAACCTGAAGTGAAGCATCGGAATCTAAAACTGGACTCCCAGGAGAGGTTCAAATCATAGAATGTGAGAGTGTCAGTTCAATTGTACTTAAGTCGGCAATGTGCTATGTTGAATTTAATTCCGATGCAATTTCTGTGTTGCATCGTCAATACGAAGGTCCAAGCGATACAGTAAACCTGAGGTGAAGCATCGGAATCTAAAACTGGAGTCACAGGAGAGGTTCAAATCATAGAAAGTTAGAGTGGCAGTCCACTTGTAATTAAATCGGCATTGTGCCTTTTGTTTAAAATTCGGATGCAATTTCTGTGTTTCATCGTCAGTAAGAAGGTGGAAGGTATACAGTAAACCTGAAGTGAAGCAACGGAATCTAAAACTTAACTCACAGGAGAGGTTCAAATCATAGAAAGTGAGAGTGTCAGTCCTCTCGTACATAAGTCGTCATTGTGCCTTTTGTATTTAATTCGGATGCAATTTCTGTGTTTAATCGTCACTATGAAAGTCCGAGGGATACAGTAAACCTGAAGTGAAGCATCGGATTCTATAACTCGACTCACAGGAGAGGTTCAAATCATAGAAAGTGAGAGTATCAGTCCTCTTGTACTTAAGTCTGCATGGGCCTTTTGAATTTTATTCCGATGCAATTTCTGTGTTTCATCGTCAATAAGAAGGTGTAAGGTATACAGTAAACCTGAAGTGAAGCATCGGAATGTAAGACTGGACTCACATTAGAGGTTCAAATCATAGACAGTTAGAGTGTAAGTCCTTTTGTACTTAAGTCGGCATTGTGCCTTTTGCATTAAATTCGGATGCAATATCTGTGTTTCATCGTCAATAAGAAGTTCAAAAGGATACAGTAAACCTGAAGTGAAGCATCGGAATCTAAAGCTGAACTCACAGGAGAGGTTCAAATCATAGAAAGTTAGAGTGTCAGTCCTCTTGTACTTAACTCGGCATTGTGCATTTGACTTTAATTCCGATGCAATTTCTGTGCTGCATCGTCAATAAGAACGTCCAAGGTACACAGTAAACCTGAAGTAAGCATCGGAATCTTATACTGGACTCACAGGAGAGGTTCATATCATAGAAAGTTAGAGTATCAGCCCTCTTGTATTTAAGTCGGCATTGTGCATTTTGAATTTAATTCCCATGCAATTTCTGTGTTTCATCGTCAATACGAAGGTCCAAGGTATACAGTAAACCTAAAGTTACGCATCGGAATCCAAAACTGGGCTCACAGGAGAGGTTCAAATCATAGAAAGTTAGAGTGTCAGTCCTCTTGTACTTAAGTCGGCTTTGTGACTTTTGTATTAAAATCGGATGCAATTTCTGTGCTTTATCGTCAATATGAAGGTCCAAGGGATACAGTAAACCTGACGTTAAGCTTCGGAATCTAAAACTGGTCTCATAGGAGATGTTCAAATCATAGATAGTTAGATTGTTAGTCCTCTTGTACTTAAGTCGGCATTGTGCCTTTTGTATTAAATTTGGATACAATTTCTGTGTTTCATCGTCAATAAGAAGGTCCAAGGGATACAGTAAACCTGAAGTGAAGCATCGGAATCTAAAACTGGACTTACAGGAGAGGTTCAAATCATTGAAAGTTAGAGTGTCAGTCCTCTTGTACTTAAGCTGGCATTGTGCCTTTTGTATTAAATTCGGATGCAATTTCTGTGTTTCATCGTCAATAAGAAAGTCCAAGGGATACAGTAAACCTGAAGTGAAGCATCGGAATCTAAAACTGGACTCACAGGAGGGGTTCAAATCATAGAAAGTGAGAGTATCAGTCCTCTTGTACTTAAGTCTGCATGGGCCTTTTGAATTTTATTCCGATGCAATTTCTGTGTTTCATCGTCAATAAGAAGGTGTAAGGTATACAGTAAACCTGAAGTGAAGCATCGGAATGTAAGACTGGACTCACATTAGAGGTTCAAATCATAGACAGTTAGAGTGTAAGTCCTTTTGTACTTAAGTCGGCATTGTGCCTTTTGCATTAAATTCGGATGCAATATCTGTGTTTCATCGTCAATAAGAAGTTCAAAAGGATACAGTAAACCTGAAGTGAAGCATCGGAATCTAAAGCTGAACTCACAGGAGAGGTTCAAATCATAGAAAGTTAGAGTGTCAGTCCTCTTGTACTTAACTCGGCATTGTGCATTTGACTTTAATTCCGATGCAATTTCTGTGCTGCATCGTCAATAAGAACGTCCAAGGTACACAGTAAACCTGAAGTAAGCATCGGAATCTTATACTGGACTCACAGGAGAGGTTCATATCATAGAAAGTTAGAGTATCAGCCCTCTTGTATTTAAGTCGGCATTGTGCATTTTGAATTTAATTCCCATGCAATTTCTGTGTTTCATCGTCAATACGAAGGTCCAAGGTATACAGTAAACCTAAAGTTACGCATCGGAATCCAAAACTGGACTCACAGGAGAGGTTCAAATCATAGAAAGTTAGAGTGTCAGTCCTCTTGTACTTAAGTCGGCTTTGTGACTTTTGTATTAAAATCGGATGCAATTTCTGTGCTTTATCGTCAATATGAAGGTCCAAGGGATACAGTAAACCTGACGTTAAGCTTCGGAATCTAAAACTGGTCTCATAGGAGATGTTCAAATCATAGATAGTTAGATTGTTAGTCCTCTTGTACTTAAGTCGGCATTGTGCCTTTTGTATTAAATTTGGATACAATTTCTGTGTTTCATCGTCAATAAGAAGGTCCAAGGGATACAGTAAACCTGAAGTGAAGCATCGGAATCTAAAACTGGACTTACAGGAGAGGTTCAAATCATTGAAAGTTAGAGTGTCAGTCCTCTTGTACTTAAGCTGGCATTGTGCCTTTTGTATTAAATTCGGATGCAATTTCTGTGTTTCATCGTCAATAAGAAAGTCCAAGGGATACAGTAAACCTGAAGTGAAGCATCGGAATCTAAAACTGGACTCACAGGAGGAGTTCAAATCATAGAAAGTGAGAGTGTCAGTCCTCTTGCACTTAAGTCGGCATGGTGCCTTTTGTATTAAAATCGGATGCAATTTCTGTGTTTCATCGTCAATACGAATGTCCAAGGTATACAGTGAACATGAAGTGAAGCATCGGAATCGAAAACTGGACTCACAGGAGAGGTTCAAATTATAGAATGTGAGATTGTCAGTCCTCTTGTACTTAAGTCGGCATGGGCCTTTTGAATTTAATTCCGATGCAATTTCTGTGTTTCATCGTAAATAAGAAGGTGCAAGGTATACAGTAAACCTGAAGTGAAGCATCGGAATCTAAAACTAGACTCACAGGAAAGGATCAAATCAAAGAAAGTTAGAGTCTCAGTCCTCTTGTACTTAAGTCGGCATTGAGCCTTTGGAATTTAATTCCGATGCAATTTCTGTGCTTCATCGTCAATAAGAAGGTCCATGGTATACAGTAAACCTGAAGTGTAACATTTACATCTAAAACTGGACTCACAGGAGAGGTTCAAATCATAGAAAGTGAGAGTGTCAGTCCTCTTTTACATAAGTCGTCATTGTGCCTTTAGTATTTAATTCGGATGCAATTTCTGTGTTTAATCGTCAATATGAAAGTCCAAGGGATACAGTAAACCTGAAGTGTAGCATCGAATTCAATAACTGGACTCACAGGAGAGGTTCAAATCATAGAAAGTGAAAGTGTCAGTCCTCTTGTACTTAAGTCGGCATTGTGCCTTTTGAATAAAATTCGGATTCAATTTCTGTGTTTCATTGTCAATAAGAAGGTGCAAGGTATACAGTAAACCTGAAGTGAAGCATCGGAATCTAAAACTGGACTCACAGGAGAGGTTCATATCATAGAAAGTGAGAGTGTCAGTCCTCTTCTACTTAAGTCGGCATTGTGTGTTTTGTATTAAATTCGGATGCTATTTCTGTGTTTCATCGTCAATATGAAGGTCCAAGGGATACAGTAAACCTGAAGTGAAGCATCGGAATCTAAAACTGGACTCACAGGAGAGGTTCAAATCATAGAATGTGAGAGTGTCAGTCCAATTGTACTTAAGTCGGCAATGTGCTATGTTGAATTTAATTCCGATGCAATTTCTGTGTTTCATCGTCAATACGAAGGTCCAAGGGATACTGTAAACCTGAGGTGAAGCATCGGAATCTAAAACTGGAGTCACAGGAGAGGTTCAAATCATAGAAAGTTAGAGTGGCAGTCCACTTGTAATTAAGTCGGCATTGTGCCTTTTGTTTAAAATTCGGATGCAATTTCTGTGATTCATCGTCAGTAAGAAGGTGCAAGGTATACAGTAAACCTGAAGTGAAGCAACGGAATCTAAAACTTAACTCACAGGAGAGGTTCAAATCATAGAAAGTGAGAGTGTCAGTCCTCTCGTACATAAGTCGTCATTGTGCCTTTTGTATTTAATTCGGATGCAATTTCTGTGTTTAATCGTCACTATGAAAGTCCAAGGGATACAGTAAACCTGAAGTGAAGCATCGGATTCTATAACTGGACTCACAGGAGAGGTTCAAATCATAGAAAGTGAAAGTGTCAGTCCTCTTGTACTTAAGTCGGCATTGTGCCTTTTGTATAAAACTCGGATGCAATTTCTGTGTTTCATCGTCAATAAGAAGGTGCAAGGTATACAGTAAACCTGAAGTGTAACATCGGCACCTAAAACTGGACTCACAGGAGAGGTTCAAATCAAAGAAAGTTAGAGTGTCATTATTCTTGTACTTATGACGGCATTGTGCGTTTTGTATTAAATTCGGATGAAATTTCTGTGTTTCATCGTCAATAAGAAGGTGCAAGGTATACAGTAAACCTGAAGTGAAGCATCGGAATCTAAAACTGGACTCCCAGGAGAGGTTCAAATCATAGAAAGTTAGAGTGTCAGTCCTCTTGTACTTAAGACTGCATTGTGCATTTTGAATTTAATTCCGATGCAATTTCTGTGTTTCATCATCAATAAAAAGGTGCAAAGTATACAGTAAACCCGAAGTGAAGCATCGGAATCTAAAACTGGATTCGCAGGAGAGGTTCAAATCATAGAAAGTGGGAGTGTCAGTCCTCTTGTACTTAAGTCGGTATTGTGCCTTTTGTATTAAATTCGAATGCAATTTCTGTGTTTCATCGTCATTACGAAGGTCCAAGGGATACAGTAAACCTGAAGTGAAACATCGGAATCGAAAACTGGACTCACAGGAGAGGTTCAAATCATAGAAAGTGAGAGTATCAGTCCTCTTGTACTTAAGTCTGCATGGGCCTTTTGAATTTTATTCCGATGGAATTTCTGTGTTTCATCGTCAATAAGAAGGTGTAAGGTATACAGTAAAACTGAAGTGAAGCATCGGAATGTAAGACTGGACTCACATTAGAGGTTCAAATCATAGAAAGTTAGAGTGTCAGTCCTTTTGTACTTAAGTCGGCATTGTGCCTTTTGTATTAAATTCGGATGCAATATATGTGTTTCATCGTCAATAAGAAGGTCAAAAGGATACAGTAAACCTGAAGTGAAGCATCGGAATCTAAAGCTGAACTCACAGGAGAGGTTCAAATCATAGAAAGGTAGAGTGTCAGTCCTCTTGTACTTAACTCGGCATTGTGCATTTGACTTTAATTCCGATGCAATTTCTGTGCTGCATCGTCAATAAGAACGTCCAAGGTACACAGTAAACCTGAAGTAAGCATCGGAATCTAAAACTGGACTCACAGGAGAGGTTCATATCATAGAAAGTTAGAGTATCAGCCCTCTTGTATTTAAGTCGGAATTGTGCCTTTTGAATTTAATTGCGATGCAATTTTGGTGTTTCACCGTCAATAAGACGGTGCAAGGTATACAGTAAACCTGAAGTGAAGCATCGGAATCTAAAACTAGGCTCACAGGAGAGGTTCAAATCATAGAAAGTGAGAGTGTCAGTCCTCTTGTACTTAAGCCGGCATTGTGCCTTTTGTATTAAACTCGGGTGCAATTTCTGTGTTTCATCGTCAATAAGAAGGTCCAAGGGATACAGTAAACCTGAAGTGAAGCATCGGAATCTAAAACTGGACTCACAGGAGAGGTTCAAATCATAGAAAGAGAGAGTGTCAGTCCTCTTGTACTTAAGTCGGCATTGTGCCTTTTGTATTAAATTCGGATGCAATTTCTGTGTTTCATCGTCAATAAGAAGGTGCAAGGTATACAGTAAACCTGAAGTGAAGCATTGGAATCTAAAAGTGGACTCACAGGAGAGGTTCAAATTATAGAAAGTTAGAGTGTCAGTCCTCTTGTACTTAAGACTGCATTGTGCATTTTGAATTTAATTCCGATGCAATTTCTGTGTTTCATCGTCAATCAAAAGGTGCAAAGTATACAGTAAACCTGAAGTGAAGCGTCGGAATCTAAAACTGGGCTCACAGGAGAGGTTCAAATCATAGAAAGTGGGAGTGTCAGTCCTCTTGTACTTAAGTCGGTATTGTGCCTTTTGTATTAAATTCGGATGCAATTTCTGTGTTTCATCGTCATTACGAAGGTCCAAGGGATACAGTAAACCTGAAGTGAAACATCAGAATCGAAAACTGGACTCACAGGAGAGGTTCAAATCATAGAAAGTGAGAGTGTCTGTCCTCTTGTACTTAAGTCGGCATGGGCCTTTTGAATTTAAATCCGATGCAATTTCTGTGTTTCATCGTCAATAAGAAGGTGTAAGGTATACAGTAAACCTGAAGAGAAGCATCGGAATCTAAGACTGGACTCACATTAGAGGTTCAAATCATAGAAATTTAGAGTGTCAGTCCTCTTGTACTTAACTCGGCATTGTGCATTTGAATTTAATTCCGATGCAATTTCTGTGCTTCATCGTCAATAAGAACGTCCAAGGTACACAGTAAACCTGAAGTGAAGCATCGGAATCTAAAACTGGACTCACCGGAGACGTTCATATCATAGAAAGTTAGAGTATCAGCCCTCTTGTATTTAAGTCGGCATTGTGCATTTTGAATTTAATTCCCATGCAATTTCTGTGTTTCATCGTCAATACGAAGGTCCAAGGTATACATTAAACCTGAAGTTACGCATCGGAATCCAAAACTGGACTCACAGGAGAGGTTCAAATCATAGTAAGTTAGAGTGTCAGTCCTCTTGTACATAAGTCGGCTTTGTGACTTTTGTATTAAAATCGGATGCAATTTCTGTGTTTTATCGTCAATATGAAGGTCCAAGGGATACAGTAAACCTGACGTTAAACTTCGGAATCTAAAACTGGTCTCATAGGAGATGTTCAAATCATAGATAGTTAGATTGTTAGTCCTCTTGTACTTAAGTCGGCATTGTGCCTTTTGTATTAAATTTGGATACAATTTCTATGTTTCATCGTCAATAAGAAGGTCCAAGGGATACAGTAAACCTGAAGTGAAGCATCGGAATCTAAAACTGGACTTACAGGAGAGGTTCAAATCATTGAAAGTTAGAGTGTCAGTCCTCTTGTACTTAAGCTGGCATTGTGCCTTTTGTATTAAATTTGGATGCCATTTCTGTGTTTCATCGTCAATAAGAAAGTCCAAGGGATACAGTAAACCTGAAGTGAAGCATCGGAATCTAAAACTGGACTCACAGGAGGGGTTCAAATCATAGAAAGTGAGAGTGTCAGTCCTCGTGCACTTAAGTCGGCATTGTGCCTTTTGTATTAAATTCGGATGCAATTTCTGTGTTTCATCGTCAATACGAAGGTGCAAGGTATAAAGTAAACCTGAAGTGAAGCATCGGAATCTAAAACTAGACTCACAGGGGAGGATCAAATCAAAGAAAGTTAGAGTCTCAGTCCTCTTGTACTTAAGTCGGCATTGAGCCTTTGGAATTTAATTCGATGCAATTTCTGTGCTTCATCGTCAATATGAAGGTCCATGGTATACAGTAAACCTGAAGTGTAACATTTACATCTAAAACTGGACTCACAGGAGAGGTTCAAATCATAGAAAGTGAGAGTGTCAGTCCTCTTGTACATAAGTCGTCATTGTGCCTTTTGTATTTAATTCGGATGCAATTTCTGTGTTTAATCGTCAATATGAAAGTCCAAAGGATACAGTAAACCTGAAGTGTAGCATCGGATTCTATAACTGGACTCACAGGAGAGGTTCAAATCATAGAAAGTGAAAGTGTCAGTCCTCTTATACTTAAGTCGGCATTGTGCCTTTTGAATAAAATTCGGATTCAATTTCTGTGTTTCATTGTCAATAAGAAGGTGCAAGGTATACAGTAAACCTGAAGTGAAGCATCGGAATCTAAAACTGGACTCACAGGAGAGGTTCATATCATAGAAAGTGAGAGTGTCAGTCCTCTTCTACTTAAGTCGGCATTGTGTGTTTTGTATTAAATTCGGATGCTATTTCTGTGTTTCATCGTCAATATGAAGGTCCAAGGGATACAGTAAACCTGAAGTGAAGCATCGGAATCTAAAACTGGACTCCCAGGAGAGGTTCAAATCATAGAAAGTTAGAATGTCAGTCCTCTTGTACTTAAGACTGCATTGTGCATTTTGAATTTAATTCCGATGCAATTTCTGTGTTTCCTCATCAATAAAAAGGTGCAAAGTATACAGTAAACCTGAAGTGAAGCATCGGAATCTAAAACTGGAATCACAGGAGAGGTTCAAATCATAGAAAGTGGGAGTGTCAGTCCTCTTGTACTTAAGTCGGTATTGTGCCTTTTGTATTAAATTCGAATGCAATTTCTGTGTTTCATCGTCAATAAGAAGGTGTAAGGTATACAGTAAACCTGAAGTGAAGCATCGGAATGTAAGACTGGACTCACATTAGAGGTTCAAATCATAGAAAGTTAGAGTGTCAGTCCTTTTGTACTTAAGTCGGCATTGTGCCTTTTGTATTAAATTCGGATGCAATATCTGTGTTTCATCGTCAATAAGAAGGACAAAAAGATACAGTAAACCTGAAGTGAAGCATCGGAATCTAAAGCTGAACTCACAGGAGAGGTTCAAATCATAGAAAGTTAGAGTGTCAGTCCTCTTGTACTTAACTCGGCATTGTGCATTTGACTTTAATTCCGATGCAATATCTGTGCTTCATCGTCAATAAGAACGTCCATGGTACACAGTAAACCTGAAGTGAAGCATCGGAATCTGAAACTGGACTCACAGGAGAGGTTCATATCATAGAAAGTTAGAGTATCAGCCCTCTTGTATTTAAGTCGGAATTGTGCCTTTTGAATTTAATTGCGATGCAATTTTAGTGTTTCACCGTCAATAAGACGGTGCAAGGTATACAGTAAACCTGACGTGAAGCATCGGAATCTAAAACTAGGCTCACAGGAGAGGTTCAAATCATAGAAAGTGAGAGTGTCAGTCCTCTTGTACTTAAGTCGGCATTGTGCCTTTTGTATTAAACTCGGGTGCAATTTCTCTGTTTCATCGTCAATAAGAAGGTCCAAGGGATACAGTAAACCTGAAGTGAAGCATCGGAATCTAAAACTGGACTCACAGGAGAGGTTCAAATCATAGAAAGTGAGAGTGTCAGTCCTCTTGTACATAAGTCGTCATTGTGCCTTTTGTATTTAATTCGGATGCAATTTCTGTGTTTAATCGTCAATATGAAAGTCCAAGGGATACAGTAAACCTGAAGTGTAGCATCGGATTCTATAACTGGACTCACAGGAGAGGTTCAAATCATAGAAAGTGAAAGTGTCAGTCCTCTTGTACTTAAGTCGGCATTGTGCCTTTTGAATAAAATTCGGATTCAATTTCTGTGTTTCATTGTCAATAAGAAGGTGCAAGGTATACAGTAAACCTGAAGTGAAGCATCGGAATCTAAAACTGGACTCACAGGAGAGGTTCATATCATAGAAAGTGAGAGTGTCAGTCCTCTTCTACTTACGTCAGCATTGTGTGTTTTGTATTAAATTCGGATGCTATTTCTGTGTTTCATCGTCAATATGAAGGTCCAAGGGATACAGTAAACCTGAAGTGAAGCATCGGAATCTAAAACTGGACTCACAGGAGAGGTTCAAATCATTGAATGTGAGAGTGTCAGTCCAATTGTACTTAAGTCGGCAATGTGCTATGTTGAATTTAATTCCGATGCAATTTCTGTGTTTCATCGTCAATACGAAGGTCCAATGGATACAGTAAACCTGAGGTGAAGCATCGGAATCTAAAACTGGAGTCACAGGAGAGGTTCAAATCAAAGAAAGTTAGAGTGTCATTATTCTTGTACTTATGACGGCATTGTGCGTTTTGTATTAAATTCGGATGAAATTTCTGTGTTTCATCGTTAATAAGAAGGTGCAAGGTATACAGTAAACCTGAAGTGAAGCATCGGAATCTAAAACTGGACTCCCAGGAGAGGTTCAAATCATAGAAAGTTAGAGTGTCAGTCCACTTGTACTTAAGACTGCATTGTGCATTTTGAATTTAATTCCGATGCAATTTCTGTGTTTCATCATCAATAAAAAGGTGCAAAGTATACAGTAAACCTGAAGTGAAGCATCGGAATCTAAAACTGGATTCACAGGAGAGGTTCAAATCATAGAAAGTGGGAGTGTCAGTCCTCTTGTACTTATGTCGGTATTGTGCCTTTTGTATTAAATTCGAATGCAATTTCTGTGTTTCATCGTCATTACGAAGGTCCAAGGGATACAGTAAACCTGAAGTGAAACATCGGAATCGAAAACTGGACTCACAGGAGAGGTTCAAATCGTAGAAAGTGAGAGTATCAGTCCTCTTGTACTTAAGTCTGCATGGGCCTTTTGAATTTTATTCCGATGCAATTTCTGTGTTTCATCGTCAGTAAGAAGGTGCAAGGTATACAGTAAACCTGAAGTGAAGCAACGGAATCTAAAACTTAACTCACAGGAGAGGTTCAAATCATAGAAAGTGAGAGTGTCAGTCCTCTCGTACATAAGTCGTCATTGTGCCTTTTGTATTTAATTCGGATGCAATTTCTGTGTTTAATCGTCACTATGAAAGTCCAAGGGATACAGTAAACCTGAAGTGAAGCATCGTATTCTATAACTGGACGCACAGGAGAGGTTCAAATCATAGAAAGTGAAAGTGTCAGTCCTCTTGTACTTAAGTCGGCATTGTGCCTTTTGTATAAAATTCGGATGCAATTTCTGTGTTTCATCGTCAATAAGAAGGTGCAAGGTATACAGTAAACCTGAAGTGTAACATCGGCACCTAAAACTGGACTCACAGGAGAGGTTCAAATCAAAGAAAGTTCGAGTGTCATTATTCTTGTACTTATGACGGCATTGTGCGTTTTGTATTAAATTCCGATGAAATTTCTGTGTTTCATCGTCAATAAGAAGGTGCAAGGTATACAGTAAACCTGAAGTGAAGCATCGGAATCTAAAGCTGAACTCACAGGAGAGGTTCAAATCATAGAAAGTTAGAGTGTCAGTCCTCTTGTACTTAACTCGGCATTGTGCATTTGACTTTAATTCCGATGCTATTTCTGTGCTTCATCGTCAATAAGAACGTCCAAGGTACACAGTAAACCTGAAGTGAAGCATCGGAATCTAAAACTGGACTCACAGGAGAGGTTCATATCATAGAAAGTGAGAGTGTCAGTCCTCTTCTACTTAAGTCGGCATTGTGTGTTTTGTATTAAATTCGGATGCTATTTCTGTGTTTCATCGTCAATATGAAGGTCCAAGGGATACAGTAAACCTGAAGTGAAGCATCGGAATCTAAAACTGGACTCACAGGAGAGGTTCAAATCATTGAATGTGAGAGTGTCAGTCCAATTGTACTTAAGTCGGCAATGTGCTATGTTGAATTTAATTCCGATGCAATTTCTGTGTTTCATCGTCAATACGAAGGTCCAAGGGATACAGTAAACCTGAGGTGAAGCATCGGAATCTAAAACTGGAGTCACAGGAGAGGTTCAAATCATAGAAAGTTAGAGTGGCAGTCCACTTGTAATTAAGTCGGCATTGTGCCTTTTGTTTAAAATTGGGATGCAATTTCTGTGTTTCATCGTCAGTAAGAAGGTGCAAGGTATACAGTAAACCTGAAGTGAAGCAATGGAATCTAAAACTTAACTCACAGGAGAGGTTCAAATCATAGAAAGTGAGAGTGTCAGTCCTCTCGTACATAAGTCGTCATTGTGCCTTTTGAATTTAATTCGGATGCAATTTCTGTGTTTAATCGTCACTATGAAAGTCCAAGGGATACAGTAAACCTGAAGTGAAGCATCGTATTCTATAACTGGACTCACAGGAGAGGTTCAAATCATAGAAAGTGAAAGTGTCAGTCCTCTTGTACTTAAGTCGGCATTGTGCCTTTTGTATAAAATTCGGATGCAATTTCTGTGTTTCATCGTCAATAAGAAGGTGCAAGGTATACAGTAAACCTGAAGTGTAACATCGGCACCTAAAACTGGACTCACAGGAGAGGTTCAAATCAAAGAAAGTTAGAGTGTCATTATTCTTGTACTTAAGACTGCATTGTGCATTTTGAATTTAATTCCGATGCAATTTCTGTGTTTCATCATCAATTAAAAGGTGCAAAGTATACAGTAAACCTGAAGTGAAGCATCGGAATCTAAAACTGGATTCACAGGAGAGGTTCAAATCATAGAAAGTGGGAGTGTCAGTCCTCTTGTACTTAAGTCGGTATTGTGCCTTTTGTATTAAATTCGAATGCAATTTCTGTGTTTCATCGTCATTACGAAGGTCCAAGGGGATACAGTAAACCTGAAGTGAAACATCGGAATCGAAAACTGGACTAACAGGAGAGGTTCAAATCGTAGAAAGTTAGAGTGTCAGTCCTCTTGTACTTAACTCGGCATTGTGCATTTGACTTTAATTCCGATGCAATTTCTGTGCTTCATCGTCAATAAGAACGTCCAAGGTACACAGTAAACCTGAAGTGAAGCATCGGAATCTAAAACTGGACTCACAGGAGAGGCTCATATCATAGAAAGTTAGAGTATCAGCCCTCTTGTATTTAAGTCGGAATTGTGCCTTTTGAATTTAATTGCGATGCAATTTTAGTGTTTCACCGTCAATAAGACGGTGCAAGGTATACAGTAAACCTGACGTGAAGCATCGGAATCTAAAACTAGGCTCACAGGAGAGGTTCAAATCATAGAAAGTGAGAGTGTCAGTCCTCTTGTACTTAAGTCGGCATTGTGCCTTTTGTATTAAACTCGGGTGCAATTTCTCTGTTTCATCGTCAATAAGAAGGTCCATGGGATACAGTAAACCTGAAGTGAAGCATCGGAATCTAAAACTGGACTCACAGGAGAGGTTCAAATCATAGAAAGTGAGAGTGTCAGTCCTCTTGTACTTAAGTCGGCATTGTGCCTTTTGTATTAAACTCGGGTGCAATTTCTCTGTTTCATCGTCAATAAGAAGGTGCAAGGTATACAGTAAACCTGAAGTGTAACATCGGCACCTAAAACTGGACTCACAGGAGAGGTTCAAATCAAAGAAAGTTAGAGTGTCATTATTCTTGTACTTATGACGGCATTGTGCGTTTTGTATTAAATTCGGATGAAATTTCTGTGTTTCATCGTCAATAAGAAGGTGCAAGGTATACAGTAAACCTGAAGTGAAGCATCGGAATCTAAAACTGGACTCCCAGGAGAGGTTCAAATCATAGAAAGTTAGAGTGTCAGTCCTCTTGTACTTAAGACTGCATTGTGCATTTTGAATTTAATTCCGATGCAATTTCTGTGTTTCATCATCAATAAAAAGGTGCAAAGTATACAGTAAACCTGAAGTGAAGCATCGGAATCTAAAACTGGATTCACAGGAGAGGTTCAAATCATAGAAAGTGGGAGTGTCAGTCCTCTTGTACTTAAGTCGGTATTGTGCCTTTTGTATTAAATTCGAATGCAATTTCTGTGTTTCATCGTCATTACGAAGGTCCAACGGATACAGTAAACCTGAAGTGAAACATCGGAATCGAAAACTGGACTCACAGGAGAGGTCCAAATGATAGAAAGTGAGAGTATCACTCCTCTTGTACTTAAGTCTGCATGGGCCTTTTGAATTTTATTCCGATGCAATTTCTGTGTTTCATCGTCAATAAGAAGGTGTAAGGTATACAGTAAACCTGAAGTGAAGCATCGGAATGTAAGACTGGACTCACATTAGAGGTTCAAATCATAGAAAGTTAGAGTGTCAGTCCTCTTGTACTTAACTCGGCATTGTGCATTTGCCTTTAATTCCGATGCAATTTCTGTGCTCCATCGTCAATAAGAACGTCCAAGGTACACAGTAAACCTGAAGTGAAGCATCGGAATCTAAAACTGGACTCACAGGAGAGGTTCATATCATAGAAAGTGAGAGTGTCAGTCCTCTTCTACTTAAGTCGGCATTGTGTGTTTTGTATTAAATTCGGATGCTATTTCTGTGTTTCATCGTCAATATGAAGGTCCAAGGTATACAGTAAACCTGAAGTGAAGCATCGGAATCTAAAACTGGACTCACAGGAGAGGTTCAAATCATTGAATGTGAGAGTGTCAGTCCAATTGTACTTAAGTCGGCAATGTGCTATGTTGAATTTAATTCCGATGCAATTTCTGTGTTTCATCGTCAATACGAAGGTCCAAGGGATACAGTAAACCTGAGGTGAAGCATCGGAATCTAAAACTGGAGTCACAGGAGAGGTTCAAATCATAGAAAGTTAGAGTGGCAGTCCACTTGTAATTAAGTCGGCATTGTGCCTTTTGTTTAAAATTCGGATGCAATTTCTGTGTTTCATCGTCAGTAAGAAGGTGCAAGGTATACAGTAAACCTGAAGTGAAGCAATGGAATCTAAAACTTAACTCACAGGAGAGGTTCAAATCATAGAAAGTGAGAGTGTCAGTCCTCTCGTACATAAGTCGTCATTGTGCCTTTTGTATTTAATTCGGATGCAATTTCTGTGTTTAATCGTCACTATGAAAGTCCAAGGGATACAGTAAACCTGAAGTGAAGCATCGTATTCTATAATTGGACTCACAGGAGAGGTTCAAATCATAGAAAGTGAAAGTGTCAGTCCTCTTGTACTTAAGTCGGCATTGTGCATTTTGTATAAAATTCGGATGCAATTTCTGTGTTTCATCGTCAATAAGAAGGTGCAAGGTATACAGTAAACCTGAAGTGTAACATCGGCACCTAAAACTGGACTCACAGGAGAGGTTCAAATCAAAGAAAGTTAGAGAGTCATTATTCTTGTACTTATGACGGCATTGTGCGTTTTGTATTAAATTCGGATGAAATTTCTGTGTTTCATCCTCAATAAGAAGGTGCAAGGTATACAGTAAACCTGAAGTGAAGCATCGGAATCTAAAACTGGACTCCCAGGAGAGGTTCAAATCATAGAAAGTTAGAGTGTCAGTCCTTTTGTACTTAAGACTGCATTGTGCATTTTGAATTTAATTCCGATGCAATTTCTGTGTTTCATCATCAATAAAAAGGTGCAAAGTATACAGTAAACCTGAAGTGAAGCATCGGAATCTAAAACTGGATTCACAGGAGAGGTTCAAATCATAGAAAGTGGGAGTGTCAGTCCTCTTGTACTTAAGTCGGTATTGTGCCTTTTGTATTAAATTCGAATGCAATTTCTGTGTTTCATCGTCATTACGAAGGTCCAAGGGATACAGTAAACCTGAAGTGAAACATCGGAATCGAAAACTGGACTCACAGGAGAGGTTCAATCATAGAAAGTGAGAGTATCAGTCCTCTTGTACTTAAGTCTGCATGGGCCTTTTGAATTTTATTCCGATGCAATTTCTGTGTTTCATCGTCAATAAGAAGGTGTAAGGTATACAGTAAACCTGAAGTGAAGCATCGGAATGTAAGACTGGACTCACATTAGAGGTTCAAATCATAGAAAGTTAGAGTGTCAGTCCTTTTGTACTTAAGTCGGCATTGTGCCTTTTGTATTAAATTCGGATGCAATATCTGTGTTTCATCGTCAATAAGAAGGTCAAAAAGATACAGTAAACCTGAAGTGAAGCATCGGAATCTAAAGCTGAACTCACAGGAGAGGTTCAAATCATAGAAAGTTAGAGTGTCAGTCCTCTTGTACTTAACTCGGCATTGTGCATTTGACTTTAATTCCGATGCAATTTCTGTGCTTCATCGTCAATAAGAACGTTCAAGGTACACAGTAAACCTGAAGTGAAGCATCGGAATCTAAAACTGGACTCACAGGAGAGGTTCATATCATAGAAAGTTAGAGTATCAGTCCTCTTGTACTTAAGTCTGCATGGGCCTTTTGAATTTTATTCCGATGCAATTTCTGTGTTTCATCGTCAATAAGAAGGTGTAAGGTATACAGTAAACCTGAAGTGAAGCATCGGAATGTAAGACTGGACTCACATTAGAGGTTCAAATCATAGAAAGCTAGAGTGTCAGTCCTTTTGTACTTAAGTCGGCATTGTGCCTTTTGTATTAAACTCGGGTGCAATTTCTCTGTTTCATCGTCAATAAGAAGGTCCAAGGGATACAGTAAACCTGAAGTGAAGCATCGGAATCTAAAACTGGACTCACAGGAGAGGTTCAAATCATAGAAAGTGAGAGTGTCAGTCCTCTTGTATTTAAGTCGGCATTGTGCCTTTTGTATTACATTCGGATGCAATTTCTGTGTTTCATCGTCAATAAGAAGGTGCAAGGTATACAGTAAACCTGAAGTGAAGCATTGGAATCTAAAAGTGGACTCACAGGAGAGGTTCAAATTATAGAAAGTTAGAGTGTCAGTCCTCTTGTACTTAAGACTGCATTGTGCATTTTGAATTTAATTCCGATGCAATTTCTGTGTTTCATCGTCAATAAAAAGGTGCAAAGTATACAGTAAACCTGAAGTGAAGCGTCGGAATCTAAAACTGGGCTCACAGGAGAGGTTCAAATCATAGAAAGTGGGAGTGTCAGTCCTCTTGTACTTAAGTCGGTATTGTGCCTTTTGTATTAAATTCGGATGCAATTTCTGTGTTTCATCGTCATTACGAAGGTCCAAGGGATACAGTAAACCTGAAGTGAAACATCGGAATCGAAAACTGGACTCACAGGAGAGGTTCAAATCATAGAAAGTGAGAGTGTCAGTCCTCTTGTACTTAAGTCGGCATGGGCCTTTTGAATTTAATTCCGATGCAATTTCTGTGTTACATCGTCAATAAGAAGGTGTAAGGTATACAGTAAACCTGAAGTGAAGCATCGGAATCTAAGACTGGACTCACATTAGAGGTTCAAATCATAGAAATTTAGAGTGTCAGTCCTCTTGTACTTAAGTCGGCATTGTGCCTTTTGTATTAAATTCGGTTGCAATAACTGTGTTTCATCGTCATTAAGAAGGTCAAAGGGATACAGTAAACCTGAAGTGAAGCATCGGAATCTAATGCTGAACTCACAGGAGCGGTTCAAATCATAGAAAGTTAGAGTGTCAGTCCTCTTGTACTTAACTCGGCATTGTGCATTTGAATTTAATTCCGATGCAATTTCTGTGCTTCATCGTCAATAAGAACGTCCAAGGTACACAGAAAACCTGAAGTGAAGCATCGGAATCTAAAACTGGACTCACAGGAGAGGTTCACATCATAGAAAGTTAGAGTATCAGCCCTCTTGTATTTAAGTCGGCATTGTGCATTTTGAATTTAATTCCCATGCAATTTCTGTGTTTCATCGTCAATACGAAGGTCCAAGGTATACAGTAAACCTGAAGTTAAGCATCGGAATCTAAAACTGGACTCACAGGAGAGGTTGAAATCATAGAAAGTTAGAGTGTCAGTCCTCTCGTACTTAAGTCGGCTTTGTGACTTTTGTATTAAAATCGGATGCAATTTCTGTGTTTTATCGTCAATATGAAGGTCCAAGGGATACAGTAAACCTGACGTTAAGCTTCGGAATCTAAAACTGGTCTCACAGGAGATCTTCAAATCATAGATAGTTAGATTGTTAGTCCTCTTGTACTTAAGTCGGCATTGTGCCTTTTGTATTAAATTTGGATACAATTTCTGTGTTTCATCGTCAATAAGAAGGTCCAAGGGATACAGTAAACCTGAAGTCAAGCATCGGAATCTAAAACTGGACTTACAGGAGAAGTTCAAATCATTGAAAGTTAGAGTGTCAGTCCTCTTGTACTTAAGCTGGCATTGTGCCTTTTGTATTAAATTCGTATGCAATTTCTGTGTTTCATCGTCAATAAGAAAGTCCAAGGGATACAGTAAACCTGAAGTGAAGCATCGGAATCTAAAACTGGACTCACAGGAGGGGTTCAAATCATAGAAAGTGAGAGTGTCAGTCCTCTTGCACTTAAGTCGGCATTGTGCCTTTTGTATTAAATTCGGATGCAATTTCTGTGTTTCATCGTCAATACGAATGTCCAAGGTACACAGTGAACATGAAGTGAAGCATCGGAATCGAAAACTGGACTCACAGGAGAGGTTCAAATTATAGAATGTGAGATTGTCAGTCCTCTTGTACTTAAGTCGGCATGGGCCTTTTGAATATAATTCCGATGCAATTTCTGTGTTTCATCGTAAATAAGAAGGTGCAAGGTATACAGTAAAACTGAAGTGAAGCATCGGAATCTAAAACTAGACTCACAGGAGAGGATCAAATCAAAGAAAGTTAGAGTCTCAGTCCTCTTGTACTTAAGTCGGCATTGAGCCTTTGGAATTTAATTCCGATGCAATTTCTGTGCTTCATCGTCAATAAGAAGGTCCATAGTATACAGTAAACCTGAAGTGTAACATTTACATCTAAAACTGGACTCACAGGAGAGGTTCAAATCATGGAAACTTAGAGTGTCACTCCTCTTGTACTTAAGTCGGCATTGTGGCTTTTTAATTTAATTCCGATGCAATTCCTGCTTTTCATCGTCAATAAGAAGGTCCAAGGTATACAGTAAGCCTGAAGGGTAGCATCGGAATCTAAAACTGGACTCACAGGAGAGGTTCAAATCATAGAAAGTTAGAGTATCAGCCCTCTTGTACTTAAGTCGGAATTGCGCCTTTTGAATTTAATTGCGATGCAAATTCTGTGCTTCATCGTCAATACGAAGGTCCAAGGTATACAGTAAACCTGAATATAAGCATCGGAATCTAAAACTGGACTCAAAGGAGAAGTTCAAATCATAGAATGTTAGAGTGTCAGTCCCCTTGTACTTAAGTCGGAATTGTGATTTTTGTATTAAATTCGGATGCAATTTCCGTGTTTCATCGTCAATATGAAGGTCCAAGGGATACAGTAAACCTAAAGTGAAGCTTCGGAATCTAAAACTGGTCTCACAGGAGCGGTTCAAATCATAGAATGTTAGAGTGTCAGTCCTCTTGTACTTATGTCGGCATTGTGTCTTTTGTATTAAATTCGGATGCAATTTTTGTGTTTCATTGTCAATAAGAAGGTCCAAGGGATAGAGTAAACCTGACGTGAAGCATCGGAATCTAAAACTGGACTCATAGGAGTGGTTCGAAACATAGAAAGTTAGAGTGTCAGTTCTCTTGTACTTAAGATTGCATTGTGCCTTTTGAATTTAATTCCGATGCAATTTCTGTGTTTCTTCGTCAATATGAAGGTGCAAAGTATACAGTTTACCTGAAGTGAAGCATCGGAATCTAAAACTGGACTCACAGGAGAGGTTCAAATCATAGAAAGTGAGAGTGTCATTCCTCTTGTACTTAAGTCGGCATTGGGCATTTTGTATTAAATTCGGATGCAAGTTCTGTGTTTCATCGTCAATAGGAAAGTCCAAGGGATACAGTAAACCTGAAGTGAAGCATCGGAATCTAAAACTGGACACACAGGATAAGTTCAAATCATAGAAAGAGACAGTCTCAGTCCTCTTGTACTTAACTCGGCATTGTGCATTTGAATTTAATTCCGATGCAATTTCTGTGCTTCATCGTCAATAAGAAGGTCCAAGGTACATAGTAAACCTGAAGTGAAGCATCGGAATCTAAAACTGGACTCACAGGAGAGGTTCAAATCAAAGAAAGTTAGATTTTCAGCCCTCTTGTACTTAAGTCGGCATTGTGCCTTTTGAATTGAATTCCGATGCAATTTCTGTGTTTCATCGTCAATACGAATGTCCAAGGTATACAGTAAACTTGAAGTGAACCATCGGAATCTATAACTGGACTCACAGGTGAGGTTCAAATCATAGAAAGTGAGAGTGTCAGTCCTATTGTACTTAAGTCGGCATTGTGACTTTTGTATTAAATTTGGATGCAATTTCTGTGTTTCATCGTCAATAAGAAGGTCCAAGGGATACAGTAAACCTGAAGTGAAGCATCGGAATCTAAAACTGGACTCACAGGAGAGGTTCAAATCATTGAAAGTTAGAGTGTCAGTCCCATTGTACTTAAGCCGGCATTGTGCCTTTTGTATTAAATTCGGATGCAATTTCCGTGTTTCATCGTCAATATAAAGGTCCAAGGGATACAGTAAACCTGAAGTGAAGCTTCGGAATCTAAAACTGGTCTCACAGGAGCGGTTCAAATCATAGAATGTTAGAGTGTCAGTCCTCTTGTACTTAAGTAGCCATTGTGTCTTTTGTATTAAATTCGGATGCAATTTCTGTGTTTCATTGTCAATAAGAAGGTCCAAGGGATAGAGTAAACCTGACGTGAAGCATCGGAATCTAAAACTGGACTCATAGGAGTGGTTCGAAACATAGAAAGTTAGAGTGTCAGTTCTCTTGTACTTAAGACTGCATTGTGCCTTTTGAATTTAATTCCGATGCAATTTCTGTGTTTCTTCGTCAATAAGAAGGTGCAAAGTATACAGTAAACCTGAAGTGAAGCATCGAAATCTAAAACTGGACTCACAGGAGAGGTTCAAATCATAGAAAGTGAGAGTGTTATTCCTCTTGTACTTAAGTCGGCATTGGGCATTTTGTATTAAATTCGGATGCAAGTTCTGTGTTTCATCGTCAATACGAAAGTCCAAGGGATACAGTAAACCTGAAGTGAAGCATCGGAATCTAAAACTGGACACACAGGATAAGTTCAAATCATAGAAAGAGACAGTCTCAGTCCTCTTGTACTTAACTCGGCATTGTGCATTTGAATTTAATTCCGATGCAATTTCTGTGCTTCATCGTCAATAAGAAGGTCCAAGGTACATAGTAAACCTGAAGTGAAGCATCGGAATCTAAAACTAGACTCACAGGAGAGGTTCAAATCAAAGAAAGTTAGATTATCAGCCCTCTTGTACTTAAGTCGGCATTGTGCCTTTTGAATTGAATTCCGATGCAATTTCTGTGTTTCATCGTCAATACGAATGTCCAAGGTATACAGTAAACTTGAAGTGAACCATCGGAATCTATAACTGGACTCACAGGTGAGGTTCAAATCATAGAAAGTGAGAGTGTCAGTCCTATTGTACTTAAGTCGGCATTGTGACTTTTGTATTAAATTTGGATGCAATTTCTGTGTTTCATCGTCAATAAGAAGGTCCAAGGGATACAGTAAACCTGAAGTGAAGCATCGGAATCTAAAACTGGACTCACAGGAGAGGTTCAAATCATTGAAAGTTAGAGTGTCAGTCCCATTGTACTTAAGCTGGCATTGTGCCTTTTGTATTAAATTCGGATGCAATTTCCGTGTTTCATCGTCAATATGAAGGTCCAAGGAATACAGTAAACCTGAAGTGAAGCTTCGGAATCTAAAACTGGTCTCACAGGAGCGGTTCAAATCATAGAATGTTAGAGTGTCAGTCCTCTTGTACTTAAGTCGGCATTGTGTCTTTTGTATTAAATTCGGATGCAATTTCTGTGTTTCATTGTCAATAAGAAGGTCCAAGGGATAGAGTAAACCTGACGTGAAGCATCGGAATCTAAAACTGGACTCATAGGAGTGGTTCGAAACATAGAAAGTTAGAGTGTCAGTTCTCTTGTACTTAAGACTGCATTGTGCCTTTTGAATTTAATTCCGATGCAATTTCTGTGTTTCTTCGTCAATAAGAAGGTGCAAAGTATACAGTAAACCTGAAGTGAAGCATCGGAATCTAAAACTGGACTCACAGGAGAGGTTCAAATCATAGAAAGTGAGAGTGTTATTCCTCTTGTACTTAACTCGGCATTGTGCATTTGAATTTAATTCCGATGCAATTTCTGTGCTTCATCGTCAATAAGAAGGTCCAAGGTACATAGTAAACCTGAAGTGAACCATCGGAATCTAAAACAGGACTCACAGGAGAGGTTCAAATCATAGAAAGTTAGAGTGTCAGTCCTCTTGTACTTAAGTCGGCAATGTGCCTTTTGTATTAAATATCGGATGCAATTTCTGTGTTTCATCGTCAATAAGAAGGTCCAAGGGATACAGTAAACCTGAAGTGAAGCATCGGAATCTAAAACTGGACTCACAGGAGAGGTTCAAATCATAGAAAGTGAGAGTGTCAGTCCTCTTGTACTTAAGTCGGCATTGGGCATTTTGTATTAAATTCGGATGCAAGTTCTGTGTTTCATCGTCAATACGAAAGTCCAAGGGATACAGTAAACCTGAAGTGAAGCATCGGAATCGAAAACTGAACTCACAGGAGAGGTGCAAATTATAGAAAGTGAGAATGTCAGTCCTCTTGTACTTAAATCACCATGGGCCTTTTGAATTTAATTCCGATGCAATTTCTGTGTTTCATCGTCAATAAGAAGGTGCTAGGTATACTGTAATACCTGAAGTGAAGCATCTGAATCTAAAACTCGACTCACAGCAGAGGTTCAAATAATAGAAAGTTAGAGTGTCAATCCTCTTGTACTTAAGTCGGCATTGTGCCTTTTGAATTTAATTCCAATGCAATATTTGTGCTTCATCGTCAAAAAGAAGGTCCAAGGGATACAGTAAACCTGAAGTGAAGCATCGGAATCTAAAAGTGGACTCACATTAGAGGTTCAAATCATAGAAAGTTAGAGTGTCAATCCACTTGCACTTAAGTCGGCATTGTGACTTTTGTGTTACATTCGGATGCAATTTCTGTGTTTCATCGTCAATAGGAAGGTCCAACGGATACATTAAACCAAAAGTGAAGCTTCAGAATCTAAGACTGGACTTACAGGAGAGGTTGAAATAATAGGAAATTACAGTGTCAGTCCTCTTGTACTTAAGTCGGCATTGTGCGTTTTGAATTTAATTCCGATTCAATTTCTGTGCTTCATCGTCAAAAAGAAGGTCCAAGGTATACTGTAAACCTGAAGTGAAGCATCGGAATCTAAAACTGGACTCACAGGAGAGTTTCAAATCAAAGAAAGTTAGATTATCAGCCCTCTCGTACTTAAGTCGGCATTGTGCCTTTTGAATTTAATTCCGATGCAATTTCTGTGCTTCATCGTCAATACGAAGGTCCAAGGTATACAGTAAACCTGAAGTGATCCATCGGAATCTGTAACTGGACTCACAGGACAGGTTCAAATCATAGAAGGTCAGAATGTCAGTCCCCTTGTACTTAAGTCGGCATTGTGACTTTTGTATTAAATTCGGATGCAATTTCTGTGTTTCATCGTCAATAAGAAGGTCCAAGGGATACAGTAAACCTGAAGTGAAGCATCGGAATCTAAAACTGGACTCACAGGAGACGTTCAAATCATTGAAAGTTAGAGTGTCAGTCCTCTTGTACTTAAGCCGGCATAGTGCCTTTTGTATTAAATTCTGGTGCAATTTCTGTGTTTCATCGTCAATAAGAAATTCCAAGGGATACAGTAAACCTGAAGTGAAGCACCGCAATCTAAAACAGGACTCACAGGAGAGGTTCAAATCATAGAAAGTTAGAGTGTCAGTCCTCTTGTACTTAAGTCGGCATTGTGCCTTTTGTATTAAATTCGGATGCAATTTCTGTGTTTCATCGTCAATAAGAAGGTCCAAGGGATACAGTAAACCTGAAGTGAAGCATCGGAATCTAAAACTGGACTCATAGGAGTGGTTCGAAGCATAGAAAATTAGAGTGCCAGTTCTCTTGTACTTAAGACTGCATTGTGCTTTTTGAATGTAATTCCGAAGCAATTTCTGTGTTTCTTCGTCAATAAGAAGGTGCAAAGTATACAGTAAACCTGAAGTGAAGCATCGGAATCTAAAACTGGACTCACAGGATTGGTTCAAATCATAGAAAGTGAAAGTGTCAGTCCTCTTGTACTTAAGTCGGCATTGGGCATTTTGTATTAAATTCGGATGCAAGTTCTGTGTTTCATCGTCAATTCGAAAGTCCAAGGGATACAGTAAACCTGAAGTGAAGCATCGGAATCGAAAACTGTACTCACAGGAGAGGTGCAAATTATAGAAAGTGAGAATGTCAGTAGTCTTGTACTTAAATCGGCATGGGCCTTTTGAATTTAATTCCGATGCAATTTCTGTGTTTCATCGTCAATAAGAAGGTGCTAGGTATACAGTAAACCTGAAGTGAAGCATCGGAATCTAAAACTAGAAGCACAGGAGAGGTTCAAATCATAGAAAGTGACAGTCTCAGTCCTTTTGTACTAAAGTCGGCATTGTGCCTTTTGATTTAATTCCGATGCAGTTTCTGTGCTTCAACGTCTATAAGAAGGTCCATGGTATACAGTATACCTGAAGTGTAACATCGGCATCTAAAACTGGACTCACTGAAGAGGTTCAAATCATAGAAAGTTAAAGTGTCACTCCTCTTGTACTTAAGTCGGCATTGTGGCTTTTTAATTTAATTCCGATGCAATTCCTGTTTTTCATCGTCAATAAGAAGGTCCAAGGTATACTGTAATACCTGAAGTGAAGCATCTGAATCTAAAACTCGACTCACAGCAGAGGTTCAAATAATAGAAAGTTAGAGTGTCAATACTCTTGTACTTAAGTCGGCATTGTGCCTTTTGAATTTAATTCCAATGCAATATTTGTGCTTCATCGTCAAAAAGAAGGTCCAAGGGATACAGTAAACCTGAAGTGAAGCATCGGAATCTAAAAGTGGACTCACATTAGAGGTTCAAATCATAGAAAGTTAGAGTGTCAATCCACTTGTACTTAAGTCGGCATTGTGACTTTTGTGTTACATTCGGATGCAATGTCTGTGTTTCATCGTCAATAGGAAGGTCCAACTGATACAATAAACCTGAAGTGAAGCATCAGAATCTAAAACTGGACTTACAGGAGAGGTTCAAATAATAGAAAGTTACATCGTCAGTCCTCTTGTACTTAAGTCGCCATTGTGACTTTTGTATTAAATTCGGATGCAATTTCTATGTTTCATCGTCAATAAGAAGGTCCAAGGGATACAGTAAACCTGAAGTGAAGCATCGGAATCGAAAACTGGACTCACGAGAGAGGTGCAAATTATAGAAAGTGAGAATGTCAGTCCTCTTGTACTTAAATCGGCATGGGCCTTTTGAATTTAATTCCGAAGCAATTTCTGTGTTTCATCGTGAATAAGAAGGTGCTAGGTATACAGTAAACCTCAGGTGAAGCATCGGAATCTAAAACTAGACCCACAGGAGAGGTTCAAATCATAGAAAGTGACAGTCTCAGACCGATTGTACTTAAGTCGGCATTGTGCCTTTTGATTTAATTCCAATGCAGTTTCTGTGCTTCAACGTCTATAAGAAGGTCCATGGTATACAGTAAACCTGAAGTGTAACATCGGCATCTAAAACTGGACTCACTGAAGAGGTTCAAATCATAGAAAGTTAAAGTATCACACCTCTTGTACTTAAGTGGGCAATGTGGCTTTTTAATTTAATTCCGATGCAAGTCCTGTTTTTCATCGTCAATAAGAAGGTCCAAGGTATACAGTAAACCTGAAGTGAAGCATCTGAATCTAAAACTCGACTCACAGGAGTGGTTCAAATAATAGAAAGTTAGAGTGTCAATCCTCTTGTACTTAAGTCGGCATTGTGCCTTTTTAATTTAATTCCAATGCAATATATGTGCTTCATCGTCAAAAAGAAGGTCCAAGGGATACAGTAAACCTGAAGTGAAGCATCGGAATCTAAAACTGGACTCACATTAGAGGTTCAAATCATAGAAAGTCAGAGTGTCAATCCACTTGTACTTAAGTCGGCATTGTGACTTTTGTGTTACATTCGGATGCAATTTCTGTGTTTCTTCGTCAATAGGAAGGTCCAACGGATACATTAAACCTGAAGTGAAGCATCAGAATCTAAAACTGGACTTACAGGAGAGGTTCAAATAATAGAAAGTTAGAGTGTCAGTCCTCTTGTACTTAAGTCGGCATTGTGCCTTTTGAATTTAATTCCGATGCAATTTCTGTGCTTCATCGTCAAAAGGAAGGTCCAAGGTATACAGTAAACCTGAAGTGAACCATCGGAATCTATAACTGGACTCACAGGAGAGGTTCAAATCATAGAAAGTGAGAGTGTCAGTCCTCTTGTACTTAAGTCGGCATTGGGCATTTTGTATTAAATTCGGGTGCAATTACTGTCTTTCATCGTCAATAAGAAATTCCAAGGGATACAGTAAACCTGAAGTGAAGCATCGGAATCTAAAACAGGACTCACAGGAGAGGTTCAAATCATAGAAAGTTAGAGTGTCAGTCCTCTTATACTTAAGTCGGCATTGTGCTTTTTTATTAAATTCGGATGCAATTTCTGTGTTTCATCGTCAATAAGAAGGTCCAAGGGATACAGTAAACCTGAAGTGAAGCATCGGAATCTAAAACTGGACTCATAGGAGTGGTTCGAAACATAGAAAGTTAGAGTGTCAGTTCTCTGGTACTTTAGACTGCATTGTGCCTTTTGAATGTAATTCCGATGCCATTTCTGTGTTTCTTCGTCAATAAGAAGGTGCAAAGTATACAGTAAACCTGAAGTGAAGCATCGGAAACTAAAACTGGACTCACAGGGGAGGTTCAAATCATAGAAAGTGAGAGTGTCAGTCCTCTTGTACTTAAGTCGGCATTGGGCATTTTGTATTAAATTCGGATGCAAGTTCTGTGTTTCATCGTCAATACGAAAGTCCAAGGGATACAGTAAACCTGAAGTGAAGCATCGGAATCGAAAACTGGACTCACAGGAGAGGTGCAAATTATAGAAAGAGAGAATGTCAGTCCTCTTGTACTTAAATCGGCATGGGCCTTTTGAATTTAATTCCGATGCAATTTCTGTGTTTCATCGTCAATAAGAAGGTGCTAGGTATACAGTAAACCTGAAGTGAAGCATCGGAATCTAAAACTAGACCCACAGGAGAGGTTCAAATCATAGAAAGTGACAGTCTCAGTCCTTTTGTACTAAAGTCGGCATTGTGCCTTTTGATTTAATTCCGATGCAGTTTCTGTGCTTCATCGTCTATAAGAAGGTCCGTGGTATACAGTAAACCTGAAGTGTAACATCAACATCTAAAACTGGACTCACTGAAGAGGTTCAAATCATAGAAAGTTAAAGTGTCACTCCTCGTGTACTTAAGTCGGCATTGTGGCTTTTTAATTTAATTCCGATGCAATTCCTGTTTTTCATCGTCAATAAGAAGGTCCAAGGTATACTGTAATACCTGAAGTGAAGCATCTGAATCTAAAACTCGACTCACAGCAGAGGTTCAATTAATAGAAAGTTAGAGTGTCAATCCTCTTGTACTTAAGTCGGCATTGTGCCTTTTGAATTTAATTCCGATGCAATTTCTATGCTTCATCGTCAAAAAGAAGGTCCAAGGTATACTGTAAACCTTAAGTGAAGCATCGGAATCTAAAACTGGACTCACATTAGAGGTTCAAATCATAGAAAGTTAGAGTGTCAGTCCTCTTGTACTTAAGTCGGCATTGTGTCTTTTGTATTAAATTCGGATGCAATTTCTGTGTTTCATCGTCAATAAGAAGGTCAAAGGGATACAGTAAACCTGAAGTGAAGCATCGGAATCTAAAGCTGGACTCACAGGAGGGGTTCAACTCATAGAAAGTTAGAGTGTCAGTCCTCTTGTACTTAAATCGGCATTGTGCATTTGAATTTAATTCCGATGCAATTTCTGTGCTTCATCGTCAATAAGAAGGTCCAAGGTACATAGTAAACCTAAAGTGAAACATCGGAATCTAAAACTGGAATCACAGGAGAGGTTCAAATCAAAGAAAGTTAGATTATCAGCCCTCTTGTACTTAAGTCGGCATTGTGCCTTTTGAATATAATTCCGATGCAATTTCTGTGTTTCATCGTCAATACGAACGTCCAAGGTATACAGTAAACCTGAAGTGAACCATCGGAATCTATAACTGGACTCACAGGAGAGGTTCAAATCATAGAAAGTGAGAGTGTCAGTCCTCTTGTACTTAAGTCGGCATTGTGACTTTTGCATTAAATTCGGATGCAATTTCTGTGTTTCATCGTCAATAGGAAGGTCCAAGAGATACAGTAAACCTGAAGTGAAGCATCGGAATCTAAAACTGGACTCACAGGAGAGGTTCAAATCATTGAAAGTTAGAGTGTCAGTATTCTTGTACTTAAGCCGGCAATGTGCCTTTTGTATTAAATTCGGGTGCCATTTCTGTGTTTCATCGTCAGTAAGAAAGTCCAAGGGATACAGTAAACCTGAAGTGAATCATCGGAATCTAAAACAGGACTCACAGGAGAGGTTCAAATCATAGGAAGTGAGAGTGTCAGTCCCCTTGTACTTAAGTCGGCATTGTGCCTTTTGTATTTAATTCGGTTACAATTTCTGTATTTCATCGTCAATAAGAAGGTCCAAGGGATACAGTAAACCTAAAGTGAAGCATCGGAATCGAATACTGGACTCACAGGAGAGGTGCAAATTATAGAATGTGAGAATGTCAGTCCTCTTATACTTAAATCGGCATGGGCCTTTTGAATTTAATTCCGATGGAATTTCTGTGTTTCATCGTGAATAAGAAGGTGCTAGGTATACAGTAAACCTCAAGTGAAGCATCGGAATCTAAAACTAGACCCACAGGAGAGGTTCAAAACATAGAAAGTGACAGTCTCAGTCAGTTTGTACTTAAGTCGGCATTGTGCCTTTTGATTTAATTCCGATGCAGTTTCTGTGCTTCATCGTCTATAAGAAGGTCCATGGTATACAGTAAACCTGAAGTGTAACATCGGCATCTAAAACTGGACTCACTGAAGAGGTTCAATTCATAGAAAGTTAAAGTATCACACCTCTTGTACTTAAGTCGGCATTGTGGCTTTTTAATTTAATTCCGATGCAATTCCTGTTATTCATCGTCAATAAGAAGGTCCAAGGTATACAGTAAACCTGAAGTGAAGCATCTGAATCTAAAACTCGACTCACAGGAGAGGTTCAAATAATAGAAAGTTAGAGTGTCAATCCTCTTGTACTTAAGTCGGCATTGTGCCTTTTTAATTTAATTCCAGTGCAATTTTTGTGCTTCATCGTCCAAAAGAAGGTCCAAGGGATACAGTAAACCTGAAGCGAAGCATCGGAATCTAAAACTGGACTCACATTAGAGGTTCAAATCATAGAAAGTTAGAGTGTCAATCCACTTGTACTTAAGTCGGCATTGTGACTTTTGTGTTACATTCGGATGCAATTTCTGTGTTTCTTCGTCAATAGGAAGGTCCAACGGATACATTAAACCTGAAGTGAAGCATCAGAATCTAAAACTGGACTTACAGGAGAGGTTCAAATAATAGAAAGTTAGAGTGTCAGTCCTCTTGTACTTAAGTCGGCATTGTGCCTTTTGAATTTAATTCTGATGCAATTTCTGTGCTTCAACGTCAAAAAGAAGGTCCAAGGTATACAGTAAACCTGAAGTGAATCATCGGAATCTATAACTGGACTCACAGGAGATGTTCAAATCATAGAATGTGAGAGTGTCAGTCCCCTTGTACTTAAGTCGGCATTGTGCCTTTTGTATTTAATTCGGATACAATTTCTGTGTTTCATCGTCAATAAGAAGGTCCAAGGGATACAGCAAACCTGAAGTGAAGCATCGGAATCTAAAACTGGACTCGCAGGTGGGTTTCAAATCATAGAAAGTGAGAGTGTCAGTTCTCTTGTACTTAAGTCGGCATTGTGTCTTTTGTATTAAATTCGGATGCAATTTCTGTGTTTCATCGTCAATAAGAAGGTGCAAGGGATACAGTAAACCTGAAGTGAAGCATCGGAATCTAAAACTGGACTCACAGGAGAGAATCAAATCATAGAAAGTTAGAGTGTCAGTCCTCTTGTAATTAAGACTGCATTGTGCCTTTTGAATTTTTCCGATGCAATTTCTGTGTTTCATCGTCAATAAGAAGGTGCAAAGTATACAGTAAACCCGAATTAAGCATCGGAATCTAAAACTGAACTCACTGGAGAGGATCAAATCATAGAAAGTGAGAGTGTCAGTCCTCTTGTACTTCAGTCGGCATTGTGCATTTTGTATTAAATTCGGATGCAATTTCTGTGTTTCATCGTCAATACGAAGGTCCAAGGGATACAGTAAACCTGAAGTGAAGCATCGGAATCTAAAACTGGACTCACAGGGGAGGTTCAAATCATAGAAAGTGAGAGTGTCAGTCCTCTTGTACTTAAGTCGGCATTGTGCATTTTGTATTAAATTCGGATGCAATTTCTGTGTTTCATCGTCAATAAGAAGGTGCAAGGTATACAGTAAACCTGAAGTGAAGCATCGGAATCTAAAACTGGACTCACAGGAGAGGTTAAAATCATAGAAAGTGAGAGTATCAGTCCTCTTGCACATAAGTCGGCATTGTGTCTTTGGCATTAAATTCGGATGCAATTTCTGTGTTTCATCGTCAATAAGAAATTCCAAGGGATACAGTTAACCTGAAGTGAAGCATCGGAATCTAGAACTGAACTCACAGGAGAGGTTCAAACCATAGAAAGTGAGAGTGTCAGTCCTCTTGTACTTAAGTCGGCATTGTGCCTTTTGTATTAAATTCGGATGCAATTTCTGTGTTTCATCATCAATACGAAGGTCCAAGGGATACAGTAAACCTGAAGTGAAGCATCGGAATCTAAAACTGGACTCACAGGAGAGGTTCAAATCATAGAAAGTTATAGTGTCAGTCCTCTTGTACTTAAGACTGCATTGTGCCTTTTGAATTTTTCCGATGCAAATTCTGTGTTTCATCGTCAATAAGAAGGTGCGAAGTATACTGTAAACCTGAAGTGAAGCAACGGAATCTAAAACTGGACTCACAGGAGAGGTTCAAATCATAGAAAGAGTGTCACTCCTCTTGTACTTAAGTCGGCATTGTGGCTTTTAAATTTAATTCCGATGCAATTGCTGTGTTTCATCGTCAATAAGAAGGTCCAAGGTATACAGTAAACCCTTTAGTGATCCATCGTAATCTAAAACTGGACTCACAGGAGAGGTTCAAATCATAGAAAGGGAGAGTGTCAGTCCTCTTGTCCTTAAGTCGGCATTGTGCCTTTTGTATTAAATTCGGAAGCAATTTCCGTGTTTCATCGTCAATAAGAAGGTCAAAGGGATACAGTAAAAATGAAGTGAAGCATCGGAATCTTAAACTGGACTCACAGGAGAGGTTCAAATCATAGAAAGTTAGAGTGTCAGTCCTCTTGTACTTAAAACTGCATTGTGCCTCTTGAATTTAATTCCGATGCAATCTCTGTGTTTCATAGTCAATAAGAAGGTGCAAAGTATACAGTAAACCTGAAGTGAAGCATCGGAATCTAAAACTGGACTTACAGGAGAGGTTCAAATCATAGAAAGTGTGAGTGTCAGTCCTCTTGTACTTAAGTCGGCATTGTGACTTTTGTATTAAATTCGGATGCAATATCTGTGTTTCATCGTCAATAAGAATGTCCAAGGGATACAGTAAACCTGAAGTGAAGCATCGGAATCTAAAACTGGACTCAGAGGAGAGGTTCAAATCATTGAAAGTTAGAGTGTCAGTCCTCTTGTACTTAAGCCGGCATTGTGCCTTTTGTATTAAATTCGGGTGCAATTTCTGTGTTTCATCGTTAATAAGAAAGTCCAAGGGATACAGTAAACCTGAAGTGAAGCATCGGAAACTAAAACAGGACTCACAGGAGAGGTTCAAATCATAGAAAGTTAGAGTGTCAGTCCTCTTGTACTTAAGTCGGCATTGTGCCTTTTGTATTAAATTCGGATGCAATTTCTGTGTTTCATCGTCAATCAGAAGGTCCAAGGCACACAGTAAACCTGAAGTGAAGCATCGGAATCTAAAACTGGACTCACAGGGGATGTTCAAATCATAGAAAGTTAGAGTGTCAGTCCTCTTGTACTTAAGTCGGCATTGGGCCTTTTATATTAAATTCGGATGCAATTTCTGTGTTTCATCGTCAATAAGGAGGTCTAAGGGATACAGTAAACCTGAAGTGAAGCATCGGAATCTAAAACTGGACTCACAGGAGAGGTTCAATTCATAGAAAGTGAGAGTGTCAGTCCCCTTGTACTTAAGTCGGCATTGTGCCTTTTGTATTTAATTCGGATTCAATTTCTGTGTTTCATCGTCAATAAGAAGGTCCAAGGGATACAGTAAACCTGAAGTGAAGCATCGGAATCTAAAACTGGACTCGCAGGAGGGGTTCAAATCATAGAAAGTGAGAGTGTCAGTTCTCTTGTACTTAAGTCGGCATTGTGTCTTTTGTATTAAATTTGGATGCAATTTCTGTGTTTCATCGTCAATAAGAAGGTCCAAGGGATACAGTAAACCTGAAGTGAAGCATCGGAATCTAAAACTGGACTCACAGGAGAGAATCAAATCATAGAAAGTTAGAGTGTCAGTCCACTTGTACTAAAGACTGCATTGTGCCTTTTGAATTTTTCCGATGCAATTTCTGTGTTTCATCGTCAATAAGAGGGTGCAAAGTATACAGTAAACCTGAATTGAAGCATCGGAATCTAAAACTGAACTCACTGGAGAGGTTCAAATCATAGAAAGTGAGAGTGTCAGTCCTCTTGTACTTCAGTCGTCATTGTGCCTTTTGTATTAAATTCGGATGCAATTTCTGTGTTTCATCGTCAATACGAAGGTCCAAGGGATACAGTAAACCTGAAGTAATGCATCGGAATCTAAAACTGGTCTCACAGGAGAGGTTCAAATCATAGAAAGTGAGAGTGTCGGTCCTCTTGTACTTAAGTCGGCATTGTGCATTATGTGTTAAATTCGGATGCAATTTCTGTGTTTCATCGTCAATAAGAAGGTGCAAGGTATACAGTAACCCTGAAGTGAAGCATCGGAATCTAAAACTGGAATCACAGGAGAGGTTCAAATCATAGAAAGTGAGAGTATCAGTTCTCTTGTACTTACGGCGGCATTGTGCTTTGGCATTAAATTCGGATGCAATTTCTGTGTTTCATCGTCAATAAGAAATTCCAATGGATACAATAAACCTGAAGTGAAACATCGGAATCTGGGAACTGAACTCACAGGAGAGGTTCAAATCATAGATAGTGAGAGTGTCAGTCCTCTTGTACTTAAGTCGGCATTGTGCCTTTTGTATTAAATTCGGATGCAATTTCTGTGTTTCATCGTCAATAAGAAGGTGCAAGGTATACAGTAAACCTGAAGTGAAGCATCGGAATCTAAAACTGGACTCATAGGAGAGGTTCAAATCATAGAAAGTTATAGTGTCAGTCCTCTTGTACTTAAGACTGCATTGTGCCTTTTGAATTTCTCCGATGCAAATTCAGTGTTTCATCGTCAATAAGAAGGTGCGAAGTATACAGTAAACCTGAAGTGAAGCATCGGAATCTAAAACTGGACTCACAGGAGAGGTTCAAATCATAGAAAGAGTGTCACTCCTCTTGTACTTACGTCGGCATTGTGGCTTTTTATTTAATTCCGATGCAATTCCTCTTTTTCATCGTCAATAAGAAGGTGCAAGGTATACAGTAAACCTGAAGTGAAGCATCGGAATCTAAAACTCGACTCACAGGAGAGGTTCAAGTCATTGAAAGTAAGAGTATCAGTCCTCTTGTACTTAAGTCGGCATTGTGCCTTTTGTATTCAATTTGGATGCAATTTCTGCGTTTCATCGTCATTAAGAAGGTCCAAGGGATACGTTAAACCTGAAGAGAAGCATCGGAATCAAAAACTGGACTCACAGGAGAGGTTCAAATAATAGAAAGTTAGAGTGTGAGGCCTCTTGTACTTATGTCGGCGTTGTGCCTTTTGAATTTAATTCCGATGTAATTTCTGTGCTTCATCGTCAAAAAGAAGGTCTAACTGATACAGTAAACCTGAAGTGAAGCATCGGAATCTAAAACTGGACTCACATTAGATGCTCAAATCATAGAAAGTTAGTGTGTCAGTCCTCTTGTACTTAAGTCGGCATTGTGCCTATTGTATTAAATTTGGATGCAATTTCTGTGTTTCATCGTCAATGAGAAGGTCAAAGGGATACAGTAAACCTGAAGTGAAGCATCGGGATCAAAAGCTGGACTCACAGGAGAGGTTCAAATCATAGAAAGTTAGAGTGTCAGTTCGCTTGTATTTAACTCGGCATTGTGCATTTGAATGTAATTCCGATGCAATTTCTGTGCTTCATCGTCAATAACAAGGTCCAAGGTATACAGTAAACCTGAAGGGAACCATCGGAATCTAAAACTGGATTCGCAGGAGAGGTTCAAATCATAGAAAGTTAGAGTGTCAGTCCTCTTGTACTTAAGTCGGCATTGTGCCTTTTGAATTTAATTCCGATGCAATTGCTGTGTTTCATCGTCAATAAGAAGTTCCAAGGTATACAGTAAAGCTGAAGTGAACCATCGGAATCTAAAACTGGACTCACAGGAGAGGTTCAAATCATAGAAAGTGAAAGTGTCTGTCCCCTTGTACTTAAGTCGGCATTGTGAATTTAGCATTATTTTCGGATGCAATTTCTGTGTTTCATCGTCAATAAGAAGGTCCAAGGGAAACAGTAAACCTGAAGTGAAGCATCGGAACCTAAAACTGGACTCACAGGAGAGGTTCAAATCATTGAAAGTTAGAGTGTCAGTAATCTTGTACTTAAGCCGGCATTGTGCCTTTTGTATTAAATTCGGGTGCAATTTCTGTGTTTCATCATCAATATGAAAGTCCAAGGGATACAGTAAACCTGAAGTGAAGCATCGGAATCTAAAACTAGACTAACAGGAGGGGTTCTAATCATAGATATTTAGAGTGTCAGTCCTCTTGTCCTTAAGTCGGCATTGTGCCTTTTGTATTAAATTCGGATACAATTTCTGTGTTTCATCGCCAATAAGAAGGTCCAAGGGATACAGTAAACCTGAAGTGAAGCATCGGAATCCAAAACTAGACTCACAGGAGAGGTTCAAATCATAGAAAGTCAGAATGTCACTTCTCTTGTACTTAAGTCGGCATTGTGCCTTTTGTATTAAATTCGGATGCAATTTATGTGTTTCATCGTCAATAAGAAGGTCCAAGGGATTCAGTAAACCTGAAGTGAAGGATCGGAATCTAAAACTGGACTCACAGGAGAGGTTCAAATCATAGAATGTAAGAGTGTCAGTCCTCTTGTACTTAAGTAGGCATTGTGTCTTCTGTATTACATTCGGATGCAATTTCTGTGTTTCATTGTCAATAAGAAGGTCCAAGGGATTCAGTAAACCTGAAGTGAAGGATCGGAATCTAAAACTGGACTCACAGGAGAGGTTCAAATCACAGAAAGTTAGAGTGTCAGTCCTCTTGTACTTAAGACTGCATTGTGCCTCTTGAATTTAATTCCGATGCAATCTCTGTGTTTCATAGTTAATAAGAAGGTGCAAAGTATACTGTAAACCTGAAGTGAAGCATCTGAATCTAAAACTCGACTCACATGAGAGGTTCAAATCATAGAAAGTGAGAGTGTCAGTCCTCTTGTACTTAAGTCGGCATTGTGCCTTTTGATTTTAATTCTGATACAATTTCTGTGCTTCATCGTCAATAAGGAGGTCCATGGTATACAGTAAACCTGAAGTGTAACATCGGCATCTAAAACTGGACTCACAGGAGAGGTTCAAATCATAGAGAGTTAGAGTGTCATTCCTCTTGTACTTAAGTCGGCATTGTGCCTTTTGTATTAAATTCGGATGCAATATCTGTGTTTCATCGTCAATAACAAGGTCAAAGGGATACAGTAAACCTGAAGTGAAGCATCGGAATCTAAAGCTGGACTCACAGGAGAGGTTCAAATCATAGAAAGAGTGTCAGTCCTCTTGTACTCAAGTCGGGATTTGGCCTTTTGAATTTAATTCCGATGCAATTGCTGTGTTTCATCGTCAATAAGAAGGTCCAAGGTATACAGTAAACCCTTAAGTGATCCATCGGAATCTAAAACTGGACTCACAGGAGAGGTTCAAATCATAGAAAGTAAGAGTGTCAGTCCTCTTGTACTTAAGTCGGCATTGTGCCTTTTGTATTAAATTCGGATGCAATTTCTGTGTTTCATCGTCAATACGAAGGTCCAAGGGATGCAGTAAACCTGAAGTGAAGCATCGGAATCGAAAACTGGACTCACAGCAGAGGTTCAAATCATAGAAAGTGAGAGGGTGTGTCCTCCTGTACTTAAGACGGCATTGTGCCTTTTGAATTAAATTCGAATGCAATTTCTGTGTTTCATCGTCAATAAGAAGGTGCACGGTATACAGTAAACCTGAAGTGATGCATCGGATTCTAAAACTGGACTCACAGGAGAGGTTCAAATCATAGAATGTAAGAGTGTCAGTCCTCTTGTACTTAAGTCGGCATTGTGTCTTCTGTATTAAATTCGGATGCAATTTCTGTGTTTCATCGTCAATAAGAAGGTCCAAGGGATTCAGTAAACCTGAAGTGAAGGATCGGAATCTAAAACTGGACTCACAGGAGAGGTTCAAATCACAGAAATTTAGAGTGTCAGTCCTCTTGTACTTATGACTGCATTGTGCCTCTTGAATTTAATTCCGATGCAATCTCTGTGTTTCATAGTCAATAAGAAGGTGCAAAGTATACTGTAAACCTGAAGTGAAGCATCGGAATCTAAAACTGGACTCACATGAGAGGTTCAAATCATAGAAAGTGAGAGTGTCAGTCCTCTTGTACTTAAGTCGGCATTGCGCCTTTTGATTTTAATTCCGATGCAATTTCTGTGCTTCATCGTCAATAAGGAGGTCCATGGTATACAGTAAACCTGAAGTGTAACATCGGCATCTAAAACTGGACTCACAGGAGAGGTTCAAATCATAGAGAGTTAGAGTGTCATTCCTCTTGTACTTAAGTCGGCATTGTGCCTTTTGTATTAAATTCGGATGCAATATCTG
Organism: Schistocerca serialis cubense; assembly: GCF_023864345.2. Taxonomy (NCBI): domain Eukaryota; kingdom Metazoa; phylum Arthropoda; class Insecta; order Orthoptera; family Acrididae; genus Schistocerca; species Schistocerca serialis. The sequence goes on along the minus strand of NC_064638.1, from coordinate 59,127,756 downwards.
TGTTTCTTCGTCAATAACAAGGTCAAAGGGATACAGTAAACCTGAAGTGAAGCATCGGAATCTAAAGCTGGACTCACAGGAGAGGTTCAAATCATAGAAAGAGTGTCAGTCCTCTTGTACTCAAGTCGGGATTGTGCCTTTTGAATTTAATTCCGATGCAATTGCTGTGTTTCATCGTCAATAAGAAGGTCCAAGGCATACAGTAAACCCTTTAGTGATCCATCGGAATCTAAAACTGGACTCACAGGAGAGGTTCAAATCATAGAAAGGGAGAGTGTCAGTCCTCTTGTTCTTAAGTCGGCATTGTGCCTTTTGTATTAAATTCGGATGCAATTTCTGTGTTTCATCGTCAATAAGAAGGTCCAAGGGATACAGTAAACCTGAAGTGAAGCATCGGAATCTAAAACTGGACTCACAGGAGAGGTTCAAATCATAGAAAGTAAGAGTGTCAGTCCTCTTGTACTTAAGTCGGCATTGTGCCTTTTGTATTAAATTCGGATGCAATTTCTGTGTTTCATCGTCAATACGAAGGTCCATGGGATACAGTAAACCTGAAGTGAAGCATCGGAATCGAAAACTGGACTCACAGCAGAGGTTCAAATCATAGAAAGTGAGAGGGTCAGTCCTCCTTTACTTAAGACGGCATTGTGACTTTTGAATTTAATTCCAATGCAATTTCTGTATTTCATCGTCAATAAGAAGGTCCATGGTATACAGTATACCTAAAGTGTAACATCGGCATCTAAAACTGGATTCACAGGAGAGGTTCAAATCATAGAAAATTAGAGTGTCAATCCTCTAGTACTTAAGTCGGCATTGTGCCTTTCGTATTTAATTCCGATGCAATTTCTGTGTTTAATCGTCAATACGAAGTCCACGGTATACAGTAAACCTGAAGTTAAGCATCGGAATATAAAACTGGGCTCACAGGAGAGGTTCAAATCATAGAAAGTTAGAGTGTCAGTCCTCTTTTACTTAAGTCGGCATTGTGCCTTTTGTATTAAATTCGGAGGCAATTTATGTGTTTCATCGTCAATATGAAGGTCCAAGGGATACAGTAAAACAGAAGTGAGGTTTCGGAATCTAAAACTGGTCTCACAGGAGAGGTTCAAATCATAGAAGGTTAGAGTGTCAGTCCTCTTGTACTTAAGTCGGCATTGTGCCTTTTGTATTAAATTCGGATACAATTTCTGTGTTTCATCGTCAATAAGAAGGTCCAAGGGACACAGTAAACCTGTAGTGAAGCATCGGAATCTAAAACTGGACTCGCACGAGAGGTTCAAATTATAGAAAGTTAGAGTGTCAGTCCTCTTGTACTTAAGTCGGCATTGTGCCTTTTGAATTTAACTCCGATGCCATTTCTGTGTTTCATCGTCAATAAGAAGGTCCAAGGTATACAGTAAACCTGAAGTGAACCATCGGAATCTAAAACTGGACTCACAGGAGAGGTTCAAATCATAGAAAGTGAGAGAGTCAGTCCTCTTGTACTTAAGTCGGCATTGTGTCTTTTGCATTAAATTCGGATTCAAATTCTGTGTTTCATTGTCAATAAGACGGTCCAAGTGATACAGTAAACCTGAAGTGAAGCATCGGAATCTAAAACTGGACTCACAGGAGAGGTTCAAATCATTGAAAGTTAGAGTGTCAGACCTCTTGTACTTAAGCCGGCATTGCGCCTTTTGTATTAAATTTGGATGCATTTTCTGTGTTTCATCGTCAATAAGAAAGTTCAAGGGATACAGTAACCCTGAAGTGAAGCATAGGAATCTAGAACTGGACTTAAAGGAGAGGTTCAAATCATAGAAAGTTAGAGTGTCAGTCCTCATGTACTTAAGTCGGCATTGTGACTTTTGTATTTAATTCGGATGCAATTTCTGTGTTTCATCGTCAATAAGAAGGTCAAAGGGATACAGTAAACCTGAAGTGAAGCATCGGAATCTAAGACTGGACTCACAGGAGAGGTTCAAATCATAGAAAGCGAGAGTGTCAGTCCTCTTGTACTTAAGTCGGCATTGTGCCTTTTGTATTAAATTCAGATGCAATTTCTATGTTTCATCGTCAATACGAAGGTCCAAGGGATACAGTAAACCTGAAGTGAAGCAACAGAATCGAAAACTGGACTCACAGCAGAGGTTCAAATCATAGAAAGTGAGAGTGTCAGTCCTCTTGTACTTAAGTCGGCATTGTGTCTTTTGAATTTAATTCCGATGCAATTTCTGTGCTTCATCGTCAATAAGAAGGTCCATGATATACAGTAAACCTGAAGTGTAACATCGGCATCTAAAAGTGGACTCACAGGAGAGGTTCAAATAATAGAAAGTTAGAGTGTCAATCCTCTAGTACTTAAGTCGGCATTGTGCATTTCGAATTTAATTCCGATGCAATATCTGTGTTTCATCGTCATTACGAAGGTCCAAGGTATACAGTAAACCTGAAGTTAAGCATCGGAATCTAAAACTCGACTCACAGGAGAGGTTCAAATCATTGAAAGTTAGAATGTCAGTCCTCTTGTACTTAAGTCGGCATTGTCCCTTTTGTATTAATTTCGGATGCAATTTCTGTGTTTCATCGTCATTAAGAAGGTCCAAGGGATACATTAAAGCTGAAGTGAAGCATCGGAATCTAACACTGGACTCACAGGAGAGGTTCAAATAATAGAAAATTATAGTGTCAGGCCTCTTGTACTTAAGTCGGCGTTGTGCCTATTGAATTTAATTCCGATGTAATTTCTGTGCTTCATCGTCAAAAAGAAGGTCTAACTGATAGAGTAAACCTGAAGTGAAGCATCGGAATCTAAAACTGGACTCACAATAGATGCTCAAATCATAGAAAGTTAGTGTGTCAGTCCTCTTGTACCTAAGTCGGCATTGTCCCTTTTGTATTAAATTTGGATGCAATTTCTGTGTTTCATCGTCAATAAGAAGGTCAAAGAGATACAGTAAACCTGAAGTGAAGCATCGGGATCTAAAGCTGGACTCACAGGAGAGGTTCAAATCATAGAAAGTTAGAGTGTTAGTCCGCTTGTATTTAACTCGGCATTGTGCATTTGAATTTAATTCCGATGCAATTTCTGTGCTTCATCGTCAATAAGAAGGTCCAAGGTATACAGTAAACCTGAAGTGAACCATCGGAATCTAAAACTGGACTCGCAGGAGAGGTTCAGATCATAGAAAGTTAAAGTGTCAGTCCTCTTGTACTTAAGTCGGCATTGTGCCTATTGAATTTAATTCCGATGCAATTGCTGTGTTTCATCGTCAATAAGACGGTCCAAGGTATACAGTAAACCTGAAGTGAACCATCGGAATCTAAAACTGGACTCACAGGAGAGGTTCAAATCATTGAAAGTTAGAGTGTCAGGCCCCTTGCACTTAAGCCGGCGTTGTGCCTTTTGAATTTGATTCCGATGTAATTTCTGTGCTTCATCGCCAAAAGGAAGGTCTAACTGATACAGTAAACCTGAAGTGAAGCATCGGAATCTAAAACTGGACTCACATTAGATGCTCAAATCATAGAAAGTTAGTGTGTCAGTCCTCTTGTACTTAAGTCGGCATTGTGCCTTTTGCATTAAATTTGGATGCAATTTCTGTGTTTCATCGACAATAAGAAGGTCAAAGGGATACAGTAAACCTGAAGTGAAGCATCGGGATCTAAAGCTGGACTCACAGGAGAGGTTCATATCATAGAAAGTTAGAGTGTCAGTCCGCTTGTATTTAACTCGGCATTGTGCATTTGAATGTAATTCCGATGCAATTTCTGTGGTTCATCGTCAATAAGAAGGTCCAAGGTATACAGTAAACCTGAAGTGAACCATCGGAATCTAAAACTGGACTCACAGGAGAGGTTCAAATCATTGAAAGTTAGAGTGTCACTCCTCTTGTACTTAAGCCGGCATTGTGCCTTTTGTATTAAATTCGGGTGCAATTTCTGTGTTTCATCGTCAATAAGAAAGTCCTAGGGATACAGTAAACCAGAAGTGAAGCATCGGAATCTAAAACTAGACTAACAGGAGAGGTTCTAATCATAGATGTTTAGAGTGTCAGTCCTCTTGTCCTTAAGTCGGCATTGTGCCTTTTGTATTAAATTCGGATGCAATTTCTGTGTTTCATCGCCAATAAGAAGGTCCCAGGGATACAGTAAACCTGAAGTGAAGCATCGGAATCCAAAACTAGACTCACAGGAGAGGTTCAAATCATAGAAAGTTAGAGTGTCACTTCTCTTGTACTTAAGTCGGCATTGTGCCTTTTGTATTAAATTCGGATGCAATTTCTGTGTTTCATCGCCAATAAGAAGGTCCAAGGGATACAGTAAACCTGAAGTGAAGCATCGGAATCCAAAACTAGACTCACAGGAGAGGTTCAAATCATAGAAAGTTAGAGTGTCACTTCTCTTGTGCTTAAGTCGGCATTGTGCCTTTTGTATTAAATTCGGATGCAATTTCTGTGTTTCATCGTCAATAAGAAGGTTCAAGGGATACAGTAAACCTGAAGTGAAGCATCGGAATCGAAAACTGGACTCACAGCAGAGGTTCAAATCATAGAAAGTGAGAGGGTCAGTCCTCTTGTACTTAAGTCGGCATTGTGCCTTTTGAATTTAATTCCGATGCAATTTCTGTATTTCATTGTCAAATAGAAGGTCCATGGTATACAGTAAACCTAAAGTGTAACATCGGCATCTAAAACTGGATTCACAGGAGAGGTTCAAATCATAGAAAGTTAGAGTGTCAATCCTCTAGTACTTAAGTCGGCATTGTGCCTTTCGAATTTAATTCCGATGCAATTTCTGTGTTTAATCGTCAAATCGAAGGTCCACGGTATACAGTAAACCTGACGTTAAGCATCGGAATATAAAACTGGGCTCACAGGAGAGGTTCAAATCATAGAAAGTTAGAGTGTCAGTCCTCTTTTACTTAAGTCGGCATTGTGACTTTTGTATTAATTTCGGAGGCAATTTATGTGTTTCATCGTCAATATGAAGGTCCAAGGGATACAGTAAACCAGAAGTGAAGCTTCGGAATCTATAACTGGTCTCACAGGAGAGGTTCAAATCATAGAAGGTTAGAGTGTCAGTCCTCTTGTAGTTAAGTCGGCATTGTGCCTTTTGTATTAAATTCGGATACAGTTTCTGTGTTTCATCGTCAATAAGATGGTCCAAGGGATACAGTAAACCTGTAGTGAAGCATCGGAATCTAAAACTGGACTCGCACGAGAGGTTCAAATCATAGAAAGTTAGAGTGTCAGTCCTCTTGTACTTAAGTCGGCATTGTGCCTTTTGAATTTAATTCCGATGCCATTTCTGTGCTTCATCGTCAATAAGAAGGTCCAAGGTATACAGTAAACCTGAAGTGAACCATCGGAATCTAAAACTGGACTCACAGGAGAGGTTCAAATCATAGAAAGTGAGAGAGTCAGTCCTCTTGTACTTAAGTCGGCATTGTGCCTTTTGGATTAAATTCGGATTCAAATTCTGTGTTTCATCGTCAATAAGACGGTCCAAGTGATACAGTAAACCTGAAGTGAGCATCGGAATCTAAAACTGGACTCACAGGAGAGGTTCAAATCATTGAAAGTTAGAGTGTCAGACCTCTTGTACTTAAGCCGGCATTGCGCCTTTTGTATTAAATTCGGATGCAATTTCTGTGTTTCATCGTCAATAAGAAAGTCCAAGGGATACAGTAAACCTGAAGTGAAGCATCGGAATCTAAAACTGGACTTAAAGGTGATGTTCAAATCATAGAAAGTTAGAGTGTCAGTCCTCTTGTACTTAAGTCGGCATTGTGACTTTTGTATTTAATTCGGATGCAATTTCTGTGTTTCATCGTCAATAAGAAGGTCCAAGGGATACAGTAAACCGGAAGTGAAGCATCAGAATCTAAGACTGGACTCACAGGAGAGGTTCAAATCATAGAAAGTGAGAGTGTCAGTCCTCTTGTACTTAAGCCGGCATTGCGCCATTTGTATTAAATTCGGATGCAATTTCTGTGTTTCATCGTCAATAAGAAAGTCCAAGTGATACAGTAAACCTGAAGTGAAGCATCGGAATCTAAAACTGGACTTAAAGGAGAGGTTCAAATCATAGAAAGTTAGAGTGTCGGGCCTCTTGTACTTAAGTCGGCGTTGTGCCTTTTGAATTAAATTCCGATGTAATTTCTGTGCTTCATCGTCAAAAAGAAGGTCTAACTGATACAGTAAACCTGAAGTGAAGCATCGGAATCTAAAACTGGACTCACAATAGATGCTCAAATCATAGAAAGTTAGTGTGTCAGTCCTCTTTAACCTAAGTCGGCATTGTGCCTTTTGTATTATATTTGGATGCAATTTCTGTGTTTCATCGTCAATAAGAAGGTCAAAGGGATACAGTAAACCTGAAGTGAAGCATCGGGATCTAAAGCTGGACTCACAGGAGAGGTTCAAATCATAGAAAGTTAGAGTGTCAGTCCGCTTGTATTTAACTCGGCATTGTGCATTTGAATTTAATTCCGATGCAATTTCTGTGCTTCATCGTCAATAAGAAGGTCCAAGGTAAACAGTAAACCTGAAGTGAACCATCGGAATCTAAAACTGGACTCGCAGGAGAGGTTCAAATCATAGAAAGTTAAAGTGTCAGTCCTCTTGTACTTAAGTCGGCATTGTGCCTATTGAATTTAATTCCGATGCAATTGCTGTGTTTCATCGTCAATAAGAAGGTCCAAGGTATACAGTAAACCTGAAGTGAACCATCGGAATCTAAAACTGGACTCACAGGAGAGGTTCAAATCATTGAAAGTTAGAGTGTCAGGCCTGTTGTACTTAAGTCGGCGTTGTGCCTTTAGAATTTGATTCCGATGTAATTTCTGTGCTTCATCGTCAAAAAGAAGGTCTAACTGATACAGTAAACCTGATGTGAAGCATCGGAATCTAAAACTGGACTCACATTAGATGCTCAAATCATAGAAAGTTAGTGTGTCATTCCTCTTGTACTTAAGTCGGCATTGTGCCTTTTGTATTAAATTTGGATGCAATTTCTGTGTTTCATCGTCAATAAGAAGGCAAAGGGATACAGTAAACCTGAAGTGAAGCATCGGGATCAAAAGCTGGACTCACAGGAGAGGTTCAAATCATAGAAAGTTAGAGTGTCAGTCCGCTTGTATTTAACTCGGCATTGTGCATTTGAATGTAATTCCGATGCAATTTCTGTGCTTCATCGTCAATAAGAAGGTCCAAGGTATACAGTAAACCTGAAGTGAACCATCGGAATCAAAAACTGGACTCGCAGGAGAGGTTCAAATCATAGAAAGTTAGAGTGTCAGTCCTCTTGTACTTAAGTCGGCATTGTGCCTTTTGAATTTAATTCCGATGCAATTGCTGTGTTTCATCGTCAACAAGAAGGTCCAAGGTATTCAGTAAACCTCAAGTGAACCATCGGAATCTAAAACTGGACTCACAGGAGAGGTTCAAATCATAGAAAGTTAGAGTGTCACTTCTCTTGTACTTAAGTCGGCATTGTGCCTTTTGTATTAATGTCGGATGCAATTTCTGTGTTTCATCGTCAATAAGAAGGTCCAAGGGATACAGTAAACCTGGAGTGAACCATCGCAATCTAAAGCTGGACTCACAGGAGACGTTAAAATCATAGAAATTGAGAGTCTCAGTACTCTTGTACTTAAGTCGGCATTGTGCCTTTTGTATTAAATTCGAATGCAATTACTGTGTTTCATCGTCAATAGGAAAGTCCTAGGGATACAGTAAACCAGTAGTGAAGCATCGGAATCTAAAACTAGACTAACAGGATAGGTTCTAATCATAGATATTTAGAGTGTCAGTCCTCTTGTCCTTAAGTCGGCATTGTGCCTTTTGTATTAAATTCGGATGCAATTTCTGTGTTTCATCGCCAATAAGAAGGTCCAAGGGATACAGTAAACCTGAAGTGAAGCATCGGAATCGAAAACTGGACTCACAGCAGAGGTTCAAATCATAGAAAGTGAGAGGGTCAGTCCTCTTGTACTTAAGTCGGCATTGTGCCTTTTGAATTTAATTCCGATGCAATTTCTGTATTTCATTGTCAAATAGAAGGTCCATGGTATACAGTAAACCTAAAGTGTAACATCGGCATCTAAAACTGGATTCACAGGAGAGGTTCAAATCATAGAAAGTTAGAGTGTCAATCCTCTAGTACTTAAGTCGGCATTGTGCCTTTCGAATTTAATTCCGATGCAATTTCTGTGTTTAATCGTCAAATCGAAGGTCCACGTTATACAGTAAACCTGACGTTAAGCATCGGAATATAAAACTGGGCTCACAGGAGAGGTTCAAATCATAGAAAGTTAGAGTGTCAGTCCTCTTTTACTTAAGTCGGCATTGTGACTTTTGTATTAATTTCGGAGGCAATTTATGTGTTTCATCGTCAATATGAAGGTCCAAGGGATACAGTAAACCAGAAGTGAAGCTTCGGAATCTATAACTGGTCTCACAGGAGAGGTTCAAATCATAGAAGGTTAGAGTGTCAGTCCTCTTGTAGTTAAGTCGGCATTGTGCCTTTTGTATTAAATTCGGATACAGTTTCTGTGTTTCATCGTCAATAAGATGGTCCAAGGGATACAGTAAACCTGTAGTGAAGCATCGGAATCTAAAACTGGACTCGCACGAGAGGTTCAAATCATAGAAAGTTAGAGTGTCAGTCCTCTTGTACTTAAGTCGGCATTGTGCCTTTTGAATTTAATTCCGATGCCATTTCTGTGCTTCATCGTCAATAAGAAGGTCCAAGGTATACAGTAAACCTGAAGTGAACCATCGGAATCTAAAACTGGACTCACAGGAGAGGTTCAAATCATAGAAAGTGAGAGAGTCAGTCCTCTTGTACTTAAGTCGGCATTGTGCCTTTTGGATTAAATTCGGATTCAAATTCTGTGTTTCATCGTCAATAAGACGGTCCAAGTGATACAGTAAACCTGAAGTGAGCATCGGAATCTAAAACTGGACTCACAGGAGAGGTTCAAATCATTGAAAGTTAGAGTGTCAGACCTCTTGTACTTAAGCCGGCATTGCGCCTTTTGTATTAAATTCGGATGCAATTTCTGTGTTTCATCGTCAATAAGAAAGTCCAAGGGATACAGTAAACCTGAAGTGAAGCATCGGAATCTAAAACTGGACTTAAAGGTGATGTTCAAATCATAGAAAGTTAGAGTGTCAGTCCTCTTGTACTTAAGTCGGCATTGTGACTTTTGTATTTAATTCGGATGCAATTTCTGTGTTTCATCGTCAATAAGAAGGTCCAAGGGATACAGTAAACCGGAAGTGAAGCATCAGAATCTAAGACTGGACTCACAGGAGAGGTTCAAATCATAGAAAGTGAGAGTGTCAGTCCTCTTGTACTTAAGCCGGCATTGCGCCATTTGTATTAAATTCGGATGCAATTTCTGTGTTTCATCGTCAATAAGAAAGTCCAAGTGATACAGTAAACCTGAAGTGAAGCATCGGAATCTAAAACTGGACTTAAAGGAGAGGTTCAAATCATAGAAAGTTAGAGTGTCGGGCCTCTTGTACTTAAGTCGGCGTTGTGCCTTTTGAATTAAATTCCGATGTAATTTCTGTGCTTCATCGTCAAAAAGAAGGTCTAACTGATACAGTAAACCTGAAGTGAAGCATCGGAATCTAAAACTGGACTCACAATAGATGCTCAAATCATAGAAAGTTAGTGTGTCAGTCCTCTTTAACCTAAGTCGGCATTGTGCCTTTTGTATTATATTTGGATGCAATTTCTGTGTTTCATCGTCAATAAGAAGGTCAAAGGGATACAGTAAACCTGAAGTGAAGCATCGGGATCTAAAGCTGGACTCACAGGAGAGGTTCAAATCATAGAAAGTTAGAGTGTCAGTCCGCTTGTATTTAACTCGGCATTGTGCATTTGAATTTAATTCCGATGCAATTTCTGTGCTTCATCGTCAATAAGAAGGTCCAAGGTAAACAGTAAACCTGAAGTGAACCATCGGAATCTAAAACTGGACTCGCAGGAGAGGTTCAAATCATAGAAAGTTAAAGTGTCAGTCCTCTTGTACTTAAGTCGGCATTGTGCCTATTGAATTTAATTCCGATGCAATTGCTGTGTTTCATCGTCAATAAGAAGGTCCAAGGTATACAGTAAACCTGAAGTGAACCATCGGAATCTAAAACTGGACTCACAGGAGAGGTTCAAATCATTGAAAGTTAGAGTGTCAGGCCTGTTGTACTTAAGTCGGCGTTGTGCCTTTAGAATTTGATTCCGATGTAATTTCTGTGCTTCATCGTCAAAAAGAAGGTCTAACTGATACAGTAAACCTGAAGTGAAGCATCGGAATCTAAAACTGGACTCACATTAGATGCTCAAATCATAGAAAGTTAGTGTGTCATTCCTCTTGTACTTAAGTCGGCATTGTGCCTTTTGTATTAAATTTGGATGCAATTTCTGTGTTTCATCGTCAATAAGAAGGCAAAGGGATACAGTAAACCTGAAGTGAAGCATCGGGATCAAAAGCTGGACTCACAGGAGAGGTTCAAATCATAGAAAGTTAGAGTGTCAGTCCGCTTGTATTTAACTCGGCATTGTGCATTTGAATGTAATTCCGATGCAATTTCTGTGCTTCATCGTCAATAAGAAGGTCCAAGGTATACAGTAAACCTCAAGTGAACCATCGGAATCTAAAACTGGACTCACAGGAGAGGTTCAAATCATAGAAAGTTAGAGTGTCACTTCTCTTGTACTTAAGTCGGCATTGTGCCTTTTGTATTAATGTCGGATGCAATTTCTGTGTTTCATCGTCAATAAGAAGGTCCAAGGGATACAGTAAACCTGGAGTGAACCATCGCAATCTAAAGCTGGACTCACAGGAGACGTTAAAATCATAGAAATTGAGAGTCTCAGTACTCTTGTACTTAAGTCGGCATTGTGCCTTTTGTATTAAATTCGAATGCAATTACTGTGTTTCATCGTCAATAGGAAAGTCCTAGGGATACAGTAAACCAGTAGTGAAGCATCGGAATCTAAAACTAGACTAACAGGATAGGTTCTAATCATAGATATTTAGAGTGTCAGTCCTCTTGTCCTTAAGTCGGCATTGTGCCTTTTGTATTAAATTCGGATGCAATTTCTGTGTTTCATCGCCAATAAGAAGGTCCAAGGGATACAGTAAACCTGAAGTGAAGCATCGGAATCCAAAACTAGACTCACAGGAGAGGTTCAAATCATAGAAAGTTAGAGTGTCACTTCTCTTGTACTTAAGTCGGCATTGTGCCTTTTGTATTAATTTCGGATGCAATTTCTGTGTTTCATCGTCAATAAGTAGGTCCAAGGGATACAGTAAACCTGAAGTGAAGCATCGGAATCTAAAACTGGACTCACAGGAGAGGTTCAAATCATAGAAAGTGAGAGTGTCAGTCCACTTGTACTTAAGTCGGCATTGTGCCTTTTGAATTTAATTCCGATGCAATTTCTGTGCTTCATCGTCAATAAGGAGGTCCATGGTATACAGTAAACCTGAAGTGTAACTTCGGCATCTAAAACTGGACTCACAGGAGAGGTTCAAATCATAGAAAGTTAGAGTGTCATTCCTCTTGTACTTAAGTCGGCATTGTGCCTTTTGTATTAAATTCGGATGCAATTTCTGTGTTTCATCGTCAATAAGAAGGTCCAAGGGATACAGTAAACCTGAAGTGAAGCATCGGAATCTAAAACTGGACTCACAGGAGAGGTTCAAATCATAGAAAGTGAGAGTGTCAGTCCTCTTGTACTTAAGCCGGCATTGCGCCATTTGTATTAAATTCGGATGCAATTTCTGTGTTTCATCGTCAATAAGAAAGTCCAAGTGATACAGTAAACCTGAAGTGAAGCATCGGAATCTAAAACTGGACTTAAAGGAGAGGTTCAAATCATAGAAAGTTAGAGTGTCGGGCCTCTTGTACTTAAGTCGGCGTGTTGCCTTTTGAATTAAATTCCGATGTAATTTCTGTGCTTCATCGTCAAAAAGAAGGTCTAACTGATACAGTAAACCTGAAGTGAAGCATCGGAATCTAAAACTGGACTCACAATAGATGCTCAAATCATAGAAAGTTAGTGTGTCAGTCCTCTTTAACCTAAGTCGGCATTGTGCCTTTTGTATTATATTTGGATGCAATTTCTGTGTTTCATCGTCAATAAGAAGGTCAAAGGGATACAGTAAACCTGAAGTGAAGCATCGGGATCTAAAGCTGGACTCACAGGAGAGGTTCAAATCATAGAAAGTTAGAGTGTCAGTCCGCTTGTATTTAACTCGGCATTGTGCATTTGAATTTAATTCCGATGCAATTTCTGTGCTTCATCGTCAATAAGAAGGTCCAAGGTAAACAGTAAACCTGAAGTGAACCATCGGAATCTAAAACTGGACTCGCAGGAGAGGTTCAAATCAAAGAAAGTTAAAGTGTCAGTCCTCTTGTACTTAAGTCGGCATTGTGCCTATTGAATTTAATTCCGATGCAATTGCTGTGTTTCATCGTCAATAAGAAGGTCCAAGGTATACAGTAAACCTGAAGTGAACCATCGGAATCTAAAACTGGACTCACAGGAGAGGTTCAAATCATTGAAAGTTAGAGTGTCAGTTCTGTTGTACTTAAGTCGGCGTTGTGCCTTTAGAATTTGATTCCGATGTAATCTCTGTGCTTCATCGTCAAAAAGAAGGTCTAACTGATACAGTAAACCTGAAGTGAAGCATCGGAATTTAAAACTGGACTCACATTAGATGCTCAAATCATAGAAAGTTAGTGTGTCATTCCTCTTGTACTTAAGTCGGCATTGTGCCTTTTGTATTAAATTTGGATGCAATTTCTGTGTTTCATCGTCAATAAGAAGGCAAAGGGATACAGTAAACCTGAAGTGAAGCATCGGGATCAAAAGCTGGACTCACAGGAGAGGTTCAAATCATAGAAAGTTAGAGTGTCAGTCCGCTTGTATTTAACTCGGCATTGTGCATTTGAATGTAATTCCGATGCAATTTCTGTGCTTCATCGTCAATAAGAAGGTCCAAGGTATACAGTAAACCTGAAGTGAACCATCGGAATAAAAAACTGGACTCGCAGGAGAGGTTCAAATCATAGAAAGTTAGAGTGTCAGTCCTCTTGTACTTAAGTCGGCATTGTGCCTTTTGAATTTAATTCCGATGCAATTGCTGTGTTTCATCGTCAATAAGAAGGTCCAAGGTATACAGTAAACCTCAAGTGAACCATCGGAATCTAAAACTGGACTCACAGGAGAGGTTCAAATCATAGAAAGTTAGAGTGTCACTTCTCTTGTACTTAAGTCGGCATTGTGCCTTTTGTATTAATGTCGGATGCAATTTCTGTGTTTCATCGTCAATAAGAAGGTCCAAGGGATACAGTAAACCTGAAGTGAACCATCGCAATCTAAAGCTGGACTCACAGGAGACGTTAAAATCATAGAAAGTGAGAGTCTCAGTACTCTTGTACTTAAGTCGGCTTTGTGCCTTTTGTATTAAATTCGAATGCAATTACTGTGTTTCATCGTCAATAAGAAAGTCCTAGGGATACAGTAAACCAGTAGTGAAGCATCGGAATCTAAAACTAGACTAACAGGATAGGTTCTAATCATAGATATTTAGAGTGTCAGTCCTCTTGTCCTTAAGTCGGCATTGTGCCTTTTGTATTAAATTCGGATGCAATTTCTGTGTTTCATCGCCAATAAGAAGGTCCAAGGGATACAGTAAACCTGAAGTGAAGCATCGGAATCGAAAACTGGACTCACAGCAGAGGTTCAAATCATAGAAAGTGAGAGGGTCAGTCCTCTTGTACTTAAGTCGGCATTGTGCCTTTTGAATTTAATTCCGATGCAATTTCTGTATTTCATTGTCAAATAGAAGGTCCATGGTATACAGTAAACCTAAAGTGTAACATCGGCATCTAAAACTGGATTCACAGGAGAGGTTCAAATCATAGAAAGTTAGAGTGTCAATCCTCTAGTACTTAAGTCGGCATTGTGCCTTTCGAATTTAATTCCGATGCAATTTCTGTGTTTAATCGTCAAATCGAAGGTCCACGTTATACAGTAAACCTGACGTTAAGCATCGGAATATAAAACTGGGCTCACAGGAGAGGTTCAAATCATAGAAAGTTAGAGTGTCAGTCCTCTTTTACTTAAGTCGGCATTGTGACTTTTGTATTAATTTCGGAGGCAATTTATGTGTTTCATCGTCAATATGAAGGTCCAAGGGATACAGTAAACCAGAAGTGAAGCTTCGGAATCTATAACTGGTCTCACAGGAGAGGTTCAAATCATAGAAGGTTAGAGTGTCAGTCCTCTTGTAGTTAAGTCGGCATTGTGCCTTTTGTATTAAATTCGGATACAGTTTCTGTGTTTCATCGTCAATAAGATGGTCCAAGGGATACAGTAAACCTGTAGTGAAGCATCGGAATCTAAAACTGGACTCGCACGAGAGGTTCAAATCATAGAAAGTTAGAGTGTCAGTCCTCTTGTACTTAAGTCGGCATTGTGCCTTTTGAATTTAATTCCGATGCCATTTCTGTGCTTCATCGTCAATAAGAAGGTCCAAGGTATACAGTAAACCTGAAGTGAACCATCGGAATCTAAAACTGGACTCACAGGAGAGGTTCAAATCATAGAAAGTGAGAGAGTCAGTCCTCTTGTACTTAAGTCGGCATTGTGCCTTTTGGATTAAATTCGGATTCAAATTCTGTGTTTCATCGTCAATAAGACGGTCCAAGTGATACAGTAAACCTGAAGTGAGCATCGGAATCTAAAACTGGACTCACAGGAGAGGTTCAAATCATTGAAAGTTAGAGTGTCAGACCTCTTGTACTTAAGCCGGCATTGCGCCTTTTGTATTAAATTCGGATGCAATTTCTGTGTTTCATCGTCAATAAGAAAGTCCAAGGGATACAGTAAACCTGAAGTGAAGCATCGGAATCTAAAACTGGACTTAAAGGTGATGTTCAAATCATAGAAAGTTAGAGTGTCAGTCCTCTTGTACTTAAGTCGGCATTGTGACTTTTGTATTTAATTCGGATGCAATTTCTGTGTTTCATCGTCAATAAGAAGGTCCAAGGGATACAGTAAACCGGAAGTGAAGCATCAGAATCTAAGACTGGACTCACAGGAGAGGTTCAAATCATAGAAAGTGAGAGTGTCAGTCCTCTTGTACTTAAGCCGGCATTGCGCCATTTGTATTAAATTCGGATGCAATTTCTGTGTTTCATCGTCAATAAGAAAGTCCAAGTGATACAGTAAACCTGAAGTGAAGCATCGGAATCTAAAACTGGACTTAAAGGAGAGGTTCAAATCATAGAAAGTTAGAGTGTCGGGCCTCTTGTACTTAAGTCGGCGTTGTGCCTTTTGAATTAAATTCCGATGTAATTTCTGTGCTTCATCGTCAAAAAGAAGGTCTAACTGATACAGTAAACCTGAAGTGAAGCATCGGAATCTAAAACTGGACTCACAATAGATGCTCAAATCATAGAAAGTTAGTGTGTCAGTCCTCTTTAACCTAAGTCGGCATTGTGCCTTTTGTATTATATTTGGATGCAATTTCTGTGTTTCATCGTCAATAAGAAGGTCAAAGGGATACAGTAAACCTGAAGTGAAGCATCGGGATCTAAAGCTGGACTCACAGGAGAGGTTCAAATCATAGAAAGTTAGAGTGTCAGTCCGCTTGTATTTAACTCGGCATTGTGCATTTGAATTTAATTCCGATGCAATTTCTGTGCTTCATCGTCAATAAGAAGGTCCAAGGTAAACAGTAAACCTGAAGTGAACCATCGGAATCTAAAACTGGACTCGCAGGAGAGGTTCAAATCATAGAAAGTTAAAGTGTCAGTCCTCTTGTACTTAAGTCGGCATTGTGCCTACTGAATTTAATTCCGATGCAATTGCTGTGTTTCATCGTCAATAAGAAGGTCCAAGGTATACAGTAAACCTGAAGTGAACCATCGGAATCTAAAACTGGACTCACAGGAGAGGTTCAAATCATTGAAAGTTAGAGTGTCAGGCCTGTTGTACTTAAGTCGGCGTTGTGCCTTTAGAATTTGATTCCGATGTAATTTCTGTGCTTCATCGTCAAAAAGAAGGTCTAACTGATACAGTAAACCTGAAGTGAAGCATCGGAATCTAAAACTGGACTCACATTAGATGCTCAAATCATAGAAAGTTAGTGTGTCATTCCTCTTGTACTTAAGTCGGCATTGTGCCTTTTGTATTAAATTTGGATGCAATTTCTGTGTTTCATCGTCAATAAGAAGGCAAAGGGATACAGTAAACCTGAAGTGAAGCATCGGGATCAAAAGCTGGACTCACAGGAGAGGTTCAAATCATAGAAAGTTAGAGTGTCAGTCCGCTTGTATTTAACTCGGCATTGTGCATTTGAATGTAATTCCGATGCAATTTCTGTGCTTCATCGTCAATAAGAAGGTCCAAGGTATACAGTAAACCTGAAGTGAACCATCGGAATCAAAAACTGGACTCGCAGGAGAGGTTCAAATCATAGAAAGTTAGAGTGTCAGTCCTCT
Organism: Schistocerca serialis cubense; assembly: GCF_023864345.2. Classification (NCBI taxonomy): domain Eukaryota; kingdom Metazoa; phylum Arthropoda; class Insecta; order Orthoptera; family Acrididae; genus Schistocerca; species Schistocerca serialis. Next base: position 59,111,242 of record NC_064638.1, on the reverse strand, counting down.
TGTACTTAAGTCGGCATTGTGCCTTTTGAATTTAATTCCGATGCAATTGCTGTGTTTCATCGTCAATAAGAAGGTCCAAGGTATACAGTAAACCTCAAGTGAACCATCGGAATCTAAAACTGGACTCACAGGAGAGGTTCAAATCATAGAAAGTTAGAGTGTCACTTCTCTTGTACTTAAGTCGGCATTGTGCCTTTTGTATTAATGTCGGATGCAATTTCTGTGTTTCATCGTCAATAAGAAGGTCCAAGGGATACAGTAAACCTGGAGTGAACCATCGCAATCTAAAGCTGGACTCACAGGAGACGTTAAAATCATAGAAATTGAGAGTCTCAGTACTCTTGTACTTAAGTCGGCATTGTGCCTTTTGTATTAAATTCGAATGCAATTACTGTGTTTCATCGTCAATAGGAAAGTCCTAGGGATACAGTAAACCAGTAGTGAAGCATCGGAATCTAAAACTAGACTAACAGGATAGGTTCTAATCATAGATATTTAGAGTGTCAGTCCTCTTGTCCTTAAGTCGGCATTGTGCCTTTTGTATTAAATTCGGATGCAATTTCTGTGTTTCATCGCCAATAAGAAGGTCCAAGGGATACAGTAAACCTGAAGTGAAGCATCGGAATCCAAAACTAGACTCACAGGAGAGGTTCAAATCATAGAAAGTTAGAGTGTCACTTCTCTTGTACTTAAGTCGGCATTGTGCCTTTTGTATTAATTTCGGATGCAATTTCTGTGTTTCATCGTCAATAAGAAGGTCCAAGGGATACAGTAAACCTGAAGTGAAGCATCGGAATCTAAAACTGGACTCACAGGAGAGGTTCAAATCATAGAAAGTGAGAGTGTCAGTCCACTTGTACTTAAGTCGGCATTGTGCCTTTTGAATTTAATTCCGATGCAATTTCTGTGCTTCATCGTCAATAAGGAGGTCCATGGTATACAGTAAACCTGAAGTGTAACTTCGGCATCTAAAACTGGACTCACAGGAGAGGTTCAAATCATAGAAAGTTAGAGTGTCATTCCTCTTGTACTTAAGTCGGCATTGTGCCTTTTGTATTAAATTCGGATGCAATTTCTGTGTTTCATCGTCAATAAGAAGGTCCAAGGGATACAGTAAACCTGAAGTGAAGCATCGGAATCTAAAACTGGACTCACAGGAGAGGTTCAAATCATAGAAAGTGAGAGTGTCAGTCCTCTTGTACTTAAGCCGGCATTGCGCCATTTGTATTAAATTCGGATGCAATTTCTGTGTTTCATCGTCAATAAGAAAGTCCAAGTGATACAGTAAACCTGAAGTGAAGCATCGGAATCTAAAACTGGACTTAAAGGAGAGGTTCAAATCATAGAAAGTTAGAGTGTCGGGCCTCTTGTACTTAAGTCGGCGTGTTGCCTTTTGAATTAAATTCCGATGTAATTTCTGTGCTTCATCGTCAAAAAGAAGGTCTAACTGATACAGTAAACCTGAAGTGAAGCATCGGAATCTAAAACTGGACTCACAATAGATGCTCAAATCATAGAAAGTTAGTGTGTCAGTCCTCTTTAACCTAAGTCGGCATTGTGCCTTTTGTATTATATTTGGATGCAATTTCTGTGTTTCATCGTCAATAAGAAGGTCAAAGGGATACAGTAAACCTGAAGTGAAGCATCGGGATCTAAAGCTGGACTCACAGGAGAGGTTCAAATCATAGAAAGTTAGAGTGTCAGTCCGCTTGTATTTAACTCGGCATTGTGCATTTGAATTTAATTCCGATGCAATTTCTGTGCTTCATCGTCAATAAGAAGGTCCAAGGTAAACAGTAAACCTGAAGTGAACCATCGGAATCTAAAACTGGACTCGCAGGAGAGGTTCAAATCAAAGAAAGTTAAAGTGTCAGTCCTCTTGTACTTAAGTCGGCATTGTGCCTATTGAATTTAATTCCGATGCAATTGCTGTGTTTCATCGTCAATAAGAAGGTCCAAGGTATACAGTAAACCTGAAGTGAACCATCGGAATCTAAAACTGGACTCACAGGAGAGGTTCAAATCATTGAAAGTTAGAGTGTCAGGCCTGTTGTACTTAAGTCGGCGTTGTGCCTTTAGAATTTGATTCCGATGTAATCTCTGTGCTTCATCGTCAAAAAGAAGGTCTAACTGATACAGTAAACCTGAAGTGAAGCATCGGAATCTAAAACTGGACTCACATTAGATGCTCAAATCATAGAAAGTTAGTGTGTCATTCCTCTTGTACTTAAGTCGGCATTGTGCCTTTTGTATTAAATTTGGATGCAATTTCTGTGTTTCATCGTCAATAAGAAGGCAAAGGGATACAGTAAACCTGAAGTGAAGCATCGGGATCAAAAGCTGGACTCACAGGAGAGGTTCAAATCATAGAAAGTTAGAGTGTCAGTCCGCTTGTATTTAACTCGGCATTGTGCATTTGAATGTAATTCCGATGCAATTTCTGTGCTTCATCGTCAATAAGAAGGTCCAAGGTATACAGTAAACCTGAAGTGAACCATCGGAATCAAAAACTGGACTCGCAGGAGAGGTTCAAATCATAGAAAGTTAGAGTGTCAGTCCTCTTGTACTTAAGTCGGCATTGTGCCTTTTGAATTTAATTCCGATGCAATTGCTGTGTTTCATCGTCAATAAGAAGGTCCAAGGTATACAGTAAACCTCAAGTGAACCATCGGAATCTAAAACTGGACTCACAGGAGAGGTTCAAATCATAGAAAGTTAGAGTGTCACTTCTCTTGTACTTAAGTCGGCATTGTGCCTTTTGTATTAATGTCGGATGCAATTTCTGTGTTTCATCGTCAATAAGAAGGTCCAAGGGATACAGTAAACCTGAAGTGAACCATCGCAATCTAAAGCTGGACTCACAGGAGACGTTAAAATCATAGAAAGTGAGAGTCTCAGTACTCTTGTACTTAAGTCGGCTTTGTGCCTTTTGTATTAAATTCGAATGCAATTACTGTGTTTCATCGTCAATAAGAAAGTCCTAGGGATACAGTAAACCAGTAGTGAAGCATCGGAATCTAAAACTAGACTAACAGGATAGGTTCTAATCATAGATATTTAGAGTGTCAGTCCTCTTGTCCTTAAGTCGGCATTGTGCCTTTTGTATTAAATTCGGATGCAATTTCTGTGTTTCATCGCCAATAAGAAGGTCCAAGGGATACAGTAAACCTGAAGTGAAGCATCGGAATCCAAAACTAGACTCACAGGAGAGGTTCAAATCATAGAAAGTTAGAGTGTCACTTCTCTTGTACTTAAGTCGGCATTGTGCCTTTTGTATTAATTTCGGATGCAATTTCTGTGTTTCATCGTCAATAAGAAGGTCCAAGGGATACAGTAAACCTGAAGTGAAGCATCGGAATCCAAAACTAGACTCACAGGAGAGGTTCAAATCATAGAAAGTTAGAGTGTCACTTCTCTTGTACTTAAGTCGGCATTGTGCCTTTTGTATTAATTTCGGATGCAATTTCTGTGTTTCATCGTCAATAAGAAGGTCCAAGGGATACAGTAAACCTGAAGTGAAGCATCGGAATCTAAAACTGGATTCACAGGAGAGGTTCAAATCATAGAAAGTGAGAGTGTCAGTCCACTTGTACTTAAGTCGGCATTGTGCCTTTTGAATTTAATTCCGATGCAATTTCTGTGCTTCATCGTCAATAAGGAGGTCCATGGTATACAGTAAACCTGAAGTGTAACTTCGGCATCTAAAACTGGACTCACAGGAGAGGTTCAAATCATAGAAAGTTAGAGTGTCATTCCTCTTGTACTTAAGTCGGCATTGTGCCTTTTGTATTAAATTCGGATGCAATTTCTGTGTTTCATCGTCAATAAGAAGGTCCAAGGGATACAGTAAACCTGAAGTGAAGCATCGGAATCTAAAACTGGACTCACAGGAGAGGTTCAAATCATAGAAAGTGAGAGTGTCAGTCCTCTTGTACTTAAGCCGGCATTGCGCCATTTGTATTAAATTCGGATGCAATTTCTGTGTTTCATCGTCAATAAGAAAGTCCAAGTGATACAGTAAACCTGAAGTGAAGCATCGGAATCTAAAACTGGACTTAAAGGAGAGGTTCAAATCATAGAAAGTTAGAGTGTCGGGCCTCTTGTACTTAAGTCGGCGTGTTGCCTTTTGAATTAAATTCCGATGTAATTTCTGTGCTTCATCGTCAAAAAGAAGGTCTAACTGATACAGTAAACCTGAAGTGAAGCATCGGAATCTAAAACTGGACTCACAATAGATGCTCAAATCATAGAAAGTTAGTGTGTCAGTCCTCTTTAACCTAAGTCGGCATTGTGCCTTTTGTATTATATTTGGATGCAATTTCTGTGTTTCATCGTCAATAAGAAGGTCAAAGGGATACAGTAAACCTGAAGTGAAGCATCGGGATCTAAAGCTGGACTCACAGGAGAGGTTCAAATCATAGAAAGTTAGAGTGTCAGCCCGCTTGTATTTAACTCGGCATTGTGCATTTGAATTTAATTCCGATGCAATTTCTGTGCTTCATCGTCAATAAGAAGGTCCAAGGTAAACAGTAAACCTGAAGTGAACCATCGGAATCTAAAACTGGACTCGCAGGAGAGGTTCAAATCAAAGAAAGTTAAAGTGTCAGTCCTCTTGTACTTAAGTCGGCATTGTGCCTATTGAATTTAATTCCGATGCAATTGCTGTGTTTCATCGTCAATAAGAAGGTCCAAGGTATACAGTAAACCTGAAGTGAACCATCGGAATCTAAAACTGGACTCACAGGAGAGGTTCAAATCATTGAAAGTTAGAGTGTCAGGCCTGTTGTACTTAAGTCGGCGTTGTGCCTTTAGAATTTGATTCCGATGTAATCTCTGTGCTTCATCGTCAAAAAGAAGGTCTAACTGATACAGTAAACCTGAAGTGAAGCATCGGAATCTAAAACTGGACTCACATTAGATGCTCAAATCATAGAAAGTTAGTGTGTCATTCCTCTTGTACTTAAGTCGGCATTGTGCCTTTTGTATTAAATTTGGATGCAATTTCTGTGTTTCATCGTCAATAAGAAGGCAAAGGGATACAGTAAACCTGAAGTGAAGCATCGGGATCAAAAGCTGGACTCACAGGAGAGGTTCAAATCATAGAAAGTTAGAGTGTCAGTCCGCTTGTATTTAACTCGGCATTGTGCATTTGAATGTAATTCCGATGCAATTTCTGTGCTTCATCGTCAATAAGAAGGTCCAAGGTATACAGTAAACCTGAAGTGAACCATCGGAATCAAAAACTGGACTCGCAGGAGAGGTTCAAATCATAGAAAGTTAGAGTGTCAGTCCTCTTGTACTTAAGTCGGCATTGTGCCTTTTGAATTTAATTCCGATGCAATTGCTGTGTTTCATCGTCAATAAGAAGGTCCAAGGTATACAGTAAACCTCAAGTGAACCATCGGAATCTAAAACTGGACTCACAGGAGAGGTTCAAATCATAGAAAGTTAGAGTGTCACTTCTCTTGTACTTAAGTCGGCATTGTGCCTTTTGTATTAATGTCGGATGCAATTTCTGTGTTTCATCGTCAATAAGAAGGTCCAAGGGACACAGTAAACCTGAAGTGAACCATCGCAATCTAAAGCTGGACTCACAGGAGACGTTAAAATCATAGAAAGTGAGAGTCTCAGTACTCTTGTACTTAAGTCGGCTTTGTGCCTTTTGTATTAAATTCGAATGCAATTACTGTGTTTCATCGTCAATAAGAAAGTCCTAGGGATACAGTAAACCAGTAGTGAAGCATCGGAATCTAAAACTAGACTAACAGGATAGGTTCTAATCATAGATATTTAGAGTGTCAGTCCTCTTGTCCTTAAGTCGGCATTGTGCCTTTTGTATTAAATTCGGATGCAATTTCTGTGTTTCATCGCCAATAAGAAGGTCCAAGGGATACAGTAAACCTGAAGTGAAGCATCGGAATCCAAAACTAGACTCACAGGAGAGGTTCAAATCATAGAAAGTTAGAGTGTCACTTCTCTTGTACTTAAGTCGGCATTGTGCCTTTTGTATTAATTTCGGATGCAATTTCTGTGTTTCATCGTCAATAAGAAGGTCCAAGGGATACAGTAAACCTGAAGTGAAGCATCGGAATCTAAAACTGGACTCACAGGAGAGGTTCAAATCATAGAAAGTGAGAGTGTCAGTCCACTTGTACTTAAGTCGGCATTGTGCCTTTTGAATTTAATTCCGATGCAATTTCTGTGCTTCATCGTCAATAAGGAGGTCCATGGTATACAGTAAACCTGAAGTGTAACTTCGGCATCTAAAACTGGACTCACAGGAGAGGTTCAAATCATAGAAAGTTAGAGTGTCATTCCTCTTGTACTTAAGTCGGCATTGTGCCTTTTGTATTAAATTCGGATGCAATATCTGTGTTTCTTCGTCAATAACAAGGTCAAAGGGATACAGTAAACCTGAAGTGAAGCATCGGAATCTAAAGCTGGACTCACAGGATTGGTTCAAATCATAGAAAGTTAGAGTGTCAGTCCTCTTGTACTTAAGTCGGCTTTGTGCCTTTTGAATTTAATTCCGATGCAATTGCTGAGTTTCATCGTCAATAAGAACGTCCAAGGTATACAGTAAACCCTTAAGTGATCCATCGGAATCTAAAACTGGACTCACAGGAGAGGTTCAAATCATAGAAAGGGAGAGTGTCAGTCCTCTTGTTCTTAAGTCGGCATTGTGCCTTTTGTATTAATTTCGGATGCAATTTCTATGTTTCATCGTCAATAAGAAGGTCCAAGGGAAACAGTCAACCCGAAGTGAAGCATCGGAATCTAAAACTGGATTCACAGGAGAGGTTCAAATCATAGAAAGTAAGAGTGTCAGTCCCCTTGTACTTAAGTCGGCATTGTGCCTTTTGTATTAAATTCGGATGCAATTTCTGTGTTTCATCGTCAATACGAAGGTCCAAGGGAAACAGTAAACCTGAAGTGAAGCATCGGAATCGAAAACTGGACTCACAGCAGAGGTTCAAATCATAGAAAGTGAGAGGGTCAGTCCTCTTGTACTTAAGTCGGCATTGTGCCTTTTGAATTTAATTCCGATGCAATTTCTGTATTTCATCGTCAATAAGAAGGTCCATGGTATACAGTAAACCTAAAGTGTAACATCGGCATCTAAAACTGGATTCACAGGAGAGGTTCAAATCATAGAAAGTTAGAGTGTCAATCCTCTAGTACTTAAGTCGGCATTGTGCCTTTCGAATTTAATTCCGATGCAATTTCTGTGTTTAATCGTCAATACGAAGGTCCGCGGTATACAGTAAACCTGAAGTTGAGAATCCGAATATAAAACTGGACTCGCAGGAGAGGTTCAAATCATAGATAGTTAGAGTGTCAGTCCTCTTGTACTTAAGTCGTTAATGTGCCTTTTGAATTTAATTCCGATGCCATTTCTGTGTTTCATCGTCAATAAGAAGGTCCAAGGTATACAGTAAATCTGAAGTGAACCATCGGAATCTAAAACTGGACTCACAGGAGAGGTACAAATCATAGAAAGTGAGAGAGTCAGTCCTCTTGTACTTAAGTCGGCATTCTGCCTTTTGCATTAAATTCGGATTCAAATTCTGTGTTTCATCGTCAATAAGACGGTCCAAGTGATACAGTAAACCTGAAGTGAAGCATCGGAATCTAAAACTGGATTCACAGGAGAGGTACAAATCATTGAAAGTTAGAGTGTCAGACCTCTTGTACTTAAGCCGGCATTCCGCCTTTTGTATTAAATTCGGATGCAATTTCTGTGTTTCATCGTCAATAAGAAAGTCCAAGGGATACAGTAAACCTGAAGTGAAGCATCGGAATCTGAAACTGGACATAAAGGAGAGGTTAAAATCATAGAAAGTTAGAGTGTTAGTCCTCTTGTACTTAAGTCGGCATTGTGCCTTTTGTATTTAATTCGGATGCAATTTCTGTGTTTCATCGTCAATAACAAGGTCAAAGGGATAAAGTAAACGTGAAGTGAAGCATCGGAATCTAAGGCTGGACTCACAGGAGATGTTCAAATCATAGAAAGTTAGAGTGTCAGTCCTCTTGTACTTAAGTCGGCATTGTGCCTTTTGAATTTAATTCCGATGCAATTGCTGTGTTTCATCGTCAATAAGAAGGGCCATGGTATACAGTAAACCCTTAAGTGATCCATCGGAATCTAAAACTGGACTCACAGGAGAGGTTCAAATCATAGAAAGGGAGAGTGTCAGTCCTCTTGTTCTTAAGTCGGCATTGTGCCTTTTGTATTAAATTCGGATGCAATTTCTGTGTTTCATCGTCAATAAGAAGGTCCAAGGGATACAGTAAACCTGACGTGAAGCATCGGAATCTAAAACTGGACTCACAGGAGAGGTTCAAATCATTGTAATTTAGAGTGTCAGTCCTCTTGTACTTAAGCCGGCATTGTGCTTTTTGTGTTAAATTCGGGTGCAATTTCTGTGTTTCATCTTCAATAAGAAAGTCCAAGGGATACAGTAAACCTGAAGTGAAGCATCGGATTCTAAAACTAGACTCACAGGAGAGGTTCAAACGATAGAAAGTTAGAGTGTCAGTCCCCTTGTACTTAAGTCGGCATTGTGCCTTTTGTATTACATTCGGATGAGATTTCTGTGTTTCATCGCCAATAAGAAGGTCTAAGGGATACAGTAAACCTGAAGTGAAGCATCGGATTTTAAAACTAGACTCATAGAGAGGTTCTAATCATAGAAAGTTAGAGTGTCACTTCTCTTGTACTTAAGTTGGCATTGTGTCTTTTGTATTAAATTCGGGTTCAATTTCTGTGTTTCATCATCAATAAGAAGGTCCAAGGGGTACAGTATACCTGAAGTGAACCATCGGAATCTAAAATTGGACTCAAAAAAAGGTTCAAATCATAGAAGGTGAGTGTGCCAGTCCTCTTGTATTAAGTCGGCATTGTTCCTTTTGAATTTAATTCCGATGCTATCTCTGTGTTTCATAGTCAATAAGAAGGTGCAAAGTATACAGTAAACCTGAAGTGAAGCATCGGAATCTAAAACTGGACTCACAGGAGAGGTTCAAATCATAGAAGGTAAGAGTGTCAGTCCTCTTGTACTTAAGTCGGCATTGTGCCTTTTGTATTAAATTCGGATGCAATTTCTGTTTTTCATCGTCAATACGAAGGTCCAAGGGATACAGTAAACCTGAAGTGAAGCATCGGAATCGAAAACTGGACTCACAGCAGAGGTTCAAATCATAGAAAGTGAGAGTGTCAGTCCTCTTGTACATAATCGGCATTGTGCCTTTCGAATTCAATTCCGATGAAATTTCTGTATTTCATCGTCAATAAGAAGGTCCATGGTATACAGTAAACCTAAAGTGTAACATCGGCATCTAAAACTGGATTCACACGAGAGGTTCAAATCATAGAAAGTTAGAGTGTCAATCATCTAGTACTTAAGTCGGCATTGTGCCTTTCGAATTTAATTCCGATGCAATTTCTGTGTTTAATCGTCAATACGAAGGTCCACGGTATACAGTAAACCTGAAGTTAATCATCGGAAAATAAAACTGGACTCACAGGACAGGTTCAAATCATAGAAAGTTAGAGTGTCAGTCCTCTTTTACTTAAGTCGGCATTGTGACTTTTGCATTAAATTCGGAGGCAATTTATGTGTTTCATCGTCAATATGAAGGTCCAAGGGATACAGTAAACCTGAAGTGAAGCTTCGGAATCTAAAACTGGTCTCACAGGAGCGGTTCAAATCATAGAAGGTTAGAGTGTCAGTCCTCTTGTACTTAAGTCGGCATTGTGCGTTTTGAATTTAATTCCGATGCCATTTTTGTGTTTCATCGTCAATAAGAAGGTCCAAGGTATACAGTAAACCTGAAGTGAACCATCGGAATCTAAAACTGGACTCACAGGAGAGGTTCAAATCATAGAAAGTGAGAGAGTCAGTCCTCTTGTACTTAAGTCGGCATTGTGCCTTTTGCATAAAATTCGGATTCAAATTCTGTGTTTCATCGTCAATAGGACGGTCCAAGTGATACAGTAAACCTGAAGTGAAGCATCGGAATCTAAAACTGGACTCACAGGAGAGGTTCAAATCATAGAAAGTTAGAGTGTCAGTCCTCTTGTACTTAAGTCGGCATTGTGACTTTTGTATTAAATTCGGGTGCAATTTCTGTGTTTCATCGTCAATAAGAAAGTCCAAGGGATACAGTAAACCTGAAGTGAAGCATTGGAATCTAAAACTAGACTCACAGGAGAGGTTCAAACCATAGAAAGTTAGAGTGTCAGTCCCCTTGTACTTAAGTCGGCATTGTGCCTTTTGTATTAAATTCGGATGCAATTTCTGTGTTTCATCGCCAATAAGAAGGTCCAAGGGATACAGTAAACCTGAAGTGAAGCATCGGAATCTAAAACTAGACTCATGGAGAGGTTCCAATCATAGAAAGTTAGAGTGTCACTTCTCTTGTACTCAAGTCGGCATTGTGCATTTTGTATTAAATTAAGGTGGAATTTCTGTGTTTCATCGTCAATAAGAAGGTCCAAGGGGTACAGTAAACCTGAAGTGAAGCATCGGAATCTAAAACTGGACTTAAAGGAGGGGTTCAAATCATAGAAAGTTTGAGTGTCAGTCCTCGTGTACTTAAGTCTGCATTGTGCCTTTTGTATTTAATTCGGATGCATTTTCTATGTTTCATCGTCAATAAGAAGGTCCAAGGGATAAAGCAAACCTGAACTGAAGCATCGGAATCTAAAACTGGACTCACAAGAGAGGTTCAAATCATAGAAAGTGAGAGTGTCAGTCCTCTTGTACTTAAGTCTGCATTGTGCCTTTTGTATTAAATTCAGATGCTATTTCTGTGTTTCATCGTCAATACGAAGGTCCAAGGGATACAGTAAACCTGAAGTGAAGCAACGGAATCGAAAACTGGACTCACAGAAGAGATTCAAATCATAGAAATTGAGAGTGTCAGTCCTCTTGTACTTAAGTCGGCATTGTGCTTTTTGAATTTAATTCCGATGCAATTTCTGTGCTTCATCGTCAATAAGAAGGTCCATGGTATACAGTAAACCTGAAGTGTAACATCGGCACCTAAAACTGGACTCACAGGAGAGGTTCAAATCATAGAAAGTTAGAGTGTCAATCCTCTAGTACTTAAGTCGGCGTTGTGCATTTCGAATTTAATTCCGATGCAATTTCTGTGTTTCATCGTCAATACGAAGGTCCAAGGTATACAGTAAACCTGAAGTGAAGCATCGGAATCTAAAACTAGACTCACAGGTGAGGTTCAAACCATAGAAAGTTAGAGTGTCAGTCCCCTTGTACTTAAGTCGGCATTGTGCCTTTTGTATTAAATTCGGATGCAATTTCTGTGTTTCATCGTCAATAAGAATGTCCAAGGGAAACAATAAACCTGAAGTGAAGCTTCGGAATCTAAAACTAGACTCACAGGAGAGGTTCAAACCATAGAAAGTTAGAGTGTCAGTCCCCTTGTACTTAAGTCGGCATTGTGCCTTTTGTATTAAATTCGGATGCAATTTCTGTGTTTCATCGCCAATGAGATGGTCCAAGGGATACAGTAAACCTGAAGTGAAGGATCGGAATCTAAAACTAGACTCATGTAGAGGTTCCAATCATAGAAAGTTAGAGTGTCACATCTCTTGTACTCAAGTCGGCATTGTGCCTTTTGTATTAAATTCGGGTGGAATTTCTGTGTTTCATCGTCAATAAGAAGGTCCAAGTGATACAGTATACCTGAAGTGAACCATCGGAATCTAAAACTGGACTCACAGGAGAGGTTCAAATCATAGAAAGTGAGAGTGTCTGTCCTCTTGTAATAAGTCGGCCTTGTGCCTTTTGAATTTAATTCCGATGCTATCTCTGTGTTTCATAGTCAATAAGAAGGTGCAAAGAATACAGTAAATCTGAAGTGAAGCATCGAATCTAAAACTGGACTCACAGGAGAGGTTCAAATCATAGAAAGTAAGAGTGTCAGTCCTCTTGTACTTAAGTCGGCATTGTGCCTTTTGTATTAAATTCGGGTGCAATTTCTGTGTTTCATCGTCAATACGAAGGTCCAAGGGATACAGTAAACCTGAAGTGAAGCAACGGAATCGAAAACTTGATTCACAGCAGTGGTTCAAATCATAGAAAGTGAGAGTGTCTGTCCTCTTGTATTTAAGTCGGCATTGTGCCTTTTGAATTTAATTCCGATGCAATTTTTGTCCTTCATCGTCAATAAGAAGGTCCATGGTATACAGTAAACCTGAAGTGTAACATCGGCATCTAAAACTGGACTCACAGGAGAGGTTCAAATCATAGAAAGTTAGAGTGTCAATCCTCTAGTACTTAAGTCGGCATTGTGCATTTCGAATTTAATTCCGATGCAATTTCTGTGTTTCATCGTCAATACGAAGGTCCAAGGTATACAGTAAACCTGAAGTTAAGCATCGGAATATAAAACTGGACTCACAGGAGAGGTTCAAATCATAGAAAGTTAGAGTGTCAATCCTCTTTTACTTAAGTCGGCATTGTGACTTTTGTATTAAATTCGGAGGCAATTTCTGTGTTTCATCGTCAATATGAAGGTTCAAGGGATACAGTAAACCTGAAGTGAAGCTTCGGAATCAAAAACTGGTCTCACAGGAGAGGTTCAAATCATAGAAGGCTAGAGTGACAGTTCTCTTGTACTTAAGTCGGCATTGTGCCTTTTGTATTAAATTCGGATACAATTTCTGTGTTTCATCGTCAATAAGATGGTATAAGGTATACAGTAAACCTGTAGTGAAGAATCGGAATCTAAAACTGGACTCGCAGGAGAGGTTCAAATCATAAAAAAGTTAGAGTGTCAGTCCTCTTGTACTTAAGTCGGCATTGTGCCTTTTGAATTTAATTCCGATGCCATTTCTGTGTTTCATCGTCAATAAGAAGGTCCAAGGTATACAGTAAACCTGAAGTGAACCATTGGAATCTAAAACTGGACTCACAGGAGAGGTTCCAATCACAGAAAGTGAGAGTGTCAGTCCTCTTGTACTTAAGTCGGCATTGTGCCATTTGTATTAAATTCGGATGCATTTTCTGTGTTTCATCGTCAATAAGAAGGTCCAAGGGATACAGTAAACCTGAAGTGAAGCATCGGTATCTAAAACTGGACTCACAGGAGAGGTTCCAATCACAGAAATTGAGAGTGTCAGTCCTCTTGTACTTAAGTCGGCATTGTGCCATTTGTATTAAATTCGGATGCATTTTCTGTGTTTCATCGTCAATAAGAAGGTCCAAGGGATACAGTAAACCTGAAGTGAAGCATAGGAATCTAAAAATGGACTCACAGGAGAGGTTCAAATCATAGAAAGTTAGAGTATCGGCCCTCTTGTACTTAAGTCGGCATTGTGCCTTTTGAATTTAATTCCGATGCAATTTCTGTGTTTCATCGCCAACACGAAGGTCCAAGGTATGCAGTAAACCTGACGTTAAGCATCAGAATCTAATACTGGGCTCACAGGAGAGGTTCAAATCATAGAAAATTAGAGTGCCAGTCCTCTTGTACTTAAGTCGGCATTGTGCCTTTTGTATTAAATTCGGATGCAATTTCTGTTTTTCGACGTCAATAAGAAGGTCCAAGGAATACAGTAAAACTGAAGTGAGTAATCGGAATCTAAAACTGGACTCACTGGAGAGGTTCAAATCATGGAAAGTTAGAGTGTCAATCCTCTAGTACTTAAGTCGGCATTGTGCCTTTCGAATTTAATTCCGATGCAATTTCTGTGTTTAATCGTCAATACGAAGGTCCACGGTATACAGTAAACCTGAAGTTAAGCATCGGAAAATAAAACTGGACTCACAGGAGTGGTTCAAATCATTGAAAGTTAGAGTGTCAGTCCTCTTGTACGTAAGTCGGCATTGTGCCTTTTGTATTAAATTCGGATGCAATTTCTGTGTTTCATCGTCAATAAGAAAGTCCAAGGGATACAGTAAACCTGAAGTGAAGCATCGGAATCTAAAACTGGACTCACAGGGGAGGCTCAAATCTTACAATGTTAGAGTGTCAGTCCTCTTGTACTTAAGTCTGCATTAAGCCTTTTGAATTTAATTCCGTTGCCATTTCTGTGTTTCATCGTCAATTAGGAGGTCCAAGGTATACAGTAAACCTGAAGTGAACCATCGGAATCTAAAACTGGACTCACAAGAGAGGTTCAAATCATAGAAAGTGAGAGAGTCAGTCCTCTTGTACTTAAGTCGGCATTGTGCCATTTGCATTAAATTCGGATTCAATTTCTGTGTTTCATCGTCAATAAGAAGGTCCAAGGGATACAGTAAACCTGAAGTGAAGCATCGGAAACTAAAACTGGTCTCACAGGAGAGGTTCATATCATAGATAGTTAGAGTGTCAGTCCTCTTGTACTTAAGCCGGCATTGTGCCATTTGCATTAAATTCGGATTCAATTTCTGTGTTTCATCGTCAATAAGAAGGTAAAGGGATACAGTAAACCTGAAGTGAACCATCGGAATCTAAAAGTGGACTCACAGGAGAGGTTCAAATCATAGAAAGTGAGAGTGTCTGTCCTCTTGTAATAAGTCGATATTGTGCCTTTTGAATTTAATTCCGATGCTATCTCTGTGTTTCATAGTCAATAAGAAGGTGCAAAGTATACAGTAAACCTGAAGTGAAGCATCGGACTCTAAAACTGGACTCACAGGAGAGGTTCAAATCATAGAAAGTAAGAGTGTCAGTCCTCTTGTACTTAAGTCGGCATTGTGCCTTTTGTATTAATTTCGGATGCCATTTCTGTGTTTCATCGTCAATACGAAGGTCCAAGGGATACAGTAAACCTGAAGTGAAGCATCGGAATCGAAAACTGGACTCACAGCAGAGGTTCAAATCATAGAAAGTGAGAGTGTCAGTCCTCTTGTACTTAATCGGCATTGTGCCTTTTGAATTTAATTCCGATGCAATTTCTGTATTTCATCGTCAATAAGAAGGTCCATGGTATACAGAAAAACTTAAGTGTAACATCGGCATCTAAAACTGGATTCACAGGAGAGGTTCCAATCATAGAAAGTTAGAGTGTCAATCCTCTAGTACTTAAGTCGGCATTGTGCCTTTCGAATTTAATTCCGATGTAATTTCTGTGTTTAATCGTCAATACGAAGGTCCACGGTATACAGTAAACCTGAAGTTAAGCATCGGAAAATAAAACTGGACTCACAGGACAGGTTCAAATCATAGAAAGTTAGAGTGTCAGTCCTCTTTTACTTAAGTAGGCATTGTGACTTTTGCATTAAATTCGGAGGCAATTTATGTGTTTCATCGTCAATATGAAGGTCCAAGGGATACAGTAAACCTGAAGTGAAGCTTCGGAATCTAAAACTGGACTCACAGGAGAGGTTCAAATCATAGAAAGTTAGAGTGTCAGTCCTCTTGTACTTAAGACTGCACTATGCTTCTTGAATTTAATTCCGATGCAATCTCTGTGTTTCATAGTCAATAAGAAGGTGCAAAGTATACAGTAAATCTGAAGTGAAGCATCGGAATCTAAAACTGGACTCACAGGAGAGGTTCAAATCATAGAAAGTGAGAGTGTCAGTCCTCTTGTACTTAAGTCGGCATTGTGCCTTTTGAATTTAATTCCGATGCAATTTCTGTGCTTCATCGTCAATAAGGAGGTCCATGGTATACAGTAAACCTGAAGTGTAACATCGGCATCTAAAACTGGACTCACAGGAGACGTTCAAATCATAGAAAGTTAGAGTGTCATTCCTCTTATACTTAAGTCGGCATTGTGCCTTTTGTATTAAATTCGGATGCAATATCTGTGTTTCTTCGTCAATAACAAGGTCAAAGGGATACAGTAAACCTGAAGTGAAGCATCGGAATCTAAAGCTGGACTCACAGGAGTGGTTCAAATCTTAGAAAGTTAGAGTGTCAGTCCTCTTGTACTTAAGTCGGCTTTGTGCCTTTTGAATTTAATTCCGATGCAATTGCTGAGTTTCATCATCAATAAGAAGGTCCAAGGTATACAGTAAACCCTTAAGTGATCCATCGGAATCTAAAACTGGACTCACGGGAGAGGTTCAAATCATAGAAAGGGAGAGTGTCATTCCTCTTTTTCTTAAGTCGGCATTGTGCCTTTTGTATTAAATTCGGATGCAATTTCTGTGTTTCATCGTCAATAAGAAGGTCCAAGGGATACAGTAAACCTGAAGTGAAGCATCGGAATCTAAAACTGGACTCACAGGAGAGGTTCAAATCATAGAAAGTAAGAGTGTCAGTCCTCTTGTACTTAAGTCGGCATTGTGCCTTTTGTATTAAATTCGGATGCAATTTCTGTGTTTCATCGTCAATACGAAGGTCCAAGGGAAACAGTAAACCTGAAGTGAAGCATCGGAATCGAAAACTGGACTCACAGCAGAGGTTCAAATCATAGAAAGTGAGAGGGTCAGTCCTCTTGTACTTAAGTCGGCATTGTGCCTTTTGAATTTAATTCCGATGCAATTTCTGTATTTCATCGTCATTAAGAAGGTCCATGGTATACAGTAAACCTAAAGTGTAACATCGGCATCTAAAACTGGATTCACAGGAGAGGTTCAAATCATAGAAAGTTAGAGTGTCAGTCCTCTTGTACTTAAGTCGGCATTGTGCCTTTTGTATTTAATTCGGATGCAATTTCTGTGTTTCATCGTCAATAACAAGGTCAAAGGGATAAAGTAAACCTGAAGTGAAGCATCGGAATCTAAAGCTGCACTCACAGGAGAGGTTCAAATCATAGAAAGTTAGAGTGTCAGTCCTCCTGTACTTAAGTCGGCATTGTGCCTTTTGAATTTAATTCCGATGCAATTGCTGAGTTTCATCGTCAATAAGAAGGTCCATGGTATACAGTAAACCCTTAAGTGATCCATCGGAATCTAAAACTGGACTCACAGGAGAGGTTCAAATCATAGAAAGGGAGAGTGTCAGTCCTCTTGTTCTTAAGTCGGCATTGTGCCTTTTGTATTAAATTCGGATGCAATTTCTGTGTTTCATCGTCAATAAGAAGGTCCAAGGGATACAGTAAACCTGACGTGAAGCATCGGAATCTAAAACTGGACTCACAGGAGAGGTTCAAATCATTTTAATTTAGAGTGTCAGTCCTCTTGTACTTAAGCCGGCATTGTGCTTTTTATGTTAAATTCGGGTGCAATTTCTGTGTTTCATCGTCAATAAGAAAGTCCAAGGGATACAGTAAACCTGAAGTGAAGCATCGGATTCTAAAACTAGACTCACAGGAGAGGTTCAAACCATAGAAAGTTAGAGTGTCAGTCCCCTTGTACTTAAGTCGGCATTATGCCTTTTGTATTAAATTCGGATGAGATTTCTGTGTTTCATCGCCATTAAGAAGGTCTAAGTGATACAGTAAACCTGAAGTGAAGCATCGGATTCTAAAACTAGACTCATAGAGAGGTTCTAATCATAGAAAGTTAGAGTGTCACTTCTCTTGTACTTAAGTTGTCATTGTGCCTTTTGTATTAAATTTGGGTTCAATTTCTGTGTTTCATCATCAATAAGAAGGTCCAAGGGGTACAGTAAACCTGAAGTGAACCATCGGAATCTAAAACTGGACTCAAAGAAAAGGTTCAAATCATAGAAGGTGAGTGTGCCAGTCCTCTTGTATTAAGTCGGCATTGTGCCTTTTGAATTTAATTCCGATGCTATCTCTGTGTTTCATAGTCAATAAGAAGGTGCAAAGTATACAGTAAACCTGAAGTGAAGCATCGGAAAATAAAACTGGACTCACAGGAGAGGTTCCAATCACAGAAAGTGAGAGTGTCAGTCCTCTTGTACTTAAGACGGCATTGTGCCATTTGTATTAAATTCGGATGCATTTTCTGTGTTTCATCGTCAATAAGAAGGTCCAAGGGATACAGTAAACCTGAAGTGAAGCATCGGTATCTAAAACTGGACTCACAGGAGAGGTTCCAATCACAGAAAGTGAGAGTGTCAGTCCTCTTGTACTTAAGTCGGCATTGTGCCATTTGTATTGAATTCGGATGCATTTTCTGTGTTTCATCGTCAATAAGAAGGTCCAAGGGATACAGTAAACCTGAAGTGAAGCATAGGAATCTAAAAATGGACTCACAGGAGAGGTTCAAATCATAGAAAGTTAGAGTATCGGCCCTCTGGTACTTAAGTCGGCATTGTGCCTTTTGAATTTAATTCCGATGCAATTTCTGTGTTTCATCGCCAACACGAAGGTCCAAGGTATGCAGTAAACCTGACGTTAAGCATCAGAAACTAATACTGGGCTCACAGGAGAGGTTCAAATCATAGAAAATTAGAGTGTCAGTCCTCTTGTACTTAAGTCGGCATTGTGCCTTTTGTATTAAATTCGGATGCAATTTCTGTTTTTCGACGTCAATAAGAAGGTCCAAGGAATACAGTAAAACTGAAGTGAGTAATCGGAATCTAAAACTGGACTCACTGGAGAGGTTCAAATCATGGAAAGTTAGAGTGTCAATCCTCTAGTACTTAAGTCGGCATTGTGCCTTTCGAATTTAATTCCGATGCAATTTCTGTGTTTAATCGTCAATACGAAGGTCCACGGTATACAGTAAACCTGAAGTTAAGCATCGGAAAATAAAACTGGACTCACAGGAGTGGTTCAAATCATTGAAAGTTAGAGTGTCAGTCCTCTTGTACGTAAGTCGGCATTGTGCCTTTTGTATTAAATTCGGATGCAATTTCTGTGTTTCATCGTCAATAAGAAAGTCCAAGGGATACAGTAAACCTGAAGTGAAGCATCGGAATCTAAAACTGGACTCACAGGGGAGGCTCAAATCTTACAATGTTAGAGTGTCAGTCCTCTTGTACTTAAGTCTGCATTAAGCCTTTTGAATTTAATTCCGTTGCCATTTCTGTGTTTCATCGTCAATTAGGAGGTCCAAGGTATACAGTAAACCTGAAGTGAACCATCGGAATCTAAAACTGGACTCACAAGAGAGGTTCAAATCATAGAAAGTGAGAGAGTCAGTCCTCTTGTACTTAAGTCGGCATTGTGCCATTTGCATTAAATTCGGATTCAATTTCTGTGTTTCATCGTCAATAAGAAGGTCCAAGGGATACAGTAAACCTGAAGTGAAGCATCAGAAACTAAAACTGGTCTCACAGGAGAGGTTCATATCATAGATAGTTAGAGTGTCAGTCCTCTTGTACTTAAGCCGGCATTGTGCCATTTGCATTAAATTCGGATTCAATTTCTGTGTTTCATCGTCAATAAGAAGGTAAAGGGATACAGTAAACCTGAAGTGAACCATCGGAATCTAAAACTGGACTCACAGGAGAGGTTCAAATCATAGAAAGTGAGAGTGTCTGTCCTCTTGTAATAAGTCGGCATTGTGCCTTTTGAATTTAATTCCGATGCTATCTCTGTGTTTCATAGTCAATAAGAAGGTGCAAAGTATACAGTAAACCTGAAGTGAAGCATCGGAATCTAAAACTGGACTCACAGGAGAGGTTCAAATCATAGAAAGTAAGAGTGTCAGTCCTCTTGTACTTAAGTCGGCATTGTGCCTTTGTATTAATTTCGGATGCCATTTCTGTGTTTCATCGTCAATACGAAGGTCCAAGGGATACAGTAAACCTGAAGTGAAGCATCGGAATCGAAAACTGGACTCACAGCAGAGGTTCAAATCATAGAAAGTGAGAGTGTCAGTCCTCTCGTACTTAATCGGCATTGTGCCTTTCGAATTTAATTCCGATGCAATTTCTGTATTTCATCGTCAATAAGAAGGTCCATGGTATACAGAAAAACTTAAGTGTAACATCGGCATCTAAAACTGGATTCACAGGAGAGGTTCAAATCATGGAAAGTTAGAGTGTCAATCCTCTAGTACTTAAGTCGGCATTGTGCCTTTCGAATTTAATTCCGATGCAATTTCTGTGTTTAATCGTCAATACGAAGGTCCACGGTATACAGTAAACCTGAAGTTAAGCATCGGAAAATAAAACTGGACTCACAGGACAGGTTCAAATCAAAGAAAGTTAGAGTGTCAGTCCTCTTGTACTTAAGTCGGCATTGTGCCTTTTGAATTTAATTCCGATGCAATTTCTGTGCTTCATCGTCAATAGGGAGGTCCATGGTATACAGTAAACCTGAAGTGTAACATCGGCATCTAAAACTGGACTCACAGGAGACGTTCAAATCATAGAAAGTTAGAGTGTCATTCCTCTTATACTTAAGTCGGCATTGTGCCTTTTGTATTAAATTCGGATGCAATATCTGTTTTTCTTCGTCAATAACAAGGTCAAAGGGATACAGTAAACCTGAAGTGAAGCATCGGAATCTAAAGCTGGACTCACAGGAGTGGTTCAAATCATAGAAAGTTAGAGTGTCAGTCCTCTTGTACTTAAGTCGGCTTTGTGCCTTTTGAATTTAATTCCGATGCAATTGCTGAGTTTCATCATCAATAAGAAGGTCCAAGGTATACAGTAAACCCTTAAGTGATCCATCGGAATCTAAAACTGGACTCACGGGAGAGGTTCAAATCATAGAAAGGGAGAGTGTCATTCCTCTTTTTCTTAAGTCGGCATTGTGCCTTTTGTATTAAATTCGGATGCAATTTCTGTGTTTCATCGTCAATAAGAAGGTCCAAGGGATACAGTAAACCTGAAGTGAAGCATCGGAATCTAAAACTGGACTCACAGGAGAGGTTCAAATCATAGAAAGTAAGAGTGTCAGTCCTCTTGTACTTAAGTCGGCATTGTGCCTTTTGTATTAAATTCGGATGCAATTTCTGTGTTTCATCGTCAATACGAAGGTCCAAGGGAAACAGTAAACCTGAAGTGAAGCATCGGAATCGAAAACTGGACTCACAGCAGAGGTTCAAATCATAGAAAGTGAGAGGGTCAGTCCTCTTGTACTTAAGTCGGCATTGTGCCTTTTGAATTTAATTCCGATGCAATTTCTGTATTTCATCGTCATTAAGAAGGTCCATGGTATACAGTAAACCTAAAGTGTAACATCGGCATCTAAAACTGGATTCACAGGAGGGGTTCAAATCATAGAAAGTTAGAGAGTCAGTCCTCTTGTACTTAAGTCGGCATTGTGCCTTTTGTATTTAATTCGGATGCAATTTCTGTGTTTCATCGTCAATAACAAGGTCAAAGGGATAAAGTAAACCTGAAGTGAAGCATCGGAATCTAAAGCTGCACTCACAGGAGAGGTTCAAATCATAGAAAGTTAGAGTGTCAGTCCTCCTGTACTTAAGTCGGCATTGTGCCTTTTGAATTTAATTCCGATGCAATTGCTGAGTTTCATCGTCAATAAGAAGGTCCATGGTGTACAGTAATCCCTTAAGTGATCCATCGGAATCTAAAACTGGACTCACAGGAGAGGTTCAAATCATAGAAAGGGAGAGTGTCAGTCCTCTTGTTCTTAAGTCGGCATTGTGCCTTTTGTATTAAATTCGGATGCAATTTCTGTGTTTCATCGTCAATAAGAAGGTCCAAGGGATACAGTAAACCTGACGTGAAGCATCGGAATCTAAAACTGGACTCACAGGAGAGGTTCAAATCATTTTAATTTAGAGTGTCAGTCCTCTTGTACTTAAGCCGGCATTGTGCTTTTTGTGTTAAATTCGGGTGCAATTTCTGTGTTTCATCGTCAATAAGAAAGTCCAAGGGATACAGTAAACCTGAAGTGAAGCATCGGATTCTAAAACTAGACTCACAGGAGAGGTTCAAACCATAGAAAGTTAGAGTGTCAGTCCCCTTGTACTTAAGTCGGCATTATGCCTTTTGTATTAAATTCGGATGAGATATCTGTGTTTCATCGCCAATAAGAAGGTCTAAGTGATACAGTTAAGCTGAAGTGAAGCATCGGATTCTAAAACTAGACTCATAGAGAGGTTCTAATCATAGAAAGTTAGAGTGTCACTTCTCTTGTACTTAAGTTGTCATTGTGCCTTTTGTATTAAATTTGGGTTCAATTTCTGTGTTTCATCATCAATATGAAGGTCCAAGGGGTACAGTAAACCTGAAGTGAACCATCGGAATCTAAAACTGGACTCAAAGAAAAGGTTCAAATCATAGAAGGTGAGTGTGCCAGTCCTCTTGTATTAAGTCGGCATTGTGCCTTTTGAATTTAATTCCGATGCTATCTCTGTGTTTCATAGTCAATAAGAAGGTGCAAAGTATACAGTAAACCTGAAGTGAAGCATCGGAAAATAAAACTGGACTCACAGGACAGGTTCAAATCATAGAAAGTTAGAGTGTCAGTCCTCTTTTACTTAAGTCGGCATTGTGCCTTTTGTATTAAATTCGGATGCAATTTCTGTTTTTCATCGTCAATACGAAGGTCCAAGGGATACAGTAAACCTGAAGTGAAGCATCGGAATCGAAAACTGGACTCAAAGCAGAGGTTCAAATCATAGAAAGTGAGAGTGTCAGTCCTCTTGTACTTAATCGGCATTGTGCCTTTCGAATTTAATTCCGATGAAATTTCTGTATTTCATCGTCAATAAGAAGGTCCATGGTATACAGTAAACCTAAAGTGTAACATCGGCATCTGAAACTGGATTCACAGGAGAGGTTCAAATCATAGAAAGTTAGAGTGTCAATCCTCTAGTACTTAAGTCGGCATTGTGCCTTTCGAATTTAATTCCGATGCAATTTCTGTGTTTAATCGTCAATACGAAGGTCCACGGTATACAGTAAACCTGAAGTTAAGCATCGGAAAATAAAACTGGACTCACAGGACAGGTTCAAATCATAGAAAGTTAGAGTGTCAGTCCTCTTTTACTTAAGTCGGCATTGTGACTTTTGCATTAAATTCGGAGGCAATTTATGTGCTTCATCGTCAATATGAAGGTCCAAGGGAAACAGTAAACCTGAAGTGAAGCTTCGGAATCTAAAACTGGTCTCACAGGAGCGGTTCAAATCATAGAAGGTTAGAGTGTCAGTCCTCTTGTACTTAAGTCGGCATTGTGCATTTTGAATTTAATTCCGATGCCATTTCTGTGTTTCATCGTCAATAAGAAGGTCCAAGGTATACAGTAAACCTGAAGTGAACCATCGGAATCTAAAACTGGACTCACAGGAGAGGTTCAAATCATAGAAAGTTAGAGTGTCAGTCCTCTTTTACTTAAGTCGGCATTGTGACTTTTGTATTAAATTCAGGTGCAATTTCTGTGTTTCATCGTCAATAAGAAAGTCCAAGGGATACAGTAAACCTGAAGTGAAGCATTGGAATCTAAAACTAGACTCACAGGAGAGGTTCAAACCATAGAAAGTTAGAGTGTCAATCCCCTTGTACTTAAGTCGGCATTGTGCCTTTTGTATTAAATTCGGATGCAATTTCTGTGTTTCATCGCCAATAAGAAGGTCCAAGGGATACAGTAAACCTGAAGTGAAGCATCGGAATCTAAAACTAGACTCATGGAGAGGTTCCAATAATATAAAGTTAGAGTGTCACCTCTCTTGTACTCAAGTCAACATTGTGCATTTTGTATTAAATTAAGGTGGAATTTCTGTGTTTCATCGTCAATAAGAAGGTCCAAGGGATACAGTAAACCTGAAGTGAAGCATCGGAATCTAAAACTGGACTTAAAGGAGAGGTTCAAATCATAGAAAGTTAGAGTGGCAGTCCTCGTGTACTTAAGTCTGCATTGTGCCTTTTGTATTTAATTCGGATGCATTTTCTATGTTTCATCGTCAATAAGAAGGTCCAAGGGATAAAGCAAACCTGAACTGAAGCATCGGAATCTAAAACTGGACTCACAAGAGAGGTTCAAATCATAGAAAGTGAGAGTGTCAGTCCTCTTGTACTTAAGTCTGCATTGTGCCTTTTGTATTAAATTCAGATGCTATTTCTGTGTTTCATCGTCAATACGAAGGTCCAAGGGATACAGTAAACCTGAAGTGAAGCAACGGAATCGAAAACTGGACTCACAGAAGAGATTCAAATCATAGAAATTGAGAGTGTCAGTCCTCTTGTACTTAAGTCGGCATTGTGCTTTTTGAATTTAATTCCGATGCAATTTCTGTGCTTCATCGTCAATAAGAAGGTCCATGGTATACAGTAAATCTGAAGTGTAACATCGGCACCTAAAACTGGACTCACAGGAGAGGTTCAAATCATAGAAAGTCAGAGTGTCAATCCTCTAGTACTGAAGTTGGCATTGTGCATTTCGAATTTAATTCCGATGCAATTTCTGTGTTTCATCGTCAATACGAAGGTCCAAGGTATACAGTAAACCTGAAGTGAAGCATCGGAATCTAAAACTAGACTCACAGGTGAGGTTCAAACCATAGAAAGTTAGAGTGTCAGTCCCCTTGTACTTAAGTCGGCATTGTGCCTTTTGTATTAAATTCGGATGCAATTTCTGTGTTTCATCGTCAATAAGAATGTCCAAGGGATACAGTAAACCTGAAGTGAAGCTTCGGAATCTAAAACTAGACTCACAGGAGAGGTTCAAACCATAGAAAGTTAGAGTGTCAGTCCCCTAATACTTAAGTCGGCATTGTGCCTTTTGTATTAAATTCGGATGCAATTTCTGTGTTTCATCGCCAATGAGAAAGTCCAAGGGATACAGTAAACCTGAAGTGAAGCATCGGAATCTAAAACTAGACTCATGGAGAGGTTCCAATCATAGAAAGTTAGAGTGTCACTTCTCTTGTACTCAAGTCGGCATTGTGCCTTTTGTATTAAATTCGGGTGGAATTTCTGTGTTTCATCGTCAATAAGAAGTTCCAAGGGATACAGTAAACCTGAAGTGAACCATCGGAATATAAAACTGGACTCACAGGAGAGGTTCAAATCATAGAAAGTGAGAGTGTCTGTCCTCTTGTAATAAGTCGGCATTGTGCCTTTGAATTTAATTCCGATGCTATCTCTGTGTTTCATAGTCAATAAGAAGGTGCAAAGAATACAGTAAACCTGAAGTGAAGCATCGAATCTAAATCTGGACTCACAGGAGAGGTTCAAATCATAGAAAGTAAGAGTGTCAGTCCTCTTGTACTTAAGTCGGCATTGTGCCATTTGTATTAAATTCGGGTGCAATTTCTGTGTTTCATCGTCAATACGAAGGTCCAAGGGATACAGTAAACCTGAAGTGAAGCAACGGAATCGAAAACTGGAATCACAGCAGTGGTTCAAATCATAGAAAGTGAGAGTGTCTGTCCTCTTGTATTTAAGTCGGCATTGTGCCTTTTGAATTTAATTCCGATGCAATTTTTGTGCTTCATCGTCAATAAGAAGGTCCATGGTATACAGTAAACACGAAGTGTAACATCGGCATCTAAAACTGGACTCACAGGAGAGGTTCAAATCATAGAAAGTTAGAGTGTCAATCCTCTAGTACTTAAGTCGGCATTGTGCATTTCGAATTTAATTCCGATGCAATTTCTGTGTTTCATCGTCAATACGAAGGTCCAAGGTATACAGTAAACCTGAAGTTAAGCATCGGAATATAAAACTGGACTCACAGGAGAGGCTCAAATCATAGAAAGTTAGAGTGTCAATCCTCTTTTACTTAAGTCGGCATTGTGACTTTTGTATTAAATTCGGAGGCAATTTCTGTGTTTCATCGTCAATATGAAGGTTCAAGGGATACAGTAAACCTGAAGTGAAGCTTCGGAATCAAAAACTGGACTCACAGGAGAGGTTCAAATCATAGAAGGCTAGAGTGTCAGTTCTCTTGTACTTAAGTCGGCATTGTGCCTTTTGTATTAAATTCGGATACAATTTCTGTGTTTCATCGTCAATAAGAATGTATAAGGTATACAGTAAACCTGTAGTGAAGCATCAGAATCTAAAACTGGACTCGCAGGAGAGGTTCAAATCATAGAAAGTTAGAGTGTCAGTCCTCTTGTACTTTAGTCGGCATTGTGCCTTTTGAATTTAATTCCGATGCCATTTCTGTGTTTCATCGTCAATAAGAAGGTCCAAGGTATACAGTAAACCTGAAGTGAACCATTGGAATCTAAAACTGGACTCACAGGAGAGGTTCAAATCATAGAAAGTGAGAGAGTCAGTCCTCTTGTACTTAAGTCGGCATTGTGCCTTTTGCATTAAATTCGGATTCAAATTCTGTGTTTCATCGTCAATAAGACGGTCCAAGGGATACAGTCAACCTGAAGTGAAGCATCGGAATCTAAAACTGGACTCACAGGAGAGGTTCAAATCATTGAAAGTTAGAGTGTCCGACCTCTTGTACTTAAGCCGGCATTGCGCCTTGTGTATTAAATTCGGATGCAATTTCTGTGTTACATCGTCAATATGAAAGTCCAAGGGTTACAGTAAACCTGAAGTGAAGCATCGGAATCTAAAACTGGACTTAAAGGAGAGGTTCAAATCATAGAAAGTTGGAGTGTCAGTCCTCTTGTACTTAAGTCGGCATTTTGCCTTTTGTATTTAATTCGGATGCAATTTCTATGTTTCATCGTCAATAAGATGGTCCAAGGGATACAGTAAACCTGAAGTGAAGCATCGGTATCTAAAACTGGACTCACAGGAGAGGTTCTAATCACAGAAAGTGAGAGTATCGGCCCTCTTGTACTTAAGTCGGCATTGTGCCTTTTAAATTTAATTCCGATGCAATTTCTGTGTTTCATCGCCAACACGAAGGTCCAAGGTATGCAGTAAACCTGACGTTAAGCATCAGAATCTAAAACTGGGCTCACAGGAGAGGTTCAAATCATAGAAAATTAGAGTGTCAGTCCTCTTGTACTCAAGTCGGCATTGTGCCTTTTGTATTAAATTCGGATGCAATTTCTGTTTTTCGACGTCAATAAGAAGGTCAAAGGGATACAGTAAAACTGAAGTGAGTAATCGGAATCTAGAACTGGACTCACTGGAGAGGTTCAAATCATGGAAAGTTAGAGTGTCAGTCCTCTTGTACTTAAGTCGGCATTATGCCTTTTGAATTTAATTCCGATGCAATTTCTGTGTTTCATCGTCAATAAGAAGGTGCAAGGTATACAGTAAACCTGAAGTGAAGCATTGGAATCTAAAAGTGGTCTCACAGGAGAGGTTCAAATCATAGAAAGTTAGAGTGTCAGTCCTCTTGTACATAAGTTGACATTGTGCCTTTTGTATTACATTCGTATGGAATGTCTGTATTTCATCGTCAATAAGAATTTCCAAGGGATACAGTAAACCTGAAGTGAAGCATCAGAATCTAAAACTGGACTCACCAGAGAGGTTCTACTTATAGAAAGTTAGAGAGTGTCTGTTCTCTTGTTCTTAAGTCGTCATTGTGCATTTTGAATTTAATTCGGATGCAATTTCTGTTTTTCGACGTCAATAAGAAGGTCCAAGGGATACAGTAAACCTGAAGTGAAGCATCGGAAACTAAAACTGGTCTCACAGGAGAGATTCATATCATAGATAGTTAGAGTGTCAGTCCTCTTGTACTTAAGTCGGCATTTTGCCTATTGTATTAAATTCGGATACATTTTCTGTGTTTCATCGTAAATAAGAAGGTCCAAGGGATACAGTAAACCTGAAGTGAAGCATCGGAATCTAACACTGGACTCACAGGAGAGGTTCAAATCATAAAAGTGAGAGTGTCAGTCCTCCTGTACT
Source organism: Schistocerca serialis cubense (assembly GCF_023864345.2). Lineage (NCBI taxonomy): Eukaryota > Metazoa > Arthropoda > Insecta > Orthoptera > Acrididae > Schistocerca > Schistocerca serialis. The sequence continues at coordinate 59,083,728 of NC_064638.1, read as the reverse complement.
TAATTCGCCATTGTGCCTTTTGTATTAAATTCGGGTCGAGTTTCTGTGTTTCATCGTCAATAAGAAGGTCCAAGGGATACAATAAACCTGAAGTGAACCATCGGAATCTAAAACTGGACTCACAGGAGAGGTTCAAATCATAGAAAGTGAGAGTGTCTGTCCTCTTGTAATAAGTCGGCATTGTGCCTTTTGAATTTAATTCCGATGCTTCTCTGTGTTTCATAGTCAATAAGAAGGTGCAAAGTATACAGTAAACCTGAAGTGAAGCATCGAATCTAAAACTGGACTCACAAGAGAGGTTCACATCATAGAAAGTAAGAGTGTCAGTCCTCTTGTACTTAAGTCGGCATTGTGCCTTTTGTATTAAATTCGGGTGCAATTTCTGTGTTTCATAGTCAATACGAAGGTCCAAGGGATGCAGTAAACCTGAAGTGAAGCAACGGAATCGAAAACTGGATTCACAGCAGTGGTTCAAATCATAGAAAGTGAGAGTGTCTGTCCTCTTGTACTTAAGTCGGCATTGTGCCTTTTGAATTTAATTCCGATGCAATTTTTGTGCTTCATCGTCAATAAGAAGGTCCATGGTATACAGTAAACCTGAAGTGTAACATCGGCATCTAAAACTGGACTCACAGGAGAGGTTCAAATCATAGAAAGTTAGAGTGTCAATCCTCTAGTACTTAAGTCGGCATTGTGCATTTCGAATTTAATTCCGATGCAATTTCTGTGTTTCATCGTCAATACGAAGGTCCAAGGTATACAGTAAACCTGAAGTTAAACATCGGAATATAAAACTGGACTCGCAGGAGAGGTTCAAATCATAGAAAGTTAGAGTGTCAATCCTCTTTTACTTAAGTCGGCATTGTGACTTTTGTATTAAATTCGGAGGCAATTTCTGTGTTTCATCGTCAATATGAAGGTTCAAGGGATACAGTAAACCTGAAGTGAAGCTTCGGAATCAAAAACTGGTCTCACAGGAGAGGTTCAAATCATAGAAGGCTAGAGTGTCAGTCCTCTTGTACTTAAGTCGGCATTGTGCCATTTGTATTAAATTCGGATACAATTACTGTGTTTCATCGTCAATAAGAAGGTATAAGGTATACAGTAAACCTGTAGTGAAGCATCGGAATCTAAAACTGGACTCGCAGGAGAGGTTCAAATCATAGAAGGTTAGAGTGTCAGTCCTCTTGTACTTAAGTCGGCATTGTGCCTTTTGAATTTAATTCCGATGCCATTTCTGTGTTTCATCGTCAATAAGAAGGTCCAAGGTATACAGTAAACCTGAAGTGAACCATCGGAATCTAAAACTGGACTCACAGGAGAGGTTCAAATCATAGAAAGTGAGAGAGTCAGTCCTCTTGTACTTAAGTCGGCATTGTGCCTTTTGCATTAAATTCGGATTCAAATTCTGTGTTTCATCGTCAATAAGACGGTCCAAGGGATACAGTAAACCTGAAGTGAAGCATCGGAATCTAAAACTGGACTCACTGGAGAGGTTCAAATCATTGAAAGTTAGAGTGTCCGACCTCTTGTACTTAAGCCGGCATTGCGCCTTGTGTATTAAATTCGGATGCAATTTCTGTGTTTCATCGTCAATAAGAAAGTCCAAGGGTTACAGTAAACCTGAAGTGAAGCATCGGAATCTACAACTGGACTTAAAGGAGAGGTTCAAATCATAGAAAGTTGGAGTGTCAGTCCTCTTGTACTTAAGTCGGCATTGTGCCTTTTGTATTTAATTCGGATGCAATTTCTGTGTTTCATCAACAATAAGAAGGTCCAAGGGATACAGTAAACCTTAAGTGAAGCATCGGTATCTAAAACTGGACTTACAGGAGAGGTTCTAATCATAGAAAGTGAGAGTGTCAGTCCTCTTGTACTTCAGCCGGCATTGTGCCATTTGTATTAAATTCGGAAGCATTTTCTGTGTTTCATCGTCAATAAGAAGGTCCAAGGGATACAGTAAACCTGAAGTGAAGCATAGGAATCTAAAAATGGACTCACAGGAGAGGTTCAAATCATAGAAAGTTAGAGTATCGGCCCTCTTGTACTTAAGTCGGCATTGTGCCTTTTGAATTTAATTCCGATGCAATTTCTGTGTTTCATCGCCAACACGAAGGTCCAAGGTATGCGGTAAACCTGACGTTAAGCATCAGAATCTAAAACTGGGCTCACAGGAGAGGTTCAAATCATAGAAAATTAGAGTGTCAGTCCTCTTGTACTTAAGTCGGCATTGTGCCTTTTGTATTAAATTCGGATGCAATTTCTGTTTTTCGACGTCAATAAGAAGGTCCAAGGGTTACAGTAAAACTGAAGTGAGTAATCGGAATCTAAAACTGGACCCACTGGAGAGGTTCAAATCATGGAAAGTTAGAGTGTCAGTCCTCTTGTACTTAAGTCGGCATTATGCCTTTTGAATTTAATTCCGATGCAATTTCTGCGTTTCATCGTCAATAAGATGGTGCAAGGTGTACAGTAAACCTGAAGTGAAGCATCGGAATCTAAAACTGGACTCACTGGAGAGGTTCAAATCATTGAAAGTTAGAGTGTCCGACCTCTTGTACTTAAGCCGGCATTGCGCCTTGTGTATTAAATTCGGATGCAATTTCTGTGTTTCATCGTCAATAAGAAAGTCCAAGGGTTACAGTAAACCTGAAGTGAAGCATCGGAATCTACAACTGGACTTAAAGGAGAGGTTCAAATCATAGAAAGTTGGAGTGTCAGTCCTCTTGTACTTAAGTCGGCATTGTGCCTTTTGTATTTAATTCGGATGCAATTTCTGTGTTTCATCAACAATAAGAAGGTCCAAGGGATACAGTAAACCTTAAGTGAAGCATCGGTATCTAAAACTGGACTTACAGGAGAGGTTCTAATCATAGAAAGTGAGAGTGTCAGTCCTCTTGTACTTCAGCCGGCATTGTGCCATTTGTATTAAATTCGGAAGCATTTTCTGTGTTTCATCGTCAATAAGAAGGTCCAAGGGATACAGTAAACCTGAAGTGAAGCATAGGAATCTAAAAATGGACTCACAGGAGAGGTTCAAATCATAGAAAGTTAGAGTATCGGCCCTCTTGTACTTAAGTCGGCATTGTGCCTTTTGAATTTAATTCCGATGCAATTTCTGTGTTTCATCGCCAACACGAAGGTCCAAGGTATGCGGTAAACCTGACGTTAAGCATCAGAATCTAAAACTGGGCTCACAGGAGAGGTTCAAATCATAGAAAATTAGAGTGTCAGTCCTCTTGTACTTAAGTCGGCATTGTGCCTTTTGTATTAAATTCGGATGCAATTTCTGTTTTTCGACGTCAATAAGAAGGTCCAAGGGTTACAGTAAAACTGAAGTGAGTAATCGGAATCTAAAACTGGACTCACTGGAGAGGTTCAAATCATGGAAAGTTAGAGTGTCAGTCCTCTTGTACTTAAGTCGGCATTATGCCTTTTGAATTTAATTCCGATGCAATTTCTGCGTTTCATCGTCAATAAGATGGTGCAAGGTGTACAGTAAACCTGAAGTGAAGCATTGGAATCTAAAAGTGGTCTCACAGGAGAGGTTCAAATCATAGAAAGTTAGAGTGTCAGTCCTCTTGTACATAAGTTGACATTGTGCCTTTTGTATTAAATTCGTATGGAATGTCTGTGTTTCATCGTCAATACGAATTTCCAAGGGATACAGTAAACCTGAAGTGAAGCATCGGAATCTAAAACTGGACTCACCAGAGAGGTTCTAATTATAGAAAGTTAGAGAGTGTCTGATCTCTTGTACTTAAGTCGTCATTGTGCCTTTTGAATTTAATTCGGACGCAATTTCTGTGTTTCATCGTCAATAAGAAGGTCCAAGGGATACAGTAAACCTAAAGTGAAGCATCGGAATCTAAAACTGGACTCACGGGAGTGGTTCAAATCATTGAAAGTTAGAGTGTCAGTCCTCTTGTACGTAAGTCGGCATTGTGCCTTTTGTATTAAATTCGGATGCAATTTCTGTGTTTCATCGCCAATAAGAAAGTCCAAGGGATACAGTAAACCTGAAGTGAAGGATCGGATTCTAAAACTGGACTCACAGGAGAGGCTCAAATCTTACAATGTTAGAGTGTCAGTCCTCTTGTACTTAAGTCTGCATTAAGCCTTTTCAATTTAATTCCTATGCCATTTCTGTGTTTCATCGTCAATTAGGAGGTCCAAGGTATACAGTAAACCTGAAGTGAACCATCGGAATCTAAAACTTGACTCACAAGAGAGGTTCAAATCATAGAATGTGAGAGAGTCAGTCCTCTTGTACTTAAGTCGGCATTGTGCCATTTGCATTAAATTCGGATACAATTTCTGTGTTTCATCGTCAATAAGAAGGTCCAAGGGATACAGTAAACCTGAAGTGAAGCATCGGAAACTAAAACTGGTCTCACAGGAGAGGTTCATATCATAGATAGTTAGAGTGTCAGTCCTCTTGTACTTAAGTCGGCATTGTGCCTATTGTATTAAATTCGGATACATTTTCTGTGTTTCATCGTAAATAAGAAGGTCCAAGGGATACGGTAAACCTGAAGTGAAGCATCGGAATCTAAAACTGGACTCACAGGAGAGGTTCAAATCATAGAAAGTGAGAGTGTCAGTCCTCCTGTACTTAATTCGGCATTGTGCCTTTTGTATTAAATTCAGATGCAATTTCTGTGTTTCATCGTCAATAAGAATGTTCAACGGATACAGTAAACCAGAAGTGAAGCATCGGAATCTAAAACTGGACTCACAGGAGAGGTTCATATCATTGAAAGTTAGAGTGTCAGTCCTCTTGTACTTAAGTCGGCATTATGCCTTCTGAATTTAATTCCGATGCAATTTCTGTGTTTCATCGTCAAAAGGAAGGTGCAAGGTATACAGTAAACCTGAAGTCAAGCAATGAAATCTAAAACTGGACTCACAGGAGAGGTTCAAATCATAGAAGGGGAGAGTGTCAGTCCTCTTGTACTTAAGTCGGCAATGTGCCTTTTGTATTAAATTCGGATGCAATTTCTGTGTTTCATCGTTAATAAGAAGGTCCAAGAAATACAGTAAACCTGAAGTGAAGCATCGGATTCTAAAACTAGACTCACAGGAGAGGTTCAAATCATAGAAAATTAGAGTGTCAGTCCTCTTGTACTTAAGACTGCATTGTGCCTTTTAAATTTAATTCCGATGCAATTTCTGTGATTCATCGCCAACACAAAGGTCCAAGGTATGCAGTAAACCTTAAGTTAAGCATCGGACTCTAAAACTGGGCTCACAGGAGAGGTTCAAATCATAGAAAGTTAGAGTGTCAGTCCTCTTGTACTTAAGTCGGCATTGTGCCTTTTGTATTAAATTCTGATGCAATTTCTGTGTTTCATCGTCAATACGAGGGTCCAAGGGATACAGTAAACCTGAACTGAAGCATCGGAATCGAAAACTGGACTCACAGGAGAGGTTCAAATCATAGAAAGTGAGAGTGTCAGTCCTCTTGTACTTAAGTCGGCATGGGCTTTTGAATTTATTTCCGATGCAATTTCTGTGTTTCATCGTCAATAAGAAGGTGCAAGGTATACAGTATACATGAAGTGAAGCATCAGAATCTAAAACTAGACTCACAGGAGAGGTTCAAATCATAGAAAGTCAGAGTCTCAGTCCTCTTGTACTTAAGTCGGCATTGTGCCTTTTGAATTTAATTCCGATGCAATTTCTGTGCTTCATTGTCAGTAAGAAAGTCAATGGTATACAGTAAACCTGAAGTGTAAATCGGCATCTAATACTGGACTCACAGGAGGAATTCAAATCATAGAAAGTTAGAGTGTCACTCCTCTTGTACTTAAGTCGGCATTGTGGCTTTTTAATTTAATTCCGATGCAATTTCTGTGCTTCATCGTCAAAACGAAGGTCCAAGGGATACAGTAAAGCTGAAGTGAAGCATCGGAATCAAAAACTGGACTCACATTAGAGGTTCAACTCATTGAAAATTAGAGTGTAAGTCCTCTTGCACTTAAGTCGGCATTGTGCCTTTTGTATTAAATTCGGATGCAATTTCTATGTTTCATCGTCAATAAGAAGGTTAAAGGGATACAGTAAACCTGAAGTGAAGCATCGTAATCTAAAGCTGGACTCACAGGAGAGGTTCAAATCATAGAAAGTTAGAGTGTCAGTCCTCTTGTACTTAGGTCGGCATTGTGCATTTCGAATTTAATTCCGATGCAATTTCTGTGTTTCATCGTCAATACGAAGGTCCAAGGTATACAGTAAACCTGAAGTTAAGCATCGGAATATAAAACTGCACTCACAGGAGAGGTTCAAATCATAGCAGGTTAGAGTGTCAGTCCTCTTGTACTTAAGTCGGCATTGTGCATTTTGTATTAAATTCGGATACAATTTCTGTGTTTCATCGTCAATAAGAAGGTATAAGGGATAAAGTAAACCTGTAGTGAAGCATCGGAATCTAAAACTGGCCTCGCAGGAGAGGTTCAAAACATAGAAAGTTAGAGTGTCAGTCCTCTTGTACTTAAGTCGGCATTGTGCCTTTTGAATTTAATTCCAATGCCATTTCTGTGTTTCATCGTCAATAAGAAGGTCCAAGGTATACAGTAAACCTGAAGTGAACCATCGGAATCTAAAACTGGACTCACAGGAGCGGTTCAAATCGTAGAAAGTGAGAGAGTCACTCCTCTTGTACTTACGTCGGCATTGTGCCTTTTGCATTAAATTCGGATTCAAATTCTGTGTTTCATCGTCAATAAGACGGTCGAAGAGATTCAGTAAACCTGAAGTGAAGCATCGGAATCTAAAACTGGACTCACAGGAGAGGTTCCAATCATAGAAAGGGAGAGTGTCAGTCCTCTTGTACTTAAGCCGGCATTGTGCATTTTGTATTAAATTCGGATACAATTTCTGTGTTTCATCGTCAATAAGAAGGTATAAGGGATAAAGTAAACCTGTAGTGAAGCATCGGAATCTAAAACTGGACTCGCAGGAGAGGTTCAAAACATAGAAAGTTAGAGTGTCAGTCCTCTTGTACTTAAGTCGGCATTGTGCCTTTTGAATTTAATTCCAATGCCATTTCTGTGTTTCATCGTCAATAAGAAGGTCCAAGGTATACAGTAAACCTGAAGTGAACCATCGGAATCTAAAACTGGACTCACAGGAGAGGTTCAAATTGTAGAAAGTGAGAGAGTCAGTCCTCTTGTACTTAAGTCGGCATTGTGCCTTTTGCATTAAATTCGGATTCAAATTCTGTGTTTCATCGTCAATAAGACGGTCGAAGGGATACAGTAAACCTGAAGTGAAGCATCGGAATCTAAAACTGGACTCACAGGAGAGGTTCAAATCATTGAAAATTAGAGTGTCAGACCTCTTGTACTTAAGCCGACATTGCGCGTTTTGTATTAAATTCGGATGCAATTTCTGTGTTTCATCGTCAATAAGAAGGTCCAAGGGATACAGTAAACCTGAAGTGAAGCATCGGAATCTAAAACTGGACTCACAGGAGGGGTTCTAATCATAGAAAGTGAGAGTATCAGTCCTCTTGTACTTAAGTCGGCATTGTACCATTTGTATTAAATTCGGATGCATTTTCTGTGTTTCATCGTTAATAAGAAGGTCCAAGGGATACAGTAAACCTGAAGTGAAGCATCGGAAACTTAAACTGGACTCACAAGAGAGGTTCAAATCATAGAAAGTGAGAGCGTCAGTCCTCTTGTACTTAAGTCGGCATTGTGCCTTTTGTATTAAATTCGGATGCAATTTCTGTGTTTCATCGTCAATAAGAAAGTCCAAGGAATACAGTAAACCTGAAGTGAAGCATCAGAATCTAAAACTGGACTCACAGGAGAGTCTCAAATCATACAATGTTAGAGTGTCAGTCCTCTTGTACTTAAGTCTGCATTAAGCCTTTTGAATTTAATTCCGTTGCCATTTCTGTGTTTCATCGTCAATTAGGAGGTCCAAGGTATACAGTAAACCTGAAGTGAAGCATCGGAATCTAAAACTGGACTCACAGGAGCGGTTCAAATCATAGAAAGTGAGAGTGTCAGTCCTCTTGTACTTAATTCGCTATGTGCCTTTTGTATTAAATTCGGATGCAATTTCAGTGTTTCATCGACAATAAGAATGTCCAAGGGATACAGTAAACCAGAAGTGAAGCATCGGAATCTAAAATTGGACTCACAGGAGAGATTCAAATCATTGAAAGTTAGAGTGTCAGTCCTCTTGTACTTAAGTCGGCATTATGCCTTTTGAATTTAATTCCGATGCAATTTCTGTGTTTCATCGTCAATAGGAAGGTGCAAGGTATACAGTAAACCTGAAGTCAAGCATTGAAATCTAAAACTGGACTCACAGGAGAGATTCAAATCATAGAAGGGGAGAGTGTCAGTAGTCTTGTACTTAAGTCGGCAATGTGCCTTTTGTATTAAATTCGGATGCAATTTCTTTGTTTCATCGTTAATAAGAAGGTCCAAGAAATAAAGTAAACCAGAAGTGAAGCATCGGATTCTAAAACTAGACTCACAGGAGAGGTTCAAATCATAGAAAGTTAGAGTGTCAGTCCTCTTGTACTTAAGCCGGCATTGCGCCTTTTGTATTAAATTCGGATGCAATTTCTGTGTTTCATCGTCAATAAGAAGGTCCAAGGGATACAGTAAACCTGAAGTGAAGCATCGGAATCTAAAACTGGTCTCACAGGAGAGGTTCATATCATAGAAAATTAGAGTGTCAGTCCTCTTGTACTTAAGTCGGCATTGTGCCTATTGTATTAAATTCGGATACAATTTTTGTGTTTCATCGTAAATAAGAAGGTCCAAGGGATACAGTAAACCTGAAGTGGAGCATCGGAATCTAAAGCTGGACTCACAGGAGCGGTTCAAATCGTAGAAAGTGAGAGTGTCAGTCCTCTTGTACTTAATTCGGCATTGTGCCTTTTGTATTAAATTCGGATGCAATTTCTGTGTTTCATCGTCAATAAGAATGTCCAAGGGATACAGTAAACCAGAAGTGAAGCATCGGAATCTAAAACTGGACTCACAGGAGAGATTCAAATCATTGAAAGATAGAGTGTCAGTCCTCTTGTACTTAAGTCGGCATTGTGCCTTTTGAATTTAATTCCGGTGCAATTTCTGTGCTTCATCGTCAAAACGAAGGTCCAAGGGATACAGTGAACCTGAAGTGAAGCATCGGAATCTAAAACTGGACTCACATTACAAGTTCAAATCATAGAAAGTTAGAGTGTAAGTCCTCTTGTACTTAAGTCGCCATTGTGTCTTTTGTATTAAATTCAGATGCAATTTCTATGTTTCATCGTCAATAAGAAGGTTAAAGGTATACAGTAAACCTGAAGTGAAGCATCGTAATCTAAAGCTCGACTCACAGGAGAGGTTCAAATCATTGAAAGTTAGAGTGTCAGTCCTCATGTACTTAAGTCGCCATTGTGCATTTGTATTTAATTCCGATGCAATTTCTATGCTTCATCGTCAATAAGAAGGTCCAAGGTACACAGTAAATATGAAGTGAAGCATCGGAATCTGAAACTGGAATCACAGGAGAGGTTCAAATCATAGAAAGATAGAGTATCAGCCCTCTTGTACTTAAGTCGGCATTGTGCCTTTTGAATATAATTTCGATGCAATTTCTGTGTTTCATCGTCAACACGAAGGTCCATGGGATACAGTAAACCTGAAGTGAAGCATCGGAATCTAAAACTGGACTCACAGGAGAGGTTCAAATCATAGAAAGTGAGAGTGTCAGTCCTCTTCTACTTAAGTCGGCATTGTGCCTTTTGTATTAAATTCGGATACAATTTCTGTGATTCATCGTCAATAAGAAGGTCCTAGGGATACAGTAAACCTGAAGTGAAGCTTCGGAATCTAAAACTGGCCTCACAGGAGAGGTTCATATCATAGAAAGTTAGAGTGTCAGTCCTCTTGTACTTAAGTCGGCATTGTGCCTTTTGTATTAAATTCGGATACAATTTCTGCGCTTCATCGTAAATAAGAAGGTCCAAGGGATACAGTAAACCTGAAGTGAAGCATCGGAATCTAAAACTGGACTCACAGGAGAGGTTCAAATCATAGAAAGTGAGAGTGTCAGTCCTCTTGTACTTAGGTCGGCTTTGTGCCTTTTGTATTAAATTCGTATGCAATTTCTGTGTTTCAACGTCAATAACAATGTCCAAGGGATACAGTAAACCTGAAGTGAAGCATCGGCATTTAAAACTGGACTCACAGGAGAGGTTCAAATCATTGAAAGTTAGAGTGTCAGTCCTCTTGTACTTAAGTCGGCATTATGCCTTTTGAATTTAATTCCGATGCAATTTCTGTGTTTCATCGTTAATAAGAAGGTCCAAGGGTAACAGTAAACCTGAAGTGAAGTATCGGAATCTAAAACTGGACTCACAGGAGCGGTTCAAATCATAGAAAGTTAGAGTGTCAGTCCTCCTGTTCTTAAGTCGGCATTGACCCTTTTGTATTAAATTCGGATGCAATTTCTCTGTTTCATCGTCAATAAGAAGGTCCAAGGGATACAGTAAACCTGAAGTGAAGCATTGGATTCTAAAACTGGACTCACAGGAGCGGTTCAAATCATAGAAAGTGAGAGTGTCAGTCCTCTTTTACTTAAGTCGGCATTGTGCCTTTTGTATTACATTCAGATGCAATTTCTGTGTTTCATCGTTAATAAGAAGGTCCACGGGTTACAGTAAACCTGAAGTGAAGTATCGGAATCTAAAACTGGACTCACAGGAGAGGTTTAAAGCATAGAAGGGGAGAGTGTCAGTTCTCTTGTACTTAAGTCGGCAATGTGCCTTTTGTATTAAATTCGGATGCAATTTCTTTGTTTCATCGTTAATAAGAAGGTCCAAGAAATACAGTAAACCAGAAGTGAAGCATCGGATTCTAAAACTAGACTCACAGGAGAGGTTCAAATCATAGAAAGTTAGAGTGTCAGTCCTCTTGTACTTAAGCCGGCATTGCGCCTTTTGTATTAAATTCGGATGCAATTTCTGTGTTTCATCGTCAATAAGAAGGTCCAAGGGATACAGTAAACCTGAAGTGAAGCATCGGAATCTAAAACTGGTCTCACAGGAGAGGTTCATATCATAGAAAATTAGAGTGTCAGTCCTCTTGTACTTAAGTCGGCATTGTGCCTATTGTATTAAATTCGGATACAATTTTTGTGTTTCATCGTAAATAAGAAGGTCCAAGGGATACAGTAAACCTGAAGTGAAGCATCGGAATCTAAAGCTGGACTCACAGGAGCGGTTCAAATCGTAGAAAGTGAGAGTGTCAGTCCTCTTGTACTTAATTCGGCATTGTGCCTTTTGTATTAAATTCGGATGCAATTTCTGTGTTTCATCGTCAATAAGAATGTCCAAGGGATACAGTAAACCAGAAGTGAAGCATCGGAATCTAAAACTGGACTCACAGGAGAGATTCAAATCATTGAAAGATAGAGTGTCAGTCCTCTTGTACTTAAGTCGGCATTGTGCCTTTTGAATTTATTCCGGTGCAATTTCTGTGCTTCATCGTCAAAACGAAGGTCCAAGGGATACAGTAAACCTGAAGTGAAGCATCGGAATCTAAAACTGGACTCACATTACAAGTTCAAATCATAGAAAGTTAGAGTGTAAGTCCTCTTGTACTTAAGTCGCCATTGTGTCTTTTGTATTAAATTCAGATGCAATTTCTATGTTTCATCGTCAATAAGAAGGTTAAAGGTATACAGTAAACCTGAAGTGAAGCATCGTAATCTAAAGCTCGACTCACAGGAGAGGTTCAAATCATTGAAAGTTAGAGTGTCAGTCCTCATGTACTTAAGTCGCCATTGTGCATTTGTATTTAATTCCGATGCAATTTCTATGCTTCATCGTCAATAAGAAGGTCCAAGGTACACAGTAAATATGAAGTGAAGCATCGGAATCTGAAACTGGAATCACAGGAGAGGTTCAAATCATAGAAAGATAGAGTATCAGCCCTCTTGTACTTAAGTCGGCATTGTGCCTTTTGAATATAATTCCGATGCAATTTCTGTGTTTCATCGTCAACACGAAGGTCCATGGGATACAGTAAACCTGAAGTGAAGCATCGGAATCTAAAACTGGACTCACAGGAGAGGTTCAAATCATAGAAAGTGAGAGTGTCAGTCCTCTTCTACTTAAGTCGGCATTGTGCCTTTTGTATTAAATTCGGATACAATTTCTGTGATTCATCGTCAATAAGAAGGTCCTAGGGATACAGTAAACCTGAAGTGAAGCTTCGGAATCTAAAACTGGCCTAACAGGAGAGGTTCATATCATAGAAAGTTAGAGTGTCAGTCCTCTTGTACTTAAGTCGGCATTGTGCCTTTTGTATTAAATTCGGATACAATTTCTGTGCTTCATCGTAAATAAGAAGGTACAAGGGATACAGTAAACCTGAAGTGAAGCATCGGAATCTAAAACTGGACTCACAGGAGAGGTTCAAATCATAGAAAGTGAGAGTGTCAGTCCTCTTGTACTTAGGTCGGCATTGTGCCTTTTGTATTAAATTCGTATGCAATTTCTGTGTTTCAACGTCAATAACAATGTCCAAGGGATACAGTAAACCTGAAGTGAAGCATCGGCATTTAAAACTGGACTCACAGGAGAGGTTCAAATCATTGAAAGTTAGAGTGTCAGTCCTCTTGTACTTAAGTCGGCATTATGCCTTTTGAATTTAATTCCGATGCAATTTCTGTGTTTCATCGTTAATAAGAAGGTCCAAGGGTAACAGTAAACCTGAAGTGAAGTATCGGAATCTAAAACTGGACTCACAGGAGCGGTTCAAATCATAGAAAGTTAGAGTGTCAGTCCTCCTGTTCTTAAGTCGGCATTGACCCTTTTGTATTAAATTCGGATGCAATTTCTCTGTTTCATCGTCAATAAGAAGGTCCAAGGGATACAGTAAACCTGAAGTGAAGCATTGGATTCTAAAACTGGACTCACAGGAGCGGTTCAAATCATAGAAAGTGAGAGTGTCAGTCCTCTTTTACTTAAGTCGGCATTGTGCCTTTTGTATTACATTCAGATGCAATTTCTGTGTTTCATCGTTAATAAGAAGGTCCACGGGTTACAGTAAACCTGAAGTGAAGTATCGGAATCTAAAACTGGACTCACAGGAGAGGTTTAAAGCATAGAAGGGGAGAGTGTCAGTTCTCTTGTACTTAAGTCGGCAATGTGCCTTTTGTATTAAATTCGGATGCAATTTCTGTGTTTCATCGTTAATAAGAAGGTCCTAGGGTTACAGTGAACCTGAAGGGAAGCATCGGAATCTATAACTGGACTCACAGGAGAGGTTCAAATCATAGAAAGGGAGAGTGTCAGTCCTCTTGTACTTAAGTCGGCAATGTGCCTTTTGTATTAAATTCGGATGCAATTACTGTGTTTCCTCGTTAATACGAAGGTGCAAGGTATACTGTAAACCTGTAGTGAACCATCGGAATCGGAAACTGGACTCACAGGAGAGGTTCAAATCATAGAAAGTGAGAGAGTCAGTCCTCTTGTACTTAGTTCGGCATGGGCTTTTGAATGTATTTCCGATGCAATTTCTGTGTTTCATCGCCAATAAGAAGGTGCAAGGTATACAGTATACCTGAAGTGAAGCATCAGAATCTAAAACTAGACTCACATTACAGGTTCAAATCATAGAAAGTTAGAGTCTCAGTCCTCCTGTACTTAAGTCGGCATTGTGCCTTTTGAATTGAATTCCGATGCAATTTCTGTGCTTCATTGTCAATAAGAAGGTCCATGGTATACAGTAAACCTGACTTGTAAATCGGCATCTAAAACTGGACTCACAGAAGAAGTTCAAATAATAGAAAGTTAGAGTGTCACTCCTCTTGTACTTAAGTCGGCATTGTGGCTTTTTAATTTAATTCCGATGCAATTTCTGTGCCTCATCGTCAAAAAGAAGGTCCAGGGATACGGTAAACCTGAAGTGAAACATCGGAATCTAAAACTGGACTCACATTACAGGTTCAAATCATAGAAAGTTAGAGTGTAAGTCCACTTGTACTTAAGTCGGCATTGTGCCTTTTGTATTAAATTTGGATGCAATTTCTGTGTTTCTTCGTCAATAAGAAGGTTCAAGGGATACATTAAACTCGAAGTGAAGCATCGGAATCTAAAACTGGACTCACAGGAAAGGTTCAAATCATAGAAAGTTAGAGTTTCAGTCCTCTTGTACTTAAGTCGGCAATGTGCCTTTTGTATTAAATTCGGATGCAATTTCTGTGTTTCATCGTCAATCAGACGGTCCAAGGGATACAGTAAACCTGAATTGAAGCTTCGGAATCTAAAACTGGTCTCACAGGAGAGCTTCACTTCATAGAAAGTTAGAGTGTCAGTCCTCTTGTACTTAAGTCGGCATTGTGCCTTTTGTAATAAATTCGGATACAATTTCTGTGCTTCATCGTAAATAAGAAGGTCCAAGGGATACAGTAAACCTGAAGTGAAGCATCGGAATCTAAAACTGGTCTCACAGGAGAGGTTCAAATCATAGAAAGTGAGAGTGTCAGTCCTCTTGTACTTAATTCGGCATTGTGCCTTTTGTATTAAATTCGGATGCAATTTCTGTGTTTCAACGTCAATGAGAATGTCCAAGGGATACATTAAACCTGAAGTGAAGCATCGGTACTTAAAACTGGACTCACAAGAGAGGTTCAAATCATTGAAAGTTAGAGTGTCAGTCCTCTTGTACTTAAGGCGGCATTATGCCTTTTGAATTTAATTCCGATGCAATTTCTGTGTTTCATCGTCAATAGGAAGGTGCAAGGTATACAGTAAATCTGAAGTCAAGCATTGATATCTAAAACTGGACTCACAGGAGAGGTTCAAATCATAGAATGTTAGAGTGTCAGTCCTCTTTTACGTAAGTCGGCATTGTGCCTTTTGTATTAAATTCGTATGCAATTTCTGTGTTTCATCGTCAATAAGAAGGTCCAGGGGATACAGTAAACCTGAAGTGAAGCATCGGAAACTAAAACTGGACTCACAGGAGAGGTTCAAATCATAGAAATGGAGAGTGTCAGTCCTCTTGTACTTAAGTCGGCAATGTGCCTCTTGTATTAAATTCGGATGCAATTTCTGTGTTTCATCGTTAATAAGAAGGTGCAAGGTATACTGTAAACCTGAAGTGATGCATCGGAATCAAAAACTGGACTCAAAGGAGAGGTTCAAATCATAGAAAGTGAGAGTGTCAGTCCTCTTGTACTTAAGTCGGCATTGTGACTTTTGTATTAAATACGGATGCTATTTCTGTGTTTCATCGTCAATAAGAATTTCCAAGGGTTACAGTAAACCTGAAGTGAAGCATCGGAATCTAAAACTGGACTCACAGGAGAGGTTCAAATCATAGAGAGGGAGAGGGTCAGTCCTCTTGTACTTAAGGCGGCAATGTGCTTTTTATATTAAATTCGGATGCAATTTCCGTGTTTCATCGTCAATAAGGAGGTGCAAGGTATACTGTAAACCTGAAGAGAAGCATCGGAATGTAAAACTGGACTCACAGGAGTGGTTCAAATCATAGAAACTGAGAGTGTCAGTCGTCTTTTACTTAAGTCGGCAATGTGCCTTTTGTATTAAATTCGGATGCAATTTCTGTGTTTCATCGTCAATAAGAAGTCCAAGGGATACAGTAAACCTGAAGTGAAGCTTCGGAATCTAAAACTGGACTCACAGGAAAGGTTGAAATCATAGAAAGTAAGAGTTTCAGTCCTCTTGTACTTAAGTCGGCAATGTGCCTTTTGTATTAAATTCGGATGCAATTTCTGTGTTTCATCGTCAATAAGGCGGTCCAAGGGATACAGTAAACCTGAAGTGAAGCTTCGGAATCTAAAACTGGGCTCACAGGACAGGTTCTAATCATAGAAAGTTAGAGTGTCAGACCTCTTGTACTTAAGTCGGCATTGTGCCCTTTGTATTAAATTCGGATACAATTTCTGTATTTCATAGTCAATAAGAGGGTCCAAGGGATACAGTAAACCTGAAGTGAAGCATCGGAATCTAAAACTGGACTCACAAGAGAGCTTCAAATCATTGAAAGTTAGAGTGTCAGTACTCGTGTACTTAAGTCGGCATTGTGCCTTTTGTATTAAATTCGGATGCAATTTCTGTGTTTCATCGTCAGTAAGAAAGTCCAAGGGATACAGTAAACCTGAAGTGAAGCATCGGAATCTAAAACTGGACTCACAGGATCGTTTCAAATCATAGAAAGTGTGAGTGTCAGTCCTCTTTTACTTAAGTCGGCATTGTGCCTTTTGTATTAAATTCGGATGCAATTTCTGTGTTTCATCGTCAATAAGAAGGTCCAAGGGTTACAGTAAACCAGAAGTGAAGCATCGGAATCTAAAGCTGGACTCACAGGAGAGGTTCAAAACAAAGAAAGGGAGAGTGTCAGTCCTCTTGTACTTAAGTCGGCAATGTGCCTTTTGTATTAAATTGGGATGCAATTTCTGTGTTTCATCGTTAATATGGAGGTGCAAGGTATACTGTAAACCTGAAGAGAAGCATCGGAATCTAAAACTTGACTCACAGGAGTGGTTCAAATCATAGAAAATTAGAGTGTCAGTCCTCTAGTACTTAAATCGGCATTGAGCCTGTTGTATTAAATTCGGATGCAATTTCTGTGTTTCATCGTCAATTAGAAGGTCGAAGGTAAACAGAAAACCTGAAGTGAACCATCGGAATCTAAAATTGGACTCACAGGAGAGGTTCAAACCATAGAAAGTGAGAGTGTCAGTCGTCTTTTACTTAAGTCGGCATTGTGCTTTTTGAATTTAATTCCAATGCCATTTCTGTGTTTCATTGTCAATAAGAAGGTCCATGGTATACTGTAAACCTGACGTGTAAATCGGCATCTAAAACTGGACTCACAGAAGAAGTTCAAATCATAGAAAGTTAGAGTGTCACTCCTCTTGTACTTAAGTCGGCATTGTGGCTTTTTAATTTAATTCCGATGCAATTTCTGTGCTTCATCGTCAAAAAGAAGGTCCAGGGATACGGTAAACCTGAAGTGAAGCATCGGAATCTAAAACTGGACTCACATTACAGGTTCAAATCATAGAAAGTTAGAGTGTAAGTCCTCTTGTACTTAAGTCGGCATTGTGACTTTTGTATTAAATTTGGATGCAATTTCTGTGTTTCTTCGTCAATAAGAAGGTCCAAGGGATACAGTAAACTTGAAGTGAAGCATCGGAATCTAAAACTGGACTCACAGGAAAGGTTCAAATCATAGAAATTTAGAGTTTCAGTCCTCTTGTACTTAAGTGGGCAATGTGCCTTTTGTATTAAATTGGGATGCAATTTCTGTGTTTCATCGTCAATAAGACGGTCCAAGGGATACAGTAAACCTGAAGTGCTGCTTCGGAATCTAAAACTGGTCTCACAGGAGAGCTTCACTTCATAGAAAGTTAGAGTGTCAGTCCTCTTGTACTTAAGTCGGCATTGTGCCTTTTGTAATAAATTCGGATACAATTTCTGTGCTTCATCTTAAATAAGAAGGTCCAAGGGATACAGTAAACCCAAAGTGAAGCATCGGAATCTAAAACTGGTCTCACAGGAGAGGTTCAAATCATAGAAAGTGAGAGTGTCAGTCCTCTTGTACTTAATTCGGCATTGTGCCTTTTGTATTAAATTCGGATGCAATTTCTGTGTTTCAACGTCAATGAGAATGTCCAAGGGATACAGTAAACCTGAAGTGAAGCATCGGTACTTAAAACTGGACTCACAGGAGAGGTTCAAATCATTGAAAGTTAGAGTGTCAGTCCTCTTGTACTTAAGGCGGCATTATGCCTTTTGAATTTAATTCCGATGCAATTTCTGTGTTTCATCGTCAATACTAAGGTGCAAGGTATACAGTAAATCTGAAGTCAAGCATTGATATCTAAAACTGGACTCACAGGAGAGGTTCAAATCATAGAAAGTTAGAGTGTCAGTCCTCTTTTACGTAAGTCGGCATTGTGCCTTTTGTATTAAATTTGTATGCTATTTCTGTGTTTCATCGTCAATAAGAAGGTCCAGGGGATACAGTAAACCTGAAGTGAAGCATCGGAATCTAAAACTGGACTCACAGGAGAGGTTCAAATCATAGAAATGGAGAGTGTCAGTCCTCTTGTACTTAAGTCGGCAATGTGCCTCTTGTATTAAATTCGGATGCAATTTCTGTGTTTCATCGTTAATAAGAAGGTGCAAGGTATACTGTAAACCTGAAGTGATGCATCGGAATCTAAAACTGGACTCAAAGGAGAGGTTCAAATCATAGAAAGTGAGAGTGTCAGTCCTCTTGTACTTAAGTCGGCATTGTGCCTTTTGTATTAAATACGGATGCTATTTCTGTGTTTCATCGTCAATAAGAAGGTCCAAGGGTTACAGTATACCTGAAGTGAAGCATCGGAATCTAAAACTGGACTCACAGAAGAGGTTCAAATCATAGAGAGGGAGAGGGTCAGTCCTCTTGTACTTAAGGCGGCAATGTGCTTTTTATATTAAATTCGGATGCAATTTGTGGTGTCACCGCCAGACACCACACTTGCTAGGTGGTAGCTTAAATCGGCCGCGGTCCATGTAGTACATGTCGGACCCGCGTGTCGCCACTGTGATCGCAGACCTAGCGCCACCACCAAGGCAGGTCTCGTGATACGAGAGTGGACTCGCCCCAGTTATACGAGAACCTAGCTACCGCCCAGTTGTACGAGAACCTAGCTACCGCCCAGTTGTACGAGAACCTAGCTACCGCCCAGTTGTACGAGAACCTAGCTATCGCCCAGTTGTACGAGAACCAAGCTACCGCCCAGTTGTACGTGAACCTAGCTACCGCCCAGTTGTACGAAGCCTTTCTCTCTCATTAGCCGAGAGACAGAATAGCCATCAGCTAAGTTAATGGCTACTAACTAGCAAGGCGCCATTTGTATCAGTGCCTATAGCTTACGAGTATTCAAGAGAGATGTATTCCAAGGACTAAATAAAAGATAAGTAATAAGCATCTACATACTTTTCTTCTTATTCATTCTTCTCATGTTCCAGACTTCACGCCCGTCTGCTTTATGCCGTGCATGCACTATCGGCTACAGTGTTAGTCTAGAGTTCATTTTCAGCAATCTCAACTTCACGGTGTCGGCCCAGCTACCGACACAACATTTATTGGCGACGAGCAAAGGAGTTTGTATTAATTCGTTTACAACATTGGCGACGATTTAAAGTGTTCTGATTGCTTACATTTAATTGTGTCATGGCTTCGCCACATTCTCCAGATGTACTGTCCGAATTTTATCGCTTGCAGAATCAGCAGACGCAGGCGTTACTGGATGCCCTTGGACAGCTCGTCCAGGGTCAACGTACCATTCAAACCGATGCGGCCGCCGCCGCTTCTTCGCTACCGCTGCCACTAAACGCTGTTGCACCTCCCTTTCGACCATACGTGGCAGCCGATGAGACGTGGCAAGAGTGGTCTCGCCAGTTCCACTTCCACCTTGCTGCCTACAGAATTCAAGGTAATGAGCGGCAGCCGTTTTTGCTTTCTTGTGTCGGTGTGTCCACATACCGTGTGAAAGTGAAATTGTTTCCCCGACGAGACGTAGCAACTCTGTCATACGAGGAAATTTTGTCTGCATTACATGCCTATTTCAAAGAAACAGTTAATGTGGTTGCAAAACGGTATACGTTCTTTCGTACAAAACGTACGGCCGGTCAAACTAATAGGGAGTGGGTAGCAACATTGCAAGGACTTACTAGGGACTGTGCCTTTGAATGTGACTGTGGTCTTTCTTATTGAGATACAATGGTGCGTGATGCAATTGCACAGAACGTTTCTGATGTTCGCATACGGGAGCAAATTTTGAAACTAGTTAATCCCTCCCTTCAACAAGTGATAGACATATTGGATAGACAGGACACACTTGACTGTGCTCAGGAATCTTTTGAAACTTCGCCAGCCGTGTGTAACATTAACCGGCCCGCTGGACGCGCTGCGCGGCCCGGTAACCGGGCCTTGCGCACGTCGACACAGCGACCGCCGCGTGCTAAGCCAGGTGTGCCGCGCCAGCCCACAAATGCAGTGAAATCATGCCCGCGGTGTGCTACTAGACATTCGCGTGAACATTGCCCGTCACGCCAAGCTATTTGCTTTTTCTGCAATAAGAAAGGACATGTTCAAAGTGTTTGCCAGATAAAGCTCAGATCAGACAATCACACTCATTCCAGGCCCTTTGCTTCGCGCCGGAATCGAACCCAGGACACTCAGGCTCGTGGACCTTCGCCTATGGACATTCATGTCGTTAATTCCGCTTCGTCCAGTGACACTTTCTCTAACAGTAACTGTGTTCGTCCCACAAAAACTGTGCGTCGACGTCGCCGGAAATCACGTCAATTAGCAAGTGATTCTGTACCAGTGTCTGTTCCAATTGCACAAAACAGTCGCTCTTGTCGTCAGCAGAACAATAAACTTTTTGTGGACTTAGACTTTGAAGGCAAAGTGATACCATTCCAGCTCGATACCGGAGCTGCAGTTTCATTGCTCAATCATGACACGTACAAACAACTGGGCAACCCTCCGTTGCGTTCCGCAAATGTTAAGCTAACTACATATTCCGGACAGACAATTCCTGTGTTAGGACAGTGCAGCCTTCTTGCAACATACAAGGGACAAACAAAACTTGTGTCATTTTACGTTCTTCGTTCTTCTTCTGCAGTGAATTTGTTTGGTCTAGATTTGTTTAAGTTGTTTAACATGTCTATTGTAAATCAGGTCCTCTCAGTGAATCAGACTGTGCCTTCAGACAGTGTTTCTCGGCTGTGTGACGAATTTGCAGACATTTTTGCACCGGGCTTAGGTTGCGCTAAAAACTATGAAGCACATTTGGAACTGGAAGGTAAACGCGCAACCGAAATTTTTCAGGGCGCGCAATGTTCCCCACGCAGTGCGTGATGAGGTCGCAAGAACGTTACACGATCTCGAATCACAGGGTGTAATTGAACGTGTGCAAGCTTCTCTCTGGGCCTCACCCTTAGTAATTTTGCCAAAACCTTCCGGAAAATTGAGACTTTGCGTGGACTTCAAGGCCACTGTGAATCCGCAGCTAGTGACTGCTACTTTTCCTTTGCCCCGCCCGGAAGATCTTTTTGCTAAACTGTGCCCGGGAAAATATTTTTCAAAGTTGGACCTAGCCGATGCGTACTTGCAAATACCGGTGGACGACGAATCCCAGCGCGTATTGGTGGTTAACACGCATCTTGGATTGTACCGCTTCAAAAGACTGCCATTCGGGTGTGCATCCGCCCCTGCCTTGTTTCAGCAATATTTACAAACTATTTGTGCGTCGGTCCCTACTGCAGCAAACTATCTGGACGATATAGTGATCTCCGGACAGACAGAAGAAGATCATCTTGCGAACTTACGAACATTATTTCAGGTCTTGCGGCAAAATGGTCTTCGCTTGAGGAAGGACAAATGTGTGTTTTTTGCTCGTGACTTACCATACCTGGGACATGTCATTAATGCCCAAGGCATACATCCGAGTCCGGAGCACCTCCGTGCCATACAAGAATTGCCTTCCCCTCAAAATGAGAAACAGCTACAGAGTGTGTTGGGTAAAATTAATTATTATCATCGCTTTCTGCGCAATGCCTCTTCTATTTCAGCTCCGCTTCATCGCTTACGCCGTAAAGGTGTTCCGTTCGTCTGGACGACGGAATGTGAACGCGCCTTTCGCCAGTTGAAATCGGCGTTGCTTTCTAATACTTGCCTTACGCCCTTCGATCCCCAGAAACCCCTTTTGTTGATGGTAGATGCATCGGATTTCGGGATCGGTGCTGTGCTTGCGCACAAAGTTGGCTCCCATGATCGCCCTATTGCCTTTGCGTCCAAATTGCTCTCGTCTGCGCAAAGAAATTATTCACAGATAGAGAAGGAAGCTTTGGCTCTCGTGTTTGGTGTTACTAAGTTCCATGATTTCTTGTATGGTCGTCACTTTACCATCATCACAGACCACAAACCTTTGACATCGCTTTTTCATCCGACCAAGCCTGTACCTCCACGTACAGCGCAGAAATTCATTCGCTGGTCTATTTTCCTCTCGCAGTACCGCTACGATATCTTGTATCGGTCCACTGCTAAGCACGGAAACGCCGATGCGTTGTCCCGTTTGCCTGTTGCTGAGGATAAAGCATTCGATTCTTCCGAACTTGCTTGCATGTTCATTGATTCGGAAACCGATGAAGTGGTCGAATCGTTTCTGATTGATTTTCGTCGTGTCGCTACAGCCACAGCTGCTGACCCTGTCCTTGCTACTGTTTTACGTTTTGTTGCTACGCAATGGCCTTTGTCAAAGTCTCGGATTGAGGATCCGTTGGTTCGCCGATTTTTTGCTCACAAGGAGAGACTTTTTGTTCGACGTGGTGTTTTGTTGTTGCGTTCTGATAATGATCAGTCCAGAGTCGTGGTCCCACGTTCGTTACAGTCCTCTGTTTTACGGCTTCTTCACCAAGGACATTGGGGTATAGTGCGAACGAAACAACTTGCTCGTCAGCACTGTACTTGGTTCGGAATCGATGCTGCGATTACGAATATGTGTTCTTCGTGCCCGGCGTGTGCCGTACAACAGTCCGCACCGCCGCGGAAAGTCTTTGCGTGGCCAAAAGCCACTTCCCCTTGGCAACGCTTGCACATTGATTTTGCTGGTCCATTCTGGAATGCTCGATGGTTAGTTCTGGTCGACGCCTTCAGTAATTTTCCTTTTGTTGTCCGGATGTCTTCCACGACGTCCTCCGCCACCATCCAAGCGTTGTCTGCTATCTTTTGCATTGAAGGTCTTCCGCAGACTATTGTTTCCGACAATGGCCCACAATTCATGTCCGCAGAATTTCAGTCATTCTGCCAGGCCAATGGTATTCAACATCTGACATCCGCGCCGTTTTCGCCTCAGTCCAACGGTGCCGCTGAACGATTGGTCCGGACTTTCAAGTCACAGATGTTGAAATTGAAAGAGTCGCATTCTCGGGAGGACGCATTGTTGCTCTTTTTGTCTTCGTATCGCTCTCAGCCCCGAGATGGTCGCTCGCCGGCTGAGTTGCTCCACGGTCGTCCTCATCGCACCTTGATGTCTTTGCTGCATCCGCCGCATCAGGTTCCTGTGCAGCGGCAGACTCCTGCTTTTGCTCCAGGCGACGTTGTATTTTATCGCAACTATCGAGGTTCACGGCGTTGGCTCGCAGGGCGCATTCTTCGCTGCCTCGGCCGCGCGATGTATTTGGTTTTGGGGGCCTCTGGTCAGGTGCGTCGGCATCTCAATCAGCTGCGCCTCTGTCGTCGCTCGGGTTCTGCCGCTCCCCGTCTGCTTTCAGCGACGGTGCCGTCCGGTCAGCGCCCTGGGGACCCATCTACTGGCTCGCCTCATCCCCAGGTGTTACCGACGATGCCTTCCATTTTGCCCCATGGCGACGCGCCGCCGCCGCCGCAGCAGCAGCAGCCGCCGCCGCCGCCGCTTGTTCTCCCGCCGGCGCCGCCCGCATTCGACGCTTCGTTGCAGCCGCCAAGCGCCTCCCAGGGTCACGCGCCGCCGATCGCTTCCCGTGACCAGCTGTCCTCCGCCATGGAACTCCCGCCCGCTCCGGACCACATGACATCATCGCGCGTCGGGTACCCCGACGCAATGGAGATCGACCCTACGGCCCTCCTGTCTCATTACGGGCGCATACACCGCATGTTGACGTGCACCCTGGACTAGTTTTTCAGGCGTTTCCTAGCTCCCCTCGGACCGAATGGCCGGGTGCGGGTGGCACAGCCTCGCCTGTTGTTAGGCTCCCCACCTCATCGCATACGTCAACATGTGGTCCTCCCCACGGCGGGCGGAAGCCTTATCACACAACCGTTCGCCGATTTGCGGGGGAGGAATGTGGTGTCACCGCCAGACACCACACTTGCTAGGTGGTAGCTTAAATCGGCCTAGGTCCATGTAGTACATGTCGGACCCGCGTGTCGCCACTGTGATCGCAGACCTAGCGCCACCACCAAGGCAGGTCTCGTGATACGAGAGTGGACTCGCCCCAGTTATACGAGAACCTAGCTACCGCCCAGTTGTACGAGAACCTAGCTACCGCCCAGTTGTACGAGAACCTAGCTACCGCCCAGTTGTACGAGAACCAAGCTACCGCCCAGTTGTACGTGAACCTAGCTACCGCCCAGTTGTACGAAGCCTTTCTCTCTCATTAGCCGAGAGACAGAATAGCCATCAGCTAAGTTAATGGCTACTAACTAGCAAGGCGCCATTTGTATCAGTGCCTATAGCTTACGAGTATTCAAGAGAGATGTATTCCAAGGACTAAATAAAAGATAAGTAATAAGCATCTACATACTTTTCTTCTTATTCATTTATAAGTTCTCATGTTCCAGACTTCACACCCGTCTGCTTTATGCCGTGCGTGCACTATCGGCTACAGCGTTAGTCTAGAGATCATTTTCAGCAACCTCAACTTCACGGTGTCGGCCCAGCTACCGACACAACACAATTTCTGTGTTTCATCGTCAATAAGGAGGTGCAAGGTATACTGTAAACCTGAAGAGAAGCATCAGAATGTAAAACTGGACTCACAGGAGTGGTTCAAATCATAGAAACTGAGAGTGTCAGTCGTCTTTTACTTAAGTCGGCATTGTGCCTTTTGTATTAAATTCGGATGCAATTTCTGTGTTTCATCGTCAATAAGATGTCCAAGGGATACAGTAAACCTGAAGTGAAGCTTCGGAATCTAAAACTGGGCTCACAGGACAGGTTCTAATCATAGAAAGTTAGAGTGTCAGACCTCTTGTACTTAAGTCGGCATTGTGCCCTTTGTATTAAATTCGGATACAATTTCTGTATTTCATAGTCAATAAGAGGGTCCAAGGGATACAGTAAACCTGAAGTGAAGCATCGGAATGTAAAACTGGACTCACAAGAGAGCTTCAAATCATTGAAAGTTAGAGTGTCAGTCCTCGTGTACTTAAGTCAGCATTGTGCCTTTTGTATTAAATTCGGATGCAATTTCTGTGTTTCATCGTTAATAAGGAGGTGCAAGGTATACTGTAAACCTGAAGAGAAGCATCGGAATCTAAAACTTGACTCACAGGAGTGGTTCAAATCATAGAAAGTTAGAGTGTCAGTCCTCTAGTACTTAAATCGGCATTGAGCCTTTTGTATTAAATTCGGATGCAATTTCTGTGTTTCATCGTCAGTAAGAAAGTCGAAGGTAAACAGAAAACCTGAAGTGAACCATCGGAATCTAAAATTGGACTCACAGGAGAGGTTCAAACCATAGAAAGTGAGAGTGTCAGTCGTCTTTTACTTAAGTCGGCATTGTGCCTTTTGAATTGAATTCCGATGCAATTTCTGTGCTTCATTGTCAATAAGAAGGTCCATGGTATACAGTAAACCTGACGTGTAAATCGGCATCTAAAACTGGACTCACAGAAGAAGTTCAAATCATAGAAAGTTAGAGTGTCACTCCTCTTGTACTTAAGTCGGCATTGTGGCTTTTTAATTTAATTCCGATGCAATTTCTGTGCTTCATCGTCAAAAAGAAGGTCCAGGGATACGGTAATCCTGAAGTGAAGCATCGGAATCTAAAACTGGACTCACATTACAGGTTTAAATCATAGAAAGTTAGAGTGTAAGTCCTCTTGTACTTAAGTCGGCATTGTGCCTTTTGTATTAAATTTAGATGCAATTTCTGTGTTTCTTCGTCAATAAGAAGGTCCAAGGGATACAGTACACTTGAAGTGAAGCATCGGAATCTAAAACTGGACTCACAGGAAAGGTTCAAATCATAGAAATTTAGAGTTTCAGTACTCTTGTACTGAAGTCGGCAATGTGCCTTTTGTATTAAATTCGGATGCAATTTCTGTGTTTCATCGTCAATAAGACGGTCCAAGGGATACAGTAAACCTGAAGTGCAGCTTCGGAATCTAAAACTGGTCTCACAGGAGAGCTTCACTTCATAGAATGTTAGAGTGTCAGTCCTCTTGTACTTAAGTCGGCATTGTGTCTTTTGTAATAAATTCGGATACAAATTCTGTGCTTCATCGTAAATAAGAAGGTCCAAGGGATACAGTAAACCCGAAGTGAAGCATCGGAATCTAAAACTGGTCTCACAGGAGAGGTTCAAATCATAGAAAGTGAGAGTGTCAGTCCTCTTGTACTTAATTCGGCATTGTGCCTTTTGTATTAAATTCGGATGCAATTTCTGTGTTTCAACGTCAATGAGAATGTCCAAGGGATACAGTAAACCTGAAGTGAAGCATCGGTACTTAAAACTGGACTCACAGGAGAGGTTCAAATCATTGAAAGTTAGAGTGTCAGTCCTCTTGTACTTAAGGCGGCATTATGCCTTTTGAATTTAATTCCGATGCAATTTCTGTGTTTCACCGTCAATAGGAAGGTGCAAGGTATACAGTAAATCTGAAGTCAAGCATTGATATCTAAAACTGGACTCACAGGAGTGGTTCAAATCATAGAAAGTTAGAGTGTCAGTCCTCTTTTACGTAAGTCGGCATTGTGCCTTTTGTGTTAAATTTGTATGCTATATCTGTGTTTCATCGTCAATAAGAAGGTCCTGGGGATACAGTAAACCTGAAGTGAAGCATCGGAATCTAAAACTGGACTCACAGGAGAGGTTCAAATCATAGAAATGGAGAGTGTCAGTCCTCTTGTACTTAAGTCGGCAATGTGCCTCTTGTATTAAATTCGGATGCAATTTCTGTGTTTCATCGTTAATAAGAAGGTGCAAGGTATACTGTAAACCTGAAGTGATGCATCGGAATCTAAAACTGGACTCAAAGGAGAGGTTCAAATTATAGAAAGTGAGAGTGTCAGTCCTCTTGTACTTAAGTCGGCATTGTGCATTTTGTATTAAATACGGATGCTATTTCTGTGTTTCATCGTCAATAAGAAGGTCCAAGGGTTACAGTAAACCTGAAGTGAAGCATCGGAATCTAAAACTGGACTCACAGAAGAGGTTCAAATCATAGAGAGGGAGAGGGTCAGTCCTCTTGTACTTAAGGCGGCAATGTGCTTTTTATATTAAATTCGGATGCAATTTCTGTGTTTCATCGTCAATAAGGAGGTGCAAGGTATACTGTAAACCTGAAGAGAAGCATCAGAATGTAAAACTGGACTCACAGGAGTGGTTCAAATCATAGAAACTGAGAGTGACAGTCGTCTTTTACTTAAGTCGGCATTGTGCCTTTTGTATTAAATTCGGATGCAATTTCTGTGTTTCATCGTCAATAAGAAGTCCAAGGGATACAGTAAACCTGAAGTGAAGCTTCGGAATCTAAAACTGGGCTCACAGGACAGGTTCGAATCATAGAAAGTTGAGGTGTCAAACCTCTTGTACTTAAGTCGGCATTGTGCCCTTTGTATTAAATTCGGATACAATTTCTGTATTTCATAGTCAATAAGAGGGTCCAAGGGATACAGTAAACCTGAAGTGAAGCATCGGAATCTAAAACTGGACTCACAAGAGAGCTTCAAATCATTGAAAGTTAGAGTGGCAGTCCTCGTGTACTTAAGTCGGCATTGTGCCTTTTGTATTAAATTCGGATGCAATTTCTGTGTTTCATCGTCAGTAAGAAAGTCCAAGGTATACAGTAAACCTGAAGTGAAGCATCGGATTATAAAACTGGACTCACAGGATCGTTTCAAATCATAGAAAGTGTCAGTGTCAGTCCTCTTTTACTTAAGTCGGCATTGTGCCTTTTGTATTAAATTCGGATGCAATTTCTGTGTTTCATCGTCAATACGAAGGTCCAAGGGTTACAGTAAACCAGAAGTGAAGCATCGGAATCTAAAACTGGACTCACAGGAGAGGTTCAAAACATAGAAAGGGAGAGTGTCAGTCCTCTTGTACTTAAGTCGGCAATGTGCCTTTGGTATTAAATTTTGATGCAATTTCAGTGTTTCATCGTTAATAAGGAGGTGCAAGGTATACTGTAAACCTGAAGAGAAGCATCGGAATCTAAAACTGGACTCACAGGAGTGGTTCAAATCATAGAAAGTTAGAGTGTCAGTCCTCTAGTACTTAATTCGGCATTGAGCCTTTTGTATTAAATTCGGATGCAATTTCTGTGTTTCATCGTCAATAAGAAGGTCGAAGGTAAACAGAAAACCTGAAGTGAACCATCGGAATCTAAAATTGGACTCACAGGAGAGGTTGAAACCATAGAAAGTGAGAGTGTCAGTCGTCTTTTACTTAAGACGGCATTGTGCCTTTTGTATTAAATTCGGATGCAATTTCTGTGTTTCATCGTCAATACGAAGGTCCAAGGGTTACAGTAAACCAGAAGTGAAGCATCGGAATCTAAAACTGGACTCACAGGAGAGGTTCAAAACATAGAAAGGGAGAGTGTCAGTCCTCTTGTACTTAAGTCGGCATTGTGCCTTTTGTATTAAATTCGGATGCAATTTCTGTGATTCATCGTCAATAAGAAGGTCCAAGGGATACAGAAAACCTGAAGTGAAGCTTCGGAATCTAAAACTGGTCTCACAGGAGAGGTTCATATCATTGAAAGTTAGAGTGTCAGTCCTCTTGTACTTAAGTCGGCAATGTGCCTTTTGTATTAAATTCGGATGCAATTTCTGTGTTTCATCGTCAATAAGACGGTCCAAGGGATACAGTAAACCTGAAGTGAATCTTCGGAATCTAAAACTGGTCTCACAGGGGAGCTTCACTTCATAGAAAGTTAGAGTGTCAGTCCTCTTGTACTTAAGTCGGCATTGTGCCTTTTGTAATAAATTCGGATACAATTTCTGTGCTTCATCGTAAATAAGAAGGTCCAAGGGATACAGTAAACCTGAAGTGAAGCATCGGAATCTAAAACTGGTCTCACAGGAGAGGTTCAAATCATAGAAAGTGAGAGTGTCAGTCCTCTTGTACTTAATTCGGCATTGTGCCTTTTGTATTAAATTCGGATGCAATTTCTGTGATTCGACGTCAATGAGAATGTCCAAGGGATACAGTAAACCTGAAGTGAAGCATCGGTACTTAAAACTGGACTCACAGGAGAGGTTCAAATCATTGAAAGTTAGAGTGTCAGTCCTCTTGTACTTAAGGCAGCATTATGCCTTTTGAATTTAATTCCGAAGCAATTTCTGTGTTTCATCGTCAATAGGAAGGTGCAAGGTATACAGTAGATCTGAAGTCAAGCATTGATATCTAAAACTGGACTCACAGGAGAGGTTCAAATCATAGAAAGTTAGAGTGTCAGTCCTCTTTTACGTAAGTCGGCATTGTGCCTTTTGTATTAAATTCGTATGCAATTTCTGTGTTTCATCGTCAATAAGAAGGTCCAGGGGATACAGTAAACCTGAAGTGAAGCATCGGAATCTAAAACTGGACTCACAGGAGAGGTTCAAATCATAGAAATGGAGAGTGGCAGTCCTCTTGTACTTAAGTCGGCCATGTGCCCCTTGTATTAAATTCGGATGCAATTTCTGTGTTTCATCGTTAATAAGAAGGTGCAAGGTATACTGTAAACTGGATGTGAAGCATCGGAATCTAAAAGTGGACTCTCAGAAGAGGATCAAATCATAGAGAGGGAGAGGGTCAGTCCTCTAGTACTTAAGGGGGCAATGTGCTTTTTGTATTAAATTCGGATGCAATTTCTGTGTTTCATCGTCAATAAGGAGATGCAAGGTATACTGTAAACCTGAAGAGAAGCATCGGAATCTAAAACTGGACTCACAGGAGTGGTTCAAATCATAGAAACTGAGAGTGTCAGTCGTCTTTTACTTAAGTGGCCATTGTGCCTTTTGTATTAAATTCGGATGCAATTTCTGTGTTTCATCGTCAATAAGAAGTCCAAGGGATACAGTAAACCTGAAGTGAAGCTTCGGAATCTAAAACTGGGCTCACAGGACAGGTTCAAATCATAGAAAGGGAGAGTGTCAGTCCTCTTGTACTTAAGTCGGCATTGTGCCTTTTGTATTAAATTTGGATGCAATTTCTGTGTTTCATCGTCAATAAGAAGGTGCAAGGTATACAGTAAACCTGAAGTGAAGCATCGGAATCTAATACTGGACTCTCAGGAGCGGTTCCAATCATAGAAAGTGAGAGTGTCAGTCCTCTTTTACCTAAGTCGGCATTGTGAATTTCGTATTAATTTCTGATGCAATTTCTCTGTATCATCGTCAGTAAGAAAGTCCAAGGGATACAGTAAACCTGAAGTGAAGCATCAGAATCTAAAACTGGACTCACAGCAGAGGTTCAAATCATAGAAAGTGAGAGTGTCAGTCCTCTTGTACTTAAGTCTGCATTGTGCCTTTTGAATTTAATGCCGATGCAATTTCTGTGTTTCATCGTCAATATGAAGGTGCAAGGTATACGGTAAACCTGACGTGAAGCATCGGAATCTAAAACTGGACTCATAGGAGAGGTTAGAATCATAGAAAGGGAGAGTGTCAGTCCTCTTGTACTTAAGTCGGCAATGTGCATTTTGTATTAAATTCCGATGCAATTTCTGTGTTTCATCGTCAATAAGAAGGTACAAGGTATACAGTAACCTTGAAGTGAAGCATCGGAATCTAGAACTGGACTCACAGGTGAGGATCAAATCATAGAAAGTGAGAGTGTCAGTCCTCTTTTACTTAGGTCGGCATTGTGCCTTTTGTATTAAATTCGGATTCAATTTCAGTGTTTCATCGTCAATAAGAAGGTCCAAGGGATACAGTAAACCTGAAGTGAAGCATCGTAATCTAAAACTGGACTCACAGGAGAGGTTCTAATCATAGAAAGTGAGGGTGTCAGTCTTCTTGTACTTACGTCGGCATTGTGCCTTTTGTATTAAATTCGGATGCAATTTCAGTGTTTCATCGTCAATAAGAAGGTCCAAGGGATACAGTAAACTTGAAGTGAAGCATCGGAATTTAAAACTGGACTCGCAGGAGAGGTTCTATTCATAGAAAGTTAGAGTGTCAGTCCTCTTGTACTTAAGTCGGCATTGTGTCTTTTGAATTTAATTCCGATGCAATTTCTGTGTTTCATCGTCAATAAGAAGATCCAAGGTAAACAGTAAACCTGAAGTGAACCATCGGAATCTAAAATTGGACTCACAGGAGAGGTTCAAACCATAGAAAGTGAGAGTGTCAGTCGTCTTTTACTTAAGTCGGCATTGTGCCTTTTGTATTAAATTCGGATGCAATTTCTGTGTTTCATCGTCAATAAGAAGGTCCAAGGGATACAGTAAACTTGAAGTGAAGCATCGGAATCTAAAACTGGACTCACAGGAGAGCTTCAAATCATTGAAAGTTAGAGTGTCAGTCCTCTTGTACATAAGTCGGCATTATGCCTTTAGTATTAAATTCGGATGCAATTTCTGTGTTTCATCGTCAATAAGAAAGATCAAGGGATACAGTAAACCTGAAGTGAAGCATCGGAATCTAAAACTTGACTTACAGGAGAGCTTCAAATCATAGAAAATTGGAGTGTCAGTCCTCTTGTACTTAAGTCGGCAACGTGAATTTTGTATTAAATTCGGATGCAATTTCTGTGTTTCATCGTCAATATGAAGGTCCAAGGGATACAGTAAACCTGAAGTTAAGCATCGGAATCTAAAATTGGACTCACAGGAGAGGTTCAAATCATTGAAAGTTAGAGTGTCAGTCCTCCTGTACGTAAGTCGGCATTGTGTCTTTTGTATTAAATTCGTATGCAATTTCTGTGTTTCATCGTCAATAAGAAAGTCCAAGGGATACAGTAAACCTGAAGTGAAACATCGGAATCTAAAACTGGACTCACAGGGGAGGTTCAAATCATTGAAAATTAGTGTGTCAATCCTCTTGTACTTAAGTCGGCATTGTGCCTTTTGTATTAAATTCGGATGCAATTTCTGTGTTTCATCGTCTATAAGAAAGTTCAAGGGATACTGTAAACCTGAAGTGAAGCATCGGAATCTAAAACTTGACTCACTGGAGAGCTTCAAATCATAGAAAGTTAGAGTGTCAGTTCTCTTGTACTTAAGTCTGCATTGTGCCTTTTCAATTAAATTCGGATGCATTTTCTGTGTTTCATCGTCAATAAGAACGTCCAAGGGTTACAGTAAAATAGAAGCGAAGCATGGGAATCTAAAACTGGACTCACAGGAGTGGCTCAAATCATAGAAAGTTAGAGTATCGGTCCTCTAGTACTTAAGTCGGCATTGTGCCTTTTGTATTAAATTCGGATGCAATTTTTGTGTTACATCGTCAATAAGAAGGTGCAAGGTATACAGTAAACCTGAAGTGAAGCATCGGAATCTAAAACTGGACTCTCAGGAGCGGTTCCAATCATAGAAAGTGAGAGTGTCAGTCCTCTTTTACCTAAGTCGGCATTGTGAATTTTGTATTAATTTCTGTTGCAATTTCTGTGTATCATCGTCAGTAAGAAGGTCCAAGGGATACAGTAAACCTGAAGTGAAGCATCGGAATCTAAAACTGGACTCATAGGAGAGGTTCAAATCATAGAAAGGGAGAGTGTCAGTCCTCTTGTACTTAAGTCGGCATTGTGCCTTTTGTATTAAATTTGGATGCAATTTCTGTGTTTCATCGTCAATAAGAAGGTGCAAGGTATACAGTAAACCTGAAGTGAAGCATCGGAATCTAATACTGGACTCTCAGGAGCGGTTCCAATCATAGAAAGTGAGAGTGTCAGTCCTCTTTTACCTAAGTCGGCATTGTGAATTTCGTATTAATTTCTGATGCAATTTCTCTGTATCATCGTCAGTAAGAAAGTCCAAGGGATACAGTAAACCTGAAGTGAAGCATCAGAATCTAAAACTGGACTCACAGCAGAGGTTCAAATCATAGAAAGTGAGAGTGTCAGTCCTCTTGTACTTAAGTCTGCATTGTGCCTTTTGAATTTAATGCCGATGCAATTTCTGTGTTTCATCGTCAATATGAAGGTGCAAGGTATACGGTAAACCTGACGTGAAGCATCGGAATCTAAAACTGGACTCATAGGAGAGGTTAGAATCATAGAAAGGGAGAGTGTCAGTCCTCTTGTACTTAAGTCGGCAATGTGCATTTTGTATTAAATTCCGATGCAATTTCTGTGTTTCATCGTCAATAAGAAGGTACAAGGTATACAGTAACCTTGAAGTGAAGCATCGGAATCTAAAACTGGACTCACAGGTGAGGATCAAATCATAGAAAGTGAGAGTGTCAGTCCTCTTTTACTTAGGTCGGCATTGTGCCTTTTGTATTAAATTCGGATTCAATTTCAGTGTTTCATCGTCAATAAGAAGGTCCAAGGGATACAGTAAACCTGAAGTGAAGCATCGTAATCTAAAACTGGACTCACAGGAGAGGTTCTAATCATAGAAAGTGAGGGTGTCAGTCTTCTTGTACTTACGTCGGCATTGTGCCTTTTGTATTAAATTCGGATGCAATTTCAGTGTTTCATCGTCAATAAGAAGGTCCAAGGGATACAGTAAACTTGAAGTGAAGCATCGGAATTTAAAACTGGACTCGCAGGAGAGGTTCTATTCATAGAAAGTTAGAGTGTCAGTCCTCTTGTACTTAAGTCGGCATTGTGTCTTTTGAATTTAATTCCGATGCAATTTCTGTGTTTCATCGTCAATAAGAAGATCCAAGGTAAACAGTAAACCTGAAGTGAACCATCGGAATCTAAAATTGGACTCACAGGAGAGGTTCAAACCATAGAAAGTGAGAGTGTCAGTCGTCTTTTACTTAAGTCGGCATTGTGCCTTTTGTATTAAATTCGGATGCAATTTCTGTGTTTCATCGTCAATAAGAAGGTCCAAGGGATACAGTAAACTTGAAGTGAAGCATCGGAATCTAAAACTGGACTCACAGGAGAGCTTCAAATCATTGAAAGTTAGAGTGTCAGTCCTCTTGTACATAAGTCGGCATTATGCCTTTAGTATTAAATTCGGATGCAATTTCTGTGTTTCATCGTCAATAAGAAAGATCAAGGGATACAGTAAACCTGAAGTGAAGCATCGGAATCTAAAACTTGACTTACAGGAGAGCTTCAAATCATAGAAAATTGGAGTGTCAGTCCTCTTGTACTTAAGTCGGCAACGTGAATTTTGTATTAAATTCGGATGCAATTTCTGTGTTTCATCGTCAATATGAAGGTCCAAGGGATACAGTAAACCTGAAGTTAAGCATCGGAATCTAAAATTGGACTCACAGGAGAGGTTCAAATCATTGAAAGTTAGAGTGTCAGTCCTCCTGTACGTAAGTCGGCATTGTGTCTTTTGTATTAAATTCGTATGCAATTTCTGTGTTTCATCGTCAATAAGAAAGTCCAAGGGATACAGTAAACCTGAAGTGAAACATCGGAATCTAAAACTGGACTCACAGGGGAGGTTCAAATCATTGAAAATTAGTGTGTCAATCCTCTTGTACTTAAGTCGGCATTGTGCCTTTTGTATTAAATTCGGATGCAATTTCTGTGTTTCATCGTCTATAAGAAAGTTCAAGGGATACTGTAAACCTGAAGTGAAGCATCGGAATCTAAAACTTGACTCACTGGAGAGCTTCAAATCATAGAAAGTTAGAGTGTCAGTTCTCTTGTACTTAAGTCTGCATTGTGCCTTTTCAATTAAATTCGGATGCATTTTCTGTGTTTCATCGTCAATAAGAACGTCCAAGGGTTACAGTAAAATAGAAGCGAAGCATGGGAATCTAAAACTGGACTCACAGGAGTGGCTCAAATCATAGAAAGTTAGAGTATCGGTCCTCTAGTACTTAAGTCGGCATTGTGCCTTTTGTATTAAATTCGGATGCAATTTTTGTGTTACATCGTCAATAAGAAGGTGCAAGGTATACAGTAAACCTGAAGTGAAGCATCGGAATCTAAAACTGGACTCTCAGGAGCGGTTCCAATCATAGAAAGTGAGAGTGTCAGTCCTCTTTTACCTAAGTCGGCATTGTGAATTTTGTATTAATTTCTGTTGCAATTTCTGTGTATCATCGTCAGTAAGAAGGTCCAAGGGATACAGTAAACCTGAAGTGAAGCATCGGAATCTAAAACTGGACTCATAGGAGAGGTTCAAATCATAGAAAGGGAGAGTGTCAGTCCTCTTGTACTTAAGTCGGCATTGTGCCTTTTGTATTAAATTTGGATGCAATTTCTGTGTTTCATCGTCAATAAGAAGGTGCAAGGTATACAGTAAACCTGAAGTGAAGCATCGGAATCTAATACTGGACTCTCAGGAGCGGTTCCAATCATAGAAAGTGAGAGTGTCAGTCCTCTTTTACCTAAGTCGGCATTGTGAATTTCGTATTAATTTCTGATGCAATTTCTCTGTATCATCGTCAGTAAGAAAGTCCAAGGGATACAGTAAACCTGAAGTGAAGCATCAGAATCTAAAACTGGACTCACAGCAGAGGTTCAAATCATAGAAAGTGAGAGTGTCAGTCCTCTTGTACTTAAGTCTGCATTGTGCCTTTTGAATTTAATGCCGATGCAATTTCTGTGTTTCATCGTCAATATGAAGGTGCAAGGTATACGGTAAACCTGACGTGAAGCATCGGAATCTAAAACTGGACTCATAGGAGAGGTTAGAATCATAGAAAGGGAGAGTGTCAGTCCTCTTGTACTTAAGTCGGCAATGTGCATTTTGTATTAAATTCCGATGCAATTTCTGTGTTTCATCGTCAATAAGAAGGTACAAGGTATACAGTAACCTTGAAGTGAAGCATCGGAATCTAAAACTGGACTCACAGGTGAGGATCAAATCATAGAAAGTGAGAGTGTCAGTCCTCTTTTACTTAGGTCGGCATTGTGCCTTTTGTATTAAATTCGGATTCAATTTCAGTGTTTCATCGTCAATAAGAAGGTCCAAGGGATACAGTAAACCTGAAGTGAAGCATCGTAATCTAAAACTGGACTCACAGGAGAGGTTCTAATCATAGAAAGTGAGAGTGTCAGTCTTCTTGTACTTACGTCGGCATTGTGCCTTTTGTATTAAATTCGGATGCAATTTCAGTGTTTCATCGTCAATAAGAAGGTCCAAGGGATACAGTAAACTTGAAGTGAAGCATCGGAATTTAAAACTGGACTCGCAGGAGAGGTTCTATTCATAGAAAGTTAGAGTGTCAGTCCTCTTGTACTTAAGTCGGCATTGTGTCTTTTGAATTTAATTCCGATGCAATTTCTGTGTTTCATCGTCAATAAGAAGATCCAAGGTAAACAGTAAACCTGAAGTGAACCATCGGAATCTAAAATTGGACTCACAGGAGAGGTTCAAACCATAGAAAGTGAGAGTGTCAGTCGTCTTTTACTTAAGTCGGCATTGTGCCTTTTGTATTAAATTCGGATGCAATTTCTGTGTTTCATCGTCAATAAGAAGGTCCAAGGGATACAGTAAACTTGAAGTGAAGCATCGGAATCTAAAACTGGACTCACAGGAGAGCTTCAAATCATTGAAAGTTAGAGTGTCAGTCCTCTTGTACATAAGTCGGCATTATGCCTTTAGTATTAAATTCGGATGCAATTTCTGTGTTTCATCGTCAATAAGAAAGATCAAGGGATACAGTAAACCTCAAGTGAAGCATCGGAATCTAAAACTTGACTTACAGGAGAGCTTCAAATCATAGAAAATTGGAGTGTCAGTCCTCTTGTACTTAAGTCGGCAACGTGAATTTTGTATTAAATTCGGATGCAATTTCTGTGTTTCATCGTCAATATGAAGGTCCAAGGGATACAGTAAACCTGAAGTTAAGCATCGGAATCTAAAATTGGACTCACAGGAGAGGTTCAAATCATTGAAAGTTAGAGTGTCAGTCCTCCTGTACGTAAGTCGGCATTGTGTCTTTTGTATTAAATTCGTATGCAATTTCTGTGTTTCATCGTCAATAAGAAAGTCCAAGGGATACAGTAAACCTGAAGTGAAACATCGGAATCTAAAACTGGACTCACAGGAGAGGTTCAAATCATAGAAAGTTAGAGTGTCAGTCCTCTAGTACTTAAGTCGGCATTGATCCTTTTGTATTAAATTCGGATGCAATTATTGTGTTTCATCGTCAATAAGAAGGTCCAAGGGATACAGTAAACCTGAAGTGAAGCATCGTAATCTAAAACTGGACTCACAGGAGCGGTTCAAATCATAGAAAGTGAGTCAGTCCTCTTTTACTTAAGTCGGCATTGTGCCTTTTGTCTAAAATTCGGATGCAATTTCTGTGTTTCATCGTCAGTAAGAAGGTCCAAGGGTTACAGTAAACCTGAAGTGATGCATTGGAATCTAAAACTGGACTCACAGGAGAGGTTCGAATCATAGAGAGTTAGAGTGTCTGTCCTCTTTTAATTAAGTCGGCATTGTGCCATTTGAATTTAATTCCGATGCAATTTCTGTGATTCATCGTCAATAAGAAAGTCCAAGGGATACAGTAAACCTGAAGTGAAGCATCGGAATCTAAAACTGGACTCACAGGAGAGGTTCAAATCATAGAAAGTTAGAGTGTCAGTCCTCCAGTACTTAAGTCAGCATTGAGCCTTTTGTATTAAATTCGGATGCAATTTTTGTGTTTCATCGTCAATAAGAAGGTCCAGGGGATAGACTAAACCTGAAGTGAAGCATCGGAATCTAAAACTGGACTCACAGGAGAGGTCCAAATCATAGAAAGGGAGAGGGTCAGTCCTCTTGTACTTGAGTCGGCAATGTGCCTTTTTTATTAAATTTGGATGCAATTTCTGTGTATCATCGTCAATAAGAAGGTGCAAGGTATACTGCAAACCTGAAGAGAAGCATCGGAATCTAAAACTGGACTCACAGGAGAGGTTCAAATCATAGAAACTGAGAGTGTCAGTCGTCTTGTACTTAAGTCAGCATTGTGAATTTTGTATTAAATTCGGATACAAATACTGTGTTTCATCATCAATAAGAAGGTCCAAGGGATACAGTAAACTTGAAGTGAAGCATCGGAATCTAAAACTGGACTCACAGGAGAGCTTCAAATCATTGAAAGTTAGAGTGTCAGTCCTCTTGTACATAAGTCGGCATTATGCCTTTAGTATTAAATTCGGATGCAATTTCTGTGTTTCATCGTCAATAAGAAGGCCCAGGGGATACAGTACACCTGAAGTGCAGCATCGGAATCTAAAACTGGTCTCGAAGGAGGGGTTCAAATCATAGAAAGTAAGAGTGTCAGTCCTCTTGTACTTATGTCAGCATTGTGCCTTTTGAATTTAATTCCGATGCTATTTCTGTGTTTCGTCGCCAATAACAAGGTCCAAGGTATACAGTAAACCTGAAGTGAAGCATCGGAATCTAAAACTGGACTCACAGGAGCGGTTCAAATCATAGAAAGTGAGTCAGTCCTCTTTTACTTAAGTCGGCATTGTGCCTTTTGTCTTAAATTCGGATGCAATTTCTGTGTTTCATCGTCAATAAGAAGGTCCAAGGGTTACAGTAAACCTGAAGTGAACCATCGGAATCTAAATCTGGACTCACAGGAGAGATTCAAATCATAGAAAGTGAGAGTGTCAGTTGTATTGTACTTAAGTAGGCCTTGTGCCTTTTGTATTAAACTCGGATGCAATTTCTGTGTTTCATCGTCAATAAGAAGGCCCAAGGGATACAGTAAACCTGAAGTGAAGCATCGGAATCTAAAACTGGACTCACAGGAGAGGTTCAAATCATTGAAAATTAGAGTGTCTGTCCTGTTGTACTTAAGTCGGCATTGTGCCTTTTGTATTAAATTCGGATGCAATTTCTGTGTTTCATCGTCAATAAGATAGTCCAAGGTATACAGTAAACCGAAGTGAAGCATCGGAATCTAAAACTAGACTCACAGGAGAGGTTCAAATCATAGAAAATTAGAGTGTCAGTCCTTTTGTACTTAAGTCAGCTTTGTGCCTTTTGTATTAAATTCGGATGCAATTTCTGTGTTTCATCGTCAATTAGAAGGTCCAAGGGAAACAGTAAACCTGAAGTGCAGCATCGGAATCTAAAACTGGACTCACAGGAGAGGTTCAAATCATTGAAATTAGAGTGTCAGTCCTCTTGTACGTAAGTCGGCATTGTGCCTTTTGTATTAAATTCGGATGCAATATCTGTGTTTCATCATCAATAAGAAAGTCCAAGGGATACAGTACACCTGAAGTGAAGCATCGGAATCTAAAACTGGACTCACAGGAGGGGTTCAAATCATAGAAATTTAGAGTGTCAGTCCTCTAGTACTTAAGTCGGCAATGTGCCTTTTGTATTAAATTCTGATGCAAATTCTGTGTTTCATCGTCAATATGAAGGTGCAAGGTATACTGTAAACCTGAAGTGAAGCATCGGAAACTAAAACTGGTCTCACAGGAAAGGTTCAAATCATAGAAAGTAAGAGTGTAAGTCCTCATGTACTTAAGTCAGCATTGTGCCTTTTGTATTAAATTCTGATGCAATTTCTGTGTTTCATCGTCAATAAGAAGGTGCAAGGTATACTGTAAACCTGAAGTGAAGCATCGGAATCTAAAACTGGACTCACAGGAGAGGTTCTAATCATAGAAAGTGAGCGTGTCAGACCCCTTGTACTTAAGTCGGCATTGTGCCTTTTGTATTTAATTCGGATACAATTTCTGTGTTTCATCGTCAATAAGAAGGTGCAAGGTTTACAGTAATCCTGTAGTAAAGCATCGGAATCTAAAACTGGACTCACAGGAGCGGATCTAATAACAGAAAATTAGAGTGTCAGTTCTCTTGTACTTAAGTCGGCATTGTGCCTTTTGAATTATTTTCCGATGCAATTTCTGTGTTTCATCGTCAATAAGAAGGTCCAAGGTAAACAGTAAACCTGAAGTGAACCATCGGAATCTAAAACTGGACTCACAGGAGAGGTTGAAATCATAGAAAATGAGAGTGTCAGTCGTCTTGTACTTAAGTCGGCATTGTGCCTCTTGTATTAAATTCGGATGCAATTTCTGTGTTTCATCGTCAATAAGAAAGTAAAAGGGATACAGTAAACATGAAGTGAAGCATCGGAATCTAAAACTGGACTCACAGGACAGGTTCAAATCATAGAAAGGGAGAGTGTCAGTCCTCTTGTACTTAAGTCGGCATTGTGCCTTTTGTATTAAATTTGGATGCAATTTCTGTGTTTCATCGTCAATAAGAAGGTGCAAGGTATACAGTAAACCTGAAGTGAAGCATCGGAATCTAATACTGGACTCTCAGGAGCGGTTCCAATCATAGAAAGTGAGAGTGTCAGTCCTCTTTTACCTAAGTCGGCATTGTGAATTTCGTATTAATTTCTGATGCAATTTCTCTGTATCATCGTCAGTAAGAAGGTCCAAGGGATACAGTAAACCTGAAGTGAAGCATCGGAATCTAAAACTGGACTCACAGGAGAGGTTCAAATCATAGAGAGTGAGAGTGTCAGTCCTCTTGTACTTAAGTCTGCATTGTGCCTTTTGAATTTAATGCCGATGCAATTTCTGTGTTTCATCGTCAATATGAAGGTGCAAGGTATACGGTAAACCTGACGTGAAGCATCGGAATCTAAAACTGGACTCATAGGAGAGGTTAGAATCATAGAAAGGCAGAGTGTCAGTCCTCTTGTACTTAAGTCGGCAATGTGCATTTTGTATTAAATTCCGATGCAATTTCTGTGTTTCATCGTCAATAAGAAGGTACAAGGTATACAGTAACCTTGAAGTGAAGCATCGGAATCTAAAACTGGACTCACAGGTGAGGATCAAATCATAGAAAGTGAGAGTGTCAGTCCTCTTTTACTTAGGTCGGCATTGTGCCTTTTGTATTAAATTCGGATTCAATTTCAGTGTTTCATCGTCAATAAGAAGGTCCAAGGGATACAGTAAACCTGAAGTGAAGCATCGTAATCTAAAACTGGACTCACAGCAGAGGTTCTAATCATAGAAAGTGAGAGTGTCAGTCTTCTTGTACTTAAGTCGGCATTGTGCCTTTTGTATTAAATTCGGATGCAATTTCAGTGTTTCATCGTCAACAAGAAGGTCCAAGGGATACAGTAAACCTGAAGTGAAGCATCAGAATCTAAAACTGGACTCACAGGAGAGGTTCAAATCATAGAAAGTGAAAGTGTCAGTCTTCTTGTACCTAAGTCGGCATTGTGCCTTTAGTATTAAATTCTGTTGCAAATTCTGTGTTTCATCGTCAACAAGATAGTGCATGGTATACAGTAAACCTGAAGTGAAACATCGGAACCTAAAACTGGACTCACAGGTGAGGTTCAAATCATAGAAAGTGAGAGTGTCAGTCCTCTTATACTTAAGTCGGCATTGTGCCTTTTGTATTAAAATCGGTTGCAATTTCTGTGTTTCATCGTCATTAAGAAGGTCCAAGGGATACAGTAAACCTGAAGTGAAGCATCGGAAACTAAAGCTGTTCTCACAGGAGAGGTTCAAATCATAGAAATTTAGAGTGTCAGTCCTCTTGTACTTAAGTCGGCATTATGCCTTTTGAATTTAATTCCGATGCAATTACTGTGTTTCATCGTCAATGAGAAGGTGCAAGGTATACAGTAAACCTGAAGTGAAGCATCGGAATCTAAAACTGGACTCACAGGAGAGATTCAAATCATAGAAAGTGGGAGTGTCAGTCCTATTGCACTTAAGTCGGCATTGTGCCTTTTGTATTAAATTCGGATGCAATTTCTGTGTTTCATCGTCAATAAGAAGGTCCATGGGATAGAGTAAACCTGAAGTGAAGCATCGGAATCTGAAACTGGACTCACAGGAGCGGTTCAAATAATTTAAAGTTAGAGTGTCAGTCCTCTTTTACGTAAGTCGGCATTGTGCCTTTTGTATAAAATTCGGATGCAATTTCTGTGTTTCATCGTCAATAAGAAATTCCAAGGGATACAGTAAACCTGGAGGGAAGCATCAGAATCTAAAACTGGACTCACAGGAGTGGTTCAAATCATAGAAAAATGGAGTGTCAGTCCTCTTGTACTTAAGTCGGCATTGTGCCATTTGTATGAATTTCGGATGCAATTTCTGTGTTTCATCGTCAATATGAAGGTCCAAGGCATACAGTAAACCTGAAGTGAAGCATCGGAATCTAAAACTGGACTCACAGGAGAGGTTCAAATCATAGAAAGTAAGAGTGTCATTCCTCTTTTACTTAATTCGGCGTGTGCCTTTTGTATTAAATTCGGATGCTATTTCTGTGTTTCATCGTCAATAAGAAGGTCCAAGGGATACAGTAAACCTGAAGTGAAGCATCGGATACTGAAACTGGACTCAAAGGAGAGGTAGAAAGTGAGAGTGTCAGTCCTCTTGTACTTAAGTCGGCATTGTGCCATTTGTAATATATTCGGATGCAATTTCTGTTTTTCATCGTCAACACAAAGGTGCAAGGTATACAGTAAACAAGAAGTGAAGCATCGGAATCTAAACTGGACTCACAGGAGAGGTTGAAATCATAGAAAGAGAAGGTGACAGTTCTCTTTCATTTAAGTCGGCATTGTGCCTTTGAAATTAATTCCGATGCAATTTCTGTGTTTCATCGTCAATAAGGAGGTGCAAGGTATACAGAAACCCTGAACTGAAGCATCGGAATCTAAAACTGGACTCATGGGAGATGTTCAAATCATAGAAAGTGGAGTGTCAGTCCTCTTTTACTTAAGTCGGCATTGTGCCTTTTGCATTAAATTCGGATGCAATTTCTGTGTTTCATCGTCAATACGAAGGTCACAGGGATACATTAAACCTGAAGTGAAGCATCGGATTATAAAACTGGACTCACAGGAGAGGTTTAAATCATAGAAAGTGAGAGTGTCAGCCCTCTTTACTTAAGTCGGCATTGTGCCTTTTGCGTTAAATTCGGATGCAATTTCTGTGTTTCATTGTCAATAAGAAGGTGCAAGGTAAACAGTAAACCTGAAGTGAAGCATCGGAATCTAAAACTGGACTCACAGGGGAGGTTCAAATCATAGAAAGTGAGAATGTCAGTCCCCTAGTAGTTATGTCGGCATTGTGCCTTTTGTACTAAATTCGGATGTAATTTCTGTGTTTTATCGTCAATAAGAAGGTCCAAGGGATACAGTAAACCAGAAGTGAAGCATCGGAATCTAAAACTGGACTCCTAGGAGAGGTTCAAATCATAGAAAGTTAGATTGTCAGTCCTCTTGTACTTAAGTCGGCATTGTGCCTTTTGAATTTAATGCCGATGCAATTTCTGTGTTCCATCGTCAATAAGAAGGTGCAAGGTATACAGTAAACCTGAAGTGAAGCATCGGAGTCTAAAACTGGACTCACAGGAGAGGTTCAAATCATAGAGACTTAGAGTGTAAGTCCTCTTGTACTTAAGTTAGCATTGTGCCTTTTTGAATTTAATTCCGATGCAAATTCTGTGTTTCATCGTCAGTAAGAAGGTGCAAGGCATACAGTAAACCTGAAATGAAGCATCGGATTCTAAAACTGGACACACAGGAGTGGTTCAAATCATAGAAAGTGAGAGTGTCAGTCCTCTTGTACTTAAGTCGGCATTGTGCCTTTTGTATTAAATTCCGATGCAATTTCTGTGTTTCATCGTCAATAAGGAGGTGCAAGGTATACAGAAACCCTGAAGTGAAGCATCGGAATCTAAAACTGGACTCACGGGAGAGGTTCAAATCATAGACAGTGAGAGCGTCAGTCCTCTTTTACTTTAGTCGGCATTGTGCCTTTTGTATTAAATTCGGATTCAATTTCTGTGTTTCATCGTCAATAAGAAGGTGCAAGGTATACAGTAAACCTGAAGTGAAGCATCGGAATCTAAAACTGGACTCACAGGGGAGGTTCAAATCATTGAAAATTAGTGTGTCAATCCTCTTGTACTTAAGTCGGCATTGTGCCTTTTGTATTAAATTCGGATGCAATTTCTGTGTTTCATCGTCTATAAGAAAGTTCAAGGGATACTGTAAACCTGAAGTGAAGCATCGGAATCTAAAACTGGACTCTCAGGAGCGGTTCCAATCATAGAAAGTGAGAGTGTCAGTCCTCTTTTACCTAAGTCGGCATTGTGAATTTTGTATTAATTTCTGTTGCAATTTCTGTGTATCATCGTCAGTAAGAAGGTCCAAGGGATACAGTAAACCTGAAGTGAAGCATCGGAATCTAAAACTGGACTCATAGGACAGGTTCAAATCATAGAAAGGGAGAGTGTCAGTCCTCTTGTACTTAA
The DNA here is from genome assembly GCF_023864345.2 of Schistocerca serialis cubense. Lineage (NCBI taxonomy): Eukaryota > Metazoa > Arthropoda > Insecta > Orthoptera > Acrididae > Schistocerca > Schistocerca serialis. The sequence continues at coordinate 59,039,635 of NC_064638.1, read as the reverse complement.
GTCGGCATTGTGCCTTTTGTATTAAATTTGGATGCAATTTCTGTGTTTCATCGTCAATAAGAAGGTGCAAGGTATACAGTAAACCTGAAGTGAAGCATCGGAATCTAATACTGGACTCTCAGGAGCGGTTCCAATCATAGAAAGTGAGAGTGTCAGTCCTCTTTTACCTAAGTCGGCATTGTGAATTTCGTATTAATTTCTGATGCAATTTCTCTGTATCATCGTCAGTAAGAAGGTCCAAGGGATACAGTAAACCTGAAGTGAAGCATCGGAATCTAAAACTGGACTCACAGGAGAGGTTCAAATCATAGAAAGTGAGAGTGTCAGTCCTCTTGTACTTAAGTCTGCATTGTGCCTTTTGAATTTAATGCCGATGCAATTTCTGTGTTTCATCGTCAATATGAAGGTGCAAGGTATACGGTAAACCTGACGTGAAGCATCGGAATCTAAAACTGGACTCATAGGAGAGGTTAGAATCATAGAAAGGCAGAGTGTCAGTCCTCTTGTACTTAAGTCGGCAATGTGCATTTTGTATTAAATTCCGATGCAATTTCTGTGTTTCATCGTCAATAAGAAGGTACAAGGTATACAGTAACCTTGAAGTGAAGCATCGGAATCTAAAACTGGACTCACAGGTGAGGATCAAATCATAGAAAGTGAGAGTGTCAGTCCTCTTTTACTTAGGTCGGCATTGTGCCTTTTGTATTAAATTCGGATTCAATTTCAGTGTTTCATCGTCAATAAGAAGGTCCAAGGGATACAGTAAACCTGAAGTGAAGCATCGTAATCTAAAACTGGACTCACAGGAGAGGTTCTAACCATAGAAAGTGAGAGTGTCAGTCTTCTTGTACTTAAGTCGGCATTGTGCCTTTTGTATTAAATTCGGATGCAATTTCAGTGTTTCATCGTCAATAAGAAGGTCCAAGGGATACAGTAAACCTGAAGTGATGCATCAGAATCTAAAACTGGACTCACAGGAGAGGTTCAAATCATAGAAAGTGAAAGTGTCAGTCTTCTTGTCCCTAAGTCGGCATTGTGCCTTTTGTATTAAATTCTGTTGCAAATTCTGTGTTTCATCGTCAACAAGAAAGTGCATGGTATACAGTAAACCTGAAGTGAAACATCGGAACCTAAAACTGGACTCACAGGTGAGGTTCAAATCATAGAAAGTGAGAGTGTCAGTCCTCTTATACTTAAGTCGGCATTGTGCCTTTTGTATTAAAATCGGTTGCAATTTCTGTGTTTCATCGTCATTAAGAAGGTCCAAGGGATACAGTAAACCTGAAGTGAAGCATCGGAAACTAAAGCTGTTCTCACAGGAGAGGTTCAAATCATAGAAATTTAGACTGTCAGTCCTCTTGTACTTAAGTCGGCATTATGCCTTTTGAATTTAATTCCGATGCAATTACTGTGTTTCATCGTCAATGAGAAGGTGCAAGGTATACAGTAAACCTGAAGTGAAGCATCGGAATCTAAAACTGGACTCACAGGAGAGATTCAAATCATAGAAAGTGGGAGTGTCAGTCCTATTGCACTTAAGTCGGCATTGTGCCTTTTGTATTAAATTCGGATGCAATTTCTGTGTTTCATCGTCAATAAGAAGGTCCATGGGATAGAGTAAACCTGAAGTGAAGCATCGGAATCTGAAACTGGACTCACAGGAGCGGTTCAAATAATTTAAAGTTAGAGTGTCAGTCCTCTTTTACGTAAGTCGGCATTGTGCCTTTTGTATAAAATTCGGATGCAATTTCTGTGTTTCATCGTCAATAAGAAATTCTAAGGGATACAGTAAACCCGGAGGGAAGCATCGGAATCTAAAACTGGACTCACAGGAGTGGTTCAAATCATAGAAAAATGGAGTGTCTGTCCTCTTGTACTTAAGTCGGCATTGTGCCATTTGTATGAATTTCGGATGCAATTTCTGTGTTTCATCGTCAATATGAAGGTCCAAGGCATACAGTAAACCTGAAGTGAAGCATCGGAATCTAAAACTGGACTCACAGCAGAGGTTCAAATCATAGAAAGTAAGAGTGTCAGTCCTCTTTTACTTAATTCGGCGTGTGCCTTTTGTATTAAATTCGGATGCTATTTCTGTGTTTCATCGTCAATAAGAAGGTCCAAGGGATACAGTAAACCTGAAGTGAAGCATCGGATACTGAAACTGGACTCAAAGGAGAGGTAGAAAGTGAGAGTGTCAGTCCTCTTGTACTTAAGTCGGCATTGTGCCTTTTGTATTAAATTCGGATGCAATTTCTGTGTTTCATCGTCAATAAGAATGTCCAAGGTATACAGTAAACAAGAAGTGAAGCATCGGAATCTAAACTGGACTCACAGGAGAGGTTGAAATCATAGAAAGAGAAGGTGACAGTTCTCTTTCATTTAAGTCGGCATTGTGCCTTTGAAATTAATTCCGATGCAATTTCTGTGTTTCATCGTCAATAAGGAGGTGCAAGGTATACAGAAACCCTGAACTGAAGCATCGGAATCTAAAACTGGACTCATGGGAGATGTTCAAATCATAGAAAGTGGAGTGTCAGTCCTCTTTTACTTAAGTCGGCATTGTGCCTTTTGCATTAAATTCGGATGCAATTTCTGTGTTTCATCGTCAATACGAAGGTCACAGGGATACATTAAACCTGAAGTGAAGCATCGGATTATAATACTGGACTCACAGGAGAGGTTTAAATCATAGAAAGTGAGAGTGTCAGCCCTCTTTACTTAAGTCGGCATTGTGCCTTTTGCGTTAAATTCGGATGCAATTTCTGTGTTTCATTGTCAATAAGAAGGTGCAAGGTAAACAGTAAACCTGAAGTGAAGCATCGGAATCTAAAACTGGACTCACAGGGGAGGTTCAAATCATAGAAAGTGAGAATGTCAGTCCCCTAGTAGTTATGTCGGCATTGTGCCTTTTGTACTAAATTCGGATGTAATTTCTGTGTTTTATCGTCAATAAGAAGGTCCAAGGGATACAGTAAACCAGAAGTGAAGCATCGGAATCTAAAACTGGACTCCTAGGAGAGGTTCAAATCATAGAAAGTTAGATTGTCAGTCCTCTTGTACATAAGTCGGCATTGTGCCTTTTGAATTTAATGCCGATGCAATTTCTGTGTTCCATCGTCAATAAGAAGGTGCAAGGTATACAGTAAACCTGAAGTGAAGCATCGGAGTCTAAAACTGGACTCACAGGAGAGGTTCAAATCATAGAGACTTAGAGTGTAAGTCCACTTGTACTTAAGTTAGCATTGTGCCTTTTTGAATTTAATTCCGATGCAAATTCTGTGTTTCATCGTCAGTAAGAAGGTGCAAGGCATACAGTAAACCTGAAATGAAGCATCGGATTCTAAAACTGGACACACAGGAGTGGTTCAAATCATAGAAAGTGAGAGTGTCAGTCCTCTTGTACTTAAGTCGGCATTGTGCCTTTTGTATTAAATTCCGATGCAATTTCTGTGTTTCATCGTCAATAAGGAGGTGCAAGGTATACAGAAACCCTGAAGTGAAGCATCGGAATCTAAAACTGGACTCACGGGAGAGGTTCAAATCATAGACTGTGAGAGCGTCAGTCCTCTTTTACTTTGGTCGGCATTGTGCCTTTTGTATTAAATTCGGATTCAATTTCTGTGTTTCATCGTCAATAAGAAGGTCCAACCGATACAGTAAATCTGAAGTGAAGCATCGGAATATGAAACTGGACTCACAGGAGAGGTTCAAAGCATAGAAAGTTAGAGTGTCAGTTCTCTTGTACTTAGGTCGGCATTGTGCCTTTTGTGTTAAATTCGGACGCAATTTCTTTGTTTCATCGTCAATATGAAGGTCCAAGGTATACAGTAAACCTGAAGTGATGCATCGGAATCTAAAACTGGACTCACAGGAGAGGTTCATATATAGAAAGTGAGAAAGTCAGTCCTCTTGTACTTAATTCGGCATTGTGCCTTTTCTATTAAATTCGGATGCAATTTCTGTGTTTCATCGTCATTAAAAAGGTCCAAGGGATACAGTAAACCAGAAGTGAAGCATCGGAATCTAAAACTGGACTCATAGGAGAGGTTCAAATCATAGAAAGTTAGCTTGTCAGTCCTCTTGTACTTAAGCCGGCATTGTGCCTTTTGAATTTAATGCCGATGCAATTTCTGTGTTTCATCGTCAATAAGAAGGTGCAAGGTATACAGTAAACCTGAAGTGAAGCATCGGAGTCTAAAACTGGACTCACAGGAGAGGTTCAAATCATAGAGACTTAGAGTGTAAGTCCTCTTGTACTTAAGTTGGCATTGTGCCTTTTGAATTTAATTCCGATGCAAATTCTGTGTTTCATCGTCAGTAAGAAGGTGCAAAGCATACAGTAAACGTGAAGTGAAGCATCGGATTATAAAACTGGACTCACAGGAGAGGTTCAAATCATAATAAGTGAGAGTGTCAGTCCTCTTGGACTTAAGTCGGCATTGTGCCTTTTGTATTAAATTCCGATACAATTTCTGTGTCTCATCGTCTATAAGAAGCTGCAAGGTATACAGTAAACCTGAGGTGAAGCATCGGAATCTAAAACTGGACTCACAGGAGAGGTTCAAATCATAGAAAGTGAGAATGTCAGTCCTCTTGTACTTAATTCGGCATTGTGCCTTTTGTATTAAATTCGGATGCAATTTCTGTGTTTCATCGTCAATAAGGAGGTCCAAGGGATACAGTAAACCAGAAGTGAAGCATCAGAATCTAAAACTGGACTCATAGGAGAGGTTCAAATCATAGAAAGTTAGATTGTCAGTCCTCTTGTACTTAAGTCGGCATTGTGCCTTTTGAATTTAATGCCGATGCAATTTCTGTGTTTCATCGTCAATAAGAAGGTGCAAGGTATACAGTAAACCTGAAGTGAAGCATCGGAGTCTAAAACTGGACTCACAGGAGAGGTTCAAATCATAGAGACTTAGAGTGTTAGTCCTCTTGTACTTAAGTTGGCATTGTGCCTTTTGAATTTAATTCCGATGCAAATACTGTGTTTCATCGTTAGTAAGAAGGTGCAAGGCATACAGTAAACCTGAAGTTGAGCATCGGATTCCAAAACTGGACACACAGGACTGGTTCAAATCATAGAAAGTGAGAGTGTCAGTCCTCTTGTACTTAAGCCGGCATTGTGCCTTTTGTATTAAATTCCGATGCAATTTCTGTGTTTCATCGTCAATAAGAAGGTCCAAGGGTTACAGTAAACCTGAAGTGAAGCATCGGAATCTAAAACTGGACTCACGGGTGAGGTTCAAATCATAGAAAATGAGAGCGTCAGTCCTCTTTTACTTAAGTCGGCATTGTGCCTTTTGTATTAAATTCGGATTCAATTTCTGTGTTTCATCATCAATAAGAAGGTCCAAGGGATACAGTAAACCTGAAGTGAAGCATCGGAATCTAAAACTGGACTCACAGGAGAAGTTCAAATCATACAAAGTTAGAGAGTCAGTTCTCTTGTACTTAGGTCGGCATTGTGCCTTTTGTGTTAAATTCGGACACAATTTCTGTGTTTCATCGTCAATATCAAGGTCCAAGGTATACAGTAAACCTGAAGTGATGCATCGGAATCTAAAACTGGACTCACAGGAGAGGTTCAAATCTTAGAAAGTTAGAGTGTCAGTCCTCTTGTACTTAAGTCGGCATTATGCCTTTTGAATTTAATTCCGATGCAATTTCTGTGTTTCATCGTCAATCAGAAGGTGCAAGGTATACAGTAAACCTGAAGTGAAACATCGGAATCTAAAACTGGACTCACAGGGCAGGTTCAAATCATAGAAAGTGAGAGTGTCAGTCCTCTTTTACTTAAGTCGGCATTGTGGCTTTTGTATTAAATTCGGATGCGATTTCTGTGTTTCATCGTCAATACGAAGGTCACAGGGATACAGTAAACGTGAAGTGAAGCATCGGATTATAAAACTGGACTCACAGGAGAGGTTCTAATAATCGAAAATTAGAGTGTCAGTTCTCTAGTACTTCAGTCGGCATTGTGCCTTTTGTATAAAATCGTTTGCAATTTCTGTTTTTCATCGTCAATCAGAAGGTCCAAGGGATACAGTAAACCTGAAGTGAAGCATCGGATTCTAAAACTGGACTCACAGGAGAGGTTCAAACCATGAAAGTTGGAGTGTCACTCCTCTTGTACGTAAGTCGGCATTGTGCCTTTTGTATTAAATTCGGATGCAATTTCTGTGTTTCATCATCAATAAGAAAGTCCAAGGGATACAGTAAACCTGAAGTGAAGCATCGGAATCTAAAACTGGACTCACAGGAGTGGCTCAAATCATAGAAAGTTAGAGTATCGGTCCTCTAGTACTTAAGTCGGCATTGTGCCTTTTGTATTAAATTCGGATGCAATTTTTGTGTTACTTCGTCAATAAGAAGGTGCAAGGTATACAGTAAACCTGAAGTGAAGCATCGGAATATAAAACTGGACTCTCAGGAGCGGTTCCAATCATAGAAAGTGAGAGTGTCAGTCCTATTGCACTTAAGTCGGCATTGTGCTTTTTGTATTAAATTCGGATGCAAATTATGTGTTTCATCGTCAATAAGAAGGTCCAAGGGATAGAGTAAACCTGAAGTGAAGCATCGGAATCTAAAACTGGACTCACAGGAGCGGTTCAAATAATTTAAAGTTAGAGTGTCAGTCCTCTTTTACGTAAGTCGGCATTCTGCCTTTTGTATTAAATTCGGATGCAATTTCTGTGTTTCATCGTCAATAAGAAATTCCAAGGGATTCAGTAAACCTGGAGTGAAGCATCGGAATCTAAAACTGGACTCACAGGAGTGGTTCGAATCATTGAAAAATGGAGTGTCAGTCCTCTTGAACTTAAGTCGGCATTGTGCCTTTTATATTAAATTCGGATGCAATTTCTGTGTTTCACCGTCAGTAAGAAGGTGCAAGGTATACAGTAAACCTGAAGTGAAGCGTCGGAATCTAAAACTGGACTCACAGGAGAGGTTCAAATCATAGAAAGGGAGAGTGTAAGTCCTCTTGTACTTAGGTCGGCAATGTGCCTTTTGTATTAAATTCGGATGCAATTTCTGTGTTTCATCGTCAATAAGAAAGTGCAAGGTATACTGTAAAGCTGAGGTGAAGCATCGGAATCTAAAACTGGACTCACAGGAGAGGTTCAAATCATAGAAAGTGAGAATGTCAGTCCCCTTGTAGTTAACACGGCATTGTGCCTTTTGTACTAATTTCGGATGGAATTTCTGTGTTTCATCGTCAATAAGAAGGTCCAAGGGATACAGTAAACCAGAAGTGAAGCATCGGAATCTAAAACTGGACTCATAGGAGAGGTTCAAATCATAGTAAGTTAGATTGTCAGTCCTCTTGTACTTCAGTCGGCATTGTGCCTTTTGAATTTAATGCCGATGCAATTTCTGTGTTTCATCGTCAATAAGAAGGTGCAAGGTATACAGTAAACCTGAAGTGAAGCATCGGAGTCTGAAACTGGACTCACAGGAGAGGTTCAAATCATAGAGACTTAGAGTGTAAGTCCTCGTGTACTTAAGTTGGCATTGTGCCTTTTGAATTTAATTCCGATGCAAATTCTGTGTTTCATCGTCAGTAAGAAGGTGCAAAGCATACAGTAAACCTGAAGTGAAGCATCGGATTCTAAAACTCGACACACAGGAGTGGTTCAAATCATTGACAGTGAGAGTGTCAGTCCTCTTGTACTTAAGTCGGCATTGTGGCTTTTGTATTAAATTCCGATACAATTTCTGTGTTTCATCGACAATAAGGAGGTGCAAGGTATACAGAAACCCTGAAGAGAAGCATCGGAATCTAAAACTGGACTCACGGGAGAGGTTCAAATCATAGAAAGTGAGAGCGTCAGTCCTCTTTTACTTAAGTCGGCATTGTGCCTTTTGTATTAAATTCGGATTCAATTTCTGTGTTTCATCGTCAATAAGAAGGTTCAAGGGATACAGTAAACCTGAGTGAAGCATCGGAATCTAAAACTGGACTCACAGGAGAGGTTCAAATCATAGAAAGTTAGAGTGTCAGTTCTCTTGTACTTAGGTCGGCATTGTGCCTTTTGTGTTCAATTCGGACGCAATTTCTGTGTTTCATCGTCAATATGAAGGTCCAAGGTATACAGTAAACCTGAAGTGATGCATCGGAATCTAAAACTGGACTCACAGGAGAGGTTCAAATCTTAGAAAGTTAGAGTGTCAGTCCTCTTGTACTTAAGTCGGCATTGTGCCTTTTGAATTTAATTCCGATGCAATTTCTGTGTTTCATCGTCAATAAGAAGGTGCAAGGTATACAGAAACCCTGAAGTGAAGCATCGGAATCTAAAACTGGACTCACGGGAGAGGTTCAAATCTTAGAAAGTTAGAGTGTCAGTCCTCTTGTACTTAAGTCGGCATTGTGCCTTTTTAATTAAATTCGGATGTAGTTTCTGTGTTTCAGTGTCAATAAGAAGGTCCAAGGGAAACAGTAAACCTGAAGTGAAACATCGGAATCTAAAACTGGACTCACAGGATAGTTTATATCATAGAAAGTGAGAGAGTCAGTCCTCTCGTACTTAGGACGGCAGTGTGCCTTTTGAATTTATTTCCGATGCTTTTTCTGTGCTTCATCGTCAAAAGAAGGTCCAAGGGATACGGTTAACCTGAAGTGAAGCATCGGAATCTAAAACTTGACTCACAGGTGAGGTTCAAATCATCGAGAGTTAGAGTGTCCGTCCACTTGTACTTAAGTCGGCATTGTGCCTTTTGCATTAAATTCGGATGCAATATCGGTTTTTCATCGTCAATAAGAAGGTGCAATGTATACAGTAATCCAGAAGTGAAGCATCGGAATCTAAAACTGGACTCACGGGAGAGGTTCAAATCATAGTAAGTTAGATTGTCAGTCCTCTTGTACTTCAGTCGGCATTGTGCCTTTTGAATTTAATGCCGATGCAATTTCTGTGTTTCATCGTCAATAAGAAGGTCCATGGTATACAGTAAACCTGAAGTGTAACATCGGCATCTAAAACTGGACTCACTGGAAAGGTTCAAATCATAGAAAGTGAGAGGGTCAGTCCTCTTTTACTTAAGTCGGCATTGTGCCTTTTGTATTAAATTCGGATTCAGTTTCTGTGTTTCATCGTCAATAAGAAGGTCCAAGGGATACAGTAAACCTGAAGTGAAGCATCGTAATCTAAAACTGTACTCACAGGAGAGGTTCAAATCATAGAAAGTGAGAGTGTCAGTCCTCTTGGACTTAGGTCGGCATTGTGACTTTTGTATTAAATTCGGATGCAATTTCTGTGTTTCATCCTCAATAAGAAGGTCCAAGGGATACAGTAAACCTGAAGTGAAGCATCGTAATCTAAAACTGGACTCACAGGAGAAGTTCAAATCATAGAAAGTTAGAGAGTCAGTTCTCTTGTACTTAGGTCGGCATTGTGCCTTTTGTGTTAAATTCGGACGCTATATCTGTGTTTCATCGTCAATATCAAGGTCCAAGGTATACAGTAAACCTGAAGTGATGCATCGGAATCTAAAACTGGACTCACAGGAGAGGTTCAAATCTTAGAAAGTTAGAGAATCAGTTCTCTTGTACTTAGGTCGGCATTGTGCCTTTTGTGTTAAATTCGGACGCAATTTCTGTGTTTCATCGTCAATTTCAAGGTCCAAGGTATACAGTAAACCTGAAGTGATGCATCGGAATCTAAAACTGGACTCACAGGAGAGGTTCAAATCTTAGAAAGTTAGAGTGTCAGTCCTCTTGTACTTAAGTCGGCATTATGCCTTTTGAATTTAATTCCGATGCAATTTCTGTGTTTCATCGTCAATCAGAAGGTGCAAGGTATACAGTAAACCTGAAGTGAAACATCGGAATCTAAAACTGGACTCACAGGGCAGGTTCAAATCATAGAAAGTGAGAGTGTCAGTCCTCTTTTACTTAAGTCGGCATTGTGGCTTTTGTATTAAATTCGGATGCAATTTCTGTGTTTCATCGTCAATACGAAGGTCACAGGGATACAGTAAACGTGAAGTGAAGCATCGGATAATAAAACTGGACTCACAGAAGAGGTTCTAATAATCGAAAATTAGAGTGTCAGTTCTCTAGTACTTAAGTCGGCATAGTGCCTTTTGTATAAAATCGTTTGCAATTTCTGTTTTTCATCGTCAATAAGAAGGTCCAAGGGATACAGTAAACCTGAAGTGAAGCATCGGATTCTAAAAGTGGACTCACAGGAGAGGTTCAAACCATTGAAAGTTGGAGTTTCACTCCTCTTGTACGTAAGTCGGCATTGTGCCTTTTGTATTAAATTCGGATGCAATTTCTGTGTTTCATCATCAATAAGAAAGTCCAAGGGATACAGTAAACTTGAAGTGAAGCATCGGAATCTAAAACTGGACTCACAGGATTGGCTCAAATCATAGAAAGTTAGAGTATCGGTCCTCTAGTACTTAAGTCGGCATTGTGCCTTTTGTATTAAATTCGGATGCAATTTTTGTGTTACATCGTCAATAAGAAGGTGCAAGGTATACAGTAAACCTGAAGTGAAGCATCGGAATCTAAAACTGGACTCTCAGGAGCGGTTCCCATCATAGAAAGTGAGAGTGTCAGTCCTCTTTTACCTAAGTCGGCATTGTGAATTTTGTATTAATTTCTGTTGCAATTTCTGTGTATCATCGTCAGTAAGAAGGTCCAAGGGATACAGTAAACCTGAAGTGATGCATCGGAATCTAAAACTGGACTCATAGGAGAGGTTCAAATCATAGAAAGGGAGAGCGTCAGTCCTCTTCAACTTAAGTCGGCATTGTGCCTTTTGTATTAAATTTGGATGCAATTTCTGTGTTTCATCGTCAATAAGAAGGTGGAAGGTATACAGTAAACCTGAAGTGAAGCATCGGAATCTAATACTGGACTCTCAGGAGCGGTTCCAATCATAGAAAGTGAGAGTGTCAGTCCTCTTTACCTAAGTCGGCATTGTGAATTTTGTATTAATTTCTGATGCAATTTCTCTGTATCATCGTCAGTAAGAAGGTCCAAGGGATACAGTAAACCTGAAGTGAAGCACCGGAATCTAAAACTGGACTCACAGGAGTGGTTCAAATCATAGAAAGTGAGAGTGTCAGTCCTCTTGTACTTAAGTCTGCATTGTGCCTTTTGAATTTAATGCCGATGCAATTTCTGTGTTTCATCGTCAATATGAAGGTGCAAGGTATACGGCAAACCTGACGTGAAGCATCGGAATCTAAAACTGGACTCATAGGAGAGGTTAGAATCATAGAAAGGGAGAGTGTCACTCCTCTTGTACTTAAGTCGGCATTGTGCATTTTGTATTAAATTCCGATGCAATATCTGTGTTTCATCGTTAATAAGAAGGTGCAAGGTATACAGTAACCTTGAAGTGAAGCATCGGAATCTAAAACTGGACTCACAGGTGAGGATCAAATCATAGAAAGTGAGAGTGTCAGTCCTGTTTTACTTAAGTCGGCATTGTGCCTTTTGTATTAAATTCGGATTCAATTTCAGTGTTTCATCGTCAATAAGAAGGTCCAAGGGATACAGTAAACCTGAAGTGAAGCATCGTAATCTAAAACTGGACTCACAGGAGAGGTTCTAATCATAGAAAGTGAGAGTGTCAGTCTTCTTGTACTTAAGTCGGCATTGTGCCTTTTGTATTAAATTCGGATGCAATTTCAGTGTTTCATCGTCAATAAGAAGGTCCAAGGGATACAGTAAACCTGAAGTGAAGCATCTGAATCTAAAACTGGACTCACAGGAGAGGTTCAAATCATAGAAAGTGAAAGTGTCAGTCTTCTTGTACCTAAGTCGGCATTGTGCCTTTTGTATTAAAATCGGTTGCAATTTCTGTGTTTCATCGTCATTAAGAAGGTCCAAGGGATACAGTAAACCTGAAGTGAAGGATCGGAAACTAAAGCTGGTCTCACAGGAGAGGTTCAAATCATAGAAATTTAGAGTGTCAGTCCTCTTGTACTTAAGTCGGCATTATGCCTCTTGAATTTAATTCCGATGCAATTACTGTGTTTCATCGTCAATAAGAAGGTCCAAGGGATAGAGTAAACCTGAAGTGAAGCATCGGAATCTAAAACTGGACTCACAGGAGCGGTTCAAATAATTTAAAGTTAGAGTGTCAGTCCTCTTTTACGTAAGTCGGCATTGTGCCTTTTGTATTAAATTCGGATGCAATTTCTGTGTTTCATCGTCAATAAGAAATACCAAGGGATACAGTCAACCTGAGGTGAAGCATCGGAATCTAAAACTGGACTCACAGGAGTGGTTCAAATCATAGAAAAATGGAGTGTCAGTCCTCTTGAACTAAGTCGGCATTGTGCCTTTTGTATTAAATTCGGATGCAATTTCTGTGTTTCACAGTCAATAAGAAGGTGCAAGGTATACAGTAAACCTGAAGTGAAGCGTCGGAATCTAAAACTGGACTCACAGGAGAGGTTCAAATCATAGAAAGGGAGAGTGTAAGTCCTCTTGTACTTAGGTCGGCAATGTGCCTTTTGTATTAAATTTGGATGCAATTTCTGTGTTTCATCGTCAATAAAAAAGTGCAAGTTATACTGTAAAGCTGAGGTGAAGCATCGGAATCTAAAACTGGACTCACAGGAGAGGTTCAAATCATAGAAAGTGAGAATGTCAGTCCCCTTGTAGTTAAGACGGCATTGTGCCTTTTGTACTAATTTCGGATGTAATTTCTGTGTTTCATCGTCAATAAGAAGGTCCAAGGGATACAGTAAACCAGAAGTGAAGCATCGGAATCTAAAACTGGACTCATAGGAGAGGTTCAAATCATAGTAAGTTAGATTGTCAGTCCTCTTGTACTTCAGTCGGCATTGTGCCTTTTGAATTTAATGCCGATGCAATTTCTGTGTTTCATCGTCAATAAGAAGGTGCAAGGTATACAGTAAACCTGAAGTGAAGCATCGGAGTCTAAAACTGGACTCACAGGAGAGGTTCAAATCATAGAGACTTAGAGTGTAAGCCCTCGTGTGCTTAAGTTGGCATTGTGCCTTTTGAATTTAATTCCGATGCAAATTCTGTGTTTCATCGTCAGTAAGATGGTGCAAGGCATACAGTAAACCTGAAGTGAAGCATCGGATTCTAAAACTCGACACACAGGAGTGGTTCAAATCATAGAAAGTGAGAGTGTCAGTCCTCTAGTACTTAAGTCGGCATTGTGCCTTTTGTATTAAATTCCGATACAATTTCTGTGTTTCATCGACAATAAGGAGGTGCAAGGTATACAGAAACCCTGAAGTGAAGCATCGGAATCTAAAACTGGACTCACGGGGTAGGTTCAAATCATAGAAAGTGAGAGCGTGAGTCCTCTTTTACTTAAGTCGGCATTGTGCCTTTTGTATTAAATTCGGATTCAATTTCTGTGTTTCATCGTCAATACGAAGGTCACAGGGATACATTAAACCTGAAGTGAAGCATCGGATTATAAAACTGGACTCACAGGAGAGGTTTAAATCATAGAAAGTGAGAGTGTCAGCCCTCTTTACTTAAGTCGGCATTGTGCCTTTTGCATTAAATTCGGATGCAATTTCTGTGTTTCATTGTCAATAAGAAGGTGCAAGGTAAACAGTAAACCTGAAGTGAAGCATCGGAATCTAAAACTGGACTCACAGGGGAGGTTCAAATCTTAGAAAGTGAGAATGTCAGTCCCCTTGTAGTTATGTCGGCATTGTGCCTTTTGTACTAAATTCGGATGTAATTTCTGTGTTTCATCGTCAATAAGAAGGTCCAAGGGATACAGTAAACCAGAAGTGAAGCATCGGAATCTAAAACTGGACTCCTAGGAGAGGTTCAAATCATAGAAAGTTAGATTGTCAGTCCTCTTGTACTTAAGTCGGCATTGTGCCTTTTGAATTTAATGCCGATGCAATTTCTGTGTTTCATCGTCAATAAGAAGGTGCAAGGTATACAGTAAACCTGAAGTGAAGCATCGGAGTCTAAAACTGGACTCACAGGAGAGGTTCAAATCATAGAGACTTAGAGTGTAAGTCCTCTTGTACTTAAGTTGGCATTGTGCCTTTTGAATTTAATTCCGATGCAAATTCTGTGTTTCATCGTCAGTAAGAAGGTGCAAGGCATACATTAAACCTGAAGTGAAGCATCGGATTCTAAAACTGGACACATAGGAGTGGTTCAAATCGTAGAAAGTGAGAGTGTCAGTCCTCTTGTACTTAAATCGGCATTGTGCCTTTTGTATTAATTTCCGATGTATTTTCTGTGTTTCATCGTCAATAAGGAGGTGCAAGGTATACAGAAACCCTGAAGTGAAGCATCGGAATCTAAAACTGGACTCACGGGAGAGGTTCAAATCATAGAAAGTGAGAGCGTCAGTCATCTTTTACTTAAGTCGGCATTGCGCCTTTTGTATTAAATTCGGATTCAATTTCTGTGTTTCATCGTCAATAAGAAGGTCCAAGGGATACAGTAAATCCGAAGTGAAGCATCGGAATCTATAACTGGACTCACAGGAGAGGTTCAAAGCATAGAAAGTTAGAATGTCAGTTCTCTTGTACTTAGGACGGCATTGTGCCTTTTGTGTTAAATTCGGACGAAATTTCTGTGTTTCATCGTCAATATGAAGGTCCAAGGTATACAGTAAACCTGAAGTGATGCATCGGAATCTAAAACTGGACTCACAGGAGAGGTTCATATATAGAAAGTGAGAAAGTCAGTCCTATTGTACTTAATTCGGCATTGTGCCTTTTCTATTAAATTCGGATGCAATTTCTGTGTTTCATCGTCAATAAGAAGGTCCAAGGGATACAGTAAACCAGAAGTGAAGCATCGGAATCTAAAACTGGACTCATAGGAGAGGTTCAAATCATAGAAAGTTAGAGTGTCAGTCCTCTTGTACTTTAGTCGGCATTGTGCCTTTTGAGTTAAATTCCGATTCAATTTCTGTGTTTCATCGTCAATAAGAAGGTCCAAGGGATACAGTAAACCTGAAGTGAAGCATCGGAATCTAAAACTGGACTCACAGGAGAGGTTCAAATCATAGAAAGTTAGAGTGTCAGTTCTCTTGTACTTAGGTCGGCATTGTGCCTTTTGTGTTAAATTCGGACGCAATTTCTGTGTTTCATCGTTAATAAGAAGGTCCAAGGTATACAGTAAACCTGAAGTGATGCATCGGAATCTAAAACTGGACTCACCGGGGAGGTGCAAATCATAGAAAGTTAGAGTGTCCGTCCTCTTGTACTTAAGTCGGCATTGTGCCTTTTGAATTCAATTCCGTTGCAATTTCTGTGTTTCAACGTCAATAGGAAGGTGCAAGGAATACAGTAAACCTGAAGTGAAGCATCGGAATCTAAAACTGGACTCACAGTAGAGGTTCAAATCATAGAAATTTAGAGTCTCAGTTCTCTTGTACTTAAGGCGCATTGTGACTTTTGAATTTAACTCCGATGCAATTTCTGTGCTTCTTCGTCAATAAGAAGGTCCATGGTATACAGTAAACCTGAAGTGTAACATCGGCATCTAAAACTGGACTCACTGGAAAGGTTCAAATCATAGAAAGTGAGAGGGTCAGTCCTCTTTTACTTAAGTCGGCATTGTGCCTTTTGTATTAAATTCGGATTCAGTTTCTGTGTTTCATCGTCAATAAGAAGGTCCAAGGGATAGAGTAAACCTGAAGTGAAGCATCGGAATCTAAAACTGGACTCACAGGAGCGGTTCAAATAATTTAAAGTTAGAGTGTCAGTCCTCTTTTACGTAAGTCGGCATTGTGCCTTTTGTATTAAATTCGGATGCAATTTCTGTGTTTCATCGTCAATAAGAAATTCCAAGGGATACAGTAAACCTGGAGGGAAGCATCGGAATCTAAAACTGGACTCACAGGAGTGGTTCAAATCATAGAAAAATGGAGTGTCAGTCCTCTTGTACTTAAGTCGGCATTGTGCCATTTGTATGAATTTCGGATGCAATTTCTGTGTTTCATCGTCAATATGAAGGTCCAAGGCATACAGTGATCCTGAAGTGAAGCATCGGAATCTAAAACTGGACTCACAGGAGAGGTTCAAATCATAGAAAGTAAGAGTGTCAGTCCTCTTTTACTTAATTCGGCGTGTGCCTTTTGTATTAAATTCGGATGCAATTTCTGTGTTTCATCGTCAATACGAAGGTCACAGGGATACATTAAACCTGAAGTGAAGCATCGGATTATAAAACTGGACTCACAGGAGAGGTTTAAATCATAGAAAGTGAGAGTGTCAGCCCTCTTTACTTAAGTTGGCATTGTGCCTTTTGCATTAAATTCGGATGCAATGTCTGTGTTTCATTGTCAATAAGAAGGTGCAAGGTAAACAGAAAACCTGAAGTGTAGCATCGGAATCTAAAACTGGACTCACAGGGGAGGTTCAAATCATAGAAAGTGAGAATGTCAGTCCCCTTGTAGTTATGTCGGCATTGTGGCTTTTGTACTAAATTCCGATGTAATTTCTGTGTTTCATCGTCAATAAGAAGGTCCAAGGGATACAGTAAACCAGAAGTGAAGCATCGGAATCTAAAACTGGACTCCTAGGAGAGGTTCAAATCATAGAAAGTTAGATTGTCAGTCCTCTTGTACTTAAGTCGGCATTGTGCCTTTTGAATTTAATGCCGATGCAATTTCTGTGTTTCATCGTCAATAAGAAGGTGCAAGGTATACAGTAAACCTGAAGTGAAGCATCGGAGTCTAAAACTGGGCTCACAGGAGAGGTTCAAATCATAGGGACTTAGAGTGTAAGTCCTCTTGTACTTAAGTTGGCATTGTGCCTTTTGAATTTAATTCCGATGCAAATTCTGTGTTTCATCGTCAGTAAGAAGGTGCAAGGCATACAGTAAACCTGAAGTGAAGCATCGGATTCTAAAACTGGACACACAGGAGTGGTTCAAATCATAGAAAGTGAGAGTGTCAGTCCTCTTGTACTTAAGTCGGCATTGTGCCTTTTGTATTAAATTCCGATGCAATTTCTGTGTTTCATCGTCAATAAGGAGGTGCAAGGTATACAGAAACCCTGAAGTGAAGCATCGGAAACTAAAACTGGACTCACGGGAGAGGTTCAAATCATAGAAAGTGAGAGCGTCAGTCCTCTTTTACTTAAGTCGGCATTGTGCCTTTTGTATTAAATTCGGATTCAATTTCTGTGTTTCATCGTCAATAAGAAGGTCCAAGGTATACAGTAAACCAGAAGTGAAGCATCGGAATCTAAAACTGGACTCATAGGAGAGGTTCAAATCATAGAAAGTTAGAGTGTCAGTCCTCTTGTACTTTAGTCGGCATTGTGCCTTTTGAGTTTAATTCCGATTCAATTTCTGTGTTTCATCGTCAATAAGAAGGTCCAAGGGATACAGTAAACCTAAAGTGAAGCATCGGAATCTAAAACTGGACTCACAGGAGAGGTTCAAATCATAGAAAGTTAGAGTGTCAGTTCTCTTGTACTTAGGTCGGAATTGTGCCTTTTGTGTTAAATTCGGACGCAATTTCTGTGTTTCATCGTCAATATGAAGGTCCAAGGTATACAGAAAACCTGAAGTGATGCATCGGAATCTAAAACGACTCACCGGGGAGGTGCAAATCATAGAAAGTTAGAGTGTCCGTCCCCTTGTACTTAAGTCGGCATTGTGCCTTTTGAATTTAATTCCGATGCAAATTCTGTGTTTCATCGTCAGTAAGAAGGTGCAAGGCATACAGTAAACCTGAAGTGAAGCATCGGAATCAAAAACTGGACTCACTGTAGAGGTTCAAATCATAGATATTTAGAGTCTCAGTTCTCTTGTACTTAAGGCGCATAGTGCCTTTTGTATTAAATTCCGATGCAATTTCAGTGTTTCATCGTCAATAAGGAGGTGCAAGGTATACAGAAACCGTGAAGTGAAGCATCGGAATCTAAAACTGGACTCACGGGAGAGGTTCAAATCATAGAAAGTGAGAGCGTCAGTCCTCTTTTACTTAAGTCGGCATTGTGCCTTTTGTATTAAATTCGGATTCAGTTTCTGTGTTTCATCGTCAATAAGAAGGTCCAAGGGATACAGTAAACCTGAAGTGAAGCATCGTAATCTAAAACTGTACTCACAGGAGAGGTTCAAATCATAGAAAGTGAGAGTGTCAGTCCTCTTGTACTTAGGTCGGCATTGTGCCTTTTGTATTAAATTCGGATGCAATTTCTGTGTTTCATCCTCAATAAGAAGGTCCAAGTGTTACAGTAAACCTGAAGTGAAGCATCGAAATCTAAAACTGGACTCACAGGAGAGGTTCAAATCATAGAAAGTTAGAGTGCCAGTTCTCTTGTACTTAGGTCGGCATTGTGCCTTTTGTATGAATTTCGGATGCAATTTCTGTCTTTCATCGTCAATATGAAGGTCCAAGGCATACAGTAAACCTGAAGTGAAGCATCGGAATCTAAAACTGGACTCACAGGAGAGGTTCAAATCATAGAAAGTAAGAGTGTCAGTCCTCTTTTACTTAATTCGGCGTGTGCCTTTTGTATTAAATTCGGATGCAATTTCTGTGTTTCATCGTCGATAAGGTCCAAGGGATACAGTAAACCTGAAGTGAAGCATCGGATACTGAAACTGGACTCAAAGGAGAGGTAGAAAGTGAGAGTGTCAGTCCTCTTGTACTTAAGTCGGCATTGTGCCATTTGTAATATATTCGGATGCAATTTCTGTGTTTCATCGTCAACAAAAAGGTGCAAGGTATACAGTAAACAAGAAGTGAAGCATCGGAATCTAAACTGGACTCACAGGAGAGGTGAAATCATAGAAAGAGAGAGTGACAGTCCCCTTTTATTTAAGTCGGCATTGTGCCTTTGAATTTAATTCCGATGCAATTTCTGTGTTTCATCGTCAATTAGGAGGTGCAAGGTATACAGAAACCCTGAAGTGAAGCATCGGAATCTAAAACTGGACTCACGGGAGAGGTTCAAATCATAGAAAGTGAGAGTGTCAGTCCTCTTTTACTTAAGTCGGCATTGTGCCTTTTGTATTAAATTCGGATGCAATTTCTGTGTTTCATCGTCAATACGAAGGTCACAGGGATACAGTAAACCTGAAGTGAAGCATCGTAATCTAAAACTGTACTTACGGGAGAGGTTCAAATCATAGAAAGTGAGAGTGTCAGTCCTCTTGTACTTAGGTCGGCATTGTGCCTTTTGTATTAAATTCGGATGCAATTTCTGTGTTTCATCCTCAATAAGTAGGTCCAAGTGTTACAGTAAACCTGAAGTGAAGCATCGAAATCTAAAACTGGACTCACAGGAGAGGTTCAAATCATAGAAAGTTAGAGTGCCAGTTCCCTTGTACTTAGGTCGGCATTGTGCCTTTTGTATGAATTTCGGATGCAATTTCTGTGTTTCATCGTCAATATGAAGTTCCAAGGCATACAGTAAACCTGAGGTGAAGCATCGGAATCTAAAACTGGACTCACAGGAGAGGTTCAAATCATAGAAAGTAAGAGTGTCATTCCTCTTTTACTTAATTCGGCGTGTGCCTTTTGTATTAAATTCGGATGCAATTTCTGTGTTTCATCGTCGATAAGAAGTTCCAAGGGATACAGTAAACCTGAAGTGAAGCATCGGATACTGAAACTGGACTCAAAGGAGAGGTAGAAAGTGAGAGTGTCAGTCCTCTTGTACTTAAGTCGGCATTGTGCCATTTGTAATATATTCGGATGCAATTTCTGTGTTTCATCGTCAACAAAAAGGTGCAAGGTATACAGTAAACAAGAAGTGAAGCATCGGAATCTAAACTGGACTCACAGGAGAGGTTGAAATGATAGAAAGAGAGAGTGACAGTCCTCTTTTATTTAAGTCGGCATTGTGCCTTTGAATTTAATTCCGATGCAATTTCTGTGCTTCATTGTCAATAAGAAGGTGCAAGGTAAACAGTAAACCTGAAGTGAAGCATCGGAATCTAAAACTGGACTCACAGGGGAGGTTCAAATCATAGAAAGTGAGAATGTCAGTCCCCTTGTAGTTATGTCGGCATTGTGCCTTTTGTATTAAATTCCGATGCAATTTCTGTGTTTCATCGTCAATAAGAAGGTGCAAGGTATACAGTAAACTTGAAGTGAAGCATCGGAGTCTAAAACTGGACTCACAGGAGAGGTTCAAATCATAGAAAGTGAGAGTGTCAGTCCTCTTGTACTTAAGTCGGCATTGTGCCTTTTGTATTAAATTCCGATGCAATTTCTGTGTTTCATCGTCAATAAGGAGGTGCAAGGTATACAGAAACCCTGAAGTGAAGCATCGGAATCTAAAACTGGACTCACGGGAGAGGTTTAAATCATAGAAAGTGAGAGCGTCAGTCCTCTTTTACTTAAGTCGGCATTGTGCCTTTTGTATTAAATTCGGATTCAATTTCTGTGTTTCATCGTCAATAAGATGGTCCAAGGGATACAGTAAACCAGAAGTGAAGCATCGGAATCTAAAACTGGACTCATAGGAGAGGTTCAAATCATAGAAAGTTAGATTGTCAGTCCTCTTGTACTTAAGTCGGCATTGTGCCTTTTGAATTTAATGCCGATGCAATTTCTGTGTTTCATCGTCAATAAGAAGGTGCAAGGTATACAGTAAACTTGAAGTGAAGCATCGGAGTCTAAAACTGGACTCACAGGAGAGGTTCAAAGCATAGAAAGTTAGAGTGTCAGTTCTCTTGTACTTAGGTCGGCATTGTGCCTTTTGTGTTAAATTCGGACGCAATTTCTGTGTTTCATCGTCAATATGAAGGTCCAAGGTATACAGTAAACCTGAAGTGATGCATCGGAATCTAAAACTGGACTCACAGGAGAGGTTCATATATATAGAAAGTGAGAAAGTCAGTCCTCTTGTACTTAATTCGGCATTGTGCCTTTTCTATTAAATTCGGATGCAATTTCTGTGTTTCATCGTCAATAAGAAGGTCCAAGGGATACAGTAAACCAGAAGTGAAGCATCGGAATCAAAAACTGGACTCATAGGAGAGGTTCAAATCATAGAAAGTTAGATTGTCAGTCCTCTTGTACTTAAGTCGGCATTGTGCCTTTTGAATTTAATGCCGATGCAATTTCTGTGTTACATCGTCAATAAGAAGGTGCAAGCTATACAGTAAACCTGAAGTGAAGCATCGGAGTCTAAAACTGGACTCACAGGAGAGGTTCAAATCATAGAGACTTAGAGTGTAAGTCCTCTTGTACTTAAGTTGGCATTGTGCCTTTTGAATTTTATTCCGATGCAAATTCTGTGTTTCATCGTCAGTAAGAAGGTGCAAGGCATACAGTAAACGTGAAGTGAAGCATCGGATTATAAAACTGGACTCACAGGAGAGGTTCAAATCATAGAAAGTGAGAGTGTCAGTCCTCTTGGACTTAAGTCGGCATTGTGCCTTTTGTATTAAATTCCGATGCAATTTCTGTGTCTCATCGTCAATAAGAAGCTGCAAGGTATACAGTAAACCTGAGGTGAAGCATCGGAATCAGAAACTGGACTCACAGGAGAGGTTCAAATCATAGAAAGTGAGAATGTCAGTCCTCTTGTACTTAATTCGGCATTGTACCTTTTGTATTAAATTCGGATGCAATTTCTGTGTTTCATCGTCAATAAGAAGGTCCAAGGGATACAGTAAACCAGTAGTGAAGCATCGGAATCTAAAACTGGACTCATAGGAGAGGTTCAAATCATAGAAAGTTAGATTGTCAGTCCTCTTGTACTTAAGTCGGCATTGTGCCTTTTGAATTTAATGCCGATGCAATTTCTGTGTTTCATCGTCAATAAGAAGGTGCAAGGTATACAGTAAACTTGAAGTGAAGCATCGGAGTCTAAAACTGGACTCACAGGAGAGGTTCAAATCATAGAGACTTAGAGTGTAAGTCCTCTTGTACTTAAGTTGGCATTGTGCCTTTTGAATTTAATTCCGATGCAAATTCTGTGTTTCATCGTCAGTAAGAAGGCGCAAGGCATACAGTAAACCTGAAGTGAAGCATCGGATTCTAAAACTGGACACACAGGAGTGGTTCAAATCATTGAAAGTGAGAGTGTCAGTCCTCTTGTACTTAAGCCGGCATTGTGCCTTTTGTATTAAATTCCGATGCAATTTCTGTGTTTCATCGCCAATAAGGAGGTGCAAGGTATACAGAAACCCTGAAGTGAAGCATCGGATTCTAAAACTGGACACACAGGAGTGGTTCAAATCATAGAAAGTGAGAGTGTCAGTCCTCTTGTACTTAAGCCGGCATTGTGCCTTTTGTATTAAATTCGGATGCAATTTCTGTGTTTCATCGTCAATACGAAGGTCACAGGGATACAGTAAACGTGAAGTGAAGCATCGGATTATAAAACTGGACTCACAGGAGAGGTTCAAATCATAGAAAGTGAGAGTGTCAGCCCTCTTTACTTAATTCGGCAATGTGCCTTTTTAATTAAATTCGGATGCAATTTCTGTGTTTCATTGTCAATAAGAAGGTGCAAGGTAAACAGTAAATCTGAAGTGAAGCATCGGAATATAAAACAGGGCTCACAGGAGAGGTTCATATCTTAGAAAGTGAGAGTGTCAGTCCTCTTGTACTTAAGTCGGCATTGTGCCTTTTGTATTATATTCGGATGCGATTTCTGTGTTTCATCGTCAATAAGAAGGTCCAAGGGAAACAGTAAACCTGAAGTGAAGCATCGGAATCTAAAACTGGACTCACAGGAGAGGTTTAAATCTTAAAAAGTGAGGGAGTCAGTCCTCTCGTACTTAGGTCGGCATTGTGCCTTTTGAATTTATTTCCGATGCTTTTTCTGTGCTTCATCGTCAAAAGAAGGTCCAAGGGATACGGTTAACCTGAAGTGAAGCATCGGAATCTAAAACTGGACTCACAGGTGAGGTTCAAATCATCGAAAGTTAGAGTGTCCGTCCACTTGTACTTAAGTCGGCATTGTGCCTTATGTGTTAAATTCGGATGCAATATGGTTTTTTCATCGTCAATCAGAAGGTGCAATGTATACAGTAATCCAGAAGTGAAGCATCGGAATCTAAAACTGCACTCACAGGAGAGGTTGAAATCATAGAAAGAGCGAGTGACAGTCCTCTTTTACTTAAGCCGCCATTGTGCCTTTTGAGTTTAATTCCGATGCAATTTCTGTGTTTCATCGTCAATAAGAAGGTCCAAGGTATACAGTAAACCTGAAGTGAAGCATCGGAATCTAAGACTGGATTCACAGGAGAGGTTCAAATCATATAAAGATAGAGTGTCAGTCCTCTTGTGCTTTAGTCGGAATTGTGCCTTTTGAATTTAATTCCGATGCATCTTCTGTGCTTCATCTTCAATAAGAAGGTCCATGGTATACAGTAAACGTGAAGTGTAGCATCGGAATCTAACACTGGACTCACAGGAGAGGTGCAAATCATAGAAAGTTAGAGTGTCCGTCCTCTTGTACTTAAGTCGGCATTGTGCCTTTTGAATTTAATTCCGATGCAATTTCTGTGTTTCAACGTCAATAGGAAGGTGCAAGGTATACAGTAAACCTGAAGTGAAGCATCGGAATCTAAAACTGGACTCACAGTAGAGGTTCAAATCACAGAAATTTAGAGTCTCAGTTCTCTTGTACTTAAGGCGCATTGTGACTTTTGAATTTAACTCCGATGCAATTTCTGTGCTTCTTCGTCAATAAGAAGGTCCATGGTATACAGTAAACCTGAAGTGTAACATCGGCATCTAAAACTGGACTCACTGGAGAGGTTCAAATCATAGAAAGTGAGAGTGTCAGTCCTCTTTTACTTAAGTCGGCATTGTGCCTTTTGTATTAAATTCGGATTCAGTTTCTTTGTTTCATCGTCAATAAGAAGGTCCAAGGGATACAGTAAACCGGAAGTGAAGCATCGTAATCTAAAACTGTACACACAGGAGAGGTTCAAATCATAGAAAGTGAGAGTGTCAGTCCTCTAGTACTTAGGTCGGCATTGTGCCTTTTGTATTAAATTCGGATGCAATTTCTGCGTTTCATCCTCAATAAGAAGGTCCAAAGGATACAGTAAACCTGAAGTGAAGCATCGGAATCTAAAACTGGACTCACAGGAGAGGTTCAAATCATAGAATGTTAGAGTGCCAGTTCTCTTGTACTTAGGTCGGCATTGTGCCTTTCGAATTAAATTCGGATGCAATTTCTGTGTTTCATTGCAATAAGAAGGTGCAAGGTATCAGTAAACCTGAAGTGAAGCATCGGAATCTAAAACTGGACTCACAGGAGAGGTTCAAATCATAGAAAGTGAGAATGTCAGTCCCCTTGTAGTTATGTCGGCATTGTGCCTTTTGTACTAAATTCGGATGTAATTTCTGTGTTTCATCGTCAATAAGAAGGTCCAAGGGATACAGTAAACCAGAAGTGAAGCATCGGAATCTAAAACTGGACTCATAGGAGAGGTTCAAATCATAGAAAGTTAGATTGTCAGTCCTCTTGTACTTAAGTCGGCATTGTGCCTTTTGAATATAATGCCGATGCAATTTCTGTGTTTCATCGTCAATAAGAAGGTGCAAGGTATACAGTAAACCTGAAGTGAAGCATCGGAGTCTAAAACTGGACTTACAGGAGAGGTTCAAATCATAGAGACTTAGAGTGTAAGTCCTCTTGTACTTAAGTTGGCATTGTGCCTTTTGTATTTACTTCCGATGCAAATTCTGTGTTTCATCGTCAGTAAGAAGGTGCAAGGCATACAGTAAACCTGAAGTAAAGCATCGGATTCTAAAACTGGACACACAGGAGTGGTTCAAATCATTGAAAGTGAGAGTGTCAGTCCTCTTGTACTTAAGTTGGCATTGTGCCTTTTGTATTAAATTCCGATGCAATTTCTGTGTTTCATCGTCAATCAGAAGGTGCAATGTATACAGTAATCCAGAAGTGAAGCATCGGAATCTAAAACTGGACTCACAGGAGAGGTTGAAATCATAGAAAGAGCGAGTGACAGTCCTCTTTTACTTAAGCCGCCATTGTGCCTTTTGAAATTAATTCCGATGCAATTTCTGTGTTTCATCGTCAATAAGAAGGTGCAAGGTATACAGTAAACCTGAAGTGAAGCATCGGAATCTAAAACTGGATTCACAGGAGAGGTTCAAATCATAGAAAGTTAGAGTGTCAGTCCTCTTGTACTTTAGTCGGCATTGTGCCTTTTGAATTTAATTCCGATGCATCTTCTGTGCTTCATCTTCAATAAGAAGGTCCATGGTATACAGTAAACGTGAAGTGTAGCATCGGAATCTAACACTGGACTCACAGGAGAGGTGCAAATCATAGAAAGTTAGAGTGTCCGTCCTCTTTTACTTAAGTCGGCATTGTGCCTTTTGTATTAAATTCGGATTCAGTTTCTGTGTTTCATCGTCAATAAGAAGGTCCAAGGGATACAGTAAACCTGAAGTGAAGCATCGTAATCTAAAACTGTACTCACAGGAGAGGTTCAAATCATAGAAAGAGAGAGAGTCAGTCCTCTTGTACTTAGGTCGGCATTGTGCCTTTTGTATTAAATTCGGATGCAATTTCTGTGTTTCATCCTCAATAAGAAGGTCCAAGGGATACAGTAAACCTAAAGTGAAGCATCGGAATCTAAAACTGGACTCACAGGAGAGGTTCAAATCATAGAAAATTAGAGTGCCAGTTCTCTTGTACTTAGGTCGGCATTGAGCCTTTTGAATTAAATTCGGATGCAATTTCTGTGTTTTATTGTCAATAAGAAGGTGCAAGGTAAACAGTAAACCTGAAGTGAAGCATCGGAATCTAAAACTGGTCTCACAGGAGAGGTTCAAATCATAGAAAGTGAGAATGTCAGTCCCCTTGTAGTTATGTCGGCATTGTGCCTTTTGTACTAAATTCGGATGTAATTTCTGTGTTTCATCGTCAATAAGAACGTCCAAGGGATACAGTAAACCAGAAGTGAAGCATCGGAATCTAAAACTGGACTCATAGGAGAGGTTCAATTCATAGAAAGTTAGATTGTCAGTTCTCGTGTACTTAAGTCGGCATTGTGCCTTTTGAATTTAATGCCGATGCAATTTCTGTGTTTCATCGTCAATAAGAAGATGCAAGGTGAACAGTAAATCTGAAGTGAAGCATCGGAATCTAAAACAGGGCTCACAGGAGAGGTTCATATCGTAGAAAGTGAGAGTGTCAGTCCTCTTGTACTTAAGTCGGCATTGTGCCTTTTGTATTAAATTCGGATGCGATTTCTGTGATTCATCGTCAATAAGAAGGTCCAAGGGAAACAGTAAACCTGAAGTGAAGCATCGGAATCTAAAACTGTACTCACAGGAGAGGTTTAAATCTTAGAAAGTGAGAGAGTCAGTCCTCTCGTACTTAGGTCGGCATTGTGCCTTTTGAATTTATTTCCGATGCTTTTTCTGTGCTTCATCGTCAAAAGAAGGTCCAAGGGATACGGTTAACCTGAAGTGAAGCATCGGAATCTAAAACTGGACTCACAGGTGAGGTTCAAATCATCGAAAGTTAGAGTGTCCGTCCACTTGTACTTAAGTCGGCATTGTGCCTTTTGTATTAAATTCGGATGCAATATCGGTTTTTCATCGTCAATAAGAAGGTGCAATGTATACAGTAATCCAGAAGTGAAGCATCGGAATCTAAAACTGTACTCACAGGAGAGGTTGAAATCATAGAAAGAGCGAGTGACAGTCCTCTTTTACTTAAGCCGCCATTGTGCCTTTTGAGTTTAATTCCGATGCAATTTCAGTGTTTCATCGTCAATAAGAAGGTCCAAGGTATACAGTATACCTGAAGTGAAGCATCGGAATCTAAAACTGGATTCACAGGAGAGGTTCGAATCATAGAAAGTTAGAGTGTCAGTCCTCTTGTACTTTAGTCGGCATTGTGCCTTTTGAATTTAATTCCGATGCATCTTCTGTGCTTCATCTTCAATAAGAAGGTCCATGGAATACAGTAAACGTGAAGTGAAGCATCGGAATCTAACACTGCACTCACAGGAGAGGTGCAAATCATAGAAAGTTAGAGTGTCCGTCCTCTTGTACTTAAGTCGGCATTGTGCCTTTTGAATTTAATTCCGATGCAATTTCTGTGTTTCAACGTCAATAGGAAGGTGCAAGGTATACAGTAAACCTGAAGTGAAGCATCGGAATCTAAAACTGGACTCACAGTAGAGGTTCAAATCATGCAAATTTAGAGTCTCAGTTCTCTTGTACTTAAGGCGCATTGTGACTTTTGAATTTAACTCCGATGCAATTTCTGTGCTTCTTCGTCAATAAGAAGGTCCATGGTATTCAGTAAACCTGAAGTGTAACATCGGCATCTAAAACTGGACTCACTGGAGAATTTCAAATCATAGAAAGTGAGAGTGTCAGTCCTCTTTTACTTAAGTCGGCATTGTGCCTTTTGTATTAAATTCGGATTCAGTTTCTGTGTTTCATCGTCAATAAGAAAGTCCAAGGGATACAGTAAACCTGAAGTGATGCATCGTCATCTAAAACTGTAGTCACAGGAGAGGTTCAAATCATAGAAAGTGAGAGTGTCAGTCCTCCTGTACTTAGTTCGGCATTGTGCCTTTTGTATTAAATTCGGTTGCAATTTCTGTGTTTCATCCTCAATAAGAAGGTCCAAGTGATACAGTAAACCTGAAGTGAAGCATCGGAATCTAAAACTGGACTCACCGGAGAGGTTCAAATCATAGAAAGGTAGAGTGCCAGTTCTCTTGTACTTAGGTGGGCATTGTGCCTTTTGAATTAAATTCGGATGCAATTTCTGTGTTTCATTGTCAATAAGAAGGTGCAAGGTAAACAGTAAACCTGAAGTGAAGCATCGGAATCTGAAACTGGACTCACAGGAGAGGTTCAAATCATAGAAAGTGAGAATATCAGTCACCTTGTAGTTGTGTCGGCATTGTGCCTTTTGTATTAAATTCCGATGCAATCTCTGTGTTTCATCGTCAATAAGGAGGTGCAAGGTATACAGAAACCCTGAAGTGAAGCATCGGAATCTAAAACTGGACTCACGGGAGAGGTTCAAATCATAGAAAGTGAGAGCGTCAGTCCTCTTTTACTTAAGTCGGCATTGTGCCTTTTGTATTAAATTCGGATTCAATTTCTGTGTTTCATCGTCAATAAGAAGGTCCAAGGTATACAGTAAACCTGAAGTGAAGCATCGGAATCTAAAACTGGACTCACAGGAGAGGTTCAAATCATTGAAATTTAGAGTGTCACCTCTCTTGTACTTAGGTCGGCATTGTGCCTTTTGTGTTATATTCGGACGCAATTTCTGTGTTTCATCGTCAATATGAAGGTCCAAGGTATACAGTAAACCTGAAGTGATGCATCGGAATCTAAAACTGGACTCACAGGAGAGGTTCAAATCATAGAAAAAGAAAGTGTCAGTCCTCTTGGACTTAAGTCGGCATTGTGCCTTTTGTATTAAATTCCGATGCAATTTCTGTGTCTCATCGTCAATAAGAAGCTGCAAGGTATACAGTAAACCTGAAGTGAAGCATCGGAGTCTAAAACTCGACTCACAGGAGAGGTTCAAATCATAGAGACTTAGAGTGTAAGTCCTCTTGTACTTAAGATGGCATTGTGCCTTTTGAATTTAATTCCGATGCAAATTCTGTGTTTCATCGTCAGTAAGAAGGTGCAAGGCATACAGTAAACGTGAAGTGAAGCATCGGATTATAAAACTGGACTCACAGGAGAGGTTCAAATCATAGAAAGTGAGAGTGTCAGTCCTCTTGGACTTAAGTCGGCATTGTGCCTTTTGTATTAAATTCCGATGCAATTTCTGTGTCTCATCGTCAATAAGAAGCCGCAAGGTATACAGTAAACCTGAGGTGAAGCTTCGGAATCTAAAACTGGACTCACAGGAGAAGTTCAAATCATAGAAAGTGAGAGTGTCAGTCCTCTTGTACTTAATTCGTCATTGTGCCTTTTGTATTAAATTCGGATGCAATTTCTGTGTTTCATCGTCAATAAGAAGGTCCAAGGGATACAGTAAACCAGAAGTGAAGCATCGGAATCTAAAACTGGACTCATAGGAGAGGTTCAAATCATAGAAAGTTAGATTGTCAGTCCTCTTGTACTTAAGTCGGCATTGTGCCTTTTGAATTTAATGCCGTTGCAACCTCTGTGTTTCATCGTCATAAGAAGGTGCAAGGTATACAGTAAACCTGAAGTGAAGCATCGGAGTCTAAAACTGGACTCACAGGAGAGCTTCAAATCATAGAGACTTAGAGTGTAAGTCCTCTTCTACTTAAGTTGACATTGTGCCTTTTGAATTTAATTCCGATGCAAATTCTGTGTTTCATCGTCAGTAAGAAGGTGCAAGGCATACAGTAAACCTGAAGTGAAGCATCGGATTCTAAAACTGGACACACAGGAGTGTTTCAAATCATAGAAAGTGAGATTGTCAGTCCTCTTGTACTTAAGTCGGCATTGTGCATTTTGTATTAAATTCCGATGCAATTTCTGTGTTTCATCGTCAATAAGGAGGTGCAAGGTATACAGAAACCCTGAAGTGAAGCATCGGAATCTAAAACTGGACTCACGGGAGAGGTTCAAATCATAGAAAGTGAGAGCGTGAGTCCTCTCTTACTTAAGTCGGCATTGTGCCTTTTGTATTAAATTCGGATTCAATTTCTGTGTTTCATCGTTAATAAGAAGGTCCAAGGGATACAGTAAACCTGAAGTGAAGCATCGGAATCTAAAACTGGACTCACAGGAGAGGTTCAAATCATAGAAAGTTAGAGTGTCAGTTCTCTTGTACTTTGGTCGGCATTGTGCCTTTTGTGTTAAATTCGGACGCAATTTCTGTGTTTCATCGTCAATATGAAGGTCCAAGGTATACAGTAAACCTGAAGTGATGCATCGGAATCTAAAACTGGACTCACAGGAGAGGTTCAAATCTTAGAGAGTTAGAGTGTCAGTCCTCTTGTACTTAAGTCGGCATTATGCCTTTTGAATTTAATTCCGATGCAATTTCTGTGTTTCATCGTCAATCAGAAGGTGCAAGGTATACAGTAAACCTGAAGTGAAACATCGGAATCTAAAACTGGACTCACAGGGCAGGTTCAAATCATAGAAAGTGAGAGTGTCAGTCCTCTTTTACTTAAGTCGGCATTGTGGCTTTTGTATTAAATTCGGATGCAATTTCTGTGTTTCATCGTCAATACGAAGGTCACAGGGATACAGTAAACGTGAAGTGAAGCATCGGATTATAAAACCGGACTCACAGGAGACGTTCAAATCATAGAAAGTGAGAGTGTCAGCCCTCTTTACTTAATTCGGCAATGTGCCTTTTTAATTAAATTCGGATGCAATTTCTGTGTTTCATTGTCAATAAGAAGGTGCAAGGTAAACAGTAAATCTGAAGTGAAGCATCGGAATCTAAAACAGGGCTCACAGGAGAGGTTCATATCGTAGAAAGTGAGAGTGTCAGTCCTCTTGTACTTAAATCGGCATTGTGCCTTTTGTATTAAATTCGGATGCGATTTCTGTGTCTCATCGTCGATAAGAAGGTCCAAGGCAAACAGTAAACCTGAAGTGAAGCATCGGAATCTAAAACTGGACTCACAGGTGAGGTTCAAATCATCGAAAATTAGAGTGTCCGTCCACTTGTACTTAAGTCGGCATTGTGCTTTTGTATTAAATTCGGATGCAATATCGGTTTTTCATCGTCAATAAGAAGGTGCAATGTATACAGTAATCCAGAAGTGAAGCATCGGAATCTACAACTGGACTCACAGGAGAGGTTGAAATCATAGAAAGAGCGAGTGACAGTCCTCTTTTACTTAAGCCGCCATTGTGCCTTTTGAGTTTAATTCCGATGCAATTTCTGTGTTTCATCGTCAATAAGAAGGTCCAAGGTATACAGTAAACCTGAAGTGAAGCATCGGAATCTAAAACTGGATTCACAGGAGAGGTTCAAATCATAGAAAGTTAGAGTGTCAGTCCTCTTGAACTTTAGTCGGCATTGTGCCTTTTGAATTTAATTCCGATGCATCTTCTGTGCTTCATCTTCAATTAGAAGGTCCATGGTATACAGTAAACGTGAAGTGTAGCATCGGAATCTAACACTGGACTCACAGGGGAGGTGCAAATCATAGAAAGTTAGAGTGTCTGTCCTCGTGTACTTAAGTCGGCATTGTGCCTTTTGAATTTAATTCCGATGCAATTTCTGTGTTTCAACGTCAATAGGAAGGTGCAAGGTATACAGCAAACCTGAAGTGAAACATCGGAATCTAAAACTGGACTCACAGTAGAGGTTCAAATCATAGAAATTTAGAGTCTCAGTTCTCTTGTACTTAAGGCGCATTGTGACTTTTGAATTTAACTCCGATGCAATTTCTGTGCTTCTTCGTCAATAAGAAGGTCCATGTTATACAGTAAACCTGAAGTGTAACATCGGCATCTAAAACTGGACTCACTGGAGAGGTTCAAATCATAGAAAGTGAGAGTGTCAGTCCTCTTTTACTTAAGTCGGCATTGTGCCTTTTGTATTAAATTCGGATTCAGTTTCTGGGTTTCATCGTCAATAAGAAGGTCCAAGGGATACAGTAAACCTGAAGTGAAGCATCGTAATCTAAAACTGTACTCACAGGAGAGGTTCAAATCATAGAAAGTGAGAGTGTCAGTCCTCTTGTACTTAGGTCGGCATTGTGCCTTTTGTATTAAATTCCGATGCAATTTCTGTGTCTCATCGTCAATAAGAAGCTGCAAGGTATACAGTAAACCTGAGGTGAAGCTTCGGAATCTAAAACTGGACTCACAGGAGAGGTTCAAATCATAGAAAGTGAGAGTGTCAGTCCTCTTGTACTTAAGTCGGCATTGTGCCTTTTGAATTTAATGCCGTTGCAATTTCTGTGTTTCATCGTCATAAGAAGGTGCAAGGTATACAGTAAACCTGAAGTGAAGCATCGGAGTCTAAAACTGGACTCACAGGAGAGGTTCAAATCATAGAGACCTAGAGTGTAAGTCCTCTTCTACTTAAGTTGACATTGTGCCTTTTGAATTTAATTCCGATGCAAATTCTGTGTTTCATCGTCAGTAAGAAGGTGCAAGGCATACAGTAAACCTGAAGTGAAGCATCGGATTCTAAAACTGGACACACAGGAGTGTTTCAAATCATAGAAAGTGAGATTGTCAGTCCTCTTGTACTTAAGTCGGCATTGTGCCTTTTGTATTAAATTCCGATGCAATTTCTGTGTTTCATCGTCAGTAAGAAGGTGCAAGGCATACAGTAAACCTGAAGTGAAGCAACGGATTCTAAAACTGGACACACAGGAGTGTTTCAAATCATAGAAAGTTAGATTGTCAGTCCTCTTGTACTTAAGTCGGCATTGTGCCTTTTGAATTTAATGCCGATGCAATTTCTGTGTTTCATCGTCAATAAGAAGGTGCAAGGTATACAGTAAACCTGAAGTGAAGCATCGGAGTCTAAAACTGGACTCACAGGAGAGGTTCAAATCATAGAGTCTTAGAGTGTAAGTCCTCTTGTACTTAAGATGGCATTGTGCCTTTTGAATTTAATTCCGATGCAAATTCTGTGTTTCATCGTCAGTAAGAAGGTGCAAGGCATACAGTAAACGTGAAGTGAAGCATCGGATTAGAAAACTGGACTCACAGGAGAGGTTCAAATCATAGAAAGTGAGAGTGTCAGTCCTCTTGGACTTAAGTCGGCATTGTGCCTTTTGTATTAAATTCCGATGCAATTTCTGTGTCTCATCGTCAATAAGAAGCTGCAAGGTATACAGTAAACCTGAGGTGAAGCATCGGAATCTAAAACTGGACTCACAGGAGAGGTTCAAATCATAGAAAGTGAGAGTGTCAGTCCTCTTGTACTTAATTCGTCATTGTGCCTTTTGTATTAAATTCGGATGCAATTTCTGTGTTTCATCGTCAATAAGAAGGTCCAAGGGATACAGTAAACCAGAAGTGAAGCATCGGAATCTAAAACTGGACTCATAGGAGAGGTTCAAATCATAGAAAGTTAGATTGTCAGTCCTCTTGTACTTAAGTCGGCATTGTGCCTTTTGAATTTAATGCCGTTGCAATTTCTGTGTTTCATCGTCATAAGAAGGTGCAAGGTATACAGTAAACCTGAAGTGAAGCATCGGAGTCTAAAACTGGACTCACAGGAGAGGTTCAAATCATAGAGACTTAGAGTGTAAGTCCTCTTCTACTTAAGTTGACATTGTGCCTTTTGAAATTAATTCCGATGCAAATTCTGTGTTTCATCGTCAGTAAGAAGGTGCAAGGCATACAGTAAACCTGCAGTGAAGCATCGGATTCTAAAACTGGACACACAGGAGTGTTTCAAATCATAGAAAGTGAGATTGTCAGTCCTCTTGTACTTAAGTCGGCATTGTGCCTTTTGTATTACATTCCGATGCAATTTCTGTGTTTCATCGTCAATAAGGAGGTGCAAGGTATACAGAAACCCTGAAGTGAAGCATCGGAATCTAAAACTGGACTCACGGGAGAGGTTCAAATCATAGAAAGTGAGAGCGTGAGTCCTCTCTTACTTAAGTCGGCATTGTGCCTTTTGTATTAAATTCGGATTCAATTTCTGTGTTTCATCGTTAATAAGAAGGTCCAAGGGATACAGTAAACCTGAAGTGAAGCATCGGAATCTAAAACTGGACTCACAGGAGAGGTTCAAATCATAGAAAGTTAGAGTGTCAGTTCTCTTGTACTTTGGTCGGCATTGTGCCTTTTGTGTTAAATTCGGACGCAATTTCTGTGTTTCATCGTCAATATGAAGGTCCAAGGTATACAGTAAACCTGAAGTGATGCATCGGAATCTAAAACTGGACTCACAGGAGAGGTTCAAATCATAGAAAGTGAGAGCGTGAGTCCTCTCTTACTTAAGTCGGCATTGTGCCTTTTGTATTAAATTCGGATTCAATTTCTGTGTTTCATCGTTAATAAGAAGGTCCAAGGGATACAGTAAACCTGAAGTGAAGCATCGGAATCTAAAACTGGACTCACAGGAGACGTTCAAATCATAGAAAGTGAGAGTGTCAGCCCTCTTTACTTAATTCGGCAATGTGCCTTTTTAATTAAATTCGGATGCAATTTCTGTGTTTCATTGTCAATAAGAAGGTGCAAGGTAAACAGTAAATCTGAAGTGAAGCATCGGAATCAAAAACAGGGCTCACAGGAGAGGTTCATGTCGTAGAAAGTGAGAGTGTCAGTCCTCTTGTACTTAAGTCGGCATTGTGCCTTTTGTATTAAATTCGGATGCGATTTCTGTGTCTCATCGTCAATAAGAAGGTCCAAGGGAAACAGTAAACCTGAAGTGAAGCATCGGAATCTAAAACTGGACTCACAGGTGAGGTTCAAATCATCGAAAATTAGAGTGTCCGTCCACTTGTACTTAAGTCGGCATTGTGCCTTTTGTATTAAATTCGGATGCAATATCGGTTTTTCATCGTCAATAAGAAGGTGCAATGTATACAGTAATCCAGAAGTGAAGCATCGGAATCTACAACTGGACTCACAGGAGAGGTTGAAGTCATAGAAAGAGCGAGTGACAGTCCTCTTTTACTTAAGCCGCCATTGTGCCATTTGAGTTTAATTCCGATGCAATTTCTGTGTTTCATCGTCAATAAGAAGGTCCAATGTATACAGTAAACCTGAAGTGAAGCATCGGAATCTAAAACTGGATTCACAGGAGAGGTTCAAATCATAGAAAGTTAGAGTGTCAGTCCTCTTGAACTTTAGTCGGCATTGTGCCTTTTGAATTTAATTCCGATGCATCTTCTGTGCTTCATCTTCAATTAGAAGGTCCATGGTATACAGTAAACGTGAAGTGTAGCATCGGAATCTAACACTGGACTCAAAGGAGAGGTTCAAATCATAGAAATTTAGAGTCTCAGTTCTCTTGTACTTAAGGCGCATTGTGACTTTTGAATTTAACTCCGATGCAATTTCTGTGCTTCTTCGTCAATAAGAAGGTCCATGTTATACAGTAAACCTGAAGTGTAACATCGGCATCTAAAACTGGACTCACTGGAGAGGTTCAAATCATAGAAAGTGAGAGTGTCAGTCCTCTTTTACTTAAGTCGGCATTGTGCCTTTTGTATTAAATTCGGATTCAGTTTCTGGGTTTCATCGTCAATAAGAAGGTCCAAGGGATACAGTAAACCTGAAGTGAAGCATCGGAATCTAAAACTGGACTCACAGGAGAGGTTCAAATCATAGAGAGTATGAGTGTCAGTCCTCTTTTACTTAATTTGGCGTGTGCCTTTTGTATTAAATTCGGATGCAATTTCTGTGTTTCATCGTAAATAAGAAGGTCCAAGGGATACAGTAAACCTGAAGTGAAGCATCGGAATGTGAAACTGGACTCAAAGGAGAGGTAGAAAGTGAGAGTGTCAGTCCTCTTGTACTTAAGTCGGCATTGTGCCATTTGTGATATATTCGGATGCAATTTCTGTGTTTCATTGTCAATAAGAAGGTGCAAGGTAAACAGTACACCTGAAGTGAAGCATCGGAATCTAAAACAGGTCTCACAGGAGAGTTTCAAATCGTAGAAAGTGAGAGTGTCAGTCCTCTTGTACTTAAGTCGGCATCGTGCCTTTTGTATTAAATTCCGATGCAATTTCTGTGTTTCATCGTCAATAAGGAGGTGCAAGGTATAAAGAAACCCTGAAGTGAAGCATTGGAATCTAAAACAGGACTCACGGGAGAGGTTCAAATCATAGAAAGTGAGAGTGTCAGTTCTCTTTACTTAAGTCGGCGTTGTGCCTTTTGAATTAAATTCGGATGCAATTTCTGTGTTTCATTGTCAAAAGGAGGTCCAAGGGATACAGTAAACCTGAAGTGAAGCATCGGAATCTAAAACTGGACTCACAGGTGAGGTTCAAATCATCGAAAAGTAGAGTGTCCGTCCTCTTGTACTTAAGTCGGCATTGTGCCTTTGGTATTAAATTCGGATGCAATTTCTGTGTTTCATCGTCAATAAAAAGGTGCAAGGTATACAGTAAACAAGAAGTGAAGCATCGGAATCTAAACTGGACTCACAGGAGAGGTTGAAATCATAGAAAGAGAGAGTGACAGTCCTCTTTTATTTAAGTCGGCATTGTGCCTTTTGAATTTAATTCCGATGCAACTTCTGTGTTTCATCGTCAGTAAGAAGGTGCAAGGTATACAGTAAACCTGAAGTGAAGCATCGGATTCTGAAACTGGACACACAGGAGAGGTTCAAATCATAGAAAGTGAGAGTGTCAGACCTCTTGTACCTAAGTCGGCATCGTGCCTTTTGTATTAAATTCCGATGCAATTTCTGTGTTTCATCGTCAATAAGGAGGTGCAAGGTATAAAGAAACCCTGAAGTGAAGCATCGGAATCTAAAACTGGACTCATGGGAGAGGTTCAAATCATAGAAAGTGAGAGTGTCAGTTCTCTTTACTTAAGTCGGCGTTGTGCCTTTTGAATTAAATTCGGATGCAATTTCTGTGTTTCATTGTCAATAAGAGGGTGCAAGGTAAACAGTAAACCTCAAGTGAAGCATCCTAATCTAAAACAGGACTCACAGGAGAGGTTCATATTGTAGAAAGTGAGAGTGTCAGTCCTCTTGTACTTAAGTCGCTATTGTGCCTTTTGTATTAAATTCGGATGCAATTTCTGTGTTTCATCGTCAATAAGAAAGTCCAAGGGAAACAGTAAATCTGAAGTGAAGCATCGGAATCTAAAACTGGACTCACAGGAGAGGTTTAAATCATAGAAAGTGAGAGAGTCAGTCCTCTCGTACTTAGGTCGGCATTGTGCCTTTTGAATTTAAATCCGATGCAATTTCTGTATTTCGTCGTCAATAAGATTGTGCAAGGTATACAGTAACTTTGAAGTGAAGCATCGGAATCTAAAACTGGACTCACAGGAGAGGTTGAAATCATAGAAAGAGCGAGTGACAGTCCTCTTTTACTAAAGCCGGCATTGTGCCTTTTGAGTTTAATTCCGATGCAATTTCTGTGTTTCATCGTCAATAAGAAGGTCCAAGGGATACAGTAAACCTGAAGTGATGCATCGGAATCTAAAACTGGACTCACAGCAGAGGTTCAAATCTTAGAAAGTTAGAGTGTCAGTCCTCTTGTACTTAAGACGGCATTGTGCCTTTTGAATTTAAATCCGATGCAATTTCTGTATTTCGTCGTCAATAAGATTGTGCAAGGTATACAGTAACTTTGAAGTGAAGCATCGGAATCTAAAACTGGACTCACAGGAGAGGTTGAAATCATAGAAAGTGAGAGTGTCAGTCGTCTTGTACTTAAGTCGGCATTGTGCCTTTTGTATTAAATTCGGATGCAATATCTGTGTTTCATCGTCAATAAGAAGGTCCAAGGGATACAGTAATCCAGAAGTGAAGCATCGGAATCTAAAACTGGATTCACAGGAGAGGTTGAAATCA
This sequence comes from Schistocerca serialis cubense, assembly GCF_023864345.2. Taxonomy (NCBI): domain Eukaryota; kingdom Metazoa; phylum Arthropoda; class Insecta; order Orthoptera; family Acrididae; genus Schistocerca; species Schistocerca serialis. Next base: position 59,002,306 of record NC_064638.1, on the reverse strand, counting down.
TAGAAAGAGCGAGTGACAGTCCTCTTTTACTAAAGCCGGCATTGTGCCCTTTGAGTTTAATTCCGATGCAATTTCTGTGTTTCATCGTCAATAAGAAGGTCCAAGGGATACAGTAAACCTGAAGTGAAGCATCGGAATCTAAAACTGTACTCACAGGGGAGGTTCAAATCCTAGAAAGTGAGAGTGTCAGTCCTTTTGTACATAAGTCGGTATTGTGCCTTTTGTATTAAATTCGGATGCAATTTCTGTGTTTCATCGTCAACAAGATGGTCCAAGGGATACAGTAAACCTGAAGTGAAGCATCGGAATCTGAATCTGGACTCAAAGAAGAGGGAGAAAGTGAGAGTGTCAGTCCTCTTGTACTTAAGTCGGCATTGTGCCTTTTGTATTATATTCGGATGCAATTTCTGTGTTTCATCGTCAATAAGAAGGTGCAAGGTAAACAGTAATCTTGAAGTGTAGCATGGGAATCTAAAACTGGACTCACAGGAGGGGCTCAAATCGTAGAAGGTGAGAGTGTCACTCCTCTTGTACTTAAGTCGGCATTGTGCCTTTCGTATTAAATTCCGATGCAAGTTCTGTGTTTCATCGTCAATAAGAAGGTGCAAGGTATACAGTAAACCAGAAATGAAGCATCATAATCTAAAACTGGACTCACAGGAGAAATTCAAACATAGAGAGTTAGAGTGTCAGTACTCTTGAACTTAAGTCGGCATTGTGCATTTTGAATTTAATTCCGATGCAATTTCTGCGATTCTTCGTCAGTAAGAAGGTCCAAGGGATACGGTTAACCTGAAGTGAAGCATCGGAATCGAAAACTGGACTCACAGGTGAGGTTCAAATCATCGAAAATTAGAGTGTCCGTCCACTTGTACTTAAGTCGGCATTGTGCTTTTGTATTAAATTCTAATGCAATATCGGTTTTTCATCGTCAATAAGAAGGTGCAATGTATACAGTAATCCAGAAGTGAAGCATCGGAATCTACAACTGGACTCACAGGAGAGGTTGAAATCATAGAAAGAGCGAGTGACAGTCCTCTTTTACTTAAGCCGCCATTGTGCCTTTTGAGTTTAATTCCGATGCAATTTCTGTGTTTCATCGTCAATAAGAAGGGCCAAGGTATACAGTAAACCTGAAGTGAAGCATCGGAATCTAAAACTGGATTCACAGGAGAGGTTCAAATCATAGAAAGTTAGAGTGTCAGTCCTCTTGATCTTTAGTCGGCATTGTGCCTTTTGAATTTAATTCCGATGCATCTTCTGTGCTTCATCTTCAATAAGAAGGTCCATGGTATACAGTAAACGTGAAGTGTAGCATCGGAATCTAACACTGGACTCACAGGAGAGGTGCAAATCATAGAAAGTTAGAGTGTCCGTCCTCTTGTACTTAAGTCGGCATTGTGCCTTTTGAATTTAATTCCGATGCAATTTCTGTGTTTCAACGTCAATAGGAAGGTGCAAGGTATACAGCAAACCTGAAGTGAAGCATCGGAATCTAAAACTGGTCTCACAGTAGAGGTTCAAATCATAGAAATTTAGAGTCTCAGTTCTCATGTACTTAAGGCGCATTGTGACTTTTGAATTTAATTCCGATGCAATATCTGTGCTTCTTCGTCAATAAGAAGGTCCATGTTATACAGTAAACCTGAAGTGTAACATCGGCATCTAAAACTGGACTCACTGGAGAGGTTCAAATCATAGAAAGTGAGAGCGTGAGTCCTCTCTTACTTAAGTCGGCATTGTGCCTTTTGTATTAAATTCGGATTCAATTTCTGTGTTTCATCGTTAATAAGAAGGTCCAAGGGATACAGTAAACCTGAAGTGAAGCATCGGAATCTAAAACTGGACTCACAGGAGAGGTTCAAATCATAGAAAGTTAGAGTGTCAGTTCTCTTGTACTTTGGTCGGCATTGTGCCTTTTGTGTTAAATTCGGACGCAATTTCTGTGTTTCATCGTCAATATGAAGGTCCAAGGTATACAGTAAACCTGAAGTGATGCATCGGAATCTAAAACTGGACTCACAGGAGAGGTTCAAATCATAGAAAGTTAGATTGTCAGTCCTCTTGTACTTAAGTCGGCATTGTGCCTTTTGAATTTAATGCCGTTGCAATTTCTGTGTTTCATCGTCATAAGAAGGTGCAAGGTATACAGTAAACCTGAAGTGAAGCATCGGAGTCTAAAACTGGACTCACAGGAGAGGTTCAAATCATAGAGACTTAGAGTGTAAGTCCTCTTCTACTTAAGTTGACATTGTGCCTTTTGAATTTAATTCCGATGCAAATTCTGTGTTTCATCGTCAGTAAGAAGGTGCAAGGCATACAGTAAACCTGAAGTGAAGCATCGGATTCTAAAACTGGACACACAGGAGTGTTTCAAATCATAGAAAGTGAGATTGTCAGTCCTCTTGTACTTAAGTCGGCATTGTGCCTTTTGTATTACATTCCGATGCAATTTCTGTGTTTCATCGTCAATAAGGAGGTGCAAGGTATACAGAAACCCTGAAGTGAAGCATCGGAATCTAAAACTGGACTCACGGGAGAGGTTCAAATCATAGAAAGTGAGAGCGTGAGTCCTCTCTTACTTAAGTCGGCATTGTGCCTTTTGTATTAAATTCGGATTCAATTTCTGTGTTTCATCGTTAATAAGAAGGTCCAAGGGATACAGTAAACCTGAAGTGAAGCATCGGAATCTAAAACTGGACTCACAGGAGAGGTTCAAATCATAGAAAGTTAGAGTGTCAGTTCTCTTGTACTTTGGTCGGCATTGTGCCTTTTGTGTTAAATTCGGACGCAATTTCTGTGTTTCATCGTCAATATGAAGGTCCAAGGTATACAGTAAACCTGAAGTGATGCATCGGAATCTAAAACTGGACTCACAGGAGAGGTTCAAATCATAGAAAGTGAGAGCGTGAGTCCTCTCTTACTTAAGTCGGCATTGTGCCTTTTGTATTAAATTCGGATTCAATTTCTGTGTTTCATCGTTAATAAGAAGGTCCAAGGGATACAGTAAACCTGAAGTGAAGCATCGGAATCTAAAACTGGACTCACAGGAGACGTTCAAATCATAGAAAGTGAGAGTGTCAGCCCTCTTTACTTAATTCGGCAATGTGCCTTTTTAATTAAATTCGGATGCAATTTCTGTGTTTCATTGTCAATAAGAAGGTGCAAGGTAAACAGTAAATCTGAAGTGAAGCATCGGAATCAAAAACAGGGCTCACAGGAGAGGTTCATGTCGTAGAAAGTGAGAGTGTCAGTCCTCTTGTACTTAAGTCGGCATTGTGCCTTTTGTATTAAATTCGGATGCGATTTCTGTGTCTCATCGTCAATAAGAAGGTCCAAGGGAAACAGTAAACCTGAAGTGAAGCATCGGAATCTAAAACTGGACTCACAGGTGAGGTTCAAATCATCGAAAATTAGAGTGTCCGTCCACTTGTACTTAAGTCGGCATTGTGCCTTTTGTATTAAATTCGGATGCAATATCGGTTTTTCATCGTCAATAAGAAGGTGCAATGTATACAGTAATCCAGAAGTGAAGCATCGGAATCTACAACTGGACTCACAGGAGAGGTTGAAATCATAGAAAGAGCGAGTGACAGTCCTCTTTTACTTAAGCCGCCATTGTGCCATTTGAGTTTAATTCCGATGCAATTTCTGTGTTTCATCGTCAATAAGAAGGTCCAATGTATACAGTAAACCTGAAGTGAAGCATCGGAATCTAAAACTGGATTCACAGGAGAGGTTCAAATCATAGAAAGTTAGAGTGTCAGTCCTCTTGAACTTTAGTCGGCATTGTGCCTTTTGAATTTAATTCCGATGCATCTTCTGTGCTTCATCTTCAATTAGAAGGTCCATGGTATACAGTAAACGTGAAGTGTAGCATCGGAATCTAACACTGGACTCACAGGAGAGGTTCAAATCATAGAAATTTAGAGTCTCAGTTCTCTTGTACTTAAGGCGCATTGTGACTTTTGAATTTAACTCCGATGCAATTTCTGTGCTTCTTCGTCAATAAGAAGGTCCATGTTATACAGTAAACCTGAAGTGTAACATCGGCATCTAAAACTGGACTCACTGGAGAGGTTCAAATCATAGAAAGTGAGAGTGTCAGTCCTCTTTTACTTAAGTCGGCATTGTGCCTTTTGTATTAAATTCGGATTCAGTTTCTGGGTTTCATCGTCAATAAGAAGGTCCAAGGGATACAGTAAACCTGAAGTGAAGCATCGTAATCTAAAACTGTACTCACAGGAGAGGTTCAAATCATAGAAAGTGAGAGTGTCAGTCCTCTTGTACTTAGGTCGGCATTGTGCCTTTTGTATTAAATTCGGATGCAATTTCTGTGTTTCATCCTCAATAAGAAGGTCCAAGGGATACAGTAAACCTGAAGTGAAGCATCGGAATCTAAAACTGGACTCACAGGAGAGGTTCAAATCATAGAGAGTATGAGTGTCAGTCCTCTTTTACTTAATTTGGCGTGTGCCTTTTGTATTAAATTCGGATGCAATTTCTGTGTTTCATCGTCAATAAGAAGGTCCAAGGGATACAGTAAACCTGAAGTGAAGCATCGGAATGTGAAACTGGACTCAAAGGAGAGGTAGAAAGTGAGAGTGTCAGTCCTCTTGTACTTAAGTCGGCATTGTGCCATTTGTAATATATTCGGATGCAATTTCTGTGTTTCATTGTCAATAAGAAGGTGCAAGGTAAACAGTACACCTGAAGTGAAGCATCGGAATCTAAAACAGGTCTCACAGGAGAGTTTCAAATCGTAGAAAGTGAGAGTGTCAGTCCTCTTGTACTTAAGTCGGCATCGTGCCTTTTGTATTAAATTCCGATGCAATTTCTGTGTTTCATCGTCAATAAGGAGGTGCAAGGTATAAAGAAACCCTGAAGTGAAGCATTGGAATCTAAAACAGGACTCACGGGAGAGGTTCAAATCATAGAAAGTGAGAGTGTCAGTTCTCTTTACTTAAGTCGGCGTTGTGCCTTTTGAATTAAATTCGGATGCAATTTCTGTGTTTCATTGTCAAAAGGAGGTCCAAGGGATACAGTAAACCTGAAGTGAAGCATCGGAATCTAAAACTGGACTCACAGGTGAGGTTCAAATCATCGAAAAGTAGAGTGTCCGTCCTCTTGTACTTAAGTCGGCATTGTGCCTTTGGTATTAAATTCGGATGCAATTTCTGTGTTTCATCGTCAATAAAAAGGTGCAAGGTATACAGTAAACAAGAAGTGAAGCATCGGAATCTAAACTGGACTCACAGGAGAGGTTGAAATCATAGAAAGAGAGAGTGACAGTCCTCTTTTATTTAAGTCGGCATTGTGCCTTTTGAATTTAATTCCGATGCAACTTCTGTGTTTCATCGTCAGTAAGAAGGTGCAAGGTATACAGTAAACCTGAAGTGAAGCATCGGATTCTGAAACTGGACACACAGGAGAGGTTCAAATCATAGAAAGTGAGAGTGTCAGACCTCTTGTACCTAAGTCGGCATCGTGCCTTTTGTATTAAATTCCGATGCAATTTCTGTGTTTCATCGTCAATAAGGAGGTGCAAGGTATAAAGAAACCCTGAAGTGAAGCATCGGAATCTAAAACTGGACTCATGGGAGAGGTTCAAATCATAGAAAGTGAGAGTGTCAGTTCTCTTTACTTAAGTCGGCGTTGTGCCTTTTGAATTAAATTCGGATGCAATTTCTGTGTTTCATTGTCAATAAGAGGGTGCAAGGTAAACAGTAAACCTCAAGTGAAGCATCCTAATCTAAAACAGGACTCACAGGAGAGGTTCATATTGTAGAAAGTGAGAGTGTCAGTCCTCTTGTACTTAAGTCGCTATTGTGCCTTTTGTATTAAATTCGGATGCAATTTCTGTGTTTCATCGTCAATAAGAAAGTCCAAGGGAAACAGTAAATCTGAAGTGAAGCATCGGAATCTAAAACTGGACTCACAGGAGAGGTTTAAATCATAGAAAGTGAGAGAGTCAGTCCTCTCGTACTTAGGTCGGCATTGTGCCTTTTGAATTTATTTCCGATGCTTTTTCTGTGCTTCATCGTCAATAAGAATGTCCATCCTATACAGTAAACCTGAAGTGTAGCATCGGAATCTAAAACTGGACTCACAGGAGAGGTTGAAATCATAGAAAGAGCGAGTGACAGTCCTCTTTTACTAAAGCCGGCATTGTGCCTTTTGAGTTTAATTCCGATGCAATTTCTGTGTTTCATCGTCAATAAGAAGGTCCAAGGGATACAGTAAACCTGAAGTGATGCATCGGAATCTAAAACTGGACTCACAGCAGAGGTTCAAATCTTAGAAAGTTAGAGTGTCAGTCCTCTTGTACTTAAGACGGCATTGTGCCTTTTGAATTTAAATCCGATGCAATTTCTGTATTTCGTCGTCAATAAGATTGTGCAAGGTATACAGTAACTTTGAAGTGAAGCATCGGAATCTAAAACTGGACTCACAGGAGAGGTTGAAATCATAGAAAGTGAGAGTGTCAGTCGTCTTGTACTTAAGTCGGCATTGTGCCTTTTGTATTAAATTCGGATGCAATTTCTGTGTTTCATCGTCAATAAGAAGGTCCAAGGGATACAGTAATCCAGAAGTGAAGCATCGGAATCTAAAACTGGATTCACAGGAGAGGTTGAAATCATAGAAAGAGCGAGTGACAGTCCTCTTTTACTAAAGCCGGCATTGTGCCCTTTGAGTTTAATTCCGATGCAATTTCTGTGTTTCATCGTCAATAAGAAGGTCCAAGGGATACAGTAAACCTGAAGTGAAGCATCGGAATCTAAAACTGTACTCACAGGGGAGGTTCAAATCCTAGAAAGTGAGAGTGTCAGTCCTTTTGTACATAAGTCGGTATTGTGCCTTTTGTATTAAATTCGGATGCAATTTCTGTGTTTCATCGTCAACAAGATGGTCCAAGGGATACAGTAAACCTGAAGTGAAGCATCGGAATCTGAATCTGGACTCAAAGAAGAGGGAGAAAGTGAGAGTGTCAGTCCTCTTGTACTTAAGTCGGCATTGTGCCTTTTGTATTATATTCGGATGCAATTTCTGTGTTTCATCGTCAATAAGAAGGTGCAAGGTAAACAGTAATCTTGAAGTGTAGCATGGGAATCTAAAACTGGACTCACAGGAGGGGCTCAAATCGTAGAAGGTGAGAGTGTCACTCCTCTTGTACTTAAGTCGGCATTGTGCCTTTCGTATTAAATTCCGATGCAAGTTCTGTGTTTCATCGTCAATAAGAAGGTGCAAGGTATACAGTAAACCAGAAATGAAGCATCATAATCTAAAACTGGACTCACAGGAGAAATTCAAACATAGAGAGTTAGAGTGTCAGTCCTCTTGAACTTAAGTCGGCATTGTGCATTTTGAATTTAATTCCGATGCAATTTCTGCGATTCTTCGTCAGTAAGAAGGTCCAAGGGATACGGTTAACCTGAAGTGAAGCATCGGAATCGAAAACTGGACTCACAGGTGAGGTTCAAATCATCGAAAATTAGAGTGTCCGTCCACTTGTACTTAAGTCGGCATTGTGCTTTTGTATTAAATTCTAATGCAATATCGGTTTTTCATCGTCAATAAGAAGGTGCAATGTATACAGTAATCCAGAAGTGAAGCATCGGAATCTACAACTGGACTCACAGGAGAGGTTGAAATCATAGAAAGAGCGAGTGACAGTCCTCTTTTACTTAAGCCGCCATTGTGCCTTTTGAGTTTAATTCCGATGCAATTTCTGTGTTTCATCGTCAATAAGAAGGGCCAAGGTATACAGTAAACCTGAAGTGAAGCATCGGAATCTAAAACTGGATTCACAGGAGAGGTTCAAATCATAGAAAGTTAGAGTGTCAGTCCTCTTGATCTTTAGTCGGCATTGTGCCTTTTGAATTTAATTCCGATGCATCTTCTGTGCTTCATCTTCAATAAGAAGGTCCATGGTATACAGTAAACGTGAAGTGTAGCATCGGAATCTAACACTGGACTCACAGGAGAGGTGCAAATCATAGAAAGTTAGAGTGTCCGTCCTCTTGTACTTAAGTCGGCATTGTGCCTTTTGAATTTAATTCCGATGCAATTTCTGTGTTTCAACGTCAATAGGAAGGTGCAAGGTATACAGCAAACCTGAAGTGAAGCATCGGAATCTAAAACTGGTCTCACAGTAGAGGTTCAAATCATAGAAATTTAGAGTCTCAGTTCTCATGTACTTAAGGCGCATTGTGACTTTTGAATTTAATTCCGATGCAATATCTGTGCTTCTTCGTCAATAAGAAGGTCCATGTTATACAGTAAACCTGAAGTGTAACATCGGCATCTAAAACTGGACTCACTGGAGAGGTTCAAATCATAGAAAGTGAGAGCGTGAGTCCTCTCTTACTTAAGTCGGCATTGTGCCTTTTGTATTAAATTCGGATTCAATTTCTGTGTTTCATCGTTAATAAGAAGGTCCAAGGGATACAGTAAACCTGAAGTGAAGCATCGGAATCTAAAACTGGACTCACAGGAGAGGTTCAAATCATAGAAAGTTAGAGTGTCAGTTCTCTTGTACTTTGGTCGGCATTGTGCCTTTTGTGTTAAATTCGGACGCAATTTCTGTGTTTCATCGTCAATATGAAGGTCCAAGGTATACAGTAAACCTGAAGTGATGCATCGGAATCTAAAACTGGACTCACAGGAGAGGTTCAAATCATAGAAAGTGAGAGCGTGAGTCCTCTCTTACTTAAGTCGGCATTGTGCCTTTTGTATTAAATTCGGATTCAATTTCTGTGTTTCATCGTTAATAAGAAGGTCCAAGGGATACAGTAAACCTGAAGTGAAGCATCGGAATCTAAAACTGGACTCACAGGAGACGTTCAAATCATAGAAAGTGAGAGTGTCAGCCCTCTTTACTTAATTCGGCAATGTGCCTTTTTAATTAAATTCGGATGCAATTTCTGTGTTTCATTGTCAATAAGAAGGTGCAAGGTAAACAGTAAATCTGAAGTGAAGCATCGGAATCTAAAACAGGGCTCACAGGAGAGGTTCATATCGTAGAAAGTGAGAGTGTCAGTCCTCTTGTACTTAAGTCGGCATTGTGCCTTTTGTATTAAATTCGGATGCGATTTCTGTGTCTCATCGTCAATAAGAAGGTCCAAGGGAAACAGTAAACCTGAAGTGAAGCATCGGAATCTAAAACTGGACTCACAGGTGAGGTTCAAATCATCGAAAATTAGAGTGTCCGTCCACTTGTACTTAAGTCGGCATTGTGCCTTTTGTATTAAATTCGGATGGAATATCGGTTTTTCATCGTCAATAAGAAGGTGCAATGTATACAGTAATCCAGAAGTGAAGCATTGGAATCTACAACTGGACTCACAGGAGAGGTTGAAATCATAGAAAGAGCGAGTGACAGTCCTCTTTTACTTAAGCCGCCATTGTGCCTTTTGAGTTTAATTCCGATGCAATTTCTGTGTTTCATCGTCAATAAGAAGGTCCAAGGTATACAGTAAACCTGAAGTGAAGCATCGGAATCTAAAACTGGATTCACAGGAGAGGTTCAAATCATAGAAAGTTAGAGTGTCAGTCCTCTTGAACTTTAGTCGGCATTGTGCCTTTTGAATTTAATTCCGATGCATCTTCTGTGCTTCATCTTCAATTAGAAGGTCCATGGTATACAGTAAACGTGAAGTGTAGCATCGGAATCTAACACTGGACTCACAGGAGAGGTGCAAATCATAGAAAGTTAGAGTGTCTGTCCTCGTGTACTTAAGTCGGCATTGTGCCTTTTGAATTTACTTCCGATGCAATTTCTGTGTTTCAACGTCAATAGGAAGGTGCAAGGTATACAGCAAACCTGAAGTGAAACATCGGAATCTAAAACTGGACTCACAGTAGAGGTTCAAATCATAGAAATTTAGAGTCTCAGTTCTCTTGTACTTAAGGCGCATTGTGACTTTTGAATTTAACTCCGATGCAATTTCTGTGCTTCTTCGTCAATAAGAAGGTCCATGTTATACAGTAAACCTGAAGTGTAACATCGGCATCTAAAACTGGACTCACTGGAGAGGTTCAAATCATAGAAAGTGAGAGTGTCAGTCCTCTTTTACTTAAGTCGGCATTGTGCCTTTTGTATTAAATTCGGATTCAGTTTCTGGGTTTCATCGTCAATAAGAAGGTCCAAGGGATACAGTAAACCTGAAGTGAAGCATCGTAATCTAAAACTGTACTCACAGGAGAGGTTCAAATCATAGAAAGTGAGAGTGTCAGACCTCTTGTACTTAGGTCGGCATTGTGCCTTTTGTATTAAATTCGGATGCAATTTCTGTGTTTCATCCTCAATAAGAAGGTCCAAGGGATACAGTAAACCTGAAGTGAAGCATCGGAATCTAAAACTGGACTCACAGGAGAGGTTCAAATCATAGAGAGTATGAGTGTCAGTCCTCTTTTACTTAATTTGGCGTGTGCCTTTTGTATTAAATTCGGATGCAATTTCTGTGTTTCATCGTCAATAAGAAGGTCCAAGGGATACAGTAAACCTGAAGTGAAGCATCGGAATGTGAAACTGGACTCAAAGGAGAGGTAGAAATTGAGAGTGTCAGTCCTCTTGTACTTAAGTCGGCATTGTGCCATTTGTAATATATTCGGATGCAATTTCTGTGTTTCATTGTCAATAAGAAGCTGCAAGGTAAACAGTACACCTGAAGTGAAGCATCGGAATCTAAAACAGGTCTCACAGGAGAGTTTCAAATCGTAGAAAGTGAGAGTGTCAGTCCTCTTGTACTTAAGTCGGCATCGTGCCTTTTGTATTAAATTCCGATGCAATTTCTGTGTTTCATCGTCAATAAGGAGGTGCAAGGTATAAAGAAACCCTGAAGTGAAGCATTGGAATCTAAAACAGGACTCACGGGAGAGGTTCAAATCATAGAAAGTGAGAGTGTCAGTTCTCTTTACTTAAGTCGGCGTTGTGCCTTTTGAATTAAATTCGGATGCAATTTCTGTGTTTCATTGTCAAAAGGAGGTCCAAGGGATACAGTAAACCTGAAGTGAAGCATCGGAATCTAAAACTGGACTCACAGGTGAGGTTCAAATCATCGAAAAGTAGAGTGTCCGTCCTCTTGTACTTAAGTCGGCATTGTGCCTTTGGTATTAAATTCGGATGCAATTTCTGTGTTTCATCGTCAATAAAAAGGTGCAAGGTATACAGTAAACAAGAAGTGAAGCATCGGAATCTAAACTGGACTCACAGGAGAGGTTGAAATCATAGAAAGAGAGAGTGACAGTCCTCTTTTATTTAAGTCGGCATTGTGCCTTTTGAATTTAATTCCGATGCAACTTCTGTGTTTCATCGTCAGTAAGAAGGTGCAAGGTATACAGTAAACCTGAAGTGAAGCATCGGATTCTGAAACTGGACACACAGGAGAGGTTCAAATCATAGAAAGTGAGAGTGTCAGACCTCTTGTACCTAAGTCGGCATCGTGCCTTTTGTATTAAATTCCGATGCAATTTCTGTGTTTCATCGTCAATAAGGAGGTGCAAGGTATAAAGAAACCCTGAAGTGAAGCATCGGAATCTAAAACTGGACTCACGGGAGAGGTTCAAACCATAGAAAGTGAGAGTGTCAGTTCTCTTTACTTAAGTCGGCGTTGTGCCTTTTGAATTAAATTCGGATGCAATTTCTGTGTTTCATTGTCAATAAGAGGGTGCAAGGTAAACAGTAAACCTCAAGTGAAGCATCCTAATCTAAAACAGGACTCACAGGAGAGGTTCATATTGTAGAAAGTGAGAGTGTCAGTCCTCTTGTACTTAAGTCGCTATTGTGCCTTTTGTATTAAATTCGGATGCAATTTCTGTGTTTCATCGTCAATAAGAAAGTCCAAGGGAAACAGTAAACCTGAAGTGAAGCATCGGAATCTAAAACTGGACTCACAGGAGAGGTTTAAATCATAGAAAGTGAGAGAGTCAGTCCTCTCGTACTTAGGTCGGCATTGTGCCTTTTGAATTTATTTCCGATGCTTTTTCTGTGCTTCATCGTCAATAAGAATGTCCATCCTATACAGTAAACCTGAAGTGTAGCATCGGAATCTAAAACTGGACTCACAGGAGAGGTTGAAATCATAGAAAGAGCGAGTGACAGTCCTCTTTTACTAAAGCCGGCATTGTGCCTTTTGAGTGTAATTCCGATGCAATTTCTGTGTTTCATCGTCAATAAGAAGGTCCAAGGGATACAGTAAACCTGAAGTGATGCATCGGAATCTAAAACTGGACTCACAGCAGAGGTTCAAATCTTAGAAAGTTAGAGTGTCAGTCCTCTTGTACTTAAGACGGCATTGTGCCTTTTGAATTTAAATCCGATGCAATTTCTGTATTTCGTCGTCAATAAGATTGTGCAAGGTATACAGTAACTTTGAAGTGAAGCATCGGAATCTAAAACTGGACACACAGGAGAGGTTGAAATCATAGAAAGTGAGAGTGTGAGTCGTCTTGTACTTAAGTCGGCATTGTGCCTTTTGTATTAAATTCGAATGCAATTTCTGTGTTTCATCGTCAATAAGAAGGTCCAAGGGATACAGTAATCCAGAAGTGAGGCATCGGAATCTAAAACTGGATTCACAGGAGAGGTTGAAATCATAGAAAGAGCGAGTGACAGTCCTCTTTTACTAAAGCCGGCATTGTGCCCTTTGAGTTTAATTCCGATGCAATTTCTATGTTTCATCGTCAATAAGAAGGTCCAAGGGATACAGTAAACCTGAAGTGAAGCATCGGAATCTAAAACTGTACTCACAGGGGAGGTTCAAATCCTAGAAAGTGAGAGTGTCAGTCCTTTTGTACATAAGTCGGTATTGTGCCTTTTGTATTAAATTCGGATGCAATTTCTGTGTTTCATCGTCAACAAGATGGTCCAAGGGATACAGTAAACCTGAAGTGAAGCATCGGAATCTGAATCTGGACTCAAAGAAGAGGGAGAAAGTGAGAGTGTCAGTCCTCTTGTACTTAAGTCGGCATTGTGCCTTTTGTATTATATTCGGATGCAATTTCTGTGTTTCATCGTCAATAAGAAGGTGCAAGGTAAACAGTAATCTTGAAGTGTAGCATGGGAATCTAAAACTGGACTCACAGGAGGGGCTCAAATCGTAGAAGGTGAGAGTGTCACTCCTCTTGTACTTAAGTCGGCATTGTGCCTTTCGTATTAAATTCCGATGCAAGTTCTGTGTTTCATCGTCAATAAGAAGGTGCAAGGTATACAGTAAACCAGAAATGAAGCATCATAATCTAAAACTGGACTCACAGGAGAAATTCAAACATAGAGAGTTAGAGTGTCAGTCCTCTTGAACTTAAGTCGGCATTGTGCATTTTGAATTTAATTCCGATGCAATTTCTGCGATTCTTCGTCAATAAGAAGGTCCAAGGGATACGGTTAACCTGAAGTGAAGCATCGGAATCTAAAACTGGACTCACAGGTGAGGTTCAAATCATCGAAAATTAGAGTGTCCGTCCACTTGTACTTAAGTCGGCATTGTGCTTTTGTATTAAATTCTAATGCAATATCGGTTTTTCATCGTCAATAAGAAGGTGCAATGTATACAGTAATCCAGAAGTGAAGCATCGGAATCTACAACTGGACTCACAGGAGAGGTTGAAATCATAGAAAGAGCGAGTGACAGTCCTCTTTTACTTAAGCCGCCATTGTGCCTTTTGAGTTTAATTCCGATGCAATTTCTGTGTTTCATCGTCAATAAGAAGGGCCAAGGTATACAGTAAACCTGAAGTGAAGCATCGGAATCTAAAACTGGATTCACAGGAGAGGTTCAAATCATAGAAAGTTAGAGTGTCAGTCCTCTTGATCTTTAGTCGGCATTGTGCCTTTTGAATTTAATTCCGATGCATCTTCTGTGCTTCATCTTCAATAAGAAGGTCCATGGTATACAGTAAACGTGAAGTGTAGCATCGGAAACTAACACTGGACTCACAGGAGAGGTGCAAATCATAGAAAGTTAGAGTGTCCGTCCTCTTGTACTTAAGTCGGCATTGTGCCTTTTGAAATTAATTCCGATGCAATTTCTGTGTTTCAACGTCAATAGGAAGGTGCAAGGTATACAGCAAACCTGAAGTGAAGCATCGGAATCTAAAACTGGTCTCACAGTAGAGGTTCAAATCATAGAAATTTAGAGTCTCTGTTCTCATGTACTTAAGGCGCATTGTGACTTTTGAATTTAACTCCGATGCAATATCTGTGCTTCTTCGTCAATAAGAAGGTCCATGTTATACAGTAAACCTGAAGTGTAACATCGGCATCTAAAACTGGACTCACTGGAGAGGTTCAAGTCATAGAAAGTGAGAGTGTCAGTCCTCTTTTACTTAAGTCGGCATTGTGCCTTTTGTATTAAATTCGGATTCAGTTTCTGTGTTTCATCGTCAATAAGAAGGTCCAAGGGATACAGTAAACCTGAAGTGAAGCATCGTAATCTAAAACTGTACTCACAGGAGAGGTTCAAATCATAGAAAGTGAGAGTGTCAGTCCTCTTGTACTTAGGTCGGCATTGTGGCTTTTGTATTAAATTCGGATGCAATTTCTGTGTTTCATCGTCAATATGAAGGTCCAAGGTATACAGTAAACCTGAAGTGAAGCATCGGAATCTAAAACTGGACTCACAGGAGAGGTTCAAATCATAGAAAGTATGAGTGTCAGTCCTCTTTTACTTAATTTGGCGTGTGCCTTTTGTATTAAATTCGGATGCAATTTCTGTGTTTCATCGTCAATAAGAAGATCCAAGGGATACAGTAAACCTGAAGTGAAGCATCGGAATGTGAAACTGGACTCAAAGGAGAGGTAGAAAGTGAGAGTGTCAGTCCTCTTGTACTTAAGTCGGCATTGTGCCATTTGTAATATATTCGGATGCAATTTCTGTGTTTCATTGTCAATATGAAGGTGCAAGGTAAACAGTACACCTGAAGTGAAGCATCGGAATCTAAAACAGGTCTCACAGGAGAGTTTCAAATCGTAGAAAGTGAGAGTGTCAGTCATCTTGTACTTAGGTCGGCATTGTGCCTTTTGTATTAAATTCGGATGCAATATCTGTATTTCATCGTCAATAAGAATGTCCGAGGGAAACAGTAAACCTGAAGTGAAGCACCGGAATCTAAAACTCGACTCACAGGAGAGGTTCAAATCATAGAAAGTGAGAGAGTCAGTGCTCTTGTACTTAGGTCGGCATTATGCCTTTTGAATTTATTTCCGATGCTTTTTCTGTGCTTCATCGTCAATAAGAATCTCCATGGTATACAGTTAACCTGAAGTGTAGCATCGTATTCTAAAACTGGACTCACAGGTGAGGTTCAAATTATCGAAAGTTAGAGTGTCCGTCCTCTTGTACTTAAGTCGGCATTGTGCCTTTTGAATTAAATTCCGATGCAATTTCTGTGTTTCATCGTCAAAAGGAGGTCCAAGGGATACAGTAAACCTGAAGTGAAGCATCGGAATCTAAAACTGGACTCACAGGTGAGGTTCAAATCATCGAAAAGTAGAGTGTCCGTCCTCTTGTACTTAAGTCGGCATTGTGCCTTTGGCATTAATTTCGGATGCAATTTCTGTGTTTCATCGTCAACAAAAAGGTGCAAGGTATACAGTAAACAAGAAGTGAAGCATCGGAATCTAAACTGGACTCACAGGAGAGGTTGAAATCATAGAAAGAGAGAGTGACAGTCCTCTTTTATTTAAGTCGGCATTGTGCCTTTTGAATTTAATTCCGATGCAATTTCTGTGTTTCATCGTCAGTATGAAGGTGCAAGGTATACAGTAAACCTGAAGTGAAGCATCGGATTCTGAAACTGGACACACAGGAGAGGTTCAAATCATAGAAAGTGAAAGTGTCAGACCTCTTGTACTTAAGTCGGCATCGTGTCTTTTGTATTAAATTCCGATGCAATTTCTGTGTTTCATCATCAATAAGGAGGTGCAAGGTATAAAGAAACCCTGAAGAGAAGCATCGGAATCTAAAACTGGACTCACGGGAGAGGTTCAAATCATAGAAAGTGAGAGTGTCAGCCCTCTTTACTTAAGTCGGCGTTGTGCCTTTTGAATTAAATTCGGATGCAATTTCTGTGTTTCATTGGCAATAAGAGAGTGCAAGGTAAACAGTAAACCTGAAGTGAAGCATCGGAATCTAAAACAGGACTCACAGGAGAGGTTCATATTGTAGAAAGTGAGAGTGTTAGTCCTCTTGTACTTAAGTCGCCATTGTGCCTTTTGTATCAAATTCGGATGCAATTTCTGTGTTTCATCGTCAATAAGAAAGTCCAAGGGAAACAGTGAACCTGAAGTGAAGCATCGGAATCTAAAACTGGACTCACAGGAGAGGTTGAAATCATAGAAAGTGCGAGTGACAGTCCTCTTTTACTAAAGCCGGCATTGTGCCTTTTGAGTTTAATTCCGATGCAATTTCTGTGTTTCATCGTCAATAAGAAGGTCCAAGGGATACAGTAAACCTGAAGTGATGCATCGGAATCTAAAACTGGACTCTCAGGTGAGGTTCAAATCATCGAAAAATAGAGTGTCCGTCCTCTTGTACTTAAGTCGGCATTGTGCCTTTGGTATTAATTTCTGATGCAATTTCTGTGTTTCATCGTCAACAAGAAGGTGCAAGGTATACACGAAACCAGAAGTGAAGCATCGGAATCTAAGCTGGACTCACAGGAGGTTGAAATCATAGAAAGAGAGAGTGACAGTCCTCTTTTATTTAAGTCGGCATTGTGCCTTTTGAATTTAATTCCGATGCAATTTCTGTGTTTCATCGTCAGTAAGAAGGTGCAAGGTATACAGTAAACCTGAAGTGAAGCATCGGATTCTGAAACTGGACACACAGGAGAGGTTCAAATTTTAGAAAGTGAGAGTGTCAGACCGCTTGTACTTAAGTCAGCATTGTGCCTATTGTATTAAATTCCGATGCAATTTCTGTGTTTCATCGTCAATACGGAGGTGCAAGGTATACAGTAACCCTGAAGTGAAGCATCGGAATCTAAAACTGGACTCACAGGAGAGTTTGAAGTCATAGAAAGTGAGAGTATCAGTCGTCTTGAACTTAAGTCGGCATTGTGCCTTTTGTATTAAATTCGGATGCAATTTCAGTCTTTCATCGTCAATAAGAAGGTCCAAGAGATACAGTAAACCTGAAGTGAAGCATCGGAATCTAAAACTGGACTCACAGGTCAGGTTCAAATCATAGAAAGTTAGAGTGTCAGTTCTCTTGTACTTAAGTCGGCATTGTGCTTTTTGTAATAAATTCGGATGCAATTTCTGTGTTTCATCGTCAATATGAAGGTCCAAGGTATACAGTAAACCTGAAGTGAAGCATCGGAATCTAAAACTGGACTCACAGGAGCGGTTCAAATCTTAGAAAGTTAGAGTGTCAGTCCTCTTGTACTTAAGACGGCATTGTGCCTTTTGAATTTAAATCCGATGCAATTTCTGTGTTTCGTCGTCAATCAGATTGTGCAAGGTATACAGTAACCCTGAAGTGAAGCATCGGAATCTAAAACTGGACTCACAGGAGAGGTTGAAATCATAGAAAGTGAGAGTGTCAGTCGTCTTGTACTTAAGTCGGCATTGTGCCTTTTGTATTAAATTCGGATGCAATTTCTGTGTTTCATCGTCAATAAGAAGGTCCAAGGGATACAGTAATCCAGAAGTGAAGCATCGGAATCTAAAACTGGACTAACAGGAGAGGTTGATATCATAGAAAGAGCGAGTGACAGTCCTCTTTTACTAAAGCCGGCATTGTGCCTTTTGAGTTTAATTCCGATGCAATTTCTGTGTTTCATCGTCAATAAGAAGGTCCAAGGGATACAGTAAACCTGAAGTGAAGCATCGGAATCTAAAACTGTACTCACAGGGGAGGTTCAATTCCTAGAGAGTGAGAGTTTTAGTCCTTTTGTACATAAGTCGGTATTGTGCCTTTTGTGTTAAATTCGGATGCAATTTCTGTGTTTCATCGTCAATAAGATGGTCCAAGGTATACAGTAAACCTGAAGTGAAGCATCGGAATCTGAAACTGGACTCAAAGAAGAGGGAGAAAGTGAGAGTGTCAGTCCTCTTGTACTTAAGTCGGCATTGTGCCTTTTGTATTATATTCGGATGCAATTTCTGTGTTTCATCGTCAATAAGAAGGTGCAAGGTAAACAGTAATCTTGAAGTGTAGCATGGGAATCTAAAACTGGACTCACAGGAGGGGCTCAAATCGTAGAAGGTGAGAGTGTCACTCCTCTTGTACTTAAGTCGGCATTGTGCCTTTCGTATTAAATTCCGAAGCAATTTCTGTGTTTCATCGTCAATAAAAAGGTGCAAGGTATACAGTAAACCAGAAGTGAAGCATCATAATCTAAAACTGGACTCACAGGAGAAGTTCAAACATAGAGAGTTAGAGTGTCAGTCCTCTTGAACTTAAGTCGGCATTGTGCATTTTGAATTTAATTCCGATGCAATTTCTGCGATTCATCGTCAATAAGAAGGTGCAAGGTATAGAGACAACCTGAAGTGAAGCATCGGAATCCAAAACTGGACTCACAGGAGAGGATCAAATCATAGACAGAGAGAGACTCAGTCCTCTTTTACTTATGTCGGCATTGTGCCTTTTGTACAAATATTCGGATGCAATTACTGTATTTCATCGTCAATAAGAAGGCCCAAGGGATACAGTGAACCTGAAGTGAAGCATCGGAATCTAAAACTGGACTCACAGGAGAGGTTCAAATCATAGAACGTGAGAGTGTCAGTCCTCTTGTACTAAAGTCGGCATTGTGCCTTTTGAATTTAATCCGATGCAATTTCTGTGTTTCATCGTCAATAACAAGGTGCAAGGTATACAATAATCCAGAAGTGAAGCATCGGAATCTAAAACTGGACTCACAGGAGATGTTCGAACATAGAGAGTTAGAGTGTCAGTCCTCTTGTACTTAAGTCGGCATCGTATGTTTTGTATTAAATTCCGATGCAATTTCTGTGTTTCATCGTCAATAAGAAGGTCCAAGGAATACAGTTAACCTGAAGTGTAGCATCGGAATGTAATACTGGACTCACAGAAGAGGTTCAAATCATAGAAAGAGAGAGTGTCAGTCCTCTTTTACTTAAGTCGGCATTGTGCCTTTTGCATTACATTCGGATGCAATTTCTGTGTTTCATCGTCAATAAGAAGGTCCAAGGGATACAGTAAACCTGAAGTGATGCAACGGAACCTAAAACTGGACTCACAGGAGAGGTTCAAATCATAGAAATGAGAGTGTCAGTCCTCTTGTACTTAAGTCAGCATTGTGCCTTTGTATTAAATTCGGATGCAATTTCTGTATTTCATCGTTAATAAGAAGGTCCAATAGATACAGTAAACCTGAAGTGAAGCATCGGAATCTAAAACTGGACTCACAGCTGAGGTTCATATCATAGAAAGTGAGAGTATCAGTCCTCTTGTACTTAAGTCGGCATTGTGCCTTTTGTATTCAATTCCGATGCAATTTCTGTGTTTCATCGTCAATATGAAGGTCCAAGGTATACAGTAAACCTGAAGTGAAGCATCGGAATCTAAAACTGGACTCACAGGAGAGGTTCAAATCATAGAAAGTATGAGTGTCAGTCCTCTTTTACTTAATTTGGCGTGTGCCTTTTGTATTAAATTCGGATGCAATTTCTGTGTTTCTTCGTCAATAAGAAGATCCAAGGGATACAGTAAACCTGAAGTGAAGCATCGGAATGTGAAACTGGACTCAAAGGAGAGGTAGAAAGTGAGAGTGTCAGTCCTCTTGTACTTAAGTCGGCATTGTGCCATTTGTAATATATTCGGATGCAATTTCTGTGTTTCATTGTCAATATGAAGGTGCAAGGTAAACAGTACACCTGAAGTGAAGCATCGGAATCTAAAACAGGTCTCACAGGAGAGTTTCAAATCGTAGAAAGTGAGAGTGTCAGTCATCTTGTACTTAGGTCGGCATTGTGCCTTTTGTATTAAATTCGGATGCAATATCTGTATTTCATCGTCAATAAGAATGTCCGAGGGAAACAGTAAACCTGAAGTGAAGCACCGGAATCTAAAACTCGACTCACAGGAGAGGTTCAAATCATAGAAAGTGAGAGAGTCAGTGCTCTTGTACTTAGGTCGGCATTGTGCCTTTTGAATTTATTTCCGATGCTTTTTCTGTGCTTCATCGTCAATAAGAATCTCTATGGTATACAGTTAACCTGAAGTGTAGCATCGTATTCTAAAACTGGACTCACAGGTGAGGTTCAAATTATCGAAAGTTAGAGTGTCCGTCCTCTTGTACTTAAGTCGGCATTGTGCCTTTTGAATTAAATTCCGATGCAATTTCTGTGTTTCATCGTCAAAAGGAGGTCCAAGGGATACAGTAAACCTGAAGTGAAGCATCGGAATCTAAAACTGGACTCACAGGTGAGGTTCAAATCATCGAAAAGTAGAGTGTCCGTCCTCTTGTACTTAAGTCGGCATTGTGCCATTGGCATTAATTTCGGATGCAATTTCTGTGTTTCATCGTCAACAAAAAGGTGCAAGGTATACAGTAAACAAGAAGTGAAGCATCGGAATCTAAACTGGACTCACAGGAGAGGTTGAAATCATAGAAAGAGAGAGTGACAGTCCTCTTTTATTTAAGTCGGCATTGTGCCTTTTGAATTTAATTCCGATGCAATTTCTGTGTTTCATCGTCAGTATGAAGGTGCAAGGTATACAGTAAACCTGAAGTGAAGCATCGGATTCTGAAACTGGACACACAGGAGAGGTTCAAATCATAGAAAGTGAAAGTGTCAGACCTCTTGTACTTAAGTCGGCATCGTGTCTTTTGTATTAAATTCCGATGCAATTTCTGTGTTTCATCGTCAATAAGGAGGTGCAAGGTATAAAGAAACCCTGAAGAGAAGCATCGGAATCTAATACTGGACTCACGGGAGAGGTTCAAATCATAGAAAGTGAGAGTGTCAGCCCTCTTTACTTAAGTCGGCGTGGTGCCTTTTGAATTAAATTCGGATGCAATTTCTGTGTTTCATTGTCAATAAGAGAGTGCAAGGTAAACAGTAAACCTGAAGTGAAGCATCGGAATCTAAAACAGGACTCACAGGAGAGGTTCATATTGTAGAAAGTGAGAGTGTTAGTCCTCTTGTACTTAAGTCGCCATTGTGCCTTTTGTATCAAATTCGGATGCAATTTCTGTGTTTCATCGTCAATAAGAAAGTCCAAGGGAAACAGTGAACCTGAAGTGAAGCATCGGAATCTAAAACTGGACTCACAGGTGAGGTTTAAATCATAGAGAGTGAGAGAGTCAGTCCTCTCTTACTTAGGTCGGCATTGTGCCTTTTGAATTTATTTCCGATGCTTTTTCTGTGCTTCATCGTCAATAAGAATGTCCATCCTATACAGTAAACCTGAAGTGTAGCATCGGAATCTAAAACTGGACTCAAAGGTGAGGTTCAAATCATTGAAAGTTAGAGTGTTCGTCCTCTTGTACTTAGGTTGGCATTGTGCCTTTTGAATTTAATTCCGATG
Organism: Schistocerca serialis cubense; assembly: GCF_023864345.2. Lineage (NCBI taxonomy): Eukaryota > Metazoa > Arthropoda > Insecta > Orthoptera > Acrididae > Schistocerca > Schistocerca serialis. The sequence goes on along the minus strand of NC_064638.1, from coordinate 58,980,803 downwards.
TAGTTTCTGTGTTTCATCGTCAAAAGAAAGTCCAAGGGATACGGTTAACCTGAAGGGAAGCATCGGAATCTAAAACTGGACTCACAGGTGAGGTGCAAATCATAGAAAGTTAGAGTGTCCGTCCTCTTGTACTTAAGTCGGCATTGTGCCTTTTGTATTAAATTCGGATGCAATATCGTTGTTTCATCGTCAATAAGAAGGTGCAGGGTATACAGTAATCCAGAAGTGAAGCATCGGAATCTAAAACTGGACTCACAGGAGAGGTTGAAATCATAGAAAGTGCGAGTGACAGTCCTCTTTTACTAAAGCCGGCATTGTGCCTTTTGAGTTTAATTCCGATGCAATTTCTGTGTTTCATCGTCAATAAGAAGGTCCAAGGGATACAGTAAACCTGAAGTGATGCATCGGAATCTAAAACTGGACTCTCAGGTGAGGTTCAAATCATCGAAAAATAGAGTGTCCGTCCTCTTGTACTTAAGTCGGCATTGTGCATTTGGTATTAATTTCTGATGCAATTTCTGTGTTTCATCGTCAACAAGAAGGTGCAAGGTATACACGAAACCAGAAGTGAAGCATCGGAATCTAAGCTGGACTCACAGGAGGTTGAAATCATAGAAAGAGAGAGTGACAGTCCTCTTTTATTTAAGTCGGCATTGTGCCTTTTGAATTTAATTCCGATGCAATTTCTGTGTTTCATCGTCAGTAAGAAGGTGCAAGGTATACAGTAAACCTGAAGTGAAGCATCGGATTCTGAAACTGGACACACAGGAGAGGTTCAAATTATAGAAAGTGAGAGTGTCAGACCGCTTGTACTTAAGTCAGCATTGTGCCTATTGTATTAAATTCCGATGCAATTTCTGTGTATCATCGTCAATACGGAGGTGCAAGGTATACAGTAACCCTGAAGTGAAGCATCGGAATCTAAAACTGGACTCACAGGAGAGTTAGAAATAATAGAAAGTGAGAGTATCAGTCGTCTTGAACTTAAGTCGGCATTGTGCCTTTTGTATTAAATTCGGATGCAATTTCTGTGTTTCATCGTCAATAAGAAGGTCCAAGGGATACAGTAAACCTGAAGTGAAGCATCGGAATCTAAAACTGGACTCACAGGTCAGGTTCAAATCATAGAAAGTTAGAGTGTTAGTTCTCTTGTACTTAAGTCGGCATTGTGCTTTTTGTAATAAATTCGGATGCAATTTCTGTGTTTCATCGTCAATATGAAGGTCCAAGGCATACAGTAAACCTGAAGTGAAGCATCGGAATCTAAAACTGGACTCACAGGAGAGGTTCAAATCTTAGAAAGTTAGAGTGTCAGTCCTCTTGTACTTAAGACGGTATTGTGCCTTTTGAATTTAAATCCGATGCAATTTCTGTGTTTCGTCGTCAATAAGATTGTGCAAGGTATACAGTAACCCTGAAGTGAAGCATCGGAATCTAAAACTGGACTCACAGGAGAGGTTGAAATCATAGAACGTGAGAGTGTCAGTCGTCTTGTACTTAAGTCGGCATTGTGCCTTTTGTATTAAATTCGGATGCAATTTCTGTGTTTCATCGTCAATAAGAAGGTCCAAGGGATACAGTAATCCAGAAGTGAAGCATCGGAATCTAAAACTGGACTAACAGGAGAGGTTGAAATCATAGAAAGAGCGAGTGACAGTCCTCTTTTACTAAAGCCGGCATTGTGCCTTTTGAGTTTAATTCCGATGCAATTTCTGTGTTTCATCGTCAATAAGAAGGTCCAAGGGATACAGTAAACCTGAAGTGAAGCATCGGAATCTAAAACTGTACTCACAGGGGAGGTTCAATTCCTAGAAAGTGAGAGTTTTAGTCCTTTTGTACATATGTCGGTATTGTGCCTTTTGTGTTAAATTCGGATGCAATTTCTGTGTTTCATCGTCAATAAGATGGTCCAAGGTATACAGTAAACCTGAAGTGAAGCATCGGAATCTGAAACTGGACTCAAAGAAGAGGGAGAAAGTGAGAGTGTCAGTCCTCTTGTACTTAAGTCGGCATTGTGCCTTTTGTATTATATTCGGATGCAATTTCTGTGTTTCATCGTCAATAAGAAGGTGCAAGGTAAACAGTAATCTTGAAGTGTAGCATGGGAATCTAAAACTGGACTCACAGGAGGGGCTCAAATCGTAGAAGGTGAGAGTGTCACTCCTCTTGTACTTAAGTCGGCATTGTGTCTTTCGTATTAAATTCCGAAGCAATTTCTGTGTTTCATCGTCAATAAAAAGGTGCAAGGTATACAGTAAACCAGAAGTGAAGCATCATAATCTAAAACTGGACTCACAGGAGAAGTTCAAACATAGAGAGTTAGAGTGTCAGTCCTCTTGAACTTAAGTCGGCATTGTGCATTTTGAATTTAATTCCGATGCAATTTCTGCGATTCATCGTCAATAAGAAGGTGCAAGGTATAGAGACAACCTGAAGTGAAGCATCGGAATCCAAAACTGGACTCACAGGAGAGGATCAAATCATAGACAGAGAGAGACTCAGTCCTCTTTTACTTATGTCGGCATTGTGCCTTTTGTACAAATATTCGGATGCAATTACTGTATTTCATCGTCAATAAGAAGGTCCAAGGGATACAGTGAACCTGAAGTGAAGCATCGGAATCTAAAACAGGACTCACAGGAGAGGTTCAAATCATAGAACGTGAGAGTGTCAGTCCTCTTGTACTTAAGTCGGCATTGTGCCTTTTGAATTTAATCCGATGCAATTTCTGTGTTTCATCGTCAATAACAAGGTGCAAGGTATACAATAATCCAGAAGTGAAGCATCGGAATCTAAAACTGGACTCACAGGAGATGTTCGAACATAGAGAGTTAGAGTGTCAGTCCTCTTGTACTTAAGTCGGCATCGTATGTTTTGTATAAAATTCCGATGCAATTTCTGTGTTTCATCGTCAATAAGAAGGTCCAAGGAATACAGTTAACCTGAAGTGTAGCATCGGAATGTAATACTGGACTCACAGAAGAGGTTCAAATCATAGAAAGAGAGAGTGTCAGTCCTCTTTTACTTAAGTCGGCATTGTGCCTTTTGCATTACATTCGGATGCAATTTCTGTGTTTCATCGTCAATAAGAAGGTCCAAGGGATACAGTAAACCTGAAGTGATGCAACGGAACCTAAAACTGGACTCACAGGAGAGGTTCAAATCATAGAAATGAGAGTGTCAGTCCTCTTGTACTTAAGTCAGCATTGTGCCTTTTGTATTAAATTCGGATGCAATTTCTGTATTTCATCGTCAATAAGAAGGTCCAAGGGATACAGTAAACCTGAAGTGAAGCATCTTAATCTAAAACTGGACTCACAGCTGAGGTTCATATCATAGAAAGTGAGAGTATCAGTCCTCTTGTACTTAAGTCGGCATTGTGCCTTTTGTATTCAATTCCGATGCAATTTCTGTGTTTCATCGTCAATATGAAGGTCCAAGGTATACAGTAAACCTGAAGTGAAGCATCGGAATCTAAAACTGGACTCACAGGAGAGGTTCAAATCATAGAAAGTATGAGTGTCAGTCCTCTTTTACTTAATTTGGCGTGTGCCTTTTGTATTAAATTCGGATGCAATTTCTGTGTTTCTTCGTCAATAAGAAGATCCAAGGGATACAGTAAACCTGAAGTGAAGCATCGGAATGTGAAACTGGACTCAAAGGAGAGGTAGAAAGTGAGAGTGTCAGTCCTCTTGTACTTAAGTCGGCATTGTGCCATTTGTAATATATTCGGATGCAATTTCTGTGTTTCATTGTCAATATGAAGGTGCAAGGTAAACAGTACATCTGAAGTGAAGCATCGGAATCTAAAACAGGTCTCACAGGAGAGTTTCAAATCGTAGAAAGTGAGAGTGTCAGTCATCTTGTACTTAGGTCGGCATTGTGCCTTTTGTATTAAATTCGGATGCAATATCTGTATTTCATCGTCAATAAGAATGTCCGAGGGAAACAGTAAACCTGAAGTGAAGCACCGGAATCTAAAACTCGACTCACAGGAGAGGTTCAAATCATAGAAAGTGAGAGAGTCAGTGCTCTTGTACTTAGGTCGGCATTGTGCCTTTTGAATTTATTTCCGATGCTTTTTCTGTGCTTCATCGTCAATAAGAATCTCCATGGTATACAGTTAACCTGAAGTGTAGCATCGTATTCTAAAACTGGACTCACAGGTGAGGTTCAAATTATCGAAAGTTAGAGTGTCCGTCCTCTTGTACTTAAGTCGGCATTGTGCCTTTTGAATTAAATTCCGATGCATTTTCTGTGTTTCATCGTCAAAAGGAGGTCCAAGGGATACAGTAAACCTGAAGTGAAGCATCGGAATCTAAAACTGGACTCACAGGTGAGGTTCAAATCATCGAAAAGTAGAGTGTCTGTCCTCTTGTACTTAAGTCGGCATTGTGCCTTTGACATTAATTTCGGATGCAATTTCTGTGTTTCATCGTCAACAAAAAGGTGCAAGGTATACAGTAAACAAGAAGTGAAGCATCGGAATCTAAACTGGACTCACAGGAGAGGTTGAAATCATAGAAAGAAAGAGTGACAGTCCTCTTTTATTTAAGTCGGCATTGTGCCTTTTGAATTTAATTCCGATGCAATTTCTGTGTTTCATCGTCAGTATGAAGGTGCAAGGTATACAGTAAACCTGAAGTGAAGCATCGGATTCTGAAACTGGACACACAGGAGAGGTTCAAATCATAGAAAGTGAAAGTGTCAGACCTCTTGTACTTAAGTCGGCATCGTGTCTTTTGTATTAAATTCCGATGCAATATCTGTGTTTCATCGTCAATAAGGAGGTGCAAGGTATAAAGAAACCCTGAAGAGAAGCATCGGAATCTAAAACTGGACTCACGGGAGAGGTTCAAATCATAGAAAGTGAGAGTGTCAGCCCTCTTTACTTAAGTCGGCGTTGTGCCTTTTGAATTCAATTCGGATGCAATTTCTGTGTTTCATTGTCAATAAGAGAGTGCAAGGTAAACAGTAAACCTGAAGTGAAGCATCGGAATCTAAAACTGGACTCACAGGTGAGGTGCAAATCATAGAAAGTTAGAGTGTCCGTCCTCTTGTACTTAAGTCGGCATTGTGCCTTTTGTATTAAATTCGGATGCAATATCGTTGTTTCATCGTCAATAAGAAGGTGCAGGGTATACAGTAATCCAGAAGTGAAGCATCGGAATCTAAAACTGGACTCACAGGAGAGGTTGAAATCATAGAAAGTGCGAGTGACAGTCCTCTTTTACTAAAGCCGGCATTGTGCCTTTTGAGTTTAATTCCGATGCAATTTCTGTGTTTCATCGTCAATAAGAAGGTCCAAGGGATACAGTAAACCTGAAGTGATGCATCGGAATCTAAAACTGGACTCTCAGGTGAGGTTCAAATCATCGAAAAATAGAGTGTCCGTCCTCTTGTACTTAAGTCGGCATTGTGCCTTTGGTATTAATTTCTGATGCAATTTCTGTGTTTCATCGTCAACAAGAAGGTGCAAGGTATACACGAAACCAGAAGTGAAGCATCGGAATCTAAGCTGGACTCACAGGAGGTTGAAATCATAGAAAGAGAGAGTGACAGTCCTCTTTTATTTAAGTCGGCATTGTGCCTTTTGAATTTAATTCCGATGCAATTTCTGTGTTTCATCGTCAGTAAGAAGGTGCAAGGTATACAGTAAACCTGAAGTGAAGCATCGGATTCTGAAACTGGACACACAGGAGAGGTTCAAATTATAGAAAGTGAGAGTGTCAGACCGCTTGTACTTAAGTCAGCATTGTGCCTATTGTATTAAATTCCGATGCAATTTCTGTGTTTCATCGTCAATACGGAGGTGCAAGGTATACAGTAACCCTGAAGTGAAGCATCGGAATCTAAAACTGGACTCACAGGAGAGTTTGAAATCATAGAAAGTGAGAGTATCAGTCGTCTTGAACTTAAGTCGGCATTGTGCCTTTTGTATTAAATTCGGATGCAATTTCTGTGTTTCATCGTCAATAAGAAGGTCCAAGGGATACAGTAAACCTGAAGTGAAGCATCGGAATCTAAAACTGGACTCACAGGTCAGGTTCAAATCATAGAAAGTTAGAGTGTCAGTTCTCTTGTACTTAAGTCGGCATTGTGCTTTTTGTAATAAATTCGGATGCAATTTCTGTGTTTCATCGTCAATATGAAGGTCCAAGGTATACAGTAAACCTGAAGTGAAGCATCGGAATCTAAAACTGGACTCACAGGAGAGGTTCAGATCTTAGAAAGTTAGAGTGTCAGTCCTCTTGTACTTAAGACGGCATTGTGCCTTTTGAATTTAAATCCGATGCAATTTCTGTGTTTCGTCGTCAATAAGATTGTGCAAGGTATACAGTAACCCTGAAGTGAAGCATCGGAATCTAAAACTGGACTCACAGGAGAGGTTGAAATCATAGAAAGTGAGAGTGTCAGTCGTCTTGTACTTAAGTCGGCATTGTGCCTTTTGTATTAAATTCGGATGCAATTTCTGTGTTTCATCGTCAATAAGAAGGTCCAAGGGATACAGTAAACCTGAAGTGAAGCATCGGAATCTAAAACTGTACTCACAGGGGAGGTTCAATTCCTAGAAAGTGAGAGTTTTAGTCCTTTTGTACATAAGTCGGTATTGTGCCTTTTGTGTTAAATTCGGATGCAATTTCTGTGTTTCATCGTCAATAACATGGTCCAAGGTATACAGTAAACCTGAAGTGAAGCATCGGAATCTGAAACTGGACTCAAAGAAGAGGGAGAAAGTGAGAGTGTCAGTCCTCTTGTACTTAAGTCAACATTGTGCCTTTTGTATTATATTCGGATGCAATTTCTGTGTTTCATCGTCAATAAGAAGGTGCAAGGTAAACAGTAATCTTGAAGTGTAGCATGGGAATCTAAAACTGGACTCACAGGAGGGGCTCAATTCGTAGAAGGTGAGAGTGTCACTCCTCTTGTACTTAAGTCGGCATTGTGCCTTTCGTATTAAATTCCGAAGCAATTTCTGTGTTTCATCGTCAATAAAAAGGTGCAAGGTATACAGTAAACCAGAAGTGAAGCATCATAATCTAAAACTGGACTCACAGGAGAAGTTCAAACATAGAGACTTAGAGTGTCAGTCCTCTTGTACTTAAGTCGGCATCGTATGTTTTGTATTAAATTCCGATGCAATTTCTGTGTTTCATCGTCAATAAGAAGGTCCAAGGAATACAGTTAACCTGAAGTGAAGCATCGGAATCTAAAACTGGACTCACAGCTGAGGTTCATATCATAGAAAGTGAGAGTATCAGTCCTCTTGTACTTAAGTCGGCATTGTGCATTTTGAATTTAATTCCGATGCAATTTCTGCGATTCATCGTCAATAAGAAGGTGCAAGGTATAGAGACAACCTGAAGTGAAGCATCGGAATCCAAAACTGGACTCACAGGAGAGGTTCAAATCATAGACAGAGAGAGACTCAGTCCTCTTTTACTTATGTCGGCATTGTGCCTTTTGTACAAATATTCGGATGCAATTACTGTATTTCATCGTCAATAAGAAGGTCCAAGGGATACAGTGAACCTGAAGTGAAGCATCGGAATCTAAAACTGGACTCACAGGAGAGGTTCAAATCATAGAACGTGAGAGTGTCAGTCCTCTTGTACTTAAGTCGGCATTGTGCCTTTTGAATTTCATCCGATGCAATTTCTGTGTTTCATCGTCAATAACAAGGTGCAAGGTATACAATAATCCAGAAGTGAAGCATCGGAATCTAAAACTGGACTCACAGGAGATGTTCGAACATAGAGAGTTAGAGTGTCAGTCCTCTTGTACTTAAGTCGGCATCGTATGTTTTGTATTAAATTCCGATGCAATTTCTGTGTTTCATCGTCAATAAGAAGGTCCAAGGAATACAGTTAACCTGAAGTGTAGCATCGGAATGTAATACTGGACTCACAGAAGAGGTTCAAATCATAGAAAGAGAGAGTGTCAGTCCTCTTTTACTTAAATCGGCATTGTGCCTTTTGTATTACATTCGGATGCAATTTCTGTGTTTCATCGTCAATAAGAAGGTCCAAGGGATACAGTAAACCTGAAGTGATGCAACGGAACCTAAAACTGGACTCACAGGAGAGGTTCAAATCATAGAAAAGAGAGTGCCAGTCCTCTTGTACTTAAGTCAGCATTGTGCCTTTTGTATTAAATTCGGATGCAATTTCTGTATTTCATCGTCAATAAGAAGGTCCAAGGGATACAGTAAACCTGAAGTGAAGCATCGGAATCTAAAACTGGACTCACAGCTGAGGTTCATATCATAGAAAGTGAGAGTATCAGTCCTCTTGTACTTAAGTCGGCATTGTGCCTTTTGTATTCAATTCCGATGCAATTTCTGTGTTTCATCGTCAATAAGAAGGTAGGAGGTATACAGTAAACCTGCAGTGAAGCATCGGAATCTAAATCTGGACTCACAGGAGAGGTTCAAATCATAGAAAGTGAGAGTGTCAGTCCTCTTTTACTTATGTCGGCATTGTGCCTTTTGTACAAAAATCGTATGCAATTTCTATATTTCATCGTCAATAAGAAGGTCCAAGGGATACAGTAAACCTGAAGTGAAGCATCGGAATCTAAAACTGGAATCACAGGAGAGGTTCAAATCTTAGAAAGTTAGGGTGTCCGTCCTCTTGTACTTAAGTCTGCATTGTGCCCTTTGTATTAAATTCGGATGCTATTTCTGTGTTTCATCGTCAATAAGATGGTCCAAGGGATACAGTAAACCTGAAGTGAAGCATCGGAATCTGAAACTGGACACAAAGGAGAGGTAGAAAGTGAGAGTGTCAGTCCTCTTGTACTTAAGTCAGCATTGTGCCTTTTGAATTTAATTCCGATGCAATTTCTGTGTTTCATCGTCAATAAGAAGGTGCAAGGTATACAATAAACCTGAAGTGAAACAACGGAATCAAAAACTGGACTCACAGGACAGGTTCAAATCATAGAAAGTGAGAGTGTCAGTCCTCTTTTACTTAAGTCGGCATTGTCCCTTTTGTATTAAATACGGATGCAATTTCTGTGTTTCATCGTCAATACGAAGGTCACAGGGATACAGTAAACCTGAAGTGAAGCATCGGATTATACAACTGCACTCACAGGAGAGGTTCAAATCATAGAAATTGAGAGTGTCAGTCCTCTTTTACTTAAGTCGGCATTGTGCCTTTTGTATTATATTCGGATGCAATTTCTGTGTATCATTGTCAATAAGAAGGTGCAAGGTAAACAGTAAACCTGAAGTGAAGCATCGGAATCTAAAACTGGACTCACAGGAGAGGGTCAAACCATAGAAAGTGAGAGTGTCAGTCCTTTTGTACATAAGTCGGCATTGTGCCTTTTGTACTAAATTCTGATGCAATTTCTGTATTTCATCGTCAATAAGAAGTTCCAAGGGATACAGTAAACCTGAAGTGAAGCATCGGAATCAAAAACTGGACTCACAGGAGAGGTTCAAATCATAGAAAGTTAGGGTGTCCGTCCTCTTGTACTTAAGTCGGCATTGTGCCCTTTGTATTAAATTCGGATGCTATTTCTGTGTTTCATCGTCAATAAGATGGTCCAAGGGATACAGTAAACCTGAAGTGAAGCATCGGAATCTGAAACTGGACACAAAGGAGAGGTAGAAAGTGAGAGTGTCAGTCCTCTATTACTTAAGTCGGCATTGTGCCTTTTGTATTAAATTCGAATGCAAACTATGTGTTTCATCATCAATAAGAAGGTCCAAGGGATACAGTAAACCTGAAGTGGAGCATCGGAATCTAAAACTGGACTCACAGGATAATTTCATATAATAGAAAGTTAGAGTGTCAGTCCTCTTGTACTTAAGTCGGTATTGTGCCTTTTGGATTTAATTCCGATGCAATCTCTGTGTTTCATCGTCAATAAGAAGGTCCAAGGGATACTGTAAACCTGAAGTGAAGGATCGGAATCTAAAACTGGACTCACAGGAGAAGTTCAAACATAGAGAGTTAGAGTGTCAGTCCTTTTGTACTTAAGTCGGCATTGTGCATTCTGAATTTAATTCCGATGCAATTTCTGCGATTCATCATCAATAAGAACGTGCAATGTATAGAGACAACCTGAAGTGAAGCATCGGAATCCAAAAGTGGACTCACAGGAGAGGTTCAAATCATAGACAGAGAGAGTGTCAGTCCTCATTTACTTATGTCGGCATTGTGCCTTTTGTACAAAAATTCGGATGCAATTACTGTATTTCATCGTCAATAAGAAGGTCCAAGGGATACAGTAAACCTGAAGTGAAGAATCGGAATCTAAAACTGGACTCACAGGAGAGGTTCAAATCATAGAACGTGAGAGTGTCAGTCCTCTTGTGCTTAAGTCGGTATTGTGCCTTTTTAATTTAATCCGATGCAATTTCTGTGTTTCATCGTCAATAACAAGGTGCAAGGTATACACTAATCCAGAAGTGAAGCATCGGAATCTAAAACTGGACTCACAAGAGAAGTTCAAACATAGAGAGTTAGAGTGTCAGTCCTCTAGTACTTAAGTCGGCATTGTATGTTTTGTATTAAATTCCGATGCAATTTCTGTGTTTAATCGTCAATAAGAAGGTCCAAGGGATACAGTTAACCTGAAGTGTAGCATCGGAATCTAATACTGGACTCACAGGAGAGGTTCAAATCATAGAAAGAGAGAGTGTCAGTCCTCTTTTACTTAAGTCGGCATTGTGCCTTTTGCATTAAATTCGGATGCAATTTCTGTGTTTCATCGTCAATAAGAAGGTCCAAGGGATACAGTAAACCTGAAGTGATGCAACGGAACCTAAAACTGGACTCACAGGAGAGGTTCAAATCATAGAAATGAGAGTGTCAGTCCTCTTGTATTTAAGTCAGCATTGTGCCTTTTGTATTAAATTCGGATGCAATTTCTGTGTTTCATCGTCAATAAGAAGGTCCAAGAGATACAGTAAACCTGAAGTGAAGCATCGGAATCTAAAACTGGACTCACAGCTGAGGTTCATATCATAGAAAGTGAGAGTATCAGTCCTCTTGTACTTAAGTCGGCATTGTGCCATTTGTATTAAATTCGGATGCAATTTCTCTGGTTCATTGTCAATAAGAAGGTGCAAGGTAAACAGCAATCTTGAAGTGAAGCATCGGAATCTAAAACTAGACTCACAGGAGAGATTCAAATCGTAGAAAGTGAGAGTGTCAGTCCTCTTGTACTTAAGTCGGCATTGTGCCTTTTGTATTCAATTCCGATGTAATTTCTGTGTTTCATCGTCAATAAGAAGGTGCAAGGTATACAGTAAACCTGCAGTGTAGCATCGGAATCTAAATCTGGACTCACAGGAGAGGTTCAAATCATAGAAAGTGAGAGTGTCAGTCCTCTTTTACTTATGTCGGCATTGTGCCTTTTGTACAAAAATCGTATGCAATTTCTATATTTCATCGTCAATAAGAAGGTCCAAGGGATACAGTAAACCTGAAGTGAAGCATCGGAATCTAAAACTGGATTCACAGGAGAGGTTCAAATCAAAGAAAGTGAGAGTGTCAGTCCTCTTGTACTTAAGTCGGCATTGTGCCTTTTGTATTAAATTCGGATGCAATTTCTGTGTTTCATCGTCAATAACAAGGTGCAAGTGATACAGTAAACCTGAAGTGAAGCATCGGAATCTAAAACTGGACTCGCAGGAGAATTTCAAATCATAGAAAGTTAGAGTGTCAGTCCTCTTGCACTTAAGTCTGCATTGTGCCTTTTGAATTTAATTCCGATGCAATTTCTGTGATTCATCGTCAATAAGAAGGTGCAAGGTATACAGTAAACCTGAAGTGAAGCATCGGAATCTGAAACGGGACTCACAGGACAGGTTCAAATCATAGAAAGTGAGAGTGTCAGTCCTCTTGTACTTAAGTCGGCATTGTGCCTTTTGTATTAAATTCGGATTCAGTTTCTGTGTTTCATCGTCAATAAGAAGGTCCAAGGGATACAGTAAACCTGAAGTGAAGCATCGTAATCTAAAACTGGACTCACAGGAGAGGTTTAAATCATAGAAAGTGAGAGTGTCAGTCCTCTTGTACTTAAGTTGGCATTGTGCCTTTTGTATTAAATTAGGATGCAATTTCTGTGTTTCATCGTCAATAAGAAGGTCCAAGGGATACAGTTAACCTCAAGTGAAGCATCGGAATCTAAAACTGGACTCACAGGAGAGATTCAAATCATAGAAAGTTAGAGTGTCAGTTCTCTTGTACTTAGGTCGGCATTGTGCCTTTTGTATTAATTTCGGATGCAATTTCTGTGTTTCATCGTCAATATGAAGGTCCAAGGTATACAGTAAACCTGAAGTGAAGCATTGGAATCTAAAACTGGACTCACAGGAGAGGTTCAAATCTTAGAAAGTTAGAGTGTCAGTCCTCTTGTACTTAAGTCGGCATTGTGCCTTTTGAATTTAATTCCGATGCAATTTCTGTGTTTCTTCGTCAATAAGAAGGTGCAAGGTATACAGTAAACCTGAAGTGAAACATCGGAATCTAAAACTGGACTCACAGGACAGGTTCAAATCATAGAAAGTTAGAGTGTCAGTCCTCTTTTACTTAAGTCGGCATTGTGCCTTTTGTATTAAATACGGATGCAATTTCTGTGTTTCATCGTCAATACAAAGGTCACAGGGTTACAGTAAACCTGAAGTGAAGCATCGGAATATAAAACTGGACCCACAGGAGAGGTTCAAATCATTGAAATTGAGAGTGTCAGTCCTCTTTTACTTAAGTCGGCATTGTGCATTTTGTATTATATTCGGATGCAATTTCTGTGTTTCATTGTCAATAAGAAGGTGCAAGGTAAACAGTAAACCTGAAGTGAAGCATCGGAATTTAACACTGGACTCACAGGAGAGGGTCAAATCAAAGAAAGTGAGAGTGTCAGTCCTTTTGTACTTAAGTCGGCATTGTGCCTTTTGTACTAAATTCTGTGCAATCTCTGTGTTTCATCGTCAATAAGAAGGTCCAAGGGATACAGTAAACCTGAAGTGATGCATCGGAATCTAAAACCGGACTCGCAGGAGGGGTTCAAATCACAGAAAGTGAGAGTGTCATTCCTCTTTTACTTAAGTCGGCATTGTGCCTTTTGTATTAAATTCGGATGCAATTTCTGTGTTTCATCGTCAATACGAAGGTGCAAGGTAAACAGTAATCTTGAAGTGAAGCATCGGAATCTCAAACTGGACTCACAGGAGGGGTTCAAATCGTAGAGAGTGAGAGTGTCACTCCTCTTGTACTTAAGTCGGCATTGTGCCTTTTGTATTAAATTCGAATGCAAACTATGTGTTTCATCATCAATAAAAAGGTCCAAGGGATACAGTAAACCCGAAGTGAAGCATCGGAATCTAAATCTGAAATCACAGGAGAGGTTCAAATCATAGAATGGGAGAGTGTCAGTCCTCTTGTACTTAAGTCAGCATTGTGCCTTTTGTATTAAATTTGGATGCAATTTCTGTGTTTCATAATCAATAAGAAGGTGCAAGGTATACAGTAAACCTTAAGTGAAGCATCGGAATCTAAAACTGGACTCACAGGAGAGGTTCAATTCATAGAAAGTGAGAGTGTCAGTCCTCTTGTACTGAAGTCGGCATTGTGCCTTTTGTATTAAATTCGGATGCAATTTCTATGTTTCATCGTCAATAAGGAGGTCCAAGGGATACAGTAAACCTGAAGTGAAGCATCGGCATCTAAAACTGGACTCACAGCTGAGGTTCAAATCATAGAACGTGAGAGTGTCAGTCCTCTTGTACTTAAGTCAGCATTGTGCCTTTTGTATTAAATTCGGATGCAATTTCTGTGTTTCATCGTCAATAAGAAGTTCCAAGGGATACAGTAAAACTGAAGTGAAGCATCGGAATCTAAAACTGGACTCGCAGGAGAATTTAAAATAATAGAAAGTTAGAGTGTCAGTCCTCTGGTACTTACGTCGGCATGGTGCCTTTTGAATTAAATTCCGATGCAATTTCTGTGTTTCATCGTCAATAAGAAGGTGCAAGGTATACAGTAAACCAAAAGTGAAGCATCGGAATCTAAAACTGGACTCACAGGAGAAGTTCATACATAGAGAGTTAGAGTGTCAGTCCTCTTGTACTTAAGTCGGCATTGTGCCTTTTGAATTTAATTACGATGCAATTTCTGCGTTTCATCGTCAATAATAAGGTGCAAGGTATACAGTCAACCTGATGTGAAGCATCGGAATCTAAAACTGGACTCACAGGCGTGGTTCAAATCATAGACAGAGAGAGTGTCAGTCCTCTTTTACTTATGTCGGCATTGTGCCTTTTGTACAAAAATTCGGATGCAATTTCTGTATTTCATTGTCAATAAGAAGGTCCAAGGGATACAGTAAACCTGATGTGAAGCATCGGAATCTAAAACTGGACTCACAGGAGAGGTTCAAATCATAGAACGTGAGAGTGTCAGTCCTCTTGTACTTAAGTCGGTATTGTGCCTTTTTAATTAAATCCGATGCAATTTCTGTGTTTCATCGTCAATAACAAGGTGCAAGGGATACAGTAATCCAGAAGTGAAGCATCGGAATCTAAAACTGGACTCACAGGAGAAGTTCAAACATAGAGAGTTAGAGTGTCAGTCCTCTTGTACTTAAGTCGGCATTGTATGTTTTGTATTAAATTCCGATGCAATTTCTGTGTTTAATCGTCAATAAGAAGGTCCAAGGGATACAGTTAACCTGAAGTGAAGCATCGGAATCTAAAACTAGACTCACAGGAGAGATTCAAATCGTAGAAAGTGAGAGTGTCAGTCCTCTTGTACTTAAGTCGGCATTGTGCCTTTTGTATTCAATTCCGATGCAATTTCTGTGTTTCATCGTCAATAAGAAGGTGCAAGGTATACAGTAAACCTGCAGTAAAGAATCGGAATCTAAATCTGGACTCACAGGAGAGGTTCAATTCATAGAAAGTGAGAGTGTCAGTCCTCTTTTACTTATGTCGGCATTGTGCCTTTTGTACAAAAATCGTATGCAATTTCTATATTTCATCGTCAATAAGAAGGTCCAAGGGATACAGTAAACCTGAAGTGAAGCATCGGAATCTGAAACTGGATTCACAGGAGAGGTTCAAATCAAAGAAAGTGAGAGTGTCAGTCCTCTTGTACTTAAGTCGGCATTGTGCCTTTTGTATTAAATTCGGATGCAATTTCTGTTTTCATCGTCAATAACAAGGTCCAAGTGATACAGTAAACCTGAAGTGAAGCATCGGAATCTAAAACTGGACTCACAGGAGAATTTCAAATCATAGAAAGTTAGAGTGTCAGTCCTCTTGTACTTAAGTCTGCATTGTGCCTTTTGAATTTAATTCCGATGCAATTTCTGTGATTCATCGTCATTAAGAAGGTGCAAGGTATACAGTAAACCTGAAGTGAAGCATCGGAATCTCAAACGGGACTCACAGGACAGGTTCAAATCATAGAAAGTGAGAGTGTCAGTCCTCTTGTACTTAAGTCGGCATTGTGCCTTTTGTATTAAATTCGGATTCAGTTTCTGTGTTTCATTGTCAATAAGAAGGTCCAAGGGATACAGTAAACCTGAAGTGAATCATCGTAATCTAAAACTGGACTCACAGGAGAGGTTTAAATCATAGAAAGTGAGAGTGTCAGTCCTCTTGTACTTAAGTCGGCATTGTGCCTTTTGTATTAAATTAGGATGCAATTTCTGTGTTTCATCGTCAATAAGAAGGTACAAGGGATACAGTTAACCTCAAGTGAAGCATCGGAATCAAAAACTGGACTCACAGGAGAGGTTCAAACATAGAAAGTTAGAGTGTCAGTTCTCTTGTACTTAGGTCGGCATTGTGCCTTTTGTATTAATTTCGGATGCAATTTCTGTGTTTCATCGTCAATATGAAGGTCCAAGGTATACAGTAAACCTGAAGTGAAGCATTGGAATCTAAAACTGGACTCACAGGAGAGGTTCAAATCTTAGAAAGTTAGACTGTCAGTCCTCTTGTACTTAAGTCTTCATTGTGCCTTTTGAATTTAATTCCGATGCAATTTCTGTGTTTCATCGTCAATAAGAAGGTGCAAGGAAAACAGTAAACCTGGAGTGAAGCATCGGAATCTAAAACTGGACTCACAGGAGAGGTTCAAATCATAGAAAGAGAGGGTGTCAGTCCTCTTTTACTTAAGTCGGCATTGTGCCTTTTGTACTAAATTCTGTGCAATCTCTGTGTTTCATCGTCAATAAGAAGGTCCAAGGGATACAGTAAACCTGAAGTGATGCATCGGAATCTAAAACTGGACTCACAGGAGAGGTTCAAATCATAGAAAGAGAGAGTATCAGTCCTCTTGTACCTAAATCGGCATTGTGCCTTTTGTATTAACTTCGGATGCAATTTCTGTGTTTCATCGTCAATACGAAGGTGCAAGGTAAACAGTAATCTTGAAGTGAAGCATCGGAATCTCAAACTGGACTCACAGGAGGGGTTCAAATCGTATAAAGTGAGAGTGTCACTCCTCTTGAACTTAAGTCGGCATTGTGCCTTTTGTATTAAATTCCGATGCAATTTCTGTGTTTCATCGTCAATAAGAAGGTGCAAGGAAAACAGTAAACCTGGAGTGAAGCATCGGAATCTAAAACTGGACTCACAGGAGAGGTTCAAATCATAGAAAGAGAGGGTGTCAGTCCTCTTTTACTTAAGTCGGCATTGTGCCTTTTGTATTAAATTCGAATGCAAACTATGTGTTTCATCATCAATAAAAAGGTCCAAGGGATACAGTAAACCCGAAGTGAAGCATCGGAATCTAAAACTGGAATCACAGGAGAGGTTCAAATCATAGAATGGGAGAGTGTCAGTCCTCTTGTACTTAAGTCAGCATTGTGCCTTTTGTATTAAATTTGGATGCAATTTCTGTGTTTCATAATCAATAAGAAGGTGCAAGGTATACAGTAAACCTTAAGTGAAGCATCGGAATCTAAAACTGGACTCACAGGAGAGGTTCAAATCATAGAAAGTGAGAGTGTCAGTCCTCTTGTACTGAAGTCGGCATTGTGTCATTTGTATTAAATTCGGATGCAATTTCTGTGTTTCATCGTCAATAAGGAGGTCCAAGGGATACAGTAAACCTGAAGTGATGCAACGGAACCTAAAACTGGACTCACAGGAGAGGTTCAAATCATAGAAATGAGAGTGTCAGTCCTCTTGGACTTAAGTCAGCATTGTGCCTTTTGTATTAAATTCGGATGCAATTTCTGTGTTTCATCGTCAATAAGAAGGTCCAAGGGATACAGTAAACCTGAAGTGAAGCATCGGCATCTAAAACTGGACTCACAGCTGAGGTTCAAATCATAGAACGTGAGAGTGTCAGTCCTCTTGTACTTAAGTCAGCATTGTGCCTTTTGTATTTAATTCGTATGCAGTTTCTGTGTTTCATCGTCAATAAGAAGTTCCAAGGGATACACTAAAACTGAAGTGAAGCATCGGAATCTAAAACTGGACTCGCAGGAGAATTTAAAATAATAGAAAGTTAGAGTGTCAGTCCTCTGGTACTTACATCGGCATGGTGCCTTTTGAATTAAATTCCGATGCAATTTCTGTGTTTCATCGTCAATAAGACGGTGCAAGGTATACAGTAAACCAAAAGTGAAGCATCGGAATCTAAAACTGGACTCACAGGAGAAGTTCATTCATAGAGAGTTAGAGTGTCAGTCCTCTTGTACTTAAGTCGGCATTGTGCCTTTTGAATTTAATTACGATGCAATTTCTGCGTTTCATCGTCAATAATAAGGTGCAAGGTATACAGTAAACCTGAAGTGAAGCATCGGAATCTAAAACTGGAGTCACAGGCATGGTTCAAATCATAGACAGAGAGAGTGTCAGTCCTCTTTTACTTATGTCGGCATTGTGCCCTTTGTACAAAAATTCGGATGCAATTTATGTATTTCATCGTCAATAAGAAGGTCCAAGGGATACAGTAAACCTGATGTGAAGCATCGGAATCTAAAACTATACCCACAGGAGAAGTTCAAACATAGAGAGTTAGAGTGTCAGTCCTCTTGTACTTAAGTCAGCATTGTATGTTTTGTATTAAATTTCGATGCAATTTCTGTGTTTAATCGTCAATAAGAAGGTCCAAGGGATAGAGTTAACCTGAAGTGTAGCATCGGAATCTAATACTGGACTCACAGGAGAGGTTCAAATCTTAGAAAGAGAGAGTGTCAGTCCTCTTTTACTTAAGTCGGCATTGTGCCTTTTGCATTAAATTCGGATGCAATTTCTGTGTTTCATCGTCAAATAGGAGGTCCAAGGGATACAGTAAACCTGAAGTGATGCAACGGAACCTAAAACTGGACTCACAGGAGAGGTTCAAATCATAGAAATGAGAGTGTCAGTCCTCTTGTACTTAAGTCAGCATTGTGCCTTTTGTATTAAATTCGGATGCAATTTCTGTGTTTCATCGTCAATAAGAAGGTCCAAGGGATACAGTAAACCTGAAGTGAAGCATCGGAATCTACAACTGGACTCACAGCTGAGGTTCATATCATAGAAAGTGAGAGTATCAGTCCTCTTGTACTTAAGTCGGCATTGTGCCTTTTGTATTAAATTCGGATGCAATTTCTCTGGTTCATCGTCAATTAGAAGGTGCAAGGTAAACAGCAATCTTGAAGTGAAGCATCGGAATCTAAAACTAGACTCACAGGAGAGATTCAAATCGTAGAAAGTGAGAGTGTCAGTCCTCTTGTACTTAAGTCGGCATTGTGCCTTTTGTATTCAATTCCGATGCAATTTCTGTGTTTCATCGTCAATAAGAAGGTGCAAGGTATACAGTAAACCTGCAGTAAAGCATCGGAATCTAAATCTGGACTCACAGGAGAGGTTCATATCATAGAAAGTGAGAGTGTCAGTCCTCTTTTACTTATGTCGGCATTGTGCCTTTTGTACAAAAATCGTATGCAATTTCTATATTTCATCGTCAATAAGAAGGTCCAAGGGATACAGTAAACCTGAAGTGAAGCATCGGAATCTAAAACTGGATTCACAGGAGAGGTTCAAATCAAAGAAAGTGAGAGTGTCAGTCCTCTTGTACTTAAGTCGGCATTGTGCCTTTTGTATTAAATTCGGATGCAATTTCTGTGTTTCATCGTCAATAACAAGGTCCAAGTGATACAGTAAACCTGAAGTGAAGCATCGGAATCTAAAACTGGACTCACAGAAGAATTTCAAATCATAGAAAGTTAGAGTGTCAGTCCTCTTGTACTTAAGTCTGCATTGTGCCTTTTGAATTTAATTCCGATGCAATTTCTGTGATTCATCGTCAATAAGAAGGTGCAAGGTATACAGTAAACCTGAAGTGAAGCATCGGAATCTGAAACGGGACTCACAGGACCGGTTCAAATCATAGAAAGTGAGAGTGTCAGTCCTCTTGTACTTAAGTCGGCATTGTGCCTTTTGTATTAAATTCGGATACAGTTTCTGTGTTTCATCGTCAATAAGAAGGTCCAAGGGATACAGTAAACCTGAAGTGAAGCATCGTAATCTAAAACTGGACTCACAGGAGAGGTTTAAATCATAGAAAGTGAGAGTGTCAGTCCTCTTGTACTTAAGTCGGCATTGTGCCTTTTGTATTAAATTAGGATGCAATTTCTGTGTTTCATCGTCAATAAGAAGGTACAAGGGATACAGTTAACCTCAAGTGAAGCATCGGAATCTAAAACTGGACTCACAGGAGAGGTTCAAACATAGAAAGTTAGAGTGTCAGTTCTCTTGTACTTAGGTCGGCATTGTGCCTTTTGCATTAAATTCGGATGTAATTTCTGTGTTTCATCGTCAATATGAAGGTCCAAGGTATACAGTAAACCTGAAGTGAAGCATTGGAATCTAAAACTGGACTCACAGGAGAGGTTCAAATCTTAGAAAGTTAGAGTGTCAGTCCTCTTGTACTTAAGTCGGCATTGTGCCTTTTGAATTTAATTCCGATGCAATTTCTGTGTTTCTTCGTCAATAAGAAGGTGCAAGGTATACAGTAAACCTGAAGTGAAACATCGGAATCTAAAACTGGACTCACAGGAGAGGTTCAAATCTTAGAAAGTTAGAGTGTCAGTCCTCTTGTACTTAAGTCGGCATTGTGCCTTTTGAATTTAATTCCGATGCAATTTCTGTGTTTCATCGTCAATACGAAGGTCACAGGGATACAGTAAACCTGAAGTGAAGCATCGGATTATAAAACTGGACTCACAGGAGAGGTTCAAATCATAGAAATTGAGAGTGTCAGTCCTCTTTTACTTAAGTCGGCATTGTGCCTTTTGTATTAAATTCGGATGCAATTTCTGTGTTTCATTGTCAATAAGAAGGTACAAGGGATACAGTAAACCTGAAGTGAAGCATCGGAAACTAAAACTGGACTCACAGGTGAGGTTCAAATCATAGAGAGTGAGAGTGTCAGTCCTCTTGTACTTAAGTCTGCATTGTGAATTTTGTATTAAATTCGGATGCAATTTCTGTGTTTCATCGTCAATAAGAAGGTGCAAGGTATACAGTAAACCTGAAGTGAAGCATCGGAATCAAAAACTGGACTCACAGGAGAGTTTCAAATCATAGAAAGTGAGAATGTCAGTCCTGTTGTACATAAGTCTGCATTGTGCCTTTGGAATTTAATTCCAATGCAATTTCTGTGTTTCACCGTCAATAAGAAGGTGCAAGGTATACAGTAAACCTGAAGTGAAGCATCGGAATTTAACACTGGACTCACAGGAGAGGGTCAAATCAAAGGAAGTGAGAGTGTCAGTCCTTTTGTACTTAAGTCGGCATTGTGCCTTTTGTACTAAATTCTGTGCAATCTCTGTGTTTCATCGTCAATAAGAAGGTCCAAGGGATACAGTAAACCTAAAGTGATGCATCGGAATCTAAAACTGGACTCACAGGAGAGGTTCAAATCATAGAAAGAGAGAGTATCAGTCCTCTTGTACCTAAATCGGCATTGTGCCTTTTGTATTAACTTCGGATGCAATTTCTGTGTTTCATGGTCAATACGAAGGTGCAAGGTAAACAGTAATTTTGAAGTGAAGCATCGGAATCTCAAACTGGACTCACAGGAGGGGTTCAAATCGTATAAAGTGAGAGTGTCACTCCTCTTGTACTTAAGTCGGCATTGTGCCTTTTGTATTAAATTCCGATGCAATTTCTGTGTTTCATCGTCAATAAGAAGGTGCAAGGAAAACAGTAAACCTGGAGTGAAGCATCGGAATCTAAAACTGAACTCACAGGAGAGGTTCAAATCATAGAAAGAGAGGGTGTCAGTCCTCTTTTACTTAAGTCGGCATTGTGCCTTTTGTATTAAATTCGAATGCAAACTATGTGTTTCATCATCAATAAAAAGGTCCAAGGGATACAGTAAACCCGAAGTGAAGCATCGGAATCTAAAACTGGAATCACAGGAGAGGTTCAAATCATAGAATGGGAGAGTGTCAGTCCTCTTGTACTTAAGTCAGCATTGTGCCTTTTGTATTAAATTTGGATGCAATTTCTGTGTTTCATAATCAATAAGAAGGTGCAAGGTATGCAGTAAACCTTAAGTGAAGCATCGGAATCCAAAACTGGACTCACAGGAGAAGTTCATACATAGAGAGTTAGAGTGTCAGTCCTCTTGTACTTAAGTCGGCATTGTGCCTTTTGAATTTAATTACGATGCAATTTCTGCGTTTCATCGTCAATAATAAGGTGCAAGGTATACAGTCAACCTGAAGTGAAGCATCGGAATCTAAAACTGGACTCACAGGCGTGGTTCAAATCATAGACAGAGAGAGTGTCAGTCCTCTTTTACTTATGTCGGCATTGTGCCTTTTGTACAAAAATTCGGATGCAATTTCTGTATTTCATCGTCAATAAGAAGGTCCAAGGGATACAGTAAACCTGATGTGAAGCATCGGAATCTAAAACTGGACTCACAGGAGAGGTTCAAATCATAGAACGTGAGAGTGTCAGTCCTCTTGTACTTAAGTCGGTATTGTGCCTTTTTAATTTAATCCGATGCAATTTCTGTGTTTCATCGTCAATAACAAGGTGCAAGGTATACAGTAAACCTGAAGTGAAGCATCGGAATCTAAAACTGGAGTCACAGGCATGGTTCAAATCATAGACAGAGAGAGTGTCAGTCCTCTTTTACTTATGTCGGCATTGTGCCCTTTGTACAAAAATTCGGATGCAATTTATGTATTTCATCGTCAAAAAGAAGGTCCAAGGGATACAGTAAACCTGATGTGAAGCATCGGAATCTAAAACTATACTCACAGGAGAAGTTCAAACGTAGAGAGTTAGAGTGTCAGTCCTCTTGTACTTAAGTCAGCATTGTATGTTTTGTATTAAATTCCGATGCAATTTCTGTGTTTAATCGTCAATAAGAAGGTCCAAGGGATAGAGTTAACCTGAAGTGTAGCATCGGAATCTAATACTGGACTCACAGGAGAGGTTCAAATCTTAGAAAGAGAGAGTGTCAGTGCTCTTTTACTTAAGTCGGCATTGTGCCTTTTGCATTAAATTCGGATGCAATTTCTGTGTTTCATCGTCAATAAGGAGGTCCAAGGGATACAGTAAACCTGAAGTGATGCAACGGAACCTAAAACTGGACTCACAGGAGAGGTTCAAATCATAGAAATGAGAGTGTCAGTCCTCTTGTACTTAAGTCAGCATTGTGCCTTTTGTATTAAATTCGGATGCAATTTCTGTGTTTCATCGTCAATAAGAAGGTCCAAGGGATACAGTAAACCTGAAGTGAAGCATTGGCATCTAAAACTGGACTCACAGCTGAGGTTCAAATCATAGAACGTGAGAGTGTCAGTCCTCTTGTACTTAAGTCAGCATTGTGCCTTTTGTATTAAATTCGGATGCAGTTTCTGTGTTTCATCGTCAATAAGAAGTTCCAAGGGATACAGTAAAACTGAAGTGAAGCATCGGAATCTAAAACTGGACTCGCAGGAGAATTTAAAATAATAGAAATTTAGAGTGTCAGTCCTCTGGTACTTACGTCGGCATGGTGCCTTTTGAATTAAATTCCGATGCAATTTCTGTGTTTCATCGTCAATAAGAAGGTGCAAGGTATACAGTAAACCAAAAGTGAAGCATCGGAATCCAAAACTGGACTCACAGGAGAAGTTCATACATAGAGAGTTAGAGTGTCAGTCCTCTTGTACTTAAGTCGGCATTGTGCCTTTTGAATTTAATTACGATGCAATTTCTGCGTTTCATCGTCAATAATAAGGTGCAAGGTATACAGTCAACCTGAAGTGAAGCATCGGAATCTAAAACTGGACTCACAGGCGTGGTTCAAATCATAGACAGAGAGAGTGTCAGTCCTCTTTTACTTATGTCGGCATTGTGCCTTTTGTACAAAAATTCGGATGCAATTTCTGTATTTCATCGTCAATAAGAAGGTCCAAGGGATACAGTAAACCTGATGTGAAGCATCGGAATCTAAAACTGGACTCACAGGAGAGGTTCAAATCATAGAACGTGAGAGTGTCAGTCCTCTTGTACTTAAGTCGGTATTGTGCCTTTTTAATTTAATCCGATGCAATTTCTGTGTTTCATCGTCAATAACAAGGTGCAAGGTATACAGTAAACCTGAAGTGAAGCATCGGAATCTAAAACTGGAGTCACAGGCATGGTTCAAATCATAGACAGAGAGAGTGTCAGTCCTCTTTTACTTATGTCGGCATTGTGCCCTTTGTACAAAAATTCGGATGCAATTTATGTATTTCATCGTCAATAAGAAGGTCCAAGGGATACAGTAAACCTGATGTGAAGCATCGGAATCTAAAACTATACTCACAGGAGAAGTTCAAACGTAGAGAGTTAGAGTGTCAGTCCTCTTGTACTTAAGTCAGCATTGTATGTTTTGTATTAAATTCCGATGCAATTTCTGTGTTTAATCGTCAATAAGAAGGTCCAAGGGATAGAGTTAACCTGAAGTGTAGCATCGGAATCTAATACTGGACTCACAGGAGAGGTTCAAATCTTAGAAAGAGAGAGTGTCAGTCCTCTTTTACTTAAGTCGGCATTGTGCCTTTTGCATTAAATTCGGATGCAATTTCTGTGTTTCATCGTCAATAAGGAGGTCCAAGGGATACAGTAAACCTGAAGTGATGCAACGGAACCTAAAACTGGACTCACAGGAGAGGTTCAAATCATAGAAATGAGAGTGTCAGTCCTCTTGTACTTAAGTCAGCATTGTGCCTTTTGTATTAAATTCGGATGCAATTTCTGTGTTTCATCGTCAATAAGAAGGTCCAAGGGATACAGTAAACCTGAAGTGAAGCATCGGAATCTAAAACTGGACTCACAGCTGAGGTTCATATCATAGAAAGTGAGAGTATCAGTCCTCTTGTACTTAAGTCGGCATTGTGCCTTTTGTATTAAATTCGGATGCAATTTCTCTGGTTCATCGTCAATTAGAAGGTGCAAGGTAAACAGCAATCTTGAAGTGAAGCATCGGAATCTAAAACTAGACTCACAGGAGAGATTCAAATCGTAGAAAGTGAGAGTGTCAGTCCTCTTGTACTTAAGTCGGCATTGTGCCTTTTGTATTCAATTCCGATGCAATTTCTGTGTTTCATCGTCAATAAGAAGGTGCAAGGTATACAGTAAACCTGCAGTAAAGCATCGGAATCTAAATCTGGACTCACAGGAGAGGTTCATATCATAGAAAGTGAGAGTGTCAGTCCTCTTTTACTTATGTCGGCATTGTGCCTTTTGTACAAAAATCGTATGCAATTTCTATATTTCATCGTCAATAAGAAGGTCCAAGGGATACAGTAAACCTGAAGTGAAGCATCGGAATCTAAAACTGGATTCACAGGAGAGGTTCAAATCAAAGAAAGTGAGAGTGTCAGTCCTCTTGTACTTAAGTCGGCATTGTGCCTTTTGTATTAAATTCGGATGCAATTTCAGTGTTTCATCGTCAATAACAAGGTCCAAGTGATACAGTAAACCTGAAGTGAAGCATCGGAATCTAAAACTGGACTCACAGAAGAATTTCAAATCATAGAAAGTTAGAGTGTCAGTCCTCTTGTACTTAAGTCTGCATTGTGCCTTTTGAATTTAATTCCGATGCAATTTCTGTGATTCATCGTCAATAAGAAGGTGCAAGGTATACAGTAAACCTGAAGTGAAGCATCGGAATCTGAAACGGGACTCACAGGACAGGTTCAAATCATAGAAAGTGAGAGTGTCAGTCCTCTTGTACTTAAGTCGGCATTGTGCCTTTTGTATTAAATTCGGATACAGTTTCTGTGTTTCATCGTCAATTAGAAGGTCCAAGGGATACAGTAAACCTGAAGTGAAGCATCGTAATCTAAAACTGGGCTCACAGGAGAGGTTTAAATCATAGAAAGTGAGAGTGTCAGTCCTCTTGTACTTAAGTCGGCATTGTGCCTTTTGTATTAAATTAGGATGCAATTTCTGTGTTTCATCGTCAATAAGAAGGTACAAGGGATACAGTTAACCTCAAGTGAAGCATCGGAATCTAAAACTGGACTCACAGGAGAGGTTCAAACATAGAAAGTTAGAGTGTCAGTTCTCTTGTACTTAGGTCGGCATTGTGCCTTTTGCATTAAATTCGGATGTAATTTCTGTGTTTCATCGTCAATATGAAGGTCCAAGGTATACAGTAAACCTGAAGTGAAGCATTGGAATCTAAAACTGGACTCACAGGAGAGGTTCAAATCTTAGAAAGTTAGAGTGTCAGTCCTCTTGTACTTAAGTCGGCATAGTGCCTTTTGAATTTAATTCCGATGCAATTTCTGTGTTTCTTCGTCAATAAGAAGGTGCAAGGTATACAGTAAACCTGAAGTGAAACATCGGAATCTAAAACTGGACTCTCAGGACAGGTTCAAATCATAGAAAGTTAGAGTGTCAGTCCTCTTTTACTTAAGTCGGCATTGTGCCTTTTGTATTAAATACGGATGCAATTTCTGTGTTTCATCGTCAATACGAAGGTCACAGGGATACAGTAAACCTGAAGTGAAGCATCGGATTATAAAACTGGACTCACAGGAGAGGTTCAAATCATAGAAATTGAGAGTGTCAGTCCTCTTTTACTTAAGTCGGCATTGTGCCTTTTGTATTAAATTCGGATGCAATTTCTGTGTTTCATTGTCAATAAGAAGGTGCAAGGTAAACAGTAAACCTGAAGTGAAGCATCGGAATCTAAAACAGGAATCACAGGAGAGGTTCAAATCGTAGAAAGTGAGAGTGTCAGTCCTCTTTTACTTAAGTAGGCATTGTGCCTTAATTTTTAAATTCGGATGCAATTTCTGTGTTTCATCGTCAATAAGAAGGTACAAGGGATACAGTAAACCTGAAGTGAAGCATCGGAAACTAAAACTGGACTCACAGGTGAGGTTCAAATCATAGAGAGTGAGAGTGTCAGTCCTCTTGTACTTAAGTCTGCATTGTGAATATTGTATTAAATTCGGATGCAATTTCTGTGTTTCATCGTCAATAAGAAGGTGCAAGGTATACAGTAAACCTGAAGTGAAGCATCGGAATCAAAAACTGGACTCACAGGAGAGTTTCAAATCATAGAAAGTGAGAATGTCAGTCCTGTTGTACATAAGTCGGCATTGTGCCTTTGGAATTTAATTCCAATGCAATTTCTGTGTTTCACCGTCAATAAGAAGGTTCAAGGTATACAGTAAACCTGAAGTGAAGCATCGGAATTTATCACTGGACTCACAGGAGAGGGTCAAATCAAAGGAAGTGAGAGTGTCAGTCCTTTTGTACTTAAGTCGGCATTGTGCCTTTTGTACTAAATTCTGTGCAATCTCTGTGTTTCATCGTCAATAAGAAGGTCCAAGGGATACAGTAAACCTGAAGTGATGCATCGGAATCTAAAACTGGACTCACAGGAGAGGTTCAAATCATAGAAAGAGAGAGTATCAGTCCTCTTGTACCTAAATCGGCATTGTGCCTTTTGTATTAACTTCGGATGCAATTTCTGTGTTTCATCGTCAATACGAAGGTGCAAGGTAAACAGTCATTTTGAAGTGACGCATCGGAATCTCAAACTGGACTCACAGGAGGGGTTCAAATCGTATAAAGTGAGAGTGTCACTCCTCTTGTACTTAAGTCGGCATTGTGCCTTTTGTATTAAATTCCGATGCAATATCTGTGTTTCATCGTCAATAAGAAGGTGCAAGGAAAACAGTAAACCTGGAGTGAAGCATCGGAATCTAAAACTGAACTCACAGGAGAGGTTCAAATCATAGAAAGAGAGGGTGTCAGTCCTCTTTTACTTAAGTCGGCATTGTGCCTTTTGTATTAAATTCGAATGCAAACTATGTGTTTCATCATCAATAAAAAGGTC
The DNA here is from genome assembly GCF_023864345.2 of Schistocerca serialis cubense. NCBI lineage: Eukaryota > Metazoa > Arthropoda > Insecta > Orthoptera > Acrididae > Schistocerca > Schistocerca serialis. Next base: position 58,953,492 of record NC_064638.1, on the reverse strand, counting down.
CAAGGGATACAGTAAACCCGAAGTGAAGCATCGGAATCTAAAACTGGACTCACAGGAGAGGTTCAAATCATAGAATGTGAGAGTGTCAGTCCTCTTGTACTGAAGTCGGCATTGTGCCTTTTGTATTAATTTCGGATGCAATTTCTGTGTTTCATCGTCAATAAGGAGGTCCAAGGGATACAGTAAACCTGAAGTGATGCAACGGAACCTAAAACTGGACTCACAGGAGAGGTTCAAATCATAGAAATGAGAGTGTCAGTCCTCTTGTACTTAAGTCAGCATTGTGCCTTTTGTATTAAATTCGGATGCAATTTCTGTGTTTCATCGTCAATAAGAAGGTCCAAGGGATACAGTAAACCTGAAGTGAAGCATCGGCATCTAAAACTGGACTCACAGCTGAGGTTCAAATCATAGAACGTGAGAGTGTCAGTCCTCTTGTACTTATGTCAGCATTGTGCCTTTTGTATTAAATTCGGATGCAGTTTCTGTGTTTCATCGTCAATAAGAAGTTCCAAGGGATACAGTAAAACTGAAGTGAAGCATCGGAATCTAAAACTGGACTCGCAGGAGAATTTAAAATAATAGAAATTTAGAGTGTCAGTCCTCTGGTACTTACGTCGGCATGGTGCCTTTTGAATTAAATTCCGATGCAATTTCTGTGTTTCATCGTCAATAAGAAGGTGCAAGGTACACAGTAAACCAAAAGTGAAGCATCGGAATCCAAAACTGGACTCACAGGAGAAGTTCATACATAGAGAGTTAGAGTGTCAGTCCTCTTGTACTTAAGTCGGCATTGTGCCTTTTGAATTTAATTACGATGCAATTTCTGCGTTTCATCGTCAATAATAAGGTGCAAGGTGTACAGTCAACCTGAAGTGAAGCATCGGAATCTAAAACTGGACTCACAGGCGTGGTTCAAATCATAGACAGAGAGAGTGTCAGTCCTCTTTTACTTATGTCGGCATTGTGCCTTTTGTACAAAAATTCGGATGCAATTTCTGTATTTCATCGTCAATAAGAAGGTCCAAGGGATACAGTAAACCTTATGTGATGCATCGGAATCTAAAACTGGACTCACAGGAGAGGTTCAAATCATAGAACGTGAGAGTGTCAGTCCTCTTGTACTTAAGTAGGTATTGTGCCTTTTTAATTTAATCCGATGCAATTTCTGTGTTTCATCGTCAATAACAAGGTGCAAGGTATACAGTAATCCAGAAGTGAAGCATCGGAATCTAAAACTGGACTCACAGGAGAAGTTCAAACATAGAGAGTTAGAGTGTCAGTCCTCTTGTACTTAAGTCGGCATTGTATGTTTTGTATTAAATTCCGATGCAATTTCTGTGTTTAATCGTCAATAAGAAGGTCCAAGGGATAGAGTTAACCTGAAGTGTAGCATCGGAATCTAATACTAGACTCACAGGAGAGGTTCAAATCATAGAAAGAGAGAGTGTCAGTCCTCTTTTACTTAAGTCGGCATTGTGCCTTTTGCATTAAATTCGGATGCAATTTCTGTGTTTCATCGTCAATAAGGAGGTCCAAGGGATACAGTAAACCTGAAGTGATGCAACGGAACCTAAAACTGGACTCACAGGAGAGGATCAAATCATAGAAATGAGAGTGTCAGTCCTCTTGTACTTAAGTCAGCATTGTGCCTTTTGTATTAAATTCGGATGCAATTTCTGTGTTTCATCGTCAATAAGAAGGTCCAAGGGATACAGTAAACCTGAAGTGAAGCATCGGAATCTAAAACTGGACTCACAGCTGAGGTTCATATCATAGAATGTGAGAGTATCAGTCCTCTTGTACTTAAGTCGGCATTGTGCCTTTTGTATTAAATTCGGATGCAATTTCTCTGGTTCATCGTCAATAAGAAGGTGCAAGGTAAACAGCAATCTTGAGGTGAAGCATCAGAATCTAAAACTAGACTCACAGGAGAGATTCAAATCGTAGAAAGTGAGAGTGTCAGTCCTCTTGTACTTAAGTCGGCATTGTGCCTTTTGTATTCAATTCCGATGCAATTTCTGTGTTTCATCGTCAATAAGAAGGTGCAAGGTATACAGTAAACCTGCAGTAAAGCATCGGAATCTAAATCAGGACCCACAGGAGAGGTTAATATCATAGAAAGTGAGAGTGTCAGTCCTCTTTTACTTATGTCGGCATTGTGCCTTTTGTACAAAAATCGTATGCAATTTCTATATTTCATCGTCAATAAGAAGGCCCAAGGGATACAGTAAACCTGAAGTGAAGCATCGGAATGTAAAACTGGATTCACAGGAGAGGTTCAAATCAAAGAAAGTGAGAGTGTCAGTCCTCTTGTACTTAAGTCGGCATTGTGCCTTTTGTATTAAATTCGGATGCAATTTCTGTGTTTCATCGTCAATAACAAGGTCCAAGTGATACAGTAAACCTGAAGTGAAGCATCGGAATCTAAAACTGGACTCACAGGAGAATTTCAAATCATAGAAAGTTAGAGTGTCAGTCCTCTTGTACTTAAGTCTGCATTGTGCCTTTTGAATTTAATTCCGATGCAATTTCTGTGATTCATCGTCAATAAGAAGGTGCAAGGTATACAGTAAACCTGAAGTGAAGCATCGGAATCTGAAACGGGACTCACAGGACAGGTTCAAATCATAGAAAGTGAGAGTGTCAGTCCTCTTGTACTTAAGTCGGCATTGTGCCTTTTGTATTAAATTCGGATTCAGTTTCTGTGTTTCATCGTCAATAAGAAGGTCCAAGGGATACAGTAAACCTGAAGTGAAGCATCGTAATCTAAAACTGGACTCACAGGAGAGGTTTAAATCATAGAAAGTGAGAGTGTCAGTCCTCTTGTACTTAAGTCGGCATTGTGCCTTTTGTATTAAATTAGGATGCAATTTCTGTGTTTCATCGTCAATAAGAAGGTACAAGGGATACAGTTAACCTCAAGTGAAGCATCGGAATCTAAAACTGGACTCACAGGAGAGGTTCAAACATAGAAAGTTAGAGTGTCAGTTCTCTTGTACTTAGGTCGGCATTGTGCCTTTTGTATTAATTTCGGATGCAATTTCTGTGTTTCATCGTCAATATGAAGGTCCAAGGTATACAGTAAACCTGAAGTGAAGCATTGGAATCTAAAACTGGACTCACAGGAGAGGTTCAAATCTTAGAAAGTTAGAGTGTCAGTCCTCTTGTACTTAAGTCGGCATTGTGCCTTTTGAATTTAATTCCGATGCAATTTCTGTGTTTCTTCGTCAATAAGAAGGTGCAAGGTATACAGTAAACCTGAAGTGAAACATCGGAATCTAAAACTGGACTCACAGGACAGGTTCAAATCATAGAAAGTTAGAGTGTCAGTCCTCTTTTACTTAAGTCGGCATTGTGCCTTTTGTATTAAATACGGATGCAATTTCTGAGTTTCATCGTCAATACGAAGGTCACAGGGATACAGTAAACCTGAAGTGAAGCATCGGATTATAAAACTGGACTCACAGGAGAGGTTCAAATCATAGAAATTGAGAGTGTCAGTCCTCTTTTACTTAAGTCGGCATTGTGCCTTTTGTATTAAATTCGGATGCAATTTCTGTGCTTCATTGTCAATAAGAAGGTGCAAGGTAAACAGTAAACCTGAAGTGAAGCATCGGAATCTAAAACAGGAATCACAGGAGAGGTTCAAATCGTAGAAAGTGAGAGTGTCAGTCCTCTTTTACTTGAGTCGGCATTGTGCCTTAATTTTTAAATTCGGATGCAATTTCTGTGTTTCATCGTCAATAAGACGGTACAAGGGATACAGTAAACCTGAAGTGAACCATCGGAAACTAAAACTGGACTCACAGGTGAGGTTCAAATCATTGAGAGTGAGAGTGTCAGTCCTCTTGTACTTAAGCCTGCATTGTGAATTTTGTATTAAATTCGGATTCAGTTTCTGTGTTTCATCGTCAATAAGAAGGTCCAAGGGATACAGTAAACCTGAAGTGAAGCATCGTAAAATAAAACTGGACTCACAGGAGAGGTTTAAATCATAGAAAGTGAGAGTGTCAGTCCTCTTGTACTTAAGTCGGCATTGTGCCTTTTGTATTAAATTAGGATGCAATTTCTGTGTTTCATCGTCAATAAGAAGGTGCAAGGTATACAGTAAACCTGAAGTGAAGCATCGGAATCAAAAACTGGACTCACAGGAGAGTTTCAAATCATAGAAGGTGAGAATGTCACTCCTGTTGTACATAAGTCGGCATTGTGCCTTTGGAATTTAATTCCAATGCAATTTCTGTGTTTCACCGTCAATAAGAAGGTGCAAGGTTTACAGTAAACCTGAAGTGAAGCATCGGAATTTAACACTGGACTCACAGGAGAGGGTCAAATCAAAGAAAGTGAGAGTGTCAGTCCTTTTGTACTTAAGTCGGCATTGTGCCTTTTTTACTAAATTCTGTGCAATCTCTGTGTTTCATCGTCAATAAGAAGGTCCTAGGGATACAGTAAACCTGAAGTGATGCATCGGAATCTAAAACTGGACTCACAGGAGAGGTTCAAATCATAGAAAGAGAGAGTATCAGTCCTCTTGTACCTAAATCGGCATTGTGCATTTTGTATTAACTTCGGATGCAATTTCTGTGTTTCATCGTCAATACGAAGGTGCAAGGTAAACAGTAATCTTGAAGTGCAGCATCGGAATCTAAAACTGGACTCACAGGAGAGGTTCAAATCATAGAACGAGAGGGTGTCAGTCCTCTTTTACTTAAGTCGGCATTGTGCCTTTTGTATTAAATTCGAATGCAAACTATGTGTTTCATCATCAATAAAAAGGTCCAAGGGATACAGTAAACCCGAAGTGAAGCATCGGAATCTAAAACTGGAATCACAGGAGAGGTTCAAATCATAGAATGGGAGAGTGTCAGTCCTCGTGTACTTAAGTCAGCATTGTGCCTTTTGTATTAAATTTGGATGCAATTCCTGTGTTTCATAATCAATCAGAAGGTGCAAGGTATACAGTAAACCTTAAGTGAAGCATCAGAATCTAAAACTGGACTCACAGGAGAGGTTCAAATCATAGAAAGTGAGAGTGTCAGTCCTCTTGTACTGAAGTCGGCATTGTGTCTTTTGTATTAAATTCGGATGCAATTTCTATGTTTCATCGTCAATAAGGAGGTCCAAGGGGTACAGTAAACCTGAAGTGATGCAACGGAACCTAAAACTGGACTCACAGGAGAGGTTCAAATCATAGAATTGAGAGTGTCAGTCCTCTTGTACTTAAGTCAGCATTGTGCCTTTTGTATTAAATTCGGATGCAATATCTGTGTTTCATCGTCAATAAGAAGGTCCAAGGGATACAGTAAACCTGAAGTGAAGCATCGGAATCTAAAACTGGACTCACAGCTGAGGTTCATATCATAGAAAGTGAGAGTATCAGTCCTCTTGTACTTAAGTCGGCATTGTGCCTTTTGTATTAAATTCGGATGCAATTTCTGTGTTTCATCGTCAATAAGAAGTTCCAAGGGATACAGTAAAACTGAAGTGAAGCATCGGAATCTAAAACTGGACTCGCAGGAGAATTTAAAATAATAGAAAGTTAGAGTGTCAGTCCTCTGGTACTTACGTCGGCATGGTGCCTTTTGAATTAAATTCCGATGCAATTTCTGTGTTTCATCGTCAATAAGAAGGTGCAAGGTATACAGTAAACCAAAAGTGAAGCATTGGAATCTAAAACTGGACTCACAGGAGAAGTTCATACTTAGAGAGTTAGAGTGTCAGTCCTCTTGTACTTAAGTCGGCATTGTGCCTTTTGAATTTAATTACGATGCAATTTCTGCGTTTCATCGTCAATAATAAGGTGCAAGGTATACAGTCAACCTGAAGTGAAGCATCGGAATCTAAAACTGGACTCACAGGCGTGGTTCAAATCATAGACAGAGAGAGTGTCAGTCCTCTTGTACTTAAGTCGGCATTGTATGTTTTGTATTAAATTCCGATGCAATTTCTGTGTTTAATCGTCAATAAGAAGGTCCAAGGGATACAGTAAACCTGAAGTGAAGCATCGGAATCTAAAACTGGACTCACAGCTGAGGTTCATATCATAGAATGTGAGAGTATCAGTCCTCTTGTACTTAAGTCGGCATTGTGCCTTTTGTATTAAATTCGGATGCAATTTCTCTGGTTCATCGTCAATAAGAAGGTGCAAGGTAAACAGCAATCTTGAGGTGAAGCATCAGAATCTAAAACTAGACTCACAGGAGAGATTCAAATCGTAGAAAGTGAGAGTGTCAGTCCTCTTGTACTTAAGTCGGCATTGTGCCTTTTGTATTCAATTCCGATGCAATTTCTGTGTTTCATCGTCAATAAGAAGGTGCAAGGTATACACTAAACCTGCAGTAAAGCATCGGAATCTAAATCAGGACCCACAGGAGAGGTTAATATCATAGAAAGTGAGAGTGTCAGTCCTCTTTTACTTATGTCGGCATTGTGCCTTTTGTACAAAAATCGTATGCAATTTCTATATTTCATCGTCAATAAGAAGGCCCAAGGGATACAGTAAACCTGAAGTGAAGCATCGGAATGTAAAACTGGATTCACAGGAGAGGTTCAAATCAAAGAAAGTGAGAGTGTCAGTCCTCTTGTACTTAAGTCGGCATTGTGCCTTTTGTATTAAATTCGGATGCAATTTCTGTGTTTCATCGTCAATAACAAGGTCCAAGTGATACAGTAAACCTGAAGTGAAGCATCGGAATCTAAAACTGGACTCACAGGAGAATTTCAAATCATAGAAAGTTAGAGTGTCAGTCCTCTTGTACTTAAGTCTGCATTGTGCCTTTTGAATTTAATTCCGATGCAATTTCTGTGATTCATCGTCAATAAGAAGGTGCAAGGTATACAGTAAACCTGAAGTGAAGCATCGGAATCTGAAACGGGACTCACAGGACAGGTTCAAATCATAGAAAGTGAGAGTGTCAGTCCTCTTGTACTTAAGTCGGCATTGTGCCTTTTGTATTAAATTCGGATTCAGTTTCTGTGTTTCATCGTCAATAAGAAGGTCCAAGGGATACAGTAAACCTGAAGTGAAGCATCGTAATCTAAAACTGGACTCACAGGAGAGGTTTAAATCATAGAAAGTGAGAGTGTCAGTCCTCTTGTACTTAAGTCGGCATTGTGCCTTTTGTATTAAATTAGGATGCAATTTCTGTGTTTCATCGTCAATAAGAAGGTACAAGGGATACAGTTAACCTCAAGTGAAGCATCGGAATCTAAAACTGGACTCACAGGAGAGGTTCAAACATAGAAAGTTAGAGTGTCAGTTCTCTTGTACTTAGGTCGGCATTGTGCCTTTTGTATTAATTTCGGATGCAATTTCTGTGTTTCATCGTCAATATGAAGGTCCAAGGTATACAGTAAACCTGAAGTGAAGCATTGGAATCTAAAACTGGACTCACAGGAGAGGTTCAAATCTTAGAAAGTTAGAGTGTCAGTCCTCTTGTACTTAAGTCGGCATTGTGCCTTTTGAATTTAATTCCGATGCAATTTCTGTGTTTCTTCGTCAATACGAAGGTCACAGGGATACAGTAAACCTGAAGTGAAGCATCGGATTATAAAACTGGACTCACAGGAGAGGTTCAAATCATAGAAATTGAGAGTGTCAGTCCTCTTTTACTTAAGTCGGCATTGTGCCTTTTGTATTAAATTCGGATGCAATTTCTGTGTTTCATTGTCAATAAGAAGGTGCAAGGTAAACAGTAAACCTGAAGTGAAGCATCGGAATCTAAAACAGGAATCACAGGAGAGGTTCAAATCGTAGAAAGTGAGAGTGTCAGTCCTCTTTTACTTAAGTCGGCATTGTGCCTTAATTTTTAAATTCGGATGCAATTTCTGTGTTTCATCGTCAATAAGACGGTACAAGGGATACAGTAAACCTGAAGTGAACCATCGGAAACTAAAACTGGACTCACAGGTGAGGTTCAAATCATTGAGAGTGAGAGTGTCAGTCCTCTTGTACTTAAGCCTGCATTGTGAATTTTGTATTAAATTCGGATTCAGTTTCTGTGTTTCATCGTCAATAAGAAGGTCCAAGGGATACAGTAAACCTGAAGTGAAGCATCGTAAAATAAAACTGGACTCACAGGAGAGGTTTAAATCATAGAAAGTGAGAGTGTCAGTCCTCTTGTACTTAAGTCGGCATTGTGCCTTTTGTATTAAATTAGGATGCAATTTCTGTGTTTCATCGTCAATAAGAAGGTGCAAGGTATACAGTAAACCTGAAGTGAAGCATCGGAATCAAAAACTGGACTCACAGGAGAGTTTCAAATCATAGAAGGTGAGAATGTCACTCCTGTTGTACATAAGTCGGCATTGTGCCTTTGGAATTTAATTCCAATGCAATTTCTGTGTTTCACCGTCAATAAGAAGGTGCAAGGTATACAGTAAACCTGAAGTGAAGCATCGGAATTTAACACTGGACTCACAGGAGAGGGTCAAATCAAAGAAAGTGAGAGTGTCAGTCCTTTTGTACTTAAGTCGGCATTGTGCCTTTTGTACTAAATTCTGTGCAATCTCTGTGTTTCATCGTCAATAAGAAGGTCCTAGGGATACAGTAAACCTGAAGTGATGCATCGGAATCTAAAACTGGACTCACAGGAGAGGTTCAAATCATAGAAAGAGAGAGTATCAGTCCTCTTGTACCTAAATCGGCATTGTGCATTTTGTATTAACTTCGGATGCAATTTCTGTGTTTCATCGTCAATACGAAGGTGCAAGGTAAACAGTAATCTTGAAGTGCAGCATCGGAATCTAAAACTGGACTCACAGGAGAGGTTCAAATCATAGAACGAGAGGGTGTCAGTCCTCTTTTACTTAAGTCGGCATTGTGCCTTTTGTATTAAATTCGAATGCAAACTATGTGTTTCATCATCAATAAAAAGGTCCAAGGGATACAGTAAACCCGAAGTGAAGCATCGGAATCTAAAACTGGAATCACAGGAGAGGTTCAAATCATAGAATGGGAGAGTGTCAGTCCTCGTGTACTTAAGTCAGCATTGTGCCTTTTGTATTAAATTTGGATGCAATTCCTGTGTTTCATAATCAATCAGAAGGTGCAAGGTATACAGTAAACCTTAAGTGAAGCATCAGAATCTAAAACTGGACTCACAGGAGAGGTTCAAATCATAGAAAGTGAGAGTGTCAGTCCTCTTGTACTGAAGTCGGCATTGTGTCTTTTGTATTAAATTCGGATGCAATTTCTATGTTTCATCGTCAATAAGGAGGTCCAAGGGGTACAGTAAACCTGAAGTGATGCAACGGAACCTAAAACTGGACTCACAGGAGAGGTTCAAATCATAGAATTGAGAGTGTCAGTCCTCTTGTACTTAAGTCAGCATTGTGCCTTTTGTATTAAATTCGGATGCAATTTCTGTGTTTCATCGTCAATAAGAAGGTCCAAGGGATACAGTAAACCTGAAGTGAAGCATCGGAATCTAAAACTGGACTCACAGCTGAGGTTCATATCATAGAAAGTGAGAGTATCAGTCCTCTTGTACTTAAGTCGGCATTGTGCCTTTTGTATTAAATTCGGATGCAATTTCTGTGTTTCATCATCAATAAGAAGTTCCAAGGGATACAGTAAAACTGAAGTGAAGCATCGGAATCTAAAACTGGACTCGCAGGAGAATTTAAAATAATAGAAAGTTAGAGTGTCAGTCCTCTGGTACTTACGTCGGCATGGTGCCTTTTGAATTAAATTCCGATGCAATTTCTGTGTTTCATCGTCAATAAGAAGGTGCAAGGTATACAGAAAACCAAAAGTGAAGCATTGGAATCTAAAACTGGACTCACAGGAGAAGTTCATACTTAGAGAGTTAGAGTGTCAGTCCTCTTGTACTTAAGTCGGCATTGTGCCTTTTGAATTTAATTACGATGCAATTTCTGCGTTTCATCGTCAATAATAAGGTGCAAGGTATACAGTCAACCTGAAGTGAAGCATCGGAATCTAAAACTGGACTCACAGGCGTGGTTCAAATCATAGACAGAGAGAGTGTCAGTCCTCTTGTACTTAAGTCGGCATTGTATGTTTTGTATTAAATTCCGATGCAATTTCTGTGTTTAATCGTCAATAAGAAGGTCCAAGGGATACAGTTAACCTGAAGTGTAGCATCGGAATCTAATACTGGACTCACAGGAGGGGTTCAAATCATAGAAAGAGAGAGTGTCAGTCCTCTTTTACTTAAGTCGGCATTGTGCCTTTTGCATTAAATTCGGATGCAATTTCTGTGTTTCATCGTCAATAAGGAGGTCCAAGGGATACAGTAAACCTGAAGTGATGCAACGGAACATAAACTGGACTCACAGGAGAGGTTCAAATCATAGAAATGAGAGTGTCACTCCTCTTGTACTTAAGTCAGCATTGTGCCTTTTGTATTAAATTCGGATGCAATTTCTGTGTTTCATCGTCAATAAGAAGGTCCAAGGGATACAGTAAACCTGAAGTGAAGCATCGGGATCTAAAATTGGACTCACAGCTGAGGTTCATATCATAGAAAGTGAGAGTATCAGTCCTCTTGTACTTAAGTCGGCATTGTGCCTTTTGAATTAAATTCGGATGCAATTTCTCTGGTTCATCGTCAATAAGAAGGTGCAAGGTAAACAGCAATCTTGAAGTGAAGCATCGGAATCTAAAACTAGACTCACAGGAGAGATTCAAATCGTAGATAGTGAGAGTGTCAGTCCTCTTGTACTTAAGTCGGCATTGTGCCTTTTGTATTCAATTCCGATGCAATTTCTGTGTTTCATCGTCAATAAGGAGGTGCAAGGTATACAGTAAACCTGCAGTAAAGCATCGGAATCTAAATCTGGACTCACAGGAGAGGTTCAAATCATAGAAAGTGAGAGTGTCAGTCCTCTTTTACTTATGTCGGCATTGTGCCTTTTGAATATAATTCCGATGCAATTTCTGTGATTCATCGTCAATAAGAAGGTGCAAGGTATACAGTAAACCTGAAGTGAAGCATTGGAATCTGAAACGGGACTCACAGGACAGGTTCAAATCATAGAAAGTGAGAGTGTCAGTCCTCTTGTACTTAAGTCGGCATTGTGCCTTTTGTATTAAATTCGGATGCAATTTCTGTGTTTCATCGTCAATACGAAGGTGCAAGGTAAACAGTAATCTTGAAGTGAAGCATCGGAATCTCAAACTGGACTCACAGGAGGGGTTCAAATCGTAGAAAGTGAAAGTGACACTCCTCTTGTACTTAAGTCGGCATTGTGCCTTTTGTATTAAATTCGGATGCAATTTCTGTGTTTCATCGTCAATAACAAGGTCTAAGTGATACAGTAAACCTGAAGTGAAGCATCGGAATCTAAAACTGGACTCACAGGAGAATTTCAAATCATAGAAAGTTGGAGTGTCAGTCCTCTTGTACTTTAGTCTGCATTGTGCCTTTTGAATTTAATTCCAATGCAATTTCTGTGATTCATCGTCAATAAGAAGGTGCAAGGTATACAGTAAACCTGAAGTGAAGCATCGGAATCTGAAACGGGACTCACAGGACAGGTTCAAATCACAGAAAGTGAGAGTGTCAGTCCTCTTGTACTTAAGTCGGCATTGTGCCTTTTGTATTAAATTCGGATTCAGTTTCTGTGTTTCATCGTCAATAAGAAGGTCCAAGGGATACTGTAAACCTGAAGTGAAGCATCGTAATCTAAAACTGGACTCACAGGAGAGGTTTAAATTATAGAAAGTGAGAGTGTCAGTCCCCTTGTACTTAAGTCGGCATTGTGCCTTTTGTATTAAATTAGGATGCAATTTCTGTGTTTCATCGTCAATAAGAAGGTCCAAGGGATACAGTTAACCTCAAGTGAAGCATCGGAATCTAAAACTGGACTCACAGGAGAGGTTCAAACATAGAAAGTTAGAGTGTCAGTTCTCTTGTACTTAGGTCGGCATTGTGCCTTTTGTATTAATTTCGGATGCAATTTCTGTGTTTCATCGTCAATATGAAGGTCCAAGGTATACAGTAAACCTGAAGTGAAGCATTGGAATCTAAAACTGGACTCACAGGAGAGGTTCAACTCTTAGAAAGTTAGAGTGTCAGTCCTCTTGTACTTAAGTCGGCATTGTGCCTTTCGTATTAATTTCGGATGCAATTTCTGTGTTTCATCGTCAATAAGGAGGTCCAAGGGATACAGTAAACCTGAAGTGATGCAACGGAACCTAAAACTGGCCTTTCAGGAGAGGTTCAAATCATAGAAATGAGAGTGTCAGTCCTCTTGTACTTAAGTCAGCATTGTGCCTTTTGTATTAAATTCGGATGCAATTTCTGTGTTTCATCGTCAATAAGAAGGTCCAAGGGATACAGTAAACCTGAAGTGAAGCATCGGAATCTAAAACTGGACTCACAGCTGAGGTTCATATCATTGAAAGTGAGAGTATCAGTCCTCTTGTACTTAAGTCGGCATTGTGCCTTTTGTATTAAATTCGGATGCAATTTCTGTGTTTCATCGTCAATAAGAAGTTCCAAGGGATACAGTAAAACTGAAGTGAAGCATCGGAATCTAAAACTGGACTCGCAGGAGAATTTAAAATAATAGAAAATTTGAGTTTCAGTCCTCTGGTACTTACGTCGGCATGGTGCCTTTTGAATTAAATTCCGATGCAATTTCTGTGTTTCATCGTCAATAAGAAGGTGCAAGGTATACAGTAAACCAAAAGTGAAGCATCGGAATCTAAAACTGGACTCACAGGAGAAGTTCATACATAGAGAGTTAGAGTGTCAGTCCTCTTGTACTTAAGTCGGCATTGTGCCTTTTGAATTTAATTACGATGCAATTTCTGCGTTTCATCGTCAATAATAAGGTGCAATGTATACAGTCAACCTGAAGTGAAGCATCGGAATCTAAAACTGGACTCACAGGCGTGGTTCAAATCATAGACAGAGAGAGTGTCAGTCCTCTTTTACTTATGTCGGCATTGTGCCTTTTGTACAAAAATTCGGATGCAATTTCTGTATTTCATCGTCAATAAGGAGGTCCAAGGGATACAGTAAACCTGAAGTGATGCAACGGAACCTAAAACTGGACTCACAGGAGAGGTTCAAATCATAGAAATGAGAGTGTCAGTCCTCTTGTACTTAAGTCGGCATTGTGCCTTTTGTATTAAATTCGGATGCAATTTCTCTGGTTCATCGTAATAAGAAGGTGCATGGTAAACAGCAATCTTGAAGTGAAGCATCGGAATCTAAAACTAGACTCACAGGAGAGATTCAAATCGTAGATAGTGAGAGTGTCAGTCCTCTTGTACTTAAGTCGGCATTGTGCCTTTTGTATTCAATTCCGATGCAATTTCTGTGTTTCATCGTCAATAAGAAGGTGCAAGGTATACAGTAAACCTGCAGTAAAGCATCGGAATCTAAATCTGGACTCACAGGAGAGGTTCAAATCATAGAAAGGGAGAGTGTCAGTCCTCTTTTACTTATGTCGGCATTGTGCCTTTTGTACAAAAATCGTATGCAATTTCTTTATTTCATCGTCAATAAGAAGGTCCAAGGGATACAGTAAACCTAAAGTGAAGCATCGTAATCTAAAACTGGATTCACAGGAGAGGTTCAAATCAAAGAAAGAGAGAGTGTCAGTCCTCTTGTACTTAAGTCGGCATTGTGCCTTTTGTATTAAATTCGGATGCAATTTCTGTGTTTCATCGTCAATAACAAGGTCCAAGTGATACAGTAAACCTGAAGTGAAGCATCGGAATCTATAACTGGACTCACAGGAGAATTTCAAATCATAGAAAGTTAGAGTGTCAGTCCTCTTGTACTTAAGTCTGCATTGTGCCTTTTGAATTTAATTCCGATGCAATTTCTGTGATTCATCGTCAATAAGAAGGTGCAAGGTATACAGTAAACCAGAAGTGAAGCATCAGAATCTGAAACGGGACTCACAGGACAGGTTCAAATCATAGAAAGAGAGAGTGTCAGTCCTCTTGTACTTAAGTCGGCATTGTGCCTTTTGTATTAAATTCGGATTCAGTTTCTGTGTTTCATCGTCAATAAGAAGGTCCAATTGATACAGTAAACCTGAAGTGAAGCATCGTCATCTAAAACTGGACTCACAGGAGAGGTTTAAATCAAAGAAAGTGAGAGTGTCAGTCCTCTTGGACTTAAGTCGGCATTGTGCCTTTTGTATTAAATTAGGATGCAATGTCTGTGTTTCATCGTCAATAAGAAGGTCCAAGGGATACAGTTAACCTCAAGTGAAGCATCGGAATCTAAAACTGGACTCACAGGAGAGGTTCAAACATAGAAAGTTAGAGTGTCAGTTCTCTTGTACTTAGGTCGGCATTGTGCCTTTTGTATTAATTTCGGATGCAATTTCTGTGTTTCATCGTCAATATGAAGGTCCAAGGTATACAGTAAACCTGAAGTGAAGCATTGGAATCTAAAACTGGACTCACAGGAGAGGTTCAACTCTTAGAAAGTTAGAGTGTCAGTCCTCTTGTACTTAAGTCGGCATTGTGCCTTTTGAATTTAATTCCGATGCAATTTCTGTGTTTCTTCGTCAATAAGAAGGTGCAAGGTATACAGTAAACCAGAAGTGAAACATCGGAATCTAAAACTGGACTCACAGGACAGGTTCAAATCATAGAAAGTTAGAGTGTCAGTCCTCTTTTACTTAAGTCGGCATTGTGCCTTTTGTATTAAATACGGATGCAATTTCTGTGTTTCATCGTCAATACGAAGGTCACAGGGATACAGTAAACCTGAAGTGAAGCATCGGATTATAAAAGTGGACTCACAGGAGAGGTTCAAATCATAGAAATTGAGAGTGTCAGTCCTCTTTTACTTAAGTCGGCATTGTGCCTTTTGTATTAAATTCGGATGCAATTTCTGTGTTTCATTGTCAATAAGAAGGTGCAAGGTAAACAGTAAACCTGAAGTGAAGCATCGGAATCTAAAACAGGAATCACAGGAGAGGTTCAAATCGTAGAAAGTGAGAGTGTCAGTCCTCTTTTACTTAAGTCGGCATTGTGCCTTAATTTTTAAATTCAGATGCAATTTCTGTGTATCATCGTCAATAAGAAGGTACAAGGGATACAGTAAACCTGAAGTGAAGCATCGGAAACTAAAACTGGACTCACAGGTGAGGTTCAAATCATAGAGAGTGAGAGTGTCAGTCCTCTTGTACTTAAGTCTGCATTGTGAATTTTGTATTAAATTCGGTTGCAATTTCTGTGTTTCATCGTCAATAAGAAGGTGCAAGGTATACAGTAAACCTGAAGTGAAGCATCGGAATCAAAAACTGGACTCACAGGAGAGTTTCAAATCATAGAAATTGAGAATGTCAGTCCTGTTGTACATAAGTCGGCATTGTGCCTTTGGAATTTAATTCCAATGCAATTTCTGTGTTTCACCGTCAATAAGAAGGTGCAAGGTATACAGTAAACCTGAAGTGAAGCATCGGAATTTAACACTGGACTCACAGGAGAGGGTCAAATCAAATGAAGTGAGAGTGTCAGTCCCTTTGGACTTAAGTCGGCATTGTGCCTTTTGTACTAAACTCTGTGCAATCTCTGTGTTTCATCGTCATTAAGAAGGTCCAAGGGATACAGTTAACCTGAAGTGATGCATCGGAATCTAAAACTGGACTCACAGGAGCGGTTCAAATCATAGAAAGAGAGAGTATCAGTCCTCTTGTACCTAAATCGGCATTGTGCCTTTTGTATTAAATTCGGATGCAATTTCTGTGTTTCATCGTCAATACGAAGGTGCAAGGTAAACAGTAATCTTGAAGTGAAGCATCGGAATCTCAAACTGGACTCACAGGAGGGGTTCAAATCGTAGAAAGTGAGAGTGTCACTCCTCTTGTACTTAAGTCGGCATTGTGCCTTTTGTATTAAATTCGGATGCAATTTCTGTGTTTCATCGTCAATAACAAGGTCCAAGTGATACAGTAAACCTGAAGTGAAGCATCGGAATCTAAAACTGGACTCACAGGAGAATTTCAAATCATAGAAAGTTAGAGTGTCAGTCCTCTTGTACTTAAGTCTGCATTGTGCCTTTTGAATTTAATTCCGATGCAATTTCTGTGATTCATCGTTAATAAGAAGGTGCAAGGTATACAGTAAACCTGAAGTGAAGCATCGGAATCTGAAACGGGACTCACAGGACAGGTTCAAATCATAGAAAGTGAGAGTGTCAGTCCTCTTGTACTTAAGTCGTCATTGTGCCTTTTGTATTAAATTCGGATTCAGTTTCTGTGTTTCATCGTCAATAAGAAGGTCCAAGGGATAAAGTAAACCTGAGGTGAAGCATCGTAATCTAAAACTGGACTCACAGGAGAGGTTTAAATCATAGAAAGTGAGAGTGTCAGTCCTCTTGTACTTAAGTCGGCATTGTGCCTTTTGTATTAAATTAGGAAGCAATTTCTGTGTTTCATCGTCAATAAGAAGGTCCAAGGGATACAGTTAACCTCAAGTGAAGCATCGGAATCTAAAACTGGACTCACAGGAGAGGTTCAAACATAGAAAGTTAGAGTGTCAGTTCTCTTGTACTTAGGTCGGCATTGTGCCTTTTGTATTAATTTCGGATGCAATTTCTGTGTTTCATCGTCAATATGAAGGTCCAAGGTATACAGTAAACCTGAAGTGAAGCATTGGAATCTAAAACTGGACTCACAGGAGAGGTTCAAATCTTAGAAAGTTAGAGTGTCAATCCTCTTGTACTTAAGTCGTCATTGTGCCTTTTGTTTTAAATTCGGATTCAG
This sequence comes from Schistocerca serialis cubense, assembly GCF_023864345.2. Classification (NCBI taxonomy): domain Eukaryota; kingdom Metazoa; phylum Arthropoda; class Insecta; order Orthoptera; family Acrididae; genus Schistocerca; species Schistocerca serialis. The sequence continues at coordinate 58,936,785 of NC_064638.1, read as the reverse complement.
TTTCTGTGTTTCATCGTCAATAAGAAGGTCCAATTGATACAGTAAACCTGAAGTGAAGCATCGTCATCTAAAACTGGACTCACAGGAGAGGTTTAAATCAAAGAAAGTGAGAGTGTCAGTCCTCTTGGACTTAAGTCGGCATTGTGCCTTTTGTATTAAATTAGGATGCAATTTCTGTGTTTCATCGTCAATAAGAAGGTCCAAGGGATACAGTTAACCTCAAGTGAAGCATCGGAATCTAAAACTGGACTCACAGGAGAGGTTCAAACATAGAAAGTTAGAGTGTCAGTTCTCTTGTACTTAGGTCGGCATTGTGCCTTTTGTATTAATTTCGGATGCAATTTCTGTGTTTCATCGTCAATATGAAGGTCCAAGGTATACAGTAAACCTGAAGTGAAGCATTGGAATCTAAAACTGGACTCACAGGAGAGGTTCAACTCTTAGAAAGTTAGAGTGTCAGTCCTCTTGTACTTAAGTCGGCATTGTGCCTTTTGAATTTAATTCCGATGCAATTTCTGTGTTTCTTCGTCAATAAGAAGGTGCAAGGTATACAGTAAACCAGAAGTGAAACATCGGAATCTAAAACTGGACTCACAGGACAGGTTCAAATCATAGAAAGTTAGAGTGTCAGTCCTCTTTTACTTAAGTCGGCATTTTGCCTTTTGTATTAAATACGGATGCAATTTCTGTGTTTCATCGTCAATACGAAGGTCACAGGGATACAGTAAACCTGAAGTGAAGCATCGGATTATAAAAGTGGACTCACAGGAGAGGTTCAAATCATTGAAATTGAGAGTGTCAGTCCTCTTTTACTTAAGTCGGCATTGTGCCTTTTGTATTAAATTCGGATGCAATTTCTGTGTTTCATTGTCAATAAGAAGGTGCAAGGTAAACAGTAAACCTGAAGTGAAGCATCGGAATCTAAAACAGGAATCACAGGAGAGGTTCAAATCGTAGAAAGTGAGAGTGTCAGTCCTCTTTTACTTAAGTCGGCATTGTGCCTTAATTTTTAAATTCAGATGCAATTTCTGTGTATCATCGTCAATAAGAAGGTACAAGGGATACAGTAAACCTGAAGTGAAGCATCGGAAACTAAAACTGGACTCACAGGTGAGGTTCAAATCATAGAGAGTGAGAGTGTCAGTCCTCTTGTACTTAAGTCTGCATTGTGAATTTTGTATTAAATTCGGTTGCAATTTCTGTGTTTCATCGTCAATAAGAAGGTGCAAGGTATACAGTAAACCTGAAGTGAAGCATCGGAATCAAAAACTGGACTCACAGGAGAGTTTCAAATCATAGAAAGTGAGAATGTCAGTCCTGTTGTACATAAGTCGGCATTGTGCCTTTGGAATTTAATTCCAATGCAATTTCTGTGTTTCACCGTCAATAAGAAGGTGCAAGGTATACAGTAAACCTGAAGTGAAGCATCGGAATTTAACACTGGACTCACAGGAGAGGGTCAAATCAAATGAAGTGAGAGTGTCAGTCCTTTTGTACTTAAGTCGGCATTGTGCCTTTTGTACTAAATTCTGTGCAATCTCTGTGTTTCATCGTCATTAAGAAGGTCCAAGGGATACAGTTAACCTGAAGTGATGCATCGGAATCTAAAACTGGACTCACAGGAGCGGTTCAAATCATAGAAAGAGAGAGTATCAGTCCTCTTGTACCTAAATCGGCATTGTGCCTTTTGTATTAAATTCGGATGCAATTTCTGTGTTTCATCGTCAATACGAAGGTGCAAGGTAAACAGTAATCTTGAAGTGAAGCATCGGAATCTCAAACTGGACTCACAGGATGGGTTCAAATCGTAGAAAGTGAGAGTGTCACTCCTCTTGTACTTAAGTCGGCATTGTGCCTTTTGTATTAAATTCGGATGCAATTTCTGTGTTTCATCGTCAATAACAAGGTCCAAGTGATACAGTAAACCTGAAGTGAAGCATCGGAATCTAAAACTGGACTCACAGGAGAATTTCAAATCATAGAAAGTTAGAGTGTCAGTCCTCTTGTACTTAAGTCTGCATTGTGCCTTTTGAATTTAATTCCGATGCAATTTCTGTGATTCATCGTCAATAAGAAGGTGCAAGGTATACAGTAAACCTGAAGTGAAGCATCGGAATCTGAAACGGGACTCACAGGACAGGTTCAAATCATAGAAAGTGAGAGTGTCAGTCCTCTTGTACTTAAGTCGTCATTGTGCCTTTTGTATTAAATTCGGATTCAGTTTCTGTGTTTCATCGTCAATAAGAAGGTCCAAGGGATAAAGTAAACCTGAGGTGAAGCATCGTAATCTAAAACTGGACTCACAGGAGAGGTTTAAATCATAGAAAGTGAGAGTGTCAGTCCTCTTGTACTTAAGTCGGCATTGTGCCTTTTGTATTAAATTAGGAAGCAATTTCTGTGTTTCATCGTCAATAAGAAGGTCCAAGGGATACAGTTAACCTCAAGTGAAGCATCGGAATCTAAAACTGCACTCACAGGAGAGGTTCAAACATAGAAAGTTAGAGTGTCAGTTCTCTTGTACTTAGGTCGGCATTGTGCCTTTTGTATTAATTTCGGATGCAATTTCTGTGTTTCATCGTCAATATGAAGGTCCAAGGTATACAGTAAACCTGAAGTGAAGCATTGGAATCTAAAACTGGACTCACAGGAGAGGTTCAAATCTTAGAAAGTTAGAGTGTCAATCCTCTTGTACTTAAGTCGGCATTGTGCCTTTTGAATTTAATTCCGATGCAATTTCTGTGTTTCTTCGTCAATAAGAAGGTGCAAGGTATACAGTAAACCAGAAGTGAAACATCGGAATCTAAAACTGGACTCACAGGACAGGTTCAAATCATAGAAAGTTAGAGTGTCAGTCATCTTTTACTTAAGTCGGCATTGTGCCTTTTGTATTAAATACGGATGCAATTTCTGTGTATCATCGTCAATACGAAGGTCACAGGGATACAGTAAACCTGAAGTGAAGCATCGGATTATAAAACTGGACTCACAGGAGAGGTTCAAATCATAGAAATTGAGAGTGTCAGTCCTCTTTTACTTAAGTCGGCATTGTGCCTTTTGTATTAAATTCGGATGCAATTTCTGTGTTTCATTGTCAATAAGAAGGTGCAAGGTAAACAGTAAACCTGAAGTGAAGCATCGGAATCTAAAACAGGAATCACAGGAGAGGTTCAAATCGTAGAAAGTGAGAGTGTCAGTCCTCTTTTACTTAAGTCGGCATTGTGCCTTAATTTTTAAATTCAGATGCAATTTCTGTGTATCATCGTCAATAAGAAGGTACAAGGGATACAGTAAACCTGAAGTGAAGCATCGGAAACTAAAACTGGACTCACAGGTGAGGTTCAAATCATAGAGAGTGAGAGTGTCAGTCCTCTTGTACTTAAGTCTGCATTGTGAATTTTGTATTAAATTCGGTTGCAATTTCTGTGTTTCATCGTCAATAAGAAGGTGCAAGGTATACAGTAAACCTGAAGTGAAGCATCGGAATCAAAAACTGGACTCACAGGAGAGTTTCAAATCATAGAAAGTGAGAATGTCAGTCCTGTTGTACATAAGTCGGCATTGTGCCTTTGGAATTTAATTCCAATGCAATTTCTGTGTTTCACCGTCAATAAGAAGGTGCAAGGTATACAGTAAACCTGAAGTGAAGCATCGGAATTTAACACTGGACTCACAGGAGAGGGTCAAATCAAATGAAGTGAGAGTGTCAGTCCGTTTGTACTTAAGTCGGCATTGTGCCTTTTGTACTAAATTCTGTGCAATCTCTGTGTTTCATCGTCAATAAGAAGGTCCAAGGGATACAGTAAACCTGAAGTGATGCATCGGAATCTAAAACTGGACTCACAGGAGAGGTTCAAATCATAGAAAGAGAGAGTATCAGTCCTCTTGTACCTAAATCGGCATTGTGCCTTTTGTATTAAATTCGGATGCAATTTCTGTGTTTCATCGTCAATACGAAGGTGCAAGGTATACAGTAAACCTGAAGTGAAGCATCGGAATCTGAAACGGTACTCACAGGACAGATTCAAATCATAGAAAGTGAGAGTGTCAGTCCTCTTGTACTTAAGTCTGCATTGTGCCTTTTGTTTTAAATTCGGATTCAGTTTCTGTGTTTCATCGTCAATAAGAAGGTCCAAGGGATACAGTAAACCTGAAGTGAAGCATCGTAATCTAAAACTGGACTCACAGGAGAGGTTTAAATCATAGAAAGTGAGAGTGTCAGTCCTCTTGTACTTAAGTCGGCATTGTGTCTTTTGAATAAAAATGGGATGAAATTTCTGTGTTTCATCATCAATAAGAAGGTGCAAGGTATACAGTAAACCTAAAGTGAAGCATCGGAATCCAAAACTGGACTCACAGGAGAGGTTCAAATCATGGATAGTTAGAGTGTCAGTCCTCTTGTACTTAAGTCGGCATTGTACCTTTTGTATTAAATTCGTATGCAATATCTGTGTTTCATCGTCAATAAGAAGGTCCAAGGGATACAGTAAACCTGAAGTGAAGCATCGGAATCCCAATACTGGACTCACAGGAGAGGTTCAAATCATTGAAAGAGAGAGTGTCAGTCCTCTTTTGCTTATGTCGGCATTGTGCCTTTTGTACAAAAATCGTATGCAATCTCTATATTTCATCGTCAATAAGAAGGTCCAAGGGATACAGAAAACCTGAAGTGAAGCATCGGAATCTAAAACTGGACTCACAGGAGAGGTTCAAATCATAGAAAGTGAGAGTGTCAGTCCTTTTTTACTTAAGTCGGCATTGTGTCTGTTGTATTAAATGCGGATGCAATTTCTGTGTTTCATCGTCAATTAGAAGGTCCAAGGGATACAGTAAACCTGAAGTGAAGCATCGGAACCTAAAACTGGACTCACAAGTGAAGTTCAAATCATAGAAATGAGAGTGTCAGTCCTCTTGTACTTAAGTCAGCATTGTGCTTTTTGTATTAAATTCGGATGCAATTTCTGTGGTTCATCGTCAATAAGAAGGTGCAAGGTAAACAGTAATCTAGAAATGAAGCATCGGAAACTAAAACTGGACTCTCAGGAGAGATTCAAATCGTAGAAAGTGAGAGTGTCAGTCCTCTTGTACTTAGTCGGCATTGTACCTTTTGTATTAAATTCATATGCAATTTCTGTGTTTCATCGGCAATAAGAAGGTGCGAGGTATACAGTAAACCCGCAGTGAAGCATCCGAATCTAAATCTGGACTCACATGAGAGGTTCAAATCATAGAAAGGGAGAGTGTCAGTCCTCTTGTACTTAAGTCTGCATTGTGAATTTTGTATTAAATTCGGTTGCAATTTCTGTGTTTCATCGTCAATAAGAAGGTGCAAGGTATACAGTAAACCTGAAGTGAAGCATCGGAATCAAAAACTGGACTCACAGGAGAGTTTCAAATCATAGAAAGTGAGAATGTCAGTCCTGTTGTACATAAGTCGGCATTGTGCCTTTGGAATTTAATTCCAATGCAATTTCTGTGTTTCACCGTCAATAAGAAGGTGCAAGGTATACAGTAAACCTGAAGTGAAGCATCGGAATTTAACACTGGACTCACAGGAGAGGGTCAAATCAAATGAAGTGAGAGTGTCAGTCCGTTTGTACTTAAGTCGGCATTGTGCCTTTTGTACTAAATTCTGTGCAATCTCTGTGTTTCATCGTCAATAAGAAGGTCCAAGGGATACAGTAAACCTGAAGTGATGCATCGGAATCTAAAACTGGACTCACAGGAGAGGTTCAAATCATAGAAAGAGAGAGTATCAGTCCTCTTGTACCTAAATCGGCATTGTGCCTTTTGTATTAAATTCGGATGCAATTTCTGTGTTTCATCGTCAATACGAAGGTGCAAGGTATACAGTAAACCTGAAGTGAAGCATCGGAATCTGAAACGGTACTCACAGGACAGATTCAAATCATAGAAAGTGAGAGTGTCAGTCCTCTTGTACTTAAGTCTGCATTGTGCCTTTTGTTTTAAATTCGGATTCAGTTTCTGTGTTTCATCGTCAATAAGAAGGTCCAAGGGATACAGTAAACCTGAAGTGAAGCATCGTAATCTAAAACTGGACTCACAGGAGAGGTTTAAATCATAGAAAGTGAGAGTGTCAGTCCTCTTGTACTTAAGTCGGCATTGTGTCTTTTGAATAAAAATGGGATGAAATTTCTGTGTTTCATCATCAATAAGAAGGTGCAAGGTATACAGTAAACCTAAAGTGAAGCATCGGAATCCAAAACTGGACTCACAGGAGAGGTTCAAATCATGGATAGTTAGAGTGTCAGTCCTCTTGTACTTAAGTCGGCATTGTACCTTTTGTATTAAATTCGTATGCAATATCTGTGTTTCATCGTCAATAAGAAGGTCCAAGGGATACAGTAAACCTGAAGTGAAGCATCGGAATCCCAATACTGGACTCACAGGAGAGGTTCAAATCATTGAAAGAGAGAGTGTCAGTCCTCTTTTGCTTATGTCGGCATTGTGCCTTTTGTACAAAAATCGTATGCAATCTCTATATTTCATCGTCAATAAGAAGGTCCAAGGGATACAGAAAACCTGAAGTGAAGCATTGGAATCTAAAACTGGACTCACAGGAGAGGTTCAAATCATAGAAAGTGAGAGTGTCAGTCCTTTTTTACTTAAGTCGGCATTGTGTCTGTTGTATTAAATGCGGATGCAATTTCTGTGTTTCATCGTCAATTAGAAGGTCCAAGGGATACAGTAAACCTGAAGTGAAGCATCGGAACCTAAAACTGGACTCACAAGTGAAGTTCAAATCATAGAAATGAGAGTGTCAGTCCTCTTGTACTTAAGTCAGCATTGTGCTTTTTGTATTAAATTCGGATGCAATTTCTGTGGTTCATCGTCAATAAGAAGGTGCAAGGTAAACAGTAATCTAGAAATGAAGCATCGGAAACTAAAACTGGACTCTCAGGAGAGATTCAAATCGTAGAAAGTGAGAGTGTCAGTCCTCTTGTACTTAGTCGGCATTGTACCTTTTGTATTAAATTCATATGCAATTTCTGTGTTTCATCGGCAATAAGAAGGTGCGAGGTATACAGTAAACCCGCAGTGAAGCATCCGAATCTAAATCTGGACTCACATGAGAGGTTCAAATCATAGAAAGGGAGAGTGTCAGTCCTCTTGTACTTAAGCCGGCATTGGCCTTTGTATTAAATTCGTATGCAATTTCTGTGTTACATCATCAATAAGATGGTCCAAGGGGTACAGTAAACCTGAAGTGAAGCGTCGGAATATAAATCTGGACTCACAGGAGAATTTCAAATAATAGAATGTTGAAGTCAGTCCGCTTGTACTTAAGTAGGCATTGTGCTTTTTAATTTATTTCCGATGCAATTTCTGTGTTTCATCGTCAATAAGAAGGTGCAAGGTATACAGTAAACCAGAAGTGAAGCATCGGAATCTAAAACTGTACTCACAGGAGTGGTTCAAACATAGAGAGTTAGAGTGTCATTCCTCTTACACTTAAGTCGGCATTGTACCTTTTGAATTTAATTCCGATGCAATTTCTGTGTTTAATCGTCAATAAGAAGGTGCAAGGTTTACAGTAAACCTGAAGTGAGGCATCGGAATCTAAATCTGGACTCACAGGAGAGGTTCAAATCATAAAAAGAGAGAGTGTCAGTCCTCTTTTACTTATGTCGGCTTAATGCCTTTTGTATAACATTCGGATGCAATTTCTGTATTTCATCTTCAATAAGAAGGTCCAAGGGATACAGTAAACCTGAAGTGGAGCATCGGAATGTAAAACTGGACTCACAGGAGTGGTTCAAATCATAGAAAGTTAGAGTGTCCATCTTCTTGTACTTCAGTCTGCATTGTGCCTTTTGAATTTATTTCCGATGCAATTTCTGTGTTTCATCGTCAATAAGAAGGTGCAAGGTATACAGTAAACCTGAAGTGAAGCAACGGATTCTGAAACTGGACTCACAGGAGAGGTTCAAACATAGAGGGTTTGAGTGTCATTCCTCTTGTACTTAAGTCGGCATTGTTCCTTTTGAATTTAATTCCGATACAATTTCTGTGTTTCATCGTCAATAAGAAGGTGCAAGGTATACACTAAACCTGAAGTGGAGCATCGGAATCTAAAACTGGACTCACAGGAGAGGTTCAGATTATAGAAAGAGTGAGTGTCAGTCCTCTTTTACGTAAGTCGGCATTGTGCCTTTTGTATTACATTCGGATGCAATTTCTGTGTTTCATCGTCAGTAAGAAGGTCCAAGGGATACAGTAAACCTGAAGTGAAGCTTCGGAATCTAAAACTGTACTCACAGGAGAAGTTCAAATCATAGAAAGGGAGAGTGTCAGTCCTCTTGTACGTAAGTCAGCATTGTGCCTTTTGTATTAAATTCGGATGCAATTTCTGTGTTTCATCGTCAATAAGAAGGTCCTAGTAATACAGTAGACCTGAAGTGAAGCATCGGATTCTAAAACTGGACTCACAGGAAAGGTTCATATCCTAGAAAGTGAGAGTGTCAGTATTCTTGTACTTAAGTCGGCATTGTGCCTTTTGTATTAAATTCGGATGCAATTACTGTGGTTCATCGTCAATAAGAAGGTGCAAGGTAAACAGTAATCTGGAAGTGAAGCATCGGAATCTATAACTGGACCCACAGGAGAGGTTCAAATCGTAGAAAGTGAGAGTGTCAGTCCTCTTGTGCTTACGTCGGCATTGAGCCTTTTGTATTAAATTCGGATGCAATTTCTGTGTTTCATCGTCAGTAAGAAGGTCCAAGGGATACAGTAAACCTGATGTGTAGCATCGGAATCTAAAACTGGAATCACAGGAGAGGTTTAAATCGTAGAAAGGGAGAGTGTCAGTCCTCTTGTACTTAAGTCGGCATTGTGCCTTTTGTATTAAATTCGGATGCCATTTCTGTGTTTCATCGTCAATAAGAAGGTGCTAGGTATACAGTAAACCTGAAGTGAAGCATCGGAATCTAAAACTGGACTCACAGGAGAGGTTCAAATCATAGAAAGTGAGAGTGTCAGTCCTCTTGTACTTAAGTCGGCATTGTGCCTTTTGTATTAAATTCGGATGCAATTTCTGTGTTTCTCGTCAATAAGAAGATCCAAGGGATACAGTAAACCTGAAGTGAAGCATCAGAATCGTAAACTGGACTCACAGGAGAATTTCAAATAATAGAAAGCTAGAGTGTCAGTCCTGTTGTACTTAAGTCGGCATTGTCCTTTTGAATTTAATTCCGGTGCAATTTCTGCGTTTCATCGTCAATAAGAAGGTGCAAGGTATACAGTAAACCATAAGTGAAACATCGGAATCTAAAACTGGACTCACAGGAGAAGTTCAAACATACAGAGTTAGAGTGACAGTCCTCTTGTACTTTAGTCGGCACTGTGCCTTTAGAATTTCATTCCGATGCAATTTCTGTGTTTCATTGTCAATAAGAAGGTGCAAGGTATACAGTAAACCTGTAGTGAAGCATCGGAATCCAAAACTGGACTCACAGGAGAGGTTGAAATCATAGAAAGAAAGAGTGCCAGTCCTCTTTTACTTATGTCGGCATTGTGCCTTTTGTACAAAAATTTGGATGCAATTTCTGTATTTCATCGTCAATAAGAAGGTCCAAGGGATGCAGTAAACCTGAAGTGAAGCATCGGAATCTAAAACTAGACTCACAGGTGAGGTTCAAATCATAGAATGTGAGAGTGTCAGTCTTCTTGTTCTTAAGTCGGCATTGTACGTCATGTATTAAATTCCGATGCAATTTCTGTGTTTCATCGTCAATAAGAAGGTGCAAGGTATACAGTAAACCTGAAGTGAACCAACGGAATCTAAAACTGGACTCACTGGAGAGGTTCAAATCATAGAAAGAGAGGGTGTCAGTCCTCTTTTACTTAAGTCGGCATTGTGCCTTTTGTATTAAATTCGGATGCAATTTCTGTGTTTCATCGTCAATAAGAAGGTGCAAGGTAAACAGTTATCTTGAAGTGAAGCATCGGAATCTAAAACTGGTCTCACAGGAGGGGTTCAAATCGTAGAAAGGGAGAGTGTCAGTCCTCTTGTACTTAATTCGGCATTGTGCCTTTTGCATTAAATTCGGATGTAATTTCTGTGTTTCATCATCAATAAGGAGGTGCAAGGTATACAGTAAACCTTAAGTGATGCATCGGAATCTAAAAGTGGATTCACAGGAGAGGTTCAAATCATAGAAATTGAGAGTGTCAGTCCTCTTGTACTTAAGTCGACATTGCGCCTTTTGTATTTAATTCGTATGCAATTTCTGTGTTTCATCGTCAATAAGAAGGTCCACGGGATTCAGTAAACCTGAAGTGAAGCATCGGAATCTAAAACTGGACTCACAAGAGAATTTCAAATAATAGAAAGTTAGAGTGTCAGCAATCTTGTACTTATGTCGGTATTGTGCCTTTTGAAATTAATTCCGATGCAATTTCTGTGTTTCATCGTCAATAAGAAGGTGCAAGGTATACAGTAAACCTGAAGTGAAGCATCGGAATCAGAAACTGGACTCACAGGAGAGGTTCAAATCATAGAAAGAGAGAGTGTCAGTGCTCTTTTACATAAGTCGGCATTGAGCCTTTTTTGTATTAAATTCGGATGCAATTTCTGTATTTCATCGTCAATAAGAAGGTCCAAGGGATACAGTAAACCTGAAGTGAAGCATCGGAATCCTAATACTGGACTCACAGGAGAGGTTCAAATCATTGAAAGAGAGAGTGTCAGTCCTCTTTTGCTTATGTCGGCATTGTGCCTTTTGTATTAAATTCGGATGCAATTTCTGTGTTTCATCGTCAATAGGAAGGTGCAAGGTAAACTGTAATCTTGAAGTGAAGCATCGGAAACTAAAACTGGACTCACAGGAGGGGTTCAAATCGTAGAAAGGGAGAGTGTCAGTCCTCTTGTACTTAATTCGGCATTGTGCCTTTTGTATTAAAATCGGATGAAATTTCTGTGTTTCATCATCAATAAGAAGGTGCAAGGTATACAGTAAACCTAAAGTGAAGCATCAGAATCCAAAACTGGACTCACAGGGGAGGTTCAAATCATGGATAGTTAGAGTGTCAGTCCCCTTGTACTTAAGTCGGCATTGGCCTTTTGTATTAAATTCGTATGCAATTTCTGTGTTTCATCGTCAATAAGAAGGTCCATGGGATACAGTAAACCTGAAGTGAAGCATCGGAATCTAAAACTGGACTCACAGGAGAATTTCAAATAATAGAAAGTTAGAGTGTCAGTCCTCTTGTACTTAAGTCGGCATTGTGAATTTTGAATTAAATTCTAATGCAATTTCTGTGTGTCATCGTCAATAAGAAGGTCCAAGGGATACAGTAAAGCTGAAGTGAAGCAACGGAATCTAAAACTGGACTCACTGGAGAGGTTCAAATCATAGAAAGTTAGAGTGTCAGTATTCTTGTACTTAAGTCGGCATTGTGCCTTTTGAGTTTAGTTCCGATGCAATTTCTGTGTGTCATCGTCAATAAGAAGGTCCAAGGGATACAGTAAACCTGAAGTGAACCAACGGAATCTAAAACTGGACTCACAGGAGAGGTTCAAATCATAGAAAGAGAGGGTGTCAGTCCTCTTTTACTTAAGTCGGCATTGTGCCTTTTGTATTAAATTCGGATGCAATTTCTGTGTTTCATCGTCAATAAGAAGGAGCAAGGTAAACAGTTATCTTGAAGTGAAGCATCGAAATCTAAAACTGGTCTCACAGGAGGGGTTCAAATCGTAGAAAGGGAGAGTGTCAGTCCTCTTGTACTTAATTCGGCATTGTGCCTTTTGGCTTAAATTCGGATGTAATTTCTGTGTTTCATCATCAATAAGGAGGTGCAAGGTATACAGTAAACCTTAAGTGATGCATCGGAATCTAAAAGTGGATTCACAGGAGAGGTTCAAATCATAGAATTTGAGAGTGTCAGTCCTCTTGTACTTAAGTCGACATTGTGCCTTTTGTATTTAATTCGTATGCAATTTCTGTGATTCATCGTCAATAAGAAGGTCCACGGGATTCAGTAAACCTGAAGTGAAGCATCGGAATCTAAAACTGGACTCACAAGAGAATTTCAAATAATAGAAAGTTAGAGTGTCAGCAATCTTGTACTTATGTCGGTATTGTGCCTTTTGAATTTAATTCCGATGCAATTTCTGTGTTTCATCGTCGACAAGAAGGTCCAAGGGATACAGTATACCAGAAGTGAAACATCGGAATCTAAAACTGGACTCACAGGAATAGTTCAAACATAGAGAGTTAGAGTGTCATTCCTCTTGTACTTAAGTCGGCATTGTGCCTTTTGAAATTAATTCCGATGCAATTTCTGTGTTTCATCGTCAATAAGAAGGTGCAAGGTATACAGTAAACCTGAAGTGAAGCATCGGAATCAGAAACTGGACTCACAGGAGAGGTTCAAAACATAGAAAGAGAGAGTGTCAGTGCTCTTTTACATAAGTCGGCATTGAGCCTTTTTTGTATTAAATTCGGATGCAATTTCTGTATTTCATCGTCAATAAGAAGGTCCAAGGGATACAGTAAACCTGAAGTGAACCAACGGAATCTAAAACTGGACTCACAGGAGAATTTCAAATTATAGAAAGTTAGAGTGTCAGTCCTCTTGTACTTAAGTCGGCATTGTGAATTTTGAATTAAATTCTAATGCAATTTCTGTGTGTCATCGTCAATAAGAAGGTCCAAGGGATACAGTAAAGCTGAAGTGAAGCAACGGAATCTAAAACTGGACTCACTGGAGAGGTTCAAATCATAGAAAGTTAGAGTGTCAGTATTCTTGTACTTAAGTCGGCATTGTGCCTTTTGAATTTACTTCCGATGCAATTTCTGTGTTTCATCGTCAATACGAAGGTGCAAGGTATACAGTAAACCTGATGTGAAGCATCGGAATCTAAGTCTGGACTCACAGGAGAGGTTCAAATCATAGAAAGAGTGAGTGTCAGTCCTCTTGTACTTAAGTCGGCATTGTGAATTTTGAATTAAATTCTAATGCAATTTCTGTGTGTCATCGTCAATAAGAAGGTCCAAGGGATACAGTAAAGCTGAAGTGAAGCAACGGAATCTAAAACTGGACTCACTGGAGAGGTTCAAATCATAGAAAGTTAGAGTGTCAGTATTCTTGTACTTAAGTCGGCATTGTGCCATTTGAGTTTAGTTCCGATGCAATTTCTGTGTGTCATCGTCAATAAGAAGGTCCAAGGGATACAGTAAACCTGAAGTGAAGCATCGGAATCTAAAAGTGGACTTACAGGAGAGGTTCAAATCATAGAAAGTTAGAGGGTCAGTCGTCTTTTACTTAAGACGGCAATGTGCCTTTTGAATTTAATTCCGATGTAATATCTGTGTTACATCGTCAATAAGACCGTGCAAGGTATACAATATATCTGAAGTGAAGCATTGGAATCTAAAACTGGACTCACAGGAGAGGTTCAAATCATAGAAAGAGAGAGTGTCAGTCCCCTTGTACTTAAGTCGGCATTGTGAATTTTGAATTAAATTCGGATGCAATTTCTGTGTTTCATCGTCAATAAGAAGGTCCAAGGGATACAGTAAACCTGAAGTGAAGCATCGGAATCTAAAACTGGACTCACAGGAGAGGTTCAAATCATAAAAAGTGAGAGTGTCAGTCCACTTTTACTTGTCGGCATTGTGCCTTTTGTATTAAATTCCGATGCAATTTCTGTATTGCATCGTCAATAAGAAGGTGCAAGGTATACAGTAAACCAGAAGTGAAGCATCGGAATCTGAAACTGGACCCACAGGAGAGGTTCAAATCATAGAAAGGGAGAGTGTCAGTCCTCATTTACTTACGCCGGCATTGTGCCTTTTGTGTTAAATTCCGATACTATTTCTGTGTTTCATCGTCAATAAGAAGGTCCAATTGATACAGTCAACCTGAAGTGAAGCATCGGAATCTAAAACCGGACTCACAAGAGAGGCTCAAAACATAGAATGAGAGACATTCAGTCTTCTTTTACTTAAGTCTGCATTGTGCCTTTTGTACTAAATTCGGATGCAATTTCTGTGGTTCATCGTCAATAAGATGGCCCAAGTGTTACAGTAAACCTGAAGTGAAGCATCGGTATCTAAAACTGGACTCACAGGAGAGGTTCAAATCATAGAAAGAGAGAGTGTCAGCACTCTTTTACTTAAGTCGGCATTGCGCTTTTGTATCAAATTCGGAGGCAATTTCTGTAATTCACCGTCAATAAGAAGGTCCAAAGGATACAGTAAACCTGAAGTGAAGCATCGGAATCTAAAACTGGACTCACAGGAGAGGTTCAAATCATAGTAAGTGAGAGTGTCAGTCCTCTTGTACTTAAGACGGCATTGTGCCTTTTGTATTATATTCCGATCCAATTTCTGTGTTTCATCGTCAATAAGAAAGTGCAAGGTATACTGAAAACCTGAAGTGAAGCGTCGGAATCTAAAACTGCACTCACAGGAGAATTTCAAATCATAGAAAAATAGGGTGTCAATCCTCTTGTACTTAAGTCGGCATTGTGCCATTTGTATTAAATTCGGATGCAATTTCAATGTTTCATCATCAATAAGTAGGTCCAAGGGATACAGTAAACCTGAAGTGAAGCAACAGAATCTAAAACTTGACTCACAGGAGAGGTTTAAATCATAGAAAATTAGAGTGTTAGTCGTCTTGTACTTATGTCGGCATTGTGCCTTTTGAATTTAATTGGGATGCAATTTCTGTGTTTTATCGTCCATAAGAGGGTCCAAGGGATACAGTAAACCTGAAGTGAAGCATCGGAATCTAAAACTGGACTCTCAGGACAGGCTCAAATCATAGAAAGTTTGAGTGTCAGTCCTCTTGTACTTAAGTCGGCATTGTACCTTTATATTTAATTCCGATGCAATTTCTGTGTTTCAACGTCAATAAGACAGTGCAAGGTATATAGTAAACCTGAAGTGAAGCATCGGAATCTAACTGGACTCACAGGAGAGTTTCAAATCATAGAAAGTTAGAGTGTCAGTACTCTTGAACTTAAGTCGGCATTGAGCTTTTTGAATTTATTTACGATGCAATTTTTGTGTTTCATCGTCAATAAGACGGTGCAAGGTATACAGTAAAGCTGAAGTGAAGCTTCGGAATCTAAAAGTGGACTCACAGGAGAGGTTCAAATCATAGAAAACGAGGGTGTCAGTCCTCTTGTCCTTAAGTCGGCATTGTGCATTTTGTATTAAATTCGGATACCATTTTTGTGTTTCAACGTCAATAAGAAGGTCCAAGGGATACAGTATACCTAAAGTCAAGCATCGGAATCTAAAACAGGACTCACAGGAGGGGTTCAAATCATAGATCGTTAGAGTGTCAGTCCTCTTATACTTAATTCGGCATTGTGTCTTTTGAATTTAATTCCGATGCAATTTCTGTGTTACATCGCCAAAAAGAAGGTGCAAGGTATACAGTAATCCTGAAGTGAAGCATCGGAATCTAAAACTGGACTCACAGAAGAGGTTCAAATCATAGAGAGTTAGAGTGTCAGTCCTCTTGTACTTATGTTGGCATTGTGCCTTTTGAAGTTAATTCCGATGCAATTTCTGTGTTTCATCGTCAATAAGAAGATGCAAGGTATACAGTAAACCTGAGGTGAAGCATCGGAATCAGAAACTGGACTCACAGGAGAGGTTCAACTCATAGAAAGAAAAATGTCAGTGTTCTTTTTCTTAAGTCGACATTGTGCCTTTTGTATTAAATTCGGATGCAATTTCTGTATTTCATCGTCAATAAGAAGGTCAAAGGGATACAGTAAACCTGAAGTGAAGCATCGGAATCTAAAACTGGACTCACAGGAGAGTTTCAAATAATAGAAAAGTTAGAGGGTCAGTCCCCTTGTACTTAAGTTGGCATTGTGACTTTTGAATTTAATTGCGATGCAATTTTTGTGTTTCATCGACAATAAGACGGTGCAAGGTATACAGTAAACCTGAAGTGAAGCATCGGAATCTAAAACTGGACTCACAGGACAGGTTCAAATAATAGAAAGTTAGAGTGTCCGTCTACTTGTACCTAAGTTGGCATTGTGCCTCTTGTATTAAGTTCCGATGCAATTTCTGTGTTTCATCGTCAATAAGAAGGTGCAAGGTATACAGTAAATCTGAAGTGAAGCATCGGAATCAGAAACTGGACTCACAGGAGGCGTTCAAATCATAGATAGTTAAAATGTCAGACCTCTTGTACTTAAGTCGGCATTGTGTCTATTGAATTTAATTCCGATGCAATTTCTGTGTTTCATCGCCATTAATCAGGTGCAAGGTATACAGTAAACCTGAAGTGAAGCATCGGAATCCAAAACTGGACTCACAGGAGAGGTACAAATCAAAGAGCGTTAGAGTGTCAGGCCGCTTGTACTTTAGTCAGCATTGTGCCTTTTGAATTTAATTCCGATGCAATTTTTGTGTTTCATCGTCAATAAGACGGTGCAAGGTATACAATAAACATGAAGTGAAGCATCGGAATCTAAAACTGGACTCACAGGAGAGGTTTTATATCATAGAAAGAGAGAGCGACAGTCCTCTTTTACTTAAGTCGGCATTGCGTCTTTTGTATTAAATTCGGATGCAATGTCTGTGTTTCATCGTCAATAAGATGGTCCAAGGGATACAGTAAACCTGAAGTGAAGCATCGGAATCGAAAACTGGACTCACAGGAGAGGTTCAAATCATTGGTAGGGAGAGTGTCAGTCCTCTTGTACTTAAGTCGGCATTGTGCCTTTTGTATCAAATTCGGATGCAATTTCAGTGTTTCATCGTCAATAAGAAGGTGCAAGGTATACAGTAAACCTGAAGTGAAGCATCGAAATTTAAAACTGGAATCACAGGAGAGGTTCAAATCATAGAAAGTGAGAGTGTCAGACCTCTTATACTTAAGGCGGCATTGTGCCTTTTGTATTAAATTCGGATGCCATTTCTGTGTTTCATCGTCAATAAGAAGGTCCAAGTGATACAGTAAACCTGAAGTGAAGCGTCTGAATCTAAAACTGGACTCACAGGAGACGTTCAAATCATAGATAGTTAAAGTGTCAGACCTCTTGTACTTAAGTCGGCATTGTGTCTTTTGAATTTAATTCCGATGCAATTTCTGTGTTTCATCGCCAATAATAAGGTGCAAGGTATACAGTAATCCAGAAGTGAAGCATCGGAATCTGAAACTGGACTCACAGGAGAGGTTCATATCATAGAAAGGGAGAGTGTCAGTCCTCATTTACTTACGCCGGCATTGTGCCTTTTGTGTTAGATTCCGATGCTATTTCTGTGTTTCATCGTCAATAAGAAGGACCAAGGGATACAGTCAACCTGAAGTGAAGCATCGGAATCTAAAACCGGACTCACAAGAGAGGCTCAAAGCATAGAATGAGAGACTTTCGGTCTTCTTTTACTTAAGTCTGCATTGTGCCTTTTGTACTAATTTCGGATGCAATTTCTGTGTTTCATCGTCAATAAGAAGGTCCAAGGGATACAGTAAGCCTGAAAGGAAGCATCGGAATCCAAAACTGGCCTCACAGGAGAGGTTCAAATCATAGAAAGTTAGAGTGTCAGTCCTATTGTACTTAAGTCGGCATTGTGTCTTTTGTATTAAATTCGGATGTAGACTCTGTGTTTCCTCGTCAATAAGAAGCTCCAAGGGATACAGTAAACCTGAAGTGAAGCATCGGAATCTAAAACTGGACTCACAGAAGAGGTTCAAATCATAGAAAGTGAAAGTGTCAGTCCTCTTGTACTTAATTCGGCATTGTGCCATTTGTATTGAATTCGGATGCAATTTCTGTGTTTCATCGTCAATAAGAGGGTCCAAGGGATACAGTAAACCTAAAGTGAAGCATCAGAATCTAAAACTGGACTCACAGGAGAGGTTCAAATCATAGAAAGTGGGAGTGTCAGTCCTCTTGCACTTAAGTCAGCATTGTGCCTTTTGTATTAAATTCAGATGCCATTTCTGTGTTTCATCGTCAATAAGAAGGTGCAAGGTATACAGTAAACCAGAAGTGAAGCATCGGAATCTAAAACTGGACTCACAGGAGAGGTTCAAATCATAGAAAGTTAGAGTGTCAGTCCTCTTGTAATTAAGTCGGCATTGTGCCTTTTGTATTAAATTCGATTGGAGTTCTGTGTTTTTTCGTCGATAAGAAGGGCCAAGGGTTACAGTAAACCTGAAGTGAAGCATCGGAATCTAAAACTGGACTCACAGGAGAGGTTCAAAACATAGAAAGTGAGTGTCAGTCCTCTTGTACTTAAATCGACATTGTGGCTTTTGTATTAAATTCGTATGCAATTTCTGTGTTTCATCGCCAATAAGAAGGTGCAAGGTATACAGTATACCTAAAGTGAACCATCGGAAACTAAAACTGGACTCACAGGAGAGGTTCAAATCATAGAAAGTGAGAGTGTCAGTCCTCTTGTACTTAAGTCGGCATTTTGCCTTTTGTGTTATATTAGAATGCAATTACTGTGTTTCATCGTCAATAAGAAGGTGTAAGGTATACAGTATACCTGAAGTGAAGCATCGGAATCTAAAACTGGTATCACAGGAGAGGTTCAAATCTTAGAAAGTGAGAGTGTCAGTCCTCTTGTACTTAAATCGGCATTGTGCCATTTGTATTAAATTCGGATGCAATTTCTGTGTTTCATCGTCAATAAGAAGGTGCAAAGTATACAGTAAACCTGACGTGAAGCATCGGAATTTATAACTGGACTCACAGGAGAGGTTCAAATCGTAGAAAGTGAGGGTGTCAGTCCTATTGTACTTAAGTAGGCATTGAGCATTTTGTATTAAATTCCGATGCAATTTTTGTGTTTCATCATCAATAAGAAGGTGCAAGGTATACAGTAATCTTGAAGTGAAGCATCGGAATCTAAAACTCGACTCACAGGAGAGGTTCAAATCGTAGAAGGTGAGAGTGTCAGTGCTCTTGTACTTAAGTCGGCATTGTGCCTTTTGTATTAAATTCGTATGCAATTTCTGTGTTTCATCGTCAATAACAAGGTGCAAGGTATACAGTAAACCTGAAGTGTAGCATCGGAATCTAAAACTGGACTCACAGGAGAGGTTCAAATCGTAGAAAGTGAGAGTGTCAATCCTCTTGTAGTTAAGTCGGCATTGTGCCTTTTATATTCAATTCGGATGCAATTTCTGTGTTTCATCGTCAATAAGAAGGTGCAAGGTATACAGTAAACCTGAAGTGCAGCATCGGAATCAAAAACTGGACTCACAGGAGATGTTCAAATCGTAGAAAGTGAGAGTGTCAATCCTCTTGTACTTAAATCGGCATTGTGCCTTTTGTACTAAATTCGGATGCAATTTCTGTCTTTCATCGTCAATAAGTTGGTGCAAGGTACACAGCAAACCTGAAGTGAAGCATCGGAATCTAAAACTGGACTCACAGGAGGGGTTCAAATCATAGAAAGTGAGAGTGTCAGTCCTCTCGTACTTAAGTCGGCATTGTGCCTTTTGTATTAAATTCGGATGCAATTTCTGTGTTTCATCGTCAGTAAGAAGGTGCAAGGTATACAGTAAACCTGAAGTGAAGCATCGGAATCTAAAACTGGACTCACAGGAGAGGTTCAAATCGTAGAAAGTGAGAGTGTCCGTCCTCTTGTAGTTAAGTCGGCTTTGTGCATTTCGTATTAAATTCGGATGCAATTTCTGTGTTTCATCGTCAATAAGAAGGTGCAAGGTATATAGTAAACCTGAAGTGAAGCATCGGAATCTAAAACTGACTCGCAGGAGAGGTTCAAATCATAGAAAGCGAGAGTGTCAGTCCTCTTGTACTTAAGTCGGCATTGTGCCTTTTGTATTAAATTCGGATGCAATTTCTGTGCTTCATCGTCAATAAGGTGGTGCAAGGTATACAGTAAACCTGAGGTGAAGCATCGGAATCTATAACTGGACTCACAGGAGAGGTTCAAATAGCAGAAAGATAGAGTGTCAGTCCTGTTGTACTTAAGTAAGTATTGTGCCTTTTGTAATAAACTCGGATGCAATTACTGTGTTTCATCGTCAATAAGAAGGTGCAAGGTATATAGTAAACCTGAAATGAAGCATCGGATTCTAAAACTAGGCTCACAGGAGATGTTCAAATCATAGAAAGTGAGAGTGTCAGTCCTCTCTTACTTAATTCGGCATGTGCCTTTTGTATTAACTTCGGATGCAATTTCTGTGTTTCATCGTCAATAAGAAGGTCCAAGGGATACAGTAAACCTGAAGTGAAGCATCGGAATCTGAAACTGGACTCAAAGGAGAGGATGAAAGTGAGAGTTCAGTCCTCTTATACTTAAGTCGGCATTGTGCCTTTTTTATTATATTCGGGTGCAATTTCTGTGTTTCATTGTCAATAAGAAGGTGCAAGGTAAACAGTAAACCTGAAGTGAAGCATCGGAATCTAAAACAGGACTCACATGAGAGGTTCAAATCGTGGAAAGTGTGAGTGTCAGTCCTCTTTTACTTAAGTCGGCATTGTGCCTTAATTTTTAAATTCGGATGCAATTTCTGTGTTTCATAGTCAATAAGAAGGTGCAAGGTATACAGTAAACCTGAAGTGAAGCATCGGAATCTAAAACTGGACTCACAGGAGAGTTTCAAATCATAGAAAGTGAGAGTGTCAGTCCTGTTGTACATAAGTCTGCATTGTGCCTCTTGAAATTAATTCCAATGCAATTTCTGTGTTTCACCATCAATAAGAAGGTGCAAGGTATACAGTAAACCTGAAGTGAAGCATCGCAATCTAACACTGGACTCACAGGAGAGGGTCAAATCATAGAAAGTGAGAGTGACAGTCCTTTTGTACTTAAGTCGGCATTGTGCCTTTTGTACTAAATTCTAATGCAATTTCTGTGTTTCATCGTCAATAAGAAGGTCCAAGGGATACAGTAAACCTGAAGTGAAGCATCGGAATCTAAAACTGGACTCACAGGAGAGGTTCAAATCATAGAAAGAGAGAGTATCTGTCCTCTTGTACTTAATCGGCAGTGTGCATTTTGTATTAAATTCGGATGCAATTTCTGTGTTTCATCGTCAATAAGAAGGTGCAAGGTAAACAGTAATCTTGTAGTGAAGCATCGGAATCTCAAACTGGACTCACAGGAGGGGTTCAAATCGTAGAAAGTGAGAGTGTCAATCCTCTTGTACTTAAGTCGGCATTGTGCCTTTTGTATTAAATTCCGATGCAATTTCTGTGTTTCATCGTCAATAAGAAGGTTTAAAGAAAACAGTAAACCTGGAGTGAAGCATCGGAATCTAAAACTGGACTTACAGGAGAGGTTCAAATCATAGAAAGAGAGGGTGTCAGTCCTCTTTTACTTAAGTCGGCATTGTGATTATTTTATTAAATTCGAATGCAAACTATGTGTTTCATCATCAATAAGAAGGTCCAAGGGATACAGTAACCCGAAGTGAAGCATCGGAATCTAAAACTGGAATCACAGGAGAGGTTCGAATCATAGAATGGGAGAGTGTCAGTCCTCTTGTACTTAAGTCAGCATTGTGCCTTTTGTATTAAAATCGGATGCAATTTCTGTGTTTCATAATCAATAAGAAGGTGCAAAGTATACAGTAAACCTTAAGCGAAGCATCGGAATCAAAAACTGGACTCACAGGAGAGGTTCAAATCATAGAAAGTGAGAGTGTCATTCCTCTTGTACTTAAGTCGGCATTGTGCTTTTTGTATTAAATTCGTATGCAATTTCTGTGTTTCATCGTCAATAAGAAGGTCCAAGGGATACAGTAAACCTGAAGTGAAGCATCGGAATCTAAAACTGGACTCACACGAGAGGTTCAAAGCATAGAACATGAGAGGGTCAGTCCTCTTGTACTTAAGTCGGCATTGTACGTTTTGTATTTAATTCCGATGCTGTTTCTGTGTTTCATCGTCAATAAGAAGGTGCAAGGTATACAGTAATCCTGTAGTGAACCAACGGAATCTAAAACCGGACTCACAGGTGAGGTTCAAATCATAGAAAAAGAGAGTGTCAGTCATCTTTTACTTAAGTCGGCATTGTGCCTATTGTAATAAATTCGGATGCAATTTCTGTGTTTCTTCGTCAATAAGAAGGTCCAAGGGATACAGTAAACCTGAAGTGAAGCATCGTAATCTAATACTGGACTCACAGGAGAGGTTCAAATCATAGAAAGTGAGAGTATCAGTCCTCTTGTACTTAAGTCTACATTGTGCCTTTTGTATTAAATTCGGATGCAATTTCTGTGTTTCATCGTCAATAGGAAGGTGCAAGGTAAACTGTAGTCTTGAAGTGAAGCATCGGAATCTAAAACTGGACTCACAGGAGGGGTTTAAATCGTAGAAAGGGAGAGAGTCAGTCCTCTTGTACTTAATTCGGCATTGTGCCTTATGTATTAAAATCGGATGAAATTTCTGTGTTTCATCATCAATAAGAAGGTGCAAGGTATACAGTAAACCTAAAGTGAAGCATCGGAATCCAAAACTGGACTCACAGGAGAGGTTCAAATCATGGATAGTTAGAGTGTCAGTCCTCTTGTACTTAAGTCGGCATTGTACCTTTTGTATTAAATTCGTATGTAATATCTGTGTTTCATCGTCAATAAGGAGGTCCAAGGGATACAGTAAACCTGAAGTGATGCATCGCAATCCTAATACTGGACTCACAGGAGAGGTTCAAATCATTGAAAGAGAGAGTGTCAGTCCTCTTTTGCTTATGTCGGCATTGTGCCTTTTGTACAAAAATCGTATGCAATTTCTATATTTCATCGTCAATAAGAAGGTCCAAGGGATACAGTAAACCTGAAGTGAAGCATCGGAATCTAAAACTGGATTCACAGGAGAGTTTCAAATCATAGAAAGTGAGAGTGTCAGTCCTCTTGTACTTAAGTCGGCATTGTGTCTTTAGTATTAAATTCGGATGCAATTTCTGTGTTTCATCGTCAATAAGAAGGTCCAAGGGATACAGTAAACCTGAAGTGAAGCATCGGAACGTAAAACTGGACTCACAGGTGAGGTTCAAATAATAGAAATGAGAGTGTCAGTCCTCTGGTACTTAAGTCAGTATTGTGCCTTTTGTATTAAATTCGGATGCAATTTCTGTGGTTCATCGTCAATAAGAAGGTGCAAGGTAAACAGTAATCTTGAAGTGAAGCATCGGATTCTAAAACTGGACTCTCAGGAGAGATTCAAATCGTAGCAAGTGAGAGTGTGAGTCCTCTTGTACTTAGTCGGCATTGTGCCTTTTGTATTAAATTCGGATGCAATTTCTGTGTTTCATCGTCAATAAGAAAGTCCAAGGGATACAGTAAACCCGAAGTGAAGCATTGGAATCTAAAACTGGAATCACAGGAGAGGTTCAAATCATAGAAAGGGAGAGTGTCAGTCCTCTTGTACTTAAGTCGGCATTGTGCCTTTTGTATTCAATTCGGGTGCAAATTCCGTGTTTCATCGTCAATAAGAAGGTGCAAGGTATATAGTAAACCTTAAGTGAAGCATCGGAATCTAAAACTGGACTCACAGGAGTGGTTCAAATCATAGAAAGTGAGAGTGTCAGTCCTCTTGTACTTAATCCGGCATTGGCCTTTGTATTAAATTCGTATGCAATTTCTGTGTTTCATCATCAATAAGATGGTCCAAGGGGTACAGTAAACCTGAAGTGAAGCGTCGGAATATAAAACTGGAATCACAGGAGAATTTCAAATAATAGAATGTTGAAGTCAGTCCGCTTGTACGTAAGTCGGCATTGTGCTTTTTAATTTATTTCCGATGCAATTTCTGTGTTTCATCGTCAATAAGAAGGTGCAAGGTATACAGTAAACCTGAAGTGAAGCATCGGAATCTAAAACTGTACTCACAGGAGTGGTTCGAACATAGAGAGTTAGAGTGTCATTCCTCTTGCACTTAAGTCGGCATTGTACCTTTTGAATTTAATTCCGATGCAATTCCTGTGTTTCATCGTCAATAAGAAGGTGCAAGGTTTACAGTAAACCTGAAGTGCGGCATCGGAATATAAATCTGGACTCACAGGAGAGGTTCAAATCATAGAAAGGGAGAGTGTCAGTCCTCTTTTACTTATGTCGGCTTACTGCCTTTTGTATAACATTCGGATGCAATTTCTGTATTTCATCGTCAATAAGAAGGTCCAAGGGATACAGTAAACCTGAAGTGGAGCATCGGAATCTAAAACTGGACTCACAGGAGTGGTTCAAATCATAGAAAGTTAGAGTGTCCATCTTCTTGTACTTCAGTCTGCATTGTGCCTTTTGAATTTAATTCCGATGCAATTTTGTGTTTCATCGTCAATAAGAAGGTGCAAGGTATACAGTAAACCTGAAGTGAAGCAACGGATTCTGAAACTGGACTCACAGGAGAGGTTCAAACATAGAGGGTTTGAGTGTCATTCCTCTTGTACTTAAGTCGGCATTGTTCCTTTTGAATTTAATTCCGATACAATTTCTGTGTTTCATCGTCAATAAGAAAGTGCAAGGTATACACTAAACCTGAAGTGGAGCATCGGAATCTAAAACTGGACTCACAGGAGAGGTTCAAATCATAGAAAGAGTGAGTATCAGTCCTATTTTACGTAAGTCGGCATTGTGCCTTATGTATTAAATTCGGATGCAATTTCTGTGTTTCATCGTCAATAAGAAGGTCCAAGGGATACAGTAAACCTGAAGTGAAGCTTCGGAATCTAAAACTGGACTCACAGGAGAAGTTCAAATCATAGAAAGTGAGAGTTTCAGTCGTCTTGTACTTAAGTCGGCATTGTGCCTTTTGTATTAAATTCGGATGCAATTACTGTGGTTCATCGTCAATAAGAAGGTGCAAGGTAAACAGTAATCTGGAAGTGAAGCATCGGAATCTAAAACTGGACTCACAGGAGAGGTTCAAATCGTAGAAAGTGAGAGTGTCAGTCCTCTTGTGCTTAAGTCGGCATTGTGCCTTTTGTATTAAATTCCGATTCAATTTCTGTGTTTCATCGTCAATAAGAAGGTGCAAGGTATACAGTAAAACTGAAGTGAAACATCGGAATCTGAAACTGGACTCACAGGAGAGGTTCAAATCATAGAAAGAGAGAGTGTCAGTCTTCTTTTACTTAAGTCGGAATTGTGCCTTTTGTATTAAATTCGGATGCAATTTCTGTGTTTCATCGTCAATAAGAAGGTCCAAGGGATACAGTAAACCCAATGTGTAGCATCGGAATCTAAAACTGGAATAACAGGAGAGGTTTAAATCTTAGAAAGGGAGAGTGTCAGTCCCCTTGTACTTAAGTCGGCCTTGTGCCTTTTGTATTAAATTCGGATGCAATTTCTATGTTTCATCGTCAATAAGAAGGTGCAAGGTATACAGTAAACCTGAAGTGAAGCATCGGAATCTAAAACTGGACTCACAGGAGAGGTTCAAATCATAGAAAGTGAGAGTGTCAGTCCTCTTGTACTTAAGTCGGCATTGTGCCTTTTGTATTAAATTCGGATGCAATTTCTGTGTTTCATCGTCAATAAGAAGATCCAAGGGATACAGTAAACCTGAAGTGAAGTATCAGAATCGTAAACTGGACTCAAAGGAGAATTTCAAATAATAGAAAGTTAGAGTGTCAGTCCTCTTGTACTTAAGTCGGCATTGTGCCTTTTGAATTTAATTCCGGTGCAATTTCTGTGTTTCACCGTCAATAAGAAGGTGCAAGGTATACAGTAAACCATAAGTGAAGCATCGGAATATAAAACTGGACTCACAGGAGAAGTTCAAACATAGAGAGTTAGAGTGACAGTCCTCTTGTACTTTAGTCGGCACTGTGCCTTTAGAATTTCATTCCGATACAATTACTGTGTTTCATTGTCAATAAGAAGGTGCAAGGTATACAGTAAACCTGAAGTGAAGCATCGGAATCCAAAACTGGACTCACAGGAGAGGTTCAAATCATAGAAAGAGAGAGTGTCAGTCCTCTTTTATTTATGTCGGCATTGTGCCTTTTGTACAAAAATTTGGATGCAATTTCTGTATTTCATCGTCAATAAGAAGGTCCAAGGGATGCAGTAAACCTGAAGTGAAGCATCGGAATCTAAAACTAGACTCACTGGTGACGTTCAAATCATAGAAAGTGAGAGTGTCAGTCTTCTTGTTCTTAAGTCGGCATTGTACGTCATGTATTAAATTCCGATGCAGTTTCTGTGTTTCATCGTCAATAAGAAGGTGCAAGGTATACAGTAAACCTGAAGTGAACCAACGGGATCTAAAACTGGACTCACAGGAGAGGTTCAAATTGTAGAAAGGGAGAGTGTCAGTCCTCTTGTACTTAATTCGGCATTGTGCCTTTTGCATTAAATTCGGATGTAATATCTGTGTTTCATCATCAATAAGGAGGTGCAAGGTATACAGTAAACCTGAAGTGAAGCATCGGAATCTGAAACTAGACTCTCAGGAGAGGTTCAAATCAAAGAAAGAGAGAGTGTCAGTGCTCGTTTACTTATGTCGGCATTGGCCTTTTTGTATTAAATTCGGATGCAATTTCTGTATCTCATCATCAATTAGAAGGACCAAGGGATACAGTAAACCTGAAGTGAAGCATCGGAATCTAAAACTGGACTCACAGGAGAGGTTCAAAGCATAGAACGTGAGAGTGTCAGTCCTCTTGTACTTAAGTCGGTTTGTACGTTTTGTATTTAATTCCGATGCAACTTCTGTGTTTCATCGTCAATAAGAAGGGGCAAGGTATACAGTAAACCTGTAGTGAACCAACGGAATGTAATACCGGACTCACAGGAGAGGTTCAAATCATAGAAAAAGAGAGTGTCAGTCATCTTTTACTTAAGTCGGCATTGTGCCTATTGTAATAAATTCGGATGCAATTTCTGTGTTTCTTCGTCAATAAGAAGGTCCAAGGGATACAGTAAACCTGATGTGAAGCATCGGAATCTGAAACTGGACTCACAGGAGAGGTTCAAATCATAGAAAGTGAGAGTATCAGTCCTCTTGTACTTAAGTCGGCATTATGCCTTTTCTATTAAATTCGGATGCAGTTTCTGTGTTTCATCGTCAATAGGAAGGAGCAGGGTAAACTGTAATCTTGAAGTGAAGCATCGGAATCTAAATCTGGACTCACAGGAGGGGTTCAAATCGTAGAAAGGGAGAGTGTCAGTCCCCTTGTACTTAATTCGGCATTGTGCCTTTTGAATTAAAATGGGATGAAATTTCTGTGTTTCATCATCAATAAGAAGGTGCAAGGTATGCAGTAAACCTAAAGTGAAGCATCGGAATCCAAAACTGGACTGACAGGAGAGGTTCAAATCATGGATAGTTAGAGTGTCAGTCCTCTTGTACTTAAGTCGGCATTGTACCTTTTGTATTAAATTCGTATGCAATATCTGTGTTTCATCGTCAATAAGAAGGTCCAAGGGATACAGTAAACCTGATGTGAAGCATCGGAATCTGAAACTGGACTCACAGGAGAGGTTCAAATCATAGAAAGTGAGAGTATCAGTCCTCTTGTACTTAAGTCGGCATTATGCCTTTACTATTAAATTCGGATGCAATTTCTGTGTTTCATCGTCAATAGGAAGGTGCAGGGTAAACTGTAAACCTGAAGTGAAGCATCGGAATCTAAAACTGGATTCACAGGAGAGTTTCAAATCATAGAAAGTGAGAGTATCAGTCCTCTTGTACTTAAGTCGGCATTGTACGTTTTGTATTAAATTCCGATGCAATTTCTGTGTTTCATCGTCAATAAGAAGGTCCAAGGGATACAGAAAACCTGAAGTGAAGCATCGGAATCTAAAACTGGATTCACAGGAGAGTTTCAAATCATAGAAAGTGAGAGTATCAGTCCTCTTGTACTTAAGTCGGCATTGTGTCTTTTGTATTAAATTCGGATGCAATTTCTGTGTTTCATCGTCAATTAGAAGGTCCAAGGGATACAGTAAACCTGAAGTGAAGCATCGGATCCTAAAACTGGACTCACAAGTGAAGTTCAAATCATAGAAATGAGAGTGTCAGGCCTCTTGTACTTAAGTCAGCATTGTGCTTTTTGTATTAAATTCGGATGCAATTTCTGTGGTTCATCGTCAATAAGAAGGTGCAAGGTAAACAGTAATCTAGAAATGAAGCATCGGAAACTAAAACTGGACTCTCAGGAGAGATTCAAACCGTAGAAAGTGAGAGTGCCAGTCCTCTTGTACTTAGTCGGCATTGTACCTTTTGTATTAAATTCATATGCAATTTCTGTGTTTCATCGGCAATAAGAAGGTGCAAGGTATACAGTAAACCCGCAGTGAAGCATCGGAATCTAAATCTGGACTCACATGAGAGGTTCAAATCATAGAAAGGGAGAGTGTCAGTCCTCTTGTACTTAGGCCGGCATTGGCCTTTGTATTAAATTCGTATGCAATTTCTGTGTTTCATCATCAATAAGATGGTCCAAGGGGTACAGTAAACCTGAAGTGAAGCGTCGGAATATAAATCTGGACTCACAGGAGAATTTCAAATAACAGAATGTTGAAGTCAGTCCGCTTGTACTTAAGTCGGCATTGTGCTTTTTAATTTATTTCCGATGCAATTTCTGTGTTTCAACGTCAATAAGAAGGTGCAAGGTATACAGTAAACCTGAAGTGAAGCATCGGAATCTAAAACTGTACTCACAGGAGTGGTTCAAACATAGAGAGTTAGAGTGTCATTCCTCTAACACTTAAGTCGGCATTGTACCTTTTGAATTTAATTCCGATGCAATTTCTGTGTTTCAACGTCAATAAGAAGGTGCAAGGTTTACAGTAAACCTGAAGTGAGGCATCGGAATCTAAATCTGGACTCACAGGAGAGGTTCAAATCATAGAAAGAGAGAGTGTCAGTCCTCTTTTACTTATGTCGGCTTAATGCCTTTTGTATAACATTCGGATGCAATTTCTGTATTTCATCTTCAATAAGAAGGTCCAAGGGATACAGTAAACCTGAAGTGGAGCATCGGAATCTAAAACTGGACTCACAGGAGTGGTTCAAATCATAGAAAGTTAGAGTGTCCATCTTCTTGTACTTCAGTCTGCATTGTGCCTTTTGAATTTATTTCCGATGCAATTTCTGTGTTTCATCGTCAATAAGAAGGTGCAAGGTATACAGTAAACCTGAAGTGAAGCAACGGATTCTGAAACTGGACTCACAGGAGAGGTTCAAACATAGAGGGTTTGAGTGTCATTCCTCTTGTACTTAAGTCGGCATTGTTCCTTTTGAATTTAATTCCGATACAATTTCTGTGTTTCATCGTCAATAAGAAGGTGCAAGGTATACAATAAACCTGAAGTGGAGCATCGGAATCTAAAACTGGACTCACAGGAGAGGTTCAGATTATAGAAAGAGTGAGTGTCAGTCCTCTTTTACGTAAGTCGGCATTGTGCCTTTTGTATTAAATTCGGATGCAATTTCTGTGTTTCATCGTCAGTAAGAAGGTCCAAGGGATTCAGTAAACCTGAAGTGAAGCTTCGGAATCTAAAACTGTACTCACAGGAGAAGTTCAAATCATAGAAAGGTAGAGTGTCAGTCCTCTTGTACGTAAGTCACCATTGTGCCTTTTGTATTAAATTCCGATGCAATTTCTGTGTTTCATCGTCAATAAGAAGGTCCAAGTAATACAGTAGACCTGAAGTGAAGCATCGGATTCTAAAACTGGACTCACAGGAAAGGTTCATATCCTAGAAAGTGAGAGTGTCAGTCCTCTTGTACTTAAGTCGGCATTGTGCCTTTTGTATTAAATTCGGATGCAATTACTGTGGTTCATCGTCAATAAGAAGGTGCAAGGTAAACAGTAATCTGGAAGTGAAGCATCGGAATCTATAACTGGATCCACAGGAGAGGTTCAAATCGTAGAAAGTGAGAGTGTCAGTCCTCTTGTGCCTACGTCGGCATTGTGCCTTTTGTATTAAATTCGGATGCAATTTCTGTGTTTCATCGTCAGTAAGAAGGTCCAAGGGATACAGTAAACCTGATGTGTAGCATCGGAATCTAAAACTGGAATCACAGGAGAGGTTTAAATCTTAGAAAGGGAGAGTGTCAGTCCTCTTGTACTTAAGTCGGCATTGTGCCTTTTGTATTAAATTCGGATGCCATTTCTGTGTTTCATCGTCAATAAGAAGATCCAAGGGATACAGTAAACCTGAAGTGAAGCATCAGAATCGTAAACTGGACTCACAGGAGAATTTCAAATAATAGAAAGTTAGAGTGTCAGTCCTCTGGTACTTAAGTCGGCATTGTGCCTTTTGAATTTAATTCCGGTGCAATTTCTGCGTTTCATCGTCAATAAGAAGGTGCAAGGTATACAGTTAACCATAAGTGAAACATCGGAATCTAAAACTGGACTCACAGGAGAAGTTCAAACATACAGAGTTAGAGTGACAGTCCTCTTGTACTTTAGTCGGCACTGTGCCTTTAGAATTTCATCCGATGCAATTTCTGTGTTTCATTGTCAATAAGAAGGTGCAAGGTATACAGTAAACCAGAAGTGAAGCATCGGAATCCAAAACTGGACTCACAGGAGAGGTTGAAATCATAGAAAGAAAGAGTGTCAGTCCTCTTTTACTTATGTCGGCATTGTGCCTTTTGTACAAAAATTTGGATGCAATTTCTATATTTCATCGTCAATAAGAAGGTCCAAGGGATGCAGCAAACCTGAAGTGAAGCATCGGAATCTAAAACTAGACTCACAGGTGAGGTTCAAATCATAGAATGTGAGAGTGTCAGTCTTCTTGTTCTTAAGTCGGCATTGTACGTCATGTATTAAATTCCGATGCAATTTCTGTGTTTCATCGTCTATAAGAAGGTGCAAGGTATACAGTAAACCTGAAGTGAACCAACGGAATCTAAAACTGGACTCACAGGAGAGGTTCAAATCATAGAAAGAGAGGGTGTCAGTCCTCTTTTACTTAAGTCGGCATTGTGCCTTTTGTATTAAATTCGGATGCAATTTCTGTGTTTCATCGTCAATAAGAAGGTGCAAGGTAAACAGTTATCTTGAAGTGAAGCATCGGAATCTAAAACTGGTCTCACAGGAGGGGTTCAAATCGTAGAAAGGGAGAGTGTCAGTCCTCTTGTACTTAATTCGGCATTGTGCCTTTTGCATTAAATTCGGATGTAATTTCTGTGTTTCATCATCAATAAGGAGGTGCAAGGTATACAGTAAACCTTAAGTGATGCATCGGAATCTAAAACTGGATTCACAGGAGAGGTTCAAATCATAGAAATTGAGAGTGTCAGTCCTCTTGTACTTAAGTCGACATTGTGCCTTTTGTATTTAATTCGTATGCAATTTCTGTGTTTCATCGTCAATAAGAAGGTCCACGGGATTCAGTAAACCTGAAGTGAAGCATCGGAATCTAAAACTGGACTCACAAGAGAATTTCAAATAATAGAAAGTTAGAGTGTCAGCAAACTTGTACTTATGTCGGTATTGTGCCTTTTGAATTTAATTCCGATGCAATTTCTGTGTTTCATCGTCGACAAGAAGGTCCAAGGGATACAGTATATCAGAAGTGAAACATCGGAATCTAAAACTGGACTCACAGGAATAGTTCAAACATAGAGAGTTAGAGTGTCAGTCCTCTTGTACTTAAGTCGGCATTGTGCCTTTTGAAATTAATTCCGATGCAATTTCTGTGTTTCATCGTCAATAAGAAGGTGCAAGGTATACTGTAAACCTGAAGTGAAGCATCGGAATCTGAAACTGGACTCACAGGAGAGGTTCAAATCATAGAAAGAGAGAGTGTCAGTGCTCTTTTACATAAGTCGGCATTGAGCCTTTTTTGTATTAAATTCGGATGCAATTTCTGTATTTCATCGTCAATAAGAAGGTCCAAGGGATACAGTAAACCTGAAGTGAAGCATCGGAATCCTAATACTGGACTCACAGGAGAGGTTCAAATCATTGAAAGAGAGAGTGTCAGTCCTCTTTTGCTTATGTCGGCATTGAGCCATTTGTATTAAATTCGGATGCAATTTCTGTGTTTCATCGTCAATAGGGAGGTGCAAGGTAAACTGTAATCTTGAAGTGAAGCATCGGAATCTAAAACTGGACTCACAGGAGGGGTTCAAATCGTAGAAAGGGAGAGTGTCAGTCCTCTTGTACTTAATTCGGCATTGTGCCTTTTGTATTAAAATCGGATGAAATTTCTGTGTTTCATCATCAATAAGAAGGTGCAAGGTATACAGTAAAGCTAAAGTGAAGCATCGAAATCCAAAACTGGACTCACAGGGGAGGTTCAAATCATGGATAGTTAGAGTGTCAGTCCTCTTGTACTTAAGTCGGCATTGGCCTTTTGTATTAAATTCGTATGCAATTTCTGTGTTTCATCGTCAATAAGAAGGTCCATGGGATACAGTAAACCTGAAGTGAAGCATCGGAATCTAAAACTGGACTCACAGGAGAATTTCAAATAATAGAAAGTTAGAGTGTCAGTCCTCTTGTACTTATGTCTGCATTGCGCCTTTTGAATTTACTTCCGATGCAATTTCTGTGTTTCATCGTCAATACGAAGGTGCAAGGTATACAGTAAACCTGATGTGAAGCATCGGAATCTAAAACTGGACTCACAGGAGAGGTTCAAATCATAGAAAGAGAGAGTGTCAGTCCTCTTGTACTTAAGTCGGCATTGTGAATTTTGAATTAAATTCTAATGCAATTTCTGTGTGTCATCGTCAATAAGAAGGTCCAAGGGATACAGTAAAGCTGAAGTGAAGCAACGGAATCTAAAACTGGACTCATAGGAGAGGTTCAAATCATAGAAAGTTAGAGTGTCAGTATTCTTGTACTTAAGTCGGCATTGTGCCTTTTGAGTTTAGTTCCGATGCAATTTCTGTGTGTCATCGTGAATAAGAAGGTTCAAGGGATACAGTAAACCTGAAGTGAAGCATCGGAATCTAAAAGTGGACTTACAGGAGAGGTTCAAATCATAGAAAGAGAGAGTGTCAGTCCTCTTGTACTTAAGTCGGCATTGTGAGTTTTGAATTAAATTCGGATGCAATTTCTGTGTTTCATCGTCAATAAGAAGGTCCAAGGGATACAGTAAACCTGAAGTGAAGCATCGGAATCTAAAACTAGACTCACAGGAGAGGTTCAAATCATAAAAAGTGAGAGTGTCAATCCACTTTTACTTGTCGGCATTGTGCCTTTTGTATTAAATTCCGATGCAATTTCTGTATTGCATCGTCAATAAGAAGGTGCAAGGTATACAGTAAACCAGAAGTGAAGCATCGGAATCTGAAACTGGACTCACAGGAGAGGTTCAAATCATAGAAAGGGAGAGTGTCAGTCCTCATTTACTTACGCCGGTATTGTGCCTTTTGTGTTAAATTCCGATACTAATTCTATGTTTCATCGTCAATAAGAAGGTCCAATTGATACAGTCAACCTGAAGTGTAGCATCGGAATCTAAAACCGGACTCACAAGAGAGGCTCAAAACATAGAATGAGAGACTTTCAGTCTTCTTTTACTTAAGTCTGCATTGTGCCTTTTGTACTAGATTCGGATGCTATTTCTGTGTTTCATCGTCAATAATATGGCCCAAGTGTTACAGTAAACCTGAAGTGAAGCATCGGTATCTAAAACTGGACTCACAGGAGAGGTTCAAATCATAGAAAGAGAGAGTGTCAGTCCTCTTTTACTTAAGTCGGCATTGTGCTTTTGTATCAAATTCGGAGGCAATTTCTGTAATTCACCGTCAATAAGAAGGTCCAAAGGATACAGTAAACCTGAAGTGAAGCATCGGAATCTAAAACTGGACTCACAGGAGAGGTTTAAATCATAGTAAGTGAGAGTGTCAGTCCTCTTGTACGTAAGACGGCATTGTGCCTTTTGTATTATATTCCGATCCAATTTCTGTGTTTCATCGTCAATAAGAAAGTGCAAGGTATACAGAAAACCTGAAGTGAAGCGTCGGAATCTAAAACTGCACTCACAGGAGAGTTTCAAATCATAGAAAAATAGGGTGTCAATCCTCTTGTACTTAAGTCGGCATTGTGCCATTTGTATTAATTTCGGATGCAATTTCAGTGTTTCATCATCAATAAGTAGGTCCAAGGGATACAGTAAACCTGAAGTGAAGCATCAGAATCTAAAACTTGACTCACAGGAGAGGTTTAAATCATAGAAAATTAGAGTGTTAGTCGTCTTGTACTTATGTCGGCATTGTGCCTTTTGAATTTAATTGGGATGCAATTTCTGTGTTTTATCGTCCATAAGAGGGTCCAAGGGATACAGTAAACCTGAAGTGAAGCATCGGAATCTAAAACTGGACTCTCAGGACACGCTCAAATCATAGAAAGTTTGAGTGTCAGTCCTCTTGTACTTAAGTCGGCATTGTACCTTTATATTTAATTCCGATGCAATTTCTGTGTTTCAACGTCAATAAGACAGTGCAAGGTATACAGTAAACCTGAAGTGAAGCATCGGAATCTAACTGGACTCACAGGAGAGGTTCAAATCATAGAAAGTTAGAGTGTCAGTACTCTTGAACTTAAGTCGGCATTGAGCTTTTTGAATTTATTTACGATGCAATTTTTGTGTTTCATCGTCATTAAGACGGTGCAAGGTATACAGTAAAGCTGAAGTGAAGCTTCAGAATCTAAAAGTGGACTCACAGGAGAGGTTCAAATCATAGAAAACGAGGGTGTCAGTCCTCTTGTCCTTAAGTCGGCATTGTGCATTTTGTATTAAATTCGGATACCATTTTTGTGTTTCATCGTCAATAAGAAGGTCCAAGGGATACAGTATACCTAAAGTGAAGCATCGGAATCTAAAACAGGACTCACAGGAGGGGTTCAAATCATAGATCGTTAGAGTGTCAGTCCTCTTATACTTAATTCGGTATTGTGTCTTTTGAATTTAATTCCGATGCAATTTCTGTGTTACATCGCCAATAAGAAGGTGCAAGGTATACAGTAATCCTGAAGTGAAGCATCGGAATCTAAAACTGGACTCACAGAAGAGGTTCAAATCATAGAGAGTTAGAGTGTCAGTCCTCTTGTACTTATGTTGGCATTGTGCCTTTTTAAGTTAATTCCGATGCAATTTCTGTGTTTCATCGTCAATAAGAAGGTGCAAGGTATACAGTAAACCTGAGGTGAAGCATCGGAATCAGAAACTGGACTCACAGGAGAGGTTCAACTCATAGAAAGAAAAATGTCAGTGTTCTTTTACTTAAGTCGACATTGTGCCTTTTGTATTAAATTCGGATGCAATTTCTGTGTTTCATCGTCAATAAGAAGGTGCCAGGTATACAGTAAATCTGAAGTGAAGCACCGGAATCAGAAACTGGACTCACAGGAGGCGTTCAAATCATAGATAGTTAAAATGTCAGACCTCTTGTACTTAAGTCGGCATTGTGTCTATTGAATTTAATTCCGATGCAATTTCTGTGTTTCATCGCCAATAATCAGGTGCAAGGTATACAGTAAACCTGAAGTGAAGCATCGGAATCCAAAACTGGACTCACAGGAGAGGTACAAATCAAAGAGCGTTAGAGTGTCAGGCCGCTTGTACTTTAGTCGGCATTGTGCCTTTTGAATTTAATTCCGATGCAATTTTTGTGTTTCATCGTCAATAAGACGGTGCAAGGTATACAATAAACATGAAGTGAAGCATCGGAATCTAAAACTGGACTCACAGGAGAGGTTTAAATCATAGAAAGAGAGAGCGACAGTCCTCTTTTAC
The DNA here is from genome assembly GCF_023864345.2 of Schistocerca serialis cubense. NCBI lineage: Eukaryota > Metazoa > Arthropoda > Insecta > Orthoptera > Acrididae > Schistocerca > Schistocerca serialis. The sequence continues at coordinate 58,901,148 of NC_064638.1, read as the reverse complement.
TTAGGTCGGCATTGTGTCTTTTGTATTAAATTCGGATGCAATGTCTGTGTTTCATCGTCAATAAGATGGTCCAAGGGATACAGTAAACCTGAAGTGAAGCATCGGAATCGAAAACTGGACTCACAGGAGAGGTTCAAATCATAGGTAGCGAGAGTGTCAGTCCTCTTGTACTTAAGGCGGCATTGTGCCTTTTGTATTAAATTCGGATGCCATTTCTGTGTTTCATCGTCAATAAGAAGGTCCAAGTGATACAGTAAACCTGAAGTGAAGCGTATGAATCTAAAACTGGACTCACACGAGACGTTCAAATCATAGATAGTTAAAGTGTCAGACCTCTTGTACTTAAGTCGGCATTGTGTCTTTTGAATTTAATTCCGATGCAATTTCTGTGTTTCATCGCCAATAATAAGGTGCAAGGTATACAGTAAACCAGAAGTGAAGCATCGGAATCTGAAACTGGACTCACAGGAGAGGTTCAAATCATAGAAAGGGAGAGTGTCAGTCCTCATTTACTTACGCCGGCATTGTGCCTTTTGTGTTAAATTCCGATGCTATTTCTGTGTTTCATCGCCAATAAGAAGGTCCAAGGGATACAGTCTACCTGAAGTGAAGCATCGGAATCTAAAACCGGACTCACAAGAGAGGCTCAAAACATAGAATGAGAGACTTTCGGTCTTCTTTTACTTAAGTCTGCAGTGTGCCTTTTGTACTAATTTCGGATGCAATTTCTGTGTTTCATCGTCAATAAGAAGGTCCAAGGGATACAGTATACCTGAAGTGAAGCATCGGAATCTAAAACTGGTATCACAGGAGAGGTTCAAATCTTAGAAAGTGAGAGTGTCAGTCCTCTTGTACTTAAATCGGCATTGTGCCATTTGTATTAAATTCGGATGCAATTTCTGTGTTTCATCGTCAATAAGAAGGTGCAAAGTATACAGTAAACCTGAAGTGAAGCATCGGAATTTATAACTGGACTCACAGGAGAGGTTCAAATCGTAGAAAGTGAGGGTGTCAGTCCTATTGTACGTAAGTCGGCATTGTGCATTTTGTATTAAATTCCGATGCAATTTGTGTGTTTCATCATCAATAAGAAGGTGCAAGGTATACAGTAATCTTGAAGTGAAGCATCGGAATCTAAAACTGGACTCACAGGAGATGTTCAAATCGTAGAAAGTGAGAGTGTCAGTCCTCTTGTACTTAAATCGGCATTGTGCCTTTTGTACTAAATTCGGATGCAATTTCTGTCTTTCATCGTCAATAAGTTGGTGCAAGGTACACAGTAAACCTGAAGTGAAGCATCGGAATCTAAAACTGGACTCACAGGAGAGGTTCAAATCATAGAAAGTGAGAGTGTCAGTCCTCTCGTACTTAAGTCGGCATTGTGCCTTTTGTATTAAATTCGGATGCAATTTCTGTGTTTCATCGTCAGTAAGAAGGTGCAAGGTATACAGTAAACCTGAAGTGAAGCATCGGAATCTAAAACTGGACTCACAGGAGAGGTTCAAATCGTAGAAAGTGAGAGTGTCCGTCCTCTTGTAGTTAAGTCGGCTTTGTGCATTTCGTATTAAATTCGGATGCAATTTCTGTGTTTCATCGTCAATAAGAAGGTGCAAGGTATATAGTAAACCTGAAGTGAAGCATCGGAATCTAAAACTGGACTCGCAGGAGAGGTTCAAATCATAGAAAGCGAGAGTGTCAGTCCTCTTGAACTTAAGTCGGCATTGTGCCTTTTGTATTAAATTCGGATGCAATTTCTGTGCTTCATCGTCAAGAAGGTGGTGCAAGGTATACAGTAAACCTGAGGTGAAGCATCGGAATCTATAACTGGACTCACAGGAGAATTTCAAATAGTAGAAAGATAGAGTGTCAGTCCTGTTGTACTTAAGTAAGTATTGTGCCTTTTGTAATAAACTCGGATGCAATTACTGTGTTTCATCGTCAATAAGAAGGTGCAAGGTATATAGTAAACCTGAAATGAAGCATCGGAATCTAAAACTAGGCTCACAGGAGATGTTCAAATCATAGAAAGTGAGAGTGTCAGTCCTCTTGTACTTAAGTCGGCATAGTGCTTTTGTATAAAATTCGGATGCAATTTCTGTGTTTCATCGTCAGTTAGAAGGTGCAAGGTATACAGTAAACCTGAAGTGAAGCATCGGAATCTATAACTGGACTTACAGGTGAGGTTCAAATCATAGAAAGTGAGGGTGTCAGTCCTTTTTTACTTAAGTCGGCATTGTGCATTATGTATTAAATTCCGATGCAATTTCTGTTTTTCATCGTCAATAAAAAGGTGCAAGGTATACTGTAATCTTAAAGTGAAGCATCGTAATCTAAAACTCGACTCACAGATGAGGTTCAAATCGTAGAAGGTGAGAGTGTCAGTGCTCTTGTACTTAAGTCGGCATTGTGCCTTTTATATTCAATTCGGATGCAATCTCTGTGTTTCATCGTCAATAAGAAGGTGCAAGGTATACAGTAAACCTGAAGTGCAGCATCGAAATCTAAAACTGGACTCACAGCAGTTGTTCAAGTCATAGAAAGTGAGAGTGTCAGTCCTCTCGTACTTAAGTCGGCATTGTGCCATTTGTATTAAATTCGGATGCAATTTCTGTGTTTCATCGTCAGTAGGAAGGTGCAAGGTATACAGTAAACCTGAAGTGAAGCATCGTTATCTAAAACTGGACTCACAGGAGAGGTTCAATTCGTAGAAAGTGAGAGTGTCAGTCCTCTTGTAGTTAAGTCGGCAATGTGCATTTCGTATTAAATTCGGATGCAATTTCTGTGTTTCATCGTCAATAAGAAGGTGCAAGGTATACAGTAAACCTGAAGTGAAGCATCGGAATCTAAAACTGGACTCGCAGGAGAGGTTCAAATCATAGAAAGCGAGAGTGTCAGTCCTCTTGTACTTAAGTCGGCATTGTGCCTTTTGTATTAAATTCGGATGCAATTTCTGTGCTTCATCGTCAATAAGGTGGTGCAAGGTATACAGTAAACCTGAAGTGAAGCATCGGAATCTATAACTGGACTCACAGGAGAGGTTCAAATCGTAGAAAGATAGAGTGTCAGTCCTGTTGTACTTAAGTCAGCATTGTGCCTTTTGTATTAAACTCGGATGCAATTACTGTGTTTCATCGTCAATAAGAAGGTGCAAGGTATATAGTATACCGGAAATGAAGCATCGGAATCTAAAACTAGGCTCACAGGAGATGTTCAAATCATAGAAAGTGAGAGTGTCAGTCCTCTTGTACTTACGTCGGCATAGTGCTTTTGTATTAAATTCGGATGCCATTTCTGTGTTTCATCGACAATAAAAAGGTGCAAGGTATACAGTAAACCTCAAGTGAAGCATCGGAATCTAAAACTGGACTCACAGGAGAGGTTCAAATCATAGAAGGTGAGAGTGTCAGTCCGCTTGTACTTAAGTCGGCATTGTGCCTTTTGTATTAAATTCGGATGCGATTTCTGTGTTTCATCGTCAATAAGAAGGTGCAAGGTATACAGTAAACCTGAAGTGAAGCATCGGAATCTAAAACTGGACTCACAGGAGAGGTTCAAGTCATAGAAAGTTAGAGTGTCAGTCCCCCTGTACTTAAGTCGGAATTGTGCCTTTTGTATAAAATTCGGATGAAATTTCTGTGTTTCATCGTCATTAAGAAGGTGCAAGGTATACAGTAAACATTAAGTGACGCATCGGAATCTAAAACTGGACTCACAGGAGAGGTTCATATCATAGAAAGTGAGAGTGTCAGTCCACTTGTACTTAAGTCGACATTGTGCATTTTGTATTAAATTAGGATGCAATTTCTGTGCTTCATCGCCTATAAGAATGTGGAAGGTATACAGTAATGTTGACTTGAAACATCGGAATCTAAAACTGGACTCACAGGAGATGTTCAAATCGTGGAGAGTGAGAGTGTCAGTCCTCTTGTACTTAAGTCGGCAATGTGCCATTTGTATTAAATTCGGATGCAATTTCTTTGTCTCATCGTCAATAATAAGGTCCAAGGCATACTGTAAACCTGAAGTGAAGCATCGGAATCTATAACTGGACTTACAGGAGAGGTTCAAATCATAGAAAGTTAGAGTGTCAGTCCTTTTTTACTTAAGTTGGCATTGTGCCTTTTGTATTAAATTCGGATGCGAACTCTGTGTTTCATCGTAAATAAGAAGGTCCAAGGCATACAGTAATCCTGAAGTGAAGCATCGAAATCTAAAACTGGACTTACAGGAGAGGTTCAAATCACAGAAAGTGAGAGTGTCAGTCCTCTTTTACTAAACTCGGCATTGTGCCTTTTGTATTAAATTCGGATGCAATTTCTGTGTTTCATCGTCAATAAGAAGGTCCAAGCGATACAGTAAGCCTGAAGTGAAGCCTCGGAATCCAAAACTGGACTCACAGGAGAGTTTCAAATCATAGAAAGGTAGAGTGTCAGTCCTCTTGTACTTAAGTCGGCATTGTGCCTTTTGTATTTAATTCGGATGTAAACTCTGTGTTTCGTCGTCCATAAGAAGGTCCAAGGGATACAGTAAACCTGAAGTGAAGCATCGGAATCTAAAACTGGACTCACAGGAGAGGTTCAAATCAAGGACAGTGAGAGTGTCAGTCCTCTTGTACTTAAGTCGGCATTGTCCTTTTTGTATTAAATTCGGATGCAATTTCTGTGTTTCATCGTCAATAAGAAGGTCCAAGGGATACAGTAAACCTGAAGTGAAGCATCGGAATCTAAAACTGGACTCACAGGAGAGGTTCAAATCATAGAAAGTGGGAGTGTCAGTCCTCTTATACTTAAGTCAGCATTGTGCCTTTTGTATTAAATTCAGATGCAATTTCTGTGTTTCATCGTCAATAAGAAGGTGCAAGGTATACAGTAAACCTGAAGTGAAGCATCGGAATCTAAAACTGGACTCACAGGAGAGGTTCAAATCGTAGAAAGTGAGAGTGTCAGTCCTCTTGTACTTAAGTCGGCATTGAGCCTTTTGTATTATATTTGAATGCAATTACTGTGTTTCATCGTCAATAGGAAGGTGCAAGGTATACAGTATACCTGAAGTGAAGCATCGGAATCTAAAACTGGACTCACAGGAGAGGTTCAAATCTTAGAAAGTGAGAGTGTCAGTCCTCTTGTACTTAAATCGGTATTGTGTTATTTGTATTAAATTCGGATGCAATTTCTGTGTTTCATCGTCAATAAGAAGGTGCAAGGTATACAGTAAACCTGAAGTGAAGCATCGGAATCGATAACTTTACTCACAGGAGAGGTTCAAATCGTGGAAAGTGAGGGTGTCAGTACTATTGTACTTAAGTCGGCATTGTGCATTTTGAATTAAATTCCGATGCAATTGTTGTGTTTCATCGTCAATAAGTAGGTGCAAGGTATGCAGTAATCTTGAAGTGAAGCATCGGAATCTAAAACTCGACTCACAGGAGAGGTTCAAATCGTAGAAAGTAAGAGTGTCGGTGCTCTTGTACTTAAGTCGGCATTGTGCCTTTTGTATTAAATTCGTATGCAATTTCTGTGTTTCATCGTCAATAAGAAGGTGCAAGGTATACAATAAACCTGAAGTGTAGCATCGGAATCTAAAACTGGACTAACAGGAGAGGTTCAAATCGTAGAAAGTGAGAGTGTCAATCCTCTTGTACTACAGTCGGCATTGTGCCTTTTATATTCAATTCGGATGCAATTTCTGTGTTTCATCGTCAATAAGAAGGTGCAAGGTATACAGTAAACCTGAAGTGAAGCATCGGAATCTAAAACTGGACCCACAGGAGATGTTCAAATCGTAGAAAGTGAGAGTGTCACCCCTCTTGTACTTAAATCGGCATTGTGCCTTTTGTATTAAATTCGGATGCAATTTCTGTGTTTCATCGTCAATAAGAAGGTGCAAGGTATACAGTAAACCTGAAGTGAAGCATCGGAATCTAAAACTGGACTCACAGGAGAGGTTCAAGTCGTAGAAAGTGAGAGTGTCAGTCCTCTTGTACTTAAGTCGGCATTGTGTCTTTTGTATTCTATTTGAATGCAATTACTGTGTTTCATCGTCAATAAGAAGGTGCAAGGTATACAGTAAACCTGAAGTGAAGCATCGGAATCTAAAACTGGACTCACAGGAGAGGTTCAAATATTAGAGAGTGAGAGTGTCAGTGCTCTTGTACTTAAATCGGCATTGTGCCATTTGTATTAAATTCGGATGCAATTTCTGTGTTTCATGGTCAATAAGAAGGTGCAAGGTATACAGTAAACCTGAAGTGAAGCATCGGAATCTATATCTGGACTCACAGGAGAGGTTCAAATCGTAGAAAGTGAGGGTGTCAGTCCTATTTTACTTAAGTCGGCATCGTGCATTTTGTATTAAATTCCGATGCAATTTCTGTGTTTCATCGTCAATAAGTAGGTGCAAGGTATACAGTAATCTTGAAGTGAAGCATCGGAATCTATAACTCGACTCACAGGAGAGGTTCAAATCGTAGAAAGTGAGAGTGTCGGTGCTCTTGTACTTAAGTTGGCATTGTGAGTTTTGTATTAAATTCATATGCAATTTCTGTGTTTCATCGTCAATAAGAAGGTGCAAGGTATACAGTAAACCTGAAGTGTAGCATCGGAATCTAAAACTGGACTCACAGGAGAGGTTCAAATCGTAGAAAGTGAGAGTGTCAATCCTCTTGTACTTAAGACGGCATTGTGCCTTTTATATTCAATTCGGATGCAATTTCTGTGTTTCATCGTCAATAAAAAGGTGCAAGGTATACAGTAATCCTGAAGTGAAGCATCGGATTCTAATACTGGACTCACAGGAGATGTTCAAATCGTAGAAAGTGAGAGTGTCATTCCTGTTGTACTTAAATCGGCATTGTGCCATTTGTACTAAATTCGGATGCAATTTCTGTCTTTCATTTTCAATAAGTAGGTTCAAGGTATACAGTAAACCTGAAGTGAAGCGTCGGAATCTGAATCTGGACTCACAGGAGAGGTTCAAATCATAGAAAGTGAGAGTGTCAATAATCTCGTACTTAAGTCGGCATTGTGCCTTTTATATTAAATTCGGATGCAATTTCTGTGTTTCATCGTCAGTAAAAAGGTGCAAGGTATACAGTAAACCTGAAGTGAAGCATCGGAATCTAAAACTGGACTCACAGGAGGGGTTCAAATCGTAGAAAGTGAGAGTGTCAGTCCTCTTGTACTTAAGTCGGCATTGTGCATTTCGTATTAAATTCGGATACAATTTCTGTGTTTCATCGTCAATAAGAAGGTGCAAGGTATACAGTAAACCTGAAGTGAAGCATCAGAATCTAAAACTGCACTCACAGGAGAGGATCAAATCATAGAAAGCGAGAGTCTCAGTCCTCTTGTATTTAAGCCGGCATTGTGCCTTTTGTATTAAATTCGGATGCAATTTCTGTGCTTCATCGTCAATAAGGTGGTGCAAGGTATACAGTAAACCTGAAGTGAAGCATCGGAATCTATAACTGGACTCACAGGAGAGGTTCAAATCGTAGAAAGATAGAGTGTCAGTCCTGTTGTACTTAAGTCAGCATTGTGCCTTTTGTATTAAACTCGGTTGCAATTACTGTGTTTCATCGTCAATAAGAAGGTGCAAGGTATATAGTAAACCTGAAGTGAAGCATCGGAATCTAAAACTAGGCTCACAGGAGATGTTCAAATCATAGAAAGAGAGAGTGTCAGTCCTCTTGTACTTAAGTCGCCATTGTGCATTTTGTATTTAATTCCAATGCAATTTCTGTGTATTATCGTCAATAAGAAGGTGCAAGGTATACAGTAAACCTGAAGTGAAGCATCGGAATCTAAAACTGGACTCACAGGAGAGGTTCAAGTAGTAGAAAGTGAGAGTGTCAGTCCTCTTGTACTTAAGTCGGCATTGTGCCTTTTGTATTATATTTGAATGCAATTACTGTGTTTCATCGTCAATAAGAAGGTGCAAGGTATACAGTAAACCTGAAGTGAAGCATCGGAATCTAAAACTGGACTCACAGGAGAGGTTCAAATATTAGAAAGTGAGAGTGTCAGTCCTCTTGTACTTAAATCGGCATTGTGCCATTTGTATTAAATTCGGATGCAATTTCTGTGTTTCAACGTCAATAAGAAGGTGCAAGGTTTACAGTAAACCTGAAGTGAAGAATCGGAATCTATAACTGGACTCACGGGAGAGGTTCAAATCGTAGAAAGTGAGGGTGTCAGTCCTATTGTACTTAAGTCGGCATTGTGCATTTTGTATTAAATTCCGATGCAATTTCTATGGTTCATCGTCAATAAGTAGGTGCAAGGTATACAGTAATCTTGCAGTGAAGCATCGGAATCTAAAACTCGACTCACAGGAGAGGTTCAAATCGTAGAAAGTGAGAGTGTCGGTGCACTTGTACTTAAGTCGGCATTGTGAGTTTTGTATTAAATTCATATGCAATTTCTGTGTTTCATCGTCAATAAGAAGGTGCAAGGTATACAGTAAACCTGAAGTGTAGCATCGGAATCTAAAACTGGACTCCCAGGAGAGGTTCAAATGTAGAGAGTGTCAATCCTCTTGTACTTAAGACGGCATTGTGCCTTTTATATTCAATTCGGATGCAATTTCTGTGTTTCATCGTCAATAAAAAGGTGCAAGATATACAGTAATCCTGAAGTGAAGCATCGGAATCTAATACTGGACTCACAGGAGATGTTCAAATCGTAGATAGTGAGAGCGTCATTCCTCTTGTACTTACATCGGCATTGTGCCATTTGTACTAAATTCGGATGCAATTTCTGTCTTTCATTTTCAATAAGTAGGTTCAAGGTATACAGTAAACCTGAAGCGAAGCATCGGAATCTAAAACTGGACTCACAGGAGAGGTTCAAATCATAGAAAGTGAGAGTGTCAGTAATCTCGTACTTAAGTCGGCATTGTGCCTTTTATATTAAATTCGGATGCAATTTCTGTGTTTCATCGTCAGTAAGAAGGTGCAAGGTATACAGTAAACCTGAAGTGAAGCATCGGAATCTAAAACTGGACTCACAGGAGAGGTTCAAATCATAGAAAGTGAGAGTGTCTGTCCTCTTACACTTAAGTTGGCATTGTTCCTTTTGTATTAAATTCGGATGCTATTTCTGTGTCTCATCGTGAATAAGAAGGTCCAAGGGATGAACTAAAACTGACGTGATGCATCGGAATCTAAATCTGGACTCACAGGAGAGGTTCCATTCATAGAGAGTTAGAGTGTCAGTCCTCTTTTACTTATGTTGGCAATGTGCATTTTGTATTAAATTCGTATGCAATTTCTGTGTTTCATCGTCAATAAGAAGCTCCAAGGGATACAGTTAACCTGAAGTGATGCATTGAAATCTATAACTGGACTCAAAGGGGACGTTCAAATCATAGAAAGTGAGTGTGTCAGTCCTCTTGTACTTAAGTCGGCATTGTGCTTTTTGTATTAAATTCGGATGCAATTTCTGTGTTTCATCGTTCATAAGAAGGTCCAAGGGATACAGTAAACCTGAAGTGAAGCATCGGAATCTAAAACCGGACTCACAGGAGAGGTTCATAACATAGAAAGTTACAGTGTGAGTCCTCTCGTACTTAAGTCGGCATTGTGCCTTTTGTATTAAATTCGAATGCAATTTCTGTGTTTCATCGTCAATAAGAAGGTCCAAGGGATACAGTAAACCTGAAGTGAAGCATCGGAATCAAAAACTGGACTCACAGGAGAGACTCAATTAATAGAAAGTTAGAGTGTCAGTCCTCTTGAACTTAAGTCGGCATTGCGCCTTTCGTATTAAATTCGGATGCAATTTCTGTGTTTCATCGTCAATAAGAAGGTCCAAGGGATACAGTAAACCTGAAGTGAAGCATCGGAATCTAAAACTGGGTTCACCGGAGAGGTTCAAATCATAGAAAGTTAGAGTGTCAGTCCGCTTGTACTTAAGTCGGCATTGTGTTTTTTGTGTTTAATTCGGATGCAATTTCTGTGTTTCATCGTCAATAAGAAGGTACAAGGGATAAAGTAAAACTGAAGTGAAGCATCGGAATCTAAAACTGGACTCACAGGAGAGGTTCAATTCATAGAGAGTTAGAGTGTGAGTCCTCTTGTACTTAAGTCGGCATTGTGCCTTTTGTATTAAATTCGTATGGAATTTCTGTGTTTCATCGCCAATAAGAAGCTCCAAGGGATACAGTAAACCTGAATTGATGCATCGGAATCGAAAACTGGACTCACAGGAGAGGTTCAAATCATAGGTAGCGAGAGTGTCAGTCCTCTTGTACTTAAGTCGGCATTGTGCCTTTTGTATCAAATTCGGATGCAATTTCAGTGTTTCATCGTCAATAAGAAGGTGCAAGGTATACAGTAAACCTGAAGTGAAGCATCGAAATTTAAAACTGGAATCACAGGAGAGGTTCAAATCATAGAAAGTGAGTGTGTCAGACCTCTTATACTTAAGGCGGCATTGTGCCTTTTGTATTAAATTCGGATGCCATTTCTGTTTTCATCGTCAATAAGAAGGTCCAAGTGATACAGTAAACCTGAAGTGAAGCGTATGAATCTAAAACTGGACTCACAGGAGACGTTCAAATCATAGATAGTTAAAGTGTCAGACCTCTTGTACTTAAGTCGGCATTGTGTCTTTTGAATTTAATTCCGATGCAATTTCTGTGTTTCATCGCCAATAATAAGGTGCAAGGTATACAGTAAACCAGAAGTGAAGCATCGGAATCTGAAACTGGACTCACAGGAGAGGTTCAAATCATAGAAAGGGAGAGTGTCAGTCCTCATTTACTTACGCCGGCATTGTGCCTTTTGTGTTAAATTCCGATGCTATTTCTGTGTTTCATCGCCAATAAGAAGGTCCAAGGGATACAGTCTACCTGAAGTGAAGCATCGGAATCTAAAACCGGACTCACAAGAGAGGCTCAAAACATAGAATGAGAGACTTTCGGTCTTCTTTTACTTAAGTCTGCAGTGTGCCTTTTGTACTAATTTCGGATGCAATTTCTGTGTTTCATCGTCAATAAGAAGGTCCAAGGGATACAGTAAGCCTGATAGGAAGCATCGGAATCCAAAACTGGCCTCACAGGAGAGGTTCAAATCATAGAAAGTTAGAGTGTCAGTCCTCTTGTACTTAAGTCGGCATTGTGTCTTTTGTATTAAATTCGGATGTAGACTCTGTGTTTCATCGTCAATAAGAAGCTCCAAGGGATACAGTAAACCTAAAGTGAAGCATCAGAATCTAAAACTGGACTCACAGGAGAGGTTCAAATCATAGAAAGTGGGAGTGTCAGTCCTCTTGTACTTAAGTCAGCATTGTGCCTTTTGTATTAAATTCAGATGCCATTTCTGTGTTTCATCGTCAATAAGAAGGTGCAAGGTATACAGTAAACCAGAAGTGAAGCACCGGAATCTAAAACTGGACTCACAGGAGAGGTTCAAATCATAGAAAGTTAGAGTGTCAGTCCTCTTGTAATTAAGTCGGCATTGTGCCTTTTGTATTAAATTCGATTGGAGTTCTGTGTTTTTTCGTCGATAAGAAGGGCCAAGGGTTACAGTAAACCTGAAGTGAAGCATCGGAATCTAAAACTGGACTCACAGGAGAGGTTCAAAACATAGAAAGTGAGTGTCAGTCCTCTTGTACTTAGATCGACATTGTGGCTTTTGTATTAAATTCGTTTGCAATTTCTGTGTTTCATCGCCAATAAGAAGGTGCAAGGTATACAGTATACCTAAAGTGAACCATCGGAAACTAAAACTGGACTCACAGGAGAGGTTCAAATCATAGAAAGTGAGAGTGTCAGTCCTCTTGTACTTAAGTCGGCATTGTGCCTTTTGTATTTTATTAGAATGCAATTACTGTGTTTCATCGTCAATAAGAAGGTGTAAGGTATACAGTATACCTGAAGTGAAGCATCGGAATCTAAAACTGGTATCACAGGAGAGGTTCAAATCTTAGAAAGTGAGAGTGTCAGTCCTCTTGTACTTAAATCGGCATTGTGCCATTTGTATTAAATTCGGATGCTATTTCTGTGTTTCATCGTCAATAAGAAGGTGCAAAGTATACAGTAAACCTGAAGTGAAGCATCGGAATTTATAACTAGACTCACAGGAGAGGTTCAAATCGTAGAAAGTGAGGGTGTCAGTCCTATTGTACGTAAGTCGGCATTGTGCATTTTGTATTAAATTCCGATGCAATTTGTGTGTTTCATCATCAATAAGAAGGTGCAAGGTATACAGTAATCTTGAAGTGAAGCATCGGAATCTAAAACTGGACTCACAGGAGATGTTCAAATCGTAGAAAGTGAGAGTGTCAGTCCTCTTGTACTTAAATCGGCATTGTGCCTTTTGTACTAAATTCGGATGCAATTTCTGTCTTTCATCGTCAATAAGTTGGTGCAAGGTACACAGTAAACCTGAAGTGAAGCATCGGAATCTAAAACTGGACTCACAGGAGAGGTTCAAATCATAGAAAGTGAGAGTGTCAGTCCTCTCGTACTTAAGTCGGCATTGTGCCTTTTGTATTAAATTCGGATGCAATTTCTGTGTTTCATCGTCAGTAAGAAGGTGCAAGGTATACAGTAAACCTGAAGTGAAGCATCGGAATCTAAAACTGGACTCACAGGAGAGGTTCAAATCGTAGAAAGTGAGAGTGTCCGTCCTCTTGTAGTTAAGTCGGCTTTGTGCATTTCGTATTAAATTCGGATGCAATTTCTGTGTTTCATCGTCAATAAGAAAGTGCAAGGTATATAGTAAACCTGAAGTGAAGCATCGGAATCTAAAACTGGACTCGCAGGAGAGGTTCAAATCATAGAAAGCGAGAGTGTCAGTCCTCTTGAACTTAAGTCGGCATTGTGCCTTTTGTATTAAATTCGGATGCAATTTCTGTGCTTCATCGTCAATAAGGTGGTGCAAGGTATACAGTAAACCTGAGGTGAAGCATCGGAATCTATAACTGGACTCACAGGAGAGGTTCAAATAGTAGAAAGATAGAGTGTCAGTCCTGTTGTACTTAAGTAAGTATTGTGCCTTTTGTAATAAACTCGGATGCAATTACTGTGTTTCATCGTCAATAAGAAGGTGCAAGGTATATAGTAAACCTGAAATGAAGCATCGGAATCTAAAACTAGGCTCACAGGAGATGTTCAAATCATAGAAAGTGAGAGTGTCAGTCCTCTTGTACTTAAGTCGGCATAGTGCTTTTGTATTAAATTCGGATGCAATTTCTGTGTTTCATCGTCAGTAAGAAGGTGCAAGGTATACAGTAAACCTGAAGTGAAGCATCGGAATCTATAACTGGACTTACAGGTGAGGTTCAAATCATAGAAAGTGAGGGTGTCAGTCCTTTTTTACTTAAGTCGGCATTGTGCATTATGTATTAAATTCCGATGCAATTTCTGTTTTTCATCGTCAATAAAAAGGTGCAAGGTATACTGTAATCTTAAAGTGAAGCATCGTAATCTAAAACTCGACTCACAGATGAGGTTCAAATCGTAGAAGGTGAGAGTGTCAGTGCTCTTGTACTTAAGTCGGCATTGTGCCTTTTATATTCAATTCGGATGCAATCTCTGTGTTTCATCGTCAATAAGAAGGTGCAAGGTATACAGTAAACCTGAAGTGCAGCATCGAAATCTAAAACTGGACTCACAGCAGTTGTTCAAATCGTAGAAAGTGAGAGTGTCAGTCCTCTTGTACTTAAATCGGCATTGTGCCTTTTGTACTAAATTCGGATGCAATTTCTGTCTTTCATCGTCAATAAGTTGGTGCAAGGTACACAGTAAACCTGAAGTGAAGCATCGGAATCTAAAACTGGACTCACAGGAGATATTCAAGTCATAGAAAGTGAGAGTGTCAGTCCTCTCGTACTTAAGTCGGCATTGTGCCATTTGTATTAAATTCGGATGCAATTTCTGTGTTTCATCGTCAGTAGGAAGGTGCAAGGTATACAGTAAACCTGAAGTGAAGCATCGTTATCTAAAACTGGACTCACAGGAGAGGTTCAATTCGTAGAAAGTGAGAGTGTCAGTCCTCTTGTAGTTAAGTCGGCAATGTGCATTTCGTATTAAATTCGGATGCAATTTCTGTGTTTCATCGTCAATAAGAAGGTGCAAGGTATACAGTAAACCTGAAGTGAAGCATCGGAATCTAAAACTGGACTCGCAGGAGAGGTTCAAATCATAGAAAGCGAGAGTGTCAGTCCTCTTGTACTTAAGTCGGCATTGTGCCTTTTGTATTAAATTCGGATGCAATTTCTGTGCTTCATCGTCAATAAGGTGGTGCAAGGTATACAGTAAACCTGAAGTGAAGCATCGGAATCTATAACTGGACTCACAGGAGAGGTTCAAATCGTAGAAAGATAGAGTGTCAGTCCTGTTGTACTTAAGTCAGCATTGTGCCTTTTGTATTAAACTCGGATGCAATTACTGTGTTTCATCGTCAATAAGAAGGTGCAAGGTATACAGTAAACCTGAAGTGAAGCATCGGAATCTATAACTGGACTTACAGGTGAGGTTCAAATCATAGAAAGTGAGGGTGTCAGTCCTTTTTTACTTAAGTCGGCATTGTGCATTATGTATTAAATTCCGATGCAATTTCTGTTTTTCATCGTCAATAAAAAGGTGCAAGGTATACTGTAATCTTAAAGTGAAGCATCGTAATCTAAAACTCGACTCACAGATGAGGTTCAAATCGTAGAAGGTGAGAGTGTCAGTGCTCTTGTACTTAAGTCGGCATTGTGCCTTTTATATTCAATTCGGATGCAATCTCTGTGTTTCATCGTCAATAAGAAGGTGCAAGGTATACAGTAAACCTGAAGTGCAGCATCGAAATCTAAAACTGGACTCACAGCAGTTGTTCAAATCGTAGAAAGTGAGAGTGTCAGTCCTCTTGTACTTAAATCGGCATTGTGCCTTTTGTACTAAATTCGGATGCAATTTCTGTCTTTCATCGTCAATAAGTTGGTGCAAGGTACACAGTAAACCTGAAGTGAAGCATCGGAATCTAAAACTGGACTCACAGGAGATATTCAAGTCATAGAAAGTGAGAGTGTCAGTCCTCTCGTACTTAAGTCGGCATTGTGCCATTTGTATTAAATTCGGATGCAATTTCTGTGTTTCATCGTCAGTAGGAAGGTGCAAGGTATACAGTAAACCTGAAGTGAAGCATCGTTATCTAAAACTGGACTCACAGGAGAGGTTCAATTCGTAGAAAGTGAGAGTGTCAGTCCTCTTGTAGTTAAGTCGGCAATGTGCATTTCGTATTAAATTCGGATGCAATTTCTGTGTTTCATCGTCAATAAGAAGGTGCAAGGTATACAGTAAACCTGAAGTGAAGCATCGGAATCTAAAACTGGACTCGCAGGAGAGGTTCAAATCATAGAAAGCGAGAGTGTCAGTCCTCTTGTACTTAAGTCGGCATTGTGCCTTTTGTATTAAATTCGGATGCAATTTCTGTGCTTCATCGTCAATAAGGTGGTGCAAGGTATACAGTAAACCTGAAGTGAAGCATCGGAATCTATAACTGGACTCACAGGAGAGGTTCAAATCGTAGAAAGATAGAGTGTCAGTCCTGTTGTACTTAAGTCAGCATTGTGCCTTTTGTATTAAACTCGGATGCAATTACTGTGTTTCATCGTCAATAAGAAGGTGCAAGGTATATAGTATACCTGAAATGAAGCATCGGAATCTAAAACTAGGCTCACAGGAGATGTTCAAATCATAGAAAGTGAGAGTGTCAGTCCTCTTGTACTTACGTCGGCATAGTGCTTTTGTATTAAATTCGGATGCCATTTCTGTGTTTCATCGACAATAAAAAGGTGCAAGGTATACAGTAAACCTCAAGTGAAGCATCGGAATCTAAAACTGGACTCACAGGAGAGGTTCAAATCATAGAAGGTGAGAGTGTCAGTCCGCTTGTACTTAAGTCGGCATTGTGCCTTTTGTATTAAATTCGGATGCGATTTCTGTGTTTCATCGTCAATAAGAAGGTGCAAGGTATACAGTAAACCTGAAGTGAAGCATCGGAATCTAAAACTGGACTCACAGGAGAGGTTCAAGTCATAGAAAGTTAGAGTGTCAGTCCCCCTGTACTTAAGTCGGAATTGTGCCTTTTGTATAAAATTCGGATGAAATTTCTGTGTTTCATCGTCAATAAGAAGGTGCAAGGTATACAGTAAACATTAAGTGACGCATCGGAATCTAAAACTGGACTCACAGGAGAGGTTCATATCATAGAAAGTGAGAGTGTCAGTCCACTTGTACTTAAGTCGACATTGTGCATTTTGTATTAAATTAGGATGCAATTTCTGTGCTTCATCGCCTATAAGAATGTGGAAGGTATACAGTAATGTTGACTTGAAACATCGGAATCTAAAACTGGACTCACAGGAGATGTTCAAATCGTGGAGAGTGAGAGTGTCAGTCCTCTTGTACTTAAGTCGGCAATGTGCCATTTGTATTAAATTCGGATGCAATTTCTTTGTCTCATCGTCAATAATAAGGTCCAAGGCATACAGTAATCCTGAAGTGAAGCATCGAAATCTAAAACTGGACTTACAGGAGAGGTTCAAATCACAGAAAGTGAGAGTGTCAGTCCTCTTTTACTAAACTCGGCATTGTGCCTTTTGTATTAAATTCGGATGCAATTTCTGTGTTTCATCGTCAATAAGAAGGTCCAAGCGATACAGTAAGCCTGAAGTGAAGCCTCGGAATCCAAAACTGGACTCACAGGAGAGTTTCAAATCATAGAAAGGTAGAGTGTCAGTCCTCTTGTACTTAAGTCGGCATTGTGCCTTTTGTATTTAATTCGGATGTAAACTCTGTGTTTCGTCGTCCATAAGAAGGTCCAAGGGATACAGTAAACCTGAAGTGAAGCATCGGAATCTAAAACTGGACTCACAGGAGAGGTTCAAATCAAGGACAGTGAGAGTGTCAGTCCTCTTGTACTTAAGTCGGCATTGTCCTTTTTGTATTGAATTCGGATGCAATTTCTGTGTTTCATCGTCAATAAGAAGGTCCAAGGGATACAGTAAACCTGAAGTGAAGCATCGGAATCTAAAACTGGACTCACAGGAGAGGTTCAAATCATAGAAAGTGGGAGTGTCAGTCCTCTTATACTTAAGTCAGCATTGTGCCTTTTGTATTAAATTCAGATGCAATTTCTGTGTTTCATCGTCAATAAGAAGGTGCAAGGTATACAGTAAACCTGAAGTGAAGCATCGGAATCTAAAACTGGACTCACAGGAGAGGTTCAAATCGTAGAAAGTGAGAGTGTCAGTCCTCTTGTACTTAAGTCGGCATTGAGCCTTTTGTATTATATTTGAATGCAATTACTGTGTTTCATCGTCAATAGGAAGGTGCAAGGTATACAGTATACCTGAAGTGAAGCATCGGAATCTAAAACTGGACTCACAGGAGAGGTTCAAATCTTAGAAAGTGAGAGTGTCAGTCCTCTTGTACTTAAATCGGTATTGTGTTATTTGTATTAAATTCGGATGCAATTTCTGTGTTTCATCGTCAATAAGAAGGTGCAAGGTATACAGTAAACCTGAAGTGAAGCATCGGAATCGATAACTTTACTCACAGGAGAGGTTCAAATCGTGGAAAGTGAGGGTGTCAGCACTATTGTACTTAAGTCGGCATTGTGCATTTTGAATTAAATTCCGATGCAATTGTTGTGTTTCATCGTCAATAAGTAGGTGCAAGGTATGCAGTAATCTTGAAGTGAAGCATCGGAATCTAAAACTCGACTCACAGGAGAGGTTCAAATCGTAGAAAGTAAGAGTGTCGGTGCTCTTGTACTTAAGTCGGCATTGTGCCTTTTGTATTAAATTCGTATGCAATTTCTGTGTTTCATCGTCAATAAGAAGGTGCAAGGTATACAATAAACCTGAAGTGTAGCATCGGAATCTAAAACTGGACTAACAGGAGAGGTTCAAATCGTAGAAAGTGAGAGTGTGAATCCTCTTGTACTACAGTCGGCATTGTGCCTTTTATATTCAATACGGATGCAATTTCTGTGTTTCATCGTCAATAAGAAGGTGCAAGGTATACAGTAAACCTGAAGTGAAGCATCGGAATCTAAAACTGGACTCACAGGAGATGTTCAAATCGTAGAAAGTGAGAGTGTCACCCCTCTTGTACTTAAATCGGCATTGTGCCTTTTGTATTAAATTCGGATGCAATTTCTGTGTTTCATCGTCAATAAGAAGGTGCAACGTATACAGTAAACCTGAAGTGAAGCATCAGAATCTAAAACTGGACTCACAGGAGAGGTTCAAGTCGTAGAAAGTGAGAGTGTCAGTCCTCTTGTACTTAAGTCGGCATTGTGCCTTTTGTATTCTATTTGAATGCAATTACTGTGTTTCATCGTCAATAAGAAGGTGCAAGGTATACAGTAAACCTGAAGTGAAGCATCGGAATCTAAAACTGGACTCACAGGAGAGGTTCAAATATTAGAGAGTGAGAGTGTCAGTGCTCTTGTACTTAAATCGGCATTGTGCCATTTGTATTAAATTCGGATGCAATTTCTGTGTTTCATGGTCAATAAGAAGGTGCAAGGTATACAGTAAACCTGAAGTGAAGCATCGGAATCTATATCTGGACTCACAGGAGAGTTTCAAATCGTAGAAAGTGAGGGTGTCAGTCCTATTTTACTTAAGTCGGCATCGTGCATTTTGTATTAAATTCCGATGCAATTTCTGTGTTTCATCGTCAATAAGTAGGTGCAAGGTATACAGTAATCTTGAAGTGAAGCATCGGAATCTATAACTCGACTCACAGGAGAGGTTCAAATCGTAGAAAGTGAGAGTGTCGGTGCTCTTGTACTTAAGTTGGCATTGTGAGTTTCGTATTAAATTCATATGCAATTTCTGTGTTTCATCGTCAATAAGAAGGTGCAAGGTATACAGTAAACCTGAAGTGTAGCATCGGAATCTAAAACTGGACTCACAGGAGAGGTTCAAATCGTAGAAAGTGAGAGTGTCAATCCTCTTGTACTTAAGACGGCATTGTGCCTTTTATATTCAATTCGGATGCAATTTCTGTGTTTCATCGTCAATAAAAAGGTGCAAGGTATACAGTAATCCTGAAGTGAAGCATCGGATTCTAATACTGGACTCACAGGAGATGTTCAAATCGTAGAAAGTGAGAGTGTCATTCCTGTTGTACTTAAATCGGCATTGTGCCAATTGTACTAAATTCGGATGCAATTTCTGTCTTTCATTTTCAATAAGTAGGTTCAAGGTATACAGTAAACCCGAAGTGAAGCGTCGGAATCTGAATCTGGACTCACAGGAGAGGTTCAAATCATAGAAAGTGAGAGTGTCAATAATCTCGTACTTAAGTCGGCATTGTGCCTTTTATATTAAATTCGGATGCAATTTCTGTGTTTCATCGTCAGTAAAAAGGTGCAAGGTATACAGTAAACCTGAAGTGAAGCATCGGAATCTAAAACTGGACTCACAGGAGGGGTTCAAATCGTAGAAAGTGAGAGTGTCAGTCCTCTTGTACTTAAGTCGGCATTGTGCATTTCGTATTAAATTCGGATGCAGTTTCTGTGTTTCATCGTCAATAAGAAGGTGCAAGGTATACAGTAAACCTGAAGTGAAGCATCAGAATCTAAAACTGCACTCACAGGAGAGGATCAAATCATAGAAAGCGAGAGTCTCAGTCCTCTTGTATTTAAGCCGACATTGTGCCTTTTGTATTAAATTCGGATGCAATTTCTGTGCTTCATCGTCAATAAGGTGGTGCAAGGTATACAGTAAACCTGAAGTGAAGCATCGGAATCTATAACTGGACTCACAGGAGAGGTTCAAATCGTAGAAAGATAGAGTGTCAGTCCTGTTGTACTTAAGTCAGCATTGTGCCTTTTGTATTAAACTCGGTTGCAATTACTGTGTTTCATCGTCAATAAGAAGGTGCAAGGTATATAGTAAACCTGAAGTGAAGCATCGGAATCTAAAACTAGGCTCACAGGAGATGTTCAAATCATAGAAAGAGAGAGTGTCAGTCCTCTTGTACTTAAGTCGCCATTGTGCATTTTGTATTTAATTCCAATGCAATTTCTGTGTATTATCGTCAATAAGAAGGTGCAAGGTATACAGTAAACCTGAAGTGAAGCATCGGAATCTAAAACAGGACTCACAGGAGAGGTTCAAGTAGTAGAAAGTGAGAGTGTCAGTCCTCTTGTACTTAAGTCGGCATTGTGCCTTTTGTATTATATTTGAATGCAATTACTGTGTTTCATCGTCAATAAGAAGGTGCAAGGTATACAGTAAACCTGAAGTGAAGCATCGGAATCTAAAACTGGACTCACAGGAGAGGTTCAAATATTAGAAAGTGAGAGTGTCAGTCCTCTTGTACTTAAATCGGCATTGTGCCATTTGTATTAAATTCGGATGCAATTTCTGTGTTTCAACGTCAATAAGAAGGTGCAAGGTTTACAGTAAACCTGAAGTGAAGAATCGGAATCTATAACTGGACTCACGGGAGAGGTTCAAATCGTAGAAAGTGAGGGTGTCAGTCCTATTGTACTTAAGTCGGCATTGTGCATTTTGTATTAAATTCCGATGCAATTTCTATGGTTCATCGTCAATAAGTAGGTGCAAGGTATACAGTAATCTTGCAGTGAAGCATCGGAATCTAAAACTCGACTCACAGGAGAGGTTCAAATCGTAGAAAGTGAGAGTGTCGGTGCTCTTGTACTTAAGTCGGCATTGTGAGTTTTGTATTAAATTCATATGCAATTTCTGTGTTTCATCGTCAATAAGAAGGTGCAAGGTATACAGTAAACCTGAAGTGTAGCATCGGAATCTAAAACTGGACTCACAGGAGAGGTTCAAATGTAGAGAGTGTCAATCCTCTTGTACTTAAGACGGCATTGTGCCTTTTATATTCAATTCGGATGCAATTTCTGTGTTTCATCGTCAATAAAAAGGTGCAAGATATACAGTAATCCTGAAGTGAAGCATCGGAATCTAATACTGGACTCACAGGAGATGTTCAAATCGTAGATAGTGAGAGCGTCATTCCTCTTGTACTTAAATCGGCATTGTGCCATTTGTACTAAATTCGGATGCAATTTCTGTCTTTCATTTTCAATAAGTAGGTTCAAGGTATACAGTAAACCTGAAGTGAAGCATCGGAATCTAAAACTGGACTCACAGGAGAGGTTCAAATCATAGAAAGTGAGAGTGTCAGTAATCTCGTACTTAAGTCGGCATTGTGCCTTTTATATTAAATTCGGATGCAATTTCTGTGTTTCATCGTCAGTAAGAAGGTGCAAGGTATACAGTAAACCTGAATTGCTGCATCGGAATCTATAACTGCACTCACAGGAGAGGTTCCAATCATAGAAAGTGAGAGTGTCAGTCGTCTTGTACTTAAGTCGGCATTGTACCTTTTGTATTAAATTCGGATGCAGTGTCTGTGTTTCATCGTCAATAAGAAGGTCCAAGGGATACAGTAAACCTGAAGTGAAGCATCGGAATCTAAAACTGGACTCACAGGAGATGTTCAAATCATAGAAAGTTAGAGTGTCAGTCCTCATGTACTTAAGTCGGCATTGTGCATTTCGTATTAAATTCGGATGCAATTTCTGTGTTTCATCGTCAATAAGAAGGTCGAAGGGATACAGTAAACCTGAAGTGAAGCATCGGAATCTAAATCTGGACTCACAGGAGAGGTTCAAATCACAGAAAGTTAGAGTGTCAGTCCTCTTGTACCTAAGTCGGCATTGTGCCATTTGTATTCAATTTGGATGCAATTTCTGTGTTTCATCGTCAATATGAAGGTCCAAGGGATACAGTAAACCTGAAGTGAAGCATCGGAATCTAAAGCTGGAATCACAGGAGAGGTTCAAATCATAGAAAGTTAGAGTGTCAGTCCTCTTGTACTTAAGTCGGCATTGTTCCTTTTGTATTAAATTCGGATTCTATTTCTGTGTTTCATCGTCAATAAGAAGGTCCAAGGGATAAACTAAAACTGAAGTGATGCATCGGAATCTAAATCTGGACTCACAGGAGAGGTTCAATTCATAGAGAGTTAGAGTGTCAGTCCTCTTGTACTGAAGTCGGCATTGTGCCTTTTGTGTTAAATTCGGATGCAATTTCTGTGTTTCATCGTCAATAAGAAGGTCCAAGGGATAAAGTAAAACTGAAGTGATGCATCGGAATCTAAAACTGGACTCACAGGAGAGGTTCAATTCATAGAAAGTGAGAGTGTCAGTCCTCTTGAACTTAAGTCGGCATTGCGCCTTTCGTATTAAATTCGGATGCAATTTCTGTGTTTCATCGTCAATAAGAAGGTCCAAGGGATACAGTAAACCTGAAGTGAAGCATCGGAATCTAAATCTGGATTCACCGGAGAGGTTCAAATCATAGAAAGTTAGAGTGTCAGTCCTCTTGTACTGAAGTCGGCATTGTGCCTTTTGTGTTAAATTCGGATGCAATTTCTGTGTTTCATCGTCAATAAGAAGGTCCAAGGGATAAAGTAAAACTGAAGTGATGCATCGGAATCTAAAACTGGACTCACAGGAGAGGTTCAATTCATAGAGAGTTAGAGTGTCAGTCCTCATGTACTTAAGTCGGCATTGTGCCTTTTGTATTAAATTCGTATGCAATTTCTGTGTTTCATCGCCAATAAGAAGCTCCAAGGGATACAGTAAACCTGAAGTGATGCATCGGAATCTATAACTGCACTCACAGGAGAGGTAAAAATCATAGAAAGTGATAGTATCAGTCGTCTTGTACTTAAGTCGGCATTGTGCCTTTTGTATTAAATTCGGATGCAGTGTCTGTGTGTCTTCGTCAATAAGAAGGTCCAAGGGATACATTAAAACCTGAAGTGAAGCATCGGAATCTAAATCAGGATTCATCGGAGAGGTTCATGTCATAGAAAGTTGGTGTGTCAGTCCTCTTGTACTTAAGTCGGCTTTGTGCTTTTTGTATTAAATTCGGATGCAATTACTGTGTTTCATCATCAATAAGAAGGTACAAAGGATACAGTAAACCTGAAGTGAAGCACCGGAATCTAAAACTGGACTCACAGGAGAGGTTCAAATCATAGAAAGTTAGAGTGTCAGTCCTCCTGTACTTAAGTCGGCATTGTGCTTTTTCTATTAATTTCAGATGCAATTTCTGTGTTTCATCGTCAATAAGAAGGTCTAAGGCGTACAGTAAACCTGAAGTGAAGCATCGGAATCTAAAACTGGACTCACAGGAGAGGTTCAAATCATAGGAAGTTAGAGTGTCAGTCCTCTTGTACTTACGTCGGCCTTGTGCCTTTTGTATTAAATTCGGATCCAATTTTTGTGCTTCATCGTCAATAAGAAGGTCCAAGGGATACAGTAAACCTGAAGTGAAGCATCGATATCTAAAACTGGACTCACATTAGAGGTTCAAATCATAGAAAGTTAGAGTGTCAGTCCTCTAGTACTTAAGTCGGCATTGTGCCTTTCGTATTAAATTCGGATACAATTTCTGTGTTTCATCGTCAATACGAAGGTCCAAGGGATACAGTAAACCAGAAGTGAAGCATCGGAATCTAAAACTGAACTCACAAGAGATGTTCAAATCGTAGAAAGTGAGAGTGTCATTCCTCTTGTACTTAAATCGGCATTGTGCCTTTTGAACTAAATTCGGATGCAATTTCTGTCTTTCATTGTCAATAAGTAGGTTCAAGGTATACAGTAAACCTGAAGTGAAGCATCGGAATCTAAAACTGGACTCACAGGAGAGGTTCAAATCATAGAAAGTGAGAGTGTCAGTAATCTCGTACTTAAGTCGGCATTGTGCCTTTTATATTAAATTCGGATGCAATTTCTGTGTTTCATCGTCAATAAGAAGTTGCAAGGTATACAGTAAACCTGAAGTGAAGCATCGGAATCTAAAACTGGACTCACAGGAGACGTTCAAATCATAGAAAGTGAGTGTGTCAGTCCTCTTGTACTTAAGTCTGCATTGTGCATTTTGTATTAAATTCCGATGCAATTTCTGTGGTTCATCGTCAATAAGTAGATGCAAGGTATACAGTAATCTTGCAGTGAAGCATCGGAATCTAAAACTCGACTCACAGGAGAGGTTCAAATCGTAGAAAGTGAGAGTGTCGGTGCTCTTGTACTTAAGTCGGCATTGTGAGTTTTGTATTAAATTCATATGCAATTTCTGTGTTTCATCGTCAATAAGAAGGTGCGAGGTATACAGTAAACCTGAAGTGTAGCATCGGAATCTAAAACTGGACTCACAGGAGAGGTTCAAATGTAGAGAGTGTTAATCCTCTTGTACTTAAGACGGCATTGTGCCTTTTATATTCAATTCGGATGCAATTTCTGAGTTTCATCGTCAATAAAAAGGTGCTAGATGTACTGAAATCCTGAAGTGAAGCATCGGAATCTAATACTGGACTCACAGGAGATGTTCAAATCGTAGATAGTGAGAGCGTCATTCCTCTTGTACTTAAATCAGCATTGTGCCATTTGTACTAAATTCGGATGCAATTTCTGTCTTTCATTTTCAATAAGTAGGTTCAAGGTATACAGTAAACCTGAAGTGAAGCATCGGAATCTAAAACTGGACTCACAGGAGAGGTTCAAATCATAGAAAGTGAGAGTGTCAGTAATCTCGTACTTAAGTCGGCATTGTGCCTTTTATATTAAATTCGGCTGCAATTTCTGTGTTCCATCGTCAGTAAGAAGGTGCAAGTTACACAGTAAACCTGAAGTGAAGCATCGGAATCTAAAACTGGACTCACAGGAGAGGTTCAAATCATAGAAAGTGAGAGTGTCTGTCCTCTTACACTTAAGTTGGCATTGTTCCTTTTGTATTAAATTCGGATGCTATTTCTGTGTCTCATCGTCAATAAGAAGGTCCAAGGGATAAACTAAAACTGAAGTGATGCATCGGAATCTAAATCTGGACTCACAGGAGAGGGTCCATTCATAGAGAGTTAGAGTGTCAGTCCTCTTGTACTTATGTTGGCAATGTGCATTTTGTATTAAATTCGTATGCAATTTCTGTGTTTCATCGTCAATAAGAAGCTCCAAGGGATACAGTTAACCTGAAGTGATGCATTGAAATCTATAACTGGACTCACAGGGGACGTTCAAATCATAGAAAGTGAGTGTGTCAGTCCTCTTGTACTTAAGTCGGCATTGTGCTTTTTGTATTAAATTCGGATGCAATTTCTGTGTTTCATCGTCAATAAAAAGGTCTAAGGGATACAGTAAACCTGAAGTGAAGCATCGGAATCTAAAACCGGACTCAAAGGAGAGGTTCATAACATAGAAAGTTACAGTGTGAGTCCTCTCGTACTTAAGTCGGCATTGTGCCTTTTGTATTAAATTCGAATGCAATTTCTGTGTTTCATCGTCAATAAGAATGTCCAAGGGATACAGTAAACCTGAAGTGAAGCATCGGAATCTAAAACTGGATTCACCGGAGAGGTTCAAATCATAGAAAGTTAGAGTGTCAGTCCTCTTGCACTTAAGTCGGCATTGTGTTTTTTGTGTTAAATTCGGATGCAATTTCTGTGTTTCATCGTCAATAAGAAGGTCCAAGGGATAAAGTAAAACTGAAGTGAAGCATCGGAATCTAAAACTGGACTCACAGGAGAGGTTCAATTCATAGAGAGTTAGAGTGTCAGTCGTCTTGTACTTAAGTCGGCATTGTGCCTTTTGTATTAAATTCGGATGCAGTGTCTGTGTGTCATCGTCAATAAGAAGGTCCAAGGGATACAGTAAACCTGAAGTGAAGCATCGGAATCTAAATCTGGACTCATAGGAGAGGTTCATGTCATAGAATGTTGGTGTGTCAGTCCTCTTGTACTTAAGTCGGCATTGTGCCTTTTGTATTAAATTCGGATGCAATTACTGTGTTTCATCATCAATAAGAAGGTCCAAAGGATAAAGTAAAACTGAAGTGAAGCATCGGAATCTAAAACTGGACTCACAGGAGAGGCTCAATTCATAGAGAGTTAGAGTGTCAGTCCTCTTGTACTTAAGTCGGCATTGTGTTTTTGTATTAAATTCGGATGCAATTACTGTGTTTCAGCAACAATAAGAAGGTACAAAGGATACAGTAAACCTGAAGTGAAGCACCAGAATCTAAAACTGGACTCACAGGAGAGGTTCAAATCATAGAAAGTTAGAGTGTCAGTCCTCCTGTACTTAAGTCGGCATTGTGCTTTTTCTATTAATATCAGATGCAATTTCTGTGTTTCATCGTCAATAAGAAGGTCTAAGGGGTACAGTAAACCTGAAGTGAAGTATCGGAATCTAAAACTGGACTCACAGGAGACGTTCAATTCATAGGAAGTTAGAGTGTCAGTCGTCTTGTACTTACGTCGGCATTGTGCCTTTTGTATTAAATTCGGATCCAATTTTTGTGCTTCATCGTCAATAAGAAGGTCCAAGGGATACAGTAAACCTGAAGTGAAGCATCGATATCTAAAACTGGACCCACATTAGAGGTTCAAATCATAGAAAGTTAGAGTGTCAGTCCTCTTGTACTTAAGTCGGCATTGTGCCTTTCGTATTAAATTCGGATACAATTTCTGTGTTTCATCGTCAATACGAAGGTCCAAGGGATACAGTAAACCAGAAGTGAAGCATCGGAATCTAAAACTGAACTCACAAGAGATGTTCAAATCGTAGAAAGTGAGAGTGTCATTCCTCTTGTACTTAAATCGGCATTGTGCCTTTTGTACTAAATTCGGATGCAATTTCTGTCTTTCATTGTCAGTAAGTAGGTTCAAGGTATACAGTAAACCTGAAGTGAAGCAACGGAATCCAAAACTGGACTCACAGGAGAGGTTCAAATCCTAGAAAGTGAGAGTGTCAGTAATCTCGTACTTAAGTCGGCATTGTGCCTTTTACATTAAATTCGGATGGAATTTCTGTGTTTCATCGTCAATAAGAAGGTCCAACGGATACAGTAAACCAGAAGTGAAGCATCGGAATCTAGAACTGGACTCACATGAGAGGTTCAAATCGTAGAAAGTGAGAGTGTCAGTCCTCTTGTAGTTAAGTCGGCATTGTGCAATTCGTATTAAATTCGGATGCAATTTCTGTGTTTCATCGTCAATAAGTAGGTGCAAGGTATACAGTAAACCTGAAGTGAAGCGTCGGAATCTAGTACTGGACTCACAGGAGAGCTTCAAAACGTAGAAAGTGAGAGTGTCAGTCCTCTTGTACTTAAGTCGGCATTTTGCCTTTTGTATTCAATTCGGATGCAATTTCTGTGTTTCATCGTCTATAAGAAGGTCCAAGGGATACAGTAAACCTGAAGTGAAGCATCGGAATCTAAAACTGGACTCACAGGAGACGTTCAAATCATAGAAAGTTAGAGTGTCAGTCCTCTTGTACTTAAGCCGGCATTGTGCATTTCGTATTAAATTCGGATGCAATTTCTGTGTTTCATCGTCAATAAGAAGGTCCAAGGGATACAGTAAACCTGAAGTGAAGCATCGGAAACTAAAACTGGACTCACAGGAGAGGTTCAAATCATAGAAAGTGAGAGTGTCTGTCCTCTTACACTTAAGTTATCATTGTTCCTTTTGTATTAAATTCGGATGCTATTTCTGTGTTTCATCGTCAATAAGAAGGTCCAAGGGATAAACTAAAACTGAAGTGAAGCATCGGATTCTCAATCTGGACTCACAGGAGAGGTTCAATTCATAGAGAGTTAGAGTGTCAGTCCTCTTGTACTTATGTCGGCAATGTGCAATTTGTATTAAATTCGTATGCAATTTCTGTGTTTCATCGTCAATATGAAGCTCCAAGGGATACAGTTGACCTGAAGTGATGCATTGAAATCTATAACTGGACTAACAGGAGACGTTCAAATCCTAGAAAGTGAGAGTGTCAGTCCTCTTGTACTTAAGTCGGCATTGTGCTTTTGTATTAAATTCGGATGCCATTTCTGTGTTTCATCGTCAATAAGAAGGTCCAAGGGATACAGTAAGCCTGAAGAGAAGCATCGGAATCTAAAGCCGGACTCAAAGGAGAGGTTCATAACATAGAAAGTTACAGTGTCAGTCCTCTCGTACTTAAGTCGGCATTGTGCCTTTTGTATTAAATTCGAATGCAATTTCTGTGTTTCATTGTCAATAAGACGGTCCAAGGGATACAGTAAACCTGAAGTGAAGCATCGGAATCAAAAACTGGACTCACTGGAGATACTCAAATCATAGAAAGTTAGAGTGTCAGTCCTCTTGAACTTAAGTCGGCATTGCGCCTTTTGTATTAAATTCGGATGCAATTTCTGTGTTTCATCGTCAATAAGAAGGTCCAAGGGATACAGTAAACCTGAAGTGAAGCATCGGAATGTAAAACTGGATTCACCGGAGAGGTTCAAATCATAGAAAGTTACAGTGTCAGTCCTCTTGTACTTAAGTTGGCATTGAGCCTTTTGTGTTAAATTCGGATGCAATTTCAGTGTTTCATCGTCAATAAGAAGGTCCAAGGGATAAAGTAAAACTGAAGTCAAGCTTCGGAATCTCAAACTGGACTCACAGGAGAGGTTCAATTCATAGAGAGTTAGAGTGTCAGTCCTCTTGTACTTAAGTCGGCATTGTGCCTTTTGAATTAAATTCGTATGCAATTTCTGTGTTTCATCGCCAATAAGAAGGTCCAAGGGATACAGTAAACCTGAAGTGATACATCGGAATCTATAACTGCACTCACAGGAGAGGTTCAAATCATTGAAAGTGAGAGTGTCAGTCGTCTTGTACTTAAGTCGGCATTGTGCCTTTTGTATTAAATTCAGATGCAGTGTCTGTGTGTCATCGTCAATAAGAAGGTCCAAGGGATACAGTAAACCTGAAGTGAAGCATCGGAATCTAAATCTGGACTCATTGGAGAGGTTCATGTCATAGGAAGTTGGTGTGTCAGTCCTCTTGTACTTAAGTTGGCATTGTGCCTTTTGTATTAATTTCGGATGCAATTACTGTGTTTCATCATCAATAAGAAGGTTTAAGGATACAGTAAACCTGAAGTGAAGCATCGGAATCTAAAACTGGACTCACAGGAGAGGTTCAAATCATAGAAAGTTAGAGTGTCAGTCCTCCTGTACTTACGTCGGCATTGTGCCTTTTGTATTAAATTCGGATCCAATATTTGTACTACATCGTCAGTAAGAAGGTCCAAGGTATACAGTAAACCTGAAGTGAAGCATCGGAATCTAAAACTGTACTCACAGGAGAGGTTCAAATCATAGAAAAATAGACTGTCAGTAATCTTGCACATAAGTTGGCATTGCGCCTTTTGTATTAAATTCTTATGCAATTTCTGTGTTTCATCGTCAATTAGAAAGTCAAAGGGATACAGTAAACCTGAAGTGAAGCTTCGGAATCTAAAACCGGACTCACTGGAGAGGTTCATATCATAGAAAGTAACAGTGTCGGTCCTCTTGTACTTAAGTCGGCATTGTGCCTTTTGTATTAAATTCGGATGCAATTTCTGTGTTTCATCGTCAATAAGAAGGTCCAACAGATACAGTAAACCAGAAGTGAAGCATCGGAATCAAAAACTGGAGTGACAGGAGATACTCAAATCATAGAAAGTTAGATTGTCAGTCCTCTTGAACTTATGTTGGCATTAGCCTTTTGTACTAAATTCGGATGCAATTTCTGTGTTTCATCGTCAATAAGGAGATCCAAGGGTTACAGTAAACCTGAAGTGAAGCATCGGAATCTAAAAATGGACTCACATGAGAGGTTCAAATCGTTGAAAGTTAGAGTGTCAGTCGTCTTGTACTTAAGTCGGCATTGTGCCTTTTATATTAAATTCGGATGCAATGTCTGTGTGTCATCGTCAATAAGAAGGTCCAAGGGATACAGTAAACCTGAAGTGAAGCATCGGAATCTAAATCAGGACTCATCGGATAGGTTCATGTCATAGAAAGTTGGTGTGTCAGTCCTCTTGTACTTAAGTCGACATTTTGCCTTTTGTATTAAATTCGGATGCAATTACTGTGTTTCATCATCAATAAGAAGGTACAAAGGATACAGTAAACCTGAAGTCAAGCATCGGAATCTAAAACTGGACTCACAGGAGAGGTTCAAATCATAGAAAGTTAGAGTGTCAGTCCTCCTGTACTTAAGTGGGCATTGTGCTTTTTCTATTAAATTCAGATGCAATTTCTGTGTTTCATCGTCAATAAGAAGGTCTAAGGGATACAGTAAATCTGAAGTGAAGCATCGGAATCTAAGACTAGACTCACAGGAGAGGTTCTAATCATAGGAAGTTAGAGTGTCAGTCCTCTTGTACTTACGTCGGCATTGTGCCTTTTGTATTAAATTCGGATCCAATTTTTTGCTTCATCGTCAATAAGAAGGTCCAAGGGGTACAGTAAACCTGAAGTGAAGCATCGATATCTAAAACTGGACTCACATTAGAGGTTCAAATCATAGAAAGTTAGAGTGTCAGTCCTCTTGTACTTAAGTCGGCATTGTGCCTTTTGTATTAAATTGGGATACAATTTCTGTGTTTCATCGTCAATACGAAGGTGCAAGGGATACAGTAAACCAGAAGTGAAGCATCGGAATCTAAAAGTGAACTCACAAGAGAGGTTCAAAACATATAAAGTTAGAGTCTCAGTCTTCTTGTACTTAAGTCGGCATTGTGCCTTTTGAATTTAATTCCGTTGCAATTTCTGTGCTTCATCGTCAAAAAGAAGGTCCAAGGCATACAGTAATCATGAAGTGAAGCATCGGAATCTAAAACTGGACTCACATTAGATGTTCAAATCATAGAAAGTTAGATTGTCGTTCCTCTTGTACTTAAGTCGGCATTGTGCCTTTTGTATTAAATTCGAATGCAATTTCTGTGTTTCATCGTCAATAAGAAGGTCCAAGGGATACAGTAAACCCGAAGTGAAGCATTGGAATCTAAAGCTGGACTCACAAAGTAGGTTCTAATCATAGAAAGTTAGAGCGTCAGTCCTCTTGTACTTAACTCGGCATTGCGCCTTTTGAATTTAATTCCGATGCAATTTCTGTGTTTCATCGTCAATACGAAGGTCCAAGGTATAGAGTAAACCTGAAGTTATGAATCGGAATCTAAAACTGAACTCACAGGAGAGGTTCAAATCTTAGAAAGTTAGAGTATCAGTCCTTTTGTACTTAAGTCGGCATGGTGTTTTTGAATTTAATTCCGATGTAATTTCTGTGTTTTATCGTCAATAAGAAGGTGCAAAGTATACAGTAAACCTGAAGTGTAGCATCGGAATCTAAAACTGGACTCACAGGAGAGGTTCAAATCATAGAAAGTGAGAGTGTCAGTCCTCTTGTACTTAAGTCGGCATTGTGCCTTTTGTATTACATTCGGATGCAATTTCTGTGTCTCGTCGTCAATAAGAAGGTCCAACAGATACAGTAAACCAGAACTGAAGCATCGGAATCAAAAACTGGACTCACAGGAGAGACTCAAATCATAGAAAGTTGGAGTGTCAGTCCTCTTGTACTTACGTCGGCATTGTGCCTTTTGTATTAAATTCGGATCCAATGTTTGTGCTTCATCGTCAATAAGAAGGTCCAAGGTATACAGTAAACCTGAAGTGAAGCATCGGAATCTAAAACTGTACTCACAGGAGAGGTTCAAATCATAGAAAGTTAGAGTGTCAGTCCTCTTGCACATAAGTTGGCATTGCGCCTTTTGTATTAAATTCTTATGCAATTTCTGTGTTTCATTGTCAATTAGAAGGTCAAAGGGATACAGTAAACCTGAAGTGAAGCATCGGAATCTAAAACCGGACTCACTGGAGAGGTTCATATCATGGAAAGTTACAGTGTCGGTCCTCTTGTACTTAAGTCGGCATTGTGCCTTTTGTATTAAATTCGGATGCAATTTCTGTGTTTCATCGTCAATAAGAAGGTCCAACAGATACAGTAAACCAGAAGTGAAGCATCGGGATCTCAAACTGGACTCACAGGACAGACTCAAAGCATAGAAAGTTAGAGTGTCAGTCCTCTTGAACTTATGTTGGCATTGTGCCATTTCTACTAAATTCGGATGCAATTTCCGTGTTTCATCGTCAATAAGGAGATCCAAGGGTTACAGTAAACCTGAAGTGAAGCATCGTAATCTAAAACTGGACTCACAGGAGAGGTTCAAATCATAGAAAGTTAGAGTGTCAGTCTTCTAGTTCTTAAGTAGGCATTGTGCGTTTTGAATTTAATACCGATGCAATTTCTGTGTTCATCGTCAATAAGAAGGTCCAAGGTATACAGTAAACCTGAAGTGAAGCATCGGAATCTAAAACAGGACTCACAGGAGAGGTTCAAATCGTTGAAAGTGCGAGTGTCAGTCCTCTTGTTCCTAAGTCGGCATTGTGCATTTTGTATTAATTCGGATGCAATATCTGATTTCATCGTCAATAAGAAGGTCCAAGGGATACAGTAAACCTGAAGTGAAGCATCGGAATCTATTACTGGACTCACAGGAGAGGTTCAAACCATAGAAAGTTAGAGACTCAGTCCTCTTGTACTTAAGTCGGCATTGTGCCTTTTATCTTAAATTCGGATGCAATCTCTGTGTGTCATCGTCAATAAGAAGCTCCAGGGATACAGAAAATCTGAAGTGAAGCATCGGAATCTAAATCAGGACTCATCGGAGAGGTTCATGTCATAGAAAGTTGGTGTGTCAGTCCTCTTGTACTCAAGTCGACATTGTGCCTTTTGTATTAAATTCGGATGCAATTTCTGTGTTTCATCGTCAATACGAAGGTCCAAGGGGTACATTAAACCTGAAGTGAAGCATCGTAATCTGAAACTGAACTCACAGGAGAGGTTCAAATCGTTGAAAGTTAGAGTGTCAGTCGTCTTGTTCTTAAGTCGGCATTGTGCCTTTTATATTAAATTCGGATGCAATGTCTGTGTGTCATCGTCAACAAGAAGGTTCAAGGGGTACAGTAAACCTGAAGTGAAGCATCGGAATCGAAAACTGGACTCACAGGAGAGGTTCAAATCACAGAAAGTGAGAGTGTCAGTCCTCTTGTACTTAAGTCGGCATGGGCCTTTTTAATTTAATTCCAATGCAATTTCTGTGTTGCATCGTCAATAACAAGATCCAAGGGATACAGTAAACCTGAAGTTAATCATCGGAATCTAAAGCTGGACTTATAGGAGAGGTTCAAATCATAGAAAGTTAGAGTGTCCGTTCTCTTGTACTTAAGTCGGCATTGTGACCTTTGTATTAAATTCTGATGCAATTTCTGTGTTTGATCGTCATTAAGAAGTTCCAAGGTATACAGTAATCCTGAAGTGAAGCATCGGATTCTAGAACTCGACTCTCAGGAGAGGTTCAAATCAAAGAAAGTTAGAGTGTCAGTCATCTTGTTCTTATGTCGGCATTGTGCATTTTGTATTAATTCGGATGCAATTTCTGATTTCATCGTCAATAAGAAGGTCCAAGGGATACAGTAAACCTGAAGTGAAGCATCGGAATCTAAAAATGGACTCACTGGAGAGGTTCATATCATAGAAAGTTACAGTGTCGGTCCTCTTGTACTTAAGTCGGCATTGTGCCTTTTGTATTAAATTCGGATGCGATTTCTGTGTTTCATCGTCAACAAGAAGGTCCAACACATACAGTAAACCAGAAGTGACGCATCGGAATCAAAAACTGGACTCACAGGAGAGACTCAAATCATAGAAAGTTAGAGTGTCAGTCCTCTTGTACTTACGGCGGCATTGTGCCTTTTGTATTAAATTCGGATCCAATTTTTGTGCTTCATCGTCAATAAGAAGGTCCAAGGTATACAGTAAACCTGAAGTGAAGCATCGGAATCTAAAACTGTACTCACAGGAGAGGTTCAAATCATAGAAAGTTAGAGTGTCAGTCCTCTTGTACATAAGTTGGCATTGCGCCTTTTGTGTTAAATTCTTATGCAATTTCTGTGTTTCATCGTCAATTAGAAGGTCAAAGGTATACAGTAAACCTGAAGTGAAGCATCGGAATCTAAAACTGGACTCACAGGAGAGGTTCAAATCATAGAAAGTTAGAGTGTCAGTCCTCTTGTACTTCAGTCGGCATTGTGCCTTTTGTATTAAATTCGGATGCAATTTCTGTGCTTCATCGTCAATACGAAGGTCCAAGGGGTACAGTAAACCTGAAGTGAAGCATCGGAATCTAAATCAGGACTCATCGGAGAGGTTCATGTCATTGAAATTTGGTGTGTCAGTCCTCTTGTACTTAAGTCGGCATTGTGCCTTTTGTATTAAATTCTGATGCAATTACTGTGTTTCATCATCAATAAGAAGGTACAAAAGATACAGAAAAGCTGAAGTGACTCATCGGAATCTAAAACTGGACTCACAGGAGAGGTTCAAATCATAGAAAGTTAGAGTGTCAGTCCTCCTGTACTTAAGTCGGCATTGTGCTTTTTCTATTAAATTCAGATGCAATTTCTGTGTTTCATCGTCAATAAGAAGGTCTAAGGGATACAGTAAACCTGAAGTGAAGCATCGGAATCTAAAACTGGACTCACAGGAGAGGTTCAAATCATAGGAAGTAAGAGTGTCAGTCCTCTTGTACTTACGTCGGCATTGTGCCTTTTGTAATAAATTCGGATCCAATTTTTGTGCTTCATCGTCAAAAAAAGGTCCAAGGGATACAGTAAACCTGAAGTGAAGCATCGATATCTAAAACTGGACTCACATTAGAGGTTCAAATCATAGAAAGTTAGAGTGTCAGTCCTCTTGTACTTAAGTCGGCATTGTGCCTTTTGTATTAAATTCGGATACAATTTCTGTGTTTCATCGTCAATACGAAGGTCCAAGGGATACAGTAAACCAGAAGAGAAGCATCGGAATCTAAAACTGAACTCACAAGAGAGGTTCAAATCATAGAAAGTTAGAGTGTCAGTCCTCCAGTACTTAAGTCGGCATTGTGCCTTTTGAATTTAATTCCGATGCAACTTCTGTGCTTCATCGTCAATAAGAAGGTCCATGGTATACAGTAAACCTGAAGTGTAACATCGGCACCTAAAATTAGACTCACAGGAGAGGTTCAAATCATAGAAAGTTAGAGTGGCACTCCTCTTGTACATAAGTCGGCATTGTGGATTTTGAATGTAATTCCGGTGCAATTCCTGTGTTTCATCGTCAATAAGAAGGTCCAAGGTATACAGTAATCCTGAAGTGAAGCATCAGAATCTAAAACTCGACTCACAGGAGAGGTTCAAATCATAGAAAGTTAGTGTGTCAGTCCTCTTGTACATAAGTCGGCATTGTGCCTTTTGAATTTAATTCCGATGCAATTTCTGTGTTTCATCGTCAATATGAAGGTCCAAGGTATACAGTAAACCTGAAGTTATGAATCGGAATCTAAAACAGGACTCGAAGGAGAGGTTCAAATCATAGAAAGTTAGAGTGTCGGTCCTCTTGTACTTAAGTCGGCATTGTGACTATTGTATTAAATTCGGATGCAATTTCTGTGTTTCATCGTCAATAAGAAGGTCCAAGGGATACAGTAAACCTGAAGGGAAGCATCGGAATCGAAAACTCGACTCACAGGAGAGGTTCAAATCATAGAAAGTGAGAGTGTCAGTCCTCTTGTACTTAAGTCGGCATGGGCCCTTTGAATTTAATTCCAATGCAATTTATGTGTTTCATCGTCAATAACAAAATCCAAGCGATACAGTAAACCTGAAGTTAAGCATCGGAATCTAAAGCTGGACTTATAGGAGAGTTTCAAATCATAGAAAGTTAGAGTGTCCGTTCTCTTGTACTTAAGTCGGCATTGTGCCATTTGTATTAAATTCGGATACAATTTCTGTGTTTCATCGTCAATAAGAAGGTCCAAGGGATCCAGTAAACCTGAAGTGAAGCATCGGAATCTAAAACTTAACTCACAGGAGAGGTTCAAATCATTGAAAGTTAGAGTGTCAGTCCTCATGTAATTTAGTTGGCTTTGTGCCTTTTGTATAAATTTCGGATGCAATTTCTGTGTGTCGTCGTCAATAAGAAGGTGCAAGGTATACAGTAAACTTGAAGTGAAGCATCGGAATCTAAAACTGGACTGACAGGAGAGGTTCAAATCATAGAAAGTGAGAGTGTCAGTCCTCTTGTACTTAAGCCGGCATTGTGCCTTTTGTATTAAATTCGGATGCAATTTCTGTGTTTCATCGTCAATAAGAAGGTCCAAGGTATACAGTAAACCTGAAGTGAAGAATCGGAATCTAAAACTGGACCCACAGGAGAGGTTCAAATCATAGAAAGTGAGAATGTCAATCCTCTTGTACTTCAGTCGGCATTGTGCCTTTTGTATTAAATTCGGATACAATTTCTGTGTTTCATCGTCAATACGAAGGTCCAAGGGATACAGTAAACCAGAAGTGAAGCATCGATATCTAATACTGAACTCACAAGAGAGGTTCAAATCATAGAAAGTTAGAGTGTCAGTCCTCCTGTACTTAAGTCGGCATTGTGCCTTTTGTGTTAAATTCTTATGCAATTTCTGTGTTTCATCGTCAATTAGAAGGTCAAAGGGAAACAGTAAACCTGAAGTGAAGCATCGGAATCTAAAACCGGACTCACTGGAGAGGTTCATATCATGGAAAGTTACAGTGTCGGTCCTCTTGTTCTTAAGTCGGCTTTTTGCCTTTTGTATTAAATTTGGATGCAATTTCTGTGTTTCATCGTCAATAAGAAGGTCCAACATATACAGTAAACCAGAAGTGAAGCATCGTAATCTAAAACTGGACTCACAGGAGAGGTTCAAATCATAGAAAGTTAGAGTGTCAGTCGTCTTGTTCTTAAGTCGACATTGTGCGTTAGGAATTTAATACCGATGCAATTTCTGTGCTTCATCGTCAATAAGAAGGTCCAAGGGATACAGTTAACCTGAAGTGAAGCATCGGAATCTAAAACTGGACTCACAGGAGAGGTTCAAATCGTTGAAAGTTAGAGTGTCAGTCGTCTTGTACTTAAGTCGGCATTGTGCCTTTTATATTAAATTCGGATGCAATGTCTGTGTGTCATCGTCAACAAGAAGGTCCAAGGGGTACAGTAAACCTGAAGTGAAGCATCGGAATCTAAATCAGGACTCATCGGAGAGGTTCATGTCATTGAAAGTTGGTGTGTCAGTCCTCTTGTACTTAAGTCGGCATTGTGCCTTTTGTATTAAATTCTGATGCAATTACTGTGTTTCATCATCAATAAGAAGGTACAAAGGATACAGTAAACCTGAAGTGAGGCATCGGAATCTAAAACTGGACTCACAGGAGAGGTTCAAATCATAGAAAGTTAGAGTGTCAGTCCTCCTGTACTTAAGTCGGCATTGTGCTTTTCTATTAAATTCAGATGCAATTTCTGTGTTTCATCGTCAATAAGAAGGTCTAAGGGATACAGTAAACCTGAAGTGAAGCATCGGAATCTAAAACTGGACTCACAGGAGAGGTTCAAATCATAGGAATTTAGAGTGTCAGTCCTCTTGTACTTACGTCGGCATTGTGCCTTTTGTATTAAATTCGGATCCAATTTTTGTGCTTCATCGTCAATAAGAAGGTCCAAGGGATACAGTAAACCTGAAGTGAAGCATCGATATCTAAAACTGGACCCACATTAGAGGTTCAAATCATAGAAAGTTAGAGTGTCAGTCCTCTTGTACTTAAGTCGAAATTGTGCCTTTTGTATTAAATTCGGATACAATTTCTGTGTTTCATCGTCAATACGAAGGTCCAAGGGATACAGTAAACCAGAAGTGAAGCATCGGAATCTAAAACTGAACTCACAAGAGAGGTTCAAATCATAGAAAGTTAGAGTGTCAGTCCTCCTGTACTTAAGTCGGCATTGTGCTTTTTGAATTTAATTCCGATGCAACTTCTGTGCTTCATCGTCAATAAGAAGGTCCATGGTATGCAGTAAACCTGAAGTGTACCATCGGCACCTAAAACTAGACTCACAGGAGAGGTTCAAATCGTAGAAAGTTAGAGTGGCACTCCTCTTGTACATAAGTCGGCATTGTGGCTTTTGAATGTAATTCCGGTGCAATTCCTGTGTTTCATCGTCAATAAGAAGGTCCAAGTTATACAGTAATCCTGAAGTGAAGCATCGGAATCACAAACTCGACTCACAGGAGAGGTTCAAATCATAGAAAGTTAGTGTGTCAGTCCTCTTGTACTTAAGTCGGCATTGTGCCTTTTGAATTTAATTCCGTTGCAATTTCTGTGCTTCATCGTCAAAAAGATGGTCCAAGGCATACAGTAAACATGAAGTGAAGCATCGGAATCTAAAACTGGACTCACATTAGAGGTTCAAATCATAGAAAGTTGGATTGTCATTCCACTTGTACTTAAGTCGGCATTGTGCCTTTTGTATTAAATTCGGATGCAATTTCTGTGTTTCATCGTCAATAAGAAGGTCCAAGGGATACAGTAAACCCGAAGTGAAGCATTGGAATCTAAAGCTGGACTCACAAAGTAGGTTCTAATCATAGAAAGTTAGAGTGTCAGTCCTCTTGTACTTAACTCGGCATTGTGCCTTTTGAATTTAATTCCGATGCAATTTCTGTGTTTCATCGTCAATACGAATGTCCAAGGTATACAGTAAACCTGAAGTTATGAATCGGAATCTAAAACAGGACTCGCAGGAGAGGTTCAAATCATAGAAAGTTAGAGTGTCAGTCCTCTTGTACTTAAGTCGGCATTGTGACTATTGTATTAAATTCGGATGCAATTTCTGTGTTTCATCGTCAATAAGAAGGTCCAAGGGATACAGTAAACCTGAAGGGAAGCATCGGAATCGAAAACACGACTCACAGGAGAGGTTCAAATCATAGAAAGTGAGAGTGTCAGTCCTCTTGTACTTAAGTCGGCATGGGCCCTTTGAATTTAATTCCAATTCAATTTCTGTGTTTCATCGTCAATAACAAAATCCAAGGGATACAGTAAACCTGAAGTTAAGCATCGGAATCTAAAGCTGGACTTATAGGAGAGTTTCAAATCATAGAAAGTTAGAGTGTCCGTTCTCTTGTACTTAAGTCGGCATTGTGCCATTTGTATTAAATTCGGATACAATTTCTGTGTTTCATCGGCAATAAGAAGGTCCAAGGGATACAGTAAACCTGAAGTGAAGCATCGGAATCTAAATCTTAACTCACAGGATGGGTTCAAATCATTGAAAGTTAGAGTGTCAGTCCTCATGTAATTTAGTCGGCTTTGTGCCTTTTGTATAAATTTCGGATGCAATTTCTGTGTTTCGTCGTCAATAAGAAGGTGCAAGGTATACAGTAAACTTGAAGTGAAGCATCGGAATCTAAAACTGGACTCACAGGAGAGGTTCAAATCATAGAAAGTGAGAGTGTCAGTCCTCTTGTACTTAAGCCGGCATTGTGCCTTTTGTATTAAATTCGGATGCAATTTCTGTGTTTCATCGTCAATAAGAAGGTCCAAGGTATACAGTAAACCTGAAGTGAAGAATCGGAATCTAAAACTGGACCCACAGGAGAGGTTCAAATCATAGAAAGTGAGAATGTCAATCCTCTTGTACTTCAGTCGGCATTGTGCCTTTTGTATTAAATTAGGATGCAATTTCTGTGTTTCATCGTGAATAAGAAGGTGCAAGGTATACAGTAAACCTGAAATGAAGCATCGGAATCTAAAACTGGACTCACGGGGGAGGTTCAAATCATAGAAAGTGAGATTGTCAATCCTCTTGTACTTAAGTCGGCATTGTGTGTTTTGTATTAAATTCGTATGCAATTTCTGTGTTTCATCGTCAATAAGAAGGTCCTAGGTATACAGTAAACCTGAAGTGAAGCATCGGAATCTAAAACTGGACTCACAGGAGAGGTTCAAATCATAGGAAGTTAGAGTATCAGTCCTCTTGTACTTAAGTCGGCATCGTGCCTTTTGAATTTAATTCCGATGCAACTTCTGTGCTTCATCGTCAATAAGAAGGTCCATGGTATACAGTAAACCTGAAGTGTAACATCGGCACCTAACACTATACTCACAGGAGAGGTTCAAATCATAGAAAGTTAGAGTGTCACTCCTCATGTACTTAAGTCGACATTGTCGCTTTTGAATGTAACTGCGATGCAATTCCTGTGTTTCATCGTCAATAAGAAGGTCCAAGGTATACAGTAATCCTGAAGAGAAGCATCGGAATCTAAAACTCGACTCACTGGAGAGGTTCAAATCATAGAAAATTAGCGTGTCACTCCTCTTGTACTTAAGTCGGCATTGTGCCTTTTGTATTAAATTTGGATGCAATTTCTGTGTTTCATCGTCAACAAGAAGGTCCTAGGGATACAGTAAACCTGAAGTGAAGCATCGGAATCTAAAACTGGACTCACAGGAGAGGGTCAAATCATAGAAAGTTAGAGTCTCAGTCCTCTTGTACTTAAGTCGTCATTGTGCTTTTTGAATTTATTTCCGTTGCAATTTCTGTGCTTCATCATCAAGAAGAAGGTCCAAGGCATACAGTAAACCTGAAGGTAAGCATCGGAATCTAAAACTGGACTCACATTAGAGGTTCAAATCATAGACAGTTAGATTGTCAGTCCTCTTGTACTTAAGTCGGCATTGTGCCTTTTGTATTAAATTCGGATGCAATTTCTGTGTTTCATCGTCGATAAGATGGTCCAAGGGATACAGTAAACCCGAAGTGAAGCATTGGAATCTAAAGCTGGACTCACAAAGTAGGTTCAAATCATAGAAAGTTAGAGTGTCAGTCCTCTTGTACTTAACTCGGCATTGTGACTTTTGAATTTAATTCCGATGCAATTTCTGTGTTTCATCGTCAATACGAAGGTCCAAGGTATACAGTTAACCTGAAGTTATGCATTGGAATCTAAAACAGGATTAACAGGAGAGGTTCAAATCATAGAAAGTTAGAGTTTCAGTCCTCTTGTACTTAAGTCGGCATTGTGACTTTTGTATTAAATTCGGATGCAATTTCTGTGTTTCATCGTCAATAAGAAGGTCCAAGGGATACAGTAAACCTGAAGTGAAGCTTTGGAATCTAAAACTGGACTCACAGGAGAGGTTCAAATCAATGAAAGTTAGTGTGTCAGTCCTCTTGTACTTATGTCGGCATTGTGCCTTTTGTATTAAATTCGGATACAATTTCTGTGTTTCATCGTCAATAAGAAGGTCCAAGTGATACAGTATACCTAAAGTGAACCATCGGAATCTAAAACTGAACTCACAGGAGAGATTCAAATCATAGAAAGTTAGAGTGTCAGTCCTCTTGTACTTAAGCCGGCAATGTGCCTTTTGTATTTAATTCCGATGCAATTCCAGTGTTTCTCGTCAATAAGAAGGTCTAAGGTGTACAGTAAACCTGAAGAGAAGCATCGGAATCTAAACTGGACTTACAGGAGAGGTTCAAATCATAGAAAGTTAGAGTGTCAGTTCCCTTGTACTTAAGTCGGCATTGTGACTTTTGTATTAAATTCGGATGCAATTTCTGTGTTTCGTCGTCAATAAGAAGGTGAAAGGTATACAGTAAACCTGAAGTGAAGCAACGGAATCTAAAACTGGACTCACAGGAGAGTTTCAAATCATAGAAAGTGAGTGTGTCAGTCCTCTTGTACTTAAGTCGGCATTGTGCCTTTTGTATTAAATTCAGATGCAATTTCTGTGTTTCATCGTCAATGAGAAGGTCCAAGGGATACAGTAAACCTGAAGTGAAGCATCGGAATCTAAAACTGGACTCACAGAAGAGGTTCAAATCATAGAAAGTGAGAATGTCAGTCCTCTTGTACTTAAGTCGGCATTGTGCCTTTTGTATTAAATTAGGATGCAATTTCTGTGTTTCATCGTCAATAAGAAGGTGCAAGGTATATAGTAAACCTGAAATGAAGCATCGGAATCTCAAACTGGACTCACAGGGGAGGTTCAAATCATAGAAATTTAGAATGTCAGGCCTCTTGTACTTAACTCGGCATTGGGCCTTTTAAATTTAATTCCAATGCAATTTCTGTGCTTCATCGTCAATAAGAAGGTTTAAGGTACACAGTAAACCTGAA
The DNA here is from genome assembly GCF_023864345.2 of Schistocerca serialis cubense. Lineage (NCBI taxonomy): Eukaryota > Metazoa > Arthropoda > Insecta > Orthoptera > Acrididae > Schistocerca > Schistocerca serialis. The sequence goes on along the minus strand of NC_064638.1, from coordinate 58,859,207 downwards.
GTGAAGCATCAGAATCTAAAACTGGACTCACAGGAGAGGTTCAAATCATAGAAAGTTAGAGTGTCATTCCTCTTGTATATAAGTCGGCATCGTGCCTTTTGAATTTAATTCCGAAGGAACTTCTATGCTTCATCGTCAATAAGAAGTTCCAACGGATAAAGTATACCTGAAGTGTAACATCGGCGCCTAAAACTGGACTCACAGGAGAGGTTTAAATCATAGAAAGTTAAAATGTCACTCCTCTTGTACTTAAGTCGGCATTGTGGCTTTTGAATTTAATTCCGATGCAATTTCTGTGTTTCATCGTCAATAAGAAAGTCCAAGGTATACAGTAAACCTGAAGTTTAGCATCAGAATCTAAAACTAGACTAACAGGAGAGGTTCAAATCATAGATACTTAGAGTGTCACTCCTCTTGTCCTTAAGTCGGCATTGTGGCTTCTGAATTTAATTCCGATGCAATTCCTGTGTTTCATCGTCAATAAGAAGGTCCAAGGCATACAGTAAACCTAAAGTGAAGCATGGGAATCTCAAACTCGACTCACAGGACAGGTTCAAATCATAGAATGTTAGAGTGTCAGTCCTCTTGTACTTAAGTCGGCATTGTGCCTTTCGTATTAAATTCGGATGCAATTTCTGTGTTTCATCGTCAATAAGAAGATTCAAGGGATACAGTAAACCATCAGTGAAGCAGCGGAATCTAAAACTGGACTCACAGGAGAGGTTCAAATCATAGAAAGTTAGAGTGTCAGTTCTCTTGTACTTAGTCGGCATTGTGACTTTTGCATTAAATTTGGATGCAATTTCTGTGTTTCATCGTCAATAAGAACGTCCAAGGGATACAGTGAACCTGAAGTGAAGCTTCGGAATCAAAAACAGGGCTCACCGGAGAGGTTCAAATCATAGATACTTAGAGTGTCACTCCTCTTGTCCTTAAGTCGGCATTGTGGCTTCTGAATTTAATTCCGATGCAATTCCTGTGTTTCATCGTCAATAAGAAGGTCCAAGGCATACAGTAAACCTAAAGTGAAGCATGGAAATCTCAAACTCGACTCACAGGACAGGTTCAAATCATAGAATGTTAGAGTGTCAGTCCTCTTGTACTTAAGTCGGCATTGTGCCTTTTGTATTAAAATCGGATACAATTTCTGTGTTTCATCGTCAATAAGAAGGTCCAAGGGATACAGTAAACCTGAAGTGAAGCATCGGAATCTAAAACTGGACTCACAGGGGAGGTTCAAATCATAGAAAGTTAGAGTGTCAGTCCTCTTGTAATTAAGTCGGCATTGTGCCTTTTGTATAAAATTCGGATGCAATTTCTGTGTTTCGTCGTCAATAAGAAGGTGCAAGGTATACAGTAAACCTGAAGTGAAGCATCGGAATCTATAACTGGACTCACAGGAGAGGTTCAAATCATAGAAAGTGAGAGTGTCAGTCCTCTTGTACTTAAGACGGCATTGTGCTATT